>NC_136065.1:758919326-763719326 GCF_964261635.1 Lissotriton helveticus
TCCTTAGAATTCTGTCTCTCCCTCACCAAGTTAATTACTTCCCTGTCCTAGTGTCTGCAATCTATTGACTTAGAATCCTATCACGATGCCTGTTTCTCCCAGGGTCTTTGTTTTCCTTTCACTGTATCCATAGTTTCATGCACCCATATTTTAAGGTTGTTTGACATATGCTTTCCGTCCCTTGATAAGATTCCCTGTCCCTGAATGTGTAACTGACATCTCTATTTTGCATGACTTGTAGTCCTCTCAGTATCCTCTTGTGACTGTCTTAACAGTGGTGTCCATATACGTGCAGTTGTGGCTATGAGTGCATTTGTGCCAATGTTGTATGAAGTCAAATGTTCAAAAAATTCCTTTTCAGATATTTCCAGCTGCGTCAGCATTGGGGTTACGTGCCACAGGGTAATTTGCTTCACAGCACACACAGCTGATTTCTCAATAAATACATGCGGAAATCAACATTGGAAAGCCAATAGTTCTCTCCTGGGGACCTCTTGGTGTTACCAATGTTTATTAACCATGCCGCACAATGTCCCAGATAATGGGCAACATGCCTAAAGAAATGAACAAAAAAAGCTTTTAAAAAGCGTCTTTCATTTTGTACGCACATGCACGCACCTACAAAATAATACGGCCACTATTTTATTTCTTTTTAGTAACCTAAGTTGTATCAGTAAGTGGGAAAAAAAACAAAAAAGTACAAAGCTTTTTTTTTTCTTTGACTAGTGGGGATAAAAAAACAACAGTGGACAGCGATGGGGCAGAAGTGACCGGTGGAACTGGGGGTACAGAGGCAACTCTGAGAGTAGTGGCGACTGTGGGCAGAAGCAACACTTAAGGTTCCGAAGGAGGGGGAAATGAGTACAAAGAGCTAAGTGATACTCTATGGAGAAGGTGTAAACAGAAGCACACAAGTGAGAAAGGACTCAAGTGCAGGAGGAGTGTGAAGCATACAGGGGAAATAGGTGGAAAACACGTGCCCTGTCATGGAGTGCTTAAAAAGAAAAAAGTAGCGCCTAAAAAGTGAGCAGTGGAAGGACACATGTAACCCATCCATACTCCAGAGGAGGGACAAACACAAGATGCGAAAGGAAAGTCCACACAAGCTAACAAATAAGAAGCCAGCACATTTCAATCAGTCAGGGTTTTTTATAGTGCAGCAACTCACCCGTGAGAGTCTCAAGGATCTTAGGGTGGGGGGGGGGGGGCACTACTGATCTGTCTGGGTTCAGTCGAAGAGCCAGGTCTTGAGATCCTTCCTGAATTGGGTCAGCGACGGGGATTGCCTTGGGTCGAGCGGCAGGGTGTTCCAGGTCATGGCAGCAAGGTAGGAGAAGGATCTTTCCCCGGTTCTTATAATAATAATAATAATCCACATTTGTAAAGCGCACAATCACCCGTAAGGGTCTCTAGGCGCTGGGGGCCGTTGGAAAGATTAAGCAAGCTATTGCCTAGAGTCACATGGTGCTGGGCTAATCTGCCGCCGGTGCCGGGGATCGAACCGTGATACCCAGATTCCGGAGTCAGTCGCCCTAGCCGCAGCGCCACACCTCTTGTCTTGTGGTTCCGAGGGATGGAGGCAAGGGCCAGCTGGGCAGAACAGAGGTGTCTGGCAGGAACATGAAATGCGAGGCAGTGGTTCAGATATGTCAGTCGTTCCCAAACTTTTTTAACCCGCGGCTCCCTTGACCTATTTGGCTGTTGGCCGCGTCTTCCCGTTATGGCACCTTTTTTGGGCGGGTCGGTGGGATGTAATCCCGCCCTCGGGAGTACTTGCATTGTCTCATTGGAAATAATTGGGATGAAGCCAATGAAGGTATTATAATCATAGATGTCACCCAAAAAATATAACCGTTGCTGGATAAAAAAAAACTAGAACTGGTTAAGTGGGAAACAATAATCTTTAGTTTACAGAATTTTTCAAACCATTTTGTTTGTTTTAAAAAACTCGATACCAAAGGGGATGATGGACGGAGCGTTTGAGCAAATCAAACACTCACCCCCAGTCAACTGATCTGGGTTTAATCTATCACCATTTTTTAGCTCACTTCACCCGCCCCAGTTCAGACATGGCCATATGCAAATCAGTCTGACCCTGTACCTCATGGGAACAGTCCAGCCCGAACTGCCGAGCCATGTCTTCCCTGGACCGGAAACAAGCATCATGGGACCAGTTTCGGATTCATAATCCTCATCAGCCAGGCTATCTTGAATCCAGTGGTAGAGTGAGTGAGCAAGGGTCCCACTCCACCACCCCGGTTCAGACATGGTCATATGCAAATCAGTCTGACCCTGTACCTCATGGGAACAGTCCAGCCCGAACTGCCCGATAGCAAAATATAAATAATGCTTTTGTAGGTGCAGAACACGTCTTTAGTTAGAAAGGGAGACAGGTGTAATATTCGGTACTCAAAGGAGCAAAGAGCGTGCACATCCAATTCCACATTTTACAACATACCTAAGGAGAGAAAGCAGAAAATCCATACCGTCCATTTAAAGGGAGGCAATGGCTAATATTTGTAAATGTTCTAAATGTAACTGAGCGAAGCCCAGACAATGCCGATTTATAAAGGCAGAGTTCAATCAAAATATAGACATTTACACTAGGCAAGCACCTGATGCGGGACAGCAGCACCCAACTCCAGAATAATTAATTTGACATGAAACGGATGATGATTTTCTAGAAAGGTGAGTGATTTAAACATGTAATTCCAAGAGGCGTGGCTGAAACATACAGGGAAATCCTCTTTGTTGTAGGCAGCACTAAAGGGAAATTGTCACTTTTGCAAAGACTGAAAATGCAGAATGCCAAGGAGTGCTCGGGTTCAGGACAGTGAAGAGCCGGTACACATAGATTATAATCCCTCTCTTACCACAGGCGCACAGTGGTTAGACCTATACCTTCCCAGGGCAAGGCTGTAAGTGGGGTCAGGACAGCAGAGTTACAACAGGAATGCTCGGAGTACATAACACACTGAGATGTGATAAGACCACCATTCATGGTGGAGGAATACACCATGACTTGCATGCAGCCAGGCAGAGGGCACCCATTGGGCCTGCAGCTTCTTTCAGGTGAGCCCCAGCCAGCCCCGGCATCTTATGCATGCTGGAAGGCCCCACACACAAAACTAAACAGGTGCACCCGCACACGATGAACTCCAAGGCCGAATGTGGCCGGAGGGTACGGAAGGAGGCCTGGAGAAAGGGCTTCCATCGGCAGACATACATCTATATCAAGGTCAGGGATGTGTACGCTCTACTCTAAGTGCTGTACCGGTTCTAAGCTTTCTGGGCACCAGAGCATTGTCAAATCAAAGGCATGTGGCGCATAATGGGGGACGCGCCACATAATGGTGGGTGGGAAGGGGCAGACTGTCTTTTTCTCTAGGATAGCAGCATACATCTAACTGCTGGACATGCTCAGGAGAGGTGTGTGTAAATAAAACACGACCATGGTATTTTCTATCTCCCTCAGCTGAGAGGTCTGGTTTGGGATTTCAAGAGTTTGAGCCCTGGCTCCCCAGCGGACACCCTGTGTGATCCCGGACTGCTGTCCCGGATTATTATTCCTCACATAACTGAGTAGCCGTATCCAACCCAAGCAACCAGCAGTTGTGTTTTTCAAGGATAGGTTTATAAAGTTTCTACTTGGTAAGCGGTATACCGTCCACCAAGACTACTTTACCAGCAGACGAGTCTCGCCCAGTGCTGCAGTAAAGAGAGAAGTGATGTACATGGTAAAGAAGCAGTGCTCAGTAGAGTCGCGTTTGAGTGCCGACTAGTGAAGAAACATGAGTTGCGTTGTTGCCGATCTAGGTGCAAACTACTGAGCCTGAGTTAGAAATTAGAACATTCTTATTCCTGGAAGAAGCAGTGCAATCCGTAGTAGAACCCACTGGTGCCTTATCATCCTCCCAACTATTCCTGTGGGAAAGGTAATTTTGCTAGCAAACTTTTCTGGGGATTTAGCACTGGGACTATTAAATACCATTAAAAGAGTGAGTCTTGGATGCCGAAGATGGCAGCCGTGTGAGTGAGAAGCTCCATATCAGCCAATTCATAATCCTGAAATAACGGCCTGTTGGCTGGAGCCGGACGGCTTTCTGCCCTCTCCCTGTGCAGGGGAAGTGGTGGGGCAGCTGCGGTGCGGTAGCATGGTAACCGCTGAAGCGGGGCCGCCCAAAAACTCTACATGAATGGAAGACAGCGGGCTGGTAGCTGCGACGCGCACGTGCCCACAGCAACAGATGGTCCGGCCCCAAGGCGAGATCCGGCTGCCTGTGAAAGGGCGATAGCGGCATTGGAGCAACGAGACAGCAACCCGGAGACGCAGAGTAAACCCAGCGACCTGCAAAGAGCCTCAGCAATGAGATTGGCTACCTGGGGCTTAGGGGCAGGGCCTGCAAACTGAGAGCTGGCGTGGCGCGTTGGCCAGCCCGACTGGAACACAGCAAAGAACTTGAACGGAAACTGGTGCAGAGGGCAAACGGGGAAGGTGAGCTCCATACAAGCTGAGACACTCTGGATCCCCCTCCCCCGGCCTGGTTGGAGCACTGTCTACCGCTGAGAGCCCCGGCAGCCACCCACATACACCATACAGCTTGCAAGAAATGAGGCACCAAGTGTGGGATTGGGGGCAGTCTAACACAGAACCCAGATGTTGGGGCTAAGCCTATCACTATAAATGCCTTAAGAATCAGAACCCTCATACAGTGTGAGTGCTGCGACCTACAGAGTGACTCGCAGACAAAATCGCCAACCAGTGCCGCAGCGGGGCAGAACTTTGGCACAGCAGAGCCTGCAGACAATGGGCCTATGGGGCAGGAGGGCTAAACCAACTGATGCATAACTGGAGAAACCAGATGGAGATCGGCGCAGGGGGTGAAAATAAAGAGATGAGCTGCTCGCAAGCTGAGACGCTCCAGATCCTTCCTCCTCCTTTGCATAATTTGAGTATTGTCAGTCATGAAGTACCCAGACAGCTACCCATATAAAAGATACGGCCTGCAAGGGAATACGAAAGGCAAACTGGACCCCTGATGAATATCTGACACAGGCCACAAACACTGAAATATTGGTCTAAAACTACGAGGCCATAAGAAGCAGGATCCCCTCGTGATAGGTGGGTCACTGAGGTCTGTGATCCAGGACGGGGGTACCCCTAAGTAATAAAGTGGACATTGTGAATTAGCTCATATAGGTGGCTGCAGAGGTGGGCAGAGCGGGTGACCAAATCGACCCCAAAAGGGGCCCTGTCGCGACTAGACCAAGTTATCTGGGACTCATCATTGTGCCATTGAGGGGTTCAAAAAGGGAAGGCAATGCGGCGGACAGCCTGATAACTGGAGCAGAAGGGAGTCACTCGAACCAGTAGCATCAGTGTTTTGATTGGCAGGAGGGTAATACAGGAGCAACGGAGCAAACGGTGCAAGAAAAGAGCGACGCAGGCAACAGAGAAGACTCGGACCCCCTACAGACAAGCGAGTAAGGCACTGGCTGCTTTGTAGAATCTAAAGCAGAGATCTTAGGGCTGCTTGGAGTGGACACTCACTTGAAACTGGGGATTCCAAAAGCCACACAACATCGGTAAACCTCAGCCCAAACCAGGAAGCACACACCAGGAGGAGTATATGAGACAACAGGTACCGAATTATCAAGGTATGGAAGAACAGGGGGACACAGACCAGGCTCTGCATGTGCATCTTGGATTCGATACTTGCCGCTATAGCTGTCATGAAAGCAACACTACAGTAGGACATTGGAGCAGCATCGGCGGGTCTGGGACTACTGCAAGCGGAAAACCACAAAGTGGTTCAGAATGAAAAAAGTTGAACATAAAAAGGAAGTACTGCAACCAGAACAAACTGCTTTATCATTTAAACTAGAGGACTTGACCACCAGAGTGCTCAACCTGGAAAATCGATCCGAAGATGCAGAAGGGCGCAAGAGATGCAAAAATATAAGAGTTAAGGGAACCCCCTGTGGCACAGAAGGTACAGACATGGTAACATACCTAGAGGGATGGCTACAGAACATAGTGGCTCCTGGGATGCTAACAAACTTTTTTGCTTTAGAACAAGCACACAGGGTTACCTGTGGCCCGCGGGGTCTGGATAGTTTTCCAGGCCTACAGCGAATGAGTACTCTGCGGTTACTTCCTTGAACAGCCCCGACGAGATAGCCCTCTCTGGGTGGATAGAGAGGACAATCATACATCAATGTTTTTAAAGTGTTAACAGGGTTGGGCGGCCAGCAGTTGCGAAGCTGCCCTGGGGTTAAGGAGTTACTTGTTTGGGCTGATTGGTGGTCTCCAAGTGGTTGTCTCAATCATGGGCTGACTTAGTGGAGGGGGATTGGGGAGGCAGGGGGGAGAGAGAGAGCAATCCAGGTCAGAGTACTGATTATTATGGCACCATGGTATCACGAAATAAAAATGTTGACTTGGAATGTGGGAGGGTTGGGTTCGATAACCAAAAGACACAAAATCGACCGTTATCTTGTACGTAGAGTAATACATATTGACATGTTAAGAGAGACAACTCCAATGGAGTAAAGCACAAGATTGAGTTGTAAATGGTGTGGCCAAATATGTGCCACCACATACTCTGTGTTCTCGAGGGGGACTCTGGTGGGGATCAGAGCAGGTACCCCATTTGAAGTAGACCGATCTATAATAAACCCAGAGGGCAGGTATGTTTTGCTCCAGGGTTTTGCTCCAGGGTAGAATGTTGAATAGAATGATCACGTTCCCCCCCCTAAATCCAGTTCTTAAAAAAATTGTCTACACAACTCGCCACGCTTGATGCTTCCCACACCCTGCTGGGAGGAGACTTTAACCCTGTGGCGGACTTAGAACTGAATAGGTCGACTCCACCTCTCAATTGCACCCCTGTATCTAAAGTGTCCAAGGGGTTTCAGACCTGGTTGGAGGTGTGGGACATGATGGACATCTGGAGGACACAACATATGAACACAAAGGATTACTCATACATGTATAGATTGCATACCAGATTAGACATGTTCAGCCCAGCTGGGATCTGCCAGTACACATATGGAATACCTTGGACTCACTTTATCCGACCATAATCCATTACTACTCCACATTCTCACCATCCCAGAACCTACTCTGACTCCCACCTGGTGGCTCAACCCCACCCTCTTGGAGGATGTTCCCTTCCGCACCTTCAATACACACTGCGGAGGTGGAGTATTTTCAGTTTAACCAGGGCTCTGCTAGTTCCAGGGCTATGGAATGGGAAGCCTTTAATCTAGTAGTAAGAGGACACTGCATGAGCCAAAAAGTGAGAATGTGGAGACAAAGTCTAGAAGAAATCACTGGGCTAGAAGCTCAATTACATTATAGAGAAGCCCAGCTGATGCGCTGAATAGATTACGGTAAAAGAAAAAGGAATATGATAATACACTTGTGAGATTGCGATACCTAGACAATCTGAAAGAAACAGGTTAGTATTAGATTCCTTACCTTAGAATATCCCCAGGCGTCAGTCTGGATCCGGAAACTTTTGCGTAGCAGTACCCCTGCGCGTCGGTAGGCGTCGTCTGCAGGCGTCCCCTGCGGCTCCGCGTCCGTCGTCGGCGTCGTGCGCCGTGATGACGTCGCTGGAGTATAGAGACGCCGCCTCCGCGCGCTGACGTCAGTTCTTCTTTTTTCCGCGCCAGTTAGCGCAGATCCGAAGAGCAGTACTCCGGTCTTTTGACCAAAGTTTTTGAAATACTTCTACTTCTTAAGGTGCCGGTAGGATGCCCGGTTTTAAGAATTGTGACGGGTGTGACCGCACGATGTCGGTCACGGACCACCACCGACTCTGCCTCCGGTGCCTGGGCCCGGACCACGACGTGGACTCCTGCGTCGACTGCCGGGCCTTGACGAGTAAGGCTAGGCGGGAGCGGTCCCGCAAGCTACTCGAGCTCCGGGTGTCGGCCCCGCGTCGAGAGCGGTCCCGGTCCGGCCGGAGGTCGAGGGAGCGGTCGAGGGAGCGGTCGCGGAGCCGCCACGGGCGCTCCGGAAGTCGTCGCCATTCCTCTGGCTCCTCAGGTAAGAAACACAAGAAGTCGGGGCGTCGCCATCGTACCCCCGACTCCCCCCCCCCCCCGACGCTCGCGCGATGCGGCCGGGGGTTCGGGTGGCCCCACCCCCGCGGCTCCGCGTGGGTCGCCGACTCTGCCTGCTCCATACCCGACGGTCCCTGGGCAAGGCGCGTCGCGCGAGGAGATAGAGGAGTTCCTCATGGCCATGAGGGCGCTGTCTCCTCCGACGGGGCCTACGGCGCCTGCGGGCCCGGTGGTCCCGTCCGGGGGCCCGAGCGGTTCGGGTGCTCCTGCTCCGACGCCGTCGGGTGCTCCGGCCCCGACGCCGCCGGCGGCTCCGGCCCCGGCGCCGCTGGGCCCTTCGGTGTCGACGCCGGCTGGTCCACCGGCCTCTCTGGCGCCGATTCCATCGGGGCAACCCGTGGTGCCGCCTCCGCGCGGCGCTGGGCCTCCAGCGCCGGCTCCGGCCGGCGTCGGGGCTCCGGCGCCGGCTCCGGGCGGCGCCACCCCCATTCCCTCTCCGACTCTGGACGCGGAGTCAGACCGGCGTCGTCCAACGCCGAGTCCGACGCCGATGGGGCCCATGGGCCCCGAGGAGCCGGTCTACATTGTTGACTCCGAATATGGGGAAGATGTAGAATACGGTGAGGGTTGGGAGGGGTCTGAGGACCCTCTGTCACGCGAGTGTCAGTATGACGTGGACTGGACAGGTGATTTGGGTGACGCCAGTGGTCTGGACGACTCTCCTAACCCTGGTTTTGTCTCGCCTCCTACAGTGGCCTCGGAGGCTGGGGCTGCTTATTCAGTGGTGTTGATGAGGGCTGCCAAGGCCTTACACCTTGAGCTCCCCGTCGCGGTCGTGAGGCCTAACATCCTCACCGAGGTCTTCAAACCGCAGGCATGCCCGCAGGAGCCTCTGCTGCCGTTCAACGAAGCCTTGACAGACGTTCTTTTGGGCACGTGGTCCAGGCCCGCTTCAGGTTCGCCTGTTGATAGGAACGTGGCCAGACGCCACCGTCCGTGTCCGGACGACCCCAAGTTCCTGTCCACCCATCCCATCCCTGAGAGTCTGGTGATCCAGGCCTCAACTTCCCAGACCGCATTCCCGTCGGCCCCGCCCGATCGGTAATCTAAGAGGTACGACAAGTATGGAAAGAAGGTCTTCTCGTCCCTGAGTTTGGGACTGCGGTCTTGCAACACCGCATGCCTCTTGGGCCGTTACACCCACCCTCTGTGGGATACGGTCGCGGAGTTGCTGCCTGAATGCCCGCAGGAGGTACGGGCAAAGCTCGGTCAGGCTATGATTGAAGGCCGAGATGCAGCAAGATATTCCATCAGGTGTGGTCTTGATACGACCGACTCGCTGGGCAGAGCAATGTCCACGGCGGTGGCGATTCGTCGCCACGCCTGGCTGAGATCCGCCAATTTTTCGGCAGATGTCCAAAATACCTTGATGGACATGCCGTTCGATGGCAGTCGCCTGTTTGGCGACAAGGCGGACCACGCGCTGGAGCGTTTCAAGGACTCCAGGGTCACGGCCAAGTCCTTGGGTCTTTCGACCCAGCGCCAGCAAACGGGTTCGTTTCGCTCCTTTCGTGGCCAAGGAAGGGGCGGTCCCACACGTGCTGCCATCCACGCACCGCAGAACACTTCTCAACGCGGTGGCGGCCGTGGATTCCGCCGTGGAGGCGGTCGGGGACAACGGCGAGGTCAGACCACACCTCCCCCCACAGCGACAGCCTCCAAATCCTCCTAGTCCGTGCTTTCAGGCCCATGTGACGCCAGTGGGTGGCAGGGTTCGCCATCACCACTCCCGCTGGCGCACTATCACATCGGACAGGTGGGTGCTGCAGCTTGTCCGAAGGGGCTACTCCCTCCCCTTCGAGACCACTCCTCCAGCCATGCCACCGCAGAACCACCGTGTGTCGGGCAATGGCTGGAACGTCAGGGCATGACTCTGACGGTTCAACACCTGGCAGGTTCTCTGAACGCCAGGGCGGACGAACTCAGCCGTCGGTGCTCGGTGGAACACGAATGGCGTCTGAACTCGGACGTGGCGAAAGGCCTCTTTCTGCAATGGGGAGAGCCTTGGTTAGATCTATTCGCCGCAGAAGAGAACGCGCAATGTCATCAGTTCTGCGAGTTGGAGTTTCCAAGACGGCACTCGCACGGCGACGCCTTCCGGCGCGAGTGGAGCTGCGGTCTGTTGTACGCCTTTCCGCCTATACCACTTCTGCCCAGAGTGCTGAAGAAGATCTGGCGCGACCGGGCCCAAGTTATCCTTGTGGCTCCGGACTGGGCTCGAAGGTACTGGTATCCCGAGCTACTCAGCATGTCAGTCGGTCCCTCGATCCGCCTGCCCCTTCGGGAGGACCTTCTGCCACAGCAGCAGGGGACGGTCCTCCACCCGAACCTGTCCAGTCTCCACCTCCATGCGTGGAGATTGAGCGGCGACAGTTGAGGCCATTTGACTTGCCTCCTGAAGTTTGTGATGTGATTCTGGCAGCCAGGCGTCCCTCCACAAAGTCGGTATACGCCTGCCGGTGGAACAGATTTGTGGCATGGTGCACAGCAAAGGCTGTGGATCCCCTTTCTGCCCCTCTCTCCGAGGTTCTCCTCTTTCTTCTCTCTCTTGCCCAGCAGGGCTCTGCTCTGGGCACTATCAAGGGCTTCCTTTCTGCCCTTTCCGCCTTCTTAAGGCTACCTGATCAGCCATCTTTGTTCAAGTCCCCTATTGTAACGAGATTCTTGAAGGGCATCACGCACATGTATCCACCTGTTCCGTTCGTGATGCCTCAGTGGGACTTGAACCTGGTTCTGACTTTCTTGATGTGCGCTCCCTTTGAGCCGCTTCATTCCTGTCCTCTCCGTCTCCTGACTTTAAAGACGGCCTTCCTGGTTGCCATCACCTCTGCCAGGAGAGTGAGTGAGCTCCAGGCTCTTTCTGTCAAACCTCCTTTCATGTCCATTCATCCAGACAAGGTGGTTCTGAGAACTAGACCTTCTTTCCTGCCCAAAGTAGTTTCTGCTTTTCACATCGGGCAGTCCATCACCTTACCCTCCTTCTTCCCGCCTCCGCATCCTTCAAAAGATGAAGAGCGGCTCCATCGTCTGGACCCAAAACGTGCGCTTTCATTTTATATGGATCGCACACGCCAGTTCCGGGTGGATGACCAACTGTTTGTTGGCTACGTGGGTGAGAAGAAGGGAAGGGCGGTACAGAAACGAACCATCTCTCGGTGGGTCGTCCTGTGCATCAAAGCGTGCTACTCTTTGGCTCGGAAGGAGCCTCCTGTTGGGCTGAGAGCCCATTCCACTCGGGCCACGGCGGCTACTACTGCCCTGGGCCGGGGAGTCCCTTTGCGGGACATTTGCCAGGCGGCTACGTGGGCCTCGCTGCACACCTTTGCGAGGCACTACTGCCTGGACAGTCAAGTCCGGAGGGGTGGCTTCTTTGGCCGTTCGGTCCTCCAGGACTTTCTGGTGTAGGTTGTATTGGTTCGCAGACCCACCACCGGGGTTGGTATTGCTGGGGTATCTATTCTAAGGTAAGGAATCTAATACTAACCTGTTTCTTTCAGATGAACAAGTTACTTACCTTCGGTAACGATCTATCTGTAAGAAACAGTAGTTAGTATTAGATTCCTTACGGCCCCTCCCATCCTCCCCGTTCTGCGAACTGATACCTAGGGTTAAGGACATCCCTTTCAGGGCCCTAGTTTCACATGGCACCAGTGTTGGTTCTCACATGGCTCTGCGTGTTCTGGCGCGGAAAAGCTGTGTGCAAAGAACTGACGTCAGCGCGCGGAGGCGGCGTCTATATACTCCAGCGACGTCATCACGGCGCACGTCGCCGACGACGGACGCGGAGCCGCAGGGGACGCCTGCAGACGACGCCTACCGACGCGCAGGGGTACTGCTACGCAAAAGTTTCCGGATCCAGACTGACGCCTGGGGATATTCTAAGGTAAGGAATCTAATACTAACTACTGTTTCTTACAGATATATCGTTACCGAAGGTAAGTAACTTGTTCTACATGAATATCTGGGGCAGGTACATGCAGAAAGGGGAAAGGCAGGTTGAATGCTCGCATGGCTGGTGTACCCGAAAAAACAGGGGGTCTCCCATTTCTCTAATTAAATTGGGACATGAACCGATAATATACAACCCTAAAGAAAAAGTGAAGCATTTAGACTTTATAATGTAACGCTATTCAGTGAACCGAGGTCGCAAAGACGGGAGACACTAGGTAAATATTTAGCATCCCTCCCCTTGGAAGCCTTGGAGAACTGGGGGGGGGGGAGGGGGGCTGTGACTGCGATGGAAATTAATGCGAGCCTAAAGAGATGAATAAAGGTAAGACAACGTGCCCAGACAGTATACCTGTAGAATTTTATTTGGCTTATGAACAGACACTGGCAACCAATTTGGAGCTGATCTTTGTAGAAGCCTGGTAGAGAGGGGAACTACCCTCTTAGACTAGAGATGTGCTGGTTATACCGCTCCCGAAGGCCAAGATGGCGAACCCACATAGGTCAGACTATCAGCCTCTATCAATGCTAAATGTTGGTTTTACAATTGTATAGAATCCTAGCTGCTCGGCTACTACCCTTTATGCCCGACTTGATCCATAAAGATCAAAACGGGTTTGTACTGACCAGGTTCACGTCCGAGAACCTGCGGAGTCTCTTTCATATCATGCACCACCCTGAACTGAAGCGATATCAGGAGGCCCTTTTCCTGTCTGTAGATTTGGAAAAGACGTTTGATTCGGTGAGGTTGGACTTTTTAGACTCCACAGTGGAACGGATGGGGCTGGGTAAAAGGTAGATCAAATAGGTGAAAATATTGTATACGCACCCAACTGCACGGGTCAAAACCAACGGGGTGGTGTCGGAAGCGTACAACATATATAGAGGCACCAGACAGGGCTGCCCACTATCCCCATTACCATTTCCGACTGCAAAAGAGCCACTCGCCTATAGACAACAGAGCCATACCCTGGGCATACACCTGGGAAGTAGTTCAAATGTAATTTCTCTTTATACTGATGACCTGTTATTATATCGAAAAGACGGAGGTTGGGGAGCAGGACAGGCACTAGGTATGCTGGATACCTATGCAACCTTAGCAGGACTTAAACTTATCAAGGCCAAGACATTCGCCTTCCCATTAAAGAATGAGGGTGCTCTCTTGGCGGACCTCCCTGTGGGTCTGACATGTCCCCTGCTCCTGCAGCTACCTCGGTATTCAAATATTCCAAAAAGTAGCAGACCTAAAGGAGGGTAACTTGAACATGGTCTTCAGGTCATTAAAAACATGTTTTGAGTTTTGGCATTCACTTAAGCTACCCCTGATGGCACATAGCTCCCTCAAAAATGATCATGCTTCCCAGATTATTATGCCATTTTGTGAACCGGGGATAATTACACCTTCGTAGTTTACAGATCTGAATCGGACCATCCGGGAACTGATATGGGACAGAGGATGAAATAAAGTATCCCTGGAGATATTACATCGGGCACCCGATGATGGGGGACTAGGTGCACTCGACTTTGAACTGTACTACCTGGCGACCCAACTCCAATGCCAGCCCGGTGGGTAGACGATAGAAACCTGGAAGTTCTAGAAGAGGAAGGATATCGAAACAGCCAAAGTTGGCTGTTGGCCAAGCTGTTGCACCCAGGGGTAACTATAACCAAATCGAATGTGCTCTTACAAGCAGTACTATACTGTTGGAAGAGATGCCGCCAATGCACAAACGTACCTCATCCCTATGCACCCAAGATACCGCTAGTTAGGATCCCATACGGGGGACTCTAACACTTTATACACAAGACCCCCAACTCACTGAATGGATAGCGGCAGTGATCACTACCGTGGGGGATTACTTCCACATGGGGGCGTTAATCCCCATAGATTACCTCTTTTTTTTTTCTTTAACTTTGTTTTTATTGATTTTACAGCAATTTGTAGTTCACAGTGTATTATCGTTTCCTTGTCTGGTCCTCAGTATTAATACAAGACAGATCATGGTATTCTAAAAATAAATCCCGCAGTTACGACTCACACATCAGCCAGCTTTAACTGGTACAGGGTTCTTGTCCAGTGATCTATTGGACATCATAATATACTGTTTAACTTACATAAATTACATCTGTAGTCAACAACATAACATTAAACTGAATGATCCACACCCGGAACACTTGCAGCGCGCCCATACTCGTCTTCTTGTGTTATATCTGCAATCCCATAGATGACCTTGTGTCGCAAACTGGTCTTCCACCCAGGCAAAATATGACTTATTATTCTCTGACTAGGACGTTTGGCGGCTTATGGCGCAGTAACTCACAGGAATTACGAACGCACAGGGTGTTACAGACACTAATAACCTTGGGGACATTTGATTGGCTGTGTAGGGCACTACTAGATTCAGTTAAGAAATCCCTGGACCGCACCCGGAAAAAATGGGATGAGATTATAGAGAGATAGTTAACAGACAAAGAATGGAACCTGGTATTGGGAAGCCCTAGACGGGCATCCAGAAATTCCGACTTCAAGGCGATTCAGTTCAGTTACATGCACATGGTATATCGGACGCCACATAGACTGAATATAATAAGAGCTGATGCTACACAGCGTTGCACAATACCAAGTAAGTTAGAGGATCTGAGGGAAATTTACAGACCAGCGCGGATAAGTCCCCCTATCCTATACAGCAATACCACAGAATCTGCGGGTCCCTAAACAAATTGAATATAACCATAAATGAAATATAAACAGACAAGCACACTTCAACAGGATACACACCCTTGGAGGAAGTCCTCTTTAAGAGGACGGAATCCCATCACCCACCGAAGTGGCATGCTTCATCATTTGGGATCTCCTCTTGGCTGCAACCTGGTGCAGCCAAGGAGCTACAACTCCGTGCCAGTGTAAGGGAGGAGCTTGCGGATGTTTTAATGTCATCCGGGGGCTAGATCGCCTAAGATCAATGAAGCAAGATATTGTGTGGTGAAAATACGCAGTGCAGTGTAAATGGAACGGTGTATTAAAATTGACTGCCAAGAGAAAAATAAGTTTATTAGGTATCTTGTGGTGTCAAATGTTAAAAGTAGTCAAGGCGCGGTCTGAAAAAATGTGCGAAAATGTGTGAAGAATATATACAAGGTCTACATGTTTCAGCCAATATTGATCATTAATTGATCATGGCTTTCTTCAGGACCTGATGGTTACTACTGCAAGATCTAGTGAGTGAAAATATCACGAACAAAGAATAAGGTAATTTGGGAACGATACAACCAACCGTATACCTGTGTATTGATATTGTAGTGGTAACTACAGGGATACGCGGTGAACACCTATTGAAAAAGGAGAAAACTTACTCAGAGTATACAATTAATATACTTTTCTATATATAACAAAGCATTTCTAACCCGTAAAAGTGCTAAAAAATAACAATATAAGAAGGAAAACTTTAATTTAGTATAGTAACCTTCTTACCCGTAAGAAATCGGGAGAACTACCCATCGCTCCTAGTAACAACTCAGGGCGTGAGGCAACGCTCTGTGAAACAGAAAAAAGGAACTAGTACCTCGCAACTGGTTAGTTCTTAAAAGATGGTGGCCCATAGTGGCACCACAACTAATGATTCTAAACTTAAAAGGGGTCTTTTGAGATCATTCTTATATGCAATCACATGCAGAGGGACACTGTCCGCCTGCTCCTCACTACTAAACGTGTATGCAAAATCGATTATTGGTAGAGGTAGTGAAATCAGGCTGGAAAGGTTATGAATATCACCAACCCTCCACTAACCTCAAAAAGCAAAAAAACCTTTAGAGTGTGTGATAGTTGATTGCACTCAACACACCATTTTATAAGACCTGGGATATGCATCGACCAGGTTCAACAGAATGAACGAGCAAGCTTATGCCGACAAACAGGAATGTTGGAACAGTTAATACCGGGTAAAAGATATCAAATCGTACCCACGACTGGAAATCATGCCAACAACCGAAAGGGGATACACAAAGGAGGAAAACACTCAGCAAGCCCCGCCTGCCGCTGTACTCACCTGTCCGTCGCTACCCCGGGCTCGATCCTGGCTGTTACGAGCAGTAGCAGACGGACAAGTGCGCAGCATTAAATAAAGTTGTTAATAAGCCTCACCTGGGGAGGACCGTTGATGACGTACATCTCACTACGGCAGCTGGCGTAAGTTAAGAGGCGTCCTCCTTCTATGTGTCAGTTACTGACGCGGCCCATACATACTACGCGTGATGGACAAAGCGGAAGCTTGGAAATAGTAGTCCTACACCCACTCGCTACTGAAGGATGACACCTGTGGCTCAAAGCGTCTATGATGCATGCCGGAAACGGGCGCACTTCTTCCACATATGCCGGACTACATGAAAGCAAGGGAATATGGGAATTGTAGTCCTGCACGCGCATGTATCATCCAAAATGGCTATGTGCAACTCGGTTAGCATTTTAAAAGCTACCCAACAAGGATGAAAATAACTATAAAGGATTGGGACACTCAATCATACATGCGCAGTCAGTGTGAATAGCACGTGGCCACATCAATGAAATACAATTATCAAAAGAAGGGTGTGAGCGCACACCAAGGTAGTTAATGATAGGTGATCCGCTCATAGGCCAGTCCAGAGAGTCATGGCGTCTCCCCAAGCAATAAAACATCCATTAACACCTAGCCCAGCATGTCGTGGTTTCAAAATGTCGAACACAGTGCAAAAGTACCAAAAAGACACTGGGACCAGAAATGACTAAAAGTGTTCCTATGATTATGTTTTTAGAAAGCAGTGAGTTTAGACAAAGCAGTGAGTTAGACAAGGGTCCAGTAGATCTCATCATTGAGCTCCTCCACATCACTATGTAGCTTAAAGACCCATTGCTGCTCTTTTCTAAATAGAAATTTCGATACATCAGTGATGTGTGCTGGTACATATGGCTGCTCAAGGATAGTCCAAGTCATGTCTTTGGGCTTGTGATTCAGTTCTAGGAAATGGTTGGTCAGTCTAGTAGATTGTTTCCTGCCCCGAATCGTGCTCTTATGCTCCATGATTCTCTGTTTAATCTTTCTAGTTTTCATACCAACATAATTTTTCTGACAGGGGCACATACATTACTCTCTCACTATTGCAATTTGTGTGTATAGTTTGGCTCCAAGGTCTGTGAGCCCCAATGTTTATCTCTGTTGTGTGTTTCGTTTGTGGACACACTACGCAAGTGCCACACGGAAAATGTCCCTGGACCGCTTGCAGGTTCCAGAGTGTGGTTGGTCCAGGGACCACCTCGTTTTGGGGTCGCGTATGGACTAAAGTATCCCATAAGTTTACACCTCTTTTGAAGGAGAACAAGGGGGGAGGTAATTTATCCTGTCCTACATTCAGAATGCGCCAATGTTTTCACACAATTTTCTGACTCTGGTTGGACTGGGTCCTGAATGTTTTCACACAGGTAAGTCTCGTGAGCGGGGTTTTCGGCATGGCTGATTCTATCAGAGCTTCACGGTTGTTGTTAGAAGCTCGTTTATACGATTGCCATATCAATCTTTGGGGATATTTTCTGGCACACAAGTTCTGATACAGCACCTTGGCATGTTTCCTTTTTTTTTTGTAAGTTTTATTTTTCCAGTTTTCTCCATACATGAATATAATAATCATTACATTGCAGCATGTAGCATCGGCAATAATAAAAACATGCATAACCAATCAAGTGTGAAATGTTTACAGTTACTGATGTAAATGAATAATGCAGTGCGGGCAGGAATCCAAGATATATAATAAAAGTGATCAATGAAGTGAGTCGCCGTACATGGAGGTATTAATTGCTACAGCCACAAGAACATCATAAATAACATCACATTGGTAGCAGCAGCTAGCAGAGATTGTTTGATCACATGAACATGTGTTCCATTACTCGCGTCTAGCCAACCCCCTCAGGAACGATTCCGCTTGCTATCTGTGAGTTTTGATCAGATTGTTTATTGGCAACGTAATCCCTATATGGGCCCCAAATGTCCACTGGCCGTGATGAACTAGGGATCAGAGTGGAGTATTCCTCGCAATTAACATTGCAGAATGCTAAACTTTGGAGCCATGCCTGCAGCGATGGGGTCTTCTTGCTACCCCATAGTAGAGCAATCTCCGCTTAGCTAACAGGAAAAGCAGTGCTGCCAGTTTCCTGACCTTCTGAGGGAAGTTAGCCACATAACCCAGTAGTGCGATCTCAGGAGTGGGTAATAGCTGCATGGAAAGTATGTCACTTAATGTGATGGGGACTAGGGTCCAGTATTGGTGTATTTTAGGACATGTCCAGGCGAGGTGAGCAAAATCAGCAAATGGTGCCAAACACTTCTGGCAGTGATGGGGCCTGTTGTGATCTATTCTATTTCAACGTGCAGGTGTGTGGTACATTCTGCGGAGGAACTTGAAGTGAAGTAGTTTATGCCTGCTGTTAAACGAGACCTCTCTGGTCACCCTACAGCATTGTTCCCATTGGTCGTCAGTAAAGGGCCTGCCCAAATCCACCTCCCAAGCTGCTCATACCTTGGTGTCAGAGAAAGGTCTGGCCGCCACACATTGTTTGTATAGTTTAGAGATCAAATGTGCGTCAGTGGTGGGGTTGGTTCGGGGGCTGATGGAAATGAAGGGAACGTGGCCCGGAACATGGAGTGCATACGTGTCAAAACAAAGGTGTCAATAAAGGAGCGCTCACTGAATCTGGCCTCTTCCACAACCGAAAAGACATGACCCTCAGGGAATAGGTCACCTATCGTGTGAATGTGAATTCTCCAGCGTGCGTTGAATCAAGACCTCACCCGTTATGGGAAGCAATGAAGGGTTAGGTAGGGGTAGTTCTGGCGAGTACAGCAGTTCGAGCCCCAGCAGTCTACGCAGCCTGTCCCATGCCCAGCATGTGGTGGATACAGTTTGAATGTCATAGGGGTCCCGAGGCTTAAGATATGGGACGCGTACGTCCGGGTGGAACCAGACATGTGCGTTACAACATTGTGCTATTAGGTAGTACAGATGAAGGTCTGGGACCCCAAAGCCCCCCATTTCATACAGAAGGATCAGGGTCTGCCAGTTCACCGGAGGCGTATTGTCCCCCCCAGACGAGGCGCGATAATAATGTACGCAGTTGTAAAAAAAAAAAGTCTTGGTAAGAGGGATGGGGATGTTATTAAAAAGGTATAAGAACCTGGGGAGGACCACCATTTTATTACAGCAACTCTCCCGGCCATTGATAAAGGCAGTCGCCGCCGTTTCACAAACTGCGATTCCAGGAAGCTAATCGCCCTACCGTAATTGAGCCTGATCATAGTAGTGGTATCTAGGTGGATATAAACTCCAAGATATTTGACATCGACTTGACCCCACTCGAGTGGGAATTCACTTGCCCAAGAAGTTGTGCCAGCTGTTAGCGGGAAAATAACCGACTTGTGCTAGTTAATGCTGAGCCCAGAAAACTTACTGAATAGAATAATTTCCAGATTCAGGGGTTCAAGATTAAGATGAGGCATCCTAACGTATAAAATAGTATCATCCGCATAAAGCGAAACTAAAAGGGGACCAGTGCGACATGGTAGGCCTCGGTGTAGGTGCTTTTCCTGAAAGTGGCGAACTAGAGGGTCCATGGCCAGAATAAAAAGCAATGGGGATAAGGGGCATCCCTGCCTCGGGCCACGAGACCGAGTGAAAGGGCTGGAAAGAGTGCCGTTCAGGCGGAGTCAAATGCCTTCTCATCAAGAAGGACGGCGAGATGATGGATTCCATTAATAAGGACAATCGTATTGCGATTACCTTAGCCAATATTTTGTAATCAAGGTTTAATAAGAACAGCCTATAGGAGCTGCATAGCTTATGGTCTCTGCCTGGCTTGGGAAGAAGAATGACGACTGCTTCTCTGAATGTTGGAGGAAGGATGCAGACTTCTAGCACCTTCGCATACAGCTCCACCAACCGAGGAACTAAAATATCTTTATATGCTTTATAAAAATCAGCGGAAAAGCAGTCAAGACCAGGAGCCGAGGAGCCCCATAACGCTTCGATGGCCTCCAATATACTGTCCTGGGAAATATGAACGGACAAAAAGTCCTGCATGTACCATTCTAAATAGACCATTGCAATCTCTGCCAAATATTCCCCCTGCTCCCGCAGATCCCCAGTGATTCTGGAAGTGTATAATACTTTCTAATATGAAAGGAAAGAGTCGCATATATCTGGGGTAGAGTGTAATAGTGTGTCATTTGGACCAGTTATTTCCATTATGTAAGCGGAGTCTCGCGGGGGGCGTAGGGTGTGTGTGCGCTAATATTCTACTAGGTCTTTCGCCCTCACCGTATCGCCGCGCGACATGTTGTTTATTAAGGAACAATAGCTCTTGTTCTGCTGCTTCCCTAACTTCGAGCAGCAGGGCCAAGCGTCTTGCCTCCCCGGTACTGGATACCGTGACCATTAACTCTCGGTCCAAGACAGCGATGTCTGTTTTATTACAATTCAAAGTGGAGAGGAGATCCCGCAATACTCCAGCATGTTTTGCAATACAGACGCCACTGATATAGGCCTTGAACCCCTCACAGAGTACCGCCCAGGTGTCCACTGACCCAGTGTTTGTTTCAAAATATTCCTCTATAGCCTGTCTGATTTCCTCATGAAAAACCTGATCCAGAAGCGCGCCTCCAGGAAAGCGCCATTGTCTTTCGTAGCCACCTGGTCTGGGAATGTTCAACTTGAGCACAACCGGAGAGTGATCCGAAAGTGTACGGGGTAAAGGAAGTAACCCTCCCAGCCAGCCAGCAACTCCCGGCGAAACCAACTAGTAATCTATCCTGGTCCACGTATTATGAAACCTCGAATAGTGCGTGAATTCCGGAAGATGTGATTGCAGTTTGTTTTCTATATCTATCAAAGAAAAATGGGTACATATGTTGTAGAGCACTTGTCGTGAACGGGGTTTTGTGTCAGGGGAAGTGGAAGTGCTGTCCCTGGATGAATTCAACAACAAATTGAAATCACCCCCTATTATCAATAGCCCGGGATCAAGTGACAGAAGCCGCACCTACAGCTCATGTAAAGAGGCTGGGCAGTCCACATTCGGACCATAAACACCGACCAGTGAAATACTGTGTCCCATCAGTGAGCCAGTAACAATCAGACTATGGCCCTCAACATCAATCAAGGTCTTGTGTAATGAAAAGGGGACTCGTTTGTGTATAAATATCGCAACTCCCCTAGCATACAGACTGCAAGTTGAAAAAAATCTATGTGAACCCCAACTCGCTGCGACAGGAGTGTGGTCGGAGTTGGACAGATGCGTCTCCTGCATGAACACAATATCAGTGTTGTGCCTGACAATATAGTTGAGGACTTGCTTTCGCTTTCTAGTATTGTTTATCCCTCTAACATTCCATGACATCAGAGAAAGCCCAGAAGGACCGGGCTGATGTCCTAGCTGCACCATTGGAAAACCGCCACCTCAATCGCACCGCAATGCATGCTAATCTCCTGCCGTACACTACCAACCTGAGCAATGATTCTAAAAGCAACATTGAAACTGAGCAAATAACCCCCCCACCACCCACCACCCAGACTCCTACCAACCCCAGAGAGGCATACCCCAACTTTCTTAGCCGAATGCAAGTGCAATGAAATCAGCCCCATGACTGTAGGAAACGAATGTGCACATCACAAAAATACCATTCAAAACAAAGGCACCTTGGTATTCACCATGAGGCGGGGCAACGCCACGCCGGTCGGGCAATAAGAAATACGATATTGCCACATAGGATAAAGATGCATTCACAAACTAAACACAGCAGAACACAGTAATAAATGCAAATATCATTCAACCAGTTCCTGGATTAGGAAAGAGTTCAACGCTGTCTTGGGAACTCCCCTGTGACGAGGAGGCGGAGCGCAGCCTGCCAGTCGCCCCAGAGTGCTTCTTCTTGTATTCCTGGCAAAACTCCTGTGCCTTCGTCGGAGTATCAAATATACGGGATCTGCCATCCACATCTACCTTTAACCTCACCGGATACAGCACGCCATACTTAATATCCAAGTTTTTCAGGGTGGCTTGGACTCCATGGAACTTGCGCCTTGCCTCCTGAACCATGATGTAAAGTCAGGTAAGAAAGCCAACCTCTTCCCCTGCCACTGGACGACCCCCTTATCGCGAGCTGAGCCGAGGGCCGCATCCCTGTCCCTGAAGTTCATGAGCCTAGCAATGATGGGCCTTGGGGGAAGGCCCGGCCAAGGACGGGGGCCCAGTGACCTATGAGCGCGCTCCACTGTGAATCCCTGTGTGAATGTTTCTTTACCAAACAGCTCTGTAAGCAGTTGTTCCAAGAAAGTGTCCATGCGTCCAGTGGCGGTTGTCTCCGGAACTCCAATGATTCGTATATTGTTTCGGCGGCTGCGTGCCTCCAAATCTTCATTCTTAATAGCTACGTTGCTAAGGATCTTCTCCATCCTGTCTAGCCGCTTCAATGAGGATGATGCCCCGTCTTCGATGCCCGAGACCCTCGCCTCTACATCATCCAGCCTACGATCGTGTGCCTGAACCTAAGAACCCAATGTAGGAGAGTGGGGTCTGCAATCCTATGGTCACCCCAGATTTTTGCTTTTTGCTTCACTGGTTTACGACTTTCCCTGGCTGTGGGCCTGCTAATCAGACCCAAAGCCTAGCTGTTCTCTCTCTAAATTGACAACCATGTACTTAAGGTGCATTTACCAATTGGTACTGGGCCACCTTATCAGTCCCTGTACAGTGTACCTTAGGTATCCAGGGCATAGGTGTACCCAGGGTCTACCAGGGGCTGAAGCATGTATTATGCCACCCCTGGCTGGCCATCTAAAACTGACACGACTGGCTGCAAGACAGCTGGGGCAAGGTGGTGTAATCACCCTTTGCTATAGATATAGTATACCTATATCTAACCCTAAAATGGACACATATATTCCGATCAGTCACTCCTATGGCAGGCCTTATCAATCCTGAAGGCAGAGTGCTTGGAATTATGTGAGATGGTGCTCTGGCATGAGCTGAGTTCGTCTGCAGCTTGCGGAACCAAGTCCTAATAGCTGTTCCATTATAACGCTATACCATATACTCTTAAGTGCATTATCAACCTCGCGGTTAAATGCTAACTCTGGTATAACGTTATCAAAACATGTCGAGTAAGGTGTCATACGAATTGGAATACTACCCCCTCGCCAATTCTGACGACGGGGGTAGCATTCCACCCTTCTAGAGGGGCACGACATGTGTGTAACTGTGAACCCCGGTTAAAGTTAACTCGAGCCTTGGCATCACAAAATGGATGCTGCCACCGCAGACACAAGTCTGACCTCCTGCTGCTGGGAGTCCTTCCAGCGAGGGAGGCTTGGACAAAGGGTTTCCTGCCTTGGGAGGTGCTAGCACCACCCCAGACAGGATTTTGTGTATTGAGGTAGGGAGGCCTGAAAGGAATGAGACATGCCTGGGGCACACAAGGTGCCCTGTGCATACACCGGTTCAAACCAGTTGCTGGGGCATCCCTACCCCAGCTCTGGCGCGAAAACCGGGCAAAGGATAGGGGGTGTAACCACCCCCCTTCCTGGTCCCACCCAGGGGAGGGACCTAGTCAGTAGTGCAGCCCCCTTTAGCAGGATAAAGGTAGGAGCTGGTCCCATTCCAAATTAGATTAATCCTGAACTACTCTACAAGAAGAAACTCTGGACTTCGACGTTCTGCTTCACAGAAGACTGAAGAAATCTCCCTTGTGGGCAAGGAGTGTCCACCCTTTGTCGTCTTCCCTCGAGGATCCAGACTTCAGAGCCCGACGAGACCCAGATTCCAAGGCCTCTCCGACCTCAACTCACCTCTGCAGAAAAGCTGAGACCCGTGGGTGCGACGAGACACGTGGGACCGGCCATCTTGAAAGAAACTGCACTTTGCTTCCAGCACGACTCCCGAGGTAAACTCGACCAAGTGCTTTGGGGATTGAGAAGCCCCAGTCCCGAGCAGCCCCTGCACCGAAGATCAGCCCTCCAGCTTCCACGAGATCTGCATGGGGCCCTTCTGCTTGTTTGCTGCTCGACGCGTTGTCTGGTCTCTTGCCGGCTGGCTAGTGGCCTCCTAGACGACGAACCTTGAAATCTTCACTGCTGGTCTGGTTGCTCCAGACTGGCCCTTGCTCCCTTCCAAAAGAGGGGCATCCCGGACTCTCCTAGTCCGCACCAGACGCCTTTTCCACTCACCGCGTGGGTTGCCTTTGCCAAGGCCTGTTGACGCCGAATCCGGAACAGACACCGCCAACAGCGAGAGCCTGCGTGGGACAGCTCGTGCCTCCATCCTGGTCGTCGAAGACACCTCCTGGTCCACGTGGCTGCAGAGTCAAGCGTCCACTCTTCACCTGATCGCGACAACAGCATCTGGTTCCTTCCTGGTTCCACACCGGTCACTGGCTAGTGACTTTGAACACTGTCCCCTCTGCTTTCAGGTCCTCTTCTTCACCGATCCACCCTTGGATCACACCGGACATCTTCCTCCTGGTTGCCTGCAGCATCTTTTCTTCCAGGCTCCATAGACTTCAACGCGAGAACCCGACACACTTTCACACCTATGCACCCGCAGCCCGTGGGTGAGGTAACAAGAGCATTTCGGTGCTCAAGGGTAGTTTCACTGTCCTAGTGTCCAGTTCCACAGTCGTTTTAGTCCTAACTAGTCAGGATTGTCCGTACTTACCTTTTACTTGAACTGTACTGTCCATAGACGTTGTTACGCATCTCGCGTGTGAGTTCACACTCTGCTCACGCGTTCCGTGGGCCTCCTATTACTTACCTAGAGTTAGTGTAGCGTGGTTCCAACGATCCTACAGCCTCTGGACAGCTCCATTCCTTCTATCGACTTTCACATTCCACTTATTTAGTATATGGTTTGTCATGCCCCTAGGGCACCATTGTAATTTCGTGCAACTTATCGTATTTTTCCTAAGAGATTGTCATGTGCTTAGCCCTCTGATCTCATAAAGAGTTCAGAGGTGTTTGTTATTAATAAATATACTGTTTATTTTCATAACAACCTGTGTGGTGTCCTTTCATCTGGTATTCAAGGGGTTATATTGTGGTAAAACAGCTGGCTTCACATGCCAAAAGAGTTTAGCCTAAGACTGCTTTGTCCATGCTACCATTAGGATAGCTGGTCTATACGGTTGACTTACAACCAATCACCATAAGGGTTGTTTGGACTGATACAAGGTGATCACTAGAACTAGTGAGCATCATATATCAGGCCAACTTCTCACATTGGTGTGCAGCGGTTGGGATTTGAGCTTGCTGTTGTTTTGACCACATATAATCTTGAAATATCATTTGAAAGATCACATAAGGTACTATAGGTACATATAACAAGCTTAGAAATACTCTGAGTTCTGCTGAACCAGCTGTTGTAGTAGAAAGGGCCTAACACACCCTGACTACAACTCTTACCAAGGGATCAGTGGGAAAACCCATAGTGTAGGTAGGTGCATCACTTATACCTCACTAGAAAGCATGTCTACCCATGGAGAGACTTCAGAGACTCCCCTAGTGGTTAGTGACCCTCCACAGGTCCTTTCCAGATATGCAGCTCTCAGTTTCCAGGAGATGAGACCATTGTATACCTCCAGGAAATTGAAACAGGGTTCCAACCCTACTACTCCTTTTCTGTTAGGTCTCTTAGAGACATATGATGCCAGAAGGACTGCTACTGCAGGCCCCTCTAATCCAGATGGGAGCATGCCCCCCTTAGAAGGTACACCTGGTGATCCAGACTCCAACCTCCCTGAAACAGAGAATGAAGATAGGGAAGAAGGGGATGTATCTGAGGATGAGGCAGACAATGGGCAACCTTTAGTCAGCAGACTTACAAGGGCCAACTTAGACCTACATAGGGAAGGAACTGGGGGATCCCCAGTGCTGACCCTTAGCAGGCCTAACTTTGGGGTTAGGAGAGATAGATCTCCTTCTAGGGACTCCAATAGATCTGTGCACTCTCATGCATCTGCTCAGAGGAGAATGACATCCCCTCAGAGGAGAGAGCATGAAGCAAAGATGAAGGAAGTTAATCTGAGGATCCAAAGGGAAGAACTTGCCCTTGCCAAAGAGAAACTTGCCTTTGCTAGAGAGCAACAGTTGAGTGGGTTAGCACCCACTGGTGGCAGCAATATCCCTAAGGATAAAGACAGGAGTTTTGATAATAGACACCTGAGTAAAATAGTGCCCTCCTATAAGACAGGAGATGATATCCACAAGTGGATAACTGCTTTGGAGAGAGCCTGCAAAGTACAGCAGGTACCCCAGAGTCAGTGGGCAGCTATATTGTGGCTCTCCTTTGAAGGTAAAGGTAGAGATAAGCTCCTCACTGTTAGAGATGAGGATGCTAATGATTACCAAGTCTTGAAAACTGCACTGATTGATGGGTTTGGCTTAACCACTGAACAGTACAGGTTGATGTTCAGGGACACCCAGAAAACTCAGGCTCAAGATTGGACTGACTTTGTTGATTGTGCCACTAAGGCTTTGGAAGGCTGGTTACTGGGTAGTAAAGTTACTGATTACACAGGATTGTATGATCTAATTATGAGAGAACAAATCTTAAATAATTGTCAGAACCAGTTGTTGCATCAGCACTTGATTGACTCAGATCTGGCCTCTCCCCAAGAATTGGGAAAGAAGGCAGACAGATGGGTCAGGACAAGGGTCAAGCAGCAGAACCAGAACCAGGGTGGTGGCCAGAAGAAAGCAGACCAGAAGGGTAATGAGAATAAGCAAAATTACCAGAAGTCTTCAACAGGGCCCAAACAGCCTAAGGAGGGTGGGTCCCAGAATTCCCAAAAGAAGAAGAATGATGGTCCTAAGAAACCATGGTGCCAATACTGTAAAAGTAAGACTCACTGGTTTAGTGAGTGCACCAAGAAAGGCCAAACTCCTACCACTACTGTCCCTAAGACACCTGCACCCCCTAGTACAGTTAGTAGTGGTAGTGTACCTCCCAAGGCTATAGTTGGGTTAACCCTGGGAACTGAGGTGGATTCTGACTTAGTCAGAATACCTACTCAGGCAGTTCTTGTTTGTACTGGGGACATGGATATGACCCCTACTGTAAGTCCTAGCACTCTGGGCAAATACAGGCAAACGCCTTTAATCAATGGAAAAATGGCTCAGGCCTACATGTGCCAGTGTCATCATGGTGACACCAACATTGGTGGACCCTGACCAAATCATGCTAGGTTCAGACTACCTAGTGACCAATGCTAGCAATGTCACTACCAATCACAGTATGGCAGTTGTTAATTTCTCCTGGGGAGGGGTAACTGGCCTCAAAAGGGTTGTAGTTAGTTCAGACCTCCCAGTAAATTGTCTTTTGGGTATTGATTTGGAATCCTCACTGTGGTCAGATGTGGAGTACAGGACTCATGTAGAAATGCTAGGTCTCTCCTCACATGTCCTTGCTGTGACCAGGTCACAGGCCAAGAAATGTCCAGCTGAACAAGTGCTGGATCCTGGAAGAATGGACCAGACACTACCCAAGAGGAAGAGCAGTAGAGGTAAGGCTGAGCCTTCCCCCCTGCCACAGGTTGAGGATCAGCTCTCACAGGAGGCTGACCCCAAGACCCCAGAAGGAACTGTCCTAGAAGAGCTTGAACCTGAACAGGTTGAGTTTCTTGGGACAGGGGGACCTTCCAGGGCAGACTTGAGACAGGCACAGTTAGACTGTTCCTCCCTTGAACCCCTCAGACAACAGGCTGCTGCTGAGGCTGCAGGGAATGCTACGGGTGCCCATAAGGTATAGTGGGACGATGGACTCCTATACTCTGAGGCAAGAGACCCCAAGCCTGGTGCTACCAGGAGGCTGGTCATCCCCTTGTCTCTTAGAGGTTTCCTTCTCACCTTAGCCCACGAGATTCCCCTTGCAGGTCACTTAGGCCAGAACAAGACTTGGGACAGGCTTGCCCCACACTTTCACTGGCCTCATATGTCTGAGGACACTAAAGAGTTTTGTCGCTCATGTGTCACCTGTCAAGCCAGTGGCAAATCAGGTGGCACAACAAAGGCCCCCCTTATACCACTACCTGTGGTGGGGGTACCCTTTGAGAGAGTGGGGATAGACATTGTTGGACCAATGGACCCCCCAACAGCATATGGGCACAGATTTATACTGGTGGTAGTGGATCATGCCACCAGGTATCCAGAAGCTATTCCCCTTAGGACCACTACAGCTCCTGTTGTGGCCAGGGCCCTACTTGGAGTTTTCTCCAGAGTGGGGTTTCCTAAGGAGGTTGTCTCTGACAGAGGTGCAAACTTCATGTCAGGGTACTTGACTGCAATGTGGAAGGAGTGTGGTGTAAATTACAAATTTACCACACCCTATCACCCACAGGGCAATGGGCTTGTTGAGAGATTCAACAAGACCCTAAAAGGGATGATAAAAGGGTTACCTGAAAAGCTTAGGCGAAGATGGGACATCCTTCTACCCTGCCTCCTGCTTGCTTACAGAGAGGTCCCACAGAAGGGGGTTGGCTACAGTCCTTTTGAGCTTCTGTTTGGGCATCCTGTAAGGGGACCCCTATGTCTTGTGAAGGAAGGATGGGAGGTACCTCTCAAAAAGCCTAAGCTTGACATAGTGGACTATGTATTTGGTCTCCGCTCCAGGATGGCAGAGTACATGGAGAAGGCATCCAAAAACCTTGAGGCCAGCCAAGAACTTCAAAAAGCTTGCCATGACCAAAAGGCTGTCCTAACTGTGTATCATGCAGGACAGAAGGTGTGGGTGTTGGAGCCAGTGGCCCTAGCAGCTCTCCAAGACAAATGGTCTGGACCCCATACCATCATTGAGCAAAAGGGAGAAGTCACCTACTTGGTGGACATGGGAACTCCCAGGAGCCCCCACAGGGTGCTTCATGTAAACAGGCTCAAGGCATTTGTCAACAGGGAGGACATGGGCTTGCTCATGGCCACAGATGAGGGGCAGGAGGAGGAGAGTGACCCCCTCCCAGACCTGCTCACTCAGAACCCTGATGATGGGTCAGTAGATGGTTTAGTCTTTTCTGACAGCCTCTCTGAGCATCAACAAGAGGATTGCAAACAGGTTCTTCAATCCTTTAGACAAATGTTCTCACTGACCCCCAGTCAGACAAACTGGTGCACCCATGAGGTGGACACTGGTGACAGTCTGCCTGTCAAGAGTAAAATCTACAGGCAACCTGACCACGTCAGGGACTGCATTAAGAAAGAAGTTCAACAGATGTTGGAATTGGGAGTCATTGAACCCTCAGAGAGCCCTTGGGCTAGTCCTGTAGTTCTAGTGCCAAAACCTCACACCCAGGATGGTAAGAGAGAGATGAAGTTTTGTGTAGACTACAGGGGTCTCGATGCTGTCACTAAGACAGATGCCCATCCAATACCTAGGGCAGATGAACTGATAGACAAGTTGGCTTCTGCAACTTTCTTAAGTACATTTGACCTAACAGCTGTTTATTGGCAGATCAGGTTAGCTGAGGATGCCAAGGCCAAAACAGCATTTTCTACCCCAGGAGGTCATTACCAATTTGTGGTGATGCCCTTTGGTTTGAAAAATGCACCTGCCACTTTTCAAAGGTTGGTGAACCAAGTTCTCACTGGGTTGGATGACTTCTGTGCAGCATATCTAGGTGATATTGCTGTCTTTAGCTCCACCTGGGAGGATCACCTGATCCACCTGAGGAAAGTTTTGGAGGCCCTGCAAAAGGCAGGCCTCACTATGAAGGCCACCAAGTGCCAGATAGGGCAGAGTCAGGGTTGTGTACCTGGGCCACCTTGTGGGTGGAGGCCAGGTTCAGCCATTGGAGAGCAAGATACAGGCCATAAAGGACTGGGCTCCTCCAACCACCCAGACACAGGTCAGAGCTTTCTTGGGCCTGTCTGGTTACTATAGGAAGTTTGTCAAGAATTATGGGTCCATTGTGACACCACTTAATGACCTGACAAGCAAGAAAATGCCAAAGAAAGTTCAGTGGACAGTTAGCTGTCAGAAGGCATTCGATGACCTAAAGCAGGCCATGTGTACTGCACCTATTCTCAAGAGTCCTGACTACTCCAAAACCTTCATTGTCCAAACAGATGCATCTGAGTTGGGTGTGGGAGCTGTTCTATCTCAACTGAATATTGATGGTCATGACCAGCCCATTGCTTTTATAAGCAGATGGCTGACCCCTAGAGAGAAACGTTGGTCAGCTTTTGAGAGGGAGGCCTTTGCTGTGGTTTGGGCCCTGAAGAAGTTGAGGCCATACTTGTTTGGAACTCACTTCAAGAATCAGACCGACCATAAGCCCCTCTTATGGCTAAATCAGATGAAGGGTGAAAACCCCAAACTTCTTAGGTGGTCCTTTCCCTACAGGGGATGGACATTACAGTGGAGCACAGACCAGGGACTGACCATGGCAATGCAGATGATCTCTCCAGGTATTTCCACTTAGAACAGGAAGACTCACCTGGTCAAGGTTAGTTTAATGTCCCTAAGTGTGGGGGGGGGGGGGTTATGTAGGAGAGTGGGGTCTGCAATCCTATGGTCACCCCAGATTTTTGCTTTTTGCTTCACTGGTTTACGACTTTCCCTGGCTGTGGGCCTGCTAATCAGACCCACAGCCTAGCTGTTCTCTCTCTAAATTAACAACCATGTACTTTAGGTGCATTTACCAATTGGTACTGGGCCACCTTATCAGTCCCTGTACAGTGTACCTTAGGTATCCAGGGCATAGGTGTACCCAGGGCCTACCAGGGGCTGAAGCATGTATTATGCCACCCCTGGCTGGCCATCTAAAACTGACACAACTGGCTGCAAGACAGCTGGGGCAAGGTGGTGTAATCACCCTTTGCTATAGATATAGTATACCTATATCTAACACTAAAATGGACACATATATTCCTATCAGTCACTCCTATGGCAGGCCTTATCAATCCTGAAGGCAGAGTGCTTGGAATTATGTGAGATGGTGCTCTGGCATGAGCTGAGCCCATCTGCAGCTTACGGAACCAAGTCCTAATAGCTGTTCCATGATAACGCTATACCATATACTCTTAAGTGCATTATCAACCTCGCGGTTAAATGCTAACTCTGGTATAACGTTATCAAAACATGTCGAGTAAGGTGTCATACGAATTGGAATACTACCCCCTCGCCAATTCTGGCGACGGGGATAGCATTCCACCCTTCTAGAGGGGCACGACATGTGTGTAACTGTGAACCCCGGTTAAAGTTAACTCGAGCCTTGGCATCACAAAATGGATGCTGCCACCAAGGCGTCAGACTGGATCCAGAAATGTTTTCCGTCAGCAGTACCTCTGCGCGCGCGTCGGAAGGTGGTGTCGGTCGGCTGTGCATTCGACGTCTGCCACGTGGTCGCCGGTATGGCGTTGCAGCAGCTACTTAGCCACCGCGCGCTGATGTCAGTTCGTTCTTTTTCCGCGCCAGCCAGCGCAGATCGGGGAAGAGCGATACCGGATTAATTTTTTGCCAACTTTTTCTCGACTTTTGTCGACGTCTTGTTTCGAGTCTCCAACTCCGAACAGGTGCACAAGAGATGCCCTGTTTTAAGGCCTGCGATTCCTGTGCCCGATTGATGTCGGTGACGAATCCGCACTGCGTGTGCCTCTTTTACCTGGAGTGCGTCCACAACCCCAAGTCGTTGACGCCGAAGGCTTTGCGGGAGCAATCCCGAACGCTACATGAATGACGGCAGTTGGCTCCACGCCGTTCGAGGTCCCGGTCAAGAGGGAGGTCGAGGGACAGGTCCCGGAGCCACCATCAGTCCGGCTTGAAGTCATCGAAGACTGTGCACTTGGGTTTGGGTATGTCGAAGCATAAGAAGTGGTCGAAGAAGCATGGTTGCTCTTCGCCTTTCCCTTGTCGGCCAACTCAACAAGGGGCGCAGGTGGTGCCACTCCCGTGGCTCCGCGCGCGGAGCCTGAAGGGTTGACTCCGAGCTTCCCTCCCTTTCCGGTACCCAAGCGACCCCCGCCCATCTTCATACGTTGTACGAGGTGATGCATGCCATTAATGGGCGGAACGACCCCACGAGCGCGCCTTCGTGCCCCGTGGACTCGGTTGGGGGGCCTACGTCTTCGATGCCGGTGGCTCCGGCCCCGGCATCGCGGGCCCCCCTTGGATCCAGGCCTGGATCTGGATCGGCGCCGGTTGACCAAATTACACCTCCACCGGCGCCGCTACCAATGGCACCACTACCGTGCCAGACGATGCCCCCCCCCCCCCCCCCCCCCCCCCCGGCCGGCGTCGACACCAGCCTCCTTCCTGACGTGGACACGGTGCCTACCGGCGTCGGATGGGGTTTTTATGCCCCTGTTCACTTCTGGGGCCCCTTTCTAACTACAGTGGCAACCAGAGGAAGATGAGGAGGACTGGGAGGGGTCAGGTGACCCTTTAACTGACCAGCTTGGGTCTGAACAGGACTAGAGAGAGGAACTGGGGGATGACTGTGGTCTTGACACCTCATCCGACCTTGGCATGTTGTCTCCTCCTACCGTGGCTACAGAGGAGGGAGCATCATACGCTGTGGTGTTGCGTAGGAGGGCCAAGGCTATCAACCTTGAGCTTCCTACGGTGGCGGTCAGGACTAACCTCCTGAATAAGGTGCTTCAACCGGCGGTGAGCTCTTCTGAGCCCCTGCTTCTGTTTAATGAGGTCCTCCCCGACGTCCTTTTGGGCACCTGGTCTAGGCCCAACACAGGGGCTCCCGTGGACAGGATGATCGCCCGACGCCACCGCCCAGAATCTAAGAAACTGGACCATTTTGGGAAGAACATTTTCTCTTCCGCCAGCATAGGACTGCGGTCCGTAAACACCGCATGTCTCTTAGGCCGTTATTCGCACTCAGTGTGGGATACGCAGGCGCAAGTGCTTCCTCAGTGTCCGTAGGAGGCCTGGGCAGTGCTATCCCAGACTGTCGCCGCCGGGAGAGATGCAACTAAGTTTACGATCCATTGTGGGCTGAACACTGCCGACTCTCTGGGCAGGACTATTTCAACGTCTGTAGTACTTAGTCGCTATGCCTGGATGAGGTCCACTGGCTTTTCAGGGGATGTCCACAACACCTTGATGGCCATATCTGAACTGGGGTGGCTTGGTGAGCAAAATAACGATGGATTAAACCCAGATCTGTGACTGGGGGTGAATGTTTTGCCATTGTGTAACATTCCGTCCATCATCTTGTGTGTTTTGCTGTTCACCATATGTGGGAAGGGTATGCCCAGACGTGGGTCCCTTGCTCACTAGGCCACTGGAGTCAAGCTATCCTGGCTGAAGACGTCTGATAGCCAGAAACCGGTCCTAGGTTGCTTGATTCGGGTCCAGGAAAGACATGGCTTGGCAGTTCGGGCTGGACTGTTCCCATGAGGCACAGGGTCAAGACTGATTTGCATATGGCCATGTCTGAACTGGGGTGGCTTTGTGAGCACAATAATGATGGATTAAACCCAGATCTGTGACTGGGGGTGAATGTTTTGCCATTGTGCAACATTCCGTCCATCATCTTGTGTGTTTTGCAGAACACCTTGATGGACATGCCCTTTGAGGGCCGCCGCTTTTTAGGCGTCAAAGCAGACAACACCATAGAGTGCTCCAAGGACTCACAGGCTATGGCCAAGTCATTGGGCCTCTCCTCCTGTTAGAAATGGGATCCCTGGCAGGGCTTGCGCCAAAGTCAGTCAGAGACCACCACTTCCACGTCAGGGCAAGGGAGTTACACGCCAAGATAACCCCTGCTCACCCCCTTGGTAACTTAGCACGAGCAGCAAGGCTAAACTTGGAGGCTATGTGAGTTAAGTGTTTGCGCACGCACCCCAGCAACAACACCCAAGGCCCACCTCAAAGGAAACTCCACACAAGGTTATGTATAAAAATAGCCTTTGTATTACACCAAAACACATTACATAAAAACACACACTTTACAATGTGCCAACAGGCACGGGCAGAATTTACAGGGGATATGTACAAGACAGGGCCACCTGGACCACTGTCAGGAATCAGCACTTTCAGAACTTGAATATAAAATCACTGTAGCACCAATTAGAAAATGTAGCACACAACCAGTAACTACTGGTAACAGGTAAGTACCACCTACGCAACCCTACCCACCTTAGGAAGATATTGCGCAGGGAACCAGGACCTCACTAGCACCACCTGTACTAGGAAGAAAAACAACCACCTAAGTATCACAATACCTGTAGGGGTATAAGCACATAACACATGATGCCTAAAAACCTTCAGAGGGGTAAGGAACAAGGCACATGATGCATCTACAACACATTCAGAGGTGCAGCACAGGAGAACACATGATGCATAAACAACACATTCAGAGGTGTAAGGAACAAGGCACATGATGCATCTACAACACATTCAGAGGTGCAGCAAAGAACACTTCGCAGAAATCACATTAGCACAGAACTTACACCAAGTCCAGGTTGCGCCACTGCGCCAACACCTAAACGTAGCAGTTGCCCACGAATTGCTGGGCAGCTGAGGGACAAGAGAGGGCCTAAACGCTGCATCTGGCACTAAGTGCTGCGCAGCTGGGGGAAGGCCAGGGTAGGGAGGAAGGAGTGCGTCTCGCTCCTAAGTCCAAAAACCCATGTCCCTAGGAAGGAAAAACCTAAACGGTGCAGCTGCCCACTACTTGCTGGGCAGCTGGAAAGCAAACTGCAACAGGGGCTCTCCCTAACCCCTCAGGACAAGGACTGCGCCAACTGCTGGAGCCATATAGGCTCTGGAAATAACTGGGCACCTTAGAGCCCTCTGGCTCTTGAAATAACCACTCGCCCATCGTTGGAGCCATCTAGGCTCTGAAAGGGACAGGCCCCAAGCGCTGGTGGGCCCACGGGGGCTCTGGGACAAGACTGCACAGGTTGGAGCCATCTGGCTCTGGGAATATCGACACAGCGCACCCCGTGAGCCATCTAGCTCTCTAAATTACTGGGGCCTTGGAGCCACGGGGCTCTTTAGTATTAAATATCTTTTATTGAGCATTACAACACATTATGGGTACAATACATTTGAAAGAGGTCGCCGAGCAGAACGACGATTGCCAGGAATCCAGAGTAAAGAAAGGGCTTTCAGTACTGTGCAGTATTTACAAGCTCATGGTTATACACAGCAAGCCGCCTACAACCCAACTTGGGCCGGCCGCGTTCAAAACAGAGCAACGCTAGGTCATGACCAACCTTCGCTACCGGCTCCGGCATGGAAGTGGGCCTAGAATTCAAAACCATGACGTGCGACCTGCCATCATCCCATCTGCTGACCCGCACTTTCCATCGCCAGTGTGTTTCGTAGTCCGCTAAAGATGCAGCGAGCCTCTGTCTTCTGACATACTCCGTAAACAGAAAGCCCACCCCCTTTCCAACAATCCCAACCCCCCCAATGCCCAACACCCCCCCATCCCCCAACTCCTCCTTCCCAACCCCCCCTCTCCCCCATTCCCTCCCCGTGTGGTCCATAGTCTCACCCTCCCCTGTATCCCAGCGGCTCCCACCAACCTAACGGGCGGGCCTGTCGTCTTTCCCCTCCAGATCAGTTTCCGTCAGCCTCAGCAATCTAAGATAACTCGGGCAGGTTACCTCCACAAACTCGGAGGACAGGAGGGCTAGAAATGTCCTACATAGCTCAGCATACTTGGCCCCCTCTCCTGCTTTGTACAGGGAGAGCCTTTCCATACCCAGGATCATCCACAGGCGATGGAGCCAACTTTGATGCGTAGGGGTTTGCGCAGAACGTCAATGCGCCAGAATGTTCTGCAACGCCGACCCCAGCGCGATGGCTATCAAGCGTCACCTCCGCGATCTTAATGGATAGGTCAATGCGTTTGGGAGCCCCAGAATGACATATGAAGGGAAGCGTGGAATTTCCGTGTCAAAATGGGCATCTACTTCGTCTAAAACCTGGCGCCAATATTTCTGCAAAAATCTGCACTCCCAAAGTATGTGTGTTAGTGTGCCCATTTGTCCACAGCCCCGCCAGCATAAGGGATCCTTGCTACTGTCCATTTCATACAGGCGCTCCGGGGTATAGTACCAATAGGTCGCCACCTTCGTAAGAGTGTCCGTAAGCTCCATATGGTAAGCTTAGTGTCGTTCTCTATAGTATATTCCCTCCCATTCCTTATGTGTGAAGGATCTCCCCAGCTCCCGCTCCCAGCAAACCCTGCTCGCGCTATAGGTGTATCTGTGTTTATGCATGAGCATTTTATAGAGATCCGAGATTAGCTGCTTGTCAGTTGTGCGCGTGATCAGCCAGCGTTCAAAATCCGTCAGGCGCCTGTCCGCTACAGATCTTATCGTGGTGTTAAGAGCCCAGTGTCTTACCTGGAAGTATCGGAGTCTTTTGGCTTCCGGGAGGCCGAACTCCTGACGGAACAGTGGGAAGGGGACCGCTCCCTCTGGTCCATACATATGGCAAAGAGAGCGACAGCCAGCTGGCTTTCAGCGTTCGAAAGCTTTCCCGTCCATCCCCGGTTGGAAATCGGGGTTGTCAAGGATGGGAGTGAGCGGCGACAGCATGGTGGTAAGGCCAAGCAGAACCCCCACCCGGTCCCAAATCTCTAGCGAGACTCGCGTAATAAGAGACGCATAGAGGTTGGGAGGCCTATGTGCCTGGCGCATAAAGGGAATCTCCTGTAGGGTCCTCCCAGCGACTGCCTGGAACAACCAATGTTTCCCAGACTCCCATCGGACCCATTCCGCCAGGAAGCGCAATTGCGCCGCTTGGAAATACGTAGCTAGGTTCGGGATCCCGATTCCTCCGTGCTCCGGGGCAAGCATCGCTATCTGCGATTTCAGGCGGGGCTTCCTCCAATTCCATATAAATTGTGAGAGCTCTGACTGCATCAGTTTAATCCAGCCCTTGGGTGGAGTAAAGGGTATGGTGCGAAAGATGTAAAGTATCTGAGCGAGAATCGTCATCTTGACCGCCGCCACTCTGCCGAGCCACGACAGCGGGTAGTATTTCCACTGTCCCAGCTCGTGTCTGATTTTCTGTCTCAGTTGGGAGTAATTAACATCCACTGTGGTCTGCAGCGAGGGGGCAAGTTGTATACCGAGGTATGGGACCGCGTCCGTTGCCCACTGCAGTGGAAACGTGTCCTGCAATTTGGCGCGCGTGCCCGGCTCTAGTGACAAGTCCAAGGCCACCGACTTCGTCATGTTAACTTTAAAGCCCGATACACAGCCAAACCTGGTAAGATCATCCAGGCAGGCAGGAAGAGAGCTCCGGGGGTCGGCAAGGGATAACAGGACATCATCAGCGTATAGGTTTATGGTGTGAACATCCCCTCCAAACTTGATCCCCTTTACCTCCGGGTCCATTCGGATTAACTGCGCCAACGGCTCCATATAGAGGGCAAATAGTAGGGGAGATAACGGGCATCCCTGCCTGGTGCCCCTTTCGATCTTGAACCGTGGTGACTAATAACCATTAACCCGGACCGTAGCAGAAGGAAATTTATAGCAGTTCATTACTCTGGTTCGGAACGTGGGTCCCATGCCCGCCTTCACCAACACCTTCTCCAGGTAGGGCCAGTGCACTCTATCAAATGCCTTCTCGGCGTCGATGGCCAGCATCATGTACTCACCCTGTGTGCGGGAAGCTTTCTCTAGGAGATGAAGGGCCCTTTTAGTGTTATCGGAGGTCTGTCGCTCTGGAATGAATCCAGACTGGTCTGGGTCAATCAATCCACCCATGCATGGGCCCAGTCTAGAGGCGAGGATCCCAGTATAGAGGGAGATGGGCCTATATGCACCACATTCTGTGTGATCTTTGCCCGGCTTGGGTATGACCGCAATGGAGGCCTCAAGTAGGTCCCCGGTGATCGCCCCCACCTCCGCGAACGAGGTAAAGAGTCTGGCAAGCAGCGGAGCCAGCTGAGCACAAAAGGTTTTATAGAAGCACGCTGGAAATCCATCCGGACCAGGTGCTTTGCCCAGTTTAAGTCGGGAAATAGCCGAAATAACCTCTTCTGGGTAGATGTCCTTCTCTAGGCAGTCAGTTTGCTCTTGAGTCAGAACCGGCAGTGGGATCGACGCCCAAAAATCTGTTTCCGCCTCCGGGTCGGGTGGGGCAGCCTCATATAGTTCGGCGTAAAAAGCACTGAAGGCCCCAGCTATTGCCCGATCCCCAGTAACATGTATTCCATCCTTCCCCCTCAGTTCTCTAACCTCCCGTTTCTGAGTGACTGCGCTCAACTTATGTGCCAGAAGACGCCCGCATCTGTCCCCCCCAGTGTAATATGCTTGTTTGAGTCTTAAAGCTGCATATTCCGCCCTGTCCAGATCTAGTGCCGCCAGCTGCTGACGAGCAGCTTTCAGTTGACAACATATTCTTGGGGCTCCCGTCCTCCTATGAATTTGCTCTAATTCCCTGGTCTTCCAGGTGAGCTCATCCCTCTTAACTTGACGCTCCACATTCTCCGCTGCCGAGACCGAAATAAATTCATCCCTTAAGACCGCTTTTAGCGCCGCCCACTGTGTAGCTAATGTGGTGTCATCGTTACTGTTGTGGGACAGGTAGTCCTTTATTGCCCCCTGAATTCTGGTGACTGCCTGTCTCTTGTGTAGCAATGACCCCCGAAGCCGCCATACCCTGCTAGAGCGCAGCGCCACCGGCTCGGCTAGAGAGACCGTGACCGGCGCGTGGTCAGAGAGGGACGCCGTACCAATTTCGGCGCTGGCGATAAGTGACTGCGCAGCAGTAGAGACAAGCAGGTAATCTAGGCGCGCATATGTTTTATGTGCAGCTGAAAAGTGAGTGTAGTCTTTCTCCCCTGGGTGGAGCTCGCGCCATGAATCCACTAACCCCAGTTCCCGCAGTCGGGCCAGGCCCGCTGCCGACAGGGCTCCCACCTGGCTAGTGCGCTGACAGGACCGATCTAGTGAGTTGTCAAAGACTATGTTCAGGTCCCCTCCCAGCAAGAGGTGGCGGTCTATCGTGTCAGTAGCGTCAGTGAGCGCTTTGTGCAAAAACTTTTCCTGACCCTCATTAGGCCCATAGATCGAGCCAATCGTATAGTTCAAGTCCCCTATTGTGAACCTGTAGACCAGCAGTCGGCCCTTGATTTCAGCGATTTTACCCAGTACTTTGCCCTTAAACTTGCGGGCCACCAGAATTGCCACTCCCGCCTTTTTATCCAGGCCTGAAGAAAAGAACTGAAGGGGGAACTTACTAGACTGGAGACGGTGGCAGTCCCTGGCTAACAGGTGTGTTTCCTGTAAGAGGCATATGTCTGCCCGGGACTGCTCTAGGAGTAGTAGGACCGCCTTGCGCTTCACTGGGTTGTTCAGTCCTCTCGCGTTCAAAGTGAGAATAACCACGTCACTCGGAACCATCTATGGAAGTGAGACTGCTAAGTTGCCATGAAATCGTGCCCGGGCTGTCCCACCCGGGGGTCCCAGAGCCTCCTCTCTCCTCCACTAGCCCGCCTTCCGGGAAGCCGACCACACCACACCTCTCCCGGACCATGGACCCCAATCCCACCCCAGCACCCTTCCCACACTCGACCCCAACCCCTGAAGACCCCTCCCCCTCAACTAGACAACCAAGCAACACATTCAACCCCCCCTCCCTTGGTCAACCAGCCCACCAACCCCCCCCCTTTCCCCAACTTGAAGGATACCAAAACAGTCTTGTCCATCATCCACAGTCGTAGATGTATAGTTAAGGTCACTATCGGGGGAATGTGTCCGAGTCTATTACTTCCGCCGCCGGCCCGACTGGCCCCAACCCCTTCTTTCTCTTCAGAGCCTCAGCGCTGCTGCATCCGCGGTCACCCACTGTCGGGATTCGCCAACTCGGCCGCTGCCATCTCTACCGCTGCCCGCTGACCCTCCTTGATCTCCATCGCAGCCGGCCGTTTCGGCCTGCGCCTTCGTCGTTGCTGGTGCCACTGCCCAGCGAAATCCGCGCCAGTTGCCCCCCATCCGGGCGGACCTTCTTCCTTCGGCTCCTCGAGGCCTAAAAGACTGCATGCTTCCTTGAAAGACCGTAACTGGCAAACCTTATTGTCTAGCCTGAACACCAGGCGAAAGGGGTGACCCCAGCTATATGTAATGTTGCGTCGTCTCAGTTCCGCAGTAATCGATCTGAAGGACCGTCGTTTCTCTAGGGTGATGGCCGCAAGGTCCTGATATAAAGTTGGCGAGTGGGCTCCAAAAGAGATAGTTCCCATCTGGCGGGCTTTGCTAAGGATCTCTTCCTTGGTACGGAAGTCTTGCACACAGACCAGGATATCTGCCGGTTGGGCCGAAGCGATACAGAAAAGGGGGTGGTGATGAACAGAGTGTCTGAATTAAGCAGACCACTCTTACCCAGTCCAAAGATCAGGGCTTGATCCATCACCGTTATTTATCTCACTGCCCCATCCCAGCTCAGGCCAGGGACAGACTAATTTGCATACAGCCAGGTTCTGAAACTGGGATGGTGCAATGAGCTAAAAAACGGTGTTGGATCTAGCCCTGATCTCTTGACTGGGTGAGAGTACTCTGCTTAATTCAGAGACTCTGTCCATCACCACCCCTTGTTGTAAATAATTTTGTCCACCCTAAGCGTGGAAGGGTATACTCAGATGTGAGTCCCTTGCTCATTGCACCATCAGGATTCAAGCAAGCCGGGCCGAAGACGGCTGAAATGCCAGAAACCGGTCCCCGGAAGCTTGTTTCCTTCCCAGTGTAAGAATTGGCTTTTGTAGTCTGGTCTGCCCTGTTCCCATGATGCACTGGGCCAGGGACAGACTAATTTGCATACAGCCAGGTTCTGAAACTGGGATGGTGCAATGAGCTAAAAAACGGTGTTGGATCTAGCCCTGATCTCTTGACTGGGTGAGAGTACTCTGCTTAATTCAGAGACTCTGTCCATCACCACCCCTTGTTGTAAATAAGGTTGGGCCGAAGCAGCTCTAGGTGGGCCCGTCCGATGCGCCCTGTCCAGCCGGAGCTCGGAATCCGCTGGTCGGCCCAAGATATGGTTAAAGAGGCCTTGGGTGAAGTGGAAAAGGTCAGCTGTGTCGGGAGACTGCTTCACCCCCCGAATCCTGATGTTGTGCCGCCGGGAGCGGTTCTCCAAATCCTCGACATGAGATTGAAGGTCCTCCTGCTGATCATGTACACGGATGATTTCCTGCTGCAGCGCCTCTATTTCGACGTCACGCCCGTCACCTTTGGTCTCCAGATCAGCCACCCTTTCACCTATGGCATCAGTGTCACGGCGGACTTCCCGTATCTCCTCCTGTAATTCCCTCTTCAAAGCGTGGATGTCCTCTCGCAGGCCAGTAAAGAGAGATTCTAGAAAGGTCTTAGTGATGGGTTCCTCGACACCTGCCATTCCCGAGGGAGGGGAGCCCGCGGCCTTCCTCTCTGCACCAGCCCGTTGTCCTGACATGGTGGGGTCTGCCCACTTCCCCGTCGTGCTAGGGGTGAATAGGTCTTTGATAGTCCTGTCCTTCCGATTCCTTGCCGAGGACATGTCCCCCAGGACCCCTGTGGCCTGGACTCCACCGGTGCTGCGTGGCAGAGTGTGCTCGGGCGGCAAGTTTGTAGGAGGCTCGGGCCCCCCCTCGTAGGGACCGCTAATTATTCAGAGGACTTCACCGAGGGGCCCGCAGGGGACTCCACCACCACCACTCCAGTAGTAAGAGGGCGCTCTCTCGTCTCCGCCCCCTCCGCGAGACCCTCGTGGCCCCTCCGAGTCACTCGCCACCGGACCCCGCCTGTTGCTCCAGGCACCAGACCTGGTACGGGCCTCTAGTCGCCCACGGAGCGCACCACCTCCAGTCTCTACTCGCTGCGTTGGGGCTAAACAGGATCCCCCAGGTTGCCACACAAGGGGTAGTCCGTGCTCGCCAATGTGTTCGGTGCGCCGCCCAAAATGGCGGCCGTCAACTCAAAGCGCTACAGGCTGCGCCGGCCCCGCCAGCAAGATCCCGGCTCCCCTGCTCGGATCCTCTGCGGCACACCACGGTGCCTCTACGACCCTCCGGGCCCCGTGGTCATGCCGGCTGGCAAGCCGTCCCAGCCTCTCTCCGCGATTGCACTCCGCACACAGCTCCTCACCTCGGCTCAGGGAACTCAGGGGTCAGCGCTCCGGCATCTGCGCTCCGTGGGCGGGCCCACTGCAAAAGGCCGCTCCGCCGCCTTCCTCCGCTGATCCCGGTGGCGGTTGCCTCCGCCGCAGCAGAGCTCACGTGGGTCCGCAGTAGCCCCCGGGCAGTGCCACTCCAGGGGCCTCGCGCCGATAGCGCGCGGGCCGGACCCACCTTCCGTTCACCGACTCTCGCGCAGTAGGCTGCCGTCCGAGGTGTCCCCAAGCCAGACACCTTCGCCGGGGCTCTCGGCCACTCCCCGCGGCTCCGCTCTACTGGGCCAAGCCCGGCCTCTCTCGCGGCAGCTCTCTCGGCTCCGGGAGCCCCGAAAGTTGCGCCGCTCGTTTCACTGAGGTCAGACCCCTCCTGGCGGCGAATGCTCTCCGGTGGGGCCCGATTACGGGGGATGAGGCGCTGTAGAAGTGCTATGAAAACGGCTGGCGGCGGGACCTCCAAGAAGCACGTCCGCTCACACCGCCATCTTGGCCACGCCTCACGGGGCTCTTTAAAGAAATACAGGCTCCCAAGTAAATATGTCACCATCGGGGCCCGAAAACAACACCATCGTGTGGGAGCCACTCGGGGCTCGGTTAATCACTGGGGCTGGACACTGCCCCGGGACATCCTCACTACAATGGGGGGCGGGCCACTGCCATCCGGGGCGCCCTAGCTCTGTGCTTCCCATGGGAGCGGGACTCACTGGCGCCTTTTCCCCCTCCCCTCCGGGCAGCCTTACTCACCGGCTGCTTCCCGGAGGTCACGGGCGGCTCCTCTCTCGCCGGGGGCCATTGGGGAGATCTCTGTCTCGTGGCGGCGCTAGCGCACGGCGGGGCTCTCTCTCCTCATGGGAGCCCCGCCTTTCTCACGCGCCCGCTCCGCCAGGTCTTCACCCGGTCCCCCATCTCGGGACCGGGACTCAGGAATGGAGCCTGCGAGGCTCCCGGCTCAGTCTTTCTCCGGGGCTCCCTCTCGCTCATGGGAGCACAACGAGGGGTAGGCTCCCTCCATGAAGCAAATAACCGGGCAAACTCGGGATAGGTACCCGAATTTAGAAGGGTACAAATGCGGGCATAAGGCAGGGTAGGCTCCTGCCATCAACACAGGCCAATTAAGATACAGCGCTCCCCAGGCGCTAGTGAAAGATGAAGCGCTCCCAAAGCGCTAGGTACACGAAGAGCGCTCTCAAGCTCTAGGGGCCAATGGAAAAGCGCTCCCATGCACTAGTTGGTCCAAAAGACAGCAACAGTCCCCAAGGGCATCAAGGCAGGCAGAACGATCCCAGAGGGAGAAGGCATCCAGGGGCTGGACAGGGCCCAGGGAGGCAAGCCTTCCCCTGGGCCCAAGCAGCAGCACGCCCCTGGTAGTTTCAAGTTGGCAAACAAGAACATTTTGATGGGGTCACAGCCCCTCTTTTATACACCTTTTCCCTTTGTCTTAAGGTGCAGGGTGGGGGGAGAACCAGTCACAGCTGGTTTTGGAGCACTGTGTTTACCTCAGCCACCCTTTCCATTCACCAGGCAGGCTAGGGACATCAGTCGCACCACAGGGGGCGGAGCCAGCATTGTGTGGGAAAAGCCCAGCCCTGTTCAGGACACAGGTGCAGCCCCTCCCTCACATCAGCATGCTAATCTCTCCATTCACCACCGGGGCAGACCCACACAGACTCCCGGAGCCAGGCTCCCCAGCCAGCTTCAGCCAATCACGCGCCACCATACTTACTGCACACGCAGGCACACGTCTAGAAGTGGCACTTCCACATTAGACACATTCATGCCGCATACATCATTTCGCAGCATTCAATCACACGAGTCCGCACATACCAGACTCGAGCCTGTACACCCCACGAATCAGGAACTACCAGGGACACATACATTCCCCATGCATTCCTATGGGAGGGCAGGCCTATCTCACCACATGCACTCAAAGTGCGCACGCACTTTCCACTGGGACACAGTGAAAGTGCGCAGAACCCAAAAATCACCCTCACCAGGTCACCATTAAAAGCAAAAAGTTTAGGGGTGAACCTGCCATCTGGTGCAGTCTGCTTTTCGCCCCTTTCATGGCCACGGGAAGGAGTGCCCCGCTACGTCCCACCCAGGGCCACAGGCCGCAGCAAGTTACCCAACCTTCGCACTGCCGGGGATGTGGGAATCCGCGTCGTGGTTCAGGGGGCCAGCGGGCGAGCCAGTCCACCAACCCCCCTCTGCATCAGCCTCCAAACCCTCCTAGTCTGACCTTTCAGGCCCATCAAACGCCAGTGGGCGGCAGGATTTGCCATCACCTCCCCCACTGGCGCACCATCACTTCAGTCAGGTGGGTTTTGCAGATAGTCCGAAGGGGCTACTCCCTCTCCTTCGAGACTACCCCTCCAGCAATGCCACCTCGTTACCACCGCATGTCGGAGGATCATCTGGCACTTCTCCAGCAGGGAGTTATGGCTCTCTTGGCCAAGGGAGCCATCCAGCGCGTTCCTGTCCCAGAAGTAGGTTGTGGTAGCTACTCCCACTACATTCCGGTTCCCAAGAAGGACAAGGGCCTGCGTCCTATCTTGGATCTCAGGGACGTCAAGTTCCTCCAGAAGGAGAAGTTAAAAATGTTGATACTTGCTCAGGTCATCTGCCCTCGCACCACTAGACTGGATGGTAGAGTTGGACTTGCAGGACGCTCATTTCCATATCCCCGTCCTGCCGACCCACCGGCATTACCTGCGGTCCACGGTAGGCCACGAGCATTTTCAGTTTACCGTGCTCCCCTTTGGCCTTACCAGCGCACCTCGGGTGTTCACGAAAGTGATGGCGATGGTCGCAGCTCATCTGCGCAGATCAGGGGTTTCAGTCTTCCCCCTACCTCGACGACTGGCTGTTGAAGGTGGACTCGCCCCAGGCAGTCGTCTTCCACCTCCAGACTACGGCCGACCTCCTGCATCAGCTGGGGTTTTCCATCAATGTGCAGAAGTCGCACCTGATTCCCTCTCAGAAGCTCCTCCCATCGGAGCGGTTCTGGACACGGCGCAGTTTCTAGTCTATCCTCCTAAACAGCGGCAGGTCCCTCTCCCTTCCCCAACTCAACCACACTGTGGTGACGGATGCCTCCCTTCTAGGATGGGCCGATCACATGGGAGATGTGGAGATCAGAGGCCTCTGGTCTCCGCGGAGTCAGGGCTTCACATAACATGGCTGGATCATCAAGGCATTTCCTTGGTGGTTCAACACCTGGCAGGTTCTCTGAACACCAGGGCGGACAAACTCAGCCGCTGGTGCATGATGGATCCTGAATGGCATCTCTTTAAAAAGTGGGGAGAGCCTTGGTTAGATCTATTCGCCACCGAAAAGAACGCGCAATGTCAGCAATTCTGCACGTTGGAATTTCCAAGTGGAGTTGCGGTCTGTTGTATGCCTTTCCGCCTATACCACAATCATTTCCGATTTAAATGTATACGTCCACTCTTAAAGCCTATGAATTTTTCCCAAGGTAGACCTGCACTACCGTTTTTATAGTTTTTAAACACACCTACAGAGTGCTTTTTCTCTCACTTTATCTTTCTGGGGTTTTAAAGCAAGTGAAATTTCTTAACGTACGTTGATACAGACTTCTGTGCTCTGTTTTATACTGTTTGGCTTTTATGATTTTATTTCAAAATCAAATAAAGAACATATTGATTGATACTCCTTTACGATTTTCTATCAATTCCTCACCTGCCAGAGTTCTTAGGAAGATCAGGACCGACTAGGCCCAAGTCATCCCAGTGACTCTGAATCGGGCACAGAGAGCATGGTATCCCAAACTCCTGGGCATGAGCTTCTGTGCTTCGATCTGCCTTCTCTTTCGGGGGATCCCTGTCACAGCAGCAGGATGGAATTCTGCACCCAAACCTGTGCACCCTATACATCCTTGCTTGAAAAGTGAGTGGCTACAGTTGAGTGCCTTTTGATCTTCCTCCTGAAGTTGATGGTGTCATCTATGTAGCCAGGCGGCCTATAAACATATCTGTATATGCCTCCTGTTGGGAGAAGTTTGTGAATATTATAAACAAAAATGGAGGTGGAGGTAGACGTTCGGTTCATCCTTCAGACTGTGTATAGTTATTAACAATTCTGTAAATGATAGATCTGAGAATCTAACCAAAGGGAAGGGCTTCCGCTAAATGTGCGAAGCAATGCCCCGAACCTAAGAAGAGAAAATAGTTGTCTTGAGTTCCCTCACTCACCTAGGATTGCCTCTAGGTGACATGTGTCATCATTGGTGTCATCCCAGACAGCTACTGTCTGGGGCGTGCTGCAACTTGCAGAACTACGTAGGAGCATTTTTTGTGAAAAAATGTGTAGTGCGGTGTTGGGCGGAGTGGTGATGGTGATGCTAAACATACCTAGCTAGTGAGCGATTAATGTATTCCTGCTCCTAGTTGGTATGGATAAAAAGGGGTTAATAGTAGGGCGAAGTGTAACTGTTATGTGTATACTATCCCTAGTATTTGGTCGACATGTTTCGAGGTGTCCCCTAAACCTCTTCTTCAGGACCACATGGGGACCAGCCCCATGCGTACCACTTTGTGAGAAAAACAATCCTATACTAAAGAAATAATATAATAAAGAACAGATGCACACCTAATGTGTGAGCACCATAGATAAATACATACGGTCGAAATCAGACTGGTAGTATTTCTGTTTTGGCAACAATGTGCCTCATGGACTGCCAGGGCAGAGGGGCTAGTAGTAACCTTGGCTCAGCACTCCTCCGTCAATGACACCTACTCGTACCCGGGCGTACCGCATATTGGGAGAAGTTTGTGGTTTGGTGCACTTTGCAACAGACTTACCCACTCCACACCAAGCTGTCTGAAGTGTTGTTGTTTGTGTTGTGCCAGGCCTAGCAAGACCTTGCTTTTGGCACTGTTAAATGGTACCTCTCAGCTTTGACGGCCTATTTACGGTTGCAGGGCCAGCCCTCATTCTTTAAGTCACCTGTTGTGATGAGTTTCCATAAAAGATTACAATGCATGTTCCCCTCTTCTCCATTTGTTATGCCCCAGTGGGTTCTAAATTTGGTCCTCATATTCTTCATGTGTGCGCCCTTCTTTTACACATTTATTCTTATTGGCTCTTTACTGTCAAGACAATATTTCTTGTCACCATAACATTGGTGAGGTGAGTGAGTGAGTTATAGGCCTAGTCGGTCAAGCTGCTTTACACAGCTTTCTTCCATGATAAGCTGGTTCTGCTGACCCAAGCCTTCTTCCTTCTGAAAGTTGGGACTTCCTTAAAAGTCAATGAGAATATCTCTCTTCTGGAAGTCTTTTCTCCATCTAAGCCCTGTAAGGAGCAGGAGAGACTCTGCCACCTGAAAACCACCAGAAAAGGTTTCTCAGCTTCTATATTGATCCTTCTAGAGAACACCAGGTGAACAATCACCTCTTCATTAGATTCACTGGAGCAAAGAAAGGAACGGCTGTGCAGAAGAGGACCATCTCTCGATGGATTGTGGTCTGCATTAAGATCTGCTATACACTGGCAAAAAAGCAGCCCTCTGAAACGTGCAGGGTCATTCTACCAGAGCCAAGGCTGCTGCCTCTCCGTTGGCACAGCGGTTGCCTGTCTTGGACATTTGCCAGGCGGCTACATGGGTGTCCCTTCATATGTTCACGAAGTACTATAGTCAGGACAACCAGACTTGTCTTGTCTGTTCTGTCCTGCAGGACGTTATTGGTTTGAGACAGTTCACAGTTCCACCACCTGAGAGGAACTACTAGGGTATCTATTCAAATGATGAGAAATCTACAGTTAAGTCTCCATCAGATGAACAAGTTACTTACCTTCAGTAATGCTCTTTCTGTTAGAGACTCTTAACGCAGATTCCTCACTGAGACTCCTGCCTCCCCATTCAGTAAACTGGACTCTTATTTAATAAGATCCCACCTATGAAATCTGCACAAGGCCCCAATTGATCTGAAATTGGCTCCGCATTTGTGGGCCCAGACAGGTAAGAAAGCAACTGATGGCAGTGGACATGGATGGCCCCTATATAGGCCCATGCATGTTCTAGCCAACGTGGAACGACATTGACACACAGTCATTGGTGCCACCTGCCTGCAGGCAGGGGTACTTCTAAAGATTTACCAGATTTAGTCTGAGGGTTTCTAAAGGTAAGGAATCTGCTGTTAGTCTCTACCAGAAAGAGCGTTAGCAAAGAAAAGTAACTTGTCCTTCATTCATACATTAGACCTATTTTTTGTCCTAATGGCTTCAGTTTGTCTCTTTGTATGCACATTTTTATGTCCTCTGTGTGAGAAGTTGGCCCAGTATATGATGTTCACTATTCTAGTGAGCACCTTGCACCAGTCCAAACAACCCTTATGGTGATGGTTGTAAAGTCAACCTTATAGACCAGCTATCCTAGGGGTAGCATGGACAAAAGCAGTCTTAGGCTAAACTCAGAGGGCATGTGAAGCCAGCTGTTTTACCATATGCAATCCCTTTAATACCAAATAAAAGGACACCACACAGGTTATATATTCAAAATATATATGTATTTATTTCTAAAACAATCCTCTGAACTCTTTATGAGAACAGAAGCACAAGCGCATAACAAGTAACTTAATATAACATACAAAAGTTGCACAAATATGGATAGGCCCTGGTGGCCCGCTAAACCATATACTAAAATAGTGGTATAAGAACCACGTCACGAACAATGGTAAGACCTAGGGCCTTGGGAATCGCTGGGGCTACACTGGTCTAACAGTAGTTAGGGAGCATGAGGCCCACGGGATGCGGATCCACGGGATGCGGATGCAGTGTCTAAATGCACACGTGTGCACACATAGAAGTCAATGGGGACTGGACTAGAAGCTAACCACTTGAAACTAGGACACTAGGAGAGTTACTCTTCACAGGAGCACTGCAGTACTCGCATTACCTCACCCACAGGAAGCGGGTGCATAGGTCCCAAAGTGTGTCGGGTTTCGTCGTGGAGTTCTATGGAGCCTTGGAGAAAAGATGCTGCAGGTGACCAGGAGAGAAGAGTCCGGTTGGATCCAAGGGCGGATCGAGGATGAAGAGTACCTGAAAGCAGAGGGGACAGAGTCTGGGTCACTAGCCAGTGACCAGGATGGAACCAGGAAGGAACCAGGCGATGTCAGGGAGCAATCAGGTGATGTCGCGAAGCTTGTCTCTGCTGCCACGTGGACCAGGAGGTGTCGACGACGACCAGGAGCTGGGCACGGACTGTCCCAAGAAGGCTCTCGCTGTTGGCGGTGTCGTTTCTCGATTCGGTGTCAACAAGCCTTGGTAAATGCAACCCACGCAGGAATCGAAGATGGCTTCTTACTCAGGCCAGCAAGGACTGAGGGGCTTCTCCTTCGCAGGGAAGCAAGGGCCAGTCTGGAGCAACCAGCCAGGCGGTGTAGATTTCAGATCTCGTCGTCACAGAGGCCACTAGCCAACGGGCAAGTGACCGGACAGACGCGTCGAGCAGGAAAATGCAAAAGGGCCCCACGCAGCACTCGGTGAGGGTGGAGAGGTGATCTTTGGTGCAGTCGATGCTCGGGGCTGGGGCTTCTCAATCCCTAATGCACAACTTCGAGGGTGCCTCAGAAGCTGCACGGAAAGCGTTTAGCTGGCTTTCCAAGATTGCCGGTCCCTCGTCTCGCGTCGCCTCCACGGGTCTCAGCTTTGCTGTGGCTGTGGATCGAGCTGAAGGAAGTCTGGGAGTCCGGGTCTTGTCAGGCTCTGTGTTCGGGCGAGCCCCTCCGCTCTCGACGAGCCCCTCCGCTCTCGACGAGCCCCTCCGCTCTCGACGAGCCCCTCCGCTCTTCGACGAGCCCCTCCGCTCTTCGACGAGCCCCTCCGCTCTTCGACGAGCCCCTCCGCTCTTCGACGAGCCCCTCCGCTCTCCGACGAGCCCCTCCGCTCTTCGACGAGCCCCTCCGCTCTTCGACGAGCCCCTCCGCTCTTCGACGAGCCCCTCCGCTCTTCGACGAGCCCCTCCGCTCTTCGACGAGCCCCTCCGCTCTTCGACGAGCCCCTCCGCTCTTTGACAAGCCCCTCCGCTCTTTGACAAGCCCCTGCACTCTCTACTGCACGCTTCCCCTCTCTGCGACACACCTCCCCTCTCTGCGACACACCTCCCCTCTCTGCGATACTGCTCCCCCTCGCTGCGTCCCGCCCCTCCACTCTGCGTCCCGCCCCTCCACTCTGCGTCCCGCCCCTCCACTCTGCGTCCCGCCCCTCCACTCTGCGGCACGCCCCTCCATTCTGCGGCACGCCCCTCCATGGCAAGCCCCTCCACTCCCCTAAATTCCGCGCCCCTCGGCTCCACCCCTCCACTCTAGGCTCCTCTGCTCCACCCCTACAATCTATGTCCCTCTGCTCCACTACTCCACTCTACTCAACTCCGCTTCGCCACACCACTCTACGCCCCTCCGCTCTGCCACTCCATGCCTTTCCACTACGCTGCTCTACTTTACTGCACTCTGCTCTGCTCCACTGCACTCTGCTCTGCTCCACTGCACTCTGCTCTGCTCCACTGCACTCTGCTCTGCTCCACTGCACTCTGCTCTGCTCCACTGCACTCTGCTCTGCTCCACTGCACTCTGCTCCACTGCACTCTGCTCTGCTCCACTGCACTCTGCTCTGCTCCACTGCACTCTGCTCTGCTGCACTCTGCTCTGCTCTGCTCCACTGCACTCTGCTCTGCTGCACTCTGCTCTGCTCCACTGCACTCTGCTCTGCTCCACTGCGCTCTGCTCCACTGCGCTCTGCTCCACTGCGCTCTGCTCCACTGCGCTCTGCTCCACTGCGCTCTGCTCCACTGCGCTCTGCTCCACTGCGCTCTGCTCCACTGCGCTCTGCTCCACTGCGCTCTGCTCCACTGCGCTCTGCTCCACTGCGCTCTGCTCCACTGCGCTCTGCTCCACTGCGCTCTGCTCCACTGCGCTCTGCTCCACTGCGCTCTGCTCCACTGCGCTCTGCTCCACTGCGCTCTGCTCCACTGCGCTCTGCTCCACTGCGCTCTGCTCCACTGCGCTCTGCTCCACTGCACTCTGCTCCACTGCACTCTGCTCTGCTCCACTGCACTCTGCTCTGCTCCACTGCACTCTGCTCTGCTCCACTGCACTCTGCTCTGCTCCACTGCACTCTGCTCTGCTCCACTGCACTCTGCTGTGATCCACTGCACTCTGCTGTGATCCACTGCACTCTATGCAACTCCATGCCATTTTACTCCACTCTACTCCACTCAGTGCCAACACTCTACTCCACTCTATGCCTTTCCCCTCTACCCCTCTATGTAACTCTACACCACTGGTACTCATAGTACGGCCCGCGGGCCGCCAGCGGCCCGACATGCCTTTACTGGCGCCCCATGGACCTAACCTTGCAGTTTCCAAATCCGGCAGTAAACACAGAAGATGACCGCTGGAGCATACGTAGTGAATACCTTTTAAATAGGTATTCACTACGTAAGCTTCTGCAGCCATCTTCTGTGTTTACTGCCGGCCTCTGTGACGTCAGGGCACCTTCAGAAAGCTGCCCAAAAGGCCCTTTAAAAGTCAGCTGTACGCCTTTCCCAGTTGACATTTAAGGGCGTTTTTGGGAACTTCCTGTTTGGACAGATACAGATAGAGACACAGAGACAGATAGAGGAAGAGAGACAGATCGAGATCCAGAGGCAGATAGAGACAGAAACAGACAGAGATAGAGACCGAAACAGACAGAGATAGAGACAGAAAGAGATGGAGATAGAGACAGAAAGAGATGGAGATAGAGACAGAAAGAGATGGAGATAGAGACAGAAACAGACAGAGATAGAGACAGAAACAGACAGGGACAGAGAGAGACAGATAGAGGCAGAGACAGGGACAGGCAGAGACAGATAGAGGCAGAGACAGGGACAGGCAGAGACAGATAGAGGCAGAGACAGGGACAGGCAGAGACAGATAGAGGCAGAGACAGGGACAGGCAGAGACAGATAGAGGCAGAGGCAGAGACAGGCAGAAACTGGTAGAGGCAGAGACCGATAGAGACAGAAACAGACAGGGACAGACCGAGACAAGGACAGAAGAGACAAGAACAGACAGAGACAGGGACATCTAGAGACAGAGCCAAATAGAGACAAGGAGAGACAGATAGAGACAGAAACATACAGAGATACAGACAGGAACAGCTAGAGACAGGGACAGGAACAGCTAGAGACAGGGACAGGGACAGCTAGAGACAGGGACAGCTAGAGACAGGGACAGCTAGAGACAGGGACAGCTAGAGACAGGGACAGCTAGAGACAGGGACAGCTAGAGACAGGGACAGCTAGAGACGGACAGCTAGAGACAGGGACAGCTAGAGACAGAGGCAGGCAGCGATAGATAGAGACAGAGGCAGGCAGCGATAGATAGAGACAGAGGCAGGCAGCGATAGATAGAGACAGAGGCAGGCAGCGATAGATAGAGACAGAGGCAGGCAGCGATAGAGACAGAGGCAGGCAGCGATAGATAGAGACAGAGGCAGGCAGCGATAGATAGAGACAGAGGCAGGCAGCGATAGATAGAGACAGAGGCAGGCAGCGATAGATAGAGACAGAGGCAGGCAGCGATAGATAGAGACAGGCAGCAATAGAGACAAAGACAGGCAGCGATAGATAGAGACAGAGACAGGCAGAGATAGATAGACCCAGAGAGAGACGGAGGCAGGGAGAGGCAGAGACAGACAGAGACCAGTAGAGGCAGAGGCAGGTAGATAGAGACAAAAACAGACAGAGACAGGGACAGACAGAGACAAGAACAGACAAAGACGGGGACAGCTAGAGACAGAGCCATATAGAGACAGATAGAGACAGGCAGAGACAGATAGAGGCAGAGACAGGGACAGACAGAGATAGAGACGGGGACAGAGAGGGAGACCGAGAGAGACAGGGACAGCTAGAGACAGCCATATGGAGACAGGGACAGGCAGAGACAGATAGAGACCGGGACAGGCAGAGACAGATAGAGACATTGACAGAGAGAGACAGATAGAGGGAGAGACAGATAGTGACGGAGACAGATAGAGGCAGATCGAGACAGGGAGAGGTAGAGAGAGATAGAAACAGGTAGAGGCAGATAGAGACAGAAACAGACAGAGATAAAAACAGGGTCAAATAGAGACAGGGTCAAACAGAGACAGGGTCAGACAGAGACGGGGTCAGACAGAGACGGGGTCAGACAGAGACGGGGTCAGACAGAGACGGGGTCAGACAGAGACGGGGTCAGACAGAGACGGGGTCAGACAGAGACGGGGTCAGACAGAGACGGGGTCAGACAGAGACGGGGTCAGACAGAGACGGGGTCAGACAGAGACGGGGGCAGACAGAGACGGGGGCAGACAGAGACGGGGGCAGACAGAGACGGGGGCAGACAGAGACGGGGGCAGACAGAGACGGGGGCAGACAGAGACGGGGGCAGACAGAGACGGGGGCAGACAGAGACGGGGGCAGACAGAGACGGGGGCAGACAGAGACGGGGGCAGACAGAGACGGGGCCAGACAGAGACGGGGCCAGACAGAGACGGGGCAGACAGAGACGGGGGCAGACAGAGACGGGGCAGACAGAGACGGGGGCAGACAGAGACGGGGCAGACAGAGACGGGGCAGACAGAGACGGGGCCAGACAGAGACGGGGCCAGACAGAGACGGGGCCAGACAGAGACGGGGCCAGACAGAGACGGGGCCAGACAGAGACGGGGCCAGACAGAGACGGGGCCAGACAGAGACGGGGCCAGACAGAGACGGGGCCAGACAGAGACGGGGCCAGACAGAGACGGGGCCAGACAGAGACGGGGCCAGACAGAGACGGGGCCAGACAGAGACGGGGCCAGACAGAGACGGGGCCAGACAGAGACGGGGCCAGACCGAGACGGGGCCAGACCGAGACGGGGCCAGACCGAGACGGGGCCAGACCGAGACGGGGCCAGACCGAGACGGGGCCAGACCGAGACGGGGCCAGACCGAGACGGGGCCAGACCGAGACGGGGCCAGACCGAGACGGGGCCAGACGGAGACGGGGCCAGACGGAGACGGGGCCAGACGGAGACGGGGCCAGACGGAGACGGGGCCAGACGGAGACGGGGCCAGACGGAGACGGGGCCAGACGGAGACGGGGCCAGACGGAGACAGTCGGAGACAGTCGGAGACAGTCGGAGACAGGGACAGTCAGAGACAGTCAGAGACAGGGACAGACAGAGACAGTCAGAGACAGTCAGAGACAGGGACAGACAGAGACAGTCAGAGACAGGGACAGACAGAGACAGTCAGAGACAGTCAGAGACAGGGACAGACAGAGACAGTCAGAGACAGGGACAGGCAGAGACAGTCAGAGACAGTCAGAGACAGGGACAGACAGAGACAGTCAGAGACAGTCAGAGACAGTCGGAGACAGGGACAGTCAGAGACAGTCAGAGACAGGGACAGACAGAGACAGTCAGAGACAGTCAGAGACAGTCAGAGACAGGGACAGACAGAGACAGTCAGAGACAGGGACAGGCAGAGACAGTCAGAGACGGGGACAGGCAGAGACAGTCAGAGACGGGGACAGGCAGAGACAGTCAGACAGGGACAGACAGAGACAGTCAGAGACAGTCAGAGACAGGGACAGACAGAGACAGTCAGAGACAGTCAGAGACAGGGACAGACAGAGACAGTCAGAGACAGTCAGAGACAGGGACAGACAGAGACAGTCAGAGAAAGGGACAGGCAGAGACAGTCAGAGACAGTCAGAGACAGGGACAGACAGAGACAGTCAGAGACAGGGACAGTCAGAGACAGTCAGAGACAGGGACAGACAGAGACAGTCAGAGACAGGGACAGGCAGAGACAGTCAGAGACGGGGACAGGCAGAGACAGTCAGAGACGGGGACAGGCAGAGACAGTCAGAGACGGGGACAGGCAGAGACAGAGACAGGGACAGACAGCGACAGTCAGAGACAGAGACAGGGACAGACAGAGACAGGGACAGACAGGGTAGAAAGAGACCAGGACAGCTAGAGACAGAGACAGGGAGAGATAGATAGAGACAGGTAGAGGCAGAGACAGAAACAGACAGACAGGGAGAGACGGGGACAGGGACAGGCAGAGATAGAAACAGAGACAGAGAGAAACAGATAGAGGCAGGGAGAGACAGGGAGAAACAGATAGAGGCAGAGACAGATAGTGGCAGATAGAGACAGAAACAGACAGAGACAGGGCCAGGCCGAGACAGACAGAGATGGAGAGACTGACAGAGAGAGAGAGACTGACAGAGAGAGAGAGACTGACAGAGAGAGAGAGACTGACAGAGAGAGAGAGACTGACAGAGAGAGAGAGACTGACAGAGAGAGAGAGACTGACAGAGAGAGAGAGAGACTGACAGAGAGAGAGAGAGACTGACAGAGAGAGAGAGACTGACAGAGAGAGACTGACAGAGAGAGACTGACAGAGAGAGACTGACAGAGAGACTGACAGAGAGAGACTGACAGAGAGAGACTGACAGAGAGAGACTGACAGAGAGAGACTGACAGAGACAGAGACTGACAGAGACAGAGACTGACAGAGAGAGAGACTGACAGAGAGAGAGACTGACAGAGAGAGAGACTGACAGAGAGAGAGACTGACAGAGAGAGAGACTGACAGAGAGAGAGACTGACAGAGAGACTGACAGAGAGAGAGACTGACAGAGAGAGACTGACAGAGAGAGAGAGAGAGAGAGAGACAGACAGAGACAGAGAGACTGACAGAGAGAGACTCGTAGACAGAGAGAGAGACAGAGAGAGAGACAGAGAGAGAGACAGAGAGAGAGACAGAGAGAGAGACAGAGAGAGAGACAGAGAGAGACAGAGAGAGAGACAGAGAGAGAGACAGAGAGACAGAGAGAGAGACAGAGAGAGAGACAGAGAGAGAGACAGAGAGAGAGACAGAGAGAGAGACAGACAGAGAGAGACTGACAGAGAGAGACTGACAGAGAGAGACTGACACAGAGAGACTGACACAGAGAGACTGACACAGAGAGAGAGACTGACACAGAGAGAGAGACTGACACAGAGAGAGAGACTGACACAGAGAGAGAGACTGACACAGAGAGAGAGACTGACAGAGAGAGAGAGAGACTGACAGAGAGAGAGAGAGACTGACAGAGAGAGAGAGACTGACAGAGAGAGACTGACAGAGAGAGACTGACAGAGAGAGACTGACAGAGAGAGACTGACAGAGAGAGACTGACAGAGAGAGACTGACAGAGAGAGACTGACAGAGAGAGACTGACAGAGAGAGACTGACAGAGAGAGACTGACAGAGACAGAGACTGACAGAGAGAGAGACTGACAGAGAGAGAGACTGACAGAGAGAGAGACTGACAGAGAGAGAGACTGACAGAGAGAGAGACTGACAGAGAGAGAGACTGACAGAGAGAGAGACTGAGAGAGAGAGAGACTGAGAGAGAGACTGACAGAGAGAGAGACTGAGAGAGAGAGTGACAGAGAGAGAGACTGACAGAGAGAGAGACTGACAGAGAGAGAGACTGACAGAGAGAGACAGAGAGACTGACAGAGACTCGTAGACAGAGAGAGAGACAGAGAGAGAGACAGAGAGACAGAGAGAGACAGAGAGAGAGACAGAGAGAGAGACAGAGAGAGAGACAGAGAGAGAGACAGACAGAGAGAGACTGACAGAGAGAGACTGACAGAGAGAGAGACTGACACAGAGAGAGAGACTGACACAGAGAGAGAGACTGACACAGAGAGAGAGACTGACACAGAGAGAGAGACTGACAGAGAGAGAGAGACTGACAGAGAGAGAGAGACTGACAGAGAGAGAGAGACTGACAGAGAGAGACTGACAGAGAGAGACTGACAGAGAGAGACTGACAGAGAGAGACTGACAGAGAGAGACTGACAGAGAGAGACTGACAGAGAGAGACTGACAGAGAGAGACTGACAGAGAGAGACTGACAGTGACAGAGAGAGACTGAGAGACTGACAGAGAGAGAGAGACTGACAGAGAGAGACTGACAGAGAGAGACTGACAGAGAGAGACTGACAGAGAGAGACTGACAGAGAGAGACTGACAGAGAGAGACTGACAGAGAGAGACTGACAGAGAGAGACTGACAGAGAGAGACTGGCAGAGAGAGACTGGCAGAGAGAGACTGGCAGAGAGAGACTGGCAGAGAGAGACTGACAGAGAGAGACTGACAGAGAGACTGACAGAGAGAGAGAGAGACTGACAGAGACAGAGAGACTGACAGAGAGAGAGAGAGACTGACAGAGACAGAGAGACTGACAGAGAGAGACTCGTAGACAGAGAGAGAGACTGACAGAGAGAGACTGACAGAGAGAGACTGACAGAGAGAGACTGACAGAGAGAGAGAGACTGACAGAGAGAGCCAGAGAGAGAGAGCCAGAGAGAGAGCCAGAGAGAGAGAGACAGAGAGAGAGAGCCAGAGAGAGAGAGCCAGAGAGAGAGAGCCAGAGAGAGAGAGCCAGAGAGAGAGAGCCAGAGAGAGAGAGCCAGAGAGAGAGAGCCAGAGAGAGAGAGCCAGAGAGAGAGAGCCAGAGAGAGAGAGCCAGAGAGAGAGAGCCAGAGAGAGAGAGCCAGAGAGAGAGAGCCAGAGAGAGAGAGCCAGACAGAGAGAGACTGACAGAGAGAGACTGACAGAGAGAGACTGACAGAGAGAGACTGACAGAGAGAGACTGACAGAGAGAGACTGACAGAGAGAGACTGACAGAGAGAGACTGACAGAGAGAGACTGACAGAGAGAGACTGACAGAGAGAGACTGACAGAGAGAGACTGACAGCGAGAGACTGACAGCGAGAGACTGACAGCGAGAGACTGACAGAGAGAGACTGACAGCGAGAGACTGACAGCGAGAGACTGACAGAGAGAGACTGACAGAGAGAGACTGACAGAGAGAGACTGACAGAGAGAGACTGACAGAGAGAGACTGACAGAGAGAGACTGACAGAGAGAGACTGACAGAGAGAGACTGACAGAGAGAGAGAGACTGACAGAGAGAGAGAGACTGACAGAGAGAGAGAGACTGACAGAGAGAGAGAGACTGACAGAGAGAGAGAGACTGACAGAGAGAGACTGACAGAGAGAGACTGACAGAGAGAGACTGACAGAGAGAGACTGACAGAGAGAGACTGACAGAGAGAGACTGACAGAGAGAGACTGACAGAGAGAGACTGACAGAGAGAGACTGACAGAGAGAGACTGACAGAGAGAGACTGACAGAGAGAGACTGACAGAGAGAGACTGACAGAGAGAGACTGACAGAGAGAGACTGACAGAGAGAGACTGACAGAGAGAGACTGACAGAGAGAGACTGACAGAGAAACTGACAGAGAGAGAGAGACTGACAGAGAGACTGACAGAGAAACTGACAGAGAGAGAGAGACTGACAGAGAGAGAGAGACTGACAGAGAGAGACTGACAGAGAGAGACTGACAGAGAGAGACTGACAGAGAGAGACTGACAGAGAGAGACTGACAGAGAGAGACTGACAGAGAGAGACTGACAGAGAGAGAGAGACTGACAGAGACTGACAGAGACTGACAGAGAGAGAGAGAGAGACTGACAGAGACTGACAGAGAGAGACTGACAGAGAGACTGACAGCGAGAGACTGACAGCGAGAGACTGACAGCGAGAGAGAGACTGACAGAGAGAGAGAGACTGACAGAGAGAGAGAGACTGACAGAGAGAGAGAGACTGGCAGAGAGAGAGAGACTGACAGAGAGACAGAGACTGACAGAGAGAGACTGACAGAGAGAGACGGACAGAGAGAGACGGACAGAGAGAGACGGACAGAGAGAGACGGACAGAGAGAGACGGACAGAGAGAGACGGACAGAGAGAGACGGACAGAGAGAGACGGACAGAGAGAGACGGACAGAGAGAGACGGACAGAGAGAGACGGACAGAGAGAGACGGACAGAGAGAGACGGACAGAGAGAGACGGACAGAGAGAGACTGACAGAGAGAGACTGACAGAGAGAGACTGACAGAGAGAGACTGACAGAGAGAGACTGACAGAGAGAGACTGACAGAGAGAGACTGACAGAGAGAGACTGACAGAGAGAGACTGACAGAGAGAGACTGACAGAGAGAGACTGACAGAGAGAGAGACTGACAGAGAGAGAGACTGACAGAGAGAGACTGACAGAGAGAGACTGACAGAGAGAGAGACTGACAGAGAGAGAGACTGACAGAGAGAGAGACTGACAGAGAGACAGAGACTGACAGAGAGACAGAGACTGACAGAGAGAGACTGACAGAGAGAGACTGACAGAGAGACTGACAGAGAGACTGACAGAGAGACTGACAGAGAGACAGAGAGACTGACAGAGAGAGACTGACAGAGAAACTGACAGAGAGAGAGAGACTGACAGAGAGAGACTGACAGAGAGACAGAGAGACTGACAGAGAGAGACTGACAGAGAGAGACTGACAGAGAGAGAGACTGACAGAGAGAGAGACTGACAGAGAGAGAGACTGACAGAGAGACAGAGACTGACAGAGAGAGACTGACAGAGAGAGACTGACAGAGAGACAGAGAGACTGACAGAGAGACTGACAGAGAGACAGAGAGACTGACAGAGAGAGACTGACAGAGAAACTGACAGAGAGAGAGAGACTGACAGAGAGAGACTGACAGAGAGACAGAGAGACTGACAGAGAGAGACTGACAGAGAGACAGAGAGACTGACAGAGAGACTGACAGAGAGACAGAGAGAGAGACTGACAGAGAGAGACTGACAGAGAAACTGACAGAGAGAGAGAGACTGACAGAGAGAGACTGACAGAGAAACTGACAGAGAGAGAGACTGACAGAGAGAGAGAGACTGACAGAGAGAGAGAGACTGACAGAGAGAGAGAGACTGGCAGAGAGAGAGAGACTGGCAGAGAGAGAGAGACTGGCAGAGAGAGAGAGACTGGCAGAGAGAGAGAGACTGACAGAGAGAGAGAGACTGACAGAGAGAGACTGACAGAGAGAGAGAGACTGACAGCGAGAGACTGACAGCGAGAGACTGACAGCGAGAGACTGACAGCGAGAGACTGACAGAGAGAGACTGACAGAGAGAGACTGACAGAGAGAGACTGACAGAGAGAGACTGACAGAGAGAGACTGACAGAGAAACTGACAGAGAGAGACTGACAGAGAGAGAGAGACTGACAGAGAGAGAGAGACTGACAGAGAGAGAGAGACTGACAGAGAGAGAGAGAGACTGACAGAGAGAGACTGACAGAGAGAGACTGACAGAGAGAGAGAGAGAGAGACTGTCAGAGACAGAGAGAGACTGACAGAGAGAGACTGACAGAGAGAGACTGACAGAGAGAGACTGACAGAGAGAGACTGACAGAGAGAGACTGACAGAGAGAGACTGACAGAGAGAGACTGACAGAGAAACTGACAGAGAGAGACTGACAGAGAGACTGACAGAGAGACTGACAGAGAGAGAGAGACTGACAGAGAGAGAGAGACTGACAGAGAGAGAGAGACTGACAGAGAGAGAGAGACTGGCAGAGAGAGAGAGAGACTGGCAGAGAGAGAGAGACTGGCAGAGAGAGAGAGACTGACAGAGAGAGACTGACAGAGAGACTGACAGAGAGACTGACAGAGAGACTGACAGAGAGACTGACAGAGAGACTGACAGAGAGACTGACAGAGAGACTGACAGAGAGACTGACAGAGAGACTGACAGAGAGACTGACAGAGAGAGACTGACAGAGAGACTGACAGAGAGAGACTGACAGCGAGAGACTGACAGCGAGAGACTGACAGCGAGAGACTGACAGCGAGAGACTGACAGCGAGAGACTGACAGCGAGAGACTGACAGCGAGAGACTGACAGCGAGAGACTGACAGCGAGAGACTGACAGCGAGAGACTGACAGCGAGAGACTGACAGCGAGAGACTGACAGCGAGAGACTGACAGCGAGAGAGAGAGAGAGACTGTCAGAGACAGAGAGAGACTGACAGAGAGAGACTGACAGAGAGAGACTGACAGAGAGAGACTGACAGAGAGAGACTGACAGAGAGAGAGACTGACAGAGAGAGACTGACAGAGAGACAGAGAGACTGACAGAGAGACAGAGAGACTGACAGAGAGACAGAGAGAGAGACTGACAGAGAGAGACTGACAGAGAAACTGACAGAGAGAGAGAGACTGACAGAGAGAGACTGACAGAGAGAATGACAGAGAGAGAGACTGACAGAGAGACAGAGACTGACAGAGAGAGACTGACAGAGAGACAGAGAGACTGACAGAGAGACAGAGAGACTGACAGAGAGACAGAGAGAGAGACTGACAGAGAGAGACTGACAGAGAAACTGACAGAGAGAGAGAGACTGACAGAGAGACTGACAGAGAAACTGACAGAGAGAGAGACTGACAGAGAGAGAGAGACTGACAGAGAGAGAGAGACTGACAGAGAGAGAGAGACTGACAGAGAGAGAGAGACTGGCAGAGAGAGAGAGACTGGCAGAGAGAGAGAGACTGGCAGAGAGAGAGAGACTGGCAGAGAGAGAGAGACTGACAGAGAGAGAGAGACTGACAGAGAGAGAGAGACTGACAGAGAGACTGACAGAGAGACTGACAGAGAGACTGACAGAGAGAGACTGACAGAGAGAGAATGACAGAGAGAGAATGACAGAGAGACTGACAGAGAGAGACTGACAGAGAGAGACTGACAGCGAGAGACTGACAGCGAGAGACTGACAGCGAGAGACTGACAGCGAGAGACTGACAGCGAGAGACTGACAGCGAGAGACTGACAGCGAGAGACTGACAGCGAGAGACTGACAGCGAGAGACTGACAGCGAGAGACTGACACAGAGAGAGACTGACACAGAGAGAGACTGACACAGAGAGAGACTGACACAGAGAGAGACTGACACAGAGAGAGACTGACACAGAGAGAGACTGACACAGAGAGAGACTGACACAGAGAGAGACTGACACAGAGAGAGACTGACACAGAGAGAGACTGACACAGAGAGAGACTGACACAGATATAGACTGACACAGATATAGACTGACCCAGAGAGAGACTGACCCAGAGAGAGACTGACCCAGAGAGAGACTGACAGAGAGAGAGACTGACAGAGAGAGAGAGAGAGAGAGAGACTGTCAGAGAGAGACTGACAGAGAGAGACTGACAGAGAGAGACTGACAGAGAGAGACTGACAGAGAGAGACTGACAGAGAGAGAGACTGACAGAGAGAGACTGACAGAGAGAGAGACTGACAGAGAGAGAGACTGACAGAGAGAGAGACTGACAGAGAGAGACTGACAGAGAGACTGACAGAGAGAGACTGACAGAGAGAGACTGGCAGAGAGAGACTGGCAGAGAGAGACTGGCAGAGAGAGACTGGCAGAGAGAGACTGGCAGAGAGAGACTGGCAGAGAGAGACTGGCAGAGAGAGACTGGCAGAGAGAGACTGACAGAGAGAGACTGACAGAGTGAGACTGACAGAGTGAGACTGACAGAGAGAGACTGACAGAGAGAGACTGACAGAGAGAGACTGACAGCGAGAGACTGACAGCGAGAGACTGACAGCGAGAGACTGACAGCGAGAGACTGACAGCGAGAGACTGACAGAGAGAGACTGACAGAGAGAGAGAGACTGACAGAGAGACTGACAGAGAAACTGACAGAGAGAGAGAGACTGACAGAGAGAGAGAGACTGACAGAGAGAGAGAGACTGACAGAGAGAGACTGACAGAGAGAGACTGACAGAGAGAGACTGACAGAGAGAGACTGACAGAGAGAGACTGACAGAGAGAGACTGACAGAGAGAGAGAGACTGACAGAGACTGACAGAGAGAGACTGACAGAGAGAGAGAGACTGACAGAGACTGACAGAGAGAGACTGACAGAGAGAGAGAGACTGACAGCGAGAGACTGACAGCGAGAGACTGACAGAGAGAGAGAGACTGACAGCGAGAGACTGACAGCGAGAGACTGACAGAGAGAGACTGACAGCGAGAGACTGACAGAGAGAGACTGACAGCGAGAGACTGACAGAGAGAGACTGACAGAGAGAGACGGACAGAGAGAGACGGACAGAGAGAGACGGACAGAGAGAGACGGACAGAGAGAGACGGACAGAGAGAGACGGACAGAGAGAGACGGACAGAGAGAGACGGACAGAGAGAGACGGACAGAGAGAGACGGACAGAGAGAGACGGACAGAGAGAGACGGACAGAGAGAGACGGACAGAGAGAGACGGACAGAGAGAGACGGACAGAGAGAGACGGACAGAGAGAGACGGACAGAGAGAGACTGACAGAGAGAGAGAGAATGACAGAGAGAGAGAGAATGACAGAGAGAGAGAGAATGACAGAGAGAGAGAGAATGACAGACAGAGACTGACAGAGACAGACAGAGACTGACAGACCGAGAGAGACTGACAGACCGAGAGAGACTGACAGAGAGAGAGAGACTGACAGAGAGAGAGAGACTGACAGAGAGAGACTGACAGAGAGAGACTGACAGAGAGAGAGATACAGACAGAGAGAGAGAGAGAGAGAGACTGACAGAGAGAGAGACTGAGAGAGAGAGACTGAGAGAGAGAGACTGAGAGAGAGAGACTGAGAGAGAGAGACTGAGAGAGAGAGACTGAGAGAGAGAGACTGAGAGAGAGAGACTGAGGGAGACTGAGGGAGACTGAGAGAGACTGAGAGAGACTGAGGGAGACTGAGAGAGACTGAGAGAGACTGAGAGAGACTGAGAGAGACTGAGGGAGACTGAGGGAGACTGAGGGAGACTGACAGAGACTGACAGAGACTGACAGAGACTGACAGAGACTGACAGAGACTGACAGAGAGAGACTGACAGCGAGAGACTGACAGCGAGAGACTGACAGCGAGAGACTGACAGCGAGAGACTGACAGCGAGAGACTGACAGCGAGAGACTGACAGAGAGAGACTGACAGAGAGACTGACAGAGAGACTGACAGAGAGACTGACAGAGAGAGACTGACAGAGAGAGACTGACAGAGAGAGACTGACAGAGAGAGACTGACAGAGAGAGACTGACAGAGAGAGACTGACAGAGAGAGACTGACAGAGAGAGACTGACAGAGAGAGACTGACAGAGAGAGACTGACAGAGAGAGACTGACAGAGAGAGACTGACAGAGAGAGAATGACAGAGAGAGAATGACAGAGAGAGACTGACAGAGAGAGAATGACAGAGAGAGAGAGAATGACAGACCGAGAGAGACAGACAGACCGAGAGAGACAGACAGACCGAGAGAGACAGACAGACCGAGAGAGACAGACAGACCGAGAGAGACAGACAGACCGAGAGAGACAGACAGACCGAGAGAGACAGACAGACCGAGAGAGACAGACAGACCGAGAGAGACAGACAGAGAGAGAGACTGACAGAGAGAGACTGACAGAGAGAGACTGACAGAGAGAGACTGACAGAGAGAGACTGACAGAGAGAGACTGACAGAGAGAGACTGACAGAGAGAGACTGACAGAGAGAGACTGACAGAGAGAGACTGACAGAGAGAGACTGACAGAGAGAGACTGACAGAGAGAGACTGACAGAGAGAGACTGACAGAGAGAGACTGACAGAAAGAGACTGACAGAGAGAGACTGACAGACCGAGAGAGACAGACAGACCGAGAGAGACAGACAGACCGAGAGAGACAGACAGACCGAGAGAGACAGACAGACCGAGAGAGACAGACAGACCGAGAGAGACAGACAGACCGAGAGAGACAGACAGACCGAGAGAGACAGACAGAGAGAGAGACTGACAGAGAGAGAGACTGACAGAGAGAGACTGACAGAGAGAGACTGACAGAGAGAGACTGACAGAGAGAGACTGACAGAGAGAGACTGACAGAGAGAGACTGACAGAGAGAGACTGACAGAGAGAGACTGACAGAGAGAGACTGACAGAGAGAGACTGACAGAGAGAGACTGACAGAGAGAGACTGACAGAGACTGACTGAGAGAGACTGACTGAGAGAGACTGACTGAGAGAGACTGACAGAGAGAGACTGACAGAGAGAGACTGACAGAGAGAGACTGACAGAGAGAGACTGACAGAGACTGACAGAGAGAGACTGACAGAGAGAGACTGACAGAGAGAGACTGACAGAGAGAGACTGACAGAGAGAGACTGACAGAGAGAGACTGACAGAGAGAGACTGACAGAGAGAGACTGACAGAGAGAGACTGACAGAGAGAGACTGACAGAGAGAGACTGACAGAGAGAGACTGACAGAGAGAGACTGACAGAGAGAGACTGACAGAGAGAGACTGACAGAGAGAGACTGACAGAGAGAGACTGACAGAGAGAGACTGACAGAGAGAGACTGACAGAAAGAGACTGACAGAGAGAGACTGACTGACAGAGAGAGACTGACAGAGAGAGACTGACAGAGAGAGACTGACAGAGAGAGACTGACAGAGAGAGACTGAGAGAGAGAGACTGAGAGAGAGAGACTGAGAGAGAGAGACTGAGAGAGAGAGACTGAGAGAGAGAGACTGAGAGAGAGAGACTGAGAGAGAGAGGCTGAGAGAGAGAGGCTGAGAGAGAGAGACTGACAGAGACTGACAGAGAGAGACTGACAGAGAGAGAGAGACTGACAGAGACTGACAGAGAGAGACTGACAGAGAGAGAGAGACTGACTGACAGCGAGAGACTGACAGCGAGAGACTGACAGCGAGAGACTGACAGCGAGAGACTGACAGCGAGAGACTGACAGAGAGAGACTGACAGAGAGAGACTGACAGAGAGAGACTGACAGAGAGAGACTGACAGAGAGAGACTGACAGAGAGAGACTGACAGAGAGAGACTGACAGAGAGAGACTGACAGAGAGAGACTGACAGAGAGAGACTGACAGAGAGAGACTGACAGAGACTGAGAGAGACAGAGAGAGACTGACAGAGAGAGACTGAGAGAGAGAGACTGACTGAGAGAGACTGACAGAGAGAGACTGACTGAGAGAGACTGACTGAGAGAGACTGACTGAGAGAGACTGACAGAGAGAATGACACAGAGAGACTGACACAGAGAGACTGACACAGAGAGACTGACACAGAGAGACTGACACAGAGAGACTGACACAGAGAGACTGACACAGAGAGACTGACACAGAGAGACTGACACAGAGAGAGAGACTGACACAGAGAGAGAGACTGACAGAGAGAGAGAGACTGACAGAGAGAGAGAGACTGACTGAGAGAGACTGACAGAGAGAATGACACAGAGAGACTGACACAGAGAGACTGACACAGAGAGACTGACACAGAGAGACTGACACAGAGAGACTGACACAGAGAGACTGACACAGAGAGACTGACACAGAGAGACTGACACAGAGAGACTGACACAGAGAGAGAGACTGACACAGAGAGAGAGACTGACAGAGAGAGAGAGACTGACAGAGAGAGAGAGACTGACACAGAGAGAGAGACTGACACAGAGAGAGAGACTGACAGAGAGAGAGAGACTGACAGAGACTGACAGACAGAGAGAGACTGACAGACAGAGAGAGACTGACAGAGACTGACAGACAGAGAGAGACTGACAGAGAGAGACTGACAGAGAGAGAGACTGACAGAGAGAGACTGACAGACAGAGAGAGAATGACAGAGAGAGACTGACAGAGAGAGAATGACAGAGAGAGACTGACAGAGAGAGACTGACAGAGAGAGAATGACAGACCGAGAGAGAATGACAGACCGAGAGAGACAGACAGACCGAGAGAGACAGACAGACCGAGAGAGACAGACAGACCGAGAGAGACAGACAGACCGAGAGAGACAGACAGACCGAGAGAGACAGACAGACCGAGAGAGACAGACAGACCGAGAGAGACAGACAGACCGAGAGAGACAGACAGACCGAGAGAGACAGACAGACCGAGAGAGACAGACAGACCGAGAGAGACAGACAGACCGAGAGAGACAGACAGACCGAGAGAGACTGACAGAGAGAGAGACTGACAGAGAGAGACTGACAGACAGAGAGAGAATGACAGAGAGAGACTGACAGAGAGAGACTGACAGAGAGAGACTGACAGAGAGAGAATGACAGACCGAGAGAGACAGACAGACCGAGAGAGACAGACAGACCGAGAGAGACAGACAGACCGAGAGAGACAGACAGACCGAGAGAGACAGACAGACCGAGAGAGACAGACAGACCGAGAGAGACAGACAGACCGAGAGAGACAGACAGACCGAGAGAGACAGACAGACCGAGAGAGACAGACAGAGAGAGAGACTGACAGAGAGAGACTGACAGAGAGAGACTGACAGAGAGAGACTGACAGAGAGAGACTGACAGAGAGAGACTGACAGAGAGAGACTGACAGAGAGAGACTGACAGAGAGAGACTGACAGAGAGAGACTGACAGAGAGAGACTGAGAGAGACTGAGAGAGACTGAGAGAGACTGAGAGAGACTGACAGAGAGAGACTGACAGAGAGAGACTGAGAGAGAGAGACTGACTGAGAGAGACTGACAGAGAGAGACTGACAGAGAGAGACTGACAGAGAGAGACTGACAGAGAGAGACTGACAGAGAGAGACTGACAGAGAGAGACTGACAGAGAGAGACTGACAGAGAGAGACTGACAGAGAGAGACTGACAGAGAGAGACTGACAGAGAGAGACTGACAGAAAGAGACTGACAGAAAGAGACTGACAGAAAGAGACTGACAGAGAGACTGACAGAGAGACTGACAGAGAGAGACTGACAGAGAGAGACTGACAGAGAGAGACTGAGAGAGAGAGACTGAGAGAGAGAGACTGAGAGAGAGAGACTGAGAGAGAGAGACTGAGAGAGAGAGACTGAGAGAGAGAGACTGAGAGAGAGAGACTGAGAGAGAGAGGCTGAGAGAGAGAGGCTGAGAGAGAGAGGCTGAGAGAGAGAGACTGAGAGAGAGAGACTGAGAGAGAGAGACTGAGAGAGAGAGACTGAGAGAGAGAGAGAGAGAGAGAGAGAGAGACAGAGAGAGAGAGACAGAGAGAGAGAGACAGAGAGAGAGAGACAGAGAGAGACTGACAGAGAGAGACTGACAGAGAGAGACTGACAGAGAGAGACTGACAGAGAGAGACTGACAGAGAGAGACTGACAGAGAGAGACTGACAGAGAGAGACTGACAGAGAGAGACTGACAGAGAGAGACTGACAGAGAGAGACTGACAGAGAGAGACTGACAGAGAGAGACTGACAGAGAGAGACTGACAGAGAGAGACTGACAGAGAGAGACTGACAGAGAGAGACTGACAGAGAGAGACTGACAGAGAGAGACTGACAGAGAGAGACTGACAGAGAGAGACTGACACAGAGAGACTGACACAGAGAGACTGACACAGAGAGACTGACACAGAGAGACTGACACAGAGAGACTGACACAGAGAGACTGACACAGAGAGACTGACACAGAGAGACTGACACAGAGAGACTGACACAGAGAGACTGACAGAGAGAGACTGACAGAGAGAGAGAGACTGACAGAGAGAGAGAGACTGACACAGAGAGAGAGACTGACACAGAGAGAGAGACTGACAGAGAGAGAGAGAGAGAGACTGACAGAGACTGACAGACAGAGAGAGACTGACAGACAGAGAGAGACTGACAGACAGAGAGAGACTGACAGACAGAGAGAGACTGACAGACAGAGAGAGACTGACAGACAGAGAGAGACTGACAGACAGAGAGAGACTGACAGACAGAGAGAGACTGACAGACAGAGAGAGACTGACAGACAGAGAGAGACTGACAGAGAGAGACTGACAGAGAGAGACTGACACAGAGAGAGACTGACACAGAGAGAGACTGACACAGAGAGAGACTGACACAGAGAGAGACTGACACAAGAGAGACTGACACAGAGAGAGACTGACACAGAGAGAGACTGACAGAGAGAGAGACTGACAGAGAGAGAGACTGACAGAGAGAGAGACTGACAGAGAGAGAGACTGACAGAGAGAGAGACTGACAGAGAGAGAGACTGACAGAGAGAGACTGACAGAGAGAGACTGACAGAGAGAGACTGACAGAGAGAGACTGACAGAGAGAGACTGACAGAGAGAGACTGACAGAGAGAGACTGACAGAGAGAGACTGACAGAGAGAGACTGACAGAGAGACAGAGAGAGACTGACAGAGAGACAGAGAGAGACTGACAGAGAGACAGAGAGAGACTGACAGAGAGAGACTGACAGAGAGACAGAGAGAGACACAGAGAGAGAGACAGGCAGAGGCAGATAGAGACAGGGAGAGAGAGAGAGGCAGATAGAGACAGAAACAGACAGAGATAGAGACAGAGATAGGGACAGGAACAGATAGAGACGGGGACAGATAGAGACGGGGACAGATAGAGACGGGGACAGATAGAGACGGGGACAGATAGAGACGGGGACAGATAGAGACGGGGACAGATAGAGACGGGGACAGATAGAGACGGGGACAGATAGAGACGGGGACAGATAGAGACGGGGACAGATAGAGACGGGGACAGACAACGATGGATAGAGACAGGCAGAGACGGATAGAGACAGGCAGAGACGGATAGAGACAGGCAGAGACGGATAGAGACAGGCAGAGACGGATAGAGACAGGCAGAGACGGATAGAGACAGGCAGAGACGGATAGAGACGGATAGAGACGGGCAGAGACGGGCAGAGACGGGCAGAGACGGAGACAGGCAAAGACAGACAGACAGAGAGGGAGACGGAGCAACAGACAAAGAGAGGGGATGGAGAGAGAGAGAGAGGGAAGGAGACAGATGGAGGGAAACAGAGGGAGGAGCGAGAGAGAGGGACACAGAGGGAGAACACGCAGGGAGACAGAGGGAGGAGGGAGACAGATAGAGGGAGAGAGAGAGGGAGGTAGACAGACAGGGAGAGGGAGGTAGACAGCGAGAGAGAGGGAGGTAGACAGACAGAAGGAGAGGGAGGGAGACAGATGGAGAGAGACGGAGAGAGGTGTGTGTGTATGCCCAGTCTGGTGGCTCAGTGGATGAATGCATCGGCTGCAGGGGCCTGTGTTCAACCTGATAGTCTAAGGTGTTTTTTTGCTCTAGCCCCGCCACCTCCCCCACTGACCCCGCCCCCATTGGTGCGGCCCTCGGCCACAAACTACACTGTAAAATTGGTCAACGAGAGAAAGTTAGTGAGTATCCATGCTCGACACTATCCATGACACTCCAGAATACTGACTCTGTACTACCCTCTTTTCCACAACGCTCTACTCCGCTCTATGCCACGACACTCTACTCCCTCCACTACATACTACTACACTCTACCCCACAACACACTACCCCACTCCACAACCCTCTACCCCACTCCACAACACTCCAGCCCACTTCACTCTGCAGCATTACACTCCACGCCACTCATCTACTCTACTAACATGCTGAACAGCAGCCAGGCTGGTGTAGAACATGTCTAAAACACATTGTCAAAGCTAATAGCCCTTACATAGGGAGACTTGATGATTTTGAGAATGTTTGTTGTTCTAGCCCTTTCTTATTGTCTGCGTTTCATTTGCCCCTCTTACAATGAATGCTTTGTCATTTTGCCGATGTATAAACCTTTCTGTCACCTTCTTTCGTCCTCCCACCCACGCCAACTAGTCTCTGTCTTGTGTGCTATTTCTACACTCACCACCTGTTAATAAACTTGAATGATCCCCAGAATATCATGGCTCTGCCAGGACGGTATTAAATCTGCTCGCCCCATCCTAGCCTCACAAGGAAGATGGGGAATGAAGTGTACCCAGTGCTACAATCCTGGCAGTGGTAGCTATCGCATTACACCATGACACTGCGAGCGAGAAACAATGAATGAATTTTAAGCCAGAACATTTCTCAACTTAATCTTTGAATTCCTTAGTCCTTACATTATCCAAACAGCTCGTGTGGGTCATTTTTGGTAATTTCTTTGTTGGGAGGCACTGCAGTTGTGCTCTTAGGATGTTGTTTTGAATATACCAGTCTAAATATTGCTGATTTTCTCTTGTGTTATTTTTTTAGAAGGTTTTGAATCCTGCTGGGACTTTGGCTGTATGGTATTAGACTTTAAATCCCTGGGAGAACACGGTTTGATTTACCACAGTTTTGTCTTTGTATCGAAGCACAGATTTCTAAAGCATTAAAATAGGGTATAGCCACCTAATTGAACATCCCACCACTGAGCCTATGTTCTCTTCCATTGCCCTACCCTGTACCAAGGGTCTAAGAATCTGGATCGAACCCGACAGTGTCACGTTGTGTCGCACGGGTCCCTGCCACTCGAGCAGATCATACTGGCAGCCCACCTCTGTGGAGATGTAGAATATGTCAAGCAGCAAACACCATGCACCCTGGCAGTGACACCAGTGCCGGGACGCTGACTGGATCAATCCCCTTACACCCCGTGGCCCTAAAAGAGAGTCCCATAAATGTCTCAGGTCTGGAACAAATGGACGTTATGTAGGTCGTTACTGAAGTGCACTGTGAAAGACCTAACAATGTTGTAGTGAAACATCAGTCCATAATGTACGTTATTGTTGAGGTGGATTGGGACAACCCTCATACATTTCTCGGCCTAGACACATCAGAGAATTGTGTAGGTCTTTGCTAGTTTTGAGATCCATAAGAAATTTTGCCAGGATTGGGACTTTTGTCCTCTAGGTTACACCTGGAGCTCTTCAACAAACCCATGACTCTATTAAGCGCTCTTATTACAAAACAAATGTATAACATGCAGAATGCTCACAGTGCCCTGCGGTAGGCATATTAACTAGATAAGATACTCCGTATTTGAAGCGTAAGCCTGTTCAATATACACAATTCAAAACTCTACAGACGGGGCTATATTCCACTGAGCTACTAGATGATACACTTGGCCAGCAGATGCAGCTGTTACTTTAACCCTGAGGAATGATATTCGTACTATGTAAATCTCTGGGCAACCTGCATATCGCATGTTGAAATATTCTTGTGGTTAACTAATCTTTAAATGCTATAAAATAAGTTTCACCGAGTTGAGTGATAGCACTGATCATTGTTAGTGCCAAATAGCTGCAAGACTGCAGAGACAACGCACTAAACCTATAAACCTTTAAAGGACAGCCAAGTTGCACTTGCATATAGTGTCCTGATGGTGTTATTGTTCTATACGATCATAACAACCTGTGTGCACCTTTTCTTTCAGGAAGATGTCCGTTTCTTCTGGTAACAAATCTCCTTTTCAAGGGACTAAGTAAAACAGGTTTTATTTAATCATAGCTGCCTTTAACATCCTTCTTAATATGCTGAGGGGATTCCAACATACCTGGTAATAGTCCTTGTCAGAGATGCTCCCAGTTGCACACTGGCCTATTTTGAACCCGTAGCCAATCCAATCTAAAAAGTGATTCCTTCTTGCTACAGATAATCGCAGCATTCTGGAGTCCACCTGAGGTATTGTTACTCCGGTAAATTAAATATTGTTACTCAAAGTAAATAAATCTCTTCGCATTTTAGATCTCAAGAAGGTTTGGTGTTGAGACTTCCCTTGTGGCAATCCTATAGCAACACAAAAAAATTATGAACGGAATTCTGAACATTGTCAAAACATTCACCCCCAGTACAGCCATCTGGGCCTAAATCCATGGTTTCTTTGCTCACCATGCCATTCCTATTTTGACCCAGCCACATGCAAATCAGTCTCGACTCTGCTCCCATGGGAACAGTCCAGCTTGTGCCCCCAGGTCAGGTCCTCCCTCATAGACACAAGCATCTTGGGACCGGTTTCGAGGTATCAGCCAGGCTAGCTTGAATCAAATTGCATAGTGAGCATGGGGCCTATGTCTGTGCATACCCTTCCTATAGAGCAACACAAAAAGATGGACGGAATGCTGAAAATTGTCAAACATTCACCCCCAATACAGAGATATGGGCCTAAATCCATTGTTGTTTTTGCTTTTTTTTTTTTTTTTTTTAACATGCCAGCAATGTCAGAGCAGTTGAGTGATGTGCAAATAATAATGCAGAAGCTAGAATTAATGTCTTCTTGGCAGTGCGTCAAATGTACTGTATAGAAAAAATGAGGGAATTACATCTCCACCCACGAAGGATCTACATTATTGGATAACTGAAGTAGAGCTCAAATCAGTCTGCTTTTATGTCTTTCTGGAAACTTAAATGATCAGAAGTGTTCCCAAGTTACGCACAGCATCCAAATTAATGCTGATTTTCACAAAAGGTTGGGTTAAAGTTGCTTGTGGAATCTTTGCACTTCGTGACATAAGATCATATTTTTTCTGGATTTTTTTTGTCCCTTCTTAAATTTTCAGATTAGAGGTAAAATAGGGAGGAGGTCCTGATGAATGATTGTCGGGCAAACATAATATCTATCCTCAAAGGTCAGCCAGCTAAGAGTAACCGCAGAAGAAGTCATCTCCCTTGACTTTTACACCTCATCTCCAAATGGGCTAAAGATACATGGGTGGGTCCATTGAGGATTTGCAGTCCTGCAAAAACTGTTTCTTCACTGATGTTTATTTCTGAGGTGGTTTGATTGGCTGTGATTGTAAATTAGTAGCATTGTTATGCAGTTTACACTATTGATGCACCATACTGTGGGAGAGTTGTTTCTAATGGAATAAGAAAATAAGCCAAAAGACAATCAAGGTATCAGTTGGGTAGTTGTGGTTAGGGTGAAATGTTGAGAGCAAGCAATTGATAAAGGTGGGTTGAGCATTCATTTGCGGTGTGGACAGATGTAGAAATGTTGGACGAACAAGTCTGTTACAGACAAGATGTTGAAGCATTTGTTAATGACTACTGTCATTGTACTTGCCATTGTACTGCTTTCCTCTGTCACTGTGTTCCTAGAGAGAAGGAAACTCGGAATTCAACATAATTTCATTAATGCTTCTTCAACTCAAACATTCTAATTTGATGATTTCTTTATTGCAGCTTATGATAGTGAAACAGGAAGACAAGTTGGAGATGCTCTTCAAACACTTTTTGGTGGAGGATAAGAACCTCAGCGGTGGAGCTTCATACGTGGACTTCCTTTGTCACATGCACAAGGAGATCAGGCAACTACTAAGCTAGAAGAGGGGGAAATGTGAACTCTTGCAATTACCTTATAGTCCTTCCCCAGTCATCTTGACCTTTGGATTTTGGCTTCTTCAACCAGGACAACCACGAACAATGTACATTTCTGTAACTTTTAATACGCCATACATAAGCAAAAACACTTCTACAGTCCTCTCTCAGCCTCTTCATGGAATAATAATGGTCGGGTGTGGGTAAGGTAAAAGTGCTACTCCGGTGACTTGCCCAGCTGATGTCTCATCTGGTTTTTCCTCCTCACCCTGGAGGTTATCAATAATACTTATATATGCCGTAAAGACGATTCTCCATTCTTAGAAAATGATTTTGAAAGAAATTATTATAAAAACACTGGTCATTTAGCTGCTGGTGGGGGGGGAGGTTTGTGTGTGCGAGTAAGAGAAAACCGTTTTGGCAGATGGAATGAATAATAATTAGAAGCACTCTATCTGTTTGAGGTTGGTTGGTTGGTTCGGGAGAGAATTATTTTCTTGCTTTCATGTTTGATAGGCTAACAAACTGCAGTTTTTCCTGTTGTTTTGCCTTTTTCTCTTAAATCAGCAGACAAACGCACACACCAACAAGAACAGCAAGGAATTTTTTTCCCCTCATAATTTAATGTGAGTCACTAAAATACAAAATAAAATCATATAAGCTTCTTCAGGATAGTGACATGGAGACATTCGACAATTTGAGTGTACTGGGAGGAGGCAGATGGCATTAAATTATGCTCACGTTGCTTAAATTAATATGCTTAAATTAATATGTTAATAAGTAAATAATGGCCCGTAGTCCCTTTACTTTACAAAATCGTAAATTGCTGATGGGACTTGATTTTTCTATGCACCATTAAAATCACCCCTCTTTTAAATTGTCCTTGCATTGTTTGTTCATTTATTCTTAACACTATATGACAATGTATATACATCGGGTTTATCGTGAGTAAACTGGTACTTCAGCCTTCCACCTTATCAAAGTTCAAATGTACTGTTTGTTAGGAGGTTGTATTATGACCATTTTGTGCACGGGATCCTCTGGTGTTGATTTTGATATATAGTGGGATCGGTATTTTCTGGTAGCTTTTTCCTGAGCACAAACATTTGACAATAGCTTCACGGAGAGATTCTACTACAGGGCAGCAAATGGGGGCTATAAATATAACATTCAAGTATTTTCAAAGAAGCAATGTATATGGTATTCGCTCTTGGAAACTAAGTTTGGCTTGATCTGTAGACCAAAATATTATATCGTATTTCTTCACTGTTGTGATAAACCACTTTTATTCCCAGCTTGTTTCATCTGACATTTGGATGTATCTGATCTATTCTCAACTTAATGAAAAATAACTTCGACTACATCGGTGGCCTTTCAGTTTCTTGGCACTTCTGTTGAAAGGCCTTTTGAAATGTTAAGAGTCAATGATGGCACCACTTACTAACGTTTTTTGTAATGGTACTTCCTTATTTTAGAATGAGAAAACTCTTAAGTAATATGAGGGCTGTTATTGTAGTATTTGTTGGATAAGTTTCCTCTGAAGTTTAATGTATTATTGTATCATTTTAACACATCACAGTGTAGTTTTGTATTTTTATGCTCGCTCTTCCGAGGTATTGTACCTTTCTTTTTTAAAAGGACAGTTGATATGAGGGAGGGGACAGAGGACAGAAAAATAATATTCTCAAACTTACGTTTTGTAAAGCACTGCCATATATGCAGGAATTTCCGAACTATGGGACGCAAGTTAGCGTGAATATCACCCACAACTCCAGTTATTGGTTAGTTAATTATTCTCACTTTATGGGGTATCCCTTTTCATTCATCGGTTTTCAGTGCGCCTCCACATCCTTACTTCTATCCTCGATTTCACAATGCCATGAGGAAAGGAATTTGATTTCTGAATACTGTTTCATAGCCTCAGCGGAAGAATCCTCTTTGTTGCGTTGGACCATTAGAACATGGGCAGATACTTAACAAGGTAGTAATACTTTTATGGTCCTAACCAGGAAGATTATTTGAAGGTTACTCAGAAATAAAGAGGATACAAGTGTGTGTGTGTGTATGTGTATATTTTATCATAAGTCTGTTGGACTTATGTTACAAAGGGGGGTTGTCCTCTTCGAAATTGCCGCAGATTTCAGGAAGCAATTACTTACCTGTGTGTGCTAGCCTTTGGGTAAAAACTTTTGTGCAAATAAAATAGTGGTTCACCCGGCCACGGCTTGGCACCGCCGCTATATTGGTGCAGGTCTGCCTCCGCTGAGATGCGACGTGATGGTGGAACAGGGTGTGCTCCTTTCATATTTTATGCGGCGGAGATTGATGATCTGGATTCCCAGTAAAAGATTGTGAAGAACTTGAGGCAGCGTGTGACCCACTGGGGGTTGATTGTACTACTCATCCCAACATGCATTTGGTCTCATTTGAGTGCGCATTTGCACAACATCGAAATAAATGAGGGGCAATGAGTAAATCACGAAGCTGCTACCAGAGTCCTTTTTGTCCATGATTAAGGGCTACAGACTTGAAACGCGTTGGACTTATGTTACAGAGGGGGATTGTCCTCTTCGAAATTGCCGCAGATTTCAGGAAGCAATCACTTACCTGTGTGTGCCAGACTTTGGGTAAAAACCTTTGTGCAAAGATGTGTGTGTAAATATATATATATATATTTATATATTCACTGAAAAAAACATAGGTTTTAGGAATGTCCTAGTTAGCTGGACATTTCACTCCTACAAAACCATTGAAATTCCTCCGTTATACTTAGTTGTACTAACTGTAACTCGTGTCCGCAATACACTGACATGGTCAGTGACATCACTGATGACATCATCCAGTGAATGTGGTTTGGTTCGATATTTAAATATGTATTATATATATATAGCAATCTGCATTGAAGAATGAGTGGATGTATAAGTGTCTAGAAGGACGATTTAGTAGCAGTGTGATTGACTATTTACTTGACTAATGTATAGTGTCTCACTAAATATATTGGATAGTGACTAAACTGTGTGAATATCTGTATTACTTAGTTGTTGTGTAAACTGCTGCACCAGTTAGTTACTAGCTACGTGAAAGTCTATATTAGTTATTGGTTAGTTAACTGATTATTTGTATGGGAGAGTGAATCTGTGTGTGGTTCGGAGGGGGATCTGTGACTGCCCAAAGGCGTGTCAATAGTTGATTCAGTAGGTATATGATGTTAAGACTACATATTATAATACTTGTTTGGGTGAGTGTATATGGATGTGCTGATGAGCAAATATATCTCTCAATGGTACATATCCAACAAAGTAGAATAATGAAAGCCAGTGTATGTGACATTTGTTGTATATAAATAAATATACATAAGACTGAAGTGGTGTTTGTATTAGTGTGTAGCTCAGTAAATATAAGTATGATCCATTGGTTGCATAAGTGAGCAGGATGACTGCATAAGTAAATAGAATGTGTGCTGGTGTGTAATGTCAATATAGGTGTATAAGTATATTTCATAGTGTTCTATTGATCATTGACTGCATGTATGAGTGAATCTATAGATAATTGATTACATGTTTGTGTAGATCTAAGAATGACTGAGTGGGGTTTTAGATACTTGTATTGGTGTGTCAATGGATTCAAATATGGTACTCTATATTTTACAGTGAGTGATTAAAGATTATTAGTAGTGTATGATGAGGTGTATCTGATTGTCACGTGAATGATGTCATCAGTGATGTCATTTGAGATGTCATAAATGATGTCATTGACTGTCATCAATGATGTAATATGTGACATCATCATCATCAGTGTATTGCTGGCGCGAGAGTTAGTTAGTACAACTAACTATAACGGAGGAATTTCAATGGTTTTGTATGAGTGAAATGTCCAGCTAACTATAACATTCCTAAAACCTATGGTTTTTTCAGTGAATTTCAAAGGTTTTTAAATGCTAATTCAATCAATCAAAAAGAACTTTATTTCGGCAATTACTGCCATAAAAGCACAATAGTATAACATTGAGAATGCAACATCATAAAATGACATACTAAAAGTAGGAGAAAGTGGGAAGTAGGAACAAATAATAATACTTTTTACATTTAAATCCCAGGTAACAAGTAGATGGCAATAAAAAGAAAATCTCAGTCCTTCAAATTATTAAATCATAAAATACATTAAGCATAGGCAGATATGTTGATTGTGGGAAGTTTTTAGCAGCATTTGGAGGATATCATCATATGGTACAATTCATAAAAAAATATAAATAGACTAAAAAACCTAATTTAAAAAGTATAAAGTACAGTATCAATAAACATAGACGCAAATCCAATCTATATTTTAGAGTGACATGTCCAGCCGGACAGAGGTCATTCAAGTTTACTTAATAAACGAATATCCAGAATAAAACAAGGATACCTTCCACAATGCCCCTGTGAGGTACACAAGCCTGTGCCCAACACTTACGGGGAGAGTACAGTTGGAGAAAAGATAGGAAAGGTTTAAAAGGCAAACCAACGTTTTTCTGTTTACACATTCATTGTACAGAAAATATCAAATAGCACCATTACATCAGATTAACCAATCAAATATGTTTGTATAAGGTGCATGAGCAAGTCGACGGCGTTTCGGTTCCCCTAAAGGATAATTGGTGGTAGCCATGACTGAGCATCGACTTGCCCTTGGTCAATCACGCACTGCCTCGGTAAGCATGGCATACCTCGTGATTCCATCCCTCTTTAGCGGGCTGTCACCAATCTTTCCAAATAGGCACTCCCGCTGCAAAGCACCGTGTCACTTCGCCCAATGTGCCTGCTCACTGCGCTCTGCATGTTAGTAATCTCGCTAAGTGGCACCGGTTTACGTTAGGATGACAGACGGAACTATATTCTTAAGTTCATGGCTACCACCATTTTCTCACCCACAGAAACGGCGTAATAACTTCACTCGGCATGAAAGGAGTATGTTGTTACACCCTGCACAAAGAGTCACTCCATTGTAATTTTTAATTGTTATTGTCCTGTTCTAAAAAAATTTATTTCTTATCTTTCCCTATTTTTCCTTTAGGCAATTTGAGGTTTAGTGTAATAAGGCAATTATTTATTTTTGTCCTGATGATGGTTCCAATTATCCTTTAGGGGAACCGAAACGCCGTCGACTTGCTCATGCACCTTATACAAACATATTTGATTGGTTAATCTGATGTAATGGTGCTATTTGATATTTTCTGTACAATGAATGTGTAAACAGAAAAACGTTGGTTTGCCTTTTAAACCTTTCCTATCTTTTCTCCAACTGTACTCACCCCGTAAGTGTTGGGCACAGGCTTGTGTACCTCACAGGGGCATTGTGGAAGGTATCCTTGTTTTATTCTGGATATTCGTTTATTAAGTAAACTTGAATGACCTCTGTCCGGCTGGACATGTCACTCTAAAATATAGATTGGATTTGCGTCTATGTTTATTGATACTGTACTTTATCCTTGCATGGGACCATTGTTGTTTTAGAAAATTGCTCCCCGAGGTCCCTAGCTGACTGATTTGGGGTCCCTTGTTGTTACAAAAAGTAATTTAAAAAGTAAGCATCAGTTAATAATATTTAAAATCTAAGAAAACAATGTTTAATTAGGGCAGCACCCTTTCAAGTCTCAACCCTAACTTATCACTGAACATCTGCGTTTGCACCACATTGCAAAAAGAAATGTTGTTATATCAGCGACAAAAAACGGGTGTGTATCATACTTTAATAGCCTCAAAACCTCTCCAACATTTCTAATTCCTAAATTCCTAAAAAGTTGGAGAACCCATTTAGATCTAGCAGCCTTATATGCAGGACAAAAAAAATCACATGAGACTCTGTCTCTTCTGTCTCATTACACCCTGGACATAATAGTTTGTTAGCACCCACCCAGTTGTTAGTTAATACATACAGGGGGTGCGTCCCGTGTCGGAATTGAAGGAACAATTTCTTAGCTACGAGAGGTTGAATGAGGTCTAAGGCCGGCTCCAATTCATAAAGTGTTTTAGCATCTAAAAACCTAGAGGTTAAACTAGATGTCTCAGTCGCCTTGCTGGTACACATCAATCGGTGTTCCTTAAGAGCAGAAGTTAGTGACTGTTTAGAAGTAACAAGACATGATTCCTCAGGTGAAGACCACAAGTCACTCCTTCCTATTTGACGGAAAGCATCCCAAATGTAGGATAGCCAAGGGATTTTCCCTGCCCCCAGAATGTGCATGACTGATTTTAATTCCTCTTTATAATTAACCAGCTCCGGGATGCTCCATAGCCGTCGCCAATAGAGTAGTGGACGAGAGATCATCACTTCGGCAATGGGGAGGATGCCCAGTTCCATCCTTAGAGGGATTAAGGGAGTGCTTTGGGGGAGACCCAGAAGTTGCCTTAGAAAATTATTTTCAATCGCTGTCAGAGTTTTAGTCTGGCAGTGACCCCACAATTCAGCTCCGTACAAGGTGGCACCCCTTGCTTGGACTTTATAGATTTCTACAGGGGGGCCAATGACCTTTACAGCGCAACTCCTATGACCTTTTAGGATCCCCCCCGCTGGTCTGGATAAGTTTTAGATTCGCCTTGGTGATTTGCGACCCTCATTCCATTTTGTCGTTTAGAGTGAGGCCCAAGCAGTCAAAAACAGGCACCCTCTTTAGGGGCCTGAGGTCCATTTTAGGATGTGGTCAATTTGTGGAGTCAGCATGGAAGACCATATACTTGGTTTTCTTTATGTTCACCTCAAGATTCCTTTTCTTACAGAACGAGCTAGATTTCTTTAAGACACGCTGCATCTCCAATGGTGTTTTAGATAGGAGCAGCGTGTCATCCGCAAACATTAAAGCTGGAATTTTGCGGTTAGCAAGTTTAGGAGAATCTATATCCTTAACTGCTAAGAGATCCTCAATTAGCCCGTTTAGAAAAAGGGGAAAAAAGGGTTGGTGCAAGAACGCAACCTTGTCTCACGCCCTTCTCTGCGGGGATCGGAGCTGAGAGTTCCCCTCTTTTCCCAAATCTTATTTTAGCAAAGGTGCCTTCATGGAGGCGTTTAAACTGTTGGCCGAGGTAGACTGGAGCCCCCATCTCTAGCAGGAGGCCTCAGAACTGGTCTCGATCTACCAAATCAAACGCTGATTTGAGGTCCACGAATGTTAAATAGAGAGAACCTCCCTCCAACGTAATGGTTTTCAAATAGATCAGTTGTAATCTAAACAACTGATCTATAGTTGAGATTTTGGATCTAAAACCAGCTCGAAAAGGGGTAAGTATATTATGATCGTCCATCCAATTCTGCAGTCTTCCCAAAAGAACACGTGCAAAGATCTTTTGAGTTACATCGATTAGGCTGATAGGCCTGTAAGTTGCCGGTTCAATGGGATAAACTTTTTTATAAATGTGAATGATCTCGGCACCCGCCCACGTTCGGGGGGGGGTGTCAAGCCATAAAGAATTGCATTAAAAAGGGACCGCAGATATGGAACCCAAACTACCTGTTCAGTTTTGAATAGATCTCCTGGAACCCTATCCAATCCGGGTGCCTTATTTGGCACAACTTTGGCCAGGGCAGCTGTTACCTCAGTCAGAGAACAAGGGGGGATGTCAGCAAGTGGAACGTGAATAGAATCATTCGCTGACAGCCCCATTACAACAGTTCCTACTTGGGACTTTGTGTATAACATTTTAAAATGGGATCGCCAGACTTCCTCCCCGAGGTTTGACTCAATTGCATTCTTACCCTCGGGTTTACCTGTCTTCACCAAATTCCAAAACCCTCTAGAATCCCTATCGTCTAGGAATTTCTTAATGGCCTGCCACCTATCAATCTCCCATTGAGATTTTGCCCTTAAAATAATTTTCTTAAAATATGCCGTTGCCTCCCTAATGTGTGCACTATCGCCCTCGCGCAGTTTTTTTCAACAAAGTATTCCTTGCTTCTCTGCATGCCCTATTGTACCAGGGACTGGTACCTCTTTGTTCCTTTCTTTTGTGGGTTGAAGTGGTATAAAAAAACTCTGCCAGTGTTCCAACCATTTCCTGCTGATTATCCCCCAGCTCCTCTGAATAATCACAGTCACCACATCTATCTGTAATAGAGCTAGCCTTTACCAAAAAGGGTATGATGTATTTATATAGCAAAGCCTTTGCCTCAGGCGATTGAAGAAATGTTCCCCAACGGATTCTTCTACCTCCCTCTATTGCAATTAGATTGGAGGGGGGCGGGGTAGTCTCAGCTTGCCCTGCTACCAATTGGCAACAATCCAGGGTAATAACCAGCGGATTGTGATCTCTTTCAGGACGGGGCTGTACCAAGAAATTCACTATCCTGTGCCAGATATCCACCGTAACCAAAATATAATCAATTGTGGACGCCTGACAATTTCTTTCAAAGGTGTGTTTCCCTGGGTTATTAGCAAACAATCGACCATTACATGCCCTCGGCGAATAATTAAGGGTGACTAAAGTCAGCTGCAGGGCTAAAGGGGTCCAACCCCTCAGCGGGTAATGATTACACATTGGAATTCCCCACGTTGAATCCTCATCACTCGTTATAGGGTGGGACAAACCATTTAGGGGTTCAAAATGGCAATTGAAATCGCCACCGATGATAGGGAAGACTTGCTCAGGCAACATCTGTGCAGTAAAGGACTGACACCTCGGCAGACTCAACAGCGTTGTATTTCACCTCGGGCACTGCTGATTAGTATTTTAAACAGGGAATCTTGGGGGGGAACGTCTTTTAAATTGCATTGTTTATTTCTTGCCTTTTACTTGCTGGCAACTCTCCGGTCCACCGCGGCTTCTCTTGAAAGGCCGTTTGATGTGGAGAGAGGCTGCCTGGGAGATCAGCTACACCCCATTGGCGGCGGCACTCTCTCGGTGGTGGGCATGCTAGTCTTCTGGGAGGGGGCTATTTAAGCAATCATAGAGTGCCGGCGTGCTGCAGTAGAGGACTGACACCTCCGCAGACTCGACAGCGTTGTATTTCACCTCGGGCACTGCTGATTAGTATTTTAAACAGGGAATCTTGGGGGGGGAACGTCTTTTAAATAGCATTGTTTATTTCTTGCCTTTTACTTGCTGGCAACTCTCAATCAATCAATCAGGAACATTTATAGAGCGCACTACTTACCCGTGAGGGTCTCAAGGCGCTGAAGAGGGGGGGGTGCTGCTACTGTTCGAAAAGCCAGGTCTTGAGGTTTTTCCTGAAAGTGAGATGGTCCTGGGTCAGTTGTAAGTGTGCGGGGAGGGAGTTCCATGTCTTGGCTGCCTGGTTGGAGAACGATCTTCCTCCGGTGCTGGTTCTCTGAATCCGTGGGACAGTGGCGAGGGCGAGGCTGGCGGAGCGAAGCTGGCGGGTGGGGGTGTAGAACGAGAGGCGGTTGTTGAGGTATTTTGGGCGCATGTTGTGGAGTGCTTTGTGTGCGTGGGTGAGCAGCCTGAACGTGATCCTTTTGTTGACGGGGAGCCAGTGCAGGTTCCTCAGGTGGGCAGATATGGCGAGGGATGTCGAGGACGAGTCGTGCGGAGGCGTTCTGTATGCGCTGGAGACGTTGCTGGAGTTTGGCTGTGGTTCCTGCGTATAGGGCGTTCCCGTAGTCTAGACGGCTGGTGATGAGGGCTTGGGTGACAGTCTTTCTGGTTTCAGTGGGGATCCACCGGAAGATCTTTCGGAGCATGCGCAGGGTGTTGAAGCATGCGGACGAGACGGCGTTGACTTTCTTGGTCATCTTGAGGGAGGAGTCCAGGATGAATCCCTGGTTGCGTGCGAGGTTCCGTGGGTGTAGGTGCGGTGCCCAGCGCTGTGGGCCACCAGGAGTCATCCCAGGCGGATGGGGATTGTCCGAGGATTAAGACCTCCGTTTTGTCCGAGTTGAGCTTCAGACGGCTGTGCTTCATCCATTCAGGGACATCTTTCATTCCTTCCTGGAGGTTGATTTTGGCAGTGGCTGGGTCTTTGGTGAGGTAGAGTATCAGCTCTGTGTCATCGGTGTAAGAGATGATGTTGATGTTGTGTTTGCGTGCGATGGCGGCGAGGGGGCTCATGTAGATATTGAAGAGGGTTGGGCTGAGCGAGGAGCCTTGGGGTACGCCGCAGATGATCTCGGTGGCCGCGGAGATGAAGGGGGGAGGCGTACTCTCTGGGTTCTGTCAGAGAAAACGAGGTGATCCAGTCCAGGGCCTTTCCTTGGATCCCAGTATTGTAGAGGCGAGTTATTAGTGTGCGGTGGCAGACGGTATCATAGGCTGCCGAGAGGTCCAGGAGGATGAGAGCGGTCGTTTCTCCGTTGTCCATCAGGGTCCTGATGTCGTCGGTGGCTGCAATGAGGGCCGTCTCGGTGCTGGGTTGGCTCGAAAACCGGACTGGGATGGGTCGAGCGAGTTGTTTGCTTCGATAAATGTAGTCAGCTGTTTATTGACGGTCTTCTCGATGACTTTAGCCGAGAAGGGGAGGAGGGAGATGGGGCGGAAGTTCTTGAGGTCTTTGGGCTCCGCTGTGGGTTTCTTAAGAAGGGCGTTGATCTCTGCGGTTTCCAGCTCTCAGGGAAGGTGGCTGACGTAAAGGAGCTGTTTGACGTTCCGGAGGTGGGGTGCGATGGTGGTGTCGGCTTTGTTGAAGATATGATGAGGGCATGGGTTGGAGGGGGAGCTAGAGTGGATGGTGTTCATGACGTGGGTGGTGTCTTCAGTGCTGATGGGGGTCCATGCACAGAGGGTGGTGGTGGTGGTCGTAGGTTTGGCGACTGGAAGCGGAGTCTGGGTCCGAAGCAGTCGTGTATATCTATGATCTTGCGGTGGAAGAACGTGGCGAGGGAGTTGCACAGGTCTTGCGATGGTGTGATATCGTTGTTGCTGGCGCTGGGTTTGGAGAGCTCTTTGACGATGCTGAAGAGTTCCTTGCTGTTGTGCGTGTTGTTGTCCAGCCGCTCTTTGAATGATGTCCTTTTGGTGGTGCGGATCAACTGGTGGTAGTCGCGGGTGGCGCTCTTGAGGGCTGTCATGTTTTCTGCTGTCCGTTCGTGGCGCCAGGTATTTTCAAGGGTTCTGCAGGTTTTCTTTGCGACTTTGAGGGCGTCTGTGAACCACGAGGTCTTTCTGTTTCCGGTCTTGCCTGGGGGGTTCTTGAGTGGAGCGGGGTTGTCGGTGCAGTTGGTGATCCACTGTGCGAGATTGTGTGCTGCGTTGTTGGCGTCGGGGGTGTTGACAGGTGGGTTCTTGCTCAGTGATGTGGTTAGTTGGTCTGTGGTGACTTTGCTCCAGCATCTGCGGGGGATCTGTTGCTTGTGGTGGTGGGATGTGGCCTTCTTGAAGGTGAAGTGAATGCAGCTGTGGTCGGTCCAGTGTAGTCCAGTGAAGTGGCTGAAGTAGACGTGGTTGCTGGCGTAGAAGATGGGGTCGAGCGTGTGGCCAGCGTGGTGGGTGGGCGTGTCCACCAGTTGCTTGAGTCCGAGGTTGTCGAGCATAGTGGTGGTGTTGCTGTCGTTTTTTTCCAGGTGAAGGTTTAGTTCCCCTAGGAGGATGTATTCTGGTGAGGCCAGGGCGTGCGGGCTGATAAAGACGGCGATGGTTTTGCTGGATTGTGTGCGCAGGCCTGGGGGTCTGTAGATGAGCGTTCCTCTGAGGGTGGTCTGGGGGTCGGTGTGGATCTGGAAGTGTAGGTGTTCAGCGGTGGAGAGAGTATCTTCGGTGTTGGTCGTGATGCTGATGGTGTTCCTGTAGATGGCGGCGATTCCTCCTCCAGTTTTGTTGGCGCGGTCCTTCCGGGTGATCTTGTAGCCGTCCGGGATGGCTATGGCGATGTCGGGGGCTGAGGAGGTGTTCATCCAGGTTTCCATGAGGAAGGCGACGTCTGGTGCTGTCGTACCAAGGAGGTCCCAGAGTTCGACAGCATGCTTGTGGACGGAGCGGGTGTTGAGAAGGACTCACTTGAGGTGGTTGTTGTTTGGTTCGGCGGGCGGGGGGCAGGTTCAGAGGCAGGTGAATTTGCAGGCTTGACAGGTGAAGGGTCCGTGGGTGCGCTTCGGGGCGGCTCGGTAGCAGGCTGGTGGTCGTCCGGTGTTGAGTGCTTTGAGGGCGGCGGAGTCATATCTCAGTCGGGTTCTCTGGTTTTGGCGGGGGCCAGGGGTTCTGGAGCCGGGTGCAGTCCAGGAGCGGACGGGCGCAGACGGGCTTGCCTTAGACACGGCCGCTGTGCGGCCTCCGTATGAGGGGAAGAGGGAGGGAGGAGCGGCTGCGAGGTGGGAGCGGGGCGGCCAATGGGAGTGAAGGGGGCGGGGCTCAGCAGCGGGAGAAAGCGGTGCGAAAAAACAGCGAGGGTTACGGAGGGAGGGGGATAACAGAAGAAAGGGGGCACAGTGGGAAAAAGAAAGCATAAGAGCACAAGGGTACAGAATGTAAAAAGGGATTAGGGGTACAACAAAAATACAATCAAGCAGCGGCAAAAGCGGCCAAAACGGAGGTAACCAGACAACACAGCACACAGCCGGGATGCAGGCGTCTGACACGGGTGTAGGCAGCGGATCCGTTCACACAGGGGGCTACGTGGCGGTGAGGGGAGCGACCTACCTGGTGGCAGGGTCAAAGGTCGCTTTGGTCCAACTCTCCGGTCCACCACGGCTTCTCTTGAAGGGCCGTTTGATGTGGAGAGAGGCTGCCTGGGAGATCAGCTACACCCCATTAGCGGCGGCCATCACTCGGTGGTCTCATGCTAGTCTTCTAGGAGGGAGCTATAAATCCGACACAGCACGCGGAAGCGCCAAAGGCAAGCCCGTCTGCGCCCGTCGGGGCCTGGACTCTGCCGGCTGACAGGAAGTGCTGCCCAGATCTCAGGTCAGGATGACTCTCATTACCTACACGAGAGAACAACTTTGGGGACTGAGGCAGGGGTGCAGAGGAAGTATGCGGATCAGGGAGATGGCTCCAGGTGGGCAGTGCAGGAGCTGTGGCTGGGTGGGTGAATCTGGTAGTACCCTTAACCACAGTCTCTCCACCAGGCAGCACACTAGGGCATGAGGGGGAATCTCCTCAGGTAGTCAACCTTGCTCAGAGTCGATTGTTTCAGGGGCTATATGTTAATGCAAGGTCGGTCTCTAAACACGCGGTTGAAGTTTGGGACCTGCTGAAAGAAGGGCAGCCTGATTTATGTCTGCTGACCGAGACCTGGCTCCAGAACCATTCGGCCCCTATGTTAACAGTTGCCTTTCCCAAAGAGTATAAGGTTACCAGACTTGACAGGGAGGGCAAACGGGGAGGAGGGGTAGCTGTTGCAACGAGAGCTCCTCATCTTTATAGGGAGGTGGACTCTCCAACCTCTCAACCTACATAGAACTACTGGTGTTTCAGATAGACTCTCTGAAGGACTCCAGATGGATGGGCGCAGTAGTGTACCATCCCCCGGGGGAAAGTAAGCAACTGTTTTTGCTCCTCCCTCCTAGAAACCCTGCCCCATATATCCTTCAATCTGACTGCTTTGCGTTAGGGGATTTTAATCATCGTTTGGAACATCCCTTGAACTCAGAATCCAGGGCCCTTTTATCAGCAATGGAATCCTTGGGGCTTTTTTCCCCAGAGTGTCTGAGCCTTTGCATTGCGCAGGACACACCCTATATTCGATTTTTACCAATGTACCCCTCTTGTCCGTAAAATCTCCATGAGAGTTAACATGGACGCATCACCAGGCCTTAAGTTTCTCCTTCACTCTGCCTGAGGGCACAAATATTCCCCTGGGAAGGAAGGATGTGCGTAGGTCTTGGAGGAAGGTCACGCCGGAGGCATTCAGTGGAGCCTTTACTGCCACTTTCATAGAGTAGGGGCTGGACAGCAACAAGGCACTGGAGAACTGGGAGGTGGCGGTTAAGACTGCACTCGACCGCATTGCCCCTTAAAAACTGTGCAGATAAAAGAGAAACGTGCTCCGGCTCCATGGTACTCAGAAAAACTTAGAAGAGAAGGGACGTTGTAGGGTTCAGGAAAGAAAGTGGAGAAGGACCAAAAGCAAGGAGGATAAGTCGACCTTTAATTTGGCACACAGAGCTTATCTAGGCCACTTCAAAACTGCCAGGAGAGAACATCTGAGTGTTCGGATTATGGAGGCAAATAATTCCTCACAGGAATTATTCAAGATATTAAAAGAATTCACCAATTCGACGGTGAGCAGCACAGCGGTCCCTCACTCGCAAGACCTATGCGACAAGGTAGCCACATACTTCAGAGAAAAGATAGATGATATCTACAATTCGATGGGGGATAGTGAGACTGTAAGGGTTCCCAAACCGATGAGTAGGAACCCTTCTCTTCCCAAGCTTGACTCTTTCTCCAGCTTCACCATAGAGCAAGTAAGGGTGGCTCTGGCAGCCATGAAATCAGGCTCAGAGGTAGATTGTGCCCCTTCTTGTGTGATGTCAGAACTGTCCTCCGTTCTAGCCCCCTCGCTCACGGCAGTCTACAACTTTTCTTTGGGTACGGCCAGCTTCCCTGATACGTGGAAAATGCCTTGATTAGACCGCTTCTGAAAAAGACATCAGCCGATCCCTTAGAGATGAAAAACTATAGGCCGATCTCTCTTCTGCCTGGCGGCGCGAAAGTTATGGAGAAGCTGATCAACCAACAACTGACGGGTTATCTGGAACAGAATCAACTTCTAGATCCTGCTCAATCGGGCTTTCGAGCAGGACATAGCACAGACGCAGCCCTTATGGAAGTCACAGACAGCATTAGAATGCCCCTTGACAAGGGGATTCCGACTATGCTGGTGCTTTTAGATCTGTCGGCAGCCTTCAACACCATCACGCATTCTATCTTGCTTGGCAGACTGCAGGAGATTGGTTTTGAGGGCCAAGCACTGATGTGGTTGGAAAGTTTTCTGGCAAACAGATCCCAACGGGTTAAACTGAAGCCATTTATGTCAGATCCCACCCTGCTGGAGAAGGGAGTACCCCAGGGCTCCATCCTAAGTCCCACTCTGTTCAACATATATGTGGCCCCGTTGTCTGCTATTATAAGATCTTGTGGGTTTGAGACAATCTTATATGCATACGACACTCAGGTGATCATTCCATTTGATCCAGACCCATCGGTCACGAGAACCAAGTTTAAGATCTGTATGCTGAACATAGCGGCCTGATAGAGAGAGAATTTTCTCCAGCTTAACTCAAACAAGACGGAGATCCTTCTTTTTGGGAAGGCGGAGGAACTCTGGTCTCCAGATTGGTGTCCTTCGGAACTGGGGATCTCGCCCTCCCCCACTAATCAGGCTAGAAATTTGGGAATCCTAATGGACTGTAAGCTCTCCTCGGAGGATCAGGTAAAAGCATTGTCCAGCTCTTGCTTTGGGCCGTTGAAAATGCTGAGGAAAGTCTTTCCTTGGATCCCTCTGGATGCAAGAAAGACCCTCATCCAGGCGTTGATTGTGAGTAGGTTGGACTACGGGAACGCTTGTCTTGGTGGGCGCCAGGGAAGAACTCATTTCTAGGCTCCAGATAGTGCAGAATACGGCGGCAAGATTGGCTTTGAACAAGCCCAGACGTACCCTGTCGCGTCCTCTACTGCTGTCTTTGCATTGGCTGCCAGTTAGGAACATCTGATCTTGGTGTTCAAAGCTAGGCAAGGCATACCTAAGAAAGAAGGTGAGAGCATATATCCCGAGGCGTCTGCTGAGATAGAGTAATCAAGTCCCTTGTAAAATAAACAGGGCCAGAATGGGTGGTCGCGCCTTTTCTTATCTTGCCCCCTTCCATTGGAACAGGCAACAGCAGCAGGATTGCCAATCGCATATGTGATCAACTACCCGACTATCTCTAAAATTTATCAAAATACAATCGCCCTCAATGTGTTTCTTTCTTTGTTCCACCCAACTTAGTCTACGAGGAAATAGAATTTCACTATATACCTGTGGTGGAAGTGGTCTATTAGTGTTTAACCAGTGGGTACACTTGTTTTTTAGGACAGAATACGATTCCTCTTTACCTTGATCCAACCCTGGGACACCGGCCAAAACAACAACATAAGGGATTGATTCGGGTGGCAAGTCTATGCATGGCAGGCTAGAGCTCTTTAAATCACGACTTGGAAGGCTTCTACAGGAATAATCAAGTTTATCTTTACTCGATGATTCCGACGTTGAACCACCCTCCTGAGTAAGAATCCCTAGATTTGTGATCTTGTTAGGTACTCCCTCTCCATGTATTGCTTTTCCAAGATTCCCAATGGTACCAGACTCCACTAACCCCCTAGAAGTGGTTAATGATGAGTTTGGAGGCAATGGGAGGGGTAGACTAATAGGGGCTGGAGGATTAGCCATTGGATTAGAAGTTACACCAGATAGCACAGTTTGGCCCCCCGTGACAAATTACTGTTCAGATGATTAAGTGTAAAACATGATTCAAGATGCAAAAGTTTGTCCTCTATTAAAGAGTCTTTCAAGCAGTGGTGAAAGGGATCAAGTAAATAAGGCTCCCATTCTTGTCAAAAAGACCTCTCCAGCTTGAAAAGAATGGGCATCCGTTATATCTGAATTTGACGAGCCCGTCAAAAGAGTTGATGGAACAAGTCTCCGGCACATGCGGGATTGCTGTACGCTCCATCACACCAGTTCTAGTAGGTTTTTCAGTTTTAGCGTTTTTAGGATTTTTGTTCCTGTGGGGGCCCCCGCCCCGCTTTCTCTTTGTGGCGGGTTCCGGGAGTTGGGCCGTAGCTTGCAAAGCGGAATTACAAACAGACCTCGTTAAAGGACGAGGAGGTGAGCTACAAACGGCTCTATAGATGCCGGAGCGACGAGCTCGATGGTAGGTGGAGGTTCCAATAGAGAAGAAGTGTTAGCAAAGGTTTCCGGAGCCTGCAAAGGCTGGTGGTTTCCTCCTGACACTGGGGTAAAATGACTGTTCATGACAATGTGTTGCTCTGGTGTCCTTGCATGCCTTAGCTCACCCAGGGATGATCGTTTTGATAGTGTAGGGTCCAGCGATAAGCGCCGTTCAGTCAGGGCAATATCGTGGGCTAGTACCAATGTTGCTCTAATTAGGAACTGATCCAATGTCCCCACCACTGACCCCCCTGTAACAGAGTTCCTCCCTTTTCCTCATTTGGTGGCCATCAATGAATTCCAACACTACAACTAATCCAAGGGTCAAAATGCCGGAAAAAGATAATAGCACAGACGTACAAATCAATTGAAAGGCACTGACCTTGTAGTAGTAGTTGGATCAGAGGGGGGTCCCAGCCTGACCTCTTACGATCTCGAAAGGGCTCAAACGGGCCCGCCCTTGGCCCGGGCCTCGCCCGCGCGCGTTCTGCACAGCGGGTGCCACGAGGCGTTTAGTAGCGGCTGGCGGGAGGGGCTGATGGGCCTCAGGTGGAGTAGGCGAGTGGCTCCTGCGACCCGAAGTCCCTGTTGTGCGGCAAGTCTTTCTCAGTGAAAGCGCCTCCAGCAATGCGGCACCCCAGGATACTTCCACTCGATAAACCAATGCAACCGCGTACTCTGCAATCGAATTAAGAAAATGCTAATTCCTAACTATAACCTGCCTGAAACCTATGGTTTTTTCAGTGAATTTCAACGTTTTTTAATGATAATTACAAACTATAACCGGGCCCTGACGTCTAAAGCTAGGCGGGAGCGGTCCCGCAAGCGACTTGAGCTCCGGCAGTCGGCCCGCGCCGCTCCAGGTCCCGGTCCCACAGGAGGTCGAGGGACCGGTCGCGGGGTCGGAGTCCTCGCAGCTCCGGGAGTGGACGTCGGTCGTCAGGATCCAAGTCCTCAGGTAAGAGGCATGAGAGGTCGGAGAGACGTCATCGTTCCTCCAACCCACCCCGACGCTCGTGCGATGCGGCCGGGGGTTCGGGTGACACCACCCACGCGGCTCCGATAGAGTTGCGGACGTCGCCGCCTGCCCCACACCTTCGGGTCCCTGGGCATGACGCGACGCCAGAGGAGGTCGAGCGGTACCTTATGGCCATGAGGTCCCTCCCTCAGCCGGGTTCCGTGGCGCCTCCAGGCCCAACGGCCCCGGCTGGAGGGCCTAGCGGGTCGGGTGCTTCGGCTCCAATGCTGTTGGGTGCTTCGGCCCCGGCGCTGCCGGCGACTATGGTCCCGGCGCCGCAGGCCCTCACTGGATCCGCTTCCGGATCTGGGTCGTCGCCGGTCGACCTCACCGGCCCCGGTCCTGCGGGTGTCGCCCCCGGCGCCCTCTATGGACGCCGTCCCCGATCCTACCCTCGGTCCGGTTCCGGCGCCGCTCTCACCAGCCTTTGGAGATTTCTATTTTCACGAACCAGCCCCGTCTGTTGACCCTGATCTGCAGGAGATGGGTGGCGAGGGTGATTGGGAGGGGTCTGTGGACCCTCTGGCACAAGAATGCCAGTCTCAACAGGACTGGACATATGAGCTTGGGGAGGCCAGTGGACTTGACACTTCGCCAGACACTGGATTTGTCTCCCCTCCCACCGTGGCTACAGAGGAAGGGGCAGCTTACAGTGTAGTGTTGACACGGGCGGCCAAGGCCTTACACCTTGAGCTCCCCGTCGCGGCCGTGAGGACTAACCTCCTCACTGAGGTCCTTAAACAGCAGGCAAGCTCCACTGAGCCTCTGCTGCCGTTTAATGAGGCCTTGTGTGACGTTCTTCTGGGCACTTGGTCCAAGCCCGCCACAGGTCCGCCTGTGGATAGGAACGTGGCCAGACGCTACCGCCCGGCCCCAGGAGACCCTTGCTTTTTGTCCAGCCATCCCACCCCAGAGAGCCTGGTCATCCAGGGTTCCACTTCCCAGACCGCATTCCCGGCGGCTCCGCCCGATCGGGAATCCAAGAGTTATGAACAATTTGGGATGAAAGTGTTCTCGTCCCCGAGTTTGGGACTGCGGTCTGTCAATACCGCATGCCTCTTGGGCCGCTACACCCACACCCTGTGGGACACGGTCGCGGACGTGCTGCCACAATGTCCGGAGGAGGTCCGGGCAAAACTCACCCAAGCCCTTGCGGAGGGTCGAGATGCAGCGCGATATTCCATCCGGTGTGAGCTGGATACCACGGACTCACTGGGCAGGGCAATGGCAACGGGGGTGGCGGTTCGACGCCACGCCTGGTTGAGGTCCGCCAACTTTTCGGCTGATGTCCAGGCCACTCTTCTGGACATGCCGTTCGATGGCCGTCGCCTCTTTGGCGACAAGGCAGACCATGCGCCTGAGCGTTTTAAGGACTCCAGGGCTACAGCCAAGTCCTTGGGCCTCTCGGCCCCACGCCAGCAATCGGGGGCCTTTCGCTCCTTTTGTGGCCACGGAAGGGGCGTCCCCACACGTGCTGCCAGCCACGCACCGCAGAATGTTCAACAGCGCGGTGGTGGCCGTGGAAACCGCCGTGGCGGCGGTCGGGGACAACAGAGCGGCCAGTCCACACCTTCCCCTGCAGCACCTGCCTCAAAACCTTCCTAGTCCGTGCTTTCAGGCCCATGTGACGCCAGTGGGGGGCAGGGTTCGCCATCACCTCTTCCACTGGCGCCCTGTCACGTCGGACAGGTGGGTGCTGCAAATCGTCCGAAGGGGCTACTCCCTCCCCTTCGAGGCGACCCCTCCAGCCATGCCACCGCAATTCCACCGCGTGTCGAGGGATCACTTGCAAATTCTGCAAGAGGAAGTCACGGCCCTCTTGGCCAAGGTGGTCATCGAGCACGTTCCTGGGCCAGAAGTAGGGTGTGGTTGTTACTCCCACTACTTTCTGGTACCCAAGAAGGGCAAAGGGGGCCTATGCCCTATCTTGGACCTACGGAACGTCAACGGCTTCCTCCGGAAGGAGAAGTTCAAGATGCTGACTTTGGCTCAGGTCTTAGCTGCCCTGGACCCTGGAGACTGGATGGTAGCGTTGGACTTGCAGGATGCTTATTTTCACATCCCCGTCCTGCCGGCCCACCGGCGTTACCTGCGGTTCACGGTAGGCCACAAGCACTTTCAGTTTACCGTGCTCCCCTTCGGCCTTACCAGCGCCCCACGGGTGTTCAGGAAAGTGATGGCGGTGGTCGCAGCTCATCTGCGCAGGTTAGGGGTGTCAGTCTTCCCCTACCTCGACGACTGGTTGTTGAAGGCGGGCTTGCCCCAGACAGTCGTCAGCCACCTCCAGACTACGGCCGACCTCATGCACTTGCTGGGGTTTTCCATCAACGTGCCGAAGTCACACCTGTGTCCCTCTCAGAAGCTCCTCTTCATCTGGGCGGTTCTAGACTCGGCGCAGTTTCGGGTTTATCCTCACGAACAGCGGGTTCGGGATATTCAGGCTCTGATTCCGATCTTTCACCCTTTATCCCGAGTCTCGGTCAGGTTGACGCTGCGGCTTCTGGGGCTGATGGCCTCCTGCATCCTTCTGGTGCAGATGGCCTCCTGCATCCTTCTGGTGCATCACGCCCGGTGGCGGATGCGGGCTCTGCAGTGGGACCTGAAGTTTCAGTGGGCCCAGCATCAGGGCAACTTGTCCGATCATGTCTTGATCTCGGAGGGCACTGCAAGACAGTTGCAGTGGTGGCTCACGGACCGCGATTGGGTCAGTGGCAGATCCCTCTCCCTACCCCACCCGGAGCACGTGGTTGTGACGGACGCGTCCCTCCTGGGCTGGGGGGGGCCACATGAGGGAGGCGGAGATCAGAGGCCTCTGGTCTCCGGCGGAGTCCCGGCTCCACATCAACCTTCTGGAGCTGCGGGCGATCCGACTTACACTGAAGGCATTCCTCCCCTCTGTCCGGGGGAGTGTAGTGCAGGTGTTCACGGACAACACCACCGCCATGTGGTACTGCAAGAAACAGGGCGGGGTGGGGTCGTGGACCCTATGCCAGGAGGCTCCGCGCCTCTGGCAGTAGCTGGAACATCAGGGCGTCACCCTGGTGGTTCAACACCAGGTAGATTCTCTGAATGTTAGGGCGGACGAGCTCAGCTGTCGGTGCATGATGGATCACGTATGGCGTCTGAGATCGGACGTGGCGCAAGGTCTCTTTCAGCAGTGTGGCGAGCCTTGGTTAGATCTATTCGCCACAGAAGAGAACGCGCAATGTCATCAGTTCTGCGCGTTGGAATTTCCAAGGCGGCACTCGCTCGGAGACGCTTTTCGTCGCGAGTGGAGTTGCGGTCTATTGTACGCCTTTCCGCCTATACCACTTCTGCCCAGAGTGCTGAAGACGATCAGGCGCGACCGGGCCCAGGTTATCCTTGTGGCTCCGGACTGGGCACGAAGATACTGGTATCCCGAGCTACTCAGCATGTCAGTCGATCCCCCGATTCATCTGCCTCTTCGGGAGGACCTTCTGTCGCAGCAGCAGGAGACGGTCCTCCACCCGAACCTGTCCAGTCTCCACCTACAAGCTTGGAGATTGAGCGGCGACAGTTGAGGCCATTTGACTTGCCTCCTGAAGTCTGTAATGTCATTCTGGCAGCCAGGCGTCCCTCCACAAAGTCGGTATACGCCTGCAGGTGGAACAGATTTGTGGCATGGTGCACAGCAATGGCTGTGGATCCACTCTCTGCACCCCTTTCTGAGGTTCTCCTCTTCCTTCTTTCTCTTGCCCAGCAGGGCTCTGCTCTGGGCACTATCAAGGGGTACCTTTCTGGCCTTTCCGCCTTCTTAAGGCTACCTGATCAGCCTTCCTTGTTCAAGTCCCCAATTGTAAATAGGTTTTTGAAGGGCTTGTGGTAAATAAATAAATAATACCTCTATTTTTGAATGGATAAATGAATAACAGATAGCTCAATAAATAAGAGTCAAGATTCGAGGTAGTAGGAGTTTGCAGGTTATAACAGCATAAAGGACAGGAACAGGACAACCTGCACAGGAATAGGAGGACAGGGCCCGGCAGCTGCCGGGGCTGGATCTGGGATGAGCGCGCTAACATTTAATAACAATACACAAGTATATATACTAAAACAGTTGCATTACAATACATACGATAGGCGGAGCAGTGGGTGTGGTCAATAGCAGTCGCGAAAGATAAGGGTGAAAGTGGGTGTAACAAGAGGCGTATACATAGACATGTGATGTAAACGTAGCAGAATATGTCATAAATGGGGCAGAAACATGGAGGGGGCTACCTAAGGAGCCGGGACCTCTAACCTAATGGTGCGCGCAAACTGGCAGTGATGTGTTACTAGGAGAAGCTGGGGGCTATGAACTATGTGCTAGGAGCAGAGACTGAAGTCTGGAGAGTCAGGGCGACATGTACCTAAACAGTATCTAGTATCTGATGTTTAGAGAACATGTTGATAGAATCCAAAAGTTATCGGGGTAAAGGCTAACAGACTCTAAGACTGGAGCATGCATTATTCTACATGTAGTGCGTGATGAAGAATATTAAATGACCATAAATACAGTATTTTCTCTTACATGAAGACGTAAAGGCTAGACAATGACGGAAACTATTGATGCGATTCAGTAGTTTAGGAATGCAGAGAAGGAGGACTGGACTGATAACTAGAATCATAACATACTCTTGGCAGACTCAGAGGCAGAGCCAGGCTGAACCGGGCACTGTGAGGCAGGAAGTAAGTGAAGGGTCAGGAATACAGGTGGGGGCTGTATCGCTCCTCAGCGAGGATTCAGGAGACAGGAGCTGAATCTGGTGTCCGGGCCCTTCTGAGGCCTAGAAACGGGGACTTTACAATGAAATAACGTGCACACTGAGAAACGTGGCAACGTAGCTTTACATAGGCCTGATATTCGTAGTATTCACGGGGACTGGGAACTGGCATACTAGAGGTGGACACAACTATAATTGCGTCTTTAATCAAACATGGGGAATACATATGCATATTAATCATGCACACATAACATAAGATGGAGGACACGTAGGGACACAGAACATGGCAAAATTTACTTTTCCACAGGCTTCACACACATGTTTCCTCCTGTTCCTTTCGTGATGCCCCAGTGGGACTTGAACCTTGTTCTTACTTACCTAATGTTTGCTCTCTTTGAGCCGTTCCATAACTGTTCTCTCTGTCTTCTTACTCTGAAGACTGCTTTCCTGGTTGCCATCGCCTCTGCCAGGAGAGTGAGTGAGCTCCAGGCTCTTTCTTCCACACCTCCTTTTCTCTCTGTCCATCCGGACAAGGTTTTGTTGCGGACAAGACACTCTTTCCTGCCCAAGGTTGTCACAGCCTTCCACATCGGGCAGTCCATTACCTTCTTTCCACCTCCGCATCCCTCGAAAGAGGAATAGAGGCTCCACCGTCTGGACCCAAAACGTGCACTCTCTTACTATCTGGATCGCACACGCCAGTTCCGGGTGGATGACCAACTCTTTGTTGGTTACGTGGGCGCTAAGAAGGGAAAGGCGGTGCACAAGCGGACCATCTCTCGGTGGATCATCTTGTGTATCGAGGCTTGTTACTCGTTGGCTAAGAAGGAGCCCCCTGTTGGATTGAGGGCTCATTCCACTCGGGCCACGGCGACTACCACTGCCCTGGGCCGAGGAGTGCCCTTGCAGGACATTTGCCAGGCAGCTACGTGGGCCTCGCTGCACACGTTTGCAAGACACTATTGCCTGGACAGCCAAGTCCGGAGGGATGGCTTCTTTGGCCGTTCCGTCCTCCAGGACTTTCTGGTGTGATTATTGGTTCGCAGACCCACCACCGGGGTTAGTATTGCTGGGGTATCTATTCTAAGGTAAGGAATCTATCACTAATGTGTCTCTTTCAGATACACAAGTTACTACTTGTGTAACGATATATCTGTAAGAGACATTAGTTAGTGATAGATTCCTTACCGACCCACCCATCCTCCCCGTTCTGCGAACCGATATCTAGGGTTAAGGTCTTCCCCTTTCAGGGCCCTAGTTTCATGGCACCAGTGTTGGTTCTATCATGGCTCTGCGTATCTTACGCGGAAAAGCTGTTTATCAGAACTGACGTCAGCGCATGGGCGGCGTCTAAGTACTCCGACGTCATTCTGGTGCTAACGACGCCGACGACGGACGAAGAGCCGCGGACGACGCCTGCCTGCGCGCAAGGGTATTGCTACGCAAAAATTTCCGGATCCAGTCTGACGCCTGGGGATATTCTAATGTAAGGAATCTATCACTAACTAATGTCTCTTACAGATATATCGTTACACAAGTAGTAACTTGTGCTTCCGACACCCAACAAAATCACAATACTCAGCGCCACTACCCCTACAACCACCCCTACGGACCTCTCCTTCCTACTACCTCAAAGGCAGCGCAAAACAGGACAACTAATCTTGCCCAAAAAATATATATCCCCTCAACAGCACACTAGCTTAATCTACAGAGATGTGGCAACCAAGTATATATAAGGGAAAGAACTCGAACATAAACAATAATGTACACAACGCTGAGACTACCGGTGAAATACTATACACAATTCACTATAGAAATCAAAAACTTTTCAGTGTGTAGATATACCATTGATACGTGTAGTGTACTGAATAGTGGGCACACCCATATTATCTCAGACACTGGGGAATATTTCGGTCATGTAGCTGTGTTCACCCCCTCCCCTTTTAAACAGAAGCGGAGTAGGCTAGTCCAACGTAAACAACGTCAACGTACGACTATAAATAATTAGGCTACGCCTTAGGCATGGTTCACTTTTGCAAAGAGAAGAGACTGCGCCGCAGCGAAGGTCCCCACCCTGCCACGTGGCTGACCGCGTGTTTCCTCGATACAGGGCGATTGCGAACTCAGGGCCACAGCACCACAGACTTATGTCTGTATCGACTAGTTTCCATAAACACTGCGGACAGCAGGGTTTACAGCTTGAATTCAGCTTTGGATCTAAATTGGTCTTCAGTATCTGTGCTGAGAAGTGCCTTTAATCTATTCTGCGGTCAGTAGAGTTGACAACTTGATACCAGTTGAATTCAGCTTTGCATCATCTGAAAGAAACAGGTTAGTATTAGATTCCTTACCTTAGAATATCCCCAGGCGTCAGTCTGGATCCGGAAACTTTTGCGTAGCAGTACCCCTGCGCGTCGGTAGGCGTCGTCTGCAGGCGTCCCCTGCGGCTCCGCGTCGTCGGCGTCGTGCGCCGTGATGACGTCGCTGGAGTATATAGACGCCGCCTCCGCGCGCTGACGTCAGTTCTTCTTTTTTCCGCGCCAGTTAGCGCAGATCCGAAGAGCAGTACTCCGGTCTTTGACCAAGTGTTTGTTAACTTTAAATCTTTCTACGGTGCCGGTAGGATGCCTGGGTTTAAGAGTTGCGACGAGTGCGACCGCCTGATGTCGGTCACCGACCACCATCGACTCTGCCTCCGGTGTCTGGGCGCGGACCACGACGTGGAGTCCTGCGTCGACTGTCGGGCCTTGACTGGTAAAGCTAGGCGGGAGCGGTCCCGCAAGCTTCTCGAGCTCCGAGTGTCGGCCCCGCGTCGAGAGCGGTCCCGGTCCGGTCGGAGGTCGAGGGAGCGGTCGAGGGAACGATCGCGGAGCCGCCATGAGCGCTCCGGGAGTCGCCACCATTCCTCCGGTTCGTCAGGTAAGCATCACAAGAAGTCGGGGCGTCGTCATCGCACCCCCGACTCCCCCCGACGCCCGCGTGATGCGGCCGGGGGCTCGGGTGGCCCCACCCCCGCGGGGGTCGCCGGCGCCGTCTACCCCATACCCGTCGGTCCCTGGGGAAGGCGCGTCGCGCGAGGAGATCGAGGAGTTCCTCCAGGCTATGAGGGCGAGGTCTCCTCCGGCGGGGCCTACGGCGCCTGCGGGCCCGTCGGTCCCGTCTGGGGGCCCGAGCGGTTCGGGTGCTCCTGCCTCGACGCCGCCGGTGGCTCCGGCCCCGGCGCCGCTGGGCCCCTCAGGTTGGTCGCCGGCTGGTCTACCGGCCTCTCCGGCGTCGGTTCCTTTGGGCCAACCCGTGGTACCGCCTCCGCGCGGCGCAGTGACTCCGCCGTCGGTTCCGGCCGGCGTCGGGGCGCCGGCGCCGCGCGGCGCCACCCCCATTCCCCCTCTGACTCCTGACGCGGAGTCGGACCGGCGTCGTCCGACGCCGGATCCGGCGCCGATGGGGCCCATTGACCCCGAAGTCTATATCGTCGACCCAGACTACGGCGATGAGGACGAGTATGGAGAGGGTTGGGAGGGGTCTGAGGACCCTTTATCCCGTGCCTGCCAGTATGATGTGGACTGGGTAGGTGACCTGGGTGATGCCAGTGGTCTGGACGAGTCGCCCAACCCTGGGTTTGTCTCCCCGACCCCTGTGGCGTCTGAGGCGGGGGCTGCCTATTCGGTGGTCCTGCTGAGGGCTGCCAAGACCTTGGGCCTTGAGCTCCCCGTCGCTAAGGTCAAGCCAAACATTCTGACCGAAGTGTTTAAACCGCAGTCATGCCCTCAGGAGCCTCTGCTGCCGTTTAATGAGGCTCTGACGGATGTCCTTTTGGGCACCTGGTCTAGGCCCGCTTCCGGTGCACCGGTTGACCGGAACGTTGCCAGGCGTCACCGTCCGTGCTCGGACGACCCTGCCTTCCTCTCCACCCATCCCTCCCCGGAGAGTCTGGTGATCCAGGCCTCCACTTCGCAGTCCGCATTTCCATCGGCCCCGCCCGATCGGGAATCAAAGCGGTATGACCAATTTGGTAAAAAGGTCTTTTCCTCTTTGAGCGCTGGACTGCGGTCTTGTAATACCGCATGCCTCTTGGGCCGCTACACCCACTCCCTGTGGGATACAGTCGCGGAGTGTTTGCCGCAATGCCCGCAGGAAGTGCGGGACAAGCTCAACCAGGCCTTGGTTGAGGGCCGGGATGCGGCGAGGTACTCGATCCGGTGTGGTCTTGACACGACCGACTCGCTGGGACGGGCTATGTCCACGACTGTGGCGATTCGGCACCATGCTTGGCTGAGATCTGCCAACTTCTCACCGGACGTCCAGAATGCCCTCATGGACATGCCATTTGATTGCAGTCGCCTGTTTGGTGACAAGGCGGACCACGCGCTGGAGCGCTTCAAGGACTCCAGGGTCACGGCCAAGTCCTTGGGTCTTTCGACCCAGCGCCAGCAGACGGGTTCGTTTCGCCCCTTTCGTGGCCAAGGAAGGGGCGGTCCCACACGAGCTGCCAGCCACGCGCCGCAGAACGCTCCCCAGCGCGGTGGCGGCCGTGGATTCCGCCGTGGTGGCGGTAGAGGGCAGCGGCGAGGTCAGTCCACACCTCCCCCCGCTGCAGCCTCCAAGTCTTCCTAGTCCGAGCTTTCGGGCTCACGTGACGCCAGTGGGTGGCAGGGTTCGCCATCACCACTCCCGCTGGCGCGCGATTACATCGGACAGGTGGGTGCTGCAGCTCGTCCGAAGGGGCTACTCCCTCCCCTTCGAGTCCACTCCTCCAGCCATGCCACAGCAGAACCACCGTGTGTCGGGGGACCACTTGACACTTCTGCAGGAGGAAGTTACGGCCCTCTTGGCCAAGGGGGCCATCGAGCGCGTTCCTGGGCCAGAAGTAGGGTGTGGTTGCTACTCCCACTACTTTCTGGTGCCCAAGAAGGACAAAGGAGGCCTGCGTCCTATCTTGGACCTACGGAACGTCAACGGCTTCCTCCGGAAGGAGAAGTTCAAGATGTTGACTTTGGCTCAGGTCTTGGCTGCTCTAGACCCACAAGACTGGATGGTAGCGTTTGACTTGCAGGATGCGTATTTTCACATCCCCGTCCTGCCGGCCCACCGGCGTTACCTGCGGTTCACGGTAGGCCACGAGCACTTTCAGTTTATCGTGCTCCCATTCGGCCTTACCAGCGCCCCACGGGTGTTCACGAAAGTGATGGCGGTGGTCGCAGCTCATCTGCGCCGGTTAGGGGTTTCAGTCTTCCCCTACCTCGACGACTGGTTGTTGAAGGCGGGCTCGCCCCAGACAGTCGTCCACCACCTCCAGATGACGGCAGACCTCCTGCACGAGCTGGGGTTTTCCATCAACGTGCCGAAATCACACCTGTGTCCCTCTCAAAAGCTCCTTTTCATCGGAGCGGTTCTCGACTCGGCGCAGTTTCGGGTTTATCCTCCGGAACGGCGGGTCCGGGATATTCAGGCTCTGATTCCCATCTTTCAGCCGTTATCCCGGGTTTCGGTCAGGTTGACGCTGCGGCTTCTGGGGCTGATGGCCTCCTGCATCCTTCTGGTGCATCACGCCAGATGGCGGATGCGGGCTCTGCAGTGGGACCTGAAGTTTCAATGGGCCCAGCATCAGGGCAACCTGTCCGACCATGTCCTGATCTCGGAGGGCACTGCGAGACAGTTGCAGTGGTGGCTTACGGACCGCGATTGGGTCAGAGGCAGATCCCTCTCCCTTCCCCAACCGGAGCACGTAGTTGTGACGGACGCGTCCCTCCAGGGCTGGGGAGGCCACTTGGGAGAGGCAGAGATCAGAGGCATCTGGTCTCCGGCGGAGTCCCGGCTCCATATCAACATGTTGGAGCTGCGGGCGATTCGCCTAGCACTGAAGGCATTCCTCCCCTTTGTCAACGGGAGTGTAGTGCAGGTGTTCACGGACAACACCACCGCCATGTGGTACTGCAACAAACAGGGCGGTGTGGGGTCGTGGACCCTTTGCCAGGAGGCTCTGCGTCTCTGGCAATGGCTGGAACGTCAGGGCGTGACTCTGACGGTTCAACACCTGGCAGGTTCTCTGAACGCCAGGGCGGACGAACTCAGCCGTCGGTGCTCGGTGGATCACGAATGGCGTCTGAACTCGGACGTGGCGAGAGGCCTCTTTCAGCAATGGGGAGAGCCTTGGTTAGATCTATTCGCCACAGAAGAGAACGCGCAATGTCATCAGTTCTGCGCGTTGGAGTTTCCAAGACGGCACTCGCTCGGCGACGCCTTTCGGCGCGAGTGGAGTTGCGGTCTGTTGTACGCCTTTCCGCCTATACCACTTCTGCCCAGAGTGCTGAAGAAGATCAGGCGCGACCGGGCCCAAGTTATCCTTGTGGCTCCGGACTGGGCTCGAAGATACTGGTATCCCGAGCTACTCAGCATGACAGTCGGTCCCTCGATCCGCCTGCCCCTTCAGGAGGACCTTCTGTCGCAGCAGCAGGGGACGGTCCTCCACCCAAACCTGTCCAGTCTCCACCTCCATGCTTGGAGATTGAGCGGCGACAGTTGAGGCCATTTGACTTGCCTCCTGAAGTCTGTGATGTAATTCTGGCAGCCAGGCGTCCCTCCACAAAGTTGGTATACGCCTGCCGGTGGAACAGATTTGTGGCATGGTGCACAGCAAAGGCTGTGGATCCCCTTTCTGCCCCTCTGTCTGAGGTTCTCCTCTTCCTTCTTTCCCTTGCCCAGCAGGGCTCTGCTCTGGGCACTATCAAGGGCTATCTTTCTGCCCTTTCCGCCTTCTTGAGGCTACCTGATCAGCCATCTTTATTCAAGTCCCCTATTGTGTTAAGATTCTTAAAGGGCATCACGCACATGTATCCACCTACTCCGTTCGTGATGCCTCAGTGGGACTTGAACCTGGTTCTGACATTCCTGATGTGCGCTCCCTTTGAGCCCCTTCATTCCTGTCCTCTCCGTCTTCTCACTTTAAAGACGGCCTTCCTGGTTGCCATCACCTCTGCCAGGAGAGTGAGTGAGCTCCAGGCTCTTTCTGTTAAACCTCCTTTCTTGTCTGTTCATCCTGACAAGGTGGTTCTTCGGACTAGACCTTCTTTCCTGCCCAAGGTAGTCTCTGCTTTTCACATTGGGCAGTCCATCACCTTGCCCTCCTTCTTCCCGCCTCCGCATCCTTCAAAGGATGAAGAGCGGCTCCATCGTCTGGACCCAAAACGTGCGCTTTCATTTTACATGGATCGCACACGCCAGTTCCGGGTGGATGACCAACTGTTTGTTGGCTACGTGGGTGAGAAGAAGGGAAGGGCGGTTCAGAAACGAACCATCTCTCGGTGGGTCGTCCTGTGCATCAAAGCATGCTACTCTTTGGCTCGGAAGGAGCCTCCTGTTGGGCTGAGGGCCCATTCCACTCGGGCTACGGCGGCTTCTACTGCCCTGGGCCGGGGAGTCCCCTTGCAGGACATTTGCCAGGCGGCTACGTGGGCCTCGCTGCACACCTTTGCGAGGCACTACTGCCTGGACAGTCAAGTCCGGAGGGACGGCTTCTTTGGCCGTTCGGTCCTCCAGGACTTTCTGGTGTAGGTTGTATTGGTTCGCAGACCCACCTCCGGGGTTGGTATTGCTGGGGTATCTATTCTAAGGTAAGGAATCTAATACTAACCTGTTTCTTTCAGATGAACAAGTTACTTACCTTCGGTAACGATATATCTGTAAGAAACAGTAGTTAGTATTAGATTCCTTACCGCCCCGCCCATCCTCCCCGTTCTGCGAACTGATACCTAGGGTTAAGGACATCCCTTTCAGGGCCCTAGTTTCAAATGGCACCAGTGTTAGTTCTCACATGGCTCTGCGTGTTCTGGCGCGGAAAAGCTGTGTGCAAAGAACTGACGTCAGCGCGCGGAGGCGGCGTCTATATACTCCAGCGACGTCATCACGACGCCGACGACGCGGAGCCGCAGGGGACGCCTGCAGACGACGCCTACCGACGCGCAGGGGTACTGCTACGCAAAAGTTTCCGGATCCAGACTGACGCCTGGGGATATTCTAAGGTAAGGAATCTAATACTAACTACTGTTTCTTACAGATATATCGTTACCGAAGGTAAGTAACTTGTTCAACACTACGGACAGCATTGAATCCAGCCTAGCTTTATTTAAGGCAAAGACCATTGTGCTGTGTCCTCAGATTCTGTTAACTGTGACAAAATAGCATTCATCGATCTATGTGTCGACTCCTGCCTTCAATCTACACTGCGTACAACAGGGTTCACAATTTGAATTCAGCTTTGCATCAACACTACAGACAGCATTGAATCCAGCCTTGCTTTATTTAAGGCAGAGGCAATTGTACTGTGTCCTTAGATTCTGTTAACTATGACAAAATAGCATTCATCGATCTTTGTGTCGACTACTGCCTTCAATCTACACTGCATACAACAGGGTTCACAACTTGAATCCAATCTACACTACGGACAGCATTCAAGATATCCTTGATTTATGTAAGGCAAAGATTATTTTGTTAAAGGATGCCACAAAAAACATTCCTCAATGACTGTAGTGAGTTCTGTTTTCAAATGTACACTGCGATCAAAAGAGTTTACCGCTTGAGACCACTGGCGCATAAGCACTACAGACAACATAAAATTCAATCTTGATTTATTTAAGGCAGAAAAATAATACTGTATCGTCAGATTTTGTTAAAGTATGTAACAAAAAAAAGCATTCCTCTATGTTTGTCTCAACTATAGCCTTCGATGTACTCTGCGGACAGCAGGGTTTACATCTTGAGGTCACCTTTGCATGTATACTACGGACAATAAGGAATTCAACCTTGATTAATTTAATGCAGAGACAATTGTATTGTATGTGTTCAGATTTTTTCAGAAAGAATGATGATTGTAAATGACGCATTCCAGTAGTCAAAAGACATTGACGGATTATGTAAGTGACTATGAGAAATGTTTGTACTTTTATGGATAATGCATATCCGAATAAAGACCAATGAAACTGAAACAAAAGACATTATACCACTGCGACCTCCCCCGAACCACGAATCATCACAGGGTACATACACGCTGAGTTCTTTCGGTACCACTAAATCACTGCACCACAAGTCATTTCCCGTAGCCTTATTAACGCAGAATTCACTAGGCAAAAAACATTGCTCCCAGTACAGCCCCCTGCATTACGCATTATCGCAGGGTACGTACAAGCTCAATGCCAAAGATACTACTAACTTAGTGCACCATAAATCATCGGAAAGAAGAGTGAACAGTTTTATGTCCAAGTGAGACATACTGCCCCTTTTAAATCAAATTCATGCAGAATTCAATCGACAAAACACATTACTCCAATTACTGTGCCACCCCCCCTCGACCACGCATCATCGCAGGATACGTACACGCTAAGTGCCAAAGGTACTAGTAACTCAGTGCACCAAAAATTATTATCACGTGGCCTTACTAAGGCACCAGTCACAACACAAAAAACATTACTATCAGTACAGCCTGCCCGGACCACGCATCATCACAGGCTCCACAGAACCTTATTTTAAATACCACTAACTCAGTAGAAACCAAACTAAGTATACCACCTATCAAACCCTACACAATATCCCTTTATTATGCTTCCTTGAAAAACTTATTTTATATCACTTATACATTTAGTTGAATAATAAAAATCACGCTGCATATATGTTCTATCTTCCACTTCAATCATGATTGCAAATGATGCACTCCACCCTAAGATCTACACTGCAGACAGCAGGGTATACAACTTAAATTCACCTTTGCATCTACACTATAGACAGTAGGAAATTCAACCTTGATTTATTTAATGCAGAGACAATTATACTGTATGTTTTCAGATTTTGTTAAAATAAGTGAAAAAAAACCATTGTTCTATAACTGTACTGACTACTAGCTTCTATGTACACTGTGCACAGTAGGGTTCACAACTTGAATTTACCTTTTCATCTACACTACAGACAGCATTAAATTCACCCTCAATTTATTTAAAGCAGAGAAAAAAATAGTGCTGTTGCACTGCTAGTATGTGCAAGCACCTTCAATAGCTGCATCATGTGAACTATGATAACAATGTACAAGAATGCGCCAAAATGTACCTCCACCACCAGCAATACCAAGTACCTCTGGGGTATAACCTTCAACATCGCCACCAGACATATGTCCCAAATTTGTGAAAGTTACAATGCACTGCGTGAAGAGGAATTGTTTAATTTGTTATGAGGAGCAATCAGTACACCTAGTTTTCACAGCAATTGATAACCATCGATGGTAAGTTTTCCCCCCCCCTCAAAGTTCATGTAGTCCAGTATGCAACAGTGAATGATTTCAGTGCTGCCCGTTCAGACCACACATCATTGCAGGGTGAGCACACGATAAACAGCAGACGTACCACTATCTCATTACACCGTAAATAATCGCCACGTGCCCTTGTTAAGGCAAAATTCAATAGTCAAAACACATTTTTACCAGTGCGGTCTACCTGGACCAAGCATCATCGCAGGCTCCACACAAACCGCCCCTACCTCAGTCCACCACAACTCATGAACTCTTTACGATAGACTCTTCTGTGTATTATTTGGCATACAATGCTCCTACCTTTGTACAGCAGAAGTCATAAACCGTTTATGATTAAATATCTGTATATGATATTGTGATTACTATTCTACTTCTTACCAACAACGTAATAAAATGTAGTCGAGCACACGTGCCCGTACCCACTTCAACTATCTATCTGTGTCTGTCTATTTATTGTGTTTGTAAAATGCTGCTCCCTACCACATTATATTGTGCAATAAATAGCGTATGCAATTATCTTACCTGTGACCGTAAGTGTGGGCTATTCCTCCCTTTTTTTTTTTGCATATTTATATAGCCCAAAATCAATCCAAAACTAATACGTTTTCAGGCACGCCTACATTACGTCATTACTCTTCAATAACAGGATGTGGATGCAACTCCGAGGCTCAAACACTGATTTACAGCACCAAGTTCTACAGTGTACTATTAGCTGCCCTTCATGTGCCAAAAACTGCAACTTAAACCTTTCACAGCCCTTATTAGTACAGCTACAACACTCCACTGAATGTACAACAAACATTCTTAATCGCATATATGCGTCATGTCCACCATCTTTTATGTGTGCAACTATGAACGAATATAGAGTCAGTAATACCCTGTACCTTCCATGTTGGCCAAGTTGTGCGACTACAGATATAATGACACATTTCTTTTTAAGACCCGGGTGATGTCAGCACTACAAAACGGACACCCAAATCACTTGATTTCTCATATAGCTCATGACGGGACCAAGTCCATAGCTCCGGAATCATGGTTCAGAGCCTCGTGCAGCACTGGCATACATCAGGCCAGCCCACTCCACTTTCGCTTCCAGGAAAACACAACAACGAAACATTGCCCAGATTTAATTGTTATGATTTCTTAGTTCCAGGTCTAGTTGTCAGAACGGCACACACACACTCCCATGGCTGGTAAACACCCACACCCCACCCATCCAGAGCATCCGTCACTACACACGTGACCGTACCAATAAAAAAGACTGGGCGCACGTGCTCTTCGCTATTTTAGAGTTGCTCCCATCTCAAGCTCTGTGATGGCCCGTTCTAGTGATTCAAACGCCTCATGTAAGCCCGAACCACCTAGTAGGGGGCCCACCACTACGTGTGTGGCCTCTTTGGTCACTGAGTTAGTGGTATCGGAAGCACTGAGCAGGTGAGGAACCTGCGATGATGATGGGAGCACGAGTATGTCATTAGCCATACCGATCTCAACACTCAGCACCATATATGAGACTTCTTAGTGGCAGATCGGGACAACATGATGCAGAAGGTGTCCGTCCTGTCCACGAAAAGGTTAGTAGTGAGGCCTGGTTGAGCATCGGAGGGAGTCAAAGGGCTGTAGCAGACTGGATACAAAAAAGCAACGCAGCGATTTAGACAAACGCAGTCCTATATAGTGTATCAAATTACATGTACATTTGTTTTTTTTCCAATAGCAGGAACGTTTTTATAATCGCTCAAACGTCCGGAATATAAACTATACAAATGGTTCTTTTAAATGTGAGAGGGAACGTGTGTGATAGGCCGATGTTATTTAACTCCACATTAAGATAGTAACAATTACCAAACATAACATCTTTCTTTTACTATCTTTTAGATGTAGAGCCTCATGGTGCATTATGTCCCAGCACGTAGTGAAAAACACACTGGTGACAGAAAGTTGAGCTGCGAATATTCTTTACAGTCACTCTCTCACTTTCTCTCTCCTTTGATAAAAAAAATTACACACAATGTTAACTTCCTTTTTATCATACAGGTTGTGTTTCACAAATTGGCGTCCACCCCCCAACACCACTAAAACACAACTCAACATTTGAGGATTCTGCAATGATGCGTGGCCATCGTAACGACATTTGAGAAGGCTTCTACGACACGTGGTGCACCCTCTTTGAATCACACCAATGTATTTATTTATTTATTTCGATTTATATAGCGCGTTATAACCCGGGGTTCTCTAAGCGCTTTGTCAGGTACGCACAGCAGACATTCAGAGGGCCATTAGTAAGTTTACAGCCCCATCCAGGCTTGTTGGAAGAGCACAGTTTTTAATTTCTTCCGAAAGCACAGCAGGTTGGTTTCTTTCCGTAATTCCACTGGTAGCTTGTTCCAGGCTGTTGGAAGGGTACTAGAGATAGCGCGGCCACCAACTGTGGCCATCCTAAAACGTGGTTGGGTGAGGAGAGTAGCTTCCGACGATCTTAACATCCTACCAGGCCTATAGGAAGTCAGGCGGGCCTTCAGATACCCAGGCGCCTTTCCGTATAAGGATTTGTGTGCTATGCAGAGCCCTTTTAAACAATACCCTCTGCCTCACTGGCAACCAGTGCAGCTCACGCATAAGGGGGGATGCGTGCGTATTCCTCGGTTTCTTAAAAATGAGCCTTGCAGCGTCATTCATGACAACTTGCAACTTGTCCAGAAGTTTTTGAGGCAGGCCTATATATAGCGAATTGCCATAATCCAGCCTCGCTAGGATCATAGCTGAGACCGCACGCTTCAAAGTTGAGAAGGACAATAGTGAAGAGATTTTCCTTAGCTGTCGGAGAAGGCCAACACAGGTTCCCACCACCGCCGTAACTTGTTTCTGCATGGATAGCTTGCCATCCACATAGATACCCAGGCTTTTTACTACCGCCGCTGGTTCTGGGGGTGTCCCTAGTTCTCTTGGCCAGAAGCCATCATTCCAAGGGTTGCCTGCAATAGTGATTGGCAACACCTCGGTCTTGTCAAGATTGATTTTTAGCGAATTCATAGACATCCAATTGGCTGTATGTTTAAGAATATTTTGTAATCTCGCAAACGCCCCTGGCTTGTCCTCCATTTGGATGACAATTTGGGTGTCGTCAGCGTAATTGTAAACCTGGCAATCCATCTGATTAAGCAGTGAGATCAGAGGCTGTAAATAAATATTTAATAAAAGGGGTGAAAGAGCGGACCCCTGCGGCACTCCACAGGTAATCGGTGTTGTAGTGGAGAGCAAGCCTCCGAGCTGTACTCTCTGCGTCCTCCCTTGCAAAAAGGAGGCGAACCAGGCATGTGCTGTGCCCTGAATGCCGAAATCCCTCAACCGCGACAAAAGTTGCTTATGACAAACGGTATCAAATGCCGCGGAGAGGTCTAACCAGCCAATGGCACAAGGTGAGCAAAAAAGCTTCTTTCCGAAACGACAAATCATCTGTGAAAGGAGAGAGTGGGTAGTGTGCAGCACCTTCACTACATAGGAATGTACAATTACCTCCGAGCAGTGACAATAGATAGATTACAACAGTCTTGAGAGGCAAATCTACAAGCCTCTTACGCCACTTTTGTATGTACTATACTATGACTAACTATATACTATATTTCAGATCACTAAACTGGAGGGTGCACTATGAACCAGCACATACTTGGACACACAACCAAGGGAAAAGGTGAGCTACGAGTATTTTCTCCACTATTAACTCCTCCATCTATAACTTTCACTCTCTCACAGTTTTAATGTTGTTTTCTCTCTTTCTCTCACATTGTTGCTCTTTTAAAGTTATGGACGCTGCTGTCCACTCTGCCGCGACCAACCAAAGCTGAGTTCAAGTTGTGAACTCTGTTGCCCACAGTGTTTACACAAGGTAAGCAGAGCGACCTAGATATACACTGCCTCCGATTAAATGCATTAGAAATTAAAGAACTTATTTACAAGCCCCTCACGCCACTTTTGCGTTACTTTCAACATGAGAAAAGTAACACAAAACTGGCGCAAGAGTCTTTTAAATTGGTCCTAAAGAATATTGTCCTGCATAATGACTTGATCTCTCACCTAATTCTATCTCATCTCTGAATCATTTTAAAGACCTGTTGATCTGTATTGTAAATCTGACGCAGTAGGCTCTTCCATACAGACACCGTTTGAACGTAAGCCTATAAGACAAGTGAAATGTATCAGGCACACTGTGCACGTTAAAAGTAGGAAATATCTTCAACTGTTAATTTGACTTGTAATGTTTGACCTCATTTAGTCACATCGATCTCATTTTAAACACTAATTTTCTTTTTTGTTTTGCAGATTACCTACTGTACTTCTATTGGACTCCGTATCACATATGGTTTATTATATTGTTTTGTTAAAGTAATGTTTCTAGTTATTTATTATGTTGTTATCTTTAAGTTACGTTTCCAGTTATTTATTGTTTTAATAAAAGTTAATTAAAAAAAGTATATGTCTTTTTTTTGGGGGGAGGGGTAAGCGGTCCCAAATAGAAATGATATTTATAATTTGAAGCATAATTCTGAGGCTAACTTTACCAGAGTCTATACCTACGACTAACGGTTCCTATGGAAAAGTTTAAAAACTCCAGCACAGTAACTTACCAACATAGTCGGTGAACTTCTAACCTCTGTGCTCATTTAAGTGTTCCATGAACTGTTATTATGGTAACAGGCAGAAAGCCGTTTGGGGGTAGAGTTGAAAGGTACTGGCTGTACAAAAACCGTTATATTAACCCTGGATCCTCTACTAGACCAAAAAGGAAACCAAAGTAAAACAAACCACTTTATACCAGATGTACAACCCCCTTGCACTACTGTCGCGTCCAAGGCGTCCCCCCTACAAAATTAGAGGTGTGTGGGCCTCCACGAGCCCCCCAAGCCCCGGGAACCACCACCCCCGGAAATTTGTGTATTGTGAGAGACAGACTGCGTGACTCAATGCCTAGAGCCCTGGAGACTGCAACGCCCGACGGCCAGCTCATGCAATGTCCCGGGGTGCCTACCCCCGGGAAACTGCTGTTTGCTTTGAGAGGACGGAAGTCTTACGGTCCCGCCCTCCCATAGCAAACTTAGTTTGCATTTTGAAAGACAGTGCAGAGAAATCTGTTCTCACTTTCAAAATAAAAAGCAGATTGCATTTCCACATACAAGTTAGCATCTCCCCTTGCGGAAAAGCAATGCCGACTCCCGAAGAAAGCAGGAAGCCAGCGGGACCGTGGGGGCATTATAGCTCCCCTCACGGTCCCCAGCATTTTTTATAAGACCGGGTAGATAGGGTCCCCGGAGATATTAGAAATTACTGATCGGGACTATTTTTTTACAGTAAAATAACGTGCGCACCGAGCGCATCGCTCAGTGCGGCCCCCTTGTGTGCACGTGCTGGATGCACGACTCATAATCTGTAGGGTGCGCAACTCCAGCGCCTTTGATGCACAACTTCTACGCGTTTGGGACTCTGCATTACTTTTCCACATCACGAGCTACTAACATACAACTCCCCATGTGGAAAAGCAATCTGATTTTGATTTTGAAAGAGAGAACAGATTTCCTTGCTATGGGAGGGCGGGATGGACACCCCGGAACACTGCAGGAACCCGCCCTCCCACAATACATCAAGCCCCGGGGAGTGGTGGTCCCTGGGGCTTTGTAGACCTTACAACCCCCCTCCCTAACCATACTTTTTTTTGTAGCCCTGGTGGGTAACGGGGCCCTCGAGTGCTCCAGGAGGGGAGCCACGTAGTCCCCCTCCTACAATACATAAACCCCCGACGGGTGATGGTCCCCGCGGCTATCCGGGCCTTCGACCCCTCCCCCTACCATTTCTTTCTTTTTAGCCCCTTTCGCTGACGATCCCCGAGGCTGTGGGGACCCTCTGGGCCCCACATAAAATTTAATAATTTTGCCCCGGGAATTTCATCCCCCGGGGACGAATTATTTTTAAAAAACTCCCTTTTATTTAATTTATTTTACGACACAGTCCACGCACCCTACACGCATCCTGGTTTAAAAATAATAAAATAAATGTGGGCCCTGGGGGTCCTTCTAGGACCCCCTAAACAGGTCCAGAGGGTAAAATTATGTCTACCCTGCCCCCTTTCTCCGTTTTGAACACATATTCCACTGATTTCCTCAGCCTCTCCGTACATATACAGTCTTCGGGCAGGAAGCGTGATGTAACACGGGGTCTTTCCGCGACCTGAGCTGGCCGCTATAAATCCAACACGGTGCAGTTACTCAAATTTGAAAAGACACACAGCAGCAGCAACTTCAGTCAGGGGATTTATTGGCATCCTGGCATTCCATTATGGAAAGCAGCAGGGGCTGGACGAGGATGCAGTACCTCTGCCTGCTCCCAGGATTGACACCATGAAGCTGGGCACGCTAGCGCAGTAAGATGTTCCTTCCACCCACTTGGGATTAATATGTTTTAATCAGGACTGTGAACACATCCACTGTGATATAGATTGGCGCACCACAAGAACCAGAAAACCTCGCGTGTGGCCACGCCCTTTGTGCAGGTATCACCGCAAGCTGTGCTGTAAAATCTCGTGCTTGCAGTCCTTTCTCGCCGCAGATGAAGGGAAATGGATTCCCGAAACGTGTCCGGCGTTTTTGACTTTGTGAGGGTGTCTACTGTGTTTTGCGGCTGATAGCAGGATGCCAATAAATCCCCTGACTGAAGTTGCTGCTGCTGTGTGTCTTTTCAAATTTGAGTAACTGCACCGTGTTGGATATATATATATATATATATATATATATATATATATATATATATATATATATATATATATATTACAGTTTTATCCTCCATTTGAAGACGGACACAAAGGCTGGTGAATTCTTTCGATTCTTTGAGACGAAGTGAGCATTTTCCATTCAGAATTCATTCTTTAGCCTAACTCTTTTCAGGGCAGCAGCCCCTTGATCACAGGCATCTAAACAGATTGCGCAGTAGTGTTTAAAAAGCACTTCCCTCTGCATGTGAGTTTTGTAAATTGCCCAGTGGGCTTTGCAGGTGAGTCCAACAAATGTTGCATGCTGGGTCCTGTAGTGGTTTTGTACAGATTGTTACCCCTCAGTGGGTTCTGCGCCTTTCCTATGTTGTTCATACTTTTTCCTAGCCCTCCAGTGGGCCTCCCAAAAGAAATCTTTTTGCCACTCATGAGAACACGCACTGCCCGTTGTTCTGCAGTCTCCAGTTTCTGATGCAGGTCGCTTTTGGGAGACTAGTTTCAGTTGGATTGGAGTTCACAGCTCCTTTACGCGTTTCCTCCCATACCCTTGATTTCTCAAGTTCTGAGGAAAATTTGCCAAGACTGGGCCAAAGTCATATTGATCGCCCCGGATTGTCCAAGAAGGGTGTGGTACACAGATGTACTTCACCTCTCATCACACCCTCTGCTCCGTCTCCCTCTCAGGGCCGACCTCCTCTTGCAGTCGCTGGGGCTGGTTCTACACCCCCACCTCTAGAGCTTGTACCTTCATGCCTGGAGATTGAACGGGCAACCTGAGTTCTTTCTCTCTCCCACCGGTTGTGGTGGATGTTATTTTATCATCCAGAAGACACTCGACCAAATCTATTTATTACTCTAGGTGATCCAAATTTGTTAAATGATGTGGAGAGTGGTCCATTGATCCTTTGAAAGCCTGTTTGTCTAACATTCTAGAGTTTTCCCTTTCTTTGGCCCAGCAGGGTTGTGCTGTGTCTACAGTAAAGGGATATTTGTCAGCTTTTCTGTTTGACGGACTAGCCGTCTTTATTTAAGTCTCCCATTGTTATAAGGTTCAATAAGGGCCTTACCAATAGGCTTCTTCCTACTCCTTTCATTATGCCTCATTGGGATTTAAATCGTGTTCTTACATTCTTTTTTTTTTTTTTTTTTTATAAACCTTTATTTGAACAAAAAGGATATACAAATACGGGCCTACAACCAGTCTGGCTGGCCACTAATACGAGATGGCAAGCAATAAGTCCAGGATGACAGTGTATGGAATAAAATGCATCAAATCGCAATCATTACAGCATCAAAAAAGGGGGGGAGCACAGACGGCCATCAAAAAGGAACAATGAAGGTTAATTTTATAATAATACAAAAAGGAATATCGCAGGCTCGACTACAACACAAGACGTTACCGGGTTCCCAGAGCGAGTCATTGACAACAATAAAGCTAAAGGGCGACAATGTGGGAGAATGGTGTAGCAACGCACATCAGTATAAGAGCAAATATCAGTAAATCAAAGCCATAAGTAGTTTCACTCGTCTCATGCAGACCCACCACCCATTAGCATATTAGAGACGAAACAGGAACCGGAATATTGACATCGTAAAGGAAAAACTAACCCGCCATATTGACCTGAAGGAAAGGAAGAAAAAACGGAAAAACAGAGCTGAAGGGGAAGAACACCGCGCTGATACTAGTACCTCACAGCAGAAACACTTAAGGATGGGAACATTAATAATGAGGGCGTGAGAGTCGCGTTCAAAATGTAGCAGAGCCCCATAGAGGAAGCAGCGGGTATGCAGACCCCACCCACATAGCCCATGGGAGACAGGGACAGACGCGGCACCCCTATAAAGAGACACAAAAGGGCCATAGAACTGAGAAGGAAGACAACGAAAAAGACCCAACCCACCCATCCCACCCAGCACCCCTGCAGAAGGCTACGGCCTACCCCCCCAGCAGCGTACCTGTCGCCCTAAACCGAACCCGAAATATAGTAAAGACAAGAGAAAAAGGAATGAAGGCGAAAGCAAAAAACATAAAGACAAGAAGGAAATAGGAGAGGGGAGTAAAGGATCAATAAACAATACGTTCGGCCCCAACCCTCCGCCCAACCATACAAACGTAATGTTTTAAAACCAGAGCGACACATTCTCGAGATTCGTAAAACACACTAGGGGGTCACCCACAACGCCATGAGTACGGGCCGGTCCGCCGCTGAGCTGTACCCCGGCGATCCACCGGGAATAAGTTGTCTCACCCCAGGCCTTTCTTAATGACCACCACCACCCACCACATAGAGGCAGGAAATAGGCAACGCAGTATGAAGAAAGCACTCGAATGAAAAGATATTAGACCAAGGTGTAGATCAGGGAGGTCCATCAACAGACAAGAGAACAGAAGTCCGGGTATATAATTCAAATGTCCCAGGAAAATTAACCCGAGCCACAGAACACAGGAGTTCAGTCTCGCCATCTGAAAAAGCCGGGGCTCCCCCGCAGCATAGGACAACGACCCCACCGAAGCAGAGATAGACAGCAGTCCACTATGTTCATTGGGTGCTCGGACAGGAACAGGCCCGAGCCCGGGGTCCAAGACTCCAAACTCCATACAGTGAGTCACCAAAGATTCCAATGCCACCGGATTGCAGACCTGTCGATGGGCGGCGACAGTAATCTTCGCCTCGACCAGGGGGGGCGAGGTAGCGGCTCCATCGAAACAAGAGGATACCGTGAATAGCCGTCCATCCAAGATGGCGGCGGACCGCACAGGTTCCCCCGGGGCATCGGGGATCAAGGCCGCGTGCAGGGATCGCAAGGCGTTGATAACATCACCGATAGTAGGCTCATGCTCACACAGCAAGGTCTCCGTGCCGTCCAACATCTCAGGTCCACCGATTTGGGGATATGCACAGCCCAGGTCGTCGGCCGGCATTTTGTAATTCCAGCCGCGACACCACTCTCTACGGCTCTCGAAGCGGGCACACAGATGCGGATCCCCTCCGGCACACAAAGGGAAAAAAATGAAGGGGGGGGACCTGGCTAATGGCAGCCTTGGTGCAGAAAGGAGAGCCGCCAAAGTCGGGGGTCCGCCGCACTAACACCTGCGCGGTCTACGAACAGAGTCCGGGCGCATGGCTCCAGGATGGATGGACGGGACAGTGGCGGGGGGATCCCCTCACACGATTAGTCCTCGGAGCGCCGCACCCCGCACCAGCACCACTGCCGCCGCGGGTGGCCCGGGCCGGATCCACCGGGTTACTCGCACAACGGCCCTTCGCTGTCAGGCACCTCTCTCGGCCGGGGCTATCATCGACACCACCGCCAGGCTGAGTCCAGTAGGCAAAGCCCCGGTCCCGACTCCATGGAGGCCCCGTTCTCTCTGGGGGCAGAACTTCGGAATCACTGCACGCAGGAGCCTCCAGGTCAAACTGTGAGTACGAGCAATAATTCACGCATCTTTATCCGCTCGAGTGTGTTGTCTTGGGGCAGGATATGAAGCAGGATATGCGTTGCAGGCCGGATGGTGGACGGAGCCGAGCTACAGAGCCTGTTCTTACATTCTTGATGGGTTCTCCTTTTGAGCCTCTTCATAGTTCCCCGTTGAGGCTTCTTTCTTTTAAAACAATCTTTCTGATCGCTATTACCCCAGCCAGGAGGGAAAGAAACCTTCAGGTTCTTAGTTCCAAACCTCTGTTTTTGACCATTCATGTAGAAAAGTTGGTTCTCAGGACCAGGGCTGCTTTCCTGCCTAAGGTGGTTACCCCTTTCCATCTTGGGCAATCCATTACTTTACCTACCTTCTATCCTCCCCCTTCCAAGAAGGAAGAGAATCTTCATCGCTTAGATCGTAAGAGGGCTGTCGGTTTCTATTTGGACAGAACCAAGGACCTGAGGCTGGACGATCAGCTCTTCGTGGGCTACGTTGGGCGTATGAAAGGCAAGGCTGTGCACAAGCGGTCTATCTCCAGGTGGATCATCTTGTGCATCAAGATCTGCTACCCCTTGGCCAAGAAGGAACCGCCTGAAGGTATCTGAGCTCATTCCACCAGAGCTAAGTCTACTATTTCTGTTTTGGCTCAATATGTTCCTCTTGTTGATATTTGTAAGGTAGTAACTTGGGCCTCCCTCCATACCTTTGCAAATCATTACTGCTCTGTTGGATTTTGAGGTTAGGAGGGAAAGCCATTTTGCACGCTCTGTGCTTCGAGGTTTTTTTGGTATAGGTTGGTGGACACCCTCATCGGGGAGTGGGACTGTTGTGGGATTCAATTCAAAAGGTGAGGAATCCACAGGCAGATGTATCCATCAGAAGAACACGTTACCTTCTGTAACGCTTTTTCTGGTGGATACAGTATCTGTCTGTGGATTCCTCACTGACCCTCTTCCCCGTTGCTCACCTTCGTATCCCAAAGGTTTTATGAATTATTTATCATGGTTGTTTCCTGTGTATTTTAAATGCTGTGTTTCGTTCATAGGAAATGCTTATTTCGTTTTGCTTGCTCATGTTTCTTTATACTGTGTGTATTTATATTTATATTGTATACTGTGTATACTTGTATACTTTATGATGTTGGTCCACCTGTTCACCTCTGTGGCACGGAAAAAAATGGGTGCAACTGACGTCAGTATGCCGACGAGGTCTATTCGTCAACGTGGGAGAGCTAGAAAAATGTTTCAGCGGAAGGCTGGCGCAGGGGTAATTCAAAAGGTGAGGAATCCACAGGCAGATACTGTATCCACCAGAAAAAGCTATACCGAAGATAACTTGTTCATCAAAGGCATTCCAGAGTCCACTAACTGGCCAACTGGAGCGCTATGTAGAAAATATGTTCAAGTAGCTGTTTGGCGCAGAGAGTTTCTCGTCAGCCCTGATTGTCAAGAGAGTGCACAGGACAATAATGGCCTGCCCAACCCCAGGTGCGCGTCCACGGACAATTATTGCCAACTTACTGAATTACTGGGAATGCTGTGCTTGTTCTGGCACATTGAAAAAAACAGTCAATATCAAGGATATGAGTTGTCTTTTCATCCCAATTCATGTAACTTTTCATGCAGCATGACAAGAGTTCCTCCCCGTCAAGAAGAAACTACAGGCTTTCAAAATTACAATATGTAATATGCTGTTCCCTGCTAACTTGAAGATCTGCCAAAAGCGCCAATGGACTTTATGGAAACATCTTGCAAGCCTGGTCCGGCGCAGATGGGAATCGGGATCTGATGCAGTCTGAGTAAAAACTTGAGACACTGGCCCACGTATCTGTGGGTGAGAGAGAGAATGCAGGTACTAGAACCGGTATGGCCTGTCGGACAGACACATTGTATGATGGCATCTGAAAGAGACACGTTAGTATTAGATTCCTTACCTTAGAATATCCCCAGGCGTCAGACTGGATCCGGAAACTTTTGCGTAGCAGTACCCTTGCGCGTCCGTAGGCGTCGTCTGCGGCTCCGCGTCCGTCGTCGGCGTCGTAGGCGCCGTGATGACGTCGTCGGAGTACTTAGACGCCGCCTCCGCGTGCTGACGTCAGTTCTTCTTTTTTCCGCGCCAGCAAGCGCAGATCTGAAAAAACAGTAACCCTAGTCAATTTTGACTAATCTTTTTGATCCTTTTTGATTACTATTTCGAAGTCTCTCGACTCCGGAACGGTGCCGATAGGGATGCCCGGCTTCAAGCATTGCGACGATTGCGACCGGCTGATGTCGGTCACGGATCCTCACTGTGTGTGTTTGTCGTGTTTGGGCGTCGACCACGACGACAAGGCCTGCTCCGACTGCCGGGCCCTCTCTTCGAAAGCCAGGCGGGAGCGGTCCCGTAGGCGCCTCGAACTCCGGCAGTCGGCCCCGCGCCGTGAGAGGTCCCGATCCCATGGGAGGTCGAGGGACAGGTCGCGGGCCCGGAGCCACCACAGCTCCGAGAGTAGGCCGCACTCCTCCGGGTCGAAGTCGTCGTCAGGTAAGCGGCACAAGAAGTCCAAGCGGCGTCATCGCTCCTCGGACTCCCCCCCGACGCTCGCGCGATGCGGCGGGGGTTCGGGTGACACCGCCCACGGGGCTCCGTCGGAGTCGCAGGCACCGCGTCCAGCCCCATACCCTACGGTCCCTGGGCTCAACGCGACGCCGGAGGAGGTCGAGCGCTTCCTCATGGCCATGAGGAAACTCTCTCCTCCGACGGGTTCCGCGGCACCTCCGGGCCCAGCGGACCCGTCTGGGAGCCCTAGCGGGTCGGCGGCTACGGCCCCGACGCCGTCTGGTGCTTCGGCCCCGACGCCGCCGATGCCTTCGGGCCCGGCGCCGCAGGTCCCTGTTATCCCGACGCCGCCGGCACCGCAGGACGCCGCTGGTCCTCCTTCGGGATCTGGTTCGTCGCCGGTGGATCTGACGGCCTCCCCGGCGTCGGACCCTCAGGTGTCGCCTCCGGCGCCGTCCTCTGGCGGCGCCGACCCCGGTCCTGCTTCCGTTCCTGTTCGGCCGTCGGGCTCCGCTCCAGACGCCGTTGGGTGATTTTCACTTTTATGAACAGGCCCCATTGGTTGAGGACCCTGAATTTCAGGAGATGGGTGAAGGAGAGGACTGGGACGGGTCTGAGGACCCTCTGACCAGGGAGTGTCAGTCTCATGAGGACTGGACAGGAGACCTTGGGGAGGCCAGTGGCCTGGACACCTCTCCAGACACTGGGTTTGTCTCCCCTCCTACCGTGGCTTCGGAGGAGGGGGCAACATATAGTGTTGTGCTGATGAGGGCTGCCAAGGCCTTGAACCTTGAGCTCCCCATCGCGGCCGTGAGGACTAACCTCCTCACTGAGGTCCTTAAACCGCAGTCAAGCTCGGCCGAGCCTCTGCTGCCCTTTAATGAGGCCTTGACTGACGTTCTTCTGGGCACTTGGTACAAGGCCGCTACGGGTTCACCCGTAGATAGGAACGTGGCCAGACGCCACCGCCCAGCCCCGGGCGACCCATGTTTTCTGTCCTCCCACCCTACCCCCGAGAGCCTGGTCATCCAGGCCTCCAATTCCCAAACCGCATTCCCGTCGGCCCCGCCGGATCGGGAATCCAAGAGGTATGACCAGTATGGGAAGAAGATCTTCTCATCCATTAGTTTGGGCCTGCGGTCTTCCAACACCGCCTGCCTCTTGGGACGTTACACCCACTCTGTGTGGGATAAGGTCGCGGAAGTGCTGCCAGAGTGTCCGTTGGAGGTACGGGCCAAACTCGGCCAAGCCCTTGTGGAGGGCCGGGATGCAGCCAAGTATTCCATCCGGTGTGGGCTGGATACCACTGACTCGCTGGGTAGAGCGATGGCAACGACAGTGGCAGTCAGACGCGACGCCTGGCTGAGGTCCCCCAACTTATCGGCAGATGTCCAGAGCACGCTCATGGACATGCCGTTCGATGGCCGTCGCCTCTTTGGCGGCAAGGCAGACCATGCGCTTGAGCGTTTTAAGGACTCCAGGGCTACGGCCAAGTCCTAAGGCCTCTCGGGCCAACGCCAGCTTGGCTGCCTATCACTCCTTTCGTGGCCACGGAAGGGGTGCGCCCGCACGTGCCGCCAGCCACGCACCGCAGGGCAATACCCAACGCGGTGGCGGCCGTGGGAACCGCCGTCCAGGCGGTCGTGGTCAGCGGCGAGGTCAGTCCACACCTTCCCCCGCAGCATCCGCCTCAAAACCCTCCTAGTCAGTGCTTTCAGGCCCATGTGACGCCAGTGGGGGGCAAGGTTTGCCATCACCACCTCCACTGGCGCACTGTCACGTCGGACAGGTGGGTGCTGCAGATCGTCCGAAGGGGCTACTCCCTCCCCTTCGAGGTGACTCCTCCAGCTATGCCACCGCAGAACCACCGTGTATCGGGGGATCACTTGCGACTTCTGCAGGAGGAAGTTACGGCCCTCTTGGCCAAAGGGGCCATCGAGCGCGTTCCTGGGCCAGAAGTAGGGTGTGGTTGCTACTCCCACTACTTCCTGGTACCCAAGAAGGGCAAAGGGGGCCTGCGCCCTATCTTGGACCTACGGTACGTCAACGGCTTCCTCCGGAAGGAGAAGTTCAGGATGCTGACACTGGCTCAGGTCTTAGCTGCCCTGGATCCAGGAGACTGGATGGTAGCGTTGGACTTGCAGGACGCTTATTTCCACATCCCCGTCCTGCCGGCCACCGGCGCTACCTGCGGTTCACGGTTGGCCACGAGCACTTTCAGTTTACCGTGCTCCCCTTCGGTCTTACCAGCGCCCCACGGGTGTTCACAAAGGTGATGGCGGTGGTCGCGGCTCATCTGCGCAGGTTGGGGGTTTCAGTCTTCCCCTACCTCGACGACTGGCTGTTGAAGGCGGGCTCGCCCCAGACAGTCGTCGGCCACCTCCAGACTACGGCAGACCTCCTGCATCAGCTGGGGTTCTCGATCAATGTGCCAAAGTCACACCTGTGCCCCTCTCAGAAGCTCCTCTTCATCGGAGCGGTTCTAGACTCGGCGCAGTTTCGGGTGTATCCACCCGAGCAGCGGGTCCGGGATATTCAGGCTCTGATTCCCATCTTTCAGCCGTTATCCCGGGTTTCGGTCAGGTTGACGCTGCGGCTTCTGGGGCTGATGGCCTCCTGCATCCTACTGGTGCATCACACCAGGTGGCGGATGCGGGCTCTGCAGTGGGACCTGAAGTTTCAGTGGGCCCAGCATCAAGGCAACCTATCCGACCATGTCCTGATCTCGGAGGGCACTGCGAGACAGTTGCAGTGGTGGCTCACGGACCGCGATTGGGTCTGCGGCAGATCCCTCTCCCTTCCCCAACCGGAGCACGTAGTTGTGACGGACGCGTCCCTCCAGGGCTGGGGAGGCCACATGGGAGAGGCGGAGATCAGAGGCCTCTGGTCTCCGGCGGAGACTCGTCTCCACATCAACCTGTTGGAGTTACGGGCGATTCGTCTAGCACTGAAGGCATTCCTCCCCTCTGTCCGGGGGAGTGTAGTGCAGGTGTTCACGGACAACACCACCGCCATGTGGTACTGCAACAAACAGGGCGGGGTGGGGTCGTGGACCCTTTGCCAGGAGGCTCTGCGCCTTTGGCAATGGCTGGAACATCAGGGCGTTGCCCTGGTGGTTCAACACCTGGCAGGTTCTCTGAACGCCAGGGCGGACGAACTCAGCCGCCGGTGCATGATGGATCAAGAATGGCGTCTGAACTCGGACGTGGCGCAAGGCCTCTTTCAGCAATGGGGAGAGCCTTGGTTAGATCTATTCGCCACCGAAGAGAACGCGCAATGTCATCAGTTCTGCGCGTTGGAATTTCCAAGGCGGCACTCGCTCGGAGACGCTTTTCGTCGCGAGTGGAGTTGCGGTCTGTTGTACGCCTTTCAGCCTATACCACTTCTGCCCAGAGTGCTGAAGAAGATCAGGCGCGACCGGGCCTAAGTCATCCTTGTGGCTCCGGACTGGGCTCGAAGGTACTGGTATCCCGAGCTACTCAGTATGTCAGTCGATCCCCCGGTTCGTCTGCCTCTTCAGGAGGACCTTCTGTCGCAGCAGCAGGGGACGGTCCTCCACCCGAACCTGTCCATTCTCCACCTCCATGCTTGGAGATTGAGCGGCGACAGTTGAGGCCATTTGACTTGCCTTCTGAAGTCTGTAACGTCATTCTGGCAGCCAGGCGTCCCTCCACAAAGTCGGTATACGCCTGCAGGTGGAACAGATTTGTGGCATGGTGCACAGCAAAGGCTGTGGATCCTCTTTCTGCCCCTCTTTCAGAGGTTCTTCTCTTCCTTCTTTCTCTTGCCCAGCAGGGCTCTGCTCTGGGCACTATCAAGGGCTACCTTTCTGCCCTTTCAGCCTTTCTCAGGCTACCTGATCAGCCTTCTTTGTTCAAGTCCCCTATTGTAAACCGATTTCTTAAGGGCATCACTCACACTTTTCCTCCTGTTCCGTTTGTGATGCCTCAGTGGGACTTGAACCTGGTTCTGACTTTTCTGATGTGCGCTCCCTTTAAGCCACTTCACAATTGCCCTCTTCGCCTTCTGACTTTGAAGACTGCTTTCCTGGTTGCCATCACCTCTGCCAGGAGAGTGAGTGAGCTCCAGGCTCTTTCTTGTACTCCACCTTTCCTTTCTGTCCATCCGGACAAAGTGGTGCTTCGTACCAAACCATCTTTCCTGCCCAAGGTTGTCACGGCCTTCCACATTGGGCAGTCTATCACCTTGCCTACCTTCTTTCCGCCACCGCATCCCTCTAAAGAGGAAGAGCGGCTCCATCGTCTGGGCCCAAATCGTGCGCTCTCGTTTTATCTGGATCGCACACGCCAGTTCCGGGTGGATGACCAACTCTTTGTTGGTTACGTGGGCGCTAAGAAGGGGAAAGCGGTGCACAAGAGGACCATCTCCCGGTGGATCATCTTGTGTATCCAGGCATGCTACTCGTTGGCTAGGAAGGAGCCCCCTGCTGGATTGCGGGCTCATTCAACCCGAGCCACGGCAACTACCACTGCCCTGGGCAGGGGTGTGCCCTTACAAGACATCTGTCAGGCAGCTACGTGGGCATCGCTGCACACGTTTGCAAGACACTACTGCCTGGACAGCCAAGTCCGGAGGGATGGCTTCTTTGGCCGTTCCGTCCTCCAGGACTTTCTGGTGTGATTATTGGTTCGCAGACCCACCACCGGGGTTGGTATTGCTGGGGTATCTATTCTAAGGTAAGGAATCTAATACTAACGTGTCTCTTTCAGATGCACAAGTTACTACTTGTGTAACGATATATCTGTAAGAGACATTAGTTAGTATTAGATTCCTTACCGACCCACCCATCCTCCCCATTCTGCGAACCAATATCTAGGGTTAGGGTTGTCCGCTTCAGGGCCCTAGTTTCAATGGCACCAGTGTGGGTTTTTAACATGGCTCTGCGTTTCTGGCGCGGAAAAGCTGTGTCTAAGAACTGACGTCAGCACGCGGAGGCGGCGTCTAAGTACTCCGACGACGTCATCACGGCGCCCACGACGCCGACGACGGACGCGGAGCCGCAGACGACGCCTACCGACGCGCAAGGGTACTGCTACGCAAAAGTTTCCGGATCCAGTCTGACGCCTGGGGATATTCTAAGGTAAGGAATCTAATACTAACTAATGTCTCTTACAGATATATCGTTACACAAGTAGTAACTTGTGCGTTATTGTTTCAGGGCAAATTGACTTGCAAAATATCGTCAAGGTTCAGGTTTGCTACACCAGTTATTATACGATAAACAAGATGTTTGTTCTTTATTACTTATGCTCTACTACATGTACTTGCATAAAGTAAGGGAGTATGGTCATTGTTAAGGGAAATGCAACTTGTATGTTATGTCTGACCTGTTGGGGAAGAATGAGTCTAATGATCGAGCCCCAGGCCACCTCTGACCACCAGGAGGGGTATTCGCCCTCTATCGAAACTCCGAGGGTACATCCCTAATGTCTTTGCATAGCGGTTATCAAAGCCACATGTTTACACTTGTTTTTGTATGCATGTACTTGTTGAGTTTTTGGTTTAGTCTGGAGATAGCTTTGACATGATTGGGATGCTAAAGTGGGTGGGGGGAGGGTCTGTGTTTAACTGGTATGCCAATGATGTATTCCATTGCATTGAAGTCACCTTCACTTATGAATTTTACAAACAATTTGCAGAATACTTGGCACCACACCGCCATATTGGGAGGCCTTCCAAAAGCAGGTGTTACCTCCAACGCTCAGAGAAGCACTTGTTATTGTACTTTTGAAAACAGACAAACCACTTGAGAAATGTGACTCATATTGCTCATTATCATTCATCAATACAAATGCCAAAATATTAGCTACAATGCTGGCAGCCGTCTTGTGGTAAATAAATAATTAATTACCGGTACTATTTTTCTATACATTAACTAAAACAGATAGCTCAATAAATAAGAGGCAGGATCCGTGATATCTGAGTCAGAATGGCTTTAATCGGATGGCTCGAGCCTAAAGACCATGAAGTGGCATGCAATGGAATAGAATGGCAGCTGCAACGTCTCATCAACATTCCATAGTATATATAGGAAAACAGTATAATTGTATTGCATACAGTAGGCGTAACAAGTGACAAACGTAAGATAAGAACATATGGGCGTACAAAGAAGGCGTGCACAGGGCGTGCACGGAGACATGTGATGAAAACGTCACAGAAGTCACAGAAGTGTCATAAATGGGTGGATACATGGAGGGGGCTACCTGGGCAGCTGGAACCTTTAACCTACTGGTGCGCGCAAACGGGCCATGACGTGTAACTAGGGAGAGCTGGGGGCTCTGACTTCTACACTAGAAGAGGAGACTGAAGTCTGGGATGTCAGGACGACATGTACCTATAGCATATCTGGTATCTGATGTTTGGAGTACATGTTGATTGAATCTAAAAGTTATCAGGGCAAAGGCTACTTGACACTAAGGCTGGTGCATGCATATATTCTACATGTATTGCGTGTGCTATGAATCTTCTATGGCTATTAATTCAGTAATTCTCTTGCATGGAGACAGGAAGACTAGAATATAGCTGAAGATGTTTATGCGGTTCGTTAGCTTAGGAATGTGAAGCCGAGGAGCTGAACTGATAACGAGAGGCATAACATATTCTTGGCAGACAGGCAGGCAGGCCGGGCACCGCGCTGCTTGGCAGAAAGTAAGCGAAGGGTCAGGGATGCGGGAGGGGCTGCATCGCTCCTCGGAGTGGTTTCAGGAAACTGGAGCTTGAATCTGGTGTCCGGGCCCTTTGAGGCCTAGAAACGGGGACAACTCGATGAATTAACATGCACAATGTAAAACGTTGGCAACATAGGCCTAATACTCGTTGCTTTCACGAGGACTGGAAACTGACATACTAACGTTGGACACAACTATAATTGCGTCTTTATTCGTCAAGGGGGAACATATGCATATCGATCATGCACATATAACATATAATGGGGAACACGTAGGGACACATGACAAGGCAAAATTCAATTTTCCTCATTCCCTCCTTGAGCCCTACGTTTCCCTCAGGAAACATCAATATTCATGATACCATCTATCTGTTCATATAGCATCATTTGCTCGTCTCGAATCTTCTTGGAATGGGACTTAGGACTAGGAATACAAGAGGTAGCGCACAAGCCACAAATCGCAGGGCCACATTGTAAACATAGACAACAACTGAATATGATCATTACTACTATTCCTAGGAATGACAATACTTTCCATCCCCAGGCAGATATTATACTCCAGAGCCAACCGGACCATGTCCAGGTGCCTGGATTCTGGTGTAACTGATGGGCTATTTTGTGAAGTCTGGTTATAGCTGAATAAACAGACGGTGCGTTATTAGGAATGAAAATGCAACAACTAGATCCGATGACTCTACAAGCTCCGCCCCTATCGGCCAGTATGACGTCAAGGACAAGGCGATTTTGAAGGACAACAAATCTCATAGCAGATTGTTCTTCAGTTAAGTTACCTAGAGCGGAAGTAGTCTCATTCACTACTGCTTCGAGAGTTCTGGTTAGCCTACGTATTAGTTTACTATTCTGGACAGGACCTATGAAGAAAAAGAAACCTTTATTGAAGTCTGTATACTGTTCTAAGGCAGTTTCAGTTTGATCGACAATTGGGGACTCAGTCTCCCTTCTATGTCTAACGTGTACTAGATGTGTATTTCTGTGATAATCGGATGGGGCTAGAAAAACTGGTGGCAGTAGGAAGTCAATGTAACATGTTCCATCCCAATCTAGGGGCAGACGAACATATGCGGTCTGACCACACACAAAATATGAATGGCGTGAGGCTTTGAAAGTAGACTTCCCACTGTCACTATACTCGACCATAGTAGTACAATCACTATGTCCTAGATGTACTGAACCATTCTTTCTGACACATAATTCGCCTTTCACTGGTAGGACTGTAATAGCAGGCAAATCTGGAGTAGTCTCGGACTGAACATTCAAAACCATGAAATTCGAGGAATAATTACCTAGATCATATACTTCATTTTCTAGATCTAACCCTGTTCTATGGGAAAGTCCTTCCTTGTCTGGGAAACATGTTCTATTCAAAAGGGACTTATCGTCTGAGGATGACGTTATCGTAAACCATGCTCCACACGAACCATTGTGTGAAAACGGATAGGGAAAGAGTGGCAGAACTCCCTTCGGTGTCTGGAAAGGGGGGAGTCGACCACACACCCAACAATTAGTGGCATTGCTAGTCTGGTGTGAATAGTGTAACATTCGGATAAAAGTATTGTTGCGCATGGCAAGTCTGTAGGATAACTCGTGAGGAGGTAGTTCACTAAAAGTGTGCTCTACTGTATCATTAGAAGACAAATGTACATGTGAATCAATAGGAGGGAAATATACATGTAAAACATAACTTATGCATGTAACCGTAAGACTCAGAAATAACATAAACAGTAACGTGATTACGCATCGACTGCGCAAATTTTTACAATAACGTATTTTCTTGGAATTTCGTCTAACTCTCTCACTATGGGGGTCTATCTCATACATGTCAGGAACCTGTCTAACCGCTTCACCCGAGAGGGACTTAAACAATTAAACTGTCTGACTTGCTAGACCTCAGTTTCATTTTATACTCCTGCTGCAGAGTTTTCTCTAACAGGGGGAGTTTAGAGTCAGTATCTGGGCAGTCCTTGAAAAAAGTCTTTGGACGGAGTCCATGAAAACGTTTAACGTGACTGGAGTGGAGCCATCCTTTGCGGCCCTCCACTTTAATCGCGGTCCTTGTGGTCATCAGAACAAGCTTCGGCTCTTTCCAGCGGGGCTCCAGCGGACTTGAACGATCAAAATTCCTGATCAAAACCAGATCACCTGGAACGACCTCGTGCGGTTTCACCTGGGTGTTGTCTGGAAAGGCAGCCGCAACCTGTGAACGACAAGAGAGTAGTGCAGACATCAAGGAAGCTAGGTAATCTGTCAGCATATTACTGTCAACATCAGTTATTTTACGTGGCATTGGTGTACCCCACATGTTCGGGGCACGACCGAAAACAACCTCGAAAGGTGACAGACCTGAACGGGAGTGAGCGACCATTCTCATGTAAAAAAGGGCGACTGGCAGAGCTACCATCCAATCTACGCCTTTTTCTGCGCAAACCTTTGCAATGCGGATTTTCAGAGTCTGATTATGTCTCTCGACGAGGCCAGCTGCCTCGGGGTGTCGTACACAATGGAACTTCCACTGGTACCCTAACAGAAGAGATACTTGTTTCATGAGTTCGGATGAGAATGGCTGGCCATTATCTGAATATACGACCCTAGGTAAACCATAGCGGGGAAAATACTAACGAACCAACTGCCTGGCAGTGGTCGCGGCAGTGTAATCTGGGACTGGATATGCTTCCGTCCATCTGGACAAAGCGCAAACTACTACGAGGACATACTTGAAACCTCGGCATCGATCCATCTGAATATAATCCATCTGGAGGACTTCAAAAGGGTGGTCAGGAGGATGGAATCCACCTTGTTCCACCGGAACACCTTTACCTGGATTGAACTGACAACATATCATGCAGGTACGTACTTTCTGTTTGGCTGCTGCTCGTAAATGCTTGTTAAACCAAATGTTCTGGATACTGTCTAACATGGCTTTTTCTCCTAAATGTGCTGGGCTATGTGCGGTGTTGATAATGACTTGAACCATAGAGTCGGGGAGAAACCATGTGGCTTTTCCCTTCGTCAACCATCCTTGATCTGTCTGGACCCCTCCTAGTTCAGACCATTTCTTGATTTCATCGGGAGTAGCATGTGTCTGTATGTCTAGTACATCTCGTGTAGGGTCCTTAACTGTCATACAAGTAGTCTGATCTAGAACATCTATCTTTGTCGTGTTAACTGGAATGTCTGGAGTCTGAGCTGTAAGCTTGGCTGTTCGATCTGCTAGATCGTTACCCTGGGAAATGGTGTCAGTGGCTTTCGTATGTGCTTTGCACTTCATAATGGCAATGGCTTTCGGTAAATGTATTGCTTCTAACAGAGCTTGAATGAGGGGGCCATGCTGAATCTTGGCTCCATGAGAGGTCATGAAACCTCTTTCTTGCCAGAGTACTCCAAAGTCGTGAACGACTCCGAATGCATAACGTGAATCTGTGTATATGTTTACTTTCAGGTTCTTGGCTCGTAGGCAGGTTTGGGTCAGAGCAACGAGCTCTGCTGCTTGAGCAGACAAGGTGTCAATACGATGTGTTTCTATAACTTCAGTTTCAGTAGTCACTGCATACGCGGCGACTAGTTCTCCTGTACTTGTTCTCATACATGAACCATCCACATAAAGTGTCAGGTCGGGATCAGGTAATGCAATGTCTGTCAAGTCTTGTCTTGGCTTTGTCATGATGTTAATAACTTCCACGCAGTCATGTGTGGCAGGGTTTGATGTAATCGAGGGTAACAGTGTAGCAGGATTTAAAATATTGCAGCGTCTGATTTCTATGTGTGGCTGAAACAGTGTCAGTTCATACCCTGTTAAACGTGCAATTGTCAAGTGCTGAGTCTGTGTTCGGTTTAAAAGAACTTCCACGGAGTGTGGAACTTGTACTGTCAGGGAGTGTCCTAACACTATGGAATCACTTTGTCTGATAGCTAGAGCTGTGGCTGCAACTGACTTGAGGCACGCAGGCAGAGCCTGGGCTACTGGATCTAATGTGCTAGAGAAATAAGCACAAGGCTTGTGTTGTCCTGCTTGATCTTGCGTGAGAACAGACAATGCTGTACCATCACGTTCAGTAACAAAAAGTGTAAAAGGCTTACTGTAGTTTGGCGTCGCTAACACAGGTGCATTACATAAAGCTTTCTTTAACTCGTTAAAAACAAGTGTATGTTCCTGGGTCCAAGGGAGGACAGTCGATGTCGTTAACTGTATCAGTGGTTTAGCTAGATATGCATACTGAGGAATCCATTGTCTGCAGTAAGAAGTGAGGCCGATAAAAGCTCGTACCTCCTTCTGTGTCTTGGGCTGTGGAAGATGTGCTATTAACTGGATGCGGTCAGATGTCAACTGTCTACCCCTCTTGGACAGTAAGTGTCCAAGGTATACCACTTGCTGGACACAGAATTGCAGTTTCGAAGGGGACACCTTGTGCCCCATCTCGGCCAGAAAATACAAGACTGTAAGTGACGCACGTTCGCAGTCACGTTCTGTACGGGCTGTGATCAATAGATCATCGACATACTGGAGCAGGGAAGTGTTAGTTGGCATGTGAAAACTGTCTAGTTGTCTTTTAAGTGCTTGACTGTAAATACTAGGACTTTCTGTGAAACCTTGAGGAGCTCGTGTGAATTTATAGCTTCTTCCATTTAAACAGAATCCGAAAAGAAACTGGCTGTCTGGATGAATGGGGACACTAAAGAATGCGTTCTTGAGATCAATAACAGTAAAGAACGTAGCTTCAGAATCAATGACAGTCAATAGGGAAGAGATATCTGGAACTACAGGGTACTGGGGTATGATACATTTATTAAGTTCTCGAAGATCAATCACTAATCGATAAACTGGAGGTGCATTTGGATCAGTACGTTTAAGAATCGGAATGATAGGAGAATTACATACATTGGAGTCAGTTTCTACAACCACTCCTTGAGCAATGAGCTCGTCAATAATTTTCGATAAGGCTGCTACAGCCTCAGGTGGCAATTTGTACTGTCGGATTCGTGGTAATACAACACCTTGTTTCAGAGTGACACGATAGGGTGTAATGTGCATACAACCTACATCAGTTGGACCTTGCGCCCATAAATGCTGTGGTACGTTCAGTAATCTTGGATCAAAATCTCGTACCACATAATGACCTTTAAAATCACGTAAAAACAATCTCACACCTTCTGGGGAACAGCATATTACCGCTCCTAATTCCTTCAATGTTTTAATACCAAGTAAATTTTCAGGACAGGATTTCGTAAGTAACAAGTCTGTAGTTCAGGACAATGGACCAACTTCTAGGGAAACTGGTTTCGATATTTCATTAACAATAGGCTTTCCTGAAAATCCCAGGGAAACGTTTCTTGAGCCTGAGAGTGGAGCCCCTGGAACCTCGTCATGACTGATGGTAGTCCTACTTGCCCCTGTATCAATCAGAAACTTTCTGTCTTTCCCTAATACTTGACTATGTACATAGGGACCCTCTTGATCTACAGGAACCTCGATGAGAGGCAAGCCAACCTCCCTCTCTAGGCTGTTTCATGAATACTGCTGATATTCTGGATAATCTGACTGCGTACTGGTACATCTGTTGTGTAACGTGTTGTGTGGCAGCTATAGGCTGCGGTACTGTAACTGTCTGTTGTGCGTTCTGCGGTGGCTGGGAATTCTGCGGAACTTGTTCTTGTCTAGGAGGACGTGGTCTCTCTTTTGTCTTACCTGTAGCTATGTTGTGTTTCAGAACTGCACATTCGTTTATATAATGACCTGGCTGTTTACAGTAATTGCAGGTCCCTTTAACAGGAGCTGCAGAATGACTAGTCTGATTCGGACCCCTCTTCTGACTATCTGGTTGAACAGACTGTGCAACTAGTACTTTCATTTTCGTGTCTTTCATACGTCTCCTTTCGTGTTCTTGCTCTTCCCTGATTCTGTTCTGGTGATATTGTAGCATCTGGAGCATTTGAGATGGGGTATTAGCTTGCCAAGTACTCTCGACTTTCAATACTCTATTTTTAACTTGCGGTAAAGAATTCTCAACTAATTTGGTAACAAAAAGATGTGGATACGACTCACTACTTGTTTTCAGACCGCTATTAATAATGAAACATTTCTCAAATCTGGAATAAAAATCACTAGTGTCTTCGTCTTGTTTCTGTTTACAGGCTGAGATGGCATCCCAATCTTCCTTTTTCGTGGCTAGTAATCTTGGCAAGACCTGTATTAACAGTTCGGGCAATTCTTTGGCTTTATCCCCAAGACCAGTACCCGGGACTCGTGCATTATCTTCGGTCTCTAACGCGGTCCAATCTATCTTTTTCTCTCCCACCTCCCATTCTTTTTCCTTAAGTTTTTCATATATGCCCGCAGGCAACAGGACCTTTAACATTTTTATGATATCAGGATACGTATATTCTCCCATGCGGAGCATGTCCTTTAATTCACGATGAAACCCTGCTGGATCTTTATCGTGACAGGGTATTAACTTTTTCATTTCTAGTAGTTCTATTTTCGTGATAGGGGTGTAAACAAATACTCGTTCGAGATTACCCCCCGCTCCCTTAACTGGATGTACTTCTCGTAACGGATTCTGTCTGTCTACGTAGAACGGAGGTGAAACAGGAACAAAATGCGGAGTCAGGAACGTTCTGTATTTGTGGCGCTGTTCTAAAATGACACTAATTAAATCGGTACCTAGACCTTTCCATCTGTTTAGGAGTAACTCGTTCAATACAGTGTATAAGGGACCTGGATCAGAATGCTGACTCTCGTACAGTGTGATGAGGTGCTGGATCATGTACATACCCACCAGTCGCTGCTCGGCTGGGGGCAGTTTCAGAAACATTTGGGCCACTACTTCGTCTGGAAACGTGGCAGAATCACTAACCCATCGGACTGCTGATCGGGCTAGTTCTTGTTCATGCATGGTACTAAGCTCACTGTAACCTATTCGTAATTTCAGAACTTTATCGGTAGCCTGGAATACTTGTTCAAGAGAACACTGTTCTGGTACAGGAGGAGGAAAAGCTTTCTTGTAATCTAGGCGTGTATGTCTATCTGAAGGTCTTGTTCTACCTACATACGCTATTCTAGTGGGAATCTCGCTGTCTACTTCTTCGTCTGCAGAGTCATTCTCTTTCTCGGCTACTCTCATTTCTTCCTCCTTTTGGTGTATACTTATAATTTCTTTGCGAATCCTTTTGTACATGGATTCTACACAATTTTGTGTTCTGTGTTTTCCTTCTGCTATATTGTCACTCCATCTTGTCAGAACTCTCATATCTTCCTTGTTTTTGTCAGGATAATCCTGTTCTCTTATTAAACAATGTATCAGAAATTGCAAAATCATGCCTTGAATCTCGACTTTCCTGTGTGCCATAGCTTTGTGAATACTTTCTGGATTCTCCCCTGTTTGAATAAAGTGGTATATTCTGTCTAGATGTGGTTCCATATTTGATATGGTAACCAAGAAGCTTGCAACTCGTCGTAAACGTATGGAATATATTAACATGCTATCTTCACCTGGCACGGGATCATATCTACAATCAGGTCCGCACTCTGTAAGATACTTTCTGAGGGCGTCATACGTAGCCAGCTTTGGCGTACGCTGTAACGCTACATCTCTCAGTGTCCATCGCCTTGTTTGAGGCGGGGTAGTAGGAGCACCTACCCCTGCCCCTCCTGAACTGGAATCGTCAATTAATACTGGATGTGCGGCTGCTGGTAACGTGACTGGTACAGTAGGGATACGTAATGTGGGTTGATCCTGGGGGACTGGCGCATGGACAGGACCAACGACTGGAGGCACAGGAATTACATTATTAACAGGGGGCTGGACTTGAACTTGAACTGGCGGGGTAGGATCTGTATTAGCATATTCTGGGACAGTGTCGTCTAAATAGGAAGAAAGAAAAATTTTGGCTGCAGTCGGTTTATGACGCAGCTTAGTCGGGACCAAGGGTGGCGGTAAATTATGGAGTGCTTCCGGGGTCGCCTCCGGCAAACCCTTGGCGAGAAGAGGATACATACCTTTAATAAGAGCATTTCTCTGTCTGTCTGACTGTTCTGCTCTAACTCGTTCACCTTCTTCTAGTAGTTCCCTTTCTTGGGCTTTTTCTGAGGATTCTCTACTTAATTCTGCTTTTCTGAATTCTTTCTCGGTTCTTTTATGAGATTCTTTACGCCATAACTCTATGGCATCTTTCTGGGATTGTCTGGCTTTCTTTTTCCATAATGCTTCTTCTACTCTCATGATGCACTCGGCATCCCATGTTCCTGAAACAGGCCATCTATATTTCTCTTCAAGATGTTTGGTATAATCAACCCATAAATCTAGATACAGTATGGCATCTAAGCCATGCTTATGATACATAAAATGTCCAGGACTGTCCCTGGGAGGGACAGGAACTGATTCTTCGAGTAACCCTTTTCTGGTTTTTATCTGACGTAATTTCGAAAACAGCTGCATATTTGAACCGTACTTGAACTTGAACACAATACACAATGAACACAGTAATGAATAGCAAAACAATCATTCATACATGTACATGTATTTATATAGCGCAAATCACCGACCCGGTATCTAAGCGCTTGCTTAGGGAACCCGTCCTGGTATTCCCCTGTGAGATACCCTGGCAGGGTATCCACAAGGTGAAAGCCAGGCATCCCGCCGCGAGGGGCCGTAGTGGAGATTAAGCAAGCTATTGCCCAGAGTCGCAGAGTGTGACCCCGTGAGTTGAGTAGGCACCGGAGCGAGAATTGTCGAGTCCGTGGAATTTTTTGAGCCCGAGACCCGCCGAGGTGGGGAATCGAACCCTGGTCCACGGCCGATCTCAGCTTCCGGGTCTGCCGCCTCTAACCACTGAGCCACGCTTCTCCACGACATCAAGAACACATTAATAACAGTTCGAACAGAATACTACCTGATACATTGAAAAACACAATACTTGAATTTCTCGAGAACGGACTTACTAGAATTACTGGATGCACTGCTAAAACAGTACAGAACATACCGGTCTCCTAAAGAGACACGTCATACCGTATCCACCTTGGTGAACACATCGGACCGGATCTGTGTACCCAAACCCGTCTGACCGGGCACAAATTAATGAGCACCCGTCTAGATACCCCCAACAACGGTACTCACCGGGAAGCAAACTGAAGGCCTCGGACTGGACTGCACTGCTACGGCGTCTGGTTACTGCTACGCACTACACATGTGCTTCGGGCTTCGGTTACAGGTGGGCCTCCGGATACCTCGGACCTTGCTCTCTCGGCTTGGGCTCTGGTCGGAACGACCCGCCTTCCTCACCGCCTCGTCTGGATGCCGGACCGCAGTCTCCGTCTCCTCCGTGGGCCTGAGGGAGACTTGAGCAGAAATATCGGCAGGTGCGCAGTAGAGGTCCGTCACGGCTGTAGAAGGGTCAGGGGGCCTGCGTTACATCGCCGGCGCGTGGGGAAGGGGCTCGTCCCTATTCGGGCGCCATTTTATGTGGTAAATAAATAATTAATTACCTGTACTATTTTTCTATACATTAACTAAAACAGATAGCTCAATAAATAAGAGGCAGGATCCGTGATATCTGAGTCAGAATGGCTTTAATCGGATGGCTCGAGCCTAAAGACCATGAAGTGGCATGCAATGGAATAGAATGGCAGCTGCAACGTCTCATCAACATTCCATAGTATATATAGGAAAACAGTATAATTGTATTGCATACAGTAGGCGTAACAAGTGACAAACGTAAGATAAGAACATATGGGCGTACAAAGAAGGCGTGCACAGGGCGTGCACGGAGACATGTGATGAAAACGTCACAGAAGTCACAGAAGTGTCTTAAATGGGTGGATACATGGAGGGGGCTACCTGGGCAGCTGGAACCTTTAACCTACTGGTGCGCGCAAACGGGCCATGACGTGTAACTAGGGAGAGCTGGGGGCTCTGACTTCTACACTAGAAGAGGAGACTGAAGTCTGGGATGTCAGGACGACATGTACCTATAGCATATCTGGTATCTGATGTTTGGAGTACATGTTGATTGAATCTAAAAGTTATCAGGGCAAAGGCTACTTGACACTAAGGCTGGTGCATGCATATATTCTACATGTATTGCGTGTGCTATGAATCTTCTATGGATATTAATTCAGTAATTCTCTTGCATGGAGACAGGAAGACTAGACTATAGCTGAAGATGTTTATGCGGTTCGTTAGCTTAGGAATGTGAAGCCGAGGAGCTGAACTGATAACTAGAGGCATAACATATTCTTGGCAGACAGGCAGGCAGGCCGGGCACCGCGCTGCTTGGCAGAAAGTAAGCGAAGGGTCAGGGATGCGGGAGGGGCTGCATCGCTCCTCGGAGTGGTTTCAGGAGACTGGAGCTTGAATCTGGTGTCCGGGCCCTTTGAGGCCTAGAAACGGGGACAACTCGATGAATTAACGTGCACAATGTAAAACGTTGGCAACATAGGCCTAATACTCGTTGCTTTCACGAGGACTGGAAACTGACATACTAACGTTGGACACAACTATAATTGCGTCTTTATTCGTCAAGGGGGAACATATGCATATCGATCATGCACATATAACATATAATGGGGAACACGTAGGGACACATGACAAGGCAAAATTCAATTTTCCTCAGTCTGAGCCCCTACCCATGACAATGGTCCTACCGGACCAGTTGCGATTCCTGCCAACTCAATCCACGTTGCACAACCTGTACGCATTCTTCCCAGCACTACACCAGTTAGATCTCTCTAATTAGATCTCTCTGTCTCAGCAGGTCTTTTGAATGCTGCCAAGGCATTTGATTGTATCCAATGGAAATCTGTTTGCAATATTTTGTCTTATGGGAGGTCCGCAGGCCTTTTTGTGCTGGATATGGTTACTAGATACAGCTCCGGTAGCGAGGGTGAGAATAAACGGTCACATGTCTGATGCACTCCAGATAGATAGAGAAAAGAAGCAGGGGTGTCCGCTGTCACAAAGCTTATTTGCTCTGGCATTGGAGCCCCTGGCATGTGTGATCCAACAGCGGCATGCAAACGCTGCATTGAGGTTCTGCCAGCACCCCTTGGTCATTTAGTTATATCCTGATGATATGGTGCTCTAGGTCCATGATCCCTCCATGCATCTGAATATATACACTATGAGTGGTTCTCAGGTCTTGGCATCAACTGGTCAAAGTCAACAATTTTGCCCTTGACGCAGGCTATGATGCTGCACACGCTGGAGTAGCTCTGGGAGTCGAGTACGGAGCCTGTTTAATACCTGGGTGTTTGGGTGCACCGGGACCTGGAGCTAGTTGCCAGATAAAACTGTGGTAGAGCAACCACGAAACTTGAGGACCCAGAGGCACCTTGGATCAGATTGCCATTGTCACAAGCTGATAGAATAGTCATAATGAAAATGGTAGTACTATCAACATTTCTTTCCCTGTTCATGAATATCCCTATAATACTGACTCAGGCCTTTTTTTTTTTTTTATGCTGCACTCATCTCAGATTCAGTTGACTTGGGCTGACAAGCAACCTAGAATTATTTAAAATACCCTATTGCTTCTGTACAGCCAAGATGGCTTTGGTGCACCAGATATACAGCTCTATTATTTGAGTGTGCGAGCCCATTTTCCCACTATTGGCACTTCCTTCCCAATATACACCCCATGTGGCGACAAAAAGCGACAACATATACTCAATGCAGCTTCAAGCCATGATACCCTACATGCATACAGAGGTAACTCATAACTAAATCAACACAGTGCATTGTTTCATTCGGGCATGGCAGTCACTCAGTAGGCAGGCGGCAGCGCAGCCAATTTACACACTGGTATTGCCGTTACTGCACCACCTGGCCATTTCAATCCCACTGGAAACAGGGCCACCTGCCATTCTTCATGATGCAGGCTGACGTACTTTAGGCGATGTCTATCCAGAGGGAACGTTCATTACACTTGACTAAGTGCAGCAGAACAGACACCTGACTGCTGCTCACATTTACGTACACTAGACTCAGTGCGGCCCTTTGAAACGTTAATCCAGCGTTCCCGGATGCACGAAAAGACTTAGGGGGCACCACAAATATTCCTAATGAGCACCTCACGCAAGGGTCTATTCACCAAATTATATACTTCATCACAGCAGGTAGAAGTCCGGCCCCCCCACGACAATGTTAGATAAATGGAATACCATGCTTGAGACAACAATGGGCCAGGATGACTGGCTAACTGCAATCTCAGAATTATACATGTTAAGTATATACAACAAATGTACTACAGATGCAAGTTTGGAATGGGAATGCACTCCAGTGCGCCGTTACTGGGGGCAGATGATGTGCACCCTCTCGGCCGTGGTAAGACCCACAGACGTGCATATTGGACCTTGTTAAGCTCCTCAACCCGGCCAACTCTAAATTGGTTGCTGTAGCATTATTGTTGGCAAAGAGGTAAGTGGCAATCAAGTGAGGAAAGAGGGTATGCCCAAAGTTAAACACTGGCTTCAGGACATGACATACTATCGAGATCAACAAGAGCATCATCAAGAGTACTCGGAACCTTCCCCAGAAGACTCAAGAACCGTGTAGTGAAGTGGCCCACTCAACTCGGCCAGGTTCGACTTTTCAGCTGAGCAGGAGTGTTGCTTGCAATTAAAGTGTTTATTCTCCTACAGTTGGGCGCTCCCACAACAGCAGGGCACCCACACACCCTGAGGGCTACAGGGACATTTATCACGCTGCTACAAAAGGCATCTCTATCCGGGGGTTGTGCAATGTCTCTTTCTGCTTTGGACACCTTAAAAGGCTATCTTTGTGTCATCTGGGCATTTCTGCAGTTGTTCACAGTTCTTCCCAACTTCATGCTGCAGTTGGACCTAAATTTAGTCTTAACTTTTCTAATAAGCTCTTCCTTCGAGCTACTACACCATTGCTGGTAATAACATCCGTCCAGAACGTAAGTGAGCTTCAGGCTTTTTCATCTAAGCCCCCGTATCTCAACATCATCCTAGACATGCTGGTCCTTTGCACTAGCGCTTCCTTCCTACTGAAAGTGGTCACTCACTTTCATGTAGGCCAGTCCATCACCCTGCCTACCAATCCAATACAACAAATCTTTATCCAGCAAACAGCCATGAAAGACATAAAACACAAGAAATAAAAGCAATTCACCCCTTAAAATTATTAAAGTGCGTAGTGCAATTCACATAGGGAAACAGTGTAAAGTCATAGGTTTCGATGCATATCAAACAGACAGCAGCACATGGAGATTAACAAATAAAACATTCCACACCTTAGAACGTCTAAAAGATATAACATGGGGACAGAATCAGCATCATACTTAGATGAGTTCATACCTTTTTCTTATCCTTACGGCCTATCTACTAAAATGTAACACCACTAGGCAAATTTCTAAAGTACCTAATTTCTGTAGGAACACCTGGCCTCCCTGATGGGTTCTCAACGTGATTTTCGTAAAACAGGAACCAGAGAATCATGCCTAGGATCCTTATATAAGGAGCAGAACAATATAAAATGGGCCGTATTTTGTTTGGCAAAATTATTACAATGGCAAAAAGGTAAATCATTCGACCATACAGATGGTAGGGGAAAGGCGACATTAAAATGTATTAAACTCAGCATAAATTAGATCAAGTAAAATCGGTGAATGGGGTTCAGAAACCAAGTTAGATAACGTTCCATGCTGTGGCAGGTTGATACCAACATGTATCTATCAAATGAAACCACAGAGTGGGCCCTTCACAACCTCAAATTTATACAGTGGTTCTAGAAACATTTCTTAGCTACCTTTTTACTTTTAATAGCTATCATATGAGGGTTATCAAACAGTTCAGCTAATCTTATGGCCTCAAATGTATTCTTAAGATATACTAACCATGGGATCTGTGTCACCCAGTCCGTTGCTAACAATCCAAAACACTAGATCTCACCAAAGCCGCCTCTGGGTTTTCACAGATCTTTACCCACAGCAAAAGAGGGTCAAGACTCATTCTGATCCTCCAGATAGCGGGGACCTATTTCCTCATGGCAAATCAGGGTGGCTGTCCCGCAAGAGGCCTCCGTATAAAGCAATTTTCAACCTTCTGGATTATATATACATTTTAAAACTCCCACAGACCTGCTCCATAAGGTACATCAGAAACACATTTATATCTGAAAGAAACATATAGTGATAGATTCCTTACCTTAGAATTACCCCCAGGCATCAGACTGGATCTGGAAAGATTTCAGTCAGCATTACCTCTGCGCGTCAGTAGGTGGCGTTGTGCGGCTACGCGTCAGTCGCTGGCGTTGTGTTCGCCGAGATGACGTCGCGGGCGCTACTTAGATGCCGCCCACGCACGCTGACGTCAGTTCTTTTTTTTTTTCGCACCAGCAAGCGCAGATACAGGAAGAGCTGGTACCCCCAGTCATTTTTTGACTGACTTTTCGGGGACTTTTGTCTGTTTTTTCATCGAGCCTTCGACTCCTGGTGCAGTTAGGATGCCTGGTTTTAAGTTTTGCAAGGACTGTCATCGCAGGATGTCGGTGACGGATCCACAACGAGTGTGCCTTTTCTGCCTGGGGCGCGAAGACTGCTGGAGGCCCGGAAGTCGGCTCTGTGCCGTTCGAGGTCCTTGTACCATGGGAGGGCAAGGGACCATACGTGGAGTCATCATCGATCGATCCTCGGGATCCGAGTCTTCGCACTCGGTGTCAGGTAAAGCAAAGCACAAGAAGTTGAAGAAACGTCATCGTTTTCCAACTTCCCCCTCGCGGTCACGCAATATGGCTGAGGGTGCGGGTGGTGCCTCCCCCTCGGCTCTGGCGAAGCCTGTGCCGTCGCCGCTGACCTACCCGCCCTTTCCGGGTCTGTCTGCGACTCCGGCCCAGACACAGGAGTTCTTGTAGGCCATGGCTCGCCTCTTTGGGCTGTCTGGTCCCGCTGGTGCACCTTGGGGCCCGCGGTCCTGTCTGGGGATCCTCTCGTTCCTTCGCCAGCAGCTTCGGCCTGGCGTCGCTGCCGGCTTCAGCCCCTGCGCCGCAGGACTCCCATGGATCCAGGCCTGGATCCCGGTCGACGCTTGCTGACCTCATAATACCTCCACAGACGTCGACCCCACCGGCACCACTTCAAACTCGCCCGCTCCTCAGGACGACGTCGCCCCCGGTTTCAGCCCCGAAGGGGACGCAGCGTCGGGCCGGCGTCGGTCAATGCCGTTCTCTACGTTGCTCTGGGATTTTATCCTCATGTCCGTGCTCCTTATTTTAGGCCTGAGAAGGAATGGGAGGACTGGGAGAGATCTGAGGACCCTCTCGCAGCTGATTGCGAGGATGATCAGGACTGGGCAGTATCGAGGGTGAGGTAAGGGCAGCTACTTTTAAAGGCGCTGATACAGGTTCGGTGATAGATTACATTTTTGTGACTCCTGGCATCATACGAAGGGTTGTAACCTATAAAGTACTTATGTCGATATACAGTGACCATAACCCGGTCCTGCTTGTGCTGTGGTGGTACAACCCCATAGGGATCAGGACCAGCCCTCCCCAAAACGAGCTTGCTGTCCTTCCAATGGACCAAGGGAGAAGGCTCAAGTGGGCTAAGGTCGTACCGGATAATTTTCTCAATGAATTACTCCCTAAAATAGAAGGCAATATGGCACTGTGTCAGGATTGTAATGCTCCTAACGATGTAATCATGGGCGCTTTTGAGTCAATATGTGCACAAATTTCGCACGACTTGATGATCAAATCTCGTATAGGAGATAATTACCCCCACAAATGGTTTGACTCTAACTGCACAAAAGCGCATAGGGATCTATTACAAGCTCTGAAAACCATCCCAAGAGACAAGGCTGCCATCGCTATGGGGAGGAAGAGATATAGGCAAACGATCAACAGAAGGAAAAACGCCATAAAAAAGGACGCATCGGAAAAACTACTGTCAATTGATGTTTTGCGTGACAGCAAACCGTTCTGAGCGACTATCAACCAGCCTTTTTTCTCAGACTCAGATAACACAGTCATGGACTGTGTAATCTCTGATGATAAATGGCTTCGCCACTTTAGAGAAGTCTATGGAGAATCAGAGTCCGGCGCCTTAAGAAGCCCTTTTTTGGTCTCCGAGTCAGCCCCCCTACACTTTGATTATGATGAAGTTGAGAAAGCAATGACTGAGACCTCAAAAAATAAGGCCCCCGGGCCGGACGGTGTTCCCTGAGAACTTTACAGACATTCACCCCAATTGTGGGCCAAGGTGCTTACAAATGTCTTCTATGCGGCTAATGGTAATATCTTTCCTGCCTCATGGGCCACTTCAATCATTGTGCCGATTTTTAAAAAAGGGCAGCAAGATGACCCAGCTTGTTACAGACCCATTTCCCTGTTAGACTCTGCGATTAAGATACTAGGCAGAGTCTTATTGTACAAACTAAGGGACAATATTGAGAGTAGTGGGGCTCTGTCAAACTTACAATATGGGTTCAGAGAAAAAAGAGGTACCCTGGAACAATGTTCAAATCTGCACCTTTTAATTTCTAAATATACATTAGCTACGGAGGGGTCGTTATACTTGGCCTTTATGGACCTCTCCTCGGCCTTTGATATGGTGAATAGAGATAAGTTGTGGCAAATCCTCTTGGAGATAGGGATTGACCCCTGCCCCCTTGTTAATTTTATGGCATCCCTTCACCAGGAGTTATTTGCTAAGGTAAGGGTCACCAAGGAGGGCAGGTGTACGAGCCGCTTCAAATCAGAGCGGGGGTACGACAGGGCTGCATCCTAGCCCCCCTCTTTTTCACCATCTACATTAGTGGTTTAGGTAACTTTTTAGATGCACCAGGGGTGGACGTGCCGCGTGTAGGAGATGCTGTTATTCCGGCTCTCCTATACGTGGACGACGCAGTCTTATTAGCCCGTACCGGGGTGGGACTCCATAGATTGTTAGAACTATTTGGGATCTTTATGGATCGTCTGGACCTAAAGATAAATGCGAAAAAATCCCACTCAATGGTGGTTGGTCATCATAGACATAAGTGTAAACTTAAAACCTTTATTTGCAAGGGTGAGGTGGTTTCAAGGGTGGCAGCATTTCCTTACCTCTGTGTTCTCTTCGATGAGAAGGGGTCATGGGCCCCCCAAATCAAGGCTAAAAGTTTTTCCGTGGCAAGATCCACGTCAGCCCTCATAGGCTTTTCAAAAAGGTTGGGGGTTAGGCCCATGGAGGCTCTTTTAAAAGTTTATAACTCAAAATGTATGTCAATTGCGACATATGGTGCTCCTATTTGGGGCTATGTTCCACTTGATAAGATTCAAAGAACTGAGAACAGGTTCTTAAGATACCTCCTGTCTGTTCCCCAGCCCACCCCCATCTTCTCAATCCATTCTGAGCTGGGTTTGGATTATGTTTCAGACAAGCTGACACTAGCCCCATTAATTTTCTGGCTAAAAGCATGGCTCAACTCAGAGGTAACTCTGAATCATGCTATTCTAAAAAATGTCATGGTACTGGATCACGCAAAAAAAAAAAATACCCTGGCTTGAATACTTGAGATATTCATTTGGTCAGTTAGGACGCCTGGAGCTCTTTTTAACCCCTTCTTGTATTAGAAGGGAGGACGTCAACTGCACTAAGTTACACTTTTTAGATAGGCTTAGATTGGCCCGCGAGGAGCTGCAATTTTTGAAACCTGTTAGACGGCATTATATGCTAACAATCTCTCCCGCACTTGAGCCATATCTTAAGACTGTAACCAAACCCTTCCACAGAGCCCTACTGACTAAATTCAGATTCAACCTAATACATTATTCCCTGGGTAGTTATCAATCGTGGTGTAAACCAGAAGATGGCCCGCCCTGTAATTGCGATAACTTTTCGCAACAAGACACTATGCATTTCATTATGTTCTGCGGGCACTATGCGGGGATAAGGGAAAAATATCTGCTACCAATTCTGAAAGAGGCTTGTTTTATCCAAGTCAGACCTGCTCTCCCCCACCTTCAGATGCTGGGTAGCACCCGCATTACTTTCCATGTGGCTAGTTTTTTAGTGGCGGCAATTAGAATTAAAACGAAAAATACACCATTGAATGTATTATTCTGATTGTTATTATCAACTATTTTTAATTCATTCGGTAGAGTATATGTTTCATAAAAGCTTTTTGCACTGAGTTTGTAAATACATGAATTGCTCTATTTTTATGAATGTATGCACATTTTTATGCCTTTTATGATTTTAACAAATCGAATAAAGTTTATTTGACTGACTGACTGGGCAGAGGAGTTGGGGGAAGCCAGTGGTCTGGATACCTCACCAGTCCTTGGCCTGCTGTCTCCTCCTACTGTGGCTACGGAGGAGGGTGCTAGTTATGCTGTGGTGTTGCGTAGCGTGGCCGAGGCACTACACCTCGTGCTCCCTACTGTGGCCATCAGGAATAACCTTGTGACAGATGTGCTTCAGCCAGCGGCTACTTCTGCGGAGCCGTTGCTCCCCTTCAACAAAGTACTTTCCGACGTTCTTTTGGGCACCAGGTCCAGGCCCAGGCCCACCACAGGGGCTTCTGTGGATAGGAACGGCCCGACGCCATCGCCCGGCTCCGAGTTACCCCATTTTCCTCTCCCAACACCCCACCCCGGAGAGCTTGGTTGTCCAAGCCTCTGCTTCCCCGACCGCCTTCCCTTCCGCACCACCGGATAGGGAATCCAAGAAACTGGATCAGTTTGGAAAGAAAATGTTCTCTTCTGTCAGTTCTGTGCTGCGGTCCATGAACACCGCATGCCTCTTGGGCCGTTATTCCCACTCTCTGCGGGATACGGTGGTGAACGTGCTACCTCAATGTCCAAAGGAGGCCCGGCCAGCTCTCTCCCAGGCTGTTGCAGAGGGGAGAGATGCAGCTAAGTTCATGATTCGTTGTGCCCTTGACACCATCGACTCACTGGGCAGATCGATTGCGATGACAGTGGTGGTTCAACACCATGCCTTGTTGAGGACAACTGGATTTTTGGGGGATGTCGAAATCACACTTATGGATATGCCCTTTGATGGCCGTCACCTCTTCGGCGACAAAGCAGACATCACGTTGGAGCGGTTTAAGGACTCACGGGCTACGGCTAAGTCTTGGGGCTGTCTGCATTCTGCCCTCCTCCACCTTCTGCTTTTCGCTCCTTTCGTGGCACCGGTAGGGGTGCGCGCAGTGTTCACAACAGAGCCACAAGCCTGTGCAGCAACAATCTCAGCGCGGACGCTTGTTCCGCCGTGGCGGACCAAGGAGCCAGCAGGCGGGTCCGTCCACCTCCACCCCTGCCACCTCAGCCTCCAAACCTGTCTAGTCCAAACTTTCAGGCCCATCATACACCAGTGGGCGGCAGGCTTCGCCATCACCTCCCTCACTGGCTCACCTCTTATCGGCCAGGTGGGTTTTAGAGATAGTCCAGAGGGGCTACTCCCTCCCCTTCGAGACTACCCGTCCAGTCATGCCACCTCGGTACCACCGCATGTCGGGGGACCACTTGGTGCTTCTTCAGCAGGAAGTTGCGGCTGTCTTGGCCAAGGGGGCCATCGAGCCCGTTTCGATGCCAGAAGTAGGTTGTGGTTGCCATTCCCACTGCTTTCTGGTACCCAAGAAGGACACGGGCCTGTGTCCTATCTTAGACCTCCGGACCGCCAATTGCTTCCTCCGCAAAGAGAAGTTCAAGATGCTCACTCTGGCTCAGGTCTTGTCTGCTCACGATCCACAAGACTGGATGGTAGCGCTGGACTTGCAGGATGCTTATTTCCACATCCCAGTCCTGCGGGCCCACCGGAGTTACCTACAGTTCACCGTGCTCCCTTTTTTCCTTACCAGCGCCCCTCGGGTGTTCACGAAAGTGATGGCGGTGTGCGCAGCTCATCTGCGCAGATCTCGACGACTGGTTGTTGAAGTGGGCTCGCCCCAGGCAGTCGTCTCCCACCTCCAGAATACGCCCGACCTCCTACATTCCCTGGGGTTCTCCATCAACATGCCAAAGTCGCACCTGATTCCCTCTCTGAAGCTCCACTTTATCGGAGCCTTTCTGGACACGGTGCAGTTTCAGGTTTATCCTCCCGAACAGCGAGTCCGGGATATTCGGGCTCTGATTCCGATATTTCAGCCCATGTCACGGGTTTCGGTCAGAGTGACTCTGAGGCTGCTGGGCCTCATGGCCTCCTGTATCCTGCTGATCGATCATGCCAGTGGGACCTGAAGTTCCAGTGGGTACGGCATCAGTGGAACCTGGCTGAAAACATCCAGATCTCTGAGGGCACTGCACGACAGTTGGGTCGACGGCAGATGCCTCTCCCTTCCCCAACCGGAGCTTTACAGTGGTGATGGATGCGTCCCTCATGGGATGCGGCGGCCACATGGGAGAGGTAGAGATCATAGACCTCTGGTCTCCGGCGGAGTTCAAGCTCCATATCAACCTTCTTGAGCTTCGGGTGATCCGGCTTGCACTGAAAGCATTCCTTCCCTCTGTAAATGGGAGAGTATTGCAGGTGTTGACAGACAACACCACCGCCATGTGGTACTGCGACAAACAGGGCGGGGTGGGGTTGTGGACCCTATGTCAGGAGGCTCTGCGTCTCAGGACATGGCTGGAACATCAGGGCGTTTTCCTGGTGGTTCAACACCTGGCAGGTTCTCTGAACGCCAGAGCGGACTAACTCAGCCGCTGGTGCATGGTGGATCACGAATGGCGTCTTCACTCGGAGGTGGTGCAATGTCTCTTTCAGCAGTGGGGAGAGCCTTGGTTAGATCTATTCGCACTGAAGAGAACGCGCAATGTCATCAGTTCTGCGCGTTGGAATTTCCAAGATGGCACTCGCTTGACGCCGCTTTTCGTCGCGAGTGGAGTTGCGATCTGTTGTACGCTTTTCCGCCTATACCACTTCTTGCCAGAGTGCTGAAGAAGATCAGGCGCGACCAGGCACAAGCCATCCTTGTGGCCACGGACTTGGCTCGAAGAGTAAGGAATCCTGAGCTACTCAGAATGAGCATCGATCCTCCGATCAGACTGCCTCTTCGGGAGGATCTTCTGTCGCAGCAGCAGGAGACGGTCCTCCACCCAAACCTGTCCAGCCTCCACCTCTTTGCATGGAGATTGAGAGGCGGCAGTTGATTACTTTCAACTTGCCTTCTGAAGTTTGTTATGTCATTCTGGCAGCCAGGCGTCCCTCCACTAAAGTGGTATACGCCTGTAGGTGGAACAAATTTGTGGCATGGTGCACAGCAAAGGCTGTGGATCCCCTTCCTGCCCCTCTTTCTGAAGTACTACTGTTCCTTCTTTCTTTGGCCCAGCAGGGCTCTGCTCTGGGCATTATTAAGGGCTATCTTTCTATTTCGGCCTTTCTCAGGCTCCCAGATCAGCCCTCTTTTCAAGACCCCTGTTGTAAATTGATTTCTCAAAGGCATTACACACCTTTTTCCTCCTATTCCTTTTGTGATGCCTCAGTGGGACTTGAACCTGGTTCTTACATACTTGATGAGTGCTCCCTTTGAGCCTCTTCACACCGGTCCTCTTCGTCTCTTAACCTTGAAAACTGCCTTCCTGGTGGCCATCACCTCCGCTAGACGAGTGCGTGGGCTCCAGGCTCTTTCTTGTAAGCCTCCTTTCCTATCGGTTGTGCTCAGGCCCCGATCTTCCTTTTTGCCAAAAGTTGTTACGGCCTTTCACATTGGACAGACTATTACCTTGCCCACCTTCTTTCCACTTCCACATCCTTCCAGGGAGGAAGAGAGTCTCCACCGTCTGGACCCAAAGCATGCGCTTTCATTTTATCTCGACGGCACACAACAGTTCCAGGTGGATGACCAACTCTTTATTGGCTACTTTGGCACCAAGAAAGGTCGGGCGGTACACAAGAGGTCTATCTCCCGCTAGGTTGTCTTGTGTATCAAAGCCTGTTATTCGTTGGTTAAAAAGGAACCTCCGGTGGGACTGCGGGCTCATTCCACCAGAGCAACTGCAGCCACTACTGCATTGGGACGTGGTGTCTCCCTGCAAGACATCTGTAAGGTAGCCACGTGGGCCTTGCTGCACACGTTTACTAAGCATTATTGCCTGGACAGCCAAGTCCAGAAAGACGGCTTCTTTGGCCTTTCTGTTCTTTGTGACATCTGGTGTGATCTTGGTTCGCAGACCCACCACCGGGGTTAGTATTGCTGGGGTATCTATTCTAAGGTAAGGAATCTATCACTATGTGTTTCTTTCAGATGAACAAGTTACTTACCTTCGGTAAGAAACATTATTAGTGATAGATTCTTACCGCCCCATCCATCCTCCCCGTTCTGCGAACTGATTTCTAGGGTTAAGGTCATCCCTTTCAGGGCCCTAGTTTCAATGCACCAGTGGTCAGTTTCTTGCATGGCTCTGTGTTACTGGAGTGAAAGTCTTGTACAGAACTGACGTTAGCACATGGGCGGCGTCTTAGTATCGCCCGCGACGGCATCTTGCCGACCACGACGCCTGCGACGGATACAGAGCCACACTACGCCTCCTACCGATGCGCTGAGGTACTGCTGACGAAAAACTTTCCGGATCCAGGCTGAAGGCTGGGGGTAATTCTAAGGTAAGGAATCCATCACTACTAATGTTTCTTACAGGAATATCGATACTGAAGGTAAGTAACTTGTTCTTTTATACAAATTAGTAATCTCCCTAATAGGCTTCTGTCCCAGCTTATTTGCAAATGTAAAAATAGCCTTATTAATTTTAAAATGATTTGACCTTGCAGATAAAAACAAGTTCCATTTCAAGGAAGGAATAAAAAGAATCCTCTAAAGTAATTAAAATTGGTCACTACCTCCAAACGAGTTTTCCCCATCATGTTTGATTAGATACTTGGACTACTAGGACCACAAGTCATTGTAAATGATTTGGAATGGTTGATTTTAAGGTACAGGCCTTCTATGTAAGAGGAAAACTAATCTAATAAAATCTGAAGGCGGTTTGCATTACGGGCAATCAGTACAGTGTTGTCTGCATAAACGAGGATTGGGACGGATTTCATACCAATTTGTTGGGTATTCTTTCCCGCCTCAGCTAAATATTTAGAGATCCCATTTATGAAGAGAGTGAAGAGGAAGGGAGCAAGGATACAACCTGTCTCATTCCCCATGCAGATCTAATTTTGTGAATACTTTCACCCTGTAAGCTGTAGCGGATCCTGACTGTGGTATTCTGGTGCAAATGTTTGATTAGGGCAATTAGTTCAGAGTCCACCTCCAAAATTTAGACCAGTTCATCATGCCAAATGCTCTAGATAAGTCGATGAATGCAAGGTGTAAACTTCCTTTTGTAACCATTACTTATTTCCCTGCGATCATGGACATGTTTAGGCACTGGTCTTATGCCCCCAGTCCTGACCTAAAACCAAATTGCACATCAGACTGAATCTTATTTTCTGTGGCCCAAGTTTCCAGGCAGTACAAAAAAACTCTTCCTAAGATCTTCATGCTAGAATATATGAGAAATTGGTCTGAAGCATGAGAGAGAGTGCCTATCTCCTGTTTTTTTACACTGGGATGATAGCTGTACTCCAATAGACTGGTATATGGCCCTTTACTGTGCTCCTAATAAAGTTTTTAGCAAAGGTCTATATTGGTTTTAAATATGTCTGCATGGACACCATCAGGGTGAGAAAGTAAAAGACACACAATTGATGAACGTAATGTAGAACAAATCAAAACATTCGCCCCAGTCAAGAGATCTGGGTTAAATCCATCATTCTTTTGCTCACCATGCCACCTCAGTTTAGATCTGGCCATATTCAAATCAGTTTTGGCCCTGTGCCTCATGGGAACAGTCCAGCCCGAACTGCCAAGCCAGGTCCTCCCTGGACCGTAAACAAGCATCCTAGGACCGGTTTCACCCCTCTTCAGCCAGGATAGCTTGGCACAGTGAGCCCAGGACCCACGTCTGGGCATACCTGGCACACTTAAGGTGAGAAAGCAAAAGACACACAATTGATGGACGGAATGTAGAACAAATCAAAACATTCACCCCCAGTCAAGAGATCTGGGTTAAATCTGTCATTCTTTTGCTCACCATGCCACCCCCGTTTAGATACTATGGGGAACAGTCCAGCCCGAACTGCCAAGCCAGGTCCTCCCTGGACCGAAACAAGCATCCTAGGACCAGTTTTGGGGTTTCATCCCTCTTCAGCCAGGATAGCTTGATTTCAGTGGCACAGGTATGCCCAGACGTGGGTCCCTTGCTCACTTTGCCACTGGATTCAAGATAGCCTGGCTGATGAGGGTTATGAACCCGAAACCGGTCCTGGGAAGACATGGCTTGGCAGTTCGGGCTTGACTTTTCTCATGAGGCACAGGGTCAGACTGATTTGCATATGGCCATGTCTGAACTGGGGTGGTGGAGTGAGCTAAAGAATGATGATGGATTAAACCCAGATCAGCTGACTGGGGGTGAGTGTTTGATTTGCTCCGTCCATCATCCCCTTTGGTATCGCTTTGGGACACCATCAGGGCCATGCACTTTTCCGAGAGCTTATTTCCTTAATAGCATTGACTTCCTTAGGTTCAATTATCACAGGGGGATTTTGATCATGGCACAGGGCTAGTAAAATCATTTGCTGAAAAGGTGGATGGAGGGTAGCTCGGCCCAGGGTCAAACATTTCTGAGAAGTGGGCCCACCCATAGATGAGCTGGGATAACCATATCCACCCTCAGGGCTTCATGCTCAGCAAAAAGCTGATGGTTAATTATTTCCCAGAATGTGTTATTGTCTCTCATTCTAGATGCGTTTTTGCAAGGTCCTCCCAGGCGTTCTCTTGTATCTCCCTCTTTCTTTTCTCTGTATACCTTTTACACTCCATCTCATCCTCTAAGGAAGAGGAGGGACTCCAATGGCTGGATCCAAAAAGAGTGTTGTTCTACCTTCACTGCAAAATAGAGTTCCGGGCGAACGACCAACTCTTCGTGGGGTATATCAGAGCGCAGAAAGGGGAAAAGATACAGTAACGTACCATCTCCCGATGGATCATGCTCTCATATCAAAATCTGTTACGTATTAGCCAGGATGCAACCCTCTGAGGGCTTGCGTGCTCATTCCACCAGAGCCAAGGCTTTGACCACTGTTTATCATGCAGATTTCTGGTTCTGGACATCAGCCAGGCAGCCACGTGGGCGGCTCTGCACATGCTTACCCAGCATTACTGCCTTTATAGTCCGGTACATAAGTACGGGCACTTTTCCCACTCGGTCCTGCAGGACTTTTTACTATGAAATCATTTTGCAGACCCTCCTTGGAAGTATTGCTTGGGTATCTGTTCTAAGGTAAGGAATCTGCAGCTAGAAGTCTATATCAGATGAACAAGTTAATTACCTTTGTACTGCTTTATCTGGTAGACTCTGTTTAGCTGCTGATTCCCTACCCACCCATTGTTCCCGCTCTGCAAACCGATTTATAGACTTCGGGCTTTTTCCCCTTTCTGGACCCTAGTTTTCACACACCAGTAGACAGTAGTCATCAGGACTCCGTACATCTGGTGTTGAAAGTTGCAAAAGAAGATGATGTCACCTTGCTGGGGTGGCGCCGTGCTCGTCACTTCTGGTGCAGCTGACGATGCCACGCAAAGCTGAATGATGCCACCTACCAGTGCGCAGGGGTGCTGCTCATGAAAAAAATGATGTATCCAGTCTGACACCTGGGGATAATTCTAAGGTAAGGAGTCTGCGGCTAGATAGATTTTCTACCAATTAAGGCGTTACCAAAGGTAAGTAGCATGTTCGTCAGTTATGATCCTGGGTGTCGCAATCAATATTGACCGCATCCTAGTGCACTAATGACTCTGCCTTGTCCAATCATTGCTGTGCCATGTGTGGGGATGCCAAAATATGCTAGTTATGCCATGCGGTTCAAACTTTTATTTGTTTTGCTTATTGTAACCAAAGTGAGTGTGCTCCTTTGTAGACTCAAAGGCTGTGACAAGTGCAAGATGCTAATGCCATATATGGATACCATTGACAACAGTATGAGGATTTAGGGAATCCATCCCATAATTTTCATGCTTATCTCAGCAAAACCTTGGAAACTATAGGGTACTTACCACTGTACAGATTGGAAATTTATGGGGAGGGCACGTTGTCTACTAGCAGCTGTGGACCCTGTATTATTGAGGAATGGCCTTGGCTGCTCATGGACGCTGGACTCCCATTGGAGTCAGTCATTATCTCGGGACAAAAAATGTGGTAACACTTTGTCTTATAAAGAGGCTGTATATCTGCAGGAGTTAATCAGTAAAGAAGAGAGCTCCCTCTTTAACCGCATGCGCGCTAGCGGTTTTCCCGCTGCGATTTGCAAAAACCCTAGTTACGTGACAAGGTCAGATCGTCACACGCGCAGTGCAGGTAACGCCCATGACGAGCTGACCTTGTCACGCGCGTCGAAGGGGTTAAACCCTGATGAGGTGTTGAGCCATTTGAAAAGAAAACTGTGTTGGACTTGGCTCTGAGCTCGTAGTTTGATCAATTGAGAGCTGCATCAAGGATATTTATTACTTCTTCAACTCTGGTGTCCCCTACTTTGGAGCTGTAGTTAGAGGTTGATAGGCTTAACATGATGCTGGAGGGTTAGGTTGAGCTTGTATAAATGAGGAAGTCTCAATTATTTCTACAGCTAAGATCCTCTACAGCCATGGTACTCATAGTAAGGCCTTCGTATGCAGCCCGCTGGCCTTGCAGGAAATGTGCCCATGTTTTTTCAAACATCATTAAACACTGAAGAGGGCCACCGTAGCCTGTCCAGATTCAATACGTATTCGCCATGTATGCTCCAGCTACCCTCTTTTGTGTTTACTGCCTGCTTCTGTGACGTCACACAAGGCAGAAAGCAAAGGCCTTTTAAAAGTCAGCTGTTGCGCTTTCACAGCTGACTTTTAAGGGACCTTCTGGAAAGCATCCTGCTTCCTTGTTGTCCAAGACATCTTCTCGGCACCTATATTTTCGGAAATCCAAAGCACAGAACATAAAATATGTTCAAAAGGAAAAGGGTAATAACCCAAAAAAATATGAAAACCAGCTTTACAGAAGAAGCGGGCAGTAAGCCAAAGGGTAGGGCTAGAAAAAGGCAAGGTTGGATACAAGGTATATAAGTTTATGTTTCCAAGCAGATACATTGGGGTGTATAGGATCAGGTGGAAGAGCAGAGAGGTATATGGCATCAAAGTGAGGCACATGTTCGAAAAAGACATTTTGAACCAAGTGCATTTTCAGCCGAAAGGCACATGTGTTAACATATTTCCATTGAACACTTTGAAAAAGTTGTTATTCAAACGTTTAACATATATACCAGAAAGTATAGTAGAGATACTGACTGGGTGGTAGTAAAATACTTTTGCCTGTATATGCAGTAGATTGCATGAAGATTGTCAAGTGGTTATGGGACCATTAGGAACAAACTCGCAGGTGGGAACTCGAGAGTAACAGTAAAATGTTCCATACAAAAAAGGTGGCGAATCATTCATCTGTCTTAAGCATAAAGGGCAATGAACAAGCCTCATAATAGAATTAAAATAACTGGGAAGAGATCATAATTGCAATAGCAAAGACAGGTCACACCCTTCCTTTCTCCCCCTTTGAGGTTCTGGCCTAACTGCTAGAGCGGTCGACCTCAAAGCTGGGGAACTTGGTTTGAGCCTCAGCAGGGAGGTTCAACATCGTGTGATTCTGGGCAAATCATGAAATCTTCTCATGCCTAATAAAAAAAAATGAATGTGTCAGTCTGTAAGGCAACTGATGCTCATGTAAAGCGCTCTGATAACTTTGGGTGAAGATTGTGCTATATAAAACTTAAAAAAACAAAAAAAACGCCTGTGACCACATAGAGTAGACGTTATGTAACGCTGACTGAATAAGTATTGTGTGTCTTTTATGTATTTCCTTATAGCAAGATGCACCTCGGAAGTAGTCGCCAATGTCAGGGGTGGGTGGGGCAGGACTGGCTGCAAGTCTGGGCTCCCCAGTGTTAACACTGGTTCTGGTCCTGCAGAGGCTGGTAGGATAGGGGAAGGTGAGATCAGTGGAGGAGTGGGAGTAACTGGTAAACATGCCTCTTAAGATTGCTATTGTCCGCTAATGAAAACGTATTATCAAAATGTACTCTTTTTAGTTACATCTGCTTTTGAAATACAGCATTGTGTAGTAATGTTTTGAAAAGGTGGTGATTTTTTCTCTAGCCCCCACCCCCACCCCCACCGGTGCGGCCCTCGGCCACAAAGCACACTGTAATTTTGCCCCCCGAGAGAAAGTTTGTGAGTACCCATGCTTTACAGAGAGCTTTTTTTCAATCAGGGTTTGAAACTTGAAAATAAGATACCTTGTTTTTCCTTTGCTGATGCTTTAATGAACCAAGTTGTAAAAACATGGGAGTGCTGTAGCATTAACTGGGCCCCAAAGATTTTCATCTCCTACTTCAATCACTTGTCTTAATCTTTTCCACTCTCTTGGTCCTCCGATGGACCTTGCTGTGTGCTGAGAGGGGTTGCATATAAAGGGTTCCAGCAGTCATCCAATGAGGACCCGGAATTGGATACTGAACTACAAATTTGAAGTCAAACTCATGTAAATGACTCTGAACACAATGCTGTAAAGATACAGGAATAATACTGCAGGCCCGAAACTCCTGAAGAAACATAGGTGAGCCAAAATCATGCACACTGAGAATTCAAGCAAAGCAAAACAAAAATAGTAACATGAGTATTTGATGTTCTGTAATTTATCTAATCCGATCAGCTTCAGGCATTCAATAAGATTTTAAGTTGACAATGCTCATTCACTTTGAGTGAGGAAAAATCATAAGTGAGTCCATCTAGTTAATAATTTTAGTACATCAAATCTTTAGGCAATTAAGAGTATCATCAGAAATAAGACATTATACAATGAACAAATCAGTACCCAGAGCTCACAAGTTCAGGACAGGACGTGGTTAAGCCGGTTCTAGTAGTCTCGAAAGGAATAGAACACTAAGCGCATGCAGTTTATATGCAAATTATGAGAGAAAAGCCAGGTGAATCCGCACCAAAGTTCAGCAAATTTCTCCAATCAATTTGTAACATGCCTGCATGCAGAACTGCAGCCATCTGCCACTGCCACCAGCCGCATAAGGGCTTGTGTCCAAGGGCAATACTCTCCAGAAATCTATCCAAACAGAAGAGCAGCAAAGTGCTTTGCCAATCCATCAAATCAAGCAAAATTATAATCCTAGCATTTCCTGAGATGACCACTCCTGATATCACCTGATCTGGTCAGACCACTCAGTCCGTTGGTCAGTTCATGTTAGAAATTAGAATGTGGATCAGGTGACTCGAAGAAGACACAAAATGCAGAGGAAATAGGTGGATCTTTGAAGCAGTCCTTAATTCATCCTACATTTGAAATGTCAAACAAAATTCCTTTAGCTAGAGCACATGGAAAAGTTCGAAAGGGCAGTTTTCCAGGGAAGTGTTGTGTGAATGGTAACATTATTGTAGCTAAATCTTTATACAATACATATCTGATAGAGACATCTAGCCACAGATTCCTTAACTTAGAATATCCCCAGGCGTCAGACTGGATCCAGAAATGTTTCCACAGCAGCACCTCTGCAGCCCGGGGGGCGGCACCGCATGGCTCCGCCGTGACGTCAGCGGAGCCATATATGCCCCTCCCTGCGTTCTGACTTCAGTTTTCTTCTTTTCCGCGTCCCAGAGCAGATCCTGGAAAACTTGCGGTTCCTTGTCCTGTTTGCTAACGGGGTTGTTCCCGCAGACATTGTTCGGAGACAGGGAAGCACAAATATAAGTCACGGAGGCCGGCCTCCCGTTAATGTGACGCTGGAGCCTGCTGCTCTCGGTCTTTGCCAGGCGGAGGCGCTCAGGAGTTGTCTTCCCCCATACCCAGTCTTCCCTGGTATCGGAGTGACAAGGGCCCAAATGGAGATCTATTCAAAGGCTCTTCAGGCTTTCCTTGGGTCACCAAATTTGTAAAGAAAGGGGCCCCTGAATCTCGGTTAGCTAGCCAGGACAGGGAATACCATTTTTTGGAAAGACACTTGGCCAAAGTACATTACAACATTTTATAGGCACTAATCAAAGTGTTTCACTTGTGTTTAACATGCACCTCATTATATCCACAACAAGACAACCTTGTATCACAAAATATATTTTTTATTTTTCTTCTTTTCTTTAAATAATTGCAATCAGATACTCATATTTTCTTATATACATATTATGTATCTCAATTCTTTTGTAAAAAACAGTGGATACACTTTTCTTCAAACAGATATCAGTTCAGTTCATTAACATTTCTTTTTAAGTGCTTGAACTTAACTGGTTATAGTTGGATGCAGATTATAGGATACATAGGTTACCTAAAACTTTTTCAAATTGCATCTATAAAAATACACGTGTTCAAACATATGTTCATTTTGTTTCCTCCTAAAGTAACAAAATGTAACAGTTTGTTGGCGGAATCACCTAGTGCTCCAGTCACGGCACAGCCCGGTGCGGCTTCCTGCGCTGACGTCTGCTGCGGAGCACAGCTCGACACCCTGTCGATCTCTTTCCTCCCCGCAGGTGGAGGTCGAGTCAGTGCTGGCTCCTGTGGTTCCTCTGTTACAGTAGGATGGGCTCCCTCTGGGTTCACCGTGCCCAGGGTCGATTCAAAGCCCCTTGGTGCAGGTGCCTAGTGTTCCTTGGCCTTTGGATCAACCCCAGGAAGCTCCAACTTTATTCTCTAGTGGACGGGTTAGCCTTCAACCGTCCCCTACCGACGGTTTGTTGTCGCCTCCCATACTGGCGACAGAGGCTACCGCAGCCTTCGCAAGGGCTGTTCGCAGGGCTGCGGATATTCTCCGCTTGCAGCCCCCTAGGGTTTCCCTACCCACTGATACTTTACTGGATCTCCTCCTCATGGAGCCTGTAGACGTGGAGCCTTTGCTGCACTTGGTGGGTCTTTGTATGATGATATGCTTGGTACTTGGGCACGGCCCTCCTCTGGTGACCCTGTTAATCGAGCCATTGCTCGCCGGCATTGCCCGGCCCCAGATGATCCAGTCTGCTTGTCCCTTCACCCTGGAGCTCAGTGGTTGTCCAGGTGGATTTTGCCTTGCAGCCTTCGTCTGCTCTGCCGTTGCTCCCTCCCAATAGGGAGTCTCGGTGGCTGGAGACATGTGGGCGCCACATTTTTGCCTCCGCCTGTGCGGGCATCCGTGCCTTAAACACGTCATGCGTGTTCGCACGTGCTTCCTTTGCCCTTTGTGACTTGGTTGAGCTACTTCTTCCTTCTCTCCCAGAAGGGCCCGAGCTGACTTGCATCGTCTCATTCTTTACGGCCGGGGAATGGCACAATTTTCCATTCGCTCGGCCCTGGACGCTACCGACTCCGTTGGTAGAGCAATGTCCCGTCGGTTGCTTTGCGCCGCCATGCATGGTTGCGAGATAGTCGTTATGCTGACAACGTTTGTGACGCTCTTCGAGATCTGCCATTCAATGGTGTGGACCTTTTTGACTGTCACGCTAATTTAGCAGTCTCCTGCCTCATGTTTGGTCTCCCGTGATTTGCTGACCCTTGTGGCCTGGCTTTCTCAAGCTTGCTGCTTGTCTTTGTCACATGTTGTGTGACTATATGTTGCTTTTGCCTGATAGGCAGTGTTGCCTTCTTTGTTTTGGACCCTGGGTTCATGACGTAATTCCCAGATGGTCTGAGTGGATGCTACGGCATGTTTGCCTTTGGTCAGTTCAGCTGGTTCTGCCTTCTTTTCAGTCCTCTGTCTGTGAGCTTGGCTCCAGAGGAAGCACCCTTGCCGGGGTTAAGACTTACCCTATGTGGGGTATTTTCTGGCTGTTGTGTAGCTGCCTTTCTACAAGGAAAGCTGTGTACTCTCCTGTGGAGTGTTCTTCACAGGGTTCTTCTGTGGATCACTCGGTCTTCTCTTTCTGCCCTATGCAAGCCACAGGTTGATGTCGCTGTATAGCACTTTCTATTATGGTTGGGATCTATGGTTGTCCATAGTACATCGAAGCATCGGTATAGGTTCCTACCATGAGGCTTCTGCCTCCCCTGCCTTTCACAAGGACGTTTTTAAGCAGCACTGTGCTCCTCATGTCCAGGTTGGCTGCTCTTCTTTTCTCCGACCACTGCCCCTTGGGGCCCCTTGTTCTGTTACGTTCCGGCACAGTTCTTCCACGGCTGACGCCCTGCCATCGTATAGCGCCAGGACACAGCCGCTGCGCAGCATGCTTTTTAGTGTTTGTGCCTACCTGTATTGCACCCTGGTATAAATCGCTATCATAGGGTGCTGATTCTACCCTCCCCTCTTCAGGGTGGATAATAATTTTTCATTGACCTTGTCTTAGACGGTGGCGTCTTTGCCATGTATGTCTATGCTGTACATTGCCTTGTGCCCTTGATTTCTGGGCACTTCCCAAGCAGGTGTTTTCCCTCTTTCCCTGCTGCTTTCCGCACAGGTGTTTTCCACACTTCTAGTTTGGGTTCCTGCTGTAATACTCTCAGGGAGAGTGTTCTCTTCAGGTTACTCGTTTCTCATGTCCTTAGACCATTAGGTTAGTCCTAGCTGGTCCCCTTTTTGTGTCTAGCGCCATCTCCTCAACTGTATAGTGGGGTAACCTGGGTCATCCCGGGCAAGTGGCTGATGTCGCTTACAGATCTAGACATTGTCCTGTCCGATTTCGCTACCACATGACTGTTGGTACTACAGCATGGCCTAGTCTTGTATTATGCAATACATCATTTCACAATGTGTATCTTTCTTAATTTATATCTGCTCTGTGCTCTTTCCACAGCGGGATCGCGCAGGCAACGTTCCTTCCTGCGGTGTCCGGGGTCTTCGCCCCGGCCTGCACATGGTACAAGCTCTTGTGTGTCCTGCTTGCCGGATACCCCTTTTTACAGGTTGGCTACCTGGTGATGCGTCTTTCACATCTGGGCTGCTCTTGGTACCCTACAGGGGGATTTCCCTATACTTAGTGTGGTTTGGCGTCCACCCTGTATGCTTATGTGTTCCTGTCTTCCACATGAATAACATCCTTACTATGGTCCTGTTCTGGGTGCTTCTACTTGTTGCTGTCCATCCTTTCACATGTCTTTTTGAAGGAGTGACTACGTGCTGGAGTGTCTTGTGTTTCTGATAGTGCCGGCACTTATGGCCATGGGTCGATATCCTGCCACTGCTGCCACACGTTTCTTAGCTGGTGCAGGTTCAACAGGGCTTTTTCTGCTGTTGTGCATATTTGACCAGTATGCGCTGACTCTGTCATACTGTTTTGACCTCTCTCTGGGTCTTGCTTCTGGTCAACACATCGGACCCTTCGGACCCTAGGCTCAGTTCCTCTTCTTCTACGAAGCCATGAACTCTCACTTCCGCACTGACATTTCTGGCTCTGTGTTTTCTTTCTCTCAACTCGGTGTACATACTGGGGTTTTGTGCTGTTCTTTGTCGGCGTTTAGTGCCTTTGCCTCCCATTGTTTTCCGCTCTTTTCAGAGCTTTGTGGTCTGGTGTTGGCTGTGCTGGCATTGCAGTCCCCACTGTGTTTCATCACCTTGTTGATGCTGAGTTCTCTCTGGAACTTGGTGGGGTACAGTCGCAGACCCGCCTCCTTTATGGGTATGGCTTTGGTATCTATTTAAGTTAAGGAATCTGTGGCTAGATATCTCTATCAGATAGAAGAGTTACTTCTCTTTGGTAACGATGCATCTGGTAGAGACCCTGCCTAGCCGCAGATTCCTTAACGCCCACCCATCCTCCCCGTTCTGCAAGGAACTTTTCAGGTTGGGATTCCTGCATTTGCCTCCCGGGTGGCTTTGTCTTTCTGCGGGGTCACATCTTTCACTTCACTCCCAAACGGAATGCTCAGTCTGTTTTGGTTTGATCTATTCCACCCATTCTCTTGATTGGGCGGTTCGCTCATATGTCCTTTTCCCTATCTCAATCGCCTTGGGGTCTCTTAACTCCCCTGCAGTCCTTTGGTTTGAAGTCTATTGGCTCTGCCTCAATCTATGGGTCTCTTATAGGGGATACGACGTCCCCTTCTGGTGCCCTCTTGTGGTGGATTGTCTCTGCTCATGTGTTCTGGACTTATTGTCCTTCACGGCTATATATTGTGGTTGCAGACTTTGTCGTCTGCCATAATGTGTTTTCACATATTCTTCTGCCTCCGGCGGAGGTTTAGCCTTCGATTTTGCCGGGTTGCTTCTCAGAGCGGTGCTCTGCTCTTTCCCTTCACTAGTTTTCAGTATACAGTGCCTGGAACTGTCCTTTATGGTGCTGTTTTTCACCATTCAATTTCTTTTTTCTTTTTCACGCACTGTTCCCGTATTCTCAGTTTTTGGTGGTGGCTCCACGTAGTGGTGCAGAAAAGTTTCCCCGGCGAAAACTGACGTCAGCGCCCCAGGAGGGGCATATATGGCTCCGCTGACGTCTCATCCGTGGACGACATCAGGGCGGAGACGTGCGGCGTCGCCCCCCGGCGTGCAGAGTTGCTGCTGCGGAAAGTTTTCCGGATCCAGTCCGAAGCCTGAGGATATTCTAAGTTAAGGAATCTGCGGCTAGACTGTGTCTCTACCAGATACATTAAGTAACTCTCCGATAACTCAAGAGGAGAAAATTAGTTGTTACTCACAAATTGTTATATCGAGTGATTCTCTCCCCTTCAGCAGGCTTAGTGAAGCAGAAGACTCCATGAATACGGTTTTGCCTTTATTAATTTAGGCTAATATAACCCAGTGACTTATAAAATAATGAATATATATATACAGGGAATGTAGTAGTTGGGCTTTAGTGTAATTTCTGATGCACTTAGGAAAATTCATTTGTTCAAAAGTAATTCAGATATAAATAGGATACTACTACATTTATAAGTACCAATATGTAAATGCAGTCTAAAATTTATAATACATTTTTCGTTTGAATATTTATTAATACATAAATTAAAAATATTTTCTGAAAGTTTCATGGCTGCATCTTTTAGTACAAAAGTGTAGCAGCTATTTCTCTTTGTCACTGAGGGTGCACACGTTATCACATTTAGGGACATATGCAGGTAAAACCCAAATTGCGAGTTGTTAATAGCGATTTTTACTGAATCGCTATTAAGAACTCGCAAAGTCTGATGTAGATAAACAATCGCTAAAAGATAGTGATTCAGTAAAAATCGCTAAAAATAAATACCGATTTCGCATTACCGGATCGGTAATAGTGATTTCGCATTACCAAATCTGTATTAGTGAATCAGCTAATTCAAAAAATTGCTAATTTGTGAATCAGCCAACCGGTGCATCCTGATGACCTCACACCCAGGAAGTGGGCTGGCACATGCTGTTAAAGTGAGCCTGAAGCTGTGGGAGAGGCAGGGAGCTGAACCAAACACCCAGGAGCTGCACTGCAACCAACTTGCAGACACCCAAAACAACCATGGACACACAGGAGAAGGAAAAGGAGGCTTGTGAGAGGAAGAGAAGAGACACATTTAGTGAGAGGGAGTTGGAGGTACTAATTGTGGAGGTGGTGAAGGATCCTGACCAGCTCTTCTGTAAAAAATCCCTGCACATGCCTGAATCACAGGAATGAAAAATTTGGCTTGTGTTCCAGGAAAAAATCATTGCCATGGGCGTCCCCAGCGCTCAATAGACGAACTCAAGAAGCGCTGGTATGACCTCCGCAAATGTGCCAAGGAGAGGGTGGTTGACTGGCTCAAACAAGCCAACCAGACAGGTGGCGGGACATCTACTGAGCCTGTACCAAGTCCCTTGGATCAATGGTGGAGTCCTCCCTCCAGCCGGAGGTCGTCACTGGCATCGGAAATGCAGACAGCTCTGCCAGAGATGCCAACAGACAAGGTAAGATGCATGCACAGCATGCTGCGCCACCCCTTCCCTAACCCCAATCCTCAATGACCAAGTATGAATCCCACTCCAGTCCATGATTTGCCAAAACCCATCAATGCATCATGGGAGATGTAGTCCCAATTTAACATGTAGCATAACAGTCCACTGAACCCAAATGCATGTCACACACATCAGTAGATAAGCAAGCGGGGGACAGTCAGTTTGATTGGCAAACATGAAATTTATTTAAACGCTAATGCTGCTAGACAAGTGAGTAAATGGACATTCTGTATCCACAGGCGACCCAGCACGCAAGGCTACAGAAAGGGAGACAGAAGAGGCCCCCAGGGAGCCCAACACCCAGGATGAGGAGGCCCTGTCACCAGCTGAGGTCACACCACCACCACCAAGAGCCAGGAGGTACACAGTGGGTAGCCTCCAGGAGATGGAAGGCTCAAAGGAGGCGCGCATGGAAGCCCAACAGTCCATGCAGGAGGAGGCTGAACAGCCACCAGGAACACAGCCCCCCATGGAGCGTGGACACACAGGTGCCTGACGACGCTGACCAAGGGCACACAGTCCTGTGCACAGGGAGAGGAGTCCAGTGATTTTGCAGGTCTGGAGGGGAAGATGCACAAGGTGCAGCGGCTGCAAGGCAAAACAATGTGGTCAATGCAACGCCAGATGGTGGCCCTTAACAAAAACATGCAGGACATGAAGGAGGGCATATACTGCCTTAACAACACTGTGGCTGAGGGCATGCGGGACATGGCAGAGGCTGTGAGACTGTTGTGCAGCAAGATGGACAACAAACGTGGGGCAAGGCGCAGGGACAGACAGAGAATGGATGGTTACACGAAGGCAGTGAACCGGCTATGCACTGTCACCTCTGTCCTTAGCAAGTGCACAGTGGCCATGCAGTTAGAGATGGCAAACTGCAGCCGTGACGTTGCCAGGGGGTTGGTCACAGTCACCTGGTCCTTGGAAGTGCTACAGACCACACAAATCGCTGCCAGAGGATCGGGGGAAAGCGAAGAGGCAACAAGCCGCAGCAGCATCACTCCCCCCAATACAGGAGTCCAGGAGGCACAGTGGAAGGCGTGGACCAGCCGCAGGACAGACCTCTAGGGAGGACAGTGTGCCTAGTGAATGCAGCAGTGCACCGCGTGGGCGCAGAAAATAATAACAGGCATCATCTGCCATTGGGAGATGGGTGAAGTAACTTATTTGACCAAATGATGGGATTTGTGAATTTGCATGTAGAGTATATAAGGCATGCTGGGGTTTTTCGAGGAACTGTGAGGCCTTCATGGTGCGGCGGTGTGCTGTCCTATATCCTGACTGAAGGTCAATAAAACACTGTACCACAATTGCATTTACTTGCTTTGTCTCATTACTTAGAAATAGTTGTGTGTGATCTAGCCCATCTGTGTCTCCCATCTGGTGCTGATACATCAAAGATATACATCAAGGTGTGTCACATAGATTTACCCAGCAGGTATCCTTCTCCAAATTCACCCCCAGCAAGACGGGTGTAGATCCCACTGTTCCTGAAGATGTAGGAATCATGCTTGCTCCCAGGAAATTTAGCAATGATGTCGGTAATGATGTGCGACGCATCACATATGACCTGTACGTTGATTGAATGTGTAGATTTGCGGTTACGGTAGATGTAGATGTGCTCAGTAGCAGAGGGGGGGGCAGATTGGTATATATGTCTCGTCAATGCACCCTATTACTTGTGGGGACTGGGCCTTCTGATAAAAGTCCATCTTTGTCTTATTAAGATCTGCCTGTGTGCTGGGGAACCGGATGTAGTGGTGCATTCTTTGCAAGCATCATGGCATCCAGGAATGTGTTGAAAAAGCGTGACGGGCAACTCTGTGAGACACCGCCAGCCACAGCTATTACCCCCTGGTAACTGCCGGATGCCAGTAGGTGCAGGCAACAGAGAACCTGTACATGTTTCCGGTATCGCGTGCGCCCTTGGTATCTGGTGCTCCAGGAGTGGGTGCGGGTCACGTATCAGGTCTAAGATGGTGGTGGGGTGAAGCCTGTACCTCTCATGGATTTCTGCCTCTGTCAGTTGGAATAGTGTGATGCGCAATCTGTATACGCGTTCCTGTCGTCTCCAGAGCCTCAGTGCTGCAGCCTGCATCCGCCTTGCTATGACATAGAGGGCCGCCATTGTGTTCAGGCAGATGCATTCTGGGGCTGTTTATATGCAGTGCACCTGGTTACCAGGTGCTTTGAGTCAGTGTTAATTTGCGACTTCAAATTAGCGTTTTTTCAAGAAATCGGTATGTGCGAGTTTATGTACATTGGTTTGCGACTTTATTTTGTGATTCCTTATTTAGCGACTAGCAAAATATTGAGTCGGTGTGACATATCCGCTGAATAAAGAATCGCTACCTGTTTTCCTTTATTTTTAGCGATCCGGTATTTATGACCCTACATGTCGCATGGCTGATTTGTGATCGCAAACATGGAAATTCTTTGAATTTCTGCATTTGCGGTCAGTATGTGTCCTCCACCATCAGGCCCCAAAAGGTTTAAATCCTCAATTTCACTAAATCAGGATTCGTTATATTTCACAAATCTCATTAGTTAGTCTTCTATTTCAAACGAAATGTAAACCAGGTAGAAGTAATTTTAACAACGTGAGAGTTTCATCATGTGCATGTTTTTCTCACACGTTAATAAAATAGGATTCTTTTCTTTGGTAAACCACAACCTATCTTACTTATAGGTATTATATTATCCAAAATACTTTTTTTTCGTGAATGCTTTTATGATGCACTAACTAAAACTCTTTTTCAAAATCTTTTCCATAACCTGTAATTGATGCACGTTTATTTTCTCTCAAAAACTGTCATGTCCAGTTTTTATTCGTCTTAAAAATATAAATGAAATTTCCGCTCTATCACGAGAAACCATGTTAAGTTCTCCATGTAACCATATATGGTTGGAGGAATATAAACCAATGACATTCACATCACCCAAGCAATGAATGCCTACATTCACAGGGAGATTTTGTTTTCTCATCTCTGTCCGGACAGGGAGTACTAAAGAATTGATGCAGTGGAAATAAAGGTCTTAGCACCCACAGTCTTTAGTTTTACGATCTGTTATTTCTGTAAGCAATGCATCCATATACCATGGTAAAGAAAACTGTAGATCACAAACTGTGTAAAGCCTAAAAGCAGGCAATAGGTACCTCAAGTAATAAACAATTATTACATTGATTATATTCATTTTCAAGACACATATTCTCTTTCAAAATACAGGACACATTTGTTGGCAATTGACCAACATTCCATGTTGTTCCTATATGACATTTCCCTGATGAGCAGCCAATATCTTTGGATATGGTAATAAAAAAAGAATTGTTCTTTGTGGCTGAGATTGGTAATGAGCTGTACATATGCAACTTGTTGCCACAACCCCCTAACAGCACAATAAAGGCCAACTGTTTAATTGCCAGATCTTATAAGGAAGTGCAAGAAGAGGGGCAAAGGTGAGGTAGAAGGTCACTCTTCTACTTTTCACCACTCTAAACTTTGAAGCACATACTATTTCTAATTGGTTCCAGTACTTCTTATATCAATGATTCCCTCTACCAAACAAGATCTGCTTCTTTTTGTCCTATCGGTTTCTGGCGTCATGTGGCTCCAGTTGTGGATTGCAAGGCTTTCGGAGGAACTGATGTAATGAGTACAATTTAAGGGTTGTATGACGTTACAGCGCATGCTTTTACACCGCATGCAGTTACAACGCAAATGTTTTCCCCGACAAACTGTCGCGGGTGCGCTGGAGTTTGGAATAGTAAAATTTACTATTTCAACTCCAGTCTGTCCAACAATAGGGAAGGTGTCTGAGTTACCGTTACAACCGTTACAACACATGCTTTGTAATGCATGTGTTGTAACAGTTGTTTCCCCAATTTAAGGTGTCACATGAGTCATAATATATTCAATTTCTTACACATTTCATACTTGGGATCCGGAGCCACCGAGTATTTTTTGTTTTCAGTCAATGGTTTGTCAATTTGTACAGCCTTTATTCAATTATCATGACCCCTCCAAAGTCTTTAGGCATAGTGTATTGTGAGAAATGAGACAGACAGATATTTGCATATTACCCATCTTCCAAATATTTGTAGTGCTTAGGGAAACTGCATGATACATTATGTGACATGCATCAGATGCACCCCAAACCCATTCCAGAAAGAGGCCAAACTTTTTTGGGATTTTTTGAAAGAGGAGCTTTTTATGCCAGATCACAAGTGATATTCTCATCACAAATATGTCAAAACACAGAAAATGTTCCATAAAGCGCTTGATCAACTTGTGAACCTATACTATACTGACATTGGAAGATTTTAAATCAGAGTGGGTAGTTTTTTCCTTTCTCTTGTGCTTCAGCTCCACAAATAAAGGTTTGCTGGCAGCTATGCTTAGCAATCCTATAGCAGTAGATGTCATTATTCTAATGTTTCATCAGGTACTACTACAGTTGCTGAGATGTCATTGGTGTTGATTACATCTAAGTGGCTCCAACTAAATCCGCCCTGGCTGCAACCAGCCCACCTCTATTGTGCCAGTGGCATCAGGCAAAGGAAATCAAACTATGCCTGGTTCATAACTATGATGATGATGGTAGCACCAGAAGCACCAATCCCGATGCCACTTTCAGAACCAGCATCGCCTTCATGACTATAAGACTGTATAAGAGAGTGTGAAGTTTCTTGAAACTAATTTCATCCTAAAAATAGCTATAAATATTGACTGTTTCTTAGCGCTTAGGACTAAAAACATTTGATAGTTCCAGTTATGCTTTACCTCCAAAGATGATGAAGCCTCTCCTAGCTTTCTACAAGGGCAGTATAGCCTAACTGGTTTGCTCAAGCAGTTGTTGTGACTAATCAGTAAATCGAGAAGGGACTGAACATAGATAGATAGATTCAGAGAACAGTTACTTGGTTGCCATTATAGCCAGCATATATTGAGAGATGACTAAAATTTGAATCTAGTTAGGTCTCGGACTAGGCAGTGCATGCGCTGTCTCATCGAGAGATGCTGTATACAGTATGGTGGGGGAAGCTCCGCCCACTTTCCGGCTAGCTTTTTAATTGTAAATACAGCATTGTGATTGGTGTTCGGCAAGTTTGTCCCGCCTCCTGATGGCTAATACATCATTTTTGTCCCTCCATGGCTATCTGCCCCTTTACTTTCAAAACAGTTCTGTTCCCCAGACTCCCTCTTTTCCCTCCTGCAGTCAGTCACTCCTCTGCCCACCACAACCCACCCACCCACCCACTCCCGCCTTTTTGCACGACCGCAGTTTTGTTTACAATGCAATAGGGCTTGCATAAATAAGAGTTCTATTGCATTTGTAAATGCTTGTCTTCTCCTATGATTCGCTGAGTGGATTTGCACTCTTTTTTGCCTGACCTGTCCAGTCTCTGGCTCCATTTCCCGGAAAAGGAAGCATAGCGGCTTTAATACAAATGCGCGCATCCTGCTTTACCGATGGCAGGCAAAAGCTCACGGCGCTTTCCCGTGCCACCCATTCACGCCAACAAGTTTTATAAGAAAACAACAATTTCGGCACTCGCATTTTACCTTTAACCATGTTAAAGTAAAGCGCGGTTGCTGCAACCCCGTACCTCCTACTGCCCGGGTTGTGCTTTTTTCACACCCCTTTTCCCAGGCTCCAGTAACTGCCGGACCCATCGCTCCTCCTCGCCCGTGGAAGAGCTCATTCCTGTGCGGGGGGGACGGTGCGTGTCCGCAGTGTTGGTGCCATGTTAGTAAGTCTTATTCGAAATACTGCAGTATCTATCTGTTTGTCAGCGCCTCATAGTGTGAGGACCGCAGTTCGTGTGGTTTCCCTGCCCATGTTCTCTTTATCCCTGTGTCCTTGTATCCCTCTCTGTGTCTGTTTCCCTTCCCCAGTGTCCATGTATCTCTGTTCACTGGCCCATATATCCATATCCCGGTGTCTGTATCCCCCGTCCCGATGTCTCTGTTCCAGTGTCTGTATGCCTCTGTCTCAGAGTCTCTCGCCCCATGTATCCCTCACAGTTTCTCTGGGTTTTTTCTTGGTGGCTGTGCATCTCTGTTCTATTGCTCATATATCCCTGCCCCAGTGTCTGTATCACTCTACCCATGTTCTCTCTGTCCCTGTGTTCTTGTAACCCTCTCTCACTGTCTGTGTATCTCTGTTTAATTGCCCATATATCCCTGCTCCAGTGTCTGTATCTCCCTCTCCCTATATCTCCCTGTGCCTATATCTCCCTGCCCCAGTGCCTATATCTCCCTGTCCTGGAATCTACATCTTGGCGCCCCAGTGTCCAATTCTCCAGTCCCTAGAGACTCCCTATGCCAGCGTCTCCTTGCCACGGCATACCCACAGTCCATGCACCCATTCCAGCTACTCTTCCTTCCAATGTTTCACACCACCCCGTTACCCTCACACCGCACATTTGTGGGTGAGTACCATGCATTATGCGGGCAAGTTAACCTCTCAACTTTCTGAAGCCTCGGAGGAGGTTTGGAAACTGCGCTTCTGGAGAACGGTCCCATTAAAATCAATAAACAGGAATACTTTGTATAGGGTGGGGGCAGTTTAAAAAAGGATGATAGTGCTCTGTGTCTGGGTGGTGACGATGAGCCAACAATTGGTGATGCCTTCCAAAACAGGATGAGTACCGTGCATTATGCGGCACCTGTTTACCTCTCAACCTTCTGAAGCCTCCGAGGAGGGTGGGAATGAGCCATCCTGGAGGCGGTCCCTTTGAAGTTAAGGAACTGGAGTACTTTTTGTAGGGGTGCGGTTTAAAAAAGGATGATGGTTCTCTGTCTGGGGGTGAACATGAGCCAACAATGGGTGACGCCCTCCAAGACAGGGTGAGTCGAGAAGTCTGTGCTCACCCAGGCCGTCCGCTGGTAACTTTCAACAGCATCATCATGAAGTTATCACATTCTTGTTGGAAAAAATAAAACAGACACGTTTCTGGTGAACTTTAACAGCCTCGCTGAGCCCAAACTGACTCTCTAGTGCTTTCTGTCAGTGCCCCTAAGGAACTTTACACGCAGTCACACTTGTCAGGTGTCTGCTTCAGGTGGGGGAGTGGAGGCGTGCGTCAACCAGCACTTCCCCCTTCTACGAGGGGGACTAAATAGGGAAACAGAAAGGGAAACAAGCATTTGCAATGCAATGGGTTTCGCATGTACGCGAGTTTGAGCTATTAACATTGTAAATGACAATGCCTTTTATTATTGTTTTTGATTTTAAAACATAAATAAAAGGCATTGCCGTTTACAATGCCAATAGTTTAAACTCACGTAAATCTGAGATCAATTGCATTGCAAATGCTTTTTTTTTTTACAACCAGAGTTACCAGTAAACCTGGGGGACATAGGAATATTCTGAGTTGGAAGTATAACAATGGATATGTAATGCTCCTCTGTTCAATCCAAAAGGCATTCAATGCAAATGTGCATGCAAAGTATCCACAGTTTGTAAGTGAACAATGTACTTTTCTTTCCCACTTGCACCCCGTTTCTCTGCCAGGCTCCTTTCGTTTTCCCGCCGCTGCTCCCGCCCCCTCACTGCTCCCGCCCCCCTCTTATGGCGACCGCTGTGTGGTCGCGCCAGAGGCAAGCCCGTTTGCGCCTGGACCGCGCCCAGCGCCAGATCCTGTGGACCTCGCGCACGCCACGACGCCAGACTCCGATATGACGCCAACACCCTCCACGCTCTCAATACCGGCTGAGACCACCACTGCTTCCAGGCTGCCCCGAAACGCACCCTCGGACCCTTCTCCTGTCACATCTGCAACTTCACCTGCGACAAAACAACCAAACCTCCAAAGACCGGACCCAACCACCTTTGCTGCATACTCCTCAACACCAGCTCCGCACGCAAACACGCCGTCAAGCTCTGGGACCTGCTCGACACCTCCACCCCAGACTTTGCCTTCCTGACGAGACCTGGTGGAACGACTCCTCGGCACCCGACATCGCCATAGCCATCCCGGACGGCTACAAAATAACCAGCAGGGACTGCACCAACGGAATCGGAGGAGGCCTAGCCATCGCCCACAAGTCCACCCTCCAGGTCTACACCCACGCAGACGACACCCTCAACTCCGCCGAACACCTGCACTTCCAGATCCACACCGACCCCAACACCATCCTCGGAGGAACACTCGTCTACAGACCTCCCGGTCCCCGGGCTCTATTCAGCGACTCCATCTCCGACCTCGCCAGCACCCACGCACTCGCCTCCACGGATTACATCCTCCTCGGGGACCTGAACTTCCACCTTGTGAACAACAACGACGCCAACTCCGCCACCCTGATCGACAACCTCAGCCTCCGTCAACTCATCACCGAACCCACCCACACCGCCGGCGACACGCTTGACGCTGTCTTCTCCACAAGCACCCACGTCACCTTCAACCACACCACCGAACTCCACTGGACCGACCACCACTGCATCCACTTCACCTTCAAGAAACCTACCACGCATCACCGCACCCAACAGCTGCCCCGCCGCTGCTGGAGCAAAGTCACTGAAGACCAGCTGACCTCCACCCTCGCCCGGCATTCACCCACCGACCCAGACACCGCCGCCCATAAGTTCAGACAGTGGATCGACAACTGCGCCAACACGCTCGCCCCGCTCAAGAAACCCTCCAACAACCAATCCAGCAAGAAAGCAGCCTGATTAACCGAAGAGCTCCAGAACTCCAAACGTACATGCCGGAAACTGGAGAAGATATGGCTCCATGACCGCACTCCGGACAGCCACGCAGCCCACAAGGACACCACCCGCAGACATCACCAACTCATCAGAACAGCCAAGAGATCATCCTTCAAAGCTCGCCTGGACAACAACGCACACGACAGCAAAGAGCTCTTCAGCAAAGTGAAGGAACTCTCCAACCCCAGCGCCAACACCAATGATATCCCGCCCTCGCAAGACCTGTGCGACTCACTGGCCACCTTCTTCCATCGCAAGATCGCTGACATCCACGACATCTTCAACACCTCGACCGCCCCAACGAAGGCAGACCCCACCACGAACGCCACCTGCACCAACCAGCTCACCTCCTGGTCCTACGTTAACCACGACGAAACACTCAAAATCATGAACTCCATCCACTCAGGATCACCGTCAGACCCTTGCCCACACCACGTATTCAGCAAAGCAGACGCAACCATTGCACCCCAACTACGGAAGGTCATCAACATCTCCTAAGACACAGCGACTTTCCTGGAAAACTGGAAGCATGCCGAAATCAACGCCCTCCTCAAGAAGCCCAAGGCGGACCCCAAAGACCTCAGGAACTTCCGGCCCATCTCCCTGCTCCCCTTCCCGGCAAAGGTCATCGAGAAAATCGCCAACCTAAAACTGACCCGCCACCTTGAGGACAACAACAGCTTAGACCAATCCCAGTCCGGATTCAGATGAAACCACAGCACCGAGACAGCACTCATCACCGCCACAGATGACATCAGGCTCCAACTAGACAACGGCAAAACTTCAGCCTTCATCCTCCTGGACCTGTCAGCCGCCTTCGACGCGGTCTGCCACCGCACACTAAGAACACGCCTCCAAGAAGCCGGAGTCCAGGAGAAGGCCCTGGACTGGACCACGTCCTTCCTCTCCGGCAGAACCCAGAGAGTCCGCCTCCCACCCTTCCGATCTGAAGCCACCGACATCATCTGCGGTGTACCTCAGGGCTCATCCCTCAGCCCGACCCTGTTCAACATCTACATGGCCCCTTCGCACAAGTGGCCCGCCAGCACAACCTGAACATCATCTCCAACGCCGACGACACCCAGCTCATCCTCTCCCTTACCAAGGACCCGCACACCGCCAAAACCAATCTCCACGAGGGAATGAAGGCCGTCGCTGAGTGGATGAGAAGCAGCCGCCTAAAACTGAACTCGGACAAGACAGAGGTCCTCATCCTCGGCCCCACACGGACGACTCTTGGTGGCTGACCACCCTGGGAACAGCACCGACACCCATGGACCACTCATGCAACCTAGGATTCATCCTCGACTCCTCCCTCTCCATGTCGAAGCAGGTCAACTTCATCTCCTCCTCCTGCTACAACACCCTCCGCATGCTTCACAAGATCTACAAATGGATCACGACCAAAACCAGAAGAACAGTGACCCAAGCCCTCGTCAGCAGCAGGCTGGACTACGGCAACGCACTCTATGCAGGAATCGCGGCCAAACACCTACGACGGCTGCAACGCATCCAAAACGCCTCCGCCCGCCTGATCCTCAACACCCCTCAGCACAGCCACATCACCCCCACCTAAGAGACCTGCACTGGCTTCCCGTCAACAAGAGGATCACCTTCAAGCTCCTCACCCACGCACACAAAGCACTCCACAACAGCCTACCTGAAAAGTAGACTCAACTTTTACACGCCCGCCAGCTCCGCTCCGCCAGTCTCGCCCTCGCCGCCGTCCCGCGCATCCAACGAACATCCTCCGGCGGCAGATCCTTCTCTCCTTCCTATCCGCTAAGACCTGGAACAACCTCCGTATCAATCTGCGGCAGACCCAATACCACCTCACCTTCTGAAGGCTCCTCAAGACTTGGCTCTTCGAACAGTATCTGCAACCCCCCCCACCCCCGCCCCCCCTCCCCCCCCCCAGTGGGTAAGTAGTGCGCTCTACAAATTGACTGATTGATTGTACAATTTTGCCAATAGATTTGAATTCACTTTTTCAAAAATGTTCCCTGTACTCTACCATTGGGAGATCTCCACCTGGGTGGAGGAAATCTCCCTATGGTAAAATATAGGTGAAAGTAAACAAGCTTATTAAACATGAAAAAAACTGTTACATTGTTTGTTAAATATTAAAGTAAAACAATGTAATATGTTTTAGTTAAAATTAAAAGAACAATCCCCACCTAAAGTAAAAAATATATTTATGTATTCAAATTTAGGAAAAGTGATGTATATGATTATTTAAATAGACTATTATTTTTTTTTACTGAATATCCCCCCATGTTGCACTCCTAGGTTTGCGGATGGGAAACCTAGTTTACAACAGCGTCTTAACGACAAATACCTTTACATCCAAGGCATTACAACTAAACTGTCTTAACCACAAATATGTTTACAACTAAATATTTTACCACTAATATGCCTTTACCACGGTTGCCTATACCACAAATTTTGTTGTTAAAGCATGAATCGTATAGGCATAATCATGGTAAAGAATGTACATGTAAATGTAAGTATTGTGGTACTTATTAAAGGTATCCAAATGTTCTTGCATCATTAACTGGAAATCATCTATACTCTGAGAAGGTTCCAAAGGTGTTTATTCCATTGCAGACAGCAGGAAGATGCAAAACGTTTCGGTCACTTGATCTCAATCATGCACGATGCACTGATACAAGAACCTTTGGATTTAAGATCGGATCTGCTCCTGATGTACATGCGCCACCCCTGCGGAGAGTCCATGTCCACAGTGGATCTTTTTGGTTGTATGTATGTGTGTAAAAATATATATATATGTATTCACTGAAAAAAAACAGGTTTCAGGGACGTTATAGGTAGAGGGACATTTCACTCCTATAAAACCATAGAAATGTTGCCGTTCTAGTTAGTTCAGCTAACTATAACTTGCCACCCTGCAATGCACTGCTGATGGCGTCACATATTACATCATTCATGACATAGTCAGTGACATCACTAATGACATCTCAAATGACATCACTGATGACATCATCCAGTGAATGTGTGTTAATATAAAGTTTAAATATGTATTATATATATGCCAAGGTATATTGAAGAATGAGAATGGTGTATGTGTCTGGATGGAGGATTTAGTAGGTGCATCACTGACTGTTTAAGTGAGTTTTTCAATTTTTCAATTTCAAAAGTCTTTATTTCGATTTTTGAATCATAAAAGACAGCATTAAAATATTTAACAATTTTAAAAAGACCAATAAGGAACATATAATGGAGTTGAATTAATAACATGAATTAAAAATGAGCAATCACATCAGGATATTATGGCAAATTCTCAACCGTCCCACAGGATAAAAATATAATTTAAATTTGTTATTGATGTTGTATCATTCATTTAACTTCATTCATATACAGTCCATTAAGAATAAAATATTATTAAGCAAATAACTATGAATAAAAAGACAAATACAGAAGGAGATTAAAATATTCATAATAAACATAGTTTACGTGCACAAATTATCCTCATCCAGTGTAGAAACTTTGCGACAGCAATAACCACAGGCTGAGAGGTATTTGTTTGAAGACCCAACTGTAAACAAATAGGTTTCAACCAAGACCGCCTGGGGGCTATGTATTCTGGACAAATAAATAGAATATGCTCAATACTTTCCAGTTGGGTAGGACAGAAAGGACAACAGGGATCAAGGCCTTCTCTCCATTTAGCAGCAAAGGAATTAATTGGTAGAGTGCCCACCCTAAATTGATGGCATCTCTTCCTGTCCTCTAAAACAGTAATACAGTCCCAATAACCCTCAGGAGCAGTTAAATGTTTGAGTTCCAAAAAGCCCGCAGTCAATGACCGACCAATACATCTACCAAATGTTTTCAATGAAACCATGCTCCAATAGAGGTCTCTTAGAGTTTTTCTAGGTGGGAAAGTATGGGCTGTTGGATCTTCCCATAAACTGGCCAAGCCCATAGCGGAATAGATTTCCTTTACCTCGCGCATCCAGGGAATTGTTTTAGCCCTGTCTGCATTTCTAACATCTAGACATGCCTGGGCATACTATGAGAGATCTGGGGTAACCCGCAATCTCCTCCAGTATGCCACTGGTCTATAACGGGCCATATCCTCCAGGCGTTGACAGCCTAAATCGTAGTAGAGCGGAATCAGCGGGGTCGATACTGGAAGGGCTGTAATCCCACGTAAGAATTTATTTTGGGCCCTGGTCAGAAGGGTGAGATTGCTAAAACCCCACATTTCCGCCCCGTAGAGTACTGCTGCGCCTATCTTTGCATAGTAAATTTTAAGTACTGGCGTTATTGGCCTTGCGTGGGAGAGGAGTTGCTCTTTTGTTAGGCTCCTGCTAATTGTGCATGCTTTGTGACCAACTGGGTAATGTGCGGTTTCCAATCTAATTTGGATACGAGGGTTATACCCAAATATGAGAAAACCTGAGTCTGTTCTAGACTAACCCCATTCATTGCTACATTCCCTCTTACATATTTGGACTTGTGAAGGACCATAAACTTGGTCTTACTCGCATTTACTACAAGTCCGTGATCTTTGCAGAATACCTCAAACACATCAATGGCTTTTTGAAGGTCTTGCTGTGTTTTTGAGATTAATAAAGTGCCATCTGCAAACATCAGCAGGGGGATCAACTTACCATCCAGCTTAGGGGCAACAGTTGGTTGTTGCTCAAAGTAGTTGATCACCCTGTTGATGTATAATGAAAAAAGGGTCGGGCCAGAACGCATCCTTGGCGGACTCCTCTTGCTAAAGGGAACTTATCTGTTACACTGCCCAATTGGTTCCATCTGACTTGAGCAAAATGATCCTCATGTAATTTCTTTAAGAAGGACAAAATCTCAGATGGCATGTCCTGATCTTCTAGGGCTGCCCACACATTTTTCTCGAGGCACCAAGTCGAACGCTGATTTGAGGTCGACGAATGCCGCAAAGAGCATACCCCCCCCCAAACAGTACCACCCGCCAGTAAATTAAAAGAAATCTAAAAACTTGGTCTATGGTGCTTGTATGATTGTGGAATCCTGCCTGGAGAGGTGACAATACTTTTTCCTCCTCTATCCACCCTTGGATTCTCTGCAGAACAAGCCTTGCGACCACCTTCTGTATACAATCTAATAGACTTATGGGCCTGTAATTTCCTGGATCTGAGCGCTCCCCCTTTCGGTAGATCGGAATGATCTCAGCGCTCTTCCAGTTGTTCGTTATGGGTGAGCCATTGGCAATACCATTTCCTAGAGATTGGATATATGGTGCCCAAAGCTACTTGTCGTGCATGAACGAATCGGCTGGAACTGAGTCCAGTCCTGGGGCTCTGCCCTTGGGGATGGTGTTCAATATATTTCTCACCTCATTTTGCTCGAAGTGTAGGGGGATTATATCCTTATTGGAGGGGGTAAAATCTTCTCTGGTCTCACGAGCCATTTCTTGAGAAGCAAACTGAGATGCATAGTGAGAAACCCACAGATTAGGCGAGACATAATTAATTGGTACTCCCCTTTGGATCCCCCTGCCCCATTTAACCATATCCCAGAATGTACACATAGATCGTTCTTTGCTCGCACAGTAAAGCTCCCTCCCCAGTAAAGCGGCCCTGCAGGACTTCCCATACCATTGGTCTTCCTTTTTAACTGGCCTATTAGATTTAATAAAAGCCTTTTTAGTGAAAAAAAACCTAAGTTGATTAAAAAAAATTAGTGTGGATCGGATTGACATTTGCCATTACCTCGTCCTGGGTGATACATTTTTGTAGATCGATGGTCGCCTGGATTGTCAATTCCCTTATTGCTGCAATCTTATCCTCGTTCACTAAGCAGTTTGCCCATCTAATACGTCTGGAGTCGTTTGATAGGGAAATATCGACCCCATCAGGAGATACCTCCTGGCAATGAGATTTAAGTAAATTAAATGATAGGAGTAGAGGATCGTGATCGCTTTCGACCCTTTCTACTACCACCATGTCCTTAATTTTGGGCCAATACTCCTTATTAGTGAATATGTAATCAATACGGCTTTTACATAAGCCATTATTAAAAGAAAAAGCCTCATGTTTGTCAGAGGCTGATCTACAGTTTAAAGCACGTAGCCCTTGTTCAACACATAAGACCTTGAGCTGAAGTGCAGCCTCTGTCCACTTTTTAATTGGCAAGACTGTCAGCTGAGGGATATTCCATGTACAATCTTCTTCCAGGGTCAGATCTATATCGTTGCTGTCTAACGGTTCAAAACAGCAGTTGAAATCACCCGCTACTATAATGTTACCTTTCTTACAATAAACCTCGAGGAGTTAATCTAGTTCTTCAACAGTGTTCGAGGGTTTACCCCCCGGCATACCCCTTGAATAAACATTAAAAACAAAAAGATTCTTCGATTCAAGACACTGTACTTTAATTAATAGTATGTTGCTGCTTTTTGTGTCCATTTGAGTTACATTATATCTGCTATCCTGTCTTACCCACGTTAAAATTCCCCCCTTTGCTCTCCCATGGAGGCTTGGAATAGCAGGGACATTAAAGCTAAGGAATCCAGGTCTGAACTCAGGTACATTCAGCCACGTTTCCTGAAGCAATATTAGATCCCTGCCGTCAAGAAATGACAGCCAATCTAGTGATGGCACCTTGCTTCTAAGCCCTGCCACATTCCACGACACCAGTGAAGTTAAAACAGGATCAGCATCCCTTTTTGTCGGACCATATGATCCACCATCAGATAGCACTCTGCCTTCACTTGGCCCCAATTGAGGAACCATTAGGACCGAACTGTTAATATGGGGAGATCTAATAGATCGAGCTCGGTCTGTCAATCCAGGGAGATTTATTCCCTGGATGCCTGAACCCAAAGGTGAGCACAGACTATGATGGTCAGTTACACTATCTCCTCGCTGATCTTGGCCTTGTGGACATAGGAGTCAATCATTAGTATCTAGTGAACTAAAAACCTCAAATCTGTTTCTCAATGGGACAGAACTAGTGGAAGGGTCAACCTGAATGGCGTGGTCTCTCCTGCTGTTAGCGCCAGCATTACTAGGTGGATAAAAAATACCCCAATGGTAGTACGTTAATGCAATCATGATGAATTCTGAATGATCCGGCCTGCCTCAGAATATGCTCTACCAATTGAGGGGAACCAAAACTCACAACGACACAATCTCCCTCCAGACCCTTCCTAGTATTTCCCACCCATGCCACCCTTCTCACCATCTTAAAGTTATTAAACAGATGTTCACCTAACACAGTTTTCTTACTAAGGAAGTGCAGGGCTTTATTTTTTAGTGTGGACCAGTGTTCGTCTCTGCCATCGGAAGTTTTAGGGACGTTTGCCAAGATAATAGAGTACGGACATGCCTCCGGGGGGGAGATGGATAAATGACTCTATAGAAGAGCCATTTTCTGTAAGGTGTAATCTCACCACCAGACCCCTGGGGCCTAGCTTTGTTCCTTGGTTGACTCCTGTAGCGGGGACTGATATGTTTAAGGCTTGAGCCACAGGAACTACCGTAGAGTCTCTCAAACCAGTGACTATAGATGTAAGGGCACTGGCGGGGCGTACTTCTACTGAATTTGACCCATCCGTAGAAGCTTGCTGGTGGAGTACATGTTTTTCTAGAACATTAAGTCTATGGTCAATTAGATCTAGTTTTTCCATTACTGGATGGATAAGTGCTCTAAGCCTTTTCTCCATATGCCCTATAAACTCTGACATGTAGTCCCCCATAGTAGTATCTGCTACAGGGGTATTAGACTTACTCCCTCCTTGTGTCTCGGAATGGGTTTTCTGGATCATTGCGTTTTCTGTTTGGGTACCCAGCCCAAGTGTGGAATTTGTTTTCCTAGCTTGTTTGGCATTTTGATGGCTACCTTTGGGGGCACTATTTGCTTTTCTTTTAGCCGATGAGTCTTTGCCTCTGACAGCTGGTAGGGCCCGTACCTGCCTTGTACGTGTAATGGGAGGTGAAGGAGGGGGACTGAGTGAGGGGGAACAAGTGATATGTGTAAAGCTGACACCGGGTCATCACGGGGTGGAGGATTTAGCACCTGTAACAGTTCAGAAGGGGCATGGGTACCTCCAGTTAATTCTATGGTAAGTGCCGGGTTTGTAATTTGGCTAAGTGGGTCCAATGATAACCTCCTCTCCACAAGTTCCATCTACTTGGCCACAGCTGATTCGGCCCGTTGGAGATAGGCATCCAACGTCCCTACACCCCCTGTCCCTGCGGCCCCTTTACGATTTGGTTTACTCATGTACAAAGGGGGGTAGTTATTAGTAGGAAAAGAACCCAACCACACTATAACCAACAGTAATGGATGTATCAAGTCAGTAAATGTCTTACGACTCACTAGGCAGTAGTTTGGTCCCGATTTGTGGCGCAGATGTTGGAGGATTGACCCGACCGGCCTCTTCTGGCCCCTGATGGCCACAGATGGCCCGCCCTTTGCCCAGGCTTAGCCCGGCACCGCCCGCGCGCGTCCCGCGACGCGGGGTCCCCCTCTGCACTTAAGCGCCTCTGGTCGCGGGCTGGGCGTAGGCGGCTTCCTGCCGCTGGGGCAGCTGGGACCTGTAGTCCCCCCTCTCTGCGGCCGTGGATGTCAGCTGGGTTGCGGCAGCGGGGGGAGACCGGTCCTGGGAGCGGGGGCTGAATGCAGTGCGGCGATGTGGTGAAGAGCAGCTTTCCCCCAGATGTCGTGAGCAGGAGTGGCAGGTAGGGTCCCAAAGGAGACTAGGTGCAGCAGCGGTAAGACACGCGCTCTGCCAAGGCCCCTCTCTGCACTTAAGCGCCTCCGGGTGCGGTCTGGGCATAGGCGGCTTCCTGATGCGGGGGCAGCTGGGACCTGCAGGTCCCCCCCTCTCTGCGGCCGCGGATGTCAGCTGGCTTGCGGAAGCGGGGTGAGACGGTCCTGGGAGCGAGAGTGGGGGCTGAATGCAGTGCGGCGATGTAGACCACTGCGCCTTTCACTAGGCCGGGTCACCCCCTTGCTTCCTGCCGCTGCCTGCCTCCTGCCTGCTCTGCTGCTGACGACCCAGCCGCCGCTGGGCCACCCGGATCTCCCCCTGCCCCCCTCGCTGGACCCAGGGACAGGGACACAGAACCGCCGCCGGACGCCCAGAGGTTCCCGCCGCTGCCCCCCTGCGGCCCCGCCCACCACCAGCCCATTGGCCGCCCCGCTCCCGCCACCCAGCTGACCCGCCCACCCGGCTCCTTACTTATGACGCCCCCAGAGCGACCGCGCAGCGGACGCGCGCAGCGGACGCGCGCAGCGGGATCACCAATTGAGCGCCGAAGGTGCGCCAAAGGTAAGCCCGTCTGCGCCTGGACCGCGCCCAGTGCCAGGACCCCTGGCCCCCACCGACGGAAGCCGACCCGACGGACCTACGACGTCACCGAACTCAACGCACTCAACACCGGCCGAACCCCGGGTTGCTACCGAGCCACACCGAGACGCACCCACGGACCCTTCAGCTGCCACTCCTGCAAGTTCACCTGCAACCGGACCCACGCCACACCAGCACCCACCAAGCCAACCTCCAGCAGCACCCACCTGAAGTGCATCCTGCTCAACACCCGATCCGTCCACAGACACCCCGTCGAGCTCTGGAACCTGCTCGACACCACGGACCCAGACGTCGCCTTCCTCACGGAAACCTGGATGAACGCCTCCTCAGCGCCCGACATCGCCATCAAGATCACCCGGAGAGACCGCGCCAACCAGAAAGGAGGAGGCATCGCCATCATCCACAGGAACACCATCCGCATCACGACCAACACCGACGACACCCTCGCACCCGCCGAACACCTGCACTTCCAGATCCACGTGAACCCCAAGACCACCCTCAGAGGCACCCTCATCTACAGACCCCCGGGACCACGCACACAATTCAGCGAGGACATCGCCGACTTCATCAGCCCACACGCCCTCCCCTCCGCCGACTACATCCTCCTTGGGGACCTCAACTTCCACCTGGAGAACAACAACGACAATGTGGAAAAGTAAATTTTGCCATGTTGTATGTGCCTACGTGTTCCCCATCTTATGCTATATGTGCATGATCGATATGCATGTATTCCCCTCTGATCGATTAAAGATGCAATTACAGTTGTGTCCATCTCTAGTATGCCAGTTTCCAGTCTTCGTGAAAACAACGAATATTAGGCCTATGTAAACCTACGTTGCCACATTTCACAGTGTGCACGTTAATTCATTGAATTGTCCCCGTTTCTAGGCCTCGAAAGGGCCCGGACTCAGATTCAGTTCCTGTCTTCTGAACCCTCTCCGAGGAGCGATACAGCCCCCACCTGTATCCCTGACCCTTAGCTTACTTCATGCCTCGCAGTGCCCGGCCCGGCCTGGCTCTGCCTCCCAGTCTGCCAAGAGTATGTTATGTTTCTAGTTATCAGTCCAGCCCTCCTTCTCTGCATTCCTAAGCTACTGAATCGCATCAATAGTTTCCGTCATGGTCTAGCCTTTCTGTCTCCATGTAAGAGAAATACTGTATTAATATTCATAGAATATTCCTCGCACACGCAATACATGTAGAACTATGCATGCACCAGTCTTAGTGTCTATTAGCCTTTGCCCTGATAACTTTTGGATTCTATCAATATGTACTCCAAACACCAGATACCAGATATGCCTTAGGTACATGTTGCTCTGACACTCCAGACTTTAGTCTCCTCTTCTAGCACAGAAGTCATAGCCCCCAGTTCTCCCTGGTAACACGTCATTGCCCGTTTGCGCGCACCACTAGGTTAGAGGTCCCAGCTGCCCAGGTAGCCCCCTCCATGTTTCCGCCCCGTTTATGACATATTCTGTTACGTTTACATCACATGTCTATGTATACGCCCTGTACACGCCTTCTTGTTACATCATTTTGCCCTTATCTTTCGCGACTGCTACGAGTCACGCCTACTGCTACGCCTACTGTATTGAATGTAATGCATTTGTTTTGATATATATACTGTGAACTGTTACAAAAAGTTACCCTTATCCCCTTACGCAAGCCTTACTCCCCTTTTCCCTGGCAGCTGCCTTCATTCATCATTCCCATGCAGGCTGTCCTGTTCCTGTCCCTTATGCCTGATTAAAGCCTGTAGACTCAAGATACCTCGAATCCTGTCTCTTATTTATTGAGCTATCTGTTTTATTCATTGTAGTCAAAAATAGAACCGGTAATTAATTATTTATTTACCACATAATGGCGCCCGAACAGGGACTTGCCCTTTCCCCACGCGCCGGAGAAGCCACGCAGGCCCCCTGATCCTCTGCAGCCGTGACGGAACCATACCGTGCACGTGCAGATATTTCTGCTTCAAGTATCCCTCAGGCCCACGGAGGAGACGGAGGTTGCGGTCCAGCATCCAGACGAGGCGGTGAGGAACGCAGCGAATCCCGACCAGAGCCCAAGCCGAGAGTCCAAGGTCCGAGGTATCCGGAGGCCCACCTGTAACTGAAGTCCGAAGTTCGTAGTCCGTCTTCGTAGCAGTCCAGTCCATGCCGAGGCCTTCCGTTCTTGCTGCCCGGTGAGTACCGTTGCTGGGGTAGTATCTAGACAGGGTCAATTAATTTGTCTCTGGTCCGTGGGTTTGGGTACACAGATCCAACACGAAGTGTCCACCTAGGTGGATGCGGGTCCTGACGTGTCTCTTTATGGGACCGGTATGTATCGTACTGTTTAGCAGTGCATCTAGTCATTCTAGTAAGTTTCGTTCTCAAGAAATTCATGTGTTCTGTTCTCAGTATACCAGGTAATATTCTGTCCGAACTGTTATTTTAAATGTCGTTTAATGTGTTTTCAATGTCGTGGTATGAGTGATTTGTTTTTCCAGTCATTACTGTGTTCATCGTGTATTGTATTGTGTCCAGATTCCAGCCTAAATTATGCCTCTATTCTCCAAGTTACGTCAGTTAAAAACCAGAAAAGGATTGCTCGAGGAAGCAGTTCCTGTCCCGCCTAGGGACAGTCCAGGTCATTTTATGTATCACAAGCATGGCTTAAGTGCCATATTATATCTAGACTTATGGGTGGATTACACCAAGGAATTAGAAGAGAAATATAGATGGCCCATGTCAGGTACATGGGATGCCGAGTGCATCATGCGAGTAGAAGAAGCATTATGGAAAAAGAAATCCAGACAGTCCCAGAAAGATGCCATCGAGTTATGGCGCAAAGAATCTCATAGAAGAACAGAAAAAGAAATCAGAAAAACAGAATTAAGTAGGGAATCCTCAGAAAGAGCCCAAGAAAGGGAATTAATCGAAGTAGGTGAACGAGTTAAAGCCGAACAGTCAGACAGACAGAGAAATGCCCTTATTAAGGGTATGTATCCTCTTCTTGCCGAGGGCTTGCCGAAAGCAACCCCGGAAGCACCATGTAATTTTCCGCCGCCATTAGTTCCGATTAAGTTACGTCACAAACCGACCGCAGCTGATATTTTTCTCTCGTCCTATTTGGACGACACAGTCCCAGCATATGCAAATCCTGTTCCGCCAGCTCCCGTAAATAATGTAATTCCTGTTCCTCCAGCCACCGGGGCACCCGTTGCAGCACCTGTTACGGTACCCCCGGTCCAGCCTACAGTACAAGTACCCGCTACATCAGTCACTCTGCCAGCACGTACAATACCCGTTAACGATTCTAGTCTAGGGGCCACGGGGGGAAGTCCTCCTGGAACCCCGCCTCAACACAGACGTCTGACGCTACTCGAGCTACATGAACGAGCGTTACAGCGTTCGCCCAAACTTCAGTCAGTTGCCGATATCAAGCGAGCCCTTACCGAATGCCGTTATGATCCAGTCCCAGGCGATGATGATATGGTCCTGTATTCATTACGTGTAAGACGGGTGACCGAATATTTGGACACCCTGCCGAATATGAAAGGTTATCCAGACAGAATATATCGTTTCATCCGTACAGGAGTAGATCCAGAAAGTATTGGCGAGGCCATGGCTCAAAGAAAAGTCGAGATTCAGCTCATACTTCTAAAGTTTCTAATTAATTGTTTAATAAGAGAACAAGATTATCCGGATAAAGATCCGGAAGAAATGAAAGTCCTGACCAGGTGGAGTGACCATATAGCCGAGGGAAGACACAAGACACAGAACTGTATAGAGAGTATGTACAAGAAAATCCGTAGGGAAATAATAAAGCTACACGAGAAACGAGAGGCAGCACGAGTAACCGAGAAAGAAGACAACTCTGATACCGAAGAGGTAGACGACGAGAATCCCTCCAGAATAGCGTATGTAGGCAGAACTAGACTTCCCGACCGACATTCACGCCCAGATCACAAGAAAGTTTTTCCTTCTCCAGCACCAGAACAGGGTTCTCTTGAGCAAGTATTCCAAGTTACCGATCACATTCTGAAATCACGAAACGGTTATAGTGAACTTAGTACCATGCATGAACAAGAACTAGCCCGATCAGCAGTCCGATGGACTACTGATTCTACCACTTTTCCAGACGAAATAGTGGCACAAATGTTTCTGAAACTGCCCCCAGCCGAGCAGCGATTGGTGGGTATGTATATGATCCAGCACCTCATTACACTGTATGAGGGACAGCATTCTGATCCAGGTCCGTTACATGATGTTTTGAACGAGTTACTCCAGTATAGATGGAGAGGTCTAGGTACTGATTTGATTAGTATCATTCTAGAACAGCGCCACAAATATCGAACGTTTCTGAATCCGCATTTCGTTCGTGTCCCACCTCCAGAAAGTAAATCATTTTACATAGATAGACAGCATCCGTTACGAGAAGTACACCCAGTTAGGACAGTGGGTGGTGATCTAGAACGAGTATTTGTTTACACCCCTATCACAAAGATGGAACTCTTAGAGATGAAGAAGTTAATTCCCTGCATAAACAAAGTAGAATCCACTCAGAGTGGTGGTGATCCCAAACAAGATGGGGAACACACAGTGTTGTATAAATGCCCCTCACACACCAACAGGCCCCTTGGTGTCATGCTTCATCATCGGGGCCTTCGCACCCCTCTACGGGATGCGGCGTGCTACGACTCGCGAATACGCAGGAGCACTTGTAAGTGAACTATGTGAGGGGAAATACCCTCCCCTTACTCACATGTAAATGTAAAAGTGTAAAATTTAATTACTTCATCGGAGCCGCGTTGAGGGAAGGCAGGCAACTAGCCATTGCAGTAACCGTCATTTTCTGAACAGAAAGGAAGGATCCCCCAATAACACGCACAGGCTCATGAGGTCTTAATTTTGAGAACCTGAAGTTTTCATCGCCAATTGGGCGCAACGACACCCACCTACATATATAACATGGTTAGGTACATTACACATTGTTGTAATTAAATTTGACACTTTTACATTTACATGTGAGTAAGGGGAGGGTAAGTGCTATCCTTGTCCTGAAGAAGGAACCTCTGAGTTCCGAAACATGTTGACACTTTTCACAGTGGTTGTAATACCTTAATTAGTATTTTTTCAACCACGCCTTGCACTTTTTTAATAATACCAGCCGGGGATTTAATAAATTTTGTTTCACCCACGCGCCAGGTATCTTTTAACCATTTTTTCACCTCACCTCACTCACACTTTTGTAGACACACACCCCCTCACATAGTTCACTTACAAGTGCTCCTGCGTATTCGCGAGTCGTAGCACGCCGCATCCCGTAGAGGGGTGCGAAGGCCCCGATGATGAAGCATGACACCAAGGGGCCTGTTGGTGTGTGAGGGGCATTTATACAACACTGTGTGTTCCCCATCTTGTTTGGGATCACCACCACTCTGAGTGGATTCTACTTTGTTTATGCATATAACTAGGGAGGCCGAATCCACTGACTCTCTCTCTCCCCCCTCTTGTTAAATTTTTGAAGTTAATTCCCTGTCACGACAAAGATCCAGCAGGGTTCCATCGAGAATTAAAAGACATGCTCCGTATGGGAGAATACACGTATCCTGATATCATTAAAATGTTAAAGGTTTTGTTGCCCGCAGGGGTATATGAAAAACTTAAGGAAAAAGAATGGGAGGTGGGAGAGAAAAAGATAGATTGGACAGCTCTAGAAGCTGAAGATAATTCACGAGTACCAGGTACCGGTCTTGGGGGTAAAGTTAAAGAATTGCCCGAGTTATTGATACAGGTTTTGCCAAGGTTACTAGCAACGAAAAAGGAAGATTGGGATGCAATCTCAGCTTGTAAACAGAAACAGGATGAAGACACTAGTGATTTTTATTCTAGATTTGAAAAATGTTTTATTATTAACAGTGGTCTGAAAACGAGTAGTGAATCGTACCCTCATCTTTTTGTTACCAAACTAGTCGAGAATTCAAGTCCACAAGTTAAAAATCGAGTATTGAAAGTCGAAAGTAGTTGGCAAGCTAATACTCCGTCACAAATGTTACAAATGCTCCAGTATCACCAGAACAGAATCAGGGAAGAGCAAGAACACGAAAGGAGACGTATGAAAGACACGAAAATGAAAGTATTAGTTGCACAATCTGTTCCACAAGACAGTCAGAAGAGGGGTCCGAATCAAGCCAGTCATCCTGCAGCTCCCGTTAAAGGGACTTGCAATTACTGTAAACAGCCAGGTCATTTTATAAACGAGTGTGCAGTTCTGAAACACAACATAGCTACTGGTAAGACTAAAGAAAGACCCCGTCCGCCTAGACAAGAACAAGTTTCACAGACTTCTCAGCCACCACAGAATGCACAACAGACAGTTCCAGCACCGCAGCCTATCGCTGCAACACAACATGTTACACAGCAGATGTACCAGTATGCTCAGTCAGAGTATCCAGAGTATCAACAGTATTCATGAAACAGCCTAGAGAGGGAGGTAGGCTTGCCTCTCATCGAGATACCTGTAGATCAAGAGGGTCCCTATGTACACAGTCAAGTATTAGGGAAAGACAGAAAGTTTTTGATTGATACAGGGGCAAGTAGGACTACCATCAGTCATGACGAGGTTCCAGGGGCTCCGCTCTCAGGCTCTAAAAATGTTTCCCTTGGATTTCCAGGAAAGCCGATTGTTAATGAAATTTCGAAACCAGTTACTCTAGAAGTTGGTCCATTGTCCCGAACTACTGATTTGTTACTCACGAAATCATGTCCAGAAAATTTGTTAGGCATCAAAACATTAAAAGAATTAGGTGCAGTAATTTGCTGCTCCCCAGAAGGGGTCCGATTGTTCCTGAGAGACTTTAAAGGTCATTATGTATTACGTGATTTTGATCCGAGATTATTGAATGTACCACAGCATTTATGGGCGCAAGGTCCAACTGATGTAGGTTGTATGCATATCACACCCTATCGTGTGACTCTCAAGCAAGGTATAGTTTTGCCACGAATAAGACAGTACAGATTGCCACCTGAGGCTGTAGCAGCCTTATCCAAAATTATTGACGAGCTTATTGCTCAAGGAGTGGTTGTAGAAACTGACTCCAATGTATGTAATTCTCCTATCATTCCAGTCCTGAAACGTACTGATCCAAACGCACCTCCAGTATATCGATTAGTGATTGACCTTCGAGAGCTTAATAAATGTATCATACCCCAGTATCCAGTAGTCCCAGATATTTCTTCCCTATTGACAGCCATTGATTCTGAAGCCACGTTTTTCACAGTTATCGATCTCAAGAACGCATTTTTCAGTGTTCCCATACATCCAGACAGCCAGTACCTTTTTGGTTTTTGTTTAAATGGAAGAAGCTATAAATTCACACGAGCTCCTCAAGGTTTCACAGAAAGCCCTAGTATTTACAGTCAAGCACTTAAGAGACCACTAGACAATATTCACATGCCAACTGACACTGCCCTGCTCCAGTATGTCGATGATCTACTGATCACAGCCCGTTCTGAACGTGACTGCGAGCGTGCGTCACTTACAGTTCTGTATTTTCTGGCCGAGCAGGGGCACAAGGTGTCCCCTTCCAAATTACAATTCTGTGTCCAGCAAGTGGTCTACTTAGGACACTTACTGTCCAAGTGGGGTAGGCAGTTGACACCAGACCGTATCCAGTTAATAGCGAGTCTTCCACAGCCCAAGACACAGAAGGAGGTACGAGCTTTTATTGGCCTTACTTCTTACTGCAGACAATGGATTCCTCAGTATGCATTTCTAGCCAAGCCACTGATACAGTTAACGACACAGGAGGCAGCCGTATCGACTGTCCTCCCTTGGACCCAGGAACATACACTTGTTTTTAATGAGTTAAAGAAAGCCTTATGTCAAGCACCTGTTCTAGCAACACCGAACTACAGTAAGCCTTTTACACTTTTTGTCACAGAACGTGATGGTACTGCATTATCTGTTCTCACACAAGACCAAGCAGGACAGTACAAGCCCTGTGCTTATTTTTCGAGCACATTAGATCCAGTAGCCCAGGCTCTGCCTGCGTGCCTCAAGTCAGTTGCAGCCACAGCTCTAGCGATCAGACAAAGTGATTCCATAGTGTTAGGACACTCCCTGACAGTACAAGTTCCACACTCCGTGGAAGTTCTTTTAAATCGAACACAAACTCAGCACTTGACCATTGCACGTTTAACAGGTTATGAACTGACACTGTTTCAGCCACACATAGAAATCAGACGCTGCAACATTCTAAATCCAGCTACACTGTTACCGTCAGTTATTCCAAATCCTGCCACACATGACTGTGTGGAAGTTGTTAACACTATGACAAAGCCAAGACAAGACCTGACAGACATTGCATTACCTAATCCCGACCTGACACTTTATGTGGATGGTTCATGTATGAGAACAAGTACAGGAGAACTAGTAGCCGCGTATGCAGTGACTACTGAAACCGAAGTTGTAGAAACACATCGTATTGACACCCTGTCTGCTCAAGCAGCAGAGCTAGTTGCTCTGACCCAAGCCTGCATACGTGCCAAGAACCTGAAAGTAAACATATATACAGATTCACGTTATGCATTCGGAGTCGTACACGACTTTGGAGTGCTCTGGCAGGAGAGAGGTTTCATGACTTCTCATGGAACCAAGATTCAGCATGGTCTCCTCATTCAAGCTCTGTTAGATGCAATACATTTACCGACAGCTATCGCTATCATGAAGTGCAAGGCACATACGAAAGTTACTGACATCATTTCCCGAGGTAACGATCTAGCAGATCGAACAGCCAAGCTTACAGCTCAGACCCCAGACATTCCAGTTAACACGACACAGACACTCACTTCAGATCAGACTACTTGTATGACAGTTAAGGACCCTACACAAGATGTCATAGACATACAGTTACATGCTACTCCTGAAGAAATCAAGAAATGGTCTGAACAAGGAGGGGTCCAGACAGATCAAGGATGGTTGACGAAGGGAAAAGCCACATGGTTCCTCCCCGACTCTATGGTTCAAGTCATCATTAATACCGCACATAGTCCAGCACATCTAGGAGAAAAAGCTATGTTAGACAGTATTCAGAACCTTTGGTTCAACAAGCATTTACGAGCTGCAGCCAAGCAGAAAGTCCGTACCTGTATGATATGTTGTCAGTTCAATCCAGGTAAAAGTGTCCCGGTGGAACAAGGTGGATTCCAACCTCCTGACCACCCTTTTGAAGTCCTCCAGATGGATTATATTTAGATGGAGCGATGTCGAGGTTTCAAGTATGTCCTCGTAGTTGTATGCGCTTTGTCCAGGTGGACAGAAGCATATCCAGTTCCCGATTACACAGCCGCGACCACTGCCAGGCAGTTGGTTCGTGAATTCTTTCCCCGCTATGGACTCCCTAGGGTCGTGTATTCAGACAACGGCCAGCCATTCTCATCTGAGCTTATGAAACATGTTTCCCTTCTGTTAGGGTACCAGTGGAAGTTCCATTGTGTGCGCCATCCTGAAGCAGCCGGTCTCGTAGAGAGACATAATCAGACTCTGAAAATACGCATTGCAAAAGTATGTAAAGAAAAAGGTGTAGACTGGCTAGTTGCCCTGCCAGTTGCTTTATTTTACATGAGGATGGTTGCACATTCCAGATCAGGTCTGTCCCCGTATGAGGTCGTATTCGGCCGCCCCCCAAACATGTGGGGTACACCTAGACCCCGCAGTATTACAGATGTTTCCAGTAATATGCTGACAGATTACCTAGCTTCCTTGATGTCTGCCCTACACTCTTGTCGTTCACAGGTTGCCGCCGCATTTCCAGACAACACCGAGGTGAAACCGCATGAAGTCGTTCCCGGTGATCTCGTGTTCGTCCGGAATTTTGATCGTTCAAGTCCGCTGGAGCCCCGCTGGAAGGAGCCCCGCCTCGTATTGCTTACAACAAGGACCGCCGTAAAGCTCGAGGGCAGGAAGGGGTGGGTCCACCTGACCCACATAAAGAAATTCCATGGAATACGAGAAAAGACTTTTGCTAAGGACTGCCTAAAAACAGACTCTGAACTTGACTCTGAACTCAAAGTTCCCCTGTTAGAGAAAACTCCGCAACAGGAGTATAGAGAGAAACTCAGGTCTAGTAAAATAAGTCAGCCAGTTTAATTGTCTAAGTCCCTCTCGGGTGAAACGGTTAGACAGGTTCCTGACATGTATGAGATAGACCCCCACAGTGAGAGAGTTAGTCAAAACTCTAAAAGATGTATTATTGTTCTATGTTTTTTATTATTTTTGAGTCTTATGGTTACCTGCACAAGTTATGCTTTACATTTATGTTTTCCAATTTCACATGTCCATATGTTTTCTAATGCTACAGTAGAGCACACATTTAGTGATCTGCCTCCTCACGAGCTATCCTATCGTCTTGCTATGCGCAATAACACATTCATTAGAATGTTACATTATTCACACCAGACCAGCAATGCCACTAATTGTTGGGTGTGTGGTCGACTCCCCCCTTTCCAGACACCGAAGGGAGTTCTGCCACTCTTTCCTTATCCGTTTTCACATATTGGTTCGTGTGGAGCATGGTCCACGTTAACATCATCCTCAAATGATATGTCCCTTCTGAATAGAACATGTTTTCCAGACAAGCAAGGTCTCTCCCATAGAACAGGGTTAGATCTAGAAAAGGAAGTATATGATTTAGGTAATTATTCCTCGAATTTCATGGTCCTGAATGTTCAGTCCGATACTACTCCAGATTTGCCTGCTATTTCAGTACTACCAGTCAAAGGCGAATTATGTGTCAGAAAGAATGGTTCCGCACATGTAGGACATAGTGATTGTACTACTACTGTCGAGTATAGTGACAGTGGGAAATCTATTTTCAAAGCCTCACGTCATTCTTATTTTGTTTGTGGTCAGACCGCATATGTTCGTCTGCCCCTCGATTGGGATGGAACATGTTATATTGCTTTCCTACTGCCACCAGTTTTTCTAGCCCCATCTGATTATCACAGAAACACACATCTAGTACACATTAGACCTAGAAGGGAGATCGAGTCCCCAATTGTCGATCAAACTGAAACTACTCTAGAACAGTACACAGACTTTAATAAAGGTTTCTTCTTCTTTATAGGACCTATCCAGAATAGTAAGTTAATACGTAGGTTAACCAGAACCCTTGAAGCAGTAGTGAATGAGACTACTTCTGCTCTAGGTAACTTAACTGAAGAGCAATCTGCTATGAGATTTGTCGTGCTCCAAAATCGTCTCGTTCTTGACGTCATACTGGCCGATAGAGGAGGAGCATGTAGAGTCATCGGATCTAGTTGCTGCATTTTCATTCCTAATAACGCGCCGTCTGTTTATTCAGCTATAACCAGACTTCATAAAATTGCCCATCAGTTACACCAGAATCCGGGCACCTGGACATGGTCCGGTTGGCTCTGGAGTATCATATCTGCCTGGGGATGGAAAGTATTGTCATTCCTAGGTATTGCAGTAATGATCATATTCAGTTGCTGCCTCTGTATACAATGTGGCCCTGCGATTTGCGGCATGTGTGCTTCCTCTTGTATTCCTAGTCCTTATCCCGTTCCAAGACAATTCAAGACGAGCAGATGATGCTATATGAAAAGATAGATGGGATCATGAATATTGATGTTTCCTGATGGAAACGTAGGGCACAAGGAGGGAATGTGGAAAAGTAAATTTTGCCATGTTGTATGTGCCTACGTGTTCCCCATCTTATGCTATATGTGCATGATCGATATGCATGTATTCCCCTCTGATCGATTAAAGACGCAATTACAGTTGTGTCCATCTCTAGTATGTCAGTTTCCAGTCTTCGTGAAAACAACGAATATTAGGCCTATGTAAACCTACGTTGCCACATTTCACAGTGTGCACGTTAATTCATTGAATTGTCCCCGTTTCTAGGCCTCAAAAGGGCCCGGACTCAGATTCAGTTCCTGTCTTCTGAACCCTCTCCGAGGAGCGATACAGCCCCCACCTGTATCCCTGACCCTTAGCTTACTTCATGCCTCGCAGTGCCCGGCCCGGCCCGGCTCTGCCTCCCAGTCTGCCAAGAGTATGTTATGTTTCTAGTTATCAGTCCAGCCCTCCTTCTCTGCATTCCTAAGCTACTGAATCGCATCAATAGTTTCCGTCATGGTCTAGCCTTTCTGTCTCCATGTAAGAGAAATACTGTATTAATATTCATAGAATATTCCTCGCACACGCAATACATGTAGAACTATGCATGCACCAGTCTTAGTGTCTATTAGCCTTTGCCCTGATAACTTTTGGATTCTATCAATATGTACTCCAAACACCAGATACCAGATATGCCTTAGGTACATGTTGCTCTGACACTCCAGACTTTAGTCTCCTCTTCTAGCACAGAAGTCATAGCCCCCAGTTCTCCCTGGTAACACGTCATTGCCCGTTTGCGCGCACCACTAGGTTAGAGGTCCCAGCTGCCCAGGTAGCCCCCTCCATGTTTCCGCCCCGTTTATGACATATTCTGTTACGTTTACATCACATTTCTATGTATACGCCCTGTACACGCCTTCTTGTTACATCATTTTGCCCTTATCTTTCGCGACTGCTACGAGTCACGCCTACTGCTACGCCTACTGTATTGAATGTAATGCATTTGTTTTGATATATATACTGTGAACTGTTACAAAAAGTTACCCTTATCCCCTTACGCAAGCCTTACTCCCCTTTTCCCTGGCAGCTGCCTTCATTCATCATTCCCATGCAGGCTGTCCTGTTCCTGTCCCTTATGCCTGATTAAAGCCTGTAGACTCAAGATACCTCGAATCCTGTCTCTTATTTATTGAGCTATCTGTTTTATTCATTGTAGTCAAAAATAGAACCGGTAATTAATTATTTATTTACCACAACCGCAACACCACGACCCTGCTGGACAACCTCGCCAACCTCGGACTCAAGCAGCTGGTGACCACCCCCACCCACTACGCCGGACACACTCTCGACCCGATCTTCTCCTCCAGCAAGGACATCGCCTTCAGCCATGCCACGGGGCTCCACTGGACGGACCACAGCTGCGTACACTTCAGCTTCGGAAGGACCACGCTCCACCATCACCAGCAACAGGCTCCCCGCAGAAGCTGGAACAAGATCACTGCAGACCAGCTCGCTACTTCCCTGAACAAGAACCCTCCCACCAGCACAACAAACCCCAGCCAAGCAGCCACCAACCTCACGAAATGGATCAGCGACTGCGCAGACGACCTCGCCCCGCTGAAGACCCCGCCGAGCAGACCCGGCAGCAAGAAAGCACCATGGTTTAACGACGACCTCAAGAGCTCCAAGAAGAACTGCAGAGCACTCGAGAAAACCTGGCGCAGAGACCCAATACCGGACAACATGTCTGCCCTCAAGCTCGCCACCCGAAAACACCACCAGCTGATCCACGCCACCAAGAAAACCGCCTTCAAGGAACGACTGGACAACAACGCGCACAACAGCAAGGAACTCTTCAACATCGTGAAAGAGCTCTCCAACCCCAACGCCGGAAACAACGACATCACCCCTTCGCAAGACCTCTGCAACTCCCTCGCCTCCTACTTCCACAACAAGATCGCGGACATACACAACAGCTTCAGCACTCAACCGACGCACGCCACGACCGAACCACCGCCCCCCACCACCACCCTCCGCTCCTGGACCCCGATCAGCACCGAAGACACCATCCGCACGATGAACTCCATCCACTCCGGATCTCCGACAGACCCCTGCCCTCACCACGTCTTCAACAAGGCCGACGCTGTCATCGCACCCCACCTGCGGGACATCATCAACACCTCCTTCGACACCGCCACCTTCCCGGAAAGCTGGAAGCACGCCGAACTCAGTGCTCTACTCAAGAAACCATCAGCAGACCCAACCGACCTCAAGAACTACCGCCCCATCTCGCTGCTCCCGTTCCCGACCAAAGTCATCGAGAAGACCGTCAACAAGCAACTGGCCGCCTTCCTCGAAATGAACGGTTCCCTCGACCTCTCGCAGTCTGTCTTCCGGGCCAACCACAGCACCGAGACCGCCCTGATCGCAGCCACCGACGACATCCGAGCCCTGCTCGACAACGGAGAAACAGCGGCCCTCATCCTCCTGGACCTATCCGCGGCCTTCAACACTGTCTGCCACCGTACCCTAGTACAGCGCCTCAGCAACGTCGGAATCCAGGAGAAGGCACTGGAGTGAGTCATCTCCTTCCTCGCCGGATGGACACAGAGAGTCCACCTCCCCCCGTACAGATCGGAGGCCACCAAAGTAATCTGCGGCGTTCCTCAAGGCTCCTCGCTCAGCCCAACACTCTTCAACGTCTACATGAGCCCCCTCGCAGCCATCGCACGCCAACACAACCTGAACATCATCTCCTACGCCGACGACACCCAGCTGATCCTCTCCCTCACTAACGACCCAGCCACCGCCAGAGCCAACCTGCACGAAGGGATGACAGACGTAGCCAAATGGATGTCGAACAGCCGCCTGAAACTGAACTCGGACAAGACGGAAGTCCTCATCCTGGGATCCTCACCCTCCGCCTGGGACGACTCCTGGTGGCCCCCCGCCCTGGGCAGCGCACCCAAACCAACAGACCACGCACGCAACCTGGGCTTCATCCTGGACTCCTCCCTCTCCATGACCAGACAAGTCAACGCCGTCTCCTCGTCATGCTTCAACATCCTGCGCATGCTACGAAAGATCTTCCGATGGATCCCCACCGAGACCAGGAAGACGGTCACCCAGGCCCTCGTCACCAGCCGTCTGGACTACGGCAACTCCCTCTACGCTGGAACCACCGCCAAACTCCAGAAAAGACTCCAGCGGATCCAGAACACCTCAGCACGACTCATCCTGGACATCCCCCGCCGCAGCCACATCTCCGGACACCTGAGAGACCTGCACTGGCTCCCGGTCAACAAGAGAATCACCTTCCGGCTCCTCACCCACGGGCACAAAGCCCTACACAACCAAGGACCAGGATACCTCAACAGCCGCCTCAACTTCTACGCTCCCAAACGCCAGCTTCGTTCGATCAGCCACGCCCTCGCCACCGTCCCCCGCATCCGTAGGGCCACCACAGGAGGAAGGTCCTTCTCCTACCTGGCTGCCAAGACTTGGAACTCCCTTCCGACCCCCCTCCGTCTGACCCAGGACCACCTCGCCTTCAGGAAGCAGCTCAAGACCTGGCTGTTCGAGCAGTAGCGGACCCCCCCCCCCCCGCGCCTTGAGACCCTCCGGGTGAGTAGTGCGCTATATAAATGCTCTGATTGATTGATTGGTTGATTCATTGGTCAAGTGCAGCTTTCTCCCAGAAGTCGTGCGCAGGAGTGGCAGGTAGGGTTCCAAAGCAGACTAGGTGCAGCAGCGGTAAGTGAGTTATTACATGTGTCTTATTGAATGCATGGGTTAGTGACTAAACTGTGTGAATGTCTGTATCAGTATGTCTGCTGTTTTATAAGCTGCTGCATGGGTTGGTTAGTAGCTACATGAATGTCTATATGGGTTATTGATTGGTTGGCAGAGTATTTGTAAGGGTGCCTGAGTGTGTCTGGTTGCGTGGGCGGTGTGTGACTCTGTGCAAACATGTTTGAGTGATTGATTCACTGGCTGTATGGGTTCAAGAGTGCATGTAGAAACATGTATGGGTGTGTTACTGAGTGAATAGATGTCTTAGTGGTACATGTCCAAGTAAATACATATGTAAAAGGCAGTGTATGTGAGAGTTGGAGTATATAAATGACTATACGTGAGAGTCAGTGATTGTAAGATTGGCTGTATAGATGAGTGCGTACTTGTATCAGTGATTGTATAAGAGAGTAATTATGCGTTTGTTTCTGTTTGAATAAGTGATCTGTTGGGTGTATAACTGTATAGGTCAGTAAATGGAAGGGTGATTGATTATTTGCATGACTGACTAGGGGGGCAGAGAATTGACTAAACCTGCAAGCCGTGAGGGCAACGGCTCCTCACCTCACCACAAACGCCATGAGGGGATCGGCTGGACCCGCTACGCCGTGAGGGCAACGGCGGTAGTTCCGAACAGCGAACTACACATCCCGGCAGCCCTGGGAGCGGCGCACATTCCTCACGCCAGCAGCGGGCCCGGAGGCGCTTGAAGAAGCCGGAGCGCGAGAGCTCATGGGGGGCACAGAATTGACTAAACCTGCAAGCCGTGAGGGCAGCGGCTCCTCACCTCACCACAAACGCCGTGAGGGGATCGGCTGGACCCGCTACGCCGTGAGGGCAACGGCGGTAATTCCGAACAGCGAACTACACATCCCGGCAGCCCCGGGGGCGGCGCACATTCCTCACCCCAGCAGGGCGCCCAGAGGCGCTTGAAGAAGCCGGAGCGCCGAGAGCTCCTGGGGGGCACAGAATTGACTAAACCTGCAAGCCGTGAGGGCAACGGCTCCTCACCTCACCACAAATGCCGTGAGGGGATCGGCTAGACCCGCTACGCCGTGAAGGCAACGGCGGTAGTTCCGAACAGCGAACTACACATCCCGGCAGCCCTGGGGGCGGCGCACATTCCTCATGCCAGCAGCGTGCCCGGAGGCGCTTGAAGAAGCCGGAATGCCTCTCGCACCGCGAGTCGCACGCTGGGGTATCGCAGGAGAAGCCCGGGACAAGGGCGGGGCCGTCTGTGGCCGTCTGGGGCCAGAGGAGGCCGGGCTGGGCCACCCCATTGAGAATATGAGGAAGCAGTTATCCCGGGGTGATCATGAAGGCAAAAACGCTATGATTCCCAGGAAATCCGATTCTTTAATATCTTACCTGACTTCAGCTGTGGGGGCTTTAACCAAAGAAATCGCAAGTGCAAAGAAAGAACTCGGGTTGGCTCCTGCAGATACTGAGTCAGTATTGGAAAGAGAGCACTGCCCAAGGGTCCCGCTTGAACCAACGATCGTGATCTTTAATCTCCCTTCCATAGTTGAGGCAACGAATGTTCAGCTAAGATCTCCACACTTTCCTCTGCCTCACACGGATACACCCCCATTGGCTACACCTTTGAACCACACGCGCAATCGTAGGCACATGAGAAAACCATCTAGAAGGAAAAATGCTAAGGGCAAGGCTGCAAATCCAGTCTAAGGGACCATGTTAGCAAAATGGTTGAGGATTTATATGCATCAAGATTGGAACCTGCACTGGTAGCCATTGCGAAAGACATCGTGGACACGTTGAACACATGCGTAGCGGGGCTACTGACTAAATGTGAAAAAATCGATGCTCTTTTCAAACAACACTCAGGTCACAAGGGGACACCGGACCACTTCAATAAAACTCCCGCTAAAAAGCCCATGGTCAATATGATGAACAAGGCTACAGTATCTTTAAGGGAAAGAAACCCGGTTAAAGCAGGTGCTCAGAGTGGGCGGGGGGCCATTAGGGCTGGTACAGCGTACTGTAACCCTGGAGTTAGCAATAGGAATAATAACAGCTTAGACGAGCACAAGCTGGCTCCTCATAGGGACAGTCTTTTGGAGTTGCCACCGGAGGCGGCCCCTCTAGAAGCTGTCTTTACAGGAGTCCCCCCACCAATGGCAGGTTCAAATGAAACAACCCATGATCTCATGCTGTTGGCCAGGGAATGGTGTTCTCAGTTCAGTAGTGGAGGTACAGATATCACGAGAACTGTTATTATGGCAAGGAGGGTTAGTTGGGTGGGGCGCTGTTTAAAATCCATCCCAGGGGATTGCGTGGTGGTAAATTTCAATAACCAGGAAAGTGCTGAGAGATTATTCTGGGATGCTTCAGCTTTGACAATCTAGGGCATTAGACCTCTTCCCCTGGGGTTCTTTTACCCACCAACTAGGCCAGTTAGGACTCTTGGTAATCCTCAGGTGCCACAACGGGAATATGCCCCTTGCAACAGTCAACAGACATTAGTTCACCAGCCCAACAACAGCTCACACTATAGAGCCACACAGGAACCAGCACGGGGGCGGATAGGGGTCTTGCTGGTAATTCCCCAGTCCCTCAGCACAGCGGGGCATCTACCCTAGATCTAGGTCTGTCTAATCGCTTCTCTCCCCTGTCCCCGATGGAGTTGAATGATTGACTACCTTGCGGACAGGGTGAAGAGAGGGATGAAGCAGGCATGCAGTCACCCGTATGCAAATTTCTGACTTGGAATGTGGCGGGTATCAGATCCAAAGGTACAGACCTTATCTGGCTGGATTTTATTAGGCAATACGATATTCTTGCCTTCCAGGAAACCTGGGACACTTTGCACAGTTTTTTACTGGATGGCTACCTTAGCTTTGCTATCCTCGCCGTTCCTGGAACAGTGGGTAGACCTATAGGGGGTTTACTCGTGCTGTTTTCGCTTAACTTGGTAGGGGTTTTTAAACATCTAGAAACTAATTCAAAGAATTTCTTAATAATTGAGGGGACAGTTTCAGATCAGCAGACATTTTTACTTATCAACTTTTATAACTCCAGGGAGGGCTCATCTCAAAACGAGCACCTTAGTGCCTTGGAGCACTATTTGTCAGTCTACAATCAGGAGCAGTCTTCCGCCCCAGAGGTGATACTTCTGGGAGATTTTAATATACACCCTTGCTTGTGGGACTGTTATAGTGGCGAGTATGGAGGGTCATCCGGAGAGTGAGTTCCCCATTTTGAGCACAGTAAAGAGGGGGAGGCCCTCCTCTCATACATGAATCTATTTGAACCAGGTATTGGTGCGGGAGAGGAAAGAGACGCCACCTTTATAGGGCGAGGCGCAAATTCCATTATTGACTATATTTTTTTATCCCCTCTTGTCCTAGCTAAATCATTAACCTATAGAGTAGTGACCTCAACTTTCAGCGACCACAACCCTGTTCTGCTTGAGGCTGATCTTGGCGTCTTTAGGGTGCAAAATGACTCAAGGGGGGGGGGGGGCGCCGAGGCACCTATCGACCACTGATCAGGGGAGACGAATCAAATGGAACAGGGTTGTCCCTGAAATCTTTTTCGAGGACCTTGCCACCAAATGCGAGGCCAACCTGGCTACCTGCTTGGATGGTACTGCTGCAGAGGCCCACGTTGTGGAAGCTTATGTTGCGGTATGCAAGCAGATCGCCAAAGATTTAGAGATGGGCGTTATCACACAACCGAGGAAGGCCCTTAAATGGTTTGACAACAACTGCTCAAAGGCCCATAGCGCCTTATTCAAGGCGCTTAAGAACAAGCCAAGGAATAGAGCTCTAATAGCTCAACTCCGCAAGGAGTACAAAATTGCCATTTGCTCTCGCAAATGCCATATCAAGGAGGAGGCCTGGGAAAACCTTCAATCCCCTGATGTGATAAGAGACAGTAGGAAATTCTGGGCCATTATTAATCAGCCTTTCTTCTCAGAACAGGAGAACCTAGACACGGACTGCATGATCCCTGACGACAGTTGGCTCCAACATTTTAAGAGCATTTATGACCTAGATCAGAGGGGATCAATACCGGCCCCCACGGCTGTTGAACAGCATGCTTTACCGCTAAGGTTTGACTCAACTGAGGTAGAAAAAGCGATTAGAGAGACAAATAGACACAAGGCTCCAGGACCAGATGGGGTACCTGCAGATTTGGACATTATGTATCCACAGTTTTGGGCAAAGATCCTGGCCAATGTGTTTAATGCGGTATCCACAGTTGGTTTCCCTCCCTCTTGGTCCTCCTCTGTGATAGTACCGATTTTTAAGAAGGGGAATAGAGGGGACACCTCCTGTTATAGGCCAATCTCATTGCTTGACTCTGCCGTTAAAATCCTGGGCAGGGTCATTCTTCAGAGAGTGAGGGATTGGCTTACGGGCAGGGTGGTGCTCTCTAACCTTCAGTACGGTTATAGAGAACATAGGGGTACCATGGACCAATGTTTAAATTTACACCTCCTTATAAGCAAATATACAGTGGCCAGGGAGGGTTTTTTATATTTAGGTTTCATGGACCTTTCTTCGGCATTTAATTTAGTTAACCGCTCAAAATTATGGTTTATTTTACATGAGATCGGTTTAGATGCATCTTTGGTCAGTTTTTTTAGGGATCTTCACCAGGACCTTTCTGCCTCTGTTAGGGTTACGAGGGAAGGCCGGTGTACTAGGCAATTTAGTTCTAGAAGGGGGGTCAGACAGGGCTGCATACTGGCCCCTCTTCTTTTTACTATTTACATCAATGCCCTTGAAAAATCTTCAGGTACGGCTACACTGCACACTCCGCCTATAGGAGGATTGTGTATCCCGGTCCTTCTGTACGCGGATGATGCCGTTTTGCTCGCGCGCACGGGCTTGGGCCTACAGAAGCTGCTGGACTACTTCGGCAGCTTCATGGAAGCCCTGGATTTGAAAGTAAACATCGCAAAATCACATGTAATGGTTGCCGGCGCACGGAGTAAGAAAACGAAGGTTAAAACATTTAGGTGTAACGGCAAGGAATTGACGAGGGTGCCTTCCTTCTCCTACCTGGGAGTACTATTCGACGAGAAAGGTAATTGGGGCCCCCAGATGAAGTTGAAGAGTAATGTAGTCACAAGATCTTCGATGGCTCTTTTGAATTTCTCCAAGAGATTGGGAGCTAGACCCATGGAGGCCATGCTAAGGATTTATAAGTCTAAGTCCTTGGCGATCGCTTCCTATGGTGCGGCAATTTGGGGCTATGTGGATTCGAACAAAATACAAATTGCGGAAAACAGGTTCCTTAGATCTCTCCTGTCACTACCGCAATCATCCCCCACATTCTCAATTCACTCGTAGGTGGCCCTGGGTTATGTTAGAGATCTCCTAAAAATGGCTCCACTGATTTGCTGGGCAAAAACCTGGCTGAATGAAGAGATTACCCTTAACCATTAAATCCTGAAGGGTTGTTTAGCCCTAGAGAAGGCAGTCAGGATCCCATGGTTGGCGTATGTTAGAGCGGCATGCGCCAGGCTGGGTCGGCCAGATTTGTTTACTTCACCACAGGGCATTATAAAGGAGGACATAGGGTGGATCAAACACAACTTTCGTAACCTGCTGGAGGCAGAAAGGGAAGTGCAGGAGCTGAGAAAACCAGTGGTGAGAAGTATTTATGGCTTATCAATTTCCCCATTCATTGAACCGTATCTGAAGTGTGTCACCAAGCCCTTCCATCGATTTTTATTGGTCAGATTTCGGTTCAATCTTATTCACTTTACATTGGGTGTATTTCCTAAATGGGGGAAACCTGAGGATGTAGCGCCATGTTCTTGTGATAATTTTTCCTCACAGGACACACTCCATTTGGTAATGTTCTGTGATCATTACTCAGAGGCGCGTAAAAATGTTTTATATCCAATCTTGTGTGATGCTGGTTTCGTACAAGTAAGGCCCGCTCTCACATATTTACAAATGCTTAGTTCCGTCCAGTTTACTTATAGCGTGGCCAGCTTTTTGGCGGCCGCGGCCCGGGTAAACAAAAGAAGACTCTCTTAAATGTAATCATTCAGTGGGATAAAAAGGGGATCATGGTTTTAACATGAAATTACCAAATGATGCACTTTATATTAGATCTAATAGCCGCTGGTTAAGGGTATTTTTATATTGTATATTATGTATTTATTGATTTTTAGACATTGCATTTATGAATTGTAAAAATTGAATGCTCGTTTTTTTCAAACGTTTTTAATGTGTGGAAGCTCATGTTCCTTGTATTGTCTTTTATGATTTTAATTAATCGAAATAAAGAATTTTTGACTGACTGACTGACTAGGTGTGTGAGTAACTCTGGATGAGTACTGGTGTGTGAGTGTCTGTAGGTGTATGAGTGTATATGATAGTGTTGTAACGATGAGTGACTGATTGTATGAGTGATTGTATGGGTGAATGAGTAGATGTGTGTGTAGTCCTAAGAACCAGTGAGAAGATATGTAGTAAGTGGTATTGGTGTGTCTGTGGTTTCGAAAATGGTATTCTGTATTTTGGAGTGGATGTATCAAAGGTTATATTAGGGTGTGAGGAGGTGCATCAGATTATCAAATGGATGATGTCATCAGTGATGTCATTTGAGATGTCATCAGGGATGTCACTGACCATGTCATGAATGATTTAATATGTGACGTCATCAGCAGTGCATTGCGGGGCGCACGTTATAGTTAGCTGAACTAACTATAAAGGAAAAGTTTCTATGGTTTTGTAGGAGTGAAATGTCCAACTAACTATAACGTCCCTGAACCCTATGGTTTTTTTCAGTGAATTTCTAAGGTTTTTTAAATGCTACTTTTGAACAATAACGTCCCTGAAACCCATGGTTTTTTCACTGAATTTCTAAGGTTTTTTAAATGCTACTTTTGAACAATAACGTCCCTGAAACCCATGGTTTTTTCAGTGAATTTCTAGGGTTTTTTAAATGCTAATTTGTGGGGGCGTGGCCAATATGGCGGGCTGAGTGGTCGCACCCGAAGTGAGCTCCGCCGGCCCTAGACCCTAAGCCTGCTGTGATTGCGCTGATTCTCCCCCCGGAACGCTGCAACTCACGGAGCGGAGGTGTGTGACCACGGAGCTGCGGCTGGGAGACTGCGGCCGCCTCTCGAGACATCTGCCCGGTCCCGACCACGGCGCCATTGCTGAGAGCGGGTGAGGCCTGGTGCGCGGCCAGAGGACGTGGCGAACCCTGCCCCGGCTCTGACATCGGCCCGGGTGCAAGCGGTGGTGTCGTTGACCTTGCCCGCCTGCCCGGACGCCCTACTAGCCGCCGCTACCCGGCCCGGGAGCCTGGACCGCCTATCCCGGGGACGAGAGATCACAGCACCGGATCCGGAGCGGGACCTCACGCGAGGCCGGGGCTCTGGCCTGGGCTCCGGACCTCGGCTTTTTGGGCGGCCGCTTAAGGAGTGTGCAGGAGAAGCGGACCCCCGCTCTCCGAACCCGGACGTTCTCGCCTGGCCTAGCGGTGCCCCTCCGCGGCCTGGACCGGCTGTGGCAGGGGTTGGACGAGAGAGGCGCCGGACCTGGGGCCTCAAACTGCGCGAGGCCGTGGCTTCGGCCTACACCCCGGACCTTGGCGAAGCTGAACAGCGCCGGCCCGCAGGCCCGCAGGTTGGGACTGAGGAGTGTGGTGCAGCAGACCTGGGCGGCGAGGGCCCTTCGCGGTGAGTGCCGAGTGACGCTGGGGAGGGGTGCTGCGGCCTACGCCCCTTGAAGCCACGAGGGCCCGGGGTCCGGACTACTGCATTTTGAGCCGTGATTGGGCCCGCCCGCGGGTGAAGAGCTGGTCGGGCCCTTCCTTGGTGGTGACCCCTGCCGTGGGTCGGGCCGGCCCCGGGGTGGACGGAGTGCTCTCTCCTGCATTGCTTGAGAAGAAGTGGAGGCCCTCTGGACGTTGTTGCGAACCCCCTCGTGGTGCTTGGGGGCCTGCTGTGTCCTGACTCGAGGGGAGATCCCCCGGTGGCACTGGCGTAGGTGACGCTCGGCTTGGTGCCGCAGAGCCCGGGGAGTGCAGGCCGCGAGCAGAACCGGGCTGGTCGGACTTGAGGGCCCCGGGGGGCGCCCGGTCGCTGGCGGACTGGATCGCGGGCCCCGCCGCTGTTCCTGTTCCCCTGGTGGTGCGATCCGGCCCCATTAACCATCTGCGGAACCCCGTGAGAGATCGTTTGCTCGATTCCCGGGCTGCTCTGGGAGCTGGACTATTGGATCCCCTGGCAGGACACCTCGATAAATGTAATGGCGCAGAACAGAGGGTCGCGGAAGGGAGAACGCACTTTGCCAGAGATGTTGAATAGGGGCACTGAGAGACATGATGGGGTACGGCCGTCCCCACCTCGCTCGAGTAGTTCCCAAGGAGCAAGTGGAGGGGAGCCGCCGGTTACGAGGTCCTTCTTGGAATCCCTCTTCAGCTCACTAAGGGATGACTTCCAAACGCTCAAGCAGGAGGTGGCAGGCGAGGTCCGTGAGATAAGGAGGGAGGTTGATGGCCTGGGGGACAGAGTGGCCGCGGTGGAGGATGCGGGCCATGCAAGGGATGAAGAGATCACGCAACTACAGCAGGAGGTCGTCCGACTCCGAGAACAACATATTGACCTGCAATCGCACACGGAGGACCTTGAAAACCGCTCCAGACGGAACAACATCCGTGTCCGGGGAATTCCATCCCGAGAGGAAGGGGAAGATGTGGCGGCGTACCTGGGAGAGCTGTTCAGAGAGATACTGGGGGAATCGGTTGATTTCCCTATCCGGATTGACAGAGCGCACAGGGTGGGCCTGCAGCGTCGGACTTCAGCACCTCCTCCCGACATCTTGGCCTTCCTACCGGACTACCCCTTGAAAGAGCGGATACTGAGGGAGGCTCGGAGGAGACCCTCCCTGGAATTTCGGGGTCACCGGGTGGCCCTTTATCAAGACCTGGCCGCCTCCACTCTGCAGAAACGCAAAGCTTTTAAGATTGCGACTGACTTTCTTAGGGAGCATGGCACTTCCTGGGGACATCCCTTCTGGCTTATTTTCAGGTGGAATGGAACCTTGCACCAGTTGCGTTCTCTTCAGGAAACGTGTGGAGTGCTGGGGATCACTGCTACTGAGGACGGAGATCACACGCCTCGCCGGAGCCGTGTGACCAGAGATGGATGGCAGACGGTCCCCGGCCGACGGTCGTCTGCTTCTTCGACTCGGCCAGACTCCCCTGTGACCCAGGCGGAGTCGGTTGCTGCTACGCAGGATGGATCCGGGGCTCCTGTGGCGGTGGAGGTGGCGCTGACAGCTTGAATGAACTCCGGGGGGAATCGACATCGCTACCGTGGATCTGCAGGTTTGGGGGTCTAGGGGGGGGGGGAACGGAGGGGTGCGCAGTGGCTGGACGTCCACTTCATTGACTCTCCGCAGGCTTGTCCGATAAGGACCGGACTGGGACACTAGGTTTACGGGGGTTCTGGGGGGGAGTGGGGGGGTGTTTGGGGTTGTTGAGCCGGTCCCAGTTGCGGGTAGGGGCTGGAAGCGGGGAGGGGGTTGGGAAGGTCGGGAGACAGTTGGGGGGGTTTGGGGACGTTGGGGACTGGGTTGGAGGGAGGGATCCGGGAGTTTGAGGTGGGGAGGGTGGGGCGTCCAGTGCACGTGGGGGTTCCTAATCATGTTGGCACTATATGTGCTTGTTGCTTTGCTTCTGCCTGGCTATGGTATTTACAGTCTGGCTTGTCTTTTTGCTTTGCATGACGCATGGAGAGGGGAGGGGAGGGTCGCTAGATGCTTTTTGAGGGCTGTGAGTCCTTGGATGGTTTCTCTGTGCCTTGGTTTGCTCGGACCCGCCTGCTTTTTCTATATATGCCCTTTGCTTAGTGCTCTGCTGTACCTTGGGCCGAGCGACGCGATTGTCCTCCCGGTCTTGCTGATGGGGGGCCTTGTCGCTTTTTGCTATACCGCTGCTCATGCCCCCAACCACATGTAAGGTTGTTACCCTGAATGTTTGGGGCTTGAATAACCCGGTCAAGAGGCGGGCTGTCCTTTCACTCTTGGAGAATACCCAGGCAGATATCTGTCTCCTCCAGGAGACGCACTTGTTATCACAAGACACACATAGACTCCGATCACATAAGTTCCCTTCACAATTCTTTTCCTCCTGCACCACTAAAACGGCTGGGGTGGCGATACTGGTGGCGCAACACTTCCGGGGGGAAATTCTCCACAAATTCACTGAGCAAAAGGGTAGACTCTTGGCTTATCGGTTTAGGATTGGGGGGCTTCTGTTCACGATCGGGTCCCTGTACAGTCCCAATGAGCGACAGGACCGCTTTCTACAGGCAGCGATCGAGGAGGTCACCGCCTCCCAGGATCGGCACATCATACTCGGGGAGGACTTCAATATTGTCTTTGATTCCGCACTGGATAGGTCGGCGCAACGCTCCCCCCAGGTCGGAGAACTTTCCGCGGACCGTAGGGCGCAGCTGGAGGAGGTAGACCTCCTTGATCTCCGGAGATACCTACACCCGACTGATAGGGATTACTCGTACTACTCCCATGCGCACAAGACCTACGCGCGGTTGGATCACCTCTTGGTTACCTCTCCGGTGAAAGCGCTGGCCGCGGGGTCGAAGATGGGCGTGATCTCCCTCTCTGACCACGCCCCGGTAGAAGTCCTGCTGAGTTTGCCCCCGACGACTCCCCGCCCTCGAACGTGGCGCCTCCGTGACACGCTGCTGCATAGGGCGGAGGTGGTAGCTCGTATTGAGAAGGTGGTTCGGGAATTCCAATCCCATAATGATAATACAGACACTAGCCGGTCCACGCAGTGGGCAGCTCTGAAGGCCGTTGTCAGAGGGGAATTCATAGCGATTTCCTCGGCGGATAACAAAGAGCGGCAGGCCAAGAGAGATGAACTTACGGACCGGGTTCGGGAACTTGAACAGATCCATCGCAGGACGGGGGCTCCCCGAATCTGGCGGCGGCTCAAAGAAGCCAGGAAGCTCCTCGTAGCCCTGGACTTTGACCGGGCGGAATATGCGGCATTGCGGCTACGTCACACATTCTACACTGGAGGGGACCGTTGCGGCAGGCTGTTAGCGAATAGGCTCCGAGTAGCGAGGCAGAACCAGCTAGTCAAGGAGATCTCTGGCCCGGGAGGGCTGCGGGAGACTGAGGACGATCGTATTGCGGCCGTCTTTCGCGGTTTTTACAAAGATCTCTATACCGGGGATCCCCCGGATGGGGTGGCCGCGGACGCGTACTTAGACTCGGTTGCGCTGCCCTCTCTGGAGCCTTTACAGGCAGATCATTTGGACAGAGACATAAGGATTGAGGAAGTGGTCTCCGCTATTGCCAAGCTTAAGCATGGCAAGGCGCCGGGCCCAGATGGCTACACCGCGCTTTATTATAAGACATTCTGCACAACGTTAGCCCCCATTCTGATGCGCCTATTCAACTCTTTTGCGGACCCCGGGGCCATCCCGCCCGATCTGCTCCGGGCCACCATCTCGGTTATCCCTAAACCAGGTAAAGATCCGAAGCAGTGTGGGTCGTATAGGCCGATCTCTCTGCTGAACATCGATCTGAAACTATATACAGGGATCCTGGCCGCTAGACTGGCTCTCCACTTGCCCGATCTCATCGATCCTGACCAAGCGGGTTTTGTCCCTGGTAGGCAGACAGTGGACAATACAAAACAAATTGTTCACCTACTGGAGAAAGCATCCCGGATTCCGGGGGAGCGAATGATGCTGGCGGTGGATGCGGAGAAGGCATTTGACCGGGTCCACTGGCCTTACTTGGAGCGGGTGCTTATGAAAGCGGGTATCGGAGAAAAATTCCGCTCCATGATTCTTAATTGTTACAGTCGCCCGTCGGCGGTAGTCCGTGTCAACGGGCTTGCTTCTGACTCTTTTAGCATTGAGCGTGGCACCAGGCAGGGTTGCCCGCTCTCACCCCTGCTTTTTGCGCTATACATGGAGCCGTTTGCTCAGCGGATGCGTGACAACCCTATGGTAACCGGCGTCCGGATGGGAGGCTTCACGCACGCTATCAGCCTCTACGCTGACGATGTCATTTTATCCATTGACAGGCCCCGACTGGCTCTACCAGCGTGCATGGAGGAACTGGCTTCTTTTGGCGCGGTGTCAGGGTTTAAGATGAACTTGGGGAAGTCGGTGGCGCTGGACATCTCCCTCCAGCCGGACACTAGAGCCTGTTTGCAGCGGCAGTTTCCCATGCTCTGGTCGTCGGGGGCAGTACCATATCTGGGGATCCAGATTGCTCCTACCTTGCCGGCTATGGTCTTGGCGAATTATCGTGCCCTAGGTGCCAAGATTAAGGAGGAGCTGGGTCGGTGGAACCGGGGCACCCTTTCCTGGCTCGGCAGGATAGCTGCTGTCAAAATGACGGTCTTGCCTCAGGTATTGTACCTGTTTCGGGCCCTGCCACTCCAACCACCGGTGGGATGGATCTCGCAACTGCAGGCAGACGTTTCTCGGTTTGTCTGGCAGAGTAAGAAGCCTAGAATGCGCAGAGCTCTCTCGCTGCTGGCTCCGGAGGCTGGAGGATTGGGTATCCCCGATTTTCGCAAGTACTTTCAAGCTGCGCAGTTGCGGTATCTGGTGGAATGGAGTAGGTGGGAGTCTGATAAGCACTGGCTCTTTCAAGATCAGGCAGTAGCAGGGAGACCCCTGCAGGATATCCCTTTCCTACGCCGCCCTCATCGGCCCAAAAACCTCTATGCCTTGTCACGAGGGTACCCCTGCGAGTGTGGGATGCTACCTGCGTTCTGCGCGACCTCACCACGTTTCCGTCACCACTGACCCCACTGGCGGACAACCCGGACTTTACTCCGGGGATGGAGAGGGGAGCGTTTGCCGGTTGGCAACGGGCAGGGTGTAGAGGCTTATGTCATCTTTATGGCCCGGAGGGGGTTGTCTCTTTTCCCCACCTCCATCAGGAATTCTCGCTCCCAGAGACGGAGCGACTGCATTATATGCAGGCTCGCCATTGGGCCCTCCAGCCGCAAGTGAGAGAGACGGCCGATCGGCCTCTTCTCCCCTACGAGCACTGGCTCATGACGCGGACTTCGGACTCCAAACTGATAACTGATTTATACAAGCTGTTGCAACCACCGACAACACACCTTTATCACCCTGGGAGGGAACGCTGGGAAAGGGAGTTGGGGAGGACATTGAGCCCTAAGGAATGGGACCACATATCTTATAGAGCGCAACACTCAGCTTACCACATGGGGCTCGCGGATACGTTGACTAAAGTCTCTACCTATTGGTATTATACACCTGTACGAGTGCATGAGTTTGATCATAGTAAAGATGACACATGTTGGCGGGGATGTGGACACAGGGGTACACTCACACATATATTATGGGACTGCCCGCTTCTAGAACCCTACTGGACAGAAGTGCTGGATGAAATTGATTCTCATTTCGAAATTGAACTGCCGCGCTTCCCTGCCTATACCCTGCTGGGACTCCCGAATGATCTAATGTATCCTCTTCGATCACGCAGGGGAAGGCAGATAGCGATAGCTCTAGGCTCTGCTGTCCAGAACATCTTGATTCACTGGCACACAGATACGGTGCCGTCTATCACTGGCTGGCTCCACAGGTTGTGGCATGTGTTGGGTATGGAGAAGCTTTCCCTCACTGTGGCGGGGGATGTAGACCAGTTTAGGGAGCTTTGGCAACCATTTCATTCCTTATTGCTTACTGAGTTTAGAGAACTTACTTGCCCCAAGTATCTCCGCCTCCTGCGGCTTCCGACCCCGGTGGTATCAGCCCTGTGATCCCCCGTTGGACTTCTCCTCCTGGGTGTTATGACTCTGATGTGTATCGTGGTTAGGGACTGTGCACTGGACGGGGGGTGGGTACGGGGGGTGGGTGGTGGGACGTTGGGGGGGAATATTGGGTGGGGGGATTACACGGGAAATGTCATTACATGTTGAGGCGGCAAGCGACCTTTGCTACTAGGCGGGCGTGATCCATGGAATGACAACTGTTGGTAACTCTCTTGGACACTAGCTGCTCCGCACTGCTATTCCTTCTTGAAATGTTTGTTGGTCTCTACATGTTGTGCTGAATAAAATACTTTAAACCTAAATGCTAATTTGTACATTTTATATTTATACAACCTTTTGTTTTTCTGAAAATTACAAGTTTTTCTTAAGAGATATATTTTGTAACTAATATTCTGAAATTCTTTTCTTCATTTTAATTTAATTATGCAATGTCCTATGTCTTTTAAAATATGTTTGGTTTTCACCCAAAAAATACTGGAGTCGCGTATCCATCGTGTACCTATCACGGTGGGTGCCCAAATTCAAGCCGCCATATTGGAAAAGTTGAGAAGGAGCTGCATTTGGTTTGTGAATGGTGCGTGGCCCCGTGTAACGTCATATACGTATGGAATCACATCATGTGCGTGATTGGTATGCGACGGGTGCGCGGTGCATGGTCCCTCATAACGTCATATAAGTATGGGTTCGCGTCATGTATGCATTTGGTATACGACGTGTGCGCGGTGCCGGGACCTGCGTGATGTCATATATGTGCTGGGTTGCGCCTGGTGCACGACTCCTGTAAAAAAAAAAAAATTTTTTTTAACTATATGTATATAACTTTAATGTACATGTCAGAACAAGAGATTATCTAAACTAATTATAAAAATTATATATTTGTACTTGTAATAAGCTTAGATTATTGTTAAATATATTTTTGCGACCTCGTGACTTTGAAAGAAACCTTTTCATTGGTTGACAAGGTATTCCATTCTAGAACATGGAGGGTCCCACCCTCTTTAGTCATTCTCTCAGCTGCATCAGAGGAGAGACACCTGCTGTGATTTTAGGAACAATACTGAGTTTTATGTGTGTTTACTTCAAAAACTTCTGCAATGGCTTCTTCTACTCCACCAATAGACCTTCCATCTGATGATTAAGATTTGCCATTTTATGCTGTTTGGAGAAATCAGTTGACGCTGTATGTTCAGCAGCCAGAAATCATTGCTGCAATTTTTTTTCTTCAGTTGGAATAACATTTTAATTCCAAAAGTTTAACTGTTTGTCTGTTTGTCTGTTTGTTTTTTTGTTTTTCAATAAACTCAAAAACAATCTCAAAATTGTTGAAAAAAAACGTAAAAAATTTAAAAAGAAAAAACAGTTCTTTTCAGAACTGCCTTATTTGGTTAAAAAAGAGAAAACTGCATGCTAACATCTGGGTGATTACTAGAGTACATGTGTAGAGCGTGATTGATCCTAAGAGAGCATGGGTAGTGAGAGGGAAATGGCTGGACTGCATGAGTAATGCACAGGTAATTGTAGGTCTACATTTGTTAGTGCCTGTGTTATTATAGGAGTACATGGTACTGACTGGATGATTACACTACTGCAAGGAGAGTGCATGGTTATTTTATAAGTGCTTGGGTTTTGGCAGAGTGATTGGATAAGGACATGGGAGTGGCTGAGTAACTGGAGGAGTGCATTGGTAGTAACGGGGAGATTAGTAAACTATATAGGTAGCAGTCAAAGGAATGGAGAAGTGCAGGAATAAGTGCCTGGTTAATTGCATGAGTACATGGGTACTGACTGGATAATTAGAGTACTGCAAAGTGAGTGCATGGTGAATTTATAAGTGCTTGGGTTTTGGCAGAATGATTGGATAAGGACATGGGACTGTGTGGGTAACTGAAGGAGTGTATACGTAGTAACAGGGAGATTAGTAAACTGTATAGGTAGCAGTCAAAGGAATGAAGAAGGGCATGAATAAGTGCCTGGATAATTGTTTGAGTACATGGGTAGTGACTCGATCATTAGAGTACTGCAATGAGAGTGCATGGTGAATTTATAAGTGTTTGGGTATTGGTGCAGTGATTAGATAAGGACATGGTACTGGCTGGATGATTAGAGGAGTGCACAGAAAGTGACAGTGTGATTGCTAGACTACATGGGTAGTACCTGGGTAATTGGAGGAGTGAATCAGTACTGTGGAGGTGGTTACAGGACTGCATGAATAGTGCACATCTGATTGTAGCACTACATGTGTTAGTGCTGGGGTCATTGCATGAGTATATTGATAGTGACTTGATACTATAAGTGTTGCAAGGAGAGTGCATGGTGAATTTATAAGTGCTTGTGTTTTCGCAGAGTGATTGGATTAGGATATAGGACTGGCTGGGTGATTGGAAGAGTGCATACGTACTAACAGGGAGATTACTAAACTGTATAGGTATCACTCAAAGAATTGCTGCAGTGCATGTGTTTGTGACTGGTTCATTGCTTGACTCCATGGGTAGTGACTGGATGATTAGAGTACTGCAAGGAGAGTGTATGATTGAATTTATAAGTGCTTGGGTATTGACTGAGAGATTGGATTAGTACATAGTAATGGCTGGGTGATTGGAGTAGTGCACAGAGAGTGACAGGGTGATTACTGGACTGCATGGATAGTACCTGGGGAATTTAAGATGTAAATGAGCAGTGTCTAGGTGGTTAGTGCACAGCTGAATGTAGTAGTGCATGGATAGTGTTTGGGTTACTTAATCTTACTTTTACAATACTAGATATCAAAGTATTTGAAAGAATGTGTGCAGTTGTTTTTTATAATTAACATTTTAAAAACTTTAAAACTTTAGAATTAGGCTCTTTAAAAGAGAAGAAAAAATACACTTATAACATATAATATTATACTTTTAAGAACACAACATAATTTTACCGTTATATACCATATTTAGTTTCCCTTTCTTGCTGTTCTCAGAATCTATTGAATTTCACCATAGAGAGTGATTTCAATGTTACTCATATAACAGTGGGCGGGACGTGGCCAAGCAAGCTACGATGGTGGAAGTGCTCTGCTGAGGCTCTGCTATCGGGCTTGCGTTTCCCCTACCCCACTACGTCGATTCTGGCAACCAAACCGACATCCAGCCGTTGGAACACATGGAGCATCCCATGGTGCTAAACCCCTTCTGAAACGGGTCAGAGCTGCAGAGCAAACTGCGCCATCAAGGGACCCGGCACTCGGCGGCAAGATGGCTCCTGCCCGCACCTCACCACGAATTCAAGAGACCTGGAACTGAGATGTGAGGTGTGCCCGGAGCGCAGACTGCGGGATCAGCGAGGCCGGGATGAAGAGGTACGAGAAGACAGCATGCCCGACCGCCGTTAGCAGCAGATAAGGACCCAGGAAAAGCGGTGGGCGCTGAGCGGGTGCCCTGAGGCCCACCGTGAAAGACACAGCGGACGGGATCCGAGGGGCGAGTTACACAGTATGCAGCTGAGTGATGACAGAAGGAACTCACCGGACAGCGGAGGCCCAGCGACGCCGGGACGACTCCCACTCACGGGCCGCCAAGGACCAGAGAACTGTCTGTTCCAAGACCGCCTGACCTCAACATGGCACCCGGTGAGCGCGGTGGCTGACCCCCGGGGGGAGCAGAGGTCTGGGCCGGCAGGGAGCGGTCTGCACAGACTCTGAGGCGGTGAGTGGAGGGACCCTCCCCTGGGATGCCTGATACCAGGAGACAGCGCGAACGGTGACCCCCCCTGCCCCGCTGATGCCCGGCTCGACCACTGCCTGACCCTGGGATGGAGCGCCTGTGTCCCGCTTGTCGCCCACCTCGACGCTTAGCCTGAAACGATCCAACAGCTGCAGAGAACGCGGCACAGCAGACGCCTCCTCAGCCCCACAGCACACCGGAGGGCCGCTTAGGACTGGGCCCTCCTGACCCCACGAGATGCCTGGTGACAGCAGCAGTGGGCAGGGGGGTGAGAGGGGCCTGCGACCGCTGCGGATGCACCATACAGGCTGACCCACACAGCACCAGCGCTCAGCCGGGGGTCAGCATCCCTGGAGAAGGACGCTGCACTGCCAGCAGCCGGGGCAACCACCATATATCGGGGGGCTGGTGTGGAGCGGAGCATACCTGGGACCCATCTCAGAAGGACAGGGGCTCGACAGCGCGTCTACCAGAACCCGGCATCACATCACCCCACACTGGACGAGGCACCCCAGGAGGCATGATGGGGAAGCCCAGGGCCACGCAAACCTCAACTGGGCCGGAGACTGGGCCGGAGAATATGGCGCATCCCAAGGCTGGGGCCAAGATCACCGTGACCCCGTCCGACTCATCCATATCGGACAAGCTTGACCAAGTATTGGCGGCCATTGAACTCTCTAGGGCAGGGGTCTCCAACGAGTAGCTCGGGAGCTACTGGTAGCTCACCAGTACCTCCAAAGTAGCTCTCAAACATGAAGCCAAGCCCAGTATCAAATTTGGAGAGTAGGCACCTATCAAAGAAGGCAGACTGCTAATCTCAAGATCCTAAGAGGGACAGCCAGCCAAACCTATGGCAGTAACTTATACTAAACACACAAAAACACAAAGTATCGGCCTATAGGGCCTGCCACTTGACAGTCTGTATCTAATCTCAATATAACTAAGCCACAAGGAGAATGACCATCTTGTATCCCTGCTTTATCAGTCACAACGTGTGTAACCAGTGGACCACAAAGGAAGTATGACAGTAATAGCCTGAGCAGTAATGAGTGCTGAGCCTGTAACCAGGCGAGGTCTCCCCCACACACCCCTGCTACTGCCTCCATCAGCGGTGCCCTTTGCTGCCTTCGTTTTATCTCGCTCGTTTTCTGTTCTCTCTGCCCTTTGCTGCCTTCGTTTTTATCTCGCTCGTTTTCTGTTCTCTCTGCCCTTTGCTGCCTTCGTTTTTATCTCGCTTGTTTTTTTGCTCTCTCTGCCCTTTGCTGCCTTCGTTTTGTTTACTCATTTTTTCACTCTCTTTGCCCTCTGCTGCCTTCGTTTTATTTCACTCGTTTTTCTATTCTCTTTGCGTTCTCTTCCACGGGGCGACCCTGCCGCCGCTGAGCCGCCCCCTGCCCTCCTTTCCCGCCGCTGCCTCCCTGCGGCCCCGCCCCCCCCTGCCCATTCGCCGCCCCACTCCCGCCACCCCCAGCTGCTCCTCCCTCCCGGCTCCTTCTTATGACGCCCATGCACACGCACAGCGTTGACGCGCAGCGGGCGTGCCGATTGTGCGCCGACTTCATCCGCCCACACGCCCTCCCCTCCGCCGACTACATCCTCCTAGGGGACCTCAACTTCCACCTGGAGAACAACAAGGTCCGCAACACCGCCGCTTTACTGGAAAACCTCGCCAACCTCGGACTCAAGCAACTGGTCAACACCCCCACCCACTACGCCGGCCACACGCTTGATCCCGTCTTCTCTTCCAGCAAGTACATCACCTTCAGCCACGCCACCGGACTCCACTGGACCGACCACAGCTGCGTCCACTTCAGCTTCAAAAGAACCACGACCCACCACCACCCGCAACAGGTACCGCACAGGAGCTGGAGCAAGATCACCGCCGACCAGCTCACCACCTCCCTCAGCCAGAGCCCACCCGCCAACACAACGGACCCCAACGAAGCAGCCCGCAAGTTCACACAGTGGCTGACCGCCTGCGCCGACGACCTCGCTCCACTGAAGAACCCTCCCAGCAGGCCCAGAAGCAAGAAGGCCTCCTGGTTCACCGACGAACTCAAGGACTCCAAGAAGAACTGCCGCACCCTCGAGAAAGCCTGGCTCCTCGACAAGACCACTGACAACATGACCGCCCTCAAACAAGCCACCCGAAAGCACCACCAGCTTATCCGCACCACCAAGAAGAAATCACTAAAGGACCGACTGGACAGCAACGCCCACGACAGCAAGGAACTCTTCAGCATCGTCAAGGAGTTCTCCAACCCCAGCACCGGCAACAACGACATCACTCTCTCACAAGATCTCTGCGACTCTCTCGCCTCTTTCTTCCACCGCAAGATCGCCGACATCCACAACAGCTTCGGCGCACAACCCACGCACCCAACCGTTGAACCAACGCCCCCACCACCGCCCTCCGCACCTGGACCACAGTGACCACCGAAGACACCACCCGCACGATGAACACCATCCACTCCGGATCTCCGACTGACCCGTGCCCCCACCACGTCTTCAACAAGGCCGACTCCACCATCGCACCCCAACTCCGGAACATCATCAACTCCTCCTTCAACACCGCCACCTTCCCGGAGAGCTGGAAGCATGCCGAGCTCAGCGCCCTACTGAAGAAACCAACAGCGGATCCCACCGACCTCAAGAACTTCCGCCCCATCTCGCTCCTCCCTTTTCCTGCTAAAGTCATCGAGAAGATCGTCAACAGACAGCTGGCCGCCTTCCTTGAGACGAACGGATCCCTCGACCCCTCGCAATCCGGTTTCAGAGCCAACCACAGCACCGAGACCACCCTGATCGCAGCCACCGACGACATCCGAGCCCTGCTCGACAACGGGGAAACAGCGGCACTCATCCTCCTGGACCTCTCTGCAGCGTTCGACACGTCTGCCACCGCACCCTAGGTCAACGCCTCAGCAACATCGGCATCCAAGAGAAGGCACTGAAGTGGATCATCTCGTTCCTCGCCGGAAGGACACGGAGAGTTCGCCTCCCCCCGTTTTGATTCGAGGCCACCGAAGTCATCTGCGGCGTACCACAAGGATCATCACTCAGCCCCACCCTCTTCAACGTCTACATGAGGCCTCTTGCAGCCATCGCACGCCAACACAACCTCAACATCATCTCCTACGCCGACAACACCCAGCTGATCCTCTCCCTCACCAGGGACCCCGAGACCGCCAGAACCAACCTACACGAAGGGATGAAAGACGTCGCCGAGTGGATGAAGACCAGCCGTCTGAAACTGAACTCAGACAAGACGGAAGTCCTCATCCTGGGACCATCGCCCTCCACCTGGGACGACTCCTGGTGGCCCCCCGCCCTGGGCACCGCTCCCAAGCCAACAGACCACGCACGCAACCTGGGCTTCATCCTGGACTCCTCCCTCTCGATGACCAGCAAGTCAACGCCGTCTCCTCATCCTGCTTTCACACCCTTCGCATGCTCCGCAAGATCTTCCGATGGATCTCGACCGAAACCAGGAAGACGGTCACCCAGGCACTCGTCACCAGCCGACTGGACTACGGAAACACCCTCTACGCCGGAACCACAGCCAAGCTACAGAGAAGACTCCAACGCATCCAGAACACCGCCGCCCGGCTCATCCTGGACATCCCCCGTCGCTGCCACATCTCCGGCCACCTGAGGGACCTGCACTGGCTCCCCGTCAACAAGAGGATCACGTTCAGGCTCCTCACCCACGCACACAAGTCTCTCCACGACCTGGGCCCCAAGTACCTCAACGACCGCCTGACCTTCTACACTCCCACCCGCCAGCTACGATCGACCAACCACGCCCTCGCCGCCGTTCCACGCATCCGAAGAGCCACCGCCGGAGGCAGATCCTTCTCCTACCTGGCGGCCAAAACATGGAACTCCCTCCCCATCCACCTTCGACTGACCCAGGACCATCTCGCCTTCAGGAGACAACTCAAGACCTGGCTGTTCGAGCAGTAGCGGACCCTTTCCCCCAAGCGCCTTGAGACCCTTCCGGGTGAGTAGCGCGCTATACAAATGTTATGATTGATTGGTGGGTCAATCAATCAATCAATCAATCAAAGTGTGGGACTGCAGGAGTCTGAGTGAAAATGTGTCAGTTGGGTGTATAACCAGCTCAAGACCTGAGGAGAACAGGGCATGATTCAGATCAGAGAATATGAAGAGACTCATCAGCATTTATGTGCGTCCCTAATAAACACTATAGCTTTTTAAAAGCTACGCCAGGTGTCAAAGACCACCAAATATCTATGCTAGCCCCATCATAAGGGTGTTATCTCTGACATAATTGTGCCCATTCCTGGCATAATAGTGCCAATGGCATAATAATGGTCATCCTTGACTATTTGGGGTATTTTTGGTCTAGTTGTGGTATACTGGCAGCCATCATTTATATACTGGGAGAATTACTGGCCTAGATTTACGTATTCCTAGCGTAATAATGGTCATGACTGATATATGGTCTCTGCCTTGACCCTTATGGTTTCAAACCTTGGCCCACTGTGGCCCTAGTATAATGGTGGGCATTATTGGCATAATACAGACATCCGTGTTTCTGGTCCAGGGAGGACCTGGCTTGGCAGTTCGGTCTGGACTGTTCCCATGAGTGTCACGATGTCAATGGCTCAAAAATGTGTAACCACTAACCTCTGAGAGACATCAGCAGGAACGATGATACGCAGATATTCCCCCTTCTTGCCCAGGACGCACGCACCCATAGAGTGAGTCAACACTACTAATGATGTGTGCACCTCAGGGAAAAGGGAAGTGGATAAAATAATAAACTATTGCCTGGGAGGAACGTCTCCTGTAGTGGGGTACTGGTGTCATCTACTATGGACCCTCACAGAGGCACTAGGATTAATCTACCCAAGGATCACTGCAGGTAAGGATGAGAAAGAAACCATTGATTAGAAATCCATAATTTGTTTGCAGATATGGTCTTAATTTCTATAGTCTAGCCCCACTCACTATCGATTACGGCAGTTTTCAGAACATGGAATGTCTCTCCAGAAAGAGAAGAGGTACGACGATTAACACAGCAAAATAAAGCAAAACAGTAGAAGTTGTGAAATCAGTTGCTATGTAGAACCCCCAGCATCCTGTGAGGGAACTATAAGCCAGGCACAGCGCTCCTGCGCAAATCGTAGGGTACAGCCAAAGCGAGATAAATATGGAACAAAATCAGCAAGGAGAGAAAAACAAGAAACAAAATCAGCAAGGAGGTATAGCCTATAAAACCCAGGCAGGCTATACATGCAGAGCACCAATTACTCCAAGGAAGCTCTATAGTTTGCACAGCGCTCCAGCGCAAATCGTAGTGTACAGCCAAAGCGGTACAACCAGGGAACAAAATCAGCAAGGAGAGAAAAACAAGAAACAAAATCAGCAAGGAGGTATAGCCTATAAAACCCAGGCAGGCTATACATGCAGAGCTCCGATTACTCCATTGAAGCTCTATAGTTTGCACAGCAGGACCTCAATCAGAAATGAGTAAAGAAAATCCTCACTTTGGCATCTTGGAGGATTAACTGTGTATATATATATACACATCAGTAACTGGAGGGCTGGAAACCTCCCGAAAATGCAGCTAAATGTTCGAATCACCCGGAATATACTTTGTTTGCCGGAGAACAGACTGCGCGGCCAGCGCATCTATCTCGACGGCAATGGAAACGATACCTGTAGGCGGAATCAAGAAGTCGGAGATCCTCGGCAGCAATCCAAAAACAAAGAATCCTTTCTAGGGAAGTAACAAGCAGCGTCCACAGTAATACTCGGCATAGATTACAGTTGGCAAGCCCCGAGTTGCTGACACGGAAGGGTTTTGTAGGGAATGCCAAACTGAGTATTTCCGGGTTGAAACCCCCGGGGCTTCTGGGAAACATAGTTTCTAGCAGTTCTCCTGTCTTTAGCGCGCTGCAAAAGCCGCATGATCGCCACATGAGGCACACGGTCAAGACTGATTTGCATGTGTATGGGTCTAAACTGGGGTGGCATAGTGAGCAAAAGAATGATGGATTTAACCCAGATCTCTTGACTGGGGGTGAATGTATTATTCATTCAGCATTCCGACCATCATTTGTTTGCGTAGCACTTTTTACCCTAAGTGGGATGGGTATGCCCAGACGTGGGTCCCTTGCTCACTGTGCCACTCGATTCAAGCTAGCCTGGCTGATGCAGGGTGACATACCCTGAAACCGGTCCCAGGATGCTTGTTTCTGGTCCAGGGAGGACCTGGCTTGGCAGTTTGGTCTGGACTGTCTCCATGAGGCACACGGTCAAGACTGATTTGCATATGGCTGGGTCTAAACTGGGCTGGCATGGTGAGCAAAAGAACGATAGATTTGCCCGAGATCTCTTGACTGGGGTGAATGTATGACTCATTCAGAACTCCGTCCATCATTTGTTTGCTTAGCACTTTTCACCCTAAGTGGGATGCGTATGCCCAGAAGTGGGTCCCTTGCTCACTGTGCCACTGTTTTCAAGCTAGCCTGGCTGATGAAGGGCGATATACCCTGAAACCGGTCCCAGGATGCTTTTTTCTGGTCCAGGGAGGACCTGGCTTGGCAGTTCGGTCTGGACTGTTCCCATTAGGCAGAGGGTCAAGACTTATTTGCATATAGCTGGGTCTAAACTAGGCTGGGATGGTGAGCAAAAGAACGATGGATTTAACCCAGATCTCTTGACTGGGGGTGAATGTATGATTTATTCAGCATGCCGTCCATCATTTGTTTATGTGAGCATCTGTGGCACAAGACTGTAATACCTGGTTATTCAAAGTAGTCTGTCCATATGAGGCATTTGTACATGGGAGTGCTTGATGAAAATGAAAAGCTGATGTTTTGGGACCAAAGCATTTTCTAAAATCTGAAAACTGATATTCTAAAGGCAGTTTTTGTTCTCCAAAATGGATTTTCTTCTGTTAAATTGAGTTTGTTTGCCCACAGTGGAAAGTGGTATTTAATAGAAAGAAGTGCACTTTCAGAAACTGATGAATAATAATTCAAGCTGAGCTGGGGAGACCTACTGCTGTATTTATATACTTTGTGCCATAGGGCATGTCTAGATTTGAATGTTACGTCATAAGTCAGGTGGAGGCATTTTATATTGATGAATGTTTTCCTGGCATTTCTGATGGTAACCGCAACAGGAATACTTGGGTGGTAACTACTGATAATCCTGCTTGGGGTGGTCATAGTCACTATTTTACAGTTATAAAGTTTGCTAGTAGCTCAGGAAGACTTTTCTTGAGCAGAAGTAGCTCTCACTACAGAAAAGGCTGGAGACCCCTGCTCTAGGGTGTCTATGGAGGAGCGACTCGTCACCCTGACAACCGACAAAAGCCTTATCAGGGACGACCACTGAAAGCTGTCCGACAAGGTAAACGAAGGGGAGAAGATAGTGGCTGACCTGCGGCCCACAGTTAAGGTGCAACAGACGACAATCCAAGCTGTCTTGACACGTCTATCCACTATGAAGGAGCGAATGGACGACCTGGAGGGACGCTCGAGGCGCTGTAACATCCCGGTGCTGGGGCTACCGGAAGGATTTGAAGGGTCAGACCCGGTAGGGCACATGGAGGCATGGGTGAAATCCTTCACTCCAACTACCGACCGATCGGCCTTCTCCAATGAACGCGCTCACAGGGTACCAGCACGCAGACCTCAGCCCGGGGCCACTCCTCGGCTGATGTTGGCAAAATTTCTCCACTTTTGAGACCGGGACTCGGTGCTCAGAGCCGCCAGATAATCAGGCCCCCTCCGGGTCCAAAACAAACAGATAATGATCTTCCCTGATTATGCACGGGCAGTGCAGTGACAGAGATCGCTATTCCTGGAGGTGAAACGATGACTAAGGGCGAGCAATATTCACTATTCCCTGTTATTTCCCGCCAGACTCAAAGTTATCCATAACGGCTCTGCTATATTCTTTACACACGCAGAAGAGACGCACGACTGGGCGGACCAGCACTGCCCGGGACAGAGACCGCGCAAGAGCAGAGGCGTAAGGTGCTGTGACCCAGGAGGCACAACTCAAACTGGGGGCGGAAAGGAGGGAAGGCAACGGCAGAGAGCCCTACTCTGGACTCCCTGGATTTGGAGCAACTATGCAGGAGCGCTGGGACGCTGTAAGAGCAGTGACAGCACTGCAGGCCTCTATACCCCCCAAAGACCTGGATCAAGCCCCGCACCTGTTCTCATCGGCGGGAGAGGAGGACAGTGACGGGATATCATCTAGGGGAGACTCAATCACGCTACCTCAGGTCACCCCCAGACAGCGGATGTCATAACTTGAACATACTAGGCATCTCAGGGGAGGTGGCGGCTGGCTGGCACCACACAGTCCGAGCCCGCCGGCCCCCCTCTCTCCTGGGATGCAGTCGACAGCTGCGAAGGGACGCGCCCCGAAGGGCCCAGAACACCACACCCCTAGTAACTTCCCAGGCTTCCGCCGATACACTGTCAAGGTTACCCCGCAGCAGATAGGCACAGGGCAGCCCCACTAACAGCTCCTCAGCCCAATACAAAGCTGCAGCCCTCCCATGCTACACATGCAACACTGTCCAGAAGATTCCCAGAACCAGATGACGAACACTGATCCTTCACAAGCCCGTCCAAGGATCCACCACGCACACACCTCTATTTGGCACTCTCTTCTTCCAGGAGAGCCAGTTTGGATGTATCGACCCCAGCAATAGGTCCCCAGTATTGGGACTGTTTCCCTACCCCAGTTCTTAGTTCACGCACCCCATGTACCATGACCTCTCGTTACCTCTCACATAAAGGGTGGGGACATTCACCCAGAGCTCCACATCGATTCGCGAGCAACACCCAATGGCAAGGGAAGGGAGGCTACACACACCGGGGACCCAACACCGCAGCAACACAATTTATCACCCGCCATGACACACACGGATTTTACTTTTTTAACCCTAAATGTGAGGGGGATGCACACGGCCAGGAAACGATATGCGATTTATGCATATGTTAAACGCCAAAATCTACTCATTCCATTCTATCCCCCACAACTTACGAGTTTGTTTAGACTGCTTCATGTGCACACAGTCTATCCTGCCATGCATTTGACACTCCGCCTACTTGGGCAGGGTCAGATGTCGTGACTCTCACAAAGCGTCCGCCCACCCCACCGATCCCTACATGGCGCTTCCCGAGGGACTGCCTCACAGACCCGGTGTCCCAACACGAGCAGTCAGAAACCATCCAACACTATTTCGCCGAAAGCACGGGCACTACACCAGCTAGATCACTCGAGTGGGACGCCTTCAAGGTAGTCTTGCGGGGAGCATACATCCGGCAAATTACAGGAGTGAGGCAAACACTAGAGAGGGCGGTACAAACCACAGAACAACAAGTGGCACATTTATCTAAGGCAGCAGACCAACTACGAGGAGGCGTGTGCTGACCCCTGGCGATATCATTTTCGTGCATACACCACCAGAGTCCCTAATGAAGGGAACCGTGCCGGCACCCCACTAGCTTTGCTCATTAGACAAGACACTCAAGCGCAGCCGATTAGCGGCATTCGAAATGCCGTTGGGGAGGTAGTATACACGCAAACAGACATTCGATCAGCCTTCCACGACTACTACACCACACTATACAAGGAGCCGATCCAGGACAGGGGGGAACATATTCGTAGTATGCTGACCACAGACACCATAGCCCAAAGAACAGATGAGGAGCGGACGTCATTAGACGATCGACTCACGACAGCTGAGATCAAATTCGCCCTTCACTGGCTGGCCAAAAAGAAGGCTCTAGGACAAGACGGGTTCCCCATAGAATTATACTCCACATTCTCTCGGCTACTGGTCCAACGGCTCGATGCCGTCTTTCAAGAAGCGTTGGAGGTAGGGTTACTCCCTCAATCTATGCGGGAATCCATGCTGGGGTTGTTCCCCAAACCCGATCAAGACCCCCTACTTTGGGCCTCCTATTGCCCCATCACCCTCCAGACCACGGATTGCAAAGTACTAGGGAGGATCCTAGCGGACAGAGTCACAGAGTTACTCCCCAGACTGATACACTCGGACCAGAGTGGATTTGTCCCTGGGAGAAATACCTCCCAAAATATACGCCGGTTATTCCAGATCTAGGACGGTGTGCGGGGCAGGTTCCCACATGCGGCGTGCCTTGTTCTGGATCTCGAGAAAGCATTCAATACCCTGGCATGGCAGTATTTATTCGAGGTGCTCCAGAGGGTGGGCTTGGGTCCCCAATTCATAACGTACACCTGGCTATTGTACACTGACCTCACCACACGGGTTAGAATAGGTCGACACATTTCATACCCCATCTCGATCATGCGCGGGATGCGCCAGGGTTGCCCCCTGTCCCCCGCCATATTCGCCATAGACATGGAACCGCTGGCGGCATGACTACGAGAGGTGGGCGAGCTGTGGGGCATTCCGTTGGGAGGCCGCACACATAGTGTGTCCCTATATGCGGATGATCTCCTCAATGTCAGGGGTATCTCAGCAGACCCCACTACTCTCTGGACCACGCTCGCAGACTTTGAGAGAGCCGCAGGGCTAAAGGTGAATTGGGATAAATCCTCCATGTATCCCCTGCACCCGAATATACCTCACAGAGAAATTAGGCTGGGAGATGCCACACTAGCATGGACGGGGGGCGCCCGCGATACTTGGGTGTCAGACTCTACCACACGCCTCAGGACCTCCTGGAGGGCAACCACTACCGAGCCCTTCGAGGGCTTAAAAGCCACATCATCTTCTGGCGGACCCCACCCTTAGCTGCCATAGGAAAGGTAGCATTATCCAAAATGATTATGGTACCCCGGCTCCTTTATTACTTCGCCAATATCCAGGTCATGGGGGAAGAGCCGATGCAGAGTGGCCCTATCAGCCCTGCAATTGCCCCGTGATAAGGGTGGGATGGGCGCCACGTCCTTTTAAGCCTATTTTTTGGCAGCACAACTGCAGTGGCTGTGGCGCTGGACAGCGCATCGCAACCTCGGGGAGACGGACTCCCAGGAGGGACAGGTAGCAGTCCCGGAACTAACCCGAATACTCCTCCCAGGGACCAAACCCAACCCTGCTCATCCGCTGTTGGTCATAGTGGCCAGATCTTGCACCCTACGTATTCACCGTCTTTCCAAGGGGACACCCATGTATTCCCCATTACTGCCGCTAGTGGGCCTCCCCAAGGGGCACGGGTACTACACCGCGGGAGAGCTCAGAAATTAGACCGCGAACTTGCTCACCGCAGCTAAAACTCTATTCACCGATGGTCAGCTGACATCGTTTGCAAGCTTGGCCGAAGTAAGCGGGCTCCCGGTCCACCAATTCCTGCTACACCGGCAGCTGGTGGTGGCATGCAGACAGACCTGGAACCTTAGGGATGGAAAACCCAAGACACACCCGGTACTGCACACACTACTACACATGGGAACAGGCAGACATCACGTTACGTGGATCTATAAATCCATTATGGAACTTACACCTGCCCCACTGACGCGATTACGGCTCCGCTGGGAGGTGGACTTCGGCCAAGCCCTCCAAGATAGAGAATGGCTCATAGCCCTAGAACACCTCAAAAAAGTGTCCCGCAATCAAAGATTTTAAAATGTCCAGTTCAACGTACTGCACCGTGCTTCTCTCACGCCGGCACAGCTTAAGCGCTTTTACCCGACGTACCGCTTTGACTGCCCCCGCTGCGACTGCCCCCGCTGCCACACTCCAGACGCACCATTGATCCACATGTTTTGGACATGCCCCACGATACAAGCTCTTTGGGCAACGGTACACACTACAATACAAACGGTCACAGGTCTGACTGACTTCCACACGTGTGAAGCGTGCACCCTTGGCATCTTTTAAGCGCAGGAAGCAAAAAAAGGTAGAAACCAAATTTGCAATGCTGGCTGCACTTCTAGCAAAACGCAGTGTAGCAATGGACTGGCGCTCACCGGGCGGCCCCCCAATAATAGCATGGTGGGGGGCGGTAACGAAATGGGGCACGGCCGAAGAAGATATCATCAGGCAGGAGAAAGCTCGCAGCATGCGACGGCACCCTATATCAGTGGATTGGGCGATGCTCCTTCATGACTTCAGGCAAGCACAAACTACCGGCAGAGAACCCCCGCAAGCCACCCAGACGGAACCAGGGCTCAGCGCGCATTGACCCCTCCCAAATTTCCCCTCCTCCATAATAGCTCACCCCCAGGCCACCCTCAGTGGATCGCACCACTAGTAATGTTGGGAATCATTGCCCGCAGTTAGCGTAACAACATGGAGCTATGCCCCATCCTAACCCCCCCAACCCCACGCCCCCGATCCATCACTTCCGGAGTTATAGATCCCCAGTTCAGTTAAGAACCTGGATTACCATTTAGCATTACCCCATACAGGGAACAAAGGACTAGTGACTGTAATACGGATATGGGTGACATCTCATTTAGAGGCCCCCCTCCCCCCATCAACAGACACTCGGCTAGCCAATGCAGAAATGTTAACATCAACTGTAATACCGCAGCAGATGAGTCTGATTATTGTATGACATGTATAATACCAAAATCCAATAAAAAGGTTTTGCAAAAAAAAAATCATATAGCGGTGGGCAAAAAATACAATCAATAAGATTGTTAAAAAAAACAAATGCGCGTCCAAAATATTTACAACTAAGTCAACTATCTCTTCATATTTCCTAAAATAAACATCCTCAATAACATTGCATATAATGCAATTATCAAATATTTAAAAATGTTTCTTTCTAAGAGAATTTTTGAAATATTGATTAATTCATATCAATATCTTCCCACTACGCCGAAAGATATTCCTGCTTAGGAGCAATAGTAAGAGTTTTTTTGCTGTTTACTTGGAACACTTCTGCAATAACTTCTTTTAATCCACCAGTAGACCTTCCATCTGAGGAAAAAGATTTGGTTCCACCTCCCCAAAAAAAACTGAGTCTATTGTTTGGAAATTCTTTACAATTCCGGAGGGAGAAAGAAAAGTGAATACAAGGAAGGTGAGCGGCACGCTGTGTCCCAGAGTTTTATCAAGAGGCACAGAGAAAAAGTACTCATATGGCACTTCTAGTATGTATAAACATCTGCAGACTATACATCCACTTCGGAATTCAACGAACACTGGATTAAAATATACTGTTTTTCAAATAATTAAAGGCAGTAGTACTCCAATTCAATTTGGAAAAGGCCGCTATATTGAAGATATCGGCGTATACATCCGAGCCTCACGGTGCTTCCGGATGTCCAGGCATGTTAATGTAAAAGATGCTCCTACTCGACTTCAGAAAGCCGCTCTGCCTTACGAAAAAAATCATCTGCATCCGAGCCTCACGGTGCTGCTGGATGCCGTCGGTATTCGTTGAATTCCGGAGTGGAAGTTCACAAAATTACCGACTTGGGGGCATTGATTTTGACAGCAATAAGGTACCGCCCACCATGTCAAATATGAATTAGTGTCAATCGGACATGGACCAAGATATGAATCGAAGGACTCCATTTGAGATGTGGTAAATTCTGATCACCCTACATCGTTTTCTCTATCACGAAGGGGTTATTTAATATCCCTTGGTTGCCTCGTTTACCCCTTGTCCTGATGAAGACTCGCCATCCCCAGGTCCAAATCACCGGTTGGGAATAAGTCGAGTCGAAACGTCGACATTTTCAATATATACACCTAGGACCATTCATTTGCCAATATTGTAGACAGTGCAAGACTGAGAACATCTATGTTTATGTACTACAAATGGTGCTGATCACAATTATATGAACAACGTTGTTGGCCAGGTGTTCAATACGGTGAACTTTGTGTCCAGTATTGATTGTAAAATTATGCAAACCATTTCTTAATCACTACTGTGTAATTCCTTTCTCCTCTTCACTTGTTTTCACTTTCTGGATCACATCTTTTCTTTTGCACGCTCCTGTGTTGGGGCAACCTACGTTTTTATCGACAAAAATAATGTAAAAAATGAATACAGAGAAATATTAAACAGGAATATATTTTCTTTAACCGTGGTGTAAGGTTCTTTTCAAAGATAATATAGTCTTTGAGTTACAGATAGCAGACTGATTATTGTTGCTTTTTGATTTGAACATTGATTCATTCTGGATTTGATCTAACACTATAATCTATAGGTCTAGGACCACTGTTTGTTTATAATTACATTTGCCCAGGTCCTTACCTTATGGGCCACCCCATTCATGTAATGACACTGTATGTTCAGCAGCACGAAATCATCGCTGCTAAAAAAAAAATTCCGTTGGAATGACATTTGGCCCTGTACAAAAAAGAAGAAAAAGAAAGTTCTCTTCAAAACTACCTTATTTGGTTAAAAAAGAGAAATAACTGCATGCTAACATCTGGTTGATTGCTAGAGTACATTTGTAGAGCATGATTGATTCTAAGAGTGCATGGGTAGTGACAAGGAGATGGCTGGACTGCATGAGTAATGCACAGGTAATTGTAAGTCTGCATGTGTTACTGCCTGTGTTATTGTAGGAGTACATGGGTACTGACTGGATGTTTACACTACTGCAAGGAGAGTGCATGGTGATTTTTATAAGTGATTAAGTTTTGGCGGAGTGATTGGATTAGGACATGGGACTGGCTGCGTAATTGAAGGAGTACATAGGAGTACATAGATAGGAACATGAAGATCATTAAACTGTATGGGTAGCACTCAAAGGATTATAAAAGTGCAAGAGTTAGTTCCTGAGTAATTGCATGAGTACATAAGTACTGAATGGATGATTGGAGTGCTGCAATGTGAGTGCATGGTGAATGTATAGGTGCTTGGGATTTGGCAGAGTGATTGGATAAGTACATGGGACTGGCGGAGTAACTGAAGGAGTGTATTGGTAGTAACGGAGATTAGTAACTGTATAGGTAGCAGTCAAAGGAATGTTGAAGTGCAGGAATAAGTGTGTCTGTAATTGCATGAGTACATGAGTACTGCAATGTGAGTGCATGGTGAATTTATAAGTGCTTGGGTATTGGTGGAGTGATTGGATTAAGACATGGTACTGGCTGAGTGATTGGAGGAGTACAGGGGGAGTGACTGTGATTGCTGGACTGCATGGGTACTATCTGGGTAATTGGAGGACTGAATCAGTAGTGTGTAGGTGGTTAGAGGACTGCACAGATAATGCACATGTGATTGTAGCACAGCATTTCTTAGTGCCTCGGTCATTCCATGAGTACATGGGTACTGACTGGATGATTAGATTACTACAATGTAAGTGCATTGATAGTGAATGGATACTTAGTGTGCTGCAAGTTGACAGCATGCTGCTTGGGTTTTGGCACAGTGATTAGCTATGGACATGCTACTGGTGGGATGATTAGAGGAGTGCACAGAGAGTGACAGTGCGATTGCTGGACTGCATGGGTACTACCGGGTAATTGGAGGAGTGAATCAGTACTGTGTAGGTGGTTAGGGGACAGCATGGATAGTGCAAATTTGATTGTAGCACTGCATGTCTTAATGCCTGAATCATTGTACAAGTACATGGCTAGTGATTGGATACTTGGAGTGCTCCAAGTTGAGAGCATGGTGAATGTATAAGTGTTTGGGTTTTGGCACAGTGATTAGATAAGGACATGGTACTGTTGGATGATTAGAGGAGTGCACAGAGAGTGACAGTGTTATTGCTGGACTGCATGGGTACTACCTGGGTAATTGGAGGAGTGAATCAGTACTGTGGAGGTAGGTAGGGGACTGAATGGATACTAACTAGGTGATTGCACAATATAGAATAAGTAAATAATTTCCCATATACGTATAAAATCACATATTCACTACCTTTCCACTCCTATAATCAATCAAGCACCTCTCAATAATTCAGAGAATATACATACAACTATATAAATACCATCTGAACACATAAATGAGTCATTACATACTATCTAGTTAAGTAGATAACTACAACATAACAGAAAGAGTAAAATGTGGAAATTTACTTTTCAGCCACATCATGCTCATTAAATCTAGAAATATGCAACATCAAACTATACCTCTCAACAGACTTAGGGAAGAAGACTAGTAAACAACACCTTTTATGAGCACTTCTAAAACCACACTTTTATTATACATCTTCAGCATTATATCTAAAATTATGTGGCATCATTCAACTATACCTTAGCTCAAACTACAAAAAGAAGCATACTTAACACCTTATTTCACCATTCTTTCTTTAAACATATGGCATCATTTAAATTTACCTTCTGTACAAACTAATAACAGAAACTTAATTAATAACACCTTATATGATCATCTTTTAAACAGCACAGTTGTGCTACATTTTACCAAACTATCTATAATTATGCAGTATCATTAAACCTTACCTTTGTAGAAAGAAGAAAAAATGATGCCTAATAAACTACACCTTATATGTACATCTTTGAAAATACACATTTGTAGTGTATGTTCAACCAATTATCTGAAAATAAGAAGAATCATTCGGCTATACCTCTGAACAGACTTAAATATATATATATTACTTTACAAACAGTTTTTTAAATAAACTTCAAGTACGATAAAAATAACCCCAATATGCATCTCTACATTTAATAATATATTTCAAACAACACAGTTTTAGAATAATGTGAAATTTATTTTACATAAACCTCAAAAATATATAATTCCCCTTTTAAGTAAATCTTTTGAATGAAAAATCTCACGTACTCAGACAGGATTTGCTTTTTTTTTAACACATTTTATTGGGTTTTATTCACACAGCAAATAATAGCAATTACATGACCCGCACTGTCTTAACCCCTCTGGAAAAAAAACAAAAAAAAAACAGATAACAGATACAGGGAGTGGATCAGGAAAAACTAGTGCAAGTCCGTGAGTCTTAATAAATTGACTCCCAATGAAACCCCGATCATGAACTCTATGCAGTCCCCAATATCCCACCCTCCTCCCCGGATCCCCCATCATCGATATCCACATCCGGTGTCAGTTAAGGTGATTTGTGTGCACAGGAGCTGGCGATGATTGGTCAATGTAGTGTGCCTGTCATGTCCCGGGGATGGTCACCCCTAATGTTGCTGTTCTTCCGTGTCATCACGGGCGATTGGATCCCGCAGTGATTGTACTAAAGCGTCCCACGCCTGAGCTGTTTCTAATGCCTTATCCTTTCCCTGTCGTCGCGCATTTTGAAATCTCAGCACACTTTCACTATTAGCCCACTTAAGGAACTCATTTCCCCACCGGACACTGTTAGGGCCCCCCACTGCTTTCCAGTGCCGTGTGATTTCTCGCTTAGCCAATATGAGCCCCATATCTATAAACTTGCTTGTGACTTTGTTCCTGGGGGTATGGGGAAACCAGTGTAGGACGCCCACAGACAAATCAAACGCTACGTCCCTTTCAGTTATCGCATTGAGAGTGTCGCCTACCTCCTTCCAATAGAGCGCCAGGTTAGGACATGTCCAAAGCATATGATCTAACTCTACCCCTATCTGCAGACAGCGAGGGCATGCTGCAGTGTCCATATGGAAGTACTTTTGGATTTTGCCTGGTGTTAAATATGCCCGGTGGAGGATGGAAAAATTTACCAGTTGTAATCTGGCGTTGCGAGGGCTCTTCCAAGTCCGCCGCAATAATTGTGCCCACACTGTGTCGGGGATTTCCTTGCCTATATCTGTTTCCCACCGTTGCTTTAGCGTCTCCAGCGGTGGTAGCCCTTCATTAATCAATCTAGAGTAGAGGCACGTGACTGCCTTGAAGGTCCCCGCCGCCATCATAACATACTGGCAGGCCTTTGTCATCCTTGGTTCTGCCAGTCCCTCTTTCCAATGTTTCTGTATTGCTCGCGTCAGTGCTGCATGTAAGAGTAAATCCCCCCTGGTAGATCAAACAGTTCCCGAAGTGTCGGATATGGCAGCAAGGCTCCGTCCTCGAACAAGTCTCCCAGTACCTGGATTCCCGCCTCTTCCCACTTTTGGAGCTGCGACCAATCGCCACCGTGTGGTAGCGCCGTTAGCAATCCTAGCGGGATTTCGGTGGCGTATGGGTGGAGTACTTTTGCTCTGCGCTGTGAACGGTTTCAGCACAGCCTGATCGTCTTCTCCTCCTGTGTAAGATCTCAAAGGTCCAATTTCTGCTGAAGCGCTATAAAGGAGAGGACATGGTGAGGTATACCCATGCCCCGCTTTTGGTCCGGCCCCCGGAATTCACGCGCGATCTCTTGTGTGTATATCTGTAATTGGGCCGCTAGGTAGTATAGTTCAAAATCGGGGACCGCCAGTCCCCCCTCCAGTTTAGGTCGAACTAGGGTAGCCAGCGCTACTTTTCGCCGTCCCGCCCCCCAAAGAAAGGGGATGATCATGGACTTCAGGAGACGGAAGGTTGCTGCGGGTATCCACGCTGGCAGTGTCCTGAAATAATAAAGGAGCCTCGGGAGTGCCACCATTTTTAGCAGAGCTATTCGACCTGCCACTGATAGTGGGAGAGTAGCCCAAAAGGACATGCTGCTCTTCAGTGCCCTCAAGCTACGGTTAATATTGCCCTCCAGTAAGTCAGTCGTCAAGTGATATATGTGCACGCCCAAGTATTTCAGGCATCTGGGCTCCCATCTTACTGCTCGGACCGTGCGGGGTTGATCTCTCCCTGGCGTCCTGGGAATAAGCATGTTTTGGACCAGTTCTCCAAAGTGTGCTAGCAGAGTCTCAGCACACGTCAGGTCCTCGTCAGCGTCTTCGAGAAAAAGTAGGTCGTCATCGGCGTACAGCGAGATGTACTGTTGCCCTGTCCAGCTACGTAATCCCCGAAAGTGTTGACCCGATCGGATGGCCATTGCGAGAGGCTCCACTGCCAGAGCAAACAGCAACGGAGACAGCGAGCACCCCTGTCTCGTGCCTCGCTCTACTGGATATTGCGGCGATATCAACGTGCCCGTTTTTACTCTAGCCACCGCGGAGGCGTAGAGGACTGTCGTCCAGTGCAGGTAATCTTCCCCCACTCAGCACTGCGTAAAGATACTCCCATTCAAGGCTGTCAAACGCCTTCTCTATGTCCAGCGATAGTATCATAGGATGTCGGGCGTCGTGATGGTCACCCTCAAGAAGGCGTAGTAAACGGCGTATGTTGGTGGTCGTATTCCTCGTCGGAATAAATCCTGCCTGGTCCTCATGGACCAGCGCAGTCATGTGTTCCAGGAGTCGAGATGCTAAGATGCTTCTCAGTATTTTATAATCTGCAGTTAGCATCGATAGGGGCCTGTACGATGCTGTGTCTCCACTCTCCCTTCCCGGTTTCAGTAATCAGGATTTGTTTTTACACACAGTCAATATAGATCACCAGACTCTCCAAGGTAAAACCAGTATTGGCAAGATTTCCCTCTATTGCCATACAAATACACATAAGCAACAAATCATATTGCTTCCCAGAGATTTTCAAATTTAAAAACACATTTCCATTGGTCATAGATAATAACACTTTTCAACTAACGTCTTCAACCCTTCTGCTTAATGCCAGTTTCCATGGCAACAGCTCTTGCAACATTCAAACTTAACTGTCAGGTCACAAGTTCACCACAGAATGTTGCAAATAAGAACAGCAAGTGTGGTTGCTTTTGCAAAACATGCCCTTATCCTTTCTGCTGAACCTTTCAAACATGTTTTACTAACCAATAAGAAACATGCTTTTTAAACAAAGTAAAATGCACCCTATTTTTGAATGTGTAATCTTCTTAAACAGCCAATCAAATCTCTACTTTCTTAAAAACAGCATCTTCTCCACAATTTTAGATATCTCTCATTCTACCAACCGACTACCTCAGCTACAGACATCTTTTGATTACCTACAGAGATCTCTGCAAGATGCCTTCAGTGTGGGTTGTTGGGCACAGCTATGTATTCTGGTGCAAAGGTATGCTGAACGCAGAGGTATTGACAAAGACCTAGCTTTGCAAAATGTAGACATTAAATGGATTGGATAGAGAGGATGAAAGTGGCGCCCAATAAAGCCTTGGGTTAAAACCTTTTTGAATCTCCAACCCCCTGACCTCATGATTGTGCACTGTGGTGGCAATGACCTAGGCACATTGACTGGGGTAGGTCTGGAAATGCTAATGAAGAACACCTTTGCAGAATTGATGTTGCCTTTCCCCCAAACTGCCTTTGTATATTCTAACATATGCCAAAGAGAAATGAAAGTGGGCCAATCAAATTTGTCCACAGATTGAGAAAGCTAGAAAAATGTCAATAAAGCTTTTTCTGCTTACCTCAGAGACCATAGAATGGACTCCACATATAACAACAATCTACATTTCCATATGGAGGGCATCTACAGGAGTGAAGGAGTACACTTCACTGATGAAGGGAACAGAGTGTTTCTCAACAACCTAAAGCTCTTCATCTGCATTTACCTGTAGCTGCAAGAAACTCGTATTAAATACAAGGGCTCTTTTTAGAGCCACCCAATAACACAACATATAACCTAGGTTTATATAAACAAATCTTAATTATTTTTCTAGGATTCGCGCACCCAACGTGACTTAGAGCTGTGCATCCATTGCGTACTCTCTAGGGGGCCGCGCTGAGCTCCGCGCACTCCTCGTGTTTACACCTGATGCTGCACTGGGAACCGCGCACCTCTCGTGTGAACGCTAGGGGGCCGCGCTGAGCGCTGCGCACCCCTCACGTTCACACCAGGGGACCGCGCTGGGAGCCGCGCACCCCCCGCGTTTACACCAGGGGGCCGCACTGAGCGCTGCGCCAGGGTCGCAACTCCAATTATAATTTTTTTTTTTAAACCGTTTACTTTCATTAATTTACATTCGCCCCGGGGACCCCATCGCCCCCGGGCCTGGCCTCATGGTTAGGGACCGTGGAGGGAGCCCCAATGCCCCACGGTACCTGCCGGCTCCCCGCCTCCTACGGGAGCTGGCATTGCTTTTCCACATGCAGCTCCCAGTGCGGAAAAACAATCCACTTTGGATTTTGGAAGAGAGAGCAGGTTTCCCTGCTCTCGCTTCCAAAATCTAAAGCAAGTTTTCTATGACCGGGCGGGAGCCGCAGTGTCCCAGAGGTGGGCACCCCGGAACACTGCAGGACCCGGCACTGGGGGATGGCTGTCTCCAGGTCCATCAAGGGCTCCTGGAGGGGGGCTGCACGGCCCCCCTCCCAAGTAGTGCACAGCCCCGGGGAGGTGGCAGTCCCCGGGGCTCAGGGGTCCGTAACGGACCCTGAATTTACATGATTAGTGCCCCGGGGATGTGGCATTCCCCATGGCATGTGGGGGAGCTCGAGCCCCCCACACTGGTTTAATATTTAATAAAAAAAGGAAGCCCTGGAGGTGGTGGTCCCTGGGGCTGCGGGGGCCTTGAATATTTTAGAAAAGCCTCGGGAGTGGCTGTCCCAGGGTCTTGGGGGGTCCTTGGAGGCCCCCCACAAATTAAATAAGCCCTGGGGGTGGTGGTCCCTGGGGCTGCAGGAGGGCCACATACCTTCCCGCAAATTATAAACATAGCCCCGGAGAGGTGGCAATATTTTTTGGGAATGCCCCCGGCCCACCCGGGGGCCTCAATTGACGCGCGGGAGCCCGTGCTTCATTTTTTTTTGGGCAGCATTCACGGCCCCAGCGCGCATTGCGCCTAATTATTTTTTTTGTAAGCTTGTTTGGGGTCCTGGGGGTCCTTGTGGGTCCCCCTGAATAGGTCTAGGGGCTCAGGGTGTTTCTACCCTGCCCCCGTTTCTTGTTTTCCAACTTTGTTTTACTGTTTTCTTGTGACTTGGTTCTACCGAGTCACAAGATGGCTGGCAACACTCCCTGGTTTGGAGTGTTGGCAGCCAAACAAAGTGAAGCTCGTGCTTGGGAGTGTTCGCGACTGCACCGCGTCCTTAGATATCAAAACTTTTTCTTTATCAAATTTCTCAGGAACTACTGAATCGATTTACGCAATTTAAAAAAAGGGCGCTTTCTGAACCAAAGCTCTACCATTTTGCCAAATGTGTTGTAATTCCGTTCAGCAGTTCGGGCTGTAGCTGTGTCTAAAGTTTCCTATGGAAAATTACATGGGGAAAACACGTTTTGGGACCCCCCTTTTTTCTCAGCCCCCGCTTGTTGAATCACCCCCAAACTTTCCAGACAGGAGCTGACCGGAGCAGGCCACTAGTTTTGAAACTTTCGTGAAGATTCGTCAACCAGCCCCAAACATATTGAGAAAACAAAAAACGTTTTTCCTATTAAAACTAGGTCCTAACTATAACTATCTACTGGCGACCACCAGTAGGTAATATATGCATATATATATGGTAGGTATGGGGTTTTGGGTGGCAAAGGGTAATTTTAGGGTTTAGGGTGGGTATGGGGGTCATTGACGCTGTTTGGGGCAAACCTGAGCCTCACTTACACCCACTTCGGAGCCTGCCATACCTGGGGTCCTGACGCTGCTGGTCTCCCCTGCCGCCGCTGCCAGCACCACCGCGCGGCCGCAGAGGGGGGAGACTACAGCTCCCAGGCTGCCTAGCGGTCCCGCCCACTGCAGAGCAATCTCGCGTCCGGAGGCGCATAAAGAACAGAGGCTCCCTCGGTGGAGCGGGGGTCATTGACGCTGTTTGGGGCGAACCTGAGCCTCACTTACACCCACATCAGAGCCTGCCATACCTGGGGTCCTGACGCTGCTGGTCTCCCCTGCCGCCGCTGCCAGCACCACCGCGCGGCCGCAGAGGGGGGAGACTACAGTTTCCAGGCTGCCTAGCGGTCCCGCCCACTGCAGAGCAATCTCACGCCCGGAGGCGCATAAGGAACAGAGGCTCCCTCCGCGTCGCAGGACGCGCGCGGGTGGCGCCGGGCTAAGCCCGGGCAAAGGGCGGGCCATCTGTGGCTGTCAGAGGACAAAGGAGGCCGGGCTGGGCCAGCCCTTTGACATTTCCAGATGGGTAAGCGCAAGAAAGCAAGTAATGCCGAGGAGGGCGGGAAGAAGGCCAAGGTGACTAGACATTCGGAGACAATCATTTCCTATCTTTCATCTGCTGTGGGGGCCCTCACGAAGGAAATTGCAAATGCGGAGCAGGAGCTTGGTTTGGCCCCCTGCAAACTGTTCTCACGCTACTGAGACTGACCAAGTGCCTCATATACCATTAGAGCCTGAGGTGGTGGTGATGCACTCTAATAACACTGTTGCAGCCACTGTTCGTCCCTCCCCTGGCAAATCCCGATCCTTGCCATCGGTACAGTGTACCCGGGCTACTGGCCATGAACTATAGAAGAACTCAAAAAGGAGGAAAAAATTAGAGGTCATACCAAATATTGCCACTGTGACTAACGATAACCTAGGCGATCAGTTAGAGGCTTTGTTTACAGCCCGCATCGAGCCTTTGTTACTGGGTATAGCGAAAGATATTGTGGAAACGTTGAACACTTGTCTTGCCGGTCTACTTAAGAAATGCGCTTTAATAGACACATATGTTAACAAATACACTCTAGCTCAGGAACCCCCTAGGTCGGGTGTTGATCCCCTATGTAAAAGAGCTAAGGAGGTTGTTAGACCCTCTGGACCCACGTTGACCAGTGATGGGGTGGCCTTCGATAACGCCAGGACCCGGGATTTCCAAATAGTATCTACAAGCACAGACATTATTTGCCCTAGCTTAGGCCCCCTTGGTAGTTTTGTACCGTCAACAAGCCCAGTTATTAGTACGTTGCCAAGAGGTTGTCAAGTAATGTTGGACTTGCCTCCGGAGGCTGCCCCCTTAGTTGCCACATTCATTGGAGTTGCTCCACTCCAAGAGGGATAGTCTGAATCAGTTCTTGACCTGATGAACAAGGCTAGAGTTTGGTGTGCTGAGTCTTGCAGCGGAGGGATGAACATTTCAAACAGGATTATCATGGCATGAAGGGTGGGTTGGATTGGGAAATGCCCAAAGAAAATAGAGGGGGACTGTGTCATAGTTAACTTCAATAGTTCTGATCTGGCTGATAGGCTGTTCTGGGATGGCTCGGAGATTTTACAAAAAGGGCAAATGAGACCGGTCCCCCTGGGATTTTTCTACCGACCCCCAGACACTCATTATGGGGCACGTCGCTCCGCTATGGAAAGGAAGGCATGGGGCACAGAACTTGGAGGTATAAGGCCATCAGGGAAGGGGGGCCTAGGTGCCCTGGTGGCATTTCACCCCCAGACAATCTACACACCTTTAGAGTGTCGAGGGCCGGTCTTGAGCAATCGTTTTGCCCCCCTTTCAGACTTGGAAGTAAACGATTGACTGTTAGCCACGTCTATGCCTGCCGCTCATGGTGTCCCCAACCCTGACGCGACAGCGGACTGTAAAATCATCAGTTGGAATGTAGCTGGTATTAGAGCAAAAAGGGCAGATACAGCTTGGGGTGACTTTGTCACTAGCCATGATATAATAGCTATGCATGAATCTTGGGACCCTTCCTCCAGCTTCTGGCTGGATGGCTTTACTAGCTTTGTCGTCCCGGCCACCCCAAGCACTGCAGGTAGAGCCAAGGGTGGTCTCTTCACCCTCTTCTCCTTAAAACTTATGGGGACACTAAACCTGGTGGAGGCCGGGTCACCAAATCTTTTAATAGTTGAATGGGTAGTTTCTCCCACCCGTAAAATTATCCTAATAAATTTTTATAATTCCTGGGAAAGGGACGATGGTATTGAACACATTCCTTCGTTGGAAAACTTTTTATCTAACTTCAGTCAAAATCATTACACTAATTTCAAGCTCATTTTAATGGGCGATTTTAATATTCATCCCTGTAGTGACTCATGTTACGTGGGAGCGCAGGAAGGTCCAGTAGGCTCAGTGGTTCCTCACTTTGAGCACACAAAGCCAGGAGAGGCCCTCGATGAGCTGCTGGCCAATTTTAATGTATTTGAAACGAGCAACACCGAGGGAGCGGCAAGGGCAGTTACCTATAAGGGCACTGACCCCGGCTCGGTGATAGATTATATTTTTATGACCCCTGGTATTTTACATAGGGTTATGATCTATAAAGTAATCGTTTCGATATATAGCGATCATACCCCGGTGCTGCTCGAGTTGCGCTGGAGCGACTCCATGGACCTTAAGACCAGCCCCTCTCAAATGGGGCCTGCCATACTTCCCAAGTACCAAGGGAGAAGGCTTAAGTGGGCAAAGGTAGTACCCGAAAACTTTTTCGAGGAGCTGTTCCCTAAAATTGAGGGTAAAATGGCGATTTGCCAGGATCCCAACGCTACCAGCCAAGATATCATGAGGGCCTTCGAGTCAATATGCGTACAAATCTCAAACGATTTGACGACCAAACCTTGCCATGGAGGTAACAATCCCCATCGTTGGTTCGACCTTAATTGTTCAAGAGCTCACAAGGCATTATTACAAGCACTGAAAACCACCCGAGAGATAAGGTAGCTAATGCCGATCTGAGGAAGGCGTACAAGCAAACAATTAGCAGAAGGAAAAATGACATAAAAAATGCAGCTTGGGAAAAGTTACTTTCAATTGACGTATTGCGGGATAGTAGCCCGTTCTGGGCTACAATAAACCAGCCCTTTTTCTCAGACTCAGAAAACACTATCATGGACTGTGTTATCTCTGATGGCAAATGGCTTAATCATTTCAGAGAAGTTTATGGAGACTCAGATTCTGGCTCCCCAAGTCGTCCACCGTTGGTGCCCGAGTCAGCCCCTCTAACTTTTGATTATGATGAAGTAGAGAGAGCAATTTTAGAGACCTCTAAAAATAAGGCCCCGGTGCCGGATGGCGTCCCTGCAGACCTTTATAGACACTCACCCAAACTTTGGGCCAAGGTGTTAACAAATGTCTTTCTTGCTGCTAATGGTAATACTTTTCCTGCTACATGGGCGACCTCAATCATCGTACCGATCTTCAAAAAGAGGCAGCGAGATGATCCCGCTTGTTATAGACCCATCTCCCTGCTAGACTCTGCGATTAAGATACTAGGCAGAGTCTTATTGTTTAAACTAAGGGACAATATAGAGAGCAGTGGGGTTTTGTCAAACTTACAATATGGGTTTAGAGAAAAGAGAGGCACCCTGGATCAGTGTTCAAACCTGCATCTTTTAATTTCCAAATATACGGTAGCGAAGGAGGGGTCGCTATTTTTGGCCTTTATGGACCTCTCCTCGGCCTTTGATTTGGTGAACAGGGCCAAGTTGTGGCCAATTCTCTTGGAGATTGGGATTGACCCCTCACTTGTCAACTTTATGGCGTCCCTTCACCAGGAGTTGTTCCCAACGGTCAGGGTCACTAAGGAGGGCAGGTGCACAAATCGGAGCGGGGAGTGCGACAGGGCTGTATTCTGGCCCCCCTCCTTTTTACCATCTATATCAATGGATTGGGAAATTATTTAGATGTACCAGGGGTGGACGCGCCACGTGTAGGAGATGCAATTATACCGGCTCTCCTATACGCGGACGATGCAGTCTTATTAGCTCGCACTGGGTCGGGACTTCAGAGATTGCTGGACCTATTCGGGGTCTTCATGGATCACCTGGATTTGAAGATTAATGCGAAAAAATCCCATTCAATGGTGGTTGGTCATCATAGATACAAGTGTAAATCCAAAATCTTTGTGTGCAAGGGTGAGGTGGTCCCCAGGGTTGCCGTATTTTCTTACTTAGGGGTTCTCTTTGATGAGAAGGGGACGTGGGCCCCTCAAATCAAGGCCAAAAGTATATCCATGGCAAGATCCACGTCAGCCATGGATATACTTTTCAAAACGGCTGGGGGCCAGGTCCCCATCTGTTTTGAAAAGTACTTTTCAAAACGGCTGGGGGCCAGGGCCATTGGAGGCTCTCTCAAAAGTATACAACACAAAATGCATGCCAATTGCCACATATGGTTCATCTTTATGGGGCTACGTATCTCATGAAAAGATTCAAAGAGTGGAGAATAGGTTTTTGAGATACCTTTTGTCTGTTCCCCAGTCCCCCCCTACCTTTTCGATCCACTCAGAGGTGGGCTTGGAATACGTTTCAGATAAACTGAAATTAGCCCCATTAATATTCTGGGTCAAAACATGGCTCAATACAGAAATAACTTTGAATCATGCTATCCTGAATGACGCTATGACATTGGATCATGCTAAAATGGTACCCTGGCTGGAGTACCTGAGGAATTCATTTAGTCAGCTAGGACGCCCGGAGCTCTTTTTAACTCCATCTTGCATCAGGAGGGAGGATGTAAATTGGGTTAAGACTTTATGGATTGGTCTAGAATGGCTCGTGAGGAGCAGGAATTATTGAAACCTACAGTTAGATCGCATTAAATGTTATCAATTTCCCCCGCACTTGAACCATATCTTAAAATTGTAACTTAACCTTTTCATAGAGTTCTACTGACCAAATTCATATTTAACCTGATACATTACTCACTGGGTAGCTATCAATCGTGGGGCATACCAGAAGGTGGCCCGCCTTGTAACTGTGACAAATTCTCACCACAAGATACTATGCATTTTATTATGTTTTGCGGGTTTTATTCGGGAATAAGAAAAAAATACCTGCTACCAATCTTGAGAGAGGCCGGCTTCATTCAATTCAGGCCTGCTCTCACTCATCTCCAGATGTTGAGTAGCACCCGCATCATTTTCCATGTGGCCAGTTTCCTAGTGGCGGCAATTAGAATTAAAACTAAATACGCGCCACCATTGGGTGGCAAGGGTAAATTTAGGGCTTAGGATGGGTATGGGTTTTTGGGTGGCAAGCATAGTTTTAGGGTTGAGGGTGTGGGTTTCTGGGTGGCAAGTGTTATTTTAGGTTGGTTATAGGTTTGAGTGCAAGGGTAATTTTAGGGTTTAGGGTGGGTATGGGTTTTTGGATGGTAAGGTTAAGTCTAGGGATTATCTTGGATGTGAGTTTTTGCACGACAAGGGTAAATGTAGGGCTTAGGGTAGGTGTGGGTTTTTATGTGGCAAGGGTAATCTTAGGGCTTAGGGTGGATGTGAGTTTTTGGGTGGTTACAGTAGTTTTAGGGTTTAGTTTGGGTATGGGTGGCAAGGGTAATTTTACGGTTTAGAGTGGGTATGGGTTTTTGGGTGGGAGGGTATTTTTAGGGCTTTGGGTTGATATGGGATTTTGGCTGGCAGGGATATTATTAAGGGCTTAGGTGGGTATGGGTTTTTGGCTGGCAAGAGTATTTATAAGGGTTTAGGGTGGGTATGGATTTTTGGACGGCAAGGGTAAAGAATTTTTGGGTTTTTGGAATGTGAGTTAGTAGGTTGATATATATAATGCATATGTGAATAAAATAGAAAATGGGTTATACTTAACTGTTAATTTTCTACCACACATATACCTTTACCGTGCCTGCTTTTGCAATGGAAAATGGAAGTATTTTATAATTAAGTATAAACCCATTACACACACAAGGTTATAGGGTTATACTAGCCTGTCAAAAATATTTACATTTTTGTGGTACAGGCATACTTGTAGTAAAAACAAAAACAAGTAATTGTAATGACTTTTATTGTAAAGACGCTGTTGTGGTTCCAGCGTAGTTGTAAAGGCATTTGTGGTAAATGTTAGCATTGATCCGTTATACATCCTTTGCCAATGGGATTTTGTAGCACTTTAATATTACTATTGTAGTACTACTGAACATGCTACAAAGCGCAATTTTGAATGAGCCTCATAGTATTGACTTATTAATTGAAAGGTAATTTTCAGAACATGCGATACTTGGAGCACACATGGGAATTTCTTTGAGAGGGAAATCAGTGAAATGTTCCTTCAGGCCCTGTTGTGGGCATTCTTAACGCAAATTCTGTTAGGAGCCAAACTGTATCTGGGCACTTTTATCAACACCATGGAATCTTGCAAAGGACAATTGGTTGTTCCGCTAATGTGCAGAAAATATATTAGTGGGGTTCTTATCTGCTACTATAGTGGAAGATGTTGTAACAAGGCCCCAGCTATCTTGTGACAGCAGAAAATACAAAGGTTTGGAAGAAACTCAGATCAACCACGAGCAGCGTGGCTGATACTGCCACAGAGGTGGTAAGGAAGGAAGATGTTACTTTTGAAAAACCAGTCAGGGAAACAGGACCCGTAAAAACGGAGTAACGAACAACATAAAGTTGTAGATAGGTAGCAATTATTAACGGGGATGTCTTTCACCGAGTTGTTCTGAGTGACATCAAATAGTCACCAATAGCAAAGCTCCAGTTGTCTGTGATGCCACTCGGAACATTGATGTGAAAAACATTCCTGTTATTTACATTGTACCCATCAAGGGAGGAACAAAATCTCAGAAACTTACCATGGAGTCCCAACATCTATGGCATCTGGGCAATAAGAGACACAATCTCCAAAAGCAGGGCATGTACCTGGAGCTAACTATGACCAAGCGGACTACCTTAATTGCACATTTCCAAGTTGCAACAAACAGAAACACAGTGCCAGTCTGCTGTGGACAGTTTTGAGGCATAGGGAAATCTAAGTTCTGATAGAGACTTCTAACAGTAGATTCCTCACCTTGTGAATTTCTCCAGGAGCCAGACTGGATCTGGAAACTTCAACAATTCCCTCGCGTGTCAACAGGTGGCATCATGCGTCTCCCCATCACATCTGTCCGCTCTATATAGGACGTTGGGGCCCCCATATATACTCTACCTGCACGCTGACATTAACCTCTTTCTTTCCTACGTAGATCCGGAGCTAGAAGTGATGCTTATTGAAAGACTTTTCCTTCAGAAAGATTTCTCTTTTTTCTCCTAAAAAGCTTGACCGTTTGGAGGGATGGGTGCTTAAATGTCAGGGTTTACAGTTGTCAGAGACACAACATCTACCTTTGGTGCCTTGGTACCTTGCTTCACAATGAGTTGTGCCCTTGCGGTGTGAAAATGAGACGCAAATCTATCTGTGAATGCGAAGCAAGTCATCCATCACTAAACTTCGAAACAAGTAGCGGTCCCACTCAAGGGCATGGACTTGCTCTTATTTCCAGGGCAGTCACATGATTTTTTTCAAATTTAAGCTGCAAAGGTCAGGGAAGGCAAGGAAATCCCGCACAAAAAATAAGAACTTGAAGCATTGCTCCACATCATCCCACCAATCACACCATTTGGAGTTGCTCAATGCCCAGTTTTTTGTAGGCCATGGACCAATTTTTCTGAACAGACTCCAGCAGTGTTCCCTCTCCAGGTTTCCCTCAAGCTACAGGGATGAACGCAGCTGAAAAAGGCTGCGAATAATATATTTGGTACTCCACCGGATCCTACTGGAGCACCTTTGGACCCCAAGGATCTGAGGTGGCAGATAGTCTGAGGCCCATTGTCAGATCATCACTGACAGCCCCACTCGGCCTCCGGCTGAATTTGACCCCTACCTCAAGCTCAGTGGTGCTGCAACAGAGCTACCAGCCTGCACCTCAATGCCCGGCACACATCACAGATATTGAACTCTAATGCTCAGCCCCTATCCTCTGGCCTTCGACATTATGCTTATTCTAACCCAGAACGTGCCACCTTTATGATAATGACAATGGTGACAATTAGGTGATTTTTGTGATGGTGACATTTTTGAATAGCTCCAGAATGCCAATCGTTTGGACACTTCATTAGAAACTGGCCTATCCTCCACACACCGAGCTTTGGCTACTGAAGATTATACCACTTTGTTGCAGTGATTCAGAGGGCAGAAGGTGTCCTTGACCTTACTCTTCCTAGCTTAGAAAACAGATGTTTGAATAGAGAATCTCAATCCAGCACAAATGGACCAAGAACCCTTACTATCTTTTAGTGAGGCTGTTGTTGGCGTGCTGGTGGGCACCTGAGTGAAACTAGGATCTTGCCCTCCAGTAAACAGACTAGCGGTGAGATGACATACGCCTGCCCTTGGAGACACTGACTTTCTGCTCCAGCCTCCTATCCCAGAAACCTTGCCTGTACAAGCATCCACCTGTCGCCTGAACCCTAATTCACTTCCTACCTATTCACTGTACCCCCAGGCTGATTCCCGCCGCTGCTCCCCTGCGGCCCCGCCCCCGTCCGCCCTCCATTCGCCGCTCCGCTCCCACCTCCCAGCTGCTCCTCCCTCTCTCCCTGCCTTAAATGGCGGCCGCAGCGGCCGCTTGCGGCGGATGTGCTGCTGGCACGCCAGAGGCAAGCCCGTCTGCACCCGTCCACGTCTGGACCGTACCCAGCGCAAGAACACCTGGACCCCACGAACGCTACGACACCAGAATCCACTATGACGCCAGCACTCCACACACAACGCCGGCCGAAACCACACCTGCTTCCAGGCAGCCCCCGAAACGGAACCACGGACCCTTCTCCTAACGCACCTGCAGCTTCACCTGCGACAGATCCACCAAACCTCCAAGGATTGGACCCAACCACCTCCGCTGCATACTCCTCAACACCCGCTCCACACGCAAACATGCCGTCGAGCTCTGGGATCTGATCGACCCCTCCGCCCCAGACGTGGCCTTCCTGGCCGAGACCTGGTGGAACGACTCCTCGGCGCCCGACATCGCCATAGCCATCCCGAAAGGATACAAGATCACCCGCAGGGATCGCGCCAATGGAGTCGGAGGAGGAATAGCCATCATTCACAAGTTCACCCTCAAGGTCGCCACCCACGCAGATGACACCATCAACACCGCTAAACACCTTCACTTCCGGATCCACACTGACCCTAACACCACCCTCAGAGGAACACTCATCTACAGACCCTCCCGGACCCCGGGCTCAGTTCAGCGACTCCATCGCCGACCTCGCCAGCACCCACGCACTCGCCTCTATGGACTACATCCTCCTCGGGGACCTCAACTTCCATCTCGAGAACAACAACAACGCCAACTCCGCCACCCTGATCGACAACCTCGCCAACCTCGGCCTCAGACAACTCGTCACCACACCCACCCACGCCGCTGGCCACACGCTGGACCCCGTCTCTCCAGAGGCTCCCACTTTCGAACCACACCACCGAACTCCACTGGACCAACCACCGCTGCTTCCATTTCACCTTCAAGAAACCAACCACACACCACCGCACCCAACAGCTACCCCGCCGCTGCTGGAGCAAAGTCGCCGACGACCAGCTGATCACCACCCTCGCCCAGAACCCACCCACCGACCCGACCAACCCAGACGCCGCAGCCCGCTACCTCAGACAGTGGATCACCGACTGCGTCAACACCCTGGCCCTGCTTAAGAAACCCTCCAACAGCCACACCAGCAAGAGAGCTACCTGGTTCACCGACGAGCTCCAGACCTCCAAACGTGCATGCCGGAAACTGGAGAAGACATGGCTCCACGAACGCACACCGGACAACCACGCAGCCCACAAGGACGCCACCTGCAGACATCACCACCTCATCAGACTAGCCAAGAGATCCTCCTTCAAAAACCGCTTGGACAACAACGCAACAACAGCAAAGAGCTCTTCAGCATCGTAAAGGAACTCTCCAACCCCAGTGCCAACACCAACGACATCCCGCCCTCACAAGAACTGTGCGACTCACTAGCCATCTACTTTCACCGCAAGATCGCTGACATCCACGACAGCTTCAACATCACGACCGCCCCGAGTACGCCAGATGCCACCTCCCCTGTGAACACCACCAGCGCCAACCGCCTGACCTCCTGGTCCAACGTCAACGACAACGAGACATGCAAGGTCATGAACTCCATCCACTCAGGATCTCCATCAGACCCCTGCCCACACCATGTATTCAACAAAGCGGACACAGCCATCGCACCCCAACTACGGAAGGTCATCAACATCTCCTTCGAAACATCGACATTCCCGGAAAGCTGGAAGCACGCCGAAATCAACGCCCTCCTCAAGAAGCCCAAAGCAGACCCCAAGGACCTCAAGAACTTCCGGCCCATCTCCCTGCTCCCGTTCTCAGCAAAGGTCATCGATAAAATTGTCAACATGCAATTGGCCTGCCACCTGGAAGAGAACAACATCTTGGACCCGTCCCAGTCCGGATTCAGACGTAACCACAGCACCGAGACAGCCCTCATGGCCGCCACAGACGACATCAGGCTCCAACTAGACAACGGCGAAACATCAGCCCTCATCCTCCTGGACCTGTCAGCCGCCTTCGACACAGTATGCCATCGCACTCTAAAGACACGCCTCCTAGAAGCCGGAATCCAAGAGAAGGCCCTTGACTGGACCACGTCCTTCATCTCAGGCAGAACCCAGAGAGTCCGCCTCCCACCCTTCAGATCCGAAGCCACCAACATCATCTGCGGCATCCCCCAGGGCTCATCCCTCAGCCCGACGCTGTTCAACGTCTGCATGGTCCCCCTCGCACAAGTGGCCCGCCATCACGACCTCGACATCATCTCCTACACCGACGACACCCAGCTCACCCTCGCCCTCACCAAAGACCCACACACCGCCAAAACCAACGTCCATGAGGGAATGAAGGCCGTCGCCGACTGGATGAGGGGCAGCCGTCTGAAGCGGAACTCGGACAAGACGGAGGTCCTCATCCTCGGACCCACCCCCTCAGCCTGGGACGACTCCTGGTGGCTGACCACAATGGGAACAGCACCATCACCCACCGACCATGCACGCAACCTAGGATTCATCCTCGACTCCTCCCTCTCCATGTCTAAACAGGTCAACGCCGTCTCCTCCTCCTGCTACAGCACCCTCCGCATGCACCGCAGGATCTACAAGTGGATCCCGACTGAAACAAGAAGAACGGTGACACATGCCTTCGTCAGCAGCAGACTGGACTACGGCAAGGCACTCTACGCAGGAATCCCAGCCAAACACCTACGACGACTACAACACATCCAAAACGCCTCCGCCCAACTGATCGTCAATATCCGCCGCCGCAGCCACATCACCCTCCACCTGAGAAACCTACACTGGCTCCCCGTAGACAAGAGGATCACCTTCAAGCTCCTCACCCACGCACATAAAGCCCTCCACAACGCCGGACCAGCCTACCTGAACAGCAGACTCAGCTTCCACACCCCCACCTGCCAGCTCCGCTCCACCAGCCTCGCCCTCGCCGCTGTCCCCCGCATCCAACGTACGACCTCCGGCGGCAGATCCTTCTCTTACCTCACCGCCAAGACCTGGAACACCCTCCCTACCCACATACGGCAGACCCAAGACCTACTCACCTTCAGAAGACTCCTCAAGACCTGGCTCTTCGAACAGTAGCAGCACCCCCCCCTCCCCCCCCTCAGTGCCTTGAGACCCTCACGGGTAAGTAGCACGCTTTACAAGTACTCTGATTGATTGATTGATTGATTGTCATGCTGGCTGTCCTGGAAGAGAGTAGACCGACCCTGCAACATCTAATCTTGGATGGTCAAGATGTGTCAAAATACACAATCTGATCAGGTCTAGACTTAACCGACTGGCAGTCTGGACTAGCATGGTTCTGCAGAACCACACCTGGATTTGCTCCATGGGCTTTCCCTCAGATGTGCAACCGCCCTAAATGGACATAGCCTTAAATTACTCAAAACTGTTGAGTTAAGGTTGACTCTGCCCTGGAGAGATTTAGAGAGTGCAAGGCCACTGCCTGCTCTCTAGCCCTAGCTCAGCAGTTCCCTAACAGGGCCCCTTTCAAGGCTTTGGTAGAGGATATCAGCAGAGAAAGTGCTAGTGCGTGCCTCATTAGCAACAGGCCTACCAGTACTTACGAGGGTGAGGCCAGGGAGCACACTGACAGCATCTAGGCCCCCAGAGGCAACGACTTGTCCAAGCCTCAGCCCCCTGCCCTGCACTGGGCACGAAACATCTTTAAAGTTGTTCTTAGTGGCACGCAATCACCCAGTAGGAGGTTGAGTCACCTTTCACATTCCAGGATGGCCGAGCCTCAAGTTTGTCAAATGGGTGCTCTAGATCGTGGAACACGGATACTCCCTACCCTTCCTATCCTACCACCCGGACATGCCACCTACCACAACATCTCCCAGAGGACCACTTGTGCATACTTCACAGAGAAGATCCAGTCTCTTGGCCAAAGGAGTAATAAAGAGTGTGCCAACATGAGCGGTCGGGACTGGTTGGTACTCCTGTTGCTTTCTGGTGTCCAAAAATGGTGGAGGCTTTCGTACCATCCTAGACCTCTGAACAAGTTGAAGCTGGTCCAATTTCTGTCTGCCCTGGATCCAGGAGACTGTATAGTAGTCCTGGGCTTGTAGGACGCATATTTTCACCTCCATGTCCTACAGTCCCACTGATACCTGCGTTTTAAGGTAGTCCAAGAGCACTTTCAGTTCTTCGTGCTCCCCTTTGGACTTACTAGTGCACCTCGGGTAATGGTGGTGGTCGCAACCCATTTGTGGAGTTTGGTAATACCTTGATAACTGACTGCTGAAGGTGGGCTCACCTAAAGTAATCATCAACCACCTCCAGACAATGGTGCACCTGTTGACATCATTGGGTCTTTCCATCAACATGTCAATGTCACACCTGACCCCATTCACAATGGCCTAACTTCATTGGACCCATCCTAGAAATAGTGCTCTTCTGAGCCATCCCTCCATCTCAAAGAGTCCAGGCCATTATCTATGATACCAATGTTTCAACCCTTGACCTGGGCCCCAGTGAGAGCTGGCTGCAAAGTGGACTTGTCAGAGTCCATACAAGTGCCGGAGGAGAATGCAAAAGGTCTCCAGTGGTGGCTGCTTAGCTGGAATTAGACCTGTGGCAGACCCCTCTCCCTTTCTCGCCTGGCACTAATGGTAGCAACTGATGCATCGGTACTGGGGGGGAGGAGGTCCTCGGGGAGAGGTGGAGAACGGAGAAGTCTGGATGAAACCAGTCATCACATCAACCTGTTGGAGTTGTTGTCAATTTGCTTAGCAGTGAAGAGCAAATGGGTGCAGTGTCTAACAGATCGCCATGTGATATTGAAGCAAATAGGGCTATGTGTGGTCCTGGGTTCTGTGCCAGGAGGTGTTGCATCTCTGGAAGTGGCTAAACGCTTGAAGCATCTCCAGAACTACCTAGTAACTGGCAGGATCTTCAAATGCCTGGGCAGACAAACTCAGCCAGCATTGCCTAGCAGATCATGAATGGCAGGTTCAGGGCATCTTCCAGCAATGGGGAGAACCCTGGCATGATCTATACGCCACTGCAGAGAATGTGCAGTGTCAACACTTTTGTGCATTAATGCTCCCAAGTGAGTACTCCCTTTGCGATGTCTTGGGTGTTGGGAATCCTGTAAACCTATCTGCCTTTCCCTTTTCTCCCCAGGATATTGAGGATCAAGAGAAACTGGGCCCAAGTCATTCTAGTGTCTTTGGACTGGGCAAGGAGAGTGTGGTTCTGAAACTGAACATTTGTCCTCCAATCTGGCCGCCCTTATGGGAGGGTCTCTTGTAACAGCAGCAGGGCCAAGTCTTGCTCCCGAGCCAGCACAATTTACATCTCCATGCGAGGAGATTGAGCAGCAACAACTGATTGCTTTTGAACATCCTCCCGAAGTGGTCGAAGCCGTCTTGGCAGCCAGGCGTCCATCCTCAAAATCTGTTTTTGCAGGACGCTTGGAGAAGTTTGTTGCTTGGTGTGCTTCCCGAAAACATCCAACCCCTGAATGCACAGTTATTGGATGTTCTTACATTTTGTTTGTCCCTAGCGCAGCAAGGCTCTCCTGTGACAACAGTTAAATATTCTTTTGGCCGTCCTATTTTTATTGAATCGGCCATCCCTTTTTAAGTCACTGTTGTGATGCATTTTCTGAAATGGTTCACCCACATGTTCCCACCAACACTTTTTGTAATACTGCAGTGGGAGCTTCATTTGTTATTCACCTAATTGTCTGCATTCTCCTTCGAACCCATGCATAGTAGCTTTCTTCGCCTCCTCACTATCAAGGCTGCATTTCTCATCACTATCACGTCAGCCAGGTGTGTGAATAAACTCCAGGTCTTGACTTTGGTCCCACCTCTTCCATCTTAGTACTGTGGTCAAAAGTAGCATGTCTGCCCTATGTAGTCACGCACTTCCACTTAGGGCCATCCATCATCTTTCCAGATTTCTATGTACTGGTTCACCCTTCCAAGGAGGAACGACAGCTCCATCACTGTGACCCTAAGAGGATGCTTGGCTTTTATGCAGTCCAAACTAGAGACTACAGCAGAATGACCAACGTTTTGTCTGTTTCTCTGCTGCTAAGAAAGGCAGAGCTGTGCAAAATAGGACCATCTTGAAATGGATTGTTATTCATCAAGATATTCAATGGGCTGACCAAGAAACAGCCCTCAGAAGGCTTGTGCGCTCACTCCACCAGAGATAAGGCTGTTATCACGGCATTGGCTTGCAGCGTACCAGTCCTGGACATTTACCAGCCCACTACACGGGTGTCCCTCCTCACATTCACAAATGAATACTGTCTGTATAGCCAGGTCTGGTGCAATGGACACTTCATTCAATATGTCCTGCAAGATATCCTGGTCTGATGTACTGCTATGGTATATATTCACAAGGTAAGAAATCTACAGTTAGATGTTTCTATCAGTAGAACAAGTTACTTACCTTCAGTAATGCCTCTTCTGGTAGAGACTGCATCTAATCGAAGATTCCTCACGACCTTATGTGGAATGCACTCATGCTTTCCATTAATACCATGCCAAATCTAAACATCTGCATGCTGATTTCCATTGCTCTGTGTCTGATGGCTCGGACAGAGATTAGAAAGAAATAGACTTAATGGCAGGCAGATGAAGGAAAGCGTTTTAATTGCAAGGTGAGGGTCACATTGACAGATTTCAATCTCCTCTGTTGATCTTGACTTATCACCATTTTGACAAAAGAACTATGCCAGATGATCCCAATCACCCCAATATGGCACAGACAAAAAAGGTTCATATATCTACTACAACTAGCAGGAATAATACCTATTCTTTTGCGGTCACAATTGGATCTCGTCAGGAGTTACCAAGGGCACATCCTTCCTCACAGCCTGCCATCGCCGACGTTCTCGCTTGGCTAATGCATTCCATGAATTCTTAAACCTAGATATTTCTGCAAACCACAAAGGCTTTCTTGTGCAGCCAGAGCACAAGACATGTCCCGTAAAACGAAGATATTCTGAAATTGGTGCACATCCAGAGGTTTTCACCCATTCTCAATCTAGCCTCATCAGATTGTATCATACCTGCTATAACTTGCTTTTTTGTTTGGGCCTCATGCACACATCAAAGAACTATACTAGCAATTATCTAAAGATATGTTGGCAATTCAGACAAAACCATGATTTATACCAAGAATTCCTACAGAATTTCACCGTACTGTGCTAAAAATCCTATAATCATTCCACAACCCAACAAATGTAGCATAAAGATGGATGGAACAATAGAAGTCAGAAAGCATGATCAATTACTAGTATTGTTCTCTAGCTTGAGGAAAGGATGCTGTTCATCAAAACAGGGTAAGTAAGTGAACTTTATTTGTTTGATTGATTAAAATCATTACAAAATTAAATCAAATATTACAAACACATTGGGTAATCTTAGTGACATAAGAAAGTATGTTCCTTATAAAGCTTAAATCCCTAGTGCAGATATGCTAGATAAAAAAAACAATGCTTAAATTCTACTGAGTGGAAACTAAAAGATTACATACAGGCTTTGACAACATACTGATTTGCTTATACAAGGCCACATAAAATACTCAATAGTTCTTCAAAACATGTTCTGAAATGCTATTTCCTTAAAGAGGATAGTTGTCCAGGGAAAACATGGACATTTCATTTGTTAATTAATAGGATAGACATAGGAACGACATACTAAAATTACATAAAACATACATAAAGGTACTCCTAGCAGGTCAAGTGTTAAAAAAAGAAAGAAAAAAAAATTCATGAAGACTTATAGTTACTTCTGGAAATTGATTCACTTATTAAAAGAAGAAAAAAATGACGTTAAGTGTCCTAAGGATCGTGACATAAAGTGCACATGCATTAATTAATAGTCACATTGTCGATAACTGTAGAAAAATGCCCTTATTGTATGGTTATCGCCCCACTTTATGCTCCAATGCGGATGATTATGACTCTGAAAGCGCACTGGATCCCGCTGCCCGGTCCCTAGTGCCTAGTGCCAGTGCTCTCTCGCTAAAACTGATGTATGTGAATTGGTAAGCCCAATTGGTAAGGCCTTTAACCCCCTTATAAGTCCCTAGTATATGGTACCAGTGGTATCCAGTGCATGTGTGTCAAAGGGGTCACCAGGGCCTGAAGCACAGTTTGTGCCACTCTGAGTAACTCAAGTAAACTACTGACAGCAGGCCTGCCATTGCAGACTGCAGGAACAGTGTTCACTGCCTTGACTAGACTTTGCCCTCACCATGTGTGGCAAAGTCAATGCACCAGTTTCAATATATGCCAGTCACCCCTAAGGAAGGCCTCCATAAACCCAGGAAGCAGGGTGCATTTTATCAATTTTGTGGACATGTAAGTGCAAGCTTATATGTCCCTACAGTGGTATTTACCATTAAAGGCTACTATAAGTGATAGAATAAAATTGGGTGGCACCCAGGCAAACCTGAGGTTGGCAGCTCTATTTTGGTGCTTCCTAACTGTCATGTTTGGTATCAAACAATGTGCCTCATCACCTCTGACTTTCCTGTGCTCTGGCTGGCAAGCCCACAGCTGCTGCCGCCAAGAGAAACATATGACCCCCTGCCAGGAGGTGTGAACGGTCCCAGGAGTCAGAAACAATGGCCTGGATGGGAAAGCAATTGCACCTCCCTCCCTGACAAGAGGGCCAATGAAGTGGCACATCAAATCAAGGTGGTTAGCTTTAAAGGCTGCACTCCCTGTGATATGGAACTAGGCGTCCTCCCAAAGGGGGAAACAGCCTTCTTCAGGCACATTTGCACCCAGAAAGACAGGAATATTAGGTATTCAGGATGTGTACACCCCCAGAAAGCTAGCCACACCTCTAGTGTAGGCTGCCTGGTCTGAACTGCTGAGGAAGACATCTGTCATTTTTAAAAGTGATAGAATAGAGGGTTCTCTGTGGAAAAGGTGATCTAATCCCCCGTATGTGGTCACATCAAGGGCGGCTTAGCTGCTAGGGCTAGTAGCCCATTGGCCATGTGCACCAACACCCCTGACACCCCTAAATCTACGATTTAAGGGCTACCCCTGAAACCAGAACCTCAGTTCTAATCTGACTTTCAACAAAGGACACAAGAAGACACCCGGGTCTGCGACAATAGGAGCTGCACAAACCAAAGGCATGCTACTCTGCACCTGTGACTACCTTCCTGGAACAGCACAACTACAACTTGTCCTGAACCAAAACTCCTTTCCCCCAGACAGAGGAATCCCTTTGAGAGCCAAAGGCAACTCCAGACTCCCCGTGACTAGTGGCAGTAGTCCCCTGCACAACGCAGATAAAAACAAAGTACCAGAACCAAAGAATTTATGGCCAATGGGCCCTTTGAACAATCTCCCAAAATCAGATGGTACAGAGCATTGTGGGAGACCATTGGCATCACAATTCACTGGATGGATGAGCCTCAACATGCAAGGTCCCTCCCCAAAACCTTCCCACATCATGGTCCCCTTTTTTTTTTTAGGAAGAGGCCAAGATCAAATATGTGGAAAGAGGAAAGGAGTCGGAAGGAACGGGATAGACCAAAGTGTCCAAACCAGAAGCATGTCACCTCACATATCACACGCTTACTGCCAATCAACATAATCTCCTCAATGAAGGATTAGGATTTGTCCCCACACCAACATTAGATGAATTCGATCTTCATTGCCAAATAGCCGAGCCCTGCCGTAAAATCAGATTGAAAGCTTTCTTCAGTAACCAAATAGGCTGCTCATCGGCTGGAGATACGGAGCTGAGAAGGCAATCCACCTTCTTTCACCCTAACACCTCTATACCAGTAGAAGTACTGGCCTTGGAACAGGCCATATTCAAAGAAGTGGAATCCATGAAAGAGAAACCTTATTTAAATATTACAAGGAAAGAACAGCAAGCACTAGAAGTGAAAATAAAGAAAAGGTCTAGTAATAAAACCAGCTGATAAAGTAGAGGTGATTATACTTCTAAAATCAGAGAACTCCCATATACAATGCACAGATTTATTATCTAATTACAAGTATTACAGAAGTCTCACCTCAGATCTCTCACCAAGATTAAAATGAACCTTCCAAATAATGATAGAGTAAGCTGAAATAATAATAATAAATAATAATCCAAATTTGTAAAGCGCACAATCAGCTATAAGGGTCTCTAGGCGCTGGGGGGCATTGGGAAGATTAAGCAAGCTTTTGCCCAGAGTCACATGGTGCTGGGCTAATCTGCCACCGGATCCGGGGATCGAACCGTGATCCCCAGATTCCGTTGTCAGTCGCCCTAGCCGCGGCACCACACCTCTTCCTCTCTCTTGGTTGTCAAAGAACGAAGCAGATTGCCTACGGGCCAAAGACACAGGAACATCTTATTTTTACTGCTTGTCCAAAATGCATAAGAGTAGATCACCTCCTTCAAGACGTCCGATTGTTTCCGGAATCGGCTCCGTACTAGAACCCATATCCCAATTCGTAGACCATTACGTCATACCTCTTGTCCAAAAAACACCCACATATCTTACGGATACCAGGGATCTCCTGAACCGACTGAAAGACCCGAATTAGCAACAAGAAGTCACCTGTTTAGTAGGACTAGACATTGAAAGCTTCTATACAAACCTTCCATAAGAAGCCACTCTACAAACCATTGAGGATGTCCTTTACAAACAAGATTGGACACAACACCCCAAGGCACTTTATTTTGCATGCTTGCCAGCTAGCCTTAACAGAAACCTTTTTTGAATATTATGGGACTGTCTACCTCCAAACCCATGGAACATCGATGGGCAGCACATTTGCCCCAAGCCAGGTAGGACTTTGTCAGCACATTTGAAGAAAAACACATCCTCTGTGATACCAACCCCTTTAGAAACTACATCTTGCTTTGGAGAAGATACATAGACGATGCACTGATGATTTGGAAAGGAATACCTGATACCTTACCCGAATTCCAGGATTTGATCAACTCCTGTGATGAATCTTTAAAATTCACCCACACAGCCCTCGAGGAGACACCCTACTTCCTGGACATCACTATGTAGAAGACGGTAACCTACAAACCAAAGCCTTTTACAAACCGACTACAAACAACAGCCTCCTCTCATGTAACAATTTCACCCTCGCCCTCTGAGAGAGAATCTCCCATATAGTCAATTTTTACGATACAAAACTGCAGCAATACACAAGACTACAAAACACAAGCACAGGATCTCAGCATCAAACTAAAAGAGGGGAATTGTCCAACCAAAATCATTCAGAAATGTCAAAAAAAGAGCAAGAAACCAAAACCTGGAAACCCTTCTGGAAACCATCTCAAAGAACAATGACACAGACATCTTGACCTTCCTAACAGCATATAGCACGGCTACCTACATGGTGAAAAAAGCCATCATTAAACACTGGCGCACCCTTATCTCAGGAACATTGGACTGACCAAACCTAGATTTGCAAACAGAAGAAGCAAGACATCTGTGACATGTACACTACACTGATTTAGAAAAGGGGGTGGTGATGAACAGAGTGCCTGAATTAAGCAGACCACTCTTACCCAGTCCAAAGATCAGGGCTTGATCCATCACCGTTTTTTAGCTCACTGCACCATCCCAGCTCAGAACTTGGCTATATGCAAATTAGTCTGTTCCTGTCCCAGTCCATGATGGGAACAGGGCAAACCAAACTACCAAGCCAATTCTTGTACTGGGAAGGAAACAAGCTTCCGGGGACCGGTTTCTGCCATTTCAGGCGTCTTCGGCCCGGCTTGCTTGAATCCTGATGGTGCAATGAGCAAGGGACTCACATCTGAGTATACCCTTCCACGCTTATGGTGGACAAAATGATTCAGAAAAGGGGGTGGTGATGAACAGAGTGCCTGAATTAAGCAGACCACTCTTACCCAGTCCAAAGATCAGGGCTTGATCCATCACCGTTTTTTAGCTCACTGCACCATCCCAGCTCAGAACTTGGCTATATGCAAATTAGTCTGTTCCTGTCCCAGTCCATGATGGGAACAGGGCAAACCAAACTACCAAGCCAATTCTTGTACTGGGAAGGAAACAAGCTTCCGGGGACCGGTTTCTGCCATTTCAGGCGTCTTCGGCCCGGCTTGTAGTTTGGTCTGCCCTGTTCCCATGATGCACTGGGCCAGGGACAGACTAATTTGCATATAGCCAGGTTCTGAGCTGGGAAGGGGCAGTGAGATAAATAACGGTGATGGATCAAGCCCTGATCTTTGGACTGGGTAAGAGTGGTCTGCTTAATTCAGACACTCTGTTCATCACCACCCCCTTTTCTGTATCGTTTTTGGCCACTATAGGTGTGGCAGGGTATACTCAGACATGAGTCCCTTTCTCACTGCTCCATCAGGATTCAAGCAAGCCGGGCCGAAGAGGCTGAAATGCCAGAAACCGGTCCCCGGTAGCTTGTCTCCTTTCTGGTGAAGAATTGGCTTGGTAGTTTGGTCTGCCCTGTTCCCATGATGCACTGGGCCAGGGACAGACTAATTTGCATATAGCCAGGTTCTGAGCTGGGATGGGGCAGTGAGATAAATAACGGTGATGGATCAAGCCCTGATCTTTGGACTGGGTAAGAGTGGTCTGCTTAATTCAGACACTCTGTTCATCACCACCCCCTTTTCTGTATCATGTACACTACACTGGCACAAAACCGTAGCTCAACTAATACAGTACAATCAAACTAGGGCAGAATGCTGGTTGTTGGGCATTACCCATGTGGATCTTGCTCCGCTCGCAAAAGCTACCAAAACTTCCAAATTAAATGACGACCTGGAGTGGACCCACAGATATCACACAAACTGAAATACTACCCATGTGGTCCAAATGATCACTTGCCTGTGTGAGTTAAAATACATTGGTATAACATGTCGCAAAGTGAAACAACGGATCGGAGAATACTGCAGCAACATCAGGTGCAAAAAATTCCCTACTCAGATGAGTAATCACTTCTTGACCAAACCACACACTACCAATGACCTCCATTGAATCATTTTGGAAACCCTGTAGACAATTTGTAACAATGCAGAACGCTTCCTGTTTGAAAATGAACAAAGGTGAGTATACCGCCTCAAGACGCACGATCAAGGGTTAAATAATAATTAGGATGCCCGGTTTTATGGTATTTATTTTTTTAACATTTACATCTGTATTTTTCCATTCTTTTTGAGCCATTTTATCTGTATTTTTTGGGGGGTCTTTATTTTAATTTTCAAACAAAACACATTGGTGTTCGTAATCATTCCATTACATTCAGCGACAGCAAGGGAAATGAAACGTATCCTGAAATAAACAGTCTATATGGTACAGAATTTTACTGTGTGAGCTATGGGGGTACACCCGTTGTGTATCAATATTAATACAGTACTGTTTAGCAACCTGGGGGCACAACATCACATATACGTTGCCAACTAGCCTGTTCTTCTTACAAACATACATTAAACTCTGCATAGTAAGGATTTACCATAGTATGTCAGGAAATTACCCCAACCCCTCCCTATTCCGTTCATCTTCTGATTCGGATGCCGCAGCTTGCTTTGTCAGGTAGGCCCTGTACAGCTCCCAGATGTTCCTATGTCTACTTTGTGCAGACATAAGTGTGTTAAAGTTTTCAGAGCATAGGCTACAGTAGGTTGAATCTGCGTACCAATCCTTGAATGTGAGTGTGAGGACTCTCATCCACCGCAATGCAGCCTGCGCTTAGCCATTAAGATGCCCGGAGACAAGAGCCTCCTTGTGACTTTAGGGTATCCTTTAGTGTAGCCCAGCATGGCCTCTAGTGGCGTCAGCCTCAGACCCACCCTGCCACATCCTGTAATGCTAAGTCCACTGCCTCCCAGAACCCGCATATTCCAGGGCAACTCCAGGCGAGATATGTGAAATTAGCATCTGACACCCCACAGCTTGGGCATCTTCGTCCTCTCTTAGGCCATATTTAACCAATCGGGCTGGTGTGTAATAAGCTCTTTGTAAAAATGTTAAATGTATGAGGTGATGCCTGCTGTTTTGTGAGCTAGACTTTGTACCTGAGCAGCAGTCTACCTGCTGCTCTTCTGCAATGTCTATCTGTAGCTCCGCACCCCACTCAAGTAATGCTTTTGTGTCTGAGAGTCCAGCCAACCGTATTGGAGAGGGTGTATAGAAGAGATATTATATGGAGTGGGGATTTGGCTCCTAGCAAGTAGTTTAAGGCAGTGTATTCCTGCGTCTCCCCCATTTCCTCCTCCCAGCACTGAGCGGAGTGCATGGCGCACACGAAAATAATGATATTCAGCAAGCGTGGAGACGTCTAGTGCGCTTGATCGTATTATATCCCACTGTTTGACCACCCCGTCATGGAAGAGGTCACCAACAGTATTGATTCCTAATCCGTGCATTGCAGCAAGGAATTCCCTCTGTTTCCCCATTGGTAACCAGCTGCACAGTTTTATCAGTAGTTCGGGAGAGTAGAGCGGAGTCACGCCCCACTTGCTAGCAACTCTCCAGATAAAGGTCCTGGTATATCCAACTGGGTCTATATTATGATAGTGGCGACGTGGCTCTGCCAAAAGAAACTGTGGTAGCGACAAGGGGTGCACTGCCTCCCTCTCGGTGAACCATTGGGGGCTATCCTGAGGCCCATGCAACCATTGGTATGCATGCATCTGTTGCGTGGCACAATAGTATAATTCAAAATAGGGTGCTTTAAGTCTGCCTGCGGAATAAAGTTTGGGTAATATGTCCCATTCCACTCTTGGCTGTTTACCGGCCCATATCAGCCAGATCAGCAGGGACGACAGTGTGCGGAAGAAGGAGTAATAAATAAAAACTGAAACCTCGGTAGTACAATCATTTGCAATAACGATACTCGACGCAGTAGGGATAGTGGCATCTTGATCCGTTTCTCAATGGATTCGGTGAGTTTCTGTATCGCTCGCCTGTAGTTTTTGCGGACAACAATGTCTGGGTCAGTATGCACCTGCACTCCGAGGTAGCAGGTTGGCTCCGTGGTCCACTCAATGGGATAAATCAATCACCACAGGGTGAATGAAAGAGGTCAATGGGAACGTGATGGATTTACTCCAGTTAATGTGTAAGCCCGAATACCGCCCGAAGTGCTCCACCTCCTGAAGTATTGGCATTCAATTCTTCCCCAGTTTGTTAACATAAAGGAGCGTATCGTCCGCATAAGCAGGGATTATCAAATTATATTGTGAGAGTCTTATCCCGCGGTCACCATGATATTTGCGCAGTGCGCACGCTAGTGGTTCTTCGACCAGGGCATACAGCAGGGCAGAGAGGGGGGCACCCCTGTCTAGTGCCTCAAGTGATATATATAGGCTCTGAGATGAGCCCATTTACACATACCCTCGCCGTGGGTTGCTCATATTGAACATCCACTAGTTTAATAAAAATCTCCCCAACCCCACGAATCTCCGCACCGCTCTCAGGAATCTCCATTCGGCGGAATTAAAAGCCTTCTCTGCATCGAGAAAAAAATGCAGCGGCACTAGAGTTTGGGTCGATCCCAACCATTGCGCCACAAAGTGTACGTAAATTATTTGATGATGACCTGGTGGGCACAACGCTCGTCTGCTCAGGGGCCACAATTATAGGGAAGAAAGGGCTGAGCCAGTTTGCCAGAATTTTGGCAAATATTTTAATATCCGTGTTGAGCAGGGAGAGTGGTCGATACGATGAGCATTGTTGCGGGGGCTTGTCTTTCTTTAACAAAGTAATAAGAGTCGCCTCTCTCATGCTTGGGGGCATGATGCCATCAATTGCCATTTCATCAAACAAATTTCACAATTTTAGAACCAACTGATCCTGGTAGGCTTTGAACAATGCTACGGTAAGCCAGTCTGGCCTCAGGGCCTTGTGGTTGGACTCAGCGCTGCAGTTATTTCCGTTGGCCGTAATGGTGCCATCAGGTCTTCCCTATGTGCATTAGTAAGCCATTTCATGGCTATGTATGCCAAATATTCCTCATCAGTCTCTTCTGAGTCAAACGAGTGGGATGTGTAAAGTTCTGTGTAGTAAGAGCGGAATCTATCCGCTATCTGCACAGCCCCGTTCAACGGTGTGCCAGTCTCATCCCATAGTTCCAACACCTCGGGCAAACCTCCCATTGGTCAAGCTAATGCTGCCAGTGTGGCGCCTGGCCTCTCCCCCTCCATAAATCTTTGCAGCTGCATATTTCCCTAAATTAACTACTTCTGTTTGGGCCTCACCATTATACTCGTATATCCTAGCTTGTGCTAGGATATCAGGAGAAGCTTCCCCAATCGATTGGCGCTCCAATCCTGATAGCTCTGCCTCTTGTTTCTTCAATCCACCTCTAATGGAGCTCAGTACCCCGGTGTGTTTAGATATAATCACACCTCTAATGAAGACCTTAAATGTCTCCCATATTGTGGACATTTTGGGGACAAGACCGAGGTTCGTAGCAAAGGAAGGATCTATTTCCTTTGACACTTCATCCAGAAACACCTCGTCTAACAATGAGTACTGTCAAAAGTGCCACATTTGAGTTCTGGGTTGAAAGTCATCTATTTTAAGCTGAAGCATAACCAGTGAGTGGTCGGAGTACATGCGGAGCATGTAGTCACATTTTGTTATGAATGGTATTAACTCACGGGGTACCAGCCAATAGTCTATGGTGTATGCTTGTCATGCACAGACGAATAGTCTGTGTAACCCCTACCAGTTGGAGAGCAGTGGCGCCACACATCGACTAAGCCATCGGTCTCTACAATAGCCGCAATCGCACACGTTGCTGCAGAGGGAAAACATGCTGGGCCCTTTGACCTGTCCAGGTAGGGAGATTGCACGCAATTAAAATCGCCGCCCCATAAAGTGTGCATCTTCGAATGTGTGATGAGTTGTCTACGTAGATTACGTCAGAATTTTGGGTTATCGTAGTTTGGGTCATATACCCCGACCAAGCGCATATCTAGATTCCCGCTACGGCAGTTGAGCACAACATAACTTCCCTCGGTCTATGTTGACAGATCTTATCAAGAAGTTTACGTCCTGACAGACCCACACGAGAACCCCTGCGCATGTGATGTGAAACCAGCCGCCTCACAAAGCCTTTCATTCTTCTTCGGCGTGAGAAGCCCCATGTTAGGCGCTAGATGGGTCTCCTGTAACACTGCCACATCTATGTGATGTCATTGCATATATAGAACTAGTTTGCGGGTCTGGCACTGATCATTTAGCCCTCGCACATTCTAGTTTAAAAAGGTCAAATAGTGATCCCCCTGTGTGGGTGTTTGGTCACCCCATGCGCATATATTCTAACCAAATATCACATTTCACAATAAACACATGAATATTAAACTGAATGCATTTAATCGCATCAATGCTGCTGCCATCAAGCAATGCATAATCAATAAACTCCCCACACCCTCCCACATTGCGTCCCCCAACTTTTGACATGACATCATTGTTCCCACCCCGAAACTTAACCCTTCTACTAGTTGTGTGTGTCACACTGTGGGACGAAGAGTGTCCGACCTGGTATTGATCCAGCGCTCTCACCAAAATTATGCATAAATGATTTTACCTACCACCACTAGATTTACCATACAACACTAGGCCCATATCAACAACAGAGCGACTGAATCATGAGGCGATAAGATCTATATATGTTGTTTTAAACTACCCACAATAAACAAGACCAGCTTGTCATTTAGAAAGTTTATTTAAACATATCTAGAAAAACTCAGGTTTGGGAATTTTATTAAACAAGCATTAGAAAAAGTCATAAAGAAAGGTTTATTCAGAATTAATAAAGAGAGCAAAAATACAAGAAATATTAATCATTAGCAGAAATAAGTAAAATGTAAGCATGGGCGTAAAATCCGTTACGCTCGCGGATTTTTCGGATTTTCGGAGAATCCGCAATCCGCGAACTCTCGCGGATGTGGCGAGAATACGCAAATCCGCGCGAAGCGGATTTTTTGCTTGTGTTCGCACTGCTCGCAGTCCGCGGCGCGGGCAGCAACAATCTCGCACTCGCGAAAGTACAAAAATTACAAGGGGAGGGGTAAAGGAAGTGGCCCAGTCTCCAACTTCCTGTTCCTGTCCAGCAAGCTCCTCCCATAGGGGTGGGGTGAAGGAAGTGCCCCAGTCTCCAACTTCCTGTTCCTGTCCAGCAAGCTCCTCCCATTGGCTAGTCCATTTCCTGGCCACTTTGATTTCGATCTTGACTGGGAAGGATTACTTTTTGTGGTTGCTGCTGGATATTTGGATTTGAGGCCTTTTGGATTACTTTTGGATTCGAAATTTGATTTCACAAAGAAGTAAGTTGATGTTTGTTTGTGGTGATTTTTGTGTGTGTTGCTTTTTTTTCGACTTTTTTTTGGGGGGGAAAATCTGCAAGTTCGCGAGCTGAGGATGTTTTTGCTTGTGTTCGCACTGCTCGTGTCCCGCGCAGCAACAATCTCGCACTCGCGAAATTGTAAAAATTACAATTCTGCACACGAATTGAAAACCACCAGGCTTAGTTATGGGTGCATGCATGATACAACTGTTTTGTTGAATTTTTTTTTTAACATGATTCTGGCCAGGGCATGGATGGCATTGGATTGTGGTGATTTTTGTGTGTTTTACGACTTTTTGGGGTGGTGTTGGGGGCTTGCTATGTGGGTGGGGGCCATTTTATTGCCTGGTCCCGTGTGGGTGGGGGTCTAGGGGCCATTTTTAAGCCAGTTTGTGTGCTTTGTGCCATAGGCCTGCACCCAGTGTGCTCTGATGTCATCCATTATGCCCAGGGGGCCCAGAATCGGTCTGTTCGCGGATTTTGCTGGTTTTTCGCCACGTTCGCGCCGTGAAGCAACAATCTCGCACTCGCGAAATTGTAAAAATTGCAATTTTGCACCGGAAAACCACCAGCAGGCAGCATAAGCCTTCTGAAACTTGATGGATGGCATTGGATTGTGGTGATTTGATTTGTGTTGTGTTTTTTGACTTTTTGGAGTAGGGGTTGGGGGCTGGCTATGTTGGTGGTGGCCATTTTGAGGCATGGTCCTGGCCATGTGGATGGGGGTCAAGCGGCCATTTTGAAGGCAGGCAGTGAGCTTTGAGACATAGGCCTGCACCCATTGTGCCTTGCTTTCACCCATTGTGCCCAGGCGGAGTCAGGGGTACATGAAAGTACAACCCTCTCTGTGTGTGCTCTCTTGGATCAATGTTAAATTCCTGTTTCCCAAAAATTTAGCAAATCCTAATTTTGAAATTTCCATATTGTGTGGTGTGCACGTGTGTATTCATAAATGCCTACTTGCAAACTGTTTATTGAAGCGCTACATATGCAACATATATTTACTGATGTTCCTCTGTCTTCGTTTGCTTTTAGGTGCACAAAACTCCGCATCATCGTTGAGCATCAGTGCCAGGAAGAAGTCCTGCTGCGGCCTGTTCCGACATCTGAAGAAGATGGCTCCAAAAAGAGGTGCCCGTAGGTCCTCTTGCAAGAAAGATGTCTCTACTAAGGAGAAGAAGAAGCAAGTGGCACCACTTACCAAGGAGACTGGTGGCACCACCACTAAATTTTTTTGGGAAAAACAACAAAAAAAACAAAGGCCCACCATGAGTGCTGCACAGGTAGCTGGTTCATCGCAAGAAAGTAGCAGCACACCATCAACACAGGTTGTAACTCATCTCACAAGTACTATTCAACAACCAAAGCCGCAACAACAACTGCATGGGCTACTAGTACAAGCAGAAGTACATGCGCAAGGAGCTGTCCGAGAAGGAGCTGTCCGAGAAGGAGCTGTCCGAGAAGGAGCTGTCCGAGAAGGAGCTGGCTGTGAAGGAGCTGGCTGTGAAGGAGCTGGCCGAGAAGGAGCTGGCCGAGAAGGAGAAGGCCGAGAAGGAGAAGGCCGAGAAGGAGAAGGCCGAGAAGGAGAAGGCCGAGAAGGAGAAGGCCGAGAAGGAGAAGGCCGAGAAGGAGAAGGCCGAGAAGGAGAAGGCCGAGAAGGAGAAGACCGAGAAGGAGAAGACCGAGAAGGAGAGGTCCATGGAGACTTGCAAGTAGAGGTCAGTGAAGATGCCCATGTAGCGGCGCATGGAGCGGTGCAAGTGCCCACAATGGTTGTTCTTCCAGAAGTAGGGGCACAGGAGGAAATTGACTTTGGAGCCGGGGTATCATGTCAGGAAGATGAAGCCACTCCTCCTGATGATTCATTTTCTCCCAGCTCCCCAGCAAGGAAAAGATCAAGGAGGGTGTGTAGAAGTTCCTCTTCAAGCCCCGCTCCATCAGATGATGATCTGGATCTAGATTGGCAACCATCTCCGACGTCTGAGAGGGAGGCACTCCATGAGCTGCGAAAGGTATCAAATGTTAAAAGGAAGGGCCCCGGAAAGCTCATACTTATGGATCCGAACGTCGGACTTGATGAAGTGGTGCATTCTGATGTTGTTGAACAGGATGACAGCAATGACCTAGTCATCACACATGTCAGTCCAGCCACACCGGCCATGCAGCAGACAGACATTTATACCCTATCCCAACGTCATGCTGAGCGTGACCCTGGCGACGTGCCACTGGTAGCACCACCAACGCAGTCAAGTAGTACAACAAGTTCAACAAAACCTACAGCTCCCATATTTTCTCCCCAGAGGGGGACTCCATCCAGCTCGACTCCCTCAAGTAAGGTTGCTGCAATAATTGCACAACCCAGTAGATGTCTGCAAGGCTCATCCACCACTGCTTCATCTGGCATTGGCAGTATCACCTCGTGCGGCAAAACCAGAAGTTTCCAGTCCCCAGTTTGGAACTTTTTTAGTGTCCATGAAAAGTATGATAACATAGCCGTTTGTTGCATTTGTAAGGCTAGAGTTAGCCGTGGTAAGACTGGTACCAACTATGGAACCGGAGGCCAGATAGGTAATCTTGAAAGAAAGCACGCTCTCGAATGGTTTCCGCACCTAGCAAACGTCAAGGGAAAGCGATCCCAAAGGGCAAGTGGCCAAAATATACCCATACTAGGTGTTTCATCTGAAGATGACGGGGAGGTAGAAGAAGCGTCAGACATGTGTCCGGTTGCACCCAGTACCCCTGGCAGCACCACACCCTCCGGAACACATAGGAGGCACACTGAGAGTCTGGGAGACACACCAATGCGGAAAATGTCAACACTGATCAGAAGTGGGTCGAAGAAGGCATCAGCATCATCCCGTAAATTTGTCCAGCACACCATTTCAGCCATGTTCTCCTCAGATGTGCAATTTCAACGCAACCACCCAACTGTACGCCTGTATAACACTAAGCTGGCTAAAATGCTAGCGGTGGACCTTCTCCCTTTTTCGTTTGTCGAAGGTGTGGGTTTCCTTGAACTCGTGGCAACATTGGCCCCTAAATGGAAGGTTCCTAGCCGGTTCTATTTTGCCAGGGTTGCTGTTCCAGCACTACATAAAGAGGTGCTTGAGTTGGTGGGGGCAGCTTTGCAGAAGAGTGCTGTTCACACTATACACCTGACAACAGACATGTGGACCAGTTGCCAAGCCCTTGATTACATGTGCATCACTGCACACTGGGTCTCTTTTTCAGGGGTTGCAAAACAGATAAATGCAGGTGGTGACTTGGTCGAGATTTTTAAGGGTGCTCGTAAACATGCAACATTAGCCATGTTTGGCATGGAGAAAAGTCATACTGCAGTCAACATTTTGGCTGACTTTAACAAAAAGGTCTCGCAATGGCTGCCCCCAAGAAATTGCAAGGTTGGTTATGTTTCTACAGATAATGGCAGCAATGTAGTTAGGGCCATGGAGGACGGTTTCTATTTCAGAGTGCCTTGTTTGGCGCACTGTATGAACCTTGTCGTGCAAAATTTTTTGAAAAAAGAACTTGCAGTCGACAAAACACTGACCATCTGCAGAAGAATATGCACACATTTCAACCATTCTTTTAAGGCCCGGAAGGAGCTGAGGCGCAAGCAAAATGAACGTAGAATGCCAGTGAAAGCACTTATCCAGGAGGTGGCAACACGTTGGAACTCAACCTTCTACATGCTTGAGCGTCTGCATGAGCTGTTTCCAGTAGTCAATGAGTATTTCTACAACCTGGGTGGTGATACGACAGAAATGATGCTAGCGGTGGAGCAATGGCAGCTAGTTAAAAGCCTGACAGACATGCTTCGTCCTTTTGAGGTCTTCACGCGTGACGTCAGCAGGGAGGACTGTTCTTTGAGCAAAGCTATCCCATTGTTGCTGAAGCTCGAGCACCAAGTCAAGGTGGTGTCTTCACAATTAAAGGACGTTGGAAAGAACGAAGCACATGAGTTGGCGCAGAGATTATTACAACGCTTAGTTAGCAATAAACGGCCTGTAAATATCAAGAAACAACAGCACTACATTTGTGCTACTATTCTGGATCCACGTTACAAAAAGCCATTGTTTGGCAAAGTAATAATTCCTTTTGAAACATCGGATGTTACAGAGTACAAAGGTTGGCTAGCTCAGTCAGCCATTCGTTTTGAAAGAGAGCGGAAGGAAACTGTAGGAGAAGACAGTACTACTAGTGAATCAGCAGGCCATCAGGCGTCCCAAAAAAGCACTTCTGCATCTGTGCCTCTGGCAGAAGTGAGTGACTTTCCCTCTGAGCCGTTAACCACACCAGCAACCGTATCATCTGCACCAGGCCCAGGCGATATGTCTGAAGCGGGTTGGCTAACTCAGCTAGGGTTTCCTTGTCCTAGAAAGGACACAGAAGTGCAAAGTACAGGAATCCGGGAGGACATTCTTTCAATGGTGCAGGCCTATCTGGATGACTCAACAGAGGTCAATATTACTGAGGACCCATTGGCGTATTGGCATGGGAAAAGAAAAATATGGCGAGAGCTCACCAACCTGGCTATCAATTACTTGTCTTGCCCACTCGCAAGCGTGTCCTCAGAACGTGTTTTTAGTTCTGCTGGTGGCATTGTGACTTCCAAAAGGTCCCGCCTCTTGCCCGCAAATGTGGAGCGGCTCACCTTGATAAAGATGAACCAGCACTTCATACCACCAGATTACAGAGTACGAGAATGCACGCAGGAAGAAGAGGACACCGCCCTACCTGAGGAAAGTTCTCCTCAGTTACCAGAAGTAACCCCGACTGATGATTTAGCAGAGTATGAGGACGAGTTCTGCTTCCCTGACAGCGAGTTCTGAAAATGAGTCAATCATTCATTAACTGTAAATTTAGTCCTCCTTATTCACTTTTATTCCTGTGTGTCTGTCTTTCTTTGTTTAGCAAGTGCTTCATCACATTCCCAACAAAACTGTAATTAACCAATAAAACAACGAGCCCATCAACAGAACTGTCTTGATTTTGATGCCGCAGCATTCCTCAGGTTCACAACAGTTAGTTGACAAGAACTCAGTCCTGGTCTTCTATCCTGAGTCCTCCTCCTCCAGACTCACCCTATCCATTACCCATAATGCTGATGCCTGGATTCTGCACAATGAAGAAACTTACGTTGACGAGTCCCCTAACGCTTTAGGACTCTGTAAATTCCAGGTGGAGCCAGCCCTCAAACACAAATTACAGGTAAGATAAGCGTTTGGATGGGAGGTAGTATAATGGAGTATTCGGAGAGGCGAGAGAGTGACAGTGGTACTAGTAGTAAAGTCCTAGGGCTCTTGAATTAACAAACTCTGTGACAGGCATTTACTTTGGAAAACATTTGGCCTATTACACGTGAACGTTTAGGCGTTATTATTGCTCGCTTGCCTGTCTCAGGGGTGCTGTCTGTGGGGCTTCTAGGTTTTTGGGTTGTGTGAGCACTGCTGCCACATTTCTAATGTTGATTGCTTTTGTTTTGCAGAAAATCCACGCCGGGAAACTCCAGTTGGGGCCCTGCTGCAGAACGCCTTAGGACACTGTGAATTCCAGGTGGAGCCAGCCCTCAAACACAAATTACAGGTAAGATAAGTGTTTGGATGGGAGGAAGTATAATGGAGTATTCGGAGAGGCGAGAGAGTGACAGTGGTACTAGTAGTAAAGTCCTAGGGCTCTTGAATTAACAAACTCTGTGACAGGCATTTACTTTGGAAAACATTTGGCCTATTACACGGGAACGTTTAGGCGTTATTATTGCTCGCTTGCCTGTCTCAGGGGTGCTGTCTGTGGGGCTTCTAGGTTTTTGGGTTGTGTGAGCACCGCTGCCACATTTCTAATGTTGATTGCTTTTGTTTTGCAGAAAATCCACGCCGGGAAACTCCAGTTGGGGCCCTGCTGCAGAACGCCTTAGGACACTGTGAATTCTAGGTGGAGCCAGCCCTCAAACACAAATTACAGGTAAGATAAGCGTTTGGATGGGAGGTAGTATAATGGAGTATTCGGAGAGGCGAGAGAGTGACAGTGGTACTAGTAGTAAAGTCCTAGGGCTCTTGAATTAACAAACTCTGTGACAGGCATTTACTTTGGAAAACATTTGGCCTATTACACGTGAACGTTTAGGCGTTCTTATTGCTCGCTTGCCTGTCTCAGGGGTGCTGTCTGTGGGGCTTCTAGGTTTTTGGGTTGTGTGAGCACCGCTGCCACATTTCTAATGTTTGCTTTTGTTTTGCAGAAAATCCACGCCGGGAAACTCCAGTTGGGGCCCTGCTGCAGAACGCCTTAGGACACTGTGAATTCCAGGTGGAGCCAGCCCTCAAACACAAATTACAGGTAAGATAAGCGTTTGGATGGGAGGTAGTATAATGGAGTATTCGGAGAGGCGAGAGAGTGACAGTGGTACTAGTAGTAAAGTCCTAGGGCTCTTGAATTAACAAACTCTGTGACAGGCATTTACTTTGGAAAACATTTGGCCTATTACACGTGAACGTTTAGGCGTTATTATTGCTCGCTTGCCTGTCTCAGGGGTTCTGTCTGTGGGGCTTCTAGGTTTTTGGGTTGTGTGAGCACCGCTGCCACATTTCTAATGTTGATTGCTTTTGTTTTGCAGAAAATCCACGCCGGGAAACTCCAGTTGGGGCCCTGCTGCAGAACGCCTTAGGACACTGTGAATTCCAGGTGGAGCCAGCCCTCAAACACAAATTACAGGTAAGATAAGCGTTTGGATGGGAGGTAGTATAATGGAGTATTCGAAGAGGCGAGAGAGTGACAGTGGTACTAGCAGTAAAGTCCTAGGGCTCTTGAATTAACAAACTCTGTGACAGGCATTTACTTTGGAAAACATTTGGCCTATTACACGTGAACCAACACGATGACAGTGTTCAGTAAAACGAACTTACTGCAAAACCACCACCCATCAGGCTCAAAAGTAGTAAAAAACAGGTATGCTCAGGTAAAGTTTGAAAAAGTATATTTATATCCCTAACAAAATAATCTCCCGCAAGACCCTCCCTAACCCCAAATAAATAGTCCATCAAAAGTCCCCAAAAAACCCAACTCCCAATTCCCACCCCCCAAAAGTCTCTAAAAAAGGGGCAAGGGACACTCTACGGATGCAGATTGTTCACTTTGGCCTCCAGTGCATCATGCCTTAGGGCCAGGGCATCGTACTCCTCCCGGAGCATGACGTGATCTAAGCGGAGGCCCTCCATCACCTTTTTGTACTCTTCCCATTTCTTGACCTCCGCCTCCAGGTTGGACACTCTGCGGAGTGCACGGCGCAAGCAAGCCTTTACAGTACTGTGAGGAGGTGCAGCCTTTGCTGCTCGGCGGTGGCGTCTCCCAGCACGGCTCTGGTTGGCTGGAGCACTGCGCTTACCGGCAGAACGTGGGGTCACGGAGGAGGATGCAGAAGATGTTACATGTGATGCACTTGAGTGCGTGTCGTCCCCCTCCATTTCCACCAGCCGGCGATATTGCGCAACAGTGGCATCCAGCCTCCGTTGCCGGGCCAGTACAGCCAGCATACTCCTGCTCGTTTTTGCAGTTTTAGTATTACCAACTATATGAAGAAAGAAAGACATAATCTGTAACGAATGCTCTTTAAAAATATGATTAACACAAAATGATTCAGCAGGAAGTTGTGTCACAGTACAACTAGCAACTAGCCAGCGCAGTACAAATCTATTCAGGCCAGTATCATGGGCGTCTGCATGGAGGGGCAAGGTGGGGCGCTTATGGTTTGGTGCTCTTTCATATGAAAGAGATCTGGCAGAAGTGAGTGACTTTTCCTCTGAGCCGTTAACCACATCAGCAACCGTATCATCTGCACCAGGCCCAGGCGATATGTCTGTTTCCCTCTCTCTCTCTCTCTCTCTGTCTCCCTCTTTCTGTCTCCCTGTGTCTCCCTCTACCTCGCTGTCTCTCTCTCTCTGTCTCCCTCCCTCACCCTCCCTCTGGCTCCCTCCCTCTCTCTCTCTCTCCTTCTGTCTTCCTCTCTCTCTGCCTCTATCTGTCTGTCGGTCCCAGCCTGCTGTAATTACCATATTGTAATTTGTCACTGGGCCAGCACTGGATACACATCATATGCTATCTAAGAGTCAGATAGTACCATGATCCAGCTTACCTGTACTCGCCACCACCACTGCCTGCTTCCTCACAGTCTGATTGTCCTCTGGCGCCGCATCCTCCACAGAGTAGTCCTCAGACTCGGAGTCGATCACGATCACGTCCGAGCTGGCCCCGCCACCACATGTTCCACCTAAAAAATATATTTAAGACTGTTAGATTACACCACTCACTAGTATTTGGTTTAGGAATGAAGAAATTTGAAAACAACAGAAAAAATAATTGACTGTCTACTCTAGTCTAAAGTAAAAATGTCCCTCCTTCCAGGGAAGGCTGTTGTCTTGCTGCTTTTTTTTGTCACAATTGATGAATGCTTGCTTAATTTTAACACACATCATTTTTCTCTGAACAGACAGACGCTGGACTTCTACGGACAAGAGCAACATCAACTAAACCAGGTGAAAGCTCGGCTCGACCACAAGAAATGTGTTCCATTACTCATCAACTCAGCACCAAGCACTTTTCCTTTTCCAGCTAACTTTATTTTAATATATGTGTTTACTTTTACTTTTAATAAAGCTTTTAAACTCGAATAGACTCTGTGGTTTTTGGTCCTCCAGACTAGAGTGACTGAGCGAAAGGTTTTGCAATTTTTGCAAGGAGGATTCCGTGCCGCTGACACTACCAGGTTTATACAGTGTGCCAAACACACCACTCTGAAATATTATGACTCTGGTCTTTGGTGTCCATAGTTTGGTTTGTGGAGAATTGTCCCTGCAACAGTAGTATTATTGATTTTGCTCCTATCTAAACACTGTTTCGAAAAAATTAAATTAGGAACGCTTGGACAACAATAGGTCCTCTATATTTAAATGAAAACTTACTGGGGCCAGCAAAGGAGCACTCGCCGACCTGGCCTGCATCCTCCTCCTTTGGAGCCACTGCATGCGCTGTTTCTGTCCGCTTGCCCCTGGGCGGACCTGACGTACAACATGAAAGAAAGAACAGAAAAAATTGCTGATTGCTGCTTGTCGATGTCCTTGTCAACCAAATCAAACATTTAGAAAGAACAAGAACCAACTATTTCAGCCAAAAAGAGGGCTACAAAGGAAGGACTGCACCTGAGCCTCTACTCTAGGGGCAGATTTTAAAGCCCCTTGCAGCTCTTTTGCTCCGTTCTTGCGTCACTTTTGCGACACAGCGCCACAACAAGAGAGGCGCCATGGTGTGGCGTATATTAACAACGTGACGCATATGGGAGATGCATCCCATTCTAAAGCCCTGCGCCATAAGGGAGCGTTCCAGCGCAAGGGAGGGCGTTCCTGCGCAGGAACGCATGCTAAAAGTGGCTATGGGGAATAGATAAAATTTCAATCAGTCATTTAGGACAATGATGCGTCACTGAAACCCTGCGCCTGCATGAAGCAGACTTATGGCTTGACGCAGCATTGCTGGAGCTGCGCCATCGTTGCAACGCAACTCCATCAATGAGCCGCCTTTACGGCACCGATGCGTAACGCTTCGGTGACGTTTTGGCACCATGGCGTGCCGCATTGAAAATACGGCGCACCATGGGTGGTGCTGGCGTGCCTCACACTTTGCAGGGATGCGCAGGTAATTGCTAATCTGACACTTAGGGGCATACTTACGAGTTCTGAGCTGGACACCTCCAGATGTGCACCAGAACAAATGCGTAACGCAAAACTAACCTTGCGTCACGGCAGATGCGCCGCAATTACAATGCGGCAAACCCTGGCGCAAGGGTAGGCAGATGCGTGACGCATCTCGTGACGAAAGAGGGGTGCATCTCTAGAGTCGCGTCGCAGGCGCGATGCAACTCTAGCAATGCTCAGGGCTGCCCAATACTCAACATACCGCATCAGTCCTTACGCCTGCTTCAAGCAAGCAGGCATAAAGAATTGACGTAGCAGCGTCGCGGAAGTGCCTGCGTTAAATCTTGTAGATTTCACGCAGGCACTTTTGCGAGGCGCACATCTGCTTGACCGCCACCCCCCCCCCGCCCTCCCCCTGCGTTGGAACGCACCCATTGTGGCGCAGGCCCAGGTCTTAACGTGGCGCATCTCCTTAGAAGCATCAAGTTGTACATGACTCGCAGGGATGCGCCATGTTTACGTCGCTGTGCGTCAGGTAAGGCAGCGTAAACGTGGCGCAAGGGGCTTGTAAATCTGCCCCTTTGTGTCTAGCATTACGCAGTTCTGTAAAGTACACTCATACATTACTCAGCCCAAATAAATGAACACAAAATAGAAAACAAATAAGCAGTGGCACCGCCACAGAGAAGGAGAGCAGTGCACCTGAAATGCACAGAAGATTTTGAAATATTAATTTACCTCTCCTATCAATGTAATCAGCAGCATTATTGCTCTTTGTAAAAAAGTTAAAGCAAACATTTGCAATATTATATAACACACAGAGCAGGAGAAAAAACAGAGTAGTGAGTGATGAAAAAATTGCTACTACTACTCACCAAGCCCGGGGACCTCCACTCCCAGCAGGTCGAGCAGGTCGTGCTCCCGGTCCAGGATGTCGGTCCAGCGGTGGGTCACCTGATTATAGGTGCGCTGGACCCCCGTGATGTTAAAAAGGGCCCGGCACACCTGCCCCCACCGCTTCCGTCGCTCCTGGCTGTTGGTATAACCGGCAGCGATCCTGTCGCCTGCCGCGATGGTCCTGGGGAGACGGCGCTGCACATAATAAACCAGTGAGCCCACCTCCTCAGGGCTGAAGATCTCCCTGGGCACCACCATTTCCGCCCTCAAGCGGCCACACGGGAGCCGGGCACGGGCTGCGGTGCCCGTCTTGGGCAGCTTGACAGCTGTCTTCACCATGTTCTGGGCAGGTAAGGAGATAAAATGAAAAAGAATAAGAGTAGAGAAGAAGGAAATAAAGTTTAAAAAAGTAGTTGAAAAGTAAACAAAAGTAGACTAAAACACAAAAATATAGACCTAGAAAACAAGAGGAATAGAAAAAAAGTTTAATAGATCAAAAAAAAAATAAAACAAGCAAAGGATGGCAGAGATATACAGAGGATAGAAACACCATGCCCAGACACATAGGAATGAATGAAAAACAAGATGGCCGCCCGAACACGTGTGTGTAAGTAAGTTCGCACGCGATTTCTCTCGCGAACTCGTGCAAACTTGTATTCGCAAGGCGCTCATCGCGCGAGATTACACATAGCGGGCGGAAACGGAAATACGTCACGCAAACAAAATGGCGGCGCCCGTACTCAACCTTGGGGTAACTCGCACGAGTTCGCGGCTTACACGATCGATTTTGCACGACGCCGCGCCTCGCGAATAGGGCGAAATTACCGAAAAACGAGTTTTGCAAAAGCAAAACCAACGAGCAGGTGCAAAAGTTCGAGCTCATCATTTGTAACCATTTACCTGTAGTGCTTCCTGAAGGGGCCCTCCAGAATCCGGTTGCCTACTTGCAACTATTGTGTGACCCTGCTCTGACAGTCACAGAATAGTTACAAGTATGCCATTGCATCCTGTTAAAATTTTTTTACAATGCAACAAAAAGGAAAGGGAGCAGACAAGCAGGTGCCAGCCTTCATTAATGTCAGTAGAGGCAGGGCAGGTGTTGCGGTTTGCATAACTTAAAGCACTTAGCAGGTGTGCTTTGCTTTGCCTCAATAATGTACACTCACTGGTCAATCAGAGGGTGTTGTGATGACACCGAGGGTGGCATGGGTGTGCCAGCCAGAGGGTGGCATGGGTGAACCAGAGTGCCAGTGTTGACAGAGGATGGCAGTGCTATGCTTTGCCCCAATAATGTACACTGGTGAACCAGAGGGTGCTGTGATGACACAGAGGGTGACATGGGTGAGCCAGAGGGTGGCATGGGTGACCAAAGAGAGTACCAGTGGTGACAGAGGGTGGCAGTGATGAAGAAAGCCTTGCAAACAGGCTGGGCATGTAGAAACAACAAGTTCGCCAAACTGGCGACCCGACAAGTAAGTTCGCAATTTGCGAAATTGTACAAAACCCTCGCGAACTTGCAGAAACCCGCGCGAACACCCCCCCCAAAAAATACGCAAATCCGCGAGAATTCGCGGAATTTGTGGATTTTCGCAATCCGCAAATACGCAAATTCGCGGATTGCGAATCCGCAAAATCCGCCCATGCTTAGTAAAATGTAGCATTTCCAAACCCTAACTATCTCACTGTCTCTACCCTCATCACCTAGAAATAAAATAATTATAAAACTGCTTTCCTTACGTATTGTTGTCCAACAGCATAACACGTCCTTCTGGAATCTCGAGCGCAAGCCCAATGCCTGCTGTTTGAGCTGATTCTTATACCCTAAAACTATGCTGAGCTAACTATTTTCACATTCCAGCAGACGAATTCTAGCTCTCCATTGGCTGAGCCACCTCATGCCACAGTAAATTGTGACATCTCCTTTTCACATGCCCAGGCTTATTCACTAGTTCATTGTTCATACAGAAGTCTTGGCAGCACTTCCTCAGGCTGCTACAAATTGTAGCGAAAGAAGTTCAAGCAATGCAAATCTATCACGTCTCTTCCTTCCAACCTTGAGCCTGTCCGTTCTGAGCTCCCGTGGCACGTTTACAAACCTCTCCACAGAGTCACTTTTAGCAGTTCTTTCCAAAACCTTTCAAATTAAAAGTTCTTAGGCTTTTCATCCTTTTCAGAATTATTTTCTCTTGTGGTAGTTTCATCAATAGGCCTCTTTTCAAAAAGCGCCATTTTTCTGCGCCACCTTTTCTTGCGTCAAAATTTAGAAGTGACTATTTTTCTGCAGCCTTCTCTAAGCTTCATTTGTAAAACTATTATATAAACAAACATAAAAGAGAAATTAATGAAAGAAATACAGTTTGTTCTGTTGCCACCCTCCATTGCTAATGATTAACCCATTAGTCTAAATTACCTAGCTGTAATGCACAATTAAAGCAGCATTTTATATCTACCATTCTTCATTTAATCCAGCAGGGTTCTTTATGCACCTATAGAGAATAGAGTGACACCACATAGACAAGGAAGCAAAATAAGCACATGCCATTTATTCTAAACAGCTGCAGTTAATTTTTGACATGACAATAGACACGATTAATTTATTATTTTCACAAACAAGGAAATGCAACATAATGCACGATTATGAGCACACATGTTAGTTTCCCGCGTGTTCTTGTGTAGATTGCAACTTTAAACTAGGTTGAATTAATACACACACAGCACAGATCATTAATATTATTAATTAATTATGGAAGTGTAACTTCACGAGCTGAAATGTAATTCATTTCTGAATCTCGCTCCATCAACTCCCTCATCTGGTGATTTAAAAATCACCACGCACCACCAAAATTTTAGCAATTTTTTTTATCTAAGATGAACATGATTCAATTTCACCTATGTTAGTATTTCTAAAGACTTGTCTCATCAGTTTGCCTACAACTCTCACATTCAGTTTTACAAAACCCCTCCAGTTCTATCTCTCTCTCTTGTGCCTTTCTAATTTTATAAATTCTCTTCTTTTCCTCAAGTATTTCTTTCTCTTGTGTAACATGCAACTGATCTTCAACAAAAGTGTCGCAAAAACTATAACTAATAAAGGTGTCAGTATTACACTATGTTTATCTTGACTAGCTGAAGCTTTGCTTGTCATAATGACCTTAAACTTCTCCTTGTTAATTCCCAAAAAAAAAGGAAATGACAACTAAAACTAACTAAAGCAAAATTATTAGGAGCATACATATCAGAGACATCTTACAACATCCCTTAAAGATTGAGCATTTTGAACTGTTATTCATAAAAACATAAAAGTATTTTCACTAAGCTTTTCAAGAAAAAAATTAAAACAATTTTTTTTAAAATTTTGTCTACATTTTCTAAAAATTTCGAACACCCCCCTTTTTCAATTTTTTTTTTTTTATATATATATACCCTTAAACCTTCTAACAGTTTTTCTTCGACCTTGCGTCACAAGTTATTTTCCAGCTAACACAATTTCTTCGACCTTGTGTCACTTAACACATTTTCTTCATCCCAAAGCCAAAAACAGGAAACCTAAAATTTTAACAGGTAAGTACTTCAATCATTGTCACTATTCTCTTCAATCTTTTCCTGACTGCTACTATTTACCTCCACTATAGGTATCACTTCTAATTTCTTTCCTGCCTCACTTTTCTTTTCATGATCTCTTTGACTTTCATTTCCTCCTGGCCAAACTCCACTTTTTCTTGGTAATTTCTTCTTTGACTTGGTCACATTATATTCTGTTCTCCAAGCTCTTTTTCTGAATTTTCTTATTTGAGAATCTTCATCACTTTCATCAGTTTCAGTGTCAGAAATTTCAATTTTAGACTCAGGTACTCTTTACTCGGCAGCTTCACTCCGTTAGGAACGTCATCTTTGTAACTGGTACTAGGCAATTCATCTTCTTCTTTTTCTTCAATTACCTTCAACTTCCCAGTTTTAGAATTCCTGTTCCTGCTTTCAGAGCTTCTTTTCTGCTTTTCAATACTCTCCTGGTCTTGAATCACAATCTGATCACATTCTTCTTCTGCTTCTTTTTCTAGCAGATCTTCATCAATTTCTGAATCTACAGTCACAACTTCCAAGTCTTCTTCATTCAAGGCTTGTTTTTCAATCAAACTCTCCAGATGTCGACCAACCTGTCGATCTTCAAGATCTGTATTTCTTTCAGGCTCTTCTTCAGAATCTGAATCAGCAGTGGTGACACTATCCTCATTATTATTTTCAGGTGTAGGTACACAAAAAGTATGGCCAGTGTCAATCCACCTCTTCAGTCTTTTGCACTTCACTACATTTGTTGTGACAAGATTAACTCGCTTCCCTTTCTGCCACCTTGGTACTAGACCATTTACTTTTCGACGAACTTTTTTCCTGACCCTGTCACCTGGTAACACATTATGTGCTTGCTCTTTTTCTCTTGTTTGCACTTCAGTTCCATCTTCATTAGACACAGAAGTCACGACATCTGATAAATTCCTGCAGTACTCCAAATTGACGCTATCATTAATAGTCATCATTCTTTCCACTTGTATGAATGCCTGTCTCATGACCTTGCCCATCATAATATCACGTGGGCTTAAACCTGTCTCTTTATCAGTAGTACTTTTCAGAAACATTAAAACAAATGGAAGGGCATCTGTCCACTTTATACCTGTAGCTAGGCACATTTTTGCATCTCTGTTCTTTATAGTACTATTCTCTTGCTCCACAACACCTGAAATTTCTGGTGTATATGTACAATGGATCTTCTGTTCAATTCTTCTACCATCTGGTAACTTTGCAACAGTAATTGCATCATTATGTAGCGTAAGAAATGCTTCAACCCATCTTAAAAATAAACAGATAATCACAAGAACGTAGCACAGTTTGTTATGCAGTGCCATCTCATTGAAATCCATTTGTAATTTGGTGAATGGACCACTCTCCTGTCTTTCTGTTCCCATTCCCACAACTGTTTTCTTAATTGTGTTCACTTGTTGGCAAGACAGACACCTCTGATAAAGAAATTCTACAATTATTTTGAATTTTGTATTGGACCAAATTCCTCTGAAAACCTTGACCATTGAATCTCTTTCAATTTGTTCCAAACCATTGTACATTCTGTCCATGTCAGCAATCATGCTGTTTGGTAAAACTACTCTGTCATCTTTGTGTGTCCAAATTTCATCCTCATCTCCCTGTCTACATTCTGCTCTCAATCATGTGTTTTTCTTCTCATCAGTTCCTTCATCTTGAAAATCTTTGACTCCCTGCCATGTTTCAACTACAGATGTTAGTATTAGTGAACTCAAAGCATGTTCATCATTCTTTTTGTATGCTGCACATTTCACGACGGCAATCCTTTCTGACAACTGAATGCCATCAATCAATCCTTTAATTAAATTTGCATTTCTGATAGGTGAACTTGTAGAGGTCAAATAACCTCTTTGGGACCAGAGCTGTTCAAAATCATGCTCAACTCCATAATCGTATTCGCTGTCAGCACCATCAGCAACTGTGCAGACACAATATGCTGCTCTCATAAAGCCTTCTTCTGTTCTTAGACAAGAGCCATCAGTGAAGTAGACATAACTTGACTCTGGCAGAGGAACATCTTTAATTTCCTGTCGGGCTTTTTGTGAAATTCTATTACATCCTGACATTCATGATCATTTATCAAGTTTGTTTTAATCTGTTGATCAATTTCATCTATTGATTCATCAGGCTGTGTCAAGTCAATCAGATCAATATCAGACTTCTCACTAGCTATAACTGAATTCATCACTCTTTCTTGCTGAGTTTTAATCATTACTGGCTCATTTTCAGGTACATTACAATAAAGTTTTTCAGCAAAATTTTGAATTTAAGAATTAAAAGGGACCATTAAAATTGTGGAATTAATTTCATCTTTTCCAAGCATAGGGACTGTCACTGCTTCTTTAACTTTCGTTGACTGTTTTAAATCATTTGTACAATTTACATAATCAGGAATATTAATTCCAGAAGTATTAGGCATCTCATCACATTTTTCTGTCGCAGTTTGGGCCGGGACTTTATTAATTTGAACTGGGACTCTTGGCCTTATTTTAATTTGTTCTATGGAACTGCTTGAATTTTTGTTCTGATCAGTTTTTACAACATCATTTCTACACCAATCAATAAATTTATTCTTGACAGGTTTATTATTTACATTCGCTGATTTGGGAATTATTAATTTACTCTCACAGGTAGCAACAACATTTTTCATTCGCTGGTTCCAAGAAATCATTTTCTTTTTCTTTAGATAATTGTTATCCATTTTAAAATAGTTAAATATAATTTCAATAGGTAAATGCACTCTCTTAATTTGCCTTACAGCGTTTGCTGATCAATTAATTAATTAATTTAACAATATCAGGTGTAGAAAAACTTTATAACTTGGTCAATTTGATATATCTCCTAATTTACCTGCATCACTATTTTTAATAAACCCGGAAAGAAAAACATTAATTTGCAAAAACAGCAATATAAAGTATTCAATTTACAACAACAAAACACCTAAATGTGATTGAGTATGTTTAAAATGTATTTATTTGCACTTACACACCTTTCTGCATCAACAGCTGTGGAAAAAGAAAACTTGATCTGTTTGCCTTAAATTTAAATAAAATGTCTTGCTACAAAAACCTTTAGACCCTTTTAACAATAATTTTAGCTCAAATCTGCTTTCTCCTTTTCCTAAATTCCCACTTTTAATGTTGGTAATATCACTAAATTAATTGAAAACACTAATGGAAGTAGTCCAATTAATAAAACTAAATTTTAAGGACAGAATTTGGTAAATTTTAAATAATTCTTTTGCGTGCGCAACCACCTTAAACACAAGCAACCTCCCTAATACACTTTGTTTAATTTTTGTAATAGATAGCTCCTAATCTGTTGCCAATAAATTATATGTAGCCTAGTTTGATACAATAATCACACTAGTAAAACAGCAGCCAGCAAAAGGTTCAGTGATGTTTATTTATTTAATTATGCTGTACAATTCTTCGTTCTCCCCCTCAGTCAAACAGCTTAAAAATCACAATTGTAGCTTTTGCTATGATCCCTGTTACTTAGATAAAAGTATCTCTTTGAATTATTTCTAATGTCTAGTAGATAGCGTTATAAACAAGGAATAGCGATGTACTTAATCAAAATTTTGCTTATAAAATACACTGAGCTTCTATACAGAGCCAATCATTACTCAATATGAACACATTTTTCCTTGCACTGAGGTATTTACCAGCTATTCTCATCTATCAATTTAATTGTAAGCGCACACAGCTTCTAAGGTGTTTTATTTATTTTTACTTTCTGACAGGGTATCTGGCAACACTTGTCTCATTGAACTAAACACAGCCTTGTTCCCACACTGATAGAGGACTGCAGGAAAGGACAATAAAGTGTTTGCCTCCAGACTAAAATTTGCTAGGCACTAGGCTCTCAGAACATTAATCCGTTAAATAACAGCAAGTACTAGTAAACAATGCTCAATCTCTGTCAGGCGCTCTGCTCACTTATTCATAAAAACAGTTATTAAGCATAAATTAGCAGACGAGAACAAACGCCTCAATGACTCTGCTTCTAAAACGTGTCAGTGAGGGTCTGCGCTGGCAACGATAAGACATGAGCGCTACTTCAGAAACTAAGACAGTCACAGTCTTTAAGGCTTATTATTATAAATGAGAGACGTGTTCTTTCAAAATTAAAATTTTTAAAACGAAGCTTTGGGCACTAGCACTAGGAAAATCAAAGCCCTAATACTCTCGGCAAAAGTAAACAACGCCTCAACCAATCACAGCATCACAAATGCCTCGGCTAATCAGAACACTGCTTGGCCGTGATGCTCTGGACGCTTTTAGCCAATCAGTGCGCGGCGGCTTTGATTTCACAGTCGCTGCTGTTTTCAGTTCTCCTCCTAGCGCTTCTACTCCTCAGACAGCTCCTCCCTTGCAAAATATGCCCAAAACACAGCGCGCAACATTCACCACGCGTATCATCAGCTGAGATACCTGTCCTTTAAACAACTCGACCTTTAAACATGATAGTTAAAATGGTAACTAAGATTTTTGTCTTTCCACATATGCCTCAGTTAAAACGCACCATGAGCGCTTAATTACACAAAGGAGTCAATTTTATCTTATTCAATTACAGTATGTTATGATATTATACAACGCTCACCAGTTTGTTTATCTTATGTCATCTGTAACAAGCGGTGACTTTGTTATTTGTAAATAATTTGGCGAACAGTGGTAACGTGCATCAACCAATAGCAGCACGACCATAACAATTTTAGCCAATCACACCGCCCCGCAACGCCCAGCCAACCACAGCGCCCCTTCAGTGACGCTCAGCCAATCATAACGTGGCTCCTCCTATGACGCTCACTGCTGGTACCGCAGTCTCTGTCTCCTCGCGCTCTAAACAGATTGTAATATAGCACAACGCTCGTTACATGCATTAGCTGTAACACGCTTCGTTTATAACAATTTCGCAATCCAAGGAGGAAATCAAATAGGGGATATTTAATTTTATAAACAATTCGGCAGCTCTAGCCAATCACATCGCGACTTTGCGGTGACGTCAAGAACGCTTCAGTCAATCGGAGCGCGCCTTTGCCGAGACACTCCAGACGCTTAAATCAATCAGACTGCGACTCTATTGTGACGCGTCGGGTGCTTTACCCAATCAGAGCGCGGCGGCTCACACAGCTGCTGCGGCTCTCATTTCTCCGCGTTCACAAAATGGGGTGAGCTCTTAATATATTACAAAACGCTCGCTAGCCTATTTATCAGTTATAATACTCGCAGCTATAGCTAGCGAGGAAGTAAATTAAAACGGGGACATTTAATTTTCTGAAACCATTTTGTGGACCGTAATAACGCACATCAACCAATTATTGCGCGATTATCTAAACTAATGAAACCTTTTCAGCAAATCATTGTTTTGCTTTACACAACGCCCCAGCCAATCAGAGCGCGGCTTTCCTATGACGAACCGAACGCTCCAGCCAATCCGAGCGCGGCTGTTCTGACGTAGACAGCCGCTGCGGCTTCAGGCTCTCCCCACACACTTTCGCTCCTAAAATCGGCCCCTCCTTCACAATTTCGATCGAAATGCTTTTAAATTGATTCTTATTAACGCGCAGTACTTTTAAGTGTATTTAAATAGCGCGCAATGCTTTTAAGTGTATTTAAATAGCGTGCAACACTTTACAATTATTTAAATTAGCGCAGAATGTTTTAAAACAACGCGTATTTTTCTTTAAAAGCTCCAAAACGTTTTAAAATTACTTTTGGTACAATTTAGTAACTACATAAAACAAAACCATTTGTCTGCTTCTCTAAATAGGACAGTTTTACAGTCATGCAAGAAATTCTTTGCGTGGAATAGACAACGCTATTCTCACAGAATATATATTCGCTAATAGAGCAATTCTTACCCTACCCTTCTAACAGGTAATAATCAAAAGTGTTTCAGTTGAATGCAGGTATATTTAGCAATTCAATTTTAACCCAATTGTCATTACAGAACATTCACGCACTTTCAAACAGGAAAACCCTAAAACATACATACATGAAAACTTCGGTATGGACACTAACCAACCGTAGTAATCCACAATCGCCAGTAAGAAAACAACGTTTATTTTCTTCTTCAGGACTCTAACCTTAGGAGAGAAAACAACGCTTATTTTTCTTCCTTAGGACTCTAACCTAATTTTGGAAGAGGAATTTTTCTTCCTCAGGACTCTAACCTTCGGAATGAAAAATAAACACTTACCCTTCACTCAAGTTTAGATATATTCTATTACTCTTTTCACAGTGAGTTTTAGAACGGGCTCATTGTCCCTATACTCATGCTGCTCAAATTTCTTAGACAATCCTCACTATCATACATACAATTTTACTCAACACACCTAGAACCCTAAACTTGTGTTGCACGACCACAACACGATGATATGCGACGATATCACCTTTTGAAGCAGTACAAATGAACCTGTGTAACCTGATAACATCCTACTGATCACAGCGTTACACTAACCTAGCCATGGCTAACCTGGGAATTTTCACACTGCTGGAAAAATCCCTTTCAACTACATTAAACATTTGACAAAATCACTTACTCAACATATGTTAAACATTTATCCTATGAATATACCAACATATGTGTGTCATGCATGTAACATGTATGTCAAAAACAACACATAACCGTCCGATTGCTACCAGAAAATTGATCCAGCGCTCTCACCAAAATTATGCATAAATGATTTCACCTACCAACACTAGATTTACCATACAACACTAGGCCCATATCAACAACAGAGCGACTGAATCATGAGGCGATAAGATCTATATATGTTGTTTTAAACTACCCACAATAAACAAGACCAGCTTGTCATTTAGAAAGTTTATTTAAACATATCTAGAAAAACTCAGGTTTTGGAATTTTATTAAACAAGCATTAGAAAAAGTCATAAAGAAAGGTTTATTCAGAATTAATAAAGAGAGCAAAAATACAAGAAATATTAATCATTAGCAGAAATAAGTAAAATGTAGCATTTCCAAACCCTAACTATCTCACTGTCTCTACCCTCATCACCTAGAAATAAAATAATTATAAAACTGCTTTCCTTACGTATTGTTGTCCAACAGCATAACACGTCCTTCTGGAATCTCGAGCGCAAGCCCAATGCCTGCTGTTTGAGCTGATTCTTATACCCTAAAACTATGCTAAGCTAACTATTTTCACTTTCCAGCAGACGAATTCTAGCTCTCCATTGGCTGAGCCACCTCATGCCACAGTAAATTGTGACACCTCCTTTTCACATGCCCAGGCTTATTCACTAGTTCATTGTTCATGCAGAAGTCTTGGCAGCACTTCCTCAGGCTGCTACAATTTGTAGCGAAAGAAGTTCAAGCAATGCAAATCTATCACGTCTCTTCCTTCCAACCTTGAGCCTGTCCGTTCTGAGCTCCCGTGGCACGTTTACAAACCTCTCCACAGAGTCACTTTTAGCAGTTCTTTCCAAAACCTTTCAAATTAAAAGTTCTTAGGCTTTTCATCCTTTTCAGAATTATTTTCTCTTGTGGTAGTTTCATCAATAGGCCTCTTTTCAAAAAGCGTCATTTTTCTGCGCCACCTTTTCTTGCGTCAAAATTTAGAAGTGACTATTTTTCCGCAGCCTTCTCTAAGCTTCATTTGTAAAACTATTATATAAACAAACATAAAAGAGAAATTAATGAAAGAAATACAGTTTGTTATGTTGCCACCCTCCATTGCTAATGATTAACCCATTAGTCTAAATTACCTAGCTGTAATGCACAATTAAAGCAGCATTTTATATCTACCATTCTTCATTTAATCCAGCAGGGTTCTTTATGCACCTATAGAGAATAGAGTGACACCACATAGACAAGGAAGCAAAATAAGCACATGCCATTTATTCTAAACAGCTGCAGTTAATTTTTGACATGACAATAGACACGATTAATTTATTATTTTCACAAACAAGGAAATGCAACATAATGCACGATTATGAGCACACATGTTAGTTTCCCGCGTGTTCTTGTGTAGATTGCAACTTTAAACTAGGTTGAATTAATACACACACAGCACAGATCATTAATATTATTAATTAATTATGGAAGTGTAACTTCACGAGCTGAAATGTAATTCATTTCTGAATCTCGCTCCATCAGTATCACATACCTGAAATCGCTAGTATTATACTACTATTGTAAATTATCATCTGTTGTTTAAATAACTGGAGCTTGGTTTGATTTTTATCAGATTTCCCCATTGTTTCACAGTGTTATAGCCAATAGGGGATCACAATTCACCAAAGTGCACAGGCAGAGAATCCGTGCTGCTCACTGTTCTGCTATCAGAGCCCCGTGCACTACTCAGAAGGGTGTGGGGGGTCGTTGTCTGCCATCAAGTGTTATCCAATGTCAGGCGAGTAATCTCCAAGCCCAGACAAAGCCAATATATTCCAGGGGTCCGTGAGCTGGCATCCTGTTCACAGCATTTTTATATTTTGAGAGTTTTACAAAGCGCTGGCTAGACCCGGAGGTATCAGAGCGCTTTACATAAGGTTCCACAGAAATTACAAAATTACATCAGTTACACGTTACATCAGTTAGTAGAAAAACATTTCAAGAGAGTAGAAGACAAAATAAATGGAGCTAAGAAGGGTAAGGAGGGTATATATAATATATGCGACACATTTCAGAGTGAGAAGGGGAGACAAATAGAGCGGATAGGGGGAGACGGGGAGTGAGAAGGGAGAGGAGGAGGAGGTAGACAGTATGAGAGACGAAGGGAAAGTCTGTCCAATGACGTAGGTGGCGGCCGAGGAGGCAATCCACAACCAGTCTCCCCTTTAGTTCTCAAGGTAGCTCCATCAGGCGTCAATCAGATAGCTAGGTCTCAACAGACAAGGGAGAATTCAAAGAAGAATGTCCGGATGTGAAACAGGATGGGAACTCAGAACCAAGTGGGTGAGGGCAAAAGTCAGGAACTGGAAAGGAGATAAGTAGATAGGATTTGGGTAGGGGGTAGTATGAGGGGAAAGGAGGGAGATAAGGTCATGAGAGACGAAGGAGAGTCTGCCCAAAGTCCGGCTGGGTAGGAGACTGCCGAGGAGGGAATCCACAGCCCATCTCTCTAATAGCTATCGGGGTAGCACCACCGGGCTTCAGTCAGAATAGCTAGGTCTCAACAGTCGAGGGAGGGTTCCCAGAGTAAATGGCCTGGTGTGAGGGCAGGAACAGGCTTGGGGGATGGCTGAGATAGAGCACTAAGGAGGGTCCCACTGAGGTGGCCATCATGAGGTCAGGCAAAGGGGGGGGTTGAGCTTTTGAAGTTCGAATTCCAACAGTCCCCAGATTTTATGGCCTTTACGCTATAGCTGGAAGCGGGGAGACACCCTAGGGAGTTGTTTTGGCCCCTCCCGACGATCGAGTGCGGGTGCCATTTTGGAGTCAGGCGCAATACACAAGAGCGTCTCACTCGAATAAATACATTTAGTCAAAATGGTCTTAAAGAAGGCCATGGACAGGAGCCCCAGTCTCCCTGTCTCGACACCAATGCTCCCGGTGAAGTTATTGATGCCCCAGCAGACCGTCTTCCCTCTAGCTCCGGTACTCACGCCCTGCGGTTCGCTGGCTCACCGAGTGCCGGAGTGGGGCCATCTCAGCCTGCATGAGGCTCGTCTTTTCTTTATCCTCCTCCTTTATTATATTTTCTAAGCAGGGACCTGCTTCATTCGCAGCGTTCTTACCCTCGTCGTCCACCCCCCGGGTGATTCATGGGGACACAACAGCTGAGAAGCCTGTTGGGGCAAGTTGTTAGCCCAGAATAGTCAACCCACCACTACGCAGCACCAGGGAGTTGCACTTGAGTACACTGAACCTGGTAGTGTTATCTGAGTTCAGCTGTGACCTCTGGAGGATAAGTTATAAACCCAGGAAGGATTGGCTTGTGACCGCTATACTGGGCAACTGGTAGTCCAGTGGCAACTAGACTTCTGCTCGCACCCAGAAGGGTTTGAGGGATGTTGACCCTGTCACTCCCTTCGTGGACTGAGGTGTAGTCGCAGCAATACCTTGTCGACAGCCTCGTATTCACAACATTCTTTGAGCATCTTCAGCATCCTTCATCCCTTGCATCAGGACCACTTCCATAGGAAAGTCCTGCAAAATATAAAGTACCTGGAACTGACTGAAGACTGCTTCACCTGCTGAGGTAAAGGTTTGTGTGGGCCTTGCTGATCCCTCTGACTGGCTCCCTCCCCTCTGGAGTTGATCACCTAAAGTGACCCCAAGTGCACACATTACACCCAGTTCAAACTTTTTAGTGAAAAACTTTCTAGGTGTCATATTTGTTGAATTTACCATTGCTTGTTCAAGGTTAGGTGAAATATCTTGATTTACTAAAACCTTGTAAATTCTATGTATCTGGAACCCTCCGGTGGATCCTTTTAGTTGTGGTGTCTTAAAATGCATAAAGATACGGTCTATTTTTATAAATTGGTGTCAGATTTCTTTGGTGTTTTGTCGATTTCTTCTTTACTTTTCTCTAGCAACTTCACTATTTAGCGACTAAACCCAGCCAAATATAAAACAGCAACCCTTCCCATGTCACCGTTGTACTCTCATGTTTCTGAAGGCTTCATTCAATGCGTGTGTCTCTGCCTTTTCCTAGTGACATGACCAATAAAAAGAAATCTATAAATAGTGGAATATCTGTGTTTCAGACCGCATGCTCTCCAAGTTTCTGTACAAGAAGATGTATGTATTCCTTTCTGTCATAATACAGGGCATGGGTATTCAACTGTCTTTTTGAGGGGTTCTGCGACACCTACATAGGTAAGAGATGTCTCTCTCTGCAACTGTATGAAGGAGCGGAACTGAGAAGATGTGTGCACCTATGTGAGAAGCTACCAGATTTTTAAGCTAGCATCTTCAGGCACACAGCACGTGTCAGAATACATGTACAAGGAGACACATACCTGAGCACGCAGACCTTTAAACTTGACAGAGTGCACTTCCCATTGCAAGCAGACACCTACATTTATAAGGCTTATTTCAAATGTACCTTTCCAGAGACTCCTACGAAGTAGCCTAATCCCTCTGCCAACATGTCTTTAACCTCACTTTTCTCTGGCAGCTTCACTATTCACCGACTGTTCAGAATGTTGGGCCTAGCCAAATACAAAGCAGCAACCCTTCCCATTTCACCGTTGTAAGTCTCACCATGTTTCCAAAGACGCACCCACTCACACCACTGCAGAATCTATTTTTTTACACGTTCTTTCCATTAAACCATTGCTTCTGGCACATTCCATATTACATTCTTGTACAAAGAGGAACATTAGGCAACAAGTCATGAAAACTGACAATAGTACTGTTGAATTCACAGATTATATGAAGAAGGCATTGAGAGAGTTTACATTGACCCCACAGCTTCCCCGTCTCAACGTCTCCCATCCCCCCAGTCCACCCAACCTCCCAGTCTCATGATGCAGTCCTATACTTAATGCATGCAGTCCATATCTTTTCCAACTTTTTGGGGAAAACCCTACTTTGGTACACAGTCTTTTTGGTTTGTTGGCACCAGTCCACATCTTTTGCCCAGTCTTCAGTCTTTGGTATGGTTGATTTCCCCATGTCCGTGCTATGTTTTTCTTGGCCACCCCAGCCACCAGTGTGAGTATTGTGATGTATTTTGGACAGCCCATCGTCCATTTATCCCCCGGTTTAAGAGATCTCACCTCTGCCGGTACTCAGGATCCCACTACTGCTATCATCACTTGAGATATCTGTATCGAATACTCCTGCATTTTAGGGCAGGCTCAGAAAATGTGGAAGAAAGTGCCTGTTTCTCCACATCCCCTGGCACACCCTTCGGAGTCGCATCGGCCCATGCGGTGCTGGAGTGTCCTGGGGGTGTATGATCTGTGCAGGATGCACAGTTGTATCAACCGAAATCGCGATCGTATGGCAATTTCCCTCAGGCATTGTAGTTCTTCTCCCCAATCGTCCTCCTCCAGTAATCCCACATATGCCTTTGACGCCCCCCCTCGGAGCACCCAATACATCGGGGAAGTTGTTCATAATCTTACGATATGCTAATGAGACTGCTTTATCGATCAACGGGTCTAGAAGCAGCCTGTCTTCAAGGGGTTAGTACTCGGGTATTAGCTCTTCGTCCGATATATAACATCGTAAAGCACGCCGCAATCATAAATAGCTGAATCTTTCTCCGTCTAAGATTTCATATTCTGCCTGTAGTTTCTCAAACGTGATCATGGCCCGCTGCGCCAGACATCGCCCAGTCGCTCTATCCCGATAAGGTTCCATTTATGCAACCCCTTTACCTGTCCAACCTCACCCAGAAGGTCACTATCCCATAGCAGGGTTTGTTCTGTCAATTAGTTTTCCCACCCCAATTTTTGGTGGTCTTACCACCATCCGAGTGTGTGTCGGCAGCAACCTGTCTTGGTTTTGCCTTATAGCGTGCCCTGGTAACCTCAGCTTCTCATAGCAAAGTGTTCTATTTAGTATGTGAGGTTGTTTTGTGTTGTGTATACCCAGTCATTGACATTATCAAGGTGGAATGCTAGATAGTAACTTCTAATATCTGGAACTGCCAGGCCGCCCTCATACACACCTTGCTTGAGTTTTCAAAGCTCTATTGGCAGGCTGCCTCCCCCCACAGCAGGATGCGCTGTTCTACCTCCAGTGCCCTAAAGATTGTCTCTGGGATTCGGTACGGTGTGTTTTGCAGCACGTAAAGTAGACATGGGAAGGGCCATCATCTTGAACAACCCGAGCTACCTATAAGGGAGATCGGGAGGCGCCACCAGTGGGCTACATCCCCCCGTAGCCTCTCTAACTGGGCATGTATGTTCTAGTGATCCAGATATCAAGGTATTTGACTCTCCTGGTGGACTAGAGCTGAGCAGGCAGACGTAAGGGTCGGTGTCCCACCCCCCCACCAGGAAAAACAGCAGGGACTTGTCCCAATTAATTTGGTAGCCGGAGTAGCTGCCAAAAAGATGCAGTATGTAAATAAGCCTGTGGAACGTCTGGCTGGGTCTCTGTGCATAAAGCAAAATGTCGTCCGCATATAGGGAAATGCACTCTTCCCTGCTGCCCCCTACTTCTATACCGTATACAAGCAGATTCCCCGGGACCCAGGCCGCCAAAGAGCAAGCGGGAGAGTGGACAGCCCTGTCTCGTGCCCCTGTATAATCTGAATGACCTGGAAACTGTCCCTTTTACTCTGACATTTGCCGTTGGTTCACAGTAAAGAAGTTGGACCCACTTACGGAACTTTGATCCGAATCCCAGCCTAGAGAGGACCACAAAAAGTTATGGCCATTCGATACTGTTGAATGCCATCCGTGCATCAAGCGGCAGCAGTGCTGCAGCCTCATTTGGTCAGGCCACCGTCGCCCACATCACACCATGTAGGTTGTGTAGATTCAGCCTGGTGCTTCTGTGTAGCATTAAGCTTGACTGATCAGGATGTACTATGGTCGACACCACTGGACCCAATCGGTTGCCTAACACTTTTGTCAGCACCTTCACTTCAAAATAAAGCTGGTAAATTGGTCTATAAGCATTGCATAGATCAGGGGCCTTTCTTCGGAATGACAACTATTATTGCCATCTGCAAATCCTCTGGCAGCCGTCCCGCATCTCACGCAGCCTCGAAAATATTGAGGATTGGCTGGGTCACCCCCTATGCCATGCATTTGTATAGTTCTGCTGGAAAGCCGTTGGGGCCCGATGCTTTCCCAGATTGTAAATCTCCGATGGCTCCTATAAATTCTTCCATCATCAGGTCTTGGTCAGTTGCCTCTCTATCTTTCCCTGACAGCATCGGAAGAGAGATTTATTTATTTATTTTATTTATGAGTTTATATAGCGTTTGAATCACTCCGGCAGGAGTATCTCTGCGCTTTTGACCGGTAATCAAAGACATGCAGTTGGGAGGAGTATTTAAATTTCATTTTTGAACAGAATGGTCTTTAGAGATTTTCGGAATATTAGGTGCTCTTTGATTTGTCTCAGAGCCAGAGGGAGTCTGTTCCACAACTTGGGGCCCATAGTAGACAGTGCTCTGCCTCCGTGTCTGACTTTTTTAATATGGGGGACCACCAGAAGAAGACTATTACCTGATCGAAGTGATCTCGTAGGGACATAGGGAACAAATTTCCGCTCGAGATAGACAGGTCCTTGTCCATTCAAACACTTGTGAATCAAGCAACATATCTTGAACTTTGCCCTTTGTCTGACTGGGAGCCAGTGTAATTGGTCAAGAAGGGGTTTGGAGGCCGTTCTAGGGGGAGCATTCAGAACCAGGCGGGCTGCCGTGTTCTGGATGACCTGAAGCTTATCCAAAACTCCTTCATTGGCCGAAAGTAATAGGCCGTTGCAATAATCGATCCGACTCAGAATCAGTGCCTGCACGAGGGTTTTTCTTACTGAATTCGGTAGGAGTGGAAAGATTTTGCGTAACAAGCCTATGGTGTGGAAACATATCCCTGAGATGTAGGTGGAATGTTGTTGAGCAGCTCTGCACTGTCCTCTCCAGACCTGCTAGAGACTGGTATATCCCCTCATAATAGGCTCCGAAAGCTTCTGCTATTTCCGCTGGCATCTACCTTGAGGGATAGCCTTGACTGTGAAGCTCCAAGACCCATTTTCGGCCCTTGTCTCTCTTCTCCAGCCATGAAATAATCTTATTGGCCTTGGCACCAAGATCAAATATACGTCTTTGCGTGGCTATCCGGTGGCCTTCTCCAAATCCCCAAGCTGTCCTTGTTTCAGTCGCAGTCTGTGTTTCGGGTCTGCCCCCTTCCCTCACCATTTGCATCTCACTGTCGAATTTTTTATACACCCACTGCCGCTCCCACACAACCATTCACAAACCCATACCATTACATACACACCTACTCACTGATTCATTGACCTATACATAAATCAACTCGCTCACCCATTCTGCCACTCATAAACCCACTAATACAGCTATTGACATCTCCAGGCAGTGGCGGCTGGTGGAATTTTAAACAAATGGAGCGTATGAAGTAGGAATCAACATACGGGAGCGAGGCTGATGGCAATAAGGAGGGTTCGGGGGGTTCTCCCCCGTGAAGAATTTTTTTTATTGCCTTTTTTTGGTGCAATTTTAAGCACTATTTCTGTGATATATGGACTGAAACTTCAGTTCTTCTAGGCATTCAAAGAAGAAAACTCTTACATTATTTTAGAGGATTTCTGTTTTGCCAAGCAAGTCTGACTTCTGAACAGGGTTAGGGTACTAAGCAAGACTGCTTTGTCTCTACCCATTCCAATAGAAAACACCTAACATAGGTGCATAAATATCCACAAAGAAACACATTTGTAATTTTGTTCCTACCGGAAATGAAGGCTGGCAGCTTCTTTTTCTGCATCAGCTATTCAATGTTGATTGCCCAGTAATCTTCATGACATATTAAATAGCTACAAGTATAAGAAATGTCCATTCGAAACAAACATTTAATTTTTAGGAAGTCTGCAAAAGCTTTGCATTTTTGAGCAATGCAAAATAAAAAATGAAGTAAATATTGTACTTAAAATAGTTCATATAGCGCTCTGAAGCCCTTGGGTCCATCAGTATTTTAGAAAACCACTAAATAAAAATAAGTTATGAAATGAGTGTAATATGCATTGCTTAAAATATAGGAAATATCCATTAAAAATCTTTAATCTATTTTAGAAAGAAACAACAAAAACTTTATATGTATAAGCAGGCTAGGTAAAAACGTATTACTTTATTTTTAAATACTTTGCATGCCACTCTCAGGCCCTTGTGCCTGTCAGTACAGTAGAAAATGGCTACACAAAAATAAAATATGAAAATAAATAAATGTATATTTTGAGAAATATCCATTCAAAGCCAATATGATTATTTTAAATAATTCTATGTAAATACTTTGCATGCCACTCTCAGGTCTTTGTGCCCTTCAGCCAGCACAGCAGAAAAAGTTAAACAAAAAGAAATTATGGAAATAAATAAATGTACATTTTAAGAACACAATTTAAAAAATAAAAATAATATTTAAATACTTTGCATGTCAATCTCAGGTAGAAGGGTTCTTGTCCCTGTCAGTACAGTAGAAAACGGTTAAATAAAAATAAATTAGGAAAATAACTAAATGTTGTACATATAAAGACAGATACCCTCAAAAATACCATAAATATTTTAAATAATAAAATATGAAAACAAATATATATAAATTCACAAAGACATAAGCACACATATCTAAATACATATCAACTGTAGAGGAGTTGTATGAATATTAAATGGTATGAGTACATTTCCAACAGTACTTCCTAATGTTATCAAACAAAACAAACCGAGCTATAAACACGTGAAACTATGACCACACATCAGAAAGTTTGCTCATTGATCTTTAATATGAACAAACTTTATGATTGTTCTTTTGTTGAATTCTGGTATTTCCTTTATTAGCTCTTTTTCCATTGACAGCATAGACAAAGCATTAAGTCTATCTTGAGTCATAGTGTTTCGCAAAAACGTTTTGACCCTCTTTAGTGTGGAAAAACATCGCTCAGACTCTGCTGTTGTCATGGGTGTAGTAATGACAACTCTTTTTTTTTATAATCTGTTTATTACACAGAAAAGCAATCCGAGCAGTACAAACAATGAGTTTTTACACACACAAATGAAAAGCTGTCGGCAGTGATGACGATTTTGTGGCGTAATATATCGGGATTGCAAACTGCCCGATTGATTCGTAGCTATAGTACAATTTGGTTTTTTATAAAACAGGAAATCAAAAGGTAAACCATACGTGAAATAAAGAAAAAGCGGTCATATAGGTACATAGAATTTTGGAGAACAATTAAATTGCGAGCAACAGCGAGCAAACCAGTCAGCACAATATCTTGACTAGGATACAGCGTGGTACATATCAAATAGAGCAACATGCCTGCTAGTCTCAGATCCTTCATTTGTCGATTGCCAGCCAGAGAACGCCAGATCCACCTAGTGAGAAAGGCAACACTCAGTGTGGCCATAGAAATGACACACAATATAACCAGTTAGTAATGACAACTCTTAAAAGCTTTATGGTCTCAGAAAAGGATTTCTCTAAGTTGTTTTCACACAAAAAGCTAAATAAAGCCATGGCACCACCAGTTTGACGGACGTCACGTCTTCCATACAGGACCGAAAGTTCTGTACGCAATCTGGTTTTGTCTAATATAGGATAGGCTTCTATTGTTTCTGCGAGTGCCTCAGCTGGGAAAGATTTATCATGTTTTTCAAAAAGGTCACTTTGCAATAGTGTTGCACTTACAAGATGTTTTGTGAATGCAAAGCGCTCTCTGGCATGGACCACAATAATGTCACAGACTTCTTTTGCTTCTAGGGTCAAAGTATGTATTTGCAGTCTCCGGATTACAAATGTACATTCTTGTAGCAGTGTAGAATCCAAACTGTCCATGTATTCCCGTACTTTGGTGATGCTTGTCACAAAGTCTGTAGTAGCTTTCTGGACAGACACAGTGTCAATGTCTCGCTTTTGTAATTGATTATAGAAAATGTCTACCCGGGGCATTATATGGTAAAAAAGAAACAGAAAGAATATAAACTCTCTATCATTTAATGTTCTACTAAATCGCTTAGCTTCACACATAGTATTTGACTCAAAATCACCACTGTTTGCAATGGTTGACATGCATTCAAGAACATCGTCTCTGTATTCATAAATTATCATTATTGCTCAAATATTGAAGTTCCAGCGGGTTGCAGATCCTCTTGGAAGTCTTCTTGAAACTATTTGTTCAAGAATTTCAGTCCTTTTCGGGGAACGTGCAAAAAATGCTGTTATACTACCAATCTCTGAAAATGAAAATTTTAACTCTAGATATTTTGGAGGAAACCTGTTCCATAATTAGTTTAAGTTGGTGGGCATAGCAATGAATATAATGTACATTAGGGTAAACATCCCTGATTTTCGTTTGCACCCCACCTGTTGCACCACGCATGACGCTGGCACCAACGTAGCTTTGAGCAATTACTTTTCCTTTAGCACATTGCTCAGGGAAAACAATGTTTAATTCATTAAGAATGGCTGAGGCAATTGTTTCTGCAGATGAGTCTTTTAGATGTGTGAAACAATGAAGTCTTTTAGATGTGTGAAACAATGAAATCTTTCAGCTACCTTGCAATTTCCATCAATGTAGCGGAAGACCAGAACTGACTGTTTCTTAGTAGAGCCATCAGTTGTATCATCAGCTTGGATAGCTACATAATCAGTGCTTCTCAACTGCTGTGTAATATAGTCTCTTTTTACTTCCAGCATACAGTCCAGCAATTCATTTTGAATAGTTTTAGAAGTGCTTTTAAACACTGTGGCTGTTTTTAAATGTGTTTCCATAGCACTGTCAGTGCTGGAGACAAACTCAACAAGGCCCCTGAACACACCAGGATTTGGAAACTCTTCAGTTTCATCATGGCCTCGAAATGCCAATTCAAATGTACCACAAAATCGAATACAGGCAATCAATTTCGATAAAATTTACTGTTTTTTTATCCACTTCTGCATTATGTTTTCTTACTCCCACACGATATGCTTCGTTCAATTGCTGTACAATGTCCGATTTTCCAAAAAGAGATAATTTCAACTTATTTGTCAAATGGGATTTACAGGAATCATGTTTTTTTTAATTTTTCAGCCAGATGCTTTAGGTCAGTAACTCCTGTTTTTGTCCAGGTAACTTCACCTCCAAAGAGAAAGCATGGGAAACAGAATAAAGCATTTTTAGAAGCGCTACCAGTAAGCCATTCCTTCCTTTCATACCATGTACTGGTAAACCGACGTGCGTAACCCATTCCCCTATCTTTTGTAGACTGCTCAATTTTCGTTTGAGGTTTATCAGCTCCTAATGTTTTCACTTGCAGTTTATCTGCATGTGTCAAACCCAAAAATGGGTTTATGAGTAAACTGTCAACTGTGTTCATTGTGTCCAGCAATATATCAGACTGGAAATAGAAAACCTAGCCTGTTTTTAAATATTCTCTCGGTTGAAGACACGAAAACGATATTACGCAAAATTCTAAATAAACACTAATATGAATTGTCATGCACACACAAGTAACAGCAATTATTCATCCACATCCATACTCAGTCTGACAGGAATGCAACTGCAGCAGCACGTACAGCTGTTCCCCAAGCGATATAGCCTTGTAAATATTTGCAGAATTCTTCCTGGGATGCTGTTAATAATTAAAATATGGAATAAGCTTTGAGGCTAGGTGCCATAGCATGCACAACACCAGTGGTGATTGAAAAGCTAGAGCATGTAAATTCAGTGATCTGCCTAAAATTTAAAGGGTGTACTTCTAAATTTTGACTTGACTTTAGATGGCAAATAATACAAAACATATTGAAAAACTTCTTAAAATGCATGATACTCCAATTCAGCAATACCTTTTAAAGGGGTTCTAGGCAGATCTCTGATATATCCAGTACTCATCTGTACCCAACACAGCAAAATAAATGCATATTTTTTCAATTAAGAGTTTAACATTGCAGTTAGACCATTTTGATATTCTACACATTTATGAACTAAGCTAATTTACACACAAGACAGACTAAAATTACAGCCTATAGACAGTGCGAGTCCTATCAGTGATCCTATTACTAAATGGACAGCTGTCACAAGTTAAATCGATTTTATATATCCTACTCACTGTACATACCCTGTGTGCAAAAAAAATATTGTGTGCAAAAAAGTAGACTGAAAATCATCGCTGTAAAAAATATTGTCGACTGAAAAAACTAGAATGAAAATAAACAGTGGCCTAAAACATGGTAAAATATCATGCATTATAGAGCAGACGTGAGTGTACTGGGATCGGGGGTAAGGGGCATCCTCCTAAAGCAGACAGGAGCATTTAAAATCAGGTGGGCTAAAGGGCGGGAGACTAGCAATACATCTTAATAATTTAAGTAAAGTTAGCGTTAAGGGATAGTTAGGGGATTTTCGGGTAGCACTAAGGAGTAGTAGAGGGCTATTATGAATTAGAGTAGTACTTTTTTAAGCATGAAGAAAGGATAGAATTTATGGGCAGTTTGGGGTTTAAAGGCTTTAGGGATGGGAAGCATTAAGGGATAGTATGGGATTATCAGGCCCCAGTTAAATAAATGAAAGAGTGTATACAATAATAATAAAAGATTTAAAAATCAACATTTTTGGAATTTTCTTAGTTCATAATGAAAAACAAAAAATGATTCCCTTGAACTTTTAACTCGCCACAAGCTCATACTCTCTGAACTGTTCTGCTAGGATAACCCAACAGGCCTCCACACCTAAAGACCACACAATTGGCACCCATATATAGCTGAATGTGGACCTTTGCGGTAAATAGAGAACCATGTCCTACCTTCTGGCCTGAGATTAAGAACCACGAAGCTGAGTTTCGATCAATGTCCTGTTGCAGCAGAGTCGGAACCACCACATGTCCTCTTCGATATCTCTCAGTACTGATCTTGAATGTGATTATATCACGACCAGTTTTAACTATAATTTTCAATGTGCTTAAAGAATTAAAGCAAGAATTATTGCCAGCAGGGGACAGATAAGCCAGTGATCATTTCCAGCAACCGGACCCCAAGGTTGAAAACATTCAGCACCAAGGCCACTGCCCCCTCTACGCAGCCTATAGCCCATCGCCTTTCTGGAAAACAACAGTTGGCATAGGTCAACCCTTTGGTTCTATGTGGAGCACTGTCTGCCAGTCGAGTCTGGAATTTTTTTTGTTTATGACGTGCACTAACTGAAGAAAGTGTTTTACACTTTGGGAAAGCAGCCAGTTTGGCAAGAGATTGGTGATTATTTTTTTCCAGGCAGTACCGAAATTTGATTGGCCAAGGAAATAAGTGGGACAGACTGCATGCTTTCCACGAAAAAGGCCTGAAAGGTGCCTGAAAGGTTAGGCGGTATACTCTGCGCTTAAGGACTGCGCGATTTGGCGCTAACGCGGTGATTTTTAAACTGCTTGCACAGCGTGCATTTTCTACTTTAAATTTGTGTTTTTAAAATAATTCTCTTCTTGTGTGCCTTAGCGCATATTGGCCCCTCACTTGCACGTTAAAATATTACCCTTCCACCGCTGTTTGGCGGGTCCGGTTCTGGGGTGGTGAGGGAGCGCCATACTGGTGTAACCAGCGAAGCCAGACGCCGCCATATTGGTGCGGGTCGTGGCGCCTGGTTTTCATTACTTCCGCCGGCCTACTTAAGGCAGAACTTGCCCGACGATCCTTCCCTGGCAAAAGGTGCCTGAAAGGTTAGGCGGTATACTCTGCGCTTAAGGACTGCGCGATTTGGCGCTAACGCGGTGATTTTTAAACTGCTTGCACAGCGTGCATTTTCTACTTTAAATTTGTGTTTTTAAAATAATTCTCTTCTTGTGTGCCTTAGCGCATATTGGCCCCTCACTTGCACGTTAAAATATTACCCTTCCACCGCTGTTTGGCGGGTCCGGTTCTGGGGTGGTGAGGGAGCGCCATACTGGTGTAACCAGCGAAGCCAGACGCCGCCATATTGGTGCGGGTCGTGGCGCCTGGTTTTCATTACTTCCGCCGGCCTACTTAAGGCGGAACTTGCCCGACGATCCTTCCCTGGCAAAAGGTGCCTTAAAGGTTAGGCGGTATACTCTGCGCTTAAGGACTGCGCGATTTGGCGCTAACGCGGAGATTTTTAAACTGCTTGCACAGCGTGCATTTTCTACTTTAAATTTGTGTTTTTAAAATAATTCTCTTCTTGTGTGCCTAAGCGCATATTGGCCCCTCACTTGCACGTTAAAATATTACCCTTCCACCGCTGTTTGGCGGGTCCGGTTCTGGGGTGGTGAGGGAGCGCCATACTGGTGTAACCAGCGAAGCCAGACGCCGCCATATTGGTGCGGGTCGTGGCGCCTGGTTTTCATTACTTCCGCCGGCCTACTTAAGGCGGAACTTGCCCGACGATCCTTCCCTGGCAAAAGGTGCCTGAAAGGTTAGGCGGTATACTCTGCGCTTAAGGACTGCGCGATTTGGCGCTAATGCGGTGATTTTTAAACTGCTTGCACAGCGTGCATTTTCTACTTTAAATTTGTGTTTTTAAAATAATTCTCTTCTTGTGTGCCTTAGCGCATATTGGCCCCTCACTTGCACGTTAAAATATTACCCTTCCACCGCTGTTTGGCGGGTCCGGTTCTGGGGTGGTGAGGGAGCGCCATACTGGTGTAACCAGCGAAGCCAGACGCCGCCATATTGGTGCGGGTCGTGGCGCCTGGTTTTCATTACTTCCGCCGGCCTACTTAAGGCGGAACTTGCCCGACGATCCTTCCCTGGCAAAAGGTGCCTGAAAGGTTAGGCGGTATACTCTGCCCTTAAGGACTGCGCGATTTGGCGCTAACGCGGTGATTTTTAAACTGCTTGCACAGCGTGCATTTTCTACTTTAAATTTGTGTTTTTAAAATAATTCTCTTCTTGTGTGCCTTAGCGCATATTGGCCCCTCACTTGCACGTTAAAATATTACCCTTCCACCGCTGTTTGGCGGGTCCGGTTCTGGGGTGGTGAGGGAGCGCCATACTGGTGTAACCAGCGAAGCCAGACGCCGCCATATTGGTGCGGGTCGTGGCGCCTGGTTTTCATTACTTCCGCCGGCCTACTTAAAGCTCCACTTTTTCAACGCGCAGCGGGGACGCGCAAGGTGACGCCTTCCCTGCGCCTGAGTCGTGCCAGAGTCCTGCCCGTCTGCGCCCGTCAGCGTTCCGGCAGCAGACGGGGCAGGACGGCTGGCAGACTTGGTCATTTTGCAGGTACTATTGTATTCTTAGCTGTAATAATGTGTTATTCCTACTCGTCCGAGACCCTTTCCGATCTTCGTCCACCGATAGGGCGCTGTCATTTGGTTTTTCCGGGCCACCGGGCATTAAGAAAAGGTTGTCAAGTCTGTGGCTGGCGAGCCCCTTTATATAACAGACCTAGTCATCCTTATCCGGAGACTACTCTTACTTGTCTACTTCTCAACACTCGTTCTCTTGGATGCCATGCCTTAGATATATGGAATCTGCTCGAGAACTCTGATATATCTTGCCTTTATCTTACCGAGACATGGCTGAGTGACTCCTCTGCCCCAGACTTAGCCAACGCCATCCCACCTAATTACTCTATTATTAGGAGAGATAGAACATCTGGGCGTGGGGGCGGTGTAGCTATTATTGTCAACAACCAATTGCGCTGCACTACCTTCCCGGTAGAAAATATTCAGAACACTGAGGCACTTGGCTTTACTCTTCATTTATCTCCTCAGTATGCTTGTACTGGTATTCTGGCATATCGCGCCCCTGGTCCTTTAGGCTCTTTTGTGGACGAGTTGCAGGTTGCCTTATCGGTTCCATGTCTTAAATCTAAACATTGTCTATTGTTAGGCGATTTGAACATACACATGGACGAGGTCGCGAATCCCGACACGATAAAACTGATGGAGGTTACTGCAACTTTAGGATTTACTCCATTTATACATGATTCCACACATAATAAGGGCCATATCTTGGACCAAGTTTTTTCCACGGTTACGATTAATGCACTTGTCCCTCAACCCGTATTATGGTCGGATCATTTCTTAATTACCTTTAGTCTTTCCAGTATTTCTCCCGCCAGATTGAACTCTGTGACTTCGCCTAAACGTCTGTCTAGGCCTTTCCATCTGTTATCTAGTGAAACGTTACTTCAAGCTTTGGCACGGTCACCTTGCACCTTGTCCGGTAATGTGGAAACTGACCTACCCATTTATACGGAATGGCTCACAACCATACTGGCGGATCTCGTGCCCGAGAAAGCCGTCAAACCTGGAAATAAACGTGCTTCTGCTCCTTGGTTCTCATCTAAGCTTAAAGATGCTCGCCAAAATTGTAAGAGAGCAGAAAGAATTTGGAGAAAAGACTACCACCCTTGTGAGAGAGTAAAATTTAAAGATTTGACAATATCCTATCACAAAATGATTTGGAGTGAAAAAAAATCTTATTTCGAACGTCGGATAGATGATTCGGACAATTCTTGTAAGGAGATTTTTAAAATTGTTAGAGACTTTACTTCGCCATCCTTGGCCATTCCTGTTCAGGGTCACTCTAAGTCTTGGCTAGATGAACTTGCACACTATTTTGTTGATAAAATAACTAGCATTCAAGCTGACCTTGCCATCTACTCTAAACAGTCTCGGGTTGTTGACCCTGACGCTCTTCTCTCTGTCAACCCCATTCTTGGGGAATTTCCGCAGTTAAGCCCTGCCGCTTCATTAGACTATTTGACAGGCTTGAAGTCGGGCTCCCCTCTAGATCCTTGCCCGATCTCTTGTCTTAACAGAATAGCCTTTGTGCTAAATGGTCCCATAAACTCCATTCTGAATTCCTCACTGTCTTCTGGCATTGTCCCGCAGGCCTGGAAGAGTGCTCTTATTCTTCCATTAATTAAAAAACCAACTCTCGATCCCATCATACACGCCAACTATAGGCCTATCTCTCTCCTCCCCGCTCTGGCGAAGGTGGCGGAAAGACATGTGCACCGATCTATCTCGGATTTCATCGAGAATAACAACTTGTTGCACAGTACGCAATCTGGGTTTCGTGCGAATTACAGCACAGAGACCGCATTGCTGGAAGTCACCACCGCTATAAGAGAGGTCTTAGACTCGGGAGGCAAGGCTATGTTGGTTATGTTAGACTTGTCGGCGGCGTTTGACACCGTCCCCCATGATACCCTCCTTATTCGACTCTGGGATTGTGGTCTTAGGGGGACGGTGTGGAACTGGCTTAAGTCATTTCTAGCCAGCCGTCGGCAAACGATCTGGGCGCCACCTCACTCCGCAGCTATGTCAGCCCTGGAAGTGGGGGTCCCTCAGGGGTCTATTCTTAGTCCCCTGCTTTTCAACATCTTTATGGCCCCCCTTGCAGAGGTTGCGGAGTCGTTTGGCGCTCAGATCGTGTCTTATGCTGATGACACCCAGCTCTTGTTCACTCAGAACAGGAACGAGATGTTTGATGGGACACGTATCAGAGGCTGCTTAGAAGCAGTCTTTGATTGGTTCAAGAGACACGGCCTGAAATGCAACTCCGACAAATCGGAGCTGCTTTTTTTCGGGTGTGTCTCTGAACCAAACTGGAAAAGTTGGTGGCCCCAGGATCTTTTTCCCCCTGCCAATGCTAGCACCAAGGCTAAAAATCTTGGCATTATCGTTGACAACGAGTTGACTTTCGGACCCCAAATAGCCTGTCTTGCTGGGAAATGCTTCGGTATCCTGAGGATGCTCAGGAAATTCCTCCCGTTGATTTCCGTGAACCATCGCAGGGTTATCGTCCAAGCATTGGTAGGGTCTCGCATGGATTATGTTAACGTCCTTTATCTAGGTCTTCCTAAATATCTAGTAAGGAGACTTCAGGTTGTGCAAAACTCAGCCGCTCGGGCTATCTATGGTCTTCCTAGAAGAGCTAGTGCCTCTAATTTGCTGAAGGAATTGCACTGGCTCCCTATAGCCAAAAGAGTGCTGTTTAAGAGTTTGACGTTAACTTATAAGGCACTCCATGACTTGGGTCCCAGGTATATTAAAAAGCGTCTTGTTTTGTATAAACCGAGCAGAGCTCTTCGCTCTGCCTCCTTGTTTTTAATGTCCGTTCCTTCCATCAAACGAACTAGACAAGGGGGGCGCTCTTTTCACTACCTGGCCCCACACGCTTGGAATAAACTGCCTCTTGCTCTTAGACAAGCCCCCAGCCTGACGTCCTTTAGAAAGGCATTAAAAACCTGGCTTTTTACTTATGAATTGTGAAGTCTTTTAATCTCAGTTATGTTTCCTTTCCAATAAAGGCCCTCTTCGCTAAAGCGCCGGGACACTCCATTGCGAGTAGCCGTTGCGCTATAGAAGAGCCAATTAACATAACATAACATAACACGACCACGATGCACTTATTGCCAGCATGCTTACTGCTTAAATGCAGCTACTCAGAAAGCATGCAAGGTGGTTAGGGCCCAGGTGTGCTATAGCTTGAATGAATAAATTGAATGAAGTGATCCAGGGCTGAAATATTTTGGGTAGAACAAGGTCGATGACTCGTTGGTCAGATGATGAGGAACAATTCTCTGTGAATTTTCTGTGTGTTTATACTGTGTGATTATAAGTACTGTACTCTGAATGAACGGTATGGTACAAACATATCAAGAGTGAGGTATATTTTCTACGGGTAACTGTATTGGTTTAAATTGATTGGAATATTTTCACAGCCATTGTTAGTAGAAGGGACTTGTGCCGATACACGGCGAGAGAGCATTACCACACCATGTAACTTTCATAAATATAATTTCGAACCATGTAAATCACGTATAAAACGAAATACTGAATTGAAATGAATGAAATATGCATGACGAGTGGTTCCCTACCAAGAAAAGCTGTAGGGATATACGCCAATCCACGGCTTAATCAATGTATTGCCTAAGAGTGTCAGGATGCCTAATTGTAAACAGAATTCTGAAAGTTTGTGATTTAGAGTGGCATAATCATACTCTGCGCAATTCAAAGATGGCGCCCATGTTCCTCACGGGCAAGATTGTCCCTTCTTTATGTTTATTGTTGAAAGCTGTGACGTGATGCTTTATTAATGCCTACAATTCTCGGAGTCATTGACACCGAAGAAGGCTTGACGCCGAAACGCGTCTGTTCAATTTGCAATAAAATACTCTATAATTGCGTCCCCTCGTGAGTGCGGGATTGTGTGCGGGATTGTGCAAAATCTGAGCGTATATATATATATATATATATATATATATATATATATATATATATATATATATAAGTCTGTCACTTGTTAGAGGTGCATATTACCATATTAATGTATAGGTGTTTTAAGTGCTAGGTATTAGTTTGCCAAACCCTGTCAACTATAAAAAAGATTGCATCGCCATAATTTGGTAATCAAAATGAAGATACAAATAGGTTATTGGTAAGTTTGGTATATCTTTAGAATCTACACTAACCCAGTGTGAAGGAACTTGGTGAGTAGATGAAATTGGGCCTTGTCTGCAGTAATTATTAGTCCCAGATCGCTGTATCAGTTTTGGTAGCAGCCTGATAGTTAGTATTCATTATTTTGGCAAATTAATGGTTGAATTATTGATTTTTGTTACTAATATGAAAAGATAGCGTCTTTGTTTTGTGTTGTCTGGAAGTATGGGTACGGAGTTTCCTAAGAACCCGGGATGTTTATTTAAGCCCTGGAGGCAGATGAACGGTGTGGGGAAGTATCACACTACAGAAGTACTTTGTCTGTTGTAATATAGAACACTGAAATGCTGTTGATTTTATTCTAAGGGACCTATTCTGTTGAAAGAAGATTGTATGAGATAGTGAAAGTCTGTTTCCGAAACTTTGGCCTTACATCTCCCCTCTTTTCTAAAAGTTCTCTTCCAAAACTTTGGCTAGTATCCCCAGTGGAGTGCCAAGACCTCTTTCACTTGATTGAGAGTAAAGTGGCGCTGGTTGTTATTTTGCTGGATGTAAAAGGAATCTTTTTGAGTAATTGAACTATCTCTTTATTAGCGGAGCAGACAAAGTAGCAGCGTTTTGTGTTGTTTCTAAAAAGAATTTAGTTAGGAGAAAATTGTAGTACATTGCTGTATTATTTTGTGAAGGGTCAGTCATAGGAGTTAAACTGATGTCACCATAAGCAGCGCTGGCATTGGTCAGAATAGGGGGTGTGTATTGTGCTGTGATTGGTTGGTTGGTGTGAGCCAATACAGTGAGTGGAATTATGGAAGAATTTCCTTTATTTGTCAAATCTAGCGAAAAGAGAGAGTTAAAAATGAAGTTGATGAAAGCGATTCAGGATTTCATTAATAAAGATAAACCGATAGTTACTAGAGAGGGAATTCCTGTACCTCCTCCAAGATCGCCTGCTTCTTTTATGATGCTAGAGCTTGGGTATCATACATGTACATGGTTGGAGAACTGGGTGAGCTATACAGAGGATGATGGAGTTTTAGCCTTCCCAGAACATGGTACTTTTAATGTGAGAATTTTGGAGAGTTTGAGGAGATGAATGAATTTGTTGAAACAAAATCCTAGACCTTTGCAGTATGAGGCGCTTGAAGAATGGGAACATGAGGTGTGCAGAAGAGAGAGAGATAGGAATGTAATGAAATACAGGAATATGTTGAGATCGTATTCAGAGGCTAAGTGGGATGCCCAGATGAAAAGATGGAGGAAAGAAGTGAGTGTGGATGGATTATACCCAGTAAGGGCTGCTGAGAATCAGACTGGTGTAAAGAGAAAAATAATAATGTAGAGAGTTCAGAATTAGATATGGATCCAAATTAAATTGATGATGAATTATTAGAAGAAATGGTATTGAAAAGACCTCCACCGTATCAAGAGAGTCTGGATGGGGTTACTCCAAGTGCACCATTAATTGAAAGAGAAGTTCCACAAGGTCCACAGGTTTCACAAGCTACATAAGTTCCATTGGCTAAACAGTCCTCACAGGTTACACAAGTTTTACAGGAGAAAGAAATTGAGATGCTTAATAGAGCGAAGGAAGAGTTAACTCAGAAAATAATCAGATGAGCCTAAATGTAGAAGCATTGTCAGTTCCAATGATCATTGGACCTATAGTTCCTTTGTATAGTGAGGGTCAAGATATATCTAGAGTGCATGCATTGACGATTCCAGTGAATGGTGTTTGGAATGTTGATGGGTTGGATTCAAATGAGATGAGTATGTCATTAATTGATCTTCCGGTGAATGGAAATGTAACTGAAACACCAAAAAAGAGTGTACAAATAGATCCTAGAAAATTATTGTTGAATGAGAGAGAAACAACTACAATATCATGAGGATCAGATTCTGTGGGACCTTCGCCAGAGGAGTTAGATGAATGGATAAGAGGAATAAGTCTAAATTGAGTATAGATTTAGGTAGATAGAACATTGATTTAGAAGAAATGATTATTGGTACAATCCGTCCTGAGAGACTGAGTAAGTATCAGGATGAGGAGTTGTTTTTTTTGTGTAAAAATATTACATTAAGAGTGAGAGATTGAATAATCAAACGTTTTGCAAAAGACATATATATTGGACTTTAGTGTCAAAGATCTGGACAGTTTAAATGCATCTGGTAAATTATTGCAAATAAAAGAGTTGATAAATACTCTGGAAAAGTGGGGTAATTTAGAATAATGGAAAGGTAGGTGGGCAAAAAAGAAACAAGAAAAACTGGCAAGTAAGGGTGTGACTGCTTCTTCTTTACTTCCGTTAAAGGAGACAGAGTTGCCTGCTGAAACGATATATCCAATGAAAGAAGTTCCGGGTGGTGGACATGTTCACATTACTTGGTCAAGACAAGGTATATTGTCTTTCACAAATGAATTTCCCAGGTTGAGAGAAAAGTCTGTAGAGTGGTACAAACAGGTAGAGAGATTTGGAAAGGTTTCAAAGGTCTTGTAGAAAGATTTGGATGGTTTGTTTGATATTGTAGTTCCCGCTGATTTATGGACTGAGTATAACATTGCAGTTGATTGGCCAAAAGAAGAATATCTTAGAGATGGTAAAACTGGAGCCCCGTCAGAAGATGTGATAAAGAAATATAATCAAGTGATTACATATTTGAAGAGTAAAATATCCCCAAAAGAAACAGATTGGGTTAAGATTGATAGGACGACACAGGAGTTGAAAGAATCAGTACATGCTTATTATAAAAAGGCTTTTACAAGTGTTTAAACAGTATAGTGGTTTTGAGAGCATAACTGACAATGACATGGGTCATTTTGTAAATAAGTTTGTGTTTGGTTTGAAACCAGAGATTAGTAATATCATTCAGCAACATTTGATGTTTTGGCAGAATAAGACAGTGTATGAAATTCTGAGCTATGCAAAGTACTGTAGTGATGATATTGAATCAAGACATAAGAAGTTGAAAGAGAAAATGGTGTGGGCACAGGTGAAAGTGGCACAGCAGAAAAATAGCAATTTTGTTGATGTTTCGCAAAGTGGTTTCCAGATGAAAGAGCAGAATCTGAATTTTCAAAATAATCAGATACCTATAAATATTGAACCGAATGGTGGTGTTCAAGTGCAATTACCAGGAAAAGGTAGAAGAATAATAATGAAGAAGAGATGAAAAAGAAATATCCGTGTCATAGATGCGGTAGGTTGGGACATTGGAAGAACGAGTGTAAGACAGTGTTAGGAAATAAGGAATGGTTCAAAATTTCAATCCACAGATACAAAATGAAGTGGTTGTGAATCAACAACAATTGAAACAGAAACAGGTAGTTACACCACAGGTACAAGTGCCTCAAGCTCCTATGCCAAATAATGTGACTGCTCAGGTACAGAGATACAGTGTGGATGCTGGTTTTCACGTGGGTGAACAATTTGGTAAGAATCAAAATGTACAAATGGTTTTACAATATTGGTTGCAGTGTCCTGAGAGTGATTCGGATTCACCCCAATGATGGTGCCTGAGTGGTAAGGTAGAGTGTGTGCTTGGCACATCTCTAGTGGTAGATCAGTCGGGTCCTTTTGTGGATGGGAAGTTGGAAGGTAATGATATTACATTCCTTGTGGACACTGGTGCTACCTGTTATACTGTAAGAGCAGCAGGAATTCTGAACCTACCCTTCTCGGGAGAAACTATCAAAGTTGTAGGAGCCTCAGTTAAGCATATTACGACTCCAGTGACTAAACCAATGGAGGTTCATATTCAAAGGTTTAGAGATTTGCATCAATTTGTGGTGTGTGACACAAGTCCTGTAAACCTTTTAGGTAGGGACTAATTGTGCAAGATGAATTGCACCATCTATTGTACACCGGATGGTGTTGCCTTCCAAACACCTGATGAGGATGTTGCTTTCAAGGTGATGTTAGCAAAGCAAGGGACAGAAGTGAATGATTTGTATCCCTTATTTACAGCAAATGATTTGCCTGTTGAATTGAGAGACACAGTGACAGCTGATGTGTGGGATTTCTCAGGGATAGACATCGGATTGATGAAGGGTGTTGATCCTATTCACATTTTGGTTAAACAGGGTGCAGAATTTCCAAAAACACCACAGTATAAAATGAGTCCTCAGACTATTGAGGAAGATACTCCTATAATTGAGGAAATGATTGAGCAGGGTATTCTGAGAGAAATACTAGGGAGTCCTTGTAATTCACCTATTTTGGAAATTAGGAAACCGAGTGGCAAGGATAGGATTGTGGAAAAAATGAGAAATGGGAGCGAGCCCACACCCAAGAGAAGGGGTACCACAGGTAGGTAAGAAAAAGATTTCTCCTGGGAAGGTTTACACCATACCTAAATCAATCAGACTTCTAGGTCTCAATTCCTACAGCCTTACTTTAGGTTATTTGACATCACCATGTCATTCATCATACATTGGGACCCCAATAGACAACTATGTAGAAGGACTAGTTCCATACATGACATGATACATTCTACGTTTGCTCCTCTACAGTCCACATGCCCCAGGATGCTCCAGATGGCATCAATGGTCGCATCCTGGGGGATGTTTGTGTAGAGGGCTTCGATGTCCAATTTTACAAGTATTTGTGTGTGTTGATTGAACTCCATACCTTCTACTGTGCTGATCATATGAGAGGAGTCCCTAATATAGGATTTATGGTTCTGTACTAATGGCTTGAGGAATGTATCCACGTATTGACTAAGGGGTTCCAAAGGCGAATTTATACAGCTAACTATTGGTCTGAGGGGTGGATCTTTAATGTTTTTGTGGCACTTCGGGAGACCATACATGGCAGGAATAATAGCTTTCTCATTGAGGAGGAACTTATATTCCTTATCCGTAACCCAATTGTTTTGTTTGGCTGCTTGTAATAATATATCAATGTCTTTCATCAATGTATTCCAATGGGACATGGGTACCTGTTTGTAGTGTTCTTGAACTTCTAAGAGTGCCCGAATGCGTCTCTCATAATCATCTGTATCGAATATAACAATCCCGCCGCCCTTGTCGGCGGGTTTAATTGTTATATTAAGATCATTTTTCAAGCGATAAACGGACTGTTTTTGTTCTCTGTTCAGATTCTGAGGTACTCGGGTTGGTGTTCCCATAGATTACGGACCTTAGATTCTACTATTTGCTCAAAGACATCCACCTTTCTATCTACTTGGCTACTATGAGGGGTGAAGGTTGATTTAGGCTTTAATCCCGATGCGCTTACCTCCTCAATGTATTCCTTACCTTCAAAGAATCTGGTGAGTCTGATCTTCCTAAAGAAGGATTTAAGATCCTTTTCCACGACGAATCTATTTACTTGGCTGGTTGGCGCAAAGGTAAATCCCTTTTCTAGGAGTTCTAGTTCATTATTTGAGAATATTCGTTTAGACAAATTAATTATGAGAAATATTTTTGAATCTACCTCCAATATTGTCGGGTTCTGGTCTGTAGTATTCCTGTTGAGGTTGATGCCTCACATTCGTGCCTCTCCCAAAATCTCTGTTCGTTCTTTGGCCCCTCCTCGGGCGCTGATCTAAAAAAGGTGGATGGTCAAAGGAAGATCCTGTATATGAAGGACCCATATTGCCTGTCCTAGTCCCTTCCGTGTAATTTCCCCCTCTGGAATTACTGGCCATATCTCTTGAGTTTGACTCTTCCTCACTTCCTCACCCAGAAGATTTCGAAAAGGTTATTCCTTTTCTTCCTCTTTGGTAAATTTGCCTCTGATTATATGGGCGCTCCCAGGTTTGGTCTCTTTGTTGTTTATAATAATCCTTTTCTAAGTATGGGTAATTGCTTTCCATACTATATTTTTCTATATCCCTTCTTATTTTCTTTGTCTTCTTATTTATCAAATAATCTCTATATCCACTAATGTCTGTTTCAAATTTCTCCAATTTCTTTTTAGCTTCATCGAGTACTGAATTGTCCTGAATTTCTCTAATGAGTTGTTCTATTTCTTGTTTTTCTAAAATTATCAGTTCATGTGCAGTCTCGATGATTAGTAAGAGCCAGTCCCTGATGCACCTATTTGCTATGTGGGTCCAGGTCTCCAGGAACTTCCTGTAGTCCACAAATAGCCCCGGTTCATTCCGGATTTGAAGGCCCACAGGAATGACCCCCGCTTTTACATACTGAATTAAAAATTCTGCATGCATTTCTGTGCGGACTAATTTCTTTTTTAGATTTAGTATTTTGCCCCACTTATCATTGTTACTCGAAAGAACTGTGACTGTGCTTCCATTTTTTGTGTTCATACTAAGGATTTTTTTGTATTGTTCCTCACTAAACCCGACAGTTTTAAACGGGTCCATCTCCTTTTTGTATATCTATATGTGTATATATAATAGCGGGAAGACCTCACTATTTAATGTACCTCTAAAGATAATAATGGTCACAAAGGAGCAGGTCAGGCCTTGCTAGAGAGTCCACAAAGTAGGGACTACGGATACAATCCGCACGAGAGGTTAAAGAACACTCCCCAGCCAACTGGCTGTACACAATAAGTGGAAAAAATGAGAAATGGGAGCGACCCCACACCCAAGAGAAGGGGTACCACAGGTAGGTAAGAAAAAGATTTCTCCTGGGAAGGTTTACACCGTGCCTAAATCAATCAGATTTCTAGGTCTTAATTCCTACAGCCTTACTTTAAGTTATTTCACATCACCATGTCATTCATCATACATTGGGACCCCAATAGACAACTATGTAGAACAATACAAAAAATTCACTACTTGATAAAATTACACATTCTGATTTTAATAAAAATTGTACATTCAATATAAATCAAACAATAATTTTAAAATCCTCGTTGGAGACGAATTATACAGTACACGAAATTTAAAAACCCAAGTATGTGTCAACATAGGCGATCCTAAAAACTAGAGAGCAAACAAACAAAAAAAGTGCAAAATCATAAAAGCATCCTAGATTACGTTACTCCACATGGAACTCAAGGTCATTATATGCAAGTGTCCATTAATTATCTCATCAATGTGGCACCCGTATGGTTCCTTGGATGTAACACTTTGTGGTGCGTCGACGCGTTTCGGTGATCTGTAAATTATTGTGTGCCACCTTCTTCAGGAAAATATATGAACATAGCTCTCTCCCTAAAACAACAAATATTTCCCAATTAAAAAACAACGAAACATTACATTACATTACATTACAGTACGAACTCTGTACCTCATGATTTTACAATGCATCATTCTTTCTACCCCACCTCCTCATTGTAGAGTACAGAGAACCCCCCCATTCGACATAGTCTTAAGTCTAAACAAATTCATTAATGATTAGTGAAGAGTACAGTTACAACAAGTTTTATCCAGGACCATTGCTTCCCTTGAAATTAATATAAGTGAGTATTGTTTGATTTATATTGAATGTACAATTTTTATTAAAATGAGAATGTGTAATTTTATTAAGTAATGAAGTTTTTGTATTGTTCTACATAGTTGTCTATTGGGGTCCCAATTTATGATGAATGACATGGTGATGTGAAATAACTTAAAGTAAGGCTGTAGGAATTGAGACCTAGAAATCTGATTGATTTAGGCACGGTGTAAACCTTCCTAGGAGAAATCTTTTTCTTACCTAAGTATAGGATTGTGCAAGATTTGAGGGATATTAATAAGTTTGTGGTACCTTGGTGTCCAATAGTGCCCAATCCAGCAGTAATTCTTTACCAAATTCCTTGTGACCTGGAGTGGTTCATGGTTATTGACTTGTGCCAAGCATTTTTCTCAATACCACTGTATCCAGATAGCCAATATCTTTTTGGTTTCCGGTTCGGAGACCGCGTTTTGGCATGTTCCATGTTCTAATGCTTTGCTTTCTCAACCAGGAGAAAGCGCCTCTGAGCACAACGTAGAGGACCAAATGGTCTTATTCCATCATACCGAAGTGTGAATCACATATTAGGAAATACCAAATAGTTCATCCAAAGTTCAAAATTTATTCAACCGAAGGTTAAAGGTGTTGAATCATCGTTCAGTGAAAGAATATATTCAATAGCGTGTCTCCATCATTGAGAAAAGTTTTTAACAGATGATCACACATCCCGATGCATTTCGGGCCACGCCCTTCTTCAGGGGATTACTCTACAAAACAATCCAAATGAAACTATTCAAATACATGTCTATCTGATAACAAGCAAATACAGTATATATGGTGCTCCTAAATAGTCCCGGAAAAGAAGGTGCCAAGAAAAAGAAAACAGCCTAAAACAGAGCCTCAACCAACATAGAAACACCCCAAGATGTGTGGAATAGATCCGTAACGGGAAACAAAAGTCAAAATCGTTCAACATATGTAACACGGAAAGATAGTCACCGTTACTAAAGTGCTGTGCTCTGAAGGATGAAACGAGTGAAAATGCACCGGGAAAATGCAAAATGCGTAAGGCAGTAGACACGTGCACTATTATAGAAAAGATCCGGTTCGGAGACCGCGTTTTGGCATGGTGCCATGTTCCTCAAGGGTATAGGGAGAGTCCTTCGGTTTTTTATCAGATTCTGAAAAAGTGTCTTGAGTCATTAGTTATGCCAGAAAACACAGGGGGATATTACCAACAAATTGTGATATTTATCACAATTCACGTTTAGTGTGAGATTTTTTATCGCCGCCGATCACCGGACACTATTGTCGCATTAGCGGCGTATTAGCAACACACCGCTAACAGGAAAAGCTTCCTTTTCCGGCGTAAATGGATGGCGATAGATTTTTAGCGTGACGGCGATAAAAAATCTCATGCTAACTTAAAAAAAGTGGCGATAGGCCAATCAGCAATAGTATCCGATTGCTAATTGGCACCAGGCCTGCATTTCTCACGCTTAGCACGAAAATGCACTACAAAAGGCCCGCCAAGCAGAAAAAATTTAAAATGAATAGAAAATAGCAGAGGAGACATGGATGAAGCTGGGACCAGTGCAGAGACCACAAACAACCCCACAAATACCCAGGAGGAGCAGCCAGAGACCCATGTGAAAGCAAAGAGGAAGAGGAATCCAAAGTTCAGCCAGCAGGAAAACCAGGTCCTGATTGCGGAGGTGACTGAACACCAACAAGAACAGTTTTTCACCTCCACAGTGACATTGGCAAGAAAAAAAGAAATATGGCAGGACATTTTGCCCAAGGTGAATGCCGTCAGAGTGAGGAGGAGGACAGTGGATGACTGCAAGAAGCGCTGGCATGATACCAAGCTCAAAACCAAGGTGAAACTAGAAGCCAACCTGAAAACAGCAAAGCAGACTGGAGGTGGGAGTCCAGCACCACAGGAGGCGCTGGATGAGTTGGAGGAGCAGGTGTCCCGAGTCATCAGTGAGGGGTCGGTGGTCGGCGTTGCAGGCCAGGACACTGCTGAACATGACCAGACACAAAAACAAGAGGGTGAGCAACAACCAGGGACTGGGGGGGGACAGGTGTGGATGGGTCCAATGGCACTAATGTACAATTAAATATATTGCAGTGCATACCAACAATTACTGTGGATCATGTCCCGAATACTGTGGCATACACACATATCACCCAACTCAAACAATACATTGCAAGACACATATTTGCCAGCACACAGACCTGGAAATGTGCACAGAAAAGTAAGCCCAACACAGTCCAAGATCAACATCAGACCACTAAATAAGTGCTACACCAAATGGCAAAGTGGCACATTAACTTGACATGTGGCAGGGTGGCAAAATGGCCCCTTGCCTCATCACCACGCATATACAAATCGTCTCCACAAGGATGCATCTCTCTCTGACGGCAAAATGAGGATGCACTGTGAATGTGACAGATCATGTGCGCGAAGAGGCATGCCACCACCAGTGTCAGCACACCGGTAACATTGTGCACATGTGTCTGAGTTGTGTGCAAGGCTGTGTATGTGCAGTAAAGTCCACCTATATGCACATGCACGTAGCCATCTGCAGATGAATTGGACATGCATGGTGATTAGGCAAGGGGGAAAATCTGACATCCTCCCGCATTTCCAGGCAATGTGCCCCCTTTCCTGTTCATGAGATGCAGTCCTGTGTACAACAAAAAGTGGGGTAGCATCTAGGGAGTCTGCATACCACACACACATGCAATGTCACAACAAAGTGACCATGTAAGCCGCTGGATAAAAGATGCACATCCAAAAATGCACACAAAAAGCACATTTCACTCAAAGGACAATGGAATACAATGAGCAGGTGGGGCTATGCCTACAACACCACAGTACGTGGACAATTAAGTTCAGGAATGTGTCACAAAAATATGTACTGCATGCCTTGTCTGTGTGACATATTCCCAGAACCACACTGTGCCTGTAAAGCAGTATGACAACCAAAGTATGACAACAAGCAAGGATAGCAAAGTTGCAAAAATTAATGACAAAGGCATAAATGGCACCCTCAACCCTTAAGGTCAAATCGCACTCCTCCACCGCCAATTGTACACATCTGTCATACAGAAAACAGCATTCCACATCAGTACTAATGTGAGTTGCCCATCACACCATCATGTGCAATTAAACGTAACTGTTTGGTAAGTCAACCGTTTCAATGAACAAATAGGCAGGTAGGTAGTTATCACCCACACGCTAGGCCAGGCATTGAATACCAGAACCAGGACAGCATGTATCATCCATGTCAGTAGCTGTTTGGCACACACACAAACACACATCACCCTGCCATTTGCATCTCTTGTGAGGGTGGCGGTGACAAGGCCTGAGCACCATAAATAGGCATCATGTAATGCACATACATCAGAATACGGACCACTTACACACCAAATGTGTGTTCAACCTTGAGGGCAATGGGTGTTGACACTGTCTGTTCAAACAGCAACAACAATAGAAACTCACGCTGCACCATACTCACAACGGGTAAGCCAACAGGAGGGCAGTAAGCAATGCATGCAAGATAAAACATGAAGGACGACATGCACACAAGTCAAATCACAATAGACAAAGGTACATGGATGCTCATGTGTACCACATAGCGCAGCTCATGTTGAAACAGCAAGTATGCTCTCCTTGCCAATGTGCCTAAAGGGGGCCCTCCTCACACATAACTCATCATGCACAAAACACATGCACATGTTCAGTACCCTGCAATGCTGCTTGTCCGTGAGCCACATTGACAAGGCAAGTGACAGTGCATGATGAATAGCATGCTTGCAGGCCCAACAAATTAACCTGGTGCAGGCCACCTCACTGAGGTGGCTGAGTGTGGACAACATCCTTTTTTTTACTTTATTTTTCATTTTGATCACATTATAAGCATCCAGCCGGGACGCCAAGGGACCCGAACTAGGTTACTCGCAGAGGATCCTTCCCAACCAAATAGGTACCGGGAATACCTCTCCCCCGCGCCCTGAAACTCTGGAGCAGAATGCTATAGCGAAGATTTTTTCTCGCAAGCAGCAAGTGTCTGTAAGTAAATAGACACTCCTTCTAATTTTCACTTTTTCCACACACCTTAGCGCGTGTGTAGGAGATAATCACCCGTGGCACCACTTTTGCCACTCACTTCACTCTTCTCCTGGTCCTGACGAAAGTCCTGCCCAATTGTTTAAGGGACTGAAACATGTAGACCGCAACACATGTTATGTTAGGCGGAATTTGTAGAGCGCACTGACACCATAAGTTTCCTGGCGCTAAAGGGTGCATAGATTGCAAAGAGGCAGGCTAACCGGTCAGAGTGAAGAGTCTGGTTTTTAGGAGCTTCCTAAAGTTCAATAGGGAGCAACTTGATTTGACTGACAGGGGAAGGGGGTTCCACAGTTTGGGGACCAAATGGGCAAACCGTCGGCCGCCAAACTTTTTAAGTTTTATGGTCGGGGTGACCAGCAGATGAAGGTGAGCCGACCGAAGATTACGCACCGGGTGGTGCTCCACAATCAAGGTTTTAAGGAAGACAGGGCTGGTGCAATAGAGAGCTTTGAACATCAGACAGCCGGTCTTGAAGGCTGCCCTTTGTTCGATCGGCAACCAATGTAGTTTACGCAGCAGAGGTTTAGCAGATTGCCACTTTGGGGTTTTATGAATGAGTCTAGCAGCCTGATTTTGTACAATTTGGAGACGGCGAAGCAGTGATTGTGGAAGCCCATGGTACAAGGAGTTCTAGAAATCAAGGCGGGATAGCACCAAGGACATTACAACCTGTACCAGTGCCGCATGTGAGAGTAAGTGGGACATTTTGCGGATTTTGCGCAGTTGGAACATGCTGGAAGAGATCACAGCCCCTACTTGAGCCTTAAGGGAGAGCTCTGCGTCGATGACCACCCCGAGGCTCTTTACCGAGCTAGCTGGGGCGGGGGGAGGGACCAGCTCCTTAGGCCAGAACTGGGGGCCCCAATGTGTAGGGCTGTTTCCAGGTAGGATAAGCTCCGTTTTTCCGGGGTTTAACTTGAGTTGCTTATGGTTCATCCACTGCTGTATGTGGAGCATAACAGCTTGAAAGCTGTTTGCAGCATCGGGGGAATTGAGGGGGAAGATGATCTGTAGGTCGTCGGCATAATTGAACACTACGATATCCCACCTCTTTAGTGAGTGGATCAATGGCCGGAGATATAGATTAAATAGCAGGGGAGAGAGGGAGGAGCCCTGAGGAACTCCGCAGGTCGAGGGTACCTTGGTTGCCCTGAAGGGGCCCAGACGTACTGCTTGTACTCTGCCCGAGAGGAAGGACTTAATCCACTCGAGGGCAGGACCCTGGATGCCGGCCTGCTCGACACGGTGGAGGAGAATGTTATGGTCCACCGTGTCGAAGGCAGCCAACAAATCCAGTAGTACAAGTGCCTGAGGTGTCCCCTTGTCTGCGTTCCCCCTCAGGGTATCCAATACTGCCAAGATAACAGCCTCGGTGGAGTGGGCCGGCCTGAAGCCAGCTTGATTGGGTTCAAGATAGCAGGAGCTTTCGATGAAGTGAGAGAGGCAGTAGGTGACGTGGGCCTCAAGAAGTTTGGACAGATAGGGCAGGAGGGAGATGGGGCGATAATTGGAAAGATTTGCAGGATCGGCTCCAGGTTTCTTCAACAAGGGTACTAGGACAGCCTCCTTAAAAGAGCTAGGGACCGTACCAGTACTAAGGGAAGCATTCAGCAAGGGTAGTATGCAATCAGGTAAAGTGATACAAACGTCCCGGAGAACAGAGGGAGGGCAGCAGTCATTGGGGGAGCCTGACTTGATGCGGGCCGCAAGCTTGGCCAGAGAATTGGAATTAAGGGCGGGAAAGTGCGTAAGGGACAGTTGGTTGATAAGAGAAGCGTCCGATGGTCTTACGGAAGTGAGGGGAGGAATGGAGTTCTTAATGTCAGCTATTTTATCAATGAAGAAGGAGTTCAGGGAGTTGCAGGACTCTTGTGTTGGGGCCTGAGTGGGTAGGGTTCTGTCGTCCGTGGTAAGCTCGTTCATGACTTTGAAGATTTCTTTAGATTTGTTATGGGCGGAGAGGATTCTGTCAGAGACGTGTGTGGATTTGGCCAGAAAGATCGCGCCTTTGTAGTCTTTACGGGCTGCGACGAAGATCGCTCTATCGGAATCGGAGTAATTGCATCTCCAAGTCCGCTCTAACTGGTGCACCTTCAGTTTCTGTGCTTTCAGGGCACTGGAGAACCATCTATGTGAATTGCTGTGTCTGGTGCGTGGAAATTTGGTGAGAGGGGCGAACTGGTCACTGGCTGTCATTAGCCAATTGGTGGTGTCTCCTTCCATTGACGCGGGCGTCAGTGTCAATAGTGGGACGAGTGTTGGCCAGGAAAGCAAGGAAGCCCTGGGAGTCGTAAGAGCTCCATTTGCGTGATAGCCCACCTGCCAGGGGAGGGGCCTTGACCCTGCCACTGACTGTGATGGTGGCGTCGATCAGATGATGATCCGACCAGATGCAGGGGGAGAAAACTGGACGGGATAGCGCTAAGTCATGGGTCCAGATATGGTCAAGGGTCAACACATAAGCCAACTCATAGTAACATTTTTACTATTTGTAGTTGCACCACATATATTTTTATATTTTTACTGATACCCTGGGCCGCCAAGAATAAAATAGTAGGTAAGGATTCCCAGAGGTATATTTTAACACCCACCTTCATCCGCATCACACAATTGCATGACACCCGCTCCGCTGTAGTCAGGCATGGAAGCACACCAGGTGGCACTCGGCTGCCTGGTTGGACCCGGATGATGAAGCATGACACCAACCAGGTTGGTGTGTGAGGGGTTTATAAACAAGACCTATTGGGTCCAGCCACAAGGCCATAGTTACAAGTGACCTAGAATAACAGCACATATTCTAAGCATACAGTGGGCTAGTCCACATTGATTCTTCACATTATAAGCATCACATTCAACAATTCTCACAGTCATAGAAAAGTATCCAATTGCCAAGGTACAGTATTAATAGAGTGCCTAAGGTTAGCTGCCAATCAGAGCCATGTTTTACCATATGTCCAGTCTATAACGGATATCCGTGCCAAACTTGCAACGAGTTTACTGCCCGTAGCCGGCATTCTTCAAGCGTAGGTATACATATCAAGGTTAGCATTAAAACGCATTCAGTACTTTCCCCTGCTTTTTCACCCCACTCCAGTAGGCACCACCCCACTGATCAGCTGTGTTGGCAGGTCTTTTTGCTGGGAGGCCAGAAAAGTCTTCAGAGGGCCCCAAACATCCCTAGGTCAAGAGGAGGATGGGATAGTCGTGGCATATTCATTGCTATGCGTATTGCAAGTGACCATGCTGGCAGGCAGATCTTCATGGTGGGGACTGATTTACTACCCCAGTGAAGCGCTATCTCTCTTTTGGCCAATAAGAAACTAATAGCCGCAAATTTCCAACTTTTTGGGGGGAAGTTGAACATGTAACCTTGGAGTGCAATTTCTGGAATAGGAGTGAGTGGTAAATGGAGCATGTCGCCAAGTGTCTTGTGAATCGCAGTCTAGTATGGTTGCAGTCGTGGGAGGCCCATGCCAAATGTGCAAAGTCAGCTTGGGGAACTCCGCACTTGCAACAGTTATGGGGTTTTGTCGGATCTAGCTTTGGTACTGTAGTGGGAGTGCTGCATACCCTGCACAGAAATTTAAAATGTAGCAGTTTATGTCTGCTGTTGAGGGAAGTGTCTTTAGTGAGGGTGCTGCACACGGCCCATTGGTCGTCTGATATCGGACCACCCAGATCCACTTCCCAAGCTCTTCGGAGCCTATCGTCTTGTGTAGGGACAAGCTTTGTACATAGTTTAAATAGTTTGGAGACGAGGTGAGATCCCTGGTCACTTTCAATGACCAGGGATAAGGGAGTGAACGCATCTTGTTCTAGGGGGTAACTGGGCAATGTGGCTTTTAGTGCTGAGTGCAAACATCTGAGAATGAACTGGTCCATAAAAGTGGTGCCCGGGAATTGGAGATCGTCAGCCCCATTGAATACATGAATATTAGGAAATAGATCACCTACTTTAGTAATCCCAAATTTAGTCGAAGTACGTTGTACTATTGCCTACCCCGTAATTGGAAGCCAGCGGGCATTAGGAAGTGGGAGAGCAGTCGAATACAGGTCAGTTGTGTGAGTGTAGTGTTGAAGCGTTCCCAAGCCCAACTGGTCGTGGATACTTTTGTATGTATGTTGGGTCTTTAGGGAGGCCTATGGGGGAATGGTGGATAAGCGTTCAGGAAGGACTAGGTCTGATTTGGGTCGGAGATAAGAAATCCTGGCGTCGGGGTGATACCATGCGTGGGCGTAGCTGCGTTGGCCTGCTAAATAATATAAATGGAAATCCGGGACTCCGTAGCCCCCCTTCTCGTAGGGGAGTGTTAGAGCCTGCGATCGCACACGTGCCCGAGCAGTTCCCCAAACCAGGCGAATTAAATGGGATCGTAACGTCGCAAAAAACCTATTTGTAAGGGGGATGGGGACATTGTTGAAGAGATATAAGAATTTGGGGAGGACTACCATTTTAATTATAGTGACTCTGCCCGCCATACATGAAGGCAACTTCTGCCAGTGTTCAATTTGTGTTTCCAACGCATAAATAGTTTGTCCATAATTGAGGCATATTATCACGTTCGTGTCTAAGTGGATATGTATGCCAAGATACTTAGTGGAGTCAGTACACCACTCCAGTGGGAACTCCAGTTCCCGGGGGGTCGTGCTGGGAAAATGACAGACTTATGCCAGTTAATACCCAGTCCTGAATGCTGACCAAAGCGAAGTATTTCACGGATGAGGGGGTCTAGGTTAGTTTGAGGTTCTCTGACGTATAGTACAGTGTCATCTGTGTAAAGGGAGACCAGTAGCGGGCCTGTGTTGAACTGCAGGCCTCGCTGTAGGTGCTTTTTTTGGAAGTGTCTTATTAAGGGGTCCATCGCCAGGATGAAAAGTAAGGGCGAGAGTGGACAGCCCTGTCTGGTGCCCTGAGATAAGGAGAATTGTTGTGACAGTGTACTATTTAATCTAAGACGAGCTGTTGGCAATCAATAAAGTAAGGCTGTAGTGGTCATGAATCCCATTGGTATTCCCATCCAGCGCATTACTGACATAAAAAAGGGCCATTCCAGCAAATCAAAGGCTTTTTCCGTGTCTTGGAGTATCGCTGCCGCCGGTATATCTGGATTAATTCTATGTATGACTGAAAAAAGTGTTCTGAGATTCAGGGATGTGGAGCGGCGAGGGACAAATCCTGATTGTGCGGGGCAGTAATAGATTCCATTAACAGTGACAGCCGCACTGCTATGATCTTGGCAAGTATTTTGTAATCTAAGATTAATAAGGAAAGGGGCCTGTAGGAGCTGCACAATTGTGGATCTTTGCCAGGTTTAGGTAGGAGAATAATAACCGCTTCTCGCAGGGTTGGGGGAAGAACCTGTTTCTCCAGTGCTTTGGCGTATACTTCTATGAGTTGCGGGGGCAAGAGATCATTTAAGGCTTTGTAGAAATCGCCAGTAAACCCATCCAACACAGGAGCGGAGGATGGGCGAAGGGAATCGATGGCCTCAAGCACATCAGATACCGAGATAGGTTCAGCTAAAAAGTCTTGCATGTATTTCTCAAGGTAAACCAGGCCTATCTCGGAAATATAAGATTCCATTGAAGTGTGGGCAGTCCCCAGTCTTGAGGTGTACAATGTGTTGAAATACATCAGGAATTTGTCCCTAATTTCTGCTGTGCTCAGAAGTGTTTGTCCCGCTGGGGTACGGAGTGCGGTTATGTAGGCCTTACTGTAAGGGGGTCTTAGCAGCTGTGCCAGCACCCGGCCTGGTCTTTCTCCCTCTAGATATTGCTTAGTCATGTAGTAATTGCCCATATATAAGATCTCGCTGTCAGCAGTATCTCTGTAGTCGGTGAGTAGTCCTGCACGGGCCAATTTGAATTTCGGATCATGAGTTTGGGTAAGTGTGACATCCAGTTCTGCCAGTCTCCGGTCTGGTCAGAGTGGAGCGTAAGGCATGGAGAACCCCGGCTTGTTTAGAAATGCAGACCCTGTGGATGTATGCCTTGAAACCCTCCCATAGGACAGGGTGTGTATCTACCGACCCAGTGTTTAATGTCAAATAGTCTTCTATCGCTTCGCGGAGGCCATGTTGGAATAGGTCATCTTCTAACACGCTGCTTGGAAAACGCTATTGTCTGTCGTAACCCTCAGGGCGGGGAATCTTTAGCGCCAACAGTATCGGGGATTGATCTGAATGAGTGCGCGGGAGGAACTGAATCTTGTGGCACCAACTAGAGATTGTAGGCGTTAATAACCAATAAGCGATCGCTTTCATTGTTCCTGTTGCTGTCCGCATTGCTGTTGATGTTGCTAGCGCCATGAGACCGCCCGGTGAGATGTGCACTTAACAAGAACATTTGACATTGACATTGGTGGAGGTGTTGTGGTGTTGTGGTGTCCCGTGAAGTGTGTGTACAGTTTGTGAGTCTATTTACGGAATCGCCATATATCAAATAAGGACAATTGTTCACATAAGGACTGCAATGATAGCCTAGCACGGGGTTTGGAATCTTCAGTAGAGATACTGTCTAAAGTCAAATCTGGTGTGATGTTAAAGCCACCTCCCATTATTATGGCCGTCTGTTTCAGTTACAAGAGTTGCTTTAAAAGGGCCTGGTAAAATTCAGGTGAGTCCACATTTGGGCCATAAACGCAGACTAGACATATTTTGTGTCCCAGCAGCATCCCATCCACAATGATATAGCGGCCTTCCCTGTCACGTGCAACTGAATGCAAGCTGAAGGGAAGTTTTTTGTGAATTAAGACCGCCGTGCCCCGTGCGTAATTGCTGAAATTAGCAAAAACACCTGGGCGTCCCCCAGCTGGCTGCAAATCTGTTATGGTCAGAGGGAGATAAGTGGGTGTCTTGTGAAGCAAGAGATAGTGAACAACATGCAGTTTCTTGCGGTTCTCATTAAGGCCACGGACATCCCATGACATAATGGTTAGATCTGAGGGCCCACTAACGTTACCTATGCTGACCATTTTGGGATAGGAGAAATAATGAGGTACCACTTGGCAGCATTGCAATTGAAAAACCTACTGTGATCAAGCATGTGAAAAACCAAACATGATATGTAAATTGCAGTTCCCCCCTCACCCACCACCCAACCCTACCCTCCAATGAGTAAGGCAAAGCCCGCATATACAAATATACCAAGAGTGTCAAGTGAGTCAACATGGAAATGCAGTAAGCCCATGAAAGACACATCCAGGGGTCAAAAGGAGGACCTTGGTATACACCAATGGGGGGGACGGCAATGCTCTTTCAGAGAAGCAGCAATAGGGAACGATAAATGTACATTGTAAGCATCCCAGGTACACTTGTGACGATGAGAAAGATCAAGGCAGAAGGACAGTTCGAATCAGGTCAGTCATGACCAGTCCCAGAGAATAGTTCCATACTGGCTACTGAATCGCTCCTTGACAGAGATGGCCCAGCGCCATTAGGTTTAGGTGGGGCATTGCTTTTGTGCGCATGACAAAACTCCAACACCTCTGTAGGGCTGTCGAAGATGCAGACTTTACCATTTACTTCAACTCGCAGTCGTGCAGGGTACAGCATACCATATCTGAGGCCGAGGCTTCTGAGCATCGCTTTCGCGCTATTGAACTTACGTCTCTTGAACCATGATTGTAAAGTCCGGATAGAAGGACAGCTTGGAGCCCTGCCAGGTGGTGTTGCCGTGTTCATGGGCTAATCGTAGGGCCATGTTGCGGTCCCTGAAGTTCCTGATTCAAGCAATTATAGGCCTAGGTGGACAGCCTGGATTGGGTCATGGGCCTAAAGACCGGTGGGCTCATTCCACTATGAATCCTGATGTGTAGGAGTCTTTCCCGAACATGTCTGACAGCAAGGACTCTACAAAGGCCTCCATGCAACCTGTGGCGGTAGATTCCGGTACTCCAAGAATGCGCAGGTTGTTCTGTCGAGTGCGCGCTTCTAAATCTTTGTTTTTTATCGCCACTTCCTTCAGGATGCGCTCCACTCTCTCCAGGCGCTTAAGCGATTGCGCCGTGCCGTTTTCAATGTCGGATATTCTGGCTCATGCTAAGTTGAGCCGCCGGTCGTGCGCCTGTATTTGAACACCAAGATCCGAGAGATTTTTGTCCAGTGCGTCAAATCTGCCGTCAAGGGTCCTGAACCCTGCCTCTCATTTCTTGAAGCAGTGAGTTGTTCGGGCCCATTGGCTGTTACCTCTTGTCCACCCTCTGCCATACTGTCCTCTGTCTCTGGTACTGTCTCTGCAATTTTAGCAAATGGGAGAGTTTGCTGCTTTGGGTCTTTGCGGCCCATGCCGCTTGTGACTTGCAGAGATTGGCCCAGTATGTGAGGTTAGGGCAGAGTGCTGATGTGTAATAACTGCCAATGCACGCTCCACAGGTCACAGGCTTAAGTGTCCGCATTTTCTGCCAGAGGAGTAGGGCTGCGTCGTCTGAAAAATGTGCATGGGTCCAGGTTTCTTGGTAATCACGTGGTTGCCCCAAAACCCAGCACTGTCAGGTTTAGGGCACCAGGCTGGTAGTCCATTTAGTGTTCTACAGGCACTGGGAGCAATGTTCAGGTGAGGATCGCTGCTGGAGCTGCGCCTCTGGCGTTGGGAGTCTGTCCGCACCGGGCCTGGTGTAAGCTGCTGACCAGGAGATGTGGAGGCTGCGAGTCAGCCGCTATTTCCAAGAGGTAGGGGAGGCACGCAGTCGCCGGCGGCGCCGTGCCCCAAGCAACACTTCCTCCCCCAGGTGATCACAAAGAGTCAGTAATGCCGGTGAAAGCTCACGGGCCAGGTACCCGTGTCGGCGCTAGTCACAAGGGCGGTAGCATTGGTGAGCCCAACACACGAGATCAACCCAGGATGTGGGGAGGCAGAGGGCACCGCCATGCACCTGCAGCCCTCACTGCAAAGCTGCTCCAGCTACGAAGTCAGGCCCGTCCAACTGTATTAGGCGCAGACCGTCTCAGATCAGCAGCAGTGCCTCCATTTGCTGAGTGAGTCCCAGAAGTGGTCGGAGGATGGAATCATGGAGCACCGTATGGCGATCTGCGATCAGAAGTCAGCATCAGGGGCAGTAAGCATTCACACAGCTGGCGGTACCATTTCTACATCAATCAGACCGCGGATAATGGGGATCTTTATGTGAATGCTGGCATCGCCTGTGAAGCGTAGGAGCCGTGTGGCCATTTCGGTCCATGGCTCAGCCACGCCCCCAGACAACATCCTTAAAGGAGCAGGTCACACTTTGACACATCCTTGTGTACATACAACTCCTGACGTAAACAAGAGGTTTGATGTCAAACAATGCACACGTCTCCCAACTCCAACCAAGACCCATATTCCTCCCAGTTCGCAACATCTCAGCATTTTAAAAACACAGAAGTGAACGGCTCACTGCCTGAAAGGTATAAAGGGCAGCAAAACCAAAGCTGCAGGTGCCACCATCACACAATGCAGTGCACACACATACACATCTGAGCTCATCAACATTGACTACTATGTGGTACAAACTGCATTACTCACACAAATGAACAGAGGACACAACTGTTGCCACTTGTGTGTAAAAAATGTACAATCACATTTGTTATAGCTAGAAACTGTGAAAAGAAAATGTACAACAACAACATCACATCTGTGATGTCCTCAAAATTATCACTATCCCGCAACAAATAGGCATTTCCTCTAAAACAGTCTGAATGTATCCTGTCCTGCAGCCTGCTTGTAAACTCATCCAATGCATGATTATACAGGAAAAACACTGTTGAACTGTATCTCCCCTATCACATTGCAGAGGGAGAGCCATGTCCTCATGGACAGCAGGCTGGCCCAACCTTCACGGATGACGAGGACCCACCATAGATCAGAGGAACTTCAAAATCTGCTAGACTCCTTCAGCACCCAACCTCCAGGAGCAGGGGCACCCAGCAGCATTGCGGCAATCCCACCCCCTGCACAAACCAACCAGCAGCAAGCACCCCCCACCACAGCTGGCTCCCAGGACATTGAGGACCCACATCTGGATTCCAACGCCTTCTGCTTGAGGTACAGCATGAGATGGCTGAACAGGTGCGATTGGGGTTTGAGAGGCTAGCGGACAAACTTGAAGCAATAAGTGGGTGTCTGAGTCCCATCTGGGACCACATACAGAAGATCACAGGCACCCACAGCCGAGTCATGATTGAGAGACAACAATAACTGTTTGGTCAGAGTGGCTCCAGCAATGTCAGCCAGGATTTGGGAAACATCCGTCAGATAATGGAGAGCATGTAGCGGATTAGGCACAAGATATGGCTGTCAGGGCTGCACACCAGTGCGATGTAGCTGGAATATATCATGCCCTGCACCTGCTCATCACTTTATTGCTGCCCCAAGGTCTGGCGCCGATGAATGCTGCTGCTTCTTCTAAATATTTTTCAAAGGAGGGGTTGGGCCCATAAACCACACCCAAGCTAGGCCTCAAAAATAGTTTTATACAACACAATGTTTGGGTGGGCGACTCAAACTGAAAACATTTTTAACAAAATCACTTTAACAACTAAGGTGGTTTGGTATTTTTATTACACCCTCAAGATTCAGTTACTTTTTAGTATGCACATGTAACATTTATATCATGACAAAAAGAACCACAATCAGTGACACAATAATGGAGGGTTGATGAGAAAACTAGACATAACCTAAATGACGTAAATGACAACAGCACATTTGACAATTACAAAACTTACTGAAAAACAGCACATGGAAATACAAAACAAAAACCAGTCCTTCAATGATACAAAAAACAATGGTGGCACAGATTATTTCCAATTCTCACAATTGCAGCCTGCCAACGACAACTAGTCATATATAATGTGATGCAGTTACAACAGGCAAAATGCCGTGTTTAAACACTTATTATTCTTGTGAATCAAAAGAAAGTTGTGACTAGCTGGATCAGGTTGTCGCATTTCAGAACCCTTCTTTTATTTAGAAACCACCGCAATGGAGCACACACCGCTAGCCCCTCCTCCGGATCGCCCCTCGGGATTCTGGTACTTGTAGTTCAATAGTGGATCACCCAGGTGGGTGCAAGTCGGTACTTGTTGGACTGATGAATCTCTAGACCCGATACATGTCCCGGGTTTTTGGGTATCGCCCGAGACATGGCTCGGGTTTCGGGATAACTTCCCTCATCAGTAGAGAAATGGTTAGGGGTGGAGGAGAAGGCCGCCAAACAACCGTCAATGGCCTCGATGCCCGAACCGGCACGCAGGGCAGCATCCAGGAGCCCGTCGGCTCGAAGCTCAAGGGAGCCAATTAATAGAAACCACCGCAATGGAGCGCCCACCGCTAGCCCCTCGTCCGGATCGCCCCTCGGGATTCTGGTACTTGTAGTTCAATAGTGGATCACCCAGGTGGGTGCAAGTCGGTACTTGTTGGACTGATGAATCTCTAGACCCGATACATGTCCCGGGTTTTTGGGTATCGCCCGAGACATGGCTTTTATTTAGGGTTCTCCTCAGGAACAGGAATAGGTCGGACACTAAAACATGTATAAAAAATATGGGGAGGAGTATATAAGTTTTGTCCCTGAAGTGTAGCAACCCTACTAAACTTGCAGTAAAGGAAAATTCTTACCAATCGCAATAGTAAGGTGAGCACGAAAATAATGGTTAAAGGTACTTAATACCCTTGTAATTTGTGGGAGATTCTGAAAAGTGGAGAAAAGATCGTAAGCTAGACGGCTTATGTTTACAGGTGCACTCCATTAACCCTTTAAGTGCTCCCGACGGCCGTTGGCCGTCGTGAGCTCTACCTGGCTGGTGCAGCTATGGTGTTAAAAAGCAGCATTGACTAAACTGGTGCTATGAGCAAAGCGCTTTAGAACACTTTGTGTTACTGTTTAGTTCAGTTCAAATAGCTTTATTCAACACATGTATCATAAAAGCTTTAAATTGCATCTATACAAGAAAACAATAGTTGCTAAATTTTAGGATAAAATCTTGCAGTACAGTGCAGATGGTCGTTAAACAATGTTTACATAAAAAAAATTGCAGCATATTCGATTTAAAAACATAAAACAAATTTCATAAAGAGCTTAAGTCTAGGACACTATATACATAATCCATCTCAGTAAACAATACATAAAGTACAAGTGCTATCTATATAGTTAACAGTGTTTAGAGGTTGTAAAGCATTCCAAGATGGTATATGGTTTTAGTCGCAAATAATGAATCATAAATATCTACAATAAAATCACACCTCGTAGGTCTCTAATCCTGATTTGCCAGGCTTGGCCTAGAAACTTTGCCACTCCGCATGAAAAAAGGACACTGGAATCAGATTTTAAAATACGCATAGCTGACCAGTAATCGCGGGTGCCCATGTGACTACATATTGGTTTTAACCATTTCCTCCTAGATTTATTATAAGCGAGACAAAGCAAACAGGACATGGGCAACACACTCCACCGGAGCTCCACAGCATGGGCTTCTCTCTGTCATGTTCTCAGCTGTACGCCACTTTGCCTTTCGGGTGTTAACAGGAAGCGTGCCGTATCTAAACTGGATATATAGAGTCCTATCTCGTGGGACCTGGATCACATCTAGGTAGCGCTCCAAGCTTCTAGTTTGTTTAAACAGGAAGAACTCCTCTGTCAGTCTGCCCAACATTGGATTGCATAGTTCTTGCCTGTCAATCCAATCCCAATAGTATCTCTTGAGTTCCACTTTACTAGGGGGAGTCTGGCTGTCCCATGAGTCTCCAAGGCCAAGTTGCATCATAGCTTTCTTCATATATGATAGCCACTTGACCTTATAGTTTACATCCAGATTCATTACTTCCGTTAGAGCTGCATCATAGTTGGTAAGTCCTACAGTGCGCCGCAGGCGAGTCCAAAAAAGCAATGGTCGTAACCTGGCAATTGCTCTAAACGGACGCCTACCCATGTCATATATTAATAATGTTAAAGGGGTGTTGCAGGGAAGCATTACCAAATCCCTCAGAAATTTGTGCTCAGACCTACTTATTTCATCCACATTTTCAAACCCCCATAGCTCTGCTCCATACATGGCAGAGCTAACTGCCTTTGCGTCATAAACTGCGAGCACAGGGGCAACGGGCCTACTATACGAGGAGCGATGTTCTCTGCTTACTGCCCCGGTCACGCATTTATGGTTCAGAAGCATTTTAGATATATGGGGCTTCCAGGGCATTTTATCTGAGAGTCGTATGTCTAGGTATTTGAAATTCCCGACTCTTTCCAGAGGGGTACCATTTAGTGTAAAGATGTTCCTAAACGTTTTCGGGGGGGTTAAAAGCCATAAGCTTTGTCTTCGTGGTATTAATAACTAAGCCCCGTGCATCACCAAAGGATTAATATCTGAACAACAATTTTTGAAGCCCAACTGGAGTCTTTGACACCAGCAAGGTGTCGTCAGCGAATAGGAGGGTTGGCACTTTGTCACCCACTAAAATAGATGCATCCGCTGGATCCTCCTGTAGAAACTTCACCACCCCATTCACATACAAGGAGAACAGGGAGGGAGCCATCACGTAACCCTGGCGCACTCCCTTGTCGACAGAAATCCGCTTTGTTAACTGACCTTGGGCGCCCTATCTAACCTGAGCATAGTTACCCTCATGAAGATGGATTAGTAAGTTAAGAATTAGAGGAGGAATGCCCATATCATTTAAAATCTGCCACAGTTTGGCCCTCTGTACCAGATCAAAAGCTGTTTTTAAATCAATGAAGGCCAAATAGAAGCTACCTTTCCCAATTAAAACCACTTTCCAATATATGAGCATTAGCCTAAAAACCTGATTGATCGTCCCGGTATTGGCCCTAAAACATGCCTGGTATTGTTAGAGGATATCTTCCTCATAACACCAAGATTGTATTCTCTGCAGGAGAACCCTACCAAGCACCTTTTGCATTACATCAGTCAAGCTTATGGGCCTATAATTTAAGGGTCTTCCTTATCACCTTTTTTGTAAATGGAAACTACTTCTGCGCCTTTCCAAGAATCTGGAACTGGGCATCCTGCAGACCACCCTCTAGAATCAAACAAAAATAAATCTCCTGGCAAACCATCTGGTCCTGGGGCCTTAGCAGGGACTAATTTTAAAATCGCAGACTCTATTTCAGCACGCGAGAAAGGGTCTCTATCATTTCCTATAGGAGGAATGTCTGGGGTGCCGCATAGCTCCTCCAGACATCCATCCTCAATAGAGGAATATAGCTTTGCAAAGTGATTATGCCAATCATAGCCAATGATATGATTGGATACAGTGTTTGCGTCCCTGTTGGATCCATGACTCACTAGAGACCAGAAGAGACTCTAGTTCTTTTCCTGACTACCGTCCTTCAGCTCTGACCAATGCCGCTCAACCCACTCAATCTTCGCTTTGTGTAAAGCTACCTTCTAGCCATTTTGACCCTAGAACGATTTTTAGTTCTAATTGCTAGGATCAGAGAGTGTCTTTTGAGCTTTCAATCTAAAGTGTACCACACATTTTGTCTATGTTGGCAGAAATGCCAAGTCCTGTCCTTGCGTGGAGCATGGAAATACGAGCTTAATGTCTCCATCAACCAGTGTCAACCAGAGTTCACAGGTGAGCTGTCCCACGAAGAATATTGAGTGCTGGGGGGGGGGTGTTAGTGTCTAGATCGGAGACCAACAAGCCTTGGCAATAGCAACCCACACAGTGAGAGTAAAAAGGCTTTGGGATGGACCAGCAAGGTCCAGGTGACTACCTAAGTGACGGAGAGTCAGGGCATTTCTGGAGCAACCAGGTAAACCTGTTCAAACATACAGTACCCTTCTCAGGGACCCACAAGTTGACGGACAAAGGATCGCGAAGGGACTCTGAGAGGAATCACTAAATACTAGCCCACAGGTCACTCGTGGAGTGTTGGCCAGTAATCTTCAGTGGAATCACTGCTCGGGGTCTGGACTACAAGTAGCCCAAAGCACAGCCTCAGGGATCACCAAGACGCATATGCTGCTGCAAATGGTCATGTGTCCAGGGGTTCAGGTTGCACGGTCCCCATGTGGGCTTTTGATCTCAGGTTTGCTGAGAGCACGGATCGGCCTTGGGGAAGCTTGGAAACCAACTTCCTGTGTTGCAAAGTTTTTGGAGTCCTTCAGGCACTGCGTAGTTGCAAATTGGACAGATGCATCTTTGGTGCCTGCCTTGTAGGGGAATAACTCCTTTACTCCAAGGGAGATTCTTAGGTCATCAAACGAAGTATAGATAGTTGAAGTTCTGGGATTCTGTAGCAGAATTTCGTCCAGGTTAATCTAAAGTCCTGTAGTCAGGGGTTCCTACTTTATACCCAAGGAAGGGGCGGGACAAACTCTGGGGACCCACCTATGAGAGGGTCAGGACAGAGGGGTGGTTTCACCCATTGCCTTTGTCCAGTTTCATGCCAGAGCAGGGGCTGGTAGCCCCTGCAACCGGTTTGAGCTGGACTATGCACAGGGACACCAAATGTGCCTCCAGTGCAGACATCAAAGCACTCTTGGAGTGCACTTACCCAACCCCAATACACTAAAGCCTGTCTGGGAGGTGATTACACCTCTCTGGGACAGGAAACCTATTGTCCAGCTTCCCCTGCTGGAGTTTTGTTCAGCAGCAGGAGGGCAGGCGCGTGTCGGTGGCTGGCAGCATTCATTTTGTGATGCCAAGGTTCTGTTAAGCTGGTACCCGGTGTACAGGTGTGGTAAATAAATAATTAATTACCGGTACTATTTTTGAATACAGTGAATAAAACAGATAGCTCAATAAATAAGAGACAGGATTTGAGGTATTGGAGTCTTACAGGCTTTAATCAGGCATAAGGGAAGGGACAGGAACGGGATAGCCTGCACGGAAATAGAATGAAGGCAGCTGCCAGGGAACGGGAATGGGCAGGAGCAAGGGGTAACTTTCAGTAACAGTACATAGTATATATACTAAAACAATTACATTACATTCAATACAGTAGGCGTAGCAGTAGGCGTAACTCGTAGCAGTCGCGAAAGATAAGAGTAAAAATGGGTGTAGCAAGAAGGCGTGTACAGGGCGTATACATAGACATGTGGTGTAGACGTCACAGAAATGTCATAAATGGGGCGGAAACATGGAGGGGGCTACCTGAGCAGCTGGGACCTTTAACCTAGTGGTGCGCGCAAACGGGCAATGACGTGTTACCAGGAAGAACTGGGGGCTATGACTTCTGTGCTAGAAGAGGAGACTAAAGTCTGCGGTGTCAGAATGACATGTACCTATAGCATATCTGGTATCTGGTGTTTGGAGTACATGTTGATAGAATCCAAAAGTTATCAGGGCAAAGGCTACTTGACACTAAGACTGGTGCATGCATAATTCTACATGTATTGCGTGTGCTAGGAACATTAATTAATACAGTATTTCTCTTACATGGAGACAGAAAGGCTAAACCATGGCTGAAACTATTGATGCGATTCAGTAGCTTAGGAATGCAGAGAAGGAGGGCTGGACTGATAACTAGAAGCATAACATACTCTTGGCAGACTGGGAGGCAGAGCCAGGCCGGGCCGGGCACTGCGAGGCAGGAAGTAAGTGAAGGGTCAGGGATGCAGGTGGGGGCTGCATCGCTCCTCGGAGTGGGTTCAGGAGACAGGAGCTTGAATCCGATGTCCGGGCCCTTTTGAGGCCTAGAAACGGGGACAATTCAATGAATTAACGTGCACACTGTATAATGTGGCAACATAGGCCTAATACTCGTTGCTTTCACGAGAACTGGAAACTGGCGTACTAGAGTTGGACACAACTATGATTGCGTCTTTAATCGATCATAGGGGGATACATGCATATCGATCATGCACATATAGCATAAGATGGGGAAAACGTAGGCACATATAACATGGCAAAATTTACTTTTCCACATTCCCTCCTTGTGCCCTACGTTTCCCTCAGGAAACATCAATATTCATGATACCATCTATCTGTTCATATAGCATCATTTGCTCGTCTCTAATTGTCTTGGAACGGGATTTAGGACTAGGAATACAAGAGGTAGCACACATGCCGCAAATCGCAGGGCCTCATTGTAAACAGAGGCAGCAACTGAATACGATCATTACTGCTATACCCAGGAATGACAATACTTTCCATCCCCAGGCAGATATGATACTCCAGAGCCAACCGGACCATGTCCAGGTGCCTGGATTCTGGTGTAACTGATGGGCAATTTTATGAAGTCTGGTTATAGCTGAATAAACAGACGGCGCGTTATTAGGAATGAAAATGCAGCAACTAGATCCGATGACTCTACAAGCTCCTCCTCTATCGGCCAGTATGACGTCAAGAACGAGACGATTTTGGAGCACAACAAAACGCATAGCAGATTGCTCTTCGGTTAAATTACCTAGAGCGGAAGTAGTCTCATTCACTACTGCTTCAAGTGTTCTGGTTAACCTACGTATTAACTTACTATTCTGGATAGGGCCTATAAAGAAAAAGAAACCTTTATTGAAGTCTGTATACTGTTCTAGAGTAGTTTCAGTTTGATCGACAATTGGGGACTCGATCTCCCTTCTATGTCTAACGTGTACTAGATGTGTGTTTCTGTGATAATCGGATGGGGCTAGAAAAACTGGTGGCAGTAGGAAGGCAATGTAACATGTTCCATCCCAATCGAGGGGCAGACGAACATATGCGGTCTGACCACAAACAAAATAAGAATGACGTGAGGCTTTGAAAATAGATTTCCCACTGTCACTATATCCGACAATAGTAGTACAATCACTATGTCCTACATGTGCGGAACCATTCTTTCTGACACATAATTCGCCTTTGACTGGTAGTACTGAAATAGCAGGCAAATCTGGAGTAGTATCGGACTGAACATTCAAAACCATGAAATTCGAAGAATAATTACCTAAATCATATACTTCATTTTCTAGATCTAACCCTGTTCTATGGGAAAGACCTTCCTTGTCTGGGAAACATGTTCGATTCAGAAGGGACATATCAGTTGAGGATGATGTTAACGTGGACCATGCTCCACACGAACCATTATGTGAGAACGGATAGGGAAAAAGTGGCAGAACTCCCTTCGGTGTCTGGAAAGGGGGGAGTCGACCACACACCCAACAATTAGTGGCATTGCTGGTCTGGTGTGAATAATGTAACATTCGGATGAATGTGTTGTTACGCATAGCAAGACGATAGGATAGCTCGTGAGGAGGCAGATCACTAAATGTGTGCTCTACTGTAACATTAGAAAACATATGTACATGTGAAATAGGAAAACATAAATGTAAAGCATAACTTATGCATGTAACCATAAGACTCAAAAATAATAAGAAGAATAGAACGATAATACATCTTTTAGAGTTTTGGCTAACTCTCTCACTGTGTGGGTCTGTCTCATACATGTCAGGAACCTGTCTAACCGTTTCACCCGAGAGGGACTTAGACAATTAAACTGGCTGACTTATTTTACTAGACCGGAGTTTGGCTTTATACTCCTGCTGCGGAGTTTTCTCTAACAGGGGAAGTTTGAATTCAGAGTCTGTCTTTAGGCAGTCCTTAAGAATAGGGCAGTCTTTGATAAATGTCTTTTGTCGCAATCCATGGAATTTCTTAATATGACTGGTATGCACCCAGCCCTTGCGACCCTCAAGCTTGACGGCAGTCCTTGTTGTCAGCAACACCAGCTGGGGCTCCTTCCAACGGGGCTCCAACGGACTTGAACGATCGAAATTGCGCACCAGGACAAATTCTCCCGGAACGACTTCATGCGGTTTCACCTCAGTGTTGTCTGGAAATGCAGCGGCAACCTGTGAACGACAAGAGTGTAGGGCAGACATCAAGGAAGCTAGGTAATCTGTCAGCATATTACTGGAAACGTCTGTAATGCTACGGGGTCTAGGTGTACCCCACATGTTTGGAGGGCGGCCGAATACGACCTCATAAGGGGACAGACCTGATCTGGAATGTGCAACCATTCTCATATAAAAAAGAGCGACTGGCAGAGCTACTAACCAATCTACACCTTTCTCTGTACACACTTTAGCAATGCAGATTTTCAAAGTCTGGTTATGTCTCTCTACGAGACCGGCTGCTTCAGGATGGCGTACACAATGGAACTTCCACTGGTACCCTAACAGAAGGGAAACTTGTTTCATGAGCTCGGATGAGAATGGCTGGCCGTTATCTGAATACACGACCCTAGGCAATCCAAAGCGGGGAAAGTACTTACGAACCAACTGCCTGGCAGTGGTCGCGGCAGTGTAATCTGGAACTGGATATGCTTCTGTCCACCTGGACAAAGCGCATACAACTACGAGGACATACTTGAAACCTCGACATCGCTCCATCTGAATATAATCCATCTGGAGGACTTCAAAAGGGTGGTCAGGAGGTTGGAATCCACCTTGTTCCACTGGGACACTTTTACCTGGATTGAACTGACAACATATCATACAGGTACGTACTTTCTGCTTGGCTGCTGCTCGTAAATGCTTGTTGAACCAAAGGTTCTGAATACTGTCTAACATAGCTTTATCTCCTAGATGTGCTGGACTATGTGCGGTATTAATAATGACATGAACCATAGAGTCGGGGAGAAACCATGTGGCTTTTCCCTTCGTCAACCATCCTTGATCTGTCTGGACCCCTCCTTGTTCGGACCATTTCTTGATTTCTTCGGGAGTAGCATGTAACTGTATGTCTATGACATCTTGTGTAGGGTCCTTAACTGTCATACAAGTAGTCTGATCTGGAGTGGGTGTCTGTGTTAACTGGAATGTCTGGAGTCTGAGCTGTGAGCTTGGCTGTTCGATCTGCTAGATCGTTACCTTGGGAAATAATGTCAGTGACTTTCGTATGTGCTTTGCACTTCATGATAGCAATAGCTGTCGGTAAATGTATTGCATCTAACAGAGATTGGATGAGGAGACCATGCTGGATCTTGGTTCCATGAGAGGTCATAAAACCTCGTTCCTGCCAGAGCACTCCAAAGTCGTGTACGACTCCGAATGCATAACGTGAATCTGTGTATATGTTTACTTTCAGGTTCTTGGCACGTATGCAGGCTTGGGTCAGAGCGACGAGCTCTGCTGCTTGAGCAGACAGGGTGTCAATACGATGTGTTTCTATAACTTCGGTATCAGTAGTCACTGCATACGCGGCTACTAGTTCTCCTGTACTTGCTCTCATACATGAACCATCCACATAAAGTGTCAGGTCGGGATCAGGTAATGCAATGTCTGTCAGATCTTGTCTTGGCTTTGTCATGGTGTTGACAACTTCCACACAGTCATGTGTGGCAGGATTTGAGGTAACTGACGGTAACAGTGTAGCAGGATTTAAAACGTTGCAGCGTCTGATTTCTATGTGTGGCTGAAACAGTGTCAGTTCATAACCTGTTAAACGTGCAATTGTCAAGTGCTGAGTTTGTGTTCGGTTTAGAAGAACTTCCACGGAGTGTGGAACTTGTACTGTCAGGGAGTGTCCTAACACTATGGAATCACTTTGTCTGATAGCTAGGGCTGTGGCTGCAACTGACTTGAGGCACGCAGGCAGAGCCTGGGCTACTGGATCTAATGTGCTCGAAAAATAAGCACAGGGCTTGTATTGTCCTGCTTGATCTTGTGTGAGAACAGATAATGCAGTACCATCACGTTCAGTAACAAAAAGTGTAAAAGGCTTACTGTAGTTCGGTATTGCTAGAACGGGTGCTTGACATAAAGCTTTCTTTAACTCATTAAAAACAAGTGTATGTTCCTGGGTCCAAGGGAGGACAGTCGATGTGGCTGCCTCCTGTGTCGTTAACTGTATCAGTGGCTTGGCTAGAAATGCATATTGAGGAATCCATTGTCTGCAGTAAGAAGTGAGGCCGATAAAAGCTCGTACCTCCTTCTGTGTCTTGGGCTGTGGAAGACGTGCTATTAACTGGATGCGATCAGGTGTCAACTGCCTACCCCACTTGGACAGTAAGTGTCCCAAGTATACCACTTGCTGGACACAGAATTGTAATTTGGAAGGGGACACCTTGTGCCCCATCTCGGCCAGAAAATACAGAACTGTAAGTGACGCTCGCTCGCAGTCACGTTCAGAACGGGCTGTGATCAGTAGATCATCGACATACTGGAGCAGGGCAGTGTCAGTGGGCATGTGAATATTGTCTAGTTGTCTCTTAAGTGCTTGACTGTAAATACTAGGACTTTCTGTAAAACCTTGAGGAGCTCGTGTGAATTTATAGCTTCTTCCATTTAAACAGAAACCGAAAAGGAACTGGCTGTCTGGATGTATGGGGACACTGAAAAATGCGTTCTTGAGATCGATAACTGAGAAGAACGTGGCTTCAGAATCAATGGCTGTCAAGAGGGATGAAATATCTGGGACTACTGGGTACTGGGGTATGATACATTTGTTAAGTTCTCGAAGGTCAATCACTAATCGATATACTGGAGGTGCATTTGGATCAGTACGTTTCAGGACTGGAATGATAGGAGAATTACATACATTGGAGTCAGTTTCTACAACCACTCCTTGGGCAATAAGTTCGTCAATAATTTTGGATAAGGCTGCTACAGCCTCAGGTGGCAATTTGTACTGTCTGATTCGGGGTAAAACTACACCTTGCTTCAGAGTCACACGATGGGGTGTGATATGCATACAACCTACATCAGTTGGACCTTGCGCCCATAAATGCTGTGGTACATTCAATAATCTTGGATCAAAATCACGTAATACATAATGACCTTTGAAATCTCGCAAGAACAGGCGGACCCCTTCTGGGGAACAACAAATGACTGCTCCTAATTCTTTCAATGTCCTAATGCCTAACAAATTTTCTGGACAAGATTTCGTGAGTAACAAATCAGTAGTTCGGGACAATGGACCGACTTCTAGAGTAACTGGTTTCGATATTTAATTAACAATAGGCTTTCCTGAAAATCCAAGGGAAACATTTCTAGAGCCTGAGAGCGGAGCCCCTGGAACCTCGTCATGACTGATGGTAGTCCTACTTGCCCCTGTATCAATCAGAAACTTTCTGTCTTTCCCTAATACTTGACTGTGTACATAGGGACCCTCTTGATCTACAGGTATCTCGATGAGAGGCAAGCCTACCTCCCTCTCTAGGCTGTTTCATGAATATGGCTGATAATCTGGATACTCTGGCTGGGCATACTGGTACATCTGCTGTGTAACATGCTGTGTTGCAGCGATAGGCTGCGGTGCTGTAACTGTCTGTTGTGCATTCTGTGGTGGCTGAGAAGTCTGTGAAACTTGTTCTTGTCTAGGCGGACGTGGTCTTTCTTTAGTTTTACCAGTAGCTATGTTGTGTTTCAGAACTGCACACTCGTTTATAAAATGACCTGGCTGTTTACAGTAATTGCAGGTCCCCTTAATGGGAGCTGCAGGATGACTGGCTTGATTCGGACCCCTCTTCTGACTGTCTTGTGGAACAGATTGTGCAACTAATACTTTCATTTTCGTGTCTTTCATACGTCTCCTTTCGTGTTCCTGCTCTTCCCTGATTCTGTTCTGGTGATACTGGAGCATTTGAAGCATCTGTGACGGAGTATTAGCTTGCCAGGTGCTTTCTACTTTCAATACTCGATTTTTAACTTGTGGACTCGAATTCTCAACCAGTTTGGTAACAAAGAGATGAGGGTACGATTCACTACCTGTTTTCAGACCACTGTTAATAATAAAACATTCTGATTTCTATGTGTGGCTGAAACAGTGTCAGTTCTTAACCTGTTAAACGTGCAATTGTCAAGTGCTGAGTTTGTGTTCGGTTTAGAAGAACTTCCACGGAGTGTGGAACTTGTACTGTCAGGGAGTGTCCTAACACTATGGAATCACTTTGTCTGATAGCTAGGGCTGTGGCTGCAACTGACTTGAGGCACGCAGGCAGAGCCTGGGCTACTGGATCTAATGTGCTCGAAAAATAAGCACAGGGCTTGTATTGTCCTGCTTGATCTTGTGTGAGAACAGATAATGCAGTACCATCCCGTTCAGTAACAAAAAGTGTAAAAGGCTTACTGTAGTTCGGTATTGCTAGAACGGGTGCTTGACATAAAGCTTTCTTTAACTCATTAAAAACAAGTGTATGTTCCTGGGTCCAAGGGAGGACAGTCGATGTGGCTGCCTCCTGTGTCGTTAACTGTATCAGTGGCTTGGCTAGAAATGCATATTGAGGAATCCATTGTCTGCAGTAAGAAGTGAGGCCGATAAAAGCTCGTACCTCCTTCTGTGTCTTGGGCTGTGGAAGACGTGCTATTAACTGGATGCGATCAGGTGTCAACTGCCTACCCCACTTGGACAGTAAGTGTCCCAAGTATACCACTTGCTGGACACAGAATTGTAATTTGGAAGGGGACACCTTGTGCCCCATCTCGGCCAGAAAATACAGAACTGTAAGTGACGCTCGCTCGCAGTCACGTTCAGAACGGGCTGTGATCAGTAGATCATCGACATACTGGAGCAGGGCAGTGTCAGTGGGCATGTGAATATTGTCTAGTTGTCTCTTAAGTGCTTGACTGTAAATACTAGGACTTTCTGTAAAACCTTGAGGAGCTTGTGTGAATTTATAGCTTCTTCCATTTAAACAGAAACCGAAAAGGAACTGGCTGTCTGGATGTATGGGGACACTGAAAAATGCGTTCTTGAGATCGATAACTGAGAAGAACGTGGCTTCAGAATCAATGGCTGTCAAGAGGGATGAAATATCTGGGACTACTGGGTACTGGGGTATGATACATTTGTTAAGTTCTCGAAGGTCAATCACTAATCGATATACTGGAGGTGCATTTGGATCAGTACGTTTCAGGACTGGAATGATAGGAGAATTACATACATTGGAGTCAGTTTCTACAACCACTCCTTGGGCAATAAGTTCGTCAATAATTTTGGATAAGACTGCTACAGCCTCAGGTGGCAATTTGTACTGTCTGATTCGGGGTAAAACTACACCTTGCTTCAGAGTCACACGATGGGGTGTGATATGCATACAACCTACATCAGTTGGACCTTGCGGCCATAAATGCTGTGGTACATTCAATAATCTTGGATCAAAATCACGTAATACATAATGACCTTTGAAATCTCGCAAGAACAGGCGGACCCCTTCTGGGGAACAACAAATGACTGCTCCTAATTCTTTCAATGTCCTAATGCCTAACAAATTTTCTGGACAAGATTTCGTGAGTAACAAATCAGTAGTTCGGGACAATGGACCGACTTCTAGAGTAACTGGTTTCGATATTTCATTAACAATAGGCTTTCCTGAAAATCCAAGGGAAACATTTCTAGAGCCTGAGAGCGGAGCCCCTGGAACCTCGTCATGACTGATGGTAGTCCTACTTGCCCCTGTATCAATCAGAAACTTTCTGTCTTTCCCTAATACTTGACTGTGTACATAGGGACCCTCTTGATCTACAGGTATCTCGATGAGAGGCAAGCCTACCTCCCTCTCTAGGCTGTTTCATGAATATGGCTGATAATCTGGATACTCTGTCTGGGCATACTGGTACATCTGCTGTGTAACATGCTGTGTTGCAGCGATAGGCTGCGGTGCTGTAACTGTCTGTTGTGCATTCTGTGGTGGCTGAGAAGTCTGTCAAACTTGTTCTTGTCTAGGCGGACGTGGTCTTTCTTTAGTTTTACCAGTAGCTATGTTGTGTTTCAGAACTGCACACTCGTTTATAAAATGACCTGGCTGTTTACAGTAATTGCAGGTCCCCTTAACGGGAGCTGCAGGATGACTGGCTTGATTCAGACCCCTCTTCTGACTGTCTTGTGGAACAGATTGTGCAACTAATACTTTCATTTTCGTGTCTTTCATACGTCTCCTTTCGTGTTCCTGCTCTTCCCTGATTCTGTTCTGGTGATACTGGAGCATTTGAAGCATCTGTGACGGAGTATTAGCTTGCCAGGTGCTTTCTACTTTCAATACTCGATTTTTAACTTGTGGACTCGAATTCTCAACCAGTTTGGTAACAAAGAGATGAGGGTACGATTCACTACCTGTTTTCAGACCACTGTTAATAATAAAACATTTTTCAAATCTAGAATAAAAATCACTAGTGTCTTCATCTTGTTTCTGTTTACAAGCTGAAATGGCATCCCAATCTTCCTTTTTCGTGGCTAGTAATCTTGGCAAAACTTGTATCAATAACTCGGGCAAATCTTTAGCTTTCTCCCCAAGACCGGTACCTGGTACTCGTAAATTATCTTCAGCTTCTAGAGCTGTCCAATCTATCTTTTTCTCTCCCACCTCCCATTCTTTTTCCTTGAGTTTTTCATATATGCCCGCGGGCAATAGGACCTTTAACATTTTAATGATATCGGGATACGTGTATTCTCCCATACGGAGCATGTCTTTTAATTCACGGGGGAACCCTGCTGGATCTTTATCATGACAGGGAATTAGCTTTTTCATCTCTAAGAGTTCCATTTTTGTGATGGGGGTGTAAACAAATACTCGTTCTAGATCACCACCCGCTGTCCTAACTGGGTGTACTTCTCGTAACGGATTCTGTCTATCTATGTAAAATGATTTACTTTCCGGAGATGAGACGTGAACAAAATGTGGATTCAGAAACGTTCGATATTTGTGGCGCTGTTCTAGAATGACACTAATTAAATCAGTACCTAGACCTCTCCACCTGTACTGGAGTAACTCGTTCAGGACATCATGTAGCGGACCTGGATCAGAATGCTGTTCCTCATACAGTGTAATGAGGTACTGGATCATATACATACCCACCAGTCGCTGCTCGGCTGGGGGCAGTTTCAGAAACATTTGTGCCACTATTTCGTCTGGAAAAGTGGTAGAATCAGTAGTCCACCAGACTGCTGATCGGGCTAGTTCTTGTTCATGCATTGTACTGAGCTCACTATAGCCTATTCGTGATTTCAGAATGTGATCGGTAGCCTGGAATACTTGCTCAAGAGAATACTGTTCTGGTGCTGGAGGAGGGAAAACTTTCTTGTGATCTAGGCGTGAATGTCGGTCGGAAAGTCTAGTTTTACCTACATACGCTATTCTGGAGGGATTCTCGTCGTCTACCTCTTCATTAGAAGAGTTGTCTTCTTTCTCGGTTGCTTGTGTTGCTTCTCGTTTCTCGTGTAACTTTATTATTTCCCTACGAATTTTCTTGTACATACTCTCTATACAGTTTTGTGTCTTGTGTCTTCCCTCGGCTATATGGTCACTCCACCTGGTCAGGACTTTCATTTCTTCTTGATCTTTTTCCGGATAATCTTGTTCTCTTATTGAACAATTAATTAAAAACTTTAAAAGCATGAGCTGAGTCTCGACTTTTCTTTGAGCCATGGCGTCGCGAACACTTTCTGGATTCACTCCTGTACGGATAAAACGATATATTCTGTCTAGATGTTCTCTCATGTCGGGCAGGGTGTCCAAATAGTCGGTCACCCGTCTTAAACGTAATGAATATATGACCATGGTACCATCGCCTGGAACTGGATCATAACGACATTCGGTAAGTGCTCGCTTGATATCTGTGAATGTATGAACTTTTGGCGTACGCTGTAACGCTAGTTCATGTAGCGTCATACGTCTGTGTTGAGGCGGGGTACTAGGAGAATCTCCCCCCGCGGCTCCTAAACTAGAATCGTCGGTGGGTACTGTACGTGCTGGGAGAGTGACTGATGTAGCGGGTACATTTACTGTGGGCTGGGCCGGGGGTGCTGTAACAGATGCTGTAACGGGTGCGGTAACGTGAACTGTACCCACGGCCCTGGTGGCTGGAGGAACAGGAATTACATTATTTACGGGAGCAGGCGGAACAGGATTTGCATATTCTGGGACTGTATCGTCCAAATAGGACGAGAGAAAAATATCAGCTGCAGTCGGTTTGTGACGTAACTTAATCGGGACCAATGGCGGCGGAAAATTACATGGTGCTTCTGGGGTTGCTTTTGGCAAGCCCTCGGCAAGAAGAGGATACATACCCTTAATACGGGCATTTCTCTGTCTGTCTGACTGTTCTGCTTTAACTCGTTCACCTACTTCGATTAATTCCCTTTCTTGGGCTCTTTCTGAGGATTCCCTACTTAATTCTGTTTTTCTGATTTCTTTTTCAGTTCTTTTATGAGATTCTTTGCGCCATAACTCGATGGCATCTTTCTGGGACTGTCTGGCTTTCTTTTTCCATAATGCTTCTTCTACTCGCATGATGCACTCGGCATCCCATGTACCTGATATGGGCCATCTATATTTCTCTTCTAACTCCTTGGTATAGTCCACCCATATGTCTAGATATAATATGGCACCTAAGCCATGCTTATGATACATAAAATGTCCGGGACTGTCCCTAGGCGGGACAGGAACTGCTTCCTCGAGTAACCCTTTTCTGGTCTTTAACTGACGTAACTTGGAAAACAGAGGCATTCTAGACTTGAATCCGAACACAATACAATACACGATAAACACAGTAATGAATAGAAAAACAAATCACTCATACCACGACATTGAGAACACATTAAATAACATTTAGAATAACAGTTCGGACAGAATATTACCTGGTATACTGAAAACAGAACACATGAATTTCTCGAGAACGAAAACTTACTAGAATTACTGGATGCACTGCTAAAACAGTACGAAACATACCGGTCCCATAAAGAGACACGTCAGGACCCGTGTCCACCTAGGTGAACACTTCAGACTGGATCTGTGTACCCAAACCCACTGGACCAGAGACAAATTAATTGACCCTGTCTAGATACTACCCCAGCAACGGTACTCACCGGGCAGCAAGAACGGAAGGCCTCCGACTGGACTGGACTGCTACGACGTCGGACTACGAACTTCGGACTTCAGTTACAGGTGGGCCTCCGGATACCTCGGACCTTGTACTCTCGGCTTGGGCTCTGGTCGGGACTCGCCGCGTTCCTCACCGCCTCGTCTGGATGCTGGACCGCAACCTCCGTCTCCTCCGTGGGCCTGAGGGATACTTGAAGTAGAAATATCTGCCGGTGCGCAGTAGAGTTCCGTCACGGCTGCAGAGGGTCAGGGGGCCTGCGTGGCTTCGCCGGCGCGTGGGGAAAGGGCAAGTCCCTATTCGGGCGCCATTATGTGGTAAATAAATAATTAATTACCGGTACTATTTTTGAATACAGTGAATAAAACAGATAGCTCAATAAATAAGAGACAGGATTCGAGGTATTGGAGTCTTACAGGCTTTAATCAGGCATAAGGGAAGGGACAGGAACGGGATAGCCTGCACGGAAATAGAATGAAGGCAGCTGCCAGGGAACGGGAATGGGCAGGAGCAAGGGGTAACTTTCAGTAACAGTACATAGTATATATACTAAAACAATTACATTACATTCAATACAGTAGGCGTAGCAGTAGGCGTAACTCGTAGCAGTCGCGAAAGATAAGAGTAAAAATGGGTGTAGCAAGAAGGCGTGTACAGGGCGTATACATAGACATGTGGTGTAGACGTCACAGAAATGTCATAAATGGGGCGGAAACATGGAGGGGGCTACCTGAGCAGCTGGGACCTTTAACCTAGTGGTGCGCGCAAACGGGCAATGACGTGTTACCAGGAAGAACTGGGGGCTATGACTTCTGTGCTAGAAGAGGAGACTAAAGTCTGCGGTGTCAGAATGACATGTACCTATAGCATATCTGGTATCTGGTGTTTGGAGTACATGTTGATAGAATCCAAAAGTTATCAGGGCAAAGGCTACTTGACACTAAGACTGGTGCATGCATAATTCTACATGTATTGCGTGTGCTAGGAATATTAATTAATACAGTATTTCTCTTACATGGAGACAGAAAGGCTAGACCATGGCTGAAACTATTGATGCGATTCAGTAGCTTAGGAATGCAGAGAAGGAGGGCTGGACTGATAACTAGAAGCATAACATACTCTTGGCAGACTGGGAGGCAGAGCCAGGCCGGGCCGGGCACTGCGAGGCAGGAAGTAAGTGAAGGGTCAGGGATGCAGGTGGGGGCTGCATCGCTCCTCGGAGTGGGTTCAGGAGACAGGAGCTTGAATCCGATGTCCGGGCCCTTTTGAGGCCTAGAAACGGGGACAATTCAATGAATTAACGTGCACACTGTATAATGTGGCAACATAGGCCTAATACTCGTTGCTTTCACGAGAACTGGAAACTGGCGTACTAGAGTTGGACACAACTATGATTGCGTCTTTAAACGATCATAGGGGGATACATGCATATCGATCATGCACATATAGCATAAGATGGGGAACACGTAGGCACATATAACATGGCAAAATTTACTTTTCCACACAGGTGTAGTCACATTTCTCCCTTTAGGATGGTGGAATTATACCACCCCCACCAGGACTGGTGGTGAGATATGATTCCAAGGTGTTTGACACCAAAGACAAAATGTTTCCTTGCAGCCATCTCAAAGATAGCATTTACCGTGAGGTTATAATGCACTCTAGAGTATATGGTACGGCTGCATCACAGAACGACCCCGGAGAATAGATTCTGAAGGCTGTAGAGGGGCCCTGCTCATGCATGGGCACCCTCTCACACAAAACCCAGCACCCTCAGTTCAGGATTGATAAGGCCTGCCATAGGGGTGACTGATAGGTTTATATGTGAAGTGATATAAGGTAGATACAGGGAACCTATATCTAAGTAAGGGGTGCATACACTACCTTACCCAGGCTGGTGTAGCAGATCTGCTTTGTCATTTTGAGTACTCTCTCAGGGATGGTGTAATACATGCTGCAGCCCCTGGCCTCTGGGGTACCTATGCCCTAGGTATATAGGATACCGTATACTAGGGACTTATAAGGGTACCCCAGAATCCAATCTGGGGTGTACATAAAGTACATGCAATCATTTTAGAGAGGAAGCAGCTAAGCTGGGGCCCTGAATAGCAGGTTCTCAGCCAGACTAAAGTCGAAAAACAGTGAAACATCAGCAAAAAGTGGGGGTAACTATAAGAAGCAGATCCTACTCTCCTACACCAGGGTCGCGGTGCGAGATGAAGGCGGTGCTTGTCCCGGTGCTGGCAGGTCACGGTGCAAGCAGCGTCGTCGTCGTTGCTGAAGCGCTGTCGTCGGCTGATGAACTGGAGTCGATGGCGTCAGCATCAGTAGGCCAAGGCTGCGGTGCGGGATGAGGACGGTGCGTCGTGCAACTTTACGAGCTGTGCCCTTGAACCATGGTGCAAGCAGCGGTGTCTATTTCAGTGTGGAACATTGTCGTCGGGGATACCAAGGCGTCGTCATTAAGCGAGGCGGTGCGGAGTATGGTGCCCACAGGTCCCGGTGCAAGCAGCCGCTAAGTGGCGGCGACAACAGGCTTCGTCGGTGAGACCACGGTCGTGGTGCTGCGTTGCTGCGGTGCCCTCTGCGGCACCAAGGTGTCGTCACGAAGCGGTGCGGAGTGCGGTGTCCACAGGTTGCGGTGCAAGCAGCGGCTTAGTGGCGGCATCAGCAGGTGTCGTCAGTGAGACCAGGGTCACTGTGCGGCGTTACACCGGTACCCTCTGCGATGCCTTCAGGACACGGAGTCGTCAGCGGCGTCGTAGACGTCGTCAGGTTGCTTTACTTCTGTTGCAGCACAAAACACACAGTCCCCAGTACTGAGGGCAGAAGAGCTTGAAGTCTTTTTTGTTCCTGAGACTTCTTTGACCGGGAGCAAGCTCTACCTCAAGCCCTTGGAGAAATTCACAACGTAGATTGTAGAAAGTTAAGTCCAGTCCTTTCACTGCCCAAGACACTGCAGGCCAACATAGCAAAGCATACAGCAAAGTGGTATTCACTCCTCACAGCTTCTCCTGCTCTTCTTTTTGGAAGTCTTCTTGATCAAAAAGAGTTCTAAAGTTCAGGGGTCTTGGCCCCAGTATTTGTATCCAAAAATCCTTTGATCCTCCAGGCAGAGGGTGTCTTTGCTCAGCCAGAATCAGTTCTGCCTTCTCTGGTGTGACTTCCCGGCAGGGGGAGGAGACGGCATTGTCAGAGGCAGACCAGACCCTTTGAGGTGCAAGGAAATCTCCTCCCTCTTCTCCCATCGCAGCCCAGGTCTATTCAGCCCTTTCCTGACCTACCTAGACTATCAGAAGCCACCCTTGCTTCCTAGCCATCTGTCATTCAAAACCCAGACAGGCAATCCACATTCCAGCAGAGGCACACAGGATGACTGAGCAAGAAAATACCTACTTCCTAAAAGTGGTATCTTCAAACACAGAATGTAAAAATCACCTTTACTAAAAGATGCATCGTTAGATTCTGTGTTCAGGCATACTAAATTGTATTTTCCCACCTAGTTCTCAGGGCCAGTTATATTTATAAGATTTTATAAACAAACTTTCTTTTGAGTCCTATAGGGAACAGGTAGCCGTGCAATAGTGAAAGTCTAAATAGGCTGTAATTCACTATCCACGGTGGCGAACTGTGGGGTCACAAGTGTGCACCCGCGATTGCCGTCGTGGAGAACAGATTTCTAAGACAGCTGGTAGCATTGCCATCTAGTACACCATTGCTGCCGCTCAGGCTGGACCTGGGCCTTAGACCCATAAATGAAGAATTGGGCCTCAAACCTTTAACTTTCTGGAGGAGACTCTGGGTTACCCCAGGGTTAAAGATCTACAGGCAAGAGCTTTCGGATGTTCTAAGACTTCCGAATGCTCGGAAACTTCCATGGTTGAAGTATATAAGAGAGGAATTTGAGAGACTAGGACTTGAGCCTATGTGGTCCGACCCTGAGCACGCTTGTAGAAATCTATCGCGCAAGTATCTGGCCAACCTGTACCATGAAAGCAACTTAACTGCTTGTCTAGCGAATGGCCAAACTGGTACTCTGTCCGGCACGTTTTTAATGACTAAAGATTTTTATAAATTCGAGTCTGTCTTCGACGATGTTAGTCCAGTTGCTTCCAGGAAGTTGTTTTCCAATGGAGACACGGTTCTCTGCCAATCAGAGATTTTACGAGTAAGTGGTGTCCATTGTCACTCAAAAACTGTCCTGGTTGCACCTCGGAGCTCGAAAATGAATTGCATGTTATGTTTTTCTGCCCTGTTTATCAAAAAGCCAGAAAGAAGTGGATTATTCTACTGTGTAAAAATCTGGGGATCATGCACTGTTTGCATGCATACAGAATACTTAAAACAGATCTTTCTCCTCTAACTGTTTTTGCTGTAACAAAATTTCTAGCAGCCATGTGGACTATTAGAAGGAAATTTGTGAACTCTGTTTGAAATAGGATCCAGTAGAAATAATTGCATGGTTGCTAGGGAGCACGATCTCTGATTTTAGATGGGCAGGGGATTTTAGTTGACTTTGTAACTATTTATGTCTATTATCATCTTTTAGGCTGCGATGAAATAGCTCCCTGGTCATGTGATGATATAGATTTTATTTTTATAGTGTATCTGAATGTAATGTATCAATTTATTTTTCAAACTGTCCAATCAAATGTGATTTCTTTTATGACAACATTGTCGAAATAAAGATTAAATGAATGAAAAACTATCAAGAAATGCCACACACCCTGGCATGTCCTACCTTTCACATATACTGCACCCTGCCCACAGGGGTACTTTGGGCCTACCTTAGGGGTGCCTGACATGTAATAAAAGGGAAGGATAGGGACTGGCCAGTATGTGTACGGCCAAGTCGACATGACAGTTACAAACTGCGCGCAGACTCTGCAATGGCAGGTCTGAGGTACCTTTTTCGAAGAATAGTTAATGCTGAGTAAACATTATGCCACTATTGAGTCTTTGATATTGATAGAAACTTTATGAATACTGGATTTGCAATTGCACGACCATCTAAAGAACATATTGTATGCCATACGTTGAAGCTCTGAAGAAGTTTCTTGGGAGACGAAACGCGTTGGCTATGATCATTTATTTATGGAACATTAAAGTAAAAATCCTATTATGAACAATAAAGAGAAACTTCGCCAAGAAATATACATATTGGATCTGGGCGTTTCTTTATGCGCCAATTTTTTTTTTTACTTTGATGTGACACGCTTATATCATCTTATATGGTGCTGAAACTTATTGCATTGAATGGACATGCTACACACCCTGGCATGTCCTACCTTTCACATATACTGCACCCTGCCCACAGGGGTACTTTGGGCCTACCTTAGGGGTGCCTGACATGTAAGAAAAGGGAAGGTTAGGGACTGGCCAGTATGTGCACGGGCCAAGTCAACATGAGAGTTACAAACTGCGCACAGACTCTGCAATGGCAGGTCTGAGGTACCTTTTTAGGGCTACTCACGTGGGTGGCACAATCAGTGCTTCAGGCCCACTAGCAGCATTTGATTTACAGGCCCTGGCACACTCAGTGCACTTTACTAGGGACTAACAAGTAAATCAAATGTCCGATCATGGAAACACCAATACATAACACAATTTACACAGAGAGCATATGCGCTTTATCACTGGTAAAGTGCCCAGAGTCCTAAAACCAACACAAACAAGTCAGGAAAAAAGAGGAGGAAGAAGCAAAACGTTTGGGGATAACCCTGCAAAAAAGGGCCATTTCTAATACACCCCCTTCCAGCCTAAAGCCAGGGTAGACCAATCCATACCTCAATGGACTTCCCTGCTTGGAGAGATAGAACATGGAACCTGGCCCACAACAGCAGAGTTTTCTTCCTGTTCTACGCCTTCCTGAACCTAGTTGGATCCCTCTATCCATACTCTCAGGGCCCATTAAGCTCACCCATGGGGAACCCTTCTCCTTGCCTGTGGACCCCATCTGTGCAGCACCTAAACTTACTTTGCTCACGGATGTGTCCCAACAGGCAGACAGTACCCACATGGACAACGCAAAGGTGTAGCCCAGTCCACCTCCGGGAGTGACTCCTTTCCCCCTCCCAGGGGCAAATCTGTCCTTCCGGACAGCCAGCCACAGTGACAGCTGACAGTGGTGAGAGCCTGGCCTTATGCCTTTCAGGCCACTCCAACCGTTGTGGTGTCAGAGAGTGGGGGTTGGTAGCCCCAGGTGCCTGGCACCCTTTCTCTACCCCCCCTGCCAAGCCAGGTATGGCATCCTGACACTGGCCCACCAGCCAAGGGTCTGTACCCTGCAGCTGGACAGGAGGTGGGGTGGGCTCCCCCACACCCTCTCCTTCTCCCTGGGGCTCTGTACCCTCACACCTGGAGCGGTACCCCCTTCCAGAGTTGTCAGGGCACCTGTGGCAGGTGTCCTGCACAATTCACCCACCAGTTCAGGGGGGCTATCCTGCAATGGGTACCTCAGTCCAGGGTCTGTACCCTGAGGCTGACCAAGGAACTGGGGTGGGCTCTCCCACACCCGGTCCTCCTCCCTGGAGCTCTGTACCCTCCCACCTGGAGCGGCACCCCAGAAGACAAATTGGTAGGGACACTGTTAGCAGTCGCCCCTTCCCCCAGGTCAGGGGGGACACCATAAACCTTGTCTTCCAACCCAGGGTCTGTATTCTCAGGCTGACCAGAGATCTCGGTGAGGCTCTCCTCCCCTTAGCTCTCTTTCCGGGGTTCCGCACTCTCTTCCCGGGAGAAGCACCATAAGAACCAAAAACTGTCAAGACACTGGAACCAGACCTCCTACACAATTCTTCCACCAGTTTAGGGCCTTGACCCTGCAACTTATATACCACCTTGGGATCCAAACCCTCGAGTTGAACCGAGGTCAGAGGCGAGGACTCCCTCCCTCTGCACCCCCTTCCATAGTTCTGCACCCTCCCACCTGGAGTGGTACACCTAGAAGATAAACCGGTCAGGACACAGCTCACAGTCGTCCTTTCCTCCAGATCAGACAGGACCTGAACCTGGCCTCCCACCCCAGGGACTAACCCCTGTGGCTGAGCACCTGCCCGGCACACCAGGACTTCCTTGGGAGCACTCATGCCCCCCCTGAGGGTAACACATGATTCATGTGTTGTGTGTCAGTGTTCCTGGCGCAGATCTCCCGAACCCCTGTCCATCTGACAGTGCATGAAGATCCCGCAGGACAGAAGTGGTATCACCATGGTCACTCCTAGGGGGCTCAACCCTTCTGGCTGGCCCCTTCTGGCTGGCTCCCACTGGGGAACGCATTCCCTTCTCACCCCTTCCATCTGGACTTCTGCCCCCTCCTCTAAGGAGTGGCACCACCAGACACCAGAACAACTGGAGCTCTGTTTACAGACACTCCACGTTCTCCTGACACTAGGAGATTCCCCTCAATGGGCATCCTACCAGTACAGCCTAGGCTCCCCACCTGGTGTTCCCTCCTGGAACCACCCAGGTTCTGGGACCGTGTTTTTGGCACCTTGGGCCGCAGCCCATTCCCACTCCTTCTCCGCTGAGACAGGACGTGAGTCCCTACATTCTTCCCACGACACTGGGACCTATCTGGGCTACCAAAAACCTTTCCCACCACCCTTGGTTGGGAAATACCTTAGCTACTTCCTTCCGGGTCACTCCCCAGATGCTTCTCCAGACCCTCTGGAATCAACCAAAAGGTCTTGCTCCCGTACAAGCTCCCTGGTGTCAGAGAACTCATACTCCAGTGGGTCTTGGCATAGCTCTGGACAACAGTGACTTAAAATATGCTCTCCAACAATTGAATCACACAGCCCCACACAGGTGTTAACCAAACTACCCTTCACCCAATCATCCAGTGCCTCAGAAAAGTACCCCACATCATTCTCACAAGACTGGTGAAACAGTGTCTGACTGTTGCTGTCTCTTAACCCATACTTTTCTGGCTGGTCTCCATACTCCCTTACCAGGGCTATTATTATGGGGGAACCCCTCTCCCTGCACCTCTCATCTAGAGTCAGTAGAGTGTCCCGCCCACTGCCAGGAATATGATCCCCTGTGCCAGATCCCCAATCCACCTTAGGGACACTGCGCCCCACTGAAGTAACCTCACAATCCTGAACCCCCTGGTATATTTCAACCCCCTCCTTGAAGCAGGGCCCCAAACCTGTGTGTGTGTGTACCTCATCCTCAGTACTGGACCTAACACTTTTGCTGCCACCATCTGGGCAGGGCCTAGCCCTACTAGATTCCCGGTCCAGCTCTCTCATTTTAAACTCATGGTCTAACATCATCATTTTTTCCTCCATGGCTATTCTTTTTTCTTCCCTCTCACTTTCTATCCTGAGTTTTTCCAACTCGAACTTCCTCGCTTCCCGCCTGTCCTCCAGCTCCTCTGGGGGCAGACTGCTACTGCCTAGTTTAGAGGGTGCCGCCCCTCCCAAAATCACATCCACCTTTGGAATAGGCTCTTCTGCCGCCATGCCAAGATCTCCAGACAGCTCACTAGCATGTCTGGCTGCTACCCAGACCCTCAGCGCCTTTTGTAGCTCCTCTTTTCTGGTGAGGCCCCTGATTTGGATTTTGAGGTTTTTGCAGATTGCCTTCAATTCCTTCACATTGTGTCAGGACTAGGGCGGCTCGCGGTCTAGGGCCCGCCACATCCTGTAGGCACATACGCCTGTTCCTGTGCGATCAACCCTTATGTGGTAAAAGCCTTAGAGTAGCCTCTGGAGGATTGTGGTGGCATAAATGTTTAAAGAGACAAACCACACCTTGTTGAATTTTAATCTGTGGTCTCCATTATGTACATGTCCTAGTATGTTTGTTCTCTTTACTAACTTTTTCCCACTCAGGATGCATGAGATTTGGCATCTCACGCGAAATGCGTGAGATTTGGCATGGGCGTGCCTACGATGACGACACCGGCCGCGCCCAGTCTCCCGTGCTCACTATTCGGTGTTCTAGGAGAGAAGGAGGCTAGTCCAGGAGCTCTGATCTTCACTTGGCTTTGGGGCTCTTAGAAAGCAGTGGTGGTGAGTCCTCTAGCGCCAGCTTGTTCGCAGGAGTCTTTGCACGATCAGAGACGGAGGCTAATTCTGGAGCAGTCAGATTCCCCAGGTCGGCTCTTGCTACAATGGCTGACATTCCGCTGGGCTTCCTTTATAGTCAATCAGCGCAGACATTGCTTCGTGCGTAGAGTAGGTCGTACTCTACAGCTCGGACCTGACCAGCTTATACTTTTGTTTACCTTGATAGAGCGCGCGAGGTCACCCAGCCAATGATTCCGCCGTTTCCGGCTTCAGGGCCCATATACTTTCAATTCACACTATTCATTGGCCAGGCGACTTCATGGGCTGCTACCAATTGTGTGTGTTCCCTACTGTTATGACTCAGTGTACCCGACTTACCATCCACCGACACGGGTACCTATGACTTCAATGGATCAGGGGCCTAGCTGTAAAAGAAAAGGCAGCAAATGCAATTTCAAATGACATTCAAATACTGTTGTAAATGACCACGGACAACTGGAAGTTTTAAAATGTTTATCTAAAGTTCGTTTTCTTCATGCATAAGATACACAAGAATAAGGCAATCAATAACCAAGATAATGTAAATTATATAGCTATAGAGAAATAAAGACAGGGTAATCATTTAAATGCAATAATGAGATGCAAAGGAAATATGCTGTGCATTCAAGGCAAGAAATCTTTAGAATATTTAAGCAAGGCCGTTCTAGACCATATCAGAAAATGACAAACTGCAATGCAGAATATGATTTCTAAAAGGTAGGGTAACATGGGAACATATCAAGAAATATGCAAATGACTTTACGTTTCAATAGTTTGCGGCAAAAGCATGGAAAATCAACATATGCAAAGGTGTCTCTTTATTGAAGCAAAAGATAGAAATATAGAAAGGTGCAAGTTTAAAGAACTTAGAGCAGTATTTACCTAGACTGATGTGGAAACCAAACCCTGGCCACGGGTCAGTTAAGGACAGGAAACCCTCAAGGAAGGATACCCCTCAAAGGACAGCAGGTGCAGAATGGACACCCCGGACAGAACAGGATACCCTCAGATTAGGAATCAGGACAGGACATCAGGACAGGACAGCAAACCCTCAGGACAGGACCGCTCAGGACAGGACCGCACCCGCAGTTTGGAAGCAACGCCTGCGCTCCACCCTCTCTGCAGCTATCGATCAAGACCCCGATTGGGTCAGCGAACTCCCAGCAAAGTGCTTCGCCAGCACTTTAAGGTTCAGTAGAACCTTAGTCTATGGTCAATTTCGGACAGAGTGCTCCGCAGCGCTCTGTATCTTCAGTCACCTATTGAGTACGATGGGTCAGTGACAGGTCAGCTAAACCAGACAAGTCGGTCAAATTCCCTAGGTGAACCCAGGGTAGATATACTCTTTTGGGTCAGTGTACCACCCCCCAATGTTGCAAAGTGTCAGAATCCCTCAATTTGGATTGGTCCTAAGGTAGGATTTGGGTAACACACCAATCATAGCGCATTATTTCGATGCCTACTTTACATATTTGGGTACCGCCTAGCAAGATTGGGGTTCCCATGAGAAACTGTGCAGAAATACGAGTGACAATTTAACATTGTAGCATAGCGGGAACATGTGACTCCGTTCAGCCGAGTTTGCAGGTCGGTTCTCAGGAGCATCTTGCCCATCTCTGCCAGCTGGCAAATTTCCATCAGCCAAGGTTGTCAGGTCCCTGGAAAGGCGATCATGCGCAGAAGGGACCTCCAAGATGGCTCTCGGTACAGACAGACCCCCATTCCCCGCGGTACATGAAAAGTAAGCGAGAACAAATTAATACATAAAAATAACAGTATGAAAACACATCACAGGGTTTATACTTTCAACTTATCACTAAGAAATATACTTATGCAGTTTAAATGTTAGCTACATGGATACAGTCACAAGAGCAGTGGCACGAGCAGTACCACGTTGTAGGCAAAGCTATGAATTACGCATGCGCATAAATTTCCCTCCACTTCTGCAGACCCGTCAGGACACGTGAGTGTGGCTAACGCATGCGCAGTAACTAAATACAAGCGGCGGCCATATTTTACGGACACGGATTAAAATCATTAGGAATACACATAGGCAAGCTTCTTAATCCTTATTCAAACTTAATATAAACGTTAGTAAGACGTACACTTATTACCTTGTTACACATAAACGAGGTTCATGAATACAGCAAGGTCGCAAATATGCGAAGCTTTGCTTCATCAATCCCCTCTTTGATGACATTTACTATCATCACAAAACAAATGGAACCAGATGCCAACTTTCTCTCACACTTTATACAGTTCTATCTCCTCCAGCAATCGCTCCAACTTTTCTCTCTCAGTTCTGGTAGGGTGAGAACTTTTCACCTTTTTATAAATGTGATTATTCATCTCTTCTAATTCGAGCTCATCCACACTCCGTTTCACCCCTCTTGCATTCACTTCGTGCTTTCTGGTGCGCTTGCGGCATTTACAACAGACAAATATGAAAAATAGGATGAGACCTATAATTCCAATTGGCATCAGTACTTTGAACAATAAGCTTTTACCTACACTAGCAAGCCAATGACCTACATTTGAGAGACCATCTACCAGTCTCTTCCAGGCACTATCAACCTCGAGTGGTTTGAGTTCCTTTGCCAAATTAGTAATGTTTTTCACATATCTTTTGATCTGTACACTTTTATCCGGAATATAAGTGCAACAATGTTGCGCCTTCAACATCCGGCAGACTCCGCCCTCTTTCGCCAATAAGGTATCAAGAGCAAGTCGATTCTGCAAAACCATTGATCTGATCGCAACCATTTCGGTGTTGACCAGTAAAAATCCATGAGCTGTCTCAGTAGACAATGCATCCACTATAGTGGACAATTTACAAATTCTGTGAGTGTTCAGAACCACTCCCACTCCAGGTATCAGTGCACTGAAAATACTACCCATAATTTCACCTATACTTTCTCTTTTACTACGCACTAAGCCATTAGTATTTTCACTGCTTCCAGCAACTCCATTCACATGGTATATTTTCGGGAAGACAATGCCAAAATAGCAGCTTCCATACCAGTGATCCGGCAATTTGAAATAAGCCTTGTCCCCACAAATATAATAAATTCCAGGAAACACAGGCTCTGACCCATTTTTGAAACCCCAACCTCCAATTACCTTGTAATTATGTTTGCATTCACTGGAACCATTGAAAATGTTATTATAATAGCTAGTCTTCTCGCGGTGAAGACATAGCTTGCCTTTCCTTTCAAAATCCAGCAACAGAGCAGGACCCGCCCCACCAGTTGAGGTGCCTTCCATGTTCTCTGCCCATCTTGGCCTTTTCTGACTTTCGTCATTAGCCTTCTTTTGTATTTTAATTCTTCTTTTCTCTGCCATGTTCAGGAACATCTTTTCCTGTTCACGCAAAGAACAAGTCAAGTTATCTCTGTGTGCGTCCGCTATGTCAACGTTACCTATAGTCAGGAAGTAGTCTCCCATGTATTGTATTACGTCACTTTTGGTATGTACAGGATTCAAGTTCCCACGTATAGGAAGCTCAGAAAAGATCACGTCATTGTTAGAGTAATAGTACTGTAACGGTCCTCTTTTGTAGAATAAACTAGCTAAAATACTACAGGAGATTCCATATGTCAACGGCAAGTGATGGTATGTCGCGCCTTCAGCTACAGAGGTAGGTAGCTTCATGCAGACATAGCAATCTTCAATTTCCATAGTCTCTACATAGTGTATTAACAAGTTTGCGAAAACATTTAAGTGTGTCTTATTCTTAATTCCGTGATAATGTAGTTCTCCCTCATCTGATGCTTCTAAGTCTTGTTTTGTTTGTCTCAATGCTCTCTCATGTCTTGCTACACTCTGTGTTGTCAGCTCCTCACTGTCAGTATTTACAATTTCAGTAGGGACAATATTAGTATCTTTACTTACAACAAAGGGTATAAAGATTGTTAGTCCTATCCAAACTAATATCAGGACAACTACACTACAGACACATACCTTGCAGCATGTTTTGCAACAGCTGTGACTAGGTCTACCATTCACGTTTGAATCAGACATTTTAGGCTTCAGAAGAAGTTTCTCGACCCCTCTTTGTGACTTTACACGAGTAGCTTACTTTGTGCAAATTCACGGTGGCTCGTCTTCTTCTTCGTCAGAGTACTCAGGGACGGGCTCTCCGTCGCTTACGTCAGTTATATCAAGATCTTCAAGTTCTTCCAACACAAGTGTCCATTCAGGTGACTTGTACTTCTTGTTTTGTCTTTTTATTCGATCACTCCTTCTGTTGGAAGTATCCTCTTGTTGTTTAGCTATGCGTGCACTTCTCCTTTCTTCTGCACGTTTTTCTTCTACCGTCTTTATCCTCAGTCTTAACTTCTTTACGAATCTTGGCTCAAGATGCTTTCTTTTCTTAAGTCTTTTAGTTGGTACCTGGACTTCGTTTTCTTCTCTTGCCCTTTTGTTCTCATTAACTGTTGGCAATTCTGTTTCAGTTTCTTCTTCTTCTATCTGACTAATCCCAGGGCTCGCATCTATTTCTTCTGCCTGGTTACTAATCTGGCCTTGTTCAGGTAAATTATGTGTTTGCTCTTCAAGTGTCTCTGATTCTGTTTCCTGAACACGTTCTTCTAATTCTACCTGATCCTGTTCAAGCACTTCGATCTCTGGACTTTCTTCTGCTCGAACTATTACACTATGTCTAGTCTGTCCCTTCCCGATATCAGGAGTCAGTGGCGGAGTCTCAAACACTTGCTCTGTATCCTGCACTTGTTCAGTATCGGGCACTTGTTCAGTCTTATTCACTTGTTCTGTATCAATCACGTGCTCTATCCCTGTCTGACCTTCTCCTTCCTCAGTTTTGATGTGAATCTCAAGATTCTGAGGTTCTTCGCCTGTGCCTTGCTTTTCCTCACTAGTCCACTCTCTACCTTCCTGTAGTCGCTCCCTTGTTCGAATGGGATCTTCAGTGAGATCAATCAATGGAATCCACTCTTCTGGCCATATGCTTGGCAGCTCGTCTTCAGCTACTTCTGGCTCAGCTTCTTGGACCCCTTCAGCAGGCTGGACTCTTGGCAGTTCGTTATCAACTATTCTTGGGCCAACATCTGCTGATTCTGCAGCTCGACTGGTACTGGGCTGTACGTCGTCAGCTACTTCCGGTCTGGCTCCTGCAGAGTCCTCTGCTGGACGTCCTTCTGCTTCAGGCACCTCGTCTGGTGGTACCTTCTGGGTGTGGCTGGCATGTACCCAGCGTGGAACCCCTGCACACTTTACTGCTGTGGTAGTTACCAAGATCACCTGACGTTTTTCTCCCCACCTTGGCTCCAGGCAGCTTTTCCGAGTGTGTTTCTTTATCTTCACCCAGTCCCCCGGGACCAGTTTGTGGAGAGGAGTCGTTGGATTGAGGATGGCGTCTTCTCCGATCTGGCGAGAGATAGAACGCACTTGGTCACCCAATCTCTTGCAGTATTCAAGCACCAAATCATCAGTAATACTCAACAGTTTGCTTCCTGGTACCCACGCTTGTCTCATCACTCTTCCCATAATGATTTCATGGGGACTTAGGCCTGTTTTGCGATCAGGAATACTTCTGAGTCCCATCAGGACCAAGGGCAGGGCCTTCACCCAGGTCAATTTAGTTGCATCACACAGTTTTGCTAGTCTGTTTTTGATAGTTCCATTTATTTGTTCCACTACTCCAGAAGCCTCTGGACGGTAGGCACAGTGAAGCTTTTGTGAAATTCCAAAGGCCTTACAGAGTTCGTCGATCACTTCATTATGAAAATGTGAGCCTTGATCTGATTCAATAGTGACTGGAACCCCGAATCTAGGTATCAGTTCTTTCAATAAACACTTAGCTACTGTTTTTGCGTCATTTTGGGGAGTAGGGAAAGCTTCCACCCACTTTGAAAATAAACAGACCATGACAAGGACATATCGTTTCCCTTCACAACGGGGCATGGTGATGAAATCAACCTGTATCCTTACAAAGGGACCCCCGGACCTCCCAATTTTCCCCAGTTCCACTACAGTCTTCTTCCCTGGGTTCATCTTTTGACATGACAGGCACCTCTGGCAGAGGGACTCTGCTACTTTCCTGAACTTTTTACTGTACCAAGTCTGTTGGAACACTAGAATCATGGCATCCCATGTGTGATCCTTCATGTATCAACCTCGCCATTGTGCTAAGTAGGTGTCTAGGTAACACAGGCATACCAGTTGGACCTATAATGACACCATCCACACGTCTTGGTCGACATCCATCTTCCTTCCACTTCTCTCTTTCTTGCCAAGGTGCCGCCTGCTGCCACTCTTTCACCTCATCCCATGTAGGCACTTCTTCAAACACCTGAAGTTGGCAGCTGGTTCCTGGCCCCCCTCGTTTTGGATTAACGATATACCGATCTCTTGCGCACCATTGGGCCACTCGATCAGCATAATCGTTTCCCAGTGATACCTTGTCCATGCTCTTCTTATGAGCAGCACATTTTACCACGGCCAGTTCCTTTGGTAACTGGATTGCCTCTAAAAGGTCCTGAACAACTTTTCCATTTCGAATAGGGGTACCTGATGAAGTCAGGAACTCCCTCTGTAGCCACAACTGGCCAAAGTCATGCACGACCCCATAACAGTACTGACTGTCAGTATACACTGTTATGCGTAGGTTCTTCCCAATTTGGCAAGCTTTTATCATAGCAATCAATTCGGCTACTTGTGCAGACTTGATGTGATATAGATAACCTGCTTCCTCAATTTTCTCTAACGACACTACTGCATAGGCAGCACTCAGGCCTCCTTGTTCATGCCTTAGACATGAACCATCTACAAACAGTTCTTTATCATGCTCAGGCAATGGCGTTTCTTTTATGTCTGGGCGTGGCTTGGTATTGAATTCTGTTAGATCAATACAATCATGTTCATCATCCACCCCCCCTTCCATATCCTTTGGATCGGGGAGTAAGGTGGCTGGGTTCAGAATACTGCACCTAACAATGTTTACATTTGCAGCACCCACAAGAATCCTCTCATATTTAGTCAGCCGACTAGGGGTGAGATACTGAGTTTTTGTTCTGGTCAACAAAATTACCACTCCATGTGGGACATACACAGTTACCGGATTTCCCATGACAATTGACTCACTCTGTTCTAAACTGGCACAGGTAGCAGCTACTGCTTTCAGACAACCTGGTAATCCAGCAGCCACTGGATCCAAGGTGGCAGAGAAATATGCCACAGGCCTTCTGGTGGTGCCATGTTCTTGAGTTAGGACAGACAACGCGCAATTATCGCGAGTGTCACAGAATAGGGCAAATTCTTTGGAATAGTCTGGCATTCCCAATGCAGGTGCTGTACACAGACAATTTCGCAGTTTGGTGAAGGCTGTTAAGCTTTCATCATCCCATTCTACAATCTCTGGTGTTCCTCTCTTGGTCATTTTTATCAAGGGCCTGGCTAGGACTGCAAATCCCAGAATCCACTGCCTGCAGTATCCTATCACACCCAGGAACATTCTGATCTCTTTTTGAGTACGGGGTAACTGCATCTTTTGAATTATCCTCACTCTTTCCGATGTCACTTTTCTGACACCTTTTTCTATCTGGTGCCCCAGATATTTCACCGATTTTGCACAAAACTGTAACTTGTCAGGGGACACTTTATGTCCCTTTTCACACAGGTGATTAAGTAGAGCAATGGTGTCAATCACACAATCCTTATGACTTTTAGACGCCACCAAGAGGTCGTCTATATATTGCACTAAGACAGAGTTCCCAGGTAGGACTAAAGTTTCCAAACATTTTTTCAAGATCTGATTAAAGATAGAGGGGCTCTCTGTATACCCTTGAGGGACCCGGTTCCAGCAATACACGTGACCCTCGAAGGCAAATGAGAAAAGAAATTTGCTATCTGGATGCAAAGGAATGGAAAAGAATGCATGACACAAATCTATCACAGTGAACCACTCAGCATCCCAGGGAATCTGATACAGAATCACTGCTGGGTTCGGGACAATAGGGCAACAGGGAACTACTATTTTGTTGACTTTTCGTAGATCCTGTACTACTCTGTACTTGCCACTAGGCTTCTTGATGCCCATAATCGGAGAGTTACATGGGCTACTCATTACCTCCTGTATGATGTTTCCTTCTAGCAATTTCTGTATTTCCACAGCAACACCAGCTTTCACTTCTGCATTCATCCTGTAGGGTTTAGTATTGGGGTATACTGCATTGTCCTTTATTGCTATCTGTATGGGGTCCACATTTTTCATTAATCCTACATCTTTCCCAGTAAAGTCCCACACCTCTGGCTTCACTGCTTCTTGGAGTTCTTGGGGTAAATCCTGCATGGTCATTCGTTTAATTTCCGAGTCAGGGCGGACTAACATTAGTTTATAAATGCCGTCTTCATCTGGGGTCTGAATTTCAACACCCTTTGGTGTGCAAAAGATGGTACAGTTCATTTTGCACAGCAAATCACGTCCCAGTAAGTTCACTGGACTGGTGTCGCAAACGACAAATCTATGCATTTCCTTAAAGTTTCCAATTGATATTTCCATGGGCTTGGTAACAGGAGTACTAATCAATTGATTAGATACACCCACTACTTGGATGGCTTCTCCCGAGAGGGGTAGGTTTGGAACGTCCACTGTTCTCACAGTAGAACGGGTAGCGCCAGTGTCCAACAGAAAGGTGACATCATTTCCGTCAACCTTTCCTTCAATGTATGGTCCAGACTGGTCTACCGGCAAGGAGGCGCCAAGTACGCACTCCTCGTCCTCCCCTCTCAGGCCCCGTCAGTACTGGTCATCACAAAGGAAGGTATCATTTAAAAGATACTGCGAAGTTGCTGCATTTCTGTTCTCATTGCTTTCCCAGACTTCTATCTCATCTCCCTCTGCCTGTTTTCCCCTGTACACTTGCTTTGGTGCTCGGGGCACCTGAACTGTTTTTACCTGTGGTTGAGTCTTTCTCGGTCTCTCTTTCTGCGTCTGTGTAGTTAAATCAGGAGTTTTGGGGTTATCTTCGGGCAAGTAAGGACACTCGTTACGCCAGTGTCCAATTTCGCCGCACTGATGGCAGGGAAATTTCTTCATAGCCTCTTCCCTGCTCATTTTGGGCCGGGGCTTGCCTCCTCCCCCTCCCCCAGGGCCTTCGTTCTTAGCATTTTTGACCATGTTACTCAACTGCTTTTCCTGCTGTTCTGCGAGCTTCACCTGAGCCCACATCACTTTCTCCTTAAGAGCTTTTTTCTTTTCTGCCATCTCGTCCTCGCAGTACTTTGCGTACCGCAGGACCTCGTCTACCTTTTTGGAGTGCCAACAGATTTTGTTATCTTTTATCCACTGACAAATTTCTGGTCTTAAACCGTTTACAAACCTGTAAATAAAGTGCGTCATATCCTTCATCTCGATGTTATCTATACCACTGTATGTTTTAAACACCTGCAACAGCCTTTCATAATAGGAGTGCACTGTCTCCTCTCTTTCCTGCGTTGTTCTATCTATCCTGGTCCAATCAGTTTCCTTGGCTGGCACCTTTAGTTTCAGATGCTGAATTACTTGTTCATATTTTCTCATCACTTCTTTCGATGGCTCCCCTGTTTCTTTATCTCTTGTGTACTCCTCACTGGGCCATGCTATGGCTATCTTACACTCGGTCCATAAATCTACCGGGACCACAATGTCGAAAAACCCATCCAGGTCTTTCCACAGGCATTTCTGCACCTTCACGAACCTTTCCACTTGCCGGTACCATTCAACCGGCTTCTCGCGTAGTTTCGGAAAATCGTTAGTAAAGGACACAATATCCTGTCTGGACCATGGAACGTGAACATACCTCCCACCTGGTACTTCCCGCATGGGGCATAACGTTTCGGGCTTGTCTACTTCTCTCAGTGGGAACTCAGGGGTAGCTTGTCTTGATCGTGCCTCATCTTTCTTACGTGCCCACCTCGTTTTCCACCTTTCCACATCTCCCCATTTTTGCAAAACTGCAAGCAACTCTTTAATCTGCAACTTTCTCCCTGACACATTCAAATTCTCTAAATCCTTGTCTGAGAACTCAGCTCGGTATGGCTTCTGCAAGGGCTTCGATCTGGATATATATATCCCCATACTAGCTGCGGTGTCGGTCAGTTTTTCGTGGAGCACCCTAGTACTCCTGGTAAGGCTTTTACACATAAACAGCAACTCTTCCTCGGAATAAGTATTCAATCTGTCTAATCCCACATTTCCTGCCATTAATTCTTCTATTTCTACTCTCAGTTTGTAGAGGTCTAAAGGTTTCGTTTGCGGAGCCTGTTTTTCTAATTCACGACTCCAATTTTCAATTTCTTCCGGCGTTACCAAAGAGACACTCCTGGTACCCGTTGCTGATTCTAATTTAATTTCTTTTGTATCAAAAGGATTATGCCTCTTCTGCACTCCCTTCCCTGTTTGTTTGTTTGGCAGGTCCAAGAATACAACTTCGGACTCGCACTCACTGGACTGATCGTCTATCAGTAGGGGCTCTTGCCTCGGCGGGGCCATTATCGGGTTCATAACTGGAGGGTTCGGACCTCCTTGACCATTCCCGTACAATGGAACCACGGGTCCGATTGTTACCGGAATAGTCAAAGCTTCAGGACTGGTATTTAACTGGGAGATTTTCTGAATTATTTCTGACCTCTGTCTCGCTATGGCCTCTTGCTCCCTTTCATCTAATACTTTTCCTAAGGTTCGGTCAGGTATCATCTGTGGGGTCAGTTGAGGCGTAAAACTCGGGGCAGTAGGATGCGTTTCACTTGGTCCCCCACAATAATTTGGTTTCGGGAACAAAGTTCCCGTCCCAAATGACCTGCGCTCCTCCCCATATGGAGGCTGCAAGAAGGGCACTCCTGAACTTAATGGCTTCTCTTCGTTTTCATAAAGAGATCTGGGGTAAAAGAGCTTTTCACGGGAATATTTTTCCTCCTGGTTCACGGGCATACTGGGATATATATTTCGTACCTCCGGGGGCTCGGGCTTCTCAAAATAGGGCAATACCTGGCCCCCTCCCCCCCTACATAAGGATCTGTCCTCCTCCTTAATAGATGGACGCTGGAGATTCTCTCCTGCACTGGAAGGCCGGGCTCCTTCATTATAAGGGGGCGGACTTCTCGTAAAGATGTCATCTAACAATTCATCGTCTGACTCCCCAAGGGCCCCCCAATGCTTACTTTTTTCTGTCCTTTTCTCTCCCGCAGAAGGGTTACCTGCTGGCATCATGGGAAACAGACTCTCAACAATCATGCTCTGCTTCCACTGTTTCATCCTTTTATCCCTGGTCTCCTGTTTCAGCCTGGGGTACCACTTAGTCAGACCTTTGTCCATTCGGGGTTTCTCTCTTTCAAAAGCCTCAATCTCCCATTCCTCTAATGCCTCATACTGCGTTAGTCTCGGTCTGGGATGCAATTCATTCATGCGGGTTCTCAAATTAAATAAAATTCTGCCATTGAAAGTACCGTCTAACGGAAAAGCCAATATTCCGTCATCTTTTGTGTACCTTACCCAATTCTCCAACCACACACAGGTGTTGTACCCTCGGTCAAACATCATGAATGAGGCGGGAGTATTCGGTGGCGGGATAGTAACGCCCTCTCTAGACTTAATCGGTTTGTCCGTTTTGAAATAATTCTTTACCCTACTTACAAGGGACATCTTTCTCTTAGCTCCGTACATGATATCGTATCTATTAGCTTTCCACTGATCCCTTTCGAACCCTTGGTTTCTTGGATCGGGTCTAGTCTCTGGACTATACGAGTGCCACATACGATTTCTACGCCTAACTCTGTTTACAAAATCACCTCCAATCAGAACGCGTCTTGCAATTCCGTGCAACCAATGAGGTGCGCGCGTTCAAATAATTTCGGCCAATGGGTGCGCGGCCCCTTCGTGAGACTGTCCTCACTCCTCGGCGCTTCACCCCTCCTTTACAATTTCAGCCCCGCTACCCGCCCGCTGCTTCTACCAATCCCAGCGCGGCACGGAGTGACGTCAGAGACGCTTCGCGGCTGACTCCCTCCCTTCACAAGGTAACGGAAACTTTCTTTCTTTCTAAAGTGCTCAATGCTTGGTTATTTTACAACAAATACACATTCGCCACAGTGCTCAAGTGTCTAGACAGAAAAGATTTCTTTTACTGCAAGTAAACTACTTCCATTTACTTTTCACGCGCTGCGGGCAGATCTCTTCCGCCTACCCTTCACTCTAGCATCGGTGAACCTGTTATTCCCCTAAACTCATCCACTTCTCCGGGATATATCCGAGTCTAAGGTTTCCCAGCGGACCCCTCTGCTTTCACCCAAGCTCCGAGGAACCTGCTACTCTTCCGACGTGACCCTTACTAGGTTACGCCACTATGGGAATTTTGCCAATGAACCTCGTTACTAACATTTATTCACACATGTATTCAGAACAACCCTAGTTAGTGCTTCCCGGTTATCCTAACCTGCACCTAACTTTCCTTAAGCCTGTGACCTCAGGACAATGGATTCTATTCACCACTTGCCCTTTCAATTCCCCGGGGAGTTCGGACAACACAATACGAGACGGTTTACAAATGCATGGATTAATACATATAACAATATAAGAACAAGAATAATAACAATACAACAATTCATGAATTTCAGCAGCGTATTCACAAGAGAGTGATCGGTTCCCTCGCGACAGCCGCTCTTATAGCAGCATCAATATATTAGCAGCTTCCGACTTAACTAGTCTAACTAGTTCTACCTAACCTTTAGCTAGTCCCTAACCATCCTCTGATCTACCAGAAAACTGATAGAGCGCGCGAGGTCACCCAGCCAATGATTCCGCCGTTTCCGGCTTCAGGGCCCATATACTTTCAATTCACACTATTCATTGGCCAGGCGACTTCACGGGCTGCTACCAATTGTGTGTGTTCCCTACTGTTATGACTCAGTGTACCCGACTTACCATCCACCGACACGGGTACCTATGACTTCAATGGATCAGGGGCCTAGCTGTAAAAGGAAAGGCAGCAAATGCAATTTCAAATGACATTCAAATACTGTTGTAAATGACCACGGACAACTGGAAGTTTTAAAATGTTTATCTAAAGTTTGTTTTCTTCATGCATAAGATACACAAGAATAAGGCAATCAATAACCAAGATAATGTAAATTATATAGCTATAGAGAAATAAAGACAGGGTAATCATTTAAATGCAATAATGAGATGCAAAGGAAATATGCTGTGCATTCAAGGCAAGAAATCTTTAGAATATTTAAGCAAGGCCGTTCTAGACCATATCAGAAAATGACAAACTGCAATGCAGAATATGATTTCTAAAAGGTAGGGTAACATGGGAACATATCAAGAAATATGCAAATGACTTTACGTTTCAATAGTTTGCGGCAAAAGCATGGAAAATCAACATATGCAAAGGTGTCTCTTTATTGAAGCAAAAGATAGAAATATAGAAAGGTGCAAGTTTAAAGAACTTAGAGCAGTATTTACCTAGACTGATGTGGAAACCAAACCCTGGCCACGGGTCAGTTAAGGACAGGAAACCCTCAAGGAAGGATACCCCTCAAAGGACAGCAGGTGCAGAATGGACACCCCGGACAGAACAGGATACCCTCAGATTAGGAATCAGGACAGGACCTCAGGACAGGACAGCAAACCCTCAGGACAGGACCGCTCAGGACAGGACCGCACCCGCAGTTTGGAAGCAACGCCTGCGCTCCACCCTCTCTGCAGCTATCGATCAAGACCCCGATTGGGTCAGCGAACTCCCAGCAAAGTGCTTCGCCAGCACTTTAAGGTTCAGTAGAACCTTAGTCTATGGTCAATTTCGGACAGAGTGCTCCGCAGCGCTCTGTATCTTCAGTCACCTATTGAGTACGATGGGTCAGTGACAGGTCAGCTAAACCAGACAAGTCAGACAAATTCCCTAGGTGAACCCAGGGTAGATGTACTCTTTTGGGTCAGTGTACCACCCCCCAATGTTGCAAAGTGTCAGAATCCCTCAATTTGGATTGGTCCTAAGGTAGGATTTGGGTAACACACCAATCATAGCGCATTATTTCGATGCCTACTTTACATATTTGGGTACCGCCTAGCAAGATTGGGGTTCCCATGAGAAACTGTGCAGAAATACGAGTGACAATTTAACATTGTAGCATAGCGGGAACATGTGACTCCGTTCAGCCGAGTTTGCAGGTCGGTTCTCAGGAGCATCTTGCCCATCCCTGCCAGCTGGCAAATTTCCATCAGCCAAGGTTGTCAGGTCCCTGGAAAGGCGATCATGCGCAGAAGGGACCTCCAAGATGGCTCTCGGTACAGACAGACCCTCATTCCCCGCGGTACATGAAAAGTAAGCGAGAACAAATTAATACATAAAAATAACAGTATGAAAACACTTCACAGGGTTTATACTTTCAACTTATCACTAAGAAATATACTTATGCAGTTTAAATGTTAGCTACATGGATACAGTCACAAGAGCAGTGGCACGAGCAGTACCACGTTGTAGGCAAAGCTATGAATTACGCATGCGCATAAATTTCCCTCCACTTCTGCAGACCCGTCAGGACACGTGAGTGTGGCTGACGCATGCGCAGTAACTAAATACAAGCGGCGGCCATATTTTACGGACACGGATTAAAATCATTAGGAATACACATAGGCAAGCTTCTTAATCCTTATTCAAACTTAATATAAACGTTAGTAAGACGTACACTTGTTACCTTGTTACACATAAACGAGGTTCATGAATAAAGCAAGGTCGCAAATATGCGAAGCTTTGCTTCATCAACCTGAGCACATATCAGTCCAGAGAGTGCTGTGATTGTTAAAGCGTATTTTGGCTTGTGGACCAGAGTGTTTATTTAAGTTTTCACAGATGTTTTTAGTGCTAATGTTTATATCCAAATAACCTGAGAAAGCAGAACCCAATTTATGGACCACATGTATCTGATGCTAAACTGAGTGGATTTTGTGCGCATGTTATACTACAATAGAAATCTTGGTTAGTTTAAGTCTAATGCTACGTTAGCCATTTAGTGAGAAGAATCTGCTGATACTAGAGTTAAGTGTTGGGCAGCATTATTCAAAAAAGCGTATTATTCTATGCACTCAAAGTGAAACAAAGCCTCATTAATGTGGTCAATATTGAGCAAGAATGTATAGACACATTCTGAGTGGCATTATCACGCAAAAGGAAAATTGCGTTATTGTTTGTTATTTGTAGTTAACTTTTCCTTTGCAGTTCTCCTTCCCAGCTGTTCGCTTCCTAATTCCCTTTCCCCCCCGCTTGATCACTTCAATACTCTGTGTAAGTAATACAGTCAGAGTTGAAGGTATCGAGAGGTGGGCCCTTTTGTCATCGCTTCCAGACTCCGAGGAAGGCTTCGTCTGACAGAATAGTGAGCCCACGAATTGTATTCCTCCCGGTCTGGGTGCGTTGATAGAATATCTACCTTGGACGATTTAATGAAAGTGATAGTTCAAATGCAAACTGATTTAACAGAAGCTAGGAATGCTACAGCAATTCTTTCTGACAAGGTAGATCATTTACAACGGCTAAACACTCCCCTTCCTCAAGAAGTACAGAGTGGAGAATCTAAGCCTCCAACCAATATTGCTGTGACTATTCCACCTCAGATCCCTTTGGCACCCCCCAAACGCTTTTCCGGAGACCCCTCTAAAGTGCAGATATTTTTAACCCAAATAGAACTACATTTTACTTGTAGACCAGCTGCCTTTCCTGATCCCCAATCTAAGATTGCCTTTTTGATTTCTTATCTGTCAGGGGATGCAGCTAATTGGGCAGTCCCGTTGGTTCGACAAGACAGTACTTTGTTATACAACTGGCGGCGTTTTGTTGAAAAATTTGAGAAAATATTTGATAGACGAACAGTGACTTTATCTGCAGACCGTGAATTGTTACAATTACGACAAGGAAATAGAGACCTTATTACTTATTTGTCACACTTCAATAGGTTGATTGCTGAAACCTCTTGGCCAGAAGAAAAGAGAGCTGCTCTCTTTTATCAAGGTTTAAAGGACGATCTTAAAGATGTTCTAGCGCAAATTGATCCTCAACCAGTTTCTTGTTCGGAGCTAATCAATCTAACTTTGCGTCTGGACCATAGACTGTCCGAAAGAAGAACGGACAAGAAAAAGAATGATAGACCTGGTTGGAAGGTTGACAACAAACCCAGAGCGCAATTCAGTAATTTAGAAGCAACAGTCTAACCGATGGAAATTGGGACTCTTAGACAACCATTGTCCAAAGACGAAAAAGACAGTAGGCGTAAAAATGGTCAATGTCTTTATTGTGGGAAAAAGGGACATTTTGTCAAAGACTGTTCTTTAAAACCTAAAGGAAAGCCTATGCATGTCAATAAGACGTTAGCAGGAACAACAACAGAGCTGCATTCGGGAAACTCTTGTGCCCAAGATGTTTAGAAGGGGATCTCTTGGGAACCATCGCTTTCCCTTCCATAAATTCATGCGTATCTAACTACAAGGCCCATTTTCGACTCGCAGTACAAATACAATTAACTACAGAAACACATCAGATGGAAGTGTTAATAGATTCAGGCGCAACTGGGAACTTTGTGGACTTAGACACAGTACAACGATTGCAAATACTTTGTGAGAAAAAAGAGTCGCCAGAAATTGTACAAGCTGTAGACGGCAAGGTATTATCTGGAGGCCCTGTTACCATGCAAACCTCTAAAATGCTCATGGTCTGTATTGATGCACAAGAACAAAAGCATAAGGAGGAGGTTTGGTTTGATGTCATTAAAGCTCCACAATATGGCTTTATTTTAGGAATGCCTTGGCTTTGTTTACATAATCCTATCGCTGATTGGCAAAAAAGAGAACTGGTTTTTCATTCCCAATTTTGTCACTCCTCATGTTTGAAGGTGGTAACACCAACATCGAGTCAAATTGCAACAGTGGAGGAAAAACAAACAGTACTCCCAAAGGCTTATGAACAATACCAAGAAGTCTTTAGTGAAGTCAAAGCAAATGGGGAATTACGGGCCTGTATTGACTATAGAGCACTGAACAAAATCACAGTCAAGAATAAATATCCACTTCCGTTAATTCCTGTTCTTTTGGACCAGGTAAAAACCGCAGTGATTTACACCAAACTTGATCTTCGGGGTGCATACCATTTGGTTCGCATCCGCAATGGGGACTAATGGAAGACCGCATTCAAAACCAAATACGGTCTATTTGAATATATGGTCATGCCCTTTGGGCTCTGTAACGCGCTAGCTGCGTTTCAGTTTTTCCTGAATGACGTGTTGCAAGAGTACCTAGACCTATTCGTTATCGTCTATATAGACGATATACTTATTTATACTGATTCTATAGCTAGTCATGAAGGTCACGTGAAAAAGGTACTGAGAACATTACAAAATCATAACCTGTATTGTAAATTATCAAAGTGCGATTTTCATGTCTTTGAAGTCGAATTTTTGGGAGTATTGCTCACACCAACAGGCATGAAAATGACTGACAGAAAAATACAAGCTGTAGCAGAGTGGCCGATTCCAAAAACAGTTCATGATGTCCAATGTTTTTTAGGGTTTGCGAATTTTTATCGCCGTTTCATAGAGCGATTCTCTGCAATTGTTGCTCCAATCACACGACTGTTAAGAAAAAAGGAAAAATTTGACTGGACCCCAGAAGCTAATAACGCATTCAATAGCTTAAAAAGTGCCTTTACGACAGCTCCCATTCTAATGCATCCGGATGTACATGAACCATTCATTATTGAAGCAGACGCCTCAGACGTAGCAATTGGTGCCATTTTATCTCAACGAAAACAGAACACCGGTCAATTGCATCCTATGGCGTACATCTCTCGAAAATTAAATCAAGCTGAACAAAATTACACCATAGCAGAAAAAGAATTGTTAGCCATACATGACGCTTTCAAAGAATGGCAACATTATCTTTTAGGAGCACGGTTCACAGTGACTGTCTACACAGACCATGGAAACCTGCAATTCATGAGTTCCGCAAGGATGTGGACTCCACGTCAACTACGTTGGATGATGTTCTTCGCCGAGTATGATTTTATTGTAACTTACCGCCCAGGGCAAGACAATAAAAAAGCCGATGCACTTTCCAGAAAAGATTCCTCATTGCACAAAAGTGAAGGACTTCCCCAAGCCATTATTGATCCTGAGAGAGTGCTCTGTGTATTGACAACCGAACAATTTTTGGATGACATTCATACAGATTTTCCTCCTTTGTTATGGACACAATGGCTAAAAAAAGATCCAACTCGATCCATCAAAGAGGGAATACCATCGCATGAAAAACAAGTGTATTTACCCACCAAGAAATTACAATAGACAGTCTTTCGTTGGTTACACTCTCTTCCTTTGTCAGGACATCCAGGCCCTAGAAAAACCATGGAGAAAATTCAACAATTGTTTTGGTGGTCAATGCTTAGACAAGACGTTCTCAAAATGTCGCGAGATTGTGAAACATGTGCACGATTGAAAACTGAGCATAGTAAACCAAAGGGTTTACTGCAAGAACTACCCACACCAACCAAACCATGGGATCATGTTTCTTTAGACTTTATCACAGGACTACCACTAGTAAACCAACACTCCGTTATCTTAGTAGTAATAGACAGCCTAACGAAATATGCTCATTTCATTGCATGCAAACGATTACCAACTGCAGGACAATTAGCACAGATATTTCTACAAAACATTGTACGTTTGCATGGTTTGCCATCCGTCCTTTTTTCAGATCGTGGATCCCAATTTTCGTCTAAGTTCTGGCAACAATGGTGTCAAAGTTTACAGATAGCTTCAACCATGTCGACTAGTTACCATCCACAAACGGACGGCCAGACTGAACGTTTAAATCAGACTTTAAAGCAATACCTACGGTGCTATGTCTCTGACACTAAAATATCATGGTTTGATCTGTTATGGATGGCAGAAATAGCCTATAACGCATCACCTCATTCATACACCGGTTCTACTCCATTTGAAGGGCTGTATGGATACGTACTAAACCCTTTGCATTAACTCTACCCAAAATAGAGTGTGACACACTAGCTGTGCAGGACACAGTTCGTCTCATGCAAAAAGTTAATCAAAAGATTCATGACCGGTTGTTGCAAGCCAAGGAAAAATATAAAGAACAATATGATAAACATCACCGAGCAGGTCCCTATTATGTTCCTGGGGATCATGTTTGGTTATCCACAAAGAACTTTGTCTTCAAACAAAAGAGCATGTTTCATCCAAAATTCATAGGCCCGTATCCAATTGTTCGACAGATTAATCCAGTAACATACAAACGACTCTTACCCAAAGGTTTGCGGATTCATCCGGTATTTCATACCTCCCTTTTAAAACCTGCTGCACGACACATGTCCAGAAAGCCAGCACCTCTTTTGGTTCAAGGAAATTGGGAGTATGAGATACAAGACATATTGGATTCCAAACATAGAGGTTCAAAGTTATGGTATCTGATTTCCTGGAAAAGATATGGACCTGAGAATGACTCTTGGGAGTCATCTGAGAATGTGCTTGCCTCTCACTTGTTGCGACGCTTCCACTCCCGAAACCCTCTTAAGCCGGGCCCTTAACCGCTCCAGGGAGGGGGATGTACTGTCAGGACTAGGGCGGCTTGCGGTCTAGGGCCCGCCCCATCCTGTAGGCATGTACGCCTGTTCCTGTGCGATCAACCCTTATGTGGTAAAAGCCATAGAGTAGCCTCTGGAGGATTGTGGTGGCGTAAATGTTTAAAGAGACAAACCACACCTTGTTGAATTTTAATCTGTGGTCTCCATTATGTACATATCCTTTTTTGTGCATGTTCATGTGTCCTAGTATGTTTGTTCTCTTTACTAACTTTTTCCCACTCAGGATGCGTGAGATTTGGCATCTCACGCGAGATGAGTGAGATTTGGCATGGGCGTGCCTACGATGACGACACCGGCCGCGCCCAGTCTCCCGTGCTCACTATTCGGTGTTCTAGGAGAAGAAGGAGGTTAGTCCAGGAGCTCTGATCTTCACTTGGCTTTGGGGCTCTTAGAAAGCAGTGGTGGTGAGTCCTCTAGCGCCAGCTTGTTCGCAGGAGTCTTTGCACGATAAGAGACGGAGGCTAATTCTGGAGCAGTCAGATTCCCCAGGTCGGCTCTTGCTACAATGGCTGACATTCCGCTGGGCTTCCTTTATAGTCATTAAGCGCAGACATCGCTTCGTGCATAGAGTAGGTCGTACTCTACAGGTAGGACCTGACCAGCTTATACTTTTGTTTACCTGAGCACATATCAGTCCAGAGAGTGCTGTGATTGTTAAAGCGTATTTTGGCTTGTGGACCAGAGTGTTTATTTAAGTTTTCACAGATGTTTTTTAGTGCTAATGTTTATATCCAAATAACCTGAGAAAGCAGTACCCAATTTATGGACCACATGTATCTGATGCTAAACTGAGTGGATTTTGTGCGCATGTTATACTGCAATAGAAATCTTGGTTAGTTTAAGTCTAATGCTACGTTAGCCATTTAGTGAGAAGAATCTGCTGATACTAGAGTTAAGTGTTGGGCAGCATTATTCAAAAGAGCGTATTATTCTATGCACTCAAAGTGAAACAAAGCCTCATTAATGTGGTCAATATTGAGCAAGAATGTATAGACACATTCTGAGTGGCTTATCATGCAAAAGGCAAATAGCGTTATTGTTTGTTATTTGTAGTTAACTTTTCCTTTGCAGTTCTCCTTCCCAGCTGCTCCCTTCCTAATTCCCTTCCCCCCCGCTTGATCACTTCAATACTCTGTGTAAGTAATACAGTCAGAATTGAAGGTATCGAGAGGTGGGCTCTTTTGTCATCGCTTCCAGACTCCGAGGAAGGCTTCGTCTGACACATTGTAGGTTTCTAACCTCTCCTCCTCAAAGGCCACTTCCAAGGATGCAACACATGATGCAATTGACTCAGGCATGATGAAGTAGCAAGTTCAAACTGGTAAGATAAAAAAAAGGCCAAAAAGAAATAGAACCAGTATGTGGCACGTAATGGTCTGCGATATGGTAGTACTGCACACCAAACACTGGAAGTCAAGTGCAAAAGCAAGTCCTATCCTCACCACTGACAACCAATGCTAGAAATGGGATTTTTAGTAGGCTAGGGCATCTGCCAAAGCCAGGCAGAAACCACCACTCTAGTCCGGATAAGGGAGTTACACTCCTAAAATAACCCCTGCTCACCCCCTTGGTAGCTTGGCATGATCAGTCAGGCTTATCTTAGAGGCAGTGTGTAAAGCATTTGCACATAACCAACAGTAATACAGTGTAAGCACTACAAAAGGACACCGCACCAGTTTAGAAAAATATAAAATATTTTTATATACTTAAGACAAGACCAAAAACAATAAAAATCCACTATACAGTACTTAAAAATCCACAGTTATCAAAATACGCTTTAAAAACAGTTCCTTGATGTCGATAGCTCCGTCTAGGGCTATCACGGCGTCATGAGCAAACAAATGCAAACAGTTTTGGCTGACCGTGGCGTCATGGGCTAGCTATGGTGTCGGGAAGACCCGCAAACCGTACCTTTTAGAAATGCAGTGCGTCGATGACCTCTTGTTGATCTTCCCAAAACACGGCGTTTGCAGGCGTCCGTTCCAGAGGTCGGTGCAAGAGTCGTCGGGGCTCTCGAAGTCACATGCATTGCAAGTCAATCTCCTCTTTGATGGAGTCAGGAGCGCTGGCATCGGCGTCTTAGTGTGCTGCGGTGCGAAGTACAGTGGTGCGGCGTGCAGTGCCCTCAGGTCACGGTGCGGGCAGCGGCATCAGATGGCGTCTTCGGTGAGACCAGGGTCGTGGTGCGAGATGAAGGCGGTGCTTGTCACGGTGCGGGCAGGTCACGGTGCAAGCAGCAGCGTCGTTGTTGCAGAAGCGCTGTTGTCGGCTGACGAATTGCAATCAATGGTGCCGGCATCAGTAGGCCAAGGCTGTGTTGCGGGATGAGGGCAGTGTGTCCACGGTGCATGCAGCGGCAATGGTTTCGGCGTGGAGTGGCTTTGTCCAGGATACCAAGGCGTCGTTGTGAAACAAGGCGGTGCAGAGTGTGGTGCCCACAGGTCGCGGTATGAGCAGCGGCTCAGTGGCGGCATCAACAGGCATAGTCGGTGAGACCAGGGTCACAGTGCGGCGGTGCCCTCTGTGGCGCCAATGTGTCATCGTGAAGCAAATCAGTGCGGAGTGCGATGCCCACAGGTCGCACTGAGAGCAGCGGCTCGGTGGCGGCATCAGCAGGCATCGTCGGTGAGACCAGGGTCGCGGTGCGGTGTTGCGGCAGTGCCCTCTTCAGTGCCTTCAGGACACGGAGTAGGCAGCGGCCTCGAAGACATTGTCGGGTTGCTTTTCTTCTTCAAAACACAGTCCCCAGTGCTGAGGGCAGAAGAGCTTGAAGTCTTTGTTGTACCTGAGACTTCTTGAACAGGGGGCAAGCTCTACCTCAAGCCCTTGGAGAAACTCACAAAGTAGATGCAGAAAGTTCAGTCCAGTACTTTTACTGCCCAAGACAGAAGCAGCCACTACAGGCCCACACAGCAAAGCAAGCAGCAAAGTGGTAGTTCCTCCTCACAGCTTCTCCAGCTCTTCTTCTTGGCAGTTTTCTTGATCCAAAAGAGTTCTAAAGTTCAGGGGTCTGGGACCCAGTATTTGTATCCAAAAATCCTATGATCCTCTAGGCAGAGGGTGTCTGTGCTCTGTCAGAACCAGTTCTGCCTTCTCTGGTGTGATTTCCCAGCAGGGGGTGGAGACAGCATTGTCAGAGGCAGACCAGGCCCTTCGAGGTGCAAGGAAATCTCCTCTCTCTTTCCCCATCGCAGCCCAGGTCTATTCAGCCCTTTCCTGACCTACCTAGATTATCAGGAACCACCCTTGCTTCCTAGCCATATGTCGTCCAAAACCCAGACAGGCCATCCACATTCCAGCAGAAGCACACGGTATGACTGAGCAAGAAAATACCTACTTCCTAAAAGTGGTATTTTCAAACACAGACTGTAAAAATCTCCTTTACAAAAAGATGAATCGTTAGATTCTGAGTTCAGGCATACTAAATTTTATTTTGCCACCTAGTTCCCAGGGCCAGTTATGTTTATAAGATGTTATAAACAAACTTCTCATTCTGTCCTATAGGGAACAGGTAGGCTTGCAATAGTGAAAAACTAAATGGACTGTAATTCAGTGCTGCAGGCCCATTAGTAGCATTTGATTTACAGGCCCAGGCACACTCAGTGCACTTTACTAGGGACTAACAAGTAAATCAAATGTCCAATTATGGAAGCACCAATCCATAACACAATTTACACAGAGAGCATATGCACTTTAGCACTGATTAGCAATGGTAAAGTGCCCAGAGTCCTAAAAACAAACAAGTCAGGAAAAAAGAGGAGGAAGAAGCAAAAGGTTTGGGGATAACCCTGCAAAAACAGCCATTTCCAACAAGCCATCACTCACTAATCGTCTTTACGTCTGAGATGTCTCTGGAGAGATGTAATTGCTCGTGGTGCATTCTATTTTGGCCGACCTATGTGAAAAAATATTTGCAAATGCGTAACCGCTTCTGTATGAAAGACGCGACTGACTCAATCAATGCCAGACGCGTTATCAATAAATGGATTGTCTAACATTGCTGAAACAAACTCACTGTCTGTTTGGAGTATTTGGGCACTTCAGACGGAGGGAGGCTGTACCACGTTAAACAGTCTTAGGATGGCAGGTCGGGTCACATTCCATTTGAACAATTCTGTTGGGAAATGATGATAAATGATGTATCACCATCGACTTCATGGCAGCTATCTCTAGAATCTACATAAGCGCTCACTGCAAACTTTCCTTCGTTCGGTAGTTCTACTGCTGTCAGCGTCCCTCGCAGCCCGTCTCTGGCATTGAAAAAATGCGGAAGCCAAGGACGGCCCGGGCCTAGGCATAACTTGTAGATTTGGCTGGTGACAGAAGGCATTGCATGCTGGTATTTGGAGTTTGAAAACAAACATGTGCCGAGGTGGCTGCCAGAGCAACAGGTATAAAAGTATAAAAGTACTCATGTGGTGTTTTAGAATCTGTTTATCTCAGATATCTCGTTCAGACCCATCGAGGCAGTATTGAATTTCATAATTAGGTAACCTTCTCTTTGAAGCAATGTTCTTTCTGGATCACCCCCTCGGTGACCAAGTTTAATCACACTAAGTACACTCCAGTGTATTCACTCAGTGGCCATGCAAAGGGGTACTAATGAAAAAGGAGGACTCCGTTGTGCTAGTGTTTCTTTATTAGGGAGTTTTCACCTTAAATTAAAAGAAAACAAGAAAAAGGGTTCACAGAACAGTCTGCAGACAAAGAAAGTAGTCTTCCTCTGTAAACATCTTCTCTCTCTGGGTACAACAGCGCTAGGTTCCTTCTCCCTTCCTTCCAATGGGCTGTTGCGGGGGCTTGGAGATATGCTTTGATTTTCCCTCAATGAAAGCAAACAAAAAAAAACAACATATGGTTAGGAGAAGGGCTAGGGGATTCCGATATAGACCGCCACCTAAATACCCAAGTGGCTGTGTGATCTAAAGGTGCTTCAGGGAATGCAGTGCTGCGGTGCTGCTTTACAGCTCCCACCACTTATCAATTGCATAATAATGGAAGAGTGGTACTTGCCTCTGGCCACGGCCCTCCTGGGTCGTGGCAGAAGGAGTCCAGGCATCCTCCTCTCTCTTTGGACGGTTGGACGGTAAGTGTTGCCACTGGGCAGACCCCCGCAGTCTGCCCCTGCCTCTTTCTTGTGGGCTCCTCGCTCCTGGCCTCGTCTATCCTGGGCTCCTCTCTCCTGGGCTCCCCACTTCCAGCCTCCTCTCTCCTGGGCTCCTCACTTCCATCCTCCTCTCTCTCAGGCTCCTGGTTCCGCTTCTCCCCGCTCTGGCTCTCCTCTTCTGGCGTTCCTGTTCCCTCTGACAGCACGTCTCCTTCTGACAGCACGTCTCCCTCTCTCAGCGTTCCGCGCTCTCCGTGCTTCGAGCGCAGTGGTGGTTACGTGATCAGCATTCCACGCTGCTGGCACGGTAACTGACTTGCCCTCCTGGTGCGTGATGGCAGCCATCTTGGGTGTCCCGGTCGCGGTCACTGGACTATATCCAGCTAAAGTATTTTTCGGTGTGCTGTAATTATTGAAAATGCGCAACAAGAGATGCATTGGGTACTTTATTTTTGATCGACGAGCGGTGTTGCAATATTCTCTGCCTGATTTCTTGAGATGTTTTGCCGATATATATTAATGAGCAGCGGCAAATAATTGCATAGACAACGTTTTTTGTCTTGCAGGTGGAAAATTCAGTATGTTTCCATCGTTCTGATTCAATGGTGAATTCGGTACCTTTTATAGATGAGCTTCATGCTTGGCAGTTACTACATTTGTGGTGTCCAGAGATGGGTTGGAGGTTCAAAAGGGGGCGTAACTACTCTGGCTTCTTCTGGGATTCATCTGAGGCCCGAATGATGCGTTGACCAATACTGGCGTTCTTTTTCAGTGCAAGGAGGGGTATTTGAAGGTCTTTGTCCACAGCTTTTACCAAGTGGCAATTTTGGCGGACAATTTTTTTGAAGAAGTTTGCATAGGGCCCAAATGTGGAGACACATACAAGCCGTGTCGTAGGTTTTTTGATGTTCTTCACTAACAGTACTTCACGTGGCGTGAACCACGCACGTTTACATGAATATTCTAAAAGTTTGGATGGGTACCCTTTTTCTTTTAGTTTGTCTGTTAATGCTTGGGAATGAATCTCAAAATATGCTTTGTGTGTGCAGTTGTGTCACACACACAAATCTGACCATAGGGCAAGTTGTCTTTAAGACTTTTAGGGTGAAAGCTCTTAAAGTGTAGTGCTATGTTCTTCTCGGTGAGTTTAGTGTACAATGTTGTTATAAGACATAGCTCAGTAGGTCGTACCTCAACGTCCAGGAATGTTAACTACGTTGTACTGTGTGCGATGCTGAAGTGAATATCTGGATTCCTATCATTCAGCCATCCAGCCATCCATGGAATTTGATTAGATCATTTTCTGTACCTGTCCAAATGCACCATACTTCCTCGATGTACCAATGCCACTGTGCAACATGATTCTTGAAAGGGTTGTTGTTGTTGATGTATCGCTCTTCATATCTTGACATGTAGAGTACAGCTATCTCCGGCACGAAGGAACATCCCATGACGCTCCCCTTCACTTGGATGACAAAATCACTCTCAAACTTGAAATAGTTCAGTTTTAATGCCAATGTTGCTAAGCTCAAGATTAATTGCGTGGGATACACGATGGGGGCGTTCTCTGCTCTCTAAATAGGATTCCAAAACCTCCAAAGCCTCCTCTCGGGGTATCTGCGTGTATAGAGACACGACGTCCAGTGTGACCAGTCTATGGTGGGCTGTATTAATGAAAACCCTCAATCTTATTTTTTCGATAAGCAATTTTTATTATTTTCAAACACATACAACATTTCAGCAAATGCACGAAACTCGTTAAGACACTTACGATCAGATAGGTAATGCATCCCACAATCACAGACCCCAGAAAAATCACAAGGGAGATATGCGAACAATTTAGTCATAACACTCCACCGTACCCAACCACTTCACCCAAACCCTCCGGTATTTCTTCCCACATCCCTTAGCCATGTGCAGGACTTTCTCCTGGGTCGCCCACCAGTCTAGTCCTCTACGCCACCTCCCAAGGACAGGCGGACAAGGACAGCTCCAAGCCGCCACTAGGTCCCCCTTGGCCACGATCATAGCTGTATTGAAGAATAAATTCTCGTTTCTGGACCCGTCCAGCCCATCCGTGATCCCCAGCAATGAGTGACCGGGGTCGTGGGGAACCTCACAGCCCAATACCTCTGTAAGTTCCGCCTCGATAGCCCCCCAAAACTGCCCCAATTGGGGGCACGACCAAACCACATGAAAGAAGTCTGCTGGGGTGTAATTGCATTCTCGCACAAGACGTGTCCGGGCGCAGGCCCGCTCGATGAAGGCGTAAGGGAGTAAGGTACGCAGCGTACAAGAAATACAATTGAATCAATTTAAGTTTGGCGGAGGCGGTGACTGTCGTGGGGGCCATAAGAGACCAGTCCATCTCATTGAGAGGGCCCACCCACTCCTCCCACTGTTTCCTTAACTTTTCCAAGGAGGTGGGGGTGTTGTTAGCTTAAGAGCTGTAAAAGAGGGAGAGGGCCCCCTTGCTTAAGTCTTCCATCATTGTCTGGGCCTCAGTGAGGCTGTATTCGGGGAGCCCTGTGTTGTCGCTGATGTGCGTTTGGAGGGCATGTTTCATCTGTAGGTACTTGTAGAATTGGGACGAATGCAGAGAGTAGCGAGCTTGGAGATCCTGAAAGGAAAGCATATGGCCTTTAGCTCATACATCCCCCAGCTGTGAAATTCCAATGATGTCCCATGTTCTAAACCCCTGTAGTTCACTAACCTCCCGGAGCCAGGTCCCCTGCCAGAGGGGCGTACACTGGGTCAGCTTACGCATCCAACCGGTGTGGCGCAACGAGGCCCGCCCGGCCAGTAACACTGAGCGTGTCACATCAGGCATTTGGGATGGAACGGGCCCCCCGTACATCATAGCTTGGATTCAGGGTAGCCCAGCTCATTCAACTCAAGCCTGTAGGCCAGGTCAGACCAACCACCATTGAACCAGTCGTGGACCACCAGGAGACGTGCAGCCAAGAAATAAAGATATAAATGTGTCATCCCCATACCACCGTCAAAGGAGCTAATCCGGCATGTAGACAAAGCCAGGCATGACCTTCTTCTGCTCCAAAGAAACTTGGTGGCTAAGCTGTCCAACTCCCGGACCCAAGTCTTAGGAAAGCAGAAGGGGACATTTTAGAGGACTTAAAGAAACCCGGGAAGGATCATCATTTTAAACAATGCCACACTCCCTAGGGGGTTCAAAGGTAATGTTTTCCATTTATGAAGGTCTTCCTTGGCCTTCATAAGCAATGGAGCCAGGTTGAGGGACCAGCCCAGCTCGGGAAGGAGGGTAACCCATATCCCCAAATATTTAAAAGACCGTCGCCTAAGCGGTATGGTAGACTGCCAATCCAAGCAGTCCATAGATAGACGTAGAGAGACCAGAACAGACTTTCCATGGTTCAGCCACAGACCTGAGGCCTGCTCGAAAGCTTGCAAGGTCTGGAGGCAATGTGGTCCAGAGGAGGCTGGTTCAGCCAGGAAGCCCAGGACGTTATCGGCATATAATGCAATCTTGTCAGTTTCAGTGTTAGGCCACTCCCAGCCACGGATACGTTCCTTAGCCTGTATCAGGGAAGCTATGGACTCCATCGCCAGGTCGAAAAGCAACGGGGAAAGAGGGCAACCTTGCCTAGTGCCCCTGGCAATGGGAAAGGCGTCTGATAGCACCCCGTTAACCAACACTCGCGCTCTCGGGTGGGCATAAGGAACCGTAACCAATGCCCTGAATTTCTCGCCAGAACCCCATCTCGCTCAGCACCCCTTGAAGGTATGTTCAATCTACTGAATCAAACGCTTTTTCAAAATCTATGGACAGGAGTGCCAAATACAGGGTAAGCAACTGCCGGTGGGCAAGAGCCAGCTGCAGCCTCCGACAATGGCGGGTCCCATGTTGGGGCATAAACCCACATTGGTCTGGGTGAACCAACAGGGTTAAGATGGGCTTTAATCGCTGAGCCAGAATGGTGGCATACAGCCTAATTTCGGTATTGAGGAGGGAGATGGGACGATAGTCTGCGCTTCTACGGGAAGGAGACTGGGATTTGGGGAGAACCACGATGGTGGTGATATCTGTTTCCGGCAGAAAGGAACCTCTCTCTACCGCTTCCTGAAATAAGGCAGCTAGGTGCGGCATTAGTGTTTGTGGTATGTTGCGTAATATTCTTGAGGAAGGCCATCAGGGCCCGGGGTCTTGCCCTTAGAGGTGAGGGTGATCGCTTCTTTGATCTCTGTCCGGGAGATGGGGCGGTCCAGGTCTCTCTGAGCAGCTGGTTCTAACTTAAGTAGACACACCTTACCTAGATCGAGGAGAACTGGGAGCGGTAGCTCCGGGGTGTGCACTGTGTATAGTCAACGATAATAGGCGGCAAAGGTGTTGGCCATGTCCAACGGGGCCCGATGCACTGTTCCCATTAATATAAATGGGGTAACCCAATAAGTCCCAGGACCTGGGTATCGTACAGTATCAAACAACAATGGTCTAAGGGACTCGAGTTTATTCTTAGTCACACATTAAGTCCACATATTTTCGATCAGGAAAGCAACAGAACCCAACTGAATCAAATATGAGGGTAATTTATTTTCCACTTATATGCATTATAATCATTCTTTTACAAATACAACAAGGTCATATCAGTTGCCCCGAGGGGAGCGTGCAAAAAGAAAAGAAAGACTTAGATCGGATTTTGTGATAAGGACAAAGAAGGGGGAAATTTGTAAAGGGTGTGACATAAAATCAATCCAACAAATCAACAGAAAGGATCAATAATCATCCTAGCAGATAGACCTGACCTAACCACAATTCAACCATATATTTTTATCAATTTGTCAAAACCTAAAATTAGGAGGTCAGTTTGCACAAGAGACAGGGATTATATAGGTCCAGGTCGGGGGATTATTATGCGTAAAACGCATAATAATCCCCCGACCTGGACCTATATAATCCCTGTCTCTTGTGCAAACTGACCTCCTAATTTTAGGTTTTGACAAATTGATAAAAATATATGGTTGAATTGTGGTTAGGTCAGGTCTATCTGCTAGGATGATTATTGATCCTTTCTGTTGATTTGTTGGATTGATTTTATGTCACACCCTTTACAAATTTCCCCCTTCTTTGTCCTTATCACAAAATCCGATCTAAGTCTTTCTTTTCTTTTTGCACGCTCCCCTCGGGGCAACTGATATGACCTTGTTGTATTTGTAAAAGAATGATTATAATGCATATAAGTGGAAAATAAATTACCCTTATATTTGATTCAGTTGGGTTCCGATGCACTGTTCCAGCCTCGTCCACCACTTCTGGGATAATACGATTCGCCCTAGGGTATGTGGCCAGCCTGTGCAGGATCGTCCGGTCCTCCCAGCAATAGACTCTTGCCACGAAGATCTCCAGAGGAGCTTTGCAGCGTCTAGGGATAATTGTCTAATTTCATCCCGGAGGTGGCCAAGCTGTCGGGCCTGAGCAGAATCATCTGACAGAGACAGTAGCTGTTCCAAGCAGAGTGCCTGCGCCTCGGGGGCGGGTGTGTGCCATCCGTGAATGCAGGAGCATTTGCATTTCAAACCAACATGGTGATGTGAAAAGCATTCTGTACTCTTCTGCTGGTATCCAACCCGCCACCCAACAACTGCGGCTCCCCCGGCCCTGGGCCTCTCTGAAGCGGAGCCCGGGCTCCCCGCACCCCTGGGGGCCAGAGCAGCACCGGAGGGTCCTCTCCACTCCAGGGATTTATGGTTCTCCCAAACCTGCAGGATCACCATGCAGTGCCCGCCGAGAAAGGCCACCCCACTTCTGCAGCAGCCCCCGCAATTCTGGGCCAGCAGAGAGTGCCCATGCAGAGCGGCTCTTGGGGCACACACGCCCCTCCTCAAAACAAAGCAGTGGGGCCGTGAAAACACCAGATGCAGGCAGCAGCCCTGCAGCCACATTCGAATGAAAAGAACTACGGCAGCCAGCAAGACATGGTTCATTCTGCAGCGTTCGGTTCCCTAGAACTGTTGCCCTGTAGCCTGTGTCGGTCTCCCTTCGACCTGGGAAAATGGATTGGACACTGTTGCCACTGCTGCCCAGGTACTGTGCTCACGGACGGCACAGCTGTGCTTCGGAAACCGCCTGCCCCCTCTTTTGACTGTCTGGTTCCTTTCCCCTTCTGGTTCTTCCTCCGTTGGTTCGGCTCCCTGTTTTTTTTTAACTTAGCCCTCGTAACTTCTGGACTGGAACTCGTGTGCGCCCCGCCATTTTGGGGCCTTCTCCTGTTGTCCTTCTTGTCCTTGGTCGACCATCTTGCGAAACAGCAGACATTCTACTGCCCTCCCTTGGTGCTGTGACTGCGTCCCCCTTGCGACCCCACTTAATGGAACTCTGCTCTCCTGGTTTTTTGGGTCTTGACCTGGGTTCATCTTCCCCTGGTGAGATGGTTTCCATCGATGCCCATGACCCAGGTCTTTTAATTTCTTATTACTTCTCTTTTCACTCTGGAAATATGTGATATATACTTGTCCAAGCCTAATCGCTGGTAAAATGGAATCCTGAGAAAATCTATTTGTATATATATGTATAAAGAGATAACTCTAACCACTAGTATATGTAGTAGACCTTTTACTCACTACCATTCCTATGTGATTCTTAGAGTTTATCCATTTGTATCTCTTCCTTGAGTGACTTTACAACTTGTACATTTACAATTTTTTTTCCTGTTTGTATCTTTTATGTAACTCATGTAATCCTAAGTCCTTATGTATCGCAACCGGTTCTTTTGTAAAGCGCTCTGACACCTTCGTGTAATGTTCGCGCTATATAAAATCGCAATAAATAAATAAAAATAAAAAAGAAATCTCACGCTGTGCCGGTCTCTGGGTCTTAAGCTGCCCCTTAGCGGTGCCCCGTATGGTCGCCTTCCCTGCCTCCCATAGAATACCGGGAGAGGTTACAGAGCCATCATTAGGATGTGAAATAATGCTGATGCTCTTTCCCCACCACTTTCTTAAATTCTTTATCTTGGAGAAACCATGCGATCATCCTCCAAGTTTGACGGGCCGAGGAATGGGGAGCCCCAGAGCTAAGGAGTACTAGAGAGTGGTCGGAAATGCCTCTAGGCAGAATGCGGACGTCTAGGATCCCAGAACAGTCGAGTGCAGGCACAAAGATGTCATCAATACGCGCATGCTTGTTGGTGGGACGCTGATGTGTGTGTAAATTTGGCGGTATTGGGGTGCCATGGGCACCAGACATCGCAGAGTCCCAAGGACTCTTACCTGTTTTTCAGCTGTTTTGAATGTGCCGTTCGGGAAGTGAAGGGAGGACCCGTTGCGTCAAGACGAGACCGCATTAAAATCACCCGCAACAACTGTCTTACCTATAGGGATATCATGCAGCAGGGTAGTGGCGTGCGCAAGCGTGGACGTAAGCATCGAAGGGGGGGCATACACAGACATAAAGATTGAGGGGGGAGCCAGCCAGTTACCTGCACACTGTCATAGATGACCCCTGAGGATCATGAATCACCCTAGACAGTACGAAGGGCAGGGTTCGCCCGCCGCAAGAGGATGGCCACCCCTGGAGAAGCCACACTCTATCGCACCCATAACGGACCAAAAAGGGACAACAGTTACCCAGGAGATGTGTTTCCTGAAGCACAAGAATATGTATGTGGAGATGCTGTGCATAACGTAAAACCGTCGTGCGTTTGTGCCGGTCCAGTAGGCTGTTGACGTTTCATGACAACACGTGGAAAGACGCCCTAGGCATAGTATTAGCGGCCTCCATTATTGTGTTACTGATTGTTGTTCTTATTGACATGATATAAATGTTAAATGTGCATACAAAAACACGTAACTGAATCTTGAGGGTGTAATAAAAACACCAAGCCACCTTAGTTGTTAAAGTGGTTGCTTTAAACATGTTTTCAGTTTGAGTCGCCCACCCAAACATTGTGTTGTATTTGATATTTGATATTTATTAATTTCTATAGCGCTGAATCACCCCATGAGGGGTATCTCTGCACTTATGATGGTGTGCTGCAGCCAGACTCAAGGGACTCAGAAGAAGAAGGTTTTGAGAAGCTTCCTGAATAGAGGGAGGCTCTGACAATCGTGAAGCTGGAGGGGCAGTTCGTTCCAGAAAGTTGGTGCAAGATGTGAGAAAGCTTTGCCACCCTTGCATGCTTTTTAGGTTTTGCCTAGCGAAAGCTGCGCTCTGCGCAGCTTTTCGCGCAGGCGAAATCCTGTTGAGAACTGTAGGGTGCTTTGGGTCGGCCCTCGTCATTGATTGGCTGGCTCCGTAAACGGAGCCTTGCCATTGGACGAGGGGCCTGTCCGTCAATGCCGGACCAGACACGGGGGCGTTCCTGACATTCTTTCCCTTTTGCCGACGTCACGCGACGCCGGGAACGCCCCCGAGTCTGTTCCGGCATTGCCGGCACCTCCCTTGCTCTACTGTCATCACCACAACACTGCGCCCTTTTTATCCCAAGCTAAACACTCGGAGAGGCGCAGTGACCGGGTCTTTGAAGGCCGCTCTCCCAATGAAAACAAGTTTTCTCTCCGAGTCAGCACGAGCAGGAAGACGAGCAGCGCGCCTCCCAGCTGGCCTCTCGCATCAGCATCCAGAGCTGCCCTGCGCGGTGTGTAGCTTCAGTGGAGCTTCAGAGTGCAGAGTGGAGCTTCAGAGTGGAGCTTCAGAGTGGAGCTTCAGAGTGGAGCTTCAGAGTGGAGCTTCAGAGTGGAGCTTCAGAGTGGAGCTTCAGAGTGCAGCTTCAGAGTGGAGCTTCAGAGTGCAGAGTGGAGCTTCAGAGTGCAGATTCAGAGTGGAGCTTCAGAGTGCAGAGTGGAGCTTCAGAGTGCAGATTCAGAGTGGAGCTTCAGAGTGCAGAGTGGAGCTTCAGAGTGGAGCTTCAGAGTGCAGAGTGGAGCTTCAGAGTGCAGAGTGGAGCTTCAGAGTGGAGCTTCAGAGTGCAGAGTGGAGCTTCAGAGTGCAGAGTGGAGCTTCAGAGTGGAGCTTCAGAGTGCAGAGTGGAGCTTCAGAGTGCAGAGTGGAGCTTCAGAGTGGAGCTTCAGAGTGCAGAGTGGAGCTTCAGAGTGGAGCTTCAGAGTGCAGAGTGGAGCTTCAGAGTGGAGCTTCAGAGTGGAGCTTCAGAGTGGAGCTTCAGAGTGGAGCTTCAGAGTGGAGCTTCAGAGTGCAGAGTGGAGCTTCAGAGTGCAGAGTGGAGCTTTAGAGTGCAGAGTGGAGCTTCAGAGTGGAGCTTCAGAGTGCAGAGTGGAGCTTCAGAGTGCAGAGTGGAGCTTCAGAGTGCAGAGTGGAGCTTCAGAGTGGAGCTTCAGAGTGGAGCTTCAGAGTGGAGCTTCAGAGTGGAGCTTCAGAGTGGAGCTTCAGAGTGGAGCTTCAGAGTGGAGCTTCAGAGTGCAGAGTGGAGCTTCAGAGTGGAGCTTCAGAGTGGAGCTTCAGAGTGGAGCTTCAGAGTGGAGCTTCAGAGTGGAGCTTCAGAGTGGAGCTTCAGAGTGGAGCTTCAGAGTGGAGCTTCAGAGTGGAGCTTCAGAGTGCAGAGTGGAGCTTCAGAGTGCAGAGTGGAGCTTCAGAGTGCAGATTCAGAGTGGAGCTTCAGAGTGCAGAGTGGAGCTTCAGAGTGCAGATTCAGAGTGGAGCTTCAGAGTGCAGAGTGGAGCTTCAGAGTGGAGCTTCAGAGTGCAGAGTGGAGCTTCAGAGTGGAGCTTCAGAGTGCAGAGTGGAGCTTCAGAGTGGAGCTTCAGAGTGGAGCTTCAGAGTGGAGCTTCAGAGTGGAGCTTCAGAGTGGAGCTTCAGAGTGGAGCTTCAGAGTGGAGCTTCAGAGTGCAGAGTGGAGCTTCAGAGTGCAGAGTGGAGCTTCAGAGTGGAGCTTCAGAGTGGAGCTTCAGAGTGGAGCTTCAGAGTGGAGCATCAGAGTGCAGAGTGGAGCTTCAGAGTGCAGAGTGGAGCTTCAGAGTGGAGCTTCAGAGTGCAGAGTGGAGCTTCAGAGTGCAGAGTGGAGCTTCAGAGTGCAGATTCAGAGTGGAGCTTCAGAGTGCAGAGTGGAGCTTCAGAGTGGAGCTTCAGAGTGGAGCTTCAGAGTGGAGCTTCAGAGTGGAGCTTCAGAGTGGAGCTTCAGAGTGGAGCTTCAGAGTGGAGCTTCAGAGTGGAGCTTCAGAGTGCAGAGTGGAGCTTCAGAGTGGAGCTTCAGAGTGGAGCTTCAGAGTGGAGCTTCAGAGTGGAGCTTCAGAGTGGAGCTTCAGAGTGGAGCTTCAGAGTGCAGATTCAGAGTGGAGCTTCAGAGTGGAGCTTCAGAGTGCAGATTCAGAGTGGAGCTTCAGAGTGCAGAGTGGAGCTTCAGAGTGCAGATTCAGAGTGGAGCTTCAGAGTGCAGAGTGGAGCTTCAGAGTGGAGCTTCAGAGTGCAGAGTGGAGCTTCAGAGTGCAGAGTGGAGCTTCAGAGTGGAGCTTCAGAGTGCAGAGTGGAGCTTCAGAGTGGAGCTTCAGAGTGCAGAGTGGAGCTTCAGAGTGGAGCTTCAGAGTGGAGCTTCAGAGTGGAGCTTCAGAGTGGAGCTTCAGAGTGGAGCTTCAGAGTGGAGCTTCAGAGTGCAGAGTGGAGCTTCAGAGTGGAGCTTCAGAGTGGAGCTTCAGAGTGGAGCTTCAGAGTGGAGCTTCAGAGTGGAGCTGCAGAGTGCAGAGTGGAGCTTCAGAGTGCAGATTCAGAGTGGAGCTTCAGAGTGCAGAGTGGAGCTTCAGAGTGGAGCTTCAGAGTGCAGAGTGGAGCTTCAGAGTGCAGAGTGGAGCTTCAGAGTGGAGCTTCAGAGTGCAGAGTGGAGCTTCAGAGTGGAGCTTCAGAGTGCAGAGTGGAGCTTCAGAGTGGAGCTTCAGAGTGCAGAGTGGAGCTTCAGAGTGGAGCTTCAGAGTGCAGAGTGGAGCTTCAGAGTGGAGCTTCAGAGTGGAGCTTCAGAGTGCAGAGTGGAGCTTCAGAGTGCAGATTCAGAGTGGAGCTTCAGAGTGCAGAGTGGAGCTTCAGAGTGGAGCTTCAGAGTGCAGAGTGGAGCTTCAGAGTGGAGCTTCAGAGTGGAGCTTCAGAGTGGAGCTTCAGAGTGGAGCTTCAGAGTGGAGCTTCAGAGTGGAGCTTCAGAGTGGAGCTTCAGAGTGGAGCTTCAGAGTGCAGAGTGGAGCTTCAGAGTGCAGATTCAGAGTGGAGCTTCAGAGTGCAGAGTGGAGCTTCAGAGTGGTGCTTCAGAGTGCAGAGTGGAGCTTCAGAGTGGAGCTTCAGAGTGCAGAGTGGAGCTTCAGAGTGGAGCTTCAGAGTGCAGAGTGGAGCTTCAGAGTGGAGCTTCAGAGTGGAGCTTCAGAGTGGAGCTTCAGAGTGGAGCTTCAGAGTGGAGCTTCAGAGTGGAGCTTCAGAGTGGAGCTTCAGAGTGCAGATTCAGAGTGCAGAGTGGAGCTTCAGAGTGCAGAGTGGAGCTTCAGAGTGCAGAGTGGAGCTTCAGAGTGGAGCTTCAGAGTGGAGCTTCAGAGTGGAGCTTCAGAGTGGAGCTTCAGAGTGGAGCTTCAGAGTGGAGCTTCAGAGTGGAGATTCAGAGTGGAGCTTCAGAGTGGAGATTCAGAGTGGAGCTTCAGAGTGCAGAGTGGAGCTGCAGATTCAGAGTGGAGCTGCAGAGTGCAGATTCAGAGTGCAGAGTGGAGCTTCAGAGTGCAGATTCAGAGTGGAGCATCAGAGTGCAGATTCAGAGTGGAGCTTCAGAGTGCAGAGTGGAGCTTCAGAGTGCAGATTCAGAGTGGAGCTTCAGAGTGCAGAGTGGAGCTTCAGAGTGCAGATTCAGAGTGGAGCTTCAGAGTGCAGAGTGGAGCTTCAGAGTGGAGCTTCAGAGTGCAGAGTGGAGCTTCAGAGTGCAGAGTGGAGCTTCAGAGTGGAGCTTCAGAGTGCAGAGTGGAGCTTCAGAGTGCAGAGTGGAGCTTCAGAGTGCAGAGTGGAGCTTCAGAGTGGAGCTTCAGAGTGGAGCTTCAGAGTGGAGCTTCAGAGTGGAGCTTCAGAGTGGAGCATCAGAGTGGAGCATCAGAGTGGAGCATCAGAGTGGAGCTTCAGAGTGGAGCTTCAGAGTGGAGCTTCAGAGTGGAGCTTCAGAGTGGAGCTTCAGAGTGGAGCTTCAGAGTGGAGCTTCAGAGTGCAGAGTGGAGCTTCAGAGTGCAGAGTGGAGCTTCAGAGTGCAGATTCAGAGTGGAGCTTCAGAGTGCAGAGTGGAGCTTCAGAGTGCAGATTCAGAGTGGAGCTTCAGAGTGCAGAGTGGAGCTTCAGAGTGCAGATTCAGAGTGGAGCTTCAGAGTGCAGAGTGGAGCTTCAGAGTGCAGAGTGGAGCTTCAGAGTGCAGATTCAGAGTGGAGCTTCAGAGTGCAGAGTGGAGCTTCAGAGTGCAGAGTGGAGCTTCAGAGTGCAGAGTGGAGCTTCAGAGTGCAGATTCAGAGTGCAGAGTGGAGCTTCAGAGTGGAGCTTCAGAGTGGAGCTTCAGAGTGGAGCTTCAGAGTGGAGCTTCAGAGTGGAGCTTCAGAGTGGAGCTTCAGAGTGCAGATTCAGAGTGGAGCTTCAGAGTGCAGATTCAGAGTGGAGCTTCAGAGTGCAGATTCAGAGTGGAGCTTCAGAGTGCAGATTCAGAGTGGAGCTTCAGAGTGCAGATTCAGAGTGGAGCTTCAGAGTGCAGATTCAGAGTGGAGCTTCAGAGTGGAGCTTCAGAGTGGAGCTTCAGAGTGGAGCTTCAGAGTGGAGCTTCAGAGTGGAGCTTCTGAGTGGAGCTTCAGAGTGGAGCTTCAGAGTGGAGCTTCAGAGTGGAGCTTCAGAGTGGAGCTTCAGAGTGGAGCTTCAGAGTGGAGCTTCAGAGTGGAGCTTCAGAGTGGAGCTTCAGAGTGGAGCTTCAGAGTGCAGATTCAGAGTGGAGCTTCAGAGTGCAGATTCAGAGTGGAGCTTCAGAGTGCAGATTCAGAGTGGAGCTTCAGAGTGCAGATTCAGAGTGGAGCTTCAGAGTGCAGATTCAGAGTGGAGCTTCAGAGTGCAGATTCAGAGTGCAGATTCAGAGTGCAGATTCAGAGTGGAGATTCAGAGTGCAGCTTCAGAGTGCAGAGTGGAGCTGCAGATTCAGAGTGGAGCTGCAGAGTGCAGATTCAGAGTGCAGAGTGGAGCTTCAGAGTGCAGATTCAGAGTGCAGAGTGGAGCTTCAGAGTGCAGATTCAGAGTGGAGCATCAGAGTGCAGATTCAGAGTGGAGCTTCAGAGTGCAGAGTGGAGCTTCAGAGTGCAGATTCAGAGTGGAGCTTCAGAGTGCAGAGTGGAGCTTCAGAGTGCAGATTCAGAGTGGAGCTTCAGAGTGCAGAGTGGAGCTTCAGAGTGCAGATTCAGAGTGGAGCTTCAGAGTGCAGAGTGGAGCTTCAGAGTGCAGATTCAGAGTGGAGCTTCAGAGTGCAGAGTGGAGCTTCAGAGTGCAGATTCAGAGTGGAGCTTCAGAGTGCAGAGTGGAGCTTCAGAGTGGAGCTTCAGAGTGCAGAGTGGAGCTTCAGAGTGCAGAGTGGAGCTTCAGAGTGGAGCTTCAGAGTGCAGAGTGGAGCTTCAGAGTGGAGCTTCAGAGTGCCAAGCTTCAGAGTGGAGCTTCAGAGTGGAGCTTCAGAGTGGAGCTTCAGAGTGGAGCTTCAGAGTGGAGCTTCAGAGTGGAGCTTCAGAGTGGAGCATCAGAGTGGAGCTTCAGAGTGGAGCTTCAGAGTGGAGCTTCAGAGTGGAGCTTCAGAGTGGAGCTTCAGAGTGGAGCTTCAGAGTGGAGCTTCAGAGTGGAGCTTCAGAGTGGAGCTTCAGAGTGGAGCTTCAGAGTGCAGAGTGGAGCTTCAGAGTGCAGAGTGGAGCTTCAGAGTGCAGATTCAGAGTGGAGCTTCAGAGTGCAGAGTGGAGCTTCAGAGTGCAGATTCAGAGTGGAGCTTCAGAGTGCAGAGTGGAGCTTCAGAGTGCAGAGTGGAGCTTCAGAGTGCAGAGTGGAGCTTCAGAGTGCAGATTCAGAGTGGAGCTTCAGAGTGCAGAGTGGAGCTTCAGAGTGCAGAGTGGAGCTTCAGAGTGCAGAGTGGAGCTTCAGAGTGCAGAGTGGAGCTTCAGAGTGCAGAGTGGAGCTTCAGAGTGGAGCTTCAGAGTGGAGCTTCAGAGTGGAGCTTCAGAGTGGAGCTTCAGAGTGGAGCTTCAGAGTGGAGCTTCAGAGTGGAGCTTCAGAGTGGAGCTTCAGAGTGCAGCTTCAGAGTGCAGAGTGGAGCTTCAGAGTGGAGCTTCAGAGTGCAGAGTGGAGCTTCAGAGTGCAGAGTGGAGCTTCAGAGTGCAGAGTGGAGCTTCAGAGTGCAGAGTGGAGCTTCAGAGTGGAGCTTCAGAGTGTCAAGAGCAATGCCAATAGCTCTAACTTTAACAAAGGCAAAACCATTGCATTGTAAATGCTTGTTTAATTCTGGGAGTGCACAGAAGTAACTTGGATCCTGATCGAAGGGATCGGGGGAGTGTACCTGATGAATTTGTCGGACAAGTAGGAAGGCCCCTGTCCATTAAGGGCTTTATAGACACTGCAGCCGATCTTGAATTTCACCTGCTTTCTCACAGGGAGCCAGTTGGGTTTATTAAGAAGTGAGATGGAAGCCATTCTGGGAGGGGCTTTAGCTACTAGTCAGGCAGCCGTATTTTGTACAACTTGTAGCTTGTTTATGGAGGCCTCGTTAGCCGAAGCTAATAGTGTGTTACAATAGTCCAGGCAGCTTAATACCAGGGCTTGCGTCAGTGTTTTTTTTGTCAAGGAAGGAAGCAGAGGGAAGACTCTTCTAAGTAAGCTGAGTGTGTGGTAGCAGGTGGGAGCAATGGTGGTGACGTGGGCTTCGAATGTAAGCTTGTGGTCGATTCGGATTCCTAGATTCTTGGCTACTTCTTTGGGAGAGGGAGCTGTGCCCAGCTCATCTGGCCACCACCTGGGTGTCCAGCTTATGGTTGCTCCTCCAAACAGCATGTTCTCCGATTTCCCAGCATTCAGTTGGAGGAAGTTGGTCATCATCCAGGTCGTAATGGTTTTCATGCCCTCAGAGAAGATGACTTGTATATCGGGGTTATTTGTATTGAAGGTGAGGAAGAATTGGGTGTCATCCGCGTAATAGATGGGACTAAACCCTAAGTTCCTCATAAGTTTGGCCAAGGAGGTAACATAAATCTTAAAAAGAGTAGGGCACAGACAGGAGACCTGTGGTACCCCCTTGGTAACTTTTGTGGTTTTGGATCTAAAAGTCCCCAATGTGACTGTCTGGGTTCTGTTGGTAAGGAAATCTGTCAACCATTTTAGTGCAACCCCCTGTAACACTTCCACGTCCTCAGCTCCGCCACCTGATGTGTCAGTGTCTCACAGTGCTGCACCCACTATACCACCACCCACATGTGAGGCACAGGACAGATCAGAGGACAAAGAGGAAGATGTTTGTGCATTTGTGCTAAGGAGAAAGCGGCAGCATCCATCAACGCCAAAAGGCCTGTTTCTTCTTGGTGCCGGGCTTAGTATCATGCCACAGAAAATCAACTTGCACTGTCTTCCACTGTCCCCTCACAATCAGCTTGGACCTCTTCATGGACTGCTATATTATTTTCTCCTATCAATGACACTGCAATCAGCCTGCGGACTGAGCTCTGCCTCTTCCCTTGGACCTGTTACCACCAAAGGACTCTGTCCGGCCCTCTAACGGGCATCTATGCAATGTGTGGTTGTATGGCCAAGCACTGGTCTAGTCTTCATCATTTGAATGTAAATAAAAATTTTAACTCACACAGATGTGTGTTGTCCATGACCAATCAAGTATAGAAGTCTGTAAAAAGTGTATGGACACTGAATTCACCAGAAGGAACACCAAGGGAAATAGGAGCAATGTACATGTTTTAGCTGACACAAATAGGCAGTGACGTAGCCGGGCATGTGTGAACTAGCTGTGCCCTCATTGCTCCAAAACAACAATCTAGCAATATCCCAACCTAGCACCACGCCCATTACTGAAAAGGCATGTGTGCTAAAATGTCCAAGTCTTTTGCAGGCCACAAGTAGTGTCCCCCTTAACAATTGCAAACAAATATCGCTTGGCATATTATCTATTCACACACTGTGGGGTGGACAAAGCATGTTGTGATGGTGCGCATTGCATGTCACATCACAAGATGTTGCACACCATATTTACATTGATGAAGACATGGAAGGGCACATGCCCACCATACAAATATGGAACCACAATGTCTGCCTCAGTGAAGTAGAGTTGCAACTAGGGACTCGCCCCAAAGTGCAAGGCGTCAGTCAGCCCCTCCCTGTAGACAAACTATGCATACAAAAATTTGACCACTCTCATGCTGTGACCACTGTGAGCGTATCGGGCAAGGTGTCTATGGATGTGTGGTGCACTGCACTCAGCATATAGTCAGATGCACGGCCAACATTTACGGGTGGCATCAGTATGAGCCAATAGCAGAAGTAACAGCTGGGTCAAGTGTCCATGACACTGTCACTACAGGAAGCAATGCAACATTTCCCCCCTTGTGTGCAGCAGAACAGTGTGTCTGCACCAAAATGTTAGCTGGCACAAAATTATAACTTGACAAGTTAAGTGAGTCACAAAAGGTATTTAGGAGAAGTGAAGTCAGACTAGCTAACTGCACTACTCCTAAATACCATTTGTGAGTACCGTAAAATGTAAAGTCATTACTTACTCTCAGATTACTTTTGTGAATCAGGAACACTGTTGTTCCATGTGCTGTTCACATTGGACACAGAAATTTAATAAATCAAGCATGGGCCGGAGATTGAGCGTCCATGCACAAGAACATATCTTGCAAAGGAAGCTGGCACACTGGCACTACGCAGCAAGTGTGGCAAGGTCTGTGCAATGTAGACGGACTCAACGCCAGGAGCATCTGATATACAGGTGTGTGACGGAATCTGTGGTACCCGGCGCATACATCCATCTCCATGATGGATAACAGTAGCTAACTGTATTTCCTCTCCATGCCATCTCCCTAGGTTGTGTTGTAATTGGGCAACAATGTGCTGTCCAACTCTGTGAGTCACAATGAAGATGTAGAACGTCACAAACGACTGTCCCTAGACTAGGCCATAAATCCAACTTGCCACCCTGTCATCCATGCAAGTTCACTGTGCTCACATCTAAGGTATCCTGACACAATACATCCGGTGAACTAACATGTCATGACCAGACTTCCAGATTCCAATGGATTGTCCAGTGATGGTATGAGTTGCATACAAGGGAATAAGCGACACTCCCCAATATCATCCCTGACATAAGTGCAAGCAGAAATCCAAAGTAGTAAACATTTATTAGAACAGTAAAAAGATTGAACTAACTTAAACTAACACTGATCACTAGAACTACTACTAAAATCTAAACTAACTAGAAAATTCTTACTTACCTAAACTATCTACCCTAACTAATCCTAAACATGCAATAACATATTCTAGACATCAACCCCACTTCCACCTTAAGGTACACCACGAGACAGGACAAAGACATCTAAGCTGTATCATATACTAACTACACATGTAACCTACACAAAGATATATATAAATATTATTTTTTATTTATTTTATTTTTACAACAAATACATCAACTCCCCACCCAAAGGAAGAGGAAACTTATCCCCAAATACGGCGTAATAATAAATATCTAAATTCTACCTTAAAAGTTAACACTAACTATAAGATATGCTAAAACTACACTACCCAACAATTAAAATAACTAACCTAATACTACCTAATATAAGATTTTAAAACATTGGGGGAAGGGAGAAGAGGGGGATGGGGTCCAAAATGTCCAGGCATCATGGCAGTCCAAAGTGTTTTTCATGTCCGTGACATATCTGTTCAGATCAGCCATTTCTCGCCGGATCTCTGCCAAGAACACATTGTTATCATGCAGGATCCTCCTGTCCCTCACCGTAAATGGCACCACCTGATCGCCAAGTGCAGGTAGGACTGTCCCTTGGGGGTGTGTGGCCATTGGGAGATGTGATACCTGTCAAGGCTGGGACCCACCACTGATGCCAGAGGGGCCTGGGATGGGCTGTGTGGCAGTTGTTGCAAGCTCGGGCACCACCTTCCATGTACCTTTCTTCCGTTCCTCCTGGTGCCTCTTGGCAATGTTGCGGTACCCTTTCGCCACCTTCTTTACATGCTTGAAGAGGTCCTTCCTCATATGGGAGGCATGTTGTTTGGCTGGCGTCATGTTGTCTGTAAAATATCGGTCAAGGATGATCCCCTGTCACCTGGTCGTAGGATGCTAACAACAGGTCGTTGTTTTTAAGAAACCCCTCACCCACCTACCTGGTAGGTGGCATGCTTCATCATCGGGGCACAGCTGGATCACCGAATGCAATCCAGCTGTGCTGCAACGCCTGTCTACAGCGGAGCGGGATTTCTTGTGAAAGTGAAAATGCTATGGGTAGTGAATTTATATGTTAAAAATGCCTATAGGAAATACCCTTCAAAAAGTTTTAATAGAAGGGTCCTATGGCATGGGTAAAAACATATGTTTTTACCCATGCCATAGTGACAGGGGATCATCCTTGACCTGTACCTGCTGGAGGTCTTCTCCATGTTGTTCTAATACATATTTCTGGGGAAAAGGACAAGCACTACGGTCTGTTCCTCTCTCTCTTGTTGTTACTCGACGGGTCTGTAAAATATCAACATTGGAAATGGACTATGTCAATGTTCTCCATTCACATCTGTAATATAAGATCACTTAAATATGGGAGCCTACACTCCAGCATAACTATGTGAAGTCAGAGAGTGATTTGGACACCGAAATGTTGAAGCATGGATCAGTGACTACATGCTGGGGAGACTGACATGACAGTGCATGGCATGGTACATGTACTGTCCCAACCGAATGAGACTGACAGTGTCAAACGATGGTGCCATGAAAGACCCGGACTGAGGGTGACATGTACAAGCAATCGGAAGAGGGAGACATTAGCCTTCTGTGTGTAGCACCACCCTAGTCCTCTCCTGTAACACAGTGCTGCATGATATGTCCAATACCCATGTGCAGGCCTGTGTGTCTCCCAGCAACTGTGTGCAGTTCATCAAGTCAGGCCAACACAGGCGCTCTTGCACCAGAGTGCAAGGGTGTCTATGTGACTGGGGGCTTGTTAATGTTTTGGAAGGTTACCCTACCTGCCCTGGAACAATCATGGGACAGCCCAACACACACTTTCAACTATGCTGCATCATGCAGCACACATGGAAACCTGTTGTGTGGCTGAACGCTGACTTATAGATTATGCCCTGTCGCGCTCTCCAACACTACTACACAATATGTGAAGTGTTGCCGCAGAGAGGGGAAAAAATTGTTTCCTCTAAATTCACACTCACTCGTACAAGTCTTTATTTATTTATTTGATTTATATATTTATTTATTTATTTGATTTATATAGCGCACTATAACCCAGAGGTCTCTAAGCGCTTTGACAGGGTCAGCTAGGCATTTCGGAGGGATACAGCTGGTTTACCAATTAAAAAACAGCCCCACGCTTGCTGGAAGAGCACCGTTTTTAATTTCTTTCGAAAAGACAATAGCTTAGTGTCTTTCCGCAGTTCCAATGGCAGTTTATTCCACAGAGCTGGGACAGTGTGTGAGAAAGCACGACCTCCCACAGTGGCCAGTCTGCAGCGTGGCTGGACAAGGAGGAAAGCTTCTGCAGATCTAAGCACCCTACCCGGTCTGTAGGGAAGCAGACGTGCTTTCATATAGTTAGGTGCTCTTCCATAAAGAGCTTTATGGACAATACTTAGCCCCATAAACATTAGCCTCTGCTTGACTGGCAACCAATGTAGTTCACGCAAAAGGGGGGATGCATGAGTATTCCTTGGCTTTTTAAAAATGAGTCTCGCGGCATCGTTCATAACAATCTGCATTCTGTTTAGAAGTCTTTGTGGTAGTCCTATGTATGAGTTGCCATAGTCCAGCCTGGCTAGAATCATAGCAGAGACCACACTCCTCAAGGAAGAAAAGGACAGCAACGAGGAAACTTTCCTCAGTTGTCGGAGGAGGCCGACGCAGGTGCCTACCACAGCTGTAACTTGTTTTTTCATGGACAGTTTACCGTCCACATGGATGCCCAGGTTCTTGACCACTGCCGCCGGTTCCGGGGGCATGCCCTGCTCCCCGGGCCAAAATTGATCGCTCCATGGGTTGCCAACGATGGTGATTGGCAACACCTCGGTTTTATCCGGATTGATATTTAGGGAGTTCTCGGACATCCAGTTAGCTGTGCTTCTCAGAATATTTTGCAGTCTTGCAGAGGCATCCTGACTATCATCCAATTGGATGATAAGTTGGGTGTCATCCGCGTAGTTATACACCTGGCAATCCATTTGATTGAGCATTAGAATCAAAGGCTGTAGATATATATTGAACATAAGGGGTGACAGAGCAGACCCTTGCGGTATTCCGCAGGTGATCGATGTTGCGGTGGAAAGCAGGTCACCTAGTTGCACTCTCTGCATCCTCCCTTTAAGAAAGGATGTGAACCATGCATGTGCTGTGCCCTGAATGCCGAAATCCCTCATCCGCGACAATAGTTGTGCATGACAGACGGTATCAAATGCCGCAGAGAGGTCCAGCAGCACCAGGGCACCCGGAGTTTTCTTATCTGCTCTGTTCCTTAGCTCATCTACAATTGACAGCATAACAAGCTCCGTGCTGTGGTTCGCACGAAAACCTGCCTGATTTGGCTCTAGCAACAGATTGGTCTCCAGGTGTTCCGACAGAGTGGTGAGAACATGTTGCTCCAATACTTTCGCCAAAAACGGAAGCTGGGAGATTGGTCTGAAATTTTTCAGACGTTTCATGTCCGCCCCCGTTTTTTTTAGCAGGGGGATCAGCCGAGCTTCCTTAAGGGAGGCAGGCACTTGTCCTACCTGTAGAGATAGATTTAGGAGGCTCAGCACATCAACCTCTATACCAGGGAGTGCTAATTTAAGCACTTCAGGTGGACACAGATCCGACCTAGAGCCCGACTTAACCCGCCCCATGAGAATAGACAACCTCTCCTTTGTAATCAAGGGTAAGGTAGATAATGGAGTTCTCACTGCCGTTCTAACTGGCACAACCTGCAGCGGGCAGTCTATCTTAGGAGTCGCCCTAATTTCAGTGACAAGATCGGTAATTTTATTAGTAAAAAAGTCCTGAAATTTTTGGCAATCTTCCAGAGTGAAGTCCGGAATCTGTTCCTTATTTTTTCTAAGCTCCGTAAGAACTCGAAAGACTTCTTTCTGGGGATTCGTTGCAGTTGTAATCCTCTCCTCAAAAAACTCGGACTTCCTGGCTATGATTGCTTGCTTATAGCTAGTAAGTGCCTGTGTGTATCTGCGTCTAGAATCAGGATTGTAGTCCTTACACCAGGCTCTCTCCAATTTTCGTAGCCCGCGTTTCTTCTCTCTGAGTGGTTCATTATACCACCGGGCCCCTCGGCCTCTATCCACTAGGTTCATCCTGCGGATAGGTGCCACTCGGTCCACGACCTTCGAGAGTTTATCCATAAATTCCCTGCAAAGGAGCTCTGGATTATCTGTCCGGTTATTAAGGGGGGGGTTAGTACAAAGTAGATTTACCATTTTATCCCCATCGATATTTTTCCACTTCCTAACTGCCTTCCACCCTCCACTAGTCGTTGGAATTTGTTTGTCCACTAGTAGCTCACCTCTCACCAAATGGTGATCGGACTATACACATGGCTGGGCCGTTGCCGCGCCCTGTGCAGGGACTGTCGTCCAAACCAAGTCTAGAGTATGTCCCTTAACATGTGTCGGGCCATTCACTTGTTGAGCCAGATGCAGTGAGATTACCGCCTCCTCGATCTGTGATGCCTGACCTTCTTTCTGGACCTTTTCCCAATGGTAATTGAAGTCACCCATTATGACTACTTTGTCATATCTCGAGCGGATGTCCTGGGCCAATCTCATGAACAAATCGGGAAATTCCGGCGAAGCCCACGGGGGACGATATACTCACAGGATGATCAAGCAGTCTGTCCCCAGCTTCAGCTTGACCCCCATCACTTCCGCGTCAGCCCGATTTTCGGTCAAAAACCTTTCGCCCAATAGGCGTGAGTTATACAGAAGGGCCACACCTCCCCCTCTCCTAGCTTCCGTTCGATTGTAGAAAAGTGCCGAAAAATCAGATGGCAAAGAGGCTACAAGATCCGGCATTGAAGAGTCTTCTAGCCATGTTTCTGTTATTCCAAGAAGGTCCAATTCTCCTTCTTCCAGAAGAGTGAAAACTTCTAAATGATGGCGTTGAAGGGAGCGTGTATTAAGGAGACCGTAGCGCAGGTCTTGGACCTTAGCAGCGTCTTTCCGACCTAAGTATGAACTGGGGGCTATCAGCAGTCTTTCCTGCCTAAGTCTAGCAACACATCCCTGACTGATGGCAATATTACCGGAATTGAGAGCCTCCAGCTCCGCGCCAGTGTAAGTAATACGCGGACCAGGGGTCGTGGCCCCGGGTCCCGGTTGGTCACGGATGGGCACAGATGGGCTCGCCTCTGGCGTGCCCACGGTGCCCCCGCGGCGCGCGCGCGCTGCGCTCTTGCATGGGGGCAGGTTAAAATGGCCTCGAGCGAGCGAGGTCGTCAGGCAGCTACTAGCCTGTCAACAAAGATGGCGTCCCGACCCGGCGCTTCCTCCCCCAAGATGGCTCCCACCCCAAAGGTAACAACTAAAGACCCGCTCAACCGCGATGCAATTTCCTATTAATATGCAGGTGTGTCCTAATGCAAACCCACAAGAATGCAGAGCCCAAAAATCAGGTAATGAATTGAATTAAAAGTAATGATCGCGTTAAAAGCGCTGTACTCGCGCTAGTCAGCAGCATTAAAAGTAAACCATCAGCAGCCTTTAAGTCACGGTGCTTACCCGCTAAGCTCACTCCGTAGTGAATCAAAATACGCAGGCCTTTACAATGCATACATTTAGAATGCATTCACCATTGTGTCGGCACCCTGGAGTCATGATGCTCATAGTGTTGTTAGGGTAATGCTTTCTCACAGATAGAATTGGAGACCCCTGCATTGAAAAATAAATGGCAGAGCAATGAAGGCAGAGCTAAAGCATGCGTGATAAATGCGTGCACAGTAATGACACCAATTGAGTCAGAGGAGTTCCCACACTTGATCCAGAGTCAACCAGGGAATGGCCTCAAGGAGACAGCTTGTCAACAACATTGCAGTGGCCAAACATGCCAATGAGATTCATCGGGCCACCTTTGCTGTGTGTTTGGGGAACGTGCCATTGATATGCTTGGCTCACAGATACACACTGCCACTAATTTAAAGATGGCATGCAGCATACCTACAAATTCACAGTGCAGAACTGTGTCTGTGCACTTACAAACTGAAAAGCACTACCTCCTTGTGCATCATCGGGCATACTTGCACAGTCATCTCAGGCAAGGATGTACATGCATTCCATGCCATCTGATAGTCATCAGCAACCCCACTTGCATGTCACCTATCCTATCAGTGTGCTGTGCAATCCACATGCATGTGCTGTGGTGACAGAACCCATAGACCAAGGGGCATATTGACAAGGAAGTGACGGAGACAGGCGTTAGTCCCCTCAGATTATCGCCTCTCTTCGCCACTTTGCAAATGCAAGTCTGCACCATATTTTCTAGGATGTGGTGCAGACTTGCGTTTCCCCATGCAACGGCGCTAAGCCTCACAACTTAGCGCCTACGCAGGCACCCTTGAACCAGAGTGCAAGGGGGTGTGTGTGTGTGTGCAGGGGAGGTTTGTTTCTGTACAGGAAGGTGCCCCTTCATGCACATAATCAACCCTAGAATACCATGTTGTACCTTTCATATGTGCTGCTTCGTGCAGCACACAGGAAAGATACAATAGGGTATATTAAAAAAAATCTTTATGTCCTGGAAGGGCCACCTTCCTGTACATATACAAACCATGTCATTTTGCTTTTCCCAATTGTGCTTCTCACATGTAAAAAGCAAAAATAATGAGAAAAAAAGCATTCGTCCTCATTTAGCCAGATTACAACCAGGATGTCACTGGTGTTAAATTGTGCGCTGCCATCTATCAATGCCGCACTTGTACATAGGGGGCAGTGTCAAATACAATGGGTGTTGCTGTGAAACGCCAACACCCACTGCACACCCCTTTCATGCTAAACACAGTGTGAAAGGGTGCCTTATTTACAAGGAATCATTAATACACGTGAAGTGGATTAACGCTGCTTCTTTCATGATGCTAGGCCCCTATTGACAACACTACTTCAATGAAAGAGATGTTGTGTTGTCGATAGGGTCTCCATGATATGCACCTTAATTTCAATGTGTATCACTGACTGGGGATAGGCAAAGTTACAACTGTGAGACCAATGCATTGCTCAAACTTCACTCACCGATTTGTGCACACTTCTGACTTCCACAATACATCATCACACTGTAGGCAAGGTGTAGGAGAGTAGGATCTGCGTCCTATGGTTACCCCCACTGTTTGCTTTGTTTCACTGTTTTTTACTTTAGTTTGGCTGTGGCCCTGCTAATCAGGACCACAGCCTAGCTGTTCTCTCTCTAAATTGATACCATGTATTTTAGGTACATACCAGATTGGTTACTGGGTTACCCTTGTGAGTCCCTGTATATGGTATCTTAGGTACCAAGGGCATAGGTACCCCAGAGGCCTACCAGGGACTGAAGCATGTATTATGCCTCCCCTGGGAAGCCTTCCAACATGGCACCACAGGTCTGCACTTGCAGCCTGGGTAAGGTGGTATAAGCACCCCTTAATTAGATACAGTATACCTATATCTACCTATATATATATAGACACATAGTAACCTATAAGTCACTTCTATGGCAGGCCTTGACAACCCTGAAGGCAGAGTGCTTGGTTTTGTGTGTGAGGGTGCCCTAGCATGAGCTCAGCCCCTCTGCAGCTTTCGGAAATATCTCCTTATTGCTAGGGGTGGGCGGAAGTCGCGTAAGGGACTTACGCGGAGAGGCATGGAGATTAAACCAATCTCCGTGCCTCTCCGTATATTTCAGTTACACGCCGCCCGCCCGCTGCCCGCCTCCTGCCCGTCTCCCGCCCGCAATATTAAATTACTTTAAGCATAAAATGAGATTAAAATAAGAGCTTACCTTATCGTGGGGCCATCTTCCTTGTCGAGCTAGCCGTCTTCTTAGAACTGTGCATGCGCGGGAGTCTGCGCATGCACATTCCTGGTGAGGAATGCGCATGCACAGGTTCCCGCGCATGCACAGTTCCAAGAAGATGGCTAGCCGGACAAGGAAGATGACCCCGCTATAAGGTAAGCTCTTATTTTTATCTTATTTTATGCTTAAAGTAATTTAATATTGCAGGCGGGAGGCGTGTTGGAGGCCGGCGACCAACTTCCGTTCCGCCCCCGAGTGTGTGGAGATTTTCCCCGTTTCTCCGTCTTCATTGCGAAAGGCGGAAGGGGCAAATCTCCGCACATTCTGTGGGTGGAATGGAGATGTCCGCCCATCTCTACTTATAGCTGTTCTATGATATATTCATACCATATACTCTTATGTGCAATATAATCCTCACGGGTAATGCTAACTTTTGTTTGCCTTTATTAAAACATGTTGTGTTTGGTGTCAAACGCTTTGGAATACTACCTCCCCCATCAGTTCTGGCGGCGGGGGCAGCATTCCACCCTTCTAGAGGGAGAAGAAATGTACACACTGGTATACTCGGTTAAAGTTAAACAGAGCCTCAGCATCACAAAATGGATGCTGCTGCCACAGACACCAGTCTGACCTCCTGCTGCTGGATGAATCTCCGGCAGGGGTGGCCTGGACAATAGGTTTCTTGCACCTCCCCAGACAGGCTTTAGTGTATTGGGGAAGGGTGGGTTGCATTCAGTGAATGCTTTTCAGACACTGCCTGGGGCACACAAGGTGCTCCATGCATTTCCTAGTTCAAACCAGTTGCTGGGGCAACCTGCCCCTGCTCTGGCATAAAACTGGACAAAGGGGAAGGGGTATAACCACCCCCTCCCCAGGTCCTCCCATAAGTGGGACCCTAGAGTTAGTCCAATCCCTAAACTTAGTAGAAGTATAGGAACCCAGTCTCTAGGACTTTAGATTACCCTGGATGAAACTCTACAACATATATCTTGGACCTTCGGCATTCCATATCGACTGGAAGATGGAAGAAATCTCCCTTGGGGTCAAGGAGTGACCTCCCTGTTCAAACAGGCACCAAAGAAGCATCTTGATGGTCTGCATTTTCGAGGCTCCCGCCGGATGCCAAAGAATCTGCAACACAGGACATGGACTTCCAGACATCTCCAAGGCTGACACAAGTCCCCAGCAGAGCTGAGACCTGTAGCTGACACAAGAGATGTGGGACTGGAACTCCTGGACATCCTGTAATTTTGCAACTGTACCTACTTCCTGAAGTCTCCTGAAGTTGTGCATTGGGCTACTTGTTGCCCTTGCCCGAGCACCTTTTGCACCGAAGCTGAGAGGCCAGCACTCCACGAGTGTTCCGTGAGTCCACTTTCTTCACTGCAGCTCGAGGTTCCTTCGCAATCCCTAGTCTGTTGGTAAGTGGGTCCCCATGAAGGAAAATCCTTTGTTTTTTGAGCGTTCCTGGTTGCTCCAGATGTGCTCTGACTCCTCTCCAAAGAGGGAGTCCCTCAGACCTTGATGGTCTGCACCGAAGCCAATCTTGTCATCTTGCGTGGGTTGCTGTTGCCAAGGCTTGTTGGGTCCAATCCGGATTCTGACACTGCATCACTCGACATCCTTAGTGGGACAGCTCGAATCCAGCTCCTGGTTGTTGTCGATACCTCCTGGTTCTCGTGGCTGAAGAGTCAAGCTTCACCTACTTCACTTGAAAGCACCAGACATCGGCTGGCATCTTCCTGTCGCCATCCTGGTCACTGGCTAGTGACCCAGACTCTGTCCCCTCTGCTTTCAGGTTCTTCACATCTCAGATCCACCCTTGGATCCACCTGGACACTTTTCCCCTGGTCGCCTGCAGCACTTCTTCGCAGCTCTCCATTGGAATCGACGACGAAACCCGACACCAAAAGACACCTATGCACCCGGATTCCCTGGGTGAGGTAATATGAGTACTCCGGTGCTCCCGTGGGTCTTGACTCTCGAAGTATCTAAGACTAAAAGGGTTCCATCATAGTTCATCTCTAAGTGTCCTTAATCTTTAAAATTGTAACTTGTTCGTCCTCCATAGAAAGTCAATGGTGATTTGCGGCTGTGTTTAGACACTGCACGCGTACCCCGTGGGTCTCCTGCGTCCCTACCTTGGGGGGTACCTGGTTGCCCCAGCGGTTCTACAGGCCCTAGGCCTGATTTCTATCCCTCACGTGGTTCTTATACCACTATTTTAGTATATGGTTTTTGAGGCCCCTAGGGCAAAACGTATACTGTGCAATTTAGTGTATGCCAATTAAGTTCCTTGTATTGTACTTTGGCCTCTAGCTTCATATAGAGACTAGAGGGGTTGTGTTTAGAATAAATACATATATTTTATATATATACCTTGTGTGGTGTAGTTTCATTTGATCATTCAAGAGATTATAGACTGATAAAACAAGCTGCTTTACATTCCTTCAAGACTTAGCCTGAAGGCTGCTCTCCACAGTTACCACTAGGATACCTTTCTATAAAGGTTGTCTTAAACCTACCATCAATAAGGGTTGTTTGGACTGGTGCAAGGTGCCCACTAGAATAGTGGACATACTATGCCAGGCCAACTTCTCATACAAGTGACATATGATACCCATACTGCATACTACAATGTTGATCATTTGACCCAGACATCCATGCCACCGCACTACGCTAATATATGATGTCCAAACTCACTAGTGGTGGGTAGGTCCTTGAAGCTGTCGATGTCCCCCTGTGTGATTGGTGGCCGACCATCTGTGAGACAAGAAAATAAATAGGTCTTGGTATCAGATGTTAAATCATATGTGTCATATGTCACAATGCAACCCACCTGCTTATCCAGTTGGTTCTGCTAGGAAGCTGAAGACCGTTCGACCCACCCTCAAACCCCTATTCCTGCTACACTGAAGTGAAGACAGTGTGCAAAGAAGAGGAACTCAAGGGAAGGGGGAAGTGGAGAAAATAATAAAAAGAGAGAGAACACTGCTCCTTGCTTGCGTCAAAGGCGATTCACAGGGAACTGTTTGATGTACTTAATATCACATGACACATAAATACAGGCAAAAATTACCAAACACTTTTGAGTTAGCTGGAGCAAACAATATAACAATATGTCATCATTAGCAATACCTCTCTTGTTCTGATTCTATGTTCACCAGAGTTTAGCATCTAAGGTTTCTTGTCAAACGAGCTGTGACCTTGAAAACAAATGAGCAACTTTAAATTAACCATTCACATCAAATCTGGTTTGTTGAATTAACAGAGCTATCAGTATTCACACTTACACCGTAGCGCTATGAGACGCTTTATATTGTTCTCAATATCAGTTACTCTGCAAGTGGAGCACTAAGTGTTGATAAACTTGGCTTCAGTCTGTCATTTGAGTTCCTTAGGTGCTTAAAGATTAGAAGCAATTCCCAAAGTAGTTGAATCCAAGCGCTGCTTTCTTGCCAATGTCTTTCTTGTTTATTCCACAGATAAGTAAGTGCAGCGTTCGGTTGAATTCCCGAAAGAAACAATTTCAAGAAATTTTGTATCACTTACTTGTATTTGATGTCTTCATTAGCGCGCTAACCTGTTTGTCTTTTTCTTTCCTTTATTTGCAGGGAAGGTGTTGCAGGCGGAGTGTTTCCGACGGGTAACCGGAAGCTGGGGTGCCGTACGTGAGAGGACGGAGCCTGGAGGCGGACCGGGAGCTGAAAGAAGGAAGAAGCTTTCTGAGGAGACTGGAGCTGGAAGGAGGAATGCTGGAGCGAGTGCGGGATATCAGGTAAGCTGCACCAATGCGACGAGCACAAGCATCAGGCACAGCGTGAGGAGCGCTTTTATAGGAGCAAGGCGGGTGGGGTCCAGAAGCGCTGCACGTTGCTGAGATGTTCGTTTTAAAACGTGCAGCGCTTCATTATGTATGCAGATCTGATTTTCTATGTAGACTTTTCTGGAACCGAGACACGTTCAGAGGAGCAATAAACAAGCCTTGGCAACAATAAATGTGAGACACGTTCAAAGAAGCCATAAACAAGCTTTGGCAAACAACTAATGTGTAACACACTTCATTCTCAGGCCATCAGGTCATTTTACATTTACAAGAATGCAGGTCATATGAAAAAACACCCATGTATCTACTAAAAATAAAAGAGGACAATGGACCGACTACACTGATTAATGAGAAGAATAGGGACAACCTTTTGGCACTGCACAGATCCTAACATCATATTCGTCACACCAATCATCACCATACCTCCGTAACTGTAGTGTTACGTTTCATGTTGGCTACATGATTGGGTCCACTTTGATTGCTATTCACACCAGACCTGTGAATGCTGAGTCAGGACAAACAAGACTGTAATGCCAGCTAACATGCACATAATAGTAGTGTGAGACATCCACAAGACACCATTTCTACATGCATCATGATGTTGTACATGCTCTTTGTACGATTGCATTGCTGCAGATTGCACTAGGCAGCTTCACAGAGGTTATTGGTGTATGACAATCTTGAGATGTCCAATTTCCTTTGACCAATTGTTCATATAAAATATATTGTCAGACGGTAAGTATGTTCACAGGGCAGCGTAGCTAACGTACCACAATTCATGACAACAGCATTTTAACACTACCTTTTGGCCAGCACACAGCTCACATGAACAATTCCTTGGATAGTTCATGTACAGTCACCCCTCCCGTACCAAACAATCTTATGCCTGCACGCATATTTTGCGCAGGTGTGCCAGCTATGGCACCACAGTGTTAAGTGTTTGTCCAGCGCTGTTGGTGACACTAACTAGCACCCTATGCTTGACAATTTGATGCAGCGTTGTGTCTCGGATGTGCCAATATTATGCGTGAGTGCATTGCATATCTCTCACCTCACTCAGCAAGCTTTTCTCACTTTGACACTAGTGTCACACACGTCCCAATTTTTTTTACGTTGAAGCATTCACGATTAAATGTGGAATTTGTATTTACCACCTTGTAGGCCAGTCATGACTCCCACGAAGTCAAGGAGGTCAGCTTCCCTGGCCAGAATATCCTGCCAGCTTCGTTTCCATTAAGAGAACAACACAATGGCCAATACTGGACTTGACTTTCTATACTCAGAATCTGACCTTTATGAATAAAACATACCGCTCCGTTTTATGTCTTACGTCACTAGTTAAATATGTATTTTTTTCACTAGTAGAACATTTTCACTTTTTTAGATCATATCAAGGATTATTTATGCATGTACAACTAATTATAAGACAAAACAGATCAAAACAGCAAAATTACATATATTTACAAAATTCCAACACATCCTACCCACACTTTGGCCAATACATTCATACCACACTCATACATATATATACAGAAGAACTAATGTGGCCCCTTGTCAAAAAAGCTAATCGTTTGTCCATGTAGATGGTATTACATTTCTTAATTGACAGTCAGGTTCAGGTTTCTAGTCTTTATTTCGATTTGATAAATCATAAAAGACACATTGTAATACATTTATAAAAACTATAACTTAGAAAACTATTTGCAGGAGAGAAACATGTACAAATGTGTTTCTTATTGAGTTAAAATCTCACTACACAACTACTAGGTTAAAGGGTATACAACCTTTACCACGCAACTTTTACCACGACCTATCTTTACCACGCAACTTTTACAACGCAGGACCCTTTACCGCGCATACCATTACAACGCTGGTATTTACAACGCAGGTACCTTTACAACGCATACCATTACAACGTAAGTATTGGTAAGTATATAATTTTATTTAAAATATTTTAGGTTTGGGTTTTGGGTAAATGGGTATTTTTAGGGTTCAGGGTCAGTTTTCAGGTTTTGGGTAAATGGGTATTTTTAGGGTTTAGGGTCAGTTTTCAGTTTTTGGGTGAAGGGGTATTTTTAGGGTTCAGGGTCAGTTTTTAGTTTTTGGGTGCAGGGGTATTTTTAGGGTTCAGGGTCAGTTTTCAGTTTTTGGGGTACAGGGGTATTTTTAGGGTTCAGGGTCAGTTTTCAGTTTTTGGGGTGCAGGGGTATTTTTAGGGTTCAGGGTCAGTTTTCAGTTTTTGGGGTACAGGGGTATTTTTAGGGTTCAGGGTCAGTTTTCAGTTTTTGGGGTGCAGGGGTATTTTTAGGGTTCAGGGTCAGTTTTCAGTTTTTGGGGTACAGGGGTATTTTTAGGGTTCAGGGCTGGGTTTGGGTTTTGGGGTTCAGGGGTATTTTTAGGTTTTAGGGCTGGGTTTGGGTTTTGGGGTACAGGGGTATTTTTAACATATATATTTAAAAATTAATAAATAAATATTAATATAAATAATTAAAATATTAAATATTAAAATAATAATTTATTAATTAAAAAAATATTATTAATAATTAAATTATTTTACCATATTATTTACTTACGTATAATTACGTTGTAATGGTATGCGTTGTAATAGTACCTGCGTTGTAAATACCAGCGCTGTAATGGTCTGCGTGGTAAAGGATCCTGCGTTGTAAAAAATGCGTGGTAATGGTCTGCGTGGTAAAAGACCGCGTGGTAACGTCATATATCCGGTTAAAGTATAAAAACTAATACATAAATAAACAAAAACTTCATAAAGTAAACCAAATGAACCATACAATAATAAACCTTTGATAAATTAATTATAAAGGGATTTAAAAAAGTATTAAACATCTTAAATAAGAAACCTGATAAGAACATAAAAATTAGGAATTACGTAACAAACCATGACAATCAATCAATGGGACACCATTTCATTCATAAAATGCCAAAAAGTGCTATCAGTGCAATCGTATGTTTATGCAGTAGACTGGGTTTGCCCCCTTATGAAGCAGTATTGGAGGGCTCTAACAACTTTGACACAAGTTTTGACCTGATAATCCAGGCCCACCCCAGGTATTTTGCTAGGCTCACTACAAAGACCTCAGAAGTGGTAGTCCTTAGCGCCCAAATGGCCTCTGCTGATTTTCTAAATGGTAAACGCTGAAACAGTGGTTTTAACCATTTGTTTCGCGGCGCCAAGTAGCTAGGGCAGGCAAAAAGAAAGTGGCCCTCAGATTCCTTCTGCCCCGTGCAGCCCTTACAAAAATCTGAGATACCAGTGGACCATTTATTTACAAAGGTGTTCAATGGCAGAGCACCTACCCTGAACTGGTGGTAGAGTTTTTTGTCCAGCGGTTTATTAATAACATCCCAATAAAGCTCACGAGACAGGTCTAACTTAAAAGTAAGGAACCTGCCCGTGAGGCTGGTAAGGCTGGAGATCGAAACTCGATTTTGGCGAAGAGACGCCCAATACAGTGCTTTAAACTCTTGTTCGGAGGGAAAAGTATTAGTGGAGGGAGCTGTCCAGAGTTGTTCTAGACCCATATCAACCAGAATAGTTTTTACAGCTTGGAGCCATGGAATTTTCCCAGAACCACCAATTGACCTGACTTCTGCTAGTTCTTTCGCAAATAAAGACAGGTCAGGGGAGGTCCATATTCGCCTCCACAGGGCCACCAATCTGAATCTGGCCATCTCGTTGATCGGAAGGCACCCCAGATCCAAACAAAGGGGAATAGATGGAGACGACTGTGGTAGACCTACCAAGTTCCGTAGGAACTTGCATTGGGTTTTAAAGAGTTTTGAGAGGTCCATGTGGCCCCAGAGATCTGCGCCATATAAGATTGCAGTGCTAATTTTGGCGTCATAGATCTTGAGAGCTGGGGTAACCCGCTTGGTAATGGAACTCTTTTGCTCCTTTATTAGGCAGCCAGTTAGCCGTGCTAACTTAAGGTGTTGTACTCCAACTTGATCCTTCCATCTCAGGCGGCTGTCTAGGGTAACCCCCAGGTAGGTCATGGTCTCAACTTGCTCAAGGTTGACTCCACTCAAGCTCACGGAGCTCCGGACAGGACGGTTTCTCGAGAAAACCATAAACTTTCTTTTCCCCACGTTCACCGCAAGATTGTCAATGGCACAAAACTCCTCAAAGCGGTCCAGCGCCCGCTGTAGACCCCTACGTGTTCTGGAGAGGAGTAGGGTGTCATCGGCGAAGATGAGCAATGGGAATCTTGTCCCGGCTAGCATTGGGGCATCAGTGGGGGTATCCGAAAAAAATTTCACCACTTGATCGATGAACAGGAGGAAGAGTGTTGGTGCCAGGACACACCCCTGACGGACACCTCTAGTTACGGGAAATGTTTCCGTCACTTGTCCCTGGCCTCCCCACCTTACCCTCGCATAATTATCCTCATGGAGTTTGATTATTAGGTCAAGTAGTTCAGAAGGTAAACCCAAATTTCTCATGACTCCCCACAATTTGTCCCTTGGCACAAGATCGAAGGCGAACTTCAGATCAATGAATGCTGCGAAGATGGTACCGCCACCAAGTAAGACCACTTTCCAGTAGATCAAACAGAGTCTGAACACCTGGTCAATGGTACTTATACCTGATCTGAAGCCCGCCTGCATGGGAGATAAAATATCCTCAGATTCCATCCAGCCCTGAACCCGTCCCAAGACCATACGTGCGATGATTTTTTGTATGGAGTCAATGAGACTGATCGGGCGGTAGTTCCCTGGGTTGGACCTGTCGCCTTTTTTAAATATCGGTATTATCTCGGCTCCCTTCCATGATTTTGGTATACTAGCTCCTTTGGCTAATGAGTTAGCAATCATTGTTATGTAGGGAAGCCACAAGGCGGGATTTTATTTAAACAGATCCGCTGGAATGAGGTCCATACCGGGAGCTTTCCCTCGCAGGGTCAAACCTAGAGCAAGTTCAACCTCTGATTCTGAGAAAGTAAGATTCTCCCCGTATATGTGTAACGGGGATGGCTTTCCCAAGATTGGTTGCAATTTGGTATTTTCAACACTGATTGGGCAGAATAAAAGGTTACCCACTCTTCTGGAGGTATGTGATTTGCCGGAGTACACGTATCAGGATCCTTCCCCCATTTGACTAGATCCCAGAACTTTTTCGGATTGTTCGAGGTGGAGGCATCCAAGAGATCCGACCAGAACCTATCCTTCCACTCCCGTTTTGCTTCCCACTGGGTTTTTCTATAACGTGACCTGGCTGCTTTAACTACGCCCATATGGCAAGATTTTATAGTTTTAATAAGATCTGTATGGGCCTCCCTACATTTTTTATTATACCATTTCTGGTAGTGAGAGTTGGCTTTGGAGGGAGCACTCCGACAGGGGAGAGAGAGTAGGGACTTTAAATGTTCGAAGCAACTAATATGGAGATTAATAACAATATCTGCCAATTCCGGGCTACCCCCCAACAGATCAATTTTTAACATTTCGTTACACACATTTTTGACCACAGTATTAACATTGACCCATAAAGTTTCGTCCTCCACAACCCTGGACCATTTCAGCCTCCTCCTGTCATTAGTTATAAAGACATCCCCTGTCTGTGAAGTGGTAGGCTCCACCGGACTCTTTATGCCTGGCAGTTTCAGAACAAGCGACAAGGGGTTATGGTCACTTTCTGGGCGCGTTATTATTTCCATGTCCACTACCAGGGGCCAGTATTCCAATTTTAACAGGACGTAATCAATACGGCTCCGCCTTAGGCCATTGTCAAAGGTACAGTTGGCTCCTTTATCCGATCTTGTGCGGCCATTGCAAGCCCTGAAGCCCCTGTTTAGGCAAAGAGCCATCCAGTTCACTGCTGCCTCAGTTGCTTTGACAGTTTTTTCGACCATCAAATCAGGAATGTCCCAAGCGGCATCCTCGGCCGAGCCCCAGCTGTCCCCTATGTCATACAATGGCTCGATCGTACAGTTTAAATCTTCTGCTAAGAGGGTAACATTCCCACTACCCATTTCAACAAGCTCATGGTCTAAAACATTCAACAACGGAGGACTACGGCCACCAGGCATACCTCGGGAGTATATGTTAAAAATGATCAGATCCCGGTGGTTGGCCTTGCTCAGCTTAATTATAAGGAGATCTGGGTTCTGGACAGATAACTCTGTGGGATGAAGTCCCAATGCCTGCTTTACCCATATCAACAAGCCACCTGAGGCACGCCCTTTGCCCCCTCTAATCGCAGGTTTAAAGAAATTAACATAGCCCAACCTGAAGACTGGTTCGGGTGCCCATGTTTCTTGGAGTAGGATGATGTCAAATTTATCCACAAACTCCATCCAATCTTCAGAAAGCATACGGGCCTTAATCCCTGCGATGTTCCAGGATAATATTTTCAAGTTTTCTAGGTCAGATGCCGCAAGGGGGGGTGGCAGGGCTGAAACTGCAGGAAGTACCTGGGTGCACCCACTAGCCTTCCTATTCTCCATCAACCTATGGTTGTCCATAATGTCTCCACTCATCTTGGCCTCTAAATCGTCATTGGAAGCTGGTGAAGTAGTCTCCCTTGTGGCCAAACCTCCCATAACTACTTCTAGATTATCAATTGAGTGTGAGGTCTCCCTATTCCACCTCGTCGGCTCATAGCCAACTACTTCAACAAGGGGGGTCAAACAAGGTGTCAAACAGGGTGTTATATGAAGTCAATCTATGGCCTCAAGGTCGGAAAGGGGACCAAAGTAGTTGAAGAGAAATGGGCGTTGCTGGGCAAGAGGTGTTATTTCCAAGGGGTATCTTCTAGCGGGAAGTTGACCAAAATTTGAATGTGATTGAGATTGAATGGGAGATTGCCTATGGGGATAGAAGTACGATAGGCCCAGTGTTTGGACGTCCCCCTGTCTAGCAAACCTAGCTTTTCTTCGAATGGTGTCTACCACCCATGGGTCCCTAAACGAGATTAAAATGCAATCTCCCTCCAGGTCCTTAGTGCCATGGCCCACCCAGTCCACTCTCCTAACAAATAATATTTCAGTGACAGTCTTATTTTGTCGAAACTGTACTTTGGGAGCAAATCTTTATTTCAAAGACACATCAAATCCTTTCCTTATTCTAATTGACAAAGAGCCCGGTCAGGTCGACGCGTTTCGAACCCCCGATTGCGGGGTACCCCCCCGGACCAACTATTTCGACAACAAAAAACAAAAAACAGACAAACTAGTTTAAAACTCTACTAGGACAGATTCAATTTCTAATAAACATGCCACCGCCCGGCAAAAACGCTGTACCTTGTAAATATGGTCTGACACCACTAGAAGAGAACTCCGGGTAGATGGACACCAGTATCCGTTCTCACACTAGACAAGAGAGACGACAAACACCTTGTGTCACAAACATAGTTTAAACATTTTCCATTGTACACAGAATAAGTCGAACAGCACTCACCTCTTTAATTGTGAGAAGCCAGATCGACCTGATGGAAGGCAGAGATAGCGTGTTATTAAACATGTGTGGCTACTAATAGGGGAGAGAAGGCGCTTGAGGAAGGAAGCTTACCGGGGTGTGTGACAGCGTTGTGCTTGTTCCCCGTCCGTTTTTCACAATTGGTCGTGAGGCAATCTAATTACACCTTAGGAAAAGGAGGAAAACCAGGGTTTAATCGACCGCAAAATTCCAGGGAGGTTAAACGGTGTTCACACAGAAAAGTTTCTGCTTACCTTTATGGCAAAGCCGGTCGCGTCTAACGCATTTGCTCGAGTGCCCACTGGGAGCTTAATCCTCCTTCTGTTTTTACCATCAAGCACGTCCCGGTCACGTGACCTGGGTGACGCGGCAGGTATTTTCAACAACACTTTATTTAATGGCCCATAAACGAACAAAGTTTCGGGCGAAGACCTTCTATTTAAATTAGACCCACTATTGCCAGACATTTGTCAGAAAGAGTGTTTTGCAACACTAATAAGTTTAGCGTGGTAGATACAAGCACCAGTGAAAACACATGGCTGGGGACCTAAATGAGCTCACTCCAAAATTCATTGGAGGCTGCCGTGGACATGTATTCTGGTCAATTTGGTATATCAGTGACCCCACGACAACCTATTTTAGGGAGGCAGGCTTGAGTGCAATGTTGATGTCCAATAGTGTACTATTTGGAAATAATAGTTACACATGGTGCAGATACTTGGTCTAACTATACCTTATCCTTTTTGGTTCAAGGATTCCCTTTGAATATCTCAGAAATTTCATTCAAGTCATTTGTTGCTGTTTTGTATTTCATTATAAGCAATGCTTCCCGCTGGCTAAGTTTTCCTTCAATATCGCCCCCTCGTGGGTCTTTATCGATTTGGGAAATAATGGTCCATCTTAGGTCCTCTTCCTCATGTTTCTTCACCTGCCAATGTAGGACCAGTGGTGAATTTGGCGTTTCCTTCCTTATTCGCGATTTGTGTTGCGTAATCCGCTGTCGTGCCTCCTGAGTTGTCTTCCCTATGTATAGTTTCGGGCAGGGACACACAATGCCATGAACTACATTTTTTGTCTGACAATTAGTGAATGTTTCATGCTTCCAATGAATACCATTAAACGTGAATAGAGATCCTTCATCCGTTTGTGCACAGCAAGAACAATTGCCACACTTATGGTGACCCATTACTGGAGGTAGTCCCAACATGCCTCTTAGTGTTGGTTTTGGAGCAATAGGCAATGCTGCCCTAACAATGTGGTTAGCTACAGTTTTTTCCTTCTTAAACGCGAAAAGTCGTGGATCCTTGAAGTCACTATGTAGATCCTTGACCAAGTGCCAGTTTTGCATAACCATCTTACGCAGCTGGTGAGCCTTAGGTCCAAACGTTGTGACACAGACAATTCTATTCAGTTCTGGTCGTCTTTTCTTTTGCAGTAGCATGTCTCTCGGGACCCACCATGCTCTCCTTACTGAATTGTTTAACAATTTCTTTGGGTAGCCTCTTGCACTTAATTGTCTCACCAGTTCATTTGCGTGAAAAAAATACTCCTCTTTATTTGAACAATTTTGCCTTATTCTAAGGAACTGTCCCAATGGTAGATTTTGTTTAAGGCTTCTGGGGTGGTGACTTGTATAGTGAAGCGCTTTATTTCGGTCTGTGGGTTTACGAAACAATGTGGTCCCCAGTGTCCCATCCACGGCGTATACTTTTACATCTAGAAAGGTGATGTTATTATTGGAGGAATTAAAACTGAATTTAATATCTTCCGTCCTCTGGTTGATCGAAATCATAAATTCATTCAACTTTTCTTGTGTACCGGACCAGATCATAAACACATCATCGATGTACCTCATATATTTCGTAATGTATTCAGCATATGGGTTATTATTGTAAATACATTTGTTTTCGTATAAACCCATAAACAAAACCGCCAGTCCCGGCGCAAAGGGGCAGCCCATGGCCACCCCCTTGATCTGATAGAAAAAATCCACATCAAACTGGAAGTAATTTCTTTGCAAAGCAAACTTGGCTGAGGGAACCTGCCGGGCCGACCTATAGTCTCGGGGTGTGCTTCATTGACAGAACCGGTGTCAAAATACATTGACTTCTTTCTTAAACCGTTTATTGAAGAGATCCCAGCGCATCTGAAAGACACAACAGCATTCCTTAACCAAATAACATCAGTTCAATTTGATGGTACAAAACAGCTACTAGTGACTATGGACGTAGTTTCACTATATACACAGATACCACAGGAACAAGCATTGGAAACCATAACATTTTTCTTAGACCAAAGGGAACGGCCAACTAGAGTCCCCACAAACTTTATAGTTCAACTAGCCAAGTTTGCTTCCAGTTTGATGTGGATTTTTTCTATCAGATCAAGGGGGTGGCCATGGGCTGCCCCTTTGCGCCGGAACTGGCGGTTTTGTTTATGGGTTTATACGAAAACAAATTCATTTACAATAATAACCCATATGCTGAATACATTACGAAATATATGAGATACATCGATGATGTGTCTATGATCTGGTACGCTACAGAAGAAAAGTTGAATGAATTTATGATTTGGATCAACCAGAGGACGGAAGATATTAAATTCAGTTTTAATTCCTCCAATAATAACATCAGTATTTTTTTCACACAAATGAACTGGTGGGACGATTAAGTGCAAGAGGCTACCCAAAGAAATTGTTAAAAAATCCAGTAAGGAGAGCCTGGTGGGTCCAGAGAGACACGCTACTGCAAAAGAAAAGACGACCAGAACAGAATAGAATTGTCTGTGTCACAACGTTTGGACCTAAGGCTCACCAGCTGCGTAAGATGGTTATGCAAAACTGTAACTTGGGCAAGGATCTACATAGTGACTTCAAGGATCCACAACTTTTCGCGATTAAGAAGGAAAAAAGTGTAGCTAACCACTTTGTTAGGGCAGCATTGCCTATTGCTCCAAAACCAACACTAAGAGGCATGTTGGGACTACCTCCAGTAATGGGTCACCATAAGTGTGGCAATTGTTCTTGCTGTGCACAAACGGATGAAGGATCTCTATTCACGTTTAATGGTATTCATTGGAAGCATGAAACATTCACTAATTGTCAGACAAAAAATGTAGTTTATGGGATTGTGTGTCCCTGCCCGAAACTATACATAGGGAAGACAACTCAGGAGGCACGAGAGCAGATTACGCAACACAAATCGCGAATAAGGAAGAAAACGCCAAATGCACCACTGGTCCTACATTGGCAGGTGAAGAAACATAAGGAAGAGGACCTAAGATGGACCATTATTTCCAAAATCGATAAAGACCCACGAGGGGGCGATATTGAAGGAAAACTTAGCCAGCGGGAAGCATTGCTTATAATGAAATACAATACAGCAACAAATGGCTTGAATGAAATTTCTGAGATATTCAAAGGGAATCCATGAACCAGAAAGGATAAGGTATAGTTAGACCAAGTATCTGCACCATGTGTAACTATTATTTCCAAATAGTACACTATTGGACATCAACATTGCACTCAAGCCTGCCTCCCTAAAATAGGTTGTCGTGGGGTCACTGATATACTACATTGACCAGAATACATGTCCACGGCACCCTCCAATGAATTTTGGAGTGAGCTCATTTAGGTCCCCAGCCATGTGTTTTCGCTGGTGCTTGTATCTACCACGCTAAACTCATTAGTGTTGCAAAACACTCTTTCTGACAAATGTCTGGCAATAGTGGGTCTAATTTAAATAGAAGGTCTTCGCCCGAAACTTTGTTCGTTTATGGGCCATTAAATAAAGTGTTGTTGAAAATACCTGCCGCGTTACCCAGGTCACGTGACCGGGACGTGATTGATGGTAAAAACAGAAGGAGGATTACGCTCCCAGTGGGCACTCGAGCAAATGCGTTAGACGCGACCGGCTTTGCCATAAAGGTAAGCAGAAACTTTTCTGCGTGAACACCGTTTAACATCCCTGGAATTTTGCGGTCGATTAAACCCCGGTTTTCCTCCTTTTTCTAAGGTGTAATTAGATTGCCTCACAACCAATTGTGAAAAATGGACGGGGAACAAGCACAACGCTGTCACACACCCCGGTAAGCTTCCTTCCTCAAGAGCCTTCTCCCCCCTATTAGTAGCCACACATGTTTAATAACACGCTATCTCTGCCTTCCATCAGGTCGATCTGGCTTCTCACAACTAAAGAGGTGAGTGCTGTTCGACTTATTCTGTGTACAATGGAACATGTTTAAACTATGTTTGTGACTTTGTGACACAAGGTCTTTGTCGTGTCTCTTGTCTAGTGTGAGAATGGATACTGGTGTCCATCTACCCCGAATTCTCTTCTAGTGGTGTCAGACTATATTTACAAGGTACGGCGTTTTTGCCGGGTGGTGGTATGTTTATTAGAAATTGAATCTGTCCTAGCAGAGTTTTAAACTAGTTTGTCTGTTTTTTGTTTTTTGTTGTAGAAATTGTTGGTCCTGATGAGAACCCCGCAATCGGGGGTTCGAAACGCGTCGACCTGACCGGGCTCTTTGTCAATTAGAATAAGGAAAGGATTTGTTGTGTCTTTGAAATAAGGATTTTCTCCCAAAGTACAGTTTCGACAAAATATGACTGTCAATTAAGAAATGTAATACCATCTACATGGCAAACGATTAGTTTTTTTGACAAGGGGCCACATTAGTTCTTCTGTATATATATGTGTGAGTGTGGTATGAATGTATTGACCATAGTGTGGGTAGGATGTGTTGGAATTTTGTAAATATATGTAATTTTGCTGTTTTGATCTGTTTTGTCTTATAATTGTTTGTACATGCATAAATAATCCTTGATATGATCTAAAAAAGTGATAATGTTCTACTAGTGAAGAAAATACAAATTTAACTAGTGACGTAAGACATAAAACGGACCGGTATGTTTTATTCATAAAGGTCAGATTCTGAGTATAGACAATCAAGTCCAGTATTGGCCATTGTGTTGTTCTCTTGTTATATTTGGCTTAGCCTTACTGGGTCAAAGCCAGGACCCTGTGTTGTTTTTTCCAGCTTCGTTTCCACTGGTGCATGGTACAGTCCACTTCAAAAGAATCTGAGCATCTGCACCCACACACGCTCCCACCTCATCTTCCAGACACTTACATTGTATCCTTGAAGGATATAGCCTCCCCACAACCAACATCAAGGGCAGGTAGAATGTTATCATCCACAGGAATCCCCCCAATGCCCCCTCGGACATCCTGCCCTCCCTGCCCCCAGCCGGCATCTCCCTGCACACCTGTGAGCCCACAGACAAAAAAAGAACCCTCTAAAATATCCCCAACAAAAACAAAGAAAGTTAACTACCTCAAGACAAACACTTGACAAGAGTGAGTACAAGAGACAAAAAAACACAAACAATCAGTACACAACATTTCACAGACACTATCAACAGGACACAGGACACAGCAACACTCTGCAAATCTCAAAACTGCAGCACACTCTACAAATCTCAAAACTGCAGCACACACCACCAAACACCTCCAACACTCTCCACAATCACCAGCAATGTGCTCAAAAGAGGAAGTGAAAGTGCAAAACACTACTCCAGTAGACAGGACGCATGCAGACATCACTTCCTGTCTATTTGCGGCCCGTTGTTGAGAAACCAATGGAAATCTGCACGCAAATAGGCTCATGAGTAATATTTGGTATTGTACAATGTGTTGAGTGATGTATTTTTTCCATCGGGCGTATGAAAAAAAGCATTGCGTAATCGTTTTAGCAGCCAGATCTTCAAGCTAAGAGCAAGTTCATACACAGATATACTGTCTGTTGGACTTGGCCCTTTTTGTAGGGTCATCCCTGAACTTTTTGGCTTCCTCCTGTATTTTGTCTGACCTGTTTTTGTTAATTTTGTGACTATGGGCACTTTACCACTGCTGATCAGTGCTAAAGTGCATATGCCCTCCCTATTGTAAATTGTTGTATGGATTAGTGACTCCAAGATTGGCTGTTTTGGTTTACTTGTTAGATCCTAGTACAGTGTACTGAGTGTGCCCAGGGCTTGTAATTTAAATGCTGCTAGTGGGATTGTAGCACTGGTTGTGCCACCCACAGAATCAGCCTGTAAAAGTGTGTTTCAGTTCTGCCATTGCAGAGCCTGTGTGCAGTCTGGTACTGCCATGTTGATTCAGCAAGTGTCACCACTTGCCAGTTCCTAAACCTTCCCTTTTCTGCATATTAGTCACCCCTATTATAGGCCCAAGGGCAGGGTGCATTGTAGGTAAAAGGTAGGACATGCCCTGATGTGTGTGGCATGTCCTAATAGTGAATTACAGCCATTTTCATTTTTCACAATTGCAAGGCTACCTGTTCCCCATAGGCCAGAATGGGCAGTTTGATTGTTACATTTTATAATCCTAACTGATGCAGGGAACTAGATGGAAATTCGAGTTTAGTATGCTTAAACTCAGAATGATAAAATACATATTTTAGTGAAGTTGGTTTTAACATTCTGTGTTTGAAAATACCACTTTTAGAAAGTAGGTAATTTCTTGTCTAACTACCCAAGCCTGCCTCTGCTAGGTTGTGTATTCCTTAACTGGAGTTTGAGTGACAGGGGCTGGGGGATTCCAGGAGACAGGGTGAGTCAGCACAGGCTGAATAGAGAGATCTGCATCTAGATAGGAGGGAGGAGTTGCACCTGGGACCTGCATAGGGCTGTGCCCCCCTCCCCCCCACAGTGATGGCTCTACCTCCTGTGCGTCTGATATCCCTGGCCTGCACTGTGAAAGGAAAGAGTCTTGTCAACAAAGTGCTCCAGGACTGACCAGAACCAGTTTGGACTAGGCAAAGGCCTCTCTGCCTTCAGAGAACAAAGAGAAACTGTGAATAAAAGAGGGGACCCAGAACTTTAGATCACTTTGGACAACAAGAAGAAACCTTTGCTGAGGAGTGGAACCAGAGAGATTGAGGAGAGTCTATCCCTAAGCTGAAGTGCTGCCCGAGGGTTTGGCCTATAGTGGTTGCCTGACTGCCAAAGAAAGGAGAGAGGAACTTTGTGTACTTTCATCAACTTGTAAGGCTCTCCAAGGGCTTGAGAAAAGAGCTTGCCTCCTGCTGAAGTCTCAGGGACAACAGACTTTACCCACCAGCTCCCCAAGAGTTCTTTGGAAGTGCCTGCAGTTTTGCGGGACTTTTTGAGGAACTGCACATCTCAAGGAGCTGGAAGCATGACTCACAAGCAAGAAGCGTGACGCCGAACTGCTGCTGCCGCTTCAGAGTGCCTCGCATCGCCGAAGAAGAGGAACGACGTCACAGCAGATGCTGCGGCATCACCAGGAAGCGGGTCGCAGGGTCTTTCGCAGCCCCCAAGAACCGCTGAGTTATTGCAGGGCCCCCGAAGCACCTCGCATCGCCAGAGAAGAGGATGGATGTTGCAGCAGACCCCGCGGCATCTCCTTGAAGTGTGTCGCAGGGCCTGTCGCGGCTCGCATCGTTGTTGAAGCACCGCGCTTTGCCGGAGAAGAGGATCGACTTCGCAGCAGATGCCACTGCATCACCAGGAAGTGTGTCGCAGGGCCTGTCGTGGCTCGCATCGTATCGCACAAAGAAGAAGACGACATCTTTATTTCTTTGCACCAAAACTTCATTGCATCACTGCGTTGCTCGCCGCATCGCCACGGAAGCGCAGTAAGAAACCGACGCATCACCTCCCCTTGCAGAGAGGAACTGACGCGTCACCGTCCCCTACGCAGCAGTAGGAAACCAACGCATCACCTCCCCTCGCAGAGCAGAACCGACGCATCACCTTCCCCTATGCAGCAGTAGGGAACCGACGCATCACCGTTCTTGCGTGTAAGGAACCGACGCATCACCTTCCCTGCAACTCTTTAGATGTACTGCGTTACACATCTTAAGGTACATTGACTCAAAGTGTCGCATTTTAAGATCTAACGAGAACTAAGCAAATGTTACCATTTTATGTACAGTATTGTGGATTTTTGTCGTTTGTACTCTTGTGTTAAATCTATATAAAGAATACTTATTTTTAATATACAACTTGTGTGGTGTCATCTGTAGTGTTGTCACAGAGTTACTGTATGTGTTCACAAATGCTTTACACACTGCCTCTTAGATAAGCCTGTCTGCTCGTGCCAAGCTACCAAGGGGTTGAGCAGGGGTTATTTTTAGGAGTGTACCCCCCTTACCCTGACTAGACACAAGGGTCCCTATTTGTCACAGGTACCTACCTATGCCACTAGAGACCCCCAAATCTAACACCAAATCTAACACCGTCTTAGAGCAAAATTAATTGCTGTGACCTATAACAACATGAAATGCTTGATTGGCACACAAATGACACCCTAAATGTTATATTTCACAACACATGACACCCTAAATTGTAACTTTTGCACCAGGTGACACCCTAATGGCATATTTCACAAAAAATCAATCAATCAATCAGGTGAATTGTAAGTGTGCTACTCACCAGTGGGGGTCATGAGGCGCTAGGGGGGGGCAGGGGGTGGTGCGCACATCTGTTGGCCAAATAGCCAGCTCTTGAGGGGCTTCATGAAGGTTTTCAGGGAGGGGGCGTGTCTGATGTCTGCCGGTAGCCCGGTCCAGGTCTCGGCTGCAATGTGAGAGAAGGATCTTCCGCAAGCTCTGGGTCTGTGGATGGCGAGGGGTTTCATCCAGTGGGAGTTTTGTAAATTGGAGTTTTCTTTTGGGTTCGTATAAGTTGAATCTGTCATTGAGGTATTTGTGTCTGTTGTGTAGGCATTTGGAGGAGTGAGATGAGGATGTTGAAGCTGACTATTTTCTCCTCTGTGAGCAGGTGGAGTCATCGCAGGTGTTAGCTGATGTGTTTGTGCCAGGGGATGCTGAGGAAGAGTCTGGCAGCGGTGTTCTGTATTGTCTTGAGTTTGCAGAGTATGGACTTGTTGATGCCGGCTTAGAGTGCGTTTCAGTAGAACAGTCTGTCTTCTGATGATGAGTGCATGGGTGACTCTCTTCCTTGATTCAGGGGGGATCCATTAGAAGGACCTGCAGAGGATGCAGAGTGTGTTTGAGCAGCTGTAGGAGACGGCGTTGAGCTGTTGGTTCATGTTGAGTGATGTGTTGAGTATGATGCAGAGGTTTTTAACATGGTCTGTGGGGGGAGGTGGTCTTCTGAGGGCAATCAGCCACCAGGTGTTGTCCCATGCTGAAGGGGTGTTTACAAGATGAGGTCTTCTGTCTTCTCGGGGTTGTGCTTCATGCAACTGTTGGTCATTCAGACTGCTCTGCGTTGCATTCCTTTCTGGAGGTTGATTTAGGCGGTGGTGTGGTCTTTGGTAGGGTAGAGGAAGAGCTGGGTGTTGTCAGCGTAGGATAGGGTGTTGAGGCCGTGTTGTTGAACGATGTCTGCGAGGGGGGCCATGTAGGTTTTGAAGAGGCTCAGGCTCAGTGATGACCCCTGTGGGACTTTGCAGGTGATTGCCGTGAGATCAGAGAGGAAGTGTGGCAGTCTGATCCTTTGCCTTCGTATGGTGAGGAATGATCGGATACAGTCCAGGGATGTACCTTGAATACCTGCGTCATGTAGTCTGGTGACTAGTGTGCAGTGGGAGACGTTGAAGGCAGCTGGAAAGTCACTAGGATGAGGTCTGCATAGTGTCCTGGGTCCAGGAGGGTGTTGATGTCATCTGTGACATCAAGTAGGGCAGTCTCAGTGCTGTTGTTGCTCTGGAATCCAGATTGTGACGGGTCGAGGATTGCGTTCTCTTTGATGAATCTTGTCAGTTCCCTGTTGACTGTTTTCTCTGCAACTTTGGCTGCGAAGGTGAGGAGCGAGATGGGCCGATAGTTCTTGAGGTCGGTGGGGTCAGCTGTGAGCTTCTTTAGCAGGAGCATGACTTCTGTGCGCTTCCAGTTGTCTGTGAAGGTGCATGTTTTGAAGGTGGTGTTGATGTTGCCTAGTGTTTCATGTGCGATGGCAGATACAGCTCTGTGGTAGTTGTGAGGGGGCTAGGGGTCTGTGTAGGCCCCCAAGTGGATGCCTTTCATGGTGTAGGCGGTGTCTTCGTACGTGCTTGTGGCCATTTGGAGATAGTTGGCTGGTTGGTGTCTCAGGGGTGCGGGTGGACCGGCTGCTGCATCCAGTGCGTGGTCCACAAATTTGTCGTAGAGGTGTGTAATCTTGAGGTGGAAGTAGATTCCGAGCTAATTGCAGATGACATCCTAAAAAGCATCTTTTACCCCATTTCACGCCCATTTTTCATCTTTTACCCTATTTCACACCCATTTTTCATCTTTGACCCCGTTTCACACCCATTTTTCATCTTTACTCTATTTCATGCCCATTTTTCACCTTTTACCCCATTTCACACCCATTTTTCTTCCTTTACCCCATTTCATGCACATTTTTCATATTTTACCCCATTTCACGTCCATTTTTCATCTTTAACCCCATCTCACACCCTAACTTTCATTATTTAACACAACGGACACACTCAAATTACTTATTGACCCAAAACGACACCTTACAATTAAGATTTTTACACAGAGGACAACCTATATTTCATGATTTGTACAAAAGGACACACAAAATATTTGATTTTGGTAGCACAATTTACACCATGAAAAGTCTACTTTTGCACATTTGACACGCTGAAGAGCATCTCTGTACTGAGGAGACATTCCCACCATGATTTGAGTGTTGTGATGTTAGTTGCACTTATTGTGCAACATACTCTCTTCAGAATTATGTACTTATGCAAGAGAGTGACATGCAGACAGGGTATGTGTGTTGTGTGTTGTGTATTTTTATTGGAGCTAACAGTGATTGGGGTCATTTTGCACTGAAATACATTTGATGGGGACTGTCACAATGTGGCGTGCTCAGTTGAAGAAATTGTTTATTATTCAGTTTCTTCTGGAAGTTCCTGCTGCATTAACTGTGGGGTGTGCGCCTCCTGCCTCATCTTCATCATCATCCTGGTCATCGTCCAGTGCAGCAGGCACTTGGATCCATGGAGTATTGGTGCGCACACATATATTGTGCAATACACAACATGCTATGATGATTTTGGGGCTGTACAGCAGTCTGCCACCTGTGATGTGCATGCTATGTAAACGTGACTTTAGCACGCCAAATGTGTGCTCCACAATGGACCGGGTGCATCTGTGGGCTGCATTATACTGCCTCTGTGCCTGGGTGGAGGGGTTTCAGAGGGGTTTCATCATCCACGGGCAGAGTGCATATCCTTGATCACCTGTAACATGTGATGGAGAGATGTGTCCATTATTGGTTATGCAGGCTGTGTTGTTGGTGTTGTGGTGTGTGAATTGTGCTATGTTGGATTTTATGTTAGCCATGTGCCGCTTCTGACTGTTTACCAGCATCAATGCTAATTACATTGCCTCATAGTTGATCCGCCCTCCCCTGAACAAATTAGATTGTGTGCGCTGCATGGTTGCATTACTGGCACTCCTATTGTGCAACCATGTTAAGGCCATCTGTGCATATCCACAGGCCTAACACACACACACCAACAGGTACCCTGGCTCTCCTACCATCTAGCGATAGCACTCACCCGCACTCCTCTCAGTCAATGCCATGAGAACGTTTACCTGGCAATAGGCCACACCAGGACATGGATCACATTCAGTTCTGATCCAGCTGCTGCCACCAGACCTGCCCCACCACACACCACATGCAGTTTCATGTCCAGAGCTGCTACAAAGCAACACTCAGCGACACCCTGGCCTGCAGGGCCCACTGAGGGCAGGAACGCTTCACCCACACCATCAACATCATCAGACAGCACACCATGCACTCCCTAGACTACGTACTCATTCCTGAGCGGAGCCTCCAACTCACATACCACGACTACTCATTATCCATTACAATCTGGGACATGTTTGCTGACATCAGACTGTCCCAATACTTCACCACACTGAGCCACAAGCAGGGCACACCTTTGACACCTTCTTTGCATGTGTGAACTTTGTCCAGTTCATAAAGTCCACTAAACGCACATGTAGTGACCACAAACGCATACACTTCCTCGTCGGTCAACCCCAAGCCACCCTAGACCACATGTGGACCCACACAAAGTTAGTGGAGCTCAGTCAACGAGGAGATTCTGCTCACCACCATCAACAGCAACGCCCACAACACTGCAGTCATCACCAATGGTGCTGGATCTCATTTTACAGACATGTATCTCCAACTGCGCATACACACTTGCCCCACTATGCAATGGCAACATACAGCGTGCAATAAATGACACAGTCAACAACAACCTCAAAGATGGCAGATGCATCTGCTGACACATGGGAAAGAACTGGTGCAAGATTCAGGATACCATTAAACATCACCACCTACAAGGACACAAAGCTCATATTCTCCATCAACAATATGCCCACACACCAAACTTGGCTTCCAGGAAGGACTGCTGTCAGTTGCAACATGGATGATCAACAGCTGGGGGGGTGCTATATACAGAGGAGACATGAGTCCTCATCCTCATTACAAAACCATCAGCATGTGGCATCACCTGGGGAGGCAACAGATTCAGCAGCCCCCCCCCCAGCTCTAGGTACCTAGGCACCGTATTTGACTCCTCCCTCTCCATGAACCAACAGGACTATGCAGTGGGCTGCAGCAGCTTCACCTGCCTCTGCGTCTTCCATGCAACCTTCAAATGCATCCCCCCATTGTCAGGTAAGAAAGTCACCCACACAGTCATTGCCATCAGGCTGGACTACGGAAACACACTATATGCCCACATGGGCAGGTCTGCAATTAGCTTAGTCCTGACTGTCTAGCACAACACCGGCACACTGGGCCTTGTGTACATACTTTCCTTATGGATCGAGTCCCTTCGTCGCACATACTTGGTTCCCACCACTCCCCACATTTGTAAATGAGTGGCGGAGGGGCTAAGCCTTTGGGGATGGTTTGTCTACATAGCTGGGCACAGTTCCCACAGTTCCTTATGTTGTTGGGTCTGGTAAGTGGGCATGTTGATTGCATGTTGTATGTGATATTGTGACATCTAACAATTGTGAGTTGCTTGTATGTGGAGTTGAGGCGTGTGGTGTGTTCAGGTAGTGCTTACCAATACAAACTGCATTTTCGTATGTGCCATCCTGGAAGCGCTGGTTTATGATGGACTGTTGGAAGATGTAGAAATCATGGCTAAGACATTGGTGAATAGTCCCCGGTGGTCCACTATTGCCTGCACATGCATAGAATGGGTGTGCTTTCTGTTGTGGTATATGTGTGCACTGTCCACAGGGGACACAAATAGGACATGTGTGCAGTAAATTGCCCCCAAAACCTGCAGGAATCCGGCTATGGCGTGAAAACCTTGCTTGGTCGCAATCTGTTCCTGCACAGTGTTGGGGAAATGAAGGAGCTGGGGTATCAGGCTGAGTATGCCATCCAAGACAGTTGGGAGGAAGATTGAAAAGGCTGCCTTTGAAACTCTGCCGACTCTGGCCGTTGTTGCTTGAAAGGTCCCAGAGGCCAACATGTGCAGCACAGCCAGCAGCTTTGTCTGCGGAGGATTGTTGGTTATCCGCTGTGTTGGTGCCATCAGCTTGTGGGGTATCAGGTTCAGGATGTGTTGGATGGATGTCCTTTTGAGTCTGAAGTGGGCAATGACATCCTCTGATGTTAGGTCTGCGAGGCTGAGATATCCGCACAGGGCCCGCTGTCTTTTTTGGCACTTCCTCTGTGGTGGTCCTGGGGGAGGTGGCAGTGGAGGTGGTAGTTGTTGCTGAATGATTAGTACCTCCATGGCATCAGTTGGTCTTCAGATGGGGCTCTGGGCTACTCTCCCTTATATATATATCTCCCTTTATCACCATTTTTAGACCAGCTTTTTTCTGGTCTTAAGTTCCTGCAGCTAAAGGTTCTTAGCATGACTTTTTTTTATTGCTTCGTGGGTCTGGGCCATCACTGCTAATAGTGCAATGTGGTGTTAGTGACATTTTCCGTGAAATTTTGAGAAGGAACGCCTACTTTGCTTATCATTAGCGACAACTATCGCTGGCATACAAGGTGATAAAAAAAGCGTCCGCGATTGCCAGAAAGCTCTCACAAACGCTTGTTAGTGACAGCTTGTCAATAGGGCCATAAAAAAAACGCATTCGCTGCACGAAGGTGCCGCTAACGATGCCATAAATGGCTTGATAATATGCCCCTCAGTGTTAGGGCAATATATTGATGACCTACTGGTGGCATCGAAGACTCGTGAAGCATGTGTGACTGATACAATTGCTATACTGTACCATTTGGCAGTAGGTGGGACTAAAGTGTCACCAGCAAAATTGCAGTTTTGTAAAAAAAAAAAGTTCAGTATTTGGAACACAAAATTGAAAAAGGAGTCAGGAAAGTATCATAAGATTGAGTTAGTGTGATCTTGCAAATGGGTCCTCCCAGAACACAAAAAGTAATTCGAATGTTTCTGGGCATGGTTGGATACTGCAGATAGTGATCAGTGTTCTTTCACTGATCGCTAAGCCACTACAGAGATTGACTCACAAAGATGTAGTCGATCCAGTCCAACTGGATGACGAGAACATGAAGGCTCTGTTGAGTTGCAAGATAGACTTTGTCGAGCACCTGCATTGGGTATGCCAGATTATACCAAAGAATTTGCATTGTTCTGTTGTGAAAGGGATGGGTGTGCACTTTCAGTCCTGACACAGACACATGGAATGGCATGTTGTCCAGTGGCATACTTTTGTGCTACTTTGGACTCAGTGGCTGCAGAGTTGCCAGGTTGTTTGAAAGCAGTGGCTGAAAGGGGCAAGATGATGCCCGCGACCGCGGACGTGTAGGACAAGCGCTCCTTGCTGCTCCTCACTCGACTGTTCGTCACAGTGTGATACAATGTTGCAATTGCAAAAGGGAAAAGCGGAAGAAACAAAATAGCGCTCAAACCTTTATGCGGAGAACCCCTTTCTGTGCTCGGCTTCTCGGTTCCTCGCCGGTGTGCTGGACGGGGGAGAGGCGGAGATTCAGCTTCTGTACAGCTCAGCAGAGTGACTGTCCGGTGGGCGGACTCGAAGTAGGCCGGGTGCTGGCGATAAGGACGCGGCTGGTCTGAAAAAAACCAAACTGCTTCCTTTTTTGATTCAAGACTGTGATTAGAGGAATAGGGAGACCCATAAATACAGGTCTTCCCGTGCATGAGCAAGTGGATGTCTCTTCTCAGCCTGGCGGGAGTAAGAGCTTGAGTAAGAGCTTGAGTGAAGGCGCTGTGGCAGCTGCACAGAGGACAGTTCAGAATGACTCAGTCAACCAGGCAGCCTCAGGGTTATCCATGGTAAACGGGGTGGATACCTGTGTTGATGAAATAACTGCCTTAGAATTTTGTGATCAGGTGATGAGTGCACAGAATGGTGATATAATAGCATTGGTTAATAAGGAAGGGGAAGGAGTTAGTGTGGTATGCACAACAGGGGATCAACCGCAACAATATGGTGCTGAGTCAGGGGATTACTATTCACTATCTGAGCAGTCTATGTCATCATGTGAGGACCTGGTACGTCAATATGCAGCACAAATGAGTGTGAACGAGGGCAGCAATCACAGTAGTTTATTGCTGGAGGAATTGACTGAACAAAGTGATGAAAAAATGGACACGGTCCGTAAAAGATTGGAACTGACTCTGGTGGATGGGAGGGCGAGTGCAGACATCGTTGAAGAAGATATTTCTCTCTCTCCCTAATCTACCAGTCTATAATGTCTCTTCGCACTGAAACTAGGGAAGAGAGTCAAAGAATGCAAAATATTTGTAAGAAGTTACAGAATTCAGTGCGGAGAATGTCGCGGTCTCATGCAGACTTTGTTTCTCAATTAAATGAGGCTGAAACGCGAATTTCCAATTTGTAGGATGATTTACTCCAGCAAAAAACAACGACTGCCACCCTGCAAGAAGGAAGGGAGGATATAGCTTGAAAGATGTCAGACCGGGCAAGGCCCAATAATTTGCGTATTCTTCAGGTTCCAGAGGGGAAGGAAAGACAGGATCCTCAGCGCTTTATAGTAGAACTATTCAAAAAAGCCTTTTCGGAACTCTCAAAATGGGATTGGGACCGTGAAATTGAAAGAGCGCACCGTTTTCCTTTCACTAGATATATCTCTTCTAATACCGACCCCTCAAAAGAAAAACCTAGGGCTGTTCCTATATCATTTAATAGCTTTTTGGCACGTGAAGAGGTTTTTCAGCCTGCCCGTCCATATAAGAAAAGATCTGGGGGTCATTTTGAATTTTTTGTGCAACCTGATTTTTGCAGATTTACAGTTGAATTACGGTGGCAGTTACGTGAATTAATTGCTCAATTTCAGGGTAAAGGTGCGCAGTCTTACTTATTGAATCCGGCAAAACTGAAAGTAAACCATAAAGAGCGCACATATTTTTTTACCAATGAGGGGTCTGCTAAAACCTTTCTGAAAACTCTTTAGTGGAAGGACAAGGCTGACTTTGTGGCGCAACAGATTTTCACGCTGGTTAATATATAGACTTGTGTAAATTGTAATATATGAACAATTATATTGCTTCTGGTTTTGTTTTTTTATGGCAATTTACACTGGAAAATGATTAGAGTCGCAGGGGGGGGAAGGGGGATCACGCTAGTCTGCATCTGTAGGACCATTAGTCCTAAAGCCTTGTTTCAGGGGGGGTGGAAGGATGGGCTTCTTCAGGGGAGGAGGGGGGGGTAGGGTACGGGACACAAGGGTGGTGGGAAAAAGGGAGAAAAATCCACAGATATTCAAGAAGTTATCCAAGAAGTAAATAAAGATAATTTTCGGCAAATGCAAGTACAATATATCGGCTTTATTCAGCAATTCGAGATAACTTGGACAATAGCAGCAACTGAACAATCAATATGGCAGTTAAGGGGATAAAAATGTGTACTTGGAATGTCTCCGGTCTAAATAGTTGGAGTAAAAGGAATCGAGTGACAGCAGAATTACGAAACATTCAGCCTGATGTGGTTTGTCTCAAAGAGACGCATATACCCTGGGCACAAAGGGCACTTTTAGAAACCTTGGGCTACTCATTAATAGTGGCTTCACAACAATCATCCATGATCAGAGGGGTAGCAATATTAGCTATATATAACAGGGTTACTAAGGGACGGTGCTTAGCTGATAGGTGCGGAAGTTGGGTTACTACAGAATGTGTTTTTGGGCGGGCTAAGTTCACAATTTGTGTTGTATATGGATCTAATTTGGATGATGCTTCTTTCTTTGAAGAACTAAATATTGAATTAGCATTATGGGGAGCACCGTTGATTTTATGTGGGGACATGAATATTAATTTAACGAATTTAGATTTGCAGAGAGGACCACGGGGATATCAAGGGCGGAAACCACGGGTGTTTAAAGCCCTGTATGATGTGGTAAATGAGCATGCTTTGATTGATGTTTGGAGCAATTTAAATCCGACAAGTCCAGGGTTTACTTATTATTCTTACCCTCATAAAAAGTTTGCTTGTCTCGATTACTTTTTTCTGTCTCTTTCTTTAAAAGATGGCGTTGCGATTCAAACATGGCCAAGGATTACCTCAGATCATTCCCCGATTTCATTGATATTAAAAGTTGACACTCAGCTCCCACTCACAAGGTCATACTGATTTGATCGCAAACTTTGCTCAAATGAGAGTTTCAAGGAACAAATGTCCCGTGGATTAGTGAGTTTTTTGCTAACAGAAATTCGGCACATTGTACTATAGTTTGGGACACATTTAAAGCGTATTTTAGAGGGGAAGTGTTACATTTTGTATACGGGCAAAATCGGAGGAAAAAGGCAGAGATACAGGATTTGTATGTAAGGCTTCAGGACGTTGAGGATAAATTAATCCAGGGAGTTAGATTAGGGGCAAACAATATTGAGGAATGTGGAGAAGCTGTCGAACAGGTGAGGGCTAAAATACAAGGGATTTGGAACACTGAAAATGCTCGTAAATATTTGGTTAATAAAAAAACAAATGCATGAATATGGGGAAGCCGTGGGCCATTGTTTGGCATGGCGGTTACGACGGAAAAAAGCGATGGGGCGGATTAAGGCTTTGAAAGATAAGGATGGGGTACTTTGTCAGGAACCCAAAGGGATTCTATCGATTCTGCATACATTTTATTCTGACTGATATACTCAACAAACACAAGAACACAGCCATTTTATTAATCTAATTGAGGGGACTTTGAGACATTTAGATCCTAGGCATTATTGGATGAGCCTATCTCTATGGAGGGGGTGGAAACTGCTGTTAAAGGATTAGCTATAGGAAAAGCTGCCGGGCCAGATAGATTGCCTTCAGAGATTTATAAGCTTTTTTTAGTTTAATTAAAACTGATATGTTGGATATATTTCGGGCGGCACAAAAGGGATGTGCGCCGAAATCTTGGGCTGAAGCTACAATTGTAGTATTTGGAAAAAAAGGTAAAGACCCGGAGCTAGTAGGCTCATACCAGCTAATATCATTATTGAATTGTGACAGTAAAATATATTCAAAGATATTGGCTACTCGTATCTCTAGAGTGATTAGTTCATTGGTCTCGCGGTCCCAACACAGGTTTATAACTGGGCGTAATACAACCTTGCATATTAATAAGGCAGTGACACTTTTTGATATTGCACATGTTGAGCAACGAGATCTGGGTCTAATTTTATTAGACGCAGAAAAAGCGTTCGACCGCGTGGAGTGGGCATACCTGTGGGAACTAATGCGTCATCTGGGTTTTGGTCAACGTTTTCTTACAGCCCTACAGGTTTTGTACACTTCACCAGTCGCTAATATCTCTATCATGGGATTAACATCTGCGACAGTGAATATCACAAGGGGCACTAGACAAGGGTGCCCCTGTTCATCATTGTTGTTCGCACTATATATTAACCCCTTTATTGATTTTTTGGGCAACAATGAGTTGATTAGACCATTTTATGTACATAACGTCCCATATTCGGTATTTGCTTATGCTGACGATGTATCAATAGCCACCTCGGATCCGCATCTGCCACTACAAGAGATAGAACGAGTGGCTATAATCTTTGGTCAAGCATCTGGATATAAATTAAACACCACTAAAACACAAGTATTAATTTCACAGACTGTCATCATGGATGATGTGTAGGTTGTAAAGGAAGTAACATATTTAGGAATTAAAATTCGATCATCTATGCAGGAAATTATAGAGGTTAATTGGGGATCGTTAGTAACAGCATTCGGAATTCATTAGATAAGTGGTCATGATTACACCTTACACTGATTGGCAGAACGAATGTTATTAAAATGAATGTATTAGCTAAAGTACTATACTTATTTAGAGCAGGCAGAACAAAACTATAAGATAGCAGAGCGTGAACTGTTAGCTATTAAGGCTGTTTTCACTGAATGGAGACATCATCTTCTAGGGGCAAAACATACGATAACCATCTTCAAAGATCATCAGAATCTCGATTGTTTTACATTTGTGAAGGCCCTAACTCCCAGACAGATGAGATGGTTATTATTATTTAATGAGTTTGATTTTATTATGACCTATCGTCCTGGTAAACAACAATTGCTATCTGACACACTGTCCAGAATTAGTGAAAAAGAAAATAAATAAAATTCCACCACAGCACCTAGCATCATACTCGAAAACAAGATAGTTGCCCTGACTCAGGTTGGTTAATTCTTTCAAGACATTAGAACAGCATCTCAAACAATTGATACAAAAAAATGGTTACAATACACCAGGAATTCCAAAACAAATGGCTCTCTATTTCATAATAATAAGTTGTTTATTCCATTAAAAGAATTGAGACAACAAATCATTGCCTGGCACCATGATTCAGGTTGAGTAGGACATCCAGGTTCGCACAAGAGGTTGGAGTTATGCACAATAAACTTTTGGTTGGAAAACATTCAAGATGATGTCCGCGAATTTGTCAAATCATGGCCAACCTGTGCACGAAATAAAACCCAACATATTGCACCTGCAGGTTTGCTACATCCCTTACCGTTTCCTCCGGTACCCTGGCACACTATTAGCATGGATTTTGTCATTAACCTACTCAAAGTAAATAAATGCACAACCATCCTGGTAATTGTGGACTTACTATCCAAAATGAGTCATTTCGTTCCACTCACAAAATTACCCACAGCTGTGGAATTTAGTACTATTTTCTTAAATCATGTGGTAAGGTTGCATGGTCTGCCCAGTAAAATTATATCCGATCGAGGACCCCAGTTTAACTCCAAATAATGGAAAACCTGTTGTACTCAATTAGGAATTGATGTGGCATTAAGTTCTGCTTTCCATCCACAAACCGATGGACAGACTGAAAAGGTTAATCAGTACTTGGAGCAAAGTTTACGTTGTTTAACATCTACTCTGAAGTCAAGTTGGGAAGAAGCCCTCCCATTAGCAGAGTTTGCGTACATAAATAGTATTCATTCTGCACTAGGGTGTTCACCATTTTATTTTTTAACCGGTCAGCATCCACGGTCCCATCCTACCTTATCTTTGCCATCCACGATTACTCTACCATTGGTCTCAGAGTGTCTCGCTCAACTACATACCATGCAGAAGAAAGCTAAATTATGTCTTGCTATAAAATACAGGCCAAAGTCCAAGCAGATAAACATAGGTCACCCGAGCCCATGTACAAAGTAGTAGACCTAGTCTGGTTGTCCATGCAAAATATACAGTTAGAAGGTCCTAGAAAATTACAGCCCAGATTTATTGGACCATTCCCAGTGAAGCAGGTTATAAACCCAGTCACCATACAATTACAGTTATCAGATGATCTCACAATTCATCCCACTTTTCATGTGTCCCTAGTGAAACAACACCATCCCTTAACGAGGAAAGATACCCCTCCACTCCAATTATCATAAATAATCATCCAGAATTTCAGATTCGGTGTATCCTTGATTCAAAAAGATTACAAGGAAAGTTACATTATCTTCCTGATTGGAAGGGTTATGATGCCTCTGAACGTTCATGGGAACCTGCTTCTCATGTACATGCTGATCGATTAATCAGACAGTTTCATGCCCTCAATCCTGATAAACCACGTCCTGTTAGGCAGCCTTTGTGGGGAGAACTGTTACAGGTGCATTGTCCCATGCACGTCTCCTTCCCTGTCCACCTTGATTTGAACACATATCAGCAGAAACAGAGTTAATGGTAATATAACGCTGGTATCTTGTATAAGGCATCCTGTTAATGTATGGATTTCTTCCATTTCAAATCATGGAATGCCATCCTGTTCATATATGTGTTTACTGTAAATTATGTTCTAGTGTTATGTCATGCTCTTAAACTGTGGCTCCATCATGCCGTAAGTAATAGAATAATTTGTAGTTATTCTGTGCAAACCCTGGGCCTGAAAGACAGCTGGGCCACACCCAGGACCTGCTTAGGAGCCTATTTTAATCAGTCCCCTTCACTATTTAGGGCTTGGCCTCGTTGCTTCAACACACTTACCTGGCTCCAGCTTTTCCGATCGGCATCTCCTGCTTGACAGCCTTACATCAGCAATTTCCTGGCTTCCTGGCTCCGGGCTGAGTCTTCGGTCCGACGTCTTCTTCCGTGTCGTGTTTCCTAAAAAAGAAGCGCACAGAGAAAACATGCTTTAAGGTATTTTTGGGAAGACAACTATCCCATGGTGAGTCTGCTTACATTAGAACTTGGAACATTTGCTTTAGAACTTGGAACATTGCTCTTTGAACTGCGCATATAATTAGAACTATATTTCTTGGACAAGAGGAGCATACTTCATCTTGAGTGTTACGGCAAGTTTTCCCGTAGTACCCAGAAACTATTGACATTTATAAAACAAAGAAGATTGTGCCTTTTTAAAAGTGTGTAAATAGTTATCGCAAAGCAAAGTGAGCCTTAGGAATCACAACAGCACAGATGTGGTTTTGACTACTATTATTTTGTATGCAGTACTTTGTTCCTTTATGGCAGGGGTTGTTTTTGCAGAATTTGAACTTCTGTGACCTCAAGGCATCTGTCCTAAGCTCGGCATATAAGGATTCAGGTACCTATGCTGATGAACATAACTAAATGCTATAACTTATTTGAAAGTATGTTAATGATTGTATTGTTTATTGCAGATTGCCTAAATCGACAAGTAGATTGTTAGATCAACCCAAAATTCTGTTGAAACCTGCGTAGTCTGTAGGTAAGAATTGTTGGAGACTTTTGGTTACAAGTTTATGATAACTGTAAGAAGATACTGCCTCACAGATATACACATTGTTTATCTTCTGTGTTTTGTAATTAGGAGTCTAGTAGAAATCTCAAGCCACTATCCAGTTACATTCCTGTTTATTGCATCCTGTGAATACTCAAGCCCCTAGAAGCCCTGGTCCCCCTAAAAGAAGACCGCTGGAATCTTCTTGTTTCTCTTCTCTTATCATCCCAACCCCTTTTCCCCCCTGAGACTAACGCATTGATCCTAAGTTATATCTTGGTATCACGCTGCTAGTTTCTCAAGGGATTGGGAACCTGTCCTCTCATCGTTCACATCGTCATCAAGGTGAACCAATCTGGATCACAGGTGAGTGCCTCGTAACACACCATGTGAGTAGGGTGAAGGTAGAGCCCTGGGCAGCTGCCCAGACTGCCCATGCCTGGCGGCAGCCCTGCCTACTAGATTGTGCTCAGGTTTGCAACCGTCTTCACTGCTGCAGTGACGTGACCGGGACATTAGAGTGATTTGGATGCTGCTGGATGACCCCGATGCAGAGGTGTTGATTTCTAGCAAGCAGGACATGTGTGAGTACACAGGGTGATATGTTCCTTTTTCCACCAGAGTGTCTGATGTGGACAGGAACCGTATTTCAGCACAAGAGTTGTGTGTTGTGGTTGTATGCGGAGATGTGTTATTTACTTACCTGCGGTGTTGACCGCGGCGACGTCTTATATGCTGGTAGTGGATCAGGTACAGCAGCAGAAGGGCTTGAAGTGGTGGATCCATAATGGTCAGGAACATGTGGAGATGCCTGGGATTTGAGTTTCGATCCCCTCTAGTAGTGCTTCCGCCGTCTCCAAGTGGCTAGTTTCTCCGCTGCATTGTGATGGGCTGTTTGAGGCATCGTAATTTGTCCGGCGTTCGTATCGTTATTCAGCACTGTGGTCTTTATCTATTGACTCCCTCCACCCCGTTGAGGAAGGATATTTCTGGCGGATCCCGAAACTTCACAGTGAACAGGAAATGGGCTATCTTTGCCCATTGTAATATGGCTGGCGCGAGGACCATCGCTGGAGTGCGTAAAAGGACGTTTTCCGCTAGCACCGCGGAAATGCCAAACACTGCCATCCTAATGAGCCCCTAAGTCAGGAAATCAGCAAACAGGTGACAGAAAAACAAACCGACAACAATGACGATCTCCCAGAAGACAGAACTGTAGCCACCAAGCACCTAGAACAACAGCCAAAACCCCTCCCACTAGGCACCTCAATTGTACCCTAAAACCCCAAAAGTCCAACCCGCACTTCTAACAAAGGCTTATTCTACACTTGATTGGTTAAGGAAGGGGGGTACTGTCACACCACTCTCAACATGATCAACTCACTAACTGTCCCATTGTTTTATTTATTCATCACATCAGTTTCCACCCAGGAAGTATATTTCAAGCCACTATCTAAATGTTTTCTTCCTTCTTTGCCGGTTATGTAGCAAACTTTGTAACATTTATGCCACTTGTGCCTTTCCAGAGGAAGCATCTCCTCTGCCTGATGAATCAAATCATTTTTTATGCAAAGTTCTTGGCAGGCACTCAGGATTCTTGAAGGACAATCTTTGTCCGCCTTCCTCTTCGCTTTCAGTCTTTTAATTTTCAATCTTTTATTCTTCTATTCAATGAACCCCAAACTTCTATGCAGATTAGAAAATCATGCTTCTATGGAAAAGAAACACAGGCATTATTATTAACTTGGAATGCTTTTTCACTATGCACCAACCCAATACTGCATTCATCCATGTGCAACCCATGGTAAATATTATTTTCCTAGCAAACATTAATACCATGCCCTAAAAGCAGCATTAGTCTTTTATTTACGTTTTGTCAAAAAGCATTTGCGGCCTACTTCAGTACTTTAGTACATGTTTGCACTGTAGCATTTCCCCTCACGTTAGTTGTTTTTACTGCATAATTTTCACTGCACACCGTCAATATATGTTACTGAGGGTTCAATCCATTTTTTAGTTTAATATCTTTATTGAGGTTTTCCCATTTTATGCAAGAAGAACAGAACAAACATATCATCACAAAAGACAGTGGTTATATCCATTCAAAGAGTAACATCTTAAAATACCATTTTTTTATTTTTAGACAAAAAAAAATGTATACATCCAAGAAAAAAAGCAAAGTAGAAAAAACGAAAGAGAAAGACCAGATGATTAATCCAGCTCCCCTTGAATCCAATGCATTACCGGTGCCCAGATCTTCATACCTAAGGCTCTTTTTTTCCGGCCCATCATTCTATATATGGCAGTTTCTATATTATAAGTGGCTAATAAACGGGCTCTCCATGTCTCAAAGGATGGGGGAGCTGGATTAATCCAATCTTGCGTAATGCAAGCCCGTATCAGTGCCATACAAATAAATAGTAGACTTTTCATCTCTTCTGTTAAGGTGTCCGATGTTACCCCTATTAGAACTAGTTCCCCTGTCAATATGACTGTCGAACCAAACAATACTGCCAGAAACTTCTGGATTGAAGAAAAAAAAATTGTTAATTGAGAACTAAGAAAAAACATATGTAGTGCATCAGCTGCAAATACCCCACATCTACTGCACGATGTGCCCACGGTCGCCCCCCATTTGGCGATTTTAGAAGGCGTATAATAAAGGTCAAATACGGCCATATAATGCTGTGAGCCTGATCTGCCAGTTATCAATATGCTGTTCGCTAAAGCAATTGATTTCTCTATATGAATAACATCCCTAACCAACTTTACATCCCATTTATTTTGATATACCTCTACATCATCTGTACAACAAGAAATAATCAAGTTATAGTAATGTCCTATCGATTTTTTACTGAACATGCTATCAATAAGAGGAATTCTCCGTAAACCAGAACGCGCCTGTACGCCTAAAGTGTTAAAAAAACTATGAATCTGTAAATACTTGAAATAATCATTGCCTGATAAATTATATTTATCTTGAAGTTCCACAAAAGAAATCAAAAAATCCTTCTGCCACAGATCACCCACATAGTGAATTCCACAGTTGCGCCATCTATTCATAACATAGTCTTGAAAAATTGGGGGAAGGATACCGGATGCTATAAGAGGTGTATACAGCGAAATTTTTCGAATACCTAAATGACGCTTTATTATATTCCATACCACATAAGCTGCTTTCAAGGTCTTAAACTTAGTTTTTTTAAATAACTAGGCTCTATGATTTTAATCAAGCATCCACGACACTCTTCTCCTAATGCAAATTCATATATTGACGGTGAATGGCTCACTGGGATCCGAGCCTTTTCCCCGATTATCAGTGGTCTAATAAACTGTATAACAGATGCCAGGTAATAATACAGAAAGTGCGGAATACCCCAGCCTCCCCTATCCTCCTGCAGTATCAACTTTTTTTTTTTTAAATATGTTTTTATTAATAGAAGAAAAACAAGAGAAAAAAGTACACAGATCGGGTATCATACAATAGGAAACTTTACAACGGTGGACAGGCAAATAGACTAATAAGGTACAGATCAATTAAGGGAGTTCGAGACACCAACATTAGTAAGTACATGACAGGAGAAAGAACATCACAATTCGCAACCCCACTAAGCTGAAGCAGTCAGAGTCTGTCCAACCCACAAATCATGATAATTAAACCAAAGTAGACACCCGAATATGAGAAAAATATCAGCTCAGGATAAACAACCCGCCTCTCGTATAAGAAAGTAAGAAAAGAAGGATAGAAAAAAGGCCATAGAAACTAAATTAAAACAAAACAAAAGAACGCCCCATCTCCCCACCCTGCACCCCTGCACCCCTGCAGATGGCTACGGCCTGACCCCACTAGCAGCGTGCCTGTCGCCCCACTAACTAGGTCCTAAAAGTAGGAAAAGAGTGGAGGAGGAGATGTCATACAGGCTCCCGGTCTCCCCTTCCCCCCGCCAGAAGCAGAACGACCCCTACATTCAATCAAAATATTATAAAAAATAGAAATTACTAGCCAAACAAGTAGGGGAAGTTATGAAAACCGCCCGATTCCCACATCATTATAGGTAGCATGTCCCGTTATCCAAGGAAGTTTTTATATCAAACCCAGACAGTCAAACTCATCCCTGGCCCTTCCGATCCTTTGTGCGAGCGCCCTCCGCTAGAACCGCCATATTTACAGGAGAGTCAAAACGTTCAGGAAAGTCAAAACCATTACATTCGAAGCGAGTCCGAAGTTTTGGTTCTCGAAATCCACCAAGCACACGGATATACTCTTCAACCGACAGTAAGCCTCGAGAACGTAGTAGAACAAAGTGGGAGCAGAAAAATGGGAAGACAATCCGATTAGTACTGAAAACGTTCTCCAGGAGTAAAAGATCGGCTGTGTCTATCTTGGGCGGTATCGCTATTGAATATGTTGTTTTTTCAGTAGTTCCGAGCTCGCAAGCTGTTGTTCTGGAGCTGACAAAGGACGCCAGTTCTGGATTCCGCACGGGGCCCTCCTTCTCAAGTATAATCAGCTGCGCGGGTAACACCGTCTGTTTTAGGTCTGGCAAAGGGTCGGATTCCGGTCTCGGACACACAGTCTCAACTGTTACGATCATCTTTTGAAAGATGGTGTTGACTTGCGAGTGAAGCGCCCGATGGCGGCCATCACTGTTCTCAGCGACGGAGTACATTCCGCCCGCTCCATCTTCTCTCGTGCAGCAACAGATCTGGTCTTTAACCCCAGAGGTCGACTACTCCGGGGAGGAACAGACACGTGTGGGGCGGACGGTAACGGTGGGCGATCCGTCGATCCTACGATCTCTGCCCCGTCGCCGCCAGCGAGGATCCAAACCCGTCGACCCCGGGGGGTACAGCAGGGTCTTCGGGTAGCGGACCACCCGTCCAGAGCCAAATCTTGCCGCCGTTCCCTTGGTATCAACCGGGCCACAGGACCACCATCCAAATAAATCAGGATATTCTTCACTTTCGGAAGACCGGACTCCGCCCAAGTCCCGCGGCCGTTGTTGTTCAACTCCGGGTCAGTACCCGAGGCCCCGGCTCACACGCTGGGTTAGGCCGAGAATGAAACACGGCATAACTTCCTCATTCGAAGCGATAGAGATCTCGGGATTGCACCTTTAGGTTCAGCAACGATTCAGCCACGTGGGAATCTGGTGGGAATGCAGGATTAATAACAGGATATATCAGCAACTGGCGGAGGTCGACGGAGCCGGAAGCTTACGCGGCCATCCGCAGTATCAACTTTTTATATGGCCTTCACTGGCGTTTGTAACCCCACAAAAATCTAGCTGACATACTTTCTAATTGTTTAAAACAACTTGGGGAAAATTCAAGAGGGATAGCTTGAAACATGTATAAAAACTTAGGAAGTACCACCATTTTTAGAACATTAGCCCGCCCATATATGGATAGATGGAGATGATCTATTCGCTCAAGCGATGAATTTGCTTTTTTCAAAACCGTATTTAAATTTATTATTGGCAATGCCCTTTGAATGTCTGTTGTAGCCACAACAATATCATCCACGTAAGCAAGAGCTCTATAATTAATGCGTGCGACTTGCACTGGCTTAATATCCTCCGCTTGATTCAATTTATTTAAAAAAATATCAATATAAAGGGCAAACAAAAGCGGTGAACACGGGCACCCCTGTCGAGTACCATGCAAAATAGATAAAGACGCAGATTTCTGCCCTGCAAGTTTAATGCATGAAGTTGGGGAGACATAAAGAGCTTTTAAAGCTGATATCATCTGAGGACCAAAGCCCTTCAAATAAAGCAAATCCCATAAATACGGCCAAGCTACCCTGTCGAATGCCTTCTTGGCATCCAACAGGTTAATTCCAAGTGCCGTCTTAGTGTCCTGAGCCCAGTCTATTAAGGCAACCATGCGTCGTATATGGTCCGTAGTGTCACGATTAGGGATAAAACCATGTTGCCAGTGTGAAACAATTGATGAAATTATACCTGGAACTCGGGAAGCTGAAATCTTTGAGAATATCTTACTATCCACATTAATTAAAGATATGAGCCTGTAGGAGGGTGGCAAAAAAGGGGACTTGTCTTTTTTCACAAAGGCCATAATAATCGATTGCCGCCAAGATTCTGGTGCATTCCCTTTCTGTGCTTCTTGAAGAGTTAAAAGCAAATCTTTTTTTAACAGATGACGAAATACCCTGAAGAACTCCAGTGGAATGCCATCCGGCCCCATAGCTTTTCCAACCGCAAGAGAAAGAATAGCAGCTTCTATTTCTCCCCATGTAATGTCTAAATCTAACGCTTCCGCCTGTTCTGAGGTTAATTTAGAAATATTTCCACTTCCAGAAAAATTCAAAATACATTCCGATGAATAGGTTGTTACTTCCTCATTGTACAATTTACTATATAATTGTCGAAAAACCTCTAGCACTTCATCCGGTTTTACATGAATTTGTCCAATCTCGTCCTGTATGCTATTAATGCTATTAAAAGCTTTTTTTGCCTGATCTTTTTATCTAAGATACGGCCTGCATTCTCGCCTACCTCATACACTTGTGACCGAAAAACTGCGACCTGTTCTGCTAGTTTCTTAGCAAAAATCTCGTAAAGCCTAGATTTATGTATAGCAAGATTTGATTTGATTTGTTCAGTATCTTGTGAAAACCTAATAGCTGTTACTAGTTTGGCTTCCCATTCCTGCACTTTCGTATAATAAAAAGCTAATGTATCCCGAGATTCTCTTTGCTTGTTTATTGAATAGGATAAAGTCTCCCCCCGTATCCCTGCTTTAAAAGCATCTCACACTACTTGGGTTGAAGCAGATCCTCGATTAAACTAAAAAAGTTCCGTTACTGAGGGTTCAATTCAAGCAGGTTTTATTTCGTGAAAACCCTGCTCAATCAATCCCCCTTTGATGGTGTTTCTGAGCCATCACCAAAATACCCACCAATACAAATGATCTTTTTCAAAAAGCAGTTGTTCTCTCTCTCTTCAGCATTATTCCATCTAAGTCTTTCATGACTTCATAGTAATTTCCTTTCATAACATCTAATTCTATCTCATCTCTCTTTCTCTTTCTTGCCCTTCCTTTTATTTTTGGACTAATCTCACTTGCATTTACAACACTTATAGATCCACTAAACCAATAATATCACTATGGCCACTGCAATGATAGGTGTTAGTATTCGCCCTCGTACACTATTTCCAAAGCTAGAAAACCAATTACCCACAGAGGAAAAACTCTTACCAAGTTTCTTCCAAGCACCATCAACCTTCAATTCGGTCAAATTTTGATAAAGATATGTAAGATTCCTAATATACCCCTCAAGACGTTTACTCCTGTCAGGATTATGAGTGCAACATTGTTGTATTCTCAACATATTGCAGACTCCACCCTCTTTAGCCAAAAACACATCAAGGGCAAGTCGATTTTGTAAACCATAGACCTAATTGCAACTATCTCAGTATCAATCATTAAAAACCCACCAGCAGTGTCTGTTGATAGTCGATCAACCACTGTGGATAATTTTCTAATTTTAAGCGAATTCAGAATAACTCCAACTAAAGGTATCAATACTCTAAAAATATCTCCCGCTATTTCTAGAAACCGCTCTACTCTCTTATTATGTGTTAGTCCGTTCTTTACTTCATTGATTATATGATTCTTATCTAAATGATCAATTTTTGAAAATACTATGCCTAAATACCAACATCCATACCAATGTGCAGGCAACCTATAGTAGAAATTCTTACCACACACATAATGTACTCCTGTAAAAACAGGATCAGTTCCTCCTTGTAATCCCCATCCTCCCGTTACTAGAAAGGTATGATCACATTCACTCGAACCAATTAAATAACTGTTATATTCAGTCTTTTGTCTAAGCAAACAAAGCTTTCCACTATGAGACCAGTCTAGGGTCATGCCAGCGTAAGTCTCGCCCTTCTTATAATCTCCTTCTCTGAAAGCCCATGGAGTTACATGAGACTTGTGCTCAGCAGCTTTTCTCTGAAACACTTGCCTTCTAACTTCTACCATATTAATCAATTATTTTTCTTCGAACCGTAAACTACAAATCAGGTTATGTCTATGTGCATATACTGTATCAATTGTCTTTGTAGTAGGAAAGAATTCTCTAATAAATTCTGCATTCCTAGCACTGTCGATTTTATTCATGTGCTATCTAATGGGAATTTCTAAAAATACTAAATCCATGTTAGATAATTTATATTGCAAACTTCCCTTCTCGTAAAATAAACTAATTAGTACACTACAAGACACATCATATGTTAAAGGAAGGTGATGATAAGTCACCCCCTCTGAGACAGACAACGGTAATTGCATGCACACATAACAATCTCTCCCATTCATTGTATCAACGTACTCATACAATAATTTGGTAAAGACATTTAACGACAAATCAATAATTGATTTATCATGATGATAGATGCTGTCATCTTTCATCTGCTCAATATTAGTTTGTGAGTTTTCTTTAAGACTTTTAGTTTCTATTTTCTCACTCATCACACCAATAGTATTATTTTTGTGATTAGCTACCATTAAAACAGGCACAACAACACTTAGTGTTAACCACACCGTCATTAGTAATAAAATACTAAATAAGCAAGCATTAATACATCTACATTTTAAACTACGATTTTCATGTCCAGTCTCTGCTGAATTTGCCATTTCTAAAGGAATTTTTTTACCAATTCTAAAGATTCAAAATAACCTAAAAACTAAGCAAAAAACTAAGAAAATCTATCAAATCTGTCCAAAATAGTGTATCCTTAGTGTATCCTCACACTTTATACCTTTCTTCTTTACCCCCTCTTTTCCTTTTTTTATATCTTCTTCATCTTTAGATCTGTGTCCTGATTTTCTGTCATTCTTTTCAATTAATTTTCAAATGTCTGCACTTTAATTTACACAGTTCTTGAAGGTGGTTTAAAACTGTTTCCTTCACTTTGCTCTGGACCAGCATTTTCTTTGCTCTGATCTTTTTTTTCAACTTCTTTCAACATCACATATGTCCATTCTGGAGCTGTGTATTTCTTGCTTGGAACCCTTACTGTTTTTGTTTTATGAACTGATTCTTCTTCAGACTCACTTTGCTCAGCCTGACCTGGTACTTCAATTATCGTATCTGGTGAATTTTGTTTCAGAGTGTATTTCAGTATTTTCACTCCTTTTAGCCACACATTACCTTTTCTCACTTTCTTTACTTGAACTGCCTCTTCTGCATCAGTGTCAAGTTCGCAAGTTCTCTTACCTTATATTTATTTCAGTTGCACTTGCTCTTGATTTTTGCTCTACACAACACCATTGTCATCTTCATTAGCAGTCTTACGAGACCGAGTATCTGGTGCCCACTGTATTCGACTTTTTCCCTGATCAAACACGTGTTCATCACCTCCCGAATCTGTAGTTTCAGACTCTGTGGCTTCACGTTCTACAGCTTCTGGTTCTTCTTGTCTCTCCACCAGTTGCTGCTCTTCTTCTTGCCTTTCAAGTGGATTTGGGACTCTCCTTGTATGACTTGCGTGTATCCAGTTTGGCAAGCCACCACACTTCACTCCTGTCGTCATCACCAGTATTACCTGGTAAGGGCCATGCCACCTATGTTCCAGACACAACTTTCTCACATGCTTCTTCACCAAGATCCACCTACCTGAACTTAAATTATGTGCTTGTTCTTGCTGTGTTGTGGTTGCAATTTCTTCAACCTGATGAGACACAGAACGCACCACATCAGCCAATCCTTTGTAATAATTAAGCACTAGATCATCAGTAATATTCATCAGTTGGTTTGCTGGTGCAATTGGCTGTCTCATTGCTCTTCCCATTATAAGTTCATGTGGTGATATTCCAGTCGTTTTATCTGGAATGCTTCTCAGACTCATCAATACCAGGAGTAAAGCATCTGGCCATTTCAGTGTTGTGGATGCACACACTTTTGACAGTCTAGATTTGATAGTGCCAATAATGTGCTCAACCACACCTGAGGCTTCTGGTCGATAGGCACAATGCAGCTTTTGCTCAATTTGTAATGCTGCACAAATCATCTGAATTATTTAATTATTAAAGTGTGTACCTCTAAAGAGACTGGAAATACAAATCTAGGAATGATCTCTCTCAGAACCAATTTAGCAACTGTTGGACTATCATTTCTTCTTGTTGGATATGTTTCTACCCAACGAGAAAACAGACAGACCACAACTAACACATATTTCAGTCCATTACAAGGGGGAAGCTCAATAAAATCCACCTGTACCCTAGTAAAAGGTCCTGCTGCTTTTCCAATGCGTCCCCAACTAACAACGGCCTTTCTACCTGGATTTTGCTGCTGGCATACTACACACCTCTGTCACAAGACTTTCTACAATAACCCTAAACTTGGGGTTGTACCATGACTGAAGAGTCTAATCATAGCATCTCTTCCCCCATGTGTTATTCCATGGTAAATCCTTGCCATTTCAAAAAGTACATAATCTGGCATTACTGGTCTTTCATCTACATACACCCATATTTCATTTTCAGGTCTGTTTGTACATCCTGACTTTATACAAAGTTCGTCTTCTTCCTCACTGGGTTCTTCCTGCAACTGTCTAACTTCATCAACATTTCAACTGTAGAGAACATCAAGTGACAATTTGTATTCTTTTTCTCTGTTCATTTGTTAATTGAAATTGAATTTTGTGCACAAAAACAACCAACTTGATCTGCGTATCTGTTCCCACTGGTCACAAAATCATTTCCTGATTTATGTGCCGGATATTTAATGACTGCAATCTCTTTGGGCAATTGTAATGCATTCAGTAAATCTTTTACATCTTTACTGTTTCTAATAGGGGATTCTGTAGAAGTTTACTCTCAAAATGTTGCCAATTATACAAGCCCTGGTCAAAGAGACCAATTCAGAAATTTGGGCTGAATATATCCCTTTTAAACAAGATTCTTCAAGAATCATGGCCACTGTGTACTCAGAATATGAAGCACGCATAACACCTTTCTCATCTCTCAGACCAGAACCATCTACAAACATCACACAATCTGACTCTGACAATGGTAAATCTTTTATGTCAGGCCTTGGTTTAGTACACAACTCTGTCACATCCAAACAATCATGTTCAGCTTCATCTTTTACTTCTTCACAACCCGAACTCGGCAACAAAATTGCTAGATTCAGTGTCATACATATTGTCACTGTCACATTTTCAGCACCCAAAATCACACTCTCATACCTAGTGAATCGACTACTCATCATGTGTTGAGTTCTCGTTCATAATTCACGAAAAAGGGGTAACCCTGTGTCCCTCAGAACCTGGGTATTTATGGTTAAATAAAGAATGGTTCTGTTGGGTAAGATCAATTACTTTGAAAAATGCTTATTAATGCAATCTATAATAAGCGCTCTCTGGTACACACCAAACTTTGAGAAATAAATGCTCAAAATACAGAGTTGTGCGATCAAACGATTGTATTGTACATTTTACAACACAATTCATTCATTTGGTATCTGAATTAGAATATTTCAAGAATAACATTTAATGCATGAAATGACCGTCAAAATAAGTACAGTACCGTGACAGCTATGAACTGATGCAGCCGACGGGAGGGATTATGCACCCCGCATCCGCAGATTGATTCGGAGTTACCAGTTACCAGATACGACTGGCCATTGCGCCGCTTTGATTCAGGCTGTGATTTGCTGGTCTGAAACTTAAACTGTCTTCACCTTGTCTTGAGAAAGACCCAACGCGACCACCCATCGGGGCGCATGAGGGTCGAAACGTCGACGCATATCTTAGGTCCAGAACAGCCAGGATCCTGATAGGAACACTAGGAACCCTTGGTTCGAAATCGATATCTGGCCAATGAAACACCTGTATATAGTTGTACATAGGAACTCTTATTACACTGTATATATATGTTTTCACTCATTGAGCATTATTCACCAAAAAGTCACGGTACTGCACTAAATAGAGAGAAAAGTCAGGAATAGGTAATCCCCCCCATTCAATTGGTAAAGTAAAAAACGCATAGCCCTTCTCGGTTTTCCGGGTGCCCACACAAATTTGGAACAAATAGATTGTAGCTGTTGAAGTTGAAGTACTGTATATTCTAAGGTCATTTTCTGGAGTAGTATGCTATTGGATGCAGGTGGCCAGTGTTAGGATTCTTTTGTAACAGAACTCCTCCCAAAGCAGTCTGAGAAGCATCTGCCTCCACAAAGAATGGATGATCAGGATGTGTATGACACAGAATAGGGGCTGAGGTGAATGCTTGTTTTAATTTTTTGAAAGCAGTTTCAGCATTGTTAGTCCAGTAAAAGGTTTTTCCTTTTTTCAATAACTGGGTTATAGGTGAGACAATTTCAGAAAATTGGGCAATAAACCATCTGTAAAAGTTTGCGAAACCCATCACTCGTTGAATATCTTTTATTGATTTAGGGGATGGCCAATTAAGAATAGCTTCTACCTTTTTTGGATCCATAGTGATCCCTTCAGGGGACAAGAAATAACCTAAAAGTTCTACTGTGTTGGTGTGAAATATGCATTTTTCTAATTTAGCATATAGATAATGTTCATGCAGTCTTTGTAGGATGCGCGCACATGTTGGATGTGTTCTTCTTCATTCTTAGAGTAAATTTAAATATCATCTATATAGACGATGGTGCAGACATCCAGAAAATCATGTAGCACTTCGTTAATAAAATATTGGAATGCGGCAGGAGCATTACACAATCCGAATGGCATTACTGTGTACTAGAAAAGTCCAAATTGTGTGTGGAAGGTGGTTTTCTACTCATCGCCTTGTTTGACGCGGATGAGGTGATAGCCCCCCTCACAAGTCCAATTTAGTATAAATGGTGGACCCCTTGACTTGATTTAACAATACAGGGATCAGGGGCTGAAGAGAACTATTTTTTATCGTAACCTTATTTACTGCACGGTAATCAATACATACGCGGATATCTCCAGATTTCTTTGCCACGAAAAAGAGTGGTGATGAGACCGGTGATGTGGAGTGTCTAATAAAACCTAGTTGCAACAATTTATCTAAATATCTTTTTTTTTCAAAGGTATGTTTATTGTTTTAACCAGAAACATGCGACAATCCCGCACATCTTCCCACGCAGGGGGGGCAATCAAACCAAAGCTAAAGTACAATAGGTTGGAACAGGCCCGAACCCCAACTGAACAAAGACCCCTGGCTTACAAAACAGCTCTCTAAGAGTTACAGCTTCTAACAGTGACGGGGTTTGCCATGCAATCGGACTTGTGAAGAGGATAGGTTTCAAATCCTCAGGGCGTCCGCACTTTAGACGTCAGGTAGAGCGACCTACCCTTCTAAGGCAGGAGGCGATATCCGCCTCATTGTGAACGTGAGTCAGAGTGACACCCCGCGTAGCTCTTCTTACGGACATTGTCATAAGAGAAATAATAAAGAAGGAAAAAAGAACAAAAACACAAAAGCAAGATCAAGTACTAAACCCCCCCCCCTTCCCCTCCCCCTCCTCCCCCCCCCAGTGTGGCAGCTAGTATAAATTGGAGGCCAAACTCACATACTGTTAGGGATTCAAAGCTGGAAAAGGTGGAGGGCTCTGACACTGGCAGGGCAAACTGCAGACGGGAGGCCTCTGGAGAGGAAAGCGACCATGGGGCCCCACCGGAATTCAAAGTTCTTAAAGTCATCCCTAAAAATGTCCGCCATGCGCTCCAGACTCAATAGCTTCCATAACCGAGATTGCCAGCGGGAGATGGCCGGTGCCTCTCTCTTCTTCCACGCCACAGCCAGGGAGAGCTTGGCTGCCCCAATGCTAAGCCCCATATTCTTCTTATCTGCCTTAGTCTGATGTTCCAAGGTCGGATCGCCTAGAAGGGTAGTGGCCATTGACGTGGGGATGGGATAACCCAGCATCTCTTTAATGTGGGCTAGAATTTCCTCCCAAAATGGCCGGATGATGGGGCAGTCCCACCAAATATGTTGGAAATCCCCCAAGAACCCACACCCCCTCCAACACCTATCGGAGGTACCGGGAAAAATCTGCTTCAACTTGTTTGGGTATAGATACCAATCCATCAGGGTCTTCAAGTGTGCCTCCCTAAGTTCCAAGGAGTGGTTAAACTTCGCGATATCTGACCATAAATTTACCCACTCCTCGTCCGTGATATCCCGTTGAAGGACTCCCTCCCACATAGACATGTATCGGGGCCTAGGGGAAATTGCCGTGGAGAGTAAGAACCCGTATATGAAGGAGATAACACCCTTCATCGAGGAGGTCTTGGTGAGAAATGCCTCAAATTTCGTGAGGGGACGTGTAGCTGCTTCCCGCACCTGAGGGGAAAGTGCCCAGTAGAGTAGTTGTGCATGATGGTACCTTTCAGCGTCCCCAACCCCATAGTCCCGCTTACAATGCTCAAAAGTGAGTGGGTCGACATTGTGGAAAAGATGTGTTAATGCAAGGCAACCTCCCTCCTTCCATGCCGCAAAGGGACCCTCTCTCATCGCTGGGGGGAAAGCAGGATTGAAGTGTAATGGTGTAAATGTGGAGGGAAAGGTGGTCCACCTATCGTCATTGGATACTGAGTCCCAAACTCTTAAAGTCGTGCGGGTGGGGGTGCTGATATACACATTCCTAGGTCTGTCGCCTTTGGGCCTCCATACCAAATCCCAGATTGTCCTACCCGCAACGCTTCTATCCATATGCAGCCAGTGTTTTTCGGACTCCAACTGCATCCATTCCGCCAATACCCGAAGTTGTGCTGCTTTATAATATAGATGAATATCTGGTAGCCCTACACCTCCCTCTTTCATCGGCCAGCGCAGAATAGTGAAGGAAAATCGCGCCCGTCCACCCTGCCAGATAAAGCGCAATATCATAGATTTCACTCGCCGGAAAAAGTCCCCGTCTAGCTAGATGGGAAGGGCTTGGAACAGGTATAACAGTTTAGGAGGAAGGGACATTTTCACGGCGTGGATCCTCCCCAGCCAGGATATAAACATCGGCTTCCATCGAGCCAGATCGGCTTGGATCTTGGCCAGAATCGGGGGAAAATTGGCCGAATACAGTTTTCCCAGCGTGGGAGTCAGGTGAACCCCCAAGTATTTAATGGAAGACTCTGCCCATGGGAGAGGTGTGAGTGCCTTGAGCCTAAGTACTTCAGAATGTGGGAAGGTGAGATTAAGGACGTATGACTTGTCTAGGTTAATTTTAAAACCTGCCACTGCTTCGAAACGCTCCAGTTCCGCCTGCACAGATGGAAGGGAGTGAGCCGGCTAAGAGAGGGAGAGAAGGACATCGTCCGCGAATAGAGTGATTTTGTGCGTTTCTCCAGTAAAGGGCAAGCCCCGGATATTGGAATTGGGTCTAATTGCCAGCGCCAAGGGTTCTATGCTTAGGGCGAAAAGCAGAGGCGATAAAGGACACCCCTGCCTAGTTCCCCTTGAGTGCTCAAAGAAAGAGGAGTGATGCCTGTTGACCGCGACCCTAGACCTGGGGAACAGACAGTTAGCACAGATCATAGATAAGAATTTAGTGGAAAAGCCAAAGGCTGTCAGTGACTGAAATAGAAAGCCCCAATCCACCCTATCAAATGCCTTTTCGGCATCAAGTCCTACTAGGACCGCTGGAATTTTTTAACTTATTAGCCTTCTCAATCAGATGCACCACCCGTCTAGTGTTATCATGGGTCTGGCGACCTTTAATGAATCCGGATTGGTCCGGATGAATGAGCGCCGGCATCAGATCATTAAGCCGTTTCGCGATTATGGAGGAGTATAGCTTCGCGTCTAGATTCAGGAGGGCAATAGGTCTTTAGGAGGCACACCTGCTAAGGTCTTTCCCAGGTTTGGGTATTATTGAAATCAGGGCCTCTGCCATAGTCCCCGAGGTCTCGCCATCGTCAGCCATACGATTAAATAAACGCACTAAATATGGACTGAGTTCAGAGGGGAAGGTCTTATAAAATATAGCCGTGTACCCATCCGTCCCCGGAGCCTTATGGGGTTTCAAAGCCTTGATGGCTGCTACCACATCCTACCTAGTGAAAGGGGCAGAAAGCGTTTCGTTCCATTCTGCCGAGACCTGGGGCAGTGGCAAGGTCCGTAGGTACTCGCGTTGCTCAGATGGATCACGAGAATCTCCTGAATACAGAGTCTTGTAGAAGGCTCCGAAGAGCTTGGCCTTGATTTCGTCCCTGTGAGTGATTTCCCCCACGGAGTCCAGGATCCCCCCTACATATTCCCGCTCACTCTTGTCACGAAGTTGCCTGGCAAGATGTTTACCCACCTTGTTACCCTGAGAGTACGAAAGCTGCCTTAATTTCAACAAGGTGTATTCTGCCCTGTTATTTTAGAGCGCCCGAAGTTTACCTCTAACTGCCGTCAGGTTGCGTTGTACTTGTCTAGTGGGGTTTGCCTTGTGGGCTTGCTAGAGAGTGGACAGCTCCTCCTCCAATTGCTCCCTCTCCCGTCCACGTTGTTTATTGAGGGAGGCATTGAGAGCTAGACACTGCCCCAGAAAAAACGCTTTAAAAGCGTCCCATGTGTTGTAGACTGTTGTGTCCCCTGGATCAATAAGGGAGATGAATTCAGTGATAGCCCCCCTCAGAGTGTCGCAAGAAGTTTTGTCCCGGGCCAGGGATGCTTGAAAGTACCATCTAGGGGCGGCCTGACCCCTCACGCCCCAGTTAAGGCATATCGAGAACAAGCTATGATCAGAAATGGACAGCGGGAAGATCTTGGCCTCACGCAGATTCCCCCGAAGGGACTGGCTAAGAAAGATGTAATCTAGTCGGGAGTAGGACCGATGAATGTGGGAGAAAAATGTGTAGTCTCGAGATTGGGGGTACAGAGCCAGCCATGTGTCTAGAAGGCCTAGGTCATGAATTTTCTGTTGTGTGTCCTGAGAAAACGAGCCCATGTCTGATTGTTGCGGGTGAGTGCTATCAAGATCTTTCTGTCACACCAGATTAAAGTCCCCCATGAGGATCAACGGCCCCTCAGCAAAGTCTGTAATTTTCCCCGGGAGGGCTTGGAGGAACCCGGTCTGGCCAGTGTTAGGAGCATACACCACTATAAAGGTACACAGTTTCCCCCGCAGTCGTCCCTTCACCATAACCCAGCGCCCATCTTTGTCACTTTGCACCCCCAAAGGTAGAAATTGCAAAGCTGATCGGAACATAAGGGCCACTCCCCTTTGCTTCGTGGAGGCAGAGGACCTATAAATGAGCGGGAACTGTTTGTGCCGGAGACGCCCGTCCTCCGTTTTAACGAGGTGGGTCTCTTGGAGGCCAACTATATCCAGGTGGTGATCTATGACATATTTCCAAAGCTTTTGGCGCTTCTGGGGAGAGTTCAGCCCCTTGATGCTCCAAGTCCCATTAGTAAGCGGCATCAAAGATAGAGACCGAGTCACTGCGCTTTAAGATGCCCCCTTCAACCACCCAACCCCTGGGGCTACCTGTGTAACTATCCACCCTGACATCCCTCCTCCCCGAACCTCCCGCTGCGCACTGGATTCGTTCAAACCTCACCTCCCTCCCCCCTGTCGTGGATTCACCCCCCTGTCAATCCTCACCCTCCCATGCTTCATCCTCCCAATTGCAGACCCCCCGATCAGAACCTTGCTGCTAACAAACAAAGTATTGCCACCACCACTGACCCTCCCACCCCACCCCCCAACCCCCGCAAAAACCCAGAAAAGAAGAAACCAGAACCAAGATCCAGAACTAATGTTCAGAAAACAAATGACATTTCGTAAATCAAGCCCCAAAGACAGGGGAACATGGCACCAGTCTCTATTCCTCCAGTTCCTAATACAGGACTCCCTCACAGGGATGTATGACATTATAACGCATGCTTTTACCACGCATGCCTTTACAACGCGGTTTTTACAACGCATGCCTTTACAATGCATAGTGCTTTGGGGCGCTGGATAGTGAATAGTTTAATTTACTATTCCAACTCCAGTCCCCGTGGATAGTAGGGAAGGTGTTGGATAGTAAATTAAACCTATTCCCTATCCTAGAGCTTTCCCCAGCGCAATGCGTTGTAATGGTTTGCGTTGTAAAAATTGCGTCGTAAAGGCACTGCGTGGTAAAAGTTGCGTTGTAAAGGATGTTTCCCCCTCACGGGCAAGGACATAAACCCCAATCGTTACCTCTGGAGGGCAGCCCCCTCTGACGCCTGCAACCAGCCCTCTTAGGACCTCACAGACCTGCATCTTGGGTGCCCAACGTCGCCTTAGTTACCATGGCCACAGATGCCACTGCAGCCCCTCTTTCTTGTATGCTCGCTGACAGGTCTGGTCTACTGACCGGGAAAAGGCCTGCCGACTCTCTGCCATTCCGCAGAACACCGTCGTTGTCTGCTAGATGAACTGCCGCCGTCGGTTGGAGAGGCAGGCCGCTCCATACCCAGAATGTCCATGGCCACGTCCAAGGACTGCACTTGGACCAGTTTATTCTGCCATCGGAAGACGAGCCGGAACGGATGCCCCCAGGAGTAGGATACCTTTTGCTCTCGCAAGTAGTTGGTGACAGGTTTAAATTCCCTCCGCTTCGTCAGTGTAGAAGCTGCAAGGTCCTGAAATAACAAAGGGGTGATGATCCCGGAATTGAAGGGGGTTAAAGTCACGTGCTTTTCGTAGGATCCGTTCCTTCAGCTGAACGTCATGTACGCACACCAAGATATCAGGGGGAGGGGCTTTGGGGCCCCGAGGTAACCCAACTCGATGTACTCTATCCATTTGTATGTCTTGCCGGTCTTCCTCATTCAAGCTATGCTTAAAAAGGCCTTCCACATACTCCCGCAGGTCCGACCCATCTCCCTTCCAAGGCACCGCTCGGATCCTAATGTTGTTGCGGCGGGACCTATTCTCCAAGTCCTCGGCGTGGGCTTGTAGATCCAGGTTCTGCTCTGTCAGGCGGATCACGTCTTGCTGGAGCCGATGTATGTCCTCAGCTGTCCCCAAGTCGTGCTCCTCCAGAGTCGCAACACGCTCACCCACTCCATCCACTTCCCTCCGCACCTCACGAAGATCAGACACCAGCTGGGAGCGCAGCTCCGATATGTCTTCTTTATTAGCTGTAAACAGCTCAATCATGAAAGCCTTGGTTGTGGGTTCCTCGTTCTCGTCCCATCGCGGGGATCTGTCTGTTGCTGGTGAGGCAGGCTGCGTCGTCCCCTTCGGCATCCCGTCTTTCCCGGGCTTGTCTTTCTTTAGTCTAGTTGTCACCATTACGTCTTTCGCATAGGTCTGATGATACACCGCAAGGAAGACGAAGGGGGCCTCCACGCCAATCCAGTGCTGCCTCGTGCTCCTCACATCTACAAAGGTTGCCGTCAGCTGCAAACGACCAGGACCAAATTGCTACCTTCCAGGCTTCCCCCCTGTAGTTCAGTCGCGTCTCATCTCTTAAAATAGGTGGCGGTCACGCGCTGTGGGGCAAGACGGCGAGATATCCACACTCCCTGAGTGCCTCTGACCCAAGGGCCTAGCTCACTGCGGATGCGGTGTCCAGAGCGTGTGGGAGGGGCGCCTCCGTCGCACTCAGGCCTCACCAGACTGCCTGCTACCACCGGGCCTGCAATCGGAGGGGGGATCCGCAGCAGACACAGCTCCCTCATCCCGTTCCCTCTGTAACGCTGGGCAAGCACCGTCCGCCGAACTGCGGACCGCGATCCAAGCATCCCCACTCTGCTCCTCACCTCCACTCAGGGCCGGAAGGGCGCCAAGCCACTCTAGGCCGTGAGCCGCGGCGCCGTGTAGTTTGCTCCAAGGCCTCAGCTCCGGTCCCTCCAGCCGCATTCCACCCCCTCAGCTGGGGAGAGTCGGGCCCCACTCTTAAAATGCCTTCGCCTGCTTCGCCGCTCACCTCCTCGCAGCCGATTTCATGGCCGCCAGTTTTCGTCACTCCTCCCCAGGCTATACCAACTCCCAGCTCCTCCCAGCGTGTGTGTCGACAGTTCTCCCAGCTCCGGCGGCTCCGGGGAGGCCAGGACGCCTCCGCCTCAGGTAAGCAGCGCCGCCGCTTGCCTCCGCTCTGTCCCCGTTTCCAGCTCGGGTCAAAGCACACTCCCAGGCTCCGAGGCTTGTCTCCGCTAGCCCTCACAGCGGGATCGCGGTGCAGCACCGGCAGCCCAAGGGCCCCAGAGTACTCCCGATCCGGCAGATGGGCAGGCGTACCGCGCCGTGGCTTCAGCCTCGATCTCTCCCGCAGCTGGGCCCAGGCTGCCGCCTAGGCTCTGCCTGAATTTAGGCCGCACGTCAGGCCGCGGCGTTTCTCCAATCCGGCGTGGCAAGATGGGGTCCCAAACCTCGTCCGGACAACAACGGGGCACCAGGCGTCACAAATCCAGGACCGGATGGGCACCTAAGAGGGTGCTGCACAATGCGATAAATCTCGTGGCGCCAGAGGGACTAAGAAGCACGTCCTACTCCACCACCATCTTGGCCACGCCCCCCTAAATATTTTTTAAGATATTGAGTCCCAGGGTCAGTCAGGGCGTATATCCAACTACAAGGCAAAACTTCCCCTGGCACTAGACCTATTCTGCAATCATACACCCTGTGGGGTGGCAATTGCGTGGCCTGAACTGGGTCGAATACTGCAGAGAAGTCTCTATACTGTTCTGGTAGAGTAGTAATTTGTTCCTGCGTGGAAGCACAATATAATGTATGGATGGGGTCTTGTGTCTCTTTATAACAATGTGTTCTACAGAAAGCAGAATCCAAAGTTACAGTCCTTTGGACCCAATCAATCTTTGGATTGTGCATTTCTAACCAAGGAATTCCTAGAATGACTCCAAATGTAGGGGTGTCAATAAGGTCAAACGTGGTTGCTCAGTATGACCATTTTCTCTAACAAGTATCAAAGGCGGGGTATGGAAACAAATCAAACCAGAGGACAAGGCAGAGCCATCAACTGCCCTTACAGGCTCTGGTTCTGCTTTTGGAATGGATGCCGAATTTTTGGGCCAGGGCTATGTCAAAAAAGTTCCCTGTAGCACCAGAATCAATTAAAACAGACAAACTATACCTTTGTGGGTCAGAAATAATAACAGTAAGTCGTATAGTCATATGGCGAGGGACACGATTAATGATGTTTGTAGCATATTGAGAGATCTTGATGTCATCACTTCCCAAAGGAGCGATCTCTACATCCTTTGAGACATTTAGTTTTCCGACTCAATGGAATTTGGAAGTGAACTAGCTATCACTTTTTTCTTGTTGGGTGTTATTGGGCACTCTTGAGCAAAGTGCCTTGCTTTGCCACAATAAAGACAAAGATTTCCTTTTCTTCGTCTATCTTTCTCGTCTGCAGTCAATGGGCCTTTAAGACCTCCTATTTGCATGGGTTCTGATTTGTCATCAACATCTTTTTTCTCAGGCTTGATTGAAATGAGTCGTGTGTCAAATCGGGGTTTGTCGTGTTTTCTTTCTCCAAGTCTGTGATCTAGCTTTACCACCAAATCCAAGAATTCAGAGTAATCATCAGGTAAGTTTACAATGTGGGCTCTCTTAAACCTCTATAAAAAAGAGAAATATGTTTCTCTTCGGGCTAATGTGTTTCAGATAAGAGGCGATTAAAGGTGGTCATGTAAGTAATGAGGTCCTTAGAACCATGTCTCAGATTTAAAAGTTTGTTGTCACTAGCTTGAATGAACGTATGACGTGCAGAGAGGCAAGACATGGCATCTTTAAAACTACTGTAGTTGTGTAAAAGGGGATCATCATTTTCTATTAAGGGTATTGTCCAATTTGCGGCTAAGCACCTAGGAAAGAAATAATAAATGTTATTTTCTCAGTATCAGACGGGAAAACCTGCGGCTTATATAAGAAATGCAACTAACACTGACTCATGAATGAAGCAAACCGGGAAGTATCACCTAAAAAATGCTCAGGGTTAGCCAGGGGACCTGGACTTGGTGTAACCACTGTGGCTTGGACATATTGATCAGGACGTTGAGGACTAAAACCTGTTGCTGCCACAGGACTTTGGCCAAATCTAGTTGGCACTATGAATGGGTGAGGGTCGGTCTCTTCGGGTTCTCTCCATTGTATGAAGCTTGCTCTACTCTTTAATAATTCCTCTCTCAGTGGTGTATGATTTTACTGTTTTATTTGCTGCATTTCTTCTTATAATTTCTAATGATGTCTGCTAACTGCACTGTTGGATCTGAGACTTCCATACTCAATCGTTATCAAGATAAAACAATTGGTGGTCTTGGCCTTCTGTTACAAGGCACTCACCTGTGATCCAGATAGTTTCACCTTGATGACAATGTGAACGATGAGAGGGCAGGTCCCCAATCCCTCTAGTAACTAGCAGCGTGATAACAAGATATAACTTAGGATCAATTCGGTAGTCCCAGGGGGGAAAAGGGGTTAGGATGACAAGAGAAGAGAAACAAGAAGATTCCAGCAGTCTTCTTTTAGGGGGATCAGGGCTTCTGGGGGCTTGAGTATTCACAGGATACAATAAACAGGAATGTAACTGGATAGTGGCTTGAGTTTTCTACTAGACTCCTAAGTACAAAACACAGAAGATAAACAATGTGTATATCTGTGAGGCAGTATCTTCTCACAGTTATCATAAACTTGTAAACAAAAGTCTCCAATAATTCTTACCTACAGACTACGTAGGTTTCAAAGGGATTTTGGGTTGATCTAACAATCTACTTGTCGATGATTTATGCAATCTGTAATACACAATACAATCATTAACATACTTTCAAATACGTTTAACAATCCTACCAGCATTTAGTTATGTTCATCAGCATAGCTACCTGAATCCTTAGATGCCCAGCTTAGGATCAGATGCCTTGAGTCCACAGAAGTTCAAATGCTGCAAAAACAACCTACTGCCATAAAGGAACAAAATACTGCATACAAAATATTAGTAGTCAAAACCACATCTGTGCTGATGTGATTCTTAAGGCTAACTTTGCTTTGCGATAACTATTTTCACACTTTTAAAAAGGCACAATCTTCTTTGTTTTATAAATGTCAATAGTTTCTGGGTACTACAGGAAAACTCGCCGTAACACTCGAGATAAAGTGTGCTCCTTCTGTCCAAGGAATATAGTTCTAATAATATGCACAGTTCAAAGAGCAATGCTCCAAGTTCTAAAGCAAATGTTCCATGTTCTAATGTAAGCAGACTCACCGTGGGATAGTTGTCTTCCAAAAAATACCTTAAAGCATTTTTTCTCTGTGCGCTTCTTTTTTAGGGAACACAACACAGAAGAAGACGTCGGATCGGAGACTCAGCCAGGAACCAGGAAGCCAGGAAATTGCTGATGCAAGGCTGTCAAGCAGGAGATGCCGATCAGAAAAGCTAGAGCCAGGTAAGTGTGTTGAAGCAACGAGTCCAAGCCCTGAATAGTGAAGGGGAGTGGTTTAATAGGCTCCTAAGCGGGTGCTGGGTGTGGTCCTGGTTGTGGCCCAACTGTCTTTCAGGCCCAGGGATTCCTGGGTGTGGTCCTGGGTGTGGCCCAACTGTCTTTCAGGCCCAGGGTTTGCACAGAATAACTACACAATATTCTATTACTTACTGCATGATGGAGCCACAGTTTAAGAGCATAACATAATACTAGAATATAATTTACAGTAAAAACATATATGAACAGGATGGCATTCCATGATTTGAAATGGAAGAAATCCATACATTAACAGGATGCCTTATACAAGATACCAGTGTTATATTACCATTAACTCTGTTTCTGCTGAAATGTGTTCAAATCAAGGTGGACAGAGAAGGAGGCATGCATGGGACAATGCACCTGTAACATGGTGGGCCGCATCAGTTGGCCACAGCCCACAGCATGTTTCCCACATCCATTCTGCACATGCTGTGCGCCCCTCTTGTGTTCCCCCTCAATGCACTATTTAGCAGCCAGGTGTGGCTCGACCTCGCACCTCACACTTCAAAGGGTAAGGTAGATTGACTGGGAAGGTGGGGTTGAAGATGAACAGCCTGCACAGAAGGTCAGGGGCCGGGGTAACCCTTTTCCTCACACCTGCCTTCCACTCATGTGAATCAAACTGAGTAAACTAATAAATGAAGAATCGCCCTGCATATTAAAAACCATGGAACCGTTCACATTGCATGTCAAGTCCCTCAGACAGATCCCACACTGAAACTCTGCCACATACGCCTACCATAGGTCAGCAGCAATGTATGACAACAAATGGACTAGCCCAAAGTGGGGTGCACAGTGCTCGAAAACCATGGAGCAAGCCACATAGCATTCGTACATGACATGCAAGAGGAGGAACATATAACACTACCTTTAGGCCATCAAATCAGACATGGGTGGCACAGTGATTGAAATATAACTAAAGTAACATCTGTGCAATATCTCTGGGATACAGCAATGCAAGCTATGCAGAGGCACAGGAATGATAGGAAGTGTCAGAAGCCATAGAGTGACCAGCCACACATCTGTGTCAATTACAGTGACAAGTGTATGCCACCAGCACAACACACATGGCTCATTGTCACACTCCCTGACTGTCAAACCCAAGTAGGAGCTTCACACATACCCCTCATCTACCCATATCAAACCTGCACTACTCAACACCTGTGAGAAGCACACATAAAGGTACACATAAGGTCCTGTGTGTTTCCTGACCACCAATGACACACCCTGGTGTGTATTTACAAATGTCAGAATCCCATACAGGGATGTCTGAACCAATGCTGATCAAAACCCAATAGCCAAACACAAATCTCACAAACAACATCTACATAGGTCCAACAAGCTCAGCCATGTTCAGGCAAACAGTGGATAGGCAATGTGACCCTAGACAGAACAGGAATACTCAACCTTTTCACTCTGGACAAATGCACAGACACCATATCCCAACCCAATAAAAAATTGGATTATCAAATGCCAATTATGAATACTGACTGTGATCAATAGGACAAATCAGCTAACACAGACATAGATACCACACCAATCATCAACTGCGCATGGTGTCGATGTGTAGCACAGGCATGTCCATGCACTCTCCTGACAAGTGAAAGGTCAAATATAGGAGGACATAGCACAAATGTGCACTCCAAAGAAGCTCATGAAGAAGAATCTACATTGCTGCATGTGACATTCACACAATAAATGCACACTACAAATTCAACACACATCTGAATGTATAGCAATACATAAACTACTCTCACACAATGTCATGCTAATAGAACATCACACACACATGCACCTGTCAGTAGAAAGAGCCAACACAGGCCAAACACTGCATCCATCAACAACAAAAATACAACATACGCACATACTAATTCATCACATAACCAACTCAGCTGGACATCAGGGGGATGCACACCAGGCAAGTACAAGGCAACATACACTGATAGCAGTGCATGCACAGTAAGCAATGTGTGAGCACCAACAAAACCAGTAGCACACATATCTGATTGCTCCACCATGAACTTCCACACCACAAATCACCACAGTACACAGCTCACATCACAGTCAGGAAGGATTGCAGTACCTCAGGAAACAGACATACAGCTTAGCCATCACCCACAGCTGCACAACTCAGGAAAACCAAGATGCATGGAACATGATTAGAGGACTGTTCTGCTCAAACATATGCACTGCACATGAGCAACCATGACAGCAAACAAGTAGAATAAAATATCACATAACTAACTGTGAAACAGTCCTGAGTGGCACATTGGTCATGTACACAGATCATCCTCCCACAGTATAGTGTCGCCCTATAAAGTGGTGGGGAGGGTCACACACTGGCAAGGCATGGGGTGGAAGACATGAGACTGCAGTGGTACGTACATCAGTATTGGACAGGTGAGGAGTGTACAGTGCAAAGGCACATACAGAGGAGTAGGCATCAGAAGCATTTATAGAGGATAGTATGACTCATCACACCACATACCAAAAGTGTGTCAAGTGACAGCAATGTATGAGATAAGTCACATATAATGTCAGTGTGGATGTGCAGGTCAGCACAGTAAGCACAAAGTTAAACAAGAACTATGGCTGATCACCAAATCAGAACACAGACTTTGCAGTTACACACTCTGCATACTCACAACTGACAGCGACAACAAATAGGTGTCCCTAGGAGTGCAAGGACACACGACACACTGCATAGTGCTCAACCTACAGCTCCTACATGTGCCCACACTCTGAAGCACATGTCTGATAATGTCAACAAACAGACACTCATTACCTGGATCATACATGTGTGTAGGTGGCATGTGCAGGGGCACATACCCTCTCTGCTCAACTCATAGCGCCAAGCAACCGTTGATGAATGTGCGTTCAAGATATATCCATATAACATAACATAACATAAGATACACCTCTACACTAATGACAATGACAGTACAATCACACTGTATGACTCTTTAAGTGCGCACATTCAAATGTAACCATTTGACTATGAAGACAGGCCTACACAAGATGACTACACATCAACACTGCTGTTCACACATCAAGAAAGATCCCACGCATATGACAGACCCTGGCCACCCGAATGTTATTCTGTGGATAGAATTCACTTCCGTTGTGGTACTGCATCCTAATATGACATGTGTACAGTTTAGCAAACCTGAGTAGGATAAAGTAGATCATTACAAACAACCATCATTACACCCTCAAGCCTCAGCTTAAAGAAGAACACAAGTGCCTGTCACCCCTGGCTACCTCTGAAAAAGAAAATCAAGTCATTGTAATGTGAAAGTGGCATTCAGAGCATGTGTCACATGAACAAATACACATACATGAAAGTTGTCATTCATGAAGGGCAGCGACAAAGCAGACAACATGAGTAACAATCTTTATTATATAATATCCTGTATAGGCATCAAAAGTGCAAAACATCAAGGCGATTGGCCAGTACAAATTTCCAGTATGCACATGTGTGCATGACAAACTGCACAGGAAATGGGCATCAAAAGTACCAAACAGCAAGGCCATTGGCCAGTCCATATTTCTAGTCTGCACATGTGTGCATGAGAAATTGCACAGGAAATGAGCATTAAAAGTACCAAACAGCAAGGCCATTGGTCAGTCCATATTTCTAGTCCGCACATGTGTGCATGAGAAATTGCACAGGAAATGGGGATCAAAAGTACCAAGCAGCAAGGCCATTGGCCAGTCCATATTTCGAGTCTGCACATGTGTGCATGAGAACTTGCACAGGAAATGGGTAACACCGTCTACTATGGGAATCCCCACATCTTAGGGGCTACATATGGACAGTCCAGGCACTTCTGTGGGAGAAATGGTGCGAGAGGAGGACTTGGCTTAAAATTTGGCTTTAAGCTGAAGCGGTAGGGGGCTGAATGGCAGGGCGAGTTGGAGGACTGGACCTGGGAGAGCAAGACCGGGCTGAGGTAAAGGCATCTCTGGCTGTGGGAGCCTGAGGGCTTCTTGGACCGGGGGAGTAGTGGCAAGTGGAGGTGGAGACATGCTGCGTGGAGGCACAGTGGTTGAGGGTGAATGTTGAGGGCTGGGTCTCAACTGTTTGGGGATCCGTCAAGTGACTTGGCAGGAGTGGGAAGTGAGGTGGGCACAACGGCCTCACTCTCCACCAAAGGTGTATCAGGTATTTCTGCTTAGTTGTTGCAGGCACCAGATTCACAGCAGACAGGGCAAGTGTTTGTTGGTCTTAGGGAGCAGGTGTGGGGATGGGAGTGTCCTTGGATGGTGGTGATTTTGATGAATGTGATGTTGATGCCTGCTTTTTGGCCTGATGCCCCCAAGTGTCACGTAATGGGCTTTTGCGCTCATGTGTGCCCATTTTGTGCAGTTTTGTGCCACAGTGGGAGCCAAGGTCTCCCTGAACTGGTTTCAAACAGTAGTATGCAAGGCGGGCACCAAATGTGCCATCCAAGGCAGTTTGGTGGCTCTTGGCAAGTGCCCCCACTCCAGCCCAATACTCTAAGTCCTGTATGAGAGGTGGTCACACCTCCCTGTAACAGGAACCCTGCTAGAGCCTGGCTCAGCAGCAAGAGGGCAGAATCATGTATGTGGTTGGCAGCAGCACTAGCTTGCTTGCAGACCCTGAACTTCTGTTACCAGGAGTACAAGGGGGTCACCTAAGGAGCCCATCAGTACATGGGATCATACTTCCAACACTGAAATTGGTGTTGAAGTATGACTCTAACATGTTTGATACCAAACATGACTGGGTTTGGTGCAGCCACTGTATAGTCAGACATCTCGTAATGACTGATGTCCACTATATATCTATAAATGGCTGATCGCACTTACAAAGCCTGGAGAATTGACTCTGGGGTTCGTAAAGGTGTCCTGCCCATGCAGAGGCACCTTCACACTTGTAACCAAGCACCCTGCCCTCAGGACTCAAGGGCTTATCGTAGAGGTCACTTCTAGTTTTTGAGTGCAGTGACCTCAAATATAAGGAAATGTATATCTGTTGTGGGAGGTGCAAGCACCAACTCACACAGGCTGCAATGGAATGCCTGTAGTCACAGTTTAAGTGGACTCACATGGGTGGCATAATACATGCTGCAGCCCATGGGAGACCCATGGTGTACCTATTCCCTGGGTACCTTAGTACCATATACTAGGGACTTACAAGGGTACACCAGGAGCCAATTGTGGAGTTACCAGTGTACGTACCATGTCAATTTAGGAAAAAAAGCACATTTGCTGGGGTCCTGATTAGAAGGATCCCAGCAGACTAGGTCAAAAACACACTGACACCAAGCAAAGCAAATAAAGGGGGTAACCATGAAAGCAGATCCTACTTTCCTACAGTGCCCATCCTCCCAAGCAGGTGCCCAGGATTTTCAGGTTACAATAACAATCTTTCAGCCTCTATCCTTAATTTTGGTGAGACTGACTGTGAAGCTGCTGGGCCCCATGACCTCTTGTATCCTGATTGCAAATCATGCTAGATGGCACATGTGGGCTCTGAAGTGGGACCTAAAATTCCAATGGGCGCAGCATGGGGAGAATCTCACCGACCTGGTCCAGATCGGAGGGAACTGAGCAGGATCTGCAGTGGTGGCTTATAAACCGCGAATGGATCACATACATACCCCTCTCCCTTCCCCAACCAGATCTCACAGTGATGACAGATGCGTACCTCTTGGTATGGGGTAGCCAACTGGGGGAGGTGGAGATCAGATCAGAGGACCCTGGTCTCCAGCGGAAGTCGGGCTCCACATCATCCTGTTGGAGCTTTGTGCTATCCGTTTGGAACTGAAAGCTTTCTTGCCATCCCTCAGGGGAAGGCTGATTCACCTGTTCATAGACAACACCACCGCCAAGTGGTACTGCAACAAACAAGTATGGTGTGGGCATGGACCCTCTGTCAGGAGGCCCTGCGTCCCTTGACTTAGCTGGAACAGCAGGGCATATCTCTGGTGGTTCAACACCTGGCTAGTTTCCTGAACACCAGGGCAAGCAAACTAACCCATCGGTGCCTAGTGGATCATGAACGGCATCTTCATCTGGAGATAGCACAAGGACTCTTTTAGCGGTGGGTAGATCTTTCCGCATTCAAAGAGAACGCGCAATGTCAGCATTTTGCGGCGCTGGATTTTCCAAGGCGACTCTCGCTCTGTGAAACGTTTTGTTTCAAGTGCAGCTCAGGCCTCCTACAGGCCTTTCTACCCATGACACTCCTGTCTAGAGTGCTCAAGAAGATCAGGAGTGACCAGGCCCAAGTCATTCTTGTGCCTCTGGACTGGGCATGGAGAGCTTGGTATCCAAAGCTTCTGCAGATGAGCAATGATCTTCTGATCTAGCCGCAGATTCCTTGCCGACCCATCCATCCTCCCTGCACTGCAGATCAGTTCTTCATGTCAGGGCTGTTTCCCTTCAGGACCCTAGTTGTCTAAACAAACCACTGTCAGTTAACTTCTTGGCTCCCCACTTCTAGTGTGGAAAGTCGTGAACAGTACTTACGTCAGCACGCAGACGTCACAATGACTGAGACAACATCGACGACGTCATGGGGAGTCAACCAACACCAACTATCGTTGCACAGGGGTACTGCTCAACAAAAATCTTCTGGATTCTGTCTGACACCTGGGAAATTCACAGGTAAGTAAGTGATAATGAAGGCTAAACCCATGAAGAAACGAACTTATAAAGACATAACTTTTTTTGCCCGACCAGATTTTTGCCACACAACAGTGGAAAGAAGATGGCGTATGCGGCAACTCATAGCACCGTTTCAGAACATAGGCTGTGAGGTCTACTTACTATTCCCTTCCCGTCTCAAAGTAGGCTTTAATGGCCAGTTCAGAGTCTTCTTTTCTGAAATCACTGCGCAAGAGTATTTGACTTTTCTTCGAGAAGAAAGAACACACAGGGATCGGAATATACAAACTGATCGTATAGAAAGCTTAAAACAAGTAGCTCTTATTACAAAGAAATAACTGAGCCTTTTCTTGAATAACATGAATTAATTTTTCAAAATGATGTATTAAGGGGGAGTGGCTGGGGGAAACTCCCCTGGGGGGGTGCGGCTGTCACACATAGGTCAGGATTGACCTATTTGCCAGTAAGGGAAGGGGGGGGGAGGGAGAAGGGGGAGCGGGGTGGGTCTTAGGGGGGGAACAGGGCACGGCAGGACACACAATAGAGAGATGGAGTTCAAAAAGGGCATTTTCAAGACAGGGGGAAAAGGTGGAGTGGTGAAAATTTAAAGGAGGCAATATAAGAAAAAACGTCAATGGAGTATTGATAATATGCTGGATAATTAAATGGATGGTATACAGAAGAGATTGTAGGAGGGAAAAGATATGTGACAATGTGTACGATGAGCGTTAGGGTTGCAACATGGAATCTATGTGGTCTAAATGATCCCCAAAAAATAGCAAAAATTGTGTTAGCTTTGAAACAAATGAATCTGGATTTTGTATTTTTACAGGAAACTCATATTATGATAACACAAGCACACCTCATGACTCAGTTAGGATTTCATCTCCTAGTACACTCAAGCCAAGGGGTTAAAAAAAGAGGGGTAGCTATTTTAGCTAGGAATAATAATATTTTGACCAGGAAGAAAGCACAGGACAAATGGGGAAGATGGGCAATGGTCGAGTGCTTTATTGATGGAGAGTGGATAACGTTTGTAACTGTTTATGGCTCAACAGAGGATGATCCTGAGATCTTTCAATTTTTAGATGTTGAGCTAGCAACATGGGCACCAAAAATTATATTGGGAGGTGATCTCAATATTAATGGAGCAGATGGATTAGGATTGGGTTCCTTTGGAAAATATAAAGGCAGGAAAAAGAAAGTAAACCAGGCATTACATAGTTTAGTTTTAAATAATGCTCTTTCAGATGTGTGGGGGAAAAAGAGAATGGATAATAAAGGCTTCACATATTATTCTGCTCCGCACCGAACATGTGTAAGATTAGATTATTTTTTCATTTCAAGTACCATTATTGCAAATTCAAAGATTGAAAGGCTGCCACGGATCCTTAGTGATCATAACCCCTTAGTACTCACTATGGCAACAAAAACAAATACCAGACAATACACAAATTGGACCTTTGAAAGAGAGCTATTGAAAGACGAACAATATATAGAATGTATGAACAAATGGATTAGGGATTTTTTTATTTTCAATAGGGACACATCAGAAATGGGAGTGGTCTGGGATACCTTTAAAGCTAGAGTACGAGGGGAAACAAAGAGCTATAATTCTTATAAAAAGAAACAAATTCAGCTGAGGAATTTAGAGTTAGCTGAGAAGGTCCTTAAGGCAGAGGAGAACCTAGAAAACAGTGTTTTGACGGGGAGGGATTTGGAAAAGGCTTTGATAGAACTAGTGAAAGTAAAAGGTGAGGCAGAGGGTGAAATTGCTAGTAAGGCAGCGAAAATCTATAATACTAAACGAGAGAAGTGCTATCAGTTAAGTGAATCAGTAGGCAGAATTTTGGCTACTCGGACAAGGCAACAAGAAGCTGTGGGTATAGTTAGAGAAATTAGGGATACATCGGGCACGGTTCATTCAGAGTTGAATGAAATAAGGGAAGTATTTAGGAAATTTTATGAGAAGCTGTATGACGATGAACTAGAGGGTCGAGATTCTCAAAGAGATAATGAGGAAATGAAGGAGTATCTCCAAGAGATCCCTATAGATATAATCGAGGAGGAGGAAGCAGATGGATTAGAGGGAGTTTTGCAGACAGAAGAAATCAAGGAGGCAATATGGAATCTGCCCTCTGGCAAAGCAGCAGGTCCCGATCAAATTCCTATAGAGTTTTATAAAGTATTTTGGGACCTCTTGATAGAAGAAATAATGAAGGTTATGAAACTGGCACAGCTGGGCAAATCAGTACCTAAGTCATGGGGGAGTGCTGAGGTGGTCGTAATATTAAAAAAAGGGAAAAACCCGGAAGATCCAGGTTCATATAGGCCTATTACTTTACTCAATGCGGACGTAAAAGTTTTCTCCAAGGCATTGGCATCAAGGCTTGCAAGAGTTATTGATAAAATAGTCAGTAGTTGCCAACACGGCTTTATACCAGGGAGAGGAACTACCCACCATATACGAAAAGTAATAACGTTATTCGATGTTACTTCAGTCACAGGAGACCCGATTGCAGTGATGTTACTTGATGCAGAAAAAGCATTTGATCGGGTCTCCTGGGGCTACCTTTGGCATGCTTTAGAAAGAACAGGTATTAAGCACGGTTTTATTAAAGCCCTTCAAACTCTTTATCTAAAACCGGTGGCAACTTTACGAGTGAATGGTGGAAATACGGGCCAATTCCAAATAAAAAGAGGTACTAGACAAGGGTGTCCTTGCTCACCGCTATTGTTTGCCATATACATGGACCCATTAATACGGAGTATAGAGGCATCTGAGATGATCGCACCCTTAACAACACTCATCGGGCAATGTAAAATTTTAGCTTATGCAGATGACATTGCTGTAATCTCTCCAAATCCCTCTGAATCTATAGAGCACCTTGAACTTGAGGCGATGAAATTTGGAAAGATATCGGGGTATAAATTAAATACATCTAAAACGCAGATAATAAAAAATTCATTTACTCCATGTGTAGACAATCGAGTGGTGCAGGAAGGCACGTATTTAGGGGTTATCATAATGCCAGATTTGGATATTTTAGTAGAAAGGAATATCAATCCTTTGATTAAGAAAGTAGAGAAAGACTTGGATAGGTGGGACAATTTGCATATGTCAATAGTGGGGCGGACAAATATAGTAAAAATGTTGATACTCCCAAAATTCTTATATTTATTTAGAGCAATACCTTTATTATTTGATGTTAAAATATTTAAAAAACTAGAGTGTATAATAAATAGATTCATCTGGGCAAAAGGGAAAACAAGAAGGGCCCTTAGATTCACGACACTGCCGAGAGAAAGGGGAGGCTGGGGAGTTCCAGACTTAAAATCTTATTACTGGGCGGCGGCTTTACAAAACATGATTGGTATGTTGGGAGGGGAAGAATCAGAAGAGTGGAGCAAATTTGGTTCATTAGCAATTTATGGATTAACCTTGGGAATGGAAGCGAAGGATGTCCTATTGAAATTTACAGAGGCTAGCTATTATAAGAGGACAAAATTTAAGACGCTCATAGCAGCATATGACATTTGGAAAAGCTTCTCCAAAAAAATAGGTTTGGGGAAATATAACGTGTACACTAGACTCACACATAACCTAAATCTTCCACAAGAGATTTTCTCGGGACCTATATTTGCGGAGTGGGAAAACATGGGAATTAGAATTATAGGGGATGTAAAGGTGGACCAGGGGATTCTTCAATTCTCAGATTTACAAACTAGATTTAACTTAGAAACTAGGCAATTCTTTAAATACTTACAAGTTAGGAGTTTTCTTTTGAACAAAAAAGGAGGCGCTTTGGGATTCAGGCGTAATCCAATTATGGAGATAATCCAAGGTGGGGAAGACTGCACAATTAAAAGGCTCTATGCTGAATTGATAAAATTAAAACGGGATGACTACCAAAAATGGAGCGAAAAGTGGAAGGATAATCTTAATATCAGTTGTGAAAGTTTTGGTATCTCCCTAGAAAAGGGTTACTCTCTGTTATGTTCAGCACCATTGCAGGCGCAACATTATAAAACGATATATCATTTATACTACACACCCGCTAAAATAGCACAATGGGGAGGTACAGTGGGTATTAAGTGCTATAGGTGTGGAAGCTTGGATGCCGATTTACAACATGTATTTGCTACGTGTCCTCATCTAGATTTACTAAAAAAAGATATTGAACGTTTTATAAACAATATTCTAGGAACTGAAATTGTGCTAACTCCCGGAACTATATTATTAGGAGTCAATTTTGAGGACGCACGACCATATTGTGGGAGGGAATTTCTATTTGTTGCAGTATCTGTTCTGAGATTATGCATAGCCTCTGCATGGATTGACCCTATACCACCTACTTTCCATAAATGGCTGGCTAAGCTATTATTAACATACAATGTGGAGAAAGAGATTTATGCAAGGAAGGGAAAAAGGGGGAGGAAGTTGGGCAAGATAATATGGGATCCTATAACGCGCTGGAAAGATAATTTAACAGTTTAAAATTGAGTTTTGTTTGAAATATGGTTAAATGAGGTTCATATATGAGATATAAACTGGCATGCTGGTCATAATGGGAGAGATTTATTTGATTGTATGGAAATATTAGGAAAGGGTAATTTTGTTTGATTACACTCAGGCTATACAATCTGGAATAACATTTTGGATCAAATTACTTTACTCCTTTATTTTAACTGGATGTTGCTTCCTTTATTATGCCTGCCGATGCTTTATTGGTTGTTTTTCTCAATGTTATGCATTATTTTTCTTTCTGCAATTAATATTGCCGTGCCCTGTACATAAGTGTAAAATATCTCAATTAAAAAAAATTAAAAAAAAGGTAAGTAATCTGCTGCTAGACCATGTCTCTACCAGATAAGGCGTTACCTAAGGTAAATAACTTGTCTTACTCGCCTCTGTTCTCTTTAATAAAATTAGGATCCTCTTGCTAGAAGTTGGCCTGGTATATGCTGTCCACTAATTAAAGTGGCACCTTGGACCAGTCCAAACAACCCTTATGATGTATGAGGTCAAAGATAAACTTTAGAAAGCTATCCTAGTAGTAGCTGTGGAGAGCAGCCTTCAGGCTTAATCTTGAAGGAATGTAAAGCAGCGTGCTTTACCAGAATATTACCTATATTTAGGCTTTCCTGTTTTCAGTTTCTATTTTTGGTAAATTCTGGTGGGGTTTTTTCAGTGTTTTCAATATCTTAAATACAGTTGTTATCAGTGGTTACACATTTTCTCGCCACTAAAAACAACAGAAGAAGTGTTTTTCCGGTGTTTATGGAACGTTTTGTTTTTATTATTGCTTGCTTTCTGCACTGAAAGAACACGGTATATAGACAGTGTACTTATAGTGTATATGAGGTCCAAATAGATTTTTGCTAATTAATCTTATTGTAGTACACCATACAATACTTCTTCAGTGAGTCTTTGGGTCATGTGCGCTCGCTCTTTCCTTCCCATGTAAACGTCTGTGAAAAGGCCCTCTCAGCATTCTTAGCCCATTGGGCTGAGAACCATCAGCTAAGGGACACAGTTGGGATGACTCTTTCTTTGATGCCACATAAAGCACAAAATGATAAATATTTGCGTTTTAGTTCCTGTGCATCAGAAACCAATGAACCAGAATGGGCTAAAAAGTCAATAGCATCCCTCATTAACTCTTAAGATTGTAAAGATGCTTTCAGCATACCATCTAACAAGCGGTAAGGATCTACAACAGGGAATCACTTCAGCTCGGGGATCAATTTTGACAGGTCATCACACAACTTTTTTATATACGTAGCTGAATCACTGCAAATACAAACAAATATCACTCCAATCTTTGTTGAACTTGGAAAGAACCTTTTTTGCGGAGCATTACAAGTGACACTGCGTTCCATGTTTTCCAAAAGTCTGGTGTCATGTTTTCACCACTATCCCAGATGCTTGGTGATATATATACTTGTCACTATACCTTGCATTGAATGTTTAAAGCCTGAGGTGTTGGCAAGTAACCTACTATCCATACTGACCCACTAGAAACTATGGTCTGATGTATTAAGTGTTTTTACTCATTCTCTGTGGGTAAATGTGATGACACATATTAGGAAAGATTTTTATGAAACCAGCCATTTTACCTATTGCTGAAAGAATCAAATGCAGCCAAAATATCAAATATGAGTTTGATATTTCCTGATTCTCTAAAGTTTATAAAATAATTAAACTAGACCTAAAACATGAAACTAAACCCTGCATCTTTAGACAAAAGGCCACAAAACTGAAAAAGTAAAAGGAAGAAGAAACAATATTTTAGTGGCATCCCTAAAGAACAAAACTCAAGCAGAATAATGTTAGCCAGTCTTTCTTACTGCTACTTGTAAAACAAAGTTACATTGTATTGACCCCTTCAGGAAGAAAAAAATGACTCTTTCACTCTCTTTTTACTTTCTTTGAATGGCATTTAGTTTGTGGTTGTCCAGGTGTTTTTTCAGTGTTTATATGTTTTCACCGGTGAGGGCTATTTTTCTTTCAGTGGGGTTTTATCAGTTATTATAGGTTTAAACCTAAAACCCCACAGCCTACCTATATTGATCAAATGAAAGGAGAACCACACAGTAGTTATATTAAAATATGTATTCATTATTATAACACTCTCTAGTATTCGCTTCACGAGGATAGGACACAAAGTAAGCAATAGGAAATCAATAGAACAGTTGTAAGTAGCACAATACAAAGTTGGCTGCAGGGGGAGACCAAGCCCTTTACTAAAATAGTGGTATAACAATCACAACTTGAGTCAAGACACAGTCTAGAGCATGTAGAATCACTGGGACACCAAGGAACCACCCAAGGTGAGTAGATAGGGACCCCACGGGGCACAGGTGCAGTGTACTAACACGACCGCGGGCTCCGTACAATTCTATAGGAAAGTCGCGGTTACAGTTTTAAAGTTTAAGGACCCTTCTTAAAGGACTTTGAGCAAACCATTTGGAACTTCAGAGGTTGGAGAGCCATCCCACCTGTGGATACCGTAGTACCCGAGTTACCTATCCCAGAGGAGCTGATTTTATAGGTTTGGGGTGGTGTCAGAAACCACTGTCGTTCTCAATGGAAGGGTGTGAAGAAGTACTGCTGCTGTGAAGCTGAAAAGGGTATGGAGGAATACAAGCCTGGATTCTGGAAGGAAGGAACCTGAAAGCAGAGGAGACAGAGTCTGGGTCACTTCAGAGTGACCAGAGACTCGGTAGTCGAATGCCCACCGATGTCGGGAACTTTAGGTGCGAAGAAAGGATGCTTGACTCTGCAGCCACGAGGACCAGGAGATGTCGAGGATGACCAGGAGCTGGGGATGAGCTGTCCCACTAAGGATGCCGAGTGCTGAGTGGTCGGTGTCCGGCTGGAGCACCAACAAGCCTTGGTAAAAGCAACCCACGCAGGAAGGTCAAGCAGATTATGGTGTGAACCAGCAAGGTCCAGGAGACTCACCAATGGGGAGTCAGGGCAGATCTGGAGCAACCAGGAGAGCCCAACAGAAATCAAGATTATCCTCAGGGGGGACCCACAGGTCTAAGGACCAGGAGTCGCGAGGGGACCTCGAGCAAGATTGGGAAGTACCAGCCCACGGAGCATTCAATGCAAGGAGTCCAGAGTTGTTTGGTGCAAATACTGCTTTGGGTCAGGACTACATGGAATCCAATGTTCATGCTCGGGAATTGCCAACAAGCATATGCAACTGCAAATGGATCCGGTGCACTCGGTTTGGGTTATGCAGGTTCCACAAGGGATACTAGCCTCAGAATTGCTGAGAGGGCATATCAACCTCAGGGACCTTTGAAAACCCACCTCCTGTGTTGCTGAAATCTTTGGAGTCTGCAGGAACTCAGGAACAGAAGACTGGTCAGTTGCGTTAAGGGGCCTGCAGTTGCAGGGGAGTGACTCCTTCACTCCAAGGGAGATTCTTCAGTTGTCGTTAGTGCACCACAGGTCCTGCATGAAGCCTGTATGGAGCAAGGCCACAGACCAAGCTTTGGATGGAGAATAAGACCTCTGAACTCGGCCTGAGGCCCGCTCTCTTCCCAGCAGCTCCGCTGTGCTCTGCCCTGCCACTGATCTTCATAGCCCCACCCGTGTAGGGTTCGAGACCGCCCTGTGCTCACCTAGCTGGTATTGCTCATTGTGTTTCCCCCCTCGTTGCGATGCGTTACTGTAGCACTGTTATTCAGTTGTTATTATTATTATCTGTGATTGCTATCCCCCACTTGTTGTGACTTGTTCCCTGCAGTCTGCCATTATCTCTGTGCCTATCCGTCTTATTGGATTGTGTCCATTTTTCACCTGCCTTTTTCTGCCCCATGACCCCTCCCCCTTGACCACCCGCTCCCAACTCCCTGCTGCACATCCCCCTCTCCTACTTAATGGCGGCAGTTAAAAGGGAGTGCGAGTAAGACCTCTGATCTCGGTCCGAGGCCCGCTCTCTTCCCAGCAGCTCCGCTGTACTCTGCCCCGCCGCTGATCTTCAGAGCCCCACCTGTGTAGGGTTCATGACTGCCCTGTGCCCACTTTGCTGGTATTGCTCATTGCTCTGCCCCCCTCTTTGTGATTCATTATTGTAGCACTGTTAATCGGTTGTTATTGTTATATTCTGTGATTGCTGTCCGCCAATTGTTGTGACTTTTTCCCTGCATTCTGCAATTATATCTGTGCTCATCCGTCTTGTTGGATTGTGTCAGTTTTTCACTTACCTTTTTCACCTTTTCCAGCCCTTCCCACTGCCGCCTCCACCCCATGGCCCTTCCCCCTGACTGCCCGCTCCCACCTCCCTGCTGCACATCCCTCCGCCCTCCCCTACTTAATAGCAGCCGCTGCAAGGGAGCGCGAGTAACACCTCTGACCTTTGTCCGAGGCCCGCTCTCTCCCCAGCAGCTCCGCCTCGTTGCTGATATTCAGAACCCCACTGTATAGGGTTTGAGACCGCCCTGCGCCCACCTTGCTGGTATTGCTCATTGCGCTGCCCCCTTCATTGTGATTCGTTATTGTAGCACTGTTATTCGGTTGTTATTGTTATTATCTGTGATTGCTATCCCCCACTTGTTGTGACTTTTTCCCTGCATTCTGCCATTATCTCTGTGCCCATCCCTCTTGTTGGATTGTGTCAGTTTTTCACTTGCCTTTTTCTCCTTTTCCCACCGCTGCCGCCTCTGCCCCCAGACACCTCCCCCTGACCCCCCGCTCCCGCCTCCCTGCTGCACATCCCTCCCCCTCCCCTACTTAATGGCAGCACCTGCGCGTTCGTGCCGAAGCACGCCTAAGGCAAGCCGGACTGCGCCCGTCCGTGTCCCTACCGCTGCCAGCACCAGGGACCCTGAATCTACGACCATCCATCGCTACAACACCACCATCCTCCTTGCACCCAACCCCGGAAGACTCAGAGACTGCCAACAGGCCTCACCGAAAAGACCCACAGCCAGTTATCCTGCCTCCACTGCCACCTAATCCTCACCACAACCCCTGTCTCCAACACCGCTGATGCTAGCAACGGCTACACCCTAAGATGCATCCTCCTCAACGTACACTCCGTACACAAGCACACCATAAATATCTGGAACCTACTCGACTCCCTCTCGCCCGACATCACCATCTTCACCACGACTTGGGCCAATGCCACCTCCGACCCAACTTCAACATCGCCATCCCAGACGCATACAAAATCCAGAGGAAGGACCGCCCCAACCACCCGGGAGGGGGCCTCGCCATCGCCCATAAGAGCACCCTACACCTCACCACCTACAGCGAAACCTTCCCCTCCTCCAAACACCTGCACTTCCAGATCAAGATCACCCCCAATACCACACTCCGAGGAACTCTTGTCTACAGACCCCCTGGCCACCCTTCACCACCACCATCACTGACTTCATCGCACCACACGCCATCACATCAATGAACTACATACTCATTGGAGACCTAAACTTCCACGCCAACAACCCCAGCAACCGCAACTCCCCCACCCTTTGTGACAACCTCATCAACATCGGACTTAAACAACTCGTCACCACACAGACCCATCGAGCAGGAACACCCTTGACCCCATCTTCGCTACAGGAAACAGCGTCCACTTCAGCCACACAACGCAACCACCATGGACCAACCACCACTGCATATACTTCACCGTCGACAAACCCAAGGCACCCAAACCACTCCTACGCCCTCCACAAAGGAACTGGAGCAAAGTCACCGACGAGCAACTTAACTCCACCCTCACCCAAGACAGCCACACCTAAACATACGACTCAAAGAGCGCAGCCAGAGAACTCCACAGACAAGCTCTCCCGCTACGCAACCCTGACAAACAGGACGCCATGACGGACTACCACACCCAAATCAGAACCACTAAGAGAGACTTTATCCACAACAAAATCCTCACCAAGTCCACCAACTCCAAGGAACTCTTCAGCGTCATTCAGGAATTCACCAACCCACGCAGCGAAGCCACAGACATCACCCCGTCCCAAGACCTCTGCGACAAGCTTGGAACCTACTTCTACCTCAAGATAAAAACCCTCTATGACAACTTCATCGACCATCCTCCAGATGCCACAAATGCCCCTGCCTCTAAGGGCACCAGCCAACCCACCATTTCCAACTGGAGACCGATCATGACCGAAGACACCGCCTCGACCATGTAAGGCATCCACTCGGGGGCCCCACCGACCCTTGCCCTCCTCACATCTACTACAGAGCTATGGCTACCATCACACCCAAACTGCAATGCACCATCAACACCACCTTCAAAACAGCCCCCTTCCCAGACGACTAGAACCTCACAGAAATCAGGCCCCTGCTCAAGAAGCCCACAGCGGACCCCACCGACCTCAAGAACTATCGGCCCATCTTGCTCCTCCCCTTCACAGCCAAAGTTGCAAAGAAAAACGTCAACCGGGAACTGACACGATTCATCAAAGAGAACGCCATCCTCGACCTGTTCCAATCCGCATTCCAAAGCAACCGCAGCACCAAGACCACCCTACTCGCCGCCACAGATGACATCCGCACCTTCCTGGACCAAGGCCACTCCGTAGCCCTCATCCTACTCAACCTCTCAGTGGCCTTCAACACCGTCTCTCACTGCACACTAATCGCCAGACTGCACAACGCCGGCATACAAGGAACATCTCTTGACTGGATCCGATCGTTCCTCACCGGAAGAAGCCAGAGAATCAGCCTACCACCCTTCCTCTTCAATCCTACAAAAATCCCCTGCAGAGTCCCACAGGGGTCGTCACTGAGCCCGACCCTCTTCAACATCTACATGCCCCCTTACAGCCATTGTCTGACAACAGGGCCTCAACATCGTATCCTATGCCGACGACACCCAGCTCATCCTCTCGCTCACCCGAGACTCCACCACCACCAAACTCATCTTTTAGAAAGGAATGCAAGACGTCGCAGTCTGGATGACCAACAGCTGTCTGAAACTCAATGCCGAGAAGACTTAAGTCCTCATCCTTGGAACCACCCCTACAGCATGGGACAACACCTGGTGGCCGACCGTCCTCGGAAGCCCACCTTCCCCCTCAGACCAGGCCAAGAACTTGGGCATCATACTCGACTCTTCATTCACCAGGAATAGACAGGTCAACACCATCATATCCAGCTGCTTCAACACCCTCTGCATACTTCACAAGACCTTAAAATGGATCCCCCTGAGTCAAGGAAGAATGTCACCCAAGCACTCATCACCAGCAGACTGGACTAAAGAAGCATACTCTACACCGGCATCAACAAGTCCCTTCTCTGCAAACTCCAGACCATACAGAACACTGTCACCAGACTCGTCCTCGGCATCCCCCAGCAAGAACACCTACGAAGACTTTACTGGCTCCCCGTAGAGAATAGAGTCACCTTCAAAACCCTCACCCATGCCTGCAAATACCTACACAACAACGGACCCAAATACCTCAATGACAGAATCAACTTCCACGTACGAAACCTCCGATCTTCCAACCTCGCACTGGCCGAAACCCCGCACATCCACAGAGCCAGAGCAGGCGGAAGATCCTTCTCTCACATTGCAGCCAAGAACTGGAACGAGCTACCGGCAGACATGAGATGACCACCCTCCCTGAACACCTTCAGGAAGACTCTCAAGACCTGGCTCTTCGGCTAAGCAGACCTGCGGACCCCCCCCCCCCCCCCCCCTCAGCACCTTGAAACCCTCACGGGTGAGTAGCGCACTTACAATTCCCCTTATTGGATTGATTGAGGGTGATGAAGTCGGGCCCAGTCGTAGTCCAGCGAAGTCCAGAGTGTCCAGATGGTCAAAGGTCAGTGGTTTCTTCTTGTAGAATCTTGTCCACATAAAATCTAAAGTCTTCCAGCAGATAAGCCCTTTTTTACCAACGGGAGAGGGTTGGACAGATTCGAGGGACCCTCCTAGGGGAGGGTCAGGACAGAGGGGTGGTTACACCCATGTCCTTTGTCCAGTTTCACGCCAGAGCAGGGGCCAATGGCTCCCAGAACTGGTTTGAGATGCAGAGGGTTCTGTGTAGGGTTTCTGAGTGTGCAGGAAGAATGGCGTCTGTGCTGGTAGCGGTAAGTGATTAATGAAAAGTATTAACTATCTGGCGGTGCTACAGGTCAGAGGAGACCCTAAAACCTCTGTAGGGAGTGACAGGGGCTCACTCAATGATTAGAACAAAAAGTCCTGTGCACACGTACAGATTAAGATATGGTCATGATACTCATGGTAAGACAAATAACCATATTCAATGAAACAAGGTAGACAAATCAGAAATGTTGATTATCAAAATGAAATATATTTTGCCTACCTGATAAAGCAAATAACCAGCTCATTTCTTACATCTGTACCATTTTCCTTTTATCTTTTTCCCAGCCCTGAAGAGTCACGGTTATAGCACCCACATGACGAAACACGTGTCGGCTGGTTATTTGCTTTGATGTTATCCTTCCTATCAGGAAGGCTAAATATATTTCATTTTGAAAATCAACATTTCTGATTTGTCTACCTTGCTTCATTGAATACGGTTATTTGTCTTACCGTGAGTATCATGACCATATCTTAATCTTTACGTGTGCACGGGACTTTTTGTTCCGGTTTGAGATGCACTATGCACAGGGACAACAAATGTGCCCCCAGTGCAGACTTTCAGGCAATCTCAGCGTGCACAAGCCCAGCTCCAATAAACTAAATCCTGTTGAGACGTGGTCACTCCTCCCTGTGACAGAATGCCTAAAGTGCTGCCTTTCTCTGCTTGAGCTTTGCTCAGCAGTAGGAGGGCAGAAATGTGTCTCTGGTGGGCAGCATCCAATTTGTGCTGCCCGGGTCAAGAAGGCTGGCACCAGATAGACCAGTGACCCCTCACGAAGCTCGCATCGGAAGGGTGGAATCATACCTCCCACACCAGTTACCGGTGTGGAGGTTTGATTCTAAGGCATATGATACCAAACACAATATGTTTCTATGCAGCCGTTTTCGAGATAGCATTTACCGCGAGGTTATAATGCACCTCTACCTATATGTCCGGCTGAGTCACACACAACCCGGGAGGATGGTCTCTAAAGGCTGCAGAAGGGCTCTGCTCATGCAGGGGTACCCTCTCACTAAAAACCCAGCACACTGCCTTCAGGATTGATATGGCCTGCTGTAGGGGTGACTTATAAGTTTTAAGTGTAGTGACCTATAGATATAGTAAACTTATATCTAACGTAAGTGGTGCAAGCACCATCTTACACAGGTTGCAGTAGCAGACCCATAGTTCCATTTTGCATGGCCTCTCATGAGTGGCATAATACATGGGGAGGCCTCTGGGGTACCAATGCTCTGGGTACATAGGTACCATATATTAGGGACTTATAAGGATACCCCAGTATCCAATCTGGAGTGTACCAAAATACATGTCTAACCATTTAAGGGAGAAAGCAGATAGACTGGGATCCTGATTTGCAGGATCCCAGTCCGACTAGTCAAAAACCAGCAAAACTCCAAGCAAAAAGTGGGAGTTACCGTGCAGTCAGATGCTACCTTCCTACATAACCTCCCCAATGAAAGGAGATAAGACTAACCTTGCCCAGTTGAGACTTTATTTCCTAAGTGACCATATAAGGAAGGTCCTGCACTAGCATGGAAGCTCCCTGTCTTATGGACCACTAAGGAGTCCCTACCCTGAAGGATTGTGGATTCTCTCCAAAATTTAGGATAACTACCTGTAGTTTGCTTCTGCCAAGAATTAGCCTGGTGGTGTGCCTGAGTAGGGAAGTGAGACCCTAATAGGGTGGGTCTCAGCTTCCCCAGAGCACAGGTCACCATAGAGGCCTTTCTTTCCATGACTGAGTTATATCTGGCCCTAGGGGTCAGCCTCTGGCTGCCTACAGCTGGTGGTTGAGTCCCTCTGTTTGGAACAATCAAGGGCCAGGTAAGGTTTGGGACAGCTTTGCCCCAGGTTTTCCTATGCCCATCAGAGTCCATCTGGGGGATGTCACTACCTAAGGGTAAGAGGCATCCCTCAGAATGTTGAGGAATATTCACCTGGCTAGTGCTACTAGACTGGGTGTCCCTAATCTGATGTTGAGGGGTTCCTCTGGACAGTGGGCACCTAGGGGTCCACTGACATCCCTGACCTCTACAGTCCTAGGCTGACTGAGGCTGGGTAGAGAGGGGCAGGATACCTGCTCCAGACTGGGCACCTCCTTGGAAGGGTACCCTGCCCTCAGTGGTTCTGCAAGGACAGGCCTGACCACCTCTGGGGCAGTTCCTTCACAAGTGGTAGGATCAGTTAAATGTAAAATGTAAATGTCCAGTATTTGTAAAGCGCGAACAATTACCTGAAGGTGTCAAGGTGCTGGGGGCCGTTGGGAAGATTAAGCAAGCTGATCTGCCGCCGGGGTTGGACTGAGGCTCTAGTGGTCCCACCAACTCTCTCAGGGAGGCCTAACATCTGTAGATGGGCCTTTAGCTCTACTTCAGCCCAGGCTGAAGTTTCTAAATCATTACCCAAAAGGCAATCTACAGGTAAATTGGGACACGGCTACTCTCTTTGGACAGTGACCCCTCCCCAACTGAGATTGACTATGGCCATGGGTTGATCTGTCCTCACACCATCAGTATTGCTCACCTGGTACTTAAACTCAGGTAAAAGCTGACCTGTGGGCACCAAGGTTCCTGTCACCATGGTGACACTAGCCCCCGTATCCCTATAGGCTACAGCTTTCTAACTATTGATCAGAGGCTCTTGTCTATACTTGCCCAAGGAATTGGGACTGACAGTAAAAGTGGCAAACCCCATGCCACCATCACAGACTAAAGGGGCCTGTGTGGGTACCTGGCTTGGCTAGGGTCCACCTCAGTCCCCCCCAAAAAAGAACTAAGTTTTTGGGTGCACTACCACCACCTGGATGATTACTACCTGTAGTACCAGGAGGTGTAGAAGTAGTGTTTGTAGGAATATTTTCCTTATTGCTGACAGTGGGGCAAATTGCATCATTGTTCCTGTGGCCTGGCTTCTTACAGACAAAGCAATAAGGTTTTTTTCATTAGAGGAAGGAGTTTGGGACCCACCCCCAGAAGAGGATTTTGGGAGCCCTGCACAGGACTTATCTTTTAATTTAGCCCCACCTTTCTCTTAGGTCTTGAAAGAATCTTTGTTCTGGTCACCACCCTGGGTCTTTGGTTTCACTCTGGTTCTGACCCATTTATCTGCCTTCTTTCCCAATTCTTGGGGAGAAGTCAGATCTGAGACCACTAGGTACTTGTGCAAAAGCTGGTTTTGACAAATTATTAAGGATCTGCTCCCTCATAATGGGAAACATCCTTTACAACGCAACTGTTACCACGCAGTGCCTTTACGACGCAACTTTTACAACGCAAACCATTGCAACGCATTACGCTGGGGGGCGCTCTAGGATAGGGAATAGGTTTAATTTACTATCCAACATCTCCCCTACTATCCACGGGGACTGGAGTTGGAATAATAAATTAAACTATTCACTATCCAGCGCCCCAAAGCACTATGCGTTGTAAAGGCATGCGTTGTAAAAACCGCGTTGTAAAGGCATGCGTGGTAAAAGCATGCATTGTAATGTCATACATCCCTCATAATCAAGTTGTACAATCCCTTGAAATCATTCACTTTGTTGCCGAGTAACCAGCCTTCCAGAGCCTTAATAGCACAATCTCCGCAGTCTACCCAGTCCTGAGTCTGTGTCTTCTGGGTGTCTCTGAACTTAATCCTATACTGTTCAGTGGTTACGCCAACCCATCAATGAGAGCACTCTTCAGTACTGAATAGTTGTTATTATCCTCTTCTCTACAGTGAGGAGCTTATATCTACATTTGTCAACAAAGGAGAGCCACAAAATAGCTGCCCACTGCTCTTGAGGGATCCTTCTGTACTTTACATGCCCTCTCTAAAGCAGTTATCCATTTGCAGATGTTATCCTCTCATGGTAGGAAAGGAATATCTTGCTCAGGTTCCTATGGTCATAAGTATACTCCTTAACCCTAGGGACACTGTTGCTGCCACCATGGGACTCTAGTCCCAATTTCTTTCTAGCCTTATGGAGTTCTAAGGATTCCTTATCTAGGGCCAGTTGCTCTTGCCTGAGCCTAAGCTTGACTTTCTCAAGCTCTAGAAATTGGTATTGTCTTTCATAAGAGTTATCCCTCTTATTAGATTTGGAGGTCCCAATAGAATGTCCTGAATAGTCAGATTCTGCAGAGGGAGATCTGGATCTCCTGGGTAAACTCTGCACTTTTCCAGGAAGAATAAAGAGAGGGCCACTGGGGCATTCTCCACCCTCTTCCTGAAGATCTAAGTTGTCCAGGTTGGAATCATGTTGATCCTCCTGGCCAGGGTTTGAGTCTAGGTCTATAAAATATATCTCCTACCTGCCTGTCTTCATTCCCTGCCCCACCCATCCTTTCTACCTCATCTGACCCAGGGGTCTTTCTAAGGTCATCCAAGATTAACATCTCTATGAGACGTTGGGTGTTGGCACTTCTCCCTGTCTTCAGCTTCCTAGAACCACACGTGGCTTACAATTCTTGAAATGTAAGACCATTGTACCTAGAAGGCAGAGAGACACTAGCTTTTCCTTTAGAAGACATAACTAGTGTGGTGTGGTGTACGCACCTACCTAACCTAGTGGGAACTGAACGCTATTAGGTTGGACTGCTACCGTGAAGGTGAAAAGGGTCTGGAGGAATCCAAGCCTGTATTCTGGATGGAAGGAACCTGAAAGCAGAGGGGACAGAGTCTGGGTTACTTCAGGGTGACCAGGGGTTCGGTAGACTAATGCCCACTATGTCGGTTGCTTTAGGTAAGAAGAAGGGATGCTTGACTCTGCAGCCATGAGGACCAGGAGATGTTGAGATTGACCAGGAGCTGTCCCACGAAGGATGTAGAGTGCTGAGGGGTCGGTGTCCGGTGGGAGCACCAACAAGCCTTGGTAAAAGCAACCCACGCAGGTAGGTCATGCAGATTATGGTGTGGACCAGCAAGGTCCAGGGGACTCACCAAGCAATGGTGAGTCAGGACAAGCCTGGAGCAACCAAGAAAGCCCAACAGGAATCAACATGACCCTCAGGGGGACCCACAGGCAAAAGGACCAGGAGTCGCAAGAGGACCTCGAGCAAGATTGCAAAGTACCAGTCCATGGAGCACTCGGTGTGAGGAGGCCGGAGTTCTTTGATGCAAATCCTGCTCTGGGTCAGGACTACACGGAGTCTAATGCACAAGCTTGGGAATTGCCAACAAGCATATGCAACTGCAAATGGAAACGGTGCATAGAGGTTCATGTTATGCAGTCCCCGCAAGGGATACTGGCCACAGACTTGCTGAGAGGGCAGATCGACCTCAGGGACCTTCACAAACCCACCTCCTATGTTGCTGAAATCTTCAGAGTTCACAGGATCTCAGGAGCAACAGACTGGTAAGTTGCATTAAGGTGCCCTCAGTTGCAGGGGAGTGACTCCTTCACTCCAAGGGAGATTCTTCAGTTGTCATTAGTGCACCACAGGTCCTGCACTAAGCCCGTATGGAGCAAGGGCACAGGCAAAGCTTTGGATGGAGGGGGAGACAAAGTCAGGCCCAGTCGAAGTCCAGTGAAGTCCAGAGTGTCCAGACGGTCGAAGGTTAGTGGTTTCTTCTGGTAGAATCTTGTCCAGGTAAAATCTAAAATCTTACAGCCAGGTAAGCCCTTTGGTACCCACGGGAGAGGGTTGGACAGATTCGGGGTACCCTCCTAGGGGAGGATCAGGACAGAGGGGTGGGTACACCCATGTCCTTTGTCCAGTTTCGTGTCAGAGAAGGAGCCAATGGCTCCCAGAACCAGTTTGAGCTGGACTATGCACAGGGACACCAAATGTGACCCCAGTGAAGACTTTCAGGCGCTCTCAGAGTGTACCCAATGAGCCCCAATACTCTAAATCCTGTCAGGGAGGTGGTCACACCTCCCTGTGACAGGAAGTCTATTGTGCTGCCTTCCTCTGCTCGAGCTTGGCTCAGCAGCAGGAGGGCAGAAATGTGTCTGTGGTTGGCAGCATTAATTTTGTGCTGTCCGGGTCGAGAAGGCTGGCACCGGATAGACCAGTGACCCCATGAAGCTCCCTTAAGAAGGGTGGAATCATACCTCCCACACTGGTTACCGGTGTGGAGATATGATTCCAAGGTTTTGATACCAAACACAATATGTTTCTATGCAGCCATTTTCGAGATAGCATTTACCGTGAGGTTATAATGCACCTCTACCTCTATGGCCGGCTGACTCACAGACAACCCGGGAGAATGGTCTCCGAAGGCTGCAGAAGGGCTCTGCTCATGCAGGGGCACACTCTCACTAAAAAAACTGCACCCTGCCTTCAAGATTGATAAGGCCTGCTATATGGGTGACTTATAAGTTTTAAGTGTTGTGACCCATAGATATAGTGAACCTATATCTAACGTAAGTGGTGTAAGCACCATCTTACACAGGTTGCAGTAGCGGACCTGTAGTTACATTTTTCACACAGCTTTGTTTAAATACCCCTCATCATAGTAATGTACCTCCAACTTATTCCCCTTTTTTAACAATACCAGCTTAAAGGAATATTAAAGTCTTTTTTCTAAAGAGCCAGGTATTTTTTAATTCATAATCACTCCTGACCCTTCCACTCACATTCCTACACTACACATAGTCTTGTTTTTCATAAACAGTGCTCCCAGGTAGTCGTAGGTTGTAGCACGCCCCGTCCCGCAGCGGGCGGGAAGACCCCTATGATGAAGCATGACACCAATGGTTCTTTTGGTGTGTGAGGGCTATTTAAACAAAGCTGTGTGCTTTCCACCACTGTAGGAAACACGCTAGTCTGGGAGATACACCTGTTATAGGGTGGATCTCGTTGTTTCTTATAGCATGAATGCAGGCACCTGGTACATAATAATATAAGAAGAATATTTAATATGCTTGACAAATTTAGACATTACAAATGTATTCCATCTACCCCTACAGGATATGTTATGTAATTGTAAAGATCTCGAATGCACTCTAAGCCTGGGGTGTCGAATAAAAAACGAAGAAAGCTGCAAATTAATTTTGTAGTGGCGTATATATAACAGAGTAAGCCTATTGTAAGCAATGTGGAGTAGAAAATAACTACTGAATAAACCGAAAGGTTGTGAAAACCACAATGTTTTGGATGTAAGAATTATGTAACTTGTCGTCAGTGTTCAGTTTTTAAACTAAAATATTGGGATAGAACGGATGGGTGTGGAAAATCCCAACCCACAACACTGGGCGTCTGAAAGAAGCATTTGTTCCCGTGCTTAGGTGTGGTCAACTAAAGAACATCTTACCCAAACATATTGTTGCTGTTCACGGCAAAGTTTTGCAATTGGGCTACGTCAGTACATAGTAATTACATCTCACCTAGCTGAACAGAAATTGTTTATGAGTAATCTATTGGCTAAGAATAAAGTTGATCGGCAAGTGGAACGTGCGTCATTTAATCTGGAAAGGCTCCTTCGACTACACCTACAGTCGTTCCGTTTTGCCACTGCCATGGAGACAATAACACACATCTACATCGTGAAACCTCGACAGGAGTGACGACTTGGAGGGATTACATAATGGTTATCGATTCCATATATAATGTGGGCCAACCATCTCAGGCGAGGATGGCTGGGTCAGAGGCTTCCAGTGCAATCGTACTTATGTTTACTTGACCTCACGCCCGGGTCACGCGTACAGTGGGGTGGTAGCTGGAGTTTAGGAGTCGTGCTTGCATGAGAATTACTACAGTTCCAGGGCACTATAGAGTTCCGACTTTTGAAAGATGAGCCCTAATTACGTTTGGGTTCAAGAGACTTAATTAAAAAATATTTAGGGACACCTGCTTTCACCCTTAGCTTGACAAAGAATGGTTAGTACATAGTCCTTACTCAAGTTTTGGAGGCGGGCCCAACAGATAATGTGTATGACACGATGGCTCAATTGCGCCGTTCAGTTTTTTCATTCCAGTTTATTTCCACCCGGGGGAGCCTCAACTATTAGCTTGGAACCGGCTAGAAAAGAACTTCCTACTGTGCTTTTCCACGGCTGTCTTTCAAACCTGACCTGGTAGCCCCGTAATGTGATAAGATAAACTCACTGTTAACTTGCACTGCACTCCCAAAACCAGACCTACAAAAGAAATACTATATATTGAGCATCTAGCCCATTTTTGAGAAAACCATTTGTCAGCAACATATTTCCATCCATTAAACGCAGTAACACTTTTACTGAACAAGTAAATTCACCGAATGTATCGATATTAGTTACGGGGATTATAAAGGTTCTGTTTGAGGGGGGATAACCGAGCTCGAGAAAACAGTATGCAATTAGATTGTTCGTTTATTGCTCTAAGATTTGGCATCTCTTTCAATGGTCAACTAAACTCCAACCACCGTTGAAAGCATTTTTATTTTAAACTTCACCAGTACTGAACACTTCAATAAACTTGAAAAAGAATGTCAAATCTGTGCCTACACTGATTGAGATGAGCCACAGCTCGTAGATGGAGAATGTTAAGATTTTATGCCCCATGATATTACATGAACATTTTTAAACTGCCTCATTATACAAGACAGTGGGTCAATAGAACTAACCACATGGTATAAACTCCAACAGAACATAGGAACACTCTACTTTCCATCAGTGCTCACATTGAATACCTATTGTAAACCTTACAAGAGGCTATCATACTTTACATTAGCCCTACAGGCAGATTCAAATAGGTCAAGGCGACTTGTTTTCAGGTGTATTCATTTTAAGTAAGTTATGAGGAAGGACACTCAGAGAATGTACTGGATATTTGTTGGTTTCTTCGAAGTGCACTTTTATATTGTTGTTCTTAAAATATGCATGCAGTGATATCCTTTAGGATGAACACTTATAAAAAAAACTTTCCGGTTTAAACTTCTGACGCAATCTGCGAGATGATTATGCTACTCTAGGCATCTTCCAGTGATAGACAGACTAATAGAAGAACAGAGCTTACCCTAAGGCCCTTTTTGTATCTATAAGGACACTGTAGTGTCACTTGCACAGCTGTTGTCGTGGAGTATGGTACTGCTGTGCGCTGGAGTCTGTTACCACTGTTTTTCCCTTGAGCAGCACGTCTCTGGCATACTTGAGATGACGCTGTAGTTTTCACCGTACTCATCTAATTCCTAGTACCTCAGGTCCTGGTCCTGCTGTCCCCTTAGGTCTACCTGGCCACTCTTTTCCTGGCCCTCTTCGGCATTGATTTCTTAGATCTTGTCTTCCTGGTTTGGATCATCCTGGTCCTCCAGTCCCTGTTTTTCTCACAAAATAGGAGCTCAGAGGGAAATATCAGACCCAGGTACCTTCCACTCATATCATCATATTCACAAAACCTGGTCCTACTTTATACTAGGCAATCTATTTCAAACCATCTCCTGTTGACTCGTTAGTGTGGTTACACATAACCTTACACCCACTCCAGGAGTTTACAACAAGGTGTGCCTGTCTTTAAAATATCCTCGTAAAATCTGTGTGTGTCATTCCTTGTGTGTCTATAGTGCCTACTCTCAAGCTGTGCTTGTGCAATCCCATGTGTGAATGCGGAGAGAGATAGGTCAGACTAAATCAAAAGAATTCAGAAAAAGTCAGAAAAAATGTGTGGGTGGTGGGAAGGTACCTCACGGGAGCAACCACCAGGGAACTGCTGACAGGTTCTCGTCAGTGTGTTCCACTTCTCATCATTGGCTCCTTCCCACCAAAAATAAACAAAATAGAAAGTAGGAAAAATTGTTAATCACCTCAATAGTGTATGTCCCTATAGTACTAATGTGCATCTACCCCCACAGGTATCAACGCCGCTACTCAGTGTGATACTCTATTAAAAATGGAGTTAGAAGTCCCTAGTTATTCGGATACCTTTATTCTATGCTGGGTATCTACTCCCACTAAAACCAACACTCTACCGTTGTGCTTCGTTTTTGTATTCTATGAAGCCAACATGTTTCATTGCCTATCTAAATTCGTCGGCAACTTCTTCAGGGCTGGGGGTGTTTTCTCCACACACCGCCGGGCACTGCCGGCGTCTAAATCTTCATCTCTGTGCCTACTGGCATACCTGGGGTTCCTCGTATGCAGTACTGGTCCACCTTTAAGTTATGTTTTGTGGTCGCTTCTCGTCGACCGTCTATGTCTGTAGACTTTTCTTTTACTCGGGGCTCCCGTTCCCGCTATCTCAAAGTCCCTGTGCCTTACCCTTTCGGGTAATCTAGCGATGCACCTAATGGTCTGGCCCTCTTTGTCCTGGTTCTCTTTGCCTGGGTCCTTCAAAGCCTTATTATTTCGGTCCTGGTCTTCTTGATTATCCCTGTCCATGAGTTTTAGTCTTCCCGGCTTTGGCATTTCTGGTCCTCCTGATCTCCCTCACCCTGGTCCTGCTACCATCAGGTCCTATTCTTTATGCTCCATGTGGTACCCTGGGCCCTGGTCCTATGGTCATCGTCCCCCTGACACTCCTGGACCTGTTCCTTGTTCTCTTAGTGGTCACCCGTTTGATTCTCCTTGCTCTGGTCTTCCTGGTTCTGTCCTCCCGGTAACCTTCTTACTTGCCCTTTCAACATCCATGCTTATTCTGGTCCTGTAGGAGGCTGGCTTAGTATATGGTGTACACTCTAAGTGGTAGCTGTGGAGAGCAGTCTAAGTGATAGCTGTGGAGAGCAGCCTACAGGCTTATCGTGAAGGAGTGTAAAGCTGCTTGTGTTACCACATTTAATCAACAGTGTAGATTGGATGAAAAAGAACCACACAGAGTTTATAAAAATAAGTCTATTTATTATACAACACATTCACTAACACATTGGCATATGTCCTAGCTGAAGGTATCAATAATACACCTAAATATACTCCAAAGAGATCAGGTAAGTAGGACAAATATACACTGGTCTACAGGGGGAGATCAAACCATATATTAAGAAAGTGGAATGCAAACTACAAGGAAGAACTGGACTTGGACCAGAAGGCTCAGAAGAGTTGGGGGAACAATGAACCACCCAAGGTAAGTACCCAGGTACCCCACAGAGGTTGTGTGCAGAGTGGAAACACAGTTGCAGGCCCAATGGAAGTCTACTGAGAAGTCACAGTTACAGTTTTAAAGAAGAAGGATCCTTCCCAGAGGACCCCAAAGAAATCCTTTGGAGGATGGAAAGTTGGAGAACCACCCCACCCATGGATCCCCCAGGAACCAACTTCCCTGCACCACGTAAGCTAGGTGCATAGGGGTGAAGTGACTTTGTAACCTGTCGTAGATGACAATGGAACACTTTGGAGAAAAGGCCTCTGGAGAGGTTTGGGAATATGTCCAGTGGAATACATGGGTGGATTCTTGAAGAGGAGAACCTGTAAGCAGAGGGGAGAGAATATATGCCACTTAGAGATGACCAGGAGGCACAGAAGAGCAAAGCCCACCCTTGGCAGGGAGCTCAGGAGACTTGATGAGGACCTTGTTGCTGCAGCTGTGGGGTCCAGGCGATGCTGAGAAAGACCAGGAGCCATGTCCAATCTGTCCCACATCGGATGCCGGTATCTAGGTCACAAGGAAAACAAGAGAACACTACTCACTATGGAACCAGGGTACTTATTCTATATAAGAAACAATGGTTCCAGTGGTGCAATGCATGTATGCTCAATAATGAATACATAACATAATATCTGATAACATTTATAAAGGTATAAGGGATGTTGGAGGGAAACACAAGGCTCATGACACCAATTTTATATCATCATTACTATTGTATTGTTTCAGAGACAATTATCATAAACATCTACATTGTACACATAGTGTTTTCAAAAAGTGCAAAGGTGTCCCAAGTGTATTGTGAGAACCGAACAATTGTACAATGCAGTAACGAAAAGTGCAATATATACACGGTTTCTGCAAGGGATAATTTACAGGGGAAGGAAGAACGACCATTAAAGCAATTTGTGATAGACAGTAATGTTACAGTGACTATTTCCAATCATAGACACTGTGTGTATGGTTCATTTCCATATGGCGTCAAGGTATCTAGGTGGTCTGTGTCTGGTCTGTGTCTGGTGTGAGCACCAACAAGCCTTGGTAGCCACAAAGAATATGGAAGACAAAAAGATGGAATCATTGGGACCAGCAAGGTCCAAGGTACTCACCAAGTGCAGGAGAGTCAGAGCAGGCCTCAAGCAAGCAGGTGAGCTCTCCAAAGCAGAAGCAGACCCTCAAGAGGATCCACAGGCCGAAAGCGCAGGAGTCACAAGAGGATTTCAGGCAGCTCTCGAAAGATGGAGGGCCATGGTGCAAGGAATGCAGAGAGGACACTAATCTTCGAGGGATGAGATGCTGGAGGCTGGAGCTTCTTGTAGCCTACAGATCTCTGCAGTGAGAGCCAGCAAGCCTTGGCAACAACAAGCAGATATTGTGCACAGTGCTTTAATCCCAGGGACTCCGACAAGGGATGCTGTCCTCCAAATTGCAGAGTAGACAGGTCAGGCCTCTAGAGAGCTGAAGAACTATCACCTGTGCTTCTGAGCCTCGGGAAGTCCATAAGATGACAGGAGCAGAAGACCGGTCAGCTTTGTAATGTGCCTGTAGTTGCAGGGGAGAAACTCCTTCACTCCAAGGGAGATTTCTTTGGATGTCCTTGATGCCCACAGGTCTTCTGGAGAACCTGAGAGAATCGCAGACACTGACGAGGCAGAAGACTTGAAGAACAGCGAGACCAGGAGCAGCAGGAGACTTCCTTGATACAGTCTCAGTTCCAGTTGAAGTCCAACGAGGTTCAAATTTCCAGACGGTCAAAGAGTACCTTGGTTTCAGAGTGGAGTCTTGTTCCACAATGAATCTGAAGACCCATCCATAGGGAAGCCCTTAAATACCCAAGTAAAAGGGTTGGAATGACTCAGGGGTCTCTCCCAGTGAGGTTCCGTGACGATTTTACTCGTGTTTGTAACATTGTCGTAAATACATAATTTTGGTATCAGTGAACCGCAAATGATCCATTTAGTATATCCTGGTGTTTTCGCTATGCTACGAACAAGAGCACTCCGGTTACCAACACATTTCTGTTCTACCCGTGACATCCATCTTAGAACACGGAAGCCATTTTGTATTCCTTGCCCTCACATAGTCAATGGACACGCAATGACCTCTTTTCATTAAAGGACACGTAGGCTTTAACCGGCGATTCACCTTGCGAGTGACACGTGCACCTTAGGCCAGCAACGCTGTAGCAGCATGACTCGGCAAGAACTGCCTCCCCAGCCTGAGGCCAGTCCTGCTATACTGGTTCTTGTGTTCGTTGGCCTGATCATGATTAGGCGGCCGAAGCTGGTAACCGTGCCCATTTACGACCCACAAACATTTCTTATCCTGTCTTTCTATCTTCTGCACCTGGCTCTGCTCCTTTCCTTCTGGGCCTTTATTGGGGGGAGGTAACGAAATTTACGATGAGGCGGTCCGGGTCTTGAATGAAGAATTGACATGGGATTATGATGGACTAGTGGGAACCCCTCATTTGTAATGTTTTGACATCAGATACTGTTGACGATCCCTGTGCAACGCCAAATATTTATTGTTTAAGACACGAATGTTTAGAACTGTGGTAACATGTAAAGAATTTGCCTGAAGCCCAATATTTAGTATATAAGGAGCAACCCTCTTTGTACAAATCGAACAGGCTCCTAGACACTGCCCATGTGTAGTTTCTGTGACTTCTGTGTCCCTGCAGTAATAAACCTTTGGTCTTTGACGCCACCATCGAGAAGCCCGTGTTTCTGTTTGTTTGTGCACCGAGACAGGTGGAACTCCGGGGTCTTCGGGTGTTATCCCTGACACCTCTGGACGGAACCAAAAAGTCCAGAACTCCAATTGGCGCCCAACGTGGGGCGACGTCATTCGGTACCGGTCCAAAAGCCTGAAGAGTTCGAGGAGCTTCGTGTGAAGATTTCAGAGGGAGGCGCCCCACTTCATCGATCCCGGCATATCGCAAAAGTGGCCCCGACGTTCTCTTCCACGAGGGTTCCCGTTCAGACGGCTGCAGTGGTCCGTTGCCTTGACCGTCGCCCTGTCTTGGACCCGAGGTGCAGTCCTCAGTACGGCGAAACGTGACGGGTTTCTCCTTGGTGACGTCTTCAGTACCTCAGTTAAGTATTTTGTAAGGGTTGCTCCTATTTGGATAATCCTTTTAGTTCTCAGTTCAGTTCAGTTCTGTAAGGTTATCACTGGTTATTCTGGTTACGATAATCATTCTGTTCAGTTCAGGTATCGATACATTTGTCAGTTCTGGTAGGCCTAAGTTCTTGGTCCGAGTGCGCATCTTTTCTGTTTGTGTCTTGTTTGTTTTGTGTTCCGGATTATAAAATGGTAAGTCGGAAAAATCGTATATTGTCTTGTTTTAGTTGCAACAGTGATTCCCAGTTGGAGGACTCGTGTTTGGTTCCTCCGATTGGAACTCCCCTTTATGATCTATATTGCAAGTTTGGTGTGGGCCCTATCTCTTATAACGAGGTATGGATCCGCTACACAGAGAAAGATGGTGTCCTTAGTTGGCCACTACATGGTAGTTTTGAACCTGAAGTTCTCGATAATCTAGAAAGAAGGTTGTTTAAGAAGAAAGCCCGGCCGGCAATGTTTGATTCTTTCCGTTATTGGCGAAAAGAATCTAAACAGAGAGAAATTAAAAAGTTGAAGAAAGAACAGAAAGAGCAAGAGTTGACTTTAGAACAGTCTGCTAGACAGCTGCAACTCAACGAGTCTGAGAAAGCGATGGAGGTGGCCGATAGAGAGCGTAATTTAGCGATAGACAAGTGCTATCCTGCTTTGCCATCGAGTACGGCTAAGATAGTAGAGGACCCTGAAAAGGATCCCCTGTTGTCTTACTTGTTACGATCACCCCCACCGTATGCACAGGGTGCTACGGCTCCTCCTATACCGAATGTTCAATTACCGGTTGCTGGACAACCTGGTGTCCCTGTTCCCGCTCCCCTGAATCAAGTTCCTGTACCTCCTGTGGTCAATATTAATGTTCCTTCGACAACCCCTCGTCTAGGGTTGCCGGCTTCTTTACCTATGCCTGTGTCGCTCACACCTGCTACTCCGGGGCAAGCTATTTTTCCTGCTACTCCTACTGTTCCTGATCTATCTGTTCCAACTGCTACTCTATTCACTGCCTCTGTTAATATTATGACTCCGCTTTCTGTTCGTCGAAGAATCACTGATTCTGTCTCTAATATTCTATCTCCCTTCTATAAAACTTTGATTAAGACTCCTACCTCTGACTCTATGCAGAGACGTAGTCAGCTTCCCAGTACTGAAGAAAAAGGAATATTAGATTCCACTGCTCTTAGATGGGTTTCGAAAGTTGGAAGATATAATGTACATAATGTATTAGATACATTTATGCAATGGAACGAACCGACACAACGATATGTGTTCGATGAAATGTGTTTCCTTCTACGTGAGGAATTGGAAGAGGATGACCCTGAATCAAATCTAGGAGAATTAATTAATGTTCAAAAAGAGTTTGCTGCAGGTATGATAGTTGGACAAAATATAAAAGAAGCGATGGAACTGATTCTAAGTTATAGGAATGACTCATCCCTTCGTTCACCGAGGGAATTAGAGAAACGTAGTACGAAACGAAATCGTCAATATCCAATGAGAGAGGTTCCACCAATTTGGCGTGAAGCTGTGCAAGCTAATGCAAACCTTGGTATTGCAGCCGCTCCGGCCCAATTCCAGAGAGTCTGGATACATATTCCATGGAAGAGAGCTGAAGTATTAGCAGTGAAACAGGCCTTGCCAGATCCGCGTAAAAATCCTGCAGGGTACTACAAAGAGTTGGCTCAAACAGTTGACGCTTGTGTATTGAATCTTGCTGACATAGATCTGCTATTTGGTAATGTAGTACCGCAACCAATTTGGGCTAAAATTCGTAAAGAGAATCATCCAGTTGCCCTAGGTGGTGACTGGGCAGCTATAATTGCAGCGGATGGTCAACAAATAGGTGGTTCCAAACCTGAACCTTTAATTGCTAATTTGCCTGGTAGAATAATCGATTTAATGAAAACCTTGATGCCAGCATTACGCGTTAACTGGGACAAATTGTCCGCGTGCAAACAAAAGAAAGACGAAAGCGTCTCCGACTTTTTCACAAGATTCGAGGAGACTTTCGTGGATCATAGTGGTCAGGATATGAGCACAGAAGGAGGCCAGAGATTATTTGTTGATAAATTTGTGCACAATCTGTTGCCAGAACTTAGTGGTAAATTAAAGAATTCTGAAAGTGCGTGGGCTGTCTCTACGACTGCGCAAATACTTGCGACTGCTCAGTACTATGAAAATAGGGATAAAGAAGAGAAGGAAAAATCAGATAAAAAGACGAAAGATTTAAAAACTAAAGTACTTTTACAGCAAGCTTATCCGCCTCGCATGAATCAGACGAATATGCAGCAAGGGTCATATCAAAGAACGGATTATAATTTTCAAAGGCCACAATACCAATGGAATCAATGTGCTTATTGCAAAAAGGAAGGTCATTACAAAAGTGAATGTCCAGTTCGAACGCAAAATAATGCTGCGGCAGCTCAGAGAGGTCATGGTAGTTCTATGCAAAACTCCAGAGGTCGAGGACGTGGTGCTATGCCTCCGCAGACGAGTGATCGCCCCTCTAATTATTTCGACCAGCGAAATGGACAATCTGCCCAACGGAATAGGTCTCCACAGTATCATGTCGAAGACTATTATGAAGCTAGTGAGGAAATTCAGCAAAGTGAGTACTAGGACAGCCATGGACAAAGAGAGGGAGTAGTATCAGTTCCAGTAGATCAGAGTGGGCCTTATGTCGCAGTAGCAACATCAGGTATAGTCGAACCGTTTCTGTTGGATACTGGTGCAGCAAAAAGTTCTATCATACATGCGAAACTCCCTGGCGCACCTTTGTCTGGCTCGACAAACGTTTCAGTAGGTTTTTCGGGCGCCCCTGTTCACAACCCTGTTTCTGGTCCTTTGTCTATTTCTGTTGGACCCCGTCAATTGAAAGCACCCCTGATTTTGACGACAGGTTGTAACGAAAATCTGCTTGGTTTAGACTTGTTAAAACGCCTGTACGCGACATTGTACTGTTCTCCAGCAGGAGTACAGCTTACGTTGGGTAAAAGAATAATATCCCCGATGTACTTGTCGATGGATGCGCTCCCACCAGAGCTGCGTTCACTCCCTGATACTCTTTGGGCGACTGGTCCTAATGATGTAGGTCTATTGGAAATTCCACCCTATGTAGTAACTTTGAAAGCAAATGTCAAACTTCCACGAATTCCACAATACAGAATCTCTAATGAAGGCGAGCGTGCGCTCCTACTGATAGTACAAGACCTGATCAAGAAAGATGTTGTAGAAGAGACTAGAGGAAATGTCTGTAATAGTCCTGTACTGCCTATTTTGAAACGAACTGACCCTACAAAGCCTCCAGTATATAGGTTCGTAATTGATCTCAGAGAGGTTAATAAAATTGTGATCCCACAGTTTCCTGTGGTTCCAGACATTACTGCATTGTTAACGTTGATTCCTGCTACAGCAGCATGGTTTTCAGTTGTCGACTTGAAAAATGCCTTTTTCAGCATTCCGATAGCCGAGGAAAGCAGAGATATCTTCGGTTTCTCTCTAGGAGGACGAAGTTTTAGATTTAAACGCGCTCCACAAGGTTATTGTGAAAGCCCATCCATTTACAGTCAAGCATTAAAAAGCCAGTTAGATTCCTTCGTACTTCCTCGTGGTTCTGCTTTAGTACAGTATGTCGATGATCTTCTAGTGGCTGCCGATGACAAGGAAACTTGCAAAACAGCTACAATTTCTTTATTGCATCACTTGTCAGATTTGAATCACAAGGTGTCACCTTCAAAAATACAATACTGCTGCCAAGAAGTGACCTACCTAGGTCATCTCTTGTCAAAGGAGGGAAGGAAGTTGACCCCAGAGAGAATAAAAGCAATTACACAGATGAACGTTCCTAGCACGCAGAGAGAAGTACGTGCCTTTTTGGGTATTACCTCATATTGTAGGCAATGGATCCCAAATTTTTCTCTTCTAGCAAAACCATTGGTAGCCTTGACTGGGAAAGGTGTTCCGAGTCCGGTACCATGGTCTGCTGAATGTCAGCAGAGTTTTTCTGAGTTACGAAATGCACTGTGTTCAGCACCTGTATTGGGTACACCCGACTACAGTAAACCATTCACACTCTATGTCCACGAGAGAGAAGGTTGTGCATTGAGTGTTTTGACGCAGAAATTTGGTGATAAACAACGCCCTTGTGCGTATTTTTCATCAACATTAGATCCAGTAGCTAGAGCATTGCCTAGTTGCTTGAGAGCTACAGCCGCAGCTGCAGTTTCCATTCGACAATCTGCTGGTTTAGTAATGAACAACATGCTAGTAGTCATGGTTCCTCATGCTGTGGATACACTCATGAACCGAACCAAGACGCAACACCTTACCAGTGCTAGATTATCAGGTTATGAACTGACACTGTTAGCTAGTCATATTCAGATCAAAAGATGCAATGTATTGAATCCAGCAACATTGTTGCCGACTAGCGAAGAGTCGAGTGATTCCGAACCACACGACTGTTGTTTCAAAACTGAGGAAGAAACAAAAGGACGAATCGACCTAAAAGACACTCCGTTGTCAGAACCGGATGGCACGTTGTATGTTGACGGGTCTTGCTTCAAATTGGAGAATGGTGATGTGACTGCTGCTTATGCAGTAACAACTTTGAATACGATTGTGGAGACTGCAAGAGTGAGTCAGAATTCTGCCCAGGCTGCAGAATTGATCGCGCTAACAAGAGCGTGCGTTTTAGCTAAGGGAAAGAGAGTGAATGTGTTCACAGATAGTCAGTACGCGTTCGGCGTGGCCCATAGTTTTGGCCGTTTGTGGAAAGAAAGAGGTTTCATTACGTCCCATGGGACTAAGATTCAACATGGTCAGCTAGTTAATGACTTGTTGGAATCTCTAACCTTGCCGACTGAAGTTGCGATTGTGAAATGCAGTGCTCATAAAGCAATCACGGATGATGTTGGTCGTGGGAATGCTTTTGCTGATGAGATCGCAAAACAGACAGCTAGAAATATGATGCGTAGAATGTATGTTGCAACGTCTGCAAGATGGATTTCTGAGTCTGGAATGTGTGAGGACACAGTGGAAAGCGTGAAGGAAATTCAGAAAGAGGCGACTGAGGAGGAAAAACTTGCATGGAGAGAGAGCACGGGTAAATTGGACTCGAGTGGGTGTTGGATTGACTTGTCGGAACAACAGCGTTGGATGTTGCCTGATGCGTATGTGCTTGCAGTAGTAACGATGGCACATGGAACAGCGCACATCAGTTCAAAAGGGATTTGTAAGATGTTGGCCCCGGTCTGGAAGAATGACGGGATTAGTAAGTGTGCAGAGAGAGTGGTGAGAAATTGTATGGTATGCTTGATGCATAATCCTGGCAAGGGAATCCCCACACCTGCAGGTCACTTCGCTCCTCCTTCCTGCCCCTTTGAGGTGATCCAGCTAGACTTCATTCACATGGATCGTTGCAATAATCTGAAATACGTCCTAGTGGTAGTTTGTGCTTTCTCCAGATGGATCGAAGCATACCCGCTAAAGGACAATACTGCCTTATCCACCGCCAAAATTCTTCTTAAAGAATACTTCCCCAGATACGGAATGCCACGGATAGTATGGTCAGACAACGGAAGTGAGTTCGTAGGGAAAGTTATGCAGAGTGTGTGTGCCGGTCTAGGGATTAGACAGAAATTTCATAGTGCGAATCATCCCCAGTCCGCGGGTTTAGTCGAGGGTTATAATGGCACCCTTAAACTGAAACTCGCTAAGATACAAGCATCCACGGGTTTGTCCTGGCCAGACGCATTGCCTCTGGCTTTGCTATCAACAAGAGCAACTGTACATTCTAGAGTAGGGCTTAGTCCTTACGAAATAGTTTTTGGCCGTCCTGCAAATGTTTGGGGGGTACCTAGACCGAAAGAATTTAAGCAGCTGGAATACCCAATGTTAATTGATTACCTTTTCGACTTGACTGCTAAATTGAGTCTTATTCACCAACAGGTTTTCGATGCATTACCAAAGCCACCGGAGAGTCCAGGCCATCAGCTGAAACCGGGTGATCAGGTGGTCATCAGAAATTTTGCAAGAACAAAAAATCTTCAGCCCAGATTCATTGGCCCATTCCAAGTCCTGCTAGCAACGAGAACTGCTATTCGTGTGGCCGGAAGGAGAAATTGGATCCATACGACTCATGCTAAACGTGTGCCTCTGCCACTTCCTTACGACAACTGGGTAAAGAAAGGAATCGGTGCCTTTGAAACGGAACAAGTCCCCAGGTTCATACCTTTCAGCGATGCAGAACTGATCACGGATTCACCAAATTCTGACTCTCCTCCTGAAACTGCTCTTTTGAACACTGAACATTTGCCATCTGCACCAAAAGAACATTTGCCATCTGCGAACGTGAACATTGCAACGTCAGCTGAAAATACATTGTTTCCAGATCAGACAGCTCCTGCAAAACTGAGATACAACTTACGTTCTCGCAATATGGACAAATAAAGCAGGAAACTGCCTATTTTCAGATTTGAATTTGCTATACATTGCCTCCAGCCAGGAAGTTTGCTAATACTTTGTATTGTTTCTTTTTGTTTTAAAATTGCCTTGCCGTCTGGGTAGCCGTAGGGTCGTGGCTGTGTGCCTAGTTGAATCTGCGGGGGTCCGACACAAGGTCGATCTTTCTGTTAGTTCTGGGAACTCCCAGGGCTGATAGAGGCATTTTCATCTACGTACACATCATCAGTGGTCGCGAACGGTCGTAGAAGATGGAGCTTCCTGAGCTACAACGAGGAAATGTAATTTATGTTCGCAGAAATAGACTGAACAGAATACTACACAGCAAATGCTTTCTAATGCAATGTGCAGTTACATTTTTAATTGTTTTGATAACGTTGGTGGGTGGAATCGTCTTTGGTGTACATTTGATTTTTATGCCAGTAACTACAGTACCTTCCCTTGATCCTACTACTTCTACGGTTTCTTCTATGCATTCTTTTCACTCATTTCCTGAACACGAACAAGCTCGACGCTCAGAATTTATTAACAATACATTTGTACAGCTCTTGCATCAACACCAACTGATAGTTAATACTACAGACTGCTGGGTGTGTGGCTTGATACCTCACACTATGGATAAAGGCATTCCCTATCTAGTCTTGCCTTTCAGCTATAATGGATCATTTCAGGCCTTTCAGACCATTTTCTCATATGCCCTTGAGACCTATCCTCCGCGTCCACCACGGTCCACTAAATACAACTCAGCCAACAAAGCTTTAGTCCAGGGAATTATTGATATGATTAAAGACGTCAATAATACTCCATCTTATCCTAGAGATGAATTACTGGTGTATTTGAGTTGGAACTCTACAGAGTATCGCCTTAGTTTGGGAGAAAGCAAGCGTAAAAGCTCCACTTCAGTTTGGGTCGTACCTCACCGAGGTCAGGTCTGTTTGCAAGGAAATGGGAGAAATCCGAGAGCTCAGCTAGGGAGGAGTGAGTGCGTTGAGACTTACGTATTTCCGTCTAACTCCTCCCCTGCCTTTCTGACTGCTAGGGGTACCTACTTCATTTGTCAGGACAGAGCATATACATGGCTGCCTGCTGACTTTTCAGGTTCATGTTATATTGCTCGATTGTTACCCCCGACATACACTGCTTCTTCAGATTATCACAAAACCAGAGTAGCAAGAGGTGTCTTCAGCAAGGAAGATACCGCTGGTCAAGAAGCTGGAGACTTCTTCAAGGGTTTTCTTCCGTTTTGGGGGCCTATGGCCAATAGTAGAAACCTTCGTCAACTAACACGGGTAGTTGAATCTACAATTACAGAAACTGCTGGTGCCCTTAGTAACTTAACAGCTGAGCTTCAGGCGGATCGTCTCATGACGTTGCAGAACCGTATGGTTCTAGACGTAATACTTGCAGATCGAGGTGGGGTATGCAGAATGATCCAATCGAGCTGTTGTGTCTTTATTCCAAATAATGCTCCAACGGTCTATGAAGCAATCTCTAAGCTACATAAGATTTCCGACTCTATACACGTAGATAAGGGAAACTGGTCCTTCATGGAGTGGTTTTGGACTCTGGTATCAGCGTGGGGATGGAAGGTTCTGATGGTCATTGGTGTCATCCTAGTATTTCTGTTCTCGTGCTGTCTTATTATCCAATGTGGTCCCGCTCTGTGTAGCCTCTGTGCTGCAACCTGTTTCAGAAAACCACCTGCATTAGGAGAAAAGGCACGAGACAGGATGATGATACAACAACATGTCACTAACCTAATGAGCATAGAATTAGACTCTGACTCTGATATAGACTGAGTAATTGCCTATGTAAGGGCAAAAGGAGGGTCTGAGGTTCCGTGACGATTTTACTCGTGTTTGTAACATTGTCGTAAATACATAATTTTGGTATCAGTGAACCGCAAATGATCCATTTAGTATATCCTGGTGTTTTCGCTATGCTACGAACAAGAGCACTCCGGTTACCAACACATTTCTGTTCTACCCGTGACATTCATCTTAGAACACGGAAGCCATTTTGTATTCCTTGCCCTCACATAGTCAATGGACACGCAATGACCTCTTTTCATTAAAGGACACGTAGGCTTTAACCGGCGATTCACCTTGCGAGTGACACGTGCACCTTAGGCCAGCAACGCTGTAGCAGCATGACTCGGCAAGAACTGCCTCCCCAGCCTGAGGCCAGTCCTGCTATACTGGTTCTTGTGTTCGTTGGCCTGATCATGATTAGGCGGCCGAAGCTGGTAACCGTGCCCATTTACGACCCACAAACATTTCTTATCCTGTCTTTCTATCTTCTGCACCTGGCTCTGCTCCTTTCCTTCTGGGCCTTTATTGGGGGGAGGTAACGAAATTTACGATGAGGCGGTCCGGGTCTTGAATGAAGAATTGACATGGGATTATGATGGACTAGTGGGAACCCCTCATTTGTAATGTTTTGACATCAGATACTGTTGACGATCCCTGTGCAACGCCAAATATTTATTGTTTAAGACACGAATGTTTAGAACTGTGGTAACATGTAAAGAATTTGCCTGAAGCCCAATATTTAGTATATAAGGAGCAACCCTCTTTGTACAAATCGAACAGGCTCCTAGACACTGCCCATGTGTAGTTTCTGTGACTTCTGTGTCCCTGCAGTAATAAACCTTTGGTCTTTGACGCCACCATCGAGAAGCCCGTGTTTCTGTTTGTTTGTGCACCGAGACAGGTGGAACTCCGGGGTCTTCGGGTGTTATCCCTGACACCTCTGGACGGAACCAAAAAGTCCAGAACTCCACCAGAGGAGGGGCTAGACAGAGGGGAGGATACTCCCCCATACCCATCCAGTTTCATGCCAGAGCAGTAACCAAGGGTTCCTGAACTGGCTCAAGCTAGCATATGCAAGGAGGGCCCCAATTGTGCCCTTCAATGCTCCCCCAGCCCAGTACACTAAGTCCTGTCTGGGAGGTGGTCACACCTCCATTTGACAGTGAACCTATTGTTCTACCTTTCCCTGCCCCAGCTCAGCTCAGCAGCAGGAGGGCAGGATCGTGTTTGTGTTTGGCAGCAGCACTAGCTTGCTGGCAGACCCTAAAAGGCTGATAGTGAGAGTACAAGGGACTCCTCTAAAGCCCCCCTGTACATGGAATCAATGCATTACCCTTGGGCTATTTCTATCAGCCAACCCTTAACGCTGGCTTAAGAAACAATAGGAGAGATATGCATGAAAATAGCCTCTATATATACAATGTTGCAGTGAAAAACCTGTTTGATGCTCTCCCTGTATTAGATGAGGTAGATTGATTAAACACCTTGGCTATAAGTGACATACTCAGACTGATAGACGATTCACATTCACCATTAGATGCACTCAGGTCTAACTCCAAGTGCGGATCAAACACGGAAAAGGGCATAATCATTGATTGTGGAGATAGATCTCTAGGCAATATTCCTATAAGCCTCGGCACTTTGTTCTCTATCTTGGGTACAATATCTATTCGAGAGAAGGGCGTGAGACACGAAGCATCACCGACCACCATAGAACTATCCAACAGGTTAGACGATAATAACGATAAGGCAAATAACACATCTATACTATTTTGGAATATTGCAGGCTTGCCATGAAGCTGATAAACCCTGTATGGAATGAGTTTGTAGGAAAATGTAATGTTCTCTGTTTCCAAGAAACGTGGGCGATTCTTAGAACCCATATTAATGGCTTTAAGACTTTTCATATTGCAGCAGTGTCTTCTGTACACAGGAGACCTAAGAGGGGCCTAAGTACATACACTTCAAATAAGGTGAATGCAACCAAGATAACCTTGACGGTATCAGATAGCTATTATCAATTTGTGACCAGGAATATGGATAAACATCATTGTATTGCACTGATACATTTTTATAAAAATGCCCCGACGGATCTAATCACAGGAGCATTGAAAAAAATGAATCAGTGATTTAAACAAGTTACAGCATGAAAATGTAAAAGATGTGCTTATTGTTTGGGGTGGGGATTTCACTACTGGTTTGTGCCCATTGATTGAAGGGGAAAATTGTGGATTATTGTCTGATGATGACAATATCTACCCCCATTTCCCTCATTCAACTTATGGGGAGTTTTTTTACAAGACTCATAAACTATAGAATTCATAAGAACTCCCTGAGCGATCATTTTCTATTGAGCATAACGTTATCCCTCCCTAACAACATGCAAAACCCCCAGCGTAACTCAGAACATATTGTCCAGAATATAGCTTTGGGCAAAATAAACGGCTATTCCTTACGTGGTCCAAGATAGATCCAACCGAATTTACTAAGAAAATTGTGGCAAAGTGTCATAACTCACTTTTTATCTGCCTCAAAGAAACAACCCCCATTTTGATATGTTAGAATCCTATGCACAGATTACTTGAGAAATAAAAAATGCTTTGAGCGTTAAGAATAAAAAAGCACATGCAAACAACCAAGGTTGGTTTGACACAAAATGTACAAAAGCCTACACAAAATTAAAGTACTCATTGCTTGAATTAGTAAGAAATAGCAACAAAATAAAGGAGTTTAGAAGGGAATGTAACCAGACCCTGAAAGCTCGCTTAGAACCCATGCTGAATAGAAACAGTGCAGCATTTTGGCGACCTGTAAATGCTCCATTTCTCACAGGTCAAGATTTACCAACCATAGAGATTGCCATAGACAAATGTCAATGGGTGGTCTATTTCTCTAAAGTGTATAAACAGGAACTAGATGTGAGCATTGGGAACGCTTCACATATGCTGCAGGTAATAAACACCCCAGTAAAATTTCTTATAGATCTCTGTTTTACTCTAGACGAGGACAACTGTGCAATAAGTGCTAGTGAGGGAGGGAAGGCACCTGGTCCCGACGGTGTGCCAGTAGACCTTTTTAAATCAAATTAGCTTTTATGGGACCCCCTGTTAACACATGTACTAGCTGCCTGTTGTTCTGGATTTTTAGAGACATGGCCAGAATCATTCATTAAATCTTTATTTCGGCACGAGTGCCATAAAAGAGCAATGCATATATTACATTACATTTCATTATAATAAAACATTACAATAAATAAAACATTACTTTAAAAAGCAAAATAAACAAAAAACTACGGCAATTTAGGAGCTGGGTTGAACAAAACATTACATTCATAGGTCAAAATAGGGAGCATCCTAGCAATTCCAAGCGGATTAATTATATTACATTACAAACAGTGCCCCGATTTTTTCCTTGTATAGAATATGGAAAGTAGGAATCTACTAACACTAAATATTATTTGTTGAGAGGTGTTAGTTGTTAGGATTCTCACCGCCTGTGCACTGGAGCTCAGGCCTAAAAGAAGGCAAATGGGTTTAATCCATCTCTTTCTGGCCTGTTTATAACAAGGACAAAAAAGGAGGATATGTTGCTCGTTTTCAATCTGATTGTAAGTACACATAGAGCAATTCTCATCCATTGTCGGAGTTCCTGCAGCACGATTTCTAGCCCAACGGGCCAAGGTAGTATTTATTTGTAAATTTCCATATCTAAATTTTAGAAATAAAGTTTTTGCTAGTGGGGGCTCTATTTCATCCATAAAGGTCTCATACATAGGTTCATTCTTAAAGTTTAGGAACCTTGAAACCAAGGTCCCGCTAGTACTATTACTTATAGTCCTATTTAGTATGAAACTCCAAAATGCCCTTTTTAATATTGATTTGGGGTTTGCGGGTAGGTGTTCGGGGTTCTCCCAAAAAATTTTCAGCCCTATATTACTTAACCAAATCTTGATGTGTCTTAACCATGGGATGTCACCCTGATTATCAAGTTTAATAACTTCTTTTAATCCATCTCTATAATCTTGGAGTTCAGGGACATGCCATAGTCTGACCCACAGCATCAATGGTCGAATCAAGACTTGGTGATCAGTTCTTTTGAAGTTTAGATCAAGTTCCAGGGGGACTAAAGGAGTACCTCTTGGGACCCTTGCCAAACTTCGCATGAAGTTATTGTCTAGGAGACTGAACGTTTCCTTTGAACCGGGACCCCATATTTCTGCCCCATAAAGGACCGCTGATTGAACCTTGGCTTTAAAAAGTTCCATCACGGGAGAAGCTGCTTTACTTGTACTTAAATTTTGCTCCCTAAGAATAGGTTTAACATTCTGGACAAAAATTAATTTGCTTTTATCCAATTGGGCTTTCCAAGTAAAGTTGGAGTCCAAAGTCACCCCCAAATACGAAAAATGAGGGACGGATTCCAGCTTTTCACCGTTTAATGTAAGGCAGCCTCTATCAGGTTTTATGGGATTCAGGGCCATATATTTTGTCTTCTTCACGTTGATTTCAAGCCCCTTCTGACTGCAATATTCGTTAAAAGTATCTATAATTATCTGCAGACCATTTTTCGTTTGAGAAATCAAAATGGTATCATCAGCAAATAGTAGCGATGTCACCTTCACACCATTCAGTTTCGGGGAGTCATTTTTACATCTCTCCAAGAATTGGGGAATATCGTTTACAAACAGGGAAAAGAGCGTGGGGGCCAGGACGCAACCCTGGCGGACTCCACGCTCGATGGGTATCTTCTGGGTTAATTCACCATTTGGACCCCATCTAATTCTAGCAAAATTCCCTGCGTGTAGCTCCCTTATCTGAGTGACAAGGTTGTTTGGCATACCTGCTGAACTCAAAGTTTTCCATAGGAGATTGCGAGGCACCAAGTCAAATGCTGCCCTTAAATCGATAAAGGCAACATATAAATGGCACCTTTTAATCACCACGTACTTCCAATAGAGGCAGCAGAATCTAAAAATCTGATCTATTGTGCTGATGTTAGATCTAAACCCTGCTTGGAACTTAGTCAATATTGCATTTTCATCTAGCCAGTTATTCACGCGTAAAAGAATGTGGCGTGAATACATTTTTTGTAAAATATCCATTAGACTTATTGGCCGATAGTTGCAAGGATCCATCCTATCTCCCTTTTTAAAAATTAAAACAATTTCCGCTCCTTTCCAGCTCTCCGGAAATTCTAAAGTGCCTGCGAATACGTTACATAAAAAATTAATATATGGTACCCATACAGCTAAGTCATGCTTGTATAGGTCCCCAGGAATTTTGTCCAAGCCTGGTGCTTTTCCTGATTTAATCTGGGTTATTGCCAGTTCTGTTTCTCCTAAAGTAAAGGAGAGTTGGTCTGCCGGGGGTTCATAATTTGATGCATGCATATCCAAACATGGGTCATCATATTTTTTGTATAAATTTGTAAAATGGGTAACCCAAGTTTGTTCATCCAGGAAAACATCCTTGACCACCCTGCCCACCTTATTTCCATTTGCCACTAGCCCCCAAAAGGCAACATTGTCACGTGCCCTAGCTGCTTGCAGCAGATTGGCCCATTTGTCTTCCTCCCATGCCATCTTTGCAGCCCTTTGTACAAATTTGTAGTTGTTCCTCGCTTGTTTTACATCAAAAGGAGATTTAGCCTTAATTGCAATCAATAATTCCCTCTTTGATTCTCTACAGGATCTGTCGTACCAAGGTTTACTGTGGGACAGATTCTGGGTCTTCTGTTGGTTTTTTTTGGGCATCTTGGTAACCAGTAATTTTAATTCTTTAAAAAAGTTTTGGTGTAATGGCAGGAATGCAGTTGTTGTTGCGTCCTCTCCCATTGACGCCAAATAAGGGCCAAACGTCCCAGCCAGAAGTGAATAGATTTCACTGAGGATATCATTACGGTCCAATATGAGTGGCCATTTCAGAGATCTTCTATTATTACTAATATGAATCTCAAAATTGGAATTCACCCCTTCCTCAGTTGTGCTTTGTTCGACCATATTATTAAAGAGTAAAGCATCTAATGTCAAAATTAAGGGAAAATGATCGCTTTCAAATCGCTCCAGTACTTCAAAGTCCAGGAGATTTGGCCAGAGGGGGATAGAAACGATGACAAAATCTAAGTTACTTTTATAAGTATTTCTAGAGAATGTTGGTTTCTTAGAGCTGTCAGATGGTAACCTTCCGTTGCAAGCCCTAAGTGAGTGTTCCGTACATAAACTCAACAATTGAAGACCCAAAGTTGAGCATTTAACTGATTTGACATTCTCTAAAGTAGGGATTTTGTTTGCTTGATCTTCTTCATTGAAGATTTCGCTAAGACCCTCAACTGGCTCAAAATTACAATTTAGATCACCAGCCAAGATAACAAAATCATGGCTGGGATCCAAATTGCTCAGAAAGCAGTCTAATTTTGCAATAATTGGTGATTCTCCAGATGAGGGTAAGGGCCTGTTGTAAATGTTTACAAGGAACAAATTTTTCCCGTTGGATACTGTGACTTTTAGCACCAATATGTCTACAGAGTTAGTGGGCACCACCTCAATCTTTACCTTTAGATTTATTTTTACCCATATCAAAAGACCCCCCGATGCCCTTCCACTTCTAGAGGGAATCGCATCAATCCCATAAGTCTTGTAACCCACCCTGTGAGGCACCTCAACTGCCCAAGTTTCCTGAAGGAAACAGAAATCAAAGGATTCTATAAAGTTTGACCACTCAGGATCCCTCAGATTTTTTACAACACCAGCTATATTCCAACAGATCATTTTTATCGACACTGTGAGATTTAATGGCCTTCCAGCAGCAACCCCAGAGATCTCATCAAAATTGGGCAAAGGCACCACTGGGGGTAACAAGGGCGCTACCTCAACAGTTAAGATACTCCCCAAGCTGGTCATGGCTAATACCTGTTCTCCCATAACATTTATATCTTCAGAAACATTCATATCATGGAGTACAGTTTTGCCCAAACAGGGAAGCACATTAATATCAGATACATCAAGCTTAACTGTAGTACCCACATCACCCACAAACATTTTCTTTGATCCCTCATCCCCCCCGAACAGATGGCATCAATCACAGTCATCTAGACCGCTAAAGATGTCAAACCTATTGAAGGTTTCTAGGGGGGTGAAGGGTTTTAGGTGATCCATCCTTCCATTCTGGGGATTATATATTTTGGGCATTACATGGTTCCATACCCTAGGATCTGAAGTTTCCACCGGGTGTGGTGCTTGATACATGTTATTTATGTTCTGAAGTGATGAAGGGTACAGGGCATGTTGGATACTCACAGCGTCCTGGACACTTGGATAATTATTTTGCTGTAAATGCTGTATACGCTGAGGAGGGCAGTACTGGGGCGGGTGATATTGAGATGAAAACACCAAAGATCTAGGATAGAAATAGGTGAGTGGTTTGGGAATTATTGTATTATTAGAGGCACCCAACTGCCAGTTCAAAATAAATTGTACTGCATTGGGGTCTCGAAAATTCACAACCACTATATCTCCTTCGATGTCTTTAGGTTTACCACCTAGCCATTCTAGACGTCGGACATGGGTAATATCCCCATTGATGTGATTTGCAATTGGCCTGTAAATACTCAGCCAATGCATAATTTTGTTTTTTAATTGGGCAAAACCCTCCCGCTTGTTTTGACCAAGCACAGGCACCCCTGTTAAAATTACCACGTAGGGTACAGCCTCTGGGGGAAGTTCGGGTAAGGGAGTCCTTCTGGGTTTCCCCCAGGTATGTCTATTTTCTCCCACCTCCCTCGCTGGTTTTCTCAAAAGTGTGTTGGTGTTAGTGTTGTCAGTAGTCTTATTTGTGACACTTATAACTGGTTGGTCAACAATTTTAGTTTGAGAGGGCTTGGGAGAGGAATGGTGATGGACCAGTGCTGTTACCGTTTTCCCCATGGGTTTAACAGAGGGTGCAATCGTGGGTGGAATTGTAGTGTGGTTTGGGATGTGTTTAGACACATGAACAGGGGTCGATGTTGGTTTTGTAGTGGTATTCTGATGTTTTTTACCTACATTATTCCGACCAGGATCAATTACAGCATCCTTACAACCTAATGCATGTTCAATCTTACACAGCCTACTTTCTACTTCCATCAGCCTCTCAATAATGCTTGCAGAGTATGATTTAATCAAACTCTCTATATCTAATAGGGTCACAGAGCCTTTGTTTACTATTGATACATTCACAACATCACTAGTGTCCATACTATGCTCTTGGTCTAGATGTGAGTTAGGCTGGGATGATGATAAAGGCAATAAAGTGCTCCCCTCTGATTCAACATGAGAATTATGTAATGCCTTTGGGGCAGTGATTGCCTTTTTACCAAAGTCTCTACAGCTCAACTTTGGTTGCAACAAGTCCCTCCTTTTTCGCTGTTTCTTAATAGGCGGTGGGCCATAGCGTTTCTCCTGGGGAATTTGTTTTGCAGCCCTGCTACGGGATGTAGTTACCAATGGCAGGCTATCTTCCTTTGGCGTACATTCACTAGTGTCTTTAGAAGATGCAGTTGGCCTGGTCAAATCTAGTGAAGTTGACACATTAGGTGTGAGCACAGCTACGTTTAGTTCCAAGGGGTCAGAGTCTAATAGATTAATCAACTCACCAGATGTTGTTTCGGTGACAATGTCAATCGACCCAATGGCGGGGGATGTTGGCAAAAGAATAGAGCCGTTCTTCATATTTTCAACCGAGCGGCGACGATCCGCTCGCTTCTCTGCCAGAATACTTTCCCTAGCAACGTCAGTTGTGGACTTTGAGAAGTACTTGTCTAAAGTGCCATTCAACAGTACTCCCGCTTTATCAGACATGGGCTGTTCTAATATGACAGTAGACATTTACGGGCGGATGGCGGTGCACACAACCAAAATAGGTCAATGTTATTAACAACCAGTACCTGTGAGACAAAGAGAGATGCGCCCGGTCCGGTTTTCCTAGGTTCTCGGAGGGTCTCAGAGGGTCCGCCCTTAGTCCGGGCTTTGTCCCGGGATAGGTCCCGCACACGCGTCCCGCTAACGCGTTGTGAATCCAAGATAGATATGGGGCTGTAATTAGGGGGCGGAGACACGGGAAGAGGCGGCAGGTGTGCTAGCTGTTACACGCACTGCCTGACGAGCCTCGCAGTCCCGTCCTCCTGCAGCCCTCTCACCCTCCAAACAGCTTCTGTGCCCTACGGGGCTCCTGGCAGCAGACGAGCAAGCACCAAACCCACAGAGTGCAAAGTCCGACACTCCTTTGACGAGCGGCTCCCGCGGAGCGGGGGCCGCGAGGAGTTTTCTAGGCTCAGGCAGGGGGGGCGGAGACACGGGAAGAGGCGGCAGGTGTGCTAGCTGTTACACGCACTGCCTGACGAGCCTCGCAGTCCCGTCCTCCTGCAGCCCTCTCACCCTCCAAACAGCTTCTGTGCCCTACGGGGCTCCTGGCAGCAGACGAGCAAGCACCAAACCCACAGAGTGCAAAGTCCGACACTCCTTTGACGAGCGGCTCCCGCGGAGCGGGGGCCGCGAGGAGTTTTCTAGGCTCAGGCAGGGGGGGCGGAGACACGGGAAGAGGCGGCAGGTGTGCTAGCTGTTACACGCACTGCCTGACGAGCCTCGCAGTCCCGTCCTCCTGCAGCCCTCTCACCCTCCAAACAGCTTCTGTGCCCTACGGGGCTCCTGGCAGCAGACGAGCAAGCACCAAACCCACAGAGTGCAAAGTCCGACACTCCTTTGACGAGCGGCTCCCGCGGAGCGGGGGCCGCGAGGAGTTTTCTAGGCTCAGGCAGGGGGGGCGGAGACACGGGAAGAGGCGGCAGGTGTGCTAGCTGTTACACGCACTGCCTGACGAGCCTCGCAGTCCCGTCCTCCTGCAGCCCTCTCACCCTCCAAACAGCTTCTGTGCCCTACGGGGCTCCTGGCAGCAGACGAGCAAGCACCAAACCCACAGAGTGCAAAGTCCGACACTCCTTTGACGAGCGGCATGGCCAGAATCAATATTGGTACCATAATATAAAAAGGGTGACCGACAAAACCCAGCGTGTCATCGCCCAATATCATTGCTGAATATGATGGCTGGGTGGATTGTGCTTAATCGGCTTCAGGATTGGGCAGGAGATAAAAACATTTTCTCAGACCTAGAATTTGGTTTTCGACAGATATTAGGCACAGTGGAACAAGGACTAAATCTTATTATATTGCTGGGGAAGTACACGCTGCCCAAACAAGGAAGATTATACCTGGCATTTGTAGACTTTACAGAAGCTTTTGACTGCGTAATTCACTGCAAATGATGGAATATTTTAGCTGACATGGAGCTGGAAACACCGTTAATTCGGTTTCTGAGGTGGCTCTATAGTAATGCTAAAGCAAGGGTTCGTTATGGAGTCAATGGCGAATGCAATGCACCGTTTAACTTGGAGAGGGGGGTTAGAAAGGGCTGTGTCCTGGCGCCTTTCTTTGTACACTCTATACCAATGGATTGGGTCAAACAATGGTGGAAAGTGCCAATACTTGCCACGAATAGATAATCACCCTCTACCTGCCCTTCTGAACGTGGATGACGCTGTGATGATGGCCCAAATGCAATTGGGACTCTAAATGGCACTCACAAATTATACTGAGTATATGAATAACTTGGGCTTGAGAGTAAACACTACAAAGACTTTCATTATGGAGTGTAGGAAAGGCAGTGTAAAATGTAGGGATATATTTATCGATAACAAAGAGGTGGAATCCACCAAGACATTCCCCTATTTAGGCATTCTATTTGACCAAAACGGTACATGGTCCAAGGCAGTAAAAAATAGGAGACTTCTTTTCATGAAAGCTACAGCAGCCCTAGCCAATTTCGCAAAGAAATTGGGCAGAAGGCCTCCCGGTGAGCTGCCGCATATATACCAGATGAAATGCATCAGTTTGGCCATATACAGCGCAGGTGTGTGGGGCTATTGTGACACTAAATCCATAGTGCAGGTGGAGAATGCCTTTTTAAAATTCCTTCTGGCAGCTCCAGGCAGTACTTCTACCTACATAAGTCACACTGAGTTAGGGATACCGTTTATCTCGGACCTAATAAATGCCCGACCGGTCCTTTTGTGGCACAGGATTTGGACTTCTACAAAACAACCTTTAATCATGATATTATAAAAGATAGCCTTAAGCTGGACCGGGTACTCGAGATCCCATGGCTAAAATACATAAAAAAATGTATGAATGATCTTAACTTTCCTGAATATTACGATGACCCTGGTTCCATAATTCCATCTCCAGAAAGGATTTTAAAAGATATTATAAGATAGCCTTGGAGGCAAACAGATTTGCTGTTGAGGCATCAAAATCTTCGGTACAATCTAACCGAATGATAATGACCAGCTATGGTATTCAGCTGCACCAAAAACCATATTAAGCGGTTATGATAGATTTGTACTGGCTCGCTTCAGATTTGGAATCTTCCATCGTCTGATACGTTTTCCTGTAACAAACAATTGGTCCACAACATTTAAGAGTTGCCCATGTGATGAATTGTCCCAGCAATCGACAATTCACGCGATTTTATTCTGTAAATTTGATGTAATGCAAAGAAGGAGAGGGATTTTACCAATTTTAAGATTATTGGGTCTGAGACAATTTAAAAAAATGAATGTTTTATAAAATCAATTGCATCTTCTTTTAAAAGCATAGTGAAATGTAAAAAATACTATATCTATATGAATTTTTTGGGGGTAAACCAATTGAAACTGAAGTTACCATATGAATTTTTGCACTATCAAGTATCCTGTAATCAATGTTATTTTGTTTAATTTTTAACTATGTAATACATATGTGTTTTAATTGTACACTTTTATGATTTTTCAGCAAAAATCGAATAAAGCTTCTTTGAGTTGAATTGAATAGAATGCATGGAATATTTTCTCCAACACCGTGATCAGTCTTGGAGTATGATTCCAAAGTGTTTGATACCAAACATGACCAGGTCCGGTACAGCCATTATATAGTTAGGCATCTCGTAATGACCAATGTCCAAGATATACCTTGAACTGGCTGATCGCACTTACAAAGCCTGGAGAATTGACTCTGGAGTTTGTAGGGGTGTCCTGCAAATGCAGAGGCACCCTCACACTTATAATCAAGCACCCTGCCTTCAGGCCTGAGGGGCCTTCCATAGGGGTGAATTATAGATTTTAAGTGAAGTGACCTCAGATATAAGGAAACTTACATCTGTCATGAGAGATGCAAGCATCAACTCAAACAGGATGCAGTCAGACCCGAAGTGGATTCCCAGAGGTGGCACAATACATTTTGCAGCACATGGGAGACTCCCTGGTGTACCTATGCCCAGGGTACTTCGGTACCATATACTAGGGACTTAGAAGGGCACACCAGTAGTCACTTCTTGAGGTACAAAAGTACTTACCAAAGTCATTTTGGGAGAGAGAGTACAGATGCTGGGCTCCTGATAGGCATGATCCGTGCAAACTACAGTCAAAACACGCTGACACCAGGCAAAAAGTGTGACCAGAGAGGGACTCTGAGGGCTACAGCATATATTATGCCACCCTCAGAGACCCATCACCTTAACACCCCCACCCTGCTAATGCAGACTAGATGTTTTGGTGGAGACTAAACCAAAGAGTCAACATGGCACACATCACTGTGTGCCATGCCTACCAAAACTGCCTGTGGCATAGGGAAGTCACCCCTCTAGCAGACCATACAGCCCTAAAAGCAGGGTGCACCATATCCAGGTGAGGGCATAGCTGCAAGAGCAATATGCCCCTACAGTGCCTGTGCCATACACTGACATTGTAAGTGAAGTGAAGCCATTTTGAGTACATGGGCTGGGAGTTTGTCAACACGAACTCCACAGCTCCATGATAGCTTTACTGAAGTCTGGGAAGTTTGATATCAAACTTTCCAGTAAATTAATCCCACACCGATGCCAGTGTTGTATTTATGAAAAACGCATACAGAGGGAAACTTATGAATGCCCCCTGAAAAACTACCAACTCTGGTATTGTTTCCACAGTCATCTGTCTTTCAAAAAAGGGGGGACCAGAGGGCTGTTTAAAGAGGTGCAGCAGCCAAGCCCTGCCAGTTCAATTATGTCGAAAAACGGGAGCTGTTCCTCTATAGGTGGGGCCTGAGCAGTAGATGTACACCATTCTCCAAGGGTGATGGTGGTGATGGAGTGAAACTAGGAGTAATTGGGAACCAATGGGTCCTCACACAGCCAGCAAGCTAGGTGTCATGCTTCGTCATCTGGACCTGCTCCTTGTTGGGTCGGCGCTGCAATACCCAACGGGCACCCGCAAAGGGGCTCTTTGTCGGAGATCTTTTGTTCCTTTGCCGTTTGATGAAGTGGGGGGGTGTGGCCCGTGAAAGTGTAGATACAGTGAGGTGTAGTGAGTGAGTTAAAAAAGGTTGGTTGAATATTCTAAAGGATAATTTTATTCTGGTTGGTTATCCTCCTTGTTAAAAATGTGTGAAGAGTGGCAGAACCCCTGACGTGAGGGTTCAGTTGAAGCTCTGCTCATCTCTCTATGCTCAACATGTTTCTTCCCTCATGGTTGTAAATACCGTGGCAATTCATCAGGACCTTAGAAGTGAAAAAACTATCTTCACTATGTGGTGCTGCTAATTGCTAACTACCACTATGCAAGTACACTACCTAGAGGCTCTCCTGTTGTGAGGCGTTTTAGGCTCCGAGTGAATTTCCAGATTCATGCACTTATATATGTACAATTCGCATTGCCCTTATATAGGCATATAAATCAAGCCCTTATTTAGGGGAATGGGCTCAAACGATGTTGGACAGCACAGCAGAAGTCACCATAGCTCTCAAGAACTTGAAGGATCATCTGGAGACAGTGGACTTGAATGAGTACATCCAAGTTGAAACTGCAGATACCAGGGTTAGTGTCCCACATAAGTTATGTGAAGTAAGACTCCGGATGGAGGGGGACATAACTAGGAAAATAAGAGCATTCTTTTGGGAGCGGCTCTCTCAGGGTTATGACATTCTTCTAACTGAACAAGACTGGCCACCTGAATTTGTCAGGGAGTCCCCACATGGCGAAAACATCATTATGCCAGCCTTCTCCAACCACATTCCAATTCATTTAAAATATGCCAGAAAATGGGCAGTAGACCAGGCTCCTGCATTATATAAAAATCATGTAGGATAGGATGAGGATTCTCCTCACCATAAAATCCAATAAAAAACTCAACCAACTGCACAAAGGCATTATATAGTTAAGCAAGAAGCTAAAAAAACAGGTCAGGGAGATATTAGATCAACTTGAATACCGAGGGGTGATTGAAACATGCACCTCATCCATGAACAATCCTTTGTTTTCTGTCTTCAAACTAGACAATACATATCATCTAGTTTTGGATTACTGACATCTAAACTCTTGTTGCAAAACTTTTGCAGTACAATATGCACACAGTGCAGCATTAATAAATAACATTGTGCGTAAAAAAAATAAAACCACATTAGATATTTCTAACGGTTTCTTCTGTCAAAACATTGCACCAGAAAGTAGGTATTTGACCGCTTTCTCTATTATGGGGACACAGCGTCACTTCTGTTGTCTCCCCAGGGATTCAAGAATAGTCCAGGGTTATTTTCAGCTAGAGTAACAGAGTTACTACAAACCTATGATGATGAAGCATTATCATATGTCGATGACATCTATCTAACAGACAATGATTTTGACAGGTACTTGAACAGAGTGAATACATTATACTTGGATTCGCCTCTGAAGGGTATAAATTCAATTTTAAGAAATCGAGAATTGCCCACCTCAACGTCCTGTTTTTAGGATAAGAGTTATCAAATGAAGGCAAAAGCCTGGCAGTCAACTTTTTAGAAAAATGTGAGTTGCTCCGACCTCCAAAAACGCTGAAAAACTTAGTCGATTCTAGGTTTCCTGAATTTCGGAAGAACTTACATTCTAAATTACGCAGAAAGGGTTAAACCTCTCTACGAATTAATAAAACCTGATTTCAAAACAGTTAATTGAACTCAAAAACACACAGAACTTTTGCATTAATTGCAAACAAACATGTTAGCAACAAAACATTTACAAACATGCGTAAACGTACGCAACTTAGTGATCCGAATCATTCCAGGACAATGCGGATTAATGTACTTTAATGAAGGAGAAAAAGTACCAATAGCATACAAATCACATTTGTACACACAAGCTGAAATGAAATTCACTTCAACAGAAAAAATTCTGACAGCGGTTCAAACTGCAGTAGCAAAATAGAGAGCCCTCGCACAGGGTAAGCGCATTATGGTCGTTACTCCGGTACCTACCTTAGAGGCGGTGACAAAAGCGAGCATTCCAAATGCTAATTCTTTACATCCGAGATGGATACAATGGGTCAATTCTCTTGCTGCAACAGACATTAGATACGTTTTTGACCCTTACTTATTTCTACAATACGAACAAGAATGTCCTCTGCCTACTGAAATTCTGCCTCTAGACCAGTATGAATGTATAATTTATACTGACAGATCAGCACAGCCCGCTATTGGGGGTAAACAAGCGTACAGTGCTGCATGCACGATCGTTAAAGGTCGCTGGCGAGATGGTAAATTCCGACCTATGGTCACTAAAACTCAGCTTAGCGAGTTGAACTAAAAGCATTCAAGATGGCCCTTGAAAATACTGATCGCGAATTCCCCACACTCATAGTGTGCGATTCGCATTATTGTGTTCAATCTTACAATGAATACTTGCAGAACTTGATTCAAAACGATTTCAAAGATGCAAAAGGTGGCACAATCAAGCATAAGTTGCTTTGGGAACAAGTAGTTCAGTTAAGATAAGAACTACAAAAGGCTCACGTGATACATACACTGAGTCATCAGCGTGATGGCGTTCCCGTTGCAGGGAATTCATTGGCTGATGAAGTCGCGAAGGCAGCTGTGCAAACGGCTTCCGTAGCTGCAATCACACGTTCAAAAATGAAAATAGACGGCGAAATAATGCTAGCTGTCAATGCTTCATGCAAAGGCAGCGGTGTAGTTTTACCTCATAAGTATCCACTCAAATACTCATACATAATTGATGCAAACTCCGTTCATTTTGCTCGAATTCCTGGAGTGGGGGATAGAGTAATTCCAAACAGGAAACGTTGAGTAGCTTTGATATACGAAGCACACTTGGGAGAGGGTCTGATACATCAGGAGATATAGGCATAGAAATCAAGCCCTTATTTAGGCATAGCCCATGCTGACCTAATACAGGCATGGCTACTTCCACATGTACCAAACGTCACAACGATTTCTTGGAAAACCAGCTTAAGCAGTCAGGGACTTCCCCTTGCTTGAAAATTGATTTCTCCAAGAACTCAGTTAGTTTTACAATGAACAACTATTCCCAAGGGGTTCATTATGACGTTCATATGCCCGACTGCACGTCAAACTATGGCATTCCTAAACACCTTCAAGGTATAAATATACCTTCACTTGCTATAGCAAACTACGGTGGTTTGGAGCAGTTCGAAAACCTACTTGCCCGACGCAGTTCGCTACAGCAAGTGCCGAAGGAAGCCAACTCTCCAGCTGACGCACTGATCAAGAAGCTGCTCTTCTCCTGCCGAGAATCCAGCTCCAGTGTATCCAAGCTCCCCTTGCAGGATGTTTGGAAATCGAGTCCCGAGACATAGATACCAGACCTCCTTCATTCTGACCAAGGTATGGAGCTGATTAGAACCTAGAGAAACCTTTGGTAGATTCTTGGCAAAAGAAAACTAAACCTGTGCTACACAATACTTACTTCTTCCTTCGTACTAGACTTAGGTTAGGTACATTGGGGTAGGCGTATTTTAGAAGCACCAGTTGAGTATTTTAGTCAATGTTATTTATGTATGTATTTTTATATGGCTTAGAAACCATACAATGCTCTTACAGTATTATTTTATAATACTATTCTCGCTGTAAGCATTATACTTTGCAGTCTGCATAACGATTGTAGCAGTTCACTTCACTTGCATGAGAAAGAAGACTGTTCAATAAACCTTTTATTGAAAACGCCCATCTCTCTATTTCTCTGCAACTCTGTAGAAACGAAGCATGCACGATTGACTGAGTGAAATACTTATCTATTGGTTCAGCGACTCTGAAAGATATATTCTTATTCTAGGGAAACAAAGTTGTCATGTTTATGCAGTTGTCAGAAACTAATCCCTTCTTGTGTATTCGAGAAAGTTTCTAGTGACCTCTGAGTTAGCTGGTACACACACAATTAAGTTTAGTATATTTGATAGAGACCTAGTTGACCTCAGTCCTACGTCAAATCTATAGGATATATTATTCCAATGCGCAGAGCCTATTGGGAATATAGAAACTACACTACACTCCGGTAGTGTTGTTTGAGGACCTAGGGAGAAAATAAAGGGAAATAAAAAGGTGCATGAGTAAAACAGTATGTAACTGTCCCTATAATGGTCACGCTAAATGTTCATCCGTACTCTTAGTGTGAACTTTGGAACCATTACAAGTGAAGAGCAAGATGGGCACAAATTGCATGTGAGTGCAAGATATTATATTATGCATCATAGAGGAGGTACAAGAGACCACTGAAATCAACCTCCTTCTCACACTTGACATAGAAGCACTCTACACAAATATCCCCCAACAAGAGACACTCAGTGCAGTAGAGATGTGGCTTAGGAAGGAAGACTGGAGCTCCCCTACACCCATCTCCTTCATTATGAGCTGTGCCACAATGGCCTTAACTGAGAACTATTTTGAGTACCAGAAACAGCTGTATCATCAGTCACAGGGAACTTCAATGGGAAGTACCTTCGCCCCAAGTGTGGCCTGCCTCTATATGGTCACATTTGAAGAGGATACCATCAGAAATGCCAATAACCCATACATCAATAACCTCACCTTATGGAAGAGGTTTATTGATGATATCCTGGTGTTCTGGAAATGTGACTGTGCCACCTGTGAGGAATTCTGCGAATGGGTCAATACACAAAATCCATATCTCAGGTTCACACACACCATCTCTGAAACTAATATCCCCTTCTTGGACCTCAATATATAGCTGACACCAACGGGACTGAACACCAATCTGTACAAGAAACCCACTGACAGGAACAGCTTGCTGCTGTACCAGAGCCACCACCCTAGGCCCCTTAGAGAAAATCTTCCCTTTGGGCAGTTCTTGCACCTTAGACGCAACTGCAGCACAACCAGTGATTATAAGATGGAGTCGAAGGCACTTAAACACAACCTCAAGCAGAGAGGTGACCCAGCCAAGTTGGTCAAGGATGCCGCCAAGAGGGCACTGAACTCATGCAGAACATACACAAGGAACCCACAGAGTATTTACAACTATGAGGCAAGGAACATGTTGACCACAGAGAGATGAGCAGAGCTTCAACTGAACCCTCACATCAGGGGAGCTGCCACTCTTCACACATTTTTAGCAAGCGGATAACCAACCAGAAGAAAATTATCCTTTGGAACATCCAACCTTTTTTAACTCACTCACTACACCTCACTGTATCTACACTTTCATGGGCCACACACCCCCATTTCATCAAACGGCAAAGGAACAAAAGATCTCCGACAAAGAGCCCCTTCGCGGGTGCCCGTTGGGTATTGCAGCGCCGACCCAACGAGGAGCAGGTACAGATGATGAAGCATGACACCTAGCTTGCTGGGTGTGTGAGGGCCCTAGTTCTGCAAAAGCGGGATTCCCATTGTTTCCCGAGTTCCCCAGTCATCTGTCATCACTAGACCGCTTTCTGGACCCCTGGGTAGAGAGCTCTCCACTCTCTGGGTCCAGGAACAAAGCGTATCCAGGGCAGATGTGTCATGCCTCTACCCCCAGGATTGGCAGGGTCCTCAAGGAAGGAGTTTCAAAGGCCTGCCACCTTTGTTAGCTTCCCCCAGCATTTTGTTGCTATCAGCAACTGGCTCCCACTGGTTCTAACACCCATTTTTGGTGCAAGAACTGGCAGTAACACCTAGCCAGAAAGGGAAGTGTGCCCACTTTGCCAACCCCACCCCTCGGGTGGGAGAGGTGAGGTGAAGCACACATCTCAGTCACCTTCATCTTGTAGATGGGGGATCCCTCAAATCAGGGAGAAGCTTATGCCACACTACCACTGGAGGATGACATATTAGAGGGTATAGGCATGCCAGGGAAAGGACTCATTCTTCTCAACCTGCATACCACTGTAAAGCCCCTAAATCTAGTATTTAGGAGCACCCCTGATTCTTGCCTCTTCAGGTGCAAAAAGACAAGAAGTTGCAGGTCCGAAGAGCTGTGGTGCAGAAGAGGATGATGACAACTGCTTTGGCCCCAGGCCTACCGGTCTCTCTCCTGCTCTGAACCCCTGCGACCTGACCCAGCGTGTCCTGCAGCCAGCAACCTCCAAGAACCCTGGGGACCTGCCCTGCCTTTGAAAAGAACTCTTATCTCCCATGGACACGGAAATTATTCAACAGCACCCAAGCCATGACTCCGGATCCAGCCGGAACCTCGAGTCCTCACCCATCTGCACTCAATGCTCAAGGCAGGAGTCCGAGTACCCTAACTCCCCAGCGGGGTCCCCCCGGTGATACTGACCTAAGTGCCAGCAATCAACGACCTCCACCGACCTTCTCCTCGATGCCTGCAGCCTCATCCTGAACGGTCCCCTCAACCACGACAGGAACCGGTGAGAAGAATCCGTCATGAAAAGACACCCCCGCACCTGCTGCTCCTGAGGTGCCCAACCAATGGTGTCCTGTTGTCCAGCAACTCTTCAACTTCATCCTCCAGTCATTGGTTCATCCAGTGTTTTGGCTCCAGCCTGCAGTCCTTTTCCGTGACTGACATCCATTGAAAAGCATCGGGCTTCTGACAGTTCCTGAGTACCCTGCACCTGGCCTTCCCTGCACCGCTGGTGATGTGAATTTGGTGCCAAACAGGGACCTCCATTGCCCTGACCTTAACCCTAGGAGCTTGGTTCCAGTGACCAAGTGGCCTGCCTGTGAGCAGTACCCAACCAAGGTGCCCCATTAGCTAACATTAGTATCCTACACTCTGCACCCGGCCACCCTAGTGCTGCTGAGTCCAACCTGAACCTTGGGGAACCTTGGTTCTACCCCCAAAACTCCAATTCCAAAACCCTTTTAGTCACCTGTAAACCTAACACTTCGTTTTTCCCATAGGACTGAATGGTGGGTTTTCTCAGAAAATTCTCATAGGTGTTGAACTGTCCAGTACTGCATAAAATATACCACTTTCCTGAACAAGGGTTAACCTGCTTACAAATATCCTGTGTTGTGTAAACTGTGTTAGGAGTGTGTTGCATACCAAACTAGAACACTAATCTAAAAGTAACCGAAAAGTAATTACAAGCATTTTTTAACAGTAAACAAATTGTTTTCTCACTTGAAAAAGTGATCTGAATGTTCCTACAAAACCAGTGCTCACTGCATTTTGAAAAGTCACATTGTATGAATAGTTTAACTTACCTGCTATTAAGTAAATCTTGGGTCTAGAAATAAAACAAAATGCAACTATTTAGACTATCAATTGGTCTGGATTCAGTATTTGAGTGTGTGATATAATTTCCCTCCTGATGACCCTGAGTGTTATCCACACTACCACAAAAGAGATTAAGGTATTATCTACTTTAGCCTGTGCTATACCTCTGGGGATCCATTGGAATCTGTGCACACTATACCTTACTTTAATATAGCTTATACAGCGCCAGCTTCCAACACTGGTGGATCAGCGGTGGGATCTACAACTTTACATTTGTTGGACCACTTGGTCAACACGTGATCACATGACTACAATCCAAAAGTTGCCTGTAGTTCGATTAATTTTCAAATTGACAGTTCTTTTTCCAAATTCTTAAAAATCTGGTTTGGACCTTGGTTAAGTCCCTCTAGCAATTTAAAAAGTATCAACCACACTGTAGTTAGGGAAAAGAGGGTTTAGAAGTCTTTGACTTCTTTTAAAAAGATTCCAAACATGACTACAGTAATAGCTGATAAAGAGAATAGGGCAGATGATCTCGACATCACCCCTTACCTCCATCTAGAGATGGCTGAGTTAAGATCTCTATATAAAGTCAAGAAAACACCCATACGGTCTCTCTCTACCAAGGTCAAGGTCCAGGAGCTCTTGGCAGAGTACTCCAGGGACCATCCTTCTGAGAGGGAAGACCCTCCTCAGACATAAATGAAACCAGTGATGGGGTGGATCTCACCAACCCCCACCACTACATAGGGAGAACAGGGCTCCCCAGCCCCTGACTCTAAGGATAGAACTCACCAACCCTAGAACCCAAACTGGCGGGTCAGGTCTTGGTGAAATCACTGAGGACAGCCTCAGTGAAGAGGACAGCCTTTTAGAAAGGCTGACCAAAAGATTACACCTAGAGTCCAGGCTCCTGGCTCTGGAAAAAGAAAGACTGTAGATCGGCTTACCCCCATCAATGGTGGCAGAAACATCAAATCTAGGGAGAAAGAAAGTTCATATGACCCTAATATCCCCAAAGGGATTTTCCCCAAATATGAGGAAGGTGATGGCATCACCAGCTTGTTCACAGCCTTTTAGAGAGCTTGAGGAATGAGGTAAGTGAAGAATACACACTGGGGGGGCTTCACCTTGCAAACTGTTCTCTGATAACTGCAGATACAGACTACTGATCCTCACTGGCTCAGATGCTGAGGAGTATTATCTCATGAAGGGCACCCAGATTGAGGTCTTTGGACTCCCCAAGGGAAAGGGGGTGATTCCCTAAAGACAAAAACCAAGAGTCTTCTAAAGGCCCCCAAAAACCTGTTCAGAACATGTCTCAGAAGTCTTCCCAGTCCACTGCTGGATGTAAAGATAAAAATGTTGATCCTCTATAGGCCTGATGTCGAAACTGTAAGGTTTGACTACTGGAGATGCTGCCTGTCCCAACAAGAATTTCCCTAGCCCCCCCTCCCCAGTTAGCACCGGTGTGGCAAATCTCCAGATTGGATCAACAGTGTATCTAATTAGAACAACAGATACAGGACAGGACGAAGAAATAGTACAGGAGTCCGGGGTTGCTGCTATTGAGGCCCTTAAAATGGAGTTCTTAGGCGTTTTGGAAAAAAGAGTGCAGGAGAGATGGCAAGTGGGCATACTGGCCCATTTTAATTACGGAGAAGGCTGTGGCAAGTTACTTGCCTGTAAGATAAAAAACGATCAAGTAAAAAACGTTATAAAAGAATTAAAGTTGGATGGGTCAAAGTGCCTAGCTAGGTCAAGGGAAGGTATAGAAGAGGCTCTAATTAATCATTTTGGGGAAGTGTATTCCGAAACTTTAGTTACGCGGGGAGAGGAAGTGATAGAGTGGCTGGGTCAAGAAGTTCCCCACAAACTGTCTGAACCCCGTAGGGAAGAAATTAATAGTTCAATTCTAGACTCAGAAATTAGAAATGTTATTAAAGCAGGGAAAGCAAATAAGGCTGCAGCACCAGATGGTATACCGGTTGAGGTGTATAAAAAATTGGAGAGTTTTTTAGTTCCGGTAATGGTTAGATTGTTCACTGAGATATTTGAAGGTGGTAAAGAGATCCCTCAATCTTGGAATGAAGCCATTGTTACTCTGATCCTCAAAGTAGATAAACCACCTAACTATTGTGACTCTTACAGGCCTATCTCACTGCTTAACTCAGACTACAAGATTTTGCCTGGAAAAAGCTTAGATGGCAATATGATAAAGGGGGCCTACGGCTCCCGGATCTGTCTTATTATGCTTGGTTTTTTTATTAAAAGGAGGAAAATGTCTATTAAGCAAGCCAGATAGCTCTGATATCGGGAGAATGTTTAACCTTTTTACCGCGGCGGACATTCCACCTCGGTGCGGGCATTCTTAAGGATGGGCGGTGCTGCGTTGGCCAACGGTTTTTAGCAGCACCAGGGAGGGAGTGCTCGGAACGGTTTAAAGCCATGTTATCTGATGTACAAGGGGGTTAGCACAAGTTCATACACAAATATGGAGATCCACGCTATTTTAAAAAAGTGCGACTTAAGACTCTGCAAAGCTTTGCAATAACTTGGTATAAAATCTGGAAAGAATGTAATATAAACTATTGTAGTGTACTGGCCCCTGTTTGGGACTCCCTAGGATGTCCGGAGTGGTCAAAAGACTGCCTAGCTCGTCCTTTGAAAGAGGCAGGGATAGAAACCTTGGGTCAACTGATGGTTGAAGGAGTACTGATTTCCTGGGAGGAGGCCCAGGAGATAGCTGATGGGCAACTGTCAACATTTAAATATCTTCAAATTAAAAGTTGGAGCCTCACGGATGGGCTCGGCGCAGGACAGTCTAATGTATTAGAATCTTCAATAAAATCTGAAGGATCCCGTGGAAAAGAGGTGGCCAGATGGTATTGGAGCCTAGTGGAGAGCTTGGATGGAGACTTTAATTTGCCAGCAACACCTTGGGAAAAGAACTTGCCGGGAGAGCAGTTTACAGAATTATGGCAAGTATCTTGTAACATGCTATACTCCACAGTATGTGCTGCAAATTTAAGGAGGAACCACTTCTTTTGTCTCCACAGAGTCTATTGGACACCATATTAGCTGGCAAAATTTGCGAAAGGTGTTACGGCGAGGTGTCCCAAATGTGGGAAAGAAAAAAGCAATGATGAACATATGTTCTTGGATTGCCCGGTACTCCAAGATTTTTGGCGGGATGTGAGTAATACGGTATCTTTAATACTTGGAGTGAAGCTCCAGGTAAGCAAATCCCTTGTCTTTTTTGGGCTTCCTGTTAACTATTAATCTCTATCACAAAATATTTAAAAACATTTTTTTTACTTAATATTGCTTGCCTGCAGGGAAATTTGTAAGAATTGGATTAAATCTATGCCCTGAATAAAGCAGAATTGTTGGCTTCAATAAAATATATGATTATGCTAGACAGAGCTTTAAAGCTCAAGTGTAATGAGTTCTGGCTCCCCTTTGAGAACTGTGTAAATGTATAATTATAGTCCGATGATTTGGCCTTTATACCATTTTGCTTGATTACCCGGAGGCGGCCGCAGAGAGGGTCTGGTCGATTGCAAGGCTTCCTATGGTCGGAGTACGAGAAGCAAGGTATAGAGTGACCCATCTTAGGTCTAATAACAAAAGGGCTCCGGACGGTACTGCTTCCAGGGAGACCCCGGAGTTCGGTTTCTATACCTTTTGTGGACCTGGGCTGATGAGGACAGAAAAAAACTGTACACAGAGCAAATCAGGGTTCAACCTGAGGCTGTTCCAGTCTCTGAAGGGGAGGGGGGTTAGCCACTTTAGCTGTCTGGCCCCTTAACTTGAAATAATACTTAACATACCCATTAGTAAATGGGACCAGGAACAGAAACCCTGAGGGATACCGGTGCCAGTGTCACTATGGTGAGAGATATCTGGTTTCCCCAGAGCAATACCTTACTGGAAAAACCTATCGAGTCACCAATGCTGACTACTCACTACTAACCATGCCATGACTATGGTGACATTACACGGGAGTTGCTGGCCTGAAACAGGTAGTGGGCTCTCCAAAACTCACAGCCGCCTGCCTGCTTGGAAATGGTCTGGAAACCTCAGCATGGGCTGAGGTAGAAAGAAAGACATATGCAGCCATGCTGCAAATCCCTCAGATAGTGAGTGTGAAGACAAGAGCACAAACTCGAGCACAGAGTGAATAAGGAGTGTAGGAGCTTGAAAGGATGGCACAACCTCCCAAGAGAAAGGGTAGGAAAACTGGGGAACCAGCTTCTACACAGAAACAAGCTCAAGCCCCTCCCCTCAAGGAGAGGACATGTCAGCCCCAGAGGGAGCAAAGCCCATGGAACTTGGACCTTACCAGGTTGAGATCCTGGGCCCAAGCGGACCCTCTAGGGAACAGCTGTGCCTTGGACGGCTAGTCTGTTCCACTCTTGAGAGCCTGTGACGGCAAGCTTCTGACCAGCAAAAGGGAGAAGTCAGTGGCTCCCCCAGGGTCTATTGGGAGGATGGACTCCTGAACACTGAGGCCAGAGACTCCAAACCTGGTGCCACTAGGAGAGTGGTTATCAACACAGGGGCAGCCCTGAAACCCGAACCAGGGGCAAACACTACTAGAATCCTAACAAAGGTTCAAGTTAGCGCAATACATGCATCAAATAATATTAATCAAATCAAAACATTTAAAAAATCACAAACGTAAAAGAAAACAAAAACATTCAAATGTAGAGAATATACAGAATATAAAACACATCTAAAGAACCAATGTATAAGTGAATACAATTCATAGAAAATGTATTAACAAGGATAAATAATTAAATCCTAGAACATATTGGATAATGGCACTCAACACGGTACACAAACAACAAAATAAACAATACAGTGTGTAACCAAACAAGTGGCGGAGGACATTTTTTAAATACAAAATAAGAAGTTCAGGACAAAAAAGAAACAACACAAAGCAGAAAATGCGTCCTCTTCAATTTCGGCCACCTATATAAGTCGATGACGTTTTGACCATAATATGACTAAATGGTCATCATCAGGACAGAACAATAATTATAGGAGCATCCAAAACAATTCAGTAAAACATCTATTTATGTAGTAGATCAAACTGAAAGTACAACAATCGTATGGAATCAACTGGATGGTTAACTCAGGATTGTAATGATACAGGAGAGAATGTGGTATATCCCAGTGGCAATTTATACAAAAGTTTGAAAACTCCAAGGAGGATGTGATTAGCTAGCCTGTTCTGTCAAGCAATTATAGCAAAGCCAACATTTAATGGCAGTAGGCTTGTATATATGTATATATATATATATATATATATATATATATATATATATATATATATATATATATATTACCTACTGGCGGTCGCCAGTAGGTATATATAGTTAGGATTTTTTCCCTATGGGTTTTTTGAAAATTCTATGTCTAATAACTTTGGCGTTTGTGGACGGAATTGGCTGAAATTTTCAGGAAAATGGAACATTTTGTTTCTGAGCAGCCCCTGAAAATTTTGGGGGGGTTCGTCCAGGGGGGGCCGAGAAAAAAGGGGGGTCCCAAAACGTGTTTTTAACATTGATTTTTCCATAGGGCGGTTAGCCTCACTTTTAGCCCGAACGGCTGAATGGATTTGCACGAAACTTGGCAAAATTGTAGGGACTGGTAGCCCGATGTGCCTTTTGTAGGTCTCAATATATGTGCTCCAGTGGATTTTGAGAAATTAACGTTTAAAAAAAGATATATATCTGTAAGCGCGCTCTGGGCAGCGCTCCGGTCCGCGGACCTTAAGCGTACCGGAACTTCGCGTAGCTAAGCTGATTGGCTCTCCGGTGTCTGTCAACATTCTAAACAGTCCGGAGCGGCCGCCATCTTGTCTCTCGGTAGGATTGAGAGACAAGAGGAGGCCAAAACAAAGGGGGAAATAACCATAAGGGGGCATACTAGCTCCTCCCTGACCCCCTAGGTTTGATGTGGAGGCTTTAAAGGGGCCCCGCTAAGCAAAAAAAAAAAAATTTTTTTTTTGTTTTTTTTCGTGGTTAGCGCCCGGTACGCGAACCGGGAAGCGTACTGGGGAGCGTATCACAATAAAAAATGAATGATAGACTTTTCAAATGCTGTATGTTAATTGATTGTTGGTTTTGTTGATTATTTTTTTTTTTTTTAAACTTTTTTTATTGTGTTTCATAATTTATTAAACTTTCTAACATTTCATTGTCAGAAATTTCATAATCATGGAATATAGATTGTAGTCTCTGAGGTTGTAAAATGTCCTCATTTGCAAGGAGGTTATCTACTGCTTGTACACATTGCAGTAGTTCTTGGTCCCATGTTTCATCCATAAATTCAATCTCATTTGGATCAATGATTTCTGTGTTGGACTCTGGAAGGACAATTTCAAATGAAATGTTTTGTTCACTTTCCATTTTTCCTGAAATTTGCATAAAAAAAATATATATTAGTAGAGGTAGGGCACTGTTGGGATTAATTTTAGATAGGCAGTTTTTAACAGAGAATTTATCTTTGGGCAGTGTATAGTATCAGAGTGGAAGTAGGAATATAAAAAAGTGTATCTAAATTTATAAGTACTACAGAGGGATAGTATATAACTAACAGAAAAAGTTTGCCATATTAACTTAAAGTGCACAATATACTTCAGTTTTAAAAATAACAACTTACCTTTAAAAAGAAGTTGAAGTTATTAATGAAAATCCTATTGAAATGTACACCAGGAAGTAGTAGTCAAAATGGCTGTGTTTCCTTCTCTTCCTTTATATATATTCGGGTACATAACCAATCAAATGTCAGGTAAAAAAAGTAGAAAATGAAAGTAACATTTTAATTGGTTGTCAATTCCAACACTTCAGATGTGTTTTGTGAAGTAATTTACCTCAGGGTATTTAGAGAGGTCTACAGGCTAAATGGCTAAATGGAATTCCAATCAATTTTGTGAAAATGGTAGGGATTGGTATGTAGTATGAGCTAATCTATATTTGGTGAAATTGTCTCCAGTGGCTTTTCTGTGAAATACTTTCCCACCTTTTTTGATGGTGCGCTTCCCAGGGAGCGACCCGGTACGCGAACCGTTGAGCGCCCCGGTTCGCGTACCTTAAGCGTTCCGGGAGTCCACCATTTTGTGTTTCGGTCGAATTAAGATACAAGATGGAGGGCAAATAATGTTCAGAATGGGTAGAAGGGGGCACGGTAGAGTTATCTTGACCCCCTAGGTTTTCTGAGGGTGGCTGAGGAGGCTTATATGTGCGAAAAAAAACATTTTTTTAAAAAAAATTCGCGAGGTTAGCTCCCGGTACGCGTACCGGGTAGCGCACCAGGGAGCGTATTTTGTTGAAAATTAGTGAAAATAGTTAGAGTAAAATAATAATTGTGAGTGATTAGATGTAGGGTAGCTCTGAGAAGAGCTTTTGGGTTTATGGTACATTTAGGTACTTATAAGTAGGTACCAATGCACATTTTTAAATTCAGAGTGAAAACTCTGTTGCCCTCATCTGAGAAGTGAACTCCATCTCCTCTGTAGATATCTTGCATGTAGTAACGCAAGTTATTGTTGTACAGGGAGCCCATTCCATGGTCTCTCATGTAAGCTGAAACAGATTTGTTTACATGCTTCCTCGACTTCTCAATTTGTGGACAAAATTGGTTTGACCACCTCCATTTCTGTCTTTGGCATATATTTGAATATACCAAGGCAGTCTGAGGAAAAAGTGCCATTAATTGCTCAAAGGTGTCCTTTAAAAGCATTTCCAGACCTACACCAGTCAAAGTGCCCAAGTCATTACCTCCACAGTGCACAATTAACAGGTCAGGTTTTGGCAAATGCATAAAGGTTTTCACCAATGGTATCAATTGGTGACATTTTAATCCTCTCTGGCCAAACCACTTAATTTCCACATCTTGTAAATTGAGGTTAGGTAAATTCCTGCTTTCAACGTACCTTTGAGCCCAGTGAATATAACTATGACCAACAATCCAGACAGAAAACATGGTGAGAGAAGGTTCTCCTGCAGTCAGATGAAGTGTGGCAATGAAATGGCAGTTGAAAAAATGTGAGTTTGAAATGAAAAAAACTGTGGAGTTTCTGTGTTCATGAAGTAGTAACAGTGATTGGTGGATTTTGATTGATGAAAACAGAAAGTTAGGGTGTAGAGATGTGTTCTTTGAAAGATGTATTTTGAGTGGTCAATAAAAAATCATTAAATGAAAGAAAGCACTGGATATGCAGGTGCACTGAGAGTTCAGAGTTCAATTGCAACATTGTTGTGTGAATTTGCAAACACCAGAGTTTCTCCAAGAGGTGGTTGCTATGGAAAATAGGCAGAAAGGGCAGAGGAGGAAGGGTTTTCATTTGAAAAAAAGTGAGGGAAGAGTTTTGATTGGGTGACATGAGAAATATGTGTGAAGAATTACACCATTTCTGTGCTTTTGATAGCTGCAGACTCTGGAGTGCATACCTTTTGCTCTGCTGAAGACAAATTGGTGTGTTTCTGAGACTGTTTTCAAACTCAAAGTATTTGCTAAGGTGAGAAAATATTTCTTTACTTTAGATAGAGAATAGTGTGCTTTAAGGAGAAAATTATGATTTATGTGGCGCAAATTGCTTGTAAATATGCTCTCACATGTGCATGGAAAATTTAGATTTTGAATGATTGTGTTAAATAGCTATGTTAAAAGTGACCAAACCATGCTGGGAAGGCAATCAAAAAACGCTTTCATGTGTTTTAATGACATTTTAAGTCATTTTCTGATGTGCAGTGTTTAGAAATTATGATTTTAAAATCGTTTTTGGGGAAAAGGAATTGTTTATAAAATCATGACAAGGACATAATGGTGTATGGTTCTTTATAAGGCAATTGACTGTTCCTGATGTTATTTTTCTCATTTTAGTGTAAGACCTTTCTCTGTGGCGCAAATTGCTTGTAAATATGCTCTTACATGTGCATGAAAATTTTAATTATCAATGTTTGTGTTACATAGCCATGATAAAAATGAATCAACCATGCAGGAAAACCAATCAAAAAACGCTTTAATGTGTTTCAATGACATTTTAAGTCATTTTCTCATGTGCAGTTTTTTGAAATTATGATTTGAAAATCGTTTTTGGGAAAAAGGAATTGTTTTTAAATGCATGAGAAGGACATAATGGTGTATGGTTTTTTATAAGGCAATTGACTGTCCCTGATGTTATTTTTCTCATTTTAATGTCAGACCTTTCTTTGTGGCGCAAATTGCTTGTAAATATGCTCCCACCTGTACATGGAAAATTTTGATTTTGAATGTTTATGTTACATAGCCATGTTAAAAGTGACCCTACCATGCAGGAAAGCCAATCAAAAAACGCTTTTATGTGTCTTAAGGACAATTTAAGTAAGGTTATGGATACATTTATGATGACTGGTGCAATGAAGTAGAAATCACTTACTTCATTGGTAGGCATTTACAATAAAATTTTCTCCTCTGTTTTGTTCATCAAGCGTAACTTTAATCTGCAATCCTGAGTAGGCCTCACCTTAAACAAACCTCTGGATAGGCCACATATTATTGTCATCCTGATTTAATCATTTATAATGCTAGGGATAGATTTATGATAGGTGTATACCTCTTTTGTGCCACTTAGAAAACATTCTCCATGGGGAAATGACTTAAAATGTCATTAAGACACATGAATGTTTTTTTTTTTTTAAACGTTTGCAAATTTTTTGGGTCACTTTCAACATGGCTATGTGTCTGAAACAGTCAAAATCTAAATTTGCAATGTACAGGTGGGAGCATATTTACAAGGAATGTGCTTCATGGGGAAACGTTTGCAATTTTTTTGGGTCACTTTCAACATGGCTATGTGTCTGAAACAGTGAAAATATAAATTTGCAATGCACAGGTGGGAGCATATTTACAAGGAATGTGCTTCATGGGGAAAGGTCTTATAATGTAATATGGGAAAAATGACATTAGAGATACTGAAATGCTTTATAGAGAAGCATACACCATTATGTCCTTGTCATAATTTTGCAAACCATTACTTTTCCCCAAAAACGATTTTCAAATTATATTTTGAAAACACTGCACATGTGGAAATTACTTAAAATGTCATGTACATATGGTGGTTCATCTGTAACAAGATAAGAAGCTTAGGGATACATTTATGATGACTGGTGCAATAAAGTGGACATTACTTACTTCATTGGTAGGCCTTTACATGTATTATCTCCTCTGTATTCTTCATCAAGCGTAACTTTGATCTGCAACCCTGAGTAGGCCTCACCTTAAACAAACCTCTGCATAGGCCACACCTTATCGTCATCCTGAATTAATCATTTAAAATGCTAGGGACAGATTTATGATAGGTGTATGCATCTTTTGCGCCACTGTGCGTCACTTTTGTGACGCAGTGGCGGTGCAAAAGATTTGCTATGAGGCGAGAAAATTACAAATTGATGCATTTAGGCAGATGTGTCATGGTGTAAAAAAAACGTGCCACATGAAACTGATGCAGCAGTGGATGTGCCAGTCATTTTGCGCCGCTGTTCCGCCACCCATGGTGTGCTGCATTTACAATGCGGCGCAGCATGGGGCAAAAATGGCACAGATGCGTGACGTATCTGTGCTGTAAAGGTGGCGCATTGCTGGAGTTGTATCGTAAGTGCGATGCAGCTCCAGCAAGGCTCAGGGGTGCCCCATCTATACAATGCTGCGTCAAGACCTATGCCAGCTTCAAGCAGGCGCAGGGTTTTGAAGCAGCTTTCTCCTATCTGATTGTAAATGCGGCACACCATGGGTGGTAAAGCAGTGGTGCACATTAACTGGTGCATGCCTGGGGATGTGCCATTTAATATAAATCTGCACTTTAACATTTGAGTATGTGCAGGGGACACAGAGTCGTTGAGGCTTATCCAAGGTTAAGAACAGATGAGTCCTGTTCAGTGAAAAATTAGACATAGGCTTCACCTGCTCAGCATCGCTGGACATGGTTAAATAATAGCTGCAAAATGTTACTCTTGTTAAATAATTTTACTATTATAATCTGTGAGATTTGTCTCTTACTCTGCAACATCTCATTGTTGTTATCTTTCTTTAAAGATAAAGACAACCTCAACATGAGCGACAATCTGCAATCAGTTGATTTTGACCTCATCATTGAACTTGTAATTGAAACATCAGTGGATGTTGATCCATTGGATGATTTAAATCCTGAGGATGAAGAAGAGCGTGATGAGGATGCAGATTTGTCTGAATTATATGATATTGGATGGGAAGCTGACTTGCTTCAGCCTTTGGAAATATAAACATTTATTTTTAAAATTTATAATCAATAAAAAGTAAAAAGGTAAACCGTTTAATTTAAAAATAAAAACACCTTCAAAAACAGGTTATGTGTAGTGTTTTCAATAAAATATTAAAATATGCTCATAAAATTAGATCAGATTCACATATAAAATAGCATTGGTAACATAAATATAAATGTCATTTCTTTTCTGGTATTTCTGTATTGTAAAAATGGCAATGACTAAAAAATCTTCAAAATAAAATGTCAAGTAGTGTGTTATGTTTTTGATCACTATTACTGATTTACTGTTTGATAATAATGTTTAATAACATTTTTTATTATATTTTTCCTCAGATTCAACTGCAGATCATTTCAAGATGCCTACAAAAATAAGAGAGATAAAGGCTGCAAAACGTCAAAGACAGCAGGAGAAAAAAAAAACGCAGCAGTCCTCTAACAAAAAGATTTCTCAAGCCATGAAGAAAGCACCGGGTAAGAGCTCTAAATATTTCATAAGAAATATTTCTAATAAAAAAAATATTAGTACAGAAAATGTTTCAATCCATAATATGACAAGTAAATCAAATGGAAAGAAAAGGACAAATGAAAATGTTACTGCTAGAGCAAGAGATAAATCTGTGCATGATAGTAGAAGGAAACAACAGTTTTGGGAGATTCGTAAACGAATGTTCCGCAACAGGATAATTGGCAATTTGTTAAAAAATATTAAGAAAGGTCAACAGAAATTAGTTTTTTATAGGAGAAAAAAAAAAGTTGAGAAAGTTATTGATCAGGCTTTTGAAATTAAACGTAAGTTATTTATTTTGATAATCAATAGAATTAGGAAGCTAAACAAGGAAATTTTTGATTTCAAAAGAAATAGTAGATGGAAGAGAATAGTTAATCGTAGTAATTTTTGTGAAGTTTTTTCTGGAGAATGGATACATAGTTCAAGCTGTGAGGCATTTTTTAATGAAGAGAGTTATTTCCAGGATAATGATTTGGTGCATGCAGTTGACATCAGTGGTCGTGCTTATGAAGTGAAAGATGGTTGTCCAGTTGAAAAAGAAAAACTTGTGACAACAGAGGCAGAAGAGTTGTTAGGTAATGAGGTTTTAGGAAGACGTGCTAAGGGTCCTGTGTACACCTGGAAGTGTAGTAGTATTTGCAGTGTGCGACAGGATTCCATCAATTTGCTTTGTGATTTTGTACGGACATTTAACAAGAAAAGTTTAAAGCAGAAAATAAGGTTGTTGCAAGAATTAGATCCTTGCAGAGTGAGAGAAGTGACAGGTTTGCATGGTCATTCACTGGCTTGTCTTTCCAGGAGAGTATGCCAGAGTGTTTTTCATCATTTCAGGATGCTAGCAGTGCATCATAACAAAGTGAGGAAGTTAGTTAGAATGTTGTATTATGCTAAGAGTCCAGCAATTATGCTGAAACAATTATGCGCTGCTCTTTTGCATGGTTCTGAAATAGATGTGAGGAATATATGTGAAGAAATTGAGTTTTGTTACTTTGGAAGTAAAGAGGAGAATGTTGAAATTGAGCAAGAAATAGAGGGTCATTTGGAAGATACTGTACATGTTTCCAGTACAGATAATTTCCAGAGGGAAATTGCGACGTTTGACATGAAATCAAGTGAGAGGCCTAATTTCACTTGTGTGTGTTGTCGACGCACTTATTATAAGAATCAGACTAAGTTAGTGGATTTATATGCAAAAAGTGAAAGGGAAAATAATAGTGAATGGAAGGATTTTGCAACATACTTGATGGTAGAAAATTGTTTTGATTTGGGATTGGATCAACGTGTGTGTACTTATTGTTGTAACAAATTAAAACAAAACCAGATGCCTGCTAGAGCAGTTCATAATAATCTGGAATTGGTTGAGATTCCTTCTGAATTGAAGGATTTAAATACTTATGAATCTATTTTGATTCAAAGTATCCATCCCTTTCAGGCTATTGTAAGAATGGAGCCAAAGACAGGGAAATTGCCTCCATCAGATTTACAGAGAGGATTAAAGGGAAGAGTTGTTTATTTGCCTCTAGATTTGAAGAAAAACATTAACACAATTGGAGTAGAAAAAGTGGAAGAGGAACCTCTGGTTATCTTAGTTAATGGGGTTCCGACAAAGAATAAGAAAATATGGCAAGATTTAGTAGATGTTAGGAAAGTTAAAAAGGCAACATTGTATTTGAAAAAAAATAATAAATACTATAAGAATGTATATGTTGCAGAAGAGGAAGTAAGTGAGGAAGAGGATAGCGATTTGTGTGCTGGTCAAATTGAGAAAGTAGAACCCTCTACTAGTGAGGAAATATATGAACATTATAGTGTTCATCCTTTGCATTCAAAGGAAGTCATGGGGAATGCTATTGAGTTGTTTCAAATGAAACAAGCCAAAGGGAGTCCCATTAGTGTTTGGGAGGAAAGTTTGGAAGCTCGGTGTTTCCCACAGCTTTTTCCAACAGGTCAGGGAGGAAGATATGATGAGCGACCTCATCAAATTCCTGCTTCTGAATACCGGACTTTGCGATTGTATGCAGGAGATGCTAGGTTTCGACAATGCATTCCTTATTTGTTTCATCTCCTGTTTGAAAGCGATCTGTCTGGACTGTCATATGCAGTGAACCACATCTTGAAAAGTGGTATACACATGCAAAACATCTCGGCAAGTGATTTTATGGATAAAGTGAATGTCCAAGATAGTATTTTGGAATCTCACCTGATTAATCTCATGGCGTGTCAGCGTGGTACTAATGAGTACTGGTACCGTCGTCATGGTGATTTAAAATGTATGCTGAGGAACTTAGGTACTCCCACATGGTTCCTCACTCTGAGTTGTGCCGAGTATGGCTGGGAAGACTTACTTCAATTTCTACGAGAGGCAAATGCTAACGTAGAAAACATCGAATTCAAGACACCCGGAGAACTGTGCTCTTTGGATCCAGTCAATGTATGTAGGTACTTCAATCATAGATTTGAAGCTATGATGTCTTTCATCATGAATAAGAAGAATCCACCTCTTGGAGAGGTGTTGGATTTCTTCTGGAGAAAGGAGTACCAAGCAAGAGGTGCTCCTCATATACATATGTTGCTGTGGATCAAGGATGCACCTAAATTTGGAACGGATCCAGAAGACTCAGTGATGAGTTTCATCCAACAGTATTCTACGTGTGCTGTTCCAAACGCAAAGGAGAAGAAAAGCCTAAGAGAAAAAGTTCTGCGTTTCCAAAGCCATCGATGTGGAAAGTACTGCCGTCGTAAATTCCGAAACAAAGACAAGTTCTACACCAAATGTCGTTTCGGCTTCCCACGACCGGTGATTTCTAAAGGAAGAGTAAACAGTTTGATGTCTTCGCTGCGACATAATGTGATGAAGAAATCACCTAAAAACACTTACAATTTGAAGAGGAACGAAGAGTCCAAGTATATCAACGACTACAACCCGGTGATTTTGTCCATGTGGAATGCTAACATGGATATACAGTTTGTGGCTGATAACTGTATGGCTGTGGCTCGGTATGTGACGTCGTACATCACCAAAAAAGAGAAGACAGAATTGAAGGATATGTGGGAGGACATTTCCCATGAAAAGAGCCTCAGCAAGAAGTTGTACAGTTTCAGTCTGAAGATGTTGTCGCATCGAGAAATCGGAGCGTACGAATGTTCTGACCGGTTGTCTTCAGCAAGTCTCTATGCCAAGTCCAGGAGTATCGTTTGGGCGAGTCTTGGTCTTGCTGCAACGCGTAATCGAGTTCTCAAACCTGTGAGGGGAAATTGAGTATTTGGCGGAAAAGGAGCCAAACAGTACCGACATTTTGAAGACAAACATGTTGGATACATATTATCCAAATCGAAGCAGTCACCTAGAGAATGTTTGTCTGTATGAGGTTCTGCAAAATTACATGTTCAAGAGGAACATCAAAGAAGATACTGAGAAAGGAGTGTATGCTGTAATAGGAAGTGAGGGATGTCTGGTCAAGCAAAGAAAATGCCACTTGATAAACCATCGAAAATTGAGTGGCGAATCTCCTGAAAAAAAGGAGTTTTTCTATTTAGCACTTTTGCAACTTTTCAAGCCTTGGCGTGCAGAAGAGGAACTGCTTGGAGATTTCCTCTGTTACGAAGACTCTTTCAATGCCGCCAAGGAGACCATAGAATGTCCTGCTTTTCCCAAATATGTAGAAATGTTGAATGCGGAAATTGAGCAGGAAGCAACGATTGCAGCCGAGATTGCCAGAGACAGTTCTCAGGACAGTCAGAGTTCTGCTTCATTGAGTCAGGATCCACTAGGAGGACCTCTTATTGAAAATGAAGCTGCCACTGCTATGAATGAGGTGGAAAGAGCCATGGCACATGCTCAAGAGGATGCGGTTAACTTAGAAGAGTTGGAAAGGCAACTCAACGTTGAGCAGAGGAAAATATATGACGAAGTTACCATGCAAATTGATCATGGATTAAGTCATGATAAGAAAGAGTGCTCATGTACGTCGTTGAAGCCTGTCCGACTGTACGTGAGTGGAGAAGCGGGAACTGGAAAAAGTTTCCTCATTAAAGCAATTTCATGCTATTTGCAGGAAAGGACAGAGTCATCACTGTCTTGTGTTGTCACTGCTCCAACTGGACTGGCAGCACATAATATTAAAGGGATTACTTTACATCGTTTACTGATGCTGCCAGTGGAGCATGACAACAAATTAGAATATCACAAGCTATCTGGAGATGCTTGTTTTGAAGTTTCAAGAATCTTGAGGAAAATGAAACTTCTTATCATTGACGAAGTAAGCATGGTTTCCAATGTCATGCTTGCCTTTGTGCATTTGAGGATGCAAGAAGTTCTCAAAACAGAGTATGATGTGTTATTTGGTGGCAAACACATCATTGTTTTTGGAGATCTTCTGCAGCTGACACCAGTGAAAGGGCAACCTGTGTTCAAAATGCTCACGCATGAAGATACCAGGAAGTGCCTAGGCAGCATTGGCAACGTCAATATATGGTTAAACTTCAATTATGCTGAACTGCATGAAAATATGCGTCAGGCAAAGGATGAAGTTTACAAGACTATTCTACAAGATGTTAGAATTGGAAAAGTGACCGAGCATGGGAAAGAAGCTTTACATGCACGATTACTGTCAAATTTATATCCAGAACAAGATGTTGTGCCTGAGAATATTTTTCAGAAAATTACTGATAAGAAATCTGGAATATGTTTGATGCCAACTCTTGCAGAATGTGCCAAATTTAACAACAAAATGTTGCATTTAGAAAAGCAAGAGATTGTGAAAGTGGAAGCTATTGATAGAGTAGAGCATATGGGATCAACAATTATTTTGTCTGAGAATCTGAAAACAAAATTGGATTCATTAGAGAAGAGTATATCTAAAACTGCAGGTTTTGAAAAGACTCTGAATGTGTGCTTGAACTGCCGTATAATTTTAAGAAGGAATTTACATGTTGAAAGAGGTCTGGTAAATGGATCAATGGGTAATGTTGTTGATTTTGTGAAATACAGAAATAGAGATGGAATTGAATTTTTAAAAATTAAATTTGATGGCATTGAGGAAGTACAGCTAATTGCTCGTTGTTCTGCTAGATTTTTGCTTGTAAAAGACTTATATGTTCGCCGTAAGCAGTTCCCTGTTTGCTTGGCATATGCGGTGACAATTCATAAATCGCAAGGTTTAAGTGTAGACACTGCATTGGTGAATATTGGCAGTTCTGTGTTCAAGGAGGGTATGGCATATGTGGCATTGTCACGAGTTAGAACTTTATCGGGATTGTACTTGATTGACTGTGATGTCAGAAACATTTGTGCAGATCTAGATTGTGTTAAGGAATACAATAGGTTAAGAAGAGAGTATGTGCCACATTTGCCTCAGTTTCCTTTGTTTGAGAAACGTCTGGTAGGCCGGAAACGAAGAAATGAGAACAATACTGGGCAGGTTGTAGCAAAAAGACAAAAAGTGAATGAACCTAAAATTACAAGCAGAAACAAAGAGGATTCTGTTGAAGATGTTGTTGGTTTTCAGTTTGAAAACAGTTCTGGTGTCAACTGCTATGCTAATGTAGTAATTAATGTTTTGTTTTCTCTAAAAAATGTAAAAGAAGAGATTGTGGTCAATTCTGATCAAAGATTTTGCAGTTTGTTAAATTCTGTGTTAGAGAAATGTACCACTGATAGAAGAAACATAGAAAGTGTGTCTGAAATTAGAAATCTGTTAGATAGATGTTCAGGCCAAACACAATTCTCTCAAAATATTCAGCAAGATTGTCAGGAGTTTTTAATGTATATGCTTCATGTATTACATGCTGAAGGTGTAGATGTAGATCAGCTGTTTGGGCTTTCTTATCAATGGCAGCATGACTGCGAGAACTGTATGGTATCAAGTACTACTAGTGTAGACTCAGAAAGATTTGTATATTTAACTTTGCCAGACAGTAAATCAGTGTCCTTTAATAAGCTAGTAAAAGCTGCTAATCACAACATGGAGTGTAGCCAATGTAAATCTGAAATGATGTCCACATTATTTATACGAACATATGGCCAGTACATCATTTTAATGTTCCAACGATGTAGGCCTGATGGAACAAAATTGACAACTTTAATAAAAAATTTTGTAGCTTCGCAGTTGTCAATATCAGGAAGGACTTTTGTAACTACAGCAATTGTATATCATGACGGCCCTTCAATATCATCAGGACATTACACAGCTTATTTAAAGTCTAGAAATGGCTGGTCATTCTGTAATGATTCTGTTGTAATTTTCAAAAAAAAATTGCCGTATGACCTTAAAAACTCTTACCTGGTGTTTTTAAAACCAAAATTTTAGGAAAATAATCTCGGGATATGATCTGTGGAATTTCAAGAAGTTCTAATGGCTCCTACACAATTTGGCCTTGAGGATAAGTGTAGTTCAGAGACATAACTTCTAATCATAGGATTGGACATCATGGACATGTATGTGCAGTTTAAATGAGTTCAGAAAAACTGTTTCTTTTCATAAGCTAATTAAAGCAGCCTATCAAAACATGGAGTAGAGGGAATGTAAGTCTGCAATGCTGTCTACTGTTTTACATTACTTTGTGATTAAAAGTGATGTAGAGAATTAAATAATTGTAGTACTCATAGAGGTAGTGTAAGTCTGCTTCATATTAAGCAGTATCAGTGTCATACGAAATGTAGAACATGACTGAGCAAGAAGGGGAAGATATTACTATTCCAGGATTGTGAAAATGATCTTCAACATTTTAATTCTGAAAGTTGCGGGAATGCCAAATGATGGGATTGGCTAACAAGAAATCCAAGAGTTATACATGGCTCTGACAAAATTTGGCCTTGTGGAATCTTGTGGTAGAGAGCAAGAAGTCATTTATTGTATGTAACATGTTTTTAAAAACGATGGAGATTTTCTTTCAGAAACTGGTGGGCTGAAAGTAATAACAGCACAAAAGAGTATAAGCTATTCATAGGACATCCTTGGACGTCATGGAAAGTAAGTTAACTTTAAGGAGTTCTGATTTTTGATTTCTGATCTTGTATGGGTTTTTTAAACACAATCATTTTGATTGTGTTTTTTTTTCCCCGCTGTTACATGATGAATACCTTCAAGTCACTGTTTTTAGTGAATTTTGATACATTCTGAGAACAGCAAAAATAAACCATTTAACATGTATAATTAATTCTGTAATGTTTCCATTTATGATGTATATGTAGAACTGTGTAGAAGGCATGGAGAAGGTGAGGCTTCTGTAAGTGTCAAAGTTGTTGCATGCAGTGCTGCACTTCTGCGTATTCTTTGATATGCTAGACTACATCTGCACAATGAGATACCTAAGCAAAGGAAACAGAAGTGATGTGATTGTGAAATGAGCAAAATAAATTGCATGTATTTCAATTACATCACCTGTGTTTCCTATCATTACGAATCACATTGTGCAGATCAAGTTTAGGTCTGTCCAGGGAAACATAGGAGGTTTGGACTTTGTTGAAGATTGCAGTGGACATGACTCACTTCATTGGTAGACCTTCACATGTATTATGTCTTCTATTCTCTTCAACAACTCGAAATTTCATCTGCAACCCTGAGTAGGCCTCACCTGAAACAAAACTCTGGATAGTAGACATCTTATTGGCATCCTGAAGCAATTATTTTAAATTTTAGTGTCTTGCGACACTTTTCTGAGACAACAGCAATGCAAAAGATGCACCATGTTTTAAGATAGGCCTCACTTCATCTGCATCAAGATAGTGTTAGTTTAAAATGTATATCTTTAGGACTGTGTAGCTTCTGTAAGTGTCAAAGTTATTGAAAAACTGTTTGTCCTTCAATCTTTGCCCTTGTCTTTTGTAATTTTTCTATACATGTTTTTATATTTTTCAAATGTTTGTTCTCTCTTTCACAGATTGAAAGTATAAAAATAAAAAGTGAGGAATTTAACGACAATTATAAGGTAAGTATTTTGTACTCTTTTCGTTACATTTCTATCACATTGAACTACTATTACTTCCACTGCTTCATTTCTTTAATCCTCAGTTTCCTGCCTTTGCTACTTCCCTCATTCCTTTCTCTATTACCTACTTACTCAACTCCTTCCACTTTTTTTCTCAGTCCCTCTCTTCTCATAGTTCCTCACTCTTGTTCACTCACTCCGTCTCTATTACTCTTAGTGTCTTTGACTGATCACTGTATCACTATTTGTTCATAATGCTTTCTCTGTGTAGTTGAAGCACACTAAGGGGCATATTATGAATGCAGCCAATAAAATTATTGCTCTTTTTATTGGCAGAAAACTGGTGCAAAAGCGGCTTTAGCGGCAGTTTTCTGCCGCAAAAGCAGCTTTAGCGACACATTTCTGCCTATAAAAGCTGCAAAACTTTTATTGCCTATGTTGATAATATGCCCCTATGTTATTTACATTAGGGCTATATTGTCCAGTATAACAATCAAAATTGCTCTCCAAAGACACCAGGCAAAGCAGACGCTCCCTCAAACAGATCACCAAGCGCAATTTACCCTACTTACAATCTAGCCTGTTCTCTGTCGAGACTTTAGCAATCTTTAGAGCACAAGATAAGATTTTTTTACATGGAAGAGCCATACGTATTGCAATTCTACTTAAGAAACAAGCATTGGCATAGTCAATAGGTCTCGCCTTTGGGACCTTATACGTGTTTAGCCATGCAACAGTTGATGTTGCTGCACCAAGGATATTATGCTGCATAACTAAAGACTTAGAAGGTCCAAAAGTCGATACCTATTGGCTATGCCAATGCTTGTTTTTCTTTCACTTCGTTATCTATTTTGTTTTTCACAATTATACCATCTTCTGTCTGTTCTTTGGTAAATAGATCTATTAAATAGTATCTCTTCTTTACTCCCTATAGCTGTCTTTCTTGAAACATCACTCTCTGTTTATTTTCCTTATACTTACTCTTTTTTTTTAAAAAGTTTTTTTTTTGGTTAGCTCCCGGTACGCGTACCGGGAAGCTAAACCGGAAGCGAACCAAAAGAAATAGAGCTTGCCAGAGTGCTAAACATTCTAGTAATTTTTTTGGAAAGGGAAGGTAGTTCTGAAAAGAACTTTTTTTTTAATATTTTTGTTGTTTTATATTTTTTTGGTATTTTTTGAACATTTTTTGTTTTTTTTGTATTTTTTGAACGATTTTATATTTTTTTTGGTTTTTTTGGGGGGGGGGGGAACAACAAAAAACAGGCGTTGAAAAGGGCTCAACAGGAGCAAAAAAAAATTACTGGGGGCGGTTAGGGCAATTATGATTGTCATAAGCCAGGTTGATGGCATTAATACTCATGTTACCACATGATATCAACGCACCACAGTGCATACAAGTATGTTTCATGTGCCCAAAATTCTCTTGGATGTTTGGCACAGTTTCCCGTGCCTCTGCTGGTGTCAATGATATTGACGATGTTGACCTGGCCACAGGAGTTGCTGTTGGGTTTTGTTCCATATCCCGTATTTCCGCCCGGCTGTAATTAAGTGGATGCTTCCTGGTCATGTGCCGATGCATGGTATAGTTCCCATAGCTATACTTTTTATCAGTCCCTCTTGATAATTTCTCTTTGCAGATGAGGCAGGTGACATACCTCGCATTCACTTTCTTTTGCCCTGGAGGGATTGAATAAAACTGCCAGATGAAACTGGCTTTCCTATGGGAAACCCGGGGCACCTCTTCCAAGAACTGTGGTTCTTCTCTCTCCTCTTCCTCTAGTTCTTCCTCTTCCTCCTCTGTATTGGTGATCACCTGGGGAGGTGGTCCTCTCTTCCCATGAGGAGGTGGAGGTGGTGGTGGGGGTGCACCAGCTGAAGCAAGTACTGAAGTCATTTCTCAAGTATTAATAAAGGTCTTCCTCTCACAATGATGAAAGTCAGAGTGAGGAAAGAAGGAGGGGTTTTCATCATTTGGAAAAAACAATACTTCTCAACCAATGAAAAGTGTTATTTTTAGGTCACCTGACCTAGCCTTCCATAATTATGAAACTAAAAGTGAAATGAACCAATGAAAAGCTTTATTAACAAGTCACATGACTCTAACTTTCATGTTACGCGCTGCGGAACGCTCCCCGGTTAGCTTCCGGTTCGCTGCGCTTCGCGCCTCGGTCCGCGCCCGGGGACACTTCCGGGTGCGCTAACGCAGTACGTCACAAGACGCATTTCGCGGCAACGCGATACGTCGCGCTTTCGCGCCGCGGATCGCTTCCGGGGAGTTGCGTTTCGCGCCTCGGTCCGCGCCCCGGGGCACTTCCGGGTGCGCTAACGCAGTACGTCATAAGACGCATTACGCGGCAACGCGATACCGTCACTATGTTGATTTGTTACCGGTTCGCGGACCGGATCGCGGAATCGAATTGAGCTAACGGGAAGCTTCCCGGTTCGCGGACCGGGAGCGAAACAAAAAAAATATTTAAAAAAAATTATTAAGAAACATATAAAATATATTTTTGGATTTAAAGAAGAATACATTTTACTTCTGTAGATATTAGCTTTTAAAAAACCAATGAAATTCACTGAAAAAACCATAGGTTATAGACCATATATAGTTAGGAATTAGCATTTACAAAACCTTGAAAATTCACTGAAAAAACCATAGGTTATAGACCATATATAGTTAGGAATTAGCATTTAAAAAACCTTATTTTACTCACACAAAACCAATGAAATTCCATATATAGTTAGTTGCACTAACTATATATCGCGCACCCGCAATCCACTGCTGATCATGTCACATATTACATCATTCATGACATGGTCAGTGACATCACTGATGACATCACTGATGACATCTCAAATGACATCACTGATGACATCACTGATGACATCTCAAATGACATCACTGATGACATCACTGATGACATCTCAAATGACATCTCAAATGACATCACTGATGACATCACTGATGACATCTCATTTGACATTACTGATCACATCACTGATGACATCATTCATGTGATAATACGATGAACCTCTTCAGACTCTAATATAACATTAGATACACTCAGTGTAAGCACAGACTCACAGATTGTCACTCATCCATGAAGTTACACACACACCTAGTCAGTCATGCAAACAATCAATCACACTTCCATTTTCCCAACTATACAGTTATACACACCTTACTTATTCAAACATATACTAAAACATATTTACTCTCTTATACAATCCTGGATACAAGTTCACAATGATGCATACAGCCACTCACACATTCACTGGCTCTTATGCACAGTTATTTATATATGTCAAGTCTCACATGTACTGTGTTTTACATATGTACTTACTTTGACATGTAGCACTGAGATATCCATTCACTCACCAATACACTGATGCACACAGTCAACCGCCCATACAGCTGTTTCCACATGCACTTTTGAACCCATACATCTAGTGAATCAACTGCTCACACATCTATGCACAGAGTCATACACCTCCCAGACACCCACACACACACTCAGTCTCCCATACAAATACTTGGGCAACCAATCAATAACCCATATAGTTACTCATATAGCTACTGAACAACACATGCAGCAGTTTTCAGAACATAATGATGCACAAATTAAGACAGTTTAGTCACTAACCCATGCACTCAGTGAGACACATTTAATCACTCACTCATACAGTCAGTCATGCACCTACTAAATCCTTCATCCAGACACTTATACATCCACTCAAGACATATTTTAACTTTACAGAAAAATACAGTCACTGGATGTTGTCATCAGTGATGTCATCAGTGATGTCATTTGAGATGTCATCAGTGATGTCATCAGTGATGTCACTGACCATGTCATGAATGATGTAATATGTGACATGATCAGCAGTGGATTGCGGGTGCGCGATATATAGTTAGTGCAACTAACTATATATGGAATTTCATTGGTTTTGTGTGAGTAAAATAAGGTTTTTTAAATGCTAATTCCTAACTATATATGGTCTATAACCTATGGTTTTTTCAGTGAATTTTCAAGGTTTTGTAAATGCTAATTCCTAACTATATATGGTCTATAACCTATGGTTTTTTCAGTGATATATATATATATATATATCTCACACAAGCAAATGTCCCAAACGGGGGGAGCAATCAATAGCTGGTGCTGGCGGCGAGGAATGGGACAACCTCGCTGTATTTTTAGAAGTAAAATCCTCAATGAAGAAGACGCCGCGCACCACTTTCAAGATGGTTTCAGTACTTTATTTTCTGTAGGTTTTCTCCCACCCTGGGTGGGAGAAAACCTACAGAAAATAAAGCACTAAAACCATCTTGAAAGTGGTGCACGGCGTCTTCTTCATTGAGGATTTTGCTTCTAAAAAAAAAAATATATATATTCACTGAAAAAACTATAGGTTATAGACCATATATAGTTAGGAATTAGCATTTAGAAAACCTTATTTTACTCACACAAAACCATTGAAATTCCATATATAGTTAGTTGCACTAACTATATATCGCGCACCCGCAATCCACTGCTGATGATGTCACATATTACATCATTCATGACATGGTCAGTGACATCACTGATGACATCACTGATGACAACATCCAGTGATTATGTGTTTCTGTAAAGTTTAAATATGTTTTACATATTGAAGAATGAGTGGATGTATAAGTGTCTGAATGAAGGTTTTAGTAGGTGCGTGATTGACTGTATGAGTGAGTGATTAAATGCGTCTTACTGAATGCACGGGTTAGTGACTAAACTGTCTTAATTTGTGCATCATTATGTCTGTTGTGATGTAAACTGCTGCATGTGTTGATCATTAGCTATACGAGAGGCTATATGTGTTATTAATTGGTTGCCCAAGTATTTCTATGGGAGATTGAGTTTGTGTGGGGGTGGCTGGAAGGTGTGTGACTCTGTGCATAGATGTGTGAGCAGTTTATTCACTAGGTGTATGAGTTCAAGAGTGCATGTGGAAACAGCTACATGGGCAGTTGACTGTGTGCATGAGTGTATTGATGAGTGAATGGATATCTCAATGCTACATGTCATAGTAAGTACATATGTAAAACACAGTACATGTGAGAGTTGGCATATATAAATAACTGTGCATGAGAGCCACTGAGTGAGTGGTTGTATCGATCATTGTGAACTTGTATCAGGGATTGTATAAGAGAGTAAATATGTGTTAGTATATGTTTCAATAAGTAAGGTGTGTATAACTGTATAGTTGAAGAAATGGAGGTGAGATTGTTTCTTTGCATGACTGACTGGGTGTGTGAGTAACTCCATGGATGAGTGGCAGTGTGTGAGTGTCTGTATACACTGAGTGTATCTAAGGTTATATTAGAGTCTGAAGAAGTTTATCGTATTAGCACAAGAATGATGCCAAATGAGACGTCATCAGTGATGTCATCAGTGATGTCATTTGAGATGTCATCAGTGATGTCATCAGTGATGTCACTGACCATGTCATGAATGATGTAATATGTGACATCATCAGCAGTGGATTGCGGGTGCGCGATATATAGTTAGTGCAACTAACTATATATGGAATTTCAATGGTTTTGTGTGAGTAAAATAAGGTTTTCTAAATGCTAATTCCTAACTATATATGGTCTATAACCTATGGTTTTTTCAGTGAATTTTCAAGGTTTTGTAAATGCGAATTCCTAACTATATATGGTCTATAACCTATGGTTTTTTCTGTGAATTTCATTGGTTTTTTAACAGCTAATATCTGTAGCTGTAAAATGTATTCTTCTTTAAATCCAAAAATATATTTTATATGTTTATGAATAATTTTTTTTTTAAATATTTTTTTTTCTTCGTTCCCGCTTCGCGAATCGGGAAGCTTCCCGTTAGCTGACCTTGATGCCGCGAAATAGACCGCGAGCCGGTAAACGTTTCTTTACCGCAAGTGCCGCGTTAGAAAACAACATCGTGACGCCTCCCGTCCGCATGACGTTTCACGTTGTCGCGTGATACGTCATATGACGTGCTACGTTAGCGAACTGGTACGCGAAGCGAGTCGCAAAGCGCAGGTTTCTGGAAGCAAACCGGGAGGCCCTGCAAAGCGCTTAACGTAAACACAGCAAGTCATGTGACTTGGTAATAACACTTTTCATTGGTTCATTTCACTTTTGGTTTCCTAATGATGTAAGACTAGGTCATATAATCTAAAATGAACACTTTTGATTGGTTGAGAACTCTTGTTTTTCCCAAATGATGAAAATCCCTCCTTCTTTCCTCACTCTGACTTTCATCATTGTGAGAGAAAGACCCTTTGTGATCACTGAGCAATGGCTTCTTTAGTAGCTTCAGCTGGTGCTTCCCCACCACCTCCACCACATCCAAGGAAGAGTGGACCACCTGCTCAAGTTCTAATTCAACAAGAAGAAGAAGAAGAGGAACAGGAGGACGAGCACGAAGAGAGGCAGTTTTTGCCTGAGCAGCCCAGGACGTCTCACCGGAAAGAAAACTTCATTTGGCAATTTTTTAAAATTCCCAAAGGTCAGAAAAAAGTAAATGCAAGATACGTAACTTGCCTTATATGTCAAGATAGACTGTCCAGAGGGACCGACAAAAAATACAGTTTCGGAAACTACACAATGCATCGCCATATGACTAGGTGGCATCCTAACAACTACAGTGCTGCACAGTTTCGGAACGACCTAGATAATCTCCCTATTATGGCCAGAAGATCTGTTGTACCGGAAGTAACGGGACCAGAGGGCAGGGAGATGGTGCCAAATATACAAATGAGATTTGGTGATGTAAAACACATCTGCGCATTTTGCGATGGATTCATTTCCTACGGAGAAAAAAGCATCACTCTGATCAACAGAGCTATTGACTATCATATGCAAGTTTGTCCGAAACGCCCAAAATAATAAATACTTCTTTTTTTTGTTTTGTTGCTCCTGTTGAGCCCTTTACAATGAATCGTTTTCATTGCCCCCTCCAAGAAAAACCCCAAAAAATATAAAACTGTTCCGAAAAATTCAAAAACAGTAAAAAAATGTTCAGAAAAATAAAAAAAAAAGTTCTTTTCAGAACTACCTCCCCGTTATTAAAAAATTGGTACAATATTTGGAATTGTGCCAACCTCTATTTCTCTTAGTTCGCTTCCTAGTTCGCTCGCTGGTACGCGAACCGGAAGCGAACCAAAAACAGTAAGTATAAGGGAAGGAAACAGACACTTATGTTAAAAGAAACACAGCTATAAGGGAGTAAACTAGAGATACCATTACCCGTAATCCACTGCTGATGATGTCACATATTACATCATTCATGACATGCTCAGTGACATCATCAGCAGAGGATTGCGGGTTTTTTGGCAACATGCCTTATCCACGGTTTAATAACGCTGCCTTTTGCTTTATATAAGTTTTCAAATTGTATGAAATATATACCAATAGGTCGTTATGAACCTTTAGGTAGTGCTTTTCTTCATGAGGTCTGGTCGCTTCCATACACATACAGATGTTTCAAAGATGATCAAGAAGTTTATCTGAATGGAGAGGAATGCACTGAGACGCCAGATCATTCACTAATGTGTAGGCACATACAGTTACACGGTTCATGCAACAAACACCGACCAAATATGGCTTGCGTGTTGCAAGGCACGCCAGTTCCTGCTATCATCCCCACGTTCAAGTTGTTGGAAAATGGTAGTTATTTGATGCTCAATAATGAAGATTGTTCTGAGTTAATTAAAAGTATTCCTTTTATCGTAACAGTAAGTGAACGGGTTATTTGCTGCAGAAATGTTCTATTTCCTCCCACACATGAACATAGGGAGTTTTCAATCTGGCCACAAATACCAACCTTGGGACACGTTTCAACGGCATGGCAAGAATAAGAGCTCTTTTGTCTCAGAGAGAGGTGGCCTTGAGTTCGGCCTGTGAAACTTTCGTACTTCACATAGCGAACACCCATACAGAGGTGCACACCCTTTTCAATTAAGATTTGCCTTTCAATTTCAGCAACATGTTTCCGACTATCTTTAACGCATCCTCCACAAAGTCCCTGGCACACTTTTTTAAAGTTGTTACCAGTGGTCTCGTGACTTCATTTGAGAAAATCTTTGGAGTCATCCCTGCTTCCTTTCATTGTATTTTCTGCACTCTGGTTCGTAGATTGGCATTTTTACTTGCATTACCAGCGGACGCTCTTGTGCTTTTTTACATTTTTAAATATGGATGTCCCTCCTATGCAACCTCCGACCCTGCAGCTGCTGACACTGTTCCGCAATCGCATGCTAGAATATTATGGCACAATGCCGTTGGCGATATTAAGCACGGCATATGGATTATCTTTTCGGTTCTCCTACTTCACCTGTGTCCAGCCTGTATTTCACTGCCTGACCTGTGATTTCGATTGGGCCATTGATTTGTGTCTCTGCGGACCGGTTTCTCCTGACGTCGACTTTAATCAGCTGATGACTCCTATCATTACTCACGAGTTGGTTTGTCCTGGCGAAAGGATTATGGCTGTGGCATTGATGCATGGACTACTTGGTCCCTGGAATTTACTGGCGGCAGCACAGTCTTTCTTGGAACAGAGCTTTCTTGAAAACCCACCGAGCTGTCCTCTGATGGTGATAGAGGATCCGGTGCTGGGAGAGCACGTATGTTCTTTTCCGCTTTTAAATTGGATGGCTGAACTGTTTTCGGATGAAGACGGTGACTTCCTATTGGAGGCTGTTGCAGCTTATTTTGCATACACAGTTATGTCATAGACCTTTTTCATGTTTGATATGCTGAGTACTAGCATTTCATTGACAATTCTTTTTTTTTTTTTTTTTTTTTTTTTTAAATAATTTTTATTGTAAGCATACCTGTACAGGCCTTTACATATAGAAACAGCGTCAGAAAAGCGAGCAGGTATACAGTGCGGCACGTCAACCAATACACAGCCGTTATGCCCACAACCCGGGGGTTGGGCGGCGATGATGTCTCTGCTCTTTCATGCCTGACGTTCTAGATAGAGGAGTGGCTGTCAAACGGATCACGGGCATGCTTACGTTTATAGTTTCATTGACAATTCATTGACTTATTTGTCAAGTTTTTATTATTTACCTTGCCTATTGGCTTAAGACTCGATAAAGTACTTGGCTGTTTTATTTTTCTTTAGCATTAAATTTTCCTAGTTTTTAATGCTTTACCTTGCGGACCGTCCACATATAAACTTGCAATCTGCTCTCATGAGATGGCACTTCTATTATCTTATTCAGTTCGTTTCCGGATCATGAGGAGGTGTCATCTAGGTCCTGGATATCTTTACACCGTGTTAAGTTAGCATGGGCTCATTACCGGTTTAAACGCCATTTTTCCTTTTTTGCAACTTCTGCACACGACACTTAGTTGTTGCTTTAGCTTTCCACCTAGTAGTTCATCGTGGTTTACATGAGAATAATATGTTATTGGTCTACTATCTGCTTTACTTGTTAAACTATATCTGTACAGCGAGTGCTAAAGTTTCAAGAACAACACGATACAGAATTGTTATGAGGTCTGATCTCCACGACTTCATACTCATAACATAAGTGCAACTTCTGCCAATTCTGGGCATGAGGCGGGTTTTATATTGCTTTGCCGAACACACATACACAACAGTTGATGCGGTTCACATGAAGAGAGAGCTGGTGTATGCTGATGTGATTCCTTCAAATCTAAGACACTAAAGTATGGGCACGCCCTAAACCAACACAAAGAGACCTTCTTAGCAAATAATATAATATGTGTATTAGGGAGGGTGAGATATAAGCAGCCGCGGGCCGTGGAGGGAGTTACGATGGGGCAGGGAGGCAGGGAGGGGGAGAAGCAGGGTGGAGCCCTCTCTACCTTGCCCCTCCCCCTCCCCGCCTCCCTGCCCCACCGTAACTCCCTCCACGGCCCGCGGCTGCTTATAAGTGTTGCTAACTCTTATTCATTTACAGCATGTTAACATACTGTCACCATTCGCTTTTTATGTACTAGTAACTATGCTGGTAATTTTGCTACTGATAATATGTGTACTTTTATTATCTAAGGTACTACGCCTGAGAAGACGGCATTAGTAAATAAACATTTCAAATACACATCTGTTCTTCTTAACTCCATGTTCTGGTTTCTAAGAAATCTATAACGACCGACTGTTCATGAGTTCCACGTATCCTGAGGTACTATAAGTTCATATTCTGGATTGTCTAAACATTGAGAGTTTGTTATATCCAATGTGACACTGTACCTAGCTTGCTAAGGAGTTTTTGATTACTAACGTGAGTTTTGGGACACCCTAATTCGCCGAGGTTCCAATCCTCTGTCCACAGTTCTGTGTGAGAACAGAAACCCTGCGACAGGGGCACCCCCGACCCTTGCTGGAGCTTCATCACACTTGCGATACAACTCCAGCAATGCATTCGCCGAGGTTCCAATCCTCTGTCCACAGTTCTGTGTGAGAACAGAAACCCTGCGACAGGGGCACCCCCGACCCTTGCTGGAGCTTCATCACACTTGCGATACAACTCCAGCAATGCGCCACCTTTACGGCACAGATACATCACGCATCTGTGCTGTTTTTGCCCCATGATGCGCCGCATTGTAAATGCAGCACACCATAGGTGACGGAACAGCGGCACAAAATGACTAACACATCCCTGGTGATGCGCCAGTCATCATAAATGTATCCCTATGCTTCTTATCTTGTTAGAGATGAACCGCCATATGTATCATCAAAGTTATTTGCATTTCCTAAATAGCGAACTTTAAGGAATAAATAGCGATTCTTTACCATTCCTAGTTTGCGATGAGCTATTTGCTAATTAGCCGAATGTAGCCCAATGAAGCCCAATGTAGCCCAATGTAGCCCAAAGATGGCCGCCAGACACACAAAAAAACAAATGTAGCCCAAATATCAGCCAGATGTAGCCCAACTATAGCCCAGTGACAGAATGACCAATCAGCTTCGCAAACCTCCGTTACGCGAAGCGGAGCGCTGTTACAGATATATATCTTTTTTTGAACGTTAATTTCTCAAAATCCACTGGAGCACATATATTGAGACCTAGCAAAGGCACATCGGGCTACCAGTCCCTAATATTTTGCCAAGTTTCGTGCAAATCCATTCAGCCGTTCAATTATTATTATTATTATTTTTTTTTGCCCCGCGGGGCCCTTTTAAAACCTCCACATCAAACCTAGGGGGTCAGCGAGGATCTACTATGCCCCCTTATAGTTATTTCCCCCTTTGTTTTGACCTCCTCTTGTCTCTCGATCCTACCGAGAGACAAGATGGCGGCCGCTACGGACTGTTTGGAATGTTGACAGACGCCGGAGAACCAATCAGCTTCGCTTCACAAAGCTCCGTTGCGCGAAAAGTCCGCGAACCAGTGCGCTGCCCGGTCCGCTGTTACAGATATATATCTTTTTTTAAACGTTAATTTCTCAAAATCCACTGGAGCACATATATTGAGACCTACAAAAGGCACATCGGGCTACCAGTCCCTACAATTTTGCCAAGTTTCGTGCAAATCCATTCAGCCGTTCGGGCTAAAAGTGAGGCCAACCGCCCTATGGAAAACTCAATGTTAAAAACACGTTTTGGGACCCCCCTTTTTTCTCGGCCCCCACTGGACGAACCCCCCCCCAAATTTTCAAGGGCTGCTCAGAAACAAAATGTGCCATTTTCCTGAAAATTTCAGCCAATTCCGTCCACAAACGCCAAAGTTATTAGACATAGAATTTTCAAAAAACCCATAGAGAAAAAATCCTAACTATATATACCTACTGGCGACCGCCAGTAGGTAATATATATATATATATATTCACTGAAAAAACCATAGGTTATAGACCATATATAGTTAGGAATTAGCATTTAAAAAACCTTATTTTACTCACACAAAACCAATGAAATTCCATATATAGTTAGTTGCACTAACTATATATCGCGCACCCGCAATCCACTGCTGATCATGTCACATATTACATCATTCATGACATGGTCAGTGACATCACTGATGACATCACTGATGACATCTCAAATGACATCACTGATGACATCACTGATGACAACATCCAGTGACTGTATTTTTCTGTAAAGTTAAAATATGTCTTGAGTGGATGTATAAGTGTCTGGATGAAGGATTTAGTAGGTGCATGACTGACTGTATGAGTGAGTGATTAAATGTGTCTCACTGAGTGCATGGGTTAGTGACTAAACTGTCTTAATTTGTGCATCATTATGTTCTGAAAACTGCTGCATGTGTTGTTCAGTAGCTATATGAGTAACTATATGGGTTATTGATTGGTTGCCCAAGTATTTGTATGGGAGACTGAGTGTGTGTGTGGGTGTCTGGGAGGTGTATGACTCTGTGCATAGATGTGTGAGCAGTTGATTCACTAGATGTATGGGTTCAAAAGTGCATGTGGAAACAGCTGTATGGGCGGTTGACTGTGTGCATCAGTGTATTGGTGAGTGAATGGATATCTCAGTGCTACATGTCAAAGTAAGTACATATGTAAAACACAGTACATGTGAGACTTGACATATATAAATAACTGTGCATAAGAGCCAGTGAATGTGTGAGTGGCTGTATGCATCATTGTGAACTTGTATCCAGGATTGTATAAGAGAGTAAATATGTTTTAGTATATGTTTGAATAAGTAAGGTGTGTATAACTGTATAGTTGGGAAAATGGAAGTGTGATTGATTGTTTGCATGACTGACTAGGTGTGTGTGTAACTTCATGGATGAGTGACAATCTGTGAGTCTGTGCTTACACTGAGTGTATCTAATGTTATATTAGAGTCTGAAGAGGTTCATCGTATTATCACATGAATGATGTCATCAGTGATGTGATCAGTAATGTCAAATGAGATGTCATCAGTGATGTCATCAGTGATGTCATTTGAGATGTCATCAGTGATGTCATCAGTGATGTCATTTGAGATGTCATCAGTGATGTCATCAGTGATGTCATTTGAGATGTCATCAGTGATGTCATCAGTGATGTCACTGACCATGTCATGAATGATGTAATATGTGACATGATCAGCAGTGGATTGCGGGTGCGCGATATATAGTTAGTGCAACTAACTATATATGGAATTTCATTGGTTTTGTGTGAGTAAAATAAGGTTTTTTAAATGCTAATTCCTAACTATATATGGTCTATAACCTATGGTTTTTTCAGTGAATTTTCAAGGTTTTGTAAATGCTAATTCCTAACTATATATGGTCTATAACCTATGGTTTTTTCAGTGAATTTCATTGGTTTTTTAAAAGCTAATATCTACAGAAGTAAAATGTATTCTTCTTTAAATCCAAAAATATATTTTATATGTTTCTTAATAATTTTTTTTTAATATTTTTTTTGTTTCGCTCCCGGTCCGCGAACCGGGAAGCTTCCCGTTAGCTCAATTCGATTCCGCGATCCGGTCCGCGAACCGGTAACAAATCAACATAGTGACGGTATCGCGTTGCCGCGTAATGCGTCTTATGACGTACTGCGTTAGCGCACCCGGAAGTGCCCCGGGGCGCGGACCGAGGCGCGAAACGCAACTCCCCGGAAGCGATCCGCGGCGCGAAAGCGCGACGTATCGCGTTGCCGCGAAATGCGTCTTGTGACGTACTGCGTTAGCGCACCCGGAAGTGTCCCCGGGCGCGGACCGAGGCGCGAAGCGCAGCGAACCGGAAGCTAACCGGGGAGCGTTCCGCAGCACGTAACATGAAAGTTAGAGTCATGTGACTTGTTAATAAAGCTTTTCATTGGTTCATTTCACTTTTAGTTTCATAATTATGGAAGGCTAGGTCAGGTGACCTAAAAATAACACTTTTCATTGGTTGAGAAGTATTGTTTTTTCCAAATGATGAAAACCCCTCCTTCTTTCCTCACTCTGACTTTCATCATTGTGAGAGGAAGACCTTTATTAATACTTGAGAAATGACTTCAGTACTTGCTTCAGCTGGTGCACCCCCACCACCACCTCCACCTCCTCATGGGAAGAGAGGACCACCTCCCCAGGTGATCACCAACACAGAGGAGGAAGAGGAAGAACTAGAGGAAGAGGAGAGAGAAGAACCACAGTTCTTGGAAGAGGTGCCCCGGGTTTCCCATAGGAAAGCCAGTTTCATCTGGCAGTTTTATTCAATCCCTCCAGGGCAAAAGAAAGTGAATGCGAGGTATGTCACCTGCCTCATCTGCAAAGAGAAATTATCAAGAGGGACTGATAAAAAGTATAGCTATGGGAACTATACCATGCATCGGCACATGACCAGGAAGCATCCACTTAATTACAGCCGGGCGGAAATACGGGATATGGAACAAAACCCAACAGCAACTCCTGTGGCCAGGTCAACATCGTCAATATCATTGACACCAGCAGAGGCACGGGAAACTGTGCCAAACATCCAAGAGAATTTTGGGCACATGAAACATACTTGTATGCACTGTGGTGCGTTGATATCATGTGGTAACATGAGTATTAATGCCATCAACCTGGCTTATGACAATCATAATTGCCCTAACCGCCCCCAGTAATTTTTTTTTGCTCCTGTTGAGCCCTTTTCAACGCCTGTTTTTTGTTGTTCCCCCCCCCCCAAAAAAACCAAAAAAATATAAAATTGTTCAAAAAATACAAAAAAAACAAAAAATGTTCAAAAAATACAAAAAAAATATAAAACAACAAAAATATAAAAAAAAAAGTTCTTTTCAGAACTACCTTCCCTTTCCAAAAAAATTACTAGAATGTTTAGCACTCTGGCAAGCTCTATTTCTTTTGGTTCGCTTCCGGTTTAGCTTCCCGGTACGCGTACCGGGAGCTAACCAAAAAAAAAACTTTTAAAAAAAAAAGAGTAAGTATAAGGAAAATAAACAGAGAGTGATGTTTCAAGAAAGACAGCTATAGGGAGTAAAGAAGAGATACTATTTAATAGATCTATTTACCAAAGAACAGACAGAAGATGGTATAATTGTGAAAAACAAAATAGATAACGAAGTGAAAGAAAAACAAGCATTGGCATAGCCAATAGGTATCGACTTTTGGACCTTCTAAGTCTTTAGTTATGCAGCATAATATCCTTGGTGCAGCAACATCAACTGTTGCATGGCTAAACACGTATAAGGTCCCAAAGGCGAGACCTATTGACTATGCCAATGCTTGTTTCTTAAGTAGAATTGCAATACGTATGGCTCTTCCATGTAAAAAAATCTTATCTTGTGCTCTAAAGATTGCTAAAGTCTCGACAGAGAACAGGCTAGATTGTAAGTAGGGTAAATTGCGCTTGGTGATCTGTTTGAGGGAGCGTCTGCTTTGCCTGGTGTCTTTGGAGAGCAATTTTGATTGTTATACTGGACAATATAGCCCTAATGTAAATAACATAGGGGCATATTATCAACATAGGCAATAAAAGTTTTGCAGCTTTTATAGGCAGAAATGTGTCGCTAAAGCTGCTTTTGCGGCAGAAAACTGCCGCTAAAGCCGCTTTTGCACCAGTTTTCTGCCAATAAAAAGAGCAATAATTTTATTGGCTGCATTCATAATATGCCCCTTAGTGTGCTTCAACTACACAGAGAAAGCATTATGAACAAATAGTGATACAGTGATCAGTCAAAGACACTAAGAGTAATAGAGACGGAGTGAGTGAACAAGAGTGAGGAACTATGAGAAGAGAGGGACTGAGAAAAAAAGTGGAAGGAGTTGAGTAAGTAGGTAATAGAGAAAGGAATGAGGGAAGTAGCAAAGGCAGGAAACTGAGGATTAAAGAAATGAAGCAGTGGAAGTAATAGTAGTTCAATGTGATAGAAATGTAACGAAAAGAGTACAAAATACTTACCTTATAATTGTCGTTAAATTCCTCACTTTTTATTTTTATACTTTCAATCTGTGAAAGAGAGAACAAACATTTGAAAAATATAAAAACATGTATAGAAAAATTACAAAAGACAAGGGCAAAGATTGAAGGACAAACAGTTTTTCAATAACTTTGACACTTACAGAAGCTACACAGTCCTAAAGATATACATTTTAAACTAACACTATCTTGATGCAGATGAAGTGAGGCCTATCTTAAAACATGGTGCATCTTTTGCATTGCTGTTGTCTCAGAAAAGTGTCGCAAGACACTAAAATTTAAAATAATTGCTTCAGGATGCCAATAAGATGTCTACTATCCAGAGTTTTGTTTCAGGTGAGGCCTACTCAGGGTTGCAGATGAAATTTCGAGTTGTTGAAGAGAATAGAAGACATAATACATGTGAAGGTCTACCAATGAAGTGAGTCATGTCCACTGCAATCTTCAACAAAGTCCAAACCTCCTATGTTTCCCTGGACAGACCTAAACTTGATCTGCACAATGTGATTCGTAATGATAGGAAACACAGGTGATGTAATTGAAATACATGCAATTTATTTTGCTCATTTCACAATCACATCACTTCTGTTTCCTTTGCTTAGGTATCTCATTGTGCAGATGTAGTCTAGCATATCAAAGAATACGCAGAAGTGCAGCACTGCATGCAACAACTTTGACACTTACAGAAGCCTCACCTTCTCCATGCCTTCTACACAGTTCTACATATACATCATAAATGGAAACATTACAGAATTAATTATACATGTTAAATGGTTTATTTTTGCTGTTCTCAGAATGTATCAAAATTCACTAAAAACAGTGACTTGAAGGTATTCATCATGTAACAGCGGGGAAAAAAAAACACAATCAAAATGATTGTGTTTAAAAAACCCATACAAGATCAGAAATCAAAAATCAGAACTCCTTAAAGTTAACTTACTTTCCATGACGTCCAAGGATGTCCTATGAATAGCTTATACTCTTTTGTGCTGTTATTACTTTCAGCCCACCAGTTTCTGAAAGAAAATCTCCATCATTTTTAAAAACATGTTACATACAATAAATGACTTCTTGCTCTCTACCACAAGATTCCACAAGGCCAAATTTTGTCAGAGCCATGTATAACTCTTGGATTTCTTGTTAGCCAATCCCATCATTTGGCATTCCCGCAACTTTCAGAATTAAAATGTTGAAGATCATTTTCACAATCCTGGAATAGTAATATCTTCCCCTTCTTGCTCAGTCATGTTCTACATTTCGTATGACACTGATACTGCTTAATATGAAGCAGACTTACACTACCTCTATGAGTACTACAATTATTTAATTCTCTACATCACTTTTAATCACAAAGTAATGTAAAACAGTAGACAGCATTGCAGACTTACATTCCCTCTACTCCATGTTTTGATAGGCTGCTTTAATTAGCTTATGAAAAGAAACAGTTTTTCTGAACTCATTTAAACTGCACATACATGTCCATGATGTCCAATCCTATGATTAGAAGTTATGTCTCTGAACTACACTTATCCTCAAGGCCAAATTGTGTAGGAGCCATTAGAACTTCTTGAAATTCCACAGATCATATCCCGAGATTATTTTCCAAAAATTTTGGTTTTAAAAACACCAGGTAAGAGTTTTTAAGGTCATACGGCAATTTTTTTTTGAAAATTACAACAGAATCATTACAGAATGACCAGCCATTTCTAGACTTTAAATAAGCTGTGTAATGTCCTGATGATATTGAAGGGCCGTCATGATATACAATTGCTGTAGTTACAAAAGTCCTTCCTGATATTGACAACTGCGAAGCTACACATTTTTTTATTAAAGTTGTCAATTTTGTTCCATCAGGCCTACATCGTTGGAACATTAAAATGATGTACTGGCCATATGTTCGTATAAATAATGTGGACATCATTTCAGATTTACATTGGCTACACTCCATGTTGTGATTAGCAGCTTTTACTAGCTTATTAAAGGACACTGATTTACTGTCTGGCAAAGTTAAATATACAAATCTTTCTGAGTCTACACTAGTAGTACTTGATACCATACAGTTCTCGCAGTCATGCTGCCATTGATAAGAAAGCCCAAACAGCTGATCTACATCTACACCTTCAGCATGTAATACATGAAGCATATACATTAAAAACTCCTGACAATCTTGCTGAATATTTTGAGAGAATTGTGTTTGGCCTGAACATCTATCTAACAGATTTCTAATTTCAGACACACTTTCTATGTTTCTTCTATCAGTGGTACATTTCTCTAACACAGAATTTAACAAACTGCAAAATCTTTGATCAGAATTGACCACAATCTCTTCTTTTACATTTTTTAGAGAAAACAAAACATTAATTACTACATTAGCATAGCAGTTGACACCAGAACTGTTTTCAAACTGAAAACCAACAACATCTTCAACAGAATCCTCTTTGTTTCTGCTTGTAATTTTAGGTTCATTCACTTTTTGTCTTTTTGCTACAACCTGCCCAGTATTGTTCTCATTTCTTCGTTTCCGGCCTACCAGACGTTTCTCAAACAAAGGAAACTGAGGCAAATGTGGCACATACTCTCTTCTTAACCTATTGTATTCCTTAACACAATCTAGATCTGCACAAATGTTTCTGACATCACAGTCAATCAAGTACAATCCCGATAAAGTTCTAACTCGTGACAATGCCACATATGCCATACCCTCCTTGAACACAGAACTGCCAATATTCACCAATGCAGTGTCTACACTTAAACCTTGCGATTTATGAATTGTCACCGCATATGCCAAGCAAACAGGGAACTGCTTACGGCGAACATATAAGTCTTTTACAAGCAAAAATCTAGCAGAACAACGAGCAATTAGCTGTACTTCCTCAATGCCATCAAATTTAATTTTTAAAAATTCAATTCCATCTCTATTTCTGTATTTCACAAAATCAACAACATTACCCATTGATCCATTTACCAGACCTCTTTCAACATGTAAATTCCTTCTTAAAATTATACGGCAGTTCAAGCACACATTCAGAGTCTTTTCAAAACCTGCAGTTTTAGATATACTCTTCTCTAATGAATCCAATTTTGTTTTCAGATTCTCAGACAAAATAATTGTTGATCCCATATGCTCTACTCTATCAATAGCTTCCACTTTCACAATCTCTTGCTTTTCTAAATGCAACATTTTGTTGTTAAATTTGGCATATTCTGCAAGAGTTGGCATCAAACATATTCCAGATTTCTTATCAGTAATTTTCTGAAAAATATTCTCAGGCACAACATCTTGTTCTGGATATAAATTTGACAGTAATCGTGCATGTAAAGCTTCTTTCCCATGCTCGGTCACTTTTCCAATTCTAACATCTTGTAGAATAGTCTTGTAAACTTCATCCTTTGCCTGACGCATATTTTCATGCAGTTCAGCATAATTGAAGTTTAACCATATATTGACGTTGCCAATGCTGCCTAGGCACTTCCTGGTATCTTCATGCGTGAGCATTTTGAACACAGGTTGCCCTTTCACTGGTGTCAGCTGCAGAAGATCTCCAAAAACAATGATGTGTTTGCCACCAAATAACACATCATACTCTGTTTTGAGAACTTCTTGCATCCTCAAATGCACAAAGGCAAGCATGACATTGGAAACCATGCTTACTTCGTCAATGATAAGAAGTTTCATTTTCCTCAAGATTCTTGAAACTTCAAAACAAGCATCTCCAGATAGCTTGTGATATTCTAATTTGTTGTCATGCTCCACTGGCAGCATCAGTAAACGATGTAAAGTAATCCCTTTAATATTATGTGCTGCCAGTCCAGTTGGAGCAGTGACAACACAAGACAGTGATGACTCTGTCCTTTCCTGCAAATAGCATGAAATTGCTTTAATGAGGAAACTTTTTCCAGTTCCCGCTTCTCCACTCACGTACAGTCGGACAGGCTTCAACGACGTACATGAGCACTCTTTCTTATCATGACTTAATCCATGATCAATTTGCATGGTAACTTCGTCATATATTTTCCTCTGCTCAACGTTGAGTTGCCTTTCCAACTCTTCTAAGTTAACCGCATCCTCTTGAGCATGTGCCATGGCTCTTTCCACCTCATTCATAGCAGTGGCAGCTTCATTTTCAATAAGAGGTCCTCCTAGTGGATCCTGACTCAATGAAGCAGAACTCTGACTGTCCTGAGAACTGTCTCTGGCAATCTCGGCTGCAATCGTTGCTTCCTGCTCAATTTCCGCATTCAACATTTCTACATATTTGGGAAAAGCAGGACATTCTATGGTCTCCTTGGCGGCATTGAAAGAGTCTTCGTAACAGAGGAAATCTCCAAGCAGTTCCTCTTCTGCACGCCAAGGCTTGAAAAGTTGCAAAAGTGCTAAATAGAAAAACTCCTTTTTTTCAGGAGATTCGCCACTCAATTTTCGATGGTTTATCAAGTGGCATTTTCTTTGCTTGACCAGACATCCCTCACTTCCTATTACAGCATACACTCCTTTCTCAGTATCTTCTTTGATGTTCCTCTTGAACATGTAATTTTGCAGAACCTCATACAGACAAACATTCTCTAGGTGACTGCTTCGATTTGGATAATATGTATCCAACATGTTTGTCTTCAAAATGTCGGTACTGTTTGGCTCCTTTTCCGCCAAATACTCAATTTCCCCTCACAGGTTTGAGAACTCGATTACGCGTTGCAGCAAGACCAAGACTCGCCCAAACGATACTCCTGGACTTGGCATAGAGACTTGCTGAAGACAACCGGTCAGAACATTCGTACGCTCCGATTTCTCGATGCGACAACATCTTCAGACTGAAACTGTACAACTTCTTGCTGAGGCTCTTTTCATGGGAAATGTCCTCCCACATATCCTTCAATTCTGTCTTCTCTTTTTTGGTGATGTACGACGTCACATACCGAGCCACAGCCATACAGTTATCAGCCACAAACTGTATATCCATGTTAGCATTCCACATGGACAAAATCACCGGGTTGTAGTCGTTGATATACTTGGACTCTTCGTTCCTCTTCAAATTGTAAGTGTTTTTAGGTGATTTCTTCATCACATTATGTCGCAGCGAAGACATCAAACTGTTTACTCTTCCTTTAGAAATCACCGGTCGTGGGAAGCCGAAACGACATTTGGTGTAGAACTTGTCTTTGTTTCGGAATTTACGACGGCAGTACTTTCCACATCGATGGCTTTGGAAACGCAGAACTTTTTCTCTTAGGCTTTTCTTCTCCTTTGCGTTTGGAACAGCACACGTAGAATACTGTTGGATGAAACTCATCACTGAGTCTTCTGGATCCGTTCCAAATTTAGGTGCATCCTTGATCCACAGCAACATATGTATATGAGGAGCACCTCTTGCTTGGTACTCCTTTCTCCAGAAGAAATCCAACACCTCTCCAAGAGGTGGATTCTTCTTATTCATGATGAAAGACATCATAGCTTCAAATCTATGATTGAAGTACCTACATACATTGACTGGATCCAAAGAGCACAGTTCTCCGGGTGTCTTGAATTCGATGTTTTCTACGTTAGCATTTGCCTCTCGTAGAAATTGAAGTAAGTCTTCCCAGCCATACTCGGCACAACTCAGAGTGAGGAACCATGTGGGAGTACCTAAGTTCCTCAGCATACATTTTAAATCACCATGACGACGGTACCAGTACTCATTAGTACCACGCTGACACGCCATGAGATTAATCAGGTGAGATTCCAAAATACTATCTTGGACATTCACTTTATCCATAAAATCACTTGCCGAGATGTTTTGCATGTGTATACCACTTTTCAAGATGTGGTTCACTGCATATGACAGTCCAGACAGATCGCTTTCAAACAGGAGATGAAACAAATAAGGAATGCATTGTCGAAACCTAGCATCTCCTGCATACAATCGCAAAGTCCGGTATTCAGAAGCAGGAATTTGATGAGGTCGCTCATCATATCTTCCTCCCTGACCTGTTGGAAAAAGCTGTGGGAAACACCGAGCTTCCAAACTTTCCTCCCAAACACTAATGGGACTCCCTTTGGCTTGTTTCATTTGAAACAACTCAATAGCATTCCCCATGACTTCCTTTGAATGCAAAGGATGAACACTATAATGTTCATATATTTCCTCACTAGTAGAGGGTTCTACTTTCTCAATTTGACCAGCACACAAATCGCTATCCTCTTCCTCACTTACTTCCTCTTCTGCAACATATACATTCTTATAGTATTTATTATTTTTTTTCAAATACAATGTTGCCTTTTTAACTTTCCTAACATCTACTAAATCTTGCCATATTTTCTTATTCTTTGTCGGAACCCCATTAACTAAGATAACCAGAGGTTCCTCTTCCACTTTTTCTACTCCAATTGTGTTAATGTTTTTCTTCAAATCTAGAGGCAAATAAACAACTCTTCCCTTTAATCCTCTCTGTAAATCTGATGGAGGCAATTTCCCTGTCTTTGGCTCCATTCTTACAATAGCCTGAAAGGGATGGATACTTTGAATCAAAATAGATTCATAAGTATTTAAATCCTTCAATTCAGAAGGAATCTCAACCAATTCCAGATTATTATGAACTGCTCTAGCAGGCATCTGGTTTTGTTTTAATTTGTTACAACAATAAGTACACACACGTTGATCCAATCCCAAATCAAAACAATTTTCTACCATCAAGTATGTTGCAAAATCCTTCCATTCACTATTATTTTCCCTTTCACTTTTTGCATATAAATCCACTAACTTAGTCTGATTCTTATAATAAGTGCGTCGACAACACACACAAGTGAAATTAGGCCTCTCACTTGATTTCATGTCAAACGTCGCAATTTCCCTCTGGAAATTATCTGTACTGGAAACATGTACAGTATCTTCCAAATGACCCTCTATTTCTTGCTCAATTTCAACATTCTCCTCTTTACTTCCAAAGTAACAAAACTCAATTTCTTCACATATATTCCTCACATCTATTTCAGAACCATGCAAAAGAGCAGCGCATAATTGTTTCAGCATAATTGCTGGACTCTTAGCATAATACAACATTCTAACTAACTTCCTCACTTTGTTATGATGCACTGCTAGCATCCTGAAATGATGAAAAACACTCTGGCATACTCTCCTGGAAAGACAAGCCAGTGAATGACCATGCAAACCTGTCACTTCTCTCACTCTGCAAGGATCTAATTCTTGCAACAACCTTATTTTCTGCTTTAAACTTTTCTTGTTAAATGTCCGTACAAAATCACAAAGCAAATTGATGGAATCCTGTCGCACACTGCAAATACTACTACACTTCCAGGTGTACACAGGACCCTTAGCACGTCTTCCTAAAACCTCATTACCTAACAACTCTTCTGCCTCTGTTGTCACAAGTTTTTCTTTTTCAACTGGACAACCATCTTTCACTTCATAAGCACGACCACTGATGTCAACTGCATGCACCAAATCATTATCCTGGAAATAACTCTCTTCATTAAAAAATGCCTCACAGCTTGAACTATGTATCCATTCTCCAGAAAAAACTTCACAAAAATTACTACGATTAACTATTCTCTTCCATCTACTATTTCTTTTGAAATCAAAAATTTCCTTGTTTAGCTTCCTAATTCTATTGATTATCAAAATAAATAACTTACGTTTAATTTCAAAAGCCTGATCAATAACTTTCTCAACTTTTTTTTTTCTCCTATAAAAAACTAATTTCTGTTGACCTTTCTTAATATTTTTTAACAAATTGCCAATTATCCTGTTGCGGAACATTCGTTTACGAATCTCCCAAAACTGTTGTTTCCTTCTACTATCATGCACAGATTTATCTCTTGCTCTAGCAGTAACATTTTCATTTGTCCTTTTCTTTCCATTTGATTTACTTGTCATATTATGGATTGAAACATTTTCTGTACTAATATTTTTTTTATTAGAAATATTTCTTATGAAATATTTAGAGCTCTTACCCGGTGCTTTCTTCATGGCTTGAGAAATCTTTTTGTTAGAGGACTGCTGCGTTTTTTTTTTCTCCTGCTGTCTTTGACGTTTTGCAGCCTTTATCTCTCTTATTTTTGTAGGCATCTTGAAATGATCTGCAGTTGAATCTGAGGAAAAATATAATAAAAAATGTTATTAAACATTATTATCAAACAGTAAATCAGTAATAGTGATCAAAAACATAACACACTACTTGACATTTTATTTTGAAGATTTTTTAGTCATTGCCATTTTTACAATACAGAAATACCAGAAAAGAAATGACATTTATATTTATGTTACCTATGCTATTTTATATGTGAATCTGATCTAATTTTATGAGCATATTTTAATATTTTATTGAAAACACTACACATAACCTGTTTTTGAAGGTGTTTTTATTTTTAAATTAAACGGTTTACCTTTTTACTTTTTATTGATTATAAATTTTAAAAATAAATGTTTATATTTCCAAAGGCTGAAGCAAGTCAGCTTCCCATCCAATATCATATAATTCAGACAAATCTGCATCCTCATCACGCTCTTCTTCATCCTCAGGATTTAAATCATCCAATGGATCAACATCCACTGATGTTTCAATTACAAGTTCAATGATGAGGTCAAAATCAACTGATTGCAGATTGTCGCTCATGTTGAGGTTGTCTTTATCTTTAAAGAAAGATAACAACAATGAGATGTTGCAGAGTAAGAGACAAATCTCACAGATTATAATAGTAAAATTATTTAACAAGAGTAACATTTTGCAGCTATTATTTAACCATGTCCAGCGATGCTGAGCAGGTGAAGCCTATGTCTAATTTTTCACTGAACAGGACTCATCTGTTCTTAACCTTGGATAAGCCTCAACGACTCTGTGTCCCCTGCACATACTCAAATGTTAAAGTGCAGATTTATATTAAATGGCACATCCCCAGGCATGCACCAGTTAATGTGCACCACTGCTTTACCACCCATGGTGTGCCGCATTTACAATCAGATAGGAGAAAGCTGCTTCAAAACCCTGCGCCTGCTTGAAGCTGGCATAGGTCTTGACGCAGCATTGTATAGATGGGGCACCCCTGAGCCTTGCTGGAGCTGCATCGCACTTACGATACAACTCCAGCAATGCGCCACCTTTACAGCACAGATACGTCACGCATCTGTGCCATTTTTGCCCCATGCTGCGCCGCATTGTAAATGCAGCACACCATGGGTGGCGGAACAGCGGCGCAAAATGACTGGCACATCCACTGCTGCATCAGTTTCATGTGGCACGTTTTTTTTACACCATGACACATCTGCCTAAATGCATCAATTTGTAATTTTCTCGCCTCATAGCAAATCTTTTGCACCGCCACTGCGTCACAAAAGTGACGCACAGTGGCGCAAAAGATGCATACACCTATCATAAATCTGTCCCTAGCATTTTAAATGATTAATTCAGGATGACGATAAGGTGTGGCCTATGCAGAGGTTTGTTTAAGGTGAGGCCTACTCAGGGTTGCAGATCAAAGTTACGCTTGATGAAGAATACAGAGGAGATAATACATGTAAAGGCCTACCAATGAAGTAAGTAATGTCCACTTTATTGCACCAGTCATCATAAATGTATCCCTAAGCTTCTTATCTTGTTACAGATGAACCACCATATGTACATGACATTTTAAGTAATTTCCACATGTGCAGTGTTTTCAAAATATAATTTGAAAATCGTTTTTGGGGAAAAGTAATGGTTTGCAAAATTATGACAAGGACATAATGGTGTATGCTTCTCTATAAAGCATTTCAGTATCTCTAATGTCATTTTTCCCATATTACATTATAAGACCTTTCCCCATGAAGCACATTCCTTGTAAATATGCTCCCACCTGTGCATTGCAAATTTATATTTTCACTGTTTCAGACACATAGCCATGTTGAAAGTGACCCAAAAAAATTGCAAACGTTTCCCCATGAAGCACATTCCTTGTAAATATGCTCCCACCTGTACATTGCAAATTTAGATTTTGACTGTTTCAGACACATAGCCATGTTGAAAGTGACCCAAAAAATTTGCAAACGTTTAAAAAAAAAAAAAAACATTCATGTGTCTTAATGACATTTTAAGTCATTTCCCCATGGAGAATGTTTTCTAAGTGGCACAAAAGAGGTATACACCTATCATAAATCTATCCCTAGCATTATAAATGATTAAATCAGGATGACAATAATATGTGGCCTATCCAGAGGTTTGTTTAAGGTGAGGCCTACTCAGGATTGCAGATTAAAGTTACGCTTGATGAACAAAACAGAGGAGAAAATTTTATTGTAAATGCCTACCAATGAAGTAAGTGATTTCTACTTCATTGCACCAGTCATCATAAATGTATCCATAACCTTACTTAAATTGTCCTTAAGACACATAAAGCGTTTTTTGATTGGCTTTCCTGCATGGTAGGGTCACTTTTAACATGGCTATGTAACATAAACATTCAAAATCAAAATTTTCCATGTACAGGTGGGAGCATATTTACAAGCAATTTGCGCCACAAAGAAAGGTCTGACATTAAAATGAGAAAAATAACATCAGGGACAGTCAATTGCCTTATAAAAAACCATACACCATTATGTCCTTCTCATGCATTTAAAAACAATTCCTTTTTCCCAAAAACGATTTTCAAATCATAATTTCAAAAAACTGCACATGAGAAAATGACTTAAAATGTCATTGAAACACATTAAAGCGTTTTTTGATTGGTTTTCCTGCATGGTTGATTCATTTTTATCATGGCTATGTAACACAAACATTGATAATTAAAATTTTCATGCACATGTAAGAGCATATTTACAAGCAATTTGCGCCACAGAGAAAGGTCTTACACTAAAATGAGAAAAATAACATCAGGAACAGTCAATTGCCTTATAAAGAACCATACACCATTATGTCCTTGTCATGATTTTATAAACAATTCCTTTTCCCCAAAAACGATTTTAAAATCATAATTTCTAAACACTGCACATCAGAAAATGACTTAAAATGTCATTAAAACACATGAAAGCGTTTTTTGATTGCCTTCCCAGCATGGTTTGGTCACTTTTAACATAGCTATTTAACACAATCATTCAAAATCTAAATTTTCCATGCACATGTGAGAGCATATTTACAAGCAATTTGCGCCACATAAATCATAATTTTCTCCTTAAAGCACACTATTCTCTATCTAAAGTAAAGAAATATTTTCTCACCTTAGCAAATACTTTGAGTTTGAAAACAGTCTCAGAAACACACCAATTTGTCTTCAGCAGAGCAAAAGGTATGCACTCCAGAGTCTGCAGCTATCAAAAGCACAGAAATGGTGTAATTCTTCACACATATTTCTCATGTCACCCAATCAAAACTCTTCCCTCACTTTTTTTCAAATGAAAACCCTTCCCCCTCTGCCCTTTCTGCCTATTTTCCATAGCAACCACCTCTTGGAGAAACTCTGGTGTTTGCAAATTCACACAACAATGTTGCAATTGAACTCTGAACTCTCAGTGCACCTGCATATCCAGTGCTTTCTTTCATTTAATGATTTTTTATTGACCACTCAAAATACATCTTTCAAAGAACACATCTCTACACCCTAACTTTCTGTTTTCATCAATCAAAATCCACCAATCACTGTTACTACTTCATGAACACAGAAACTCCACAGTTTTTTTCATTTCAAACTCACATTTTTTCAACTGCCATTTCATTGCCACACTTCATCTGACTGCAGGAGAACCTTCTCTCACCATGTTTTCTGTCTGGATTGTTGGTCATAGTTATATTCACTGGGCTCAAAGGTACGTTGAAAGCAGGAATTTACCTAACCTCAATTTACAAGATGTGGAAATTAAGTGGTTTGGCCAGAGAGGATTAAAATGTCACCAATTGATACCATTGGTGAAAACCTTTATGCATTTGCCAAAACCTGACCTGTTAATTGTGCACTGTGGAGGTAATGACTTGGGCACTTTGACTGGTGTAGGTCTGGAAATGCTTTTAAAGGACACCTTTGAGCAATTAATGGCACTTTTTCCTCAGACTGCCTTGGTATATTCAAATATATGCCAAAGACAGAAATGGAGGTGGTCAAACCAATTTTGTCCACAAATTGAGAAGTCGAGGAAGCATGTAAACAAATCTGTTTCAGCTTACATGAGAGACCATGGAATGGGCTCCCTGTACAACAATAACTTGCGTTACTACATGCAAGATATCTACAGAGGAGATGGAGTTCACTTCTCAGATGAGGGCAACAGAGTTTTCACTCTGAATTTAAAAATGTGCATTGGTACCTACTTATAAGTACCTAAATGTACCATAAACCCAAAAGCTCTTCTCAGAGCTACCCTACATCTAATCACTCACAATTATTATTTTACTCTAACTATTTTCACTAATTTTCAACAAAATACGCTCCCTGGTGCGCTACCCGGTACGCGTACCGGGAGCTAACCTCGCGAATTTTTTTTAAAAAAATGTTTTTTTTTCGCGCATATAAGCCTCCTCAGCCACCCTCAGAAAACCTAGGGGGTCAAGATAACTCTACCGTGCCCCCTTCTACCCATTCTGAACATTATTTGCCCTCCATCTTGTATCTTAATTCGACCGAAACACAAAATGGTGGACTCCCGGAACGCTTAAGGTACGCGAACCGGGGCGCTCAACGGTTCGCGTACCGGGTCGCTCCCTGGGAAGCGCACCATCAAAAAAGGTGGGAAAGTATTTCACAGAAAAGCCACTGGAGACAATTTCACCAAATATAGATTAGCTCATACTACATACCAATCCCTACCATTTTCACAAAATTGATTGGAATTCCATTTAGCCATTTAGCCTGTAGACCTCTCTAAATACCCTGAGGTAAATTACTTCACAAAACACATCTGAAGTGTTGGAATTGACAACCAATTAAAATGTTACTTTCATTTTCTACTTTTTTTACCTGACATTTGATTGGTTATGTACCCGAATATATATAAAGGAAGAGAAGGAAACACAGCCATTTTGACTACTACTTCCTGGTGTACATTTCAATAGGATTTTCATTAATAACTTCAACTTCTTTTTAAAGGTAAGTTGTTATTTTTAAAACTGAAGTATATTGTGCACTTTAAGTTAATATGGCAAACTTTTTCTGTTAGTTATATACTATCCCTCTGTAGTACTTATAAATTTAGATACACTTTTTTATATTCCTACTTCCACTCTGATACTATACACTGCCCGAAAGATAAATTCTCTGTTAAAAACTGCCTATCTAAAATTAATCCCAACAGTGCACTACCTCTACTAATATATATTTTTTTTATGCAAATTTCAGGAAAAATGGAAAGTGAACAAAACATTTCATTTGAAATTGTCCTTCCAGAGTCCAACACAGAAATCATTGATCCAAATGAGATTGAATTTATGGATGAAACATGGGACCAAGAACTACTGCAATGTGTACAAGCAGTAGATAACCTCCTTGCAAATGAGGACATTTTACAACCTCAGAGACTACAATCTATATTCCATGATTATGAAATTTCTGACAATGAAATGTTAGAAAGTTTAATAAATTATGAAACACAATAAAAAAAGTTTAAAAAAAAAAAAATAATAATCAACAAAACCAACAATCAATTAACATACAGCATTTGAAAAGTCTATCATTCATTTTTTATTGTGATACGCTCCCCAGTACGCTTCCCGGTTCGCGTACCGGGCGCTAACCACGAAAAAAAACAAAAAAAAAATTTTTTTTTTTTGCTTAGCTGGGCCCCTTTAAAGCCTCCACATCAAACCTAGGGGGTCAGGGAGGAGCTAGTATGCCCCCTTATGGTTATTTCCCCCTTTGTTTTGGCCTCCTCTTGTCTCTCAATCCTACCGAGAGACAAGATGGCGGCCGCTCCGGACTGTTTAGAATGTTGACAGACACCGGAGAGCCAATCAGCTTAACTACGCGAAGTTCCGGTACGCTTAAGGTCCGCGGACCGGAGCGCTGCCCAGAGCGCGCTTACAGATATATATCTTTTTTTAAACGTTAATTTCTCAAAATCCACTGGAGCACATATATTGAGACCTACAAAAGGCACATCGGGCTACCAGTCCCTACAATTTTGCCAAGTTTCGTGCAAATCCATTCAGCCGTTCGGGCTAAAAGTGAGGCTAACCGCCCTATGGAAAAATCAATGTTAAAAACACGTTTTGGGACCCCCCTTTTTTCTCGGCCCCCCCTGGACGAACCCCCCCAAAATTTTCAGGGGCTGCTCAGAAACAAAATGTTCCATTTTCCTGAAAATTTCAGCCAATTCCGTCCACAAACGCCAAAGTTATTAGACATAGAATTTTCAAAAAACCCATAGGGAAAAAATCCTAACTATATATACCTACTGGCGACCGCCAGTAGGTAATATATATATATATATATATATATATATATATATATATATATATATATATATATATATATATATATATATATATATATATATATATATATATATATATATATATACATATATACAAGCCTACTGCCATTAAATGTTGGCTTTGCTATAATTGCTTGACAGAACAGGCTAGCTAATCACATCCTCCTTTGTTGTGAAGAGGTTGGTTTCATGTATATATATATATACACATATATATATATATATATATATATATATATATATATATATATATATATATATATATATATATATATATATATATATATATATATATATATATATTTATATATTTAACTCTTTCCTGCTTCTCCAGACACGGCATGCAGGACACAAAGACCGCCACACAGCTTATCCAGTACACAGGTCAATTTATTATCCCATTGATTCTCCTTCTGGCATGACGCGTTTCGGGTAAGAACTACCCTTGATCACATAACGGTACATGGTAACAAGAGACCTTTAAATACTCATTTTTTTCTTCATTCTGTTCGTGAAGCGCACCACGTGATTAATTAAAAGTGAAGATATACTTAAACCTACAAATAGAGTGGCTCTTTCCATTGTAATTTCACCAGCACTTTTGGATCAAAAATTTACAATCAAGAATAGCATTAAATGTTTCGCATAAAATATAACTGCATAAATGCATATGCGATAGATCTGGATTGCATTTGTGGAAATTCGCAAAAAATAAGTACATTAATGTGGTCTATATGTTTTCATTATATACAGATCCTATAATTACATCTATTGTACAATAATCACATCATTATTTACACTCAATATAAATGTAAAAAAATATATATCTATACAAAAATACACAGAACCATCATCTGATATTTACAATATGTATATATATGTACACATAATACAAAAATTACTAGAAAAATGAAGTATGAAATATTGCAGCATGAATGCTATTCCTTTATGCGAATCATCTACCACAAAGCAAAAACCCAAATTTCAATTTAAACTTGTTATGACGAATTGATTTGCTATTAATATCTCCAAGTGCAGTAAAAAATAGCTGAATAAATTCATATATTCCCTATGACAACTGAGCCCAGTTGCCAAAAAAGAGCTCACTCACGATATTATATACGAATAAAGTGCTGAGTGCATTAAAAAAAACTTGAGTAAAAAATAAAAATCATGTGATAGTATATACAGAGAAGCTAAATGCAGAGTTGATGCTATCTTTATACAAAATAGTGATGATCTATTAATTAGACACAGTCAGACCATCTTCTGAGCGGATCAGTTGTATGTGTTCTTTTTCTCTTCATATTCCCAGGACTGCGTATCAAATCAGTACCCTGTGCCTAGATGTGGAAAGTATCAAATCTCTGTAAAGGGTTTTCCTTGTACACAGAAGTGCACGGTTCATGCACTCAAAATACAGAGCATTGGTTTGCTGTGCATCTCATTTTTTAGATTATTGTTCCCATATAGTCATCTCCTTGAAAGTTATATCTAAAAAAGGAAGAGATGGAACAATGTATGAGAAGACATATATATATATAAAAATATATATATATATAAAACAAACACACCTATATATATAAAGAGAGAAAAGAAATGGACATATTCAGGTAAATTTAAAGAAATGTGTGTAGATCTTCCGTGTTGTTAAGACCTTGGGGAAACTTACAATTGAGATTCAGAATATATTTGGTCTCTAACTGTCTTAACATAGTTTCCCTATTCCCTCCTTTTTTAGGTATGGGAACTTGATCTATCACAAAATACCTCAAGCAGTTAATATCCTTGTTGTGTACGGATTTAAAATGCCGTGCTACCGGGTAATTGGGATCACAGTTAATGATTGCTCGTATATGCTGGAGTATTCTCACGTGCACCTGTTTCTTAGTGCTGCCCACATATCTGAGCCCACAGGTACACGTGAGAACATATACAGCATACTCAGTGCGGCAATCAAAGTTTCCCCTAATAGCAATTTCATTTTCCCTGAATGGAGTGCTGTATTTTGAGGTGTTCACCCCAAAATTGCAGGCCCGGCAGGTTGCACATTTAAAAAACCCTTGTTTTACTGGTAACCAATTCTTGGTTAAGGTCCTGTCCATCATAGGTTTAGATAAATGCCCTTCCATGGTTCTACTCCTTCGAAAGGTTACTGTAGGTTTTTCAGGTAATCTATATTTCGAGACACCATCTGTTAATAATATAGGCCAATTTTTTGTTAAAATGGCCTTGATCTTAAGTTCCTGCCTACTATAGATGGTTATTAGTCTAGGTGTGTCACTCTCATTAGTGTCTTCAATAGTCTCTGACAAGTTAGTTGGGAGCAGCGATTCTCTTGGTCTATCATTTGCTTTCTGCACTGCTCTACTCAGTATCGGTTCAGCATAACCTCTGCTCCTGAAGCGATCTAGTGTTTCTTCTCTGCCTTTATCATATTCTTCCTATATATATATATCAAGCAGAAACTCCCGACTGACGCTGATAACGCCATGTCCCCACCTCAAATTACGGTGTCCGTAGCAAGGCGGCAAGCCTTTTTACTATCACAAAACACACAGTCCAGTTTTCCGTTTCTGGAAAAAACCGCCGCCACGAACTCTCTTGTGCTCAAAGCAATATTTTATTGCAAATTCACTCTACGCGTTTCGAGACTCGTAGTCTCTTGATCACGAGTGCTGATCTGCGGATTTCCATTGGTTTATGTGCTACTAACAAAATAATACAAAGTGAAAACAGACTTCCATTTGACAAATAGATAAACAGAGGGAAGAAAGGTTGCTCGTATCTCAAACTATTAACAATTCACAATTTCATTGTTATTGAAGACACAAAATAGATGCTAACATATTGTCTGTCATTTGCTCAAAAAAATAGATTAATTTCAACAGTACAATTCAGTTTAACTGTTATCTCGCCTCTCACTTGCACGACCTGGCGATATACGGCTGTCACATATTTATAATTGTAAATCATCAGACATGAATAAACAGACAATTCTGCCCCAGTGGGCCTTTTGCTTTTTTATATATATAACTTTATCGACACCCAGTATTCACACACGTGCATGGTTTACTAAAGGCTGTGCTACGCCTAGATTTAACATTAGATCATTCATTGGCTCAGTGGGCATATCAACCAGAACCGGTCTGAAATAGAAAAACCAAATTTCTCCAATATTTTGAAATACATGACACTCGTTGTCTCCAACTTTTCTCTTATTTCCCTGTACTTTGGAATCTGTAAAACAATAAACAAAATATAAAATAAATACCTATCCGCTAATGTTAAAATTTCAAAGAACAAGCTCTATATACACAAGATATCTATTTAGAGGGATTATGGCTATTACACATTGGAACCCCTAACTTAATGTTAATGAAACACCATTATTTGTCATTTAAATAACATTTACTCGCATTACTGTTTTTACCCCAAATGCACTTCCAGTTCTTCATCACAATAGTGTCCAATTGGGGCTAGTGTTCTGTATTGTATGATCAATCGTGACTCTAGGCGACGTAGGCATTGCACTCTATTCCCACCTCTTTCGTTTACTTTAATGAAATCTAGGACACAAAAACTCAAAAGATTTGTGTCCTTTTTGTGGTGGCTTTTGAAATGCTGAGCGATTGGATACTGCCTGTCTTCGTTTTTAATCGCTCGCAAATGTTCCAGGATTGTAATTTTGGCTTTATGGACTGTGCTACCAATGTAAGCTTTCTTACAGGGGCAGAAGAGGGCATACACTGCAAATTCTGTGTTGCAGGAGGTATGTTCTCTAATCCGAAACAGTTGACATCCTGACGATAACATCACCTCTTTAACATTTTTGCTATTCTTACACGCTTTGCATTTTCTGCATGTGTAGAATCCTTGTATGCCCAATATTCTCGTTTTCGGTGGTTCAACTGCCTGACATAAGAAGTCCTTCAATGATCTTGCACGTCTAAAAGTCACCTGTGGTGAATCTGCTACACACTTAGTGAGATCTGAATCAGTGTGTAACATTGGCCAGAATTTTTCCAAACTTCTGCGGATCTTAAAGGCTTTGTTGTTGTATGTAGTGATGAACCGAGTTGTAACCGGTTCATCCACACAGTCTATAACTTCTTTCTTTCTTTCAACCATCAAAGATTCTCTTGACCTTTTTGCCACAGTGATTTTAGCTTTATTTATCACCCGTGGGGCATATCCTCTAGCTATAAACCTTTCCGTTATGGTCTTCTCTTCTGCCTTAAAGCTGATCTCAGTGCTGCAATTGCGTTTTGTTCGCAGCAATTCTCATACTGGGATGCTATTAATGAGTGAACTTTGGTGGCAACTCCGCGCATGTAAAATGCTGTTGCCAGCCATTGATTTCCTATAAAGGGAACTCTCAATCTTGTTGTTTTCTATTTTCAATTTTAAATCATGTAACTCAAGCGATTCCTTTGACCATTCACTCGTAAACTGTAGGTTGCAGTCATTTGTGTTCAGGAATTTCACAAATTCACTCGCTTCTGCCTCTGTCCCTTTCCAGACCACAAAAATGTCGTCAATGTACCTAACCCACCTTGCCACCTTCTCTGTAAACAAAGTGGATTGGTACACTGTCTTCTCCTCCCAATACCCCATAAAAAGTCCTGCAATTGATGGGGCAAAACAAGTACCCATTGAAGTCCCAAGGGTTTGTTTATATATTTTGTTATCAAACAGGAAGAAATTCTGTGTGAGGCAGATGTTCATCATTTCAAGTAGCATTTCAGTGTGGTATAAATGCGAGATCGACCTTTCTGACAGAAAATATTTACATGCTCTGAGGCCTAGATTATGTGGGATGCATGTATATAAACTTGTGACATCCAAGGATAATAGTGAGTAGTCTGAACACCATTCAATACCCTCTAAACATCTTAAAAAATCGCCTGAATCTTTCACATAAGTTGGTTATTTTTGCACTGGACCCTGTAAAAAATGCTCAACATAACGAGATGTCTTCTCAAGACAGCTACCTACTGCCGAGACTATTGGTCTCCCTGGCGGATTTTCTTTGGATTTATACATTTTGGGTAAAAGATACAGTGCTGGTAACCTCGGAAATTTACACTCCAAGAATTTAAACTCCTCATTCTCCAATAGTCCCCTTTTTTTCCACCCAGCTAACTGTTCTTTGAATGTTCTGACTGCCCCTTCATATTCCATTCTGTTGCTCCTGCTGTATTTGGTTGTATCTGCCAATTGTCTAAGGCCTTCATTTATATAGTCTATCCTAGATTGCACAACGAAATTGTCGCCCTTGTCTGATTTGTTTATAACAATCGAACTGTCATTCTTAAGACTTTCAATGGCTTTTCTCTGGGTTACCGTAAAATTACTCCAATTACTATAGTACTTGTCATAACTGATTTTTTGCAATTCTTTGCACATACTTTTCTCAAAGACATATATCACATCATTTTTGATTTGAGGAAGAAAGATAAACTTCGGTCTAAAGGTACTTTTTGCACTCAAATCTAGAGGAACATTCTCATGTAACAAACTATTCATGGAATCACTAGTCTCTTCGATGTCTTCAGCTAATACATTTAAAGCATGCAACAGTTCAGTGTCTACAATTGTCATGCTATTGGGTACAACATCAACAACATCTTTTTTCTCACGTACTTTAGTTGCATACCATTTGTTGATGCGCAGTTTCCTTGTAAAGAAAAACAAATCTAAATGACTTTGGGTATAGTTAAACATACTGTAGGGACAAAAAGTAAGGCCCATAGACAAAAATTCTACCTCAGATTTTGTCAGTTCTCGTCCTGATAAATTAATCACGGTCTTCCTTTCCATTACTTCGCCTTCAGTTGGCCCCTTGTCCGTCTTCCCACGGGGCTTCCTAATTTGCCTAGAGTAGGATTGTTGTTTCCTTTTCCGCCTCTGTAAATTCTAAATTGTAAATTGATACTTGTATAGCGCACTACTCACCCGCAAGGGTCTCAAGGCGCTTGTACGAATATCGCTGTGGGACCCATCCTGGCTTTCCTTGTGAGGTGTCCACTCCTGGGCACCCCCAAGGTGGAGGTCAGGCATCCTTGGCGTTGTGGGGGCCGTTGTGGAGATTAAGCAAGCTATTGCCCAGAGTTGCAGAGTGGGAATCCATGATTGGAATAGGCACCGAGGCGAGAATTATCAGGTCCGTGGAATTTTTGAGCCCAAGACCCGCCGAGGCGGGGAATTGAACCCTGGTCCCGGGCTAGACCTCTGCATCAGGGTCTGCCGCTCTAACCATTGAGCCACACTTCACCTCTGGTGCCTTTTCTTTGATTTCGAAATCCTCCCGGCCTGTTGTTGGTCTGCCTTCCTTTCATTATCAGGTCGAATTCCGTTAAAACACTGGTTTTTACCCCAGAGAGTTCAGTGGCACTCGCGAAGCTACTACCAATTCTCAGGCTCCCTTCCGTCTGTATGTCACTATCCGTATGTACAATATGCACATTGGGTTCTGTTCTTTCTATTACTGTTTTGTCTGAATTCGCAGTACCAGGCATTGAACTTCTCAATTTATCGTATTTTTTTGCAAATGTAATGATCTGACCTCTCTGATAGTCCACCAGATCCCTTTGGAATTTTCTTTGTTTTTTTAGCTTGATGTCATCCTCAATTTTATTAAGGCTGGTTTCCATTTTCTCTATCTCTTTGGGGAATTCATCTTTGCTGCAAAGCCCTTTTAGCTCCTCTGTATATTCCTCTATTTCCTTGGCCAGTCTCTCGACATCTTTAGCTGCATATTTAACCAACATTCTCAGCATGTTGGTGGAGTATTGGTGGTTATTCTCAGCCCAATCTGCCACCAACATGGGATCTGGGTCATTGTAGGTGGTGGTAATAAAAATACGTAGACCCCTAGGGATCCTCCCAACTTCTATATACTTTTGCAAAGTGGTGGCTTCCCACCACTTATTCTGTTCAAGTTTCAACGCTTTCCATAGTTTCTCCCAGACAACTTTTTTCGCTGGGGTAACAGCCGCTGCCACTTCTTCCTTTGAGCAATAAAATATTGCTTTGAGCACAAGAGACTTTGTGGCGGCTGTTTTTTCCAGAAACGGAAAACTGGACAGTGTGTTTTGTGATATATATATATATATATATATATATATATATATATATATATATATATATATATATATATATATATATATATATATATATATATATATATATATATATATATTTTTTTTTCAAACAAAGGAGGCGGCACATCAGGAATTGATTTAAGTCTTTTTATTCAAGACTTCACCCCACCAACGCGTTTCAGCCAACACTGGCCTTGCTCACGGTTGGTTAGTCCCTCTTTAGTGTTTGTTTATATACTGTCCCACTTAGAGCCATTTAGGAGGCATTGTGGGATTTGTAGTTACAGTGTCCATTTGTGAGAAATAATGAAAATAAAAGAAAGACAATATTGTGCTTTTTTTAAAAATAACTGCACATTGGTGACAAATAGTGCACTGGGGCTGTATTCTTATTTCAAATTCTTGGTATAGTACCCAAGTAACATGTTCTTCATTACTGACTCAGTGTTCATGGTTTCTGGTATAGTACACCATTATCCTGACAAGAACACATTTACTATTCAAGATGGACATGCAGATCTTCTCCAAAGTTCATCCCTTTCGGGTGTTTTGTTCTGAGTCTGACTATCATGCGAGATTCAATTTGTCGCAGTCTGCGAGCCACATCACCACCTCTCTCCATTTTGTCCACCATCTTTACACCATAGAAATGCATTTGTCTCCAGTCTCCATTTTGGCAAATGCTCATGTGTTTTGCTGTCGCATACTGCATATTAGAATTTTTGACTGCTCGGATGTGTTCCAAAATTCGTTTTTTTAACATGCAAGTTGTACAACCCACGTACTTGAGTCCACATTTGCACTCAATGATATATACAACATTTTTCGAAGTGCAAGAGATCTGTTGTTCAATTCTCATTAGTTTTCCATCTGGTTCCTGAATCATTTTCATGCCTTTACCAATTTTGCAAGCTTTGCAAGAGTTGCATGGTGTGAACCCTTTTCGTTGATTTTGTAGCCAATTCGTCTTCTGTTTCTCTTGAAAATAACTTCGTACCAGCAAATCTTTAATGGATATATTTTTTTTGTACGTTATTTGCGGTGTTTCACCGAGAGCTGTTCCAATGTCTGGATCCCCAGACAGTAGGTGCCAATATTTTTTCAATATGCGTGCAATTTTACCACTTTCCTTACTGAAAGTTGTGATGAATCTGGGAGGTGTGTGGGTTTCAGATTTTTTAGGCTGTTCCATTAGTGTTTGTGTTCTTGTTTTCAAATCGATCTTTCTCTTGCATTGTGTCAGCACTCTCTCTTTGTAACCTCTTACTCTGAATCTGCTTTTGCTCTCCTTTATCACCTTTTCCGCGTCTGCCGGCACAGAGCAATTTCGTTTCAGGCGTGTGAACTCTCCATAGGGTATGCTTCGTAACAGGGATGTCGGATGGAAGCTTGTGCCGTGGAGCACACTGTTAGTGGCAGTTTTTTTGCGAAAGAGAGTTGATTCCAATTTGTCATTCGACACATATATTTTGGTGTCCAAAAAGTCTATTTCCGTTGTGCTGGTATTACATGTAAACTGTAGACCAATTTCATTTTGATTCAGTTTCTTAAAATAAGTTTGGAATTGATCATCTGTGCCATGCCAAATAATAAATAGGTCGTCAATATAACGCACCCACAATATTATTCGGTCCAAATCATGTTGATTCTCCTCATTCCACGCCACAGTCTTCTCCCACCACCCCATTGTAATGTTCGCATAGTTGGGAGATAGAGAAATGCCCATGGCCGTGCCACAGATTTGTTTGAATAACTGTTTGTCAAAGAAAAATACATTATTTCTAAGGCATAAGTCAATCATTTTGATCAGCATTTGTGAATGTTCCAAATAATTAATGCTGCGTTGTTTCAGGTAGTATTCTACAGCTTGCATCCCGATCTCATGACGGATTGAAGTGTAGAGTGAGACTACATCGATAGTGATTAACAGATATTCTGGGTTCCAATCTACATTCATCAGTATTCTCAGAAAGTCCCCAGTATCCTTAATGTATGAAGGAAGACTTTGTGCAATGGGGGCTAAAAATTTATCCACATAGTTGGAAACGTTCTCATATAGTGACCCACAAGCTGAAACAATTGGTCTCCCAGGAGGATGGATCAAGGTTTTGTGAATCTTCGGGAGAAAATATATGCAGGGTATTATTGGATGGTCAATTGTTAAATACTTTTTTTCATCGTCATCTATTAGACCTTTAGCATGCCAAGTTTCCAGATGTTTTTGTAATTCTCTCTGCATATTCACATATGGATTGTTTTCCAATTTCTGGTAATTATTTTCTTGATTCAATTGTCTCTGTGCTTCACATATATAGTCAGATGTTTTCATCAGCACGATGTTGCCCCCCTTGTCTGCTGGCTTTATAGTGATTTTTTCATTTTCCATCAGTGTTTTTATGGCAGCTCGCTCAGATTTTGTGAGATTTTCACGCGTTTTGTTCCTTACTTTGGTTAGGTTGTCGATTTCTTTTGTTACTGCTTCTGCGAAGAGATCGATTTTATTGCCGGGAGATAAAATTGGATAATATCTCGATTTCCTCTTCAAGCCAGTAGCTGGTCTCTCATCTGTTGTTATTTGTAGCTCCTCCAGCAACTCCGTGTCTGATAGTGATTCACCATTTAGATCAAATAGTGATTCAAAACTGTTCCTCAAATCAGGTATGTCTGCAATGGTGTTGAAAGTGATATCATTCATATTTTCTTCCGGAATAGTTGATGTTTCAATGGATTTTCCTGCATGTATTTTTGCCAGTTTTAACTTTCTAACATATTTATACAGATCTATTCTTGTCTCCGTGTAGTCAAAATGCGCTTCCGGACAGAATGATAGTCCCTTATTCAACACACTTCTCTCAGTTTCTGTTAGTTCATAGTCTGCAAGATTCACTATTAGGTTTGTTTCGGATTGCGATTGCGGAGGGGGTATTGGCGTTTTTCTGCGTCTTGCCCTGCGGATTTTTCGGTGGCTGATGCTGGGGTTATTTGATTTTGTAGTCCCCTGCCTCTTCCTCTGCGTCCTCGGTTGGGGTATGGTCGCCTTCCCCTCCCTCTTCCTCCGCCTCTCGAAATGCTCTTCTCCAGATTGACCAATTCGACCTCCTCTAAAACAGACAAGTTTTTTGTCTGGTATGTACTGCGTGCTGAGCCATCATCACTGATGCTGGATTCACTTGCACTCGACATTAATTTTTGCGTGGGGTAGTTCTTCTTCAGGGTATCGTATTTTCTGGCAAATGTGAGAATTCTGCCATGAATGTAGTCCTGCTCATCCCGTTGGAATTTGCGCTCTTTGCGCTCCTCGACCTCACTTTCGTAGGCGTCTAGTCTTGTTTCCATATCTTTACGTGATTTGACTACTTCATCCTGATTGGTTTCTTTGGATAATTTATCCTCCAAATCTTTTATTTTCTGTGTAATCTCATCCCCTTCAATACGAGCATGCTTCACTAGAATGCGCATCATATTGAGCGAGCATTGTGTATTATTGTCTATCCATTCATCAATTAATGATTTTTTTACTTCAAAATGCGTGGGCATAGTAAATATTCTTAGGCCACGAGGAATCCGTTTGACTTCCAGATATTTCTCAAGGGCTATGACTTCCCAGCTTTTATTGATTTCTTTCTTGTATAATTTTTCCAAAACATTCAGTTGCTGTTTAACAGTGCTTTCATTTGTCGCAGATGTCGCGGCAGTGCCAGGAGTTTCATCAGATTTAGCTCCAGTTTTAAACATTGTTGTCACTTTGGAAGCGCGTTTAGCTACACGAGCTTCCATGATTTATACAATGTTATTTCAGTGCTGCACTTATTATTAACCATCAAGGGTGGACATTTATCAGTCTCTGTTCCTTTAAGACTTTTTCCTGATCTGTTTGAGCTCCGCAAAGCCGGCTGTGTTGTTCACAGTGCCGGCGTGTAATGTGCGGAAACTCTGTCAGCCGCTTCAACTCCCCGATCACAGTCTTTAGAGGTATGTGCTCAGCTTACCTCGTGTGGGGCTTCTCAGGCAGTTGGAGACGATGAGACACCGCTCCTCCGCTCGTCCACCCGGGGTAATCGCTCTCACACCGGCATTCAGTGCTGGAAGTTGGGCGCTTCTCTCGGCTTCGTTTCTTGTGTCACAATGTGATCCCAAACCATGCGAGAGCGCTCCGCAGCGTGTGCTCAGCCTAGGGGTCGGATCCTGACCCAGGGAAATTTTTTCAAACAAAGGAGGCGGCACATCAGGAATTGATTTAAGTCTTTTTATTCAAGACTTCACCCCACCAACGCGTTTCAGCCAACACTGGCCTTGCTCACGGTTGGTTAGTCCCTCTTTAGTGTTTGTTTATATACTGTCCCACTTAGAGCAATTTAGGAGGCATTGTGGGATTTGTAGTTACAGTGTCCATTTGTGAGAAATAATGAAAATAAAAGAAAGACAATATTGTGCTTTTTTTAAAAATAACTGCACATTGGTGACAAATAGTTCACTGGGGCTGTATTCTTATTTCAAATTCTTGGTATAGTACCCAAGTAACATGTTCTTCATTACTGACTCAGTGTTCATGGTTTCTGGTATAGTACACCATTATCCTGACAAGAACACATTTACTATTCAAGATGGACATGCAGATCTTCTCCAAAGTTCATCCCTTTCGGGTGTTTTGTTCTGAGTCTGACTATCATGCGAGATTCAATTTGTCGCAGTCTGCGAGCCACATCACCACCTCTCTCCATTTTGTCCACCATCTTTACACCATAGAAATGCATTTGTCTCCAGTCTCCATTTTGGCAAATGCTCATGTGTTTTGCTGTCGCATACTGCATATTAGAATTTTTGACTGCTCGGATGTGTTCCAAAATTCGTTTTTTTAACATGCAAGTTGTACAACCCACGTACTTGAGTCCACATTTGCACTCAATGATATATACAACATTTTTCGAAGTGCAAGAGATCTGTTGTTCAATTCTCATTAGTTTTCCATCTGGTTCCTGAATCATTTTCATGCCTTTACCAATTTTGCAAGCTTTGCAAGAGTTGCATGGTGTGAACCCTTTTCGTTGATTTTGTAGCCAATTCGTCTTCTGTTTCTCTTGAAAATAACTTCGTACCAGCAAATCTTTAATGGATATATTTTTTTTGTACGTTATTTGCGGTGTTTCACCGAGAGCTGTTCCAATGTCTGGATCCCCAGACAGTAGGTGCCAATATTTTTTCAATATGCGTGCAATTTTACCACTTTCCTTACTGAAAGTTGTGATGAATCTGGGAGGTGTGTGGGTTTCAGATTTTTTAGGCTGTTCCATTAGTGTTTGTGTTCTTGTTTTCAAATCGATCTTTCTCTTGCATTGTGTCAGCACTCTCTCTTTGTAACCTCTTACTCTGAATCTGCTTTTGCTCTCCTTTATCACCTTTTCCGCGTCTGCCGGCACAGAGCAATTTCGTTTCAGGCGTGTGAACTCTCCATAGGGTATGCTTCGTAACAGGGATGTCGGATGGAAGCTTGTGCCGTGGAGCACACTGTTAGTGGCAGTTTTTTTGCGAAAGAGAGTTGATTCCAATTTGTCATTCGACTCATATATTTTGGTGTCCAAAAAGTCTATTTCCGTTGTGCTGGTATTACATGTAAACTGTAGACCAATTTCATTTTGATTCAGTTTCTTAAAATAAGTTTGGAATTGATCATGCGAGCTCCAGGACATGAGAGGCATGCAAGCTGGATGGCTAGAAGCGCTGCGAGTGCCTGCTGGTCAAGCGCAGGTGCGCATTTGCTCAAACAAATATTCACGGCTGCCCCTGGCCGTGCAGCAGAGCACCTCACCGGCTGCGGTACATCACTGATATACAGCGCGGAGAAGCCGAATCCTCGCACGATGCAAGGTTCCTGGGCGCAGCGCTTTTAATTTAATATTGTCCTGGACTTCGACGTCTCTCCCCCTACTTAAGGGAATACAGACTATGGCATTACACTTCAACAAATCAGGCGACCTACTCAAGGTAACTACGGATACTCTCGCTATGGACTACAATAACCATCATCCTTGATGGTGAACAGACGATTTAGCCACGCCCACTCAGGGCGTTGTCTCCCAATGAAATAAAGTTGGTGAAAGGAAGCTGAGAGCACTGCCTGATTTTTGAACATAGCCCCATGAAGAAGAGGCGGCCAGCCTCGAAACGCGTCGGGCACATGAGCAAACATAGGAGAGATGCGAGCTCCAGGACATGAGAGGCATGCAAGCTGGATGGCTAGAAGCGCTGCGAGTGCCTGCTGGTCAAGCGCAGGTGCGCATTTGCTCAAACAAATATTCACGGCTGCCCCTGGCCGTGCAGCAGAGTACCTCACCGGCTGCGGTACATCACTGATATACAGCGCGGAGAAGCCGAATCCTCGCACGATGCAAGGTTCCTGGGCGCAGCGCTTTTAATTTAATATTGTCCTGGACTTCGACGTCTCTCCCCCTACTTAAGGGAATACAGACTATGGCATTACACTTCAACAAATAAGGCGACCTACTCAAGGTAACTACGGATACTCTCGCTATGGACTACAATAACCATCATTCTTGATGGTGAACAGATGATTTAGCCACGCCCACTCAGGGCGTTGTCTCCCAATGAAATAAAGTTGGTGAAAGGAAGCTGAGAGCACTGCCTGATTTTTGAACATAGCCCCATGAAGAAGAGGCGGCCAGCCTCGAAACGCGTCGGGCACATGAGCAAACATAGGAGAGATGCGAGCTCCAGGACATGAGAGGCATGCAAGCTGGATGGCTAGAAGCGCTGCGAGTGCCTGCTGGTCAAGCGCAGGTCCGCATTTGCTCAAACATATATATATATATTACCTACTGGCGGTCGCCAGTAGGTATATATAGTTAGGATTTTTTCTCTATGGGTTTTTTGAAAATTCTATGTCTAATAACTTTGGCGTTTGTGGACGGAATTGGCTGAAATTTTCAGGAAAATGGCACATTTTGTTTCTGAGCAGCCCTTGAAAATTTTGGGGGGGTTCGTCCAGTGGGGGCCGAGAAAAAAGGGGGGTCCCAAAACGTGTTTTTAACATTGAGTTTTCCATAGGGCGGTTGGCCTCACTTTTAGCCCGAACGGCTGAATGGATTTGCACGAAACTTGGCAAAATTGTAGGGACTGGTAGCCCGATGTGCCTTTTGTAGGTCTCAATATATGTGCTCCAGTGGATTTTGAGAAATTAACGTTTAAAAAAAGATATATATCTGTAAGCGCGGACCAGGCAGCGCTCTGGTTCGCGGACTTTTCGCGCAACGGAGCTTTGTGAAGCGAAGCTGATTGGTTCTCCGGCGTCTGTCAACATTCCAAACAGTCCGTAGCGGCCGCCATCTTGTCTCTCGGTAGGATCGAGAGACAAGAGGAGGTCAAAACAAAGGGGGAAATAACTATAAGGGGGCATAGTAGATCCTCGCTGACCCCCTAGGTTTGATGTGGAGGTTTTAAAAGGGCCCCGCGGGGCAAAAAAAAATAATAAAAATAATAATTGAACGGCTGAATGGATTTGCACGAAACTTGGCAAAATATTAGGGACTGGTAGCCCGATGTGCCTTTGCTAGGTCTCAATATATGTGCTCCAGTGGATTTTGAGAAATTAACGTTCAAAAAAAGATATATATCTGTAACAGCGCTCCGCTTCGCGTAACGGAGGTTTGCGAAGCTGATTGGTCATTCTGTCACTGGGCTATAGTTGGGCTACATCTGGCTGATATTTGGGCTACATTTGTTTTTTTGTGTGTCTGGCGGCCATCTTTGGGCTACATTGGGCTACATTGGGCTTCATTGGGCTACATTCGGCTAATTAGCAAATAGCTCATCGCAAACTAGGAATGGTAAAGAATCGCTATTTATTCCTTAAAGTTCGCTATTTAGGAAATGCAAATAACTTTGATGATACATATGGCGGTTCATCTCTAACAAGATAAGAAGCATAGGGATACATTTATGATGACTGGCGCATCACCAGGGATGTGTTAGTCATTCTGTGCCGCTGTTCCGTCACCTATGGTGTGCTGCATTTACAATGCGGCGCATCATGGGGCAAAAACAGCACAGATGCGTGATGTATCTGTGCCGTAAAGGTGGCGCATTGCTGGAGTTGTATCGCAAGTGTGATGAAGCTCCAGCAAGGGTCGGGGGTGCCCCTGTCGCAGGGTTTCTGTTCTCACACAGAACTGTGGACAGAGGATTGGAACCTCGGCGAATTAGGGTGTCCCAAAACTCACGTTAGTAATCAAAAACTATTTAGCAAGCTAGGTACAGTGTCACATTGGATATAACAAACTCTCAATGTTTAGACAATCCAGAATATGAACTTATAGTACCTCAGGATACGTGGAACTCATGAACAGTCGGTCGTTATAGATTTCTTAGAAACCAGAACATGGAGTTAAGAAGAACAGATGTGTATTTGAAATGTTTATTTACTAATGCCGTCTTCTCAGGCGTAGTACCTTAGATAATAAAAGTACACATATTATCAGTAGCAAAATTACCAGCATAGTTACTAGTACATAAAAAGTGAATGGTGATAGTATGTTAACATGCTGTAAATGAATAAGAGTTAGCAACACTTATAAGCAGCCGCGGGCCGTGGAGGGAGTTACGGTGGGGCAGGGAGGCGGGGAGGGGGAGGGGCAAGGTAGAGAGGGCTCCACCCTGCTTCTCCCCCTCCCCGCCTCCCTGCCCCATCGTAACTCCCTCCACGGCCCGCGGCTGCTTATATCTCACCCTCCCTAATACACATATTATATTATTTGCTAAGAAGGTCTCTTTGTGTTGGTTTAGGGCGTGCCCATACTTTAGTGTCTTAGATTTGAAGGAATCACATCAGCATACACCAGCTCTCTCTTCATGTGAACCGCATCAACTGTTGTGTATGTGTGTTCGGCAAAGCAATATAAAACCCGCCTCATGCCCAGAATTGGCAGAAGTTGCACTTATGTTATGAGTATGAAGTCGTGGAGATCAGACCTCATAACAATTCTGTATCGTGTTGTTCTTGAAACTTTAGCACTCGCTGTACAGATATAGTTTAACAAGTAAAGCAGATAGTAGACCAATAACATATTATTCTCATGTAAACCACGATGAACTACTAGGTGGAAAGCTAAAGCAACAACTAAGTGTCGTGTGCAGAAGTTGCAAAAAAGGAAAAATGGCGTTTAAATCGGTAATGAGCCCATGCTAACTTAACACGGTGTAAAGATATCCAGGACCTAGATGACACCTCCTCATGATCCGGAAACGAACTGAATAAGATAATAGAAGTGCCATCTCATGAGAGCAGATTGCAAGTTTATATGTGGACGGTCCGCAAGGTAAAGCATTAAAAACTAGGAAAATTCAATGCTAAAGAAAAATAAAACAGCCAAGTACTTTATCGAGTCTTAAGCCAATAGGCAAGGTAAATAATAAAAACTTGACAAATAAGTCAATGAATTGTCAATGAAATGCTAGTACTCAGCATATCAAACATGAAAAAGGTCTATGACATAACTGTGTATGCAAAATAAGCTGCAACAGCCTCCAATAGGAAGTCACCGTCTTCATCCGAAAACAGTTCAGCCATCCAATTTAAAAGCGGAAAAGAACATACGTGCTCTCCCAGCACCGGATCCTCTATCACCATCAGAGGACAGCTCGGTGGGTTTTCAAGAAAGCTCTGTTCCAAGAAAGACTGTGCTGCCGCCAGTAAATTCCAGGGACCAAGTAGTCCATGCATCAATGCCACAGCCATAATCCTTTCGCCAGGACAAATCAACTCGTGAGTAATGATAGGAGTCATCAGCTGATTAAAGTCGACGTCAGGAGAAACCGGTCCGCAGAGACACAAATCAATGGCCCAATCGAAATCACAGGTCAGGCAGTGAAATACAGGCTGGACACAGGTGAAGTAGGAGAACCGAAAAGATAATCCATATGCCGTGCTTAATATCGCCAACGGCATTGTGCCATAATATTCTAGCATGCGATTGCGGAACAGTGTCAGCAGCTGCAGGGTCGGAGGTTGCATAGGAGGGACATCCATATTTAAAAATGTAAAAAAGCACAAGAGCGTCCGCTGGTAATGCAAGTAAAAATGCCAATCCACGAACCAGAGTGCAGAAAATACAATGAAAGGGAGCAGGGATGACTCCAAAGATTTTCTCAAATGAAGTCACGAGACCACTGGTAACAACTTTAAAAAAGTGTGCCAGGGATTTTGTGGAGGATGCGTTAAAGATAGTCGGAAACATGTTGCTGAAATTGAAAGGCAAACCTGTGTACGGGTGTTCGCTATGTGAAGTACGAAAGTTTCACGGGCCGAACTCAAGGCCACCTCTCTCTGAGACAAAAGAGCTCTTATTCTTGCCATGCCGTTGAAACGTGTCCCAAGGTTGGTATTTGTGGCCAGATTGAAAACTCCCTATGTTCATGTGTGGGAGGAAATAGAACATTTCTGCAGCAAATAACCCGTTCACTTACTGTTACGATAAAAGGAATACTTTTAATTAACTCAGAACAATCTTCATTATTGAGCATCAAATAACTACCATTTTCCAACAACTTGAACGTGGGGATGATAGCAGGAACTGGCGTGCCTTGCAACACGCAAGCCATATTTGGTCGGTGTTTGTTGCATGAATCGTGTAACTGTATGTGCCTACACATTAGTGAATGATCTGGCGTCTCAGTGCATTCCTCTCCATTCAGATAAACTTCTTGATCATCTTTGAAACATCTGTATGTGTATGGAAGCGACCAGACCTCATGAACAAAAGCACTACCTAAAGGTTCATAACGACCTATTGGTATATATTTCATACAATTTGAAAACTTATATAAAGCAAAAGGCAGCGTTATTAAACCGTGGATAAGGCATGTTGCCAAAAAACCCGCAATCCTCTGCTGATGATGTCACTGAGCATGTCATGAATGATGTAATATGTGACATCATCAGCAGTGGATTATGGGTAATGGTATCTCTAGTTTACTCCCCTATAGCTGTCTTTCTTTTAACATAAGTGTGTGTTTCCTTCCCTTATACTTACTGTTTTTGGTTCGCTTCCAGTTCGCGTACCAGCGAGCGAACTAGGAAGCGAACTAAGAGAAATAGAGGTTGGCACAGTTCCAAATATTGTACCAATTTTTTAATAACGGGGAGGTAGTTCTGAAAAGAACTTTTTTTTTTATTTTTCTGAACATTTTTTTACTGTTTTTGAATTTTTCGGAACAGTTTTATATTTTTTGGGGTTTTTCTTGGAGGGGGCAATGAAAACGATTCATTGTAAAGGGCTCAACAGGAGCAACAAAACAAAAAAAAGAAGTATTTATTATTTTGGGCGTTTCGGACAAACTTGCATATGATAGTCAATAGCTCTGTTGATCAGAGTGATGCTTCTTTCTCCGTAGGAAATGAATCCATCGCAAAATACGCAGGTGTGTTTTACTTCACCAAATCTCATTTGTATATTTGGCACCATCTCCCTGCCCTCTGGTCCCGTTACTTCCGGTACAACAGATCTTCTGGCCATAATAGGGAGATTATCTAGGTCGTTCCGAAACTGTGCAGCACTGTAGTTGTTAGGATGCCACCTAGTCATATGGCGATGCATTGTGTAGTTTCCGAAACTGTATTTTTTGTCGGTCCCTCTGGACAGTCTATCTTGACATATAAGGCAAGTTACGTATCTTGCATTTACTTTTTTCTGACCTTTGGGAATTTTAAAAAATTGCCAAATGAAGTTTTCTTTCCGGTGAGACGTCTTGGGCTGCTCAGGCAAAAACTGCCTCTCTTCGTGCTCGTCCTCCTGTTCCTCTTCTTCTTCTTCTTGTTGAATTACAACTTGAGCAGGTGGTCCACTCTTCCTTGGATGTGGTGGAGGTGGTGGGGAAGCACCAGCTGAAGCTACTAAAGAAGCCATTGCTCAGTGATCACAAAGGGTCTTTCTCTCACAATGATGAAAGTCAGAGTGAGGAAAGAAGGAGGGATTTTCATCATTTGGGAAAAACAAGAGTTCTCAACCAATCAAAAGTGTTCATTTTAGATTATATGACCTAGTCTTACATCATTAGGAAACCAAAAGTGAAATGAACCAATGAAAAGTGTTATTACCAAGTCACATGACTTGCTGTGTTTACGTTAAGCGCTTTGCAGGGCCTCCCGGTTTGCTTCCAGAAACCTGCGCTTTGCGACTCGCTTCGCGTACCAGTTCGCTAACGTAGCACGTCATATGACGTATCACGCGACAACGTGAAACGTCATGCGGACGGGAGGCGTCACGATGTTGTTTTCTAACGCGGCACTTGCGGTAAAGAAACGTTTACCGGCTCGCGGTCTATTTCGCGGCATCAAGGTCAGCTAACGGGAAGCTTCCCGATTCGCGAAGCGGGAACGAAGAAAAAAAAATATTTAAAAAAAAAATTATTCATAAACATATAAAATATATTTTTGGATTTAAAGAAGAATACATTTTACAGCTACAGATATTAGCTGTTAAAAAACCAATGAAATTCACAGAAAAAACCATAGGTTATAGACCATATATAGTTAGGAATTAGCATTTACAAAACCTTGAAAATTCACTGAAAAAACCATAGGTTATAGACCATATATAGTTAGGAATTAGCATTTAGAAAACCTTATTTTACTCACACAAAACTATTGAAATTCCATATATAGTTAGTTGCACTAACTATATATCGCGCACCCGCAATCCACTGCTGATGATGTCACATATTACATCATTCATGACATGGTCAGTGACATCACTGATGACATCACTGATGACATCTCAAATGACATCACTGATGACAACATCCAGTGACTGTATGTTTCTGTAAAGTTAAAATATGTCTTAGATATTGAAGAATGAGTGGATGTATAAGTGTCTGGATGAAGGATTTAGTAGGTGCGTGACTGACTGTATGAGTGAGTGATTAAATGTGTCTCACTGAATGCATGGGTTAGTGACTAAACTGTCTTAATTTGTGCATCATTATGTCTGTTGTGATGTAAACTGCTGCATGTGTTGATCATTAGCTATACGAGAGGCTATATGTGTTATTAATTGGTTGCCCAAGTATTTCTATGGGAGATTGAGTTTGTGTGGGGGTGGCTGGGAGGTGTGTGACTCTGTGCATAGATGTGTGAGCAGTTGATTCACTAGGTGTATGAGTTCAAGAGTGCATGTGGAAAAAGCTACATGGGCGGTTGACTGTGTGCATGAGTGTATTGATGAGTGAATGGATATCTCAATGCTACATGTCATAGTAAGTACATATGTAAAACACAGTACATGTGAGAGTTGGCATATATAAATAACTGTGCATGAGAGCCACTGAATGTGTGAGTGGCTGTATGGATCATTGTGAACTTGTATCAGGGATTGTATAAGAGAGTAAATATGTGTTAGTATATGTTTGAATAAGTAAGGTGTGTATAACTGTATAGTTGAGGAAATGGAGGTGAGATTGTTTCTTTGCATGACTGACTAGGTGTGTGAGTAACTCCATGGATGAGTGACAGTGTGTGAGTGTCTGTATACACTGAGTGTATCTAAGGTTATATTAGAGTCTGAAGAGGTTTATCGTATTAGCACAAGAATGATGTCAAATGAGATGTCATCAGTGATGTCATCAGTGATGTCATTTGAGATGTCATCAGTGATGTCATCAGTGATGTCACTGACCATGTCATGAATGATGTAATATGTGACATCATCAGCAGTGGATTGCGGGTGCGCGATATATAGTTAGTGCAACTAACTATATATGGAATTTCAATGGTTTTGTGTGAGTAAAATAAGGTTTTCTAAATGCTAATTCCTAACTATATATGGTCTATAACCTATGGTTTTTTCAGTGAATATATATATATATATATATATATATATATATATATATATATATATATATATATATATATATATATATATATATTCCCTGAAAAAACCATAGGTTTCAGGCCTTATATAGTTAGGAATTAGCTTTTAAAAAACCTTTGAAATTCGCTAAAAAAAAAATAAGTTTTAGGGGTGTTATAGTTAGCTGGACATTTCACTCATTCAAAACCATTGAAATTGCTCCTGTATAGTTAGTTGTACTAACTATATTTCGCGCACCCGCAATCCACTGCTGATGATGTCACATATTATATCATTCATGACATGGTCAGTGACATCACTGATGACATCTCAAATGACATTACTGATGACATCATCCAGTGAATGTGGTTTGCTTCGTTATTTAAATATGCATTATATATTTAGCAATTTGCATTGAAGAATGAGTGGATATATATAAATAAATATTTGGATGGAGGATTTAGTAGCAGTGTAATTGACTGTTTTCTTGACCAATTTTTAATGTCTCACTAAATATAGTGGATAGTGACTAAACTGTGTGAATATCTGTATCACTTTGTCAGTTGTTGTGTAAACTGATTCTACAGTTGGTTCCTAGCTATGTGAAAGTCTATATTAGTTATTGATTAGTTAACTGAGTATTTGTATGGGAGTGTGAAAGTGTGTGTGGTTCGGTGGGGGGTGTGTGACTGTCCAAAGATGTGTGAATAGTTGATTCAGTAGATATATGATGTTAAAACGACATGTTCTAACAGTTTGGGTGAGTGAATCTCTTTATGGGTGTGGTGATGAGCAAATATATTTCTCAATGGTACATGTCCAACAAACTAGAAAAATAAAAGGCAGTGTATGTGTCAGTTGTTGTATATAAATAAGTATACATAAGACTCAATGATTGTGTGAGTGACTGTATGGATAACTGTATACTTGTAATAATGATTTTATAATTCACTAAGTATGACTTACTATCTTAATGAATAGATGAAGTGGTGTTTGTATAAGTGTTTTGCTAAGTAAATATGTAAGTATGATCCATTGTTTGCATAAGTGAGTAGGATGACTTCATATGTGAATAGGATGTGTGCTGTTGTTTAATGTCGATATAGGTGTATAAGTATTTTTGATAGTGTTCTATTGTTCAGTGACAGCATGTATGAGTGAATCTACAGGTAAGTGATTAGATGTGTTTAAACATCTATGAATCACTGAGTGGATTTTTAGATACTTGTATTGCTGTGACAATGGATTCAAATATGATACACTGTATTTTACAAAGAGTGATGAAAAATGTTAATATTGTATGAAAAGGTGTATGTGATTGTCACATGGATGATGTCTTCAGTGATGTCATTTGAGATGTCATCAGTGATGTCACTGACCATGTCATGAATGATCTAATATGTGACATCATCAGCAGTGGATTGCGGGTGCGCGAAATATAGTTAGTACAACTAACTATATAGGAGCAATTTCAATGGTTTTCTATGAGTGAAATGTCCAGCTAACTATAACACCCCTAAAACTTTTGAGTGAATTTCAAAGGTTTTTTAAAAGCTAATTCCTAACTATATAAGGCATGAAACCTATGATTTTTTCAGTGAATTTGCAAGGTTTTTTAAATGCTAATTCCTAACTATATAGGGCCTGAAACCTATGGTTTTTTCAGTGAATTTGCAAGGTTTTTTAAATGCTAATTCCTAACTATATAAGGCCTGAAACCTATGGTTTTTTCAGTGAATTAGCAAGGTTTTTTAAATGCTAATTCCTAGCTATGGGGCCGATTAGGATGGCGGACAGACCTGCGTCCATCCGCCACCCCAGAGGTGGAGGGACTGTCCGCAGGGGCAGCGGCGGTCCCTCCGTGCAAATTAGGATGTGACCGCCACCCTGGCGGTCACATCCTGTATGTTTAACATTGTGACGGGTGCTGCTTGAAGCAGCACCCGCCGCAATGTTAAAACTGCATGTTTTACATTTACATGCACAAAGCGGCAGGCACCGTGCGGTGCCTGCTGCTTTGTGCATGTAAATGTTGGGGGTACCATAAGTACCCCCCATGTGCACCCCCCACCCCCCGACACCCTGGGGGCCCGCAACGGGCCCCCAAACACCAATGTCCACATGCTTTTCCACGGCGGAAAAGCCGCAGCAGAAAAGCATGTGTCCGTGCACATCCTAATTTGGCTGACGGTGTCTTGCAGACACCGTCACCAAATAGCCCTACACACCCTGCGGATCAGCTGCGGACGGACCAGCCGTCCGCCGCTGGTCCCACCGCAATCCCACCGCCATCCTAATCTGGCGGTGGGTGTTGTATGTGGCCGCTGCTTTTAATCCGCATCCTCCAGGCCGGCGGTGGCTTCCGCCGGCCCGGGGGGATGCGCATTAACCGCCATCCTAATCGGCCCCAAAATAAGGCCTGAAACCTATGGTTTTTTAAGTGAATTTGCAAGGTTTTTTAAATGCTAATTCCTAACTATATAAGGCCTGAAACATATGGTTTTTTTAATTGAATTTCGAAGGTTTTTTAAATGACAGTTCTTAAATGAATTAATTGTTATTTTTTTATACTGATTTACTACATTTTTGCAGGCAGGTGTTCAGAGGGCACGCCCCCTTTTTACAACGTTCTGCAGCACAACCCCTGGCACGTTTGCAGAGGAGGAACTAATTCCCCTTGCATACTGGGGGTCCCTGGGGGGCAACTAGCCCACTAGGAGCCTCCAGTATAAGCCAGGGAGCTGCATTACAGAGAGGTGTAATGAGGCCACACCCTTTTTTACACCTCTCTGCAACGCAGCCCCCGGGCATGTTTGCAGAGGGGGAACTAATTCCCCTTGCATATTGCGGGTCCCTGGTGGCCAACTAGCCCACCTGGAACCTGCAGTATGCGCCAGGAGGCTGTATTGCAGAGAGGTGTAATGAGGCCACACCCTTTTTTACACCTCTCTGCAGCGCAACCCCTGGCGTGTTTGCAGAATAGGAACTAATTCCCCTTGCATACTGGGGGTCCCTGGGGGCCAAGTAGCCCACCAGGAGCCTCCAGTATGCGCCAAGGAGCTGCATCTCTTTTCCCCGTGGGCGGCGGTCCCCGGGGCAGTGTGGGGGGGATGGTGGACCCCCCACACTTCTTTATCACTATGCTGCCACGATTTGGTCCCCCCGGGGGGTAATTTTTAAAAAAACAGACCAGGGTTTTTTTTTTTTAAATGTGGGCCTTTTCTGTCCTTGTGGGACCACCTGGGCAGGCCTAGGGGGTCAGGGTGTATCTACCCTGCCCCCTTTTGTGTTCTTGACGTTTGTTTTTCTGCTTTCTTGTGCCTCGGTCTATCTACACGCACACATATACACATATATATATATGCACATATATGCATTTATATATATGTATGTGTATATTACCTACTGGCGGTCACCAGTAGGTAGTTATAGTTAGGACCTAGTTTCCATAGGAAATCCGCAACATTTTATTTGAAATAACTTTGGCGTCTATAGACGGAATTAGCTGAATTTTTCCAAGAAAATGGCCAGCTCCGCTCCGTTCCTTCCCTGAAAGTTTGGGGGGATTCGTCAAACGGGGGCCGAGATAAAAGGGGGTCCTAAAACGTGTTTTCCCCATGTTAATTTCCATAGGGCGGTTGGACTCACTTTTAGCCCGAACGGCTGAATGGATTTCCACCAAACTTGGCAAAATTGTAGGGACTGGTAGCCAGATGTGCCTTTGCTATGTCTCAAGATATGTACTCCAGTGGATTTTGAGTAATTTAGGTTAAAAAAATATATATATCTATAAGCGCGCCCCGGTACGCGCACTGGGGCGCGCACCAGCTCGCTACGCGAGTTCGCGAGCCGGAAGCTGATTGGCTCTCGGGTGTCTGTCAACATTCCAAACAGTCCGGAGCGGCCGCCATCTTGTGTCTCGGTAGGATCGAGACACAAGAGGTGGCAAAAACAAAGGGGAAAATGACCAAAAGGGGGCAGGGTAGACCCCCCCTGACCCCCTAAGTTTGATGTGGGGGCCATAAAAGGGCCCCGCGGGGCAAAAAAGAAAAATTCTTTTTTTTCCGATTTTCGCAGGGGGAGCGCCCGTTACGCACACCGGGGAGCGTACCGGGGAGCGTACCCTGGAAAAAAAAGAATGACAGAGTTTTATAAAAATGTAGCATTTTTTTTTATAAATTGGAGGTAGTTCTAAAAAACTGTTTTTTTATTCTTTTTGTTGTTTATTTTTTATTGTTTTTTTGAACATTTTTTACTTTTTTTGGCTTTTATGAACAATTTTATATATTTTTTTGTAGTTTTTATGGGTACAAACAAAAAACAGGGAATTGTAAACGGCTCAACTGGAGCAAAAAAAATGAGGAAAAAATTAAGGTTTCTTTCTGCAGTTGTGGTTGTCTCCAGCACGGTTGATGAGTTTTATACTTTGCTCTCCATAGGAAATTGTAGTCCCGCAAAATATACAAACTATTTTAAAATCTCCAAACTGGGGTTGGATATTTGGGACCATCTCCCTTGTCTCTGGACCCGATGGAGTGGGTTGTTTGCTTTTGGAGGTGCTCGGAGAAGATTGGGGAGGGTTTCTGGTCAGTTCTCTGACCTCTGCCGCTGCATAGTTGTTGGGGTGCCTGCGTTGCATATGGCGAATCATAGTATTGTTGCAAAATGAATATTTTTTTGCAGGGTTCCCCCTGGAAAGTACAGTGCCACAGATCAGACATGTCACTTTTGGCGCATTGACTTTCTTTAGTCCCCTTGGGATTTAAAAAAACTCCCACACTATGTGCTCCTTCGGTTTATAGGGGGGATTATCTTCAGGCAGGAACTGCCTCTCCTCCTCCTCCTCCTCTTCTTCTTCACCACCACTGTGGTGTTGTGGTGGTCCTTGTGGTGGTGGTGGTGGTGGTGGTTGAGATGCTCCTGCTGCTGCTGCTGCTACTGTAGCCATTTCTCACTTACTAGAAACAGGTCTTCCTCAGTCAAAGTACAAAGTGAGAATGAGGAAAAAAGGTGGGGGTTTTCATCATTTGGAAAAAAAACCTGTTCTGAACCAATGGAAAGTGTTATTTTCAGCTCACATGACCCGACGCGCTTACGCTACGTGCCCCGGGGCGTGCCCCGGGGGGCGCTTACGTTGCGCGATCGTATGCGCTCGGGCGCTTCTGGGTGCGCTTACGCCGTGCGTCATAAGATGCATCACGCGGCTACGCGATACGTCTTGATGATGTTTTCGTTCGCGGCAATAGCGCTAACGGGACGCTCACCGGTACGCGCACCGGGGCGCGCCGCAACACTGCGCTTACCGGTGCAGTCCAGGGCAAAAAAAAAAAAGAAAAATACATAAAAAAATAGTATTACATAAATATACAATATAAAATTCATTATAAAAATATTATATTTCATAGCTATAGAGATTTGCTATTTAAAAATCGTTTGAAATTCACTGAACAAAACATAGGTTTGAGGACCTATATATAGTTAGGAATTAGCATTTACAAAACCTATGAAATTCACTGAAAAACCATAGGCTTCACACCAGTTATGGTTAGGAATTAGCATTTAAAAAACCGATTAAATTCACTGAAAAAACCATAGGTTTGACACCAGTTATAGTTAGCTGGAAATTTTACTGACATAAAACCATTGAAATTCCCACGTTATAGTTAGTTGGACTCACTATAACATGCGCGCCTGCAATGCACTGCTGATGACGTCACATATTACATCACTCATGACATGGTCAGTGACATCACTCAGACTTACCACTTCATTCCAATCAAGATGGCTTCTGGTGTGCCATACTTTTGTCATAGGTAAGACTGTTAGCGCTCTAGTTGTTCTTTAGAACACTCTGGGACATTCTGTCATTGGGCTATACTTGGGCTACATCTGGGTGCTATTTGGGCTACATTTGGGCTCTTTTGTCTCTGGTGGCCATCTTGGGAGACTGCATGTCAGAATTTTTTTAGTGAAATAGAAGAGGATTTGAGAAGTCACTCAAAATGTGCCCTAATTTTTCTTTCTGATGCACTAATCATACTTTCTATGGCAAAATGAACCCCCTCATTTTGTTCCTTTTTAAATTAAATGTTTTCAGACTTACCACTTCATTCCAAGCAAGATGGCTACTGGTGTGCCATACTTGTGTCATAAGTAAGACTGTTAGCGCTCTAGTTGTTCTTTAGAACACTCTGGGACATTCTTTTGCAAAGTGGTGGCTTCCCACCACTTATTCTGTTCAAGTTTCCACGCTTTCCATAGTTTCTCCCAGACAATTCTTTTCACTGGGGTAACAGCCGCTGCCACTCCTTCCTTTGAGCAATAAAATATTGCTTTGAGCACAAGAGAGTTCGTGGCGGCAGTTTTTTCCAGAAAAGGAAAACTGGACAGTGTGTTTTGTGATATATACATACATATATATATAGATTGGGGATATGGGAGACGTGGCCGCTGGCTAGAGGGAGAACTTGGAGCATGCAATTTTGACCCCATTACCGGATGACAACAAGAACAGTGCATTCTGGAACTTGGAGGCACCATTGGAGGCACCATTGGTGTAAGGCGCGCCAGAACTAAGTCAGGTGTTGGAACATACTCACCTGGGGGGCAGCAGCTCATTAGTTAAGAGAGAGGGCGGGATATTTAAATCGAGCTGTGACGCCCTGCTCTCACACAGACACGCAAGCTGCGCTGACGAGGCGGGATGCCGAAATGAATACGCCGCAAGAACGTTGTGCCTGTTCACCTCTGCAAGAGCGGCTAAATAAAGTCTCCCTATCTAATCCTCAAGTGGGTGTCGCTTCTTTCGTGTGGAGAAGGTGTTGGACATATATATATATATATATATATATATATATATATATATATATATATATATATATATATATATATATATATATTGTCTTTTGATATATATATATAATCTATTGATATATATATATATATATATATATATATATATATATATATATATATATATATATATCAATAGATTTCTCCACGGGCAAAACAGGCTCCCGTGACAAACAGGCTCCGCCCCCCCGAACAGTAAAGGATCGTAGTGGCTGTAAGTTCTTTATAGGACGCACCATGCGTCAACACTGCAAGTCCCAGAATCCTGTGGGACGATGTAATGCAGAAACAGACTGCAACTAATAGTGTTCTCCACGGCACAAGCTTCCATCCGAAATCGCTACTAAAAAGCATTCCGTATGGGGAATACATACGACTAAAGAGAAATTGCTCTAAATCCGAAGATGCAGAAAAAATGATACTTGAAAGCAAATTCAGATTCCAATCCAGAGGATATAAAGATTATGTATTGAAAGACTGTAAAAAGAAAGTTGATAACATCAACAGAGCTGAGACTCTGATCGAAAAGAAAAAAAACCACAAGACAAGGATCCTCCAAGATTCATAACCACTTATAACAAAGAGAGTGGACTAATTGCAAAAAAAATGAAAAAGCATTGGCATCTAATCACCAGCGATCCAGATATTGAGCCATTAGCAGGCAAACAACCTTCCATCACATACAAAAAAAATACGTCTCTTCAAAACCTATTAGTCAAAAGCCACTTTCAGATCAATCAACAACCGAAATGGTGGACGGAACAAAATGTAGGCTTTAAACCATGTACTACATGTAAAGCATGTAAAATAGGTAAAAAAATGAAGAATGTATTAGAACCAAATGGAAAATACATGCTGATCAAACAATATATCACATGCACATCCAAAAACGTAGTGTATGTGATAGAATGTAAATGTGGGATGAAATATATAGGATCCACCACATGTATGCTAAAGAAAAGAATATTGGAGCACATCCGAGCTGTCAAAAATTCGAACATGCTATATGCAACAGCCAAACATTTGAATACCTGTCAAAATGGGGATTGGCGAGCCATGAATTTCTATGGATTGAAAATGCTGACCAAACAAGAAAGAGGAGGAGACACAGTCCGTCTCCTACGACAGATGGAATCACGTTTCATAATCCAATTCCGAACAAAACACCCCAGAGGCATGAACTTTGGAGAGGATCTCCACATACACCTCGAGTGAACTTGAACTCAGCAAAACTTGAACTGATTGTAATCGGGTACTATACCCATACTGCAGTATATAACTATGATTGCATAAAAAAGCCCCTAGTGAAATTAACTAAGGACGCTAAGTACTATACTTGTATACTCAGAGCACACCAGTCCTTTGCCTGGTTTTAATGTCAATAGATTTCTCCACGGGCAAGAAGAGAGGCCACAGGCGGGGAGAAGAAGGAGGTACCTTTTTAATGCTAAAACAAGCTAGTAACAGGGCGGATGCATTTCGGCTTGTTGTAAAGCCTCTTCAGCGCCGGAAGGTTGCAGCAGGATGCGGACGTAGTTTACCGGTATAAATACCAACTCCGCTCCTGCCAGGTGACAAACAGGCTCCGCCCCCCCGAACAGTAAAGGATCGTAGTGGCTGTAAGTTCTTTATAGGACGCACCATGCGTCAACACTGCAAGTCCCAGAATCCTGTGGGACGATGTAATGCAGAAACGGGGGTGATAGATGTTTTGCAGGCCAATGTCACCTCATCAATAACATAGCTGGCATCCCCTCGTCTCCCCAAACCGCACCAACCACAAGGTCCCGGCATTGAAGTGTGGCAGGGGCAGGTCCGGAAGTCCAGCCCGCCCACCATAGGTTTCAGGCCCTATATAGTTAGGAATTAGCTTTTAAAAAACCTTTGAAATTCGCTCAAAAAACTATAAGTTTAAGGGGTGTTATAGTTAGCTGGACATTTCACTCATACAAAACCATTGCAATTGCTCCTATATAGTTAGTTGTACTAACTATATTTCGCACACCCGCAATCCACTGCTGATGATGTCACATATTAGATCATTCATGACATGGTCAGTGACATCACTGATGACATCTCAAATGACATTACTGATGACATCATCCAGTGTGTGTGGTTCGGTGGGGGTTGTGTGACTGTCCAAAGATGTGTGAATAGTTGATTCAGTAGATATATGAAGTTAAAACTACATGTTCTAACAGTTTGGGTGAGTGAATCTCTTTATGGGTGTGGTGATGAGCAAATATATTTCTCAATGGTACATGTCCAACAAACTAGAAAACTAAAAGGCAGTGTATGTGTCAGTTGTTGTATATAAATAAGTATACATAAGACTCAAGGATTGTGTGAGTGACTGTATGGATAACTGTATACTTGTAATATTGATTTTATAATTCACTAAGTATGACTTACTATCTTAATGGATAGATGAAGTGGTGTTTGTATAAGTGTTTTGCTAAGTAAATATGTAAGTATGATCCATTGTTTGCATAAGTGAGTATGATGACTTCATATGTGAATAGGATATGTGCTGTTGTTTAATGTCGATATAGGTGTATAAGTATTTTTGATAGTGTTCTATTGTTCATTGACAGCATGTATGAGTGAATCCACAGGTAAGTGATTAGATGTGTGTATACATCTGTGAATCACTGAGTGGATTTTTAGATACTTGTATTGCTGTGACAATGGATTCAAATATGATACTCTGTATTTTACAAAGAGTGATGAAAAATGTTAATAGTGTATGAAAAGGTGTATGTGATTGTCACATGGATGATGTCATCAGTGATGTCATTTGAGATGTCATCAGTGATGTCACTGACCATGTCATGAATGATCTAATATGTGACATCATCAGCAGTGGATTGCGGGTGCGCGAAATATAGTTAGTACAACTAACTATATAGGAGCAATTTCAATGGTTTTGTATGAGTGAAATGTCCATCTAACTATAACACCCCTAAAACTTATAGTTTTTGTGTGAATTTCAAAGGTTTTTGAAAAGCTTTTTGGCACAGGTTTATAGGAGAAGGGTTTGATATAGTCCTCCTCCAGGAGACCTGGAGCCAGGAGGATATAAACATAGAAGGTTATTCATCCCATTGTCTCAATGCCACTAAATCCAGCTCAGGCAGGGCAAAGGGGGGACTCCTGATACTCCTATCTAACAGATTGAGTAATTATAAAGTTAGAAGCAGCTCAACTGTGGCAGCTCATAGCCAGGTATTAAGGATTGAATGTGGCAAGGGAAATGATCTGGTCCTTGTTAATTTCTACAATAACATCTTTGATGCCACCAGAGGGAATATTTTGTTCCCTTTGGAAAAAGAAATCGCCAAGGCCATGGGCACTTCAAATAAGAAGACGGACATCCTATGGGCTGGGGATTTTAACCTGCAGCCATGCCACCTATCAAAGGGGAATCCCTGTGGCTTTGGGATGGAGCAGGATAACCTTAGTGGGGGCGCGGGCAAGGGTGAGGATTTTTCCCATTTTCCACATTGCCACTATGGCTCCGTTTTAAATAAACTGTTACTCAAATTAGATCTATTCCTGTTAAATTGTAACAAAAACAATCAGAATGCCATTTGCCCCACTTTCACAGGGAGGGAAGCTGGGACATTTATCAATCACATCCTGTTTTCTAGCAATGGTGATTACCTAAACCTGTATGTGAGAGAAGAAAGTCTTAGTGACCACAATAGCATCTGCGTCACCCTTCCTGGAAGGGGTGCCATATTAGAGACCGGAGAATCCTGTACTACTGATATTGTTTCAAGCAGACCAAATGGCCCGAGGATTAAATGGACAGGGGCCAACTCTGCGGCCAAACAAAGGGAGGTCATAGTTAGCTGTAAAGCTGAGATCAGTTATTGTTTGAATGATGTTATTAATCCTGATCTCTTGTTATCACAATTCATCAATATCAATATTGTTATTGAGGGTATTTTTAGAAAGAAATTATCAACTAACAAAACTGTAAAACTGGGATGGTTTGATAACTCCTGTACAGTAGCCTTACGGGAATTGAAGCTTGCCTTAGGGTCTAAACCCCGAGATAGCAATAGAATTAAACAAACAAGGGCCAACTACAAAATGGTTATTTCTAATAGGAAAAAGGTCTTACAGAGAGAAGCATGGGACAAGTTGAACGAAGCAGTTGAGACTAAAAATAGTAAACTCTACTGGGAAATAGTCAACACCCCATTTTTAAATACAGAAGGCATTCCGGAAATTATTTCTCATGTCGCATGTGAGGAGTGGATTACTCACTTTTCCATTATCTTTAACCCAGAAGGGTTATCATTATCATTAACTTTACCTCCTGTTGAATTGCCCATATGGACACCTATACCCTTGGGGATAATCCTGGAAGAGGGACTTGAAGGCCTTGCCAATAGCAAGGGGGGGAAGGCCCCGGGCCCTGATGGGGTCCCTATAGATTTATTAAAAGCTGAACCTAATCTGTGGGCCCCCATTTTGGTGAGGACTTTCAACTGTGCAGCCGAAGGTAACATTCCCCCTTCCTGGGGCCAATCGGTTGTCATCCCCTTATTTAAAAAAGGTATTAAATCCGAGGCCTCCAATTATCGACCCATTTCTTTATTGGACGCCTCAGTAAAGGTCATGAGCAGAATTCTGCTCATAAGGCTAGAAACTTGGGCTGAAGATATGAATATTTTAACTAAGGTGCAATATGGCTTTAGGAAAGGCATGGGCACACTAGAGCAATGCGTAAATTTGGACCTTTTAATTAACAAATACACAGTAGCTAAAAAGGGCAATTTATTTTTATGTTTTGCTGACTTGAGCAGCGCGTTTGATTTAGTTGATCACGGTATTCTTTGGCAGGTTTTACTGGAGTCAGGGGCACCGAAAGAAATAGTTCACTTTTTGGCAAGGCTCTACGAGAAACTTTCTTGTAAAGTCCGATACGGTACCCTAGGTGAATGTACACCATTTCTTAAAGTGTCAAGGGGCATCCGTCAAGGATGCGTGTTAGCCCCTCTTTTATTTTCCCTTTTTATTAATAGTGTTGATCGCACTTTAGCCACTATACCGGCAGACGCTCCGCTGATTGGAGGCAAACCTGTCACAATCTTATTATATGCGGATGACGCTGTCCTTTTATCCCGTACTCAGATAGGTTTACAGCGTCTCATTGACAGTTTTATGCTGTTTATCCAAAACAGGAGACTCTGCGTAAACAAATCTAAGACCTATGTTATGTTGTGTGGTCAGTCAGCTAACAAGCTGAAGTCCAGTTTTTATCTAGATAGTGACAAAATGCTTCAAGTCAAATCATTTTGTTACTTAGGAATCACCTATGCCAACGACGGGTCTTGGAAACCCGAGCTTGATAATATCAGGATGAAAATGTTGCGAACTACCAGCAGCGTATTTTGATTTGCTTCCAAGCTCGGATCGAGAAGTATCCGAGATATGATTAACATATACAATATACGCTGCGTTCCCTCGGTATTGTACGGGGCGGGTGTGTGGGGTCACATAGATGGCACTCCCTTACAAAAAGATGAAAATAAGTTTTTAAAAAGAGTGTTATGTGTCCCCACTCTGCTTCTGTTCAATTAATCCATGACGAGGTTGGGGTCGAGTTTATTTCTGACTTAGCAGCCGTCCGCCCACTTTTATTGTGGCGCTCTATTTGGGCTAAGTCAGAGACCCGATTCACTCAAGAAATTATTCTTGATTGTATAGGATTGGACTTCTCATCACGCATCCTCTGGTTGAAATATATCCACTTTTGGTATAAAACCCTGTTTGAAATCGATGTTTTCCTTGACCCTGAATTGGTGGTTGAAATACCCAAAAAAGAAATCAAACAAACTTTTTTAAAGTATAAAAAGAAAGGGCGAGATGAGGTGTATGGCAAGTTGGCTACTGTGAAGTTTTATAAGGAACTCAATTTACCATCGGGGTTCCAAGACTATCTTTTAAAAGTCAGCCGTCCATCTCATCAATTTGTCCTAACTCGCGTTAGGTTGGGTATTGTACATCATCTTGTTGCGTTTCCAGTACAGAAACTTAAATCAGAAACTCCCTGCCCATGTGACAACATTTCAAGCCAGAGTTGCTGCCATTTTCTACTTTTTTGCAAATGTTATCACTTTTTAAGAATAAGGTACCTAAAACCCATTTTTATCAAATATAATATACGGTCCTTTAAGAATGCCCTTGCGTTACTATCAGCCCTAGAGAACGTGGACATTTGTTTTTTTGTTGCCACTTTTATTCTGAAATGTACAGCTGCCAGGAAATGTATTGTATTGCCATAATTTTATATACTCCTGTCTGTACTTATTTGTCTCTTTTATAGTATGCGGCAAATAATTATGTAAAATGCCTTTTTTTTTTCTCTGGGTTTGATTCAAATTGTACAGCTGCCAGGAAGAGTACTTTCTGTGATAATTACTTTTAACCCTGTCTGTACATGTGTGCTCCCCTGCCTTCTAGCCTTTTAATGTTTAATTATTATTTAACGCATATATTGCACCTGTAGTTAATTTTATTCGAAATGTACAGCTGCCAGGAAGTGTCTAGTGCTGCCATATTTTTACACCGTCCTGTCTGTACATATCTGTCTTTTAAATTTACTTTGTAATTTACAATGTCCCATGTCTTTGGCTTCGGGTTTGTTTTAAAATGTACAGCTGACAGGATAAGCACTCCACGCGATAATTATTTTTATTCCTGTCTGTACGCGTATAATCCCCACATTTTCTAGTTTATTATTATATCTCTAACCATGAAGTGACGTCTAGTGCTTGTTAGTATATGTTCTCTCCTCATATGAAATATTCTGGAGTTCTCCTGTATAACTTTGCCTTTTTATATTAATTTTAATGTAACGAATTGTTTTATAAGTTTTTGCTTGTATGATTTGTACTCACAAATCGAATAAAAGCTTTGAAATTGAAATTGAAATTGAATCACTGAGTGGATTTTTAGATACTTGTATTGCTGTGACAATGGATTCAAATATGATACTCTGTATTTTACAAAGAGTGATGAAAAATGTTAATAGTGTATGAAAAGGTGTATGTGATTGTCACATGGATGATGTCATCAGTGATGTCATTTGAGATGTCATCAGTGATGTCACTGACCATGTCATGAATGATCTAATATGTGACATCATCAGCAGTGGATTGCGGGTGCGCGAAATATAGTTAGTACAACTAACTATATAGGAGCAATTTCAATGGTTTTGTATGAGTGAAATGTCCAGCTAACTATAACACCCCTAAAACTTATAGTTTTTGTGTGAATTTCAAAGGTTTTTTAAAAGCTATTTCCTAACTATATAAGGCCTGAAACCTATGGTTTTTTCAGTGAATTTCAAAGGTTTTTTAAATGCTAATATCCAACTATATAAGGCCTGAAACCTATGGTTTTTTCATTGAATTTGCAAGGTTTTTTAAATGCTAATTCCTAACTATATAGGGCTTGAAACCTATGGTTTTTTCAGTGAATTTGCAAGGTTTTTTAAATGGTAATTCTTAACTATATAAGGCTTGAAACCTATGGTTTTTTCAGTGAATTTGCAAGTTTTTTTTAATGCTAATTCCTAACTATGGGGCCGATTAGGATGGCGGACAGACCTGCGTCCGTCCGCCACCCCAGAGGTGGAGGGATTGTCCGCAGGGGCAGCGGCGGTCTCTCCGTGCAAATTAGGATGTGACCGCCACCCTGGCGGTCTCATCCTGTATGTTTGAAGCAGCACGAGCCGCAATGTTAAAACTGCATGTTTTACATTTACATGCACAAAGCGGCAGGCACCGTGCGGTGCCTGCTGCTTTGTGCATGTAAATGTTGAGGGGTACCATAGGTACCCCCCATGTGCACCCCCTACCCCCCGACTCCCTGGGGGCCCGCAACGGGCCCCCAAACACCAATGTCCACATGCTTCTCCACGGCGGAAAAGCCACAGCTTTTGAGGTTGTCTGTAGCTGCTGTTCTTTTTGTTTTATTATAAGGAGAGAGTCTTCATCGGCTTTTCTGCTGGCCTTATTTCTCTTTATCATAAAGGTGGTTAAGAGCCCCCTCAGGTAGGACTTAAAGACCTCGCTCCCGTCCGTCCGTCCGTTGGTTTTCCGGCAGGGACGGGACACGGGCGGTGTGCGGCTCCCTGGTTTGGCGGTCCCCTACGGGAACAGACAGCCTCGAGTTTTGCGTTTGGCCTAATAGGCAACTCTGTTCTCCACGCAATACGGACTCTGGGCTCGAGGAGAGTTAGCAACTTACTTGAGCTGTCCTTGATTAGCACCATGGTCTCCATTGATACGGTTTGACAACACATGCCCTGAGTTGTCTCCGGTTTCCTAAATATGCCCCCTACCCGGTATTCTTTCTCTCCTTTAGGTACCATACCTATATTGCCGGTCCCACGGGAGCAGTCTGCGGGGCACCATAGGGAACTCCCCAGGGTAAGCACTGAGCCTTCAGTTCCTTCATTCTCAGCGTTTTTTCTCTCAGGCTCGATTGAGATTGTCTCTGTATAACTAAGAGTAGTTTGATTCTACAATACTCATTGTGTTTGTTCATGTTTTTAATCACTTCAGTGTGTGTGTACAGTATAGAGCACTTGCGTCCTAGTATACAACAGAGTATTGCACTTACCACAATGCTCTTTTGTTTGTTTTCTTACCCTCTAGGTCGCATTACTTAAGCAGGGCCAATTGGCCTGCCCATCCACAGACCTACAAACTAAGGTTGTAACTTACACTTTCTATTTTTCACTGTGTAGTACTGAACACTTAGGTCCGAAGAATTGCCATTAAGGCAAGAAACATGTTGACCTGACCTGAGGGTTGTAGGTATTTTGCTTTGAATCTTCCAGGCACATATCTCCCCTCCCACCCTTTTAATCAAGGGAGTTAACCACGCTAATAAAGTACATTGTGGATTGACCCACCTTTTTTAAATTCACTCTCACTTCACGATTACACTTTCCCTGCCCTCTCACACGCATCATCATATGGCTGGAACAAAAGATCTCCGATAAAGAGCCCCGGTTTCGGGAGCCCGTCAGACATTGCAGCGCCAGTCTGACGAGGAGCAGAACCCATATGATGAAGCATGACACCTAGTTTACTGGGTGTGTGAGGGTTTTAGTTCCAACAGGGGAATCCCCCCTTTGTGCTCTCCTCAGTACACTCGCACGGTTTTTACTTGTCCCGGGGAACTTTGTACCTCCTTGTGTTACTAGGACTTAAAGACCTCCCAGACAATTTGGTCGGGTGCAGTACCGCTATTGAACCTAAAGTATTCGACTACCAGCTTGACTAGATCATCTTTTACATCATCTCTATCAAGGGTCCATCTTCTTCCTTGCTCCCCCTGTGTAAGCTTAATCGTTATTTCTACCATTGAGTGGTCTGATAACAGGGCTGGTATGTATAACATGGAATCCACCGCTGAAAGTAAATTCTGCTCCGTTTTTGATTTATGCGGAGGGGTAAACGTGGCCCTAGAAGTGCGATCTAAAGTAGCATTAAAGACCCAATTGAAATCGCCCCCCAGGATAATAGGCATGTTCAGGTCAGAAAGACTAGATTTGAGGCTTATCAGAAATTCTGGGGAGTCTCGATTGGGCCTGTAATATACTGCGCAGGCCAGCCGAGATCTATCTACGACTAGGGATGCGGTCAACCATCTGCCCGAACAGTCAGTCTTATACTTCTCTACTCTAATCCCACTATTGGCTCGGATTATCATAGCCACTCCTCTAATATTTCCCTTTTGGTTGGAGCAGAGAAGATCCTGAATCCATTTTTGATTTTTAAAAGCTAACTTACATTCTTGCTGCTCAAGATGAGTTTCTTCCAATAGACAGATATTGGCCTTAGTTTTACTCAGGAATTCACAGATTCTATTAAGTTTCCGTCTCTCCCTCAACCCATTGACGTTCCAACTTACTATTTAATTTTTTTTAAATGTATCTATCATGAGGATGGATATCCACTGAAAAACTCAGGGCTAACCCCACTGTCCTTACAAAAAAATGCTTCATAATCTTATTGACCTTCATTGCTGTATGAGGAATAATTTTTTCTTTTATCACCCTCACCCCCCTCCACCCCCCACCACCACCCATAAGGAACCCCCGCTTATAAGCTTTGGCGATCTTATCGCCATTTGAGAGCCCTATCCCTAACTTGGATTCTGCCACCGTATATTGTGTAAAATGATATGGTTCTTGTGCCTCCTACTACCTAAAGAACATATAAACACGGGGTGCCTCTAATTCCATTTCTATCCTTTTTTAAAAAAAATTTTTATTTACTCCAATGTGTACTAATATTAATATTTCTACATGTGAAGCCCCCCTGTGTCTTCCCCACCACTGTCAGTTTCTAGTTTACTCTATTCTATTTTTCTATTATTCTCTACTACCCAAATCTTAACCTAATCCTTTGCAAAGATTCCCCTATATATACCTGGTTTTCACCGGTGGGAGGAGTGTACGTGTAGACATGACATGGAGTCGTATCTTTTCTAACCCTACTATAGGCATAAAGTGCCTATCGCTGGGCATCTTTCATGTTGGTTAGAAAAGTGTCGACCTCCTGAGTGGAGGAGAAGTTGTAGGTTTTATTTCTCCACACCACCCTCAGTGCTGCAGGGAATTTCATCATCACCTGAGCTCCTTGACTTCTCAGATCTGACATACGAGACCCCAACTCGCATTGTCTTTGTGCAGTTAATCTGCCCACATCGGAGCGAATGAGATATTTCGTGGAGTTGATCTGGAGAGATGGATCAACAAGGGCCCTGCCTAGAATCAGCTCCTTTATTGTAAACGTATGAAAGTTGACTAGGATTTTCCTCGGGGCATTCCGATCTGGATGCTGCCTGAATGGATCTCTGTGTGCCCGCTGGATCTCGCTTTCGAGATCAATATCTGGTCTGTTCTTTAGCACACCCTCTCTCAATAGTTTACATATCATTTTAAATTGTTCCTTCTGGCGTAGATCTCCAATCGCTCCATATCAAGTTGCAATGTCCTATTCTGAGCTTTCAACTCAGATATTGTTCTTGAGTGGGCCTGAGAGACCCTGGAGAGAGTAGCAACTTCTCCTTCCAGCGCCTCCATCCTGGAAAAGATGTCATCTAATTTACTTTCCAGGCTAGTGCACTTCTCCGCAATCTCTTTTTGGTTTCCCTCTGAGATTTCAAACTTGGGGAGAAGTTTAGCCAGTAGGTCTTCACGTAAAGACCGCAAAAGGAACTCTAGCTGATTGCTTTCATTACCCTGTGATTGCGTCTCCAAAGAGACTACTGATTTGTCACCTATAGATCTAACTAAAGGCTGAGAACTGAGCTCTGGTAGAGATAAAGGGACGGGGCTTCCCTCTTCCCTACCCACCATCTCTAATATGGATATAGAGTCACCCGGCCCTAGATCTATCTCTGGCTCAGATAGCAGTGGGGCATACATTTTTTCAAGTATAACTGGTGCTTCAGGGGGAGCTGTACGGAACACCTGCGTTTCTATCTGCGTTTCTGCCTGTTCAGCAGCTCTATCAGAATTGGCAATTGTAAGGGTGCTGGTAGGGGGAGGAGTCTTGGGAGCCGTCACTTTCTCCATTATTCGAAAATAAGCTTTCAGCGATGGGGGAGGTTTTGGTAAACTCAGGCAACTTTTAAGTTTTTGACCCTCACCTGTCTTAATCCTCTCCCTCCTCTCCCTCTTTTTCTGACGTGGGGTTAGTGGGACTAGATTTCCTGTTCGGCCAGCAGAGAACAACAGTTCTTTTTCAGGCTGGGAGTGTAGAAGATACCTACTTCTCACTGCCGGGGGGACAGGCTGCACCTCTCCACACTGCCTCTTGGCTTTTCCGCCTTCTCTATATTTACCAATTTCAGCTGTTTTCTCCCCCTTCTGTACTTTTGGCCCACTGGAACACTCTTCCGATATAGAGGAGGGGGACTGATCCACTACAATGTCCATCCCTTTGTGCCCTAAATCCCCTGCCAGGTTAATTTGTGCTAAAGGCGTTTTCTGGCAGAACGAATGGAGCCCCCCCTGCCCTTAGTACAATCAGAGGGCTGAACACCAATAACAGCGTAGGAGGCTCTGGTTAAGCAACACAGGTCTCCCTCCCCCTGACCTCGCTGTTTTCCCTTTACTGACCGGAGATCTGTGTCATCCGAGATTATGGGACAATACCGGATTGCTGTACATGTAGTCGGTCGGGGGTAAGCCCTTGCAGCTGCGGACCGTATTCTGCGCCACAGCCTCGCACGATTCCCGCAGCAGACACCGACTCTCTCCTCACCGACCTCTGCCTGCGCTGGTATCTCCGTGAACATCCGCTGCTCCACAGGGTCCTAGCGCTCAAAGAACGCTGGGTAGGTGATTTACGAGGAAAAAGGTACCGACAATTAATATCGAGCTGGCTTTTTTGACTAAAAACATAGACTCTGCATTCTCACCGCTTAATAGCTGTAGTCCGAATTCATATAGGTACAAGTGTTTTTTTAATCGGCATCACCAAGTTGGACGGAGCTCTCACAGCCCGCGTCAGCCCGCCGCCATGTTCCTCCTCCTCCTTGAGGAATAGTTGTTCATGCATAATAATGAGTTCTTGGAGAAATCAATATCCAGGCAATGGGAAGTCACTAACGGCTTAAGAGTCTGGTTTCCAAGAAATCGTTGTGACGTAGATGAACCGATTGGAAGTAGTCATGCCTGTATTTGGGTAGCATAGGCTATACCTTAATAAGGATTGAATTTCTATGCCTATATAAGGGCAATGTGAATTGTACCTATATAAGGGCTTGAATCAGGAAATTCATTCGGAATCTATAATCGAACACAACACTTCTGCACCTCTCTTCCCTCTTAATGCACTCTTCTTGCCTCTTTGTCTACTTCTGTTGCTTCTTTCTGCACTTTTTTTGTTAGTTTCTACACCTCTTGCTTCTTTCTGCACTCCTTTTGCCTCTTTCTACACCCCTCTTGCCTCTTTCTGCACCTCTGTTCCATCTTTCTGCACTTCATTTGTTTCTTTCTGTAGCTCTCTTGCTTTTGTTTTGCACCTCCTTGCCTCTTTCTCTACCCCTTCCCTCTTTCTTCTCTCCATGTTGCCTCTTTCTGCACCTCTGTACCTTTCCTTCTGCACTCTTTTGTTTCTTTCTGCACATCTCTTTTTTCTTTCTGCACCCCTCGTGCCTCTTTCTGTACATCTCTTCCCTCTTTTTGCACCTCTCATGCCTCTTTCTGCACCTCTGTTGCTTCTTTCTGCACTACTGTTGCTTCTTTCTGCACCTCTCTTGCTTCTTTCTTTACCACTCATGCTTCTTTCTGCACCCCTCTTTCCTCTATCTGCACCCCTCTTGCCTCTTTCTGTACCCCTGTTCCTTCTTTCTGCTCTTCATTTGTTTCTACCTGTACCTCTCATGCTTCTTTCTGTACCCCTCTCTCTACTTTCTCCACACATGTTCCCCCTTTCTGCACCTCTGTTGCTTCTTTCGGCACTTCTTTAATTTTCTATGCAACTCTCTTGCCTGTGTCTGTATTCCTTTTGCCTCTTTCTACCTTTCTGCATCTTTGTTGCTTCTTTATGCGCCTCTCTTCTTTCTGTACCTCTCTTGTTTCTTTCTTCACCCCTCTTTCTCTACCCCTCCTCCACCTTTCTGCATCTCTGTTGCTTCTTTCTGCAATTCTCTTGCCTCTTTTTGCACCACTGTCCCTTTTTTCTGCAACCCCTGAGCCTCTTCCTGCATCCCCTTCCCTCTTTATGCTGCCATCTTACCTCTTTCTGCACCCCTGTTGCTTCTTTTTGTACTTCTTTTGTTTCTTTTTGTAACTTTCTTGCTTCTTTATGTACCCCTCCTGCCTCTTTCTGTACCCCTCATGCCTCTTTTTCTACCCCAGTTCCCCTTTCTGCCTCTCTGTTGCTTCTTTATGCACTTGTCTTGCTTCTTTCTGTACTTCTCTTGCTTCTTTCTGCACCCCTCGTGCCTCTTTCTGCACCCCTCTTTCTGCACTCCTCTTGCCTCTGTTGCTTCTTTCTGCACTTCTTTTGATTCTTTCTGTACCCCTCTTCCTGCTTTCTGCACCTCTGTTCCTTCTATCTGTGCTTCTTTTGTTTCTTTCGGCACCTCTTGTTTCTTTCGGCATCCCTTTAGCCTGTCTCAGCACCCCTTTTGCCTCTTTCTGCACCTCTGTTCCTTCTTTCTGTACTTCTGTTGTTTCTTTCTGCAGCTCTCTTGCTTTTTTATGCACCCCCTTGCACTTTTCTCCACCCCACTTCCCTCGTTCTTCACCCATATTGCCTCTTTCCGCACCTCTGTTGTTTCTTTCTGTACTTCTCTTGCATCTTTCTTTACCACTATTCCCCTTTTTGCATCTCTGTTGCTTTTTTCTGCACTTCTCTTATCTCTTTCTCCACCCCTCTTACCCCTTTTTGCATCTCTGTAGCTTGTTCCTGCACTTATCTTGTCTCGTTCTCCATCTCTGTTCCTTCTTTCTGCACTTCTTTTGTTTATTTCTAAACCTCTCTTGCCTCTTTTTGCACCCTTCTTCCCTTTTTCTGAACCCCTCTTGTCTGTTTCTGCACCGCTGTTGGTTCTTTCTGCACTGCTCATGCTTCTTTCTGCACCTCTCTTAAAAAATGTGGTGCCCCTCTTTCTCTTTTGGCACCCTTCTTTCCTCCTTCAGCACTTCTGTTTCATCATTCTGCACTGCTCTTGCCTCTTTCTGCACCCGTCTTCCTCCTTTCTGTGCCTCTGTTGCCTCTTTCAGCACCTCTGTTGCTTCTTCTGGCACTTCTCTTGCCTCTTTCTGTACCATCCTTGCCTCCTTCTGCACTTCTGTTGATTTTTTTCTGCAATTCTCTTGCTTCTTTCTGCACCTCTCTTGCGTCTTTCTGTAATCCAATTGCCCTTTTTTGCACCCTTCTTCCCTCTTTCTGCAGTTCTCTTGTCTCCTTCTGCAACTCTGTTGCTTCTTTCTGGACCTCTTGTGCCTCTTACTGCACTTCTCTTACCTCTTTCTGCACTTCTCTTGCCTCTTTCTGTTCCTCTCTTGCCTCTTTCTGTACTTCTCCTGCCTCTATCTATACTTCGTTAGCCTCTTTTTGCACTTCTGTTGCCTCTTTCTGCACATTTATCATTCTTTTTGCACCTCTCTTGTTTTGTTCTGAAATTCTCTTGCTCCTTTCTGTACTTCTCTCATCTGTTTCTATATTCAAATGGGAAGTGCAAGCTGTCAATCTTAAAGGTCGGCATGCTCTCGAGACTGAGGTATATGTCTACTTGCACTTGTATTCTCACATGTGTTATGCATCTGAAGACTGTAGCTTAAAAAGTGGGTAGCTTCTCTGATAGGTGGTCAAATCTTCTTAGTTCTGCTCTGTCATTCGGTAGCACAGGCAGACATGTATATATGTGTTATAGAGCCCCTCAAAGATACCATTGAATACCCATGTGCCCTGTATTGTGAGCAGAAAGAAATGCCTGCACCTTTTTTTACACAAATTTACAGAGTATACTGTTTGAAACACAGGTATTCAAGTGTTTTTTCGTGTTTATCTTTATTTAACATGTCACTAAGTAAAAGCATAGACAGGCATGCATACCTTCACAAACTTGGTCAGACTTACAACAGTGATATGCTTAGGGTTGCTATTTTTTATTGGAAGGCCTAACATTCTGAGCAGTCGACTGATAGTGAACCTTCGAGAGAAAAGTGAGGTTTAAGACATCTTTAGAGAAGGATTAGTGATTAGGGTACTTTGTATGAGTAGGTTGCAGTCAAAGTAGGCCTCTTTCTGTACCTCTGCTGGTTCTTTCTGCACATCTCTTGCTTCTTTCTTCACATTTTTTCCTCTTTTTGGACTTTTGTTGCCTCTTTCTGCACTTCTCTAGCTTCGTTCTGCACATTTCTTCCTCTTTCTCCACCTCTCTTGCCTTTTTCTGTACTTCTTTTGTGTCTTTCTGCACCCTTCTTTCTCTTTCTGTACGTCCTACCTATGTAGGCATAGTTAGAAATTAGCATTTAAAAAAAACCTTAAAAATGACCTGGAAAAACCATAGGTATCAGGGGTGTTTTAGTTAGAAATTAGCATTTAAAAACCATAGAAATTTACTGAAAAAAACATAGGTTTCAGGAAAGTTACAGTTAGAAATCAGCATTTCAAAAACCTTTGAGATGTCATCAGTGATGTCACTAACCATGTAATGAGTGATGTAATATGTGATGTCACCAGCAGTGCATTGCGGGGCGTAAGTTATAGTAAGCTCAACTAACTATAACAGCCGAATTTCTCTGGTTTTGTAGAGTGAAATGTCCAACTAACTATAACATCCCAGAAACCTGTGATTTTTTTCAGTGAATTTAAAAGGTTTTTTAAATGCTAATTTCTAACTATAACATCCCTGAAACCTATGTTTTTTTCAGTGAATTTCTATGGTTTTTTAAATGATAATTTCTAACGATAACGTCCCTGAAACCTACAGGTTTTTCAGTGAATATATATATATATATATATATACATACACCTATTAATATTTCTACATGTGAAGCCCCCCTGTATATTCCCCAACACTGTGAGTTTCTAGTCTACTCTATTCTATTTTTCTATTATTCTCTACTACCCAAATCTTAACCTAATCCTTTGCAAAGATTTCCCTATATATACCTGGTTTTCACCGGAGAGAGGAGCGTACGTGTAGTCATGACATGGAGTCGTATCTTTTCTAACCCGATTATAGGTATAAAGTGCCTAACGCTGGGCATCTTTCATGTTGGTTAGAAAAGTGTCGACCTCCTGAGTGGAGGAGAAGTTGTAGGTTTTATTTCTCCACACCACCCTCAGTGCTGCAGGGAATTTCATCATCACCTGAGCTCCTTGACTTCTCAGATCTGACATGCGAGACCCCAACTCCCATTGTCTTTGTGCAGTTACTCTGCCCACATCGGAGCGAATGAGATATTTCGTGGAGTTGATCTGGAGAGATGGATCAACAAGGGCCCTGCCTAGAATCAGCTCCTTTATTGTAAACGTATGAAAGTTGACTAGGATTTTCCTCGGAGCATTCCGATCTGGATGCTGCCTGAATGGATCTCTGTTTGCCCGCTGGATCTCGCTTTCGAGATCAATATCTGGTCTGTTCTTTAGCACACCCTCTCTCAATAGTTTACATATCAGAGATTTCACATCTCCATTTTCAGCTCCTTCAGGAATCTTGAGGAATTTTAAATTGTTCCTTCTGGCGCGGATCTCCAATCGCTCCATATCAAGTTGCAATGTCCTATTCTGAGCTTTCAACTCAGATATTGTTCTTGAGTGGGCCTGAGAGACCCTGGAGAGAGTAGCAACTTCTCCTTCCAGCGCCTCCATCCTGGAACAGATGTCATCTAATTTACTTTCCAGGCTAGTGCACTTCTCCACAATCTCTTTTTGGTTTCCCTCTGAGATTTCAAGCTTGGGGAGAAGTTTAGCCAGTAGGTCTTCACGTAAAGACCCCAAAAGGAACTCTAGCTGATTGCTTTCATTACCCTGTGATTGCGTCTCCAAAGAGACTACTGATTTGTCACCTATAGATCTAACTAAAGGCTGAGAACTGAGCTCTGGTAGAGATAAAGAGACGGGGCTTCCCTCTTCACTACCCACCATCTCTAATACGGATATAGAGTCACCTGGCCCTAGATCTGCCTCTGGCTCAGGTAGCAGCGGGGCATAGATATTTTCAAGTATAACTGGTGCTTCAGGGGGGGCTGTACGGAACACCTGCGTTTCTATATGCGTTTCTGCCTGTTCAGCAGCTCTATCAGAATTGGCAATTGTAAGGGTGCTGGTAGGGGGAGGAGTCTTGGGAGCCGTCACTTTCTCCATTATTTTACAAATAAGCTTTCAGCGATGGGGGAGGTTTTGATAAACTCAGGCAACTTTTAAGTTTTTTACCCTCATCTGTCTTAATCCTCTCCCTCTTTTTCTGACGTGGGGTTAGTGGGACTAGATTTCCTGTTCAGCCAGCAGAGAACAACAGTTCTTTTTCAGGCTGGGAGCGTAGAAGATACCTACTTCTCACTGCCGGGGGGACAGGCTGCACCTCTCCACACTGCCTCTTGGCTTCTCCGCCTTCTCTATATTTACCAATTTCAGCTGTTTTCTCCCCCTTCTGTACTTTTGGCCCACTGGAACACTCTTCCGATATAGAGGAGGGGGACTGATCCACTACAATGTCCATCCCTTTGTGCCCTAAATCCCCTTCCAGGTTAATTTGTGCTAAAGGCGTTTTCTGGCAGAACGAATGGAGCCCCCCCTGCCCTTAGTACAATCAGAGGGCTGAACACCAATAACAGCGTAGGAGGCTCTGGTTAAGCAACACAGGTCTCCCTCCCCCTGACCTCGCTGTTTTCCCTTTACTGACTGGAGATCTGTCTCATCCGAGATTATGGGACAATACCGGATCGCTGTACATGTAGTAGGTCGGGGGTAAGCCCTTGCAGCTGCGGACTGTATTCTGCGCCACAGCCTCGCACGATTCCCACAGCAGACACCGACTCTCTCCTCACCGACCTCCGCCTGCGCTGGTATCTCCGTGAACATCCGCTGCTCCACAGGGTCCTAGCGCTCAAAGGACGCCGGGTAGGTGATTTACGAGGAAAAAGGTACCGACAATTAATATCGAGCAGGCTTTTTTGACTAAAAACATAGACTCTGCATTCTCACCGCTTAATAGCTGTAGTCCGAATTCATATAGGCACAAGTGGTTTTTTAATCGGCATCACCAAGTTGGACGGAGCTCTCACAGCCGGCGTCAGCCCGCCGCCATGTTCCTCCTCCTCCTCGAGGAATAGTTGTTCATGCATAATAATGAGTTCTTGGAGAAATCAATATCCAGGCAATGGGAAGTCACTAACGGCTTAAGAGTCTGGTTTCCAAGAAATCGTTGTGACGTAGATGAACCGATTGGAAGTAGTCATGCCTGTATTTGGGTAGCATGGGCTATACCTAAATAAGGATTTAATTTCTATGCCTATATAAGGGCAATGTGAATTGTACCTATATAAGGGCATGAATCAGGAAATTCATTCGGAATCTATAATCGAACACAACACTTCTGCACCTCTCTTCCCTCTTAATGCACTCTTCTTGCCTCTTTGTGTACTTCTGTTGCTTCTTTCTGCACTTCTTTTGTTAGTTTCTACACCTCTTGCTTCTTTCTGCACTCCTTTTGCCTCTTTCTACACCCTTCTTGCCTCTTTCTGCACCTCTGTTCCGTCTTTCTGCACTTTATTTGTTTCTTTCTGTAGCTCTCTTGCTTTTGTTTTGCACCTCCTTGCCTCTTTCTCTACCCCTTCCCTCTTTCTTCTCTCCATGTTGCCTCTTTCTGCACCTCTGTACCTTTCCTTCTGCACTCTTTTGTTTCTTTCTGCACATCTCTTTTTTCTTTCTGCACCCCTCGTGCCTCTTTCTGTACATCTCTTCCCTATTTTTGCACCTCTCTTGCTTCTTTCTGCACCTCTGTTGCTTCTTTCTGCACTACTGTTGCTTCTTTCTGCACCTCTCTTGCTTCTTTCTTTACCACTCATGCTTCTTTCTGCACCCTTCTTTCCTCAATCTGCACCCCTCTTGCCTCTTTCTGTACCCCTGTTCCTTCTTTCTGCTCTTCAATTGTTTCTACCTGTACCTCTCATGCTTCTTTCTGTACCCCTCTCACTACTTTCTCCACACATGTTCCCCCTTTCTGCACCTCTGTTGCTTCTTTCGGCACTTCTTTAATTTTCTATGCAACTCTCTTGCCTGTTTCTGTATTCCTTTTGCCTCTTTCTACCTTTCTGCATCTCTGTTGCTTCTTTATGCACCTCTCTTCTTTCTGTACCTCTCTTGTTTCTTTCTTCACCCCTCTTTCTCTACCCCTCCTCTACCTTTCTGCATCTCTGTTGCTTCTTTCTGCAATTCTCTTGCCTCTTTTTGCACCACTGTCCCTTTTTTCTGCAACCCCTGAGCCTCTTCCTGCATCCCCTTCCCTCTTTATGCTGCCATCTTACCTCTTTCTGCACCCCTGTTGCTTCTTTTTGTACTTCTTTTGGTACCTTTCTTGCTTCTTTATGTACCCCTCCTGCCTCTTTCTGTACCCCTCATGCCTCTTTTTATACCCCAGTTCCCGTTTCTGCCTCTCTGTTGCTTCGTTATGCACTTCTCTTGCCTCTTTCTGCACCCCTCTTCCCTCTTTCTGCACTCCTCTTGCCTCTGTTGCTTCTTTCTGTACTTCTTTTGATTCTTTCTGTACCCCTCTTCCTGCTTTCTGCACCTCTGTTCCTTCTATCTGTGCTTCTTTTGTTTCTTTCGGCACCTCTTGTTTCTTTCGGTATCCCTTTTGCCTGTCTCAGCACCCCTCTTGCCTCTTTCTGTACCTCTGTTCCTTCTTTATGTACTTCTGTTGTTTCTTTCTGCAGCTCTCTTGCTTTTTTCTGCACCCCCTTGCACTTTTCTCCACCCCACTTCCTTCGTTCTTCACCTATATTGCCTCTTTCTGCACCTCTGTTGTTTCTTTCTGTACTTTTCTTGCATCTTTCTTTACCACTCTTCCCCTTTCTGCATCTCTGTTGCTTTTTTCTGCACTTCTCTTATCTCTTTCTCCACCCCTCTTACCCCTTTTTGCATCTCTGTAGCTTGTTCCTGCACTTCTCTTGTCTCGTTCTCCATCTCTGTTCCTTCTTTCTGCACTTCTTTTGTTTATTTCTAAACCTCTCTTACCTCTTTTTGCACCCCTCTACCCTTTTTCTGAACCCCTCTTGTCTGTTTCTGCACCGCTGTTGGTTCTTTCTGCACTGCTCATGCTTCTTTCTGCACCTCTCTTAAAAATGTGGTACCCCTCTTTCTCTTTTGGCACCCTTCTTTCCTCCTACAGCACTTCTGTTTCATCATTCTGCACTGTTCTTGCCTCTTTCTGCACCCGTCTTCCTCCTTTCTGTGCCTCTGTTGCCTCTTTCAGCACCTCTGTTGCTTCTTCTGGCACTTCTCTTGCCTCTTTCTGTACCATCCTTGCCTCCTTCTGCACTTCTGTTGATTTTTTTCTGCAATTCTCTTGCTTCTTTCTGCACCTCTCTTGCTTCTTTCTGTAATCCTATTGCCCTTTTTTGCACTCTTCTTCCCTCTTTCTGCAATTCTCTTGTCTCCTTCTGCAACTCTGTTGCTTCTTTCTGGACCTCTTGTGCCTCTTACTGTACTTCTCTTACATCTTTCTGCACTTCTCTTGCCTCTTTCTGTTCCTCTCTTGCCTCTTTCTGTACTTCTCCTGCCTCTATCTATACTTCTTTAGCCTCTTTTTGCACTTCTGTTGCCTCTTTATGCACATTTATCATTCTTTTTGCACCTCTCTTGTTTTGTTCTGAAATTCTCTTGCTCCTTTCTGTACTTCTCTTGTCTGTTTCTATATTCAAATGGGAAGTGCAAGCTGTCAATCTTAAAGGTCTGCATGCTCTCGAGACTGAGGTATATGTCTACTTGCACATGTATTCTCACATGTGTTATGCATCTGAAGACGGTAGCTTAAAAAGTGGGTAGCTTCTCTGATAGGTGGTCAAATCTTCTTAGTTCTGCTCTGTCATTCGGTAGCACAGGCAGACATGTATATATGTGTTATAGAGCCCCTCAAAGATACCATTGAATACCCATGTGCCCTGTATTGTGAGCAGAAAGAAATGCCTGCACCTTTTTTTACACAAATTTACAGAGTATACTGTTTGAAACACAGGTATTCAAGTGTTTTTTCGTGTTTATTTTTATTTAACATGTCACTAAGTAAAAGCATAGACAGGCATCCATACCTTCACAAACTTGGTCAGACTTACAACAGTGATATGCTTAGGGTTGCTATTTTTTATTGGGAGGCCTAACATTCTGAGCAGTCGACTGATAGTGAACCTTCGAGAGAAAAGTGAGGTTTAAGACATCTTTAGAGAAGGATTAGTGATTAGGGTGTGGAAAAGTAAATTTTGCCATGTTATATGTGCCTACGTGTTCCCCATGTTATGTCATATGTGCATGATCGATATGCATGTACTCCCCTCTGATCAATTAAAGACGCAATTACAGTTGTGTCCATCTCTAGTATGTCAGTTTCCAGTTCTCGTGAAAGCTACGAGTATCAAGCTTATGTAAAGTTATGTTGCCACGTTTCACAGTGTGTACGTTAATTCAGTAAAAGTCCCCGTTTCTAGGCCTCAAAAGGGCCCGGATTCAGATTCAGCTCCTGTTTCCTGAACCCTCTCCGAGGAGCGATACAGCCCCCACCTGCATCCCTCACCCTTCACTTACTTCCTGCCTCGCAGTGCCCGGCTCGGCCTGGCTCTGCCTCTCAGTCTGCCAAGAGTATGTTATGATTCTAGTTATCAGTCCAGCCCTCCTTCTCTGCATTCCTAAGCTACTGAATCGCATCAATAGTTTCCGTCATGGTCTAGCCTTTATGTCTCCATGTAAGAGAAATACTGTATTAATGGTCATTTAATATTCCTCAGCACGCACTACATGTAGAATAATGCATGCACCAGTCTTAGAGTCTGTTAGCCTTTGCCCTGATAACTTTTGGATTCTATCAACATGTTCTCTAAACACTAGATACTAGATAGGCTTTAGGTACATGTCGCCCTGACACTCCAGACTTTTCGTCTCCTCTTCTAGCACAGAAGTCATAGCCCCCAGTCCTCCTGATAACACGTCATTGTCAGTTTGCGCGCACCACTAGGTTAGAGGTCCCAGCTGCTCAGGTAGCCCCCTCCATGTTTCCGCCCCTTTTTATGACATATTCTGTTACGTTTACATCACATGTCTATGTATACGCCCTGTACACGCCTTCTTGTTACACCATTTCCGCCCTTATCTTTCGCGACTGCTACAAACTCCGCCTACTGCTACGCCTATTGTATTGAATGCCATGAAAATGTTTTAACTATATATACTTGTGCACTGTTATTAAAAGTTACCATTCCTTTGTCCCTGCCCCAGGCAGCTGCCATCCTATTCCCGTGCAGGTTGTCCTGTTCCTGTCCTTTATGCCTGTATTAAAACCTGCAAACTCCAGCTACCTCGAATCCTGACTCTTATTTATTGAGCTATCTGTTAATTAATTATTCCGAAAAATAGTACCGGTAATTAATTATTTATTTACCACATAATGGCGCCCGAATAGGGACTTGCCCTTTCCCCACGCGCCGGAGAAGCCACGCAAGCCCCCTGATCCTCTGCAGTCGTGACGGAACCATCCTGCGCAGTGGCAGATATTTCTGCTTCAAGTATCCCTCAGGCCCACGGAGGAGACGGAGGTTGCGGTCCAGCATCCAGACGAGGCGGTGGAGAAACGCGGCGAGTCCCGACCAGAGCCCAAGCCGAGAGTCCAAGGTCCGAGGTATCCGGAAGCCCACCTGTAACTGAAGTCCGAAGTTCGTCCGTCCGTCGTCGTAGCAGTCCAGTCCAGTCCGAGGCCTTCCGTTCTTGCTGCCCGGTGAGTACCGTTGCTGGGGTAGTATCTAGACAGGGTCAATTAATTTGTCTCTGGTCCGTGGGTTTGGGTACACAGATCCAACACGAAGTGTCCACTTAGGTGGATGCGGGTCCTGACGTGTCTCTTTATGGGACCGGTAAGTTTCGTACTGTTTCAGCAGTGCATCTAGTCTGCTCTAGTAAGTTCTGTTCTCGAGGAAATTCATGTGTTCTGTTCTCAGTATTTCAGGTAGTATCTTGTCCGAACTGTTATTTTAAATGTTATTCCATGTGTTTTCAATGTCGTGGTATGAATGAATTGTTCTTTCAAGTAATTATTGTGTTCCTTGTGTATTGTATTGTGTCCAGACTCCAGTCTAGTCATGCCTCTGTTCTCAAAATTACGTCAGCTAAGAACTAGAAAAGGTCTGTTAGAAGAAGCAGTTTCTGTCCCGCCTAGGGACAGTCCAGGTCATTTTATGTATCATAAGCATGGCATAAGTGCCATATTATATCTAGACTTATGGGTCGAGTATACTAAAGATCTAGAAGAGAAATATAGATGGCCTGTATCAGGCACATGGGATGCCGAGTGCATCATGCGAGTAGAAGAAGCATTATGGAAAAAGAAAGCCAGACAGTCACAGAAAGATGCCATCGAGTTATGGCGAAAAGAATCTCATAAAAGAACGGAAAAAGAAATCAGAAAGTCAGAATTAAGTAGAGAATCCTCAGAAAGAGCCCAAGAAAGGGAATTAATCGAAATAGGTGAACGAGTTAAAACCGAACAGTCAGACAGACAGAGGAATGCCCTTATTAAGGGTATGTACCCTCTTCTTGCCGAGGGCTTGCCAAAAGCAACCCCGGAGGCATCCAGTACTTTTCCGCCACCCTTAGTTCTGACCAAGCTACGTCACAAACCGACCGCAGCTGATATTTTTCTCTCGTCCTATTTGGACGACACAGTCCCAGAATATGCGAATCCTGCTCCGCCAGCTCCAGTAAATAATGTAATTCCTGTTCTTACAGCCACCGGGGCACCTGTTACAGCGCCTGTTATGGTACCCCCGGTCCAGCCCATAGTACAAGTTCCCGCTACATCGGTCACTCTGCCAGCACGAAGAGTATCAGTCGACGATTCCAGTTTAGGGGCCGCGGGGGGAGGTCCTCCTGGTACCCCGCCGCCACACAAACGTGTAACGTCAGTCGAGTTACATGAACGTGCGTTACAGCGTACGCCCAAACATCAGTCCGTTGCAGATATCAGGCGAGCTCTTGCCGAATGCCGTTATGATCCAGTCCCAGGCGATGATAGTATGGTTATATATTCATTGCGCGTAAGACGGGTGACCGAGTATTTGGACACCCTACCGAATATGAAAGAAGATCTAGACAGAATGTATCGTTTCATCCGTACAGGGGAAGATCCAGAAAGTGTTGGCGAAATCATGTCTCTCAGGAAAGCTGAGACCCAGCTCATGTTGTTAAAGTTTCTAATCAATTGTCTAGTAAGGGAACAAGATTGTCCGACTAAAGATCCGACCGAAATGAAAGTTCTAACAAGGTGGAGTGATAATATAGCCGAGGGTAAACACAGGACCATCAGTAGTATAGAGAGTATGTACAAGAAAATACGTAAAGAAATAATAAGGTTACACGAACAACGCAAAGAAGCACTAGTAAGCGAGAAAGAAAGTAACTCTTCTACCGAAGAAGTAGAAGACGAGAATACCGCCAGAATAGCGTATGTAGGTAAATCTAGATTTCCAGACCGACATTTACGCCTAGAACACAAGAAAGTCATTCATCATCCAGCACCAGAACAAGGTTCTCTAGAGCAAGTATTTCAAGCTACCGATCACATCCTGAAATCACGTATCGGTTATAGTGAACTTAGTACCATGCATGAACAAGAACTAGCCCGATCAGCAGTCCGATGGATTACTGATTCTACCACTTTTCCAGACGAAATAGTGGCACAAATGTTTCTGAAACTGCCCCCAGCCGAGCAGCGACTGGTGGGTATGTATATGATCCAGCACCTCATAACACTGTATGAGGGTCAGCATTCTGATCCAGGCCCGTTACATGATGTTCTGAACGAGCTACTCCAGTATAGATGGAAAGGTCTAGGTACCGATTTAATTAGTGTCATTCTAGAACAGCGCCACAAATACCGAACGTTTCTGAATCCGCATTTTGTTCACGTCTCACCTCCAGAAAGTAAACCGTTTTACATAGATAGACAACATCCGTTACGAGAAGTACATCCAGTTAGGACACCGGCTGGTGAAATGCAACGAGTGTTTGTTTACACTCCTGTTACAAAGATGGAACTCTTAGAGATGAAGAAATTAATTCCCTGTCACGATAAAGATCCAGCAGGGTTCCACCGAGAATTAAAAGACATGCTCCGTATGGGAGAATACACGTATCCAGATATCATTAAAATGTTAAAGGTCCTGTTGCCTGCGGGCATATATGAAAAGCTCAAAGAAAAAGAATGGGAGGTGGGAGAGAAAAAGATTGATTGGACAGCTCTAGAAGCTGAAGATAAAACACGTGTACCAGGTACCGGTCTAGGAGAGAAATGTAAAGAATTGCCTGAACTGTTAATACAGGTCTTGCCAAGATTACTAGCCACGAAAAAGGAAGATTGGGATGCAATCTCAGCATGTAAACAGAAACCAGACGAAGATACTAGTGATTTTTATTCTAGATTTGAGAAATGTTTTAGTATTAACAGTGGTTTGAAGACAGGTAGCGAGTCATACCCTCATCTTTTTGTTACTAAACTAGTCGAGAATTCAAGTCCACAAGTTAAAAACCGAGTTCTGAAAGTCGAAAGTACCTGGCAAGCTAATACTCCGTCCCAAATGCTTCAAATGCTCCAGTATCACCAGAATAGAATCAGAGAAGAGCAAGAACACGAAAGGAAACGTATGAAAGACACGAAAATGAAAGTATTAGTTGCACAAACTGTTCCACAAGACAGTCAGAAGAGGGGTCCGAATCAAGCCAGTCATCCTGCAGTTCCTGTTAAAGGGACCTGCAATTATTGTAAACAGCCAGGTCATTTTATAAACGAGTGTGCAGTTCTGAAACACAACATAGCTACCGGTAAGACTAAAGAAAGACCACGTCCGCCTAGACAAGAACAAGTTTCACAGACTTCTCAGTCACCACAGAATGCACAACAGACAGTTGCAGCACCGCAGCCTATAGCTGCAACACAGCATGTTACACAGCAGATGTACCAGTATGCACAGTCCGAGTATCCAGAGTACCAGCAGTATTCATGTGTTAGACCTGGCACCTTGGCGTGAGTTTCCCTTCCACTTTTTGCTGTTGTGCCTCAGATGTTTTTGCTGGTGTCCGCTACTCAGGGCACTGCGCCACGGCCAACCCGTGCCGCAGTGCAAGTGCTCCCTACTGTAAAGTGTACATGTGATTGATATACCTGATTGGTTCATTGGATTTACTGTCAGTCCCCAGTAAAGTGCACCAGGAGTGCCAGGGCTTGTGAATGCCAATACTGCTAGTGGGCCTGCAGCGCTGGTTGCGCCACCCACAGAAGCAGCCTTAAAATGTGTCTAGGGTCTGCCATTGCAGAACCTGCGTGCAGTCTGGTACTGTCACCCTGGCTGGGCAAGTGCACACACTTGCCAGCCCCTAAACCTTCCCTTAACTTCATATTAGTCACCCCTATGGTAGGCCTGAGGGCAGGGTGCATTGTAAGTGTAAGGTAGAACATGCCCTGATGTGTGTGGCATGTTCTAATAGTGAATTACTGCCAAATTCGTTTTTCACTATTGTAAGGCTACCAGTTCCCTTCTAGGCCAGATGGGCTGCTGGAATTATTACACTCTATAATCCCAGCAGGCTCAGGGAACATGGTAGAAATTCATGTTTAGTATGCCTGAACTCAGAATAATAAAATACTTCTTTTAGTAAAGTTTATTTTAATATCCTGTGTTTGCAAATGCTACTTTTAGAAAGTTAGCATTTGCTTGCCTAACCATTTCAGCCCGCCTCTGCTTGGATGTGGATCTGACTGTCTGGTGTGTGTGAGTGACAGGGCTGGGAGTTGACAGGTAGTGATTAGCAGGAGGACCCCTTAATGGGTGGTGGGAGTTTCCCCTGAATGATGCATCAGGCTGTGCTCTGCCACCACAATGCTGGCTCCGCCCTCCTGGGGAGCGACTGATGACTCAGCCTGCACCTGGCCCAGGAAGGACCGAAGCTTGTCAACAAAGTACTCAGGCCACTCCTGCCCTCTCAATGCCGGCTCCGCCCCCCTGGGGAGCGGCTGATGTGCCTGCCCTCACACTGAATACAGAAGTCATAAGTACCCACAACAAGTACTCAGAGACTGAAGCAGTTATGCAGAGGCCCCCCTGGCCAGTGAGAACAAAAGAAACTGTGTATAAAAGTAGGAGCCCTGCTCCTTGTAAATTAGAATCCTGTTTCACCACGAAGGACCTCTGCCCGACTAGAAGGAGAAGAGACGCTGGGAGAACTGGCCTGCTGCTTGCCTTGCTGAGAAAGGAGAGGAAAAGACTTGATGAGAAAAGACTTTGCTGCTTTGTGCTTAAACATTCTCCAAGGGCTTGACTGAGCTTGCCCCCTGACCTGAGCCACAGGACCATCTGGCTCAACCTGCCTCTGCTCGTCTGCCGGTAATTAACCGGGATATCTACTACTGCCGGAGCTGTGACCTTGGTGCCCCCCAGCCCCTCTCTGAGGCCGTGACCGACTGTGTCTCCTCGTCCCCGCCGAGGAAGAGCTCCGCTCCGTTGAGCCGCTCTTCCCCCGCTGAGGAGATCGCTGTGTTGACCGCCTGGAAGGCTCGCTGCCGTGGTGCCCCCCAGCCCCTCTCTGAGGCCGTGACCGACTGTGTCTCCTCGTCCCCGCCGAGGAAGAGCTCCGCTCCGTTGAGCCGCTCTTCCCCCGCTGAGGGGATCGCTGTGTCGACCGCCTAAAGAGGGCCCGCTGCTGTGCCTCACCCTCCCGCCAGAAATCCCTACCGGACGCAAAACAGACCCAGGGGACAGACCTCCGACTTGGACGGACGCCCGGGTGCCAGCCTCGCTCTGACCGAGCTGCTGGGCACCTCGCCTTTGTCCCCGGAGGAAAGCCGCCACCGAGACCGTCAACGGGCTCGGGGCCCGCAACGTTTGTTTTCCCCCTTTTTGTTGTGCCAGCCGCCCTGCCTACGAGTGCCCCCGGCCTCTAGATCAGCTGTGGTGCGAGCCGCCTTTCGCAGCTGACTCGCACCGCTCTCTGTCCCTGCTCGCGGCGCCGCTCCGCTCTGTGCGAGCGCCTCAGCCCCTCCCGCTGGAATCCGATCCAGGCGGGCGAGGGAAATCACAGGCTGCATCCAGCGCCCCGGCCGCAGTGACAGGAGCGGCCCCAGGTCCTTTGGCCCTTGCCTTCCGTGGGCCGCTCTGAGGCCAGCACTCACCCCTGCCTGAGCCCCCCAGACCTGTGGGGGCCGCCCGCATCGACAGCCCCGGCAGGGCCGAACGCGTCCCACGCGGGAAGCGTGAGCTTTGGGCGGTCGGGCCCCGATCTCGGCCCGGAACGGGCAGGAAGCATCCCGGAGCCCCTGGGCTGGCGGCAACAAGTTGGGAAGGAGCAGTGTGACCCTCAATACCCCCCAGGAACTAAGAGAGCCATCCTGAAAGGTCCACTGCAGGAAAACATCCATCTTAAAGACTGAAAGTACATTTTTGAACTACAACAAAGAAAGCTTGCCTATTTACAACCTGTGGGCACCCCAGAAACGTTATTTGATCTTGTGATAAGTCTGACCTAAGAGATATATATATTTTACATAAAGAAGCGTATTTTTATATACTCACAGCCTGGTGTCCATTTGTGGGGGGATTGGTATATTTTACTGTGTGTGTGTCTACAAATGCTTAACTGACTAACGCCTGGAGAATCGCCTTGGCTGCTCACGCCACGCACCTAGAGGGTGAGCAAGGGTAATTCTGAAGGGTCATCCTTTGCCCTGACTTAGAGGAGAGGGTCCCTGCTTGTCACAAGTACCTACTTGCGCCAACCAGAGACCCCCAATTCTAACATTGGTCGCAGCGGTGAGGATTTGCGAATTTGCATTTGTAGTTTACATACAGTGAATTACTGATCACCACATAGGGAGAGCAGATCTATAACGCAGCCACAGGTTTCCAGTTCCTTTTTGCTAATTTTGTTGAGACCTCTGCCATTACTGAAGCCATGCCTGGCTCACTTCCTGCCGGAAGAGCGCTCTCTACCTTCTCTGGAGCAGATGACATAGATTGGAGAGAGGGAGCCTTGAGGAGCTTAACCAATGACCAGCTGAAAGATCTCTGCGCAAAATGCAGGATTGCCAAAAGTGGATTGAGCAACAAGACCCAACTCGTGACGGCGCTGAGAGCCTGGAGGGAGTCAAGAGATCCACAGACCCCGGTGGATATCATTCCACCAGATGGCGCTGTAGAGCCCCCCAGAGGCCTGTCACCAGAGGAGCTGGCAGACAGAGCCGCAGACAGGGCACATGCAATGGAGATGGCAAGATTGGCTGGGCAAATGGAAATGGAAAAACAAAAACTGGAAATGGACAAGCAAAGATTGGCCATGGAGGCACAGCAACGCCAGCTGGACCATGACCTGAGAATGAAGGAGTTGGATCAAAGAGGTTTGGGAACAGCTCCTTCTGGTGGCAGCACAACGCCGGTGCAGGTAGAGTCCAAGGTGTACATCCCCAAAGATATAGTTAAAGAATTCTTTAGGGGGGATGACATAGGACAGTGGTTTAGGGCATATGAGGTAGCCATGTCCTCCCACCGGGTCCCTGAGAAAGATTGGGGAGCGGGGTTGTGGGGAAGGTTCCTTAGCGAAGGGCGGGACACCCTGCTAGATTTGCCCACTGCAGAACAGATTTCTTATCCCCACATGAAAGAGGCCTTAATGACCAGGTATGGGCTTACCCCTGAATTATATAGACAGAGGTTCAGGGGGTGTGCAAAGCGTCCTGGGACTACGTATGTGGAGTATGTGAATTTTTTTTGCAGAGCCCTGGATGGTTGGGTGAAGGGTAACAAGGTGAATGATTTTCAAAGTCTCTTTGATTTAATTGCATGGGAGCACTTGTCTGATAACTGTTTTCCTGAGTTACGCCAGCACCTGATTGATAGCAAGCTGTCCAACCCGAGGAAGCTTGCTGAGGAGGCGGACCGCTGGCTCAGCACCAGGGTCCACAAGGGTCCAGTGGGAGACTCCGCCAAGGGTGGGCAGGGTCCCCAGCAGAAGAGTGGGGGGGACAGGGGTAAACAGAAAGGGTTCCCTAAAGGCCCCCAAAGTAATCCCCAAGGGAACCAGCAGAAGGGTTCTCAGCCTCCCCCACCCCCAAAGCAGAATGGGGCCCCGACAGGTAGACCTGTTCCAAAGGGGCCCTTCAATTGTTACAAATGTGGTGACCCGGGGCACATAGCCAGTGACCCCAAGTGTCGCCTGTTTGGAAAACCAGCACCCACTGGTGCTCCGCCCCGACAAGTGACCAGTGTTCACTTAGGAGAAGAAGTGATGGTCCCGGGGGGTGGAGATCCTGTTCAGATGACCCTAGTCTCACTAGGAGACAGTGAGGTGGTCCCTACAAACTACCTGCCCTCTAACACTAAAAAATATGGGCAGGTGGTTACCATCAATGGTAAGAAAGCTGAGGCTCTTAGAGATACAGGAGCCAGTGTGACTGCAGTGAGGCAGCACCTGGTGTCTCAAGAGCAGGTTGTACCCCATGCCTACTGTAGGGTTGTCAACGCTGACAATTCAGAGAGTCAGTGTCCGATGGCTCAAGTTCCCTTCGAGTGGGGGGGGGTCTCTGGTACTCTGCAGGTCTGTGTGAGGAAAACCATGCCTGTTGACTGTTTGCTAGGGAATGACTTGGAGGACTCCCCTTGGGAAAAGGTGGAGAAAACGACTCATCTGAGGATGGTGGGTCTACCTGACTGGGCGTGCGTGACCACACGGTCAATGGCAGCCAGTAGGGGTGATCAAGAAGTCCTGGGACCTGAAGGAGAGGCCCAGGAACCGGCCTTAGGGAGAAGGCGCAGGGGGCGCGGGAAACCGGCCCCTGCTGTTCCCACGGTCCAGGAGGAAGCAGACCTTGAGGGGGATGCCCTGGAGCCTACAGGGGAACAGATTGCTGAACTGGGGGACCTGCCTGAGCTGACCCATTGGCAGCAAGAAGGAGGCCCCTCCAGGGAGGAATTCTGCAGGGAGCAGAAAGAATGCCCTTCTCTCGTGGGTATGCGGCAGCAGGCTGCAGACCAGGCCAATGGTGTTCAGGCCAAAACACATTATGTGTACTGGGAGAATGACCTCCTGTATTCCGAGCCTAAGACTGCTGAACCTGGGTCAGCCCGTGTGCTGGTGGTACCCCAGAAGTTCAGAGCCTTCCTACTGGGGCTGGCTCATGATGTGCCGCTAGCAGGACATTTGGGGATGGACAAGACCTATGACAGGCTTGTCACCCACTTTTACTGGCCCCAAATGCACAAGAGCTCAGATGCTCATTGTAGGACCTGTCCAACTTGCCAGGCAAGTGGGAAGAGTGGAGGGAAGAACAAGGCTCCACTCCAACCATTCCCTGTGGTCAGTACTCCATTCCAACGAGTGGGTATTGACATTGTTGGGCCTCTGGACCCCAAGACAGCCATGGGCAACAGGTTCATCCTGGTCTTGGTGGATCATGCCACCCGGTACCCTGAAGCCATCCCTCTGAGGACAGTGACGGCCCCCGTGGTGGGGCGTGCACTAATGGGAATTTTCTCCAGAGTGGGGTTCCCTCTAGAGGTGGTGAGCGACAGAGGGACCAACTTCATATCCAAGTATATGAAGTCCCTTTGGCAAGAGTGTGGTGTAACCTACAAGTTCACCACACCTTACCATCCCCAAGGAAATGGGTTGGTTGAAAGATTCAACCGAACCCTAAAGGGCATGATCATGGGCCTGGAAGGTCCAATGAGGCGTAAGTGGGACGTCCTCTTACCATGCCTGCTCTTTGCATACCGCGAGGTGCCACAGAAGTCTCTAGGGTTCAGCCCCTTTGAGCTGCTGTATGGTCACCCCGTGAGAGGACCACTGAGTTTGGTAAAGGAAGGCTGGGAGCAATCTCCCAGGAAACCTCCCCAGAATGTATATAGCTACATGCTGGCCTTCAGAAACCAAACCAGGCGCTTCAGACAACTTGCTGAGGCAAATCTGGAAGCTAGCCAGGAGGAGATGAAGCGGTGGTACGACCAGAATGCCACTCTGGTAGAGCTTCAGCCTGGACAAGAGGTGTATGTCTTGGCCCCAGTGGAACCCTGTGCACTTCAGGATAAGTGGACAGGCCCATTTGAGGTTGTGGAGCGCAAGAGCTCAGTGACATACTTGGTGGACATGAAGACGCCCAGGAATCCTTTAAGGGTCTTGCATGTCAACCGCCTCAAGCCCCACTTGAGAAGGTCCGAAGTGGGCATGCTGTTGGCCACTGATGATGGAATGGAAGAGGAGTCTGAGCCTCTTCCTGACCTCTTAGTGGCCTGTGAGAAGGATGGGTCAGTGGATGGAGTTAACCTCTCACCCACCCTGACCCCTGAGCAACAGGAAGACTGCCGCCAGTTGCTGGGGCAGTTTCCAGACCTGTTCTCCCTGGTTCCTAGTGTCACAGATTGGTGCGTCCATGATGTGGACACAGGAGACAGCTTACCTGTGAAGCATAAGGCTTACCGGGTAACTGACAGGGTCCGGGCCTGCATCAAGGAGGAGGTCTCCAAGATGCTTGCTCTTAGGGTGGTTGAGTCTTCCAGCAGTCCTTGGTCCAGCCCCGTGGTCTTGGTCCCAAAGGCTGCTGCGCCGGGAGCCACACCTGAACTCCGGTTCTGTGTGGACTACAGAGGACTCAATTCAGTCACCAAGACTGACGCGCACCCTATCCCCAGAGCTGATGAGCTCATTGATCGGCTAGGGGCTGCCCGGTTCCTCAGCACGTTTGATTTAACGTCTGGGTACTGGCAGATCGCCTTGACCGATGGGGCAAAGGAGAGGTCAGCATTCTCCACACCAGATGGGCATTTCCAGTTCCGGGTTATGCCATTTGGGATGAAGAATGCCCCTGCCACCTTTCAGAGGTTGGTCAACCAGGTGTTGGTTGGACTGGATGAGTTCAGTGCCGCCTACCTGGATGACATCGCGGTGTTCAGTGGCACCTGGCCAGAACACCTGCGGCACCTCTGGGAAGTGTTGATGGCCCTGCGCAAGGCAGGCCTCACAATCAAGGCGAGCAAGTGCCAGATTGGGCAGGGTTCCGTGGTGTACTTGGGACACCAAGTGGGGAGTGGCAAGGTGGCACCCTTGCAACCCAAAATTGAGACCATCCTGGCTTGGGAACCCCCCAAGACCCAGACTGCAGTGAGAGCCTTCCTGGGGCTCACTGGGTATTACAGGAGGTTTGTCAAGGGCTATGGCACTATTGTGACCCCCTTGACAGAGCTGACTTCTAAGAAGCAGCCCAGGAATGTGATTTGGACTGACACCTGTCAGAAGGCTTTTGACACCCTGAAGACTGCCATGTGCACGGCGCCCGTGCTCCTGGCTCCTGATTTCTCCAAGGAATTCATAGTGCAAACAGACGCTTCAGAGCATGGTGTAGGGGCTGTTCTCTCACAGATGACTGAGGAGGGCTGGGACCACCCTGTAGCCTTCATCAGTAGGAGGTTACTTCCACGGGAAAGTAGGTGGAGTGCAATAGAGCGTGAAGCATTTGCTGTGGTCTGGGCACTGAAGAAGCTAAGACCCTACTTGTTTGGGTCTCACTTCCGGGTTCAGACAGACCACAGGCCCCTCAGATGGTTGATGCAAATGAGGGGTGAGAACCCAAAACTGTTGAGGTGGTCCATCTCCCTACAGGGTATGGACTTTACGGTGGAACACCGCCCTGGCACAGATCACGCCAACGCTGACGGTCTGTCCAGGTTTTTCCGCCTTAGTGATGTGGAACTCCCTGGGGAAGGGTAGTTCCCCCCACATTTCAGCTGGAGGGGACACGTGTTAGACCTGGCACCTTGGCGTGAGTTTCCCTTCCACTTTTTGCTGTTGTGCCTCAGATGTTTTTGCTGGTGTCCGCTACTCAGGGCACTGCGCCACGGCCAACCCGTGCCGCAGTGCAAGTGCTCCCTACTGTAAAGTGTACATGTGATTGATATACCTGATTGGTTCATTGGATTTACTGTCAGTCCCCAGTAAAGTGCACCAGGAGTGCCAGGGCTTGTGAATGCCAATACTGCTAGTGGGCCTGCAGCGCTGGTTGCGCCACCCACAGAAGCAGCCTTAAAATGTGTCTAGGGTCTGCCATTGCAGAACCTGCGTGCAGTCTGGTACTGTCACCCTGGCTGGGCAAGTGCACACACTTGCCAGCCCCTAAACCTTCCCTTAACTTCATATTAGTCACCCCTATGGTAGGCCTGAGGGCAGGGTGCATTGTAAGTGTAAGGTAGAACATGCCCTGATGTGTGTGGCATGTTCTAATAGTGAATTACTGCCAAATTCGTTTTTCACTATTGTAAGGCTACCAGTTCCCTTCTAGGCCAGATGGGCTGCTGGAATTATTACACTCTATAATCCCAGCAGGCTCAGGGAACATGGTAGAAATTCATGTTTAGTATGCCTGAACTCAGAATAATAAAATACTTCTTTTAGTAAAGTTTATTTTAATATCCTGTGTTTGCAAATGCTACTTTTAGAAAGTTAGCATTTGCTTGCCTAACCATTTCAGCCCGCCTCTGCTTGGATGTGGATCTGACTGTCTGGTGTGTGTGAGTGACAGGGCTGGGAGTTGACAGGTAGTGATTAGCAGGAGGACCCCTTAATGGGTGGTGGGAGTTTCCCCTGAATGATGCATCAGGCTGTGCTCTGCCACCACAATGCTGGCTCCGCCCTCCTGGGGAGCGACTGATGACTCAGCCTGCACCTGGCCCAGGAAGGACCGAAGCTTGTCAACAAAGTACTCAGGCCACTCCTGCCCTCTCAATGCCGGCTCCGCCCCCCTGGGGAGCGGCTGATGTGCCTGCCCTCACACTGAATACAGAAGTCATAAGTACCCACAACAAGTACTCAGAGACTGAAGCAGTTATGCAGAGGCCCCCCTGGCCAGTGAGAACAAAAGAAACTGTGTATAAAAGTAGGAGCCCTGCTCCTTGTAAATTAGAATCCTGTTTCACCACGAAGGACCTCTGCCCGACTAGAAGGAGAAGAGACGCTGGGAGAACTGGCCTGCTGCTTGCCTTGCTGAGAAAGGAGAGGAAAAGACTTGATGAGAAAAGACTTTGCTGCTTTGTGCTTAAACATTCTCCAAGGGCTTGACTGAGCTTGCCCCCTGACCTGAGCCACAGGACCATCTGGCTCAACCTGCCTCTGCTCGTCTGCCGGTAATTAACCGGGATATCTACTACTGCCGGAGCTGTGACCTTGGTGCCCCCCAGCCCCTCTCTGAGGCCGTGACCGACTGTGTCTCCTCGTCCCCGCCGAGGAAGAGCTCCGCTCCGTTGAGCCGCTCTTCCCCCGCTGAGGAGATCGCTGTGTTGACCGCCTGGAAGGCTCGCTGCCGTGGTGCCCCCCAGCCCCTCTCTGAGGCCGTGACCGACTGTGTCTCCTCGTCCCCGCCGAGGAAGAGCTCCGCTCCGTTGAGCCGCTCTTCCCCCGCTGAGGGGATCGCTGTGTCGACCGCCTAAAGAGGGCCCGCTGCTGTGCCTCACCCTCCCGCCAGAAATCCCTACCGGACGCAAAACAGACCCAGGGGACAGACCTCCGACTTGGACGGACGCCCGGGTGCCAGCCTCGCTCTGACCGAGCTGCTGGGCACCTCGCCTTTGTCCCCGGAGGAAAGCCGCCACCGAGACCGTCAACGGGCTCGGGGCCCGCAACGTTTGTTTTCCCCCTTTTTGTTGTGCCAGCCGCCCTGCCTACGAGTGCCCCCGGCCTCTAGATCAGCTGTGGTGCGAGCCGCCTTTCGCAGCTGACTCGCACCGCTCTCTGTCCCTGCTCGCGGCGCCGCTCCGCTCTGTGCGAGCGCCTCAGCCCCTCCCGCTGGAATCCGATCCAGGCGGGCGAGGGAAATCACAGGCTGCATCCAGCGCCCCGGCCGCAGTGACAGGAGCGGCCCCAGGTCCTTTGGCCCTTGCCTTCCGTGGGCCGCTCTGAGGCCAGCACTCACCCCTGCCTGAGCCCCCCAGACCTGTGGGGGCCGCCCGCATCGACAGCCCCGGCAGGGCCGAACGCGTCCCACGCGGGAAGCGTGAGCTTTGGGCGGTCGGGCCCCGATCTCGGCCCGGAACGGGCAGGAAGCATCCCGGAGCCCCTGGGCTGGCGGCAACAAGTTGGGAAGGAGCAGTGTGACCCTCAATACCCCCCAGGAACTAAGAGAGCCATCCTGAAAGGTCCACTGCAGGAAAACATCCATCTTAAAGACTGAAAGTACATTTTTGAACTACAACAAAGAAAGCTTGCCTATTTACAACCTGTGGGCACCCCAGAAACGTTATTTGATCTTGTGATAAGTCTGACCTAAGAGATATATATATTTTACATAAAGAAGCGTATTTTTATATACTCACAGCCTGGTGTCCATTTGTGGGGGGATTGGTATATTTTACTGTGTGTGTGTCTACAAATGCTTAACTGACTAACGCCTGGAGAATCGCCTTGGCTGCTCACGCCACGCACCTAGAGGGTGAGCAAGGGTAATTCTGAAGGGTCATCCTTTGCCCTGACTTAGAGGAGAGGGTCCCTGCTTGTCACAAGTACCTACTTGCGCCAACCAGAGACCCCCAATTCTAACATCATGAAACAGCCTAGAGAGGGAGGTAGGCTTGCCTCTCATCGAGATACCTGTAGATCAAGAGGGTCCCTATGTTCACAGTCAAGTATTAGGGAAAGACAGAAAGTTTCTGATTGATACAGGGGCAAGTAGGACTACTATCAGTCATGACGAGGTTCCAGGGGCTCCGCTCTCAGGCTCTAGAAATGTTTCCCTTGGATTTTCAGGAAAACCCATAGTTAACGAGATATCAAAGCCAGTTACTCTAGAAGTTGGTCCATTGTCCCGAACTACTGATTTGTTACTTACGAAATCATGTCCAGAAAATTTGTTAGGTATTAAGACATTAAAAGAATTAGGCGCAGTTATTTGCTGCTCCCCAGAAGGAATACGATTGTTTTTAAGGGACTATAAAGGTCACTATGTATTACGTGATTTTGATCCCAGATTGTCTAATGTACCGCAGCATTTATGGGCGCAAGGTCCAACTGATGTAGGATGTATGCACATCACACCCCATCGTGTGACCCTCAAGCAAGGTGTAGTCTTGCCACGAATCAGACAGTACAGATTGCCACCTGAGGCTGTAGCAGCCTTATCCAAAATTATTGACGAGCTCATTGCTCAAGGAGTGGTTGTAGAAACTGACTCCAATGTATGTAATTCTCCTATCATTCCAGTCATGAAACGTACTGATCCAAACGCACCTCCGGTATATCGATTAGTGATTGACCTTCGAGAACTTAATAAATGTATCATTCCCCAGTACCCAGTTGTCCCAGATATTTCTTCCCTATTGACAGCCATTGATTCCGAAGCCACGTTTTTCACTGTCATAGACCTCAAAAACGCATTTTTCAGTGTCCCGATTCATCCAGACAGCCAGTTCCTTTTCGGATTCTGTTTAAATGGAAGGAGCTATAAATTTACACGAGCTCCTCAAGGTTTCACAGAAAGCCCTAGTATTTACAGTCAAGCACTCAAGAGACAACTAGACAATATTCACATGCCAACTGACACTGCCCTGCTCCAGTATGTCGATGATCTACTGATCACAGCCCGTTCTGAACGTGACTGCGAGCGTGCGTCACTTACAGTCCTGTATTTCCTAGCCGAGATGGGGCACAAGGTGTCCCCTTCGAAGCTTCAATTCTGTGTCCAGCAAGTGATCTACTTAGGCCACTTGCTGTTCAAGTGGGGTAGGCAGTTGACACCAGATCGTATCCAGTTAATAGCGAGTCTTCCACAGCCCAAGTCACAGAAGGAGGTACGTGCTTTTATCGGCCTCACTTCCTATTGCAGACAATGGATTCCTCAGTATGCATTTCTAGCTAAGCCACTGATACAGTTAACGACACAGGAGGCAGCCGTATCGACTGTTCTCCCTTGGACCCAGGACCATACACTTAGTTTTAATGAGTTAAAGAAAGCCTTATGCCAAGCCCCTGTTCTAGCTACACCGAACTATAGTAAGCCTTTTACACTTTTTGTCACAGAACGTGAAGGTACAGCATTATCTGTTCTCACACAAGATCAAGCAGGACAATACAAGCCCTGTGCTTATTTTTCGAGCACATTAGATCCAGTAGCCCAGGCTCTGCCTGCGTGCCTCAAGTCAGTTGCAGCCACAGCACTAGCTATCAGACAAAGTGATTCTATAGTATTAGGACACTCCCTGACAGTACAAGTTCCACACTCCGTGGAAGTTCTTTTAAACCGAACACAGACTCAGCACTTGACCATTGCACGTTTAACAGGTTATGAACTGACACTGTTCCAGCCACACATAGAAATCAGACGCTGCAACGTTTTAAATCCTGCTACTCTGTTACCGTCAGTTACTTCAAATCCTGCCACACATGACTGTGTGGAAGTCATTAACACTATGACTAAGCCAAGACAAGACCTGACAGACATTCCATTACCTAATCCCGACCTGACACTTTATGTGGATGGTTCATGTATGAGAACAAGTACAGGAGAACTAGTAGCCGCGTATGCAGTGACTACTGACACTGAAGTCATTGAAACACACCGTATTGATATCCTGTCCGCTCAAGCAGCAGAGCTAGTTGCTCTGACCCAAGCCTGCATACGTGCCAAGAACCTGAAAGTAAACATATATACAGATTCACGTTACGCATTCGGAGTCGTACACGACTTCGGAGTGCTCTGGCAGGAGAGAGGTTTCATGACTTCTCATGGAACCAAGATTCAGCATGGTCTCCTCATTCAAGCTCTGTTAGATGCAATACATTTACCAACAGCTATCGCTATCATGAAGTGCAAAGCACATACGAAAGTTACTGACATCATTTCCCAAGGCAACGCTCTAGCAGATCGAACAGCCAAGCTTACAGCTCAGACACCAGACATTCCAGTTAACACAACACTGACACACACTCCAGATCCGACTACTTGTATGACAGTTAAGGACCCTACACAAGATGTCATAGACATACAGTTACATGCTACTCCTGAAGAAATCAAGAAATGGTCCGAACAAGGAGGGGTCCAGACAGATCAGGGATGGGTGACGAAGGGAAAAGCCACATGGTTTCTCCCCGACTCTATGGTTCAAGTCATTATCAATACCGCACATAGTCCTGCACATTTAGGAGAAAAAGCCATGCTAGACAGTATCCAGAACATTTGGTTCAACAAGCATTTACGAGCGGCAGCCAAGCAGAAAGTCCGTACCTGTATGATATGTTGCCAGTTCAATCCAGGTAAAAGTGTCCCGGTGGAACAAGGTGGATTCCAACCCCCTGACCACCCTTTTGAAGTCCTCCAGATGGATTATATTCAGATGGAGCGATGTCGAGGTTTCAAGTATGTCCTTGTAGTTGTATGCGCTTTGTCCAGGTGGACAGAGGCATATCCAGTTCCAGATTACACAGCCGCGACCACTGCCAAGCAGCTGGTTCGTGAATTTTTCCCTCGTTATGGACTCCCTAGGGTCGTGTATTCAGACAACGGCCAGCCATTTTCATCTGAGTTAATGAAACATGTTTCCCTTTTGTTAGGGTACCAGTGGAAGTTCCATTGTGTACGCCATCCTGAAGCAGCCGGTCTCGTAGAGAGACATAATCAGACCCTGAAAATTCGAATTGCTAAGATATGTCAAGAGAAAGGTGTAGACTGGCTAGTTGCCCTGCCAGTTGCTTTGTTCTTTATGCGCATGGTCGCACATTCCAGATCAGGTCTGTCTCCTTATGAGGTCGTATTCGGCCGCCCCCCAAATATGTGGGGTACACCTAGACCCCGCAGTATTACAGATGTTTCAAGTAATATGCTGACAGATTACCTAGCTTCCTTGATGTCTGCCCTACACTCTTGTCGTTCACAGGTTGCCGCCGCATTTCCAGACAATACCGAAGTGAAACCGCATGAGGTCATTCCAGGCGACCTAGTCTTTGTAAGGAACTTTGATCGTTCAAGTCCGCTGGAGCCTCGCTGGAAACAACCTCAACTTGTCCTTCTGACCACCCGCACGGCCGTGAAGTTGGAAGGCCGCAAAGGCTGGGTGCACCTGTCCCACGTCAAGAAATTCCATGGATGTCGCATAAAAACATTGGACTGTTCCATTTTAAAGGACTGCCAGAATTCTAAAGACTGCCCTATTCTCAAGGACTGTCCCGCTACAAACTTTGATTCCAAGCCTCCCCTGTTAGAGAAAACTCCGCAGCAGGAGTATAAGTTAAAACTCCGGTCTAGTAAAATAAGTCAGCCAGTTTAATTGTCTAAGTCCCCCTCGGGTGAAACGGTTAGACAGGTTTCTGACATGTATGAGATAGACCCCCATAGTGAGAAAGTTAGTCAAAACTCTATCCGATGTATCGTTTTTCTAAGTTTTCTATTGTTTCTAAGTTTGATGGTTACCTGCACAAGTTATGCATTGCATTTATGTTTTCCAATTTCTCATGTAAATAAGTTTTCTAATGCTACAGTAGAGCACACATTTAGTGATCTGCCTCCTCACGAGTTATCCTATCGTCTTGCTATGCGCAATAACACGTTCATTAGAATGTTACACTATTCACACCAGACCAGCAATGCCACTAATTGTTGGGTGTGTGGTCGACTCCCCCCTTTCCAGACACCGAAGGGAGTTCTGCCACTCTTTCCTTATCCGTTTTCACATAATTGTTCGTGTGGAGCATGGTCCATGTTAACGTCATCCTCCAATGATATGTCCCTTCTGAATAGAACATGTTTTCCAGACAAGCAAGGTCTCTCCCATAGAATAGGGTTAGATCTAGAAAATGAAGTTTATAATTTAGGTAATTATTCTTCGAATTTTATGGTCCTGAATGTTCAGTCTGATACTACTCCAGACTTACCTACTATTTCAGTACTCCCAGTCAAAGGCGAATTATGTGTCAGAAATAATGGTTCCGCACATGTAGGACATAGTGAATGTACTACTACTGTCGAGTATAGTGACAGTGGGAAATCTATTTTCAAAGCCTCACGTCATTCTTATTTTGTGTGTGGTCAGACCGCATATGTTCGTCTGCCCCTCGATTGGGATGGAACATGTTACATTGCCTTCCTACTGCCACCAGTTTTTCTAGCCCCATTTGATTATCATAGAAACACACATCTAGTACACATTAGACATAGAAGGGAGATCGAGTCCCCGATTGTCGATCAAACTGAAACTGCTCTAGAACAGTATACAGACTTTAATAAAGGTTTCTTCTTCTTTATAGGACCTGTCCAGAATAGTAAGCTAATACGTAGATTAACCAGAACCCTTGAAGCAGTAGTGAATGAGACTACTTCTGCTCTAGGTAACTTAACCGAAGAGCAATCTGCTATGAGATTTGTCGTGCTCCAAAATCGTCTCGTTCTTGACGTCATACTGGCCGATAGAGGAGGAGCATGTAGAGTCATCGGATCTAGTTGCTGCATTTTCATTCCTAATAACGCGCCGTCTGTTTATTCAGCTATAACCAGACTTCATAAAATTGCCCATCAGTTACACCAGAATCCAGGCACCTGGACATGGTCCAGTTGGCTCTGGAGTATAATTTCTGCCTGGGGATGGAAAGTATTGTCATTCCTAGGTATAGCAGTAATGATCATTTTCAGTTGCTGCCTCTGTATACAATGTGGCCCTGCGATTTGCGGCATTTGTGCTACATCCTGTATTCCAAGTCCTAGTCCAAAGTCCCGTTCCAAGCCAATTCGAGACGAGCAAATGATGCTATATGAAATGATAGATGGTATCATGAATATAGATGTTTCCTGATGGAAACGTAGGGCACAAGGAGGGAATGTGGAAAAGTAAATATTGCCATGTTATATGTGCCTACGTGTTCCCCATGTTATGTCATATGTGCATGATCGATATGCATGTACTCCCCTCTGATCAATTAAAGACGCAATTACAGTTGTGTCCATCTCTAGTATGTCAGTTTCCAGTTCTCGTGAAAGCTACGAGTATCAAGCTTATGTAAAGTTATGTTGCCACGTTTCACAGTGTGCACGTTAATTCAGTAAAAGTCCCCGTTTCTAGGCCTCAAAAGGGCCCGGATTCAGATTCAGCTCCTGTTTCCTGAACCCTCTCCGAGGAGCGATACAGCCCCCACCTGCATCCCTCACCCTTCACTTACTTCCTGCCTCGCAGTGCCCGGCTCGGCCTGGCTCTGCCTCTCAGTCTACCAAGAGTATGTTATGATTCTAGTTATCAGTCCAGCCCTCCTTCTCTGCATTCCTAAGCTACTGAATCGCATCAATAGTTTCCGTCATGGTCTAGCCTTTATGTCTCCATGTAAGAGAAATACTGTATTAATGGTCATTTAATATTCCTCAGCACGCACTACATGTAGAATAATGCATGCACCAGTCTTAGAGTCTGTTAGCCTTTGCCCTGATAACTTTTGGATTCTATCAACATGTTCTCTAAACACTAGATACTAGATAGGCTTTAGGTACATGTCGCCCTGACACTCCAGACTTTTCGTCTCCTCTTCTAGCACAGAAGTCATAGCCCCCAGTCCTCCTGATAACACGTCATTGTCAGTTTGCGCGCACCACTAGGTTAGAGGTCCCAGCTGCTCAGGTAGCCCCCTCCATGTTTCCGCCCCTTTTTATGACATATTCTGTTACGTTTACATCACATGTCTATGTATACGCCCTGTACACGCCTTCTTGTTACACCATTTCCGCCCTTATCTTTCGCGACTGCTACAAACTCCGCCTACTGCTACGCCTATTGTATTGAATGCCATGAAAATGTTTTAACTATATATACTTGTGCACTGTTATTAAAAGTTACCATTCCTTTGTCCCTGCCCCAGGCAGCTGCCATCCTATTCCCGTGCAGGTTGTCCTGTTCCTGTCCTTTATGCCTGTATTAAAACCTGCAAACTCCAGCTACCTCGAATCCTGACTCTTATTTATTGAGCTATCTGTTAATTAATTATTCCGAAAAATAGTACCGGTAATTAATTATTTATTTACCACAAGGGTACTTTGTATGAGTAAGTTGCAGTCAAAGTAGGCCTCTTTCTGTACCTCTGCTGGTTCTTTCTGCACATCTCTTGCTTCTTTCTTCACCTTTCTTCCTCTTTTTGGACTTCTGTTGCCTCTTTCTGCACTTCTCTAGCTTCGTTCTGCACATTTCTTCCTCTTTCTCCACCTCTCTTGCCTTTTTCTGCACTTCTTTTGCGTCTTTCTGCACCCTTCTTTCTCTTTCTGCACGTCCTACCTATGTAGGCATAGTTAGAAATTAGCATTTAAAAAAACCTTAAAAATTAACTGGAAAAACCATAGGTATCAGGGGTGTTTTAGTTAGAAATTAGCATTTAAAAACCATAGAAATTTACTGAAAAAAACATAGGTTTCAGGAAAGTTACAGTTAGAAATCAGCATTTCAAAAACCTTTGAGATGTCATCAGTGATGTCACTAACCATGTAATGAGTGATGTAATATGTGATGTCACCAGCAGTGCATTGCGGGGCGTGAGTTATAGTAAGCTCAACTAACTATAACAGCCGAATATCTCTGGTTTTGTAGAGTGAAATGTCCAACTAACTATAACATCCCAGAAACCTGTGATTTTTTTCAGTGAATTTAAAAGGTTTTTTAAATGCTAATTTCTAACTATAACATCCCTGAAACCTATGTTTTTTTCAGTGAATTTCTATGTTTTTTTAAATGATAATTTCTAACGATAACGTCCCTGAAACCTACAGGTTTTTCAGTGAATATATATATATATATATACATACACATATTAATATTTCTACATGTGAAGCCCCCCGGTATATTCCCCAACACTGTCAGTTTCTAGTCTACTCAATTCTATTTTTCTATTATTCTCTACTACCCAAATCTTAACCTAATCCTTTGCAAAGATTTCCCTATATATACCTGGTTTTCACCGGAGGGAGGAGCGTACGTGTAGTCATGACATGGAGTCGTATCTTTTCTAACCCTATTATAGGTATAAAGTGCCTAACGCTGGGCATCTTTCATGTTGGTTAGAAAAGTGTCGACCTCCTGAGTGGAGGAGAAGTTGTAGGTTTTATTTCTCCACACCACCCTCAGTGCTGCAGGGAATTTCATCATCACCTGAGCTCCTTGACTTCTCAGATCTGACATGCGAGACCCCAACTCCCATTGTCTTTGTGCAGTTACTCTGCCCACATCGGAGCGAATGAGATATTTCGTGGAGTTGATCTGGAGAGATGGATCAACAAGGGCCCTGCCTAGAATCAACTCCTTTACTGTAAACGTATGAAAGTTGACTAGGATTTTCCTCGGGGCATTCCGATCTGGATGCTGCCTGAATGGATCTCTGTTTGCCCGCTGGATCTCACTTTCGAGATCAATATCTGGTCTGTTCTTTAGCACACCCTCTCTCACTAGTTTACATATCAGAGATTTCACATCTCCATTTTCAGCTCCTACGGGAATCTTGAGGAATTTTAAATTGTTCCTTCTGGCGTGGATCTCCAATCGCTCCATATCAAGTTGCAATGTCCTAATTCTGAGCTTTCAACTCAGATATTGTTCTTGAGTGGGCCTGAGAGACCCTGGAGAGAGTAGCAACTTCTCCTTCCAGCGCCTCCATCCTGGAACAGATGTCATCTAATTTACTTTCCAGGCTAGTGCACTTCTCCGCAATCTCTTTTTGGCTTCCCTCTGAGATTTCAAACTTGGGGAGAAGTTTAGCCAGTAGGTCTTCATGTAAAGACCGCAAAAGGAACTCTAGCTGATTGCTTTCATTACCCTGTGATTGCGTCTCCAAAGAGACTACTGATTTGTCACCTATAGATCTAACTAAAGGCTGGGAACTGAGCTCTGGTAGAGATAAAGAGACGGGGCTTCCCTCTTCACTACCCACCATCTCTAATACGGATATAGAGTCACCTGGCCCTAGATCTGTCTCTGGCTCAGGTAGCAGCGAGGCATAGATATTTTCAAGTATAACTGGTGCTTCAGGGGGAGCTGTACGGAACACCTGCGTTTCTATATGCGTTTCTGCCTGTTCAGCAGCTCTATCAGAATTGGCAATTGTAAGGGTGCTGGTAGGGGGAGGAGTCTTGGGAGCCGTCACTTTCTCCATTATTTTACAAATAAGCTTTCAGCGATGGGGGAGGTTTTGGTAAACTCAGGCAACTTTTAAGTTTTTTACCCTCATCTGTCTTAATCCTCTCCCTCTTTTTCTGACGTGGGGTTAATGGGACTAGATTTCCTGTTCAGCCAGCAGAGAACAACAGTTCTTTTTCAGGCTGGGAGCGTAGAAGATACCTACTTCTCACTGCCGGGGGGACAGGCTGCACCTCTCCACACTGCCTCTTGGCTTCTCCGCCTTCTCTATATTTACCAATTTCAGCTGTTTTCTCCCCCTTCTGTACTTTTGGCCCACTGGAACACTCTTCCGATATAGAGGAGGGGGACTGATCCACTACAATGTCCATCCCTTTGTGCCCTAAATCCCCTTCCAGGTTAATTTGTGCTAAAGGCGTTTTCTGGCAGAACGAATGGAGCCCCCCCTGCCCTTAGTACAATCAGAGGGCTGAACACCAATAACAGCGTAGGAGGCTCTGGTTAAGCAACACAGGTCTCCCTCCCCCTGACCTCGGTGTTTTCCCTTTACTGACCGGAGATCTGTCTCATCCGAGATTATGGGACAATACTGGATCGCTGTACATGTAGTCGGTCGGGGGTAAGCCCTTGCAGCTGCGGACCATGGGCTATACCTAATTAAGGATTGAATTTCTATGCCTATATAAGGGCAATGTGAATTGTACCTATATAAGGGCATGAATCAGGAAATTCATTCGGAATCTATAATCGAACACAACACTACTGCACCTCTCTTCCATCTTAATGCACTCTTCTTGCCTCTTTGTGTACTTCTGTTGCTTCTTTCTGCACTTCTTTTGTTCGTTTCTATACCTCTTGCTTCTTTCTGCACTCCTTTTGCCTCTTTCTACACCCTTCTTGCCTCTTTCTGCACCTCTGTTCCGTCTTTCTGTACTTCATTTGTTTCTTTCTGTAGCTCTCTTGCTTTTGTTTTGCACCTCCTTGCCTCTGTCTCTACCCCTTCCCTCTTTCTTCTCTCCATGTTGCCTCTTTCTGCACCTCTGTACCTTTCCTTCTGCACTCTTGTTTCTTTCTGCACATCTCTTTTTTCTTTCTGCACCCCTCATGCCTCTTTCTGTACATCTCTTCCCTCTTTTTGCACCTCTCTTGCCTCTTTCTGCACCTCTGTTGCTTCTTTCTGCACTACTGTTGCTTCTTTCGGCACCTCTGTTGCTTCTTTCTGCACTACTGTTGCTTCTTTCTGCACCTCTCTTGCTTCTTTCTTTACCACTCATGCTTCTTTCTGCACCCTTCTTTCCTCAATCTGCACCCCTCTTGCCTCTTTCTGTACCCCTGTTCCTTCTTTCTGCTCTTCATTTGTTTCTACCTGTACCTCTCATGCTTCTTTCTGTACCCCTCTCACTACTTTCTCCACACATGTTCCCCCTTTCTGCACCTCTGTTGCTTCTTTCGGCACTTCTTTAATTTTCTATGCAACTCTCTTGCCTGTTTCTGTATTCCTTTTGCCTCTTTCTACCTTTCTGCATCTCTGTTGCTTCTTTATGCACCTCTCTTCTTTCTGTACCTCTCTTGTTTCTTTCTTCACCCCTCTTTCTCTACCCCTCCTCTACCTTTCTGCATCTCTGTTGCTTCTTTCTGCAATTCTCTTGCCTCTTTTTGCACCACTGTCCCTTTTTTCTGCAACCCCTGAGCCTCTTCCTGCATCCCCTTCCCTCTTTATGCTGCCATCTTACCTCTTTCTGCACCCCTGTTGCTTCTTTTTGTACTTCTTTTGGTACCTTTCTTGCTTCTTTATGTACCCCTCCTGCCTCTTTCTGTACCCCTCATGCCTCTTTTTATACCCCAGTTCCCGTTTCTGCCTCTCTGTTGCTTCGTTATGCACTTCTCTTGCCTCTTTCTGCACCCCTCTTCCCTCTTTCTGCACTCCTCTTGCCTCTGTTGCTTCTTTCTGCACTTCTTTTGATTCTTTCTGTACCCCTCTTCCTGCTTTCTGCATCTCTGTTCCTTCTATCTGTGCTTCTTTTGTTTCTTTCGGCACCTCTTGTTTCTTTCGGTATCCCTTTTGCCTGTCTCAGCACCCCTCTTGCCTCTTTCTGTACCTCTGTTCCTTCTTTATGTACTTCTGTTGTTTCTTTCTGCAGCTCTCTTGCTTTTTTCTGCACCCCCTTGCACTTTTCTCCACCCCACTTCCTTCGTTCTTCACCTATATTGCCTCTTTCCGCACCTCTGTTGTTTCTTTCTGTACTTCTCTTGCATCTTTCTTTACCACTCTTCCCCTTTCTGCATCTCTGTTGCTTTTTTCTGCACTTCTCTTATCTCTTTCTCCACCCCTCTTACCCCTTTTTGCATCTCTGTAGCTTGTTCCTGCACTTCTCTTGTCTCGTTCTCCATCTCTGTTCCTTCTTTCTGCACTTCTTTTGTTTATTTCTAAACCTCTCTTACCTCTTTTTGCACCCCTCTACCCTTTTTCTGAACCCCTCTTGTCTGTTTCTGCACCGCTGTTGGTTCTTTCTGCACTGCTCATGCTTCTTTCTGCACCTCTCTTAAAAATGTGGTACCCCTCTTTCTCTTTTGGCACCCTTCTTTCCTCCTACAGCACTTCTGTTTCATCATTCTGCACTGTTCTTGCCTCTTTCTGCACCCGTCTTCCTCCTTTCTGTGCCTCTGTTGCCTCTTTCAGCACCTCTGTTGCTTCTTCTGGCACTTCTCTTGCCTCTTTCTGTACCATCCTTGCCTCCTTCTGCACTTCTGTTGATTTTTTTCTGCAATCCTCTTGCTTCTTTCTGCACCTCTCTTGCTTCTTTCTGTAATCCTATTGCCCTTTTTTGCACTCTTCTTCCCTCTTTCTGCAATTCTCTTGTCTCCTTCTGCAACTCTGTTGCTTTTTTCTGGACCTCTTGTGCCTCTTACTGTACTTCTCTTACATCTTTCTGCACTTCTCTTGCCTCTTTCTGTTCCTCTCTTGCCTCTTTCTGTACTTCTCCTGCCTCTATCTATACTTCTTTAGCCTCTTTTTGCACTTCTGTTGCCTCTTTATGCACATTTATCATTCTTTTTGCACCTCTCTTGTTTTGTTCTGAAATTCTCTTGCTCCTTTCTGTACTTCTCTTGTCTGTTTCTATATTCAAATGGGAAGTGCAAGCTGTCAATCTTAAAGGTCTGCATGCTCTCGAGACTGAGGTATATGTCTACTTGCACATGTATTCTCACATGTGTTATGCATCTGAAGACGGTAGCTTAAAAAGTGGGTAGCTTCTCTGATAGGTGGTCAAATCTTCTTAGTTCTGCTCTGTCATTCGGTAGCACAGGCAGACATGTATATATGTGTTATAGAGCCCCTCAAAGATACCATTGAATACCCATGTGCCCTGTATTGTGAGCAGAAAGAAATGCCTGCACCTTTTTTTACACAAATTTACAGAGTATACTGTTTGAAACACAGGTATTCAAGTGTTTTTTCGTGTTTATTTTTATTTACCATGTCACTAAGTAAAAGCAAAGACAGGCATCCATACCTTCACAAACTTGGTCAGACTTACAACAGTGATATGCTTAGGGTTGCTATTTTTTATTGGGAGGCCTAACATTCTGAGCAGTCGACTGATAGTGAACCTTCGAGAGAAAAGTGAGGTTTAAGACATCTTTAGAGAAGGATTAGTGATTAGGGTACTTTGTATGAGTAAGTTGCAGTCAAAGTAGGCCTCTTTCTGTACCTCTGCTGGTTCTTTCTGCACATCTCTTGCTTCTTTCTTCACCTTTCTTCCTCTTTTTGGACTTCTGTTGCCTCTTTCTGCACTTCTCTAGCTTCGTTCTGCACATTTCTTCCTCTTTCTCCACCTCTCTTGCCTTTTTCTGCACTTCTTTTGCGTCTTTCTGCACCCTTCTTTCTCTTTCTGCACGTCCTACCTATGTAGGCATAGTTAGAAATTAGCATTTAAAAAAACCTTAAAAATTAACTGGAAAAACCATAGGTATCAGGGGTGTTTTAGTTAGAAATTAGCATTTAAAAACCATAGAAATTTACTGAAAAAAACATAGGTTTCAGGAAAGTTACAGTTAGAAATCAGCATTTCAAAAACCTTTGAGATGTCATCAGTGATGTCACTAACCATGTAATGAGTGATGTAATATGTGATGTCACCAGCAGTGCATTGCGGGGCGTGAGTTATAGTAAGCTCAACTAACTATAACAGCCGAATATCTCTGGTTTTGTAGAGTGAAATGTCCAACTAACTATAACATCCCAGAAACCTGTGATTTTTTTCAGTGAATTTAAAAGGTTTTTTAAATGCTAATTTCTAACTATAACATCCCTGAAACCTATGTTTTTTTCAGTGAATTTCTATGTTTTTTTAAATGATAATTTCTAACGATAACGTCCCTGAAACCTACAGGTTTTTCAGTGAATATATATATATATATATACATACACATATTAATATTTCTACATGTGAAGCCCCCCGGTATATTCCCCAACACTGTCAGTTTCTAGTCTACTCTATTCTATTTTTCTATTATTCTCTACTACCCAAATCTTAACCTAATCCTTTGCAAAGATTTCCCTATATATATCTGGTTTTCACCGGAGGGAGGAGCGTACGTGTAGTCATGACATGGAGTCGTATCTTTTCTAACCCTATTATAGGTATAAAGTGCCTAACGCTGGGCATCTTTCATGTTGGTTAGAAAAGTGTCGACCTCCTGAGTGGAGGAGAAGTTGTAGGTTTTATTTCTCCACACCACCCTCAGTGCTGCAGGGAATTTCATCATCACCTGAGCTCCTTGACTTCTCAGATCTGACATGCGAGACCCCAACTCCCATTGTCTTTGTGCAGTTACTCTGCCCACATCGGAGCGAATGAGATATTTCGTGGAGTTGATCTGGAGAGATGGATCAACAAGGGCCCTGCCTAGAATCAACTCCTTTACTGTAAACGTATGAAAGTTGACTAGGATTTTCCTCGGGGCATTCCGATCTGGATGCTGCCTGAATGGATCTCTGTTTGCCCGCTGGATCTCACTTTCGAGATCAATATCTGGTCTGTTCTTTAGCACACCCTCTCTCACTAGTTTACATATCAGAGATTTCACATCTCCATTTTCAGCTCCTTCGGGAATCTTGAGGAATTTTAAATTGTTCCTTCTGGCGTGGATCTCCAATCGCTCCATATCAAGTTGCAATGTCCTAATTCTGAGCTTTCAACTCAGATATTGTTCTTGAGTGGGCCTGAGAGACCCTGGAGAGAGTAGCAACTTCTCCTTCCAGCGCCTCCATCCTGGAACAGATGTCATCTAATTTACTTTCCAGGCTAGTGCACTTCTCCGCAATCTCTTTTTGGCTTCCCTCTGAGATTTCAAACTTGGGGAGAAGTTTAGCCAGTAGGTCTTCATGTAAAGACCGCAAAAGGAACTCTAGCTGATTGCTTTCATTACCCTGTGATTGCGTCTCCAAAGAGACTACTGATTTGTCACCTATAGATCTAACTAAAGGCTGGGAACTGAGCTCTGGTAGAGATAAAGAGACGGGGCTTCCCTCTTCACTACCCACCATCTCTAATACGGATATAGAGTCACCTGGCCCTAGATCTGTCTCTGGCTCAGGTAGCAGCGGGGCATAGATATTTTCAAGTATAACTGGTGCTTCAGGGGGAGCTGTACGGAACACCTGCGTTTCTATATGCGTTTCTGCCTGTTCAGCAGCTCTATCAGAATTGGCAATTGTAAGGGTGCTGGTAGGGGGAGGAGTCTTGGGAGCCGTCACTTTCTCCATTATTTTACAAATAAGCTTTCAGCGATGGGGGAGGTTTTGGTAAACTCAGGCAACTTTTACGTTTTTTACCCTCATCTGTCTTAATCCTCTCCCTCTTTTTCTGACGTGGGGTTAGTGGGACTAGATTTCCTGTTCAGCCAGCAGAGAACAACAGTTCTTTTTCAGGCTGGGAGCGTAGAAGATACCTACTTCTCACTGCCGGGGGGACAGGCTGCACCTCTCCACACTGCCTCTTGGCTTCTCCGCCTTCTCTATATTTACCAATTTCAGCTGTTTTCTCCCCCTTCTGTACTTTTGGCCCACTGGAACACTCTTCCGATATAGAGGAGGGGGACTGATCCACTACAATGTCCATCCCTTTGTGCCCTAAATCCCCTTCCAGGTTAATTTGTGCTAAAGGCGTTTTCTGGCAGAACGAATGGAGCCCCCCCTGCCCTTAGTACAATCAGAGGGCTGAACACCAATAACAGCGTAGGAGGCTCTGGTTAAGCAACACAGGTCTCCCTCCCCCTGACCTCGGTGTTTTCCCTTTACTGACCGGAGATCTGTCTCATCCGAGATTATGGGACAATACTGGATCGCTGTACATGTAGTCGGTCGGGGGTAAGCCCTTGCAGCTGCGGACCATGGGCTATACCTAAATAAGGATTGAATTTCTATGCCTATATAAGGGCAATGTGAATTGTACCTATATAAGGGCATGAATCAGGAAATTCATTCGGAATCTATAATCGAACACAACACTACTGCACCTCTCTTCCATCTTAATGCACTCTTCTTGCCTCTTTGTGTACTTCTGTTGCTTCTTTCTGCACTTCTTTTGTTAGTTTCTATACCTCTTGCTTCTTTCTGCACTCCTTTTGCCTCTTTCTACACCCTTCTTGCCTCTTTCTGCACCTCTGTTCCGTCTTTCTGTACTTCATTTGTTTCTTTCTGTAGCTCTCTTGCTTTTGTTTTGCACCTCCTTGCCTCTGTCTCTACCCCTTCCCTCTTTCTTCTCTCCATGTTGCCTCTTTCTGCACCTCTGTACCTTTCCTTCTGCACTCTTGTTTCTTTCTGCACATCTCTTTTTTCTTTCTGCACCCCTCATGCCTCTTTCTGTACATCTCTTCCCACTTTTTGCACCTCTCTTGCCTCTTTCTGCACCTCTGTTGCTTCTTTCTGCACTACTGTTGCTTCTTTCGGCACCTCTCTTGCTTCTTTCTTTACCACTCATGCTTCTTTCTGCACCCCTCTTTCCTCAATCTGCACCCCTCTTGCCTCTTTCTGTACCCCTGTTCCTTCTTTTTGCTCTTCCTTTGTTTCTATCTGTACCTCTCATGCTTCTTTCTGCACCCCTCTAACTACTTTCTCCACACCTGTTCCCCCTTTCTGCACCTCTGTTGCTTCTTTCGGCACTTCTTTAATTTTCTCTGCAACTCTCTTGCCTGTTTCTGTATCCCTTTTGCCTCTTTCTACCTTTCTGCATCTCTGTTGCTTCTTTATGTACCTCTCTTATTTCTGTACCTCTCTTGTTTCTTTCTTCACCCCTCTTTCTCTACCCCTCCTCCACCTTTCTGCATCTCTGTTGCTTCTTTCTGCAATTCTCTTGCCTCTTTCTGCACCACTGTCCCTTTTTTCTGCAACCCCTGAACCTCTTCCTGCATCCCCTTCCCTCTTTATGCTGCCATCTTACCTCTTTCTGCACCCCTGTTGCTTCTTTTTGTACTTCTTTTGTTTCTTTCTGTACCTCTCTTGCTTCTTTCTGCACCCCTCGTGCCTCTTTCTGTACCCCCATTCCCTCTTTCTGCACTCCTCTTGCCTCTGTTGCTCCTTTCTGCACTTCTTTTGATTCTTTCTGTACCCCTCTTCCTGCTTTCTGCACCTCTGTTCCTTCTATCTGTGCTTCTTTTGTTTCTTTCAGCACCTCTCGTTTCTTTCTGCATCCCTTTTGCCTGTCTCAGCACCCCTCTTGCCTCTTTCTGCACCTCTGTTCCTTCTTTCTGTACTTCTGTTGTTTCTTTCTGCAGCTCTCTTGCTTTTTTCTGCACCCCCTTACACTTTTCTACCCCCCACTTCCCTCGTTCTTCACCCATATTGCCTCTTTCCGCACCTCTGTTGCTTCTTTCTGTACTTCTCTTGCATCTTTCTTTACCACTCTTCCCCTTTCTGTCTCTGTTGCTTTTTTCTGCACTTCTCGTATCTCTTTCTCCACCCCTCTTACCCCTTTTTGCATCTCTGTAGCTTGTTCCTGCACTTCTCTTGTCTCGTTCTCCATCTCTGCTCCTTCTTTCTGCACTTCTTTTGTTTATTTCTAAACCTCTCTTGCCTCTTTTTGCACCCCTCTTCCCATTTTCTGAACCCCTCTTGTCTGTTTCTGCACCCCTGTTGGTTCTTTCTGCACTGCTCATGCTGCTTTCTGCATCTCTCTTAAAAAATGTGGTACCCCTCTTTCTCTTTTGGCACCCTTCTTTCCTCCTTAAGCACTTCTGTTTCATCTTTCTGCACTGCTCTTGCCTCTTTCTGCACCTGTCTTCCTTCTTTCTGTGCCTCTGTTGCCTCTTTCAGCTCCTCTGTTGCTTCTTCTGGCACTTCTCTTGCCTCTTTCTGTCCCATCCTTGCCTCCTTCTGCACTTCTGTTGATTTTTTCTGCACTTCTCTTGCTTCTTTCTGCACCTCTCTTGCTTCTTTCTGTAATCCTATTGCCCTTTTTTGCGCCCTTCTTCCCTCTTTCTGCAGCCCTCTTGACTGTTTAGTCAACTCTCTTGCCTCTTTCTGCAGTTCTCTTGTCTCCTTCTGCAACTCTGTTGCTTCTTTCTGGACCTCTTGTGCCTCTTACTGCACTTCATTTACCTCTTTCTGCACTTCTCTTGCCTCTTTCTGCTCCTCTCTTGCCTCTTTCTGCACTTCTCCTGCCTCTATCTATACTTCTTTAGCCTCTTTTTGGACTTCTGTTGCCTCTTTCTACACATTTATCATTCTTTTTGCACCTCTCTTGTTTTGTTCTGAAATTCTCTTGCTCCTTTCTGTACTTCTCTCATCTGTTTCTATATTCAAATGGGAAGTGCAAGCTGTCAATCGTAAAGGTCTGCATGCTCTCGAGACTGAGGTATATGTCTACTTGCACATGTATTCTCACATGTGTTATGCATCTGAAGACGGTAGCTTAAAAAGTGGGTAGCTTCTCTGATAGGTGGTCAAATCTTCTTAGTTCTGCTCTGTCATTCGGTTGCACAGGCAGACATGTATATATGTGTTATAGAGCCCCTCAAAGATACCATTGAATACCCATGTGCCCTGTATTGTGAGTTTCCCTCTGAGATTTCAAACTTGGGGAGAAGTTTAGCCAGTAGGTCTTCACGTAAAGACCGCAAAAGGAACTCTAGCTGATTGCTTTCATTACCCTGTGATTGCGTCTCCAAAGAGACTACTGATTTGTCACCTATAGATCTAACTAAAGGCTTAGAACTGAGCTCTGGTAGAGATAAAGAGACGGGGCTTCCCTCTTCCCTACCCACCATCTCTAATACGGATATAGAGTCACCTGGCCCTAGATCTGTCTCTGGCTCAGATAGCAGCGGGGCATACTTATTTTCAAGTATAACTGGTGCTTCAGGGGGAGCTGTACGGAACACCTGCGTTTCTATCTGCGTTTCTGCCTGTTCAGCAGCTCTATCAGAATTAGCAATTGTAAGGGTACTGGTAGGGGGAGGAGTCTTGGGAGCCGTCACTTTCTCCATCATTTGAAAATAAGCTTTCAGCGATGGGGGAGGTTTAGGTAATCTCAGGCAACTTTTAAGTTTTTTATCCTCACCTGTCTTAATCCTCTCCCTCCTCTCCCTCTTTTTCTGACGTGGGGTTAGTGGGACTAGATTTCCTGTTCGGCCAGCAGAGAACAACAGTTCTTTTTCAGGCTGGGAGCGTAGAAGATACCTACTTCTCACTGCCGGGGGGACAGGCTGCACCTCTCCACACTGCCTCTTGGCTTCTTTGCCTTCTCTATATTTACCAATTTCAGCTGTTTTCTCCCCCTTCTGTACTTTTGGCCCACTGGAACACTCTTCCGATATAGAGGAGGGGGACTGATCCACTACAATGTCCATCCCTTTGTGCCCTAAATCCCCTGACAGGTTAATTTGTGCTAAAGGCGTTTTCTGGCAGAACGAATGGAGCCCCCCCCGCCCTTAGTACAATCAGAGGGCTGAACACCAATAACAGCGTAGGAGGCTCTGGTTAAGCAACACAGGTCTCCCTCCCCCTGACCTCGCTGTTTTCCCTTTACTGACCGGAGATCTGTGTCATCCGAGATTATGGGACAATACCGGATAGCTGTACATGTAGTCGGTCAGGGGTAAGCCCTTGCAGCTGCGGACCTATTCTGCGCCACAGCCTCGCACGATTCCCGCAGCAGACACCGACTCTCTCCTCACCGACCTCCGCCTGCGCTGGTATCTCCGTGAACATCCGCTGCTCCACAGGGTCCTAGCGCTCAAAGAACGCCGGGTAGGTGATTTATGAGGAAAAAGGTACCGACAATTAATATCGAGCAGGCTTTTTTGACTAAAAACATAGATTCTGCATTCTCACCGCTTAATAGCTGTAGTCCGAATTCATATAGGCACAATTGGTTTTTTAATCGGCAACACCAAGTTGGACGGAGCTCTCACAGCCGGCGTCAGCCCGCCGCCATGTTCCTCCTCCTCCTCGAGGAATAGTTGTTCATGCATAATAGTGAGTTCTTGGAGAAATCAATATCCAGGCAATGGGAAGTTACTAACGGCTTAAGAGTCTGGTTTCCAAGAAATCGTTGTGATGTAGATGAACCGATTGGAAGTAGTCATGCCTGTATTTTGGTAGCATGGGCTATACCTAAATAAGGATTGAATTTCTATGCCTATATAAGGGCAATGTGAATTGTAACTATGTAAGGGCATGAATCAGGAAATTCATTCGGAATCTATAATCAAACACAACACTTCTGCACCTCTCTTCCCTCTTAATGCACTCTTCTTGCCCCTTTGTGTACTTCTGTTGCTTCTTTCTGCACTTCTTTTGTTAGTTTCTACACCTCTTGCTTCTTTCTGCACTCCTTTTGCCTCTTTCTACACCCCTCTGGCCTCTTTCTGCACCTCTGTTCCATCTTTATGCACTTCATTTGTTTCTTTCTGTAGCTCTCTTGCTTTTATTTTGAACCTCCTTGCCTCTTTCTCTACCCCCTTCCCTCTTTCTTCTCTCCATGTTGCCTCTTTCTGCACCTCTGTACCTTTCCTTCTGCACGCTTTTGTTTCTTTCTGCACATCTCTTTTTTCTTTCTACATCCCTCGTGCCTCTTCCTGTACATCTCTTCCCTCTTTTTGCACCTCTCTTGCCTCTTTCTGCACCTCTGTTGCTTCTTTCTGCACTACTGTTGCTTCTTTCTGCACCTCTCTTGCTTCTTTCTTTACCACTCATGCTTCTTTCTGCACCCCTCTTTCCTCAATCTACACCCCTCTTTCCTCTTTCTGTACCCCTGTTCCTTCTTTTTGCTCTTCATTTGTTTCTATCTGTACCTCTCATGCTTTTTCTGCACCCCTCTCACTACTTTCTCCACACCTGTTCCCCCTTTCTGCACCTCTGTTGCTTCTTTCGGCACTTCTTTAATTTTCTCTGCAACTCTCTTGCCTGTTTCTGTATCCCTTTTGCCTCTTTCTACCTTTCTGCATCTCTGTTGCTTCTTTATGTACCTCTCTTATTTCTGTACCTCTCTTGTTTCTTTCTTCACCCCTCTTTCTCTACCCCTCCTCCACCTTTCTGCATCTCTGTTGCTTCTTTCTGAAATTCTCTTGCCTCTTTCTGCACCACTGTCCCTTTTTTCTGCAACCCCTGAACCTCTTCCTGCATCCCCTTCTCTTTATGCTGCCATCTTACCTCTTTCTGCACCCCTGTTGCTTCTTTTTGTACTTCTTTTGTTTCTTTCTGTACCTCTCTTGCTTCTTTCTGCATCCCTCGTGCCTCTTTCTGTACCCCTCTTCCCTCTTTCTGCACTCCTCTTGCCTCTGTTGCTTCTTTCTGAACTTCTTTTGATTCTTTCTGTACCCCTCTTCCTGCTTTCTGCACCTCTGTTCCTTCTATCTGTGCTTCTTTTGTTTCTTTCAGCACCTCTCGTTTCTTTCTGCATCCCTTTTGCTTGTCTCAGCACCCCTCTTGCCTCTTTCTGCACCTCTGTTCCTTCTTTCTGTACTTCTGTTGTTTCTTTCTGCAGCTCTCTTGCTTTTTTCTGCACCCCCTTACACTTTTCTACCCCCCACTTCCCTCGTTCTTCACCCATATTGCCTCTTTCCGCACCTCTGTTGCTTCTTTCTGTACTTCTCTTGCATCTTTCTTTACCACTCTTCCCCTTTCTGCATCTCTGTTGCTTTTTTCTGCACTTCTCTTATCTCTTTCTCCACCCCTCTTACCCCTTTTTGCATCTCTGTAGCTTGTTCCTGCACTTCTCTTGTCTCATTCTCCATCTCTGTTCCTTCTTTCTGCACTTCTTTTGTTTATTTCTAAACCTCTCTTGCCTCTTTTTGCACCCCTCTTCCCATTTTCTGAACCCCTCTTGTCTGTTTCTGCACCCCTGTTGGTTCTTTCTGCACTGCTCATGCTGCTTTCTGCACCTCTCTTAAAAAATGTGGTACCCCTCTTTCTCTTTTGGCACCCTTCTTTCCTCCTTCAGCACTTCTGTTTCATCTTTCTGCACTGCTCTTGCCTCTTTCTGCACCCGTCTTCCTTCTCTCTGTGCCTCTGTTGCCTCTTTCAGCTCCTCTGTTGCTTCTTCTGGCACTTCTCTTGCCTCTTTCTGTACCATCCTTGCCTCCTTCTGCACTTCTGTTGATTTTTTCTGCACTTCTCTTGCTTCTTTCTGCACCTCTCTTGCTTCTTTCTGTAATCCTATTGCCCTTTTTTGCACCCTTCTTCCCTCTTTCTGCAGCCCTCTTGACTGTTTAGTCAACTCTCTTGCCTCTTTCTGCAGTTCTCTTGTCTCCTTCTGCAACTCTGTTCCTTCTTTCTGGACCTCTTGTGCCTCATACTGCACTTCTCTTACCTCTTTCTGCACTTCTCTTGCCTCTTTCTGCTCCTCTCTTGCCTCTTTCTGCACTTCTCCTGCCTCTATCTATACTTCTTTAGCCCCTTTTTGGACTTCTGTTGCCTCTTTCTGCACATTTATCATTCTTTTTGCACCTCTCTTGTTTTGTTCTGAAATTCTCTTGCTCCTTTCTGTACTTCTCTCGTCTGTTTCTATATTCAAATGGGAAGTGCAAGCTGTCAATCTTAAAGGTCTGCATGCTCTCGAGACTGAGGTATATGTCTACTTGCACATGTATTCTCACATGTGTTATGCATCTGAAGACGGTAGCTTAAAAAGTGGGTAGCTTCTCTGATAGGTGGTCAAATCTTCTTAGTTCTGCTCTGTCATTCGGTTGCACAGGCAGACATGTATATATGTGTTATAGAGCCCCTCAAAGATACCATTGAATACCCATGTGCCCTGTATTGTGAGTTTCCCTCTGAGATTTCAAACTTGGGGAGAAGTTTAGCCAGTAGGTCTTCACGTAAAGATCGCAAAAGGAACTCTAGCTGATTGCTTTCATTACCCTGTGATTGCGTCTCCAAAGAGACTACTGATTTGTCACCTATAGATCTAACTAAAGGCTGAGAACTGAGCTCTGGTAGAGATAAAGAGACGGGGCTTCCCTCTTCCCTACCCACCATCTCTAATACGGATATAGAGTCACCTGGCCCTAGATCTGTCTCTGGCTCAGATAGCAGCGGGGCATACTTATTTTCAAGTATAACTGGTGCTTCAGGGGGAGCTGTACGGAACACCTGCGTTTCTATCTGCGTTTCTGCCTGTTCAGCAGCTCTATCAGAATTAGCAATTGTAAGGGTACTGGTAGGGGGAGGAGTCTTGGGAGCTGTCACTTTCTCCATTATTTGAAAATAAGCTTTCAGCGATGGGGGAGGTTTAGGTAATCTCAGGCAACTTTTAAGTTTTTTATCCTCACCTGTCTTAATCCTCTCCCTCCTCTCCCTCTTTTTCTGACGTGGGGTTAGTGGGACTAGATTTCCTGTTCGGCCAGCAGAGAACAACAGTTCTTTTTCAGGCTGGGAGCGTAGAAGATACCTACTTCTCACTGCCGGGGGGACAGGCTGCACCTCTCCACACTGCCTCTTGGCTTCTCCGCCTTCTCTATATTTACCAATTTCAGCTGTTTTCTCCCCCTTCTGTACTTTTGGCCCACTGGAACACTCTTCCGATATAGAGGAGGGGGACTGATCCACTACAATGTCCATCCCTTTGTGCCCTAAATCCCCTGACAGGTTAATTTGTGCTAAAGGCGTTTTCTGGCAGAACGAATGGAGCCCCCCCTGCCCTTAGTACAATCAGAGGGCTGAACACCAATAACAGCGTAGGAGGCTCTGGTTAAGCAACACAGGTCTCCCTCCCCCTGACCTCGCTGTTTTCCCTTTACTGACCGGAGATCTGTGTCATCCGAGATTATGGGACAATACCGGATAGCTGTACATGTAGTCGGTCGGGGGTAAGCCCTTGCAGCTGCGGACCTATTCTGCGCCACAGCCTCGCACGATTCCCGCAGCAGACACCGACTCTCTCCTCACCGACCTCCGCCTGCGCTGGTATCTCCGTGAACATCCGCTGCTCCACAGGGTCCTAGCGCTCAAAGAACGCCGGGTAGGTGATTTATGAGGAAAAAGGTACCGACAATTAATATCGAGCAGGCTTTTTTGACTAAAAACATAGACTCTGCATTCTCACCGCTTAATAGCTGTAGTCCGAATTCATATAGGCACAAGTGATTTTTTAATCGGCAACACCAAGTTGAACGGAGCTCTCACAGCCGGCGTCAGCCCGCCGCCATGTTCCTCCTCCTCCTCGAGGAATAGTTGTTCATGCATAATAGTGAGTTCTTGGAGAAATCAATATCCAGGCAATGGGAAGTTACTAACGGCTTAAGAGTCTGGTTTCCAAGAAATCGTTGTGATGTAGATGAACCGATTGGAAGTAGTCATGCCTGTATTTTGGTAGCATGGGCTATACCTAAATAAGGATTGAATTTCTATGCCTATATAAGGGCAATGTGAATTGTAACTATGTAAGGGCATGAATCAGGAAATTCATTCAGAATCTATAATCAAACACAACACTTCTGCACCTCTCTTCCCTCTTAATGCACTCTTCTTGCCCCTTTGTGTACTTCTGTTGCTTCTTTCTGCACTTCTTTTGTTAGTTTCTACACCTCTTGCTTCTTTCTGCACTCCTTTTGCCTCTTTCTACACCCCTCTGGCCTCTTTCTGCACCTCTGTTCCATCTTTATGCACTTCATTTGTTTCTTTCTGTAGCTCTCTTGCTTTTGTTTTGCACCTCCTTGCCTCTTTCTCTACCCCCTTCCCTCTTTCTTCTCTCCATGTTGCCTCTTTCTGCACCTCTGTACCTTTCCTTCTGCACGCTTTTGTTTCTTTCTGCACATCTCTTTTTTCTTTCTACACCCCTCATGCCTCTTCCTGTACATCTCTTCCCTCTTTTTGCACCTCTCTTGCCTCTTTCTGCACCTCTGTTGCTTCTTTCTGCACTACTGTTGCTTCTTTCTGCACCTCTCTTGCTTCTTTCTTTACCACTCATGCTTCTTTCTGCACCCCTCTTTCCTCAATCTACACCCCTCTTGCCTCTTTCTGTACCCCTGTTCCTTCTTTTTGCTCTTCATTTGTTTCTATCTGTACCTCTCATGCTTTTTCTGCACCACTCTCACTACGTTCTCCACACCTGTTCCCCCTTTCTGCACCTCTGTTGCTTCTTTCGGCACTTCTTTAATTTTCTCTGCAACTCTCTTGCCTGTTTCTGTATCCCTTTTGCCTCTTTCTACCTTTCTGCATCTCTATGCTTCTTTATGCACCTCTCTTCTTTCTGTACCTCTCTTGTTTCTTTCTTCACCCCTCTTTCTCTTACCCTCCTCCACCTTTCTGCATCTCTGTTGCTTCTTTCTGCAATTCTCTTGCCTCTTTCTGCACCACTGTCCCTTTTTTCTGCATCCCCTGAGCCTCTTCCTGCATCCCCTTCCCTCTTTATGCTGCCATCTTACCTCTTTCTGCACCCCTGTTGCTTCTTTTTGTACTTCTTTTGTTTCTTTTTGTACCTTTTTTGCTTCTTTATGTACCCCTCCTGCCTCTTTCTGTACCCCTCATGCCTCTTTTTCTACCCCAGTTCCCCTTTCTGCCTCTCTGTTGCTTCTTTATGCACTTCTCTTGCTTCTTTCTGTACCTCTCTTGCTTCTTTCTGCAACCCTAGTGCCTCTTCTGCACCCCTCTTCCCTCTTTCTGCACTCCTCTTGCCTCTGTTGCTTCTTTCTGCACTTCTTTTGATTCTTTCTGTAACCCTCATCCTGCTTTCTGCACCTCTGTTCCTTCTATCCGTGCTTCTTTTGTTTCTTTCAGCACCTCTCATTTCTTTCTGCATCCCTTTTGCCTGTCTCAGCACCCCTCTTGCCCCTTTCTGCACCTCTGTTCCTTCTTTCTGTACTTCTGTTGTTTCTTTCTACAGCTCTCTTGCTTTTTTCTGCACCCCCTTGCACTTTTCTCCTCCCCACTTCCCTCGTTCTTCACCCATATTGCCTCTTTCCGCACCTCTGTTGCTTCTTTCTGTACTTCTCTTGCATCTTTCTTTATCACTCCTCCCCTTTCTGCATCTCTATTGCTTTTTTCTGCAATTCTCTTATCTCTTTCTCCACCCCTCTTACCCCTTTTTGCATCTCTGTAGCTTGTTCCTGCACTTCTCTTGTCTCGTTCTCCATCTCTGTTCCTTCTTTCTGCACTTCTTTTGTTTATTTCTAAACATCTCTTGCCTCTTTTTGCACCCCTCTTCCCTTTTTCCGAACCCCTCTTGTCTGTTTCTGCACCGCTGTTGGTTCTTTCTGCACTGCTCATGCTTCTTTTTGCAACTCTCTTAAAAAATGTGGTACCCCTCTTTCTCTTTTGGCACCCTTCTTTCCTCCTTCAGCACTTCTGTTTCATCTTTCTGCACTGCTCTTGCCTCTTTCTGCACCCGTCTTCCTCCTTTCTGTGCCTCTGTTGCCTCTTTCAGCACCTCTGTTGCTTCTTCTGGCACTTCTCTTGCCTCTTTCTGTACCATCCTTGCCTCCTTCTGCACTTCTGTTGATTTTTTTCTGCACTTCTCTTGCTTCTTTCTGCACCTCTCTTGCTTCTTTCTGTAATCCTATTGCCCTTTTTTGCACTGTCTTCCCTCTTTCTGCAGCCCTCATGCCTGTTTAGTCAATTCTTTTGCCTCTTTCTGCAGTTCTCTTGTCTCCTTCTACAACTCTGTTGCTTCTTTCTGGACCTCTTGTGCCTCTTACTGTACTTCTCTTACCTCTTTCTGCACTTCTCTTGCCTCTTTCTGCTCCTCTCTTGCCTCTTTCTGCACTTCTCCTGCCTCTATCTATACTTCTTAGCCTCTTTTTGCACTTCTGTTGCCTCTTTCTGCACATTTATCATTCTTTTTGCACCTCTCTTGTTTTGTTCTGAAATTCTCTTGCTCCTTTCTGTACTTCTCTCGTCTGTTTCTATATTCAAATGGGAAGTGCAAGCTGTCAATCTTAAAGGTCTGCATGCTCTCGAGACTGAGGTATATGTCTACTTGCACATGTATTCTCACATGTGTTATGCATCTGAAGACGGTAGCTTAAAAAGTGGGGAGCTTCTCTGATAGGTATTCAAATCTTCTTAGTTCTGCTCTGTCATTCGGTTGCACAGGCAGACATGTATATATGTGTTATAGAGCCCCTCAAAGATACCATTGAATACCCATGTGCCCTGTATTGTGAGCAGAAAGAAATGCCTGCACCTTTTTTTACACAAATTTACAGAGTATACTGTTTGAAACACAGGTATTCAAGTGTTTGTATTTTATTTTTATTTAACATGTCACTAAGTAAAAGCATAGACAGGCATGCATACCTTCATAAACTTGGTCAGACTTACAGCAGTGATATGCTTAGGGTTGCTATTTTTTATAGGGAGGCCTAACATTCTGAGCAGTCGACTGATAGTGAACCTTCGAGAGAAAAGTGAGGTTAAAGACATCTTTAGAGAAGGATTTGTGATTAGGGTACTTTGTATGAGTAAGTTGCAGTCAAAGTAGGCCTCTTTCTGTACCTCTGCTGGTTCTTTTCTGCACATCTCTTGCTTCTTTCTTCACCTTTCTTCCTCTTTTTGGACTTCTGTTGCCTCTTTCTGCACTTCTCTAGCTTCGTTCTGCACATTTCTTCCTCTTTCTCCACCTCTCTTGCCTTTTTCTGCACTTCTTTTGCGTCTTTCTGCACCCTTCTTCCTCTTTCTGCACGTCCTACCTATGTAGGCATAGTTAGAAATTAGCATTTAAAAAAACCTTAAAAATTAACTGGAAAAACCATAGGTATCAGGGGTGTTTTAGTTAGAAATTAGCATTTAAAAACCATAGAAATTTACTGAAAAAAACATAGGTTTCAGGAAAGTTACAGTTAGAAATCAGCATTTCAAAAACCTTTGAGATGTCATCAGTGATGTCACTAACCATGTAATGAGTGATGTAATATGTGATGTCACCAGCAGTAGTGCATTGCGGGGCGTGAATTATAGTTAGCTCAACTAACTATAACAGCCGAATTTCTCTGGTTTTGTAGAGTGAAATGTCCAACTAACTATAACATCCCAGAAACCTGTGATTTTTTTCAGTGAATTTAAAAGGTTTTTTAAATGCTAATTTCTAACTATAACATCCCTGAAACCTATGTTTTTTTCAGTGAATTTCTATGGTTTTTTTAAATGATAATTTCTAACAATAACGTCCCTGAAACCTACAGGTTTTTCAGTGAATATATATATATATATATATATAGATATATATATATATATATATATATATATATATATATATATATATATATATATATATATATATATATATATATATATATATATATATATATATATATATATATATATATATATATATATATATACATACAGAAGGAGTGGGAAAAAACAAGTAAAGCTATGGCCCAAAGATTTAAAAACAGAGGATACAATAAAAACATCATAATGAAAGGATGGCAAAGAGCAAATATGAAGAATTGGAAAGATGCCCTGACAACTAAACAAGAAATAAGAAACACCATGGGAGATCAGAAGCCGGAGGAAAGAAAAGTGAGACTGGTTCTAGACTACACCAGGGAATCCAAACAAATTGTAAATATTTTGAGGAAAAACTGGAAATTACTACAACTAGATCAGACAACTGGAAAAATAATGGGGAACCACCCTCTTGTCACGTTCCGTAGAGCTAGGAACTTAAAAGATAGACTAATACAGAGTCATCATCAAGACCATATGAAAAAGAAAAAAGGAATCCAATGGCTCAATACCAAAGGATTTATAAAATGTCAACATTGCAAGGTGTGCCAAATTGCAATAAATAAAAAGGAAGTAATGTTACCCAACAAAAAGATGTGGCAGATAAGACAACTGATTGATTGCATGAGTACACATGTGATATATGTGATTGAATGCCCGTGCTCGTTAAAATACATTGGAAGCACGAAAAATGAATTTAAAAAGCGCATTCTAGAGCACATCAGAGCGACTACAAACAAAGATAGGAGTAACGCAGTCGCCAAACATATGGAGGTGGCTCACAACAGTGATTGGAAACTTCTAAAGACATACGCACTGGAATGTATTTTGCCACATGAGAGGGGTGGAGATCAGGAAAGACAACTCAGATGCAGAGAATCGAGACAAATCCTGAATTTTCGAACAATGACCCCATGGGGATTAAATCAGAGTGAAGAACTTTATGTACATTTATAAATATACTTTTTCTATTTGGGGGGTTTTGTTGTGACAAGATGAATTTCCTTTGAATAAGAAAAGAGACTACAGTAGAACTTTGAAATATGGAATTATTTAAATGTAGACAAAATGAAAAATGTTTTTTGATATCATGAAGTACACAGTGAACCTGAGTGGTACAGACGGCCTTATTACGAATATATAGCGTAGGACACAATGCATAGTCAATATGTATATAAACCGAAACCGTTGGTTACAATATGACACAAATATGCCCTTGATTTGTTATATCATCCTCGGCAAAATAATAGAATTTGGGTTACTAATTAGTAATTCTATACAACATTGATTACGCCCACCGGAGGGCATGAATATTTGTCTATTGGTGCTTCCAATATGGCAGCCAGTTCATGAGATCAATGCGTGTATAAATCAATGTGCCCACTAGAGGGATTTATTTGGTTTTCCTTTTCCCAATGTTTTTGCCTTTGAGTAAAATGAGGCAAACGATATTAATTTGTTAAAGCTTATCGGACCACTGTACTGACGATATATATGAGGTAATATAATTGTGCATGGCCGCAAAATGTTTGTAATTAGTCTGTGTTCATAAAACATTGAAACATATGAAGAAATTACTAAAAACTACATTTCCCATCTAACTTCCTGTGAAATCACACGAAGTGAGATCAGCATCAGAAAGTTTGTGGCGGGTCCTTCGAAAATATAGGAGGAGTTTGTACACTTTTTGCATTTACCGTGAACAAGCGACTGTGGGTTGCGAAACGCGTTGGTTTTGTAACTTAATATGCTGAATTTTGACAAATAAATCTAAAGACTGGGAAGAAACTCTTTTGTGAGTGCGAACTTATTCCCTTACCTTAAGGGATTTGTGTAATATAAAAAAGCGGGGCTCTGCTTAGTAGTTCTGCACCGGTGGAGAGAGAGCCATTGGACCGCGAAAATTTGAGCCAAGGCTGTGGATATATACATACACATACACACACATATTCACACATATATCCAGTGACTGAACTGCATAGCGTGAAACCCTGTATTTAATCCCGGTTTGCCCACTTTACCAAATTGTATGATCCTAGGCAGTTTATTCTCTTTTTCTCCATTTTTTAGCTTAGCTCTTACTTCAATATAGGCATTTCGGTCACAGTGGGGAAGAGAATCACTCTCTGAATTCATTCTTTAGAACTATTCCTTGAAATAACAATACTACTTTTCAACACACTGACATAATCTGTTGTATGGGACATCAGCTGATGACAAATGCACCATGAAACAAGACATAAAACACAGACACGTACAAAAAACAAAACATCTCCTCTCCTACGGCCTTGCACCTAAAAATAAAATGTTCGGAAAGAAAACGTATACACCAACCTATTATTTCAGTACAGTTCATACATTTACACATATACACATTTACACATCTCTTCGTCTTCTACTAACTATACATATTTTTTCTTGTTCCGTTTGTAACCACAGGAAACATATTGCATTATGCCTTTTTGGTCTAGACCAGCCAGGAGTGTTAATATAAAGGCTGCCCAAGAAAAAATCTGTTAACCCTTCAACACCTCGTAATATCAAAAAGCCTGCGCTGAAGCCTAAATTGTACATTTTGCTATCCTAAAATAGAGGCTATTTTACAAAACATGTGTATTTGTAAAGCGCACGTTTATCCAGAAGGGTATCTCGGAGCTAAATAACAGATCTTTATTTTCCTCAACTCACTGGTACTCATTTTATTCACCTCAGATGGATGAAATTCTGAGTAGACCTGCCGGCATTTGAACCTGTGACCATGAAGTCAAACACAGGCCCCCCAGACCCAACTGAGGTGCATTATGTGTCATGCATGTTGTGGAATACACCTGATCTTTTAGTGTATTACTCATAAAGGCCTAGAATAGACATGAGTCCTCTGCCACACAACCATATTGCAGATACAATTGTATCTGTTGCTGTGGGCAAATGTTTTGGTCCTATATTTTGAATTGTATTCTAGTCCTGCCTATTGTTCCTATTCACATTCAGAATTTTCATTAAACTATATTTGTGTGTATGCTTTTGTCGTACTTTCAGCAACCATTTCCAAGATGAGACTAAGTGTAGGGGCTGTTGTCGTGGATAGGGAATATATGTCATTGAATATTTGGGGCCAGGAAATGCTATATGTTATCCAGGACAAAAAATGGGTATAATTAGTGTGCATTTCATTCAACCAATTTGTCTCCCCTCTTGTCTGTTGAAATCGGGATAAGGACAGGCTTATTTTGCGAATTCCTTCCTTCTGTCTATTGTTCACCATCTGTTCCGATATTTACATTGCTCTTAGTCCAGTGTCACTAACTTCCTTGTTCTTGAGCCACAATTTCAAAATCTCTCTTGTATTAGCTAACTCTGTGTGCTTTGTAGCTGTACCTACTGGATGGGGCCTAGATTCGGGCCACTAATTGTGGCATAAGGGGTGGCACTGTTTGCTGGATGGGCTGTTATTCTATTGGAGGAAAGTAGGAGTAAATTATTTGGGGCTGAATTGCTTAGGGCTGGGGCTGCATGTGGGGTGCAACACTCTGTGTGTTGCCTGCTAATGCATATTAGGGACCTTGCAGAGTAACTGGGACCATATGATGGTGAGCATGTTGTTAAATAGAGTCCATTCATATTTTGCTTCTGTTTGTTTTGTTCCTTTTTTTCCTGCTTTTAGCATATCTTCTGCTTTCACTCCAATCAGGGAGGTGAGCAGGCTTTTAATGTCACCTACCGCTAATGTGATACCAGCTGTATGTTTGCTAAGTCTGCTATCCATTTACCAGCACCTTCTGTTAGCGGCCATAGTTGTTTTTGCAAATTGTCTTTGTCCATTTTGGGCCATGGGACACATTGAGGGATGTTTAACTGCGGTATTTGTTATGGGTCGTGTGAGGTCAAATTGATGTGCATACTCCTGCCAGACCTTTAAGCTTCCCCTAATGTAAGGATACTCCCAATCTTCTCCTCCCTCCCCATGTAAGATACAGTCTTCTGCCGTTGCCATGTTCTGTGGATCAAAGATCGATCTCGCGGCCACAGAATTATTTGTGGGGCAAGACTTTCTGTCCAACCCGTCAAATCATCAGTGAATCTGTTGACCTCAAAGTCAGAACCCTCCCTGCGGGTAACTATTTATTGGGTGTTAGGTCTTTGCCCTGCAATGCAGTTTGTTTGCTGAGCATCATGTTTCTGTAACTTTTTTCTCTGCCTTGTGAAACGTATTAGGTAAGCTTGGGCATAAAACTCCGCTCTGCTCACAGAGTATGCAGATTTTTGCCAACTCCTCGTTCTGCGAAGTTACCGAAAACTCCTCACTCCGCAACGGAGCGGAGTTTTTTTGTGTTATCTCACTAAAATGTGTTTTCGCGCCCACGGGAGCAACATACCTGGATGCATGCAATCACCAACAAGATTTCGCATCCATTCACGGGCGCCACAAGATGTGGTAGCCAGCCGCACGGTCCCGCAAGAGTATGTGATCACGAACACATCATTTGGACGTGCCATCGGACTTCCAGTGGAAGTGTTGTGAAGATCACGATCCTGAACACGTAGAATTTGAAATCTAGAGAAGAATCTATCTCGAGCCGCATCAAGCATTCTCGAAATGATGATATCGATTAAAAAAAACTCCTCATATTGACATTTGGTTGTACTTTTTTGTGCAAGGAGTCCTTTTTCTTTTTTTACTGTTTTTTAAGAGGAAGGAAGTGCCCCAGTGTCTCTATATTCCTGTTCCTGTCCAACAGGCTCCTCCCAATGCTTTGTCCATCTCCTGTTCACTTTTCATTTGGATTTGGAAGGATCCCTCTTTATGTCTGTTGCATCATATATCATCTGATTTGAGGACTTTTGGATTTCAGATTTCACAAGTAAGTTAGATAATTGGTGTTGTTTGTTTAATTGGGGCATTGCACCGACATTATTTGTACTTTTCATCGTTTTTTTATGTATTGTGGTGGGTGGCCTGTAGTTTCAGTAGGGGTGTTAAAAGTAGAATCGACAAACATGAACATCACCGGCGCCATCTTGCTTAACAAGAGCCATCGGCCGCACGTTAACGGCACCCATTTTAGGTGCCGTGGCCATCTCACGCTTTGCAAGTTACCCACGATTCACTCTGACCTCGCAACCATCCCCGGTGCTCTGCTCCAGCATGACCAAATGCTTGGAAGTCATAAACCCTTGCCCTTGTGATGAAACCCCGGAGCCACTTTCCGCCCTAAACACGTTTGTCCTTTCATCCTCCCCGCTCGAGTAGGCCCTTTTGATAACCCCCAATCGCACCTGGCCAGTCGATCCGGTCCCAGGCTGTAAACCAAACCTTGCGGACACACTTTATTGCCCCCACACTGCAGGACATGTTGCACACACAGGGATGAATGATCTTGTAGTTCTGAAAATTCTGGACTCGTGAATAAAACTTTGTCGTAGCATGACGATTTTTATATCAAAAGACCGAAAATGGCTAGTACACTATGTACAAGCATTTTCGTCATATTCAAGTGACGATTTCACCTCGAAATCATTATTTTCGTCTTGAACCCTTGGCTTCCATTTTGTGTACGGCAGCCATTTTGTGGGTTGCCCTCACATAGGCTTACAATACAGCTACATTTGATATCAAAGGACACGTACACCTTGATTGACTTTTCTCTGACCTGGACAAGCTGAAACCATTGCCTCAGGCCGAACCTGTTTGGTCAGTTCCTCTCCCAGTGGCCGAACGAGATAGCATCAAGGCACAACATGTCATAAACCCTTTTCATCGCACACACACCCTGCCTAATCTTGCTCCCACCTGTCCCTGTTCCTTTCTCTCTGACTTGCTTTACGAGGAGGAGGTGCCCGTTTTTATTGGGGGTCCACCGATATCTGATGAAACTGTTGGGCCTTGCCGGGTAATTTATTGTGGGCTGAACAAATTGGAATGTGGGCTTGTCATCATGACTGTGCTTTTTCTTTGTAGTGGAAACATGTGAATAGTATACTAAAATGTGGAGAATGTTTGCCTGAAGCACAATATTTTGTATAAAAAGAGAAGCCTGGCTTTGTAAGATTGAGCAGTCTCCTGAGAATATACATCCTGTGTTGTTGTACTTCTAGGACCTGTTACTTGGTTGCAGCCAATAAAATCGATCCTTGACTTCACCTAGAAGACTCTGAGTTTCTGTGGTCTGAATCAGGAAAGTACTCGCGGTCTTAGGGTGTACCCTGACACCACTGGGTTACCAGTTCGGTACTGGTTCTGAAAAACCCAGTACCTCAGTTGGCGCCCAATGTGGGGCGATACCAACGGTACCGGTCCAGCCAGAGGTTCGTGAGGAGCTTCGTGTGAAAATTCTGGAGGAAGGCCAACCACTTCATTGACCCCTGCATGTCGACGTGGTCCGAAAGTTTTTGCTGCGAGGTTCCCCGCTTCCCGACGGCTACAAAGGACTGCTGCCCTGTCTATCGCACTGATTTGGACCCTTGAAGTTTGGTAGAGCGAAACGATAGACGAGTCTTCTGGTGACGTCATCGATATCTCAGTTAAGTATAAGTGGAGCGTCTCCCAGTCCTTAGTTGGCTTTAGTTTGGATATCCCCTTTGGGATCACTTTGTTTGGAACTTGCAAGTGCCAAAGCCAAAGGACTCGTGTATTCACGAGCAATATCGTAATCGATAATCCTTTGAAGTTTGAAGCTAGACTAGTGAGCGAAGATGCCTGGTCTTAGCAGACTTGGAAACTTGTTTTGTCTTGGTTGTAATAATAGGGACTCCCGGTTGGAGGACTCGTGTCCGGTTCCTCCGATTGGAACTCCAACTTATGAATTGTATGTGAAACATGGAGTAGGCCCCATCACATATAATGAAGTGTGGATCAAATACACCAGAAAAGATGGTGTTTTGAAATGGCCCCAATATGGTAGCTTTGACACAGAAATCTTAGACAATCTCGAAGTTAAACTTTTCAAGAAGAAAGCCCGGCCGGCGATGTTTGACTCTTTCCGCCTATGGCGTAAGGAAGCCAAACAGAAGGAAATTAAATTAGCGAAGAAAAATAAGAGAGAAAGGGGTATTTCGATAATGCAAGCTGCTATGCAGTTTAAGATAACGAAGAAGAACAGATGAGTGAGCAGTTGCACAGGCAACGTAAAATGGTAATAGATAAATGTTATCCAGTTTTGCCGCCTCTTCAGCAAGATGCAGCAAAAGAGCTTGAAAAAGACCCCCTAATGTCGCATTTGTTAAGTTCGCCACCCCCTTATGCGCAGAATGCTACAGCACCTCCGCAACCTTTAGTTGCGCAACCCGTGGTTGCATTGCCTCCTGCTCCTCTACAGCACCCACCAGCTGTTCTTCAGTTGGCTCCTGCTCCTCCGGTGCAGCCTCCTCAAGGGCCACCGGCTTTTATATCTGCTCCTCCTATACTTCCTACAACTTTAACTACTATAAAGACTACCACTCCGGGTACTTCTCCTGACACTGCCTCTGCATCTGCCTCGTCTCACCCTGCTTTCCCTCTTGTCTTTTCATCGACTTCTCCTTCTGTTTGTCAGAGAGTGGCTAGTACTGTCGCTAGTTTTTTGCATCCTCTCTTTGGTGCAACGAGTGTGACTCCTGACACAGAGAGCAAGCAATTGCGTAGTCAACTGCCTGATTCTAGGGAGAAGGAAACTTTGAATTGTTTGGCACATAAATGGGTCGCTGACCCGGAAAAATATGATTTAGAATGTGTTATGGATGTCTTCACCCAGTGGGAAACATCGAAGCAGAGATACGTTTTTGAGAAAATGTGTGTTTTCCTGTGTGAAGATTTAGAGGAAAATGATTTGGACTCTAATCCTCCTGAGTTGAGCCATGTACGGTTTGAGTTTTCAAAAGGCGCAATTGTGGGTTCAGATGTTAAGAAAGCAGTTGCGACGTTGTTGTCGCTTAGGACTGAAGGTGTTTCCAAGTCATTGTTTGAGTCTGAATCCTCTGGTAAAAAGAAGGGAAGACAATACCCCATGAGAGAAGTTCCCCCACAATGGAGAGAGGGTGACGCAAATGCTAATCCGGTTATTCTGCCACATTTTCAGCGTGTGTGGGTACATGTTCCATGGAAGCGAGCTGAAGTATTGGCCCTTAAGCAGACATTGCCTGATCCCCGTAAGAATCCTGCAGGGTATTACAAGGAAGTGTCACAGACTGCAGGGTCATGCATCATGAATTTAGCGGATATAGATATGTTGTTTGGAAATGTTGTCCCGCAGCCTTTATGGGGAAAGATTCGTCATGTAGATCATGATCAGGAGTTAGGTGACTCATGGGCTATTATTGCTGCTGCAGATGGTCTGCAAGTTGGTGGTGCTAAACCTGAGCCTTTAGTAGCTGTACTTCCTGGTAAGATCATTGATTACATGAAAACTATAATGCCTGCCATGCGAGTAAATTGGGACACATTGTCTGCGTGTAAGCAGAAGAAAGATGAAACAGTGTCAGATTTCTTCACCAGGTTTGAAGAAACGTTTGTCGACCACAGTGGTCAAGATATGAGCACAGAAGGTGGCCAGCGATTGTTCGTCGATAAATTTGTGCACAATTTGTTACCCGAGTTGTGTAAAAAATTGAAAGATTCAGAGAGTTCATGGCAGTTTCCTCCTCAGCACAGATATTGGCTACTGCGCAGTACTACGAAAATCGAGATAAAGATGAGAAAGATAGACCAGAAAAGAAAACTAAAGAGTTAAAAACAAAGGTTCTGTTACAGCAAGCATATCCGCCACGTGGTGGTCAAAATAATGGTGCACAGAGTAACTATCAAAATAATTATCAGCAGCCTCAACAGTATCAGAGGAACTCGCAAAGAGTCGAGTACACTCAACCACGTGTCCCTGTAGGTCCCAATCAATGTTCGTATTGTAAGGAAGAGGGTCATTTTAAGTATAGTTGCCCTGTTTTGTTACAGCGCGCAAATGGTGCACGAGGTCGAGGTGTTCAACAAGCTCCAAGAGGTAGAGGGCGTGGAAATTTCCCCCAGAACGCACGTTCCTTTCCGCCTCAAAATTCGATGAATACATTTGATCAACAGAATAACGCGTCTGGTAGGACAGCTCAGTACTACGCTGATGATTACTATGCAGAAGATGAGCATTGGGAAGGTAATGATTGCTAGGACAGCCATAGACAAAGAGAGGGAGTTGTTTCAGTTCCAGTAGATCAGAGTGGACCCTATGTTGAGGTGATTACATCAGGTGTGTCAGAGCCTTTTCTGTTGGATACTGGTGCTACAAAGAGTTCTATTATGCACTCCAAACTCCCTGGCGCACCTTTGTCTGGCAAAACGAATGTATCAGTAGGTTTTTCTGGCGCCCCAGTTAGAAATCCGATTTCTGACCCTTTGTCCCTTTCTGTTGGACCTTGTGAATTCGAAGCACCCCTTATTCTGACAACGGGTTGTGGTGAAAACTTGCTAGGATTAGATTTGCTGAAAAGATTGTATGCGACTTTATATTGTTCTCCTTCAGGAGTACAACTTACACTGGGTAAGAAAGTGATTTCTCCAATGTATTTGTCAAGGGATAAACTTCCAACAGAATTGTCATCTCTCCCCAATATTCTTTGGGCTACTGGTCCTAATGATGTGGGTCTTTTGGAAATGCCGCCATATGTTGTAACATTGAAAGCCAATGTTAAAATGCCACGAATTCCCCAATACAAAATTTCTAGCGAAGGTGAAAAAGCTTTGCTAGCGATCATTTACAATTTGATTGAAAAAGATGTGATTGAAGAGACAAGAGGCAACGTTTGCAATAGTCCTGTTCTGCCTGTTTTGAAACGAACTGACCCTTCTCAGCCACCTGTGTACCGATTTGTGATTGATCTTAGAGAGGTCAATAAAATAGTTGTGCCACAATTTCCAGTTGTTCCTGACATTACTGGCCTATTGACTATGATTCCAGCTTCTGCCACCTGGTTTTCGGTGATTGACTTGATGAATGCTTTCTTCCGCATCCCGATTGCCGAGGAGAGCAGGGATATTTTTGGCTTCAGTTTAGGAGGACGAAGCTTCCGCTTTAAACGCGCTCGACAGGGCTACAGTGAAAGTCCATCAATATATAGTCAAGCTTTAAAAACACAGCTTGATACGATTGTTTTACCTGATGGCGCTACCCTCATTCAATATGTAGATGATTTGCTTGTTGCTGCAGATACTGAGGAATTCTGTAAAGAAGCCACGTTGTCTTTGTTGCGTCATTTGTGTGATTTGCACCACAAAGTGTCTCTCTCAAAATTGCAATATTGTCGACAAGAAGTGACCTACTTAGGTCATCTCTTATCGAAGGAGGGAAGGAAACTGACCCCAGAGAGAATTCAGGCAATAGCGAAATTGAGTGTGTCAAGAACACAGAGAGAAGTGCGTGCTTTCTTGGGCATTACATCATATTGCAGGCAATGGATACCAAATTTTTCGTTATTAGCCAAACCTTTGGTGGCATTAACGTGTAAAGATACACCCAATCCCGTTCCTTGGTCTGAAGAGTGTCAGCAAATTTTTTTTTTAATTGCGCACAGCATTATGTTCGGCTCCTGTGTTATGTACACCCAACTACAGTAAGCCCTTTACATTGTATGTCCATGAGAAAGAGGGTTGTGCATTATCAGTGTTGACTCAGTTGTTTGGAGACAAGCAGCTTCCATGCGCATATTTTTCGTCGACTTTGGATCCGGTAGCTAAAGCATTGCCGAGTTGTTTAAGAGCAACGACGGCAGCAGCTATTTCTATTCGACAGTCTGCTGGTTTAGTGATGAATAACACGTTAATTGTTGTGGTTCCACATGCAGTGGACACGTTGTTAAACAGAACCAAGACACAGCACTTAACTAGTGCTCGATTGTCAGGTTACGAGTTGACATTGTTTGCGAGCCATGTGCATATAAAACGATGCAACACACTTAACCCAGCTACGTTGTTGCCGATTGTAGAGGAGTTAGATGATTCAGAACAGCATGATTGTTTTCTTAGAACAGAAGAAGAAACGAAAGCGAGAATAGATCTCCTAGATACTCCTCTTGCAAAGTGTGATGGTACCTTATGGGTGGATGGTTCATGCTTCAAGCTTCCAAATGGGGACACGACTGCAGCATATGCTGTCACGACCTTGCATACCATTGTTGAAGCTGCACGTATCCCACATAATTCAGCTCAAGCAGCAGAATTGATTGCACTTACGAGAGCATGTGTGTTGTCAAAAGGAATGAAAGTGACTATCTATACCGACAGTCAGTATGCATTTGGTGTGGCTCATAGTTTTGGACGATTGTGGAAAGAACGTGGGTTCCTGACTTCGCATGGAGCTAAGATTCAGCATGGTCAGTTGGTGAATGAGCTTCTTGAATCACTGACTTTGCCGTTGCAAGTTGCAATTGTAAAATGCAGTGCTCACAAGAAAGTGACTGATGATGTTGGTCGTGGAAATGCATTTGCTGACGAAATCACAAAAGAAACTGCAAGGAATGTGATGAGTCGAATGTATGTTGCAGGCCCTGCAAGATGGGTTGGTGATGTTGGAATGTGTGAAGACACGATAGAGAGTGTGAAGTCTATTCAAGCTGAAGCTACAGAAAAAGAGTTGAACATGTGGAGAGAAAGTACGGGTAGGATGGATGCAAATGGTTGTTGGATTGAACTGTCAGAGCATCAGAGATGGTTGTTACCCGATGCGTATGTGCTTGCAGTGGTCACAATGGCTCATATCAGTGTGAAAGGGATTTGTAAGTTGTTGGCTCCAGTATGGCAAAATGCAGGAATTCCTAAATGTGCAGAGAATGTGGTCAAGAATTGCATGGTGTGTCTGAAACATAATCCTGGTAGGGGAACCCCAACTCCAGCTTGTCATTTTGCACCTCCTACGTATCCGTTCGAGGTTTTGCAGCTAGATTTCATCCACATGGAAAGGTGCAACAATTTAAAATACGTGCTTGTTGTTGTTTGTGCCTTCTCAAGATGGGTGGAAGCCTACCCCCTAAAAGACAACACTGCCTTATCCACAGCTAAAGCCCTTGTGAAAGAGTTCTTCCCCCGATTCGGAATGCCTAGAATGGTCTGGAGTGACAATGGGAGTGAATTTGTGGGTCGTGTGATGAAGAGAGTATGTGAAGGGCTAGGCATTCAGCAAAAGTTCCACGCTGCAAATCACCCCCAATCAGCTGGATTAGTAGAATGCTACAACGGCACTTTAAAACTTAAACTGGCCAAAATCCAAGCGAGCTCTGGTCTTAAATGGCCTGACGCTCTACCCCTAGCACTCCTATCCACCAGAATGACTGTGCATTCGTGAGTGGGACTTAGTCCCTACGAAATTGTTTTTGGCCGCCCAACCAACATATGGGGAGTGCCAAGGCCCACAAAGTTCAGTGAAATCGAACACCCTGTTTTGCTTGATTATTTGTACGAATTGACGGCTAAATTGCGTGTTTTACACCAACAGGTCCATGACACCCTGCCTCCGGTCTCTGAGACTCCAGGTCACCCCATCGACCCTGGAACCTGGGTTCTCGTGAAGAATTTCCAGCGAACCAAGAACGACCAGCCCAGGTGGACCGGACCGCACCTCGTCCTTCTTTCCATGAGATCAGCTGTTCGAGTGGAAGGGAAGAAGCACTGGATCCACGGAGTCCACTGCAAGAGGGTACCTTTACCTCTGCCGTACGACTAGTGGGTCCAGAAGGGTGTCGCCGACTCAGAGACTGAAACTGTGCCACGTTTTCTGCCTTTCAGTGATGCACGTGTAAAAGGAACACTTACTGAAAAAGAGAGCGACAACATTTTGCAACCAGCTGTATCACCGTCAGTTCGATTGGACACTACAGAACCTGAACTTCTTTTCCAAGACCAAACAGTACCTGGGAGAAAACGTTATAATTTGAGGCCGAGACCTATGGACAAATAAATAAAATTTCCTTTTTGCTATTTTTGAAAGCGCAGCTCTCCCATCTGAGAAACTTGCTTATTTTTGTTTTTCGAACCGCCATCCGGGTTCCGCTGCTAGGGCCGCGATTGCCCAAAGTCTTTGGGGTGCAGCTGACGACGTTAGGTCGACAGTTCTGGTTGGTCCAAGGGAGTTGCCCTAGACTGACAGAAGCATTCTTTAGCAGAAACAACCTCCCATCGCGGGCAGCACTTTAGAGAGGATGGAGTTTTTCGAGATGGAGAGACCTGCCAAAACAATGAACTTTAAAGCCAGGATACGTAAAATAGTGACAAAGAAAAGCTTTTTGATATTATGCATTTTCATGTTATTCAGTGTGATGATATTTTTAATAAGTTATGTGTTATTCTCTTTTCGAGTAACATTTGCACCCACTACATCGCCTATACCTCCTCCTTCTACTGTTTCCCCACACTCTTTTCAACCCCTTCCTGAACACGAATCCGCTAGGAGATTAGAGTTTATTAATAACTCCTTTGTCCAGCTTTTGCACCAACACCAACTAGTAATGAACACAACTAACTGTTGGGTGTGTGGTCTTATGCCTCACACAATGGATAAAGGTATCCCTTATCTGGTCCTGCCTTTCAGCCACAATGGTTCTGTGTGGGCATACAGAACAATGTTCATATATGCACATGAAGTCTACCCCCTACGTTCTGTAACAGACAATCCTAAGAATAGTGCTCTAGTTAAGGGTATAGTAGACATGATTAAGGAAGATATTTCCTACGAGACTATCCCTAGAGATGAGACACTAGTATACATAGGATGGAACGTAACCGGATATGGAACTACTCTGAGTGAGAAACAGCAAGCTAAGAGATCTTCCCCGATTTGGATCGTACCCCATCAGGGTCACCTGTGTCTGCAAGGTACTGGCAGGAACCCCAGAGCTCAGCTAGGGAAAAGCACCTGCACTGAAACATATGTTTTTACATCTCAGACTTCCCCTCCGTTCTTAGCAGCTAATCTGCCATGATAGAGCCTATACATGGTTGCCCCCTGACTTTTCGGGCACATGTTTTGTTTCGTTCCTGCTGCCTCCCACCTACACAGCGGCGGCAGATTACCACAAGACAAGGATAGTTAGAGGTGTCTTCAGCGAAGAAGACACTGCAGGACAAGAATTTGGGGACTTCGTCAAGGGTTTTCTGCCGTTCTGGGGACCCATGGGTAACAGCAGGAACATAAGGCAATTGACAAGGGTGGTTGAATCCACCTTGGTTGAAACTGCCGGTGCCCTTAGTAACTTGACTGCTGAGCTCCAGTCGGATCGTCTTATGACCCTTCAGAACAGGGTCGCATTAGATGTCATACTTGCAGACCGAGGTGGGGTATGTAGATTGATCCAATCGAGTTGCTGTGTTTTCATTCCAGATAACACTCCAACAGTGTACCAGGCCATCTCTAAACTGCATAAGATTTCCGAATCTATTCATGTGGATAAAGGAGATTGGTCTTTAATGGGATGGTTCTGGGAACTGATATCCGCCTGGGGATGGAAAATTCTGATGGTCATTGGGATGGTCTTAGCCATTCTTTTTCTGTTCTGTCTGTGCGTGCAGTGTGCTCCTGCAATATGTGGCCTCTGTGCTACATCATGTGTAAGGAAACCTGTATCAAGAGACGAGCTAAGTACTAGAATGATGTTACAGCAACATCTCAATGACTTTAGGAATATAGACCTGGACTCATATTAGCATGAGATTAGGTTAAATTGCCTATGTAAGGGCAAAAGGAGGGTTTGTAGTTCTGAAGAATCTGGACTCGTGAATAAAACTTCGTCGTAGCATGACGATTTTTATATCAAAAGACCGAAAATGGCTAGTACACTATGTACAAGCATTTTCGTCATATTCGAGTGACGATTTCACCTCGCAATCGTCATTTTCGTCTTGAACCCTTGGCTTCCATTTTGTGTACGCCAGCCATTTTGTGGGTTGCCCTCACATAGGCTTATAATACAGCTACATTCGATATCAAAGGACACGTACACCTTGATTGATTTTTCTCTGACCTGGGCATGCTGAAACCATTGCCTCAGGGCGAACCTGTTTGGTCAGTTCTTCTCCCAGTGGCCGAACGAGATAGCATAAAGGCACAACATGTCATAAACCCTTTTCATAGCACACACACCCTGCCTAATCTTGCTCCCACCTGTCCCTGTTCCTTTCTCTCTGACTTGCTTTACGAGGAGGAGGTGCCCGTTTTTATTGGGGGTCCACCGATATCTGATGAAACTGTTGGGCCTTGCCGGGTAATTTATTGTGGGCTGAACAAATTGGAATGTGGGCTTGTCATCATGACTCTGCTTTTTCTTTGTGGTGGAAACATGTGAATAGTATACTAAAATGTGGAGAATGTTTGCCTGAAGCACAATATTTTGTATAAAAAGAGAAGCCTGGCTTTGTAAGATTGAGCAGTCTCCTGAGAATATACATCCCGTGTTGTTGTACTTCTAGGACCTGTTACTTGGTTGCAGCCAATAAAATCGATCCTTGACTTCACCTAGAAGACTCTGAGTTTCTGTGGTCTGAATCAGGAAAGTACTCGAGGTCTTAGGGTGTACCCTGACACCACTGGGTTACCGGTTTGGTACCGGTTCTGAAAAACCCAGTGCCTCAATCTTATCATCTACATAACTCTTAGATCTGACCGATCCCACGCATTTACAGTCCCCATTGGAATGTCAGCTGTGTGATATCAATCACCAATCAAGATCCGGGTGAGGGGATTACCAACTGTTGGGACTCTGTGAGAACCTGCTGGGGGCGGGAATTCCAAGGATGTTTGACCACCAATAAACTTACTGTAAACTGTATATAATGTGGGACAGCGGAGACGTTGTTAGAACACCTCCTGAAGACATTGACTTGTGTCAGGCCTGTTGTGTTCTCTACTGAAGCAATAAACCTGTTCTTGCTTTCCAGATTCCAGCGCCTGTCTCTTTATTTGGTAAATATCGATATTGGGATTAAAGGCGTCCTGCGCCGGTCAGCCTTGTTATTTGTTAAAGATTGGCTGTTTTCCCACAGGGGCCTAGTTGTTTCTTTGTATCTCATTTTTCTTCTAGTTTTCTTTTATAAAGGAAACATGTTGCAAAGTTCACTACATTTTAACCAACTTTTGAAATCAATTTGCAATATTTTATTTAATTTACTAGACCAATAGTCTGCCAATATGCCTTCAGCCAGTAGGCCCAGAGCTACTCATGGGTACATGAAACAACTGTTTCTGTGGTGTCTGTTGAATGTAAACCTCATTTAGGGCATGGATGGCATTGGATTAAAATGCAAAATGTGTTTTTTGGGGGTTTCACTTTTTTCATGTGTGTTTACATAAATGCCTTTGTTGGATGTTTGTGGTTGTTGTGTAACTTGCAAACCTTTTTTAGCCCTGTGGATTTTCATTTTTGGCATTGTTGTAATAAAGCTGTGTTGTTTAGCATGCCTCCTTTGTCTGGCCAGTGTGTGAGTGTGTTTGTTAGTAATAGTGGGCCAGCATTTGTTTTGGGTGAGCCTCTCCATGTGGTCAGAGGCCGTTTTGTAAAGTCTGTGTCCGTAATAGGCCTGCTTGAGTTCATTGTTGTCCAGGCCTCCTGCTTTTTGTTGTTGTGAGTGACCATGCGGCTGGTGGCCATTTTGTGGTGGTGGTAGTGCTTTTGCCATAGACCTGTATATCTTATGTCCTTTGTTTCTCTTGGCTTATTGCTTCTTGTCGTGGCCTGCCATGCCATGTGGCTGGCGGCCATTTCGGGAAGGCAGCAAGTGTGCACTGCTTTTGCCATAGGCCTGCATTGTCTGCCTTCCCTTTCTTTTTGTTGTGACCAGGCCATGTGGCTGGTTGCCATTTTGTGAAGGGGCAGCCAGTGTGCTTCTGCATTAGGCCTGCACACAATTTATTTGTGGTGGCCATGATTTCTTGCTAGTTGTTGTTTTTCAAAAATTGCATTCAATTTTTTCTCTTTTTATTTATCAAGCAGAAAATGTAGCACAGTTCACTACATTTTCTAAAAAAATTGCAATATTATTGATTTGAATTGATTGGATTCACTATGTGGCCTAGTCTGCCAATGGGTTTTCTAACCAATAGGCCCAGGCTAGAGCTATCCATGTGGCGTATGTTGAATTTAAACATAATTTAGGGCATGGATATCATTGGATTGAAATGCAAAATTCATTTTGGGGGTATTTCTTCACTTTTTTCATGTGAGTTAAATAAATACCTTTGTTGGATATGTGTGGTTGTTGTGTAACTTTCAAACCTTTTTTAGCCCTGTGGATTTGCAGCTTTGACATTGTTGTTTTAAAACTGTGTTGTTTAGCATGAATCTTTGGTCTGGCCAGTGTGTGAGTGTGTTTGTTTGTAATAGTGGGCCTGCATTTGCCTTGGCTGAGCCTCTCTGTATGGTCAGAGGCCATTTTTTAAAGTCTGTGTCCATAATAGGCCTGCTTGAGTTAATTGATTTTTAGGCCTCCTGCTTGTTGTTGTTGTGAGTAACCATGTGGCTGGTAGCCATTTTGTGGTGGTGGTAGTGCTTTTGCCATAGACCTGCATGTCTTCTTTCTTTTGTTCCTCTTGGCTTATTGCTTCTTGTTGTGGCCTGTCTGGCCATGTGGCTCGTGGCCATTTTGTAAAGGCAGCCAATGTGCACTGATTTTGCCATAAGCCTGCATTGTCTGTCTTCCCTTTTTTGTTGTTGTGGCCTGGCTTTGTTTCTGGCGGGCATTTTGTGAATGCAGCTAAAGTGCTTCTGCATTAGGTCTGCATGTATTTCTCTTTCCTTTTTTCCTCTTAGCTTACTGCTTCTATCCATTGTCAGCTGCAGCTCCCTGAATGCTGAATCCCACGTGATGCACAACGCCAAACAGTGTCCATTACATTCGTATTTTTGTAGTTGTTCTTCTTCTTTCCTATCCTTCCTCAGTGAACTGTACACAAGTACACCAACCATGAAAGCCTGGTTTTTTTTTTTTAAATAACGGAGGTAATAAATGTAATACTAATATTAATAAGTGTGACCACACACAAAGTTATATATTATATTTGTTTGTTTGTACTAGTAGAAATTGAATCACAACAATGAATACCACGTTTCACTGATGTTCTTCTTGCTTCTTCACAAGTTATAGTTAGCTGAACTAACTATAAGGAGGGAATTTCAATGGTTTTGTACGAGTGAAATGTCCTGTTAATATATAACGCCCCTGAAATCTATGGTTTTTTCAGTGAGTTTCTAAGGTTTTTTAAATGCTAATTCCTAACTATAACGTGCCTGGAACCTATGGTTTTTTCAGGGAATTTCAAAGGGTTTTTAAATGCTACTTTCTAACTATTCTTACAGAGGTAGGACATGTGAAGAAAGAAGAAAAAACGCACAGAAAGAAAAAAAGAAATGCAGAAATAAGCAACAGAAGTCCTCAAAGACGAAGAAAAGTGCAGGAGGAAGGAAAATGTGCAGAAAGAACAAACAGAGGAGCAGAAAGAAGCCTTGTTGCAAAATCATCCTGTATTCTCAACTCTTTCAGATGGGTCCTGGTGGTAACTGAGTCTGACTAACCAGTCCTAGAGCCAGTGCTATATTAAAAGACACTTAGAATATAGTGAAAACACCTATATACACTAGGGAACACTATTCGTTGGGGTCCCCCTGTGACTAGCATGACCTCCTCTGTAAGCCCCTTGTATATAATAGGGCAGGGGGATTAAAAGTACCTCTTAAAATCTGCCACAGATTGCGTTTGCACACTGGTGAAGGGAGGGGGGGGGTCTGAGATGACATGTGTGCAAACACGACCTGTGGACGTTTTAAGTTGGGGGATAAAGTCCCCTTGAATCCTGAGGGTCCCTGGGGTCCAACAAACCCACCAGGTATGTCCAGTAAGTGCCACATCGTCACGATTTAAGGGGACTTAATCTCTCAACTTAAAATACGCAGCGCTGCGTGTTTACACAGTGGTGAAGGAAGGGGGCGGGGCTTAAGGTGACATGTGTGCAAACACGCCCTCTGGCGTGTTTTAATTTGGGGAATTAATTCCTCTTCAATCCTGAGGGTCCCTGGGGGCCAACTAGCCCACCAGGAACTCCAGTATATGCCTGGGTGCAGCGTTTCAGAGAGGTGTTCAGAGGCCACCCCCTTTTTACACCTCTCTGCAATGCAGCTCAGTGGCGATTACTGGAGGTACCTGGTGGGCTAGTTGGCCCCCAGGGACCCTCAAGATTGATGCGGAATTCCCCAACTTCAAACGTGCCACAGGGCCTGTTTGCACCCATATCAACTCAGGTACCGCCCCTCCCTTCACCACTGTGCAAACATGCCCTGTGGCGCGTTTTAAGTTGGGGGATTAAGTCCCCTTGAATCCTGAGGGTCCCTGGGGTCCAACTAGCCCACCAGGTAACTCCAGTAAGCACCACAGAGCTACGTTGCAGAGAGGTGTAAAAAGGGGCATGGCCTCTGAACACCTATCTGCAATGCAGATCCCTAGCGCATACTGGAGGTTCCTGGTGGGCTAGTTGGCCCCCAGGTACCCCCAGTATTCAAGGGGAATTACTTCCCCATCTTACAACGCACCAGGGGGCACGTTTGCAGAGTGCTGCAGGGAGGGGGCGGAGCCTCCAGCGTGATGCTGGTCTTCTTTTTTTTTTTTTAAAGAAGGGGGGCTGTGTAGCCCCCTTCCTTTTCTATGTTATGGGCCCTGGGGACCCCATCCACCATGGCCTTACCCCCATCTTATAAAAATAATAAAAATGTTACGGGAGGGTGGCTGCGTGGGCCCCCCTCCCGTGGCCAATTCCAGCCCCGGGTCCCCATCCCCCAGGGCATGGCCAATATTTAGTTTTTTTTATTATGGAGGAGGGCTGCGTGGCCCCCCTCCTGAGGCCTCTATTTGCCCCAGGGACCCCATCCACCGGGGCCGGCCTTTATTTATTTAACTTTCTTACATGTGCTAGGCAACAGATTGAACCTGTTGAAATAATCCCTTTTTTAATCATAATAGAGATTTAGACAGAATGTTGGAAATAAAAATACATTGGGACAAAATATTGTGTCATGTATTGGAGATACCATGTGGTCCTTAAGAAGGTGGTCAAAGTCTGTGTTAACCACCAAAACACGTTGACGCTTAGGTTATGCTAAATCCGATGAACACATGGATAAAATAGATGATGATCTTTACGACACAATCAGGTGTCCCATTCTTCAATTCACACAATTAACATGATACAAAGACAGATATAATAGTTTTGTGTGTGCGCCCTCTTTTTGAAAAAATCTTTCTATTGTGTATGAATTTTGGTAATTTTTTAAGTAATATATTTGTTTTCTAATTGATGATTTCAAGTGATTTGGTTCACTTTTATACAGCTTTTGTACATTTTATCTGTTGCCCTAAATGTAATGTGTAAAGATTTGGAATTAAAGATCTGAACGATCTTGCACTTTTTTGTATTTGACTTGATCAGTTTTGGGGTCATTAAGGAATTATGTCTGAGTCCATTGCGATTAATGTTTGGACAAATGTTTGTAGAAACTAAGTTGTGGTTGATTGAAGTCCTAAAAGGAGATTTTTTTGACTTTTTAGTCTTACACAGGTCCCTCTCTATTTACCTTCCTCTCAAGAATATTGAGGACAAAAATATCATGAAGGAAGGTTTCTATAGGTAAGCAAAGTTTAACTATATATAACTCCACATATATGTACCTTTACAATACCATATGTCATCAAAGTGCGTAGACATGGAGTTAAGAATAGTAAATCTATACTTACCTATTTCCATTTACCTTATCAATAGTTTGGCCCTTCATATTTTTGACATGAGATTCTGTCCACACAATATTTTTTTCCGATATTCTGTTAGTGGTTCATTAAAAGCATTTTTCTTAGTGCAGTGATTGTGTGTGATATTGGAAATAACAACACTGGGCTCTCAAATTACTACTGAGTCTCTGAATCCCTGTTTGGGGACTGTTGGCAGTGGCTGCTCCTTTGTAATAGCGGAGGAGAATCGCTCCACTGCAGGATAAAAAATGAAACATTTTTATTATCATTTGAATTTTCACTGGCAGCCAATGCTGCCGAGTCTAGGGCATGCCAGGAAATCTTTTCTTTACAGCACAGTGACTGGGAGGAGGAGTGGACGGCACTTGTAAGTTTCATGCCAGTTTTGGCCTACGATGTTAGGCCAGTCAAACAGACATACGCACTTATTTTTCTCCAACCCAGCTGTATTGTACAGCTTGGTTATGTAATGACACAGGCTCCCAGTCTAGTGAGCACCTAACCAGGCCACTCGGACCAATCCAGGCACTTCTCTCACAGCATGAGAGCAGCTTCTGGATTGGGTGGGGAGTCTGGGAGTCTGTGCTGGCCTAGGGACTTCCGGAAGAGAGGAACACTGAGGCGGCAGGTAGTGGGAGCTGCAGCTGAAGTAGCAGATGAGTGCTTTTCTTTATTATTTGCCCCGTGCTGCCACACCACTGTATGTTGTCACCAGCTGCTGCTGACTGTTAGAAACCCAAAAACACAGACACCACTTCTACTATGTATTGGGTGTGGAGGGCTACAACCTGTCTTTCACATTCAAGCACTGGTGCATTGAACCAAGTTTACTTGTTGCATCTGTTGTGATGAAAATAAACCTTGTAGATCTAAACCAGAGCCTTAGTTTACGCAATATCACAACATGCAGATTACCCAAAGGAGCATTCAATAGCCCTGACTACCTCAACCTCAAGTGTGCTTCAAGACACAGCAAATGGAATTTAGCACTCAATAGGAAGACCCTAAGTATTCACCATCTCAGGCACCTATCTGAGGGCCATTGGGCCACATCCCTGTAAGTTGGGTTTGATGACACATTATTGTGGTAAAAAATATTGTTAACAAAAATATTGTGTTAAAAAACATTGTTTGCCACAATATTGTGTTCCTATATTAATGAAGATTGCAAAAATATCAACAAAAAATGTAGATATTAATATCATCCAAAAATATCAATTTTGTAATATATATACAGTTTAAAGTAGTAAATTATATAATGTATAAAATTAATATAATGTACAGTAAATACATTACACAAATTATTTAACACTATATTTAAATGTATTTGTATATAAAAACACATACATATGTGTGGATGTTAAAGAAATAGACTGGATTACACTAGTGTACAGTGAAATGCTGTAGAGTGGAGTTATGTATGGTAGAGTGAAGGGGCACAGAGTGTTGTTCAATGGAGTAGAGTGTCATAGCGGGGAGTAGTGTGGAGTGGCATACAGTACACTGTAGAGTGTATTAGAGTGTGGTAGAGTGGAGTGGTATAGAGTGGAGTAGATTGCAGTGGCATACAGTAGAGTAGAGTGAAGTGGAGTAGATGGGAGTAGTGTGTCATAAAGGAATGAAGTAGTGTTGTCATTGAGGAGAGTGGAGTAAAGTGGGGTGGAGTGGCCTAGAGGGAGTTGCGTAGTGTATCTTAGAGTTTTGTAGATTGGCATAGAGTAGAGTGTCGTACAGTGGAATAGAGCGGAGTATAGTGTTGTACAGTGGTGCGTAGGGGCATATAATGTAGTATAGTGTTGAACAGTGGCATAGAATGTAGTAGAGTGGAGTTGTATAGAGTAGGGTAGAGCATTGCAGAGTGAAGCAACATTGAGCGGAGTGTCCTACAGTAGCACTGAGTGGGGTAAAGTGTTGTACAGTGGAGTCTAGTGGAGAGGCATAGCGTAGTGTGAAGTAGAGTGTCAAAGAGTTGAGTGCCATGTCGTACAGTACAGTGCCATTGAGTACAGTGGAGTGACATAGCATAGAGTGGAGTGAAGTGTCATAGAGTGGAGTTGTGTGGCATGTCATAGAGTCTAGGAAACTCTCATAGGGAGGAGTGGCATAAAGTATAGTACAATCTTGTAGAGTAAAGTAATGTTGAGTAAAGTAAAGTGTGGCGGAGGGTGGTACAGTGGAGTTCCAAATAATGTCTTAGAGGCGAGTGGCATAGAGTGGAATGTAGTGGCATAGAGGTGAGTAGTAGAGAACAGTGGAGTAGTGTGTGGTAGAGAATCATGGAATAAATTGGGGTGGAGTGGTCTAGAAGGAGTGAAGCAGAGTGGTGTAGAGTGTGACAGAGTGGCATACAGTGGACTATAGTGCTCTACAGTAACATTCACTGTAGTACAGGGTTGAACAATGGAGTAATATTTGGTAGAGTGGAGGGCCATAGAGTGCCAGAGTGGCGTACAGTGGCATCGTATAAACTACTGTGGTGTACACTGGTATAGACTGGAGGACAGTGTTGTACAGTGTAGTAGCATAGAGTTGAGTTCAGTTTGAACATTGGGTGGAAGACTCACACATCCTTTTTTTCTATTTTTCATTGAGTATTTCAAATTAACATCAACAATGTATGCAAATCACACTTGTCAAATGATAGATGTAAAAATAAAGTTTGACCATCCTGTTTGAACATGTAGCATTCTATTTGGACATGTACCATTCCATTTGCAAATATTTCACAGTATGAACTATGCTTCAGCCGCATGGCGCTAGTCATTGGGATACTCTAGGCATCAGATAGCGCAGAGACATGTATAAAGTAACGTGAATGCTGAGCTATATTTCATTCCGCTCTATAGATGAAAGGTAGGCCTGGAAAGGGGCCCAGAAGTGTTTGGGATGTGAGATCAGGGGTTGCATCTATGCACAATCCTCCCCTACTTTCTAGCAATGACACATACTCTCCAGCCAGCCCAAAGCTGTGGGGGGACAAGCACTACCCCATTGCAGCGCTACCTCTCTTTTAGCCAATAGCAGCGTCATGGACACTAACCTATGGGCGCTGCATGGCACCTTTAGTGTATATCCCAATAATGCCATTAGTGGACAAGGTGCAAGCCCTGCACCCATCATAGCTGAGATCCATTTGAAAACCGTCATCCAGTAAGCATGTACTACAGAGCCGGTCCAGGCGAGGTGTGCAAAGTCAGCTCTCGCATCTTGGCACTTAGCACATGCATCAGATCTGGTATAGTCAAACTTAGCAATATCGGATGGGGATATATAATATCGCTGTAAAAATGTAAAATGTGGTGTTGACAGATAGAAATGCACTGCATCTGTGTGCAGCAGTATGCCCACATTTTGTCACTGATTTTCATCCTGAGTTCTGTCACCCAAACCTTATCCACTCTATTGGTAGTGTCGGGTTTTAGTTCAAGACCGGATCTATATAGTTTAATAATCATGCGTCCCCCCTCAGTAGTGAAGATTGTCAGTGGGGTAAAATCATCAGGAGGGAGTGGATAGGAAGGGTGGAGCGATCAAAACTTTTTGCGCAGTCTCCTGAAAATAAATTGGTCCATGTATGGATTATCCCTATCCCATGGTCCCTCCAAAAGGGGAGTAACATGCCCTTAAGAAAACAAGTCCCCCATAGTGTGGAGGTCATACCTATGAAGGGTACCTTGGGCTTGTTTCTCCCTAGCGAGAGGGGCCAAGGGTTGTCATGCAACGAGATAACGTTGGAATAGAGGGGGCTGTGAGAAGTTGGCCTGGTAAATGCTGTCCACTAGTTATAGTGGGCACCTTACACCAGTCCAAACAACCCTTATTGATGATAGGTTAAAGACAACCTTTATTGAAAGCTATCCTAGTGGTAGCTATGGAGAGCAGCCTTCAGGCTAAGTCTTGAAGGAGTGTAAATCAGCTTGTTTTACCAGTCTATAATCTCTTGGATGAACAAATGAAAGGAGATCTACACCAGGTCTAAATATAAATATATGTATTTATTATAAACACTCCCTACTAGTCTCTTTATGAGGCTAGAGTTCAGAGTACACAAGTTACAAGCAATCAATCAACAGTAAATAGCACAGTTTATGGTAGGCCCCAGGGGAGGACCAAACCATATACTAAGTAAGTGGTATAAGAACCATGACTTAACTAGACACAGTGCCTAGAGCACGTAGAATTGCTGGAACCCCACAGAATCACCCAAGGTAGTGACACAGGAGACCCACTGGGGACTCGTGCAGTGTTTGAACACAGGCGTGAGCCCCGTACAATGCTATGGGAAAGTTGCGGTTGGAAATTTAGAAGTTAAGGACACTTAGAGGTGGACTAGGAACAAGCCCGTTTGGGCTTAGATGGTTCTATGGCTAACACCCAAGGGAGCACTGGAGTACTCGTGTTACCTAACCCAGGGAAACCAGGTGCATAGGTGTCAAATGATGTTGGACGTCTTCGTCGATTTCAATGGCGAGATGCAGCAAAGTGCTGCTGCCGGGAAGAGGAGAAGTGTCCGAAGAGATCCAAGCCTGGATTGAAGATGTGAAGAAACTGAAAGCAGAGGGACAGAGTCTGGGTCACTAGCCAGTGACCAGGGGCACGATAGACGTATGCCCACTGATGTCGGGTGCTTCAGGTGCAAAGAGATGAAGCTTGACTCTTGAGCCACGAGGACCAGATGGCGTCGACAATGACTAGGAGCTGGATTTGAGCTGTCCCACAAAGGATGTTGAGTGCTGCAGCATCGGTGCCTGGATTGGACGCAACCCATGCAGGAAGAGAACAATGGCTTTGGTGCGGACCAGAAAGGTCCTGGGGAATCCCCAAGTGATGGAGAGTCAGGGCACATCTGGAGAGAAGTCCAATTAAAGTACAAGTACCCTTCTTAAGGGCCCACAAGTCGACAGACAAGGGATCACAAAGGGACCTCGAGAGGAAACACTTGAAACCAGCCCACGGGACACTCGGAGTGGGTACGCCAGTGATCTTCAGTGGAATCGCTGTTCGGGGTCTGGACTACAAGTAGCCCAATGCACAGCCTCGGGGGATGCCGGGAAGCGTGTGCAGCTGCAAAGTAACGCGGTGGCCAGGGGTTTGGGTTGAACGGTCGCTAAGAGGGATAGGGGCCTCAAACTTGCTGTGGACGCTGATCAACCTCTAAGACCTCGGAAACCTACCAACTGTACTGCAAAAAGTCTTTGGAGTCCTCAGGAGCTTCAGAGATGCAGACCGGTCAGATGCATCTTTGGTACCTGCCAAGCAGGGGAGTAACACCTTTACTCCACGGGAGATTCTTCAGTCATCTAGTCGTGTAGATTGTCAAAGTTCTGGGATTTCTTTCGCAGAGTTTCGTCCAGGTGTAATCTAAAGACCTGTAGTCAGGGGTTCCTTCTTTATACTCAAGGAAGGGGTAGGACTAACTCTGGGGACCCACCTATGGGAGGGTTTGGAAAGAGGGGTGGCTACACTCATTCCCTTTGTCCAGTTTCGTGCCAGAGCAGGGGTTGGTAGCCCCTGCAGCTGGTTTGAACTGGACTATGCACTGGGACACCAAATGTGCCCCCAGTGCTGACTTCAAAGCACTCTTGGAGTGCACCCACCCAGCCCTAATACACTTAATCCTGCCTGGGTGGTGGTGACACCTCCCTGTGACAGGAAACCTATTGTCCAGGCCTCCCCTGCTGGAGTGTCGGTCAGCAGCAGGAGGCCAGACTCGTGTCTGTGGCTGGCAGCATCCTTTTTGTGATGCCAGGGCTCTGTTAGCTGGTACTGGGTACATCGGTGCTGTCATGTCTCTCCCTCTAGAAGGGTGGTTTCATACTCCCACACCAGTTACTGGTGTGGGGGTATGATTCCAAGGTGTTTGACACCAAACACGACATGTTTCCGTGCAGCCATCCTAAAGTTAGCATTTACCGCGAGGTTATAATTTACTTAAGAGTATGTGGTCAGGCTGCATCACAGACAACCCCGGAGAATAGACTCTGAAGGCTGCAGAGGGGCTCTGCTCATGCAGGGGCACCCTCTCACATAAAACCAAGCACCCTGACTTCAGGATTGATAAGGCCTGCCATAGGGGTGACTGATAGGTTATATGTGCAGTGATACAGTGAGATATAGTGAACCTATATCTCAGTAAGGGGCGCAGGCACCACCCTACTCAGGCTGCTGTAGCAATACAGTGGTGTCATTTTGGAAGGCTTCCCAGGGGTGGCATAATACATGCTGCAGCCCCTGGTAGGCCTCTGAGGTACCTATGCCCTGGGTATATAGTATACCATATAATAGGGACTTATAAGGGCACCCCAGAATCCAATCTGGAGTGTACCTAAGGTACATGGAATCCATTTTAAAGAGAAAGCAGATAAACGGGGGCCCTGAATAGCAAGATAACAGTCCACTAAGTCAAAAACCAGCAAAACGCCAGGAAAAAAAGTGGGGCCACCATGCAGTCAGATTCCACCTTCCTACTGGGGCCAACTGCTAACGTGCCATGCATACGGCACCATGCCCAACAGGTGAAGAACACTGTTTATTTTTTTAAATTTTTAATTTTTTTTATTTTTTGAAATCAACAAAGACAAAAGGAAAAGAAAAGATACATCTTCATCTGCATTGTAACTTATACATATACATGATACAAATGATGCAAGCCTTAGCAATTTCCATCTCTTAAATCAAATAATGTCTCCACGTGCCGCAATGAAAATCTCCTACACGTTGAGCAGTCAAGAAAAACAGGCCACAGCAGAAGATCAACAAAAAGAAATAAGAAAACACAAATGAAACCCAAGAAGAAAAATGCATTGTCAATCACATAGCAGCGTCTACTGAAAATTACAGGCACTGTGCAAGCCTTCCGCTTAGTTCCTCTCCCAGTTGTGTTATTCCTATGAAAGGATCCCCTCAGCCCCTCTCACTACAGACCACGCCCCCCCTGAGTATCCACACCAACCCACTGCTTTACTCAGCTTTATCAAGCAGATATAATCTCAACGGCTCCCAGATGTCTCTCGGCCTCGATCTAAGAGGCAGTTCTTCCGCATATACAGTAAGGTTATCATGGCAGTGTACCAGGTCAGTCAGCCACTCCTTGAGGACGGGCCGGTGCCCCCTCCCCCATGTGACCACCACCCTTTGTGCAGACATCAGTAGCGCCAGTCGCACAAAATTGCCACTTGCCCCTCTCAAATGCGGCACGCAACATAAGAGGCACACCAGAGGGGTAAAAGGGAGGTCCACAGCAACCATCTCCCGCAAGCAATCCACCACCGCAACCCAGAAGTCTGCCTCTGCCCTGCAATTCCACGCTAAATGCATGAAGTCTGCATCATCCTGTCCGCACCTGTCGCAGCGCGCCGACTCACGCAGCCCATACCCATACAATCGTACAGGGGTGTGATACACCTGGTGTATATATTTAAAATGGATAATTTTTAGATTGCCGTTCATACAGAGTTTCCCCGTTAATCCGCAGACATGCTTCCAGTTATCTTCAGAGATAGCCGCAGGCAGACACTCATTCCATCTGACCCAGCTCTTATCTATCACATCCACTGTTTCATCTTTAATAAGAGTATATAATTTAGAAATCAGCCTCTTATTATTAGGTGTGGTGAGAACAGTTTGCAGGGACAGCAGTGCCGGTGGCTCGATCGGAAAGGTGGTGTAATGTGCTCTGGCAGCATGTCTCAGCCTATGGATCACGAACCAAAAAAGAAGCGACTGATTTGTGATATGCTGTAAATCCTCTTGCGTGACAAATGTGCCGTTTGGATAGATATCCCTCATGTGTGAAATTCCTGCCTCTTTCAAGACCCTCATAGACGGGGCCTCGTGCGTGACAGACATGCGCGCATGATGTTCTGGTCGCATTTCCGGTGCGTATAAAGGCAACTTCTGTGCTAACTTCCCGATCCTCTGCCAAGCCGAGATCGTGGCGTCAACTGCATTTATTTCTGATCTCGGGGTGCCCCGCGAGCGATGAGTGATCACACTGTGCAGTGGAACGGGAGCCGCATCACCCTCCTCCACTGCGACGTGCGGCGTAAATGCGTGCGGCCTATACCAATAATAAAGATGCTGTGCATGCGCACTAAGATGATATGCATAGAAATCCGGTGGCGCGAATCCCCCCCTTTCATATCCCTTGGTGAGGACCGACCACTGCACTCGCACAGTCTTGCCCCCAAAGCAGTCTGAGTAAGTGGCTACGGAGAGTCTTAAAAAATTCCATATTGAGCACAATTGGCACGTTTGCAAAACAAATATAGAAATCTAGATAACACAACCATTTTAATGAGAGCAATGCGGTCCGCCAGTGACAGTGGTAGTAAAAGCCAGGTCTCGACCATAGTCTCCAGTTTCGAGCATGCCCTACCGTAGTTCTCCCGGAGCACCACTGTGGGGTCCCGATGCACCCAAACACCCAGATACTTAACTGGGTCTGTGGACCACATTAGCGGAAATTCCAGAACAGGCTGTGCAGTGCCGGCCGTTAGTGGGATTATAAATGACTTCTCCCAATTAATAAGTAGGCCTGAAATAAGTCCAAAGCGTACATACTCTGGCAATAATTGCGTCAGGTATCTGGCTGGCTCACGCACAAAAAGAACCATGTCGTCAGCATATAGTGATATTGATACCGGCCGGTAATTAAAATTCAATGCAGTCTCTCTGTGACGCTGACGAATAACACAGGCCAGTGGTTCCAGGATAATCGCAAATAGTAGAGGCGAGTGAGGGCACCCCTGCCGGGTGCCTCTCTCAATGCGTAGTGACTCAGATGTCAGCCCGCCCACCCGTACTCTCGCCAACGGAGCTGTGTATAGCACCGTTATCAATTGGAGAAACAATGGGGGAAATCCCATACGCCGCAGCACCTGATGCATATAGTACCATTCCACCGAGTCAAACGCCTTGGCGGCATCCAGCAGCACTGCAGCCACCTCTAGGTCAGGTTCTAAGACATGAAACATAGAGAAGAGCGTGCGGAGGTTATGTGAGGTGGACCGCTCCGTCACAAACCCCGATTGATCAGGCAATATCAACCCCTGCAGCAGCGGCTGTAGTTTGGTGGCGAGGATCTTTGCCAGAATCTTAGCGTCTATATTTATTAGTGACAGCGGTCGGTATGACTCACAGCAATCCGCCGGTTTGTCTTTCTTAAGTAAGGTAACAATAAGTGCCTCTCTTAATGACGGAGGAAGCATCCCCGCGCCGTACGCTTCCGCAAATACTTCTAACAGATGCGACACAATCAGATCTACATATTTCTTATAAAATTCCACCGATAGCCCGTCTGGACCGGGCGCCTTGCCATTAGGAAGCGCCGCTATCGCCAATTTTATATCCTGCTTATCTATGGGAAGACAAAGATATTTACGCTGCACGTCAGACAGCCAGGCACAGGCGATATCCTCCAGGTATGCCTCAAAATTCTCCGCCGGCAGCGATCCCCTTGTACTATACAAATCTGTGTAGAACACGCGGAACTGCTCAGTGATGGCCTCCGAAGTGTAGTGCTCTACCCCCGCGACATCTACTATCATGTCCACACGCTGCTGTTCGAGATGCTCCTTTATCTTAAATGCTAGCGTGCGACTCGGTCTGCCTGCCTCTCCGTACCGTCTGGCTGTATGTCTACATTTACGAGACAAATATTTAACCTCCGTCTCCGCAAAAGAGTCATATTCCCCAATCAGCTCTTGTATCCGAGCCAGTGTGGCCGCAGCAGACTGACTCTCGTAGTTGCGCTCCAAGCCACGCAGTTCACCTTCAATTCTCTGTAGTTGTGTCCGTATATCAAGGAGTATGCTCACAGCGGTCCCAATGCACACCTCTCTGATAGTGACCTTAAAGGCCTCCCAGAGCGTCGCTGCCTGGTCTACCGTACCTTTTTTAACGCAAAATACTGTACTATGGCCTCATGTATGCTCTTCTCGTACACTGGGTCCAGAAGTGCCTTGGACCGCAACCTCCATGTAAACGGGCGATGCACACCCCTCGGATTCCTCAAAACCAATTTCACCGGATTATGATCTGAAAGCGTACGAGCAAGTGGCACCACCTCATCGATCCATTCCATCAACTCATCATCAATCAGCCAGTAGTCGAGCCTAGACCAACTTCCATGCATAGGTGTTGCATGAGTGCCCTCCCACCTCTGCAGGTTCCGCAGTCTCCACACGTCACATAACCCAAACTCTTCCATAGCCCTTATCACTCTTCCAGCAACTCTCGGGGTACGGTGCGTCACAGGATTCGACTTATCCAGCTGTGCGTTCAGGTAGGTGTTCAAGTCCCCACCCCAGATAACAGGGGCAGCCGGCCAATCTCTCAACCGTACACAAATACGATCCACACACACTGGGTCATCAGCTATGAGCCCATACATATTTATAATGATGACCAACTTGCCCTGCAACTTCCCACATACCATTGCACACCTCCCATCATCATCCGTGTAAGTGTGTAACACCTGAAAGTCTACACCTTTCTTGACCAATATCAGTCAGACAGTCAATCACTTTTATTCGATTTATAAAAAATCACAAAAAGACACAGAATACAGATCATCAAAAGGACAATAGAATGCAATGTTAAAATACATACTATTAAAATACAACAAGGAATACGGATAAAAGTTTCATATTTGAGGTAAGCATATTTCATTAGATCAATTAAAACAATATTTATAATTATTTCTTTCATCATCAAAAGAGTTTCATGGTAAAAAAAGTATTACACAAACTTGAGAATGATGCACCAGCACATTAGTGAGATAATTCAGTTATACTGTGTCCGTGCCGTGCATTGTTACGCTTCTTGTTCAAGCGAACTCCTGCCACTAAAAAACTTGCTACGTGAAAAGTAACGCGTACACTAGCCAAAAGTTGCAAGAACAAGAGCGCTGGCCTGACCTGTAAGAAGCCAGCCTCTCGAAGAATTGGTAAAAGATATTTTTTTCTAATTGGTGCATAGTGATCGCAAAACATAATAAAATGTAATGTGTCCTGTAATGAGAAGTGGTCACAGTCACAAGGACTTGCGTTAACAGGAGTGTCCCACGTAGTATAGGAGCCCAGCATAAAGTGTATCAAGGTTAGACGGAATCTGGTTAAAAGAAAACGGTGAAATGGTTTATTTACAAAAACTAGGTAGGGTTCAGGTCCTGGAGCGGTAATGAGGGCATAGTTTCTTCTGACTAGCGGTTTTTTCATCTCTATCTCCTCCCACTCTGCCATAAGTAAATTCATCAATGTGAGTTTTATCACCGTAACATCCTCTTTTTTGATGCGATCTGGAGAGTGAAATTGCTCTGTGCGCCCCACATATGATAACAAAGATTTTACATAGGCCAACCATGGGATTTTTTGGGCTCCCTCCAGGGCTAGACAGTCTTTGAGGATCAGATGGTTTAAAGAGACTTCCTCGTTAAGCCAGGTTTTTAGCCAACAGATAACAGGGGCAGATTTTATTTGGTCTGTGACAAACCCGATGCCTAACTCTGAGTGTGTGGTGAAAGTAGGAGTAGACTGGGGAACGGAAAGCAACGTTCTAAGAAATTTGTTTTCCGCCCTCTGGATGGTATCAGGTTTTGTATATCCCCAGATTGAAGACCCATAGGTGGCTATAGCCAAACATTTGGCTTTATATACTTTGAGAATAGCCTCCATAGGTCGTGACCCCATTCTTTTAACAAAACTCAGGAGGGCTGCAGCAGATCTTACAACTGCATTTGTTTTTAACTTATGTTGGATGCCCCAAGTTCCCCTGTCGTCGAAAATCACACCCAGGTAAGTGAAGGAAGAGACCCTCCGAACTTCTTTCCCTGTACAAGAGAAGGCTATAGGTTTCTTATTCCTGCCATTTAGTCCCACAATCATGACCTGGGATTTTTGGGTGTTTATTTTCAAATCTAAGGAGGTCATGAAATCACCAAAAGAGGCCAGTAATTTGTTGAGTGCCACACCTGTTCGGGCCAGAAGGACCGCGTCATCCGCGTACAGGAGGACCGGGATGTTGGTCTCCCCTGCACGCGGGACGTCAACTGCCAAGGTGATAAGCACTGACTCAAGTGAGTTTATATATAGGGTGAAGAGGAGGGGGGCAAGGATGCACCCTTGCCGCACCCCCTCTCAGATTTAAAAAATCTAGTACATCTTCCCTCCCGGGTGACTCTGACAGAGGCCTGAAGTCCTCGGTGGAGATCAGCCAAAAGGCCCACCAATGCTGGCTCAATACCCATGTCCAAAAGGACCTCCCACAGCCTTGACCTGTTGACCAGGTCAAAGGCTGAAGAGAGGTCCATAAAGGCCATGTACAAAGCCCCCTTTTTCACTATAGTATATTTACTGATGATCAAATGCAGATTTAAACATTGATCCAATGTACTCCTTTTGGGCCTGAAACCATACTGGGCATTGGTCATAGTTCCTCTTCCTTCTAGCCATGTTGTTATTCTGCCTAAAATGACTCTGCCCAAGATTTTAACAGCAGAGTCTATTAGGGAGATAGGCCTATAGCAGGTGGGATCGCCCCTTTGACCTTTTTTGAAAATTGAAATGATTATGGATCTAGCCCAAGACTGAGGGAATATATTTTCTCTTGCAGAGTTGAAAACATTTGTCAGAATCTTGGCCCAAAATTTAGGGGCGGACTTATATAAGTCCGCAGGGACCCCATCAGGGCCCGGCGCCTTATTCTTAAGTGTTTCGTTTATAGCTTTTTCTACATCTTCCTCATTAAAAGCTTGAATAGGCTCTTGGCGGGGGTGGGGAAAGAGCTCCTGTGTGTGGCCAGAGATAGGCTGGCTGTAGATGTTACCAAAATGGGCAAGCCACTGCTATTCCGGGATGACACATTCTACACCGTGATTCTCCACCCCTGAAAAATAAGGGTGATTAATCGCCTCCCAGAATTTAGAGCTATCCCGCAAAACTTCGTCTGATTGCAGGTCATTCCAAGCTTGTTCTTTAATCTGATTTTTCCGGACATGAAGAGCGTGTTTATATTTCTTCCTGAGAAGAGCTATATGTGTTCTGTTTCTTGGTTTCTCCTTCAGACCTTTTAAGAGGGTGGAGTGTGCCTTGGTGCAGTTTGTGTCAAACCACTGTTTTCCTCTCTGCCCCCCTGTTTTTGGTTTGAGCTTTAGGTCAGTGTTTACTTGTTTGCATATTGAATTAAAAGCCTCAACTATTCTAGTGTTGGGGGCAGCAGGGTCTGAGCAAATACCAACCTCCTCTTCAACCTTTGCTAAGACATCTTTTAAGAAAGTGACCGGAGTCACATTAGACCATTTCAACCTTCTGCCCTGATCTTTAGTTATCAGGTCAATAGTGCATTGCGTCTCAGAATCTTTAAAATCTAGTGACCCCACCTGAGCAACCTCTAGTATCAAGGGGTTATGGTCGCTGAAAGGAGAGTTTTCTACCCTATAGCTTAAAATAAAGGACAAAGTAAAAGATGATAAAAAAATATAATCTATGACTGAACCTGTGCCTTTCCCTTTGTATGTTGAGGATCTAAGACCTACGGGACAGCAACTTGATTCATAAAGATTAAAGGAGGCCAAAAGGTTCTCCAAAGCTTCCCCACATTTAGTGTGTTCAAGATGTGTGGGGAGCGAAAAAGGTGGCCCTCCTTTGTCTTCCAAGATGCAATCCGACCGACAGGGGTGTATATTGAAATCGCCCATAAGAATAACCTCAAAGCTATTGTTTATGGTTCTATACTTATCCAAGAGTTCCTCAAGGGATTCTAAATGTTGATTTGTACTGACAATTTCGGGGGAATTGTAAAAATTAATAAATAAAATAGTGGGTGAATTAGCCACTAATAGTTCTACTGCTAGACTATGGGGGGAGCCTGACTCTAGCTGTTTGGCTGTCCCTTTCAAATTAAGTGAGATTAATAAGGATAAACCTCCCTTTGCTCTCCCCGCCACACTTGGTTTAGCTGGGATGCTAAAGTGGGCATACCCATCTAAGGCAAATCTGTTGACTGTGTCCCAAGTTTCTTGGAAGGAGATTATATCAAATGATGAAACAAAGCCCAGCCAATTCTCGTCATGGCTCTTGGATCTAGAGCCGGCAACGTTCCAACTAAGAATTCTACATACATTTTTTCTAGCTGGATTCGGAGAGGGCCTATTATTAATGTCACGGGGTTTATGTAGTCAATCGGAATCACCCAGGTGTAACAGTGGTGTGAAGCGATTAGACAATGGCAAACCCCCAGTCTGTGTGTCATCAATGATTTGAGTGGATATCATAATTGGGGGGGAAGCTGGGAAATAGGAACCGGAGCTCCACTCTTGGGGTGCATAGCAAAGTAACAGGGTCCTAATGTTGGTGTATAACTTTTTCCAGTTACCCTCTGGGACCAGGTGCATGTCTTATGACTCCCCCTCGGCGGATAGAAATAGCCTAGAGGGAGTGGTCTAATATCGTTTTTTGCGATTGGGGACCCATCCCAGAATAATTTTTCGGCAACTTCTTTCCCTGAAAAATTTACCACAATACAATCTCCAGTAATGTTCTTCCCCCTCTGTCCTACCCACCCCACCCTTCTAGCCATAATGATGGAGGGGGATATGTCATGCTCCCCACTTGAATATTGTTTACACCATTCCCTGGTTTTATCCAAGAGGTCCCTGGTAGACTCTCTCTCGTTTGGTTCTAAAAGAGGGACCCCGGTGATTACTGCCACAAAAGGGGCGGCATCTGGTGGGAGGTGCAGCCTAGGGGAATTTGGGTTGAATGTGATATGAGGGGAGTTAGGGCGTACAGTATTCGCAAATGTGTTCGTTGTTGGTGGAATGGGGGTTGATCTTATTAATAGGTTTCCAATAGCGGGACTGCCTGATTTTGGGGCTGGAGTTGGTGACACATATTTAAGTGAGGCAGGCGGACCTAAGATCCCAGGGCGGTCTACCGCCCCTGAACATTCCATAGTCTCTGTATTATTGTTCTCGAGAGACTTGCTGTCTATTTGATGGTGTCGTTCTAAAGTATTAAAATCATTAATAAATGAATCTATTTTTTCACACCTCTTTAGTAAGCCAGCTAAACACGTATTCAAGCAGTCAACAATGTCTTTGCCGATTTCCTCCAAGATAGGCTCTAATCGAGCACTAATCAATTCTTCCATTTTATCCCCCAAAAGTGAACAAATGCCATTGACATAATCCTGATTAAGGGACACATGATTAAGTTCCCCCCACATTTCTTAGGCCTCTGTTTAGCCGTTTTTAGCAATACATTTGTACTATGAATATCTGGGCGTAGTGTCGGAGAGATATGAGGCACAAGATCTTGTGTGGGTAGCGCCACAGTCAAAATACATTCCTTCATTGTCTCTGTGGGTACAAGGGGGGATGCCAAAGTGGATGGATCGTTAGCCTTTCCCATTTCCAACTCCTTTTCCGCGTTAGCTATTTTTTGATTGATAGCACCTACCGCAGAAGTTAGGTATGAAATAATTGTGTCCGCCTTGCGAGGGACCTTAGCGTCTTTAGCCCCTTGCCCCTCATTTTCCAAATGTTTGCGCTTACCCATTGATGTGGCTCAGAGGGGTAGCCCTGCCCGGCCTCTTCTGGCCACAGATGGCCCGCCCTCTGCCCGGGCTCAGCCCGGCGACACCCGAGCGCGTCCCGCGACGCGGGAGGAAGCGCTGGAATATGTGGGCCTCCGGGCGGAAGTGTCTGTGGTCCGGTGGCGCGAAGCAAGGGAGGCTGGGTATTGTAGTTTGTCTTTACCTCTGCTGCCCGACCCCTCTCGGCGGCCGCTGGTGAGCCGCTGGTGAGCTGCGGCGGTGGGGGCAAGCAGTGCAGGCTGGGAGCTTCTCCCGGCACGAACAGCAACAACGCCATGGCCTCCAAGGCTGGTGAGTTAAGTCAGAGACCTCATGCCCCAGGGGGAGTTTTACACGAGGATGACAGTGTTTAAAATAGCTCTTACGGCTATTATGCTATTGTACAGCAGATAGTCGACCACCTTCACATAAATCCTCTCAATGTCCGATGGCAAAATGCCAAAATGCTAACAGGTCTTCTCAGGCTCCTGAGCGCTCTTGAGCACTGGCTTCCTTATACTCCAGCTGAAACTGAGAAAAAAGAGCCACCCTGGAGAGAACCGCAGCGACTGGCCAGAAAAGAGGAGAAAACGCCTGTTAAGTCGAGCGTGGAAGGAGATCTCCCACCTCTCCTCCACCTTGCCCCCACCTCACCTCACCTCGGGTGGTGAATAGTGTTCCTGACAGCTGCGATCTCCCCCGGGTCTTGGTCGCCTTTGTTCTGCTTTCACCACAGCTGTTGGCCGTCCGAAGCAGTCCAGAGCAGAACGCCGTTATTAGCAAAGCCGGGTTCCCGTGTGCGGACCCGCTTAAAACTGCAGCTTAAAACCTTCCTGCTCCTCTCTCCGCTCTCCACACGGGGAAAAGAGACACCCACGATGAAAACCACATGTGCAGACGAAACGCCGGTAGGATACAGGGTACGTGCTCAAACAGCTTCTGTCCGTGGCGCCATTGACGGGGGTGGAGCTATCATCACATCTCTTGCATAGGAGGAATACGAAGCAGTCAAACAGAAGCCTGCACATCTTCCCACAGCCCCGCATGTCGCTAGCGGAGCCAGATGCATTTCATGCAGCAACACAAGTTGTATCTCGTGTCTATTTAAGTATGCGAGCACCTGCCTCACTTTTTTTGGAGAATTGAGGCCGCGGACATTCCAGGTCAGCATCGCACATCTATCTGCCATCAGACATTAGGAATCCCAATAATTGCAGTTCGTGGCACAGCACCCAGGGGGACATAGCAAAATCAACAGCAACACAACTCGAGTACATCAACAACAACACATCTTGGCCTGCACAGTTGACTGAATTCAATGCTGAGAACACATAAATCATACAGAAACCTTGCAACCCCAGCCGCCCCCCCCGCTTCCCACTCTAACCTCCCAATCAGGTCGTGATCCTGACCCCCCCACCCTCAATGTGCCAGTCATAAGGGTGAAACCCTCCAGGGGAAGAGGCACAGCAGCGTGCGGCCGCCGGAACTATGTCAATTTCACACCTGCCAGGCCCCAACCAAAGAACATTGGGCCAGATGTAGGTCGGTCGGTAACGGCCGAAAATCGGTATTTTCGGCCGTTACCAACCGGTAATTCAGAAATGGCATGTAGGGCCCTGAATTTTACAAATCGGTAAATTTACCGATCGGTAAATTTACCGATTCTGTAAAATACCGAATCGGTATTTTTACCGATTCGGTAAATTTGAGATGTAGGTGGGACTCTTCTGAGTCCCACAAGCCTTACAGAATCGGTATTTTACCATCAAATCCATTTTGATGGTAAAATACCGATTCCGGTGTGCATGCACATGTGTGCATGCACACCTCTGCCATATGACAGGCAGACCTGCCCTTGGGGCATGTATGCCTGCCACATGGCACCCGAGCCTATTTTTGGGGTGCCAGAGGGTGTCAAAGTGACACCCCCTGCACCCTTGCTAAAATCGCTAATTACCGATTCTGTAATTACAGAATCGGTATTGCCCATTGATTCCTATGGGCTTCACAGCCCATAGGAATCAATAGGAAATACCGATTCGGTATTTCCAGATTCGGTAAATACCGAATCTTAAAGATTCGGTATTTACACATCTGGAAATACCTACATCTCCCCCCTTCATATTTACCACTTCTTAAATACCGAATCGGTAAAATTTGGTATTTAAGAAGTGGTAAATATGATTTACCTACATCGGGCCCATTGTGAACAACATGTCTTAGCCCCCCCCCCGCTACGCCCAAGGAGACATCCTGTAGAATAGGCATCCCCGCCATTCCCCTCCATCTCTAAATCTATCATGAGACATCATAGCCTAAGCGATACCAGTGGAGGCATATTAGCAAAAAGGCACCTAGGCGGTCATTTATAGTGTCTAGTCATTAGTCTGCATCGTCCAGCCCCGACACCGCCTGTTCTTCCTCTGCACGTTAACGTTGCAACTTAGCTTTGCAGATGTGTTTTGTGAACTTTAATGCAGACTTTGCGTCTGTGAAGAAGTGGGAGTGCTCCTCATGGGTGATCTTCAGATTCGCCGGGTACAACATGGCGTAAGGCACCGCCGCCTCCCTCAGCAACTTTTTCACCGGTACAAACTCCCGTCGAGGCGACTGCACAGCCAGCGTATAGTCCGGAAAAAAAGATAATGTATCTCCGTTAAACACCACCGGCTCCTTCGCCCTTGCCTCTCTCAGGATAGCGTCTCTGTCTGCATAATTAAGCAGTCGTGCAATGATCGGGCGCGACGCCGCCCCGGGATTGGGCCTGGGCCCCAAGGATCTGTGCGCTCTTTCCACTATCATCACATTTGAAGAGCTTGCGTTACATGCCGTCAAGGAAAGGCTCCATTTTAGATATTGGCGTGGTTTCCGATAGGCCAATAATTTGCAAGTTGTTGCGCCTGGACCTCGCTTCTAAATCCTCGTTCTTTGAACTAATCACCTCGAGAATCTTCTCCATTTGTAGGATCTGTGTGCGTGCTCCGCCTGCGAGTCGTGTCCATCAGCGACCCGGTTCTCAAGAACATCCAAGCAGTGTTCGTGCTTGTCCACTTTCTTTTTTACAACATCCAATCCAGTCGCGAGAGCGTCAATTTTACTGTTGATAGACTTCATCCCTGCACGCAGTTCCAAGAGTATTGTTCTGGTATCATCTTCTGCGTCTTCTTGAAGACTCGAGGCGCCGCGCGGGTCGCCCTGCTCGCCCGAGCCGTCCGTGGTGCGCGTCGACCTCTTATTCTCAAATGTCAGCTTCACTTGTTTGGGCTCCGACTTGCCCATGGTAGTCAACTAATTGGGCCCAACAATCCGAGAACACCTACAGTCCAGCCAGAGAGCAGACAGCAGTTAAGATCCGCAGCACTTCAATCAGGCAGCCGTTTCATCACCTAGGGCGCCTCTGTAGGCCTGGCAGGTGGCCTTCCACAACTCAATGCCACTCAGGGCGCCAGGGAGCCAATCGCGCCGATCGCAGTGCCTCAGTGCCACTTCACTCAGCACCGCCGCTCCACACTGCCAGGTCCCCTCAGTCCGGCATATCCCATGTGCGCCCCAGTTGCAGGTCATCCAGGGCAGGCACTCACAGACCAGTAGGGGCCATAACACCGCCCCCGACTGCCTCGGAGCCCCCCGCAGCCTAACGCTTGCCCTCGGCCGAACCGACCCAAGAGCGAGACAAGATGGCCGACAGGGAGCACTCCACTGGCCCTGAGAGAAGTCCAACACCCAACCTGCCGCGATGAGCAGCGCCGCTCTGATCTAAGCTCCCCGAGGCCCCACCACGTAGGTCCCGCAAGGCGCCGCCTCACCTAGGGGGCACACCACCTTGCCAGCCCCACGCCACACGGCCCGAGGGCCAGATCGTCCCTGGCACCTCACTCACCTCACCAGCGCCTCATGTGCAGAGCTCGTCTCCTCGACCTCTCCCAGCCGCATCCGGTGACTGGCTGCCAAACAGCTCCCCACTCGGTCCTTGCGACAGCCGGATCGCCTAACATCAGAGACCGCAGGGCAGAGTCCTCCAGCAGAATAAAATGATGCCCGTTGCCAGCCAGGGCCCACCTCCGTGATCTGACCTCTCACCATGTCCGGTCGTAAATTTTCCGCAAGCCGCCAGCCGCTACCCTGTATCCGCCAGCCAGAGTACTCCGAACGCACTTCAACCGCTTCAGGAGTCCTCTTAGGCGGGGAGCGCCCCGGACGCCCGTTATGCAGCCACCATTTTCTTGTTGTCTCCGCGGTCCACTGCCTCGCAGAGTTCGGGGGAGAAGCGCGGGGCTCCAACCCTCCACACCGCCTCAGATAATGCCAATAGCCTCCCGGGGGCACCGAGGGGTTTTTTGTCATGCCCAGCAGCTTCAGAAGGATGGTAAGAGCCCAGTGTATGGTTCCAGCGCACGGAGCTCCCCTACAAGGCAGCCATTCTGCTACACGCCGTAGCCTCGCCCCCTAAAGAAGAACACTGTTTCTATGTCCATATCGTCAATTGGAATTCGCTTGGGTAGAATCTGGGTGTGCCTGATTCTTTCAAGAACCACTTTTTCAGGGAGTCAATAGGGTATTCGAGTCTCAGGATGGTACAAACGGTATCTGTAATGGCATTGAGCTGCTAGATAATATAAATGTTGGTCAGGGACACATAGGCCCCCGTCCTCATAAGGGAGTGTAAGTGTATCTCAACGAATACGGGAACAGGTTCCCGCTCATATTAATCGCAAAAGGTTTCATCTTAGTGTGTTGAGAAAGACTATTATTTGGAACCACAGGGGGATGCTAGTGAGCGGCATAGTGTGTGTCGCATTTCCAACAATATTTATATCATCATTCACAGTATTCTCGTTAGCCCCTCTGATACCCCCGGGGTCAAAGCACATACGGATTTTATTACACATATCACAGTGATTAGGGACTGGGTTCGAATTAGGGGGATCATTTGGGGTCGGGAGTTATTGGTTGGCATGGTTAACGTGGATAGCCTGCCTGCATCAGTGGGTACAGGCCTACGGGGATATGCGGGGGAGGCAATATTTGAAGACACAGGTTGGGGCACGAGGGACTCAACATGCAAAAGATCCCTCAAAGAGGCAAGAAAACTGTCAAGTGCACACTTAACACGATCGGTAATAGTATCCATGATATCGCTTACTGCCACTTCACTCCTATTGCTACCATTACTATCAATAAGAAACTGATCAGTCTCGGTCTGTGTTCCAGTAGAGCAATAGAGGGGGTCAATATCTGGAGCGTGCACCTGGACCGCAACTGTTGTAAGATTGGGAGGAGGGCGAATCCAAGAGTTCAGCGCTGTACGTGTTGAGCATGGACGAGTCGGTTGCTTCTTCTTGGCACCTCCTACTTTGGATGGCTTCCTTTCACGTTTTGCCCCAATGGATGCACCACCGTTCTTTGGGGTGTCTAATGCAGGGGCATGGGCTATGGTGTCACCTCTGGGCTCCTCACAAATTGTAATGGGAATGTCTGAGTCCCTGGTGTTTGTGTTAATAATTTCAACTATCGGAATCAGGGGTTGATGTGGTAGCCCAAGACCTAGAGAGAGTCGCCTCTCAGTCAATTCAATTTCATTACTGACAATGCTGACCGCTCTTTTCAGCATATTATCGATACTTGTTGCAGCAGGACTAAATGCCGGTTGTCCCACACGCTTCCCCAAAGCCACGTTATCGCATAGGTCTAAGTATAGAAAAATATTCTTAGCTCACCAAAGAGTTACAATCAGCAAAGCTCTGGGTGGAAGGGGGGTAGCCCAGTCCAGTCTCCTACGGTCTCTGACGGGCGCGGATGGGCCCGCCCTTGGCCCGTGCTTGGCCCGGGCACGCCCGCATGCGTCCCGCGCTGCGGGAGCCCTGCGATGATTTTAAGCGCCTCCTGATGTCCTTGGTGTAGCGTGGGCAGTGTGAGCAGCGTTTCCTGCCGCGGAGGATGCTGGGATATGTGTGCCCGGCTGGAGATGTCTGCTTCCAACCGGGACCGGCGCAACAGGGCTGCCCAACTGATTTGTCTGGCGGTGCGCGGCAGGAATCAGCAACTTCAGAGGTGAGTTATGCCAGGTAGAAAGGACTCCCGTGCTGCGGGAGCCCTGCGATGATTTTAAGCGCCTCCTGATGCGCTTGGTGTAACGTGGGCGGCGTAAGAGGCGTTTCCTTCTGCGGAGGATGCTGGGATATGTGGTCCCAGCTAGCGATGTCCGCTCCCAACCGGGACCGGTGCAACAGGGCTGCCCAACTGACTCGTCTGGCGGTTGGTGGCCTGAATCAGCAACTTCAGAGGTGAGTTATGCCAGGTAGAAAGGACATGCATATAGATTGTTTTCTAAACCAGCAGTTTTAGATATTGATTTTTCTAAAGAATCCAATTTTGTCTTCAATTTTTTGGTCAAAATAATAGTGATTCCTTCATGCTCGATTTTATCGATGGCTTCCATTTTTATTATTTCTTCATTAATCCAGTTTCAAAAGTTGTTAGTTGAAGATAGAACACTCACGCAGTGTTGGCATTATGCAGATTACAGATTTGTTTTCTGCAATTTTCATGTATATTTTCTCAGGAACTACATTTTCATTTGGAAACAAATTGGAAAGTAATCGAGTCTGCAAAGCTTGTTTGCCATGTTCAGTCAGTAGTCCAATTCTTATATCTTGGAGAATAGTTCCATAATCAACATCATTTGCCTGTCGCATATTTGTAATGAGTTCTTTGCATTCAAAATATGACCAAATGTTCATGTTTCCAACACTACCCAGAGACTTTTTGGTGTCTTCATGCGCAAGTGTTTTAAATACTGGTTGTCCTTTTACAGGAGTAATTTGCAGTAGATCTCCAAAAACTGACATGTTTTCCTCCAAATAACACGCATACTCTGTTTTAAGAATTTGCTGCATTCTTAAATGCACAAACGCAAGCATTAAGTTTGAAACCATGCTTACCTCATCAATAATGAGAAGTTTCATTTTCTTCAAGACTCTTGAAACTTCACAACAAGCTTCTCCAGACAGCTTGTGGTATTCCAATTTGTTTTCATGCTCTACTAGTGACATTAGTAAACAATGTAAAGTAATTCCTTTAATTTTGTGTGCTGCCAACCCAGTTGGAGCAGTGACAACACAAGACAAATGGGACTCAGTTGTTTTTTGTAGATAACTTGTAATTACTTTAATTAAAAAACTTTTTCCTGTTCCAGGTTGTCCACTCACGCACATTCGGATAGGTTGAAATGACGTTCATGAGCATTCTTTCTTTTCATGAAGTAATCCATGGTCAATCTGTTGTCTCACTTGCTCATATATTTGTTTTTGCTCAACATTTAGTTGTTATTCCAAGTTTGCTAAGTTTGTTACATCGTCTTGAGCTTGATGCATTGCTGTTTCCACCTCATTCATGGCGATTGCTGCTTCATTTTCAACAATTGGTTGTCCTAGTGGATCTTGACTCAGCGCAGCAGAACTTTGACTGTCTTGAGAACTGTCTCTAGCAATCTCAGCTGCAATTGTAGCTTCTTGATCAATTTCATCATTCAACATTTTCATATAATTTGCAAAAGCACTGCATTGTATGCTATCTTTACAAGCATTAAAGGAATCTTCATAGCTCTGGAAATCTCCAAGTAGTTCTAGTTCTGAACGCCATGGTTTGAATAGTTGTAAAAGGGCTAAATAGTAAAATTCCCTTTTATCAGCAGTGTTGCAACTCAGCTTTCTGTGATCAATCAAATTTCCTTTTGTTTGTTTCACCAAAAATTCTTCGGAACCATTGACTCCATATTTTCCATCATTGATGTTCTCTTTAGTATTTGGTTTAAAAGTGTAGTTTTGCAGCACTTTATAGAGACACATGTTCTCAAGATGATGACTTCTGTTTGGGTAATATGTGTCCAACATATTCTTTTTCAAAATATCTGTACTTTTTGGATCTTTTGCTGCTAAATATTCAATTTCTTGTACAGATTTCAGTACTCTATTTCGCATTGCTGCAAGACCTAGACTCACATAACGGATTCTTCTAGATTTGGAGTTTAGATTTGCCGATGATAACCGATCTGAGCATTCGTATGCTCCAATTTCTCGATGGGATAACATCTTCAAACTGAAACTATATAATTTCTTACTTAGAGTCTTCTCGTGAGAAATCTCTTCCCACATTTCTTTCAATTCCGTCTTTTCTGATTTTGTAATATAGGACGTTACATATCGAGCAACAGCAATGGAATTGTCTGCAACTTATTGAATATCCAAGTTAGCATTCCACATGGACAAAATAACTGGGTTGTAGTCATTTATGTATTTTGACTCTTCATTTCTTCTTAAGTTGTAGGTATTTTTTGGAGACTTTCTTGTGATAGTATGTCGCAAAAATGACATAAAACTGTTCACTCTTCCTTTGGACATTACAGGACGTGGAAATGCAAAACGACATTTGGTGGAGAACTTGTCCTTAGATTTGTACTTTCGTCGACAGTATTTTCCATATCGGTGGCTTTGGAATCGTAACACTTGTGCTCTTAAGTTGTTTTCTTCTGTGCTTTTGGGTATAGCACATGTTGCATATTGTTCAATAAAGCTCAAAACAGTATCATCTGCATCTGTTACAAATTTGGGAGTATCCTTAATCCATAACAGCATATGTATATGAGGAGCACCTCTTGCTTGATACTCCTTTCTCCAAAAGAAATCCACAACTTCTCCAAGAGGAGTTTTTTTTATTGCAGATAAAAGACATCATAGCCTCAAATCTGTGATTGGAATACCTGCATACATTATCAGGATCCAAAGAGCACAATTCTTCAGGTGTCTTGTATTCGATATTTTGTATATTAGAATTGGCCTCGCGAGGAAATTCTAGTAAATCATCCCAAGCGTACTCAGCACAGCTTAGGGTAAGGAACCATGTTGGAGTTCCTAAGTTCCGTAGCATACATTTCAGTTCTCCATGACGATGTTACCAATATTCATTAGTCCCACGTTGACATGCCATTAAATTAATGAGCTGAGATTCTAGATGATCATCTCTCTGGTGCACTTTATCCATAAAATCTTTTGCAGATAGATTTTGCAGACGTATTCCAGTTTTTAGAATATGATTGACTGCATATGAAAGTCCAGACAAGTCACTTTCAAACAAAAGATGAAATATATAAGGGATACTGTAACCGGGAGTACCCGGTGACCGACTGTAAGACTCCATCGACGGCTTGGTGGGTTGTTGACTCCTCGACTCTCCCCTCTCTTCAATCCACCCAGACGGACTGGAGCACCGGGCAAGAATCACTCTGGGGTCCCCAAGCGGAAGAAGAGGAGGAATATCCCTTTAAGGGGGCGTACGCTGCGAGTGAGGAACTGCCCTGGAATGACGTAGGAGCCGGTCCTTTGGTGAAAAAGCAGGAAGCCCCGAGGTCGGCGTGTGACATCACTGACAAGGAGGACGGAGAGGAGCTTGGCGTTGGTGTTCGGGTGGAAGAGGACGGCGAAGTAGCCTGAAGACCAAGAGAATTGGAAGAAGACGGGAAGCCTGGAGGCCACCGTTGCAGCTACTCGCCCAGCCACACTCACGGAGGAGTGTGGCTTTTCCAGGTACGACAGAGGGTGTCGAGCTGGGTCGGGAGGAGGGGAGGGTCAGAGAAGAGGTAGCGTAAGGGTAAAACAGTACTTCCCCGTGAGTCTACGCACCTCTGTTCCTATGTACCCTCTCCCTTACCTTCGTTTCCACATCGCGGCACTCGAGCACTGAATACTTAAAGAAAAGTACACAAGAGCACTGGTGTTATTCCTTCACCCCCGGGACCCTTTTTCTTAACACTGTCCTCAGATAGGTGACTGATGTATCCCTTCTCTTTCTTTTTTTTTGGGCTGATTCTGCAATGAGGAGAGGAGACTACAACCCAGAGAAAGACTCCATTTTGGCTTAAAGAAGAGTGGAACTGTGTTAGAGGAGGAACACCCCTTATTCTTTCCCTGCAACCACGGATCCGGCTGCTCCCTCATGTGAAAGACATTCAGCAAAGAAAAAGAAGTCCTTTGTTAAAATAAAACCTTATATACCAAGGTCTAGTCTCCGGTCCATTTCTCCCACTCCGCTACAGATACATTGTCGAAATCTTGGATCTTCTGCATATAATCTTGTTGTCCGATATTCAGATGCAGGAATCTGCACAGGACGTTCATCATATCGTCCGCATTTTCCAGTTGGGAACAACTGTGGAAAACAACGAGCTTCCAAGCTCCCTTCCCATACACTCATGGGAGTTCCTTTTCCTTTTTTCATTTGGAACAAACCAATAGTGGTCCCCATCACTTCTTTTGAATGAAGTGAATGCACACTGTAATGTTCATAGATTTCTTCACATCTTAATATATCTACTTTTTCAATTTGTAAACTTGACGTTTCAGTATCTTCTGCTAAAACTATTTGTTCTTCTCCTATTTAAACATTCTTATAGTATGTATTGTTCTTCATCAAATACTCCTGCCAGATTTTCTTATTCTTAGTCGGCACACCATTAACAAGAATAACTAGTGGTTCACTTTCTACACTCCCTACACCAATAGTGTCAATATTTTTCTTGATATCTAACGGTAAATACACAACTCTTCCTTTTAATCCTTTTTGTAACTCTGAAGGAAGCAATTTACCTGTTTTAGGCTCCATACGAACAATAGCCTGAAACGGGTACACACATTGAATAAAGATGGACTCATTTGTGTTTAAATCGATCGGGTTCTGGAGGAATACCAACCAACTCTAGAATATTATGAACAGCTCTAGCAGGCATTTTATTCTCATCTAATTTGTTATAACAATATTTACAAATACGCTGATCAGAACCCAAATCAAAACAATTCTTTACCAGCAAACAAGTTGCAAATTCTTTCCACTTATCATTATTTTCTTTTTCACTTTTTAAATACAAATCAACACTCCTAGCCTGATTTTTGTAGTGAGTTCGGCAACAACAAATAAAAGAAAAATGTGGCCTTTCACCTGAAATCACTCAAACTTTGTAATTTCATTTTCAAAATGTTTTGTACAACTATGTTCAACATTTTCTTCTATTAATGTCTGAGTTTCTTCATTCTCTTCTTTAGGACCAAAGTAACAAAACTCAATATTATCACAAACCTTTTTCACATCTGATACTGACACTCGCAAAAGAGCAGTGTTCAACTCATTTAACTTTAGTGCTGGAGTTTTTGCATAATACAATCTTCTCACTAACGTCCGCATTTGAGTATGATGTACTGCCAACATCCTGAAAGGGTGAAAAACACTTTGACATACTTTACTAGAAAGACAAGCCAGAGAATGACCTTGCAAACCAGTATGTTTTCTTACTCTGCAAGGATCTAGTCCTTGCAACACATTAATCTTTGGTTTAACACTTTTTTTTTTACAATATAGTTGGAGAGCCGCCGGGGGAGAGCTGCTGTAACCGAGACGCTGCATTTTCGTGCGGACTGTTACCACCCTTTCGACGCTCTCTGCCCCCCCTTGAGTGTGGAAGTACGAGACCGACCGGCGGACTTGCTGACTCCCGCTGGGCACTCGGGACGTTGAGCCTGCCGATGCTCTGTCCCCGCTCAGTTCCTTCTTCTAACAACCGCACTGCTGGTTGGGCGTTGGCGTTCTGCTTGTGAGCCCCGCAGCTGGGAAGACTGATTGCGTTGGCAGCAGCAGCACTGTTGTACCGAGTGGAGCTCTACGGGAAGAGGAGTGTGAACGGTGTGAGAAAGGAGGCGCAACACCTGCAGAGCTCCCGGTGTCTCAGCGGATTTAGTTGAGATCCGATAGGGTGATTTTCATCTGGCAGAATATCTAATCAAGTTAGTGACCTGCGTGGAGGTGAGAGAAGGCTGTGGAGAGAGGAGGAGGGCTGCCGCCGTCCCGAAGCAACGATCATCTCACCGCCTACACCCGGGCTAGGACTACAGCCCCCAGGGTGCATCTCTGCCCACACACCTGCTGTGATTCAGGGGGAGGCGCTCCCATCGCGCCTAAAAGCCACTTCCCTTCTTCCGTGGCGCGGGGCGAAGCCTTGACTAAGCCCGGGACCAAGGACGGGCCTGTCTGTGCCTGTCCGTGACTGGGAGTGTCTGGACTGGGCCAAATAAATTTGACCACAGCACCACATACGGTACTGTTATACGTTTTTTACTTATTCATATGGGCGCTTCAAGAACGGACCTTGGGCTGGACTGGGGTTGGTGGTTGCATTCAGCGCCAAATAATCTACGGCATTCCCATCTTATTTTTGTGAAGTTTGGGTCTTTATTTTTTATTTTATTTTTTTTATCTCTGAAGAATTTTTTCTTAAAACTGCAAGAATGGGCAAACCCAATCCCAGAAGCTCACACCCTCAGAAACGGCAAAAACTCTTTTAAATGGCTTACCCACTAATCCAACTGCAATTGATAAAATGCTTCAAAAAGCCATTGGAGCCATGCCAAGCACCATAGAGAGCACCGAACATCGTCTCTCAATCACTCCATCAATATCTAACGTTCCGTTGACAAAAGGGTCTCCCGTTTCAATACCCCCTAAATCACCGGGTATTATCCTCGACCTATCCATCGGTGAGCTTCAGTGTGCACAGCCTCAAACAAATGTCACACTAACAACTACACCCCCCATTGTAAAAGCTCCCAAAGTTACTACCAGGAGCTATAAACGCCACATTAGACCTAAGAAAGGCAACCACGCTAACAAAACCCCAGTAGTTGTCAATAAAGAACCAGAGGGTCCTCAGGTGGGCACGGTGCCCAAGAACCTTGCATTTACCCCTCCTGTTTGGGCAACTTTTTGTAACTCTGAAGGAAGCAATTTACCTGTTTTAGGCTCCATACGAACAATAGCCTGAAACGGGTACACACATTGAATAAAGATGGACTCATTTGTGTTTAAATCGATCGGGTTCTGGAGGAATACCAACCAACTCTAGAATATTATGAACAGCTCTAGCAGGCATTTTATTCTCATCTAATTTGTTATAACAATATTTACAAATACGCTGATCAGAACCCAAATCAAAACAATTCTTTACCAGCAAACAAGTTGCAAATTCTTTCCACTTATCATTATTTTCTTTTTCACTTTTTAAATACAAATCAACACTCCTAGCCTGATTTTTGTAGTGAGTTCGGCAACAACAAATAAAAGAAAAATGTGGCCTTTCACCTGAAATCACTCAAACTTTGTAATTTCATTTTCAAAATGTTTTGTACAACTATGTTCAACATTTTCTTCTATTAATGTCTGAGTTTCTTCATTCTCTTCTTTAGGACCAAAGTAACAAAACTCAATATTATCACAAACCTTTTTCACATCTGATACTGACACTCGCAAAAGAGCAGTGTTCAACTCATTTAACTTTAGTGCTGGAGTTTTTGCATAATACAATCTTCTCACTAACGTCCGCATTTGAGTATGATGTACTGCCAACATCCTGAAAGGGTGAAAAACACTTTGACATACTTTACTAGAAAGACAAGCCAGAGAATGACCTTGCAAACCAGTATGTTTTCTTACTCTGCAAGGATCTAGTCCTTGCAACACATTAATCTTTGGTTTAACACTTTTTTTTTTACAATATAGTTGGAGAGCCGCCGGGGGAGAGCTGCTGTAACCGAGACGCTGCATTTTCGTGCGGACTGTTACCACCCTTTCGACGCTCTCTGCCCCCCCTTGAGTGTGGAAGTACGAGACCGACCGGCGGACTTGCTGACTCCCGCTGGGCACTCGGGACGTTGAGCCTGCCGATGCTCTGTCCCCGCTCAGTTCCTTCTTCTAACAACCGCACTGCTGGTTGGGCGTTGGCGTTCTGCTTGTGAGCCCCGCAGCTGGGAAGACTGATTGCGTTGGCAGCAGCAGCACTGTTGTACCGAGTGGAGCTCTACGGGAAGAGGAGTGTGAACGGTGTGAGAAAGGAGGCGCAACACCTGCAGAGCTCCCGGTGTCTCAGCGGATTTAGTTGAGATCCGATAGGGTGATTTTCATCTGGCAGAATATCTAATCAAGTTAGTGACCTGCGTGGAGGTGAGAGAAGGCTGTGGAGAGAGGAGGAGGGCTGCCGCCGTCCCGAAGCAACGATCATCTCACCGCCTACACCCGGGCTAGGACTACAGCCCCCAGGGTGCATCTCTGCCCACACACCTGCTGTGATTCAGGGGGAGGCGCTCCCATCGCGCCTAAAAGCCACTTCCCTTCTTCCGTGGCGCGGGGCGAAGCCTTGACTAAGCCCGGGACCAAGGACGGGCCTGTCTGTGCCTGTCCGTGACTGGGAGTGTCTGGACTGGGCCAAATAAATTTGACCACAGCACCACATACGGTACTGTTATACGTTTTTTACTTATTCATATGGGCGCTTCAAGAACGGACCTTGGGCTGGACTGGGGTTGGTGGTTGCATTCAGCGCCAAATAATCTACGGCATTCCCATCTTATTTTTGTGAAGTTTGGGTCTTTATTTTTTATTTTATTTTTTTTATCTCTGAAGAATTTTTTCTTAAAACTGCAAGAATGGGCAAACCCAATCCCAGAAGCTCACACCCTCAGAAACGGCAAAAACTCTTTTAAATGGCTTACCCACTAATCCAACTGCAATTGATAAAATGCTCCAAAAAGCCATTGGAGCCATGCCAAGCACCATAGAGAGCACCGAACATCGTCTCTCAATCACTCCATCAATATCTAACGTTCCGTTGACAAAAGGGTCTCCCGTTTCAATACCCCCTAAATCACCGGGTATTATCCTCGACCTATCCATCGGTGAGCTTCAGTGTGCACAGCCTCAAACAAATGTCACACTAACAACTACACCCCCCATTGTAAAAGCTCCCAAAGTTACTACCAGGAGCTATAAACGCCACATTAGACCTAAGAAAGGCAACCACGCTAACAAAACCCCAGTAGTTGTCAATAAAGAACCAGAGGGTCCTCAGGTGGGCACGGTGCCCAAGAACCTTGCATTTACCCCTCCTGTTTGGGCAACCCACTTACTAATTGATTTGCAAACGCATCTCGAACAACTCATCAAGACGCAGTTTAATACTGTGGTGAGTCGGATCGACAAGGTTGTTACACTTCTGAACACAAGGGGTGTGGGAGGTAGCCATTCTATAGCTCCAAATGGGTCCAACATTGCTGATACTGACTCTCAAAGCAATCACCATTCTTCATCAGGTGCTTTTATTTCTAACGGTCCCCATGTTGAAAGGCCAGTCCAGGCGCCATCTCAAACAATTCTTTGTTCCCCAGCTCCTACCTCAACCCAACCTTGCCTGTCTAATACTAGTGAGGCTACCCCTTTAAACCCTCAAAATAACTTCCACGGTAATACATTGAACCTTCCTGTCCAGCCAGCAGTCCCACTTGGAAGTATACACAACCTGAATACCAGTGAACACTACCACCAATTACCCTGTCTGGACCTACCCCCAGCAGCATCCCCCTATGTAGTCGTACTTGCAGGGGTACCATCGTTAAAGCCTGAGCTAACCGAAACCTTTGCTGAGCTCAAAAATAAGTCCATTCATTGGCTAAATAGGAATAGACCACTTATAGGACCTGCTCAGGGAGAAATTCTGTTCACCCGCAGAGTCAGATGGCTGGGGGTGAAGAGTAAGGGCATCGACGGGGACTGCGTGGTGATAAATTTCAGGGACCGAGGGGTAGTCAATCACATACTCGACAGGGGTTGTAGCAAGTTATCTGGCACAATTCACCCACTTCCCTTGGGCTACTTTTATCCTCCAGACCCGACAACTAGAAGTATTGGTATTGGTCAACACCATGGAGAACAGAGCAGAGCAAATGTAATCTCCCTAGAGAATAGATTCAGTTCTTTGAATTATGTTGATTGACCATTATCAATGCTCAAAAGATGGAGGGAAAAACCTTGCTCTATAGAAGGCAGCCATTTGGAGGTGCGGGGGCCAACGTTGGAGATCATCCCCACAGCAAAAAATGGACATAAAGGGAGGAAGGTATTGAGACCACATAATGCTATTCAATGTCCCCCTAGTCCCAATGCTTACCCTGGCAAAGCTTATACTAGTCCCCATATGGCTAGGAGCCCACTCACAGTCACCACCGTTCCTCCAAAGGAGGACAACAAGACTATGCTTATTTCATGGAACACAGCAGGTATCACCTCCAAACTAGATCACCCAGAGTGGGGGTGTTAATTGACCAGTATGACCTATGTCTATTCCAAGAAACTTGGGCCTTGATAGCCCCACACAGACCTGGTTTTGCTACTTAATTTATTCCTGCAAGTCAGGGGGCGAGGGGACGTCCATCTGGGGGACTCTGTATTTGGGTGGGAACTCATCTGGGTTGCTCAGCAAAAGTGATTGATACTCACTCCCTCGACATCCTTTGCATTCTCCTCTCCTTTACAGGAGGCTTAAAGGTAGCAGTAGTCAATGTCTACTCACGTCCCACTCCCTCCTCCCAGGCATCACCTACTTTAAATAAGTTAGATCAATTTCTTTCTACTCTCCCTGCCTTATCTCATAAAATATTAGGGGGGTACTTGAACTGTCACTACGAACCTTTAGACGGTATTAATACAGTCCCTCAGGAAGAGGATTCTGCATGGTCCATCCAAGAATGCACTATGTATCCAACAAGGGGCTGGACTCCACTAGCTCTCCAGCTAAATAAGCTTACAATCTTCCACTCCCTTAGAGCCTGTAACAGAAGATTTTCTTCTGATATACCAGGCAAAGTTACATTCAATAGACCAGGCAGAGGCACCACCATAGATTATATAATGGTCAACATTGAACTCAGGATTTATATCAAGGGTTTCAATGTAAATACCAGGCACAATAGCGATCATAATCTTTTGTTATTGGAATTAAAGCTCCCGATGGGGCATAGCCAAATTTCCCCCTCTGAAGAGCTTCCGTCTCTACCGAATCTAATTGCTTTTGCAGGTGGTAGACGAATCAGATGGGGTAAACATATCCAATCAGTTGATAAGGTAGCTACACTATACCAACATGCTCTCCCTTTTCTAGAGAACGTCTCCACCTTCCCAGTGGAAAACTTGACCCACCACATCAACTTGCCCTAAATAACATCCATCAAGACCTCCTCAATAAAATTGCAACTTTCTTTTATACAACCGCCAATTCAAAGGCCCGCTCAACGCGCTCCAACCCTTGCTTTAATACTTCCTGTAGATTGGCGAAAAGTGCCCTTTTAAAACAGATAAAAAGTGGACAAAACACTAACAACAGAACAGCAAGAAACTTATATAAGAACTTGATTGCCCAGGCAAAGCAAGAGTGGGAGGATGACAGATGGGCGTCTATTAAATTTTCACTCGACAGCCGTGACTACAGGGCCTTTTGGAATCTAGTTAAATGGGTAAAGTTGAGGGTTCAGACGCCATAGTGCCTAACTTAAGCGAAGAGGTTTGGAATTCTCACTTTAAAAATCTGTATTCCCAAACCAATAGGCCAATTTCCATAGCCCTCTCCTCTACACCTAAGGGACTTCGGTACTTCTAACTCGATAGCCCCGCCCTGCACTATGCAAGAAGTAGTTGCGGTTTTGAAGAGCATACCCTCAGGAAAAGCCCCGGGTTTGGATAGAATCCCGGGAGACCTGTTCCGCAATGAACCGAAGGTATGGGCTCCCTACATTTGGGTGCTGTTTAATGCTATTCTTCAGGGCATGGAGGTTCAGCACATGTGGATTGGGGCAGAAATTATACCCATATTCAAAAAGGGTGCGCCTCTGGACCCGGCGAATTATCGCCCAATTAGCTTAATCGACGTCCTTCAAAAACTGTTTGCCCGCTTTTTATTATCAAGGCTGCAGACTTGGATGGACGAGCATCAGATTCTCACCCCCCTACAGGCTGGCTTCCGTGCCAAGGTCTCCATCATCAACCAACTATTTAGACTCCAACTAATTCACTGGAAAGCTGTGGTTATGGAGGGGGGTAGTTTGTATCCGATATTGGTAGACCTAAGAGCTGCATTTTATTTGGTCCAAAGAGATAAGCTCTGGGGCATATTGAAAGATATGGGTATTCTTTTATACATCTGCCACCTGCTACAACGATTGCACCAAGACACCTTTGCAAGGGTACGGTATGGGAAAAAGGGGGAACTTTCTGCACCATTCTCTGTGGAAAGGGGGGTCAGGCAAGAGTGTGTCCTGGCCCCCACCCTCTTTTCTCTTTTTCAGAATGGCCTGATAGCTGACCTTCTGGGCAAGAAAGATTTAGATTCTCCCCGATTGGCAGATCGTAAGATATAGATGATATGGCCTTGGGAGAACCTCAACATTTGACTACCTAGGGGTGACCCTGAATGACCGGATGGATTGGGGGACACAAGTCGCTAAAGCTAACCTGAAGCTGGCAGAAGCATCCGGGGGTATTCTTAAGGTTTACAACGACTGCTGCCAGAAAATCCTAGGTCCCCCGTTAGAAATCTATAAGACCCAAGCCAGGGGAGGAGCACTTTATGGGGTTGAACTCTGGGGACATGTTAGCGCTAGTCTTCTCGCTTTGACTGAGAACGATTTCCTCAGACGTCTTTTAAGATTCCCCCAGAGCACCCCCATCCTCCCTTTGCGACTTGATCTGGGCACGGTCCCTATTTTGGACATATCTGCCAATCGCCCCCTTCTTTTCTGGAGACGGCTGTGGAGTACGCCCGAGCTCTCCAGTTACAGAGAGGAACTTAAGGACCTGTTATCTATTTTGGGGGTGGGGAAGATCCCTTGGATCACGCATGTCAGAAACCTATGCTACGAAATAGGGAGGCCAGATATCTGGCTTCTACCAGAACAGACATATCCCCTTATCTAAAAAAAGCCCTTGCATCTGCCCTTAAGGAATATCGCTTGGCTAGCCTATCACGAAATGTTAATATTAATGTTAATGTTAGAGATATTTGTAGAGCGCATTGTTGCCCAAGGGCGTCCTGGCGCTATAGATGATGATCCCCTGCAGGCACATTAGAATGCCTAGACTTTATGTGTTGAACAGCCAGGTTATTAAGGCTTTTCTAAAAGTGAGAAGCTCCGTTGTTCCTCTAAGTGAGATTGGGAGGGCATTCCATGCCTTAGCCGCGCCCATAAAGAAACTTCTACCACCCCAGTTGGGTTTCTTTGCCAATGGAATCCGAATCAATTTGGCACCCGAGGAACGTAGAGATCTAGACGGGACATACCATTTTGTATTTTGTATCAGGTGTAATAGTACTTCAGGTGTTTTGAGTTCTAGATTCTTGGAGGTAAAGTCCGTTTATCATTTTGAGCAGTTCTTTGACCAAATACAGCCTATTTTGGCTAAGAAATTATATCTGCAATTCAGATATGGAACACTCCCACTTAGGGCCTACACTAACAAGTGGATAGGCGCATCCACCCCTGTTCAGGGTTGGTTGTCCAGGGTGCAACGCTAGTGTAGAGTCTGATTTGCATGGCGCCCTGGGTCTATGCTCTTGCATTCGTTTTTAGGCCGACCAGGCCAGCTTCATTTGTGCGAGGCTTGGTGTAATCATTGGACCTCGTGCACTTAGTCTAGCCTCATTTCAGTACCCCAAGTGATTAGTGGCCCCCTTACATCTTGAATTACATAATACAGATTAAAGTGACGGTGTGCTTTACATACTTTTCCATAGATATCATAAGGAAATATTATCGCCCAATAAACATTCATTTCCCATGTATTCAAATGATCTAATGTGCAAAAAGTGCATCAGTTTGCTGTGATGGTAACCCTGCTGATAATACATTCCAAATTAATACCATCGTAACAAAAGTTATTATTTTAATCAAGATTATAAACCATTAAAACCAATAGCACCGAGGTCATAAAATTAGAGGGGATCTACCCTATATTAAACATTTATCTACTGGCATTAAAAATGTTACCTACCAATTGACATAGTAGTGGAACAGATTCACCAGACAATGACATGATTAATGCCTGACGAGCAGATCTCACACCACTCATCAGAAAATAAGGTCTCAGAAAAAAAATCTAAGATTAGTCCACCTCGGGCATACACATACTATATGTACAAGAGTTTCCTGTGGCCAACCACAGAATCTACAATTAGAGTCCGGCCACTGTTTAATCCAAGAATGAGTGCCCTTCTTTGTTGGGTTTATACCCATACATATCCTTAGAAACATTTTTTTAAACTTTACAGAAAAGAAGACATTTAAATATGGCTGAACACGCGGGGATTGATATGAATTAATCACATACCATTCATAGTTTTTTTTTTGCTAAAGCAATGATGTAGCAATGATGTAGCACGGATAACACCAACACAGGTTACACCACCATGACCTCTAACTGCCATATTTTCAAAGCCCCGGCAGGGACCTACTACATCAGCTCAACCATCTCAGTAGGTAGTGGTAGTAAAAGTCCCAATGCAGCTGCACAGAGTCACATTCCAAGCATACCCTCCAGTTCATCTGGTATAGAAAGTGGCACATCCAACATTGCCAGAAAGTTCCCCTCCCCAGTTTGGGACTTCTTTTCTGTTAGCACCAAGGAGGAGAATGCTGCTATATGTTCAATTTGTCGCACAGGTGTTCGACGCGATAAGCTTGGTACAAACTATGGTACCAGAGGCCAAGCAAGACATCTCAGAATACACCACACTATCGTGTGGGAGAATCACCTACTCCACTTAAAACAAAGTTAAAAAACTCAACCTATTGAAGTTGAGCATGAAGAATCAGGGGACGATATTATTGCGGTGGAAGGTGAAGAAGAGGGAGGCATTTCTAGCCCTGTCCCAGTGGTACCGCCCACATCCTCCTCAGTAACATCTGAGTGGCACCGCAGTAAGAGCCATACTCAGAGTCAGCCTGAGACACCGAGGCGACCGAGTGCTGCAATGAGACAAACTGCGTCATTGAGCCTAAGTGGGTTAATGAAAACAACAGCACCACAAAAGAAAGTAAACCAGCTTACCATTGATAGCATGCTTAGGTTGGAGGGGCAGTTCCAAAGCAACCATCCAATGGCACGTTGTACAATGCGAAGCTGGCTAAAATGTTAGCACTGGACCTTCTCCCTTTTTCATTTGTGGAAGGGGTGGGTTTCCTTGAATTTGTGTCAGCCATCTGCCCTAAATGGAAGGTTCCTAGCTGGTCCTATTTCGCAAGAATTGCTGTTCCAGCACTACGTCATGATATGCTGGAATTGGTTTGACAGGCTTTGCAGCAGAGTGCTGTTCACAATATCCACCTTACATCAGACATGTGGACCAGTTGCCAAGCCACAGATTACATGTGCATCACTGCACACTGGGTCTCTTTTGTGGGGGTTAGAGATAAGCTATCTGAACGAGGTGTTGTTGACACAGCTGAGATTTTTAAAGCTACTCGAAAACATGCAACTGTAGCCATGTTCGCCTTGGAGAAATCTCATACTGCTGTAAACATTTTGGAAGAGTTTTGCAGCAAGGTTTTTGAATGGCTGCACCCAAGAGGGCTTAGTATTGGTTTTGTTGCCACAGATAATGGCAGTAATATACTTAAGGCCATGGACCTTGGTACCTATTTCAGGGTTCCGTGTTTCGGCGCACTGCATAAACATTATAGTTCAAGACTTTCTGAAAAAAGAACCCATAGTCAGCAACTTACTGACCATCTGCCGAAGAATATGCACTCATTTCAGCCATTCTTTTAAAGCTCGGAAGCAGCTGAGGTTCATTTGACGTGAATATAACATGCCAGTCAAAGCACTCATCCAGGAGGTGTCAGCACGTTGGAATTCAATGTATTATAAGCTTGATCATCTGTTTGAGCAGTACAGGCCACTCAATGAATATGTCATGCGAAGACTGGATGCTACTGTGAAAGGCATGACCCTTCAGATGGACCAATGGTGCCTAGTTAAATGCCAGACTGAGATGCTTCGTCCTTTTGAGGTCTTCACACGTGAAGTCAGCAAGGAGGACTGTACAATGGGCCAAGCTATCCCATTATTGCAAATGCTAGAGCATCAGCTGAAGAAGGTGTCTGAGTCATACAAAGGTGTAGAGGAAAAAAAAAGAAGGCTATGACTTGGTGGAGAGCTTAGCCCGTCGCTTAGCCGAAAATACAAGGGTGCACAATAAGATTTTGTCACAAGAACATTACATTTCTGCCACAATTCTGGATCCACGGGCAAAATTGAGACTGAAGACATTCCTTCCTTTTTCAGAGATGGATGTTGCCCGCTACAAAACTTGGATAGCTGAGGCAGCGAGTACGTTGGAAAATGAACAGCTGCTAATTACAAGCCCGCTAGATCAACCCACAAGAAGTACTGCAGCAGGGCATGCGGCATCAAGTGCAACTTCAGAGGCTGAGGGCAGTGCGTTTGGCTCACAACACTCACCATCACTATCGACAGCAGCAACAATAACTGGATCATTAGGCCCAGTAAAATCATTACATGATTGGTATTTACAGTTAGGCATTAAAAAGCACAGTGCTGATGCACAGAGAAAAGAGCCCGAAAGGTTAGCAGCAGCACCACTGAACATTGAGCAGATGGTCCAGGCCTATCTGGACAACCCAACAGAGGTGTACATTGATCAAAACCCATTGTAGTATTGGTATAGGAAAAGGGCTGAATGACCACTGCTCAGCAGGCTGGCGATGAGCTATCTGGCTTGCCCTGTCGCAAGTGTCTCTTCCGAACGTGTTTTCAGTGCTGCTGGTTCCATTGTAACAGTGAGAAGGACCAGTCTCTCGCCCAAAAACATTGAGAGGTTAATAATGGTGAAAATGAATCAGCACTTCATACCACTGAAATACACAATTCATGAAGCAAGGGAGGAAGATGAGGACAGCGGCTCAGGTGACGGAAGTAGTATGTCACATGATTACCTATTACTGGCTGAACCCCCGGAGTTTGAGAACGAGCTATACTTCCCTGACAATTAGGCTTGCACTTACTGTCTTCCTCCCTTACTTTCCTTTATTTTTGTGTCTGTTGATCTGGTTACAAACTTTGAATCACAACAAATCCATTACCACAGTCTTCTATTCTTCTTATTTCAATATACAAGTTTCAGGTGTCTGCATTTCATAGTACAGTCTTCCGAATCCAGCTCCTCCGTTCCATCATGCTGAATCTCCCTTAATCCATTGCCCTCCTGATGATTGGATGATGGAAAATAGAAAAATAATTAAAACTTTCCTAGTCCCGCCAAAATAAGTGGAACATGATGACTACTATAGCTATCCTCCTTTCAGAGCCGAGAGAGACTGCCTATTAACTGAAAATGAGATGGAACAGGTAATGATTGATGCCATGCATTGGACGCAGAGTCGCAGACTGAGTGATTTTGTTGTTGTTTGTTGTGCATGAAGTTATGTCATTGTGCACTAATCATCTTTCTACAGTACACACTAAACGTAACTCAAGCAATTTTCCCCTTCTTGCAAATATTTTTAATAAGAAATTTGTACTTCTACTGAAGCATGATACATTGCTTTTGATTGAATACAAGAAGGGGACTCAATTTGCACACTGAGTATGACAACAGCACCGTCCATGATGATGATGGCGAAAAAGACGGCCCGTTAACTTAAGATGAGAAGAAACAGGTAATGAAAATGAATGTCATGCTTTGGACACCTGACTCTGAGTGATTGGTGTCTGTGTTTTTGTTGTTTGTTTGTTGTGCATGAAGTGAAGTCAAAGTGTACTAGTAGTCTTACTGTACACACTAAAGAGTGACTCAAGTCAATAATATTTCTACTCTTATTGTGTAATAACAACATTTTACTTCTACTGCAGGCCTTTCCTCACAGTCAGTCAGTACAAGTATCGGAGATGATTGATGGAATAATAACAAGTCAAGAGGACATTTCATGAGTGGCATAAAAGGTAAACACGTCAACAACAACCACAGCAGACCCAAATGTTTATGTAGAAGGGGATGAATGCGGTGCATTGATTTACTAACTTAAATTGTAAAATGCTATGTTTGGATATGTGCTTTGGCAAAGTCTTTAAAAAAAAGTACTCTAAACGGAGGATGTGCTAAGCGACGTGCCGTCACTGTGGGCCTGCTCTGTCCTGTTGTTGTTGAAGGTCAATGCTGGAAACAGACTAGAGTAGAGATGATGCATACATGCCGCCTCGGAAAGTGTTCTTGTTGCACTACACCATAACTTGTGCATTTCTTTCAACTTTGTTTCCCAATATCCCTTTTGCTTTTCTATCTACAATTACAGGCTGGGCCTTGCCCTATACTTGGGAAAACATTACAATGCACACTTACCTTAGCAATAAATCTACATTTTCCAGGCGGGCAGTGGCGACTGGTGACACCCAAGATTGATGGCCGAGAGGACCAAGAGGAATGCCGAGATGCAAATCCAGTCCACATTTTTGACCAGGATAACACAGTAACAGTATCAACTTTCATCTTCTTTTAAATAATTTGATTCATTTTTTTGTCTACAATCTTTACAACAGTGTGTTCTTCTTATTGTTGTTATTATCATTAGGTTTGCTCTCTGTTTATGATTCATCCCTACCAATATTTAACAATTTTATTTGCTATCTGTAAAAGTATTAAGCCCGGAACAACTGAACAAGAAGTGTATATAATCCGGGTCTACTTATCAATCATCATCATGCATGCATTTCCTTTTTCTCCCTTAACATATTGATATGGATATGGTAGTCTAAAGAGGTTGTTGTTTGGTGTTGGTCCATACGTGCTGTCTGTTTTTCATTTTCAAACCTTTCCCCAACCCTCCCCCCCTTCCCATCCATTTACCAAACCCTATCCCTCTTCCCCTGGGCTGTGTGACTTATTGAGGTGTGACTTAATTAAATGTACACCAATAATAAATCACACGCTTGCTGGGGCGGATGTGGCGAAAGCAACAGTACTTCAATTTCAAGGCAGAGTAATGATCTTCTTCTGCTTGCCCACCCATGAGCAGTATATTTTAGAGGTGATTTTTATTTAACAAAGGAACATATACCTCTGCATTAATTGCCGGCCTTGATTGGATTTGTTGTCATCCTCATACACAGCACTAACTGTTACGATGTAGGCCTAGTCAAGTGACTCGACACAACTATAGTTTGTAACTCTGTCTAGAAGGCTATCCCCACCACCATTATGTTTTGTTGTAAAATATTTTTGCATATTATTGTTGTTCGGTAAGTTCTGTACTGTACTTCATTCTACTACTCCTCTCCAAGGCGACTGACTGTCTCATTTTCTTTTTTTGCAAATGCTGCTGCCCTGCCAGTGTCTACAACTACTGCTACTACCACCACCACCCCCACAATCATGGCATGTTAGAAAAAGGAAACCATCATCACCATGCAGCCATCGCTGTGCCTAAGTTAAACATCAAGCAACGGTAAGAGAAGTTTAGGGGAGGCATAATTAATATTGGACATGTTTTCAATCAATTCACACACCCCTTTGAGTCCAGATAAAGAATTCATAGACTAGAAGAGAGAGACTGACAGTACTAGTAGGACAACTCAATCAGTGAGGGGTGTCGCATCTATCTGTTTGTGTCTTACACAGTCAGCCAATTATTTAAATAAAGTAACAAAATTGTATGTAAAGTAAATTATAGATTTAATATAACCCTAACAAAAATAAACTATGTAAAAAAAACATAAAACCTGACCCACCCCTCTCCCTAACCCCAACCAATGTCTGTAACAAGAAAGTCCAAATGTCCAAAACCCCAACGCCCAATTCCCATACACCAAAACAAGAATTAAAAAAGGGGCACTAGACAGGGTCTCTATATGTGGCGGGATTGTCTCTGGAGGACACACACTGCCTCCTCTAGTATGGCGACGCAGCGCTTTAGAGCATGGCAGTTGCATCCACAGTGGGGGGGCACCAGAGATGGACATGTGGCGGCGGGCGGCCGCCAGACGGTGGCGCGTACCGCTGGAGGGCGGTGGCTGGGGCCCAGGGCACTGGAGGAGGCTTCAGCTGCTGCAGCCTCCTCCTCCTCCTCTTCCAAGACCACCAGCCGCCAATATTCTCGTAAGATTGTCTCCAGCTTGTGGCGCCGTGCCTTGGCGGTCAACTCCTTCCGATCTGGTTTGGAAGGAGTATCTGTATACCAAAAAGAAAAAACAAGACCATTGTAAAATATACTCTTAGAAAAACAGTAAGACAAGTTAATAATACACATAGTGGCATGGTAGCACTATAAAGCACAGTACATAACATTTGAGGTATGTATCTATCCTCCCACTTGCTTGGGCTTTAACATTTGCAGGATTTTTTTCAGGCATTCAACCAACCATGCATCAGATTCTTCACTATCAGCCACCTTTGCAATTTGCATGCTTGCATCACACATATCCTTCTCTCTGTCAGTCATAAATATTAAATCAACACCAGGTGATCTGATCTGACTTTTAGTCTTCTCCATAAAACTTTCAAAGCGGAGCTGAAATCACAGATAGATGAGGCCATTGGTTACTCAATACTCCCGCCCCTAATGCCTTTACTAATGACAATTAAAGGGTGTCTTCACTCTTCAAATGTTCACAACAACTCTTACTTACTTAGGGCATCATTAGGATCCGCCCGCCATCCTCACGCTAAAAGGGACCGCCCGCAATAAGGGCGGGGGTCCCGTGCGGGCAATTAGGATACGCCCGCCACAGTGGCGGGCGCATTCCGTATTTTTATCATTGTGGCGGGCGGTGCTGAAAGCAACGCCCGCCGCAATGCCAAAAATACATGTTGTGCTTTTCCAAGCACAACGTGACAGGCCCCACGCGGTGCCTGCCACGTTGTGCTTTGAGAGGCAGGGGGGTACCATAGGTACCCTCCATGGGGCCTGTATCCCCGTAGCGGCAATGCTGCCATGGAAAGGCATTCCAAAATGCACATTATATGGCTGGCGGTGTGTTTCAGACACCGCGCTGGCGGTGTGTTTCAGACACCGCAACCATATTGAACCCTTTTCAGCCCGGTCGACATGACGACTGTGCGGAAAATCGGCGGACGGTCTTTCTATCCACAATGGAACCCCCAGCCATTGTAATATGGCGGGGGGTCTTTTCTACAGGGATGTCGGGAGGTTTGCCCCTGCCGGGCCAGAGGATACTACCGCCGGCCCGGCGGGGGCAATCCGCCCGCCATCCTAATGGGGCCCTACGTCTCAACAGTGCAGTATACATATAGTACACCCTTGCAGTGAGTGTAATGTCAATAGTTAAGGATTATGAATCTAACTTACCATCACCCGCCACTGGTGCTGGCTCGCCCCCACCGCTCCATTGGCAACTGCCGCATCCTCTCCATCCGCGTCACCTTCACCGCTGGCCCCGGCAATGGTGGTCGGTAGTGTGCCTAGAAAACATTACACATTTTTTAGGCGTCATATACACCTTACCCTATTGGTCAGTAGCAAGATTGATAAATGAGTTAATAGTATACAACATACATCACTAGTACAAATCAGGTAGTGGTAGTGTAGACAATAGTAGTTATCTATGGTCCCTTGGGTCATTCTAGCCTTTGCTTAGTTAGCCTGAGCCATGCAACCATTTTACCTTTGTGTCTTTTATTTTTGCACATGTGACATTACCTTGCAGCTTGCTGTATAAGACACCTTTGAGCCCACATGACCTCATACTGCTACTGTCTAAGCGCTGCGTACAAGGTCAACCAAAACATTAACAAGCCACTTTTTTATGAAGTTCTGGTGTACTGTTATCCATAAATGCTACACTTTTTGGCACAGCTGAGAAATGCTTGCAGTATACTAACGCGAACCATTTCATTTTTCGCATTAGATTACAGACGGAAGATTCCCTTCTACGAACCAGAGCTTTGCACAGCTTATGATGCAACAACTAGCAGTACTAGGTTCTTCTAAAGTGAAGGGTCCCCAGAATTCACTCAGAGATCTTCATTTATAAATGTATATAAACTATATTCCTACCTAGGGGATGGTGGTGCTTCCACCACTGTTCACTTATCAGGATTTATTTCCCAACTGTAAGTAAGTGTAAAAATGTTTATTGTTTTAATGTTATTGATTTTCATGTTGGTGCTGCATTATAAAACAACGTACAGAGCTTGTCAATTCAAAATACAAATTTTGAACTTACATAGACTTGGTGGTATTTGCTGTGGACTTACACGAGTGAGCGAGCGAAAGGAAGGGTTTGCATGTGCATTGCTTCCACGGCTGAGAGGTTCGGTGTGTTATGTTCTGGGTGTCTACTTGTTGGGTATCTTGGGGGGAGGATTTGGAGAGCTAATAGTTATGACAAGACACTACTATAACTAGTCGGGCAGGGGATTGTGGTGGGTTCTGAACTTCTGATTGAGGTGTGTGAGGAAGGGAAGGTCCAACCTCCCATCATCAACATCCTATTTTCTTGTGCAAAGTTCTGTATGTTCGAAATCCCTACAACAGTAGTAGTATGTCCTATCCCATCAAAATAGTAATAAATCTGGTTGGGCATTTGTTGGTGGTAATTGTCGAAAAGCCTCAAGATTAACAAAGACTCAAGATCAATAAGACTAGAAGTAGTACAAGAGGACGACCCAAAGGACTGGACTCAATGGCTAGAGCTACTGGTGAATCTGAGTTTTATTTAAAACCTTTTAAATAAAGAGTGTCCAACTGGGCAAGCTTAGCTACTACAGTACAGATAGACTAAAAGTAGTAGTACAGAGAGTCATCATAGCAGAGGCAGGGATAACAAGATTTTCAAAACAGTACAGATCGAAGGATAATTGTTAGGATTGTTAGCATTAGGTAACCGAAACAATAGTTCGGGAAAAATATGGTGCAGTAAAAGTTAAGGAATAAGAATTATTATTAAAAACAAGAAGACTTACTAGGGCCAGCAGAGGAGCCCGCGTTGGTGTCCTCCTGCTGGTGTTCTCCCGCCGACTGCACCCCTGTCTACCTGCCCCTGGGTGCTGAACAGGAAAGATATAAGTAAGAGACAAACATTGATGAATGGTGTCAAACAAATAACATATTTTTAAAGAACGGTCTAAACTTATGTAAACAACCATATTGCGACTGTTGAAAGTTCCGTCCCATTATAATTATTCAACTTTGACTTTCTAAGAAGAAGCATTTCTTCTGAGAATGTTCTCAAATAGAAGGAAGATCACCATAATAAGAGCAATGGACTCATCTTCCAGCAGTTCTTCAGAGGGAGATTTAATTCCCGAAGAACCTCCAAAGAAGAGGAAAAAAGCTCTAAATTGGAAGTTTTTACTTTTCCATAATGACAAAAAAAGGTTAATGCTCCAAAAGTAAGCTGTAAGATTTGCCAAACAACTCTTTCAAGGGGTGATCCATGTAAAAAAATACTCCTTTGGCACAGCAAATATGGTGCGACACGTGAAAAACTTGCACCCCAACAACTTTGTTCGAGCTGCAAGGCGCACGTTGCACGAGAACCCACCTGCTGCTACACCAAGCACATCAACTGCGGCAGCAGCATTTTCAGCAAGCAGTCCGCACCCGCAAATTGATTCTGACTTTGCTAAAGTTAAAATTCTATGCATTTATTGCGATAAACTTTTGTGTTATGGGGAACAGTCTATGGACCTGATGAAACGCAGGATGCAGGATCATTGGTGTCCTCGACATTAGTTGTTTGTTTTTTTCATTTTTTTGTCCGCTTGGAATTTGTTGAGAAAACACAAAAAAATACAAAACAAAAAAACCAAAAAAACTGTTCTTTTTAGAACTACCTTCACTGGTCCAAGCAAGAACTATATTTCTATGTTAGTGTGTAAATGTTTGTCAGAATGAATGTGTAGTTGATAAATGAATTAATGAATATATTACTAGTGTATTGAGAATGTGAAAGTGCAGAATTATAAGAAGTGCTACAGCATAAATTTATAAGGTGTTTACATATAGTATACTGTAGTATGTCCGAAGCACTTGAATGTAACATATGTACATAAATATGTTACAAGTCTATGCTGCAATTTGCGCTGCTGGTGAAACTGCCTGGATGAATTTGTATGTGTTAGGGGCGGATTTACAATCCCCTTGTGCTTGTTTTACACAACCGTTGTATCACTTTTGTGACACAGTGGTGGTGCAAAAGATGAGCCATGGTGTGTGCTATTAACAATGTGACTCATCTGGAGGGTGCATTACATTGTAAAACCCTGCGCCAGAAGAGGCTTTCCTGTGCAGAAGGGGGTGCAGCAACGCTTCCTAAAAGTGACTGAGTGGAATGTATAACATTTCATTCAGTTACTTTTGAGGATTGATACAGAATTGTGAGCATAGAGCACCAAGAGCATTGCTGGAGCTGTGTTATACTTGCAACCGAAGTCAAGCTATAATTAATCCCAAAATTACTTTGCAATTTAGTTGTGTTATTATTTTATAATAGGAATATGAAATCTAAACTAAAAAATAAAATAAATATAAATATTTATATTAAAAATATAAGAAATTAGTATAAAAAGAAAGAAATAATTAATACATTTATAAATTATCATTTACAAAACCTTTGAAATTTACTGAAAAAACCATAGGTTTCACACACGTTATAGTTAGGAATTAGCATTTAAAAAACCTTGCAAATTCATTGAAAATACCATAGGTTTCACACACGTTATAATTAGGAATTAGCATTTGAAAAACCATGCAAATTCATTGAAAAAACCACAGGTTTCACACGTTATAGTTAGCTGAACATTTCTCTCATACAAAACCTTTGAAATTCCTCCGTTATAGTTAGGTCAGCTAACTATAACTTGCGCGCCTGCAATGCACTGCTGATGACGTCACATATTACATCACTCATGACATGGTCAGGGACATCACTCATGACATCACTGATGACATCTCAAATGAGCAGTTGGTTACCTCTTCACCTTACGCTTTTCAGGTTCACGCCCTTGATCACAGGTGTCACAAGATGGTTTTGAAGAGCAGTGGGCGTCGCATTTATTTCACCTATGCAAAGCCTCATGGTACTTGTAGTTTAGTTCAAATTAGTCCCACACGGGGGTTCTTCAGAAGCCCAATTTAATTAAACATTAAAATCCAAGTGGATTGATGAGCGTCCCACCGCACACTGCAGCGCTCTTTTCTGCCCTCCAAGCAGGTCTAACTGTCCAAACGCGTGACTCCACATCGGCGTCACCACAGGTCCGCTCCAGCAGCAGTGCTTCTGCCACGACCAGGCCGGCCGTATATTATGAAAGAAAGAGGTTGCCCAGGCTTGGCGAAGCACACACAGGTGAGTGTTACATTCGTTTATTGAAGGTTGCGTTACAGCAGGCAGGAGACATTCAGAGCAGTTGGTTACCCCTTCACCTTACGCGTTTCAGGCACATGCCCTTGATCACAGGTGTCACATGATGGTTTCGAAGAGCATACCTCCCCGGTGGGCGTCGCATTTATTTCACCTATGCAAAGCCTCATGGTACTTGTAGTTTAGTTCAAATTAGTCCCACACGGGGTTCTTCAGAATCCCAATTCAATCAAACATTAAAATCCAAGTGGATTGATGAGCGTCCCACTGCACACTGCAGCGCTCTTTTCTGCCCTCCAAGCAGGTCCCACTGTCCAGACTAGTGACTCCACATCGGCATCACCACAGGTCCGCTCCCGCAGCAGTGCTTCTGCTACGACCAGGCCGGCCGTAATCTATGGAAGAAAGAGGTTGCTCACGCTTGACGAAGCACACACAGGTGAGTGTTACATCAGTTTATTGAAGGTTGCGTTACAGCAGGCAGCAGACATTCAGAGCAGTTGGTTACCCCTTCACCTTACGCGTTTCAGCCACACAGCCTTGATCACAGGTGTCACGTGATGGTTTCGAAGAGCATACCTCCCAAGTGGGCGTCGCATTTATTTCACCTATGCAAAGCCTCATGGTACTTGTAGTTTAGTTGAAATTAGTCCCACACGGGGGTTCTTCAGAAGCCCAATTTAATCAAACATTAAAATCCAAGTGGATTGATGAGCGTCCCACTGCACACTGCAGCGCTCTTTTCTTCCTTCCAAGCAGGTCTCACTGTCCAGACTAGTGACTCCACATCGGCATCACCACAGGTCCGCTCCCGCAGCAGTGCTTCTGCCACGACCAGGCCGGCCGTAAATTATGGAAGAAAGAGGTTGCCCACGCTTGGCGAAGCACACACAGGTGAGTGTTACATCCGTTTCTTGAAGGTTGCGTTACAGCAGGCAGGAGACATTCAGAGCAGTTGGTTACCCCTTCACCTCTCCTGCCTGCTGTAACGCAACCTTCAGGCACGTTATAGTTAGAAATTAGCATTTTAAAAAACCTTAGAAATTTACTGAAAAAAACATAGATTTCAGGGATGTTATAGTTTGCTGGACATTTCACTCATACAAAACCATAGAAATTCCTCCGTTTTTCAGTGAATTTCAAAGATTTTTCAAATGCTAGTTTCTAGCGATGCCTACACAGAGGTAGGACATGTGAAAAAAAAAGAAAAAACGCACAGAATGAAGCAAAAGAAATGCAGAAAGAAGCAACAGAAGTCCACAAAGACGAAGAAAAGTGCAGGAAGAAGCAAGACATGTGCAGAAAGAACCAACAGAGGAGCAGAAAGAGGCCTTGTTACAAAATCATCCTGTGCATACAACTTTTTCAGACGGGTACTGGTCGTAACTGACTCTGACTAACCAGGCCGAGAGCCAGTGGTATGCTAAAATACACTTAAAATACAGTGAAAATTACCTACATACTCTAGGGAACACTATGCGTTGGGGTACCCATGTGATTAGCATGACCTCCTCTGTAAGGCCCTGGTACATAATAGGGCAGGGGAATTAAAACTACCTCTTAAAACGCGCTACAGGGCATGTTTGCACAGTGGTGAAGGGAGGGGGTGCCTGAGGTGACATGTGTGCAAACACGCCCTGTGGCCATTTTAAGTTGGGAGATATAGTCCCCTTGAATCCTGAAAGTCCCTGGGGTCCAACTAGCTAACCCGGTACCTCCAGTAAGCGCCACAGAGCTGCATTGCAGAGGTGTAAAAAGGGGCGTGGTCTGGACCACCTCTCTGCAATGCAGGCCTCTGGCACTTACTGGAGGTACCTGGTGGGCTAGTTGGCCCCCAGGGGCCCTCAGAATTGAAGGGGAATTAATTCCCCAACTTAAAAGGTGCCACAGGGCGTGTTTGCACACTTCACCTCAGGCCCACCCCCTCTCTTCACCACTGCGGAAACACACCCCATGGCACGATTTAAGTTGGGGGATTAAGTCCCTTTGAATCCTGAGGGTTCCTGAGTTCCAACTAGCCCACCAGGTACCTCCAGTAAGCGCCACAGAGCTGCGTTGCAGAGAGGTGTGAAAAAAGGGCCATGGCCTCTGGCGCTTACTGGAGGTACCTGGTGGGCTAGTTGGCCCCAAGGGGCACTCAGGATTGAAGGGGAATTAATTCCCCAACTTAAAACGCACCACAGAGCGTGTTTGCACACATGTCACTTAAGGCCCAGCCCCCTTCCTTCACCACTGTGCAAAAGCGCCTGTGGGGAGTTTTAAGTTGGGGGATTAAGTCCCCTCGAATCTTCAGGGTCCCTGGGGTCCAACTAGCTCACCAGGTACCTCCAGGAGGCGCCACAGAGCTGCGTTGCAAAGAGGTGGTCCGAGGTCACGCCCCTTTTTTCACCTGCCTTACAGTTTAAGTGGCAAGCAATCTATCAGATTTTAACTGCGTTACTGCTTAGCATTATCTGAATAACTTCTACATTTGCACAAACTGCCTGCAGAAATATCTGTGACAAACCTTTGAAAAAAGGACTGAGGCACTTTTATAGGTCTGAATAGAGGGCTCAATTATGTGACATCGCTCTAGTGAAATACTTTTCCTCAGTCTAGAGGCACGGAAACAAACTATGCTAAAAGCGAAACTGTAAAATTGCAAACAGACATGTTTGTAAAGGAGAATACGAAACAAGGCACTGCATAAATTCCTCATCATGTAGGGGGTCGTGCTGGGGTAGTGTTTTAGGGTTTAGGGTAGTGCAATGGTATTTGTGTAGTGTAAGGGGTCGTACTGGGGTAGTGATTTAGGGTTTAGGGGAGCGCAGTGGTGTTTGGGTAGTGTAGGGGGTCGTGCTGGAAAAGTGTTTTAGGGTTTAGGGTAGCACAGTGGTAGTTGGATAGTGTAGGGGGTCATGCTGGGGGTAGTGTTTTAGGGTTTAGAGTAGTGCAGTGGTGTTTGTGTAGTGTAGGGGGTAGTGTTTTAGGGTTTAGGATAGTGCAGTGGTGTTTGGGTAGTGTAGGGGGTCGTGCTGGGGTAGGTTAAGGTTTAGGGTGGTGCAATGGAGTTTGTGTAGTGTAGGGGGTCATGCTGGGGGTAGGGTTTTAGGGTTTAGGGTAGTGCAGTGGTGTTTGTGTAGTGTAGGGGGAGTATTTTAGGGTTTCAGGTAGTGCAGCGGTGTTTGGGTAGTGTAGGGAGTCATTCTGGGGATAGTGTTTTAGGGTAGAGTAGTGGTGTTTGTGTAGTGTAGGGGTCATGCTGGGGGTAGTGTTTTAGGGTTTAGGGTAGTGTAGTGGTGTTTGTGTAGTGTAGGGGTTGTGCTGGAGGTAGATTTAGGGTTTAAGGTAGTGCAGTGGTGTTTGTGTAGAGTAGGGGGTTGTGTTGGTGATAGATTTAGGGTGTAGGGTAGTGCAGTGGTGTTTGTGTTGTGTAGGGGGTTGTGCTGGGGTAGTGTTTTAGGGTTTAGGGTAGTGCATTGGTGTTTGGGTAGTAAAGGCGTTGTGCTATGGGTAGATATAGGGTTTTAGGTAGTGCAGTGATGTTTATGTAGTGTAGGGGGTCATGCTGGGGTAGTGTTTTAGGGTGAAGGGCAGTGCAGCGGTGTTTGGGTATGTAGGGGTTCGTGCTGGGGGTAGTGTTTTAGGGTTTACGGTAGTGCAGTGGTGTTCGTCTAGTGTAGGGGGTAGTGTTTTAGGGTTTATGGTAGTACAGTGGTGTGTGGGTAGTGTAGGGGGTCATGCTGGGGGTGGGTTTAGGGTAGTACAGAAGTGTTTGGGTAGTGTAGGGGGTCATGCTGGGGTAGATTTAGGGTTTAGGGTAGTGCATTGGTGTTTGTGTACTGTTTGCGGGTTCGTACTGTGGGTAGTGTTTTAGGGTTTAGGGTACTACAGTGTTTTTTGTGTAGTGTAGGGGGTCATGCTGGGGTAGTGTTTTAGGGTTTAGGGTAGTGCAGTGCTGAGGTTCCGTGACGATCTTACTCGTTTTTATAACATTGTCGTAAATACATAATTTTGGTATCAGTGAACCGCAAATGATCCATTTAGTACATTCTGGTATTTTCGCTATGCTACGAGCAAGAGCACTCCAGTTACAAACACATTTCTGTTCTACCCGTGGCATCCATTTTAGAACACGGAAGCCATTTTGTATTCCTTGCCCTCACATAGTCAATGGACACGCAATGATCTCTTTTCATTAAGGACACGTAGGCTTTAACCGGCGATTCACCTTGCTAGTGACACGTGCACCTTAGGCCAGCAACGCTGTAGCAGCATGACTCGGCAAAGACCTGCCTCCCCAGCCTGAGGCCAGTCCTGCTATACTGGTTCTTGTGTTCGTTGGCCTGATCATGATTAAGCGGCCGAAGCTGGTAACCGTGCCCATTTACGACCCACAAACATTTCTTATCCTGTCTTTCTATCTTCTACACCTGGCTCTGCTCCTTTCCTTCTGGGCCTTTATTAGGGGGAGGTAACGAAATTTACGATGAGGTGGTCCGGGTCTTGAATGAAGGATTGACATGGGATTATGATGGACTAGTGGGAACCCCTCATTCGTAATGTTTCGACATCAGATACTGTTGACGATTCCTGTGCAACGCCAAATATTTATTGTTTAAGATACGAATGTTTAGAACTGTGGTAACATGTAAAGAATTTGCCTGAAGCCCAATATTTGGTATATAAGGAGCAATCCTCTTTGTACAAATCGAACAGGCTCCTAGATACTGCCCATGTGTAGTTTCTGTGACTTCTGTGTCCCTGCAGTAATAAACCTTTGGTCTTTGACGCCACCATCGAGAAGCCCGTGTTTCTGTTTGTTTGTGCACCGAGACAGGTGGAACTCCGGGGTCTTCGGGTGTTATCCCTGACACCTCTGGACGGAACCAAAAAGTCCAGAACTCCAATTGGCGCCCAACGTGGGGCGACGTCATTCGGTACCGGTCCAAAAGCCTGAAGAGTTCGAGGAGCTTCGTGTGAAGATTTCAGAGGGAGGCGCCCCACTTCATCGATCCCGGCATATCGCAAAAGTGGCCCCGACGTTCTCTTCCACGAGGGTTCCCGTTCAGACGGCTGCAGTGGTCCGTTGCCTTGACCGTCGCCCTGTCTTGGACCCGAGGTGCAGTCCTCAGTACGGCGAAACGTGACGGGTTTCTCCTTGGTGACGTCTTCAGTGCCTCAGTTAAGTATTCAGTGGTTGCTAGTTAAATATTTTGTGAGGATTGCTCCTGTTTGAATAATCCTTTTAGTTCTCAGTTCAGTTCAGTTCTGTAAGATTATCACTGGTTATTCTGGTTACGATAATCATTCTGTTCAGTTCAGGTATCGATACATTTGTCAGTTCTGGTAGGCCTAAGTTCTTGATTCGAGTGCGCATCTTTTCTGTTTGTGTCTTGTTTGTTTTGTGTTCCGGATTATAAAATGGTAAGTCGGACAAATTGTATGTTGTCTTGTTTTAGTTGCAACAGTGATTCCCAGTTGGAGGACTCGTGTTTGGTTCCTCCGATTGGAACTCCCCTTTATGTGTTCTATATTGCAAATTTGGTGTGGGCCCTATCTCTTATAACGAGATATGGATCCGCTACACAGAGAAAGATGGTGTCCTTAGTTGGCCACTACATGGTAGTTTTGAACCTGAAGTTCTCGATAATCTAGAAAGAAGGTTGTTTAAGAAGAAAGCCCGGCCGGCAATGTTTGATTCTTTCCGTTATTGGCGAAAAGAATCTAAACAGAGAAAGATTAAAAAGTTAAAGAAAGAACAGAAAGAGCAAGAGTTGACTTTAGAACAGTCTGCTAGGCAGCTGCAACTCAACGAGTCTGAGAAAGCGATGGAGGTGGCCGATAGAGAGCGTAATTTAGCGATAGACAAGTGCTATCCTGCTTTGCCATCGAGTACGGCTAAGATAGTAGAGGACCCTGAAAAGGATCCCCTGTTGTCTTACTTGTTACGATCACCCCCACCGTATGCACAAGGTGCTACGGCTCCACCTATACCGAATGTTCAATTACCGGTTGCTGGACAACCTGGTGTCCCTGTTCCCGCTCCCCTGAATCAAGTTCCTGTACCTCCTGTGGTCAATATTAATGTTCCTTCGACAACCCCTCTTTTAGGGTTGCCGGCTTCTTTTCCTATGCCTGTGTCGCTCACACCTGCTACTTCACAAGCTAATTTTCAAGCTACTCCTACTGTTCCTGACCTATCTGTTCCAACTGCTACTCTATTCACTGCCTCTGCTAATATTATGACTCCGCTTTCTGTTCGTCGAAGGATCACTGATTCTGTCTCTAATATTCTATCTCCCTTCTACAAAACTCTGATTAAGACTCCTACCTCTGACTCTGTGCAGAGACGTAGTCAGCTTCCCAGTACTGAGGAAAGAGGAATACTAGATTCCACTGCGCTTAGATGGGTTTCGAAAGTTGGAAGATATAATGTACAAGATGTATTAGATACATTTATGCAATGGAACGAACCGACACAACGATATGTGTTCGATGAAATGTGTTTCCTTCTATGTGAGGAATTGGAAGAGGATGACCCTGAATCAAATCTAGGAGAATTAATTAATGTTCAGAAAGAGTTTGCTGCAGGTATGATAGTCGGTCAAAATATAAAAGAAGCGATGGAACTGGTTCTAAGTTATAGGACCGACTCATCCCTTCGTTCACCGAGAGAGTTAGAGAAACGTAGTACGAAACAAAATCGTCAATATCCAATGAGAGAGGTTCCACCAATTTGGCGTGAAGCTGTGCAAGCTAATGTAAACCTTGGTATTGCAGCCGCTCCGGCCCAATTCCAGAGAGTCTGGATACATATTCCATGGAAGCGAGCTGAAGTGTTAGCAGTGAAACAGGCCTTGCCAGATCCGCGTAAAAATCCTGCAGGATACTACAAAGAGTTGGCTCAAACAGTTGACGCTTGTGTATTGAATCTTGCTGACATAGATCTGCTATTTGGTAATATAGTACCGCAACCAATTTGGGCTAAAATTCGTAAAGAGAATCATCCAGTTGCCCTAGGTGGTGACTGGGCAGCTATAATTGCAGCGGATGGTCAACAAGTAGGTGGTTCCAAACCTGAACCCCTAATTGCTAATTTGCCTGGTAGAATAATCGATTTAATGAAAACCTTGATGCCAGCATTGCGCGTTAACTGGGATAAATTGTCCGCATGCAAACAAAAGAAAGACGAAAGCGTCTCCGACTTTTTCACAAGATTCGAAGAGACTTTCGTGGATCATAGTGGTCAAGATATGAGCACAGAAGGAGGCCAGAGATTATTCGTTGATAAATTTGTGCACAATCTGTTGCCAGAACTTAGTAGTAAATTAAAGAATTCTGAAAGTGCGTGGGCTGTCTCTACGACTGCGCAAATACTTGCGACTGCTCAGTACTACGAAAATAGGGATAAAGAAGAGAAGGAAAAATCAGATAAAAAGACGAAAGATTTAAAAACTAAAGTACTTTTACAGCAAGCTTATCCGCCTCGCACGAATCAAACTAATATGCAGCAAGGGACATATCAAAGAACGGATTATAATTTTCAAAGGCCACAATATCAATGGAATCAATGTGCTTATTGCAAAAAAGAAGGTCATTATAAGAGTGATTGTCCAGTTCGGGCGCAAAATAATGATGCGGCAGCTCAGAGAGGTCGTGGTAGTTCTATGCAAAACTCTAGAGGTCGAGGACGAGGTGCTATGCCTCCACAGACAAGTGATCGCCCCTCTAATTATTTCGATCAGCGAAATGGACAATCTGCCCAACAGAATAGGTCTCCACAGTATCATGTCGAAGACTATTATGAAACTAGTGAGGAAATTCAGCAAAGTGAATACTAGGACAGCCATGGACAAAGAGAGGGAGTAGTATCAGTACCAGTAGATCAGAGTGGACCTTATGTCGCAGTAGCAACATCAGGTATAGTCGAACCGTTTCTGTTGGATACTGGTGCAGCAAAAAGTTCTATCATACATGCTAAACTCCCTGGCGCACCTTTGTCTGGCTCAACAAACGTTTCAGTAGGTTTTTCGGGCGCCCCTGTTCACAACCCTGTTTCTGGTCCTTTGTCTATTTCTGTTGGACCTCGTCAATTGAAAGCACCCCTGATTTTGACGACAGGTTGTAACGAAAATCTGCTTGGTTTAGACTTGTTAAAACGCCTGTACGCGACATTGTACTGTTCTCCAGCAGGAGTACAGCTTACGTTAGGTAAAAGAATAATCTCCCCGATGTACTTGTCGATGGATGCGCTCCCATCAGAGCTGCGTTCACTGCCTGATACTCTTTGGGCGACTGGTCCTAATGATGTAGGTCTATTGAAAATTCCACCCTATGTAGTAACTTTGAAAGCAAATGTCAAACTTCCACGAATTCCACAATACAGAATCTCTAGTGAAGGCGAGCGTGCGCTCCTACTAATAGTACAAGACCTGATCAAGAAAGATGTTGTAGAAGAAACTAGAGGTAATGTCTGTAATAGTCCGGTACTGCCTATTTTGAAACGAACTGACCCTACAAAGCCTCCAGTATATAGGTTCGTAATTGATCTTAGAGAGGTTAATAAAATTGTGATCCCACAGTTTCCTGTGGTACCAGACATTACTGCATTGTTAACGTTGATTCCTGCTACAGCAGCATGGTTTTCGGTTATCGATTTGAAAAATGCCTTTTTCAGCATTCCGATAGCCGAGGAAAGCAGAGATATTTTCGGATTTTCTCTAGGAGGACGAAGTTTTAGATTTAAACGCGCTCCACAAGGTTATTGTGAAAGCCCATCCATTTACAGTCAAGCATTAAAAAGTCAGTTAGATTCCTTCGTACTTCCTCATGGTTCTGCTCTAGTACAGTATGTCGATGATCTTCTAGTGGCTGCCGATGACAAGGAAACTTGCAAAACAGCTACGATTTCTTTATTGCATCACTTGTCAGATTTGAATCACAAGGTGTCACCTTCAAAAATGCAATACTGCTGCCAAGAAGTGACCTACCTAGGTCATCTCTTGTCAAAGGAGGGAAGGAAGTTGACCCCAGAGAGAATAAAAGCAATTACACAGATGAACGTTCCTAGCACACAGAGAGAAGTACGTGCTTTTTTAGGTATTACCTCATATTGTAGGCAATGGATCCCAAATTTTTCTCTTCTAGCAAAACCATTGGTAGCCTTGACTGGGAAAGGTGTTCCAAGTCCGGTACCATGGTCTGCTGAATGTCAGCAGAGTTTTTCTGAGTTACGAAATGCACTGTGTTCAGCACCTGTATTGGGTACACCCGACTACAGTAAGCCATTTACGCTCTATGTCCACGAGAGAGAAGGTTGTGCATTGAGTGTTTTGACGCAGAAATTTGGTGATAAACAACGCCCTTGTGCGTATTTTTCATCAACATTAGATCCAGTAGCTAGAGCATTGCCTAGTTGCTTGAGAGCTACAGCCGCAGCTGCAGCTTCCATTCGACAATCTGCTGGTTTAGTAATGAACAACATGCTAGTAGTCATGGTTCCTCATGCCGTGGATACACTCATGAACCGAACCAAGACACAACACCTTACTAGTGCTAGATTATCAGGCTATGAACTGACACTATTAGCTAGTCATATTCAGATCAAAAGATGCAATGTATTGAATCCAGCAACATTGTTGCCGACTAGTCAAGAGTCGAGTGATTCCGAACCACACGACTGTTGTTTCAGAACTGAGGAAGAAACAAAAGGACGAATCGACCTAAAAGACACTCCATTGTCAGAACCAGATGGCACGTTGTATGTTGACGGGTCTTGCTTCAAATTGGAGAATGGTGATGTGACTGCTGCTTATGCAGTAACGACTTTGAGTACGATTGTAGAGACTGCAAGAGTGAGTCAGAATTCTGCCCAGGCTGCAGAATTGATCGCGCTAACAAGAGCGTGCGTTTTAGCCAAGGGAAAGAGAGTTAATGTGTTCACAGATAGTCAGTACGCGTTCGGCGTGGCCCATAGTTTTGGCCGTTTGTGGAAAGAGAGAGGTTTCATTACGTCCCATGGGACTAAGATTCAACATGGTCAGCTAGTTAATGACTTGTTGGAATCTCTAACCTTACCGACTGAAGTTGCGATTGTGAAATGCAGTGCTCATAAAGCAATCACGAATGATGTTGGTCGTGGGAATGCTTTTGCTGATGAAACTGCAAAACAGACAGCTAGAAATATGATGAGTAGAATGTATGTTGCAACGTCTGCAAGATGGATTTCTGAGTCTGGAATGTGTGAAGACACAGTGGAAAGCGTGAAAGAAATTCAGAGAGAGGCGACTAAGGAGGAAAAACGTGCATGGAGGGAGAGCACAGGTAAAATGGACTCGAGTGGGTGTTGGATTGACTTGTCGGAACAACAGCGTTGGATGTTGCCTGATGCGTATGTGCTTGCAGTAGTAACGATGGCGCATGGATCAGCGCACATCAGTTCAAAAGGGATTTGTAAGATGTTGGCTCCGGTCTGGAAGAATGACGGGATTAGTAAGTGTGCAGAGAGAGTGGTGAGAAATTGTATGGTATGCTTGATGCATAATCCTGGCAAGGGAATCCCCACACCTGCAGGTCACTTCGCTCCTCCTTCCTGCCCTTTTGAAGTGATCCAGCTAGATTTCATTCACATGGACCGTTGTAATAACCTGAAATACGTCCTAGTGGTAGTTTGTGCTTTTTCCAGATGGATCGAAGCATACCCACTCAAGGACAATACTGCCTTATCCACTGCCAAAATTCTTCTTAAAGAATACTTCCCCAGATACGGAATGCCACGGATTGTTTGGTCAGACAACGGAAGTGAGTTCGTAGGGAAAGTTATGCAGAGTGTGTGTGCCGGCCTAGGGATTAGGCAAAAATTCCATAGTGCAAATCATCCCCAGTCCGCGGGTTTAGTCGAGGGTTACAATGGCACCCTTAAACTGAAACTCGCTAAGATACAAGCATCCACGGGTTTGTCCTGGCCAGACGCATTGCCTTTGGCTTTGCTATCAACAAGAGCAACTGTACATTCTAGAGTAGGGCTTAGTCCCTACGAAATAGTTTTCGGTCGTCCTGCAAATGTTTGGGGGGTACCTAGACCGAAAGAATTTAAGCAGCTGGAATACCCAATGTTAATTGATTACCTTTTCGACTTGACTGCTAAATTGAGTCTTATTCACCAACAGGTTTTCGATGCATTGCCAAAGCCATCAGAGAGTCCAGGCCATCAGCTGAAACCGGGTGATCAGGTGGTCATCCGAAATTTTGCAAGAACGAAAAATCTTCAGCCCAGATTTATTGGCCCGTTCCAAGTCCTGCTAGCAACGAGAACTGCTATTCGTGTGACCGGAAGAAGAAATTGGATCCATACAACACACGCTAAACGTGTGCCTCTGCCACTTCCTTACGACAACTGGGTAAAGAAAGGAATCGGTGCCTCTGAAACGGAACAAATCCCCAGGTTCATACCTTTCAGCGATGCAGAACTGATCACGGATTCACCAAATTCTGACTCTCCTCCTGAAACTGCTCTTTTGAACCCTGAACATTTGCCATCTGCACCAAAAGAACATTTGCCATCTGCGAACGTGAACATTGCAACGTCAGTTGAAAATACATTGTTCCCAGATCAGACAGCTCCTGCAAAACTGAGATACAACTTACGTTCTCGCAATATGGACAAATAAAGCAGGAAACTGCCTGTTTTCAGATTTGAATTTGCTATACATTGCCTCCAGCCAGGAAGTTTGCTAATACTTTGTATTGTTTCTTTTTGTTTTAAAAATTGCCTTGCCGTCTGGGTAGCCGTAGGGTCGTGGCTGTGTGCCTAGTTGAATCTGCGGGGGTCCGACACAAGGTCGACCTTTCTGTTAGTTCTGGGAACTCCCAGGGCTGATAGAGGCATTTTCATCTACGTACACATCATCAGTGGTCGCGAACGGTCGTAGAAGATGGAGCTTCCTGAGCTACAACGAGAAAATATAATTTATGTTCGCAAAAATAGACTGTACAGAATACTTCACAGCAAATGCTTTCTAATACAATGTGCAGTTACATTTTTAATTGTTTTAATAACGTTGGTGGGTGGAATCATCTTTTGCATACATTTGATTTTTATGCCAGTAACTACAGTGCCTCCCCTTAATCCTGTTACTTCTACAGTTTCTTCTATGCATTCTTTTCACTCATTTCCTGAACACGAACAAGCTCGACGCTCAGAATTTATGAACAATACATTTGTACAGCTCTTGCATCAACACCAACTGATAGTTAATACTACAGACTGCTGGGTGTGTGGGTTGATACCTCACACTATGGATAAAGGCATTCCCTATCTAGTCTTGCCTTTTAGCTACAATGGATCATTTCAGGCCTTTCAGACCATTTTTTCATATGCCCTTGAGACCTATCCTCCGCGTCCACCACGGTCCACTAAATACAACTCAGCCAACAAAGCTTTAGTCAAGGGAATTATTGATATGATTAAAGACGTCAATAATACTCCATCTTACCCTAGAGATGAATTACTGGTGTATTTGAGTTGGAACTCTACAGAGTATCGCCTTAGTTTGGGAGAAAGCAAGCGTAAAAGCTCCACTTCAGTTTGGGTCGTGCCTCACCGAGGTCAGGTCTGTTTGCAAGGAAATGGGAGAAATCCGAGAGCTCAGCTAGGGAGCAGCGAGTGCGTTGAGACTTACGTATTTCCGTCTGACTCCTCCCCTGCCTTTCTGACTGCTAGGGGTACCTACTTCATTTGTCAGGACAGAGCATATACATGGCTGCCTGCTGACTTTTCAGGTTCATGTTATATTGCTCGATTGTTACCTCCGACATACACTGCTTCTTCAGATTATCACAAAACCAGAGTAGCAAGAGGTGTCTTCAGCAAGGAAGATACCGCTGGTCAAGAAGCTGGAGACTTTTTCAAAGGTTTCCTTCCATTTTGGGGGCCTATGGCCAATAGTAGAAACATTCGTCAACTAACACGGGTAGTTGAATCTACTATTACAGAAACTGCTGGTGCCCTTAGTAACTTAACAGCTGAGCTTCAAGCGGATCGTCTCATGACGTTGCAGAACCGTATGGTTCTAGATGTAATACTTGCAGATCGAGGTGGGGTATGCAGAGTGATCCAATCGAGCTGCTGTGTCTTTATTCCTAATAATGCTCCAACAGTCTATGAAGCAATCTCTAAGTTACATAAGATTTCCGACTCCATACACATAGATAAGGGAAACTGGTCCTTCATGGAGTGGTTTTGGACTCTGGTATCAGCGTGGGGATGGAAGGTTCTAATGGTTATAGGTGTCACCCTAGTATTTATGTTCTCGTGCTGTCTTATTATCCAGTGTGGTCCCGCTCTATGTAGTCTCTGTGCTGCAACCTGTTTCAGAAAAACACCTGCATTTGGAGAAAAGGCACGAGACAGGATGATGATACAACAACATGTCACTGACCTAATGAGCATAGAATTAGACTCTGACTCTGATATAGACTGAGTAATTGCCTATGTAAGGGCAAAAGGAGGGTCTGAGGTTCCGTGACGATCTTACTCGTTTTTATAACATTGTCGTAAATACATAATTTTGGTATCAGTGAACCGCAAATGATCCATTTAGTACATTCTGGTATTTTCGCTATGCTACGAGCAAGAGCACTCCAGTTACAAACACATTTCTGTTCTACCCGTGGCATCCATTTTAGAACACGGAAGCCATTTTGTATTCCTTGCCCTCACATAGTCAATGGACACGCAATGATCTCTTTTCATTAAGGACACGTAGGCTTTAACCGGCGATTCACCTTGCTAGTGACACGTGCACCTTAGGCCAGCAACGCTGTAGCAGCATGACTCGGCAAAGACCTGCCTCCCCAGCCTGAGGCCAGTCCTGCTATACTGGTTCTTGTGTTCGTTGGCCTGATCATGATTAAGCGGCCGAAGCTGGTAACCGTGCCCATTTACGACCCACAAACATTTCTTATCCTGTCTTTCTATCTTCTACACCTGGCTCTGCTCCTTTCCTTCTGGGCCTTTATTAGGGGGAGGTAACGAAATTTACGATGAGGTGGTCCGGGTCTTGAATGAAGGATTGACATGGGATTATGATGGACTAGTGGGAACCCCTCATTCGTAATGTTTCGACATCAGATACTGTTGACGATTCCTGTGCAACGCCAAATATTTATTGTTTAAGATACGAATGTTTAGAACTGTGGTAACATGTAAAGAATTTGCCTGAAGCCCAATATTTGGTATATAAGGAGCAATCCTCTTTGTACAAATCGAACAGGCTCCTAGATACTGCCCATGTGTAGTTTCTGTGACTTCTGTGTCCCTGCAGTAATAAACCTTTGGTCTTTGACGCCACCATCGAGAAGCCCGTGTTTCTGTTTGTTTGTGCACCGAGACAGGTGGAACTCCGGGGTCTTCGGGTGTTATCCCTGACACCTCTGGACGGAACCAAAAAGTCCAGAACTCCAGTGCTGTTTGTGTAGTTTAGGGGGTCGTGCTGGCGGTAGTGTTTTAGGGTTAAGGGTAGTGCAGTGGTGTTTGCGTAGTGTAGGGGGTTGTCTTGTAAGGTTTAGGGTAGTGCAGTGGTGTTTATGTAGTGTAGGGGGTCGTGCTGGGGTAGTGTTTTAGGGTTTAGGGTAGAGCAGTGGTGTTTCGGAAGTATAGGGGGTCATGCTGGGGTAGTGTTTTAGAGTTTAGGTAGTGTAGTGGTGTTTGTGTAGGGGTCGTGCTGGGGGTAATGTTTTAGGGTTTAGTGTAGTGGTGTTTGGGTAGTGTAGGCATTGTGCTGGGGGTAGATATAGGGTTTAGGGTAGTGCAGTGGTGTTTGGGTAGTGTAGGCATTGTGCTGGGGTAGATTTAGGGTTTAGGGTAGTGCAAAAGTGTTTTGGTAGCATAGGGGGTCGTGCTGGGGGTAGATTTAGGGTTTAGGGTAATGCAGTGGTGTTTAGGTAGTGTAGGGGGTCGTGCTGGGGGTGTTGTTTTAGGGTTTAGGGTAGTGCAGTGGTGATTGGGTAGTGTAGGGGGTCGTGCTGGGGTAGATTTAGGGGTTAGGGTAGTGCAAAAGTGTTTTGGTAGCGTAGGGGGTCGTGCAGGGGGTAGATTTGGGGTTTAGGGTACTATAGTGTTTTTTGCGTAGTGTAGAGGTCATGCTGGGGTAGTGTTTTAGGGTTTAGGGTACTGCAGTGGTGTTTGTGTAGTGTAAGGGTAGTGGTTTAGGGTAGTGCAGTGCTGTTTGTGTAGTGTAGGGGGTCATGCTGGAGGTAGTGTTTTAGGGTTTAGGGTAGTGTAGTGGTGTTTGTGTAGGGGTCGTGCTGGAGGTAGTGTTTTAGGGTTTAGCGTAGTGTAGTGGTGTTTGGGTAGTGTAGGCATTGTGCTGGGGGTAGATATAGGGTTTAGGGTAGTGCAGTGGTGTTTGTGTAGTGTAGGGGGTAGTGTTTTAGGGTTTGGGGTAGTGCAGTGGTGTTTATGTAGTGTATGGGGCAGTGTTTTAGGGTTTAGGGTAGTGCAGCGGTGCTTGGGTAGTGTAGGGGTTCATTCTGGGGGTAGTGTTTTAGGGTAGTGTAGTGGTGTTTGTGTAGTGTAGGGGTCATGCTGGGGGTAGTGTTTTAGGGTTTAGGGTAGTGTAGTGGTGTTTGTGTAGTGTAGGGGTTGTGCTGGAGATAGATTTAGGGTTTAGGGTAGTGCAGTGGTGTTTGTGTAGTGTAGGGGGTTGTGCTGGGGTAGTATTTTTGGGGTTTAGGGTAGTGCAGTGGTGTTTGGGTAGTGTAGGCGTTGTGCTGGGGGTAGATATAGAGTTTTGGGAAGTGCAGTGGTGTTAGTGTAGTGTAGGGGGTCGTGCTGGGGGTTGTGTTTTAAGGTTTAGGGTAGTGCAGTGGTGTTCGTTTAGTGTAGGGGGTAGTGTTTTTGGGTTTAGGGTAGTGCAGTGATGTTTATGTAGTGTAGAGGTTCGTGCTGGCGGTAGTGTTTTAGGGTTTAGGGTAGTGCAGTGGTGTTCATCTAGTGTATGGGGTAGTGGTTTAGGGTTTAGGGTAGTGCAGTGGTGTGTGGGTAGTGTAGGGGGTCATGCTGGGGGTGGGTTTAGTGTAGTACAGAAGTGTTTGGGTAGTGTAGGGGTCATGCTGGGGGTAGATTTAGGGTTTAGGGTAGTGCATTGGTGTTTGTGTATGGTGTGGGGGTTCGTACTGTGGGTAGTGAATTAGGGTTTAGGGTACTACAGTGTTTTTGTGTAGTGTACAGGGTCATGCTGGGGTAGTGTTTTAGGGTTTAGGGTACTGCAGTGCTGTTTGTGTAGTGTAGGGGTAGTGTTTTAGGGTTTAGGGTAGTGCGGTGATGTTTGTGTAGTGTAGGGGGTCGTGCCGGGGGTAGTGTTTTAGGGTTTAGCTAGTGTAGTGGTGTTTGGGTAGTGTAGGCATTGTGCTGGGGGTAGATATAGGGTTTAGGGTAGTGCAGTGGTGTTTGGGTAGTGTAGGTATTGTGCTGGGGGTAGATATAGGGTTTAGGGTAGTGCAGTGGTGTTTGGGTAGTGTAGGGGGTTGTGCTGGGGGTAGTGTATTAGGGTTTAGGGCAGTGCAGTGGTGTTTGGGTAGGGTAGGGGTCGTGCTGGGGGTAGATTTAGGGTTTAGGGTAGTGCAGTGGTGTTTGGGTAGTGTAGGGGGTCATGCTGGGTAGTGTTTTAGGGTTTAGGGTAGTGCAGTGGTGTTTGGGTAGTGTAGGGGATCGTGCGGGGGTAGTGTTTTAGGGTTTAGGGTAGTGTAGTGGTGTTTGTGTAGGGGTCGTGCTGGGGGTAGTGTTTTAGGGTTTAGCGTAGTGTAGTGGTGTTTGGGTAGTGTAGGCATTGTGCTGGGGGTAGATATAGGGTTTATGATAGTGCAGTGGTGTTTGTGAAGAGTAGGGGGTCGTGTTGGTGGTAGATTTAGGGTTTAGGGTAGTGCAGTGGTGTTTGTGTAGTGTAAGGGGTCGTGCTGGGTAATGTTTTATGGTTTAGGGTAGTGCAGTGGTGTTTAGGTAGTGTAGGAATTGTGCTGGGGTAGTGTTTTATAGTTTAGGGTAGTGCAGTGGTGTTTGGGTAGGGTAGGGGGTCGTGCTGGGGGTAGATTTAGAGTTTGGGTAGTGCAGTGGTGTTTAGGTAGTGTAGGGGGTCGTGCTGGGGTAGTGATTTAGGGTTTAGGGTAGTGCAGTGGTGTTTGGGTAGTGTAGGGGGTCGTTCTGGGGGTAGATTTAGGGTGTAGGGTAGTGCAAAAGTGTTTTGGTAGAGTAGGGGGTCGTGCTGGGGGTAGATTTAGGGTTTAGGGTACTACAGTGTTTTTGTATAGTGTAGGGGGTCATGCTGGGTTAGTGTTTTAGGGTTTAGGGTACTGCAGTGGTGTTTGTGTAGTGTAGGGGTAGTAGTTTAGGGTAGTGCAGTGCTGTTTGTGTAGTGTAGGGGGTCGTGCTGGGGTAGTGTTTTAGGGTTTAGGGTAGTGCAGTGGTGTTTGGGTAGTATAGGGGGTCGTGCTGGGGTAGTGTTTTAGGGTTTAGGGTAGTGTAGTGGTGTTTGTGTAGGGGTCGTGCTGGGGGTAGTGTTTTAGGGTTTAGCAAAGTGTAATGGTGTTTGGGTAGTGTAGGCATTGTGCTGGGGGTAGATATAGGCTTTAGAGTAGTGCAGTGGTGTTTGGGTAGTGTAGGAGGTCGTGCTGGGGGTAGTGTTTTAGGGTTTAGGGTACTGCAGTGGGGTTTGTCTGGTGTAGGGGGTAGTGGTTTAGGGTAGTGCAGTGGTGTTTGGGTAGTGTATGGGGTCGTCCTGGGGGTAGATTTAGGGCTTAGGGTAGTGTAAAAGTGTTTTGGTAGTGTAGGGGGTCGTGCTGGGGGTAGATTTAGGGTTTAGGGTACTGCAGTGGTGTTTGTGTAGTGTTTGGGTGTTTGTGCTGGGGTAGTGTTTTAGGGTTTAGGGTACTGTAGTGGTGTTTGTGTAGGGGTCGTGCTGGGGGTAGTGTTTTAGGGTTTAGCATAGTGTAGTGGTGTTTGGGTAGTGTAGGCATTGTGCTGGAGGTAGATATAGGGTTTAGGGTAGTGTAGTGGTGTTTGTGTAGTGTAGGGGGTAGTGTTTTAGGGTTTGGGGTAGTGCAGTGGTTATGTAGTGTAGGGGGCAGTGTTTTAGGGTTTAAGGTAGTGCAACTGTGCTTGGGTAGTGTAGGTGTTCATTCTTGGGGTAGTGTTTTAAGGTAGTGTAGTGGTGTTTGTGTAGTGTAGGGGTCAGCTGGGGGTAGTGTTTTAGGGTTTAGGATAGTGTAGTGGTGTTTGTGTAGTGTAGGGGTTGTGCTGGAGGTAGATATAGGGTTTAAGGTAGTGCAGTGGTGTTTGTATAGAGTAGGGGGTTGCGTTGGTGATAGATTTAGGGTTTAGGGTAGTGCAGTGGTGTTTGTGCAGTGTAGGGGGTTGTGCTGGGGTAGTGTTTTAGAGTTTAGGGTAGTGCAGTTGTGTTTGGGTAGTGTAGGCGTTGTGCTGGGGGTAGATATAGGGTTTTGGGTAGTGCAGTGGTGTTAGTGTAGTGTAGGGGGTCGTGCTGGGGGTAGTGTTTTAAGGTTTATGGTAGTGCAATGGTGTTCGTCTAGTGTAGGGGGTAGTGTTTTTGGGTTTAGCGTAGTGCAGTGATGTTTATGTAGTGTAGGGGGTGATGCTGGCGTAGTGTTTTAGGGTTATGGGCAGTGCAGCGGTGTTTGGGTACTGTAGAGGTTCGTGCTGGGGGTAGTGTTTTAGGGTTTAGGGTAGTCAGTGGTGTTAGTCTAGTGTAGGGGGTAGTGGTTTAGGGTTTAGGGTAGTGTAGTGGTGTTTGTGTAGGGGTCGTGCTGGGGGTAGTGTTTTAGGGTTTAGCAAAGTGTAATGGTGTTTGGGTAGTGTAGGCATTGTGCTGGGGAGAGATATAGGCTTTAGGGTAGTGCAGTGGTGTTTGGGTAGTGTAGGGGGTCGTGCTGGGGGTAGTGTATTAGGGTTTAGGGTAGTGCAGTGGTGTTTGGGTAGGGTGTCGTGCTGGGGGTAGATTTAGGGTTTAGGGTAGTGCAGTGGTGTTTGGGTAGTGTAGGGGGTCATGCTGGGGTAGTGTTTTAGGGTTTAGGGTAGTGCAGTGGTGTTTGGGTAGTGTAGGGGGTCGTGCTGGGGTAGTGTTTTAGGGTTTAGGGTAGTGTAGTGGTGTTTGTGTAGGGGTCGTGCTGGGGGTAGTGTTTTAGGGTTTAGCGTAGTGTAGTGGTGTTTGGGTAGTGTAGGCATTGTGCTGGGGGTAGATATAGGGTTTAGGATAGTGCAGTGGTGTTTGTGGAGAGTAGGGGGTCGTGTTGGTGGTAGATTTAGGGTTTAGGGTAGTGCAGTGGTGTTTGTGTAGTGTAGGGGGTCGCGCTGGGTAGTGTTTTATGGTTTAGGGTAGTGCAGTGGTGTTTAGGTAGTGTAGGCATTGTGCTGGGGTAGTGTTTTATAGTTTAGGGTAGTGCAGTGGTGTTTGGGTAGGGTAGGGGGTCGTGCTGGGGGTAGATTTAGAGTTTGGGTAGTGCAGTGGTGTTTAGGTAGTGTAGGGGGTCGTGCTTTCGGTAGTGATTTAGGGTTTAGGGTAGTGCAGTGGTGTTTGGGTAGTGTAGGGGGTCGTTCTGGGGGTAGATTTAGGGTGTAGGGTAGTGCAAAAGTGTTTTGGTAGTGTAGGGGGTCGTGCTGGGGGTAGATATAGGGTTTAGGGTACTAGAGTGTTTTTGTATAGTGTAGGGGCTCATGCTGGGTTAGTGTTTTAGGGTTTAGGGTACTGCAGTGGTGTTTGTGTAGTGTAGGGGTAGTGGTTTAGGGTAGTGCAGTGCTGTTTGTGTAGTGTAGGGGGTCGTGCTGGAGTTGTGTTTTAGGGTTTAGGGTAGTGCAGTGGTGTTTGGGTAGTATAGGGGGTCGTGCTGGGGTAGTGTTTTAGGGTTTAGGGTAGTGTAGTGGTGTTTGTGTAGGGGTCGTGCTGGGGGTAGTGTTTTAGGGTTTAGCAAAGTGTAATGGTGTTTGGGTAGTGTAGGCATTGTGCTGGGGGTAGATATAGGCTTTAGGGTAGTGCAGTGGTGTTTGGGTAGTGTAGGAGGTCGTGCTGGGGGTAGTGTTTTAGGGTTTAGGGTACTGCAGTGGGGTTTGTCTGGTGTAGGGGGTAGTGGTTTAGGGTAGTGCAGTGGTGTTTGGGTAGTGTATGGGGTCGTCCTGGGGGTAGATTTAGGGCTTAGGGTAGTGTAAAAGTGTTTTGGTAGTGTAGGGGGTCGTGCTGGGGGTAGATTTAGGGTTTAGGGTAGTGCAGTGGTGTTTGTGTAGTGTTTGGGTGTGTGTGCTGGGGTAGTGTTTTAGGGTTTAGGGTACTGAGGTTCCGTGATCATTTTTGCTCGTGTTTATAACATTGTCATAAATACATAATTTTGGTATCAGTGAACCGCAAATGGTCCATTTAGTATATCCTGGTATTTTCGCTATGCTACGAGCAAGAGCACGCCTGTTACCAACACATTTGTAATTTTCCCATGGCATCCATCTTAGATCACGGAAGCCATTTTGTATTCCTTGCCCTCACATAGTCAATGGACACGCAATGACCTCTTTTCAATTAAGGACACGTAGGCTTTGGCCGGCAATTCACCTTGCTAGTGACACGTGCACCTTAGGCCAGCAACGCTGTGGCAGCATGACTCGGCAAGAACTGCCCCCCCAGCCTGAGGCCAGTCCTGCTATACTGGCTCTTGTGTTCGTTGGCCTGATCATGATTAAGCGGCCGAAGCTGGTAACCGTGCCCATTTACGACCCACAAACATTTGTTATCCTGTCTTTCTATCTTCTACACCTGGCTCTGCTCCTTTCCTTCTGGGCCTTTATTAAGAGGAGGTAACGAAATTTACGATGAGGCGGTCCGGGTCTTGAATGAAGAATTGACATGGGATTGTGATGGACTAGTGGGAACCCCTCATTCGTAATGTTTTGACATCAGATACTGTTGACGATTCCTGTGCAACGCCAAATATTTATTGTTTAAGACACGAATGTTTAGAACTGTGGTAACATGTAAAGAATTTGCCTGAAGCCCAATATTTGGTATATAAGGAGCAACCCTCTTTGTACGAATCGAACAGGCTCCTAGATACTGCCCATGTGTAGTTTCTGTGACTTCTGTGTCCCTGCAGTAATAAACCTTTGGTCTTTGACGCCACCATCGAGAAGCCCGTGTTTCTGTTTGTTTGTGCACCGAGACAGGTGGAACTCCGGGGTCTTCGGGTGTTATCCCTGACACCTCTGGACGGAACCAAAAAGTCCAGAACTCCAATTGGCGCCCAACGTGGGGCGACGTCATTCGGTACCGGTCCAAAAGCCTGAAGAGTTCGAGGAGCTTCGTGTGAAGATTTCAGAGGGAGGCGCCCCACTTCATCGATCCCGGCATATCGCAAAAGTGGCCCCGACGTTCTCTTCCACGAGGGTTCCCGTTCAGACGGCTGCAGTGCTCCGTTGCCTTGACCGTCGCCCTGTCTTGGACCCGAGGTGCAGTCCTCAGTACGGCGAAACGTGACGGGTTTCTCCTTGGTGACGTCTTCAGTGCCTCAGTTAAGTATTCAGTGGTTGCTAGGTAAATATTTTGTGAGGATTGCTCCCGTTTGGATAATCCTTTTAGTTCTCAGTTCAGTTCAGTTCTGTAAGATTATCACTGGTTATTCTGGTTACGATAATCATTCTGTTCAGTTCAGGTATCGATACATTTGTCAGTTCTGGTAGGCCTAAGTTCTCGGTTCAAGTGCGCATCTTTTTGTGTTTTGTTTGTCCTGTGTTCCGGATTATAAAATGGTAAGTCGGAAAAATTGTATGTTGTCTTGTTTTAGTTGCAACAGTGATTCCCAGTTGGAGGACTCGTGTTTGGTTCCTCCGATTGGAACTCCCCTTTATGATCTTTATTGCAAATTTGGTGTGGGCCCTATCTCTTATAACGAGATATGGATCCGCTACACAGAGAAAGATGGTGTCCTTAGTTGGCCACTACATGGTAGTTTTGAACCTGAAGTTCTCGATAATCTAGAAAGAAGGTTGTTTAAGAAGAAAGCCCGGCCGGCAATGTTTGATTCTTTCCGTTATTGGCGAAAAGAATCTAAACAGAGAAAGATTAAAAAGTTGAAGAAAGAACAGAAAGAGCAAGAGTTGACTTTAGAACAGTCTGCTAGGCAGCTGCAACTCAACGAGTCTGAGAAAGCGATGGAGGTGGCCGATAGAGAGCGTAATTTAGCGATAGACAAGTGCTATCCTGCTTTGCCATCGAGTACGGCTAAGATAGTAGAGGACCCTGAAAAGGATCCCCTGTTGTCTTACTTGTTACGATCACCCCCACCGTATGCACAAGGTGCTACGGCTCCACCTATACCGAATGTTCACTTACCGGTTGCTGGACAACCTGGTGTCCCTGTACACGCTCCCCTGAATCAAGTTCCTGTACCTCCTGTGGTCAATATTAATGTTCCTTCGACAACCCCTCTTCTAGGGTTGCCGACTTCTTTACCTATGCCTGTGTCGCTCACACCTGCTACTTCACAAGCTAATTTTCAAGCTACTCCTACTGTTCCTGACCTATCTGTTCCAACTGCTACTCTATTCACTGCCTCTGCTAATATTATGACTCCGCTTTCTGTTCGTCGAAGGATCACTGATTCTGTCTCTAATATTCTATCTCCCTTCTACAAAACTCTGATTAAGACTCCTACCTCTGACTCTGTGCAGAGACGTAGTCAGCTTCCCAGTACTGAGGAAAGAGGAATACTAGATTCCACTGCGCTTAGATGGGTTTCGAAAGTTGGAAGATATAATGTACAAGATGTATTAGATACATTTATGCAATGGAACGAACCGACACAACGATATGTGTTCGATGAAATGTGTTTCCTTCTACGTGAGGAATTGGAAGAAGATGACCCTGAATCAAATCTAGGAGAATTAATTAATGTTCAGAAAGAATTTGCTACAGGTATGATAGTTGGACAAAATATAAAAGAAGCGATGGAACTGGTTCTAAGTTATAGAGCCGACTCATCCCTTCTTTCACCGAGGGAGTTAGAGAAACGTAGTACGAAACGAAATCGTCAATATCCAATGAGAGAGGTTCCACCAATTTGGCGTGAAGCTGTGCAAGCTAATGTAAACCTTGGTATTGCAGCCGCTCCGGCCCAATTCCAGAGAGTATGGATACATATTCCATGGAAGCGAGCTGAAGTATTGGCAGTAAAACAGGCCTTGCCAGATCCGCGTAAAAATCCTGCAGGATACTACAAAGAGTTGGCTCAAACAGTTGACGCTTGTGTATTGAATCTTGCTGACATAGATCTGCTATTTGGTAATGTAGTACCGCAACCAATTTGGGCTAAAATTCGTAAAGAGAATCATCCAGTTGCCCTAGGTGGTGACTGGGCAGCTATAATTGCAGCGGATGGTCAACAAGTAGGTGGTTCCAAACCTGAACCTTTAATTGCTAATTTGCCTGGTAGAATAATCGATTTAATGAAAACTTTAATGCCTGCATTACGCGTTAACTGGGATAAATTGTCCGCATGCAAACAAAAGAAAGACGAAAGCGTCTCCGACTTTTTCACAAGATTCGAAGAGACTTTCGTGGATCATAGTGGTCAAGATATGAGCACAGAAGGAGGCCAGAGATTATTCGTCGATAAATTTGTGCACAATCTGCTGCCAGAACTTAGTAGTAAATTAAAGAATTCTGAAAGTGCGTGGGCTGTCTCTACGACTGCGCAAATACTTGCGACTGCTCAGTACTACGAAAATAGGGATAAAGAAGAGAAGGAAAAATCAGATAAAAGGACGAAAGATTTAAAAACTAAAGTACTTTTACAGCAAGCTTATCCGCCTCGCACGAATCAAACTAATATGCAGCAAGGGTCATATCAAAGAACGGATTATAATTTTCAAAGGCCACAATATCAATGGAATCAATGTGCTTATTGCAAAAAAGAAGGTCATTACAAGAGTGATTGTCCAGTTCGGGCGCAAAATAATGATGCGGCGGCTCAGAGAAATCGTGGTAGTTCTATGCAAAACTCTAGAGGTCGAGGACGAGGTGCTATGCCTCCACAGACAAGTGATCGCCCCTCTAATTATTTCGATCAGCGAAATGGACAATCTGCCCAACAGAATAGGTCTCCACAGTATCATGTCGAAGACTATTATGAAACTAGTGAGGAAATTCAGCAAAGTGAATACTAGGACAGCCATGGACAAAGAGAGGGAGTAGTATCAGTTCCAGTAGATCAGAGTGGACCTTATGTCGCAGTAGCAACATCAGGTATAGTCGAACCGTTTCTGTTGGATACTGGTGCAGCAAAAAGTTCTATCATACATGCTAAACTCCCTGGCGCACCTTTGTCTGGCTCAACAAACGTTTCAGTAGGTTTTTCAGGCGCTCCTGTTCACAACCCTGTTTCTGATCCTTTGTCTATTTCTGTCGGACCTCGTCAATTGAAAGCACCCCTGATTTTGACGACAGGTTGTAACGAAAATCTGCTTGGTTTAGACTTGTTAAAACGCCTGTACGCGACATTGTACTGTTCTCCAGCAGGAGTACAGCTTACGTTGGGTAAAAGAATAATCTCTCCGATGTACTTATCGATGGATGCACTCCCACCAGAGCTGCGTTCACTCCCTGATACTCTTTGGGCGACTGGTCCTAATGATGTAGGTCTATTGGAAATTCCACCCTATGTAGTAACTTTGAAAGCAAATGTCAAACTTCCACGAATTCCACAATACAGAATCTCTAGTGAAGGTGAGCGTGCGCTCCTACTAATAGTACAAGACCTGATCAAGAAAGATGTTGTAGAAGAAACCAGAGGTAATGTCTGTAATAGTCCGGTACTGCCTATTTTGAAACGAACTGACCCTACAAAGCCTCCAGTATATAGGTTCGTAATTGATCTTAGAGAGGTTAATAAAATTGTGATCCCACAGTTTCCTGTGGTACCAGACATTACTGCATTGTTAACGTTGATTCCTGCTACAGCAGCATGGTTTTCGGTTATCGACTTGAAAAATGCCTTTTTCAGCATTCCGATAGCCGAGGAAAGCAGAGATATTTTCGGTTTTTCTCTAGGAGGACGAAGTTTTAGATTTAAACGCGCTCCACAAGGTTATTGTGAAAGCCCATCCATTTACAGTCAAGCATTAAAAAGTCAGTTAGATTCCTTCGTACTTCCTCGTGGTTCTGCTCTAGTACAGTATGTCGATGATCTTCTAGTGGCTGCCGATGACAAGGAAACTTGCAAAACAGCTACGATTTCTTTATTGCATCACTTGTCGGATTTGAATCACAAGGTGTCACCTTCAAAAATGCAATACTGCTGCCAAGAAGTGACCTACCTAGGTCATCTCTTGTCAAAGGAGGGAAGGAAGCTGACCCCAGAGAGAATAAAAGCAATTACACAGATGAACGTTCCTAGCACACAGAGAGAAGTACGTGCTTTTTTAGGTATTACCTCATATTGTAGGCAATGGATCCCAAATTTTTCTCTTTTAGCAAAACCATTGGTAGCCTTGACTGGGAAAGGTGTTCCAAGTCCGGTACCATGGTCTGCTGAATGTCAGCAGAGTTTTTCTGAGTTACGAAATGCACTGTGTTCAGCACCTGTATTGGGTACACCCGACTACAGTAAGCCATTTACGCTCTATGTCCACGAGAGAGAAGGTTGTGCATTGAGTGTTTTGACGCAGAAATTTGGTGATAAACAACGCCCTTGTGCGTATTTTTCATCAACATTAGATCCAGTAGCTAGAGCATTGCCTAGTTGCTTGAGAGCTACAGCCGCAGCTGCAGCTTCCATTCGACAATCTGCTGGTTTAGTAATGAACAACATGCTAGTAGTCATGGTTCCTCATGCCGTGGATACACTCATGAACCGAACCAAGACACAACACCTTACTAGTGCTAGATTATCAGGCTATGAACTGACACTATTAGCTAGTCATATTCAGATCAAAAGATGCAATGTATTGAATCCAGCAACATTGTTGCCGACTAGTCAAGAGTCGAGTGATTCCGAACCACACGACTGTTGTTTCAGAACTGAGGAAGAAACAAAAGGACGAATCGACCTAAAAGACACTCCATTGTCAGAACCAGATGGCACGTTGTATGTTGACGGGTCTTGCTTCAAATTGGAGAATGGTGATGTGACTGCTGCTTATGCAGTAACGACTTTGAGTACGATTGTGGAGACTGCAAGAGTGAGTCAGAATTCTGCCCAGGCTGCAGAATTGATCGCGCTAACAAGAGCGTGCGTTTTAGCTAAGGGAAAGAGAGTGAATGTGTTCACAGATAGTCAGTACGCGTTCGGCGTGGCCCATAGTTTTGGCCGTTTATGGAAAGAGAGAGGTTTCATTACGTCCCATGGGACTAAGATTCAACATGGTCAGCTAGTTAATGACTTGTTGGAATCTCTAACCTTACCGACTGAAGTTGCGATTGTGAAATGCAGTGCTCATAAAGCAATCACGGATGATGTTGGTCGTGGGAATGCTTTTGCTGATGAGATTGCAAAACAGACAGCTAGAAATATGATGAGTAGAATGTATGTTGCAACGTCTGCAAGATGGATTTCTGAGTCTGGAATGTGTGAAGACACAGTGGAAAGCGTGAAAGAAATTCAGAGAGAGGCGACTGAGGAGGAAAAACGTGCATGGAGAGAGAGCACAGGTAAAATGGACTCGAGTGGGTGTTGGATTGACTTGTCGGAACAACAGCGTTGGATGTTGCCTGATGCGTATGTGCTTGCAGTAGTAACGATGGCGCATGGATCAGCGCACATCAGTTCAAAAGGGATTTGTAAGACGTTGGCTCCGGTCTGGAAGAATGACGGGATTAGTAAGTGTGCAGAGAGAGTGGTGAGAAATTGTATGGTATGCTTGATGCATAATCCTGGCAAGGGAATCCCCACACCTGCAGGTCACTTCGCTCCTCCTTCCTGCCCTTTTGAAGTGATCCAGCTAGATTTCATTCACATGGACCGTTGTAATAACCTGAAATACGTCCTAGTGGTAGTTTGTGCTTTTTCCAGATGGATCGAAGCATACCCACTCAAGGACAATACTGCCTTATCCACTGCCAAAATTCTTCTTAAAGAATACTTCCCCAGATACGGAATGCCACGGATTGTATGGTCAGATAACGGAAGTGAGTTCGTAGGGAAAGTTATGCAGAGTGTGTGTGCCGGCCTAGGGATTAGGCAAAAATTCCATAGTGCAAATCATCCCCAGTCCGCGGGTTTAGTCGAGGGTTACAATGGCACCCTTAAACTGAAACTCGCTAAGATACAAGCATCCACGGGTTTGTCCTGGCCAGACGCATTGCCTTTGGCTTTGCTATCAACAAGAGCAACTGTACATTCTAGAGTAGGGCTTAGTCCCTACGAAATAGTTTTCGGTCGTCCTGCAAATGTTTGGGGGGTACCTAGACCGAAAGAATTTAAGCAGCTGGAATACCCAATGTTAATTGATTACCTTTTCGACTTGACTGCTAAATTAAGTCTTATTCACCAACAGGTTTTCGATGCATTGCCAAAGCCATCAGAGAGTCCAGGCCATCAGCTGAAACCGGGTGATCAGGTGGTCATCCGAAATTTTGCAAGAACGAAAAATCTTCAGCCCAGATTTATTGGCCCGTTCCAAGTCCTGCTAGCAACGAGAACTGCTATTCGTGTGGCCGGAAGAAGAAATTGGATCCATACAACACACGCTAAACGTGTGCCTCTGCCACTTCCTTACGACAACTGGGTAAAGAAAGGAATCGGTGCCTCTGAAACGGAACAAGTCCCCAGGTTCATACCTTTCAGCGATGCAGAACTGATCACGGATTCACCAAAGTCTGACTCTCCTCCTGAAACTGCTCTTTTGAACCCTAAACATTTGTCATCCACACACAATGAACATTTGCCATCTGTACCAAAAGAACATTTGCCATCTGCGAACGTGAACATTGCAACGTCAACTGAAAATACATTGTTTCCAGATCAGACAGCTCCTGCAAAACTGAGATACAACTTACGTTCTCGCAATATGGACAAATAAAGCAGGAAACTGCCTATTTTTATATTTGAATTTGCTATACATTGCCTCCAGCCAGGAAGTTTGCTAATACTTTGTATTGTTTCTTTTTGTTTTAAAAATTGCCTTGCCGTCTGGGTAGCCGTAGGGTCGTGGCTGTGTGCCTAGTTGAATCTGCGGGGGTCCGACACAAGGTCGACCTTTCTGTTAGTTCTGGGAACTCCCAGGGCTGATAGAGGCATTTTCATCTACGTACACATCATCAGTGGTCGCGAACGGTCGTAGAAGATGGAGCTTCCTGAGCTACAACGAGAAAATGTAATTTATGTTCGCAGAAATAGACTGTACAGAATACTTCACAGCAAATGCTTTCTAATACAATGTGCAGTTACATTTTTAATTGTTTTAATAACGTTGGTGGGTGGAATCATCTTTTGCATACATTTGATTTTTATGCCAGTAACTACAGTGCCTCCCCTTAATCCTGTTACTTCTACAGTTTCTTCTATGCATTCTTTTCACTCATTTCCTGAACACGAACGAGCTCGACGCTCAGAATTTATGAACAATACATTTGTACAGCTCTTGCATCAACACCAACTGATAGTTAATACTACAGACTGCTGGGTGTGTGGGTTGATACCTCACACTATGGATAAAGGCATTCCCTACCTAGTCTTGCCTTTTAGCTATAATGGATCATTTCAGGCCTTTCAGACCATTTTTTCATACGCCCTTGAGACCTATCCTCCGCGTCCACCACGGTCCACTAAATACAACTCAGCCAACAAAGCTTTAGTCCAGGGAATTATTGATATGATTAAAGACGTCAATAATACTCCATCTTATCCTAAAGATGAATTGCTGGTGTATTTGACTTGGAACTCTACAGAGTACCGCCTTAGTTTGGGAGAAAGCAAGCGTAAAAGCTCCACTTCAGTTTGGGTCGTGCCTCACCGAGGTCAGGTCTGTTTGCAAGGAAATGGGAGAAATCCGAGAGCTCAGCTAGGGAGCAGCGAGTGCGTTGAGACTTACGTATTTCCGTCTGACTCCTCCCCTGCCTTTCTGACTGCTAGGAGTACCTACTTCATTTGTCAGGACAGAGCATATACATGGCTGCCTGCTGACTTTTCAGGTTCATGTTATATTGCTCGATTGTTACCTCCGACATACACTACTCCTTCAGATTATCACAAATCCAGAGTAGCAAGAGGTGTCTTCAGCAAGGAAGATACCGCTGGTCAAGAAGCTGGAGACTTTTTCAAAGGTTTCCTTCCGTTTTGGGGGCCTATGGCCAATAGTAGAAATCTACGCCAACTAACACGGGTAGTTGAATCTACTATTACAGAAACTGCTGGTGCCCTTAGTAACTTAACAGCTGAGCTTCAGGCGGATCGTCTCATGACGTTGCAGAACCGTATGGTTCTAGATGTAATACTTGCAGATCGAGGTGGGGTATGCAGAGTGATCCAATCGAGCTGCTGTGTCTTTATTCCTAATAATGCTCCAACAGTCTATGAAGCAATCTCTAAGTTACATAAGATTTCCGACTCTATACACGTAGATAAGGGAAACTGGTCCTTCATGGAGTGGTTTTGGACTCTGGTATCAGCGTGGGGATGGAAGGTTCTAATGGTTATAGGTGTCATCCTAGTATTTCTGTTCTCGTGCTGTCTTATTATCCAGTGTGGTCCCGCTCTGTGTAGTCTCTGTGCTGCAACCTGTTTCAGAAAACCACCTGCATTTGGAGAAAAGGCACGAGGCAGGATGATGACACAACGACATGTCGCTGACCTAATGAGCATAGAAATGGACTCTGACTCTGATATAGACTGAGTAATTGCCTAAGTAAGGGCAAAAGGAGGGTCTGAGGTTCCGTGATCATTTTTGCTCGTGTTTATAACATTGTCATAAATACATAATTTTGGTATCAGTGAACCGCAAATGGTCCATTTAGTATATCCTGGTATTTTCGCTATGCTACGAGCAAGAGCACGCCTGTTACCAACACATTTGTAATTTTCCCATGGCATCCATCTTAGATCACGGAAGCCATTTTGTATTCCTTGCCCTCACATAGTCAATGGACACGCAATGACCTCTTTTCAATTAAGGACACGTAGGCTTTGGCCGGCAATTCACCTTGCTAGTGACACGTGCACCTTAGGCCAGCAACGCTGTGGCAGCATGACTCGGCAAGAACTGCCCCCCCAGCCTGAGGCCAGTCCTGCTATACTGGCTCTTGTGTTCGTTGGCCTGATCATGATTAAGCGGCCGAAGCTGGTAACCGTGCCCATTTACGACCCACAAACATTTGTTATCCTGTCTTTCTATCTTCTACACCTGGCTCTGCTCCTTTCCTTCTGGGCCTTTATTAAGAGGAGGTAACGAAATTTACGATGAGGCGGTCCGGGTCTTGAATGAAGAATTGACATGGGATTGTGATGGACTAGTGGGAACCCCTCATTCGTAATGTTTTGACATCAGATACTGTTGACGATTCCTGTGCAACGCCAAATATTTATTGTTTAAGACACGAATGTTTAGAACTGTGGTAACATGTAAAGAATTTGCCTGAAGCCCAATATTTGGTATATAAGGAGCAACCCTCTTTGTACGAATCGAACAGGCTCCTAGATACTGCCCATGTGTAGTTTCTGTGACTTCTGTGTCCCTGCAGTAATAAACCTTTGGTCTTTGACGCCACCATCGAGAAGCCCGTGTTTCTGTTTGTTTGTGCACCGAGACAGGTGGAACTCCGGGGTCTTCGGGTGTTATCCCTGACACCTCTGGACGGAACCAAAAAGTCCAGAACTCCAGTACTGTAGTGGTGTTTGTGTAGGGGTCGTGCTGGGGGTAGTGTTTTAGGGTTTAGCGTAGTGTAGTGGTGTTTGGGTAGTGTAGGCATTGTGCTGGAGGTAGATATAGGGTTTAGGGTAGTGTAGTGGTGTTTGTGTAGTGTAGGGGGTAGTGTTTTAGGGTTTGGGGTAGTGCAGTGGTTATGTAGTGTAGGGGGCAGTGTTTTAGGGTTTAGGGTAGTGCAGCTGTGCTTGGGTAGTGTAGGTGTTCATTCTTGGGGTAGTGTTTTAAGGTAGTGTAGTGGTGTTTGTGTAGTGTAGGGGTCAGCTGGGGGTAGTGTTTTAGGGTTTAGGATAGTGTAGTGGTGTTTGTGTAGTGTAGGGGTTGTGCTGCAGGTAGATATAGGGTTTAAGGTAGTGCAGTGGTGTTTGTGTAGAGTAGGGGGTTGCGTTGGTGATAGATTTAGGGTTTAGGGTAGTGCAGTGGTGTTTGTGCAGTGTAGGGGGTTGTGCTGGGGAAGTGTTTTAGGGTTTAGGGTAGTGCAGTGGTGTTTGGGTAGTGTAGGCGTTGTGCTGGGGGTAGATATAGGGTTTTGGGTAGTGCAGTGGTGTTAGTGTAGTGTAGGGGGTCATGCTGGGGGTAGTGTTTTAAGGTTTATGGTAGTGCAATGGTGTTCGTCTAGTGTAGGGGGTAGTGTTTTTGGGTTCAGCGTAGTGCAGTGATGTTTATGTAGTGTAGGGGGTCATGCTGGCATAGTGTTTTAGGGTTATGGGCAGTGCAGCGGTGTTTGGATACTGTAGAGGTTCGTGCTGGGGGTAGTGTTTTAGGGTTTAGGGTAGTCAGTGGTGTTAGTCTAGTGTAGGGGGTAGTGGTTTAGGGTTTAGGGTAGTGTAGTGGTGTTGGTGTAGGGGTCGTCCTGGGGGTAGTGTTTTAGGGTTTAGCAAAGTGTAATGGTGTTTGGGTAGTGTAGGCATTGTGCTGGGGATAGATATAGGCTTTAGGGTAGTGCAGTGGTGTTTGGGTAGTGTAGGGGGTCGTGCTGGGGGTAGTGTATTAGGGTTTAGGGTAGTGAAGTGGTGTTTGGGTAGGGTGTCGTGCTGGGGGTAGATTTAGGGTTTAGGGTAGTGCAGTGGTGTTTGGGTAGTGTAGGGGGTCATGCTGGGGTAGTGTTTTAGGGTTTAGGGTAGAGCAGTGGTGTTTGGATAGTGTAGGGGGTCGTGCTGGGGTAGTGTTTTAGGGTTTAGGGTAGTGTAGTGGTGTTTGTGTAGGGGTCGTGCTGGGGGTAGTGTTTTAGGGTTTAGCGTAGTGTAGTGGTGTTTGGGTAGTGTAGGCATTGTGCTGGGGGTAGATATAGGGTTTAAGATAGTGCAGTGGTGTTTGTGAAGAGTAGGGGGTCGTGTTGGTGGTAGATTTAGGGTTTAGGGTAGTGCAGTGGTGTTTGTGTAGTGTAGGGGGTCGTGCTGGGTAGTGTTTTATGGTTTAGGGTAGTGCAGTGGTGTTTGGGCAGTGTAGGCATTGTGCTGGGGGTAGCATTTTAGGGTTTAGGGTAGTGCAGTGGTGTTTGGGTAGGGTAGGGGGTCGTGCTGGGGGTAGATTTAGGGTTTAGGGTAGTGCAAAAGTGTTTTGGTAGCATAGGGGGTCGTGCTGGGGGTAGATTTAGAGTTTAGGGTGGTGCAGTGGTGTTTAAGTAGTGTAGGGGGTCGTGCTGGGGGTAGTGATTTAGGGTTTAGGGTAGTGCAGTAGTGTTTGGGTAGTGTAGGGGGTCGTTCTGGGGGTAGATTTAGGGTTTAGGGTAGTGCAAAAGTGTTTTGGTAGTGTAGGGGGTCGTGCTGGGGATAGATTTAGGGTTTAGGGTACTACAGTGTTTTTGTGTAGTGTAGGGGGTCATGCTGGGTTAGTGTTTTAGGGTTTAGGGTACTGCAGTGGTGTTTGTGTAGTGTAGGGGTAGTGGTTTAGGGTAGTGCAGTGCTGTTTGTGTAGTGTAGGGGGTCATGCTGGGGGTAGTGTTTTAGGGTTAAGGGTAGTGCAGTGGTGTTTGTGTAGTGTAGGGGTTGTATTTTAAGGTTTAGGGTAGTGCAGTGGTGTTTATGTAGTGTAGGGGGTCATGCTGGGGTAGTGTTTTAGGGTTTAGGTTAGTGCAGTGGTGTTTGGGAAGTATAGGGGGTCGTGCTGGGGTAGTGTTTTAGGGTTTAGGGTAGTGTAGTGGTTTTTGTGTAGGGGTCGTGCTGGGGGTAGTGTTTTAGGGTTTAGCAAAGTGTAATGGTGTTTGGGTAGTGTAGGCATTGTGCTGGGGGTAGATATAGGCTTTAGGGTAGTGCAGTGGTGTTTGGGTAGTGTAGGAGGTCATGCTGGGGGTAGTGTTTTAGGGTTTAGGGTACTGAAGTGGGGTTTGTCTAGTGTGGGGGGTAGTGGTTTAGGGTAGTACAGGGGTGTTTGGGTAGTGTATGTGGTCGTCCTGGGGGTAGATTTAGGGCTTAGGGTAGTCTAAAAGTGTTTTGGTAGTGTAGAGGGTCGTGCTGGGGGTAGATTTAGGGTTTAGGGTAGTGCAGTGGTATTTGTGCAGTGTTTGCGTGTGCGTGCTGGGGTAGTGTTTTAGAGTTTAGGGTACTGTAGTGGTGTTTGTTTAGGGGTCGTGCTGGGGGTAGTGTTTTAGGGTTTAGCGTAGTGTAGTGGTGTTTGTGTAGTGTAGGGGTCAGCTGGGGGTAGTGTTTTAGGGTTTAGGATAGTGTAGTGGTGTTTGTGTAGTGTAGGGGTTGTGCTGGAGGTAGATTTAGGGTTTAAGGTAGTGCAGTGGTGTTTGTGTAGAGTAGGGGGTTGTGTTGGTGATAGATTTAGGGTTTAGGGTAGTGCAGTGGTGTTTGTGCAGTGTAGGGGGTTGTGCTGGGGTAGTGTTTTAGGGTTTAGGGTAGTGCAGTGGTGTTTCTGTAGTGTAGGCGTTGTGCTGGGGTAGATATAGGGTTTTGGGTAGTGCAGTGGTGTTAGTGTAGTGTAGGGGGTCATGCTGGGGGTAGTGTTTTAAGGTTTAGGGTAGTGCAATGGTGTTCGTCTAGTGTAGGGGGTAGTGTTTTTGGGTTTAGCGTAGTGCAGTGATGTTTATGTAGTGTAGGGGGTCATGCTGGCGTTGTGTTTTAGGGTTAAGGGCAGTGCAGCGGTGTTTGGGTACTGTAGAGGTTCGTGCTGGGGGTAGTGTTTTAGGGTTTAGGGTAGTGCAGTGGCGTTAGTCTAGTGTAGGGGGTAGTGGTTTAGGGTTTAGGGTAGTGCAGTGGTGTGTGGATAGTGTAGGGGGTCATGCTGGGGGTGGGTTTAGGGTAGTACAGAAGTGTTTGGGTAGTGTAGGGAGTCATGCTGGGGGTAGATTTAGGGTTTAGGGTAGTGCACTGGTGTTTGTGTATGGTTTGGGGGTTCGTACTGTGGGTAGTGTTTTAGGGTTTAGGGTACTACAGTGTTTTTGTGTAGTGTAGGGGGTCATGCTGGGGTAGTGTTTTAGGGTTTAGGGTACTGCAGTGGTGTTTGTGTAGTGTGGGGGGTCGTGCCTGGGGTAGTGTTTTAGGGTTAAGGGTAGTGCAGTGGTGTTTGTGTAGTGTAGGGGGTTGTCTTTTAAGGTTTAGGGTAGTGCAGTGAAGTTTATGTAGTGTAGGGGGTCGTGCTGGGGTAGTGTTTTAGGGTTTAGGGTAGTGCAGTGGTGTTTGGGTAGTGTAGGGGGTCGTGCTGGGGTAGTGTTTTAGGGTTTAGGGTAGTGTAGTGGTGTTTGTGTAGAGGTCGTGCTGGCGGTAGTGTTTTAGGGTTTAGCGTAGTGTAGTGGTGTTTGGGTAGTGTAGGCATTGTGCTGGGGGTAGATATAGGGTTTAGGGTAGTGCAGTGGTGTTTGTGAAGAGTAGGGGGTCGTGTTGGTGGTAGATTTAGGGTTTAGGGTAGTGCAGTGGTGTTTGTGTAGTGTAGGGGGTCGTGCTGGGTAGTGTTTTATGGTTTAGGGTAGTGCAGTGGTGTTTGGGCAGTGTAGGCATTGTGCTGGGGGTAGCATTTTAGGGTTTAGGGTAGTGCAGTGGTGTTTGGGTAGGGTAGGGGGTCGTGCTGGGGGTAGATTTAGGGTTTAGGGTAGTGCAAAAGTGTTTTGGTAGCATAGGGGGTCGTGCTGGGGGTAGATTTAGAGTTTAGGGTGGTGCAGTGGTGTTTAAGTAGTGTAGGGGGTCGTGCTGGGGGTAGTGATTTAGGGTTTAGGGTAGTGCAGTAGTGTTTGGGTAGTGTAGGGGGTCGTTCTGGGGGTAGATTTAGGGTTTAGGGTAGTGCAAAAGTGTTTTGGTAGTGTAGGGGGTCGTGCTGGGGATAGATTTAGGGTTTAGGGTACTACAGTGTTTTTGTGTAGTGTAGGGGGTCATGCTGGGTTAGTGTTTTAGGGTTTAGGGTACTGCAGTGGTGTTTGTGTAGTGTAGGGGTAGTGGTTTAGGGTAGTGCAGTGCTGTTTGTGTAGTGTAGGGGGTCATGCTGGGGGTAGTGTTTTAGGGTTAAGGGTAGTGCAGTGGTGTTTGTGTAGTGTAGGGGTTGTATTTTAAGGTTTAGGGTAGTGCAGTGGTGTTTATGTAGTGTAGGGGGTCGTGCTGGGGTAGTGTTTTAGGGTTTAGGGTAGTGTAGTGGTTTTTGTGTAGGGGTCGTGCTGGGGGTAGTGTTTTAGGGTTTAGCAAAGTGTAATGGTGTTTGGGTAGTGTAGGCATTGTGCTGGGGGTAGATATAGGCTTTAGGGTAGTGCAGTGGTGTTTGGGTAGTGTAGGAGGTCATGCTGGGGGTAGTGTTTTAGGGTTTAGGGTACTGAAGTGGGGTTTGTCTAGTGTGGGGGGTAGTGGTTTAGGGTAGTACAGGGGTGTTTGGGTAGTGTATGTGGTCGTCCTGGGGGTAGATTTAGGGCTTAGGGTAGTCTAAAAGTGTTTTGGTAGTGTAGAGGGTCGTGCTGGGGGTAGATTTAGGGTTTAGGGTAGTGCAGTGGTATTTGTGCAGTGTTTGCGTGTGCGTGCTGGGGTAGTGTTTTAGAGTTTAGGGTACTGTAGTGGTGTTTGTTTAGGGGTCGTGCTGGGGGTAGTGTTTTAGGGTTTAGCGTAGTGTAGTGGTGTTTGTGTAGTGTAGGGGTCAGCTGGGGGTAGTGTTTTAGGGTTTAGGATAGTGTAGTGGTGTTTGTGTAGTGTAGGGGTTGTGCTGGAGGTAGATTTAGGGTTTAAGGTAGTGCAGTGGTGTTTGTGTAGAGTAGGGGGTTGTGTTGGTGATAGATTTAGGGTTTAGGGTAGTGCAGTGGTGTTTGTGCAGTGTAGGGGGTTGTGCTGGGGTAGTGTTTTAGGGTTTAGGGTAGTGCAGTGGTGTTTCTGTAGTGTAGGCGTTGTGCTGGGGTAGATATAGGGTTTTGGGTAGTGCAGTGGTGTTAGTGTAGTGTAGGGGGTCATGCTGGGGGTAGTGTTTTAAGGTTTAGGGTAGTGCAATGGTGTTCGTCTAGTGTAGGGGGTAGTGTTTTTGGGTTTAGCGTAGTGCAGTGATGTTTATGTAGTGTAGGGGGTCATGCTGGCGTTGTGTTTTAGGGTTAAGGGCAGTGCAGCGGTGTTTGGGTACTGTAGAGGTTCGTGCTGGGGGTAGTGTTTTAGGGTTTAGGGTAGTGCAGTGGCGTTAGTCTAGTGTAGGGGGTAGTGGTTTAGGGTTTAGGGTAGTGCAGTGGTGTGTGGATAGTGTAGGGGGTCATGCTGGGGGTGGGTTTAGGGTAGTACAGAAGTGTTTGGGTAGTGTAGGGAGTCATGCTGGGGGTAGATTTAGGGTTTAGGGTAGTGCACTGGTGTTTGTGTATGGTTTGGGGGTTCGTACTGTGGGTAGTGTTTTAGGGTTTAGGGTACTACAGTGTTTTTGTGTAGTGTAGGGGGTCATGCTGGGGTAGTGTTTTAGGGTTTAGGGTACTGCAGTGGTGTTTGTGTAGTGTGGGGGGTCGTGCCTGGGGTAGTGTTTTAGGGTTAAGGGTAGTGCAGTGGTGTTTGTGTAGTGTAGGGGGTTGTCTTTTAAGGTTTAGGGTAGTGCAGTGGTGTTTATGTAGTGTAGGGGGTCGTGCTGGGGTAGTGTTTTAGGGTTTAGGGTAGTGCAGTGGTGTTTGGGTAGTGTAGGGGGTCGTGCTGGGGTAGTGTTTTAGGGTTTAGGGTAGTGTAGTGGTGTTTGTGTAGAGGTCGTGCTGGCGGTAGTGTTTTAGGGTTTAGCGTAGTGTAGTGGTGTTTGGGTAGTGTAGGCATTGTGCTGGGGGTAGATATAGGGTTTAGGGTAGTGCAGTGGTGTTTGTGAAGAGTAGGGGGTCGTGTTGGTGGTAGATTTAGGGTTTAGGGTAGTGCAGTGGTGTTTGTGTAGTGTAGGGGGTCGTGCTGGGGTAGTGTTTTATGGTTTAGGGTAGTGCAGTGGTGTTTGGGTAGTGTAGGCATTGTGCTGGGGGTAGATATAGGGTCTAGGGTAGTGCAGTGGTGTTTGGGTAGGGTAGGGGTCGTGCTGGGGGTAGTGTTTTAGGGTTTAGGGTAGTGCAGTGGTGTTTGGGTAGGGTAGGGGGTCGTGCTGGGGGTAGATTTAGGGTTTAGGGTAGTGCAAAAGTGTTTTGGTATCATAGGGGGTCGTGCTGGGGGTAGATTTAGGGTTTAGGGTAGTGCAGTGGTGTTTAGGTAGTGTAGGGGGTCGTGCTGGGGGTAGTGTTTTAGGGTTTAGGGTAGTGCAGTGGTGTTTGGGTAGTGTAGGGGGTCGTTCTGGGGGTAGATTTAGGGTTTAGGGTAGTGCAAAAGTGTTTTGGTAGCGTAGGGGGTCGTGCTGGGGGTAGATTTAGGGTTTAGGGTACTACAGTGTTTTTTGTGTAGTGTAGAGGGTCATGCTGGGTTAGTGGTTTAGGGTAGTGCAGTGCTGTTTGTGTAGTGTAGGGGGTCATGCTGGGGGTAGTGTTTTAGGGTTAAGGGTACTGCAGTGGTGTTTGTGTAGTGTAGGGGGTTGTCTTTTAAGGTTTAGGGTAGTGCAGTGGTGTTTATGTAGTGTAGGGGGTCGTGCTGGGGTAGTGTTTTAGGGTTTAGGGTAGTGCAGTGGTTTTTGGGTAGTATAGGGGGTTGTCTTTTAAGGTTTAGGGTAGTGCAGTGGTGTTTATGTAGTGTAGGGGGTCGTGCTGGGGTAGTGTTTTAGGGTTTAGGGTAGTGCAGTGGTGTTTGGGTAGTGTAGGGGGTCATGCTGGGGTAGTGTTTTAGGGTTTAGGGTAGTGTAGTGGTGTTTGTGTAGGGGTCGTGCTGGGGGTAGTGTTTTAGGGTTTAGCGTAGTGTAGTGGTGTTTGGGTAGTGTAGGCATTGTCCTGGGGGAAGATATAGGGTTTAGGGTAGTGCAGTGGTGTTTGTGAAGAGTAGGGGGTCGTGTTGGTGGTAGATTTAGGGTTTAGGGTAGTGCAGTGGTGTTTGTGTAGTGTAGGGGGTCGTGCTGGGGTAGTGTTTTATGGTTTAGGGTAGTGCAGTGGTGTTTGGGTAGTGTAGGCATTGTGCTGGGGGTAGATATAGGGTCTAGGGTAGTGTAGTGGTGTTTGGGTAGGGTAGGGGGTCATGCTGGGGGTAGTGTTTTAGGGTTTAGGGTAGTGCAGTGGTGTTTGGGTAGGGTAGGGGGTCGTGCTGGGGGTATATTTAGGGTTTAGGGTAGTGCAAAAGTGTTTTGGTAGCATAGGGGGTCATGCTGGGGGTAGATTTAGGGTTTAGGGTAGTGCAGTTGTGTTTAGGTAGTGTAGAGGGTCGTTCTGGGGGTAGATTTAGGGTTTAGGGTAGTCCAAAAGTGTTTTGGTAGCGTAGGGGGTCGTGCTGGGGGTAGATTTAGGGTTTAGGGTACTACAGTGTTTTTTGTGTAGTGTAGAGGGTCATGCTGGGGTAGTGTTTTATGGTTTAGGGTAGTGCAGTGCTGTTTGTGTAGTGTAGGGGGTCGTGCTGGGGGTAGTGTTTTAGGGTTAAGGGTAGTGCAGTGGTGTTTGTGTAGTGTAGGGGGTTGTGTTTCTAGGTTTAGGGTAGTGAGGTGGTGTTAGGGTAGTGTAGGGGGTCATGCTGGGGTAGATTTAGGGTTTAGGATAGTGCAGTGGAGTTTGGGAACTGTAGGGTGTCGTGCTGGGGTAGTGTTTTAGGGTAGGGTAGTGCAGAGGTGTTTGTGTAGAGTAGGGGGCCGTGCTGGGGTAGTGTTTAGGGATTAAGATAGCGCAGTGGTGTTTGGGTAGTGTAGGGGGTCGTGCTCGTGGTAGAGTTTTAGGGTTTAGGGTAGCGCAGTGGTGTTTGGATAGTGTAGGGGGTCGTGCTGCGGGTAGTCTTTTAGGGTTAAGGGTAGTGCAGTGGTGTTTGTGTAGTGTAGGGGGTAGTGTTTTAGGGTTTAGTGTAGGACAGTGGGGTTTGTGTAGTGTTGGGGTCGTGCTGGGGGTAGATTTAGCGTTTAGGGTAGTACAATGGTGTTTGGGTAGTGTAGGGGGTTGTGCTGGGGGTACATTTAGGGTTTAGGATAGTGCAGTGGTGTTTGGGTAGTGTAGGGGGTCGTGCTGGGGGTAGTGTTTTAGGGTTAAGGGTAGTGCAGTGGTGTTTGTGTAGTGTAGGGGGTTGTGTTTCTAGGTTTAGGGTAGTGAGGTGGTGTTAGGGTAGTGTAGGGGGCCATGCTGGGGTAGATTTAGGGTTTAGGATAGTGCAGTGGAGTTTGGGAACTGTAGGGTGTCGTGCTGGGGTAGTGTTTTAGGGTAGTGTAGTGGTGTTTGGGTAGTGTAGGAGGTCGTGCTGGGGGTAGTGTTTTAGGGTTTAGGGTACTGCAGTGGGGTTTGTCTAGTGTAGGGGGTAGTGGTTTAGGGTAGTGAAGTGGTGTTTGGGTAGTGTAGGGGGTCGTCCTAGAGGTAGATTTAGGGCTTAGGGTAGTGCAAAAGTGTTTTGGTAGCGTAGGGGGTCGTGCTGGGGTAGATTTAGGGTTTAGGGTAGTGCAGTTGTGTTTGTGTAGTGTTTGCGAGTGCGTGCTGGGGTAGTGTTTTAGAGTTGAGGGTACTACAGTGTTTTTGTGTAGTGTAGGGGGTCATGCTGGGGTAGTGTTTTAGGGTTTAGGGTACAGCAGTGCTGTTTGTGTAGTGTAGGGGTAGTGTTTTAGTGTTTAGGGTAGTGCAGTGGTGTTTGTGTAGTGTAGGTGGTCGTGCCTGGGGTAGTGTTTTAGGGTTAAGGGTAGTGCAGTGGTGTTTGTGTAGTGTAGGGGGTTGTCCTTTAAGGTTTAGGGTAGTGCAGTGGTGTTTATGTAGTGTAGGGGGTCGTGCTGGGGTAGTGTTTTAGGGTTTAGGGTAGTGCAGTGGTGTTTGGGTAGTATAGGGGGTCGTGCTGGGGTAGTGTTTTAGGGTTTAGGGTAGTGTAGTGGTGTTTGTGTAGGGGTCGTGCTGGGGGTAGTGTTTTAGGGTTTAGCAAAGTGTAATGGTGTTTGGGTAGTGTAGGCATTGTGCTGGGGGTAGATATAGACTTTAGGGTATTGCAGTGGTGTTTGGGTAGTGTAGGGGGTCGTGCTGGGGGTAGTGTATTAGGGTTTAGGGTAGTGCAGTGGTGTTTGGGTAGTGTAGGGGGTCGTGCTGGGGGTAGATTTAGGGTTTAGGGTAGTTCAGTGGTGTTTGTGTAGTGTTTGCGGGTGCGTGCTGGGGTAGTGTTTTAGGGTTTAGGGTACTGTAGTGGTGTTTGTGTAGGGGTCGTGCTGGGGGTAGTGTTTTAGGGTTTAGCGTAGTGTAGTGGTGTTTGGGTAGTGTAGGCATTGTGCTGGGGGTAGATATAGGGTTTAGGATAGTGCAGTGGTGTTTGTGAAGAGTAGGGTGGAGTTCTGGACTTTTTGGTTCCGTCCAGAGGTGTCAGGGACAACACCCGAAGACCCCGGAGTTCAACCTGTCTCGGTGCACAAACAAACAGAAACACGGGCTTCTCGATGGTGGCGTCAAAGACCAAAGGTTTATTACTGCAGGGACACAGAAGTCACAGAAACTACACATGGGCAGTATCTAGGAGCCTGTTCGATTTGTACAAAGAGGATTGCTCCTTATATACCAAATATTGGGCTTCAGGCAAATTCTTTACATGTTACCACAGTTCTAAACATTCGTATCTTAAACAATAAATATTTGGCGTTGCACAGGAATCGTCAACAGTATCTGATGTCGAAACATTATGAATGAGGGGTTCCCACTAGTCCATCATAATCCCATGTCAATCCTTCATTCAAGACCCGGACCGCCTCATCGTAAATTTCGTTACCTCCCCCTAATAAAGGCCCAGAAGGAAAGGAGCAGAGCCAGGTGTAGAAGATAGAAAGACAGGATAAGAAATGTTTGTGGGTCGTAAATGGGCACGGTTACCAGCTTCGGCCGCTTAATCATGATCAGGCCAACGAACACAAGAACCAGTATAGCAGGACTGGCCTCAGGCTGGGGAGGCAGGTCTTTGCCGAGTCATGCTGCTACAGCGTTGCTGGCCTAAGGTGCACGTGTCACTAGCAAGGTGAATCGCCGGTTAAAGCCTACGTGTCCTTAATGAAAAGAGATCATTGCGTGTCCATTGACTATGTGAGGGCAAGGAATACAAAATGGCTTCCGTGTTCTAAAATGGATGCCACGGGTAGAACAGAAATGTGTTTGTAACTGGAGTGCTTTTGCTCGTAGCATAGCGAAAATACCAGAATGTACTAAATGGATCATTTGCGGTTCACTGATACCAAAATTATGTATTTACGACAATGTTATAAAAACGAGTAAAATCGTCACGGAACCTCAGACCCTCCTTTTGCCCTTACATAGGCAATTACTCAGTCTATATCAGAGTCAGAGTCTAATTCTATGCTCATTAGGTCAGTGACATGTTGTTGTATCATCATCCTGTCTCGTGCCTTTTCTCCAAATGCAGGTGTTTTTCTGAAACAGGTTGCAGCACAGAGACTACATAGAGCGGGACCACACTGGATAATAAGACAGCACGAGAACAGAAATACTAGGATGACACCTATAACCATTAGAACCTTCCATCCCCACGCTGATACCAGAGTCCAAAACCACTCCATGAAGGACCAGTTTCCCTTATCTATGTGTATGGAGTCGGAAATCTTGTGTAACTTAGAGATTGCTTCATAGACTGTTGGAGCATTATTAGGAATAAAGACACAGCAGCTCGATTGGATCACTCTGCATACCCCACCTCGATCTGCAAGTATTACATCTAGAACCATACGGTTCTGCAACGTCATGAGACGATCCGCCTGAAGCTCAGCTGTTAAGTTACTAAGGGCACCAGCAGTTTCTGTAATAGTAGATTCAACTACCCGTGTTAGTTGACGAATGTTTCTACTATTGGCCATAGGCCCCCAAAATGGAAGGAAACCTTTGAAAAAGTCTCCAGCTTCTTGACCAGCGGTATCTTCCTTGCTGAAGACACCTCTTGCTACTCTGGTTTTGTGATAATCTGAAGAAGCAGTGTATGTCGGAGGTAACAATCGAGCAATATAACATGAACCTGAAAAGTCAGCAGGCAGCCATGTATATGCTCTGTCCTGACAAATGAAGTAGGTACCCCTAGCAGTCAGAAAGGCAGGGGAGGAGTCAGACGGAAATACGTAAGTCTCAACGCACTCGCTGCTCCCTAGCTGAGCTCTCGGATTTCTCCCATTTCCTTGCAAACAGACCTGACCTCGGTGAGGCACGACCCAAACTGAAGTGGAGCTTTTACGCTTGCTTTCTCCCAAACTAAGGCGATACTCTGTAGAGTTCCAACTCAAATACACCAGTAATTCATCTCTAGGGTAAGATGGAGTATTATTGACGTCTTTAATCATATCAATAATTCCCTGGACTAAAGCTTTGTTGGCTGAGTTGTATTTAGTGGACCGTGGTGGACGCGGAGGATAGGTCTCAAGGGCATATGAAAAAATGGTCTGAAAGGCCTGAAATGATCCATTGTAGCTAAAAGGCAAGACTAAATAGGGAATGCCTTTATCCATAGTGTGAGGTATCAACCCACACACCCAGCAGTCTGTAGTATTAACTATCAGTTGGTGTTGATGCAAGAGCTGTACAAATGTATTGTTCATAAATTCTGAGCGTCGAGCTTGTTCGTGTTCAGGAAATGAGTGAAAAGAATGCATAGAAGAAACTGTAGAAGTAACAGGATTAAGGGGAGGCACTGTAGTTACTGGCATAAAAATCAAATGTATGCAAAAGATGATTCCACCCACCAACGTTATTAAAACAATTAAAAATGTAACTGCACATTGTATTAGAAAGCATTTGCTGTGTAGTATTCTGTACAGTCTATTTTTGCGAACATAAATTACATTTTCTCGTTGTAGCTCAGGAAGCTCCATCTTCTACGACCGTTCGCGACCACTGATGATGTGTACGTAGATGAAAATGCCTCTATCAGCCCTGGGAGTTCCCAGAACTAACAGAAAGGTCGACCTTGTGTCGGACCCCCGCAGATTCAACTAGGCACACAGCCACGACCCTACGGCTACCCAGACGGCAAGGCAATTTTTAAAACAAAAAGAAACAATACAAAGTATTAGCAAACTTCCTGGCTGGAGGCAATGTATAGCAAATTCAAATCTGAAAATAGGCAGTTTCCTGCTTTATTTGTCCATATTGCGAGAACGTAAGTTGTATCTCAGTTTTGCAGGAGCTGTCTGATCTGGAAACAATGTATTTTCAGCTGACGTTGCAATGTTCACGTTCGCAGATGGCAAATGTTCTTTTGGTGCAGATGGCAAATGTTCAGGGTTCAAAAGAGCAGTTTCAGGAGGAGAGTCAGAATTTGGTGAATCCGTGATCAGTTCTGCATCGCTGAAAGGTATGAACCTGGGGATTTGTTCCGTTTCAGAGGCACCGATTCCTTTCTTTACCCAGTTGTCGTAAGGAAGTGGCAGAGGCACACGTTTAGCGTGTGTTGTATGGATCCAATTTCTTCTTCCGGCCACACGAATAGCAGTTCTCGTTGCTAGCAGGACTTGGAACGGGCCAATAAATCTGGGCTGAAGATTTTTCGTTCTTGCAAAATTTCGGATGACCACCTGATCACCCGGTTTCAGCTGATGGCCTGGACTCTCTGATGGCTTTGGCAATGCATCGAAAACCTGTTGGTGAATAAGACTCAATTTAGCAGTCAAGTCGAAAAGGTAATCAATTAACATTGGGTATTCCAGCTGCTTAAATTCTTTCGGTCTAGGTACCCCCCAAACATTTGCAGGACGACCGAAAACTATTTCGTAGGGACTAAGCCCTACTCTAGAATGTACAGTTGCTCTTGTTGATAGCAAAGCCAAAGGCAATGCGTCTGGCCAGGACAAACCCGTGGATGCTTGTATCTTAGCGAGTTTCAGTTTAAGGGTGCCATTGTAACCCTCGACTAAACCCGCGGACTGGGGATGATTTGCACTATGGAATTTTTGCCTAATCCCTAGGCCGGCACACACACTCTGCATAACTTTCCCTACGAACTCACTTCCGTTGTCTGACCATACAATCCGTGGCATTCCGTATCTGGGGAAGTATTCTTTAAGAAGAATTTTGGCAGTGGATAAGGCAGTATTGTCCTTCAGTGGGTATGCTTCGATCCATCTGGAGAAAGCACAAACTACCACTAGGACGTACTTTAGGTTATTACAACGGTCCATGTGAATGAAATCTAGCTGGATCACCTCAAAGGGGCAGGAAGGAGGAGCGAAGTGACCTGCAGGTGTGGGGATTCCCTTGCCAGGATTATGCATCAAGCATACCATACAATTCCTCACCACTCTCTCTGCACACCTACTAATCCCGTCATTCTTCCAGACCGGAGCCAACATCTTACAAATCCCTTTTGAACTGATGTGCGCTGTTCCATGTGCCATTGTTACTACTGCAAGCACATACGCATCAGGCAACATCCAACGCTGTTGTTCCGACAAATCAATCCAACACCCACTCGAGTCCAATTTACCCGTGCTCTCTTTCCATGCAAGTTTTTCCTCCTCAGTCGCCTCTTTCTGAATTTCTTTCACGCTTTCCACTGTGTCTTCACACATTCCAGACTCAGAAATCCATCTTGCAGACGTTGCAACATACATTCTACTCATCATATTTCTGGCTGTCTGTTTTGCAGTCTCATCAGCAAAAGCATTCCCACGACCAACATCATCCGTGATTGCTTTATGAGCACTGCATTTCACAATCGCAACTTCAGTCGGTAAGGTTAGAGATTCCAACAAGTCATTAACTAGCTGACCATGTTGAATCTTAGTCCCATGGGACGTAATGAAACCTCTCTCTTTCCACAAACGGCCAAAACTATGGGCCACGCCGAACGCGTACTGACTATCTGTGAACACATTAACTCTCTTTCCCTTGGCTAAAACGCACGCTCTTGTTAGCGCGATCAATTCTGCAGCCTGGGCAGAATTCTGACTCACTCTTGCAGTCTCTACAATCGTACTCAAAGTCGTTACTGCATAAGCAGCAGTCACATCACCATTCTCCAATTTGAAGCAAGACCCGTCAACATACAACGTGCCATCTGGTTCTGACAACGGAGTGTCTTTTAAGTCGATTCGTCCTTTTGTTTCTTCCTCAGTTCTGAAACAACAGTCGTGTGGTTCGGAATCACTCGACTCTTGACTAGCCGGCAACAATGTTGCTGGATTCAATACATTGCATCTTTTGATCTGAATATGACTAGCTAATAGTGTCAGTTCATAGCCTGATAATCTAGCACTAGTAAGGTGTTGTGTCTTGGTTCGGTTCATGAGTGTATCCACGGCATGAGGAACCATGACTACTAACATGTTGTTCATTACTAAACCAGCAGATTGTCGAATGGAAGCTGCAGCTGCGGCTGTAGCTCTCAAGCAACTAGGCAATGCTCTAGCTACTGGATCTAATGTTGATGAAAAATACGCACAAGGGCGTTGTTTATCACCGAATTTCTGCGTCAAAACACTCAATGCACAACCTTCTCTCTCGTGGACATAGAGCGTAAATGGCTTACTGTAGTCGGGTGTACCCAATACAGGTGCTGAACACAGTGCATTTCGTAACTCAGAAAAACTCTGCTGACATTCAGCAGACCATGGTACCGGACTTGGAACACCTTTCCCAGTCAAGGCTACCAATGGTTTCGCTAGAAGAGAAAAATTTAGGATCCATTGCCTACAATATGAGGTAATACCCAAAAAGGCACGTACTTCTCTCTGCGTGCTAGGAACGTTCATCTGTGTAATTGCTTTTATTCTCTCTGGGGTCAACTTCCTTCCCTCCTTTGACAAGAGATGACCTAGGTAGGTCACTTCTTGGCAGCAGTATTGCATTTTTGAAGGTGACACCTTGTGATTCAAATCTGACAAGTGATGCAATAAAGAAATCGTAGCTGTTTTGCAAGTTTCCTTGTCATCGGCAGCCACTAGAAGATCATCGACATACTGTACTAGAGCAGAACCATGAGGAAGTACGAAGGAATCTAACTGACTTTTTAATGCTTGACTGTAAATGGATGGGCTTTCACAATAACCTTGTGGAGCGCGTTTAAATCTAAAACTTCGTCCTCCTAGAGAAAATCCGAAAATATCTCTGCTTTCCTCGGCTATCGGAATGCTGAAAAAGGCATTTTTCAAATCGATAACCGAAAACCATGCTGCTGTAGCAGGAATCAACGTTAACAATGCAGTAATGTCTGGTACCACAGGAAACTGTGGGATCACAATTTTATTAACCTCTCTAAGATCAATTACGAACCTATATACTGGAGGCTTTGTAGGGTCAGTTCGTTTCAAAATAGGCAGTACCGGACTATTACAGACATTACCTCTAGTTTCTTCTACAACATCTTTCTTGATCAGGTCTTGTACTATTAGTAGGAGCGCACGCTCGCCTTCACTAGAGATTCTGTATTGTGGAATTCGTGGAAGTTTGACATTTGCTTTCAAAGTTACTACATAGGGTGGAATTTTCAATAGACCTACATCATTAGGACCAGTCGCCCAAAGAGTATCAGGGAGTGAACGCAGCTCTGATGGGAGCGCATCCATCGACAAGTACATCGGGGAGATTATTCTTTTACCCAACGTAAGCTGTACTCCTGCTGGAGAACAGTACAATGTCGCGTACAGGCGTTTTAACAAGTCTAAACCAAGCAGATTTTCGTTACAACCTGTCGTCAAAATCAGGGGTGCTTTCAATTGACGAGGTCCAACAGAAATAGACAAAGGACCAGAAACAGGGTTGTGAACAGGGGCGCCCGAAAAACCTACTGAAACGTTTGTTGAGCCAGACAAAGGTGCGCCAGGGAGTTTAGCATGTATGATAGAACTTTTTGCTGCACCAGTATCCAACAGAAACGGTTCGACTATACCTGATGTTGCTACTGCGACATAAGGTCCACTCTGATCTACTGGTACTGATACTACTCCCTCTCTTTGTCCATGGCTGTCCTAGTATTCACTTTGCTGAATTTCCTCACTAGTTTCATAATAGTCTTCGACATGATACTGTGGAGACCTATTCTGTTGGGCAGATTGTCCATTTCGCTGATCGAAATAATTAGAGGGGCGATCACTCGTCTGTGGAGGCATAGCACCTCGTCCTCGACCTCTAGAGTTTTGCATAGAACTACCACGACCTCTCTGAGCTGCCGCATCATTATTTTGCGCCCGAACTGGACAATCACTCTTATAATGACCCTCTTTTTTGCAATAAGCACATTGATTCCATTGATATTGTGGCCTTTGAAAATTATAATCCGTTCTTTGATATGTCCCTTGCTGCATATTAGTTTGATTCGTGCGAGGCGGATAAGCTTGCTGTAAAAGTACTTTAGTTTTTAAATCTTTCGTCTTTTTATCTGATTTTTCCTTCTCTTCTTTATCCCTATTTTCGTAGTACTGAGCAGTCGCAAGTATTTGCGCAGTCGTAGAGACAGCCCACGCACTTTCAGAATTCTTTAATTTACTACTAAGTTCTGGCAACAGATTGTGCACAAATTTATCAACGAATAATCTCTGGCCTCCTTCTGTGCTCATATCTTGACCACTATGATCCACGAAAGTCTCTTCGAATCTTGTGAAAAAGTCGGAGACGCTTTCGTCTTTCTTTTGTTTGCATGCGGACAATTTATCCCAGTTGACGCGCAATGCTGGCATCAAGGTTTTCATTAAATCGATTATTCTACCAGGCAAATTAGCAATTAGGGGTTCAGGTTTGGAACCACCTACTTGTTGACCATCCGCTGCAATTATAGCTGCCCAGTCACCACCTAGGGCAACTGGATGATTCTCTTTACGAATTTTAGCCCAAATTGGTTGCGGTACTATATTACCAAATAGCAGATCTATGTCAGCAAGATTCAATACACAAGCGTCAACTGTTTGAGCCAACTCTTTGTAGTATCCTGCAGGATTTTTACGCGGATCTGGCAAGGCCTGTTTCACTGCTAACACTTCAGCTCGCTTCCATGGAATATGTATCCAGACTCTCTGGAATTGGGCCGGAGCGGCTGCAATACCAAGGTTTACATTAGCTTGCACAGCTTCACGCCAAATTGGTGGAACCTCTCTCATTGGATATTGACGATTTTGTTTCGTACTACGTTTCCCTAACTCTCTCGGTGAACGAAGGGATGAGTCGGTCCTATAACTTAGAACCAGTTCCATCGCTTCTTTTATATTTTGACCGACTATCATACCTGCAGCAAACTCTTTCTGAACATTAATTAATTCTCCTAGATTTGATTCAGGGTCATCCTCTTCCAATTCCTCACATAGAAGGAAACACATTTCATCGAACACATATCGTTGTGTCGGTTCGTTCCATTGCATAAATGTATCTAATACATCTTGTACATTATATCTTCCAACTTTCGAAACCCACCTAAGCGCAGTGGAATCTAGTATTCCTCTTTCCTCAGTACTGGGAAGCTGACTACGTCTCTGCACAGAGTCAGAGGTAGGAGTCTTAATCAGAGTTTTGTAGAAGGGAGATAGAATATTAGAGACAGAATCAGTGATCCTTCGACGAACAGAAAGCGGAGTCATAATATTAGCAGAGGCAGTGAATAGAGTAGCAGTTGGAACAGATAGGTCAGGAACAGTAGGAGTAGCTTGAAAATTAGCTTGTGAAGTAGCAGGTGTGAGCGACACAGGCATAGGAAAAGAAGCCGGCAACCCTAAAAGAGGGGTTGTCGAAGGAACATTAATATTGACCACAGGAGGTACAGGAACTTGATTCAGGGGAGCGGGAACAGGGACACCAGGTTGTCCAGCAACCGGTAATTGAACATTCGGTATAGGTGGAGCCGTAGCACCTTGTGCATACGGTGGGGGTGATCGTAACAAGTAAGACAACAGGGGATCCTTTTCAGGGTCCTCTACTATCTTAGTCGTACTCGATGGCAAAGCAGGATAGCACTTGTCTATCGCTAAATTACGCTCTCTATCGGCCACCTCCATCGCTTTCTCAGACTCGTTGAGTTGCAGCTGCCTAGCAGACTGTTCTAAAGTCAACTCTTGCTCTTTCTGTTCTTTCTTTAACTTTTTAATCTTTCTCTGTTTAGATTCTTTTCGCCAATAACGGAAAGAATCAAACATTGCCGGCCGGGCTTTCTTCTTAAACAACCTTCTTTCTAGATTATCGAGAACTTCAGGTTCAAAACTACCATGTAGTGGCCAACTAAGGACACCATCTTTCTCTGTGTAGCGGATCCATATCTCGTTATAAGAGATAGGGCCCACACCAAATTTGCAATATAGATCATAAAGGGGAGTTCCAATCGGAGGAACCAAACACGAGTCCTCCAACTGGGAATCACTGTTGCAACTAAAACAAGACAACATACAATTTGTCCGACTTACCATTTTATAATCCGGAACACAAAACAAACAAGACACAAACAGAAAAGATGCGCACTCGAATCAAGAACTTAGGCCTACCAGAACTGACAAATGTATCGATACCTGAACTGAACAGAATGATTATCGTAACCAGAATAACCAGTGATAATCTTACAGAACTGAACTGAACTGAGAACTAAAAGGATTATTCAAACAGGAGCAATCCTCACAAAATATTTAACTAGCAACCACTGAATACTTAACTGAGGCACTGAAGACGTCACCAAGGAGAAACCCGTCACGTTTCGCCTTACTGAGGACTGCACCTCGGGTCCAAGACAGGGCGACGGTCAAGGCAACGGACCACTGCAGCCGTCTGAACGGGAACCCTCGTGGAAGAGAACGTCGGGGCCACTTTTGCGATATGCCGGGATCGATGAAGTGGGGCGCCTCCCTCTGAAATCTTCACACGAAGCTCCTCGAACTCTTCAGGCTTTTGGACCGGTACCGAATGACGTCGCCCCACGTTGGGCGCCAATTGGAGTTCTGGACTTTTTGGTTCCGTCCAGAGGTGTCAGGGACAACACCCGAAGACCCCGGAGTTCAACCTGTCTCGGTGCACAAACAAACAGAAACACGGGCTTCTCGATGGTGGCGTCAAAGACCAAAGGTTTATTACTGCAGGGACACAGAAGTCACAGAAACTACACATGGGCAGTATCTAGGAGCCTGTTCGATTTGTACAAAGAGGATTGCTCCTTATATACCAAATATTGGGCTTCAGGCAAATTCTTTACATGTTACCACAGTTCTAAACATTCGTATCTTAAACAATAAATATTTGGCGTTGCACAGGAATCGTCAACAGTATCTGATGTCGAAACATTATGAATGAGGGGTTCCCACTAGTCCATCATAATCCCATGTCAATCCTTCATTCAAGACCCGGACCGCCTCATCGTAAATTTCGTTACCTCCCCCTAATAAAGGCCCAGAAGGAAAGGAGCAGAGCCAGGTGTAGAAGATAGAAAGACAGGATAAGAAATGTTTGTGGGTCGTAAATGGGCACGGTTACCAGCTTCGGCCGCTTAATCATGATCAGGCCAACGAACACAAGAACCAGTATAGCAGGACTGGCCTCAGGCTGGGGAGGCAGGTCTTTGCCGAGTCATGCTGCTACAGCGTTGCTGGCCTAAGGTGCACGTGTCACTAGCAAGGTGAATCGCCGGTTAAAGCCTACGTGTCCTTAATGAAAAGAGATCATTGCGTGTCCATTGACTATGTGAGGGCAAGGAATACAAAATGGCTTCCGTGTTCTAAAATGGATGCCACGGGTAGAACAGAAATGTGTTTGTAACTGGAGTGCTTTTGCTCGTAGCATAGCGAAAATACCAGAATGTACTAAATGGATCATTTGCGGTTCACTGATACCAAAATTATGTATTTACGACAATGTTATAAAAACGAGTAAAATCGTCACGGAACCTCAAGGGGGTCGTGTTGGTGGTAGATTTAGGGTTTAGGGTAGTGCAGTGGTGTTTGTGTAGTGTAGGGGGTCGTGCTGGGTAGTGTTTTATGGTTTAGGGTAGTGCAGTGGTGTTTGGGTAGGGTAGGGGGTCATGCTGAGGGTAGATTTAGGGTTTAGGGTAGTGCAAAAGTGTTTTGGTAGCAAAGGGGGTTGTGCTGGGGATAGATTTAGAGTTTAGGGTAGTGCAGTGGTGTTTAGGTAGTGTAGGGGGTCGTGCTGGGGGTAGTGATTTAGGGTTTAGGGTAGTGCAGTGGTGTTTGGGTAATGTAGGGGGTCGTTCTGGGGGTAGATTTAGGGTTTAGGTTAGTGCAAAAGTGTTTTGGTAGTGTAGGGGGTCGTGCTGGGGATAGATTTAGGGTTTAGGGTACTACAGTGTTTTTGTGTAGTGTAGGGGGTCATGCTGGGTTAGTGTTTTAGGGTTTAGGGTACTGCAGTGGTGTTTGTGTAGTGTAGGGGTAGTGGTTTAGGGTAGTGCAGTGCTGTTTGTGTAGTGTAGGGGGTCATGCTGGGGATAGTGTTTTAGGGTTAAGGGTAGTGCAGTGGTGTTTGTGTAGTGTAGGGGTTGTCTTTTAAGGTTTAGGGTAGTGCAGTGGTGTTTATGTAGTGTAGGGGGTCGTGCTGGGGTAGTGTTTTAGGGTTTAGGGTAGTGCAGTGGTGTTTGGGAAGTATCGGGGGTCGTGCTGGGGTAGTGTTTTAGGGTTTAGGGTAGTGTAGTGTAGTGGTGTTTGTGTAGGGGTCGTGCTGGGGGTAGTGTTTTAGGGTTTAGCAAAGTGTAATGGTGTTTGGGTAGTGTAGGCATTGTGCTGGGGGTAGATATAGGCTTTAGGGTAGTGCAGTGGTGTTTGGGTAGTGTAGGAGGTCGTGCTGGGGGTAGTGTTTTAGGGTTTAGGGTACTGCAGTGGGGTTTGTCTAGTGTAGGGGGAAGTGGTTTAGGGTAGTGCAGGGGTAATTGGGTAGTGTATGGGGTCGTCCTGGGGGTAGATTTAGGGCTTAGGGTTGTCTAAAAGTGTTTTGGTAGTGTAGGGGGTCGTGCTGGGGGTAGATTTAGGGTTTAGGGTACTGCAGTGGTGTTTGTGTAGTGTAGGGGTAGTGGTTTAGGGTAGTGCAGTGCTGTTTGTGTAGTGTAGGGGGTCATGCTGGGGGTAGTGTTTTAGGGTTAAGGGTAGTGCAGTGGTGTTTGTGTAGTGTAGGGGGTTGTCTTTTAAGGTTTAGGGTAGTGCAGTGGTGTTTATGTAGTGTAGGGGGTCGTGCTGGGGTAGTGTTTTAGGGTTTAGGGTAGTGCAGTGGTGTTTGGGAAGTATCGGGGGTCGTGCTGGGGTAGTGTTTTAGGGTTTAGGGTAGTGTAGTGTAGTGGTGTTTGTGTAGGGGTCGTGCTGGGGGTAGTGTTTTAGGGTTTAGCAAAGTGTAATGGTGTTTGGGTAGTGTAGGCATTGTGCTGGGGGTAGATATAGGCTTTAGGGTAGTGCAGTGATGTTTGGGTAGTGTAGGAGGTCGTGCTGGGGGTAGTGTTTTAGGGTTTAGGGTACTGCAGTGGGGTTTGTCTAGTGTAGGGGGTAGTGGTTTAGGGTAGTGCAGGGGTAATTGGGTAGTGTATGGGGTTGTCCTGGGGGTAGATTTAGGGCGTAGGGTAGTCTAAAAGTGTTTTGGTAGTGTAGGGGGTCGTGCTGGGGGTAGATTTAGGGTTTAGGGTAGTGCAAAAGTGTTTTGGTAGCGTAGGGGGTCGTGCTGGGGGTAGATTTAGGGTTTAGGGTACTACAGTGTTTTTTGTGTAGTGTAGAGGGTCATGCTGGGTTAGTGGTTTAGGGTAGTGCAGTGCTGTTTGTGTAGTGTAGGGGGTCATGCTGGGGGTAGTGTTTTAGGGTTAAGGGTACTGCAGTGGTGTTTGTGTAGTGTAGGGGGTTGTCTTTTAAGGTTTAGGGTAGTGCAGTGGTGTTTATGTAGTGTAGGGGGTCGTGCTGGGGTAGTGTTTTAGGGTTTAGGGTAGTGCAGTGGTTTTTGGGTAGTATAGGGGGTTGTCTTTTAAGGTTTAGGGTAGTGCAGTGGTGTTTATGTAGTGTAGGGGGTCGTGCTGGGGTAGTGTTTTAGGGTTTAGGGTAGTGCAGTGGTGTTTGGGTAGTGTAGGGGGTCATGCTGGGGTAGTGTTTTAGGGTTTAGGGTAGTGTAGTGGTGTTTGTGTAGGGGTCGTGCTGGGGGTAGTGTTTTAGGGTTTAGCGTAGTGTAGTGGTGTTTGGGTAGTGTAGGCATTGTCCTGGGGGAAGATATAGGGTTTAGGGTAGTGCAGTGGTGTTTGTGAAGAGTAGGGGGTCGTGTTGGTGGTAGATTTAGGGTTTAGGGTAGTGCAGTGGTGTTTGTGTAGTGTAGGGGGTCGTGCTGGGGTAGTGTTTTATGGTTTAGGGTAGTGCAGTGGTGTTTGGGTAGTGTAGGCATTGTGCTGGGGGTAGATATAGGGTCTAGGGTAGTGTAGTGGTGTTTGGGTAGGGTAGGGGGTCATGCTGGGGGTAGTGTTTTAGGGTTTAGGGTAGTGCAGTGGTGTTTGGGTAGGGTAGGGGGTCGTGCTGGGGGTATATTTAGGGTTTAGGGTAGTGCAAAAGTGTTTTGGTAGCATAGGGGGTCATGCTGGGGGTAGATTTAGGGTTTAGGGTAGTGCAGTGGTGTTTAGGTAGTGTAGAGGGTCGTTCTGGGGGTAGATTTAGGGTTTAGGGTAGTCCAAAAGTGTTTTGGTAGCGTAGGGGGTCGTGCTGGGGGTAGATTTAGGGTTTAGGGTACTACAGTGTTTTTTGTGTAGTGTAGAGGGTCATGCTGGGGTAGTGTTTTATGGTTTAGGGTAGTGCAGTGCTGTTTGTGTAGTGTAGGGGGTCGTGCTGGGGGTAGTGTTTTAGGGTTAAGGGTAGTGCAGTGGTGTTTGTGTAGTGTAGGGGGTTGTGTTTCTAGGTTTAGGGTAGTGAGGTGGTGTTAGGGTAGTGTAGGGGGTCATGCTGGGGTAGATTTAGGGTTTAGGATAGTGCAGTGGAGTTTGGGAACTGTAGGGTGTCGTGCTGGGGTAGTGTTTTAGGGTAGGGTAGTGCAGAGGTGTTTGTGTAGAGTAGGGGGCCGTGCTGGGGTAGTGTTTAGGGATTAAGATAGCGCAGTGGTGTTTGGGTAGTGTAGGGGGTCGTGCTCGTGGTAGAGTTTTAGGGTTTAGGGTAGCGCAGTGGTGTTTGGATAGTGTAGGGGGTCGTGCTGCGGGTAGTCTTTTAGGGTTAAGGGTAGTGCAGTGGTGTTTGTGTAGTGTAGGGGGTAGTGTTTTAGGGTTTAGTGTAGGACAGTGGGGTTTGTGTAGTGTTGGGGTCGTGCTGGGGGTAGATTTAGCGTTTAGGGTAGTACAATGGTGTTTGGGTAGTGTAGGGGGTTGTGCTGGGGGTACATTTAGGGTTTAGGATAGTGCAGTGGTGTTTGGGTAGTGTAGGGGGTCGTGCTGGGGGTAGTGTTTTAGGGTTAAGGGTAGTGCAGTGGTGTTTGTGTAGTGTAGGGGGTTGTGTTTCTAGGTTTAGGGTAGTGAGGTGGTGTTAGGGTAGTGTAGGGGGTCATGCTGGGGTAGATTTAGGGTTTAGGATAGTGCAGTGGAGTTTGGGAACTGTAGGGTGTCGTGCTGGGGTAGTGTTTTAGGGTAGTGTAGTGGTGTTTGGGTAGTGTAGGAGGTCGTGCTGGGGGTAGTGTTTTAGGGTTTAGGGTACTGCAGTGGGGTTTGTCTAGTGTAGGGGGTAGTGGTTTAGGGTAGTGAAGTGGTGTTTGGGTAGTGTAGGGGGTCGTCCTAGAGGTAGATTTAGGGCTTAGGGTAGTGCAAAAGTGTTTTGGTAGCGTAGGGGGTCGTGCTGGGGTAGATTTAGGGTTTAGGGTAGTGCAGTTGTGTTTGTGTAGTGTTTGCGAGTGCGTGCTGGGGTAGTGTTTTAGAGTTGAGGGTACTACAGTGTTTTTGTGTAGTGTAGGGGGTCATGCTGGGGTAGTGTTTTAGGGTTTAGGGTACAGCAGTGCTGTTTGTGTAGTGTAGGGGTAGTGTTTTAGTGTTTAGGGTAGTGCAGTGGTGTTTGTGTAGTGTAGGTGGTCGTGCCTGGGGTAGTGTTTTAGGGTTAAGGGTAGTGCAGTGGTGTTTGTGTAGTGTAGGGGGTTGTCCTTTAAGGTTTAGGGTAGTGCAGTGGTGTTTATGTAGTGTAGGGGGTCGTGCTGGGGTAGTGTTTTAGGGTTTAGGGTAGTGCAGTGGTGTTTGGGTAGTATAGGGGGTCGTGCTGGGGTAGTGTTTTAGGGTTTAGGGTAGTGTAGTGGTGTTTGTGTAGGGGTCGTGCTGGGGGTAGTGTTTTAGGGTTTAGCAAAGTGTAATGGTGTTTGGGTAGTGTAGGCATTGTGCTGGGGGTAGATATAGACTTTAGGGTATTGCAGTGGTGTTTGGGTAGTGTAGGGGGTCGTGCTGGGGGTAGTGTATTAGGGTTTAGGGTAGTGCAGTGGTGTTTGGGTAGTGTAGGGGGTCGTGCTGGGGGTAGATTTAGGGTTTAGGGTAGTTCAGTGGTGTTTGTGTAGTGTTTGCGGGTGCGTGCTGGGGTAGTGTTTTAGGGTTTAGGGTACTGTAGTGGTGTTTGTGTAGGGGTCGTGCTGGGGGTAGTGTTTTAGGGTTTAGCGTAGTGTAGTGGTGTTTGGGTAGTGTAGGCATTGTGCTGGGGGTAGATATAGGGTTTAGGATAGTGCAGTGGTGTTTGTGAAGAGTAGGGGGTCGTGTTGGTGGTAGATTTAGGGTTTAGGGTAGTGCAGTGGTGTTTGTGTAGTGTAGGGGGTCGTGCTGGGTAGTGTTTTATGGTTTAGGGTAGTGCAGTGGTGTTTGGGCAGTGTAGGCATTGTGCTGGGGGTAGTGTTTTAGGGTTTAGGGTAGTGCAGTGGTGTTTGGGTAGGGTAGGGGGTCATGCTGAGGGTAGATTTAGGGTTTAGGGTAGTGCAAAAGTGTTTTTGGTAGCAAAGGGGGTCGTGCTGGGGATAGATTTAGAGTTTAGGGTAGTGCAGTGGTGTTTAGGTAGTGTAGGGGGTCGTGCTGGGGGTAGTGATTTAGGGTTTAGGGTAGTGCAGTGGTGTTTGGGTAATGTAGGGGGTCGTTCTGGGGGTAGATTTAGGGTTTAGGTTAGTGCAAAAGTGTTTTGGTAGTGTAGGGGGTCGTGCTGGGGATAGATTTAGGGTTTAGGGTACTACAGTGTTTTTGTGTAGTGTAGGGGGTCATGCTGGGTTAGTGTTTTAGGGTTTAGGGTACTGCAGTGGTGTTTGTGTAGTGTAGGGGTAGTGGTTTAGGGTAGTGCAGTGCTGTTTGTGTAGTGTAGGGGGTCATGCTGGGGATAGTGTTTTAGGGTTAAGGGTAGTGCAGTGGTGTTTGTGTAGTGTAGGGGTTGTCTTTTAAGGTTTAGGGTAGTGCAGTGGTGTTTATGTAGTGTAGGGGGTCATGCTGGGGTAGTGTTTTAGGGTTTAGGGTAGTGCAGTGGTGTTTGGGAAGTATCGGGGGTCGTGCTGGGGTAGTGTTTTAGGGTTTAGGGTAGTGTAGTGTAGTGGTGTTTGTGTAGGGGTCGTGCTGGGGGTAGTGTTTTAGGGTTTAGCAAAGTGTAATGGTGTTTGGGTAGTGTAGGCATTGTGCTGGGGGTAGATATAGGCTTTAGGGTAGTGCAGTGGTGTTTGGGTAGTGTAGGAGGTCGTGCTGGGGGTAGTGTTTTAGGGTTTAGGGTACTGCAGTGGGGTTTGTCTAGTGTAGGGGGTAGTGGTTTAGGGTAGTGCAGGGGTAATTGGGTAGTGTATGGGGTCGTCCTGGGGGTAGATTTAGGGCTTAGGGTTGTCTAAAAGTGTTTTGGTAGTGTAGGGGGTCGTGCTGGGGGTAGATTTAGGGTTTAGGGTACTGCAGTGGTGTTTGTGTAGTGTAGGGGTAGTGGTTTAGGGTAGTGCAGTGCTGTTTGTGTAGTGTAGGGGGTCATGCTGGGGGTAGTGTTTTAGGGTTAAGGGTAGTGCAGTGGTGTTTGTGTAGTGTAGGGGGTTGTCTTTTAAGGTTTAGGGTAGTGCAGTGGTGTTTATGTAGTGTAGGGGGTCGTGCTGGGGTAGTGTTTTATGGTTTAGGGTAGTGCAGTGGTGTTTGGGAAGTATCGGGGGTCGTGCTGGGGTAGTGTTTTAGGGTTTAGGGTAGTGTAGTGTAGTGGTGTTTGTGTAGGGGTCGTGCTGGGGGTAGTGTTTTAGGGTTTAGCAAAGTGTAATGGTGTTTGGGTAGTGTAGGCATTGTGCTGGGGGTAGATATAGGCTTTAGGGTAGTGCAGTGGTGTTTGGGTAGTGTAGGAGGTCGTGCTGGGGGTAGTGTTTTAGGGTTTAGGGTACTGCAGTGGGGTTTGTCTAGTGTAGGGGGTAGTGGTTTAGGGTAGTGCAGGGGTAATTGGGTAGTGTATGGGGTCGTCCTGGGGGTAGATTTAGGGCGTAGGGTAGTCTAAAAGTGTTTTGGTAGTGTAGGGGGTCGTGCTGGGGGTAGATTTAGGGTTTAGGGTAGTGCAGTGGTGTTTGTGTAGTGTTTGCGGGTGCGTGCTGGGGTAGTGTTTTAGGGTTTAGGGTACTGTAGTGTTGTTTGTGTAGGGGTCGTGCTGGGGGTAGTGTTTTAGGGTTTAGCGTAGTGTAGTGGTGTTTGGCTAGTGTAGGCATTGTGCTGGAGGTAGATATAGGGTTTAGTGTAGTGGTGTTTGTGTAGTGTAGGGGGTAGTGTTTTAGGGTTTGGGGTAGTGCAGTGGTGTTTATGTAGTGTAGGAGGCAGTGTTTTAGGGCTTAGGGTAGTGCAGCGGTGCTTGGGTAGTGTCGGTGTTCATTCTTGGGGTAGTGTTTTAGGGTAGTGTAGTGGTGTTTGTGTAGTGTAGGGGTCAGCTGGGGGTAGTGTTTTAGGGTTTAGGATAGTGTAGTGGTGTTTGTGTAGTGTAGGGGGTTATGTTGGTGATAGATTTAGGTTTTAGGGTAGTGCAGTGGTGTTTGTGCAGTGTAGGGGGTTGTGCTGGGGTAGTGTTTTAGGTTTTAGGGTAGTGCAGTGGTGTTTCAGTAGTGTAGGCGTAGTGCTGGGGTAGATATAGGGTTTTGGGTAGTGCAGTGGTGTTAGTGTAGTGTAGGGGGTCGTGCTGGGGGTAGTGTTTTAAGGTTTAGGGTAGTGCAATGGTGTTCGTCTAGTGTAGGGAGTAGTGTTTTTGGGTTTAGCGTAGTGCAGTGATGTTTATGTAGTGTAGGGGGTCATGCTGGCGTAGTGTTTTAGGGTTAAGGGCAGTGCAGCGGTGTTTGGGTACTGTAGAGGTTCGTGCTGGGGTAGTGTTTTAGGGTTTAGGGTAGTGCAGTGGTGTTAGTCTAGTGTAGGAGGTAGTGGTTTAGGGTAGTGCAGTGGTGTGTGGATAGTGTAGGGGGTCATGCTGGGGGTGGATTTAGGGTAGTACAGAAGTGTTTGGGTAGTGTAGAGGGTCATGCTGGGTGTAGATTTAGGGTTTAGGGTAGTGCACTGGTGTTTGTGTACGGTTTGGGGGTTCGTACTGTGGGTAGTGTTTTAGGGTTTAGGGATTACAGTGTTTTTGTGTAGGGGGTCATGCTGGGGTAGTGTTTTAGGGTTTAGGGTACTGCAGTGCTGTTTGTGTAGTGTAGGGGTAGTGTTCTAGTGTTTAGGGTAGTGCAGTGGTGTTTGTGTAGTGTAGGGGGTCGTGCCTGGGGTAGTGTTTTAGGGTTAAGGGTAGTGCAGTGGTGTTTGTGTAGTGTAGGGGGTTGTCTTTTAAGGTTTAGGGTAGTGCAGTGGTGTTTATGTAGTGTAGGGGGTCGTGCTGGGGTAGTGTTTTAGGGTTTAGCGTAGTGCAGTGGTGTTTGGGTAGTGTAGGGGGTCGTGCTGGGGTAGTGTTTTAGGGTTTAGGGTAGTGTAGTGGTGTTTGTGTAGGGGTCGTGCTGGGGGTAGTGTTTTAGGGTTTAGCGTAGTGTAGTGGTGTTTGGGTAGTGTAGGCATTGTGCTGGGGGTAGATATAGGGTTTAGGGTAGTGCAGTGGTGTTTGTGAAGAGTAGGGGGTCGTGTTGGTGGTAGATTTAGGGTTTAGGGTAGGGCAGTGGTGTTTGTGTAGTGTAGGGGGTCGCGCTGGGGTAGTGGTTTATGGTTTAGGGTAGTGCAGTGGTGTTTGGGTAGTGTAGGCATTGTGCTGGGGGTAGGTATAGGGTCTAGGGTAGTGCAGTGGTGTTTGGGTAGGGTAGGGGGTTGTGCTGGGGGTAGTGTTTTAGGGTTTAGGGTAGTGCAGTGGTGTTTGGGTAGGTGGTCGTGCTGGGGGTAGATTTAGGGTTTAGGGTATCGCAAAAGTGTTTTGGTAGCATTGGGGGTCGTGCTGGGGGTAGATTTAGGGTTTAGGGTAGTGCAGTGGTGTTTAGGTAGTGTAGGGGGTCGTGCTGGGGGTAGTGTTTTAGGGTTTAGGGTAGTGCAGTGGTGTTTGGGTAGTGCAGGGGGTCGTTCTGGGGATAGATTTAGGGTTTAGGGTAGTGCAAAAGTGTTTTGGTAGCGTAGGGGGTCGTGCTAGGGGTAGATTTAGGGTTTAGGGTACTACAGTGTTTTTTGTGTAGTGTAGAGGGTCATGCTGGGGTAGTGTTTTAGGGTTTAGGGTAGTGCAGTGCTGTTTGTGTAGTGTAGGGGGTCATGCTGGGGGTAGTGTTTTAGGGTTAAGGGTACTGCAGTGGTGTTTGTGTAGTGTAGGGGGTTGTCTTTTAAGGTTTAGGGTAGTGCAGTGGTGTTTATGTATTGTAGGGGGTCGTGCTGGGGTAGTGTTTTAGGGTTTATGGTAGTGCAGTGGTGTTTGGGTAGTATAGGGGGTCGTGCTGGGGTAGTGTTTTAGGGTTTAGGGTAGTGTGGTGGTGTTTGTGTAGGGGCCGTGCTGGGGGTAGTGTTTTAGGGTTTAGCGAAGTGTAATGGTTTTTGGGTAGTGTAGGCATTGTGCTGGGGTTAGATATAGGCTTTAGGGTAGTGCAGTGGTGTTTGGGTAGTGTAGGAGGTCGTGCTGGGGTAGTGTTTTAGGGTTTAGGGTACTTCAGTGGGGTTTGTCTAGTGTAGGGGGTAGTGGTTTAGGGTAGTGCAGTGGTTTTTCTGTAGTGTAGGGGGTTATGCTGGGATAGTGTTTTAGGGTACTGCAGTGGTGTTTGTGTAGTGTAGGGGGTAGTGTTTTATGGTTTAGGGTAGTGCAGTGCTGTTTGTGTAGTGTAGGGGGTCGTGCTGGGGGTAGTATTTTAGGGTTAAGGGTAGTGCAGTGGTGTTTGTGTAGTGTAGGGGGTTGTGTTTCTAGGTTTAGGGTAGTGAGGTGGTGTTAGGGTAGTGTAGGGGGTCATGCTGGGGTAGATTTAGGGTTTAGGATAGTGCAGTGGAGTTTGGGAACTGTAGGGTGTCGTGCTGGGGTAGTGTTTTATGGTAGGGTAGTGCAGAGGTGTTTGTGTAGAGTAGGGGGCCGTGCTGGGGTAGTGTTTAGGGATTAAGATAGCGCAGTGGTGTTTGGGTAGTGTAGGGGGTCGTGCTCGTGGTAGAGTTTTAGGGTTTAGGGTAGCGCAGTGGTGTTTGGATAGTGTAGGGGGTCGTGCTGCGGGTAGTCTTTTAGGGTTAAGGGTAGTGCAGTGGTGTTTGTGTAGTGTAGGGGGTAGTGTTTTAGGGTTTAGTGTAGGACAGTGGTGTTTGTGTAGTGTTGGGGGTCGTGCTGGGGTAGATTTAGCATTTAGGGTAGTACAATGGTGTTTGGGTAGTGTAGGGGGTTGTGCTGGGGTACATTTAGGGTTTAGGATAGTGCAGTGGTGTTTGGGTAGTGTAGGGGGTCGTGCTGGGGTAGTTTTTTAGGGTTTAGGGTAGTCCAGTGGTGTTTGGGTAAGGTAGGGGATTTTGCTGGGGGTAGTGTTTTAGGGTCATGCAGTGGTGTTTGGGTAGTGTAGGGGATTTTGCTGGGGGTAGTGTTTTAGGGTCATGCAGTGGTGTTTGTGTACTGTAGGGGTAGTGTTTTAGGGTTTAGGGTAGCGCAGTGGTGTTTGGGTAGTGTAGGGGATTTTGCTGGGGGTAGTGTTTTAGGGTCATGCAGTTGTGTTTGTGTAGTGTAGGGGTTGTGCTGGGGGTAGTGTTCTAGGGTTAGGGTAGTGCAGGGATGTTTGTGTAGTGTAGGGGGTCGTGCTAGGGGTAGATTTAGGGTTTAGGGTAGTGCAGTGGTGTTTGTGTAGTGTTTGCGGGTGCGTGCTGGGGATAGTGTTTTAGGGTTTGGGGTAATACAGTGGTTTTTGTGTAGTGTAGGGGGTTATGCTGGGGTAGTGTTTTAGGGTACTGCAGTGGTGTTTGTGTAGTGTAAGGGGTTGTGTTTCAAGGTTTAGGGTAGTGAAGTGGTGTTAGGGTAGTTTAGGGGGTCATGCTGGGGTAGATTTAGGGTTTAGGATAGTGCAGTGGAGTTTGGGAACTGTAGGGGGTCGTGCTGGGGTACTGTTTTAGGATTAAGGGTAGTGCAGTGGTGTTTGTGTAGTGTAGGGGGTTGTGTTTCAAGGTTTAGGGTAGTGAAGTGGTGTTAGGGTAGTGTAGGGGGTCATGCTGGGTTAGATTTAGGGTTTAGGATAGTGCAGTGGAGTTTGGGAACTGTAGGGGGTCGTGCTGGGGTAGTGTTTTAGGGTAGGGTAGTGCAGAGGTGTTTGGGTAGAGTAGGGGGTCATGCTGGGGTAGTGTTTAGGGTTTAGGATAGCGCAGTGGTGTTTGGGTAATGTAGGGGGTCGTGCTCGGGTAGAGTTTTAGGGTTTAGGGTAGCGCAATGGTGTTTGGATAGTGTAGCGGGTCGTGCTGGGGGTAGTGTTTTATGGTTTAGTGTAGCGCAGTGGTGTTTGGGTAGTGTAGGGGGTCGTGCTGGGGGTAGTCTTTTAGGGTTAAGGGTAGTGCAGTGATGTTTGTGTAGTGTAGGGGGTAGTGTTTTAGGGTTTAGGGTAGTACAATGGTGTTTGGGTAGTGTAGGGGGTTTTGCTGGGGGTAGATTTAGGGTTTAGGGTAGTGCAGTGGTGTTTGGGTAGTGTAGGGGGTCATGCGGGAGTAGTGTTTTAGGGTTTAGGGTAGTGCCGTGGTGTTTGTGTAGTGGTGGGGGTAGTGATTTAGGGTTAAGTATAGTGCAGTGGTGTTTTTGTAGGGTATAGGGTAGTGTTTTAGGGTTTAGGGTAGCGCAGTGGTGTTTGGCTAGTGTAGGGGTCGTGCTGGAGGTAGACTTATGGTTTAGGGTAGTGCTGTCGTGTTTGGGTAGTGTAGGGGGTCGTGCTGGTGTAGTGTTTTATGGTTTGGGAAGCGCAGTGATGTTTGTGTACTGTAGGGGTAGTGTTTTATGGTTTAGGGTAGCACAGTGGTGTTTGGGTAGTGTAGGGGGTTTTGCTGGGGGTAATGTTTTAGGGTCATGCAGTGGTGTTTGTGTAGTGTAGGGGTTGTGCTGGGGGTAGTGTTCTAGGGTTAGGGTAGTGCAGGATGTTTGTGTAGTGTAGGGGGTCGTGCTAGGGGTAGATTTAGGGTCTAGGGTAGTGCAGTGGTGCTTGTGTACTGTAGGGGGTCATGGTGGGGGTAGATTTAGAGTTTAGGGTGGTGTAGTGGTATTTGTGTAGTGTAGGGGGCCGTGCTGGGGTAGTGTTTTAGGGTAGTGCAGTGGTGTTTGGTTAGTTTAGGGGGTAGTGTTTTAGGGTTTAGTGTAGGACTGTGGTGTTTGTGTAGTGTTGGGGGTCGTGCTGAGGGTAGGTTTAGCGTTTGGGGTAGTACAATGTGTTTGGGTAGTGTAGGGGGTTGTGCTGGGGGTAGATTTAGGGTTTAGGGTAGTGCAGTGGTGTTTGGGTAGTGTAGGAGGTCGTGCTGGGGGTAGTGTTTTAGGGTTTAGGGTACTGCAGTGGGGTTTGTCTAGTGTAGGGGGTAGTGGTTTAGGGTAGTGCAGGGGTAATTGGGTAGTGTATGGGGTCGTCCTGGGGGTAGATTTAGGGCTTAGGGTAGTCTAAAAGTGTTTTGGTAGTGTAGGGGGTCGTGCTGGGGGTAGATTTAGGGTTTAGGGTACTGCAGTGGTGTTTGTGTAGTGTAGGGGTAGTGGTTTAGGGTAGTGCAGTGCTGTTTGTGTAGTGTAGGGGGTCATGCTGGGGGTAGTGTTTTAGGGTTAAGGGTAGTGCAGTGGTGTTTGTGTAGTGTAGGGGGTTGTCTTTTAAGGTTTAGGGTAGTGCAGTGGTGTTTATGTAGTGTAGGGGGTCGTGCTGGGGTAGTGTTTTAGGGTTTAGGGTAGTGCAGTGGTGTTTGGGAAGTATCGGGGGTCGTGCTGGGGTAGTGTTTTAGGGTTTAGGGTAGTGTAGTGTAGTGGTGTTTGTGTAGGGGTCGTGCTGGGGGTAGTGTTTTAGGGTTTAGCAAAGTGTAATGGTGTTTGGGTAGTGTAGGCATTGTGCTGGGGGTAGATATAGGCTTTAGGGTAGTGCAGTGGTGTTTGGGTAGTGTAGGAGGTCGTGCTGGGGGTAGTGTTTTAGGGTTTAGGGTACTGCAGTGGGGTTTGTCTAGTGTAGGGGGTAGTGGTTTAGGGTAGTGCAGGGGTAATTGGGTAGTGTATGGGGTCGTCCTGGGGGTAGATTTAGGGCGTAGGGTAGTCTAAAAGTGTTTTGGTAGTGTAGGGGGTCGTGCTGGGGGTAGATTTAGGGTTTAGGGTAGTGCAGTGGTGTTTGTGTAGTGTTTGCGGGTGCGTGCTGGGGTAGTGTTTTAGGGTTTAGGGTACTGTAGTGTTGTTTGTGTAGGGGTCGTGCTGGGGGTAGTGTTTTAGGGTTTAGCGTAGTGTAGTGGTGTTTGGCTAGTGTAGGCATTGTGCTGGAGGTAGATATAGGGTTTAGTGTAGTGGTGTTTGTGTAGTGTAGGGGGTAGTGTTTTAGGGTTTGGGGTAGTGCAGTGGTGTTTATGTAGTGTAGGAGGCAGTGTTTTAGGGTTTAGGGTAGTGCAGCGGTGCTTGGGTAGTGTAGGTGTTCATTCTTGGGGTAGTGTTTTAGGGTAGTGTAGTGGTGTTTGTGTAGTGTAGGGGTCAGCTGGGGGTAGTGTTTTAGGGTTTAGGATAGTGTAGTGGTGTTTGTGTAGTGTAGGGGGTTATGTTGGTGATAGATTTAGGGTTTAGGGTAGTGCAGTGGTGTTTGTGCAGTGTAGGGGGTTGTGCTGGGGTAGTGTTTTAGGTTTTAGGGTAGTGCAGTGGTGTTTCAGTAGTGTAGGCGTAGTGCTGGGGTAGATATAGGGTTTTGGGTAGTGCAGTGGTGTTAGTGTAGTGTAGGGGGTTGTGCTGGGGGTAGTGTTTTAAGGTTTAGGGTAGTGCAATGGTGTTCGTCTAGTGTAGGGAGTAGTGTTTTTGGGTTTAGCGTAGTGCAGTGATGTTTATGTAGTGTAGGGGGTCATGCTGGCGTAGTGTTTTAGGGTTAAGGGCAGTGCAGCGGTGTTTGGGTACTGTAGAGGTTCGTGCTGTGGTAGTGTTTTAGGGTTTAGGGTAGTGCAGTGGTGTTAGTCTAGTGTAGGAGGTGGTGGTTTAGGGTAGTGCAGTGGTGTGTGGATAGTGTAGGGGGTCATGCTGGGGGTGGATTTAGGGTAGTACAGAAGTGTTTGGGTAGTGTAGGGGGTCATGCTGGGTGTAGATTTAGGGTTCAGGGTAGTGCACTGGTGTTTGTGTACGGTTTGGGGGTTCGTACTGTGGGTAGTGTTTTAGGGTTTAGGGATTACAGTGTTTTTGTGTAGGGGGTCATGCTGGGGTAGTGTTTTAGGGTTTAGGGTACTGCAGTGCTGTTTGTGTAGTGTAGGGGTAGTGTTTTAGTGTTTAGGGTAGTGCAGTGCTGTTTGTGTAGTGTAGGGGGTCGTGCCTGGGGTAGTGTTTTAGGGTTAAGGGTAGTGCAGTGGTGTTTGTGTAGTGTAGGGGGTTGTCTTTTAAGGTTTAGGGTAGTGCAGTGGTGTTTATGTAGTGTAGGGGGTCGTGCTGGGGTAGTGTTTTAGGGTTTAGCGTAGTGCAGTGGTGTTTGGGTAGTGTAGGGGGTCGTGCTGGGGTAGTGTTTTAGGGTTTAGGGTAGTGTAGTGGTGTTTGTGTAGGGGTCGTGCTGGGGGTAGTGCTTTAGGGTTTAGCGTAGTGTAGTGGTGTTTGGGTAGTGTAGGCATTGTGCTGGGGGTAGATATAGGGTTTAGGGTAGTGCAGTGGTGTTTGTGAAGAGTAGGGGGTCGTGTTGGTGGTAGATTTAGGGTTTAGGGTAGGGCAGTGGTGTTTGTGTAGTGTAGGGGGTCGCGCTGGGGTAGTGGTTTATGGTTTAGGGTAGTGCAGTGGTGTTTGGGTAGTGTAGGCATTGTGCTGGGGGTAGGTATAGGGTCTAGGGTAGTGCAGTGGTGTTTGGGTAGGGTAGGGGGTCGTGCTGGGGGTAGTGTTTTAGGGTTTAGGGTAGTGCAGTGGTGTTTGGGTAGGTGGTCGTGCTGGGGGTAGATTTAGGGTTTAGGGTATCGCAAAAGTGTTTTGGTAGCATTGGGGGTCGTGCTGGGGGTAGATTTAGGGTTTAGGGTAGTGCAGTGGATTTTAGGTAGTGTAGGGGGTCGTGCTGGGGGTAGTGTTTTAGGGTTTAGGGTAGTGCAGTGGTGTTTGGGTAGTGCAGGGGGTCGTTCTGGGGCTAGATTTAGGGTTTAGGGTAGTGCAAAAGTGTTTTGGTAGCGTAGGGGGTCGTGCTGGGGGTAGATTTAGGGTTTAGGGTACTACAGTGTTTTTTGTGTAGTGTAGAGGGTCATGCTGGGGTAGTGTTTTAGGGTTTAGGGTAGTGCAGTGCTGTTTGTGTAGTGTAGGGGGTCATGCTGGGGGTAGTGTTTTAGGGTTAAGGGTACTGCAGTGGTGTTTGTGTAGTGTAGGGGGTTGTCTTTTAAGGTTTAGGGTAGTGCAGTGGTGTTTATGTAGTGTAGGGGGTCGTGCTGGGGTAGTGTTTTAGGGTTTATGGTAGTGCAGTGGTGTTTGGGTAGTATAGGGGGTCGTGCTGGGGCAGTGTTTTAGGGTTTAGGGTAGTGTGGTGGTGTTTGTGTAGGGGCCGTGCTGGGGGTAGTGTTTTAGGGTTTAGCGAAGTGTAATGGTTTTTGGGTAGTGTAGGCATTGTGCTGGGGGTAGATATAGGCTTTAGGGTAGTGCAGTGGTGTTTGGGTAGTGTAGGAGGTCGTGCTGGGGTAGTGTTTTAGGGTTTAGGGTACTTCAGTGGGGTTTGTCTAGTGTAGGGGGTAGTGGTTTAGGGTAGTGCAGTGGTGTTTGGGTAGTGTAGGGGGTCGTCCTAGAGGTAGATTTAGGGCTTAGGGTAGTGCAAAAGTGTTTTGGTAGCGTAGGGGGTCGTGCTGGGGGTAGATTTAGGGTTGAGGGTACTACAGTGGTTTTTGTGTAGTGTAGGGGGTTATGCTGGGATAGTGTTTTAGGGTACTGCAGTGGTGTTTGTGTAGTGTAGGGGGTAGTGTTTTATGGTTTAGGGTAGTGCAGTGCTGTTTGTGTAGTGTAGGGGGTCGTGCTGGGGGTAGTGTTTTAGGGTTAAGGGTAGTGCAGTGGTGTTTGTGTAGTGTAGGGGGTTGTGTTTCTAGGTTTAGGGTAGTGAGGTGGTGTTAGGGTAGTGTAGGGGGTCATGCTGGGGTAGATTTAGGGTTTAAGATAGTGCAGTGGAGTTTGGGAACTGTAGGGTGTCGTGCTGGGGTAGTGTTTTAGGGTAGGGTAGTGCAGAGGTGTTTGTGTAGAGTAGGGGGCCGTGCTGGGGTAGTGTTTAGGGATTAAGATAGCGCAGTGGTGTTTGGGTAGTGTAGGGGGTCGTGCTCGTGGTAGAGTTTTAGGGTTTAGGGTAGCGCAGTGGTGTTTGGATAGTGTAGGGGGTCGTGCTGCGGGTAGTCTTTTAGGGTTAAGGGTAGTGCAGTGGTGTTTGTGTAGTGTAGGGGGTAGTGTTTTAGGGTTTAGTGTAGGACAGTGGTGTTTGTGTAGTGTTGGGGGTCGTGCTGGGGGTAGATTTAGCGTTTAGGGTAGTACAATGGTGTTTGGGTAGTGTAGGGGGTTGTGCTGGGGGTACATTTAGGGTTTAGGATAGTGCAGTGGTGTTTGGGTAGTGTAGGGGGTCGTGCTGGGGTAGTTTTATAGGGTTTAGGGTAGTCCAGTGGTGTTTGGGTAAGGTAGGGGATTTTGCTGGGGGTAGTGTTTTAGGGTCATGCAGTGGTGTTTGGGTAGTGTAGGGGATTTTGCTGGGGGTAGTGTTTTAGGGTCATGCAGTGGTGTTTGTGTACTGTAGGGGTAGTGTTTTAGGGTTTAGGGTAGCGCAGTGGTGTTTGGGTAGTGTAGGGGATTTTGCTGGGGGTAGTGTTTTAGGGTCATGCAGTTGTGTTTGTGTAGTGTAGGGGTTGTGCTGGGGGTAGTGTTCTAGGGTTAGGGTAGTGCAGGGATGTTTGTGTAGTGTAGGGGGTCGTGCTAGGGGTAGATTTAGGGTTTAGGGTAGTGCAGTGGTGTTTGTGTAGTGTTTGCGGGTGCGTGCTGGGGATAGTGTTTTAGGGTTTGGGGTAATACAGTGGTTTTTGTGTAGTGTAGGGGGTTATGCTGGGGTAGTGTTTTAGGGTACTGCAGTGGTGTTTGTGTAGTGTAAGGGGTTGTGTTTCAAGGTTTAGGGTAGTGAAGTGGTGTTAGGGTAGTTTAGGGGGTCATGCTGGGGTAGATTTAGGGTTTAGGATAGTGCAGTGGAGTTTGGGAACTGTAGGGGGTCGTGCTGGGGTACTGTTTTAGGATTAAGGGTAGTGCAGTGGTGTTTGTGTAGTGTAGGGGGTTGTGTTTCAAGGTTTAGGGTAGTGAAGTGGTGTTAGGGTAGTGTAGGGGGTCATGCTGGGTTAGATTTAGGGTTTAGGATAGTGCAGTGGAGTTTGGGAACTGTAGGGGGTCGTGCTGGGGTAGTGTTTTAGGGTAGGGTAGTGCAGAGGTGTTTGGGTAGAGTAGGGGGTCATGCTGGGGTAGTGTTTAGGGTTTAGGATAGCGCAGTGGTGTTTGGGTAATGTAGGGGGTCGTGCTCGGGTAGAGTTTTAGGGTTTAGGGTAGCGCAATGGTGTTTGGATAGTGTAGCGGGTCGTGCTGGGGGTAGTGTTTTATGGTTTAGTGTAGCGCAGTGGTGTTTGGGTAGTGTAGGGGGTCGTGCTGGGGGTAGTCTTTTAGGGTTAAGGGTAGTGCAGTGATGTTTGTGTAGTGTAGGGGGTAGTGTTTTAGGGTTTAGGGTAGTACAATGGTGTTTGGGTAGTGTAGGGGGTTTTGCTGGGGGTAGATTTAGGGTTTAGGGTAGTGCAGTGGTGTTTGGGTAGTGTAGGGGGTCATGCGGGAGTAGTGTTTTAGGGTTTAGGGTAGTGCCGTGGTGTTTGTGTAGTGGTGGGGGTAGTGATTTAGGGTTAAGTATAGTGCAGTGGTGTTTTTGTAGGGTATAGGGTAGTGTTTTAGGGTTTAGGGTAGCGCAGTGGTGTTTGGCTAGTGTAGGGGTCGTGCTGGAGGTAGACTTATGGTTTAGGGTAGTGCTGTCGTGTTTGGGTAGTGTAGGGGGTCGTGCTGGTGTAGTGTTTTATGGTTTGGGAAGCGCAGTGATGTTTGTGTACTGTAGGGGTAGTGTTTTATGGTTTAGGGTAGCACAGTGGTGTTTGGGTAGTGTAGGGGGTTTTGCTGGGGGTAATGTTTTAGGGTCATGCAGTGGTGTTTGTGTAGTGTAGGGGTTGTGCTGGGGGTAGTGTTCTAGGGTTAGGGTAGTGCAGGATGTTTGTGTAGTGTAGGGGGTCGTGCTAGGGGTAGATTTAGGGTCTAGGGTAGTGCAGTGGTGCTTGTGTACTGTAGGGGGTCATGGTGGGGGTAGATTTAGAGTTTAGGGTGGTGTAGTGGTATTTGTGTAGTGTAGGGGGCCGTGCTGGGGTAGTGTTTTAGGGTAGTGCAGTGGTGTTTGGTTAGTTTAGGGGGTAGTGTTTTAGGGTTTAGTGTAGGACTGTGGTGTTTGTGTAGTGTTGGGGGTCGTGCTGAGGGTAGATTTAGCGTTTGGGGTAGTACAATGTGTTTGGGTAGTGTAGGGGGTTGTGCTGGGGGTAGATTTAGGGTTTAGGGTAGTGCAGTGGTGTTTGGGTAGTGTAGGAGGTCGTGCTGGGGGTAGTGTTTTAGGGTTTAGGGTACTGCAGTGGGGTTTGTCTAGTGTAGGGGGTAGTGGTTTAGGGTAGTGCAGGGGTAATTGGGTAGTGTATGGGGTCGTCCTGGGGGTAGATTTAGGGCTTAGGGTAGTCTAAAAGTGTTTTGGTAGTGTAGGGGGTCGTGCTGGGGGTAGATTTAGGGTTTAGGGTACTGCAGTGGTGTTTGTGTAGTGTAGGGGTAGTGGTTTAGGGTAGTGCAGTGCTGTTTGTGTAGTGTAGGGGGTCATGCTGGGGGTAGTGTTTTAGGGTTAAGGGTAGTGCAGTGGTGTTTGTGTAGTGTAGGGGGTTGTCTTTTAAGGTTTAGGGTAGTGCAGTGGTGTTTATGTAGTGTAGGGGGTCGTGCTGGGGTAGTGTTTTAGGGTTTAGGGTAGTGCAGTGGTGTTTGGGAAGTATCGGGGGTCGTGCTGGGGTAGTGTTTTAGGGTTTAGGGTAGTGTAGTGTAGTGGTGTTTGTGTAGGGGTCGTGCTGGGGGTAGTGTTTTAGGGTTTAGCAAAGTGTAATGGTGTTTGGGTAGTGTAGGCATTGTGCTGGGGGTAGATATAGGCTTTAGGGTAGTGCAGTGGTGTTTGGGTAGTGTAGGAGGTCGTGCTGGGGGTAGTGTTTTAGGGTTTAGGGTACTGCAGTGGGGTTTGTCTAGTGTAGGGGGTAGTGGTTTAGGGTAGTGCAGGGGTAATTGGGTAGTGTATGGGGTCGTCCTGGGGGTAGATTTAGGGCGTAGGGTAGTCTAAAAGTGTTTTGGTAGTGTAGGGGGTCGTGCTGGGGGTAGATTTAGGGTTTAGGGTAGTGCAGTGGTGTTTGTGTAGTGTTTGCGGGTGCGTGCTGGGGTAGTGTTTTAGGGTTTAGGGTACTGTAGTGTTGTTTGTGTAGGGGTCGTGCTGGGGGTAGTGTTTTAGGGTTTAGCGTAGTGTAGTGGTGTTTGGCTAGTGTAGGCATTGTGCTGGAGGTAGATATAGGGTTTAGTGTAGTGGTGTTTGTGTAGTGTAGGGGGTAGTGTTTTAGGGTTTGGGGTAGTGCAGTGGTGTTTATGTAGTGTAGGAGGCAGTGTTTTAGGGTTTAGGGTAGTGCAGCGGTGCTTGGGTAGTGTAGGTGTTCATTCTTGGGGTAGTGTTTTAGGGTAGTGTAGTGGTGTTTGTGTAGTGTAGGGGTCAGCTGGGGGTAGTGTTTTAGGGTTTAGGATAGTGTAGTGGTGTTTGTGTAGTGTAGGGGGTTATGTTGGTGATAGATTTAGGGTTTAGGGTAGTGCAGTGGTGTTTGTGCAGTGTAGGGGGTTGTGCTGGGGTAGTGTTTTAGGTTTTAGGGTAGTGCAGTGGTGTTTCAGTAGTGTAGGCGTAGTGCTGGGGTAGATATAGGGTTTTGGGTAGTGCAGTGGTGTTAGTGTAGTGTAGGGGGTTGTGCTGGGGGTAGTGTTTTAAGGTTTAGGGTAGTGCAATGGTGTTCGTCTAGTGTAGGGAGTAGTGTTTTTGGGTTTAGCGTAGTGCAGTGATGTTTATGTAGTGTAGGGGGTCATGCTGGCGTAGTGTTTTAGGGTTAAGGGCAGTGCAGCGGTGTTTGGGTACTGTAGAGGTTCGTGCTGTGGTAGTGTTTTAGGGTTTAGGGTAGTGCAGTGGTGTTAGTCTAGTGTAGGAGGTGGTGGTTTAGGGTAGTGCAGTGGTGTGTGGATAGTGTAGGGGGTCATGCTGGGGGTGGATTTAGGGTAGTACAGAAGTGTTTGGGTAGTGTAGGGGGTCATGCTGGGTGTAGATTTAGGGTTCAGGGTAGTGCACTGGTGTTTGTGTACGGTTTGGGGGTTCGTACTGTGGGTAGTGTTTTAGGGTTTAGGGATTACAGTGTTTTTGTGTAGGGGGTCATGCTGGGGTAGTGTTTTAGGGTTTAGGGTACTGCAGTGCTGTTTGTGTAGTGTAGGGGTAGTGTTTTAGTGTTTAGGGTAGTGCAGTGCTGTTTGTGTAGTGTAGGGGGTCGTGCCTGGGGTAGTGTTTTAGGGTTAAGGGTAGTGCAGTGGTGTTTGTGTAGTGTAGGGGGTTGTCTTTTAAGGTTTAGGGTAGTGCAGTGGTGTTTATGTAGTGTAGGGGGTCGTGCTGGGGTAGTGTTTTAGGGTTTAGCGTAGTGCAGTGGTGTTTGGGTAGTGTAGGGGGTCGTGCTGGGGTAGTGTTTTAGGGTTTAGGGTAGTGTAGTGGTGTTTGTGTAGGGGTCGTGCTGGGGGTAGTGCTTTAGGGTTTAGCGTAGTGTAGTGGTGTTTGGGTAGTGTAGGCATTGTGCTGGGGGTAGATATAGGGTTTAGGGTAGTGCAGTGGTGTTTGTGAAGAGTAGGGGGTCGTGTTGGTGGTAGATTTAGGGTTTAGGGTAGGGCAGTGGTGTTTGTGTAGTGTAGGGGGTCGCGCTGGGGTAGTGGTTTATGGTTTAGGGTAGTGCAGTGGTGTTTGGGTAGTGTAGGCATTGTGCTGGGGGTAGGTATAGGGTCTAGGGTAGTGCAGTGGTGTTTGGGTAGGGTAGGGGGTCGTGCTGGGGGTAGTGTTTTAGGGTTTAGGGTAGTGCAGTGGTGTTTGGGTAGGTGGTCGTGCTGGGGGTAGATTTAGGGTTTAGGGTATCGCAAAAGTGTTTTGGTAGCATTGGGGGTCGTGCTGGGGGTAGATTTAGGGTTTAGGGTAGTGCAGTGGATTTTAGGTAGTGTAGGGGGTCGTGCTGGGGGTAGTGTTTTAGGGTTTAGGGTAGTGCAGTGGTGTTTGGGTAGTGCAGGGGGTCGTTCTGGGGCTAGATTTAGGGTTTAGGGTAGTGCAAAAGTGTTTTGGTAGCGTAGGGGGTCGTGCTGGGGGTAGATTTAGGGTTTAGGGTACTACAGTGTTTTTTGTGTAGTGTAGAGGGTCATGCTGGGGTAGTGTTTTAGGGTTTAGGGTAGTGCAGTGCTGTTTGTGTAGTGTAGGGGGTCATGCTGGGGGTAGTGTTTTAGGGTTAAGGGTACTGCAGTGGTGTTTGTGTAGTGTAGGGGGTTGTCTTTTAAGGTTTAGGGTAGTGCAGTGGTGTTTATGTAGTGTAGGGGGTCGTGCTGGGGTAGTGTTTTAGGGTTTATGGTAGTGCAGTGGTGTTTGGGTAGTATAGGGGGTCGTGCTGGGGCAGTGTTTTAGGGTTTAGGGTAGTGTGGTGGTGTTTGTGTAGGGGCCGTGCTGGGGGTAGTGTTTTAGGGTTTAGCGAAGTGTAATGGTTTTTGGGTAGTGTAGGCATTGTGCTGGGGGTAGATATAGGCTTTAGGGTAGTGCAGTGGTGTTTGGGTAGTGTAGGAGGTCGTGCTGGGGTAGTGTTTTAGGGTTTAGGGTACTTCAGTGGGGTTTGTCTAGTGTAGGGGGTAGTGGTTTAGGGTAGTGCAGTGGTGTTTGGGTAGTGTAGGGGGTCGTCCTAGAGGTAGATTTAGGGCTTAGGGTAGTGCAAAAGTGTTTTGGTAGCGTAGGGGGTCGTGCTGGGGGTAGATTTAGGGTTGAGGGTACTACAGTGGTTTTTGTGTAGTGTAGGGGGTTATGCTGGGATAGTGTTTTAGGGTACTGCAGTGGTGTTTGTGTAGTGTAGGGGGTAGTGTTTTATGGTTTAGGGTAGTGCAGTGCTGTTTGTGTAGTGTAGGGGGTCGTGCTGGGGGTAGTGTTTTAGGGTTAAGGGTAGTGCAGTGGTGTTTGTGTAGTGTAGGGGGTTGTGTTTCTAGGTTTAGGGTAGTGAGGTGGTGTTAGGGTAGTGTAGGGGGTCATGCTGGGGTAGATTTAGGGTTTAAGATAGTGCAGTGGAGTTTGGGAACTGTAGGGTGTCGTGCTGGGGTAGTGTTTTAGGGTAGGGTAGTGCAGAGGTGTTTGTGTAGAGTAGGGGGCCGTGCTGGGGTAGTGTTTAGGGATTAAGATAGCGCAGTGGTGTTTGGGTAGTGTAGGGGGTCGTGCTCGTGGTAGAGTTTTAGGGTTTAGGGTAGCGCAGTGGTGTTTGGATAGTGTAGGGGGTCGTGCTGCGGGTAGTCTTTTAGGGTTAAGGGTAGTGCAGTGGTGTTTGTGTAGTGTAGGGGGTAGTGTTTTAGGGTTTAGTGTAGGACAGTGGTGTTTGTGTAGTGTTGGGGGTCGTGCTGGGGGTAGATTTAGCGTTTAGGGTAGTACAATGGTGTTTGGGTAGTGTAGGGGGTTGTGCTGGGGGTACATTTAGGGTTTAGGATAGTGCAGTGGTGTTTGGGTAGTGTAGGGGGTCGTGCTGGGGTAGTTTTATAGGGTTTAGGGTAGTCCAGTGGTGTTTGGGTAAGGTAGGGGATTTTGCTGGGGGTAGTGTTTTAGGGTCATGCAGTGGTGTTTGGGTAGTGTAGGGGATTTTGCTGGGGGTAGTGTTTTAGGGTCATGCAGTGGTGTTTGTGTACTGTAGGGGTAGTGTTTTAGGGTTTAGGGTAGCGCAGTGGTGTTTGGGTAGTGTAGGGGATTTTGCTGGGGGTAGTGTTTTAGGGTCATGCAGTTGTGTTTGTGTAGTGTAGGGGTTGTGCTGGGGGTAGTGTTCTAGGGTTAGGGTAGTGCAGGGATGTTTGTGTAGTGTAGGGGGTCGTGCTAGGGGTAGATTTAGGGTTTAGGGTAGTGCAGTGGTGTTTGTGTAGTGTTTGCGGGTGCGTGCTGGGGATAGTGTTTTAGGGTTTGGGGTAATACAGTGGTTTTTGTGTAGTGTAGGGGGTTATGCTGGGGTAGTGTTTTAGGGTACTGCAGTGGTGTTTGTGTAGTGTAAGGGGTTGTGTTTCAAGGTTTAGGGTAGTGAAGTGGTGTTAGGGTAGTTTAGGGGGTCATGCTGGGGTAGATTTAGGGTTTAGGATAGTGCAGTGGAGTTTGGGAACTGTAGGGGGTCGTGCTGGGGTACTGTTTTAGGATTAAGGGTAGTGCAGTGGTGTTTGTGTAGTGTAGGGGGTTGTGTTTCAAGGTTTAGGGTAGTGAAGTGGTGTTAGGGTAGTGTAGGGGGTCATGCTGGGTTAGATTTAGGGTTTAGGATAGTGCAGTGGAGTTTGGGAACTGTAGGGGGTCGTGCTGGGGTAGTGTTTTAGGGTAGGGTAGTGCAGAGGTGTTTGGGTAGAGTAGGGGGTCATGCTGGGGTAGTGTTTAGGGTTTAGGATAGCGCAGTGGTGTTTGGGTAATGTAGGGGGTCGTGCTCGGGTAGAGTTTTAGGGTTTAGGGTAGCGCAATGGTGTTTGGATAGTGTAGCGGGTCATGCTGGGGGTAGTGTTTTATGGTTTAGTGTAGCGCAGTGGTGTTTGGGTAGTGTAGGGGGTCGTGCTTGGGGTAGTCTTTTAGGGTTAAGGGTAGTGCAGTGATGTTTGTGTAGTGTAGGGGGTAGTGTTTTAGGGTTTAGGGTAGTACAATGGTGTTTGGGTAGTGTAGGGGGTTTTGCTGGGGGTAGATTTAGGGTTTAGGGTAGTGCAGTGGTGTTTGGGTAGTGTAGGGGGTCATGCGGGAGTAGTGTTTTAGGGTTTAGGGTAGTGCCGTGGTGTTTGTGTAGTGGTGGGGGTAGTGATTTAGGGTTAAGTATAGTGCAGTGGTGTTTTTGTAGGGTAGAGGGTAGTGTTTTAGGGTTTAGGGTAGCGCAGTGGTGTTTGGCTAGTGTAGGGGTCGTGCTGGAGGTAGACTTAGGGTTTAGGGTAGTGCTGTCGTGTTTGGGTAGTGTAGGGGGTCGTGCTGGTGTAGTGTTTTATGGTTTGGGAAGCGCAGTGATGTTTGTGTACTGTAGGGGTAGTGTTTTATGGTTTAGGGTAGCGCAGTGGTGTTTGGGTAGTGTAGGGGGTTTTGCTGGGGGTAATGTTTTAGGGTCATGCAGTGGTGTTTGTGTAGTGTAGGGGTTGTGCTGGGGGTAGTGTTCTAGGGTTAGGGTAGTGCAGGATGTTTGTGTAGTGTAGGGGGTCGTGCTAGGGGTAGATTTAGGGTCTAGGGTAGTGCAGTGGTGCTTGTGTACTGTAGGGGGTCATGGTGGGAGTAGATTTAGAGTTTAGGGTGGTGTAGTGGTATTTGTGTAGTGTAGGGGGCCGTGCTGGGGTAGTGTTTTAGGGTAGTGCAGTGGTGTTTGGTTAGTGTAGGGGGTAGTGTTTTAGGGTTTAGTGTAGGACTGTGGTGTTTGTGTAGTGTTGGGGGTCGTGCTGAGGGTAGATTTAGCGTTTAGGGTAGTACAATGTGTTTGGGTAGTGTAGGGGGTTGTGCTGGGGGTAGATTTAGGGTTTAGGATAGTGCAGTGGTGTTTGGGTAGTGTAGGGGGTCGTGCTGGGGTAGTTTTTTAGGGTTTAGGGTAGTCCAGTGGTGTTTGGGTAAGGTAGGGGATTTTGCTGGGGGTAGTGTTTTAGGGTCATGCAGTGGTGTTTGGGTAGTGTAGGGGATTTTGCTGGGGGTAGTGTTTTAGGGTCATGCAGTGGTGTTTGTGTACTGTAGGGGTAGTGTTTTAGGGTTTAGGGTAGCGCAGTGGTGTTTGGGTAGTGTAGGGTATTTTGCTGGGGGTAGTGTTTTAGGGTCATGCACTGGTGTTTGTGTAGTGTAGGGGTTGTGCTGGGGGTAGTGTTCTAGGGTTAGGGTAGTGCAGGGATGTTTGTGTAGTGTAGGGGGTCGTGCTAGGGGTAGATTTAGGGTTTAGGGTAGTGCAGTGGTGTTTGTGTAGTGTTTGCGGGTGCGTGCTGGGGATAGTGTTTTAGGGTTTGGGGTACTACAGTGGTTTTTGTGTAGTGTAGGGGGTTATGCTGGGGTAGTGTTTTAGGGTACTGCAGTGGTGTTTGTGTAGTGTAAGGGGTTGTGTTTCAAGGTTTAGGGTAGTGAAGTGGTGTTAGGGTAGTGTAGGGGGTCATGCTGGGGTAGATTTAGGGTTTAGGATAGTGCAGTGGAGTTTGGGAACTGTAGGGGGTCGTGCCGGGGTACTGTTTTAGGATTAAGGGTAGTGCAGTGGTGTTTGTGTAGTGTAGCACGTCGTGCTGGGGGTAGTGTTTTATGGTTTAGTGTAGCGCAGTTTTGTTTGGGTAGTGTAGGGGGTCGTGCTGGGGGTAGTCTTTTAGGGTTAAGGGTAGTGCAGTGATGTTTGTGTAGTGTAGGGGGTAGTGTTTTAGGGTTCAGGGTAGTACAATGGTGTTTGGGTAGTGTAGGGGGTCGTTCTGGGGGTAGATTTAGGGTTTAGGGTAGTCCAAAAGTGTTTTGGTAGCGTAGGGGGTCGTGCTGGGGGTAGATTTAGGGTTTAGGGTACTACAGTGTTTTTTGTGTAGTGTAGAGGGTCATGCTGGGGTAGTGTTTTATGGTTTAGGGTAGTGCAGTGCTGTTTGTGTAGTGTAGGGGGTCGTGCTGGGGGTAGTGTTTTAGGGTTAAGGGTAGTGCAGTGGTGTTTGTGTAGTGTAGGGGGTTGTGTTTCTAGGTTTAGGGTAGTGAGGTGGTGTTAGGGTAGTGTAGGGGGTCATGCTGGGGTAGATTTAGGGTTTAGGATAGTGCAGTGGAGTTTGGGAACTGTAGGGTGTCGTGCTGGGGTAGTGTTTTAGGGTAGGGTAGTGCAGAGGTGTTTGTGTAGAGTAGGGGGCCGTGCTGGGGTAGTGTTTAGGGATTAAGATAGCGCAGTGGTGTTTGGGTAGTGTAGGGGGTCGTGCTCGTGGTAGAGTTTTAGGGTTTAGGGTAGCGCAGTGGTGTTTGGATAGTGTAGGGGGTCGTGCTGCGGGTAGTCTTTTAGGGTTAAGGGTAGTGCAGTGGTGTTTGTGTAGTGTAGGGGGTAGTGTTTTAGGGTTTAGTGTAGGACAGTGGGGTTTGTGTAGTGTTGGGGTCGTGCTGGGGGTAGATTTAGCGTTTAGGGTAGTACAATGGTGTTTGGGTAGTGTAGGGGGTTGTGCTGGGGGTACATTTAGGGTTTAGGATAGTGCAGTGGTGTTTGGGTAGTGTAGGGGGTCGTGCTGGGGGTAGTGTTTTAGGGTTAAGGGTAGTGCAGTGGTGTTTGTGTAGTGTAGGGGGTTGTGTTTCTAGGTTTAGGGTAGTGAGGTGGTGTTAGGGTAGTGTAGGGGGTCATGCTGGGGTAGATTTAGGGTTTAGGATAGTGCAGTGGAGTTTGGGAACTGTAGGGTGTCGTGCTGGGGTAGTGTTTTAGGGTAGTGTAGTGGTGTTTGGGTAGTGTAGGAGGTCGTGCTGGGGTAGTGTTTTAGGGTTTAGGGTACTGCAGTGGGGTTTGTCTAGTGTAGGGGGTAGTGGTTTAGGGTAGTGAAGTGGTGTTTGGGTAGTGTAGGGGGTCGTCCTAGAGGTAGATTTAGGGCTTAGGGTAGTGCAAAAGTGTTTTGGTAGCGTAGGGGGTCGTGCTGGGGTAGATTTAGGGTTTAGGGTAGTGCAGTTGTGTTTGTGTAGTGTTTGCGAGTGCGTGCTGGGGTAGTGTTTTAGAGTTGAGGGTACTACAGTGTTTTTGTGTAGTGTAGGGGGTCATGCTGGGGTAGTGTTTTAGGGTTTAGGGTACAGCAGTGCTGTTTGTGTAGTGTAGGGGTAGTGTTTTAGTGTTTAGGGTAGTGCAGTGGTGTTTGTGTAGTGTAGGTGGTCGTGCCTGGGGTAGTGTTTTAGGGTTAAGGGTAGTGCAGTGGTGTTTGTGTAGTGTAGGGGGTTGTCCTTTAAGGTTTAGGGTAGTGCAGTGGTGTTTATGTAGTGTAGGGGGTCGTGCTGGGGTAGTGTTTTAGGGTTTAGGGTAGTGCAGTGGTGTTTGGGTAGTATAGGGGGTCGTGCTGGGGTAGTGTTTTAGGGTTTAGGGTAGTGTAGTGGTGTTTGTGTAGGGGTCGTGCTGGGGGTAGTGTTTTAGGGTTTAGCAAAGTGTAATGGTGTTTGGGTAGTGTAGGCATTGTGCTGGGGGTAGATATAGACTTTAGGGTATTGCAGTGGTGTTTGGGTAGTGTAGGGGGTCGTGCTGGGGGTAGTGTATTAGGGTTTAGGGTAGTGCAGTGGTGTTTGGGTAGTGTAGGGGGTCGTGCTGGGGGTAGATTTAGGGTTTAGGGTAGTTCAGTGGTGTTTGTGTAGTGTTTGCGGGTGCGTGCTGGGGTAGTGTTTTAGGGTTTAGGGTACTGTAGTGGTGTTTGTGTAGGGGTCGTGCTGGGGGTAGTGTTTTAGGGTTTAGCGTAGTGTAGTGGTGTTTGGGTAGTGTAGGCATTGTGCTGGGGGTAGATATAGGGTTTAGGATAGTGCAGTGGTGTTTGTGAAGAGTAGGGGGTCGTGTTGGTGGTAGATTTAGGGTTTAGGGTAGTGCAGTGGTGTTTGTGTAGTGTAGGGGGTCGTGCTGGGTAGTGTTTTATGGTTTAGGGTAGTGCATTGGTGTTTGGGCAGTGTAGGCATTGTGCTGGGGGTAGTGTTTTAGGGTTTAGGGTAGTGCAGTGGTGTTTGGGTAGGGTAGGGGGTCATGCTGAGGGTAGATTTAGGGTTTAGGGTAGTGCAAAAGTGTTTTGGTAGCAAAGGGGGTCGTGCTGGGGATAGATTTAGAGTTTAGGGTAGTGCAGTGGTGTTTAGGTAGTGTAGGGGGTCGTGCTGGGGGTAGTGATTTAGGGTTTAGGGTAGTGCAGTGGTGTTTGGGTAATGTAGGGGGTCGTTCTGGGGGTAGATTTAGGGTTTAGGTTAGTGCAAAAGTGTTTTGGTAGTGTAGGGGGTCGTGCTGGGGATAGATTTAGGGTTTAGGGTACTACAGTGTTTTTGTGTAGTGTAGGGGGTCATGCTGGGTTAGTGTTTTAGGGTTTAGGGCACTGCAGTGGTGTTTGTGTAGTGTAGGGGTAGTGGTTTAGGGTAGTGCAGTGCTGTTTGTGTAGTGTAGGGGGTCATGCTGGGGATAGTGTTTTAGGGTTAAGGGTAGTGCAGTGGTGTTTGTGTAGTGTAGGGGTTGTCTTTTAAGGTTTAGGGTAGTGCAGTGGTGTTTATGTAGTGTAGGGGGTCGTGCTGGGGTAGTGTTTTAGGGTTTAGGGTAGTGCAGTGGTGTTTGGGAAGTATCGGGGGTCGTGCTGGGGTAGTGTTTTAGGGTTTAGGGTAGTGTAATGGTGTTTGGGTAGTGTAGGCATTGTGCTGGGGGTAGATATAGGCTTTAGGGTAGTGCAGTGGTGTTTGGGTAGTGTAGGAGGTCGTGCTGGGGGTAGTGTTTTAGGGTTTAGGGTACTGCAGTGGGGTTTGTCTAGTGTAGGGGGTAGTGGTTTAGGGTAGTGCAGGGGTAATTGGGTAGTGTATGGGGTCGTCCTGGGGGTAGATTTAGGGCTTAGGGTTGTCTAAAAGTGTTTTGGTAGTGTAGGGGGTCGTGCTGGGGGTAGATTTAGGGTTTAGGGTACTGCAGTGGTGTTTGTGTAGTGTAGGGGTAGTGGTTTAGGGTAGTGCAGTGCTGTTTGTGTAGTGTAGGGGGTCATGCTGGGGGTAGTGTTTTAGGGTTAAGGGTAGTGCAGTGGTGTTTGTGTAGTGTAGGGGGTTGTCTTTTAAGGTTTAGGGTAGTGCAGTGGTGTTTATGTAGTGTAGGGGGTCGTGCTGGGGTAGTGTTTTAGGGTTTAGGGTAGTGCAGTGGTGTTTGTGTAGGGGTCGTGCTGGGGGTAGTGTTTTAGGGTTTAGCAAAGTGTAATGGTGTTTGGGTAGTGTAGGCATTGTGCTGGGGGTAGATATAGGCTTTAGGGTAGTGCAGTGGTGTTTGGGTAGTGTAGGAGGTCGTGCTGGGGGTAGTGTTTTAGGGTTTAGGGTACTGCAGTGGGGTTTGTCTAGTGTAGGGGGTAGTGGTTTAGGGTAGTGCAGGGGTAATTGGGTAGTGTATGGGGTCGTCCTGGGGGTAGATTTAGGGCTTAGGGTTGTCTAAAAGTGTTTTGGTAGTGTAGGGGGTCGTGCTGGGGGTAGATTTAGGGTTTAGGGTACTGCAGTGGTGTTTGTGTAGTGTAGGGGTAGTGGTTTAGGGTAGTGCAGTGCTGTTTGTGTAGTGTAGGGGGTCATGCTGGGGGTAGTGTTTTAGGGTTAAGGGTAGTGCAGTGGTGTTTGTGTAGTGTAGGGGGTTGTCTTTTAAGGTTTAGGGTAGTGCAGTGGTGTTTATGTAGTGTAGGGGGTCGTGCTGGGGTAGTGTTTTAGGGTTTAGGGTAGTGCAGTGGTGTTTGGGAAGTATCGGGGGTCGTGCTGGGGTAGTGTTTTAGGGTTTAGGGTAGTGTAGTGTAGTGGTGTTTGTGTAGGGGTCGTGCTGGGGGTAGTGTTTTAGGGTTTAGCAAAGTGTAATGGTGTTTGGGTAGTGTAGGCATTGTGCTGGGGGTAGATATAGGCTTTAGGGTAGTGCAGTGGTGTTTGGGTAGTGTAGGAGGTCGTGCTGGGGGTAGTGTTTTAGGGTTTAGGGTACTGCAGTGGGGTTTGTCTAGTGTAGGGGGTAGTGGTTTAGGGTAGTGCAGGGGTAATTGGGTAGTGTATGGGGTCGTCCTGGGGGTAGATTTAGGGCGTAGGGTAGTCTAAAAGTGTTTTGGTAGTGTAGGGGGTCGTGCTGGGGGTAGATTTAGGGTTTAGGGTAGTGCAGTGGTGTTTGTGTAGTGTTTGCGGGTGCGTGCTGGGGTAGTGTTTTAGGGTTTAGGGTACTGTAGTGTTGTTTGTGTAGGGGTCGTGCTGGGGGTAGTGTTTTAGGGTTTAGCGTAGTGTAGTGGTGTTTGGCTAGTGTAGGCATTGTGCTGGAGGTAGATATAGGGTTTAGTGTAGTGGTGTTTGTGTAGTGTAGGGGGTAGTGTTTTAGGGTTTGGGGTAGTGCAGTGGTGTTTATGTAGTGTAGGAGGCAGTGTTTTAGGGCTTAGGGTAGTGCAGCGGTGCTTGGGTAGTGTCGGTGTTCATTCTTGGGGTAGTGTTTTAGGGTAGTGTAGTGGTGTTTGTGTAGTGTAGGGGTCAGCTGGGGGTAGTGTTTTAGGGTTTAGGATAGTGTAGTGGTGTTTGTGTAGTGTAGGGGGTTATGTTGGTGATAGATTTAGGGTTTAGGGTAGTGCAGTGGTGTTTGTGCAGTGTAGGGGGTTGTGCTGGGGTAGTGTTTTAGGTTTTAGGGTAGTGCAGTGGTGTTTCAGTAGTGTAGGCGTAGTGCTGGGGTAGATATAGGGTTTTGGGTAGTGCAGTGGTGTTAGTGTAGTGTAGGGGGTCGTGCTGGGGGTAGTGTTTTAAGGTTTAGGGTAGTGCAATGGTGTTCGTCTAGTGTAGGGAGTAGTGTTTTTGGGTTTAGCGTAGTGCAGTGATGTTTATGTAGTGTAGGGGGTCATGCTGGCGTAGTGTTTTAGGGTTAAGGGCAGTGCAGCGGTGTTTGGGTACTGTAGAGGTTCGTGCTGGGGTAGTGTTTTAGGGTTTAGGGTAGTGCAGTGGTGTTAGTCTAGTGTAGGAGGTAGTGGTTTAGGGTAGTGCAGTGGTGTGTGGATAGTGTAGGGGGTCATGCTGGGGGTGGATTTAGGGTAGTACAGAAGTGTTTGGGTAGTGTAGGGGGTCATGCTGGGTGTAGATTTAGGGTTTAGGGTAGTGCACTGGTGTTTGTGTACGGTTTGGGGGTTCGTACTGTGGGTAGTGTTTTAGGGTTTAGGGATTACAGTGTTTTTGTGTAGGGGGTCATGCTGGGGTAGTGTTTTAGGGTTTAGGGTACTGCAGTGCTGTTTGTGTAGTGTAGGGGTAGTGTTCTAGTGTTTAGGGTAGTGCAGTGGTGTTTGTGTAGGGGGTCGTGCCTGGGGTAGTGTTTTAGGGTTAAGGGTAGTGCAGTGGTGTTTGTGTAGTGTAGGGGGTTGTCTTTTAAGGTTTAGGGTAGTGCAGTGGTGTTTATGTAGTGTAGGGGGTCGTGCTGGGGTAGTGTTTTAGGGTTTAGCGTAGTGCAGTGGTGTTTGGGTAGTGTAGGGGGTCGTGCTGGGGTAGTGTTTTAGGGTTTAGGGTAGTGTAGTGGTGTTTGTGTAGGGGTCGTGCTGGGGGTAGTGTTTTAGGGTTTAGCGTAGTGTAGTGGTGTTTGGGTAGTGTAGGCATTGTGCTGGGGGTAGATATAGGGTTTAGGGTAGTGCAGTGGTGTTTGTGAAGAGTAGGGGGTCGTGTTGGTGGTAGATTTAGGGTTTAGGGTAGGGCAGTGGTGTTTGTGTAGTGTAGGGGGTCGCGCTGGGGTAGTGGTTTATGGTTTAGGGTAGTGCAGTGGTGTTTGGGTAGTGTAGGCATTGTGCTGGGGGTAGGTATAGGGTCTAGGGTAGTGCAGTGGTGTTTGGGTAGGGTAGGGGGTCGTGCTGGGGGTAGTGTTTTAGGGTTTAGGGTAGTGCAGTGGTGTTTGGGTAGGTGGTCGTGCTGGGGGTAGATTTAGGGTTTAGGGTATCGCAAAAGTGTTTTGGTAGCATTGGGGGTCGTGCTGGGGGTAGATTTAGGGTTTAGGGTAGTGCAGTGGTGTTTAGGTAGTGTAGGGGGTCGTGCTGGGGGTAGTGTTTTAGGGTTTAGGGTAGTGCAGTGGTGTTTGGGTAGTGCAGGGGGTCGTTCTGGGGCTAGATTTAGGGTTTAGGGTAGTGCAAAAGTGTTTTGGTAGCGTAGGGGGTCGTGCTAGGGGTAGATTTAGGGTTTAGGGTACTACAGTGTTTTTTGTGTAGTGTAGAGGGTCATGCTGGGGTAGTGTTTTAGGGTTTAGGGTAGTGCAGTGCTGTTTGTGTAGTGTAGGGGGTCATGCTGGGGGTAGTGTTTTAGGGTTAAGGGTACTGCAGTGGTGTTTGTGTAGTGTAGGGGGTTGTCTTTTAAGGTTTAGGGTAGTGCAGTGGTGTTTATGTATTGTAGGGGGTCGTGCTGGGGTAGTGTTTTAGGGTTTATGGTAGTGCAGTGGTGTTTGGGTAGTATAGGGGGTCGTGCTGGGGTAGTGTTTTAGGGTTTAGAGTAGTGTGGTGGTGTTTGTGTAGGGGCCGTGCTGGGGGTAGTGTTTTAGGGTTTAGCGAAGTGTAATGGTTTTTGGGTAGTGTAGGCATTGTGCTGGGGTTAGATATAGGCTTTAGGGTAGTGCAGTGGTGTTTGGGTAGTGTAGGAGGTCGTGCTGGGGTAGTGTTTTAGGGTTTAGGGTACTTCAGTGGGGTTTGTCTAGTGTAGGGGGTAGTGGTTTAGGGTAGTGCAGTGGTGTTTGGGTAGTGTAGGGGGTCGTCCTAGAGGTAGATTTAGGGCTTAGGGTAGTGCAAAAGTGTTTTGGTAGCGTAGGGGGTCGTGCTGGGGATAGATTTAGGGTTGAGGGTACTACAGTGGTTTTTGTGTAGTGTAGGGGGTTATGCTGGGATAGTGTTTTAGGGTACTGCAGTGGTGTTTGTGTAGTGTAGGGGGTAGTGTTTTATGGTTTAGGGTAGTGCAGTGCTGTTTGTGTAGTGTAGGGGGTCGTGCTGGGGGTAGTATTTTAGGGTTAAGGGTAGTGCAGTGGTGTTTGTGTAGTGTAGGGGGTTGTGTTTCTAGGTTTAGGGTAGTGAGGTGGTGTTAGGGTAGTGTAGGGGGTCATGCTGGGGTAGATTTAGGGTTTAGGATAGTGCAGTGGAGTTTGGGAACTGTAGGGTGTCGTGCTGGGGTAGTGTTTTATGGTAGGGTAGTGCAGAGGTGTTTGTGTAGAGTAGGGGGCCGTGCTGGGGTAGTGTTTAGGGATTAAGATAGCGCAGTGGTGTTTGGGTAGTGTAGGGGGTCGTGCTCGTGGTAGAGTTTTAGGGTTTAGGGTAGCGCAGTGGTGTTTGGATAGTGTAGGGGGTCGTGCTGCGGGTAGTCTTTTAGGGTTAAGGGTAGTGCAGTGGTGTTTGTGTAGTGTAGGGGGTAGTGTTTTAGGGTTTAGTGTAGGACAGTGGTGTTTGTGTAGTGTTGGGGGTCGTGCTGGGGTAGATTTAGCATTTAGGGTAGTACAATGGTGTTTGGGTAGTGTAGGGGGTTGTGCTGGGGTACATTTAGGGTTTAGGATAGTGCAGTGGTGTTTGGGTAGTGTAGGGGGTCGTGCTGGGGTAGTTTTTTAGGGTTTAGGGTAGTCCAGTGGTGTTTGGGTAAGGTAGGGGATTTTGCTGGGGGTAGTGTTTTAGGGTCATGCAGTGGTGTTTGGGTAGTGTAGGGGATTTTGCTGGGGGTAGTGTTTTAGGGTCATGCAGTGGTGTTTGTGTACTGTAGGGGTAGTGTTTTAGGGTTTAGGGTAGCGCAGTGGTGTTTGGGTAGTGTAGGGGATTTTGCTGGGGGTAGTGTTTTAGGGTCATGCAGTTGTGTTTGTGTAGTGTAGGGGTTGTGCTGGGGGTAGTGTTCTAGGGTTAGGGTAGTGCAGGGATGTTTGTGTAGTGTAGGGGGTCGTGCTAGGGGTAGATTTAGGGTTTAGGGTAGTGCAGTGGTGTTTGTGTAGTGTTTGCGGGTGCGTGCTGGGGATAGTGTTTTAGGGTTTGGGGTAATACAGTGGTTTTTGTGTAGTGTAGGGGGTTATGCTGGGGTAGTGTTTTAGGGTACTGCAGTGGTGTTTGTGTAGTGTAAGGGGTTGTGTTTCAAGGTTTAGGGTAGTGAAGTGGTGTTAGGGTAGTTTAGGGGGTCATGCTGGGGTAGATTTAGGGTTTAGGATAGTGCAGTGGAGTTTGGGAACTGTAGGGGGTCGTGCTGGGGTACTGTTTTAGGATTAAGGGTAGTGCAGTGGTGTTTGTGTAGTGTAGGGGGTTGTGTTTCAAGGTTTAGGGTAGTGAAGTGGTGTTAGGGTAGTGTAGGGGGTCATGCTGGGTTAGATTTAGGGTTTAGGATAGTGCAGTGGAGTTTGGGAACTGTAGGGGGTCGTGCTGGGGTAGTGTTTTAGGGTAGGGTAGTGCAGAGGTGTTTGGGTAGAGTAGGGGGTCATGCTGGGGTAGTGTTTAGGGTTTAGGATAGCGCAGTGGTGTTTGGGTAATGTAGGGGGTCGTGCTCAGGTAGAGTTTTAGGGTTTAGGGTAGCGCAATGGTGTTTGGATAGTGTAGCGGGTCGTGCTGGGGGTAGTGTTTTATGGTTTAGTGTAGCGCAGTGGTGTTTGGGTAGTGTAGGGGGTCGTGCTGGGGGTAGTCTTTTAGGGTTAAGGGTAGTGCAGTGATGTTTGTGTAGTGTAGGGGGTAGTGTTTTAGGGTTTAGGGTAGTACAATGGTGTTTGGGTAGTGTAGGGGGTTTTGCTGGGGGTAGATTTAGGGTTTAGGGTAGTGCAGTGGTGTTTGGGTAGTGTAGGGGGTCATGCGGGAGTAGTGTTTTAGGGTTTAGGGTAGTGCCGTGGTGTTTGTGTAGTGGTGGGGGTAGTGATTTAGGGTTAAGTATAGTGCAGTGGTGTTTTTGTAGGGTATAGGGTAGTGTTTTAGGGTTTAGGGTAGCGCAGTGGTGTTTGGCTAGTGTAGGGGTCGTGCTGGAGGTAGACTTATGGTTTAGGGTAGTGCTGTCGTGTTTGGGTAGTGTAGGGGGTTGTGCTGGTGTAGTGTTTTATGGTTTGGGAAGCGCAGTGATGTTTGTGTACTGTAGGGGTAGTGTTTTATGGTTTAGGGTAGCGCAGTGGTGTTTGGGTAGTGTAGGGGGTTTTGCTGGGGGTAATGTTTTAGGGTCATGCAGTGGTGTTTGTGTAGTGTAGGGGTTGTGCTGGGGGTAGTGTTCTAGGGTTAGGGTAGTGCAGGATGTTTGTGTAGTGTAGGGGGTCGTGCTAGGGGTAGATTTAGGGTCTAGGGTAGTGCAGTGGTGCTTGTGTACTGTAGGGGGTCATGGTGGGGGTAGATTTAGAGTTTAGGGTGGTGTAGTGGTATTTGTGTAGTGTAGGGGGCCGTGCTGGGGTAGTGTTTTAGGGTAGTGCAGTGGTGTTTGGTTAGTTTAGGGGGTAGTGTTTTAGGGTTTAGTGTAGGACTGTGGTGTTTGTGTAGTGTTGGGGGTCGTGCTGAGGGTAGATTTAGCGTTTGGGGTAGTACAATGTGTTTGGGTAGTGTTGGGGGTTGTGCTGGGGGTAGATTTAGGGTTTAGGGTAGTGCAGTGGTGTTTGGGTAGTGTAGGAGGTCGTGCTGGGGGTAGTGTTTTAGGGTTTAGGGTACTGCAGTGGGGTTTGTCTAGTGTAGGGGGTAGTGGTTTAGGGTAGTGCAGGGGTAATTGGGTAGTGTATGGGGTCGTCCTGGGGGTAGATTTAGGGCTTAGGGTAGTCTAAAAGTGTTTTGGTAGTGTAGGGGGTCGTGCTGGGGGTAGATTTAGGGTTTAGGGTACTGCAGTGGTGTTTGTGTAGTGTAGGGGTAGTGGTTTAGGGTAGTGCAGTGCTGTTTGTGTAGTGTAGGGGGTCATGCTGGGGGTAGTGTTTTAGGGTTAAGGGTAGTGCAGTGGTGTTTGTGTAGTGTAGGGGGTTGTCTTTTAAGGTTTAGGGTAGTGCAGTGGTGTTTATGTAGTGTAGGGGGTCGTGCTGGGGTAGTGTTTTAGGGTTTAGGGTAGTGCAGTGGTGTTTGGGAAGTATCGGGGGTCGTGCTGGGGTAGTGTTTTAGGGTTTAGGGTAGTGTAGTGTAGTGGTGTTTGTGTAGGGGTCGTGCTGGGGGTAGTGTTTTAGGGTTTAGCAAAGTGTAATGGTGTTTGGGTAGTGTAGGCATTGTGCTGGGGGTAGATATAGGCTTTAGGGTAGTGCAGTGGTGTTTGGGTAGTGTAGGAGGTCGTGCTGGGGGTAGTGTTTTAGGGTTTAGGGTACTGCAGTGGGGTTTGTCTAGTGTAGGGGGTAGTGGTTTAGGGTAGTGCAGGGGTAATTGGGTAGTGTATGGGGTCGTCCTGGGGGTAGATTTAGGGCGTAGGGTAGTCTAAAAGTGTTTTGGTAGTGTAGGGGGTCGTGCTGGGGGTAGATTTAGGGTTTAGGGTAGTGCAGTGGTGTTTGTGTAGTGTTTGCGGGTGCGTGCTGGGGTAGTGTTTTAGGGTTTAGGGTACTGTAGTGTTGTTTGTGTAGGGGTCGTGCTGGGGGTAGTGTTTTAGGGTTTAGCGTAGTGTAGTGGTGTTTGGCTAGTGTAGGCATTGTGCTGGAGGTAGATATAGGGTTTAGTGTAGTGGTGTTTGTGTAGTGTAGGGGGTAGTGTTTTAGGGTTTGGGGTAGTGCAGTGGTGTTTATGTAGTGTAGGAGGCAGTGTTTTAGGGTTTAGGGTAGTGCAGCGGTGCTTGGGTAGTGTAGGTGTTCATTCTTGGGGTAGTGTTTTAGGGCAGTGTAGTGGTGTTTGTGTAGTGTAGGGGTCAGCTGGGGGTAGTGTTTTAGGGTTTAGGATAGTGTAGTGGTGTTTGTGTAGTGTAGGGGGTTATGTTGGTGATAGATTTAGGGTTTAGGGTAGTGCAGTGGTGTTTGTGCAGTGTAGGGGGTTGTGCTGGGGTAGTGTTTTAGGTTTTAGGGTAGTGCAGTGGTGTTTCAGTAGTGTAGGCGTAGTGCTGGGGTAGATATAGGGTTTTGGGTAGTGCAGTGGTGTTAGTGTAGTGTAGGGGGTCGTGCTGGGGGTAGTGTTTTAAGGTTTAGGGTAGTGCAATGGTGTTCGTCTAGTGTAGGGAGTAGTGTTTTTGGGTTTAGCGTAGTGCAGTGATGTTTATGTAGTGTAGGGGGTCATGCTGGCGTAGTGTTTTAGGGTTAAGGGCAGTGCAGCGGTGTTTGGGTACTGTAGAGGTTCGTGCTGTGGTAGTGTTTTAGGGTTTAGGGTAGTGCAGTGGTGTTAGTCTAGTGTAGGAGGTAGTGGTTTAGGATAGTGCAGTGGTGTGTGGATAGTGTAGGGGGTCATGCTGGGGGTGGATTTAGGGTAGTACAGAAGTGTTTGGGTAGTGTAGGGGGTCATGCTGGGTGTAGATTTAGGGTTTAGGGTAGTGCACTGGTGTTTGTGTACGGTTTGGGGGTTCGTACTGTGGGTAGTGTTTTAGGGTTTAGGGATTACAGTGTTTTTGTGTAGGGGGTCATGCTGGGGTAGTGTTTTAGGGTTTAGGGTACTGCAGTGCTGTTTGTGTAGTGTAGGGGTAGTGTTTTAGTGTTTAGGGTAGTGCAGTGCTGTTTGTGTAGTGTAGGGGGTCGTGCCTGGGGTAGTGTTTTAGGGTTAAGGGTAGTGCAGTGGTGTTTGTGTAGTGTAGGGGGTTGTCTTTTAAGGTTTAGGGTAGTGCAGTGGTGTTTATGTAGTGTAGGGGGTCGTGCTGGGGTAGTGTTTTAGGGTTTAGCGTAGTGCAGTGGTGTTTGGGTAGTGTAGGGGGTCGTGCTGGGGTAGTGTTTTAGGGTTTAGGGTAGTGTAGTGGTGTTTGTGTAGGGGTCGTGCTGGGGGTAGTGTTTTAGGGTTTAGCGTAGTGTAGTGGTGTTTGGGTAGTGTAGGCATTGTGCTGGGGGTAGATATAGGGTTTAGGGTAGTGCAGTGGTGTTTGTGAAGAGTAGGGGGTCGTGTTGGTGGTAGATTTAGGGTTTAGGGTAGGGCAGTGGTGTTTGTGTAGTGTAGGGGGTCGCGCTGGGGTAGTGGTTTATGGTTTAGGGTAGTGCAGTGGTGTTTGGGTAGTGTAGGCATTGTGCTGGGGGTAGGTATAGGGTCTAGGGTAGTGCAGTGGTGTTTGGGTAGGGTAGGGGGTCGTGCTGGGGGTAGTGTTTTAGGGTTTAGGGTAGTGCAGTGGTGTTTGGGTAGGTGGTCGTGCTGGGGGTAGATTTAGGGTTTAGGGTATCGCAAAAGTGTTTTGGTAGCATTGGGGGTCGTGCTGGGGGTAGATTTAGGGTTTAGGGTAGTGCAGTGGATTTTAGGTAGTGTAGGGGGTCGTGCTGGGGGTAGTGTTTTAGGGTTTAGGGTAGTGCAGTGGTGTTTGGGTAGTGCAGGGGGTCGTTCTGGGGCTAGATTTAGGGTTTAGGGTAGTGCAAAAGTGTTTTGGTAGCGTAGGGGGTCGTGCTGGGGGTAGATTTAGGGTTTAGGGTACTACAGTGTTTTTTGTGTAGTGTAGAGGGTCATGCTGGGGTAGTGTTTTAGGGTTTAGGGTAGTGCAGTGCTGTTTGTGTAGTGTAGGGGGTCATGCTGGGGGTAGTGTTTTAGGGTTAAGGGTACTGCAGTGGTGTTTGTGTAGTGTAGGGGGTTGTCTTTTAAGGTTTAGGGTAGTGCAGTGGTGTTTATGTAGTGTAGGGGGTCGTGCTGGGGTAGTGTTTTAGGGTTTATGGTAGTGCAGTGGTGTTTGGGTAGTATAGGGGGTCGTGCTGGGGCAGTGTTTTAGGGTTTAGGGTAGTGTGGTGGTGTTTGTGTAGGGGCCGTGCTGGGGGTAGTGTTTTAGGGTTTAGCGAAGTGTAATGGTTTTTGGGTAGTGTAGGCATTGTGCTGGGGGTAGATATAGGCTTTAGGGTAGTGCAGTGGTGTTTGGGTAGTGTAGGAGGTCGTGCTGGGGTAGTGTTTTAGGGTTTAGGGTACTTCAGTGGGGTTTGTCTAGTGTAGGGGGTAGTGGTTTAGGGTAGTGCAGTGGTGTTTGGGTAGTGTAGGGGGTCGTCCTAGAGGTAGATTTAGGGCTTAGGGTAGTGCAAAAGTGTTTTGGTAGCGTAGGGGGTCGTGCTGGGGGTAGATTTAGGGTTGAGGGTACTACAGTGGTTTTTGTGTAGTGTAGGGGGTTATGCTGGGATAGTGTTTTAGGGTACTGCAGTGGTGTTTGTGTAGTGTAGGGGGTAGTGTTTTATGGTTTAGGGTAGTGCAGTGCTGTTTGTGTAGTGTAGGGGGTCGTGCTGGGGGTAGTGTTTTAGGGTTAAGGGTAGTGCAGTGGTGTTTGTGTAGTGTAGGGGGTTGTGTTTCTAGGTTTAGGGTAGTGAGGTGGTGTTAGGGTAGTGTAGGGGGTCATGCTGGGGTAGATTTAGGGTTTAAGATAGTGCAGTGGAGTTTGGGAACTGTAGGGTGTCGTGCTGGGGTAGTGTTTTAGGGTAGGGTAGTGCAGAGGTGTTTGTGTAGAGTAGGGGGCCGTGCTGGGGTAGTGTTTAGGGATTAAGATAGCGCAGTGGTGTTTGGGTAGTGTAGGGGGTCGTGCTCGTGGTAGAGTTTTAGGGTTTAGGGTAGCGCAGTGGTGTTTGGATAGTGTAGGGGGTCGTGCTGCGGGTAGTCTTTTAGGGTTAAGGGTAGTGCAGTGGTGTTTGTGTAGTGTAGGGGGTAGTGTTTTAGGGTTTAGTGTAGGACAGTGGTGTTTGTGTAGTGTTGGGGGTCGTGCTGGGGGTAGATTTAGCGTTTAGGGTAGTACAATGGTGTTTGGGTAGTGTAGGGGGTTGTGCTGGGGGTACATTTAGGGTTTAGGATAGTGCAGTGGTGTTTGGGTAGTGTAGGGGGTCGTGCTGGGGTAGTTTTATAGGGTTTAGGGTAGTCCAGTGGTGTTTGGGTAAGGTAGGGGATTTTGCTGGGGGTAGTGTTTTAGGGTCATGCAGTGGTGTTTGGGTAGTGTAGGGGATTTTGCTGGGGGTAGTGTTTTAGGGTCATGCAGTGGTGTTTGTGTACTGTAGGGGTAGTGTTTTAGGGTTTAGGGTAGCGCAGTGGTGTTTGGGTAGTGTAGGGGATTTTGCTGGGGGTAGTGTTTTAGGGTCATGCAGTTGTGTTTGTGTAGTGTAGGGGTTGTGCTGGGGGTAGTGTTCTAGGGTTAGGGTAGTGCAGGGATGTTTGTGTAGTGTAGGGGGTCGTGCTAGGGGTAGATTTAGGGTTTAGGGTAGTGCAGTGGTGTTTGTGTAGTGTTTGCGGGTGCGTGCTGGGGATAGTGTTTTAGGGTTTGGGGTAATACAGTGGTTTTTGTGTAGTGTAGGGGGTTATGCTGGGGTAGTGTTTTAGGGTACTGCAGTGGTGTTTGTGTAGTGTAAGGGGTTGTGTTTCAAGGTTTAGGGTAGTGAAGTGGTGTTAGGGTAGTTTAGGGGGTCATGCTGGGGTAGATTTAGGGTTTAGGATAGTGCAGTGGAGTTTGGGAACTGTAGGGGGTCGTGCTGGGGTACTGTTTTAGGATTAAGGGTAGTGCAGTGGTGTTTGTGTAGTGTAGGGGGTTGTGTTTCAAGGTTTAGGGTAGTGAAGTGGTGTTAGGGTAGTGTAGGGGGTCATGCTGGGTTAGATTTAGGGTTTAGGATAGTGCAGTGGAGTTTGGGAACTGTAGGGGGTCGTGCTGGGGTAGTGTTTAGGGTTTAGGATAGCGCAGTGGTGTTTGGGTAATGTAGGGGGTCGTGCTCGGGTAGAGTTTTAGGGTTTAGGGTAGCGCAATGGTGTTTGGATAGTGTAGCGGGTCATGCTGGGGGTAGTGTTTTATGGTTTAGTGTAGCGCAGTGGTGTTTGGGTAGTGTAGGGGGTCGTGCTTGGGGTAGTCTTTTAGGGTTAAGGGTAGTGCAGTGATGTTTGTGTAGTGTAGGGGGTAGTGTTTTAGGGTTTAGGGTAGTACAATGGTGTTTGGGTAGTGTAGGGGGTTTTGCTGGGGGTAGATTTAGGGTTTAGGGTAGTGCAGTGGTGTTTGGGTAGTGTAGGGGGTCATGCGGGAGTAGTGTTTTAGGGTTTAGGGTAGTGCCGTGGTGTTTGTGTAGTGGTGGGGGTAGTGATTTAGGGTTAAGTATAGTGCAGTGGTGTTTTTGTAGGGTAGAGGGTAGTGTTTTAGGGTTTAGGGTAGCGCAGTGGTGTTTGGCTAGTGTAGGGGTCGTGCTGGAGGTAGACTTAGGGTTTAGGGTAGTGCTGTCGTGTTTGGGTAGTGTAGGGGGTCGTGCTGGTGTAGTGTTTTATGGTTTGGGAAGCGCAGTGATGTTTGTGTACTGTAGGGGTAGTGTTTTATGGTTTAGGGTAGCGCAGTGGTGTTTGGGTAGTGTAGGGGGTTTTGCTGGGGGTAATGTTTTAGGGTCATGCAGTGGTGTTTGTGTAGTGTAGGGGTTGTGCTGGGGGTTGTGTTCTAGGGTTAGGGTAGTGCAGGATGTTTGTGTAGTGTAGGGGGTCGTGCTAGGGGTAGATTTAGGGTCTAGGGTAGTGCAGTGGTGCTTGTGTACTGTAGGGGGTCATGGTGGGAGTAGATTTAGAGTTTAGGGTGGTGTAGTGGTATTTGTGTAGTGTAGGGGGCCGTGCTGGGGTAGTGTTTTAGGGTAGTGCAGTGGTGTTTGGTTAGTGTAGGGGGTAGTGTTTTAGGGTTTAGTGTAGGACTGTGGTGTTTGTGTAGTGTTGGGGGTCGTGCTGAGGGTAGATTTAGCGTTTAGGGTAGTACAATGTGTTTGGGTAGTGTAGGGGGTTGTGCTGGGGGTAGATTTAGGGTTTAGGATAGTGCAGTGGTGTTTGGGTAGTGTAGGGGGTCGTGCTGGGGTAGTTTTTTAGGGTTTAGGGTAGTCCAGTGGTGTTTGGGTAAGGTAGGGGATTTTGCTGGGGGTAGTGTTTTAGGGTCATGCAGTGGTGTTTGGGTAGTGTAGGGGATTTTGCTGGGGGTAGTGTTTTAGGGTCATGCAGTGGTGTTTGTGTACTGTAGGGGTAGTGTTTTAGGGTTTAGGGTAGCGCAGTGGTGTTTGGGTAGTGTAGGGGATTTTGCTGGGGGTAGTGTTTTAGGGTCATGCACTGGTGTTTGTGTAGTGTAGGGGTTGTGCTGGGGGTAGTGTTCTAGGGTTAGGGTAGTGCAGGGATGTTTGTGTAGTGTAGGGGGTCGTGCTAGGGGTAGATTTAGGGTTTAGGGTAGTGCAGTGGTGTTTGTGTAGTGTTTGCGGGTGCGTGCTGGGGATAGTGTTTTAGGGTTTGGGGTACTACAGTGGTTTTTGTGTAGTGTAGGGGGTTATGCTGGGGTAGTGTTTTAGGGTACTGCAGTGGTGTTTGTGAAGTGTAAGGGGTTGTGTTTCAAGGTTTAGGGTAGTGAAGTGGTGTTAGGGTAGTGTAGGGGGTCATGCTGGGGTAGATTTAGGGTTTAGGATAGTGCAGTGGAGTTTGGGAACTGTAGGGGGTCGTGCCGGGGTACTGTTTTAGGATTAAGGGTAGTGCAGTGGTGTTTGTGTAGTGTAGCACGTCGTGCTGGGGGTAGTGTTTTATGGTTTAGTGTAGCGCAGTTTTGTTTGGGTAGTGTAGGGGGTCGTGCTGGGGGTAGTCTTTTAGGGTTAAGGGTAGTGCAGTGATGTTTGTGTAGTGTAGGGGGTAGTGTTTTAGGGTTCAGGGTAGTACAATGGTGTTTGGGTAGTGTAGGGGGTTTTGCTTGGGGTAGATTTAGGGTTTAGGGGAGTGCAGTGGTGTTTGGGTAGTGTAGGGGGTAATGCGGGGGTAGTGTTTTAGGGTAGGGTAGTGCAGAGGTGTTTGGGTAGAGTAGGGGGTCATGCTGGGGTAGTGTTTAGGGTTTAGGATAGCGCAGTGGTGTTTGGGTAATGTAGGGGGTCGTGCTCGGGTAGAGTTTTAGGGTTTAGGGTAGCGCAATGGTGTTTGGATAGTGTAGCACGTCGTGCTGGGGGTACTGTTTTATGGTTTAGTGTAGCGCAGTTTTGTTTGGGTAGTGTAGGGGGTCGTGCTGGGGGTAGTCTTTTAGGGTTAAGGGTAGTGCAGTGATGTTTGTGTAGTGTAGGGGGTAGTGTTTTAGGGTTCAGGGTAGTACAATGGTGTTTGGGTAGTGTAGGGGGTTTTGCTGGGGGTAGATTTAGGGTTTAGGGTAGTGCAGTGGTGTTTGGGTAGTGTAGGGAGTCATGCGGGGTAGTGTTTTAGGGTTTAGGGTAGTGCAGTGGTGTTTGTGTAGTGTAGGGGGTAGTGTTTTAGGGTTTAGGGTAGTGCAGTGGTGTTTGTGTAGTGGTGGGGGTAGTGGTGGGGGTAGTGATTTAGGGTTAAGTGTAGTGCAGTGGTGTTTTTGTAGGGTAGAGGGTAGTGTTTTAGGGTTTAGGGTAGCGCAGTGGTGTTTGGCTAGTGTAGGGGTCGTGCTGGAGGTAGACTTAGGGTTTAGGGTAGTGCAGTGGTGTTTGGGTAGTGTAGGGGGTCGTGCTGGTGTAGTATTTTATGGTTTAGGGTAGCGCAGTGGTGTTTGGGTAGTGTAGGGGGTTTTGCTGGGGGTAATGTTTTAGGGTCATGCAGTGGTGTTTGTGTAGTGTAGGGGTTGTGCTGGGGGTAGTGTTCCAGGGTTAGGGTAGTGCAGGATGTTTGTGTAGTGTAGGGGGTCGTGCTAGGGGTAGATTTAGGGTCTAGGGTAGTGCAGTGGTGCTTGTGTACTGTAGGGGGTCATGGTGGGGGTAGATTTAGAGTTTAGGGTGGTGTAGTGGTATTTGTGTAGTGTAGAGGGCCGTGCTAGGGTAGTGTTTTAGGGTAGTGCAGTGGTGTTTGGTTAGTGTAGGGGTCCTGCTGGGGGTAGATTTAGTTTTTAGGGTAGTGCAGTGGTGTTTGCATTAATGCCAACATGCCACTTTATCAAAATGCAAAAACAGACTACAATGTGACTAATACAAAATGAACTTTTAAGTGTTTCTTTTATGCTTATTTATCACGTGGTTTGCATTAAAAAAAAGTATTTAAAAAACATGGCGATATGCATTCAAATATATGTGAGCAAGGACTAGAGCAGTGCGAAACGCGTCATCTTTGAGGAAATAAAGAAACATCAAGCCTTACCTGTAAGTGGTTTGTGTTTCTATATTCGCCGCAAGGAAGTTGGAGAATAATTTGCTGTGCATCACGATTGCGGAAGTCGGCTGCTCCCGCTCACAAACCCACTCCCGAGAAGCTGGCCGCTGCTCTCAGCCGAGCAGTTTGTTTGAGTCAAGGAGGATTACCAAAGGCGGCCCCCTATTGCAGCCAGAAGTTGACTCACAGGCCTAAAGACAGCCACAGCAACGGCGTGGTCGGAGGACCGGTCGGGAGCGGTAACGCTGGCTCCGAATGCGGTGAGTGTACACCAGGCATTACGCATAGGTGGGGAGGAGCATTCAGGATTCGCTGGGGCAAGCAAGTGACATCCACACCCAACAGCGCTATAACATTACTAATTTAATTTCCTCAAGATGTCAGCGGATCGTGTTCGTGTGAGGGAAGCGGCGGTTGAAGAATTGTTTAACAATTTGCCTACAGTACCATCTAATAAACGAGGTCCAGACACGGCTGCTGGAATGAAAGATGGAGATGCCAGAGCACTTTTAAAACGATTAGAGAAGTGCATGAAAAGTGAGGTTACTAAATGGTGGGAACACAAATCGCTGATAAAGTCCATTGAAGTGTGGCGGATTCCTAGAGGGCTTAGGATTCTCCTGGCCCCTAGTTATGAGGACCCCAACCCTAAAATGCTGAAAGAATGGGGAGAGAGCAATTTACAGGCTTCTATGAACCTAGTGGAAATATTACTTAAGTATGCAGATGTAGACCGGCAGGTGCTATTGGCAGAGATTGAAACCATAAATGAACTGTTGAAAAAACTGGAGCCCAATGACTTTACAGCTAAAACTAGAAAGGAGATACAAGATCGCCTCAACAAACAGGAGGAAAAAATAAAAATCCGGAAACAATACAAATTTTTAGGAGACAAAACTGATTATGAAGAAGGGCGTATTTTTACGTTTGCATGGAAATAGGAGCAGGCAAAAAAGGTTAAACAGAGTGGAAAACCTACCAGTGATACAATGAATCCCATGCAACACCTGAGAAATATGGACAATGCTACCCGGTCAGAAACAGACGGTGGGTCTGTAACGAGTGAGTCAGCCTCCGAAGATAGAAGTGTTAGCAGCATGGATGAACGCGGCAAAACTAGAAGATTGGATCTAGCGTAAGAGATCAAGTTTTTAGCATTGGATCGCCGACAATCGTTAAGACCTCGGAACCAGAGGTAACAAGGAGATCCAGAAGAACCATTAAAAGAAGGCAACGGTGCCAAAGGCGGAAATACAAAACCGAAAAGAAAGCAATGGCGCAAAAAATGACAGACAACACAATAATTAATCTCTCTCCTATAACCCTGTCTGAAGAAGAAAAGCAACTACTTGCACTGGGTTTGTCTTTTTGGCCAGTGACGGATTTTAATTATGTTACTACTTGAGTAGATATTTTTTGCTTCATGCGCAAGCTTAAGCTAAAAAAAAAAATGTCACTATCAAAGAAGGCATTAAGGACAAACAACTTTCAGCATCTGATGCTAATAAAGATAGTAGTGGATTTCAGGCTTCCGATATTCCGACACTGCGCACAGTATATGATTTGGGAAACGCAGAAAATTACAACAGCCAAGAATCAACTAACTATCAAGGGACACAAGATCACTATCTGAGCCAAACATAAAACAAAAAGGAGCAGGCATGAGCCCATTTAAACTAACCCTGGGCGAAGTACTTTGCTACGCCCACGGAGTGGGCATAGTGTTGCCTACTTCACCCTTTGCAAAGTAGGCATACCAGGCGACACTACGCCCACCCCGTGGGTGTAGCAAAGTTGCCTGCCACCCACCTCCCTCCCGCCCTCCCCTCCATACCTAATTTTTGAAAATATTGAAAGAAAAGTAAATAAAAAGGCACTTACCTTGTGTGCTGCGTCCCGGGGCTCCCTCTGCTCGTTCGCGCCGCCGTCGCCTCCGTCTTGAATACCAATGCGCATGCGCGGCAGCCCGCGCATGCGCATTGGTGTCCAAGATGGCGGCGACGGCGGCTCGAACGAGCAGAGGGAGCCCCGGGACGCAGCGCACAAGGTAAGTGCCTTTTTATTTACTTTTCTTTCAATATTTTCAAAAATTTGGCATGGAGGGGAGGGGGGCAGGCGGCGCGTAGTAGGGCTACGCGAAGTGCGTAGGTGGCCGTAGTTTCTCGCCCACTTTGCGTAGCTTCGCGTAGCCCCACTACGCATACTACGCCCAGGGTTAATTTAAACCCAAATCCACATTCATTCTGAATATGCCTAAAGACGCAATCAATATTTTTCACGAAGTGGTCACAGAAAAAATGAAAAAGTTGTATCATCAAGCGAAGCATAAAAAATGTGCAAAATCCTATCATGAGAAACAATATGCCACCCTCGTGAGAAAGCTAAGTGAAAACCAAGAAATAGTGATTTCCAAGTCCGATAAGGGAGGAAATATCGTAATATGGCCACGACAAGACTATATTAAGGAAGCACTTAGGCACCTCAATGATTTAAACTGTTACGACAAAGTTGATTATCGCCGTTACAATCTGGCTAAAGACACCTTGAGTAAATTGCTGTCTAAAGGGAAAAGTGAAGGAATGATATCGATTGATGAATATAAATTCATGAAAGTGGAATTTCCTACAGTACCTAGGATATATTTCATTCCTAAAATCCATAAAAACTGCACCCCAATACCTGGCAGGCCGATTATCTCCGCCATAGGCAGCATGGGAGAACATATAACTGAATATGTGGACTTTTTTCTACAAGGATTTGTTAAAAATGTACCTACATATGTAAAAGACACTGGGGACTTCTTGACAAAAGTGAGTGACATTACTTGGGCGGAAGATCTTATTTTTATTACCCTGGATATAGAATCATGTATACCAGTATTGAACACCAGGCGGGCCTAAATGCTGTTGAATTCTTTTTGAACTAAGATGCTCATGGAGTTTATTACTTGGTGTCTGAATGAATTATAACTTAATTGTATTCAACAATGAGATGTATATCCAAAAAAGAGGCGTGGCGATGGGGACCTGCTTCTCTCCCAGCTATGCGTGTTTACACATAGGCTGGTGGGAAGAGCAGGTCCTCAAACGCCTGTATGCACAAATGTACAACAATCATGTACTATACTGGCTAAGGTACATTGACAATATTTTTATGGTATGGCAGGGTGATACAAATAGTGCCAATTACTTCATTGCCAGCATTAATCAAAATTCAGTCAATTTGAAATTTACATCGCATATTGATAAAGACAGCATTGAATTCTTAGATGTTAGGGTGTTTATAAAGTAAGGGAAAATTGCTACTACCCTTTATAGAAAAGCCACTGCTGGCAACTCCTTCTTACACGCCAGCAGTGAACACCCTAAGCACCTTATTAATAACATCCCTTTTGCAGAACTTCTAAGATTCAAGAGAATATGCAGTGACCAAAGTGTATTCGATGCATGTGTTCATGAAGCCCTAGACAGATTTCGCGCCCGGGGGTATGATGAATAGTGTCTTCAGGAGGCATTGAAGAAAGTTTACACTAGATCTGTGGGAATCCCTCAAGCCCAAAGCAGTTGAGAATATTGAGCCAGATCAGGAGGAAGAAGCACCAAGACTTATTAATACAAACAGCAGGCAAGAAAGAAAATTAGGTCAATAGTGAAACAAAATTGGCCAATAATCCTGACAGATGGTGTACTTGCTCCGAGGCTCCCCCAACAACCTACGATTACTTTCAGAAAGGGTCCATCCATGTGATCGCAAATGGTGAAAATTAGTCCTGAAATCACTACCTCCAATATGTGGCTTACTTCTAGGAAGGGGTTCTATAAGTGCAGCTCCTGCAGGGCCTGCAAGTTTGGGAATAACACCACCCACTATATGACCCCTTTCAGTCCGACTGAGGTAGCAATTGATCACAATTTCAATTGCAGAACTGATTTTGCGGTCTATGTTCTGACATGCACCTGTGGCTTAAGATATGTTGGTAGTACCAAGCTACAGGTGCATGTCAGAATTTTACAGCACTTGCATGCTATTGTGAACAGTGACCCTCTTTACCCAGTCCCAAGACACTTTAAAAATGAACATAACTCGTATGGGGTGGTGGAATGTCCTGACTGGGGAAACCCCCCTGTGGCACAATGGGCAATTTCCCAGCCTTGCGACACTACAGGGATTTGGGAAATGGGACAAAATAGGCATTTCTACCCTGGGGGATGTGGTCAGGAGCACGACACTTAAGTCCTTTCAGGAGCTCTGTAAGGAATTTGGTATGCCTCGCTCCCAGTTCTTTAGATACCTCCAATTCCGTCATGCACTGTCCCCCAGCCTGGAGGAGTTGGAGTCCCTCCCCGGGTTTAGTCCACTAGAAGCAAAAGTGTTTATGGGGTATTTGGAGACGAAGAAGATATCCTGAATTTATCAATCGCTGGTCACGCACTGTTCCTCCACGCTGCAGAAGCTCCTGGAGACATGGGAGGAGGATGTGGGCGAGCTGGAGGAGTTTTTTTATTAATAGACACTTTGTCTTTTATTGTAACTAATGAATATATAATAATTTTTTATACTGTTTTATATATTTCCCTCCTGATTATCTAAACAGTGTAATAATATATGAAACATGTTAAATTATTTTTGCATATTTTGCACTGCATATGCGTTGCACAATCTATTGTCCAAGTTTGGAAAGTATGGCACTGTGCCATTTATTCAACACAAAGAGAGATCAGTATAATTACTGTTCACTATAGGGTTAATGAGGTTTGGCCATGTCTATCCAGTGCCAACCCCCTTTTTTGAGCTCAATAAGTACCCTCATCACTTTCAAGCAATGTATCATGTGATCAAGCCTCTGGCTAGAGACGAAACACGTCATGGGGGCTTGCTGGGTGTTATTCTACTTTATGGAATAAAACATTGATTATGCACCAGTAATGGGTCTGACTTATTCGTTTTCAACAGTCCAAGCAGAGTGACTGGGATGCAGAGGCGTCGGACGGAGTGTATGGAAATATATATATATATATATATATATATATGACGCTCAAAGAACTTCTCCGTGGTATAGAAAGAAGAGAGCAGCACTCAGGGGAATTACTAAGCAGCGTGCAGTTTATTTAGCACAAACAAACGTTTCGGCAAAAAGCCTTCGTCGGTGTCGCAACCCTTGGTTCAAAACACACCTTAAATAAAATCATGTGATAATTCATGAACAACAACAAGGGACTCAACCCTCAGCAATACCGTAAGCGCCATCTTAGAATGGTTTTCTAAGATTCAAAACCATACAGAAATAAACCATGGATTGGTTAAATCAAATAGGCAGAGGGCAAATTTCAATAATACATTCCAATGATTATACAAAAAAGGAATACAGCCGTGGATCGGCAAGGGTCCCTTGCGTGAAGAAAATAAAACAATTCATGACCACATACAAAAAGGTGCTGATTTTACATAAATATGTGCAAAGAGGAAGTGGCCTACTTCATATCAGCAATCAAGGCGAATATTACTGGGTGCTAAAATTCCACCGTGAATAAATAGTAAAGAAAAAAGTAATAAATCCTGCAACACAGCAAAACAAACAGCCAGACGTCCATCCGGCGGGATACGTTCATCACAAGCTATATACAAATGATCACAACTATACAGAGAAGAATGGTCATATTCATGAGATCCATCCAATCAAATCAAAGACCTGATTAATGTAGAGAGTGATCAAGGTCAGAATATATACACAAACATACAGATACTAGGACAATGTAAGAGGAGTGAGATTCCGATACGAGACGTATAATATATGTACAATTTGCCATTGATAATAAGGAAATATATACATATATATATACACACACACGTTAATATGTAGAAGCTGGTGATCGCCCCTGGCGCATAATTTGACCATCCAGTCAAAGCACACTATATACACTATATACATATATACATTTTCATAAGTTGACCATACTTTCAGATAATTATGCATAGTGTTGTAGCGTACAGATGATATAAAGACAAGATGGAATTTCAGGTGATAATGACAATGACAATGTACTCCTATTCAGCCCTTCATTTCCCCAAATGTACTACCATATCCTCACCACTATTCATACCCTTGGGGAACTTGGTAGACAGATCGATTATATATCTAGACTCGAGGCGTCTAAGCCTTCTTAGCCTATCTCCACCCCGTGGGTTGAATGGGACATGGTCCAAGCCAAAGTAGCGTAATTTCGTTCTATCCTTGTTATGGTGTTCGGCGAAATGCCTCGCTACTGGGTACGCGGGGTCCACCGTTTCGATAGCCCTCTGATGTTCGAGCACTCTCAGTTTAAGTTGGTTGATGGTACTACCAATATATCTGAGACCGCATGGGCATATCAGACAGTACACAGCATAGGTGGTGCTGCAGGTAATGAACTTATTGATTTTCTTAGTCCTACCAGCATCAGGAATGTCATATTGCATATTGCAGAACCCTACGGCTATTACTGCACGCTTTACATTTCCCACATGGGAAGAAACCACTCATAGTTTTCAAGGTGTTGGTATTACTTTGAGTGGGTAAGGGTTCTAAATGGCTGTGTACTAACACATCTCCCAGGGACCTCGCCTTGCTAAAGGTCACCAGAGGATGCGGGGGCAGATCTTCTCTGAGTACTTCATCTGTGAGCAAGATGTGCCAATTTTTGCGCATCAGGCTCCTCAGTCTATCGGCACCTGCAGAGTAAGGAGTGATCATTCTAAAGACGTTCCCAGTGTTATTATCTGGCGTCCTTACCTTCTCAGCTAGTAAATCAACTCTCGAAATCGTTCTCACTTTTTTCAGTGTGTTGGACAAAAGTGGCTCATCATAGCCCCTGACTCGGAAGCGAGAAAGACATTCCGAGGCAGCCGCCTCGAAATCCTTGTCTTGGGTGCTGTTTCTTTTTATCCTCAAGAGTTCACCGTACGGGATACTCTTGACGAGCTTAGGTGGGTGGGCACTACTAGCAAACAGGATAGAATTTCCTGCTGTCTCTTTGCGATAAAGAGACGTCTGGACTCGGCCATCCTCAATGTGAACCCGCAGGTCCAGATAGTGAGCTGCCACCCCACTAATAGTACCAGACAGGTGCACATTGTAGATGTTATCATTGAGAATATCAATGTATTTTCTGGCCGATTCCTCAGTACCCTGCCACACGATGAACAAGTCATCTATGTAGCGGTACCAGTGTACCACTTTCCCACTTTCACCCTCTTCATCATAGCTCCTGGGCACATGCTCCTCCCACCAGCCTACTGTGCCGTGCCTGCTTTTCCTGGTTTCAAGAATTTTGGATACGGCAGGTTTTCTGGATATATATATATATATATATATTCCAGCTCCACTCGCACCAAAAAGCCAGTGCACTCGTAGGCGGGTGCTGGTGGTGCCCCACAACACAAATCAATGCTCCAAACAACTTCCCTCTTTTTCTCCAAAGAAGTCAAAAAGCACTCCAATAGGGTAGTGTAGCAGGTCTTTAATTCGCCAGCAACAGTTCAAGACTGTTGCTGGTGAATTAAAGACCTGCTACGCTACCCAATTGGAGTGCTTTTTTACTTCTTTGGAGAAAAAGAGGGAAGTTGTTTGGAGCATTAATATATATATATATATATATATATATATATATATATATATATTACCTACTGGCGGTCGCCAGTAGGTATATATAGTTAGGATTTTTTCTCTATGGGATTTTTGAAAATTCTATGTCTAATAACTTTGGCGTTTGTGGACGGAATTGGCTGAAATTTTCAGGAAAATGGCACATTTTGTTTCTGAGCAGCCCTTGAAAATTTGGGGGGGGTTCGTCAAGGGGGGGCTGAGAAAAAAGGGGGGTCCCAAAACGTGTTTTTAACATTGAGTTTTCCATAGGGCGGTTGGCCTCACTTTTAGCCCGAACGGCTGAATGGATTTGCACGAAACTTGGCAAAATTGTAGGGACTGGTAGCCCGATGTGCCTTTTGTAGGTCTCAATATATGTGCTACAGTGGATTTTGAGAAATTAACGTTTAAAAAAAGATATATATCTGTAACAGCGGACCGGGCAGCGCTCCAGGACGCGTACTTTTCGCGCAACGGAGCTTTGTGAAGCGAAGCTGATTGGTTCTCCGGCGTCTGTCAACATTCCAAACAGTCCGTAGCGGCCGCCATCTTGTCTCTCGGTAGGATCGAGAGACAAGAGGAGGCCAAAGCGAAGGGGCAAATGACCATAAGGGGGAATAGTAGATCATCGCTGACCCCCTAGGTTTGATGTGGAGGTTTTAAAAGGGCCCCGCGGGGCAAAAAAAAAAATTATAATAATAATCGAACGGCTGAATGGATTTGCACGAAACTTGGCAAAATTGTAGGGACTGGTAGCCCGATGTGCCTTTGCTAGGTCTGAATATATGTGCTTCAGTGGATTTTGAGAAATTAACGTTCAAAAAAAGATATATATCTGTAACAGCGCACCACTTCGCGTACTTTTCGCGTTACGGAGCTTTGCGAAGCGAAGCTGATTGGCTCTCCGGTGTCTGTAAACATTCCAAACAGTCCGTAGCGGCCGCCATCTTGTCTCTCGGTAGGATCGAGAGACAAGAGGAGGCCAAAGCGAAGGGGCAAATGACCATAAGGGGGCATAGTAGATCCTCGCTGACCCCCTAGGTTTGATGTGGAGGTTTTAAAAGGGCCCCGCGGGGCAAAAAAAAAAAAATAATAATAATAATCGAACGGCTGAATGGATTTGCACGAAACTTGGTAAAATATTAGGGACTGGTAGCCCGATGTGCCTTTGCTAGGTCTCAATATATGTGCTTCAGTGCATTTTGAGAAATTAACGTTCAAAAACAAGATATATATCTGTAACAGCGCTCCGCTTCGCGGAGATAAAATTATATCTGTATTACCTAGCTGTTGCTAACACCAGTTAGCGACGGCTAGTAGGAGATAGCGACCATCTTGGGCCCCACTTTGCATGTGAGTGATATTTATCACTAATGACATGCAAAGTGGGCATGCCAAGATGTTAGCGACTGGAAACAGTCGCTAACATCGCTATCTCCTATTATCAACTTTTGGAAATATTCGAGATAAGCGCGAATATCTCCAAAAAGTAACAGCTGCCCTGAGCAGTTCTTAGCCATGTTATCCAATGGGAGGTGGATAACATGGCTAAGAGCATTAGCTCGGTAATGCATGAATATCGCTGAGTTTTCAGCGATATTAATGCATTGCGGTCGTTTTTTATCGTATTTGCGATAAACCTTGATAATAGCAAGGTTTATCTGCGATAATTTCTGACGGTAAAAAAATCTTTGCAATGCATCGTTAGGGATAAATATCGCTTAACTTTGGTAATATGCCCCAACGTCTGTTAACGTTCGATTCGAAGGAAATCAGGAAGTGTTGAAAAACATTGTCTGCGCCATCTTGTCTTTTTTCAAATGCCACACTTTTGTCGTGCACGGCAGCCATTTTAGATGCCTTGACCAGACCCACTCTGTGCACGCTGTCGATCCTTAGCATGGCTCCCCACCCTCGCAAGCATCTCACCCAGGCAGTGGTCACCCCCGCTCTCTGTCTTATGCATGGGTAATAAACCTCCCCCATCTGCGCTGCTCTTCCCTGAGAATCACACCCTGTGCCGCCCGACACCTCCCTTTCGCCCTATTCACTACCGCACCCTCTGACACTCCTTTTCCTCTGTGTCCGATTGTCCAGGCCGGTCCTAGGCTATCAGCTAGCCCTGCAGATGTAGTTTATGGCCACAGCTGTAAAGAATCACCCCTCTTCAAAGGAGTTATAGTAGATCAAGGCCCACACTCGATGAGATCCGTCACAGCAGAAGCGTTGCAATTATCTGAAAACCATCCTGTATTGTGATTGGGGAGGGGACCGAGCGTGAAGCGGAAGATTCCAGGGATGACTCTTTGTACATCAAAGTTTTTACAATTATGTGTCACATTAAAAATATATAGCACTCCGACAAAGTAGTAAGATTATAAAACTTTAATAACTTATAAATATATACAAGAAAACAAAAACAGTAATAACATATAAACATTTTTAGGGAAAAACAACGAAGTAGCGGTCGGCTGTCCGAATAGTCCCAACGCAGCACAACGTCCAGATTTCCGGCGTGGGGCGTCGCGGGGGGTGGGTCATCAGTAGCAAACTGTTGTGCGAATAGTTCCAAGGCAGCAGAACGCGCCGAAATCTAGATGACACGAAAGTGATGTCTAGTAAGTTGCCACCCAGCAAATAACGGCGTGGGGCGTCGCGGGGGGTGGGTCATCAGTAGCAAACTGTTGTGCGAATAGTTCCAAGGCAGCAGAACGATGGCACCAAGGTGATGTCCAGTAAGTTGCCGCACTGGTTTTGGTATCCTACAATGCTGCTCCGAATAACGGCGTGGGGCGCCCCGGGGGAGGCGGCGTGAACGGGCCTCTCCAGGTGGAGTGTCATCTGTTGTAGTGGGGCGCCCCTTTACCGTTTCAGTTGCCATTCCGTCCGTTTTTGGTCCACTGTGTCAAAAGCCGCAATTCAGCTGAGTTGCGCCCACTCTTGCGGTGCAGCGATAGGCGGCTGTCACAGGACTCTCAAAATGGCAGCAGGCTCTTTCCTTTTTGGGCCTGGTCCACTGAAATGGCCCTGGGACACCTTGGAAATCGGACGCTTGTCTGCTAGGTCTTGGACCCCATTCTCGAAAGCGTCCCCTCCGCCTTGAGAATTCATCAAAAGTTTTGGGGGCCCCGACTCCTGCAGGCTTCTGGTGGGGAGCGGCTGCCATGATTGCTCGCGGAATGACCACGACGGAGCTACGAGATGGTGGTGCTCTCATGCTGACGCCAGCTTCAGTCTGAAACATCCAGAAACAAGGTGGGGCTTTCATCGTTTGGGAAAAAAAAAAGTTTTCATCCAATGAAAAGTGTTGTTTTTAGGTCATATGATCAAGCCTTCCATCATTAGGAAACCAAAAGTAAAATGAACCAATGAAAAGTTTTATAAACAAGTCACATGACCTGTTATGCGGCATAGGGTATAAAATGCGGAGAAAATACGTTGGCACGTGAGGCGGCGTCAGTAGCGGACCGATGTGCGAATAGGCCGAAGGCAATACAACGCGCCAAGATCCGGATGGCACCGAGGTGGTGTCCAGCAAGTTGCAGCACTGGTGTGGCCATCCTACAATGCTGAAAGTCGGCGTGGGGCGCCCCGTTGGCCTGTGAGTTTGCGTCAGTAGCGGACCGATGTGCGAATAGGCCGAAGGCAGCACAACGCGCCAAGATCCGGATGGCACCGAGGTGGTGTCTAGTAAGTTGCCGCACTGGTGTGGCCATCCAACAATGCTGAAAGTCGGCGTGGGGCGCCCCGTTGGCCTGTGAGTTTGCGTCAGTAGCGGACCGATGTGCGAATAGGCCGAAGGCAGCACAACGCGCCAAGATCCGGATGGCACCGAGGTGGTGTCTAGTAAGTTGCCGCACTGGTGTGGCCATCCTACAATGCTGAAAGTCGGCGTGGGGCGCCCCGTTGGCCTGTGAGATGGCGTCAGTAGCGGACCGATGTGTGAATGGGGCCGAAGGCAGTGCAACAATATTTTCGGAAAAGAAGACACCACTAGGCGCTGAGATGCCAAGATCCGGATGGCACCGAGGTGGTGTGTAGCAAGTTGCCGCACTGGTGTGGCCATCCTACAATGCTGAAAGTCGGCGTGGGGCGCCCCGTTGGCCTGTGAGTTTGCGTCAGTAGCGGACCGATGTGCGAATGGGGCCAAAGGCAGCGCAACAATAGTTTCTGACTGACACCACAAGGCGCTGAGATGCCAAGATCCGGATGGCACTGAGGTGGTGTCATAGTTGAGAGTTCTGAGCAGCGGTTGTAACACTGTCTGAAGCTTATTTGCAGCTGCTGCAGCTTCACTACGTGTCAAGATCCGGATGGCACCGAGGTGGTGTCTAGTAAGGTGCACTGGTGTGGCCATCCTACAATGCTGAAAGTCGGCGTGGGGCGCCCGTTGGCCTGTGAGCTTGCGTCAGTAGCGGACCGATGTGCGAATAGGCCGAAGGCAGCACAACGCGCCAAGATCCGGATGGCACCGAGGTGGTGTCTAGTAAGTTGTCGCACTTCTGTGGCCATCCTACAATGTTGAAAGTCGGCGTGGGGCGCCCCGTTGGCCTGTGAGATGGCGTCAGTAGCGGACCGATGTGCGAATGGGGCCAAAGGCAGCGCAACAATATTTTCTGATTTGAAGACACCACAAGGCGCTGAGATGCCAAGATCCGGATGGCACCGAGTTGGTGTCTAGCAAGTTGTGGCACTGGTGTGGCCATCGTACAATGGTAAAAGTCGGCGTGGGGCGCCCTGTTGGCCTGTGAGATGGTGTCAGTAGCGGACTGATGTGCGAATGGGGCCAAAGGCAGCGCAACAATATTTTCTGACTGACACCACAAGGCGCTGAGATGCCAAGATCCGGATGGCACCGAGGTGATGTCTAAGTTGCGGACTGATGTGCGAATGGGGCCAAAGGCAGCGTAACAATATTTTTTGTATGGAAGATACCACTAGGCGTTGAGATGCCAAGATTTGGATGGCACCGAGGTGATGTCTAGCAAGTTGCTGTACTGGTGTGGTCATCCTACAATGCTGAAACTCAGCGTGGGTCGCCCCATTAGCCTGTGAGATGGCGTCAGTAGCGGACCGATGTGCGAATAGGCCGAAGGCAGCACAACGCGCCAAGATCCGGATGTCACCGTGGTGGTTTCATAGTTGAGAGGCACTTCATCTGCAGTGGGGCGCCGAGATCCGGATGGCACCGAGGTGATGTCTAGCAAGTTGCTGTACTGGTGTGGTCATTCTACAATGCTGAAAGTCGGCGTGGGGCGCCCCATTAGCCTGTGAGATGGCGTCAGTAGCGGACTGATGTGCGAATGGGGCCAAAGGCAGCGCAACAATATTTTCTGAAGAGAAGACACCAAAAGGCGCTGACATTCCAAGATCCGGATGGCACCGAGGTGGTGTCTAGCAAGCTATGCAGTTGAGTTGTGTGCGCACTTGCGGCGAATAGGTCGAAGGCAGCATAACAATGTTTTCTGAATAGAAGACACCACAAGGCGTTGAGATTCGGTTACCACCGAGGGATGTCTAGCAAGTTGCCGCACTGGTGTGGCCATCCTACAATACTGCTCCGAATAACGGCGTGGGGTGCCCGAAGGGGGGGGGAGCCGGCGTGAATGGGCCTTCCTAGGTGGAGGCTCGTCTGCTGTAGTGGGGCGCCCCTTTACCGTTTCAGTTGCCATTCAGCTGAGTTTCGGCTGCTCTTGATGCTACAGCGACAGGCGGCTGCAAGAGGACTCTCAAAATGGCGGCCTGCTCTTTGGATTTGGGCCTGGTCCACTAAAATGGCCCTGGGACACCTTAGAACTCGGACGCTCGATTTTTTTTTCCTTTCCTGTACATGCAAAAAAAGGTAAATGCCCGGTACGTTACACGCTTCATCTGCCACGATGAACTCTCCAGAGGAACCGAAAAAAAATATAGTTGTGGTAACTATACCATGCATCGTCATATGGAGAGGTGGCACCAATTAATTATAGTGCTGCATAAAAGAGAGATTTGGAGGAGAACCCCTGACCTGCTAGTACATTCATCAAAGAAGTGGCACTGAGAGCTTCAGAGGCAAGGGAAACGGTCCCAAATATTTAGAAGAACTTTGGAAAGATTAAAATGACATGTTTAGATTGTGGCAAATTAATTTCATGTGGACAGATGAGTGTTACTCTAATAAATACAGCATATGAACATCATCATAGTCGATGGTTGGTAGAGACATTTTGACTATATCCTGGACCAGCCCGTCCTCGCCCAAAATGGCGCCGGAATAAATGGGACTCGTAACTCCTTGTTGTGTACTGGTTGCAGAACCTTGAAATCACGAGATACGTATGCAGTTTTGAAGCACATGGCGGGCGGGGACGAGAATTGATTGAATATTTCGACATCCCTATTGATATTAAGTTCTGATGTGTTATTGATTACTGTACTGTTGAAAGTTCGAATTAACGTCACCCATGGTACTTGCCCGCAAATGTATATCTAGATAATTTTATTGGAACTGGCCCTGTCGTATTTTAATTATAAAATGTACGTCCACCGATTCCGTAACTGTTAGACACCTTAGTTCTTGCAACCTAATGGCCCGCCCGTTACGTTCCTCTACAGTGTAAATGTCTATTCATCATATACGATTACAGTTTGCTCCGTGGCAGGCCCACGTGGTTATAGGCTCGTATTTGTATAATGAAATTTTCACAATAAAGGTTTTTAAAAGAAAACATGGTAGTAGTATATACATTGGTAAAGTTTTTAATAATAGTGACTGTTTTAGAATCATTAAAAGGCAAGTGAAATAAAGCAGACCAATTACATGAAGGGTAAAAGGTATAATACGAAGGAACGCAGTAAAGATAAATGGTCAAGGGCTGTTGTGTTTTCTATTCCTGTAACATAAAGTGATCGATAAGAATCTCATTTTCAGGCGTATCGGCGACTAAGACAGCAGGTCGACCCTCTTTTGCTCAACGGCTCCGTCATGGGACGAAGAAACGCTCTTTTTCTCGAAAAAAGAATATATTTTACTTGCAGGACAGTTGTAAAATTTCCGGGAAAGTACATTAGCCTGGAACATTATAACATATATTTAAGAAAAAATAATGTTCGGAAGTAATGAAAAGCGTAATTTTTAGGTCATCATTACAATAAGAAAAGTAAAATGAACCAATGAAAAGTTTTATTAACAAGTCACATGACTTGTTATGCTTACGTTACGCGCTGCGCGCCCCGGATGACTTCCGGATGCGCTAACGCGGCGCGTCATATGACGCATTACGCGACAACGCAGGTACAGAATATAGTCAAAATGTCTCCACCAACCAGCGGTCGGAACACAACCCCTTTCAGCAGGCTAAATAGTTCTGTTAAATGACAACAGAAGGGACAGGCAACAAGAACCATCAGTCAAAGAGGGGAGGGCTAGTACTTCTCTACCGGGTTACATTGGGGCGCTACCGGAACTGATCGAATTGGTAGTCTACAGTGTTTCTGGATGTTTCAGACTGAAGCTGGGGTTAGCATGAGAGCAGCACCATTTCGTAGCTCCGTCGTGGCCATTCCGCAACCAATCATGGCAGCCGCTCTTTATCGTTATTTTGGGCGGGGTGGGTGGCGGAGCCGAGCTGTTTTGCAGCCATCATTGTGTGGAGTTCAGTTCATCTCACTAGTTTTGTATTTGTCATGAGGGGTTGTTCCTAATGTTTCTATTTTAGCGAGGTCAAAAAGAGATCTCATTAGTGGCCTACTGATTTTGCTCGATTCCTTTTCTTTTTTTTTACACGATTTTCCGTTATCTGCAAAGACTAAACAGAGTATTGCGACTCTGTGTTTGTTTGTAAATAGAGAATGAACCAAAGAGAACTAATTCTAAAACAGTAAATACTTGGATAACAATCAATCAAATGGAGAGAGAAGCAGGCACGACGGATTACAACGGGGGCAAAGGCCTGCGTTAACTACCTTTCACTATCTGCAAAGAGAGAGTACTCCTAATAGAAATGAGGGGGGGGGCACCATTCAAAGCAGATCAGTGTGCATAAACACGAAAATGTTTTCACTTACCACGTACTTGACATTCGACAGCTTATGATATTTGCTATTAAAAAACCATTGAAATTCACCGAAAAAACCATAGGTTATAGACCATATATAGTTAGGAATTAGCATTTACAAAACCTTGAAAATTCACTGAAAAAACCATAGGTTATAGACCATATATAGTTAAGAATTAGCATTTAAAAAACCTTATTTTACTCACACAAAACCATTGAAATTCCATATATAGTTAGTTGCACTAACTATATATCGCGCACCCGCAATCCACTGCTGATCATGTCACATATTACATCATTCATGACATGGTCAGTGACATCACTGATGACATCACTGATGACATCTCAAATGACATCACTGATGACATCACTGATGACATCTCAAATGACATCACTGATGACATCACTGATGACATCTCAAATGACATCACTGATGACATCTCATTTGACATTACTGATCACATCACTGATGACATCATTCATGTGATAATACGATGAACCTCTTCAGACTCTAATATAACCTTAGATACACTCAGTGTAAACAGACACTCATAGACTGTCACTCATCCATGGAGTTACTCAGACACTTAGTCAGTCATGCAAAGAATCAATCACACCTCCATTTCCTCAACTATACAGTTATACACACCTTACTTATTCAAACATATACTAAAACATATTTACTCACTTATACAATCCTGGATACAAGTTCACAATGATCCATACAGCCACTCACACATTCACTGGCTCTTATGCACAGTTATTTATATATGTCAACTCTCACATGTACTGTGTTTTACATATGTACTTACTTTGACATGTAGCACTGAGATATCCATTCACTCACCAATACACTCATGCACACAGTCAACCGCCCATACAGCTGTTTCCACATGCACTTTTGAACCCATACACCTAGTCAATCAACTGCTCACACATCTATGCAGAGAGTCATACACCTCCCAGCCACCCAGACACACACTCAGTCTCCCATACAAATGCTTGGGCAACCAATCAATAACCCATACAGTTAATCATATAGCTAATGATCAACACATGCAGCAGTTTACAGAACAACAGACATAATGATGCACAAATTAAGACAGTTTAGTCACTAACCCATGCACTCAGTGAGACACATTTAATCAGTCACTCATACAGTCAGCCATGCCCCTACTAAATCCTTCATCAAGACACTTATACATCCACTCATTCTTCAATATGTAAGACATATTTTAACTTTACAGAATTATACAGTCACTGGATGTAGTCATCAGTGATGTCATTTGAGATGTCATCAGTGATGTCATCAGTGATGTCATTTGAGATGTCATCAGTGATGTCATCAGTGATGTCATTTGAGATGTCATCAGTGATGTCATCAGTGATGTCACTGACCATGTCATGAATGATGTAATATGTGACATGATCAGCAGTGGATTGCGGGTGCGCGATATATAGTTAGTGCAACTAACTATATATGGAATTTCAATGGTTTTGTGTGAGTAAAATAAGGTTTTTTAAATGCTAATTCCTAACTATATATGGTCTATAACCTATGTTTTTTTCAGTGAATTTTCAAGGTTTTGTAAATGCTAATTCCTAACTATATATGGTCTATAACCTATGGTTTTTTCAGTGAATATATATATATATATAAAATCGGAGTTTTTTTATTAATAGACACTTTGTCTTTTATTGTAACTAATGAATATATAATAATTTTTTATACTGTTTTATATATTTCCCTCCTGATTATCTAAACAGTGTAATAATATATGAAACATGTTAAATTATTTTTGCATAATTTGCACTGCATATGCGTTGCACAATCTATTGTCCAAGTTTGGAAAGTATGGCACTGTGCCATTTATTCAACACAAAGAGAGATCAGTATAATTACTGTTCACTATAGGGTTAATGAGGTTTGGCCATGTCTATCCAGTGCCACCCCCCTTTTTTGAGCTCAATAAGTACCCTCATCACTTTCAAGCAATGTATCATGTGATCAAGCCTCTGGCTAGAGACGAAACACGTCATGGGGGCTTGCTGGGTGTTATTCTACTTTATGGAATAAAACATTGATTATGCACCAGTAATGGGTCTGAATTATTCGTTTTCAACAGTCCAAGCAGAGTGACTAGGATGCAGAGGCGTTGGACGGAGTGTATGGAAATATATATATATATATATATATATATATATATATATTTTCCCAAACTTGCCACTGCATTGAGGACGCAACTCTCACAGAGGGTGATTACCACAATCATTTATTAAAAGAAACCAGCATTTCATACCGATCATTTCCAGTCCTTGCCTGACGCGTTTCAGAGCATTCTCGCTCCTTTTTCAAAGGCATGCTTCATGCACCATCACTTCTGGCTCCCATAGTTCCCTGCATGTGTTCACTTTTATGGGCCTCCGGTGTGCCTTCCTTATGGAATTAGTTGCTGTGCACACTGGGAACTGTGGTCCGTTTCTGCCTGCTTTTTACCCTTCGGTGGATTTGGTGCAATTCACAAAAATAAAACGGACTCATTTCACAACCCTCCATTGGGTCTCAGCATAAAAGTCTGGTTCCGCATTATTTTCCCTGCTGTGCCGCATTCAATTCATGAACAGTTCACAAATCTGGCGATCCTGCATTTGTTTTCAGGACGGTGCAATCCTCCACGGATGGGCTATCCGTGTGTTTAAATTTTCCCAAACTTGCCACTGCATTGAGGACGCAACTCTCACAGAGGGTGATTACCACGATCATTTATTAAAAGAAACCAGCATTTCATACCGATCATTTCCAGTCCTTGCCTGACGCGTTTCAGAGCATTCTCGCTCCTTTTTCAAAGGCATGCTTCATGCACCATCACTTCTGGCTCCCATAGTTCCCTGCGTGTGTTCACTTTTATGGGCCTCCGGTGTGCCTTCCTTATGGAATTAGTTGCTGTGCACACTGGGAACTGTGGTCCGTTTCTGCCTGCTTTTTACCCTTCGGTGGATTTGGTGCAATTCACAAAAATAAAACGGACTCATTTCACAACCCTCCAGTGGGTCTCAGCATAAAAGTCCGGTTCCGCATTATTTTCCCTGCTGTGCCGCATTCAATTCATGAACAGTTCACAAATCTGGCGATCCTGCATTTGTTTTCAGGACGGTGCAATCCTCCACGCAGAGTGACTGGGATGCAGAGGCGTCGGACGGAGTGTATGGAAATAAATGTATATAAATATATAAATATATATATATATATATATATATATATATATATATATATATATATATATATATTCACTGAAAAAACCATAGGTTATACACCATATATAGTTAGGAATTAGCATTTAAAAAACCTTATTTTACTCACACAAAACCATTGAAATTCCATATATAGTTAGTTGCACTAACTATATATCGCGCACCCGCAATCCACTGCTGATCATGTCACATATTACATCATTCATGACATGGTCAGTGACATCACTGATGACATCACTGATGACATCTCAAATGACATCACTGATGACATCACTGATGACATCATCCAGTGACTGTGTGTTTCTGTAAAGTTTAAATATGTTTTACATATTGAAGAATGAGTAGATGTAGAAGTGTCTGGATGAAGGATTTAGTAGGTGCGTGACTGACTGTATGAGTGAGTGATTAAATGTGTCTCACTGAGTGCATGGGTTAGTGACTAAACTGTCTTAATTTGTGCATCATTATGTCTGTTGTTCTGTAAACTGCTGCATGTGTTGATCAGTAGCTATATGAGTAACTATATAGGTTATTGATTGGTTGCCCAAGCATTTGTATGGGAGACTGAGTGTGTGTGTGAGTGGCTGGGAAGTGTATGACTCTGTGCATAGATGTATGGGTTCAAAAGTGCATGTTGGAAACAGCTGTATGGGCGGTTGACTGTGTGCATGACTGTATTGGTGAGTGAATAGATATCTCAGTGCTACATGTCAAATTAAGTACATATGTAAAATACAGTACATGTGAGAGTTGACATATATAAATAACTGTGCATAAGAGCCAGTGAATGTGTGAGTGGCTGTATGGATCATTGTGAACTTGTATCCAGGATTGTATAAGTGAGTAAATATGTTTTAGTATTTGTTTGAATAAGTAAGTAAGGTGTGTTTAACTGTATAGTTAAGGAAATGGAGGTGTGATTGATTGTTTGCATGACTGTCTAGGTGTGTGTGTAACTTCATGGATGAGTGACAATCTGTGAGTCTGTGTTTACACTGAGTGTATCTAAGGTTATATTAGAGTCTGAAGAGGTTCATCGTATTATCACAACAGTGATGTCATCAGTAATGTCATTTGAGATGTCATCAGTGATGTCATCAGTGATGTCATTTGAGATGTCATCAGTGATGTCATCAGTGATGTCACTGACCATGTCATGAATGATGTAATATGTGACATGATCAGCAGTGGATTGCGGGTGCGCGATATATAGTTAGTGCAACTAACTATATATGGAATTTCAATGGTTTTGTGTGAGTAAAATAAGGTTTTTTAAATGCTAATTCCTAACTATATATGGTGTATAACCTATGGTTTTTTCAGTGAATTTTCAAGGTTTTGTAAATGCTAATTCCTAACTATATATGGTCTATAACCTATGGTTTTTTCAGTGAATTTCAATGGTTTTTTAATAGCAAATATCATAAGCTGTCGAATGTCAAGTACGTGGTAAGTAAAAACATTTTCGTGTTTATGCACACTGATCTGCTTTGAATGCTGCCCCCCACCCCTCATTTCTATTAGGAGTACTCTCTCTTTGCAGATAGTGAAGGGTAGTTAACGCAGCCCTTTGCCCCCTTTGTAATCCGTCGTGCCTGCTTCTCTCTCCATTTGATTGATTGTTCTCTTTGGTTCATTCTCTATTTACAAACAAGCACAGAGTCGCAATACTCTGTTTAGTCTTTGCAGATAGCGAAAAATCGTGTAAAAAAACAAAAGGAATCGAGCAAAATCAGTAGGCCACTAATGGGATCTCTTTTTGACCTCGCTAAAATAGAAACATTAGGAACAACCTGTTGAAAATAGCAATGCGTATGTACATAAGCGGCGTTCATTTGTGTTCACAGTACCCCTTGTTGATTGTTTCAATCGAGCATTGAATTGTTCGAAGTTAATTCTCTTAAGGATCTTCTCTACCTGCAAACGAGGAAGAATAGGAATATTCTCTCTCCCTTTGCAGATAGTGAAGGGTAGGTAACGCAAGCCTTTAACACGTCGTACCTATTTCATTCCTCATTGATTGATTGATTGTCCGAACATTGACTGTTTGGGAATTAGTTATTTTTGGAGGTATTCCCTGTTTGCAAATAAACGTAGGAAAATCTTTGCAAGTAGTGAAAGGGTACGTAATGCGGACCTTTCTCCCCCGTTGTAATCTGTCATGCCTATCTACTCCCCACTGATTGATGCACCTTTTTCACCCGGACCATTTACTAGAGATACGTCATCTGGCCCGACCAGAGAGCACCCCTAGTGAAAAGGACATATGCAATAATAACGAAGTGATCACTGTATCCTGTTAACAGAAACTTTACCATGAAACAACCTGGAAAGAAAAAAATAGGAAAACGAAAATCAGTAGGCCACTGATGAACATGAACTTTTATTAAACAACGAACAAAGAAACGATAACATAACATAATGATAAAACCTATTAATGTCCTAGAAACAAGAAAACGTTAAAATATGCCAGTGGTGAGAGACCAGAAAAACAGTAAGAGAAACCAAATCACCCCTCGCTGTCCCACCGCCTGCCACGTCAAAAAAATCGATAGACTAGGGAAAATGCAAGTCAGTAGAACATCCGCCCCCACTCTGGAAACTTCCAAGGTGGGGCAGGGTTCCGGCTACGCCCAGCCGGGAGCAGCCCATATAAGGCAGGTCCTGCTGCCACGCCTCGGCCAGGAGATCCTAACGTAGGGTGTAGCCGGAGGAGAGGCCGAGGCCAGCGGGACCCGACCAGGGGATTGCCTTTACAACGCTGAACAGTTGCAGGGGGGGGGAATGTCTCCTCGACCCTCCCCTCTCTCTCCCAGTCCGGCCGCGGTGGCCCTTGAGAGTTGCAGGTAGTCCCGCCACATGCTCTTCCGGTCCGGCCACCAACGGTCGGGGGGCCGAGGCCGACGAGATCCGGCTGCAGCCGATAAACCAAGAAACCCGTTCATGGGGCCAGAGCCAGGGGCGTCCGGCCGACATCCACCGGAAGCCCGGCCCGAAGACGGACGGGACACTTCTTTCTTTTATAATGGCTGCGACAACACTGGGGGGGATGTCTTGCACATGCCTCCGACCCCCCCCCCTCGTCCTTATCGCCTGGTCCGGCCATAACAAATCTCAAGCGAGACGCCGTGGGGTGCACTGGGAGGGAGAGACGGTGCGAACAGGCCTCTCCCGCCTCCCCAGGTGGAGGCTTCCCAGCTGCACCCTCAGCGCTCCAGGCGCCCGGAAAAGGGTTCTTCCACTGTGGCCATGCTGCAACGTCTCGCCCGGCAGGGTGGAGCCCGTCCGCTCATGTGACCCCGCGATCGCCGGTAGCTGCCAAACTCTCAAAATGGCGGTCGACCTGGCAAGAGCGGGCCCAGCATAAAGAAATGGCCCGGTCACTGGTTGACTCCACCACCGTAGTCCTCCACGACCTTGAAGATTCTAGAGGAGCCGCGGGAGTCTCCGACCCCCGATGGGGAATGACTGCCATGATCGCCCGTGGAGTGACGAAACTGTATCCGCGGGACGTCGGCGCTCCCATGCTGGCGCCAGCCTCACTTTGAATTACTAGAATCCTGCAGACCTCACTTCCGGTGAAAGCACAGTGTGACCCGGTAGGAAAAATTATTGCACCCCCTCCCCTTTTTGACTGATAGTTCAAACCACCGATCCTTTCCTTTGCCCTTTTAACGGAACTTTGGACTGCCTCCCCCTCTTTTACATTTTCTAGAGAAAACAAAACATTAACCACTACATTAGCATAGCAGTTGACACCAGAACTGTTTTCAAATTGAAAACCAACAACATCTTCAACAGAATCCTTTTTGTTTCTGCTGTGACCCTGCTACAGCACAGCCATTGTCCCCAGCAGTAATTCTGCAATGCCGGTAAGAATAGCTGTGGTGCCTACTGGACTCACTCACCCCCGCGGCGCCCCACGCCGTTTTTTGCTGGGCGGCAACTTACTAGACATCACTTTCGTGCCATCTAGATTTCAGCGCGTTCTGCTGCCTTGGAACTATTCGCACAACAGACCGCTACTGACAAGAATATTTCATTATTGGTGCTGTCAATTTCAATAAATCTATTGGATAATTCAAAAGAAATTGCCACGGTCTCTTCGTTGTTTAAATGTTTTTACTGTTTTTGTTTTCTTGTATATATTTATATGTTATTAAAGTTTTATATTCCTACTACTTTGTTGGAGTGCTATATATTTTTAATGTGACACATAATTGTAAAAACTTTGATGTACAAAGAGTCATTCCTGGAATCTTCCGCTTCAGGCTCGGTCCCCTCCCCAATCACAATACAGGATGGTTTTCAGATAGTAGGAACACGTGTGGTGTGACGGATCTCATCGGGTGTGGGCCTTAATCTACTATAACTCCTTTGAAGAGGGGTGATTCTTTACAGCTGGGGCCATAAACTACATCTGCAGGGCTAGCTGATAGCCTGGACAATCGGACACAGAGAAAGAGGAGTGTCAGAGGGTGCGGTAGTGAATAGGGCGAAAGGGAGGTGTCGGGCGGGCACAGAGTGTGATTCTCAGGGAAGAGCAGCGCAGATGGGGGGAGGTTTATTGCCCATGCATAAGACAGAGAGCGGTGGTGACCAGTGCCTAGGGAAGATGCTTGCGTGAGTGAGGAGCCATGCTACGAATCGACAGCGTGCAGAGAGTGGGTCTGGTCAAGACATCTAAAATGGCTGCCGTGCACGACAAAAGTGTGGCATTTCAAAAAAGGCAAGATGGCGCAGACAATGTTTTTCAACACTTCCTCATTTCCTTCGAATCGAACGTTAACAGACGTTGGGGCATATTACCAAAGTTAAGCGATATTTATCGCTAACGATGCTTACCAACCAATTTTTTACCACTAAGCATCGTCAGAAATTATCGAAGATAAACCTTGCTATTATCAAGGTTTATCGCAAATGCGATAATAAACGGTCGCAATGCATGAATATCGCTAAAAACTCAGCGATATTCATGCATTACCGAGCTAATGCTCTTAGCCATGTTATCCACCTCCCATTGGATAACATGGCTAAGAACTGCTCAGGGCAGGTGTTACTTTTTGGAGATATTCGCGCTTAGCGCGAATATCTCCAAAAGTTGGTAATAGGAGATAGATATCTTGCATGTTGTAATGCAAGTTATTGTGGTATATGGAACTCATACCATAATCTCTCAGGAAAGCAGAAACTGATCCTTTTGGGACCGCCTAAAAAGGCCTAGGGGGTGAGGAGTACTCTACTTTGCCCCCTTTTCACGTTCCGAACTATTTTATTTTACTCTCTTCTGTAATTACACAAAATAGCAGCGATAAGATGCATCGGAGACACACAGTGAGAGAAAGGAGGCCGGAGATGAAGAAGAGATGTCAAATACACATTGGAGATAATATAGTGGCAGAAGGGAAGTAAATATGAGTAAACTTACCATGTAACATAAAAATGTTGCACTCTATACTATAAGTCTCATTTTATACTACAATCACTTCGCTACAACCTCATAAATTAAAAATAAAAATGAATAATGTCTCAAACAATTTTTGATTTCTAAATATAAATTTATTCTTCAGAATTTTCTAAATTTGAAAGAACTAGTAACATGTCCTCATCAGCAATGTCCTCATTAAAAGTCTCCAATGATGATTCTTGTAACTCTATGGTCTCCAAACACTCGATAAATTCGCCATCAAGAGATTGATCAAAAAAATCATTCAAGTCATCTCCTCCTTGTGACAATATTTCATTATTGGTGCTGTCAATTTCAATCAATGTAGTGGAATCATTCAAGTCATCTCCTCGTGACAATATTTCATTATTGGTGCTCTCAATTTCAATCAATGTAGTGGAATCATTCAAGTCATCTCCTCCTTGTGACAATATTTCATTATTGGTGCTGTCCATTTCAATCAATCTAATGGAATCATACAAGTCATCTCCTCCTTGTGACAATATTTCATTATTGGTGCTCTCAATTTCAATCAATGTAGTGGAATCATTCAAGTCATCTCCTTGTGACAATATTTCATTCTTGGTGCTGTCCATTTCAATCAATCTAATGGAATCATACAAGTCATGTCCTCCTTGTGACAATATTTCATTATTGGTGCTCTCAATTTCAATCAATGTAGTGGACAATTCAAAAGAAATTGCCACGGTCTCTTCATTGTGAGCCATTTTATTTTGAAATTGCTTGCTGTAAATTGCAGAAAAAAATAATCACTTTCATTTATCGTTTTTAGTAATACATAATATAAAACTAACTTTATCAAGTATTTAGTATAACAGAAGGACTGCAAATAAATAACAGAAAACATTTTTCAAATTATCTTCAAGTGTACAACATAGTTCCCCTTACAAATTAACAACTCACCTTTTCAAAAGTAGCAGAAGTGTTAGTACTGTGTAAATCAAACACCAGAAATTCACCACCAAAAATTCCTCACAAATGTACCTCAGACAGTAGTATCACAAAATGGCTGTGGTTTCCTCTCATTTGACATATATACATAACCAATTAACTTTCATCACACACAAATACAAAACCAAAGTAACATTTTAATTGGTTCTAAATTTCAACACTTTCAAATGTGTTTTCCCCATGCAATTTTCCATAGGACATTTACATACGTCTACAGCCTGAATGGCTGAACGGAATTACACCAAACTTGACAAAATGGTACATCAAACCTAAGAGGTCAGGAAGGATCTACTATGCCCCCTTATGGTCATTTCCCCCTTCGCTTTGGCCTCCTCTTGTCTCTCAATCCTACCGAGAGACAAGATGGCGGCCGCTACGGACTGTTTGGAATGTTGACAGACGCCGGAGAACCAATCAGCTTCGCGAAGCTCCGTAACGCGAAAAGTACGCGAAGCGGAGCGCTGTTACAGATATATATCTTTTTTTGAACGTTAATTTCTCAAAATCCACTGGAGCACATATATTGAGACCTAGCAAAGGCACATCGGGCTACCAGTCCCTAATATTTTGCCAAGTTTCGTGCAAATCCATTCAGCCGTTCGATTATTATTATTTTTTTTTTTTTTTGCCCCGCGGAGCCCTTTTAAAACCTCCACATCAAACGTAGGGGGTCAGCGAGGATCTACTATTCCCCCTTATGGTCATTTGCCCCTTCGCTTTGGCCTCCTCTTGTCTCTCGATCCTACCGAGAGACAAGATGGCGGCCGCTACGGACTGTTTGGAATGTTGACAGACGCCGGAGAACCAATCAGCTTCGCTTCACAAAGCTCCGTTGCGCGAAAAGTACGCGTCCTGGAGCGCTGCCCGGTCCGCTGTTACAGATATATATCTTTTTTTAAACGTTAATTTCTCAAAATCCACTGTAGCACATATATTGAGACCTACAAAAGGCACATCGGGCTACCAGTCCCTACAATTTTGCCAAGTTTCGTGCAAATCCATTCACCCGTTCGGGCTAAAAGTGAGGCCAACCGCCCTATGGAAAACTCAATGTTAAAAACACGTTTTGGGACCCCCCTTTTTTCTCAGCCCCCCCTTGACGAACCCCCCCCAAATTTTCAAGGGCTGCTCAGAAACAAAATGTTCCATTTTCCTGAAAGTTTCAGCCAATTCCGTCCACAAACGCCAAAGTTATTAGACATAGAATTTTCAAAAAACCCATAGAGAAAAAATCCTAACTATATATACCTACTGGCGACCGCCAGTAGGTAATATATATATAGTTCCAAATTGCTCCATTTTTCCGGGGCCCCCGGCTCTGCAGGGCAGGCTCTTGAGACAGGAACGGAGAATCCTGTTGCCTTATAACACGAAAAAATGAAGAGCCCACAGCTGCGAAGTTCACTCACACTGACGCTTTATTGGGTCTGTGCACGGCAGTTATAACTTATATCCTGACGCGTTTCGGCGCGCATGCGCCTTGTTCACAGGTAAGTAAATTGAAGTCCAGGTGGTCATGTGGCCTGACGATGGGACCACATCACCCAAAATGCACCATTATTCATAATGTGTAAAATGGAAAGTCCTCTGTCATTCCGATGCATTCGGGTGAAAATTGACAAGCACAATGCTGTTTCCTGCCACGCACAAAATGCTTGCATGAGATGGAAAGTCGCAGTCTGTCAGAAGGAGGAAACACCTCCTTCGTCTCCCTTTCTCTTAACCACCACCAAATCCACACGGAAGTCCATTTGCGTGGGTGTGGTTGATGAGCGAGCCATGCCCCTCCGTTTGCACAGTTCCAAATTGCTCCATTTTTCCGGGGCCCCCGGCTCTGCAGGGCAGGCTCTTGAGACAGGAACGGAGAATCCTGTTGCCTTATAACACCAAAAAATGAAGAGCCCACACTGCGAAGTTCACTCACACTGACGCTTTATTGGGTCTGTGCACGGCAGTTATAACTTATATCCTGACGCGTTTCGACGCGCATGCGCCTTGTTCACAGGTAAGTAAATTGAAGTCCAGGTGGTCATGTGGCCTGACGATGGGACCACATCACCCAAAATGCACCATTATTCATAATGTGTAAAATGGAAAGTCCTCTGTCATTCCGATGCATTCGGGTGAAAATTGACAAGCACAATGCTGTTTACTGCCACGCACAAAATGCTTGCATGAGATGGAAAGTCGCAGTCTGTCAGAAGGAGGAAACACCTCCTTCGTCTCCCTTTCTCTTAACCACCACCAAATCCACACGGAAGTCCATTTGCGTGGGTGTGGTTGATGAGCGAGCCATGCCCCTCCGTTTGCACAGTTCCAAATTGCTCCATTTTTCCGGGGCCCCCGGCTCTGCAGGGCAGGCTCTTGAGACAGGAACGGAGAATCCTGTTGCCTTATAACACCAAAAAATGAGGAGCCCACAGCTGCGAAGTTCACTCACACTGACGCTTTATTGGGTCTGTGCACGGCAGTTATTACTTATATCCTGACGCGTTTCGGCGCCCATGCGCCTTGTTCACAGGTAAGTAAATTGAAGTCCAGGTGGTCATGTGGCCTGACGATGGGACCACATCACCCAAAATGCACCATTATTCATAATGTGTAAAATGGAAAGTCCTCTGTCATTCCGATGCATTCGGGTGAAAATTGACAAGCACAATGCTGTTTCCTGCCACGCACAAAATGCTTGCATGAGATGGAAAGTCGCAGTCTGTCAGAAGGAGGAAACACCTCCTTCGTCTCCCTTTCTCTTAACCACCACCAAATCCACACGGAAGTCCATTTGCGTGGGTGTGGTTGATGAGCGAGCCATGCCCCTCCGTTTGCACAGTTCCAAATTGCTCCATTTTTCCGGGGCCCCCGGCTCTGCAGGGCAGGCTCTTCAGACAGGAACGGAGAATCCTGTTGCCTTATAACACCAAAAAATGAAGAGCCCACAGCTGCGAAGTTCACTCACACTGACGCTTTATTGGGTCTGTGCACGGCAGTTATAACTTATATCCTGACGCGTTTCGGCGCGCATGCGCCTTGTTCACAGGTAAGTAAATTGAAGTCCAGGTGGTCATGTGGCCTGACGATGGGACCACATCACCCAAAATGCACCATTATTCATAATGTGTAAAATGGAAAGTCCTCTGTCATTCCGATGCATTCGGGTGAAAATTGACAAGCACAATGCTGTTTCCTGCCATGCACAAAATGCTTGCATGAGATGGAAAGTCGCAGTCTGTCAGAAGGAGGAAACACCTCCTTCGTCTCCCTTTCTCTTAACCACCACCAAATCCACACGGAAGTCCATTTGCGTGGGTGTGGTTGATGAGCGAGCCATGCCCCTCCGTTTGCACAGTTCCAAATTGCTCCATTTTTCCGGGGCCCCCGGCTCTGCAGGGCAGGCTCTTGAGACAGGAACGGAGAATCCTGTTGCCTTATAACACCAAAAAATGAAGAGCCCACAGCTGCGAAGTTCACTCACACTGACGCTTTATTGGGTCTGTGCACGGCAGTTATAACTTATATCCTGACGCGTTTCGGCGCGCATGCGCCTTGTTCACAGGTAAGTAAATTGAAGTCCAGGTGGTCATGTGGCCTGACGATGGGACCACATCACCCAAAATGCACCATTATTCATAATGTGTAAAATGGAAAGTCCTCTGTCATTCCGATGCATTCGGGTGAAAATTGACAAGCACAATGCTGTTTCCTGCCACGCACAAAATGCTTGCATGAGATGGAAAGTCGCAGTCTGTCAGAAGGAGGAAACACCTCCTTCGTCTCCCTTTCTCTTAACCACCACCAAATCCACACGGAAGTCCATTTGCGTGGGTGTGGTTGATGAGCGAGCCATGCCCCTCCGTTTGCACAGTTCCAAATTGCTCCATTTTTCCGGGGCCCCCAGCTCTGCAGGGCAGGCTCTTGAGACAGGAACGGAGAATCCTGTTGCCTTATAACACCAAAAAATGAAGAGCCCACAGCTGCGAAGTTCACTGACACTGACGCTTTATTGGGTCTGTGCACGGCAGTTATAACTTATATCCTGACGCGTTTCGGCGCGCATGCGCCTTGTTCACAGGTAAGTAAATTGAAGTCCAGGTGGTCATGTGGCCTGACGATGGGACCACATCACCCAAAATGCACCATTATTCATAATGTGTAAAATGGAAAGTCCTCTGTCATTCCGATGCATTCGGGTGAAAATTGACAAGCACAATGCTGTTTCCTGCCACGCACAAAATGCTTGCATGAGATGGAAAGTCGCAGTCTGTCAGAAGGAGGAAACACCTCCTTCATCTCCCTTTCTCTTAACCACCACCAAATCCACACGGAAGTCCATTTGCGTGGGTGTGGTTGATGAGCGAGCCATGCCCCTCCGTTTGCACAGTTCCAAAGTGCTCCATTTTTCCGGGGCCCCCGGCTCTGGAGGGCACGCTCTTGAAACAGGAACGGAGAATCCTGTTGCCTCATAACACCAAAAAATGAAGAGCCTACAGCTGCGAAGTTCACTCACACTGACGCTTTATTGGGTCTGTGCACGGCAGTTATAACTTATATCCTGACGCGTTTCGGCGCGCATGCGCCTTGTTCACAGGTAAGTAAATTGAAGTCCAGGTGGTCATGTGGCCTGACGATGGGACCACATCACCCAAAATGCACCATTATTCATAAGGTGTAAAATGGAAAGTCCTCTGTCATTCCGATGTATTCGGGTGAAAATTGACAAGCACAATGCTGTTTCCTGCCACGCACAAAATGCTTGCATGAGATGGAAAGCCACAGTCTGTCAGAAGGAGGAAACACCTCCTTCGTCTCCCTTTCTCTTAACCACCACCAAATCCACACGGAAGTCCATTTGCGTGGGTGTGGTTGATGAGCGAGCCATGCCCCTCCGTTTGCACAGTTCCAAATTGCTCCATTTTTCCGGGGCCCCCGGCTCTGCAGGGCAGGCTCTTGAGACAGGAACGGAGAATCCTGTTGCCTTATAACACCAAAAAATGAAGAGCCCACAGCTGCGAAGTTCACTGACACTGACGCTTTATTGGGTCTGTGCACGGCAGTTATAACTTATATCCTGACGCGTTTCGGCGCGCATGCGCCTTGTTCACAGGTAAGTAAATTGAAGTCCAGGTGGTCATGTGGCCTGACGATGGGACCACATCACCCAAAATGCACCATCATTCATAATGTGTAAAATGGAAAGTCCTCTGTCATTCCGATGCATTCGGGTGAAAATTGACAAGCACAATGCTGTTTCCTGCCACGCACAAAATGCTTGCATGAGATGGAAAGTCGCAGTCTGTCAGAAGGAGGAAACACCTCCTTCGTCTCCCTTTCTCTTAACCACCACCAAATTCACACGGAAGTTCATTTGCGTGGGTGTGGTTGATGAACGAGCCATGCCCCTCCGTTTGCACAGTTCCAAATTGCTCCATTTTACCGGGGCCCCCGGCTCTGCAGGGCAGGCTCTTGAGACAGGAACGGAGAATCCTGTTGCCTTATAACACCAAAAAAAGGCAACAGGATTCTCCGTTCCTGTCTCAAGAGCCTGCCCTGCAGAGCCGGGGGCCCCGGAAAAATGGAACAATTTGGAACTGTGCAAACGGAGGGGCATGGCTCGCTCATCAACCACACCCACGCAAATGGACTTCCGTGTGGATTTGGTGGTGGTTAAGAGAAAGGGAGACGAAGGAGGTGTTTCCTCCTTCTGACAGACTGCGACTTTCCATCTCATGCAAGCATTTTGTGCGTGGCAGGAAACAGCATTGTGCTTGTCAATTTTCACCTGAATGCATCGGAATGACAGAGGACTTTCCATTTTACACATTATGAATAATGGTGCATTTTGGGTGATGTGGCCCCATCGTCAGGCCACATGACCACCTGGACTTCAATTTACTTACCTGTGAACAAGGCGCATGCGCGCCGAAACGCGTCAGGATATAAGTTATAAATGCCGTGCACAGACCCAATAAAGCGTCAGTGTGAGTGAACTTCGCAGCTGTGGGCTCTTCATTTTTTGGTGTTATAAGGCAACAGGATTCTCCGTTCCTGTCTCAAGAGCCTGCCCTGCAGAGCTGGGGGCCCCGGAAAAATGGAGCAATTTGGACCTGTGCAAACGGAGGGGCATGGCTCGCTCATCAACCACACCCACGCAAATGGACTTCCGTGTGGATTTGGTGGTGGTTAAGAGAAAGGGAGACGAAGGAGGTGTTTCCTCCTTCTGACAGACTGCGACTTTCCATCTCATGCAAGCATTTTGTGCGTGGCAGGAAACAGCATTGTGCTTGTCAATTTTCACCCGAATGCATCGGAATGACAGAGGACTTTCCATTTTACACATTATGAATAATGGTGCATTGTGGGTGATGTGGTCCCATCGTCAGGCCACATGACCACCTGGACTTCAATTTACTTACCTGTGAACAAGGCGCATGCGCGCCAAAACGCGTCAGGATATAAGTTATAACTGCCGTGCACAGACCCAATAAAGCGTCAGTGTGAGTGAACTTCGCAGCTGTGGGCTCTTCATTTTTTGGTGTTATAAGGCAACAGGATTCTCCGTTCCTGTCTCAAGAGCCTGCCCTGCAGAGCCGGGGGCCCCGGAAAAATGGAGCAATTTGGAACTGTGCAAACGGAGGGGCATGGCTCGCTCATCAACCACACCCACGCAAATGGACTTCCGTGTGGATTTGGTGGTGGTTAAGAGAAAGGGAGACGAAGGAGGTGTTTCCTCCTTCTGACAGACTGCGACTTTCCATCTCATGCAAGCATTTTGTGCGTGGCAGGAAACAGCATTGTGCTTGTCAATTTTCACCCGAATGCATCGGAATGACAGAGGACTTTCCATTTTACACATTATGAATAATGGTGCATTTTGGGTGATGTGGTCCCATCGTCAGGCCACATGACCACCTGGACTTCAATTTACTTACCTGTGAACAAGGCGCATGCGCGCCGAAACGCGTCAGGATATAAGTTATAACTGCCGTGCACAGACCCAATAAAGCGTCAGTGTGAGTGAACTTCGCAGCTGTGGGCTCTTCATTTTTTGGTGTTATAAGGCAACAGGATTCTCCGTTCCTGTCTCAAGAGCCTGCCCTGCAGAGCCGGGGGCCCCGGAAAAATGGAGCAATTCGGAACTGTGCAAACGGAGGGGCATGGCTCGCTCATCAACCACACCCACGCAAATGGACTTCCGTGTGGATTTGGTGGTGGTTAAGAGAAAGGGAGACGAAGGAGGTGTTTCCTCCTTCTGACAGACTGCGACTTTCTATCTCATGCAAGCATTTTGTGCGTGGCAGTAAACAGCATTGTGCTTGTCAATTTTCACCCGAATGCATCGGAATGACAGAGGACTCTCCATTTTACACATTATGAATAATGGTGCATTTTGGGTGATGTGGTCCCATCGTCAGGCCACATGACCACCTGGACTTCAATTTACTTACCTGTGAACAAGGCGCATGCGTGCCGAAACGCGTCAGGATATAAGTTATAACTGCCGTGCACAGACCCAATAAAGCGTCAGTGTGAGTGAACTTCGCAGCTGTGGGCTCTTCATTTTTTGGTGTTATAAGGCAACAGGATTCTCCGTTCCTGTCTCAAGAGCCTGCCCTGCAGAGCCGGGGGCCCCGGAAAAATGGAGCAATTTGGAACTGTGCAAACGGAGGGGCATGGCTCGCTCATCAACCACACCCACGCAAATGGACTTCCGTGTGGATTTGGTGGTGGTTAAGAGAAAGGGAGACGAAGGAGGTGTTTCCTCCTTCTGACAGACTGCGACTTTCCATCTCATGCAAGCATTTTGTGCGTGGCAGGAAACAGCATTGTGCTTGTAAATTTTCACCCGAATGCATCGGAATGACAGAGGACTTTCCATTTTACACATTATGAATAATGGTGCATTTTGGGTGATGTGGTCCCATCGTCAGGCCACATGACCACCTGGACTTCAATTTACTTACCTGTGAACAAGGCGCATGCGCGCCGAAACGCGTCAGGATATAAGTTATAACTGCCGTGCACAGACCCAATAAAGCGTCAGTGTGAGTGAACTTCGGAGCTGTGGGCTCTTCATTTTTTGATATATATATATATATATATATATATATTACCTACTGGCGGTCGCCAGTAGGTATATATAGTTAGGATTTTTTCTCTATGGGATTTTTGAAAATTCTATGTCTAATAACTTTGGCGTTTGTGGACGGAATTGGCTGAAATTTTCAGGAAAATGGCACATTTTGTTTCTGAGCAGCCCCTGAAAATTGGGTGGGGGGGTTCGTCCAGGGGGGGTCGAGAAAAAAGGGGGGTCCCAAAACGTGTTTTTAACATTGAGTTTTCCATAGGGCGGTTGGCCTCACTTTTAGCCCGAACGGCTGAATGGATTTGCACGAAACTTGGCAAAATTGTAGGGACTGGTAGCCCGATGTGCCTTTTGTAGGTCTCAATATATGTGCTCCAGTGGATTTTGAGAAATTAACGTTTAAAAAAAGATATATATCTGTAACAGCGGACCGGGCAGCGCTCCGGTTCGCGTACTTTTCGCGCAACGGAGCTTTGTGAAGCGAAGCTGATTGGTTCTCCGGCGTCTGTAAACATTCCAAACAGTCCGTAGCGGCCGCCATCTTGTCTCTCGGTAGGATCGAGAGACAAGAGGAGGCCAAAGCGAAGGGGCAAATGACCATAAGGGGGCATAGTAGATTCTCGCTGACCCCCTAGGTTTGATGTGGAGGTTTTAAAAGGGCCCAGCGGGGCAAAAAAAATAAATAATAATAATCGAACGGCTGAATGGATTTGCACGAAACTTGGCAAAATTGTAGGGACTGGGAGCCCGATGTGCCTTTGCTAGGTCTCAATATATGTGCTCCAGTGGATTTTGAGAAATTAACGTTCAAAAAAAGATATATATCTGTAACAGCGCTCCGCTTCGCGTACTTTTCGCGTTACGGAGGTTTGCGAAGCTGATTGGTTCTTCGGCGTCTGTAAACATTCCAAACAGTCCGTAGCGGCCGCCATCTTGTCTCTCGGTAGGATCGAGAGACAAGAGGAGGCCAAAGCTAAGGGGCAAATGACCATAAGGGGGCATAGTAGATCGTCCCTGACCCCCTAGGTTTGATGTGGAGGCTTTAAAAGGGTCTCGCAGGGCAAAAAAAAAATACAGTTTTTTTAGTTTTTTTGCGTGGAGTGCGCCCGGTTCGCGAACCGGGAAGCGTTCTGGGGAGCGTACTTTCTTGAAAATTAGTGAAAAAAGTTAGAGTAAAATAATAATTGTGAGTGATCAGATGTACATTTAGGTACTTATAAGTAGGTACCAATGCACAGTCTTAAATTCAGAGTGAAAATTCTGTTGCCCTCATCTGAGAAGTGAACTCCATCTCCTCTGTAGATATCTTGCATGTAGTAACGCAAGTTATTGTTGTACAGGGAGCCCATTCCATGGTCTCTCATGTAAGCTGAAACAGATTTGTTTACATGCTTCCTCGATTTCTCAATTTGTGGACAAAATTGGTTCGACCACCTCCATTTTTGTCTTTGGCATATATTTGAATATACCAAGGCAGTCTGAGGAAAAAGTGCCATCAATTGCTCAAAGGTGTCCTTTAAAAGCATTTCCAGACCTACCCCAGTCAAAGTGCCCAAATCATTACCTCCACAGTGCACAATTAACAGGTCAGGTTTTGGCAAATGCATAAAGGTTTTCACCAATGGTATCAATTGGTGACATTTTAATCCTCTGTGGCCAAACCACTTAATTTCCACATCTTGTAAATTGAGGTTAGGTAAATTCCTGTTTTCAGCGTACCTCTGAGCCCAATAGATGTAACTATGTCCAACAATCCAGACAGAAAACATGGCGAGAGAAGGTTCTCCTGCAGTCAGATGAAGTGTGGCAATGAAATGGCAGGTGAAAAAATGAGAGTGTAAAATGAAAAAAACAGAGGAATTTCAGTGTTAATGAAGCAGTAAGAGTGATTGGTGGATTTTGATTGCTGAAAACAGAAAGTTAGGGTGCATGGATGAGTTCGTTGAAAGATGTATTTTGAGTGGCGAAGAAAAAATCATTAAATGAAAGATTGCACTGGATATGCAGGTGCACTGAGAGTTCAGAGTTCAATTGCAACTTTGTTGTGTGAACTTGGAAACACCAGAGGTCTTGCAAGAGGTGGTTGCTATGCAGAAAAAGCAGAGAGGGGGCAGAGGGGGGAAGGGTTTTGCTTTGAAAAAAAGTGAGGGAAGAGTTTTGATTGGGTGACATGAGAGATATGTGTGAGGAATTACAGCATTTCTGTGCTTTTGATAGCTGCAGACTCTGGAGTGCATACCTTTTGCTCTGCTGAAGACAAATTGGTGTGTTTCTGAGACTGTTTTGAAACTCAAAGTATTTGCTAAGGTGAGAAAAGATTTCTTTAATTTAGATAGAAAATAGTGTGCTTTAAGGAGAAAATTATGAAGAAAGTTGTGTTTTTCAAATGTTGCTTTGTCTCAAGTGTTTTACAAATAGATTTTGTTTCTTTGAGAAATTGTAATTGGAGAAAATGTGAAGTATTAGTACTGACAGGGTTTTTATGTGCATAGGAGCTGTGGAGTGTTTTCAAATTATGACTTGTAAATCGTTTTTGAGAAAAAGCAATGGTTTTAATATTGATGAGAAGGACATAATGGTGTCTGCTTCTTTATAAGGTAATTGAGAGTCTCTGATGTTATTTTTCCCATTTCAATGTAAGAAGTTTGTCTGTGGAGCAAATTGCTTGTAAATATGCTCCCACCTGTGCATGGCAAATTTAGATTTTGAATGTTTGCGTTACATAGGCATGTTAAAGGTGACTGAAACATGCTGCAAAGGCAATCAAAAAACGCTTTTATGTGTCTTAAGGACATTTTAAGTCATTTCCCCATGTGCAGTGTTTTCAAATTATGAGTTGAAAATCGTTTTTGAGGTAAAGGAATGTTTTCAAAATTTATGTGCGCCATATGCCCCCAAATTTCTTTTTCAGGGGTGCAGCAGGGTGTTCTTGAGACACTCCTGCACCCTCGGAAAAATTCGTAATTTGCGATGAGGTAATTGCTAATCGCAAATTGCACCTTCATTCCTATGGGCCTCCTGCTGCATGGAAATGAATGGGTAATTTGTAATTAGCAAATAGCTCATCGCAAACTAGGAATGGTAAAGAATCGCTATTTATTCCTTAAAGTTCGCTATTTAGGAAATGCAAAAAACTTTGATGATACATATGGCGGTTCATGTCTAACAAGATAAGAAGCATAGGGATAGATTTATGATGACTGGCGCATCACTAGGGATGTGTTAGTCATTCTGTGCCGCTGTTCCGTCACCTATGGTGTGCTGCATTTACAATGCGGCGCATCATGGGGCAAAAACAGCACAGATACGTGACGTATCTGTGCCGTAAAGGTGGCGCAGTGCTGGAGTTGTATCGCAAGTGTGATGAAGCTCCAGCAAGGCTCAGGGGTGCCCCTGTCGTAGGGTTTCTGTTCTCACACAGAACTGTGGACAGAGGATTGGAACCTCGGCGAATTAGGGTGCCCCAAAACTCACCTTAGTAATCAAAAACCCCTTAGCAAGCTAGGTACAGTGTCACATTGGATATAACAAACTCTCAATGTTTAGACAATCCAGAATATGAACTTATAGTACCTCAGGATACGTGGAACTCATGAACAGTCGGTCGTTATATATTTCTTAGAAACCAGAACATGGAGTTAAGAAGAACACATGTGTATTTGAAATGTTTATTTACTAATGCCGTCTTCTCAGGCGTAGTATCTTAGATAATACAAGTACACATATTATCAGTAGCAAAATTACCAGCACAGTTACTAGTACATAAAAAGCGAATGGTGACAGTATGTTAACATGCTGTAAATGAATAAGAGTTAGCAACACTTATAAGCAGCCGCGGGCCGTGGAGGGAGTTACGGTGGGGCAGGGAGGCAGGGAGGGGGAGGGGCAGGGTGGAGAGAGCTCCACCCTGCCCCTCCCCCTCCCCGCCTCCCTGCCCCACTGTAACTCCCTCCATGGCCCGCGGATGCTTATATCTCACCCTCCCTAATACACATATTATATTATTTGCTAAGAAGGTCTCTTTGTGTTGGTTTAGGGCGTGCCCATACTTTAGTGTCTTAGATTTGAAGGAATCACATCAGCATACACCAGCTCTCTCTTCATGTGAACCGCATCAAGTGTTGTGTATGTGTGTTCGGCAAAGCAATATAAAACCCGCCTCATGCCCAGAATTGGCAGAAGCTGCACTTATGTTATGAGTATGAAGTCGTGGAGATCAGACCTCATAACAATTCTGTATCGTGTTGTTCTTGAAACTTCAGCACTCGCTGTACAGATATAGTTTAACAAGTAAAGCAGATAGTAGAGCAATAACATATTATTCTCATGTAAATCACGATGAACTATTAGGTTGAAAGCTAAAGCAACAACTAAGTGTCGTGTGCAGAAGTTGCAAAAAAGGAAAAATGGCGTTTAAACCGGTAATGAGTCCATGCTAACTTAACACGGTGTAAAGATATATAGGATCTACATGACACCTCCCCATGATCCGGAAACGAACTGAATAAGATAATAGAAGTGCCATCTCATGAGAGCAGATTGCAACTTTATATGTGGACGGTCCGCAAGGTAAAACATTAAAAACTAGGAAAATTTAATGCTAAAGAAAAATAAAACAGCCAACTACTTTATCGAGGCTTAAGCCAATAGGCAAGCTAAATAATAAAAACTTGACAAATAAGTCAATGACTTGTCAATGAAATGCTAGTACTCAGCATATCAAACATAAAAAAGGTCTATGACATAACTGTATATGCAAAATAAGCTGCAACAGCCTCTAATAGGAAGTCACCGTCTTCATCCGAAAAGAGTTCAGCCATCCAATTTAAAAGCGGAAAAGAACATACGTGCTCTTCCAGCACCGGATCCTCTATCACCATCAGAGGACAGCTCGGTGGGTTTTCAAGAAAGCTCTGTTCCAAGAAAGACTGTGTTGCCGCCAGTAAATTCCAGGGACCAATTAGTCCATGGATCAATGCCACAGCCATAATACTTTCGCCAGGACAAACCAACTCGTGAGTAATGATAGGACTCATCAGCTGATTAAAGTCGACGTCAGGAGAAACCGGTCCGCAGAGACACAAATCAATGGCCCAATCGAAATCACAGGTCAGGCAGTGAAATACAGGCTGGACACAGGTGAAGTAGGAGAATCGAAAAGATAATCCATATGCCGTGCTTAATATCGCCAACGGCATTGTGCCATAATATTCAAGCATGCGATTGCGGAACAGCGTGAGCAGCTGCAGGGCAGGAGGTTGCACAGGAGGGACATCCATATTTAAAAATGTAAAAAAGCACAAGAGCGTCCGCTGGTAATGCAAGTAAAAATGGGAATCCACCAAGCACAGTGGAAAAAATAGAATGAAAGAAAGCAGGGATGATTCAAAAGATTTTCTCAAATGAAGTCACGAGACCACTGGTAACAACTTTAAAAAAGTTTGCCAGGCCCTTTGTAGAGGACGCGTTAGAGATAGTCCGAACCATCTTGCTGAAATGGAAAGGCGAATCTGTATTTAAAAGGGTCTGCACCTCTGTACGGGTGTTCGCTATGTGAAGCACGAAAGTTTCACGGGCCGAAGTCAAGGCCACCTCTCTCTGAGACAAAAGAGCTCTTATTCTTGCCATGCCGTTGAAATGTGCTCCCAAGGTTGATATTTGTGGCAAGATTGAAAACTCCCTATGTTCATGTGTGGGAGGAAATAGAACATTTCTGCAGCAAATAACCCGTTCACTTACTGTTACGATAAAAGGAATACTTTTAATTAACCCAGAACAATCTTCATTATTGAGCATCAAATAACTACCATTTTCCAACAACTTGAACGTGGGGATGATAGCAGGAACTGGCGTGCCTTGCAACACGCAAGCCATATTTGGTCGGTGTTTGTTGCATGAACCGTGTAACTGTATGTGCCTACACATTAGTGAATGATCTGGCGTCTCAGTGCATTCCTCTCCATTCAGATAAACTTCTTGATCATCTTTGAAAATCTGTATGTGTATGGAAGCGACCAGACCTCATGAAGAAAACCACTACCTAAAGGTTAATAACGACCTATTGGTATATATTTCATACAATTTGAAAACTTATATAAAGCAAAAGGCAGCGTTATTAAACCGTGGATAAGGCACGTTGCCAAAGCAGTCAACCTTTTGGATTTATACTGGAAATGTTAAAGGAAGAATTACGGAGTAGGGCCTGTAAATCTTTAATGGACAACGAGTAAAATTACTCCAAGCATCATATTCCTGTAACTCCGGGATAGTAGGGGTGTTTAATTTTTTAGAAGTAGCCAATCCAAAGCATTTGGTCTGGGAAATTGTTTCATTCACAAACAACATATGATTTGGGATGAGACATGCACGGTGCAAAGCCTCAGTGCCTTGTACCTGCCAGGTTCGTGAACCCCAAACTGATGCAGATCCTGGATATCTTTACTCTGTGTTAAGTTAGCATGGGCTCATTACTGGTTTAAACGCCATTTTTCCTTTTTTGCAACTTCTGCACACGACACTTAGTTGTTGCTTTAGCTTTCAGCCTACCTGCGTCAAGATCTATGCCTGCTTCAAGCAGGCGCAGGGTTTTGATGTAGCTTTGTCCTATCTGATTGTAAATGCGGCACACTGTGGGTGGCAGAGCAGCGGTGCATGTTAACTGGTGCATCCCTGGGGATGTGCTAGGTAATATAAATGTGCCCCTTTACATTTAATTATGTGCAGGGGACACAGAGTCGGTGAGGTTTATCCAAGGTTAAGAAGAGATGAGTCCTGTTCAGTGAAAAATTGGAGATAGGCTTCACCTCCTCTGCTCCTCAGCATCGTTGGACATGGTTAAATAATAGCTGCAAAATGTTACTCTTGTTAAACAATTTTACTATTATAATCTCTGAGATTTGTCTCTTACTGTGCAACATCTCATTGTTGTTATCTTTCTTTAAAGATAAAGACAACATCAACATGAGCGACAATCAGCAATCAGTTGATTTCGACCTCATCATTGAACTCGTAATTGAAACATCAGTGGATGTTGATCCCTTGGATGATTTCAATCCTGAGGATGAAGAAGAACGTGATGAGGATGCAGAGTTGTCAGAATTGTATGACATAGGATGGGAAGCTGACTTGCTTGAGCCTATGGAACTATAAACATTTATTTTATACATTTATAATAAATAAAAAGTAAATATGTAAACCGTTTAATTTAAAAATAAAGACACCTTCAAAAACAGGTTATGTGTAGTGTCTTCAATAAAATATTAAAATATGGTCATAGAATTAGATCAGATTCATATATAAAACAGGACAGGTAAAATGAATATAAATTCCATTTCTTTTCTGCTATTTCTGTATTCTAAATTTGCCATGTACAAAAAATTCTTCTATGTAAAAATGTTAAGTAGTGTGTTAAGTTTTTGATGACTGTTATTAATTTACTGTTGGGTAATAGTGGTTAATAACATTTTTTATTCTATTTTACCACAGATTCAACTGCAGATTATTTCAAGATTTTAGGATGCCAAGCAAAGAAAGAGTGAGAAAGGCTGCAAAACGTCAAAGACAGCAGGTGAGTGAAAAAAAGCAGCAGTCCTCTAACAAAAAGATTTGTCAAGTCACCAAGAAAGCACAGGGTAAGAGTACAAAAACATTCATAAGAAATATATCTAGTAAAAAAAATATTACTACAGAAAATGTTTCAGTCCAGAAAAGGAGAAGCAATTCAAACGGTAAGGAAAGGCCAATGAGAAATGTTACTGCTAGAGTAAGAGATAACTCTATGCATGAAAGTAGAAGGAAACAACAGTTTAGGGACATTCGTAAACGAATGTTCCGCAACAGGATAATTGGCAATTTGTTAAAAAATATTAAGAAAGGTCAACAGAAAGTGGTTTTTTATAAGAGAAAAAAAATAGTTGAGAAAGTTATTGATCAGGCATTTGAAATTAAACGTAAGTTATTTATTTTGACAATCAATAGAATTAGGAAGCTAAACAAGGCAATTTATGATTTCAAAAGAAATAGTAGATGGAAGAGAATAGTTAATCGTAGTATTTTTTGTGAAGTTTTTTCTGGAGAATGGATGCATAGTTCAAGCTCTGAGGCATTTTTTAATGAGGAGAGTTATTTCCAGGATAATGATTTGGTGCATGCAGTTGACACCAGTGGTCGAGGTTATGAAGTGAAAGATGGTTGTCCAGTTGAAAAAGAAAAACTTGTGACAACAGAGATAGAAGAGGTGTTAGGTAATGAGGTTTTAGGGAGACGTCCTAAGGGTCCTGTGTACACCTGGAAGTGTAGTAGTATTTGCAGTGTACGACAGGATTCCATCAATTTGCTTTGTGATTTTATACGGTCATTTAATAAGAAAAGTTTGAAGCAGAAAATGAAGTTGTTGCAAGAATTAGATCCTTGCAGAGTGAGAGAAGTGATAGGTTTGCATGGTCATTCACTGGCTTGTCTTTCCAGGAGAGTATGCCAGAGTGTTTTTCATCATTTCAGGATGCTAGCAGTGCATCATAATAAAGTGAGGAAATTAGTTAGAATGTTGTATTATGCTAAGAGTCCAGCAATTATGCTTAAACAATTATGCGCTGCTCTTTTGCATGGTTCTGAAATAGATGTGAAGAATATATGTGAAGAAATTGAGTTTTGTTACTTTGGAAGTAAAGAGGAGAATGTTGAAATTGACCAAGAAGAAGAGAGTAATGTGGAAGATAGTGTACAGGTTTCCAGTACAGATAATTTCCAGAGGGAAATTGCGACGTTTGAGGTGAAATCAAGTGAGAGGCCAAATTTCACTTGTGTGTGTTGTCGATGCACTTATTATAAGAATCAGACTAAGTTAGTGGATTTATATGCAAAAAGTGAAAGGGAAAATAATAGTGAATGGAAGGATTTTACAACATACTTGATGGTAGAAAATTGTTTTGATTTGGGATTGGATCAACGTGTGTGTACTTATTGTTGTAACAAATTAAATAAAAACCAGATGCCTGCTAGAGCACTTCATAATAATCTGGAATTGGTTGAGATTCCTTCTGAATTGAAGGATTTAAATACTTATGAATCTATTTTTATTCAAAGTATACATCCCTTTCAGGCTATTGTAAGAATGGAGCCAAAGACAGGGAAATTGCCTCCATCAGATTTACAGAGAGGATTAAAGGGAAGAGTTGTTTATTTGCCTCTAGATTTGAAGAAAAACATTAACACAATTGGAGTAGAAAAAGTGGAAGAGGAACCTCTTGTTATCTTAGTTAATGGGGTTCCGACAAAGAATAAGAAAATATGGCAAGATTTAGTAGATGTTAGGAAAGTCAAAAGGGCAACATTGTATTTGAAAAAATATAATAAATACTATAAAAATGTATATGTTGCAGAAGAGGAAGTAAGTGAGGAAGAGGATAGCGATTTGTGTGCTGGTCAAATTGAGAAAGTAGAACCCTGTACTAGTGAAGAAATATATGAACATTATAGTGTTCATCCTTTGCATTCCAAGGAAGTCATGGGGAATGCTATTGAGTTGTTTCAAATGAAACAAGCGAAAGGGAGTCCCATTAGTGTTTGGGAGGAAAGTTTGGAAGCTCGGTGTTTCCCACAGCTTTTTCCAACAGGTCAGGGAGGAAGATATGATGAGCGACCTCATCAAATTCCTGCTTCTGAATACCGGACTTTGCGATTGTATGCAGGAGATCCTAGGTTTCGACAATGCATTCCTTATTTGTTTCATCTCCTGTTTGAAAGCGATCTGTCTGGACTGTCATATGCAGTGAACCACATCTTGAAAAGTGGTATACACATGCAAAACATCTCGGCAAGTGACTTTATGGATAAAGTCAATGTCCAAGACAGTATTTTGGATTCTCACCTGATTAATCTCATGGCGTGTCAGCGTGGTACTAATGAGTACTGGTACCGTCGTCATGGTGATTTAAAATGTATGCTGAGGAACTTAGGAACTCCCACATGGTTCCTCACTTTGAGCTGTGCTGAGTATGGCTGGGAAGACTTACTTGAATTTCTACGAGAGGCAAATGCTAACGTAGAAAACATCGAATTCAAGACACCCGGAGAACTGTGCTCTTTGGATCCAGTCAATGTATGTAGGTACTTCAATCATAGATTTGAAGGTATGATGTCTTTCATCATGAATAAGAAGAATCCACCTCTTGGAGAGGTGTTGGATTTCTTCTGGAGGAAGGAGTACCAAGCAAGAGGTGCTCCTCATATATATATGTTGCTGTGGATCAAGGATGCACCTAAATTTGGAACGGATGCAGAAGACTCAGTGATGAGTTTCATAGAACAGTATTCTACGTGTGCTGTTCCAAACGCAAAGGAGAAAAAAAGCCTAAGAGAAAAAGTTCTACGTTTCCAAAGCCATCGATGTGGAAAGTACTGTCGTCGTAAATTCCGGAACAAAGACAAGTTCTACACCAAATGTCGTTTCGGCTTTCCACGACCGGTGATTTCTAAAGGAAGAGTGAACAGTTTGATGTCTTCGCTGCGACATAATGTGATGAAGAAATCACCTAAAAACACATACAATTTGAAGAGGAACGAAGAGTCTAAGTACATCAACGACTACAACCCGGTGATTTTGTCCATGTGGAATGCTAACATGGATATACAGTTTGTGGCTGATAACTGTATGGCTGTGGCTCGGTATGTGACATCTTACATCACCAAAAAAGAGAAGACAGAATTGAAGGATATGTGGGAGGACATTTCCCATGAAAAGAGCCTCAGCAAGAAGTTGTACAGTTTCAGTCTGAAGATGTTGTCGCATCGAGAAATCGGAGCTTACGAATGTTCTGACCGGTTGTCTTCAGCAAGTCTCTATGCCAAGTCCAGGAGTATCGTTTGGGCGAGTGTTGGTCTTGCTGCAACGCGTAATCGAGTTCTGAAACCTGTGCGGGAAATTGAGTATTTGGCGGAAAAGGAGCCAAACAGTACCGACATTTTGAAGAGCAACATGTTGGATACATATTATCCAAATCGAAGCAGTCACCTCGAGAATGTTTGTCTGTATGAGGTTCTGCAAAATTACATATTCAAGAGGAACATCAAAGAAGATACTGAGAAAGGAGTGTATGCTGTAATAGGAAGTGAGGGATGTCTGGTCAAGCAAAGAAAATGCCACTTGATAAACCATCGAAAATTGAGTGGCGAATCTCCTGAAAAAAAGGAGTTTTTCTATTTAGCACTTTTGCAACTTTTTAAGCCTTGGCGTGCAGAAGAGGAACTGCTTGGACATTTCCTTTGTTATGAAGACTCATTCAATGCTGCCAAGGAGACCATAGAATGTCCTGCTTTTCCCAAATATGTAGAAATGTTGAATGTGGAAATTGAGCAGGAAGCAACGATTGCAGCCGAGATTGCCAGAGACAGTTCTCAGGACAGTCAGAGTTCTGCTTCATTGAGTCAGGATCCACTAGGAGGACCTCTTATCGAAAATGAAGCTGCCACTGCTATGAATGAAGTGGAAAGAGCCATGGCACATGCTCAGGAGGATGCGGTTAACTTAGAAGAGTTGGAAAGACAACTCAATGTTGAGCAGAGGAAAATATATGACGAGATTACCATGCAAATTGATCATGGATTAAGTCATGACAAGAAAGAGTGCTCATGTACGTCGTTGAAGCCTGTCCGACTGTACGTGAGTGGAGAAGCGGGAACTGGAAAAAGTTTCCTTATTAAAGCAATTTCATGTTATTTGCAGGAAAGGACAGAGTCATCGCTGTCTTGTGTTGTCACCGCTCCAACTGGACTGGCAGCACATAACATTAAAGGGATTACTTTACATCGTTTACTGATGCTGCCAGTGGAGCATGACAACAAATTAGAATATCACAAGCTATCTGGAGATGCTTGTTTTGAAGTTTCAAGAGTCTTGAGGAAAATGAAACTTCTTATCATTGACGAAGTAAGCATGGTTTCCAATGTCATGCTTGCCTTTGTGCATTTGAGAATGCAAGAAGTTCTCAAAACAGAGTATGATGTGTTATTTGGTGGCAAACACATCATTGTTTTCGGAGATCTTCTGCAGCTGACACCAGTGAAAGGGCAACCTGTGTTCAAAATGCTCACGCATGAAGATACCAGGAAGTGCTTAGGGAGCATTGGCAACGTCAATATATGGTTAAACTTCAATTATGCTGAACTGCAGGAAAATATGCGTCAGGCAAAGGATGAAGTTTACAAGACTATTCTACAAGATGTTAGAATTGGAAAAGTGACGGAGCATGGGAAAGAAGCTTTACATGCACGATTACTGACAAATTTATATCCAGACGAAGATGTTGTGCCTGAGAATATTTTTCAGAAAGTTACTGAGAAAAAATCTGGAATATGTTTGATGCCAACTCTTGCAGAATGTGCCAAATTCAATAACAAAATGTTGCATTTAGAAAAGCAAGAGATTGTGAAACTGGAAGCTATTGACAGAGTAGAGCATATGGGATCAACAATTATTTTGTCTGAGAATCTGAAAACAAAATTGGATTCATTAGAGAAGAGTATATCTAAAACTGCGGGTTTTGAAAAGACTCTGAATGTGTCCTTGAACTGCCGTATAATTTTAAGAAGGAATTTACATGTTGAAAGAGGTCTGGTAAATGGATCAATGGGTAATGTTGTTGATTTTGTGAAATACAGAAATAGAGATGGAATTGAATTTTTAAAAATTAAATTTGATGGCATTGAGGAAGTACAGCTAATTGGTCGTTGTTCTGCTAGATTTTTGCTTGTAAAAGACTTATATGTTCGTCGTAAGCAGTTTCCTGTTTGCTTGGCATATGCGGTGACAATCCATAAATCGCAAGGTTTAAGTGTAGACTGTGCATTGGTGAATATTGGCAGTTCTGTGTTCAAGGAGGGTATGGCATATGTGGCATTGTCACGAGTTAGAACTTTATCGGGATTGTACTTGATTGAGTGTGATGTCACAAACATTTGTGCGGATCTAGATTGTGTTAAGGAATACAATAGGTTAAGAAGAGAGTATGCGCCACATTTGCCTCAGTATCCTTTGTTTGAGAAACGTGTGGTAGGCCGGAAACGAAGAAATGTGACCAATACTGGGGAGGTTGTAGCAAAAAGACGAAAAGTTGATGAACCTGAAATTATAAGCAGAAACAAAAAGGATTCTGTTGAAGATGTTGTTGGTTTTCAATTTGAAAACAGTTCTGGTGTCAACTGCTATGCTAATGTAGTGGTTAATGTTTTGTTTTCTCTAGAAAATGTAAAAGAAGAGATTGTGGTCAATTCTGATCAAAGATTTTGCAGTTTGTTAAATTCTGTGTTAGAGAAATGTAGCACTGATAGAACAAACATAGAAAGTGTGTCTGAAATTCGAAATCTGTTAGACAGATGTTCAGGCCAAACACAATTCTCTCAAAATAGTCAGCAAGATTGTCAGGAGTTTTTAATGTATATGCTTGATGTATTGCATGATGAAGGTGTAGATGTAGATCACCTGTTTGGGCTTTCTTATCAATGGCAGCATGACTGTGAGAACTGTAGGGTATCAAGTACTACTAGTGTAGACTCAGAAAGATTTATATATTTAACTTTGCCAGACAGTAAATCAGTGTCTTTTAATAAGCTAGTAAAAGCAGCTGATCACAACATGGAGTGTAGCCAATGTAAATCTGAAATGATGTCCACATTATTTATACGAACATATGGCCAGTATGTCATTTTAATGTTCCAACGATGTAGGCCAGATGGAACAAAATTGACAACTTTAATTAAAAATTTTGTGGCTTCACAGTTGTCAATATCAGGAAGGACTTTTGTAACTGTAGCAATTATATATCATGATGGTCCTTCAATAACATCAGGACATTATACAGCTTATTTAAAGTGTAGAAATGGCTGGTCATTCTGCAATGATTCTGTTTTAATTTTCAAAAAAAAATTGCCGTATGACCTTAAAAACTCTTACCTGGTGTTTTTAAAACCAAAATTTTAGGGAAAGAATCTCGGGATGTGCTCTGAGGAATTTCAAGAAGTTCTAATGGCTCCTACACGATTTGGCCTTGAGGATAAGTGTAGTATAGAGACATAACTTCTTATCATAACACTGGACGTCATGGAGAAATACGTGCACTTTGAATGAGTTCAGAAAAACTGTTTCTTTTTATAAGCTAATTGAAGCAGCCAATCAAAACATGGAGTAGAGGGAATGTAAGTCTGCAATGCTGTCTACTGTTTTACATTGCTTTGTGATTAAAAGTGATGTAGAGAATTAAATAATTGTACTAGTCATAAAGGTAGTGTAAGTCTGCTTCATAGTAAGCAGTATCAGTGTGATAGGAAATGTAGAACATGATTGAGCAAGAAGGGGAAGATATTACTAGTCCAGGATTGTGAAAATGATCTTCAAAATTTTAATTGTGAAAGTTGCGGAAATACAACATGACGGGATTGGTTTAAAAGAATTCTAAGAGTTATAAATGGCTCAGACACGATTTGGCCTTGTGGAAACGTGTGGTAGAGAGCGAGAAGTCATTTATTGTATGTAACATGTTTTTGAAAACGATGGAGGTTTTCTTTCAGAAAGTGGCGGGTTGAAAGTAATAACAGCACAACAGAGTGTAAGCTGTTCATAGGACATCCTTGGCCGTCATGGAAAGTAAGTTAACTTTAAGGAGTTCTGAATTCTGATTCGTTATGTTGTATGGGTTTTTTAAACACAATCATTTTGATTGTGGTTTTTTTTCCCCGCTGTTATATGATGAATACCTTCAAGTCACTGTTTTAGTGAAATTTGATACATTCTGAGAAAAGCAAAAATAAACCATTTAACATGTATAATTAATTCTGTTCTGTTTGCATTTATGATGTACATGTAGAACTGTGTAGGAGGCATGGAGAAGGTGAGGCTTCTGTAAGTGTCAAAGTTGTTGCATACAGTGCTTATATTGTACGTAGTCTTTTATATTTCATTACTTTCACTGTTTCTGACTGATCTAAAAATTTTTTTTTAAAAAGAACAGTAAGTATAAGGGAAGGAAACAGACAGTTATGTTAAAAGAAACACAGCTATAGGGAATAAACTAGGGATACTGTTACCCGCAATCCTCTGCTGATGATGTCATTGAGCATGTCATGAATGATGTAATATGTGACATCATCAGCAGTGGATTACGGGTAATAGTATCTCTAGTTTACTCCCCTATAGCTGTCTTTCTTTTAACATAACTGTCTGTTTCCTTCCCTTATACTTACTGTTCTTTTTTTAAAAAAAAATTTTGGGGTTCGCTTCCGGTTCGCGTACCGGGGAGCGAACTGGGAAGCGAACTAAGAGAAATAGAGGTTGGCACAGTTCCAAATATTGTACCAATTTTTTAATAACGGGGAGGTAGTTCTGAAAAGAACTTTTTTTTTATTGTTTTTGTTGTTTTATATTTTTTTTATTATTTTTCTGAACATTTTTTTACTTTTTTTGAATTTTTCTGAACAGTTTTATATTTTTTTGGGGGTTTTTTCGGAGGGGGCAACGAAAACGATTCATTGTAAAGGGCTCAACAGGAGCAACAAAACAAAAAAAAAGAATTTATTATTTGGGGCGTTTCGTACAAACTTGCATATGATAGTCAATAGCTCTGTTGATCAGAGTGATGCTTCTTTCTCCGTAGCAAATGAATCCACTGCAATGTACGCAGACTTGTTTTACTTCACGAAATCTTGTTTGTATATTTGGCACCATCTCCCTGCCCTCTGGTCCAGTTACTTCCGGTACAACAGATCTTCCGGCCATAATAGGGAGATTATCTAGGTCGTTACGAAACTGTGCAGCACTGTAGTTGTTAGGATGCCACCTAGTCATATGGCGATGCAGGATCACTGAAAGAATATCGACTACCACAATATCGAGTACCCAAAATATCGAGGTGAAAATATCTACTACAAAAATATCGAGTTTGTATGTACAAACAGGTAAGTACAAAAATATCGACTACAAAATATCGTTTACAAAAATATCGTTGTAAAAAATATCGACTTTACTAAAAAGAATGTTTAATTACATTAATATAAAAAATTAATTACTAAAATATAATTAACAATACTTAAAATAACTTTTAATAATTAAATATTTAATGAAAGTAAAAAAAAAATATATTTTTAATCATATTTCTTAAAACATATATATATAGTAACAACATTTAATTAAATAATAGGCAATATTGTATATGTACCCCAAAAACCCAAAACTGACCCTGAACCCTAAAAATACCCCTTTACCCAAAAACTAAAAACTGACCCTGAACCCTAAAAATAACCCTTTACCCAAAAACTGAAAACTGACCCTGAACCCTAAAAATACCCCTTGACCCAAAAACTGAAAACTGACCCTGAACCCTAAAAATACCCCTTTACCCAAAAACTGAAAACTGACCCTGAACCCTAAAAATACCCCTTTACCCAAAAACTGAAAACTGACCCTGAACCCTAAAAATACCCCTTTACCCAAAAACTAAAAACTGACCCTGAACCCTAAAAATACCCCTTTACCCAAAAACTGAAAACTGACCCTGAACCCTAAAAATACCCCTTTACCCAAAAACTGAAAACAGACCCTGAACCCTAAAAATACCCCTTTACCCAAAAACTAAAAACTGACCCTGAACCCTAAAAATACCCCTTTCATTTAACATAATTAGCAATTAATCAATTAAATAAAATTAATTACCAATTACATTTTAATTAATTAACAAACATTTTTTAATTAACAATTAATTAAATATTACTACCAATTATTAAATTAACATATTTAATTAATTATAATTAAATTACTTCCCACCCTATTCCCCTATAAACCCACAACCCGCTAGAGAAAATAAATTATTTTAATTGACATAATTAGCAATTAATCAATTAAATAAAATTAATTACCAATTAAATTTTAAATAATTAACATATATTATTTAATTACCAATTAATTAATTATTACTACCAATTAATAAATTTACATATTTAATTAATTATAATTAAATTACTTCCCACCCTATTCCCCTATAAACCCACAACCCGCTACAGAATTAAATTACACAATAATTAAAAAAAAAATTAATTAAAAAAAATAATAAAATAAATTGACACTTTTCACACATATTATAACATAAACACACTATAAATAATTAAATATTATTTAAAAAACTATATTTTTTACTATCTAGATTATATACTTGGATATTTTCACTGTCTATATTATTTACAGTCGATATTACTTCACTTACCTTAAAAACGATATTTTGGCTGTCGATATTCTGTCTAGTCGATATTTTCTCCAAACGATATTTAAAACTCGATATTCTGTCCAGACGATATTTTGGAGTCGATATTATGTCTGTGCACCGGCGATGCATTGTGTAGTTTCCGAAACTGTATTTTTTGTCGGTCCCTCTGGACAGTCTATCTTGACATATAAGGCAAGTTACGTATCTTGCATTTACTTTTTTCTGACCTTTGGGAATTTTAAAAAATTGCCAAATGAAGTTTTCTTTCCGGTGAGACGTCCTGGGCTCCTCAGGCAAAAAGTGCCTCTCTTCGTGCTCGTCGTCCTGTTCCTCTTCTTCCTCTTCTTGCTGAATTATAACTTGAGCAGGTGGTCCACTCTTCCTTGGATGTGGTGGAGGTGGTGGGGAAGCACCAGCTGAAGCTACTAAAGAAGCCATTGCTCACTGGTAACAAAGGGTCTTTCTCTCACAATGATGAAAGTCAGAGTGAGGAAAGAAGGAGGGATTTTCATCATTTGGGAAAAACAATAGTTCTCAACCAATGAAAAGTGTTCATTTTATATTATATGACCTAGTCTTACATCATTAGGAAACCAAAAGTGAAATGAACCAATGAAAAGTGTTATTACCAAGTCACATGACCTGCTGTGTTTACGTTACCCGCTTTGCAGGGCCTCCCGGTTTGCTTCCAGAAACCTGTGCTTTGCGACTCGGTAAGCGTACCAGTTCGCTAACGTAGCACGTCATATGACGTATCACGCGACAACGCGAAACGTCATGCGGACGGGAGGCGTGATGATGTTGTTTTCTAACGCGGCAGTTGCGGTAAAGAAACGTTTACCGGCTCGCGGTCTATTTCGCGGCATCAAGGTCAGCTAACGGGAAGCTTCCCGATTCGCGAAGCGGGAACAAAGAAAAAAAAATATAAAAAAAAAAAGTTATTAATAAACATATAAAATATATTTTTGGATTTAAAGAAGAATACATTTTACAGCTACAGATATTAGCTGTTAAAAAACCAATGAAATTCACTGAAAAAACCATAGGTTATAGACCATATATAGTTAGGAATTAGCATTTACAAAACCTTGAAAATTCACTGAAAAAACCATAGGTTATAGACCATATATAGTTAGGAATTAGCATTTACAAAACCTTGAAAATTCACTGAAAAAACCATAGGTTATAGACCATATATAGTTAGGAATTAGCATTTAAAAAACCTTATTTTACTCACAAAACCATTGAAATTCCATATATAGTTAGTTGCACTAACTATATATCGCGCACCCGCAATCCACTGCTGATCATGTCACATATTACATCATTCATGACATGGTCAGTGACATCACTGATGACATCACTGATGACATCTCAAATGACATCACTGATGACATCACTGATGACAACATCCAGTGACTGTATGTTTCTGTAAAGTTAAAATATGTCTTACATATTGAAGAATGAGTGGATGTATAAGTGTCTGGATGAAGGATTTAGTAGGTGCGTGACTGACTGTATGAGTGAGTGATTAAATGTGTCTCACTGAATGCATGGGTTAGTGACTAAACTGTCTTAATTTGTGCATCATTATGTCTGTTGTGATGTAAACTGCTGCATGTGTTGATCATTAGCTATACGAGAGGCTATATGTGTTATTAATTGGTTGCCCAAGTATTTCTATGGGAGATTGAGTTTGTGTGGGGGTGGCTGGAAGGTGTGTGACTCTGTGCATAGATGTGTGAGCAGTTTATTCACTAGGTGTATGAGTTCAAGAGTGCATGTGGAAACAGCTACATGGGCAGTTGACTGTGTGCATGAGTGTATTGATGAGTGAATGGATATCTCAATGCTACATGTCATAGTAAGTACATATGTAAAACACAGTACATGTGAGAGTTGGCATATATAAATAACTGTGCATGAGAGCCACTGAATGAGTGAGTGGTTGTATCGATCATTGTGAACTTGTATCAGGGATTGTATAAGAGAGTAAATATGTGTTAGTATATGTTTCAATAAGTAAGGTGTGTTTAACTGTATAGTTGAAGAAATGGAGGTGAGATTGTTTCTTTGCATGACTGACTGGGTGTGTGAGTAACTCCATGGATGAGTGGCAGTGTGTGAGTGTCTGTATACACTGAGTGTATCTAAGGTTATATTAGAGTCTGAAGAGGTTTATCGTATTAGCACAAGAATGATGTCAAATGAGATGTCATCAGTGATGTCATCAGTGATGTCATTTGAGATGTCATCAGTGATGTCATCAGTGATGTCACTGACCATGTCATGAATGATGTAATATGTGACATGATCAGCAGTGGATTGCGGGTGCGCGATATATAGTTAGTGCAACTAACTATATATGGAATTTCAATGGTTTTGTGTGAGTAAAATAAGGTTTTTTAAATGCTAATTCCTAACTATATATGGTCTATAACCTATGGTTTTTTCAGTGAATTTTCAAGGTTTTGTAAATGCTAATTCCTAACTATATATGGTCTATAACCTATGGTTTTTTCAGTGAATTTTCAAGGTTTTGTAAATGCTAATTCCTAACTATATATGGTCTATAACCTATGGTTTTTTCAGTGAATATATATATATATATGTTACCCACTGGCGGTCGCCAGTAGGTATATATAGTTAGGACCTAGTTAACATAGGAAATTCTGAACATTCTATTGGGAATAACTTTGGCGCCGATTGAGGGATCAGTTTGTAATTTTCCTTAAATTTGCCTCGCTCAGCTCCGCTCCTTCCCTGAAAGTTTCAGGGGGATTCGTCAAGCGTGGGGCGAAAAAAAAGGGGGTCCCTAAACGTGTTTTCCCCATGTTAATTTCCATAGGGACCTTTAGACACGGCTACAGCCCGAACGGCTGAATGGAATTACACCAAACTTGGCAAAATGGTAGGGCATGGTATGCAGATGTGCCTTTGCTACGTTTGGTGAGAATCCCTCCAGTAGTTCTTGAGAAAATCGAATTTGAAAATTTTCAAATGGCATTTTCTATGGGACCTTTAGACACGGCTACAGCCTGAACGGCTGAACGGAATAACACCAAACTTGGCAAAATGGTAGGGACAGGTATGCAGTAGTGCCTTTTCTATATTTGGTGAAAATCCCTCCAGTAGTTGTTGAGAAAATTGAATTTGAGCAAATTATATATCTATATGCGCTCACCGTACGCGCACCGAACACGTAACGTACGCGTACCGTACGCGTACGTGCGCGTACCCTTACGTGCGCGAGCGAGTTTCTGATTGGCTGGCAGTCAACTGTCAACATTCTAAACTGTCCAAACCAGGAAGTGTTGGCCACCATCTTGTTTTTCAGGAGAACTGAGGCACAAGACAGCCCAAAACAAGAGTGGAAAACACGAAAAGGGGGCAGGGTAGAGACCCCCCCAACCCTCTAGCCCTTCTCAGGGGGTCCCAAAAGGACCCCCAAGGGCAAAAAAAAAATTTTAAAATTGAAAAAATCGCGGGGTACGCGTACCGTGCGCGTACCCCGCCATTTAAAAAAATAAAATTGCACTTGGTGGTCCTTCTGGGACCCCCTGAGAAGGGCTAGGGGGTCAGGGGGTCTCTACCCTGCCCCCTTTTCGCGTTTTCCACTCTTGTTTTGTGCTCTCTTGTGCCTCACTTCTCCTGAGAAACAAGATGGCTGCTCAGGTGGTCCCAGAAGGATAATAACATATATAAACGTTATCCGCTAATAGAATTAGCATTTACAAAACCTTTGAAATTTATTGAAAAAAATATAGGTTTCACGCCTGATATAGTTAGGAATTAGCATTTAAAAAACCTTGCAAATTCACTGAAAAAAACATAGGTTTCAGGCCTTATATAGTTAGGAATTAGCATTTAAAAAACCTTGCAAATTCACTTAAAAAACCATAGGTTTCAGGCCTTATATAGTTAGGAATTACCATTTAAAAAACCTTTCAAATTCACTTAAAAAACCATAGGTTTCAGGCCTTATATAGTTTGGAATTAGCATTTAAAAAACATTGAAATTGCTCCTATATAGTTAGTTGTACTAACTATATTTCGCGCACCCGCAATCCACTGCTGATGATGTCACATATTACATCATTCATGACATGGTCAGTGACATCACTGATGACATCACTGATGAAATCTCAAATGACATCACTGATGACATCACTGATGACATCTCATTTGACATCACTGATCACATCACTGATGATATCATTCATGTGATAATACGATGCACCTCCTCACACTCTAATATAACCTTTGATACACCCAGTGTTAAATACAGACTACCATTCTTGAAACCATTGACACACCAATACCAGTTACTACATACGCACTCACTGATTCCTAGGTCTACACACACATTCACTCATTCACCCATAGAATCACTCATACATACAGTCACTCATCAATACAACACTATCATATGCACTCATACACCTATACAGACACTCACACACTGCCACTCATCCATGGAGTTACTCACACACCTAGTCAGTCATGCAAAGAATCAATCACACTTCCATTTCCTCAGCTATACAGTTATACACACAACACCTTACTTATTCAAACATATACTAACACATACTTACTCTCTTATACAATCACTGATTCAAGTACACAATGATCCATACAGCCACTCGCACATTCACTGGCTCTCATGTATAGTCATTTATATATGCCAACTCTCACATGCACTGTGTTTTACATATGTACTTACTTGGACATGTAGCACTGAGATATCCATTCACTCACCAACACACCCATGCACACAGTCAACCGCCCATATAGCTGTTTCTACATGCACTCTTGAACTCATACACCTAGTGAATCAACTGCTCACACATCTATGCACAGAGTCACACACCTCTCAGCCACCCACACACACACACTCAGTCTCCCATTCAAATACTTGGGCAACCAATCAATAACCCATATAGCCACTCATATAGCTACTGATCAACACATGCAGCAGCTTACACAACAACAGACATACTGATGTACACATTCAGACAGTTTAGTCACTAACCCATGCATTTAGTAAGACACATTTAATCACTCACTCATACAGTCAGTCACGCACCTACTAAATCCTTCATCCAGACACTTATACATCCACTCATTCTTCAATATGTAAAACATATTTAAACTTTACAGAAACACACAGTCACTGGATGATGTCATCAGTGATGTCAAATGAAATGTCATCAGTGATGTCCTCAGTGATGTCATTTGAGATGTCATCAGTGATGTCATCAGTGATGTCACTGACCATGTCATGAATGATGTAATATGTGACATCATCAGCAGTGGATTGTGGGTGCTCGAAATATAGTTAGTACAACTAACTATATAGGAGCAATTTCAATGGTTTTTTAAATGCTAATTCCTAACTATATAAGGCCTGAAACCTAAGGTTTTTTAAGTGAATATATATATATATATATATATATATATATATATATATATATATATATATATATATATATATATATATATCTCCAGATAACAATCACATGATGCGCAGTTAACGGTCACAGCCTTTTAAACATCCGTTTTTTTCAAAACTTTTCAAATTGACCGCTTTTTTCTTTCTCTCTTTTGCCACTTTATCCTTAAAGTGACAGGTGCCTAAAGTGCTTTGTTCAGCATAGATATAGACAAAATACTATTTACACAAGCTTTCTGATGCATATGTTTTCAATAATTTAACAATTCAGGTTTAAATACCTTAAAATCATGAAACATTGCTATTGTTGATGTAATTAACAGTGATATTGTTACATCCAGGTTTAAATACCCTGTCATATTGGTTATACATGTTTATACATTATTTTAGGACTGAGTATTATAAAGTGCTAATGTGGTCTACCGCACTTATGCATAAAATCATTTCATTATGACATCTCTTAACCAAACAATACTTATCTAAAACCTTGTGTGAAATGCTATAAGTTAAGTGCCTAAAATTCCTAAAATACCCTTTAAAAAGATAGTGTAAAAATGTGTAAAAAGGTTTTTTATCATATATTTACTGTAGCAGTAGCATGACATGAATTAAATCCCCAATAGTTGGGTGTTAAAGTTCTTTTTTCAGTTTTAGAATTATTCTCAGTCAGATCACCCTATTTATTATAACTAAGTAGTTCATGGATGTATCAGGTTATCTATTTATTTATTTTGAAAGTTTTATATAGCGCGAACAAGATCTTTGCAGATATCAGAGCGCTTTACATACGAAGGGTACAGCATGTGAGTAAATAACAATTGGGGTGGGGAGGGTAAATGCAGTAGCCAGTTGTAGTGTCCAGCCCCAATAACTCAGGCAGACACAGTGAGGTAGGGTCATGGACCTTCTTTATTAATCATCCGCCTTCTTCATGTCCCAACAGCTTACTGCGCTTTCCTGCCCACTTGGTCCCCAGCTCCTCCCTTTCCGCCTGCCCTCGTCCCTCACTCGGGCCGGTCCTAGTGCCTGACCAGTTGGGTCACTGGGTCTGCTAGAATATCTTATTTTGAGACTCTTGATTTACAGGCAAGTGTAAAGCTCTTCAGTGATGTTGAGGCCTCCTGGTTGTTTACTGTTAAGATCTAAAATATATCTAGTTTCCAACTTTCGGAGTGCCCTCTCCCTGTTCCCGCCCGTTTGTATGGTGGAATGACATCAATTAGAAAGTATTTCAATTCCCTTGGGTCTGCATTATGTTTTTCCCCAAAGTGTCTAGCCACGGCATAGATCGTGTCCTTGTTTTTAATAGCCCTAATATGTTGTAATATACGATTGTGTCCCTGTAGTATGGTGCTCCCTACATATATAAGGGCACAGGGACACTACAAGACGTATACAACAAAGTCGGACTTGCAGGTTAGAGCTTTCTCAATGGGTCTTTCAAAATCACTGAAAGAGGTAGTATACGATGTTCTGGTAACCCCATACTGACATGCTTTGCATGTCCTGCAACGGAAGAAACTTTTTCGTTGTGAAAGCCATGTGTTTTTGGCTTGTAAGAAGGGGTCATTTTTAACCAGTACATCCTTCATTGAAGTTGCTCTGGTGTAAGCTATAGAGGCTCTCTTCGGCAAAGTATGGCCAATGATAGGATCGTCTAAAATCAATGGCCCGTTCTTTCTAATAAGTTGCCGAATTGGTTTGTCCTGTTTACTGTATTTTAAGATAAACCTGAATGTAGGGAATTCTTAAGATTGTCTCTCTTTTTTGTTGCCCTTAACCACCAGGTTGTCTCTTGCCACCGCTCTACTTTTCTTTATGGCTTGCTCTATGTTTTTGTTAGAGTACCCCCTTGCTCTGAATCTGCTGGCACATGCTTGTTGTGCCATATTTAAATCCTCTTCTTTACTACAAATTTTTTAAGCGTAGCATCTCCCCATAGGGGATGCTTTGTATCAAATGGTGCGGGTGGAAGCTGCTCGCATGTAGTATCGCATTGCCAGAAGTAGGCTTTCTATGTAACTTGGTTTCTACTTTGCTATCGAGGATATACACTTCTACATCCCAAAAATGTATGGATGTGGGGCTGATAGTTGAAGTGAAGTGTTAATTGAGATTGTTCATACTTAACTCTGCTATGAACTTTTCTGCTGTTTCTACATCACCTTGCCAAATTAAAAATAAATCATCAATAAAACGTAACCAGCATTTGATGTTATTCTTATTGTTGTAGTATGTTCCTTCATGAGTACCAGCCCCTCCCACCAACCCATATGCAAACACATAGCTGGGGGAGAATCTGGCAACCATGGCTAGCCCACGTTGCTGTTTATACATTGTGTTCTGGAATAGAAAGATATTGTTTTGCAAGCAGAACTCTACTATGTTCATAAGCATTTTTTTATGCTGTATAAGATCAGGAGTCCTTTTACCCAGGTAATGTTGAAGAGCTTGAAGACCATCCTGATGATTAATGGAGATGTATAAGGATGTCACATCCATGGCTATAAGCAAGTAATCTTGCTTCCTTTATATATCTTGAATCTTTGAGAGGAAATCACTCGTATCCCTTACATACGATATATATATATATATATATATAGATATATATATATATATATCTATATATATATATATATATATATATTACCTACTGGCGGTCGCCAGTAGGTATATATAGTTAGAATTTTCAAAAATCCCATAGAGAAAAAATCCTATGTCTAATAACTTTGGCGTTTGTGGACGGAATTGGCTGAAATTTTCAGGAAAATGGAACATTTTGTTTCTGAGCAGCCCCTGAAAATTTGGGGGGGGGGGGGTTCGTCAAGGGGGGCCGAGAAAAAAGGGGGGTCCCAAAACGCGTTTTTCCCATGTTAATTTCCATAGGGCGGTTGGCCTCACTTTTAGCCCGAACGGCTGAATGGATTTGCACGAAACTTGGCAAGATTGTAGGGACTGTTAGTCCGATGTGCCTTTGCTAGGTCTCAATATATGTGCTCCAGTGGATTTTGAGAAATTAACGTTCAAAAAAATATATATATCTGTAGGCGCGCTCCGGGCAGCGCCCCGGTTCGCGTACCTGACGCGTAACGGAACTTCGCGAAGCGAAGCTGATTGGCTCTCCGGTGTCTGTCAACATTCTAAACAGTCCGGAGCGGCCGCCATCTTGTCTCTCGGTAGGATCGAGAGACAAGAGGAGGCCAAAACAAAGGGGGAAATGACCATAAGGGGGCATAGTAGATCCTCCCTGACCCCCTAGGTTTGATGTGGAGGCTTTAAAAGGGCCCCGCGGGGCAATAAAAAAAAAAATGTTTTTTTTGCGTGGGGAGCGCCCGGTACGCGCACCGGGAAGCGGTCTGGGGAGCGTACTATAAGGAAAAAAGAATGATAGACTATGATATTTTGAAATATTGTATGTTTATTGATTGTTCTTTTTGTTGTTTTTTTTGTTTTTTTTTTATTTAAGTAGCAGTATTTATGATTATTAAATATAAATTTATTTTTGGGATTGTGCACAGTATACTATAAGTCTGACTTTACATTATAATCAATTTGGTACTAGTTTATGAATTACATATAAAAATGATTAAAGACAAACAATTTTTTAATATTAAATATAATTTTATTTTTCTGATTCTTTTTCAAAATTTAATAGAACGTCTAACATTTGACTGTCCGATATGTCTTCTTTTTGACTAAACATAACTTCCCACATTTGACCGTCCTCATATTGAAGTAAGAAATCCACAGATTCTACACATTGTAGAAGTTCATGGTCTCGTGATTCATCCATGAATTCCAAGTCAATGGGTTCAATGATTTCCTCATTGTTCATGTCTAGGACAATTTCAAAGGAAACGTTCTGTTCTCCTTGCATTTTTGTGCTGAAATTTGAATAAAAAATAAATATATCAGTAGAGATAGGGCACTGTTGGGTTTAAGTTCAGACAGGTACTTTTGAGGCGTGAAGTAGTACTATTAAAAAGTGCCTGTGAAAAAGCCTAAGTAAATTCATAATTATACCACAGAAACCTAAATCAATCCATAATTATAATAAACAAGCCTTTCTCAATGTCTAACTCTTACAGAGGGATAGTATATAACTATCTGAAAATGTTTTCAAATTTATAAAATAATATCTTACCTTTTAAAAACAAGTTTAAGTTGTGAGTGAAAATGATCTTGCAATGTAGTTCAGGAAGTAGTAGTCAAAATGGCTGTGTTTCTCTCTTTTTTTATATATATTCAGGTACATAACCAATCAAATGTCAGGTAAAAAAAGTAGAAAATGAAAGTAACATTTTAATTGGTTGTCAATTCCAACACTTCAGATGTGTTTTGTGAAGTAATTTACCTCAGGGTATTTAGAGAGGTCTACAGGCTAAATGGTTAAATGGAATTCCAACCAAATTTGTGAAAATGGTAGGGATTGGTATGTAGTATGAGCTAATCTATATTTGGTGAAAGTGTCTCCAGTGGTTTTTCTGTATATTACTTTCCCACCTTTTTTGAGCGAGCGCTTCCCGGTGCGCGCCCCGGTACGCGAACCGGCAGCGTTACGGGAGTCCTCCATTTTGTGTTTCGGTATAATTGAGATACAAGATGGAGGGCACATAATGATCAGAATGGGTAGAAGCGGGCAAGGTACACGTATCCTGACTCCCTAGGTTTTCTGAGGGTGGTTGAGGAGGCCCATATGTGCGGGAAAAAAATTATTTTTTTTAAAATTTCCGCGTGGTTAGCGTCCGGTGCGCGTACCGGGTAGCGCTCCGGGGAGCGTACTTTGGTGAAAATTAGTGAAAAAAGTTAGAGTAAAATAATAATTGTGAGTGATCAGATGTAGGGTAGCTCTGAAAAGAGCTTTTGGGTCCTGTGGCTGATTTAGGTACCTACAAGTAGGTACCAATGCACAGTCTTAAATTCAGGATGAAAATTCTGTTCCCCTCATCTGAGAAGTGAACTCCATCTGCTCTGTAGATATCTTGCATGTAGTAACGCAAGTTATTGTTGTACATGGAGCCCATTCCATGGTCTCTCATGTAAGCTGAAACAGACTTATTTACATGCTTCCTCGATTTCTCAATTTGTGGACAAAATTGGTTCGACCACCTCCATTTCTGTCTTTGGCATATATTTGAATATACCAAGGCAGTTTGAGGAAAAAGTGCCATCAATTGGTCAAAGGTGTCCTTTAAAAGCATTTCCAGACCTACCCCAGTCAAAGTGCCCAAGTCATTTCCTCCACAGTGCACAATTAACAGGTCAGGTTTTGGCAAATGCAAAAAGGTTTTCACCAATGGTATCAATTGGTGACATTTTAATCCTCTGTGGCCAATCCACTTGATTTCCACATTTTGTAAATTGAGGTTGTGTAAATTTCTGTTATCAGCAAACCTTTGAGCCCAGTGGATATAACTATGTCCAACAATCCAGACAGAAAACATGGTGAGAGAAGGTTCTGCTGCAGTCAGATGAAGTGTGGCAATGAAATGGCAGTTGAAAAAATAAGAGTTTATAATGAAAAAAACTGTGGAGTTTCTGTGCTAATGAATCAGTAGCAGTGATTGGTGGATTTTGATTGCTGGAAACAGAAAGTTAGGGTGCATGGATGAGTTCTTTGAAAGATGTAATTTGAATGGTCAAGAAAAAATCATTTTATGAAAGATTGCACTGGATACGCAGGTGTACTGAGAGTTCAGAGTTCAATTGAAACATTGTTGTGTGAAGTTGCAAACATGAGTGGTCTTTCAGGAGGTAGTTGCTATGCAAAAAAGGCAGAAAGGGCAGAGGGGGGAAGGGTGTTGATTTGAAAAAAGTGAGGGAAGAGTTTTGATTGGGTGACATGAGAGATATGTGTGATGAATTACAGCATTTCTGTGCTTTTTTTGTCTGCAGCCTCTGGAGTGCATACCCTTTGTTCTGCTGAAGACAAATTGGTGTGTGTCTGAGACTGTTTTGAAACTCATAAAGTATTTGCTGAGGTGAGAAAAGATTCATTTAATTTATAAAGAGAATAGTATGCTTTAGGGAGAAAATTATGAAGAAAGTTGTGTATTTAAAATGTTGCTTAGTGTCAAGTGTTTTACAAATAGATTTTGTTTCTTTGAGTTACATAGCCATGTTAAAAGTGACGCAAAAATAGTGCAAGGGTCTTACAAAAATGCTTTCATGTGTCTTAGGGCATTTTAACTCACTTCCCCATGAATGTAGGAATATAATTGCTTTACAAGATGTGTTTAAAAACGTTTTTTGAAATCAATTAGGTTTCTTGATATGTACTGATAGAGTTTCATAGGTTGCTTGGGGCATATTTACAAGGCTTTTGAGTTCCTTTGATGTAACTTTTCCCATTTTATTTTAAGACATTTCCTTGTGGTGCAAGGTCCTTGTAAATACGCCCCCATGTGTGCTTGGCAAATTTAGATTTTGATTCTTTGAGTTACATAGCCATGTCAAAAGTAACGCAAAAATGATGCAAGGGCCTTAAAAAAACGATTTCATGTGTCTTAGGGCATTTTAAGTCACTTCCCGATGAATGTAGGTATATAATTGCTTTACATGATGTGTTTAAAAACGTTTTTTGAAATCAATTAGATTTCTGGATATGTACTGCTAGAGTTTCATAGGTTGCTTGGGGCATATTTATAAGGCCTTTGAGTCTCTCTGATGTTATTTTTCCCATTTTAATTTAAGACCTTTCCCCGTGGTGCAAGGTCCTTGTAAATATGCCCCCATCTGTGCTTGGCAAATTTAGATTTTGATTCTTTGAGTTACATAGCCATGTTAAAAGTGACCCAAAAATGGTGCAAGGGCCTTAAAAAACGCTTTCATGTGTCTTAGGGCATTTTAAGTCATTTCCCCTTGAATGTAGGTATATAATTGATTTACATGATGTGTTTAAAAACGTTTTTTGAAATCTATTAGGTTTCTTGATATGTAGTGCTAGAGTTTCATAGGTTGCTTGGGGTATATTTTAAAGGCATTTGAGTCCCTTTGATGTTATTTTTCCCATTTTAATTAAAGACATTTCCCCGTGGTGGAAGGTCCTTGTAAATACACCCCCATGTGTGCTTGGCAAATTTAGATTTTGATTCTTTGAGTTACATAGCCATGTTCCATACAGTGCTCACCTTCTGCATAGTCTTTAATATGCTAGACTCCATCTGCACAATGAGATATCTTAGCAAAGGAAACACAGGAGATGTGATTGTGAAATAAGCAAAAGAAATTCCACATTTTTCAATTACATCACCTGTGTTTCCTAACTTTACGAATCACATTGTGCAGATGAGGTTTAGGCCTGTCCATGGACACAGAAGAGGTCTGGCCTTTGTTCAAGAGTGAAGTGGACATGACTCATTTCATTGGTAGGCCTGCACATGTATTATCTCCTCTGTACTCTTCAACAAGGCTAAATTTCATCTGCAACCCTGAGTAGGCCTCACCTCAAACAAACCTCTGGATAGGCCACACCTTATCGTCATCCTGAATCAATCATTTAAAATGTTAGGGACAGATTTATGATAGCCGTGTGTCTCTTTTGCGCCGCTGTGCGTCACTTTTGTGACGCAGCGGCGGCGCAAAAGATGCGCTATGTTGCGACATATTTACAAAATGATGCATCTAGGCAGATGTGTCATGCTGTAAAATCCTGTGCCGCATGAAACCAATGCAGCAGTGATGCAAAAGATGCACCATGTTGCAAGACAGGCCTCACTTCATCTCCAACAAGATACCGTCAGTTTAAAATGTAAACATTTAGGAGTGTGTAGGGGGCATGGAGAAGCTGAATCTTCTATAAATGTCAAAATTGTTGTATACAGTGCTCAACCTCTGTGTACTCTTTGATATGCTAGACTCCATCTGCACAATGAGATACCTAAGCAAAGGAAACACAGGTGATGTGATTGTGAAATGAGGAAAAGAAATTCCACATTTTTCATTTACATCACCTGTGTTTCCTAACTTTACGAATCACATTGTGCAGATGATGTTTAGGCCTGTTCACGGACACAGAAGAGGTCTGACCTTTGTTCAAGAGTGCAGTAGACATGACTCACTTCATTGTTAGGCCTGCACATGGACTATCTCCTCTGTACTCTTCAACAAGCCTAAATTTCATCTGCAACCCTGAGTAGGCCTCACCTGAAACAAACCTCTGGATAGGCCACACCTTATCGTCATCCTGAATCAATCATTTAAAATGTTAGGGACAGATTTATAATAGCCGTGTGCCTCTTTTGCGCCGCTGTGCGTCACTTTTGTGACGCAGTGGCGGCGCAAAAGATGCGCTATGTTGCGACATATTTACAACTTGATGCATCTAGGCAGATGTGTCGTGCTGTAAAATCATGTGCCACATGAAACCAATGCAGCAGTGATGCAAAAGATGCACCATGTTGCAAGACAGGCCTCACTTCATCTCCAACAAGATAACGTACGTTTAAACTGTAAAGATTTAGGACTGTATGTTGCGACATATTTACAACATGATGCATCTAGGCAGATGTGTCATGCTGTAAAATCCTGTGCCACATGAAACCAATGCAGCAGTGATGCAAATGATGTACCATGTTGCAAGAAAGGCCTCACTTCATCTCCAACAAGATACCGTCCGTTTAAACTGTAAACATTTAGGACTGTGTAGGGGGCATGGAGAAGCTGAATCTTCTGTAAATGTCAAAATTGTTGTATACAGTGCTCAACTTCTGTGTACTCTTTGATATGCTAGACTCCATCTGCACAATGAGATACCTAAGCAAAGGAAACACAGGTGATGTGATTGTGAAATGAGGAAAAGAAATTCCACATTTTTCATTTACATCACCTGTGTTTCCTAACTTTACGAATCACATTGTGCAGATGAGGTTTAGGCCTGTTCACGGACACAGAAGAGGTCTGACCTTTGTTCAAGAGTGCAGTGGACATGACTCACTTCATTGGTAGGCCTGCACATGTATTATCTCCTCTGTACTCTTCAACAAGCCTAAATTTCATCTGCAACCCTGAGTAGGCCTCACCTCAAACAAACCTCTGGATAGGCCACACCTTATCGTCATCAAGAATCAATCATTTAAAATGTTAGGGACAGATTTATGATAGCCGTGTGCCTCTTTTGCGCCGCTGTGCGTCACTTTTGTGACGCAGCGGCGGCGCAAAAGATGTGCTATGTTGCGACATATTTACAACTTGATGCATCTAGGCAGATGTGTCATGGTGTAAAGTCCTGTGCCACATGAAACCTGCGTCAGGTTTCATGTAGGCGTTTTGTTGCAGGGTGGGCATTCATTTGCATGAAAGCCCTGTAAAACTAACACAGTGAAATTTAGAAGATTTCACTGAGTCAGCTTTATGGCATTGCTGAATCAAATCCTTACGCCTGTTTGAAACAGGCATAAGGAGTGATGCACCATGCAATGTGTGGCTTGCCCCTGTGCATTGCAGTAGACATGATGCGCTTACGACGTGATTCCTGCAATGTGATGCTTTTGCGGCACAGATGCGTGACGCATCTGTGCTGTTTTTGCTCAATGGTGCTCCACATTGTAAATGCGGCACATCATGGGTGGCAGAACAGCAGCGCACGTTAACTGGTGCATCCCTGGGTTTGCGCCAGTTAACATAAATCTGCCCCTTTACATTTAAGTATGAGCAGGGGACACAGAGTTGGTGAGGCTTATCCAAGGTTAAGAAGAAATGAGTCCTGTTCACTGAAAAATTGGACATAGGCCTCACCTCCGCAGCATCGCTGGACATGGTTAAATAATATCTGCAAAATGTTACTCTTGTTAAAAAAATTTACAATTATAGTCTCTGAGATTTGTCTCTTACTCTGCAACATCTCATTGTTGTTCTCTTTCTTTAAAGATAACGACAACATCAAGCATGAGTGATAATGAGCAATCTGTTAATCTCGATATTATCATTGAAATTGTGATTGAAACATCAGTGGAAGTAGATCCCTTGGATGATTTAAATCCTGAGGATAATGAAGAACATGATGAGGATGCCGATTTGTCAGAATTGTATGACATAGGGTGGGAAGCTGACCTGCTTGAGCCTATGGAACTATAAACATTTATTTTTAAAAATTACTGGAAATTAAAAGTAAACATGTAAACCGTTTCATTTAAAATTAAACACAACTTCAAAAACAGGTTGTGTGTAGTGTCTTTAATAAAATAGTCAAATATGCTAATAAAATTAGTTCAGATTCACATATAAAACAGCACAGGTGAAATGTAGAAGTATTCCATTTCTTTGCTACTATTTGTGACTACTAAATTTGCCAATGCACTAAAAATTATTATATATGAAAAAATGACAAGTAGTGTGTTAAATTTTTGGCGACTGTTATTGATTTACTGTTTGCTAATAGTGGTTAATAACATTTTTAATTATATTTTACCACAGATTCAACTGCAGATCATTTCAAAAGTACATAATGCCATCTAAACAACGAAACCGAAAGGCTACAAAACGTCAAAGACAGCAGCTTACAAAATTTTTGCAGCAGTCCTCTACAATAAAAACTCGTCAAGTCACCAAGAAAGCTCCGGGTAAGACAACGAAATCATTCATAAGAAACATTTGTAGAAAAAAAAGTAGTACTACAGAAAATGTTTTAGTGCAGAAAAAGAGAACGAATTTAAACGGAAAGGAAAGGCCAATCAAAAATTTTACTGCTAGGGCAGGAGATAACTCTGTGCATGGTAGTAGAAGGAAAAATCAGTTTAGGGACATGTTGAGAAAATTATTGATCAGGCATTTGAAATTAAGCGAAAGTTATTTATTTTGATAATCAATAGAATTAGAAAGCTAAACAAGGCAATTTATGATTTCAAAAGAAATAGTAGATGGAAGAGAACAGTTAATCGTAGTAATTTTTGTGAAGTTTTTTCAGGAGAATGGATGCATAGTTCAAGTTGTGAGGCATTTTTTAATGAGGAGAGTTATTTCCAGGATAATGATTTGGTGCATGCAGTTGACACCAGTGGTCGAGCTTATGGGGTGAAAGATGGTTGTCCAGTTGAAAAAGAAAAACTTGTGACAACAGAGGCAGAAGAGGTGTTAGGTAATGAGGTTTTAGGAAGACGTCCTAAGGGACCAGTGTATATCTGGAAGTGTAGTAGTATTTGCAGTGTGCGACAGGATTCCATCAATTTGCTTTGTGATTTTGTACGGACATTTAATAAGAAAAGTTTAAAACAGAAAATGAAGTTGTTGCAAGAATTAGATCCTTGCAGAGTGAGAGAAGTGACAGGTTTGCATGGTCATTCACTGGCTTGTCTTTCCAGGAGAGTATGCCAGAGTGTTTTTCATCATTTCAGGATGCTAGCAGTGCATCATAATAAAGTGAGGAAATTAGTTAGAATGTTGTATTATGCTAAGAGTCCAGCAATTATGCTTAAACAATTATGCACTGCTCTTTTGCATGGTTCTGAAATAGATGTGAAGAATATTTGTGAAGAAATTGAGTTTTGTTACTTTGCAAGTAAAGAGGAGAATGTTGAAATTGACCCAGAAGAAGAGGGTAATGTGGAAGATAGTGTACAGGTTTCCAGTACAGATAATTTTCAGAAGGAAATTGCCACGTTTCAGGTGAAATCAAGTGAGAGGCCTAATTTCACTTGTGTGTGTTGTCGACGCACTTATTATAAGAATCAGACTAAGTTAGTGGATTTATATGTGAAAAGTGAAAGGGAAAATAATAGTGAATGGAAGGATTTCGTAACATACTTGATGGTAGAAAATTGTTTTGATTTGGGATTGGATCAACGTGTGTGTACTTATTGTTGTAACAAATTAAATAAAAACCGGATGCCTGCTAGAGCGGTTCATAATAATCTGGAATTGGTTGAGATTCCTTCTGAATTGAAGGATTTAAATACTTATGAATCTATTTTGATTCAAAGTATCCATCCCTTTCAGGCTATTGTAAGAATGGAGCCAAAGACAGGGAAATTGCCTCCATCAGATTTACAGAGAGGATTAAAGGGAAGAGTTGTTTATTTGCCTCTAGATTTGAAGAAAAACATTAATACAATTGGAGTAGAAAAAGTGGAAGAGGAACCTCTGGTTATCTTAGTTAATGGGGTTCCGACAAAGAGTAAGAAAATATGGCAAGATTTAGTGGATGTTAGGAAAGTCAAAAAGGCAACATTGTATTTGAAAAAAAACAATAAGTACTACAAGAATGTATATGTTGCAGAAGAGGAAGTAAGTGAAGAAGAGGATAGCGATTTGTGTGCTGGTCAAATTGAGAAAGTAGAACCCTCTAAAAATGAAGAAATATATGAACATTATAGTGTTCATCCTTTGCATTCCAAGGAAGTCATGGGGAATGCTATTGAGTTGTTTCAAATGAAACAAGCCAAAGGGAGTCCCATTAGTGTTTGGGAGGAAAGTTTGGAAGCTCGGTGTTTCCCACAGCTATTTCCAACAGGTCAAGGAGGAAGATATGATGAGCGACCTCATCAAATTCCTGCTTCTGAATACCGGACTTTACGATTGTATGCAGAAGATCCTAGGTTTCGTCAATGCATTCCCTATTTGTTTCATCTCCTGTTTGAAAGCGATCTGTCTGGACTGTCATATGCAGTGAACCACATCTTGAAAAGTGGTGTACAGATGCAAAACATCTCGGCAAGTGACTTTATGGATAAAGTCAATGTGCAAGACAGTATTTTGGATTCTCACCTGATTAATCTCATGGCGTGTCAGCGTGGTGCTAATGAGTACTGGTACCGTCGTCATGGTGATTTAAAATGTATGCTGAGGAACTTAGGAACTCCCACATGGTTCCTCACTCTCAGCTGTGCCGAGTGTGGCTGGGAAGACTTACTTGAATTTCTACGAGAGGCAAATGGAAACATTGAAAATATCGAATTCAAGACACCCGGAGAACTGTGCTCTTTGGATCCAGTGAATGTATGCAGGTACTTCAATCATAGATTTGAAGCTATGATGTCTTTCATCATGAACAAGAAAAATCCACCTTTTGGAGAGGTGTTGGATTTCTTCTGGAGAAAGGAGTACCAAGCAAGAGGTGCTCCTCATATACATATGCTGCTGTGGATCAAGGATGCACCTAAATTTGGAACAGATCCAGAAGACTTAGTGATGAGTTTCATAGAACAGTATTCTACATGTGCTGTTCCAAACGCAAAGGAAGACAAAAGCCTAAGAGAACAAGTTTTACGCTTCCAAAACCATCGTTGTGGAAAGTACTGTCATCGTAAATTCAGAAACAAGGACAAGTTCTACACCAAATATCGTTTCGCCTTTCCACGACCGGTGATTTCTAAAGGAAGAGTGAACAGTTTGATGTCTTCGCTGCGACATAATGTGATGAAGAAATCACCTAAAAACACATACAATTTGAAAAGGAACGAAGAGTCCAAGTACATCAACGACTACAACCCAGTGATTTTGTCCATGTGGAATGCTAACATGGATATACAGTTTGTGGCTGATAACTGTATGGCTGTGGCTCGGTATGTGACATCTTACATCACCAAAAAAGAAAAGACAGAATTGAAGGATATGTGGGAGGACATTTCCCATGAAAAGAGCCTCAGTAAGAAGTTGTACAGTTTCAGTCTGAAGATGTTGTCGCATCGAGAAATCGGAGCTTACGAATGTTCTGATCGGTTGTCTTCAGCAAGTCTCTATGCCAAATCCAGGAGTATCGTTTGGGCGAGTCTTGGTCTTGCTGCAACGCGTAATCGAGTTCTGAAACCTGTGCAGGAAATTGAGTATTTGGCGGAAAAGGAGCCAAACAGTACAGATATTTTGAAGACCAACATGTTGGATACATATTATCCAAATAGAAGCAGTCACCTCGAGAATGTTTGTCTGTATGAGGTTCTACAAAATTACATATTCAAGAGGAACATCAAAGAAGATATTGATAAAGGAGTGTATACAGTAATTGGAAGTGAGGGATGTCTGGTCAAGCAAAGAAAATGCCACTTGGTAAACCATCGAAAATTGAGTGGCGAATCTCCTGAAAGAAAAGAGTTTTTCTATTTAGCACTTTTGCAACTTTTCAAGCCTTGGCGTGCAGAAGAGGAACTGCTTGGAGATTTCCTCTGTTACGAAGACTCTTTCAATGCCGCCAAGGAGACCATAGAATGTCCTGTTTTTCCCAAATATCTAGAAATGTTGAATGCGGAAATCGAGCAGGAAGCAACGATTGCAGCCGAGATTGCTAGAGACAGTTCTCAGGACAGTCAGAGTTCTGTTTCATTGAGTCAGGATCCACTAGGAGGACCAGTTATCGAAAATGAAGCTGCCACTGCCATGATTGAAGTGGAAAGAGCCATGGCACATGCTCAGGAGGATGCGGTTAACTTAGAAGACTTGGAAAGACAACTCAACGTTGAGCAGAGGAAAATATATGACGAAGTTACCAACCAAATAGATCATGGATTAAGTCATGAGAAGAAAGAGTGCTCATGTACGTCGTTGAAGCCTGTCCGACTGTACGTGAGTGGAGAAGCGGGAACTGGAAAAAGTTTCCTCATTAAAGCAATTTCATGTTATTTGCAGAAAAGGACTGAGTCATCGCTGTCTTGTGTTGTCCACGCTCCAACTGGACTGGCAGCACATAACATTAAAGGTATTACTTTGCATCGTCTACTGATGCTGCCAGTGGAGCATGATAACAAATTACAATACCACAAGTTATCTGGAGATGCTTGTTGTGAAGTTTCAAGAGTCTTGAGGAAAATGAAACTTCTTATCATTGACGAAGTAAGCATGGTTTCCAATGTCATGCTTGCCTTTGTGCATTTGAGAATGCAAGAAGTTCTCAAAACAGAGTATGATGTGTTATTTGGTGGCAAACACATCATTGTTTTCGGTGATCTTCTGCAGCTGACACCAGTGAAAGGACAACCTGTGTTCAAAATGCTCACGCATGAAGATACCAGGAAGTGCCTAGGGAGTATTGGCAACGTCAATATATGGTTAAACTTCAATTATGCTGAACTGCGTGAAAATATGCGTCAAGCTAAGGATGAAGATTATAAGAATATTCTACAAGATGTTAGAATCGGAAAAGTGACCGAGCATGGGAAAGAAGCTTTACATGCACGATTACTGTCAAATTTGTATCCAGAAGAAGACGTTGTGCCTGAGAATATTTTTCAGAAAATTACCGAGAAGAAATCTGGAATATGTTTGATGCCAACTCTTGCAGAATGTGCCATCTTCAACAACAAAATGTTGCATTTAGAAAACCAAGAGATTGTGAAACTGGAAGCTATTGACAGAGTAGAGCATATGGGAGCAACAATTATTTTGTCTGAGAATTTGAACTCAAAATTGGATTCATTAGAGAAGACTATGAATGTGTGCTTAAATTGCCGTATAATTTTAAGAAGGAATTTACATGTTGAAAGAGGTCTGGTAAATGGATCAATGGGTAATGTTGTTGATGTTGAGAAATACAGAAATAGAGATGGAATTGAATTTTTAAAAATTAAATTTGATGGCATTGAGGAAGTACAGCTAATTGGTCGTTGCTCTGCTAGGTTTTTGCTTGTAAAAGACTTATATGTTCGCTGTAAGCAGTTTCCTGTTTGCTTGGCATATGCGGTGACAATCCATAAATCGCAAGGTTTAAGTGTAGACAGTGCATTGGTGAATATTGGCAGTTCTGTGTTCAAGGAAGGTATGGCATATGTGGCATTGTCACGAGTCAGAACTTTATCGGGATTGTACTTGATTGAGTGTGATGTCACAAACATTTGTGCGGATCTAGATTGTGTTAAGGAATACAATAGGTTAAGAAGAGAGTATGCGCCACATTGGCCTCAATATCCTTTGTTTGAGAAACGTGTGGTAGGCCGGAAACGAAGAAATGTGACCAATAGTAGAGAGGTTGTAGCAAAAAGACGAAAAGTCGATGAACCAGAAATTATAAGCAGAAAGAAAAAGGATTTTGTTGAAGATGTTGTTGGTTTTCAATTTGAAAACAGTTCTGGTGTCAACTGCTATGCTAATGTAGTGGTTAATGTTTTGTTTTCTCTAGAAAATTTAAAAGAAGAGATTGTGGTCAATTCGGATCAAAGATTTTGCAGTTTGTTGAATTCTGTGTTAGAGAAATGTAGCACTGATAGAACAAAAATAGAAAGTGTGTCTGAAATTCGAAATCTGTTAGACAAATGTTCAGGTCAAACGCAATTCTCTCAAAATATTCAGCAAGATTGTCAGGAGATTTTAATGTATATGCTTGATGTATTGCAAGATGAAGGTGTAGATGTAGATCACCTGTTTGGGCTTTCTTATCAATGGCAGCATGACTGCGAGAACTGTAGGGTATCAAGTACTACTAGTGTAGACTCAGAAAATGTATATATTTAACTTTGACAGACAGTAAATCAGTGTCCTTTAATAAGCTAGTAAAAGCAGCTGATCACAACATGAAGTGTAGCCAATGTAAGTCTGAAATGTTGTCCACATTATTTATACGAACATATGGCCAGTATGTCATTTTAATGTTCCAACGATGTAGGCCTGATGGAACAAAATTGACACCTTTAATTAAAAATTTTGTGGCTTCGCAGTTGTCAATATCAGGAAGGACTTTTGTAACTGCAGCAATTATATATCATGACGGTCCTTCAACAACATCAGGACATTACACAGCTTATTTGAAGTCTAGAAACGGCTGGTCATTCTGCAATGATTCTGTTTTAACTTTAAAAAAAAAATTGCCTTTTGACCTTAAAAATTCTTACCTGGTGTTTTTACAACCAAAATTTTAGGGAAAGAATCTCGGGATTTGCTCTGAGGAATTTCAAGAGGTTCTAATGGCTCCTACACTATTTGGCCTTGAGGATAAGTGTAGTACAGAGTCAAAATTTATTTTTGAGTTTAAAGTAGTTACTGAAAAAAAAAAGGTTTTCTTACAGAAAGTGGTGGGCACGGATTAGTTAAAGGACAACAGAGTATTTCCCAAAGCAAACGGTGTTCTTACCATAACACTTGATGTCATGGAAAAATAACTGCACTTTGAATGAGTTCAGAAAAACTGTTTCTTTTAATAAGCTAATTCAAGCAGCCAATCAAAACATGAATGAATGAAATGGGATTTGTCTACGCGCAACTATGCCCAATGGGCGTCAAGGCACCTAACTCAAAAAACTGGCAGAGGACAACCAGAGACAGGAGCTTACTGATAGGCTTTAATGAAACACCAAGTTTTCAAAGCTTTCCTGAAGAGATCAAGTGAAGGCTGTGATTTGATCTCCAGGGGAAGTGAGTTCCATAATTGGGGTGCCAGAATGGAGAAGGCCTTGCTCCCCCATCTAGCCTTCCTAGCACGTGGGACTACCAGTTGATTTAGTTCTAGAGAGCGCAAACATCTGTTCGGGACATACCTAGTGAGCAAGGATCCCAGAGCATCGGCCGGGCCTGCCATCAGGGCACTGTAGGTCAGGCAGAGAAGTTTGAACGAAACTCTGGAGGGGATAGGGAGCCAGTGGAGATTCTTCCTTGCCAAGGTCGCAGAGGACAGCCACGGCAGGGCCAAAACAAAACGCGCAGCCGCATTCTGCACAACCTGCAGGCGCTGCAAGAGGCCCTTGTTGGCCCCGGCATAGAGTGAATTACAATAGTCGAGCCTTGAGCCAACAAGAGCGATCACAACCTGCTTACGTGCCTGTGGGGAAAGATAGTAAACGATTCTTTTCAGAGTCCTGATGACACCCCAACAGGTGGCCACCGTCCTGTTGACCTGAAGTTCCATGGAGAGCCGGGTGTCAAAGATGACGCCTAGGTTCCTAGCAGATTGTGTGGGAGTGGGGCAGATACCTAAAAATGGAGGCCACCACTCACCTGACCACATGCCCTGGTCATTGCCAAAGACCAGGACCTCAGTTTTGTCACCGTTCAACTTTAGGGAGTTGAAAATCATCCACTCTGCATGGAGTAGAGGTAATGTAAGCCTGCAATGCTGTCGACATATTTTGAACAAACTTTTGGTTATAAAGTCATTTAAAAATTCCAACTATATAAACCTGATGAAAATAAGTTTTCAACTTTAATTACAAATGTTGTGGCTACACAGTTGTTGATTTTAGGAAGAAAATTTCTAACTGCAGCTATTATATGACATGATGGTCCTTTGACAACATCCACTGTGATCAAGAGAATTAAATAATTGTAGTAGTCATAGAGGTAGTGTAATGTGCCTCATAGTAAGCAGTATCAGTGTCATAGGAAATGTGGAACATGAGTGAGCAAGAAGGGTGAGATATTACTAGTACAGGATTGTGAAAGTGATCTTGAACGTTTTCTTTCTGAAAGTTGCGGAAATACAAAATGACGGGATTTGCTTAGAAGAATTCCAAGAGTTATAAATGGCTCTTACACGATTTGGACTTGTGGAAAAGTGCGGTAGAGAGCGAGAAGTCATTTATTGTATGTAACATATTTGTCAAAACGATGGAGCTTTTCTTTCAGAAAGTGGCGGGCTGAAAATAATAACAGCACAACAGAGTGTAAGCTGTTCATAGGATATCCTTCAACGTCATGGAAAGTAAGTTACTTTTCAGGAGTTCTGATTTCTGATTGGTTATGTTATATGGGTTTTTTAAACACAATCATTTTGATTGTGGTTTTTTTCCCCTGCTGTTATATGATGAATACCTTCAAGTCACTGTTTTTAGTGAAATTTGATAAATTCTGAGAACAGCAAAAATAAACCATTTAACATGTATAATTAATTCTGTACTTTTTGTATTTATGATATACATTTAGAACTGTGTAGTAGGCATGGAGAAGCTGAGGCTTCTGTAAGTGTCAAAGTTGTTGCATACAGTGCTCACATTCTACGTAGTCTTTCATATGATAGACTACATCTGCACAATGAGATACCTAAGCAAAGGAAACACAGGTGATGTGATTGTGGAATGAGCAAAAAAAATTGCACGTTTTTCAATTACATTACCTGTGTTTCCTAACATTACAAATCACATTGTGTAGATGAGGTTTAGGCCTGTGGACAGAGGAGGTCTGACATTTGTTCAAGAGTGCAGAGGACATGACTCACTTCATTGGTAGGCCTGCACATGTATTATCTCCTCTGTACTCTTCAACAAGCCTAAATTTCATCTGCAACCCTGAGTAGGACTCACCTGAAAGAAATCTGTGGGTAGGCCACACCTTATCAGCATCTAAAAACAATCATTTAAAATGTTAAGGGCAGATTTATGATGGCCGTGCGCCTCTTTTGCGCCGCTGTTCCGTCACTTTTGTGATGCAGCAGCAGTGTAAAAGATGCACCATGTTGCAAGATAGGCCTCAGTTCATCTCCAGCAAGATACCGTCAGTTTAAAATGTATATAATTAGGACTGTGTAGGGGGCATGCAGAAGCTGAGGCTTCAGTAAGTGTCAAAGTTGTTGCATGCAGTGCTGCACTTCTGCGTACTCTTTCAAATGCTGGACTACATCTGCACAATGAGATACCTAAGCAAAGGAAACACAAGTGATGTGATTGTGAAATGAGCAAAAGAAATTGCACGTTTTTCAATTACATCACCTGTGTTTCCTAATATTACGAATCACATTGTGCAGATCAAGTTTAGGCCTGTCCAGGGAAACAGAGGAGGTCTGGCCTTTGTTCAAGAGTGAAGTGGACATGACTCACTTCATTGGTAGGCATGGACATGTATTATCTCCTCTGTACTCTTCAACAACTCTAAATTTCACCTGCAACCCTGAGTAGGCCTTACCTCAAACAAACCTCTGGATAGGACACACCTTATTGGCATCCTGAAACAATCATTTAAAATGTTAGGGACAGTTTTATAATGGCTGTGCACCTCTTTTGCGCTGCCGTTGCAGACAGCAGCAGTGCAAAAGATGCACCATGTTGCAAGATAGGCCTCACTTCATCTGCATCAAGATACTGTTAGTTTAAAATGTATATTTTTAGGACTGTGTAGGGGGCATGGAGAAGCAGAGGCTTCTGTAAGTGTCAAAGTTGTTGAAAAACTGTTTGTCCTTCAATCTTTTCCCTTGTCTTTTCTAATTTTTAAATACATGTTTTAATATTTTTCAAATGTTTGTTCTCTCTTTCACAGATTGAAAGTATAAAAACAACAAGTGACTAAGTTAACGACAATTATAAGGTAAATGTTTTGTACTCTTTTCGTTACATTTCTATCACATTTAACTTCTATTAGTTCCACTACTTCATTTCTTTAACCCTCACTTTCCTGCCTTTGCTACTTCCCTCATTCCTTTCTCTATTACTTACTTACTCTACTCCTTCCACTCTTTTTCTCAGTCCCTCTCTTCTCATACTTCCTCACTCTTGTTCACTCACTCCGTCTCTATTACTCTCACTGTCTCTGACTGATCACTCTTTCACTACTTGTTCATTATGCTTTCTCTCTGTAGTTCAAGCACACTAAGGGGCATATTATCAACACAGGCAATAAAATTATCGCTGCTTTTATCGGCAGAAAACTGCCGCAAAAGTGGCTTTAGCGGCAGTTTTCTTCCGCAAAAGCAGCTTTAGCGGCAGTTTTCTGCCGATAAAAGCAGTCATTATCGGCAGAAAACTGCCGCAAAAGCGGCTTTAGCGGCAGATTTCTGCCGATAAAAGCAGCGATAATTTTATCACCTATGTTGATAATATGCCCCTATGTTATTTACATTTCTTTGCTGTTTCAATCATTCCTTTTCTGTTACTTATTCTTTTCTGCTTTCTGTTTTTTCTCTCTGTTATTCCACATGTTTTAATCTTATTTTGAACATTCACTCACATTCTCTAAGAAACTCTTGTTTATTATTCTTCTACTCTACTTTGTTTCTTCCACTTCCTTATCTATTTTGTTTTTCACAATTACACCCTCTTCCATCTTTTCTTCGGTAAATAGATCTATTAAACAGTATCTCTGTGTTACTCCCTATAGCTGTCTTTCTTTTAACATTACTCTCTGTTCCTTCCCTTATACTTACTCTTCTTTTTTTTTTTTTTTTAATTTTGGTTCGCTCCCGGTTCGCGTACCGGCGAGCGAACCGGGAAGCGAACCAAAAGAAATAGAGGTTGCCAGAGTGCTAAACATTCTAGCAATTTTTTTATAAAGGGGAGGTAGTTCTGAAAAGAACTTTTTTTTAATTATTTTTGTTGTTTTATATTTTTTTTATTATTTTTCTGAACAATTTTTTACTTTTTTTGTATTTTTTGAACGGTTTTATATTTTTTTTGTTTTTTTTTAGGGAGAACAACGAAAAACAGGCATTACAAAGGGCTCAACAGGAGCAAAACATTTTTTTATTTTTTGGGGTGTTTTGAGCACTTGTGGTTTTCAAATGCTCTGTTTATCAAATTGATACTCATATTTGCACATGAGAGTAGGTCACCACAATAAAGGCACACTATCTTCATGTGCACAAAATTATGTTGAATGTTTGGCACCGTTTCCCGCGCCTCTGGCCCCGACAGAGTTACCTGTGCCGATGTACTGGCCACAGGAGTTGGTGGGTTGTCTTGGAGGTGACGCATCTCTGCAACGTTGTAATTCAGTGGATGCCACCTCTGCATATGACGGTGCATAGTATAGTTGCCGTAACTATACTTTTTATCTGTGCCTCTAGATAAAACATCTTTACATATGAGGCATGTCACGTGGCGAGCATTCACTTTTTTTTGGCCTTGAGGAAAAGAAAAAAACTGCCAAATAAAACTATCTTTGTGGTGAGATATCCGGGGCTCCTCACGTAAAAACTGTCTTGGCTGTACTTCCTCTTCCTCTTCTTCGTCCTCTTCCTCCTCTGGGTTGGGAAGCAACTGTGGAGGTGGTCCTTCCTTCCTAGGTGGTTGTGGTGGTGGTGGGGGTCCACCAGCTGCAGCTACTACAGATGCCATTATTTTAATAAGCAAAAACAGGTCTTCCTCTCACAAAGATGAAAGTCAGAGTGAGGAAAGAAGGTGGGGGCTTTCATCATTTGGGGAAAAAAATGTTCTAAACCAATGAAAAGTGTTATTTTTAGGTCACATGACCTAGCCTTACATCATTAGGAAACCAAAAGTGAAATGAACCAATAGAAAGTTTTATTAACAAGTCACATGACCTGTTACGCTTACGTTACGCGCTCCGCGCCGCGCCCCGGATCGCTTCCGGGGAGCTGCGCTTCGCGCCTCGGTTCGCGCTCCGGAGCACTTCCGGGTGCGCTAACGCGGCACGTCATAAGACGCATTACGCGGCAACGCGATACGTCGCGCTTATGCGACGCGCCCCGGATCGCTTCCGGGGAGCTGCGCTTCGCGCCTCGGTTCGCGCTCCGGAACACTTCCGGGTGCGCTAACGCGGCACGTCATAAGACGCATTACGCGGCAACGCGATACGTCGCGCTTACGCGACGCGTCACGATGTTGTTTTCTAACGCGGCAGTTGCGCTAACGGAACGTTTACCGGTTCGCGGACCAGGTCGCGGCACCAAATTGAGCTAACGGGAAGCTACCCGGTGCGCGGACCGGTAGCAAAACAATAAAAAATAAAAAAAAATGTTTATATATATATACATAAAAAAATTATATTAAAAACATATAAAATATTTTTTTCGATTTAAAGAAGAATACATTTTAAAGCTTTTGATATTTGCTATTAAAAAACCATTGAAATTCACTGAAAAAAAACATAGGTTATAGACCATATATAGTTAGGAATTAGCATTTACAAAACCTTGAAAATTCACTGAAAAAACCATAGGTTATAGACCATATATAGTTAGGAATTAGCATTTACAAAACCTTGAAAATTCACTGAAAAAACCATAGGTTATAGACCATATATAGTTAGGAATTAGCATTTAAAAAACCTTCTTTTACTCACACAAAACCATTGAAATTCCATATATAGTTAGTTGCACTAACTATATATCACGCACCCGCAATCCACTGCTGATGATGTCACATATTACATCATTCATGACATGGTCAGTGACATCACTGATGACATCACTGATGACATCTCAAATGACATCACTGATGACATCACTGATGACATCTCATTTGACATCAATGACCACATCACTGATGATATCATTCATGTGACAATACAATGCATCTCCTCACATTTTAATATAACCTCTGTTACACCCAGTGTTAAATACAGAGTATAATTTTTGAAACCATTGACACACCAATACTAGTTACTACATACGCACTCACTGATTCCTACGTCTACACACACATTCACTCATTCACCCATACAATCATTCATACATACAATCACTCATCTTTACAACACTATCATATGCACTCATACACCTATACAGACACTCACACTCTGCCACTCATCCATGGAGTTACTCACACACCTAGTCAGTCCTGTAAAGAATCAATCACACTTCCATTTTCTTGTCTATACAGTTAAACATAGAGCACCTTACATTTTCAAACATATACTAACACATACTTACTCTCTTATACAATCATTGATACAAGTACACATTGATCTGCACAGAGTCACACACCTCCCAGCCAGCCACACACACACTCAGTCTCCCATACAAATACTTGGACAATCAATCAATAACCCATATAGTTAATCATATAGCTACTGATCAACACATGCAGCAGTTTACAGAACAACAGACATAATGATGCACACATTAAGACAGTTTAGTCACTAACCCATGCACTCAGTGAGACACATTTAATCACTCACTCATACATTCAGTCATGCACCTACTAAATCCTTCGTCCAGACACTTATACTTCCACTCATTCTTCAATATGTAAGACATATTTTAACTTTACAGAAACATACAGTCACTGGATGTTGTCATCAGTGATGTCATTTGAGATGTCATCAGTGATGTCATCAGTGATGTCACTGACCATGTCATGAATGATGTAATATGTGACATCATCAGCAGTGGATTGCGGGTGCGCGATATATAGTTAGTGCAACTAACTATATATGGAATTTCAATGGTTTTGTGTGAGTAAAATAAGGTTTTTTAAATGCTAATTCCTAACTATATATGGTCTATAACCTATGGTTTTTTCAGTGAATTTTCAAGGTTTTGTAAATGCTAATTCCTAACTATATATGGTCTATAACCTATGGTTTTTTCAGTGAATATATATATATATATATATATTACCTACTGGCGGTCGCCAGTAGGTTGTTATAGTTAGGATTGATTTCCATAGGAAATCCTCAACATTCTATTGGGAATAACTTTGGCGCCGGTGGACGAATCTTCGCAAATTTCTCAAAGAAGATGGCCCGCTCCACTCTGCTCCTTCCCTGAAAGTTTGGGGGGGATTCGTAAAGCGGGGGCCGAGATAAAAGGGGGGTCCCAAAACGTGTTTTCCCCATGTTAATTTCCATAGGGCGGTTGGACTCACTTTTAGCCCGAACGGCTGAATGGATTTCCACAAAACTTGGCAAAATTGTAGGGACTGGTAGCCCGATGTGCCTTTGCTATGTCTCAAGATATGTGCTCCAGTGGATTTTGAGTAATTTAGGTTAAAAAAATATATATATATCTGGGCGGAGCCTAACCACACATCTGATCTGATTGGCTGTCAGCACTTCATCCAAGAAGTGTTGGCAGCCCTCTTGGGACCAATATACATGATAGCACCTCATTAAAAAGCATTGTAGTTAATAGAGGGTTTTAGGACTTTAGTTACATTATAAATCATTTGTTGATGGTACCATACTCATTTTAGGAATTGTGGTGTGTTCTAAGGTGATTTTACCATGTGAAAAAACCTTCTGCTGTGATATCATGAATCATGTTTGAAAGAAAACTAATATCTCATGATTTTCCCACAGTGGTTTGGAAGGGGAATCCATAAGCTAAACTGAAAGCATATTTTCTGTAAATTCACATTATCTTTCTCAGTCATGTGAGAATGAAGTCTGACATTCTCAGTAAAACATGTACATCCAACAAGGACAGAGACTGTCAGTTTATTCCTTTGTGTTCTACTGCAGCCTCCTAGAGTGTGCTAAAGAACAACTAGAGCGCTAACAGTCCTACTTATTACAAAGGTATAGCACACCTGAAGCCATCGTGATGGGAATAAAGTGGTAACTCCTAAAACATTTCATTTAAAAAGGAACAAAATGAGGGGGTATATTATGCCATAGAAAGTATTATTAGTGCTGCAAAAAGAAAAATTAGGGCACATTTTGAGTGACTTCTCAAATCCTCTTCTATTTCATTAAAACATTCTGACATGCAGTCTCCCAAGATGGCCACCAGAGACAAAAGAGCCCAAATGTAGCCCAAATATCACCCAGATGTAGCCCAAGTATAGCCGAATGACAGAATGTCCCAGAGTCTTCTAAAGAACAACTAGAGCGCTAACAGTCCTACTTATTACGGAGAGGTGTGGCGCCGCGGCCGGGGCGACTGACGCTGGAATCTGGGGATCAGGGTTCGATCCCCGGCTCCGGCGGCAGGTTAGCCCAGCACCATGCGACTCTGGGCAATAGCTTGCTTAATCTTCCCGACGGCCCCCAGCGCCTAGAGACCCTAACGGGTGATTGTGCGCTATACAAATGTGGATTATTATTACAAAGGTATGGCACACCTGAAGCCATCTTGATTGGAATAAAGTGGTAACTCTTAAAACATTTAATTTAAAAAGGAACAAAATGAGGGGGTATATTTTGCCATAGAAAGTATGATTAGTGCTGCAGAAAGAAAAATTAGGGCACATTTTGAGTGACTTCTCAAATCCTCTTCAATTTCATTAAAGAAATTCTGACATGCAGACTGAAACATGCACTTTGAATACCAGCAGCAGACTTCCCTGGTGAGCAGTAGCTTTACTACAGTGATCTAATGAGCAACTAGAGTGCTAACATTCAGAATGTATGGCAAATGTGTGACACATCTGAATGCCTTCTTGATGGAACCAAAGTAAACAAGCATTGAAAATGCAATAGATCTCGCCCTCGTTTAAGTTAAAGCCATTCTGTTTGTAATGAGGTGGCTTTTTAGCTTTGCTTTTATTAGTGTTTTTTAAACTTTCATGTAAATAACATGCATCTGTATGCATATATGTATATGTATGCATGCATTTATATTTGTATTTATATAGATATACTGATTATATATGTTTATATATGTATGTATATACATACACATACATATATATAAATGCATATGCATATATATATGTGTATATGTGTGCGTGTAGAGAGAGGTAGAGAGGTAGAGGTGTAGAGGTAGAGAGGTAGAGGTAGAGAGGTAGCGGTAGAGAGGTAGCGGTAGAGAGGTAGAGACTAGTAGAAAGAGAAGTAGAGAGAGGTAGAGAGTGAGTAATAGAGAGTAGAGAGTGAGTAGTAGAGAGTAGTAGAGAGCAGTAGAGAGAATAGCAGAGAGTGAGTAGTAGAGAGTAGTAGAGAGAATAGTAGAGTGAGTAGTAGAGAGTAGTAGAGAGTGAGTAATAGAGAGTAGTAGAGAGTAGTAGAGAGTAAGTAGTAGAGTGAGTAGTAGAGAGCAGTAGAGAGTGAGTAGTAGAGAGTAGTAAAGAGTGAGTAGTATAGAGTAGTAGAGAGTGAGTAGTAGAGAGTGAGTAGTAGAGAGTAGTAGAGAGTGAGAGAGAGAATAGTAGAGAGTAGTAGAGTGAGTAGTAGAGACTAGTAGAGAGAGAGAGTAGTAGAGAGTGAGTAGTAGAGTGAGTAGTAGAGAGTGAGTAGTAGAGAGAGAGTAGTAGAGAGTAGTAGAGAGTAGTAAAGAGTGAGAAGTAGAGAGTGAGTAGTAGAGAGTAGTAGAGAGTGAGTAGTAAAGAGTGAGTAGTAGAGAGTGAGTAGTAGAGAGTGAGTAGTAGAGAGTGAGTAGTAGAGAGTAGTAGATAGTGAGTAGTAGGGAGTGAGTAGTAGAGAGTAGTAGAGAGTAGTAGAGTAGTAGAGAATGAGTAGTAGAGAGTGAGTATTTGAGAGTAGTGGAGTAGGAGAGAGTAAGTAGTAGAGAGTTATGTTATGTTATGTTATATTATGTTACATACATTTGTATTGCGCACAGCTGCCCCAGCTAAGGGGCGTCCTGGCGCATGGCAGGTAATATGCAACACCTACAGGAAAACACAACAGATAAAGAGACAAAGAGCTGGTTTATTAAAACAAAAAGGTTTTTAACCCCTTCGCTGCTAGGCCTTTTCCCCCTCCTGTGCTAAGGCTTTTTTGGGTGTTTTGGGGTAGTGCGCGCTTAGGCCCTTGTACCTTTTTGACCACATAAGGTATCCACGCCAAATTTGCGTCCTTTTCTTCCAACATCATGTGGATTCTAAAGGCGCCCAGGGTTTGTGGATTCCCTTGGAGGGGTCCCAGAAATTAACCAAAATATAGTGATTTTTTGATTTTTTCAGAAAAATGGGAAAAATGGGCTGCAAATGAAAGCCTCTGGGTTTTTTCCTGAAAATGGTATCAAAAAGGGTTTGTGGGGCTGAATTCTCCATTTTCTCAGCTTTTAGGGAATGACAGTCTTTTGTCAGAGAACCGAACTTTTTCACTCAGTTTTGGCATTTTTCTGGGACATAGCCTATTTTTGCTATTTTTAGAGCTTTCCACCTCTTTCCAGTTAATGGTAGAAATGAGTTTGAAAGCAATAATGGATCCTGGAAAGATTTACATTTTCGAAAAGTAGACAAACTTCTGAATTCAGAAAGGGGTCATTTGTCTAAATCCATGAAGGTTTCGTTATAGAAACTAACAGTTAGATATTGGAATATTTGAAAATTTGTTGAAAAAAACAGCCTTTTGTCTCAACGTTTTCACCTATAACTTTTTCTACTTTTGACAGCTCTTGGAAAGCAATATACTGTTACATCCGTTAGACCTTCCTGGTTGTGGGGATATATAGGACTTGTAGTTTCACCAAGAACCCGACGAACCCAGATCCAAAAACTGAGCAGCAACTTGCAATGGTATTTTTTCATTTACTGGGTATAGTGCACTTTGTCTTGGAAAATGTATACATGGAATAATCTGTATGAAAGACACCTATGTATTTATGAATTGGGTACAAATTATAGAGTTCAGAACCAGTATATAATTGGACATTTTCAAAGTTGGGAATACTCATACTAGCATGAGAATTATTGGTCATTTTTCATAAAGTTTTTTTTTTTATACAATGTCTTTCATTCAAAGGGAGAAATGCAAGAAAGCTCAATTGGTAAGAACAGTTGATTTACAAATCTGAATTACCCCAAGTGTCCCGATAAAAACGGTACCTCACTTGTGTGGGTCGGCCTTGTGCCTGCGACAGGAAACGGCGCAAAATGCAACGTGGTCACACCTACATTTTGCAGTTACAAATTGACCCTTTTTTGGCAAAGTGCCTACCTGTAGTTTTTGCACCCTAGTTCTTCCGGCACCTAGGGAAACCTAGCAAACCTATACATTTTTGAAAAGTAGACACCCAGGGGAATTCAGGATGGGATGACTCGACTGCCTACCACCAGGTTTTGTTACCCAGAATCCCTTGCAAAGCTAAGATTTTGACAAAAAAAACACATTTTCCCCACATTTCTGTGGTGGAAAGTTCTGGAATCTGCGTGGATCAACAAATTTCTACCCACCCAGCGTGCCCCCCGGTCTCCCGAAAACAATGGTACCTCACTTGTGTGGGTCGGCCTTATGCCTACGACGGGAAACGGCACAAAATGCAACGTGGTCGCACCTCAATTTCCCAGTGAAATCTTAAGCTCTTTGGACAAAGAAACTACCTTTTTCTTTTGAGCCGTAGCTCAGCCAGCACCTAGGGAAACCTAGCAAACCTATACATTTTTGAAAACTAGACACCCAGGGGAATTCAGGATGGGGTGACTTGTCTGCCTACCCCCAGGTTTGTTTACCCAGAATCCCTTGCAAACCTAAAAATTTGACCAAAAAACACATTTTCCTCACATTTCTGTGGTGGAAAGTTCTGGAATCAGCATGGATCAACAAATTTCTACCCACCCAGCGTGCCCCCAGGTCTCTCGAAAAAAATGGTACCTCACTTGCGTGGGTAGGCATAGTGGCTGCGACATGAAACAGCGCAAAACGCAGCATGGTCGCACCTCAATTTCCCAGTGAAATTTAGCACGATTCAGACAAAAAGACTAACTTTTGTTTTTGTGCCGTAGCTCTGCCAGCACCTAGGGAAACCTAGCAAACCTATACATTTTTGAAAACTAGACACCCAGGGAAATTCAGGATGGGGTGACTCGTCTGCCTACCCCCAGGTTTTGTTACCCAGAATCCCTTGCAAACATAGAGATTTGACCAAAAAAACACATTTTCCTCACATTTCTGTGGTGGAAAGTTCTGGAATCTGCGTGGATCAACAAATTTCCACCCACCCAGCGTGCCCCCAGGTCTCCCGAAAAAAATGGTACCTCACTTGCGTGGGTTGGCATAGTGGCTGCGACATGAAACAGCGCAAAACGCAGCATGGTCGCACCTCAATTTCCCAGTGAAATTTAGCACGATTCGGACAAAAAGACTACCCTTTGTTTTTGCGCCGTAGCTCTGCCAGCACCTAGGGAAACCTAGCAAACCTATACATTTTTGAAAACTAGACACCCAGGGCCATTCAGGATGGGGTGACTCGTCTGCCTACCCCCAGGTTTTGTTACCCAGAATCCCTTGCAAACATAAAAATGTGACAAAAAACACATTTTCCTCACATTTCTGTGGTGGAAAGTTCTGGAATCTGCGTGGATCAACAAACTTCCACCCACCCAGCGTGCCCCCAGGTCTCCCGAAAGAAATGGTACCTCACTTGCGTGGGTAGGCATAGTGGCTGCGACATGAAACAGCGCAAAACGCAGCATGGTCGCACCTCAATTTCCCAGTGAAATTTAGCACGATTCGGACAAAAAGACTACCTTTTGTTTTTGCGCCGTAGCTCTGCCAGCACCTAGGGAAACCTAGCAAACCTATACATTTCTGAAAACTAGACACCCAGGGCAATTCAGGATGGGGTGACTCGTCTGCCTACCCCTAGGTTTTGTTACCCAGACTCCCTTGCAAACATAAAAATGTGACCAAACAAACATATTTTCCTCACATTTCTGTGGTGGAAAGTTCTGGAATCTGTGTGGATCAACAAACTTCCACCCACCCAGCGTGCCCCCAGGTCTCCCAAAAAAAATGGTACCTCACTTGCGTGGGTAGGCATAGTGGCTGCGACATGAAACAGCGCAAAACACAGCATGGTCGCACCTCAATTTCCCAGTGAAATTTAGCACGATTCGGACAAAAAGACTACCTTTTGATTTTGCGCCGTAGCTCTGCCAGCACCTAGGGAAACCTAGCAAACCTATACATTTTTTAAAACTAGACATCCAGGGCAATTCAGGATGGGGTGACTCGTCTGCCTACCCCCAGGTTTTGTTACTCAGAATCCCTTGCAAACATAAACATTTGACCAAAAAAACACATTTTCCTCACATTTCTGTGGTGGAAAGTTCTGGAATCTGCGTGGATCAACAAACTTCCACCCACCAAGCGTGCCCCAAGGTCTCCCGAAAAAAATGATACCTCACTTGCGTGGGTAGGCATAGTGGCTGCGACATAAAACAGCGCAAAACGCAGCATGGTCGCACCTCAATTTCCCAGTGAAATTTAGCACGATTCGGACAAAAAGACTACCTTTTGTTTTTGCGCCGTAGCTCTGCCAGCACCTAGGGAAACCTAGCAAACCTATAAATTTTTGAAAACTAGACACCCAGGGCAATTCAGGATGGGGTGACTCGTCTGCCTACCCCCAGGTTTTGTTACCCAGAATCCCTTGCAAACATAGAAATTTGACAAAAAAAACACATTTTCCTCACATTTCTGTGGTGGAAAGTTCTGGAATCTGCGTGGATCAACAAACTTCCACCCACCCAGTGTGCCCCCAGGTCTCCAGAAAAAACTGGTACCTCACTTGCGTGGGTAGGCATAGTGGCTGCGACATGAAACAGCGCAAAACGCAGCATGGTCGCACCTCAATTTCCCAGTGAAATTTAGCACGATTCGGACAAAAAGACTACCTTTTGTTTTTGCGCCGTAGCTCTGCCAGCACCTAGGGAAACCTAGCAAACCTATACATTTTTGAAAACTAGACACCCAGGGCAATTCAGGATGGGGTGACTCGTCTGCCTACCTCCAGGTTTTGTTACCCAGAATCCCTTGCAAACAAACATTTGACAAAAAAACACATTTTCCTCACTTTTCTGTGGTGGAAAGTTCTGGAATCTGCGTGGATCAACAAACTTCCACCCACCCAGCGTGCCCCCAGGTCTCCCGAAAAAAATGGTACCTCACTTGCGTGGGTAGGCATAGTGGCTGCGACATGAAACAGCGCATAACGCAGCATGGTCGCACCTCAATTTCCCAGTGAAATTTAGCACGATTCGGACAAAAAGACTACCTTTTGTTTTTGCGCCGTAGCTCTGCCAGCACCTAGGGAAACCTAGCAAACCTATACATTTTTGAAAACTAGACACCCAGGGCAATTCAGGATGGGGTGACTCGTCTGCCTACCCCCTAGGTTTTGATACCCAGAATCCCTTGCAAACATAAACATTTTACAAAAAAAACACATTTTCCTCACATTTCTGTGGTGGAAAGTTCTGGAATCTGCGTGGATCAACAAATTCCCACCCACCCAGCGTGCCCCCAGGTCTCCCCAAAAAAATGGTACCTCACTTGCGTGGGTAGGCATAGTGGCTGCGACATGAAACAGCGCAAAACGCAGCATGGTCGCACCTCAATTTCCCAGTGAAATTTAGCACGATTCGGACAAAAAGACTACCTTTTGTTTTTGCGCCGTAGCTCTGCCAGCACCTAGGGAAACCTAGCAAACCTATACATTTTTGAAAACTAGACACCCAGGGCAATTCAGGATGGGGTGACTCGTCTGCCTACCCCCAGGTTTTGGTACCCAGAATCCCTTGCAAACATAAACATTTGACCAAAAAAACACATTTTCCTCACATTTCTGTGGTGGAAAGTTCTGGAATCTGCGTGGATCAACAAATTTCCACCCACCCAGCGTGCCCCCAGGTCTCCCGAAAAAATTGGTACCTCACTTGCGTGGGTAGGCATAGTGGCTGCGACATGAAACAGCGCAAAACGCAGCATGGTCGCACCTCAATTTCCCAGTGAAATTTAGCACGATTCGGACAAAAAGACTACCTTTTGTTTTTGCGCCGTAGCTCTGCCAGCACCTAGGGAAACCTAGCAAACCTATACATTTTTGAAAACTAGACACCCAGGGCAATTCAGGATGGGGTGACTCGTCTGCCTACCCCCAGGTTTTGTTACCCAGAATCCCTTGCAAACATAAAAATGTGGAGAAAAAAACACATTTTCCTCACATTTCTGTGGTGGAAAGTTCTGGAATCTGTGTGGATCAACAAATTTCCACCCACCCAGCGTACCCCCAGGTCTCCTGAAAAAAATGGTACCTCACTTGCGTGGATAGACATAGTGGCTGCAACAGGAAACGGTTCAAATCGTACGGTGGTGAATTTACATTACCTTATTGCAAAACTACCTTGATTTTGGGGGGGGGCATCTGAGTTTGTGGCTCGGGGCTTGGCGGGCATCTTTGGAAACTTCCAAACCCAAACAGGTCTGAAAACTAGACACCCGGGGGAGTCCAGGGAGGTATGGCATGCATGGGTCCCCCAATGTTTTCTTACCCAGAACTCCTTGCAAACCTTAAAGTTAGGTAAACATAGCACTTTTCCAAACATTTTGGCGTGGGATCGCCGTGCCGGCAAAAAATTCCTACCACCCTGCGTTCCCCATGTTCTCCCGAGTAAAAGGATACCTCACTTGTGTGGGTGCCCCAAAGCAGAACACGCCAAAAATGAATTTTGAAAAAAGTAGTTTTTAGTCATATTTAAGTTTTACAAATTAAGCCCCCCAGCCTGAGTCACATGCCTTTGGCCCACCCACACAAGTGAGGTATCATTTTACTCGGGAGAACAAGGAAAACGCTGGGTGGTAGGACATTTGTGCCGGCAGCGAGATCCCACCCAAAAAAGTACGGAAAAGTGGGTTTTTTGACCAAAATGTCAGGTTTGCAGGGGTTTCTGGGTAGGAAAACATTGGGGGACCCACGCATGCCATACCTCCCTGGACTCCCCCGGGTGTCTAGTTTTCAGAACTGTTTGGGTTTGGTAGTTTCCAAAGATGCCCGCCAAGCCCCGGGCCAAAAGCTCAGGTGACCCCCCTCAAAAAATAAGATTATTTGGCTAAAGGTAATGTTTTGGTCTCCACAGTATGAATTGGGCCTTTTCCTAAAGCAGCCACTATGCCTACCCACGCAAGTGATGTACCATTTTTATCGGGAGACCTTGGGGAACGCTGGGTGGGAGGTCATTTGTGTGAGCCCAGTGATGCCACGCTTTCCCACACTAAAACGTGTGAAAAAACTGATTTTTTCCAAGCAAAAAATGAGGTTTGCAAGGGATTCTGGGTAAAGGAACGTTGGAGGATCCACGCAAGCCATACCTCCTTGGAAGCCCCCAGGTGTCTACTTTTCAGAAATGTGTGGGTTTGGTAGGTTTCCCTAGATGGCTGTCTCGCATGGGGCCAAAAACCCAGGTAACCCCTCTTGCAAAAGATGGTGGACTTGAATTCACCAGCTTTTGCAAGAGGGGTTACCTGGGTTTCTGGCCCCGTGCAGGACAGCCATCTAGGGAAACCTACCAAACCCACACATTTCTGAAAAGTAGACACCCGGGGGCTTCCAAGGAGGTATGACTTGCGTGGATCCACCAACGTTCCTTTACCCAGAATCCCTTGCAAACCTTATTTTTTGCTTGGAAAAAATCAGTTTTTTCACACGTTTTAGTGTGGGAAAGCGTGGCATCACTGGGCTCACACAAATTACCTCCCACCCAGCGTTCCCCAAGGTCTCCCGATAAAAATGGTACCTCACTTGTGTGGGTAGGCATAGTGGCTGCTTTAGGAAAAGGCCCAATTCATACTGTGGAGACCAAAACATTACCTTTAGCCAAATAATCTTATTTTTTGAGGGGGGTCACCTGAGATTTTGGCCCGGGGCTTGGCGGGCATCTTTGGAAACTACCAAGCCCAAACAGTTCTGAAAACTAGACACCCGGGGGAGTCCAGGGAGGTATGGCATGCATGGGTCCCCCAATGTTTTCTTACCCAGAACTCCTTGCAAACCTTAAAGTTAGGTAAATATAGCACTTTTCCAAACTTTTTGGCGTGGGATCGCCGTGCCGGCAAAAAAGTCCTACCACCCTGCGTTCCCCATGTTCTCCCGAGTAAAAGGATACCTCACTTGTGTGGGTGCCCCAAAGCAGAACACGCCAAAAATGAATTTTGAAAAAAGTAGTTTTTAGTCATATTTAAGTTTTACAAATTAAGCCCCCCAGCCTGAGTCACATGCCTTTGGCCCACCCACACAAGTGAGGTATCATTTTACTCGGGAGAACAAGGGAAACGCTGGGTAGTAGGACATTTGTGCCGGCAGCGAGATCCCACCCAAAAAAGTACGGAAAAGTGGGTTTTTGACCAAAATGTCAGGTTTGCAGGGGTTTCTGGGTAGGAAAACATTGGGGGACCCACGCATGCCATACCTCCCTGGACTCCCCCGGGTGTCTAGTTTTCAGAACTGTTTGGGTTTGGTAGTTTCCAAAGATGCCCGCCAAGCCCCGGGCCAAAAGCTCAGCCCCTCAAAAAATAAGATTATTTGGCTAAAGGTAATGTTTTGGTCTCCACTTGCGTGGATCCTCCAAAGTTCCTTTACCCAGAATCCCTTGCAAACCTCATTTTTTGCTTGGAAAAAATCAGTTTTTTCACACGTTTTAGTGAGGGAAAGCGTGGCATCACTGGGCTCACACAAATTACCTCCCACCCAGCGTTCCCCAAGGTCTCCCGATAAAAATGGTACCTCACTTGCGTGGGTAGGCATAGTGGCTGCTTTAGGAAAAGGCCCAATTCATACTGTGGAGACCAAAACATTACCTTTAGCCAAATAATCTTATTTTTTGAGGGGGGTCACCTGAGCTTAGGCCCCAGGGCTTGGCGGGCATCTTTGGAAACTACCAAACCCAAACAGTTCTGAAAACTAGACACCCGGGGGAGTCCAGGGAGGTATGGCATGCGTGGGTCCCCCAATGTTTTCCTACCCAGAACTCCTTGCAAACCTTAAAATTAGGTAAAAATAGCAATTTTCCCAAATTTTTGGCGTGGGATCGCCGTGCCGGCAAAAATGTCCTACCACCCAGCGTTCCCCTTGTTCTCCCGAGTAAAAGGATACCTCACCTTAACAGAGTTACTCAAAAGTCAAACATTCAAGCACGGCTATCTATTCCTCAAAGACACACACATACAGGTTGGATTTGGCACGAGGGCGAGTGATGGTTCAGTATATAAAATTTTATTAACAAGATATTTCAAAAAAATGAAATGCTCTGTCAATAAATAAATGCATAAAAACCGAACCAGTGACTCGCAACTCGTGAGCTGTAAAGCCACGACAAGGCACCAACCGTTTTACAGGCCATTCACGCACCTTTCATACCTGATACAAACAAGACCACTGACACCATCTGGAATAAAAGCAACACATTACAACAATCACAATAAGGGACAAGGTACACCCTAATGCAGAAAGAGAAAAAAAAAATGTATTACTGCACACCCATCTAATCCGCAAGCACGCACACATACTGGTTGGATTTGGCACGAGGGTGAGTGATGATTCAGTACATACAATTGTATACGCAAGTAATTTCACAAAAATGAAATACACTGTGTATAATTGAAAGTATGATAAACTGAACCACTGACTCACAGCTCGTGAGCTGTAAAGCCACGTCAAGGCACCAACCTCTTTACAGGCCATTCATACACCTTTCGTACGTGTGACACATTCAAAACATTCACACCGCCAGCCGCGGACCCATCACATTTCAACACTCACACCAGCAAACAGCGCCATTCAAGGGCCCATCACTTTCACACGCCCACATTTCTGACACTGCAACTACACAAATTGATGGACTGCGTGGAGTGTCACTCAACTAGCAGTGTGTGTAGTGACCAACAGAAAGTAACTACTCACACACCGCCAGCCGAGCGCCAGTCCACCCACACCACCAGCCAAGCACCAGACCATGCACACCGCCAGCCAAACACTCAGTGCACACCACCAGCCAAGCGCCTCTCCACGCACACCGCCAGCCAAGCACCACTCCGTGCACAGACAGCTAAACACCGCTCCACGCACACCCTCCAGCCAAGTACCACTCCGCACAAACCGCCAGCCAAACACCACTCCACACACACCAACAGCCAAACACCACTCCATGCACAGACAGCCAAGTACCACTCCACAAACACCACCAGCCAAGCGCCACTCCACACACACTGCCAGCCAAGCACCACTCCGTGCACAGACAGCCAAGTACTACTCCACAAACACCGCCAGCCAAGCGCAACTCCACACACTCCGCCAGCCAGGCACCACTCCACACACACCGCCAGCCAAGCACCACTCCACACACACCGCCAGCCAAGCACCACTCCACACACACCGCCAGCCAAGCACCACTCCACACACACCATCAGCCAAACACCACTCCATGCACAGACAGCCAAGTACCACTCCACGAACACCACCAGCCAAGCGCCACTCCACACACACCGCCAGCAAAGCACCACTCCATGCACAGACAGCCAAGTACCACTCCACGCACACCACCAGCCAAGCGCAACTCCACACACACCGCCAGCCAAGCACCAGCCGGCACACACCACAAACACATTTAGAATTCTTTTTTTTGAAAATAACACTAAACAAATGGAAATACCTACAAATCAGGTAACACAAATTCTTAAAATAAAAACTTTGCACTAATGCCAATCCTTGAAACAAACTAAAAATGTTTTACAGAATGCAGACCAGGCAATTCACTTTACAGCTCATTAAAACTCCCAAAACTTCTTTTGCGTGTGGTACGATTTAAAACAAGCTGACAGACACAATCCAGGCTTAGAAGGACAGTCAGGACAGTATATACGAGACTCCTTCCGCACGCCTCTTCGCCAACAGACTCTGCATCTTTTAGTCGGAAAGTCTCTTCCAGTAGTGGAAGGAATAGATTCAGGAAAGTGGCGATCTTGCAATCTAGCCACTTCCTCCACCACTCCAAATCTAGGAACACTTGCCTGCTGCACAAGTACAAGGCTGCCTATTATAGACTCCTGAAACTTAAGAAAAGGCATCTTATTCTCAGGACAAGACTTCTGGTACACAACGAAAGCATTAAATGATGCCAAGTGGAACAGATGGATAGCCAACTTCTTGTACCAAACGTAAGCCTTTCGAAGAGCAGCATAAGGTTCCAACCTCTGATCTACTCTGTCAACACCACCCATGAACTTATTGTAAGCTAGAATGCACACAGGTTTGCGCACTTCAGCACCCTGACCCCAAACACGCACAGGTTCTGTACTTTCATCGTGGATAGTAGTCAGCATGTACACATCTCTCTTGTCTGAATACTTCACAGCTAAAAGCTCCCCACATCGCAATGCCGTAGACTGTCCCCGCACAAGCCTTTTGCAAACAAGTTCCTTTGGGAAACCTTTACGGTTACTGCGCATTGTGCCACAAGCAACAGTGCCCACTTTGGCCAACTCCTTGAACAACTGCACACCAGTGTAGAAGTTATCTACATATAAATGATGGCCTTTGTTAAATAATCCTCTACCTAGTTCCCACACAATTTTCTCAGTTACTCCAAAAGTAGAAGGACAACCAGGAGGGTTAATGCGGGACTCCTTACCAGTGTACACCCTGAAAGTGTAGACATATCCAGTCTCACTGTCACACAGCATATACAGTTTGATTCCATAGCGTGACCTCTTACTAGGAATGTATTGCCTAAAAACCAAGCGGCCCTTGAACAACACCAAAGACTCATCCACTGCAATTTCTTTACCAGGGACAAAAATCTCAGAAAAACGATCAACAAAGTGATCAAGAACAGGCCGAATTTTAAACAAACGGTCACAATCAGGGTGATCGCGTGACAACGCTAAACTATTATCAACAAAATGCATCATCCGAAGAAGAAGCGTATACCGATCACGACTTATGACTGCTGGAAATATAGCTGTTGCCATCAAGGGACTAGTGGACCAATATGAAGTAATTGATGACTTCCTTAGCAAGCCCATCAAAAAAGTTAATCCCAGAAACTTCTTCATCTCTTCAACATTTGTGGGAGTCCACCGGATTGCTCTAGAATAGGGCTTAAGGCTGGCACTGTTGGCCCTCAAATATTGTTCTGCATACACATTGGTTTGCTCAACAATCTCTTGCAAAAACACATCGTCAAAAAACAACTGAAAAAAATTAATTGGCAGAAAATTCTCTGTATTCACTCTACACCCAGGAACACCAGTGAACTCTGGCAATGCCGGCTGCACCAAGCCAGGGGGAACCCAGAGGCCATCCCTATCAACGGGGGGAGCAGCCACCCCAGCCTGCAGCACCGAAACATCTTTCTGCTGTTCTTCAACGGGAAGCCTAACAGCCACAGATACTTCTGGCTGCACAACATCAACAAAAGACATAGCATCCCCAGAGGGCTCTTCCTGCACTACACCAACGGGAAGCCCAGCAGCCTGAGATGCTTCCTGCTGCACTACACCACCGGGAAACCAAGCAGGCCCAGATGCCTCTTGTCCCTTTTCACCAATGGGAAGCCTAACAGCCCCAGATGCCTCTTGCTGCACTACACCAGCAGGAAGACGAAAAGCACCAGATGCCCCTTTGCGCACCACAGCAATGTGAAGCCTTTTGGGTGCAGGCTCCAGCCCACATGCCTCTTGCCGACGTAAAAAGAAAGGAAACCTTGCGGCCCTAGGCAGCAGCACAGGTGCCTCTTGGCCCACTACCGGCAACACAATGTCCTCCTGTACCATAGGCCCTTCATCAGCACTAGAAGAAGAGTCATCATCCGATGATGATGATTCCATGCGAAGAGAAAACTCACTGCCTGAATCTTCTGCCGCTTCCTGGGAGTCCGAATCGGACTCAGACTCTGAACCATGGTCCGAGGAAGACTCAAAAAGCAAACCAAGAACCTGCTGAGCAGTAATCCTGCGACTAGCCATTATCCTTACAAAGCAAGAAGACTGCACACACAAGTGAACAACAACCTACACTGTGCAAAGTAAGAAGTAAACAAGGTAAGGCTTTCACTAAAAGATAAATACAATCCAAAACAATTTCACTCTTACAAAATATAGCTACACTCACCAGCACCTACTCTGTTGAGACACAGCGAAAAGAAATGATATCCCACTAGAAAGAAAAAAAGAAATGACAGATTAGAAAACAAAGTGCACATCAAACACTAATGCTGAAAAAAAAAACACAGAGCCACACAAACTGCTAGAAGAACAACCTTTTTCAAAAAGACAAACATCAAGGGGAAGTAGTACAAAATACATTCACTTACCAAGCACAAGCAACTACACAAGCTGCAAACAGACACGCAACCTACAACAATCCAAACAGCAAAAGCCTGGAACAAGACAAAAATAGAGAAGAAAAAAAAATTACTACCACATTTCACAAACAATATAACAATTAAAACAACAACACACAAATGTGCCCCCCAAATTAAAATTCGGCCAGATGGGCCATCAAATAGGGCTTAGACCAAATGAGATTAGATGAGGTTTAACATCAAGACACTGGATAGTTTTTTTAAACTGCCTGACCACTTTGGTGCCAGTCAGTCTTTTGCTACTACCAGTACCCACATCACACAGGGGCAGTAAGGACATTCATACACCTTTTGTACGTGTGACACATACAAAACATTCACACCGCCAGCCGCCCATCACTTTCACACGCCCACATATCTGACACAGCAACTACAGAAAATGATGGACTGCGTAGAGTGTCACTCAACTAGCAGTGTGTGTAGTGACCAACAGAAAGTAACTACTCACACACCGCCAGCAGAGTTCCAGTCCACCCACACCACCATCCAAGCACCAGACCATGCACACCGCCAGCCAAACCCCACTCAGCACACACCGACAGCCAAGTACCACTCCACGCACACCATCCAGCCAAGTACCACTCCCCACACACCGCCAGCCAAACACCACTCCACACACACCACCAGCCAAACACCACTCCGTGCACAGACAACCAAGCAGCACTCCACGCACACCACCAGCCATGCGCCAGTCCACACACACCGCCAGCCAAGCAGCACTCCGTGCAGACAGCAAAGTAGCACTCCACGCACACCACCAGCCAAGCGCCACTCCACACACACCGCCAGCCAAGCAGCACTCCGTGCACAGACAGCAAAGTAGCACTCCACGCACACCACCAGCCAAGCGCCACTCCACACACACCGCCAGCCAAGCAGCACTCCGTGCACAGACAGCAAAGTAGCACTCCACGCACACCACCAGCCAAGCGCCACTCCACACACACCGCCAGCCAAGCAGCACTCCGTGCACAGACAGCAAAGTAGCACTCCACGCACACTAACAGCCAAGCGCCACTCCACACACACCGCCAGCCAAGCACCACTCCGTGCACAGACAGCAAAGTAGCACTCCACGCACACCACCTGCCAAGCGCCACTCCACAAGCACCACTCACCGCCAGCCAAGCAACATCCAGCCAAGTATCACTCCACGCACACCATCCAGCCAAGTGCCACTCCACACACACCGCCAGCCAAGCGCCACTCCACACACACCGCCAGCCAAGCAGCACTCCGTGCACAGACAGCAAAGTAGCGCTCCACGCACACCACCTGCCAAGCGCCACTCCACACACACCGCCAGCCAAGCAGCACTCCGTGCACAGACAGCAAAGTAGCACTCCACGCACACCACCAGCCAAGCGCCACTCCACACACACCGCCAGCCAAGCAGCACTCCGTGCACAGACAGCAAAGTAGCACTCCACGCACACCACCAGCCAAGCGCCACTCCACACACACCGCCAGCCAAGCAGCACTCCGTGCACAGACAGCAAAGTAGCACTCCGCGCACACTAACAGCCAAGCGCCACTCCACACACACCGCCAGCCAAGCACCACTCCGTGCACAGACAGCAAAGTAGCACTCCACGCACACCACCTGCCAAGCACCACTCCACAAGCACCACCAGCCAAGCACCACTCACCGCCAGCCAAGCACCATCCAGCCAAGTACCACTCCGCGCACACCATCCAGCCAAGCGCCACTCCACACACACCGCCAGCCAAGCGCCACTCCACAAACACCGCCAGCCAAGCAGCACTCCGTGCACAGACAGCAAAGTAGCACTCCACGCACACCACCTGCCAAGCGCCACTCCACAAGCACCACCAGCCAAGCACCATCCAGCCTAGTACCACTCCACGCACACCATCCAGCCAAGCGCCACTCCACACACACCGCCAGCCAAGCGCCACTCCACACACACCGCCAGCCAAGCAGCACTCTGTGCACAGACAGCAAAGTAGCACTCCACGCACACCACCAGCCAAGCGCCACTCCACACACACCGCCAGCCAAGCAGCTCTCCGTGCACAGACAGCAAAGTAGCACTCCACGCACACCACCAGCCAAGCGCCACTCCACACACACCGCCAGCCAAGCAGCACTCCGTGCACAGACAGCAAAGTAGCACTCCACGCACACCACCAGCCAAGCGCCACTCCACACACACCGCCAGCCAAGCAGCACTCCGTGCACAGACAGCAAAGTAGCACTCCACGCACACTAACAGCCAAGCGCCACTCCACACACACCGCCAGCCAAGCACCACTCCGTGCACAGACAGCAAAGTAGCACTCCACGCACACCACCTGCCAAGCGCCACTCCACAAGCACCACCAGCCAAGCACCACTCACCGCCAGCCAAGCACCATCCAGCCAAGTACCACTCCCCACACACCGCCAGCCAAACACCACTCCACACACACCGCCAGCCAAGCAGCACTCCGTGCACAGACAGCAAAGTAGCACTCCACGGACACCACCATCCAAGCGCCACTCCACACACACCGCCACCCAAGCAGCACTCCGTGCACAGACAGCAAAGTAGCACTCCACGCACACCACCAGCCAAGCGCCACTCCACACACACCGCCAGCCAAGCAGCACTCCGTGCACAGACAGCAAAGTAGCACTCCACGCACACCACCAGCCAAGCGCCACTCCACACACACCGCCAGCCAAGCACCACTCCGTGCACAGACAGCCAAGTACCACTCTACGCACACCACCAGCCAAGCGCCACTCCACACACACCGCCAGCCAAGCACCACTCCGTGCATAGATAGCCAAGTACCCCTCCACGCACACCGCCAGCCAAACACCACTCAGCGCACACCGACAGCCAAGTACCACTCCACACACACCGCCAGCCAAGCACCGCTCCACGCACACCATCCAGCCAAGTACCACTCCCCACACACACCACCAGCAAACATGCCCAAGGGGTCGCTTCCTAAAAACTAAATATTCCTTGGTGTTAGTGGGCATTTTCCGCCCCCCCTGGGGGCAAAACGGGAAAAAAAACGGGCCGATTTGCCCCCAGGGTGGACAGAAAAACAAAAACACAATCATGTCCACCTGGAAGCGACCCTTACCCAAGGGGTCGCTTCCCAAAACAAACACATTGCCCCAACAAAAATCCCTGGTGCTAGTGGGTAATTTCTGCCCACCCTGGGGCAAAACGGCCGAAAAACAGGCCGATTTCCCCCCAGGGGGGGCAGAAAAACGAAAACATACTCAGACCCCGCCTGGAAGCGAGCCTTGCCCAAGGGGTCGCTTCCTAAAAACTAAAAGTACATCCCTGGTGTCTAGTGGGCATTTTCTGTCCCCCCTGGGGGCAAAACGGCAAAAAAAACCGGGCCGATTTGCCCCCAGGGGGACAGAAAAACGTAAACAAAAGCTATGGCCGCCATCTTGGCAATAATAAATATCCCTGGTGCTAGTGGGGAATTTCTGCCCCCCCTGGGGGCAAAACGGCCGAAAAAACGGGCCGATTTCCCCCCAGGGGGGGCAGAAAAACGAAAACATACTCAGACCCCGCCTGGAAGCGACCCTTGCCCAAGGGGTCGCTTCCTAAAAACTAAAATTACATCCCTGGTGTCTAGTGGGGGCATTTCCGCCGCACAATCGCGACGCTGTGCGCGATCGTGAGGCAGAAATGCCCTGCAAAGAGACATCAGGGGAAAGGAAAATCTCTTTCCTCTCCCCTGATGCCTCTTCGCTGCCCCAAACCCCCGCCGGAGTCCAGAAAACCTACCTTTGTGCTCGGTGCTCAGGAAGCAAATGGCTTCCTGAGCGCTGGGAATCCCTGATGATGTCAGCGCGCGCTGTGCGCGCTGACGTCATCAGGGATTACCATGGGGGGGGCGGGGGCGGCAGCGGAAGCTCTTCCGCTGCCGCCCCCATTGAAAAAACGAAGATCAGAGAGCCTCGGGGGGAGCGCCAGCGCTTCCCCCGAGGGTGGGGCTGATGACGAGCTGGCCTTGTCATCAGCGCACGACAGGTAAGCGCGATGACGAGCCCAGCTCGTCATTAGCCCCGAAGGGGTTAAAGCTTTGCGAAAAGCTAAAAGGTCATCTAGTAACCGCAACTCTACCGGAAGAGAGTTCCAGAGCTCAGCTGCTCTGACCCGGAAGGATCGGCCACCAACCCGACACAACCTGTATCGAGGGATCACAGTAAGTGCTTGGCCCAAAGATCTCAAGGACCGGGTAGGCACATACCAGGACAGAAGGTCCGCAAGAATTTGAGGACCCCCTCCCCTCAAAATCTTGAACGCCAGACACAGCACTTTAAACTGGATTCTTGCCCTGATAGGCAGCCAATGCAGTGATCTCAATGTGCCGGAGACGGAACTTGTTCGGGGTAAGCCAACAATGGCTCTCGCCGCGGCGTTCTGAACGCGTTGGAGGCGGGTAACCTCAGCCAGATTGGAACCTACCAGGAGAGAGCTTGCATAGTCCAGGCGGGATAACACAGTAGCCTGGACTATCAGCTGCCTGGTACGATGGTCAAAGAACTTCAGGATGGGACGCAGCGACCGTAGGATGCCTAGGCAACAGGCCGCGGTTTTCTTCGAGTGGCCCACAAAACTGAGAGCAGGGTCCATCCATACTCCCAAGTTCTTTAATTCAGTGACCGGAAGGGGGGCCGGCCCCAGCTCAGCAGGCCACCACCTGTCCCCCCATAGTTCCGCCCTCCTACCGACGATCATGATCTCCGTTTTCTTAGCGTTGAGCTGGAGACAGTTGTTCTTCATCCAGCTTGCCACCGCCCTGAGTCCACTCTGAAACCTGGGGGTGTCCCGGTCCGGATCCCCGCTGATCGTAACCGCTAGCTGAGTGTCGTCAGCATATGAGACCATGGTCATGTCCCATTGCTTGACGACCTCAGCCAGCGGTCTCACGTATAGATTGAACACCGTGGGACTCAGCGAGGAGCCTTGCGGCACCCCCTGTCTCAGAGGATGGAATTGGGACTGGAACGGTGGCACGGCAACGCTAAAGAAACGATCGTCAAGGAAGGACCGGAACCACTGGAGGGCAGGGCCGCCCAGCCCAATCTCCTCCAGGCGATGCAACAGGGTGGGATGAGAGACAGTATCAAACGCGGCGCTCAGATCTATTAAAACGAGCGCCGCAGTCTGCCCTGCGTCCATCACCGTGCGAAGATGTTCAGCCATGGAGAGAAGGGCGGTCTCCGTGCTGAACCCGTTCTGGGTGGGATCCAAGATGTTAGCATGGATGAGGTGGGCCGAAAGAACTTTGTTGACATGGGCCTCCAACACTTTGGTCGGCCAAGGGAGCAGGGAAATAGGCCGATAGTTTTCAGGTTTATCTGGGTCCAGAGAAGGTTTCTTTAAGATGGGAGAGACCACCGCCCGCTTCCAGCTAGTGGGTACCGTGCCGGACTCCAGCGAGATGTTAATCAAGGAGTGTACCACGGCCCGACCCACGAACGACTGATCTCTAAAGAGAGTTGAGCTGAGCGGATCAGCGGGGGACCCAGATTTAACCTGCTGCGCCAGGAGGTCAAACCCTGCAGATGTCAACGGGGGCAGCTCATGCAAAAGGGTATCTCCATAGATGTTAATCGGAGACTCAACTGCAGGCCCTATAAAGGGGAACGTCTTATAGATGTTTTCGACCTTTTCCCGAAAAAACAAAGAAAGGGCCTCACAGTGAGTAGTGGAGCCAGTCGTCGGGGCACCGGCTCGTTTTGCTAAAAGATCCTTCATCCGTTTGAAGATGGTTTTAGAGGGGTTGGGGCTGTTGCAAACTTCAGCAGTATAATAAGCTGCCCGAGCTTGGCAGACAGCCCGATGGTAAATTTTGACGGAAGCGAGATAAATAGCTTTTTTCCCAATATCGTACGCCTTCCGCCAAGCCCTCTCTGCTCGCCTACAGCTACCCTTGAGTGTACGTAAGGCACCATCGTACCACGGACTTGAGTCCCTCGAGCTGATCTTGCAAGCGGTGATTGGAATAAGGGCGTCAAGCGCCTTAGAGATCCAAGCGCAGAACCCATCGTATCCTGTGTCGACATTTACAAAAGGTTCTAATGGCTCCGCGGCGAGGACACGATGTAAGTCCTCCAGCCGTAGCTTACTCCAATGCCGCCTCGCGACCAACTTTGCAGGGGGGATAGTAATCCTTCCCGGCAAGGGGGTACAGATGGCAACCAAAGAGTGGTCTGTCCAGCCAAAGGGTGAAACGGCGGTAACAGAAGCATCTACCAAGTTGGTGAAAAAAGGATCTAAAATGTGGCCACCAGTATGAGTAGGCTGTCGAACCAATTGCGCAAGCTGAAGGGCCTCCAAATCCGCAAGAATACCACATACCGTAGGGATGTTAGGTTTATCGAAGTGTAAGTTAAGGTCACCCATGATAGAAAAGTTGGGACAACCTACCACCAAGGAGCTGACCACATCGGGGAAGGCAGCTCTAAACGCCACTTCGCTCCCAGGGGGACGATAAACCACCATCCCCGAGAGTGAAAAATGTGGGGTGACTAGAATCTTAAACATCGCACGTTCACACCCCGCGTAGAGGAGAATATTCCAAAGTTTGGCACAGCACCACTTGCACAATAAGTCCAATCAAATCATATCACTTAGAGTCCTTATTGAAGCGCTGAATCTTGGTGTATATTCAAATGCTTTTATTTTCCTTAAGTTTATGTACCACAGCCAGCCGAAACATTTCGTTCTGTACAACAGAACTTCTTCAGGGCGTTCTTATTTCCTTCAAGTTATGTCGGTATCCTGTTGTCATATAACTAGATATTTCTTCCAAATGTTAGACGAGACGTAAGTACATTCTTATTCAAAGTGACTAGGTATCAATTTTACCCACACAATTCGGGCACACTTGAGTAATTTATAGCATCCTCAAAGTCAGTCTTTCAAAAATTCCAAAAGTATAGGACATGATAATCCAAATCCAAACTTTTTCTCAAGAAAAGTCATTTTCAATCGTTCGGGATATCGGTGTTTGGGCAGATATGACCCAGGGACCCCCAGTATGCAAGGGGAATTAGTCCCCCCTCTGCAAACGCGCCAGGTGTAAAAAAGGGCATAGCCTCATTACACCTCTGTGCAATGCAGCCCCCTGGCGCATACTGGAGGTTCCAGGTGGGCTAGTTGGCCCCCAGGGACCCCTAGTATGCAAGGGGAATTAGTTCCCCCTCTTCAAACATGCACGGGGACTGCGTTGCAGAGAGGTGTAAAAAAGGGTGTGGTCTCATTACACCTCTCTGCAATGCAGTCCCCTGGCGCATACTGGAGGCTCCTGGTGGGCTAGTTGGCCCCCAGGGACCCCCAGTATGCAAGGGGAATTAGTTCCCCCTCTGCAAACGTGGCAGGGGGCTGCGTTGAAGAGAGGTGTAACAAGGGGCATAGCCTCATTACACCTCTGCAATGCAGCCCCCTGGCGCATACTGGAGGTTCTGAGGTAACGGGTTTTTAGGAACCCGTTTGGTGCCAGGGGATAACACCCGAAGACCTCTGAGTTCTCCCTGTTCCGGACCACAGAAACACGGAGTCTTCTAGTCGCAGTCAGAGATCAAGTTTTATTGGCAGCTACCAAGTAACAGAAGTCCTAGAAGCACGACAAGCACGGGTCATGTGTTCTCAGGAGACTGTTCGTTTTTACAGAACCAGCCTTCTCCTTATATACAGAAATAATAGCTGCAAGCAAGAATTCTTGAGTTTATGATATGGCTATACACATATTTCTACAATAATACAAAAGAGCGAAGTCATGTAGGCAGGCCCGTATTTTAGATGTCCAATTCGTGATAGATTACACCGCCAAGCCCGGAACTCCCATCAGATATCAGTGAAGCCCCAATAAAAGAAGGCACCTCCTAGTCATAAAACTGGCCATAAACAGGGAGTGTGGACAGGTGTGTATGTGTGTAGAAAACATGATCTGTACGCGATGAATGGTTGGTGGTATGTTGTGCATTGATGCTATCGTGTTCGGCCACTGGGCGAGGAGCTGCCCAAACAGGTTTGGCTGGAGGCAAGGGAGTCCGTTGGGACAGGTCAGGGGGGAGTCAGGGAAGGTGGACGTGTCCTTTGAGATCAAGCTCGACCTTTAATTGACTTATCATGAGGGCAAGACACAAAATGGATACCGTTTACAAAATGGGGTCTGAGGGGTTGGGACGGAAACCATGATTCAGGGGTGTTAGCATGTCTCGATCATGACGCAAATGCATAGGAATGATGTCCTAATCATTATCGGTTCGTCGACACCAAATTCGTCATGGTACGTTGATGTTTCGGGACACGGGTATCGGACCTCGATACCGGGACAACAGTGGGGTACAGAATTTCAGAACCACAGACCCTCCTTTTGCCCTCATATAAGGCAATAATTCATGTTAATCCGAGTCTAAGTCTGTATGAAGGAATTAGTGGAGATGCTGCTGTAGCATCATTCTGTTGCTCAGTTCGTCCCTTGACACAGGCTTCCGTACACATGAGGTAGCACAGAGGCCACATAGTGCAGGAGCGCACTGTACACACAGGCAGAACATAAACAGGAGTGCTAAGATCATCCCAATGAAGATCAGTGTTTTCCATCCCCAGGTAGCGATCAGTTCCCAGAACCACCCTAGTAAGGACCAGTCCCCTTTTTCTACGTGAAGGGAACCAGATATCTCGTGTAGCTTAGAGATGGCCTGGTACACTGTCGGTGCGTTATCAGGGATGAAAATGCAACAACTGGATTGGATCACTCTACACACACCACCATGATCGGCGAGTATGATATCTAGGGCAACTCGGTTCTGAAGGGTCATAAGTCGATCCGACTGAAGTTCGGTCGTCAAATTGCCAAGGGCTCCGGCCGTTGTAATCACGGCGGATTCAACTATCCTCGATAACTGGCGAATATTCCTGCTGTTCACCATAGGCCCCCAAAATGGCAGAAAACCCTTTGCGAAGTCAGCGAATTCCTGACCCGCGGTGTCGTCTTTACTCACGACACCTCTAGCTGTCCTTGTCCGATGGTAATCTGCTCTGGCCGTGTAGGTGGGAGGCAGCAGAAATGAGATAAAACATGTACCTGAGAAGTCAGGGGGCAACCAGGTGTAGGCTTGGTCATGGCAGACGAAATACGTGCCTTTGGCTGCTAATAGTATAGGGGAAGTTCGGGAAGCGAACACATAGGTTTCCGTACATATACTCTTTCCTAATTGTGCTTTGGGATCCCTGCCGATACCTTGTAAACATAAGTGACCTCGGTTGGGTACTATCCAAACTGGGCGGGATTTCTTTGCTGTCTGGCTCTTACTCAGGTAAACCCCATATTTAGTTACGTTCCAACGAGTGTACGGAGTGAGTTCATCTTTGGGAATCGTAAGATAGGTGTCGAACTCTCTACTCATATTTCTTATCCCTGCTACTAGTGCCTTGTTACTGGAATCACTTTCAGTAGAACGGGTCGGGTATGGTTCTAGGGCGAATAGGAACATGGTCTGGAAAGCCCACAGAGAACCATAATAACTGAATGGCAGGATGAAGTATGGGATACCCTTATCAGTCGTGTGCGGCATGAGTCCACATACCCAACAGTTCGATGTGTTCATTATGGACTGGTGTTGGTGTAGAAGTTGAATGAATGAGTTATTTACAAATTCGAGTCTTCTGGCAGACTCGTGTTCAGGTAGAGGGTGAAAGTAGTGTGGAGAGATAGTGGGAGGAGGCGGTGGCCGGGTGTCATTTGAAAAAGTAACTTGGAATACGAATAGAGTATAACCAGTCAAAAACATCGTTATGCTACACAACATAAAAATACACGTTATCAAAAACCTTCTTTTGGCCAGTATAGTGCATAATTGTCTTTCAAAGTTCGTGAGTCTGGTAGGTCTCTTTACCCTAGGAAACTCCATCCTCTAGAGTCTGCCCGCGGCGGTAGGTTGGTTCTCCCAGGGAGTGCGCTCTGTTCAGTCTGGGGTAACTCCCTTGGACCAACCAGAACCGTTGACCTAGACGTCCCCAGTTGCACTCCCCAGACTTCAACCGCGACCCTAGCAGCAGAACCGGATGGCGGTTCGAAAATCAAAAATGAGCAAGTTTCCTGAGATTGAGAGAGCTGAAAAAAATCAAAAATAGTTCTTGGGGGAAGGGAAATCACATTAGTCTGCTTTTTATTAGTCTCTTTGTCTTGACCTTAAATTATATTGTTGTTTCCCAGGTACGGTGTGGTCTTCAAACAATGTCTCAGGTTCGGTAGTGTCCAACTGCATTGACGGTGGCACAAATCCTTGTAAAATATGATCACTCTCCTGTTCGGTACTAGTTTCTTTTAAACGTGCATCGCTGAAAGGGATGAAGCGAGGTACGGATTCTGTCTCGGAGTCGGCAATTCCTTCGTTGACCCACCGGTCGTATGGAAGGGGCAGAGGGACCCGTTTACAATGGGTCCCGTGCACCCAGTTCTTTTTGCCTTCCACCCGAACAGCTGATCTTGTTGAAAGAAGTACCAGGTACGGTCCGGTCCACCTCGGCTGTCCGTTGCTTGTGCGCTGGAAATTCCGCACCAAGACCCACGTGCCGGGTTCGATGGAGTGACCTGGATCGTCAGAGGCTGGCGGAGAGGAACTGTGAACCTGTTGGTGTAAAACACGCAATTTAGTTGTTAATTCGCACAAATAGTCAAGCAGTACGGGGTGCTCTATTTCACTGAGTTTCTTTGGCCTTGGCACGCCCCAGACGTTGGCTGGCGGCCAAACACTATCTCATGGGGCTAAGTCCTAACCTGGAATGGACGGTCATTCTGGTTGACAAGAGTGCTAGGGGCAAGGCGTCAGGCCATTTAAGACCTGTACAGGCTTGGATCTTGGCTAATTTGAGCTTTAAAGTGCCATTGTAGCATTCTACTAATCCAGCTGATTGGGGGTGATTCGCAGAGTGGAATTTTTGTTGTATCCCTAAACACTCACACACTCTCGTCATCACGCGTCCTACGAATTCACTTCCATTATCACTCCAGACGATTCTAGGCATGCCGAATCTCGGGAAGAACTCTTTGACAAGGGCTTTGGCAGTTGACAAGGCAGTATTGTCCTTAAGGGGGTATGCTTCCACCCACCTGGAGAAAGCGCAAACAACAACGAGCACATACTTCAGATTGTTGCATCTCTCCATGTGAATGAAATCGAGCTGCAAAACCTCGAACGGATACGTTGGAGGCGCAAAATGACCAGCTGGAGTTGGGGTTCCCCTACCGGGATTGTACTTCAAACACACCATACAGTTTCTGACCACATTCTCTGCATATTTCGGGATATTGCTATTTTGCCATACTGGGGCCAATACTTTACAGATTCCTCTCGAACTGATGTGCGCAAATCCATGAGCCATTGTTACCACTGCAAGTACATAGGCGTTAGGTAATAGCCATCGCTGGTGTTCTGACAATTCGACCCAACAACCATTCGCATCTAACCTACCCTTACTTTCTCTCCATTCATTCACCTCTTTCCCAGTTGCCTCGGCTTGTATAGATTTCACGCTTTCGATGGTGTCCTCACACATTCCCACATCAGTAATCCATCTAGCGGGACCTACAACATACATCCGACTCATTGTGTTCCTTGCAGTCTCTTTCGCAACCTCGTCTGCAAATGCATTCCCGCGGCCAACATCATCCTGAATCTTTTTGTGTGCACTGCATTTTACAATCGCAACTTGTAGTGGCAAGGTCAGTGACTCGAGGAGTTCATTAACTAACTGACCATGGTGTATCTTTGCACCATGTGACGTAAGAAACCCACGTTCACGCCACAATCTCCCAAAACTGTGAGCCACACCAAAGGCGTATTGGCTGTCAGTGTACACATTCACTCGCTTTCCTTTCGCTAACACACATGCTCTGGTAAGCGCAATTAGCTCTGCAGCTTGTGCAGAATTATGAGAAATGCGCGCGGTCTCTATAATGGTGTGTAATGTCGTTACGGCATATGCTGCAGTCGTATCACCATTCGGCAGCTTGAAACATGAACCATCAACCCATAAAGTATCGTTGCATTCAGGAAGGGGAGTGTCCTGTAAGTCTACTCTCCCTTTTGTCTCTTCTTCTGTCCTAAAACAGCAGTCATGGTTATCAATCTTGTCTGTTTCTGTCGGAATGGGTAATAACGTTGCGGGATTCAGTACATCGCACCTCTTTATGTGGATGTGACTTGCTAGCAATGTAAGTTCGTAACTGGATAGTCGAGCTAGTAAGGTGTTGTGTCTTCGTCCTGTTTAGTAAAATGTCTACTGCATGCGGAACCATAACGATCAGAGTATTGTTCATGACTAATCCAGCGGATTGTCGAATGCAGACAGCTGCTGCGGCGGTAGCCCTCAGACAACTTGGTAGGGCTTTAGCCACAGGGTCTAGAGTTGCCGAAAAATACGCGCATGGGCGCTGTCTGTCCCCAAAATGTTGTGTTAAAACTGATAATGCACAACCTTCCTTCTCATGGACATATAATGTAAAAGGCTTACTGTAGTTGGGGTTTCCCAACACAGGGGCCGAACATAATGCATCACGCAACTTGTGGAAACTCGTCTGGCAATCTTCAGACCAAGGCATAGGATTTGGCGTGTCTTTGCAGAGTAGTGCCAGCAAGGGTTTAGCTAGTAGTGAGAAATTCGGTATCCATTGTCTACAGTACGATGTAATGCCCAAGAAGGCTCGAACCTCTCTCTGTGTCCTTGGGGCACTCAGTTCTGCAATTGCCTGTATTCTTTCTGGTGTCAGTCTCCTTCCCTCCTTCGACAAGATGTGACCTAAGTAGGTTACTTCTTGTCGGCAAAATTGTAGTTTGGAAAGAGAGACTTTGTGCTTCATGTCACATAAGTTACGTAATAATGATAACGTAGCTTTCTTGCAAATCTCTTCAGTGTCTGCAGCGATCAGCAGATCGTCTACGTACTGAATCAGAGTTGAACCATTCGGTAGACTAATCGTGTCTAGTTGTGTTTTCAGGGCCTGACTGAATATTGATGGGCTTTCGCAGTAGCCTTGAGGAGCGCACTTGAAGCGGAAGCTTCGTCCTCCTAAATTGAATCCAAAAATATCTCTGCTCTCCTCGGCAATCGGGATGCTGAAGAAAGCGTTCTTCAGGTCAATCACCGAGAACCAATTTGCTGAAGCTGGAACCATCGTCAATAAAGCAGTAATGTCGGGGACAACTGGAAACTGTGGGATAACTATCTTGTTCACTTCTCTGAGGTCGATCACGAACCTGTACACAGGCTGTTGTAAAGGATCAGTACGCTTTAAAACGGGCAGAACTGGACTGTTACAAACATTTCCTGTTGTTTCTTCGATGACGTCTTTATCAATCAGGTCATAAACAATCGTCAATAATGCATTTTCGCATTCGCTAGATATTTTGTATTGGGGAATACGTGGCAACCTAACGTTGGCTTTCAATGTTATGACATACGGTGCTATCTCCAAACGACCTACATCATTAGAGCTATTAGCCCAAAGTATATCAGGAAGTGATGACTATTCAGTCGGAATATTGTCCTTTGACAAATACATTGGAGAAATGACTTTCTTACCTAAAGTAAGTTGTACTCCCAAGGGGGAACAGTACAAAGTCGCATATAACCTTTTTAGCAAATCCAAACCTAACAAATTTTCACCGCAACCTGTTGTAAGAATGAGGGGTGCTTCTAATTTGCACGGGCCAATAGAAAGAGATATAGGACTGGAGATCGGGTTTCTAACAGGGGCGCCAGAGAAACCTACTGAAACATTCATTTCGCCAGACAAAGGTGCGCCAGGAAGTTTCGAGTGCATGATAGAACTTTTTGTAGCACCAGTATCCAGCAGAAATGGCTCTGACACTCCTGACGTAATTACCTTGACATAAGGTCCATTCTGATCTACTGGAACTGAAACAACTCCCTCTCTTTGTCCATGGCTGTCCTAGCAATCGTTACCCTCATTTTCGTGTTCGGTGTAATAGTCGTCAGCATAGTACTGAGCTGACCTGGACGACGCATTATTCTGTTGGTCAAAGCTGTTCATCGAATTCTGAGGCGGAAAGGAATTTGTATTCTGAGTGAAATTTCCACGGCCCCTACCTCTAGGGGCATGTTGAACACCTCTTCCCCTTACACCTGGAGCACCGCTCGAACGTCGCGCAAGAGCCGGACAATTACCTTTAAAGTGACCCTCTTCTTTGCAATACGCACATTGATTCGGGCCATAAGCAATACGCGGATGGGAAAACTCGTTTCCTTGCGCGTTTCTCGAATACTGCTGTTGTTGTTGGTAATTGGGCTGACTAGCCGTACGAGGCGGATAGGCTTGCTGGAGAAGAACTTTAGTTTTTAAATCTTTTGTCTTTTTGTCGACTTTATCTAGCTCGTCTTTGCGCCTATTTTCATAGTACTGGGCTGTTGCTAAAATTTGCGCTGACGTAGAGACAGCCCAAGCACTCTCTGAATCTTTCAGTTTATTACACAGTTCAGGGATTAAATTATGTACGAATTTGTCTACAAACAATCTTTGACCACCCTCGGTAGCCATATCCTGACCACTATGATCGGTGAAAGTCTCCTCAAATCTTGTGAAAAAGTCAGACACATTCTCATCTTTCTTCTGCTTGCACGCAGATAGCTTGTCCCAGTTTACGCGTACTTCAGGCATTATCGTCTTCATGTATGCGATAATTCTACCGGGAAGTTCAGCTATTAACGGCTCAGGTTTAGAACCACCAATTTGTCTAGCATCTATAGCGGCAATGTTCGCCCATGAGTCACCTAGTTCTTGGTCATGGTTCGTATGACGTATTTTGCTCCATAGAGGATGTGGAACAACGTTCCCAAACAACATGTCGATATCCGCTAAGTTCATTATACATGAGCTTGCAGTTTGTGATAACTCCTTATAATACCCAGTCGGGTTTTTACGAGGATCAGGCAGTGTCTGCTTGAGTGCTAAGACATCGGATCTTTTCCAGGGGACATGTACCCATACACGCTGGAAATGAGGCAGAATTGCTGGATTCGCATTCGCATCACCTTCCCTCCAAACCGGAGGAACCTCTCTCATGGGGTACTGTCTCGCTCTTTTCCCACCTGGTGTATCGTCTTCGTGACATGATCTAGAGACGTTTCCCTTACTCCTATAAGAGAGCAATAACTCTATCGCTTTCTCAACATCTGCACCTATAATCATACCTTCATAGAACTTAAAGCGTGTACGCCATAGTTCGTTCATTGTGTATTTGGGATCGTTTGTCTTCACATCTTCGCCCAGATATACACACATTTCTTCGAATACGTATCTCTGAGTCGGTTCATTCCATTGACGGAAAACATCCATAACAGACTGAACATCATAGCTAACAGTATCCGTAATCCATTTACGGGCTAGTTCATTCAGCACTTTCCTTTCCTCGTAATCAGGCAGTTGACTACGTAACTGTCTATCTTCTGTTTTAGGGGTCGTTTTAGGCGACCCGAAGAAAGGTGAAAGCAGACCAGTGAGAGTACCTGTCACTCTTTGTCTAATAGAAGGAGAACCTTGCGGAGGAGCAAGTGCATCGGAAAAAACAGGCTGAGGCAAAGAAGAAGTAGAGGCAATAGCAGAGGAAGTTGGAGTAGTAGCAGACGTAGTATCATAGACAATAGCTGGAGCTGTAGGCAAAGTCGTAGAGGTAGATGGAGTAGGTAGCAAAGATGGCGGCCCTTGAGAAGGCTGCGCCGGAGAAGTAGAAACCAGCTGAAGAGGAGCTGGCGTTCGTGCAAGAGCTGGGTTACGTGCGCCGGGGCGCGGTATAGTAAAATTCTTTGGAGGTGCGGTAGCGTCTAACGCATACGGTGGAGGTGAGCTTAATAAGTGGGACATTAATGGATCTTTCTCGGATCTCTCCTCTTGATCTAGTCCCTTATTTGGTAACATTGGGTAGCATTTATCTACTGCTAGTTTCTTGCTCCTAAGTACTTGTTCGTTTTCTTGCTCTTCCTCGTTATCCCTGTATGCAACGGCAGCTTGCCCCATTGACATACCTCTTTTATTCCTTTTTGCTAATTTTATTTCTTTCTGTTTGGCTTCTTTGCGCCATAAGCGGAAAGAGTCAAACATCGCCGGCCGGGCTTTTCTCTTAAATAATTTGACCTCTAGGTTATCTAATATTTCTGAGTCGAAACTACCATATTGGGGCCATTTTAAAACACCATCTTTGCGGGTGTATTTTATCCACACTTCATTATATGTGATAGGACCTACGCCGTGCTTTACATAGAGCTCATATGTTGGAGTTCCAATCGGAGGAACCGGACAGGAATCCTCTAATCGGGAGTCCTTACTATAACCAAGACAAAACAAGTTTCCAAGTCTGCTAAAACCAGGCATCTTTGCTCACTAGTCTAGCTTCAAACTTCAAAGGATTATCTGTTACGATATTTCTCGTGAATACACAAGTCCTTCGGCTTTGGGGCTTGCAAGTACCAAATCAAAGCGTATCTCAAGGATACCAAAAACTAAGGACAAACTAAGGACTGGGAGACGCTCCACTTATACTTAACTGAAGTATTTGAAGATCGGTGACGTCGCTAGAAGACTCGTCTATCGTTTCGCTCTACCAAGGATCACTGGGTCCAAAACAAGGCGATAGTCAGGGCAGCAGTCCTTCGTAGCCGTCGGGACGCGGGGAACCTCGCAGCAAAGACCTTCGGAACCACGTCGACATACAGGGGTCGCTGAAGTGGCTGGCCGTCCTCTGGAATTTTCACACGAAGCTCCTCACGAACATCTGGCTTGGACCGTCGCCGCTTGATACCGCCCAACGTTGGGCGCCAACTGAGGTAACGGGTTTTTAGGAACCCGTTTGGTGCCAGGGGATAACACCCGAAGACCTCTGAGTTCTCCCTGTTCCGGACCACAGAAACACGGAGTCTTCTAGTCGCAGTCAGAGATCAAGTTTTATTGGCAGCTACCAAGTAACAGAAGTCCTAGAAGCACGACAAGCACGGGTCATGTGTTCTCAGGAGACTGTTCGTTTTTACAGAACCAGCCTTCTCCTTATATACAGAAATAATAGCTGCAAGCAAGAATTCTTGAGTTTATGATATGGCTATACACATATTTCTACAATAATACAAAAGAGCGAAGTCATGTAGGCAAGCCCGTATTTTAGATGTCCAATTCGTGATAGATTACCCCGCCAAGCCCGGAACTCCCATCAGATATCAGTGAAGCCCCAATAAAAGAAGGCACCTCCTAGTCATAAAACTGGCCATAAACAGGGAGTGTGGACAGGTGTGTATGTGTGTAGAAAACATGATCTGTACGCGATGAATGGTTGGTGGTATGTTGTGCATTGATGCTATCGTGTTCGGCCACTGGGCGAGGAGCTGCCCAAACAGGTTTGGCTGGAGGCAAGGGAGTCCGTTGGGACAGGTCAGGGGGGAGTCAGGGAAGGTGGACGTGTCCTTTGAGATCAAGCTCGACCTTTAATTGACTTATCATGAGGGCAAGACACAAAATGGATACCGTTTACAAAATGGGGTCTGAGGGGTCGGGACGGAAACCATGATTCAGGGGTGTTAGCATGTCTCGATCATGACGCAAATGCATAGGAATGATGTCCTAATCATTATCGGTTCGTCGACACCAAATTCGTCATGGTACGTTGATGTTTCGGGACACGGGTATCGGACCTCGATACCGGGACAACAGTGGGGTCCAGAATTTCAGAACCACAGTTCCAGGTGGGCTAGTTGGCCCCCAGGGGCCCCCAGTATGCAAGGGGAATTAGTTCCCCCTCTTCAAACATGCACGGGGGCTGCGTTGCAGAGAAGTGTAAAAAGGGGCATGGCTTCATTACACCTCTCTGCAATGCAGTCCCCTGGCGCATACTGGAGATTCCTGGTGGGCTTTCAGGTCTTATATAGTTAGGAATTAGCATTAAAAAAACCTTTGAAATTCACTGAAAAAAACATAGGTTTCAGGCCTTATATAGTTAGGAATTAGCATTTAAAAAACCAATGAAATTCACTGAAAAAAACCATATGTTTCACACCAGTTATAGTTAGGAATTAGCATTTAAAAAACCTATTAAATTCACTGAAAAAAACATAGGTTTGACACCAGTTATAGTTAGTTGGACTCACTATAACTTGCGCGCCTGCAATGCACTGCTAATGACGTCACATATTACATCACTCATGACATGGTCAGTGACATCACTCATGACATCACTGATGACACCATCCTTGTGACAGAGTGACAGACCTCCTTTCAGTATAATGTAACCCTTGAAACACATATTCAACAATAGAAACTAAAATTTAAAAAAAAATAGATACCCATACCAGTTACAACAACCAATTCAGTAATACCACCATCTATATACACATCCAATCATTCACCAACAGTACTATATAGTCACTCATACATATATTCACTCATCATATGTAGTGAAACATCTATACATCCTGTTACACACCGACAGTCATCCAAAAGTTACTCACACACAAAATCACACATGCAAATAAACTATTGAACATCCATTTATTTGAATATACAGCTATACACACACTACCACCTTACTTCTAAGGAAACTTACACACACTTACTCTCTTAAACAATCACTTATAGAAACACATACTTATTTAAACAAGAACTCTTTCAATCTCTCACTCTCACATATACTCACTTATATACATCAATACTCACATATACTAGATTAAAACATATGTAGTTACTGATAAAGACATTAGTGAGACAGTCATTCACTCACTAACACACACATATACACACTCATCCACCCATACAGTCCTGCACATATGCTGTCTTCAAAACACATACAAACAGTGAGTCAGTCATTGATGCATCTATGTGCTAAGTAACACCCCCACCAAACCATACAGACACTCATACTGATACTAAAAAAAATCTAATAACCCATATACACACACATGTAGCTACTCACCAAACCATGCAGCCACTTATACACAAAGTGAAACACTGATACAAACATTTAAATATTTAAACAATACTCGCTAATATATGTATTCACTAAGATACACTTAATAAGCCAGTTAACCAATCAATTTTTTTTTTTAAAACATCCATTAAGACACTTATTTAAACATTTATTCTTCCATCGACCTTTACATATACATATATAAAACATATTTATTTTTCAGAAAGACACACATTCACTGGATGGTGTCATCAGTGATGTCATGAGTGATGTCACTGACCATGTCATGAGTGATGTAATATGTGACGTCATCAGCAGTGCATTGCAGGCGCGCAAGTTATAGTGAGTCCAACTAACTATAACGTGGGAATTTCAATGGTTTATGTCAGTAAAATTTCCAGCTAACTATAACTGGTGTCAAACCTATGGTTTTTTCAGTGAATTTAATAGGTTTTTTAAATGCTAATTCCTAACTATAACTAGTGTGAAACCTATGGTTTTTTCAGTGAATATATATACGCTCAAATTCACTGAACCTTTAGACACTCCCTAGTCTCCCTATAGTTTTGGGTATAGGATGCATCTTGGAACTACTATCATAATTTTGTGATCACTTTTTGAGACAATTAGCTGAAAAAAACACCCACCTTTATTTTGGATATAAAGGAAGTGCTGAACGTGATCAACAGATATGTTCTAACTAACCTAGATATAAAGCCTCTCTATACCAGTATCATGCAGGAGGAGACCCTGTGAGTTATTTAAGAACTGCTATATAACATAGGCTAGGATTACAGAGCACCCAGGCACTTTTTGAGAAGTATGGCTAAAATTGTTCTTATACATAACTATTTCAGATTTGAAGGGACATTGTAACCTGCGGGCCCATAGAACCTCCATTGGCAGCACAGTTGGCGTCAGTCTTGCCTGCTTATATGTGCACAAATTTGAGGTAGATCATCTCTACTCTGACTATATTCAATGTAAAGATACTATTAGGCTGTTGAGTTGTTGTCTTGATGATGTCCTGTTGATTTGGCATGGTGATGTAACACCTTAGAAGATTTTCTGTGATGTATCAATGACCAATATAACTCTTGAAATGTACATGTATATGTACTATTCCCAATTAATTGGCTTTTTGAACCTGCTGAGTATAGCTAAAAATAGCCACCTTGAGACTAATGTTCACCAAAAACCCAATGATAAAAAGTCTCCCATCATTAAAGAGCTTTCACCCTCACATTACGCAAGAACCTAATTATTGGTCAATTCCTATTGCTATGCCACAATTGTCCATCAGGATTAGATTACGATGAACAGACATAATTTCTATTACAAAAATCAAGCAAACGTGACTATCCTTCATGTATCATAAAACAGCTAATAAGGGGAGCTAGGAACAACAACTAAGACACCTTACTTGTTATCCTTCAAAATCTACTAGATGGGAGGTTGACATGTATCACCACCTACAGCACAATATTTAACATAGTGAAAAAAATGGTATTAACAGACACTGGTGGTTACTAAGGTCCAAAAACCTTGATTTATGAAACCCCATGTTTTCTTTCAAGAAAAGCACAACTTTGAAGAATCTGTTGGTACACAATAGAGCAATATCACCAAAAGTGGACTCCAACTATATCCTGTGGGGCTACCTTCAGTAACTGGTCACAACCCATGCGGTTACTGCAGTATATATCATCTCACAAAAGTCGCAAAGTTGTTGACTTAGGGTTGAATTCACTGTCTATTTTTAATAAACATACTACATGTAACTCTGAAAATGTAATTTACAGGATTACATTCCCCTGTGGTCTCAGAAATGTTGGAGTGACCATGCAACAGATATAATTATGGTACAACAAGCAAAGGAATAATATGCGATGCACAAAACCCATGACACACCTTGCCAAACATTATCTGGAAACAGGCACACTCAGATAATGTTTTCCACTGCATGGATTCGAAAAATTAACATAAGCACCCTACTTTACTGGGAACCTAAAAGAAGAATATATAAGCGTTTTATCCATACCCAAATAAACTCACAGGTGAACTAATCTGCTCCTATTTGGAATCTGCCAGCCCCAGAAAACAGACCAGCGTTGATTGGTGAGGGAAAAGTGTAACCCTAAGAGATGTCATCTCTTATCACTAAAGGGAATCTTATCCATGACAACAATAACTTTTGAAATGTCATGAGGTTACAAGAGCTCCCTCTCATTGTTAGAAACATGTTTTCTTACATTTGAGTAGCTGAATGGTAATAATAATTAACATTACAAGTACTTTCTATCCTTGTTTCACTAGCTCCAAATGGGAAACAACCTTAACAACAAAATTCGAACAACGACTTACCTTTACAACGAATTCTAAATCACGACGAATCTCGAACAACGAAGACTTCAACCACGAAGACCGCAACCACGACCTGCACGTCACTCATCCTGCTTCCCACGAAGACCGAGGAAGACCGGCACGTCACTCATCCTACTGCTTCCGGGCTTTTCAAAGCATAGCAATGTTCTCAAAGAAGGTGATTCGTCACGTCATGTCAGGCATCTCATCTCCGCTAGTCAATCGGACATACTCTATGGCACTGGCTCACATTGACGTAAAAGAATGAGCCATATTTAAGTACTCTGTCGCGTCTAATCACTTACCAGTGGTAATCTTAGGCGGGATAAACTGTAGTGGACATTTTGTAATAGAAACCTGAACAGCTGTAAATTAAAGATCTTAGTCGCTGCTCTCAAGGATATGTTTATTTGCCTTAATTGACTCACTTCGCCTATCAATAGTTCTACCCGCTAATGACCCACGAGAGGCCAAATTGCCTCTAAGCTGATGCTTGGTAAAGCGCTTCAACACTCCTGTACGTTCCATCATAACTTTGACATCGCTTGGTGCTTTTCATTATATTTTGAAGTATGGCAGAGAGTCACGTGTGGTACCAGCATTAGCTTACTCTTTTCGCCATCTGCCACTCCTCGACCGTAATCTGGTTTATTTTAAGACACCCTGTTTATCGACAAAGCAGTTTAGTTTAACAAAACAATGAATCCCTTAAGAGTCTCTCTTTTACTTCAGTAAGGGCAGGCAAGTTACGCGGAGGGCAATTCAAAAATACAAACCTCTTGATTTTGGCCGTGCAAAAGCGCAGAAATGTTCTTTTAAAAATGTCTCGTATTCTTCTTCCGATTAGCAATTGACAATGAAACAGTTTATTCAGCAGCCAGCTCAGCTTTAACACGTTGTAAACAAGAATGAAATAAAAAGGAGGTGTAACGAATCCCATGTGAAGGCCTGCAGCTGAGAATTATTTGGAGTTAGTGAGGTTTAAAAAAATATGAATATATATTAAAATAAACGAAGAATAAATTAACAAGGAAATAGATAATGAGCAAAAAATATATATTTTGTGGATGCATTGTTATTACAATACTGCCATCTATTGGCAAGTCACGAGGTGATTCTTTTCGTGGTTTAGAAAGTCGTTGAAAAAAAAGTAGTGGTTTAGGATAGCTCGTTGAAAAGCTTTCGTGGTTCAGGAAGTCGTGGTTTAGGCTGTAGTTGTTTAGTCATATAACCGCTCCAAACACCTTTTCCGAAGAAGTGGCATGTAAAATGACCTAGCAGCAAATGAAACATACATACAAGTTTCCTGATACACAATCAAAATCTTGTTTATTGTGGTTTCTGAGCAACACAGATCCACATATAAGGTTCAGTAAGCATAATATCCATTTATGTACAAAGTGACCATCCTTATATGCCAACTTCAGAAATGGAAGCTGATTAACTTAAACACGCTTTAAATGTACCGGCTGCCCCGATTGATCCAACTTGTTGGACTTGAGTGCTGCCTTTGACACCGTGAATCATCAGGTGCTCCTCCAGCGTCTGTCAGAGGTAGGTGTCTCAGGGACGGCTTTGAAATGGCTGGGATCGTTTCTTGCCAGCCGTTTCTACCAAGTCTGGGAAGGAGCAGAGCAGTCTGCCCTATTTCCCCTTCAAAGTGGAGTCCCGCAGGGCTCATCGTTGAGCCCTACCTTATTTAATATATATATGACTCCACTTGAAAGGTTAGTCGCCCCCTCGGGGGTGAAGATCATCAGCTATGCTGATGATACTCAGCTGGTGGTGGGCCTTACTCAGCTGGCGGAACAACCTGAGGTATTACACGACTGCCTGTCTAATGTCTATCGCTGGATGTCCAACTCTGCGTTAAAGCTTAATGGAGGAAAGACCGAGCTGATGCTCCTGGGTAATACCAGTCCCTCCATAATTGCTAGCTGTTGGCCCCGGTCTCTTGGTGAGCCACCATCTCCCAAGAAGGAGATCAAGTCCTTGGGAGTATGGTTGGAGCAAGATCTGTCCTTCAGGACTCACGCCAAGAAGACCGCGGGGGTCTGCTTCGGTCTTCTGAGGTCAGCTCGAAAGGTGTTACCACTACTTCCTGATCCAGCAAGGAAGCTTTTGGTACGGGGTTTAATCCTCTCGAGGCTTGACTACGGGAATGCGTTGTTTCTTGGCGCGCCCGAAGCGACCTTTAAAACTCTCCAGCAGGTGCAAAATGCAGCGGCTAGACTTCTTATGGATGTTCCTAGAAGACAGTCCGCTGCTCCGGCCCTTAAGATGCTTCATTGGCTCCCGGTGAAGGAGCGGGTGAAGTTTAAGGCGCTATGCACGGCCCACAAGATCCTGCATGGCAAAGGTCCCCCTATTCTTTGTAATATGGCCCGTCCCTATAAGCCTTCACGCCCTTTACGCTCAGACCAACAACATCTACTGCAGTCAGCGAGAGTAAGGAGAGTTCGAACTGGGGGCAGACGTTTTTCTGTACAGGTGGCGACTTTATGGAACTCCCTGCCCCTTGAGATTCGTTCTGAGCCTAAGATCGTATCATTTAGGAAACTTCTTAAGACCTTTTTGTTTCCTCAATAATGATTACCTGAGTCCCTCCTTGGTCCGTCTGCGCCGGGATGCCCCAGGGTAAGCTGAGCGCATTATAAATTTCATATTACTTGTTGTAGCACACTTGGTTGAGGCGACATCTGTCCATTCAGAACTTGAGGTATCACCACACAACCTTAGCCCTGCCAAGCACCATACCATACATCAGGGGTCCGCATTACGACATTAAAATCCATTAGTCACACATAATAGCACCCTTGGGGCCACCCTACAAAGAGGAATGCTAATACCAGAGCTCAGCCGTATTAAAAAGAAGCAACCTGCCAGTACATTTAAATGGACTTGCTCTAGAGCTTGCCTCTGTGAGAAATTAGTTGAGTTCCACAAATCATTACTGGCTGAAGTGTTTGAATTCACTGCGAGAGCTTGGGCTCCTGATAAAACACAAAACTGACCCTCTCAGTGTACTAGGTGAACCTAGCCCACGTGGTCTCACTCTCAGCAGAATGAAACATGCACAATGGTCTTCAGCTGTCAGGTAGATTGCAGCAGGTCCTGTGCCTTTGTGATGGCATGCTGCAGGAAGATGATTGGTTCAACAACCAGACATACAGAGACTATGGGCGGCAGCTCTTTTTAGGTCAGACATTTAAGGCAGCCCGCATGCGCTGCAGACTCTGCGAGACTGCTGTAGTAGAGTTTGGGAGAGAAGCCAGCACCCACTCTCCCGCCCGTATTTTTCATTGGCGTGTGTCATTGTCTTTCATAAATGCTGCCTTCGGATTCATTAATAGGCTTGTTAGTCCCTTCTTAGTATGGCCTTGTCATCATTTGTAGCCTCCCATGGCTACTGGCCCCTTTTCTTTGACTGTTACAAGGGAACTGTTATTTATTCTGTAAGCACTATTTACTTTATTGAGTTTCTCTTACCGCAGGCTGGACATGCGCTGCATCAGCTGAAACCGCTTGTGTTTTTTTAAGCAGCAGGGCCACCCGTAACACCTGTGCGCGCTTTCAATCACTTTAACCCGGCATTATCTTGTGTCTGTTTCAACCCCCAATGACAATGGATTTAGAAATGAGTAGTAAATTAAGTCATGTGCATTCCAGGTAGCACATAACAGTGTGCTAATGGGCTGAGGCTGACAACAGCACATCTGTGTTACATATCATCTGCACTAAAGACACCTGACAGGGTTATTTTCAAAAGCCTTTTTTATTAACAACAGCACCACCAATACCACTACCACCATCACCAATACCACCACCACCAATACTACCACCACCACCAATACTACCACCACCACCACCAATACCACCACCACCAATCCCAACACCACCTATCCCAATACCACCACCACCACCACTAATACACCACCAATACCACCATCACCAATAGTATCACCACCACCAATACCACCACCACCACCAATACCAATATCACCACCAATACCACCACCAGGACCAATACAACCACCAATACCACCACCACAATACTACCACCAATACCTTCGAAACCTCCACCACCACCAATACCACCACCACCACCAGTACCAATACCACCACCACTACCACCACCAATACCATCAATACCACCACCACTACCAATATTATCACCAATACCACCATGACCACCACCACCAATACCACCACGACTAATACCACCACTACCAATACCATCACCACCAATATCACCACTACCAATACAACCAGCACCACCAATACCACCGCCACCACCACCAATACCAATACCACCACCTCAACACCTCTCACTCTCTAGTAATAGCAGGGGCACTGTACGGGGCCTGAGCTGTAGCTGACACCGTCTCTTTCTCCCTCCATGCCTGCCATAAAGCACAGCCCGCCCTGCACCAGGAGGTGAAGCCAGGGCCCTACTACAGCTGGAGTGTTTTATTAGGCCAAGGATAGCAATGACATTATGCAATGCCACACTGACCACTCAAATCATAGAGGGGGCATGAAATAGTCGCCCCGCTCCTCCTCCTGAGCCACGACAGTGTAATCACAGAGCGAAAGGTGTTGGAGCACTTTGTTAGTGTTTATAGCTCGGATCATATGTAACTGTCACTTCACACTTTGTGTCTGTGTAATTTACAACAAATACACATCTTCTTCACTGCACTATTTATCACTACTTTGAAGACGTTGCAGGCCGGTCTCTTTCTGCGATATTTACAATCTAACAAGCGGTCAAGAAGGCCCTTTATTGCAATGCAATAGGTCTTGCATTTGTGAGAGTTTAAGCTATTAGTATTGTAAATGACAATGCCTTTTATTTAGGTTTTAAAACCCAAAACATAAATAAAAAGTATTGTCATTTACAATGCCAATAGCTCAAACTCGTGTGAATGTGAAATCTATTGCATTGCAAATGCTTGTTTTACCTTGTCATGTCTCCAATCAGGGCCGGCTTTAGCACTAGTGGCGCCCTGTACGACAATGTTTGTTGGCGCCCCCCCCCCCCCAAATGACCACCTCTGCTACGGATTCCCTCACTACCACCATTTGACAGTGCCCCTCAAGTCTCCATAACCACTATCTCTTAGATTTATTTAGTTTATAGCGCCTCTCATAAAAGTTTAAGATGTCAGCATACACTTTACATCACACACACATTGCACAGAGACAATCAATCATCGGTGTGTAAATCGGTATACAGGAAATGTTACATAAGACAGAGGCCTACAAAAAGTAAGAGTCAAATTTCATCCATACTGGTAGGCAGTATAGTTTAAGAGTGATTGGATTGGAAAAGCACACATTCAGAATTTAGATTGTAACACCATTATTAGGGGGTTTCTTTAATAATAAGAATTGATTTCTACCCAAATGAACCCCTTTTGCAATATTAGGACAATGAAAGACTGGGCAAAAAATATAGAGCTCTAAAATTTTCCTTGCTGTTAGCATTAAGCTCTTTGGTGGCAGCTAATAGCTCACTATTAGGATTTTAACTTAAAACTGAAAATAACAAAAGGATCTCTAACAAAAGCGGTATCCCAGAACTGACCCAAAAACTGTGTGATGAAACTGCTGGGTTTTTTTTCCGATAAAATCGATGCCATTTATCGAAACATTTCCCAATTAAGTCCATCCGCTGATGGAAAGGACTCCTCTTCTAGCCTTCAGCCTGGAATAGCCTGCGCTGCTCCAGCTGTGCTGTCCTTCATCCCCGAGATAACCTTGGACCAAGTCAACTCCCTGATTGGGACCATTAAATCAGGCAGCCCAGTGGACCCTGTACCTGCCCGTGTCATGCACCTCATTGGGAGTGTCCTCAGTCCCTCCATTCTGACGGTGATCAACCGCTCCCTCTCCGAGGGACTGGTTCCCCGGGAGTGGAAAGAGGCCATGGTCAAGCCTATCAGGAAAAACACCTCCATCCCCTGGTCAGACATGACCAATCTGAGGCCAATCTCCCTTCTGCCGTTCGTCGGCAAACTGATGGAGAAGCATGTTAATCACCACCTTTCCAGCTTCATTGAGCAGACTGGCAGTCTGGATCACTCTCAGTCCGGGTTCAGGCCTAGGCATAGCACCGAGACGGCTCTTCTTTCCGTCACGGATGCCATACGCCTGTCCCTGGACAGAGGGCTGTCAGTGGTGTTGGTGCTGCTGGACTTATCCGCAGCATTCGACACCATATCCCACGCCATCCTCCTCACCAGATTAAAGGAGATAGGCATTGACAGATCTGCCTTGGCGTGGTTCACCAGCTTTCTCTCTGAGCGTACCCAGAAGGTGAATATGGGCTCTTTTAGCTCCACTTCTGCCAGTATCATCAGAGGAGTCCCGCAGGGCTCCTGTCTCAGCCCTACGTTGTTTAACGTATATGTCTCCTCTCTGGCCAACATGACGAGGTCTTTCGGGTTTATGCCTATCTCTTACGCTGACGACACGCAGCTGCTGTTCACTTTTAAGACCTTTACCCCGGAGATAAGACAAGCTTTCTCCAACGGCATGACTGCGATCGCCAGCTGGATGGCCAAGAACTTTCTCCAGTGTAACGTGGGAAAGTCAGAGGTCATGCTATTCGGAGAGTCAAAAATCCTGTGGACCCCCGACTGGTGGCCCCCCAGCCTGGGTCAGGCCCCTCTCCCGAAACAGGTAGTAAAAAACCTGGGGGTCCGTTTAGACCATGACCTTACCCTCTTCCATCATGCCAGTACCACGGCAGGGTCCTGCTTCCACATTATCAGCCTCCTTCGGAAAGTGTTCCCCCTTCTACCAGACAATACACGGAAGACCTTGGTCCAGGCCCTCGTTCTGAGCTGCCTGGACTATTGTAATGGCCTATTCTTAGCAGCCAACGAAGGAGTGCTCAATAAATTGCAGGTGGTTCAGAACACCGCGGCACGGCTGGTAACTAATACCCCCCCCAGAACGCCGTCCCTGCCCCTCCTCAAGGCCCTCCACTGGCTTCCCATCCGGAAACGGGTGGAATTCAAGATCTGCTGTGTGGTACACAAGAGTCTCCACAACCTGGGACCTCACTATCTGGCAGAGAAATTTGTGTATCACCGCCCTTCCCGCAATCTCAGATCCAGTAACCAACTGTTACTTCAGGTTCCCAGACATTACAAAACCAGACAGGGAGGCCGCGCCCTCTCCATCATGGGCCCACGTCTATGGAACAATCTTCCCCTTTCCCTCAGAGAATGCCCTAGTCACTTAGTTTTCAGGAAATGCCTAAAGACAGCACTATTCTAGGAGGAGCGCTGCTCGACCTGTTTACTTCACAGCACCGCGCGGAGATACACCTTCGGGTGTGATGCCGGCGCGTTATAAGCCTATAAATAAATAAATAAATCCTGTTCATTTATGTATATTATATGTACTCTGTGATGTGAATGGGACACGTTCTTTGCAGCAGGCATATAAACCCTCTGCTCTATGAATCTCTCACTAGACAAAGCTCCGGTCTCTCCAGGAAGAACATTATTCACCGGACTTGTCATTTTTATTGATGCTGGAAAACTGCTTATGTACGCGGCTTTTAAAAAGATTACCATGACGCCCCCACCCCAAGTCAGCGCCTGGTGCGGTGGCACCGATCGCACCGCCCTAGAGCCCACTTGCCTCCAATCATAAGTCCTTGAGCAAAGCTGGCACCTTTTTGTTGGTGCGCTCACTCCTCAGAACAGTGTTCACTGTGGAGGAGTAGGCTCTGCTGACTGCAGGGTGTGTTTTCACGTGCTTTGCTGCCAACCAGTCCTATGCCAGCCTGCATCTCCATAGTTCATTTTGCAGGAATGAAAAAATAATCCTTCATGGAAATGAGTGTGCTGTTTTCCAAGGTGAGCAAAATGTTTTTCCCAATACAAAATCCGGATTGTTTATCTGGCAAAAAATGCCCTCAGGTGTTTTTGATATTTCCTCCAAATGTCAGTGGTCTGTTCCCACCAAATGTCATTGGTCTGTTGTTTGAGCAATAAGTACATCTCTACAGCTTAGTTATTTCTTAATTATAGATATTGCAGCAGCACTTTCAGCTTCACAATAATAAAGTACGTATCTCAATTAGTTTATTTGTTACGGAATTCCGACGGAGGTCCACAAAAATACACCAATACAATAAAAAAAAAAAAAAACGTATCTATACAGTGCCTGCAAAATTACCTTTTAGGTACAAAAAGACTGCAGTTCGTTGCATCAGATGGTCTAAATTCACAATTTTTTTTTAAGGGACCAGTTTGACTTGCTCACACTAAAGGGCATAGCTGATTTGTGATCAACATATGAATCAGAAAGCCAGAAGTATTTAAGTGCCACGGGCATAGTTGTCAGCTATATGTGTGGAGATTAAACAAGGTCAGTTAACATCCCCAGTCATAGGTTTCCCATAAGTATGTCAAGTTCCCGGGGGAAATAAGTGACCATAGAAATTCAGTGCAAATGAGGAGAACATGTATAAGTTTATAACTTTTGAGTATTATCAAATGTTCGTATTGTCAATTCTTATTTAAACTTCTGCAGTGAAGGCCATTAAAAAACAGTGTTTGAACAATCAAGTAATTTATTTTTGCCTGTGCTTTGCCTTGAGTAAGTTAAGTTAGTTTTCACTCTGTTTACAGTTTATAGTTGTGTCTGTTATGTTAACAGTTTCAAAGATGTCCCCCCTCCCGGTTTGCACTACTCAAATATTATTATACACGGTCATTGACCTGTGTTCTTGTTCCTTCTAAGTGGCCACAGCTAATTCAAACTTGTTGCGCCTGCCTCCAATCATGAGCTCCTGCACAGAGCTGCCACCTTTCTCTCCCCCCCCCCCCCACGCACCAGCTGCACACCTTGTGCTCACTGTAGAGGTGGGTCGGCTGGTTGCTGGATGTGCTTTTTTAGGGACCTGGCAGCCAACCAGTCCTCTGTCAGTCTGAGTCTCCAGTCCTGATGATGGACAATACCCACCACCTCCTCAGACCACCAGATGCCTTGCCATAGAGACAGTGGTGCTGAGAAGATTATAGAGAATAGGTGTGGAATATTTCCTAGCAGTATTAACTGCAACATGTGGTAAAGAGGCCAGGTAAGGCACCATATCTAAACATGATAGATAATTACAGTGTGAGCTGTGCAGAATGGCTAATTTTCGGGCTAACTTGGCACTGTCCACAGTCACAAAGGACTCGATTGTGAGCTATACCATTTGTTTTGCATTGGTTGAAATGTGGAGAACAATAGATGAAGCTGAACATGTTCTGTATCTGCATATTGTCACTATGTATGTGGATTTATGGTGGTCAACTATGAACTTGATTCATTGTGAGGTATTACATTCTGTAGGTTAATGCAGACATTTGGCAACTGATTTGTGCAGAGCAGACTGATTTCTGAATAACGGGAAGAAGAACATGTCTGCAAGTCCATGTCTGTAGCATTGATACACGCACAGTAGATGGCGTGCATGGTAGGTAGGTAGGACTGGATTCCTCTGGCACCCATAGATGTAGTTATGCTTAGCTAAATATTGACAACAGGTGGTTTCTGCAAATTAATTCCTGGCTTGCATACTACTAAAGGGCCCTATGGGTAGTAATCATATCAAAAGTTAAGTAGAAATAGGGCCAGATCAAAGTGGTAAAATTATTGAAGAGTAGTAGTAGTCAATGGCGTGTTCCCACAAAAAGAACGATACAGAAATCAATGATCCTATAGGACATCAAAGACAGGCTGCATCAATTAACATTTCCTGATTCGACTTCAATGATTCCGAAACCACTGTCTGAAGGATGAGTATCACAGCTTGAAAAGACACGTAACTCTAATGATACAAAGCAGGCGGGCAACTAGAGCCAAATTTCGGGGGGGGGGATTGGGGTAGGGGGGCTGAAAAATATTTCGGGGGGGGGCTAATTCTTCCAAACATAGAGTGGCTGTAAGAAGGGGCGAACACACAACAAAAGCCTCATTTACACGTAAATGGTCTTTTAAAGACCGGTTAAGTTCTCGGGTGCGGCTGCAATTAAATGCTCGCCAGCCCGCGAAGCTGTCTCCGCCGGGCTGACACACACGACGGGAGGGGGGCGGCTGAAGCCCCGTGAGCCCAATGGGTGTTGCACGCCTGATACAAAGTATCACTGGAAACGTCCTCTGCAAAACCTCAGCAAGCGGTCCGAGAACAAGAAAAATAAAGCTGACGTGGTGTGCATGCGCGGAGCTCTAGGGTGCTACGGAACACTATGAATACATCAAACCAGGCTCTGAAAAGAATTAAAATGCAACTGATTACCAGTGAGTTAAGGGTAGGCGCGAAGTTACTTTTGAAAGCAAGAATGACTTGTGCACTGATGCCGAGTCGCTTACCTTTAATGTTGCAATATTCCTTGTTCTCGGACCGCTAGCTCACCCGCGGTCGAGAAAGTTTTCAGTGACACTTTGTATCAGTAGAGGTAAGCGGCTCGGCTTCATTTCCGTGCGCTTAGCTTTGTCTATACTTCCTTGCCTTCAAAAGTAGTTCTGTGCCAATTCGTGGCCTTTTTGTGATCCATTCATTCTGGTTTCTTTCAGCGCCTTGTTTGCTTTATTTCTTAGAGGACTCACGTCCTGGTTAGCCCAACAGCAACCTTGTACAGATTAGTTCTGTGTTTTAGTGAGTAATTTCTCCACATCTATGGCATTCACGCTGATGTCTGTAGTGGTTGTCTATAACCTAGTAGCATGGCGTTTTGGTATTCCCAGAGCTTGTTCTGTGATTTGTAGTACCGGGCCATTTTCTTGCTCTGTCTACTTTTTAAAGTGAGCCTTTATTGCGTATTTTCTATAGAGGAGGCGTCACTCCCCTATGACTCCACAATTAATGGTGGTTTTATCATGTATTTATAGTGACAGAATCAGTTTCCCTATAGAGAAGGAACCGTCTGGCCTTCTTTATCTCCGTGCTAGATTCACCATTTCCCTCACCGGATGATTTTTGCCTCCAGGTGAGTTTTTTTTTATTACAAATCATTTGTATTTAATTTTACGAAATGAACAATAAATAATCGAAAATACAGTAATGCTGGTAGGCACAATGGTGAGATGATAATCAGAACAAAAATTAGAGTACCGACAAATCTTAAGAGAATACAAAGGAAACAAAGAATACAGAATAAATAGGTTTCTCAAGTGCCTTGCCATGGTGGGCGCAGTGAAGTCGCAGTGACATACAGGTGATTAGCTAAGCATAGTTATCATATAAGCAGTAATAAGAATATTATTCAGGGCAAGATATAATATGCAAGTACAGATTTCACCGTTGTAATAGTGGAGAAAACAATACAGTACGGGAGTATCATCGCAAATAGAGCATTCATTAAGCATTACATTATGTGGATTTGAGTCGATCTCACAGGTGTCATATGAGAAGGAAAAGGCATCAAGGGACTTCCACAGCTTCCTGTGTGATTTACTCCAGGGAGAGGCGTGGAATGTGATGTTGTCTGCACCTCTAAGGAAGGCTAACCATTGATTTATTTTTATTTATTTATTTATTTAAAGAGTTTTGTATAGCGCGAACAAGACCCATGGGTATCAGAGCGCTTTACATGTCCTGATGAGGAAAGGATACATATCTTATACATGTCATGAGGTATAAAGGAGACACATCTTGTACATAAGGGTTACACAAAGGGATATGAAGTAATTTACGAGTAGAGGCCTCTGTATTCCGGAGGAAAAAAAAAAGTGGCCACATTATATACAGTGTCTGAGACCATCTTAACGAATACACCTGTCTCTATAGTGCGTTTTCCTGATTGCAAAAGTTTTTAGTAGTAGAGTCTTGGCCGTCTTCCAAAATGTTAGTGGGTTTCTACATCGGGTTGCCACAATAAGATCAGTGACATGAGGTAGATATGGCTTTTAGGATTTTTGTGTTAACTTGTCATGTATCTTGACCAATGATTTCTCTCTTCTCCATCCTTGGGGGTATATTCTTCGCATATGACCCATTCCGCTGTTGTGATTCTATTTACTTCCTATGACTAAGTGATTTGGACTTAGATCCATTCTTGCCAGATCCTGAATGAGACTTCTTTGGAGTTTTTCCACTTATTCAGAAAAATTTTACAGGCTAAAGTGAGCAAGATCTAGCAAGTCACGGTTGTTCACATCTGTGATCTTAGGGTCCAGAGCGCCTAATAGAACATAGCAAAAGTCCCTTGGAGGGGCTATGCTGAAAGTATTGCCTATACATTCGTACATTTTATCCCAATATGTTTGTAGGATAGGGCAATGGAAGAGCATATGGGCAAGGTTACTGATGTGAGAGTTGCAGTTCCAGCAAGTGGGGCTCTCATTTAGATTGAGTTTAAAAATCCTTTCAGGGGTCCAATTTGTCCTATTTATTAACATCAGTTTGGTTTGTGATAGTATTGGGGAGATTTTATTTGAGAAGGGGGTGATATGTATCTTCTCCCAGTTGTACGGAATATTACTGGAGTTGGTCTCGGATTCCCATTTTTCTTCACATTTCTTTTAAGATTTGAGAGGTTTAGGGGATAAGAGTTTATAAACTTTAGAGACTGTGTCCTGACTTTAGTAGCTGTAGCAAATTTGAGAGTAATGATGGAGGGTGGAGAACAGGTGAGTTTTTATTATATGATATAGAAGAGTCCGTACTACTGCAACGCACATTCCTTTTTATATGGTTTTATTGAGATAAAAAAAATCCTTTTCTTCAAGGTTGCTCTTTATCCATCTATCATGTCTTGATGAAGACCCACTCTTAAGGCTTCAAGTGGCCCTTTCGACCCTTCCCTTTGCCGGGTCGACGTCAACATTTTGTACTGCCTGGATTGGATAGTCTGCCCATAGAGAGGGAATGCTGATTTAAGCAATGATCTCTGTTTAGTGAAAGAATACTTTTTCTATGTAAAATGATTTAAAGACATGCTCTGCTGTAAAACTTGCTTTATACCTGGGTCTTTCCCCTTTTTCTCATTTTGCATAAGTTTCATGCACGAGCACTCTTTCTGAGTACATTCTTATGGCTAGAGGAGCGACCACTGTGTGTAAATAGTTTATAAATATTGCTGACTATCAATATAATTTGAATTTCGTGCATTTAAACATATTTTGTTTCCTGTGATGTAATTTGTTATGTTTTCTTCCCTGTTTTCAAGTAGTAATACCCATTCTTCAGAAAGTTGTTTTAGATTCATTTAAATTGAATCAGGATATTTTAATTGATTTAGACTATCTTTGACGTCCAATAAGACCATTGTTTTCTCTTACGAACTTCACCCAGGTCCTTTGTGTTTTCCGGTTGCCCCATCATTACGCATTGGCCCACAAAAAGAATGTCTGACTGAATTGGTTATGATTTTATCTAATATAGATACCTTATCTTAAGTTACATTATCTTCCACAATCCATCAAACTGTTATCCATAGCAGACATAGAAATGTCTGAATTGTGAGTGTGCAAATGCTGATTTAATTAATTTGATTTAAAAAAGCCTGCATGCTTTGAATTTCGGGGTAAGGTGATTGATGCACGAGATATTGCACTATCTGTCTGCAAAAATCACCTGATCCCTTGCTAAAGGGGCCTGCTAAGCGCCATACATCCGGGGCTTGACTAATGCATTTTAGAGCTGGTGTCCACATCACTGCACTAATATGAATTAGTGTTATATCATAGCTCCCCTTGGACCACCCCAGGGGGGAGTCGTCGCTGGGGGCGCTGGTCCATACCATCATTTCACTGCTCGCTAGCACAACAGTAGATGTCACTACCAACTATTCTCCAAAGAATCCTAATTTAATTTACTAACTTAGAGCACGTCATCATGAGCCTAAGCTAAGTAAAGTTAAGCCTTTTGAAAGAATTACAGGAGGGCACTAGGTTAGTGCCTGTCCACTTCCTGATGCTTTGCAGCAGTTATAAGATCTTCTTAGAGTTTCTCATTGCTCAAATAGATGTAATTTATGATATCTATGTTTCCTTTGTATTCACGGTTTGATTCTGCTCGCAAGGAAGTGTCACTCAGTCATTGAATGTCTCTCATAACTACACCGAGATTATGAAATTGTCACACATAAGCAATGTGAAACCTTGTGAGGTATGCAAACTGAACAATGGGGCACTGTGAAACTAATTCCTAATCTGTGTTAATGGCCACTACAACTCTGAAATTGAGAATTGATCTATCGGTTTTGATCCTACAGCGTTTGACTACAGGGAGATATTCCCTTTCTTTTCCTATTTCAAAACATCTAAAATACATATGTGAGTTACTATAAGAGTTTGAACTTAGTACCTTCCACTTTTACACATGTGAGCAGGGTCTAACTGTTTGCTGTGAATCACTAAGTTGTGAATGGGAGGAGTGCCTTACTAAACAACAGCTGGCATGTCTAATGCGGTCTTTACTGTTATTTCGCAGTTACAGAAAATTACTGTAATAAAAAAAGATATAAGCCATTATCTGCTGCATGTTATATTATATGTTTGCTTTATCACTCATTTACTAATATGACTAATTGGCAGCCGCGGCCCGTGGAGGGAGTTCGGTGGGGCAGGGAGGCGGATTTACGAATTTCGTAGCGCACCCTGCATCGCAAAATGCGATGCAGCGCGCGCTACGAAATTCGTTTTATTTATTAAATTGTTTACTTACCTGCAATTATCCATATTCTGTTGTTTACCACCCCCACCCTGCCCCTCCCCCGCACCACCTCCATGCCCCACCGAACTCCCTCCACGGGCCGTGGCTGCTAATTGAACATAGGGACAGGGCAGTACATACGGATCTCTTAGTACTGACAAATGCCAGTGACACATTTGAGATATACAGACCTCTCCCTCCTTTTCTGTATGTCTGATGAGTACTATGTTCCCATAGACACATGCATGACGTGTTGCTGTGGATCAAAGGTGCTTTTGGGCAAGTCTCAGACTCTGAAATATTGGAATATTTAATTTGGTTCCATTTTGTCATTTCCATTAATGTCAGTAAAAACAAAAGGCACCCATGAGAGTATAGCAAATGCTGAGCTCCATTAAACCATGACAGATACCTCATCCGCCAAACTTTTGATTCGCCTGGCCTATGTAGATGTGGCTGAAGCACCTGGTTAATATTTGAGAAGTCTCAGCTGGATGCGCGATTAGAAAACTTACTTGAAGCCGTGAGGGAAACGGCCAGCGAACCTTGCGCCAGCGCCAGCGCCCCAGCAACCACTCCTGTACTGCCGTGAGGGAAACGGCCATCACCGCCACCGCCACAGCGAGGACGCTGCACGGGCCAGGACTCCACTTCCCAGGTGCCCCCGCGGCTGCAGGCGCGGTAGTGACGCTACAGGAGCGCCCGGAGGCGCGATAAAGCACGGAACGCCCCTCGCACCCGCGAGTCACGCGCGGGAGCGCCCGTACGAAGCCCGGGCAAAGGGCGGGCCCTCTTGAGGTACCAGAATCGATTCCTGATCACGTAGTATTGATAATCGATATGTTAGGATTAGCATGGTGTCACTAAACTCACACTGTAGACATGCATAATTAGTATTTACGGTATTTTCTTTCCACTTAGCTTCATGCCACGTTACGCTATATGAATACCATAGTATGGCCCTCTTTAATATCGTACATGCACAGGCCTTATTCTCCCTTAGCTCTAAAGGCCCTGCTCCTGGGAAAGAAACCAACTGTTGCAGAAACTGCTGTTTCAGCTCGGTAGGCTCGGCAAGGTCGTAGTTAGCCGAGGAAGGGCCGATAAGCACATTCCGGGAGGGGTGCAGGGTGGTTTGTCTCTGAGAAGACAGAAGGGAGTCACCCGTCTGACCTTGCTGCATGAGCGAAATCAGGAGCTCTTTGTGTGCCTTATATGGGCTTTCCTATTACTGTACTAGCTTGTACCAATTTGTATTTTTCCATGTTAGGCCATGCCGGTGCCAACGCAATTGTATATATGTGATGTGCTGACAATGTGCCAGCAGTCTTCTTGGCGGACCTTTCGGGTCAGGTCGCAAGGAGCTCCTCTGGCAGAGTTTGTGTTTGTCTAATAAACGCTTGAACCTTCTACACTGCCGACCGACTGCTTATTTGTAATGATAAGGGACTTGGTAATGTAATGATTATTGTTGGGAGGGGATCATATATTTTTCGGTACTTCAGTTGGCGACTCCGCCGGGACTCCGCGTTGGGGTCGTCCCTGTGTAGCCACAGGCGACATCGAAAGGGGTCCTCTTGATCGGGAGAGTTGCAGACCAGACGCATAAGAAATTGGGGTTTTGCTCTGCCCTCCCGATCCGGAGGGCTTCAGCTGCTAGTAACCCCACGCCGGAGTCCTTCGGGTGCAACCCGAGAACCTGCAGCGCTGATACTGGGCAAACGTCGGCAGTGAAGAACGTTCCAGCAAACCTGCGTGCACCAGGTGAGTGTTGTGTCTCGTTATATGTTGAATTGCATATGTAGATTTAAATAACGGGATTTAAGCATTTGGTGGCCCATGGTCACGGAGAAACTCTGACTTTGCATTAGTTGTCACAGAGAGGATTTGGTCGGAGGTTCGACGGGGGCAGTGTGGAACTGCACGTGCGAACGCTCTGGGTACACTAAAGATAAGGATTATACGCCTAGGGGAACTGCGGTTCCTGCTCGGCCGGACTGTTCTCGGGAAAGCCGATGGTTGAGATTGGGTAGCACCCGGACAAATCTGGAGCGGCGCTGAAACGCGGGCTTAGCCAGAACAGTTCGGGAGGTGAACCATGAATGCTGTCGGATGGCCTGTAGACCGGTCTGTGGTTTAAAACCTGTGTAACCATCTTTAGGCAGTCTGAGGACGAGACTGTTGTTGGTCGTGTTTTTGCAGCCTTTTGAATAAATTAGCAGAAGAGTTCTCCACGAGTGGGAGCCGACGGGCTCCACTTTTTCGATTGCAATTGCAGGAACTTATGTGTCACGTTTTACGTTTGTCTGATGTATAAGGAAAATACGGATGTGAGGATGATGGGTGTCATGGCCATGAGAATGAAAGCGTAAGGATAACGTGATATTTAATTTTGTTGAAATTGTACTAACGGAGAAATTCCTTTTCAGCCAGAAACTAGATAATACAATATGCCGTGCCTTAGCAAATTGTGTTTTGGTTGTGTCCATAGTGAGGAAGGGAGGTTAGACGAGAGTCAGCCGAACCCCCCAGAGGGGACACCTAGCCACTTTATGTACTGTAAGCATGGGATTGGCCCCCTCATCTTTAACTCTCTGTGGCATAAATACACTAAGGACAATATAGAATTACAGTGGCCAAAAACAGGGTCTTTCGATGAACAAAAACTGGCATATTTACAAGAACGTCTTTTTATTAAACGCAGCCGGCAGTCGATGTTCGACACCCTTAACAAATGGCAGAAAGAAGCTAAGAGACGACGCATTCGATCTGAAAAATTAATGAAGATAGAGCAGGGACAGACTATTACCCAGAAGGCTATCGCATATGACAAAAATAAGGTAGAACAAAATATTGAAATTGCAGACAGGCGGTTTAAACTGCAGGTAGACCAATGTTATGTAGCCAGAGAAGGGGCGGAAGATGAGATTGAGGAATTGTTAAATGCAAGGCCTCCCCCACCATATGCCCCGGAGCGTATATACCCTGCAATACCTGTCCAGCCAGAAGTTAGACCACGGGCATCTGCGCCCGAGGAACGGGGCTCCGTTATCAATGAACAAAATAACGATGTTCCCTCACCTCAAGGTGGGGCCTTGGCTACGCTTGTCCCCGAGTCTACACAACTGATCACTTCCCCTCAGACGCACTTGAGTCTCCCTATGCCGGAGATATCCTCCCCCCGAGCTTGTATTACACCCAGAGGGTTTGACCCGACCCCGAGGGGAGCTGTAGGGGGCCTAGATGGCAAGCGTTTGTTCACTAGAGCATCCGTAGAATATGGCGAAAAGGAAGCATTAGGAGACCAGGCTGTCAAGTGGGTGCGGAATGAAGTATATACCCTGATTGACATATGGAGTACTGTGAAGGATTTAGAGCCAGTCATGCAACAACATGTGCTATACGAAATGTCCAATTCGCTCATTGGGTATTGGGAGATAAGCTTTAGGGACGGGACAGCCCCCCAGATCCTGTATACTATCAGAGATTGGGCCCATAAATTTAGCCTAACACCGGAAGAAGTATTTAAGAATGTAGACACTTTGGTACAATATCGCGACAGATTATTCTTGAAAAGTCCACAGTGGACTACGCAATACCCTATGCGAGAAGTACACCCAATCTATCATCCCGAAATCCCCGAACAACGAGATGGTAACCAGGCGATCATACGACAAGGGGTGGCGGCTCGGTTCCAGGAACAGTGGGTTTATACCCCATGGAAGAGAAGTGAAGTACTGGCGTTGAAATCTCAGCTGCCAGATCCCCGAAAGAATCCTACTGCGTACTACAAAGAATTGACCGAAGCAGCTGCATCCGCTGTAATGACTTTAGCCGATGTTGAATTGTTCTTCGGACTGCTAGTACCGGTTGATATATGGCGACAGGTGCACGATTCTAATCATGCTGAATTTGGTGGCACGTGGGAAGAGTTAAGGGGCTGGGACCAGGATCGCAAACCAGGGGACAAACCCAGAGTGGAAATAACTTCTCTTCCAGCGAAAATAATAACTTTCATGCATACTCTGATCCCACCCCGAAAAGTCGATTGGGATAAACTGTCCGCCTGTAGACAAAAGAAGGACGAAAGTGTGTCCGACTTCTTTACCAGGTTCGAAGAGGTTTTTATTGATTTTAGTGGACAAGATTTGGCCACAGAAGGGGGCACAAGGTTGTTCGTTAACAGGTTCGTTACGAACCTGGCTCCGGAAATTTCAGCACGACTGGAGGCGGCAGAGAGTACCTGGACTACCTCTTCCCCGTCTGTAATACTCAGCATGGCCCAGTACTACGAGCATAGAGAAAATGAAAATAAGGATAAGGTGGATAAAAAGGTTAAGGATCTGAAGACCCGAGTACTGTTACAGCAAGTGGTTCGAGGGCAAGGAGGAGGTAGAGGTGGTCGGGGCCCAATGACGAGAGGGGCGGGGACAGGAAGGGGTTCAGGAGGAGCCCCGTCAATAGGCATCAACCAATGTTCCTATTGTAAAGAGGAGGGACACTGGAAGGCTCAGTGTCCATACTTGGCCGCCCAGAACGCAGCAAATCGCGGACGAGGTAGAGGACGAGGGGGCCCCGACCGAGGTGATATGCATAGAGACGAGTACAGAGACGTTCAACAAGACAGGTCAGAAAGGAACCATTTCGATAACACCCAACGCAGACAATACTATCATGGTGACTATGCCGAAGGGAATGATGATGAATATGCCCCAGCATAGGATAGCCAGGGACAGAGGGGGGGCCATGTGTCAATTCCGGTCAATCAGAGGGGACCCTACATCAGAGGGGAAGTGTTGGGGACATCTGAAAATTTTCTAATTGACACAGGAGCAATGAACAGTTCCGTTGCTCGATCATTGGTTCCAGGGGCAGCTCTGTCCGGGCAAAACAATGTTTCGGTGGGTTTTTCCGGAGTCCCCGTTGTAAGCCCCATCTCTAAACCTATCCCCTTTACGATTGGTCCAGCCACTATGGACACTCCTTTCTTATTGACATCGAATTGTGGGGAGAACCTGTTGGGATTGGATATGCTGAAAAGATTGAATGCTACTATACATTGTTCTGCGGATGGGGTCTATTTAACTATACGTCCCTCTGTAACACCTGTTAAACAATGTTTTACGAAAAATGAACGACTCCCACCGGAGTTCGATGGCGTCCCAACCTCCCTTTGGGCGACAGGGGACGCAGATGTGGGTGAACTGGACATACCCCCAGTTCACATCACGTTGAAGCAAGGCGCTAAACTACCACGCATCCCACAGTACAAAATAGCACCGGCGGGGGAACGGGCTTTATTACACATCATCCAGGAACTGATTGACAAAGGGGTTGTAGAGGAAACAAACGCCAATATTTGCAATAGCCCGATCCTCCCGATTTTGAAGAGGAACCATGACCAAGGGGAGATGGGTGCTGCCTATCGTTTTGTGATTGATTTGCGAGCCGTTAACAAAATTGTGGTACCACAGTATCCTGTGGTGACCGATATCACTACCATTCTCACCATGATCCCTCCGACTGCACAGTACTTTTCGGTCATTGACCTGAAAAATGCTTTCTTCAGCATTCCTATCCACCCTGATAGCAGACAGATCTTCGGATTTTCAATATCCGGACGCAGCTTCCGCTTCTGTCGCGCTCCTCAAGGCTACACTGAAAGTCCGAGCATATACAGCCAGGCTCTGAAGGCTCTGTTGGATGACTTAGAATTGCCGGATGGCAATGTCCTCTTGCAATATGTAGATGACTTACTCATTGCATCTGACACAGAGGATGGATGTAAAAAAGCTACGGTTAAATTGTTGCACCATTTGGCTGTCAAGGGGAACAAGGTATCCTTATCTAAATTTCAGTATTGTCGAAAGGAGGTGACCTACTTAGGTCATCTCTTATCGAAGGAGGGTAGACGACTAACACCTGAACGTATTGCTACCATTTCTAACATGTCTGTACCTTGCACGCAGCGTGAAGTCCGCGCTTTTCTTGGCATCACATCTTACTGTCGCCAATGGATACCTAATTTTTCACTTCTGGCTAAACCTTTGTTGCATTTGACTACCAAAGATGTGCATGAACCCCTACCCTGGACGGATGAATGTCAGCTCTCTTTTGACTCTCTAAAAACTGCTTTATGCTCTGCCCCTGTTCTGGGTACTCCAGATTATCGTAAACCTTTTGTACTATATGTACACGAGGTCGACGGTTGTTCATTATCTGTTTTAACGCAGGCCTTTGGAGGTAAGCAAAGACCGTGCGCCTATTTGTCAGCAACATTGGATAATGTTGCAAGAGCACTTCCTAGCTGTCTGAGGGCTACGGCTGCAGTAGCGGTGGCCATCCGGCAGTCAGAAGGACTCGTTTTAAATTCCAATTTGACTGTAATGGTGCCGCATGCAGTAGACACCTTGCTAAATAAAACAAAAACGCAGCATCTTACGAGTGCACGCCTTACTGGGTATGAGCTGACCTTATTTGCACCACATATTACGATTACTCGATGCGCAACATTGAACCCAGCCACATTGTTACCACTCCATACGAGTGAACAGGACACTAATTTACATGATTGCATATATCGCACAGAGGAAGAGACCAAGGGTAGAATTGACCTCACAGACACACCCTTAGATCAGCCCCAGGGAGAGCTATATGTGGATGGTTCCTGTTTCAAACTAACAGATGGCACAACGACAGCTGCATATGCCATCACGACTCTGAAAACAGTTGTCGAAACACTCAGACTACCCCACCGATCAGCCCAAGCTGCTGAACTTATGGCCTTGTTACGAGCCTGTGAGCTGAGTGAGGGACTAGAGGTCAACATTTACACGGACAGCCAATACGCCTTTGGCGTAGCCCATAGTTTTGGGCGGCTGTGGAAAGAAAGGGGTTTCCTTACTTCACACGGCCAGAGAATACAGAATGGGCAGCTAGTTTTGAGGTTGTTGGATGCTCTCACTCTCCCCAAGAAAGTGGCTATTATCAAATGCAGTGCTCACAAAGTAATTGTGGATGAGGTAGGAGAAGGCAATGCTTTTGCAGACCAGGTGGCCAAGCAGACAGCACAGTCGCTGATGTCACCCATGTACGTTCATTCCTCTACTAGATGGGTGGGGGGAGACTGTGAATTATTTGATAATACTATGGAAAGTGTCAGAATACTACAGAAGGAAGCCACCTCAGCGGAACTAGAGAAATGGGAACAAGAGATAGGGAGATTGGATGAAAATAATTGTTGGATCGATTTGACTGAAAAACAAAGATGGCTACTGCCCAATGCATTAGTACAGGCTGTGGTAACAATGGCGCACGGACCAGCACACATAGGAGCAAAAGGTATCTGTGGGATCTTAGATCCAGTTTGGAATAATCCGAATATCCAACGGACGGCTGTCCGTTTGGTCCAATATTGTATGGTCTGCTTGCAGCATAATCCAGGAAAAGGAGAAACTGTTTTAGCCGGGAATTTCGCACCACCTGCATTGCCTTTTGAAGTGCTCCAAATGGATTATATTCATATGGACCGCGTCAATAATCTCAAATATGTACTGGTTGTAGTTTGTGCATTTAGCAAATGGGTTGAGGCATACCCTACTAAGGAGAACACAGCATTGGCAACTGCTAAAGCTCTCCTGAAAGAGTTTGTGCCTCGCTTCGGATTGCCTCGCTTGATCTGGTCGGACAACGGGCAACATTTCCATGGGGCCCTTGTGCGGCATATCTGCGAGGGCTTACACATACAACAAAAGTTCCATGCTGCCCGACACCCCCAATCAGCAGGGCTCGTGGAAAAATACAATGGCATTCTAAAATTGAAAATGGCAAAAATAAAGGAGAGCACGGGGTTGAACTGGCCTGACACTTTACCTCTAGCCCTTATGTCTTTACGTGTCACCCCGCACTCACGTTCGGGTCTCTCTCCATATGAGATACTGTTTGGGAGACCTGCTAACGTGTGGGGGGTACCTCGACCTCGTTCTTTTGCAGATATTGAATATCCTATGTTGATTGATTACCTGTATGCTTTGACTAAAGACCTTCGTTCTATTCATCAGCAGGTAGCCTCTGTACTGCAGCCACTGCCAGAGGGCCCCGGTCATCGTTTACAGCCCGGCCAGTGGGTCCTGGTCAAAAAGTTTGAGCGAGACACCAGCTTGGCTCCTAGATGGTCTGAGCCACGGCAGATTTTGTTGGCCACCCGGACGGCGGTTAAAGTGGATGGCAGAAAACACTGGATACATGTTTCGCATCTGAAACGACTACCACTTCCACTCCCCGGTGAGCGGTCACGTCCAGGGGAAATTCTAACACAGGAAACTGAAAGAGCTAATGCATTTGTGCCCTTTTCTGACGCCTGCGAGATTGAGCAGAGGCTACGGGAAGGGTCGGCGAGATCAGATGACTTGGTCTCCACTGAAGTTGCAAGTGAGCGTGCAGTAGCGTTGAATTCTGTTTCAAGTACCCCAGACGACCAAACGCCACCAGTACGGAAAACCCCGGGTGTGCTCTTTTCTGACCCTGAAGTGTTGGGTCGTGAGCGATATAATCTTCGGCCCAGAAGGCCGACACACGGCGCCTCAGACCACATTGTCAGGAGATAGGGAAGGACTTCATTGCATAAGATAGGGTTTGCTAGACTACCGGTCTGAGCGCTGAGCGAGACACTGGACTGAACTCGTTGAGAGCCGGAACTTTTCAATCATTGTGCTCTGTTCAGAAAGAAGATTCTGTTCAAATGGATATGGCTTCTACCTTGGAATAGGGATACGAGTCTGCCTGTGAGACTCTGACGGACGCAGGAACGAAGAAACCCTCTGGCAGGTCGGACTGCTAGGCCTATCTCTGGACTTTTAGCTAGCAATGTACCCTTTTGGTCGTGTAATCCTAGAAGAAGAGTTTCCTATTGCGCCTAGACGCATACCTTTCTATGAGCCAATGTTTTCCACATGGACCACGAAGGTCAAAATAGCTTTTGTTGTAACTATAACTGTTATAGTAGCTGTGTTCATGAGTCTGTTTGTATACCTAGAACATAAATACCCCTTACAAAAGTTTTTGCCCACAACTGCCGCACCTCCCGAGCATTTCCTGTTTACCCTAGCGCCCCACAAAGAAAGACATCGCCAAAAATATGCTAAAAATGTATTCATAGAAATGTTGCATCAGACGCACAATGTTACTAACGCCACGGATTGTTGGGTTTGTGGACTCCTGCCTACTGTGGTACGCAATCATGATCTATTTCTCTCCCGCCCTCTGTCTTATCTAGGTAGTTGTGAAGCATGGTACAAACTGTTTCTGGCGATATACCGGCATGGGAGTGAGCATTTCAGGGATCTAGATGTCAATGAGCACAATATTATTCTTGATTATGTTCGAACGCACTATGCTTATAATAGAACAGGACATGGGGATAAGGTGATAATTGACCCACAAGGATGTATACAGCTGTATTTAGCGGTAATGAACAAAACTTGGTTAAAAGATGAACTGTATGATTTTAAAGACTTTAATGCCACTCAATACTTCCAGATTTTCATCGAACGAAATGTTACCAGAGACCGCACTGTCCCCATTCCTATTTTGAATGTTTCTGCAGGATTCTGTGTGCAAGGGATAAGTAAGGTACAAATGGGGAATAGCATCTGCAATTATACCTATCGACTGCGAAAACGTATTAGCCCTCCTTTGATTACTCCCCACAATGTGTACTTCGTGTGCGGGGAACATGCATACACTTGGCTACCACGAAACTGGGGGGGACGCTGTTATCTGTCCTTTCTGTTTCCCCCTGTTTATGTGGCTCCCTCCAACTATCATAAAACGCATCAGTTATACCCGATGCGGTCGTATCATGGGAACCCAGCCGCTCCAATCACAAGCACACCGATAGCGAGCTTCACCGAGGTGACCTCGAGCCATTCCCGTAGTTCACTCTTACACAGAGCACGTAGACAGCTCGATATGACTGAAGTTGATCAGACAGATACTTCATTGCAACAATTTACAGATTTCAGCAAGGGTCTAGTACCCTTTTGGGGGCCTATTTTCAATAGTAGGGAAATTAGGAGACTGTCTAGAATAGTGGAGAATGTCATTAATATCACTACTGATATTTTAACTAACCTAACGGTGGAAATTCAGGCTACTCGCCTTGTAGCGCTTCAAAATCGAATGGTTCTAGACGTTATCTTAGCTGATCGGGGTGGGGCATGCCGCGTCATCGGCAGTTCTTGTTGTGTATATATTCCTGACTCCGCCCCCTCCGTCCATCTAGCCATCCAGAAACTGCATCGCATTGCTTCCGAAATGCATGTTGACAATGGGTCTTGGTCATTGTCAGGTTGGTTTTAGGGACTTCTGGCCACATGGGGATGGAAGGTAATGTTAATTTTAGGAGGAGCTGCTGCCATCATTTTCACATGCTGTGTCTTGATGCACTGTGGTCCAGCCTGCTGTTCTTACTGTGCTTCCCGTATCACCACTCTGTGTGTTCCATCCCCTATCGCTGTTAAAGCCCAAATGCTGCAGAAAGAGGTACATGGTATGATGATCATCGATGAAGAAATATTTGAGGAGTAGATGTCTGTTATCATTTAGCGCCACCACGCTAAAAGGAGGGTTTGAGGTACCAGAATCGATTCCTGATCACGTAGTATTGATAATCGATATGTTAGGATTAGCATGGTGTCACTAAACTCACACTGTAGACATGCATAATTAGTATTTACGGTATTTTCTTTCCACTTAGCTTCATGCCACGTTACGCTATATGAATACCATAGTATGGCCCTCTTTAATATCGTACATGCACAGGCCTTATTCTCCCTTAGCTCTAAAGGCCCTGCTCCTGGGAAAGAAACCAACTGTTGCAGAAACTGCTGTTTCAGCTCGGTAGGCTCGGCAAGGTCGTAGTTAGCCGAGGAAGGGCCGATAAGCACATTCCGGGAGGGGTGCAGGGTGGTTTGTCTCTGAGAAGACAGAAGGGAGTCACCCGTCTGACCTTGCTGCATGAGCGAAATCAGGAGCTCTTTGTGTGCCTTATATGGGCTTTCCTATTACTGTACTAGCTTGTACCAATTTGTATTTTTCCATGTTAGGCCATGCCGGTGCCAACGCAATTGTATATATGTGATGTGCTGACAATGTGCCAGCAGTCTTCTTGGCGGACCTTTCGGGTCAGGTCGCAAGGAGCTCCTCTGGCAGAGTTTGTGTTTGTCTAATAAACGCTTGAACCTTCTACACTGCCGACCGACTGCTTATTTGTAATGATAAGGGACTTGGTAATGTAATGATTATTGTTGGGAGGGGATCATATATTTTTCGGTACTTCACTCTGAGGCCCTCAGAGGTCAACAGTGGTTGGGCGGGCCACCCATCTAACGCCCCCCCCTTCAAAGGTGAGCAGTTTTAGTTGGCTAGTTGGCTGTTAAAATGGCCAAACGTAACGGTTCTTGCAAAACTATAGACCCAGTCATCCAGGTCGCTGAAACCTCTGCATCCCTCATTACGTCCTTTGAGACATTATTAGACACTGCATTCAATGAGATTGCTGAAACTGAGAGGAGGCTCTCCATGGGTCCACTTACCACTAACCAACCAACTGCAACAGGTAGTTTAAGTGGTAACATGCATATATTCTCTGAAGTAATCGTGGAAAAACAACAATCTGCTGTTAATCTGCCAATTGTCCTGGAGGACGAAAACACTATTACGCATACAGTCCCTGCCGTAGCTCCGGACCCTACCCCTCCATCATCAACCACTGAGGTTACTGGGAATACAGGAGCTAAGCGTAAAAGGGGCATAGTAAAACTACCATACAACAAAAGGAAGCAGCCCCCTAGGAGTGTTAATCAACCAACACCACAAAGTATGTGGAGCAGGTTGAAGAAACAAAAACAATATACAGTATCCGTGCAGGCCCAACCCCATCTGGATGATGTCGTTGTTATAAATAATGATGGTCTAAATTCAATGACTATTTCCACCCAGACTGATTTTCCCAATGTAAATAGTCCTTACTCTAAATCAGAGGGGAATCTCATCGAGACCATTGCGGATACAATTTTTAAGCAACTCGAAGGTCAAATGATCAGGCAATTTAATAATATTTTTAAGAGACTTGACAGACTGGAAACTTTAATCAAAAATGATGATGCCAAAAGAAAAGGCACAGTGTGCCTGGATAAATTAAGAGGTGAACGTCTGCTAAAAGACCTGGAATCTACTACCCGTGCGCTCACTAGTGGCGATCACACAAAAAATGGCAATCCGCCCACAGTAAATAGGGTTAAGGAATTACAAGTTGCAAATGGTCCGCCAACGACTGTACCATCTGTGGCGATCACAAGCACAAGGGAAAGTAATCCCCCTGACTCTTTAAGTAAACCTTCCTTGCCCTCCACTGTTACTAGCGCACCTAAGATTAATTATAAATGTAATTCCGTCATAGGCACAACAACGCAGATGGTTTCTTCAAATTCCAGCCAGCGCCACAATAAGACCCCACATGAAGACACCAGGCCTTTTAAACATCAAGGCCCTGCCTTACATCTTCCACCTGAGGCGTGTCCTTACGTCTTAGTTCTGGCTGGCATTCCACCCCTCAGGGAAGGGCAAGGAGAGTCGTGGGTTCAATTGCACAATGAATGTATTGATTGGCTAACCAAGCACAAGGGGGTTGGCTATGACGTTTCCAAAGAAATCATATCCACACGCCGAGTAACTTGGGTTGGTCCTCTTTTTAAAAACATTAATGGGGACTGTATCATAGTCAATTTCAGGAACCCTGGTACTGCGAAATCTCTGTTAAACAAGAACTTTGGTCATCATGGCCCATCCACTGTGGTGACCCCCTTACCGCTAAATTACTTTTATCGCCCTCCACACAGAATGATGCAGCCTCCACCTGTACTTCCATTACATAACAGGTTTTCAATACTCCATGACTTGGGTACACTGGATTGACTGCCTCCCATACTGAAGAACCTGTCTCTGTGTGTCCGGCTCTTGATCATACAGTGGTAACATTTTCTGAGGTACCCCCGCTAACACCCAAAACTTTTCTGCTTGAAACACCATGCGAACAACAGGGGCAAACTACAACAGTACTCTCTCTAGGAACTGACCAGGACCCTTGCCTGAGGCCCGATAAAAATTTGTCAATCCTCAGTTGGAACATTGCTGGCCTGAAGGCTAAGACGGAAATCACATCTTGGAAGGACTGGGTCATTTGTCATGATGTACTGATGTTCCAAGAAACCTGGTGTACTGATGATCTGCTATTTGAGGGGTACAGCTGCCATAACAGGACTGTGTGGCCCCCCCTTTAGGCCGTCCTAGCGGGGGCCTCTCTATTTGGGTTAAAATATCGGCAGAAGTTAAAATCGATACACTCCAAACCAATTGCCCAAGTTTCATGGCATTGGCATACATTAAAAGGACAAGGCTATGTTTGATCAACTTCTACAATAACGACTTTTTGTCCCAACCTAATCGTAATTTTATTCTTTTATTTGAGTTTATTGATGAAATTATGGATGGACAGAAATATGGGAAATTCGACGGTATCTTTATAGGAGGGGATTTCAATGCACACTTACACTTTAGAAACCCCCCCTGTAGAAGAGGTATAGAACTTTTAAATCTCCTTGCAACCAGAGACCTTGTAAATTGCATGGAGCATGCTGGTATGGAAATCAGCACTGTCCCATTTCCCACTTTATTGGTCATGGTAGTGGTACTACGATTGATTATGTATTTGTTTCACCCCCTGTCGCTAATGTTTTAACGAAGGCTGAGGTTGTGTGTAAAGCATATAGTGACCACTTCCCTATTGTAATTCACCTACTACTTCCGAGGGGTAAGTGCCCACAAAATGAAATAGGTGCAAGAAACTTGGAAGTTTCAACTGACAAATTGAGGGTAATTTGGAGGGGCGTGAACAACAGGGGAATCCTGGCAAAAGTTATTAAAAAATATCCAGCCTTGATTGATACCTGCCTCACCATCGATGACCACGGGGGTAATATAATCACATCATTTAGTGAACTCTGCTCTGTAATAAAAAGTGAGATCTCCAGACCTGCTTCGAGGAAATCTGAGGAAACACCTAGATGGTTTGATGCCTCTTGCTCTAAGGCAAATAGGAAGTTAAGGGCTGCTCTAAAATCTGAACCCAGGGATATTCCCCAAATAAGGTTACTCAGAGCAGAGTATAAATCTACCCTACGTAATAGAACTAATGAACTGGTTAAGACCCACTGGGATTCCTTGGCACGCTCGGCCGAATTGAAAGACACTACTGGGTTTTGGAGGGAGGTAAAGAACCTAAGATCCATAGGCTCGAACTTAACGGCAATTAATTGTAACATCACCGGATCTACATGGGTTGAACATTTTGCTAAAATTTATGCCACACCGGACAACCCCGCTTTAACCTCCGTCCCCTTAAGCCCCCTTAACATCTCTGTGTCTGAGGTCGAGGATGCTATAGCTGAAAGCGCAGGAAACAAAGCGCCTGGCCCCGATGGGCTCTCAATTGATCAGTTAAAGTGTGAACTTAACTTTTGGGCCCCATTGCTATGTAATGTTTTTAATAATTTAACGAATGAAAAAATTCCAGAAACATGGACGTGTAGCACTATCGTGCCCATTTTTAAAAAAGGCGACAGGCTGGATCCCGGGTGCTACCGCCCCATATCGTTAATCGATAATACTTTGAAAGTTTTGGGGAGGGTTATTTTTAAAAGGATTAAAACCTGGGCGGACGAGAGTAAGATTCTACACCCTAGCCAGCTTGGTTTTCGTAGCAATGTTGGCACGGTGGAACAATGTTTGAACTTGAGTTTGATTATGGCAAAATACAACATTGCTAAAAAATCCCCTCTATATTTTGGTTTTATGGACTTAAGTTCGGCATTTGATTTTGTTAATCGTTCCCGTCTATGGTCCACCCTTCTTAATTATGGTTTGGATGATTATTTGGTCCACTTTTTAGCTTTTTTACATAGTGACCTAAGAGCTCGCGTGCGCATTAATCAATCTGGCGAAGTCTCTGAAGACATTAGCATTGGTAGGGGGGTCAGACAGGGGTGCGTGCTGGCCCCCCTCCTTTTTATTCTCTATATTAACAATTTGAGCTCCTCGCTGAGTACTTTATCAATGAATGGAGTTCCTATACCCACCCTCCTTTACGCTGATGATGCGGTCCTAATGGGCCGCACACCAAAGGCACTCCGTATTTTAATCTCAGGCTTTGTCCATTTTATGGCAGACCTAGGCTTGACCACTAATTTTAAAAAATCTCTAATTATGAGCTGTGGCCCCAAAAAATATAAAATTGCTGAGATTAAATCAGGGTCTAATGTTTTGAAAAGTACTTGCACTTTTCCCTATCTGGGGTTGCTATTCTCAAATACTGGTTCGTGGCAACCACATGTTTCTTATGCTAGGAATAAGTTGGGTAAAGCTATAAATTGTGTTACCTCTTTGAGACAACCCAACCACGCTGATGTGATTACACCACTAGTAAAGATTTATCAAACCCAATGCATCCCAACTGGTACTTATGGCGCCGAGGTTTGGGGTTATACAAACTGTATCCATATCCAAACCGAAGAAAATAGGTTCTGTCGGAAGGTGCTGGGTGGGGTTATTTGTTCCCCTTACTATATATGCCATAATGAATTAAACATCTCATATATAGAAGATTTCGTAAGATCAAGACCAGCACTCTTCTGGCTAAAGACATGGATTAACCCGGCTGCCACTTTGACTCGTGATATAATCTTGGACTGCTTAAAATGCGACAGGGCACACTGTATACCATGGTTAAAAGCTGTAATAGAATGCCTTGACAGCGTAGGACATGGTCATTTGTTTACTTCACCCAGTTTAATAAATCGTTCCCACAAGACTATTATTCATAGGGCATTGTATCATCTGTACAGAGAAGAGCGGGAAAGGAAAAACCTGTTAAAATGTACCGTTATAAAATACATGGGCTATTTTGAACCTCAAATTAAACATCCAGACCCCCCCACACAGGAATTTACGTTTACACCTTGGCAGATGGAATAGGAGCTTACTGTTTCGCTTTCGTGATGGGAGCATAGTAAATTTACTAAACTTCCCTTTGGGTTACAACAAACATTTAGAAACTCTGTATTGCCCTTGTAACCCAAATATGAAACAGAGCCTTATGCACTTTTTGTTTTTCTGCGGTTTTTATAAAAATCTCTCCACTCATTATTTAATGCCCTACTGTAGAAATTATAAGCTGACTGGCTTTAGAAAAGCGCTGAGGACCTTTTTATTACTGGGTTCAGATGAAGTAATATTCAGAGTGAGCTGCTTTCTTAAAGCTGCCGTTCGATCACGAGCCACTTTATATATTGATGTATAACATCCGCACACTGTACTTTTTATGCACTTTATAAACTCTCTTTTTTGCACATCTGGCACCTTTTGCTTCTTTGCACATTACTGACGAGGACCCATTAACGTTGCTGCTATTATTCATCCTTTTTTTAATTCTGTTTTTTAGAAAACATTTTTAATTGTATATAATGCTGTTTTTAAAAAAAAGGAGGGACATTCTGTGTGTTACTGTGAAATTGATTGATTGGTTTATGTCTTTTTCCCAGCTGTGATATTATTATCATTATTGTACTGAATTGCTTTGAAACTGTAATTACTTGCACTTTTATGGATGTTTTTATTCCGAATAAAGATCTTTTGACTTGACTTGAAACCTTTCACCAATAACCAATCTACCACAGGGCCATCGATCAATGTACGCTTGACCAACTTCCCTTTTTAGGGTGGTCCATCCAACATACATTTATCCTGCTCTGAAGCTCCAGGGAAAGCCTGGTTGTACTAAACAGGGAAAAACTAAAATTGACCTCATTTGCCGGCAAAAAATTCCCAGTGGTATCTGAGCATTGTTTTTAAGATTGTAGCCTGTCAAACAATGCAGTTGTCTGGTTTGCTAAATACATCCGGGGGACATTCAGAAAGTTGACCTATGAATGCATTCTGCTTGTTGCTTACCCTAGGGTTTGTGGTTTGCAACTCACATTTTCTGGCTTTCTATTTCCTGGCTTTATTTGCTTAAGGCTGTCCAGCTTGAGTTAGTCCCTCCGGTTGCCCAAACGTTGGTTACTGTATTCTTTCTCCCAACAGGCCTTTAAATCTTGTTCTTATCTTGTCACATTTGATGTGCATTTAAAGATGGAGGTCAAATGTCAAGCTGTGTCCTCAGGGGACCTTGGTGTTTATTTTTCTTTCTCTGGCTACTACGGGTCTTCCAGAGGAAGGCTGTACAATGTTATTTTTTTTCTAGCACACAACAATATTTAAACGCCTGTAAAGGAACTGTGCTGACGATCGAATCAATACATTGGGTGATAACATTTCCACACATCATTGTTAGTGCGCGCTATACTTTCATCACTAAAACTTATTGTGTGTGCAAATGTAATGGTCATTTTAATTGACGATGTGTTGTCTGCAATGGCAATAGGCTACTATACCATGCATATTCCATGTTACCCCACCCCATTCTACTCTGCACCACTCCACTCCATGTCAATGCACTCTACTCTGCAACACTTGGCACTACGCCACTCCACTCCACTCCACACTACACTCTTATCTGCACAACTCCACTCTATGCCTTTCTACTCCACACCACACCATTTTACTCTCTCCCAATGTACTCTACGCCACACTGCTCGACTATGCACTACTGCACTCCTTGCCACTGCACTCTACACCACTCCATGCCACTCTATTCCTTGCCACCCTACTCTGCAACACTACACTCTATGCCACTGCACTCTAAGTCAATACCACTTCACTGTACAACAGGGCATTCTATGCCAATCCCCTCTATGCCACTCTAATCTACTCTGCGCCACTGCATTGTACTCTGGAACAATCTACTGTATGCCACTGCACTCAGCGTGACTCCACTCTACTCTGCACCACCCTACACCGCTGTACTTTATGCCAATGCACTTTACACCACTTTACTCAATACAAAGCACTGTACGGCAATCTACTCTGCGCCACTGCAGTCTACGCCAATGCACTCCATACCACTACTATACACCACTGCACTCTACAACAGTATACTTGGCAACAGTGCACTCTCTGCCCCTCTACTTTATGCCACTCTACTCTGTAACTGCATTCTATGCCACTCTACTCTGCATTGCTCCACTCTACTGCACTCTACGCCAATCCACTCCAAGTCGTTTAATCTACTCTGCACTGATGAAAAGCAGCGAGACTCCCAAGACTTTCGATGCTGCTTGGTGCAAACCACCTCTAATTCACCCTAAGATTAGCGATCAAAATAACGAGGCAGGCGCTGGGAACTGGAAGGCGAAGAACAGGTTTATTTCTCCAGAGAAGAACACATCACATCAGACACCGGGGCTATCGTGAGGAGGTGTTCTAACTGCATCTCTGTGGCATGGCCTTTTATATGCTTTTTCGTCAGTTTATTACATGGTCAAACATTCCTGGCATCAGTTTATTGCATAGTCAAACATCCTTGGAATCCCCGCCTCAAGCTAGTTCCCACCCAAACCCAGCAGCAATCGTCCCTCCACCCAGATATAACAGATGATCGCTATCTCGCAGCTGGACATTCCGACAGGATCTAAAACATGTGGGATTGGTCAGATCTAAGGGGTCGTGTCACTGATTAAATTCCGGCCCCTTTGTTGGTGAAGCAAGTTCTGTTGTATATGTGGGTAATAAACTATGTCCACAGGGGTCGGTTAGTGCCTGGGACCGGATTGAGTGGCCAGGTGCAGGGAAGGAGGTTATCAAAGGGGGCTTGCCCATGCGTGGAGGATGAAAGGGTGAGCGGGCTGGGTGCGAGAAGTGACTCCGGGGCATTGTCATGCTGACAAGGTTTTACAACCCTGGTACATGTGTTCAGGCTTAGTCAGAGCGCGGGGGGGATGATAGCGAGGTCGGGGTGACTCACAGGTGACCAGCAGAGTATGAAATGGCCGCAATGTCTAAAATGGTTGCCGCTTACGCGCTCGCAGAGGCCTTCGCTAAGCAAGATGGCGCCGGCAATGTTCATATTTGTCGTTTTATTTTCTACAGTCCTCCCTTTGAACATAGTCCAGCCAGCTTGCTAGTCTATCTCAATGTCCATAATGTCCTGTATCTCTCTATCGTTTATTACTCTCATCTTCGTGAGCTCAGTGTCCATAGTCTTAGGGTGCAAGTAGTTCAGGCAAATAGAACACAAAAGTGGTATACAATGTATCCCCAAACAACAACCACATATTATTAATATTGGAACCAAGAGGATCCCCATTATTTTCCTGCCCCATTCTTTCAAAATGCCCCAAAACCAGCTTCCAAGTGTCCAAGTCTCTGACTCCTGATGGATTTCTGACGCCAGCCTGTGGAGGTGTTTAATTGCCTTGAAAACAGAGGGTGAGTTGTCAGGGAAGGAAGTACAGCAACTGGCTCCGATGATGCGGCATGCTCCTCCACGATCCGCTAGTACCACATCTAGAACAATGCGGTTCTGTAAAGCCACCAGGCGGACCGCCTGAAGCTCAGCTGTTTTGTTGGTGAGGATGCCAGCAGTAACGTTCAAGGCTGTTTCAACTGCTTGAGTTAGGTGTCGGATGGCTCGTCTGTTTGCCATCGGAACCCATAGCGGGACGAGTCCTTTTGCCGCGTCGAGGAACTGTGATGTGGCGGAGTCTGCTTGTTCTGTGTCTTTGGAATGCCTTTTTCTGTGGTAGTCTGCAGGTGCTGTATAGGTTGGAGGCAGAACAAAAGCGATGTAGCACGTGCCCCCCCAGCCTTTTGGGAGCCAGGTGTAGGCTTTGGTACCACAGATGAAGTACATGTTGGGTGATGCAATAAATGAAGGGGGGGTCGGCAGTGTTCAGAGTCTTCTTTATTTTGCAAGAGCTGTGACCCACGATCATAGTCCCATGGCCTTCGATGCAGACAAGGCCTGAGACGTTCACCACAGATAGGGCCACTGTCAGAGTTGCGGCAGTTCGTTTCTTTAGATAGGAAAAGGTAGGTCTAGCGGGGTTGTTGAACACTTGCATTTCAAATTGTTCTTTGGCGGGAATGTTCATTGGAAAGGTTGCATTCGAAGTCAGAGGGCAGAAGGGAGCGGATGTTCTTCCCGTTTTGTTCAGCCAGAACTCATTGTAAAATTGTTTGATTGTCCCATCGGATGTGGCGTTGTCTTTGTAGCTCTCTTGCAGGAGCATTAACCAGGCGAGGCAAGATCTATGAAAAGAAAAGGGTGAAGGGATGAAAGGAATGGAATGTTCAGTGGCATGAGGTAGCAACCCACAGACCCAACAGTTCGTGGCATTTGTGGCAAGATTGTGTTGGTGCAATAATTGTACGAAATAATTATTCCAGAATTCTTTGCGTCGTTCTCGGAGGCGTGGTGACAGTGACACCAGATAGTGTTCTTTCTTGGTGGTGGGTTGCATGGTGGGTGACATTGTCCTGTAAGCGGGAGCACTCTCTTCAATGATCCAGACTGTGACCATCATCAAGAGGCAGGTGAGAGAGGCTGCCACAAGAGTTATTGTCTTTGTACTGTGCAATTTGGCAAGTTTGGAGTCGTCACTGTGGTTCTTCGGTCGTCCGGGTTCTTCCATCACCTTCAAGAGGCTCGACGACTGGCAGGACCACATACTTTCGTCTAGCGTTTCTTCTGGTAGCATTTGTAGTGTTAGCTACCGTTCTGAGACTTTTGACTCAGTTAGTGGCTTGCTTGTCGGAGCACTCTCCTTTCGTCGATCTCAAATTGTACCCTTTCTTGGATGGTACCGTGGGGTCGGGAACTCTGCCAGTTCAAGTGTCTCTGTCTGTGGGTAGCAACTCAGGGCTGGTCGGTCTTTTGTCAGGAGCTCTTCTTCACTGTTCACTTCTTCGGGGGCCGTCAGTGTCGGAGATATCTTCTTACAGTGGTGCGCATGAAGCCAGTTTCTTTTTCCTTCCACTCGAAGGGAAGTTCGGGTGGTGATCAAGACATGCCAGGGGCCCGTCCACCTGGGTTCCAGACTCTTCGACCTCTGAAAAATTCGCGTCAGCATGAAGTCCCCAGGCTTGATATCGTGTCCTGGGCCCCTGGATACGTCTGGAATGGCTTGCTGCACCTGTTGGTGGATAGGTGTTAGTTCGTTTGTTAATTTGTATAAATAGTCGGACATTAGTATGTCCGGGACATCATTAATGGAGGTTGGCTTTGGTGCTGCCCAAATGTTCATAGGCCTGCCGAAGACTACTTCGTAAGGGGTCAGTCGGTGTTTGGTTGGGGTGGAGCGCGTTGACAGCAATGCCAATGGGAGGGCGTCGGGCCATTTCAACACAGTTGTGGCAAACATTTTTGCTAGCTTCAGTTTTAGCGTGGCATTGTGTCTCTCGAACAGGCCCGTTGATTGGGGGTGGAAAACGGCATGGAACTTTTGCTTTACCCCCAACCCTTTCAGTATGTTCTGTATAATTTCTGCTACGAAGTGGGGGCCATTTTCGCTCCATAAAATTCTACAAAGACCATATCGGGGAAGAACTCTTTCAGTAATACCTTCGCAGTAGCTAAGGCGGTGTTGTCACGGGTGGGGTAGGCCTCCACCCAGTTGCTAAAGTCGCACACGATCACTAGTACGTATTTTAGACCATAGCACCTCTCTAGCTGGATGTAATCCATCTGGAGGACTTCGAAGGGGTGATCAGGGACTCTAAACCCTCCCCGTGATACTACGGTCCCTTTCCCTGGGTTGTGTTGCAGGCATACTATGCATTGCTGTACTAGGTGTTTTGCTGATTCTGCTATCTTGCTGTTATGCCATACTCTGGTGATCAGTTCGGTCATGGGGGCAGATCCTATGTGTGCTGGTAAATATGCCATGGTCAATATGGGGATCAGATAGGCATTAGGTAGCAGCCATTTGTTTCCGTCTTTTATCCTCCAGCAGCCTTCCTCGTCTCTCAGTCCCACCCGAGCCCATTCAGTCAGTACGTCCTGTGTGCCTGACGTTTGTATGCCCCTTACAATCGTTCTAGCGTCGGTCCATTGTTCTGCTTGTGACCTGGTCACGTACATTCGTGTCCTGGTTCTGTCCTGGGCTGTGGTTCGAGCAGTAATGTTGGCTAATGCGTTTCCCTGTCCAATGAGGTCGGTCACTTTCTTATGTGCCTGACATTTAATCACTGCTAGCTGCTTGGGGAGGAGGACTGCTTCTGTCAATGCGGAGACTAGATCTCCATGTAGGATGGGTGTGCCGTGTGAAGTCAGGAACCCTCTTTCTCTCCACAGGAGCCCAAATGGTGAACCACCCCGAAGGCGTACTGGCTGTCGGTGTATATGTTTACTGTCGTACCAGCTGCAAAAATACATGATCGTGTGAGGGCAATGAACTCTGCTGCTTGGGCGGATCGTTGAGCAATGCGGGCTGTCTCTAGGATGGTTCGGGTTGTGGTGACGGCACATGCAGCTGAGGTGGTGCCATCGGGAAGTTTGATGCACGAGCCGTCTACCCATAGTTCCCCATCTGGCTCTGGAAAGGCAGTGTCTCGGAGATCTACTCCACTCTTTGTCTGTTCGTCTGTGAGGGTTACACAGTCGTGCAGGGGAGTCATACCAGGGTCATTTTCGGGTAGGGGTTACAATGTGGCTGGATTGAGAGTGGCGCATCGCTTCAGAGTGATGTGTGGTGCTAGCAGGGTCAACTCGTATCCTGTCAGTCGTGCACTAGTTAAGTGTTGGGTTTTGGTCTGGTTTAGTAGCGTGTCGACTGCATGGGACACTAACACAGTGATTGGATTGGAGAGCACTATTCTTTCGCTCTGGCGTATGGATACTGCTGCAGCTGCCACAGCGCGCAAGCACGCTGGCAACGCTCTAGCTACTGGGTCGAGGGTGGCAGAGAAATGTGCACATGGGTGATGTTTGTGACCAATTGATTGCGTTAAGATGGACAATGCACATCCCTCCCTTTCATGTGTGTAGAGGAAGAATGGTTTGGAGTAGTCCGGGGTTCCTAGAACAGGTACTGAACAAAGGGCATCTCCCAATTCTTTGAATGCTGACTGGCATTCGGGTGTCCAGTGGAAAGGTGAGGGGGTGGAGGGAGAGAAGGGGTTTGACAATGAGGCTAAAGTTCGGTAACCACTGTCGGCAGAAGGAGGTGAGGCCTATCAGAGAGCAGACTTGCTTCTGATTCTTGGGAACTGGAGTGTCTAGAATTGCCTTGATCCTGTCGGGTGTGAGTTTCCTCCCTTCTTTTGATAAGCGGTGACCTAAATATGTTACCTGTGGTTTGCAGAACTGCAATTTCTTTCGAGAAAGTTTGTGGCCATTTTCTGCAAGGAAGCGTAGGAGTTGGATGGTGGCTGTGATAGCTAGTGGAGTGGTGTCTGCTGCTAGGAGGATATCGTCTACATACTGTATCAACACCACCCCGTCTGGTAATTGAACGGCATCTAACTGTCTTTTGAGTGCCTGGCTATAGATGCTCGGGCTCTCTGTGTACCCCTGGGGTGCTCGACAAAATCTATATGAGCGGGATCTTGGAGTGAATCCGAAAAGATAGCGGCTGTCTTGGTGAATGGGTATGGAGAAGAAGGCATTCTTGAGATCGATAACGGTGAAAGTGGTAGCAGTTGACGGAATTAGGGTCAGGATGGTGGTGATGTCAGAAACTACTGGGTACTGTGGTACTACTATTTTGTTTATCTCCCGCAGGCTTTTCCATCTCCCTCTCCCTGTCTCTTTATGATTGGTAAAATAGGACTATTACAAACAATGCTCATTACCTCTTCTACCACTCCTGCCTCTACTAGTGACTGTATGATTTCTGTCAAGGTTTTTTCGCCCTCTGGTGATATCTTATACTGGGGTATTTTCGGTAAGGTTGCGTCTTGTCGTATTGTCACGTCTACTGGGTCAATCATCATTCGTCCTACGTCTGAATCAGCCCTAGCCCACAGATGCGAGGGTAAAGTGTTTAGTAGGGATGTGTCTGTCACAGAAATGGGATACATGTGTTGGGATGGATTATCTCTCGGGTGTTGGTGATTGTCATATAAGATGACTCGTATCCCGTCTGGGGAACATCTGATAGTCGCACAGAAATGCTTCAGTAGATCGAGACCCATAATGGCATCTGGAGTGTTGGAGGAGAGAAGGAACGTCGTGTCGATAACATTGTTTTCAAGTTTGAAGGGGATCGGTCTGGACAAAGGGTTGGTGGAGGGCGTACTGTCAAATTCTATTGAGGTTATATGTGAGCCAGACAAGGGTGCCCTTGGAATCAGTTGTTTGGGTAGCGCACTACGTGTTGCTTCTATGTCTACCAAAAATGGCGACTCTGTGCCCAGGACCTTTGCGGTAACATAAGGGCCTTGCTGATCAACATAGAGTTTGACAGGATCCCTCCCTTGCCCCTGGCTGTCCTATGCAAAGTCAAACATGTTGTCCTAATCTGTCTGTTGACACTGGTTCTGTCTAGGGTGGTCAAATGCGTTCACTCTTCCTGGCCTTCCTTCGCTAGCTTGAGTTGCGTACCCTCTCCCACGTCCTCTTCCCCTCTATTCATTTGTTATTTCCCTTATCCCTCTGCCCCTACTAGCTCCTGATAAGGCTGGGCATTGGGATTTCCAGTGTCCGTATTCTTTGCAAAATGCGCATTGATCCTGTCCTAAGTCCTGGCGTTGTAGATATGGTGTCAATGAGTCATTTCTAGGAGGCTGTACTCTAGGGACATTCTCTTGGTATCCTCCTTTATCTTGTTCCCATCCCGTATTCACCCCTTGGAGTTGGGCTATCATTACTCTTTCCTTTAAGTCCTTCTTTTTCTTTTCTGTGGCTCTGTCATTCTCGTTTTTCTGATGTTCATAATACTGGGCCATTTGGAGAATAGCCGCTGGCTTAGAGGCTGCCCAACTACTTTCGCTAGTTTGTAATTTCTGTGATACCTCCGGCAGCAGTCCTTTTTATTTTTATTTATTTTTTTATTTACAGGCTTGTATCGCGCTGGCTTCGACTCCCAAGGGAGTATCTCCGCGCCTTTGACTTCTACCACATTGAAATCAGGGAAACGCTAGCTATTAATGATTGAATAAGAATGTTTTCAACAATTTTCTGAACGTGAGGTGATCTGTACATAGCCTAAGAGTGTTAGGGAGACTATTCCAAAGGGAAGGACCTGCTATCGAGAGAGCTTTGCTTCCGTGTTTGGCCTTCTTAGCTCTGGGTACACGAAGGCCTTGTTCGCTCGACCTAAGTGAGCGAGAGGGTTTATAGGGAACAAATTTGGTGGACAAGTATGCCGGGCCCATCCCGTTGAGACTTTTATGTATGGTGCAACATACCTTGAATTTGGCCCTCTGTCTGACAGATAGCCAGTGGAGTTTTGTCAGTAGGGGCTTTGAAGGTGTGCGGGGAGGGGCGTTCAAGACCAGACGGGCAGCCGTGTTCTGGACCACCTGTAGTCTTGTCATGACTCCCTCGTTGGCAGATAGCAACAAGCCGTTACAATAGTCTAATCGACTCATAACAAGGGCTTGTACCAACATCCTCCTGCTTGCATCTGGTAGAAGGGGAAAGATTTTACGTAGCATGCCGATTATATGGAAGCAGGATCCCACCACCTGGTTGGCATGTTGTTTGAGGGTAAGTTCCTGGTCTAGTCGGACCCCCAGATTCTTAACTGTTAGTTTAGGCTCCGGTACTGGGCCAAGGTCTTGTGGCCACCAGTCCGGAGTCCAAAGTCGTTTTACCTCACCAAACAACATGACTTCTGTCTTTCCAACATTGCATTGCAAATAGTTGGAAGACATCCAGTGTGCCACTGCTTTCATGCCCTGGGAGAAGGAGTTCCTAACCTCGGGAGTGAGGGTCTTAAAAGGAAAGAGGAGTTGCGCATCATCCGCATAGGATATTGGAACAAATCCATATGCTCTCAAGATGTTAGCCAGGGGTGCCACATATATGTTGAAAAGAGTTGGGCTCAGACATGAGCCCTGTGGCACCCCCTTGGAGATTTCAACTTCTTCTGACCGAAATCCACCCATGGTTACTTGCTGGGTCCGATTGGTTAGGAAACTCCTCAGCCATGCCAGGGCTTCGTGTTTCAGGCCGATGTTAGCTAGCCTGGCCGTGAGGATAGAATGGGATACGGTATCAAATGCCGCAGACAGATCTAACAGCACCAGGATAACGGAGAGGCCCCTATCCTGGTACATGTGCAGATCGTCTGCGACTGACATTAGGGCGGTCTCCGTGCTATGCTTAGGCCTAAAGCCAGATTGTGAAAGGTCCAACACTCCTGCAGATTCAATATATCTCAACAAATATTTATTTACGTGTTTTTCAATGATTTTACCTAGAAAGGGGAGTAGAGATATCGGTCTGAGGTTGCTAAGCTCATTCCAAGGAATGGTGGTATTCTTCCTGAGCGGTTTGACCAGTGCCTTTTTCCATCCTGGAGGGACTTGCCCAGTACTTAGCGAAAGGTTTATTAGTCTCTGGATTGTGGGTCCCAGATCCATTGCTAGTGTGGGCATAACACGTGCGGGGATGATATCCGTTGGGCTACCACTCTTTATTTGGGAGGTGAGTGCCACTACTTCCTCAATCTGAATAGGGGGAAATGCAGAGAGGGAATGTATAAGAGGAGGTGGTATTTCAAAATTTAAAATAGGGTGATTGTCATTTTTACAGATATGATTTGAGTGTAAGATTTTGTCGTAAATGGCGTCAATTTTTTGAGTAAAAAAATGGGAGATATCATCACATAATAGTTGTGAGGCCACTTCTAGACTTTCACAGGCTATGGGTTTGGTGAAAGTCAGTAAAATCTGATATAATGTCTTGGAGTTGTTACCAGCAGCCAATAGCTGTGAAGCGATGTGGTTTTTCTGCGCTAAGCGGATGTTTTTGTGGTATGCAGTCAGAGATCTTTTATATAGTTGTTTGTCACTATCTTGGCGTGAAGCCCTCCATTTCTTTTCTAATTTTCGTGTGGCTTGTTTAAGTAATCTGAGGTTTTCCGAGAACCAGATCTCCTGTTTGGGTGCAGGTTTAGGTTTAAAAGTTTTTAATGGAATAACCCCATCTATAGTTTTAAGTAGCGCCTCTTCATATTTGTATAAGGCATTATCAACGTTCTCACTTGCAGTAGTTTTGGGCATTACAAACGTTTTATTAAAATTTTGTTGGGTCAATTTATGCCAGGGTCTCCTTTTACTGGGTAGGACGGAGTGTCTCAGGTCATGTGAGGTGGGAGAGGGGGTCATAAACTCTATGACATAATGGTCTGTCCATTCTACTTGGTAGGGAGGAGAACATTCAATTTTTAAGGAGTTGGTAAAAATTAGATCTAGCGTGTGTCCTGCCTTATGGGTGGGCCCACTATTAACCTGCCTTAGTCCCAATGAGTTGAGGTCTGCCAAGAAAGTCTTCGTCTCGGAGCTATTTTCTAGCTCACTGTGGACATTAAAATCCCCTAACAGTAGAAAATCTGAGTTTTCATGTATATGAGGAGCCAATGCTTCCATCAGTACTACAGATATGTTGGAGCATGGACCAGGGGGGCGGTATATTAACGCTCCTTTTCTGCTTAATTTAGGTGAAAATTGAATATTAAAGATCATAAGTTCTAGACGTAATTTTGCACGAATAAGTGGTGTCCGGTCGCGGTGGATATGTCCTGTCCTCTGTAATCGGAGAACACTGTTTAGAATCTCGAGAAATACTCGAAGACATCCTCTTGTGGTTTCTGGCGGCAAGCTGTTACTATGGACCAGTCTATCTTTTTCTCCGGTATCAGTGTTTTTACCTTCTGCACTATTTTATCAGGGAGGACCAATATAGCTTTAACTGGTTTTTGGCCAGGATTCCGCTGTTTATCTAATGTGCTGAGTTGTTCCCAGGTATGACCGAGCAATTCTGTGTGGTCTATCCTCCTAATCTGCTTCCACACATCGGCTGGCAAACATAACCCGAAGAACAAGTCAATGTCGGCAAGTGTCATTATTGTGGACCCCAGAGCAGTACCTAGTTCTGTGTAAAAGGCGGTGGGATTCTTTCGCAAATATGGAAGATATTTACGAAACGTCAGGATGTCCTGTCTGTCCCATGGCTGATACACCCAATTGTAGACCATCCTCCCTTTAGCGTCCTGATGGTTTATGTCGTCATTAGTCCCTTGTCCCCTAGGGGGGACCCAATACGGAGTAGCTTCCTATATCAGCATCATGTTATCTAGCTTCTCTATTGGGGGTGTTACTGGCTTCGATGCTCTGTCTGTATCTATCTGTCCTTGTAATACGAGGTGGCGGAATACTTCTAACGTGGACAAAAAGAGTTCTGCTACATCGTTGTTGTTTTCGTCTCCTAGGTCGACTTTTCTATAAAGAGCCATTAGCCTCCCGGGTCCTATATCCTGATATTTCTCTTCATAGGCAGTAAGTGTGTAGTAGCAGAAGCACACAATGAAGAATCGTTTGTGGCTCTCAACATAAGAATTGCATATGTCAGTCACATACTCTTCCGTTTCTCTTCTCTTCATGAGGGTTTTGACTATCTTGTCAATGTTTGCCCGCTCGTGCGTACTTAATCGTGGAACCCTGGGCAACCCTTTTGCTACTGATCCTATTTCTACTAATGCGTTTGTTGATGAGGCACTTGGTGCAAGTGGCTCGACTGGAGCGGAAACGGTTGTGGCGTCTCCGTTGGTACCTTGCTGTTCTTGGTGCTGTACTACGGGATGAGTAGGGGCATAAGGAGGTGGCATGTAGATGATCGGGGGACCCAACAAGAGGTCATCATTTATTCTCTGTTTAGCCGGTAACTCGGGGTAAAGGGTTGAAGGTGTTCTAACAGGGCACTGGCCTGATATTTTCGATTCTTGTTCATTTCTATCAGTCTCTCTTTCTTTTATATCTTCCTCTAACTTTTTACAAGCTTGGTGAGCTGCTTTTCGCATCTCTTTATCTAGTCTAGCTTCGTTTTTTCTCTTTCGTTGGGTTGCTTCTTTCTGCCACAGACCAAAGTTGTCAAGCATGGCTGGCGTAGCTTTCTTTTTGTGGAGCGCTATTTCGAAGATTTATATTTTAGCGAGATCAAAAGATCCCGTCAGTGGCTACTGATTTACCCGTTCCTTTCTAGTGTATTTGTGCCATAGTTTGCTATAAGCAACGATGGCTACTCCATATTTAACATACATGTCCTTGTTAGGGGTGCCTTCCGGCGGTGCTGGATGACTGACCTCTAACAAACGGTCCGGTCCAAAACAATCAAACAATTTTGAGAAGACAGGCATGACGTACAAACGGTCAATATAAATATCTCAATAGGTCGTGGACAAAGGTCCGCACTACCTGCCCTTCTCTGCCTGCTAAGAGGGAATATTCCTATTCTACGTTGTTTGCAAGCAGGGAATGTCTCAATTACTACCAATAACTTCAAAGAGCGGAATACTAGTATTCGAGCCAACAATTTCAATACAATCAGACAATCAGTTTTTGTCGTATATCACGACCTTACCCGGACCGTTATGGACAGTTTCTTCGTCGTCCCCTTTCAGCGTCCAATTGTCCTCTCACTCCCCCCAAAAATGCGGCGTTCCTGTAAGGTCCCAGTCAGGACCGTAGGTCACTCAAGAGAGGTCCGTTCAGAACCGGTGAAGTTCAGTTGATCGGCAGCCAGACGAGGGTCTCTTTCAGGCAGGTGCACTCCAATCGTTTAGATGTTCACTCCGTCGTTAGGACCTCTCTCACAGGACCCACGTGTTGCTGATGGGCCCGACGTTGGTGCGTCAATTGATGAAAAGCAGCGAGACTCCCAAGACTTTCGATGCCGTTTGGTGCAAACCACCTCTAATTCACCCTAAGATTAGCGATCAAAATAACGAGGCAGGCGCTGGGAACTGGAAGGCGAAGAACAGGTTTATTTCTCCAGAGGAGAACACATCACATCAGACACCGGGGCTATCGTCAGGAGGTATTCTAACTGCATCTCTGTGGCATGGCCTTTTATATGCTTTTTCATCAGTTTATTACATGGTCAAACATTCCTGGCATCAGTTTATTGCATAGTCAAACATCCTTGGAATCCCCGCCTCAAGCTAGTTCCCACACAAACCCAGCAGCAATCGTCCCTCCACCCAGATCTAACAGATGATCGCTATCTCGCAGCTGGACATTGCGACAGGATCTAAAACATGTGGGATCGGTCAGATCAAAGGGGTCGTGTCACTGATTAAATTCTGGCCCCTTTGTTGGTGAAGCAAGTTCTGTTGAATGTGTGGGTAATAAACTATGTCCACAAGGGTCGGTTAGTGCCTGGGAACGATTGAGTGGCCAGGTTCAGGGAAGGAGGTTATCAAAGGGGGCTTGCCCGTGCATGGAGGAAGAAAGGGTGAGCGGGTTGGGTGTAAGAAGTGACTCCGGGGCATTGTCATGCTGACAACGTTTTACGACCCTGGTACATGTGTTCAGGCTTAGTCAGAGCGCGGGGGATGATAGCGAGGTCGGGGTGACTCACAGGTGACCAGCAGAGTATGAAATGGCGGCAATGTCTAAAATGGTTGCCGCTTACGTGCTCGCAGAGGCCTTCGCTAAGCAAGATGGCGCTGGCAATGTTCATATTTGTCGTTTTATTTTCTACAGCACCACTGCACTCTGCAACACTCTACTCTATACCACTGCACTCTACACCACTTCACTCCACTATGAAACAATCTACTCTATGTCACTACAGTCTACGCCACTTTATTCTACTCTGCGCCACTCCACTTTACGCCACTCCAGACTACATCACTCCAGACTACACCACTGCACTCTATGCCACTTTACACAAAACCAGTACACTCTACGCCTCTGCCCCTTATGCCACTGTATTGTGCACAACTGCACTCTTTGTTACTGCACTCTACATCACTCCAATCTAGGCCACTCCACTCTGCACAACTGCACACTACGCCAATGCACTTTACACCACTACTCTACACCACTCCACTCTTTCCTGCACCACTCCACTCTGCCCTGCACCACTCCACTCTATGCCACTTCACTCTACTCTGAAACAATATACTCTAAGCCACTGCACTGTATGCCACTCTACTACATTCTACTCTATGCCACTCCACACTACCCCACTCTGCTCTCCACTGCTGCACCCTACACCAATGAGCACTACACCCCTTTACACAAATCCAATCCACTCTATGTCACTGCACTCTATGACACTCTACTATGCACCTCTGCACTCATTGCCACTGCACTCTAAACCACATCAATCTAGGCCACCCCACTCTGCACCACTCCACTCTGCATCACTGCACTCTACTCCAATGCACTACTCTATACCACTCCACTCTTCCCTTCTCTTCGCCACTCCACTCTACGCCACTTCACTCTACTCTGAAACAATGTATTCTAGGCCACTGCACTGTATGCCACTCTACTCCACTATGTGCCACTGCACTCTACACCGTTCCACAATACTGTACTCTATGCCAATGCACTCTAAGCCACTACTCCATACCCCTGCACGCTACCCTGCACCACTCCATTCTATACCACTTTACTCTAAAACAATCTACTCTTCCCCACTGCACTCTACGCCACTCGGCTGCACCCAGCACCACTCCACTCTGTGCCACTGCAATCACTGCTGCACCACTCTACGCCACTGCACTCTACACCACTACTCTATGCCACTGCATTCTAACATGCACCACCATACTATACCCTGCATCACTCCACTCTGAAACAATTATCTCTAGGGAACTGCACTCTATGCTGCTGTACTCAATGCCAGTCTACTCCATTCAACTCTACTCTGCGCCGCTCTAAGCCTCTGCAATCCACACTATGCCACTGTACTCAAAACCACAGTACTCTATGCAAAAAACACTCTAAAACACTCACTCAATACCAGTGGCTTCTCCTCTGCTAAGGCGGAGGAGCGTCGCCCTACTGATATTTAATCAGTGCACAAAAGAAAACTAAAATATGATAACAGGACATTATTGTCATTTTTTTTCTATGCATCACTTGGAGCTAGGTGGGGGATGGCTGCACTCTATGATGCCGAGCAGACTGAGGAGGTTTTGCACTCCTCTAAGTGCACATGACAGTTTGACCGGCCCCCTGGAGCCAGTCAAATCATCATGCACACTTGATGTCAGAGTCTACTCACGTTTCTGCAGGTACATCATGCAAATGATGAAAAGTTCCCCAACTTCCCAGGACCCCCACAAACACACAACAAGGTCAAAGTGCTATCGGTAGCCCAGGGACGAAGGCAAAGAACAAGGGATGAATCCCACAATGCACCCCACTCAAGGTTAGGACCAGTCAGCCAGCAGCAGTATCTGTCAAATAAAGGACAGAACATGATAAGTACACACATAATGGCTGCTTTGTACAGTTTATGTATTTTATGTACTACCTGAATAATTCCCTTCCTCCGTTAACTCTGCAATCTGGTGAGAGAGTGGGGGCATTCAAGGCTGTGGCAGGAGACAGGTAAGGTGTAAATACGGGATGTCTGAGGAATAGCACAGTAAGGTAAGTATAAGGTTAACTGGGGCCTAACTCACCCACAAGATAAGACAGGAATCTGAAAATCAGATGTATGTTTTCCTAGGATGTGTCTGAAGGAGCACAAGCATTAAATACAAATGAAGAGTGTCTACCTTGAATCAGGCAGATCTACTGGGATTCGCCTTTCAATAAGTAATGCCCAGAATTAAATAAAATGAAAACTAGATCTCCATAGACACGGTGACCACCCAGCACAAGAATAAATAAAAGGAAATCAAGTCAGCCCAGAGAGCGTTGTTACCGTAGCCGCTATTGCTAGAATTCTAAATCTGTGGTGCTGGGAATTACGTGGAATGAGCCGGCATCCAGACGAGCACCGAAAACCTGCCCGAAGCGTAGAGAAGAACCCCGGAGACAATAGCACGACGATCAGGAAGCCAAGGAGAAGGCCACCAACGCTGGAGAGACGGAGCTCAGACCCGGAAGCAATCAGGGACAGACCTGGAAGGGGAAGGCCGAGCCCGAAGCTGGAATGCAAAGCGTCTTCCCCTCTGGATTGGTAAGCTTTTAACCTTGTGTCCTGCCACCCGCGCATGCGTGTGTGGTAGGAATGGCAATGTGGGATGTCTGCTGATCGCTTGCATCCAGCAAGCATGACACTTGGCATGTTCCCCATTAGGCTGTGTTGCTCAGCACCAAGGAGAAAATGCCCAGCTTTCCCAGGCACTGCCTGAGTGTCCAAACAGAATGCTCAGACCAATCTGGGCACTGCTTCTGAAGCGTCGTGATTGACTTGGAGAGCCTGGAAGACTGAGTACTTCCAGTGCTGTAGCAGACCTGAAGAGGACTGAGGCGAGGCGGCGGCAACGGAAAAGGTACGTTCATTTTTTTATTATTCTTTTTTTAAAATCCATTTCCACCCCCCTGTCCACTTCACCACCCTCATTCTAGCCGCCGCTGCTCAAAACCAGTGCACCCTATGCCACTGCACCAATGCCAACTAGTTTGCACCACTGCGTTTTATGCCACTGTCCTCTACAACATTCTACTCTATGCCACTGCACTCTACGCCACTGAGCGCTGTCACTCTACACCATTTCACTCTGTCACTGCACTCTACGCCGCTCTCTACACTACAGTACTCTATGTCACTGTTCTCTAACCAAATCTATGCTGTACCACTCTATGCCCCTGCACTCTACTCTGCACCACTCCACTCTATACCACTCTACTGCATTCTACACAAATTCACTCTACACCACTACATCATGCAGCACGTCACTCTATGCCACTGCAGTCTACACCACTCTACTCCACTCTACTCTACACCTCTGCACTCTACCCTGCACTACTCCACTCTACCCTACATCCCTCCATGACATTTCACTCTACGCCAATCTACTCCACTCTGCGCCACTCTAATCCACACTATTGCACTCTGTTCCACTGCAATCTACTCTACGCCACTACACTCTACGCAAATCTACTCTGCACCAATGACCCTTACGCCACTTCATTCTAGGCCACTCTATTATACTCTACTCTACAATACTCCACTCTATGATGCTCTACTCCATTAAACTCTGCTTCACTGACACTGTACTCTATCCTAAGCCACTGCAGTCTAGTGCTCTCTACTCCACTCTATGCCATTCTACAACAGTACTTCACTCTATAATGCTCTACGAAACTCCCTCTATGCAACTTTACTTCACTCAATTCTATGACACACTACTCCATTTACACTGCATGCCACTCCACACCACTCACATCTGCAACACTATACTCCACTCTACGCCACTCCACTCTATGACAATCTATTCCACTCACTCTACAACTCTCTACTCCACTGTGTAGAGAGCTGTAGAGAGTTGTGGAGAGGTGTAGAGCACCCTCTACTCTACACCACTCCACAACACTATGACACTGTACTCCACTCTAAGCCCCTCAACTCTTTGCCTTCCACTTTACAACAGTCTACATCCTGAACAGCACTCCACAACACTTTACCCTACTCCATGACACGCCACCTCACTCCTTTACACGCCACTCCACTCCTTTACACGCCACTCAACTCTACTGTATGCCACTCTACACCACTCCATAAAATCCCACTCTACTCCACCGTACGACACTCCACTTCACGCCACTCTCATTTACCCCACTAACTTTAAGCCATGGTGAACACCAGTCACTCTGGCGTACAACATTGTTAAAATATATTGGCAAAGTCAATAGCTCTTACTTAGATGATGCGTGTTTGCTTTTCAATAACTCCGAAAGTGGGAATTTGTTATTGGAAAAAATACACTCTGCTAAGAAGGTGCATCAACAAATCAAGATCCTGCTTGGCAAATAATCAGTCCCTTGAATGGAGCAACCACAGGGGCAGCTCCACTGAAGGCACAGAGATTCACTCAAGGCTAAACCTGGTAGACGCAAGCCTCTGCAGAGCAGGCAGATTGGAGAGCCAACCGCCATGCTCTAAATGGCGCAAAATGTTTTTATTAGCCAATATGTTGGAAAGATTTTGATGTGATACATCCTTTGCCATAAATCTTTTTGCCTTTTGTATGCTGAAAAGATGCACACCAATGTTTAGTGACACCACAGGCACACCCTAGAGGGTAACAGTGCAAGCTTCCCTAATGCAGAGAAGTTACAGGACATGAGGCAGTAGCTGTTGCTTCGTTACACGAACTTAGAAAATATTCGATATGTGCAGCACTCAATACTGGTACAAATGTGCTACCTTTTTTATGCATTTCTTCAAGTTACCAATATATCTGCCATATATAAAAGCTAAAACCGTTGGCATTGTCAATACTTATATTAAATTAGTTCAACAGACAAACTGGAAAGGAAATTGACTACTGTGGGACAGAGGTGCCTCAAAAGCTAATATGTGACATGGTACGGACTTATGTTGTTTATTTAGGAACAAGGAGAGCAGAGTTCTAATCTTAGCTTTCGAATTTGGATGGTGCATATGCACAGGCCCATTGTGGAGGAAAGGCACAGTGAGTGAGTCTAATGCTTGCCCTAAAACATCGCTTGTTTGAGCACTGTTGCACAGAAGGTATTATGCCGCCATGTGATTGTATACAAGGTGATACTTGAGTGAACTTACGATGCATTGCTGTAGAAACTAGTTTTCAGAACATGAGAACCTTAAATAATCGTTAATAGATCCCAATAATTACACATTGGTATTACAAATATATAACATATAAAACGGATCCATGAGGAGCCATGGGTAGGAGAGTGACATTTGCACTACAAGCCTGTATAACGTGAGGCATTAATGTGTGTGTCCCGCATAATGCTGAGAGAGCACAAGTTTGAAAAAATGTATAAGTACGCCATATTTACAAGCACGTAGTTAGTTAACATGTACTTTGCACCAGAGTGTTTATATTTAGAAGTGAAATACACAGAGTGTCTTATATTCAGTAGTGAAATGCATAGAATGTTTAAGTAGAGTAACAATAATCATAACTGTGTGAGACTAATGTAGAAATGTTTGGGATGAATATGAAAACCTCACGTTCTCATGTTAAAGGAATAATGTAAGAGTTGAATGGAACTCTAAAAACCAGTATATTGTGTAGGCCTCATGGCAATTCACAAGCAAATCTAAACGTGCTGCTAAAATAATGTGAGACAAGGTTGACATGGTTCTTTCAAAATGTACTATTGAACTTAGGGTTAAAAGTATATGCTTTATAGATGTGTTATTTTAGAAACGTATGCTAGTTAAGAATGTTTGCTGTTTAAATCAAGTTAACGTTTTAAGAGTGCAGGAACCTGCTGCATGTAAATCAAGTAGGCCAGAACAGATAATGTCATGTAGTTTAAATCGTCATGTGCTCGTTAGAGGAGAGGTCGTGAGGTGTCCAGTATGGAGCTCTGAGAGTGTTTTATGGCCTAAGATATGGTGAAGTCTGGAATTTGAGGCCCACTGCAGGACGAGCTGTATGCAGGTGCGAGGGTCCTAATCAGCTCGAATGAAAGGGACTTTGTTCAGTGGCGCCTTGCGCAGGCCTGTAGGAGTTTCCAGGAATTTCAGGGGGTATCAGCGCACGGAAGAAGAAGCCTGGGAACCAAGGTCAACTTTAACGAGGGTCTTCAAGAGTACCATCATGGAGTTTGCCGCGGAAAGATGTACCACGTGAGGGGCGTCCCAAGGGGCGTTTCTATTGGAAATGTGATTTGGTATTAGGGAAAATGACCCGGGAGGAGAGCAGAGCAGATGATTTTGGGAGCCTAAGGAAGCGGATGGGTAGGCAGATAGGCTGATCAGGAGAGACCCATTATCAGAGAAGAGACAAAGAGAAGTGCGTGATCTTCTTAGGAAATCACCACGGCTGACACCTAGAGGGTAAAGATCTTGTTAAGTAGGGATGTCATTTAGTATAGTGTAGGGACAGACTAACCTTAATTTTCTTTCTGTAATGACTTTGAGGTTGCAACTTGTATTCATTTTGGCAACACTCATGTTATTAGAGCTTGTACTTATTATTCTGTTTTTCAGACTCAGACTATTCAAAAAGTTCATGTTCATAGTGATACCGATATACCTTTTGAATCTCATTTTGAGAAGTTTGTATCTTCAGTTATCTTTGACTTTATATTAAATCTTTAAAACTTAATTTTGGTCAGTGGTCATTTAGAGTGGTGTAAGTTCTTAAATTGATTGTTTACTTCGAGATTACCTTTTACTCAAGACAGGTACCAACGATTCAGTCGACAGGAAATGGGATTTGGTAAGATAATTAGAAACCAGTAATCCCGCGTTAGCAGTTGGTAGCAGAGTGAGGATGGTTATCTTCTTGAGGAAGGTAATCTAGAGAGGTTAGTTTACCCCAAGGCCCGAGACGCCGAGAGACGAGCAGCGGAAGAATCGTGTGCCGAAAGGTGCAGACGGTGCGAGAAAAGCAGCAGTATCGGAGAGTGAGTATAAAAAGGGTCATGCGTGAACAGATTGCGGTGTTTTGTGTTGTATTTGTATTGTAATGTCTTGCGGAGTTGAATGCCTGTAGTGTGAAAGAGAGAAGGTTGTGAGCGCGCGCAACCTGGTAAACTGGTAACCTGGTAAACGGGTGAACTGGTGAAATCTTAAGTTCAGGCCAGAGCTTAAGTGGTTTTGGGTGTATCGAACATCCAGGGTAGTTGTCGACCATAGTACGGAGGTCACGAGGTACCATTGACCGCCGTGGATCCAAGATAGGGGGAGTGTAAGAGTGAGTGTATGAGTAACGGACGCTGGTCGAAAGTTACTGCGTGTGAGTAACCTATCGGAGAAGGCGATTGTCTGGAAGTAAACGGAAAGACATTTCGCCAAGTTAGGGTGACAACTACAGAAAGACTGTGGGCGTACAGTCAAAGAAAGGTGATCGCTTGGACGGAAGTAATCATTTTTCAGAGTATGAATGGGATGCGTGCATGACCGAGGAGACGAGCTGAGAAAGGAGGGGAACTGCTGCGAAGGGGGACGGGTGACGTCGGCTAGAGCCGCGCTGTGATTGAGCGGTTGGTGTGACGTTAGCTAGAGCCGCGCTCTGGTTGGGCGGCTAGAGTGACGTCGGAGGAAAAGCCGCGTACGGATAGGCCAGTTAGTGAGAACGGCGCTGAGATTGGTGGAATATCATCAGGAAGTAAACAAACGCGGAGAAAAGAGAAATCATGAAGTGTTTTAAGTGTTTGAAAGGGATTTTTAAACGTAAACGAAGTGAACATTATTACGGGGAAGAGGCTCCCCCAGAGGGTACGCCAGCTCATTATATGGCAACGAATGTGGGGCTGCATACGATATTGTGGATCGGGGCTTGGAATAAGCTTACGGAAGGAAATGAGGAAATGCAGTTCCCGAAGTATGGAACATTTAAGTTAGAGGTGTTACATCGGCTGAAAGCAACCATGTCCTCATTGAAACCCTCGCCCAGACCAACACAGTTTGAGGCTCTTAATGCATGGATTAAGGCTGCACACGACCGAAATTTGAACAGGCGTCAACAAAGGCTGACGCGATCGGTAAGGGCAGTGCGAGATTCCAAATGGGATGAGGAGGAAAAGCGTTGGAGGGTACAGACTATTGAGGTGGAGAAAATGTATCCGATGAGAGAGGTGTCAGGAGGAGGAAACCTCATGGAAGAAGACGAGGAAAGCGAGTCGGAGGACAATCTGATAAACAGATTGTTAATGGATAGACCACCTCCGAGAGTGGGATTGATAGAAGATAGAGGGCTCGCAAGGGAAGATGGGAATGAGATAGAGGGATATACACCACTCCCTATATCGGAATGGACACCTAGCAAAGGCGGAGAAACACCTCCAAACAACACTGTGCAGAGTGTAGTGGGAAGGTTTGTGGTGCAGAAAACGCCAACCACAGAAAGGGTTGAGTCTGTGGGATTGCCAGACGCTCTTCAAGTGCCTGTTACCATAGGACCCATAGTTTCGATCTATAATTCTGAGAGAGATAGAGGGGAACAACAAAGGCAATTGGATAGGGAAAGGATTGAGATGGAAAGGAGGAATAATGTGACGAATGCATGGAAACAATTACCAGGTTCGGTAACGTGGAACACCCCATTAGACACAACTGTCGGTCCCAATTCAGAACAGGGAGGTCCGAGAGGACCAATGGATCTAAGGGGACCGCGGCCAAGATCTTTTTCAGAGTTAAGAGCTGATTTGAGGGAATGGGACGGGTCCATAGTATCTCCGAGTAACAGGACAAGAACAGAACCAGAGTGGGAAAGCAGGGGCAATGGGACAGTATCTCATTGTGGGGCCAGCGAGAGTAGTCAGAGCCGGGAAGGCCAAAGTCAAGAGAATAGAGGGGATGCATGTCCTACAAATCAGAGAGAACAACCGGAACAAAATACTAAGATTGTAGAATGTGAGGAAATGTCCCGTCTCTGGGGGAACGGAGGAGATGAGGCGGTACGGGCTTTTCAGAATAGGTTTAGGTGCCTTCATCATACACTTGGGGAAGACGTTCAACATTGGAGAAAGGAGAACAGCGATAGGTCCCGCCACGCCTCGAATACTCAGGAAGCACAGGGAAGTAGGGAAGAAAGAGGGAGTAATAGAACCTCTTACCCTCTATCCCGTGAAACTAGCCAGGATGGAGAGAGAGAGGCTGGGAGGCATGAAGGAGTGTTTCACCACCCACCCCGAGAAGATGGAAAGGCATGGGACTTAGAGAGATGGGAACAGGGGAGGACTCCCTATAATTCACCAATACCTAAACGTAGATCTCGGAGCTGGGATGGGAGAGATGCGGATGGAGGAGCTAAATTGAGTGTCTTGAAAGCTGAAATTAAGGCAAAAAGGCTTGATGTTACCAGTTTAAAATCAGATGTTGATGAGATAATAGATGGAACATTGCCTTTGGAAAGGATAGAATTGTACGAACAGGATGAGTTATTGTTCATGGCAAAGGATATTACTAGGAAAGCTAGAGCGTTTCATGAAAAACTGACTGATTTGGCAGACAAGTATGCCGTGGATTTGTCTAGGACAAGGGCATTGCAGAGCAACCACAGATTACAGTACGCAGACCAAGATCTAGATGAGAAGAGAACTACTGGATTAAAAACACACATAAGAGAGTTGGTAACAGGGATAAGAGTGTGGAGAGAACTGGATAAATGGGAAGAAAGGTGGTCGAAAAAGGGCACAGTTAGACGAAGTACAAATGTGATGACCCCTGAGGGAAGGGTAATGCAGATGGAGGCATTCCCTTTGCGAGAAATATCAAATGGAAATTATGTACATGTGCCCTGGAGTAGAGGAGACTTAGCCGCATTTACCAACTCATTTCCGAAGTTGCGGGACAATCCAGTCGAGTGGTATAAGCAGGTAGAGAGGTTCGTTAAAATCTCGAAAGTACTGTGGATAGATTTGAACACGTTGTTTGACATCGTGGTCCCATCTGATTTATGGACCCCTTGTAAGACTAGTGTCGAATGGCCAAATGCTGAACCATTGAGGGATGTTCGAACAAATGGACCATCTGAGATTGTCATGCGAAAGTATGAGAGGGTAATAGCATGGCTGAAAGATAAGGTACCACCACAGGATATAGATTGGGTAAAAATAGACCGAACAAGGCAGGAACCCAAGGAGACAGTTCACGAGTTTTATGAAAGATTGTTGAAAACATTCAAGCAATACAGTGGACTAGATGTAATGGATCCCAAAGACATAGGGCAGTTCGTGTCAAAGTTTGTCTTGGGGTTGAGACCTGATATTTGTTTGATGATACAGCAACATTTAATCTGTTGGCAGAACAAACCACTAGATGAGATTTTACGATATGCGAGGTACTGCAGTGACGAGATAGATTCTAAAGCCAAGAATCTAAAGGAGAAATTGATGGTGGTGCAAATGCAGTCCGCTGGGAAGGGTGGTCAGCAGAAGCAGGGGATGGGACGAAAACCAAATGGTCAGAATAAAGATAATGAAGAAGGGCAGAGACCTAGGATAGACTTTGCCACTTTAAAGAAAACGACAAAGTGTCATCTGTGTCATCAGGTGGGGCATTGGCGACGCGAGTGTCCCTTTAACCCTGAAAACGGAGAGCTAGAAGTAGAAGAGCAGGTCCAAGAAGACCCAGTGCAAAAAGTGACAGTCCCAAGCAGTAAGGTGGCCAAAGGGGGGACTTCGGCTCCACGGGCCCAATTCCCACAGCCACCAAAGATAACAGCTGGAGGAAAGGTCTTTAAACAAATGCCTCTGTTTATTGAGGAAGAAAAATGTTATTACATTGATCCATTGACAGGACAACGGGTGAGCAGTGAAGAGGACTGTACCCTCGGGGCAGTTCTAGAAGTGGATCAGAGAGGGCCATTTGTTGAGGCAGAAGTGGCAGGGTGTCCCACTACGTTCTTAGTGGACACTGGGGCTACTCGTTCGACTCTGAGATCAGCGGTAGTTCCAGACTTGCCAATGTCAGGGGAAACAATTCAAGTGGTAGGAGTCGCAAATAAAAGAATGACTAGTCCCTTGACAGAACCAGTGTCTGTGAAAATTGGAAACCACATGAACGAACATCAGTTTGTGGTTTGTGACTCGAGTCCGGTATGTCTGTTAGGTAGGGATTTGTTGTGCAAATTGAACTGCACCATATACTGCACCCCACAAGGAGTGGAGGTACAGACTACCGACGATGATGCTACCTTTAAGGTGGCCAATTCAAAATTCTGTGTAGAACTATATCCTACTCTGACTGTAGAAGATCTTCCACAAGACTTAAGAGATGCAGTGGCGTCAGAGGTGTGGGATTTCACAGGAGAAGATATAGGATTGATTAAAGGGGTAGAACCGGTAAAAATTCTGGTAAAACCAAATGTTGAGTTTCCAAGAACGCCTCAATACAAATTGTCCCAGGAAACGATTGCAGGAATAAAGCCTGTGATCGAGTCAATGATACAGCAGGGAATACTGAAGGAAATCGTGGGCAGTCCTTGTAACTCCCCGATTATGGGTTTGCAGAAACCTAGCGGGAAGTTTAGGATAGTTCAGGATTTACGAAAAATTAACAACATAGTCGTTTCATGTTGTCCCGTGGTACCGAATCCATCAGTAATATTGTTTCAAATACCATGTCAAGCAGAATGGTTCACAGTGATAGATCTTTGTCAGGCTTTCTTTTCAATCCCATTGGATGAAGAGAGCAGGTACCTTTTTGCGTTTAAAATGGAAGATCGCGTTTTAACATGGTGTCGAATTCCACAAGGATTCACAGACAGTCCATCCATCTTTAATCAGTTGTTGAAAAAGAATCTTGAGAATCTAGTACTGCCGCAGAACTCGGTTCTGGTACAGTACATAGATGACCTACTTGTTGCGTCAGAAACAGAGGAAGCTTGTAAAGTAGATTCAATTGCCTTACTGAATCATTTAGCTGAAAATGGACATAAGGTATCTCCGAGCAAGTTACAGTATTGTCTGACAGAAGTACAGTATCTAGGGCACAGGTTAGAAAAAGGGAAACGTAAGGTGTCCCCAGAGAGGATTGAGGCGATAATGAAAATGAATGCGCCTACAACACAGAGAGAAGTTAGAATGTTCTTAGGAATGGTGGGTTACTGCCGACAGTGGATAGTTAACTTTTCACTGAAAGCAAAGCCCTTACAGAAACTGACGCACAAGGAGGTGAGTGATCCGGTACCATGGGATGAAGAATGTCTGGTGGCGTTTTTACAGCTGAGAGACGATTTATGTCGTGCTCCGGCTCTGGGAATGCCAGATTATGAAAAGTCGTTTTCACTCTATTGCTGTGAGAGAGAGGGATGTGCTTTGTCAGTCTTGGCACAGACCCACGGTAATGCCCGTAGACCAGTTGCATATTTTTCGGCTACATTAGATCCAGTAGCCGCAGCGTTGCCCGGATGTCTCAAATCCGTTGCCGCAACGGGTGTCAGCATTGAAAGGAGCGAAAGTATTGTAATGGGACATCCAGTGGTGGTGTATGTACCGCATTCAGTTGAATTCTTAATGACCAGGACGAAGACGCAGCATCTGACCAATAGTAGGCTCACGCGCTACGAGCAAGTTATACTTGCCGCAGAGAATGTGACTCTCAGGAGATGCTCTGTCTTGAATCCTGCTACTTTGATGCCTTTACCTACTGTAATAGAAGGCGAAGGATGTGAAGACCACGATTGCCTTGATGTGACTGAACTATGCACGAAACCCAGACCAGATATTGTGGATGAGCCATTGTCTGATCCCGATGAAATTTATTTTGTTGATGGCTCATGTTTAAGAGACGATACTGGTCGGTTGAGAGCAGCTTATGCTGTTTGTACCATTGCTGGGGTTGTAGAGGCCGCTTGCCTGGAAGGAGTACATTCCGCACAGGTAGCAGAGATTATTGCCCTAACTCGTGCCTGCATAGCAGGAAATGGAAAGAGAGTCACCATCTACACGGACAGCCAATATGGTTTCGGTGTGGTTCATGATTTCGGGCAGTTGTGGTCTCAGAGGGGTTACATGACTTCCTCTGGTTCGCCCATTCGAAATGGAGAATTTGTGCGATTGCTGATAGAAGCATTACAAGGTCCTGTTGACATTGCAGTGGTGAAGTGTGTAGCTCATACTAAGAATACAGATTTTGTGTCACAAGGTAATAGATATGCTGATGAAGTCGCACGCTATTGTGCGGAACAAAGTTATTCTTTCTCAAAGGTGGAAATAGAAGGTGCAGAAGAAAAGACTGAACTAAGTATGATGCTAGAAACGGTAGACACTTGGGAGGATTTAAGGATAATGCAGGAGAACGCACCTGAAACAGAGAAAAAGGCATGGGAAATAGCAGGCTGTGTGCGAAGTGAAATGGATTTTTGGGTTTCAGCAGATGGGAGAGCTGTGTTACCTGAAGAATTAGCTAATCCCATGGCGAGAGAAATACATGGTCCAGTACATCTAGGAAGGGATGCTATGATGAGAGTTTTTAGGCAGACTTGGTATTGCCCGAAATTCAGAATAGCGGCAGAATCAGTATGTAAGCGATGTGTTACCTGCCAACAACTGAACGTAGGCAAACGAACACCAGTCACACTGAGTCACATTGGGAGGTCGGGGGGGCCTTTCAATAGAATGCAACTAGATTTCATCGAAATGCCAAGAGTCAATCGCCTTCGGTATGTGTTGGTGATTGTATGCGTATTTTCCAGATGGGTTGAAGCGTACCCTACACGTAGGTGCGATACACTCACAGTGGCTAAATTGTTGCTCAGGGAGTTGATACCGCGCTTCGGGGTGCCTGCCTCTTTGGAATCGGACAGAGGAAAACATTTTAACAGCGAAATAGTGAAGATGTTGTGCTCCACACTGAATATCGATCAAAAGCTGCATTGTAGTTATCGACCAGAAGCTTCAGGAATTGTGGAACAAGTGAATGGCACTTTGAAGAATAGATTGGCTAAAGTAGTGGCATCCACATCCTTGAGTTGGCCAGATGCTCTTCCATTGGTGCTCATGAGCATGCGCAGCACACCTGATAGGAGGACAGGTCTCTCTCCCCACGAGATCCTGATGGGGAGGGCCATGAGACTTCCTACAGTTCCAACTACTGCTCTATTGAATATTACAGATGATCTGATCTTGGATTATTGTAAAGGACTGTCTGACGCCATCCATTCTGTGTCCCTTCAGGTGCATGCGGCTGAAGTTCCAGCAGCGAGGAACCTGTGTCATGAGCTGAACCCAGGGGACTGGGTCCTGGTTAAAAAGCACGTCCGGAAGAACTGCCTAGATGTTCGCTGGCGTGGGCCCTTTCAGGTAATCCTGATCACGAACACCGCGGTGAAGTGCGGGGGGCTGCCAAATTGGATCCATGCATCCCATACTAGAAGAGTTCCAGCACCTCTAGAAGGAACAGCTCCCATCCCAGACGAAAGCCCGGAAGTGGAAGAAGAGTCGCAAGAAGGGATTGAGGCAACTGAGGAGGTGTCGGAAGAAGTTGGGAACGCATCGGATTCAGAAGAAGAGCGAAGGCAGGACGGCAGTGAGACAGAAGACGCAACTGAAGGAGAGAGCAGAAGTGAATACGACTCAGACTCAGATCCGTATCGGAGCGATCAAGAACCAAGTGGGAGGACAAGGAATAGGAGAATAAGGCTTGGAGCTGCCACTTGGCCAACAAGGAGAAGAAGGCTAAGTTTGAGGTCGGCCCAGGAAGAAACGCTTACTCCTATATCCGAAGACTCAGATCCAGAAGAAGATATCCAGGATCAAGCCGAGGAGGGTCTTAGAAGATCAAGTAGGGTGCGAGTGCCTAGCAGAAGATACTCTACTCCCGACTGGACCTACCTTGTTGCAGATGTCTGGGAGACACAGAACAGGGAGGATCAGGGAAGTGGAACTGATCAGAACTGACCCGATCATCACAGTGCAAATAAAGTTTCTACTGCCAGGAGCGGAGACCGAAAGGTTGCTGACACTCAACATCGTTCATCCTGCTCTCCTGAGTGGAATAAGAAAATTGCTTTTAGAGACAGTTGAGTTTCCAGTTTGCTGTTCACGATATCCAATATTGGAGGGAACTCTTCTTCGTTTGGAAATGCTTGAACGAGTAGTAGAATTGCTAGGAGTGCTTATTGTTGTGGACTAATACCATATTGTGAATGTCTTCAAAGGGGTGCAGATCTGGAAAGGTGAAGAAAGTGATCTTGATTAGAACGGACCCCTTTGTAACTGTGGATGTAGAACTGATAGTACCAGGATTGGAAATTGAAAAAACGCTAACTCTCAATTTCGTCCGTCCACTTGTCTTGAGCGAAATAAGGAGAATAATCCTAGAAAGGGTTGACTTTCCATGTTGTGGTACGAACTGTCCAGAACCTGAGGGAATGATACTTCGGATGGACGTTTATGAAGAAGTAGTGTCACTCCTTGAGTCATACATAACTTCAGACGAAAATAAGACTGTTGCAAAGAAATTGTAAAAACTTGTTGCAAGATAACCTAGCGCCGAGTGGAAGAAGAAAAGTGATAGGGGTTTCATTTTAGTGGATGGAGAAGGGCTAGGGTTGTCTATTTTACTGGACTTTGAACTGTTTTGCGGAAACAAATTGTCAAGCTTCCAAGTGTTTCAAGAAAGACATTGCAAGAAAGAAAGACTTTGTTTGAAAAGAAGAGGAAGTGAATGCTGGAAGATAGTCGGAAAACTACACTGTTTGAGAACATGGAGGCTGGCAACCCGAACCGCAGGGCAAAATGTATAGCTGTTACATTTTTAGGAGTAGTGGTTTCTCTTATAATTTTAGTGGTAACTGTTTCATTCCTAGCGGGACACGAAGGGGATGGAACCACAGTTAAGGAGGATAAGGGAGTGTCAACACCGAGAACTACCATTATTAAGGAGAAGGGAAACATCAATGAGAAAGACAAAGCGTTGTTAGATGCAGAAGTAAAAAGGTTACATATGGATGAGTCACAGGGGAATTACAAGTCAAATGCTTATGCTAAGTTGCTTTATGAATATGTTGATGCCATGGAAGTAAAGGACTGTTATGTCTGTATGCAATTACCAATTTCGGTGGAGGAGGGTATCAAATACCATCATCTCCCGTTGACATATGGGATAACGTGCAGTTTATTGTTAAGTATGTTTTATGGACGAGACGGATTTGAGTATTACTTCTCGAATTTCGACTCGACATTGCCAGAGGTTCCGAATTTCAAGCATTTGAACAAATGGGACTACTACAAAAGCGAAGACAGATTACACAAATGGTTTATTCCATGGAGAACGTTAGATACTTCACATGCTCGAATAAACAATCTGACTTGTCAAATATCAGAAGTTGAGAAAAAGTTTATAGCACAGGTAGATACTAGATACAGGAAGCAGAAGGTATTGAAGGCATCAGGACAAGGAGAAACAGATTGGACCAAGGAGGAAAGGGCACAACAACGAAAAGGTAGTATTGGTCCAATTGCTTTGGATAAGGAGAAACGGGGGAAACTGTGCATTCACAGGAGTTACTCCTATTATGAAAACGTTTATGTAGGACAAGTAAATTGTGAACATGCCTTTCAATTGGAGTACTACTCTAAGAACTTCATGAAAGGGATGCAAGCAATACCAAATGTATATTTTGTATGTGGAAGATATGCCTATGTGAAGTTACCAGATAATTGGTACGGATCATGCTATCTGGCTGTTGTCTTCCCTAAAATATACCATGTTGAGAATTTAGACACGCCTAAGAAAGAAATATCAACTAGATGGAAGCGAGGGCTGGGTGCAGCAGAAGTAGTTGGAGATGTAATAGGTGCTGCATTCCCTTTCTTAGGATTGATAATGAATGACATTAAGATCAGGAGGTTAGCTACAGTCGTAGATAGACTGTCTGCCAGTACTGCAAGATCCTTGATGCTGATAGAAGGGGAGATGCAATCGATTAGGGCAATGGTTCTTCAGAACCGACTTGCTTTAGATGTTCTGTTAGCAAAAGAGGGAGGAGTCTGTAGGGCCTTGAAGGTACAGGAATGCTGTACTTACATTCCAGACAATTCAAAGCCTCTAGAGAAGTATATACAAAACATCACTGCCATACACTACGAAATTGAGGACCTGGCAAAGGTAAATGTGTGGGAAAAAGTGGGTCATGGAATGGGTAAAGTTGGAAGTTGGTTTGCCAACTTAGGAAAGGGTATCGTTTGGTACATATTGAAACCCATCATCATAGTAGTGATTTGTGTAATCACTTTGTGGGGATTGGTGCGTTTGTATCAATGGTATAGAGCAAATAGGTTACAGAGAGCTATGAAGAAACAGGAAGAAGAGTTGACAGCGATGCAGGACACTCAATATAAGAGTCTGAAAGCATTAGAGAGTATGAAAAGAAGTGGTACTGTCCTGACTTCACTTTAAAAAGGTTCTACATTTTAGTGTCATGGTGATGATGACCCCTGAAGGTCATCAAAGGGGGGACTGAGAGAGCACAAGTTTGAAAAAATGTATAAGTACGCCATATTTACAAGCACGTAGTTAGTTAACATGTACTTTGCACCAGAGTGTTTATATTTAGAAGTGAAATACACAGAGTGTCTTATATTCAGTAGTGAAATGCATAGAATGTTTAAGTAGAGTAACAATAATCATAACTGTGTGAGACTAATGTAGAAATGTTTGGGATGAATATGAAAACCTCACGTTCTCATGTTAAAGGAATAATGTAAGAGTTGAATGGAACTCTAAAAACCAGTATATTGTGTAGGCCTCATGGCAATTCACAAGCAAATCTAAACGTGCTGCTAAAATAATGTGAGACAAGGTTGACATGGTTCTTTCAAAATGTACTATTGAACTTAGGGTTAAAAGTATATGCTTTATAGATGTGTTATTTTAGAAACGTATGCTAGTTAAGAATGTTTGCTGTTTAAATCAAGTTAACGTTTTAAGAGTGCAGGAACCTGCTGCATGTAAATCAAGTAGGCCAGAACAGATAATGTCATGTAGTTTAAATCGTCATGTGCTCGTTAGAGGAGAGGTCGTGAGGTGTCCAGTATGGAGCTCTGAGAGTGTTTTATGGCCTAAGATATGGTGAAGTCTGGAATTTGAGGCCCACTGCAGGACGAGCTGTATGCAGGTGCGAGGGTCCTAATCAGCTCGAATGAAAGGGACTTTGTTCAGTGGCGCCTTGCGCAGGCCTGTAGGAGTTTCCAGGAATTTCAGGGGGTATCAGCGCACGGAAGAAGAAGCCTGGGAACCAAGGTCAACTTTAACGAGGGTCTTCAAGAGTACCATCATGGAGTTTGCCGCGGAAAGATGTACCACGTGAGGGGCGTCCCAAGGGGCGTTTCTATTGGAAATGTGATTTGGTATTAGGGAAAATGACCCGGGAGGAGAGCAGAGCAGATGATTTTGGGAGCCTAAGGAAGCGGATGGGTAGGCAGATAGGCTGATCAGGAGAGACCCATTATCAGAGAAGAGACAAAGAGAAGTGCGTGATCTTCTTAGGAAATCACCACGGCTGACACCTAGAGGGTAAAGATCTTGTTAAGTAGGGATGTCATTTAGTATAGTGTAGGGACAGACTAACCTTAATTTTCTTTCTGTAATGACTTTGAGGTTGCAACTTGTATTCATTTTGGCAACACTCATGTTATTAGAGCTTGTACTTATTATTCTGTTTTTCAGACTCAGACTATTCAAAAAGTTCATGTTCATAGTGATACCGATATACCTTTTGAATCTCATTTTGAGAAGTTTGTATCTTCAGTTATCTTTGACTTTATATTAAATCTTTAAAACTTAATTTTGGTCAGTGGTCATTTAGAGTGGTGTAAGTTCTTAAATTGATTGTTTACTTCGAGATTACCTTTTACTCAAGACAGGTACCAACGATTCAGTCGACAGGAAATGGGATTTGGTAAGATAATTAGAAACCAGTAATCCCGCGTTAGCAATGCTTTACATAGCACTGGAGATAACAAAGTCAAATGTGTACACCGTGGGGCGATTTAAATTGACGCACTACCCACCCCCCTCTTCTGCTTTCCTGCTGTGAGGAGTGCTCAATGGCTTGCTGATACAGTTGTCTTCATAATGGCTGGCTGTATAAGCCAGTATTTTGATGAAACAGCTTTCCACCCTTTTCCCTCCCACCTTCCTGGAGAGAAGGGATGCGAATCTCCCTTAAACAAAAAGCGCAGCCCAACTATGAACGACGGATTGAAAATGTGAGGGTTAGTGCTGTGACAAAACAAAAACATTTTTTTTCTAAGCGGGAAGCTGCAGAAGGGAGAACAGACTGTTACTTTCCCCGTGTGATGTGCTTTAGTGCAGTCCCTCTCGCCTGCAGCAGCGGATCCTGCTCTGACCTGCATTTCAGCATAGATAGAGACGGGAGCGTCATCTGCTGCAGCTTTGAATGTGCGAGACATGCGGGGATAGAAGCGAGGCTCGCAGGGCTTGGATAGCCATCTTGAAAGCGGCTCGCGCTGCCCTTCTTCGCCTTTAAGGCACACAGTGACCTGCCTGCTGCGGGAGGAGGAGCGGCTTCCTCAGAGTCAGGTGCATGTCTGAGGGGATGATGTCATCTCCTTAACTAGAGGAGAGAGGCGGGCATGCAGAGGAGGGAGAGATGCTCCTAATTGCTGGGCTCCAGCTGGAATGAGACGGACCCGCTTCATCACCCTGCAGTCTGTGAGTATCAAGGATCGAACCTCTGCCTTCACCACCCCTTAGTCCCGCTACAAACGTCGACTCTGTGTGAAGGTGACACTGTCGGTGTGTGCAAGGTGGGGGATGGGATTGGGAGGGAGGGAGGAGTTGTCCTTTTCAGTATCCCCGACTGCGGCTATATTGTCATTACTGGCCCAGCTTGCAGAATAGGAAGTTACTCGCATTATTGTATTCCGGCTTTTTTTCGGTTATATGTGGCAATCGGATGTCACGACGGACTTTTACTGCGAATGTAGCAGACACTGTCATTTTCAGATTGCTGACGTTGGTGCCTGAATTCCTATGAAAATACATGTTTAAATTGGTTGCATACGCTCAGTAGGTGCGTCATATTTGTTGGTGATGGTTGGCAAGGATTTGCATTCGATTTCATTCCGTGATATGCTGAGTATGTATGATGCAAAATGCTGCCATTGAAGAAGACGCTTTCATGGCGGGAAAGCGTGGGATAAGGCTTCAAGGCCTGGAATAAAAAGTGGAGGAGGTAAAGTGAGCATTTGTTGCTGATAAAGGAAGTGCTTGTTCACAGCATCAGTGCCGTGAGCCATTTAATGTTACATATTTGGCATTAACGTTTTTTTTGTGGCTGGCCAGCCCGAATTTCATTGTAAATAAGCAGCTGCAAGATATTTCATTAGCTGTTGTATTGGTATTCTAATGTGATGACAGTGACTCTGCGTGATTCGGTTCTTTGAGGATAATGCTCAGTGACAGATCGTATAAGGCCATGTGAGGGGCACGTGGAGGAGTGAAAATGAAATTTTTAAATGGAGATCAGCTCTAATACCACCCCTGTGCAAAGGCAGATTCGCTAATTTCACTCAACAGCATGTGCATAAACCTCATCATGAGTCCAGCAGCGCTATATAAAACCTTTTAAATAAATAAAATAAATACATTTGGTGGCTCTAAGCACCAGCAACCTTGGTGGCTGTGGCTTGCTACACGAGTCAAAAGCTGAGCATGTTTATTTACCATGTAAAGCGCTCTGATACTCTTGGGTCCAGCAGCGCTATATAAAACCTTTTAAATAAATAAATAAATTCCAGCATCTGCCTCACAAAACGGTTTTCCAACAGTCACAACCGGCTGTGGCTCCTTCGTAATGGCGGAGTACCGTCGCCCCCGTGCTCAAAGACAGCAGTAAAAAAATTAAATGAATATAAATATTTTTACTATCATTTTATTTTTTAAGTGACTGGCTGAGCCATGCGTGTGTAGGGAGAGGCCGGGTCATGGCAGGGAGGAAGAGTGGTGAACACTGTAAATACTCATGTCAGATTGAGCGGCCATTTTAGGCCGGCCAAACAGACATGCACATTTAGGTTTCTTAAGCCCACGTGTATTAAACAGCTGCTGTATTCTACAGCCGGATGGAGAAACGGCATAGACACCCTGGCCTGAGGTAGCAGCAACCACCCTGCTCAGGCCAATCCCTGCACTGCTGTCATATCTTGAGAGTAGCAGCTGGATTGGATATTGGATGGGGCGTCTGTCCCAGGGACTGCCGGGAGCAGAGGAGCACAGAGGTAGCCGACAGCATAAGGTAAGGAGTGTTTTTTTTTTTTTTAAAACATTAAGGGCATCATTAGGATGGTCCGCCCGCCATTCTATTGTAGAATGGGACCGCCCGGCATTGGGTCCCATTGGTGAAATTAGGATGCATCTGCCACACTGGCGGGCGCATCCTGCATTCTTGACATTGCAGCGAGCAGTGCTCTCAGCAACGCCCGCCGCAATGCCAAGAAGGCATGTCGTGCAGTTCCATACACAACGTGGCAGGCACCACACGGTTCCTGCTATGTTGTGCATGGAACTGCAGGGGGGTATATAGGTACCCCCCATGTGCACCCCCACCCCGCGGGCCCCCAAGGCGAAAACCGCCTGCCTTTCCTGCTGATATGCTAATATAGATGGCGGTGTCTCCCAGACACTGCCACCATGTTAACAGCTTTTCCGCCCGGTCGACTCTTCGACTGGGAGGAAAACCAGCGGACGGTCTTTTCATCCGCCGGGGTCCCCCCGCCATGGTAATGTGGTGGGGGGAAATTACAATGCGGGCGGTGATTTTTAGCGGGTGGATGTCCACCGCCTTACGGGTGGATGTCCACCGCCTTACGGGCGGTGGCGATCCGCCCGCTATCCTAATGGCCCCCTTATTATTACCCGCCTCCACGCTACCGAATATCTGCAACTGGCCACAAATGTAACACCCATGCATATACCTTTTAAATTAAGTATTGTTAGGGATGTGGCCTAGCATCAAGCATTCCTGAACATCATAATACATGCAGCACCAAACATAGCTGGAAGCAATCGCGGCCCATGGAGGGAGTTCCGCAGGGTGGTGGGCGGGAAGGGGCAGGGTGGGGGATAGTAAACTACAGAATAGGGCCGAACGGAGGTAAGTAAACAAATAAATAAATAAAACTAATTTTGTTGCTGCATCGCATTTGGCAATGCAGCGCGCTCAATGAAATTCGTTTTATTTATTTGTTTACTTACATCTGTTTGCCCATATTCTGTAGTTTACAACCCCCCCAACCTGCCCCCACCACCCTACGGAACTCCCTCCGCAGGCCGCTACTGGCTGGAAGCCTTACAACAATTACTGTGTTCAGTGTTTGCATTTTCACAAAAACGTGAGGCGGAAGCAGGTGTTCAACAGACAGCTCAAATTCTTCAATCTAGCCAGAACACATTTGAGATAATTGTGACACCCAGGGAGTGCCTGGGCGGTCTCCTAAGCTGATTACCGACATGCATTTAGGTATTCTGGAATGATCCAAGAATAGTAATAAGGTCCTGTCCTTTCACATATGGAAAGAGAAAAGGCTGATCAGCCCTAATTGGTGCCTTCATGTTGTGTTGCCCTCCTACTAGCACCCTGATACTCTATCCAGAATAGTTTTTTTTCTGATATGAACTCGGTACTATTAGTCAGAGCTGCCCTTTTTCATTGGTAATTAAAAGGCCTACTAACCATAATCTATATATAAATGTGTACATAACTTTGTACCAGGAGCTCCTTACATTTATAAGGGAATTTTTTTAAAGGAAGAGATTAGTGCCTCCAATCTCTCCTCCTTTATCCTTTTGGTTTACCTCTCATCCTGGTTCCAGTACTTGAAAAGCATCTGGTGTAGAACAAGGCCTTCCAACAGCATATAGATCACAGAAGTCAAGGGTTTCCTTCACATGGAGGCTTGTGAACATGTTTCTACATCTGAAGTCGCTACCAACATGTATTGCTGTATACCCACAGCCATCTCCATATTGGCTCTAAGAGAAACTAAGGAGTTTGCTTTTTCCGATCCCTGTTAAGGAGAACCCATTCGTGAGCCCACCTCTCCCTGGTGGGCATGTAAGAGGAAAAGTCATCAACCCTGGTAGGGACTTCAATTCACACATGTTTCTCCTGTAGCGTAGTCCAAACAATTTTGGAGTGAACTCACTCCAAGCGGAGCTGGCGGGTGGGGTGTGGAAGCTGAGTCTGCTGTTCAGGTAGGCTGGTCCGGCGTTGTAGAGTGTTTTGTGTGCATGGGTGAGGAGCTTGAAGGTGATCCTCTTTAGGGATTTAAATGTACCTGCTGGAGGAAGGAATTTGTAACATGAAATTGTGTACTTTTATTTTGAGACAGTGCTCTGCTCCCTAATGTTGAGGCCCAATCTTTAGCATAGTTTTTCGTAAATAAACTAAACCAGTTAGTGGTGTACCGAAACTTAAGGGGCCCCTGAAAGGTACATTGAGGGGCTCCTGCTCCTGATTTAATGAGGAGCTCTCAGGCCAGAGTACTGTGCAGAGGGGGCCTTTTGCAGCTCGGGGCCCCTTCCACAGTGCGGGGGCCTGTTTTACGCCACTGAAACCAGTTCAGTTTTCTGTCAGGATGAGGTTGTCCCATATAAAAGTGACCCCTTAACTCTGATATGAAGCCTTGTCCAATGACTGAGTGACCCCAAAAAATCTAGTACTTCAGAAGTACTGTTGCCCTCATCGTCTTCAAGTGGTTTCAGGGACATCTGATAAAAACATAGAAGAGTAGTTCTTAACCTTTTGACTTCTGGTGACCCCCATTTTAATCATTAGAGGACTCAAGTCAAAATACTTTATTCGGTTATAGAAATATATAACCATAAAAGCACATACAATTTAATCATACATTACAAATATACCATTAAATAAATAAAAAATGAGCAACATCATAGAACTAAATTACGTTATAATTGATTTTCTCAATCTAAAAACACTTTTTAAAAAGACCGAAATTGAAAATACAACCACAATTGTCTCTAATTGCTGAAGTGCCAAAAAAGCCGTACGGCAGAGCCTCATTATTGATTCTTTTAGGAAAGGGACGATCCATTTTTTCCTTTTGGGAAGGAATAAAATGTACAAAAAAATTGTATGTGTATCGTAGACTGATCAGAGGTGTCATCACAAGGGCATTTGCAAAGTTGTTTTGTCCAATCATTAACTACAGGGAAACTAATGAATCTGTGTAGGGAACACAGGCGAAACCTCGTTAGCAAGAATCGGTCATAATCTTTCTTTGGCAGGCGTAAATATGGCTGAAGACAGAAGGTAGTTAAAGTAAGATTGTGCGCTTGAACCGAGATTTTATTTAGTTCGGAAAACTGTCTTTGTCCAGCCAGAAAGTTCAGACAAATAGACTTAAGATGTGTTCTGCTCATTTCAGTTATATTAGTTGGTTTGTCGTAAAATTCATGTACACCTAAATTATTTAAAAACATTTCTACATAGGACAGCCATCCAATCCTTGTTGCCCCATCCAGACCCATACTACCTAGTAAAACTCCCCTATTAAAATGTGTCTCCTCAGTGGTCCATATCCTGTGCCATAAAAGGACTGGTTGAATCTTTATAATATCTTCAATATATGTCAGTCCGAGTTCCGTATGGCATACAAAAGAGGAGGTGCTATTGGGGACCATCAATAGCAATTTTAAAAACATATTTTCAGCTACCTGGATTGAGCCCACATCCGCATATCCCCATATGCCTGCTCGGTATGTAGCTAGGCTAACGCATTTCGCCTTATAGATTTCCATTAGTTCCACAGCGGGACGTCTACCAAGTCTCCTACTGAAGTTGGAAAGAGCGGACAAGGTCCTAATGTAGAGTAAGTTCCTGCTCTTACAGCCTGCACCCAAGACCCTTTGCGATCAAACAGTATCCCCAGATAAGAAAAAATCTTTGTAGTATCTATCTGCTAAAGATCAATTAAAAAGATTTCTTCTTTAAACATCCTGGCCCACAGTTCATTACATATTATTTTGAATCATTTATAATAAGACCTTTATCTAACATGTAGTTTGCAAAGCTGGAAACTACCTTTTGCAATCCCAACGGGGTACGCGCCATTAACACTGGGTCGTCCGTGGGAATGGACCTCTTTCCAGCCTGAGGTAGATCTTCACAGTCTTGAACTAATAATTTTTCGACACTGTTTATGTACAGGGTAAAAAAAAAGGGTGCCTGACGCCTCGTTTAACTGGATAACCAGGGCCCTTCCCCTATTTTTCCCTGCTTCTTTTTTGGCAAAGCACTTGCTTTTTTTCGTTTCCTCATATTTTTTATTTATTTATTTAAAACTTATAATGCGCATCAGCTACCCGCAGTGGGTTTCCCGGCGCAAGGGATAGACTGAAGAAGAAAGAAAAGGACAACACTACAGAGTTATTAACAGCTAAAACTGCAGAAGACTATTGAAAAAGTAAAGTTTTCAATTTTTTGCGAAAGCAAAGCATATTGGTCTCAGTCTTCAGAGCAGCAGGCAGAGCATTCCAAGATTTGGGACCTAGGTGGGAGAAAGATCTACCCCCCATCTTCACCAGTTTAAATCTAGGAATGACAAAATCACAGTTGGCCTGAGGATCTTAAGGTACAGCTAGGCCTGTAGGATTGAACCAGACTCTGAACGTATAGTGGAGCAGAGCCCTGTTTAATTTTAAAAAGGTAGCATAAAGCTTTCAATTTTATGCGGCTTGAAACCTTAAGCCAATGTAGATCGAAGAGCTTGGGTGGCCGAGGATCTCCTCGGGATGTTGCATAGGAGACGGGCCGATGAATTTTGCACGACCTGTATTTTATTAATGGTCGCAACATCGGCACCTAGGTAGAGAACGTTACCATAGTCCAGGCGAGATGTTACTAACGCCTGGACCACGGTTCTCCTGGTGGCGTAAGGCAACATCCACAGAATTTTCTGGAGCCATCTAAGAGTAGTGAAACAGATGGCCGCCACCTTGATGGCCTGTTGGCTCATAGACAGTTTGTCATCTATGAGGAACCCAAGGTTGCGTACCACCGGAACAGGTTGAGGAAGGGAGCCCATAGCACAAGGCCAGTGTTGCGGACCCCAGAGATCTTTATGTTTCCCCAGGATGACAATCTCGGTCTTGTCACCGTTTAGCTTGAGGAGATGCCTCTGCATCCACTCAGCCACTAGTGACAGACCGGTTTTCAGACCAGACACATTGTTGTCTTCGGTGCTTGAGAGGGAGAAAACAATTTGCGTGTCATCGGCGTATGAAAAAATGGTTAGCCCGGCATCCTCCACGATGGAACCAAGAGGTTTGATGTAAACGTTAAACAACAGAGGGCTAAGAATGGACCCTTGGGGGACGCCATTCGCCGAAGGACAAATCGGAGATGTAGCTTTCGCAGAGAAGACCTGGAAAGTGCGCTCACTTAAGAAGGAGGCAAACCAGGCCAATGCAGGGCCAACTATTCCTAGGGAACGGAGAGAGTTCAATAAGATACGGTATCGAACGCCGCGCTCAAATCCAAAAGGATGAGAGCAGAGGTCTCTCCGCGATCGATACCGTGCCGTAACCTCTCCGTTACCCCAAGTAGTGCAGTCTCGGTAGAATGGTGAGCACTGAAACCGGACTGGGAGGGATGTAGGAAGCCCTGATTTTCGATAAAGGAGGTGAGCTGCGTATTCACATGCCTCTCTAGCACCTTCGATAAAATAGGCAACAAGGAAATGGGTCTGAAGTTAGCAAGATTTGACATATCCGCACCGGCCTTTTTCAGAAGTGGGATCACCATCGCGTGCTTCCAGTCTTGCGGCACATGAGACTCATTTAAAGATGCATTCAGGAGTCTCATGAGTGGTCGCCGGCATTCAAGATCAAGCAACTTTAAGATCTTTGCAGGCACCGGATCGCGCGGTGAGCCGGATCTTACACTATTCAGGCAAGAGAGAAACGAGCTATCGTCAAACAGTTGCCAGTTAGTTACCACTGCCTTCGAAGACGGAGGTGCATCCACAACCATTAATCCTGGTTGGGATTGATTTGCTGCCATGGGAACACTCATGGAATTGTAAATAGGCTCAACTTTGGTGATAAAAAATTCCGCAATGGAGTTGCACTGGGCTTCTTCCAGAGCCGGGGGAGCCGGTGTGGTGTCTGCTCCTGTCAGTTTTTTAACAACCGCAAAAAGAGTGCGGGGACAATTCTGAGCTTGTGTCACTATATTTACAGTGTATGCAGCTCTCGTAGCTTTACACTTGGAATGATATTCCTTCAAAGCTTCTTTATAAACGATCTTCCGGGAAGGCGAGTAGGCGCGCCTCCACTTCCTTTCTAGAGCCTTGCAGTTAGTTCTCAAGGCCTTTAAATCGGCCGAGAACCATGGTGCCGGACAACGGTGAGATTTAGATAGTATCGGGGTGGGAGGAAGAACAATATTTACGGCATTGGTAAGCCAAGATGATAAAGCCATATTCAGTTCTCTGAGTGGGGCCTCAGCATTCAGAGGACGAGTATCAAAAAGGTATTGGTTGAACTTCAGAATGTCAAGTTTGCCCCATCTATGAATTAATTCACCCTTGTCCTGTCTATTCACCGTAAGTTGTTTAATATCAGATAGAGCAAAGTGGACTGCGAAATGGTCAGTCCACTCCAAAGGACGAGCACTCTGAGAGCAGTCAAAGGGAAGATTGGAAAGGATCGGATCCAGTTGATGCCCGGCAGAGTGAGTAGGGCCAGAGTTACACAACATTAAACTCAAAACCTCTAAATCGACTAAAAAGCTCTTACTGATGGCACATGAGGAGTCTTCAAGGTGTAAATTAAAGTCTCCAAGAATTGTGAAATTTGCAGCCCTAAGGAGTAAGGGGGCTAAGGAATCGGCGAGCGATGATATCCAAGTGTGAGCGTTGCCAGGAGGGCGATAAATCAGAAGACCGGATAAGGTAAATTGGGGATTGATTGCAAGTTTAAAGAATGCCGCCTCGCATCCAGACAGGGGGAAGGGCTCAAGTTTGCAAAAATAACAAGATTTAAAAATTATGGCAATACCTCCGCCCTTTCCGGAGACTCTGTCCTGTCTTAATATGACATAGTTGTTGGGGACTGCAATAGCAATATCTGGGCCAAAGCTACCGTGAAGCCAGGTTTCCATGAGAAACAGTGCATCTGGCTGCTCAGCGACCAAGAAATCAAAAATATGAAATTTGTTTTTTGGGAGGGACCTACAATCAATACTCCAAAACTGGAGAATGGGGTGTGGAGGAGAGGATATATTTGTCCTCCTTCCTCGCGTTCGGACCCGTATCATAGCCTTACAGGTAGACATTTTACCTGTGTGAAATTTGCATCCTTCACAATTAAAATTATGAATTGGTAAGGAGCAAATAGAACATTCAGAAGACCACGAGGGACGTAAAGATTTCAAAGTCTCACCGGTGTACAAAAAGGTACCGGGGGTGCAGCTCGAGCTGCGGATAGGGGCATAGCAGCAGTATGAGTCCCTAGGCCCGTTCTGGCGCGGACGGGCGCAGACGGGCAGGACTCTGGCGTGACTCAGGCGCAGGGAAGGCGCGACCGCTGCGCGTCACCGCTGCGCACTGGAGGAGAGGTTTAAGAAGGGCGGGTGGGAGAAAGACGCAGGACTAGAACGCTCAATCTGGCGCCACTAGAACTGCGCGTCCACACCCAAGATGGCGCCCCCGACAGGTAACTGAGCTAGGAGCCCACTGACCCGGACCCGCAAAACAGCGGTGGTATAACTATTATAATGCAGGCGGGGGCCAGAACAAACCCTCTAAAATCAGGGAAAAATAAAATAAAATTAACCAAGATGAAAAAACGGGTAATTTTTAAATTATTAATATTAGATATGATGTACACAATCAGGATCTTTTACAAATAGTACCGCCCACAAGTAGGTGCCACTCAAGGCCACTGAAGTCCAAAGTCCCTTGCAGATAACGGAGACTTTCTATGGAGACCCCCTTCGATCGTAATGCACAGTACCTTCAAGTGATCTTCAAATGGATGCAACCAAGAGCCGTGGCCCGGCTCTGTGGCGGATTTAAAGCTCCTCCTGGCACTGAAAGATGACGCGACTGTGAGGCGCCCCAGGGACTCTGGGAAATGGAGTCCCAGATGCAAAGTTCTAATGTTGCAGTTCCCCACGGACTGTTCTGGAGCAGGGCAGCAATCGGGCGTACGGAAGGAAGGCAAGATTGGGACCCGCGCTGCGGGAGCCCTGCAGTGGATTTAAAGCACCTCCTGGCGCTGAATGATGACGCAACTGTGAGGCGCCTCGGGGACTCTGGGAAATGGAGCCCCCCACGGACTGTTCTAGAGCAGGGCAGCAATCAGGCGTGCGGCAGGAAGGCAAGATTGGGACTCAATCGACTCGCTCTGAATCATTAGTGGAATCATAAAAACCAAAACAAGACATTGGTTTAAGATTGAACTTGCCGATATGCGCAAGGGTTGTAAGAAATTAGAGCGGATATGGAGAAGAGATTTCAGCCCAGCGGCCAAAGACATCTATCGGGCAACAATTAAAAGATACAATCAACTAACAATTATTCTGGGGTTCAAGGGGTGTGTTTTAAGACCTGAGCACAGTTATATCCCCCACACAAACTATTCAAAAACAACAAATAACTGTGGGTCTACTAGTGAGCTCAAAACATGCTATGTGTAGCTGGCTATGTGTCTGCTACTCCTGTGAAGATAGAAGACAGACTGGACAGTTAACCACTGTGAAAAATGTCCATCAGTTACGCGATTGTAGGCACCCAGTACATCATCTGGTATACTCCACAGTAGTTTCACCACCACTCTATCACCATAGATCAATATTGGAGACACAGAGTGATGGATGGATGTCTGGTGGATTAAGTTTTCGTAACTGTGAGCAGTGCACACAAAATGAGAGTGATAAAAATGATAAGTGTAAGATTGGATGGTGCATACAATTATTACTTTATTCTGGAGTCATGCACCTCCAAAGCTAAAAACAATAGTGCAAAAAAGTCAGGTGGTTCAAACAAATACCTTCTGACTGGGCTATCTGGTCGACATGTTTCTGCGGTTACTGGTCAATTATTACCATCCGCTTCCTCAGGACCCATAAACTTAATTGCTACTGCTAACTTAGTGATAAGTGAAAAAACAGGACATTCTGTGAACATAAAAAGTGTCACCTGTACACTTCCATTTTACTCCTGTGAGTGTCCGTTTTTGACACAGCCAGCGAATCCACATGTAATGAAAAACAAACAGTCATAGCACTCACTTTAGTTAAGGCTATCCCAACAAAATTGTTCAAAATATTATAATACTCCCGCTGGGTCAGATGACCCTAGTGTGGATCACATTGTCATAATAATCAATGTCTCACCTTAATTTTTAAGGGAAATGGCCTCGCCTCACCTGGCAAACAGCTCAGGAAAATGAAGCACCGCTCTGTAGTGCAGAGAGAAATATATACATACGTCAGTGTTAAAAGCCAGTGTCAGGCAGGTACAGAATCACCACCTAAAGGGTGCCAGGAACGCACCCCAAAGGGGTCAGTTGACTTGTCGTGGTTCCCAATTATGGCATAATTTAATTCATTCAGCACACAACACCCTAAGGTATCTATCGTGCTGTCAAATAGCATCTTGCTCGCGGTTTGGTTGTCATATCATGATTATCGGTTATGGCATATGTTACAAAGCTAGAGGCTTTATCGCCATGGGATGTCTCTCATAACCATCAAACAGTGTTTATGCTTTAAAAGTGATAAAAAGGGGCATCAACACCAAGCGCCTTAATGTAATAGTTGCTTACAAATATAGTCACTGCCAAAGGAAATGATCAATAGTTTGGCAGATAACCAAATGTCAACCTCGGACAAAAACGCGCTGGATTTTAAAGCGCATTTCACCCATTAATACAAGCAGCGTCTATCGCGCCCTGCTCATCAAATAAGGAGTTAATGAAAACAGCATAGCCCCTCCTGCAGCCTCACCTCTCCGTCGGTACTTCAGACAGCCGGCCGGGCTGTTTGGGGAGGTGCCGCGGGGGGAGACGTGCACTTCCTTATTGTTTCTGTGCCTGCGCGCTGGGTCATGCGCGCGGCTTCCCAGAACTACAAGTGCTCTAGGGAAATGTAGTCCGGTTCACATTCGACAAGCGCCCTAGTGCGCGAGTCCGTTAAGGACTACAAAAGCCTCTGGGAATTGTAGTTTCGAACGCGCCCCTCGATCACGCTTGATTAATGCTGCCGCTGTGCAGTGAGATGTCATTTATAGTTCTGGGAAGCCGCGCGCATGACCCAGCGCGCAGGCACAGAAACAATAAGGAAGTGCACGTCTCCCCCCGCGGCACCTCCCCAAACAGCCCGGCCGGCTGTCTGAAGTACCGACGGAGAGGTGAGGCTGCAGTAGGGGCTATGCTGTTTTCATTAACTCCTTATTTGATGAGCAGGCCGCTATAGACGCTGCTTGTATTAATGGGTGAAATGCGCTTTAAAATCCAGCGCGTTTTTGTCCGAGGTTGACATTTGGTTATCTGCCAAACTATTGATCATTTCCTTTGGCAGTGACTATATTTGTAAGCAACTATTACATTAAGGCGCTTGGTGTTGATGCCCCTTTTTATCACTTTTAAAGCATTAACACTGTTTGATGGTTATGAGAGACATCCCATGGCGATAAAGCCTCTAGCTTTGTAACATATGCCATAACCGATAATCATGATATGACAACCAAACCGCGAGCAAGATGCTATTTGACAGCACGATAGATACCTTAGGGTGTTGTGTGCTGAATGAATTAAATTATGCCATAATTGGGAACCACGACAAGTCAACTGACCCCTTTGGGGTGCGTTCCTGGCACCCTTTAGGTGGTGATTCTGTACCTGCCTGACACTGGCTTTTAACACTGACGTATGTATATATTTCTCTCTGCACTACAGAGCGGTGCTTCATTTTCCTGAGCTGTTTGCCAGGTGAGGCGAGGCCATTTCCCTTAAAAATTAAGGTGAGACATTGATTATTATGACAATGTGATCCACACTAGGGTCATCTGACCCAGCGGGAGTATTATAATATTTTGAACAATTTTGTTGGGATAGCCTTAACTAATGTGAGTGCTATGACTGTTTGTTTTTCATTACATGTGGATTCGCTGGCTGTGTCAAAAACGGACACTCACAGGAGAAAAATGGAAGTGTACAGGTGACACTTTTTATGTTCACAGAATGTCCTGTTTTTTCACTTATCACTAAGTTAGCAGTAGCAATTAAGTTTATGGGTCCTGAGGAAGCGGATGGTAATAATTGACCAGTAACCGCAGAAACATGTCGACCAGATAGCCCAGTCAGAAGGTATTTGTTTGAACCACCTGACTTTTTTGCACTATTGTTTTTAGCTTTGGAGGTGCATGACTCCAGAATAAAGTAATAATTGTATGCACCATCCAATCTTACACTTATCATTTTTTATCACTCTCATTTTGTGTGCACTGCTCACAGTTACGAAAACTTAATCCACCAGACATCCATCCATCACTCTGTGTCTCCAATATTGATCTATGGTGATAGAGTGGTGGTGAAACTACTGTGGAGTATACCAGATGATGTACTGGGTGCCTACAATCGCGTAACTGATGGACATTTTTCACAGTGGTTAACTGTCCAGTCTGTCTTCTATCTTCACAGGAGTAGCAGACACATAGCCAGCTACACATAGCATGTTTTGAGCTCACTAGTAGACCCACAGTTATTTGTTGTTTTTGAACAATTAAAAGATATCATAAAGCCATATATCAGGCACAAGCAGTTTTTCTCTCCAACCAAATCCGCGAGAGTGCTAATCCCTCTAAGAGCACGTTCTCAACACTTGCCAGTTTGCAATTCCAGCAAACTAGTGCTGGGTCCACCATCAAGTCCAATAAGCAGTGTGAGGACCTGGCCACCTTTTTTGTTAAAAAGGTGGATGATATCTACAGATCCTTCCCGACCTCACACAGTAACTTGCCGGTGGCACCTTGCTGTCAACGGCCAAATACTCTTCACACCTTTCCACCGATCTGGGCAGATCAGCTGCTAGCATTCTGAGGTAGAATCAAGTCGGGTTCCCCTGCAGACCCTCTGAAACCAGACCAATTTAAGAAAGTACTGCCGACCATTTTACCCTTTTTAAATCAGGTGATCAATGGGTCCCTTAGTACAGCCACAGTGCCCAGGGCTTGGAAACAGACTAAGATAATTCCGTTACTCAAAAAACCTGTGCTTGACCCAACAAAATCAGAGTTATCACCCTATCTCTCTGCTTCCCTGGGCAGCAAAGATCACCGAGGCATATGTGAACTCCCTCTTGTCGGATTTTCTTTCCCTAAATAATATACTGGATCCCTCCCAAAATGGTTTTAGGCCAGCTCACAGCACAGAGTCAGCTCTCCTGGCTGTGACAGAACACCTTTGGTCAGCCATTAATGAGGGGCAACAGTTGGTGCTGATCCTGTTGGGTCTGAGCATCGCGTTTGACGTGGTGTCTCACGACATTCTGGTGAGATGCCTTGTGGAGGAAGGAATCATGGGCCTGGCACTGGAGTAGCTTGCCTCATTTCTTCATGAGAGGTCATTCTCAGTATCTGCTCCCCCACTTGCTTCTGACGAATATTGCATCAAAAACGGGGTGCCACAGGGTTCCTCTCTCAGTCCCCTACTATTTAACATCTATGTTCAACCTTTGGCAGCTGAAGCCATGAGTAGCGGCTTGACCATGGTCTCATATGCTGACGATACACCGTTGATGGTGGCACTCTCTAATAACACCAAGCAGGACGCCCTTAACTTTCACGGCGACCTTGCGGCAGTGGCCGAGTGGATGACTGCTAACTGCCTCCAACTAAATTCCAACAATTCAGAGGTACTGTTAGTAGGTAGGGACCATGGTCTGTGAAGTGATCTCTGGTGGCCAGCCAGCCTGGGCAAGCCCCCCCCAAACAAGCGGTAAAAAACATAGGGGTTTGTTTGGACTCATCCTTAAACTATCGAGTCCAAACCCAAAAAAACAGCAGGGACCTGCTTTGGACTTCTAAGTGGGCTCAGACCATTGCTGGGCTTCTTTGACGCCTCTACACGCCAGGTTACCATCCAGGCGATGGTTTTGTCCAGACTTGACAATGCCTGCTCCCTCTATCTAGGGTCCAACAAAGCGGAGGTCCTGAGGCTGCAAAGGGCACAGAACGCAGCAGCAAGAACACTTCTAGGTATGCGCAAGTTTTGTTCTGTGTCCAGCTCCATCTGTTGTCTTCATTGGTTACCTGTGGCCATGCCTATTGAATTTAAGGCCTTATGTACTTCTTTTAAGGGCTTGAAATCTGCCACCCTTCCTATTCTGGCCAACCGTCTTTCGCCATATGTTCCATCACGGCCCCTTTGCTCACAGGGCCAGCATTTGGTAGTGGTTCACCGGATATGAAGAGTTTGAGCCGGTGGTCGCTCCTTTCACTACAGAGCTACCACTTCATGGAACACACTCCCTGTGCAGATCCGTTGCCTTAATAATTATTTGGAATTTAGGAAGGCCATCAAGAATTTTCTTTTGCCTTCAATTTAGTCTGTGTTAGCTCTGCTGTTATGCCAGTTTTTCCTACCAGTGCCGGGACGCCCCTTTGCTGGGGCAGCTGTTGCGCTTTATAAGACACCATAACATAACATAAGAATCTGGGGACCCTGGTCTAAGCAATTTTAGATGTTTGAACCAAAAAAACAATACACAAAAATAAGGACACAAGCATTAATCAAACAAATACAGATGATGAAATGTATTTAATTCACAAAACGATTCTAAATTCGTGATGGGAAGGTGGGAGATTTTCTAAATTCAGTTTAGGCCACCCATCACCCACACCGTATTCTGTTTGCTGTGCTTGCACTGCTCCTACAAATCGAACTGAGGATGACCACTTAATTTTCAACCTCCAATTTCAAATACCTTTACATTTACAGAAAGTTTTAAAATGTTAATTTTTACTTTTTTATTTATATTCATCTTATTAATGTGCTGATAATATTACATTTTCTAAGTCATCACTGGTCCCCTGAGTAGGGATCATGTACCTCCAGGGGTCCCTGAACCACAGGTTAAGAACCAATGGCTTAGACCATTGTTGAAAGAGCGAGCAAATGTCAGACCGATTTCTGAAGGAAACTGAGCATTTTGACTTTAAAATAGAGTCTATTAATTATATTTATCATGCAACATTACAGAGTATAACCTGGAAACAAAAGGAAGGCTTGCAGACTTTAATCTTAATAATTGATGTGCTGGAAGCCCTGATCTAATAAGGGTTCCTGTCAACCTCCAATTTCAAATACCTTTACATTTACAGAAAGTTTTAAAATGTTAATTTTTACTTTTTTATTTATATTCATCTTATTAATGTGCTGATAATATTACATTTTCTAAGTCATCACTGGTCCCCTGAGTAGGGGTCATGTACCTCCAGGGGTCCCTGAACCACAGGTTAAGAACCAATGGCTTAGACCATTGTTGAAAGAGCGAGCAAATGTCAGACCGATTTCTGAAGGAAACTGAGCATTTTGACTTTAAAATAGAGTCTATTAATTATATTTATCATGCAACATTACAGAGTATAACCTGGAAACAAAAGGAAGGCTTGCAGACTTTAATCTTAATAATTGATGTGCTGGAAGCCCTGATCTAATAAGGGTTCCTGTCGCCTTGCAATGTCAGTGTAACCGTGTGGGCTGCATTTCCAGCTGGCCTAGTATCAATGTTCTGCTACGCTGTTTAAACTGGATGTCTTCTTGTTTTAATACACATTCTTCTACCTCTGCTGTGATGTATGGGTTTATGCAGAGCTGGCTTCAGAACAAGTCTTATTCCAAACGAGAAGTACTAACCATGTCAATGCAAAAATGAAAGGATGTGCAGCAGAACTGTAAAAGAGCTTTATTTTCAGAAGAATTCTCCTAAAATCAGAGCAACAGATCACTATGAACATGAAGGAAGGGTAGGTTATGCGCAAAATAAGACTCATGCAATGAAGGCAGACCATAGTCATTTGTTACAGGAGTTCTAAAGTCAGATGACTACTCTAACAAGCATTGGCATAGCCAATAGGTCTCCCCTTCTGGACCTTATGTGTTTAGTCAGAACTTTTGGCTATGTTGTAGCACATTGTGGCTGCTTTGCATTATGTTGAAAAGTTATAATAAAAAGTGTTAAGCATTTTTGTTACCATTATACAAACTAAGACGACATTATATACATCTGAAAATCCTGATTTAAAAAAAGATTTTAACATAAAACATGTCTTCTAGTTTTTTTGTACTTGCACTTATAAAACCCAGTTGTGAGATGAACTGCAGGTTACTCAAATCCTTCTTCAGAATGTTCATTATTCCACTCACATGTCTTTCTGGAATACACACATGACCCATAGATTAAACATCCGTCTCTCGAGCGGGTGCGTTGAACCACTGACCAACCTCACTTATAACCAATGTCTTTATTCTAGGTGCTGTAAATAGCATACGTTATTACTGCTGCTTAATTTATGGCACTTAGTGTACCTATCTCAGAAGGATGAACGGCTGAGTCTGCTGTCAGCATTCAGCACCATAACCCTCAGAACACCGCGTTTGTCAGCAGCGAGCGCTTAGCGCTCAGGGCCGCCGTGCCAGTGATAACGTGCCAGTGAGTGTAAAGAACATTAATCCTGAACATAGATTGGGGTCTGTGGCGAGCACGTTTAGCTTAGTTTCTGCAGAAGGCGTTCAGTCCATAAAGCCATTCACAGCATACAGTGTTAATCAATCACTAGGCGCTGTAAAAGCGGCCCTGCCAGTTGTCTGCTGGTGTGATATGCAGCGCCAGGGACGGGCCTGCAGGTGTGCTGATATAGTGCTTCGAGCCATCTGCTTTAGCGGCTTCTCGAAGCTGGTGCACAGCTGCCTGTCAGCGCGGGTCCAGGAGTGAGTTCCCTGAGGAGCGTCTACCGCTGCTGCACTGGGTAGGACATGAGTGGTGTGCCCTTTGGTTTTGCTTTGTTCGCCCTAAGTTGGCAGGGTATGCCTAGACGTGGATCCCTTGCTCACTTTGCCACTGAATTCAAGCTAGCCTGGCTGATGATGGCTGATTAGCCAGAAACCAGTCCCAGGATGCTTGTTTTCGGTCCAGGGAAGACATGGTTTGGCAGTTCGGGCTGGACTGTTCCCATGAGGCACAGGGTCAGACTGATTTGCATAGGGCCATGTCTGAACTGGGGAGGCAGAGTGAGCTAAAGAATGATGATGGATTGAACCCAGATCAGTTGACTGGGGGTGAGTGATTGCAATGTTCAACACTCCGTCCATCATCCCCTTTGGTTTTGCTTTGTTTGCCCTAAGTTGGCAGGGTATGCCCAGACGTGGGTCCCTTGCTCACTTTGCCACTGGATTCAAGCTATCCTGGCTGACGATACCTTCGTAGCCAGAAACCGGTCCCAGGATGCTTGTTTCTGGCCCAGGGAAGACATGGCTTGGCAGTTCGGGCTTGACTGTTCCCATGAGGCACAGGGTCAGACTGATTTGCATATGGCCATGTCTGAACTGGGGTGACTGAGTGAGCTAAATAATGATGATGGATTAAACCCAGATCAGTTGACTGGGGGTGAGTGCTTGCAATGTTCAACACTCCTTCCATCATCCCCTTTGGTTTTACAAGGGAAAACCAGCGCGACCAGGGCTGACTGCCATTTGTTTCCAATTGCGATAATTACCATGCAACATTCCTTTAAAGGCAGACTTATTGGCATTGCCAATGCTAGTTTTACATTATTAAACCACCAAGAGCTCAAGCTTATTGTTCAATCCTTCCAATTTTCCATCACCTTAATTTTCTTTCCCTTTGAGTTCGTTTAGAAATCAGTATTTCTCAAGGAACTTTATCTGTCTTTGAAGGCTCACTAGTGTATGATCTAATCATTCCAGACTGTCAGTGTACAACAGTAAGCCACTTTCACTTGTCTTCTTGAGAGGGTAAGCCATCCGGAAGTCCCAGGGTGTGAATAACATTCTATTTCTCTCTCTCCTGTTTTTGCAAAATTTTGTAGCGCTTCAATCAAAGTACTTGTAGAGCGCGCTACTTACCCGTGAGGTTCCCAAGGCGCTGAGGGGAGGGGGGGGGTGCTGCTACAGCTCGAAGAGCCAGGTCTTGAGGAGTCTTCTGAAGGTGAGTAGGTCTTGGGTCTGCTGTATGTGGTTAGGGAGGGTGTTCCAGGTCTTGGCGGCGAGGTAGGAGAAGGATCTGCCGCCGGAGGTCGTTCGTTGGATGAGAGGGACAGCGTCGAGGGCGAGGCTGGTGGAGCGGAGCTGGCGGGTGCGGTGTGGAAACTGAGTCTGCTGTTCAAGTAGGCTGGTCCGGCGTTGTAGAGTGCTTTGTGTGCATGGGTGAGGAGCTTGAAGGTGATCCTCTTGTGGACGGGGAGCCAGTGTAGGTCTCTCAGGTGTGGGGTGATGTGGCTGCGGCGGGGGACGTTGACGATCAGGCGGGCGGAGGCGTTTTTGATGCGTTGTAGTCGTCGTAGGTGTTTGGCTGGGATTCCTGCGTAGAGTGCATTGCCATAGTCCAGTCTGCTGCTGCCGAGGGCCTGTGTCACCGTCATTCTTGTTTCGGTCAGGATCCACTTATAGATCCTGCGGATCATGCGGAGGGTGTTGTAGCAGGAGGGGGAGATGGCGTTGACCTGCTTCGACATGGAGAGGGAGGAGCCGAGGATGAATTCTAGATTGCGTGCATGGTCGGTGGGTGTTGGTGCTGTTCCCAGTGTGGTCGGCCAACAGGAGTCGTCCCAGGCTGAGGGGGTGGATCCGAGGATGAGGACCTCCGTCTTGTCCGAGTTCAGCTTCAGACGGGTGCTCATCATCCAGTCGGCGACGGCCTTCATTCCCTCGTGGAGGTTGGTTTTGGCGGTGTGTGGGTCCTTGGTGAGGGAGAGGATGAGCTGGGTGTCGTCGGCATAGGAGATGATGTTGAGGTCCTGATGGCGGGCCATTAGTGCAAGGGGGGTTCATGTAGACATTGAACAGCGTCGGGCTGACCCCTGGGGGATGCTGCAGATGTTGTCGGTGGCTTCGGATCAGAAGGGTGGGAGGCGGACGCTCTGGGGTCTGCCGGTGAGGAAAGATGTGGTCCAGTCAAGGGCCTTCTCTTGGATTCCGGCTTCTAAGAGGCGTGTCTGTAGGGTGCGATGGCAGACCGTGTCGAAGGTGGCTGACAGGTCAAGGAGGATGAGGGCTGCTGTTTCGCCGTTGTCTAGTTGGGGTCTGATGTCGTCTGTGGCAGCGATGAGGGCTGTCTCGGTGCTGTGGTTTCGTCTGAATCCGGACGGGTCCAAGATGTTGTTGTCTTCCAGGTGGCGGGTCAGTTGCATGTTGACGATTTTCTCGATGACCTTTGCCGGGAACGGGAGCAGGGAGATGGGCCAGAAGTTCTTGAGTTCCTTGGGGTCTGATTTGGATTTCTTGAGGAGGGCGTTGATTTCGGCGTGCTTCCAGCTTTCCGGGAATGTCACTGTTTCAAAGGAGATGTTAATGACCTTCCGTAGTTGGGGTGCGATGACTGTGTCTGATTTGTTGAATACGTGTTGTGGGCACGGGTCAGACGGAGATCCTGAGTGGATGGAGTTCATGACCTTGCGTGTCTCGTTGACCCAGGAGGTCAGGTGGTTGGCGCTGGGGGTGTTCACAGGGGAGGTGGAGTCTGGCGTAGTCGGGCGGTCGTGGTGTTGAAACTGTCGTGGATGTCAGCGATCTTGCGGTGGAAGAAGATGGCTAGTGAGTCGCACTGTTCTTGTGAGGGCGGGATGTCGTTGTCGTTGTCGTTGGCGCTGGGGTTGGAGAGTTCCTTTACGATGCTGAAGAGCACTTTGCTGTTGTGCGCGTTGTTGTCCAAGCGGTCTTTGAAGGAGGATTTCTTGGCTAGTCTGATGAGGTGGTGGTGTCTGCGGGTGGCGTCCTTGTGGGCTGAGTGGTTGTCCGGTGTGCGTTCGTTTAGCCATGTCTTCTCCAGTTTTCGGCATGCGCGATTGGAGGCCTGAAGCTCGTTGGTGAACCATGTGGCTCTCTTGCTGGTGTGGCTGTTGGTGGGTTTCTTGAGCAGCTGCGGCATCAGAGTGGAACAAAACCTTTTTTGTTGTTGCTTGGTAGCTTACGGCTGCTTCTTAGGTGACCTCATTTGGATTTTGGTTGTTTGTAGATGCCCACAGATTCCCCTGCATCTATTTTTCAAATGTGTACAGTTTGTTGCGTGCGCGGTTGAACCTGGACTTGTTCTCCCTACTTGGGGGGGTGGGGGGCATCTGCATGGCAATGGGCAACTTGCAAGAGGGATCTGAGGTGAACCCAATGAGGAATGAAAGTCCTTAGGCCCAGAAAATACACCCTTATTTGCAGAATGTGACCCTTCTCCGATGCGATAAAATTCTACCTCCTAAAAATGCAACATCTTCGTAGACATCCACGGTTTCATGATCTTTTTAAACCTGCGCCACCCTCCTAACTTGGTTTATCTTTCATTCACTTAATGATATCACCTTCTTTAATAGTAGACCTCCCCTCATTTGCGAGCAGACATGCTTGAGGGAAGCCTGCAACATGCCTCCTGCTTTGGACGAGGGAGTGAAGAGAGAAAACAGGGTCTGGTTAGTGGAGTGAGCGCCAAAATATCTGGGTTTTGCAGTGTTTGCGTTCTGCTTTATCCGCGTGAGGGAGCCAACCTGTGTAACCAACATTACTTTCTTAATGAGCATGTTGCCCCCATTAGCCGTCTGCCCATCTCTCCTAAATATTCAGCAATCTGCATTAAGTTATTGGTTAGACCTCATGCTGACAATTCACAGTGCTTCTCTGTTCGACGTTGTGAGGCGTTTATTTCCAACAGTTACATTTTCCCCCAAACATTCAAAGGCAAATCTATCAGTTTTTGTCAAACTCCAGTTTAAAGATGCGCGTTTCCACTGTTTTGATTTGTGGAATGCACACCAACACAACTTAATTAAAATGTTTAACACTGGTTTCATGCTGGGGTACAGGGCCATGGGCTTCTGTGTCATTTTAAGTGTGCTCCCACTGCTTCATCCTTGCGTGTACGCCTTTGTCACTGTATTACCAGCTTCCTGAAGCCGCAGCAAAGCTGGCAGTCAGCGCGGGTACAGTAGTGAGTTCCCTGAGAGCGTCTACCGCTGCTTCGCCGGGTAGGTTGCTAGTGGTGTGCACCCGCATGCGCTACAAGGGATAACCAGCATAACCGGTGCTGAACGCCATAGTTTTCCAATTGCGATTCCAACTGCTTGCTCCCGCGCACGCTAGGCCACAGTAGACAGAAGGCGGGACATGCACCCGCCTTGGGCTAATTGCATGCTGTCTTTCCAAGAAAGACGCATGCAAAGGCCAATAGCGGGTGAAAGAAAAAAAGCACATGCACACGCATGTCTTTAGAGTTGAAAAGCGCTTACTTAAAGTCTCGCAGAGCAGCGCATGCGCGCTGGCTCAGGCGAGACCTAAAAATCAGTTAAACCCGGTCTCTTGAAGAAATCAATAACCTTCTTTCAACAGAGAGCAGGATCACATGCTCCAGCGCTAAAGGAACAGATTAGCAAATGGCCAGGCTATCTCATAGAGCAACATCCAAGAGCTATATGAGCAATAAGTCTTATGGCCAAGGAGGGTGAGGGAGAGAATCAGTCCAACCTCTAGAACATTTGAATAGCATTATTGGTTCCTAGAGAGTGTGTAAAAAAACAAACAAACAAAGAACCCATTCCTGACTGAAAGTCGAACCAGCATTCAAGAAGATCATGGACCTAACTTAGAGTTTTTAAAAATTATCATAAAAAGGTCTTGCTCCCGATGTGCTGATGAAAGAGTAGTTCTGTGGGCTGAAGGAGAAGATTTGATACCTGATATGGCAAAAGTAGGACTTTTCCTTTCAAAAATCCAGAATCTGGTAGTTTCAAGATGTGACCCTAGTTTAAGGAAAACGATGCAAGACATAGCTGCATGGCTGCAGATGGAAAATATATACAGTTGGAAATTCTCATTTTGACTGATATGTACATTCAGGATTTTTTTGGTAGCCACCTCAACTAAGAAAAAAGGAGTGAGAATTCTGAAAATCATATTGTTTGACCAGGTGGCTTCTGTTCATGAAAAAGATTCAACACAGCTACCTTTACTCAAACATCGAACACAAAGTAGATTAATGAAACACATCATAGTAAAGTACAAGAATGGCATTTCATTTATATATATGCTATGTTTATAGACAATGAGGGGTAGATACTTCACAATATAAAATGATGTCTGCCTATTAAGGGTGCACCACAGTAACAGAAGTTCTATGCAAGAGTTACTTTTTCTTTCCTTACCTCACTGTAATTCTAATGGGGGGGGGGGGGTGATTAATTGAGAGCCTCACCCTTTAGCACAGTTTTGGAGAAAAAAAAGGAAATTGGGTTGCAATATTCTGATGGTGATTGTACCAAATTGTGTTTATTTGCAATTGAATTCAAACAACCATACTGTCACCAACACAACTATAACTGATTTTAAATCACTTGTCCTACTTTTTACTCCTGTATACCAAATGACATTATAATGAACTAACTCCCTTTTCATTTTCATTCAATGTTCTATATTGTCAAGGTTTTAATTAATCATACAATAAATGTTTTACTGCTTACTACTTTGGAAGTATTTGTAGGGTAAGGGATGAGAGAGAGTGGAGGGAGAAAATTGAAGCATATGATCAGAGTGTGGGACTAGTTGAAACAGATTTAATTTATAATCAGTCACTAAATCATTTTTATCTTTGGTTCTGGCAGGGATGGGCTGCCGAATAGCTGGGAGAGGTGGCTGCTAAGGAAAATTGCACAAAGTGTATAATATATGCCACACGTTTTCAGCAATTGTTTAAGTCCCAATGATACTTATTAAGATTGTGTGCCTGAATTTGTAGACTTAAGCTTCATTGTAAAACTGTTTAAAGTATTTAATAGGCTGCACAACTTAAAAGGGAACAGGCTTTTAGCAGGAGGTGCTGCTTCACAAAATTGTTGAGAATAGGATAGAATCACATTGGCATCCCTTACCATTTCTTTCCTCACACAACTCAACCTCTAAAAATAAGATCAGAACAAAATTAAAGTTTTACAAGCAGGCTTAATTTCAGAGACCAGTATGTAAAGCATTTAAAAACACCAATTCAGTAAATAATTAGGACGCAACACAAAATTCAAATTCAAACACCAATTTAGAAAAAATAGGAAATATTTTTATATTTCAAATGACACAGAAACCAAAAGAATCCAATTTAGAAATCTAAATATATGATTTGTTAAAGATTAAACACTTTCTAGTGCTTTTGAAATCAGTAGTGCCACTTCTGGACATTTGGTTGCCTCTGACCAGGCCAAAGTCAAAGTTTGAGGCCGACCGTAATGGAACCCTGGTCAGATACACTAAGCAGGAGGCCCCTGTCAAGATTTTACCTTCACACTTAGAAATGTTTCAGAAAGGTTTCTCACCAGACATCGTGCAGCCTCCTCCAGCAGGCCTATTTAGTGTGGGTTCGACAGATTCTGTGAGAGTCTGGTTATCCTCTGGAGCTTTTTCATAAAAGTTCAACAAACTTTCCCAAACTTCTGGAACTTCTTCCTGTAGTTCTTCTTGTGTGTCTAAAGTGTCAAAAACACAATCCATGAGTCTGGAATCTCCAAGATGGTCCTTGAAAGGTTGCGACCACAATACACCTGGACAACACCCTTAAAAGTTCACTGGATACACTCCAGGTAGGGGGCTCTTGGTGGAGTTGATGCAGGTGAGCTCTGCTAACCTGTTGCATGCAGGAAGCCTACTCTTTATTCCTATTAAAATGAGGTACATCCAAAAGGCTGTAGTTCCAGATGATGTAGCAGGCGCAGTCGTTTTAGAGAGAAGGGCCTGATGATGCAAATCAAGTTTCTAGTTTGTCAATCTTTCTTCTTCTCTCAGTTTCAAGCAGCAGATCTGAGAGGCTCTGCCCCCCTCATATACTTGTTCAGTGTTCATCTTGGGTCAATCAGGAGGGCATTCCTGTCCAATGAGGTGTCGGGCAACACCCCACAGCATGACCATTTCCTTCAGAGTGTGGCACAATGGTCTCCTAGAATGCACTATTTCTCCAAAATTCAATACGGATGAAGTCCCAGCAGAGAGGTAAGAGCTAACTAAACCAACCTCCAGGCTGGCGAATCTTCATATTCTCCATCCCCCTTGCCTCAGAGCATTCCTTCCTTAAGCCTGCCGTCTGGCTGGGTTCAAAGAGTAGGGGTGTAAATGAAACTGGTTTCTCCTGCCTGTCTCCTCCTTCTATTGAAGATTATGGTTTCAGATTCCCCCACCTGGCTCTGGCATTCCTACGGTGCAGAAACCTCTCCTCCCAGAATGGCTCTTTAACCCCAGTGGCTACTTATCAGCTCATCAAAGCAGCCTGGCTAATCGACCTAACTCTGACCAATCCAGACAGATCAATGAAAGGCTGAATTTTGGCTGACAGACAAGAAAGTCTTATAACTTCTTCTCTGTACATTTTAAGAAAGTTCAACAATAGTATATTGTTGGATTTATCAATACCATTCTAGTGAGTCCTTGAATGATATTTTTGGGAATCTCTTGACCGGCATAATTAAATAAAAGCTTTTTGCCTTATTAACCTATGTGGCTGAGGATATGCAATGGGGAAAATGACTTGGGCAATTTTCAAACACCAGGGCTAAGTAAATTTTATTTGCACAATTAATTAAAATCGTTGCACGATACACAGTAGGGAAATAACTTTTGAGGGTTAAAAGTTTAAAAAGGGAGCAATATAAAAATCAATTTAAAACAGAGATTGCAAATGAAGTTAAAAAGACACAGGAAAGTCACAGGGGAGAAGGGAGCTCAAGCTTTAACAGTAGGGAAATTCGGGGAGTTGATTTCTGTGATAAACTTAACAAAATGAGCTGCCAACTGTGGTGAGTTTCCCCTCATGCATGCGTCTAGTGCTTCCTGACAAGTCCTGATGTTTAGTAAAAGCCAAATTGGACGCAGCCAGAAGTTTCTTTGGGCTCGGAGTTTTCGGCAAATGCACAGGATATGAATACGATTTTCCTCCTCCTGTTTGCAGAAGCGGCATTGTGTAACGGCTTCTTTCCTGTAACCTTGGCCAAACTTGTATGCCATCAGCGGGATTAATCCGAAGCGTAGTCTCATTAACTGGAGTTTTATATGAACTTTCACTGATGAAGCAAGGTACGACGGAAGGGTTTTCGAGGTGTATAGTTTGGCGGCCCAGGAGCCATGGAAGAGCTGGTTGACCCGTTGCTCACCAAGATCATTTGAAAGGATTTTTGCTTACTTTGTTAAAAGTTTAGTTTTCGCCTCGATGGGCAACGAGGATAGCCATATGTCTTTTGCTTTAAGGGATTCGAGGCATGACATTAAGTATTTATTCCAGGATGTTTTTGGATTACTGAAGACCAACCATAGGGAGCTCTTTAGGGTATGAAGGCTGGCATGTTTAGTTTTTAGACAGTAACTAATGAAGCGTGCACTCATAATCCATCGCTGGGAGGATAGCAAGAATTCTTTTCTAATTTGGGCATGAGCAGTTGAATTAGGCAGTCGGAAAACCCTGCGATAGCAAGACGATTGCGCTCTGTCCAGCCAAATATTCATTTTATCCTTGAAGATTATTGCGCCAAAGGAGATTGTGGGGAGTAGTTTTGCAGTAATCAGTTTTATTAACCGCATGCGTGCGGGCGGAATTCCGCTCGTACGCTGAGATTTTTTAAATCGCATGTTACGTGATGAGCTGGGCTCGTCATGAGCGTGCGAGGAGGCTACGCCATGACGAGCCCAGCTCATCATCAGCGTCGAAGGGGTTAATGGTACTAAGTCCTGGGAGTGCAAAGTGCTTTTTGTTCTTATGAAGGCCCCTTCTAGGCTTCGAGCAGCAGCCTGCATTTCAGTTATGTGCACAGAAGATCTCCCTTTATGATCGATCCACACGCCTAAGTACTTATAAGCGGTGACAGTTTCCAGTCTCTTCCCTTCAATAAACCACGTGTTCTTTTTGGTTTTTCCCTTGGATATTATCATTGCTTTAGTTTTGCTGACATTTATTTCAAGTGTATTCATATTGCAATACTGGGCGAGGGAATTAAACAGTCTTTGGAGGCCCCCCTGAGTTTGATCTAACAGGATGGTGTCGTCCGCGTATTGTAGAGTTTGAATCTTCCTTGATTCTATTCCCGGAGGGAAAGCACGGGTGCGTGACAACCATTCGGGGAGGTCTGCGAGGTACAAGTTGAAAAGCATTGGAGCAAGTGTGCACCCTTGTTTTAAACCTCTGGTGGTATAGATTTTGTTAGAGGTGGACCATCTTGATGTTACCCTCACTTTGACCCAGGTGTCAGTGTGTAAAGCAATTAATGCTTTCAGTAGTGACTGCGGAATGCCCCATCTTGCATGTTTTCCCCAAAGTTTTGGCCGGCTTACGCTGTCAAATGCTTTACGAAAGTCAATGAATCCAAGATGTAGTGATTTCCCTTTTGCAGCTAGGGTGGTTTCCATCAGGTGAGCAATACAGATCAAATTGTCTTCGATGTGGCACCCTTTTTGAAAGCCGGTTTGGGTGAAGGGGACTAGATTGCTAGTTTCCGCCCACCTAGTGAGCGCAGTTAGGAAAATGCTGGCGTATGCCTTCCCGTCCACATCTAGAGGGGATATCATCCGATAATTGTCGGGATTGGTGTGCGAGCCTTTCTTATGGAAGGGAACAAGAAGTGAGCCTTGCCAAGACGCCGGTATGGGGCCGCCCAATATTGCGACTTCAAAAAGAGGGGTCAGTATCTGAGCCCATTTTCCAACAGAGGCTTTAAATACTTGGGTCGGAATACCGTTAGGGCCAGGGGCGCCGCCCGAGCGCATGTTCTTTATTATTCTTGTTATGTCGTCTGTTAATATATTGGCGGTGGGGAAGGTTCCGTCCTAAATGACCAGATGATCAAGGGAGGCCGTACTATTGAAGATCTGGTCACGCGGCGCTGTGTAGAGCCTTTTGACATAGGTCTCCCAGTCCTCGGGGCTAATATTTGTTGCGGTAGGGGGCATAGTAGCTTTACTGGCCTTGTTGACCCAGTTCCAAAATTTCCTTTGGTCTTTAGATTTTATAATCTCAAAAGCTGTTACCCAATGCCGCTCTTCTTCCAGTTTATTTAAGGAAAATTGAGCCTTCCTATAGGTTTTTCGCGCGGCCATAATGGCCTCCTTTAAAGATTTATGTTAATTTTCATTATTAGCGTTTGTTCGTTGTAACTTATTTAATTTACTCTTTGCAATGATTGTGTTCTGTTTTTGCACGGACAAGATTGTCATAGTTGAAGTGTCCTTTGAAGTATTATTTATGGGTTTTGAAGTAAAATGTTCTCTAAAGTTGGTCAGTATGATTTCCCAACAGGGAACTGTCGCGTGGCTGGTACCAGCCGGGGGCCATCCGGTCATAAGCTTGATAACCTCCTTTTCAATTGCATCCTGGTTACTTTCTGACCATCGGAGTTTTCTTACATTCTGCAGACTAGATGCTGACCCTATCGGATTTGTGTTTGGACGGTGTAGTGTGCGAAGCGCAATACTACATGTTAAGATAGCATGGTCGCTATCCGGAGACAGTGTTACCGCAAAATGGCGCACCAGATGGAAAGCCATAAGCGATATCCATATGTAGTCTAGGGTGGCCATTCGAGAAAAGGATACATGAGAATATGCGGCCGGTTGGTCTGTGACGATCCTTCCATTAAGGATGCGCAAACCGAGATGATTCAACTTTGTTGCTAGTTTCATTCCGTTGACATCCTTTCGGTGGTACTGGGATTTTATCTCCGGGATTGCCCACATTACGTTAAGTGATGTTATTTGAGAGGATTGGATGAGATCAGTTTCCATCAAATTTGCATTGAAGTCGCCCATTATCAACCACAGATCATTTGGGTATAGGACTTCAAGATTATTCATTAGTGGTAATATGTTATTCAAAGTGGACTCTCGTCTCATTTTTGTTGGGTGTAGATAGATACATCCAAGGATCAATTTTTGCTTGGAGTTCCCATTTACTTGGCTCTCGATCTCAGTTCTGATGAAAATATAATCACCAGCTCCGCTGTGGAGAGTTTCTATCTTCGCTGGCAGTGAGTTATTTACGGCGATCAGCACACCCCAGATGCATGACCGCCTGCTTTAGATGGAGTAGCGGTAGATTCTATTACGGTGAAATCCTCCCAGATGGTATTTTCCAAGGCCCAAGTCTCTTGGATAGCAAAGATGTCATGGGTCTTTTGCAAGCCTAAGGTTAGGCGTTCTATTTTCTCCTTTGTTAGACCCCAGATGTTCCAACAGCATATGTTTAAATGGTGAACCTTCTCATCGTGAGTCTTCTGCAGGCCCGAAGTTAAGCATTCTATTTTCTCCTTAGTTGGACCCCGGGTGTTCCCGGAGCGTATGTTTAAGTGATGAACTTTCTCATGAGAGAGGTTGTCATCATGGGTAGGAGGCGGCACACTACCCTAACGCCTGGGAAAGCCAAGACCAATCTTGAGATTTTTGCGGTTTTAATGTGCATTTGCGTGAGCCTCCTGATGTAGATGCAGTTACTTGAAGTAGATTCCCAATCCATAAAGCTGTTTTTGGCTCCTGTCGTAGGCCCCGCAACATCGGGGGTGGCTGTGTTAAGGGCTTTTCTTGTTTTAAATCTTGTCTGATTTTAGTAGTCATTGTAATGTCAGGTGAGATCTTTTAAAAAGACGGGTAATTGGTAACAATATAGGGGCTAGCTTGAATGCCCCATTCGTTCAGTTGTTTTGTGTTCTTCATCATTGTTTCCCCCCATTCTGGATTGAAGAAGGTTACCAATGTCGACTCGTTTCTTTGTCCCGGAGCGGGGTCTATAAAGGCCACTGTCTCAATGTCCATAGAGTTCACGCTTTCTAAGCCTGGCAGGTTCGAGCATAACTTTAGAATATTACCCCTATTTAAAATGTCCCATTGTCCCTGGGATTCATACTCCGGATATAGCAGTATTTTTCTGTGCTGTTATTGTCCAGGACAGGGGACTTGTTGCGATGGAGCCTGATTAATACTGGGTACCGCGGGGTCGTTGCCCGGGACCTCCAGGTTGTTTTGTGTGCTTGATTTTGTAGTTCGCGGGCAGGCCCCTCTTAATGAGTCTCTTCCCTTTAGAGGTTCTTGGGGGGTGAACGTCTTATTACCAATGCTAACTGCGCCCATGCTTGCTGTATGGCAATTCTCTTCCTCTTCTGATCGTGGCAATGAGATTTCCTCGATGGTTATTCTTGCTTTTAGATTTGACTCGTGGGGAGCAAGATTGTGTGTTTCAGTAACTGTGAGGAGAGGACTTTTATCAGAAGGTTTAATGGAATTTTCAGATTGCTTCAGGCGATTGCCGGGAGACTTGCAGTCTACTATTTGCTGCGCATAAGCTGTGGAGAAGTGCGCATAAGCTGTGGAGAAGTGTGGCTCAATGGGTGGAGAAGTGTGGCTCAATGGGTGGAGAAGTGTGGCTCAATGGTTAGAGCGGCAGACCCTGATGCAGAGGTCTAGCCTGGGACCAGGGTTCAATTCCCCGCCTCGGCGGGTCTTGGGCTCAAAAATTCCACGGACCTGATAATTCTCGCCTCGGTGCCTATTCCAATCATGGAGTCCCACTCTGCAACTCTGGGCAGTAGCTTGCATAATCTCCACAACGGCCCCCACAACGCTAAGGATGCCTGGCCTCCACCTTGGGGGTGCCCAGGAGTGGACACCTCACAGGGAAAGCCAGAATGGGTTCCACAGCGGTATTTGTACAAGCGCCTTGAGACCCTTGCGGGTGAGTAGTGCGCTATACAAGTATCAATTTACAATTTACATGGGGTTTCCTGGTTTTTAGTTTTGTCTTTTTGGGGTGCAGCTGGTTTTTCGTCCTGATTAGTCAGGTCAGTGGGTGATTCGCCCGTGTTTGTTCCGAGCCATTGTGTTAGCGCATTACCCTTTTTCTTTGCTTTGTTTAGTTTCTTCAGTTTCTTCTTGTTCTTTCTGGATAGGAAGATTCCTGCCTGTGGATCTTGATTGATCTTGCTTATAGAAATTTGATGGCTTGGTGAAGTAGATGGACATACTTCAATATTGGGTTGCGTAGTTGTTTTTGCAGCGTTCAATGTTTGTGGAGGAGGATTGGTATCAGAATCCGTAGGTACTTGGGAGGGCTGTTCAAGATGATTATTAAATACGGCTTTAAGCGGAAGCTGTTCCAATTTTGAACCGATGCTATTGTTATTGAGACAGTTTTGGTCATTGGAGATAGGTTCTGTTAGTCTAAAGGTATCCGGACGACGGAATTGAATGGAGGGAGTACTAAGACTCTGTGAACTGGGTTGGGTCTTTAGCCTCAGGTCTTCTATTAGTGTGGACATAATTTCGGGTAATGTTTCAAGTTTTTTTAATAGAGGCTCGCATATGCAGCTACTTTGAGCGTGATGTAAGTGAGCAGTTGCATTTGCAGTTGATTCCATGCTTGGATTTGCGTCAAGGGCATGATTGTGGGCCACTTTTTTTGCGCTCTTCATATTCGCGAGTTTAGTTGATTTAATTTTGAATCTATTCCCATTATAGAGTCGGCGACTAATTGTAAAATGGATATCTGGGTATCGAGTTTATCGGCGTGCATGTGAGCAACACTGTTCATTATGCTCAGGGCTCTATTGGTAGCTGCCAGAAGTCCTTCAATTTTGAGCATTCCTGGATTGGATTGGAAGACCTCGTACTCGGGATCCATTGCATGTAGATTTTTTCCAATGGGATAATTATGATCCAGGGGTGAGTTGATGAATGTGTTAATTTGTTCCTTTGAATTGTTTTTATTAGGGCTTAAGGGGAAACTACAGTCTTTGGAGGCGGCGTTGCGGCCGCTGCTAGTTACTGATGGCACTTTTAGTGAGCTCGTTGTGTGGACCCCCTCGGGCAGAACATTGTTTCTTAGAAAAGCAAAGTCTGGTACCCCACTAAGAAATGGAGTAGATGTTTGTGACGGGAGATCGAAACTGTGTGTTTATGGAGAGGCGTTCAAAAGGCCCTTCAATGGGCTTGTTGCGTCTTCACGCTCTAGTCCGAGTTTCACTGGTGAAATTCTTAAGGCCCTGGTTATAGGGCTAGTTGATGAGACCCAGATTATAGAGTCATCATTACCATGTGCCACGCTTTGGTCATTATGTTTACAGTTTCCATTTTCTAGTTCTGGAGTAGGACATTCTTTCTCAGGCTCTGAGACGCTGGCTCGGCTATTAGTGGACGGCAGAGCAAAAAAGATCTGGCACTGCCAAGGGGCGAAGTTTTTCGGGTGATTTGGTGATGCTTAGCTGGGGGGGTTGGAGCTCTGAGGGGAGCAGAGATAATGTCGGATCAGGGTCAGAGCGTCTTAATGTTGATTTTTCCAGCTCAGAAGCGGTAGGAATGATTGGGGTCTTGCATTGAATAATTATGAAATGAAATGAAATGAAAAATTGCATTTGTATAGCGCATAACTGCCCTAGGGCCTCGCAGCGCTTTTAATTATTTCGGGATAGAGCGAGATCAGGTTAGGGGTGGCTGACGAGGTTGTTGATTGTTGGGGGGATGCTGCATTCGTGTCACGTAGAAAGTGAGGAACAGGTTGATTTAGTTTGCTAATCCGAAAAAAGTGCTCTCTAATATCGACAGAGCTATTATTTTTTATTTTTATTTTCGGGAGATTTTGAGGACCAGCAGGTTGCGTATAAGTAATTGACATTTTATTACCCTTCTGACGCCCCGGTGAGGGCTTTGAGGGGCTCTCACCCACCTCTTCTGTTCGCTCAGGATGCAATTGGCGGGAAGGAGATTGAAGGCCCCGTCTTGCCTCTTGTGGATATAGCAGCTTAGACTTCTGGCGCTTGGCGGACTTATGGGGACGGTGAGTATTTTGTAGTTGAAGGCTGCTCCTAGTGCGCATCGTTACTGAGAGAAGAGGGAGCGGGTGCCACTTCTAGTTGTTGAAGGTGTGGAAGAGGTGATTAATGAGTTTGAAATCTTGTTACTGCCCGCAGTTTTAGAAATTTCCGGTGATTTTTGATGGTTGCTAGTGATTTTCTGTGATTTTCTGTTAATCTGGTGCTCGGAGGGTTTAAAAAGAAGCTTTTGCAAAGAAACTTTTGTAAAAGACCAGGCCCTTCCAGCCCTTCTAGCGGAGGTAGCGCTGGCAAACCGCAGAGGCCACACGAAGTGCGGGCGAGCGGAGCGCACAAGGGCGGGTCTCGGGCAGAGTCTGACCTAGTCAGCCCTGTCTGACTCACCGCCCTCCGGCTCTTACTTGGCAGCCGCCTCTAACGGCAGCCGCACTCGCGGTCCCAAAACCCAGGACTCACCTCTCCTTATGGCTCTGTGGTCTGGCTTGGTACAGCTCCAGGACACCAGGACACAGAGGAGGCTCCAGTAAATCTTTCAGCAGCCTCAGCGGACTCTCGGCGGCTTGGCAGCTTAGCACCTTGGCAACTTGAAAACTTGCGAGGCCCCCCCCCTATCACCGGGGCTGATAAACCATATTTTATAAAGAACCCGCCTATATCTACTGGACCCCACACCCCTGGGATACCTATGGGAGACTTTAGGGACTCTGAATATGTACAAATATTGCAGATCCTCACTCCACAGTGTTCCCAGCGCAAAAGTCGAATGTGCAATTTCATTAAACCCAGGGCATATAAAACCTATTTTATATGGGCCCTCCTTATAAAAACCTCCCCCCCCCCACAATGGAGACAGATAGGGGAGACCCTGGGGGTACTGAATATGCCATAATGTTGTAGTTTATTCATTTTAAGTGCCCTAAACACAGGGCTGCTTTTAAACTGCAAAAATAATAATTGATGGGCCGAAAGCCGAACAATGGCATACGTTCACCCAAGTACAGAGATCTGGGCATAAATCTATCTTTTTTTTGCTCTCCATGCCAGATCTCTTGACTGGGAGTGAATGTTTTGATTTGTTCTGCATCCTGTCCATCAATTGTGTGTTGTCTGCTTTTAAACTGACATCAGGCCTGAGCCGTGCACACATGCAACTGCAGAAAGGGCAACTGGCCTCTAAACTGCCATGCCCTATTATATACTAGAGACTTAAAGGTAGTTTTAATACCCTTGCCCTATTATGTGCTAGGGTTTTCACTGTATTCTAAGTGTGTCTTCAGCATAGCACTAGCCCCGGACCTGGTTAAGCAGAGCTCAGGTACAGTCCGAGTCAGTTACCACAAGTAACAGTCAGCGAAAAATGCTGGTTGCCCATGGCACAAGGATGACTTTGCAACAGATTCTATTTAGAAAACCTCAGAATGTAAGATAATTTGTGCAGAATGGTCTTGAGGAAATTAGAAATAAGCCATGCTCTTTATAGGCTCCCAGTGATATGCAACTTGTTCCCAACATTCTTCTTTTATGAGGAAAGAATTGGTCCTGGCAGATGATTTAAAGTTGACAGATCACCTGAAGTATAGATCAAATCCTAAATTGTCTGGAAGTACTAGGACCCTACAAATGTCATTCATGCTATTAAAGCATTAGTGCTTGCAAATACCTGTAGGCTATGTCAGGTCAGGTCATTCCTGTGTACACAAGTGCTTCTCTATATCATCATCATCATCATCATCATCATCATCATCATTATCATCATCATAATTCTTTATTTCGGTCTTCTGACCATAAAAGTACAATATACCTTAAATACATTATTTACATTGTTGCATAACATATTTAAGATAATGAATTAATTCACATAGCCCTTGTACAAAGTTGGGCTAAAATAGTAACCAATGAAAATCTGTATAAAAAGCCTTCTAAATGTGCAGTAGGAGTAAAGGTAGAAAAAAGCACTAATGTCCCAACAACCTAGGCAGTAGGGTCTGCTGTGCGTTCTAATCTTCCCATATGCGTATATTAAGTCCCTAATTTGGAAGCAGGATAGGCTTAATGAGAATCTCTGACCTTATCGCTGCTGCACCTCTGATACGTTAGCTGAGAATCTGGTCGAGCACAACCACTACTTTGACCCAGCTGTTTATAATGGACTGTATTGCCCATAAGGGGGCCCTATGTATTCCGTGGCTAAAATATATCATGGAGCAAATTAACGGGCTGGGCTGCCCTGACATGTAAACCAAACCTAGGAACTTGGGGCCAGCAGCGATCAGGGATATAAATCGGATGGTTCTGGCTAAGCAGCAGGCCATTAGGGAGGGCATTGAATTAACCAAGTCTTCAGGAAGGAGGTAGGTCACCTTGAGTTTGTGCCCACAGACACAGCCCTATTTGACATTGGTCTCCAATGCGCTTCATCGCTTTGTTTTAACCAGATTTCGGCTAAACCAGGTGCAATGATGTTACATGATTCCTTGCTGGAATGCTCAGCATGGAACCATGTCTCTCTTAGGTTCTGTTCCACTGTGTTCTACATCTGACAGTTGAGTTGTACTGGCTGTTGGATGAGGTTGTATTAAATACCTCTTGCTCAATCTGCATCATGTGTGATTCCACTTTATTATACTGGCGACGTTTGGATGGGATCCGAAAATAGGATACAAGGATAGAGGATACAACATCAACAACAACAACAAAAGGAGTTAAGATACGAAGAGTAACGTGAGGTCTGTGGAAAAACACACTGTTTGCGGAGGAGATCTACGTGTGCTGGGTTGTGCTGAGCGTGTGTCCTGAAGAAATCGGGTGACTGCACAAGGCGGAGAATTGAAGGCAGAGCGGCTCAAGCGCATATTCTTTGGTGAAGAGGAAAGGCCCGTGTGTCTTTCGACGCGAGCGACGTGACGTCATTGAAGAAAAGAGGTAGATACGCGCTTTCGCCCATAGAAAAGAGACTGTTTGTTTTGTGGCGGGCATCTTGGAAGAGTGTAAAAAAAAAGAAAAAAAAGAAGCTCTATTGACTGTCAAAAGAAGCCTGAATGTTTTGGTGGCGGCCATCTTATGCCTGGTTTGAAATCACTGGCGAAAAACAAGCTCTAATTTCTTAAGAAAATAGAAGGACGGTGTGTGACATGAGTGTGGACGTCGAACAGCGGCCATCTTGAGTGTGAAAAAACAAGTTTTTTTTTTTTTTTACTGACAACTTAAGTTAAATCCGGATACCCACGTCGTTAAGGGAAATACAACTTTGGGAGTTTGTTTACACGGTGATAAGCACACCAGAAGTAACGTGCTTGTCTCAAGGAGTGTGTTCACACGGTGACAGGCACACCTATTTGTTCATCTTGCCTCATCTGAAGAAATGACATCAGTGGTGACAGGCACACCTGGGGTAGACTGCTTGTGACAAGAATAATAACATGAAGTAATTTTATTTTTACTTTAAAGGAATAGATATTGTTTTTAACTGTTTTTGTGTTTGAATTTAAATTGTAAATTAGTGAAAGGTCAAATGATGTAAGGTTTGTTTATTTATTTATTTATTTTTAAAACTGTGACGAGTGTTGCTCCAGGAAGTCAAATAGTATTTTAAAGTTGTAATTTGTGTAGTTTATAATCTACTGCTGTCATGCAGAATGTTACAGCACCACCGTTTTTTTTATCAGATCCCGGAGAACCTTCTGTTAAGTGGAAGAAGTGGAAAAAAATCTTTGAGAACTATGCAAGGGTTTGTGGTGCTAACTTAAGTGGTGAAAGAAAACATGCACTGTTGATGCACTGTTTAGGGGGTGAAGGACAGGAGGTGTTGGAAAACTTACCGCTACTTACGCAAGCTGATCAGAGGGGTTTGAACGAGTATGAAATTTGCGTTAGACAATTAGATTTACACTACCTACCTAAGGTAAGCACTATTATGGAGAGGTATTATTTTGGTCTGCGTGAACAAGGGAAGGAGGAAAGTGTTGAGGAATTCATAACTTCCTTACGGAAATTAGCGTCAAGTTGTAAATTTGGTGGGTTTGTGGAAGAAAGGGTTAGAGATCAATTTGGTTTGAGGTGTGGAAGCAATAAGATCAGGGAGGAGTTTTGGCTTAAGGATGAGCCACCTTTGGATGAAGTAATTAGTATCGCCAAAAGGGTTGAGCACATGTTAAAGTGTGTTGGTGAACTGAGCAAAGTGAATAAAGATGATTCTACCAGTAGTAAGGTGCAGGAAGTAGAGTGTCAGGTGGTACAGAAAGATGAGAATAAAAAAAGTGAAGAACCAGTGCGAGGGAATAATACTGTGGAAGATAGTAGTACAGTGAAGTTACAGTCTGCTAGGAAATTTGCAACACCTTTCCAAGGAAATTGTTATAGGTGTGGAAGATTTGGACACATGGCTAATGCAAAAGAGTGTCCTGCGAATAGGTTTAGTTGCAATGTTTGTGGCAAAAAGGGTCACATTGGGAAAAATTGTAGATTAAGGAACAGGAGAGATTCTAGGTCTGAGACTAAATTGGTTAGTTTTCAAGTAAGTGAAAATGACGTGGAGCATCCAACAGATTGGGTTTTAGTGGGTGATGTAAGAGTCATGATGAAATTTGATTCGTGTTCTCACATCACTTTTGTTTCAAAGGATGTTATCATAAAAAACTTTAAAGGGAGAAGGACACTTGTGAAACCAGACATTAACCCCAGTGGTTACAATGAGTTACCCATTAAGTTAGTGGGTTACTTTGAAGATTGTATTGAGTTTAAAGGTAGATTTACTGACGCAAAAATCTATGTGGCTGAACGTGGTGACAGTTTGTTGAGTTGGTCACATCAGGCACGTTTAGGTGTCATTCTCAATCCAAATGGACATCCTTCTGAGCAAGTTCAATCTGTTGAAGGGGATGAAAACAAGTTTGTAAAAGAGTTTGGTGAGTTGTTCTCTGATAATTTGGGATGTTTAAAAGGTTATAATCACCATATAAAGTTGAAACTTGGTGCAACTCCTGTTGCGGCAAGGGTAAGACGTATTCCCGTTTGTGTACAAGAAGCAGTAAAATTGGAAATAGATAAACTGTTGTCAACTGGTGTAATACAATCTGTTGAAGCGACAGAGTGGCTCGCTCCAATTGTGATAGCTCGCAAACCTAATAATGAGATTCGCTTATGTGTGGACCTTCGTGCACTGAATAGAGAAGTGATAATTGACAAATTTCCTCTTCCAAACATAGAGGAATTAGTTTCTACACTTGATGGTGCATGCTACTTCACCCCCTTGGACATGGCTTCAGCTTATCACCAGGTTCCTTTGAGTGAAGAGTGTCAAGAGTTAACATCTTTCATTACTCCTATGGGGGCATTTAAGTTTCTGAGAATGCCATTCGGTCTGGTGTCGGCGGCATCTATTTTTCAGAGGATTATGGAAGATTTATTTAAAGGGATACCAGGGGTTAGATGTTATCAAGATGATGTATTGATTTGTGGGAAGGATGTAAGTGAACATGATGTGAGAGTTCATACTGTTCTTAAAAGAATGTTGGATGCGGGTTTGTCTTTACGTAGGAGCAAATATAAATTTGGTGTCACAGAACTTGATTACCTGGGTCATCATATTTCAAGACAAGGTATTAGACCAAAGAAGGAGTTAGTTGACACAATTGAAATGTTAAAGGAACCTACCTCAAAAGAAGAAGTCTCCTCATTCTTGGGAATGGCGGAGTTCTATAATAAATTTGTGAGAAATTTTGCAGATAAAACTGTACATTTGTGGAAGCTTATGTGTAAAAACACCGAGTTTGTGTGGTCTGATGAATGCAGTATTGAGTTCAATCAAGTGAAGTGTGATCTTAGAAATGCACCAAACTTACAGGCATTTGTACCTGGAGATCCTACTTTTATTGTGACAGATGCGAGTATTAAAGGTCTGGGATCTCTTTTAATTCAGTTGAGGAATGGTCATGAAGAATTGATTGCTTGTGCATCGAGGTGTTTGAAAGGGGCTGAGCTAAGTTATTCGGTCATTGAAAAAGAAGCCTTGGCGATTTTCTGGTCTGTAAACAAATTCAAGAAGTTTGTGTGGGGCTCATCTTTTACAGTCAGATCTGATCATAAACCTCTTAAGGAAATATTTGAAAGGAAGGGTTTGGATTCAATATCTTCAAGAATAAGAAGGTGGGTCATCTCCCTGCAAGAGTATGACTTTAAGTTTGAATACATTCCAGGGAAAACTAATGTTTCGGCGGATTGTTTGTCTAGATTGGTGAATATCGTAGACAAGGTTGATGGTCAAGATGTTGGTGATCTAGAAGATCTTGAATGTGATTTAAGTGTTTGTGATGTTACATTGGGAGCTGTAAAGGAAGATGAATGGAAGGACGAGTTGGGAAAGGATAATGAAATGTTGAACGTTATCAGCCTTTTACATCAGAACAAGTCTACCTCTCTTAACAAACCTTGGTCTTTGGTGGCAAATGAATTAGCTGTTGTTGATGGCTTACTTATGAGAGGAACCAGATTGGTTCCGCCTTTGAATCTTAGGAATGTTATTGTGAACATGGCCCATGAAGGACATATGGGCATCTCTAAGACTAAAGAACGCATCCGCCAGAATTTTTGGTGGCCTGGTTTGGATTTAATGGTGGAACGTTTGGTAAGGGAGTGTACTCCTTGCCAGGTCAGTGACAAAGTGCTTAAAACAAGAAGCCCTCCCATGGTTTGTAGAAGACTACCTAGATCTCCCTGGGATGAAGTGGCAATTAATATTGTGGGTCCGTTACATGGTGAGAGACAGACTCCTTACTTGTTGGTTTTGCTAGATCTATATTCTCGTTGGGTGGAGGTAAGTTTGGTAAGGGAGGTCACAAGTCAATCTGTGATTACTTTCTTGGATTCTGTGTTCAAAAGGGAGAGTTTTCCTAACTCAATTCTTTCAGACAATGGTCCGCAATTTTGTTCAAGTGTGATGGAGGACTATCTTATCAGGTGTGGTGTTGTACATAAAAAATTTAATTATATCATCCAGAGGCAAATGGTGCTTTGGAGAGGTTTAACAGGACACTTAAGGAGAGTATTCAGTTGGCTACGGTTAATTGTTTGGATTGGAGGAGGGAGTTACAGAACCGGATTACTGCTTACAGATTCACCCCGCATTCATCTACGTGTAAAACTCCGTTTGAACTTTTCAAGGGTAGAGCTCCTAACACTTGTTTGTGCCCTGCATGGATGGTGTCTGACAAAGGTGTACAATGAAATTGCAGCTTGGAGGGATAAAGAATTATCTCTGCAAAGGAAAAGAAAGGTGTATGTTGACAAGAAGAAGTCTGCCAAGATTACGAAATTTAAAGTTGGAGAGAAAATAAAGATAAAAGCTCCTATCGGGTGTCAAAATTGGTCAAAGTTTACTGCTCCAAGAACCATCGTGAAACTTTTCAAAAATGCTGTTAAGACAGAGGATGGTCGTATATGGAACCACAGTTGACTTTCCCACTTTGCAGGATGTGATTCTTCTATTCATGACAGGCTTTCTTCTGGAGGACATTCTTCTGTTCCTGTTCTGGAGTCTCGCGGTTCTCGTAGGAGTGTGAGAGTTCGCAGGTTGCCTTTGCACTTGCGTGATTATGTTTAGTTAGTTTACAGCAATGTTTTTACTTATTTAAATGTCAAGAGGAAGAAGTGTAATGATGTTACATGATTCCTTGCTGGAATGCTCAGCATGAACCATGTCTCTCTTAGGTTCTGTTCCACTGTGTTCTACATCTGACAGTTGAGTAGTAAAGGCTGTTGGATGAGGTTGTATTAAATATGCTCAATCTGCATCCTGTGTGATTCCACTTTATTATACCAGGTACCCTGATTATTAGCCTTCCCCAAGGGTTACTAACAGTCTGGTGCTCTAAAGCCTTGTCCTTGTGACAATTTCTCGGAGCAGGATACCTTGCATTTCAACTTTTTTTTGCAAATTGTATGCCCCCCTGCGCAAAAAATTCATACTGCTGTTACTCAGAAATGCCAATTTTGTTCAAGTAAGTACTGCATTCATATTTATAGAAATGCTTTCCTCCTGTACAATGTGTTTTGGGGTTTCGAGTTTCCTGCTAGGGGCCTTAAGATTTAAGAAGATGATGTCCCAGCAGTAGTTATGTGACATTTATTTGAACATGGCCACAGCATTATATGTATTACTGAGCACTTTTTAATGTGTAATTAAGTGGTCTTTTATTAAGCATTCATTTTTGCTGGATTCTACCTGCTGTATTTTATGTCCATTCTGATACCTGCCATCTGATTCCCTCTAATGAGTTTAAATTGTACTTGTTAAGTGATTAATTCTAGTATATTCCATATGCGTATGAAGGGGCCTTATCAATGGACATGGGCAATTTCCATCTTCTTAGGTATTCACTATTTTTAAAATGGTTTTAACTGTCTGTTTTTATGGCTTTTATCGGCCAAATAATTATTTTTGACTTTGCTTAATAAGAAGCATACTTTTAGAACAGATTACTGAGGTACAATATGAAGTCTTTGTGTGTTCCTCCTTATATCCCACATGTGGCCCAAACATTTTGCAATCGAGGAGGCAAACAATGGTCTTGAGTCAGATTTAAGAATATGCAGGGCCGCTCCATGCTTACTAGTTCCTAGCTGCTTACATATGGGCATAAGTCACCTGCCTCTTGGGTGGGCGTATGCTTGACAAGCAAAGAGGACATGTGCAATTAATTCATTGGTAGCAAGGCAACTAGGGCAACATTTCGAGTGAGCTTGGTTGCTAGACCAAGAGCCTGTGAAGGAGTTCAAGAGGAGTGTGCCAAATCGGAACTGGATATATAGTTTTCTGTCAGCTGGTGACTGGATTAGATCAAGGTGGCCATCCAGGAATCTATTGATTTTAAAATCGACAAACTCTGTTGTTAGCCTACCCATGCTAATGTTCCTGCTTTAAATCTGAGCTACCCATTCCCAGTACAGGGCTTTTACTTGTTTTTTACTGGGCGGGACTTGGGGGTTTACAATGTCCCACTGGCCCTTGACCCCAATATTTTCAAGTAAGCTCCTGATGTTTTTTGTCCAGCCTATCTTGTTAAATACATCCAGGGAGCTAACTTCCTCGAGTGCAATGGTTTAGGAGCACAATTCAGGAGTCAATCTTATTCTCTACCAAAAGAGCAATGGGCTTACTGTTGCTAAATCAGCAATGGGTTTACAGCCCATGTCCAGTTTAAAGGGATGAAGCGGTGTGCTTGGAGGGATTGACACTAAGCTCCTTAAGAAATTGTTCTCTGACCTGGGTAGATCATCCAGTCTTACGAAGCCCCACAATGCGGCCCCTTATAGGACTCTGCTCACAACCTTGGAATTATACATCTTGAGGGCGGCTGCCCGGTTTAGTGTATGAGCAACTGTGTTCTTTCTTTAAGGCCCGACTATTTTTTTGTACTTTAGACTTGCCTTAGTTAGATGCGCTTCCAGGACATGTCTTCGGATAGTTTGATACCCACCCTCTCCAGATGGACTTTACCTAGTGTTGGTCGCTCTTTGTACGATTTGTGGAGATTTAGCATCATATGCTTAATTTTTGTCATATTAATCTCTAGGCCTCTCACGTTGCAGAAAGCTCTGAATTGATTCAAGAGTGTCTGAGGCCCCCAGGGGTTTTTGATACCAAAAGGGTATTGTCCACAAATGGAAGCATTAAAATGTTTTCCAGCCATAACATTGGTATATCTGCTGTAATTGTTGATAGGTATTCGGTTACTTGGTTAATGTACAGTGAAAATAAAGGTGGAACCAAAATGCACCCTTGGCAAATTCCCCTAATGATCTTAATGGCGTCAGTGAGTTGGCCTTCATCGCCCCATTGCACTTTGTCATAATTGTCCTCGTGAAGACGAATGATAAGTGACAGAATTTCTATTGGCATCCTCGTGTCTTTTTGTACTTGCCAAAGGATATTTCGAGGGACAAGATGGAATGCTGACTTCAGATCAATAAATGCAACATAGAGACTCCCCTTACTGATGGTCACTTCCTTCCAGTATAGAAGGAGGAACCAGAAGACCTGGTCTATTTTCCCTGTCTTCTGCCAAACCTCCACTTGATAGGGGGACAATATGTTATCAGATATCCATTCCTGGATACTTGCCAGAAGAGTGTGACAAAATACCTCTGTATATAATCAATCTTGTTTAAGGGACTATAGTTGCTCGGGAGGTTCCTCTCACCTTTGTTAAAAATGGGAATTACTTCCACTCCCTTCCATGAATTGGTGATTGGAGCGCCCCCCCCCCCTGCAAATGGCATTAGAAAGTGCCAATATATAGTTGGACCAGTTGTCTTTCTCCTGTTGGAATAGATTACCTGGAATTCCATTGGGGTCTTTCGGGAATAATTGACACTTATTTTGTTCAAGATTTTGCTCTTGGTAAAGAGGTCAACAGTTGTGACTAGGGATAGATCAGGGGGATGCCTACTTAGCAGTATGGTTAAGGCTGGGGTATAGGGCATTCAAATGTTCCTGCCAGTCACTGGCTGAGATGTTATTAGCTAGTGGTGATTGGCTCTCCAGGTCCCCCTTGCAACTAAAGTCCAAATAATTTTTGAGTCTTTAAGGGAGCATGCTTCCCCGATTTGTCTCCATTTGACCTCGTCCCACTCCCTCTTAGCTTTATTTAAAGCTGTTTTGTAGGACCTTCTTAACACTCGCATAGCATCTGTGTTCTGTGCTTAAACTGCCATAGCGAGCTGGCCCCTTAAGAGTCTTCACTCTTGTGAGTACCAGGATTGATGCTTTGCTTTCCCCAGTCTATGCTCTGGGCGGTGCGAGGGAACAACAAAGTGTAGGGCCAACTGTTCAATATACTGGGTGTGCAAATCACTAATCAAACCCCTATCTCCCAAGGTCCTCTAGCTGGACTTCAGTCTCTGCCAAGTGAGCTATTAGGTCCTGCTTGATGATCTCAAATGTACTTTCAGCCCTACAAATTGTGTGCCACTTGGAGCGACATTTGTCGTTCGTGGGATGCAGCTGTTTGGTCTTCGTTTTTCGAATGTCTGTCTGTGGGAATCGCTTTGCCACCGAGACCAGTAAGTAGATTTCACCTTTATTGTGAGACTCTGCTAGTGAGCTCTGCTTTTATATAGTAAACGCAGTCTTTTATACGCACAAGTGCAGTGCCAGCATTATACCTATTTGGTGTGCATTTATGTGCTTAACCCATCCTAGATAGCATTCTCCAAGTAAACAGATCGCCTGGAATTCTCTATTAGTAATACACGTATTCAACGCATGGATCCCCAGCAGTGTGATTGCTGTCTTAAACAATTAAATGACCTTGATCCATGATATTCCCGGACACCGGGAATTATACTTTGGTATCTATTTAAGATTTATAAATCCAGACGTGATCGGTATTGATGGACACTTGCTATGCCTGCTGATGAAATTAGGCAGGCGGCGGGTGATAACGAATAGCACACACGAGGAAATATGACTGAAATTATTGTCAGCGTGATTGTCTTTAATGTTGTATCGCAAATAACACTATGAACTAAAGATTCGTTTTAACAAATATATCAGATAGTTAATCGAGCTTTAAATTATTGTAATATTTCAGGACACCATTGTGTTGAATTTCTCTATTTGTTCGTGAAATCCTGAACCTGAATTTTGTCTAATGCAAACAAGCGACATTGTCTCTTTAAATGCACTTTAAGTAAGTATATTCTAATCTATTGAATAAATAGGGGCCTTGTTTTTTGCCCCCCCCCCCATTTTTTCTAAAAAAAACTATTGTACATATTGATCTTGCAGTTCCTGAAATCTTCAAATCGTCGAGTTGGACACAAGTTTACCAATATATACCAGCTACGGCATATACATAGAGAAAAGTGGTGTTCTGCCGATATATGTAAGTACATTGCCCTAATAAGCAGGATATGAATATGAATTCACCACCATGTCTAAAAGATTGTCTAGATATAATATTAAATCACTTGTCCCCACAGTTTGAAATCAAGCACTGCAAGAAGTACTTGCATAAATATAGGCACCTATGCAACCAACCCATTAAACAGGTACATATACCGTGAAGCCGTATGGCTTACTATAACTAATAGATACGAGCCTGAATTATAACATCATTTTCTTTTCTCCCCTTTATCTACGGCCACTGTTTGGCCGTTAGGAAGTAAGAACTGCTGTTCTCAAATGTAAAGACCATCATTCATTACATTAATAAAAGGTACATTCTTTCTGTTTGTCTCACCCACTGATGACAATAATATGCATGACATTAGGACTTACATGAAGTCCATATTGTAATCAAATTAGGCTAAGGCCACAGAGGAAGCAGACACATGCCCTTCCATATATTAGTTATATTTGGCCTATCTTTCGTTTTCTTACATGCTTTTTTAATATTCCTTTGGTTTTCACCCATGGTTTAGAACGTTCTTTCTTCTTCTGTTTTTTAACTGCTTTGGTGAAGGTAGCACCTACGGACATCATCTTTTGATGAACAATGACTGTCTTTATCACCTCTATTCACAATAAATCTGTACTTCTCTGCACATGTAGACATGTGTAAAAAATTGCTGCTTGCATCTCCCTGGCACCACTGGCACTGATGGTTTATCTTGGGAAGCATGATCGGCTCCTATTTATCAAAAAGCTTATATTTCAGGTCGAGCCATATGCACATTTGTTGATATGTTGCTTATTGTAAATTTTGTTGTAGAAAGAGCAGGGGTGGCTGGTGACATTTGAAAGTGGTGTGGCGTAAACTAATTTGCATATTGCACCGCAGCGAGCGAGCCCGAATCACCTTGCATCCATCCATACATCATTCATGCATCCACCCACCCATCCATCCATCCACCCACCCACCCATCCATCCACCAATTCTGCATCCATCCTGCATCCATCATTCATTCATTGCATCCACCCATCCATCCAGCATCCATCATTCATTCATGCATTCACCCATCCATCCATCCTGCATCCATCATTCATGCATCCACCCATCCATCCATCCACCCATCCATCCTGCATCCATCATTCATTCATGCATCCACCCATCCATCCATCCACCCATCCATCCTGCATCCATCCATCCATCATTCATTCATGCATCCATCCATCCACCCATCCATCCACCCATCCATCCACCCATCCATCATCCATCCTGCATCCATTCCTGCATCCATTCATGTGTCTACCCATCCATCCACCCATCCTGCATCCATCATTCATGCACCCATCCATCCACCCATCCATCCTGCATCCATCATTCATTCATCCACCCATCCATCCATCCACCCATCCAGCATCATTCATTCGTGCATCCATCCACCCACCCATCCATCCACCCATCCATCATCCATTCCTGCATCCATTCCTGCATCCATCCATTCATGCATCCACCCATCCATCCATCCATCCTGCATCCATCATTCATTCATGCACTCATCCATCCACCCTGCATCCATCCTGCATCCATCATTCATGCATCCACCCATCCTGCATCCATCATTCATTCATGCATCCACCCATCCATTCATCCACCCATCATTCATCCTGCATCCATTCATGTGTCCACCCATCCACCCATCCATCCACCCATCCTGCATCCATCATTCATTCATGCACCCATCCATCCATCCACCCATCCATCCTGCATCCATCATTCATTCATGCACCCATCCATCCATCCACCCATCCATCCTGCATCCATCATTCATTCATCCACCCATTCATCCACCCATCCAGCATCCATCATTCATTCATTCATGCATCCATCCATCCACCCATCCATTCCTGTATCCACCCATCCATCCATCCATCATTCATTCATGCACCCATCCATCCACCCTGCATCCATCCTGCATCCATCATTCATTCATCCACCCATCCTGCATCCATCCTGCATCCATCATTCATTCATGCATCCACCCATTCATTCATCCACCCATCATTCATCCATCATCCATCCATCCATCCACCCATCCTGCATCCATCATTCATGCACCCATCCATCCACCCTGCATCCATCCTGCATCCATCATTCATTCATCTACCCATCCACCCATCCTGCATCCATCCTGCATCCATCATTCATTCATGCATCCACCCATCCATTCATCCACCCATCATTCATCCTGCATCCATTCATGCATCCACCCATCCTGCATCCATCATTCATGTATTTTTATGACCATATAACTTGCACACAGCTTGTCAGTGTTTAATACCAGTCTCAACCCTTGTACTCCAGCACCAATGATACATGATTAATATTAATTGTTTTTAAAAACATGTATTTATTCGACACCAATTTCACACCTTAGTCGGAACATCATTTTTATTTGTTTTTTAAAATATCAATTTATTTAACACCAAAGTAAGTCATGTATACATTTTTATGGTTCGATAAGAGGCTCGAACCTGGTTTCCCAGCACCAAAGTCGGCCGTGCTATCCGTCAGGGGTTATGTAACCGGGCTATGTATTGACCAGCCAATCCTGTGCCAGGATTGGCTGGGGGGGCACCATGACTCCTCGCCCAGTCCCCCTGTGTAACCCCGGGGGCTGCGGCCCGCCCCCTGGTCCTCTCTCTAAGGGGGAATTCACAAGAAAACGATCTGCGCATGCGCGGGCATGTTTGTGCCCAAAAATACACTTGCGCAGCTGCAGCAGCCCGATCCTTCCCCCCCCCCCCTTGCGCACTCCGGGAAGGTCGGGTGTCTCCCGGTTTCCCGGTCGGCAGATAGCGCGATTTTTAAAAATAATTGTGTTTGGCTTCTGGTGACGACGTGGTGGGTCCATGGGGCTTAGTGGGGCTTCGCCCCTACGCCCCAATGGACGCACCGCGCCTGAGCCGGGTTTCCTGACGAAGCACACATACCTTTTCATCTACGGCCAGCCTTTGAATTGTTGCATAAGCCTATCACTTTTTCATGCATTTTAATTTTATGTACAGTGTTGTTTTTGCATCATTTTTGTCATATATATGTTTGTATGTATTTGTCCTTATATAGGCATAAGATTATGTATATGATTTCTACAGAAATTAGAATAATAAGATACAAATATGTATACAAAACATTATATTTGATATCCCAAAAAAACAATCATAAAAAAACAAAAAATATGAGTATTCCCATCAATGAAATATCTTAAATAAAAATATTTTGCCATTTATAAAACACACAAATGGTTTCTGTCATATGTATATGCCTATTTAAATTATTTCACGGTGTTTTTTGACTAATCAGATATAGAAATGTATGGCCTGATATGCCGTATATGATTATCTTACTTGCATCTAGCTTTCTCTTTACCCCAATTGCTTTTTGGTTATAAGCCTGTCCTTGGGAGCGTTAGGTTGGTTTGCCCCAGATGGGTACCAGGCTCAGGCTTAGAGGGGTGTGGTCACTATCAGTGCTTTTACCCACAGACATGTCTATTAAAAATGACCACAACCATAGGTCCATTAGATAAGTCAATACGGCTCACATCAGTGGGGCCAGTAGAGGTGTTTTCTCCTCCTTTGTCCGATTTCGACCTCCCATTGTTGAATCTCAATCTTTGCTCTAATACTAGGACATTTAATTATATAGCTGATTGAGACTACTTCTAAATAGTGGGTAAATCAAGAGTAGGAACGGCCCAGAGTTCATCTTCCTCTTTGACTTCACAGATGTCCTCCCTGTCTAGGGGCTCGAAAGTCACATTAAAATTGCCCCCTATGATCAGAGGATGTAAAGTCCCACTATTGTCAAGGAGCTCTTCAAGAGAGTGTAAGGTTGGTGATCCCCCCTCTAGTGCCTCTTACATAGACAATATAGACTTCTAGAGTGAAGCCGGTGTCGCCCTTCAGTTGGATTGCTAAAATGTCTGGGCTGTTTGTGGATAGCTCTGAGATTCCACAACGGAGCACGATACTAACCCATACCAGTAGTCTGCCTGATGGACACCCTTGTTTGCAGGCAATTGCCAGGCAGTGGAATGTTACATAACCCAGCATGTATGTTGGTTTTAGACTTCAGGTTTCTTGGAAGATGTACATGTCGAAGGATTTAATAAAATCTTCCCAGTAGGGGAGGCACATTATTCTTCCGACACCTGCCACTTTCCACAAATCCAACTTAAGCATGGGGAGGCTTACTAATGGTGGAAATGTAGAGGGTGGAGAGTCTGCCTGCATGTCTCCCTGGAAAGGTGTTGGGTTGCGTAGAGTAGTGGCTAGTGTTCTAGGGTGGACCTTTACACTCGATTGCAGCCCTTTGGTTGAGTCATCTTGGTTTTTGCCACCCCAAGTGGTTTCCAGTGCAAGTAGTCCACTTAATAATGAAGGTCCTAGATTTAAAGAGGGATTAAGAGCACGGACCTCTATGTCTAGAGGCACAGTCCTGGACTGTAATCTATTGATTTCCACTAGGGAGGTCAGATGGTCTGGCCAGGTGGAAAGAGGATTGGGAGTGGTCAGGTATGGGTTATAGTTCATCTGGTATTTGAATGAGATGCTTGATGCTGCCGGGGGACAGGATCTAGCATCTAAAGCTATTAAATTTTGTGCTATCCTACCATCCCCCAGGGTTCATTCAATTGAGTCCTTGGGATATTTAGTAAGACAAGTCTGCTTGCTCTCAATATGTAATCCCTAATCAGACCTACATCCTCTTACATGTAGAATCCAATTAATTGTTTTATTTTTAAGCTATTCCTCATCCTTGTGTCTCACCAGGTTGCTATATTTAGGTACATTAATCATGAATATGGTGTGCGGTGATGGGTGAGTAATTTTGGCCTGGGCATTGGAGACTGACTTCCGGGGTTTCTTACTGGTGGCTTCCTACCCAAGGCTTCTCCGGGGAGAGCAGGGATATCAGGGAAACTCCTGACGTACAGTTTTGAGGCTGGATTGGCCGCTGGCCCCAATATAACTCTGCTATTTTTGACTGCAAGTATCCGCTCTGCTACTTGCTCCACGTGAAGTGGTATGAGAACCTTTTTGGAGGATGGGCTTTCGATATCCTGGAAAGATCCTAGGCCCTAATGATGCTACTGAATCCCTAGTCCCCCACCCCCAATCTCAGCTGCCCAGTGAGCACTCCTATTGTAGACGTAAGCGCTTCAATTTCTAAGTGTAATTCAGAAATAATTTTGAGGGCCTCCTTTTTTTAGGGAGGTTGTCTCAAAAACTATGGAGTGGCTCCCCACCTACCCTCTTGCTTCTCTGCATCGGTGGTACCTTCCATCCGAGTTAATAAGGGTGAGAATCTGTTGCTGCATGGAAGCTCTGGGGGGTGTTGGTCTGGGGGCGAGTTACTAGATGCAATTAGCAATTATTTAATAGCTTGGGTTGGCTGCTCGGGGGTCTAGCTACATGTACCTGCTGTCCTGAACATAATTGGAATACATCTATTTGCTGAGGGGCTCCCACAGGGTATAAGGATCTTTGGATTAGTGTCAGGGTCAGGTATTTGTGGATCTAAAACTTCTTCACGTTTAAACAATTCGTCGATACGGTTCAGTACGCACTCCACCCCCCCGCGTGCCACTGGGTTTTCCTTTATTTTTTTCATTGCCTTTGTAGGCCACCCCTGTCCCTCCCCATCCACTGATTTCCTTTTCCCCATGCTTTGTATTTTGGGGACAGAATATAGAGTAAAAGGGAATATAAGAAGGGGGTCCAATTCCCACTTAGGTGCTCGATTATCCTTCCAACAGTTCAACACTAAACGCCTTAGCGCACACACTACCTTAGTGAGTGGGAGTAGTCCTTAGAGGGGTGCCCAAGCCCAGCCTCTTCCGGGCTATCGCAGGTGCAAACGGGCCCACCCTTGGTCCAGGCACACTGGCGCCACGGGGGAGAGGCTGTGCTAAGAGTGCAATGGTCACGCCTCCCCCCCCATGACACCAGCAGAAATCAGTGAGCAGCAGGCGTACCCTGGGACTAACGGTCCCACCAGTGTGTTTGCGAGGGGGAGATAGGCAAGGTTGTTGGCCCCCAAAGCGGCAAAATGACTTGCCAAGCGACCCCTGCTGCAGGGGGAAAGGCTGCGCTAACAGCGCGATGGCCACGCCTCTCCCATGGCGGCAGTGGCAACCAGTTACCAACAGGTGCACCCTGGGACTAGAGGTCCTCCCAGGGGGTTTGTGAGGGGGTGAAACGCAAGGTTGTTGGCCCCCACAGCAGCGAAACGAACCCCGTAGAGCGTCCCCTGGAATATATCATATTGTCTGTCCCATCGTGAATAGAATACTGATGTCCCACAATTCCTTCTCTAACTGGAAATAATTCCTAGGTAAGTCCATATGCATACAATCTAGCACAAAGTCCTTGTGTGTTATGGAATCCTAATGTTCTTCCGCGATAAGGTACTCAATCACTCTGAATGATTCCTCTTGGAGAATGCTGGTACTTTATGTCTTCAGCTACATCTTGTGTGGGATCCTTTGCCAGTCATTTGTAATCTTTCATTTTTTCAGTTTTACACATTCAGCTATGTACATGTCAGTTGGCAACACCAACACTGCACCTCCTTTGTCTGCTGGTTTTAAAACCACTGAGTGGTTCGCCAGTTCATGAAGTGCTGTTTCTTCATTATTGCTCATGTTATGTAAGTGTTTTGTTGCCCTTCCAGCAAAAGCATCAATGTCCTTGGTAACTGCATTTTCAAATTCTAGTAGTTCGTGCAGCATTACAGTTGATGGGAGAAAGAAAGTTTTTATTATTTATTTAATTTATTTTAATTTTTAGTCCAGTGTTTTAGTTGTTTCTCACAAATGTATCATAACCGGGGACTTTAACATGAGAGATCTATGCCGCCCGGAAAAAAGTCAAGGGGATAGGGGGCGCAACATCATGGAAGCCTGCATCAATGAATTCAACCTGTAGTCCGTGAACCAAGTAGGGCAGCCAAACAGGAAACTACAACCTACATTTAAAAACATCTCCACGCTAGACTACATCTTCCTGAGCATGAATGTACTGAATGTGAGTGAATAATATAAGGTGCTACACACTACTGCAAGCGATCATCATCTAATATCCATCTTTGTCAGTAAAAGCACCATGATGCACGAGGAACACCTAACTGCCGGTAAAATGCTTAATCCAAACAATGAATCGGCACCAATAAAACAAATTAAATGGGGACCCATAAGCCGGGCCAGATATAACAAGTGGAAACAGGTTATATGCACAACAGGCCCTCAGAAAAGTTGTCCACAAATCATGGCCTCGCTATCTACCCTGTGATTGCAGGAAGTCAACCCACATATAAAGGCAAACGCACTGGAAATGGGCCAATCAATCTTCTCGACAACAAAGTATTCAGAGAGAGTAAAAAGAGGTGCAATCTGGCAAAGTTACAGTACAGGAGATAAAAGTGCCCACAGACGGAACATTTTTTAAAAGTTCTAGAAAACGGCATAACAAATTTGTCTGTCAGTTGAAACAAACCAACACAGAAGAAAAATGGAAACACATCTATGCACTGCAGGCACCCAATAAGAACAGGGAGTTTTGGAGCTATGTTAATGGTCTAAATGGTGGAAGCCACATTCATAATGCTGTACCTGCCAACAAATGGGCAGCCCATGTAACAAGGCTATATGTCAACCAAGACAAACCCATGGCAAAAACCATGGAGGTTGAAGGCAATTACCCTGACGAGAATGAGACAAGAGGACCTTGCCCCAACAGAAAAAGAAATTCTAACCACCCTCAAGGGAATCAGGAAGGATGTGGCTCCCGGACCAAATGGGCCATCAGGCAGCATCTTCAATGAAGATCGAGATTTCTGGGCCCCTTACATGCATAGCCTATTTAACCAATGCTACAATACCTCAGTAGTACCGGACTCATGGAATGGTTCCATCTTGCAGCACATTTATAAAAAAGGGGATGCTTCACATCCGGAGAAGTATAGACTGATTACATTAACTGTACTGTGTAGTGTGTATGATGAATTAGAGTGTCAGTGGAGCATATTTTAATGGAGTATAGTATTATAGAGTTTAGTATTGTGAACTGTAGTGTTGAGTAGTGGAGTAGAGTGTAGTAGTGTGGGTTAGAGTTGAGTGGAGTAAAGTTAAGTGGTGCAGAGTATATTGGCGGCCCTGCAGTAAGGCTTATTTGCGTGTGGGGAGGCCTAGCCTGTTGCAGCACATTGCGCAAAAACTGATGAACTGGAAGGCATTTAAACCAGTGGCTGGGATTAAGTGAAGCATTACACCTATCTACTTGCTCACCCCACTTCCTAAATCATGTGTTAGATACCAGAAGGACAGCTGTTTTAGAACCGTGGTGTAGGAAGGTGGAATCTGATTGCATGGTTACCCCCACTTTTTTCCTGGTGTTTTGCTGGTTTTCGACTAGTCTGACTGGGATCCTGCTAATCAGGACCCCAGTTTATCTGCTTTCTTCCTAAATTGCATTGCATGTACTTTAGGTACACTCCAGATTGGATACTGGGGTACCTTTATCAGTCCCTAGTATATGGTACACCATGTACCCAGGGCATAGGTACCCAAGAGGCCTCCCAGGGGCTGCAGCGTGTATTATGCCACCCCTGAGAGACCATTCAAAATGGCACCACAGGGCTGCTAATGCAGCCTGTGTAAGGTGGTGCATGCACCCCTAACTTAGATAGGCTACCTATATCTATTCCAAGTCACTGCACATATAAACCCATCAGTCACCCCTATGGCAGGCCTTATCAATCCTGAAGGCAGGGTGCTGGGTTTTATGTGAGAGGGTGCCCCTACATGAGCAGAGCCCCTCTGCAGCCTTCGGAACCTATTTTCCGGGGTTATCTGTGATGCAGCCAACCATATTTATTTAAGTGCATTATAACCTTGCGGTAAATGCTAACTTTGAAACAGCTGCTTGAAAACATGTTGTGTTTGGTGTCAAACACCTTGGAATCATACCTCTCCACCAGTAACTGGTGGGGGAGGTATGATTCCAACCATCTAGAGCACGGGTACTTATAGTACGGCCCGCGGGCCAGGGGCGGCCCGGCAAGCCTTCCCTGGCGGCCCGGGAAGATATCGTACCCGTGTTTGTTTTTTTTGTTAAAAGAATCTCAGCAAACATCCCTGCTGCAGCGCGATGCAGAGACTCTCTGTGAGGGCCGGGCGATTTCCGTCAGAGTGGGGCTGCAGGGGCCTAAGAGGTGAACAAAGCCTCATTAGCATGCGAATGGTCTTTTAAAGACCTGTTAAGTGCTCGGGTGCTGCTGGCTGGCTTGCTGAGTGTGTGTGTGCCCAGAAGCTGTCTCAGCCTGGGCACACACAGGCAGGATGAGATGAAGAGGGAGAGGGAGGGAAGGGAAGTAGACAGAGATAGACAGACAGAGGGAGAGCGAGGGAGACAGAGGGAGAGCGAGGGAGGCAGAGGGAGAGCGAGGGAGGCAGAGCGAGGGAGACAGAGGGAGACTGAGGCAGACAGGGAGAGCGAGGGAGAGTGAGGGAGGGAGACAGGCAAACAGAGGGAGAGCGAGGGAGGGAGACAGGCAGACAAAGGGAGAGCGAGGGAGGCAGAGCGAGGGAGACAGAGGGAGAGCGAGGGAGGCAGCGCGAGGGCGAGCGAGGGAGACAGAGGGAGAGTGAGGGAGACATAGACAGACAGAGGGAGAGCAAGGGAGAGCGAGGGAGGGAGACAGACAGAGGGAGAGCAAGGGAGGGAGACAGGCAGACAGAGGGAGAGCGAGGGAGGCAGAGCGAGGGAGAGCGAGGGAGACAGAGGGAGAGTGAGGGAGACATAGACAGACAGAGGGAGAGCAAGGGAGAGCGAGGGAGGGAGACAGCAGGCAGAGGGAGAGTGAGGGAGGGAGACAGGCAGACAGAGGGAGAGCGAGGGAAAGACAGAGCGAGGGAGGGAGACAGAGGGAGGGAGACCTCAGAGTTAGGAAGACCTCAGAGTGAGTGAGGGAGACCTCAGAGTGAGTGAGGGAGACTTCAGAGTGAGGGAGGGGGAAGGAGTGAGGGAGGGGGAAGGAGAGAGAGGGAGACAGAGGGAAGGAGGGAGAGGGAAGGAGCGAGAGGGAGACAGAGGGAAGGAGGGAGAAGGAAGGAGAGAGGGAGAGAGAAATAGAGGAAGGTAGAGGGAAACCGAGAGAGGGAGAGGGAAACAGAGAGAGAGAGGGAGACAAAGAGAGAGTGAGACAGTCCGAGTGAGTGAGACCGAGGGAGAGAGGGAGGGAGTGAGAGGGAGTGAGACAGTCAGAGTGAGTGAGACAGAGGGAGACAGAGAGACAGAGGGAGAGAGAGGTAGAGAGAGGGAGAGAGAGAGAGAGGGAGGGAGGGAGACAGAGAGAGAGAGAGAGAGAGAGAGAGAGAGAGAGCGACAGAGAAAGAACGAGAGAGAGAGAGAGAGAGAGAGAGAGAGAGAGAGAGAGAGAGAGAGAGAGAAATGTGTGTATGCCGGGTCTGGTGGCTCAGTGGACGAAGGCGTCCGCTGCACAGACCTGTGATCAACCTCATGGTCAGTTTTTTCCCTTCTAGCCCCGCCCCCTCCCCCACTGACCCCGCCCCCACCGGTGCAGCCCTCGGACACAAACCACACTGTAAATTTGGACCCCGAGAGAAAGTTTGTGAGTACCCATGTTCTAGAGGGACCTATGTGAAACACCAGTACACCTGGTACCAGCTTTCTCGACCTGAGTATCACAAAATGGATGCTGCCAGCCACAGACACGAGTCGGTCCTCCTGTTGCTGAGCCAAGCTCGAGCAGAGGAAGGCCTGACAATAGGTTTCCTGTCACAGGGAGGTGTGACCACCTCCAAGACAGGCTTTAGTGTATTGGGGCTGGGTGGGTGCACTCTGAGAGTGACAGAAAGTCTGCACTGGGGGCACATTTGGTGTCCCATGTGCATAGTCCAGCTCAAACCAGTTGCAGGAGCCATTTGCTCCGGCTCTGGCCCGAAACTGGACAAAGGCCATGGGTGTAGCCAACCCTTTGTCCTAACCCTCCCATAGGTGGGTCCAGAGAGTTTGTCCAACCCCTTCCTTGGGTATAAAGTAGGAACCCTGACTACAGGACTTTAAATTTTACCTGGACTAAACTCTACAAGCAGAAACAAAGTACTTTGACGATCTATTCTTCGCTGGACTACAGAAGAATCTCCCTTGGAGTAAAGGAGTTACTCCCCTGCTGAAGCAGGCACCTTAACGCATCTGACCGGTTTGCATCTCCCAAGCTCCTGAGGACTCCGAAGAGTTCTGCAACACAGGAGGTAGGTTCCAGAGCGTCCCTGAGGTTGATCTGACCTCTTAGAAATCCTGAGACCAGCATCCCTCGTGGGGACCGTGCAACCCGAACCCCTGTGCACTTTGTACTTTTGCAGCAGCCTATACTTTTTTGCAATTCCTGAGGCTGTGCTTTGGGCTACGTGTATTCCTGACCCGAGTAGTATTTTCACTGAAGATTTCTGGCCTACACTCCACGAGTGTTCCATGAGCTGGTATTTCGTAATTCAGCTCGAGGTCCCTTTGCGAATCCTGGTCCGTTGGCCTGTGGGTCCCTGTGAAGGTAACTTTGACTTTCCTTGGGCTACCCTGATTGCTCCGGGTGTGCCCTGACTCTCCATTGCTTGGAGATTCCCCAGGACCTTGCTGGTCCTTACCGTAACCTGTTTCCTCTGCCCACATGGGTTGCCATTGCCAAGGCTTGTTGGTTTTCAATCCCGACACTGACCCCCCCTTGGGCTGAAAAGGGGGCCCAATAAGGTTTAGGGTGCCCCTGAGCTGCAGGGACTGAATGGGTCTACATTACATAGCTGAAAAGAATGTGGAGGGGAAAGGAGGGGCTAACTTGAGGACCAAACCAAATGGACCGTTGTTTAAAAAGGGGACAAGAGAACCCCAGCAACAAGAGCTGGATGTGCTGATGTATGTCTTGAATGCTGCTTTGTTTCTTCTCCTTTAGGCATCAGGAAGGTTAGCCAGGGGCTAATTGCTATGAATGGCACTCAGGACCTAGAGTTCTAACAGTTCTTCTTACTGCTGCAGTTTTTGTTTCCAGAGTGGAGCAATACACCAAGACTTGTAATGTAAGGAAAAAAGAACTATGAGCCGCATCCAGCTGGGAAACCGCACTTGCCTGCCACAGAGGGGACTCCAATCCCCAGGAAGCCTTGTGCTTTGTGCCAGGAGGCGCCGACACCCGTTTTGTACGTCTGGAGGTGCATAAATCCAACTTGCGGCCCCCGCAGCGTGGGAGCCGCATCCAGCTGAGACACCACACTTGCCTGCCACAGAGGGGACTCCAATCCCCAGGAAGCCTTGCGCTTTGTGCCAGGGGGCACCAACGCCCGTTTTGTGCTCCAGGAGGCACATAAATCCAACTCACAGCACCCGCAGTGTGGGATGCGCCCGGGCGAAGCCAGGGCCAAGGGCGGGCCCATCTGCTCCCGTCCAAGGTAGGACAAGGCTGGGCCACCTCTCTTGGCTCTGCATTAACTGTGTTGGACCTATTGGGATTTTTGTTCAATGAAAACACAAACTGTGAGGTCTGAAGAACATTAACCTTTAACCCATCTTTCTTTTCAGTACCTGTTCTGAGTTTATCTTCTTCCTTTCTTGGGATACATTATTATTGGCAGTAAGGGGAAAAGGAAGTCTACTGTAAGTGAGGGGGCTGGGAAGTCTGAAGGGCCTAATCCGAAAGTCCGTAGAAAAAAAGTTGCCCGGAGATCAGCAACTAACAATTGTGGGTTAGACGGCATTGATGATCTATTTGAGGAGTGTCAAGGTATTTTGACTCCTGATTCTATTCCAGTCCCCATAGGAAACTCACATTCTATTGTTGAGACCTTCTTTTCCATTAGCTATGTTCCAAATCTTCTGCACGCATTCCCTCTATTTTTACCAAACGCACCACAAGGAGTGCAAGGAACAAGCTCCATAATCAAAGCAGTTTTTCTCAAGCAGCAGCTGTCTCTGATGTTGTAGAATGAGGGATTCCTAAACCTCCCTAGATCATGGATGACAGTTGTGCAATAAAGGTGGATATTGATGCCACTGATAAAACCAACATTTCCACCAGTATCCCTCTGATCAATAGGTTTTCTCCTTTACAAGACCTAACTGATAATAATGTGGGGAGGGTGGTTGAAGTAGAGTTGGTAACACATCCACCAAACCCAAGTACGATCCATGAGGAATTTGAGGAGCATGAACCTATTAACCATGGTAATGAGTTCCAGCCAGGAGTGGCTACGGGCATGACTGCGATTATTAGTGACCTTAGGGCTGAAGGTACTTTGCTTAAAATGCTAATATTAGACCTTACAGACCAGGTTAAACATCTTCTGGGCAGGGAGCCGACCAAGACATATATCGCAGATCATCCCATAGGCCCTGACAAAAATCCTAATTTTTTCCAGAATAGCACCACTTTTTATAAGCCCACACAATATCACTCCTTTGATGTCCCTTCCCACACACCCCACTAAAAAATCCTCTATTCCGAAGATTCAGGAATTAGGGGTAGAAAAATGGGTAGAAATTAAACGGGCAAAAAGTATCTTCATGACAAATGTCCCTAAAATCCAGTCACACGTTAAATACGAAGATCATAACTCCCTAATCAATAAATCCATTTATTGGATTAGAAAGGTCAGAGGGTGCAGGTCGGTTATTAGAGAAGACATATTATGGGCAAAAAGGCTAAGCCAGTGTGCTTCTCCAATGGATTCTATTGAGCTGCATGTAAGGGATGAGAATTTGGTGCACGAGCTAATAGCACTGAAAGTAAGGACTAGCTCACCCTCACCTACTGGTATACAAATGAAATACAACCAGAGTAATTTGCATTTGCCCAAAGCCCATAAAAGACCTGGCACTCGGGTAGGCTCAGTTTTAACTCTGGATAAAGTGGATTGACTGGTATCCTTAGACTCAACAAATCACATTTCACCTGATCACAGAGAATCGACTGCTTGTTCGGTCTGCAACAATAAGTTAAAAACTGATTCTACTCTGCTAGTGCCCCAGCCCTTGGGACCTGAGATCCCAACTCTGTTACACCCGGCTATACATAGAAAAGAAATATGTTCTTCTGACCTCGATAATAAGCATTACGAAGCTCAAGAAGTCAGGAGTGAAACAGAGACTGCTCAAGCCCCTGATAACCTACATATGCCAAATATGTCAACACAGCAATCAGAAATACGACTGCTATCATGGAACATAGCAGGGTTGAAAATAAATCTAAAGGATGCAGAATGGCAGAATTATATTGGGCATAGTGAAATTTGTCTACTACAAGAAACATGGACTCTGGAAACTCGCCATAAGCTTGGGTTAAAAACATTTAGCGTTAATGCCATCCCCTCAGCTAGAGGTAGACCCTCGGGCGGCCTAGTCATATGGGTAAAAACGACTCTAAGAATTGATATAACCCAGATACAAAAGGTGATGGGCAGGTTGGTCTTAGAAAAAATCCAGACTTGGATAGAGTACCAAGACATCTTAAGCCCTGTACAAGCTGGGTTTAGGTCTAGAACCAGTACAATAGATCAAGGATTTCGCTTTATAAATCTGTATTGGAGGATGGTGATTATTAGTAAAGGTGCCCTTTACGCGGTATTCGTTGCCTTAATGGCAGCCTTCGATTTAGTTCCGCGAGGGAAACTATGGCAGATCCTGAGGGAAATGGGGTTGGCTCCAGAGCTATTATCCTTAATCATTCGCTTACATGAGGGGAATTTTGCTCGGGTCCGGTGGGGGGGGCGTGGGCGAAGTGACAGAAGACTTCCCTGTTGGCAGGGGTGTGAGACAGGGATGCGTTTTGGCGCCTACTCTGTTCTCGCTCTTTGTCAACGGGGTGGCCGACTTCCTCGCTCAGTCTCCCACGGATGCTCCGAGGTTGGCAGGAACACTCATCCCAATTCTCATGTTTGCGGATGATACTCTAATAATCTCCAAGACCCCAAGTGGTCTGCAAAAAGCCCTCCGGCTATTCGAAGAATTCTGTAAATTACGTGGTTTGGAGGTGAATGCCGCAAAAACCAAAGTTCATGTCCTTTAACGTGCATAAGCCGTTTAAGGGTAATGTACTGATGGATAATATGCCCCTGGAACAAGTCACTTCCTTTACATACTTGGGGGTCACGTTACAGAGCAATATGCGATGGAACTGCCAATTAGATCGGGCAGTTTTGTCGCATAAACAGCAAGCTGGAATTCTTTTAAATAAGTATAAAACCTCGCTCACTAAACCCATCAGTCCAGTTTTGGAAATTTATGGAATGAAAGTTTTAAGCTCTTGTCTCTATGGAGCAGAGTTGTGGGGGTTCCAGAATTTAAAGGGTTTGACCGTACTAGAGAACGTATTTTTACGCAAAATAACAAGCCTCCCCCAAAGTACTCCCCTAAGACCGTTGCTACTTGATCTTGGTAAGAAGCCTGTGGAACACCTTGCAAAACTCCGCCCTTTACTTTATTGGCGGAGACTTTGGTGTACTGAGGAACTTACTCATTACTCCAGTGGTCTCATGGATGTTATAAGAGCTGATTCGTCCCATAAGATAACATGGTTAAACGAAATCAGATCCTTACTGAGGAACCTTGGTTTATTCGAACCCTGGACCAACCCATCTAATGTGACATTCCCCTCTCTATTGGGAAATGGTGTTCACAGCAGAATGTAATAGAGGCCTCTCAATTAATCTTACAGGTCGCACAGCAGAATGTAATAGAGGCCTCTCAATTAATCTTACAGGTCGCTTTCTCGAGTTCAAGTCCCGCCCATTTTTGGAAAGATATTGGGGTATGATCGAGAAAGTTAATGATCGGAAATTGTATTTCCAACTGAGAGTAGGGGCATTGCCAATTCGTGCATTCACTTGTAAATAGGGGGGTGAAAGTACTGATAAATGTCACATGTGTACTGACCAACCGGAAACTGTGGGGCATATATTCTTTTTTTGCCCGCTGTACACAGTGCCACGTAAAATCTGGCTAAAGCCTATTTGTAGAGCGTTGGGCATCCGAAGGTACGCAATAGCTTTGAGAATACTGTGTTCTGACCCTGAACCCCCAATTTCCTTAGCTGTTGCAAAGTTCTTGGGGTGGGCTTGGCGAATCAGATTGAGCACAATGCACCTAGGCTCTGATGAGTGAACACTATTTTTCCTTCTGTTCCCTTTTATTCTGTTTTAATCGGGGTTTATGTTTGAATAAAGCTCTGGATATCCACCTGCGCTATTTAGCACTTTAGGTCTACCGATTGTGTAATTTCTTAGTGGATTTCATGGGATGATAAATGAACTTATTGATCGCATTTATATTTTGTGTTTTTAAAGATATGTCTGTTTACCTATTCAATGGATAAAGTGTGGTTTAATTGTATTTTAATATTTTTAGCTAATTTATAAATTGTATATTGTTATTGTAATATGTGCTTTTATGACAAAACTGTCGAATAAAGCTTTGTGATGATGATATAACCCAGCTGGATCTTTTATCACAAGATTTAGTGGGGTTAAAGATTTTTACATATGACAAAACCGAAATCTATATAGTAAACATCTATAGTAGACCAATCCCGTCCAGTAAGGAATCCTCAGCATCAGATCAGTTAGACAAATTTCTATGTACAATTGATCCGAGGGCAATGGTAATTGTGGGGGGAGATTTCACTCGTAAATTTGAACAAGTTGTGGGACTAGAAAATATCTTTGAAGATGAGGACACTGCAAATAATATTACTCCTCTGGATAGCAGCCCGGCAGTGCCCTGTACAGTTGCAGTCTCACAACACACTCGATTAGTCTCAGGGCATAGACCTAGAGCCTGCAATGGTCGGCTGCGATCACACAGACTGAATGCTTTTACATTTAGCAGGGGTAACCGTAAGAGCAGTATCAACTATATATTGGCATCTATCAACTTTTGTACAAATGTTCAGGATTTGGTAGTCGAAATTAGAGTTGATAGTGATCATTAACCACTTTGTCTAACTTTATCAGGTTCCCTCTTTCAACCCACAAACTGAAGAGAAAATTATTCTAATCCAATTCCAATCGAACCCATATTCAGCAATAATGGTAGAGCCCTGAAATGGCCATCAATAGTGGGGAAAAAAGGAGGTCATGACACGGATCTTTGACACCTTTTTTGATGTCATCTCTCCGTATATTGATCTGCTTGTTGTAGAGTTTCCCATACATACAATGGTAGGCAAATTAAAACATATCTTGCGTAGGATCCCCAAAGAAAATGGGGGGGGGGTAGATGCCATTACCTTAGCTAACACATGGTACAACAACGAGTGTCGTAATGCCAAGAGCGAGCTTATTTTGGTAGCCAAATTAAATTATGTTGAGACACTAAGAGAGAAAAGGTCCAGGTACAAAAGATTACTAGCGCAAACCAAGGAAAACTGGGACGATAGTGTCTGGACAGAATTGATTACCGCAGCCAAGAGTAAGGATCACGCTGGCTTTTGGCGACTAATAGCCAAAGTAAACAAATTGGGAAGCAGTAACAAGGACCTTTTTCTAGATGCTGGTACCTTGGTCAATCATTTTCCCCAATCCTATTCAAGGTCTATAATTGATACAATAAATAACCAGCAATGTAACAATCCCTGTTATAACCCCCCTGTCTTTCAGTCTAGAGGACACCCTAGCAGCAATCGATGCAGTAAAACCTGGGAAAGCCCCAGGGCCAGACAAAATATCAGGTGACCTGTTGAGGCATGATAAAGTTGTTTTGGGCCATATATTAATTTTCTCTGTAATGCAGTGGCGGCGGGCGCTCCAGTTCCAGAGTCGTGGAAAGGGGCTGAGGGTATTACAATTTTTAAAAAAGGTAATTGCCAAGACCCTGCAAACTACCGGCCTATAGGTTTAATTGACACTTTACAAAAGATTTACGCTAAGCAGATTTTAACCAAATTAAATGATTGGATTGAGGAAAATCATATCTTACCACAGTACCAGGCTGGATTTAGAGCTAGCACCAGAAAAATTGACCAGGTTTTTAGATTTCTCTGTATGAGCTGGAAATATACGATAAAAAAAAAGCCCACTTGTACATTGCTTTTACTGATCTGAAGGCCGCCTTTGACCTCATTCCTAGAGACTTGCTTTGGAATTCCCTAATAAATCAAGGTGTACCAGGGGAACTCCTTGTGCAAATAATAAGATCGCATGATGACAACTATGCAAAAGTCAGATGGGGTCCGAGGGGAGAGCTTACTGAGGCTATCCCGATAAAAAGGGGCGCAAGCAGGGCTGTGTACTGGCACCCACCCTATTCTCACTATGTGTAAATGATGCCCCAGAATACCTTCAGGATTGCGCACACAATTCACCGAAGCTAGGTGGGGTGCCAGTACCAGCTCTTTTTTTTGCGGGCGATACTATTCTAGTGTCCCAAGCGCTGAAGGAATTGTAATGCTTATTAGACTATTTTAGTGTCTACTGCGACTCTAAGGGTCTAGAAATAAATTCTAGCAAAACAAAATATATGGCAGTTAATCCACATAAATTGTTCAAGAAGAACATAACTGTCCAAAAACAGAAGCTAGAATATGTGCCGAATTTGTATTATTTAGGCATTACGCTCAACACATAGGAAACCAACCCCGGTTTTTGAGCAATATCTGGACGCAGTGCAGCCCCAGTTAGCAAAATCATTATGCATGAAATTTCGCTATTGTGTTTTACAAACTATCTTGAATACATCGAAATGGGGTTGAAATTCAAATGAGAGCAATGACGACTGTTGTGTATTATTCCAATCCGATGCACAAGAAAATTATTTACACTTATTATTCTTTTGCCCTGCCTATGCCATGCCTAGGCAAAAATGGATTAAACCAATCTGTTGAAATCTGAGAACTAGGGGTGTCATTAGGATGGTGGGCGGACTTTGTCCGCCTGCCACCCTATCGGGAAAGGGGACCACCTGCCATAAGGGCGGGGGTCCCGTGAGGGCAATTAGGATGCGCCCGCCACAGTGGCGGGCGCATCCTGCATTCCCAACATTGTGGCGGGCGGGGCACTTAGCACCGCCCGCCACATTGCCAGGAAGGCATGTTGTGCACTTCCATGCACAACATGGCAGGCACAGCGCGGTGCCTGCCATGTTGTGCATGGAACTGCTGGGGAGTACCATAGGTACCCCCCATGTACACCATCCACCCCCCACAGCCCCTGGGGGCCCGCAATGGACCCCCAATGTCAAACACCGCATGCCTTTCCGTGGCGGTGTTGCCATCACGGAAAGGCATGTCCCCACCTGCATAGTAATATGGATGGCGGTGTCTAACAGACACATCTACCATATTAAACCCTTTTCCGCCCGGTCAACTCATTGACCGGGCGCAAAAGCGGCGGACGGTCTTTCCGTCCGCCGCGGTCCCCCACAATAGTAATATGGCGGGGGGAGAATTGGGTGGTGTGAGAAGTTGGCCTGATGTATGATGTCTCCAATTCTGGGGGCACCTTATATCAGTTCAAACAATCCCTTATGGTGGTGGTTGTAAGTCAACCTTATAGACAAGCTATCCTAGAGGTAGCATGGACTAAGCAGCCTAAAGGCTTAACTCAAGAGGACATGTTGTGTTATGTTATGTTATGTTAAGTGGGATTTGTAAAACGCGCTGACACCGTGGGTTTCCTGGCGCTGTAGGACAGAGGTGATGCTGAGGAAGGGAGGCACGGGGTTTAGCAAGGTGGGGGAAAAAGGAAAGTTTTGAGCAGTTTCCTGAAATGAAGGAGGGAGCTACTGGATTTGATGGTCAGTGGAAGAGGATTCCAGAATTTAGGGGCCAGGAGGGCGAACCGGCGGCCACCGTATTTGTTGGTTTTGGTTTTGGGGACAGCAAGCAGGTTGAGGTGGGCTGAGCGGAGGTTGCGAGTAGGGCGGTGTTGGTTGATGAGTGAGGTCAAGAAAGCGGGGCTGGTACAGTGGAAGGTTTTGAACGTGAGGCAGCCTAGCTTGAAGGCTGCCCTCTGTTCAATAGGCAGCCAGTGCAGCTTGTGCAGTAGGGGTTTAGCCGACTGCCATTTGGGTTTTTTATAGATGACCTGGAGGCGGTGTAATAGTGATTTTGGGAGTCCGTGATACAGGGAGTTGGAGAAGTCCAGGCGGGATAGCACCAGGGAGATGATGACCTGAATCAAAGCGGCTGGTGGGAGTAGATGGCTGACTTTGCGGATTTTTCAGACCTGGAACGTACATGATGAGATGACTATGCCAACTTGGGGTCTGAGGGAGAGTTCGGCATCAATGGTCACACCGAGACTCTTTACCGATTTCGCCGGTATAGTGGGAGGGCCTACTATGTTGGGCCAGAACTGCGGGCCCCAATGGGAGGAGCTGGATCCGGGAAGAAGGAGCTCGGTTTTCCCGGATTTAATTTTAGTTGATTGCAGTTCATCCACTCCTGAATGTGTAACATGGCGGAATGGAATTTGTCCACAGTGTTCGAAGAGTTGAGTGGGAAGATGATCTACAAATCGTCAGCGTAATTGTACACTGTGATGTCCCAGTTTTGAAGCGAGTGGATCAGGGGCCGAAGGTAAAGGTTGAATAGTAGGGGTGACAGGGAGGAACCCTGAGGGACTCCACAGGTGGTGGGAGTTTTGGGCACTGTGTAGGGGCCCAAGCGGACGGCTTGTGTTCTGCCGGTCAAAAAGGATTGAGTCCATTTGAGGGCAGGACCCTGGATGCCGACCTGCTCGACACGGTGAAGAAGGATGTTATGATCAACCGTGTCGAACGCGGCCGACAGATCCAGGAGTAGAAGGGCCTGGGGGGTCCCTATGTCAGCGTTCCTCCTAAGCGTGTCAATAACTGCTAGAATGACGGCCTCGGTGGAGTGTGCTGGCCTGAAACCAGCCTGGTTAGGTTCCAGGTGGCAGGAGGTCTCGATGAAGTTGGAGAGGCACCGGGTGACATGTGAAGCCAGCTGTTTTACCATATGCAATCCTGTAATATCAAATGAAAGGACCCCACACAAGTTATATATTATCAAAATATATGTATTTATTCTTAGAATAATCCCCACTACTCTTTATGAGCAATGAAGCACAAGCGTTTAAATAAAAGCACAGTATAACATACGCAAGTTGCACAGTTATGGATGAGGCCGGTGGCCACTCAAACCATATATAAAAAAAGTGGTATAACAATCACTAATCGATCAGGGGTGGGACTACACTGGACTAACAGCAGTTAGAACGGGAGTAGCCCGCGGGATTCGGGTGCAGTGCAGAAAGCACACGCATGCACCAATGCAAAGTCAATGGTGCGTAAAAGTTATCGAGTTACAGTTTTAAGAGTCTTCCGACTGGACTAGAAGGACAAAACTTTAGAGTTAGACACTAGAGGTGTAGACCACTACAGGAGCACCGGTGTTCAAGAATTACCTAACCCACAGGAAGCAGGTGCACAGGTGCAAAGGTGTGTCGGGTTTCGTCACGAAGATCTAGGGTGCCTGGAGATGAAGATGCTGCAGGCGTCCAGAAGAGAAGTGTCCGGTGCGATCCAAGGGTGGATCAAAGTTGCAGAGTACCTGAAAGCAGAGGGGACAGAGTCTGGGTCACTAGCCAGTGACCAGGAAGGAACCAGGAAGGAACCAGGCAATGTCGGGCGCAATCAGGTTGATGTCGTGAAGCTTGTCTCCGCTGCCACGTGGTCTCTGGGGCACCGAGGATGTCCTGGAGTGAATCACAAGCTGTCCCACAAAGGCTCTCGCTGTCAGCGGTGTCGGCTTCAAGATCAGAGTCAACAGGCCTTGGCAAATGCAACCCATGCAGGATTCGAAGATGGCTTAATACTCGGACCAGCAAGGTCTGAGCGGGTGCTCCTTTTTAGGGGAGCGAGGGCCAGTCTAGAGCAACTTGACTAGCTGAGCAAATTCAATGGTTCGTTGGTACTGGGGCCTCTAGCCAACGGGCAAGCGACCGGACCAATGCATCGAGCAGGAAAATGCAAAAGGGCCCCACGCAGCACTCGTCGAGTGTGGAGGGGTGAACTTTGGTGCACAAGCTGCTCGGGGCTGGAGCTTCTTAGACTCTAATGCACAGCTTCGAGGGATCCTCGGATGCTGCACGGTCAGCGCTTCGTAGTTTTTCCAAGATGGCCGGCCCCACGCTTCAGGTCGCCTCCACGGGTCTCAGTTCTGCAGGGACTGTGGATCGGGCTGTTAGAAAGCAGGCACGCTGGGTCTTGTCGATCTCTGTTGCTCGAGTTCTGGCGGGAACTGCAACAAAGCAAACATTGAGGTGCTGGATGGTGCCTGTTTGCACAGGGTGGTCACTCCTTGACCACAAGGGAGATTCTTCAGTCTTCCATGTCGAGTGGGATGTCGAAGGGTCCAAAGTTTCATTTCATAAGTTTCAGTCAGGATAATCTGATGTGCATCTGCACGGCTCCTACTTTTAAGTCAAATCAAGGGGCTGGATTACCTGCTAGGTCCCGCCTATGGGTGGGACCCAGGAAGGGGGTGGTTACACCCCTTTGTCCAGTTTTGCACCAGGACTGGGGCTGGATGGCCCCAGAACTGGTTTGACTGGAATCTGCCCAGGGACACCTTGTGCTCCCCAGGCAGTGTCTAGTTTCTTTCAACCCTCTCTGCTACAATCCACTATCTCCTGTCTGGGGTGGTGTGACACCTCCCTGTGACAGGAAACTCTTTGTCCCGGCATCCTCTGCCAAGTTTCGGTCAGCAGCAGGAGGCCAGACATGTGTCTGTGGCAGCAGCATCCATTTTGTGATGCTGGGGCTCTGGTTAGGATTAACCGCGTTTTCAGTAAAGTACATGTCTTCTCCCTCTAGAAGGGTGGGATGCTCTGGCAAGGGGATAGTATTCCAATGTGTATGACACCAAACACGACATGTTTTGATAAAGCCAAATCAGAGTTGCAATAACCGCGAGGATTATAATGCACTTAAGAGTATATGGTATGGCAGTATCACTGGAACAGCATTAAGGAATTGGTCCCAACACTGCAGACAGGCTCAGCTCATGCTAGAGCACCATCTCACATAAAACCAAGCACTCTGCCTCCAGGACTGTAAAGGCCTGCCATAGGAGTGACTGATAGGTATAGATGTGTCCAGATATAGGTTTCGACATAGGTATACTACATCTAAGCAAGGGGTGAGTACACCACCTTGCCCCAGCTGTCGGAACAGCCAGTTGTGTCGATTTAAGTACTAGTCAGGGGTGGCAAAAGATATGCTGCAGCCCCTGGTAGGCCTTGGATGCACCTATGCCCTTGGCACCTAGTGTGCACTGGATAGGGGCTGACAAGGTGTCCAGTACCAAATTGGTTATGTACCTATAGTACATGTCTGTGAATTTAGAGAGAGAACAGCGGCTGGGGGTCTGATTAGCAGGCCCACAGCCACATTAAGTCGAAAACCAGTGAAGCAAAAAGCAAAAATTGGGGTGACCATAGGATAGCAGACCTTTCTCTCCTACACAACCCCCCCCCCCAAACGCAGGGACATTAAACTTAACCTTGACCAGATAAGTCTTCATGTTCTAAGTGGAAGTACCTGGAGAGACCATCTGCATTACCATGGTCAGTCCCTGGGTGGTGCTCCACTGTAAAATCCATCCCCTGTAGGGAAATGGACCACCTGAGTAGTTTGGGGTTTTCACCCTTCATCAGATTGAGCCACAAGAGGGGCTTATGGTCTGTCTGAATTAGGAAGTGCGTACCAAACAAGTATGGCCTCAGCTTCTTCAGGGCCCAAACCACAGCAAAGGCCTCCCTCTCAATGGCTGACCAACGTTTCTCTCTGGGGGTCAGCCTTCTGCTAATGAAAGCAATGGGCTGGTCTTGACCATCTACATTAAGTTGTGAAAGCACAGCTCCCACCCAACTCAGAAGCATCTTTTTGAACAATGAACTGTTTGGAGTAGTCAGGACTCTTAAGGATTGGTGCAGAGCACATGGCCTTCTTCAGGTCATCAAATGCCCTTTGACAGCTAACTGTCCACTGAACCTTTCTGGGCATCTTCTTGGATGTCAGATCATTCAATGGTGTCACAATGGACCCATAGTTCTTTACAAATATTCTGTAATACCCAGTCAGGCCCAAGAAGGCTCTGACTTGTGCCTGGGTAGTTGGAGGAGCCCAGTCCTGTATGGCCTGGATCTTGCTCTCCAATGGTTGAACTTGACCCCCACCTACTAGGTGGCCCAAGTACACAACCTTGCTCTGCCCTATCTGGCACTTGGTAGCCTTGATAGTCAGGCCTGCCTTTTGCAGGGCCCCCAGAACCTTCTTCAGGCGGATCAGGTGATCCTCCCAGGTAGAGCTAAAGACAGCAATATCATCTAGATATGCTGCACAAAAGTCATCCAACCCAGAAAGGACTTGATTCACCAACCTTTGGAAGGTGGCAGGTGCATTCTTCAAACCAAAGGTGATCACCACAAACTGATAATGTCTACTGGGGGTGGAGAATGCTGTTTTGGCCTTAGACTCCTCAGCTAACCTGATTTGCCAATAGCCAGCTGTCAAATCAAATGTGCTCAGATATGTGGCAGAAGCCAACTTATCAATGAGCTCATCTGCCCTTGGAATGGGATGAGCATCTGTCCTAGTGACAGCATTGAGACCTCTATAGTCCACACAAAATCTCATTTCTCTCTTTCCAACTTTGGTATGAGGTTTTGGCTCAAGGACTACTGGGCTGGCCCAGGGGCTCTCTGATGGCTCAATCACTCCAAGATCTAACATGTTCTGCACCTCAGCCTTTATACAATCCCTGACATGGTCAGGTTGCCTGTAGATTTTATTCTTCACAGGCAGACGGATGTATGACGTTACAATGCATACTTTTACCACGCATACCTTTACAACGCGGTTTTTACCACACATAACATTACAATGCATAGCGCTTAGTGGTGCTGGATAGTGGTAAGTATAATTTTCTATTCCAACTCCAGTCCCCGTGGACACTAGGGAAGGTGTTGGATAGAAAATTAAACTTATTCCCTATCCTAGAGTGCCCCCCAGCGCAATGCGTTGTAATGGTATGCGTGGTAATGCCTGCGTTGTAATGGTAGTGCGTTGTAAAAATGTCGTTGTAAACGTTACATACCCAGGCAGACTGTCACCAGTATCCACCACATGAGTGCACCAGTTAGTTTGACTGGGTGTAAGTGAAAACATGTGTCTATGGGCTTGCAAAGCCTGTCTGCAGTCCATCTGTTGCTGGTCAGTGAGGCTGCCTGCCAAGGCTACTCCTTCCACTGAGCCATCATCAGGGTTTTGGGAAAGCAGGTCTGGGAGAGGGTCACTCTCTTCCTCCTGATCCCCATCTGTAGCCATGAGTAAACCCATGCTTTCCCTGTCAACAAATGCTTTCAACCTGTTTACATGGAGCACCCTGTGGGGGCTCCTAGGGGTTTCAAGGTCCACCAAGTAGGTGAACTCTCCCTTCTTTTCCAGTATGGTGTAGGGTCCAGACCATTTGTCCTGGAGAGCTGCTGGGGCCACTGGCTCCAACACCCACACCTTCTGCCCTGGCTGGTACTCAGCCAGAACAGCCTTTTGGTCATGCCAAGCTTTCTGTAATTCTTGGCTGGCCTCCAGGTTTTTGGATGCTTTCTCCATGTACTCAGCCACCCTGGAGCGGAGACCAAGTACATAGTCCACAATATCAACTTTAGGCTTTTTGAGAGGTAACTCCCATCCTTCCTTCACAAGACACAATGGACCCCTCACAGGGTGGCCAAACTTAAGTTCAAAAGGGCTGTAGCCAACCCCCTTCTGTGGGACCTCTCTGTAAGCAAAGAGTAAGCAGGGTAAAAGGATATCCCATCTACGCCTGAGCTTTTCAGGTAATCCTTTTATCATTCCCTTTAGGGTCTTGTTGAATCTCTCCACAAGCCCATTTCCACATTGCTTTTAAGTATCCAGACATAAAGTTAGTACCTCTGTCTGAAAGTACCTCCTTTGGAACGCCCACTCTGGAGAAAACTCCAAGAAAGGCCCTTGCCACAACAGGAGCTGTTGTGGTCCTCAGGGGAATTGCCTCTGGGTACCTGGTGGCATGATCCACTACCACCAGTATAAATCTGTGCCCAGATGCTGTTTGGGGATCCATTGGTCCAACAATGTCAATCCCAACTCTCTCAAAGGGCACCCCCACCACAGGTAGAGGTATAAGGGGGGCCTTTGTGGTGCCACCTGATTTGCCACTGGCTTGGCAGGTGACACAGGAGCGACAAAACTCCTTGGTATCTTCTGACATGTGAGGCCAGTGAAAGTGAGGGACAAGCCTCTCCCAAGTCTTGTTCTGGCCTAAGTGTCCTGCAAGGGGAATATCATGGGCCAAGGTTAGAAGGAAGCCCCTAAATTGCAGAGGTATAACCAACCTCCTGGTAGCACCAGGCTTGGGGTCTCTAGCCTCTGAATAAAGGAGCCCATCATCCCAATATACTTTATGGGTACCTTGAGCATTCCCAGCAGCCTCAGCAGCAGCTTGCTGTCTGAGGGGTTCAAGTGAAGGGCAAGTCAACTGAGCCTGCCCCAGGTCTGCCCTTGAGGGTCCCCTTGTCCCCAGAAACTCAACCTGATCAGGTTCAAGCTCTTCAGGGACAGTCTCCTCTTGGATCACAGAATCACCCTCCTGGGAGTTCTGATCCTCAACCTGGGGCAAGTGGGAAGGCACTGCCTTGACCCTCTTGCTCCTTCTCTTGGGTTGTGGTTGGTCCATTGTTTCAAGATCCACCACAGGTTCAGGTAGGCACTTCTTGGCCTGGGACCTGGTTACAGCAAGGACATGTGCTGAAATCCCTAGCATTTCTGCATGAGTCCTGTACTCCCCTTCTGACCATATGGATTCCTCAAGATCATTGCCCAACAAACAGTCAACTGGGAGGTCTGCACTAACAACAACTTTCTTGAGGCCAGTTACCCCTCCCCAGGAGAAGTTAACAGCCACACTATGTGTAGTAGTGGCATTGCTAGCGTTGGTCACTAGGTAATTCTCACCTAGTATCATCTGTTCAGGGTCCACAAAGTTAGGTGTCATCATAGTGACACTGGCACAAGTGTCCCTGTAGGCCTGAGCCAGTTTCTCATTGATTAAAGGCATCTGCCTGTACTTGCCCAAGTTATTAGGACTTATAGTAGAGGACATAGCTATGTCCCCCTCACAGATCAGAATTGCCTGAGTAGGGACTCTGACTAAGCCAGACTCCATCTCAGTACCCAGGGTTAACCCCACTATAGCCTTGGGTTGTGCACTACCACTGCTAACTGTACTAGGGGGTTCAGGTGTCTTAGGGACTGCAGTGGTAGGAACTGGATTTCTCTTAGTGCATTCACTTCCCCAATGAGAAGTGGACTTGCAAAAGTTGCACCAAGGTTTCTTTGGGCCATCATTCTTCTTTTTCTTGTTACCATTTTGGGAACCACCCTCCTTATTACTATTTTGGGGCCTGTAGAAGACTTCTGGTCTTTTTCTTTCTTATCTCCACCCTTCTGGTCTGCTTTCTTCTGATCACCTCCTTGGTTCTGGGGTTTCTGCTTAACCCTTGTTCTGACCCATTTGTCTGCCTTCTTACCCAATTCTTGGGGAGAGGTCAGATCTGAGTCAATAAGGTGTTGATGCAATTGCTGGTTCTGACAGTTATTAAGGATCTGTTCTCTCATTATAAGATTGTACAATCCTGTATAGTCTGAGACTTTACTTCCCTGCAACCAACCCTCCAGAGCCTTAGTGGCACAATCAACAAAATCAGTCCAGTCTTGAGTCTGTGCTTTTTGGGTGTCTCTGAACAACAACCTGTATTGCTCAGTGGTTAGGCCAAACCCTTCAATAAGAGCACTCTTCAAGACAGAGTAGTTTTTAGCATCCTCAGGTCTAACTGTGAGGAGCTTATCTCTCCCTTTCTCAGAAAAGGAGAGCCACAAGATTGCTGCCCACTGATCTTGGGGGACCTGCTGTACCATGCAAGCCCTCTCAAGAGCAGTTATCCATTTGTGGATATCATCCCCATCTATGTAGGGGGGCACAATCTTACTCAGGTTTCTATGTTCATAGGACCTGTCTTTATCCTTTGGGATAATGCTGCCACCAGTGGGAGTCTCCCCACTCAACTTCTGCTCTCTTGCAAAAGCTAGTCTAGCTTGGGCCAGGGCTACTTCCTCCCTCTCTATTTGGAGATTAACAGCTCTCATCCTGGCCCTATGCTCTCTTCTTTGAGGGGAAGTCATTCTTCTCTGAGATTCTCTTGAGGCACTAGAAATGTGAGAATCCCTTGAAGGGGTTCTCTCTCTCCTATTGCCTGGGAGAATCCTGCTATTGGGTCTGGGGAAGTGATTCCCTTCTCCATTCCCATGTAGGACCAAGTTGGCTTGGCTGAGCCTTACCACTGGTACCTGGGTATCCCTCTGACCATGATCTGACTCTTCACCTTCTGATTCAGGGTCTGCCTCCTCATTGTCTACTTCTGGGGAGGTGTTCTCGGTATCTGGGGGATTCATTCCTTCTCCTGACCCTGAGGGAACTATTCTAGCTTTCTCAAGAACATCCTTTTCTAGGATGGCTATCATGATAGGAACGGTAGGGTTGTGACCCTTTCTCAGCTTCCTTGCAGTGCACAAGGCACTCAAGTCTCTGTGGCTGAATTTGTCATAGTTGGTGGTTGCCTGTGGAGGGTCAACCATCACAGGTAGAGAGCCTGTAGCTTCACCTGTGCCAGACATGACTCTAGTGTAGTGTAAGTGATGCACCTACCTACACTAAGTGTTTTCCTACTGTACCTTGCTAGTGAGTTGTAGTCAGGGTGTGCTAAGCCCTTCTACCTACAACTACTAAGTTCAGTAGAACTTAAATATGCTAAGCTTTTATTTATATGTACCTATGGTACTTAATGTGATCTTTCAATTTGATATAAGATTGCAAAGGTAAAACAACAGCAAAGCTCAAATCCGTACCGCTGCTCACCAATGTGAGAAGTTGGCCTGATGTATGATGTCTCCAATTCTGGGGGCACCTTATATCAGTCCAAATAACCCCTTATGGTGGTGGTTGTAAGTCAACCTTATAGACAAGCTATCCTAGAGGTAGCATGGACTAAGCAGCCTAAAGGCTTAACTCAAGAGGACATGTGAAGCCAGCTGTTTTACCATATGCAATCCTGTAATATCAAATGAAAGGACACCACACAAGTTATATATTATCAAAATATATGTATTTATTCTTAGAATAATCCCCACTACTCTTTATGAGCAATGAAGCACAAGCGTTTAAATAAAAGCACAGTATAACATACACAAGTTGCACAGTTATGGATGAGGCCGGTGGCCACTCAAACCATATATCAAAAAAGTGGTATAACAATCACTAATCGATCAGGGGTAAGGCCTAGGGCCTTGTGAATCGCTGGGACTACACTGGACTAACAGCAGTTAGGACGGGAGTAGCCCGCGGGATTCGGGTGCAGTGCAGAAAGCACACCCATGCACCAATGCAAAGTCAATGGTGCGTAAAAGTTATCGAGTTACAGTTTTAAGAGTCTTCCGACTGGACTAGAAGGACAAAACTTTAGAGTTAGACACTAGAGGTGTAGACCACTACAGGAGCACCGGTGTTCAAGAATTACCGTACCCACAGGAAGCGGGTGCACAGGTGCAAAGGTGTGTCGGGTTTCGTCACGAAGATCTAGGGTGCCTGGAGATGAAGATGCTGCAGGCGTCCAGAAGAGAAGTGTCCGGTGCGATCCAAGGGTGGATCGAAGTTGTAGAGTACCTGAAAGCAGAGGGGACAGAGTCTGGGTCACTAGCCAGTGACCAGGAAGGAACCAGGCAATGTCAGGCGCAATCAGGTCGATGTCGTGAAGCTTGTCTCTGCTGCCACGTGGTCTCTGGGGCACCGAGGATGTCCTGGAATGAATCACGAGCTGTCCGACAAAGGCTTTCGCTGTCGGCGGTGTCGGCTTCAAGATCGGAGTCAACAGGCCTTGGTAAATGCAACCCACGCAGGATTCGAAGATGGCTTAATACTCGGACCAGCAAGGTCTGAGCGGTTGCTCCTTTTTAGGGGAGCAAGGGCCAGTCTGGAGCAACCAGACTAGCTGAGCAAATTCAAAGGTTCGTTGGTACTGGGGCCACTAGCCAACGGGCAAGCAACTGGACCAACGCGTCGAGCAGGAAAATGCAAAAGAGCCCCACGCAGCACTCGTCAAGTGTGGAGGGGTGAGCTTCGGTGCACAAGCTGCTCGGGGCTAGAGCTTCTTAGACTCCAATGCACAGCTTCGAGGGAGCCTCAGATGCTGCACGGTCAGCGCTTCGTAGTTTTTCCAAGATGGCCGGCCCCACGCTTCAGGTCGCCTCCACGGGTCTCAGCTCTGCAGGGACTGTGGATCGGGCTGTTAGAAAGCAGGCACGCTGGGTCTTGTTGATCTCTGTTGCTCCAGTTCCGGCGGGAACTGCAACAAAGCAAATGTCGAGGTGCTGGATGGTGCCTGTTTGCACAGGGTGGTCACTCTTCGACCACAAGGGAGATTCTTCAGTCTTCCACGTCGAGTGGGATGTCGAAGGGTCCAGAGTTTTGTTTCATAAGTTTCAGTCAGGATAATCTGATGTGCATCTGCACATCTCCTACTTTTAAGTCAAATCAAGGGGCTGGATTACCTGCTAGTTCCCTCCTATGGGTGGGACCCAGGAAGGGGGTGGTTACACCCCTTTCCCTTTGTCCAGTTTTGCGCCAGGACTGGGGCTGGATGGCCCCAGAACCGGTTTGACTGGAATCTGCCCAGGGACACCTTGTGCGCCCCAGGCAGTGTCTAGTTTCTTTCAACCCTCCCTGCTACAATCCACTATCTCCTGTCCGGGGTGGTGTGACACCTCCATGTGACAGGAAACTCTTTGTCCCGGCGTCCTCTGCCAAGTTTCGGTCAGCAGCAGGAGGGCAGACATGTGTCTGTGGCAGCAGCATCCATTTTGTGACGCTGGGGCTCTGGTTAGGATTAACCGCGTTTTCAGTAAAGTAACATGTCTTCTCCCTCTAGAAGGGTGGGATGCTATCCCCATCACCAGGACTGGCAAGGGGATAGTATTCCAATGTGTATGACACTAAACACGACATATTTTGATAAAGCCAAACCAGAGTTGCAATAACCACGAGGATTATAATGCACTTAAGAGTATATGGTATGGCAGTATCACTGGAACAGCATTAAGGAATTGGTCCCAACACTGCAGACAGGCTCAGCTCATGCTAGAGCACCATCTCACATAAAACCAAGCACTCTGCCTCCAGGACTGTAAAGGCCTGCCATAGGAGTGACTGATAGGTATAGATGTGTCCAGATATAGGTTTAGACATAGGTATACTACATCTAAGCAAGGGGTGAGTACACCACCTTGCCCCAGCTGTGGGAACAGCCAGTTGTGTCGATTTAAGTACCAGCCAGGGGTGGCAAAAGATATGCTGCAGCCCCTGGTAGGCCTTGGATGCACCTATGCCCTTGGCACCTAGTGTGCACTGGATAGGGGCTGACAAGGTGTCCAGTACCAAATTGGTTATGTACCTATAGTACATGTCTGTGAATTTAGAGAGAGAACAGCAGGCTGGGGGTCTGATTAGCAGGCCCACAGCCACATAAAGTAGAAAACCAGTGAAGCAAAAAGCAAAAATTGGGGTTACCATAGGATAGCAGACCCTACTCTCCTACAGGTGGCTGGCGGGGTCGGATCACGGACGGATGGCTAATGCCATGCGGTCGGTGGGGATCCGCCTGTAATCCTAATGGGCCCCTAGGTCTTGCTCTGAGGCAGAAAGAATACTAAAAACTGGCACTTCCCAGAAAATTGTTTTTAGTGTCAGCAGATATTTGTTTACCATGGGTATAATAAGAGGAAAAAAAGGTCTGAAATTTTAACATTCTGAATCTTAAATTCCAATTTGTATTTTTCTGCACCTGCACTTTAGGACTGCCCAGAGTCCAGGCAGAATGTATTGTTCGAGATGCTATGTCCGGATTAGGGTAGTCCATAAGCACTTTTAAAGCACTTTTTTCCGCTGTCCAGATTTTTATGTGCGAAGGTTGTACTCATCATACAAACCCTTCTAGTATTTGCTTCTTTCCAACCCAACCTGGTCTTTATATTCTCCTCAACGTTTTAATTATATTGAACTGTAAGCTTAGCATTTTTATCACATTTTAATTTGTTAGATTGATTGCCGGTTTTTATTCAAATTGTGATTATTTTAGTATTTGCATTTGTCTAAAACAGTACCTGTGGAATGTTTTGTATTTTAATTGTGTTTTATTAACTGTGTATGAATTGTTATTATGTATCTTTTATGATTCAAGCAAAACCGAAATAAAGATTAATGAATGAATGAAGAACTATGTAAACAAGGATGGAATCAAGTATAAGAGAAACATTGAAAGGATGATTTAGGACTGCTACATGCTACAGTACTGAGGACATGAAGTATTATTCTAGGAGATGGACATTTAATGATGTCTATAAACGTAATAAAGAGCATACAAAACTACATTCACTGAAGTTGTGGGCACATTTTTACAGCCCCTAAAACTGAGCAATGTACACTTTACAGAGGACTGTCTGTGGAAGATGATCAAAAAATTATAAACTGAACGGTAGGTGTAGGTTCATCTTTTCCAGTCAGTCATATTGCTTTGCTACCTTGTAAGCCTTGCAATCCAACTGAAGAATGGGAACAGACACATTTATTAATCCATGCTGATGGCAACCCATCACCCAGGTTGTATCCTATGTTATAACTCAGTCTGCAATTTACCTATTAGGTTCTCCCACCCCCTGTGATGATTCACTCTTGATAATATATATCATAGGCTTTGAATGTTCATTTCCTTAAAAAAAAAAGAAATTCAGACTTTTAGTAGTGTAAAGAACTCATATGTTGTTCTAAAAACTTGTTTATGTTATGTGCATTGTGTTAGACCTGGCATCCTTGGCGTGGTTTCCCCTGACTTTTTTTGCATTCTGACCTCCTGTTTTGCTGATTTCATTTTTGCTGGCCTTAGTATTCTGGGAACTATATCACTGCTGATCAGTGCTAAAGTGCACTTGACCTATTTAATTTACTTATATGTCCCTAGTAAAGTGCACTACATATGCCCAGGGCCTGTAAATTAAATGCTACTCGTGGGCTTGAAGCACTGATTGTGCCACCTTCTTCAGTAGCCCTTTAACCCTTTAAACGTGTCTCAGGTCTGCGGTTGCAGAGCCTGTGTGTGAAGTTTAAACTGCCATGTTGACTTGGCAAGTTTAGCCTCTTGCCAGGCCCAACCCTTCCTTTTTAATACACATGTCACCCCAAGGTAGACCCTGGACAGCCCTAAGTGCAGGGTTCAGTGTATTAAAAAAGTTGGACATGTACTTTTATGTTTTACATGCCCTAGTAGTGAAAACCTGTTAAATTTGTTTTTCACTACTGCAAGGCCTATCTCTCCAATAGGTTAACATTGGCATTACCTAATTGCATTTTAGAAGTGTAATTTCCAATTGGGAAAGATAAATAGTTTGCGTTTGGTGTCTCTGGATTCACAATTTAAAATCAAAACTTATGATAAAATTAGATTTTATTTTGGATACGACTCAATACAATGCGAGTCATCATAACGCGAGCCATAACAACGCGGTCATTACAACGACCGCGTAGTTACCACGCAAAGCCATTACTACGCAAGTCATTACATTGACTTGCAGTAGATGGCGTGCTGACTTTAGAAATGTATAATTTACTATTCCAACTCCAGCCTACGTAACAGTAGGGAAGGTGTTAGAATAGTAAACTATACTATTTCTAATGTTAGCATACCATCTACTGCAAGTCGATGCAATGACTTCGGAGTAATGGCAGTGCGTGGTAACAACGCAGTTGTTGTGAAGACCGCGTTGTAAGGGCATCGCACTGTGATGCCCGCATTGTAGTGGCTGTTTCCCTTTATTTTGCATGTCTGAAAATGCCACTTTCAGAAAGTTGGCATTTTCTTACTTTAACCGTTCTGTCCATCTGCCTTTCTATGAATACACATCTGGGATGGGTGACAGCTGGGTTTGTGCAGTCCATCTAGACAGTCACACACAAAGGGAGCTGAGGTGTGCCTGATGAGCCATTCACATCCTGATGGGTCATTTACATCCTGATGGGCCATCCTGGGCACGATGAGAGGGAGAAGCTTACACTTGCACCTGAATAGGGCTGTGTCTGTCCCCACACAAAGAGCTGACTAACTACCACCCTGTAGTAAATTTGTGCCAGGGCAGGAAGGGTAAGGACTTTTTGCACATCAATGGCCTCTTTTTGAAGTCTCCCTAACTTCAGAGGCACAACTGGGTATAAGTATTCCACCCCTTACACCATCAACTCAGTACACTTCTGGACCTGAGAGCCCTCTGCCAAGAAGATGGACTGCTGTGCTGCTGAAAGGTCTGCCACTCTGCTGGGGTACTGCTTTGCTGTCCCTGCCCAGCTGCCCTCCTTGCCTGGTAGCAGAAAGGGCTGGCCCAGTATCTCTACATCCCCAGAGTCAAGTCACTCCAAGGGCTTGCTGGCTTGCCTCTTGTTCTGAAGTCTCAGGGACATTAAAGACTTTATTCAACCCTGCTACAGCCTCTGGACTCTGTCAACTGTGAGTTCTGCCTTGCAAAGTGGTACAAAGCCAGTCCTGGGTCCACAGAAGTGGGTTTTCTACCTGTTTCTGCAAAATCCATGCATTGATGACTTTGCCTCGGTTGGACCCGACATATTCTGACGTCGATGCATCACCACTTTGAGGACACCACAGTGCCAACAGCACGGCTCAACAATGATGCATTGCCTTCAATGCCAGGGTTTAACTGCAGATGCATCCCCAAACTGCGTCACTAGGAATTGACACATCGCCTACAATTCAATGGATCGACGCCGACTCATCACCTCTGACCACTCCACCCACCTTGCTTCTTGAAGTTGAACCTTCCTCCATGAAGGTACTGTTATCAGATGGGCCTGCCTGGCTTCTGTATCTGACACACGCTCCATCGAGGTTAGCCTGACTTTTCCGGCTTCACCTGGTCCACTGCAACCACATAGCCCCTGTTGGCACTTTACATTTCTTAACACTATATTTCAAGATATTCTTTAAAGCCTCATAACTCCAGTCCTACTTATTAAATGTTTGTTTTTTGGTCTTGCTTTTTCCATTACATTATGCTCTATTGTTCTAACCTGGTGTGGGTTATTTTGTGTTTGTTTTTCACTGCATTACAGCATTATGTTCTGCACAAACACTTTACACACTGCCTCTTAAGTGAAGCCTGACCGCTCTGTGCTAAGCTGCCAGAGGATGAGTACGGGTTAATTTAGGGTGTGTATCTGGCTTACCCGGACTAAGATTGTGGTTCCTGCTTAGACAGGGTGCATCCCTCTGCCAATCAGAAACCCATTTTCTAACCCAACAGCATGCATCACCCTTACAAGCAAGACCCTGATTTAGGTGTATCTAATTAAAATTGCTAAGCTCCTCATCAGAGTGTTAACACTTTACAGTTTCAAGTCAGATACATTACATCTAGTTTAAAGAAGTAATGGTATGCATTCTCACCGAAGTCTGTGGCATTCTGTTAGCTCCTGCACTTGTTATTCTTCCGCACTTGTATACTTCTTGTTTCAGAAATTTGTAGGAGCTGCCACACACAAGCATTTTTTAAACAAGTACATTACTTAGCCTTTTCTTGTGAGTCCTGTAAAACATTGCACAGGTAACTCACAGGCATTTTGAGTTTGGGTGCTTACTTTGTGTAGCTTTTTCTTGCGAATGATTTGGCAGCAATATGAAATGGACAAAAAAAATCCAAAAGAATTACAAATATCAAAAGGAAGCACTGCGTGTGCTGGTAGTCTGAATGTTATGAGTTTGAGAGGAAAGATCGGTATTACTGTGGAAACCCTGTGTATATACAAGTATCCATCCAATGTGTCCCCAGTCCTAAAACAATCTTACAAAACATGATAGCTTTTCACACGACAATAATTATATATTTTCATGAATTTCAAAATAACTAAAGAGGAAAACAGCCATGCAAGCCATTTAGACTTTGACATGCAAATCAAATTGCGCAGGCATCTCATCAGCCTGCACTCACCCACTGTGCGGTTTTGCAATCGTAAACTTGATAATTTAGGACCTAACAGAGGCTTATTGAAGAGAGGCATGCTCAATCGTGTGCGTGTTGATGTTTTGTGTGATATACCTGATACAGATGGAAGCCACCTCACAAAAGACAATATGGCACATCTGAGCTGTCTGGGATGTAAATGAAGTTTTCCGTCGAATGCATTATAGTGGAAGTATATGTGTGATGAACTTTGTTGGGAAGTACTGTTGGGAGTGGCATGATAGATGGTTATAAGCAGGGCCACTGGAATTATTCTACCGGCACACCAAATTATGCAGCACGGGTTGGCAAAATTATGCAGTAGGATAAGGCAATTTATGCAACATTATACAGAACATACTATTACTTCATTATTTTGTAACTTTGACATATGGTATAGTGACTTTGCAAAGATTTCACCCTGTTAGGACCAGTTTAACAACCAACTACAGAAAGTAGCAACTGAAAGATGACACATTTTTAGTAATTTTTGATCTATTTGAGCTACAAACTATTTTTTTGTTAAAATATGCAGATTAAGCAGCAGATGACAGATTATGTGGCAAATGAGGAAAGTTCATAATGATGTGAAAAAGATGCAGCTTCAGAATTGAAAGATTCTAGTTGCTCTGGTTATAAGGCATATTTATGCTTAGATTTTTGGGTGTGACTCTTGGTGGCATTTCCAATAGTTCCAATCCCATGAAAAAGGTAGCTGTTCTGAAGTGATTCTAAAGTCCGAATTAAGTCAAGAAAATCCTGTTCACAAACATATCAGCCATCCTGAGAAGCGCTATTGTCTTTCTGCTTCTTCCTAGCATTCTCTGTCTCTGTCGTTGTATGTCTGCACATGTCCTTCTCTCTGTCTTTTCCCATGTTTTTCACCTGTGTCTCTCTCCTTTTGTCTGTCTGTCCCTTTCTTTTGATCCTGTTCTTTCTCCCTCACTTACTTATCTTTGCAGGTTGCTGTCTCTCTCACATCCCTTCTTCTCCTTCTCTGACTTTGTATGTATCTGTCTTTTTTCTCTTTTGGTTTCCCTCTATCCATCCATGTCTCTTTCTTTCTCTTTCTCCTCATCTCTCCCTGTCCCAGGACGTTCTTATTATCTTGAACAAATTCCAAATGTTTTCAAACTCTGCGCGTTATCTTTGCAGCCTGCCTTGCAAACTGGAAAGTTTCAGCTGCAAAATTGTTTGAATGGCCTTGTCAGTTCTCAATGTTGTCCTCTGTGCATTTTTATTGCTGCATTCTGACCTTGCATTCACAGGGACAGCGGACCCTTCACACTCTTAAATCTCAACTATGCTTTTCTCGATTTATAAATGTTGGATGTAAGTCATCATCTTCCCTCACAAATCACACTAGATCTCACCATTTCTACCTACTCACATATTCCACATACCAGACATCCAATTAACTTCAACGTGAGAACCTTATGAAAAAGCTACAAATATGTATTCAGCTTTTGAAGGGATCTGAGAAATATTTGTCCCTTTTACTGAGTAATAACTCCTGAGACAGCTGTAGACGTAGAAGGATGTATTTGTGAATGTATAACTGTAACTAGAAAACATGGATACATTTAAATGTACTATGCACTTTAAAATTGCATATTTTGTTTTATTGTTTTTAATGTAAACTTGCGCTGAGCTGGAGGCTACGATCAGTGTGCCTCTTTATGAACACCATAGCCCCATCCTTGCTGCATTCAGGGTCTCGGATCAGAGGCAACTGGATATCCTTGCAACAGGGCCCATCCCCTTGTCTGCAGGGTAAACTGACTTGATGGGAAGTCCGGGGGCGCACTAGCCTCTTGATATTCTAATGGCCCTTGTAATGCACAGGTGCCCATTTGCACGTTGTTAGCTGCCCATATCAAAGTCCTGCCATCAGCTTCCTCTCAAGGCAGATCATTTAACATCTTCAAGGTTGCACTGAGGAAAGGGTTTTGTCTGCACATTTGCTTTGTCTAAAGCAAATGTTGTGGATTTCACAGACCCATAATCATCACGCATATTTTCTGAAGGCAGCCCCATTTTAAGCACTATTTAAAAAATGCGCCATATCAATAGTTCTTTTTTACTTTCATGTATGCCTTCTGAAACGTTGGCACTGTAAAAGAAACTAATTTCTAACAATGAGTCTTCAATGAGAGATTAGCGATAACAGCAGTTTTAATTTGACCTCATTAGAAGACTTGAAATAATTCGATGCCCCAGCCATGTTAAAATATCTTGGTTGCCAAACCAAGCAGTGTGAGCAGTCTTTACATGCACCTAGAACCACAGGATGTTGAGCCTCTGCCGAGATTCCAAAGCTCCCCAGTTCTTAAAGGCGGCAGCTCTGGTCATTTCCCCACATCCTCTACTTTCTTGGATTTCTCTTTGGTCACCCCATTATGTGTTCCGCCCCAATAATGTAATTTTGGTTTCTTAACAAATCCCCGTTTGTAGAGCACACTAATGAAGACTTGAACAGCTTAAAAAACTCAGCACAGTAACGCCAAACGTTCAGCTGGTGAAGAGATCGGAAAGACATGTAACCCTTTCAGTCTGCGCAAGCTCGCAATGGAGCTGCAGTATTTTTAAGTACAAATGAAATAATTTACACAGTATGCTGCGCCTTTAAATCACACTTCGCTTAACAGTTGCACTTGTTTAACTGCTCGCAGATTGAAGCTTTACATAGACAGCCTCTGTTTGCATACCTGCATCCTATTCTGCTTCTCTGTGGAAAGGTGAGTTAGAGGCAGGACCCATCCCCCAGTCAGAGCTAAGAGAATGCGGGCCTCTTGCGATGCTAATTGTCCCTTTGTTATGCGAAGAGGTGCATTTGCATCTCTAGTCTGGCAGCATCCTGAAGCCCTGCCCTGAGTTTCTTCTCAAAGCAGGGAGTGTTCACAGACACTGTTGAGAAAGGCCTCACAGATTTTAGAATCATTCCAAACAAGCGCACCACTCTTTTAAGGCCAGGTGACTTTAATCAGTTAACCTCCACGTGCCTTAAACAAACAAAAAAGAATGTGTCCGATGTTACACAGGCTACATACAGCACAATATACACAATTGGGAATTGAAGACACAATTGGGATGTGCAGAATGAAACAGGCGCACCTTTTGTTTTATCAAGTGTGTATATGCATCATCCACTGCTCGGCTCTGAGACAACTGAAAATTGGGGATTTCTCAATGTGTTTGGGGCATTCCAGTTGAAGGAGTATTTGCGTGTCATCTGCATAGTTATAGCACTTGAGGTGAAATTGATTGATCAGTACCGGTAATGACTTCATGTAGATGTTGAAAAGCATGGGCGAGAAGATAGAACCTTGAGGGACCCCTGCTTTTGTGGAGTATGGTTTGGATGAGAAAGGTGGGGTATTTATGACATTAGTTCTGTTTTGAAGGTAGGACGTGATCCAGTCTAGAGCAGTTCCCTCTATGCCGGCTTCGTAGAGTCTTTGTTTCAGAGTGTCATGGTCAACCGTGTCAAAGGCAGCCGAGAGGTCCAAGAGGAGTAGCGCATCAACCCCACTGCGGTCTACTGTATTCTTCAGGTCATCCAGGATGGCAAGGAGGCCAGATTCAGTGCCTCTTTCTAGACGGAATCCTGTTTAGAAGTCTGAGAGTATGTCATTCTCTTCAATGAAATGTGACATCTGGGCGAACTCTGCTCTTTCTATCAGTTTTCCCAGGAAAGGTCCATTTGCAATGGGTCTCTAGTTGTCAGGGTTCAGCGGGTCCAAGTTTGTTTTCTTCAATAAAGGGCGTATGTGTGATTTTTTGAGTTCTTCTGGAAATATTCCAGTAGTTAAGGAATCGTTGATGATTCTTTTTACTGGAGTGGCGGCAGACGTTGTTAATAGAATTGTCTTGAAAGTTTGTGGTGGACAGGGGTCAGAAGGGCTGCCGGCAGGCCTGCTTGCTTTGACCTGGTCCATAAATTTACCGTGTGAGATGTGTTGGAAGGAACAGAGAGGCTGGGTTAGAGTATTCTTGGATTGTTGTTCTGTACAGGGGTTAGTGCTGGTGCTTTGTGTCTGTTTTAAGTACAAGTCCAATGTGTCTGCTTTGTCTGTGTAATGATTTCCCAGTTGTTCTGTGAAATCTTGAGTAATAGGATGAGTTCCTTCTAGGCAATTTGGTTTGTGAAATTATTTAATAGAATTCTTTATTTGCACATTTAGAATTTTGAATTATGTTTGAATAGTACCTTTTCTTAGCTTTTTTGATAGCTGACTTGTATAATCTGTTAATTTTTTGTAGGTGAAGTTTGTCTTGTTTGGCGTTTGTTTTGATCCAGGTACGTTGCTGCTTTCTAATTTGTTGTTTTATGTCTTTATTTCTATGTTTCTCCAAGGCACTTTTTTCTTTTGTGCTGTTGTGTGGTTTTGAGTGGTATCAGGATGTCAAAAGCTTTCTGTAGCCACTCATATAGATTTTGAACTGAAGTTATTGTTTCCAGATTTGTACTTAATGTTAGTTGTGTTTCTAAGTGTTCCAAAATGAGTTTGTTCCACAGCCGGTAGGTGGATGGATATAAGCTAATTTTAGGTGAGTCCATTAGTGTTCTTTTTTGTCCTCAAACGCCATTAGATGTATCCAGAGCTGATTTAATTTACTCTGTGGTCCCCCAGTTGATTGGCACCAACAAGAGAACTCTGATCTGAATGGATGCACTTTACATAGAACCTCTCGTGTATGTACATTTCTTTATTGTTCGGTTAATTAAAACCACTACAATTTATAACATTCTGCAACATTTAGAACAAACTTTTAAAACTTAGACAAGGAAATAAATAAGAAGAGGACGGGGAAAGGAGATAAATGAAGAATTTCTGCAAAGAGTCAAACCAATTACAGCAAAGTTTCTGCGGTACCAATTTATCTTTCAGCAATGGTCTTAAGACTCAATGGGAATCCGGTAAGTGGCAGCGTGCCTTGTTTTTTCTGCGAAACTGTCCAGGAATTTTACTAGTCTACAGATCAGTTGGGCGTCCGCTGAACATAGGGTCTGGACTATCGCGGATCGGCAGGTGCGGACTCCGAGGTCGTTGAGTTTATCCTTAAGCCAGTACCGACGTCCGAGGCACATAGCTGGGCAAATACAGACTATATGTATAAAGTCTTGGTTACCTGCACCGCAAAGATCACATTCCGTTGTTGCTTGTGGTCTCCATCTAGGTTGGTCTAGTCGTGTGGGTAAAATGCCCAGCCTTAAGTGGAGAAATTTACGTTTGAGGTTCAACGAGAATGCCGTGTCTAAATAAGGTGCTGGTGCGGGCCTTGTGTACGATTTAATAATCATCCAAGCGTGAGTCCGGGTACTAAAAGTTATTTTGTCCTTGAGGAACGAGTGTTTCTTAGCAATCCTTTTGACTACCTGGTTAAACGAAGGGGCTGGCAGTTTTGTTTCCCACAGTGCTCCGAGCTCAGTTTCCTCTAAAGAGGACTTTAGGTATTTTGAATACTCCGAGTTCGGGCTTGTCTGGATTGCTCCCCAGAGTGCACCATTCAGTTTCTTCTCCTTGTTCCTCCATACATTGTACCAAAATTTAATGGCCTCATATTTTTTCAGTAAGACCTGAGATTGTAATCCGAGTTCAAGTCTGACTTGCGCTGGGGAAGAATTATTCGGTAACAAAAGAACCTGTTTGTATACTTTAGTTTGTATTTTATCCAGGAGGGTAGCGCTTTTCCCGTGGTGCAGAATGCTCCCGTATGCTAATGTGGGCAGTAATTTGGCTTTCATTGCAATTAGCAAAGGGGAGACAAGAGGGCCCTTTAGCTCGACTGCCAAGTTGGTAAAGGCGTGCAATAATGTGGCCCCTTTTCTTTCAACAGCTTTGAGATGCACCAGGAAATTTAAGTGTTTGTCAAAGTGTACCCCCAAATATTTATAGTTATTGACGGATTCCAGCTGATCGTTGTTTATTCGGAAAGTTGGTGGATTTTTGCGTCGTCGTGATATGAGCATAGTCTTTGTTTTCTTAATATTTATTGTAAGCAGGTTCCTTTTTGTGTAGGCGGACAAGTCGTCTAGCAGACGTTGGAGGCCAATTCTTGTCTGGCTCAACAGCACCACATCGTCCGCGTACGATAAATGCGTTAGATGAAGGGTGCCTAACCTGGGAGGATGCGCGTTAACCTTATCTAGGCTTTCTGCCAGGTCACTCATAAATAAATTAAATAAATGTGGGGCCAGGACGCATCCTTGCTTTAGTCCATCAACAGTGTAGATCTTCCTGGTCAGACGACGCCCATTGTCGATTTTCACCTGCATCCAGGTTTCAGTGTAGAGGTTAATGATGGGCAAGAGAATTGAGTCCGGTAGGCCCTGATGTTTTAATTTTGCCCATAGCATTTGCCTGTTGACACGGTCAAATGCCGCTTTAAAGACTACAAAATAAGTGTGAAGGTCAAGGGAGTTCTGTAGACTTTTCTCGGCAATAAGGCAAAGGGCCATGGCATTCGTCGTTGTGCCCATGCCGTGCCGAAAGCCGGTCTGATTCGGTGGTATTTTATTGTTCGTTTCTGACCATTCCGCCAGGTCTGCTAATATCAGTGACGCATAGTATTTTGATTCAGCGTCGAGGAGGGCAATCAAGCGATAGTTGTTTGGATCCTTACGCTCTCCACCTTTATAGATTGGAGATATAATGGCTCCCCTCCAGCTCTCAGGAATACCGCCTGCGTTAGTAACTGTTCGAAACAGTAAGTTAAATTTGCTAGCCCAGTACTGCGGGTCCGTCTTGTAGATGGCTTGTGGGACGCCGTTTGGACCTGGGGCACTGTCTTGCCTGCTTTTCTCAATTATTTTTAAGATGCTTTGTTCAGCATCATACTTGGGCCATGATGCTGTTGGTCCAGTGCCCTTTGCGCTGTTCCCTTGATGAGCTGGAGCAATGACTTCCCGCACTTGGTTATCTGTTGCTTCAAAGGGCAGGATGGTAACTGCACTCTGGCTGTTGATTGAAAATGTGTCCGTTAGGTGTTGAGACCATTGCGATTCAGTTATGCAGGCCATGCTTATTGGTTGGGCTGCCCTGTTTACAAAATTAACTTGCAGCCAGAAGGCCCACGAGTCGGCTCTCTTGATGTTATGCAGTAGTTTAGACCAGAACTAATTTTGGAGATTTTGTTTTTCAGTCCATATTAATTTCTTATATTGAGTCCTGACCTTACGTACTGCTGACCAAACACAGGCATTTTGGGCGTGACCACGTGCTTGACGTATAAGTTTTTTCAAGCGCCTCTTTAATGGTAGTGCGGATCTGTTAAATGCGTTCTTAAATTTTGAGGAAGATCTAATTATGTTACTTGAGTTGGTCCTAGGAAGCTGCATCAAGTAATTATTCCAAATGATTGGGCTCAGGGCATTCTCAGTCAGGAGGTCTTCTAATCTTTTTCTGGCATCATTGGCTATTCGTGGGAGGGAGTCACTTGTCCACTTGAGCCGCTTCAGATTGATGGTTGTAAGGTCGCCTGGTAATATGGGAGCTGATTCAAGTTTGGGTATTTCCGTCGCGATCTCAAGATGTTGTTTAGAATGATCGCTGTCCAAGGAACAGATGATATGGAAGATGTATTTGACTGAGCAGAGGTAGTGTGACAAATGTATAGTCCAGTACCGAACAGGAGTTGTGGTCTATATAGGTCATTGAGGGAGGGTTGTCTTGGTTAACTCTTCCGTTTAGTTCTCGGAGTCCGAGATTTTCGAGGTCCCACATAAGTTGTTTACCCTCCTTGTCCTTCTTCACTACCTGAGGAACTGCCTGCGGCAAGACGTTCCAAATTTCATTTGCAGCGTTGATGTTGACTTCGTCCTCCGGTACTTGTAAAAGATTTGAATTGAAGTCGCCCGTGAGGATTATCTCCCAATCTGGGTGCTCCAAACGCATGGTGGTGATTACCGAAATAATACGTTGGAATAGTGCTTTTTTGGAAGATTTTTTTGGGTTTGCGTAAATTTTCATTAAAATTAGGGTTCTGGTTATGGCCGTTGTTATACTCTCTAATTTTAAGATTTGCATGTCTGCCGTTGAGTCAGGAGTTTGTGTTGCTCTGATCTTTAAAGACGTTGATATATAGACAGAAAGGCCCCCACAGGCTCGCCCAAAGCGCTGGAGGCGAGCCGCGCTTACATGGAAGCCCACGCGGCCGGGTATGTCAATTGGGTCGGTTTGCCACGTTTCCTGTAAGGCTATAATTGCATATGGGTCCCAAGTAGCGGCTTTGCCATTTTTGTTCATGATGTCTTTAGCACCCGCAATATTCCAGGAAAGAATTTTTATGACGTGACTTACAGTGTTAGTTGACTTACCGGGCGTTCAATTTGAGAATAGCAATTGCATCTGGAGATGATCGCGGTCTGCTGCTTCAGCTCCCCTTGTTCCTTGTAGGGCCGAATGCGTTGGTTGACTCCTTGGTGCTAGATTTGTGCTCTTGGTCTGCCTTCTTAAGAGTGGAGACGGATACGCTGCCTTGACCATTTCTTTCAAGAGGATTCCCCATTCCTTAAATTTAGCCATTTCAGAAAGAATATGGGTTACCATACCGGCCTCCCTCCATGTCGTGACTGTACACTCTTTTTTTGGGTTATCCTCTGATGTTATAAACTCAACCAACAGGAGGTCTGCTGAAGTAAGGTAACCAAGGCTAGGGATAGCAGATGTTAAGCGGAGTATGTTCCCCAGGTTTAAATGATCCTCCCTTACTATCATTTGGGAAGGTTACTCTGATGAGGTCAAGATTTTCCCTAGTCGCATTTATTGCCAAGCGTCTGGCAGGTTCTGTAACCACACTGGAGGTGGTGATTAAGAGTGGAGATGCTGTTTCGTTGGTAGCTGTCATATCCACAACCTGACTGTTAGGTCTGTCTTTTCCAGACTTTTCATTTATCAGATCTTTCTCAATTGTTGTGGACTGCTTATTCCGATTCTGCGAACTTGAAGTCTGTTTAGGGGAAAGTTCGAGTTTTCCCAATGTGGATTGAATAATTACTGACGGCTTCTTTGAGTGAACATCAATGGAATCTTCTTGATAGACGGAAACATTTGAACCCGTTCGGTCGCGGAGCTCCGCACCCGAAGGGTTCCCTTTGCACAAGGCTTTTGTGGGGATGGCCTCTGCTGGGTAGGGTGGTTTGTTTGGCGGGATTTTGCGCTCTTCCTTATTAGGGGAATCTATTCTCACGACTTGGGCCTCCGTTTTTACGGGCGTTCTCGGACCCTTGATTTTTGTGTCTTTCGGTGTAATCGTCTGAGATAGGTCGGTCGTTGTGGCACTCTTGCTTTTAACTTTGGCTTGTGCGAAAATAGGGAAGAGTGATGGCGTCTGCTTATGCTCAAGTTCGCTGTTTGGACGTTGATTTCTGTTTTTTCTAGCCCTTTTTCTTTTCTGACGTTTGGTTAATTTTATTCCAATGTCGGCTTCTGACGGTTGGTCAATGATAACAGGTTTGGCGCTGCTCTGTTGGTTGGTCAAGGCAATGTCAGATTTTGGATTTAGCTTTTCTAATCTATTGATTACAGTAGTGCTCAGATTGTTGTGATTATTGTTACCTTCTGCCGGCTGTTGGTAGGGGACGACTATGTTAGCTGCCTCTAAGATCCTGGGCTTGTAGGCATTGCTTTTTTGAATCACCTTGTCGTCAAAGCAAATCAAGTCGTCGTTCAACTGAATGCTGGTGGCAGTTAAATTAGTCTGTTTGCATTCCTGCAGAATGTCTTTCAAGATAGATGGCAGATCTTGGAGTTTTTCCAGTATTGGGTGGCAAGTGCAGGAGTGTGCTGGCAGGCTTGTGCAGACCTGTTCTGTTAAGATGTTGAATGAACCAGCCATTGCGTTTTTTGTTTATACCGGCTATATGCTTGGCTATTGATCCCATTAAATATATTTGTACGTCAAGCTTGTCCGACTGCATGTTTAAAGTTTTTATCAACGTTTCCAATATGCAGCCCAGTGCCTTGTGTAACGTAAATATGGATTCTAAACTGATTTTAGTGTCCGGCTCGACTTCTGGTTGCATACCATGTTCGTTGTTATTATTGAGAACGAAAGCCGGCTCCAGTGCGGTCTGGTCGCTGGGTTATAATCTGTGTATCTGTTCTTGAAGTGATTTTTGTTCGATGTTAGGGTTTCTTTGCGTGGATACTATGTCTGGTGTCAGGGAGCTTGAAATCTCTAATATAGACGTTTCCTTCAGGTTGCCCTTGTATGTATAAGTGGTTCGTTTCCTTGTGCAGGTTTCGTTACGCTGAGGTTCTTCACCAGACTGTTGGTAAATGGGCCTGTAATTGGCGAGATGGGCAAAATGTCTGACTGTGAGTCATGAATTGTTATGACTAGGTCCTCCAGCGCGGCAAGCAATAATTTGTCGCTTGTGTCGGGTTGGTCCGTGTCACTTCGAGTTGCATTAGTGGACGGGCGATCCCTGTATCTTATCGACATGTCAGTGGTAGTTGATGTGACAGCTTCCAGTTTTCGTGCCAGATGTGAGTCTTTTGATTTCACTGTCTTCAGATTTAGGCTTTTGTTTGAACGTAAAACCGGTCTGGGAGTTGAATGATTTTTTAGGTAAGCTTTGTCCAATGGGTCACGTTGGTTGTTATTAGTAGGACTATCCCTTCTGCAGTCTTGTCGCTGATTGCTATGCGTGATTAAGTTCAGATCGCTATTGTTAGGTAATACATTGCTTGTAAAGCCTTCAGGCGTAATATCTGGGACTGTGCTTGAGGCTCGTGTTGTTGGTAAATTATCCTCTAGGTCGGCTCGTATTAGAGGTTCGTGCGTGCTGCTATCCCTGTGGACTTGGGCTTGACAATACATAGTACGTTTCATTGGATCGTAAGCTTGTTCCACGCAATTGTGATTCGTCTCAATTCCGTTTGAGGTTATGGGTATGAGTGATTGGACTAATTGAACTGCAGATGATTCCTTTGTCTCCGTCATTATGCTACAAATATTCGGAGTCATTGGCTTCTGTAGGCCGGTTAGGGTTGTCGGTGTTGAAAAAATTACTGACGTTGGGTCTTTCATAAAAGTAAACTTCCCGGAGGGTTTCGCTGCTCCAAAGATCGAATAGATGGGAGGTATTAGACTTGGGGGTTGGTCAACTGACTGGGTATGAACAGGCGAATTGATCTTGGCCTTGGCCTTCTTCCTAATTCTCCTTGGTGGATTTACTCTTGGCCTCCCAGATCTCATGTTACCCCTCAAGTGATCCCAGGTAGTTAGCTTTGGTGATCTCGTGGGTTAGGGCTGTTTTCTGTATATCCGTGTCCTCTTCCCGCTAATGCGGGTGCTAGTTGGATTATTTGCAAGGTGTCGCGACTATCTGCGCGCTAGTCGGCGCTAGTATCCTTGAGGGAGTCCGTACCTGTCCCGCTTTTCCCTATTCCGAATCAGGCGTGGATCGAATACAGTATAAACCTCTTCCTTCCAGATGCTCGCTTTGCTCGGTATGACCCTTCTTTTTCAATAGCAGTTTAAAACTTGTCACTACTGTCATTTACGACGTTTTTTGCGAGGTGGTGGTGATTATGGCGGCAAAAATGACGTTAGGGTCGTATGCAGGAGTGTTGTTATCAAAGCGCTTCCTATTGCTTCCTATTGCATCCAGCGCACACACTACCTGCAGCCGCGGCGACTGACAGAAGAGCTGTTGGAGATGTGTGCAGGGGTGTGTGCAGGAGTGTTGTTGTCACAGCGCTATCCCTTAGCATCCGTGGGTATCCAGCGCTCACACTTCCTGCGTTTGCTGGTCCACTGGCCTGCTCACTCTCTGTATCAGGGACAGATAGTTTGCCTGTGATGGTTAGGTAATTGAGTAGATAATAGCAGTGGCCACGATGGAGACTGATGTTGTGGGCCCTGCAATTGCAGGCCGCCATTGATACTCAGCTGGTCAGCTGGTGGCCGCTTGTCCACAGGCCAGCAATCGACCAGCAATTGGGACACAAACTCCCAGAGGCACTGCCCCGGGGCCTCTCCCACAAGGTGCTGGCCGAGCCTGACCACTGCCTGTCCACAGCACAGGGCACTAGTGCGTTATATTGCCCCCTCCAACTGGGCAGAATCGACAAACTTGGGGGCAGACTTAAGGGCCAGGGGGCCAAGTCCGCACACACACCCTTGTCCGCGCCCGCTCCCTCGCCAAACCCGAGCCCAGACCCTGACACTGACCGACATAAGACGGGCGAGGTGGGCGAAGCGGGCGAGGAGCGGCAGTCAGCGACAACAAGGGGCGGCGGGTAGGCGAAGCCCGGCCGTTCGCCAAACACTGCCCTTCTCCGTCAATCTCCTACCTCCCGACGGGGGGCTCCCTGGTGACCCAGTCGTATCAGTCGGTCCTTGTTAGCCTCCCGGTTTGCCTCCCGGTCGGTCTCTTTCTCCCTCTCTCACCGTACGGCGCGGTCGGCTGGCGGCTGGCGTTCTCTGACCGTTAACCGTTGGCCGCTTCGCTCGGCTCGGCTCTCCCACTGAGCTCGCACAGCTTGCTGCTCTCTCGTGTATGGTCTGTTCAATTCTTCTATCTGATTGACCTCCAGAACTTGACCCGAGTGGTGAAGTATTTCTATGTAGAGGCATAATCATTGGATATGCATACCCCTGATGTCAAAGATTATCCAACCAGCCCATACGTGGCAACCAGAAATCTTTCTTTCTCTTGCTCTTCTTTCGCCATGTAGCCTTATCCAGTTTCATTACATACTTAATAGAATTTATCCAATCTAGAAAAGTCGGAGGCATGCATTTAATCCAACATTTACAGATTTCTCTCTGAGCGAGTAGAATGAGGTAAAAACACAGCTTGTTTTTATCTAAAGATAACAATTCATAATTTGGGAAAATGCCCAAAAATATTAAGGAAATGCTCACCTGGATATCAAAACCAAATATGTGTTCCATACCTCTAATTAAAGAACCCCAAAATTGATGTAGCATAGGGCAGCTTATGAACATATGCTCGTTGTCCGCTTTTGCCCACTGACACTTTGGGCAGCATGGAATAGTTCCCTTCGCAAAATTAGAAAGCTTAGAAGGAGACCAGTATACTCTGTGAAGAGAGTAGAGATTATTTCTCCTTAAGTTGGCATTGTGTACTGTAGAGTATAGTAAATCATAAGATACTTGCCATATTGTTTCTGTACAAGAACATCGTCAAGCACTCGCCCCACAACTGCGGTGGAAGGATGAAATCCCCATTTGCCAGATCTATCAGGAGCCAGTAGAGCTTTGCCACTTCTTTCTTATTCCATTGTCTCAATCTTAAGGCCGTCTATAGATCATTTGTGTAGCCTTCCGTTATGCCAATCGCCTGGGACCAGTTTTTATTTGTAGATATTTAAATTTCGATAGTTCATCGTCCGTGATTACCTTCAGCTCTTCCCATGATAACAAACAGCCCCCAGGAATGAGTTGGGCCAAGCAGTTTATCCCCGCTAATTTAATGGTGTTACTAGTGAGTCTTTAGTCCACTCAGGTAAGCCTGGTGTACCCCAGATAGGCGCCATGGCGCAGTAGTAGCTAATTTTTAACAGCTTTCTGATTTTGAACCAGGTATTTGCTAGGTTCTTTAGAGACTTCAGTCGTGCCTTCTTAAAAAGCGTGGACACCAAATTTATATCTGAAAGCGTGATCTCCTCCTTTTAAGTCCTGCAACATTTCCCTAAACATTTTCCCTATATCTGAGGCATTTGGTTCACTCATGAGTATTTTCCCTACCCTCATTAAAAAGACCCATGCATAAATAGTTATATCAGGCATGCATAATGCTCCCTTGTTCTTCTTTCTCCGAAGCTTTTTCCAAGAGATTCTTATACCCTTGGATACCCATATAAAAGTATTTATTTTTGCCTGTATTTTTTTAAGACTCTCTTCTTTTAAAGCTAATGGTATATTTTGAAATAGAAAAATGAGTTTTGGTAAAAGCATCATTTTCCCTAAGTTGACTCTTCCTATTAGTGTCAAAGGTAAATATTCCCAGCTTTTTAGAGGGTCAGAAATTTCTTTATCGGCTCTGCATACATTTATATCAACTTTATCATGGATATCCTAGGTAATTCTAATACCTAGGTACCTTATTTCTCTTTTCAATGTAGGGAAACAAACATTCAAATTCCAGGCCAGACACTCAGTTTTTGACTGATTGATCTCGTACCCCGAGATACGACCACATTGCTGTGCTAATCTATATATGGTAGGAATGGCCGTGACAGGGTCAGACGTATATACCATAATGTCATCTGCATATAAAGATACTTTTTTCCCAATTTCTGCATCTGAAAGGAAGTATATCCTCATGCCTTCTGATCCTCTCTGCAAAAGGCTCTCTATAAAATTAAAGAGCATGGGTGAAAGGGGGCATCCTTGCCTTGTCCTTCTTTGAACTAGTAGTGGAGAGGAGAGGTTGGCATTTATCAATATTCTCGCTGTTGGGGTATGATAAATCGAGGAAATGCCCTACAGAAGATTACCCCCAGATTGCATTTTTCGAATACCTGAGTTAAATAGGCCCAGTTAACCCGATCAAACACCTTTGTAGCGTCAAGCGTAATGAAAGCCATTGGTAATTTGTGTATTGTCGCCAGGTCTATGGCTCCGATCAGGTTATAGGTTAATTCTTGAATGCCTCTCCCTCTGACGAAGCCCTTTTGGTCTTCATGTATTAAACCACCTATGGTTCCTTTCAACCTCTCTGCTAAAACCTTGGCAAAAATCTTGTAGTCCAGATTAAGCAGAGAGATTGGTCTGTATGAGTCACACTGATTATGTGGTTTAGATGGTTTTAAAATCAGAGCAACAGTGGCCTCATCCCATGAGGGGGCATATTCCCACCTCTTTCAAAAATATGAGAAAATAGTTTAATCATCACTGGAATAAGAACCTCATCTAGAGATTTATACAGCTCGGCCGGTAAGCTCGGTCCCGGCGCCTTGCCTTTTTTCCCTGTCTCTATTGCCTTCTTATAGTTTGAAAGGTAACTAGTTCAGTATTAGCAAAAATGACATCTAGGTTTTGTCCAGCGTTGTGTGTGGGTTTGTGGACAATCGGATGCAGGTTCAGTGCGTCTAGGCCAGTGATTATTGTTTTTGGATGGGTCATATTTATCGTAATGCTCTGGATAAAATATAATCCTTGTGTTTTGTGATATTGAAACCTCTATTACAGATTTATTTGGAGGAACTTTAGGAATCTGTCCTAAGCTCCGTCGGTTCGTTTACATTGGGTATTTACTACCACAGTATATGAAGTAAGTCCTGTGGTATTCCAGTGATAAATTAATGTTCAGGGCACCCTTCTTATGTTCCTTTCCTTCCTTATTTTTCTGTCATCAAGTCCTCTGATGTTATTCGTTACGATATGAGCACTTAGATGTTGTTTTCTTCCAGATGTAAGGAAGTACTGTCTTATTAATCATTGAAACTATATTGTCCTTTAGGGAATTTGAGTAACTCGAATTCTATATGTATACCTTATTGTTTAATGCTATAAATCAAATGCAAATGTATCTATCGTTGTGTTTAAGGATATCTATTTTGATAACATTTTAAGATATAGTGTATTTACAGATGTAGATTAGTGACAATATTGAATGTCTTTTTATTACTGTTTTTAGGTTAATCAGTGGCTATTCCTGAAGAAGGCGTTTTGATCACGTCGAAACATGCGTCGACGCAATTGATAAAGAATATAAAAATTGCCACTATTATACATTTTGTGTATTTGATTGAATTATTATTAAATGAATTTTTTATTGGGTTATTAACACAGTTTTTAATCTTATGTCTTTTTTAATATAATTAAAAATCAATATATGTTTTACATAATTCTCGGTGTTTACTTTTCCCTGATTTATGCTTATACGTGTACTGGCTTGTATTCGAGGTGTAACATTGTTGTGCCGTAGACATGGGGAAGCAAAGTTGTGAGGTGTGGCACGTCGCTTATGTTGTTTGCATGTGTTTATGGCAGAAGGTTTATGAGTCAGGGGTGGTGGTGCAGCATGTGGATCATGTAGTAAGGTTCTAAATTGTGCAAGGGATGAGAGGCGGTTAGAAGAGAGTTGCTGTATTTGTGTTAGGTGTGGTGGAAGAGAGAAAGCTTGGCATTGGAGTTTGTTCCTTTGTGTGGTTTGAAAGGTGGGTGTATGTTTGTATTTTGTGATGGTAAGTATTTTGATGTGTTGCACTTTGAAGATCTTGTTGTGCTGGTGTGTGTGATTTGTTTTGTTTTGGAGCAGTAGTGAAAAGGGGTGCTGGTGTATTTGTTTCATGCAATGGATTTGGGTGTATAATATTGTTTGTGAGAGGAGGGTGTAAGGTAGAGTGGGTGGTGATGTGTTTATAAGTAGAGTATATGTTGTGTATAGGAGGGAATTGAGGTACTGGGTTTTTAAGAACCGGCACAGAACCGGTAACCCAGCGGTGTCAGGGAATCAACACCCAGAGACCTCGGGTTCTCCTGAGTCAGACCTACAGAAACTCAGAGTCTTCTAGGTGAAGTCAAAGATTAGTTTATTGGCTGCAACCAAGGTAACAGGGTCCTAGAAGTACAATACGGGTATGTTCTCAGGAGACTGCACACTTTCACGAAGTCAGGCTTCTCTCTTTATACATGATATTCGGCCTTGGGCAAACATTCTTCGAATTCGTGGTATTTAATTTATAGTTACTGGTTACAAAAGAAAAGCAGAGTCATGATGACATGTACATATTTCACGTCGTGCTGCCCATAACAAATCATCCGGAAAGGCCCAACATTTCATCAGATATCGCTGGACCCCCAATAAAAACGGTTATCTCCCCATCATAAAGCAAGTGAAGAAAATAGTGGAGAAAAGATGTGAGCGAGATATGGCAGGTGTGCGCGCTGAAATGGTTTTATGGCTGGTTGAGCCTAGATGCTATCTTGCTCGGCCACTGGAGGGAACTGACCTAACGAGTTCGGCCTGGGGCAATGGTTCTAACTTGTACTGAGGTCAGGGAGAAGTCGATTAAGGAGTATGTGTCCTTGTGGAATCAAATTCAACTGGATTAAGGCCTATGTAAAGGGCAACATATAAATGGGAGTGGGGTTCAGAATGTAAATGACGATTTCGAGGTGAAATCGTCACTCGAACACACCGAAAATACATGTACATGATGTACTCGTCATTCTTGGTCTTTTGATACCAAATTCGTCCTATTTCGACGAAGTTTTTATTCTCGAGTCCAGTACTATTATATGAATCCAGATTTTCAGAACCAATGTTAGAAGGGGCGATCTCAGAGGGCCAGGTTGTGCTCACCCAGACACCCCAAGACCCACCTCTTCCACAGAACTTGCCGAGTCTTGATTGTGAGGTCCTCAACGAGGAGGACTTCGAGTCCAGGATCGTACACACGGAGCTCACACCACCCTATGAACAGACACCACACCGTTGGATTCTAGTAACAAGTTCTTTATATAAGCAAATAACAAAGGAAGCACTCTTATATACACAGTGGCCACAGGACCACAAAGTCTCTGAGGATTCGGGAAGAGGGAAGCGGGACAGTCTTTTAGTCTCTGGGTCAGTACGAGGCGTACCCTACACACAGCTCTCAATCCTCGAGCCCGGGGGTACGGGATGGTGGTCGTAATGGTTGCCTCCCCTTCGTCGGGTCGTCCCGGTCGTGATGGTGGTCTCGATGGTCCAGCCGGACCAAAGTACTCCTCGAGCCGCGACGAGGTCAGCAGGGCTCGATCGGGAGAGGTTCGTGAGAGCCGCGACAGCGTCAGCAGGGCTCGGATGGTCTTAGAGGTCGAGCCGCGACAGCGTCAGCAGGGCTCCGATGGTCTTAGAGGTCGAGCCGCGACAGCGTCAGCAGGGCTCCGGTGGTCTTAGAGGTCGAGCCGCGACAGCGTCAGCAGGGCTCCAGTGGTCTTAGAGATCGAGCCGCAACAGCGTCAGCAGGGCTCCGATGGTTCAGTTCCTTAAGGCGAAGAAGGAGCCGCGACAGCGTCAGCAGGGCTCAGAGGTTCCAGATGAGTCTTCTTAGGGTCAGCCGCGATCAGATCAGCAGGCTTCAGGTCCAAGAGACATTCACATGCACAAGTCATGAACTCCCCCTTCCGCATGACTCTGTCTCTGGGAATTACACCCCGCGCCTGACCAACACCTCCTTTCCTTCCATGAATACCCCTCATTCGGCCTTGGGCAAACATTCTTCGAATTCGTGGTATTTCATTTATAGTTACTGGTTACAAAAGAAAAGCAGAGTCATGATGACATGTACATATTTCACGTCGTGCTGCCCATAACAAATCATCCGGCAAGGCCCAACATTTCATCAGATATCGCTGGACCCCCAATAAAAACGGTCACCTCCCCATCATAAAGCAAGTGAAGAAAAGGAGTGGAGAAAAGATGTGAGCGAGATATGGCAGGTGTGCGCGCTGAAATGGTTTTATGGCTGGTTGAGCCTAGATGCTATCTTGCTCGGCCACTGGGAGGGAGCTGACCTAACGAGTTTGGCCTGGGGCAATGGTTCTAACTTGTACTGAGGTCAGGGAGAAGTCGATTTAGGAGTATGTGTCCTTGTGGAATCAAATTCAACTGGATTAAGGCCTATGTAAAGGGCAACATATAAATGGGAGTGGGGTTCAGAATGTAAATGACGATTTCGAGGTGAAATCGTCACTCGAACACACCGAAAATACATGTACATGATGTACTCGTCATTCTCGGTCTTTTGATACCAAATTCATCCTATTTCGACGAAGTTTTTATTCTCGAGTCCAGTACTATTATATGAATCCAGATTTTCAGAACCACAGTACTATTATATGTTGCCCTTTACATAGGCCTTAATCTATAAGTAATAGAATAAAGTAGAGGGAAGAGTGTTTGTCTTAGACTGCTTTGTTGCAGGAGTTAAAAAGTGTGGTGGTGTGCAGTGTGTGTGTTGTGCGTTAGTGTTATTATGGTAGTAGGGAGAGAAGGGTGTTGGTTGGACAAATGATGGAATGGTGAATATATGTTTGTTAGTGATAAAAGGTGGTCTGTTAGGTGTAATTAGAGCAGGGAGCATGTGTCTAGATGCGATGTAGTTATGTATGGTGTTGAATGGGGTTGTGTTAGTGATGAGTGGATTGGTTAGTGGTATAGGATAGTTGTGTACTGTTTGTAGGTGATGGTGGGTATGTGTGGTAGTTGGGATAGAAGGGTGTAGATATGTGGTTTGGTTGGGTCTGTAGTGCATGCTGGTACATTGGTCCATGCATAGGGTTGTGTGTGGTGTACATTTGGTGTGAATGGGTTACTATGTTTGTGGATGGTGTGGGGTGGCTATTACTGAATGCGAACATGGGCAGCATTTCTGGCCCTAGTCCTGACCAGGCTCAAACAGGTAATTTGTCTTGTCCTCTCTGCCCTTAACAGGCTCATACAGGCAAATGACGCTGTTCTCTCCGCCCTTAACAGCCTCAAACAGTGCGATGAGATTCTACAGCGCAGGATTTCTTGTTATTAATAGTAGGTCGGCAGATGACACTCCACCAAACTGGACCTGGACAAATGGTAGAAAACAATCTTATTTGAACTATTCCATCTGCAACGCCACTCTGCTTAAATGTTTAGCCAATTTTCACATTAGTCCACGAACTGAAAGTGACCATAGGCCCCAGGTCATATCCCTTAATATAAAGCCAGCCACTCATAAACCTGCTCCCCCAACCTGCCGTGGTATACCCATGGAAAATCTAAAGCGCCTCAAGTGGAGTGAAGCCATCAGCCCGGACATCCTCCACGTAAGCATGGGCATTATAAGTGAAGGAATCAAGCAAGAGGCTTCTCCTACCGCAACATGGTCGACGCTCTGCTCGCACTTGACCAACCTCTTTCCGGCAAAATCACATCCTCAAAGGGCTACCCATGCCCGTCAGTTTTCAATTTCACCTCTAACCAAGTCACTCAAGAAGCACAGAAATAATGCCCTACATGCATTGGCAAAATTCCCGGGGAATAGTGACGGTTTAATGCTCTATCAAATGGCCCAAAAATCGTTCAAATCGGCTATAAGAAAAGATAAACGATTACACGACAACCAATTCTGGTGTACGTTGGTATGGGAGAGTAAGAGCAGAAACTCCAGAAAATTCTGGGCCCTAATCAATCTGTCTAATGGCAGTACATCCATGTTGGGATCTGCAAATATCCAGGAATCAGATTGGGTCTTATTTCTAACGGACCACTTTAAGTCTCCTGTACATCCTGGGCTCATTGGTAGTAACATCCCAAACGATATTGATACGGGCCCTTGTACTAAGCGGAGTAAACTAACCAAGTCCACTCACCCCGCTTACAAGGACCCAGAAGCGAAACAAGAAGGGGTTGCCAAAGCAATAACAAAAGCAAGAACCGATGGTGCGCCAGGCCCAAATGGACTGCCACAGAGCCTGTTCAAATCGGACATTCCCTTCTGGTCAAGTACCCTAACAAACCTCTTCAACTACGCTCTGCGAACATCCACAATTCCTGATTCATGGCGGGTCGCCATTATCCACCCAATTTATAAATCAGGAGCACGTGCCTCACCCAACAACTATAGACTCATCGCCCTTTTGGATAATGAGGCAAAGCATTACGCAGGCCTACTCTTGGAACACTTGAGACTGTGTAAAAGACCAGAACCTAATGCCGATGACCCAAACAGGGTTCACTGCCAACTCAGGGACTAGGACGAATCTGCTAGTACTATCAACCATTGTCGACAAAGCTTTTTTAACATCCAGGTCAGTGTTTAGCTGCTTTGTCGACTTCAAAGCAGCATTTGATAGTGTCCCCAGGGCTGCCTTATGGGTAAAATTGAGGAAGTGGCGGATTCCAGAGCCTTTGTTAGAGGCCATTATCCAATTACACTCCCGTACCTGGGTTCGGGAGAAGTTGGGGTCCGGCACACATCTCTCGCGGAAAATAATGACTACTAGGGGCGTGAAGCAGGGATGTGTTCTGGCCCCCCTTCTCTTCAACCTGTTTATAGCTGACCTCCCGACAACCTTGGACGAGACAAATAGCCACCCCCCAAAGGTGGGAGGCCAATCGCTAAGCAACCTACTGTATGCGGACGACTTGGTTCTCCTCAGCCTTACGAGGGTTGGGGTACAAAGGCTCCTGGACAAACTGCTCAGTTATACGAAAACGAACCAGCTAGAGGTAAATTTAAAGAAGACGCAAGTTGTCCCCTTTGGCAAAAAACGTTACACCGGCGGCGGGTGGTCATTTAACAACGTACCCCTTGTCATCGGCCAATCGTACAAATATCTAGGTGTCCATCTGGACTCCAGACGCAATCTCTTAAAGCAGCGTCGAGAGATATTAGTCAAAGCCACGTCCTTAGCAGTGTCACTAGGCAAGCTCTCTAAAAAACTCTCAGGTCCAACTCTAATGCCCTTGTTAGAAGTAATGAGAGCTAAAATCGGCCCCACCTTATCATACGGCATGGAAACATTCAGGGGTAAACTGAACACCGCCTTGAACAGCCACACAACCAAAATTTATAAAAAGGTCCTCCAGTTGCCAAGGTCCGCTTCTGCCGCTCAGATAAGACTAGAGTTGGGTCTACTAAATTAAGATGCCTCAGACACTGGGGTATACCTGAACCTCTGCCATAAACTGAGACAGGCGGATCCAGGCACACTGAAATCCTTAGTCTGGTTAGAAATCTCCCGGAATAACTCAGGTGGAACGTTCGGTCGCCTCTTCAAAGACGCAATTCAGCAATTTTCAGCGAGTGAACTATGGGCGCTTAACCCCGGTCAAACAGCTTTTAAAACGGGTATTAAAAAATGTGTGAAAATGAAATCTCTTAGTATGGATAAAGCACATTTTTCAAAACGTAGCCACGGTTGGGCCCTGTTAAACTCATACAGCCGGTTAGTCCCTGCCTCTTACTTGGCCTGCATATACTCGTTATATCTTAAACGCAGTTTTACCGCTATTAGAATGGGTAATTGGCGATTCCTGCAAGACTTACCTGCATGGCGACGCACGTCAGAGGTTGTAACTTGCAGAGGATGTGGCAAAGTAGCTGAAACTCTGATGCACGTGGTCTGCCTCTGCCCAGCCTTTAACTCCGAGCGCAGGTCCAAACTTAAAGCTGATTGGAACAACCTGGTCGTCCGATCCTGCAGGCAAGCTATCATAGTGGCCTTGAACCCCGAAAAATACCTCTTTAAACATAAAACTCACAGAATTTATTCAGCTGGCCTACCGCAACCTTAACCAAATCGGGTCCAGCTAACGCCCCCCCCCCCTATTTTTTATCCTGATATTCTTAACAATAGCTTTTAACCTTGAGGGGGGATAAAATGTAATCCTATCATTGAAATAGGACTGATGGCGGTTCTGCATGCACGGCATCATGGGCAACGGGTATTTTATAAAAGGGTTGACGGGAAAATCATTTTCGCCTTGTGTATTTATATTTCTTTTAAACAGTTCTGAATTAAGGAGGCCCAAGATTGGATTACCTCTTATTTTATACTGTCGTATATTAACTGCTACATGCTTTCTTCTTGTTTTTAACAGTCGCTGTACATTGTGAACTATGTAACTTCTTTTAAAGATATATGTTTATATCTAAATAAAGATTTTTTTTTTTTAACCAGAGCCTCAAACAGGCAACTGGCCTGGTCGCTTTTAGCCTTAACGCCCAGGCTGAGATGCCCTAAGCCGCTGCCTTTTATAGCCCTAGTAATCAGGTGACCCCCTTCAGCCAATGGGAACCCTAGCCCTATCCAATCACATCACTAGCCCTAAAATCTAGAACAAATAGGAGACCAGGACCTTACAGCCAATCTCAGTCCTAGTCCAAGCACCAAAAGGGAGGACATGTAAAGGCCAACTTTCTAAAAAAGTGTTATTTTCAGAATTGTGACTTACATTTTTTTTTACTGTGAAAGAAAAATGCATTTTTGAGTTTTCCACTACCAGGACAAATAAAACTTAAAAGTACAAGTCCAACATTTTAATTACATTGGACCCTGCCCTATGGGCTGTTTAGGGCCCAGATTAGGGGTGATGTTTGTATACGTAATAAAAAGGGAGATTTATGCCTGGCAAAAGGGATAGTTTTTCAGGTCAAAATGGCAGTTTAAAAGCTGCACACATGGGCAGGGCTAAGACATGTTTTTAAAGGGCTTCTTAAGCGTGTGACACAATACGTACTGCAGACCCAATAGTAGTATTTAATTTACAGGCCCTTGGTACTTATAGTACCACTGTCCAGGGACATACAAATACAGTAAATGTGCCAAGTGGGTGTAAACCAATTTCACCATGTTTAAAGGAGAGCACAAGCACTTTAGCACTGGTTAGCAGTGGTAAAGTGCACAGAGTCCAAAAAGGCAACACACAAACTTGTTCAGAAAACAGGAATGGTGAAGGCAAGATGTTTGGGGATGACCTTGCAGAGAAGGCCAAGTCCAACTGGTACTATTTGCAGAAGATTTTAATGCTAAAGTCTCAGACACTGCTCTTCAGGTCTTTAAACACTCAGCATTAGAGTATAGTTGGAATATACCCAAACCTGCCTTTCCAAGCAAAAATAAAGCATACATAAGAAGAATACATTTAGTAAAGGAATTACAATCTATGGGAGCCATAACATTAGATTCCAAAACCAATTTTGACATACCTGCCAATATGACTAGATTTGGCCCTTGAGGTTCTTTCGTAATCGATTACCTCTTTTCAACTTACAGGTTGCATGAATTACTTTCTGAAATGAGTACTACGTAGACTACGGTAAGTGACCAAGTAACTTGGAATTATTTTGGAATTACCCCTCAGAAAATCTGCAGACTGGTCCCTGGATATTGATTTAGGTCAAATGGATAATTAATTAAAAATGGCTACACTTTACTGGAAGATCAATCTCTTTAATAAAATGGTGGCCACACTTCATACAGTTTCATTTGATGCCTGTCTCACTGAACCAAGTGTTGGTTTTGAGTCCTGTATGAAAAAACTAGTAGTTCAATATATAAAAGATAAAAGCAAGCACTCAGTTTTGTTAAAACAAAATAATGGGTGTCATAGAAGCTCAACTTTCATCAGAAATATGTATTCTTGTTTACATTTTCAATCACATTCTTAAGAACAAACACAATTTAATTAATTATCTTAGGAAAAACCATAAAAGACTGTGCAACTCCAAGTATACAACAAATGGATCTGTATTGGCATGATCTGCATCGAGACGCAATTGGACCAAATTCTAGAACCTTCTGGAGAAGAGTCACAATTGATTGCGGTTCAGAAATCAAACCTACAGCAAACTTAATTCCATTTCAAACTTGGTTGGATTACATGTCTAATCTATATAAGATTAACTCAGACTGTTCCTATTCCTACTTTGCAACAGAATCGTCATATAGTCCCCCTCCACCCCAAACTGTGCTAAAATCAAGGACTTTATAAAGAAAGCAAGATTGCCCCATATGAAATTCCAATAATAGTGCTGAAAGGGAATCTTAAATTATGGGCCAACATTCTTATGGAGTTGTTTATATTCTGTTATGTAAAGGGCACTATACCAAAATCATCGAGAAGCAGTATCATTATGTCTTAGCACAAAAAAGGGGGTAAAAAAAAACCAGGAAGGTATCAACAAATTGCCATTCTAAATGCAGCAGAGGGCATGGTGCAGTGTATTTACAAAGTTAGACATATGCTTTTAAGTTTTACGTGTCATGGTAGTAAAACGCTCTTCAATTCGTTTTTCACTACTGCAAGACCTTCTTCTCCCATAGGATAACATTGGGGTTACCTTATTACATTTAATAAGCTGTCATTTTCAAATGAGAACAGGTAACCAGTTTATGTTTGGTGTCTTTGGATTTGTAACGAAAAATCCTAGCTTACGGTAAAGTCCTATTTTAAATTACAATTTTGAAAATGCCTCCTTAGAAAGTTAACTGATCTAGTCATTTAATGCCTGTAGCCTGCCTCTGGGTCACATGACTGGGTGTAGCTGATGGTTGGTCTCTGTGCATTTTTCCTTGACAGACACACACAATAGAGAGCTTAGGTGTGCCTGGATGAACTATCGTTGGCAGGTTGGGAGGGCAAAGCTTGACCCAGGCCAACTTACACTTGAATAGGGTGTGTCCTGCCTCCACGTAAAGGGCTGCTTACTGCTTGTAGTTAGTTTGGAGCCAGTGCCAGGAAAGCTGGACACCAGTGAACTTCATAGGGAAACCTCTATATGCTTCTTCCACTTGAAAGGCAGAACTGGGTGTAAATATTGGACGTCAGACACCAACTCTTCAGTAAACCTCTGGACCTGTGGATACTTTGCCAGGAAGAAAGACTGCCTGAAAGATCAGCCACTCTGCTTGCCTGCTGCCCTTCTGTGCTGACCTACCACTCTGCTGCCCGCTTGCCTAGGTGACTGGACCTGCATGTGTTGGGACCCAGGACCCCAGAGAGACTCCAAGGGCTAGTTGGCTGTTCTTCTGACTAGAGCCTCAGGGACAGAAAGCTCCATCAACCTTGAACCCAGCACCTGGACTCTGCCAAGTGTGAGTCATATCCTGCCAAGTAGTGCCACCCAATCCTGGAACATTGGAAGTGGCTTAAAGGCGCTCTGTAAGCCCATCTGTGGACCCAGCACCTGTCCGATGCGCGGTGCCATCCCAAACAGAATCCACGTGTCGTCTGTCATGCCCCAGCAGAATCTCTGAGGGTATTCCTTTGGTAGGATTTGACTAATTGTCCACAGGACCAGTGGATTGCTTGGTTACGTTTTAAACCAGATGTGGAACATTGTGGGAGATACAAAATATATAACAATCTGTCAGCAATGTTATTTCTTGACCAAGTTTATTCATATCTTACTTTTCCTATAGATGGCAATGTAAAACGACTAATAATGACTCTTAGACTTGGTAACCTGCCGTTATGATCCTTGATGAGAAGGACACCATCCAAATTTTCCAATTTGTGTTCTTTATCTTGCAGGAATCCAAGACTTATTTCATGTGCTAAAGATTTGTCCTGCTCTAAATGATCCCAGAAAACAATATCTATCTTCAATAATTAAAAATTGTTATTTTACAATTCATAATGAATCACAACATCTATACATGTATATCCTCCTATTGAACAAGTTTGATGTATACATGTTATTTTTGTCAATATTTGAATTATCTTAGCTAGGTGGGTGGTTGATTTTTAAAATGTTACATTTTTTATTTTTTAAGTGCTTTTTAGGTCGAGCACCAGCCTGCGTGCGCTGTCTGCAAGACTTGCTGTAAATACTCTACAGAGTGTAATTCCAGCTGCTTCTTACCATTGATTCATAACTCCATCGATTTTGTTTCCTGGCTCCTTATTGTCCGGTGCTCCAGATACATCACTTCTGTTTGTAAGCCAGGAGCACCGGCCAACTACAGCTCCTTACACTGTAGGACTTTATGGCATTTATTTATGGAATACTTTATGTCTTTTTAACAAGCACCCTATTCTGTGCTTTCACAGTAATGGTGGCCCCACCACTTTATTTAGACTGGGCTTGTCTAAACAAAGGTGCATGGCCGCTATTAGAAGTGAAAGCGCGGCATGGGGTACTTTTACAAAAAAAACATTTGTTTGTCAACTTGAGAAACAAATGCTTTTTTTATAAAAGCGCCCCATTGTGGCATTAGTCTTATGACGGACGCTGGTATTGCAGTTTAGTTGATCCACTGCCTTGCAGGCTCTTCCACCCCAGTGAATAACAGATCCTCGGACAGGTCCTCTTCTCTGTTACCCTGCTTGCTCGACAGTGCGCGTCACAGGCCTGTCACGGTGCAGTGGGGTGCCGTTCCGTAGAGAAGGCACCGCAGATCGATCCAGTTGAAAGAGCTGTGCAGTCCATCGGTACTGTCTCGAGGGTTGGACTGTTATTACTGTACAACTACTGATCCGCTGTGCTTTAAAAGTGTACTCCAAGGCATTTCTGAGCTGTAACAGTACACAGCTACTGTTTCTTTTTTGTATGGCAGTAGTATACTGCTCATTTTGCCTGTGAAACGCTGAGTGCCCAAAGAATCCCCTATATTGCAGCAGAAATCATTTAGTTACTATGTATTGTCAATGCAAATCCGCTGTGACAGTAGACCACCTACTGCACCCCCACACTGTATCAACGTACACATCCGGTTCACCCTATATCGTACCCCTTCTGCCACCTCTAAGCTGGGTCTGCTGTGCAGAAGGTATAACCTCCACGCATTGTGTCTACGTGGCTACTGTTTCACTTGCTTTATGAAAGTATACATCTAGTGCTTTCACACATTTTGAGAATGTAGACATTCTGCATTCTTGCATTCCCAGCAACCTCATGTTCTCTTTATCGAGCACGTACTAGCTTGCCACAGTACACATCTACTGCCTCATATTTCCAGCCCAGTGGGATTTTCCACGCCTCTTAATATCTGTCCTATTTGCAGATTTGTTTGGGTAAAGGGAGGAGTGGGAGATGGATTCCTAGAAAGTAAAATGCGAAATAATAATATCGAGTGTCAAGGGCTGTAGTGCACCACAAGATTCTCAGGCACACCGAGCATTTTTTCGGAAGTGTAAACTGTTTTTTGAAAACAGGTCATGTTTATTGTGCCCTATGTAGTAAGACTGTTCATGGTTCACCAAGCTAGATTTTTCTTGTTTTTGCCAATACAGACTAATTAAAAGAATTGGCCAAGCCAGAAGGCTGGGCACCACAATTGAAAGAGGCGACCTATTGGATGAGATGGGCACACAAAACAGCACATTATCTGTGGCACTTTTGTTACCCTCCAGAGTTTTTGGTTATGATGGGGCATGTCCCACCACTACCACCACCATTGGAAGCCGTCGGTCAGTTTTTTCCCCTGCATTTTTGTTGTGGACATAGCTGCAAAGCGCCCCCATAACTTTCCCGCACCCACGAAAAATATTAGACTTGTTTTCCCAATGGGTAGCAGTGAAAATCCATTATTCATAGCTGACTTAACACCAATCAAAAAACGTGTGGCCGCCGCATGGCTAATGGTAAAATACCATTCTGCATACAGTAGGCTTCCCAGCCATGTTTTTTCATTTCAGTATTGTGGAAATCAGAGGTTGTAGCTACCTGTTACTGATGTTTTGTGATGTTGAGTTTGTTATGCTAGATATCCTTCTTCCTAAAAAAGAGTATTGGTGGGGCACAGATTTAAGAATGTGAAAGGTGTGTCAATATAACTGGTGCCAATATAATTGTTGTCGACTGTTGTGATGTGGGATTGTTGAAACATGCCTTACAGAAGCCATGATACAGCTGCTTAGAATACCATTTTTTCACAGGTCTGCCATCTCAACAGTTGGTTCTCACTTCTGCAGCGCTGTCCTCAGCGGACAGCTGCTAACCATGTCCTTGGATTGCCATTGCATTTGATTCGTACTCTGTACTTAACAGTTATTTCAAGTGTCTGCCATAGGGACTTTCCATTGAGGTACTAGTTGTAAAGGTCCTCAACAAAGTTGCCCTGAAAAGCTCATGCCTTATTAAATGTTTTCAAGCCCTTTGGTTGATAACGGTACAGCAGCTCCGTGTTGATTTTTGATGTAGCTTTTATTTACTTTACAGACTAGGTTTTCCACAGGGATATGTACTGAAAGTAAACTTTGTTATTATTTTACTTCATTAAATAATTTGACAGGTTGGATGTTTCTGCTTCATTGTTTGCACTACTAACAGGTATGTCATAAATAGACTGTATTTGGAGAAAGTTTGTTTCTGTTATCCTGTTGGCAGTCGCTTAAGTGTTTTGAGACTCCTTAGATCAGCTGTCTTTTGAAGACAGATGAATCCTCTGTGTCATGTTGTTAGCCTCACTTCTACGCTCGTTAGTCTAAGGTCTCTACTTCTGCTGAGGGTCTTAAGAATGCTTTAAGGCACAACCATGAGAATGAATTATGTCTATTATTTGTTGGAAAAATCTTTGCTATTGGAAAAGTAATACCATTTTCATTCTTCACAAATTTAACTTTATTCACATGAGCTTATCTGCTTCGACTAAAGTTTACAGAGTGTGTGTTCATTTGCGAGCTGTTAGGAAATGCGGCTCTTTCAAGAATACCACGTTTCACTTCTTTACAGGCCAGTTTACAAATAGAGCTAAAACAAACATGTAACATCAAGGCCAGGCTTGAATTGTACTATCAAAACACAAACAACCCTAGGCCATTTTGTCATTGTGACCTGGCCTGAGACAGTGATGCGAACTGGCAGGCTGTTGCAAGGCAGGAATTGTTGCACAGCTCAAATCACGTGTGTTTATTGCTGGTTGGATGGGCGTAAACAAGTATAAGTAATTTAGAATGTGTGATTTATACGTGTGAATGAGAGGTATTTGCGTATAAAAGTTGCGGGCTAGTAGTAAATTCCAATAGGTTGGACAAGATACATAGCATCACAATCTTTTAGTTTACCCATCTTTTCAGTTGTTTCAGTGGTATGGGGTGGTGTACAAAGAGGATGACCTCTGTGGCAATGCATCTGGTCTATTCTGCATATACCCTCATCATGCAGGATACATTACTGCATAGCTTTCCAGGCAACCTTGTTGCATTTATTTGACGAAAGTATGTAAAAGTATTACAATTTAGTAGTTCTCTGATTTTCACCTTCTAATGGACTGCACCTACCTACGGACATGAGTAAGTTACTTGAAGACTGTAAATGTAATGTAAATGTAAATTGATACTTGTATAGCGCACTACTCACCCGCAAGGGTCTCAAGGCGCTTGTACGAATACCGCTGTGGAACCCATCCTGGCTTTCCCTGTGAGGTGTCCACTCTTGGGCACCCCCAAGGTGGAGGCCAGGCATCCTTAGCGTTATGGAGATTAAACAAGCTATTGCCCAGAGTTGCAGAGTGGGACTCCATGCTTGGAATAGGCACCGAGGCAAGAATTATCAGGTCCGTGGAATTTTGAGCCCAAGACCCGCCGAGGCGCGAAATTGAACCCTGGTCCCGGGCTAGACCTCTGCATCAGGGTCTGCCGCTCAACCATTGAGCCACACTTCTCCACTGTGACACCCTTGTTTGTAATGGGGGTGTAAGGAAACGGATTTTCTCCATAGCTCTGTTGTAAACAGGGTTGTAAATCTTGCCACGCTTGCTGAGCATTCAAAGACGGAGGTCTGTTTTGGCTGCAGCTGCCTCCTCCTCCCTCCTTTTGAAACGCACCGCCTGGCCTCACGTCCCCTGCCTTCCTATGACTGCTGCTGCCTACGTCTCTGAGCTCAACAAGCATTTGCAATGCAATAGGTCTCGCATACATGAGAGTTTGAGCTACTGGCATTGTAAATGATAATGCCTTTTATTTATGCGTTTTGAAAACCTGCAAGCGGTGCCCTTAACACTCACTTTGTACTTATAGTTGTTGCTTACAAGAAGCAAGGCTTGCAGTAACAGTGCCTCTATTACTGCCAACCTTGCTTCTCGTAAGCAAGGACTATAAGTACAAAGTGTATGTCTACGCACCGCTTGCCGATTTTCAAAACACATAAATAAAAGACATTGTCATTTAGAATGCCAATAGCTCAAACTCTCGCAAATTCGAGACCTATTGCATTGCGAATGCTTGTTTAATATATGGATTTGTCTAAACCCGTCACATTAGTTATCAAATGTATTATTGATTTCAATAAAAGTCTAAATCAATTTTAAATGAATGCAATGAAATCAATCTTGAGAGTGGTCACCTGCTATTTTGATGAGCAACATTAAAAGACACAGGGGAATTATAAAATATACCCATGGTAAAAGATTTGGATCCGAAAGGTTCCAATACAATTTTTTAGAAATTGGAGAAATGGTACATGTAAAAAAAAAAAAATACCAGGAAAATAAGGAAGCGAGCGAGTGAGTATTTTCTGCACTATTAGAAATTAAGAACGTTTTCTTAAATCAACGGTCGTGTGGCACATGGGCAGCATTGCGGATTGCTGGAAGGCATTGGGTGACATGAAGAAAAGTGAAGGCTAGGGCAATATTAGGAAAAGTTACAACTGGTTGAGTGAGGTTGAAGAAGAAAGCGGCAGGATTAATGGCCTTGAAGAAAATGTGTCTGATGGCTTTGTGAAATAACACAAAGGAGATGTTTTCCACAGTAAGTCTAGGCGAACCATGGACAGGCCTAGTTATCTTAATTGTTTCATATTTTAACTTTTCCTTTGTGTTTTTAGGGCTGCATATTTTATTACAAACATTTCTTTTGTGTCAAATTGTTTATATTCGAGTTAACTGTATTAACTGTAGCTTATATTTTTTTTAAGGGGGAGACATGTGGTGTTAACATTCCAAGTTGATACCCTTCTTGAAATGTGAACACACACATTCTATCCTCTTCATTTTAGAATGTAAACTGGGATTTGAGTGTAAGCTGGGTAGGTGGATGGAGAAATATAAGCATTACTCAACAATTAAATGAAAGAATGTAGTAACTTTTCTGCACGGATATCTTTCATTGCCACTATAACTTTCTCTGTGACAAGATGTTAATCAAAAATTATTCTCCATGATCTTTACTAGGGGTTATTGAATGAAGGTGTTGATATTCAGTAGAACTCTAGTTTCATCCGATAAATCATTCGCTGAACACCTAGCCTCATATAGCAGTAGAGGGTCATTCCCTCCACACCAATTGCTTGACTGACTGTCCGATATTGTAATACTGTTTTCTACCCCTAACGAACCAGCTTCCCACAAGTATTGTCATTCTTTTTACCTCCTTCCAGTCTGCTGGGCTCTAGCCACAAGGATATTAAAGCTGATGATATAAATTGCTTTCATATTCTAATTGCTAAGTTTTTGCTTATGTTTGAGTTGATAATTACTCTCCTTAAGTTTGGACTAAACTGGCAATAAAAAAACCTCCCTCGTCAATGTACATCAAATTAATTAGGGGAATGTATTTGAAAATGTTCCATAGACCTATTAAATTGCAAAGCATCATTTGGCACTGTGAATATTAGCAAATGAAAACAAGCATTGGAAATGCAATATGTCTCGCATTTGTTGGCATTGGAGCTACTGGCATGGTTATTAGCAATGTTTTTTACTTATGCAATAGGTGTTGTATTTGTTGGAGTTATCGGTATTGTAAATGGCAATGTTCTTTACTTATGTGTTATGGAGTATAGGTATGCGCTGTGTTCTGTAATTATGTGGGTTGGATTGGATTAGTTGTGGAATTGTGCCCCGTGGAGTGAATTTGTGCATTGAAATTATGTGGCATGGTGTGCTGAAAAATTATATGGACAGTATTTATGTTGTACTGTGTGTAGAGGAATTATGTGGAGTGGGGTTGTGTGTTTTGGAGTGTAATTATGTGGAATGGTATTTTGTGTTGTGGAGTGGTGCACAGTGGAGTTTAATGATATGGTGTACTGTTGAGGGCTGCGTTCCATGGCACACAAACACAAATATTTTCAAAAAATTACATAATATATGATGTAAACATCTAAACACTAATGTACTTGGAGGCAGGTAGATGTAATTGTCCACACTTTACTAGAGGTTGATGTTTTGTTAGGACGGTCATAAAGATGCCAATGCTATTGTTAAGAGAACAGCAGAGAAGATTAGGACAGTCTGTGTTGGTGCAGAAGAGGCAGGATTGTGGAGACCGAGGGCAGGTGGTAAAGCAATGCCCCACCCATGCTCTGAACGGCTCAATTATAATCTTGGTAGCCAACCACATAACAAGAAGCGCTGGGTGTGCTGAATGCCCATAGACTGAATCCAGCATGCCTCACAGAGCAACGCATGCAGTGCCCAGGCTCGATAAAATACATTGTTTGACACTTTTTGGAAACAATGTCCCACTTTCCTAGCCTTTATGTACATGTGCCACTTAATGATGGCTGCTTGATTAACATTAGAAAACCAATTAGAGAGAGGCACCACAATTCGATCAGTGTGCTGTGCTTGCACCCATGGATAATATGGCATGATGCACTCTTACAACAAAGGGGCAAAGCGTCAGACTGCACTGACGTTCCGCAGATGTCCCTCCTGTAATGCAAAGCTTAATTATTCTGCCAGAGCATCAACAGGGTAATAAATATGGGAAGGAAATGGCCCGCAGGAATGGCCTCTGAGAGCCCTACAAAGCAATGCTGACTGTGGGAGCAGGCCACTGTGAAACAAGAATAGTTGGGACAGGACCCTTATATTGTCATCAGTACAGGCCAACCAGATGCAGACATGCTGCGATAAGATGCCACACTGAACGTCCACCCAACCAATGAATGCATGATTTGTAAGGACAGGCAAATGGGAATTTGACGAATGTGAACACCTCCAATTTGCTGACACCTTTATAAACTTTGATAGCTCTGATCCCCGTGGAGGACTGATGAAGAAGGAGTCTGGAGATGTCTTCAGAGTTTCTACTGGTTTCCAGAGTTAATATGACTACTAATTTCAAGCAGTGCTTATAAAGGAGGAAAGGAAAGTAAATGTGAAGGGTAAAGATGGTCAAAAGGCATGGAGTAGATTGGGAAAAGAGAAAACCGAAGGGGGCAAAGGCGGGCAATGAAGCGAAGTGAAGGAGTAGATGAGGTTATAATTAAGGAAGGGATGTGGTTAGAAGAAATGAGGTTGTGAGTAAAGGAATGAGGCAACAGTCAAGGATGCTGAGCCAGTGAGGAAATGATGAATGAGACAAGGCGACACTTATTCGGAAATTAAGAAATGAAGAGGTTGAGGTGAGAAGGATGGAGTAGGGAGAGCGAAAAGAGGGGTTAATGAAGGAGGCAAGAATTAAGGATCGGGTGGCAAGCAACAAGGAGCAGATGTGACCAAGGAAGGGAGATATGGCAACTGAGCTACAAATGAAGGGAATAAAAAAAAATACGAGCCAAGAACCAGAAGACAGTTAGGGAAGGCCTGATGGGACAGATAAAAAAGATAAGCAAAGGAATGTATGACAAGGAAGGAAAAAATAAGAGACCGTGTAGGGATGAGGTGACAATTAGAAGGTAGAACTGGTAATTAAGAAATAAGTGAGGAAAAAGTATTCGAATGAACAGATGATAATTATGGGTGAGGTGACAATCCACAAAGGAGATGCAAAAGGATGAAGTAATAAAGGTTTGAAATGGTAGTGAAATAAAAGATTTAGGTGTAGGAATTCAGGGAAAAGATAAAGTTATGGCTGTTTTAGGTGAGTTTTTTTTTTAAAGAGTTTTATATAGAGCTCACTAGACCCAAAGATATCAGGTATCAGAGAACTTTACATGAGCACCAGTTTCATTACAGATTAACACATGAATTCTTTGTTAAGAAAGGGGAGATTAAGTGATTTGCCCAGAATCTCAGGATGTTGAGCGTCATTGCCGAGACTCGAACCCGGTTCCCAGCTACGAGGTTGACTGCTGTAGCCGTAAGGCCACATCAAGTGTTTTTGGGCAAAATAAAATTCTTGTAGGAACTACTCGTTTGACAGTTTTAGCTGGCTCTGAATAATAATTTCTTCAAGGGCACATGGCAAGCAGCCTACACTGAAGGAAACTATTATGTAGATGTGCTCCTTGTGAAAACGCGATGTGGAATTAGCCTACTGCTGAAGCGGTCTGGCTCCCTGCTTCATGCTGTGTTGTGGGCGGACGAAAAGTTGACCACGAAGAACTGATAAATGAAGAGTGTTGGTAGAAAGTGCCTATAAGGATGAAACATAACTTTTTTTTTTTTTTATCTCATCTTTGCTAGTTAGGCCTAAAGATTCTTGTAGATAAAAGAAATCTGAACCCTGGTTTAAAGCCTCACCACTTTCAAAGTTTACCAGACGCCACGGTATCCTCCAGGTTAAAAGTCAATTCGAACAATGCCATAAGTGGGGCAGGACAGCTGGAGGTCTTCGGCAAAAGCCAAGACTACCCTTCAGCAAGCGGTTGCTGTATTCAGGGATTATTGATGTCAGACTTCTTGTTAGGCCCTAACCTGTGCGTAAAACAATATAACAGGCCCACATAATTCCAGTGTTCCAGCTATGACAGGAGTGTCACTATGAGTGAATTACCCCAAGAAGTAAAATGCCTGGGATTTTTCTGTTCTGTCATGTCGAAATAACTGCTGTTTTACACCGTGCCTTGGATGTGCTATAAATCAGCTTGAAAAGTTTTTATGACGAGCAATTATACCCATTCATTTAGAGACAGAACACCTGGGGTATGCAATAAAGTGGGTTAGGGGGAATCCTGATTAAGTGAACAGCATGTTTACGTCTTCTGAACGTATGTATTGCTTTAAGGAATCGGTGCACAAGCTCATTTTTGCAGCGTTTCGACAGTCTTGTAATTATGTGTGAACAGTAAATTGGTGACGTAATCGGTTTGAAACAGATATTTTTGGGGTTGAACACTGCAAATTAGGCAACAGGCGGTGGAATGTGGTAGGCAAAGCAAAACCACATTCATGCAAAAAATGCAGCTGCCAGAGAATGACCATGCCAGAGGCAGTTTAGGAAAGAACGGTTACAAGAAAAATAAAACCGGTATGGGCAAAGGCAGTCGATAAGGCGCAGGCTAACAGGTAATGCAGTTATTCACTTCACATGGATAGGCTTTGTCAGAAAGCTTAGAGGGTGCGGAAACAGCCAAAGGTGTGGGGACCTGTCATGTTGGGAAAGTCCACGGGTTTAACACCTGGGGTCCAAACCAAAATCCTTGTGACTGAACCAACTCGCTTGGCCCCAGTATCAGCATGAGAACCAGAAGGCATAGCGCTACTATGCCGGAGGTATGTTAGGAAACAATTACCGGTTAAATGGAAAATGAAAAACAAGTATGGACAAATAGATCTGATGGAGACTGCAGACAAACTAGTAATGGCGCTTTTCATTTCACATGCAAAAGATTTGGGATATTTAACGGCCACCCACGCATAAACAAGTCCAGTCAGACTCCTTGATTAGTAAAACTGTTTCCCACATACCTACCGCTAGCATTGAACGGGAGGGTCAGAGGGTGCGGATACATCCAACGGTGTGGGGATCCGCTGTGCTGGGAGAGTCCACAGATTTTACACCCAGGGCACGAACCATGATCCTTGTGACTGAACCAATACCCTGGGCCCAGGTATTAGCACCAACACTGGAAGGCAAAGCGCTGGGTTTACAAGAGCTGGGTTCGCAAGCACAAAGTGGTTGGAAAGAAATTTACATTTCCAATCTGTGAATGGCGGCCCAGCCGGAGGCCAGCGCCATGGTCATTAAAAAACAGGCGCGCGCCTCGCGCGGCAGCAGGGGGAGAGGCCTGTGCCGGTTTCCCTTGCGGGAGCGAGCAGCAAGGTGCGAGATTGCTAACATATGGCGCTGCTGCTCGCTCCCACAAGGTAATCGCCAAATGTGCACGCATTGCCATTTAAAGCAATGCCATTCATGCACGTTTTTGGCTGCAAAAGTGTAGCCATGGCTAAACGTCTTTTTCCTATTCAGTGCATGCGCGCCGCGTAGGCGAGACCTAAAAAGTCAAAGACCCATACTCTTAAAAACAAGCATACAGCTTTTACATAATTTCTCAGCAGTGGTTACAGCATTTAGGGCATGTAGATTGAAGAGTACTAGGGATGATAACCTAGCCATACAAACCTTGTTAGTACAAGTAAGGATTTATAGTGAGATACTTTTTCTTTTCCAGCAGTGCCACTCCAAACCACATGTGTAGTCACAAGAGCAACTTCAGTTGTTACTGATACCGGCACAATACAATCCTAGCCATCTGTTGAAATATTATGTGCACTCTGATTACTTGAAATCATACAGTTGGCAATATGTGGCTTCTTCAAGGTGCAATAGCGCAGGGTATAGTTATTTTGAGTTTGCTATCAGTCCACAAATAACAGGCCATAATGTCCCTTTGTTTCTCTATGGTCCACTCTTCTTTCTTGAGACACTCCCTTTTAATTCCTCCTCTCAATACAATCTCTTGTAGTTTCAGCTGCCATAGGCACAGATATCCTCTCTTCCTCCTGGCTATTTTAAGCTAATCCATCCCTTCATTCCAGAACAATCCACTCAACTTCACTCTAATTCCCCTCACTGCAACCACCCTACTCTCATCCAATCCAACTCACCCTACCCCACAACAAACCAATGTAATCCCCCCCACTCCAGTCCACCATAATGCAATCCACCTCACCCCATTTCAATCCACCTACTCCAATCCAATCCATTCTATCCAGCCCACCCACTCCAGACCACCTAACTTCACTCAATCCAAAAACCCACCATCTCAATCCAGTCCAGCCCATTCTACCCTATTCCACTCCACTCTGCATCATCCCACTTTACGCCACTCCACTCCACGCCACTCCACTCTACGCCACTCCACTCTACGCCACTCTACGCCACTCCTCTCTACGACACTGCACTCTACGACACTGCACTCTGAAATTGCACTTTATGACACTCTCTGCCACTGAACTCTTCTTCCCTCTACTCAACTTTTTACCACTCTATTCTCCCCACTGCACTCAGGACAATCCACATCACTAACTTTTAGACATGCAGAACTGCAGCCACACTGGTGTAAAACATGGCAAACATCTACTGCCAATAGCTCGTATATAGGCGAGACCTATTGACTTTGCCAATGCTTGTTTTAGTGTTCATGACCGTGTAGACCTCTTTAGGAGTGCAACATGCATATTAGTTAAAACGAAAGCTAACATGCCCCTGTGTTTTTCTTTCGCTATTGAATGTTGAATTATTCATACTGTTGCTTCAACAAGCTAAAAGTTAACTTTTGTTCATTTTTTCACCTGGCAATATTGTCGGCTTCCTTTGTAACCAATGTACGGTTTTGTGTTTGCAGGTTTCTGTTGACGCTTTGGAAACCCAACATTCTGAGTCGTCCTTCAGTGTGACTGGTAATCAGCATGTTTTGGTGGATCAGAAAGAGGAAAAACATTTTCTCGGCAGCCAGCAACACCGGGGAAAGACATATTGTTTCCCAACTTCGTGAAACTGACAGCTATATCTGAACTTTTCTGCGTCTAGCCCTCATACCATTGAGGAATATATCAACGCGATGGATATAACCAGTATTATTTTTATACAGAAACCTAAATCGCTATTTTTTTAATACCTTCTCAGCCAAGACGACCTCTGCTGAGGTGGTAAATAGTTCTATGTGAGAGATGGGTGCAAAGAAGGCAACGCAGCCTGCAGCGAGTTGATGGTTTTTCTCTCTCCGAGGGCAGTCTATTTTCTCATGTTCCGAATTCCTTATGAAAGATTGGGAGTTTACAGTGGGAGGTGAGTTGCGATCATCTTGGCAGAACACCAGGAAGCAGCCAGCATAGTAATTAAGTGACACAACCATTTGTTGTTTTTTCTCTTTCATAAAGCCTACTAGCACAGCCTGGCACTCGCGTCAAGAAGAGAACAGAAGCAGCTCTTCATAGTTGAAACTGGAGCATTCAGGTTTTGAACCTGAAGAATTTTTACGAGATATCATTTTTTTAACCTTGAATAACATACTGGATTTTTATTTTAATGCGGACCCCCGTTGCTTAACCTGTTTTCTAGGCAATTAGAAGAACGTGGATTTGCTGTGCGAGTAGTTTCTTTTTTGTCATTTTGCTTGCATGCTCTTGCAACAGTTGAATTTTTTTTTTAACCTGCAACAGGTGTATCATATGATTAAGGAGGAACATCTAATTGGCAGCTCGCGGGAGTTTTGTGGATGAAATTACGTCTATCCTTCTTGAAACTGGTAGCAATGAAGTCCTGTAGCCTCCTCTTAGATAATAGCAGACGGGGGTTCAGCCTTCTTTTCAAATACCATGGATTTGCCAGTGTTGTTTCGTTCATTGTTTGTATTCAGCAAAACAGCCGCTACCACATCATCATCTGAGCTTCTTTGACGCCTGATTAAATAAATATTTGAGCAGTGATTTCTCTAACTCCCCGAGACATTCTTCCTAACATTTCTTTTATTTGGTAGAGAGTTGGTTTCTTTTGGAGAAAGGATTATTTTTCAAAGTAGAAGCAGTTTTTATCTGGATTAAAAGAGGAACTCCTCATTTGTGTTTGAGACTGGATGCAGCAATGTCCTGGAAGAGAACTTACTTTGCTGTGGGGAGAGGAGGCGTGCATGGGATGTTCACACCACGCAATTCCACTTCTATTGCACCCAGCAAAGGCCTCAGCAATGAACCTGGACAGAACAGCTGCTTCCTGAACAGTGCACTACAGGTAAAACTGCTTATCTAAGTACAATTCATTTTTTTTTTCTTGGGATTGTTTAAAAAAATATTACAGATCTGCTGTTGGTTGCACACTTTCAGAAAAGGTTTCTTCACCTCAACCAGTTCCTTGAGTTGTTTGCATTGTTTTAGTTGGATAACGTCTTTCAGTTGTTTCATCATATTAGAAGACTCTGATTCTCCTATTCTTCGTAGTGTGTCTAGTGAGCTAGCTATTCAAAGACTCACAATACAATAGTTTTCAGGCTCTGTACATGATAGTTCTGATTTACAATGGCTACTTTTATTAGTAGTTGTATTGTGCGAACCGTCATCTGTAGGGGAGAAAAAAGATCAGAAAGATGTACCTGATAGGGACTATTGTAACGGGCAGCATTTCAGGCCCCCTTAGTTTTCCTGTTGAACGTTTTCATTTTAGTGTGCACCTCCTCATTATAGAGAGTCTGCAAATTAGTAATAAGTCATTCTCACAATATCCAAGAGGTGCGGCTCAAGGGTAAAGGTTTGAATTTGACTATATTGAATGTGTATAATAATGTGGTGGGTGGGGGATGTAACGTACTGATACGGGAACTGGAGTATAGACTGTACCAAGACTCCACTTGCAAAGCTAAATCCCATGTTCAAAACTGCCTAGTCATGGGAGATTTTAACTGTCACCTTTGCCCAGCCCTTTTTCCAATAGACGTGACATGGTCGTGATGCCCACTGGATAACGGAGCTCACTTTGAGCACACAGTAGAAGGTGATGCCTTAACAAAATTTTTATTAAATCAGGATCTGGTCCACACAATGGATATGGTGCATATACCAAAGGACGAGACCCTGCCGCCCACTTTTAAGGGCAAAGGATGCTCAACGTATATCGATTACATCATTTCTTCAAGGGCTTTCACTAATAGAATCTCCAGGGTTGGCATTGAATGGAACCCGGTTAGCGATCACAATCCTTTGGTGTTAGACATATTGTACCAGCCCGCCCTAACTCGGGAAAAGCTTGCAGCGATATCCGAGAGGGCTACTGACCAGGGCAGACGCCTAAGGTGGGCTAAGATTGATGGGGAAAGGTTCTATGAGGCTTTGATGGAGAAGGGGAAAATAGCTCTTGAGGCATGTCTAGATGAGACAATTGTAGGGAGGGAGCTACTCACAGCTTTTGCACACATAGCACATCTGGTAGATGGGATGTTAAAGACCAGTGCCAAGGTAAAAGAGTCTGGCAGCCAGGCGCGATGGTTTGACCGAGACTGTTCTAAAGCCCTGAGGGAGCTTAAAGAAAGCCTTAAAATAAAGCCTAGGGATGTCGTCCGGGTTGCGTCCTGTAGGAAAAAATATAATAGCGAGCTGTGTAGGAGGAAAAAGGCATTACAAGCAGAAGGATGGGCGGATCTTAGAAAAGCGGGGGAAAAGAGGGATATGACCGAATTTTGGAAAATTATAAACAGACCTACTTTCCAGGATGATTTGGCCCCAAAAGTAGGAACAAACATCATGCCTGATAGGTGGATTACTCACTATAGGGGTCTATATAACCATGAAAAAGATATACAGCACAAAACAGGGAACGCTGACCAAGGTCAGCTTGTAGTTTTTTCTTTAAAAGAAATCAAGGCCGGATTCGAGGGGCTGTCCAAAAACAAAGCCCCTGGCCCGGATGGAATCCCGCCTGATTTGTTCCTTAGCTCGGTGGAACTATGGACCCCTATAATGACGAGAGTCATTAACACTGCAATTCACTTCGGTTTACCGCCCTCCTGGTCAACTGCTATCATTGTCCCCATCTTTAAAAAGGGTAACAGGGATGACCCACAATGTTACCGCCCGATTTCCCTCATCGATGTATCCGCCAAAATCCTGGGAAGGGAGATATTAAACCGGTTGTCTGAGTGGACAGAAGCAAATAACATAATCTCAGACGTACAGTACGCTTTTAGGACGGGCCGCTCTACGAGCGACCATTGCTTGAACCTCTACATGATAGCTGCTAAATACATTGTGACCAGTGATGAATCCCTCTATATGGGGTTCATGGATCTGGCAACTGCTTTTGATCATGTTAATAGAGGTAAGCTCTGGAATATGATGTCCTGCATGGGGATAGAGGTTGGCCTTATTAATATCTTGAGGGAATTGCACAGTAATACTTCAGCGCAAGTCAGGTATAACATTGAGGGTGGCTGCACTGATTCCTTCCAATGTAAAAGCGGGGTACGCCAAGGCTGCATCCTGGCGCCTTTTTTATTTTCCCTTTATATTAACAACCTAGAACAGCACCTCTTACAGTTGGGATCTGACTGTCCACGAGTAGGGTCGCGTCATCTGCCCGTGTTACTTTACGCAGATGACGCCGTCCTCCTCGGACGCACACCAAAGAGTTTACAGATTTTATTTGATGGTTTTGTTTCTTTTATGGGCTCATTAGACCTTTCTGTCAATTTGGGTAAATCCTATGTTTTATGTGCCGGAAAAAAACCCTCTAAGAAATGTACCTTCTTGATAGGGAGTCACAAGATGGAGAAGGTTAAATCATTCTCATATCTGGGCTTACTATTTGATGAGTCACTAAAATGTAATGCCCTGATAGAGGATTGTTGCCGTAAGATGAATGTGGCTAATGGGGCAATAGCTGGGTATGGCCGAAGGTTGGGGAGGTGGTGCCCCGAACAGGTAATGATCCTATATAACTCAATGTGTTGCTCTAAAGTCACTTACGGGGCAGAGGTGTGGGGCTTTGTAAATATTTGCCACCTGCAGCGTGAGGAGAATAAACATCTGCGCTCCGTCCTGAAAGCCCCACACAATCTACCAGCCGCAATAGCACACAGGGAGCTAGGGATCCCCTACCTTGAAGATTCGGTAAAAGTTAGGCCAATTTTAGCCTGGCTTAAAACCTGGATAAACCCGGAGGCGAGCCTAAGCAGGGAAATACTGAAGGACTGCTTGGGCAGAGAAAAATGGTCGCGAATCCCGTGGCTTAGTTACGTAAAATCTGTATTAACAAATTTGGGCCTAGGGAAACTTTTTACTGATCCGTCAGCGATCACCCCCCAGCATAAGACAATTGTTAAAATAGCGTTTTTCGCACACAAAGTCGCTCAGAGAATGGAACAAGAAAGGGCTAAGATCACGGTGTGCGCATATAACCTCGTAAAGATTACAGAGGGAATGGAACCTTACCTGTATTTGTTACACAACGCACAGGAAAGGTTTTTAATGACCCGTTTTAGGCTCAATTTTTTACCATATTTATTGGGATCACCATTAGGGTATTCATCCACTATTGAGTAGAAGGGAACCTGCGGCTGCGACTATAGGTCTCTGCAGGATTCCCTTCACTTTGTATTGTTATGTTCATTTTATTCTGAACCCAGATGTAGATTCTTGGTAGATATTCTGAAAAAATCTAACATAAAATGTGCTAAAGAGGCTCAGTTTTTTTTAAAACAGGCGTCGGACCCCCTTACATTGTGCTGCATCAGCAATTTTATTAAAGTAGCTGTTCGTTTAAGAGCAACCAGAGGGGGGGTGAACTGTGAGATTCCTGTGATTGTTTTTAATGGATCATAATGTTTTATTTAACTCATTGGGACTCTCTTGCTGTACTCATATTAGGTTTCAGGCTAATTGATGGTCTGTTTTTAAATGTATTGAATGTATATTTGCACTTTTATGGTGATTTTTAATCATCGAATAAAGATTATAAATTGAAATTGAGTCTGCAAATTACCTTGGAATATCGCAAACAATGTATTTTTTATGATTGGGCTTATTGCCATGCAGTTGACCACAGCTATATTCAGCCAGCCAGAAAGTCGTTGCACTAACCACGTACTTCAAGATAATTTTGTTGGGTGGGGGAGCTTTTGCTCTACCATTGGGAAGAATTCCATACTCCTCTTTAATGCTAACAGTGAGAATTGCTTAAAATGCATTTAATTAAAATTCTCAGCCTGTAGGTGCAGTGGGGAGAATAACCTGCCTGCAGCAAAGCAGAAACACTACTCTCTTCATAAGCAGTAAGAGAGACTGGGTGGCACTAGATACTTTTCACTGTATGCTCGTTGCACACACAATACTTGTTCTTATATTTGGTTTGTTGGAGATTTAAATGTGTTTCTGCCCTCCATTGAAAGCATGGGGCTGTTCTGGATTCTAAATTCTAGAAGAGTCTTGTAGCAAGAATGTTTCATGCCAGTTTATTTCCTGCTTGCCGAAACTGTGTCAGTGTTACCCGGGCAAATATACAGATATAATTTTGCGTGGCCGTGAAAAGCCATTGGTTGCAGTAAGACACTGGCGAGCCTGTTTCTTAGTGTTTTTTTAAGATATCGGAATTGTGCTGAGAGGGTTAGGAGATTTGCCAATGTTTGCAAACTAATGAGTGTTCCAGTTTTTCAGGGTAATTAGGCAAGGTAAGATGTTGTCAAATAATGGTTCTTGAGTGAGTTTCTGGTGAAAGTTCTTAAAATAGTCTTCCAAACAAAAATATATATGTGTTAGCTGGCAACGGAGGAGGGAGGCAGGGAGAGGAAGAGGGATGTTCTGTTCTTCAGCCTAGTAGGAAAATAAGCAGGAACAGGGAACAAACAGACCAGGGTATGAAAGTGCACTTTATAAGATTATAAGAAACAGGAGGAATCCTGGTAAGCAATGCCTCTGAAAGGCTTGCAGTGGTGCAGAAGATTCAGTCATGTGTAAAATATGTCCCGTTTCACTAAACTGCATCCCTTACACGTGACTGTCTTTGATCCAGTACAAGCTTGTTTAAAAGCAGTACACTGTCAAAAGCATGGCTATGACTTTAAAAGGTAAAGAGGACCTATATCCTTTGTACAGTATTCATTTATCTGTCATTAAATTTGGGATGTCACCCACTGTCAACATGAAGTTATGTGTGTTCTTTGCACTTGATTATGGCCAACTATTTTCCAGATTGTATTCTAGAAATCCTCATCAGCTGCTGCTGTCTTTGCCAAGGTAAAGCTTCCAATGCATTGCACTAGCCAGGAAGAGGTACTTTATAGGCTTGGTGTCATAACAGAAATTAGTGACGGTCCTAAAGGAAATCCCCATTGATAAAGCACCAGGTATTGGTGGCATTCAGTGGGCGCGTTGTACAAATCTTTACCATGTCTTTGCACCTCAGTCAATCAATAGTACTTTAATCGATTACAAATGTAATTATAAAAGTAAAATATACATACACGGACATGTAAAAAATTGAGAAATTAAAATGACCAAAACAAAATAAGACTAATGATTTTAAAAAGGCATCATCTTACGACATTGCATCCTCCTTTGATTACTGTAAAAAGCACAGAGCTAGACTACACTGAACAAAATCGAATCTTTTCAATGTAGGAATTTAAAAATGTTTTTGGTTAATTTAGCAGAATTACTTTAAAAAATACGAAATGCAAAAGTGCCTGCTCAGAGACCCCATCACAGGGACAAACACTTCTACTGGAGGGATGATATTGACCCAGTAGGAAACAGATTTGGGAACGAATAATACCAGTGTGAAAAAGAGTGAGAAGTGTCCTATTCTAATACCCAGCCACTTTCAATAAATATTGTTCAGTTCCCAGGCACGTGTGCAGCATGATATAAGATCTAATGGAGGATTTGAGCAGTTCCACATTTTCCCATTCTGAAACTGTTTAAGAACTGTGACTTTAAATTATACATATCCTGTTTATAAATATTATCTGGGCCTGCGAACAGACCAACTTTCCCCTGTGCCTCTAAAGCATCCTTGAATTAGGACAACCAGGGAATTTTTAGACCTTCCTTGTATTCTAGGCAATCCTTGATGAATGATTGGTTGGTTGAGGGTGAAAAGTGGGTTGGACTAAACTGAGAGCCAAAGTGATAAAGGAGCTAGTTTAATGGAATCTTCGATGTACGGATGGCCAAGCTCCTCATGGCATATAAAAATGAAACAGGAGGGAGGAAGACCCCAAAAACAAAACAAATATCGATTCTCTTCAAGCTTCACACATTTGAGTATCCCCAAACTCTTGCTCCATACAAATCACCCAGGACATATTATCTCTTATAAATTTCCATCAAATCGGCCTACTTGCTACCTATTGTGAAGGTTAAGGAAAAGAAGGCACCCAATGACTGACGTAGTTTCTGCCTCCAAACAAACATTTTGACTTCATGAATTGGAGCGGTGAAATGTGATCCCCAAGTACTGGAACGGAGAAACCTTAGACAGGGTACTACCATCAATTCTTGGCACTCATATCAATCGAGATCATCAACATAATCTTCAGGAGTGTTCAGATGACTTCATCCTGGCATATGGCTTAAGTATTTGTGTTTTGTAAACTATAAGACGTGCTATCAGTTCTTCCAGCCAAATAGCACCCAGTTTCTGTACTGGACTCAGAGGCAAACTTATACTCCAGAGTGCTAGCAATTTATCCATTAAAAACAATCTAATCTCTCCATGGCAACACAGTTTCATCTCTAGTCTAGATAACAATACACACCAATTTTCTCACTTCCATATTAAACTAGGTACAGACACTGCAGACATCTATTTTTCCCTTAATGGAGATAAGTAATTTGATCTGGGGTAGTTATTTCCCTTTTTAACCAACACGTATCCCACCAAGTATCATAGGGGTGGTCCTTTCCAATACAGGGGGGCACGGGTAGAGGGGTGGGTCACCCCAAGTGGGTATGCTAGCACTGCATGACTAGTGCAGGGAAAGAAAAAATGATTTTTTTTATATATATAACCCTCACACACTCAGATAGTGTCATGCTTCATCATCGGTTTCACCCAGACTCCTAACTAACCCTGGGCAAAGCATCACGCTACACTTGCGTAGTTTGTGAAGTTTGTGCTACTTCGCACTACGCAAACTGCATGTAGCACAGTGCAAACATGCGTAGTGTAGCATAGTGCAGCGGTCATTTTTTGCTTGCTCGCGATCCTCAACGTCAAGTTGGCGACCGCGAGCAAGCAAAATGACATCCCGGCGAGACTTTTACCTCATTCGCGATCAGCAACATCAAGTTGCCGATCCCGACCGTGGAAAATAAACCTCCAGGCGAGATTCTTAATGCGGGGGGGTCAGGTTTCTCATTGCGAGTGGTCGCGTATGCTCCTGACTGCTCGCGATGAGAAACTACCAGTCCACGTTGAGAAAGCTGCCACTCGAGTACAAATCTACTCGAGCGGCAGAAAACTACAGCTCGCACTGTGCAAGATGCCGTTTTCGATGATTGCACAGTGCCGGATGCTTGTGCGCACTGTGCAATCATTGAAAACGGCATCTTGCACAGTGCAAACAGGGTACTACGCAGTTCGCGTAGTGCTACGCGTAGCTTGTGAAGTGCACTTTGCGAAGCTACGCGTAGCTCTACTTTGCGAACTACGCCCAGCCCTACTCCTAACATTCAGGGTGAGCTAAACCATTTTCAGGGAGCACTTTTTAGAAGGGTGACCAGGGGGCTTAACTAGAGGTTAACAATCCCTCACCTTCTCCTAGGTATCCCTTTAATAGTGGAGATGGTGGGGAAAGTAAAAACAAAATCTTCTGGGCAATGTGGACTATTATGGTCCCATGGCCCTATTTCAAACCAACATGTTTCAGCACTACTCTAAGGCCTAACAAGTTCCGGGGCTTTAATCAGGCTAACAGACTGGTACCTCTCTGGATTAGAGGTCAAATTAACAAATGGGTGAATTTGTCAGATCAAGGCTCCTCAGGATCGGAATGATGCACAAGAGGTCCACCTCCTGTTATCCCCAGCACTGATATTTATAACACAGAGCAGAAAGGTGAGCAGGCGAAGGAAAGGGTATTGGGAGAGGGAACAGCAGGGAGTACCCATTAAATGTTGCTCAGAGATGTCTAATCTCAATTACTTCTCGCTAAACACAAAGGCATACCTTATAACCAAACGGCCAATCTTCCATAAATTTTATAACATATGTGAAAACAATCAAAGACATATTCCCTGCCAAAGCCTGCAATGACAAAGCGAAACAAATCAACTCCTTTGTTTCTCTCTCTTTCTCTGAAAGCACAGTAAGTCCCACACAAGATAATTCACCAATTATTAACTAGACGCTCCACATACCTCATGAAAAATAAAAGGGAAAAATAACAATAGAACGGGGGTCTTGGAATGAAATGTTTCAGTCACATAACATTACTCCGTGATCACAAATCACCCAAAAAAGAAACATCCTGTAAAAAGTCTTTAACACAACGTACTTTCCATTGTCAGAGAAACGATTCTTCGCGCTTGCAATTGAATGCTAATACAAAGTTGTACAAGCATATAACCAAAAAGAAATAGTGGAACAAAATACTGAAATGACTGTCACAATACTTCCTACCTGGAAGCTGTTTGTAGTCCTCAAGAATCCAATCGCTTCGTTATGCGCTCTTTGCGCTGAAGCAACACGAACGTCAGCTTCTCCTTCCCAATGAAGCCAGTTTGATAGTATCGTCGGGGTCCTCCGCCCACCTACCTCATGATGGGAAACTCCTCCTTCTGTCCAGAAAAAGGGGCGAGCGAACCCAGAAAAATAGCCTCTAGAATCTGTGAGACACCAATGCCTCACCTCGATGGAGCTTACAAAAGAGTGCCTCAACCAGCGACCCAGGAAACCACGGATCGCTTGTCAATCCGGAAACAAACTGGAATTACGCATGCAGCCCGGTGTGCGATGAGTCCTTTTATCCCATGAGTCTCTATGCCTAGCTCATGGGAATTTTAGTCTTTTATCTCGAATTCAGGAGCATGGAAGGTGCTGTCCTCCGTTATTCCTGACGGTACACCCTCCTCCCAAATGCCTCTTAGATCCTGGCTTGCTGGGGTATAACATGCGAGACGCAAGGACTGCCGCTAGAGCATGAACATTAGACACAGGTTCCCATGAGTCGTATTAAGCCGCATACCCTTTCCACGACACCAAATACCACAACACCCCTCTCCCATACTTTGAATCTAGAATGCGCCTCACCTCATATTCCAGATTTCCATACCTCAGTACAGGAGGTGTAGCCAGACACCAATCACTGTTAGCAAGCTTCAACAGACTGCAGTGTATCTGGAGGTGTAAGGCAGACGCAATTTGTAGGCAACAGGGTTGACCTGCCTTAGTAGGGTAAAGGGACCGACGTATCTGGGGTGGAATATACAGCGGACCCTAAAACGTATATTTTTGGTTGATAGTCATACACTATTCGCCTGGTTTATACTGAGGCCCATCTACACGATGTCTGTCGGCCCATTTCTTGTAGTGCTGCTTGGCATTTTGCAAATTAACTTGAATCTTTCATGCAGTGACTGAATCTTTTTGATTTGTGTCTTTACCTCTGGCTGATTGTCGATTTCTTCAGGTTTGGTGATCGCAAGAACCTTAGCATGAAGTCCATTATTTGCTGAAAACTGCGATATTCCGGTAGCACTGTGCCGTGTGTTATTATAGGACAGCTCAGCAAGCCATAACAGAGATGCCCATGATTCCTCTGCTTCTTTGCAATAACAACGTAGGTACTTTTTGAGGGTTTGGTTCAGCCTTTCCGTCTGCCCATCGGTCTGAGGGTGAAAACTGGTGGATAATGCAAAGGAGATGTGCAATTCCTTACACCACATCTGCCTGAAAAAAGCAATAAATTGGAGGTCCCGATCGAAAACAATTACTTCTGCGATACCGTGCATTTCACTACATATTTTAGCACTAAGTGGGCGGTCTGCCCCACTTTGGGGAGGTTTACGCATGGAATGAAATAGCCCATTTTTTCTGAGGCTGTTGATTACCACTAATATGGCAGAGTGTCCTTTGTCCTTTGGTAATCCCAAAATGAAATCCATACTTATGTTCCACCAAGCTTGTTTCAAGGTTGGCAGAGGCCTAAGTTTTTCTCGTGCTTTGGAATGATCTTCTTTAGCCCTTGCACAGACGGCACACTTGGCAACCCATTCTTTTGAATCTGTACCTTGCATATCCCACCAAAAGTGGCTTTGCAGCAAACGTGTAGTTTTTAACCCTCCGGGACACCCAGCTAATACAGACGTGTGACACCATTCAAATGCTCTTTTTTGTAGAACGTTGGAAGGCAGCTAAAGTTTGTTATCCATTAAAGGCAAACCATTGTTTGATAATTCGCTTCTCATGTGCAGCAACCCATTGATCCCAATTATCTTCAGAATGGTGCTTCTTTACTTCCTCTAAGAAATTCTCGATCTTTACAACACAAAGGACCTTTGAAGGATCAATGATAGGTACGTCATGTACTTATTTTAGGTTGTTGGCAAGGTGTCAGCCTTCCTGTTCTCAATGCCTGGTCTGAAAGTGATGATGGAATCATATTCTGCAAAGAATATCATCCACCTCATTTGTTTCTGTGACAACCGCCGAACTGTTTTCAGATATTGGAGGTTTCTGTGATCAGTTTAAACAGTGACCTGATGGAGCGCCCCTCACAAATAGTGTCTCCACTCTTGGAAGGCTCTTTTGATGGCCAGCAGCTCTTTTTCTGATATGGTATAATGTACTTTGGTGGCATTCAATTTCTTAGACCTATATGCCACAGGGTGTAACTATCCTCTTTGTTTATCTCTTTGTGATAATACAGCTCCTACTGCCAACTCTGAGGTGTCTGCCTCTATGACAAAAGGCACGTCTGACTGAGGATGTCTGAGAACAGGAGCGGAGGTAAACTTTCTTGAGAAATACAAATGCATCCATGGCATCACTAGTCCACACAAAAGACTCTCTCCTTCTCAATAGTCTCGTAGTCTCGATATGGGAGCCGATATGTGGGAGAAATGCAAAATAAATGGACGATAATAATTCGCACATCCCAAAAAGCATTGCACTTCTTGTACGTTGGTAGGTACTGGCCATTTCTGTACAGCTTCCACTTTCCGTTCAGTCATACTCAACCCAGAAGGACTCCGCATTACTCCCAAGAATTCCACTTCCTTCACGTGGAAATCACATTTGCTCAACTTGCAACACAACTGGTGTTCCTTCAACTTTTGCAACACCAACAAAACATGACACATATGTACATCCTCTGACACCTAATAGATCAGGATATTGTTGATGTATACCACCACAAACGTGCCCACGTATTCCTTCAGCACATCGTTCAGGAAATACTGGTAAGCAGCAGGGGCATTGCATAACCCGAATGGCATTACAGTATATTCATACCCATATTGTGTCTTAAAAGCGGTTTTCCACTCATCCCCCTATGTAATCCTCACCAAATGGTATGCACCACATAAACCTAGCTTTGTGTATACAACTGCTTCCTTAATTTGATCAAGCAAAACCCATACTAAAGGAAGAGGATACCTTTTTCTGATGGTGTTCTTGTTCAGCATGCGAAAGTCTATGCACTTTCTTAAAACGCTGTTTGCTTTGGAGATAAGAAAAAGTGGAGAAGCAGCTGGCGAACGAGAAAGTTGAATAATCTAGCCAGATAATGATCCAGAGACTCTCTCAGATATTTAGTCTCTGACTCAGACAATGCGTACACTGTACATGATGAGATCGTGGCTCCTGCTACTAAATCAATTTGACAATCTTACTTCCTATGAGGAGGGAGGTTTTCAGCCTGACTTTCGCTAAATACCTCTCTGTACTGTGTATACTCTTGGGGCAGTTCTGACACAGTTACTAGATATGGTATGCCTGGTAACATGCCACAGCAGCCGTGACCGTTCAACATGAGGTAACTCCGAGTTGTCCAAATATTGGATCAATCACTGCAGCTGGTGAACCTTGCAGGTGACATGATAAGCTGTTAGAGCAACCATCGCAGACCCCGTATAAATTAATAGCCTGACAAAGGAGAGAACCGCTTAGTGCGTTTTCACAGTTTTTACCACTAAGAAACACTTCACGTCCCCCACTCCAACATCTGTGTGTGTAAGGTAAATCCCAGGATGACTTGATGTATTCTTTACCCAACTTTTCATATGTGCCAGCTGGTATGTGTTTTAGGCAATACTGAAAATGGAAAATTGTAACAGGCAGAGTAATTCTTCCATGTATAATCCGTTCAGTAGCTGGTTTCTCTGCTATCGTAAATGGTACTCTTTCCAGTTTTTCAATGCTCAGCACCGTATAGTCTGCTCCCCTTTGTGCCAATTTGATCTGTTTATCAGTGAGATTGAATTCTGAAAACAGTGACGTAGTATTGATTAAACGCCAAGGCACATAGCCAACGTCCAGCCTAATAGCATGATAGAATAAAGTTGCGACTGACCATGTTGCAACATGACTAGGGGTGGGCGTAGTGGGGCTATGCGAAGCTTCGTGAAGTGGGGAGGAAGCTAAGCCCACCCACACATTTCACGTAGCCCCACTACGCGCCAGCCGCCTCCCTCTCGCCCTCTTCTACATGCCTAATTTAATGTTAAATAGAATACAAGTAAATTAAAAAGGACTTACCTGATATGCGGTGTCCCGGGGCTCCCTCTTCTACTGTTGCGCCGACTTCTTCCAGCCAAATGCACATGCGCGGGCGCATGTGCATGCGCATCTGTTCTGTTGTGAAGCAAAATAGTATGTACGTCGACCTCCCCCTCTGAAGTGTCTTCACTATCAGGTGTAGGTGTAGGTATGGACGGATTGCTCATGTCTTTGATCTTGGCTAACCCAAGGCAAGACGTTTGTTGGACAGTGTCATTCAAAAACATAATTTGCTCAGGTACTATACAGGCTCTTAATAAAGCTTCTATCGCGTGTACTTGCCAATCTTTTGTACCCCAGACAGTTTTTGTCTCAATGTTGTTTTTCCAAAAGTCGAAACCTAGTCCGGACAGTTGGGCATAAAAGGCTTCAGACTAAATCTGTTTTTGTGTTTGTTAACATAGTTTTTAGTCCCGTTTTGTTTGCATTTCTAAAATAAAATTAATCTGGATTGAATACATTGAAACCAGAAAAGTACGGAAACTTATTAGCAAAGGTTTTTGAGCTACCCTTTGGTGGCGTAGGACAATGTTCCCATTGGTTATACATATATACATTTCAAGGCATTGTTGATTTGTGCAAGAAATGATGACCATAGTGATTATAGCAATACATTTGTTCATAGTCTGAAGAACCTTCTAAATATTCATCATATTATTAACAGTCTTGAAGTCCCAATCATCAGAAAAGGTACTAGATGAAACAAAGTCACTTAATGAAATCTTGAACTGGTGTAGAATCTTCAACAGCTCCGACGGGCCAAAAATGTAATATTCTGTTCGGGCCCAAGCTATACCATCAAGTATAGGAACGGCTGTGATGAGATGATTTGTGTGGTTTGAGGAGTAAGTTGATGTTCTTAATTGCTGTGTCATTTTGACAGACCTTCCATTTATCAGTATACCCAGAGTTATCACCAGAGCTAATCAAAGTAGAAGAAAAAATATTCCCAAGACAATCCAAAGTTCAATCCATGGTGAAACGAGATACGTTTTTTCCAGGTGATGAAATAAAATTCAGTTGCTTGTTCTTTAAAGTTCTTTATGCTGGCGTCTTTCAGGTTCGCTGGGCTCCTTAGAAAATGTATCAAAGTTAATAATAGCCAGAGGCAGTTCTGTCTATTGTAGGGATTGCATCAGGATTTGTTAAAATCGCTGGAACCACTTGATCACTTGTTACTTCATTGTAGACAGGTGTTTCTTGACGAACTGTTATTTGGGTCTCAAGAGGTACAAGTTCCATAGCTTTGTTGCATAGTCCTTCTTTTCTCACTGTAGATTCTTCAAAGATGATGATCCTCTTGGATTATAGCTAGATTAGTGCATCTGCTACTTGGTCGGAGTCCACTTGGCCTACTGCTTAGTATTGGCCACATAGTGTGGTTTGATCAAGTCGATGGACATGAACCTGTTCTCCTTTTTACCAGCAAGGGGCGGCAGTAAAACTGTTTTTGCTCCGTGGATTGCTAGGACAGGTACTGGTTGTCTGTAAGAAGGCCCAAATTCCTTCTTGTCCGCGATCTTTTCTCTGACTGGATCACCAAGCTTTGGGATCCAGACAGGGCTTGCTGGGACGGTTGGTTTTTCGCCAGTGGTGGTTGGCTTCAGGAACACATTGCTTTGTTTCGTTCTTAATTCATTTAAGTCCTGTAAAACAGCCAAATAATCTTTGATATCAAATGTTTTTTGTTCCACCACTGATGTCTGACAATCAAGGTCGGGGACCAACATTCTTGTCCCAAAAAGTACCTCATTTGTAGTGATACCCCGTAGAGAACCTCTTGGCAAGTTATTTAAACTACGTTGGACACTTATTAGGTGTTTGACCCACCCGTCACCCGAACCTAATACCCTAGCTGTTATAGATTGCTTTATGTCTCGTTTTTTTCTCTTCACAAACAAATTTCCCTCAGTATGGAATGGACTAGAATACCGCAATGCAACTCCCAAACTGGCCATGGCTTCTTTGTAAGCTCGAGAGCTAAACACAGGACCCTAGTCAGAATATAGTGTGCCGATTGCGTATGTGCCGATAAAGACTCGCAAATCTTTTATAACAATTCGAGCGTCAGCCGAATGCTGAGGCCACATCCAAATAAACTTTGAACACAAATCCACTGCGACCCTGATATATTTATAGTTACCATCCCTTTGTAAGGGACCGCAGTGATCCAGGTAAACGCAAGCTAATGGTTTATCTGAAGTTAACAGGGGCGTCTGCGCATGACTTTTCACAGTAGAGACTTTCATCTTTTGGCATATTTCACAGTCCAAGACGTAGTTTCTGGTCTGTTTCCTCATGCGTGGCCACCAGTACCTCTGTACGATACTGTGGCGGAAACACCCTCTCCCCCACTCCAGGGATTCGAGCAAATAGAACATTGTTCGCATCAGTTATGAGTATTTGAGTGGAAACTCTTTAGGTAACGTACTACCGCTGCCTTTGCTTGTAGCATTGACAGTCAGCATTATTTCACTGTCTATTCTCGTTTTTGAACGAGTGATTGCAGCTACGGAAGCCGTTTGCACAGCTGCCTTCGCGGCTTCATCAGCCAATGAATTCCTTTCAACGTGAACGCCATCACGTTGATGACTCAGCGTATGTATTACGTGAGTGTTTTGTAGTCCTTCTAGTAATTGAACTACTTGTTCCCAAAGTGTTTTATGCTTAATTGTGCCACCTTTTGCCTCTTTGAAACCGTTTTGAAGGCAATTCTGTAAATATTCATTATAAGACTGTACACTATAGAACGAATCGCACACTATGAGTGTGGGGAATTCACGATCCGTGTTTTCAAGTACCAACTTGAATGCTTGTAGTTCAGCTCGCTGAGCTGTACAATCTCCTAGAGATTGCATTTTAGTGACCATTGGTCTAAATTTGCCATCGCGCATATGACGTTCAACGATTGTGCACGCCGCACTATAGGCTTGTTTACCCCCCGTAGCGGGTTGAGCTGATCCATCAGTATAAATTATACATTCATACTGGTCAAGAGGCAGAATTTCAGTACACAGAGGACATTCTTGTTCGTATTGTAGAAATGCTTGTATTTTCAAATATGGATCAAAACATATTCAACATCTGTTGCAGTAAGAGAATTAACCCATTGTATCCATCTCGGATGTAAAACTTCAGGATTTGGAATGCTCGCTTTTGTCACTGCCTCTAAGGCAGGTACAGATGTTATGACCATAATGTGTTTCCCCTATGCTAGAGCTCTTTCTTTTGCTACAGCGGTTTGAACACCTGTGAGAATTTTTTCTGTTGAAGTGAATTTCATTTCTGCTTGTGTGTACAAGTGTGATTTGTAAGCTATTGGAACTTTTTTACCCTCATTAAAAGTTAAGTAGGTGAATCCGCATTGACCCAGAGTGATTCGGATCACTAAGTTGCGTACGTTTACGCGTGCTTGCAAATGTGTAGTTGCTAACAGTGGTGGATCCTCCATGGGGGCGTTTGGGTGCCGCCCCACTGCTTTCTCACCGTGCGAGAAGGCAGAAACAAATAGTAGAGAACTACCATTTGTTTCTGCCTTCTCGCACGGCGATAAAGCAGAAGTTCCTGCTTGAGAGAGTGGGAGGGGTTACTCGAGGGCAGGAGGGAGTGGCTTTCCCCACTGTTGTTAATACTGTCTGTTTGGGCAGCCTGAGAGGCTGTCCAAACAGACAGTATTAACTGTATCAATAACAGCGGGCAAGCCGCCTCCCCCCTGCCCTCGAGTAACCCCTCCCACTCTCCCTGTTCTCTGTATGCTGCCGCATACAGTGAAATTACGTGGTGTTGGGGCAGCCGGCCGAACCTATCACAGCGCTGTGCTGTGGTGGAGGGGAGGGAGGCTGCTTGGCTTCCTGCGTGACGATGAATTCAAGAACAGGACGGAGCGGGAGTCGGGACGTCTGGAGTCGGAACTAACTTGAAGGCGGGAAGGTAAGGTAAGTTAAGTTTATTGACTTTGTTTTATTATTTTATTTAAAATTATCCCGCTTCCCCCATCCCTCCCCTCCGCAGAGCGACAACACCATTTCCACCCCCCCCCCCACCTGTATTGCCGGCCGCGACTGGCGTGTTCGTGCCTGGCGCCCAGGTCTCTGCCTTTATACAATGTTTGTTTAGTTTCATTGGCCACAACGCATTCAAGCTGAAATAACTCACAAAAACGCATTTGTCTCTTATTGTGCAAACCTACAGTTAAAACTGGAGCCAAGTTTTAGTAAAATGCTGCCTTGGAGCACAGAGGGCAAACGCTTCCGGGGGAGGAGAGGGGAGGCAAAGCAGAGATGTGTTTGTAATAACCGTACGAGACGGAGACAGGAGGGGAGAAAATGCCTTGACTTTGAAGTGAGTCATAAAGTGTGTGCGTCTTTTTGGGCCGATGTCTTGCCTTCGAGGCTCGTGCTCCCCGTAGCACTGAGATGATTGTGTGGCCCGTGGAGACATACATTATTTAAGTGGATTTGAGTTTACAGCTTTTCTAGCGAGCGAACAATTTATTCACAAAAAAGTTTTAAAGTATGTTTTCACAGATTAACTCGCATGATGCATCAGATCTGGATCTCCGACCAAATGCGAGTGCCCAGGCGTTACTGTCGGATAAATGCCACATTTTAGCCACAGAAGCATTTACAATGGCACCTGTCATAGAGAAGAGAATAACTTTTATGATTTGCGGTGATCACTGATATACATTTCCAAGTCAAGTCAAAAAAAGCTTTATTTCTGGGTTATTTTGAGTCTGTTTAATGTCTGTCCCACCAGGCATCAGGAGAAGGGTCATGTGAAGAAATGCGAGGTGCACCCTTGATGCGTTCATGCTTGCTGGCTGCGCTTGCTCGCCACAGTGCGCCGTCCACTACTTTACGCTCCGCCACTTTCAAATGTCACCAGCCCCCACTGGTTGCTAACATGCCTTTTTGTAGTGAACGCATAATTTATGTGTGTTTTTGTGTTCAATTTACTGTTTTAATATCAGGTTTGATTAATTCGTAGAGAGGTTTAACCCTTTCTGTGTAATTTAGAATGGAAGTTCTTCCGAAATTCAGGAAACCTATAATTGACAGTAAGTTTTTCAGCATTTTTGGAAAGTTTGCTGCTAGGCTTTTGCCTTCACTTGAAAATTCATATCCTAGAAAGAGGACGATTAAATGGGCAATTCTAGATTTTTTAAATTGAATTTATAATCCTCAGAGGCAAATCCAAGTATAATGGTGTTCACCCGATTCAAGTGCCTGTCCAAGTCATCATCTGTCAGATAAATGTCATCTACATATGATAATGCTTCATCATCATAAGTTTGTAGTAACTCTGTTACTCTCGCTGAGAATAACCTAGGACTATTCTTGAGTCCTTGAGGGAGACAACAGAAGTGACACTGTGTCCCCATCATTGAGAAAGCGGTCAAAAACCTGCTTTAAGGTGCAATATTTTGACAAAAGAACCGTTAGAAATATCTAACGTGGTTTTATATTTTTAACGCACAATGTTATTCAATAATGCTGAACTGTGTGCATTTTGCACTGCAAATGTTTTGCAACAAGATTTTAGATGTCGGTAATCCAATACTAGATGATATGTATTGTCTGATTTGGAGACAGGAAACAAAGGATTGTTCATTGACGAGGTGCATGTTTTAATCACGTATTCAAGTTGGTCTAAGATCTCCCTGACCTGTTTTTTTAGCTTTTTGCTTAACTGGATACTGCCTTTGCACAGTTGGTTGATTATTTATTTATTTATTTTTTCTTTTTTTTTTTTGGGTGTAAGATGTTTATTGCACTTTCCATAGCAAAACAGTTACAATCAAGGCGCCTACAACCGCAATGGGCCGGCTACAATTTTACACAGCAGATAAAAGATGTCATTTAAGTTACACAGCCCATCAGCCGACATCCAACGGACCGGCGGCGTCCCGGTTGCATAGTTCAGATAGTGCTGTCAGTGCTGTTATCGTGTTTCTTACTTCTTCTTTTGTATTTTAAAAATTCAGTTAACATAACATTACTTTACTCAACCTGCAATTAACCTCAAACCACAAGAGCTCTGTATCACAGCATCCTCCCTCCTCAGTGCCATCTTGACAGTTAATCTCAAACATATGTCTGTATTCGCAGCCTGTACATTTCAGCCCTCATCCACTTCCGACTCTGATGTACCGTGTGCAAGCAAATAGGCACGCAAGAATCCCCAATAATCTTTGGGTTAGACCCAATCGGCAATTCTTCCTCATATGTGTTGAGTGTGTCCTGACAATACGTCATATCCTCCAGCCACTGCTTCGTCTGTGGACCCCTTTTGCTATTCCAGTGGAGGGACACCCTTCTTTTGGCCAACAAGAGTGCCACAGCACAGAACTTACGCTTCAAGGCCCTCAGCTGCGGAACAATACCCAACAAGCAGATTTTCACCTCGCATTCCAATGATATTCCAAGCATTTCATTCAGAACTTGTATAACTTGTTCCCAGTATCCCGCCACTTTACGACAATGCCACGCTAGATGTATGAAATCTGCATCTTCCTGACCACAGCGGTAACACTTGGAATCCTCTCTCAGGCCATATCTGTGTAATCGCTGTGGTGTGTAATACACCTGGTGCAAGTATTTATAGTGAATGATTCTCAAGTTTCCGTTAGGCGTCAACATGTTAGTTAGCATACAACAGGCACTCCACTCGTCATCAGTTAGCGGCATCTCCAACCCCGCACTCCACCTATCCTTAGCCTTGTCCGTATTTCCACCTACCGCGGTCTGTAAGCTTGCATATAGTTTGGACACCAAGTGTGATGCAGTGGGCGCGGCGAGGAGCAATTGTAGCGGATCCAGTGTTTTAGGTTCTTCCGGGTGTGTAGGATAGTGCTCCTGCAGTGCCCTCTGCAATCTATAGTAATTAAAGCTGAACAACAGGGATGGGTTGCTGATGTAGTGTAAGTTGGCCAAGCTCTGAAATTGACCCCCTGCATACATGTCGCCTAGCTTGTCTATACCAGCCCGTTTCAAGAGGTCCATGCCTACTTGCTCCTGCGTCACCGAAATGGCAGGGTGATGTGCTAGTGGAAGTGCTGGTGCATACAGCGGCAGGCTGTCCGCCACTTTTCTCATCAGTCTCCAAGCCTCAGTGGTAGTGTTTACTGTATTAATATCTCGTCCGTGTAACTTGGGGCGTTTATGTGGCAACATATTAGCTAGTGGTATTGGGGCGGTGTCACCCGCTTCCACAGCCACATGGGTCAGAAAGGGTATTTCGTGGAACCAGTAGTGCGCGAATTGCGCTTGTGCGCATAAATAGTAAAGATAGAAGTCTGGAACCTTGAACCCTCCCTTAGCATACGGTAGCGTCATGGTGCGTAGCTCCATTCTTGCTTGTTTCCCTGCCCAAAGCAAACTGAGTACCAGTGTGTTGATGTTACGGAACACTGCTGCTGGCGGCCTTATTGGGACATTATTAAACAGGTAAAGGAACTTGGGTAACAATACCATTTTAACGATCGCGGCCCTGTCGGCCAGCGACAGAGGAAGTCTATTCCACCTTTTAATTTTGTCTTCAAGGGATGCTATGGCTCTGCCGTAGTTTGTCCTGATGACCAATTCAGGGTCCCTATGGAACCAAATGCCTAGGTACTTCGTCGGCTCGTCTTGCCATTCCAGTGGGTATTCTAATTGTGTGGGGCGCGTACTATCTGTTAAAGACAGGATCAGAGATTTATCCCAATTGATTTGCAATCCCGATTGCTGACCGAATTTTATGTATTCCCGTAATAGCGGATTTAAGTGCTGTTCCGGGTTTTTCACATATAATACCATGTCGTCTGCATATAGCGAGATGTGAATGGGGCGTGTAGGCATTTGTAGTGCAGAGTAATGATGGTGTTGTCGTATTTTACAAGCCAGCGGCTCTAATATTAACGCGAATAGCATCGGTGAGAGCGGGCAGCCTTGTCTGGTGCCCCTACTGATTGGTATCGGGTCCGAAACATACCTGTTTACTCTAATGCGAGCCGTTAAATTTGTGTATAGCATCGTTATCCACCCCAGAAAGATAGGGGGAAACCCCATCCTCTCCAGTACTGCATGCATGAAAGGCCATCCAATAGTATCGAATGCCTTTGCTGCGTCTAACAGCACCGCCACTGCCTTCGTCTCGGGGGCTAGATAGTGCGCTAATGCAAACAGTGTCCGGGTGTTATGTGTGGTGGCCCTATCTGGGATAAAGCCGGACTGATCAGGTCTTATTAATAGGGGCATTAGTGGTTTCAGCCTATCCGCCAGCAGACTTGCTATTATTTTCGTATCTACGTTCAGTAGAGACAGGGGGCGATAAGAATCACACTTGTTCTTCTCCTTGCCCGGTTTCAGAAGTGTAACTAGTAGCGCCTCCCTCAGAGATGCCGGCATTATCTGGGCTTCGTGCGCTGCGCCATATAACCTCACTAGGTGTGGAGCGAGCAAATCCGCATATGTTTTATAAAATTCTGTCACATAGCCGTCAGGGCCCGGTGCCTTGTTGTTGGGCAATCTCCTAATGGTGTCCGTCACCTCTTCCACTGTGACAGGGCGTGCTAGATATTCCCTATGACTATTTGCTAGCCATGCTATCTCCACATCTTCCATGTATTTTAACAAGTCTACTCGCGAGGGCGATGGGCGCGCCTCGTAAAGTGTGCCGTACGTTGTCATGAATTCCCGCATTATCCCTTTTACATCAGTAATCTCTTCTCCGGTCGATGTGCATATGGATGTGATATTTTGTGTTTTCTTACCTGAGCATATTTTCTCAGCCAGCGTTCTACCCGGCCTGCCCCCCTCACCATAACGTCGAGCAGTCGCTCGCTTAGTAACATATCTAAGTTCATCTAGTGCAAATCCCCTATGTTCCGTCAACAGAACCTGGATGTCCCCAAGTACTTTAGTATCCCGCGTTTGCGTGTAGTGTTGTTCCAATGCCTGTATTGCTGTTTCTCGTGTGTGCAGTTGATGTCGGATATCCTTAAGTATGCCTGAAGTTGTACTGATGCACACCCCCCTGATTGTGGCCTTAAAGGCTTCCCAAAGCAATCCTGGATCTTCTGTCGTCGGGCCATTCAGATTAAAATACTCTACAATTGCATCGTGTATTGTGGTGACATATAAGGGGTCTCTCAAAGCCGCTGCATTGAAGCGCCATGTGAAGGGCGGTGGCTCGTAATGCGGGATATTAACTTCCAGGAGCACTGGATTGTGGTCTGATAATGTTCGTGGTAAATGTTTGATGCACACTACGCAATCCAGCACTTCTTGCGTACCCAACCAGTAATCCAGTCTGGCCCAACTATTGTTAGCTGCATTAATGTGCGTTGCCGTTATCTCCCCAGGGTTACCAACTCTCCACAGATCTACCATCCTCAGGTCCTCCATTGCATCATGCATCATGTTTCTAGCATTCCCATGTTGTTCCGGTGTGTGCGCTGCCCTGTCTAGCGTGTCATGCAGCGTTACATTAAAATCTCCTCCCCATATCACATGTGTCATCTTCAGGTCATCAACAGTTTGCCATACCTTTCTGAAAAATCCCGGATCATCAACGTTAGGGCCATAAGTATTCACCAACAGTAGTCTCTGTCCTCTCACCCTACCCGCCACCATCACGCTCCTCCCCTCCGAATCTGTGTGCACATCCATGATCTCAAAATTCATACCCTTCTTAATTAATATGCTCACCCCTCTGGAGTAAGTCGAGTAGGTCGAGCTGGACACAGATTCAGCCCATTTAGTTCCCAGAGAGGTTGAGCCGTCTCGTGCCAAGTGCGTTTCCTGTAAGAAAACTATGTCAACATGCATACGGTCTAAATAAGCGAATATTTGCCTTATCTTTTTCGGGTTACCCAGGCCCCGGATGTTCCACGTTAAGAATTTCAGCGTATTACTACGTGACATTTGTACGTTGGCGGACTGTTACTAAATATGCTAGGTGTTTCACAAGCAGTGAGTGGCACAAGCCAAAATCTCCATACAGCGTTGCAGTTGGTTGATTATTTACTTGGATTTTATGATGAGGTGAGTCCTCATCCCATCTTACATGATTTTTGTACACTGCTGGGGCTTGGGCTACTGCCCATTTCCTGGCATAAGTATACTTTAAATGAATTGGAATATGGTTAGAGAAGGCTGGCATAATGATGTCTTTGCCATGTGGGCACTCCCTGACAAATTGTGGTGGCCAGGCTTTTTCAGCTAGAAGTATATTGTAACCCCTCTCCCAAAAGAGTGCTTGCACTTTTCTTGGTATGTCTCCCTCCATCCGGAGAGTTATTTCATATAACCTATGTGGAGAACTAATCCTGGTGTCTGCAGTTTCAACTTGAATGAATTCATTGAAGTCCACTGTCTTCAGAAGACCCTTCAGGTTCTGGCGAGCTATTGTGACTTCTGCTGCACTGTCCAACATTGTCTGAGCCCATTCTCCGTTCTTGAGTTGTGTCCTCAAGATCCTCGACATGTCTGATTTTAGACCTGCTACCTTCTTTTTGGTAAATTGAGGTTTCTTGTTTTTCTGAACTTGTTGATCGTCTTTGGACTTCATGCGTTCTTCCTTGTTTTCTGACCGTCCTCTTCCTTTGGATTTCTGTGACGAAGTCTGAAAGGAACGAGAAGAACGTGTATCAGTGTCTTGATATCTATCAGGTTTTCTCAAATTATCTCTATTCCTGAGGTTGTACCTCTTTTTCAGAGGGCTCCTTTTGAGGAGACCTACCTGGGGATTGAGAGCGCTTCTCTTTAGAAGTTTGTTTGCTATTTCCCACTTCTTTTTAGAAGAGGTAGGAGTGCTTTTAGTAAAGACCTTTTCAGGACTTTCAGACAGTTGTGGTTTAACTGGTTTCCCACCCAAACTGTCTCTGCCTAATTCTTCATAGGATTTTTCAATTATTCTGGCTAATTCTTGAGGTTGTTCTGTTACATCAAATTCCCTCAATTTCTGGCGGATCACCACTGATGCTGCTTCACCTTTGATATTAGCTAATATTATTGCTGAGACCTGTTTGAAATCTTTCAGTAGTTTCATACCCAAATTTAAAGCAGGCACTGCCACGTATTCGTTTTGAATCTGTTTCAGGACATCTGGTATTACCGCCATCGACGGAACACCACGTGTTTTAGTGTAGATTGCAGCGAAGACTATACCCCAAGTGGTGCAGCCCTCCAGATGTGGTGTGATCCCCATTGGTAAACAGATTGTTAAAATTCTGTGTTTCTCATGATAGCTAGTATTAGGAAATACAGCCTCGATTTGAGTAATTTTTTTGAGCTATCCAGAATGGAATTTGGTCACGTTTTGTAGGTAATTTACCTATGACTAAGTGTAAAGTCTGTGGTGTAATTTTTTGTGTATTCCCCTGATGAAAGGTTTGTTGTGGAATAGCTACTGTAGGTTGGACTGTAAGAGTCCGCATGACATATTGAACCAATTGTCTGTAAATTTTGATTAACTCTTTAAGTTGAGTGAGTAATTCTACGTCTGACATGTCGTTAATTTCAGGATGTGGTGTATAGCCAGCTAAAATCGGCCATGTTGCTCCTGGTCTACCTAGTGGACCGAGCCTGGTAATATGATTTAAATGTTTTAGGGCACCTTTAAACCAGAGCTCATGCTCCTTGGTATGTGAGTGGAATTTCAATATTCTTGAATGGAATATATTCCTCTGGTGGATCATCTTCTTTGTAGAAGTGAAACATGTGTTACTGGATTTGCTTCTGGGAAGACTATCCATGAATAGAATACCTCTGTCTGGTGATATTCATGTGCCTCTATAACAAAAACTGCCCTACCCACTCTCGATGTTAGACCGTGTTTTATAAGTTTTATAGTGATGGCTTTCTTTAAATTTGGAGGAATGATTATAGCATTCTCATCGGTTTCTTGGAAACCTGTATAGTTTAAAACTGCATTGGCTGGATCAGCCACAGCTCCACCGGTTTGGGTGTTGTTATCCCCGTTTAGGGACATGTTTTTGTTTAATGAAAACCGCAGAACAAGTTTCAAGCAAACAAAGATAAAGTGCACAATATTTTTGAACACTGTATCCTTCAACGTTGAACAAACCAAAAACTAATACATAGGATTTTTCGTTCTACTCAGCTATGGTGGATATTATCCCTTACCCACTCCAGACGTCTATTGGAGTATTATGAGTAGTGGGTCTCTGAGAAAAGCAGGACTGACTTACTTTAGTATCTAGCGTTAAATTAGTGCCTTACCAAATGTTGGGCGCCATGTAGTGTAGTTCCTATATTCCCAATAGGCTCTGCGCATTGGAATAATATACACTATAGATTTTACAGAGGACTGAGGTCAGTATGTCTCCATCGAGTATATTATACTTAATTGTGTGTGTACCCGCTAACTCAGAGGTCACTAGAAACTTTCTCGAATGAACAAGAAGGGATTAGTCTCTGACAACTGCATAAACATGACAACTTTGTTTCCCCTAGAATCAGAACAGTATCTTCAGAGTCGTGGAAACAATAGATAACTATTTCACTCAGTCAACTGTGCATGCTTCGTTTCTACAGAGTTGCATAGAAATAGAGAGACCGGCGTTTCAATAAAAGGGGGTTTATTGAACAGTCTTCTTTCTCATGCAATCATTATGAACTGCTACAATCGTTAGAATGCGAAGTATAATGCGTACAGCATGAACAGTAATATAAAATAATAGAGGAGGAGCTACGTGTGCATCCGAGATGGCCGCGTGAGCACAGGGCTCCCGAGTCCCTTGCCGCCCTCCGCATATATCCTGAAAGATATCCTGACTTTGACGACGGGTTCTTGAAGATGAACCTCAGCTGACACCTTAGCTGTTTTCAAAATTTCATTTGGACTTCGGGAACCGCAGATAAGCCGATCGGAGTTTTTGAGGCCCGCCCTACGGCGACACCAGGGGCTGCACACCAAGACGCCGGGAAGTAGTTGAACAACAACGGCCTGAGGGGCTACCCCTGTTGCGCTGAGTTGACTTTCGGTTTCGTTCTTGGGCCTCTGGCCTCTTCTGATTGCGTGATTGCTTCGCACCCCCACCGAGGTCTAGCCTAACTCTGCTTCTCTATGATATGCCAACGGTCGTGAGTGCTTGGGTTTTGGGCTGAGCTGCTGCTTTTGCCCCTGCGGCCCACTTTCGTGATCTTCGGTGGTCTGGTGGTGAGCGGCCATTTTCACCAGGTCTTGCGGGCCCCTTCGGGGCTCACCATTCAAAATGACTGCCAGGCCTGACAACGAGAAGCGGAAGACTAAAACGCCTCTACGTGGGGGACCGATCCAAACCAACGTCATGGATCGCTATACCCAACCCAAGGGGTCCCCCGGTGGCACCAGTCGAGCTTTGGAGGACCCCAATGACGACCCGGCTGCGACGACCGAATTGACTCTGCAGGATTTCATGGGCGGCATTGCCAACATGAAGGTTTCCATTGGTCAGCAATACGAGACTCTCGCTCTCAAAATTGACACTGTAGCCGTTGATGTTACTTTGATCAGAGCTGATTTGTTGAATACAATTGAAAGGGTCAAGTCTCTAGATCTGAAGACTTCTAGCCTCACGACCGATGTGTCTGACCTGCAGACGGAAGTTGGAAACTTGCGATCCTCCAACGATCTCATGGCCCATCGACTGGAGGATTTTGAAAGCAGGGCCCAACGCAATAACATACGCCTTATTGGGGTCCCTGAAAATTCTGGTACTCTGGCAACGGATCTCCTTGTGGAGGACCTCGTCTTGAATCACCTTGCCCCTACAGGCCTGAGTTAATTCTTTGCCCTGGAGTGTGCCCATCGAGTGCCAAGTCGGGTGCCTCTCCGAGACCTATCATCGCCAGGATCTTCAATTTCAGAGACAGAGACATTATCCTGCAGGCCTCGAGAGTGAGTGGCCCCATAAAATTCGAGAACACGACGGTGAGTTTCTACCCGGACTTCAGCCAGCTTGTTCAGAGGCAAAGGATGGGATTTCAGGGAGTGAAGCGAAGGTTGAGAGACTTGGGCCTGAAATATGCAATGCTATTTCCAACCAGGCTGCGTTTCGAATATGAAGACCGGACTTTCTTCTTTGATCGTCCCGACGGAGTTAGTGACTGGCTGGATACCCTTCCCAAACAGAATGACTCAACCGGGCATCCGGGTGGAGCCGAGGGCGGTGTATCAGAACAAGAGTGACTTTATGATTCCTGATTTCTGAACACTTCACATGTCATTCGGCTGGGTTCGATACTTCTTCTACTACTGTGTTCTATTACTGTATACCCGAGGGTGGCGGGGGGAGTGGGACTCTTTCCTCCTCAGGGGTTTCTTTTTGTAGACTAGTTTAATGATAGGGCGACAGGCACACTGCAAGTTGGGGTGGCTTTTGAGTCTAACGCAGGGGTGCAGGGTGGGGGCGTTGTAACGGGTTCTAGTTGGGGGGTGGCGGGAGGATTCTGGGTGTTTGTGAGTTTCTTTCAAGGCAACGTATCATTTCTCTTACTGATCTGGTCATTGTGTTCGTTATGGGGTGGATTCAGCACTTCTTTTCAGGATGGGGGTAGTGGGTTGAAACTAATGTGTTGGAATGTCAATAGATTGGGGGATAGGATAAAACGGGGTGTGGTGTTACAGTTGCTGCGGCGCCTCTCCCCTGATATTGTATTATTGCAGGAAACGCATCTGGTTGGGAACACGTATCGTCTTGTGGCACACTCTGGATTTACCTCTGGTTCTAGGGGTGTGGGTATCCTCGTCAGGTCCTCCCTCCCTTTGGCAATAGATGATGTGATTCTTGACGATAGGGGCGCTACGCTGCTCTCACTGGTAGATGGGAGGGGAGGACTGTCTCATTTGTTACTGTATATATCCCGCCGGGTCTACAGACTTCGACTTTTGCGGATCTTGGGCGTGTAGTACTGAGTGTTCCCAGAGGGCATCTTGGTGATGGGCGGAGACTTCAACTTGGTTGTCTCCGGTAACGTGGATCGCTACCCCCCCAGAGATCTTATCAAGTCTCAATCCTGGTTGAGTGGGTTCTTGGAGACCCTGGGTCTGGTAGACTGTTGGAGGTTGCTGCACCCGGATCAGGTGCAATACACCTTCCACTCTGGAGCCCATGGCAGTCTGTCTAGACTCGACTATGTTCTGATGCCGGCGGCGCTGGCCTCCTCTATCAGGGAGGTGAGGCACCTCGCCCGGGGCATATCCGATCACTCCCCATTGTGGCTTAGCATGGATACTACTATGAGTAATGAGGGACGAGTCGCCCCAATAAACCCCTGGTATCTTCGCAATCCCAAGACCCGTGCTGAGTTGATGAAATCCCTCGATCATTATTTTGTTGAAAATGTGGGGTCTGTGTCCTCTGCTGTATCGTTGTGGGAAGCTTTTAAGACTATGATACGTGGGCAGGCTTTATCTCTAATCGCTAACGCCAAGAAAAGTAAGCACGAAGAGGTGGTCCGTTTGGAGGCGGAGATAGCCGACCTGGAGAGTGACTTGGAGCTCGGAGTGTCCCGTGCCAAGCTTCATTCCCTCAGCCTCAAACAATTAGATTATAGGACCCTGGTTACTGATGCTGCGAAAGTCATGAGCAGAGAACAGCAGGGCAGACTGTATGATGTTGGGGATAAGGCAGGTAAATTGATTGCGTGGCTGGACAAGAAAGAAAGGGCGAGTCGTGTAGTTCCTGTGATTGAGAACCTTGACGGAGCGTGTGTGTGACTGACCCGGCTGAAATTGTTGAGTGCTTTGTGGAGCACTTCCGAACTGTGTATTCTCCGGTCTCTGACAGGCCGGAGGAAGACTCTCATTTGTTGCTCCGCGATATTACATTGCCCTGCCTGTCTGAGGCTGACAGAGACCTAATGGATGCGGCGCTTTCGGCAGATGAGGTGGCTACTGCCATTCGTTCAGTGCATTCTGGCAAGGCCATGGGTTCCAATGGTCTGCCCATTGAATTGTACAAATTGTGTCCGGACAAAATGGCTCCGTATATTCGCGATATGTTTCTTGAGTCGCAAGACATTGGCTCCCTTCCTCGTGACCAGCGTCTTGCTAATATCGTGGTGATTCATAAAGAGGGGAAGCCACGGGATCGCTGTTCATCTTATAGACCAATCTCGCTTCTAAACGCTGAACCGAAAATTCTTGCCAAATTATTAGCTAACCGCCTGACAAATGTTATCAGTGACTTGATCCACCCGGATCAGTCCGGTTTTATCCCACACCGTAACACGGCGCTCAACCTGCGGCGCTTGCACGGTGTTCTCGCGAGGGCGGCGTCTTTTCGTGAGCCGGCCATCTTGGCTTCCTTGGATGCTACGATGGCCTTCGATACGCTAGAGTGGCCTTATCTCTGGGCCGCTCTTGTGAAATTTGGTTTCGGCCCCGGGTTCATCGGCTGGGTGAAACTTTTGTATGAGGAGCCGCTGGCGCAGGTGGTCGTGAATGGTCGAGTATCGGCGTCTTTTGTCCTCGGGAGGGGCACACAGCAGGGCTGCCCGTTGTCACCACTGCTTTTCGCTCTTGCCCTTGAGCCGCTGGCTGCCTGGTTGCGCTGGGAGCCCTCGATTAAGGGGATCCAGTTGTCCCCGGACTTTGAGGATCGCGTCTCGCTCTACGCGGATGATATCTTGTTGTACCTTACGTCCCCTCGAAAATCTCTGAATGTTTTGTTTGACGTGCTTACTTCGTTTGGGAGGAACTTGGGCCTTGTGATCAACTGGGCTAAATCCTGTGTATACGTGCTCTCGGGCGGTCCCCCTCCCTTGCCTCGCAGGTGCCCCATTCAGGTCTCTCAGACGGGCTTTAAGTACTTGGGGAATTTTATATCTTTGGATCCGTGGCTCGATATGAACGTAATCTGCTCCCTCCTCTTCAGAGATTGAAACTTGATGTTGTGCGCTGGCGCGGGTTGCCTCTATCACCGCTCGGGCGCGCAGCCCTTTTTAAAATGATGTCCCTGCCGCGTTTTTTGTACGCGCTTCAGAATACGTTCGATATTATTCCGGCGAGCTACTTTTGAGAGGTTGAGAGCCTGCAGAGACGGTTAATCTGGGATGGACGTTTGTGTATTGCCCTCGCTAAACTCACTCTTCCCTGGTATGACGGGGGTATAGCGCTGCCGGATATATGGCGTTATTATTGGCCCTCGCAGCTGAGTGCAATCAATCCTGCAACGTACGCTCCAGCTCCTAACCCGGCATTCAAGATGGATAAACATTTGCTACCGGGTGGGGACTACAGAAGGGCGCTCTATTCCAAGGTGGCGGGCAAGGATTTATCTGGACCCACCAAGATTGCTGTACGAGTGTGGCATGATGCGAATGCGTCTGTGGGATGGAGAGATCGACTGACTCGTGCGACCCCGTTGTATGCTTCTGAAAGGTTGGGATGTCTCTGGAAAACGAAAGGGTTTGAAATATGGGATATGATTGGTATCAGCAGCGTGGGCGATCTTTGGGTCAAGGGCAAAATCAAGACCTTTGCCGTATTAAAGACGGAATATGAATTGAGTGACAGGGAATTCTTCTGGTATGCACAGATTCACCATGCTTTAAATTCGATTCTCCCTGCGGGTACCATCATCCCAGAGTCCTCCCCCCCTTGAAGATCGGGTCCTTGACGGCCACGTGCCCGACAGTACCATTTCTTTGATATATAAGAAGTTGATCAATACCCGGGTGGATTTGCTGGTGCGTCTCAGGGAGGTTTGGACCGGCGATGGTTTGGAGCTGGACAACGAGAATTGGCAAGCTGCATTATCCTTGCCTAAAGAAGTTGCGATTCCTGCCCGTCTCCGACTCGTTCAGCTCAAAATCTTACATTGTGTATATGTTACTGGTCCGCACTTGATTCGTATGGGTTATTCCTCAGATGGGTTATGTAAGCGTGGTTGTGGGATGCTTGGAACTTTCCTTCATATAATTTGTGAGTGTCCGGAGGTGGTGACGTTCTGGAAACCTGTGCATGCCGTGATGGGAAGGGTCACGGGAGTGGTGTTGTTGCCTGAGGCCAGACGCTGTCTATTAAATGTGTGGGAGCCGAATGATTATGGTGTGGCACAGACGCAGTGGGCGACCCTTGGGAATATGAACGCTAAGAGAGATATTGCGCAGTTGTGGGGCTCCCAGCGGCCGCCCACGGTATCGGTATGGAAGGAGAATATGGATTGGTGTATGTTCAGAGAGAAGACTGTGTATGTGGCGCGGGGCAAACCTAGGAAATGGAACAGCACCAGGAGCCAATGGAACGCATACCGTGGAAATATGTGTACGCCTCCATTCGTGGAGAACCCCGATGTCCCCCTGTCCCCCTGACCCGACATTCCATATATCGCGTTTTTTATGTTATTTCTAATTTGTTTCCCCGCTGGCCCCCTCCCCACTCCATGTGCTATTGATCTACTGTGTAATATCGTGCTTAGGTGTCCTCCTCTGTGAACACATGTCCATGTACACTGTCTTTTGCCTTGTATGTTGTTTTTTCTTCTTTTTTAATAAAAAATAAAAAAAATAAAAAAAATACTGTAATAGCATTGTCTGTTGCTATGACATGTATAAAAATACATACATAAATAACACAGGCTAAAATACTCAACTGGTGCTTCTAAAATACACCTTCCCCAATGTACCTAACCTAGGTCTAGTACCAGGGAAGAAGTAGGTGCTGTTTAGATATAGTTTTAGTTCTGCTAAGAATTGCCAAAGGTTTCTCTAGGTTCTAATCAGCTCCATACCTTAGAATGAGAGAGGTTGGTATCACTTTCCCTGGACTCATTTTCACAACACCCCGCAAGGGGAGTCAGAAACACTGGAGCTGGATTCTCAGCGGGAGGATGACAGCTTCTAGTCAGTGCATCAGCTGGAGAGTTCGGCACTTGCTGTAGCGAGCTGCGTCGTGCAAGTAGGTAGTCGAACTGCACCGAACCACACAGTGCTTTGCTATAGCAAGTGAAGGTATATTTATACCTTGAAGTTGCTTAGGAATGCCAGTATTGACTTAAAAGTCAGGCATATGAACGTCATGAATGAACCCCTAAGGAATAGATATTCATGCATATTAAATGAGTTCCTGGAGAAATCAATATTCAGGCTAGGGGAAGTCCGTTCAGCTTAAGAGTATGGTTTTCCAAGAAATCGTTGTGACGTGGATGAACGGATGGAAGTAACCATGCATGTATTTGGGTAGCATGGGCTATGCCTAAATAAGGACTGGATTTATATGCCTAAATAAGGGCAATGTGAATTATACCTATATATCAGCGCCGGGACGCCCCTTTGCTGGGGCAGCTGTGTGCTCTAGAAATCATTTAACATAACATAACATAAAGGCATGAATCGGGAAATTCATTTGGAATCTAAAATCGAACACAACAATAGTTTCCTTGCTCTTTTCCATGTTTCTCCTTGCCAAAATCCATATTCTCATACCTCGCTATCTCACTAAAACACAAACCCTTCTTTTGTAACTAATAAGGCTTTGTCCGCACCTGCAGTGGAAACCAAATAAATCAAGCAACCACATTCTATACTGAAAGTTAGATGCAAAAACGATGTTACTCTCGAAGAGTGAGATTGTGCTGAAAACTGTGCTTGAGGCCTCATAATCATGTCAGAATAATAGTGCACAAGGTTACAAGTGTGCGCATATTTCTAAACACATAGCAAATGCAGTTTCTTAAAGAATTAAAACTATGCAAATTGTAACTGTAAAGGACATCAATTTAAGATACTGCAAACACAACAATGATGGACAGAATGTGGATCAATGTCACACATTCACCCCAGTCCAAAGATCTGGGCCCAAATCCATAGCCATAGCCGGGCTCAAGAGAGGTGTTACCTCGAAACCGGGCCGGTCCTCGGATGCTTGTTTCCGTTCTGGGAAGGACATGGCTTTTGTAGTTCGGACTGGACTGTTCCCATGGGGCACAGGGTCAGCGCTGATTTGCATATCGCCATTGTCTAACCCAGGATGGTGTGGAGTGGAAAAACGATGGATTTGGGCCCAGATCTTTGGACTGGGGTGAATGTGTGACATTGATCCACATTCTGTCCATCATTGTTGTGTTTGCAGTTACCGCTCTAAGTGTACTGGGGATGCTCAGACGTGAGTCCCAGGCACTCCACACCACTGGAATCAAGCTAGCCGGGCTGAAGAGAGGTGTTACCTCGAAACCGGGCCGGTCCTCGGATGCTTGTTTCCGTTCTGGGAAGGACATGGCTTTTGTAGTTCGGACTGGACTGTTCCCATGGGGCACAGGGTCAGCGCTGATTTGCATATCGCCATTGTCTAACCCAGGGTGGTGTGGAGTGGAAAAACGATGGATTTGGGCCCAGATCTTTGGACTGGGGTGAATGTGTGACATTGATCCACATTCTGTCCATCATTGTTGTGTTTGCAGTTACCGCTCTAAGTGTACTGGGGATGCTCAGACGTGAGTCCCAGGCACTCCACACCACTGGAATCAAGCTAGCCGGGCTGAAGAGAGGTGTTACCCCGAAACCGGGCCGGTCCTCGGATGCTTGTTTCCGTTCTGGGAAGGACATGGCTTTTGTAGTTCGGACTGGACTGTTCCCATGGGGCACAGGGTCAGCGCTGATTTGCATATCGCCATTGTCTAACCCAGGGTGGTGTGGAGTGGAAAAACGATGGATTTGGGCCCAGATCTTTGGACTGGGGTGAATGTGTGACATTGATCCACATTCTGTCCATCATTGTTGTGTTTGCAGTTACCGCTCTAAGTGTACTGGGGATGCTCAGACGTGAGTCCCAGGCACTCCACACCACAGGAATCAAGCTAGCCGGGCTGAAGAGAGGTGTTACCTCGAAACCGGGCCGGTCCTCGGATGCTTGTTTCATTCTGGGAAGGACATGGCTTTTGTAGTTCGGACTGGACTGTTCCCATGGGGCACAGGGTCAGCGCTGATTTGCATATCGCCATTGTCTAACCCAGGGTGGTGTGGAGTGGAAAAATGATGGATTTGGGCCCAGATCTTTGGACTGGGGTGAATGTGTGACATTGATCCACATTCTGTCCATCATTGTTGTGTTTGCAGTTACCGCTCTAAGTGTACTGGGGATGCTCAGACGTGAGTCCCAGGCACTCCACACCACTGGAATCAAGCTAGCCGGGCTGAAGAGAGGTGTTACCTCGAAACCGGGCCGGTCCTCGGATGCTTGTTTCCGTTCTGGGAAGGACATGGCTTTTGTAGTTCGGACTGGACTGTTCCCATGGGGCACAGGGTCAGCGCTGATTTGCATATCGCCATTGTCTAACCCAGGGTGGTGTGGAGTGGAAAAACGATGGATTTGGGCCCAGATCTTTGGACTGGGGTGAATGTGTGACATTGATCCACATTCTGTCCATCATTGTTGTGTTTGCAGTTACCGCTCTAAGTGTACTGGGGATGCTCAGACGTGAGTCCCAGGCACTCCACACCACTGGAATCAAGCTAGCCGGGCTGAAGAGAGGTGTTACCTCGAAACCGGGCCGGTCCTCGGATGCTTGTTTCATTCTGGGAAGGACATGGCTTTTGTAGTTCGGACTGGACTGTTCCCATGGGGCACAGGGTCAGCGCTGATTTGCATATCGCCATTGTCTAACCCAGGGTGGTGTGGAGTGGAAAAATGATGGATTTGGGCCCAGATCTTTGGACTGGGGTGAATGTGTGACATTGATCCACATTCTGTCCATCATTGTTGTGTTTGCAGTTACCGCTCTAAGTGTACTGGGGATGCTCAGACGTGAGTCCCAGGCACTCCACACCACTGGAATCAAGCTAGCCGGGCTGAAGAGAGGTGTTACCTCGAAACCGGGCCGGTCCTCGGATGCTTGTTTCCGTTCTGGGAAGGACATGGCTTTTGTAGTTCGGACTGGACTGTTCCCATGGGGCACAGGGTCAGCGCTGATTTGCATATCGCCATTGTCTAACCCAGGGTGGTGTGGAGTGGAAAAACGATGGATTTGGGCCCAGATCTTTGGACTGGGGTGAATGTGTGACATTGATCCACATTCTGTCCATCATTGTTGTGTTTGCAGTTACCGCTCTAAGTGTACTGGGGATGCTCAGACGTGAGTCCCAGGCACTCCACACCACTGGAATCAAGCTAGCCGGGCTGAAGAGAGGTGTTACCTCGAAACCGGGCCGGTCCTCGGATGCTTGTTTCCGTTCTGGGAAGGACATGGCTTTTGTAGTTCGGACTGGACTGTTCCCATGGGGCACAGGGTCAGCGCTGATTTGCATATCGCCATTGTCTAACCCAGGGTGGTGTGGAGTGGAAAAACGATGGATTGGGGCCCAGATCTTTGGACTGGGGTGAATGTGTGACATTCATCCACATTCTGTCCATCATTGTTGTGTTTGCAGTTATCAATTTAAGATACAGCAATATGATTAGAACTGCTGTTTTTATATGTATGCTTTTATGATTCTGTTTCACAAATCGAATAAAGCTTTATTGATTTGATTTGATTAGAACTCCTTACTACATGCCTAAACATTTGTATACACCTACACATCATCTTGTATGAGACACGTTAAACGCTTTATTAACTTTAAAATATTAATATGTAAATATTACAGGAACATTTAGTCATGCTTCTAGACACATAATGCATAAAGCTCATTAGTTTTCACATGGAGTACATTAAATATACAGTAGCCCTCTTCTCTTTTATTAGTCACACAGAATATATTTGAGTGCTGCCTAAACATGATTATAATGCACTACTACAGTATCTGAGTGAACGCTGCTCCAATTTCAAGAAATTTTCTCCACCAGTGGTCGTTTCTTAACAGCCACTCACCTGAGTACCCCATCCAGCCATATTACGCCCATAGACTACATCCTCCTTTAATGGCCCTTTTACCCAAGTCACCAGCTACCACTCTGGTAGTTTGCACCAATCTAACTACCAAGGTGATCGAATTTGTGAACAATGTCCTGGTATACATTTCCAGCTCTGGAAAGTTATTACTGAGGTAGAAAAATTGCCCAAAAACGTTTGGCCAGTACTCTGGGTATAGTCTTAATCTTGAACAAAAACTGATTTTGAGCATTAGCAACAGCCAGGTTTCAGATTTAAAGGTTATCAGCTGTGTACTGTATTTGGGAGGTTCATTCTTATTCTCAAATGTGTTAAAATCTATTCCACTTCTTCACATATGCATCTCTATGTGTAAAAATGCATAAATGAATAATGTGCTCATTAGGAACTCTTGATACTTAGATTAATTTACTCAAGGTGCTAGTACTCCCTAGAGTTTATCCTTCATTCCAATGTTCATTGTCATTTTCTTCACTCTGCTGCTTGCTTACTTCTTAAGTGCTGTCCACAAAACTTTTCACCTTAAGCATGTTAAGTAAAAAGCACTGATTTATATGTGGCTCATCTAGTGCTTTATAGTGCATTATAATAAGTTGCAGGATATCCTCTAGTAACATTGAGCTAGCTCACAGGGGGTACCCTTCTCTATTCCCTAATTGTGTGCCATCAATGCCAACAAGTGGTGGACCTGCACAGTCTAAAGTTTTCTACTAACTGTCCCAATGGTATATTTTGAATTTATTAATCTGCAGTAAACATTTGCAATCCCACACCTTTTTTAGCTTATGGATCTGTCATGTTGCGCCCTTTTTTGACTCCTCCCTGCACGATCTGGGGTTTAATTTCGCAGAACTACCCCTAAAATCATCTGACTTTTTGCCTTAGTTGCTCTTCTTCCAGAGTGCCTCTGAAATCTACACACTGTTAAATCTAATCTCAAAGTACAGACTTCAACACCACCTGTCCTTCTGTCATTTGTACATAACCTTATTAAAATGCAGAGATGAAATCAGGATCGTGGGTGTATGTTGTCTTTAATTATGCTGCTCTGTTGGTATTTGTGTTCATTATGTTTTCAATGTGTTCTGTAATTATCATTTTTTTCTTGTCACTTCGGATATAAATTTGTGCAAGGTCTTTCGGTCGCAAGCACTCACTTCATCCAGTCCGATTCTGCTTTTATAATGATACCAGATATAAAAAAATTATTTGATTTATATATGTTTAAAGGTTTTGAATGCTTGAGTGTTGCTTGAGTGTCTTTGGAAAAATTAGGTCTTGCAATCCCTTTATTGACTGAGAGTCAACATTTTTGAAGACTATTCATTTTAAGAAGCCAAGGCTCACTTGGCCTGGGTATGGGTGGGTGGTATCTTAGATCAATTCATTCATTTCTTTTCTTGGATAGAACATATATATAGTCAGGTAGCTCTCAAGTGCTATCAAGATTCCTGGATTAAGGGCCAATTCAATATTAATTAGCTTGGCTTTAAATGTAATCAACGTTGGGCATGTTAAGTTGTGATTCCTCGGATACTCTGATTTATTTTGTCTTTCAAAATTTTGTACTGTATCGTTGTATTGTTTTCTGTGCTCTACTGCTGCTAACCAAAAAGGAACTTAGAACTTGGGGATAAAGCTCCTCCAGTTCTACAGATCTTTCAAAGGCACCAGCCAGTAAGAAAATTAAGGTTTTGAGTTGAAGAGCAGGAACATACAACAGGTTCTGCTGTAAACTGCACTAGTAATATCAAAGTGTTGCATAAATGATATAAAATAAAGAAATGTATACGGGTTAAAGTGCCCCCTGCTATACATTATAAGGCTATTGCAAGTCACTGAGGAGTTCCAGAATGATATAGTGGAACAACCCTGAAGGCAGAGTTCTTTTTTATAAGTAAGGCTCCCTGTTTTCCATTTTTACATATTTTTACAGATAAATGCTGACAAAAAAACATATTTTCCTGTCCGTATTTATTTTTAAACGTGGCTAAAAATGGAAATTGGGTTGTTTTTAAGTGATTCTAAATGCTGTCAGTCATGACTGCCAGGCCAATAGCTTTGTGGATTGACAGGCAAGGGGATTAAAAAAAGATATAGATTTTAGTAATGAGCCTTAAACAGCAGTAGATTTGCACAATCTTGATACAAAAACATACATATTTTCTTACAAGTGCATATTTTACCATTGAGTATGTATATATCATTAAAACCTGTCAGGCTTTTAGGCACGAGTGCACATGAACTGATTAATTAAATTCAGAAATATACACATTTCAGCTTCACTTTTTCACAAAACCTACAATAAATATGGATTTATCCACTTCACTGTGGCGGACATTCTGTCGCGGTGCGGAAAAAAAATGACGCGTGCGCAGTTTAGACTGCTAGCGGCCGCAGGCGCCCACCGTATCGTCGGCCGGCCACCAGCCGTCTGACGCATGGAAAAGGATATACAGGTAAAATTTGCAAAAATTAAATATGTATAAATACAGTCGGACATGACAAAAATATAAATGCCATAAAACTGGGAGCCCTATTTAAAAGGTTATGGAACTGCGAAGTAATTTTCAATATCCTTATGTCCCACAAGGGGTACTTTATGCCATAAAACAAATGGTCCCACCATCACCTTTTCCACAAACCTTGGTGCGTAGCTCTTTCATGGGAAGAGCAAGCATGCTTGGAAACATGAAGAATAAAATTAAAACCTCTAGTGCAAAATTAAATGCATCAAAAACCTGTTAGATATTTGTTAATGTTAATGTTATGTTATAGTAATTTATATAGCGCACGGCTGCCCCAGCCAAGGGGCGTCCCGGCGCTGCGAGCAGACAGAAAGCAGAGAGTTAGAGGCGCGGAGAAGTGAAAGAATTATTGGAAGAGATGAGTTTTGACGGCCTTTCTGAAGGCTAAAAGGTCCTGTATACCGCGGATAGCTTCGGGAAGACTATTCCATAGCTTGGCAGCCAGGAAGCTAAAGGATCGGCCGCCTACTCTGGCCAGTCTGGTGCGGGGGATGATCGCAAGATGTTGTCCCTCTGAGCGGAGCGACCTCCTAGGGATGTACTCTGACAGGAGGGGGCACAGCATTGGGGGAGATGCGGTTTTAAGAATTTTAAAGGCTAAACACAGTGCCTTAAACTGGATCCTTTTACCCACCGGGAGCCAGTGCAATTTTTTCAAGGCTCCGGATACCGAGGAATGGCGAGGGAGACCTATCAGAGCCCTGGCTGCCGCATTCTGGACTCTCTGCAGTCTGGTGGTTTCGGCAAGGTTTGCCCCCAGAAAGAGAGAGCTGGCATAGTCCAGTCTAGAAAGGATAGTCGCCTGAACAATTAGCTGGCGAGTGCGGCAGTCAAAGAACTTCAAAATAGGTCTGATGTTACGTAGAATGCCGAAGCAAGTGGCAGCCACCTTTTTAGTGTGGTGAGTGAACTTTAGTGCAGAGTCCACCCAGACTCCCAGATTTTTAACGCATTCCTTAGGCTTGGGAGGTTGGCCTAAGACCTCAGGCCACCAGTTGTCTCCCCAGGACGAGGTGTTTTTCCCCAGGAGCAGTATCTCTGTTTTCCCGGCGTTCAGTTGGAGGAAATTCGCCGTCATCCAGTTGGTGATGTCAGTAAGTGTCTGTTTGAAGTGATGAGCCTCCAGACCACTGTTGTCATTAAGAGCCACCACCAACTGGGTATCATCCGCATAGGATACCAGTGCTAGTCCGTTCCTTCTAGCCACCTCTGCCAGAGGGCGGACATAAACATTGAACAGGGTAGGGCTCAGGGAAGAACCCTGCGGCACTCCCTGTCCGATGTTATGCTCCTTAGAGATATAAGGGGGAGTGGAGACTCTGAAAGACCTGTTTGAAAGGAAGTCTCTAAACCATCCCAAGGCTATCCCTGTAATTCCAATTTCCTCCAGTCTCGTCAGAAGGACCTCGTGTGACACCGTATCGAAGGCAGCACTGAGGTCCAACAGGACCAGTGCTGCCGTTCCGCCGGTGTCAAGAATGCTACGGAGGTCCTCTGTATCACTGAGCAAGGCTGTCTCGGTGCTGTGACCAGCTCTAAACCCGTGTTGGGAGTCATCCAGAATGTTGTTGGTAAGAAGGAAGTTGGTCAGAATGTTATTGACATGAGCCTCGATGATTTTGGCAGGCCAGGGAAGCAGGGAGATGGGCCTAAAATTCTCAGGAAGCGTAGGGTCTAAGGTAGGTTTTTTTAAGATGGGGGAAACCCAAGCCTGCTTCCATTTGGAAGGAATTCTGTCGGTAGAAAGAGACAAGTTGATGATGTCTCGAATATGTTCTGTGATAAGTTCATGAGCTTCACAGAAAGCATCCGGTTTTAGGGAGCCAGATTTAATTTTTCTGCCAATTTTTTGAAAGCTCTCTCGCTCAAGTGTAGAAAGAGAGGAGAGAGAGGGCCTGGTAGGGTCAAAAATGGCCGATGACTGCAGTTGCTTTGGGAAGGTGTCATAGATTTTCTTAATCTTATTGTTGAAAAAATTAGCCATCTTATTGCAGAGGTCAGGGGAAGTAGTGGTAGTGATGACAGTTTTTTTCGCAGTGAGGTCTTTCAAAATTTTAAAAACAGATTTCGAGGTGTTGGAGCTATTGCTGATTTCATTAGCATAGTATGCTGCTCTTGTTCTGCAAACCTTACGGTGATACGTTTTTTGGAGTAGGACATAATTCTATTTGAGGTTGGTATCGTAGTTTTTCCTCCAGCCCCTCTCCGCCTTTTTGCATTCCTTTTTCAAAGTTGCTAATTTAGAGTTGTACCAGGGACTAGCCGTGTGGGTACGGGCCTTGGTCCATCTGGCAGGGATCAGGGTGTCAAGTGCCTGGGTGATCCAGAGGCAAAACTGGTCATATCCTACATCCAGGTCTTCACTTAGGGGCGGGGGGTTTAACACCAGGAGGTTATGTAAATCTTCGAGGTGAAGTTTTCTCCATGGTCGTTTTTGAACTACCGGCGTAGGCACCGCTGCAGGGCTCGAGTTGAAAAAGATAGACAGTATTACTAAATGGTGGTCTGTCCAGGTCATGGGAATAGGCGGGCCTGCGGATCCACTCGTGATATTAGAAAAGATGGGATCGAGAAGGTGTCCCGCTCTGTGGGTGGGACCACTTACGAGTTGATTAAGTTGGAAGGCCGCAAGATCCGCAAGAAAAGTAGCAACTTTAGGCTCGGTGTCTCTGTCAAGATGTAAATTAAGATCACCTATGATCGTAAAGTTAGCAGTTTTGGTAATGTTAGTGCCCAAATACTGTAGGAGTGAGTTAATGAAAGGGGCGTCTGCGCCAGGGGGTCTATAGATCAAAAGGCCAGTAGCGCAGAACTGTGGGTTGGCTTTGATGGAAAAGCGAGCGCTTTCGCTTCCCTTAATGTCGACTTTGATTAATTGGCAGTCAAGATGAGATTTGATTATGAGCGCTAATCCCCCCCCTCTCGTGCTCCTGTTCACAGTGTGTATAGTATAACCCGTAGGAGTAGCTAGGTTACAGACCGAGTCCATATCATCAAGGAGCCACGTCTCGGTCATGAACAGGGCATCGAGAGAGTGATCTATTAAGAGGTCATGGATTTCTAAATGATGTTTCTGCATAGATCTAACATTCAGGTGACCTATCCTGAGAGCCTGGCCCTGAGGCGGTTTGGGTTTAGTTTTAGTAGTAGAGCAGAGTTGGGAGGGGTGTAGTAGGGGATGTGGTATATGGGCTGGGTTGCGTCTTGCACAAGAACAGGTGGAGTGTTGAAGACTCAGCAACTCTGCTTTAGAGTAGCACATCTTACCGCCTTATTAGCAGATGGAAGGAACAGTATGCCTTGTGCCTGGCTCTGCCTTAGCGCGGACGGGCGCAGACGGGCAGCTCTTTGGCGGGTCTTCGGCGGGGCTGCGCGCGATCGCTGTGCGCTCGTGGTACAGCGAGGGCTAAATAGCCCAGAGGAAGTTGACCACTAGAGCGCTAACCGCTCTTCGTGCAGGCCAACCGGAAGTGCCTGCGGACCCCTAAGAGGAGTTACAGGGAGGCGGCTCCAACAATCAGTGATGGCGTGTGGTGCAGGGGGGTATTGAATTTTAAAAATGCACAATTTTACGAAGCACAAATTACAAGTTACTAAATCACAACAGAAATTAAAATGCTTTTTAAAATCAAAGCGCTGTCTTTCTCTTACTGCCCAGGTCAGTTCGCCAAGCGGGTCGGGGACACTGCCACTGTCTCCTTCCCGCAGCGCGCTGCAGCCCCTGCTCAGCCTAAATAGCCCAGAGGAAGTTGACCACTAGAGCGCTAACCGCTCTTCGTGCAGGCCGACCGGAAGTGCCTGCGGACCCCTACGAGGAGTTACAGGGAGGCGGCTCCAACAATCAGTGATGGCGTGTGGTGCAGGGGGGTATTGAATTTTAAAAATGCACAATTTTACGAAGCACAAATTACAAGTTACTAAATCACAACAGAAATTAAAATGCTTTTTAAAATCAAAGCGCTGTCTTTCTCTTACTGCCCAGGTCAGTTCGCCAAGCGGGTCGGGGACACTGCCACTGTCTCCTTCCCGCAGCGCGCTGCAGCCCCTGCTCAGCCTAAATAGCCCAGAGGAAGTTGACCACTAGAGCGCTAACCGCTCTTCGTGCAGGCCGACCGGAAGTGCCTGCGGACCCCTACGAGGAGTTACAGGGAGGCGGCTCCAACAATCAGTGATGGCGTGTGGTGCAGGGGGGTATTGAATTTTAAAAATGCACAATTTTACGAAGCACAAATTACAAGTTACTAAATCACAACAGAAATTAAAATGCTTTTTAAAATCAAAGCGCTGTCTTTCTCTTACTGCCCAGGTCAGTTCGCCAAGCGGGTCGGGGACACTGCCACTGTCTCCTTCCCGCAGCGCGCTGCAGCCCCTGCTCAGCCTAAATAGCCCAGAGGAAGTTGACCACTAGAGCGCTAACCGCTCTTCGTGCAGGCCGACCGGAAGTGCCTGCGGACCCCTACGAGGAGTTACAGGGAGGCGGCTCCAACAATCAGTGATGGCGTGTGGTGCAGGGGGGTATTGAATTTTAAAAATGCACAATTTTACGAAGCACAAATTACAAGTTACTAAATCACAACAGAAATTAAAATGCTTTTTAAAATCAAAGCGCTGTCTTTCTCTTACTGCCCAGGTCAGTTCGCCAAGCGGGTCGGGGACACTGCCACTGTCTCCTTCCCGCAGCGCGCTGCAGCCCCTGCTCAGCCTAAATAGCCCAGAGGAAGTTGACCACTAGAGCGCTAACCGCTCTTCGTGCAGGCCGACCGGAAGTGCCTGCGGACCCCTACGAGGAGTTACAGGGAGGCGGCTCCAACAATCAGTGATGGCGTGTGGTGCAGGGGGGTATTGAATTTTAAAAATGCACAATTTTACGAAGCACAAATTACAAGTTACTAAATCACAACAGAAATTAAAATGCTTTTTAAAATCAAAGCGCTGTCTTTCTCTTACTGCCCAGGTCAGTTCGCCAAGCGGGTCGGGGACACTGCCACTGTCTCCTTCCCTTGTGGCAAACAGATATTAGAAACAGTTCAATATAAGTGAGTTAAAAAAATAAAAGCTGCAGTAGCTAAAAATGTGCAGAAACACGCAATGATTCTAGCATTTCTCCATCTAAGGGGTGCATGCAAAAATAAGCATATTCTCTCTGCTTGTCATTGAAAGCTATTAAAATAAAGCAGAAGGAAAAAAACAATGTTCTGTTTTTGTTGCTTTAAACATCTGTTTGTTATTCTCTGTGACCTGACCTGCCTTTCACCTCAGCTGTTGGTTCAAGCAACAGGCACTGTGACATCAGAACTCAACTCTCATAACTTATATTAGTCGAGTTCTGATGTCTTTTCTTTATAATAGGTGTTAAGGTGTGTTACAAGTCTCAGAATATAAAGAAATTAGAGACTTCTGTTTATATTGGGATTACAGAATCCCATGCATTATAATTGAATACATTGGACTCAGTTCAAAACATGTAATTCAGGCTGTGGTCCAAGTTGTAGTGTGCACCATAAATGGTTATTAATAATATCTGATAGAGCCATCTTGCCGCAGATTCCTTAACTTTGACTTCCACAGGCATCAGAATGGATTCAGAAGATTTTTCTTCGTGCAATACACTTGCCTGCCGTTAGGTGGCGTCAGTTGGCTCTGATGACTTCGTAGGCGTTGTCTCCACTGTTGTGACATCCGTGTAACCTATATACGCTCCACCTCGGCACGCTGACGGCTGTTCTTTTCTTTCCACGTCAGCAAGAGCGGATCTGTGAACCGTCTTTTTTGATGTTTTGTGGAACATTTATTGGTATATATGTTTTTCTAACATGTCAGAGACTGGTTCTGGATACAAACCATGCAGCACCTGCCACTGGGCCATGTTGGTGATGGATCCACCCCTGATTTGCCTTAGGTGCCTGGAGCACGACCATGAATCTAAGTTGTGCTCAAACTTCCGGGCCATGGCTCTGAAAACCTTGAGTAAGTAGTCACCAAAGCTGCTTATGGCTCCACACCATGTCATTCACCCGAAGGTCTCAGTCCCGGTTGAGAGGAAGGTCCGAGCACTTCCATGGAAGTCCCAAGTCCTCATTCTCCCACTCAAAGTCATCGGGTATTTCAAGTGAGAGGCATAAAAAAACACAAGAAATCAGAGTGTGCTTCAACTTCAGCCGACTTGACGGAGGACTCTCAGTGTTCTAGGCCTCGTTCAATGCAACATGTGCCTGGGTCGTCTTCACACTTCCTTGCCTTCCCGGAGTGACCCCCTGCCGAGCTCAGAGAATTTTATAACTCCATGTGCCTCATATTTCGGTGGCCTAACCATCTTAGCGCATCTTCAAGTCCCGGAAGCTCAGAGGGGGCTCCATTGTGTTCCACACTGGCACCGATGCCCCCCCCTGAATCCGGTGGCAGATCAGTACCGATGCTGGTCACGCCACTGCAACCTTCCCTAGTGCCGTCCCACTCGCCAAGACTGCAGAGGCTGCTGGTGCCCTCCTGCGGCACCAGCCCCATTCTTATCTCCAACCTCGCCCCCCAGAGCCGAATCGGCACCTACCAATGCAAATTTTGGAACCAACAGCACCCTTGGGTCCTAGGTCGGTTTCTCAGCATGATTTTGAGGGCTAGGAATGGAGGAAGATTGAGAGGGGTCGCTGGACCCTTTACAATCCCAGCAAGAACACCAATTGGACTGGTATGAGGAATTGGGTGAGGATAGTGGAGTAGATACATCTGCTGATTCTGGTTCACTTTCATCCCCTACCGTGGCTACAGAGGAGGGAGCTTCCTGTGCTATGGTAATGAGAATGGCAGCTGAGATCTTAGAAATGTAGCTACCTTCAATGGAAGTCAAGACCAACATCTTGACAGAGGTCTTGCAGCTGGGTGTCTCCTCCTCTGAAAGTCTCCTGCCATTGAACAAGGCTTTGACTGTTGTCCTTCAGGAAACCTGGTCCATGCCAGCACAGGAGCTCCTGTGAACAGCTCAATTGTCCTCCGCCACACCCAAATTTCCTCCCCAACCACCCTACTCCCAAGAGTTTGGTGTTCTAAGCCTCTACCACACAAGGCGCATTCCCTTCCAGACCTCTGGACTGTGAATCTAAGAGTTTGGACAGTTTGGGTAAGAAATTCTGTTCCACCTGCTTTGCATTGCTGTTGGTGAACACTGCTTGCCTATTGAGCTGTTATTTTCACTCCCTGTGGGAAATGGTTGCACAAGTGCTGACATGGGCCCCGAAGGAGGGCCAGGGCACCCTCCACCCAAATGGTATAAGGCGGGAGAGATGAGGCAAAGTTCGCCTTTCATTGTTGGCTTGACATGACCGACTCACTGGGTAGAACGATGTCAATAACGCTGGCTGTTCGACGGCATGCTTGGCTGAGAACATCTGGCTCTTCTGGGGATGTCCAAGCTTCTCTCATAACAAAAAAATGAAGTAGATTGTGCACACCTATTTCTTGATTGTTAAAACTTTAGATCAACAATTGTATATGATCCGAGTTTTACGTGCAACTTAGTGGAGCTTCGATATGTTTTGCCCGAGCTCCAGCATATGCCAATACTTTCATGGCCAAATTTGAGCACAATCATGTTCTGTTTGATCCTCAGTCGAAGTAGAGCACACTGTTCTTGTGTCAATATATTGACTACATATTTTTAGTGTGAAGAAACACAGAAGAAAAACTCCTGGAGAACATTAGGAGATTAAATTCTAATAATCCTCGGATTCAATTCACTTTTTCAATCAGTGAATCGGAGTTGTCATATTTAGACATGCGGATGGAATTGACTAAAAATGAAATCAAACAACTATTTAAAAAAAGCAATGGATAGAAATAATGCTCTACTTTTTCAAAGCTTCCATCCACTGAGTCTTATTCGTCATCTGCCCTACTCACAATTTTTGTGAACAAGGTGGATCTTGTCAAACTTGGAGATTTGCAAACAGACACTGTCAAAATAGAAAGAACACTACTTGAAACAAGGTTACCACACAGAACTACTGGAGGAACATAAATATCAGGCGTTATCGACCGACAGATAAACTGTTGATAAAAAAATCAAAAGACTCCACTAATGGGATGGTGTTCGTATCCACTTAATCTACAAAATCTAGGATGATATAACATATAATTAAAAAAACAGTGGGACATGTTACAAGAAGAACCGGATTTCCGTGTGTGGTAGGAAGCCCCAGCCAGGCCTACTAGTGCAAGGGATTCGCCCGTCTCTGCTTAGAGTCCTTAGACCAATAATAAGAAGTTGGCACAGAAATTGGAATAGAAAAGACAGAGTTTATGAAACCTCATGAGGTGGAACTACATTCACACAACACCCTTCCGTATAGTATGAGGTAGCACACTGACTAGAAGGAGCTTGGTCCTTTTATACCCACACAGGGGCTGAAATGAAGGCGGTACAAGGCACAGAGTGTTGGTTTCCAATACATATAAGGTCATACAGAGAGTGTGCTATCAACAAGTGGGAAGAGCTGACAGTTAGCTAATTCTGGTGGACACATATTGACAGTTACAAATTGTAGACAGCTGCATGCTCAACTGAGCATGTGCAAAGCAGAAGAGGATAAATATATCTTGTCTCTAGGCAGATTTCAAGAGCAGTTAACTGGAAGGTAGGACAGAGCACATGGCAAACAAAATGGCCGACAGAAATACAAAATGGATTCCGTAAAACGGACAAGATAGTCTCTAAATACAAGATGTCTTCTGCTAATGCTTAACCTAATCATTGCTAAATTACGACACGTGGTCTCTTTAACCAGAAACCTCTTTTCGCATACACAAGGACGTGGAATTTGAAGGAGATTTTGTCCCAAAAATCTAAAATGGTAAACCTGACTACCGAAGGTTCTAAAAAATGCCACAATTGTGTGCACTGCAATAACGTAATAACTGGAAACATCATAGTACATTCACAGACAGGAGAAATGATCAGGCTAAATCATTCAGCTGATTGCAATGCAAATAACTTAATTTACACCATAAAATGTTCTTGAGGCTTAATGTACGTTGGAAAAACCGAAAGAAAAATCATGGTCGGACTGCCTGAGCACAAAAGCAAAATACACAATAAAGACATGAACTCAAATTTGTCTGCACACTGGATTGAACACAGGCATTCTATAGCGCAGATCAGGTTTCAAATCATTGAGGTTGTGAAAAAAACAGGGGACTGAGATAATACCAAAATATTACTACAGCGGGAAACCTATTGTATTAAAAAATTGGACACACTAAATTCAAAAGGTTTAAATGATAAATTGGAGATGGGATGTTTCCTGTAGGAGAATAGCTCTTTATGAAGTCTTTTTTAACAGTGTCCACACAATAGTTCAGATTGTTAACACTGGCATTGAAAAGGTTTTTCTGCTTTCAAAACACAATAACACCCATGACGTGACTGACAAGCACACTGACTGACATCTCATTTTGTGTTCATTCTTACACACACTTATGATTTCTGCCATTCAGTGCTATCAGTGCGTACATATCATTGATTGTATGAGACCATTGTAGCTCTAAACTGTGGAACGTTGGTAGATGGTGGATGATTCGCAAAATAACCACAGCGGTAACTGGAGTGTACCTGGTCCGCCACAATGTGTGAGAATCGAGGCACACACTTTGTGATGTGTGGTTAGCTGCAGGTACGACACACATGAGGGGAATTGGGTGATTGGTGCTGTATTGTGCCGGGCTGGCAGTGTGGTTCGTGAAGGTGTTAAGTTGCGGCTCATACTTACATTGATACAGTGGAACGCGGTAGTGACGTAATACGTATTGCACGCAAAGAGATTTTTACGGGACCTAGCTTTCACTTCCTGAGCGAGGGAGAGTTTTCATGGATGCATCGGCACACAAAATAGATGAGGGTAAGCGATGGCAGTATGGGGGTTAGTGGAAGTCTTCAGAGGATAATATTGAGTTGATACTTTAACCATTGCAATGAGACTTGGCAAAAAGATCGCTTGGCCTTAGAGGACTTTTTATAAATATAAACTACTGTTTGAAATCCCAAATAAGGTCACCAACGTGTACACTGTTGTTTTTAAAAGGAAAAAACACCCTGCCATCATGTTTTGTATATTTCTGCTTTTTATCTACGTTATATTTTATATTTTATCTTGGGCGGGTTGTGGATTGTTTTAATGTCTGTACACTTTTATGGTTTTTGTGACTTAAACCGAATAAAGTATCTTTTGAACTTTGATACTAGATTTTGATGTTATATTGAAGGTGTCCGGAGGTGCTGGAAAGCAAAATTTAGACAATACCAGCCGCTGTTACCATTGCGGGTGACTAAAGAAGAAGTGCATTTGTAATGAGCGTGGCATTTGAAGATATGAGCAAGTGAACCGGGGAGTGGCTTACACTTGTTAGTGATTATGATATATTCCTGATTCTAATTCAGGTTTCTTGTAGGTTGTTTTTTCAGACCGATTGATTGGGCCACATCAAAGTGTGTACAGTGGTATTGACACTGTGAGTACATGTTTAGATGAATGCATGCTGTTTGCAACTCTCACGGGTCGGTTGCTTCAGGTTAACGCAGTACACATCGTAACACCGGGAGCCACATTGATTTAACCAATATCACACAGACTTGTGACAGGGGGTCCAACAAACTTGACTACACTACATTTCTATGCACATTAACTATTGTTCTCTACAGAAACAAATCGCAAAGGTGCACCACTCAATATCAACACAAAGTAGATGGGGGCGTGGCCAAGACGGCTGTGATGGCGGTCGTGCCTTGCTGAGGCTTCATGATCGGGCAGGCATCTCGCCCGCTTCATTACGTCAAACCCGGTTGGGACACCGATATTCCGGTTCAGAGCATGAGGAGCACCGGATGGTGATCTCTATGACCGGTGAATGAGCGGCTCTGGCATACAATCAGACTTTATCGCATCTGGTGCCCCAAATCAAAATGGCGCCTACCCGTCACCTTGCATTATAGTACACATTTTCACTACCCGACTAAATTTAGATGGAAAGGCAAATTTGTACAAGACTGCAAATAGGACATACTACTGGACTTGATCGAATGTCTTTTCTGAGTCTAGCATTATTATTGGTGCTTTAAATGTTATTTATAGGGAAATAATCGGTGGCCTGGATCAAATAGCGTGTATTTGTAGATAGGGTTCTGCCTTGCAGAAAGCCATATGGGTATACGTGAATAATTGCGGTAGCTACTTGTGCAAGGTGGCTCGCTAAAATCTTCAAAACTATTGTAATCGGAATTTAGTAAATGTATGGGCCGGTAATAATTAACATCTTCCTTGGATTTTCTTTCTTTAAAAAAGATACCCATTGCAGCTTGAGTGGAAGAATCGGGAACAAAACCCCCTTGTAGAATCTTATTGAAGAGTGAAACTAAAAATGTATTCAGTTGGGGTATTAAAAAAGGTAATATACTTCTGTGGGCATCCAATCTAAACCACATGCTTTTGCAGTAGGAGATGCATTCACTGCCTGTGTAACCTCTGCAAGAGTAATTGGAAAGATCAAAATCTTGCCCTGTTCTGGAGTTAGAAAAGAGATATTTAGCCCCCCCCAGCCAGCTTTCTGCTGCCTCTAGAGGATTATTAAGCTAATCAGAATATAGCTCCATATAGGCATTTAGAAAAATCTCTTGTGGTGCAGATGTGGTTTTAGCAGTTTTTGGATCATATGGTCTTTTAATGCAACTTGCATTAGCCCTATGATTTACTGGCCATGCTAAGTATTTTCCTATCTGGTCGCTCTCCTCGTACCTCTTTTGTAAGACCAAGTTGTGACTCAAAGTCTCTTATGAGGTAAAATAGTTTATATTTTGCTTGAAATAGTTTAGTTTTATCTTGTCTTGTAGGAAAGGGTCAATAAATTGTTGTTGCCGGACTAAGCTAATATGCAGCTGCAGTCTTTCTTCTTTTTCCATGATTGGTCTTGAATTCCATCACTTTGCCACTAAAAAGGCCTTTAAGGCACCCCAAACTGAGAATTCTGATGCTGTACTGATGATCTGCTCTAAAAACTCTGCTACCGCCTGCTGCATTTGAGTAACCCCACTGCGTATTTAATGGGGATTTATCAAAGACCCATCTAGTGTCAGGCTCTCGTTGAATTGAGATTTTAAGATTGACTGCAATTGCCACGTGATCTGAGAAGGGGTTTTCTATTATTTCTGACTCTGTTTTTAAAAGTGTGTGTGAAATAATAAAGTCAATACAAGAGAAAGAGTGAAAGCACCTAGAGTGACAAGCATACATTCTTTCCTTTGGATATTAGCATCTCCAGCAAACAACCAGGGTGAAGTCTTGCGTAAAATTCTGCAAAAGCTTTTTTGACTTAGGCTTTGTCTGTGGCTTGTTCGACTGTGATGAATCTAGAGTTGGGTTGATAAGAATATTAAAATTGCCACATATCAGTAACAGACCAGACTGCACTTTTGCAAAGTCATAGAGGGACTGCAAAGTTTTGGGTGAGTCCCCAGTGGAACCAAAAAAAACTTACAAAGATAATCAACTTCCCCGAGATCTTCATCTGTACCTATAGTCATCTAACACTGTGGTATTTGTGTGCCATCTTTAATTCACATTGGAGATCGTTAACTACTAAAAAGGATACACCCATAATGGCTTCATTAGATGAGGCATAAAACTCAACCTGAATAAATTCTGGAATTTTCCCAATTGAAGCTCCCTCTTCATTGTGTGTCTCCTGTACTAGAGCTATATTGGCTTGTATTGATTTGAACCAGGCCAACATAGACCGGCGCTTCAATCTATTATTAAACCTATTCACATTACACAAAATAATATTTAGACATTTATGGTTCATATATTAAATTACATGTATACATTGTGTGCTTTAGAAAAGCACAAATTCTACACTCTCCTTTGCTGCTACTTCTTTTTGAGTTTGCTCTTTCCATTTCTTGTCCACCCTAACCTGCCCTTCCCTCTCTAACCTTTCCCCTGTGGCAGAACATCCCTAAGGTCCTTGCCCAAGCATGCCTGTCACCCAACACACACTTCCCCTTTGGGGAGTACCTTGGAATGGCACCCAAAAGCTAATCTCTAGGGAAGCTGCTACAAAAGAATGAGAGAAAAAAAGGAGAAAGAAGGAGAGCTAGCAGAAGAAGCACAAAACAGTGAAAAACAATGAGGAGGAAAGACAGGATGTGGCATTTCAATGAAGAATTACTCAATTCATCAATACAGAGTTTTAGTTCATTCTATCGGCAGTTTCCACCCATGCGTCTATTTTTTTTCTTTTCATTCCCTTCTTTTAGAATGATCTTCTCTTTGTTACCACTGTTGCCGTAGGAGAATTTCATTTGCCTGGTCAATTTAACCCATATTATGAAATCGACCGTCAACTAGAATTTTTAAGTTAGATTGTTGTACCAAGGCAGCTTGAATTCCTTGTTTTTTGAAGGGTTCAATCATTATCTTAAACTCTTGTCGCTGACATACTGCTGCCGACGACATATCGGAAAAGATGGTGAAGCAATCTTTATCTTCCATCTGGAACCCTTTTGATCGAATAGCTGCTGACAAGATCATTTCTTTTACCTGAAAAATCCCAAAGTTAACCAAAAACGGGTGTGGATATCTCACATTTGAGGGTTGGGTAAAAGGCACATGGTGGGCCTGCATGATAGGGATACCTTCAGGTTTTGGCTGATTGTTCTGAAGGACACATTGATGAATTAGGTTGGATATAAACTTGATTGAGGCTTGGCCAATCTTACGATTTCCAGGGATCCATATAAGCACAGATTTGAGTGCCTATATCTATTTTCTTGCTCATCCAGTTTCAAATTGATCTAGCATATTTCTTGTTAAGTTTTTTTAACCTGTGGTACAATGCTGTTCTTAAAGTCCTCTAGTTCTGATATGTGTTGCTCAGCTTGCGTCAATCTAGAGTTGACTTGAAGTAAATTCTGACTGATTTTATTTAGCGGCATCTGTACTTCATGGTGAGCCTTATTCTGGGCACTTCTCATCTCTCTCAGTTCAGCCAGGATTTGCTGCAGCATGGACCCCAGCTGAGTGTTCTCTCCTAATTCTTCCCCTGCTTCAATTCTCTGGGATTAACAGCTGCTAGGAAGAAAAGCTTGAGCGGTCCCCATCTCAATCTGATCATATGTGTCTGCTCCTGCAGAGTGTTGATCATAGGGCTGCCCATCTCCCAATACCAAGTTTGCCAACTATTTTATACTCCCTTCAAGAACTCTTGATGAACCATCTGCCATATTATCCATATGCAGTGGGTCAGGAGCCCTTGAGCAAAATAAAGGGTATAGACGGCTTTTCAGACGAATTTGATGTCTCATTAGGCGTCGTGGTGCTAGAAGAACTTACCTTGCATCGACATGATTTGGCACCATTAACTGGTTGATAGAAGTTAGGGAGTGCTTATCTCTAACCTCTTCTTGAGAAGCAGAAGCGTTGCATGATGCAGCAGTTAGTGCGTCTGGTTATTTTACACCGTTTGAACTGGTATTAGGCTGGCCCTTGCATCATGACTGTCATAATGGAGTTTTCATATTGCATGCCAACTCGCTGCCTTCTCGCTACCTTCCTTTAAAAAAATCTTTCGCCCTTTAGCAACTTTAGCTGCCTTGGGTTTAACAGGAGTATGCCCTCACCCTTATACTATGCGTGCTGTAGCATGCTTCTTTAGCCTGAACAAACCATGGGGCAACGTGTTTCAGAAGCTTGTTCAGCTGTATTTTTCAATGAGCAGAGAGGAGCCTCATATTTCGAAAATCCCAGTGGGTTGATTTAATGCAAATTGCTATACAGTTCCAAAGCAACTTTAAAGAGATAAACATACACCTCTAGTTGTAGCTATGACTGTGGCTTATGAGAGGCAGGGTGCAACAGGGCATATGCGAGGGCCCGCAAGCTGCACCCACACCTAGGTAGGCTGCCTGCATGGGTCACACACCATGCTCTCCGCTCCCAGAGGGGAAGCTAACGTAACCCTCTGAGGTTGCCGCCCATGAACCGCTGTGTGTCGTGTGCTTATCTGCCTCTCTGTCATATCTGGTTGTCGTGTAATTTTCCCCTTCATCCGAGCAGCTGACACCAACTGATGCCCGATCAGCAGCTTGCCTTCTCCACAATCAGTTTGTAATTTACAAAACAACGGGCCAAAACTCGGACTGCGCTCACCTTGCGCTCCTCGCACTGTGCCTTCTTGATCGCGCGGTGGTTTCCCAGATTCAGCTTCTTATATGCAGGGCATAATGGAAGCAACCCGCGCCCGCTTTTAATAAAAGTTGTAGCTATTATTTCAATAGAAGAAAGAACAGAGTGGAAACAGACAGATAATGGGGGAATTATATTTAAATGATCACATTAATCGAGAATACAATAAGCTAAAGGTATCAGAGTTTGAAAAAAAAGAGAAAAGACTCAAGTGAGTGTGAGAGTGCACTGTAAAAGATTAATTTGTGAAGAAAATATTATGGGTGGATAACCATCAGAGGGGGGAATTGACGTAGAGTGTAATAAAATTGAGAAAATAATACAGTTTATAATTAATGTGCAGCATTAACGTGTATGCTTTAATGAAAAACAAAAAATGCATTTAAATGCAAAAATTGTAGTGGGCAGCCATATTTACTAGTATTAGGCCTCAAATGGCTGAAGCAACATTGCAAGACAAACTAAAATCACTAGAAAATGCTTTTTTTGCATACATTTTTCATCTCTTGACCCTCTCAGGAACTTGTTTTTTTCATAATGAATAATAGTTGCATAAAGGTTTTTATATAATTCCGCAAAATGTTACTACTTATACTGGGATAACTTCTAAATAATGATTGAAGATTTGTCAGTTAGTGAGGTAATGAGGGAGTTCACAAATGCATATGCAGGATTTATTTTTCTTAACTTTATTCACTGAGTTTTACAACAAGGGATACCAACAGAAAGAGAGGGAGTGAAACTAAGAGATATACAGGAGAGTCAGAAATACCACAAAAAAGTGTTGGTTTATGCCTCATCAATAACATAAATACATAATGTTCGGTAAAGGACATATCAACACATACAAAGGGAATCCAATGGCGCCAGTTACAATAGGCATGATGTTTGGAGGGATGTTAGGAGGGATTGAACAGGGAGCCCAAGATGCAACTATGTGGAGAGGTGTTTAGCATCATTATTGGTCCTCATTAAAGAGGAGAGGAGCAAAACTGCACTAGGGGTATGTCCGGGGTACAGTTGTAGAAATAAGTATTCGTGCTTGTGCGCTCATTTGAAGCCTAGTTGGGCATGGCTCAAGTACAGTGTGATCCTTCTTGCTCCTCTGGGTAAAATAATAAATAGGTCCGCAATGGCTGCCATATGTTTGTGGGTCTGGAGGTAGGTGGCTGCAGTGAAGAATACCTGTCACTAGTAATGTCACAATATATTAAATCCCGAATCCAAGCCTTCACTGTTGGAACTGTGGCTCCAACCCAATGTAGAGAGACCTACCGTTTAGCAAGAAGCAAAGCACTGGCGGCGTAACGCCGAACTCCCGTAGGTAGCGGCTTAACATAGCCCAGCAGTGCCATCAGTGGGGTCAGGCTGAGTTCAGATTCAATATTCCAAGATAAATGCCCAAAAACTTCCTCCGAGTACGCCAGTATTGGTGCACAGTTCCAAGCCAGTTGTGAGAAGTTTGCATGCTCTGCTGTGTATCTAGAGCAGAAATGTGTTTTGGTGGGTTCCATTTTCGCTACCAAGCTTGGTATAGTGTAGGGCCTGCTGAAATATTTAAAATGGAATAATTTATGCCAGTGATTGCTTGAAAAGAACCGGGTTTGTTCACACCAATAACACCATGTTGTATCTGGCAGGGGATGTCCCAGATCTTTCTCCCATGCTGCCCAAACCCCCAGCCCGACTGCAGGATATGATATGGCCGGAAGACCAAATGGCACCACTAGTGAACATGATGACTAAGATAAGTGGGGGAAGTGTGGCAAGAATGTTATATTATATAGTCTATGTAAGATGAACCTGTCCATGTAAGACACATTGTGTCCTTCCGATAGGGAGGCTACAAAGTGCAGTGGGCATCCTGAAAGAGTTTGCGCAGAGTACGGAGTTTACCCAAGGCTAGGGTTCGCTTGGTTAGTGCTCTTGTGGTTAGAGGCAGCCAAGGGCTGTAAAGGAGGTCGGCGTTCAGATACTGTTGTATCTTATCCCAGGCCTAGTATGTGGTTGGAAGTGTTTGTTTATGTTTATCTAAAGGAGACCTAGGTAGGGCTTGTGGTATGATAGTGGATAGTGCACATGGCCGAGCTTCAAGTACTGTAGCCACGTGTCAGAATGGTCCAATACTATGCAAAATTTGCCTGTGCAAGTAAGTAGTACAAATAAAAATCGGGGACACAAAATCCCCCGCACAGATAAGGCATAGTCAATGTTTGCCAGCTGATTCGCAGCTGCTTACCGGCCCAGACAAGTTAAATGAGCATGCTACAGAGTGTATCAAAAAAACCTAGCCGTCAAGTCTAAGGGAATGTTGAGAAATAGGAATAAAAACAGAGCAGTTCCCCCATTTTGATGGTGGCAATTCTACCAGCAATCGACAAAGGGAGCTGAATCCAATGGTCAATATGTATTGATAATCTATCAATTAAGGGTTCCATAAGTGATTCGGCCTCCATAGCGCTACGATGTAGAAAGATGCCGAGGTATCTGGGGTTTCCGTACACCAGCACAGAGGTGAGTCTAAAGTGAAGGGGGCTGTGGCATCAGCCAATGGAAATATTTACGATTTAGTCCAATTAAAGACAAGTTCGGAGTACGCCCCGAAGCGCCCAATTTCGTGAAGAAGAGGCGATTGGTTCTGGAGTCTCTTACGAACAACATCACATCATCTTCATATAAAGAAGCTAAAAGAGGTCAACGGTGAAGCCTTAGTCCATGCAGTAAATGGTGCTCCTGAAAATGGCACACACTGGGGTCCATGGCTATGAAAAAAAGTATGGGCGACTGGAGCACCCCGTCTGGTACCGCTTGAGAGTATAAATTGGTCAGTTAAGTCACCATTCACTGGAAGCCGGGCAAGCGGACTCACATAAAAGAGGCTGATGAGATCAGAAAAGCTCATTGAACCCTCAGCTTCCATACTGTTGCATAAAAAGGGCCATTCCAGCTAATGAAATGCTTTTTCAGCATCCAACAATGTAGCTCCAGCAAGAAGATCAGGAGTTATTTGGTTAAGGATCTCGAAAATGGCACAAAGATTAACCAACGTGGATCGATTTGGGACAAAACCAGGCTGTAATGGGGAAATTATCTTCTCCATAAGTGGGGATAGGTGAGTGGCAATGACTTTAGCCAGAATTTTATAATTGTGGTTCAAGAAAGACACGGGTATTTAGGAAGCACAGTGATAAGGAGGCTTGTCTGGCTTCAGTAAAAGGGGTGATCACTTCTTCGCACATTGTAGGGGGGAGAGATCCGCCCTTCAAGGATTCTGCATATACTTCAGATTAAATGGGGAACTGGTTAGGATTTATACATTTTATAAAATATGCCAGTTAATCCATCCGTGCCCGAGGCTCGGTTGCCACTCAGGTCATCAATGGCCTGCGAGATTTCATCAGTGGTAATGGGTGAGGCCAGGAACTGCTGTTGCCTTCCATCAAGCCAGACCATGGCCACTTCGGCAAAATAATTGGTAAACGAGTCATCAGTGGAGGCAGCGAGTAGTGTATAAGTGAGTAAAATTGGTAAGAAAGGCCGCGGAAATGTCCTCGCTGCACGTGATTGAGGTGCCACCGTCCAGTTTGAGGTGTGTGATAAAGGAGGATTGGGATTAGGGGCAAAGTATTCTAGCCATTGTTCGACCAGGTTTCTCACTCTCGCCATACACCCGAGCCAGTGCGTATTAGCTGAGATCGTTCACCTCACCTACAAAAACAGGTAGCAAAAAATGAGAGGAAAGGTAACAGTGGTCCATTCATGATCAGGACCCGTGTGAAGCCTAGTAAAAAGAATATCTCCTATCGAGTGAGTGTTGAGCACGCCAAGAATCCGCAAGGAGGAAGTTCTGCAAAAGGGAAGAAAGTGCCTGCACCAAATGTGACTTAGTTATCTGTCCAGTGCCCATCGAGTCTAAAGATGGATCAAGTGTGAGGTTAAAATCAACCCCATTAGTATACTGTCTGCAGATAGTTGGGAGATATGTGTAGATTTTCTCGGAAAAAACTCTGGCAAGTCCACATTTAGTGCTTGTAATATCAAAATTGTGTAGCGTGTGGCACACGTGTTACTCCAAGATATTGTATATGGTGTCTGTTGATGTTAATCTCTTTGAATGGGCTTAGGTGCTGATGGATGTCTCCCTCTGACCTCTGGGAGTCGGACTTGAATACAATGGAAGGTGCACTGTTAACTGAATGACAGTGTGCCCATCAAGCACTCCCTTTTGAGACTGATTCTTCTGCTTCCAAATTACATCAGAACGTCGCTGAATAATCACAGTAAACTTGAACTTGGCTTGAGATTGCTTATATTTGTCTCAATTCTTAAATCTTCTCCATTGTTACATCACAATGGTCATATTTATTGCAATTGATGTCATTCATATCCTTTGCAATGTTGAAATCAATGCATTACAATCAATTCACTCCCTGACTCCCTATGCATTTCGGGCCAATGCCCTTCATCAGGGAAATACATTTGATCTAAAGAAAAAAACACATGTATTTGTAATCCTGAAAGGTAAGAACTCCCACATTCAGTTTAGTATGTGTGTTGGTGAAACCAATGTTATCGTGAACAACCTGTCTTCCGAGAAAAAAAAACATGTTCTCACTATCCTCGTGCTCCGAGGATTACAAAACTCAATGGTGCTCCCCAAAAACCATCTTGATTGGTGATGTGTTTAAAGAAACTTGTAGGACAAACAAAATCGGGTGGAACAACAGGGTTTGTGATGCACGGTATTAAAACTGAGTGTTTAATGATAATGTGCTGTCCTTAATAAAAGCCAATGTGGTGAACCGTGGCGCAGAGTGTTCAAAAAAGGTGGATTGGTGTGATTATTCAGCGACGTTTTGATGTAATTTCTCAAAAGGGAGTGCTTGATGGGCACACTGTCATTCAGTTAACAGTGCACCTTCCGTTGTATTCAAGTCCACATTTAGGGCATAAACAGTGATTAAAAAGGAGGGATTCAGTCCCCAGGGGTCCAGCAACCAAGAGAAAATGGCCTTCAGGATCAGCGACCACTTTCCGCGGAACGGGACTGCTTTGTTGTTCAGGATACACACCCCTCTGGAGAAGGTACTGTCATTTGCAAAGAAACAATTGTCCCCCCAGTGTGATGCAAACCGATTGGAAGATTTTGGGGCATAATGGGCCTCTTGCAGAAATTTGCAAAATAATAGCCTGGCTGATGAAGAATGTTACCCAGAAACCGGTCCCAGGATGCTTGTTTCCAATTCAGGCAAGACCTGGCTTTGCAGTTTGGGCTGGACTGTTCCCATGAGGCACAGGGTCAAGACTGATTTGCATATAGCTGGGTCTGAACTGAGGTGGCGAAGTGAGCTAAAGAATGATGATGGATTCAACCCAGATCTGTGACTGGTGGTGAGTGTCTGAAATATTTCAGCGCTCTGTCCGTCATCTCCTTGTGTTTGCTTTGTTTGCCCTAAGTTGGCAGGGTATGCCCAGATGTAGGTCCCTTGCTCACTTTGCCACTGGATTCAAGCTAGCCTGGCTGATGACGGGTGTTACCCAGAAACCGGTCCCAGGATGCTTGTTTCCGGGTCAGGGAAGACCTGGCTTGGCAGTTCGAGCAGGACTGTTCCCATGAGGCACAGGGTCAAGACTGATTTGCATATAGCTGGGTCTAAACTGAGGTGGCGAAGTGAGCTAAAGAATGATGATGGATTCAACCCAGATCTGTGACTGAGGGTTAGTGTCTGAAAAGTTTTAGCGCTCTGTCCAGCATCTCCTTGTGCACTCTTGCAGAAATGCCACCTGCACAGCGTGTCTGGTAAGGTAGGACAAGACTTGTCGACCCTTTCGTGGATTAGATAGCCCTGTGACATTCCATGTCATACATTTCAAAGTTAGTGCCTCCGACCCCCTAAATGGCTGTGTCGTCTAAACCACAGGTAAGTCTATGAACATTTGTGAATTTATAGAAAAGAAATATGCATAGCTGACTGCATGATCAATGCCATGTGTAGAGTAACAGCAAAGTACATAGCACAAAATAACCTAAGAACCCCCACCGACATCGGATAACAAACAATCAGTATCCTGCGAATCCCATTGTTTCCCAAGCAACTAGTTCAAGCTGTAGGAGCACTTATTGTGGGAGGCAATACTCAATGGATACCACCTGAAGTCTATGACCTTGATGAGAACGTATAGAGCCTTATAGGACCACAAGACTAGGAGTCTGTGGGTAAAGTTACGGCATAATGCACATAGGGAGTACGAGGCCAGAGTGGCGACAGTCAGCAGGAGGGGCAGTGTACCTCTAATTGAATGAAGAGGATAGCGTACCATGGAATCTTCACAGATTTGCTGTGTCTAAATGAGGGGAAGCAGCCTCTCCCTCGACATTAGGGGATCCACATCCAGTCTGATGTTGCTTTCAGAAGTTTGTGGCCTCAGCAGTCAACTCAAAGACATAGAATTTGCCATTACACTGAATGCAAAGCCGCACCAGGGACAACATGGCGTAACGTATGTTTGATTTCAGGAGTGGGCGATTAATGTCCATGAATTTGCGGCATGCTTCCTGTACAAGGGGGTGAAGTCTGGACAGAATACAAGAGTCATGCCCATATGTTAGACAGTCCACTTGTAGCAGGTGAGGCAAAGAACTGCTCCTCAGTAATTGAGGAGCTCAGAGATTGTCAAACAAGGGTGTGTGCCACATGCCGGCCGTGGGGCCAGTGACCTGTGGGCCCCCTCCACTGCACATGTCAATGAGAATGGCTCTCTGCCAAAAAAGGTCCTTAAGTAAACATTCAACGTAAGTGCTCATAGGGCCTGTATCGGTAGTTTCCTCTACACCAGCCTTGCGAATATTATTCAGATGCTTCTAAATCTTCCGCTTTGGCGGCAAATGTCTTGAGGAGTTGTTTGGCTCTTTCAAGTCTTTTGGCAATGGTAGGGTTAGTGTTCTCCAGATCGGACAATCGCTGCTCAGCAGCACCAATGTGGGTCTCATGTTGCTCAAGTCGGCCATGCATTTCCCCCAGACGGGCAGTCAACATGTTGAAACGTGTGTCGGTTGACTTAAAGCCCACACGTAACTCCACGACTAAGGCTGCTGCACCGTCCAGAGGGGGGACGTCTCCCCCAGATGGCCGCCTGGTGGTCACAGATGGCGCCATCATCTTCTCCATGATGAGGGTTTTAGATGTGTCAAAGGAGAGCAGACGCTGCTTGGGGTCACTGCACTCCATCATGAAATGAAAAAGCAGTGCAATTTGAAGAAGGGCAAATATTAAAAGGGGGCGTACAACAATACAACACCAGCAGTGGAGTTAGGTATCCAGACCCCAGAGGCCTCTAAGAAAGCAGTATGCCTACTTCAGGTCAGCGGCATTGCAGCAACAGGAGAAGCCACCAGGAAGGATTATCAATGAAGAGGCTGGCGCTTTGGGAGAGTATAGCAGGCAAAGTAAAGAGATGAAGTATTTCAGTGCATGATAGCGGCCCAGGTATTTTCAAGCTTGGATCTCCAGCCTTGGGAATCTACCAGCCATCAACTGGAATGCCGGGCACCTGCATGGTACCACCCTTCTCAGAAGGGTGGTAAGGCACTCGCAAACAGGAAGGGGTCCCAAGGGTACCCCTTCCCCTTTGGAAATGCATGCACAATTATTTTTAAGGGCAGGCAGTGGTCCCAGGGACCACTGCCTGCCCTTGAAAAATTAAACTGAAAAGTTTAATTTTTATTTTTTAAATGCATCCTGTTTTCCTTTAAGGGAAATGCTATATTTAAAAGCAGTCCCAAACATGGTGGTCTGCTGACCCCAGCAGGCCACCATCCCTGGGAGTACTAGCCATTCCAAATGGGGTCGCAAATTGCGACTGCCTCATTAATATTCATGAGGCATCCAATTTGCAACCCTATTGGGAATCGTAAAGAGTGTCTCTGGAACTGTTGTACGAGTCATAAAATGCTATGGTCGTACATCTGGCCCCATGTCCTTCTGTCTTGGAGTTGGATGCCTTCAATTTATACTATTGTCGCTGAAAGGAAGCATTTTTTTCTACTGTACTTAAAAAATGATGAAAGAGAAGATGCTGCTTCTTGTCGACTGTTGGCAATATTAGACTCAGCTAGCAAAGTATTTGCAGAAAAATACTATATCACCAATTTAATGACTGGTCGTAGGAGAGTAGGGTCTGCTTTCCTATGGTCACCCCCAATTTGTGCTTTTTGCTTCACTGGTTTTCGACTTAATGTGGCTGTGGGCCTGCTAATCAGACCCACAGCCCTGCTGTTCTCTCTCTAAATTCACACCATGTACTTTAGGTACATCACCAATTGGGAATTGGGTCACTCCTATGAGTCCCTGTACAGTGTACCATAGGTACCCAGGGCATAGGTGCACCCAAGGCCTACCAGGGGCTGCAGCATATCTTTTGCCACCCCTGGCTGGCCATCCAAACTGACACAACTGGCTGATCACTCATCTGAGGCAAGGTTGTGTAATCACCCCTTGCTTAGGTATAGTATTCCTATATCTAACATTATATCTAGACACATATACACCTATAAGTCACTCCTATGGCAGACCTTAACAATCCTGAAGGCAGAGTGCTTGGTTGTATGTGAGATGAGGCTCTAGCATGAGCTGAGCCTGTCTGCAGCTTTCGGAACCATGTCCTTATAGCTGTTCTAGGATATTGCCATACCATATACTCTTAAGTGCATTATGAACCTCGCGGTTGAATGCTAACTTTGGTTTGGCTTTATCAAAACATGTCGTGTACGGTGTCATACGCTTTGGAATACTACCCCCTCGCCAGTTCTGGCTACGGGGGTAGCATTCCACCCTTCTAGAGGGAGAAGACATGTTGTTCCTACTAATCCCGGTTAAAGTTAACCAGAGCCTCAGCATCACAAAATGGATGCTGCTGCCACAGACACAAGTCTGACCTCCTGCTGCTGGGAGTCCTTCCAGCGAGGGAGACTTGGACAATAGGTTTCCTGTCTTGGGAGGTGCTAGCACCACCCCAGACAGGCCATAGTGTATTGGAGCAGAGAGGGCTGAATGAAATGAGACACTGCCTGGGGCACACAAGGTGTCCCATGCATAGTCCAGTTCAAACCGGTGCTGGGGCACTCCAGCCCCAGCTCTGGCGCGAAACTGGACAAAGGGAAAGGGGTGTAACCACCCCCTTCCGGGGTCCCACCCATAGGAGGGACCTAGCAGGTAATCCAGCCCCTAAATTTGGTATATTGGTAGGAGCTGAGTCCCAAGACTTTAGATTTATCCTGACTGAAACTTGAAACGAAACTCTGGACCTTCGACATTCTACTCGACATAGAAGACTGAAGAATCTCCCTTGTGGTCAAGGAGTGACCACCCTGTGCAAGCAGGCACCATCAAGCGATCAACGGTTTGCTTTGTCGATGCTCCCGCCGGAGCCCGAGCACAGAGCCTGACAAGACCCGGACTTCCAGACTTCCAACAGCCCGATCCACAGTCACAGCAGAGCGGAGACCCATGGAGGCGACGAGAGACCGGCCATCTTGGAAAGCCAGCGGATTGCTTTCCGTGCAACTTCTGAGGCACCCTCGAAGTTGTGCATTGGGGATTGAGAAGCCCCAACCCTGAGCACCAACTGCACTGAAGATCAGCCCTCCTCACTCCACGAGTTCTGCGTGGGGCCCTTCTGCATTTTCCTGCTTGACGCGTCTGTCCGGTCACTTGCCCGTTGGCTAGTGGCCTCTGTGACGACGAACCTTTGAATTTACACCACTGGTCTGATTGCTCCAGACTGGCCCCTGCTTCCCTTAAAAGGAGAAGCCCATCAGACCTTGCTGGTCTGATCCAGAAGCCATCTTCGATTCCTGCGTGGGTTGCCTTTGCCAAGGCTTGTTGACTCCAATCTGTAAGCCGACAGCGCCGACAGCAAGAGACTTCGTGGGCCAGTCAGTATCCAGCTCCTGGTCATCGTCGACACCTCCTGGTCCACGTGGCTGCAGAGTCAAGCTTCACAACATCACCTGATCGCATCCTGACATCGCCTAGTTCCTTCCTGGTTCCTTCCTGGTCACTGGCTAGTGACCCAGACTCTGTCCCCTCTGCTTTCAGGTACTCTTCATCCTCGATCCGCCCTTGGATCCACCCGGACACTTCCCTCCTGGGCGCCTGCAGCATCTTTCTTCAAGGCTCCATAGGATTCAGCGACGAAACCCGACACACTTTGACACCTATGCACCCGCTTCCTGTGGGTGAGGTAACGCGAGTACTTTGGTACTCCTGTGGGTATTTACTATCCTAGTGTCTAACTTTCAAGTAGCTTTCTCCTTGTCCATCCGGAAGTGACCTAAAAGAACTAGTTTCCATTTCTTTCGTTCCCATTATAACTCTATGGTAACTCTCGTGTGTGTAAAGACACTGCACGCGCATCCCATGGGCCTCCTGCCCCCTATCCTTTGGTAGTACAGCGTAGCCCCAGCGGTTCTCCAGGCCCTCGGCCTATCCTTTGTTCGTGACGTGGTTCTTATACCACTATTTTAGTATATGGTTCGAAGTGCTCCTAGGGCATTACTGTATTTTGTGCAACTTATTGTATGTTGATTAAGTATCTTGTTATGTGCTTGTGCCTCTGACCTCATAAAGAGTTCAGAGGATTATTGTAGTAATAAATACATATATATTTTCTATATATAACCTGTGTGGTGTCCTTTCATTTGGTATTAAAGGGGTTACATATGGTAAAACAGCTGGCTTCACATGCCCTCTTGAGTTTAGCCTATGACTGCTTTGTCCATGCTACCACTAGGATAGCTGGTCTATAAGGTTGACTTTACAACCATCACCATAAGGGTTGTTTGGACTAATACAGGGTGCCCACTAGAATAGTGGACATCACATATCAGGCCAACTTCTCACACTGGTCTGTTTCGTAGCATCTGATTCCAAGATGCCAGATTAATTTTAAACCAAAGTCAATCACTGTTTTCAGTGTTTCAATTATTTCCCTTTTGGCCAGTGCTGATGTAGGTAAAAACATTGGCTCAACTATTCTGTTTACAAAGTGAATTCATCACTGGCAATGTGAATTGATGCGGAAGATACTTTACTTGAGGGCATTCCATTCCCTTTGCTCATTTTAAGGGAAGCCTTGCACTCCGACAAAGTAATAAAGAGATGACATGATGCAAAGATATAGGGACCCGATGTAGGTAAAATAGAAATACCGATTTCTTAGTACCGAATGTTACTGATTCGGTATTAAGAAATCAGTATATCCTATGTAGGTAAAGAGTCAGTAAAAAATACAGAATAGGTAATATTCCTTAATACCGAATCGGTAATTGAGATTCGGTAATAAGGAATACCTACCCATTCATTTCTATGAGCTTAGAGCCCATAGGAATGAATGGGAAGACATTCGGTATTACCGAATCGGTAATACCGGGAGGAATTTCAAGGGTGCCAGGGTGTCCAAAGGACACCCTGTTGCACCCCTGAAATGTGCATGTGTGCACATGTAGCGCACATCCATGCCCTAGACATGGATGTGTGCCACATTGCACTTTCAAAAAAGCAAAAATTTTCTTTTTTGAAGGAATTCGGTAATTACCACCAACTTGAAGTTGGTGGTAATTACCGATTTCTTAAGGCTCAAAAGCACTCTTTAATGTGCTTCCTACATTGAATTTAGGGAATCGGTATTACCGATTCCTTAAATGCAAAAACAATAAGGAATCAATTCAAAATTCAATTCAATTAAAAAAAGTCTTTATTTCGATTTAGAAATCATAAAAGACATCTTTATAAAAATTTGACAGCTTTAAAACCAATGGGGTAACTTATCATGTAGCAAATTTCATAGTACCAAATAACATCCGGGGGATATATCAAATTGTCATCCGTCCAACTACTAATTAAAAAAATAAATTAAACACATTAAACGACATTTGACATACATTTTGACATCAATTTAATACACGTTATATTTCATAATTTTTTTAAAAACTTGATGAGAAATTCAGAAGGTTATGTAGAGTGTATATCTATATATAATATTAGGGTAGCATGATCATAGTATATGATTTTTTCTTTTTTTTTTTTAAATAGTACACAAATAATCATTGTAAACATGATTTACGAGCTCGGATTATCCACATCCAGTAGAGAAACTTTGCAACAGCTATAACCACAGACAGGGAGCTATTTGTTTTTAAAATCCTTAGAGACTCGCAACCTGTTTTAAGGCCTAACTGCAGGCAAATAGGTTTTAGCCATGCTTGCTTTGGAATGTTATATTCGGGGCAGATAAATAAAATATGACCAATACTTTCCCGTTGAGTTGGGCAGAAAGGACAACTGGGGTTATATCCTCCACTCCATTTGGAAGTGAAGGAGTTGATCGGTAAAGTTCCCACCCTAAACTAGTGGTATCTCTTCCTATCCTCAGGAACGGTAATACAATCCCAGTACCCCTCTAGAGCAGTTGAATGTTTTAGTTCCAAAAAGTCTGCTGTTAATGACGGGCCGTTACAACTACCAATAAGGAATCGGTATTAAAGGAATCAGTATTTACCGATTCCTTATTTACCGATTCCTTACCTACATTGGGAATGGCTAAATACCGGTCGGTAACGCTGAAATTTACCACATTTCAGCGTAACCGACCGGTATTTAGCCACCGACATCTGGCCCATAGTCTCTTATGATTGCCACAACATGTTGCAGAGCACAGATGTGTCCTTGCTTTATTGGTCTTTTATCTCTACATTGCAGATTGTGTGTATTTTGTCGGGGGTCATTTTACCCCTGCTCCCCACTCCCAAATAAGAGCCCAGAACAAATTGTGCTTATGGCACTTATTGGCTAGAGTGCAGTTGCAATAGGAGATCAGTAGGGCCACTCAGTTCTCATTGAGCCACTGCATTAAAGTAAATAGAAAGAAAACAAAAGTTTATTTGCTCACAAAAAATAAAAAGTTAAGGTTGGTATAGTTTTCTACAGCACAGAACACATCAAATCTTTTAAGCGGCTAGTGGTTGTTACTTGATGATCGACTGATGAAAGGCTACTGTTAGAGTTCAAAACAAATTCAGCAGACTATTCAATGAATGACTTGAGAAAATAAAACACATTTTGTGAATGAGTGATTTGACCCAGATGTGTAGCTTACTGATCCAATATCCTATCAGGTCTGGCATATGATGTTACTGTATGGTTCATATGGTCAGTGATAAACTTGATCAGATTGAAGTTGGAGCTATTGTGACATGCCTTGAAATTACACTGAAAAAAATCCAGTGCGCCCATTTGCTTAGATTTGGCCTTATATCACTCTTGGGGCAAAAAGCAGTACTGCACTTGTGAACTATCTCCTATAAAATACATCACTAACTGTCCCATAGGCTTTTAGTGGGCATCAATGATAGTCTGTAAGGAAGAACACCCAGCAAGGACATTCCTAAATTTTGTGGTGAATGGATGCCTTTTCAAGGCATCGGAAGGAAGTGTGAGAGTGAGTGAACTCAAAAGTAAAGTTCAAAGTAATCACTCCACATAACACTCAACTCATTAGCATATAATTACACACCACATAAAAGCAACTGTTAGGTCGGCCCTGGGGCCGACCAAACAGTCAATACCTTCAACAGTTGGCAAGCCACTCCCCCCTGCCCTCGAGCAGGACCTCCCCCAACAAGGCACTTCTGCTCTCTCGCAGCGTGAGATGCAGAAACATAAAATGGTCGTTTTTACCATTTATGTTTCTGCCTTCTCGCACTGCGAGAAAGCAGTGGGGCGATGGCCCCCACGCCCCAATGGGGGAGCCGCCACTGCACTCCAAACCACATATATCTAATTTACAACACATAATTCAACAACATACCACAAAATTAAACAACACACCACATAATTAAACTCCACTACATGACACTAAATACCACACATACTTACACGCCATTACACACAGTCCCACTCCACATAAATCCAATACACTCAAAAACACATAATTACTATCCACATAATACAACTGCACACCATACCACATAATTCCACTACAAAAATCCACTCCACACCACACAGTTTCGCACCACACAATACCACAACTAACAATTCCAATCCAACCCACGTAATTCCACTACACACCACACACATCCACTCCAATCCATAACACATAGGTAAGAGATTTTTACATTTAGAACGCCAATGGTTCTAACTCTTTCCTTTTTTTAAACACCCAGACACACAAATCTGGATCTTAGCACCTACCTATTTGTTCTTTTTCGTCTCTAAAAACGAAAAGCTATCCACACAGTTCCATGCCACACAATTCAACTCCACACATTTCCAATCCACACCACATAGTTTGTCACCAAACCACACAATACAACTCAACAATACAATTACACACCACACACTTAGACATCTTGCCACAAAATTGAACAGCACAACACATAATTTGACTTCACTACATACCACTCCACAACACAAAATTCCATTCCACATAATTACACTTCATAACACACAATCCCACTCCACATAATTCCACTACACCGAATACTGTTTAATTAATTAGTATTAGTAGTAATATACTTTATTCGATAGCCAAGTACCATCAAAGTGTACATTTGCAAAACATTACAAAAATGCATCAAAACCATTTTAAAACATCTCACAACACAGTTAATTTGAAAACAATACTACTCAAAATTCATTTTCTTTGACCATTACTTTTGTGCAAAATGAGAGCGGAGGTCAACCAGTGCTATGTGCAAATTAAGCAGAGAGCCCATAAAACCATATAAAATGTATCTTTCAGCTTTATATATAAAATGAATGTTATTAAAATGAAGCAGTAGCTAAAAAGTTTAACCTAATCACTTGGAATGGCAGTCAGTAGTCTGACACGTTTGTGCCAGGCTGCCTGTAAAAATTTGCTCGTAGCTATAACTATTACAGGGATAGTGTCACTAAATATTTTGTCAACTACCGCTTAATTACTTTCCATACATTTCCACAGCACACCATGCCACATAATTCCACTACACAAATCTACTCCACACCACAATATTTCATGCTACTTAATTACATAACTAACTAATCCAAATAAACCCATATAATTCCACTACACACCACATACAAAAACTCCATAACAAACAAGTAAAGGACTGCTATTTACAATGTCAATTTCTCAAACACAAACAAATGCGAGACAGATTGCATTTCCACTGCTTGTTTTTACGTCGAGCCTATACAGCGCTTGCGCTGTTAGGCAATCGGTTGTAAGTGCTTTGTGGGGGTCTGACTCCTCCCACACTTTTGATTGGCTTTTGCGTGCATCATTTTGAAACAGTAGCCTGCAAATGGCTAATGGTGAGTGCATGTCCCACCTTTTCTGGGAAGTTCACTCCCATAGAGTATTGCAGCAGAAGCGAGCAGCGACGCGCATGTAGTCCCTACGTGTAGTGCGGCTTTTGAGTGCCTATTTTTATCTCTGTCCATGTTGCACAACCCTCCTACAAGCACTTCTACGTTGCTTGGATATGGTGGCACTCTTGCACCCCATGTGCACCTGGGGCATCTGCCAGGGAATATGCACCATAATATTCAGGTGCCTTTGTGGCACCCTCCAGGCTGCTTTGCAGGTCTCTTGGGGTTGCGGTGCAGGCCGACCGTTGGGGCTGCTCCTGTGCCATGTGCCATTGCTGCTGGTATCGCGGTGCTAAGTGGGATCGGTATGCCCAGACGTGGGTCCCTTGCTCACTGTGCCACTGGATTCAAGCTAGCCTGGCTGATGAAGGGTGACATACCCCAAAACCGGTCCCACAATGCTTGTTTCCCATCCAGGGAGGCCCTGGCTTGGCAGTGTGATCTGGACCGTTCCCATGAGGCACAAGGTCAAGACTGATTTGCATATGGCTGGGTCCAAACTGGGGTGGCGTAGAGGGCAAAAGAAAGATGGATTTAACCCAGATCTCTTGACCGGGGAGAATGTTTGAATCATTCAGCATTCCGTCCATCATTTGTTGCAGTTACACTTTTTTCCCTAAGTGGGACTGGTATGCCCAGACATGGGTCCCTTGCTCACTGTGACACTGAATTCAAGCTAGCCTGGCTGATGAAGGGTGACATACCCCGAAACCAGTCCCAGGATGCCTGTTTCCGGTCCAGGGAGTACCTGGCTTGTCAGTTCGGTTTGGACTGTTCCAATGAAGCACAGGGTCAAGACTGCTTTGCCTATGGCTGGGTCCAACCAGGAGTGGCGTAGTGGGGAACAAATATGGATTTAACCCAGATCTCTTGACTGCGGTAGAATGTTTGAATCATTCAGCATTCCGTCCATCATTTGTTTTCACCCTAAGTGGCATGGGTATGCCCAGACGTGAATAAATCAGACATTCACCCCCAGTCAAGAGATCTTGGTTAAACCCATCGTTCTTTTGCTCACCATGCCACCCCAGTTTAGAGCCAGCCATCGCAAAAAAGACCTGAATTTAAGTGCTATTTGTACAAACGTCATGACCTCAACATTATCTCCTACGCCGACAACACCCAGCTGATCCTCTCCCTCACCAGGACCCCCTCACCGCCAAAGCCAACCTCCACCGTGGTATGCAGGCTGTCGCCGACTGGATGTAAGAAAGCCGGCTCAGACTGAACACGGACAAGACGGAGATCCTCATCCTCGGACCCAACTCCTCAGCCTGGGACAACTCCTGGTGGCCCACATCACTGGGTGCCGCCCCTACACCAACCAACCACGTACGCAACCTGGGAGTCATCCTCGACTCGAAACTCACCATGGCCATCCAAATCAACGCAATCTCCTCAACCTGCTTCTACACCCTCCGTATGCTCCGCAAAATCTACAGACACGCGAAAAACCGTCACCCACGCCCTCATCAGCAGCAGACTCGACTACGGCAACGCCCTCTACGACGGAGCCCCGTCCAAGCTCATCAGCAGACTTCAAAGAATCCAGAACGCCTCTGCACGCCTGATCCTCGAAGTCCCCCGCCAAGAACACATCACACAGCACCTGAGAGACCTACACTGGCTCCCCGTCGACAGAAGAATCACCTTCAAACTCCTGACCCACGCACACAAGGCACTCCACAACTCCGGCCCAGAATACCTCAACAGCCGACTATCATTCTACGCACCCAACAGGAAACTCCGCTCCACGACCTCTCACTGGCCGCCGTCCCACGCGTCCACAGAACCACCTCCGGGGGCAGGTCCTTCTCCCACCGCGCCGCCAAGACATGGAACTCCCTCCCCCTCTTCCTACGACAGACAGAAGACACACAGACCTTCAGGAGACTACTCAAGACCTGGCTCTTCGACCACTAGCTGCAGTCTAGCCCCAGCGCCTTGAGACCCTCGCGGGTATGTAGTGCGCTTTATAAATGTTCTGATTGATTGATTGACCAGTGCCAGTGAGCCACCAATGAAAACAGACATGTTATTAGAATATGAGTAAGCTAAACTCCATTGTGGAGTTATGATGAATGCATACTACTCCCTAGACCCTTCCTATCATAAGCATTTCTTTACAAGGATGGTATAAGCATCATTACCTCAATGTTAAAACTCGCTGAAATTGGCAGGTGTGGGTATTACGATTACAAACATAACACAAGCATGGTTAAAAAAAATTGAAACAATGGAATGAGGCCGGTGCCCGCTTTACGGACCTCCTTCTCTGCAATGCAATAGGTGCTGCTTTTGCGAAGGTTTGTAAATGACAATGCCTTTTAATTTTTTATAAAAGGCATTGCCATTTACAGTGCCAATGGCTCGAAGACTTGCGATTGCGAGACCTATTGCATTATAAATGCTTGTTTTTTTCTGGTTCCAGTACCCCCTGGGCCCCCACTCTGCCTATTCCTTACATATGTATTTTACTTTCACTGCAGTAGTGTGAGAATGCATTTCATGAAAAAGGAATATAAAGTAGGGTTTCCAAATTAAAAATTCCAGCCATTTGTTGTTGACAGAGCCTGCAAAGGCCTGGTCTTGACACTAAATGTTGTTATAAATAAAATAGCATGAACTCATCTGTAATGTGACTTTTCTGTCTTTGTTCCCTTCAATTATCAGTCATGGACCATTCAGGCAGTCCTAGAACACAATAAAAAATGCTTTCTATTCATATTTGCTGTTCCAAGTATGCACAGATAAGTGCTGAAAATAGGCTTTAGGTGACTGCTTATGTGTGTACCGTCTGGGACATCAATATAATGAGCTAGCAGCCCTGATCACAAGACTGGAAGTTTGTTGCAGGATGAGCACAATATTTATTTCCTCCACCCTCGATACCTGGCCCCTGAATAATGCCATAATGGCAATAGTTTCACCTGTAGCTAAAACCCTATGCCAGCCCTCAATAAAATGCTGTTACTTCAGATGTCTAGGAATGCACCCTTCATTCAGACTACTCACTCCTCATTCTTGCCCTTCACTTTCACACTCACCCTGCACTCACAGCTATCAGAATGTACTCACACTGATCACGTACGCACACCATTCACCCGCTCATCCTGCACTCACATTGACCACATTGCACTTATGCCACTCACCATGAACTCACACCGTTCTCCCTCCACTTTCCGGTGGTCACATGAGCACACCTCTCACTCTGCACTCAATGTGATCACTCTGCACTCACAATGCACTTGCGCTATTCCCCCGTACCTCTCCCTGCAGTCACATGAGCACACTACTTACCCTGCACTCATGTAACACTTCACTCACTTGTCCCCCTCACTGCTCACTCTGCAGTCTCACTCAAACAAGCCCATCACTAACTATACATTCATTCGTCCCACTCTGCACCTACATCCACACCCACATTCATATGGTCACGTCACTCACCCTGCAGTCACTCCTCTCACCCTACTCTCACACCGTCATATCGCTCACCGTGCACTCACATGGGCACTCCTGTCACCCACACAGCGCAGAGGGTTAATGTGCCTGCTACAAAGAACGTGTACCATGCACATCACATAACTTAGTGCAAGTAAACTACGGGTAGCCCATAAAAAAATGAAATGTTTGTCAGAAAGGGGCTACAAAGGGATGAAGTGCATTGTTGGCAAGTGGTAGTGAGGAAATTCATTGAGAAGGAGATAATGGGGAGGGAGCGTCAAAAAGGAATGTTGCACTGTAAGCAACCAGTGTTAGGGCCAGCCCTGGCTGGGAGTCTTAGCCCCCCCTCCAAGTTCGGGTCTAATTGTGCTACTGCTAATCATTATGTGGAAAAGAAAGCATCCATCCATTCCGGTCAGGACTAAGTCACCCGGTAAGACGCATACTTCGATTTAAAATTATATAAATGGTGCTATGGAAGCAATTGATAAAGAGATTACCGGCGTAGAAGAGAGGATTAGTGTTTGCCAGTATGATATGACTTTTCATAATGCGCTCCCCCGCGTCATGTTCTGTAGGTGAGATAACGTGACCTCTGCCCCCACTGTTGGACGGATGTCATGTCCTGTAGTTGAGATAACGTGACCTCTGCCCCCACTGTTGGACGGATGTCATGTCCTGTAGTTGAGATAACATGACCTCTGCCCCCACTGTTGGACAGATGTCATGTCCTGTAGTTGAGATAACGTGACCTCTGCCCCCACTGTTGGACGGATGTCATGTCCTGTAGTTGAGATAACGTGACATCTGCCCCCACTGTTGGACGGATGTCATGTCCTGTAGTTGAGATAACATGACCTCTGCCCCCACTGTTGGACAGATGTCATGTCCTGTAGTTGAGATAACGTGACCTCTGCCCCCACTGTTGGACAGATATCAACTGTTCATGTGCAGAGTTCTACAGATAGTATAACTTCGGCTTCCCTTTATGATTAATTGTTCCAACCTCCTCTGAAGCGCATGAAGACACCAGGGACTCGCCTAAAAGGAACAGATTACCCTGGAAGAGACAACAATCATGGCTGCAACTCATTCTAAATCTACCGATGCTAAAACTAGAATAAAAACTGCTGGGGTGAATCAAAAGGACTTTAAACCTTACTTGTAGCAGTGCCGGCCTTAGAAACGCTAGTTAGGACCTCCCTAAACTCTAGCATCTGTCAACCACAGTAAGTAAAAGCTATGCCTCTTTCAGCTATCAAGCCTAAAGTCACACGTGTTTATACATCATCACATGGCCCCGTTAGTGGCTCTGATATTATGTCAGTGACATATATTCCTTCTTCAGATTTAGTACCTGCCACACAAGCTAATAATGAGCTGGCTGTGAGTAGATTATCCAGCGCACCGGGTTTTCTCACTTTGCCCCCTGAAGCCACGCCCTTTGTTATCATATTAACCAATGTTCCTCCCTTGCCTCCTGCAGCCACAGAGTCCTGGGAATATATGAGAAATACATCTTTAAACTGGGTTGCAATAAAATAGGTTTCAATGGCCTCTTTTTGAGGACATTGAAATGGTCAGAAGGGTGAGCTGGCTTGGTACGGGTATTAAAAAGCTACGTAGTTTTGAGTTTCAAGACACCTAGAATAGTTGACACTATCTTACAAAGAACAGGTGACTTACCCGTCTCTCCACACCATTTTTGCCCTGCAGCTTGGCTATTTCTACCATCCCTTGTTTTGTGCAACTCGTTCAAGCTTTCCATCAAGACTCCTCTCCACTCAATCACAAGATGTACATTATCTCATTGCAGTCCAAAATCGCTTTACTCCCCTAGTAAATGTAAAGGGAGTAGATTGACTAATCTCTGGCCATGATCCAGGTCCCCACATAGTGTAGAAGTTAGGCATCCCATAACTCCACCTACTACTACCCAGGTAAACTGCTCTACTTTTGACACAGGTGACATGGTTTCCCTTGGCCACTTGAGGTATAGAGTCCTTTTCTGGAACATGGACGCCCACATGGTAAGGGATCCATTCCACAAAGGACTGATTTTGTAACCAACTTTAACATTATGTGTTTCCAAGAATCCTGGGTAGTTGAGCCTGTCCATATTAATGGCTATAGACGTTTTCCCCTACCTGCCATGCCTTCCAGCGCTGGCAGAGCAAAATATGATTTGTGTTCTTATATTGCTAACTATTTGGCATTCCCCAAAATAACAATGTTGTCTTCTACTAGTTATTATCATATTATTGCATCCTCATGCAGTAGTAATAAAGAGGTGTCATTTTTACTTTGCGGAGGTGACTTTAATACCTATTTATGTCCCTTACCCCCAGAAAGGTCTGCTGTATGACATGATTCCGACCAAACGCATTTTTTACATAATAGCCATGGCGACAAACTGAATGAGCTGTTATTTAAGTACGACCTTGTATTTTCCAATGAACTATGTATTCTTTTGCTTCATTTTCAGGGCACATTCAATAGCAGGGGCAATAACATTGTTATTGATTATATTTTATCATCATTCAGACTACATTCCTTTTTTACCAATTTCCCCAGACAGTCCGTCTCTCTTAGTGACCATTTTCCAAAGAGTTTTACTTCCTTGTTAAACCAAGAGAATATAGATAATGTGTGCGTTGTTGAGAATATTTAAATAGCATCATGCAATGGTATTTCCCTACGTTGGTTTAAGATAAATCAGACCAATTTTTGAAAAAGCTGGTCATTAAATATTGGGATGACTTTGCGATTGTCATCCGGATGTCCCGAAATATCCTCCACCTGATCCCCTCCCAATCAAGAAAACTACTGATGCAGGGGCTGGTGAACTCCAGACTGGACTACGGCAACATCTTGTATCTGGGGGCTCCAGCATCAGTGGTTCACAGACTGCAGTGCGCCCAGAACGCGGCTGCCAGAATCCTAACTGGAACTAAAGCGAGATGCTCGGCCAAACCAGCTCTCAGAAGCCTTCACTGGCTCCCAGTGAAAGAACGGATTACTTTCAAGACCCTGTGCATCTCCCACAGAATAATGCACAACGAAGGCCCCCCTATCCTGAGACCTCTGATGAAACCTCATCAGTCCAACAAACAATTAAGATCCGACTCTCTCGCTCTTGCCAGCGTCCCTAAGATAAGAAAGGCCAGAACCGGCGGCCGCCTGTTCTCCTAAACTGTGGAACTCCCTCCCACTTGCCTTGAGGAGAGAACATAACCTCCTCAGCTTTCGAAAACAATTGAAAACCTGGCTCTTCCCTTAAATCCTCATTCTCCCCTTCCCTCTTCCTCTCTGGATCTATGGTCATTTCAGCGCTGGGATGCCCTAGGGTAGCTATGCGCTTTATAAATCTCAACTCAACTCAACTCAACTCATTTGCTTGGATAAAGCAGCCAACCCCAAATACATTCTGAATGCCTTCCTTAATATTTCGAAGGAGATTAAAGAATACCTATCCGGAGGCAACCCCCAGGGAAGCCAACATAAGCAATGATGGTTAGACTCGGGTTGTTCCAAGGCATATAAAGCTGCTCTCCACAAATCCCCAAGGTGCAGTAGAGAGATGCAAATGTGCAGAAGAGACTTAAGATTGGCCCCAAAGAATAAGAAAAATGAGTTAAAGGCCGAAACCTGGGAGGTGTGAGTAGAAGCTAGTGCAATAAAAGACAGTTCAGCTTTTTGGCATGTCATAAATAGCCCTTTTTTAAGAGATGACAGGGCCCGTGAACTGGAGGTTGCCATCATCGAATCAGAGTGGGTGGCCCATTTTGCAAAAATATATTCGAATCCATTGCTGGTGCGGCAGGAGGCCGCCTAACTAGCTGTCTCAATGGATTACCCTTGTAGTAGATCCAAACTTCAGTTTACTTTAGATGAGGTAAACAGGGCCCTTTTGACCAGTAAGGGTGCAAAGGCCCCAGGCCCTGACGGTATTCCAGGGGATTTTTTTGTTTGATTTTATATAGCACAAATTAGACTCGAGAAATCGGGTATCAGAGCGCTTTACATGAGCACCAGTTTTATTACAGAAGGACACATTAATTTTTGTTAGGCACAGAGGGAGTTAAGCGATTTTCCCAGAATCAGAGGATATTGAGCATCATTGCAGAGACTCGAATTGGTGTCCAGGCTTCGAGGTCGACCGCTCTAGCTATAAGGCTACATCCTCTCCCCAAAAACGAATATATTGTTCTGGGCTTCTATCCTAACTGAGGTGTTAAGTAAGGGCTTGTTGAAGTTCATGGTTCCTGAGTACCTGGTCAGATCATTTAATCGTCCCCATCTGTAAGAAAGGTGATCCGCCTCAGCATGCTATCGCCCTATGTCTCCACTTGGTTCTCTGGAAACTATTGCAGGTAGAATCATACTGAATAGGGTGGAGGAGTGGGCAGAAAATAACAAGATATTGTCTGACATCCAGTATGGTTTTCGCAGAGGCTTAGGGATAACTGACCAAGGTCTGAATCCCAATTTGTTAATTGGGAAGAAGGGTTATATGTGTTTATCTTTTGTGGACCTATTTAGTGTGTTTGATTGCATTATACATGATAAATTGAGGTCCATTTTGGAGGAGCTAGGAGTAGACTCACCCATAATAGTGTTTAAGGGAACCGTACTCAGGGAGCATGGCTAGAGTACGGTATGGTCTCAGGGGTGAATGTACCTCTTCCTTTGGAGTAGAGCAGGGCTTAAGCAGGGCTGTTTCATGGTACCATTTTTGTTGACCTTGTATATAAACAGTTTGGGAAATGTGTTGACGCAAAGTTGGAGGGACCTCCCTCAGATTGGTCAGCACCCAATTATGGCTCGTACCCCTATGGGCTTACGTTTACTCACTTGTTTTTCTAACTTTATTCAGGACAGGGGCTTAATGATTACTTTGGATCTGCGTTTCATAATGAAATGTGGGAATGGCACTGTCAGATGTCGCAACTGATTTGTTGACAACACCAAAGTAAGTTTCACCACCTCGTTTTCGTATTTAGGGGTTCTGTTCTCAAAGAATGGGTCATGGAAGAATGCCGTCAATGCAAGGAAGCTATACTACACAAAAGCAACTTCTGCATTAAGCGTCGCACACAAACTTGGTAAGAAACCTGTGAGATAAATGTCAACTATATACAAAGATCAAGTGCTTATCAACAGCACTGTATAGGGTGGGGATATGGTAATATCAACCCGCTTCAAATGGAAAATGCTTTTTTTTGTATTTAGATTTTTACTCTCAGTACCCCAGAATTATTAATCTCAGGTCTTTAGATTTTTACTCTCAGTACCCCAGAATTATTCATCTCAGGTCAGCCTTTCAGAACTGGTGATCCCATTTATAGCTGACTTAGCTCGAAACCACCAAATCCTACTGTAGCGTAAAGTCCAGTCTTGCAATGACACTAACTTAAATCATAAGGTGATCGACGATTGTACGATACTGTCGGCACATTTTCCAAATACCATAGTTGAACTATGTCAAACAGATCTGTCTGGATATCTCCAGGAAGGATTTAGAAAAGATGTGTTCTACAATGTTTGAGGAAACAAGGTTGGCTACAGAACTAACAAAATGGAGTGTCATTAAGAACCAACTGATCCTGCTTATCTCTGATTTGAAACCTTATCTTAAATTCATAACAGTTATCACATGTTTGTTTTTACTAACTTCAGGCTGGATATGTTTCAGCACTTGGTAACATTTCCCATGGTAAATGATTGGTCTGAAAACTTACCCAAATGCCCTTTAGACAATTTATCTGTTCAAAGTACTTTACACATCTTGTTATTTTGTATTTTCTACAAGAACCTGAGAAAACATTTTACGGGTCCAAATGAATGCCGCCCACCTATTTGTTCTGCAATCATTACTGACTCTTCTAGTCTGCTATTCCGTGGGTAGTTACTTTTGTACAGACTTACAACGCAGGAAACATTTGAATGCCTAGAATTGTTTTTAGATGGTGACATACCTTGTTTTTTAATGACATTGCACTTTTTCACACCTTGCCCTTAACATGTCTGGTTGGTTTTTCACATTTTATATTCTCGTAATGTAGACTGATAATGTGCAATAATATTTTAAACTCGGTATGCTTCTATGATTTTTAACATGAAATTAAATAAAGCTGATTTGATTGGGTGTAGCTTTCTCAGACTTGAGTTATTGTCACACAGATTAATATTAGGTCTCGCCTACCAGACCAGGCAAGCTGTCTGGCTGTGTAACACCTATTTTGGGCTTACAAAGAACAAACGCCCAGTTATTGCCTACCATTGTTTGGCTGTACTGTTACTATCTTTTCCCTGCTTCTAATTTGATGACTTTCTAATTCTATCTTGTTACATTTGTTTTTGGCCCTCCCCTGCAGCATAGCCTTTTTACTCTCCTTTTCATTGCCGGACATGTGTCCTTCCACTGCTCACCTTTAGGGAATCACATTGTTTTTGGTTAACTTTTCCAAGAGAGTGCAAGTGCATTGAAGTGATGAAAAAGAGAGGAAAGACCGCCATCTTAGAATGGGGTTACAAAAGCCCTTCCCATTCTGGGAGGATGACTGTGGAATCATGGGAAGAAGACAGTCACGAAGATGGTCCCCATGCAGGAGAATGTCTGTTACAAAATACATGCACCCCCTGGCCTAAGGTGAGAACTACTGGACTCAACTGGTGGTACTATATGAAGTTGCGGACCCAGAATGGAAACCACAACATGCCCAGGATATTAGCACACACAGAAACAGGCTGCCACACAGCTCCGTGGCATGCCCGAAAGGAGGAAGGTGCCATGGCATAGCAGGGAGTGTCCTGAGGCGTACCTGCGATGCTCTAATTGCAATAGCGGGTTGCTTCAGGAGACCGTGACTCACCTTGGAGGAGACACGAGGTGCCGTGGGCTGAACATCGGTCCTCGGTGGTGAGGATTAGGACGCCGCGAGTTGCATTATGGTGACCAACCGTCCATTAATATCACGGCCCACCTGTTATTTGGGCCTCTTGTCCATGAGACATTCTTTCACTGACACCTTTTGTCCGTAATTTCAGACATTGGAGCAAGCTGTCCCCCTGCAAGCGGCCTGAGAGTTCTGTAACTCTCACTGCAGGGGCAGTTCGCGCTCCTGCTGTAAATTCAATGGCTTGCAGAAGCCCCTCCCCAACCCAGCACAGACTGCGATCAGCCCATTATCATTCTGTATGTCAGCCTAATTATCACATAGAGAATGATAATGGGCCTCTCTTTGCACTGACAGAATAACCTCAAAGGGCACGACGACAGCCAAAGCGTACATGAACACCCTCTCTCCTCATACTCCCCTCTACCACCCAACCAATGTCAGACTCTCAAGACTATAATATGCTCCACAACATCAGCAATAACTGTGCTGATACCTGGAAGAGACAGAAATGCAAGTGAGGCGCAAAAAGAGATGCTTAGGATCGGTTATCTATTTAAATTCTGACCACACAACAGCAGTACAAATGAGCACTAACAAGATGTCTGACTAAGCCTTCCTAATGGTGCAACTTGGGCATCTCAGTAGATCTGACAAGTGTAAGTGTAAGGTTGCTGTGGCACTTGCTAACATCAGCAGTGCCAAAAATCACCACCTGGCAGTATGTACTAAAGCAAGTGCACAGTCACACTGTAAAATGTAGCATTGCAAAGGTGCGTTTTAGCAACATCAATGCAATGACTCAGAAACTGCAGCAGTGCCCTAAAATAAAACAACAGTGACTACAAAAACTGCAGCTTTGTAACATCCCGTCCAATAAGTGATTGAACTGGAGGTTACCGGTCATGTATAAACGTACAAATACTTATCTATTTATAAAACAGGTCCAACTAAGCGTATTGTACAGGGAACTAGTAATGTGTGTGTTCTTCTTGAAGTGCCTGTTTAGTGTGAGCCATCAATAGCATTTGTAAACCATAAAACACTTCCTTCCACATCCCACAGTTTCCTGCCAACATGTGTTTGTATCTCAGTCAGTGGAGTTAGCAGAGTGGAGAGGGTGAGGTGGGACCCAAGCTGCTTCCATCAGCCATGAACCAGATTAGAGAATAACTAGGTCTAATCATAAACTAGGTTAGTGACTAACCAGGCCTAACAGGTACCATCAAGACTAGACAAGAAGTTTAAGCATTAGACAGCAAGAAATCTATCAGGTTACCCAGATCTTATTTTGGTGCAAGATTCACAGAGGGAATCCATCCCTCTGGCTACACATTTAACAGGCTCAGAGAATATCCCCTCAGGTTGGGAATGCCTTATCGGCTCAGGCTGCAGAGCTGTTCATCGGGTAACCAGTCCTGTCAGAAGGTCTTGCGATACCTGCATTACAAACACCATGCTGAGTCCTATTTTGATTTGAATACAAAATATTTGCTGTAAAATTAGTTGGATGTATAACATCCTCTTAACTATATACAAGAAATAAAAGACAATCAGCTAGATTCATGAAGCCAAATTGCGATCGCAATAGCTGCGAATTCGCAATTGCAATCGCAATTTGACGGAAAGGAATTTAAGAAAAAACAAAAAAAAAACAAATTGCGAAATCGCAAAAAAAAAATTGCAACTTCGCAAATAAATTCGCAGAATCCTGGAGGATGGGCATTTGCGATTCTGAAATAGCGAGAAACCATGGATTCTGCGAAATCATTTGCGAAGTCGCAAAACAGTCGCAATTGCCATTCATGAAAAATCGCTAAAATAGAAAAACAAGAAAATCGCAATTTGTGACGCGCAAATTAAGAAGAACTCAAATCAGGTGGTAACCAGTACTGAATTTTTTTTTTCTCTCAAAAAACAGTTAAGTTACTCCCGACAGGTGCAGGGCTGACCAAACACATTTAAGGACATGCAGCTGGAGTCTGGGGATTCCCACAATGCCTGGACTCTACATGCTGGTGAGGCGGCGTAGGCAGCAGCGAGCTGCACGCAACAGACGGAGGATACAGGAGCGGATATTCCGCCAGCGGGTCACCCTTCTGGGCCAAACCAGGGAGCAAATCTATGCTAAGTACCGCCGGAGTGGGGCTAGGATAATCAAGCTCATCCGGGACCTAGACTCCCTGATGCAGCACCCTACAAGGAGGACCAATGCCGTGCCCACACATGTGCAGGTATTGTGCTGCCTGCACCTCCTGGCCTCCGGAAGCTTCCAGGGGATGGTCGCTGTTGCAGGGGGAATATTCCAGCCCACCATGTCCCGCTGCCTAAGGAGTTTCCTGGAGGCAATGCTGACCCGGCTACACCACTATATATCATTCCCCACCAGCCAACAGGACCTCAATGAGACCAAGCTGCAATTTTACAATGTAGCTCAATTCCCACACATCATTGGATGTATTGACTGTACGCACATCCACATTTGCCCACCTGCTGAAACTGAGTACATGTACCGCAAGCGGAAAAGCTACCACTCCCTCAACATCCAGATGGTGTGCAATGCCAAAACATTAATCACTGACATTTTGGCACAGTACCCGGGGAGCACACATGACTCCTTCATCTTCAGGCACAGCGGCATCCACACACGACTGGCCAGGGGAGACTTTGGGGAAGGACACCTGCTAGGTAAGTACACATGCCCTAAAATTGTACACTGTGATCATGTAGCTGCGCAGAACAGGCACTCACCCTCTGCTCCTTTCATTCAGGTGACAGCGGCTATGCTCTCCGTGAGTACCTCCTCACCCCATACCTCAACCCTGCAACACCACAGCAACGGCGATTTAATGCATCACACATACGCACAAGGAATTGTATTGAGAGGACATTTGGCCTGTTGAAAAGCAGGTTCCGCATACTGCACAAGACAGGTGGGCCCATGAAATACATTCCTGAGGTCTGCTGCCGCATGGTGGCCGTGTGTGCTATCCTTCACAACATTGCTACCAAGTGCAGGATCCCTGTTGACATCTCTGGCAGTGAGTCGGAAGGGGACAACCAACCACCTGCTCATATGCGTCACGCACTCGGGGAGAATACTGCAGAAGGACACAGGCGCCGTAACGAAATCTGCATGAACCATTTCTAATGCACCCACTCCCCACACCCATTACTTGACTCATGCATGAGAACATTAATAATGACATGAGTCAGATTAAGGTAGTCAGAACATTTGTAATTGTTACAGCACAATAAACTTGGCATTCTGCTAACTTGTACATGAATGACATATTGCGTCATATGTCTGTCCTTCAGGAGGGCATGCTTGTAGCAGCAGCATGGCCCCTCATGTCAATGTTAATGTTCCATGCCGCCTACGGGCAGATGCTCCCAGCCTCCTTTCCCCATCGTCCTCCTGATTAGGCCGTGAGGCAGCAGAGGGCCTGCTGCTGCGGCAGGGTGCTACAACCGGAGGAATGGACTGGCTGCTATGGCTGGATGTAGCCTCACTTGTGTCGTAAGCCCCCCCCCCCTGGCCATGGTCGGCAGCCTGCATGCCCTGGACTGCAGTAGTCACATGCTCCAGAGCTCTTGTGACGTCCTGGCAGCACTGGACCATTTGGACCTGCATTGCCAAGGAGCGTCGCGAGAGCTGGGAGGTAGCGTTCCCTATAATGTAGTTCGACCGCGTGTACGCCGACAGGCGGGTCAGCAGTTGGCGGTGTCTGCGGCGATTGAGTTCCCGCTGCCTGTTAATGGCCTGTGTGTTGGCCTCCATAGCAGCTGTCATCCGCTCAGACATTACTGCAACATTTCGGGCGGTCTTGTCCAGTTGCAGGTGGATGGCTCTGAGATGACGTGCCTGTGTCTGATGCACATGGAGCATCCTGCACTCGATGGATAGCCCACATGCTTGCACATTTTGTCCCCTACCAGCACGGGAGTTGTTTGTGCGCTGACCCCTCACCAGTCCGCTGGACTGGCTCCTCACAGCCGCAGGGCGGCGGGTTGGTTAGCGAACTGGAGCTGGTGTTGCATGTCCCACTGGGGACTGTGTGACGGGCAGTGCTACTGCAGCGCGTGCTGGCACAGGGGTGGCACTGGCCACAGGGGCAGGTGGTGTGATGAGCGCTGGTGTGGCAGCTTGCACAGATGGTCCGGGCTGTGGGGAGAGATTTGTGTCTCCCTCTGTGTCCTCCGTGATGTCCATGACCAGGCCATCGCTGTCTGTGCTTGGGACTTCTACGCCACCAGTGATGTAAAGTGGACGTTGATTAGTGACATGTTTCTTACACAGTTAGGCTTCCTACATGCATGCAGACTACCATTCCCTGAGTCGCTGCAGGATTGACTCTCACTAAACATGTCTGGCTTAATGGGGCAAGATGGTAATTGTGGTCAGACTACATTTCCCACAATGCAATAGCGCTTTAGTGGTGTGCTTTGGCTGCATGACTGGAGTTTGATATGAGAGGCTCTGGAGTCATGGACATTGTTAGGGGACAGGGGGTCGCAGTCGCATGGCACTTACCTGGTGTGTCTTGTGTGGGTCGGGAGGAGTCAAGCTGTGTCACCCCCCCGCATGCCTGTGGATTTATTGTGTCCTCCACTCGGTCCTCCAGTGGTTTATTCAGTGGGACAGTGGGCTCCCCTCCACCTGTCGCCACACGCTCCCCCAGCCTCTCCGCTATCTTCTCCTTTGACCTCCCTCTGAGGTCATACCAGCGTTTCTTAAGTTCGTCCACGGAGCGCTGGGTCACCCCCGCAGAGTTAACTTTAGCGTGGATGCGCAACCATAGCCGCCTTTTATAGGCCTCGGGCACCCTCCTCAAATCTTTCCCAAACAGCCGATTGTAGTCCTTGCAGACTCCTATTAAAAATTGTAGCTCTTGCTCAGAAAATTTGATTTTTCTTTTCCTCCCACTAGCAGATCCAGCTGCAGCTTCCTCAGGCATGCTTGCCACTGGGGTGTCTCCTGCACAACTCGCACTTAGCGAGATCGCAATTTGCGATCTCGCTAATTGCGAAATTGCAATTTCTACACGGGTATCGGCCGATTATGCGAATATTTACCGATTTTCGGGAACTCGCAATCGGCGATTGCGGCCGACTGCAAATCGCTTTTTTTTCCCGCAATTATTCATGAATGCCAATCTGAGATTTCTTAATTGCGATTCGCATTTTCTCGCAATTTAGGAATTGCAGATTGGGACATTGATGAATCTAGCTGAATATTACTGGAAGCTTGGATAGAGGAGTTTACAGCGCGTTGGCAAGCATATTTATTTACGCAACTTTTATAGCGCAACAAATACCCTAAGGTGTCTCGAAGCTTTAGTAGGGCTGGGGCCAAAACCCTCCACGGATTATATGGTACATTTGGGACAGCCTTTAAGCTTGTGATCCAAGAGGCAGCTCGTAATTTGGATGACAAATACTCCAGGGAAAGTGAAAACACAGAATTTTGTATCACTTAGTAGAGCTGTTGCTGTATCTGCAGTAAGAAGGCAAAGGCGAGGCCTTGTTTTATTATTTATTAGTTTTTTAATTATTTTAAAACAGGAGAACAGGAGAGTGGGGCCCCGAAATGACTGGGTCCCAGGTTAAAGAATTCCAATCGCCCTCCCCTTTTGAAGAGATCAGGAGGTTGTGAATTCCTTCCCAAGGGCGTTTGGGCAATTAGTGATAAATGTTTTCAAGCATACTGGGCCAAAATCACTTGGCAGGATTGAAAGACTATATAAAAAAAGTTTAAATTTTTCTGAAAGGTCCTTTCTTTAAAATATATGGACAATTTTGCTCTATGGATTTGAAAGCATGTGAATTAACAGAACTGTGTAAGCTGGTTGAAGCAGCAAGCATTAAGCCACTCTAGGCGCTCTCTCCTAACACTTTCTGCAATTTTTGATAGAGCTTAGAGCTCAAGAACTTTAATTACATCACAGGCCCATGTTTCCTGTAAACAGTTTACATTGAAAACAATAAGAAACTCTGTTGCATTAGTGCACGAGGTTGCACAAGTGCGTTCTATGCTACATGACAAACATGCAAGTGAGTTTACTAGAAGGAAATTAGGTGGTGAGTTATAATTTGTCTATGCTAAGGAAAGGACTTAGGGCTGATTACGATATTGGAGGATGCGATACTCCATCACAAACGTAATGGATATTCCGTCCGCTGTATCACAAGTTATAAATGATATGATGGAATTGTAATGTGGCGGACGGGATATCCATCACGTTTGTGATGGAGTAACCCTGTCCGCCACAATTGTAATCAGGCCCTTAGACTTGAAGTTCAAGATGGTGACAAGCCAAGTCTAATCTGTAGCCTATCCCTCCGTTTTTGCTTATTGGCATCGGAGGTTAGAATAATTAGACATGATCGAGTATTCAAGGCCTACAACTATCCCCTCCACATCCTACATAAAAGTCAGTCTGCCTCAATTCCATGAACATCTTTTAGTTCCAATTCCTTCATGCAGGTACTTCATTCTTCAACAGTATTTACAAATGCTATTGCTTCTTTCAATTATAATTGTTTTCCGCCCACAGTCTCTTCTGCAGAATGTCAATTATGTTTTTCTAGCAGTGTATAAACAAAACACACAATAAAATTTCGATGAGTGGTTTTAGTCAAATGTTTACTTCTAGATTTGACAAACAAGAGGTATTACTTGGGTTCATCATACACACTAGTGATGCTAGTGTGAAGTCATGTCTGTGTACTAAGCAGGGCATGCATTGTTTCCAGATTTGCCAAGCAGGAAGAACTTCATTGAGAATGGAACTGATGTGATGCACACTTGTGCACTTGAGTGAGACATGTGCACATTGATGGCAGTGATGAAAGGTTGCAGGTGTGCACTGAGCGAGGCACAGGGACAAACAATTGCACTAGTTGCTTAGCAATGTTACAGTTTTATATGGTAAGGTAAGTAATTTATTGTTTTTGATTAATTAATTCCATTACAAAAATACAAGTTAAAAAAGATTTCATACATATTAAGATAAGAGAAATGCATTTCTAAATACGTTAAGTCGCTAATGTAAAAGCGCCTTTGTAAGGCTTCTTCTGAAGAGGTCCAAATGTCTGTGCTCAAAGTTTTCAGTTGTGTAAGTTAAAACTTCTGTATGTGTTTTTTTCATTTGCATGGGGTGCTGCTCTTCCTTGCTTAGATTCTACTAGTGACAGGAATTTCACTAGCTTCCCTGTAGTGTAGTTCCTATTTTCCCAATAGGCTCTGCGCATTGGAATAATATCTTCAATAGTATAGACGTAGGACTGTGGTTAACTAGGTCTTCTACTGACGATATTAGACTTAAAGTTATGTGTGCCAGCTAGCTCAGAGTTCACTAGAAACTTTCTCGAATAGGCAAGAAGGAGTTTAACCTCCCTGGATAGACAAGAAGGGATTTAGTTTCTGACAACCATAGAACATGACAACTTTGCTCTCCCCTAATCAAGAGTATATCTCTAGAGTTGTGTGGAAACAAAAGACAACTTATTTTACTCAGTCAGTACGTGCATTCTTAGTTTCACCAGTTTGTAGAGAAATAAGAGATGGGCGTGGTTCAATAAAAGATGTTATTTATTGATCAGTCTCTTTTCTCATACAAGAGAAATGAATCGCTATTATTGCAATACTTATAGTTAAGTAAAGTGCATACAGTAAAAACAGAATTATAAAATAATACTGTAAAAGCATTTATATGGTTTCTTAGCCATATGATACTAAAATGGATAAAAGATATACATACATATATACATTGACTAATCGTACTCAACTGGTGCTTCTAACTACGCCTACCCCGGTGTACCTGACCTAAGCCTAATACTTAGGAGGGAGTAAGTAAGTAGCAGTTTAAGTTAAGTTTGCTTTGCCAAGAATCTGACTCAAGAATTCTCTGTAAGGGGTTAGTCAGTTCAGTACCTGGGATTTGGAAGGCTGGAGGGTTGGTATCTCTGTCTCAGGACTCGATATCCCACTTACCCGCGAGGGCGGCTGGAAATGCTGGAGACGCCGGAGGCTGGATTTCTCGGCAGGAGAAAAGGCAGGCGTCTCTCTCTCAGCGCATCAAAAGGGAGGGGCAGCGTCCGTGGGCTTTTTCTGCATCAGCTGGGCTCTCCGCCAAGTAGCGCTGCTCCAAGCTTGTCACCACCGTGTCCTAGCTTAGGGCAACGTCAGTATATTTATACCTGAAAGGTGCCGTGTTTGACGTAAGGATGGACATAAGGACGTCAGCAAGAATGTCATAAGGACTGGTCGTTCTTACATTCTTTGCAGGAGTTCTCGAGCGAAATCAAAACAATGGTCGCGGGGATTTCCCAGGTCTGTTGGAGGTTTGATTTGTTTTGAGAACTCGGTGTGCTTCTCTAGGGGGCTGAAGGGATAGTGCTTGCTTAATGTGACAGCATGCGCTATGACCTAATCTGAAGACGGGTTTCTGTGCCGTTGTATGGATATTAGTGAATTAATAACCGGACAAGGGTCAGAAATAGGAGTATCAATATAGGTACCTAGATAAACACACTACACCCACTCCACGAAATTATGTACATATTTACTAACCTAAGCAATAGTAAACATAACTAACAGTGCATTTGTATACCGGACCACCCCAAAAACATTTACGTATTTGAAAAATGGTGTATGCGAACTGCACGAAATGAGTATAGGTACTGTATGCATTCAAGCAGTATAATCATTCAAAAAGGAGATGCACAATTATATCGGCATGAATGATTTGTGAAATTACACATGAAATGGCTCTTGATACAGAAAAAAAATTGCGAGACCATCTCATCACATATAAACACAATTAATTGCATATAAACTAGAGGTTGAGGTAATGTAATTACTCTAGTATTCCTAAGAATAGAAGTTCTGTTCTCTAAGAATAGTTTTACTTTAAGCAGAAGATAAGTGCCCAAAAGGTAAATATTTTGGAATTTGGAAAAAGTTTTCGCTATTCAGGGGAGAAGAGAAAAAATAGTTCAGTCATTTTGTTTTCAAAAAAACTGAAGGCCAAATTCAGAGTTCAGGGAACGCCGTGTGCAAGTTTGTTTAAAATCATTCCCTCTGTTCCGGTGAAAACATCATTTCAGATAAATTCTCGAAAAAACAGTCTACGGCTTCTGGTGAGAGTTCGACTAGGTTAGAAAATGTCGCTACCATGCAGTCACGCGCATGATTGCTTTCACTGATGGTTTGATCAGAACTGCTTACAGAAGGTCGTACCTGGTCGATGCTGCTTTCATCATGTACTTCACTACCCTTCAATCGCAGTGGTGAAGTTTCCACGAATGCCGTCATCAGGATAGGTAGCCGCTGGGGACAGCACAATGCATGAGCCATTACCGGACCCAACAAAGTATCTGCATCCAATGGTACGTCTGATTGTAGTGCAAGACAGGTGTCCAACACGCATTCTTCGCCGCATAGCATGCATCTTAATACAGGCATAACACAATTCTGCCAGATGGGTCTGAATGAAAGAAACCAGGTCATATTCAGATCTCGTAGCCGGGCTAAGCCAAGGACTTTAGTTATGCGGTCCCGGTAGCGGATAGCTAGGATCGTTTCTTCCATTGTAGCTGGAATCTTGTCTGTGACATGGCTTGCCATAACGAAGCAAGAGTAGCAAGAATAAAATGCCTGCTACGAGTCCCAACAGGAGTGGAAGTCCGCCAAAGATGGAATGGACGAAATTTGGAAAAATACCCAGGATCGCTTTGAATGGTGTTAAAGCGCCTGAAAAAACTGTCTTAAATACACTGGCGATACCACTTGTATCAGAAATATTTAAGATTTCGTTCAACATTTCTGCGAAGTGTAGGGGGCTATTTGTTGATAACATTGAATGAATCTCTGCCGTTGTCCTTGCAACTTGGAGATCATACGTTTCTTTTGATGACGTCAACTGGGTTGGCGTCTGTAGGAGCACAGTCTTCATTCTGCTTAAAGTATCAATTCGAATAGAAGAGATTTTTAAACTGGGCCATAACCTTCCCTCCCTGTCTGGAGCATCATTCGGGAACAATACTCTTTCACAGCACATGACCCTGGAAGTCACGCTTATGAGATAAGGTTTTCCTGGCAGCAAGCCACAACATCTGTGATCTACAATTAGAATGTAACTCCCGTTCGAAAGTCTTCTAAAGAATGGTTCTATTTGTGTTGCAGGTGTGCCTAACTGGTGACATGAAAGGTTATTTGAAGTCCCTTCACAGGCCCCATGCAAACTAATACCCTGACACAGAAGTATGCCACTCAGTGATTTTTCACAATTATTACCACTAAGAAATACACTCTGTCCGTTGTTACTGACATATGTGTGTGTATAGGGCAAGTTCCATGTGGACTTAATGTATCCTTTACCCAACCTTTCATACTGGCCTGCCTGTATATATTTTTGGCAGTATTGAAACTGGAAAGTTGTTATCGGAATATTTATTATCCCATGTATTATCCATTCAATGACAGGTCGTTCTGACATTGTCAATAGTAATCTCTCAAGTTTTTCAATGCTCAGAATTGTATAGTCAGCACCCCTTTGTGCCAAACTGATTTGTTTATCAGTAAGGTTAAAGATATTAAATAGTGACTTTGTGTTGATTAAAAGCCAAGGCACATAGCCTGAACGCAGATTTTGTAACGTCCAGACAAGCTGTACAATAGAACGCAATTGAGACTGACCGTGTTGCAACATCAGTAAGTCTTGTTCTATTATATCGATTGCAGAAGATACAATACTGTCCAGTGAATATATTCTGGAAGACAGAGTCATTAACCCATTGTCCACAACAGAAAGTGATTTTTCCAAATTAACACGGTCAATTTCCCGTATTTTTTCTGCTGTCTCAATTTGAGGTACTTTCCAAGCTTCGTTGTAAGCTGCATATATAGAGGCCGCTATGAAACGTTTGTGACGCTGTTTGCGTGGTCCCATGATGAAATCACGCAAGTCAGCACCTTCTTTAAGTAAAGTTAAGTGTTGCTTAATTTCTGACAGTGTGGATGTATGTAGCCATTGAAGGCAGAGTTTCCCCACACTATAAGTAGTTATAATCCCTGGATGTTGTCTCTGGGAGTATCTTGGGTCTGGCCTGGTCAATGTGAACCCCTGTATTTTGTTCAGGAATCTGTCTTGACAGTTATTTGTGTCTGTGGGCCAGATCAACCATTGTTTCCAATCAGCATGTGTTCTGTTTTGGTTTAAAATATGGGATACGTCTATCTCAACATCCGTTGTGCTATTACTGGTAGGTGTTGGTTTTGGAATAAACGGTTTATTTAAGTCTTTAATTTTGGCTAGGCCAAGACAGGATGTCTGTTGAATTGTATCATTCAAAAATATAATTTGTTCTATGATTATGCAGGCTGTAAATAATGATTCTATACCTTGCACTTGCCAATCTTTTGTGCCCCAGATCGTTTTTGTTTCAATGTTATTGTTCCAGAAATCAAAACCGAATGTATTCATTTTTTCAAAGAATGAGTCTGAATATATTAATTTTGTGTTTGTAAGCATGGTTTTCACTCCTGTCTTATTCAACAATTTGAAATAAAATGATTCTGCATTACTTGTGTTGAACCCAGAAAAGTATGAATATTTATCAAAATATGTCTTTGAACTGCCTTTTGGTGGAGTCACACAATGTTCCCATTGGTTAAATTTTAAAACATTTCTAGGTTGAGCAGATTTATGCAGATAATGGTTACCATAATGGTTATAACAAAACATTTGATCGTAATTAGATGAACCTTGCAAATAATCATGTTCTGTAAATTTAGCTGACATTACTAGATCAGACATCATATCATTTATACTTTCAAAGTCCCAATCATCAGCAAATGTGCTTGGTTGTACAAAGTCACTGAATGAAATCTTAAATTGATGAGGAAACTTCAGAAGCTCAACCGGACCATAGATTTCGTAATCAGTTTTGTCCCATGCTACCCCACCGGGTATAGGATTGGCTGTGAAGTTTACTGAAGAAAGTTCTCTTTTCTCTATGTGTGATGACTTGTGTGGTTTCAGGACCAAGTTGATGTTCTGACTTGCTGTGTCCATTTTAACATATTTTCCCTCAATGAAATGTCCCAAGCATAGTACCATGATGAGCCAAAGTATGAGGATGAATACTCCTAGTGCCACCCAAAGTTCAATCCATGGAGAAATCAGATAAGTTTCTTTTAGTTGATGAAAGAGTTCCTTTGCTTTGTCTTTAAAAGTTTTTGTTGTCGGCTGTTCCTCAGGTTCACTTGGATCTTCAGAAAAATCATCGAAGTTGATGAAGTAGCCTGATGCTGTTCTGTCAATTGTTTCAATTGCTTCTGGATTCCTTTTTGTTTTTGGAATTTTCTTTGTTTCATTAGCATAGTCTGTGGTTACATCATTATAGACTGGTGTTTCTTGATTTAAGATTTTAATTTGGGTTTCAAGAGGTTTAAGTTCCATGGCTTTGTTGCATAGTCCTTGTTGCTTAACTGTAGGTTTATCAATTGTGATTAGTCTTTCAGTTTGAACCTCTGTGTTTGTAGCAAACTTTGGTGTTCTGCTACTTCTTGGGAGTCCACTTGGCCTACTACTTGTTATCGGCCACATGATTGTGGTTTAATCAGGTCAATGGATACAACTCGGTTCTCCTTTTTACCAGCAAGGGGCGGTAGTACTACTGATCTTGTTCCGTTGACAGACAAGACAGGAACTGCTTTTCTGTAAGAAGGCCCAAATTCCTTCTTCACCGCGATCTTTTCTCTGACCAGATCCCCGATTTTTGGAATCCAGACAGGCCTTGCTGGGACAGGTGGTTTCTCTTCAGTGGCTGTTGGCTGTTGCTTCAACTTTATGTTGCTCAGGTCTTTTCTCTTTTTGTTTAAGTCCTGTAAAATAGCCAAACGATCTTTGATATCAAAGCATTTTTCTTTAACCACTGAAGTTTGACTATCAAGGTCCTGGATTAGCATTCTAGTCCCAAACAATAGTTCGTACGGACTGAGACCTCTCAGAGAATTTCTTGGCAGATTATTAAGACTACGTTGGACACTTATTAAATGTTTGACCCACCCAGCTCCTGAACCTAATACCTTTGCTGTTATAGATTGCTTTATGTCACGGTTTTTTCTTTCCACGATTCCGTTTCCCTCAGGATGAAAGGGACAAGGGTACCGCAATGCAATGCCCATGCTGGTCATGGCCTCCTTGTAAGCCCGAGAGCTAAACGCAGGACCCTGGTCAGAATGTAGCATGCCAATTGCGTATGTGCCGATAAAGACTCGCAAATCTTTTATAACAGTTCTGGCGTCAGCCGATCGCTGGTGCCACATCCATATGAATCTCGTGCATGAATCCACTGCGACCATGATATATTTATAGTTGCCGTCCCTTTGTAAGGGACCGCAGTGGTCCAGGTAAACACAGGCTAATGGTTTATCTGAGATTAGAAGGGGCGTCTGGGCTGGTCGTTTCACTGTTGATACCTTCATTCTTTGACATATTTCACATTCTAGAACATAGTTCCTAGTTTGTCTCCTCATTCGTGGCCACCAGTATCTTTGTTTTAATAATGATACTGTGGCTGAAACGCCAGCATGTACAGAAGCAAGCCCTTCGTGTGCCGCTATAATGAGTCCTAACCTATGTTCCATGTTCGGAATTGCCCTATCCCCCACTCCAGGGATTCGAGCAAATGGAACGTTATTTGCATCAGTTATGTATGAGTACTTTACTGAAAAGCCTTTCGGGAGTGTTTCTATCGCATTTTTTACCGTAGCGCAGACAGCCTGTAATATTTCGCTGTCTATTTTTGTTTTTGACCGGGTGATGGCAGCTACGGAAGCCGTTTGCACAGCTGCCTTCGCGGCCTCGTCAGCCAATGAATTCCCTGCAACGTGAACGCCATCACGTTGATGACTCAGTGTATGTAACACGTGAGTCTTTTGTAGTTCTTTTTGTAAAAGAACTATTTGTTCCCAAAGCATTTTATGCTTGATTGTGCCACCTTTTGCATCTTTAAAACCGTTCTGAACCCAGATCTGCAAGTATTCATTGTAAGACTGAACGCAATAATATGAATCGCACACTATGAGTGTGGGGAATTCGCGATCTGTATTTTCAAGCGCCATCTTAAATGCCAGTAGTTCAGCTCGCTGAGCTGTACAATCTCCTAGAGATTGCGTTTTAGTGACCAGTGGTTTAAATTTTCCTTCGTGCCAGCGACCTTTAACAATCGCGCACGCAGCACTGTAAGCTTGTTTACCCCCAACTGCGGGCTGTGCTGATCCGTCCATATATATTATACAGCCGTAGCGTTCTAGAGGCAGGATTTCAGTCGGCAGAGGACATTCGAATTCATATTGGAGAAATTCTTGTGTTTTTAAATTAGGGTCAAATTTGTATACCACGTCTGTTGCAGCAAGGGAATTAGCCCACTGTATCCATCTCGGATGTAGTGCTTTAGCATTTGGAATGCTTGCCTTTGTTACCGCCTCTAGGGCTGGTATTGGTGTCACGATGATTATTTGTTTACCTTGTGCCAGGGCTCTTTCTTTCGCTACAGCAGTCTGTACCGCGGTTAGAATTTTTTCCGTTGGGCTGAATTTCATTTCAGCTTTTGTGTACAAATGTGATCTGTATGCTATTGGTACCGTTTCTCCCTCATTAGAGGTTAGGTATGTGAATCCGCATCTTCCTGGGATGGCTCGAATCACAAGGTTGCGTGTGTTATCGCGTGTTTGCAGTTTTGTTTTAACTAACATGTCTGTTTGTAAAGATCTCAAAATTTCTGTGTGTTTTTGAGTCCAATTGATTCTTTTAAAATCTGGTTTTATTAGATCATAGAGAGGTTTAACCCTCTGCATAGTTTATAATGTAAGTTCTTCCGAAATTCAGGAAACCTAGAATTGATTGCAAGTTTTTCAATGTTCTGTTTTGTATTTTTTGCGCACTATGCTATTCATAAGTGCGGCACTGTGTGAGTCTTGTACTGCAAACGTTTTGCAGCATGAGTTAAGGTGTCTGTAGTCCAAAACTAGACGATATGAATCATCTGGTTTGGAGACAGGAAACAAAGGATTGTTCATTTGTGAGGTGCATGTTTCAATCACCCCCTGGTATTCAAGTTGATCTAAGATCTCCCTGACCTGTTTTTTAGCTTCTTGCTTAATCGGGTACTGCCTCTGTGCAGTTGGTTGAGATTTTAACTGGATTTTGTGAGGAGGAGAGTCCTCATCCCATCCCACATGATTTTTATATAGTACACGATCCTGGGCTACTGCCCACTTTCTTGCAAGTGTATATTTTTTATGAATTGGAATATGATTTGAGAAGGCAGGCATAATCATTTCTTCGCCATGAGGGCACTCCCTGACAAACTCTGGTGGCCAGTCTTTTTCAGCTAGAAGGATGTCATAGCCCTTGGAGAGATTATCCCAAAATAGATCCCTTATTTTCCTAGTCTTATCTCCCTCTATACGTAAAGTTATTTCATATATTTTATGAGGTTTGCTAATTCTGGTATCTGCAGTTTCCACCTGAATGTATTCATTCGTGTCCACTATCTCCAGATGATTCATCAGGATCTTGCGAGCTATGCTCACTTCTGCTGCGCTGTCTAGCATTGTCTGAGCCCACTCTCCGTTTTTCAGCTGAGTCCTAAGGATCCTCGGCATGTTTTATTATTTTAATGCTGGCTACCTTCTTCTTTGGAAATTGTAACTTTTTACTTTGATGAGCAGGTTCTTTGTCTTTGGACTTGACAAGCTCTTCCCTGTGTTCTGACCGTCCTCTTCTTTCCGATTTCTGCGAGGAAGTCTGAAAAGATCGAGAGGGACGTGTATCAATATCTTGATATCTATCAGGTTTCTTCAAATTATCCCTATTTCTAAGGTTGTATTTTTTCTCAGAGGGCTCCCTCTGGGGAGACTTCTGTCCTTGGTCCGGAGATCTTTCTCTCCGCCGAGGAGACCTTCCTCTGGACTGGAATCTTTTTTCTTTGGGAGTGGATTGTTTGTTTCCATCCCAGTTCTTTTTTGAAGTGTTTAGATTATTTTTAATAAATACCTTTTCAGGATTTTCAATTAGTTGGGGTTTCACTGGTTTCCCACCCAAACTATCTCTTCCTAGTTCTTCATAGGATTTTCCTATGATTCTGGCAAGTTCAAATGGTTGGTCTGCTATATCTGTTTCCTTCAATCTTTGGCGGATCGCCACATTTGCTGCTTCCCCTTTTATGTTTGCTAGTAATATTGCCGAGACCTGCTTGAAGTCTTTCAGTAATTTCATACCCAGAGTTAAAGCAGGTTCTGGACCGTATTCATTTTGAATCTGTTTTAGCACCTCTGGTATTACCGCCATGGACGGAACACCATGTGTTTTTGTGTAAATGGAAGCAAAGACTGTACCCCAAGTGTCACAGTCCTCCACATGTGGTGCGATCCCCATTGGGAGACAGATAGTCAGAATTCTGTGTTTCTCCACAGGTGTGGTATCTGGAAATACCGCCTCTATTTGAGTGATTTTTTGTGCTAACCAGAATGGAATTTGTTCCCGTTTAATGGGTACTTTACCTAGACAGGACTGTATGTTCTGTGGTGTGATTTTATTTGTGTTCCCCTGATGAGGGGACAGCTGTGGAATTTTAATAGCTGGTTGGACTGTTGAAGTCCGCATTACATATTGGACTAGTTGTCTGTGTATTTTAATCAGTTGTTTTAACTGTGTTAAAAGTTCTGTTACTGACATTTTTTCAATGTCTGGATGTGGTGTGTATCCGGCTAGAACCGGCCACGTCGCTCCTGGTCTACCTAGTGGACCGAGCCTGGTGATGTGATCATTATGTTTTAGGGCGCCTTTAAACCAGAGCAGGTGCTCTTGGTATTTGAGTGGTATTTCCACCTCCTCGAAAGGGGTGTACTCATCCGGAGGTTCCTCTATCTTGTAATAATGGAACTCCTTTGTTACAGCGTTTGCTGCTGGAAAATTTATCCATGAATAGAATACCTCTGTCTGCCGATATTCGTGTGCCTCAATTACGAATATGACTGTACCACCTCTCGGTGTCAGTCCATTTTCTATAAGTTTTAAAGTTATAGTTTTCCTTATGCTGACCGGGATGAGTATTGCATCCGGGTCTTGCTGTACGAGACTTGTGTCTTCCGCTAGGAGTTGAGCTGCTATTCTAGCTGCCTCCCTTTCTTCTTCATTGTCTGACATTTTACTGACAAGAAGGGTTTTTGTTGCAGATCAGGTTTCCACGGAAACAAAGATTAGATGCACAATATTTTGGAACACTGTATCCTTCATCGTTGAATAAACCAAAAACCATACATAGGATTCTCCTCCTACTAAGTTTGGCGGATTTAACCTTTCACCCACTCCAGACGTCTTTGGAGTTTTATGGGAAAAAAAGGGTCTGTGTGAAAAAGCACGACTGAGTTACTCTAATGTCTTGCGTTAGATTTATAGCCTATCCAAACCGTTGGGCGCCATGTAGTGTAGTTCCCATTTTCCCAATAGGCTCTGCGCATTGGAATAATATCTTCATTTGTATAGACGTAGGACTGTGGTTAACTAGGTCTTCTACTGACGATATTAGACTTAAAGTTACGTGTGCCAGCTAGCTCAGAGTTCACTAGAAACTTTCTCGAATAGGCAAGAAGGAGTTTAACCTCCCTGGATAGACAAGAAGGGATTTAGTTTCTGACAACCATAGAACATGACAACTTTGCTCTCCCCTAATCAAGAGTATATCTCTAGAGTCGTGTGAAAACAAAAGACAACTTATTTTACTCAGTCAGTACGTGCATTCTTAGTTTCATTAGTTTGTAGAGAAATAAGAGATGGGCGTGGTTCAATAAAAGATGGTATTTATTGATCAGTCTCTTTTCTCATACAAGAGAAATGAATCGCTATTATTGCAATACTTATAGTTAAGTAAAGTGCATACAGTAAAAACAGAATTATAAAATAATACTGTAAAAGCATTTATATGGTTTCTTAGCCATATGATACTAAAATGGATAAAAGATATACATACATATATAGATTGACTAATCGTACTCAACTGGTGCTTCTAACTACGCCTACCCCGGTGTACCTGACCTAAGCCTAATACTTGGGAGGGAGTAAGTAAGTAGCAGTTTAAGTTAAGTTTGCTTTGCCAAGAATCTGACTCAAGAATTCTCTGTAAGGGGTTAGTCAGTTCAGTACCTGGGATTTGGAAGGCTGGAGGGTTGGTATCTCTGTCTCAGGACTCGATATCCCAGTTACCCGCGAGGGCGGCTGGAAATGCCGGAGGCTGGATTTCTCGGCAGGAGAAAAGGCAGCGTCTCTCTCTCAGCACGTCAAAAGGGAGGGGCAGCGTCCGTGGGCTTTTTCTGCATCAGCTGGGCTCTCCGGCAAGTAGCGCTGCTCCAAGCTTGTCACCACCGTGTCCTAGCTTAGGGCAACGTCAGTATATTTATACCTGAAAGGTGCCGTGTTTGACGTAAGGATGGACATCAGCAAGAATGTCATAAGGACTGGTCGTTCTTACATTCTTTACAGGAGTTCTCGAGCGAAATCAAAACAATGGTCGCGGGGATTTCCCAGGTCTGTTGGAGGTTTGATTTGTTTTGAGAACTCGGTGTGCTTCTCTAGGGGGCTGAAGGGATAGTACTTGCTTAATGTGACAGCATGCGCTCTGACCTAATCTGAAGACGGGTTTCTGTGCCGTTGTATGGATATTAGTGAATTAATAACCGGACAAGGGTCAGAAATAGGAGTATCAATATAGGTACCTAGATAAACACACTACATCCCATTTAGCAGCGGGTCCTTGGGGTCGAAGTATGCAATCACGGCTTGTCTCCGAGTTCGAATCCCTCGTTCATTAAAGTGCGCTTTAAGTAGTCCTACCCTTTCTTCCTTTAATTTGATGCAGGAGCAGATTAGGTGTTCATTATCCTCAGTAACGTTCCCACTTAGTCTGCATATGTTTTCACATTTCTCCCTCTGCCAGAGTGGAAGGTCCAGAACGGCTGGCTGGCAGGATTCCTAGCCTGTATTTTAAGAATTGTTCTTTGGTCTTCCTGGAGTACCCCAAATTGAAGTATGCCTGTGACCCAAGTAATTTGCCGCCATTTAGTGTCATCCAGACATGGCTCCTGCAGGTAAAGGCAGCTTTGTCTTCGACAAGGGAGATTTTCTTGATTACCTTTTTTACTACTGGCTAAAAGAGCAAATGGGTAGTTTGAGTTTCCCATAGGTCGACTAGTCCCTGTAGTAGTAACTGAGTCCTCCAAGTACTTTCTGGCCGGCGAGTTGGATATATTACAACATTCTTGCCAGAGCTGAAGGTTCACTATATTCCGGGGAGAGTTCTTAATTTTGTGCTAACACATAATATAGGAACCTTGCCTTGCCAAGTGTTGTTTGGTTAGGCCGAACTACAATCGAATCTGTGCAGGTGAGGTGTAAGTTGGAAGGTTAAACATAACTCTATAGTCCCTGGCCATTGTGGTGTCCAGCAGTTTTGCGTCCCTGCCGCTCAGTGCTTCGCTGCCATAGGTGATTGAGGGTAGAATTTTAGCTTGTGCTAGCAGAAGGAGAGGTGAAAGTATAGGCCCTGTAAGCATTGTTTTTAACTGCCTTAATGTTGTTGCTATTGCCATCCCCTTCCTCCTGATAGCCTCAAGTTGGTTGGCGAATTGACCACCCTCATCGATGGTTACCCCTAAGTATTTGTGGGCAGGGGTGTTCAAAATTGTTTTTTTTCCAAGTACCAAGATTGGGACCATCGTTTGCGTTGATTGTCAAGGTTTTTGTTTTGTTGCTGTACACTTCTAGGTGATTTTCCACTGCATATTCGTGCATTTTATTGAGTAAGCGTTGCACGCCGTCTTGAGTGTGGCTTTCTAGGACAACAACGTCAGCATAAGAGATACTGGAGATGGCTTTGCCACTGAGTCGTGGAGCATGCTCATTGCAGGTGCTGAGTACTGATGCCATTTCTGCTGTGTACAGGTTGAACAGTGTTGGTGCAAGCACACATCCCTGTTTAAGCCCTTTGGTAGTTGGTGTGCACCTCAAGGGATGGGTGCCTCTACCTAGTTTTACCTGTATCCATGTGTTGGAGTGGAGGTGTATTAAGAGGTTCAAAAGATATGACAGAATTCTCCAGAGCGCCCCTTCGCTCCTCCCTTTTGAAATGTGGTTCTTAATTGTTATCACTTAAGTTCCCTTTTCTTCTTCCTCTACGTTCCTTTCAACTTGAGTGGGATGATTCATTTAGTTGTCCAGGATTGCTTGTAGTCCAGATGTTTGCTGGTTGAAGTGGGATTCTAGAAAAGTTGCCCATGAATTCTCTGTGATGTATGATGTTAGGCCTCCCTGTGCCGGTTGTAGAATTTTGTTAACGGTAGCCCAGAATTGTGCGCTGTTAGTTGCTTGGAAGTCGTGGTAGAGTTTTGCCCAAAATGCAGTTTCGTTGGACCTATTGATGTCCCACTTTAGTTTTTTGATTTGGGCTTTCCCTTGGTGGGGTGGGTGGTTTAGGTCCTCGTCTCCAGGGTAAAGCCTCAACGACCTAAGAAGTTTGTTTACTGATTTTTTTAAGTAATTTCCATTCGGTCTGCTGTGCACTTGTGGCCCTCCCCTCGACTGTTGGATCATTTGGAGGGGTATTTCTGGCTAGAGTTGAAAAAGAACTTGGAAGTGTAACTGCAAAGGTTTCCCATGAACTAATCGGGTGTCAGTCGAATTGCCACTTTATTTCATCAGGGGGTTTTAGTTGGGAATGAATTTCTACTATGTGTTTGAACTTTTAACGCAACATATTTTTAACCTCAGTAATGAACGGACGCGGCACCCGCCTGTTAGAGCCGACCCTCCTTCACTGGCACTCGTTCTAGTTGTTTTTTGGCCCTGCCCCTACATAACTCCGAATGCAGCATCCGCGCAGTGGGCACGCCAAAGGCAAGCCCGTCTGCGCCCGTCAGCGTCCAGGAGGCGCCAGGTGCAGGCCATTCTGCCGGTTTCACAATCCCCATTTGTGAAGACTCTATGCTACAGCAGAGAGGCCCTAATGGTAATGAGAAACACAGTAAAATGCAGGTACGCAACTGTTCTACCCAAATATGTTTTTATTCAGAGTTGTAAAGACTGCAATTGGGATGTTTCTAATGGTTGTTCTGAGATTAATTTATCTACTAGTCTCCCTCTCAATTCGGTTGAGATTACAAACAATCTAGAAAAAGAGCCAGATTTTTTGTTTGTAACTGAAACATGGCTCACAGAAAATTCTAATTCGACAATAGCTGTGGCCATTCCCCAGTCTACTCTATTATGAGGAAAGACCACGTGGGTAACAAAGCGGGTGGAATTGCTATGATCAGCAAGACATTATTTCCTATTTCCCCCATTTCTATGGAAGATATTGAAGGGGCAGAATTCCTCAGTTTCCAATGCACACTTTCCCCCCATCAATGCTTAGCAGGAGTATTTATTTATAGACCCCCGGGATATGCAGGGGCTTTTTTGAAAACTTTCAGTGATGCTGTTGCGTCACTGACCCCCAGATTCAAACGTTTTTTTGTCCTGGAGGACTCAACATTCACATGGAAAATCAGGAGATGGCCGACACGTCCTCCTTATTGGAATCCATGGAAGCCCTAAATCTTTCCCCATATGTTCTATCACAGACACACTACAAGGGACATACCTTTGATCAAATTTTTGCAAATATTCCTATTCAAATTAATGAACCTTTGCCTTTAATGTGGTATGACCATTTTGTGATTGGTTTTAAGGTACAAAAACTAGTTAAATCCCGACAGACTCAGAAGAGGCAGGCATCTGCTACATACAGGCCTTTGCATAGAATCACACCAGAAGCTTTTAAAGATGAATTATCCAGGCATCTAATCATGCTGAGCGGTAACATAGAGAAAGATGCAGAATCCCTAGATAATTGGGTTGAGCAAGGCACTTGGGCTCTTGCCCCTTTGGTTTCGCGACCGTCTTAATCTGTCAGACGCTCTTCTCCGTGGTTTAACGCTACTCTGAACCAGAATAGGAAAGACTGTAAGCGTCTGGAGAGAGAATGGATGAAAGACTTCAGTATAGAAAACAAAGAAAAATATAAAAAGTCCATAAAAGCTTATCATAAGAGGATTCAGGAGGAAAAGAAATTATTTTTTTCACAGAAAATTGAAAACTCTGGGAATAAAAGTAGAGAGCTTTTCAGCATTGTGAAAAGTTTCTCCTCACCAAATGCTGTGTCCAATCATCCTGTATTCTCTGCGGATCGGATTAAACAGCTAGACAATTTTTTCTATACGAAAATAACAGCAATTCAGGCTTCCTTTGGAGTGCATGAGGGACCTGTGACTGGGGATTCCTCTCTACATGAGTGTCAAATTGGGACAGGAGGGGCTTTTCTTTCTTGCTTTCTCCACATTCCCTTAGAAACATCATTAAGAATAATGAAGGGCCTGAAGTCTGGTTCCCCCTCGGACCCTTGCCCTGCAAAATTTCTGGCCTCAATGGCAGAGATACTGAATCCTACAATCAACAGTATCCTGAATCTGTCCCTATGTAATGGCCACGTTCCCACTAATTGGAAAAGTGCGAAAGTGATTCCTTTGTTGAAAAAACCTTCAGCAGACCAAGCAATATTATCCAACTATAGGCCTATTTCTCTTCTCCCGTTTTTTGCAAAAACGTTAGAGAAATATGTACATTCGGTGATTACCAACTTTGCTCAAGTCAATAACCTTTTCCATTCTAGTCAGTCCGGGTTTCGATCTAACTTTAGTACTGAGACGGCCCTACTTGAGGTCTCTGAAACCATCAAAGAGACCCTCGATAAGGGAGGAAAAGCGGTACTGATTCTTTTAGACCTCTCTGCAACGTTTGACACCGTGCCCCATAATCGCCTACTGCAGAGGCTACAAGAGTGTGGCCCAGGTATCACGGTGTTGAAATGGTTTTCTTCCTTTTTAAAGGATAGAAAGCAAGAGGTCTGGTCCCCCCCTTTGCAGCCAGTATTCCTCTTTGAATGTGGGGATCCCACAAGGCTCTATTTTGAGCCCAGTATTATTTAATCTTTACATGGCCCCCCTGGCCAATTTGGCAGAAGCTGGTGAGGCGAAAATTGCATCCTACTCGGACAATACACAGTTACTATTTACGTGTAGGAAGGGGGGGATTTCAATTGACAGAAGATCAGAAACTGTCTGACAGAAATGTTTGCTTGGTTTCAACTTAACCAACTGAAATGCAACCCCAAGAAGTCGGAAATTATCTTCTTTGGTACCCCTACTCTTGATGTTTGTAAGCAATGGTGGCCGGACAACATGTCGCCTCCCCAGACGGCAGTTAACACGGTCAAAAACCTGGGAGTAAAGATGAATGATATGTTATCCATGAAGTCCCAGGTTCAGACAGTAGCTAGCACATGTTTTGGACTGTTGAAAACGCTCAGAAAATTACTCTACCTTGTACTGATCCTGCATAGAAAGATGGTGGTACAGGCCCTTGTCATTTCCAGACTGGATTATGTTTTATTTTATTTATTAATTTATTTATTTCCGCATTTGTAAAGCACCTGGTTACACCAACTGGTGTGTCCCCGCGCTATTTGGACCGTTAGCAACCTTTGAGAGTCTGTGTTTTCAGTTTAAGTATTACTTTCTATTCTTGTATGTACAACCATGTTTTTAGGTTTTTTCTGAAAAAGTTTCTCTGATAGTTCTCCCCTAAGGGTCAGGGGAAGAGCGTTCCAGCTTTTTCCTTATCCTGGGTACTTTCACCAAATGTGTCCCTGTGGATCTCAGTTGTGTTCCTGTCTCATAGGGAGTCATAAGGTCATTAAGATACCGTGGACACCAGCAGTGCAAGATTCGATGTCCAGTGCACAGTGCCTTAAATGTGATTTGTTTCTGAATCGGTAGCCAGTGTAATGAGTTTAGTGCATTCTATGAAGATGCTTTCTTTGACAGATTTAAAACAAGACGGGCTGCCACATTCTGAACAGATTGCAGCTTCTGGAGTCCTTTTTTGTTTGCACCCAGGTACAGCACGTTTCCATAATCTAGCCTGGAAGTGACTAGTGCATGGGTCAGGGTCTTTCTTGCCGCCAGAGGTAGAATGTCTAGGGTCTTCCTTAATATTCTCAGCATTCCAAAAAAAAGATAATCTATGGTCTATCCATATCCCCAGGTTCTTCACCTCTGTCCTTGGGGTGGGAATCTGACCGAGACTTGCTGGCCACCAAGCTGATGACCAGATCGATGGTGTGTTTCCGACTAGTAGTATTTCCGTCTTGTGTCCATTGATCTTTAGACAGTTCTCTGTCATCCATCCCGCTAATTCTTTTAGGCAGTCCGCAAAACTACTGGCCTCTAGTGCAGATTTTTGTGTTAAGGTGACCACAAGCTGTGTGTCATCTGCATATGACACTATTGTCACACCGTGTTTTGCCACTATTTTGGCCAGGGGGCGACGTATAGATTAAACAGCGTTGGGCTCAATATCGAACCCTACGGAACTTCTTGAGCAAGCTTAATATGTTTGGAGGTGTACGTGGCTTGTGACACCTGAAAGCTTCGCCCATACAGGTAGGAAGCTATCCAATTCAGGGCCGCCCCATCCACACCCTCCCTTCTGAGTCAGTGCACTAACACTTCATGTGACACCCTATCGAATGCTGAGCTGAGGTCCAGTTGTCAGACCTTCGTCCGCTCTCTTCCGCACTGACTCTGTGGCATAGAGTAGTGTTGTCTCAGTTGAAAAAGATGATCTAAAACCCGATTGTGTTGGATGCAGTAGGTCATGTGTCTTAATGTGAGCACCTAGCTGGATATTGACCACCTTTTTAGCTATTTTTGAGAAATAAGGGAGTAGTGAGACTGGACGCAGATTTTCCATTACATTCCTGTGAGAAGGTGGCTCTATATGTACTGGACAATAAGTCAGTACAGTGTGTATAGAGTCCACAAACCCCAAAGGTTTAACAGAGGTTAAAGTCAGAACTGACCTTACTCTCCAAAGTGGTAGCTTGGTCGAGCAGTAAGGCAGTACCAGAGGACAGTGTAAAGCATTTGTTGTACACACTCAGTCAGCAAAAGGTTTCACACACTCAAGAACTGAACTCCAGTACAATTGTTATTCTATCCTTAGATATAGTTGTTTTATTTTTAGAACCAACAGTTATAAAAATCTACTTTTCGAGATACGAGTACTCTCAGGTGAATACTTTGCAGAGGAGCAATACATTTGTACACACAATAATCACAGGTTAGCAAATAGCAATACAGTTCTGAAACACACTCTAGCATTGAGCTCAATGGGTTTTCATAGGAAAGTACAGTTGATTACTTTATGGATTACTTTGGTAGTTACAGGACTAGATCTTGGATTCAGTCCTGGGGTCTAAGCTGAAACTAGATTAGGAAAAACGTTTTAGTTACAGTGATGATTTTTCCTGAATATAAAGCGGTTTTAAAAGTTCACACTTAGAAACTTTTCGAGGTGATTCTCACAATGTTATTCAATTGGAGGAAATTCAGGTTACAGGTAAAGTACGATCGCGTTACTTTTGTAACCCATCACTAGTCTCCTAGGGCCAGCACTGGGGCTTAACTCAAAAAAGGTAGGTAATTGCGTTTCAGTATGTCGTACGATTTTTAAAGAATATTTCCAGTATTCAAAAGTAGACAGAAGAAATTTCATAGAAAAGCAGACAATGGGTTCCTATGGAGAAAATACAGGTTACTAGAAACCCCGCTAGGGATTACTTTTGCGGTACAGTACTGGGCTGAAATGTACAGTACTGGCTTCTCTCCTGATCACAGGTGAGTATTTTCGGATTCGGACTTTGGCTGATTTTATAGGAATTTTTTCAGTTTTCAAAACTTCACACAAAATTTTTGAGTCAAAAATGGGTCAATGTTATCCAATGGCAGGTAAGTGAATTACCGGTTTCCAGGTGAGTACTTGGTTGGTGAAGTTAGGGTTCTGGGCATAGACTCAGGGGTCCCCCAGGGTTAGGTGAGTACAGTTAGTTCAGTCCCAGCGGCGCAGGGGCGGCCGGGTGCAGAGGTAGGTAGGCCCAATGTTATCCAATGTGGGAAAGGGGGCCTTCGGTTGGTGGCTGCTAGCTAGCAGGCCACGCAGCTCTGGGAGCTGGGCTCCTGATCACCCTCATCTACAGACCTCCAGGAACCCGTAAACAATTCAGCGAAGACATCACGGACTTCATCAGTCCACATGCCCTCGCATCCGAGAACTACATTCTACTAGGAGACCTCAACTTCCACCTGGAAAAGAATAACGACAGCAACATCACCACCCTTCTTGACAACCTGGCCAACCTCGGCCTCAAACAACTTGTTGACACCCCAACCCATGTAGTCGGGCATACGCTCGACCCAATCTTCACCTCCAGCAAACATATCTCCTTTGATCACACCACAGCCCTCCATTGGACGGACCACAGTTGTGTTCACTTCAGCTACAAAACCACCTCGACCCACAACCCCCCACAACCTATTCCCCGAAGAAAATGGAACAAAATCACCACCGACCAACTCCTCACATCGCTCAACCAAAACCCACCCACCCTCTCATCGGACCCAAACGTAGCGGCTATCAAACTCAAACAATGGATCAATCACAGCGCTGACGAATTAGCACCCTTGAAAAACCATAGCACCAAACAAGACAGCAAAAAGGCCCCCTGGTTCAACGATGACCTTAAGAAATCCAAGAAGCTATGCCGTACTCTCGAGAAAACATGGAGAAAAAACCCAACCACCAACAACATGTCCACCCTCAAGGCAGCCACCCGCAAGCACCACCAGCTGATCCGATCCACCAAGAAATCCGCACTCAAGAATCGACTCGACAACAACGCCCATAACAGCAAGGAACTTTTCAACATCGTCAAAGAATTCACCAACCCCACCGCAGCCTCAAACGACATCACTCCCTCCCAAAACCTCTGCGACTCGTTATCCTCCTTCTTCTACAACAAAATTGCAGATATACATAAAAGTTTCGGGAACAGCTCCAACGAACAATACTCTCCACCCCCCTCAGAACCTAAACAGCCCTCTAACAACCTCAGCACCTGGAACCCAATCTCCACTGAAGACACCATCCGCCTGATGAACTCCATCCATTCTGGCTCGCCAACCGACCCATGCCCCCACCACATCTTCAACAAAGCTGACTCCATCATCGCACCCCATCTCCGTGATGTCATCAACTGCTCCTTCAACTCTGCTACCTTCCCAGAAAGCTGGAAACACGCCGAAGTCAGCGCCCTCCTGAAGAAACCAACTGCAGACCCCTCCGAACTTAAAAACTACCGCCCCATATCCCTCCTCCCATTCCCGGCTAAAGTCATTGAGAAAGCCGTCAATAGCCAACTCGCCGCCTTCCTCGAATCCAACAACTCCCTCGATCCCTCACAGTCCGGCTTTCGAGCCAAACACAGCACCGAAACCGCCCTCATCGCTGCAACAGACAACATTCGAACACTACTGGACAATGGAGAAACAGTGGCCCTCATTCTACTCGACCTCTCCGCCGCCTTCGACACGGTATGCCACAGCACCCTCATACAACGTCTCAACAACATCGGCATACAAGGAAAAGCCCTGGACTGGATCACCTTGTTCCTAGCTGGGAGAACTCAGAAAGTCCGACTTCCCCCGTTCAGATCAAAGGCAACAGAAGTCATTTGCGGTGTACCACAAGGATCATCACTCAGTCCCACCCTCTTCAACATTTACATGAGTCCACTCGCTTCCATCGCGCGTCAACACAACCTTAACATCATCTCCTACGCCGACGACACCCAGCTGATCCTTTCCCTCACCAAAGACCCCAACACCGCCAAAACCAATCTTCACGAAGGCATGAAGGAGGTAGCCGTCTGGATGAAAAACAGCCGCCTAAAACTCAACTCAAACAAAACGGAAGTACTCATCCTAGGATCATCCCCCTCTGCCTGGGACGACTCATGGTGGCCTGCGGATCTAGGCTCAGCACCCATACCCACAGACCATGCACGTAACCTTGGCTTCATCCTAGACTCCTCACTCTCGATGACCAAACAAGTCAACGCCGTCTCATCCTCCTGCTTCAACGTACTTCGTTTGCTCAAAAAAATCTTCCATTGGATCCCCACCGAAACAAGAAAGACTGTCACCCACGCGCTGGTTACGAGCCGGCTAGACTACGGAAACACCCTCTACGCCGGAATTACAGCCAAATTACAGAAAAAACTCCAACGCATCCAAAACGCATCAGCGAGACTCATTCTGGACATCCCTCGCCAAGATCACATCACCGGCCACCTGAAAGACCTCCACTGGCTTCCCGTCAACAAGAGAATAACATTCCGTCTCCTCACCCACGCACACAAGGCCCTCTACAAACTAGGACCCGAATGCCTCAACACTCGACTATCCTTCTACACACCCACCCGCCAACTAAGATCCTCCAATCAAGGCCTCGCCGCAGTTCCTCGTATCCAAAGATCCACCATGGGAGGTAGATCCTTCTCCTACTTGGCGGCCAAGACCTGGAACTCACTCCCCACTCACCTCCGCCTTACACAGAACCACACCCCCTTCAGAAAAGAACTCAAAACCTGGCTATTCGATAAATATTAACCCCCCTCCCCAAGCGCCTTGAGACCCTCTGGGTGAGTAGTGCGCTATATAAATCCTTGAACTTGAACTTACTCTGGGCAAGGGGGGAAGTAGGATAGGGCAAAGAGGTCACAGCCAGCGGCACTCGGGCGGCTGGGTGCAGGGTGCTTTTGAGCCGTCAGGCGCTCAATGTTATCCAATGAGGATCTTGAAAAAGGAACAAATGCTGCAGGCTCTGGGACGGTGACTCTCCAGGGGCGACCAGCACTTCGAGAAGTAAGTTGGGATGTTGGAGCACAGGTTGGTACCCCAAAGGGAGGCACAGGGGGCTGTAGGGCACCGGGTGCAGGGGTGTCTTTGGGTGTCGGAAAAGCTTACCCTCGGCTGGATCGCGGTTGGGGTGGCCCCTGGTTCTGAGTTTGCAGGCGTCGGCTGGTTCGTCGAGGAGGGTCTTTGGGCACTGGACTTTGGGTCTCAGTTGCCGGGGGGACGTCCTCGTGGTCTTGGTCCGGGTTGGCCCGGCCCGGGCTCGGCTGGTGCAGAGTGAGCTGGTCCGGAGCTTCCTGGTGGGCACCAGGTGGGTTGTTGCAGCAGAGCCTCTGCTGATGGAAGTCCCAATCGTCGAGAGGGTCAAGGCAGGCAGGTCCTCTGGGTGTCCCAAGGTTGCTGTCTGCGGAGGTCGCCGGGTTTAGGCCAGGAGTAGGTTCTAGGATCAACAGGCCGGTAGGGCTGGGGCCAAGTCAGTTGTTGTTGTCCTGTTGTTAGCAGCTGCACGGCGAGTCTTCTTCTTGATCTTCTTTCTTCTTTTTTGATATCGGGATCTAAGGAAGGAAGGTTCACGGTGCCCCTAAATACTGAATTTAGGGGCATTACAGGTAGGGCAAGGGCAGGGACCAATGGGTCCATGTCCTGGGGTGAGTACACCCCCTAGCCTGCTCCTCTTCTGTGGGAGGGGGGCAGCAGCCTAGCTGGGATTGGGCAGGACTCGCCATCCACAAGATGGCCGGGGTCCGGGGTCGTGCTTCACCTCGCCTCCTCCACCTGAGGAGTGGAGTTGGCACAGGTTGGCTCACCCCCCTTCCTGACGTAGTTTTTCCCGCCAGGGTGGGGTTAGGCCTGGTGGGGGGCTGGTTGCTGGGTACAGCAAATGGTCTGGAGAAGCTCTCAGAGGCGGTATGCCTTTGAAGCTTCCCCCTGTCCATCCTGGGGGAGGAGACATATCACTTCACCCAGGATGTGCATTGTTGGAGGCCCAGGAGAGCGGGGGGCTCTCCGCCCAGGGGCCCAGCAACATGTCTGCGGTGTGGCAGCCTCTGCAGCCACTCAGCCCAGACGTGGATTGTAGGTTCGGCTTTTGGAGGGCATCTCTAAGATGCCCTCTTGTGCATTTTACTTTAAATCCCACACTGGCATCAGTGTGGGTTTAATGTGCTGAGAAGTTGGGTACCAAACTTGTCAGTCTTCAGTGTAGCCATTATGGTGCTGTGGAGTTCGTAATGACGACCTCCCAGCACCATATACTCTTAAATGGCATCACTGCACTTACAGTGCCCAGGAATGGCCCTGGGTACTGTAGGGGCACAGGGCTCATGCCCCGGTGCCCTCACCTCTGGCATAGGGCACCCAGCTAGAGGGGTGACTGAAGTATGCCAGGGCAGTGGGTTCTGTGGGCATGGCACACAGGGATGTGTGCCATGTCCACTCTTGCTTTAGTACTGTACTTAGGCACTCAGCCTGCAAAGGCAGTGTGTGGGTGCCAGGGTACAGGGTCCCTGAGGGTGGCACAATAAGTGCTGCAGCCCTCAGGGGTCTTCTCTCGTCAGCATGCCCTGGGTACCTAGGGTACCATTTACTAGGGGCTGACAGGTGGCTAGAGATGCCAATTGGGTGTTTTGTTTCAGCATATCTTTTCTTTGTAGGGAAGGAACACAGGCCCTGGGTACCTGGTTGGCAGGGACCCAGGGCACACTCAGTCAAAGTACATCAACAGTTCAGAAAAAAAGTGGGGGCATACCAAGGCAAGAAAGATGGCACTTTAATTCCCATCTGCTGCTGGCTTTTTCTTTAGTGGGCGAACAATGGCTTGTTTCCATAAAGTAGGTACCTTCCCTTCTTTGAAGGACATTTCTAGCAACTGCTGGATATATGGTAGTATTATACGTAAGCCAGCACAAATGACTTTAGGTGTGGCTGGGTCAAGTGGTGATCCCGATTAATGTGCTGAGAAGTTGGGTACCAAACTTGTCAGTCTTCAGTGTAGCCATTATGGTGCTGTGGAGTTCGTAATGACGACCTCCCAGCGCCATATACTCTTAAATGGCATCACTGCACTTACAGTGCCCAGGAATGGCCCTGGGTACTGTAGGGGCACAGGGCTCATGCCCCGGTGCCCTCACCTCTGGCATAGGGCACCCAGCTAGAGGGGTGACTGAAGTATGCCAGGGCAGTGGGTTCTGTGGGCATGGCACACAGGGATGTGTGCCATGTCCACTCTTGCTTTAGTACTGTACTTAGGCACTCAGCCTGCAAAGGCAGTGTGTGGGTGCCAGGGTACAGGGTCCCTGAGGGTGGCACAATAAGTGCTGCAGCCCTCAGGGGTCTTCTCTCGTCAGCATGCCCTGGGTACCTAGGGTACCATTTACTAGGGGCTGACAGGTGGCTAGAGATGCCAATTGGGTGTTTTGTTTCAGCATATCTTTTCTTTGTAGGGAAGGAACACAGGCCCTGGGTACCTGGTTGGCAGGGACCCAGGGCACACTCAGTCAAAGTACATCAACAGTTCAGAAAAAAAGTGGGGGCATACCAAGGCAAGAAAGATGGCACTTTAATTCCCATCTGCTGCTGGCTTTTTCTTTAGTGGGCGAACAATGGCTTGTTTCCATAAAGTAGGTACCTTCCCTTCTTTGAAGGACATTTCTAGCAACTGCTGGATATATGGTAGTATTATACGTAAGCCAGCACAAATGACTTTAGGTGTGGCTGGGTCAAGTGGTGATCCCGATTTTATGCTCCGTGCTACCCTTTCCAGCTCTTCTAGGGGAGGAGGATTAAACTGGGAGATGCTATTACCCCCCCCCCCCCACTCCTTCATTTGTTCCTTGTTATTTAGATGTCGGTTGCGTGCGCTATCTGGAAAAGTGTCATAGATTTTAGAGACCTTTTCTGCGAAGAATCCCACAATTTTGTTGCAAGGTTCTTCTCAGCAAGGGGCTGGTGCTACTGTTCTATCTAATGAGGATAGTTGTTTGAAAATGCCGAACAGTTCCTTAGAGGAATTCTCCGCTATTTCAATCTTCTCTGTGTAATATGATGCTCTGGTTTTCTTTATGAGTGCATGGTACTGTCTCAGATTTAGCTTAATCAGTTTTATTAGAGTCTAAGAAGCCCTTCCTCTACTTCCGTTCTAGCTTTTTACATGTCTGTCTTGCCATCCTTAAATCCTGGTTGTACCAAGGTACGTTCTTCGTGTTCCTGCGCGGGGTACTCGTTGCCCATGCGGCAACCACATCCAGTGCATCTTTGATCCAGTTATTTACTTCCTGTCTCTGCTGGTTGATGTCAGTGTTTAAGAGGGGGGGATTTGCTGCCAGGGCCTGTGTAAAACTATTTCCCTCAAAATCCCTCCATTTCCTGTGTCTGCTGTTATATGAGGTTTCCTTTTTTTAGGTGTTCTTTATCTGGGGCTGCCGGAGTATTTACTGAACAGACTTCAAATTGTCCAGAATTCTGCCGCCAGAGCAGTCCTCAAGCTAGGGACTAGAGAACGGATCTTGTATCATTTGAAGAAATTACATTGGCTGCTTGTCTGGTCCTGAATTCTTTTTAAAGCCAGAGTTCTTGCTTTCAAGGCACTGCACCGGCTGGGGGCCCTTTACATCCGAAAATACGCCACACAGATCGCTTAGATCAGCACATCATCACCTAATTCAGACACCTACTTTTTGTAGAGTCCGATGTGGCGGTCGCTCCTTTCAAGTGCAAGTTGCCCGCGCATGGAACATCATGCCACTACCACTCAGGCAGGCCACAACCCTGTTGGCTTTTAGAAAACAGCTAAAAACCTGGATGTTTCAACAATTACTGTAATGTACTAGCCCCTCTTGGTCTCTGAGCTTTCAAGTCTCCAGTCTCCTCTGTCTTAGCGCCCGAACACTCTGTCGAGTAGCCGTGCGCTCTATAAATTCTGTTTAACGTTAACATTAACATTGCTCTGATTACGTAGCAGTGTTTTTGCAGCCAGGAGAGCCTCCCCGGGATTTACTAGGGACGACTTTATTCTTTTTAAGTTTATTGTGTGGCATGCATGCCTGCCTGCCAACTGGATTAAGCACCAGTTTGTGCACAATTGCTTATATTGAAACTTCCTGTGTCCTGTATTCACTGTCCCCTTTGTCTCCTAAGCGGAATCCTGATACATGTTGAAGAATTGAAAGGGAGACCAGAGTATAGTCTATGGTGGAGGTAGCAGGTTTCGAGTAGAATGAGGTGGCCGGACTGGAGTCATCAATAAATCTTCCATTTAGTGCCCTTAAACTGATGTGCTCCAGGTCATCTAGCAAAATGACAGAAGCATTTTATCATCATCATAGAAAGGTGTGCCCCAGGTGATGAAAGGGAAGGAAGGGTAGTGCAATGTGAGGAAGAACAGTAACAATACTTTGTACAATCTTTAGTGCAATAAAAATTATTTTCGCAGTTTATAAAAATCACCCTGGCTTCTACTGTGAGCCAACTACACAAGAGGACACGGAATGTTCATAGCATTATTATGCAACAACGTTCTCAAGGCGCTTATACAAATATCTGATTCATTGTAGGCACTAGCCGTTGATTAGGTAGAAACAAAAGTCGACGTTTCGACCCCAAAAAAGAAGGTAGGCGACAGTTCCAGCCTTAAGACGGGGTCTTCATCAGGACGTGGGGGGGTGGGAAGGGGCAATGAGTCTAAAGAAAATAAACAATAGTAAATAAACTACTCAAAAGGAGTGCCATAATCACATAAACAATAATAAACTGGTGGCCCGAAGGCATTTACCTTGGAAAAGGCATCAGGAAGTTTGTGCCGGGAGGCTCCAAATCCGAAGAAGCGCTGAAAAATCTAGAAAGAACACAAGGACACTGCTGGTATCTCAAAGTATCACTGTTGTGCACAAAAGCCAAAAATCAATAACATGGTCAATCAAGCGTCTACTTACTTTAGTATATCAAATAGGATCATAGAACATTAATTACTGTGGTGATGTCACCATATCGATGGGGATTGAGCTCTCTGGAGAAAGGAGAAATAAAATAAATCCAGATACACTATCAGTAATCTAAATACAAGGGCTGGACTTGTGTGTTGTTAGTCACAAGGGCCTCTTGACTACTCACAAAGCTGTATGCAAAATTTCAGGTTGGTAAACGCGGGCCCTCCCAAAGTCGGCATCAACTGAAAAATAAAATAGAAAATAGCTGCAGCCACCACTCGGCCAAAGAAGTCTAAAACATAATATTAACATCATGGGACAGCGCCCCTAGCAAGTACAATCGAGAGAGCTTCTCACCTACTTCACAGGTCGGCCGCGATGCGGCCTGTCCGTAGTCGCGTTCACCCTCGTAATGCGCTTTGACCGGCATGGCGGTTTGGACCGGTATTAAAATCCGCTGCCGGGAAAGCGTGCACGTAATCATGTGTGATGCGTGTGGGGTACCAGTGAGGAAAGACTACAACGTGGAATAATGCCACAACGCCTGAAAAGACTACTTCGCCTGCTGACATAGGGCCACAGGTGTGTTAATACATGTGGCGGAAAGGGAATACCTTCCTAAAATACTGTCTATACCACGTGTAGATATACATAAAAGCACATAGCAGAGCACGGCCAAAAAATCGGTCATGACCCTAACTAGAGACAGCAGACCATTTTGCATTGCAGTACTAGTGGTCGAGTCGGTATTCAAAATAGTCCAACATAACATTACATGATGTATAAGTTTAAGCAAAACATTGTTTACCATATTAAAACATGTACAGGAATAACGACGCGTACCTCCCCGGCACAGGGGTAAAGGCATTGAAGTTTATTCGGGTCACAATGTTATCTATATTGCCACAACTACAAGAAACAACGCGTACCTCTCCAGCATGAGGGTAAAGGCGTTTTGTGGAAAGGTGGAACGCTTCTATGTGTGTGGATGTGTTAAGGACTGTTAATGGAGGCCTGTGTGTCTGTAATATAATAAAGTTACCACATGGCCACCTCAATTAGACAATAACATCAAGGTTGATGGAAAACAAGATGAAGACTTTGTCAGTCTAGGCAAAGGGATACCCAGGACAGTTTGAGACTCATCGCATCAAGGTAGCTAACTGGGCATGGCTGCTTTCCACTTCATTGAGGCCGTTATTAATGGAATAAAAAAAGGCCATCCATTTGGACTCACGAACATTTAGAATCGTGGTTATATCCCCACCCCTTGGGCCAAGTGCTACTCTCTCCAGTGCGATCCATTTTATGCTGTCAGGTGTATGTCCATATTTCTTGAAGTGTTCCACTAGAGGCGCCCCTCCTACCTCACAGCGAATCCTGCTGCAATGCTGGAGTATCCAGGACTTTACTTTTTGTTGTGTCTGGCCCACATATAGCAGTCCACATGGGCGTCTTATCACATGAATCCAATTGGAACTGTTGCAGTTTGTGTATGATTTTAGGACCACTGTCCATTCGTTATGTTGGAACTCCTTTGTTTGCATCGTAGTGTTACATGCTTTACAAGATCCACATCGATGGTGCCCCAAAATCGGTGGAAGATTCCATAGAGACAGTACTGTTGGTGGTTTTTCAACATCCAGAAATGAATGGACTACCATATCCCTGATGTTTTTAGCTCTCCTGAATGAATATAGGGGGGGATTATTTTGCTGAATGTCATCAGATATCAATCCCCAGTATCTGTTTATGATTTTTTTGATGGCATTGCTCTGTGTGGAAAAGGTCGTCACACATATCATCCGTTTGGTCAACTGTCATCCGTCACTGTTGCGCACAAAAGCCAAAAATCAATAACATGGTCAATCAAGCATCTACTTACTTTAGTATATCAAATAGGATCACCATAGAACATTAAATACTGTGGTGATGTCACCATATCGATGGCGATTGAGCTCTTTGGAGAAAGGAGAAATAAAATAAAACCAGATACACTATCAGTAATCTAAATACAAGGGCTCGACTTGTGTGTTGTTAGTCACAAGGGCCTCTTGACTACTCACATAGCAGTATGCAAAGTTTCAGGTTGGTAAACGCGGGCCGCTCCCAAAGTCGGCATCAACTGAAAAATAAAATAGAAAATAGCCTACGATCAGGATTACTGGTACCCCCCTCAACAACCTTTTTTAGGCTGGGGCCAAGGCCAATGGAGACCACCAAGAGGCTGCAGCAACAATTGGCCATGGGGCCCACCACGAGGCCAGATGACCAACAACATGGATTGGAACGGGGGAGAGGCCAGGCCCAGAAGCATGTAACCTTCCGGGCAGAGAATCATGGAGAGATCTCCACCAGACGGAAGGTATACCGGTGGTAGCCGGGCAATCGAACATCCCGACTAACCCAGTGGTCAATATCTCAACCCTAGCTCTGAATGACGATGAAATCAAAGTATTGAGTAAGGGTCTGTCTTACGTTCCAACAGCTTTCCCCAACAAATTTGCATTAAAAACGGAACTCTATAGTTTTTTCCGCAAAATTAGACTACGCTATTACTTTAGAAACTCCACCACGCAGCAACGCACATCGATTACTGGCCTGGAGACACCGTCCAGTTTCTTTCCACCCACCTATGCCATGACCAGTAAAATCTTAGCCTACGAAAGTGTAGTATCTCGAGACGTGGAGAAATTACTGGATGGACACAAGTACACCAAATTCAATCTAAGTAAGGCTGAATACCCTGAAAGACAAAAAGGAAGTGGTTATAAAACCGGTGGACAAGGGTGGGGCCATAGTAGTGCAAGATGTATCCACGTATAAGGAAGAGATATACAGGCAACTAAATGATGGGGTTAGTTACATCAAGCTCTCCAGGGACCCATCCAAGGAACTAGCTCTTGAAATTCTTGAAGTGACACAAAGAGGAAGGGATGAGGGTTTCATTACAGAACAGGAATTCAAATTCCTTAACCAGAGTCACCCACGCCTGCCAACAATTTATACACTTTCTAAATTGCATAAAAATATGACGAGCCCGCCTGGGAGACTGATTGTCTCCGGATGTGGTTCAATGCTTGAGCCACTTTGCAAATATGTCAACCACTTCCAGAAACCAATTGCAGAGAATACACGCACCTACTTACGTGATACCATGCAGACAATTAATCTAGCGGATGAGCGACACTTTGATCCCACGAAACAACTTCTGGTCACGTGTGTCATAGTGTCTCTGTACACTAGTATACCACAATTAGAGGCATTGGAGGTAATTGAAAGAGTACTAGATCAGAGGACAGCACCTGTACCCGTTCCAACTGATTTCATCATAGATGTACTCAAACTGGCTATGATGAAGAACTTTTTAATTTTTCAAAGTGAATTCTTTTTACAGACCAAAGGAGTCGCCATGGGGGCAACCTTTGCCCCAGATCTGGCCATAATATATAGGGATGATTTTGAGAAGAAATACATTTTTGATGACATGAACCCTTACGGAGGAAATGTGGACCTGTGGGTCCGCTATATTGATGTCTTGCTAATCTATACAGGGAGTACTGAAGCCTTGACCACCTTCCATCTGTGGCTAAACGAAAGAAGTCCGGATATCCAGTTCACCTTTCAATCGAGTAAAGAGTGCATCGATTTCCTGGATATCACAATTTTTGTTGAGAATAACTCCTTGCTAACAACACTATACAGGAAACCGGCAGAGCGAAACTCTCTTTTACAATACATCAGCCATCGCCCACGGGGATAACGTGACAATCTACCATTCGGGCAGTTTTTGCGTATCCGCAGAAATTGTTCTCTGAAACTGGATTACATGCGAGAATCACAAGACCTTAAAGATCGCCTAGTGGAACGTGGCTACCCAGGGAGGTTGATAAAAAGAGCACGCAAACGTGCGTTGTACAATCCACGTGAAAATCTCTTACAGCCCAAAGAACGTGCTGATCCCTTGACCAAATGGATGATATGTGTGACGACCTTTTCCACACAGAGCAATGCCATCAAAAAAATCATAAACAGATACTGTGGATTGATATCTGATGACATTCAGCAAAGTAATCTCCCCCTACATTCATTCAGGAGAGCTAAAAACATCAGGGATATGGTAGTCTATTCATTTCTGGATGTTGAACAACCGCCAACAGTACTATCTCTATGGAATCTCCCACCGATTTTGGGGCACCATCGATGTGGATCTTGTAAAGCATGTAACACTACGATGCAAACAAAGGAGTTCCAACATAACGAACAGACAGTGGTCCTAAAATCATACACAAACTGCAACAGTTCCATTGTGATTTACGTGATAAGATGCCCATGTGGACCAGACACTACAAAAAGTAAAGTCCTGGATACTCCAGCATTGCAGCAGGATTCGCTGTGAGGTAGCAGGGGTGCCTCTTGTGGAACACTTCAAGAATTATGGACATACACCTGACAGCATAAAATGGATCGCACTGGAGAGAGTAACACTTGGCCCAAGGGGTGGGGATATAACCACGATTCTAAATGTTCGTGAGCCCAAATGGATGGCCTTTTTTTGATTCCATTAATAAAGGCCTCAATGAAGTGGAAAGCAGCCATGTCCAGTTAGCTACCTTGATGCGATGAATCTTGAACTGTCCTGGGTATCCCTTTGCCTAGACTGACAAAGTCTTCATCTTGTTTTCCATCAACCTTGATGCTATTGTCTAATTGAGGTGGCCACGTGGTAACTTTATTATAATACAGACACACAGGCCTCCATTAACAGTCCTTCACACATCCACACACATAGAAGCGATCCACCTTTCCACAAAACGCCTTTACCCTCATGCTGGAGAGGTACGAGTTGTTTCTTGTAGTTGTGGCACTATAGATAACATTGTGGCCCGAATAAACTTCGACGCCTTTACCCCCGTGCCGGGGAGGTATGCGTCGTTATTCCTGTACATGTTTTAATATGGTAAACAATGTTTTGCTTAAACTTATACATCATGTAATATTATGTTGGACTATTTTGAATACCCGACTCGACCACTAGTACTGCAATGCAAAGTGGTCTGCTGTCTCTAGTTAGGATCATGACCGATTTTTTTGGCCGCGCTCTGCTATGTGCTTTTATGTATATCCACACCGTGGATTAGAAAGTATTTTAGGAAGGTATTCCCTTTCCACCACATGTATTAACACACCTGTGACCCTGTGTTAGCAGGCGAAGTAGTCTTTTCAGGCGTTGTGCCATTATCCCACGTTGTAGTCTTTCCTCACTGGTACCCCACACGCATCACGCGTGAATACGTGCACGCTTTCCCGGTGGCGGATTTTAATACCGGTCCAAACCGCCGTGCCGGTCAAAGCGCATTACGAGGGTGAACGCGACTATGGACAGGCCGCATCGCGGCCGACCTGTGAAGTAGGTGAGAAGCTCTCTCGACTGTACTTGCTAGGGGCGCTGTCCCCTGATGTTAATATTATGTTTTAGACTTCTTTGGCCGAGTGGTGGCTGCAGCTATTTTCTATTTTATTTTTCAGTTGATGCCGACTTTGGGAGCGGCCCGCGTTTACCAACCTGAAATTTTGCATACAGCTATGTGAGTAGTCAAGAGGTCCTTGTGACTAACAACACACGAGTCCAGCCCTTGTATTTAGATTACTGATAGTGTATCTGGTTTTATTTTATTTCTCCTTTCTCCAGAGAGTTCAATCCCCCTCGATATGGTGACATCACCACAGTAATTAATGTTCTGTGGTGATCCTATTTGATATACTAAAGTAAGTAGACGCTTGATTGACCATGTTATTGATTTTTGGCTTTTGTGCGCAACAGTGATACTTTGAGATACCAGCAGTGTCCTTGTGTTCTTTCTAGATTTTTCAGCGCTTCTTCAGATTTGGAGCCTCCCGGCACAAACTTCCTGATGCCTTTTCCATGGTAAATGCCTTCGGGCCACCCGTTTATTATTGTTGATGTGATTAAGGCACACTTTTTGAGTAGTTTATTTACTATCGTTTATTTTCTTTAGACTCATTGCCCCTTCTTGCACCCCCACGTCCTGATGAAGAACCCGTCTGGACTGGAACTGTCGCCTACCTTCTTTTTTGAGGTCGAAACGTCGACTTTTGTTTCTACCTAATCAACGGCTAGCGCCTACAATGAATCAGATATTTGTATAAGCGACTTGAGCACATTGTTGCATAATAATGCTATGAACATTCCGTGTCCTCATGTGTAGTTGGCTCACAGTAGAAGCCGTGGCGATTTTTATAAACTGCGAAAAGAATTTTTATTGCACTAAAGATTGTACAAAGTATTGTTACTGTTCTTCCTCACATTGCACTACCCTTCCTTCCCTTTCATCACCTGGGGCACACCTCTCTGTGATGATGATAAAATGCTTCTGTCATTTTGTATATTTTGCTTCATTCTCACACTGTGAGTAAAAACGAGTGTGATGAGATTTCAGAGTATCTTTGTGTTTATTTCTTTATATGTTTCCTTTATATGTTTTTGTACTGGGACCCGCTTGTATATGTATCGCTTAAATACCCAGGTCCCAGCGACTATATTGGGTTAACCCTTTGTTATGTACCACCAGGTCATCTAGCAGCACTTTCCCTATCTTGGTTGGACTGCCGTGATTGCTTTTGGTTTGGGCTGATAGGTTCCAGTAGAAAGGCTGAACCTGTATGTCATTTGATGATGTGCCTAGGATTTGTTGGTTTAGATCCCCAGAGAGGATGAGGTTGGAGGTATCGTGAAAGCTTATAATAGAGAGCAGGTGTTCGATTAGGTGTTTTGTTTTTCCGTTTTGGATTTATACATGTGTTGACCACTAGCACCTCATCCTTAGAGCCGTTGATGTTAAATTGGATCTTGACTGAGTTTACTGATGGTATTAGAGATACAATTTCTTGTGCGATATCAAATTTGTTATAGCAACGTAGATGGCTAGGCCCCCTGATAGGTGACCATATTTGGATTTCCTCAGTTCTGGAGTGTGGAAGAAAGTGTACCACTGCAGATGGTATGGATACACTGACCATGTTTCCTGCAGAAGGACAATGTCAAAGGTTTTTAAATATACTAGAAATTCAGCATTGGCTACCTTACTGTTCAGCCCATTGATGTTCCATGAGCATAGTCTCAGGGTTGTTTTGTAAAAGGTTAGTTTTATATGGCCAGTTCTGTGCAGCGTGTTAGTTGCACATGATGGCATGATCAAAATAAACATAAGCAGGTGCTCAGTCAATTATTCAAATTCCGTACTGGTGTTTCTTTCAGAATCACCATGCCAAAAATAAGAAGTGCCTTACTTAGTGCAGACGCAACAATAGGTCGATTCCTTTACTCATTCGCAAGGTGTGGAGTGCTTTCCTTTATCTCTTCACCCTGGTGTTGGTCCAGATGTTGCTGGTGGCGCTCAATGCCAAATTGAAGTAGTTGCACACACCGGTTTGAGTTTCAACAAATGTTTTATTTTTTTATCCTCAGACTAGGAAGGTAAAGGTCCTTCTTGCCAGCTAGCAGCAGCCAACTTACTGGTTGGAACCTCACTGTGTGATCTGACTGGAACAGGTGCCTAGTCATTCTGCAAGGGAAGCAATTTAAAACCAGTCTCGCCTTAGACTCCTTTCATTCTGTAAATTCATCTCTACAAGGATCCAGTGGATCCCCTTTTCACAAGGCAGCTATCCACAGTTCCTTTATGCCAGCGTTTCCCCATCTGCATTCTCATCATTACCTAGATCGCAATCCTAGAAGGATATTTGGAGACACCAAGCATCTCTCTCTAATGAATATTTGTAGATTTTCCCCTAGCTTCATTCCAGGAAAAAGCAGAGACATTGAATGTCTGACTTGAACAGTAAGAAAGCAGCTGATCAGCACAAAGTAGAAGATAGGTATCGAATTTCAAACACGTATTGGCAAATAGAAAAGGTCCAGGTTTAATGTGTTCATTGATTGCAGCATTAGTAAATTAGATTGAGACCCATGAAACACAGCCACCAGCATCTGAAAGAGAGGGTAATAGCTGTAAAGTAGTCCTCATGAATTTCAGTACAAGCACCCCAGTGGAGGGTACACCTAACTAGCCAGTAGCGTTAGGTGAGAGGTGATAACTCCACTGGGCTGAAGCAAGACTTAAATGTTAAAGACACAAGACGTGTCCTCTATGGATCTTATCCATCACTCAGTACTGTGCCAGCCCCTAAATCCATGATTTGTAAAGCGTGACAGGTTACCTGTGAGGGGCTCAAGGCGCTGCATTGTAGGCACGGGGAGATAAGGTGATTTCCCAAAATCACAGGATATTGTCGCCGACGATGAGACTCAAACCTGGGTCCCTCAGGCTCTAAAGGCAGCAGCTCAGGCCATTACACCACAACCAGTCATCACCAGCTAAACGGACATGGAATACCTGAGGCGATCTAACACATAAATCAGGCCACGCAGAGAATTACACTCAAGTCCAGCACTGCAGGTCCCAATTAGCTACATTCTATGTCTGCTGCTTTACATCTCACAATGGCACTCAAATATGAGATGCTAGTAACAAAGACCATCTAAGCAGATCTCCCCGACCACTTCTCTCAGCAAACATGCATGCTCAGGACCATGAACTGTATGCAAAATATCAGAATGGACAATCCAATGCAGTAACCATATGAATAAATTATGATCATATGAAATACCACAGAAATATATCCACAGTTTCTCTAAGCTGCATGCATACAGGGAAAACAGTGAAGTTCTTGATTAGCGCAAATTAATATGAACTTATTTTAACTTGTACTTATGTTAGTTGTTTATTTACGTACTTATACACTATTGAACGACCTCCTCTGATGTGTCTGTAAAGCTTTCCTTTTGTCTTGAATTTTTGTCCTGAATTTTGACCTTCTGTCCTAAATTTTTGTCCTGAATTTTGACCCTCTCTCCTGAATTTTTACTCACCATCCTGAATTTTTACCCATGCCAGTTGGGCACCCTACGTTGCAGGGCAGCCCACGGCATAATACTTTTGTGCTACTTCTTTTTCATTTTTTCTTTAATTCACATATCCTTTTCGGTTTGGTAAATTAAAGAAATAAAAGGGGCTCACATCATTTAGTAGTACATGCATGAATAGTGGCACATACATGTGCATACGTTATCACAAAAACACGTACCTGCAAAATAGCTCAGCTGCATCATTGTAGCTTTCCCCCCTCTTTTGGCCATGCTGCACAGCATCAGCAAACAATGCTTTTTTCAGTGCTGTATAGCTTTGCCAAAAGACCTTGACAAAGAGAAGGTTGCAAAGGCGAGTACTATTGGCTATGCCAAGGTTTGTTTTTTAAGCTAACATCTTTATTTAACTCTATCCATTCAAAACGGTAATGTGTATACCTAGACACTCATCTCAAGTGCACGTTCTCAGGGATATTTGTATTTGCCATTTCTAGCCATTATTTAATTTTAGTATAAGCATCTTATATAATCCTTCCAGATAAATTACCTTCTATTTGAAGCATGAAAAGAAGCATTACATTTACCTTGTATAAGTGCTGTCTTCATAACTAAAATTACGTTTGATATCATGAATAAGTGTGGTACACGTTATTTGGAGTCTCTAGTATTCTAGTATTTAACAAGTGTAAATGACTTATTTTGCTTCATGTGCTTTAGCATCATGCAAAAACCGAGTTGCTTCAGAGGGTTCATGGGCATTGGGTGAAGTGAAAAACCAAGGGGAAACAAGCATTGGCATAGCCAATAGGTCTCGCCTTTGGGACCTTGTAAGTATTTGGCCATGCAGCACATCGATAACACAATAACAAGTAAAGCTGCTCTTAAAGTGAAAGCGGCAGTGATCAGAAAGTGAAAGCAGCCCCATTCACAAACAATTAAGGCACACTTAAATATAAAAGCAGTGCCCTTCACAAACAAGGTGCACAAGGTGAAAGCGGCGCCATCACAAATAATAAAGGAGTGGGGCCATGCTGTATGGTAAAGCGCGGTGCTCACCTCTGCCACTACTTACATTTCGATTGATGTTTGCCTGATCGCACGATGTTTAGCACGATGAAAGCGCAACAGCCAAGCGAGATATGAGGCATTAGCAAAAGAGACAGGCTGGGGGGGCGTGGCTTCACCAGCGATGCAGTAGGACATGTGGCAGAGGGGCTCCCGTCGCCTACTGCCCTTTTTTTTGCTATTAAAGTGGAGCTGGGGTGCCCTCCTTTGCCCTGTCGGGGGTGGAAATTGCCTGCCTCTGTCCGAGCTGTTAACGGAGCCGCAAAACTTGCCCCTGTAGTGTTCGAAGGCGAGGGCGGCCGGAGGGAAACGGCGACCCCGCGGTTGGAGCAGCCATCTTGAACCCGCGCGCCGGGACCCGCTCTATGGTCCTGCGGTGCGCTGCTCCGGGTGAGGCGGCTGGCGACCCCAGGCGCGGTGCGGAGCTCTGGCAGCATCGGCGGAGCCGGAGTCGTGAGACTTGCAATGAGTGCCGAGCCCCCAGCTGCTGCGACGCCGGCGACGCTACCGAGGCCTGTGAGGTGGGGGGCGGACCTGCCGCCATCTTATGCCCCGCGCGCTAGGCCCTGCATGGCTCTCCATGTTGGAGGCCCGTCAGTCCTGAAGCGGGCGCTCTGCTGCGGCCGAAGGCTGCTCGCCCTTACCTGGGCTGCGAGGGGTGCTGACTTCCTGCCCCTGCGGTGAAGAAGGGTGGGTCTGGCTGGTAGCGAGCATAGCTCTTGGGACTGGAGCCGCCATTTCGTGACCCCGCACCGCTACCCTGCAGCATACAGGCCAGTGCGAGGCCGCTGGTGACCGCCGGCGAGGAGAGGGAGCCCTGAGAGCAGTGGTGAGGGCTTCGGCGCAGAGCGGGCTGCAGGGTGCCCACTCATTGTCATATGAACATTGGAGGAGCTGAGGTGAGAGAACCACGTGGCTGATTGGCGCCCTCTGCGCCGGGACCCAAGCTGCTTTCCCTGCGGTGAGCCAGGCCGGGAGACGGCACGAGTGAACGGAGGGAGGTTACGGGCCCCGGCTGAGACGCGAGTGGAGGCGTGAGTGGGCCCTCTGTGAAGTAAAGAGAAGTGCGGGGCCCGCAACCTGCCGGCGTTTGGCGAGAGGGGCCTGGGAGCTAAATGACAGCTGTGACCCGCCATTTTGTGGGCTGGCCAGGCGAGGATCAAGTGCGTCTGGGGGTTGCTGGCTTGCCCCTGTGTGGACCCACTGCGGGCTGGGGACCATCTGGCGGAAGGCCGGCTTGCGGCCCTGCGGTGAGGGCCCTGAGAGAGAGTGGAGGCTGGGCAGTGGCCCCCCCCCGGGATACCTCGGAGACTGGAGTGCGGCGGGCCTCAGAAGAGGCGAAGGAGCTCGCTGGAGGAGCTTTCACTGGGCACTGTGCGGCTGGCCTGTCCCTGGAACATCGCGGACCGACTACGGGCAGCTGTGGAGGGACTCGGCGGCGAGACTAATAAAGCGACCCTCGGCGAGACTAGACCCGAGCCTGGAGGCGGCAAACGTCGGCAGTGGGTGAGGCCCAGCTTCCCGGTGGGACATTGAAGCCGGGAGCTGGCTTGAGCCAGAATCAGACACTAAGGTGAGCGGAGTTGGGCCGGGGTGCGGGGCGGCGGTGGACAGTGAGGCCCGCCAGGTTTGGGAGTGGGCGAGGCCCAGCACTGTAAGCAACCGACCTTTGGTTGGGGAGGGTACGGACAGCCTTTCAACTCTACTGGGGGCCCCTGGTGCTTTTGATGGCTAGCTGGACAGTGGGGTGCTTGGTGCGGCATGGGACTTGCTGCAGGGACCTTCAGTCCCTTCGCGGGACACTCCGCTCACCTGACCATTTGCAACCTGCGCGCCAATAGTGGAACGTGGCGCGACGGCCTGGAGAAGTAGCGGCCTGGGCCGCAGCTTGGAAGTAGGGGTGCGCAAGCTGTTGCCTGGGTGCCTTTGCAGAGGAAATCGCTGGAGAGGCTGCGGAGGTCCCCTGTAGCTGTGTAGTGGCTGGTCAAAATTTGCATTCCCCTTTGAATACCCCCGGGTTCGACTGCGGTGGGGGAGGGGTGTAATCTCATGCGCCAGGACAGGCAGTTACTCTCAGTGCTTTGGAGTGGGGGGGACCCTGTTGCCCTGTTGTGCCTCTTGCCTTTCCTGCCCCAGGTCGTGGGAGCTGTACTGATGTTCTGTGCTGTGCCCTGAACCCTGCCCTCGCCGAGTAGGTGGCTCGGACCCCTGACGGCAGGCCTGGTGACCCCCGCACGAAACCTTGCACCCGGCGGGTGGAGGGGAGGACCTGTTGGGGTGCTACAGTGTGGAGAAGTTAGTGAGTGAGTGGGGGCCTTGGCCGGGCTCTATTGCTGGCGCCTCGCGCCCTGACCCACTGTCGTGAGGACCATCTGTAGTTCTCGGCTGGGAGTAAGTGAAGCTGGCAATGACGTGCTCTAATAAAGGGAACAAAGCTGACCCGACTGCAACACCCAAGGGCAACACTGTCGTGGCAATGTGGGGGAAGGCGGGGGCGCCTGCCGCCGGTGAGAGCTCGTCCCAGACCGCTGGAGACTCCCCGCCGGTCACCCAGGCCTTTATGACCACCTTCATGTTGGAACTGTAAATGGAAATAGGAACACTGCGGACTGAGGTGCACACATGTGTGAAGGAATTGCGGAAGGAGGTCACGGATCTTGGGGACCGCGCGGATGGGCTGGAGAGGACGATGGACACACGCATGGAGGACCAGGAACACCTATGGCAGCGTCTGGCGGCCCTTGAGGAGCAGAACATCGAGCTTCAAGTAAAACAGGAGGATTTGGAGAACAGAAGCCGCCGTAACAACCTCCGCATCCGGGGGGTCCCTCTTGGAGAAGAAGGGAAGGACATCATGGGATATGTGGCGCAGCTCTTGCACGAGGTCTGGGGTGATGAGAGCGCCTCCCCGCCGGCTTTGGATCGCGCCCATCGTGTATCCGGGCCCGCGGGGAGGCCAGGCCTCCTACCGGACATTTTGACTAGGGTCCACTTCTTCGCCGAAAAGGCGGCAATCTGGAAAATAGCGCGGGACAAACCAGATTTGCGGTACAAGGGGCACAAGATTCAGATCTTTCAAGATCTGGTGCCCAACACCCTGAAGAGGGGACGAGCATTTCGGCGGTGACCGAAAAATTGCGCAGTATGGGCATCACCTACCAATGGGGGCATCCGTTTGCGCTCATATTCCAGTGGGAATCTAAGCGTAGAATCATAAGGTCCTATACGGAGGCGGCGCAACTCATCCGCCTGCCGTCAACACCATCGGCGAGCCAATCTCAGCCCCGTAGGCAGGAAAGGATAGTGGCTGGACCATCTTGGACCACAGTACGTCGGCAGCATTGTGCATCCCCCAAGTCTGAGCGTTCACCCTCCCAGACTAAGCAGGACATTATAGCTCATATCCGATCCCTTGAAGGGGATAGAGAAGAGTCCGGAGGGCATTCCCCAACACCATGAAACGCGGGGCGTATGCTTCTTTCCTTCTGGAGGGGAGGATTCACTCCCACGCACACGTTTCCTTGAGGGGTTGAGGGTAGGGATGTAAGGCGGTTACTCGCACATCTGCCTGGCTCCTGGATGGTGAGGGGGGTAGCGGGAGCCCCCAGTTGTTAGATCTTTCAGACCGCCACAATCCCCCTTTGGTCTGCCCCTAAGGGAGTGACATCCCAGAGTGTGTCCAAACCTGCGGGTGCAGGATGCTCTATAACGGGGGCAGTGTCCCATGGCCCTGTTGGCCGCAATTGTTTAGTCAGGATGGGTGGCCCCATTGGCCGCTCTTTCTCTCTCTCTTCCTTTCCTCCTTCTCTTGTTTCCTGCTGTTCTACTTTCCCTTTCCTTTCCTTTCTCAGGGGAGTGCGGGGAGGGGGCAATGGGTAATGGATTGGGGTGGGCCTGCGCGAGTGCATGCCTATTGTGAATATGGAGTATGCTGGAGGACTACTAAGGGGGCGTGGATGACACACAAGGCCCTAGCATGGCAGTAAACACACCTAGTCCTTTTAAAGGTCCTAACGCTTAACGTGAAGGGCCTAAACTCACCCAATATGCGCAAGCAGACATGGCACTACCTCATTCGACAAAACCCAGACATCATATTCCTGCAAGAGACGCATCTCTTACAAGCTGACACTGCGTGCATGGCACACCCTAGGTACCCTCTCCAGTTCTTGGCTGCAGCAGACACAAAGACAGCAGGAGTGGCGATACTGTGTAGAGCTGGCATCAGACGGGGAGGCGACAGGCCCTTTAGAGATGGCAATACGCACTTCCTTAGAGTGGTGGTGGAGGTTGGACGTCGCCGCTTCACGCTGTGTAATATTTATGCACCTAACCAGGCGCAAGATCGCTACCTTCGAGACCTTTTGAGGGAGCAGGTGCCGCAGGGTGGCCCCTTGCTTATTTTAGGGGGGACCTTAACCTGGTCTGGAACCCTGAGATGGGTAGGAGCAAGAGCTCCTTCAGTGGTGCGGGAGCAATGTCCTCGGCACTGCGCAATCAGATAACGGACTTAGGGCTGTTCGATGCGTGGCGTTACTTCTCCCCAGACAAGAGGGAATTCTCGTTTTACTCACATGCACACCGATCATACTCTCGCATCGATTATTTGTTTATCTCTCACGATCTTACCCGCGAAGTCCTAGGGGTCACTATATCTCACTCTCCGACCACGCCCATGTTGAGCTACTCCTGCAGGACCCGACCGTTTATCCTGCACGGGAGCGGAGGTGGTGTCTGCCGCCGAGTATCCTTCGGGATGCGGCGGACGTTGAGGACATCAGGGGGGCCATTGTCTCCTACTTCGAGAGCAATTACCTGCCTGAAACGCCCTTTCCGGTGGTCTGGGACGCCGTCAAGGCCACGATACGGGAGCACATTACATCCCTCTCGATCGCGCGGACATGCGAGGCACGAGCGCTGGAGGATGGGCTAACGGGAGACTTAAAGAAGGCGGAGATACAGGATCAGTGCTGTTCTAACCTGGGGTCGAGACGGCAGCTGGCTAATCTTAGAGGACGGTACAAAAGGGGGTGGTAATGGACGGAGCATCTGAACCAATCAAACACTCACACCCAGTCAAAAGATCTGGGTTTAATCCATCACCGTTCTTTAGCCCACTCTGCCACCCCAGTTCAGACATGGCTATATGCAAATCAGTCTGACCCTGTGCCTCATGGGAACAGTCCAGCCCGAACTGCCAAGCCATGCCTTCCCTGGACCGGAATCTTAGAGGACAGCTCAGGATGTTGCGCACAAATAGGGCAGAGAAATCCCTCTTGGCATTGAAAGAGAAGTATTTCACGGGCGGGGACAAGGTGGGGAGGCTACTGGCGAGAAGGCTGAGAGCCCGTGCCACTAAAGCACATATAGCCAACGTTCAATTGCCCAATGGGAACAGAGTCGTGGCGGAGAAAGATAAATGTCAGGCCTTTAGGGACTATTATGCGGCACTATATTAGGAAGAGAAACCACCTCCAGCGATGGTGGAGAAAGTATTGGGGCAGTATGGGGGGATGACACTGCATCCCCATTATGCGAAGTTAATGGAGGAACCGATCACACAGGAGGAGATAGCATTAGCCATTCGTGAGCTCCCCCTGGGGAAAACTCCGGGACCAGATGGGCTCCCTCTAGCCTTCTATCGCATGTACCAGGCGCAGCTTGGACCCTACCTTCTCCGACTATACAACTCCTTTACGGATGAGGAGGGACTGTCCCCTGGTATGGGACTGGTGGGAATTGCATTAATCCTGAAGCCTGGGAAAGACCCTACATTGTGCGCATCATACCGCCCGATTGCTTTACTTAATACTGATCTTAAAATATACACCAAGTTACTAGCGAAGCGACTGGAGCCCCATATGCCGGGCTTGATAGACCCAGACCAGGTGGGTTTAATCCGCAACCGACAGGGTGCGGACAATGTACGTAGGGTGGCACACCTTGTGAGGAAGGCTCACCACTGGAAGATCCCAGCCTGCCTCCTCTCGCTAGACGCGGAAAAGGCGTTTGACCGGGTGGACTGGTCCTTCCTAAGGGCGGTACTACATAAGATAGGACTCGGCCAGAAGATGATCACTAGGATCATGGCGCCATACCTAGCACCACGGGCCAGGATCCAAATTAACGGACAGCTCACTGAGCCGTTCAGCATCAGGAGGAGAACCAGACAGGGTTGCCCCCTTTCGCCCCTATTATTTGCCCTGGCAATTGAGCCTCTAGCGGATATGGTTCGCCGGGCCCCTAACATCCATGGCATCCCCCTAGGTGGTCAGGACAGCAAAGTAGCGCTCTTCGCGGACGACCTCATCCTCACACTCGCAAAGCCCCGAGAGTCCCTGCCGGCAGTGCACTCAGAGCTGAGCCTTTTCGAGCAGGTCTCTGGCCTGAGAATCAACCACAACAAGTCCTGGGCCCTCAACCTTACCATCCCAAAGACAGACATCCCTCATTTGGAACAGATAGCCCCTTATCGGTGGACGGACCAGTCTATCCGATATCTTGGTCTCCAGCTGACCCCCTCGCTGGACGACTGGACGCAAGTCAACTGGAGGTAGTATCGACGTTTGGTCCTTGAAGATCTGCGGCGGTGGAAGCTGCTCGTGCCGTCATGGCTGGGCAGAATCAATGCAATTAAGATGTCCATTCTACCCAAAATCTTATACCTATTCCAGTGTCTCCCCACCCCATACCGCTTCATAACATAAGAGGTTTGCAGCAAGCCCTGACAAACTTCATCTGAGGGGGGAGGAGGCCTCGCTTCTCCCAAGCTCTTCTGTTGGCGCCACGAGATCGGGGGGGATTTTCCTGCCCCAACCTGGTGGAGTACTATTGGGCAGCACATCTCCATTTTATAGTAGAATGGGGCGCGACTGAGAGCGAGAAGGGGTGGTTCCACATGGACAGAGCCGTGACTGGGCGCACCATCTGGGATTTGGCGTGGAAATCTAAGGTGGGGCGGCCTCCGGGTGCATACTTGGCGGTGCCCACGAAAACGGTGTTGGAGATCTGGGTCAGAATAGCGGTACGCAGGGGCCTCACGACCTTTCCCTCGCCACACACCCCAATTGAGGGGAACCCGAGCTTCCCTCCGGCCCATCGTACTAGGGCATTCCATAAGTGGCCCCAGGGCGACTGTAGGGTGCTTACGGATCTATTTGATGGGGGCTCTCTCAAGACCTTTGCCCACAGCAGAGAGGAATTCCGAGTACCGCCCGAGGCTGGGATGCAATATGCTCAACTGAGGCACTGGGTAATGGCAGATGACACATATCAGGCTGCCACATGCGCTTTCACTCCGTTCGAGCGGCTGGCTCGCTCCTTCACTGAATCGAAGGGCCTGATCTAAAAAATGTATCAGATCCTACAGCACTCTCACACGCCGCGCTCCCATCCATACCAGCAGCGTTGGCAATCCATCTCAGACACAGACATCACCTCGGCACAGTGGTGCCGGTTATGGCACGACATACCCAAAATATATCATAGCATACCACAACAGGAGAACGCATATAAAATAATGACACAGTGGTACTACACGCCACAGCGTTTGCACAGAATGTTTCCGGCCTCTTCCCCTGAGTGTTGGAGGTGTCGGTCTGCGACTGGAGATTTTCTACACATATGGTGGACCTGCCCCTCGCTGTCCCTGTTCTGGAAGGAGGTCTTAAGCCACATCAGGGGGGTACTGGGGTTCCCTCTGCCTGAAGCCACTAGCACGCTATTGCTGGGTGTCAAACCTGCTGGCCTGAAAGCTCTCACCCGGAGCGACTGAATACTGGCGCTCCAAATGCTAGGGGCAGCTAAGCAGCTCATTGCGTTATACTGGAAAAAGACGGAAGTGCCGCCCATCGCTGCGTGGTTTGGGCGACTTTGGCACGTCATAACAATGGAACTCCTCACAGCTAGATTATAGGCGCGCAACACGCGCTTTAAGGCGGTCTGGCAGCCCCTGGTAAAATTCTTATGTGCAGTACCACACATGCGACACATGCCCCCCAAGCTTCGGGCGCTGCACCTAGTGGAAGACGCCGTGATCCCCCCTGACCCAGACAGGCTGCTGACATAGAAACCCCAGTGTGTGAGGACTAGAACAATGTAGGTGCTCCAGACCGCCCAGTTGACTGGCGCAATGCTCTCTTCCCTACCCCCCGCCCTCTTCGATGCACTCTGAGCCCTCTCTCTTTCCTAATCTTATCTCTGTCCTTGTTCCTACTGTCTACTCTGCTCTGCTCTCATACTTTCTGATACTCTGTTGAAGTTCAGACCCCATTGGTCTCATAGTACTAAGTTTTCTGGTTTACTGGTTACATTCGGTCCTAGGGACCAAGCTATCTTAAGCAGTGACTGCCCGGCGTACATTGGGTAATATATGACGCAGCCAGCCCTGTTGGGTTATACGCGAATCGCTGTGTACAATGTTGTTTCCTATAAGAATTATCAATGTTATTCAATGCATCATGCCCTGATGCGGCCGGCTCGGAGTGGGTTGTAGGCTTACCGCTGTGTACCAGTCCGATTTTTGAGCACTCCCTGTCCTGGGGGTGAAATAAAAAAAGACTTGAACATTTTTATTTTTTTTAAAAAGAGACAGACTGTTACAGTGAGGCAGCACTTCGGAATACGAGTTTAGCTGCATAAAACCAATTATGTGAAAGTGAAGGTGGAGCTGTGAGTAGAGGTGAGCTAAAGTTGTCCCTTCTTTAAAAGAGAAACAGTGGGATAGAAAGCAGGTGTCACAGTGGCACAGTTTGTATGTAAAGTGTCGCCATGCCAGGCTTCAAGCGTAGCAGAGGAAGCATAGCGCAAGGTAAAGGAAGATTGAAGTTACAGCATATGCGTGACGTGTAAAAGAGAAAAGTCAGCTGATACTGTGGATACAGTGGCACAAGTAGTATTAAATGAAAAGTTTGGAGGGGGCGAGCACTCATGCCCTACAGATGAGCTTTGACTCACAGAAACCGTCACTGTGAAGCAGTTAGAATCTTGTTGAAACTGCAGCTGTGCAGCGCACAAATTCTAGGAACCAAGGGACAGACTGAAGTAAAGTCAATTAGTGAGGTGCAGGCATACCAAGCCACGTTACAGGAATGTTTAATGCAATCAGAAAAATAGGGCTTCACTCTACAACAATATACTATCTTCCAAACCCAGGAGACAACTCTGCTGTCCCAGGCCGGACCACAGAAGATCACTGAAATCGAAGGCTGGTGCTACCAGAGATTTTTGATTTCTAGAATAGTGGTAGTTTGTACTAGGTTAAAGGCGCCACTGGGAGATGTGCACTTTTCTTATATATAAGTAATTGAGCAATGATTATTAACGGTGCTAAAAGGAGAAGAGAACCACTTTCCCTCTTCTAGTTAGGCGATGCCACAAAAGTTTGTTACTCCCTAGCACACGTTTAGTATTATAAATAGTTGTTAAGTACAAGTGTTTTCACAATTCAATTCATACAACATCAAAATAAATTTCTAAATCCTTTTGTTCAGGGTTTTGTCGTTGTTTATTGAAGGAGACGTCACAGCCGACACGTGTTTCGTCGTTCTGGGGAATGTAACCCCCGACTTTTTCAAGGCTGTTTAAAGAAAATGGTAATGTTGTAGCACATTACTGTAGAATACGACATTTGTTCAAGTTTCATAAACAACATTAAATACTTGTTAGTATAAGGCGGTGGTGCAATAATCCATTTACTTCTTTATAAGCATGCTAATATTCAATCTAGATGATTGCCACATTTCGTGCCTGCTTATAGGTATTGTTAAGGTTTTGTGTACAGTATGGTGTTTCTTAACATCATCTAAAGTATGAGCCCATTGGGAGGTATGGAGAGACCGGTGAGGGTGTAATTATCATTTATCTTGGGGGTGACATGCAAAATCTTATCGTTGTGATTATTTTTGTTTTTGTGTAATTTATCGTGGGTTCATGCTTATTTAAGAACCATGCTATTTGATACCTATTCTCCGTTGCTGAAGTTCGTTCTGTGAGAGGGAATATTGAAGCAAGGTATAAGTTTGAAGTCGTCCTAGTTGGGACAACTTATTTACACAAAGGTAATATTTTTATAAATTGATAACTCTACTTACGTAGATTGAGGTGATACTTCCAACCCTCAATGGGGTTCTGGTGTTGATGTCGTTGTTCAACACCAGAACCCCATTGAGGGTTGGAAGTATGGGCTCATACTTTAGATGATGTTAAGAAACACCATACTGTACACAAAACCTTAACAATACCTATAAGCAGGCACGAAATGTGGCAATCATCTAGATTGAATATTAGCATGCTTATAAAGAAGTAAATGGATTATTGCACCACCGCCTTATCCTAACAAGTATTTAATGTTGTTTATGAAACTTGAACAAATGTCGTATTCTACAGTAATGTGCTACAACATTACCATTTTCTTTAAACAGCCTTGAAAAAGTCGGGGGTTACATTCCCCAGAACGACGAAACACGTGTCGGCTGTGACGTCTCCTTCAATAAACAACGACAAAACCCTGAACAAAAGGATTTAGAAATTTATTTTGATGTTGTATGAATTGAATTGTGAAAACACTTGTACTTAACAACTATTTATAATACTAAACGTGTGCAACAACCTGATAATGATTTTAATAGAAAATTGTGAAAGAAAAGTGGCCAAACTACAAGCAGAGATAGACAAATTAGAGCAAGAAATTAAAGATTTCAATCTCCCTGATGTGACCACCAAAAACTACCAGATTCTGGATGACATAGTACAGCGACATGTCACGGACATTAAACAGAAAAAAAGCAAGAAACTCAAAAGGGACGAGCGGGACTACTTGGGCGGGAGAGTATTTACATTCGCCAAAAAGTATGACCACCTAATACCTAAAAATCCCACTCAGCCCCCAAGTGAAACCATTTCGGTTGGCTCAAGCACAACTTCTATTGACACCATTAACTCAAGTGAAGCTAGCATAGAAGTAATGGGAGCTATGAGTGCAGTTGATCCCAACAACAGTTTTTTATTAGAAATCAACAGAATCAAGAAAGGGAACAGAGAAAGCAAGAAACCAGGCCCGCAAGGAAAACAAGGAGAGGCAAAAGAGCAGGCGCCAGGTCAGCCTTGAAAAAGTCGGGGGTTACATTCCCCAGAACGACGAAACACGTGTCGGCTGTGACGTCTCCTTCAATAAACAACGACAAAACCCTGAACAAAAGGATTTAGAAATTTATTTTGATGTTGTATGAATTGAATTGTGAAAACACTTGTACTTAACAACTATTTATAATACTAAACGTGTGCTAGGGAGTAACAAACTTTTGTGGCATCGCCTAACTAGAAGAGGGAAAGTGGTTCTCTTCTCCTTTTAGCACCGTTAATAATCATTGCTCAATTACTTATATATAAGAAAAGTGCACATCTCCCAGTGGCGCCTTTAACCTAGTACAAACTACCACTATTCTAGAAATCAAACGTTTTCTCCAACTAGGGGCAGCCTAAGGGTCCACTATGAACACTATGACTAACAATAGAGCAGACAGAGACAAAGAAGCAGAGGACCTATTTAACAACATAGGTGGACAGGTACCCAGCACCTCAACAGGACAGGGAGGGCAACCTTCAAAAGCTGAGGGTCTGAAAGAGAAATTCATGAGGTTAGAAAAACTCAAAATCACAGAATCATCAAGGTGGTGGGATGCAGCTACCCTGAAGCAATATGTAAAGGTAAAAAGGATCCCAAGAGGTCTCAGGTCGCAGATTATGCCAACCTATGAAGACCTGGAACCGGACCTTTTATTAGCCTGGGAAAAGGAATTGATCAATAATTCCAACAACCTGATAATGATTTTAATAGAAAATTGTGAAAGAAAAGTGGCCAAACTACAAGCAGAGATAGACAAATTAGAGCAAGAAATTAAAGATTTCAATCTCCCTGATGTGACCACCAAAAACTACCAGATTCTGGATGACATAGTACAGCGACATGTCACGGACATTAAACAGAAAAAAAGCAAGAAACTCAAAAGGGACGAGCGGGACTACTTGGGCGGGAGAGTATTTACATTCGCCAAAATGTATGACCACCTAATACCTAAAAATCCCACTCAGCCCCCAAGTGAAACCATTTCGGTTGGCTCAAGCACAACTTCTATTGACACCATTAACTCAAGTGAAGCTAGCATAGAAGTAATGGGAGCTATGAGTGCAGTTGATCCCAACAACAGTTTTTTATTAGAAATCAACAGAATCAAGAAAGGGAACAGAGAAAGCAAGAAACCAGGCCCGCAAGGAAAACAAGGAGAGGCAAAAGAGCAGGCGCCAGGTCAGGGCAGAGCAGGAATGCGAACCAGGTCCTGGAACCAGAATGTGAATCAGAGGAAATAAACAATGTTACTGTTATGAATTTGAGTGAATTGGAACTCACGAATAACATGATATCTGTGCTTGAAAAAGGTATGAGTTTTTGCCCGAACAATGTTGGTGATGTGTGTAATACAAAAATTGATTTGTTTAAGTTTACTAGACGTTTGAAATTAAAAAAACACTTTGAAATGACCAATCCGACAAATAAAGAAGTGCAACAAAATTTGGGTATGATGGTTAATGACAATTACTGTATTCAGGATATTCTTGACACAAGACTACTACTGTCAATCACAGATTGTGAGGATGAGGCAATATTGACAGAAAGGATAATGAGGGACTTTGATATAGATCTTGATTATAACATAACAAGTGGGTTGAAAGACAAATCGAAATGGACACCATCACTAACAGCAGGCAACAATATCGATCAGTTCTACAAAGCAGTAACAGCAGATTTAGACAAACACAACATAAAAAAAACAGTCGAACATATGCACAGAGATAATCTCACAAAGGAAGAGAGGAAAGCATTGAAAGAACTCAGCACAAACAGAGAAATAACAATCAGAGAAGCAGACAAAGGGGGAAACATGGTAGTAATGCAAAGTAGGGATTATGACCATGAAATACTCACCCAGTTAAAAAATGCTGAATGTTATGAACAAATAGGAGCCAACCCAATGTGGAGACTGACAGAGTATATTAACACACTATTAAAACAATGGCATGGTAAAGGTCTTATTGATGACAATGAACATGCATATCTAAGGATAGACAGACCAAGGTATCCATGCATATATACAGTACCCAAGGTACATAAGCCCCATATTTTCCCTCCGGGTAGACCAATCATATCTGGCATCGGGGGGCCAACTGAGAGGCTCTCAGAATATGTGGACGTGTTCCTAAAGCCATTAGTACAAAACCTTCCATCTTACATCAGGGACACGAAACATATCCTGGGGACCATGGCAGACCTGCCGTGGGATGAAAACATGACAATGGTCACATTAGACGTGGTCTCTTTATACACGTGCATTAAAAGAGACACGGGACTGACAGCTGTAAAACACATGCTCAGCAAAAGACCAGCTAGTGCATGGGCACATACCGAGATGATTTTAGAAATGATTGAGACCATTTTGGACAACAACATATTCCTTTTTAAGGAACAGTGGTACAGACAGAAGCAAGGAGTGGCGATGGGCTCCAGATTTTCGCCCTCGTATGCCAACCTAGTGATGGGAAGGTTTGAGGAGACGAGAATCTGGGGCCCACCGGCTTCAGAATGGAATAAGGACATATTATATTGGGGAAGATATATCGATGACTGCTTCATGATTTGGACAGGCACATCAGACAAATTACAGGGATTCCACACATATCTTAATACCAATGATCAAAATATCAGATTCACAATGGAATATAGCAAAGCAAAATTACCATTCTTGGATGTGGAATTCTTTATTGAGAACAATACGATACAAAGCAGACTATATAGAAAAAGCACAGCCTGCAATTCCCTGCTACATGCAACCAGTGCCCACCCGGAACACCAAAAAAAGGCAATCCCTTACGGGGAATTAGTCAGAACCCGCCGCAATTGCAGCACAGACACAGAATTTGAAACACAAAAACAAGGAACAATCAAAAGATTCAGGAATAGAGGGTATAGTCAGAAGGTACTACAAAAAGCTGAAAGTAGAATAAACAAACTAGCCAGAACAGACACACTAACAGAAAAGCCCAAACAGGTAAACAAACAAGAAACCGTGAGAATGGTGACATGTTACAATAACTGGGCTCATGTTTTACGTAGAAGTCTAAACAAACACTGGCACCTACTTAGCAGAGACACGATTTTAAAGAAACACATAACACAAAGGCCAACACTAACATACAGAAAAGGCACAACACTGAGGAACATACTGAGCCCAAGTTACCCGGGAAAGAGAACCAAAAACTGTTGGCTAACAGACCCAGGGTTCTACGGCTGTGGAATGTGCGCAGCATGTAAATGGGCCTACAAAAAGATGAAGGGATTCAAAGGACCACTCAATGAAGAATACCGAATACAGACGACTATCAATTGTTGCAGCAAATTTGTGGTTTATGCCCTAGACTGCAAATGCGGCAAAAGATATGTAGGGAGCACTAAAAGAATGTTAAGAGACAGAATAAACGAACATATCAGGGCGGTTAAACAAGGTGATATGCGCTACCCAGTGGCAGCCCACATGTCAATATGCCCTGCACAAACATCGAGTCACTCATTTCAGTACTTTGGGATTGAACATGTACCCATCCATCCAAGAGGGGGTAATAGGGAATTAGCCCTGCGAAGAAGAGAGGCCATCTGGATAATGACTCTGAAAAGTGTAGAACTGGGTCTTAACATTGACCAGGAGCTACATTATTTTTTAGGTACATGAACATAACATAACCATACATAATGAAGACCAGCGAAAACTAAAGAACTACTGAGGAATAAAGTTGCATGGAATGAGGAATATATGTAGTGTGGATGAATTAGTACTAATGAAAAACATTGCATTTCTGTAAAGAAAATTCTGTGTTTAAGTAATAGAACATAAGTTGATGGTATATCTGTATCACTGAACATAAATAAGGCCACTTAATGGCACAACAACTGTTCTGAGCCCATGCGAGATGGAGACTTCGATATCATTAGTGACTGGCCCAACACAAAACACAATTAGTAATTGTGACAATCACACAGCACACAAGCACGATGGGAAACACTGGAGGATGGGTCCAAAACCACCACCAATTTGAAGCCCTCACATATGTATCACGGGGTATATCAAAAATGAGCCGAATACAAACTGAAGCAACCAAAGAATAAGATAAAACGACTTTCACAACCGCGTAGGTTGGGATAAATAGCTTCCCAATGAGAATAAAATAAAATAAAATAACTAAATAATAGAGCACGAATAGTTAGTTGGGATACATATATATAACGGGAATTGCCTGAATATGTGTATCTAATAACTGTAAAACGTAACCGTTCTTAATACAGAGGTAAAATATATCAAAAATACGATAATAATGGATTAATTCACAAACAGGTGTCTTTATACACCGCCAAACAGACAGTCTAAAATGGCGGCCGGATTTGCAATCAAAACTAGTAAACCGGGACGAGGCTAGTGTGCGAGGCCAACAGGAAGTGACGCCTGTTAGCAACCGGGCAACACTTCCTCTGTAAATATATGGCGCCAGTCTTTTGAAACTAACGCTGCCTCTTACGCGAAGCAGAAGGGACGAAACTTAATCCCGCGAAGAAACCGACTAAGAGGTAAGACGCGAGAACGCAGAGGTCTGCTAACAACCAAAGGAGTATAGGTACACACGCGTCTATGCGGAACGGAGGGGGTAGTAGCGTGCATGTTTAAAATACGGAAGTAAAAGGAGGCTGACCTTAGCAGGTCTTTTAGTAACAACCAAGCGAACAACACGGGGACGGATACGAGGGGAGCACTATAAAATAATCAGGCGTATCAATGTCATTCTCTAATAGGCACAGTTGGGGCAAGAAACGGGGAGCACTTCCCACAGGAATAAAGCCTTCAGAACTAGCGATCAACACGGGGACAGTTAGGAGGGGAGCACTATATAATAATCAGACGAATCAATGTCATTCTTTAATAGGCACAGTTGGGGCAATAAACGGGTGAGCACTTCCCACAGGAGTAAAGCCTTCCACCCCGCCATAAAACGTTAGAGCATTATTAAGAGTACGATACATGGGTAGCTACGAGGCTTGATAGTTATTTAATATAAGATATATAATCGTTTATATAAGCAGAGCTTTTGTATATGCAAAATACCCAATAAAAACGCATGGAAGGCTAGGCAGCTTAGTCTACTTACAGACATAGCGATTCTGTGAATACAGAAATGTCTAAAGTGCAACCAAGTAACGTTTGACATTAATTACAGCTTGCAGAGAGTGAACCATTATTTGGAGTTCACATCAACGAAGCTTGAGTAATAGGAACAACGACATCAACACCAGAACCCCATTGAGGGTTGGAAGTATCACCTCAATCTACGTAAGTAGAGTTATCAATTTATAAAAATATTACCTTTGTGTAAATAAGTTGTCCCAACTAGGACGACTTCAAACTTATACCTTGCTTCAATATTCCCTCTCACAGAACGAACTTCAGCAACGGAGAATAGGTATCAAATAGCATGGTTCTTAAATAAGCATGAACCCACGATAAATTACACAAAAACAAAAATAATCACAACGATAAGATTTTGCATGTCACCCCCAAGATAAATGATAATTACACCCTCACCGGTCTCTCCATACCTCCCAATGGCTCATACTTTAGATGATGTTAAGAAACACCATACTGTACACAAAACCTTAACAATACCTATAAGCAGGCACGAAATGTGGCAATCATCTAGATTGAATATTAGCATGCTTATAAAGAAGTAAATGGATTATTGCACCACCGCCTTATCCTAACAAGTATTTAATGTTGTTTATGAAACTTGAACAAATGTCGTATTCTACAGTAATGTGCTACAACATTACCATTTTCTTTAAACAGCCTTGAAAAAGTCGGGGGTTACATTCCCCAGAACGACGAAACACGTGTCGGCTGTGACGTCTCCTTCAATAAACAACGACAAAACCCTGAACAAAAGGATTTAGAAATTTATTTTGATGTTGTATGAATTGAATTGTGAAAACACTTGTACTTAACAACTATTTATAATACTAAACGTGTGCTAGGGAGTAACAAGCTACCAGAGATTTGTTCGCTTGCTAGAAATCTTAAATGTGCAGACGTGAAAGTGAACGCGCTCACGCTGGGTAAACATAAGAACTGTAACGTGATCCTGGAATGCAGCTTGGAATGCAGCTGGCACACTGCGCATCACTGCTCACTCCGCTCGCTCCTGAGACACATAGGCTAAGGGAGTAAACATTTAAAGAAAATGCGGGACATACCCACGCCTTTGGCCATTTGCATTCTTTCCTTTGTGAAAGCCAGATGCAATGGCCAATCAAATGTGTGGGTGTAAACAAATCCACACGGAAAAGTTGCAAGAAAGTTGGTAGTGCTTATAAGAAGCCTCCCATAGAGCAGCACATGCGCGCTGCGCTAGACTTGACCTAAAAAGGGCAGTGATGAAACTCGTAATATGCTGGGTGGTTCAGCAACTGCACTGCCAGCATATTGTGGCTTCAGATGTTGCAAGACCGCCAGGGATCGCGGATCCCTGATGGTAGCAGTGGTTCTATGGCAGTCCGACCGCCAACGTCATATTATGGTGCTAAATCTTTGCACAGATAGTGTTATCATGTGTAAAATTAATGAAGTAATACTATCACAAAATGGGCTGCCCTGCATCACATAATTTACCTTTCCTTGCTACATAATTTAGTCAAACCTGCCTCATAATACGGCCCTCTCCTGCTGCATAATGCCAGTGGATCTGATTATGTGTAGCTACAAATTACATAGGTGACGTGGTGGAGGGGGGCGGGGTCAAGCCAGACATCTACCATGTTTGGATTGTGCTAGGGAAGTGACACCAGCTCGAGTCTGCAAATGTAGTGCAATTTTCCACACCACCAGCCCCCAGAAACAACCGTGGTATTGTCCATGGTCACCTGATCACCACTGTGTGCTGTGTCTTCTGAAAAAATATACAGTTCCATTGAAAAGGGCTAGGGAACAAAGTGTGTGGGTAAAATACAATTCCTGGCATGAAAGAGTTAGCTTAAAGAAAATAGTTTGTCTTTGCACCAAGGTATGAGGAAATGTTCTCCGTCCACAGGCTAATAACCATTAGTCACTGCCTGCTTCTAGCTGAGACCTGGCGCGCATTCTCATCTGTCTCTTGGATGTTGGATGAAATCCAGAACTGAAAAAAACCACGGCTAGAAAGAAAAGAAACGAAAAGCAGCAAAGAGAAAGTGTTAGACCCTCTATTGAAGCTGTTGGTAAACATGCAGTAGCAGGGATACTTGGACAATCAACCTCACAGGCACGCCAGCTCCCGGCAACTTGCACAGCTATCCCGGTGATAACAATCAGTAATTGTGTGTGCAGAGGATGGTTTCACTGCAAGAGACTGCGTAACACTGGGGGCGCAGCCAGGTGAGTCAGCCCATGTCAAGAGCACACACCCTGCCGCAGCAACCCTCTCGGCAGTGTAAGAATGTGGGCAGTCTAGTTGTTGGTGGGTGGAGCTAGGGGGATGCAGGAAGAGGAGGAGCGACGACAGGAAACGGGCAGTTAGAGTAGGGACAGGGTCGAGATAGGATGCATGAATAAAGCTCCTAATAGAATACATCCTCTGTCTGTTGTAATTAGTAGCACGATGCTACAGCTGGCGACGAGGGTGGGATCGGGTGCTCTGTGCACTTGGAATTGATCCCGTGACGCTGTAGGACCCTGTCCCCGGTGGTGCAGATGAGAAGTCTGCCCTTGCACCCACCGCGATTAAAAAGAGCGCAGCGGCGAAGACTGAGCCGCCAGAAATATTGCCTGCCTGTCATGAAGCTCCGTGGCTGTGGAGGCTGAGTGGAGCGTAGAATGCTGTAAGCGAGCGCCTAAAGGAAGCGGCAAGCGCAATCGCACGCGCCAAAAAACCCCCCAGAAGGTCACCCCCGAAGCGTGAGTTTGAGGACGGAGGACGTGACATCGGGAGCCCACCCCGGTCATCCCCGTGCCGTTCGCTGCTGTGGTGGAGGCAGTGGCAGCCTCTGCATCCAAGAAAGAGCCCCTGCCCCGGTGAGTGCTGCGAGTCGGGCCGAGTGATTGAAATCTGGAAGAGAGAGCCAAGTCTCGTGAAAAACGAGATCTCAGAGCGGCGGCCATCTTAAAGTCAGGCAGCTAGAGACATCCTCATGTGAAGACTGTGAGCGGCCATTTTAAAGTCAGGCGGCAGACAAAAGAAATAAAACACAAGCAAATGCAAAGAAAAAAAAACAAGCATATGCAAAGGGAGAAACAAAAAATAAATAAGCACAAGTAAAAACAATAGCAAAATAAAACAAGCACAAACAAGTGAAAAGGGAGAAACGGAAAACAAGCACAAGCAAAGGCAACAGCAAAAGAAATCAAGCATAAGCAAACACAAAGGAACAGAAATCAAAGATGGCGACGTCAAAACAATGGAACGTGGCGGACGTGGCAGCAACCACTCCAATCACGACCAGTGTCTCGTATTTGCGTACTCCAGAACCACTGGCCCTAATAGCTGGAGGGGGCATGGGACCCAGATGGGAGGAGTGGTTGGAGGACTTTGAGGACTATATGAAAGGATCAAAGGTCACGGATGAAGAAGAAAAGTTAATTGCATTACGCAATCTGGTCGGGAAAGAAGTCAGTAAGTTAATCAAGGAATTGCCGCCTGCCGAAACTGGATCATATGTCAAGGTGCGAGATGCTCTGAACAAAAGATTTTTACATAAGAGAAATGTGGTCTATGAAAGGTACATGTTTCATCAAGCCCGTCAAGAAAAAGAGGAACTGATAAGTACGTTTATAATTAGACTACGGCGACTGTCTCGGTATTGTAAGTTTGATACATTCTCCACAGAGGATGCCATAAGATTGCGAATAATTGAAGCTTGCCAATCAGAAACCCTCAGAAGGGGGCTACTACGGAAAAGTCACAACCTTGATGAGATTGAAGAGATGACCCGGATACATGCTAGAAGAATGGAGACAGGGCACGGTGAGAGGCGGGAACAAGCATATCGGATACAAGCTAAGGAATCTCGCAGACGCTCTCGAGATCGACGCCGGACGTCCAGGCCACCGACCCGCCACCATTACACTGGGCGTAGACGCCATGAGTCTGGCCGTGGAGACAAGAAACGAGACCGCCCACGAAAGTGTTATAGGTGCGGATACGACTTTCCGCACGCTGATGTGTGTCCAGCACTTGGCCAGCAGTGTCGATAAAGCGGAAAGGAAAATCACTTTGAAGTCATGTGTGGAGAATATCGCAAAGAAAGGATGAAAGAGACAACGAGCTCGTCTCGCCCTGACACAAGGCGGCATCATGTGAAGGCCGTTCAGGATCGGCCGGAGTCATCCTCTGCCTCCCACATTCCAGCCGAGAGTCTTGCAGGTCTCAATGGGAGAGGAGGTCACCATCCAGAGGATCCAGGTCAGCATCTCGGGAATCGGTGTATACTGATGAGTATGTCTGCATTGTAGCTGATCCAGATCAATTAAAAAAATACCCCAGACTAGACATAAGTGTGGGAACTCATCCAACCAACTTTGTAATGGATAGTGGGGCCTCACTGAACTATATTCCTGTGACTGAGTACAACAAAATGAAACCGCCACCCACCGTGAGCCCAGCCTATGTCAGAGTGTTCACGTGGATGTCGAAGAAACCTCTCCGTTGCCTGGGGAAATTTGCAACCACACCCAAGCACAAAACCACCTCTGTGCAGGCATATATACATGTAATTGAAGGTCCGGAAGCTGACTGTCTCCTCAGTCTGCCCACAGCGGAGCGTCTTCGGCTGGTTGAAATTTTATACGGAGTAAGCGATGATCCGGACATCATACACAAGTTCCCTAAACTCTTCACCGGACTCGGGAAAATGAACAAGTGCCAGATCCGGTTGCACATAAATGAACGAATACGTCCCGTCGCACAACATCACAGGCGAGTACCCTTCCACCTTCAACAAACTGTGGAAGATGAAATTCAAGAGTTATTACGAACAGACATTATTGAGAAGACAGAAGGGCCAACACCGTGGGTGTCACCAGTTGTCATCATGCCAAAGAAGGGCACACCCAAAAAAGTGCGCCTGTGTGTGGACATGAGGCTTCCCAACACGGCCATCGAAAGGGAGCGTCATCCAGGACCCCACCTGAGTGATATGATTTCATCATTAAATGGCGCAAGAGTCTTCTCCAAATTAGACTTGAAGAAAGGATACCACCAGTTGGAACTACATGAGAAGTCGCGATATATAATAACATTTGCCATTCATCTAGGGCTTTTCCGCTACAAACGACTTAGTTTTGGCATTTCATCTGCCGCAGAGAACTTTCAAGAAGCCATCCGCCAAACCATACATCACATACCAAATACACTAAACTATAGTGACGACATTCTGGTGTATGGTTCAAATGTCCAAGAACATGACAAAGCGTTGGACCGGGTGTGCCATGCTCTTCTGGAGGCCAACCTCACACTCAACAAAGACAAGTGTGAGTTCCATCAATCCACTCTTGAATTTTTTGGTCACGTATTTTCTGGAGCCGGGATGAAGCCTGATCCTGAGAAGGTGATAGCCCTAAATGATACCAAAAGTCCACAAGACTGAGTAACATTAGATTGTTTCTGGGCATGGCAAGCTATTGTGCCAGATACATAAAGGACTATGCCACCATCAGTCACCCGTTACGGGCCCTCACCAAACAAGGACAGCCATTCCTTTGTACTCCCCAATGTGAGCAGGCTTTTCAGGAAATCAAACGTGCAGTTGAGTCAGTGGACAATCTGGCATACTTCAGCCCTAAGAGGAACACTGAGATCACTGTGGACGCCAGACCTGTTGGATTGGGTGCAATATTGGCTCAGTTTGACAATGAGACAGACCAGAGACACATCGTGGCCTATGCCAGCAGAAGTCTATCGGACACCGAGAAAGCCTATTCCCAGACAGAAAAGGAAAGCCTTGCGGTTGTGTGGGCGTGCAAGCACTTCCACATTTTTATATACGGCAAGCACTTTACACTAGTGACCGACCATCAATCACTAGTCACCATTTTCGGGAATCCCAGAGCCAAAATGCCACCTCGAATTGAGCGCTGGGGTTTGCGTCTACAAGAGCACACTTATACCATAGTGCACAAACCAGGAAAATCAGCGAATCCGGCTGATTACATGTCGAGACACCCTCAAGCATCACTGGCGTCATGTCGATCTGTGGCGGAAGAGTACATACATTTCGTTGTGGACCAGGCCAGACCACCGGCGGTTCTCTTAGAGGCAATATGTGAAGCCACCGCTCAAGATGACATCCTTCAAAAGGTGATGCGCCGATTGCGGACCAATCTATGGCGTCATGACTGTGAGGAGGAGGGGTGCGATCCATGCATCCGCCAAGAGATGCAGGCCTTTAGGCATGTGAGTGAAGAACTATCTGCCACCTCAGAGGGGCTCCTACTGAGGGATCAACGGATCGTCATTCCTATGCAACTCCACCAGGGTGTCATCAATTTAGCCCATGAGGGTCACCGTGGAGTGAGCGCCACAAAAAGAGCGCTCAGAGAGCGAGTATGGTTCCCGCTACTTGACCAGATGGTGGAGCTCACTCTAAAAGACTGCCCCCAGTGCCAATTGGTTAATCAAGGAGATCCTCCAGCACCCCTACAGATGTCAAGGCTACCCAGTGCTGTATGGCAAGAGCTCGCCATGGACTATTATGGACCCATTCAATCGGGAAAATATGTCTTAGTGATAATAGACGAGTACTCCAGATTTCCGATAGCCCAGTTTGTGTCATCTACCAGTGCCACCAGCACCATTGCGGTGTTGGATGAAGTGTTTGCTGCCTGGGGTGTTCCTAAAGAACTCAAGACAGATAATGGCCCCCCCTTTAAGGGGCACGATTTTGCAGAATTTGCGAAACACCTAAATTTCAGGCATCGCAAGATCACTCCCCTATGGCCTCAGGCCAATGGCATGGTGGAGTGATTTATGGCAACTTTGAAGAAGACGTTCCAGCAGGCCACCAGTGACAAGAAGGATTTACAAGTGTCTCTCAATGAAGTTCTGAGAGCATATCGAATGACACCTCATGCCACTACGGGAAAATGTCCTGCCACTCTCATGTTAGGACGATCGATCAGAACACGGACACCTATGTGGGAAGGGGCCCTGCGACCGGTGTCGCCTACAAGAGCACATAATGAGCTAGTGGTGGCTGACCAAGAGCGCAAGAACAAAATGAAGTCTTACGCCGACACTGAGGTACTGGGTTTTTAAGAACCGGCACAGACACCGGTAACCCAGCGGTGTCAGGGAATACACACCCAGAGACCTCGGGTTCTTCCTGATCCAGACCACAGAAACTCAGAGTCTTCTAGGTGAAGTCAAAGATTAGTTTATTGGCTGCAACCAAGGTAACAAGTGTCCTAGAAGTACGACATATGGAAGTATATTCTCAGGAGACTGCTCGCCTTTACAAAGTCAGGCTTCTCTTCTTATACACAATTTTAGGCTTCAGGCAAAACATTCTTGGTTGTAAAGTAAATCGTTAACATATTTCTAGTACAAAGAGAAAGCAGAGTCATGATGACATGTCCATATTTCACTTCGTGCTGCCTACAACAAATCATTTGGCAAGGCCCAACATTTTATCAGATATCACTGGACCCCCAATAAAAACGGGCACCTCCCCACCATAAAGTAAGTGAAGCAAAAGAGTGGAGATAGATGTGAGCGAGATATGGCAGGTGTGCGCGCTGAAATGGTTTTATGGTTTGTTGAGCCTAGATGCTATCTTGCTCGGCCACTGGGAGGGGAACTGACTTAACGAGTTCGGCCTGGGGCAATGGTTCCAACCTGCATAGGTCATGGAAAAGTCGATTAAGGAGTATGTGTCCTTGTGGAATCGAATTCAGCTGTATTAAGGCCTATGTAAAGGGCAACACATAAATGGAAGCCAAGGGTTTAGAATGCAAATGACGATTTCGGGGTGAAATCGTCACTCGAATGTGCTGGAAATATATGTACATGATGTACTCGTTATTCTCGGTCTTTTGATACCCAATTCGTCATGTTCCGACGAAGTTTTAGTTCTCGAGTCCAGAATGATTACACGGACCCAGATTTCCAGAACCACAATCCCTCCTTTTGCCCTTACATAGGCAATTAATCTATCCTCATGTTAGTCTGAGTCCAGGTCTATATTCCTAAAGTCATTGAGATGTTGCTGTAACATCATTCTAGTACTTAGTTCATCTTTTGACACAGGCTTCCTTACACATGATGTAACACAGAGGCCACATATTGCAGGAGCACACTGTATGCATAGACAGAACAGGAAAGGAATGGCTAAGACCATCAGAATTTTCCATCCCCAGGCAGATATCAGTTCCCAGAACCATCCCGTTAACGACCAATCTCCTTTATCCACATGAATAGATTCGGAAATCTTATGTAGTTTGGAGATGGCCCTGTACACTGTTGGAGCATTATCTGGGATGAAAATGCAACAACTAGACTGGATCAATTTGCATACTCCACCTCGGTCTGCAAGTATAACATCCAAAGCGACCCGGTTCTGAAGGGTCATAAGTCGATCCGACTGGAGCTCAGCGGTTAAGTTACTAAGGGCACCAGCAGTTTCAGTCACGGTGGACTCAACTACCCTTGTTAATTGCCTTATGTTTCTGCTGTTAGCCATGGATCCCCAGAACGGCAGAAAACCCTTTGCAAAGTCCCCAAATTCTTGACCTGCAGTGTCTTCATTACTCAAAACACCTCTAACTACCCTTGTCCGGTGGTAATCCGCTGCTGCTGTGTAGGTGGGAGGCAACAGGAATGAAACAAAACATGAGCCCGAGAAGTCAGGGGGCAACCATGTGTAGGCTCTATCATGGCAGATGAAATAAGTACCCTTAGCGGCTAAAAACGCAGGGGAAGTCTGAGATCCAAAAACATACGTTTCTGTACAGGTACTCTTCCCTAGCAGAGCTCTGGGATTCTTGCCAACACCTTGCAGACACAGGGGACCCTGATGGGGTACGATCCAGATAGGGGACGATCTTTTGGCTTGCTGTTTCTCACTTAAAGTAGTGCCATATCCGGTCACGTTCCAACCTACATATGCAAGTATCTAATCATCCGGAGTGTCTTCATAAGAAGTTACTTCCTTGATCATGTCAACTATACCTTTGACTAGGGCGCTAGTCTTGAGGTTGTCTTTTACAGAACGTAGGGGTTGGACTTCTCATGCATATATGAACATTGTCCTATATGCCCATACTGACCCATTGTGACTAAATGGCAGGACCAAATAGGGGATACCTTTATCCGTTGTGTGAGGCATGAGACCGCACACCCAACAGTTAGTTGTGTTTATTACAAGTTGGTGTTGGTGTAATAACTGAACAAAGGAGTTATTAACGAACTCTAATCTCCTATTTGATTCGTGGTCAGGCAGAGGGTGGAAAGAATGAGAGGAAACAGTAGGAGGAGGTATGGGTGATGCAGTGGGCGCCAATGTTACATGGAAAGACAATAAAACATAACTTATCAAAAAGATCATTACGCTTGATAGCATAAAAATACACAATATTATAAAACTTTTCTTTGTCATCATGTTACACAGTCTCTGCTTAAAGTTCATTTGTTTGGCAGGTCTCTCCACATCAGGAAACTCCATCCTCTCTAAGGTGCTGCCCGCGGTGGGAGGTTGATTCTGCTAAAGGATGCTTCTGTCAGTCTAGGGCAACTCCCTTGGACCAACCAGAACTACCGACCTAACGTCGTCAGCTGCACCCAAAAGACTTTAATCAATCGCGGCCCTAGCAGCGGAACCCGGATGGCGGTTCGAAAAAACCAAAAATAAGCAAGTTTCCTAAATGGGAGAGCTGTACTTTCAAAAAGAGTACTTGGGAGGAAAAAAGATATATTTATTTGTCCATAGGTCTTGGTCTCAAATCATAAAAAGGAATCACTTTTGTTAGTTCGTTTTTCTCGGTCGCAAATTGTAGCGTCTTTTTCCTGGTACTGTCTGGTCCTGAAACAGGAGTTCAGGCTCCAAAAAGTTCAATCGCTCTGATGGTGGCACAGTCTCTTGTAAAATGTCCTCGCTTTCACATTCAGGGTTAGTTTCTTTTACACGGTCATCGCTGACAGGTATGACACGTGGCACAGTTGTAAGCTCTGAGTCAGTGACACCCTTCTGGACCCACTGGTCATGTGGCGGAGGTGAAGGGATTCTTTTGCAGTGGACCCCGTGGATCCAGTTGGCCTTCCCCTCCACTCGAACGGCTGACCTCGTGGAAAGAAGGACGAGGTGTGGCCCGGTCCACCTGGGCTGGTCGTTCTTTGTTCTCTGGAAGTTTTTCACGAGGATCCAGGAACCAGGGACAATGGAGTGACCTGGAGTCTAAGAGACCGGAGGCAGGGTGTTATGGACCTGTTGATGCAAAACACGCAATTTAGCCGTCAGTTCATACAAGTAATCAAGCAAAATAGGGTTGTGGAAAAACAGACGTCCCTACCTCGTCGGAATGGCGGTCTAGCCAGGGGTCCCTTACCCCCACAACGGGACGTACAGCGTCCCTTGGCCATCGGACTTCAACTCTCTCTCTTCGCCCACAGGATCCACCAATCAACGAAGACCCGGAAACGGACAGTCAGGATACCGGAAGCGAAACCCCCGTGGATGACCCGGAAACCAACCCTTCCGGAACCGGAAGCACGTCCACTGCAGTCCGCCGGGAACATAGAAAAGCCGTGGAGACAGACGGAGCATCGTTCAGCCCAGCAGACTCGTGGCAGGAGACAGCGAATGGACTGGACTAACCCCTATATTCTCTCTCCCCTGTATATCTCCGAGGAGCACCATTCCCCGGCGTTACCCTGACGACAACAGCCCAGCAGAGGACTACAACCGCGACGTCTCTACTGCCTCAGAACACACCCGTCTTGGCACCTCCCTCCGGAACTCTTTCCCGTACCTCTGTTGGAAAAGACTTTGTGTATCTTACCTACGAATAAATCCTTAACAATAGCCCACTACATTCGGCCTCCCAGCCTGTTATTCCGGTCCGCCCAGCCCACAACTCCACAAGGGTGTTCTAGCTCGCTGAACTTCGTGGGTCTAGGCACTCCCCATATGTTGGCTGGCCGGCCAAAGACAATTTCATAAGGGCTGAGTTTCACTCGCGAATGCACAGTCATTCTGGTGGATAGGAGTGCTAAGGGTAGAGCGTCAGGCCATTTAAGACCTGTGCTCGCTTGGATTTTGGCCAATTTAAGTTTTAAAGTGCCATTGTAACATTCTACTAATCCAGCTGATTGGGGGTGATTTGCAGCGTGGAACTTCTGCCTAATGCCTAGCCCTTCACACACTCTTTTCATCACACGACCCACAAATTCACTTCCATTGTCAGACCAGACCATTCTAGGCATTCCAAACCTGGGGAAGTACTCTTTTACAAGGGCTTTTGCTGTGGACAAGGCAGTATTGTCTTTTAGGGGATAGGCTTCTACCCATCTTGAGAAAGCACAAACAACAACGAGCACGTATTTTAAGTTGTTGCACCTCTCCATGTGTATGAAATCTAGCTGCAAAACCTCGAACGGATATGTAGGGGGTGCAAAATGACCAGCTGGAGTTGGTGTTCCCCTACCAGGATTGTGCTTCAGACATACCATGCAATTCTTGACAACATTCTCTGCACACTTGGGAATCCCTGAATTCTTCCATACTGGGGCCAACAACTCGCAAATCCCTTTCACGCTGATATGAGCCATTCCATGAGCCATTGTAACCACTGCAAGCACATATGCATCGGGTAACAACCATCTCTGATGCTCTGTCAATTCAATCCAACAACCATTTGCATCCATTCTACCTGTACTCTCTCTCCACGTGCTCAACTCTTCCTCTGTGGCCTCAGCTTGGATGGATTTCACACTCTCTATCTTGTCCTCACATATTCCAACATCACCATTCCATCTTTCAGGGCCTGCAACATACATTCGGCTCATCACATTCTTTGCCGTTTCTTTAGCGATCTCATTAGCAAATGCGTTCCCACGACCAACATCATCAGTCACCTTCTTGTGAGCACTACATTTCACAATCGCCATTTGCAGAGGCAAGGTCAGTGATTCAAGAAGCTCATTCACCAACTGACCATGCTGAATCTTAGCTCCATGCGAAGTCAGGAACCCACGTTCTCTCCATAATCGTCCGAAACTGTGAGCCACTCCAAACGCATACTGACTATCAGTGTAGACAGTCACTCTCATTCCTTTAGACAATACACATGCTCTCGTTAGTGCAACTAATTCTGCGGCTTGAGCTGAACCATGCGGTACTCGTGCAGTTTCAACAACTGTGTGCAAAGTTGTGACAGCATATGCTGCAGTCACGTTCCCATTTGGGAGCTTAAAGCATGAACCATCCACCCATAATGTACCATCACATTCAGCAAGAGGAGTGTCAAATAAATCCACTCTCCCTTTTGTCTCTTCCTCTGTTGTGAGGAAACAATCGTGCTGTTCTAAAGCATCTGATTCCTCTGCAATTGGTAACAACGTGGCTAGATTTAAGGTACTGCACCTTTTTATGTGCACATGGCTCGCTAGCAGCGTCAATTCGTAACTGGACAGTCGAGCACTAGTTAAGTGCTGTGTCTTGGTCCTATTTAACAATGTGTCTACTGCATGTGGGACCATCACGATTAGTGTATTATTCATTACTAGACCAGCAGACTGTCGAATAGAAACAGCTGCTGCTGCTGTGGCCCTTAAACAACTTGGCAATGCTTTAGCTACTAGATCCAAAGTTGACGAAAAATAGGCGCATGGCCGCTGTCTCCCTCCAAATAACTGAGTCAACACAGACAATGCACAGCCCTCCTTCTCGTGGACATACAATGTGAAAGGCTTACTGTAGTTGGGGGTACCTAACACAGGAGCCGAACATAATGCTGTGCGTAATTCGAGAAAACTTTTCTGACACTCTTCAGACCAAGGAATGGGATTGGGTGTATTTTTACATGTCAATGCCACCAAGGGTTTGGCCAATAACGAAAAATTTGGAATCCACTGTCTACAGTACGATGTAATGCCCAAGAAAGCACGCACTTCTCTCTGTGTTCTTGGCACACTCAATTTCGCTATTGCCTGAATTCTTTCTGGGGTCAGTTTCCTTCCCTCCTTCGATAAGAGGTGACCTAAGTAGGTCACTTCTTGTCGGCAATATTGAAGCTTGGAAAGTGACACCTTGTGATGCAGATCACACAGATGACGCAATAATGTCAACATGGCCTTTTTACAAATTTTCTTCTTATCTGCAGCAATGAGCAAATCATCCACATATTGTACAAGAGTAGCACCTTTTGGCAAAACAATCGTGTCAAGCTGTGTTTTCAAAGCTTGACTGTATATTGAGGGGCTTTCACAGTAGCCTTGAGGAGCGCGTTTAAAGCGGAAGCTTCAACCTCCTAAACTGAAGGAAAAGATATCCCTGCTCTCTTCAGCAATTGGGATGCTGAAGAAAGCATTCTTTAGGTCAATCACCGAAAACCATGAAGCAGAAGCTGGAATCATAGTCAATAATGTGGTAATGTCGGGGACAACTGGGAATTGTGGCACAACTATCTTATTCACTTCTCGAAGATCAATTACGAATCTGTACACAGGTGGCTGTGAAGGGTCAGTTCGTTTTAAAACAGGCAGAACAGGACTATTGCAAACGTTGCCTCGTGTTTCTTCAATCACATCCTTTTCAATCAATTCGTAAACAATCGCTAGCAAAGCTTTTTCACCCTCATTAGATATTTTGTATTGGGGAATTCGTGGCATGTTGACATTGGACTTCAATGTTACAACATATGGTGGAATTTCTAAAAGGCCTACATCATTAGGACCAGTGGCCCAAAGAATATCTGGGAGAACCGACAATTCTGCTGGAAGTGCATCTCTCGACAAATACATGGGAGAAACTACTTTCTTACCTAAAGTAAGTTGTACTCCTGAGGGAGAACAGTACAAAGTTGCATACAATCTTTTTAACAAATCCAATCCTAGCAAATATTCACCACAACCTGTTGTCAGAATAAGGGGTGCTTCGAATTCACAAGGACCAACAGAAAGAGATAAAGGGTCAGAAATCGGATTTCTAACTGGGGCGCCAGAAAAACCTACAGAAACGTTCATTTCGCCAGACAAAGGTGCGCCAGGGAGTTTGGAGTGCATAATAGAATTCTTTGTAGCACCAGTATCCAACAGAAAAGGTTCTGACACACCTGATGTAATCACCTCAACGTAAGGTCCACTCTGATCTACTGGAACTGAAACAACTCCCTCTCTTTGTCTATGGCTGTCCTAGCAATCATTACCTTCCCAATGCTCATCTTCTGTGTAATAATCATCGACGTAGTATTGAGCTGCCCTGTCAGATACGTTATTTTGCTGATCAAACCTGTTCATAGAGTTTTGTGGTGGAAGGGGACGTGTGTTCTGAGGGGCGTTTCCACGCCCTCTACCTCTAGGTGCTTGCTGACTGCCACGACCCTTCACACCAGAAACTCCATTCGCACGTTGTAATAGAATAGGGCAATTATACTTGAAATGACCCTCTTGTTTGCAATATAAACACTGGTTGGGGCCTACAGTTACACGGGGTTGAGTATACTCGAATCTTTGCGAGTTTCTTTGATACTGTTGAGGCTGCTGAAAAGTATTTTGGTAGTGATTCTGACCATTATTATTTTGATTACCACCACCACGTGGCGGATAGGCTTGCTGTAGCAAAACCTTTGTTTTTAGTTCTCTAGTTTTCTTTTCTACTCTATCTTTCTCATCTTTGTCTCTATTCTCGTAATATTGTGCAGTAGCCAATATCTGGGCTGAAGATGAGACTGCCCAAGAACTTTCTGAATCTTTTAATTTTTTTACACAATTCTGGAAGCAGATTGTGCACGAATTTATCGACAAACAATCTCTGACCACCTTCTGTGGTCATATCTTGACCGCTGTGGTCAACGAATGTTTCTTCAAATCTGGTGAAGAAGTCTGAGACTGTTTCTTCTTTCTTCTGCTTGCATGCAGACAACTTATCCCAATTTACGCGTATTGCAGGCATTATCGTTTTCATGTAATCTACTATTTTACCAGGGAGTTCTGCTATCAAAGGCTCAGGCTTGGCACCACCAACTTGTCGGGCATCTGCAGCAGTAATATTAGCCCATGTGTCACCTAATTCCTTATCATGATCTATATGACGAATTTTACCCCATAAAGGCTGTGGAACAACATTTCCAAATAACATATCGATGTCGGCTAAATTCATTATACATGACCCAGCAGATTGCGACAACTCTTTATAGTACCCTGCAGGATTTTTACGCGGATCGGGTAATGTTTGTTTGAGTGCTAAAACTTCAGCTCGCTTCCATGGGACATGTACCCATACACGCTGAAAGTGTGGCAGAATAGGTGGGACAGCAGTCGTGTCACCCTCTCTCCATTGTGGGGGAACTTCTCTCATAGGGTATTGTCGCGCCTTTTTCCTACTGGATGTATTATGCTCAGATTGTGACTCAGAACTGCTCCCCTTACTCCGATATGATAACAACATTTCAACTGCTTTCTCCACATCTGGACCTACAATCATACCCTCTCCGAACTTAAACCGTACACGACACATCTCTCGTGGGATGCATTCCTGATCATTGTCTTCTAAATCCTCGCAAAGGAAAACACACATCTGTTCGAAAACATATCTCTGTGTCGCTGCTTCCCATTGATGGAAGACTTCCATGACAGACTGTAAATCATATTTTACAGTGTCCATGACCCATTTCCGTGCTAAACTATTCAGTGAATCTCTCTCTTGATAATCAGGTAGTTGACTTCACAACTGTCTTCTTCCCATGTTAGGGGTCGTGGTAGGCGACCCAAAAAGAGGTAAAAGAAGGTTAGTAACAGTGCTGGCCATTTTCTGCCGAATGGAAGGTGAAACTGAAGGACAAACAGATGGAAAAACGGGGTGAGATAAGGCAGGGGTAGAGATAGCAGAAGAGGTATCAGGGAAAATAGAGGGGGCACTAGGCAAAATCGTAGAGGAAGCATTAGGCGACGTGAAAAATACAGTAGGCAAAATCGTAGAAAACACAGGTGAAACAGAAGTGGTCGGTGGGCCTGGAGGAGGCTGCACCGAAGAAGTAGGAGCCAGCTGAAGAACAGCTGGTGGGTGCTGTGGAGGAGCAGGAGGCGTAGTTTGCGCAACTAAAGGTTGCCGGGGTGCTGTGGCATTCTGCGCATAGGGGGGGGTGAATTTAGTAAATGCGACAGTAATGGGTCTTTTTCATGCTCTTTTGCTGCCTCTTGCTGAAGAGACGGCAAAACTGGATAACACTTATCTATTGCCATTTTACGTTGCCTGTGCAACTGCTCATTCATCTGCTCTTCTTCATTTTCTTTAAACTGCACAGCAGCTTGTATTACTGAAAGTCCCCCTTCTCTCTTATTTTTCTTAGCTAATTTAATTTCTTTTTGTTTGGCTTCTTTACGCCATAAGCGGAAAGAGTCAAACATCGCCGGCCGGGCTTTCTTTTTAAAGAGTTTAACTTCGAGGTTGTCTAAGATTTCAGAATCAAAGCTACCATATTGGGGCCATTTTAGAACACCATCTTTCCTGTTGTATTTAATCCATACTTCGTTGTAGGTGATGGGGCCTACCCCATGTTTCACATATAGCTCGTAAGTCGGAGTTCCAACTGTAGGAACCGGACATGAGTCCTCCAATCGGGAGTCCCTATTATTACCACCAAGACAAAACAAATTTCCAAGTCTAAGACTAGGCATCTTCGCTCTCTAGTCTAGTTCCAAACTTCAAAGGATTATCGATTACGATATTTCTCGTGAATACACGAGTCCTTCGGTTTTGGTGCTTGCAAGTACCAACACAAAACTTTGTATCCCAAAGATACCAAAACTAAGACCAACTAAGGACTGGGAGACGCTCCACTTATACTTAACTGAAATATCGATGACGTCACCAGAAGACTCGTCTTAGTGTTTCGCTCTACCAAACTTCAAGGGTCCAAATCAGGGCGATAGCCAGGGCAGCAGTCCTTGTAGCCATCGGGAAGCGGGGAACCTCGCAGCAAAGACCTTTGGACCACGTCGACATGCAGGGGTCGATGAGGTGGTTGGCCGTCCTCCGGAATTTCCACACGAAGCTCCTCACGATCTTCTGGCTGACTGGTACCACTGGAATCGCCCCAAACGTTGGGCGCCAGCTGAGGTACTGGGTTTTTAAGAACCGGCACAGACACCGGTAACCCAGCGGTGTCAGGGAATACACACCCAGAGACCTCGGGTTCTTCCTGATCCAGACCACAGAAACTCAGAGTCTTCTAGGTGAAGTCAAAGATTAGTTTATTGGCTGCAACCAAGGTAACAAGTGTCCTAGAAGTACGACATATGGAAGTATATTCTCAGGAGACTGCTCGCCTTTACAAAGTCAGGCTTCTCTTCTTATACACAATTTTAGGCTTCAGGCAAAACATTCTTGGTTGTAAAGTAAATCGTTAACATATTTCTAGTACAAAGAGAAAGCAGAGTCATGATGACATGTCCATATTTCACTTCGTGCTGCCTACAACAAATCATTTGGCAAGGCCCAACATTTCATCAGATATCACTGGACCCCTAATAAAAACGGGCACCTCCCCACCATAAAGTAAGTGAAGCAAAAGAGTGGAGATAGATGTGAGCGAGATATGGCAGGTGTGCGCGCTGAAATGGTTTTATGGTTTGTTGAGCCTAGATGCTATCTTGCTCGGCCACTGGGAGGGGAACTGACTTAACGAGTTCGGCCTGGGGCAATGGTTCCAACCTGCATAGGTCATGGAAAAGTCGATTAAGGAGTATGTGTCCTTGTGGAATCGAATTCAGCTGGATTAAGGCCTATGTAAAGGGCAACACATAAATGGAAGCCAAGGGTTTAGAACGCAAATGACGATTTCGGGATGAAATCGTCACTCGAATGTGCTTGAAATATATGTACATGATGTACTCGTTATTCTCGGTCTTTTGATACCCAATTCGTCATGTTCCGACGAAGTTTTAGTTCTCGAGTCCAGAATGATTACACGGACCCAGATTTCCAGAACCACAACACTCGGAGGAGAGCCAGATCTCCATCTCTGCATGAAGGGGACTGTGTATTGGTCAAGCAGGAGCAGCAGAAAAAGACAGATTGCAAGTTTAGAGCCGAACCTTTAATGATCACTAAACAGAAGGGTAGAATGATAACAGCTGAGTCAGAGAACAGGAGAATTACCAGGAATGTTTCGCACTTTCAACGGTGCACCCCTACCGTCACGGATGCCCTCAGCAAAATGACTGAACGACTGGGCCCAGAGAGATCTGGCAGTGCGGCTGCAGTACAAAGACTTGAGACTCCGGAAGAAACTGAACCTGAGGAGGGAGGTGTGGTCTTATGACCCAGACATGATATTCGACGACCTCTGCGGCTGATCGAAGAACTATAACCAAGTCAGACTTTTGTTTTGTTTTGTTAACAAAGGGGGAGATGTAAGAACGTGGGCAGTCTAGTTGTTGGTGGGTGGAGCTAGGGGGATGCAGGAAGAGGAGGAGCGTCGACAAGAAACGGGCAGTTACAGTAGGGACAGGGTCGAGATAGGATGCATGAATAAAGCTCCTAATAGAATACATCCTGTGTCTGTTGTAATTAGTAGCACGATGCTACAGGCAGGATTCCAAAAGTGCTATTCCGGCACGCCACCATCAGGGGCACCTGTGGCCACCAGAGAACGAAGGGCAGAAACGTTTTAAATAACGCGAGAGCTATTGCACTGTAAATGCTCAGAGTGGACAAACAAATAGCGAGCAAGATGAGGGGAGAGAGTGAACAAGCAATTTAGGGAGTGGGAGAAGAGATGTGGGATAGGGAAAGTGAGGAAAAAGCCAAAGTAAACATAGAGCCCCTATTAAACAGAACACACAGATAGTTAAAACCTTGGATAGATGTTCACAAGCCACATTATCTTGAGAAATATAATATCTGCAGTATTATGGAGAACGAAAACTGCAGAGATCACTCATGTGACGGAAAAGAGCTGGTTCCTGTGCACTTGGGGGAGAGGTTGTTTATCTTTGGAAGGGGAGAGATCAGCCTAGAGTGAGATAAGAAAAAAGGGGGGTCTCCAAGGCTTATAACTCGTCAACCAAGCAAAATGAGCAAGCAGCACCACAGAGGAGCCAGTCATACAAGGAAAAATATGGTTCAAAAGTACAGCACATTTACAGACGGAGTACAGAAGAGCTTACTGAAGGGACTTGCATTTGTCTCCTTGTCACTGAAATAGACATTGTAAACATTGGAAAACGATGGCCCAGGAAAGCTACCTACCCTATCTGGTAAATAAGAGCGGATGATGGTGAGGGTGGGGAGAGGGATGTCAGCAGCATGGAGAAGTGGTGAGAGGGAGGGAAAATAAGGAACACAGGCAACACGCAAACAAAACGAGGATTGCAAGTGTTTAGCTTCGCGTTGATTAAATATGGTGGGGGACCCGAGGCATGCCAGGCCTCAGGGAGCGAAGGTTTGCTTTCAGTCAGAGTGTGTGTTTCAGTGAATGGAAAAAACGGTCGGATAATGCCGGGATATGTAACTGAACAGCCCCGGGATCAGAATGAGTAATGACCGAGCTTCTTAAAATGCATGAGTGTTGTTAATCATCTGACCCGGGTCTCTGTAATTTAATTCGGCAACTCTCGCGACTTTGAGAATGGCCTCCCCTTCCTTTTGGTGTTGGTGGGGGTGAGGAGCCTGCGTGAAAGGACACAAGCACGCGAGCTGTGCGCCCGCACGCCACAGCAAGACATCTGGTTTTAATTATCGCGCCCGTATCCGGGCACGATAATTGAAACCACATGGCGGCCATGCCGGTAACCACCACCAATAGCCATGGGCAGAGCAATGCGCCGCCTTTGGCCAATTGCGTGCTGTCTTTGTTAAATAGACGCACGCAAAGGCCAATAGCCTGGGGCCCAAATAAAAGCACACACGTAGCGTGTGCGAGCATCTGAAGCGATTTCTGAAAGCCCCTACATGAGTCTGCACCAGAACAGCACATGCACGCTTATAGGCTCGACCTAAAAAAGGTGAGGCTTATACTATGTCTCGTCAATTAGCTTGGCAGCCAAAGAGGGTAATTAATGTAGTTTGCTGTGGTCTGTCTCAAGCCGAAGAGGCAGGGTCTGATTGTGCATTGACCTTTCCCTGAACTGCTTTTCCCTTCCCAGTACTTCTGATAGGTGGTCCACTTTAAGCTTCTTGTTTGGTGGTAAGATAGCACCAGTTTGGATATTTTAACAGGCGTGGTACTGAGCAAGGCTTTATGGATAACGCACACCAAGATTCCACATCAGCACAAGTGAGATGTGAATGGTTTCTCTCAAGCCAAATGTGAGATAGGTAGTCTTTCAAATTTCATTATTTATAGCTTACTAATCATTGTCATGGAGTCGTAAATAAACTCCTTTATAGTAGTTGATGCAGAATCGAGCAAGTGTAAAGACAGGTGATTCATTGGTACAGTAACGAGAGAAACCTTTATGGATCTAAGGATGTTAAAATATGTTAATTGTCACTTTTGTTTGCTTGAAAGATGAAAAACAAAGCTGTGCCATTGATGGCTCAGCATATCAACCCCACTGGAGGGGAGAGTATGACACTCAGTGTGGGATGCTAATTGAACTGGACTGATAGAGATTCTCTGGCCTGATTCTATGTACATGACCTTAATTTTGGGCCCCTTATGACAAGGCCAGTTTCGATCCTTATCTTGCTCTGTGTTTAGGCAGTAGTATGTCATCATGGTTACCACAGATCATCATGGACCTGGGTATTATCAGCACTAAGTGTGGTATGCCCTGTTGTAGCTTTTGTTGATTTTCTCCAAAGCAGCCATATAGATATACAAAAGGAGGCCCAGTGATGGGGAAGATTCTGGGGGCAAGCTGCAGGTCATACTTCTGGTTTTGAAGAGGAAGTGGTCATATTTGATCTGTTGTTTGGCCTAATAGGATAACCTGACCCTTTCAAGTTCTATTTCCTCAATTCTGCATGAGGAAAGAAATCGAGTTAGCAAAATACTGTGGTTCACACTTGCTCTTTTTTGTTTATTTAGATGGTGTTGGTGCTGCAACGAAGTCTCAGGCTCCACTATGAATCACAAGAGAAGATGTGTGTTTCATGGTGGCAAAAAGTGGTGAGGTGACCACAGTTTGGAGAAAATATGTACTGGGTATTAGGAGGGAGATCAGCCTGCAAAACATCTTGGTCCATGTTCATGGTCTTTAGCATAGGGTTTTTTTGTGGCATGCTTTAATTCACTGAGGTTAATGATTCATTGTTAGAACTAGTGATTCAAGTGATCACTGACTGACGACGATAAATACTTTTTCCATTTCAAAGATACAATATTACCCCATATCAATACTCCAGTGCTTTCAAGGCATTTACAAATGACTTGCAATAGGGAGGAATATACTGAAAGAACCAAGTTCCCACATTCTAGATCTGCTCTAGAACTTTGAGTCGGTGGTACTTTTTCTCTGCATGATCAAATACCAAGATACAAGAAAAAAATCATGGGTGGCACATCCTTCTCTGTTCAAGCAGCCAAACTATGGAACTGTTTACCCCCAACATAAGATCCACGGACAACCACCTTATCATCAGAAAACTTCTCAAGAATTGGCTCTTCCCCACATAAGCACCATACGCAAACAGAAATTTACAGTATATCCCTCTGTATATAGCATGCATTTTTACTATAGATATATACCTATCTTTGTGTATTGCTTTGTATAAACATGTAGAAAAATTATGTTGTTACAAATACATTTTTAGAGTACAATAACACTTGAAAACCAGAGTTTATCTAATGCATCTTTTTACTTCCTTTATGCATCTATATACCTTCCATGTACTTGCATCTATATATTTATTACTTTTTCTCCTAAAAAAGCATTTACAATGCACTACCCTAGTTCTCATTCTTTACCTCTATCAATATCTTTAATCTACACATACCTACCTCCTTTATGCATCTATATACTTTCCATGTACTTATAGATCTATATATTTATCACTTTCTTTCAATTCAGCTATCCTATGCTTTATCCTATTTCTCACCCTACACTTCTCTCAATATATCTTCTACCCCAACTTTATAACTCATCTCAAACTTCTTTTTACTACTCTTTCCAAAGCACGACCCTATTTCTCACCCTATACCTCTATCAATATATCCTCTGCAAACACGCTCTCATTTATCCCAAACCCCATACCACTACTATGCTCGCCAAAATAACCCTTTCTAGACTATTCCATACTCTACCCCTCCTTGCATCATCTCACACCGCTGTTAATATATCCGACCCCCCAAAACAAGCCTTTCTAAACTCTTCCCTCTGACTCTTTCCCTCCGCATTCCCTTTTTACTCATCCCAAAGCCTCTTCCTACTGCTATGACCTCCAAATAAAAAGTCTAAAGACTTCACTCTTTTATCCCTCCACTATCCTTTGCAATCAAAATAGCATGTTCACTAATCAAATTTCATATTTCACTATACTATTCCACCACTAATCCTTTATGGGTTCTACTCGCCAAAAAAGCGCTTCAACATCTCATCAAAGGTAGCAAGCACTATATAAATGCAAACCTTTTTCCCTCTTCTAGCCCTCTGCTACCCTTTTTCATTCAAATAACTGAAAAACATATCCACCCCTCAAATTACTTTCATATTTCACTATACTAATTTTCAACACTAATCCTTTATGGGTTCCTGAGTAGTGCGCTACTCACCAATAAAGCGATTCAACACCCCATCAGGTTTAACAAGCGCTATATAAATGCAAACCTTTTTACCTTTTGTATCACTCCCCAACCCTTCTTAATCCAAATAACTGACTAACATATCCACCGCTCAAATTACTTTCAAATTTCACTATACTAATTCAACACAAATCTTTTGGGTGCTGGAGTAGCTGGCTACTCGCCAAAAAAGCTCTTCAAAACCCCATCAGGGGTAGCAAGCGCTATATAAATGCAAACCTCTTTTACCTTTCCTATCCCTCCGCTACCCTTCACTATCCAAATAACTGAATAACATATCCACCACTCAAATTACTTTCATATTTCACTATACTATTTTTCAACATTAATCCTTTATTGGTTCCGGAGTATTGTGCTACTCGCCAAAAAAGCACTTCAACACCCCATCAGGGATAACAAGCTCTATATAAAAGCAAACCTTTTTTCCCTCTTCTATCCCTCCGCTATCCTTCTCACTCCAAATAACTGACTAATATCCACCACTCAAATTACTTTTATATTTCACTATACTAATAAACCACTAATCCTTTATGGGTTTCCGGAGAAGCGTGCTAGTCGCCCAAAAAAAATGTGCTTCAACACCCCATCAGGGGTAACAAGTGCTATATAAATACAAAGCTTTTTTTCCCTCTTCTATCCTTCTGAATCAGATAATTGACTAACCTATCCATCACTTAAATCACTTTCATATTTGACTACACTAATTCAACACTAATCCCTTATGGGTTCTGGAGTGGAGTGCTACTCGCTGAAAAAAGTGCTTTGATGTCTCATCAGGGGTAGTAAGTGCTATATAAATGCACACACATTACAATAGCGTGGGGGGGAGAATTTGTAAGTAGGTACATTTTTTCAATTCCGAACCCTAAGGCTCTCAAGAATCACATACCGCCAATTTAGGTTATTTAGTTTATTACAAAGCCAAAAATAACTGGACGTACAGACCCCTCAAAATGAGAACTAATACAAAGCCAAACCTAAAAATGAAAAAAAGACAGTGCAACATGCACAAGATGCTTAGTTCGAGAATCAGGATTCAGAAGATCAGGGAACAAAAGTCCAAGTACCCCTGCATTGAAAGTTCATGGGAATAAAGCATTAATCTGTCCCTACACTAGCACTAACGTGACATCCCCAAATAAGCCTTTTCAAGGCAAAATTAGTTAAGGTGTCAGCATGTGAGGCCCTCCTTAGAAGTCTCCCCAAATTTGTTGGGTCAGGTAGCATGGAGCTACAGAGCTTGTGCTAAGATGCTTGCTCTCTCTCTCTTTCTCTCTCTCTGCAGAGAAGAAGTGTGAGGGGCTCTTTCCCTAGTTACGATACATCAATAGCACAGATGGCTACCCAGGATCCTTCACGAATCACTCCATTTGGTCAGACCACATCCTCATAGGTACTTTTCCATTGGGCAGCAATGCTCCAGAGCAGAGGTGAGATTACCTTGATTCCCAGGCTTTCTCTGATGAGAAAGTACAACTGTCCCCCATTACCAGTATCAATACTCAAAGTATCCCCTTCTCTCCTCACTTAACTCCTAAAATAAAGACATTATTCAGACTAACAAGGATGATTCTTCCTCCTGCAACAGAAACATTAGAAAGAACAGAATCTGACGTGCACATGGAATTCAATTATTAATTCTAATACAATAGCTTTCTGGGAAAATGCTTTTCAGGCCTACAGAATTCAGCTAACATAAGAGAAATGGAACATGAACTTTACGAATGTACATAGAATTAAGACACATTCGATTAATATTCATACCTAAATATAAAATGACATGATTAATAAACACATTCAACAATAAATGGTTGTCAGCTGCATAACACAAGTGCTTCTGTTAGTGCTTTCTGCTGATTACATTTGATTATTTCCCATTAATCCTTTGCGTATTGTCCATAATGGTCTAAATAAATCACGTTCATGTTATCACGCTACAATATTCTAACACTTAGGGTAACACAATAAAGAATGTATACGGATGCATCTTACACATGTGGCTATAATGAAGAATGCATTTTTGCGCTACATCAGTACTTAACTGCATGCGCGCTAGCGGTTTTCCCGCTGCGCGCTGCGTTTTGAAAAAACCCGCGTTACATGACGAGCTCAGCTCGTCATCAGCGTAGGGCAGGTTACGCTCATGACGAGCTCAGCTCGTCATGAGCGCCGAAGGGGTTAAAGGTGTAACTTCATGCCATTCGATGTGAGCTAGTGGGAACGGATCCGTTCCATTAGCGGTTTTATGTAGATGTTAAAAAGAAGAGATGTTAAGGAATTGTTGTTGGATTCCTCATGAGATATTGTAGATGGCGGTGGAGTTTTTCCATTCTAATGCTTTAGATGTGTTCCCCGAAGAGTAATTTAAACCGCCTGGTATGCTTGTTTGAAGTTATGGCCACGTTATGGACTCTTAGGATGTTCTAGTGTGGAGTGCAGTTGAAAAGTCCGAAAGTATCAGTATGCCAAGTGATTCCTCATCTGCAATTTATTCAATTAATATATCTTTGTGGAGCACCGGAATAGCTCCGGGACAAGGGTCACCTGCGTGCATTCCACACAGCCTTTGGCCTCTGTGGAGGGGTAACGTCTGTTGTCAAGCAAGTGAAGTTGAAGTCAAAATGTTTTCAAAGTAAGCTTTATTCGGTACAAATAAAATCACCATAAAAGCATATTACATCACAGTTAAATCATTAAAATAGCAGATTATATTTATGCAGATTAAAAATGACAAAGTTTAATAAAAATGTAATTATTATTCATGCAAAAGAGGGCATCGAGCTATTGTGAAGCAGTCTTTAAATGTTATAATCAACTCATATTATTACACAAAACAATTTGTTTCAAAATGTTTTTATTGAAATTTTTCTCAGAGAGAGCGTTAAAAGCATTTCATATGCAACAATTCTCAATATAATCATCCGCCCTGGTGTACAGATCATTCGTAAAAACTACAGTTTTCTCTCGAGTCCTCGCGGATGAGCATTGAAATACATGACACAGTGTCAACAGGGCATGTTGCCTATCCCGAAATGTAGGCTAATTGCCAAAAACCCTTTCTAGAGAGTAACATGAAAAGGAAACTTAATAAACCCTAAGAGAAAGAGAAAAGAAAAAAAAATTGACGATGTCATGGTGCAAATAAAAAGCAAATGTGAATGGGCGCGATGTGTGGGGCGTCAGAGTCATCGCTCAGGTGCTCAGAGCAGTATTGATACCTTCCTTTTATGTCAGCTAGTTAGATGAGGAATAGGTGGAGGGCCCTAAGCCTCGGATTGCAAGCTGTCAAGGGGAGCCCCTCTGAAGGTTAGCTGACGAATGGTGACCAAATGTGATCAAAACCTTTCCTGGTGTCTTCCACGATATCAGTCAGTCACTCTAAAGCCAGAGCCTGCCACAAACTTGCGTGCCACTGGGTTGGGGAAGGTGCCTCTTGTTTCTTCCAGGCCACAGCTACTGCCATTTTGGCAGCCCCCAAACGCAAAGCCAAAATACGGATTTGTCACTCTGTGTCTGTCTTTTCAGGAGTTAGTCCTGAACCCCCAACAAAACCTGTTCCATAGACTGGGGAATAGGGTAACATAGAATTTTTTTTATTTGGGAAAGTATCTCCTTCCAGAAAGGTTTAATGACAGGCAGTCCCACCAGATGTGTCAGAAGTCGCCTAAAAGCCCGAACCCTCTCCAACACCTATTGGAGGATCCTGGGAAAATCGAGTGTAGTTTCTGCGGGTACAGATACCAATTGACATAATTTTATACTGTGATACATAGAACGATAGAATTTCACTATATGCCTACTTAAATATTCCCATTTCTTATCTTCTAATGGGGCTTCCAACAGATTATGCCTGAAGTGTTTGTAGCGCGTCGTAACTCTGGGACTCAATGCTTGAATAAGAGCATATAGAAAGGAGATACTCCCCTTGGAAGAGGACCCTGACTGAGCGAACCCTTTGTAGGAAAGCAATTCCCTGGTGGCAGCCTGCCGTACCAGAGGTTGCTGTACCCAGTGTTTCAATTGCAAGTAGTGGTATTCTTCGTTATTAGTTAATGTCAACTGTGTTTTTGCAATCCTGGAAGGAGAGGAGCTTCCCCCCTCAAGCAAAGTGTGAGATCATGAGACATTCCCCCTCCACCATGCCTCAAAAGGCCCTTCCTCTAAGGCATGGGGGAACGCAGCGTTAAAGTGTATAGGCGTGTGAGGGGAGAGAAAAGTTGTGAGCTGTAGTCTGGAGGTGAGTGTGTCCCAGACCTTGAGTGTGGTGGAGGTGGGAGTGCTAATATAGGCATGGGTTGGTCTGTCCCATTTCGGTTTCCAGAGGAGATCCCAGATTGTGCGCCCAGTTATCTGTTGGTCTATGTGGAGCCAATGCTTTTCTGAGACACTTAATGACCACTCTGTGATCACTCGCAATTGTGCTGCTCTATAGTATGATTGAAAGTCCAGTAGCTCTAGGCCCCCCTCCTTGCGTGGTCTAATGAGGAGTCTATACGGTCTTGCTCTCTTTCCCTGCCACATGAATTTGGTCAACATAATTCGCAGTTCCCTAAAGAGCCCACTCTCCACTGGAATAGGAAGCCCTTGGAAAAGATAAAGTAATTGGGCAAGAACGTTCATTTTGACTGCATTAATCCTGCCTAGCCAAGTGATATAAGCCACACTCCATTTGCGCCAAGTCGCACTTTTGCTGCCGCACTAGGTGGGAGAAGTTTGCCTGATATAAGTCCCGCACCCGTGGGGTAAGCTTAACTCCCAAATAGGTGATTTCTTTGGAGGTGCATCGGAAAGGCGACATCCCTTCAATCCTTCGCCATTCATCTTTGGGTATTGTCAGGGTCATTAAAAAGGACTTTGTCAAATTTACCTTAAAACCTGCCACCCCCTCAAACGTCTTCAGCTCCGCCTGAATGGCCGGGAGGGAAACCTGGGGTTCCGTCACCGGAAAGAGCACGTCGTCGGCAAACAACTGATCTTATCATCATCTGTGCCAAAGCGCATACCCCTGATCTTTGTGTTACCCCTGATTTTGTGTGCCAAAGGTTCAAAGCTCAAGGCAAAGAGGAGGGGGGATCAAGGGCAACCCTGTTGTGTCCCTCGGGTTAGCTGAAAGGGGTAGGATGCCACTTCATTAACCAGGACCCAAGAGCTAGGAGAGTGATAGTTAGCGCAAATCATTCCAGTGAAGGTGTCGTTGAAGCCAAATCGCTTAAGCACTTTAAATAAGAAGAACCATTCCACGTGATCGAAGGCTCTCCGCATTCAGCTAGAGAAGCGCTGTAGGAATATTCTTCTTGCAAGCTTTTTCATTGATGTGAAAGATAAGCCTCAAGTTATAATGCGTTTGTCTCCCCTTGATGAACCCCGACTGGTCTGGATCTATGAGAGCGGCAAAGATAGTTTCGAGACAGGTCTCCAACATTTTTGAGTAAATCTTTGCATCAAGATTTAGCAGGGCGATCGGGTGATAAGAGGAGCATTGGGCCGGGTCCTTGCCCGGCTTAGGTAGTACAGCCACTATTGCTTCTCTCATCGAAGGAGTCACCCTCTGCGAGGAGGCTATGAAATTAAATAATGTAGTCAAAAAGGGGACAAGCTCCTGTGCAAATGTGCGATAGAAGTTGGCTGAGAATCCGTCTGGACCAGGGGTTTTCTGGAGTTTTAGGGAATCAATCGTTTTTGCACTTCTTCGGTAGTAATGGGTTGCGTCAATTCTTTATTGGTGAGCTCGCCTACCTGAGGGAGGGCTAGTGAGGCCAAGTAGCCCGAGGGGTCGTTCGTCCTTGAGGACTCCGAAGTATAGAGGGCCCTATAAAAATCCTCAAAAGCTTTAGATTTACCCTCCTCCGATCTGTGGGAAGTGCCTTTGGCATCTACTATGTGTTTGATGTATTCTCGCTCCTGTTTGGCCCGTAATTGTCGAGCCAATAAGGTGCCCACCTTGTTCCCACTCTCGTAGCCCTTGGAATGTACCCTCAAAATAGATTTTTCCTCTCTATTTGTATGAATGGCCTGTAACTTCCCTTTTAGGGCTATAACTTTCCGAAGGGTCATAACTGAGGGTTGGGCCTTGTGTGCCTGTTCCGCGGATTTGAGGTCACTTTCTAGCTGAAGACAATACGCACAATGCTAGGAACGTAACGTCGTGGCCATTTCGATGCACTTGCCCGGATTACTGCTTTGAGAGCATCCCAAGTGGTGGAGGGAGAGGTGTCCTCCGGGTCGTTCGTCTCGAGGTACCCTTGGTCTGTCTAAGTTCATCTCTAAGGAGTCTCTCCCTGCATAAAAAGTTGGGAAAGAACCAACAAGCATGCTTAGGGTGTGGGTTTGGCCGAGTATTCGTCAACTCCAAGGGGGCATGATCCGATAAACAAATGGGGTGAAACTGTGTTTATAGAACAGATGGTAACAGGGATTGGCTCAGGAAAATGTAATCTATACGAGAGTACGTTCTATGAGAGTGCGAAAAGAACGAGTAGTCCTTCATTGTGGGATGGGCATCTTTCCATTCGTCCACCAACCCCAAGTGCTGAAGTTGTGAGCGCATTGCCTTACCAAATGTCCACCCTGGAGCTCGGTGTGAGTACGACGTGTCTCTGTCCAAGTCCCAGACTAAATTGAAGTCCCCCAGGAGCGGTATGCCCTCCTCACCAAAGTGTTCAAGAGTCATGAGGAAGGAGAGGATGAAGTCCTGTTGGCCTGTGTTAGGTGCCTATAGCGCAGCAAATGTACATGGGCACCCTCGAAGCTCCCCCCTGACCATGATGAACCGCCCATTTTTGTCCGTCTTGGTATCTTGAGCCTGAAATTTAACTCCAGCATGGAACAATAGCGCCACCCCATTTTATTTCGTGGAATGTGAAGACCTGTATATGTGAGGGTAATCCTTATGCTGCAAGCTCTGATCTTTAGATTTTTTGAGGTGCATTTCTTGAAGAGCTATTATTTGGACGTTATTGTCAGTCATGTACTTCCAGAATCTCTGCCTCTTGTTAGGCGAATTCGACCCCTTAGCATTCCATGACACTACCCTAACCGCCATGAGTACGTGAGGGAGCTTGTTACCCTAGAAATTACTGTCTCCAACGAACCGACCCACTAGTGAGCCCCCCTCCATCCCCACCCAAAAGTAGTAAAAATAAAAGCACCATGACATCGAACGGAAAGTAAAAACTACAACAAACAAGTAAAATGAGTGAGTGGAGTACCCCTCCTAGAGGGGAGTTCCCGAACCAGATCACACTCTAGGAACATTACCAAATCACATCCCTCCGCCCTTGTCACATCTAAAAAAAAACCCAAGGCATTCATTACTTGTTGACATTATCTCCCCCCGCAAACCACATAATCATTAACCCAGGTGAACAACTCCAACTTTCAGTACCGGACAGGTCCTGGCCTTCACAGATCAACCCCAGTAGGCCTCCCATCTCCACGTGATTGTAAGACACCCCCCAACTTAAGTGTACAGAGACGTATAGCTCATGTGGTGGCCGAGTCAGGCAGCGGAATGAAGTCTTGTTTGACGTCAGGGCAGCCCAATCGCCCCCATTTGTGGAAATTGCAAGTCCTCCGCTCCATCCAGATCCCCGAAACTCCCAACCCTACCCTCTCGTGGGCACAAGAGAGCAATGAGTGAGAAACGCCATCGCTTCAGCCGCTCCAAGTGCTGGGATCTCGCTTGTCTTTAAGATCCGAAGCCTCATTCTGGAGCTTTGGTAGATTTCCTGCCCAGTCTAAGCCATTGTCCGCCATTGCGACGATCAGGTCGACATCTGCCTGAATAGAGACCAGTTTTTCGTGCACCTCCGCACGGAAGGTCTCAAAGGAGGCTTCCATGTCTGCCTTAATGTCCGCTCAAAGCTCGGTGCATAGTTCTTGTTTGAAGTTACGCAGGGAGGACATGAGATCCTCCCGGGTCAGTGCCACGGTCGCTCCCTCTTCCGTTGTCCCCCTTCCAGCCGAGGTGAAGTAGTTGGAAACCCTGTTGTTGAGGTTCTTCTTGGGCGGCATAGGGGGCCCTTCACTAGGTCAGGGCGCGGCTGCCCCTCACACCCTTGAAATCTGCTCCGTCTTGGATGTCGCTTACAAAGACTCCTGCGCTCTCTCTTCCTTTCCTGGGTTCACCTTGCTCCCCCACTCCAGCTTCAGATCGCTTTTACCGAGCTCTAGAATGGATGCAGGTTTCCTTTTATCAAATTCTATTTTGCATCTTGTTAACAGATGAAAAATATATTCCTGCCATGGTATTTTCCTGCTGTAGTCTCGTGTTAGGCAATCCATTATTATTTCTTGGATACATTTTGTTTCCTCCTTTGCCCATATCCCTCTCCAGAATGTCAGGCCAGCCATATTTATTGTGTCACTAAGATAAGGGATCCACAATTCTTTGTGGACTATATAATTGTCTGTAGCCTTAGGGACTGCCAACAATCTTTTAAAGAAATTGTTTTCCTGGGTTTGTAGGGTGGCCGTATTAGCTCTGCCCCAGATAGCCGCCCCATAGCAGACCCCTGGGACGCATTTGCTACGGTACAAGGTTAGGATTTCGCGGATCGGTTTGTTACCTAATTTCGCAGAAAATCTAAAAATGGACTCTGTGACTCTTAAAAATTTCATGTTGGACATTTCAATGTGTGTGTTCCATGAACTATTCCTTTAAAAAAGCCTCCCCAATATGAAAAAGATAAATCTCTGTTAATAATAGTCCCACCCACATGATGTTGTCTAGTTTTAATTTTGGAAATCCCACATGTCATGACAAATGTTTTCTTTAGGTTTAACTGTAAATCTTTTTCTGTCATGTACAATGTGAAGTTATCTATTAGGAGTTGCAGCCCTTTGCTGCCCTAGAAATTAGGACAGCATTGTCTGCATATAGTAATACTGACGTGGGGCGTTTTCCTACTTTCGGTGCATCTGCAAATAGGTTTTGTAAGAAAAGGTCTATATTAATGTAAAAGAAAACTAACAAGCACCCTTGTCTAATACCACGTGTGACTCTAAAATCCGAGGTGCATTTAACCCATTTTACCGAACTGTACCCTAGAAGTTAAAAGATTATAAATCTGGGACAAGTATTCGATTATAGCAATGGGTGCCCCTAATCCTTTTAGTATTTGCCATAATTTTTGGTGATTGACTAGGTCAAAGGCACTTGTTAGATCAACAAAACTTGAGTGGAGTACCCCGTCCTTTGCTAAAGTATACTTCCCTATTAATAATTCTAGGTTTAAGCATTGTTCAACTGTCCCAATACCTCTCCTGAAGCCATACTGTGCCTCTGTTAATATATTTTGCTCAGTGGCCCAGCTTTCGAGTCTTTCTAACATTATACGACCCATCACTTTAGAGGTGATATCAAAAAGTGATATCGGGCGGTAACAATTAGCTTTGCCTCTATTTCCTTTTTAAAAATACGGACAATGATGCTTTCGACCCAAGTGGCCGGTAAGACACCATTGAGAATAGCATAAAAAACATTCGATAAAGTAGGTACCCAAAAATCCATGTTATGTTTGAAAACATCAATAGGAACCCCATCTGTAACTGCGACTTTACCATTGACACTTTTTTGTAGTGCCGATCGAACTTCTTCTGGCATTATTAATGGGTTTCCGATCGGTTCTACTATTAAGAAATTGCCCTTATTGCAATCAGCTATTTACAGGGCATCTGGGTTAAAGATACTCTCATAATGGGATACCCAGTCTTATGGGGTTACCACGGTTTCAATTTTAAAAGCGTTTTTCTCGCTAAAATAAGGATGATTGATTGTTTTCCAGAAGAGGGCCTGATCATTCAACTCCGCTGCTTGAATTAATTTCTCCCATGCCCCCTCAATTATCTCCCTTTTCCTATCTTTCACAGCTTTTTTATAGTCTTTACTCACAAGGCTAATCCTGTCACAATCCCTGGGTTTTTGTTTCAGTGCGGTTTTAAATTCCCCTTTTAACCTAGGTCATTCGTGGTTAAACCATATAGGGTTTAAGTCGCAAGAATTCTTTCTCCTTTTACTTCTTAATTCGTCAGCAATGGGAGTGGTAATGCTACAAAAGGCACTTATATTTGCCCGGTCAGAGGTGGAATCGTCCAGGCAGATATCTATATCATGTTTAGTTTTCCCTATAAAGGTTTCCATAAAAGTAGTTGGATTCACTCCCATCCACTTTATTGAGATACCATTATTACTTTGTGTATTTATTTCTGCATCCATAGTGTTCCCCCATGCTTTTGGAGTTAAATTTAGTCTCAACGACAAGATTATGGGGCTGTGATCACTAAGAAGACTTGTATTGATTTGTGTTTTTTCTACCAGATCACAACAGTTGGATGAGACAATGAAATGGCGTATGTTTGAAGATGACCTTCTCCTTTCAAAAGTTTGGGCTATTGTCTCACCAGCTAAGCTGGTGGTTTCTAAAACACCTAGGTCATATTTATGTACAGTGTTATTATTTGCCTCCCCATACGTGTTGTGTGAGAAGTGTGGGATCGCATCTCCAAACTCATCACAGTACCCACAGGGTTCTCCAACTTCATAGGTGCACTTAACACAATTAAAATCGCCCGCCCAAACTAGAATAAAGTCCCCATCGACTCCCTTCAGGAATTTATCCAAATCATTTTCGAGTGCTTTAATAACCGTTCTCGTTGTTTTATTAAAAATATTATTGTGAAAATTAATTATAACTAAGACCTGTTTGCCTTTTGAATAAAAATACAAAAACTGGTAAAGATATGATGAGGTATGTGTATCCTTTAGAATCAAGGGCGAGGTGACTGTGAATAGTGTGGCTAAACTCTTTGCTCTGCCCATCCTAGAAGGGCTAGCATTTGCGCATATGGTTTGGTAACCATTAACAAAAAAAGATTCTAAACACCAGGTTTCTTGAATTAATACAACCACACACCCCTCATCCTTTATCTTATTTTTAATCCCAGCCACATTCCACATCATAATGGTAAATACCTCACTTGTATTTATGGTAGGATCAACTATCATCATACTACTAGTGGGTAGGTGTTCATTTTCCCTGGCACAATTCTCATTTAATGTCTGTAACCCCGGTGGTGCAATCTGGTCCACAGTCAACCTAATCTTGGGGGTAGTGTCCCTCGTGCCATACAAGTGCTCCTCCGTAACACCATCCTCAACCTGTGTTAATAGATGAGCAACTGAAGGCCCACTATTTACAATATGAACCAAGTCAGAGGGTTCGTTAGCCGCCCTATTTCCCAAATGTCAATCTATTCCGCTACATCTTCTGTTATGCCTGTTATACAAGGGCAACTTTGACAGTGGGTTATACAACATAGGTGTATTGTTGTTACTATAGTTTGGCCTACAGAAAAAACCCAATGAGACAACTGTTATGTTATCAAAATAATCAAAATGGTGTCATCATTAGAAAGAATATTCAACAGGTCGCCCACCAGTTTACAATTTCGAAAATTTACCACTATGCAGTCTCCAGGGCATGACTTTCTAGTGACCCACCCAATTAGCTCTCCGCAGCATAATAATGTTCTGTTGTAAAATATGTGACCCAATATTAGAATTAACAGAAAGCCAGTGGACCACCTGATTTATCAGTGACTCATATGTTTCCCTCTGACTTACAGTTAATTTTGGAACATTTTTCAAAATAGTAACATATGGTGTTGCCTGGGGCGGAAGATTTAATGTCCCTTTGTTATTTTTTCTTCAGCTGGGCTGTTCCTTTTGGGGCTACGTAGGGTTGTAGAAACTCTTATAGGGTGGGGAGTTTCATCTTTATCTAGCCTTGACCCGGATTGTCGTGAAGATAGTGCGTCCTTTGATAGTACTCCAATACATACTGGCTCTCTCTGTATGGCGGCCTCGACAGAGGTGACGGGAGCTGTTTTTCGTTTTATATTCTCTATTTGGGTATGGGTTGACGTTATGGGGCATGGAGTCTTGCTTGTAGGGTTATGGGGTGATGTGTTAATAACCAAGTCTGTTAAGAAAGCCATGTCTTTCTGCAACAGCCTAGTTTCGGACATAAAGTGTCTTTCAATATTATCCAGTTTACCGTGCAATTTCTTAAAAAAGATCTTTAGATCATGTGGTTTTTGATTTATAGGATTGCATTCCCCTTTATTTGGCCATTGTTAGCTCTTCCCTTTTTTTGTTTGGGCTTTGATTTTGGCTTAGGCTTAGGCTTAGATGGGTGCCTCTCCGCTGGGCTATTAGCGTTTGAAAGAGGCTGTTTCTTTTTTTTTGCCGACGGAGATACCGGAGATGTGTCATTTGTTAATATCAAGATCTCTAGTAATGAATTCCGAACACACAGGTTAGAAAGTCTATGGTCATTTGTGACAGTCATGGTGTTAATGTCATTGCTTGCCAAATTTTCTAATTCCATGTCCTTCCCACTTGTATTATTCTCTAGAAATCGGGCTTCGGTCTCACCCGCTGGGGCATTCTCTCTTAGGGCAGCATCGAGTGCAGTTTTTGTAGCGGTCAGTTGCTCCTCTACGTGTACTATTTCGTTATTATTAATACCCACAGCATTTTTTAGGTATTTTGTTATGGGAGCATTCTTTGTAAGCAATTTCCCCTCTTGCAACGGTAATTTCCTTTTGCCCATAGTTTTGACTGTCACAATTTACTTCAATGTTTGTTACTCTTACCGGATACGTCGTATTCCTCACAGCCAAGGGGGGTGGCTCTGCCCTGCCTCGATCGGTCTCGGACGGGCACAGACGGGTCCGCCCTTGGCCCGGGCACGCCTGCACCGTCCCGTGCCGCGGGAGTGTAGCAGTGCTTTTGGCACACCTCCTGACACAGCTGCGGCATCACTGGGAGCGTGGGCTCAGGGGATTCTGGGGGATGTAGTCCTCCGATCGGCCGTTGCCCTCACGGTGCTGGATTGCGGTGATAGAAAGCAATGAAAAGCTGTTCCTCTCACGGCAGGAGTGTTGGGCAAAGTGGCCGTTCCCTTTACAGCAGCAGTAGGCACTGCAAGCTGGCATCCCGCGCTGAGAGTGTAGCGGTGCTTTTGTCGTGCCTCCTGGCGCAGCTGCAGCATCACTGGGAGCGTGGGCTCCGGGGATTTTAGGGGATGTATCCTCCAATTGGCCATTCCCCTCACAGCGCTGGATTGCGGAGATAGAAAGCAATGAAAAGCTGTTCCCCTCATGGCAGGAGTGATGGGCAAAGTGGCCGTTCCCTTCACGGCAGCAGTAGTCACTGCAAGTCCTTTTTAGGTTTCGCCTGGCGATCCGCTGCGCAGCAGCGTTCACGCAGGCAAAATCTTTTGAGAATAGTATGTGGATTTGTCCCGCCTCTCTTTTCCATTGGCTAGCTCCATAAATGGAGGCTAGCCATTAGAAGAGAGAGGCGTCCGTCATTGTCCGAGGCGATTCGTGGGCGTTCCGGCAATTTTTTTCCCTCTCCGCCCCTTCGTGAACGTCATTCCGGCAGTGGGCGGATGTTTTTTTTTTTCCCTCCGGCATGTTTTGGTCATTTCGAACCGTGTCTCCAAGGAGTGCTGCTCGCTGTGCGGCAAGCAGAGCTCGGCTGAGAGCGACGCCTAGTTTTATAATGCTTCCAGAGAAAACAGATTTTAATTATACCATGTGAAAGAGTGCTTAAACTGTGTAGAATCGGTACCAAACAGGAGGCGCGGGGACATTTTATAGTTCAGGTTCATACAGACCGTTCCTTCTGAAATTAATGGATTCGTTTCGTTATCGATGTATCCCTTTTATGTGTTTACATTTATATAATTTTAAACAATCACCGAAAGGGGAAGCTATGTGTAATTGTTCTATATGCACACATATACTGATAGGAAAAATCGACTGCAGACAGATCCGCCATGTTCTTTTTTTGTGAATCGCTGCAATTTGCATGCCACAGTGTTCATTCATGAAAAAACCATAACCGAGCACACGAAAGCGGCAGGCGGAGCTGGAGGGGGTAGTTCGGGAGGGTCAGCTCGCCACCGTTGGCAGGGGATCTAGGGACCGAGCAGGCTACAGGGAGGGGAAGGGCTGCCGCCGCCTTGTTGACACCGTTCATGTGAGAAAGGAGTACAGCAGCTCAGGGAGGCTGTGGGCATCACGTGACCCCCCTCCCTCCATTCATAAAATACCTGCTGTGTCCATTCACAACACAGTACAGTGTGTGCTCTGCAAACAAGCATTCACAAAAAGACCTCGTTATAAAAGGGGGGAAGAGAGACAAGCGGAAGTGCGCCGGACAAAGCCACTCCCAGGCCTTTGGAGGCGAAAAGACAAATGTGTTTTTGTCGGGCTGTGGAAGCCGAACCTTTCTGCCTTCGCAGGCCTGGGAACGGCAGAAGCGCATCAGATTTCGGCCAGCGCCGTAGCTCTGAAAGCACTCCAGGGGTGAGTCATGCTCGGGGGAGGGGAGAGAGCGCGGGGGAGCTGCACAAACAGGCCACCCCCGTCTGTCTGTGTCTGGCACTGGGTTTGTAAAAGCCCTCATGTGGGCCAGCAGGTTGGTTTTATCTGGTTACAGAAAAGGGGGAACCGTAGGCAAAATTGGAAACATGATTTTAGAACAACATAAATACAAATTTTATCATTTACAATGCTAATAGCTCGAACTTTTCCAAAGGCGAAACCATTGCATTGTAAATGCTTGTTATTATCAAACTGTGCACAGGTGGTGAAGGGCCGGGAATTTGATGTGCTTTTAATATTGACCGATTTCCCTCACTGTTTGGACCGCCTGAATTAGCCAGAGAATTCTGTGCATCCTGGATCTGCGGTATGGGTCAGGCTGAGCATTAGGGGCTGATAGATATTGCACCAGTTTGCAAAGTTTACATGGTCTGTTCAGAGATGCTGTTGTTTTCTCAGCAAGATAGTTCTTGTTAGCACTGAAGATTAATTTCCTTTCTTTCTTGCATGTTTGCTTGAGAGTGAGTCAGGTGTTTTTAGTTAGCACACAGATGTTTTCAATTTGAGACAGACGGTTTTTGTTCCGCAGATCATGGGCTGATGCAGAGTCTATTTTGATTTGTTTTTTTGTAGGCGTTCTGTACTAGGTAAATGAAGTCCAGATGTAGCCAATTAGTAGGTTCTAAGATGTAGTTTATTAAATCCAGTTCCAGGTCAGTAGTAGAAAGATAGATTGTAAGTAAGATGGTAAAAGGTAGCCCCACCAGGAGCAGCCTCCCTGCTGCTCAGCCTCTCATCTTCAACTGACACTCTAACCAAGACCACACACCAACATTCTGTGACATCATGCCATGTTTTACAGTCATTCAGGCTGAACAGAAGGGAGAGTAATGGTGCAAAGAAAGAAGAGGAGAAATCACATTACACAGGTTCACATTTTCACTGCTAGAAAGAGATGCTCTTGTTAGATAGAGATGCATGCATTATGTTGTAAGGTAAGATGTCAGTGGTGTTACGAAATAGGTTATGCACCAGAGCAGTCTTGAAGGCATTGTTGTTGTTTTTTGTTAGAGTTGTAAAGGATTGTGGTGGAAGAGACATCTCAAGTATAAAAAAACCAGGCACTTGGCTCTGCGCAGGGCAGTCATGATATGACCCCTGGGAAGTAAAAGTGAAATATATTAGGTACACAGACAAGAGAGCAACTATGCAAGCCCCCCCACCCTCAACATTAGATGTATCATGAAAGGATAACTTTTAGAAAGCTAGAAAGATATCAGGAGGTGAGATCCACCCAGAAACACATGACACTTTTGTTCAAAATTGTTTGTGACTGTTTTATGTGCCTTTTCATTTTCCTTGGAATGCAGAGGGACATAGATCTAGCTACTGTTTAGCTTAGTGAGTCCATGTAAAAATGTTCCTTGGGAAGAGGCTCATGCTGTCATCATTGTTTGCCTAATCCTCCCCTGTTGTTGTTTGCACCACCCCCTCCTACCAGCTAGAAAAAAATGCTATGAAGCGGTCAGTGCTACCCTCATCATAGGGCTCTTTGTGTAGCTTGCCCCATAACTGGCTTACCTTGCCATACTTGCTTGTTGTAATCAGCACAGGACACACGTCAGGGGAAATTGTCAGTATCCAAGCCATCCTGCATTTTTTTTAAAATCTTTATTTTCGAGATTTAACACAATGAGGAAACAATATTGGAGCGGTACATTGTCAGGCGTTTCATCACATAGCTATGACATGCATATCATAATATTTGGCCACAGCAGAGGAAAACCTGTCCAAAGGGCAACGGAATTTAGCAAACTACCAGTCCCTAGTTCGTCTGATCAGTGATGTTTTGACCTGTCGCGTCTCCATACAGTGTAGCAGTTACACAATCTGCAGTCTGATTCACCCAGTGAGATAAGCATATTACAGAAATGTGAGTATAGAGCACACTAAATAACAAGAATTACTGCCTATATGGTATCATCTCAACCCACCCCTTCTGGCACAATGCAATATTCAACTTGTGTATCAGTGTCGCTGCACCTCTAAGCAATGTACGCCCTATATGGGCCCTTATATGTCCTTGGACCGTGAGGAGCTTGGCATTAGTGAAGTGTAAATTTCACAATTTACATTACAACAAGCTAGGCTACGTATCCAGGCCTGCAATGTGGGTACTGTTCTCTTGCCCCATACTAGCGCTATCTCCCGCTTAGCCAGCAAAAACCCAAGTGCCGCAAACTTCCTTATCTTTTTGGGGAAGTTGATTGTGTATCCCAAGAGTGCGATTTCCGGAGTGGGGGTCAGCGACAGGGAGATCATGTCACCTAATGTGGCATGCACCTGTTCCCAATATGGCTGTAGTTTTGGACAAGTCCATGTTAAATGGGCGAAGTCCGCTTGAGGGGCAGAACATTTCAAACAATGGTGTGGTCTAGAAAGATCTATCTTATGCGACCAGGCAGGAGTGTGGTACATTCTACGAAGGAATTAAAAGTGAATGAGTTTGTGCCTGCTGTTGAGGGATATTTCCTTCGTGACCATGCAACACTGCTCCCATTGGTCATCCGATATGGGCCGGCCTAGATCCCATTCCCAGGCCAAGCGAATTTTAACGTCAGCGATTGGACGTACTTTGAGGCATGCTCTGTTCATTTTAGAAATTAAATGAGTGGCCATTTCACTCTCAATTATCAGCATTAATGGGGCAGCAGGGTCTGGCGCCACTGGATATGTAGGAAGAGCGGCTCACAGTATGGAATGCATGTGTCACATTATGAAGGCATCCATGAAAGAGTTCTCTTGAAACCGAACATCCTCAAACACAGAGAAGACATGATCGTTCGGGAATAGATCGCCTATCTTTTGGACATCAAACTTAGCCAGTGTGCGTTGCACTCGTTTTCTCCCATGATGTGGAGCCATGAAGGGTTTGGGAGCGGTAACGCCGGAGAGTATAGTAGATCCAGCCCTAACAGTCTCTGTAGCTTCTCCCATGCCCAGCTAGTGGTGGACACTGTCTAAGTATCCAGTGGGTCCCAAGGGATCCCCTTGGGAAGTACAGTGGACAACTTTTGAGGGAACACCAAGTCTGCCTCCGGTCTCAAGAAAGGAAACCGGCCATCCGGGTGATACCAAGGGTAAGCATAACTGCACTGCGCAGTTAAGTAATATAAATGCATATCTGGAACGCCGAAACCTCCCCTCTCATACGGGAGGGTCAAAATCTGGCAGTTAACCTGAGGTCGCTCCCCCCCCCCCCAAACCAATCTCAAAAGGTGTTGCCGCAGCTGCAGAAAAAAGGACTGAGTGAGGAATATGGGAATATTATTAAAAAGATATAAACATTTCGGCAATACTATCATTTTATTAATGGGGACCCTACCTGCCATTGATAGTGGGAGACAAAGCCACCTTTGTACCTGTGACTCCAAGGAGCTAACGGCTCATCCGTAATTTAGCCTAATTATATTAGATGTTCCATGTGTATGTGGATGCCGAGATATTTGACCGTGTCATGGCACCACTGAAGTGGATACCCACAATCACATGGAACAGTGCTACGCGTCAACGGAAAGATTGCAGACTTGTGCCAATTAATGCCAAGTCCCGAAAACCGACCAAACCGCAAGATTTCCCTAATAATTGGCTCAAGATTAATCTGTGGATTTCTCACATTTAGAATAGTGTCGTCTGCATAAAGGGATACCAATTACAGACCAGTTTTAAACTGCAGACCACAGTGCAAGTGACGTTCCTGGAAATGTCGTATTAAGGGGTCCATAGCTAAAATAAACAATAATGGGAACAAAGGGCATCCCTGCCTTGTTCCACGAGTCAAGCAAAAGGGTTGACCTAGCGTGCTGTTGACGCGCAGCCTGGCGGTGGGGCTGGTGTATAAGAGAGCTGTAGTAGAAACAAAACCCTCAGGCATCCCCATGCGGCGCATCACTGAAATAAAAAAGGGCCATTCTAGGGAATCAAAAGCCTTTTCGGCATCTAATAACACCTCCACAGCTGTGACCATGGGACCTATCCTATGAATAACTGCAAAAAGGGTCCATAGATTAAGCAAAGTGGAGCGATGGGGAACAAGCCTGGACTGCGCAGGGGAAATAATATACTCCATTAACAAGAAAAGCCTGGTTGCAATCACCTTGGCTAATATTTTATAATCTAGTGAGTTGGACTTGGCCCTTTTGGCAGGTTCACCCCTGAACTTTTTGCCTTTTAAAATAGTTGATTTCTGGTCTCTGCGCACTTTAGCACTGTGGCCCAGTGTAAAGTGCATGCGCTCTCTGAGTGCGTGTGGTGAGATTGGCCTACCCTCCCATAGGAATGCATGGGGAATGTGTGTGTCCATGGTAGTTCCTGATGTATGGGGAGTGCAGGGTCGAGTTTGATATGTGCAAACTCGTGAGATTAAATGCTGCGCGATGATGTGCGCAGATTTATTGTGTCTAGTGTGGAAGTGCCACTTTTAGAAGTTGGCATGCCTGTGCAGTGAATGTGAATTGACTGTCTGGCTTGTGATTGGCTGGAGCTGGCTGGTGGGCCTGGCTCCAGGAGTCAGGATGGGTCTGCCCCGGTGGTGAATGTAGAGATCTGCATGTTGATGGGAGGGTGGAGTGCACCTGGGACCTGAATAGGGCTGGGCCTTCCCTCCACAATGCTGGCTCCACCCCCTGTGGTGTGTCTGATGTCCCTGACCCATCCTGTGAATAGGCAGAGGGGCTGAGCAAAACAAAGTGCTCAAGAACCAGTTGCATCTGGTTCGCCCCTTGCCTGCACCTTTGGAAACAAAGGATTTCTCTGTATAAAAGAGGGGCTGTGACCCCATGAAAATGTTGTTGTTTTCCAACTTGAAACGAACAGGGGCGTGCTGCTGCTGGGACCCAGGGGAAGGCTTGCCTCCCTGGGCCCTACCCAGCCCCTGGATGCCAGCTGGTATTTGTTGCTGGGGCCCTCCTGCCCTCTTCACCTGTGAGGACTGAGTTGCTGGGACCCTTCTTGCTGTGGGGGTCATTTCTGGGGCCTTTGGTGGTTTCTGTGCCCCCAGCGCCTCGTGAGCGCTTTATCTTGATTTATGGGCAGAGCGCTGTCATTTCCACAGAGGGAAGCGCTCCTGCCCTTATGTTCCCAGCGCGGGTGCCCACCCCACTTATTGCGATATTCTATAATGACAGGAGCCTACCCTGCATTATGCTCGCATTGGTATTTCTAAATTCGGTGCCCAACCCGATTATGGCCGATTATTTGTTCTTAATTATGAGGGAGCCCACCCCTCATTTTGCCACCGAGATTTCACCGCCACAGCCCGAGCTGCTATGCAAAACGTTGCCGGGCCGCTGCCTACCGCGACCCGGAAGTGAAGGAGGTGGGCGGGGACAGTGCCGCAAAGTCCATCCGGAGCCTCGCGGGCTTCCATTCCAAGTCCCGGTCCCCGAGGAGAGAGGACCAGGTAAAGCGAGGCGCATGGAGAAGGCGGGACTCCTATGCGGAGAGAGAGCCCCGCCAGCGCCGCTGCCGATTTCCTGCGGAGGGGCGCGAGGCACATTGCCGGTGCCTGCCCCCGCCGTATCTGCATTGAGGAGTCTTTCCCCCGCCGAGAGCCGGTAAGTTGAGACGGCGGGGGAAGGCCACGTGGGTACACAGGTCCTGCAGTTGTGGGCTGCTCAGATGGCAGCCTCTTTTAGAGCCAGGGAGGCTCTGGCAAGGGGCTAAGTCGAGTGAAGGCCCCCCCCTGGTGGTCCCCACAGGCACCACAGTGGTGCCCTGTTTCAGAGCGGCCCCGGATGGCAGCGGGCCGCTCCACCGATGGCTATCTTTTTGTTTCACGGGGCCTCTGGGAGTCCTGAGGTCCCGGGGGCCCGTGTTCTCCCAGAGCCATTGCGCTCCAACGATGGGGCATCTATATTTTAAGAGCCAGATGGCTCCAGCGTTTGGGCGTGTTTTGTTCAGAGCCTAGAGGGCTCCCAAAATGCACATTATTTGATCTAGAGTCTAGAAGGGTCCAACCTATGCTGCAGTATTGTTCTAGTGCCTAGAGGGCTCCAACGTTGGGCGCAATTTGTTCCTAAGGGCCAGTGAGGGCCCATGCCGCAGTTTTGAATTCTCAGCTGCCCAGCAAGTAGTGGGCAGCTGCACCGTTTAGGTTCTTTCTTTCAGGGGACCTGTGCTTGTGAATCCAGGAGTGAGACGCACTCCTTCACCCTACTTTGGCCTTCCCCAGCTGCGCAGACCTTAGTGCCAGCTGCAGCGTTTAGGCCCCAGTTCATTGTTCTCAGCTGCCCACCAAATAGTGGGCAGCTGCAACGTTTAGGTTTTGGCGCAGTGGCGCAACCTTGACCTTCGCTGCTTAGGCAGTAGCCCTGACTCTATGGACATAGGGCATTTGAGCCCCCCCTTTTTAGATGGCCAGTTGGTCAGGGGGATTGTTACATTTATAGGGCGCAGACCCTAATGTGATTTATGTGCTATGGTGATTTATGTGCTAATGCTTTTTGGGTGTAAGGAAATGTATTGTGTATAGTATGTTTTGCGCACCCGGTTTTGATACCTCTAGATATGGTTTAAACATAGGAGGATGTTTTACCTGTTTAGGTTTATGTTAGGGAGATTATACTTCACTGTGTGATTTACGCCCCTAGTGTAATATTTACTTAGGTGGTTAGGGTCTAATGTAGTTAGACTTGTCGGATACTGTGCATGATGGATTTAAAGTCACAGACTGTTGCAAAGTACAGTGATTACCAGTGTTTACTGGTTGTACGTTTTATGGCCTATCTTACTTTTACCAAGTTATCTATTGTACTATTTCTTTACCAAGTGCTGATGCTGACAGTGGTCCATTCCATGTGGCCCTGTCAGGTGTACATAATCCCTTGTAAATATTGCCCGTGCCAGTTGGCACAATGTACATCATGTGATTATTATTCTAATGTGTTTTGAGAATACAAAGGCTATGTTTGATATAACCTTGTGTGGAGTTCCTTCTGTGGGGGGCCTGGAATGTTGTTGCGGGTGGATGCGTGCGCAAATGCTTTACACATTGCCTCCCGCATCAGCCTTACTGCTCGTGTCACGTTGCCAGGGGGGTGAGCAGGGGTTATCTTTGGAGTATAACTCCCTTGCCCTAACTAGAGTGGTGGTTTCTGCCTGGCTTTGGCGCAAACCTCAGCCAACCAGAAATTCCATTTCTAACACAGGTTCAGTAAAGAAAGGGCTGAGTGCACGGCAGAGGCTTTCCACTATACCGTATATCGATGGGGAATTCCTTCTATGAACACTGTAATTACAGTTTCATTAAATAGCTATCCAGCGGCCGGTACGAGCGAAATGGCCGCTTAAAGGTTGTGCAGACTAAAATGGTTTTTATGCAGTGGCACAAAAATCTTTGACGCCCTGAAGAAATTGCCTAAATGTCTATATGGCAATGAAACATGTCGGCAAGTACAATAGTAGTGGTGGTTGGATAGGTAGTGACCTCACTTACTATTTTTAGATCCCCACACCCAACACAAGGAATATAATAAAGTGATTTATTTGTGTTGTCGTGTGTGATGTGTTTTTACACGTTGTTGGATTCTTTGTAGATCACTATTTCTTTGATCTTCTTTTTCCACTGCATACTTTATCTACACAAATCTTTTTGTGTTCTGGACACTTTCTCCTTTCCTTTCTGAGCTTGAAAACACCGATGATGAGAACAGGGCAATCCTGGTGAGTACCAGCCAGGTTCCCGATGGTGGTGCGCCCGTGAGGTGTTTTCTCGCTCTTACTCACATTTTTTGTCATGTATGTCGTACGGATGACACTAAGGTGTATGAGTGTTTAAGTCTCACAACTGATCTAATTTTTGGAATGGGCGTTTTGTTAAAAGAGGCACCATCCAGGGCTATACCAACTACCCAAACTAACTAAAAATAAGGGAGTCGTTTGATGCAATATTGTTGCAGAAACTGGTATAACCATGAATATAAGGATAGATCTTTATGTGCCTAAACAGGTCTAGGTCTTGTTTTGTATGTGTCAGTAAAGAAAGGCGCCTGTACGAGCCACACAGAGAGGGGTCATTGCCAGGTTTAGGAAGTAGAATATTGACGGCCTCTCTAAAGGGAAGAATGTTTTTTTCCAATGCTTCTGCGTATACCTCTATCAATCGTGGGACCAGTATATCTTTGTACGCCTTGTAAAAATCTGCGGTGAACCCATCTAGTCCCGGAGCAGAGGAACCCCTGAGTGCATCTATGGCCTCCACCACATTTTCTTGGGATATTGGAATAGCCCGGAAGTCCTGCATATATTTCTCAAGATAAACTAGCGTAATTTCGGATAAGTAATCTTCCTGGGCGCTGAGATCTCTGTCTATTCTGGAACTGTATAGGGAATGTGTCACTTAGCCCTTGAGTAGAATATACCGACTGGTCAACTGAGTTTTTAATTTCGGTTATGTACGCTCTGCTGTAGGGGGGCGGAGTATGTGTATTCTGCCAGGGCGTCCGCCCTCTCCGTATCTCCTAGCCGTGTGATATTTACCCAAATACAATAGTTCCCTGTCCGCGGCATCCCGGAAATCCACCAACAGAGCCAAGCGCTGAGTTTCCACCTCTTCTGAGGCATTTTCAACCACCTATGCGTCTAATGCCGATATGTCCTTCTCGATGCGAGCTAGGGTATTGCGCAAGTCTTTCAGGACTCCCACATTTTTGGCAATACAAACCACCCGAATATACACTTTAAAACCCTCCAATAGGCCCGCCCATGTATCCACCGATCCGGTGTTGATGTCAAAATAGTCTTCTATGGCAACCCTCACCTCCTCAAGGAACACCTGGTCCTGAAGTGCTCCACTCGGAAATCGTCACTGTCTTTCGAATCCCCCAGGGCGAGGAATAGCAAGCCTCAACACCACGGGGTAATGGTACGAGTAGGTCCGTGATAATGTATCTAGTGCCCGGAGCCAGCCCGCTATTCCCGTGGAAACCAACCAATAATCAATTCTGATCCAGGTGTCATGATAACCAGAATAGTGAGTATATGAAGTAGTAGCCAAATTGTGTGTGCACTCAATATCTACCAAGGAAAATTGCCGGCAGATGTCTTGTAATGCAAGGCGAGAGCGGGATTTAGTGTCCGGAGAGGTGGAAGTGCTATCCCTTGCAAGAACTAATAACAAATGGAAGTCACCTACCATAATAATCAAACAGGGATTTAATGCCAATAAGTGTACCTGTAAGGAATAAAAGAACTCTGGGGAATCTACGTTCGGACCATAGATGCCTATCACTGCAACAAAGTGACCCATTAGAGTAACTGTAACAATCAAGAAACGGCCCTCAGTGTCTTCTACCACTCTACTTGGGGAAAAGGGGATCCTTTTGTGTATAAGTATGGCGACCCCCCTAGCGTATCTGCTGTAATTAGAAAAATATCTGTGTTCCCCCCAGCTTGCAGCCTCTAGGGAATTGTCTGATTTGGACAAGTGTGTCTCCTGCAGGTAGGCTATATCGATGTTATGTTGTAATAGTTAATTGATCACCTGGTGTCTTTTACTGGTGTTGTTTAGGCCCCTGACATCCCATGACATAAGGGACAGCCCGGAAGGCCCAGACAAGTTACCTAACTGTGCCATACTTGGACTAAGACATTAAACCTGTGTGTAAAGAAGCAAATCAAACACCTTGCGACAATGACCTGTGTATCAATTCCCTGAAAATATTGAACATACTGCAAGAATCCCCCCCTCTCAGCCTCACCCTATCCCTAGCGAGGCAGAACCATGCCCCTTGGAACATCTGGCGGTGCCAGTAGAATGTACATATAAATGTGAAAACAGCACACCAACACCGTAATGTCTGCAAAGACAAAAACCAAAACAAGGTATACACCTTGAGTTGTGGCAACGCCACATCGACTTGACAATCAAATTGTAACTTTAGTGAATTATATGAAACCGCATAACTAAAGCATCAGTCTCAGAAAGCCCTTATACTAATGTCAGATCATCCAGTCCCTGAGTTAGAGAAGAACTCCATGCTGGCTTCAGAGCCGCTCCGAGGAGGAGACATAAACCGCCCGCCGCCATCGCCCCATTGTTATCCTTCTTGTAGGTGTGGCAGTACTCCTGTGCTTTATTTGGGGTATAAAAAATGCGAGATCTGCCTCCCACGTCTACCTTAAGCCTGGCTGGATACAACATACCATACCGTAGCCCCAGATTCCTCAGAGTAGCCTTCACCCCATTAAACTTGCGGCCAACTTCCTGGACCATAACTGTGTGGTCTGGAAATAAAGATAGTGTAGACCCCTGCCACTGTACTTCGCCACGTTCACGGGCGGCACGCAAGATGGAGTCTCTGTCCCTAAAGTTCATAATTCTTGCAATGATGGGTCTCGGTGGAAGTCCAGGATTAGGGCGGGGTCCAATGATCTTTGAGCACATTCTACTACAAACCCCTGAGTAAAGGTGTCCCTGCCAAACAGATCAGAAAACAATTGTTCAACGAAGACGTCCATACGACGAGTAGTGGCCATTTCCGGTACGCCTAGAATGCGCACGTTATTTCGCCTACTGCACACTTCCAGATCCTCGTTCTTGATCGCGACCTCCTTCAAAATTTGTTCCACTCTGTCCAGACATTTCTGTGACTGCGCAGCGCCATCCTCAACATCTGATATCTGAGCCTCTGCCACATCTAACCGACGGGCGTGCGCCTGAACCTTAGCAAACATTTCTGCCAGGCTTTTATCCAGTGTGTCAAACCTGCCATCCAGGGCCCTGCATCCTGCTCTCATTTCCTGGATCATTAAGCGCTGCGAGGCCTCCGGGTAGTTATGCGCTATAGAAATGTAATTTTTCATTTCATTTCATTTGATTTCATTTCATTTCATCGCAGCTGACAAGAGACGTAGGGTTCTCCGCGTCCTCGGCTCCATGGGCTCTGTCCGCCATGTCAGCAGGTTTGTCGGTCGCGTTGTCTGTAACTTTCTCAAAGGGCAAAGTCCTTTGCTTGGGATCTTTGCGGCCCATGCCTCAGAGTAATGATGGGGCCCCACCAGGAAAGGCTCGGCGGGGCAGGCGAGTGGGCAGGCCCCGGATTGGTCCTAAGGCTTCACCTAGGCTGGACCGCTGAATATGGAAGTATAGGGAGAGTTCCCGGTGTTCAGCCCACAAAGCCCAGCCTAGCAGCAGAGATAGCGTGGGCTCCGCACCTGGCAGGGAGCAGTTTGGACCCACAAAGCGTGATCAGAAAGCTATTCGGCCCCTCTTGTCACAGCGTGTATGCCCCTCAAATTTGTCAGGGCCACATGCTAGGCAAGGCAGATAATGACCCATGCGAGAACAGCGACCCTCCGCCCAGCAGATCTTAAATAAGCCTGTCAGTGTTTATTTGATTCGTGGGGCCACCCGCAGTCTCCAGATCAGCGATCCTGATGAAGTGGTCTCCCAAGCTCTTTGGGGTAAGGAAATGTGGGACATATAGGGCTCCAATGGAGGGTGATGTGAATCACTGTTCAAGTGACCTGCCCCAGGAGAACTGGCAGTACAAAGAGATCTGGAAGCGTGTACTGCAGTAAATAAAGGGCGGTGCAGCTGCTGAACTTCGTGCAGGCCCCCAGGGGGCTGGTCAGAAGGTGGTGCACCGCTTTTGATTCTTCAATGCCAGCATCAGTATTTCATGTACTCCCGGGGCCTATTCTTCCATCTCCACCAGTGAGCAGGCCGTGCCGGGCCTATCGGGCCTGAGGGGGGGGGAGGGAGCAAGCACCACTCAGCTGGCCCATCAGTTGCTTCAGTCCCGAGCACGGAACCAAGTAGGCTGCCCCGCACACCCGCCAAACCCCCCAGGCGACTCGGGGGCCAGAAGGCCCTGTCCCCGATGCGGTCCCCTCAGCGGATCGGTAAACGCCGGGACAGGCCGCGCTAAGCAAGCCTCAGGGGGGGGGCGGGGAGGGCAGCCTCGCAACTATGGGGGAAAGCGATACCGGCATTGGGAACCCTTTGGCGGTCCCCGCTCACCTCACAGACGGGTCACAGCAGCTCTCCACTTCAGTGTCAGCAAGGCCATAGGCCACGGCTCTGGATGCCAGCACCCTTTCACGCAGCTGCTAAACTCCGGATCAATGCATCGCAGCGGCTACTGGCAGATATCACTGGATTCCTCTTCACCTCACGGGATCAGCGGTGAGCTTTCTGTGCCATTAATTGGGGCTCCACATGGTGAAAAAGAGCATGTAATGCATCCAGCTGATGGAGCTTCAAGCACAAGTGGCCTTCTTGGACGCTTGCGTGACCAAGCCCCCCCATCCTGCATTTTGTTGGCATGAAAGTCATCCACGTGTAGGGGATGTTTGCCATGACTCAACAATGGTTGCACTCATTTGCAGTAAGACTTAGACCTTTTGTGGCTCATTACTAGGTGTGTATGCTTTCTGGGGGCCTGCAAGGAAGTGACGCGTAAATTGCAGACGGTACAGAACATGGCTGTCCGGCTCCTTTGCAAATTTCCCAACAAGTCCTCTACATCCACCTCTCTACGAAGCCTTCATTGGCTCCTCATTGAAAATCGAACAAAATTCAAGGCCCTTTGCTTTATGCACAAAATCAACGCAGGCAGAGCCCCCCCTTACCTCAGAACATTAGTCCACCAATATTGCCCTTCCCGCACCCGTCGCTCATCCAACCAGCACAAGTTTCAGATCTCCAGGATTAAAAAAGCCAGAATGGGTGGTCGCCCATCTGCTTATCTGGCTCCATCGCTGTGGAACTCTCTCTCTCCCCCCCCCCCCCCCCCCCCCTGCATACTGAATCTGGCTACCTCAAGTTTCGCAGGGATGTGAAAACTTGGATGTTTAACCAATAGGCCTCCCCATTCATAGTCAAAATCTTGCCGGTGCTCTGCCCTCATCCTGTTCTTAGCACCGGGAAACCTCCGGGTAGCTGTGCGCTCTATAAACTTAAATATAAATAAATAAATAAATATGCTATTAGGACAATTGTAAATGTCTTATCTTGTACTTGTATTCTGTTCTGATGATTAAACCTGGCCTAAAGATAGCTTTAGCTGACTCTCTAGCCTCATGCTTTCGACAAAATATCATATAAAAAATACATAATTATAGAGGGGCTCCCAGTCAACAGCCATTCACCATTGGTCTATGGAAAAGTTACTCAAATTATGCTTCCTCCCACCACAGCACAAAGTATAGATAAACAGATCAACCCACTCCAGCCATTGGATGCTTTCACTCATATTGACTGCATTTTTCCCTTGCACATGTATACTTCCACATAAAAAAAACAGTGGCCCAAGAATATAACTTTTTAGACACTAGTACTTTCCAATGACTGCTAGTCCCTATGTATGATAGGGTTTCATCAACTTTTTCCATAACTCTCAAAACTTTTATTGTAATTTGCAATATTGACGTCTCTCTATAAACCAAAGTTCGTATGTTTAATTATTCTGTAGAAAATGAACATAGGTCATTAGAGAGGCTAGAGTGTATATGCAGATTTGTGATTGACACTTCACACACTTGTATCTGTCTTGAAAGAAACCTCTAGTAACTACTTGTGGAACTATAGCTTCAAGAAAAAAATGTTTCTGATTGGTATTGGGCATCTATCCTGGGACTTGTCTCCTGCTACAGACAACATTTCCTGTGATTAGGAAATGCCACCAATATCGACATCCAAAACTACTTATTTAAAAGCATTTATACTTAGCAGCGAATTATATTTCCTAAATATGCTAGGGTTCCATCAAGAAATGTATTAAAGTCATTTCGACTTATTACTGCAAACCAACTTTGGCAAATTAAATGATCCTATGGGAAACAAGCAGAAACCATTATAATAGCAAAAGAGTGTGTGCAAATGTATATGTTAATGCCACACCCCTCGGTTTGGTGAAGGTCATTTGAAGCAGTTGCATATCACATTAGAGGGACTTCTAGTAACAACTTGTGTAACTGAAGCTTCATGGAGGAATTTCAATGCTTTTGCATCTGACACGCTAGGAAAACCTATTGCCGACTAATGGTACTGCAGCTTTAAGAATGAATTACAATGATTTTGCATTTGAATGGAAAGGGGTCTCTAGTAATGACTTGTGGAACGGCAGCTTCATGAAAGAATTTTGATGATTTTTTTTAATTCACTCTAGAGGGACATTTAGTAACGCCTTGTGGAATTGTAGTTATGGAAAGGAATTTTTAAGATGTTGCATCTGACTCGAGAGAGACAACCTAAAAGATAGGGGGGCATATTACCACCAACTAGCGATAATCATCGCTATGTTGGTTTAGCGGCGATATTTTTATCGCCGAGCTGCGGCGATTTTTATCGCTTAGGAACCTTGCTATTATCAAGGTTTATCTCCCAAGCGATAAAAATCGGCCAAAATGCATGAATATCGCTGAAAAGTCAGCGATATTCATGCATTACCGAGCTAATGCTCTTAGCCATGTTATCCACCTACCATTGGCTAACATGGCTAAGAACTGCTCAGGGGTAGGTGTTAGCTTTTGGAGATATTAAAAAAAAATGCAGAGCGGGATCCCATGTTCCAGTTCACAACTGGAACACGGGATCCCACTCGGCATTTTTGTCAGTTCGCAAGCACCACTTTTGACTACTACTCGGACACTCACGAAAGGGAGCACACTCGCTCCTTCATCCCCTTAGCGGCTGTCGGCGGAATCTCCTGGCGGAATCACTTTCTTTTAGCTTTACTGAGCTCTAATCTCCCCGCCGCCATCATTGATCAATGCGCATACACAATCGGATTCTGAACGGAACTAGCAAATAACTCGAACACGGGTTCTCTTATCGGTCATAAAACCAAGAGTCCATAACTGTGACTCCCACGCTACACCTGGTCTAGAGCCTGGCCGGTTTGGAAGTATCACCGGCTTAGCGACCTTTCTTTCTTTTACCTGAACTACACAGCCCTGAGGAGACGCATTGCTATGCGACGAAACACGTGTCGGCTGGCTGCAAAAGACATTAAATGAAGATATTCTCATAAGACATTGTGGTTTCTCTGACAGCTGTATTTGATTGACACATGTGTCCACTGTGACACGGTCTAGAGAAAGAGAAAAATATTTACTGTGTTACTCTCTTGTTGTGTGCATTAGGTACCCTGCTTTTTGACTCGAGAGGGCCCTCTAGAAATCTTTTTTGGTAATTAGTGTCAAGTAGCTCTGCTCATTGTTTGCATGTTTGAAGAGTATGTGATTTTAACTTGATTCCTCAAATTGTTTACTTTTTACAGTATACTGTTTCTTTCTCTTCTTTTTCCTGCTACGTAGGTCCTGTGGCACCTGGATATTTTCCGTCGTAGCTTTCGACAGCTGGCATCCCACAAGTGTATGGGAGACTCGTGCATCTTTTGTGCACTTAAGGTAAAAGAAAATTAGTCAAAGTCTGAAAGCTGAAATGCTGAGTAAATTTGAATTTGGTGTCTCTGTATGGTTCATTAAGCTGACGCCAAAGTGAGTCCTAGTGATTGTGGTTTCATGTAGCTCGCGGTCCCAGATATAAAGACATTATTTGGATCAAGGGCCTTGGGAATCAGCCTTTGTTTATTGCTATTATATTGCCATCGTACATCTGTGTAGGTTCTATATAGATTTGCTTTACATTTCAAACACGCATTGGGAAAGCCAATCAGACTCAGCTCTGCAAGGTCTATTGACTTTGTTAATGTTTTTTTAAGTCATGTTGTTCAGAAGCGCTGCTGCCGTGCAGCAAGGCTGAAAGTAAAAAAAAAAAGCAATGACTTAGTCAATGCACCCCTAGTGAATATTGCAAGTAAAAGAAAAAAGTAGACCAGGCCAGAAAACTCCAGCAGTGGAAGGACACTCACAAAAAAAGAGAGTAATACTTGGGCCATGCTCCGGGGGCAAATTAGAGTGATGATGAAGCAATCAATAGTAAGTAATGGCCGGGCTCTTAGCTCCCTCTAAGCTAACAAAATGCTTCGCAAATGACAGTGCATGCATTGTCTCAGACGGCACCTAATAAGCAAGCAAATCATAATGACAGTAAGGCAAACTAATGGTTAGCAAAGGGCATGCTTTAAGTCCACAGTAGGTTTTTGGTATAGTCCATAAGAGGACCTTCACAAACAGACAGCTAAAAGCAAATCATGTTCATGCATTTTCTGATTTCGGACCTCAACTATTTGTTATGAAGCAACAAATCATTGTTTTACAAACAGAATTGAAGTTTGATATGAAAGCATATATGGTGTGGCAAGGCCTGTCATTGTATGGTATGTCATTGAATAACATGGCATTGAATGGCCCGTCAATAAATCATATGGTATGCTCTGTCAATGTATAGTACTATATGGCCTGTCATTGTATAGTAGAGTATGGTATGGCCTGTCATTGTGTGGTGTGGTATGGTATCTCCTGTCATTGTATGGTATGACATGGTAGGTCTGGCTTGTCATTGAAAGGTATGGTATGGCCAGTCTGTATTTGGCATGGTCGGGCCAGTCAAAGTATACTATACTATGCTGTGGTAGGGCCTGTCTTTGCCATGGTTTGCCTGTGATTGTATATTATGATATGGCTTGGTATGGCCTGTTGTATAGTATATCATCATTGTATTGCATGGTATGGTGTGGTGTGTCATTGATTGGTATGGTATGTTATGGTGTGTCATTGTATGATATGGTATGCTATCATATGTTACAGCCTGTCATTTTATGGTATTGTATGGTAAGGTGTGATCAATTTATGGGGTGCGATGGCTTGTCATTCTAAAGCATAGTATGGCCTATCATTGTATGGTATGGCAAGTTATGGTATGGACCATCATTGTAAAGTTTGGTAGGATAAGGTATGACCTGGGTTTGTATACTATGGTGTGGCCTGTTTTTTTATAGTATAACATAGTATGATATGGTATGATTTGTCATGGTATAGTATGATCTGTCATACTATGGTATGGTATGATATGGTATGTGTGAGAAGTTGGCCTGGTATATGATGTTCACTATTCTAGTGAGCACCTTGCACCAGTCCAAACAACCCTTATGGTGATGGTTGTAAAGTCAACCTTATAGACTAGCTATCCTAGTGGTAGCATGGACAAAGCAGTCTTAGGCTAACACTTCAGAGTGCATGTGAAGCCAATTGTTTTACCTATAACCATCCCTTGAATACCAAATGAAAGGACACCACACAAGGTATATATCAAATATATATGTATTTATTACTAACACAACCCCTCTGCACTCTTTATGAGGTCAGAGTTCGAGATACTGCACAAGTTACTCAATAAGCATACTATAAGTTGCACAAATACAATTCTGCCCTAGAGGCCTCACGAACCGTATACTAAAGAAATGGTATAAGAACCACTTCAGGAAAGGTGAGTGGGCCTAGGGCCTAGGAAATCGCTGGGGCTACACTGAACAACCAAAGGACTGGAAGTAGGAAACCCACAGGATGCGTGTGCTGTGTCTAAACACACACGCAGTTTACCATAGACTGTCAATGGGAATGTAAAGTTGTAAAGTTAACAAAGTAGTTGATTTCGGACACTTCCGGGTGGACTAACGGAAAACCCAGTTAAACTAGGACAATTGGATAGTTGTTACCCACGGGAGCACCGGAGTACTCGAGTTACCTCACCCAGGGAAGCCGGGGGCATAGGTGTTCTTTTGTGTCGGGTTTCGTTGTCGAATGCTATGGTGAGCTGCAAGAAGATGCTACAGGCGACCAGGAGGAAGATGTCCGGGTGGATCCAAGGGTGGATCGGAGTCGAGAAGAACCTGAAATCAGAGGGGACAGAGTCTGGGTCACTAACCAGTGACCGGGAAGGAACCGGTAAGGAACCAGGCGATGTCGAGATGCAATCAGGTGAGGATGTGAAGCTTGTCTCTGCAGCCACGTGGACCAGGAGGCGTCGACGACAACCAGGAGCTGGATACAGACTGTCCTACAAAGGATCTCGCTGTTGGCGGTGTCGGCTTCCGGATTGGAGTCAACAAGCCTTGGCAAAGGCAACCCACGCAGGAAGGGAAGATTGGCTTCTGTTTAGACCAGCAAGATCTTGGCAGCTTCCCCTTTACAGGAAAGCAGGAGCAAGCCCAGAGCAACCAGGCAAACTGTGTTGATTCAAAGTGATGTCTTCAGGAGGGCCACTAGCCAACGGGCTAGTAACCGCAAAGATGTGTCAAGGAGAAATGCAGGCACAGGCCCCACGCGACACTCGTGGAGTGTGGAGGGCTGAGCTTCGGTGCACTTACTGCTCGGGGTTGGGGCTTCTCAAACCCCAATGCACAACTTCGAGGATGCCTCAGAAGCTGCACATTTAGCAAAAAGCAGGTACTGCAGGATGTCCGGTCCCAAGTCTCTCGTGTCCGCCACGGGTCTCAGCTTTGCTGTGGATGTGGGTCGGAGTCAGAGAAGTCTGGAAGTCCAGAGGCTGCGTCGCTAAGTTGTCGGTATCCGGCTGGAGCGTCGACAAAGCAAACCGGCAAGTTACAAGGTGACCCAATATCCAATTAGATATGTACCTAAAGTACATGGAGTACATTTTACAGAGAGAGCAGATATCCTGGGGCCCTAAATATCAGGATTCCAGGCCAACTAATTCAAAAACCAGCTAAACACTAGGCAAAAAGTTGGGGTAACCATATAGTCAGATATCCACCTTCCAACAGTATGGCTTGTCATTGTATGGTATAACTTGCCATTCTATGGTATGGTATGGCATGGCCTGGCCTGTCATGAAATGGCAGTTCATTGTATAGTATTGTATGACCTATCATTGTATACTATGGCATGCCCTGTTGTATAGTCTGGTATGGCCTGTCACTGTATAGTATATTATTGTATGGCTTGTTATTGTATGGTATGTTATGGACTGGCCTGCCATTTAATAGTATAGTATGGTATGGGTTGTCATAGCATGGCATGGCCGTATGGCCTGTCATTGTTTAGTAAGTTACGGTATGATATGGCTTGGCATTGTACAGTATGGTATGGCATGGTATGGCCTGTCTACAGTGGCATATGGAACCCCCACACTAACGCAGCTTAAAGCAGGGGCTGCCACTGAGCACCATTGGCTGGTTATCTTTATCCTTCTGAAAATGTAATTGGTTGTTTAGAAGCCTTCTCTGTCTGCAGGCCTGCAGGCAAAATACTCATATATAACACTGTTGGGAATACAATATCAGAGGGGTGTGGGCGGTGGGCTGACCTGCACAGCACAACGGGAAAAAGGAATTATGAAAATAGAGTAAAACACAGAGAGGGAAACAAACAGAGGAGTGAGCACAAGAAAGATAAAGAAAAAGTAAGAATTCAAGACAAAAGATGAGTAAATAGAAAGAGGAAAGAAAAGAGGAGGAAAAAAGTGTGGGTATAAGGAAGGAAGAAAACTTGAAAGGAAATAAGGAAGACAAGTTGAAAGGCTGCATGGAAGGGAGAACAGAAGAATGGATGGAAACATGGGTATATTGGTGGGTCGATGAGTGAAAGAATGGAAATGGACAGATGAATGGATGAATAGATATGAGGGCAGAAGGATAGATGGAAGAAAGATGAAAATGAAAGGAGCTTTTCTAATGAGGATCGATCGCTTTATATGCTCAGTGTAGTTAGAGGTAGGATTCAAGTGGGGGTATTTTAATTTTCTGCCTATTTCCCTTGCCTGTCAATGTATATTGTCGGATGGTCAATCAATCAATCAATCAATCAATCAATCAATATCATTTGTAAAGCGCACTACGTTTATAATTTTAAAATAGGTTTCATCGCCCTGGTCAATATAAGAGAGCTTTGCTGCAGGAAAGGGTCATCAGGGAACCCATGGACCATGCATCAGCCGTTGATGCCTCCCTGATGTCTCTCCCTGACAAGCTGCACATGGCATGCCCTGCTGGTCTGAGCAAGGAATGCGGGGCTTAGCTCTGCTAAGACCATCGCAGACATTTGTGCTTGTGGGCATCTGAGGGGCAGGTCAAAGGTGAGGTGAAACTGAGCTGCCCTCACCCCGCAGAGGAGATCACAAGTGCCGGAAGGCCAAGGATCACACGGCTGGGAAAGCCTGCGCCACCAACTCCCCGCTTTCCCGGGGGGGGGGGTAATTAAGAAAGAACTGTCCTGTAGGTCCTAAAAGCCCCTCCCCCCCACTCCGCCATACACCCACACCAAAACTGGCCCCATGTCATGTGAGTCGTCTTCAACTGACCCTTGCTTCTTTACCCAATTATATTTGGGAGTCTTGGATTGTAAGTAGGAGCCTCGAAGCCCAACATGGCATGTGACGTTGCCTGGAAGGGAAACAAGCGTGCACACCTCTTGCAAGTAGGGTAATGGGGGGAGTGCGGCAGAGAGCAGGCAGCGTTTACCTTGCGGGAGCGAGCGCGGAAGTTGCTAACACATGACGCAGCTCGCTACAAGGGAATCGGTAAACGTGCACGTGTTGCCATTCAAAGCAATGCAACGCGTGCACGTTTGTGCCTGCAAAACCGGATCGATTTCAAAAGGTCTTTTTCCTAGGCAGCTCATGCGCTCTGCGTAGGCGAGCCCTAAAAAACACCATAGAACAATGGTAGTTTCAGTAAAGGCTTGTCGAGAGTGGCCGCGGTCCGTGCCGGTAACAGCGGTGGGGCCAGGTAAGGGGGTATTTCGAGGGACGTTGCAAAGGGAAAACTAATTCTTTATTTAATTTTCCCTCTGCATCGTCCCTCGAAATCCCCCCTTAAGCAGCCCCACTGCTCCACCGCTGTTACCTGCACGGACCGCGGCTGAGAGAGAAAAAAAATATGACGGCTTCACTTATCTGAACATATTGACTGTCCCTCACTATGTTCACCATATTCCAGAGTACATGGATCTTTTATTTTTTGAAGTACAAAATAGAAACACTAATTGTGGATAATGCTCTCTGCCGGTTTTAAGCTAGCTGCTTCCTTCACAGATTCGAGCATGTCAAATGGCATCAATTACACATTGCACAGAATCTGCTGCCTTTGCTGACCGTGCGTGTCTCGGACCTTCGAGAAACATCCAGGATATACATCTTAAATAGCCTTGCTAATGAACGCCCAGGGCCGGCGCTAGGCGTGGGCAGTGTGGGCAGCTGCCCAGGGCCCCGCAGCCTTCTAACTATGATGAGGCACCCCACAAGGACATCATCCTTTTGAAAATGTGCCATTGTACCAGTTACAGGTGGGCTTCCCTCGGGTGTGCAACCGTGGTGCAGCTCAAGGCCAGAGGCGGACCCCCCTCACCTGGACCTGGCTGTCATGGCCTGAAGGGGAAATATGACCCCCACGTCCCTTTCAGCTGTATGATAATTGCAGATGCTTGAACTGGACTGAGGAGGTGTGAAGTGAGCCCTGCCCCTGCATGAATGAAATGCAGAGCATCCTGCAGGGTTCACAACAAAAAAACAGACCTCATGTCACAATGGGCGTTGTTCAAGTCCAATGAAGAGAAAGGGAGAAGAGCAGAAAATGGAGTGAGAGGTTATTATTCTATTCTTTTTTTTGCAATTCTGTTTTTTTTTTTCAAACAAGCATGTTCATGCAAAAGAAACGTAAACAGAGTTAAACATACATAGTGACTCCAGTTGAATATAAGCACTTGGTGTTTTTTTAATTTTAATGTAATTTACATGAAAAAAGGAATAATGAAAAATTGGGTTGGTAAAAGAATAGTGGAGATAACATTAAGTTGGTAGGAGGCAAGGAGGAGTGACCCCACATCCATCCTCATCACTCCAAGGGGAGTGCAACAACCCAGCCAAGATACACCCAAACTATATAACCTGTCAAACCAAACACCATTCCTTGTTGTACACATCTGAAAAGGTAGCACTACTCCCCAGCATCATGTTTGTTCATATCTTAAATCCCGAAATCCAGTCTCCTGGGTACATCTAAGGAGGTCTGGTGCTCTCTTTTGCTTTTAATAGAAGTATTGAGGGAGAGGCACATCTAACAGGAGTTAAGCAAACAAAGGACAGTAAGAGGTGGGGCAGATGACAGAGTACACCCAGGGCTTTAATTGGGCCTGGTCTCACTGGGTCTTAAAAGGGGGCCTCGAAATGGGTCTCTAGTGGGCTCTGCTTTGTGCCCTGGTACAGGCGTTCCTTTGTTTTCCGGTCTGCAGTGACAGCGGGCACATCAATGTGCACTGCTCACCTCTCAATAGTGGAGAAGTTACGGCATGACGTCATGCCAAGTGAGCGTTGTAGGGAAAGGGAAATCCTTGCTTCTTACACCTCCCATGTGTCTGCTTTTTAAAACACAAGACACCGAGCGCTGTTGCGAATGGGGGGCCCTATTGAATAACGCACACTGCAAATTGCCACTACTCTTTTTGAAAGTCAGCAACATTGTTGTGGTGTCAACAGGGCTGTAAGTGGAAGCTTTTTCAATATTATATATAAGCCATAGTTGCTGCATATTTATCTTATGCAACTAACAACCACTGACGAAGGTAATAGTCCTGACTTATTGTATGTATAATGTTACATGTTGTATCATATATCTGGATGCAATGACAGAAACAGCAAAATACAAGTCGGGCGGCACACTATGCTAAGCACAGATTTTTAGCATATGTGTTTTAAGCCACGCCTTTAATTACATTGGCCACGCCCCTTTGAGAGAACCCCCCAGTTCTTTCATTCCACTTAAAGACCTGAGTATAGCAGAGAGGAGCGAGCTGAACATAAGGGGCAAAACAGATATATGGAACAAGACACTTAAGGGAAGGGAGATGGGGAAGGAGTGATGTACTGATGTGTATGTGATGACAGAATCAATGAGAGAAGGGAACAATCTTGGTTAGGTAAAAGGAGTAGCATGCAAAGGAGAAATGTAATTGGCTGGGGGGAGTGGGAGGATGGAAGGTGAGAAAATGTTGTAAAGTAACAAGAGCAGTGGTGTAACACAAAATGATGGAGACTGCGCTGCAGAATGTGATAATGGGCCCCTGAGTCTCCCACATTTCACAGATATTAATTGGCCCTGGGCTGAATGGGGGCCCCCTGAAGTGTTCTGGGCCCATCTGTGCTGCAGGGGCGTGTATTGTGTCCTGGCACAAGACATGAAGCAAGGTAAAAGGCCAGGGAGAAGAGTGATAAATAGCAGCGCATGTAGGGAAGAGGTGGAAGCTTGAGAGGCAAATACAACCAATTGAGGGTAGAGGTGAGAGAGAGATAAAACATGTAGAGTCGAGCATGGAGGGGAGAGGTGGACATAAAGGGGGGAGATCCAGTGAACGAGGCTAAGGCTGGAGAGTAAGATGAAAGGTGAAAGGCAGTGCTTGGATTGCAGAAGTAAGTATAAAAGAAGCTGAAACATCAGGAGAATTTAAGTGTCATGGAGAGGGTATGGTGAGTGTTGGATGTAAGAGGGCATGACAACCAAGAGCAGGTAAGAAGCAGGGGGAAGGTAGATTTCAGAGAGGTAGAACCAGTGAGAGAAGGTTAGAGGCTGCAAAGAGATGAGAGGTGAAGGGTTGAGCAGGTATCTAAGAGGTGGGTGTAATAAAGGCAAAATAAGTGAGAAAGGTAAGAGACTGTAGTAGAGATAAAGTGAAGTGTGGAGCATGGAAGGGTGATGTGGATGTAAGAGGGAGAAACAGTGAGACGAGGTGCGAGGCAGCGGGCTCATAGAGGAGAGGTGGATATAAAGTGGTCAGACCAGCAAAAAAACGTTAGGAGGACAGAGGAAGAAATGAGAGGTGAAGGGCAATACATGGATGGGGCATGCAGATGTAAGAAAGGCAGAACAATCAAGAAACTTTTACACAGAGAAGAGAAAGGGAATGGTGAGAGGTGGATGTAGAAGGCCAGAATCAGCTAGAAAAGTAAGAGGCAGTGGGAGAGATGAGGCATACAGCATGGAGGAGAAAAGTGGATATAAGAGGGACATAACGAGAAAGAGAAGAAACAAAGCTGGGGATGGCAAGGAGATTGAGTAAAAGTGGCAGAATACACAAAATAAGCTTTGAGGAAGAGATGAGAATAAGAGTAGAGCATGAACGGAAATAGGTGGTGTAAGTGGCAAAATCAGTGGGAAACAGCAGGATGAAAATGTAGAGAAGATGTAAATGGGGCAGAGCCAATGAAAAAGGTTATACGGCTGGCGAAGAGATGAGCAGTGAAGGTACTGTATGGATAAAAGTCATGGGTATACGAGAGACCGAACCAGCAAGAGTACATAGGCAGAGTGGCAAGAGAGAGAAGTGGATGGAAGAGAGAAAAAACACCAAGATATAGAGGTAAGATGAAGAGTCAGAGATGAGGGGAAGGTAGATGTTAGATGCGCAGCAGCAGCAAGAGAAAGTTAAAGGCTTGGTGAGAGATTAGAGAGGGAGATTAGACCAGGGAGGTGGATTTTGATGTAAAAATGGTAGAATCAGCAAGAGGAGAGAGGGAAGGAGGAAGAGGAGAGGTGTTTGTAACTGGGCGGGGGCAGTAAGAGAAGATAAAAGGAAAGGGGAGAAGGAAAAGGCATAGCTGTATTTAGGATGGAATAACAAGCACAGAGGATAAAGACTGGGTGGAGAGTTGAGAGGTGATGAGTAGGGCAGGGAAGAGAGATGGGACTGTAAGAGGGGCAGAATCAGCAGGTGAATATGAGAGGAAAGGTGGAATGATGAGAGGTAAAGAGTAGAGCACGGACGTATGAGGGCCAAGATCAATGTAAGAGTGGCAGAACCAGAGAGAAAAGGTAAGAGGATTGGGGATTGGGAAAAGAAGAGACATTAAGAGGAGAGCATGCATAGCAAGGTGGATGTAAGAGTGACTGATCCAGCAAGAGAATAAAATAGGCTTAGCAAGAGGGGGGTTAAAAGTAAAGCATAGAGGAGAGAGGCGGATGTAAGTGGGCAGAATCAACAAAAAAAGTAAGCGGTTGGAGGAGAGGTAAGTGTCTTTGAACTAGCATGTGCACCTAAGTACATTGAGACTCCTGCCAAAGTTTGCTATTACCTGTCTCCATTTTCCAAGTAGAAAATGTGGCTTTGATTTGCAATGTGTGTCATCCTCCACAAAGGTTTGTGATCTTGCACTATCCTCAACATGTCTCTGGAATTACATCCTGCTCTCTGTGTACTCTTATTCAAATTTGGCTTTTTTATAAAATTTAGTTCCCAGTTGGGACCCTTTCCTGCCCATTTCATGAATGGATATCTAAAGAAAACTGCCCCTGCTCTGATCTCCATTTGCAATATTGCCCTTGCCTTGTCATCTGTCTCTACCATGTAGGAAAAAAAAACCTAAAAAGCTGAGTTTGTTCCTCTGCTCAAAAATTCTTCAGCAGGTGCGAAGCTTCTCAGCATCTTCTAACAACTCTTGGTGCCTTTTTCAGAAAAATCCTTAAAAAAAGAAGTCAACTGATAAATCTCTTTCATAGGAACTAATTTGCTTATTGATCGCTTGCCAGTTGGATTCTGACCTCCCCATGGTTGAAAGTAGCATTTCTTGCTGTGTTGGACAGTTTGAGCCTGAATCTTGACGAGGAAGACAGAGCAGCCTTGATATTACTAAATTATAGTGTCACATTTGTCAGTTTTCCATCCAGTTCTATGTAATCAACTGGAACAACTTGGAATTCAAGGTATTTCCCTGGCATGGCTTATCTCTATCCTTTCGGAGAGGCCTGGCCTCTATTCAAGAAAATGTTTTGGACTTGCGTGCAATTCAGTAGAATTTTAGATAAAGACGAATTCATTAAACTATATAGCGAAACATCAGACATCTGCATCTTTAAGGGGGCTGGTTCCATACAGACTGCTCTTTGGTGGCCTGTTGAGCTGGGCCAATCAACCACCATGGTTGCGTTAACAACAAGATCTTGGATTTATTTTCCTACGTCTTCTCTCCTAGTCTGGACAAACAGTGTTATCTACTTCTACTACATCCATATGCAACACAAAATCCTGCATTTTCACCCCTGTCACTGCCGCAAGACAGTTGTACAGTCAATTATCTTCTCACAACCAGATTACGCAAGCGTGCTCTGTCTTAAACTTCTCACCTTTTGCAATTGGTACTGTTCAGATCATTAAGAACAGTGATTGGATTCTCATATGAGGCTGCCCTAGATGCTCTTTCTGCTTTCTGTTGATTCCCGCTACCAAACGATCTATCCATTTGCCATTGTTCAGTGCATAAAAGGGCCCACTCATTCTTCAGCACTGTATTATTCCTTCCATTTAATCCAGAATCCTACACTCAGTAACAACCATACTCCTGTCCCATCCTAAAATTAGGAGAGAACATATTAGTGGTAGATCATTCTCCTTTCAAGCTGCACGGGAATGTCTGTCTTGAGCTATGGTGCATCTTAAATCTTCTGGGGAAAAACTTAAAACTGGCCATTCCATACATTACCATAGCCTGTACCTTTTCCTTCGGAATCCCTTAGCGCCAGGATTTCCTCTTGGTGTGGTATTTTCATTCATCTCTTTCAATTTAACAATAACTAAAGACATTTGCTGCACAATTTTGTGTAATTTAACATAACACCCTGAGGAAAGGGGAAGGTGAAGACTTGTAAAAGTAGTTTGAAGGCCTATTAGGTATCTGCTCCAGCATGTTTTAAAGTTCATCATTTGTCACTAACTGTACAATAAACTAGAGCCATACATGCTACTGTAAAGCGCTCCGATACCCTCTGGTCTGGTCAGCGCTATAGAAAACTTCTAAAATAAATAAATGCTACACACTAGTTATCCTGTCCAAAAGAGCATTAAAATACATGTAGCAGGCTGCTGCACAGGGTCTGTCTGGTCATGCTCCCAAATATAGCCTGATCACTGTTTTTTTGTAAAATATGTTTATTACGGAAAACAGGAATATTAGCAACATACACCAGTCCCCTCCAGAACACAGTCATTTTGATTCAGAGTTGACCAAAGTCAATATTCAGGAGAAGACACAGCCTTCTGGCCCAATCCCGGAGGTCGGGCGGCGTAACGTGGAGCCTGATCACTGTTAAGTGCAGAATGACAATGGGAAGGCCTGGGCAAGCACAAGATGATGTGCGCCTCTTCCCACTATAAATTATCCCAAAACTCAAATAGCGACAGTCAGGCCTGAGGAAATTCCTGCTTTTCAGCAGTACAGTTTGAATTAGCCTTGAACTTAGAGCATTTGCTCTTTATATGTCCGAATAAAGTCGTTGTCACCGCCAGGTTATCATGTCTTGAGCCGATACATCGGTCCTGTCGGACCACTAATTCAAGGGACTTCATCTCTGTATGTGTTAAGCCTCCTAACGAGTATGTTTGCAATAAGATTTATACATTTTTTAAAATAACACTGAAAATGTATTAATTTGTCTATAAATGCAGTATGTATTTTCTTTTATACAATTTTGTGGTCCTCGAAAGAGTACCGAAACAAAAATAAAAAACTTTGACTTTGACTTTGAATTAGCCTTGCTTTAGAGATGAGAAGAAGGGGCAGCATACAGGAAAAGGGGGCTGCAGACTGGAGCTGACTGAGGAGTGAGTGCCTCATTCCATAGAGTACATCATCACACAAGTAGTGGTTAGCCAGTCACTGAGCTTAGGTAAGTAGGTGGCCAGTAGTTTTAGGAAGGCAAATCTTGTATTGGTGATTGGAAGGAACAAAAGAGTATGATTAGGTAGCCTGGGCCATGACTGGAGAAATGTATGGATGATCGACATGATCGTTCAAGGCTCTTGCATTCAGTTATCTCTTTGACCATGATCCAATGGATTTACCTGAGGGTAGGTGCAATTTGTTTGTTACTTCTTAGGCTAAATTTGAGTCAATCGACGTGTCTGGACCCTTCGCAATTTGGCAAGTGTCTTCTCAGATATTAAGGACATGTGACTTAAAATATGACTTAAAATCTTTAAAATTGCAAATCTCAGGGATTATGGGAGATTCATTTTGAAAGTTAAACACCACCTCCCCCAACCTGTTCAACATTGCTAGATTTGATTTCCTTGTAAGGGAAAACTGCACTAAGTCTGCTATATTAAATCCCTTTTGTTTTGTAACTTTAATTTACTACTTGTCTGTTTAGTGTCTAGCTCACATTGTAGCTTTTGGCAGTTTTTCCCCTGGATACACATTCTTGTCTCTATTTAGCCATCTCATCTTTATATCTTTGAGTTATTTCAGCTCTTTTCATCTCTTAAAAATGAAATTTGAGAGTAGTTAGTGGGTTTAGGCATTCAGTTTGTGGGAATGGTCTAGCTTTTGGTGCTCCTGCCTGCCAATATATTAGCCACAACACCTGTGTATGTCATCTGTGCCATCCTATTCTCTTATTTTCTTTAATCAGTGCTTTCTGTTGTTTACTGGACCATTTGCAGGCCACTCACCCGAACCAGCATGAATCTCTTAGTGTTGATGCCCATGCCTGCTAAAACCAAATGCCTTAACCTTGAACTTCACTGATGCAACAGGAGTATCAGGGAGACACATGAAGACCCACTGTATAGCTATGGGACAATCTGTTTTAGGATTTTAATCATGCACTATTCTGAAAACATCAGTTTTGGAGAGATATAGGCGTAGCTTTCCAACAAAGTTTGATGTGTTGCATTTCCACATAATAGAGCTTTTAAATTATAAAATATATTTTAATAGGGCTATTATTTATATTTGTAGCCATCTAAGTGATATCCACATTAGAGAAGTAGCTTCTTGCAAAGCTACTTCAACAGTGAGAGAAAAAGCTTGGTCAGTTGGCACTTTCTATGATGTCACTTCCTGTGATATTACATTTTATGAAAATTAGAGGGGCCTTGCATGTTTTTATCCTGCCCGGAGCCCCACAAATCCTAGGACCAGCCCTGCCAAGGGGGCTGTGTCTTTGCCCAGGCAACTCCATGGTAGTCTTCAATATGGAAGCCTGAACAATTTAAATCAGCCCCGGATGTACCTCCATTCATTTTATTCCCTTGTGGGGTGGGGCTAAAGAGCTCTCAGTGGGTGGGACGAGCAGCTGGGACTGAAACTGAGAAATGTGCATGTCAGATTGGCTAGTATTTTTGCTGTGGTCAGCCTTTGGTGAATAACTTATTTGCTATAATTTGCTATAATAGCTTATAATAAAGATGGCTCAGGTGCCAACGTCTTGCCATACGATTGAGTTCCTTGAAAGTGTTTCACGCTAACGCATCAAAAAGCAGAAATTAGATTGTGGCATTAGTGTGGTGTGTGGAAGTTTGTAAATATCTCATTTGCAGAGTCCTACAGTTTCTTTGTTTTTCAATTTCTAATGCAAATTAATAAATCTTGTTTTTTCCAATGTCAAATGGGACATGGAGTAGAGCTGCTTATCTAAGTCCATTGTACAATCTTTTGGGCACTAGTGGTAGAGCTATTGAATAGATGTTAACAACAATTGTCCTCGTTCTTCCCCAGGAGATCTTTAACCAGTTCCAGTGCAGCAATGAGAAGGTGCTCCCTTCAGATGCCCTCCGCAGTGCTCTTGCCAAAACCTTTCAGGACGAGCAACGTTTCCAGCTGGGTATCATGGATGACGCAGCAGAATGTTTTGTGAGTATTATGTCTTTGCCTCTCAATGCATATTTGAGAGTGTGATATTGTATAGTTCAGCACAGGTCAGTGAAATGCTTTTCAATGAAGTATTTACAGCACACTGTGGTTTGTGCAGGATGCTATTAGAGAGTTCTATGTAGCAATTGATAAATATCCCTTATCACATTGCACAACACATTACATCCATTACGGTCATTATATAATTCTCAACTTTGTAAATAGTCCGTCCAGCATTTGAAAAAGTCTGTAATCTTAGCCATGTCTTAAAAAGACCATTCTTCCTTTCTTCCCATAAAAGTCAGCAGGGGTGGCTACTCCACAATGGCAGAGGAGCGTACCCCACTGGCTCAGAGCCAGCAGGTTAAAAAAAAGGATATTCTATCATTGTTTTATTTTTCACCTTCTGGCTGAGCCAGCATGCATAGTGTGGGCAGGGCTGGGGCTTTGGAAGGGGGAGGAGGACTGTTTTTGCTCTTCTGAGTGCGCATGTGTGTTTGGCCTGTCGTTATAGCCCGGCCAAACACACATTTGCATTTAAGTTTCTCCAACCAGGCATTTTGAACAGCTGGGTTTGAAAAACAACACAAACTCCCTGTCCTGAGCGAAGCGTCAAACCAGCCACCTCAGGCCAATCCCTGCGATGCTCTCATAGCATGACAGCAGCATGAGAATTGCACAGGGAGCCTGTGATGCTGCTCAAGTGTCTGTTGGGATCAGGAAAAACACAGAGGAATGACGCAACGTGGAAGGCAGGCGTTAGCTTCAAGGAAGTTCCTTTAAAAAAAATAATATTAACTCCCCCACCCCCACCCCCGCCCTCACCCGTGACTCCTCCACCTGCCTCACCACTTTTTGTTTGTGTCGGCCGCCATTGAAAGACAGCTCTTTTTCAAATGGGTAGGTCAACTCTTGGAGTTCTGAATCTTCTCTATCTAACTTCTCCATTTGGGCATGCATAGAAAACGGGGTTCATTTGTATGGCATGGATTTTTTACAGTTCTGTTGCTAGAAGTCGACTTTGTTGAGTTTGAACTTTTAATGTTCAAAACTCTTCTGTGGTTTGTGATATTACCAAAGTACAAGCATAGTTAATTTTTTTACATTTTTATATATTTCGATTTATTGATTATAAATTAACTACTCCCCAAATTGTAATGATGGTGAGGAGATGGTGCATGTTTTATTTTGAACCACATGAGCTTTTCCAGACAGAAGACCTGACATTTCTTACATATACTAGAAAGCCTGTTCAAGTTTTAATATAAATGATGTTTTAGTGCAGTTAACGCTGAGCAATTTGGAATCATGTGTAATGCACCCACACAGAAGAAGTGGAGTGCCCTTTGGTACCCTTACTCACCTCTCTAGCTGTTTGTTTGAACCCCCCTTTGTGAGTCTGGCAGTGAAAACCCTCACCCACTGTAGTAGAGGCATGCTTCATCATCGGCCTTCTATATAGGGGCTGAAACATGTCGACGATTATAGGGTATCAGGATCATTACATCCTTATCCCCTTTATTTAATCCAAAACAACTGCAAATAAAGGTACACCTTGGTTGTTTGAGGTATTTTTATTGAATAGGACCCCAGCAGGAACAATATCCAAAGTCTTCCTTGGAATATGTCGAACCCATCCGGGTTTGTAGGGATCAGGGTGAGACCCGATGATGGAGCATACCACGGCAAGATTGGGCGAGGCTCTAAAATAGAGAAAAAAAACGTTTCTTTTCTTGTGCCAGCAGGGTGCTTAACTAGAGGTTGAATCTGTACCTCTAAACAAATAGACTACGTATGAGATATTGATTGCCTTCTCCATCACTTTTGCTGGTATGGGAGCATGGTTTCGGCAGAAGTTGCACGGTTGTTTCGGGTCAGCTGATGCTTTTTTAAGGACAGTCTTCCCTTCTGGGGTTTCCAGTCGTTCGGGCATGTGGCAGGTGCAATGGAAGGGTTGATTATGTAGGAGAGGGTGGTGCTGATTGGTGATGTTCCCAGGTTGTAGATGTGGTGAGGCCCCTGAGTGGCTGGATCGCATGATCTCTGCTGTATCGTGTCTAGTGAGGGGTGTCCATTCGGTCAGGTGGGTGTCTTGGTTGGTGGTGGGTAGTTTGACAATGCAATCACCAGGGCCAGGTTGATGTGAGAAGTTTCTGTAGATGTTTGTGATTTCCTTGTGGAAGAAGTCTGATAGGTTTTTGCAAAGTTCTCAGGAGGGGTAGATGTTGTTGACAGATGTGGAAGGCATAGTGAAGTCCTTTAATAATAGAAAAGATATCCTTGCTGCTGGTAGAGCTTCCTTCGATGCATTCAACTGGTAAGGGTTTGTTTGTGTCTCATAGCTGCTGATGTAGCATTTGAGAGCAGCCTTGTAGGTGGCTCTGTCTGAGGTTTTGTGGCTGGTTCTCCATTTCCTTTCTATCTGTTCACAGTGTTATTTAGATTCTTGGTGGTCCTCTGTTAGCAGGCTAGCTTGCTTGTTGGATCTTCTTTGTTTGTTGGGTTTGATTGGTGTGAGGGAGTCTGCGGAGTTCCCATTGTTGAATGTTGTGATGTCCTTTTTGAGATCATCTGTGGGATTAGGTTTATCTGTGCTAAGGACACTGAGCCAGCCAGTTTCAGAGATTTTTCCCCAGCTATGTCTTGGTAAGCTGGAGGGTACATTGACTTGCAGTGTGTTGATTTTGTTGTGGATGACGGAGTGGCCAGTCCATGTGAGCGGCGTAGAGGCGTATTTAATGCTGTTGCTGGTAGTGAAGATGGGTCCAGTGCGTGTCCTGGGGTGTGTGTTGGTGTGGACAGTGGGTTGAAGCGGGCTACGACCGATGTTGCCCAGTCTTTCAAGGAGTGCTGTGGAGCAGTGGTCTGTTCTATATCCCAGGTGTAAATGTATGTTGCCGAGCAATATGTAGGTTCTGGGGTTGATGGTGAATGGGATGACTAAGGGCCCGATGTAGGTCGGTCGGTAACGGCCGAAAATCGGTATTTTCGGCCGTTACCGATCGGAATACAGACAACGGGATGTAGGAGGCCGAAATCCAGCGAAATCGGCGATTTTACCGAATCGGAAAGTCACCGAGTCGGTCGGATTCCGAATCGGAAAAAAGTAGTAATCGGAAAAAATCTCCGATTCGGTAGATTACCTATTCGGAGATTTTTCCGATTCCTACTTTTTCCCGATTCGGAATCCGACCGACTCGGTGACTTTCCGATTCGGTAAAATCGCCGAATTGGTATATATTCCGATTCGGTGAAAATCCGATTCCATGCGAAAACCCTAAGATTGAGATGTAGGTAAGCACAGAAATACCGATTTTGCTCCAAATTCGGTATTTCAGAGTCGGAAATTACCATGGATTGGAATCAGGTGGTAACCAGGTGCAACCTATAAAAAAGGACCCAAAATGCAGTTCTACTTGCAACATGGCAGCTTTCTATGTCATAGCTAGACGGCTACGGCTACAGCAGGAAGGAGAGAGGGAATGGCAGAGAGAGGAGCAGGTGTACAGGCAGAGGGTGACCCTGTGCATGCTGACAGATCCAGAGATCCTACAGAGGTACAGGCTGGAGGCAGACACCATCAGAGACCTCATCAGGGACCTCCAACCCCTGTTGCAGCACCCCACCCCAAGGGCACATGCAATCCCTGTGCAGGTGCAGGTGCTATGCTGCCTACACCTGCTGGCGTCTGGCAGCTATCAAAGTGTAGTTGCTGTGGCAGGAGGGGTGACCCAGAGCAGCCTGTCAAGGTTCTTCCACAAGTTCCTTGATGCCATGATCCAGAGGATGGCCCACTACATTTCCTTCCCTTCCACCCATGCAGAACTGGCACAGACAAAAGCTGAATTCTATCAGATGGCAAGATTCCCCCACATCATTGGCTGCATAGATGGCACACACATACCGATTTGCCCCCCTGCTGACACCGAATACGTATACCGCAATCGGAAGTCACGGCACACCATAAATGTGCAAGTGATATGCAATGCCAAGTGTGTGATCACTGACCTGGTTGCAAAGTTTCCGGGGAGTACCCATGACTCCTATATCTTCCAGAGTAGCGGAATTTATGCACGGCTGATGGCAGGGGAATTTGGCGAAGGATACCTCCTAGGTAAGACACAGTGTCGGACCCCCATAACCAAAATTGCAGTGTGAAATACATGTATGCATGTGAGTAATGTTACCCCTTCTCCTTCTAGGCGACAGTGCATATGCCCTACGCTCTTTCATTCTCACACCTTACCTCAACCCCTCAACACCCAGCCAAAGGAGGTACAACCGTGCCCACAAAAGCACGAGGAACGTAGTGGAAAGGACCTTTGGCATCTGGAAGAGCAGGTTCAGATGTCTGCACAAGAGCGGAGGTGCAAGGCAATATACCCCCATCACCTGCTGCAAGATTATTGCTGTCTGTGCAATGTTGCACAACCTTGCAGTCAAGAAAGGCACTGAGGTAGAGTTATCCGACTACGAGGACCCTGACGATGACAATGCTGTCCCACTACCACTACCTGCTGGAGTCTCTGCACCATCTGACGGCAGATACAGGCGTCAGGAGATCACAGACAACTATTTCTGAGTGAGTACAGATGCACAAACAGGTCAATGTATGTGTTCAGAAATTAAATTTAATAATGTTGCATCAACGTTACTGCACTGATGTGCAACAAAAGAAAAGTTAAACAACAAGGGGTAGGAATGTCCAATGTCCGGGTTGCCTCACCCGCTGTGGCAGTCCTATTTTTTGCTGCGCTTAGCAGGCCCACTGGGATGAACCTCACCCCCTTCAGAATGCCCTGCAGCCTCAGCTGAGCGCCTGCTGCTCCGGCGCGGCTCTGACGCAGCGCTGGCCGGGCTGCTGCGGCTGCTGCTGTCCCCAGCCTCGCCCAGGACGGGATTCACTACGGTGTTGGAGATGAGTAGTGTCTCCATGGCTGTTGTTATACGGCCCATGCCCCTAGTGACCTCGGACATGTTCTGTGTGAGGCTGGCCTCCATGTTTGCCCCACGTTGGCATAGCTGGGCAGTCGCAGCCGCAAAGCGGTTGAGTGACCTGTTCGTGACTCTTGCATCCCTGCGACGACTCAGCTCATGGTCATCCAACCTGTTGCAGAGCTGGGTGATGGCAGTGGTCATTCGGCCAATTGATGTTGCTATTTCCTTGTTGCTGTCAACGAAGGTTTTGAAGCCCTGTGTCATCTCACCCATCTGCAGGTCGTGCAGGCGCAACTGGCGATGGCAGGCCAGGATGGATTTCGCCTGCATCCTCTGTATTGTGACCATGCTGGTCTCCAGCCCTGCGAAGACGCTGCCTCCCGGTGCTGGTATTGGGCTGCTGGTAGCACGTGGCCTACGTGGAATTCTGCTGCCCTGCTGTGTGTGCTCTGGTGTCGCTGGTGTCACGGGGTCTTGTGCAGGAGCCTGACCCGCTGCCCCCTCCATGATGACTAATGGAGCTACTATTCTCCTCCGGGCCGGGGAAGTGGCAGGTGCAGGGTGGCTCTGTGGTGGTGTGTTCTCCGGGGAGAATACCAATGAGGGCGACTGAGACTGAGACACTCGGGGGGAGTGTGGAGTTGTGAGGGAATGTCCTGTGTCCTCCTCATTTGCCAGGGCACAGCTGTTGTCCTCCTCCTCCTGTGCTGCTGCACTGGTGCTTGCCACCGCCGCACTGGCTGTTGGTGCTGGAGCTGGTACTGGAGCTGATGCTGCTCCCCCGCCTGATGGTGCCCCTAGGTACAAAGAAGCATTTGTCAAGTGGGTGCTAATGTGTTCCAGTCACAACTATTAAAGCATTGCACGTCTCATTACAAACACGTTGAGGCTGTATTACAGTTATTTATCTCATGCTTCTGCTGTGGCATTTTTGGTAACTTTTGCTGAGTACATTTAGCTAGATGCATTGCTCATGTCTGTTGCTAGCAGTACTGGCCTGGGGTTTGGTTGTGCATTGGGTCTATAGGGGAGGTGTCTGGTATGGTGTGTCAAGTTGCGCATGCTTCTTACCTGTAGCTGTAGCTCGGGATGAGCTATCCAGGTCCCCAATTCCCACGACACTGGCCCTCTCGATGGTGGTCGCCACTAGTTCCTCCAGCTGAGTGAGGGGTGGCGCACGGTTTGTTCCTCCTCCAGTGAGTCCAGCCTGCTTGTGCAGGTCGGCCAGTTTGCGCTTGGTCACGCCACGGATGTCATAAAACCTCTTCTTGAGGTCGTCTAGGCTCCTGTGGGTGACACCAACTGCATTCACTTTCTCCCCGATGTCGATCCACAGCCTCCTCTTGGTGCTCTCCGGGACAGTCAGGGACTGCCTGCCATATAGCTGGGTGTGCACCCTCACCACCTCCTCCACCAAAGTTTGTAGCTCCACGGTGCTGAATTTAGGATTGCGCTTACGCCCTGCCTTCTGGCTCTCTATGCTGGTGTCCATGTCTCTCAGGGATCCTGCTCACAATGCTGCTCTCTCTGTGTTTGCTCAGCTCAGGCAGCTTTCCAGAAAGTTCTGATGAGTTGCAACTGCCTGGGTTGCCACACCCTGTGGGGGAGGGTGCTTACAGCTCATTGGCTGATGTCTTTAGTGTCACTCAACCTGCTCGGCAAAACGGCATTCTCCGAATCGGTATTTTCCGATTCGGTATTTTCCGAATGTGTTCGGTAAATACCGATTCGGAATGTATAATGCCTTCCTATTGGCCTTTCGGCCCATGGGGCGTATTTATTATTCCGATTCGGCGTTTACCGATTCGGTTGGTTCCGCATTTTTTTTTTCCGATTCGGACTTGTCCGACCCGGCCTATACCGAATCGGTAGTTGGCGATTCGGTACGTATCGACTCTCGATACCGAATGCTACCGAATCGGTATTTTTCCGATGATTATTTCCTACATATCATTTTCCGATTTTGAAATACCGATTCGGTACGGATCGGTATTTTAAAATCGGTAAATGCGTTTTACCTACATCGGGCCCTAAGTTGGTTATGGTTAGTAAGCGAGAGTCCCTTTCAGGTTGAAGTTATCAGAGATTTGCAGCTTGAAGGGCAGGTGTTCCGTGAAAAGGGTGACATTCTCCACTGATGTTGAGCATTTGATTTATCCCTTTAAAATGATTGGGAGTTCTCCTCGTCGTGCGATCCTGGAGCATGTTGGGATTGCTGCAGTGATGTCTGGTTCCCATGAGGAATCAAGCTAAGTTTCCAGGAGGAAATCTGATGTGTATATACTTAGTAGGTCCAAGATGTCAGTCGCCTGTTTTCTAAGTGATTATGTGTTGAAAAGCATGCAAGCTAGTAAGTGTTTTCAAGTGAGCTTGCTGTGGCATTTGGTGTTGGTCGTGTTACTGGCCTATGCGTGGGGTGTGTGTGAGAAAGACACTGTAGGAGAACCTGCAGTGGGTGCAGCCAAATTAAACTCTCACCGTCCAGAATGGCCAAAAAACATAGAGGCCGCTGATGCTGCTTTCCGGTGATGGGTCAATAAAGTATTTGATTGCTGTATCCTCGCAAAAATGACCCATACCAAGCGTATACAAACCAATTCATGGTATGTTGAGTCCTTGATTGCAAAAAAGAAAAAATGTAAGATCCTAGAACGACCCTGGAGAAGATCTTGCGATCCCGCTGAATGGACAATCAATAGGAACACAGTTAAAGTTTACCATAAACTGGTCCGGAAGACCAAGGAAACATTCTAGCTAACATGATCACTGCTAGCAGCAATCCAACCAAAACCCTTTTTTCCCTCAAGAAAGTATTGGTAAACCCCCGCCTGCTGCAAATAGCACCATATCCTCCAACTCACAATGCAAGACATTGGCTAGATTTTTTATTAGCAAGGTAGAACACATCTACAGCGCATTCTGCCCGGGGAAGGCTTCCTCACAAACACTGCATCCCATTCCCTCCAGGATCTTCTGCCAATATCCTCTAAAGACATGGAGGCCCTGTCAGCTAAGGTAAAATCAGGTTCCCCTGACGACCCTTTGAAGCCAGACAACTTCAGAAAATTCATAACTGCCTCCTGTCGGAGGGCCAGGAGCTGATCAATAAGTCACTGTCAGTGGCGGCAATCCCTAAGTCCTGGAAACATGCCAAAGTTATCCCCCTGTTAAAAAAAACAACGCTGGCTGCGTCTCTGTTGGAAAACTTTCGTCCAATATCTCTGCTCACGTACCTCGCTAAAATCATGGAGTCCTATGTCAACACCATCTTGAGCCAATACCTGGAAGCAAATTCGATCCTTGATATGTCACAAAACAGCTTTCACCCTATACATAGCACCGAATTAGCACTACTTGCAGTCATGGAACAGTTACGGTCCACCTTGGACGAGGGCAGAACCGCTGCACTGATCCTGCTGGGTCTCAGTGCGGCCTTTGACATGGTCTCCCTTAAGAACCTGCTACATCGCCTAGAGGAGACCAGGGTCAATGGCAAGGCCCTTGTCTGGTTCTCGTCCTTCTTGGCTGATCTGTCTTTCCTGGTCTATTCTCCCCCTTTTACCTCCAGTTCCCACCATCTCTGCTGTGGTGTTCCTCAGGGATCTGCCCTGAGCCCCACTCTATTTAATATCTACATCCGCCCTGTGGCCCTCTTGTCCAAAGCCCGGAACATTGCCATGGTATCATATTCTGATAATACTCAACTCACCTTTTTTAGCAACTCCAAGCAGGTTCAGTCGAAATTCCAAGACAACTTCACGGCTATCTCTGAATGGATGCTGGATAACTACTTACAACTGAATTTTACCAAGTCAGAAGTGCTCCTGGTGGCCCGAGATACCCACCTATGGGGCAATCAATGGTGGCCGGTGGCCCTTGGAAACACCCAAACTGAAATCTGTGGTCAAGAACTTGGGAGTATTGGTGGACGGCGCCCTCTCGTTTGAGGGGCACGCTAAAGCAGTGGAGGCTACTTGCTTTGGTCTCTTACGCGGCCTGAAACCCATTTTGGGATTTTTTGACGCACAGACCTGACAGATTATTGTCCAATCCACCATGCTGTCTCAGCTAGATTACTGAAACGGGTTACTACTTGGTGTTAATAAAGCTGTGACCAAAAGACTTCAACGGGCACAGAACACCGCTGTCCGTGCGCTCTTTGCACTAGCTAAGTATTGCCATGTTTCAGACCTTCTTCACCGGCTCCACTGGCTGCCTACACAGCAGAGAGTCTACTTTAAGACTCTGTGTAGGACACACAAGATCCTGTGTGGCCTGGGTCTGCAAATTTGGAGCGAGCTGTGCTCGCTGTATGTCCCAGCTCAAGCCTTGCGCCCTGCAGACCTGCATTTGGCCCATGCCTTGCGGGTGCCCACGACAAGAGCTGCATTTGGCCCATGCCTCGCGGGTGCACAGGACAAGAGCACTCATTCGAGGCACTGGCACCCACCCTTTGGAATTCCATCCCTCTTGCTGCCCGTAGCACGCAAGACCATTGGGCTTTCAGGAAAATGATCAAGACGTGTTTTTTCTCCAACCACTAGCTTCCTCGCCTTTCTGCTCTGTCGGATTTAGCGCTGGAACGCCCTGTTGCTGGGGCAGCCATGCACTCTACAAGTGCGTATGACATAACATAACAGGTAAAGGCTCCTACAGTGGTGTGTGGCTCGGTTAGGCAGCATGACAATTAGGCAGTCCTGAATCGATCGACTGAAGGAGGGCTGCAGAATATCTCTGATTGGTGATCGGACCAGGGTCACAGGTCTGGGCATGGTCCAGACACGGATGGGTGCAGATGGACTTGCCTTTGATGCTCTAGTACTGTGGTCATGAAGCTACCACCATTAAGCAGGCCCTGGGAGCAGCAGCGGTGCGTCCATTGGGGCGTAGGGGCGTAGCCCCACTAAGCCACATGGACGCACCGTGGTATTTTTGGTAATTACCTCTGTGTTATTGTTAATAGCGCTGCCGGCCGGGAATCCGCCGGGAGTGGGACACACCCGACTCAATCGGGAGTGCGCAGGGGGTGGGGCTGTCTGGGCTGCTGCAGCTTGAGTGACAGTCCACACTCAGCTGCAGCAGTACTGCGCATAACCAGTTATGGTGCCACCTTGCCCGAGCATGCGCGCTAGACTTTCCCCATAGAGAGGGACCAAGGGGGTGCTGCTTCTTACAGCAGCGCCGCCGCTGAAACAGGTTGGAAAAGGGCGAGTCGTAAATGTGCCCTCAGCGCCAGGATTGGAAGGTGTCAGGAGTAAAGGCGGGCATTAGCCCGGCCCTGGCATCGACCCGCGTCAGTGCGTGTGCTCGCGCCAGCACCTCTTGGTGGGACGTGTGTTGCCCTGTTCTCTCGCCGGCCAGGCCTGCCTGCCTCTGTTGATCCTGCCAGGTCGGGTGTATCTGTGTAGGGGCCATATTTGTTCACCGTAGTTTCCAGACCAGTACCCCCTTCATCATGCAGTCGGAAGGCCGGTCGTCTCCCTCGAGCACACGGTTCCGAACTGGGTAAGTGAAGTGAAGTGACCGTTATTTTTTTAATTAAATTGGTTTATTATAAATGAAGGTTCAGGACACATACTTTCATGGGTGCACTGTGCGAGGAGGCAGTTCTGGGGATGGCCGATCCCCTTTTGAGCAGGTCCTCAGTTACAAATGAGAACTACATGCACTTTTATTGTACACAGTGGCATCTTGACACGCACTCTGTACACGTGTACCGCTTTGCCGTAAAAGTATTTAAGCAGGCCTTTTGTAGGTTTGAACTGAGGATAAAAGGTGTGTTGGGCTGCATTCTGTAGATCTCTTAAAGCTGCGTCATAAAAGTCTGGGGGTGGAGGCGGTTTGGTTCTAGAGGAAGTTGAGAGATTTCCTCAAAGGGGGGACTAGTTATACTACCTCTATATTTTTTGGGGGGAAACTCACAAACCATCGAAAACAAGTGGCTGGCTGCCACCCACTCGATTTCTGTTCAAGTTAATATTCAACGGGCAGGGCATTAGTTTTCAAGACCACACAAGTCTTTTCGTAGATTCTGGATCTGAAATATACAGACTTCTCTCTTTAGAATTACATTTAAAGGACCTACGAATCCTGCATAGTGTGTTCGTTTCCTAGGGTCAGTGCTGCGTAGAACTTTCTAGGGTTCTTTTTATACTCTAGATGTAGTACCTATAAGGCACAAGGGGACTGGGCTGGGAGCTGGGGAGGAAACCTGAGATGGAGGGGTGCCATCAAAACAACTTTTGGTAAAGTCAATAGGTTTTTGTTCAGTGAGCAAACACACACAACCTTAGCACCATGGACTTCGATTCATCAAAAATTCAGATGACGTGCAAGTGACATCACACACCTTTTGACCTCAATGCAATGACATCACAGTTGACTCTGTGTCATATGACCGTTGACCCCGAATCGAAGGAAGTAATGCCACATGAATTCTATCCTGATGGCATCACTGTAGTTCATGTTACTGAAGTGTAGCATATAAATAAAAGTGAAACTTTATTTATAAATGACAATACAATTTACAAAAAAGAGATTTATAAACACAGTAGCGGTCATACCCACAGATATTGATCCATATGGACCATATATTCAATATGAACTATGTTATTGATTTAGTAAACGCCTTATAATTGTTACCAGTTTTTCGCTTATGATCACTTACTTATAAAAAACCACCACACCTTTGACACATTGAGGTGACTGGCACTGGCACATCATCATTCATTAGGAGTACGTACATAAAAGGGCTTTTGGTGAGTTCTCTTCATCCATAGATCTGTGCAGCAGTCATTCACATATTGCGTCTGCCCACTTCCGCACACAGCATGGAGCAAGGATCAGTCCATTTTATTCCCTTATCCAATGACTGCCCTGTGCTGTGAGTGGAGACATTTTGCCTGATATATATATACACACCTGCCTAAGAAGAAGCTCACTTCAGTACCAGGGATGGTGAGCTGATAATTAACTTTTTCAATATTTTGTCCTTTTCGACTATCCTCTTACTGTTTTGTATTCATCCATATGGTTTTAAAATTTGTCTTAAGGTTACAGTAGTTCAGAGCCAATAATGCCTATTCTCTGTGCCAATAAGAAGCGCATTTCCCTGTGACACACATTTAAACTAAACTGGATTTCTATGTACACTTACCTCCTAGGAAAGGCCAATACTGTTCTATCACAGTTGTATTTGATTGCAATTTTTTTTATTTTAAATTGTTATTGCGAGCATGTTATGCCATGCTTAGGTGGCATTTTTTTTATTTTTTGTAGCATGCCCTCGCAATAATAGAGAAATAATAATTTCACCATTTTGCTGAGGTCAGGCTTATGTGCTTCACGCATTTACAACAATGAAGCATTGCATCAAGTTTAAAAAAGTGTTCATTTTATTTGTTTCATTGTATGATGTATTCTCAAGGGCGCTGCACTCCTGAATGCATTTATTTACCAAACAGAATGTAATGTCCCAGTGGGGGCTGTTTGCCGTCTGTTCTTGGCTCTGCTTTTGTCACCTGTGAGGCCAGGGATCGCTAAAGATGTGCTATTGGTTGCATGAGGCAAGCCAGCTGAGAGACCTGACAACCCTCCAAGCTCAGCACGTTAGAGCGAAACACAAAGGCAGGAGCCAGCAGAGAGGACTATACAAGTCCCTCATATGGTTCAATGCAAGCACTCGACTGGCGGTGGAAGGACACACCCAAGTAGTCAACAGTATGGTATAGTGGGCTGTTCAACGGTACATCGCAGGTAAAGACATCGTATGCCTTTACCACATATTTTTCACCATGCACGTTTTTACCATGAACATGCTTTTACAACGCAGGCCATTACCATGCATTGCTTTTATATATCAAAACAATATATTTGTGGGGGGAGACCCCCACACCCTCAACTCCGTGGTAAAGGCATGCGTGGTAAAGGCATGCGTTGTAAAGGCATGCATGTGGTAAAAATTTGCGTGCTAAAAAATGAGTGGTAAAGGCACAACAAGGTAAAGACTTTGTTGGAAAGGTAGTTTGCTGGTATGATGTAGGTGAGAGATAATTACTCCACTGGCCCGAGCTGAGTCATGATTCAATTCAATTTCAATGAAAATGTATTTAGTCAATTTTAATCTATGATTATTCACAGAAATTAAAAGTAGTCTGAGGCCAATTGCCTTGTCCACAAAGAGAATGTCAAGCAGTACACTCATTGCAGGCATTCAAGTCAAAACAGGATTCTTTTAAAAATAAAGACTTTAAAATTTTCCAGCACAAAGTTAAAACATTGCATTAGACGATTCATGAGTGTATGAAAGTGTGTGTATTTGGAATTAAAAATACACTTGCGTTTCACTACATTTGCTGTAATCCGTGCCAAAATACCTGTTCTGTAGCCGGTACCTTTGGCCACAGTAAATTATGTGATGCATTGTCAACAGGCATAGCATGTCCATTGTGGTGCTTACGTCACAGATTTTAGAACGGAGGGCTTTACAGCACATTGTAATGTACCCTATGGAATCTTCCACTACAGCGCATAGCCATTCAAATCATTGTTTTACACTACAAAGTAGAGCAACTATTGTTTCCGTGCAACTGTTTACGTTTTAACCAAATGTATTACCCGGTCTGGTGTGTTTTATGGCAGCGAAAACTCTTTCTTATACCACATAGACTCTTTTAATTTAATTGGCACCACACTGTGTCTAAAATATGTTCAGGCGTATCCTTGTAGGCTGTTTTCGGTTAGAAGTTGTGAGAGGATGTGGCGTAAGAGCCAGAGCTACCGACTTTGCAAGGGGGAACCAAGGTTCGATTCTCGACCTTGGCTCAACCTCATGCCATTCTGGGTACACCACTTAATAAATCTCTCCGCGCCTATCAAAAATGAAATTGTTTGTCTGTAATGTAAAACTCTCCAATACCTTCGGGAAGAGTTCGCTTTGTACAAAACTGCAAAAGTAATCTGTCTTGCCCGTTTTTGGTTTGTTTTTAGAACAAAAGCTTTATTGTACAACCTTAATCTATAGACACGTCCCAGTACTAGCAGTATGTAGACACTGGGTGTGATATGTCATGTGTGCCACATGTCGCTGTCCTGATGAATAACACAGACACACTAATGCGTGGCCTTGTCACCAGGACTGAGGGCACACCCGATCTGTTTTTCTCCAGCTGTCCGATTCGACGTGACACGCGTTCGTTTACTAACATGAACTGCTGCTCAATAGAAATAGGGAACTTGGTGCCTGGGGGTCTGTTGGTCTGTGTGCTTGGGGGTCTGTTTTTCTGTGTGCCTGGGGGTCTGTTTCTCTGTGTGCATGGGGGTCTGTTGTTCTGTGTGCATGGGAGTCTGTTGTTCTGTGTGCCTGGGGGTCTGTTGTTCTGTCGGCCTGGGGGTGTGTTGTTCTGTGTGTATGGGGGTGTGTTGTTCTGTGTGTATGGGGGTCTGTTGTTCTGTGTGTGGGGGGTCTGTTCTGTGTTCCTGGGGGTCTCTTGTTCTGTGTGCTTGGGGCGGTCTGTTGTTCTGTGTGCATGGGGGTCTGTTGTTCTGTGTGCCTGGGGGTCTGTTGTTCTGTGTGCCTGGGGCGGTCTGTTGTTCTGTGTGCCTGGGGGCCGGTTGGTCTGTGTGCCTGGGGGCCGGTTGGTTGGTCTGTGTGCCTGGGGTGGTCTGTTGTTCTGTGTACCAGGGGGCCGGTTGTTCTGTGTGCCAGGGGGGCGGTTGTTCTGTGTCCCTGGGGTGGTCTGTTGTTCTGTGTGCATGGGGGTCTGTTGTTCTGTGTGCCTGGGGGTCTGTTGTTCTGTGTGCCAGGGGGTCTGTTGTTCTGTGTGCCAGGGGTTCTGTTGTTCTGTGTGCCTGGGGGTCTGTTGTTCTGTGTGCCTGGGGGGGGGGGGGTCTGTTGTTCTGTGTGCATGGGGGTCTGTTGTTCTGTGTGTGGGGGGGTCTCTTGTTCTGTTTGCCTGGGGTCTGTTGTTCTGTCGGCATGGGGGTCTGCCCGATGGTATGTATGCATGTGGTACTGTAGGTGTGTTAGTCTGAGAGTGCATGGATGTTTACATGCATGTACCATCTATGTCGAGTCAACATGTGCTTGGATGGTGTGTATCTGTATTTACTATAAAAGTCAAACACATTCGCTTTGCCAATATTTGGATTTCATCTCACTTCAAAAGCAAATTTAAAGTCTAATTTTACGCCCACTTTACCTCTCAGCCTTGGTCATGGTTCCTCTAGAGAGATAACGGATGCAGAAATCTGACATTAATAGAAACAGAGTGGCTGGCTTTTATCTGGTATAAATGCTATCCCCAAGGCCTGTAAGTATGAGTTTTTATGAAATTGCATTTCTGCATGTTGCCTAGCTGCAGGGAGGAGGTTAATATTGTTGTGTAGATATCTCAGTGCACAGGAGGCTGTGGCAAATTACTCAGGACATAAATACAGTGGGGAGTTCATTGCATTGATTGTAATTCTTTTCCCAAACACATGTAAACTCAAACATACTCACACATGCAAACAGCCAAAAACACCAGCACATGTAAACGCAAACCTGCTCACACATGCAAACAGCCACAAACACCAGCACATGTAAACTCAAACATACTCACACATGCAAACAGCCAAAAACACCAGCACATGTAAACGCAAACCTGCTCACACATGCAAACAGCCACAAACACCAGCACATGTAAACTCAACCATACTCACACATGCACACAAACACCAGAGACCAACAAGCAGACAACCACATCCACTCACTTATTCTGATAATGGGAAGTTCCAGGCTCAAGCATGCGTACCGGAGGGCCCTAGAACAGGTGAGGTGCTAAAGATATAAAGACAACACTCCTAGCATTACAGAGTAAAGCTCATTCTCTTTCCGGTTTTTCAAAGCTGTTCCGCTTAGAAAAGGGTCAGTTCCTCTTGAGCATTCCACAAGAGTGACTCGCAGAGTAGCTACAGAAGAGTCACGTGCTGCTTCCTGGGTGTATAGGCCTATGGGGAAGGCATATGAGTCATCAGTCATTGATTCATAGGTTCCTCGCAGTGACCGTGTGTAGGACCTGTATAATTTGATCATTGAATAGTCATATTGTATGGCTAAGCAGACCTTGAAGTTCAGATTTTTTCTTTTTTGAGTTTTATAAAGCACGGACTAGACCTGAGACATCGGGTATCAGAGCGCTTTACATGAGCACCAGTTTCGTTATAGATGAACACCTTCATTTTTTTATTGGTAGGCACGGAGAGATTAAGTGATTTGCCCTGAATCACAGGATGTAGAGTGTTGCTGAGAGTCTAACCAGGTTACCCAGCTTCGAAGCCGACTGCTCTAGCCGTAAGGCTACATCCTCTCCCCTTGATTGTTGATTGTAGTCAATTGGTCACAATTATGCAGCTCTCCTGTACGGATCGCACATAGTGTTCTATTTACTTAATAAAAAATGTTTGGGGGAAAACAACAAAAATGTTTGCCCATATAACGTTATTTTGTATTGCACGTTCTTTAAATGCCATTGTCGACATCCGCCATGCCGCTGTGTTTTTTCCTTGAAGCACATGTCTTTTCAATGCCATCTGAAATTCCTGCAGAGATTGGATGGGCCACATATTGGGTGATGTGGAGTTTCAGTGTAGAAGGACAGAGATGTAAAAGTCCCAGAACTAGGAGGCAAACATGGTGGCTTTGGTGTTGTTTGAAGGTTGTGATTGGTGGATCTAAGGTTCTGATCTGGTGTGTAGTATGGTAGAGTGTCAGAGAGGGTGTTGGGAGCCGTGTCATTTGCTGATTTAAAAGTTGTGATTGGTGAATCTAAAGTTCCGAGTTGGCGTGTAGCATGGTAGGGTGTCAGAGAGTAGGTTGAATGCCATGTCATTTGCTGATTTGTATGTCCATGTAAGTGGTTTGAATACGGTCCTGTTCTTGAAAGTGAGCCTATTGGCCTGGTGACAGGATTCAGTCTGAGCATAATAGGACGGAATGTATGAAGCTCTGTGGTTATACTGAATAAGCAGGTACCTATGTTATGCCATCTATTAATGTAATAACTGCACTTTCACAATTGCTTTATTAACCTTCCTGCTTTCTCAAATTTGCTTGAAAATGCACGATTTTTCTTCATTTTTTTCAAAAATTTCTTGGGGGGGGTTACCCCCCCAAACCCCCCTTTTGGGGTTCGCGTTCGCTCGCTGCGCTCGCTCGCTACGGTGCTGTATGCAAATTACTTTGCGCCCCACCGCTTTCAAATGTCACCCACCGCCCCTGCCTGGGAGGCAGGTCCTGGGAGGGGGGAAGGAGCATGGGAGTGTGCGGGTACTTCTAAGGAGTTGGAAGAAGAGGCAGAAAGGTGATGCGGGCGGCAGTATAAATGCATGGGAGGTGGGCTGTGAGGAGCATGATGAAGTGGGATTGAATGGGAGAGAGAGCAAGAGAAAGATGCGCACATGAAAAAAATGCATAAGAGAGTGTAATGCGCAAAAGAGCAAAGGCACGAAAGAGAAATTGCACAAAAAGGGAAAATGCACAAAAGATACAAATTCACAAATGATAAAAGGCACAAAATCGAAGAGGGCACAAAAGGGACAGAAGTGTAAATTGGAAGAGGCACGGGAGTGGAAAGAAAGTAGAAAACAGGCACAAAGAGTGTTATGACAGAGAGAGAGAGTGGGTCAGAGAGAGAAAGGGGCAGCAAGGGTGAAAAGGATGAAGGAGGAAAGTGAGCAGATGGAGCAAGCCAGCACCTTGAGGTGAGTAACCCGGTCCAAAAGGGCAAAAGACTGGTTGGAGGACCAGTCGCAGGTATGACATGAAACATAAGCTGTGCGCATGTCCCCGGGGGCTGAGCTTAGAAGGAGCTACTATGGAGCCACACTACGGGCTCTGGATCTCACCACGGGCTGCTGTGCTTGCATTTGGGATGTGGCTGAGGGACCAAAAGATGCTTGTTCTGCGTGCGGTTTTAAACTGGGTTGAGGGCTTGCTTCTCAGGTTATAAATGGTCTGCCTCTTGGCCAATCAGCAAGGACCCTCCCATTCTGGCAGCCATGATTAATGCTCGCTCGCTAAGGAAACATCATGCTGACATGTTTGACCTCCTGGAGGACAACTCACTTGATCTGTTGTTCTTGACGTAGACCTGGCTTGACTCTACTTCAGATCCGATTGTCTCCTTTGCCATTCCAGTGGGCTATAAGATATCTAGAGCTGACCGCCCGGAGGGGAGAGGGGGCGATGTGGCTATTATTTATAAGAACTAGTGGGGAACAAGTGGGATCTTAACTTGGGGGACACTACTGCTTGGGGAGGCTGCGAGGCGCTTGATTTTTGCATCCGCTTCTCTGCACATTTTACCTTGGGTGGCTCCTTGATCTATAGGCCCACTGACCCGGTGGGTTTATTTTTTTTCACCTGCGGGGACGCTATAATATCCAGGGTGGTAAGATTTTCCCACTTTAGGGTTTTGGGTGATCTGAATATCCATTTGGATCGAGCAGGCAACAAGGAGGCGCATGACCTGTTGGACTTAGTTCATCTGGGCCCAACTTGATCAGCATGTAAGCCTTCCCACTCATCAGGTCGGCCACATACTTGATCCCATTTGTACCAACTTTCCCATTGCTCTAAGGGATCCTTGTCCGGTTTCATGGTTGGATCATTTTATATCCTACTTTTCATGGGAAGTGTCTAATGCTGAGTCATTGGCTCGCTCTTGTCGTAAACCAGCCTTTGGGAAAATTGACCCACTCGAATTTAAGCTGGCCTTGGAAACTTCTAGACCCACTCTGACAGGGGAGCTAGAGGAGTGCCTGACGGGGTTCACTGGCTGGGTGTCTCGGGCAGTGGCCACTGTGGCTCCACATTGGCCCACTAGGCTGGCTAGGGAATCTCCTTCTAAACCCTGGTTTAACTTGGCCCCTAAAACTGCGAAGCATGAATGCAAGATTCTTGAGCAGGCTTGGCGCAGGAGTTGATACTGCCCGGCAGCTAAGATGAAGCTCAGAGTCAAGTAAAAAACATCCTATGAAGCTATTACATTGGCGAAAGGGCAATTCTAAGCTGCCCCCATCAAATCTTCCAGTAACAACTTCAAATACATTTTTGCCATTGTACAAAGCTTCACATCCCATTTGGCCCAAGTGAGTGTGACTCCATCTTCACCTGCCTGGTTTAACACTCTCTCATGTTTCTTTAGAGACAAGATTCAGATTATTCAGGCAGCTTTTACACCCTGCATCGGCTGCAGTAGGGGACTTCCGGAGTCTCAGCCTGTATATTCTGCTCACTCACGGTCGGTATTCAGACCGGTTGAACCTTTGGAATCTCTCAAAAATCTTAGGGACCTCAAGTCTGGTTCACCCTCGGATCCATGTTCTGCCAGGCTGCTGGCAGTAATGGCAGAGAGCATGAACATAGAAGTAAATTCTATTATTAATATGTCTCTCCAGAAAGCTGTTGTAACACAGGTCTGGAAGCAGGCTAAGTTCCTGCCACTCTTACAAAAGCCGTCTTTGGATCCCCTCAGCACAGGGAATTACCAGCCTCTCTCCCTCCTTCCGGCTCTCGCCAAGGTGTGCGAGAAGGTGGTTAATAAACAGCTTACAGAATTCGTGGAAAGAGAGGCACTCTTGCATCCATCTCAATCAGGGTTTCGGGCATCGCATAGTACTGAGTCATTTCTAGTGGAGGTGTCGGAGTCCATTTGGGAGTGTCTTGACGCTGGCGGGAGAGTGGCATTCATTCTGCTGGCTCTCTCGGCGGCATTTGACACGGTCCCGCAGGCACTTCTCCTAGCGCGACTGGCCAATAATGGGGTGTCGGAGGCCGTTTGGGGTTAGCTTAGGTCCTTCCTGGAGGGGCAGGTCGAGCAGATTTGGCTCCCACCGTCTTCCTCTTCCCCTCAGTCTGTGACAACTGGAGTCCCTCAGGGATCCTCCCTTAGCCCTCTCCTTTTTAATATCTATGTCACCCCACTGATATATTTGGCAGAGGAGCTTGGGGCTAAGGCCTATGCGGACGATACCCAGCTGCTCCTCACCTGGGACAAAGATGCAGACTCTGTATCATTTGTTCAACATTGCTTAGCCTCTATCTTTAAATGGCTGGCGGATGCACAACTCAAGTGTAATAAACAGAAGTCTGAGATCCTGTTGTTTGGTAAATTCCCTCCCAATTTCCGAGAGCATCTGTGGCCGCCCAACCTTCCATTGCCCTCTTCCACAGGGAAGCCCAACAAAAACTTGGGGGTCTGGTTCAATGAGAGTTTCTCCTTCTTGACGCACATCAAGAAGCTGGCCGGGTGCTGCTTTGGCCTTCTTAAAATGCTTAGAAATGTTTTCCCTCTTCCACCTCATGCGGCAAGGGAAACGGTCACTTGTGCACTAATTCTGTCACAGCTGGATTATGCCAATACCCTTCATGTCGGTGCTCCGGGCTACCTGTTGAAAAGGCTACAGGTGGTTCAGAATACGGCAGCCAGACTGCTATTGAGCATTTCGGCTAGGAACAGAGTCCGCCTTCAGCTGTGATTCCTCCATTTGCTTCCAGTGGTGGGCAGAGTTAAATATAAATCATTGGTTCTGGCCCATCGCGCTCTCCATGGGTGTGGTCCTCTCTATCTGCAGGGCCGGTTCTCTTTTTATGTTCCTTAGCGAGCCCTTCAATCCATGTCCCTACGCTTTGCACAGGTCCCCCGCTTTAAGTATCAGAGGCTAGGGGACAGCTCCTTTGCTGTGAAGGCTGCCGTGGCTTGAAATGCCCTTCCTCTCGTCCTGCGTTCCATTCAGGACCCTGCAGTTTTTAAAAGGAAGTTAAAGACACACTTCTTTGCCTGATAGTCTCTCCCCATATCCCTCAAGGCTTCGCGCCGGGACACTCATGAGTATCCGCGTGCGTAATAAATATATGTAACATAACATAACATACCAATCCCACCGTGCCCCAGTACGTGGTCAGCATCTTCTGATTCTTTTTTCTGCCATTGGGCTTGAAAACAGCGTTAAGCGTTCCATGTCAGCACCTATCAATGTTGAAGCAGAAGTAGTGCTGAGATCTGGGGCACAGCATCAAGAGAAAATATAAATGATGTAACAAAGGCATCTGGAAGAGTCAAAAGAATGGAGGAGAGACAGGTTTTTCTGTAGGACGTCAGCCACATGGGGTCAAAGAAAGCATAGTCGGGATGAAGTTATTCCCAAGCTTCCTCTGACTAATGGAAGTAATGGAAACTGCTCCATGTAGATTTTCCCTCGACTACCAACTAAACTGGCATAGAATGACACCCACTGGGTGTGCAGTTTGTGCCTGGTGAAGGACCATAATTATGATGGTTGAAAAGCATGAAAAGCTGTCCTACTAAAGATCGTGAAAAACAGGGAGAAGCAATATTAGGCACACTATACCATTGCCCAGGCAAACCAAGTCCCCTTTAAGGATTTGGGCCTGTCAGATGAATACTACATCCTAGAGAAAGCAAAGGTCTCCCAGGGAGAACAGGGATGTGATGCTCAGGATGCATCATTGATTGAATTAGAAACCATAGATTCACATACACACACAATGCCACATGGTTGGCAGGGGACCAAGCTGAATATTTATGTACTTAAAAACCCTGAAACAACTTTTGAAATGGACACAGTCAGTTGTCAACAGGACACTAAAGAGGCCCCTTGGTCAAAATCAAAAGACACCGGTGGGGCAAACCTTTACATTCCACCTCAATCCCCAAAAGGGGATCAAGACCAGAGGAATGACAAAGAGCGTGATACTGTCTTGAAGCCGAAATGGCTAAATTACTGAAGAAAATGAAACAGTTCAACGATTCATTTAAGGTATATAGATTTCTCAACTAAGCAGGAATTAGTTGAGCGGAGCAAGAGAATTGCCAACAGATATAGACCCCACCAATAACAACAAGGCCACAGAAGGAAGAACTGGAAGTGTTTTAAGAGGAAAATGACCAACCCTTGAAAGATGAGAGCTCATATGGCAGGATCTAGAGACTGACTCCCCTGTGTAGGAGCGTGACTCCCACCCATCAAGACCATCCTCCCTGGGTTACCTATCACTGTACAATGCAGTGGCCAAGAGGAGGAACAGGCAGGGACTTGCTTCCCATCATAGAAGAAAAGCAGTTCCTATCTCTGCAGCCGGCATTAGAGATCGGGGTAATGACGCTTTTAAAGAACCAACTTCTAAGAATGTAATCATCTAAAGTGCCTATATATATATATATATATCTATCCAACAAACTCCAGTTTACCGCAAATGAATTCACACTGGTGCCGCGGCCTCAGTTCTTAAACGCTTTTATTAATCGTGCAACGGGTGCCCAACGCGTTTCGCTGTTTCAGTCACAGCTTGTTCACGGGTAAAGTTTCACCGATACAATTGTACATTTAAAGTGATAGAGACTAGTTCCGCCTTTTTTCAATAGAAACAGTGAAAAGACTCCATTGCCTATTCTTCAATCCTATGCAGTGTAAGTCCGTAAGTTAGTTATCTTAATTTTTAACACATAATTATACCAAATATATTTTCAATGTTGAACATAACAGTGTAAATATTGCTTATTAATCTCATACTAACCAAGTGGGCGTGGCTTAACTCAACCTCATTTTAAGCTTATGCTCGGTTCAAAACCCTATTCTTTCAATGGGAATACCTGATTATATCGCCCTAGTGGGCATAACAATTTATAATCCAACGGACATTTCATGTACCCTTACTGCATATTTTTGCCACTACGTGCAATCAACTTCCAACATATTTATGCTTTGCAATGAAAATAAAAATAAAAATGAAAATAAAAATAAAAAGTCCTGCTCAAGTGAGCATATACATATTTCATCTTCTGGATCTTCAAATCTGCCATACAGTACGTTCTGCAATGGAAACAACATATATTTTCTAATTTAGTGCCAGAGGAACTCTCTCTTTGTGAATTAAAAACAATCAGTTAAAAAACAATCAAAGGACAAATAGACGCAAAGGTTCAGACAATATATACATTTTCTTATCTCAGATGAATTGACAGTTCCTCGTCAAAGTTTAACCCTGCAGGCATCATGGTGTTAAATCTTATAATCATTTTTGATTCAAGTTTCCTCAACTCAATCATGCGATTCCCCCCTCTTTCCCTCTGGGGTACTGAATCTAACACACAGAATTTGAGGAGGTTTTGATTTTGACTGTGTACTTCATGAAAATGGCGAGCAACCGGGTATTGCCTGTCATTGTTGGAGATTGCTCTTAGGTGTTCGAGGACTCGTAATTTCGCCTTCTTGGTGGTACTTCCAATGTAATAGAGATCACAAGGACATCTCAACGCATACACTGCAAACTCAGTGTCACAGGAGAAATGTCTAGTGATTCTAAACGCTGGCTTATCGTTCCTCAATATAACAGTTTTACAGTTCTGACTGTACTTACATGCCTTGCACTTCATACATGTAAAAAAACCCTCGACAGGATTCTTCCTCCTAGTTTCTTTTATTGAACTTTTCATCAGAGTGTCTTTGAGTGACATGCATCGTCTAAAAGTGATGGACGGGTATAGTCCTACATACTCATTCAGGTCTTCATCTGTTCTTAACACTTCCCAAAATGTATTTAAGCTGTTCCGTACCTCCCAAGCCTGGTTGTGGTACGTTGTTATAAACCTTAGCTTATTATCTGTTTCTTTAATTTCTTTGGATTTATTCAAAAGGTCGTCCCTGCTGAGATTCTTCACTTTCTCAATTGACGCTAAAATAGTGTCCTCTTTATAACCCCTGTCTCTAAATCTTTTGCAGATGATATCTTCTTCTTTCATGTAGTCCTCAGTAGAGCTACAGTTGCGTTTTGCTCGCAATAGTTCTCCAAAAGGAATACTTGATGTCATTTGAGATGTCATCAGTGATGTCACTGACCATGTCATGAATGATGTAATATTTGACATCCTCAACAGTGGATTGCGGGCGCGCGAGTTATAGTGAGTCCAACTAACTATAACGTGGGAATTTCAATGGTTTTGTATGAGTAAAATGTCCAGCTAACTATAACTGGTGTGAAACCTATGGTTTTTTCAGTGAATTTCAAAGGTTTATTAAATGCTAATTCCTAACTATAACGAGTGTTAAACCTATCATTTTTTCAGTGAATGTCAAAGATTTTTTAAATGCTAATTCCTAACTATAACGATTGTGAAACCTCTGTTTTTTTCAGTGAATTTCAAAGGTTTTTTAAAAGCTAATTCCTTTGTATATCGAGTTTGTAACCTACGATTTTTTGTGTTTTTTTTATTAGCTATTTTGTATTACTATTTATTATTATTAATTTATTAAAAAAATATATTTTTTCAATGTATTTTTCTTTTTTTTAATCATTTTTTCCTGGGGCGCTCACGGTGCGCGCACCGGTAAGCTTACCCGTATCATTTTGTCTTGAAGCGTTCAGGGTGCGCGCACCGGTAAGCTCACCCGAGAGCGCAGCAAGAGCGCCATTTCTGCATTCGTAAAAAAAAATATGTATGAAAAGTAAATAATAATGCAAGACATTCAGTACCAGACTTATAAAAGTAGTATTTTTGATTTTCAGAATGGAAATGATTTTGCATTTCCGTAAAGCTAGCAAAACATAATTTAGGCGCGCAGCGTAAGCGCCCACAGAAGCGCCCACGTTCGTGCTGCGTAAGTGCCCCGGAAGCGCTCCAGTGCGCGCAGCGTAAGCACGTCAAGTCATGTGACCTTAAAATAACACTTTTCATTGGTTGCTAACAGTTTTTTTTACAATGAAATGAAAACCCCACCCATTTCCTTCACTTCTTCTTTCACTTTTGCGACTGCAAGACCTGTTTTTTGCTGCTCAACCTTTTTGGGATTTTAATGGCTGCTAGACCCACCAGTAGCAGTGAGGACTCGGATGAGTTCATACAGGAAGAGGCTCCTCAGCCCAGGGTAAAAGAGCACTTCATCTGGAAGTTTTTCACAATACCAGCTGATAAAAAAAAGTGAATGCTCCAAAGGTGGAGTGCAGAATTTGTCATACTGTCCTTTCACGGGGAGACCCAACAAGGAAATACAGTTTTGGAAATTCGACCATGATTCGGCACGTTCAGAGGAGGCACCCCCAGAACTATGCCCGGGAGAGTGTCAGGGCTCTGGCACAAGATGCTCCAAAGGATGGTGCTTTCACTTCGACTAGAGGACCAACTGCATCATCGTGTGGGGGCGACCTGAACAGCTGATTCCAAATATTCAGCCTGTTTTTGATGGCATCACAATCAAATGTAAAGATTGTGATGAACTACTTTGTTATGGTGAACAAAGTATTATGAACATTGTCCGAACAAGAGAGAACTACCGCTGCCGTCCCCAGCCCCAATTTTGATTCTTTTTTTTGCTCCTGTTGAGCAGTTCGACATTCCCTGTTTTCGTTTTTGTTGAGAAAAAAACGAAAAAAGAAGAAAAAAAGTTCTTTTTAGAACTACCTCCAATTCTCAAAAAAGAGCTGTTTTCTTAAAAAATGCAAAAAGAGTAACTGAAGTGGAGTGCAGTGAGAGAGGAGAGGAAAATGAGTGTGAAAGCAAAGAAAGGGAAGAGGGGAAGGGAAGTGAAGTAGGGGGACTGAAAGAAGCTGAGTGTGGGAGGTGAGTGAGGAGAAGGAGAGTGAACATGGGGAATGAGGATAAGTGAAGAAAATGTAGTAAATGAACGGGGGTGTGGAAGGGTAAGAAAAGAGCAGTGATGTTGAGGAAAGAGTGGAGATACAGACTGGATAAAGGCAAGTGAGTGTGAGACAAGATGAATAAGGGAGTGAAGAGATAGAGAAAGTGAAAGAAAAAGTGAGAGTAGAGGACTGAGTGAGGGAGGAAAGAAACATAAGTGAGGGAGTGTGGCTGTGATATAGGGAGTGAGCGTGATAGAAGAGGAGTGACAGACTAAGGGGTCAGAGAGAATGAGGCTAACAGAGAGAGAATGAGGGAAGGGGAGTGTAGAAGTAAGAGGACAGAGGGAGTAAGAGAAGGAGTTACTGAAGTGGAGTAAGGGGAGTAAGGGAAGGAAAAGAGTGAAGGAGTGAAGGAAAGGAAGAGAGAGGAAGGAAAGTAAAGGGTAAACTCTGAAAGAAGGTGAGTGTGGGATTATGGCTGAGTTATAGGGAGTGAGCGTGACAGAAGAGGAGTGAGAGACTAAAGGGACGTAGAGAACGAGGCTAACAGAGAGAGAATGAGGGAAGGGGAGTGTAGAAGTAAGATGACAGAGGGAGTAAGAGAAGGAATTAGTGAAGTGGAGTAAGGAGAGTAAGGGAAGGGAAAACAGTGAAGGAGTGAAGGAAGGGAAGAGAGAGGAAGGAAAGTAAAGGAGAAGGTCTGAAAGAAGGTGAGTGTGGGGGTATGGCTCAGTTATAGGGAGTGAGCGTGATAGATGAGGAGTGAGAGACTAAGAGGACGGAGAGAATGGGGGTAACAGAGAGAGAGTGATAGAAGGTGAGTGAGTAAGTTACAGGACAGAGGGATTGAGAGAAGGAGTTACTGAAGTGGAGTAAGGGGAGTAAGGGAAGGGAAAAGAGTCAAGGAGCGAAGGATGGGAAGAGAGAGTAAGGGAAGTACAGGAGAAGGTTTCAAAGAAGGTGACTGTGGGAGTATGGCTGAGTTATAGGCAGTGAGCGTGACAGAAGAGGAGTGAGAGACTAAAGGGACAGAGAGAATGAGGCTAACAGAGAGAGAATGAGGGAAGGGGAGTGTAGAAGTAAGAGGACAGAGGGAGTAAGAGAAGGAGTTAGTGAAGTGGAGTAAGGAGAGCAAGGGAAGGGAAACCAGTGAAGGAGTGAAGGAAGGGAAGAGAGAGGAAGGAAAGTAAAGGAGAAGGTCTGAAAGAATGTGAGTGTGGGAGTATGGCTCAGTTATAGGGAGTGAGCGTGACAGAAGAGGAGTGAGAGACTAAGAGGACGGAGAGAATGGGGGTAACAGAGAGTGAGAGAAGGGGGAGTGAGTAAGTTAGAGGACAGAGGGATTAACAGAAGGAGTTACTGAAGTGGAGTAAGGTGAGTAAGGGAAGGGAAAAGTGTGAAGGAGCGAAGGATGGGAAGAGAGAGGAAGAAAAGTAAAGGAGAAGGTCTGAAAGAACGTGAGTGTGGGAGTATGGCCCAGTTATAGGGAGTGAGCGTGATAGAAAAGGAGTGAGAGACTAAGAGGACGGAGAGAATGTGGGTAACAGAGAGAGAGTGAGAAAAGGGAGTGAGTAAGTTAGAGGACAGAGGGATTGCGAGAAGGAGTTACTGAAGTGGAGTAAGGGGAGTAAGGGAAGGGAAAAGAGTGAAGGAGCGAAGGATGGGAAGAGAGAGGAAGGGAAGTAAATGAGAAGGTTTCAAAGAAGGTGACTGTGGGAGTATGGCTGAGTTATAGAGAGTGAGCGTGACAGAAGAGGAGTGAGAGACTAAAGGGACGGAGAGAATGAGGCTAACAGAGAAAGAATGAGGTAAGAGGAGTGTAGAAGTAAGAGGACAGAGGGAGTAAGAGAAAGAATTAGTGAAGTGGAGTAAGGAGAGTAAGGGAATGGAAAACATTGGAGGAGTGAAGGAAGGGAAGAGAGAGGAAGGAAAGTAAAGGTTAAGGTCTGAAAGAAGGTGAGTGTGGGAATATGGCTGAGTTATAGGGAGTGAGCGTGACAGAAGAGGAGTGAGAGACTAAGAAGACAGAGAGAATGAGGCTAACAGAAAGAGAATGAGGGAAGGGGAGTGTAGAAGTAAGAGGAGAAAGGGAAGGAGTTAGTGAAGTGGAGTAAGGACAGTAAGTGAAGGGAAAAGAGTGAAGGAGCAAAGGAAGGGAAGAGAGAGGAAGGAAACTAAAGGAGAAAGTCTGAAAGAAGGTGAGTGTGGGAGTGTGGCTGAGTTGTAGGGAGTGAGCGTTACAGAAGAGGAGTGACAGACTAAGGAGACGGAGACAATAAGGTTAACAGAGAGAGAATGAGGGAAGGAGAGTGTAGAACTAAGAAGACAGACAGAGTAAGAGAAGGAGTTACTGAAGTGGAGTAAGTAGAGTAGGGGAAGAGAAAAGAGTTCAGGAGTAAAAGAAGGGAAGAGAGTACTAGAAAAGTAAAGGAGAAGGTTTGAAAGAAGGTGAGTGTGGGAGTATGGCTGAGTTATAAGGAGTGAGCGTGATAGAAGAGGAGTGAGAGACTAAGGGAATGGAGAGAATGAGGCTAACAGAGAGAGAATGAGGGAAGTGGAGTGTAGAAGTAAAAGGACAGAGGTAGTTAAAGAAGGAGTTAGTGGAGTGGACTAAGGAGACTAGTGTAAATGAAAAGAGTAAAGGAATGAAGTAAGGGAAGAGAGAGGAAGGAAAGTAAAGAAGAAGGTTAGAAAGAAGGTGAGTGTGGGAGTATGGCTGAGTGAAATGGAGTGAGCGTGATAGAAGAGGAGTGAGAGATTAGGAGGATAGAGAGAATGAGGCTAACAGAGAGAGAATGAGGGAAGGGGAGTGTAGAACAAAGAGGACAGAGGAAGAAACAGAAGGAGTTAATGAAGTGGAGTAAGAAGAGTAAGGGAAGAGAAAAGAGTGAAGGAGCGAAAGAAGGGAAGAGAGAGGAAAGAAAGTAAAGGAGAAGGTCTGAAAGAAGGTGAGTGTGAGAGAGGAGTGAGGAAAAGGGGAGTAAATGTGGGGATTCAGAATAAGTGAGGCAACCGCAATAAGGGAACAGGGGTGTGGGAGCATGAGAGAAGAGTAGTGAGGTTAAGGAAAAGAGAGTTGAGAAAGTACATTTTGTACATCAAACTTACCTTATAAGTAATGTAAACTTAATTACATATTTTCAGTAAATGTAATATCTGTGAAAGAGAAAAAAAAAGTAAGTTATAATATTTATAATATATATTTCACAATACAAGAGACAAAGTAAGAGATTAAAAGTCATAAAAGGTTAGTAACAGATGAAGTAGGAGTGAAGGACTCAGAAAGGAAAACAAAGGAATGGTGAAGGCCAGAGAGAGTTAAAAAGAAATAGAGGGAGAGCAATTTACTAAAAGGATAATGACATGAATACATTCAGTGACAGAGAAGAAGAGCAGGAGAGAGAAATAAAGTGAAGGTGAGTAAGATACTAAAGGAATGTGCATTAGGAAAACTAAAGGAAGAAAGGGGAGTAAAGAAAGGGGAGTGAGTGCCAGAGAAGCAGGAGTGAATAATGGTGGATTAATGACAATGAGGCATGGAAGGTGAGTGAGGGTGAATATAGGGTGGTAAGACAGTGAGGAGACAATGGGAGTGAAGGTAACAGAGGGAATGAGGGAAGACAAGTGAGAATATGAGAGAACAGAGGGAGTGAGAGAGAGTGAGTAAAGAGCAGTAAGGTGAGTAAGGGAAGGAGAATGACTGAGAGAGCAAAGGAAGGAAAGAAAGGGAAGAGAAGTAAAGCAAAGGGACTGGGAAAAGGTGAGTGCGTGAGGAGAGAAAGAGGAAGGGGACTTAGGGATGATGAATGAGGATAACTGAGGGAACCGGAGTAAGGGAACAAGGGTGAGGGAAGGTGAGTGAAGGGCAGTGAGCTTGAGGAAAAAGGGAAGATAGAGAGAGGATAAAAGCAAGTGAGCTTGAGACAAAGGAAGTGAAGGAGTGAGAACATAGAGGTAGTGTAGGAAAGAGTGGCAGAAAGGAACTGAGAAAAAGAGCAAACAAAGGTAAGTAAGGGAGTGTGGATGAGTTTTAGGGAGTAAGCATGACGGAAGAGGAGTGAGAGAGTGAGAGGATCGAGAGACTGAAGATAAGAGACAGGGAGTGAGGGAAAGGGAGTGAGGATGTGAGAGGACAGAGAAAGTGAGAGAAGGAGTGAGTGAAGTGTAATAAGGTGAGTGAGAGAAGGGGAATTATTGAGGGAACAAAGAAAGGAAACAAGGGAAAGGGGAGTGAAGTAGAGTGACTGACAGCTGGAAAGTAGTGTATGGGAGAGAGGGAAAGGGCCGTGAAGGAGTGGTTAATGAGAATAAGTAAGGAAAGTGGAGTAAGGGAAGGGAGGTGAGGGAGAGTGAAAAAAGGCCAGTGAAGGTGAGTTAAGAGGAGTGATAGAGAGTGGAAATAGGTAAGTGAGCATAAGAGAATGGGAAAATAAAAAATATTTAATAATAGAAATTAAAAAATAATTTCAACAACATGTTATATGGTTTATTTTTGCTGTTCTCAGAATAAATTGAACTTCACTTAAAACAGTGACTTCAATAGTACTCATCATATAACAGCAGGAAAAAAAAACACAATCAAAATGATTGTGTTTAAAAAAAACCATAAAATCTTTTCTTAAATAATGTTACATTTTGAAAAAACATATCTAAACTCACTTTTGATCCATCCACTTTTCCACGAGGCCAAATAGTATATGGAAAGTCCTTTTCTTTGGAAATTAGTCCAGAGTATTCTTAATTTCTCATTTACCCGACTTTCTGAAAGAAAAGCTCCAACATCTTTTACATTATGAAACAAGAGTTTTATTTCCACCTCTAGGTTACTTTTTATAAATAATTTGTATTATACTCACAGCACACACTATATGATCTACATATACTATCTCTATGACAACTACATGTTTTTTATTATCTTCATCACTCTCATTTAGAAAGTAATTTTGAACAGCAAACTAAGTTATATTAACTGCTGCAATCTTCATAGGCCAATTACCTTCCCTAAAAATTTGGTTGTAAGAACACTAGGTAAGAATTTAGTAAGTCAGAAGGCAAACGTTGTTTGAAAGTCAATTTAGTATCATTACAGTGTTTCCAGCCTTTTTGACATTTCAAATAACATGTGTAATGTCCTGATGTTGTTGAAGGACCATCATGGTAAATAATTGCTGCAGTTGTAAAGGTTCTTCCTGAAATTGATAATTGAGAAGCCACAACATTTTTAATTAATGTTGTCAATTTAGTTCCATCAGGTCTACATCGTTGGAACATTAAAATAACATACTGTCCATATCTTCGTAAAAATAAAGTTGATAGCATTGCAGATTTACATTGAGTACAGACCATGTTTTAATTTGCTTCTCTAACTAGATTATTAAAAGACACTGATTTGCAGTCTGGTAAAGTAAAATATATAAATCTTTCAGTGTCTACTGTAGTACTACTTGAAAAGGAGCAATCGTTGCAGTCATGTTGCCATTTATAAGAAAGGCCAAAAAGATTTTCTTCATCTATACCTTCATCTTGCAATACAACAAGCATATACATAGGAAATTCCTGACAATCTTGCTGAATATTCTTTGAAAATTGATTTAGACCAGAACATATGTCTAAAACCTTTCGTATTTCAGAAACACTTAGTATTTTTGTTCTATCACTGCTACATTTCTCTAATACAGAATTTAATAAACAACAAAATGTTTGATCACGATTTTCAGCAATCTGTTCTTGTACAGTTTGGAGAAAGAAAACATCATTAACCACTACATTAGCATAGCAGTTGACACCAGAACTATTTTCAAACTGAAATCCAACAACATATTTAACTGAATCCATTTCGTTTCTGCTTACAATTACTGCTTCATCTACCTTTTTTCTTTTTGCTACAACTTCACTACAATTTTTCTCATTTCTTCTTTTTCGGCCTACCACACGCTTTTCAAATAGAGGATATTGAGGTAAATTTGGAGCATACTCTCTTCTTAACCTATTATATTCTTTTACACAATTTAGATCTGCATTAATCTTTGTCTCATCAAAATCAATCAAGTATAATCCTAATAAAGTTCTGACTCAAGATAAAGCAACATATGCCATACCCTCCTTGAACACAGAATTTCCAATATTCACCAAAGCACTATCAACACTTAAACCTTGAGATTTATGAATAGTCACCGCATATGCTAAAGAAACAGGAAACTGTTTTCTGCGGACATATAACTCTTTCACAAGCAAAAAACGGGCAGAACAACGACTGATTTGTTGTACTTCTTCAATACCATCCATCAAATTTAATTTTTATAATTTCAATTCCATCTCTATTTCGGTAATTCACAAAATCCATAACATGACCCATTGCTCTATTTACTAAACCTCTTTCCACATGTAAATTACGTCGCAAAATTATACGACAATTTAAAGATGCATACAGAGTCTTTTCCATACCAGCAGTTTTAGATATTGTCTTCTCTAAAGAATCCAATTTTGATTTAAACTTTTCTGACAAAATAATAGTTGCTCCTTCATGTTCAATTTTATCAATAGCTTCCAGTTTCACAATCTCTTGATTTTCCAACTTTAACATTTTGTTATTGAAGATTGAACATTCTTGCAGAGTTGGCATCAAGCATATGACAGATTTGTTTTCAGGAATTTTCTTAAAAATATTTTCTGGGAGAATATTGTCATTTGGAAACAAATTTGAAATTAATCGTCCATGTAAAACTTCTTTGCCATGCTCAGTTAGTTTTCCAATTCTTACATTTTGTAGAATATTTTTATAATCTTCATCCTTTGCCTGTCGCATATTTTGAAGCAGTTCTGCATATTTGAAATTTAACCATATGTTAACATTTCCAATGCTTCCTAAGCACTTCCTGGTATCTTCATGCGTAAGCATTTTAAACACTGGCCGTCCTTTCACTGGAGTTAGTTGCAGTAGATCTCCAAAAACAATGATGTGTTTGCCTCCAAATAACACATCATAATCTGTTTTAAGAATTTCTTGCATTCTTAAATGCACAAAAGCAAGCATTACATTTGATACCATGCTTACTTCATCAATGATAAGAAGTTTCATTTTCTTTAGGACTCTTGAAACTTCACAACAAGCTTCTCCAGATAGCCAGGGGGTGGATGAAGGGCAGACCATGGCCCTCATCCTACTGGACCCAAGTGCGGCATTCAACACTGTAGCACATACCACCCTGCTACAGTGTCTGAATAATGGAGGAATATCGGGCACTGCACTTAGATGGTTCCAATCCTTCCTGACGGGGAGAGGCTTCCAGGTCCGCCAGGGTGAATGCTATTCCAGGGAGATCTGTTTGGGACAGGGCGTGCCCCAGGGCTCGTCCCTGAGTCCCACCCTGTTTAATTTATATGTCTCCCCGGTGGCTTCTATTGTGGAGGGTCATGGCCTGCACATAGTATCCTACGCCGACGATACGCAGCTGGCTATCTCCCTATCGCGTGCACCCGGCCTTGCGGCGGACCAATTCAGAACCTGTATGCAGAAGTTGGCAACCTGGATGTCCGCCAACTGCCTCAAATTGAATGGCAATAAGACAGAGGTGCTCGTGGTGGGGGGTGGTCCATCTGTGTGGTCGTCGGCGTGGTGATCCTCTTGCCTAGGCGAGGTTCCAACCCCCTGTCGGGAAGCCAAGAATCTTGGAGTTTGGCTTGATGCTGATTTGTCCTTTGGACCTCAGATAGGCCGTGTGGTGGGTGTCTGTTTCAGCGTCCTAAAAAGTTTGCAGAAGGTATTAGATCTACTCCCCATATCTGCCCACAGGACGCTGGTACATGCCCTCGTCACATCGCGCCTGGACTACGGCAACCTACTGTACCTGGGAGCAACCAGTAAGGTGTTAATTCGTCTCCAGGTACTGCAGAATGCAGCAGCTCGCCTCATTCTGAAGCTTCCTAAAAGATCGGCCTCCAAACCAGCCCTTCAGACTCTTCACTGGCTTCCAGTGAAGAGCAGGATGGAGTTTAAGGCCCTCTGTACCTGTCACGTATCCTTAATGGGAGGGCACCAGTACCACTCCAGAGTTTGGTCTCCAGATACGAACCTACGAGAGCGCTGCGCTCCTCCCATGGTGGCCTATTAAAGGTACCCAGGACGAGAAAGGCTCGTATGGGAGGCAGATCCTTTCGCTACTTGGTGGCGAAGGGCTGGAATGCCTTACCCTTGGACCTTCGCTTAGAAGTGTCTGAAGCCGACTTCAGGAAGAAACTAAAAACACACCTCTACACACGATAACTCTAGCTGACTCTTCGGCCTGCTTGTATGAGTTTTTGTCTGTCTTAGCGCAGGGACACCCTAGCTAGCGTAACCGCGCGCTTTATAAAACTCCCTTATTTATTATTATCTTGTGGTATTGTAATTTGTTATCATGCTCCACTGGCAGCATCAATAGGCGATGTAAAGTAATCCCTTTAATGTTGTGTGCTGCCAACCCAGTTGGAGCAGTAACAACACAAGAGAGCGATGACTCCGTTGTTTTCTGCAAATATGTTGCAATCGCTTTAATCAGGAAACTTTTCCTAGTTCCTGCTTCTCCACTTTGCACGGACAGGTACAAATGATGTACATGAGCACTCTTTTTTCTCGAGATAAACCATGCTCATTGTGTTTTGTGACTTCGTCATATATTTGTCTCTGCTCAACGTTTAGTTCTTTTTCCAAATCTTCTAAGTGAACTCCATCCTCCTGAGCTTGTTCCATGGCTCTTTCAACTTCATCCATGGCAGTGGCAGCTTCATTTTGTAGAATTGGTCCTCCTAGTGGATCCTGACTCAATGAAGCAGAACTCTGACTATCTTGAGAACTGTCTCTAGCAATCTCTGCTGCAATTGTAGCTTCTTGCTGTATTTCCTCGTTCAACATTTGCAGATAATTTGAAAAAACAGGACATTCTATCGTATCCTTGGTTGCATTGAACGAATCTTCATAAGTAAGAAAATCTCCAAGTAGTTCCTCTTCTGTACGCCAAGGCTTAAAGAGTTGCAAAAGAGATAAGTAATAAAATTCCCTCTTGTCTGGAGAATCACAACTCAATTTTCGATGATTAATCAAATGACCTTTTCTTTGTTTCACCAGACAGCCTTCACATCCAATTACAGCATATACGCCTTTATTAATGTCTTCTGTGACGTTCTTTTTAAAAATATAGGTTTGCAGAACTTCATAGAGACAAACGTTCTCAAGATGAGTACTTCTATTTGGATAGTATGTATCCAACATGTTTGTCTTCAAAATATCTGTACTGTCTGGTTCTTTCTACGCCAAATACTCTATTTCTTGTACAGATTTCAAAACTCGGTTTCGTGTTGCAGCAAGACCTAGACTCACCCAAATGATGGTTCTAGATTTGGCATATAGACTTGCTGATGACAACCGATCAGAACATTCATATGCTCCAATTTCTCGATGCGACAACATCTTCAGACTGTAACTGTATAATTTCTTGCTTAGACTCTTTTCATGTGAAATTTCCTCCCACATTTCCTTCAGTTACGTCTTTTCTGATTTTGTGATGTAAGACGTCACATATCGAGCCACAACAATAGAGTTGTCAGCCACATATTTAATATCCATGTTAGCATTCCACATGGACAAAATGACTGGGTTGTAGTCATTTATGAATTTGGATTCCTCATTTCTTCTTAGGTTGTATGTATTTTTGGGTGATTTTCTTGTCACAGTATGTCACAGAGAAGACATAACATTGTTGACTCTTCCTTTCGATGTTACTGGACGTGCAAATGCAAAACGACCTTTCGTGTAGAACTTGTCCTTGGATTTGTATTTTCGACGACAGTATTTCCCACAACGATGGCTTTGAAAGCGTAAAACTTGATGTCTTAAATTGTTTTCTTCTGTACTTTTCGGAACAGCACATGTAGAATACTGCTCAATGAAACTCATCACTTTCTCATCTAAATCTGTTCCAAATTTTGGTGCATCTTTTATCCATAGCAGCATATGTATATGAGGAGCACCTCTTGCTTGATACTCCTTTCTCCAAAAGAAATCCAACACCTCTCCAAGCGGAGGATTTTTTTTGTTTGTAATAAAAGACATCATAGCATCAAACCTATGATTGAAATACCTGCATACATTAACTGGATCCAAAGAGCACAGTTCTCCAGGTGTCTTGTATTCAATATTTTCAATGTTTTTATTTGCCTCTCGTAGAAATTCAAGTAAGTCTTCCCAAGCATACTCAGCACAGCTAAGAGTGAGGAACCATGTAGGAGTTCCTAAGTTTCTTAGCATACATTTCAATTCCCCATGACGACGGTACCAATACTCGATAGTACCACGCTGACATGCCATGAGATTAATTAGCTGAGATTCCGAAACACTGTCTTGCAGTTTCACTTTATCCATAAAATCCCTTGCCGAAACATTTTGTAGATGTGTTCCACTTTTCAGTATGTGGTTTACTGCATAGGAAAGTCCAGACAAGTCACTCTCAAACAGTAGATGGAACAAATATGGAATGCATTGACGAAACCTTGGATCTTCTGCATATAATCTTGAAGTCCGGTATTCAGATGCAGGAATTTGAACAGGTCGGTTGTCATATCGTCCACCTTCACCTGTTGGAAATAACTGGAAAACAACGAGCTTCCAAATGTTCTTCCCATACACTAATGGGACTTCCTTTGGCTTTTTTAATCTGAAACAAGTTAATAGCATTCCCCATTACTTCTTTGGAATGCAATGGAAGAACACTATAATGTTCATAAATTTCTTCACTTCTAGAGACATAAACTTTTTCTCCAGCAGAGACATCAGTGTCGTCTTGTACAGTTGTTTCCTCTTCTTCCATATACACATTTTTATAGTACTGATTATTTTTTATCAGATACAATGTTGCCTTCTTGACTTTCCTAACATCCACTAATTCTTGCCAGATTTTCTTACTCTTTGTTGGAACACCATTAACTAGAATAACCAGAGGTTCCTCTTCTACTTTTTCGACACCAATTGTATCAATATTTTTCTTAAAATCTAGAGGCAAATAAACAACTCTTCCCTTTAATCCTCTCTGTAAATCTGAAGGAGGCAATTTCCCTGTCTTAGGCTACATGCGAACAATAGCCTGAAAAGGATGCACACATTGAATCAGAATAGACTCATAGGTATTTAAATCCATCAATTCAGAAGGAATGTCTACCAACTCCAGATTATTATGAACAGCTCTAGCAGGCATTCTGTTTTCATTTAATTTATTATAGCAATATTTACAAATACGTTGATCAGAGCCCAAATCAAAACAATTTTCAACCAACAAATAAGTTGAAAATCCTTCCACTCATTATAATTTATCTTTTCGCTTTTTACATATAAATCAACTAATCTAGTCTGATGCTTATAATGAGTTCGTCGACAACACACACTGTAGTGTAGTTCCTATTATCCCAATAGGCTTTGCGCATTGGAATAATACCTTCAATAGTATAGGCCTAGACCAGACGTTAACTAGGTCTACTACTGTCGATATTAGACTTAAAGTTTTGGGTTTGCCAGCTAGCTCAGAGTTCACTAGAAACTTTCTCGAATAGGCAAGGAGGAGTTGAACCTCCCTGGATAGACAAGAAGGGATTTAGTTTCTGACAACCATAGAACATGACAACTTTGCTCTCCCCTAATCAAGAGTGTATCTCGAGAGTCGTGTGAACAAAAGGCAATTTATTTTACTCAGTCAGTACGTGCATTCTTAGTCTCATCAGATTGTAGAGAAAAGGAAAAAACGGGCGTGTTCAATAAAAGATGTTATTTATTGATCAGTCTCTTTTCTCATACAAGAGAAAGGGATCGATATTATTGCAATACTTATGGTTAAGTAAAGTGCATACATTAAAAGCAGAAGTATAAAATAATACTGTAAAAACATTGATATGGTTTCTAAGCCATATGAAGGTTTAAAATGAATAAGATATATTACATACTCATATACATTTGACTTATCGTACTCAACTGGTGTTTCTAACTACGCCTACCCCGTGTACCTGACCTAAGTCTAATGCGTGGGCGGAAATAGAAAGTTACAGTTTAAGTTAAGTTTGTTTTGCCAAGTGACTGACTAAAGAATTCTCTGTGAGGGGTTATTCAGTTCTGTACCTCGAATCTAGGATGGATGAGGGATGGTATCTCTCGTCTCTGGTCTCGATATCCCAGGCTGCCTGCGAGGGCTACCCGGAAGCGCCGGAGCTGGATTTCTCGGCAGGAGAAAAGGCAGCGTCTCGTTCTCAGCGCGTCAGGAAGGCGGGGCTGCGCCAGCGGGGTCTGCTCTGCTCTGGGCTTCGGCAAGTCTGGCTGCTCCGATCTCGTCACCACCGCGTGTGTTTGCATAGGGCAATATCGGTAATATTTATACCTTTAAGGTGCCGAGATTGACGTAAGGATGGACATAGATACGTCAATAAGGATGTCATACGACCAGGTCGTTAGCACATTCTTTTGCTGAAGTTCTCGGTGAAATCAAAACAATGGCCGCAGGGTGTTTCCCAGGTTGTCATAGGTTTGATTTGTTTTGAGAACTCCGTATGCCTTATCAGGGGCTGGAGGAATATCGCTTGTCTAATTAGATGGCAAGCGTTATGACCTAATCAGATAACACGTTCCTGTGCCGTAGTGTGGCTTTATCAGATAACGGTTCCTGCGTCATGGGGGTTTTCTGCCTCATGGGATGGCTGCTAGTTAACTTGTTAACCAGAATAGGGTCAGGAATAGGGGGATCGATACAGAACCTATAGGAATACATCACACCCACTCCACGCTAACTAAGGACATATTTACGAATCTATGCATAGTAAAACATACTGTAGAGTATCGTGTATACCTTACCACCCCAAAATACATAAATGCATTTTGAAAATATCAAATATACGGAAAACAGTCACATGTAATGTATGCACTCAAGCTGTAGAATAATGCTAAAGTAATCACGCATATCTATACATTAAAACTAACATGTATATGAGAATTTACACATGAAATGGCTCTTAATACAGAAAAAAGGTTCGAGACCATTTCATCACAGAATGAAAATAATTATGAACATACCAGCGGGCAGCTAATGTCTATAAGCTATCTAAAATTAGAAATTTTAGTTCTCCAAGAATAGTTCTTACTTTAAGCAGAAGATAGTGTCCCGAAAAATATGCAAAAATATTTTGGGGCTGCTGAAAAAAGTTGCTGTCCGTGAACTGGAGGGAAAATTGTTCATGGTATTTTGTTTTTCAAGTTGAAGGCCAAAATCAGGGAACGCCGTGTACGAGCTTGCTCAAAAGTCTCTATTTCTGCTCTGGTGAGAACATCATATCATTTAGACTCTCGAAAAAGTTGTCAACAGCTTCCTGGGAGAGTTCCACTAACTCGGAAATAGGTGTAACCATGCATTCGTGCGCATGATTGTCTCCATTGACATTCTGATTAATGTCGCTGACAGAAGGTCGTACCTGATCGATGCTGCTTTCATCTTGAACTTCACTACCCCTTAATCGTAGTGGTGAAGCTTCCACGAATGCCGTCATCAGGATTGGTAGCCTTTGAGGGCAGCACAAAGCATGAGCCTTTATCGGACTCAACAATGTTTCTGCATCCATTGGCGCATCCGATTGTAGCGTCAGACAGGTGTCTAACACGCATTCTTCTCCGCATAGCAGGCACCTTAATACAGGTAAAACACATCGATGCCACATGGGTCGAAATGATAGAAACCAAGTCATGTTCAGGTCTCTAAGCCGGGATAGTCCCAGGATTTTTGATATCCGGTCCCGATATCCAATGGCTAGGATTGTTTCTTCCCTTGTCGCAGGAGTTTTGTCTGTGACATGGTTTGCCATAACGAAATATAAGGACTAGGAATAGGATTCCTGCAATTAGTCCTAAAATGAGGGGAAGTCCGCCAAAAATCGAATGGACGAAATCTGGAAAAATACCCAGTATGGCTTTGAATGGTGTTAATGCCATCGAAAATACCGTCTTAAATACTTTTGAGACTCCACTGGTATCAGAAATATTTAAGATTTCATTCAGGATTTCTGCGAAATGTATGGGGGAATTAGTCGATAACAATGAATGTATCTCTGCAGTCGTCCTTGCGACTAGGAGATCATACGTTTCTTTTGATGACGTGAGCCTTGTCGGCGTCTGAAGAAGCACTGTTTTCATTCTGCTTAAAGTATCTATTCGAATAGAAAAATTAGGCCTTTCACTTGAATTGACCGTAAACTTTGTAATTTCATTTTCAAATTTTTCTCTACTTAAAATCTCTACATTCTCTTCTACATTACCTTCTATTACTGTATGAATTTCTGCACTGACCTCTTTTTCACCAAAGTAACAAAACTCAATTTCATCACAGATGTTTTTGACATCTAATGCAGTTCCATGCAAAAGAGCACTGTTTAATTGTTTTAGTTTAAGTGCTGCACTTTTTGCATAATACTACCTTCTCACTAATTTCCTCACTTTATTATGATGCACTGCTAACATCCTAAAATGGTAAAACACTCTGACATACTTTTCTTGAAAGACAAGCCAGTGAATGCCCTTGCAAACCTGTTTTTTCTCTCACAATACAAGGATCTAACTCTTGTAAAATTTTCATTATTTGTTTCACACTTTTCTTAGTATATGTCCGTAAGAAAGTGCGAAGCAAATCAATTGAATCCTGTCGCACACTACAAATACTACTACAATTCCATGTATACACTGGAGCCTTAGGACATCTCCCTAAAACTTCATCAGCTAACACCTCTTCTGTATTTCTAGGCACAATCTCTTCTTTTTCTACCGGACAACCGTCCTTCACCTCATATGCTCGAACTTTGGTGTCCACTGCATGCACCAAATCATTATCCTGAAAGTAACTTTCTTCATTAACTCAAAACTTGAACTATGCTTCCATTCTCCAGAAAAAACATCACAGAAATTAGTCCGATTAATTACTCTCCTCCACTTACATTTTGATTTGAACACATTGATTACCTTATCAAGTGTACGAATTCTATTCATTACTAAAGTAAACAATTTATTTTTCACTTTAAATGCTTCATCCACAATCCTAACTATGTTTTTTTTTCTTGTAAAAAGCGGTCTTTTTTTGATACCTCTTTACATTTTTTAATATATTTGATACTATTCTGTTATAAAACATTCGTCTACGAATTTCAATAAATTGGTTTGTCCTTCTTTTGTTATAGAAAATATCATCTCCATGTACAGCTCTAAAATTTTTAGAAGGACATCCTGTCTTCTTTCTAATTACAGGTGTTTCATTCTTGTTTGCAAAAAAACGTTTTTTTTTCTTGACATTTCAATAAGTTCCTGGGAAAACTTTTAGTTTGCTTACCAGGAGCATTTTTTTTCTCTGAAGATTTTATTTTGGTTGGTTCTTGATTTTCTTTTTTTCTTAGACCTTAATTTTCTTTTATAAACTTTTTCAGGGCTATCTTTCGAAGGCATTTTTTTCTTTGTTTGTATAGATGATTATAATCTGTGGTAAACAAAAAATAACATATTATAGACCACCACAAACATATTACATAGCAATTACAATAAGTAAACAATATAAACACTAGTATACAACAAAAGGCTGATTTACATTACATGTGCTTTGCTTTGTGTCAAAAACGATTTACTAATTAATGTTATGTCTTGCTTATATATAGGTGGCCTGTTTTTGGCCTGTAGAGACAGGGAAATAATATGAGCAGAGACACACATACTGCTTGCAGAGACAGAGATGGTAGATTACATGTAATATTGTAGACATGTGCTTAAGATCACACTGTGACTGAAGCTTGATTCACCCATCACTGAGATCTTAGGCAGAGTCACACATACTGTTGGCAGAGACAGACATGGTACATTATATCTAACATTCTGATCATGTGCCTAAGATCACACTGTGACTGAAGCTTGATTCACCCATCACTGAGATCTTAGGCAGAGTCACACATACTGTTGGCAGAGACAGACATGGTACCTTATATGTAACATTCTGATCATGTGCCTAAGATCACACTGTGACTGAAGCTTGATTCACCCATCAGTGTGATCTTAAGCAGAGTCACACATACTGTTGGCAGAGACAGACATGGTACATTATATCTAACATTCTGATCATGTGCCTAAGATCACACTGTGACTGAAGCTTGATTCACCTATCTCTGCGATCTTAGGCAGAGTCACACATACTGTTGGCAGAGACAGACACGGTACATTATATCTAACATTCTGATCATGTGCCTAAGATCACACTGTGACTAAAGCTTCATTCACCCATCACTGTGATCTTAGGCAGAGTCACACATACTGTTGGCAGAGACAGACACGGTACATTATATGTAACATTCTGATCATGTGCCTAAGATCACACTGTGACTGAAGCTTCATTCACCCATCACTGTGATCTTAGGCAGAGTCACACATACTGTTGGCAGAGACAGACACGGTACATTATATCTAAAATTCTGATCATGTGCCTAAGATCACACTGTGACTGAAGCTTGATTCACCCATCACTGTGATCTTAGGCAGAGTCACACATACTGTTGGCAGAGACAGACACGGTGCATTATATCTAACATTCTGATCATGTGCCTAAGATCACACTGTGACTGAAGCTTGATTCACCCATCACTGTGATCTTAGGCAGAGTCACACATACTGTTGGCAGAGACAGACACGGTACATTATATCTAACATTCTGATCATGTGCCTAAGATCCCACTCTGACTGAAGATTGATTCACCCATCACTGTGATCTTAGGCAGAGTCACACATACTGTTGGCAGAGACAGACATGGTACATTATATCTAACATTCTGATCATGTGCCTAAGATCACACTGTGACTGAAGCTTGATTCACCCATCACTGTGATCTTAGGCAGAGTCACATATACTGTTGGCAGAGACAGACACGGTACATTATATCTAACATTCTGATCATGTGCCTAAGATCACACTGTGACTGAAGCTTGATTCACCCATCACTGTGATCTTAGGCAGAGTCACACATACTGTTGGCAGAGACAGACATGGTACATTATATCTAACATTCTGATCATGTGCCTAAGATCACACTGTGACTGAAGCTTGATTCACCCATCACTGTGATCTTAGGCAGAGTCACACATACTGTTGGCAGAGACAGACACGGTACAATAAATCTAACATTCTGATCATGTGCCTAAGATCACACTGTGACTGAAGCTTGATTCACCCATCACTGTCATCTTAGGCAGAGTCACACAGACTGTTGGCAGAGACAGACACGGTACATTATATGTAACATTCTGATCATGTGCCTAAGATCACACTGTGACTGAAGCTTGATTCACCCACCACTGTGATCTTAGGCAGAGTCACACATACTGTTGGCAGAGACAGACACAGTACATTATATCTAACATTCTGATCATGTGCCTAAGATCACACTGTGACTGAAGCTTGATTCACCCATCACTGTGATCTTAGGCAGAGTCACACATACTGTTGGCAGAGACAGACACGGTACATTATATCTAACATTCTGATCATGTGCCTAAGATCACACTGTGACTGAAGCTTGATTCACCCATCACTGTGATCTTAGGCAGAGTCACACATACTGTTGGCAGAGACAGACACGGTACATTATATCTAACATTCTGATCATGTGCCTAAGATCACACTGTGACTGAAGCTTGATTCACCCATCACTGTCATCTTAGGCAGAGTCACACATACTGTTGGCAGAGACAGACATGGCACATTATATCTAACATTCTGATCATGTGCCTAAGATCACACTGTGACTGAAGCTTGATTCACCCATCACTGTGATCTTAGGCAGAGTCACACATACTGTTGGCAGAGACAGACATGGTACATTATATCTAACATTCTGATCATGTGCCTAAGATCACACTATGACTGAAGTTTGATTCACCCATCACTGTGATCTTAGGCAGAGTCACACATACTGTTGGCAGAGACAGGCACGGTACATTATATGTAACATTCTGATCATGTGTCTAAGATCACACTGTGACTGAAGCTTGATTCACCCATCACTGTGATCTTAGGCAGAGTCACACATACTGTTGGCAGAGACAGACACGGTACATTATATGTAACATTCTGATCATATGCCTAAGATCACACTGTGACTGAAGCTTCATTCACCCATCACTGAGATCTTAGGCAGAGTCACACATACTGTTGGCAGAGACAGACATGGTACATTATATCTAAAATTCTGATCATGTGCCTAAGATCACACTGTGACTGAAGCTTGATTGACCCATCACTGTGATCTTAGGCAGAGTCACACATACTGTTGGCAGAGACAGACATGGTACATTATATCTAACATTCTGATCATGTGCCTAAGATCACACTGTGACTGAAGCTTGACATCAACTAAACATACCTTTTACCAGAAAACATTTTCTATAGTAAATTGTTTTTCACACAAGGCACTGCCCTTTTAAATGACAACTACAAAGCAAAGCACAAACCTAACTCATTTGCAAAATACATTTCCAATATGCAGTATACAATTTTAAACAGCATTACAAAAAAACATAACACACAATGCAAGAATAAAGAAGCACAATATGCTTCTTAATCTACCCGATACTGCATACAGCAGTGTATCTTCATTAAATGAATCATATATCAGATATCACACAGGCACAGAGTAAAGTTACGTGTTATCAAAAGAGACTAGCTTAAATATGACCAATATTGTTAGGACTCATTAGATTTGTCATGGGCACCTCGTTGGTGAGTTCATGAAGCCCTCACCCACCAACCTGGTTGGTGGCATGCTTCATCATTGGGCCCACCCAGTGATACCTAATGTGTCCCGGGTGTGCTGCGACGCCTGATTACAGCGGAGCTGGTATTTTACTGAGAGTGCAGTGTGAGGTGTAAAATGAAGTGTGAGTTAAAACATCTTGGCGAGGGTCCCAGTACCCGAGGGTAAATTAAATTTTAATAACTGGGCCCCCGTCAGCGGTTAAAATAAGGCTTGGGGATGTTTAAGGGAGGCGAGTTACTACCTCCTACATCCATCCGTTGGTCGACATGTTTCAGCCAGTGCCTTAAACTAAATCTGGCTTTCCTCATGACCTTTTCAAATAGAGTGTAGTGCAGGTTAAAAAGGAGTGTAATCCAGGCTATGTGTTACACTCACTAAGGTGTTTCTCTAAGTGTGAGAGGGGGGATTCCCTTCTCATATATGCCTGGATCGACAACATTGAAGACATAGACAAAACAGGTAAGAAGAGAGTCAAATAGGCGTCTTCGCCACATAGTCATATACATAGAATGCCGAATCTACAGTGCTCAGTGGGTAGACTACAGTCGGCAAAAGTGTAATGGCACTGGTGGTACCATTATTGTGCTTATCGCAAATAATTGGGGATGGTGTTGCTAAAACACGGGTATCACACATATGCACTGAAAAAACCATAGGTTTCACCTACGTTATAGATAAAAATTAGCATTTAAAAAACCTTAGAAATTCACTGTAAAAACCATAGGTTTCACAAATGTTATAGTTAGCTGGACATTTCACTCATACAAAACCATTGAAATTCCCCGTTATAGTTAACTATAACTCGCGCGCCCGCAATGCACTGCTAATGACGTCACATATTACATCACTCATGACATGGTCAGTGACATCACTCATGATATCACTGATGACATCTCAAATGACATCACTGATGACATCACTGATGACATCATCCTTGTGAAAAACTGGCAGACCTCCTCTCACCCTAATATAAACTTTGATACACACATTCAAATAGAAACTAAAATGTTTTAAAAAATGTAGATACCAATACCAGTTACAACCTATTCAGTAATTCCACCATCTACATACACATGCACTCATTCACCAACAGTTCTATATAGTCACTCATACATGTACTCACTTATCATATTTACTCCTACACCTATACATCCTGTTACACACCGACACTCATCCATAGAGTTACTCACACACATACTCACACATGCAAATAAACTATCAACATCCATTTATTTGCATATACAGCTATACACACACCACTACACTTACTTGTACAGAAACGTGCACATACTTACTCTCTTAAACAATCACTTATAGAAACACATACTTATTTATTCAGGAACTCGTCCAATCTTTCACTCTCACATATAATCCCTTACATACATCAATACTCACATATACTAGATTAAAACATATGTAGTTACTCATAAAGATACTATTTAGACAGTCATTCACTCACTAACACACCCATACACACACTCATTCACCCATACAGTCCTGCACACATGCTGTCTTCAAAACACATACAAACAGTGAGTCAGTCATTCATGCAACTATGCGCTAAGTAATACCCCCACCAAACCATACAGACACTCATACTGATACTCAAAAAACAAACTAATAACCCATATACACACTCATGTAGCTACTCACCAACCCATGCAGCCACTTATACACAAAGTGAGACACTGATACAGATGTTTACATATTTAAACATTACACAAGAATACATGTATTCACTAAGATACACTTAATAAATCACTTATACAATCAGTTTTACAAAAAAACTCCATTTAAACACTTATTTACCCATTTATTCTTCCGTCGACCTTTAGATATACATATATAAAACATATATATTTTTCAGAAAGACACACATTCACTGGATGATGTCATAAGTGATGTCATCAGTGATGTCATTTGAGATGTCATCAGTGATGTCATGAGTAACGTCACTGACCATGTCATGAGTGATGTAATATGTGACGTCATCAGCAGTGCATTGCGGGCGCGCGAGTTATAGTTAACTATAACGGGGGAATTTCGATGGTTTCGTATGAGTGAAATGTCCAGCTAACTATAACATGTGTGAAAACTATGTTTTTTTCAGTGAATATATATATATATATATATATATATACATCGAACAACCTCCATCTCCTCCCGCAATCGCTCTCACTCCGATCACGTTTTGGACACAGACACGGACCAGAAATTTCGGATGCTGGTTAGATTTTATTCAGCTGTCGCCATAACGTTTCGGCCTAAAGCCTTGATCACATGACAGCGTTACCACATTTTGCGTGAGTATTTAAAGTGCACAGTGCTCTACTTGATTGGTCAAATTTTAACCATAAATATAGAGGAAAGACTACTTGTCACAGGCATCACGTTCCTATTCTTACAGGTTCGAGGTAACTAGTACATTGAAACTTTATAAGTACCTAGTTCCGCATTTACAATAATTATGTACACAGTAATTTCTGCAATAAATAATCCTGTGTTAAATCCCTGATCATAATCACCACATATTTACATATTTACATATTTTTTCTTTTTCAAAATTGTGGGATAAATCCCTTTATATACATATATATATATATAAGTGAGCTAATTCTCCACTTCCACAGGACAAAGAGATAGACTGGATGCAGTAGCACGAAAGATGGAGAGGTCAGCAGCCACTATCATGAGAGTCGCCTCTGACACTTACCAGTAGGGGACAGACTGCTAGGGTTCGTCCAAGAGTGGTGGAAAATTACCTTCAAGTGTGTTCTGAAAAGTATAAAACACCGATATTGCATTGAACTGAAAAAATACTTTAAAAAATCAAGCCATGAAACAGAGCTTGCAAAGGCGGAGAACTAAAACTGCTACACATGAAGTATAGGATTTCCTGGAAAAGGGGGCAACAGAGGATGTACCAAGATTGGAACAAAATTAGGGTGTGTACTTTGTTTACTTTGTGATTCCCAAACAGAACCTGACTTTAAGCCCTATAACGGACTTGAGCTTCCTGAACAAGCTCCTCCGGGTACAAAAATGTTAAATGGCCACTATAGAAAAGTAGGATTTGCTTTCATGGTGACCCCCACTTTTTGCTTGGTGCCAGTGTGTTTTGACCTAGTCTGCTGGGATTCTGCTAATGAGGACCCCATCATCTGTTCTTTCTTCCCTAAACTGACATGGTAAATACTTTGGTACCTCAACAATTGGCTACTGGTGTACCCATGTAAGTCCCTAGTATATGGTACTAAGGTACCCAGGGCAGAGGTACACCAGGGATCTCCCATGGACTGCAGCATGTATTGTGCACCCATTGGAGTCCACTTAAACTGACTACAGGCCCGCCATTGCAGCCTGTGTGAGTAGGTACTAGCACCTCTCACAACAGATATAAATCTCCTTATATCTGAGGTCACTTCACCTAAAACCTATAAGTCACCCCTATGGCAGGCTCTTCAGTCCCTAGGGCGGAATATGTGGTTATAAGTGTTAAAGTGCCCTTGCATGAGCAGTACACCCCTTCAAACCCAGTCATTACGAGATATTTAATTATATAGTAGCTGCATCGAAACCGGTCATGATTGGTATCAAACGTGCTGAAATCAAACCCCAACACTGAGTCCAGTGTTGGAAGTATGATCCCATATACTGGGGGGCTCCTCAGGGGACCCTCCCATACTCCACGTTTTAGGGTCTGCAAGCTAGCTAGTGATGCTGCTGACCACAGACACAATTCTGCCCTCCTTCTGCTGAGTCAAGCTCGAGCAGGGCAAAGTAGGACAATAGATTTCCTGTTACAGGGAGACAGACAGGACTTAGTGTATAGAGCTGGGGTGGGGGTGCTGGCCTGCACCACTAGCCTGCTTTGAAGGGTGAATTTGGTGCCCTCTTTGCATACTCCAATTTTGGCCACTTCAGGGAGCCTTTGGCTCCCACTCTATCGCAAAACTGGACAAAGGACATGGGAGTGTCCCCCCACAGTCCAACTCCTCCTTTGGAAGGGACCCTTCCTTTGGGTACTTAAGGGCTTACCTGTGAGTGGGTCCTTAGATTCGTAGTGGGACAAGACTCAGTCCTAAAACTATGTTGCTCTTCACTTGTCTGGACACTTGGACTTCGTTGGACTTTGAGGGGAACCAATATTGCACCACGGAAGATTCCTCCTGCTCCTGGTCTCACTGTTCTTGAAGTCTTCTTTGTTGTCTTTGTCTGTGCTTCTTCCAGGTTCTTCAACAGACCTGTGGTGCACCAAGCGCACCTGAATAAATCTTCACTCCCCCGCATCTGCAGGTACCGCAGTGAAGCTGACTGATCTGCTGCTCCTGTCGTCCTACAGACTTCCCAAGGCTCAGCAGCACAGTTGGTAGTTCTGCAACTCCCTCGAGGCCTGACCTGTCCTCTGCAATTTTGAGGTCAGTACCCCTCGGTCTAAACCTCTTTACCTGACGGCGATCATGCTCTTTGAAGGGATGGGCCTTATTTGGGTACAAGAAACCTGGGCAACTACATCTAACCCCCTTACCAGCTATGTGGAATTATATAAACCTGCAATCAAGACCAGTCTATTTGGGAGACCTTCTGAGGGTATTTCCCTGCACATAAAGCATTCCTTGAAGCTGAGCTTTATGGAATAAAAAACACCTCCAACATGGTTCTGGCCGGCATTATGAAAGGACTCCAGTGTGCTGAAGGACCACTATCTGTCCTATTGATCAATGTATATTACAACTCCCACGTACAAGGAGCTAACAAGCTGCTCATTGAGCTGATCAAGCAGATTGAAAACTTAATAACACAACACATATCCCTAGAAATCATCATCCTCGGGGACCTTAACATGTACCCTTTAGGAGGATGGTACTCTGACAGTAGCACAACTGGGAGCACCAGAAGATTTAAAACCTTTCTACAAACATATAATCTAGAAACAGCGAACTCTTTAACTACACTATTCAAACCGGGTATAGTCCTGCCACCAACCTATAACAACCCGACAACCATTTACTGAATCTCCAGAATCGATTACGGAAATGCTCTCTATCTTGGCTTACCGAAAACCCTCACCAACAGGCTCCAGGTTTTGATGAATGATGCTGCCCGTTTGATCTTTAGACTTCCCAGGAGGTCTAGAGCCACTCCCCTACTACAAAGCCTACATTGGCTTCCAATTAAAGAGAGAGTGGAATTTAAGAGTTTGTGTACAGCTCATAAGGCAATTTACGGTAAGGCTCCAGCCTATATCAAGGAGCGCCTACAGCTGTACTGTCCGACGAGATCACTTCGGTCCTCGGACTCGCAGCTGCTGACCTGCTCTCGCTATAGGCTAGCAACGAAGGGAGGGAGAGCTTTCTCAGTACTGGTTCCCCAGTTGTGGAACAGTCTGCCTGGAGGGCTGCGCGAGGAAGGAAACCTCCTAAGATTCCGAAAGAGCTTAAAAACGCTATTGTTTAGGAGAAGCCTGAGCATAGCATAACCGGAATGCTGCTCTTTGCTCTGACTTTGTTATGTTGTTGTCCTGTACCATCTTTTCCTGGCGCTTAGAGACCTGCAGGTGATTAGGCGCGGTATAAAATTAAAATAACAATAACAACAATAACAATTTACTGTATTCTACTCAGCCAGCGATTAGGGAAGCTTTTATTAAGCTATAAAGTGCTCCCTTGGAGCGAAAGTGACCATGCAGCCCTAGTGTTGCGCTTAAAGACCTCAGTGGGACACCACCATATCCTCAGCCACCCTGGGCATTCAAACAGTGAGGAACAGTGCAGACTCATGGAGAGAATACAATGGGTGAAGACCACCATCAACAAATTTGACTCCTGGAAATCCATATCATTTGTCTGGATGACGAGGATCACCGTGCTGGACATCACAGGGAAATGTGAAAATCTTGCTCCAGAATTGGCCAAGCTGCTTCATGAAAGTTTCCCTCATACCAAAAGAAGCATGGGATCTCACATTTCAGGCTCGGCTCCACAGATCAAACAAAGTGAGAAGAAATTCAAAAGAAAACAAGGGCACACAAAAACAGAACAGAAGCCTCGGAGAAGCTGCTAAAACTAGCAACAAATGCTCACAAGTATCTCGTCTGCAATTTAAAACGTAAATCTACAGAGAGGAAATGAATAGCAATTTTCGACCTACTGGCACCGAAAAAGGTGCAACAATTCTGGGGATACTTAAACAACCTAATCCATGGATGATCCAATAGGGGAAATTCTATACCCGCAGAGGTCTAGGAAGCACAATTCAAGTCTGTATATACCAGCGACCAGAAACTGGCACACGCAAAGGGCCAACACATGCCGAGCAAACCAGAAACTGCTAGAACTGATCGCCCCAGGCTCCCGGTAAAACGCATAACTCTAAGTGTGGCCACCATCTGCGTGGTTTTAAAAAGGACCCAGAAAAACAGAGCGCCAGACCCCAATGGTTTCCCCGGCTCCTTTTTCAGGGAGGACATCAATTTCTGGTCTTCAAGCCTTGCTATGTTGTATTCAGAATGCAGGTTCTTAGAGGAGGTCTCCAACTCTTGGAGGAGTTCACTGCTGCAACCTATTTTTAAATAAGGTGCAAACACTGACCCCAGGAACTGTTAGATGATTGCTCTGCTGGATTTTGAGGGGAAGGCATAAGCAAGCACCCTTTTGCAGGAACTAGCAAACTAGAAGGCCATTTTATCAGACCAGGAGGCTCCAGTCTTTACATGTTTCATTGATGACTCAGCAGCTTTTGATGGGATTGATAGAAACATCCTCTGGTGAAAATTAATGGGTTGGAACATCTGCCCGAGCCTACTACGAGCTATTACATCCTTGTACTCGAGAGCCTGGGTATGGATAAAACTTTCCATGGAGTCACCCACAAAAAAAAATCTCCGCCGATCGAGGGCTAAAGCAGGGCTGTGTTTTGGCACCAGTACTATTCAACCTGTAAACTGTAGACCTGGGTCCGGCACTGCAGGGGGCCTCCCCCGCCACCCCATCAATTGGGACAAATAAATCCATTTAATAGAGTATGCCAAAGACCTAGTCCTTCTGTACCACACAAGAACAGGTCTCCAAAAATCTCTCATCGTCCTAGCTGAATGCAACACCAACAATATGTTAACAGATAATGCAAGCAAATCCAAAACCGTGATCTTCAAAAGTTTTCCAAAGAAAAGCTCACTAAGTGGCACTTGAGTACTTGGAGCGTGGACTGTGTACAAAGTTGCAACTACCTAGGCACTTGGTTAAGCAAGACTGGCCGCCCTTCGATCCACCTACAAAAATTGCAGCTGAAAGGAAAGGTGGTCATGCATTCTCTCTGCAATCTGCATGCCACACTAGATAGCCCAACAACTATGCCTATTCGAAGGGTACTGTTAGCCAAACTTCTACCAACACTTAACTATGCACAACAGGCATTTCCAGGAATGCTTATGGAGGACCTGTTCATAGGGGGCCTGTTACCTGCTTTCAGTGTAAGCAGGTGCTACAGGTCCCTAGAACTCAGCTGCCTGATAACACTAGAAAATTACCGGCAGTGGGTGACCATCAATAACCATAGAGTGGAGGCTCTGAGAGACACATGAGCAAGTGTGACAGCTGTCAAGTGTCACTTGGTGTCTGAAGAGCAGGTAGTTCCCAAGGCATTCTTCCCAGTTGTTGCCGCTGACAACACAGAGAGCCATTGCAAGGTGACTCAAGTTCCCTTTGAGTGGAGGGGGGTCTCTGGTACTCTTCAAGTAGCTGTGAGGCCATCCATGCCTGTTGATTGTCTGTTAGGCAATGATTTAGAAAGCTCCCCTTGGGTTAAGGTGGAGAGGAAGGCGCATTTAGAGATGTTGGGTCTGCCTGAGTGGGCGTGTGTGACCACTCGGTCTATGGCAGCTAAGGGTGTTCAAGGGACCCTGGAGCCTGAAAGTGTGGCTCAGGGGCCTGCCTTACAGAGAAGAGGTAGGGGGCACAGGAAACCAGTTCCCATTGTTCCCACAGTCCAGGAGGAGGCAGACCTTGAGGGGAATGTCCTGTTATGGTATGGTATGTTATCACAACTTCTATAGCACACAGCTGCCCCAGCAAACGGGCGTCGCGGTGCTTTGACTGGCAGAAGGGACATACAGAACAAAAGAGAAACCAGAGAGTAGTAACAGCGGTCTGTAAGTTACAGTCCAGGTGGGAAAAGGTAGGTTTTGATCGCCCTCCTGAATGTGAACAGATCATCTAAGGCGCGAATGTGAGCTGGTAATGAGTTCCAAAGGCTAGCCGCTAGATAGCGGAAGGAACGTCCTCCCGCCCTGCAGCGTTTGAACCGTGGAATTATAGCCAGATTTTGACCCAATGACCTCAGAGAACGAGAGGGGACATAGGGGGTGAGAAGATGCTCTAGGATCTGGGGAGAGGACAGTTTAAGAATCTTGAAAGAAAGACATAGCGTCTTGAACTCTATCCTTTGGACCATGGGCAGCCAATGGAGTTTCCGGATGGTTTCCTTCGCGGAACAGAACCTGGGTAGACCCACCAAGGCTCTGGCCGCCGCATTCTGCACGCGCTGCATCTGGATAACTTCTACCTGATTTGCCCCCAACAGGAGCAAGCTTGCGTAATCGAGCCGTGAGAGTATGGTGGCCTGAATAATCAGCTGCCTAGTGGGGGCGTCAAAGAATTTCAGGATTGGCCTCAGCCCACGCAAAATGCCAAAGCATGTAGCGGCCGCTTTTTTTGTGTGTCCACAGAAACTGAGGGCGGGGTCTAACCAGACACCCAAGTTTTAAACCTCGGGTACCGGGATGGGTACTGGACCCAGCTCTGGAGGCCACCACTGAACGCCCCAGAGGTTGCTATGCTTGCCAACTATAAGGACCTCCGTTTTGTTAGCATTGTGCTGTAAACAATTAGCGGTCATCCAGCCAGCCACTGCTGTCAAACCCTCCCTGAACCTAGGGACCTCAGAGTCAGAGTCCCCACTGAGTGCAACCGCCAGCTGCGTGTCGTCAGCATATGAAACCATGGTCAGGCCCCACTGCTTGGCGACCACAGCCAGCGGCTGCACATAGATATTAAACAACGTGGGGCTAAGTGCCGACCCCTGAGGCACTCCCTGCTCGATGGAATAGGGCTTAGACTCAAAAGGAGGTGTAGCGACCCGAAATGAGCGATCCGCTAGAAATGATCGAAACCATTCAAGTGCTAAGTCAGAGACACCTGCTTCTCCCAGACGTTGCAGCAGAATCGCGTGTGAGACCGTGTCGAACGCGGCACTGAGGTCGAGTAACACCAGTGCCGCAGTCTGACCAGAGTCGAGCACGGAGCGCAGATGTTCTGTCATAGCAAGGAGAGCAATCTCTGTGCTATGTCCTGCCCGAAATCCATTCTGGGAGGGGTCGAGGGTATTGGCAGTCTGGAGGTGTTTAGTCAAGATACCATTGGCATGAACCTTCGCGGCCCATGGGAGAAGAGAAATCGGACAATAATTCTCCAGTTTGAGAGGGTCCAACATGGGCTTCTTCAGAATAGGAGTGACATAGGCTTGTTTCCACTTAGTAGTTACAGTCCCTGAGGAGAATGAAAGATTGATGAGTTGGCGCACGGGGGAAGGCAAAGTGCAGCCGACTCTCTAAACTGCGCAGGTCTAAGCGGGTCGGCAGGAGACCCGGATTTTACTTTGGCCACCACGTAGCAGGGATCAGGGAGTCAAGTGCCTGAGAGACCCAATCACAGAAGAGATCATAGCCAGCCTCAACGTCGTTGGGCCAAGCGGGAATTCACTTAGCACCCGATGGAAGTCCTCTAGTTTTAATTTCTTCCATGGACGTTTAAAGACTACTCTGTCCATGGTTTTAAAAGGGGGGTCTCTAATCGCAAGGTGTAATTCCACTAAAAAATTATCTGACCAGGCTACAGGAATCAGCGGTAAGGTATTTACCACTGTCAGATTAGTAAATATGGGGTCAGATGTGCCCGCCCACATGCGTGGGGTGAGTAACCACCTGATTTAACTGCAGTGCCTCTAAATCTGCCAATGTACTACCGATAGCTGGGGTATGACAGAGGTCAAAATGGAGGTTAAGATCACCGAGGACACTGAAGTTAGCCGAGCCTATCGCAAGAGAGCTCACAGTTTCTGGGAGAGCCTTTCTAAAGGTGGTGTCGTTACCAGGGGGTCTATAAATCAGAAGCCCAGAGAAGGTAAAATGGTGATTAACCGTAATACGGAAATGAGCGCTTTCGCATCCATCCATGGATAGTTTCTTCCAAATACACGGGTAGCATGATTTAACTACTACTGCGATACCCCACCCCTAGAGTTACGAGTGTAGATGGAATATTCTGGAGGGAGTGCTAAGTTCACTTCAGCCATGGCCTCATCATGGAGCCAGGTTTCGGTCATGAAAAAGGTTCGGTGGACAAGGAAGCAATAGGAGGGGGGTCAATAAGATCTCTAATAGGGGTTGGGGAGTTAAGAACACAATTGCCACATGGACACTGAAAGGGGCCACACACCGGGTCGAGAGAGGAATGCTCACAATGTAGGGACAGTTGCCGGATACTAAGTAGCTCCTCCCTCAAATACGAACCTCCGACAGGTTTGTAAGGTACAGTATCCCTGGCGCAAAGCGCCTCCTTAGCGCTGACGGGCGCAGACGGGCAGGACTCTGGCACGACTGCGGCACAGGTCCGGCGCGTCCGCTGTTCGCGTCCGCTGCGCGGAGACATAGCTGTCCCCTTTTATGCGCAGCTAGAGCGCGACCCAGCAATAGCCCACACCCAATATGGCCGCTGTCTATCACTCGCCTACCCGGGACCGTACTCTCAGCGTCGGTACTCGGCTGAGAGTGGCCAGACAGCGAGGGGGGAAGAAAGGTCTCTGCGAGGTCCCAGCAGATGACCCCAATTAAAAAGCTTATTAAATCAAGCAGAAAAACACCACAATTTTAAAATACGCGATAAGTTGAAAGAGGAGACCTCCCCGCTTCCGCCTCAAGAGGGTGAAAAGTATGTACTGCCTAGAGCCCTGGAACCTACAGGGGAGCAAGTTTCTGAACTGGGGAACCTACCTGAGCTGACCCATTGGCAGCAAAAAGGGGGTCCCTCCTGGGAGGAATTTAGTGAAGAACAGAAGAAGTGCCCTTCTCTTGTGGGTTTGAGGCAACAGGCTACAAACCAGGCAGCAGGTGATCAGTCTGGATCACACTGGATCTACTGGGAGAATGGTCTCCTGTATAGCGAGCCTAAGGTTGCTGAGCCTGGGTCAGCCCGTGTGCTGGTGGTACCCCAGCGCTTCAGAGCCTTCCTACTGGGTTTGGCTCATGATGTTCCTTTAGCTGGAAGAGTTCAGATACTCATTGTAGGACCTGTCAAACTTGTGAGGCAAGTGGGAAAGTGGAAGTAGGCACAAGGCCCCTCTCCAACCTTTCCCTGTAGTCAGTAACCCCTTTGAACGGGTGGGCATTGACATTGTGGGGCTACTGGACCCCAAGGCAGCCATGGGTAACAGGTTTATCCTGGTCTTGGTGGACAATGCTACCCGGTACCCAGAAGCCATTCCGCCCAGGACAGTGACGGCCCCCGTTGTGAGACATGCACTGATGGGGATCTTCTCCCGTGTGGGGTTCCCCAGAGAGGTTGTGTCTGACCGAGGTACAAACTTCATTTGCAATTATATGAAGTCTCTGTGGAAGGAGTGTGGTGTTACCTACAAGTTTACCACTCCTTACCACTGAGGTAACGGGTTTTTAGGAACCCGCTGGTGTCAGGGGATAACACCCGAAGACCTCTGAGTTCCCTTGTTCCGGACCACAGAAACACGTAGTCTTCTAGTCGCAGTCAAAGATCAAGTTTTATTGGTAGCTACCAAGTAACACGTGTCCCAAAAGTACACCACACAGAGAGTAGGTTCTTGGGAGACTGTTCGTTTTTACAGAACCAGCCGTCTCCTTATATATCAAATATATGGCTTCAAGCAAGAATTCTTGAGTTTATGGTATGGCAACACACATATTTCTACAACAATACAAAGAGCGAAGTCATGTAAGCAAGCCCATATTTTAGATGTCCAGTTTGCTGATAGATTACCCAGTTGGATCGGGAACTCCCATCAGATATAGATGAACCACCAATAAAGGAAGGTACAACCCAGCCATAAAAAGGGCCATAAACAAGATACGGGGACAGGTGCGTGTTTGAAGGAAACATGGGCTGTATGTAGTGAATGGTTCGTGGAATGTTATGCGTAGATGCTATCGTATTCGGCCACTGGGCGAGGAGCTGCCTAAACAGGTTTGGCCGAAGACAGTGGAGTCAGTTGGGACAGGTCAGGGGAAAGTCACGAAAGGTGGACGTGTCTATTTGGATCAAGCTCGACCTTTAATTGACTTATCATGAGGGCAAGATGCAAGATGGATGCCGTTCACAAAATGGAGTTTAAGGGATGGGACGGAAACTGTGATTTAGGGGTGTTGGCAACCCTCGATTGTAACGCAAATACATAGGAATGATGTCCTAATCATTATCGGTTCGTAGACACCAAAATCGTCTCGGTACGTTGAGGTTTCGTGACACGGGTATTGGACCTCGATATCGGGAAAACCACAGGGTCCGGATTTTGGGAACCACAGACCCTCCTTTTGCCCTCATATAAGGCAATAACTCATGCTAATCTGAGTCCAAATCGGTATGAAGAAATTCGTGGAGATGTTGCTGGAGCATCATTCTGCTACTCCGCTCGTCCTGTGACACAGGCTTCCGTACACACGAGGTAGCACAGAGGCCACATAGTGCAGGAGCACACTGTATACACAAGCAAAACATGAACAGAAGTGCCAAGATCATCCCAATGAAGATCAAGGTTTTCCATCCCCAGGCAGTGATCAGTTCCCAGAACCACCCCAGCAGGGACCAATCCCCTTTCTCAATGTGAAGGGAACCAGATATTTCGTGTAGTTTGGAGATGGCCTGGTATACTGTTGGTGCGTTATCAGGGATGAAAATGCAGCAACTGGATTGGATGACTCTACACACACCACCACGATCGGCGAGTATAATGTCTAAGGCAATTCGGTTCTGAAGGGTCATAAGTCGATCCGACAGAAGCTCTGTTGTCAAATTGCCAAGTGCTCCGGCCGTTGTGGTCACGGCGGATTCAACTATCCTCGCTAACTGGCGAATATTCCTGCTGTTCACCATAGGCCCCCAAAATGGCAGAAAACCCTTTGCGAAGTCAGCGAATTCCTGACCCGCGGTGTCGTCTTTACTCACGACACCTCTAGCTGTCCTTGTCCGGTGGTAATCTGCTCGGGCCGTGTAGGTAGGAGGCAGCAGAAATGAAATGAAACATATACCTGAGAAATCAGGGGGCAAATCAGGGGGCAACCACGTGTAGGCTTGGTCGTCTTTAGCTGCCAAGAGTATCGGGGAAGTTCGGGAAGCAAATACATATGTTTCCGTGCAAATGCTCTTTCCTAACTGTGCTGTGCTGTGGGGTTCCTACCAATACCCTGTAAGCATAAGTGACCTCGGTGGGGAACTATCCAAACTGGGCGAGATTTCTGTGCTGCCTGGCTCTTGACCAGGTAAACCCCATGTTTGGTCACGTTCCAACGGGTGTAGGGACTCAGTTCATCTTTGGGGATTGTCAGATAGGTGTCGATATCCCTACTCATGTTCCTTATCCCTGCAATTAGTGCCTTGTTACTGGAGTCGCTCGCAGCGGAACGGGTCGGGTATGGTTCTAGGGCGAATAGGAACATGGTCTGGAAAGCCCACAGAGAACCATAGTAGCTAAATGGCAAAACGAAGTATGGGATACCCTTATCGGTTGTGTGTGGCATAAGTCCGCATATCCAACAGTTTGACGTGTTCATTATGGACTGGTGTTGGTGTAGAAGCTGGATGAAAGAGTTGTTTACAAATTCGAGTCTTCGGGCAGACTCGTGTTCAGGTAAAGGGTGAAAGTAGTGTGGAGAAATAGTGGGAGGAGGTGGTGTCTGGGTGTCATTCGAAAAGGTAACTTTAAATACGAACAAGGTATAACCAATAAAAAACACAAGTATGCTACATAACATTAAAACACATAATATCAGGAATCTTCTTCTGGACAGTATCGTACATAACTGTTTTTCGAAGTTCGTGAGTCTGACAGGTCTCTCTACCCTTGGAAACTCCATCCTCTAGTTGCTGCCCGCGGTGGTTGATTGATTCTCCCAGGGAGCGCGCTCTGCTCAGTCCGGGGTAACTCCCGTGGACCAATCAGAACCGTGGACCTAGAACTTCCCAGTTGCACTCCCCAGACTTCAACCGCGACCCTAGCAGCAGAACCGGATGGCGGTTCGAAAAATCAAAAATGAGCTAGATCCCTTGGGACGAGAGAGCTGAAAATTCAAAAATAGTTCTTAGGGGAGAAGAGGAAATTACATGAGATCAAGCTTTTATTAGTTCTTTTGTCTAGACCGCAGGTTGTATCGTCGTTTCCCAGGTACGGTGTGATCTTCAAACAGCGTTTCAGGGTCAGTAGTGTCCAATTGCATAGATGGTGACACAAGTCCTTGCAAAATATGATCACTCTTCTTTTCGGTGCTAGTTTCTTTCAAACGGGCATCGCTGAAAGGGATGAAGCGAGGTACGGATTCTGTCTCAGAGTCAGCAAGTCCTTTGTTGACCCACCGGTCGTATGGAAGGGGTAGAGGGACCCGTTTGCAGTGGGTCCCATGTACCCAGTTCTTCTTGCCTTCAACCCGAACAGCAGATCTTGTTGAAAGTAGTACCAGGTGCGGTCCGGTCCACCTCGGTTGTCCGTTGTTGGTGCGCTGAAAATTCCGCAACAGAACCCACGAACCGGGTTCGATGAGGTGACCTGGATCGTCAGAGGCTGGTGGAGAAGAACTGTGAACCTGTTGGTGTAAAACACGCAATTTAGTTGTCAATTCGCACAAATAGTCAAGCAGTACGGGGTGCTCTATCTCGCTCAGTTTCTTGGGTCTTGGCACGCCCCAGACGTTGGCTGGGCGGCCAAACACGATTTCATGGGGGCTAAGTCCTAACCTGGAGTGGACAGTCGTCCTGGTTGACAAAAGTGCTAGAGGCAAGGCATCAGGCCATTTAAGACCTGTACTGGCTTGGATTTTGGCTAGTTTGAGTTTCAGAGTGCCGTTGTAGCATTCTACTAATCCAGCCGATTGGGGATGATTCGCAGAGTGGAATTTTTGGTGTATGCCTAGACACTCACACACTCTCTTCATCACGCATCCTACGAATTCACTTCCGTTATCACTCCAGACAATTCTAGGCATACCGAATCTAGGGAAGAACTCTTTGACAAGGGCTTTGGCAGTCGATAAGGCGGTGTTGTCCTTAAGGGGGTACGCTTCCACCCACCTTGAAAAGGCGCAAACAACAACGAGAACGTATTTCAGGTTGTTGCACCTCTCCATGTGGATGAAATCTAGCTGCAAAACCTCGAACGGGTACGTTGGAGGCGCAAAATGACCAGCTGGAGTTGGCGTTCCCCTACCGGGATTGTACTTCAAACATACCATACACTTTCTGACCACGTTTTCTGCGTACTTTGGGATATTGCTATTCTGCCATACTGGGGCCAATAGTTTACATATTCCTCTCGAATTGATGTGTGCCATTCCGTGAGCCATCGTTACCACTGCAAGTACGTATGCATTAGGTAGTAACCATCGCTGGTGTTCCGATAGTTCGACCCAACAACCATTCGCATCCAATCTACCTGTGCTTTCTCTCCATTCATTCATCTCGTTCTCAGTGGCCTCGGCTTGTATTGATTTTACGCTTTCAATGGTGTCCTCACACATTCCTACATCAGCAGTCCATCTAGCGGGACCCATGACATACATCCGATTCATTGTGTTCCTTGCAGTTCCTTTCGCAACCTCATCTGCAAATGCATTTCCGCGGCCAACATCATCCTGAATCTTTCTGTGTGCACTACATTTTATAATGGCGACTTGTAGGGGCAAGGTGAGTGACTCAAGGAGCTCATTAACTAGCTGGCCATGTTGTATCTTTGCACCATGGGACGTAAGGAACCCACGTTCACGCCATAATCTTCCAAAACTGTGAGCCACACCAAAGGCATATTAGCTGTCAGTGTACACATTCACTCGCTTTCCTTTCGCCAGCACACATGCTCTAGTAAGCGCTATCAACTCTGCAGCTTGTGCAGAACTGAGGGGAATGCGTGCAGTCTCTACAATGGTGTGTAACGTCGTTACGGCATATGCTGTAGTCGTATCACCATTCGGCAACTTGAAACATGAACCATCAACCCATAGAGTATCATTGCATTCGGGAAGGGGAGTGTCCTGTAAGTCTACTCTCCCTTTTGTCTCTTCCTCTGTCCTGAAACAGCAGTCATGCTTGTCAATCTTGTCTGTCTCTGTCGGGATGGGTAATAACGTAGCGGGATTGAGTGTATCACACCTCTTTATATGGATGTGACTTGCTAGCAGGGTAAGTTCGTAACTGGATAGTCGAGTGCTAGTAAGGTGTTGTGTCTTTGTCCTATTTAGTAAAATGTCTACTGCATGCGGAACCATAACGATCAGAGTGTTATTCATGACTAATCCAGCAGACTGTCGAATGCAGACAGCTGCTGCGGCTGTTGCTCTTAGACAACTTGGCAGTGCCTTAGCCACTGGATCCAGAGTTGCCGAAAAATACGCGCATGGGCGCTGTTTGTCCCCAAAGAGTTGCATTAAGACTGATAATGCACAACCTTCTTTTTCGTGGACATACAATGTAAAAGGCTTACTGTAGTTGGGGTTTCCCAACACAGGAGCCGAACACAATGCATCGCGCAACTCGCGGAAACTCATCTGACAATCTTCAGACCAAGGCATAGGTTTAGGCGTGTCTTTGCGGAGTAGTGACAGTAAGGGTTTGGCTAGTAGTGAGAAATTCGGTATCCATTGTCTACAGTACGATGTAATGCCCAAAAAAGCTCGAACTTCTCTCAGTGTCCTTGGGGCACTTAGTTCTGTGATTGCCTGTATTCTTTCTGGTGTCAGTCTCCTTCCCTCCTTCGATAAGATGTGACCTAGGTAGGTTACTTCTTGTCGACAAAATTGCAGTTTTGAAAGGGAGACTTTGTGCTTCATGTCACATAGGTGACGTAATAGCGACAACGTAGCTTCCTTGCAAATCTCTTCAGTGTCTGCAGCGATCAGTAGATCGTCTACGTACTGAATCAATGTTGACCCATCTGGCAGTACAATTGTGTCTAGTTGTGTTTTCAAAGCCTGACTGAATATTGATGGACTTTCGCAGTAACCTTGAGGAGCGCATTTGAAGCGGAAGCTTCGTCCTCCTAAATTGAAGCCGAAAAGGTCTCTACTCTCTTCGGCGATCGGGATGCTGAAGAAAGCGCTCTTCAGGTCAATCACCGAGAACCAAGCTGCTGAAGCTGGAACCATTGTCAATAAAGCAGTAATGTCGGGGACGACTGGAAACTGCGGTATAACTACCTTGTTTACTTCTCGGAGGTCAATCACAAACCTATACACAGGGGGCTGTGAAGGATCAGTACGTTTCAAGACCGGTAAAACTGGACTGTTACAAATGTTTCCTGTTGTTTCCTCGATTACATCTTTATCGACCAAATCATAAACGATCGTTAACAATGCCTGTTCGCAGTCGTTAGAAATTTTGTATTGGGGAATACGTGGCAATCTGACGTTTGCTTTCAAAGTTATGACATACGGTGCTATCTCTAAACGACCTACATCGTTGGAACCATTAGCCCATAGTATATCTGGAAGTGATGACAATTCGGTTGGGATACCTTCTTTGGACAAGTACATTGGAGAAATGACTTTTCTCCCTAAAGTAAGCTGTACTCCCGAGGGAGAACAGTACAAAGTCGCGTACAACCTCTTTAGCAAATCCAATCCTAACAAATTTTCACCGCAACCTGTTGTAAGAATGAGGGGTGCTTCTAATTCACAGGGGCCAACAGAAACGGAAACAGGACTAGAGATCGGGTTTCTAACAGGGGCGCCAGAGAAGCCTACTGAGACATTCATTTCGCCAGACAAAGGTGCGCCAGGAAGTTTTGAGTGCATAATAGAACTTTTTGTAGCACCAGTATCCAGCAGAAATGGCTCTGACACTCCTGAGGTAATTACTTCGACATAAGGTCCATCCTGATCTACTGGAACTGAAACAACTCCCTCTCTTTGTCCATGGCTGTCCTAGCGATCGTTACCCTCATTGTCGTGTTCGGTGTAATAGTCGTCAGCATAGTACTGAGCTGACTTGGACGATGAATTACCCTGTTGATCAAAGCTATTCATTGATTTCGGAGGTGGAAAAGAAGTTATATTCTGAGTGAAATTTCCACGGCCTCTTCCTCTAGAGGCATGCTGAACACCTCTTTCCCTTACACCTTGTGCACCGTTTAAACGTCGTGCAAGAGCCGGACAATTATTCCTAAAATGGCCCTCTTCTTTGCAATACGCACATTGATTCGGGCCGTACGTAGGACGCTGATGGGAAAGCTCGTTTCCTTGCGCGTTTCTAGAGTACTGCTGATTCTGTTGATAATTAGGCTGGCTAGCCATACGAGGCTGATAGGCCTGTTGGAGAAGAACTTTAGTTTTCAAATCTTTCGTCTTTTTGTCTGCCTTGTCTAACTCGTCTTTACGCCTATTTTCATAGTACTGGGCTGTTGCTAGAATCTGCGCTGACGTAGAGACAGCCCAAGCACTTTCTGAGTCTTTTAGTTCAGCACACAATTCAGGAAGCAAATTGTGTACAAACTTGTCTACAAACAGTCTTTGGCCACCCTCGGTAGCCATATCCTCACCACTATGGTCAGTGAAGGTTTCCTCAAATCTCGTGAAGAAGTCAGACACATTCTCGTCTTTCTTCTGCTTGCACGCGGATAGCTTGTCCCAGTTTACACGTACTTCAGGCATAATTGTCTTCATGTATGCGATAATTCTACCAGGAAGTGCAGCTATTAACGGCTCAGGCTTGAAACCACCGATTTGTCTAGCATCTGTAGTCGCAATGTTTGCCCATGAGTCACCTAATTCTTGGTCATGATCCGTATGACGTATCTTACTCCATAAAGGATGTGGAACATTGTTCCCAAACAACATGTCTATATCCGCTAAATTCATTATACATGAGCTTGCAGTTTGGGACAACTCCTTATAATACCCAGTCGGGTTTTTACAGGGATCGGGTAGTGTCTGCTTGAGTGCTAGAACTTCGGATCTTTTCCAGGGGACATGTACCCATACACGCTGGAAATGAGGCAGAACTGGTGGAACTGCAGTTGCGTCACCTTCCCTCCAGACCGGAGGAACCTCTCTCATGGGGTACTGTCTCGCTCTTTTCCTACTATACGTACCACTGTCAGAGGATGACCCAGAATTACCACCTGTACTTCGATGTGATAATAATATCTCTACTGCTCTTTCAACGTCGGGACCAACTATCATACCCTCCCCAAATTTAAATCTTAACCTACACAACTCCTGCAGGTTGCTCTTCTGACCATTATCTTCCAAATCCTCACACAGGAAAACACACATCTGCTCAAAGACGTATCTTTGCGTTGGTTCATCCCATTGACGGAAAACTTTCATGACAGACTCTACATCATATCTCGCTGTATCCATAGCCCAATTTCGTGCTAACTTATTCAATGTTTCCCTTTCCTGATAATCAGGCATTTGGCTTCGCAATTGTCTTCGTTCCGTGTTAGGGGTCGTTTTAGGCGACCGAAAAAGTGGTGAAGGAAAGTTAGTAACAATGCTGGCCGTTTTATGCCAGACGAAAGGTGAAAGTGGAGGAATAGCTGGTAGTAGAACAGAGTCACGCAAAGCAGAAACAGAAATGTTCGTAGAACGAGTATCAGAGAGACTAGAAGGTGCGCTAGGCGAAATTTTAGAAGGAACGGTAGGAGAAATAGATGTGATCGGTGAGCCTTGAGGAGGCTGTGCCAAAGAAACAGGAGCCAGCTGAAGAGTAGCTGGTGAGTGCGGTAAAGGAGCCTGTATTACAGCTACCAAAGGTGCAACGAAAGGTTGCGGAGGTGCTGTGGCATTTTGTGCATAGGGTGGCGGAGAATTTAATAGGTGGGACATCAATGGATCTTTCTCGGATCCTTCCTGTTGACCTTTTCCTCTATTTGGCAGCATTGGGTAACATTTATCTATCGCTAGTTTCTTGCTCCTAAGCATCTGTTCGCTCTCCTGCTCTTCCTCGTTATCTCTGTATGCAACGGCAGCTTGCACCATTGACATACCTCTTTTATTCTTTTTTGCTAGTCTTATTTCTTTCTGTTTGGCTTCCTTGCGCCATAAGCGGAAAGATTCAAACATTGCCGGCCGGGCTTTCTTCTTGAACAATTTGACCTCTAAGTTATCTAATATTTCTTGGTCGAAACTACCATATTGGGGCCATTTTAAAACACCATCCTTGCGGGTGTATTTTATCCATACCTCGTTATATGTGATAGGACCTACGCCGTGCTTCACATAGAGTTCATACATTGGAGTTCCAATTGGAGGAACCGGACAAGAATCTTCCAACTGGGAGTCCTTACTACAACCAAGACAAAACAAGTTTCCAAGTTTGCTAAAACCAGGCATCTTCGCTCACTGGTCTAGCTTCAAACTTCAAAGGATTATCTGTTACGATATTTCTCGTGAATACACGAGTCCTTCGGCTTTGGGGCTTGCAAGTTCCAAATCAAGTCGTATCTCAAGGATACCAAAAACTAAGAACAAACTAAGGACTAGGAGACGCTCCACTTATACTTAACTGAAGTATTTGAAGATCGATGACGTCGCTAGAAGACTCGTCTATCGTTTCGCTCTACCAAGGATCACTGGGTCCAAAACAAGGCGATAGTCAGGGCAGCAGTCCTTCGTAGCCGTCGGGACGCGGGGAACCTCGCAGCAAAGACCTTCGGAACCACGTCGACATACAGGGGTCGCTGAAGTGGCTGGCCGTCCTCCGGAATTTTCACACGAAGCTCCTCACGAACATCTGGCTTGGACCGTCACCGCTTGATATCGCCCCGAGTTGGGCGCCAACTGAGGTAATGGGTTTTTAGGAACCCGCTGGTGTCAGGGGATAACACCCGAAGACCTCTGAGTTCCCTTGTTCCGGACCACAGAAACACGTAGTCTTCTAGTCGCAGTCAAAGATCAAGTTTTATTGGTAGCTACCAAGTAACACGTGTCCCAGAAGTACACCACACAGAGAGTAGGTTCTTGGGAGACTGTTCGTTTTTACAGAACCAGCCGTCTCCTTATATATCAAATATATGGCTTCAAGCAAGAATTCTTGAGTTTATGGTATGGCAACACACATATTTCTACAACAATACAAAGAGCGAAGTCATGTAAGCAAGCCCATATTTTAGATGTCCACTTTGCTGATAGATTACCCAGTTGGATCGGGAACTCCCATCAGATATAGATGAACCACCAATAAAGGAAGGTACAACCCAGCCATAAAAAGGGCCATAAACAAGATACGGGGACAGGTGCGTGTTTGAAGGAAACATGGGCTGTATGTAGTGAATGGTTCGTGGAATGTTATGCGTAGATGCTATCGTATTCGGCCACTGGGCGAGGAGCTGCCTAAACAGGTTTGGCCGAAGACAGTGGAGTCAGTTGGGACAGGTCAGGGGAAAGTCACGAAAGGTGGACGTGTCTATTTGGATCAAGCTCGACCTTTAATTGACTTATCATGAGGGCAAGATGCAAGATGGATGCCGTTCACAAAATGGAGTTTAAGGGATGGGACGGAAACTGTGATTTAGGGGTGTTGGCAACCCTCGATTGTAACGCAAATACATAGGAATGATGTCCTAATCATTATCGGTTCGTAGACACCAAAATCGTCTCGGTACGTTGAGGTTTCGTGACACGGGTATTGGACCTCGATATCGGGAAAACCACAGGGTCCGGATTTTGGGAACCACAGACCCTCCTTTTGCCCTCATATAAGGCAATAACTCATGCTAATCTGAGTCCAAATCGGTATGAAGAAATTCGTGGAGATGTTGCTGGAGCATCATTCTGCTACTCCGCTCGTCCTGTGACACAGGCTTCCGTACACACGAGGTAGCACAGAGGCCACATAGTGCAGGAGCACACTGTATACACAAGCAAAACATGAACAGAAGTGCCAAGATCATCCCAATGAAGATCAAGGTTTTCCATCCCCAGGCAGTGATCAGTTCCCAGAACCACCCCAGCAGGGACCAATCCCCTTTCTCAATGTGAAGGGAACCAGATATTTCGTGTAGTTTGGAGATGGCCTGGTATACTGTTGGTGCGTTATCAGGGATGAAAATGCAGCAACTGGATTGGATGACTCTACACACACCACCACGATCGGCGAGTATAATGTCTAAGGCAATTTGGTTCTGAAGGGTCATAAGTCGATCCGACAGAAGCTCTGTTGTCAAATTGCCAAGTGCTCCGGCCGTTGTGGTCACGGCGGATTCAACTATCCTCGCTAACTGGCGAATATTCCTGCTGTTCACCATAGGCCCCCAAAATGGCAGAAAACCCTTTGCGAAGTCAGCGAATTCCTGACCCGCGGTGTCGTCTTTACTCACGACACCTCTAGCTGTCCTTGTCCGGTGGTAATCTGCTCGGGCCGTGTAGGTAGGAGGCAGCAGAAATGAAATGAAACATATACCTGAGAAATCAGGGGGCAAATCAGGGGGCAACCACGTGTAGGCTTGGTCGTCTTTAGCTGCCAAGAGTATCGGGGAAGTTCGGGAAGCAAATACATATGTTTCCGTGCAAATGCTCTTTCCTAACTGTGCTGTGCTGTGGGGTTCCTACCAATACCCTGTAAGCATAAGTGACCTCGGTGGGGAACTATCCAAACTGGGCGAGATTTCTGTGCTGCCTGGCTCTTGACCAGGTAAACCCCATGTTTGGTCACGTTCCAATGGGTGTAGGGACTCAGTTCATCTTTGGGGATTGTCAGATAGGTGTCGATATCCCTACTCATGTTCCTTATCCCTGCAATTAGTGCCTTGTTACTGGAGTCGCTCGCAGCGGAACGGGTCGGGTATGGTTCTAGGGCGAATAGGAACATGGTCTGGAAAGCCCACAGAGAACCATAGTAGCTAAATGGCAAAACGAAGTATGGGATACCCTTATCGGTTGTGTGTGGCATAAGTCCGCATATCCAACAGTTTGACGTGTTCATTATGGACTGGTGTTGGTGTAGAAGCTGGATGAAAGAGTTGTTTACAAATTCGAGTCTTCGGGCAGACTCGTGTTCAGGTAAAGGGTGAAAGTAGTGTGGAGAAATAGTGGGAGGAGGTGGTGTCTGGGTGTCATTCGAAAAGGTAACTTTAAATACGAACAAGGTATAACCAATAAAAAACACAAGTATGCTACATAACATTAAAACACATAATATCAGGAATCTTCTTCTGGACAGTATCGTACATAACTGTTTTTCGAAGTTCGTGAGTCTGACAGGTCTCTCTACCCTTGGAAACTCCATCCTCTAGTTGCTGCCCGCGGTGGTTGATTGATTCTCCCAGGGAGCGCGCTCTGCTCAGTCCGGGGTAACTCCCGTGGACCAATCAGAACCGTGGACCTAGAACTTCCCAGTTGCACTCCCCAGACTTCAACCGCGACCCTAGCAGCAGAACCGGATGGCGGTTCGAAAAATCAAAAATGAGCTAGATCCCTTGGGACGAGAGAGCTGAAAATTCAAAAATAGTTCTATGGGGAGAAGAGGAAATTACATGAGATCAAGCTTTTATTAGTTCTTTTGTCTAGACCGCAGGTTGTATCGTCGTTTCCCAGGTACGGTGTGATCTTCAAACAGCGTTTCAGGGTCAGTAGTGTCCAATTGCATAGATGGTGACACAAGTCCTTGCAAAATATGATCACTCTTCTTTTCGGTGCTAGTTTCTTTCAAACGGGCATCGCTGAAAGGGATGAAGCAAGGTACGGATTCTGTCTCAGAGTCAGCAAGTCCTTTGTTGACCCACCGGTCGTATGGAAGGGGTAGAGGGACCCGTTTGCAGTGGGTCCCATGTACCCAGTTCTTCTTGCCTTCAACCCGAACAGCAGATCTTGTTGAAAGTAGTACCAGGTGCGGTCCGGTCCACCTCGGTTGTCCGTTGTTGGTGCGCTGAAAATTCCGCAACAGAACCCACGAACCGGGTTCGATGAGGTGACCTGGATCGTCAGAGGCTGGTGGAGAAGAACTGTGAACCTGTTGGTGTAAAACACGCAATTTAGTTGTCAATTCGCACAAATAGTCAAGCAGTACGGGGTGCTCTATCTCGCTCAGTTTCTTGGGTCTTGGCACGCCCCAGACGTTGGCTGGGCGGCCAAACACGATTTCATGGGGGCTAAGTCCTAACCTGGAGTGGACAGTCGTCCTGGTTGACAAAAGTGCTAGAGGCAAGGCATCAGGCCATTTAAGACCTGTACTGGCTTGGATTTTGGCTAGTTTGAGTTTCAGAGTGCCGTTGTAGCATTCTACTAATCCAGCCGATTGGGGATGATTCGCAGAGTGGAATTTTTGGTGTATGCCTAGACACTCACACACTCTCTTCATCACGCATCCTACGAATTCACTTCCGTTATCACTCCAGACAATTCTAGGCATACCGAATCTAGGGAAGAACTCTTTGACAAGGGCTTTGGCAGTCGATAAGGCGGTGTTGTCCTTAAGGGGGTACGCTTCCACCCACCTTGAAAAGGCGCAAACAACAACGAGAACGTATTTCAGGTTGTTGCACCTCTCCATGTGGATGAAATCTAGCTGCAAAACCTCGAACGGGTACGTTGGAGGCGCAAAATGACCAGCTGGAGTTGGCGTTCCCCTACCGGGATTGTACTTCAAACATACCATACACTTTCTGACCACGTTTTCTGCGTACTTTGGGATATTGCTATTCTGCCATACTGGGGCCAATAGTTTACATATTCCTCTCGAATTGATGTGTGCCATTCCGTGAGCCATCGTTACCACTGCAAGTACGTATGCATTAGGTAGTAACCATCGCTGGTGTTCCGATAGTTCGACCCAACAACCATTCGCATCCAATCTACCTGTGCTTTCTCTCCATTCATTCATCTCGTTCTCAGTGGCCTCGGCTTGTATTGATTTTACGCTTTCAATGGTGTCCTCACACATTCCTACATCAGCAGTCCATCTAGCGGGACCCATGACATACATCCGATTCATTGTGTTCCTTGCAGTTCCTTTCGCAACCTCATCTGCAAATGCATTTCCGCGGCCAACATCATCCTGAATCTTTCTGTGTGCACTACATTTTATAATGGCGACTTGTAGGGGCAAGGTGAGTGACTCAAGGAGCTCATTAACTAGCTGGCTATGTTGTATCTTTGCACCATGGGACGTAAGGAACCCACGTTCACGCCATAATCTCCCAAAACTGTGAGCCACACCAAAGGCATATTAGCTGTCAGTGTACACATTCACTCGCTTTCCTTTCGCCAGCACACATGCTCTAGTAAGCGCTATCAACTCTGCAGCTTGTGCAGAACTGAGGGGAATGCGTGCAGTCTCTACAATGGTGTGTAACGTCGTTACGGCATATGCTGTAGTCGTATCACCATTCGGCAACTTGAAACATGAACCATCAACCCATAGAGTATCATTGCATTCGGGAAGGGGAGTGTCCTGTAAGTCTACTCTCCCTTTTGTCTCTTCCTCTGTCCTGAAACAGCAGTCATGCTTGTCAATCTTGTCTGTCTCTGTCGGGATGGGTAATAACGTAGCGGGATTGAGTGTATCACACCTCTTTATATGGATGTGACTTGCTAGCAGGGTAAGTTCGTAACTGGATAGTCGAGCGCTAGTAAGGTGTTGTGTCTTTGTCCTATTTAGTAAAATGTCTACTGCATGCGGAACCATAACGATCAGAGTGTTATTCATGACTAATCCAGCAGACTGTCGAATGCAGACAGCTGCTGCGGCTGTTGCTCTTAGACAACTTGGCAGTGCCTTAGCCACTGGATCCAGAGTTGCCGAAAAATACGCGCATGGGCGCTGTTTGTCCCCAAAGAGTTGCATTAAGACTGATAATGCACAACCTTCTTTTTCGTGGACATACAATGTAAAAGGCTTACTGTAGTTGGGGTTTCCCAACACAGGAGCCGAACACAATGCATCGCGCAACTCGCGGAAACTCGTCTGACAATCTTCAGACCAAGGCATAGGTTTAGGCGTATCTTTGCGGAGTAGTGACAGTAAGGGTTTGGCTAGTAGTGAGAAATTCGGTATCCATTGTTTACAGTACGATGTAATGCCCAAAAAAGCTCGAACTTCTCTCAGTGTCCTTGGGGCACTTAGTTCTGTGATTGCCTGTATTCTTTCTGGTGTCAGTCTCCTTCCCTCCTTCGATAAGATGTGACCTAGGTAGGTTACTTCTTGTCGACAAAATTGCAGTTTTGAAAGGGAGACTTTGTGCTTCATGTCACATAGGTGACGTAATAGCGACAACGTAGCTTCCTTGCAAATCTCTTCAGTGTCTGCAGCGATCAGTAGATCGTCTACGTACTGAATCAATGTTGACCCATCTGGCAGTACAATTGTGTCTAGTTGTGTTTTCAAAGCCTGACTGAATATTGATGGACTTTCGCAGTAACCTTGAGGAGCGCATTTGAAGCGGAAGCTTCGTCCTCCTAAATTGAAGCCGAAAAGGTCTCTACTCTCTTCGGCGATCGGGATGCTGAAGAAAGCGCTCTTCAGGTCAATCACCGAGAACCAAGCTGCTGAAGCTGGAACCATTGTCAATAAAGCAGTAATGTCGGGGACGACTGGAAACTGCGGTATAACTACCTTGTTTACTTCTCGGAGGTCAATCACAAACCTATACACAGGGGGCTGTGAAGGATCAGTACGTTTCAAGACCGGTAAAACTGGACTGTTACAAATGTTTCCTGTTGTTTCCTCGATTACATCTTTATCGACCAAATCATAAACGATCGTTAACAATGCCTGTTCGCAGTCGTTAGAAATTTTGTATTGGGGAATACGTGGCAATCTGACGTTTGCTTTCAAAGTTATGACATACGGTGCTATCTCTAAACGACCTACATCGTTGGAACCATTAGCCCATAGTATATCTGGAAGTGATGACAATTCGGTTGGGATACCTTCTTTGGACAAGTACATTGGAGAAATGACTTTTCTCCCTAAAGTAAGCTGTACTCCCGAGGGAGAACAGTACAAAGTCGCGTACAACCTCTTTAGCAAATCCAATCCTAACAAATTTTCACCGCAACCTGTTGTAAGAATGAGGGGTGCTTCTAATTCACAGGGGCCAACAGAAACGGAAACAGGACTAGAGATCGGGTTTCTAACAGGGGCGCCAGAGAAGCCTACTGAGACATTCATTTCGCCAGACAAAGGTGCGCCAGGAAGTTTTGAGTGCATAATAGAACTTTTTGTAGCACCAGTATCCAGCAGAAATGGCTCTGACACTCCTGAGGTAATTACTTCGACATAAGGTCCATCCTGATCTACTGGAACTGAAACAACTCCCTCTCTTTGTCCATGGCTGTCCTAGCGATCGTTACCCTCATTGTCGTGTTCGGTGTAATAGTCGTCAGCATAGTACTGAGCTGACTTGGACGATGAATTACCCTGTTGATCAAAGCTATTCATTGATTTCGGAGGTGGAAAAGAAGTTATATTCTGAGTGAAATTTCCACGGCCTCTTCCTCTAGAGGCATGCTGAACACCTCTTTCCCTTACACCTTGTGCACCGTTTAAACGTCGTGCAAGAGCCGGACAATTATTCCTAAAATGGCCCTCTTCTTTGCAATACGCACATTGATTCGGGCCGTACGTAGGACGCTGATGGGAAAGCTCGTTTCCTTGCGCGTTTCTAGAGTACTGCTGATTCTGTTGATAATTAGGCTGGCTAGCCATACGAGGCTGATAGGCCTGTTGGAGAAGAACTTTAGTTTTCAAATCTTTCGTCTTTTTGTCTGCCTTGTCTAACTCGTCTTTACGCCTATTTTCATAGTACTGGGCTGTTGCTAGAATCTGCGCTGACGTAGAGACAGCCCAAGCACTTTCTGAGTCTTTTAGTTCAGCACACAATTCAGGAAGCAAATTGTGTACAAACTTGTCTACAAACAGTCTTTGGCCACCCTCGGTAGCCATATCCTGACCACTATGGTCAGTGAAGGTTTCCTCAAATCTCGTGAAGAAGTCAGACACATTCTCGTCTTTCTTCTGCTTGCACGCGGATAGCTTGTCCCAGTTTACACGTACTTCAGGCATAATTGTCTTCATGTATGCGATAATTCTACCAGGAAGTGCAGCTATTAACGGCTCAGGCTTGAAACCACCGATTTGTCTAGCATCTGTAGTCGCAATGTTTGCCCATGAGTCACCTAATTCTTGGTCATGATCCGTATGACGTATCTTACTCCATAAAGGATGTGGAACAATGTTCCCAAACAACATGTCTATATCCGCTAAATTCATTATACATGAGCTTGCAGTTTGGGACAACTCCTTATAATACCCAGTCGGGTTTTTACAGGGATCGGGTAGTGTCTGCTTGAGTGCTAGAACTTCGGATCTTTTCCAGGGGACATGTACCCATACACGCTGGAAATGAGGCAGAACCGGTGGAACTGCAGTTGCGTCACCTTCCCTCCAGACCGGAGGAACCTCTCTCATGGGGTACTGTCTCGCTCTTTTCCTACTATACGTACCACTGTCAGAGGATGACCCAGAATTACCACCTGTACTTCGATGTGATAATAATATCTCTACTGCTCTTTCAACGTCGGGACCAACTATCATACCCTCCCCAAATTTAAATCTTAACCTACACAACTCCTGCAGGTTGCTCTTCTGACCATTATCTTCCAAATCCTCACACAGGAAAACACACATCTGCTCAAAGACGTATCTTTGCGTTGGTTCATCCCATTGACGGAAAACTTTCATGACAGACTCTACATCATATCTCGCTGTATCCATAGCCCAATTTCGTGCTAACTTATTCAATGTTTCCCTTTCCTGATAATCAGGCATTTGGCTTCGCAATTGTCTTCGTTCCGTGTTAGGGGTCGTTTTAGGCGACCGAAAAAGTGGTGAAGGAAAGTTAGTAACAATGCTGGCCGTTTTATGCCAGACGAAAGGTGAAAGTGGAGGAATAGCTGGTAGTAGAACAGAGTCACGCAAAGCAGAAACAGAAATGTTCGTAGAACGAGTATCAGAGAGACTAGAAGGTGCGCTAGGCGAAATTTTAGAAGGAACGGTAGGAGAAATAGATGTGATCGGTGAGCCTTGAGGAGGCTGTGCCAAAGAAACAGGAGCCAGCTGAAGAGTAGCTGGTGAGTGCGGTAAAGGAGCCTGTATTACAGCTACCAAAGGTGCAACGAAAGGTTGCGGAGGTGCTGTGGCATTTTGTGCATAGGGTGGCGGAGAATTTAATAGGTGGGACATCAATGGATCTTTCTCGGATCCTTCCTGTTGACCTTTTCCTCTATTTGGCAGCATTGGGTAACATTTATCTATCGCTAGTTTCTTGCTCCTAAGCATCTGTTCGCTCTCCTGCTCTTCCTCGTTATCTCTGTATGCAACGGCAGCTTGCACCATTGACATACCTCTTTTATTCTTTTTTGCTAGTCTTATTTCTTTCTGTTTGGCTTCCTTGCGCCATAAGCGGAAAGAGTCAAACATTGCCGGCCGGGCTTTCTTCTTGAACAATTTGACCTCTAAGTTATCTAATATTTCTTGGTCGAAACTACCATATTGGGGCCATTTTAAAACACCATCCTTGCGGGTGTATTTTATCCATACCTCGTTATATGTGATAGGACCTACGCCGTGCTTCACATAGAGTTCATACATTGGAGTTCCAATTGGAGGAACCGGACAAGAATCTTCCAACTGGGAGTCCTTACTACAACCAAGACAAAACAAGTTTCCAAGTTTGCTAAAACCAGGCATCTTCGCTCACTGGTCTAGCTTCAAACTTCAAAGGATTATCTGTTACGATATTTCTCGTGAATACACGAGTCCTTCGGCTTTGGGGCTTGCAAGTTCCAAATCAAGTCGTATCTCAAGGATACCAAAAACTAAGAACAAACTAAGGACTAGGAGACGCTCCACTTATACTTAACTGAAGTATTTGAAGATCGATGACGTCGCTAGAAGACTCGTCTATCGTTTCGCTCTACCAAGGATCACTGGGTCCAAAACAAGGCGATAGTCAGGGCAGCAGTCCTTCGTAGCCGTCGGGACGCGGGGAACCTCGCAGCAAAGACCTTCGGAACCACGTCGACATACAGGGGTCGCTGAAGTGGCTGGCCGTCCTCCGGAATTTTCACACGAAGCTCCTCACGAACATCTGGCTTGGACCGTCACCGCTTGATATCGCCCCGAGTTGGGCGCCAACTGAGGTAATGGGTTTTTAGGAACCCGCTGGTGTCAGGGGATAACACCCGAAGACCTCTGAGTTCCCTTGTTCCGGACCACAGAAACACGTAGTCTTCTAGTCGCAGTCAAAGATCAAGTTTTATTGGTAGCTACCAAGTAACACGTGTCCCAGAAGTACACCACACAGAGAGTAGGTTCTTGGGAGACTGTTCGTTTTTACAGAACCAGCCGTCTCCTTATATATCAAATATATGGCTTCAAGCAAGAATTCTTGAGTTTATGGTATGGCAACACACATATTTCTACAACAATACAAAGAGCAAAGTCATGTAAGCAAGCCCATATTTTAGATGTCCACTTTGCTGATAGATTACCCAGTTGGATCGGGAACTCCCATCAGATATAGATGAACCACCAATAAAGGAAGGTACAACCCAGCCATAAAAAGGGCCATAAACAAGATACGGGGACAGGTGCGTGTTTGAAGGAAACATGGGCTGTATGTAGTGAATGGTTCGTGGAATGTTATGCGTAGATGCTATCGTATTCGGCCACTGGGCGAGGAGCTGCCTAAACAGGTTTGGCCGAAGACAGTGGAGTCAGTTGGGACAGGTCAGGGGAAAGTCACGAAAGGTGGACGTGTCTATTTGGATCAAGCTCGACCTTTAATTGACTTATCATGAGGGCAAGATGCAAGATGGATGCTGTTCACAAAATGGAGTTTAAGGGATGGGACGGAAACTGTGATTTAGGGGTGTTGGCAACCCTCGATTGTAACGCAAATACATAGGAATGATGTCCTAATCATTATCGGTTCGTAGACACCAAAATCGTCTCGGTACGTTGAGGTTTCGTGACACGGGTATTGGACCTCGATATCGGGAAAACCACAGGGTCCGGATTTTGGGAACCACACCACCCACTAGGTAATGGGCTGGTTGAAAGATTCAACCGGACCCTCACAGGCATGATCATGGGTCTTGAGGAACCAATGAGGCGTAAGTGGGACGTCTCCTTGTCATGCCTTCTGTTTGCCTGTTTGCCTACCGTGAGGTGCCAATAAAGTCTCTAGGGTTCAGCCCCTTTGAGCTTTTGTATGGTCACCCGATAAGAGGACTTTTGAGTTTGGTCAAGGAAGGCTGGGAGCAATCTCCCAGGATGTATATAGTTACATGCTGGCCTTCAGGAACCAGACTCGGCGTTTCAGAGATCTCGCTCAGGCGAATCTGGAAGCCAGCCAGGAAGAAATGAAGCGGTGGTACAATCAGAATGCCACTCTGTTTGAGCTTCAGCCTGGACAGAAAGTTTGGGTCATGGCCCCTGTGGAGCCAAGTGCACTCAGGACAAGTGGACCAGTCTATATGAGGCGGTGGAGCGCAAGAGTGATGTCACTTATCTGGTGAACTTGTGGTCTCCAAGGAACCCCTTGCAGGTCCTGCATGTTAACCGTCTGAAGCACCACTTAGAAAGGTCCAAAGTGGGCACGCTCCTAGCGACAGATGATTGAATGGAGGAGGAGACCGATCCTCTTCCTGACCTCCTGTCTGCAACAGAACTAGATGGGTCAGTGGATGGTGTCAGCCTCTCTGCCACACTGACCCCTGATCAGCAGCAAGATTGTCGCCAACTGTTGGGGCAATTTTCTGATCTTTTTTTTTGGATCCTGGTGTCATAGAGTGGTGCGTCCATGATGTGGACACTGGCGACAGTCCTCCTGTGAAGCACAAGGCTTACAGAGTAACTGACAAGGTTAGGGCTTACATTAAGGAGGAAATCTCCAAGATGTTTGCTTTAGGGGTCATTGAGTCATCAAACAGTCCTTGGGCCAGCCCAGTGGTCTTGGTCCTAAAGGCTGCCTCGCCGGGTGCCACACCCGAACTCCGGTTCTGTGTGGACTACAGAGGGCTCTATTCAGTCACTAGGACTGATGCACACCCCATCCCTAGAGCTGATGAGCTCATTGATCGGTTTGGGGCTGCACGGTACCTTAGTACGTTTGATTTGATGTCTGGGTACTGGCAGATCGCCTTGACTGATGGGGCTAAGGAAAGGTCAGCATTTTCCACACCAGATGGGCACTACCAATTCCGGGTTATGCCCTTTGGGATGAAGAATGCACCTGCCACCTTTCAGAGGTTGGTCAACCAGGTGTTGGCTGGGTTGGAGGATTTCAGTGTCGCCTACCTGGATGACATCGCAGTGTTCAGCGCCAGTTGGGAATAACATCTGCAGCACCTCTGGGAAGTGTTGATGGCACTGTGCAAGGCAGGCCTCAAGATCAAGGCGAGTAAGTGCCAGATCGGGCAGGGTTCCGTGGTGTACTTGGGTCACCGGGTAGGAAGCGGCCAGGTGGCGCCCCTATAACCCAAGATTGATGCCATCCTGGCATGGGAACCCCCAAAGACTCAGACACAGGTAAGAGTCTTTTTAGGACTCACGGGGTATACAGGAGGTTTGTCAAAGGGTATGGCAACATTATTGCACCCTTGACTGAGCTGACTTCCAGGAAGCTGCCCAAGAAAGTGAACTAGACTGACAACTGTCAGAAGGCTTTTGACACCCTGAAGACTGCCATGTGCAAAGCACCCGTGCTTCAGGCGCCCAACTTCTCCAAAGAATTAATTGTACAGAGAGACGCTTCAGAGCATGGTGTGGGGGCTGTTCTTTCACAGATTAATGAAGAGGGCCTAGACCAACCTGTAGCCTTCATCAGTAGAAGGTTACTTCCACGGGAACAGAGGTGGAGTGCAATTGAACGTGAGGCTTTTGCTGTGGTCTTGGCGCTGAAGAAGTTGAGACCATACTTGTTTGGGACTCACATCCGGGTTCAGACGGACCACAGGCCGCTCAGATGGCTGATGCAGATGAGGGGTGAGAACCCAAAGTTGTTGAAGTGCTCCATTCCCCTACAGGGTATGGACTTTACGGTGGAACACCGCCCTGGTACAGAACACCGCAACGCTGAATGTCTGTCCAGATTTTTCCGCCTGAGTGAAGAGAACTCCCAAGGGGAAGGTTATTTCTCCCCACATTTCAGCTGGAGGGGACACGTGTTAGACCTGGCATCATTGGACTGAGTCTCTCTTTCATTTTTGACTGATTGCCTCCTCTGTTTTGATATGTTTTTGCTGGTTTTATGCTTTTGGCACTGTGCCACTGCTAATCAGTGCCACAGTGCTAGTGCTCCCTATGTTAAATTAATGTACTAATTAGTTATTCCATGATTGGGTTATTTGATTTACCTGTCAGCCCTAGTACAGTTTACCATGTGTGCCCAGGGCTTGTAAATCAAATGCTGCTGGTGGGCTTGCAGCACTGGTTGTGCCACCCACAGAAGCAGCTTGTAAGGTGTGTCTCAGACCTACCATTGCAAGGCCTAAGTACAGTCTAGCACTGCCATGTCGACTTGGCCAAGTGCACCCACTTGCCAGTCCCTAAACCTTTCCTTTGCTTCATACTAGACACCCCTAGGGTAGGCCCAAGGGCAGGGTGCATTGTAATAGCGAATTACAGCCATTTTCGTTTTTCACTATTGAAGTCTATCTGTTACCATAGGCCAGAATGGGCAGTTAGATTATTACATTCTTATAATCCTAACTGACTCAGGGAACATAGTAGAATTTTGAATTTAGTATCCTTGAACTCAGAATAATAAAATACATTGTTTAGTAAAGTTGGTTTTAATATTCTGTGTTTGAAAATACCACTTTTTAAAAGTAGGTATTTTCTTGCCTAACTCTCTAGGCCTGCCTCTGCTGGGTTGTGTATTCCTTCTCTGGGTTTGTGAGTGACAGGGCTGGGGGATTCCACGAGACAGGCTGGGACAGCCCAATGGTGAATAGAGAGATCTGCATCTAGATGGAAGGGAGGAGTTGAACCTGGGACCTGACTGGGGCTGGGCCTTCCCGCTACAATGCCGGCTCCATCCCCCTGTGGCTTGTCTGATGGCTCTCCCCTGTACTGTGAAAGGAGAGGAGGAATCATGTCAACAGAGTGCTCCAGAGTTGTATCTTCCCTCCACTGTGCTGGCTCCACCTCCTGTGGGGCGGCTGATGTCTCTGCCCTGCACAGTGAAAGGAAGAAGAGAGTCATGTAAACAAAGTGCTCAGGAGCTGGTTTGGACTAGGTAGAGGCCTCTCTGCCTTCAGAGCTCAAAGGAGTTTGGGGTATAAATATTGGGACCCTGATCCCAAGAAATAAGATCACTTCTGGGCAAGAAACCTTTCTGCCAAAAAGAAGAACCAAGGAAGCTGCAGGAGTTTGGACTGCCAGTGTGCTGTTTGCTGGGTTGGCCTGCAGTGGTTGCTTCATTGCCAAGGGAAAGGAGAAGGAACTTTGTAAGGACTTTCATCTACAGAATATTCTCCAAGGGCTTGAACTGTGCTTGCCTCCTGCTGAAGTCTCAGGGACAAAAGACTTCACCTCCAGCTCCCTCCTGAATTTTCTTGCTGGGAATTCTGACTCCAGACACTTGTGTGCCGCTGCGAGCTGGAAGCGTGATGCATCGACAAGAAGCGTGTCGCCGCTGCAGCCAAAATCGTGGCATCGCCGGAGAAGTGAGCCTTCGCCGCATCTCCCTGGAAGGTGTGTTCATCGAAGCTGCCTGCTGTCGCATCACCGGAGAAGCGCGACGCCATTGTGAGAGTCACCATCGCATCACCAGAGAAGTGTGTCGCAGGGCCTGTCACGGCTCCAAAGTACAGAGTCGTCGCAAGGCTGCCAGGGCGTCATCGGATCGTCATCGCATTGCCGCATCAAGGGCGCCATCTTCTCGCATCGCAACCGGATCATCGCATTGCATCAAGGTGCCATCTTGGCACTACAATGGGCCCGCAGGCCGAGAATCTACGCATCACCTGTGCACCGGTAAGGCGCACAACGAGTCCCCTACTCTACGCAAGCATTGAGGCAGAACGCAACCGTTCACCCGGATCAAGGAACCAATGCATCTCCCCTTTTGCGAGCCTTTTGTTTACTTTGCGTTACGCATCCAGGTACTTTGTTAAGAACTTTATCGCATTTATCATCAACTTGAACTAAGAAACTTTAATCATCTTTTAAGTAATCGTAAGTGTAGTATTGTGGATTTTTGTCGTTTGTGGTCTTGTGTTAAGTCTGTATAAAGGATACTTATAAAACCTGTGTTGTGTCCATCTGTAGTGTTTCAATGTATTACTATGTATATTCACAAATGCTTAACACACTGCCTCTGAGATAAGCCTGTCTGCTCGTGCCAAGCTACCAAGGGGGTGATCAAGGGTTATTATGGGGTGTAATCCGATTATCCTGAATCAGAAGTAAGGGTCCCTATTTGGACAAAGGTGAATACCATTGCGAACTAGAGACCCCAGATCTAACAGGAAGAAAATGTTTCCTGGTGATTTTACTGCATTCTGTGATGTTATTGTGGCAGCAAGAACTACAGAAGGAAAATCAGTTGAGAACACCATAAGTGGTTCATTCTTTTTGTTAGACTGACAGAAACGAATTCTGTTGTACATTCTAACCAGAAAAATCTTCATTTCATTATTATGGATCAGTACAGTTTCATCTATGTTGATCATTATTTCTCTAATCTCACTGAGTGTGAACCCGTAGCCAGCACATAAGAGTGGCTTTAAAACTTTGTTTGCTTTTTCAAAGAGTGCAAACTTAATTGAAGGCTCCCAGTTACGTGGCTGCTGGGAGCTCACTGTACATTTATATTTTCAAATATATGTATGCATGCAGCTCAGGTGGGCATACCAATCTGCTGCAAAAACATTCACCTCAGAAAACCTGAAACAAAGTCAGTATTCTTATAAATGACCATTATAGATCTGTCATTTTGAAAAACGGTAGAAGGGTTGCTCAGAGGAGTTATTTTTTCTCGCTATAAGACTACTTGACCCACAAAACCTATGTTTTGACATCAAAAGGAAGGATATAGGTCTCATGGTTCCTGAAATATTACATAATCACTGCAACACATCCACCATTTTTTGAAATGTTGTCCAGAAAAATTTGGCTCGGATTAGCAATGTCTACCCAAGCTAAATTCTTCTAATTTTACAAAAACACAAATCAAAAATGAAAATCTCCGGACAGCAATTATTTACAGAGGAATATCAAGGGGCCAGGACTCTGAGCGTTCATGAAGAAAAAAATAGAGAGCAATAATCTCTCAAGACTGAAGGGTAGTAGAAAACAATAATAATGTGAAGGGTAATGTATGAACATCTGACACTATTAGTAAATTGGTTCTAACTTGTGAACAGTTGCAGTATTTCACTTTTTGGCCTCTGACATTTGGACCTCATTTGTTTTAAGCCACCCTAATAGAGCCTCACACGCTGTAAGGTATTCTTAAATTGGCTTATGAGCTGCGTCTGGTAGTGCCTGCCTTTTAATGTATGGTCATCTGTCTGTAGACAGCTAAGGTAAGGGGATCTTTATAGGTTGCAGGGGACTTGTATGGAGAGTGCATGTACATTCTACATGTTGTGTGTGTGTATTATAGTGAGCAAGGAGTGATTTGGTACTATTTTATTGTGAGGGGACATGAATCCATTTTTGTATGCCCTGTGTTTGAGTGGTTACGAAAACAAAGGAGGACCCCGCACAGACTAATAGGGGACTGGGGGGATAACGGATCTAAAGAAAGACAGGGGTGTCCCCACTAGAAAGGACAATGTAGGACTGTGTCTCACTTCTATTGGGTGTATTCTAAAGTGAGTGTTGCATTCCAAAAGGCAGCATGCCGACAATCCGGCGGGAAAGGTAAAGTTACAAGAATTTATGACTCTCAATTTCTACAAGCTTATGTTGACTGTAGGGGAGAGTTCTGTGTATTATTATTTTTATTATATCTCTACAAATGCCAAATCTTAAGAGAAAAGCCTATTTCTTAACTATATAGTCAGCTCAAAATATTAACATTAACAATCTACGATATTTCATAAGTAGCACAGTAGATAAGTAATGAAAAAAGATTTTAAAAAGATGTTTTCCACACCATGAGTTTCGTAAGTCTCTGTTGTACATTTATTACACTTCAAATATAAAAATTCATCATTACACAAAATACAATTTTTTAAGAAAACATGTTATACATTTGTATAAAAAACATTTAAAAAACACAAAGAATCACAAGTCGACGCGGCGTTTCGGTATTCTGTTTGTCTACCTTCTTCAGGACTGATTCTAGATGGATTTAAAAAAGTTTAAAAAACATAGAGTTATTCTTCTTACATTGGTGCAGATTGCTCTTAGTTCACAACTATAGATAGTCACGACTGTAGTAACTATAACATCGTTTTTAGGCATCTCTTGTACAAAGGGCATCATTCTTTAGCACATAATCTTGGTTAACACACCATAATATTTCTTCACACTCATATGAATTTCTAATACTCCTCCCTATTTGGTAACATATTGACCAATTTCTCTATGTATCCCTACGCTTGAACAAAACTGATAGTGTTTACCTTTCCCTTGGACTGTGTAGTCCAATGCTCATGAGACTCAATGTGAGACCTCTATTTGTGGATATAGTGAAAGAATTGTCAGTCTAACGCATACCTTAAATCAGGCGGAGTGAATCTCCCCACCGGACATTGTTTGCTTCGGTTCAGAACCCTGTTGCCATCAAGTTCGTGGGCCTATTTTCGGATTCTGTTTGTGCGATGTGATAACACTAAATAGGATAAGTATAAGGATGATACGTTTTCAGTCTGTCTCACCATTATATATATGTATCGACAAACATTCTTACAAACTAAGATAGAGAAAGAGAATAAGAATATTGTTTCTCTATACCTGATTTTCAAAATAAATACGCTTGGTCTTGGACTACCAGGAGGAGCCACCGTGTTTTCTGTTGTGGGTATCTTTAATGACCCTAGGAAATTATATTTATTTCATATTAACACATGTGGATCTTGTTGATTTTTAAAATCTACTCAATAGCAGTGCATATTGGCCTTAGGGTATCACTCACCATTAAAATGTAGTTGCCTGGTGCAATTTCAAGGATATATTGCCTCCAAGGAACTCCGTTGTGGATAGAGAGTCCGTGCTGCATTGAACGATAAAAAAATAAAAAAATATATAATATATATATATATATATATCAGGCGCAATGTGAGGTAGATTTATATCCTATTCCTAATTACTGTGTTCTTTTACTTTTAAATTATCTCATGGTCCCTGACATAAGGGGAAATGGGTCACAATATTCAGGTAATTTATATTAGGTTTAAGAGGCATTTTTTGGTTATTAGCGCTCAAGTTATAGAAAGCACTAGTCAAGGCTTCGGATTTTTTGGATATTAGCGCTCAAGTTCTAAAAAGCACTAGTCAGGGCTTCGAGGGGCCCTAATTTTATGTTGTCTTTACCTTAAAATGTGTAATCGGCCTCCCTGCTCCTGAATCCTGGCAGTCTTCCAAAGCGTCACCCAGCCGGTCTTGTACGAGCCGCCAAGAGCACTGAGCGTTCGATCATGCAGCGGTACTTTATATTACCCGCGCTACGATTGGTCGTTCCTCCCACACACCCTCATTGGGTCTTTTTGGGCCAATCCTCGTCCGGTCGCCAAGGTAACCGAACGCTTTTTACCATGTTGCGAACCTGCTCTGTTATTCGCGTGTCATGCAGCGGTGCTTTATATTACCCGCGATATGATAGGTTGTTCCTCCCACACGCCCTCATTGGGTCTTTTTGGGCCAATCCTCGTCCGGTCGCCACGGTAACCGAACGCTTTTTTCCATGTTGCGGACCTGCTCTGTTATTCCCGTAATTAATGGGTCAGTTTAACGGTAATACGACATATTTAGTGTATACGTGCTTCCCGCATTCTTTGTGTGCTAATGCGGCCACTTCACTTGTAATATTTAATTTGTGTTGTTTTAGGTTAAAATAAACCCACCCTGGTCATTAATACTTTTCTAGGGGCTCTAGTTATCGGTTGTTTGGGCGCATACATATAAGGGAGGATATTTGTTCTCTCTCAATATTTTCGCTACTTTACATTATCTGACTCCTTAGCGGCACTACTTATTCACAGTTCGTTTGTTTCTGAGTTATTAAAGTGATAGAGTAAAATCAGATCTTACTTATCCTCTGGTAGCAGATGGTAAATCCCAGGGCACACAAGTTTTGTTCAGCTCTTGTGTTTATTAACCTTACTCTATTACTTCTACTATACTGTTAGTACAAGGAGGTCTGCAAGCCTATATTTGGCCATTGCTACTCTCCCCTATAGTCAACATAAGCTTGTAGAAATTGAGAGTCATAAATTCTTGTAACTTTACCTTTCCCGCCGGATTGTCGGCATGCTGCCTTTTGGAATGCAACACTCACTTTAGAATACACCCAATAGAAGTGAGACACAGTCCTACATTGTCCTTTCTAGTGGGGACACCCCTGTCTTTCTTTAGATCTGTGTTTGAGTGGTACATAATATGAAGGATGGAGAGAGCCTGCCACATAGGGATGTTGATTGTAGGAACATATTTTAGGTAATCTGAAGTAGATCAGGCTAATGTGAATGGAAGGAGGGAGACAGATGACTATTTGAAGTGCAGGATAAGTTTCTGCCTGCTTCCTGCTTTATTCTACTCCCATCCATGTTAACCCTAACAAGCAGAGAGGTAGCCAAGGGAAGAAGCCTCCCCTCTTTGTCTTGGATTTCTCTGACAGAAAATTATCATCTCCACATCCTTCCTGCTCTCGCTTGAATGAGGACAAAGACTGTAGACAGACCACTCTGTGAGAATACACAAAATGTCAGGAACTGCTTGAAACCAGTCCTAGAGGTGGACTAGTGGATTACATTTCTCCAAAACATAAATAATTATTAGGTAGAAACTTGGGCCAGGGTGCCAATGTTCTAATGGACATGTCATAAGATACTTCCAGTAAGACAGATGGAAATTACTAGCACCCTAGTGCATGATCTCTGGTTTCTGGATTTCTTCCAAGTGAGGGCAACCTGGACAAGACACCTGCTAGGAATGATGTTGACTGTCAGGGAAAAAGGAGGAATTGCCTGCTTTTGAAAGGGGGTAGCTAGACTACATCCCACAGAGGAGAAGCCTGTCTTGTTGAGTTGTCATATCTAGAAAAAGAGAACATGCACCAGCTGGTTAGGAACCCACTGGAGAATGGGACTGATGATTAGAGCCCATCAACAGAATCATAAGACTGAACATCTTGACACCAGGACCAAGGACTTTTTAAATACCTCTTTTGGAGGGTTTTCTGAGTGGTCACATCTGTGCCTGAAGGGCTGAGGACACCACCGGAGAAAGGAAATCCCACCTAGGATTTACGTTAAGCCCTGGGGAGCCTTTTAGGATATGTGTCTTTCAGTGTACCAACATACCATAAGAACCATTGCATTGTTAATTTTTCCCCAATTAGAGGTGGAGGGCAAGTGCTGACAGCTCGGACTTTGCCCATGGGGCCTCCTGGTCTGGTACGTCTTGAAGAGGAGGAGGAGGATCACAGGCTAGAGGAGCTACATGCTTACTGCTTCTGCCCCCATGACAATGTCTGAAAAGAGTGTTAAAGCAAAGATGGCATGCTTTCCCCACTTGTGGCCATAGCACAGTATCAGGCCATGGGAGAGGCAGGTGGGAGTGGCGCTGAAAGTCATCCCCCCTTCTGGAACAGGCAGCATAGTGCAGAGGCTGGTGCGTAGGTGGCCTAGGCTGCATAGTTCAGGAGCTACCGTGTGGTCCCTAGGAAAGAAGCGAGAGACCCCACAGTGTAAAAGCTCTTCATGCACGTCAAATAAAAAAAAAACAGAAAGAAAAGCTTGCATCAAAAATGATGGCTGCAGGCAACAAGAATGAGCTTTGTTAAGATATTGGGGCCGCTTTGAAAAATATGTATATTTTGTCTGCCATGGCCATGAAGGACAGGGGCACTACAAAAGTATCTTGTAATTTTCTTGGACCTGCCAGGACTGAAGGCAAGCCCCCACAAGTTTTCCCTTGTGAAGAGAGAAAGTTTCCTGGGGACAAGCTGTTCCAGGAATTTACTGGTATAATGGCTGGTGACTGGTGGACTCGGTTTTGATTGGGTCGTGAGAGTTTACTTCTAATGGATGCTTCTAACCACAGATTCCTCACCTTGTGAATAATCCCAGGCATCAGATCGGATCTGGAAACTTTCAGAGTAGTTCTTCTTCCCGGCTCTAATTCATTGTGAGGCTCTGCTCACACGTCGCTCGATTCCAGAAATTACTAGTGGAGCCGCATATAAATGCCTTCCATGCATACTGACTTTGATTCCCTTCTTTTGGCAGATTCAGGTGCAGATTAGAAGCTTCTCCCTGGCCCTTGACCAGAATTTTAGTCAAAAAATTATCCTGCGTGCAAGGGAAATGTCACCCCCTAAAGCCCTTTTGATGTCTGTTCATGGGTCTTCAAGGCCTGTGGCAACTGTGCACAGTTGAACCCAAAAGCTATGCAGGAACCTAAAGCCAAAATCTGTTGCCAAGCACATAAACACTGTGCCATGACCAGTTGAAGTCTAAAGTGAGGTCTCATTCCAAAGTCGTTCTTGTGGCAGGTCTTTGTCACAGTCAAAAGCTTTGCTTAAGTTGAAGAAGAAACATAAGAAACCCAACCGGGAAACTGTCCCTTACCGCCATTCTCAGACTCCAGAGTGGGCGCAAGGGCAACAACGTGCCTCTTTGTCTCACTCCCGATACTAGTCGAAGCTGATTCCATCTCTGGTCCCAACACACCTTGACTTTCTGAGTCCATCTGCAATGTTGCTGCAAATAGAAGGCTATGCTGTGGATCTTCAGCACTTTATCAGCTCCCTCTGGCAAGCCATTGGACTCCAAGGAACCTCGGGCCCCCAATCAGACTTCCATCAGCGGGTCTGCCCAAGTGTTTTCTGTACCTCAGGATTCGCTCAGGTCCTGCACAGACTTCAATGTCCACTTCAGCTCCACAGCTATGCTCTGTGCCGGTACCACTCACATTGACACATGTGTCTATACTGGATGAGGATGTACAACCTATAATACTATCTGACTCAAAACTAATTCTAATTATTTGGCTCAGACTCTGACAGCAACACATATGATAATGGAGGTGATTATGTTCCCTAGTATGATGAGGATAAATGATATGAAAGGCTTCAGGGTGCCAGTAGGTGTGACACCTCTCCTGATACTGGCTTTGCGTCTCCCCAAGTCCTGCTTCAGAGGAAAGTGCCTCTTTCACTGTTGTGATGCAAAGGGCAGCTGAGGTATTGGCCCTCCAATTGCCAACCATGGAAGTAAAAATCAATATATTAACCGAAGGATTGCAGCCTGGTCAGGCTCCTACTGAGTCACTATTAACATTCAACAAGGCACTTACTGATACCCATTTGGGCACCTGGGCCAAGACCTGTTCCGGGCCACCCTTTAATAGGTTGACTGTCGCCATCGCCCTGTGCCTGGTGACCCTAACTTCTTAACTCAACATCCTGCTTCAGAGAGCATCTTTTGCCAAAATAATGTTCTCCTCCACAAGCCTTGCTCTAAGATCAGTCAGTGCCTCGTGTCTCGTTGTCCGTTATTCCCGTGCCCATTTGAGATAGGGTTGCTAGGGTTTTGCTGGGTCTCGTGATGATCTTGGGTGTCTCTCATACAGGCTATCCAGGGCAGCCTTGATGCAGCAAAGTTTGTGATACGCTCAGGACTGGATACAAATGATTGCCTAGGACGTGCCATGGCCACCAGTGTAGCTCTCGACCGCCACGTCTAGATGAATTCCTGGTGTCCAGGCATTTTTAGTGGTCTTGCCCTTTGATTGATCTCACCCTTTTGGGCCTTGGAGCGCTTTAAAGAGAGCAGGCCCACAGAACATTTATTGGTCCTGGCTGCTCCTGTCAGGCTATTTCACCAGTAAGTTTGCCTTTTTTGTGGCACCAGTAAAGGGATCCCAGTCCATCAACGCTAAACCCCTCCAACCGCACAGTAGGCTGTTCAACCCTTTCCTGGCAGAGGTCTCAGCTCCTAAAGACCATGAGGACAAGGGGGAGAACGGACATCTCAGTCCTCCAAGCGTCTTGTAGCCACCTTCCAAAATGAATATAAGCACTCCATAGGAAATAATAAAAAATAAAAACAAACAATATTAAACATAACCAAATAAATAAGAATATAAATCCAGTTTCATTAACAGCAGGAAAGGGGTTGGACTTCAGAGGTGAGATTTACTTTCCCACTCCCCTCTAGGGAATAATAGGGAAAAATGTGGACTTCGGAAGTGTTATTTACTATTACCACTCAACTCTAAGCACCACTAGTCAAGTGTTGGACTCCGGAGGGGTTAGCTTTACTATTCCCATTACTTTCTAAGCAACAGTAGGGAAAGTCTTGGACTTTGGAGGGATTACATATAACAATACAATATGATTTACTAAAATATTTCAAAACCTAATAAAAAAATTATTAAAATATATTATATAGAAAAAATAAATGCTATATTATTTAACCCCTTGGGTGCTCATGACGGCTCCACGCCGTCATGAGTCATGGGCGGCGAGGGCTCATAGCGGCGTGGAGCCGTCATGCCGCTGCCGTTCCGCCCACGCGGCACTAATTCCCCGCATATGCGGGCGAATTAATGAACGGGCGGGGTCATGGCGGCACCACGCCATCATGAGCACACGCCGTCCGTGACTCATGACGGCGTGGAGCCGTCATGAGCACCGAAGCGCCACATCCACCCCCTAGCTCCCCCGCATTGTGGGGGAATTCACGGTGGAGGGAAGGGGTTAAGTAAAAAACTAAAATAAAATATAATAAAATGTAAACAGAAAAAAAATTAATTAGTTGTATTAACATTCACTTGCCTAGCTACTGTTGTGTAGTTCCTATATTACCTATACAGGATCTGCGCATTCGGATAACATAAACTGTGGGATTGGTGGCAGACTGATTCTGTGCACCCCCACCGGATCCGTTAGCCTGTCTGTATCAGCTAGCTCACAGTGCCACTAGAATCTCCTCTTATCAGGGATAGAAGAGTTCTTGGCAACCTCAGAACATGACAACCCTGATCTCCCAGGATCGTGGAAACAGTATACTACCTTTCGCTCAGTCACTCGTGCTCACTTAGTTTGTCTCAGAGATACACAGAATAAACGTACTGGGCTTTTCAATAAGAATTTATTGAACCGTTTTTATTCTAGCGTAGAATAGATGAGCTGCAACAACCATTAGACAGTAGCAGAGATATATGATTAGCAGTACTATGAAAGTAAAGGAATGGTACAGTTCTACCATTTTGCAGTAATCCTGAATATATACAAGTACATAAAATAAATGATAATAAGTGTGTACTCCTACTATGCCTCCCAAACTAGATGTACCTAAATGTACCTAGCATCTATGTAGATGTTATGCCAAGAATACCTCTAGGATCTAGTCAACCCCATTACCTGAGAATGAGAGAATATGGGACCCCGTTCTGATATTGAGTTGAACACCCCGCTAGGGATGTTAGACCACTGCTAGCTGGAGCGTCTGCATGCAGGTAACCTCATCGTCTCTGGTCAGTGTGTCAGCCGGGAAGTCAAGGTGTCCTCTGCCTTTCTAAAGCAAGACATGATGTATTATGTACCCACAGGTCTCCCCAGGGGTCTTAACTTGCTGTGTTACTGTGTCGGCCTAGAGCTTTATACAGAGATACTATACAGGAGATGGTAGTCCTGCTGTGCTTCCAAGATGCCTCATGCATAATGTATGAGATTCGAACTTGGGAAAACCCGCATTCTGAATGCAGTGTCATATCTAGGTAAAGGGTCAGTGTCTAAGAACTGTTATGTATGTAATGTAGGCAAGAATATAGGTGAAAGGTTGTGATGTTACCTGCACCTACATAAGGTACCTATATGGAATATAATACTACGAAATTATTCCATTTAAATTAATACTTTAAAAAAAATGTAAATACATGTGAATACAACACTCATTCCTCAGACAGAATTTCAAAAACATTTACCATTAAATTAAGATTTCAAATAAAACAAATTATTAACATTAGAAATACAACAGTAAAATGATGCATAAATATCAACTAATTAACTACAAATAAAAAGTAATAGAAAAAATATGCTAACTTTAATATCTCTCCACCGTGTTCCCCTACATGAAATAACACCATATTAAAACCCATGTCAAATAAACATATACAAATACACAATAAAAAAACACTACAAAATGTAAACAATTAAGTAATTTACATATTGATATTTAATTCAGTATTTAATTAACAAAAAATAAGTTAATGTTAAATTTAAATACATTTTAAATAGCTTCTCACCCTATTCTCCTACCAACTCAACAGCCCACTACTAAAATATAACGTACTATTAATAAAAATAAAATTGAAATATACAGTAAAATTTACAAATAAACATAAAAATTTAACAGTTCAAACTAATTTATTTACTTAAAAATCTAATAATTACATTTTAATCAACGGCTAATTAAAATGCGGTATAGTTATTTATGATTAAACTTTCCACCCCATTCCCCTATAAACACAAAAACCCACTAATATGCTATAATTTACAATTAAAAACATATGACATTAATTAAAATAGAATATTTTTTATAACCATATTAAAAAGAAAAGGATATAAAAACAACAGTATTCTTGAAAATTATATTGTATACCAAAAAATGAATAATCTTGCCACTGGTATTCCATCCAACGATATGTTGGTAGCCACGATTCTTTTTGGGATGATATTCATGTCCCATTATACTTAAAAGGCATTATTTTGTCCACACTACTTCAGGTAGACATGAGTGATCTTCAGGCCACCTTATATCCACTTCTTCCTTGATAAATTGGTTTTATGGACCTGAGCTTACTTTCATCTGAAAGTGGTTACTCCGTTTTCATGTTGCCCAGGCCATTGCCTTTCTGGCATTCATTGCTCCATCTCATCACTATAAGGAGGAAAAGAGGCTTCATTGTTTTGATCCTAAGAGAGCCTTGAGTTTTTATATTGATCATATCAAGTAACACCCAGTGGATGGTCAGCTGTTTGGTAGGGGTTTTGGTGCAAAGAAGGGTAAAGCCATGCAAAAAAGGACCATCTCTTGATGGATTGTTCTCTGCATGAAGATCTGCTGCGCGGTGACGAAAGCAAAGAGATCCACCTCTCAGAGGTAAAGGGGAGAGTGTATGTCTAAAGGCCAAGGCATAAACTGTGTATGTTAAAATACTCCTCACACACCAAAAGGGCCCTTGGTGTCATGCTTCATCATCGGGGTCTTTCCACCCCGCTGCGGGACGGGACGTGCTACAACTAGCGACTACGCTGGAGCACTTAATTATTGTAGTGCTATGTGAGGTGCATTTGTAGTGAGTGAAAAGGGTCAGAGGTGAGTGAAAAGTGTGAAATTAAAGAGTGCCTGGCCTTGGCAACTAGACAAACTTTATTCGGTCTTAGGCTGGTACTGTTAAAAGGGGTGGTTCGGAGACCTCAGGCTAATAAAACTTCCTGATTCTCCTGGAAAAGTCAACATGTTTCGAAGCTCAGGGCTTCTTCATCAGGACTGAGTACGATCCCTCTGTCACTCTCTATGTTGCTATCAATATGTGAATATGTACAAAAGTGTTTTAAAATACGATACCTAATTGGCACTGTTTTGATTCTAAAGCTCTATCAGTGTTTCTGAAAATAAGCCTGCAAAGAAAAGACCACAGTTACTTCACGTGCGCTTCCCAATGCGCAAGGACAGATCACCTGTGAGAGGGGAAAAAGGTGATGCATAGTGATCATAGTGAACATAGTATGCTACAGTTAAACCACGGTGCTGTGACCTGTACTGTCAATGGAAGTTTGACAAGACACAACAAACATACATAAAACATAAATCACACACTCTATAACGTGAAATTCGGGAGTGAGTTGTTTAAAGCTGAAAAAGTACATACTGGAAACGTAAGGAGTCAGTGCTCCATGAGCCTTCTTGTTGGGTCGAGAGGTAATCTGACACTGTCATCTGTTTAGCATAAAAAGAAGAGACAGAGAAACGCCTTGGTTCAATATGTTTCCTGTAAAGGAATGAGCTGTGTGTAGCTCTCGTGGTCTGAGAAAAACAAACCATAGGTTCCCTCCTGAGACAGCTATGCCATACTTACAAACAGTCAGGAAGTCCTCGCTGCCTCTCTCGCCATCCCGCGGCTCTGTGGTGGTAAACAGAGAGGCAGGGTTAGAGTATTTATACAATGGTTAATTGGGCTCAAGTGGTCGGAAAACGAGTACACCTGGCAAATCGCCATGATGGTAGTGAGAAACGCTAGAGCATTCTCTTGTTCATTAGGGAAGCCGGAAGTGGCGCCCGATCTGTGCAGAGACGCTGGAGCTCTCATATGTTGTGTGCGGAGGCCGGAAGAAGGGGCAGGATGAATCGAAAAGTGTAAAGAGGCTAGTGCGCTGACCTGAAAAGGAGTCTAGCGGTTTGCTAGAGAGAAGTTCGCAGAGTGCGTGTTCATGTGGCCGCTTATAGTTCAGCTGATGGTACCGTCCAGTATTGCTATTTGCAGATCTTTAGGCGGGGCTGTCACGTGACGCGCAAAAATGAGAAACAAAAGGAGAGTGGTTTATATGTACATGAATATTTCTCATTACGCACGGAAATTATTCCGGTGAATCTATTGGGTGAACAGAAGGTCATTAGTAGGTAGATATATCCTATTATAAGATTCTTGATATCCATACAACACCCATCACTTAGGCACACCAGTGCCACCCGCACAATCACGATAACCTAAGCGGTACTTTTACCTTAAGCCCGTCCGCATCCTGAGCAGAACGCCATGAAAGTACAGTGCAGCGTGAAACATTCACCCGGCAGACTGTTGACAATCCAACCTGGAGTTACAGATTGCGCGCGCAGACAAACCTTTAAAGCAAGGGGTTGATAGCACGCCCTCACTTTCCATCTTTTGCAGGCAAAATAACTAAATTAGGCTCCCGACATGACGATCCCCTTTTGGTTGTACAATTCTGCACAAGCAACAAGTGACAATTAATGCAACATGACTCACTGTAACAAACATCGGAAAAGTCACTTTATTGAATTTATTTTACAATGACTTGCATTTTTTTTTAAACCTGTTCAACTCCACTATGTCTATCGATTATGTGCCTGTAACCATGACAACCAATGATCTTTCCTTTGAATTTTTTCACTTTCTCAAACTTTTTTCATTTGTGTCACATGTTAACTTGAACCACTATAAAAAGAGTATGCACTTGGGGAGAAGTAGATGTAGTGACCAAGGCGGCTGGGTCCGTCGAAACGCGTCTACGGTATGGAATAAAGAATAATCCTTGATACTTACCTCACGGAGTCGGTGCCTGCTTTCGTATGTTGTGGAGAAGGATTGAAAGAATTTATAGAGGCATCCCGGAACCTCTTACACCGACCCTCCTCGTTCTGGTGCACTCAGCTGCCGGTACAAATCATTGGACTATCTTTAGACGAGGAAAACTGAGAGCCCCCCAGATTGGAAATCGGATGACGATCGCAGAGGCGCTGGCTGTGTATACGTGAGTACCCTGACCTTATGTGTACCGGAGGGTGGGCAGAGGGAAGGTAGAACCCACAAATACATGCAGTGCTTTCCAATATCATCAGATCTGTATCCAACGTAAGGGAGAGAGAGACCTGTGAGCATTGCTCAACAAACAGGCAGTGAGGGACAAGGAGTACAAACAATTCCATACCAATGGCGGAGGAGGAGGTCAGAGAACGGGAGGAAGCGGCATTAGATGTGTTCAGCGAAAAGGATGACACTAATATCACCAACTCGAATAAAGAGGGTGTACAAGCAACAACTGGTGGCAATGACCTCAAAAAACTACTGAGCGAATTGGAGAAATATCGCAGACAGGAAATGGCAAAATGGTGGGAAATCACCTCCCTTAAAAAATACCTGGAAGTGGGAAGAGTACCAAGAGGTCTCAGAATCCTTGTGGCTCCAACATATGAGAATCCTGATTCCGACATGCTAAAGGCCTGGGCTGACAATAGCGCTCAATCTTCAAGAAACATGCTAGAAATTCTGGTACAATTTGCAACAACAGACAGAGAAAAATTACTGGCAAAAATCGAAACGCTACTGAAAGAATTAGAAACGATTGCAGATCAGGCAGCTGTACAAAAAGGATTGGCAGACATTAAAATTAAAGTGCAGAAACAGGAACAAACTATAAAGGAGAGGATGGCGGTGAAGTTCCAAAGGGACAGAAACGACTATCTACAAGGAAAAATCTATACTTTCTCACGGAAATTTGAAAATATACGCCGCCAACAATTATCATCTGCAAACAGCACGCCACAGTACCCGGCGGGAGTAAGTGAATCGGAGGCCAGCTCAGGAGCGGAGTCAGAACTGGAAACAAGCAGAAACAAAGATCAACAAAGAAAGGTTACGACACCCATAGATGAATTCGCTTTTTTATGCATGGAGCGCCTCCCAAGCCTCCGACCAACGACGCGAAGACAGGGACAGACTCAAACAAACACGCCCCCTCCAAGAACAGAAGGACAAAAAACAGGCGGTGGATGAGAAATGGCTCAAAGAACCAGAAACACGTACAGAAGGAACAAGAGACAATGATAAACACACTAGACTCTTCCAACACAGTTATAAATCTAACAGACATGGCACTGACGAATGAGGAAGAACAGACATTGGCTTTAGGCCTATCCTTCTGCAAAGAGACTAATTTTAATTATACAGACACCAGGATTGACCTGTACAAATTCACTCGGAAACTAAAATTGCACAAATATTTCTCCAACATGAAAGGAAAAACTCAAGAAAGACAATCAACACCAACTGGCGGAACAGAAGGTGGGACCCTATGCGTCACAGATATGGAACTCTTGAGAGATTTAACTGAAATACACTTGAACACTGCGAATGAATCAGAGAGCATGAGTTACACGCAGGTAGCAAAAACATCAGAAATATCGATTGGGGCAATTTGTAAAACACCTTTCAGCCCAAAGTCGGTATTCACCCCTCTCATGCCCAAGGACAACATAGACATTTTTGCAGACAAAGTGATACAAGATCTAAAGACATTGACTCCGTCAAGTAGCAATGAATTCAACAAAAAAACATCTAATCAAAGTATAAAATACACCAAACTGATGGAAAAAATAAGATCACGACCAGACATCGTGGTACGCTGTCAGATAAAGGGGGTAATGTCGTGCTATGGCCCCTGAAAATGTACAACAATGAAGCACATCTCCAGCTACAGGACAAGGACTGCTATATAAGGACAAACTCCACCAACATCGTGAATATCAAAGAGAGATATCATGCGAGTCTATATGAGTGGAAGAGACAAGGACTGATAATGAAACAGGAATTTGATTTTCTAAAAAATGACTATCCTATAACACCCCAACTATATCTGATTCCAAAGATTCACAAGGACCGCCTACAGACACCTGGAAGGCCGATCATATTAGCCATAAGGAGTCTCTTCGAGAACACCAGTCAATATGTGGACTTTTTTCTCCAACCCTTTGTTAGTGCCCTACCTGTGTATACAAGAGACACCGGACATTTTCTATCACTCATCTCTGAATGTATGTGGCATGATGATTATGTACTAGTTACACTCGATGTACAGAGTTTGTATACCAGCATCAGACATAGGGACGGTCTCAATGCATTACAACACTATTTAGGCACTAGGGAGATTAAATTAACCAAACACTCGCAAATGCTCCTACAAATGACAGAATGGTGCCTGGAGAATAATACCTTTCTCTTTGACAAACTCCTCTATAAACAGACACAGGGCACAGCGATGGGTACCTGCTTCGCCCCCAGCTATGCGAACTTGCATATGGGCTGGTGGAATGAGCAGGTACTCAGGGTCCAATTTCAGGATGAGATGTCAACTAATGTGATGATTTACCGTCTCTACATCGACGACATTTTCATCCTATGGAGAGGGATAGAACAGGAAACATTAGACTTCACTGACAAAATCACTAGCAACACCCTCAACCTGAGATTCACCTGTAACCTAAGCAAAGAGAAGATCACATTTCTAGATCTAGAAATCTATCACAAAGACAACAGAGTTCACACCCGTAAATATAGAAAAGAGACTGCGGGTAACTCTATTCTACACGCACAGAGTTCCCACCCAAGAAGCCTAGTTGAGAGCATTCCCTATGCGGAATGCTTAAGAATGAGGAGAAACTGCAGTACCACAAGAGATCTAGAGATCTGCACATCCAGTCTCTTCGCAAGACTCAGACAGAGAGGATATAAGGACACCACATTGACCAAAGCAAGAGAGAGAAGCGGGAAACACACCAGGGAAGAACTCCTAAAAAACAAAGTCTCTAACAAGAGGGCACCTAGTCAGGAAAACAACACCATCCCACGCATGATCACAGGTTACAATAAATATCACACAAACTTGCGGAAAATCTTATACCGGCACTGGCCGATAATCCGCTGTGACCCTGCGATTGGTGCTGAATGCACCAAGCTGCCACAACTCACATTCAGAAAAGCCAAATCGATGAGGGAGGAATTGGTGAACAACGCACCAACACAGACACCTAGGCCAGATTGGCTCAAAGCACAAGAAGGATTCTTCAAGTGCACAAAGTGCAAAGCGTGCAAGCATGCCAAAAATACCCATTCAATAACAACACCTCTCAGGAAAAGTCCACTGCAAATAAGGGGCCATTTTACCTGCAAAACAGATTAGCAGTATATGTGCTACGATGCACCTGCGAAAAAATCTATGTAGGTAGCACACTACACCCTGTACACGTGAGGATCTTACAGCACCACAGGGCGATCGCTAACGATGACCCGGCCTACCCGGTACCGAGGCACATAAACAGACATCACCATGGCAGAGCAGGGGACTTAAGCTACTTTGTACTAGACAGTGTCCAAAAACCCAAGAGAGGGGGAAACAGACTACTAACACTGAGGAGACTAGAATCGAAATATATAATCTTACTGAACAGCAGAGCACCACATGGGCTCAACGCAGATGAAGCTCTAAGTGTACATCTCTAATAAACATCCTTCATGCTGCAAGAACACTAGTTCAAAACATCAACTACAATCCCGCATCCTGACCTTACCTCCTCCGCATAAACATCCAAACTCACCATCTCTTGTAAATACACGTACAACACACGATAAACACAATCACCCGCACCGAATGAATAGGCACCTCTATTGATAGACTCAAAATCCACTAAAGGTTGATTACTTGCCAAACAACCAGAACCCCAGGGTAGCGGCTTACATCATCCCCCTGCGCACCACAGTATAGATAGGCAATGCTATCTTAACACACAGCAGGATGCCACGATTGTCGAAGGCTAACTTACACGGACCTCACTTTCCTAAAGCGCGTAAAATCCACTAGGAATCTACATGCGCACTGGTTTAAGTAAGGTCCTCAGCCTTTTTGACACAACAACACGCCATCACTTAGGCACACCTGTGCCACCCGCACAATCACGATAACCTAATCACGATAACCTAAGCGGTACTTTTACCTTAAGCCCGTCCGCATCCTGAGCCGAGCGCCATGAAAGTACAGTGCAGCGTGAAACATCCACCCGGCAGACTGTTGACAATCCAACCTGGAGTTACAGATTGCGTGCGCAGACAAACCTTTAAAGCAACGGGTTGATAGCACGCCCTCACTTTCCATTTTTTGCAGGCAAAATAACTAAATTAGGCTCCTGACATGACGATCCCCTTTTGGTTGTACAATTCTGCACAAGCAACAGGTGACAATTAATGCAACATGACTCACTGTAACAAACATCGGAAAAGTCACTTTATTGAATTTATTTTGCAATGACTTGCAATTTTTTTTTAAATCTGTTCAACTCCACTATGTCTATCGAGTATGTGCCTATAACCATGACAACCAATGGTCTTTCCTTTGAATTTTTTCACTTTCTCAAACTTTTTTCATTTGTGTCACATGTTAACTTGAACCACTATAAAAAGAGTATGCACTCGGGGAGAAGTAGATGTAGTGACCAAGGTGGCTGGGTCCGTCGAAACGCGTCTACGGTATGGAATAAAGAATAATCCTTGATACTTACCTCACGGAGTCAGTGCCTGCTTTCGTATGTTGTGGAGAAGGATTGAAATAATGTGTATATATATATATATATATATATATATATATATATATATATATATATATATATATATATATAGGAGAACAGCTGTCATAAGTATTCATTTTTTTTTGTCAAATCTGTTTATTGGCATTTGTGTTATTGAGCATACAATAGGTGTTACATTCGCACATCACATCTGAACTAATATATCAAACAATTGTACATAGGCTAACATGCCGTTCAGACGCTGTAGCTGTCCATAGAGGCGTCGCAACACGTGTGTTAAGGAGTATGCTCTTGAACGTGTCCGCAGCATAGGGGAGACCGGCCTCCCCAGCCCTGTGTACAGAGATGATATTCATATAACAACGGTAAAGAATCAAATCGAATCAAAACAAACAGCGGCATAAGCACAGATATAGCGTGTGTATTGACCCCCTCCCGAGCCCCGGCCCCCTCTGCCCCCAAATGTGCGTACGCCTCCAGTCTCATCCAGTCCTGTGCTGTGGAACTGCGCGTCGCACCATACAAGAGGCGCAACTGTTAGCCAGGTGTATTGCCCGCGGTGCACCCCCCTCGCCCTGTGTGCCTATCTAGTCCTCTGCTACCCCTTCACTCGCAGATCTATCCACCGGGTGCAGGGCATTGAGCATGTGCTCCCAGCGCTCCGCAATGGGTTCCTTGCGAAGTCCCACCACCTCCTCCCGTTTTATGGCAGTCCATTCTGCCCGGGCCCATGCCTGCAGGGACAGGGTCCACGCCTGTACACTGGGTGGGTCGCGCGCCTTCCACCTCTTCGTGAGGAGGCGTGTCGCCACCACCATCCCTAGATCCAGGAAGCGGGACGACACCTTATCTGTGGGTGGTCTCTTGAAGTGGTGTAAAAGGTATTCAGGCCAGTTACTGTGGATGATTCACCCAGTACAATGTCTGAGTAGCTCGCTAATGTCTTTCCAATAAGTGCCCAGCCCTGGACAGTTCCACAAGATGTGGAGAAGATCCACATCTGTCTCATCGCATCTGGGACAGGACGCATCAGACCTGTGGAAGTATTTATTTATTAGGTTTGGGGTGAGATAGGCCCTGTGAACAATATAAAGTTGGATTTGGCGAAAGCGCAAATTTCTGGGGATGCGCACCGGGCTCTTAAGGATTTTCTCCCATTCCCTGTTGTTAAGTGCTCGCCCCAGGTCTCACTCCCATTTGCCTTGGAGTGGGGCTAAATCCAGTTCCGTATGTGTCCTCAAGGTCTCCGCAAACCATCTAATTAGGTGCCGGCCCCTACCCATGACGTGGAGGTATTGCATGGTCAGGTGTTGCTTAGGCTCCACCGTTACATCCCCCCACCCAGCCGTCATGTGTGCTATAAGGGAGCAATGCAGAAGGAACCCCTCAGGGGGAAGCCTGTCCTCAGCAACCAGTGGCGCATAAGGTATCAATGTTCCATCTCTGTATACGTCGCCCAATGTCTGGATATCCGCCTCATGCCAGTGTTCCAGCAGATGGTGTGTGAGGACCCCTCCACCCCCTGGCGAGCCCTCCAGAGGCACCATAGGTGCATTGGGGAGCACCCCCCGCGTGAGGAACATCGCTCTATGGTAGCATTTGTATGCCACCGCCAGTAGCAGCGGGGCGGGTCGTGTCGCCTCTGCTAGTGGATGTAAAAGCCCAGCGACCCGTTCCAGACCGTATGGAAGCTCGTTCATGGCGGTGTCCTCCCTCCCCCTGTCTGCTAGCAAGCGGGCCACCCATTGAAGCTGCGCGGCCAGGTAGTAGTGCTCAAAACAGGGGGCGGCTAGTCCGCCTCTGTCTGCAGCCAGGAACAATTTCCTAAGCGCCAGCCGGTGCCCGGGACATGCCCCATATAAAATCGCGCAACATCGCGCTAAGTTTGACGAAAAAGGAGGCCAGTACAAAAAGGGGCAAATTGCAAAATAGTACAGAAGGGGGGGAGCATGACCATTTTGGCAAGGGCCATCCTGCCTGTGGGGGTTAGCGGGAGTGTGGACCAGAAGCCGACCTGGGAACTGAGCGCTGCCACCGCTCGCCCCAAGTTCCCATCGAAGAGATCGGCCGGCTGACGATAGATCTGGATCCCCATATACTTAAAGGTGTCTGCGTTCTATTGGACTCTGGTGCCATGGAGGAAGTAGGCGGGGTCATCTACCTCGCTGCTGAATACGTAGAGGCAGGACTTGCCCATGATCACCCGAAGCCCCGAGATCGCAGCAAAGCGACTCAGTAAGTGGGCCAGCTGCTCCGGTATGCATCCCACATCCCTGTCGAACACCAGCAGGTCGTCCGCGTATAGGGATACCTGGTGAGTGGCATCGCCGAGGGGGATGCCATCACCCAAGGTGCGTCTCATGGCCACGGCTAGAGGCTCCATAGCCAGCGCGAAGAGCAGTGGCGATAGAGGGCACCCCTGCTGGGTGCCCCTACCCACCGCCACCGCCTCCGAGACATAGGGCCCCAGTCTCACGTGGACCACAGGATTGCGATATAAAAGGTCAACCATCTGCAGAAAGTCCACATCTAGCTCATATCTCTCCAGCACCGATGACAGATAACCCCATTGCAGACAGTCAAAGGCCTTCTCCAGGTCTAGCACCAGGCATCCTGCACTTGGCCATTCCCGCGTCACCTCAGCCGCCACCCTAAAGTACCTCCTAAGGTTTAGGGATATGGATCGTGCCGGCACAAAGCCATTTTGATCCGAGTGAATTAAGTGAGGGACCACTGGCGCAAGGCGCTCTGCGAGTATTTTGGCAAAGACTTTGTAGTCAACATTAAGCATCGCCAGTGGGCGATAGGAGCCTAGAGCAGTGTGGTCTCTACCCGGTTTGGGCAGTGAAACCAGGAAGGCCTCTCGCATGGACGACGGGAGCGAACCTGCATCTATCGCTGCGTTGTACAACTGTCGGAGATGGGGAGCTAGGACATCTCTGTTTGCTTTATAGTATTCAGCTGGCAGGCCGTCCGGCCCAGGGGTCTTCCCGGTTGCCAGTGCCTGTATCGCGTCTCCCACTTCCTCCAGGTTGAGCGGGCCGTTAAGCGCTTCTCTATGTTCTTCAGAGGCAGTGGGCAGCGTGACCAAGTCCAAGAACTCTACCATCATGTGCCTGGGGCCAGTGCCCCAGGCCATGTACAGTTGCCGGTAATGGTCCGTCAGCACCTGATGTATTTCACGCTGCGTGTAGACCAGCTCCCCACCCCTCGTGTGGATGGCACCTATTGGGGCGCCGCGGCCTTCCTTTTGCACCAACCAGGCCAGCAGCCGGCCGGCTCTATCCGCCTTGGCATGAGTCCTGGCCGTGTGCGCTGCATAATTGTGGCATTGCAGCCTTTCCAGAAGAACCGCGTGCTCATCGCGGAGGTCGCTGAGCTTGGACGAGTGTCGGGGAATCCCCTCTCCTTCCCTCTCGTATGTCAAGAGCTCAGCCTCTAAGCGCATCAGGGAAGCAGACACTGTTATCCGGATGTTCCATGTGGCCCCCATACAGTGCCCGCGAATGGTCGCATTGTGGTCATCCCATTCTGTCCTGAGATAATTCATCCGACCCTGTATTTTCCTCAAAATAGGCTAGGATGGCTGTGCCCAAGGAAGAGCGGAACTTGGCATCTTCAAGCGCAGCTGGCTGTAACCGCCACATGGTTACGGGAGGTCGGTCCGCCCTCCAACTAATTTGGAACCATAGCGGGCTGTGGTCTGAGTGTGTCCTGCCCACGTATTCCGGCCAAACCAGGAGTGGGAGCAGTGACTGGGAACCAACTATCCGGTCTAAACGGACATGTAGGTCGTGAACTGACGAGTAGTAGGAATATACTTTATCTGCAGGTTGCTGTACTCGCCATAAATCATGAATCCCCCAGTGCGAGAGCCAGCCCTGAAATGCCTACGCGTTTGACGCTACTGCTGCAGCTCGGAGGGTGGGAAGGATCTGTCCGTGTGGGTGTCTAAAACCATGTTAAAGTCTCCCCCGAGTAACCATGGGAGGCCCGCATAGGGATGAAGGATTTGGTTTAGGCTTGTCAGGAAGGAGGGCTGATCCGTTTTAGGCGTATATACTGACCCCAGCAGGACCTCCTGACCGTTCAGCCACCCCCTCGCTAGAGAGTTCCTCCCCTCCGGGTCCACCTGAGTGGCTTCGCAGGTAAACGGGACACCAGCTCTTACCCAAATCAGCGTGCCAAGAGCAAGCACAGAGAAGGTTGTGCCGTAGATTTGCCCTCTCCAGCACCTGCGGAGCCGGGTGAGTTCTGTCTGGGTCATGTGTGTCTCCTGAAGGAGTGCAATCCCCACCCCGTGTCGCTGCAGATATGAGAAGACTGAGTATCGGCGCAATGGGGTGTGCATACCACGGATGTTCCAGGTCAATATGTTAGTGCACGCCATGTGATGAGTCGCAGGGCTGTCGTCCGAGGCCAGGGGGAGCGTCGCAAGCGGGGCCTATGGGCAGCCTCCCGGGGGGGGGGGGAGGGAGTCAGTGTGCCGCTGCTGGAACATGTGAACAATAACTAACCGTACAACAGAGTGGGCGAGTTCCCAACGTGGCATACGTCCAAACCAGAAATAAAGCAACCACGTGGCGGTGTGTGAATTCAGCGTAATGTGTACGCGGTGGAGCAGGGAGCCAGCAATCGAGCCAAGGTATACCCCTATCGAAGGCCCTTAGACAGCTTAGAGGTGCCTGAGTAATGCTAGGGTGAAAAAAAATGCGCGGAGCCGATATGAACTACCCATAGGGGGACACCGCGCGCGCCGGGCAACTAGCGTCTCTCAAATGCGGGTCTGGGAGCGCTACCGTGTTTTCTAGGCTTTACAAGCGCTAAAGGCAGCGTCTGCAGAGGTGACTATTAGCTCTTTCTGGCAGCACATTTCGCAGCAGTTTGACAAAGGATATAAGAAACAGAGCATTTAGGAACAGAGTCCGCAGGCCAGCCACCATAGTTCGTCATCCAGTCACATAATGTGGTCGGCTGTCTGGGGCGTCACCACGGGAAGGCCCGCATCCTCGACAGCACAGTGGAGGGGGAGGATGAGCCACACATGTCCAAGTCACTCTGTGGTCGATAGGTCGAGCGCGCAGCGCTGTTCACCACTCTCAATGTCACAAATGCCTCAAGTGCCTCCTGCCGCTCCTGCCGCATCTTCTCCGGACTGGGCGCAACCTGTCCTAGACCTGCGCTCCGATGAGCCTTCCTCTGTCTCCGCCTCCTGGATCGCTGCTCCCGCCACCCGCCCTCCTCGGGGCCCGGTGGTCTCATTCCCGACCACTGCCCCGTCTCCTCCAGCCAGTCCCAGACATCCGACGGGTCGTCAAAGAAGCGGGTGCCTTCCTTAGTGACTATCCGAAGGCGAGAAGGGTACAGCAGAGAGTAAGGTAGCTCCAGTTCTCGCAACTGCCTCTTGAACGCCATGTAAGTGCTCCTCCTTCTGTGCACCGCTGCTGTATAGTCTGGGAAGAACATTACTCGACTATTACCCACTTTGATGTCGCCCAGCTTCCTAGTTTCGCGGAGTACCACATCTCGGTCTCGGTAGTTGAGGAGTTTGAACAGAAATGGGCGGGGCCGAGCCTCCGGTTGCTGAGCCTGCACAGGCACTCGGTGTGCTCTTTCCACCGCAAAGTGTGAGGACAGCGCCCCAGGTGGCAAGAGTGTCCGCAACCAGGCTTCCCTGTACTGCTCCGGGTCCGTTCCCTCCTCCCCTCGGGCAGTCCAACCACTCGGACGTTGCTGCGCCGAGAGCGCCCCCCTGCATCCTCTGCACAGTGCTCCAGTGCATGGACCCTGTCAATCAAGTCCTGTAGGGCCGAGGTGTGGCTTTGCACCACCGGTTGTAGCTCCTGGACCAACTGGCGCTGCGCGGCTACTGATTTCGCCAATTTACGATGGTCCGCGTGCAGTAGGGTGAAGTCGGAGGTGACTTTGTCGATCCGGGCTTCTAAGGATGTTTTGGTCTGCTCCAGAGTGGTTCCGATGCGTTCCACAGCCGCCAGAACAGAGTCCATCTAGGCTGCCAGGACTGCTGCAGGCTCCAAGTCAACCCGTCTGCGCTCCTGCGTGGGGCCAGGGTCGCCCATCGCTTGCTGATTCGGCTGGGATCTGTCCCTTAGCTTGCCCATCACCAATTGCTGTGCTGTTATTTATTATTTATTATTATTATTATTATTATTATTAAAGGCTTTTGTAGCGCGCTCAATTACTGAAATAGTATCCTGGCGCGGGATGTAAAATACAAGCAGACTGTTAGGGGAGGAGAAAGATAAAGAAATCAGAGTCAGGTGCCTACTACCAGAGTTTGAACAGATGGGTTTTGAGTCTTTTCTTAAAAATCTCGATTGACTGAACCGATCTAAGTGTGAGAGGAAGGGCGTTCCAGGCCCTAGCCACCCTAACTGAGATTGATTGGCCTCCTATTCTGGCATATTTAAATTTTGGGACAGCCATTAGGCATTGATTCTCTGACCGAAGGGAACGGGATGGGATGTGTAGGGCAAATCTTTTCCTCAAATAACTGGGGCCTGTCTGATGAATTGCTCTGAACGCAAGTACTAGCGTTTTAAACAGAATCCTGTGCGCCACGGGTAGCCAGTGGAGACTCAGCAAGTGAGACCGAACGCTGGATCTCCTGGGAAGTTGCAACACACATCATCAATGGCATCAACGCACAATGTACGGCTGCCAGTGCTAAGTGAGAGGGCGCCTCCCCAACTCGATCCTGCAATAGCAGGAACGTCATCTACATGATTAAAAACCCGTGTGACAAAGAGTATATTGGGATGACGACCAGACCCGTTAAAATACAGATCGGTGAACATAAAAGTAATGTACGATGTAAAAAAAGCACAACGAAAATGGCCAGCCACTACTTGACAATGTGACACAACATCAAAGACCTACAGTGGACTGTGATTGAACAAATCCAGAACGAGAGAGGCCTTCTACAAAAAGAACAGCGCTGGGTGTTTCGCTTAGGAACACATAACGGGGCTGAACGACGACGTCCCTTGTGCTCAATTATCCTAAACTTCCTCACACTATACATAGTATCTGTTGTATATTGTGTGATCATGAATACTTTTGACACCTGTATTTCCTATATGGATATCATGAACCTTATAACAGGATATATCTACTTACTAATTAACTTCTGCTTACCCATAAGATTCACCATATAATTGCCTTGCATAATGAATACAATCACGAATACCTATGACCGCTGTTCTCCTATATATATATATATTCACTGAAAAAACCATAGGTTATAGACCATATATAGTTAGGAATTAGCATTTACAAAACCTTAAAAATTCACTGAAAAAACCATAGGTTATAGACCATATATAGTTAGGGAATAGCATTTAAAAAACCTTATTTTACTCACACAAAACCATTGAAATTCCATATATAGTTAGTTGTACTAACTATATATCACGCACCCGCAATCCACTGCTGATGATGTCACATATTACATCATTCATGACATGGTCAGTGACATCACTGATGACATCACTGATGACATCTCAAATGACATCACTGATGACATCACTGATGACATCTCAAATGACATCACTGATGACATCACTGATGACAACATCCAGTGACTGTATTTTTCTGTAAAGTTAAAATATGTCTTACATATTTATGAATGAGTCGATGTATAAGTGTCTGGACGATGGATTTAGTAGGTGCATGACTGAATGTATGAGTGAGTGATTAAATGTGTCTCACTGAGTGCATGGGTTAGTGACTAAACTGTCTTAATTTGTGCATCATTATGTCTGTTGTTCTGTAAACTGCTGCATGTGTTGATCAGTAGCTATATGAGTAACTATATGGGTTATTGATTGGTTGCCCAAGCATTTGTATGGGAGACTGAGTGTGTGTGTGGGTGGCTGGGAAGTGTATGACTCTGTGCATAGATGTATGGGTTCAAAAGTGCATGTTGGAAACAGCTGTATGGGCGGTTGACTGTGTGCATGACTGTATTGGTGAGTGGATAGATATCTCAGTGCTACATGTCAAATTAAGTACATATGTAAAATACAGTACATGTGAGAGTTGACATATATAAATAACTGTGCATAAGAGCCAGTGAATGTGTGAGTGGCTGTATGGATCATTGTGAACTTGTATCCAGGATTGTATAAGTGAGTAAATATGTTTTAGTATATGTTTGAATAAGTAAGGTGTGTTTAACTGTATAGTTAAGGAAATGGAGGTGTGATTGATTGTTTGCATGACTGTCTAGGTGTGTGTGTAACTTCATGGATGAGTGACAATCTGTGAGTCTGTGTTTACACTGAGTGTATCTAAGGTTATATTAGAGTCTGAAGAGGTTCATCGTATTATCACATGAATGATTTTATCAGTGATGTCATCAGTAATGTCATTTGAGATGTCATCAGTGATGTCATCAGTGATGTCATTTGAGATGTCATCAGTGATGTCATCAGTGATGTCATTTGAGATGTCATCAGTGATGTCATCAGTGATGTCACTGACCATGTCATGAATGATGTAATATGTGACATCATCAGCAGTGGATTGCGGGTGCGTGATATATAGTTAGTACAACTAACTATATATGGAATTTCAATGGTTTTGTGTGAGTAAAATAAGGTTTTTTAAATGCTATTCCCTAACTATATATGGTCTATAACCTATGGTTTTTTCAGTGAATTTTTAAGGTTTTGTAAATGCTAATTCCTAACTATATATGGTCTATAACCTATGGTTTTTTCAGTGAATTTCATTGGTTTTTTAATAGCTAATATCAAAACCTTTACAATGTATTATTCTTTAAAAAGAAAAATATTTTTTACATGTTTTTAATACAATTTTTTTTTTATTTTTTTTTTTGTTTCGCTCCCAGTACGCGTACCGGTTAGCTTCCCGTTAGCTCAATCCGGAGGCGCGACCCGGTACGCGAACCGGTAAACGTTCCTTTTGCGCACCTCTCGCGTTACAAAACAACATCGTGACGCGTCGCGTCAGCATGACGTTTCGCGTTCTCGCGTAATACGTCATATGACGTGCTACGTTCGCGTACCCGGAAGCGCAGCGGTACGCGAACCGGAAGCGAACCGCGGCGCGGCGCCGACCGCGTAACGTAAACACAGCAGGTCATGTGACTCGGTAATAACACTTTTCATTGGTTCATTTCACTTTTGGTTTCCTAATGATGTAATACTAGGTCATGTGATCTAAAATGAACACTTTTCATTGGTTTAGAACTTTTGTTTTTCCCAAATGATGAAAACCCCTCCTTCTTTCCTCACTCTGACTTTCATCTTGGTGAGAGAAAGACCCTTTATTGAGACTTTGAGATGGCTTCATTAGTAGCTTCAGCTGGTGCTAACCCACCACCTCCACCAAATCCAAGAAAAAGAGGACCACCTGCAGAAGTAATTTTGCAAGAAGAGGAAGAACAGGAAGAGGAGGAAGAGGAGGAAGAGCCAAGGTTTTTGCCAGAGGAGCCCAGGAGGTACAATCGAAAGGAGAATTACATCTGGCAATTCTACAGAATTCCTGAGGGGCAAAAAAAAGTGAATGCACGCTACGTGTTTTGCCGTATATGCGGTGATAGATTGTCAAGGGGCACTGATAAAAAATACAGTTATGGCAATCATACTATGCATCGGCATATGAGTAGGTGGCACCCAAATAATTATAGTGCTGCCCAGCTACGTGACGAACAACAAAATCCCCTCCCAATGGCAAGAAGATCGGTGGTTCCAGAGGTGTCGGGACCAGAGGCGAGGGAGATGATTGCAAACATCCAAATGTTGTTTGGGCACGTAAAGCAAGTGTGCGTGGAATGTGGCGATTTCATCTGCTACAGAGAAAGTAGCATTACTTTGATTTTGCGAGCAATTCAAAATCATGTTAATGTTTGTACGAAACGCCCCAAAAAATAAATTCTTTTTTTTTTTTTTGCTCCTGTTGAGCCCTTTATAATGGATCGTTTTTGTTTCCCCCCCCCCCAAAAAAACCAAATTTTTTTTAAAAACGTTCAGAAAATACAAAAAAAGTAAAAAAATGTTCAAAAAATACAAAAAAAAATATAAAACAACAAAAACATTAAAAAAAAAGTTCTTTTCAGAACTAACTCCCCATTATAAAAAAATTGGTAGAATATTTGGAACTCTGCCAACCTCTATTTCTCTTAGTTCGCTCCCCGGGGCGCTACCCGGTACGCGTACCGGCAGCTAACCAAAAAAAATATTTTTTAAAAAAAAGAACAGTAAGTATAAGGTAAGCAAACAGACAGTTATGTGAAAAGAAAGACAGCGTTAGGGAGTAAACAAGAGATACTGTTACCTACAATCCACTGCTTATGATGTCACATATTACATCATTCATGACATGGTCAGTAACATCAACAGCAGTGGATTGTAGGTAACAGTATCCTTAGTTTACTCCCTATAGCTGTCTTTCTTTTAACATAACTGTCTGTTTCCTTCCCTTATAGTTACTGTTCTTTTTTTAAAAAATTTTTTGGGATCAGTCATAAACAGTGACATTAATAGAAACAGAGAGAGTGAACAAGAGTGAAGAACTATGGTCCTCCTCAGCCACCCTCAGAAAACCAAGGGGGTCAAGATACATCTACCGTGCCCCCTTCTACCCATTCTGAACATTATTTGCCCTCCATCTTGTATCTTGATTCGACCGAAACACAAAATGGTGGACTCCCATAACGCTGCTGGTTTGCGAACCGGGCAACTTCCCGGGAAGCGGTCCAAAAAAAAAAGTTGGGAAAGTAATTCACAGACACTAAGAGTAATAGAGATGGAGTGAGTGAACAAGACTGAGGAACTATGAGAACAGAGGGACTGAGAAAAAGAGTGGAAGGAGTTGAGTAAGTAGGTAATAGAGAAAGGAATGAGGAAAGTAGCAAAGGCAGGAAACTGAGGATTAAAGAAGTGAAGCAGTGGATCTAATAGTAGGTGAATGTGATAGAAATGTAACGAAAAGAGTACAACTATTTACCTTGTAATTGCCGTTAAATTAATCACATTTTATTTTTATACTTTCAATCTGTGAAAGAGAGAACCAACATTTGAAAAATATTAAAACATGTATTTAAAAATTACAAAAGACAAGGGAAAATATTGAAGGACAAATAGTTTTTCAACAACTTTGACACTGACAGAAGCTTCTGCTTCTCCAGGTCCTCTACACAATCCTAAAGATATACATTTTAAACTAACAGTATCTTGATGCAGATGAAGTGAGGCCTATCTTAAAACATAGTGCATCTTTTGCATTGCTCTTGTTTCAGAAAAGTGTCGCTTCAGGATGCCAATAACATGTCTCCTATCCAGAGATTTGTTTGAGGTGAGGCCTACTCAGAGTTCAAGATGAGATTTACACTTGTTGAAGTGTACAGAGGAGATAATATCTGTGAAAGTCTACCAATGAAGTGAGTCATGTCCACTGCACTCTTCAACAAAGTAGAAACCTCCTATGTTTCCCTGGACAGACCTAAACTTGATCTGCACAATGTGATTCGTAATGATAGGAAACACAGGTGATGTAATTGAAATATGTGCAATTTATTTTGCTCATTTCACAATCACATCACTTGTGTTTCCTTTGCTTAGGTATCTCATTGTGCAGATGTAGTCCAGCATATGAAAGAATACGTAGAAGTGCAGCACTGCATGCAATAAATTTAACACTTACAGAAAACTCACCTTCTCCATGCCTCCTACACAGTTCTACATATACATCATAAATGCAAACAGTACAGAATTAATTATACATGTTAAATGGTTTATTTTTGCTGTTCTCAGAATGTATCAAAATTCACTAAAAACAGTGACTTGAAGGTATTCATCATGTAACAGCGGGGAAAAAAAACCACAATCAAAATGATTGTGTTTAAAAAACCCATACAACATCAGAAATTAAAATTCAGAACTCCTTAAAGTTAACTTACTTTCCATGACGTCCAAGGATGTCCTATGAACAGCTTACACTCTTTTGTGCTGTTATTACTTTCAGCCCGCCACTTTCTGAAAGAAAACCTCCATCGTTTTTAAAAACACGTTACATGCAATAAATGACTTATTGCTCTGTACCACTATTTTCCACAAGGCCAAATCTAGTCAGAGATATTTATAACTCTTGGATTTCTTGTAAGCCAATCCCATCATTTGGCATTTCCGCAACTTTCACAATTAAAATGTTGAAGATCATTTTCACAATCCTGGAATAGTAATATCTTCCCCTTCTTGCTCAGTCATGTTCTACATTTCCTATGACACTGATACTGCTTAATATGAAGCAGACTTACACTACCTCTATGAGTACTACAATTATTTAATTCTCTACATCACTTTTAATCACAAAGCAATGTAAAACAGTAGACAGCATTGCAGACTTACATTCCCTCTACTCCATGTTTTGATTGGCTGCTTCAATTAGCTTATGAAAATAAACAGTTTTTCTGAAGTCATTCAAAGTGCACATATATCTCCATGATGTCCAATCCTATGATTAGAAGTTATGTCTCTGAACTACACTTATCCTCAAGGCCAAATTGTGTAGGAGCCATTAGAACTTCTTGAAATTCCACAGAGCACATCCCGAGATTATTTCCCTAAAATTTTGGTTTTAAAAACACCAGGTAAGAGTTTTTAAGGTCATACGGCAATTTTTTTTTGAAAATTAAAACAGAATCATTGCAGAATGACCAGCCATTTCTAGACTTTAAATAAGCTGTGTAATGTCCTGATGATATTGAAGGGCCGTCATGATATATAATTGCTGTAGTTACAAAAGTCCTTCCTGATATTGACAACTGCGAAGCTACAATTTTTTTTATTAAAGTTGTCAATTTTGTTCCATCAGGCCTACATCGTTGGAACATTAAAATGACGTACTGGCCATATGTTCGTATAAATAATGTGGACATCATTTCAGATTTACATTGGCTACACTCCATGTTGTGATTAGCAGCTTTTACTAGCTTATTAAAGGAGACTGATTTACTGTCTGGCAAAGTTAAATATATAAATCTTTCTGAGTCTACACTAGTAGTACTTGATACCATACAGTTCTCGCAGTCATGCTGCCATTGATAAGAAAGCCCAAACAGCTGATCTACATCTACACCTTCAGCATGTAATACATCAAGCATATACATTAAAAACTCCTGACAATCTTGCTGAATATTTTGAGAGAATTGTGTTTGGCCTGAACATCTATCTAACAGATTTCTAATTTCAGACACACTTTCTATGTTTCTTCTATCAGTGGTACATTTCTCTAACACAGAATTTAACAAACTGCAAAATCTTTGATCAGAATTGACCACAATCTCTTCTTTTACATTTTTTAGAGAAAACAAAACATTAATTACTACATTAGCATAGCAGTTGACACCAGAACTGTTTTCAAACTGAAAACCAACAACATCTTCAACAGAATCCTCTTTGTTTCTGCTTGTAATTTTAGGTTCATCGACTTTTCGTCTTTTTGCTACAACCTCCCCAGTATTGGTCACATTTCTTCGTTTCCGGCCTACCACACGTTTCTCAAACAAAGGATACTGAGGCAAATGTGGCGCATACTCTCTTCTTAACCTATTGTATTCCTTAACACAATCTAGATCCGCACAAATGTTTGTGACATCACACTCAATCAAGTACAATCCCGATAAAGTTCTAACTCGTGACAATGCCACGTATGCCATACCCTCCTTGAACACAGAACTGCCAATATTCACCAATGCACAGTCTACACTTAAACCTTGCGATTTATGGATTGTCACCGCATATGCCAAGCAAACAGGAAACTGCTTACGGCGAACATATAAGTCTTTTACAAGCAAAAATCTAGCAGAGCAACGACCAATTAGCTGTACTTCCTCAATGCCATCAAATTTAATTTTTAAAAATTCAATTCCATCTCTATTTCTGTATTTCACAAAATCAACAACATTACCCATTGACCCATTTACCAGACCTCTTTCAACATGTAAATTCCTTCTTAAAATTATACGGCAGTTCAAGCACACATTCAGAGTCTTTTCAAAACCTGCAGTTTTAGATATAGTCTTCTCTAATGAATCCAATTTTGTTTTCAGATTCTCAGACAAAATAATTGTTGATCCCATATGCTCTACTCTGTCAATAGCTTCCAGTTTCACAATCTCTTGCTTTTCTAAATTCAACATTTTGTTGTTGAATTTGGCACATTCTGCAAGAGTTGGCATCAAACATATTCCAGATTTCTTATCAGTAATTTTCTGAAAAATATTCTCAGGCACAACATCTTGTTCTGGATACAAATTTGACAGTAATCGTGCATGTAAAGCTTCTTTCCCATGCTCGGTCACTTTTCCAATTCTAACATCTTGTAGAATAGTCTTGTAAACTTCATCCTTCGCCTGACGCATATTTTCATGCAGTTCAGCATAATTGAAGTTTAACCATATATTGACGTTGCCAATGCTGCCTAGGCACTTCCTGGTATCTTCATGCGTGAGCATTTTGAACACAGGTTGCCCTTTCACTGGTGTCAGCTGCAGAAGATCTCCGAAAACAATGATGTGTTTGCCACCAAATAACACATCATACTCTGTTTTGAGAACTTCTTGCATCCTCAAATGCACAAAGGCAAGCATGACATTGGAAACCATGCTTACTTCGTCAATGATAAGAAGTTTCATTTTCCTCAAGATTCTTGAAACTTCAAAACAAGCATCTCCAGATAGCTTGTGATATTCTAATTTGTTGTCATGCTCCACTGGCAGCATCAGTAAACGATGTAAAGTAATCCCTTTAATATTATGTGCTGCCAGTCCAGTTGGAGCAGTGACAACACAAGACAGCGATGACTCTGTCCTTTCCTGCAAATAGCATGAAATTGCTTTAATGAGGAAACTTTTTCCAGTTCCCGCTTCTCCACTCACGTACAGTCGGACAGGCTTCAACGACGTACATGAGCACTCTTTCTTATCATGACTTAATCCATGATCAATTTGCATGGTAACTTCATCATATATTTTCCTCTGCTCAACGTTGAGTTGCCTTTCCAACTCTTCTAAGTTAACCGCATCCTCTTGAGCATGTGCCATGGCTCTTTCCACTTCATTCATAGCAGTGGCAGCTTCATTTTCAATAAGAGGTCCTCCTAGTGGATCCTGACTCAATGAAGCAGAACTCTGACTGTCCTGAGAACTGTCTCTGGCAATCTCGGCTGCAATCGTTGCTTCCTGCTCAATTTCCGCATTCAACATTTCTACATATTTGGGAAAAGCAGGACATTCTATGGTCTCCTTGGCGGCATTGAAAGAGTCTTCGTAACAGAGGAAATCTCCAAGCAGTTCCTCTTCTGCACGCCAAGGCTTGAAAAGTTGCAAAAGTGCTAAATAGAAAAACTCCTTTTTTTCAGGAGATTCGCCACTCAATTTTCGATGGTTTATCAAGTGGCATTTTCTTTGCTTGACCAGACATCCCTCACTTCCTATTACAGCATACACTCCTTTCTCAGTATCTTCTTTGATGTTCCTCTTGAACATGTAATTTTGCAGAACCTCATACAGACAAACATTCTCTAGGTGACTGCTTCGATTTGGATAATATGTATCCAACATGTTTGTCTTCAAAATGTCGGTACTGTTTGGCTCCTTTTCCGCCAAATACTCAATTTCCCGCACAGGTTTGAGAACTCGATTACGCGTTGCAGCAAGACCAAGACTCGCCCAAACGATACTCCTGGACTTGGCATAGAGACTTGCTGAAGACAACCGGTCAGAACATTCGTACGCTCCGATTTCTCAATGCGACAACATCTTCAGACTGAAACTGTACAACTTCTTGCTGAGGCTCTTTTCATGGGAAATGTCCTCCCACATATCCTTCAATTCTGTCTTCTCTTTTTTGGTGATGTAAGACGTCACATACCGAGCCACAGCCATACAGTTATCAGCCACAAACTGTATATCCATGTTAGCATTCCACATGGACAAAATCACCGGGTTGTAGTCGTTGATGTACTTGGACTCTTCGTTCCTCTTCAAATTGTAAGTGTTTTTAGGTGATTTCTTCATCACATTATGTCGCAGCGAAGACATCAAACTGTTTACTCTTCCTTTAGAAATCACCGGTCGTGGAAAGCCGAAACGACATTTGGTGTAGAACTTGTCTTTGTTTCGGAATTTACGACGGCAGTACTTTCCACATCGATGGCTTTGGAAACGCAGAACTTTTTCTCTTAGGCTTTTCTTCTCCTTTGCGTTTGGAACAGCACACGTAGAATACTGTTGGATGAAACTCATCACTGAGTCTTCTGGATCCGTTCCAAATTTAGGTGCATCCTTGATCCACAGCAACATATGTATATGAGGAGCACCTCTTGCTTGGTACTCCTTTCTCCAGAAGAAATCCAACACCTCTCCAAGAGGTGGATTCTTCTTATTCATGATGAAAGACATCATAGCTTCAAATCTATGATTGAAGTACCTACATACATTGACTGGATCCAAAGAGCACAGTTCTCCGGGTGTCTTGAATTCGATGTTTTCTACGTTAGCATTTGCCCCTCGTAGAAATTGAAGTAAGTCTTCCCAGCCATACTCGGCACAACTCAGAGTGAGGAACCATGTGGGAGTACCTAAGTTCCTCAGCATACATTTTAAATCACCATGACGACGGTACCAGTACTCATTAGTACCACGCTGACACGCCATGAGATTAATCAGGTGAGAATCCAAAATACTATCTTGGACATTCACTTTATCCATAAAATCACTTGCCGAGATGTTTTGCATGTGTATACCACTTTTCAAGATGTGGTTCACTGCATATGACAGTCCAGACAGATCGCTTTCAAACAGGAGATGAAACAAATAAGGAATGCATTGTCGAAACCTAGCATCTCCTGCATACAATCGCAAAGTCCGGTATTCAGAAGCAGGAATTTGATGAGGTCGCTCATCATATCTTCCTCCCTGACCTGTTGGAAAAAGCTGTGGGAAACACCGAGCTTCCAAACTTTCCTCCCAAACACTAATGGGACTCCCTTTGGCTTGTTTCATTTGAAACAACTCAATAGCATTCCCCATGACTTCCTTCGAATGCAAAGGATGAACACTATAATGTTCATATATTTCCTCACTAGTAGAGGGTTCTACTTTCTCAATTTGACCAGCACACAAATCGCTATCCTCTTCCTCACTTACTTCCTCTTCTGCAACATATACATTCTTATAGTATTTATTATTTTTTTTCAAATACAATGTTGCCTTTTTAACTTTCCTAACATCTACTAAATCTTGCCATATTTTCTTATTCTTTGTCGGAACCCCATTAACTAAGATAACCAGAGGTTCCTCTTCCACTTTTTCTACTCCAATTGTGTTAATGTTTTTCTTGAAATCTAGAGGCAAATAAACAACTCTTCCCTTTAATCCTCTCTGTAAATCTGATGGAGGCAATTTCCCTGTCTTTGGCTCCATTCTTACAATAGCCTGAAAGGGATGGATACTTTGAATCAAAATAGATTCATAAGTATTTAAGTCCTTCAATTCAGAAGGAATCTCAACCAATTCCAGATTATTATGAACTGCTCTAGCAGGCATCTGGTTTTGTTTTAATTTGTTACAACAATAAGTACACACACGTTGATCCAATCCCAAATCAAAACAATTTTCTACCATCAAGTATGTTGCAAAATCCTTCCATTCACTATTATTTTCCCTTTCACTTTTTGCATATAAATCCACTAACTTAGTCTGATTCTTATAATAAGTGCGTCTACAACACACACAAGTGAAATTAGGCCTCTCACTTGATTTCATGTCAAACGTCGCAATTTCCCTCTGGAAATTATCTGTACTGGAAACATGTACACTATCTTCCAAATGACCCTCTACTTCTTGCTCAATTTCAACATTGTCCTCTTTACTTCCAAAGTAACAAAACTCAATTTCTTCACATATATTCTTCACATCTATTTCAGAACCATGCAAAAGAGCAGCGCATAATTGTTTCAGCATAATTGCTGGACTCTTAGCATAATACAACAGTCTAACTAACTTCCTCACTTTGTTATGATGCACTGCTAGCATCCTGAAATGATGAAAAACACTCTGGCATACTCTCCTGGAAAGACAAGCCAGTGAATGACCATGCAAACCTGTCACTTCTCTTACTCTGCAAGGATCTAATTCTTGCAACAACCTCATTTTCTGCTTCAAACTTTTTTTGTTAAATGACCGTACAAAATCACAAAGCAAATTGATGGAATCCTGTCGCACACTGCAAATACTACTACACTTCCAGGTGTACACAGGACCCTTAGCACGTCTTCCTAAAACCTCATTACCTAACAACTCTTCTGCCTCTGTTGTCACAAGTTTTTCTTTTTCAACTGGACAGCCATCTTTCACTTCATAAGCACGACCACTGATGTCAACTGCATGCACCAAATCATTATCCTGGAAATAACTCTCTTCATTAAAAAATGCCTCACAGCTTGAACTATGTATCCATTCTCCAGAAAAAACTTCACAAAAATTACTACGATTAACTATTCTCTTCCATCTACTATTTCTTTTGAAATCAAAAATTGCCTTGTTTAGCTTCCTAATTCTATTGATTATCAAAATAAATAACTTACGTTTAATTTCAAATGCCTGATCAATAACTTTCTCAACTTTTTTTTTTCTCTTATAAAAAACTAGTTTCTGTTGACCTTTCTTAATATTTTTTAACAAATTGCCAATTATCCTGTTACGGAACATTCGTTTACGAATCTCCCTAAACTGTTGTTTCCTTCTACTATCATGCACAGATTTATCTCTTGCTCTAGCAGTAACATTTTCATTTGTCCTTTTCTTTCCATTTGATTTACTTCTCGTGTTATGGATTGAAACATTTTCTGTGGTAATATTTTTTTTATTACAAATATTTCTTATGAAATATTTAGAGCTCTTACCCGGTGCTTTCTTCGTGGCTTGAGAAATCTTTTTGTTAGAGGACTGCTGCGTTTTTTTTTTCTCCTGCTGTCTTTGACGTTTTGCAGCCTTTATCTGTCTTAGTATTGTAGGCATATTGAAATCTTGAAATGATCTGCAGTTGAATCTAGGAAAAATATAATAAAAAATGTTAATAAACATTATTATCAAACAGTAAATCAGTAATAGTGATCAAAAACATAACACACTACTTACAATCAGATAGGAGAAAGCTGCGTCAAAACCCTGCGCCTGCTTGAAGCTGGCATAGGTCTTGACGCAGCATTGTAGAGATGGGGCACCCCTGAGCCTTGCTGGAGCTGCATCGCACTTGCGATACAACTCCAGCAATGCGCCACCTTTACGGCACAGAGGCGTCACGCATCTGTGCCGTTTTTGCCCCATGCTGCGCCGCATTGTAAATGCAGCACAACATGGGTGGCGGAACAGTGGCGCAGGATGACTGTCACATCCCTGGTGATGCGCCACTCATCATAAATCTATCCCTAAGCTTCTTATCTTGTTACAGATGAACTGCCATATGTATCATCAAAATATTTTACATTTTCTAAATAGCGAATTTTAAGGAATAAATAGCGATTCTTTACCATTCCTAATTTGCGATGAGCAAATTGCTAATTGCAAGTTACCCATTCATTTCCATGGCCTAGGAGGCTAATATGAATGAAGGTTTAATTTGCGATTAGCAATTTGCTCATCACAAAGTAGGAATTTTTCCAAGGGTGCAGGGGTGTCTCAAGAACACCTGCTGCACCCCTGAAAAACAAATTTAGGGGCATATGGCACACATACATGCCTTAAGGGCATGTGTTGGCGTCATATGGCACCTTTTGTTTTTTTGAAAAAAAACTTTTTGAAAAGAATTCACAAATTACCACTAATTTACCACAATAGTTTCCAAATCCTTAATGTCATTTTTTACATAGTTTTTGTTTGATACATTGCATTTAAGTAGTCACAAAATTTACAAATGCTTCAGTGCAATCGCAAAATAAGGAATAGCAAATTTTGCTACTCCTTATTTTGCATCAAAGTTGTTTGATACATACCATTTGTCTAATTAACATTCGCAAAGGCCGAAATTCATAGAATTTTGATCTTTGCAAATGCTAATTAGCTTGATACATATGGCCCCAAGTGAGGCCTGTCTTGCGACATGGTGCATCTTTTGCATTACTGCTGATTGGGTTTTATGTGGTACGTTTTTTTTTTACACCATGACATATCTGCCTAAATGCATCAATTTTTAATGTTGTCACCTCATAGCAAATATTATGCACCACCGCTGCATCATAAAAGTGACGCACAGTGGCAGAAAAAAGGCATACACCTATCATAAATCTATCCCTAGAATTTTAAATGATTAATCCAGGATGACAATAAAGTGTGTCCTATCCAGAGGTTTGTTTAAGGTGAGGCCTACTCAGGATTGCAGATTAAAGTTACGCTTGATGAAGAATACAGAGGAGATAATACATATAAAGGACTACCAATGAAGTAAGTAATGTGCACTTTATTGCGCCAGTCATCATAAATGTATCCCTAAGCTTCTTATCTTGTTACAGATGAACCACCATATGTACCATCAAACTATTTTGCATTTCCTAAATAGCAAATTTTAAGGAATAAATAGCAATTCTTTACTATTCCTAATTTGCAATGAGCAAATTGCTAATTGCAAATTACCCATTCATTTCCATGGGCTAGGAGGCTCATAGGAATTAATGTTGCAATTTGTGATTAGCAATTAGCTCATCACAAAATAGGATTTTTTTCAAGCGTGCAGGGGTATCTCAAGAACACCCTGCTGCACCCCTGAAAAAGAAATTTGGGAGCACATGGCACACCTACATGCCCTAATGGCATGTATGGGCGTCATATGGGACCTTTTTTTTTTGTTGAAAAAAATGCTTTTTGAAAAGAATTCGCAAATTACCACAAACTAGAAGTTGGTGGTAGTTTCCAAATCCTTAATATCATTTTTTACATATTTTTTTTTTGATACATTGCATTTAAGGAATCACAAATTTTGAATTATTGACATTTTAAGTAATTTCCACATGTGCAGTGTTTTCAAAATATAATTTGAAAATCGTTTTTGGGGAAAAGTAATGGTTTGCAAATTTATGACAAGGACATAATGGTGTATGCTTCTCTATAAGGCATTTCAGTATCTCTAATGTCATTTTTCCCATATTACATTATAAGACCTTTCCCCATGAAGCACGTTCCTTGTAAATATGCTCCCACCTGTGCATTGCAAATTTAGATTTTGACTGTTTCAGACACATAGCCATGTTGAAAGTGACCCAAAAAAATTGCAAACGTTTTAAAATAACACATTCATGTGTCTTAAGGACATTTTAAGTCATTTCCCCATGGACAATGTTTTCTAAGTGGCACAAAAGAGGTATACACCTATCATAAATCTGTCCCTAGCATTTTAAATGATTAATTCAGGATGACAATAAAATGTGGCCTATCCAGAGGTTTGTTTAAGGTGAGGCCTACTCAGGATTGCAGATTAAAGTTACGCTTGATGAAGAATACAGAGGAGATAATTTATTGTAAAGGCCTACCAATGAAGTAAGTGATTTCTACTTCATTGCGCCAGTCATCATAAATGTATCCGTAAGCTTCTTATCTTGTTAGACATCAACCGCCATATGTATCATATAACTATTTTGCATTTCCAAAAAAGCGAATTTTAAGGAATAAATAGCGATTCTTTACCATTCCAAATTTGCTTTGAGAAAATTGCTAATTGCAAATTACCCATTCATTTCCATGGGCTAGGAGGCTCATATAAAAGAAGGTGCAATTTGCGATTAACAATTTGCTCATCACAAATTAGGAATTTATTCCAAAGGTGCAGGGGTGTCTCAAGAACACCCTGCTGCAACCCTAAAAAAGAAATTTGGGGGCATATGGCGCACATAAATTTTAACAACATTCCTTTACCTCAACAACGATTTTCAAATCATAACTTCAAAACACTACACATGGGAAAATTACTTAAATTGTCCTTAAGACACATAAAAGCGTTTTTTGATTGGCTTTCCTGCATGGTAGGGTCACTTTTAACATGGCTATGTAACACAAACATTCAAAATCAAAATTTTCCATGCACAGGTGGGAGCATATTTACAAGCAATTTGCGCCACAAAGAAAGGTCTTACATTAAAATGGGAAAAATAACATCAGGGACAGTCAATTGCCTTATAAAGAACCATACACCATTATGTCCTTCTCATGAATTTAAAAACAATTCCTTTTTCCCAAAAACGATTTTCAAATCATAATTTCAAAACACTGCACATGGGAAAATGACTTAAAATGTCATTAAAACACATGAAAGCGTTTTTTGATTGCCTTCCCAGCATGGTTTGGTCACTTTTAACATGGCTATTTAACACAAACATTCAAAATCTAAATTTTCCATGCACATGTGAGAGCATATTTACAAGCAATTTGCGCCACAGAGAAAGGTCTTACACTAAAATGAGAAAAATAACATCAGGGACAGTCAATTAATTGCCTTATAAAGAACCATACACCATTATATCCTTGTCATGAATTTAAAAACAATTCCTTTTCCACAAAAACGATTTTCAAATCATAATTTCTAAACACTGCACATCAGAAAATGACTTAAAATGTCATTAAAACACATGAAATCATTTTTTGATTGGCTTTCCAGCATGGTTGGGTCACTTTTAACATGGCTATGTAACACAAACATTCAAAATCAAAATTTTCCATGCACATGTGAGAGCATATTTACAAGCAATTTGCGCCACATAAATCATAATTTTCTCCTTAAAGCACACTATTCTCTATCTAAAGTAAAGAAATATTTTCTCACCTTAGCAAATACTTTCAGTTTGAAAACAGTCTAAGAAACACACCAATTTGTCTTCAGCAGAGCAAAAGGTATGCACTCCAGAGTCTGCAGCTATCAAAAGCACAGAAATGCTGTAATTCTTCACACATATTTCTCATGTCACCCAATCAAAACTCTTCCCTCACTTTTTTTCAAATGAAAACCCTTCCCCCTCTGCCCTTTCTGCCTATTTTCCATAGCAACCACCTCTTGGAGAAACTCTGGTGTTTGCAAGTTCACACAACAATGTTGCAATTGAACTCTGAACTCTCAGTGCACCTGCATATCCAGTGCTTTCTTTCATTTAATGATTTTTTATTGACCACTCAAAATACATCTTTCAAACAACACATCTGTACACCCTAACTTTCTGTTTTCATCAATCAAAATCCACCAATCACTGTTACTGCTTCATGAACACAGAAACTCCACAGTTTTTTTCATTTCAAACTCTCATTTTTTCAACTGCCATTTCATTGCCACACTTCATCTGACTGCAGGAGAACCTTCTCTCACCATGTTTTCTGTCTGGATTGTTGGTCATAGTTATATTCACTGGGCTCAAAGGTACGTTGAAAGCAGGAATTTACCTAACCTCAATTTACAAGATGTGGAAATTAAGTGGTTTGGCCACAGAGGATTAAAATGTCACCAATTGATACCATTGGTGAAAACCTTTATGCATTTGCCAAAACCTGACCTGTTAATTGTGCACTGTGGAGGTAATGACTTGGGCACTTTGACTGGTGTAGGTCTGGAAATGCTTTTAAAGGACACCTTTGAGCAATTAATGGCACTTTTTCCTCAGACTGCCTTGGTATATTCAAATATATGCCAAAGACAGAAATGGAGGTGGTCAAACCAATTTTGTCCACAAATTGAGAAGTCGAGGAAGCATGTAAACAAATCTGTTTCAGCTTACATGAGAGACCATGGAATGGGCTCCCTGTACAACAATAACTTGCGTTACTACATGCAAGATATCTACAGAGGAGATGGAGTTCACTTCTCAGATGAGGGCAACAGAGTTTTCACTCTGAATTTAAGAATGTGCATTGGTACCTACTTATAAGTACCTAAATGTACCATAAACCCAAAAGCTCTTCTCAGAGCTACCCTACATCTAATCACTCACAATTATTATTTTACTCTAACTTTTTTCACTAATTTTCAACAAAGTACACTCCCTGGGGCGCTACCCGGTACGCGTACCGGGAGCTAACCTCGCGAAATTTTTAAAAAAAATGTTTTTTTTTCGCACATATAAACCTCCTCAGCCACCCTCAGAAAACCTAGGGGGTCAAGATAACTCTACCGTGCCCCCTTCTACCCATTCTGAACATTATTTGCCATCCATCTTGTATCTTAATTCGACCGAAACACAAAATGGTGGACTCCCGGAACGCTTAAGGTACGCGAACCGGGGCGCTCAACGGTTCGCGTACCGGGTCGCTCCCTGGGAAGCGCACCATCAAAAAAGGTGGGAAAGTAGTTCACAGAAAAGCCACTTGAGACAATTTCACCAAATATAGATTAGCTCATACTACATACCAATCCCTACCATTTTCACAAATTTGATTGGAATTCCATTTAGCCATTTAGCCTGTAGACCTCTCTAAATACCGTGAGGTAAATTACTTCACAAAACACATCTGAAATGTTGGAATTGACAACCAATTAAAATGTTACTTTCATTTTCTACTTTTTTTACCTGACATTTGATTGGTTGTGTACCCGAATATATATAAAGGAAGAGAAGGAAACACAGCCATTTTGACTACTACTTCCTGGTGTACATTTCAATAGGATTTTCATTAATAACTTCAACTTCTTTTTAAAGGTAAGTTGTTATTTTTAAAACTGAAGTATATTGTGCACTTTAAGTTAATATGGCAAACTTTTTCTGTTAGTTATATACTATCCCTCTGTAGTACTTATAAATTTAGATACACTTTTTTATATTCCTACTTCCACTCTGATACTATACACTGCCCAAAGATAAATTCTCTGTTAAAAACTGCCTATCTAAAATTAATCCCAACAGTGCCCTACCTCTACTAATATTTTTTTTTTTTTATGCAAATTTCAGGGAAAATGGAAAGTGAACAAAACATTTCATTTGAAATTGTCCTTCCAGAGTCCAACACAGAAATCATTGATCCAAATGAGATTGAATTTATGGATGAAACTTGGGACCAAGAACTACTGCAATGTGTACAAGCAGTAGATAACCTCCTTGCAAATGAGGACATTTTACAACCTCAGAGACTACAATCTATATTCCATGATATTTATGAAATTTCTGACAATGAAATGTTAGAAAGTTTAATAAATTATGAAACACAATAAAAAAAGCTTAAAAAATAAAAAAAAATAAAAAATAATCAACAAAACCAACAATCAATTAACATACAGCATTTGAAAAGTCTATCATTCATTTTTCATTGTGGTACGCTCCCCAGAACGCTTCCCGGTTCGCGTACCGGGCGCTAACCACGAAAAAAAACAAAAAAAAATTTTTTTTTTTTTTTGCTTCGCGGGGCCCCTTTAAAACCTCCACATTAAACCTAGGGGGTCAGCGAGGATCTACTATGCCCCCTTATAGTTATTTCCCCCTTTGTTTTGGCCTCCTCTTGTCTCTCGATCCTACCGAGAGACAAGATGGCGGCCGCTCCGGACTGTTTAGAATGTTGACAGACACCGGAGAGCCAATCAGCTTCGCTACGCGAAGTTCCGTTACGCGTCAAGTACGCGAACCGGGGCGCTGCCTGGTCCGCGCTTACAGATATATATCTTTTTTTGAACGTTAATTTCTCAAAATCCACTGCAGCACATATATTGAGACCTACAAAAGGCACATCGGGCTACCAGTCCCTACAATTTTGCCAAGTTTCGTGCAAATCCATTCAGCCGTTCGGGCTAAAAGTGAGGCTAACCGCCCTATGGAAAACTCAATGTTAAAAACACGTTTTGGGACCCCCCTTTTTTCTCGGCCCCCACTGGACGAACCCCCCCCAAATTTTCAAGGGCTGCTCAGAAACAAAATGTGCCATTTTCCTGAAAATTTCAGCCAATTCCGTCCACAAACGCCAAAGTTATTAGACATAGAATTTTCAAAAATCCCATAGAGAAAAAATCCTAACTATATATACCTACTGGCGACCGCCAGTAGGTAATATATATATATATATATATATATATATATATATTCCCAAAAACCCCTCCAAAAGGAAAGAATCAGCCGCACATCACCAGCGAATCTTGGATCCCTCATTTATTCAGCAAAACGGCAATCCTTACATGTTTCGTTCTTAACTCGAACTTCCTCAGAGGTGCGCCGTGACTGCTTCCTTATTTGTAAGTAGAACCACATGTTTGTTGCCTTAATTAATAGTTTTGTCCTCGGTGGACCGCCCCTCATGGCTCGTGGTGCTTTCTGGTACATGTGGTTTTTTTGTTGGACATTAATTTGAAACCCTCCAATGGGTGTTTGTTGCAAGTCATTTTTTGTTGCTGCAGGATGCAAAGTTCGCTGTGCCCGGAGAAAACCACTTTTCGATTTTCCCAATATATATTACCTACTGGCGATAGCCAATAGGTATATATAGTTAGGATTGTTTTCCATAGGGAAATCGCAACATTCTATTGGGAATAACTTTGGCGCCGGTTGAAATTTTCCTTAACTTTGCCTCGCGGCGCTCCGCTCCTTCCCTGAAAGTTTGGGGGGGGATTCGTCAAGAGGGGGCCGAGATAAAAGGGGGGTCCCAAAACGTGTTTTCCCCATGTTAATTTCCATAGGGCGGTTGGACTCACTTTTAGCACGAACGGCTGAATGGTTTTCCACCAAACTTGGCAAAATTGTAGGGACTGGTAGCCCGATGTGCCTTTGCTATGTCTCAAGATATGTGCTCCAGTGGTTTGTACGAAAATTAACTTTGAAAACATATCTATTGGGCTACATTGGGCTATATATATGTTAGAGCCCAAATGTAGCCCAATGTAGCCCAATGTAGCCCAAAGATGGCCACCAGAGACAAAAAAAACAAATGTAGCCCAAATATCAGCCAGATGTAGCCCAACTATAGCCCAATGGCAGAATGTCCCAGAGTGTTCTAAAGAACAACTAGAGCGCTAACAGTCTTACTTATGACAAAAGTATGGCACACCTGAAGTCATCTTGATTGGAATAAAGTGGTAACACTTAATACATTTAATTTGAAAAGGAACAAAATGAGGGGTTTCATTTTGTCATAGAAATTGTATATATATATATATTCACTGAAAAAACCATAGGTTACACACCAGTTATAGTTAGGAATTAGCATTTAAAAAACCTTTGAAATTCATCGAAAAAACCATAGGTTTCACACCAGTTATAGTTAGCTGGAAATTTTACTCGCATAAAACCATTGAAATTCCCACGTTATAGTTAGTTGGACTCACTATAACTTGCACGTCTGCAATGCACTGCTGATGACGTCACATATTACATCACTCATGCATATATTTAAATATTTAAACATTACTCGCTAATATATGTATTCACTAAGATACACTTAATAAGCCAGTTAACCAATCAAATTTTTTTTTAAAAACACTGAAAAAACCATAGGTTTCAGGCCTTATATAGTTAGGAATTAGCATTTAAAAAACCTTTGAAATTCACTGAAAAAACCATAGGTTTCAGGCTTTATATAGTTAGGAATTAGCATTTAAAAAACCTTTGAAATTCACTGAAAAAACCATAGGTTTCAGGCCTTATATAGTTAGGAATTAGCATTTAAAAAAACATTTGAAATTCACTGAAAAAACCATAGGTTTCAGGAGTTATATAGTTAGGAATTAGTTTTTAAAAAACTTTTGAAATTCACTCAAAAAACTATAAGTTTTAGTGGTGTTATAGTTAGCTGGACATTTTACTCATACAAAACCAATGAAATTGCTCCTATATAGTTAGTTGTACTAACTATATTTCGCGCACCCGCAATCCACTGCTGATGATGTCACATATTAGATCATTCATGACATGGACAGTGACATCACTGATGACATCTCAAATGACATCACTGACTTTTTTTAAATGCTAATTCCTATCCTAACTATATAAGGCCTGAAACCTATGGTTTTTTCAGTGAATATATATATATTACCTACTGGCGGTCGCCAGTAGGTATATATAGTTAGGATTTTTTCTCTATGGGATTTTTGAAAATTCTATGTCTAATAACTTTGGCGTTTGTGGACGGAATTGGCTGAAATTTTCAGGAAAATGGCACATTTTGTTTCTGAGCAGCCCTTGAAAATTTGGGGGGGTTCGTCAAGGGGGGGCCGAGAAAAAAGGGGGGTCCCAAAACGTGTTTTTAACATTGAGTTTTCCATAGGGCGGTTGGCCTCACTTTTAGCCCGAACGGCTGAATGGATTTGCACGAAACTTGGCAAAATTGTAGGGACTGGTAGCCCGATGTGCCTTTGCTAGGTCTCAATATATGTGCTCCAGTGGATTTTGAGAAATTAACGTTCAAAAAAAGATATTTATCTGTAACAGCGGACCGGGCAGCGCTCCGGTTCGCGGACTTTTCGCGGTACGGAGCTTTGTGAAGCGAAGCTGATTGGTTCTCCGGCGTCTGTGAACATTCCAAACAGTCCGTAGCGGCCGCCATCTTGTCTCTCGGTAGGATCGAGAGACAAGAGGAGGCCAAAGCGAAGGGGCAAATGACCATAAGGGGGCATAGTAGATCCTCGCTGACCCCCTAGGTTTGATGTGGAGGTTTTAAAAGGGTCCCGCGGGGCAAAAAAAAATAATAATAATAATAATCGAACGGCTGAATGGATTTGCACGAAACTTGGTAAAATATTAGGGACTGGTAGCCCGATGTGCCTTTGCTAGGTCTCAATATATGTGCTCCAGTGGATTTTGAGAAATTAACGTTCAAAAAAAGATATATATCTGTAACAGCGCTCCGCTTCGCGTAACGGAGGTTTGCGAAGCTGATTGGTTCTCCGGCGTCTGTAAACATTGCAAACAGTCCGAAGGGGCCACCATCTTGTCTCTCGGTAGGATCGAGAGACAAGAGGAGGCCAAAGCGAAGGGGCAAATGACCATAAGGGGGCATAGTAGATCCTCCTTGACCTCTTAGGTTTGATGTGGAGGTTTTAAAAGGGCCCCGCGGGGCAAAAAAAATAATAATAATAATAATCGAACGGCTGAATGGATTTGTACGAAACTTGGCAAAATTGTAGGGACTGGTAGCTCGATGTGCCTTTGCTAGGTCTCAATATATGTGCTTCAGTGGATTTTGAGAAATTAACGTTCAAAAACAAGATATATATCTGTAACAGCGCTCCGCTTCGCGGAGATAAAATTATATCTGTATTACCTAGCTGTTGCTAACACCAGTTAGCGACGGCTAGTAGGAGATAGCGACCATCTTGGGCCCCACTTTGCATGTGAGTGATATTTATCACTAATGACATGCAAAGTGGGCATGCCAAGATGTTAGCGACTGGAAACAGTCGCTAACATCGCTATCTCCTATTATCAACTTTTGGAAATATTCGCGATAAGCGCGAATATCTCCAAAAGCTAGCACCTGCCCTGAGCAGTTCTTAGCCATGTTATCCAATGGGAGGTGGATAACATGGCTTAGAGCATTAGCTCGGTAATGCATGAATATCGCTGAGTTTTCAGCGATATTAATGCATTGCGGTTGTTTTTTATCGTATTTGCGATAAACCTTGATAATAGCAAGGTTTATCTGCGATAATTTCTGACGATGCTTAGCGGTAAAAAAATCGTTGCTAAGCATCGTTAGGGATAAATATCGCTTAACTTTGGTAATATGCCCCAACGTCTGTTAACGTTCGATTCGAAGGAAATCAGGAAGTGTTGAAAAACATTGTCTGCGCCATCTTGTCTTTTTTCAAATGCCACACTTTTGTCGTGCACGGCAGCCATTTTAGATGCCTTGACCAGACCCACTCTGTGCACGCTGTCGATCCTTAGCATGGCTCCCCACCCTCGCAAGCATCTCCCCCAGGCAGTGGTCACCCCCGCTCTCTGTCTTATGCATGGGTAATAAACCTCCCCCCATCTGCGCTGCTCTTCCCTGAGAATCACACCCTGTGCCCGCCCGACACCTCCCTTTCGCCCTATTCACTACCGCACCCTCTGACACTCCTTTTCCTCTGTGTCCGATTGTCCAGGCCGGTCCTAGGGTATCAGCTAGCCCTGCAGATGTAGTTTATGGCCCCAGCTGTAAAGAATCACCCCTCTTCAAAGGAGTTATAGTAGATCAAGGCCCACACTCGATGAGATCCGTCACAGCAGACGCGTTCCTATTATCTGAAAACCATCCTGTATTGTGATTGGGTAGGGGACCGAGCCTGAAGCGGAAGATTCCAGGGATGACTCTTTGTACATCAAAGTTTTTACAATTATGTGTCACATTAAAAATATATAGCACTCCGACAAAGTAGTAAGATTATAAAACTTTAATAACTTATAAATATATACAAGAAAACAAAAACAGTAATAACATATAAACATTTTTAGGGAAAAACAACGAAGTAGCGGTCGGCTGTGCGAATAGTCCCAACGCAGCACAACGTCCAGATTTCCGGCGTGGGGCGTCGCGGGGGGTGGGTCATCAGTAGCAAACTGTTGTGCGAATAGTTCCAAGGCAGCAGAACGATGGCACCAAGGTGATGTCCAGTAAGTTGCCGCACTGGTTTTGGTATCCTACAATGCTGCTCCGAATAACGGCGTGGGGCGCCCCGGGGGAGGCGGCGTGAACGGGCCTCTCCAGGTGGAGTGTCATCTGTTGTAGTGGGGCGCCCCTTTACCGTTTCAGTTGCCATTCCGTCCGTTTTTGGTCCACTGTGTCAAAAGCCGCAATTCAGCTGAGTTGCGCCCACTCTTGCGGTGCAGCGATAGGCGGCTGTCACAGGACTCTCAAAATGGCGGCAGGCTGTTTCCTTTTTGGGCCTGGTCCACTGAAATGGCCCTGGGACACCTTGGAAATCGGACGCTTGTCTGCTAGGTCTTGGACCCCATTCTCGAAAGCGTCCCCTCCGCCTTGAGGATTCATCAAAAGTTTTGGGGGCCCCCGACTCCTGTAGGCTTCTGGTGGGGAGCGGTTGCCATGATTGCTCGCGGAATGACCACGACGGAGCTACGAGATGGTGGTGCTCTCATGCTGACGCCAGCTTCAGTCTGAAACATCCAGAAACAAGGTGGGGCTTTCATCGTTTGGGAAAAAAAAAAAGTTTTCATCCAATGAAAAGTGTTGTTTTTAGGTCATATGATCAAGCCTTCCATCATTAGGAAACCAAAAGTAAAATGAACCAATGAAAAGTTTTATAAACAAGTCACATGACCTGTTATGCGGCATAGGGTATAAAATGCGGAGAAAATACGTTGGCACGTGAGGCGGCGTCAGTAGCGGACCGATGTGCGAATAGGCCGAAGGCAATACAACGCGCCAAGATCCGGATGGCACCGAGGTGGTGTCCAGCAAGTTGCAGCACTGGTGTGGCCATCCTACAATGCTGAAAGTCGGCGTGGGGCGCCCCGTTGGCCTGTGAGTTTGCGTCAGTAGCGGACCGATGTGCGAATAGGCCGAAGGCAGCACAACGCGCCAAGATCCGGATGGCACCGAGGTGGTGTCTAGTAAGTTGCCGCACTGGTGTGGCCATCCTACAATGTTGAAAGTCGGCGTGGGGCGCCCCGTTGGCCTGTGAGATGGCGGCAGTAGCGGACCGATGTGCGAATGGGGCCAAAGGCAGCGCAACAATATTTTCGGAATAGAAGACACCACAAGGCGCTGAGATGCCAAGATCCGGATGGCACCGAGGTGGTGTCTAGCAAGTTGTGGCACTGGTGTGGCCATCCTACAATGGTAAAAGTCGGCGTGGGGCGCCCTGTTGGCCTGTGAGATGGTGTCAGTAGCGGACTGATGTGCGAATGGGGCCAAAGGCAGCGCAACAATATTTTCTGACTGACACCATAAGGCGCTGAGATGCCAAGATCCGGATGGCACCGAGGTGATGTCTAGCAAGTTGCTGTACTGGTGTGGCCATCCTACAATGGTAAAAGTCGGCGTGGGGCGCCCTGTTGGCCTGTGAGATGGTGTCAGTTGCGGACCGATGTGCGAATGGGGCCAAAGGCAGCGCAACAATATTTTCTGTATGGAAGATACCACTAGGCGTTGAGATGCCAAGATCCGGATGGCACCGAGGTGATGTCTAGCAAGTTGCTGTACTGGTGTGGTCATCCTACAATGCTGAAACTCGGCGTGGGGCGCCCCATTAGCCTGTGAGATGGCGTCAGTAGCGGACCGATGTGTGAATAGGCCGGAACCAGCACAAGGCGCCAAGATCCGGATGTCACCGTGGTGGTTTCATAGTTGAGAGGCACTTCATCTGCAGTGGGGCGCCGAGATCCGGATGGCACCGAGGTGATGTCTAGCAAGTTGCTGTACTGGTGTGGTCATTCTACAATGCTGAAACTCGGCGTGGGGCGCCCTATTAGCCTGTGAGATGGCGTCAGTAGCGGACCGATGTGTGAATGGGGCAAAGGTAGCGCAAGAATATTTTCTGAATAGAAGACACCACAAGGCGCTGAGATGCCAAGATCCGGATGGCACCGAGGTGGTGTCTAGTAAGGTGCACTGGTGTGGTCATCCTACAATGCTGAAACTCGGCGTGGGGCGCCCCATTAGTCTGTGAGATGGCGTCAGTAGCGGACCGATGTGCGAATAGGCCGAAGGCAGCACAACGCGCCAAGATCCGGATGTCACCGTGGTGGTTTCATAGTTGAGAGGCACTTCATCTGCAGTGGGGCGCCGAGATCCGGATGGCACCGAGGTGATGTCTAGCAAGTTGCTGTACTGGTGTGGTCATCCTACAATGCTGAAACTCGGCGTGGGGCGCCCCATTAGCCTGTGAGATGGCGTCAGTAGCGGACCGATGTGCGAATAGGCCGAAGGCAGCACAACGCGCCAAGATCCGGATGTCACCGTGGTGGTTTCATAGTTGAGAGGCACTTCATCTGCAGTGGGGCGCCGAGATCCGGATGGCACCGAGGTGATGTCTAGCAAGTTGCTGTACTGGTGTGGTCATCCTACAATGCTGAAACTCGGCGTGGGGCGCCCCATTAGCCTGTGAGATGGCGTCAGTAGCGGACCGATGTGCGAATGGGGCCAAAGGCAGCGCAACAATATTTTCTGAAGAGAAGACATCAAAAGGCGCTGAGATTCCAAGATCCGGATAGCACCGAGGTGGTGTCTAGCAAGCTATGCAGCTGAGTTGCGTGCGCACTTGCGGCGAATAGGTCGAAGGCAGCATAACAATGTTTTCTGAATAGAAGACACCACAAGGCGTTGAGATTCGGTTACCACCGAGGTGATGTCCACTGGTGTGGCCATCCTACAATACTGCTCCGAATAACGGCGTGGGGTGCCCGAAGGGGGGGGGGAGGCGGCGTGAACGGGCCTTCCTAGGTGGAGGCTCGTCTGCTGTAGTGGGGCGCCCCTTTACCGTTTCAGTTGCCATTCAGCTGAGTTTCGGCTGCTCTTGATGCTACAGCGACAGGCGGCTGCAACAGGACTCTCAAAATGGCGGCCTGTTCTTTGGATTTGGGCCTGGTCCACTAAAATGGCCCTGGGACACCTTAGAACTCGGACGCTCGATTTTTTTTTCCTTTCCTGTACATGCAAAAAAAGGTAAATGCCCGGTACGTTACACGCTTCATCTGCCACGATGAACTCTCCAGAGGAACCGAAAAAATATATAGTTATGGTAACTATACCATGCATCGTCATATGGAGAGGTGGCACCAATTAATTATAGTGCTGCATAAAAGAGAGATTTAGAGGAGAACCCCTGACCTGCTAGTACATTCATCAAAGAAGTGGCACTGACAGCATCAGAGGCAAGGGAAACGGTCCCAAATATTTAGAAGAACTTTGGAAAGATTAAAATGACATGTTTAGATTGTGGCAAATTAATTTCATGTGGACAGATGAGTGTTACTCTAATAAATACAGCATATGAACATCATCATAGTCGATGGTTGGTAGAGACATTTTGACTATATCCTGGACCTGCCCGTCCTCGCCCAAAATGGCGCCGGAATAAATGGGACTCGTAACTCCTTGTTGTGTACTGGTTGCAGAACCTTGAAATCACGAGATACGTATGCAGTTTTGAAGCACATGGCGGGCGGGGACGAGAATTTATTGAATATTTCGACATCCCTATTGATATTAAGTTCTGATGTGTTAGTGATTACTGTACTATTGAAAGTTCGAATTAACGTCACCCATGGTACTTGCCCACAAATGTATATCTAGATAATTTTATTGTAACTGGCCCTGTCGTATTTTAATTATAAAATGTACGTCCACCGATTCCGTAACTGTTAGACACCTTAGTTCTTGCAACCTAATGGCCCGCCCGTTACGTTCCTCTACAGTGTAAATGTCTACTCATCATATACGATTACAGTTTGCTCCGTGGCCGGCCCACGTGGTTATAGGCTCGTATTTGTATAATGAAATTTTCACAATAAAGGTTTTTAAAAGAAAATATGGTAGTAGTATATACATTGGTAAAGTTTTTAATAATAGTCACTGTTTTAGAATCATTAAAAGGCAAGTGAAATAAAGCAGACCAATTACATGAAGGGTAAAAGGTATAATACGAAGGAACGCAGTAAAGATAAATGGTCAAGGGCTGTTGTGTTTTCTATTCCTGCAACATAAAGTGATCGATAAGAATCTCATATTCAGGCGTATCGGCGACTAAGACAGCAGGTCGACCCTCTTTTGCTCAACGGCTCCGTCATGGGACGAAGAAACGCTCTTTTTCTCGAAAAAAGAATATATTTTACTTGCAGGACAGTTGTAAATTTTCCGGGAAAGTACATTAGCCTGGAACATTATAACATATATTTAAGAAAAAATAATGTTCGGAAGTAATAAAAAGCGTAATTTTTAGGTCATATGACCAAGCCTTTCATCATTAGAATAAGAAAAGTAAAATGAACCAATGAAAAGTTTTATTAACAAGTCACATGACTTGTTATGCTTACGTTACGCGCTGCGCGCCCCGGATGACTTCCGGATGCGCTAACGCGGCGCGTCATATGACGCATTACGCGACAACGCAGGTACAGAATATAGTCAAAATGTCTCCACCAAACAGCGGTCGGAAAACAACCCCTTTCAGCAGGCTAAATAGTTCTGTTAAATGACAACAGAAGGGACAGGCAACAAGAACCATCAGTCAAAGAGGGGAGGGCTAGTTCTTCTCTACCGGGTTACATTGGGGCGCTACCGGAACTGATCGAATTGGTAGTCTACAGTGTTTCTGGATGTTTCAGACTGAAGCTGGGGTTAGCATGAGAGCAGTACCATTTCGTAGCTCCGTCGTGGCCATTCCGCAACCAATCATGGCAGCCGCTCTTTATCGTTATTTTGGGCGGGGTGGGTGGCGGAGCCCAGCTGTTTTGCAGCCATCATTGTGTGGAGTTCAGTTCATTTCACTAGTTTTGTATTTGTCATGAGGGGTTGTTCCTAATGTTTCTATTTTAGCGAGGTCAAAAAGAGATCCCATTAGTGGCCTACTGATTTTGCTCGATTCCTTTTCTTTTTTTTTTACACGATTTTTCGTTATCTGCAAAGACTAAACAGAGTATTGCGACTCTGTGTTTGTTTGTAAATAGAGAATGAACCAAAGAGAACCAATTCTAAAACAGTAAATACTTGGATAACAATCAATCAAATGGAGAGAGAAGCAGGCACGACGTATTACAACGGGGGCAAAGGCCTGCGTTAACTACCCTTCACTATGTGCAAAGAGAGAGTACTCCTAATAGAAATGAGGGGGAGTGGGCACCATTCAAAGCAGATCAGTGTGCATAAACACGAAAATGTTTTCACTTACCACGTACTTGACATTCGACAGCTTATGATATTTGCTATTAAAAAACCATTGAAATTCACTGAAAAAACCATAGGTTATAGACCATATATAGTTAGGAATTAGCATTTACAAAACCTTGAAAATTCACTGAAAAAACCATAGGTTATAGACCATATATAGTTAGGAATTAGCATTTAAAAAACCTTATTTTACTCACACAAAACCATTGAAATTCCATATATAGTTAGTTGCACTAACTATATATCGCGCACCCGCAATCCACTGCTGATGATGTCACATATTACATCATTCATGACATGGTCAGTGACATCACTGATGACATCACTGATGACATCTCAAATTACATCACTGATGACATCACTGATGACATCTCATTTGACATCAATGACCACATCACTGATGATATCATTCATGTGACAATACAATGCATCTCCTCACATTTTAATATAACCTCTGTTTCACCCAGTGTTAAATACAGAGTATAATTTTTGAAACCATTGACACACCAATACTAGTTACTACATATGTACTCACTGATTCCTACGTCTACACACACATTCACTCATTCACCCATACAATCATTCATACATACAATCACTCATCTTTACAACACTATCATATGCACTCATACACCTATACAGACACTCACACTCTGCCACTCATCCATGGAGTTACTCACACACCTAGTCAGTCCTGTAAAGAATCAATCACACTTCCATTTTCTTGTCTATACAGTTAAACATAGAGCACCTTACATTTTCAAACATATACTAACACATACTTACCTTGTTATACAATCATTGATATAAGTACACATTGATCTGCACAGAGTCACACACCTCCCAGCCAGCCACACACACACTCAGTCTCCCATACAAATACTTGGACAATCAATCAATAACCCATATAGTTACTCATATAGCTACTGATCAACACATGCAGCAGTTTACAGAACAACAGACATAATGATGCACAAATTAAGACAGTTTAGTCACTAACCCATGCACTCAGTGAGACACATTTAATCACTCACTCATACAGTCAGTCATGCACCTACTAAATCCTTCGTCCAGACACTTATACATTCACTCATTCTTCAATATGTAAGACATATTTAAACTTTACAGAAACATAAAATCACTGGATGTTATCAGTGATGTCATCAGTGATGTCATTTGAGATGTCATCAGTGATGTCATCAGTGATGTCACTGACCATGTCATGAATGATGTAATATGTGACATCATCAGCAGTGGATTGCGGGTGCGCGATATATAGTTAGTGCAACTAACTATATATGGAATTTCAATGGTTTTGTGTGAGTAAAATAAGGTTTTTTAAATGCTAATTCCTAACTATATATGGTCTATAACCTATGGTTTTTTCAGTGAATTTTCAAGGTTTTGTAAATGCTAATTCCTACCTATATATGGTCTATAACCTATGGTTTTTTCAGTGAATATATATATATATAGATATTACCTACTGGCGATAACCAGTAGGTATATATAGTTAGGATTGTTTTCCATAGGGAGATCGCAACATTCTATTGGGAATAACTTTGGCGCCGGTTGAGGAATCTTCCTGAAATTTTCCTTAACTTTGCCTCGCGGCGCTCCGCTCCTTCCCTGAAAATTTGGGGGGGATTCGTCAAGCGGGGGCCGAGATAAAAGGGGGTCCCAAAACGTGTTTTCCCCATGTTAATTTCCATAGGGCGGTTGGACTCACTTTTAGCCCGAACGGCTGAATGGTTTTCCACCAAACTTGGCAAAATTGTAGGGACTGGTAGCCCGATGTGCCTTTGCTATGTCTCAAGATATGTGCTCCAGTGGTTTTTACGAAAATTAACTTTGAAAAAATATATATTGGGCTACATTGGGCTATATATATGTTAGAGCCCAAATGTAGCCCAATGTAGCCAAATGTAGCCCAATGTAGCCCAAAGATGGCCACCAGAGACAAAAAAAACAAATGTAGCCCAAATATCAGCCAGATGTAGCCCAACTATAGCCCAATGGCAGAATGTCCCAGAGTGTTCTAAAGAACAACTAGAGCGCTAACAGTCTTACTTATGACAAAAGTATGGCACACCTGAAGTCTGATTGGAATAAAGTGGTAACACTTAATACATTTAATTTGAAAAGGAACAAAATGAGGGATTTCATTCTGCCATAGAAATTTTATATATATATATATTCACTGAAAAAACCATAGGTTACACACCAGTTATAGTTAGGAATTAGCATTTAAAAAACCTTTGAAATTCATCGAAAAAAACATAGGTTTCACACCAGTTATAGTTAGCTGGAAATTTTACTCGCATAAAACCATTGAAATTCCCACGTTATAGTTAGTTGGACTCACTATAACTTGCACGTCTGCAATGCACTGCTGATGACGTCACATATTACATCACTCATGCATATATTTAAATATTTAAACATTACTCGCTAATATATGTATTCACTAAGATACACTTAATAAGCCAGTTAACCAATCAATTTTTTTTTTTAAAACACTGAAAAAACCATAGGTTTCAGGCCTTGTATAGTTAGGAATCAGCATTTAAAAAACCTTTGAAATTCTCTGAAAAAACCATAGGTTTCAGGCCTTATATAGTTAGGAATTAGCATTTAAAAAAACCTTTGAAATTCACTGAAGAAACATAGGTTTCAGGAGTTATATAGTTAGGAATTAGTTTTTAAAAAACCTTTGAAATTCACTCAAAAAACTATAAGTTTTAGTGGTGTTATAGTTAGCTGGACATGTTACTCCTACAAAACCAATGAAATTGCTCCTATATAGTTAGTTGTACTAACTATATTTCGCGCACCCGCAATCCACTGCTGATGATGTCACATATTAGATCATTCATGACATGGTCAGTGACATCACTGATGACATCTCAAATGACATCACTGACTTTTTTTAAATGCTAATTCCTAACTATATAAGGCCTGAAACCTATGGTTTTTTCAGTGAATTTCAAAGGTTTTTTAAATGCTGATTCCTAACTATATAAGGCCTGAAACCTATGGTTTTTTCAGTGAATATATATATAGATATCATGAATCTTATAATAGGATATATCTACCTACTAATGACTTTCTGTTCACCCAATAGATTCACCGTAATACTTTCTGTGCGTAATGAGAAATATTCATGTACATATAAACCACTCTCCTTTTGTTTCTCATTTTTGCGCATCACTTGACTGCCCCGTCTAAAGATCTGCAAATAGCTTTCAAAGCTTTATATGAGCAATATACTCATAAAAGCACAGCATACATTTGGAAAATACAAAACATAAAATTGACCCTCTTATACATTCAATAATAAAAACCGTTGTGCAAGCTTTGACAAGGAAGGAATAAAAACGGTTAAATACACATTTACTCAATAATCAATATACATTAGAAGAGATAGCCCTCCGTCTGATGGACCATGCCCACCCCAGGTATTTTGCTGTTCCCACAACAGAATAGCAATACTGGATGGTACCATCAGCTGAACTATAAGCGGCCACATGAACACGCACTCTGCGGATTTCTCTCTAGCAAACTGCTAGACTCCTTTTCAGGTCAGCGCACTAGCCTCCTTACACTTTTCGATTCATCCTGCTCCTTCTTCCGGCCTCTGCACACAACATATGAGCACTCCAGCGTCTCTGCACAGATCGGGCGCCACTTCTGGCTTCCCTAATGAACAAGAGAACACTCTATCGTTTCTCACTACCATCATGGCGAGTCGCCAGGTGTACTCGTTTTCTGACCACTTGAGCCCAATTAATTTGTATAAATACTCTACCCCGCCTCTCTGTTTACCACCACGGAGCCGCGGGATGGCGAGAGAGGCAGTGAGGACTTCACAACTGTATGTAAGTACGGCATAGCCATCTCAGGAGGGAACCTATGTTTTTTTTTCTCCGAGCACGAGAGCTACACACAGCTCATTCCTTTACAGGAAACCTATTGAACCAAGGCGTTTCTCGGTCTCTTCTTTTTATGCTAAACAGATGACAGTATCAGATTACCTCTCGACCTGACAAGAAGGCTCATGGAGCACTGACTCCTTACATTTCTAGTATGTACTTTTTCAGCTTTAAACAACTCACTCCCGAATTTCACGTTATAGAGTGTGTGATTTACGTTTTATGTATGTTTGTTGTGTCTTGTCAAACTTCCATTTACAGTACAGGTCACAGCACCGTGGTTTAACTGTAGAATACTATGTTCACTATGATCACTATGCATCACCTTTTTCCCCTCTCACAGGTGATCTGCCCTGGCGCATTGGGAAGCGCCCGTGAAGTAACTGTGGTCTTTTCTTTGCAGGCTTATTTTCAGAAACACTGATAGAGCTTTAGAATCAAAACAGTACCAATTAGGTATCTTATTTTAAAACACTTTTGTACATAATCACATATTGATAGCAACATAGTGAGTGACAGAGGGATCATACTCAGTCCTGACGAAGAAGCCCTGAGCTTCGAAACATGTTGACTTTTCCAAGAGAATCAGCACATTATTAGCCTGAGGTCTCCGAACCACCCCTTTTAACAGTACCAGCCTAAGACCAAATAAAGTTTGTCTAGTCGCAAAGGCCAGGCACTTTTTAATTTCACACTTTTCACTCACCTCTGACCCTTTTCACTCACTACAAATGCACCTCACATAGCACTACAATAATTAAGTGCTCCAGCGTAGTCGCTAGTCGTAGCACGCCCCGTCCCGCAGCGGGGCGGGAAGACCCCGATGATGAAGCATGAGACCAAGGGCCCTTTTGGTGTGTGAGGGGTATTTTAATATACACAGTGTATGCCTTGACTTTTAGACATACACTCTCCCCTTTACCTCTTAGAGGTGGATCTCTTTGTTTTCTTAAACCATTGCATGGTGGAGGATGCATCCACCTGAGTACTCTTGCTGAGCACTACCTCTTCACTCCCCAACCATTGTTTTCTTTAAGTGCAGTGACGAAATCCAGACACCAGTAGGGTTGTGGTCTAATTCCATCAGACACAGAGTTTCTACCACTGCGTTAGCATACAGAGTGTCTGTCCTGAACATCTGTCAGGCAGCCACGTGGACTTCAGTACACATGTTTATGAATCACTACTGCCGCAACTGTCAGGTATGTCAGGAAGGTCATTTTGCTTGCTCGGTTTTCTTCCAAGTCAGTTGAATAAGTCTCAGAAGAAACTCTTTTGGGGCAAACAGGAGTTAACCGGATTAGTAACGTTTCCATATCTAGGGGTCATTATTGATGAGAGAGGAACATGGGTGCCCCAAACAAAGATCGAACAAAATGTGATGGCTTGATCCTGTGTTTCACTTTGGGAGTAGACGGGGGCGAGACTGAATGAGACATTGCTGAAAATGTATCAGTTCAAGTGCCTGTCAATTGCTAGATATAGTAGTGATATATGGGGCTATACGGATTGTGGTGTGATACAATTAGTGGAAGGCTGCTATCTCTCCCACAATCAGTATCCAATGTTATTATGCATGAAGAAGTGGGTCTTGATTTTATCAGATAAGTTAGCCCTTTCCCCTATAGTGAAGTGGGTCTAAATATGGGCAGGATCTGACTTGGAGGTGAACCAGAGAATTATAAAAGATTGCCTTGGATAAAGGCTCCACCATACCGTGGTTGCAATACATCAAAGTCTCCTGAACAAATTTAGAAAATAGACCTGCCCTAGATCAAAAAACATTTTATTGCAAGAGCTAAACTTGAAAGAGAAGTAAGGAAACTGAAAATATGTACTGTGAGTGTTTATACTATTTTGAAAACCAGCCCCAAGTATGGAGATTTATTTGTGGGCGGTGTCCTCACCCCATCATCGTTTTCTATTAACACGATTTAGATTAAACCTTTTGCATTGGCTCTTACCTAAACCCGGGGGCCACCATAGTGTGGATAGTACAGGGTGTGTGTGATAATGGTTTAATATAAGATGCAATCCATTTCCTCTTTTTTTGTGATCAGTATAGTACTCTAAGGCAGCATTATATTCTACCATTACTCGGAGGTAAAGGGTTTTTCCAGGTCAAACCCGCTCTGATTTACTTACAGATACTGCAGTCTCATGTAGTTCATTTAAGTGTGGCCTGCTTTTTGTCAAGTGCGTTGAGATTGAGAAAAAAACACTCCCCCCTTTGAAGGCTGAGACTCCCTGGTTTTAATCGGTAATTGGTGATAAAGTCAAGGAAAATATTAGTTTATTCACTTTGTGTACCATAGGGATGGGTTTCTTTTAGGGCAATAATAATTTAGCACAACAAACGTTACCATAATGTTGACTTGGAGGAGTGCCCGGGATATTAGTGTCACGTGTTGGATAATTTTATCTGTTTTTTAGAATGTTTTATAAGATTGATGTTTATATGATTTTTATGATTTTATGGAAGTGACAGTGTTTTTGTGGGAAATTGATGAATTGCATTTGTTTTTTTGTTGCATTTTATGGAAGTAATGTTTGATCTGTTTGTATGCTTTTATGGATTATTGTTTAATCCAAATAAAGTCTATTTAAAGAAAATAAAGATGTCAGAAGGTAGTTTTGCCAGCTCAGTTTTGGTCCGAGTCTGCTCACAAATCCGCCACCTGGTGATTTACTGCTTTGGTATCTATTCACAAGGCGAGGACTCTGAAGTGACAAATATCCATCAGAAGAACAAGCTAGAGGCCTTCTGTAACTGTCTTCCTGGTAGATAACTGCAGATTTTTCAGCAACCCTCCCACATCCCTGTTTTGTGACCTGGAATCTGTTTCCATTGAAAACGTTCCCAATCTATAGATCAGCACACTTTTCTTACTATTCTTCCTATGGACTCTGCATCTGATGGCTTAGGAAGCAAGTGTCGTCAGTGCTCATTGGTTGAGGTTTATGCAGCTCCACTCATCACTTTAGGAAAGGAGCAATGTCATCACAAAGTCGCATGATGCCACCTAATGGCGCACAAAAGAACTGCTGAGAGTTTTTGAATCCAGTTGGACACCCAGGAATTATTCACAAGCTGCGGTTAGATAGAGTATCCACAAGAAAAAGTGTTGCAGAAGGTAAGTAACTTGTTCTTTATAACCCATGTAAATGACAGAAATATCTCTACATGTTGGTGTGTTGATATTGTTATAATTTTTAATTAAAAGTATATATTTAGTACATTTTGCTAATTATTGTTCTTCAATGTAAACATGGAAATAGGCAAAAGCCAATAGGTTTGGTTTGTGATACTGGATGGCAAATAAAGTTACTGTAAACTCAATAGGTTTTTGTAACATACCTCATGTTTTGATATAGGCAGGAGAACTTAATTTATGATTGGGTGTTGAGTTGACAAACTATATAGGCCTACCCTTTTAAAAAAAAAAAATTATTGACTGATTTCCAACCATACAGTGCAGAAATGGCATTAATTCAAAAAAAGAGAGGTACATTTACATTCATTGCGACATACATTATAAATTCATTAGTATTTAAAAAGAAAGTTAGTCCAATAACCAAAAACAAGACAAGGAAGACACTTAGAAAAAACAAAGAAAATAACTCCCTATCATTTCAGTTAATCCATTCTGCAATCGGTGCCCAGATCTTAGATGCCTTTTGTCTCCTCCTCAACCCTTTACAAGAAAAAACTAAAAATTCAAGCCTGTGAATAGCTAACAATCTAGCTCTCCAATTCGAGAAAGTAGGAGCTTCAGAGGACAGCCATTGGGACGTTATACACAGCCGAACCTGTGACATAGCTATAAACAAAAAAGCTGATACATATCGCGTATTCCTACCATCTTCATTATTGCAGACATCAAACCCAAATATCACTAATGCTGGGGTCAGAGTGCACCTAATCTTAAGTGTAGTATTGATAAAGCACTCAATATCTTCTAAAAAACGAATGAGGGAAGGACAAGAATAAAACATATGAATAGCGTCAGCCGCGAAAAGCCCACATCTTGCACAAGAGTCTCCCTTTCTACTACCCCATTTTGAAATTTTTGCAGGTGTATAATATAAATCCAGCATTGTCATATAGCTTTGAGTTCTAAGTGTACCCAACACAATGACCTCACTTGCAAGCTCTAACACTGGTGTTAAATCAATGCCTGTCTTTCCGAGCTTACCTTCCCATTTGGCACTTTGAGCTGATAAATCGTCAGGAAGAACAGACAATATATACTGACAGAACATTCCTATTCTACTTCTTTTTTGGATCAATTCTATGATAGGCACTTTATCTAACATACCAGGTGTAACCTTCAAATGTTAGTAAAAAAAACTTTGAATCTGTAAATATTTAAAAAAATCCTGTGATAACAACTGAAATTTGTCCTTTATAACAACAAATGGTAACACTTGCCCATCCCCAACCAGATCGCCTAACGCCCGCACCCCCTGCATTTGCCATCTAAGCATAGTTTGGTCTTGGAAAATTCCAGGCAGAAGTCGAGCGGCTTTAAAAGGAGTATATATATTGAGATTTGGGACAACTAATTTCCGCCTTATTTTCTGCCAAATTGTGAATGCGGCGATGATGACCATGAATCTAGTTCTTTTATAGCAACTAGGTTCCAAAACCTCCACCAGAATACCCTTAGCCGCCGCACCCAAACCTATCTCAAAAATAGTAGGACGATTACATATTGGTACCACAGCTTTATCTCCGAGTTTTAACACTCCCATTGATTGAGCCATCGCTGCCCAATATTAAAAAAAAGAAGTTTGGGACAGACCAGCCCCCACGATCACGTGGAAGGCTCATCCACTTAGCTGCCCCACAGAAACCTATAGCAGACCCTATCTGCCTTAATCAGACTACTTTGAGACAATAATAAAGGGATAGTCCTAAATAAATATAAAAACTTAGGGGGTACTAACATGTTAAGTACACTACATCGTCCATAAAGAGAAAGATGCAAGTAATTAAGTAGCTCTAATTTAGTATTCACCGCATCTATCACCGGAAGAATGTTTAAATCCGGAATGGTATCAACTGCGGCAGTTATGCGTACCCCTAAATACGTGGCTTCTGTGACCACTGGGGCATCTGATAATGGCATATCGGGAGTCTGAACCACCTGCGTTTTTCTTCATATAGGTGGAAGATAGAGCAAGAGCAGATTAAGAGCCGTATAAAAGAGTTAAGGGATGCGGAAATAGAGCTTGCTTCCAAAATCAAGGATGGTCATGATATAGAGTCTAGTCAACAGGAGGTAGCAATTTTGAAAGCTAGGCTGCTGGAGTCCTTTGGACAGGATCTGGCCACGAAGTATCTACAATATCGCACAGAGATGTTTGAGTTCGGGGAGAACTCTGGTTGGGTTCTTGCCAAGAGACTCCACCAGCGAAGCATACAGAGTCGGGTTATAAAAAATCAAGATCAAAGGGGAATAGTACACGACACTCAGGAGGGTATTAATGAAGTGTTTTTGAATTACTACACTACTTTATATAGTGAGGATACTTTTAGACCGGATATAGAAATACCAGCAGAGGACTTCTTAGTAGGGATTGATACTCCTAAGCTGTCTCAGGAGCAGTGTGAATTTTTGATAGCTCCTATTCAATGGGATGAGGTGGAGCTCGCGGTAAAGTCTTTAGCGAATGGTAAGGCCTGTGGTCCTGATGCAGTTCCACTTGAAGTTTATAAGGCATTTTTAGGGGAGATTCGGCAAGATTTGCTTCAGGTACTTAGAGCTGCGCAGAGGGGCATAGGGCCCGAATCATGGCGAGATACTACATAGTTTTTTTTTTTTTAAAAAGGGCAAACCTGAGCTACTCCCGTCATCTTTTCGACCGATCTCACTAATAAATAGTGATTCTAAAATGTATTAAAAAATTATGGCAGCCAGGTTAGCCCAAGTAATTACTCCTTTGGTTTCTCTGCACCAGCACAGATTTATTCTGGGGCGGGATACTGCGGACCATGTTAGGCGTATTATCGCGTTATTAGATTGGGCACGGGTCACAGCTTCTCCCCTCGGGGTGATCCTGTTGGACGCCAAGAAGGCGTTCGACAGGGTCTCCTGGGGGTTCCTGTGGGCCGTACTCAAATGGAAGGGATTTCCTACTGAATTTGTACAGGCGATCTGTGCGATGTACTCCTCTCAAAAAGCCTCACTTCGTATTTCTGGTCAACAGACTAGCTCTTTCTCCATCAGTAGGGGCACGCGGCAAGGGTGTCCTTGTTCACCCTTGCTGTTTGCCCTGTTTATTGACCCATTTTTGAGTAAAATAGAGTGCAATCAGTGTATAGTACCGATAAGAGCAGGCAATACGATGTATAATATTTTAGCTTATGCGGACGATATAGTTGTCATAACATCTGACGTTCCATCTGCATTCAGTGCGCTTAAGGATTTAGCCAAGCAATTTGGAGTAGTTTTGGGGTATAAGTTAAATGTAGGCCTACCCTTTTGATTGGTTATCTGCCAAGCACTGTTAAGGAGGGATTTTAAAATAATGTTCCCATTGTTACTATGTTCACTGTTTGTTATGCTATCTTGACAACTGCAGATTCTGTATATATTTGTGACACTATACTTGGTAGTTCTGCCCATGTTAAGGTGCATTTTCCGTTTTAAAAGTAAAAACATTGACTAGACAATGTCCTTAGCGTTATTTTGTATGTATGAGTTCTGAGGTTCCAGCCCATATCATCACCCTGAGGAAGCCTTGAAATGCTCTGTTTTTGCATGTATCTAGTAGTAGGATGATCTTTTCAATAGGCTGCAAATATTGACATACTGCAAGGGAAGGTATACTGGGTTGTTTGAAGAAATATAAATGTATAATGCAATAAATGTCTAACTTAATAATGCTAACAAAATAATTATTTGCAAGCTTTCCTGATGACGGTCACTTCTTCAGTTATGCCTGAAATTCAGCTTTTCTGAACTCGGAGCTCAACTAAAAGGAGAGATTCCCTTGGCACTACATAGTGAATACTTGGTTTGGGGGATTCCACATTCCTCTCAGTGAGACACACTTTGGTGTTGACTGCTACAGTCATGCAGTTGATGAGAACAAATATTAATCAATCGATTTACATGAATTGCTCAATTAAATTTGTATAAATGAATCACAATTTAGATTTTAAAATATGTGCACTCACATCTACATTGTACAATCCCGGTGCATCTGTGAACGCCATGTATTCCAGGGGCCCTCTAGCAACAGAGATACAAATGTCTAGTAAGTCTCTTGTTACAAGAATCTGGTGGTTCTAGGTAGATTCAGTCACCTGTCTGGATGCGGAGGAATTAGTGGAATGCTTCAGAGTTCCAAGCGGGATAATGCACATTGTATAAATGTACAGCATTTCCTCAACGCTAAGGATGAAGAAAGTTGATACAACTGTAAATGTTACACTCAGAAATATTTTTTCATTTTTTTGTAATGAAGAGGTTTACTTCTCAATGCACAAGACTAGGCGTGTATGCAAGGTTATTTGCAGTTTTTATCCTGATTTAAATTTTCTTTTTTTATTCAGGAAAACCTTCTCATCAGAATTCACTTCCATATTGCTGATGAGTCAAAGGATGATATCTGCACTGCACCGCATTGCATTTCTCACCAGAAGTTTGCAATGACCTTGTTTGAGCAGGTAAGAGTTTTGCGAAGTTGCAGTACATGGGTGAAACATGGGGAGAGGGTGAAGGTGGGGATCCTGTGTGGAACAATAATGTAGATCCTTGACTCTGATAGATCTGTAACAGTTTGGTCGCAGACATCTAGACAGAGTAGCTGAAGGATGTCTGAATTTAGAAACCTATTATAAATAGGTAGAACACTCCATAGTAGGGCTCTGTAATAAAAGCTTCTTTTATGGGTTCCATGTCATGGCTAATAGAAGTCTGCCTGTTCTTTTCTTGTGCCAAATCCTGCTAGAGAACTGGCAATAACCTACTTATCACCTTGTTCCAACACCTAAGTACCCTAATATTCCATAATAATAAACTATTGAGATAGCATTGAAATGGGGTTGTGGCCTGACCAATGAGCAAGATGGTTGCAGGCGGCTAGAGTCCCAATTCGGGTGCCCTGAGTTAATCCCCTAACATCCATACCTTATCCTGTTGGCGAATTCTGCCCCTGCCCCCCCCAGCCCCTGTAGGATCAGAATCGCAACTTTGTGGCCATTGGCAATCCTATGAACGATTGTAGGGACTCAGGCAGGAAATCAATGTGCTCATGGCTCCCTTATCAGAGGGAGCCGCCGCTGTTATTTGCTGTTCCAGGCGGCGTGGCTCGGGACATCAGCTGGTTAATCCTGAGTCCGGGTCATTGCGGCACGAACACACCCTAATGACTGGTGGGACCAGCTCCACAAGACACATCAGAGTGCCTCCTCGGTTGCCCTAGCCGGAACAAGCTGCATCGGCCGACTGCGCCTGCACCAGAAATGCACAGGAGGTCCTGTGGTGGCGGTGGAATGACCATCACGGCCATTGCGGTATTGGGGTGCTGGGCACACAGTGGCAGCACATCACGCCGCTCATATGGTCGATCATGGTCTAGAGGATCTTCGACTCCTGGGTCTTGGTGGAGATCTCGCCCTACTAATTGTATTGCGGAGTGCACTGAGACTTGTGAGGAGGCCGTAAAGACTGGGCTGGTCGTCATTTACCCATTGTGAGGAACCTAGGGAGAAGTTGAACCCCACTGCTAATTCTGCCGGCACAAATAGGCAATAGCACACTGAGGTCAGTGAAGAGCAGGTGACCTCACCAAAAATTTCTGAGGGTGGCCTTCGGGGGGGACCTGGGAGCTTCCTTCTAAGTGCCTCCTTGTTCATTTGGTAGACTGCGGTGATTACCCACCTGGAGCCTCCTTGCCCTAAAAGTCCTGCGAGGGTGGGTGAGACGTGGCCAGCACAAGAAGACCACCAGGTCAAGGACCTGTGTGAGGAGCAGCCATGAGGAGGGGAGGCCGCAGCGGCAGACAGCAGCAACAGCCAAAATGGATAAAAACACCAACCCCTCGTGGCGGCCAATGGGAGTACACCTGCATGGCTGGACACATGAGTCGGGACAGGGACCAGGGGGGCAATACAGAGCCCTCTCCTAGGGTCATTATGGCTGCCATTCATGGCATTCGGGCAATGTTGGAATACTCTGGAGTCCAAAATAAACACTGTTGCTATGTAGGCCACTCTACTGGGGCTGAATTCAGAAAAGTCAATGAGTGAACCACACGGGTCAAAAACACTCTTGCCAAACTTAGAGGAGTCAAAATCCCTTAAAGTCAAGGTGCATCAACTGCAGAAAGAGAGTTTGGCTGTTCAGGCACAATTGGAGGACAGTGAGGGTCACTCAAGATGCAACAACATCTATTTGGTGGGAGTCCCTGAGTGGGCTGAGTGTCCTAGCTTTGAGTTGTTCCTAGAGTACTTCATAAACCATATGCTGATGCCCAAGAGGCTATCAAACTTGAGTGGAACAGGCCCACAGAGCTCCTGTCCCCGCGCCAAGGTCCAGGGCGCCATCAAGAAAAACCATTGCATGCATCTTTAATTAGAGGAACAAATGCAATTCTCCAGGACGCACTTACCAGAGAAATACTTTAGTCTGAAAATGAAATGCTATAGCTCAACCCTGACTTCCCCCATAAGGTCCAGCAACAGAGATATAGTGTTTGGGAGGTGAAGAGAAAACTGTGTGAGAGGGAAGTGTAGTACATGATGCTGTTCCCTGCATGCCTCTGGCTTCATGAAGGCAAATCTTGGACATTTGAAACACTTGAAGAGGCATGGGACTGGTTTGAGGGCTGACGTTTGGTGGGAAGGTGATGAGCTAGTGGGAACAACGCCCGACTGATCGAGGTCCAGAGGTACAAGGGCGCACTGGAGGAGTACACTCTCTGATGGGTGCCCGGCCGGAGGGTAGTAGATTTACAGTGTTGAGACTCCATGACATGGATGGAGAAGCAGCTGAGGTCCAACGGGAGGATGCCGATGTAATTGTAGAAGGAAACATCAATAAGGAGGGATCCCCCTCTCTTCTTGGATGGGGCACATGCCATTTCTGGGCGCCACAGACCGTGAACCCCAGCTGCTTATTATGATGCCCGACTAGGCCATGGTACAGACACATGGTTGTAAGTACAATGCAAGTGTGATATTCACCATGTCGGAGCGGATAGCTGCAGACACTGTAGCCATTGCTGTCACTATTTACGGAGTTTTATATAGCGCGAACTTGACCCGAATCGGGTATCAGAGCGCTTTACATAGAACCAGTTGTGTTACATGGGGACACATTCATTTTTGTTAGGCACAGGGAGGTTAAGTGATTTGCCCAGAATCACAGGATGTTCAGTGTGATTGCCAAGACTCTAACCCAGATTCGAGGTTGACCGCCCTAGCCGTGAGGCCAACTCCTCTCCCTCTCCTATCTCTATAAAAATGCATGCTAATGATTTATTGATATATATTTTTTTTAATTTGAAAAAATATTCGCGACGACGTGGATAGTCACGATGTCCTCGTGATAGTATACAAGGGCTATATACTCACACACACACACACACACACAAGAGAATACTTTACAACTGTAGCTCTTACTCTCCACTCCTGGTGAGCCTCTGTGTATCACTCAAATGTGCTAAAACTGCATGTGCTGGAACAATAAACTCAAACCTGTTGGCTTTGCCAATGTTTGTTTTCCTTTGTGCCTGGCAGCTCCCCTACTCCAACACGCGTAGGTTCGTATCCCATCCTCGTCGCCAAAATTATGTTGTGCTCTGTACATGAAGACACTGGTAGCCATGTTGTAAGTTCTTAAGTTTTCTTTATTAGTTCCAAGTCAAGTGGTATCAATCAAGGATCAGCTATGTACCAGCTCCTACACCAGCCCCACCAGGAGCAGCCTGCTTAGCTGCTCAGCCCATTTCCAACTGTCACCACTCATCCACACAGGCACCCAGGCATTCCATTCATCAGTCACACCAACATTCCATTGCAATTTCTCACTCTGGCTGAGCAGCTAGGAGGACCTAGGCTGATTTACATATAAATGTAAACCATAGGATATAACATTATCCCTTTCCTTTTAAAATGAATACAAAACTTACAATTTTAATGAAGAGAACTATACACAAAAAGGCGATAATGTTCATGACTAAGGGATGAAAATAAATTCAAAACATCACCAAAGAGTGAACAATGCAAACAAGAAAGGATGGGCAGAAAACGACATATAAAAACATGCATCAAAATCCCCCATCCTCCCTCATGAAAATTATTAAGAATAATTAGATGAACATGAACATTATCGCCTTTTTGTGTATAGTTCTCTTCATTAAAATTGTAAGTTTTGTATTTATTTTAAAAGTAAAGGGATAATGTTATATCCTATGGTTTACATTTATATGTAAATCAGCCTAGGTCCTCCTAGCTGCTCAGCCAGAGTGAGAAATTGCAATGGAATGTTGGTGTGACTGATGAATGGAATGCCTGGGTGCCTGTGTGGATGAGTGGTGACAGTTGGAAATGGGCTGAGCAGCTAGGCAGGCTGCTCCTGGTGGGGCTGGTGTAGGAGCTGGTACATAGCTGATCCTTGATTGATACCACTTGACTTGGAACTAATAAAGAAAACTTAAGAACTTACAACATGGCTACCAGTGTCTTCAAGTACGGAGCACAACATAATTCTGGCGCCGAGGATGCAAGCTAACGTCAAAAATTTTAAACACTTGTCCTGTATACCCTAAAAACTGCCAGAAACCAATTGAACACTATTACGTGACATACACGTTGCGGTGGTGCCTAATATTATGTTTTGATTGTAGTGACCCCTGACGAAGGGAACTTTCTCCCAAAATGCATTGGGGTTTGATGAATATGGAAGACATGTGTAATGCATACTTAGTTGGGAACCATCAAATAAAGATTGTTTTGGAAGATTTGTAATCAGACTAATTCTATTGAACTACTCGTGATAAAAATTGACAAATTTGGAGAAATGATGAGAAAAGATGAAAATGTTTACTAATCATTCATTTCATTCATTAGAAACTTTATTCGGTTATTGTCAATAAAAACAACCATAAAAGTACAGTCAAGATTGCAATGGATAAAAGCTACAATCTAAAATTACAAAGTAAAAAGAGAACATCAGCCAATCATTGCTTAAAAAAGAGATTCTCATATACAAATTGATTTCCGCAATCTAAAAACATTTCTAAAAAATTCAGAAATAGATGCAACTGTTAATATAGTATCTAATTTCTGTATTGCTAGTATAGGGACAATCAATCTCTTCCGTGGCAATATGTAAAACTTACAGAAAAATAAGATGTGAATATCTGATTGTTCTGATAAATCATCACAAGGACATTTAATCATCTGTTTTGACCAAGTATTCATATCAGGGAAGGTAAAAACTCTAAAAAGGATGTTCAACCTGAATCGTATTAATAAGAACCTTTCGCGATCAATCATACATAAAATTATGTATGGTTGTAATTTGCTAGAGGTCATTATTAATTGAAAATAAATATTAAAAAATCCCAAGTTATGATTATAGGGAATTGCTGTAGGAAGAAAAAGGTGAAAACTTTCCTTTGTGGAGGCGAGAACGTCAGAAGGGTCTCTACTTTTCCCTACTTAGGGGTCCTTTTTGACGAAAGAGGGAACTGGGGCCCACAACAAAACAATAGAAGCACTGCTTTTGCGAGATCAACCTCAGCGCTCATGAGATTTACAAAGAAACTAGGGGCAAGACCAGTGGAAGGAATAATAAAGGTGTACAAGGCTAAATGTTTGGCGGTTGCCACCTATGGCTCCTCGATATGGGGTTATTCCCCTCAAGACAGAATCCAGGTGATAGAAAATAAATTTCTGAGATCAGTTTTAACGGTGCCACAGTCTATCCCCACCTACATCATCCACTCAGAGCTGGGGGTGGGCTATGTAACCGATTTAATAAAAATTGCCCCCTTGACCTGTTGTTCGAAAACCTGGCTTAACCAGGAAATGTCCCTGAATCACATTATCCTTAAAGACTGTCTTTCGTTGGATAATGTCCGCAGGATCCCTTTGTTGGCGTACATTAAATCCAGTTTTTATAAGATAGGGCGTCCCGAGCTTTTTTTCTCCCCGGAGATTATAACAACAAAAGACGTCCTACAGACAAAAAATCCCTTCCAGAATCTGTTGTCCCTAGAGAGGGAGGAGGTTGAAATGAAGAAACCAACCGTCAGAGCAAATTATGTCCTGGTTAGCTCCCCTGGACCAGAGTTCTATCTCACTATAGTCAATCGTCCTTACCATCGGTACCTTTTAATCAGATTCAGTTTTAATTTGATTCATTTGACCTTAGGCTGTTTTCCTAAATGGTGTACTCCAGAAAACTCTAGCCCATGTAAATGTGACAACTTCTCATCACAGGACATCTTGCACTTTATCATGTTCTGCAATCAATATTCTGACATCAGGAAGAAGGTCCTGCTTGCTATTCTTAGGGAGGCAGGGTTTTTACAGGTTAGGCCAGCCCTTTTGTATTTACAATTGTTAAATATTCACTGTATAATATTTCATGTGGCTAGTTTCTTAATAGCTGCTGTGCGGATTAAGAATAAGAGTATTTTCGTCCCACTTACTTTAGGCTGATGTTGATTGGAATGAATACATCCTAGATTATGGCACTGATGTATTATTGAAATATAAATGAAATTTTGTTAGCTTTTTAATGGACTCTTTCTTTTAAATTCTTATGGAACATCTTTGTATATTTATTGCTGTTTACGTAATATGTCATTTATCTTATATGTATATAAATGTACCCTTGTCTTTTCATGATATTAATTTATCGAATAAAGTAATTTGACTGACTGACTGACTGTCTTTTTTTTCAATTCATCATTAGTTCTTATCTCTTCCAGGTACTTTATACATTGGTTTTTCAACTCCTTCCTGGGGATATGGCACATTGAGAGTGGATCATCATAATATTTTTGACAGCCCAATTTTATAAAGAAGTTTTTTACATATGCGAGCCATCCTATCCTACTTACATGGTCTAGACTTGTCGCATCCTTTAAAATAGTGCGGTTCAGAGCACACTCCTCGGTGGTCCAAACCCTATGCCACAGAAGTATCGGTTGGACCTTGATGGTATCTTCTATGTACGGTTGACCAAGTTCTGTGTGACAAATGTAGGTTGAGACACACTCAGGTACGGCTAGGAGATATCTCAAATACATGTTTTTCGCTAACTGGATGCATTTTACATTGGCATATCCCCATATACCTGCGCCATAGACAGCAATTGCTAGGCAAGTAGTGTTATATATTTTTAAAAGTTCCCTAATTGGCTTTTCCCCCTTTTTTTTTGGAGACATTTTTTAAAGCCATTATGGCTTTACAGAACATGAGTCTTCTTGCTCTTACTGCACTTGTCCACAGACTATATTCGTGGAACAATATGCCTAAGTAAGGAAAAGTGGGGGTGAAATCCAGGGGACTTGAATTAATATACATGATTTTTTTCCGTTTGTTAGCCCCTGTGCCTCAGTTCATACAGAATGTTTTTGTACAGTTAATTTTCAAATCCAAGTTGGACATATAGGCGTTAAAAGATGTTATCATTCTATGCAGGGCAAGGGGCGTCCGGGCCATTATGACCGCATCATCAGCGTACAGGAGTGCATGGATTGTTCTTTTTGCTACCATGGGCATATCCCTGCACTCCTGAAGTAAAGTTTTTTCTAGGTCATTAATATAGACTAAAAATAAAAATGGAGCAAGGACGCACCCCTGGCGCACCCCTCTCCCTATACCAAACGATCTTGTGCATTCCCCGTTTCTTCCATAACGCACTGATGCCATAGCACCTAAATAGAGGTCCTTAAGGAAGTAAATTATTTTTTCATCCACCCCCAGATTTTCTAATATCAGCCACAATTTGCTATGTGTAACGCAGTCAAACGCTGACGTCAAGTCAACAAAGGCAAAAAAGATGCGTTCGCTCCTAGCCCCAGTATATTTTTCTTGTAGGATGAATAGGTTAAGGCCCTGGTCTACAGTGCCTACGCCTTTCTGGAACCCATACTGAAGGTCGCTAATAATAAAATTTTCGTCCACCCAACTTTGTAATCTACTTAAAATTATTCTACCAAAGATTTTTATGGATGAATTCAATAGTGAAATTGGTCGGTAGCACGCACAACATTCTCCCTTTTTAAAGATGGGAACGATGATGGATGTAAACCATGATGGGCTTAAGCCCCTCTCGGAGGTTGCGTTAAATAGCTGCGCTAAAATAGGCCCCCACAAATCAATATTATTTTTGAACAGGTCAGCTGGTACACCATCTGGGCCCGCAGCTTTCCCACCTTGGCTTGCTTTTAAACTTAAGTTCACCTCTTCCACTGTGATATCCAATTTGGATTTCATAGTCGTGCCCTCTACCCTCTCTGCCACTGTCATTATAGGTTGTGTTTGCTGGGCTCCATATGGTGCACTATACAGTTGGACGTAGTGATTTACCCATTCCTCTTCTGAGATCGCTATTTCAATTGGTGCCTTGGTGTTATCACTAAAAAATGGGGCATTCACCGCTTTCCAAAAAGCGGCTGTGTCCTTGCTCTGGGAGGCCTCACATAGTGAATCCCAGGCATCACTTTTAATGTCAGCTTTCCTTTTTTTCAGCGTCTCATTGTAAGATTTCCGCAGCTCCCTAACCAGTAGAGGGTTACGGGGCACAACTTTTAAAGCATACTTAAGTTTAGAGTGGGCCTTTGTGCATGCTGAATCGAACCAGCTCACAGTTTTGTCTTTGCTGTTTTTTAGTTCCACCCATAAGCTATCCTTGATATATGTTGCAATAATTAAAAAATGTTTAATAATACTCTGGCTATCTGAATTTTCGTCCAGACAAGTCATAATACTAATCAAACATTTAGAAATCAACTTGTGAGTAAAATCTTCCAGAACCACCTTGCTCCATTTGAGGGAGTATCCGTTTGGATTATCCCGAAATCACAATATGGGTTCAAAATCTCCATGGTTAGAGGGTAGTGATCACTAACTGCAATGTTGAGGGTCTTACAGGTTTTAATCTGCCGTCCATATCTAACAGGGAACAAAATAAAATCAATTGTCGTGGAAGCACCCCAACCGTTAAATGTCGGGGCAAAGGAAGACTCCATTTGACAGATTTCATTTGCATAACCCAGGTCACAGGAAAAAGCAATTTCATTTACCAATTCCTCGCATGTACTGTGTTCAAAGTGAGTTACACTGGTATTCTGATCCAACATGATACCACAAGTGCCTTGCTGACCCCTTTTGCAGATGGAGCAATTAAAGTCCCCTCCCCATATGACAATAACTTCTTTAGTGTTACCTTCCATCTCATGTTTACATCAGCACCTAGTGTTGTCAATGTTACCTCAATGGCATCCGGGAGGATGTTGTTATAGAAATTGACAATTATCAGACACAGTGAATTATTAATACATATCTTAAACATATGATAGTGTCTGGTATTAGACAGTAGATAGACTCTCTCACAAATAAGCAGGTTTGACACGTATGTACACAGACCCCCCTTTTCCCCTATCATGTATTGAATCTATTGCTGGGGTAAATAAGGTTTTAAATCCAGATAGATGGCAGGGCTCTGTTACCCAGGTTTCTTGGAGGCATAAAATATTATATTTGTTTATAGTACTAATCCATATGCTGTTCGTCAATTTAGTTTTTAAGCCCACTATATTCCAAAACATTAATAGCCATCCTTCCCCGTTGGGAGATTGGGCATTGGGGTTAGCGGGGCCATTCTTCTCCGAAGATTCCCTTTGTGGGTCCTCCACTATGGGGTATCTCTTGAGGGCATCAAGTTCACCGGGATCACTTTCAACAACTAACGCAATGGGGTTAATTGGTCTAACCTTCTCTATGGATTTGCCATGCCCATTCCCTCCCATGCGGTCTATCTTTGTGGTATTCTGTTCAATAAAATTTGATTCAGCTACGCCCTCAGTGGGCCCCTTCATTACAGTCGATACACCATCAAATACTCTCTCTGGGGCCACTAGTGTTTCAGAATATTTAGGTGCGTAATGGTCCTTGAGCACCTCTTTAGTAAGTCAATCTACCCTTTCTAATCCTGAGAGCATGGCAAAACGGTTTAAATCCAGATAGATGGCAGGGCTCTGTTACCCAGGTTTCTTGGAGGCATAAAATATTATATTTGTTTATAGTACTAATCCATATGCTGTTCGTCAATTTAGTTTTTAAGCCCGCTATATTCCAAAACATTAATAGCCATCCTTCCCCGTTGGGAGATTGGGCATTGGGGTTAGCGGGAGCCATTCTTCTCCGATGATTCCCTTGAAGAACCGAGTTTTCTTAGAACCCAGCGGTGTCAGGGACACACCCAAAGTCTTCGGGTTTCCCCAGTCCCGGCAAACAGAGACACGGAATACTTCTAGGTGGCGTCAGAGATCAAATTTATTAGCTGCAGCTAGTAACAGTGAACCAAGCAATACAACACGGTGTACAACTCTGGAACCTGCTCAATTTTAGTAGAGCAAGACATCTTCTTTTATGCACAGTTTCAACCCATTACAAATGCACACCCATTGTGGCAAATTCTGACCAATAGAAACACATTTCTATACATTATCACATTCCAAAAAGCTCACTTTACATTGTACCAACCCACAAGTTAATTATTAGGACTGTCCCAAATTCGATTACCAAAAGCCGGACAAACCCATAATTGAAAGCACTACCCATGTAATGAAAAGACATAAAGAAAAGAGCAATTCAGATATAGTGTAGGATAAGATATGTGCAAGAAACTAAAGACTAACGATATCCTGAACAATGATTGGATTCCCAGATTACTATCAGCTAACGAAACTAGTTTCGAGGAAGGGTCAGTTTCAGGTGAAAGGGGGTCAGCATCTTGCCGTTCACTCGCAAGTCGAAAAAGGCCCACGTTAATATGTACATGAACAACGAGGCCCATGCAACTTCGTTCGTTCGTTTACTATCACGGCCTACATGAGGGTAACACAAAATGGCGTCTTGAACAACGCAAAACAAAATGGAGTCCGGTCCCGAAAACCACGGAACCTCAGACCCTCCTTTTGCCATTACGTAGGCAATGACCTAAACTCACGTCAATCTGAATCCAGGTCTATATCTATTCTCATCAGATCATCAAGGTGTTGCTGCAACATCATCTTATTCTCTTTCGCTTCTCTCAAAATGGGTCTTCTCTCACAGATCGTAGCACAAAGGCCACAAATGGCGGGACCACACTGGATGCATAAGCAACATGAGAAAAGGATCGCTAAAGCCATACCAAGAAACATCAGAATCTTATATCCCCATTTGGACAGCAATTGCCAAAACCATCCCATTAACGACCAGTTACCTTCGTCCACATGTATAGACTCAGTGGACTTATGCAACTTCTGAATAGCTTGGTATACTGTCGGGGCATTATCTGGTATGAAAACGCAGCAACTAGATCCGATCAATTTGCATACTCCACCTCTATCTGCCAGTATAATATCTAAAACAAAGCGGTTCTGTAATGTCATAAGGCGATCCGCTTGAAGCTCAGCAGTAATATTACTAAGGGCACCTGCAGTCTCATTTATAGTGGCCTCAACCACTGTCGTAAGCTGACGAATATTCCTACTATTTGCCATAGGACCCCAAAAGGGCAGGAAACCCTTAAAGAAGTCTCCAACTTCTTGTGCGACAGTATCTTTCGCATCGATAATACCTCTACCAAATCTTGTCTTATGGTAGTCAAAAGCAGCTGTGTATGAAGGGGGAAGCAAAAACGCTACATAACATGTGCCCGAGAAATCAGACGGCAACCATGTATATGCTCTGTCATAACAAACAAAACACGTGCCTTTGGCTGGCACGAACGGAGGAGATTTCTGGGACGTATAAACGTATGTGTGAACACACACCCTCTTACCAAGCTGAGCTCTCGGATTCTGACCATTACCTTGTAAGCAAAGATGACCACGATGGGGTACAATCAAAATCGGAGGAGACCTTTTCTGTCTCTCTTTCGCCGTCAAACTAACACTATATGTCATCTTATTCCAACCGACATATGCTCGTACCTCATCCTTGGGGATAGCATTATACAAGTCAATATCTCTAATCATATCGACTATTCCCCGTATCAAAGCATTCTTACTCACGTTATCGTTAACAGAATGCACTGGAGAGGCTTCGTTCGCTTAGATAAACATTGATTGGAGTGCCCAAACTGACCCATTAGGTGAAAAAGGCAAAACCAAATATGGCATTCCCTTATCTGTCGTATGTGGCATAAGACCACACACCCAACAATTCGTAGTATTTATGACTAGCTGATGCTTATGTAACATTTGTATAAACGAATTGTTCACAAATTCTGATCTTCGTGTCTGTTCATGTTCAGGCAACGTATGAAACTCATGTGGAGAAATAGTAGAAAAAGAAAGAGTAGGTTGAGAGGTAGATGTAAGCGGCTGTTGTGTGGCATAGAAAATCAAACCCACACAAGCTAACGCAATATTCAAAAGCATTAGAAAACACATTATTAAAAAACATTTGCTACGAACCAATATACATATTCAGACTTTAGAATCTACTTTCCTAACACTCTGGTCAGCACCAAAAAACTCCATCCTCTAACGTGCTGCTCACGGTCGTTACCTTCTTCACTTAAGTGTGTGCCAAGATCGTACTAACGACCCTGGACCACAGACCTTGTGTCACTACGCGGTTCACCCCTTAAGAACTTCCTACCGTGACCCTGCAGCGGAGTCCGGATGGTGACTCGAAAAAGGAAAAAGCAAAAAGGTTTCTTGATCTGCCAAAGTGTAAATTCACTATCTAAAAAAATTCCAATCTCAGGTTTTTTATTAGTCCATATGTACAAGCTTTCTTGGTCTGAAATCGTAGCGTTCTTTATCAGGCACCGTAGGATCTTTAAACAAAAGTTCTGGATTCGTCGTGTCGATCTTTAGATGAGGCGGCACAGCAGCTTGCAGAACATCATCATCCTCTAGGGACTTTTTCACAATCTAAGTCAGCTATACCATCCCTAACCCACTGATCATATGGTAAAGGCAAAGGAACTTTTTTACAGTGGGTGGCATGCACCCAATTCTTTTTGCCTGCTACTCTAACAGCGGTTCTAGTAACCAACAACACCAGATAAGGACCAGTCCATCTCGGTTGTAGATTCTTAGTGCGCTGGAAGTTTTTGACCAAAATATAATGACCAGGTTTGATGGAGTGTCCGGGATCTGTAGTAGCTGTCGGCAAACTGTCATAGACCTGTTGGTGGAGAACACGTAATTTAGCAGTCAAGTCATGTAAGTAATCCACCAACATAGGGTACTCAATACTGCTGTATTCTTTCGGACGAGGCACACCCGAAACATTCGCCGGACGACCAAACACTATCTCATACGGACTAAGTCCCACTCGAGAATGCACAGTCGTCCTTGTTGACAAAAGAGCCAACGGCAAGGCATCCGGCCATGTAAGACCAGTGCTCGCTTGCACCTTAGCTAATTTCAGCGTAAGCGTACCATTGTAGCATTCAACAAGTCCAGCAGACTGGGGGTGATTCGCTGCATGGAACTTTTGATTTATGCCCAATCCAGAACACACTTTCTTCATGATTTGACCCACAAGTTCACTCCCATTGTCCGACCATACAATTCTCGGCAATACCTAGGGAAGTAGTCTCTCAACAAAACCTTGGCTGTAGACAAGGCAGTATTATCCTTTAGAGGGTAAGCCTCTACCCATCTAGAAAAGGCGCAAACAACCACAAGAACGTATTTCAGATTGTTGCATCTCTCCATGTGAATATAGTCTAGCTGTATCACCTCAAACGGATACGTTGGAGGAGCAAAATGACCAGCTGGATTTGGAGTTCCCTTACCAGGATTATATTTCAAACAAATCATACAATGCTTCACCACATTCTCAGCACATTTCGGAATTCCAGCATTCTTCCAAACCGGACCCAACAACTTACATATTCCCTTCGAACTAATATGAGCCATTCCATGAGCCATCGTAACCACTGGGAGCACATACGCATCTGGTAACAACCATCGCTGGTGCTCTGACAACTCAATCCAACAACCTGTAGGATCCAACATACCCGTAGTCTCTCTCCAAACACTCACTTCTTTCTCTGTAGCTTCAGCCTGAATCATCTTCACACTTTCTATTGTGTCTTCACACATTCCACCAGCCATAACCCAATTAGCAGGGTCTGCAACATACATGCGGCTCATCATGTCTTTCGCCGTTTTCTTCGCAACTGCATCCGCAAACGCATTCCCTCGACCAACATCGTCCACAACTTTCTTATGCGTACTACACTTCACAATTGCAATCTGCTTTGGGAGAGTGAGAGATTCCAAAAGTTCATTCACTAACTGCCCATGCTGAATTTTCGTGCCATGGGAAGTAAGGAACCCTCGCTCTCTCCACAAACGCCCAAAACTGAGAGCAACACCAAACGTATACTGACTATCGGTGTAAACATTCACTCGCTTTCCTTCTGACAACACACACGCTCGTGTCAGTGCAATCAAATCTGCTGCTTGCGCAGAATTCTGTGGTATGCGTGTTGTCTCAACAACTGTATGTAACGTAATAGCATACGCTGCAGTCGTTTCACCATTCGGAAGCTTAAAGCACGAACCATCAACCCACAGCGTACCATCAACATGCTCAAGAGGAGTATCCTTAAGATCGATCCTAGCTTTCGTTTCTTCTTCTGTACGAAGAAAACAATCATGCTGTTCTTGAGCATCCGTCTCTGTCGAGATGGGCAACAACGTAGCTGGATTCAACACATTACATCTTTTGATGTGAACATGGCTAGTCAACAATGTCAACTCGTAACCTGAAAGACGTGCAATAGTAAGGCGCTGTGTCTTAGTCCTGTTAAGTAAGGTATCCACTGCATGCGGAACCATCACAATCAGCGTGTTATCCAATACCAAACCAGCAGACTGTCGAATAGAAACCGCAGCTGCCGCTGTAGCTCTCAGACAACTCGGCAACGCTTTAGCAACTGGGTCTAACGTTGCTGAAAAATACGCACATGGACGCTGCTTGTCTCCAAAACACTGTGTCAACACTGACAACGCACAACCTTCTCTCTCATGCACGTACAACGTGAAAGGCTTACTATAGTCTGGAGTACCCAACACAGGAGCCGAACACAATGCATCACGTAATTCAGAAAAACTTTTCTGACATTCATCAGACCAGGGAAGAGGATGCGGAGTATCTTTCAGAGTCAATGCTAACAGAGGTTTCGCCAACAGTGAAAAATTGGGGATCCACTGTCTACAATACGAGGTAATACCCAAAAACGCATGAACTTCTCTCTGTGTGGATGGCACACTCATTTGCGCAATTGCTTGAATTCTTTCTGGGGTCAATCTTCTGCCCTCCTTCGACAAGAGATGACCTAAGTAGGTTACTTCTTGGCGGCAATATTCCAACTTTGAAGGTGACACTTTATGATGAAGGTCGGACAAATACCGCAACAACGAAAGAGTAGCCTCTTTACAAATCTTTTCGTCATCAGCAGTAACCAACAAATCGTCGACGTACTGAATAAGAGTCGCACCAACAGGCAACACAAAACCATCAAGCTGAGTTTTCAACGCCTGACTATAGATTGAGGGACTTGCACAATAACCTTGGAGAGCTCTCTTAAACCGGAAGCTTTGTCCTCCTAAAGAGAATCCAATAATATCTCGACTCTCCTCAGCAATAGGAATACTGAAGAAAGCATTCTTCAAGTCGATGACAGAAAACCAAGCTGCCGAAGCGGGAATCGGAGTCAACAATGCAGTGATATCAGGGACCACAGGAAACTGTGGCACGACAATCTTGTTGACCTCTCGAAGGTCGATCACAAACCTGTACACAGGTGGCTGGGAAGCATCAGTACGCTTAAGGACAGGCAAAACCGGGCTATTGCACACGTTTCCTCTCGTTTCCTCAACCACACCCTTCTCAACCAGATCATAAACAATCGCTAAAAGAGCTCTCTCACCATCGCTCGAAATCTTATACTGTGGGATACGAGGCAATCTAGCATTCGATTTGAGCGTAACAACATACGGTGGAATCTGCAAAAGGCCAACATCATTTGGACCCGTAGCCCAAAGCGTATAAGGAAGTGAACGCAATTCCAGTGGCAAACAATCTTTAGACAAATACATTGGAGAAATCACTTTCTTACCAAGGGTAAGTTGTACTCCTGAAGGAGAACAATGCAATGTCGCATACAATCTTTTCAGCAAGTCCAAACCCAACAGATTCTCACCACAACCAGTCGTTAGAATAAGTGGAGCTTCCAATTCACAAGGGCCAATGGAAAGGGACAAAGGACTAGAAACCGGATTACGAACTGGGACGCCTGAAAATCCTACTGAAACATTGGTCAAGCCAGACAAAGGTGCGCCAGGGAGTTTAGAATGCATAATAGAACTCTTTGTCACACCAGTATCCAAAAGAAAAGGTTCTACCACACCTGATGTAATCACTTCAACATCCGGTCCACTCTGATCTACTGGAACTGACACTACTCCCTTACTTTGTCCATGGCTGTCCTAGTTATCATTATAACCAACACTCTCACCTTCAACACAGTAATCCTCAACATAGTACTGAGCAGACTGACCACTCGGAACATTCTGTCTGTCAAAATAATTCGCAGAGTTCTGTAGAGAAGGAGAACGCTCATTCTGTGGAATCCCACCACGTCCTCTACCTCTAGGCGCTTGCTGAAAACCACCACGACCTCTCTGACCATGTACACCATTCGCACGCTGTAACAAAGCCGGGCAACTATTCTTGAAATGACCTTCCTCTCTGCAATAAGCACACTGATTAGGGCCAGGAAAGAATCGCTCAACATAAGGCTCAGGCTTCTGTAACAATCTCTGAAACTCTGGAGGTTGCTGAAACTGAGACTGATTCTGACGAGGTGGATAAGCTTGCTGCAAAAGAACTTTCGTCTTCAAATCTTTCGTTTTCTTCTCTGCTTTATCCTTCTCATCTTTATCCCTATTCTCGTAATACTGGGCAGTAGCCAATATCTGGGCCGACGAAGAAACAGCCCATGAACTCTCAGAGTCTTTCAGCTTATTCGATAGTTCGGTAAGCAAATTAAAGAAAAATTAGTCGACAAATAATCTTTGACCACCTTCCGTACTCATGTCCTGACCACTATGATCGATAAACTTCTCTTCAAACCTAGTGAAGAAATCAGATACACTCTCGTCTTTCTTCTGCTTGCATGCTGCTAACTTATCCCAATTCACTCGTAACGCAGGCATCATCGTCTTCATTAAATCAATAATTTTACCTGGCAAATCCTTAACCAAAGGTTCAGGTTTAGCACCTCCCTCTTGTCTACCATCTGCAGCAACAATATTCGCCCAAGTATCTCCTAACTCTGCTGCATGATTCTCATGACGAATTTTCGCCCACAAAGGTTGCGGAACTACATTACCCATCAACATGTCAATATCGGCTAAATTCATAACACATGCATCTACTGTCTGAGACAATTCTTTGTAATAGCCAGCAGGATTCTTACGAGGATCAGGTAAGGTCTGTTTAAGAGCCAAGACCTCTGCTCTCTTCCAAGGGACATGTACCCATACTCGCTAAAAATGAGCCGGTGCAGCAACAATGCCCCGATTTGCATCAGCCTGAACTGCTTCCTTCCATACAGGAGGAACTTCTCTCATAAGATACTGCTTCACTTTCCTTCTAACCGAGGAATCCGGTTCGTACAATGTCGTACAATGTCGGAGGCGGAAGTCTAGATCTAAAAGCAAGTATCGTCTCTACGGCATCTGTAACATCAAATTCCACTATCATCCCTTTAGCAAAATCTGACTGATCATCGAGCAGATCCTGCGGAATTGGACCCAACTCATTATCTTCCCATTCCTGACGCAGAAAAGTACACATCACATCGAAAACATACCTTTGCTTAGGCGGTTCCCACTGAAAGAAAACATCCATAACTGCTGGCAAATTATACCTGGGAGCATTCAACATCCATCTACGAGCCAATAAATCAAACACTGCTCGCTCTTCAGAACTAGGAAACTGACTACGACTCTGCTTACGTTCTGACACAGGGGTCATACTCAGTGGCCCAAACAATGGAGACAACAAATTGACAACAGTTTCCGTCATTCGTTTTCGTGCAGAATGGAGAAGAAGTAGGCGTAAAAACAGGAAAGTTAAAATCTTGAGACAAAGGAGGAACAGGAACAGTAGGAGCCTGAGATGCAGAAGCAGAAGGCAAAGGAGTTTGAGGCAAAGCTGGTAGCAAAGCTGGCAACCCTGGAGTGGGTTGCGCAGTAGGAGGCAAAACCATCTGTGGAGCACCGGGTAGCTGAACAACAGCAGGAGGTTGGACAACAAAGGGTGGAACAACCGGAGGTAATAGAGGTGCAGTAGCACCTTGCACATAAGGAGATGGCAATCTCAATAAATGAGACATCAAAGGATCTTTTTCAGGGTTTTCCATCACTTTCGGAGGAGAAGACGGCAAGGCTGGATAACATTTATCTATGGCCATGCAATGCTGCCTATCTAAAACTTCACTCGCCCGCTCCTCTCCATCATCCCTATACTGCCTAGCAGCTTGTAGTACTGACATATTCTTATCTTTCCTATCTCTCTTAGCTTGTTTAATTTCTCTCTGCTTGGCTATCTTTCGCCAAAGGCAGAAAGAGTCAAACATTGCCGGCCGGGCTTTCTTCTTGAACAGCGCAACTTCCAGATTATCTAAAATATCTGATTCGAAACTACCCTATTGGGGCTATCGTAAGACACCATCCTTCCTAGTATAGCGGACCCACACTTCATTATAAGTAATAGGACCCACTCCGTGTTTTGAATAGAGCTCATAAGTCGGAGTTCCAACCGGAGGTATCGGACACAAGTCCTCTAGTCGGGAATCCTTGTTGCAACCACAACTAAACCATTGTCTAAGTTTCCTAAAACCAGGCATCTTATAGCTCACTAATCTAGCTTCCAACTTCAAGGGGGTTATCAACTTATCGATACTCTTGCAAATATACGAGCCCCTCGGCTTTGATTACTGCAGCAGTCGAATCAGACAAAACCAAGAACTAAACCAAGAACCAAACAAATTCTTGGGAGAGACCCACTTATACTTAACCAAGGTATCTGTCACGCCACCAGAAGACCGTCTATCGTCTCGCTCTACAAAGCATCTATCGAGGGTCCAAGACAGGGCGACAGTCAGGGCAGCAGTCCTTGGTAGCCGTCAGGAAGCCTCGCAGAAAACACCTTCGGTCCACGTCGACATGCAGGGGTCGATGAAGTGGCGGCCTTCCTCCAGAATTTCCTCACGTGGCTCCTCATGATCCTCAGGCTTGGACCGGTACTGCTTGATGTCGCCCAACGTTGGGCGCCAACTGAAGAACCGGGTTTTCTTAGAACCCAGCGGCGTCAGGGACACGCCCAAAGTCTTCGGGTTTCCCCTGTCCCGGCAAACAGAGACACAGAATACTTCTAGGTGGCGTTAGAGATCAAATTTATTAGCTGCAGCTAGTAACAGTGAACCAAGCAATACAACACGGTGTACTACTCAGGAACCTGCTCAATGTTAGTAGAGAAAGACATCTTCTTTTATGCACAGTTTCAACCCATTACAAATGCACACCCATTGCGGCAAATTCTGACCAATAGAAACACATTTCTATACATTATCACATTACAAAAAGCTCACTTTACATTGTACCAACCCACAAGTTAATTATTAGGACTGTCCCAAATTCGATTACCAAAAGCCGGACAAACCCATAATTGAAAGCACTACCCATGTAATGAAAAGACATAAAGAAAAGAGCAATTCAGATATAGTGTAGGATAAGATATGTGCAAGAAACTAAAGACTAACGATATCCTGAACAATGATTGGATTCCCAGATTACTATCAGCTAACGAAACTAGTTTCGAGGAATGGTCAGTTTCAGGTGAAAGGGGGTCAGCATCTTGCAGTTCACTCGCAAGTCGAAAAAGGCCCACGTTAATATGTACATAAACAATGAGGCCCATGCAACTTCGTTCGTTCGTTTACTATCACGGCCTACGTGAGGGCAACACAAAATGGTGTCTCGAACAACGCAAAACAAAATGGAGTCCGGTCCCGAAAACCACGGAACCTCACCCTTTGTGGGTCCTCCACTATGGGGTATCTGTTGAGGGCATCAAGTTCACCGGGATCACTTTCAACAACTAACGCAATGGGGTTAATTGGTCTAACCTTCTCTATGGATTTGCCATGCCCATTCCCTCCCATGCAGTCTATCTTTGTGGTATTCTGTTCAATAAAATTTGATTCAGCTATGCCCTCAGTGGGCCCCTTCATTACAGTCGATACACCATCAAATACTCTCTCAGGGGCCACTAGTGTTTCAGAATATTTAGGTGCGTAATGGTCCTTGAGCACCTCTTTAGTAAGTCAATCTACCCTTTCTAATCCTGAGAGCATGGCAAAACGGTTGAAAGTTGGGATGTTAAAACTAGGACCAGCTACATTACTTGCATATGGATTTTGATGTCTTACCGGTGGTGTAAGTATTGATCGAGGGTAAAAGTAGCTTACTTCACGTGTACATATACCTCCAGCGAATCTATGACATAATATCGACAGACAGAATATCTACATACAAAAATATCGACACAAAAATATCGAAATCAAAAATATCGGAGTCATATCTTCATAAAGGTAAGTACAAAAAAATCGAAAAATTAATATCGTAGTACAAAAATATCGAAATTAAAAATATCGTTTTTTAAAATGTATAAATAATAATGTAAAATTAATTTTAAAATACATATAATTTACAAATATTAAAAACATTAAAACATAATTAAAAAATTAAAACTAATACATATACATTTAAAATAAATTAAAAATGTAATCATTTAATGTAATTTTAATTTTTTTAATTTCATTTAATTGATTTAATTTAAATATAAATTTATTTTATTTTTACCCTGTACGCCTGTACCCCAAAAACCCCAAACTGACCCTGAACCCTAAAAATACCCCTTTACCCAAAAACTGAAAACTGACCCTGAACCCAAAAAATACCCCTTTATCCAAGAACTAAAAACTGACCCTGAACCCTAAAAATACCCCTTTACCCAAAAACTGAAAACTGACCCTGAACCCAAAAAATACCCCTTTATCCAAAAACCCAAAACTGACCCTGAACCCTAAAAATACCCCTTTACCCAAAAACTGAAAACTGACCCTGAACCCAAAAAATACCCCTTTACCCAAAAACTGAAAACTGACCCTGAACCCTAAAAAACCCCCTTTACCCAAAAACTGAAAACTGACCCTGAACCCAAAAAATACCCCTTTACCCAAAAACTGAAAACTGACCCTGAACCCAAAAAATACCCCTTTACCCAGAAACCCAAAACTGACCCTTAAACCTAAAAATACCCCTTTACCCAAAAACTGAAAACTGACCCTGAACCCAAAAAATACCCCTTTATCCAAGAACAAAAAACTGACCCTGAACCCTAAAAATACCCCTTTACCCAAAAACTGAAAACTGACCCTGAACCCAAAAAATACCCCTTTACCCAAAAACTGAAAACTGACCCTGAACCCAAAAAATACCCCTTTACCCAGAAACCCAAAACTGACCCTGAACCCTAAAAATACCCCTTTACCCAAAAACTGAAAACTGACCCTGAACCCAAAAAATATACCTTTACCCAAAAACTGAAAACTGACCCTGAACCCAAAAAATACCCCTTTACCCAAAAACTGAAAACTGACCCTGAACCCTAAAAATACCCCTTAAAAAAACTAAAACATATAAAATTTAAAATATTATTATATACTTACCTATACTTACGTTGTAATGGTATGCGTTGTAAAACTTGCGTTGTAAAGGTTGTTTCCCCGGTGGATAGCGTAGGGGTAAAAATTTACTATTCACACTCCAGAGGGTGCAACAGTAGGGAAAGCGTTGGATAGCATGGGGGTAAAAATTAATTCCCACACTACTCCCACTTTAACACACAACACACTACACATATAAAAAAGACAAATAATATAAATTTCAATTAATCAATTAATAACAATTGATATTACTAAATTGATGTAATTATAAAAGAACAAATAACACATATTAATTACTAATTAATTAACAATAAATACCAAAGAAAATTACAATCTCTTTAATTAATTACATTTAAATATATCACACCCTATCCCCCTACAAACACACAACCCACTACACAGAAATAAATCATATCATGTATTCACTTAATAAATATTAATTACCAATTAATGATTATTTAACAATAACAAAAAAATAAATATATTAGCACATTAACTCTAAATAATTTAATTACATAATTAATATTATTTAATTACCAATTACTTATTAATTAACAATAACAACACATTAAATATATTAGCACATGAACTCTAAATAATTTAATTACATAATTAATATTATTTAATTATCAATTAATTATTAATTAACAATAACAATAAAGTAAATATATAAGCACATTAGCTGTAAATAATTTAATTTACTAATTAATATTATAGTTTCCCAATTAATTAATTAACAATAACAAAAAATTATATATATATAAAAATTACTCTAATTAATGTAATTAACTAATTAATATTAATTAATTACCAATTAATTATTAATTAAAAATATGTACAAAATTAAATTAATTAATTAACTAATTAATATTAATTAATTACCAATTAAGTATTAATTACAAATATTTACAAACATATATTAATTAATTAATTATTATTAAATTACTTCCCACCCTATTCCCCTATAAACCCACAACCCGCTCTGATACTAAAACGCAAAATGTAAACAAATGTACAAATTTTCAAACATACATTACAAAACATGTTTAACAAACATATAAACAACACATTAAAATACATAACACTAAACAAAATTTCAATATTAGTAACATTCGATATTAGTAACATACATACCTTAAAAAAACGATATTCTGTCTGTCGATATTTTGGACATCGATATTCTTTACTATCGAAATTAAAACATCGATATTATTGTATATCGATATTTTAAGTTCGATATTTTGTCTCACTACCACCTCCAGCACCTCTCTCATGGTACCAGTCTTGAATATAAGCAGTTACTCTGCTATCCCTAAAGTTAACAATAATAGAATCCCCCTGTATGTCTTTTGCTCTAGGCCTCACCCAACTTATTCTCCGGACATGTAAAATTTCGCCATCTATTTTCAGGGGGAGTGGCCTGTTCTTTCTTAACCAGTATACTACTTTATTTTTCAATTTGTGGTATCCTTCTGTTTTTCCGTCTGCCAGTTCAGGGACCCCAAATAAGACTACAACGTATGGAGCCGCCTCTGGCGGCAAGTCTATACGTTGCAGGGTTCTTTTTGGATTTATATCAATTGGGCGATCCCTATCTGTAAATACCAATTTAATGGCCGGTTTACTAGCCTGTCCTACAATTCCTTGCTCCCTATCTATTGTGGGGCCAGTTGTAATTTTCGGGGGGGGGCAATATATTCAAGGGGGATAGTGATAGGGGAACCACTCTGTTAGATTCGTTAGTTGTCTCTGTCCCAGTGGTTTGCCCAACTGTGTTCTGGTTCTGTTTGCAGTCTACCAGTTTCTTTGAGAGTTCAGTGTTTGAGACTGTCACTTCCTCTATCGACCCCAATTTTTCACCAATCCTTTTTACTCTTTCTACAAGTTGTAATAATAGAGATTTCACTAAATTCACTTTACTCTTAGGGATAGGCTTTGGAAAGGTGCATAAGGCGGACTCCTTAGTACTAATTTCCAAAACAGATTCAGTACTTAAATCATCTCTAGTGAACTCCCTGCTTAATTCTAGGGATGCCTCCAGAGCTTGATGCTGCGAAGGAACACTAATTACTTCACTAGGATCTTTCTCTATACCTTGTTTCGGTGGAGTAATGGCTAGCTGGATAGGTCCCAGGGAAGAGCGTTTGCTATAAAGGGGTTCTAACGACAGGTGACACTCAGTAATTGCTATCTCACGTTTTAAAACTGTGGCAGCCCTTTTTATAAACTGATCTAGTGTCCATGCGATGCTCCCTCCCACTGCTGATTTCCTGCCTTTGCCAGATCGTGAATTCATCTCCCTATACCGTGTGTTCCAACAATGTTAACAGGTTATAAAATCATATAACACACACCAATAATCGTTTTGAATATATAAACGAAGTCCAGGTTTATACAAATCAGTTAATTAAGGTCACTACTGGGGAGATGAGATCTTACTCAAATATCCTGAGCGCCAATGTAAAGGGGATGGCCCAGCCCGGCCTCTTCGCTCTCTGACGGGCGCGGACGGGCCTGCCCTTGGCCCGGGCTTCGCCCGCGCGCGTCCTGCGCTGCGGGAGGCGCTGTGGTCTTTTGAGCGCCTCCGGCCCTCTCGGGTGATAATGCGGTGATCTCGCGATGCTGGGGCACCTGGGACTTGTGGTTCGAGCCGGGATCTCGCTCCCTGGTTCTTGCTCCCGTTCCTTTCTCCGCTGCCCTTCTGCCTCGCCTCAATGGTCTGCAAGGGCTGCCTGCCACACAGCCAACTAACAGGTTACTTCCCGCGCTGCGGGGGGCGGTATGGTCTTTTGAGCGCCTCCGGCGCTCTCGAGTGATGACTAGGTGATCTCGCGATGCTGGGGCACCTGGGAGTTGTGGTCCAAGCTGGGATCTCGCCCCCCGGTTCTTGCTCCCCTTCCTTTCTCCACTGCCCTTCTGCCTCGCCTCAATGGTCCGCCGAGGGCTGCCGGCCACATAGCCAACTAATCAGGTTACTGTTTACTAATCAAATTAAATGGCCTAGATCCCTTGGCTGGGAGGGGAGACCCATGTCATTGACACCACTCTGGGACAGTGATATGTTGGCGAAGGTGGGAAGGCTTAAGGGGTTTAGTAGATGGAACTTGACCATGATCACTGCTCTCTCTAGGAGATGTATGCAGAGGGGGAGGTTTGTCTGCTGGGAGACACTGAGAGGAGTATGACATGGCCCCTGGAGAGTTCCTCCAATACCATCAGCTGAGGCATACCTTGAATGGTGCATATGGAACATAACACACCATTGGAGGATGCCTCACCTCTAGAGGACAGATTTTGGACAGAACCACTGCACAATAGTGTAATCTCCCTCACTTATAGTAAATTGATGAACAACGCCCCTGAAACCCTGGTGATGCTATATGAAGGCTGGGAGGTAGATGTAGAAGTATGAGGAATGGGAAGAAACATGTTGATGATCCAGGAAGGTGGCTATCAGAGCACGCTTTCACCTAGTGCAGGTGCACTTATTGCATAGATAGCATTACATGAGGGTGCTTTTGCATAGATGGAATGGGCTACTGCCAATAAGTGTAACAGGTATGTGGGTCACAAAGGGGGTTTCTTGCATACTGTTTGGAACTGCCCACGGCTGAAGGTCTTCTGGGCTGGGGTTCGAGATAGACTCTGGCAGGGGGCGGGTCTTGGAACCAAGATCACAGTCAAAACAGTCCTTTTGAATGTGTGGGGGAAGAGAATCCAGGCGAATTCCCCAGACTATTGTCCATTCTGCGATTTGTAGTGGAGTAACACAATATTGTACGCTTGTGGGGCTGGTCAAACCACAGAGTGTGGAGCACTGGCAAATGGATATGGATTAGTGCAGGGCAGCTGAACGGCAGGTCTGTGCAGGGAGGGGATGCCCACGTAAGTGTTAGAAGATCTGTCAACTGTGAGGGATCAATAGGGACCTTACGGAGGACCCTTTAGTGATGAAATAAGGGTATTCTAGTATTGTAGGTCGTGAATGTAGTATATCCTTTGTCTGTGAGGGGGGGTTTGAGGGTCTGAGATGCTCATCCAGAGAGGCTACCAGGTATGTTTTTGTGGTAGCCTGCGTGATATGCTGACATACGTTTCTGTTGTGTGTTTTGCTAAATAAAATCTGTTTAAAAAAAAGATTGCATTAAATCAATCATTTGCAATACATAAGTAGATATCAGATGAAAAATTCTGTGCTTTGGTATATATTCTGGGCTGGGCATCAGTTGGCACAAATCAGTGATTTTCCCTCTTACGACCAGCACAGTCCGATGGGAAGTGGAGTTTCCATCGGAGTGGTGCACAGATTCAGTTAAGTATTTGGGAATACATATCCACTTAGACATTAGACAAATCGTTAGACTGAATTACGGACAGGCCAATACTGCCCTGGAGGCGCAAGTAGAAAAATGGCTCAAACTTCCATTGTCTTTGGCGGGCAAGGTGGCCCTTATTAAAATGGTTGTACTCCCTACATTTTTATATCTATTTCATAGTAATCCGATTCCTCTGCCAAATACTTTCTTTTCGATTCTACGTTCTCATTTAATACGACTGGTTTGGGTTAACAGGACAGCACGGGTTAAGTGGCAGATCATGACATTGCCTTGTAACCGAGGGGGATATGATGTCCCAGACATGCAGTTATATCATTTAGTGGCTCAGTGTAGTTTTGGTCAGTCGTGGTACCACCCGGATGCCAGAATTCCCTATCTCGCCCAGTGGCTGATTTGGTCCATCCAGATCCATTGACATCAGTCTTGCCTACGGGTTTCCCCAGAGACCCCAAAGACATTCAACCGGCATCTACGACCAGTTGGGCATGGGAAAAACTTTGTCGTCTCACCTGCACTTCTATCCCATATTCCCCGCACTACCACTCCCGAACGCTAAGTGGTTTCCTATCACGGGTGAAACACTTGTACAACGCACATTCGCCAAATTTAATATTACCAAAATAGGAGATCTATTTCCTGATGGCCAAATTTTTGATCCGGATGATGTGTCTCGATTCCCCAAAACAACATTCATGGATAGATTTGATCTCATGAGATTGGGCTCTGCTTTGCGCACTATCGCCCTTAGCTTTCCGCTTGAACCCCCGTCATTCTCTCCACTCACCATGGAAATAAAAAGCGAGTGAGGAATACATCTGATATCCAAGCTTTACAAAACGTGTGCAGATCTCATTCCAGTGAACAATGTTAGAATACATACTGCACAGGAAGAGATTTAGGTTCCCCAATCTCAGATGAACAATGGTCTTTCTGCTGCTCGGTCCCCAAAACAGTCTCAATTAACATTAGTCATAAACTAATACACTTCAAATTTTTGCGTAGGGCATACATTGCTCCAGCTAGAGTACACAGAATTGGCCCATCTAGGCCTCATCACTGCCCCAAATGCAATGCCCCTGGTGCAGATTTTGCCCATTTGGCATGGACCTGCCCGCGCATATCCCCATTCTGGGTGCTAGTTCATAACACTATAAGCAGTATTGTGAACGCTCAAATGATACCTCTGCCTAAAATCGCCCTGCTTGGATATGTGGTGCAATTTCCCCCCAAGATCCGCAGATTTTTCCCCATCAGCCTGTTGCTAGCTAAAAGAGAGGTTGCCATACATTGGGGTAGGAAAGCAGCTCCTTCAGGAAAAGACTGGCTGACTAGTTTAGCCTCATGCTCCATAAAAAGTGAATTATATGCAACTACGACCCCCCCTGCCTCCAGACCCAAAGACATATTGGCTCCGTTTAGAAACTACTTGAATGCACAGCAAGCAGATCCCGATGCACAGAAAGAAAAAGGCATTGTACCTACCGGTGTTGGGTAAACTGAGCCTGCATATAAGACGACCTCCAATGTCACAGTACGCAGGTATACATATTGGATTGCGGGTGGGGTCTGGGCGAGAAAGGTTCAGTGTGGATAAAGGTAGTACAAACGTTATTACTACTCATTGCCCGAGTCTGGGGCGGATTAATGACATGAGTGTATTTAATTTTGACTTTACTGTCCTATCCTGATTATATATACTGTAATGATAGTCCATATAACTTGTGCACTACACTTTTTTCTGTAACTAGATGTAACCATATGTTTCATGGCATTGTTTGATAATCTGTGAAAATGCGAAATAAAGTTAAAAAAAAAAAAGAAGATATCAGATGACATCTTGTTGGTTACTAGTTAAAAAAATATGTTGTTTCCAGACATGATTGTTCTGCTTTGTCTAATTTTTGGTGTAGTGTGTCTGTACCAGCTGTGGAGCTACTTCGGACCCTCTTCCATTTATCCAGATGGTTCACTACATCTCCACTACTTCACTCTGGTAAGTCAGTGTTTACTGTATTGTATTGCATATTGCTACATGGGTATCTATAATGCGACCTCTGAGGGTAGGCAACTGTAAAATATTGTGTAAGTAAGGTTGAAAAGGGGTCACACACAGGTGGTATTATGGCTAAACATATTCATGCTTCTCATTTGCAGATACTTATTGGATTTTGGGTGTAGTTTATTTCTCGTTACTTCTCTGGTGCTCATTAGGGCCCTTTCTCTTCTGATTGTTCTCTCCAATAGGACAGGCAAGAGGGCTGTTATCTCCATTCTCACCTCTTGCCAGCTTTACTAGTGGGCATGTCTGACTCTTGATAACACTCTTAGCATCTGAGATCTCACTGTTTAATTTGCTTCACTTAAGTGTTTTTGCGGAAAGAGTGTTATTGGGTCAATAGGGTCTGAGGGCTCCAGGCCGTCATCTCGTGAGAACTCTTTCCACTATTAGTACAATAGCAGTCACTTTGAGAGGCACTCCAGTGCACACCCTTAAGCAGATATGTGCAGGCCAGCTTATCCCTGTTTAGGAACAGTTGTTCCATGGAATGCTTACTCCTTGTACCTATAGTTTATGTTTTCTGTGCCTTTTATTTCTCCTCCTTACTTCTCTGGTGTACATTGTGGCTCTTGCACTTCGGGACAGGCCCACCGCCACAGGGCTAATTTTTCCTATTATCACCTCTCAATAGTTTCACTTATAGGCCTGTCTGCTTCCCACTAGAATTATAAACATCAAGGATCACACACTTCAATCAATCAATCAATCATGCCATTTGTATAGCGCACTACTCACCCGGGAGGGTCTCAAGGCGCTTGGGGGGAGGGGTATGCTACTGCTCGAACAGCCAAGTCTTGAGTTGTTTCCTGAAGGCGAGATGGTCCTGGGTCAGCCAACACACTTTGGTCCGCTGCAATTTAGTGTTTGTGCAGGAAGAATGTAATCTGGTCATTTTGGTCTTATGGAATCCCGACTCCCAACTTGAGAGAACTCTTCCAGCTGACACTTCAAGAGAAGCCATTTTGTTTGAGCAGTACTCCAGTTTCACCCCTGATGGATCTTATCTAGGAACAGTTGCTGCACCAGTGATGTGCCAAAGGGAGGCTGTCTGCATGAGTCCGAGCTTAGTTGCGAGGTCGGCGTGCGATGTTGCTCCGTCCACCTCAAATTTGAATCTTAACAAAGGTAGCATTATTGAACAATGAAGAACAGAACGACCGACCAGAGTCCAGCTCAATCAAAACACATGTACAATCAACAATCATAGGCTGGTGCAAAACACTTCCCGCACCCGTCGTCCCAAGGTCCCATGGGAAGATGGAAGTTGCACTCGTTGAAATCAGACGCAAGATCACTTAGTCCCCAAAAATTTCTTTCTTTATTCTGTTAATATTTAACAAGAACGTCACACAGCCAACGCGTTTTGTTCCAAAAAGGAACTTCGTCAGGGCTCTACATATGGTAGGCCAGTAGGCGATGGGAAAAGTCCAAAGAGGTGCTAATGACAAGTTCACGAGAGGCACAGTATGCGGCGTCAAATCAATAATAAAAATCCATTCAGTCGATGGGTAAATTAACCCAAAGTAGTTACACAATCCACGTGAAGCAGCGTCTCATCCCAGGGAGCGGAGCCATGGAAGGAAAAGTTTATTCCTATAACTAATCAGTATGCAACCTCGCAGTACCAGAAGATAGGTGGCCAATATGATAAAGGCTTGTTACAATTAAAATGGCAGACGCAAGATGTGATTAAATATCTTGCAATTCTATTTGAATTTAGATATATATGTAGTCCCGGTGATAATACACACAAGGGATTACGAGACGGGCAGTGGTAGCAAGTGTTACTCTTCGCGATGAGCGGCGATTCCCGGCATGGTAGCTGGAAGACTTCCGGTCTAGCGTCGTGTCTCCTCAGGCAGCCTCCCTCTCCTCCACTAAGCCAATCACAATGCTGCAATGAAAGTGTTGTGATTGGCTGGAGCACCAACCGCACACACATCTATGGGGAGGCCGTTTTCTCCATACAGGCAGCATGCAGCATACATGGTTAAAACGGCAGAGTGTGCATGACTGGCCCACAACATTGGGCTAGCCACTCCTTCCCGACCCGACCACTTGCCCACCCCCAACCCAGCACTTCTTTTGCTTTCTTGGTATGTATACCATTTTATTCGTCTGCTTCTCGCACTGCGAGAAAGCAGTGGGGCGACGATCCTCCATCCACGTGGAGGAGCCACACCTGGTACACTTGCAGATTCTAAATCTTTTTGTGGACATGTGCTTCTATCTTCTCCCAAAAACACAGCATTTATCATAAACACCTTTTTGGGACAGATAACTGCATTACAGCTATATCAGGTAAAAATGGCTCCAACACCTTGCAGCCACCCTCTTCAATGTTCGCTTCCTTCCCCTCCACTAGGAAGTTGTGTTTGGTTTTCTTAACTACAACTTTTGAAATGTCCCCTTTTGGACAGATACTTGGCTTAAACAGGCATTATCACCTGCCTAGAGATCTCAGTTCAAGTCAGCTACAAAATCATTAATTTAAATCGATTTTCCCAAGCAATGGATTGGATTTGCTGTTATCTGTAAAGACAGCCTTAATGGCTCCATTAACTCCGCTTTATATGTCGGAATCGTAGAAGCACTACAGTGTTCTTGCATCATTTCACCAGAGTATTATCTTTCCTTTTTACTTGTTTATGCCTTATGCCCCCTCCTAAATTCCAGAAGTATGTGTTCTCTTACTGTTTCACTTAGGGGAATATATGCTTGATTTTCCAAGTCTAATAACCATTGGTGACTTCAGAATTCACATTAAAAACCAGAATGACAAACATAGCGGCTAAGCTACAATCATCATTAGAAGACAAACGCACTTTAGCCAAAAGATCCCATTCTTGGATGGTTCTCCAATCCTATACATTATTACGACCGGCAGAAAACCTCAGTACAACATATTCGCCTCACTTGAAACGAACGTTAATGGTGATTAGTTTTAGGGTATTACCAAGTTTGGCCGATCAACCTGCATGGAAGTATAAAGGCATCAAAACATGTAGCTTATGTGGTGCAGCAAAGCAAGATTTCATCCATCTCACCTGTGTCTGCCCCATCTTAAAATCAAACCGAGTATTGCTACTAAAAAAACCCTTGAATAATACGGGCATTCAAACTTGCAGATCGGCCTTCATCAAAGGACTTGGCACAACAGACCCTCAGTTGACCTGTAAGATGATGAAATTGTTATTACTTTATGAAGAAAACAAAAGGCCGAAGGAATCAGACACTTCCAATCCAGTAATGTCTAGCAACCACATTGAAATTTTAAATGTTTTTTAATGTCAATATCTGATGAAACATTAATTTCGTCAACAATTTTATGATATAGAATCATGTTTTGCTTTTAATTGTTAACATGATAAGAATACTGTCTTTAGCTTTTGGGATAAAATAAGTAACATGCTCTTTTTCTATATTTTAAATCATTTTGACGTTTGTAATTTGTTGAACCTCGACTCCTATCATGACATACTTATGGTTTTTATTAACTTAAACAATAAAGTGTTAATTGATTGACACATTAAAAACCCTAATGAACTCCCAGACCAAAAGTTTATTCGGATCATAAAATTCTTTGAAGCGTCACAATAGGTCCAGGGGACCAAACCCATCACAGACAAAACACTTAATTCGATCTGGTCGTCAAATAGCTGAATTTCATTCACGGACTCTGGTGTGATGCCTGTAAGATAACTATCTGATTGATTTTCAAATTAAGCAATACAAAACCGCAATTCTGCCAAAGACCCCATTTTACTCAACTCAAGTGAGTGTAAGAAAATATTTTGAGTAATGTAATCAGGGCACTATATCCTCTAGTAAGCAGTTCCTTTAGGTTGAAGATGGTTTCTGAAGCTCTAAAGTTCTTTAATACCTCATTTCTGCAAGCTCTGGATCAAGCGCTCCCTACCAAGTCTCAGAAACACCATACATATAGAGCCCCAGCAAATGGTTTTCTAACAACCTAAGGAAGTGAATTAACCCTAAGACAACAGTAGGGCAACTGGAGAGTCTCTTTTGACAAGGTAGACCTTATGACATATAAACAGGAGCTCAAAATGAATAAAATACTTATTCAAGGCCAGTCTTTCTATGCAGAAAAAATCTTCAGTCTAACACCGCTAGAGTGCTGTCTAAAAAAATGAAAACATTCCTCAGTCCATGTTGCGCACTCACAACTGCCCTTTCATCCCAAGAATTTCAGATAGAACTTGCTTAATTGATCTCTTCTTAAATATCAATAATTACACAACTTTTCACTCCACTTTACCTTCTTACTCTTGGGGCTGTTTTCTACCCACAGAGCTTTCAGTTTTAGTTTATGTAATTGCTTCATATTTTGCTGACACGGCAAAACAAAAATTACAAAAAGACATTACATATAAATCTAATTGTCATTATACCACAACATAATGTTATCCCTTTCAAATTATGATGATCACTAATACAAACCAAAAAACATTATACAAAAACCTCACATCAAGTGGCAGTTCTAAAATTGTTTCACTAAAGAAGTATCACAAAACAACATGAGAAACTGTCGGATCTGACACATCCCCAAACGAAATCTCTTCAGAATTATAATGATGCACAAAGGGGTCCACCTCCTGTTAGCCGTGATTCAGAGAATGATCAAACACAGAGTGAAGGGAGAGCAGGCGAGGGAAAGGGTATTTGGAAAGGGGGACAGCAGGGAGTTTGAAATCTGCAAGAACAAGGAAACACTCATTAATTCTGTGCACAAATACTACACCATAGGAAACCAGGCATACCAGGTATTCCACCTCACACATCAAGAATTCAAACACCTGATTGCCTGCTGAAACCTGTAATCACAAAAATAGAAAGATTTTCACTAATCCTTCCTGCTCAAATCCACAACACCAAATAAAGATAGTAACATGACTAATCCATATTCCTACATACTTCACACAACATATAACAGAACATCGACATGTAGAACACAAAATGGTCTAGGAAAGTCTTGTAAGGAATCTTCTTGGGAACAAGAAATAATCCTAGTAAACATTTCAGAGTCTCGTAATTTCTTTCCTAGTCTTCACGCTCCCAATGCAAGCTTCTCCAAAAACAGGTATAAAAAAACTCCCACGTGAGTTCAGATCAAAGATAATAAACAATATATGCAAATGGAGTTTGCATCCAAAGGAAAAAAGAACCAAAAACGTGCTGAGAGTAAATTAATATATCCAATCCAGGAATTAGTTCGTAATCACCACTCTAGCATAAAGTAAACATGTATGACCCTCCTCACTCTCTGGTGAGCACCAGTGTTTGGAAAAAAGAGCTGCCTGCTCTTTGCTCTGATTAAGGACCGCTTCCCAGGGTTGGATTGGGATTGAAAATCAGCCCGGGCACGCAACAAAACAAAAAAAATCGGCCCACATTTGCATAAATCACTCTTCAAATCACTGTTTTAGCGTAAACTTATAAAAAAACTTTGAGGGGGGGAGTAGAAAAATGCACACATTCGTTTACACTGGTGAAACAAGTGAGGCCACTTCTACTCAGGCCCCCTGCCCCCGCTCAGTATGTGCACACATTAATGGGCTGACCAGCGAGACAAAGGGAGTGATACCTCTGCCTGTTGCTAAACGGAGGTAATGAGCGCTCATCTGCCTCTAGAGAGGCCACTCAGACACCCACTGGGCCGCTGGCTGTATTCGAACAATAGAGACAGCGCCCTAATGCACCCCAGACTGCTCAAAAAAGCAGCCCACAGCAGAACTCGGACGCCGGCCCCTTGGGCATTGCCCGAATGCCCGCATTACCAATCCTACGCTGCCGCTTCCAGATCTGCGACTCCACGCATGAAACTAAGCAGTAAAAATGATTAATATCCCCTAAGAACAGCCCTACAAGGCTGTCTCATTCAGGCACAAAGACCCCCCACCGGGGCTCCGCAGTGCCAAGTAAATTAAACCTTGAATGGTTTCAAAAAGCGGACCGCTCTGCTTCGGCTTCCCTCCATCCTTACCTCAGGAAGAAAAAGGCACGAAGGTGCCCAGGAACGTTTCACCCATGGGACTGGCTCAGCATCCATGAGACCTCCACACCACCAAACAACTGGAAAGCACACTCCATCTCCAACAATCAATTATGCACGGAAATCCTTGTGTGTCCTCCATTTTTATCCCATGAGCCTCCAGCTGATGGCGCCATGGGATTTGTAGTCTCTCCTCTCCCACATCGCACTCGGAAGGCGCCGGGCCCGTAGTTCCTGACAGAAACAGTTATTACCTTTTAGTCTAACAATTAACAACAAGATACTAGTTAAGTTATGTAATGCAACATATTGAACATATTGAACAGATATTTATACAATACCCTGAATAATAATAAGAGAGAAAATATGTTTTGTAACCGACTGGAAACATACCATATTATCTGCCTCATAAATAATTATTTGTTCTTGTATATTAATTGTTCCTGTTCTTTTCTAATCCATTGTCAAAGGCTTAACCGGTTATGATACGATCTTGTTAATTCTCTATACATTTCTGGTGCTGTTGGGTCATGAAACAGCAAATCTTTACTTCTCTTTAAACGTAGAATAACAGTAACTCCTGTTAGAAACTGGGTTTTAAATTGACAGGGATATGATCCCTACCCAAGCAGCAACCACACTCTATGCAGTGTAAGAAGTAGGAAAATCCTAAAGTAACATGTGCTCACCCTGTGATAGCTTGGCACAGAGCAGTCAGGCTTAACTTAGAGACCATGTGTAAACTATTAGTGCAAAACGTTAAAGAGTAAAACAGTGAAAGCACCACTCAAAAATATTCCTCACCAGGCTAGGAAAATGGAGATTACTGTAATAAATAAAACAAGACCAAAAAAACAAAAATTCAATAGGTAGAACTTGAGATATGAATCTTTTAAACAAAAAGAAAAAACTGTAAAATAGTGCTTAGAAGCAATAAGTGCTTTCTTGGGATAACTGGTCGTGCCGGACCAGGACAAAGTAAAAAATGCAGGCCAACTGTGATGGAGCACGGCTGGACCCAGTGAGGCCTGCTGAACAAAGTTCTTTGATCCTGGCTGCATCCAATCCGAAGTTGCAGGCCACCGCTGAAGCGATGTGTCTGTGTCAATCCATGCAGTTAGGATTTTGAATTAGGGTTCCAGAAACACCATCTAATCTCTTTCCAATTGGAAATTACACTTGTCATGAGGTAATACCAATCTCATCCTGTAGGAGAGCTAGGCTTTGCAGTAGAGAAAAATGACTTAGGCCCAGGGGGTGTGGCCTGAGGAGGCCCTAGGAGACTGCATCGAGGAGATCGCTACTGCACCACACCACACCAGCCAGCTATATTTCTCCGCTATACGCCACAAACAATTGAGCTGGAAGGAGTCATTCCCTCCACTGTTATCTGACAGCAGGCTCCAACACAGAAAGAAAACGCAGGTGCGCCATTCTGTTCTAAGTCTAATGGTTTTCTGGGCAAGCACTATCCGTTTTATTTTAGTTTTTTTTATTGTTCCTTGTTTTCTTGCTATGGGTCACTGCAGATGTAGCAGTTATTGAGCGTGCCTTGTCGCAGGTGGCCAGTGCAGTGCACTTCACCCTGCATTTCCTACTTGCGGGCGTGACTATCTTTAACTGGAAGCCGAACCTTATTTCGCCTTACTACACCTCCTGGCTGACCTGGTCACTGGGTCGCTCCATCCCGCTGGGGGGCTAAAATCCCCAATAATCCCCAACCTCCCTTGCGCCTGGAGCAAGTATAAAACAGCGATTCTGGCCCGTGCCGCGGGCCGCGCACGGGGATGCGCCCAGGCAGTCCCGTCCACGCCTGTCTGGGCCCAGAGGAGGCTGAGCTTGGCCACCCCTTTAACTCCTTCCATAAGAACCTACAGAAGACAGAATGTGGGGAGAAAAAGGTAAATACAACAATAACTGAGGGGAGCATATCTCTACATTGGATTCCTTCTTGGTGAAAGCCACCTCAGCTAGTGCTAATCAAATCGCACTGACTGAGAAGAGAATGTCGCTGGGAGGGGGTAATCCACTAGAGCCCATTATTGGTAAGAATAAGGCACCGGAAAACAGTGACATACAGCCAGGTGCAGGAGCTGTCGGGGCAGACCATCAGGATCTATTAGCAACGTCCTTGCCATCACCACACCCTAGTCCTGTACCCCCAGCTACAGCAAAGGGGAAAATACTATCAAAAAGGAAATGATACCCTCAAAAACTTAGTACACACAAAAAAGCACACAAAAAACAAGGAAATTGAACGCAAGTCTGAGTGTGCCAGACAATACAGACCATACACCCGAGCTAAGTGTGCCAGCTGAAATGTCACAGCGATCTTTTTAGGACACTATGTCGGACTAATTAACAGCCCTGCTACAGCCCATACTGTCACACCTGACAGCAATAGAAGGCATGCTAAAAACCCTAATGATTGACCAAAAAGCGAATGGTTTGTCACTTATAACCAGAGATACAACCCCTGTGCAATCATCCAGTAATACCATGTTAGTACCCTGCACCCTGTAGGAAAACATAAACAGGATTAATTAATTCTTCCAAGGTAACCAGGAGGCCTTCGGGCCAAAATCCAATACAGTATATGACTCCAACAGAAGAGAGAGAAGTGGACACACAGAGAATGGAACTTTAGAACCTATGGCAGATAAAAGTGGTATGAGGAGCTCATTGAGGGAGTGGCTACTAGCCCCTGCTGATCCTAATAGTTCTCACAAAATACCCAACACGAGGAGTCTAAATAAAGGGGGGCAAATTAGTCGAAGGGTTTTATGCTTGCCACCTGCCGCATGTCCTTACATGCTAATCCTGATAAATGTCCCAACCCTTACTTCAGACCAACAAGAAACAACTACCCAACTGATGGATAAATCGAGACACTGGCTAACAAAGACTGTAAGACTTCCACCATCCGTTTATGACCATTTAATTATGGCAAGAACAATTTCTTGGGTAGGCAATTCTAAAACGTGATCGAGTGAGATTGCGTAGTACTGAATTTTAATAACACATACGTAGTAGGGCAAATACTACCGCTACTCCCTACAGCAGGAACAACATGCTCAAAGATTTATGCCGTCCCACTTGGCTTCTTCTATAAGCCATTGTTCTCACATAGTCCCCTCATGTCTAGGGCTTCATTGCAGGGGAGCAATGAAAGGTTTTGCCTACCAAGGGAGGACAACTGCTTTTTATTTACTGCCAATAGATACCCATCTCTAACAGACCTAAATAGCTGCGATTGACTACCCCGACCTGTGACACCTGAAATTAGCTGTTATATGGAAGATAGTAATTGGCTTGAAGAGCCATATGTAAGAAAATACAGTTTTGCGATTCTCAAATTGCGAATTCCTGAGAATCGCAATTTGAGAATCGCAAAATGCAATGTATGTGGGATTTGCAAAATAATTTTGGGAATCCCACATATTCCTTATTTGCGATTCGCAAATTGAGATTAGCAAATAAGGAATACCTTCCCATTCATTCCTATGGGCTAGGAGGCCCATAGGAATGAATGGGAAAACATTCTTAATTTGCGATTCTCAATTAAAGAATCGCAAATTGAGAATGCTATTTCAAGGGTACCAGGTTGTTAAAAGGACACCTTGTTGCACCCCTGAAATGTTCCTGTGTACACATGTGGCACACATACATGCCCTAAGGGCATGTATGTGCGCCACATGGCACTTTCAAAAATACAAACATGTGCATTTTTTAGTGTAATCGCAATTTACCACCAACTTGAAGTTGGTGGTAAATTGCGATTCCTTAAGGCCAAATCGCACTTTCTATTGTGCTTCTTACATGGCATTTAATGAATCGCAATTTGCGATTCCCTAAATGCAATCACAAAATAGGGAATCCCACATTTGCGATTCCTTATTTTGCGATGTGGTTTTTGTGTGCTACATTGCACACTGCTAATTTGAGATCGCAAACGCTGCACTTCTGCGAATTATGGTGATTGAGATCGCAAATTGGCTTCATACATATGGTCCCTTGTCACTTCCCAAATCCCTGTAATGGCAAACCAAATTGTAGCATGAGAAAGGGTTGATTGGATCGTCAAACAATCCACTGTTGATATGTTCCCCTCAATATCAATACATTCTAGCCCCCAGTATTTGACATCCAGTAAAGAGATGGCAAGAGTGATTCCAAAACCTAACCTCTATTACACCTTGCTTTCCTGGAATATAGCTGGGTATAAAAATAAAAAGACAATAAGGAATGGTATAATGTAGTCGCACCCCATCAAATCCTATGCTTCCAAGAGACGTGGGAAGTGGACCCCATTTTTGTTAATGGTTATCAATATTTTAACAAACCGGCCATCCCATTAACAAAATGAAGAGCTAAAGGGGGACTGTTGACATGTATATCTAACACAATCTTATTCAACGTAGAACGCTTTATTAATGAATCACCATTTTTCCGCATCATTATACTAGATAGCAACCGTAGCTTAAGTTGGTTGATAATAAATTATTATTACAACAATTTTGTGACCCCACAAGAGGTGGTAAAGTACCTTGAAGAAACATTAGAGGACATAATACAAGCAAAACCACTTTATTGTATATGGGCGGGCAACATTAATATAGCAAAATGCACGAACGGAGACTATCGCATGTGCCAACAAATCTCACAAAATGATGGTTTAAATGATCACTTCACTCACACCACCTATGGAAATGCTCTGAATAATCTTTTGATGGTATGGCAGTTGGAGATTAGGACAAGGAGAACCCACAACATTGGCCAAACAATTTTGACTTTTTACAGGGGGGAGGCCACCTCGGTGATCGATTACATAATAACATCTACTTCTAGTGAGAATAATCAAGCCGAGGTAAACACAAGAACGACAGAATTTAGTGATCATGCTAACATTTCCCTAATGCTGCCTTGGAAAGCCCAATGTATAACTAAAAAGTGTACCATAATCTAAAAAGTGTACCATAATCCCCAAACCTGTCTTAGCTAGAAGAAACGGCTACTCCTTAAAATTGAGCAAGGCTGACAAAGGGCTCTTTTTCTCCTGATTGATACAGTCAAATTAAGATGAGGTTAGCTTTTGCTTTACCCCTAGTAGTCAAAGCATTTTCGAAGACATTAGAAGGCATTAAGCACCAACTGACTCGCCTCTCGGGTGCAGGTAAACAGCTGCAAAATCGCTGGTTTGATAATACCTGTTCAAAAGCCTCTGTCAACCTTCCCCAGGCATTAAAAGCTAACCCACGGGATACATTACAAATCAAAAATCTGAAAGAGATCTATAAAAGTGCTGTGAAAAACCGGAAAAAACAACTACGATCTGAAGCATGGGAGAAACTAAGGACAGCAGCCAATGACAGTAATACTAAATCCTTCTGGGAAGTGGTCAATGCAGCATTTCTGCAAGAAGCTGGTGGCCCCTCCACAGACGTATGCATAGAGGAAAATACATGGATGGATCACTTTCAAAAAATCTTCCAAAAGCCGAATATAAGTCTCACTGTAGAACGGCCAGACAGGACAAGACATAATTCCCCTCTAGTTTATAATATGGCTGAGGTAGAGCGTGCACTGCCACAAGCTTCATCATTAAAGGCAGCAGGCAAAGATGGGGTACCTGTTGACATATTCCTGAATAATTGAACCTTCTGTGCCCCTCTACTCACTTTAGTATTCAATGCCATTGGCATTGAGTGCCCCTTCCGTCATGGAAACAGTCCATTATTGAACCGATATTCAAAAAAGGAGATGATACCGATCCTGCTAACTATCGGCCAATCACATTAATTGATAGTATGGCCAAAAAGGTAATGGGCCGAATATTGTTAAACAGAATGGAAGACTGGGCACGTGAGAAGGGCATCCTGGCGGAGTTCTAAAATGGATTCTGGAAAGGCAGAGGGACCGTGGATAAATGTCTGAACTTGGCACTCTTAGCAGGGAAGTACACACAGGCCAGGCATGAGGATCTCTATATGGCATTCATGGATCTCTCTACCGCATTCGACTGTGTTAACCATAATAAGTTGTGGCAAGTTATGGAGCAAATGAGGGTAGAGGCAGCAATAATCTGTTTTATATGACAATTGTATGCAGGTGCTACAGCAAAGGTCCGCCACGGTATGCAGGGTGAATGCACCAGACTCTTTAACATAAAAAATGGTATAAGGCAGGGCTGCGTACTTGCACCCTTTTTGTTTTCATTGTATACCAATAAACTAAATGAGTACCTGGTTGAAAAGTTAATAGACACCTGATTGCAATTACAACGCGATTTCCCATCCTGCTGTATGCAGACGACGCGGTCCTGTTGGCACACTCTTATAGCCCCTTAAAATTGCATCACCCAGTGTGTATCTTTTATGGAAAACCTTAGTTTACATGTGAACAAAGCAAAGTCTTTTATTATGTGTAATGGAAAAGCAAAAAGAAAGGAAATTATGCTATCGCTCAGAGAAAAGTTGGTATTGTAGCTAACCTCTCATATCTAGGCATTACCTTTGATAATAATTTAGACTGGAAAATAATGCTGTCTTCGAGGGCTGGACAGATGAATAAAACTATAGCTGCAATCCTCAGGTTTGCATCAAACTTGGGCAACAAACCAATACCAGAGATGGTTAAAATCTACCTGGCAAAAACAGTTTCTGTGGCTACATATTGGACAGCAATTTGGGGTAAAACCAAAGTGGACACCCTTCACAAAATAGAGGATAGGTTAACCAAGAGGTTACTGTCCACCCCTAAGGTGTGTACCAAGGTAATTACACACAAAGAACTAGGCTTACCCTATATTTCCTATACAGTCAAACTGGCTCCCTTGCTACTTTGGTTGTCAATTTGGAAACGTGAGGCAGTACAGATAAATCGATGTATTATAAAAGATTTCACGAAATAGGCTTTCGAGTATAAAATAATATGGCAAAATTATTTAATGTGCACTCTGGACTCTCTGGGGTTGGTGGCCCTTTATGACGACCCCGTGCCATGTGAATCCTTTTCAAAGGCGAAACTAATAAATTAATTTTTAGAGAAATGTGCACAAGAAAGAGAGCTGAGAAATAAAGATAAAGCCACAGTAATTGCATATAACAAGAGAACGCCTTTGGTGCACGGTCTATCCTCGCACTTTGCTTGTGTAACCAATAATTCCCATCGACTCATTTTAATAAGGTTTTGGTTGGGATATGTAATTTTAATGCTGGGTTTCCCAGCGAATGTGTTCTCTGAGGCACAAATGGGACGATGTCCTTGTGACTCCCAATCAAAACAATCAATTATACACATATTGTTTTTTTGTCAGTTTTATGAGACAGAGTGGAAAAGATTTATCATCCCATTTCTGAAGAAATTTTATTTGCGTAATTAAATTGTAGCACTGGCTGTTATGTTACAATAAGAGACTCCAAAAGTCTGCCTGACGGTGGCCTCGTTTTTGTGTACAGCACTAAACACTCGCAAATTAGCAAACATGTGATCAAATTTTAAAACCTATATAATATGCACAGCTGGAATAAATCTAAATGTATTAAGATGCAGATGAACCAGTGAGTTGATGTATATGCTATTTTTAAGGGTTTCAGGATACATTTTTAGATATCAGCCTTTTTATGATAACTTATTGATATGTTTGTATATTTTTATCTGAACTTTTTATGCATTTGTTTCTCAATGCAAAAAAAAGTATTAATTGATTGATTAACTTTGAGAGTTTTTCACTAGCAGGACATGTAAAGCTTAACTCCTCCGCTGCGCCGAACGTTCCGCGCTGGTGCGGAACGTTCTATTGCGCGGACGGTGCCGGAACATTCAGCGGACGTGCGCAGCACTACCGAGGTAGTGCACGCGACGTCCGCTGAACGTGCGCCGCACGGAAGGGGTTAAAGGCACATGTCCTGTCTTTTAAACACATTGCACCCTGCTCTGGGGGTTGTTAAACGCCTACCTTAGGGATGACTTATAAGTATACAAAGCAAAGGTTTGGGCCTGGCAAAAGGTTTATTTTTGCAGGTTGACATGGTAGTGTAAAACTGCACATACAGGCTCTGTAGTGGCAGGCCTGAGACATGGTTAAGGGGCTACTTAAGTCGGCGGCACAATTACAGCTGCAGGCCTACTAGTAGCATTTAATATACAGGCCTTGGGAACCTGGCGTACCACTTTACCAGGGACTTATACGTAAATTAAATATGCCAATTGGGATGAACCAATGTTACCATGTTTATGGGAGAGAGCACAAGCAACTTAGCACTTGTTAGCAGCGGTAATGTGCACAGAGTCACAAAGCTAGCAGAAACGAGGTCAGAAGAGTAGAGGAGGTAGGCAAAAAGTTGAGGGGAAGACCACCCTGAGGCGGTGAGGCCTAAAATCCCCAAAGACAAAGTTTATAATAATGTATAATAACCACTGATAAAAAGGAGGCGTATGTGTTAGATTTTATCTTTCACAAGCAGAATCAACTTAAGTCCATTGAAAAAAATTTACTTCCTAAATCATCTATTCCAATGTTTTTGTCAGAGTTTCAAAAAGTTTTTACACAGATGCAATTATATTCCCTTTTTTAACATTTCATTACTAACCTTAGTAATTCACATAAGCAATGATGCTAGATTATCTGTACACCAGGAGTAACTTTCTCTTCCTCTTGTTTCCAAAATATTTACTCCATACAAGCAGATAAGAAAGTATCAGCATGCATGTTTTATAACAGTGACAAGAGTTGTTTAGATGTGCAAAACCGTTATAAAGTGCTTGATAAGGAGGATAAATATAAGATAATAAAGTGCAACATGCCCTGTCAGCAGTGATTTAGATTGATTATGTTTAATATATTTACTATATCTGCAATTTCATTCTTTTCATTGCAATAAAAAAAAAGAATTCCCAAACAGTAATATAGTCTGATATTGTCACATTTAAAACATAAATCATTAGTTTATGTAATTGACAAATCAGTAGTTTTCTATGAACAGATAGTAACCGTCGTTCTCTCTCAAATCCAAGAATTGTGCCTATTCCAAGCAGATAAGAAAGTGTCAAACTAATGGTTTGACAAAGAGACAAAAAAACATGTCAGTGCCCTCCTTTGCTTTGAAGACTTATTATTCCTCGATTTTTCATAGAAGCAGGCCCTTGGCCCAGTATTGCCTTCAACATCCATCTTCCAATACTACTAGTTTGTATAGATTATGTATTAAATATTGTTGTATGGTTTATAATGTGTCTGCATCAAATGAGCAAATTGACTTATTTTACCACAATCTTCCAAATCACTTTTTATAGCCGATTCTTTAACCAGACATTTTTTTTCTTATGGGAAATGCAACTTTCACTCATGTTAGATATTATTGCTATGACCAGGCCTTCCATAATTTTATGAATGTTATCGATTCACGGAACTGGATTATTTGACCAGAACTGGTACTTTATTGAATGTCTGAGCAACCCTTGAACCGCAATAGTGAGGCAAAACCAGTAATTCAGGATTCTTTGCTGGTACTTAATTCTAATATTCGTCAGACCCAGCCCAAGCCTTAGCAGACAATTTACTGTGCCTCCCGGTAGCCCAAGACATTTTTTCTAGATATTGATTTCTACAGTCTGGAAATAGGTTACATTATTCTCAAACAGGATTTCGTAGAGCCACAAGTTAGTTATTTTGGAGTTATAGGTATCCCTCAAACTTTGACAGACTTATGACCTAATACAGAGCCATCCTTACTAAAGAACCTGCGGAACACTTTAACACTGTTCTGTCGGTCAGTATGTGGCGTGAATTCAAGATTGCTTTTGAAGAGGAGACCCAATTACCTATACTCTTTCACTATCTCCAGTTGTTCTCCGTTAGTCAAGCACTTCGGATTTATTTTCTGATTAGTGTTATTTGAAAATACCATTACTTTTGTTTTAAAGACGTTTATAATCAAACCTATCTTACTACCTAATTCGATTATTTTCCAGGCACCTTCACAAAGCTGTGTTATTTATTTTCATTGACCTGGAGGAATTTGCCAGTGTTCCTTTTTTTCTGAAAGTGGTCACACTTGGTAGTGTCAAAAGTCTTAAATAGGGCTATGTATGATGTGTAAAGTGGCTGGTTTCTTTTGAATGCAGATTCCTCAACCAGTAAGTTTAATGCAAGACACCCATCCCAAGGTGAATAAAAAGTTCCTATATCCCAGTTTCGTCTTAGGTAGAACCTCCTCCTTTTCCACCCATTGTTCCAGGGCTTGCAACAGACATTTGCACATACATTTAACTTGTTATATCCAATAATGTTATCATGTGATAATTCTTTGGGAGAGTAAGTCTCTTTATTTTTTTAGCACCCTTATAATGCCTTTCCAGGAATCTGGGATTATATTTCTATTGATTATTGATGCAAACACAGGGGTGAAAAATGTAGCCCACAGTTTAGGGTCCAGTTTTTTTAATTTCTGGCAGATAAGCCGTTATTTCTTTTATAGCTCGGATTAAAGCAATCTGGTCCTCTTTTAAAATATCATACCTTTGAGGAACAGCATTATTGGTTCCTTTTTATTTACATTTCTTGCTCTGTATCTCCGATATATACTTAATCCAATCCTCTTCATCTACTGGGTTCACTTCTGTCTTCTTCTTATCTCCCCCCCCCCACCGGGTTTTACCAGCAACATCCCAGAAAGACTTGACTTTCCTTTTTTGAAGAGCCATTAAAACCTTGGTTTATATATTTTCTTTATCATTTCAAGAGACCCTTATACACTCCTTTCTGAAATCCGTTCTATATTGTCTTATTAAGGACTCCCCCTAGTATTGGCACATTTGAAAACATCCATTATGTTCTTATTCATCTTAGCTTTAGCTTTCTCTTTGTGTGACCACAGTGTTCCCTTCGGCCTCTCTCCATCATTTACTAACCTGGATGCAAGACATCTCACAGTGCATATGATTTTTCCATATACCTTCAATATGGCTTGTGGAGTTATCTCCGTATAAGATGTCAAGAGATCATGTTTGCTGTTTGGCTTTTTAGTTTTGCTGACCATATGATCCTTTGTTTGATCATAAATCGAATTTGAAGCTATTCTCCTTAAAATTGAGCAAGGCTGACAAAGGGCTCTTTTTCTCCTGATTGATACAGTCAAATTAAGATGAGGTTAGCTTTTGCTTTACCCCTAGTAGTCACAGCATTTTCGAAGACATTAGAAGGCATTAAGCACCAACTGACTCGCCTCTCGGGTGCAGGTAAACAGCTGCAAAATCGCTGGTTCGATAATACCTGTTCAAAAAGCCTCTGTCAACCTTCCCCAGGCATTAAAAGCTAACCCACGGGATACAATACAAATCAAAAATCTGAAAGAGATCTATAAAAGTGCTGTGAAAAACCAGAAAAAACAACTACGATCTGAAGCATGGGAGAAACTAAGGACAGCAGCCAATGACAGTAATACTAAATCCTTCTGGGAAGTGGTCAATGCAGCATTTCTACAAGAAGCAGGTGGCCCCTCCACAGACTTATGCATAGAGGAAAATACATGGATGGATCACTTTAAAAAAATCTTCCAAAAGCCGAATATAAGTCTCACTGTAGAACGGCCAGACAGGACAAGACATAATTCCCCTCTAGTTTATAATATGGCTGAGGTAGAGCATGCACTGCCACAAGCTTCATCATTAAAGGCAGCAGGCAAAGATGGGGTACCTGTTGACATATTCCTGAATAATTGAACCTTCTGTGCCCCTGTACTCACTTTAGTATTCAATGCCATTGGCATTGAGTGCCCCTTCCGTCATGGAAACAGTCCATTATTGAACCGATATTCAAAAAAGGAGATGATGCCGATCCTGCTAACTATCGGCCAATCACATTAATTGATAGTATGGCCAAAAAGGTAATGGGCCGAATATTGTTAAACAGAATGGAAGACTGGGCACGTGAGAAGGGCATCCTGGCGGAGTTCTAATATGGATTCTGGAAAGGCAGAGGGACCGTGGATAAATGTCTGAACTTGGCACTCTTAGCAGGGAAGTACACACAGGCCAGGCATGAGGATCTCTATATGGCATTCATGGATCTCTCTACCGCATTCGACTGTGTTAACCATAATAAGTTGTGGCAAGTTATGGAGCAAATGAGGGTAGAGGCATCAATAATCTGTTTTGTATGACAATTGTATGCAGGTGCTACAGCAAAGGTCCGCCACGGTATGCAGGGTGAATGCACCAGACTCTTTAACATAAAAAATGGTATAAGGCAGGGCTGCGTACTTGCACCCTTTTTGTTTTCATTGTACACCAATAAACTAAATGAGTACCTGGTTGAAAAGTTAATAGACACCTGATTGCAATTACAACGCGATTTCCCATCCTGCTGTATGCAGACGACGCGGTCCTGTTGGCACACTCTTCTAGCCCCTTAAAATTGCATCACCCAGTGTGTATCTTTTATGGAAAACCTTAGTTTACATGTGAACAAAGCAAAGTCTTTTATTATGTGTATGGGAAAAGCAAAAAGAAAGGAAATTATGCTATCGCACAGAGAAAAGTTGGTATTGTAGCTAACCTCTCATATCTAGGCATTACCTTTGATAATAATTTAGACTGGAAAATAATGCTGTCTTCGAGGGCTGGACAGATGAATAAAACTATAGCTGCAATCCTCAGGTTTGCATCGAACTTGGGCAACAAACCAATACCAGAGATGGTTAAAATCTACCTGGCAAAAACAGTTTCTGTGGCTACATTTTGGACAGCAATTTGGGGTAAAACCAAAGTGGACACCCTTCACAAAATAGAGGATAGGTTAACCAAGAGGTTACTGTCCACCCCTAAGGCGTGTACCAAGGTAATTACACACAAAGAACTAGGCTTACCCTATATTTCCTATACAGTCAAACTGGCTCCCTTGCTACTTTGTTTGTCAATTTGGAAACGTGAGGAAGTACAGATAAATCGATGTATTATAAAAGATTTCACGAAATAGGCTTTAGAGTATAAAATAATATGGCAAAATTATTTAATGTGCACTCTGGACTCTCTGGGGTTGGTGGCCCTTTATGACGACCCCGTGCCATGTGAATCCTTTTCAAAGGCGAAACTAATAAATTAATTTTTAGAGAAATGTGCACAAGAAAGAGAGCTGAAAAATAAAGATAAAGCCACAGTAATTGCATATAACAAGAGAACCCCTTTGGTGCACGGTCTATGCTCGCACTTTGCTTGTGTAACCAATAATTTCCATCGACTCATTTTAATAAGGTTTTGGTTGGGATATGTAGTTTTAATGCTGGGTTTCCCAGCGAATGTGTTCTCTGAGGCACAAATGGGACGATGTCCTTGTGACTCCCGATCAAAACAATCAATTATACACAAATTGTTTTTTTTGCCAGTTTTATGAGACAGAGTGGAAAAGATTTATCATCCCATTTCTAAAGACATTTTATTTGCGTAATTAAATTGTAGCACTGGCTGTTATGTTACAATTAGAGACTCCAAAAGTCTGCCTGACGGTGGCCTCGTTTTTGTGTACAGCACTAAAAACTCGCAAATTAGCAAACATGTGATCAAATTTTAAAACCTATATAATATGCACAGCTGGAATAAATCTAAATGTATTAAGATGCAGATGAACTAGTGAGTTGATGTATATGCTATTTTTAACGGTTTCAGGATACATTTTTAGATATCAGCCTTTTTATGATAACTTATTGATATGTTTGTATATTTTTATCTGAACTTTTTATGCATTTGTTTCTCAATGCAAAAAAAAGTATTAATTGATTGATTAACTTTGAGAGTTTTTCACTAGCAGGACATGTAAAGCTTAACTCCTCCGCTGCGCCGAACGTTCCGCGCTTGTGCGTAACGTTCTATTGCGCGGACGGCGCCGGAACATTCAGCGGACGTGCGCAGCACTACCGAGGTAGTGCACGCGACGTCCGCTGAACGTGCGCCGCACGGAAGGGGTTAAAGGCACATGTCCTGTCTTTTAAACACATTGCACCCTGCTCTGGGGGTTGTTAAAAGCCTACCTTAGGGATGACTTATAAGTATACAAAGCAAAGGTTTGGGCCTGGCAAAAGGTTTATTTTTGCAGGTTGACATGGAAGTGTAAAACTGCACATACAGGCTCTGTAGTGGCAGGCCTGAGACGTGGTTAAGGGGCTACTTAAGTCGGCGGCACAATTACAGCTGCAGGCCTACTAGTAGCATTTAATATACAGGCCTTGGGAACCTGGCGTACCACTTTACTAGGGACTTATACGTAAATTAAATATGCCAATTGGGATGAACCAATGTTACCATGTTTATGGGAGAGAGCACAAGCAACTTAGCACTGGTTAGCAGCGGTAATGTGCACAGAGTCACAAAGCTAGCAGAAACGAGGTCAGAAGAGTAGAGGAGGTAGGCAAAAAGTTGAGGGGAAGACCACCCTGAGGCAGTGAGGCCTAAAATCCCCAAAGACAAAGTTTATAATAATGTATAATAATCACTGATAAAAAGGAGGTGTATGTGTTAGATGTTATCTTTCACAAGCAGAATCAACTTAAGTCCATTGAAAAAAATTTACTTCCTAAATCATCTATTCCAATGTTTTTGTCAGAGTTTCAAAAAGTTTTTACACAGATGCAATTATATTCCCTTTTTTAACATTTCATTACTAACCTTAGTAATTCTCATAAGCAATGATGCTAGATTATCTGTACACCAGGAGTAACTTTCTCTTCCTCTTGTTTCCAAAATATTTACTCCATACAAGCAGATAAGAAAGTATCAGCATGCATGTTTTATAACAGTGACAAGAGTTGTTTAGATGTGCAAAACCGTTATAAAGTGCTTGATAAGGAGGATAAATATAAGATAATAAAGTGCAACATGCCCTGTCAGCAGTGATTTAGATTGATTATGTTTAATATATTTACTATATCTGCAATTTCATTCTTTTCATTGCAATTTAAAAAAAGAATTCCCAAACAGTAATATAGTCTGATATTGTCACATTTAAAACATAAATCATTAGTTTATGTAATTGACAAATCAGTAGTTTTCTATGAACAGATAGTAACCGTCGTTCTCTCTCAAATCCAAGAATTGTGCCTATTCCAAGCAGATGAGAAAGTGTCAAACTAATGGTTTGACAAAGAGACAAAAAAAATGTCAGTGCCCTCCTTTGCTTTGAAGACTTATTATTCCTCGATTTTTCATAGAAGCAGGCCCTTGGCCCAGTATTGCCTTCAACATCCATCTTCCAATACTACTAGTTTGTATAGATTATGTATTAAATATGGTTGTATGGTTTGTAATGTGTCTGCATCAAATGAGCAAATTGACTTATTTTACCACAATCTTCCAAATCACTTTTTATAGCCGATTCTTTAACCAGACACTTTTTTCTTATGGGAAATGCAACTTTCACTCATGTTAGATATTATTGCTATGACCAGGCCTTCCATAATTTTATGAATGTTATCGATTCACGGAACTGGATTATTTGACCAGAACTGGTACTTTATTGAATGTCTGAGCAACCCTTGAACCGCAATAGTGAGGCAAAACCAGTAATTCAGGATTCTTTGCTGGTACTTAATTCTAATATTCGTCAGACCCAGCCCAAGCCTTAGCAGACAATTTACTGTGCCTCCCGGTAGCCCAAGAAATTTTTTCTAGATATTGATTTCTACAGTCTGGAAATAGGTTACATTATTCTCAAACAGGATTTCGTAGAGCCACAAGTTAGTTATTTTGGAGTTATAGGTATCCCTCAAACTTTGACAGACTTATGACCTAATACAGAGCCATCCTTACTAAAGAACCTGCAGAACACTTTAACACTGTTCTGTCGGTCAGTATGTGGCGTGAATTCAAGATTGCTTTTGAAGAGGAGACCCAATTACCTATACTCTTTCACTATCTCCAGTTGTTGTTCTCCGTTAGTCAAGCACTTCGGATTTATTTTCTGATTAGTGTTATTTGAAAATACCATTACTTTTGTTTTAAAGACGTTTATAATCAAACTTATCTTACTACCTAATTCGATTCTTTTCCAGGCACCTTCACAAAGCTGTATTATTTATTTTCATTGACCTGGAGGAATTTGCCAGTGTTCCTTTTTTTCTGAAAGTGGTCACACTTGGTAGTGTCAAAAGTCTTAAACAAGGCTATGTATGATGTGTAAAGTGGCTGGTTTCTTTTGAATGCAGATTCCTCAACCAGTAAGTTTAATGCAAGACACCCATCCCAAGGTGAATAAAAAGTTCCTATATCCCAGTTTCGTCTTAGGTAGAACCTCCTCCTTTTCTACCCATTGTTCCAGGGCTTGCAACAGACATTTGCACATACATGTAACTTGTTATATCCAATAATGTTATCATGTGATAATTCTTTGGGAGAGTAAGTCTCTTTATTTTTTTAGCACCCTTATACTGCCTTTCCAGGAATCTGGGATTATATTTCTATTGATTATTGATGCAAACACAGGGGTGAAAAATGTAGCCCACAGTTTAGGGTCCAGTTTTTTTAATTTCTGGAAGATAAGCCGTGATTTCTTTTATAGCTCGGATTAAAGCAATCTGGTCCTCTTTTAAAATATCATACCTTTGAGGAACAGCATTATTGGTTCCTTTTTATTTATATTTCTTGCTCTGTATCTCCGATATATACTTAATCCAATCCTCTTCATCTACTGGGTTCACTTCTGTCTTCTTCTTATCTCCCCCCCCTCCACCGGGTTTTACCAGCAACATCCCAGAAAGACTTGACTTTCCTTTTTTGAAGAGCCATTAAAACCTTGGTTTATATATTTTCTTTATCATTTCAAGAGACCCTTATACACTCCTTTCTGAAATCCGTTCTATATTGTCTTATTAAGGACTCCCCCTAGTATTGGCACATTTGAAAACATCCATTATGTTCTTATTCATCTTAGCTTTAGCTTTCTCTTTGTGTGACCACAGTGTTCCCTTCGGCCTCTCTCCATCATTTACTAACCTGGATGCAAGACATCTCACAGTGCATATGATTTTTCCATATACCTTCAATATGGCTTGTGAGTTATCTCCGTATAAGATGTCAAGAGATCATGTTTGCTGTTTGGCTTTTTAGTTTTGCTGACCATATGAGGCTTTGTTTGATCTTAAATCGAATTTGAAGGCTACTCTACCAAGTATTACCAATTTAACAGAACAGACTAGTTATAACAGATGGTCACTTCCCATCAAATACTCGATGTGAAGATTGCTTACCAGGTAAAATTCTTCAGAGGAGATTACAGCATAATCGATAAAGGGGGGATGTGCTTCTGTTGTCATAAGTATGTCTCCCTGGCTGGTCTCCTTTAGTCCTACAATTTTTGTCAAATTAAGAGTTTCTAGGGCTGTAACCATTTGTTTTCTCCTTAAGGTCTCTGTGTGAGCCCACAATAATCTGTGTAGGAATACCCAGGCCTTTCAATTTTCTTAGATGGCACTCATCCTGAGATACTGGACTTGGGAATTGAGCATTAAGAGCTCCAAACTGAAGAATGGCAATCGTAGGTTACTTGGAGCCTATCCTGTCTATAAGAAGAACCAGGTCTTTTAATTGTTTCTCCTGGGATTTATTTGGTGGTAAATATGTATTTACCATAATTAGTCCTTTATCATTATAATTCTTATAGTGACCTTTAGGGGTCTTCATACCCAATTTTTCAATCGTTAGAAAATCTGGGAATTCCTTACAAATTCTCGCAATCCTAGGATAATTTTTTACCGTCACTGAGAGTGTTAGCCCACTAATAGGACTACTGAATTTCCCCTTCACCTCATACAGACCATACACCAGATAACCATTCATCATCACATCCTCAGTTTCCCATGTTTCCTGCAAAGCTATAATCATAACATATTTTTCTTTCAGTTTCGAGGTAAGAAATTTCCAAATACTTTTCCAGCCTGCTACTTTCCAAGACGGAAAGTGGATAACATCCTCATCAGGACCTCCAAAGTGGAGCTTTCAAGACCTGATTCCTTTAGTCGATTGCAGCGGCTGTCAGGTTCCAGTCTTTTGACTTAGTCGGGTGGGGGTCATTAATGTTTTATTGATATGTCTGCCTTGATCTGTTTTGGCAAGCAGTCTATAAACAATGCCAGTAAGACCTGAGGTTGTTGCTGTTTCACCCCAGCCTCCTTGGGCTGGTCTCAGTTTTGTTTCTAACTAGATGTTTGTTACTAGGTCTTTGTTGATAATTTTCATAAATATCATAGCTGATATGTATTATATATTCAGTGGAGTTGAATACTTCATCTGCTACAGTTCTTGAATTAAAAGTAAATCAGGGCATTTGGTCAGTTTGATGCTAGAGCTCTCTCTCCTGTGGAAGACAACCTAGGTCTTTCTTTGATGTATTTTTGGATAGTCTTGAAGAGCACTCCTAATAATTAGGATCCCTGATCTGTTTAAATATGGGTCAGAATACCAGTCTACGAAAATATCAATTAGCTGTAATACCCGTTTGTTGGCTTGATTAAAATCCATTAGGTTGTACTCCAGTTATTGACACACATTCCTGACAACCAGGCATGGCTTCTATCAGTGCATAAGCCCTATCGGGCTAGATTGCTTATCGGCATACTTGACGCAGGCTCAGGGTAATTGGATAAGAGGAGGTATTATTTGATGTTGTACTCTTTATGTGGCTCAAGAAACCAGTTCTCTGTATTTGTACTTATAAATCTTGAACTGAAGCAGCATCATATTGCGTGTTTATCAGCTTGGAACTTCTTTCCATAATCAATTAAATCATCCGTGAGTCTTAAACTGCTTTTTAGGTCTCGGCCTGGCCCAGCGCATGCGCTGTTCTTGGCCGAGACCTTTCGTAGGGCTCTGAGAAATGCTTTTGCCGGCGATCAGCTTGCTGGAACGCACACAAGAGCGCGCACGCACATGGGCGTTATAGCAAGCTGATCGCCGAAAACTCGCATTTCTCTTGTGTCTCTTTCACTGCCTCTTCTGCCTTTGCTGACCCGGAACAAAAAAGCATTGCTTCCCTACTGTTTATCCTTGTTCTTGTCACTTCCAGGAAGATTGCGGATACCCAGGGCTGTCTAATGGGTATTTCTTTAAATATTAGAAATGTGTGTTCTCGGCTGTGCAGCTCTGCCCTAGAAAAATTGCACGTTTATTACTCCCACCTTTGTTACTCAAAACATTTTAAGCGTAAAAAAACAATCGACTGAACAGTGAAGGCTTCCACCGGAGTGTTTTACAGCATTTTTTTTTTTTTTTAATGAGCGCAGCCACTCACTTATAGTTAAACACTACTTGTTCTCGTTTGCTCTGTTTATCATCACTATCCTTCACTGTTTTAATTCCCTATTTTCTCTTTTCTGTCGATCGTACTCTCTTCCATTTTGAGTCTGTCTTTCTCTATTATCTTTCAGTTTCCACCATCTAGCACCTTGCCCATTTAGTATTTTGCTCTCGTCCCCGTCTGCTTATTGCACCACAGCTCTTCCTTAATTCCTCTTTTTTTCCATCTCATGGTCCATCCTCAGTCTCTTTCTTATACCTCCTCTCATTGTTCTTCCCCTCGGATCAATGGACATGTGTCCTGCCTGCTCTTTCTTTCCACATTTGTGTTAATTGCTTTATTTTGCTTCCACCACCTTGCCATGCTTGTCCTACTTTCTATGTATGTTGTTTCTCTTCCATCCTGTGTTGTAATTTGTTTTTTCTCCTAAGCTAGTTTTTCTCACTCTGCAATTTCTTGCTCTCTTCTTGCCAGTCTCTCGATGCTTCTTCCTCCTTTTCCGTGCCCACATTTATTTTTTGGCTCTGTGTTTTCCCTAGTGTCCGCACTGTCTTTATTCTCCTGTGTATCGCCCTTTACTTATCTCTTTTGCTCCTGTCGCTAGATCCTTGTTTTTTTCCTCTCCACGCTCAGAGGCAGGACTCGGTATTGGGGCTGAACTCCCCGCCTCAGCCCGGGCGGGGTCTCCTCCTTTTATCACCCTTTTTTTCCAAAAGATAAAAAGCCCAGAAGTGCGGAAAGGGGTGCGTGTGTGAAAGTCTTCCCGAGGAGCCGGGCGCCGCCTCAGCATGTTTACCACACACGCAGACATGCACACACACATACAACACAATTACACACAAGCGCACACGCGCTCGGGTCAATTTGGGAAGTGTGCAATTGGATTGCACTTGTCTTTGCTTTGGCGCAAGTTATCGATACTGAAGTATAACGTGCTGATCGGTGCGGGCTGGGGAGGAGGAGGGTGGGTTGTGCAATTCAGTTAAACAGCTGGGGCTTTTGAGGGTTGCGCTGAGAAAAATGTAAATGAATAAATAAAGTTGGCAAGCTGCACTTTTGCATGGTACTTGTGCAGCCAGCGCAGGGTGGGCATTTCTCAGGACGCCCACCACCCCCTGCCTGCAATGTCAGCTGCTGGTACGTAGGTTTAACCACAGCAATTTATGACCGCATTGTGTCTGGGAGGCAGGCAGAGACTAATACAACCACACACACACACAACCACACACACAACCACACACACAACCACAACCACACACACAACCACAAACACACACACAAACACACACACAACCATACACACGCAAACAACCACACACACACAAACAACCACACAACCACACGCACAAGCACACACACATAAACACATACAACTACCAAGTTTGTCATACGGCTTTGTCCCCTGGTGCGGCAAAGATTTGCGTCTCCAGAACGTATTGCAGTCAAAAATTTATAAAGCAGTTTTTGATTTGCCAAAATGTGCTTCGCCCACACAGGTGAGACTGGAATTTGGTCTTCAGGATCTTAAATATAGGGCGATGAGTAACTTTATTAAATTCTGCCACACCCTCCGGCTATCCGAAGCGGAAACTCTAAATAGACTCTGCTGGGACGAAGTAAGGTCACAGAATGAGCAAGATACCCCAAATTCTTGGGGGAGTTACTTGAGCTCATCTTTGGCCACTTTGGAACTCCAACCAGCTTGGGACAACAAAATGGATCGAGTGTCCTTTAATAAAACTGTGAATGTCGCAAGCAAAAAGAAATCTTTATTGGAAGATAAATTTGCGCTCACAAAGAGACGGCATGGATGGACAGTCATGAATTCATACAGGTCTCTAAAGCCACAAGCCTACTTATCTGCCCATTTTAGTTCCTATTTAAAGATGTGCTTTCTAAAGTTCAGGATGGGGGTGTATGTCTCTAAGGATTTATCCCCCTCTTGGGTGACAGGTTTTAACTCGGAACGTTGTCGCTTATGTGGATTCCAAAAGAAAACCTTGGACCATTTGTTGTGCGCCTGTCCAGCCATGTTGACCCAAAGGAGACAATACCTAAAGGCGATCTTTATCAATCTGAACATTCGCTCTAGCAGACAAGCAGTGATAAGCTGGCTGGAGGGCTCGTCATGTATCTTGTCTTGCCGAGGAGTTAAGTTTATGAGATTAGTCAACAGCTGTCTATTGCAAGCGGATGATCTTTAACCACAATTGCATGTAACATATCCCCATAATTTTAATTCGGTTGGTATATAATTTTAACTTTTTTGTTGTAATCTGATCTAAACATAGTTTTAGAATGATTTTATAATAACAGAATTTTATACACTTGAAATGTATGGGAGATAGAGCACGGATGTAAAATGAGCACTTGCATAATGATATTTCTCGCGGTTTGAGTATATGAATCTCACTTATTTTATGTAGGGGGGTTGTGATGATTTTAATTAATCAAGCAATAAACATTAAACTTGAAACTTAAACACATACAACTACACCCACAACCACACACACAACCACACACACACCACCACACACACACTCAACCACACCCACAACCAAACCCACAACCACACCCACAACCACACACTCAACCACACACTCAACCACACCGTCGGTGCATACTTTCACCAGGCACAGACACCACCAGCTGTCAGTGCACGCTTCCACCAGGCACACACCACCAGACGTCAGTGCACACTTTCACCAGGCACACACACACCACCAGCAATCAGTGCACGCTTTCACCAGGTACACACACACACCACCAGCCATCAGTGCACGCTTTCACCAGACACACACACCACCTGCCGTCAATGCACGCTTTGACCAGGCACACACCACCAGCCGTACTTTTAAACATATTCATCTAAAGCGTAGCATGCCACCATTGTTACAAAAATAAATACACATTTTTTTGGCCTACAATTTATAGACTTTTGTTGCAATTGATGTTGCAATATTTAGCAATGCCACTAGCTCAAACTCAATTGATGCGAGACCTATTGCATTGCAAATGTTTGTTTCTTTATGGCTATTTACAGGAGACTACTCTTAACCTCAACACTCTTTGACTTTTTTGTGATTCTCATTTTCCTCCTTTTCTCTGATATGGAAAAATCCTGTATTGTTTCTAGTTTTGGAAGATCGAAAACTTGTCCTTGACCACTTCAGACTCTTTTACTGCAGGATCAGATTCCTCTGTTTCATCGATGACTATTACTAGTGGATCAGGTTTGATAACGTTTTTGTTAGAAAGTTCACTTAGACCAGACCCCACAAACATGGACCTCTAAATGGTTGATGCCATCGGTTTCCATGGATTCTGTTTGTGTAATTTTATGGTACTTGTTAAAAAACATAACACATCACTTCATAGTCTAACGCTGATACTTCAACTCCTGTATTGGTGATCTTTAGTGTCGAAATAATAACCTTTGATTCTTTTGACCTCAACTCCGTTAAATTCTGCAATATTAGGATATTAATATTCACATTATGTTCAGAGTCATTCACTAACTTTGTCAACAATTGGAAAATGGATTACAAGATTTAGTTTTTTGAGGCTATCAAGCTTAAATTACTTGGTCATGGGGAACCTTCCACTATTTGCAGCAGCACAGCTGGCGGCTTGGACAGAGTGGAACTGGTGATGGTGGGTGCCTGTTACGTGGCCTCTGCACTGCTGTTGCACTTGGACATCCTTATTGAGGCAGTTGGCTCACCCCAGGACAATTCCTTACATATGAGGCATTTGCTCGGACCTTTACAACAACCTGGGATACCGGGGTGGAAGAACCCAGGACAAATAATGTCTTGCATTTTTTATTGTCCCTAGGAATGGGTAAACACCTTGTAAAATGACCTTATAGTGCCCTTGTTGGGATGGTACAGAAACCGCTGGTTAGCCTCAGACAGAAATGTGATGGAATATTGGGAAGGGATGTTTTAGACAAGGAATGGGCACGGATACTGGCCTACCCACATAGTGTCTCCCGGAATACCTATTTTAAAGACAGCCAACTTAATTACCTCCATCAGACTTATCTCACCTTGAAGAAACTAACAGTGATATATTTGGGAGGAGAAGTGGGAGTGGGGAGGTTAAATGTTGTCCCCGTTGCAGAATTGCAAATTTTGTCTCCTGACCTGGTTCTGTGCTCATGCGAAGGAGGTTTGGGCCTCGGTACACGGTTTAATGAGATGCTCCGGCTCTTGTCACCTGAAACGTCACCTTTTAGAAGTGCTGGATGCTAGCCCACCAGGAACCCATTGTTCGAACTGCTGATTTATGCTTTTATTTTCAGTGATTTTATCTTTCCTATCCGTACATTGTGAGCTGGATTTGCATTGTTTCATATAACCCTGATGACGGGGAAGAACTGGGTGGGATATGAAGAGACTGTGAACATGAGATAGTATGTAACTGCTTTGGAACCCTGCGGTTGACTTCATAATGTACCATTCTCTGAGGGCATGCATGATGACGATGACAAACTGTTGTATTAATATGATCTGTGAATGTTTAGCACTGCGAAAATTGCAAGAAAATTACTTTAAAAAAAAGAAAGCTTACTTACTTTTTGGCAAGGTACAACCTATTATTTCTTTTTTAAAAGACTCTCTTCTGGGTCTACCTTCATATTTAACAGTAGCCCCTCTCGCCGATAAGTGGAACTATCCTCTTGCGTTGAAGACAAATCAATCAGCTACGATAGGGATAATTGTCTTTGTTTTTTGTTTTTTATAACTTTATTTTATTGATTTTTGAAGCAGACAAAGGTACATTGAATCAAAGAAAGATACTCAATGGCCCAAATAAAGCGCAGCCGGTACAGTCAGTAACAGAAGCATCTAAATTCAGGATGCACATTCAGTGCCACTGCTAGCAATCACCCGGGAGGAAAGAGGAATGTCTGCCTGAGGGCCATGAGTACCGATGATGTGATGGAAATCAATATGCGTCTCTCTCCTTGAAGTGTACCCGTCTGCAAACTCTCCCCCAACCAAGCCCCCCCTAACCCAACTCCCCTCCCCTCCATGCCCGGAACCGGTGTGCCATGCGCCATGTAGGAACAATGTATTACGCCCTTTAGGACCCATCCGCAGGAGTCGGAGCTTCCGTGAGCCTGTGCAATCACAGGTACTTGAGGCAGATCACTTCATTGAATTCATGCACCAGCAACGAGAGGATCAGTTGCCATACCGCGTGGAAGGATGTCGCTGAATTCGTGAGATTAGCTTGTATGCGCTCCATGCCATAATGTACCGTTATTTGTGCAGCCACCCAGTGTGCGAAGGGCGAGTTCAAGTGCCCCAGAGGGATAAATTATGGTGTACAGCTGCGCCCAGGGCTATCCCCATTTGTTTCCCACGTGGGGATTTAAGTGGAAAAGTGAGTGCATTAGGCAGACCCAGGAGAGTGTAGGCGAGAAAGCGGGGAATCTCAGTTTCAAAGTAGGTGTCTACATCCTTAAGGACTTCCTCCCAATACCCTTGCACCTCCCTACAATCTCAAAGTATGTGCATTAGGGTGCCTGTTTTTCCACAACCTCTCCAACATTCAGAGCTACGGTCGGGATTAATTTTATGCAGTCAAGCCAGGGTCAGCTGCCAGTAAATAGCCACTTTGACCGCCGCTTCCCTGCTCCCTACATTCTTTGCAGTGTGGTTAGCCCTAAAGTAAATTTGCTGCCATTCCTTCAGAGAGAGACTCCGCCCCAATTCTGCTTCCCATCGGCGCTGACCTATCCTGCGATGCGGGAGGGTGCAACATGAGGTACAATTCAGAGATCATTTTACAATCGGAGTGCTTAGAGAGGAGCCACTTCTCGTAGGCCGTAAGCTTACTGCTGACCATTGGGCGTACGTCGGATTGGAGCAGCCAGTGACGGAGCTGAAAATACTGGAACCGTTTGGGATCTTTGATGTCGTACCAGTCAGGCAAGTCAGAGTAGGGGATGAAGCCCCAGAGATCAAAAAGGTGGCCCACAGAACGGCGAGGCGATGCGCGCCACTGAGGGAAAGCCCGCGCGTCCGTGCCTGGGGGAAAATCGGGGTTATCAAAGAGGGGAGTGAGAGGCGAGGGGAAGGAGGTGAGATTCCTTTTCACAGCGACCGAGTCCCATACCCTCAAAACTGAGCGAGTAATGGGAGATTTATGCAGGTATGAGGGGCGATCGGACGGTTTCAGGAAGGGTACTTTCCACAATGAAAGGCGTGCCATTGCCCTATCCTGAAAGAGCCACCTCTTTTCGGATTCTGGTCTGCTCCATTCCACTAGATAGCGACGTTGGGTCGCCTTGTAATAGTTCATAAGATGGGGATCCGTAAACCGCCCTCAGCAGGAGGACGATAGGCCAAATCGCGACGAAGTCGCAGCCGTTTCCCCGCCCAAATAAAGTGTTGTATCTCTGACTGCAGTGTGTGGATATAGCGCAGGCGGGGTGCGACTGGTATTGTCTGAAAAATATATAATATTTTGGGCAGTATAGACATTTTACTGCAGCTACGCTACCCAGCAGCAACAGGGGGTGCGTCCTCCAGCGGCGCAGGGCATTAGACACTTGGGTGGTGAGATTGGTATAATTACGGGTGAGTGTTAGGCTAGTAGCTGTGGTGAGAGCAATCCCCAGGTATGGGATTTCGCGCTGGGTTCGCAGTCCCCCCAACTCCATAAAAGCATTCACCGGAGCATTCTCATGAAGGCCTAGGGGCAAGAGCATAGATTTCCCCACATTAACCTTAAAGCCCGAAACCTTGCCAAACTCCCTCAAAAAAGGTGGACTGGAGCGTCGAGGTGAGGTAAGAGTCGCTAAAATGTTGTCCCCATATAAACTGACCGTGTGCTGTTCTACCCCAAATGGAATACCAGATATCTGGGTATTGTCCCGAATTCGCTGCGCCAGGGGTTTGGCGTTTAGCGCAAAAAGCAGGGGAGAGAGGGGACACCCCTGCCTTCTGCCTCTCTGAATATCAAAGGGTTTTGAACATACCCAATTGACCCGTATCGTTGCCTTAGGTGTGTCATAACAGCTCGCCACCCAGGACCGAAAGCGATCTCCCACCCCAAAATGTGCTAGCGTCCTATCTAAGAAACCCCAATCCACACGGTCAAAAGCTTTCTCAGCATCAACCGAGAGCAGCAGGGCATTGAGGTCCATATAATGGGCTTTATCTATTAAATGCATGATCCTCTTGGTGTTATCGCTGCTTTGTCTAGTGGGGATAAAGCCCGATTGGTTAGGTTCAATTATGTCGGGGAGGCCCGGACCCAACCTGGCTGCTAGGACTCCTCTAAATAGTTTCAGATCCAAATTGAGGAGGGAAATCGGACGATATGCCGCGCATTGGGTGGGATCCTTCCCCGGCTTGGGAAGGATAACGACGTCCGCTTCCAGCATCTCTGCCGGAATAGTTCCTGGGCCATGAAAGGAGTTGAACAAGCACGTCAAGACCGGCGCTAAGGAGTGGCAAAAGGTCTTATAGAAACCACCGGAGAATCTGTCCGGGACCAGTGATTTTAGCGGTTTGAGGCGGGATATCGTGTCTATCACCTCCTCCACCCTAATGGGAGTGTCAAGCACCGCCGCACCTGAAGCGTTAAGAGCAGTAGTGGCAGCCTGACTAAGGTATCCCTCACCTGCACCGTCAATTGTGGGGTCCCTGCTATATAAGGAGGCATAGAAAGTTCGGAAGGCCTCAGCAATCTGATCATCACCTTCGACCAAATCCCTGTTTGAGGTATGGATAGCCGCAATTCGGGAGCGCTCAGTTCGCGGCTGAAGTTTGCTCGTGAGGAGCTTCCCTGACCTGTCGCCCCCTATATAATAGGAGTGTTTGAGCCGGAGAGCGGCATATTCAGCTCTATCGAGGTCCAAACTAGCCAGTTGTGCTCTGGCTGCTTTGAGTTGCCGCCACATGCACGGGGCCCCAGTCCGGCTGTGTACGCGCTCGAGTTCCAGCATCCTAGCTGCCAACTCCTCTCTCTGCTCCCTACGCGCCCAGTTGTCAGCTGCGGAGATAGCGATAAGTTCCCCCCTCACTACCGCTTTGAGAGCTCCCCAAAGGGACGTCAGTGGAGTCTTGGCGGTGTCATTAGATGCCAAGTAGTCCGTCATGCACTTTTGCACTTGTCGGCAGATGTCCAGCCACTGCAATAGAGATTCCCGCAGTCTCCATTTCCCTCTCTCTTTGCCCGTGGAACGCAGGTCAAGAGTCAACTGTACTGCTTCATGATCAGACAACGCTGCCGGGATAATTTCGACCGAACGGACCAGGGCATTGAGTTCGGAGGACCCTATAAAGTGTTCGAGGCGAGCAGAGGTTTGGTGTACATGGGAATAAAAGGAGTATTGGGTGCTGTGGGGGTGAGCTGCCCTCCAGATATCCACCAGCCCTCTATCTTGGAGCCATTCTGCCCCTACCTTAGAAATTGCCCCTGTGACCCTGTATCTATGACCTGGCCTGTCCTTCTCTGAATCCATAACTATGTTAAGATCCCCCCCAGTAAGATCCATCTGTCCTGTCCGAAATTGAATCTGTACGAAATGGCTCTTGACCAGAATTGGAGGCATATATAGAACCTATAACTACAGAGGTGTCGCCCACCCAAAACCTGTATGCAAACAGTCTTCCTTTCGTCTCTGCTACCTTATCCCCAACCATACCCTGGAAGTGTCTCGCGAGGAGTATGGCCCCCCCTTTTTACCTGGCAAAGAGGAATAAAATTGGTGGGGAAAAGCCTGGGACCTCTTTCTATTCCAGTCTTTAGATAGCAGATGTGTCTCCTGTAATAAACAGATAGAGGCCCCCGAATTCTCTAGGTAGCTCAGACTCGCGCGCCTCTTGATTGGGTTGTTCAACCCCTTCACATTAAGAGTTAAGACTTGGGTCATAAGAAAGGACTTGGGAGTGATGTAGTCATGCACTGTCCAACTATCAAAAGGGAAAAAGCAAACGGCGCATGCTCAGATCTCCGTGCTGCATAATCTCCCTAGCACATAAGAATCCTACTACATATCCACCCCAAAAGATTGCACACCGGTTCCACCCACCCTCAACCCAGTCCCCCCTCCCATCCCGTCCCCGATCCTCCCTCCGCCCTAACCCCAACAAACCCTTCCCCAATCCCCAATATTGTCCAGCATCCGCAGCCTGAGCTACAGTCACTTGGTCCTCAAGAAGTAGAACGGTCATGGTACCAGGGCGACCCAGGCTCCCCGCCCGCCGCCCCCGCCCCCAGGTAGCTAATAGCTCATGCGTCCGCAGTCCCCATTGCCAGTTTAAAGAGAGTCAGGGGCCGTGGTATCTCGGGAAACAGCCGCCAAAGCCGAAACTCTCTCAGTGTTTATTGTAGCTCGGTCTGGTTTTGCTCCGGAGTTAGGCGAGCGATGACGTCTAATCGCCTGCCATTCATCCCTCTACGACTTCGGTGAAGGCTTTGCGGAGGAATCTGGGACATTTTGAGCGAGGCCCAGAAGCTCGTTAGCTTCCTGAAGGGACCGGAGTTGCTGGAACCTGCCGTTCCATTTGAAAATTATGCGAAAGGGATGACCCCAAGAGTAGAACACCCACTTGGATTTAAGGAAAGCGGTTACCTCCCCAAAGGCTTTACGCTTCTGGAGAGTGATGGAGGCAAAATCCTGATAGAGAGCAATGGCGTGTCCCTGGTAGGTGATCGGTTGTTTAGAGCGGGCTTCTCTCAGAACACGTTCTTTGAGGGAAAATCCGGCAGGAAGGCTAAGATGTCAGGTGGAGGGGCCGGGGCTTTCCTCCCTAAACCCACCCAGTGGGCTCGGTCGATGCGAACCTCAAAGTCCTGATCAACCCCCAATATGTCCCAAGAGGCCTTGAAGGTACCCCGTGATATCTTTCCCCTCGGCCTGAAAAGGAATGCCTCTCACCCGGATGTTGTTCTTCCGGGACCTATTTTCGAGGTCCTCTGCATGAGCTTGCAAGTCCACCTGTTGGTCCTGAAGGTGGACAACCTCCTGTTGCAGATGTTCAATTTCCTCCTATTTAGATCGATCCTTCTGCTCAACAGCGGCCACGCGTTCGCCCAGCGCATCCACATCCCGGTGTATTTCGCGGACCTCTCCTGCCGCCTCCTGTTTTAGGGTTTGAAAATCGTCTCTGAGGGTATTAAAGAGAGTTTCCAGAAAAGACCTAGTAATAGGCCCCTCGCACTCAGCCTGCCCGGTGGTGCCGGAGATGCAAGTTGACCCTTATCGCCCAGCGCCGACCCCTTGGTGAGCATGTCTTTCAATGTGTGGTCCCCTTTCTTCCTCACGGAAGCCATGCCAGGGATACTGCTGCAGGGGGCGCCCAATGGGAAAAGCTTTCTAGGTGCAGCCACTCCTGTCGTGAAGCATCTAAACAAGTCCACCGGACCACAGCATTGAGGGAAAATGCGAGCTCCGTCTAGCCTTGTGAGGAATTGTGCGGTGGGACAGCGGGGGGCAACCACCATCAAAGAGAGTGCTGCGAGAACCAAGAGGGTGGCCCGCGCTGAAAGTCCCCCCAGATGAAGGTCTCTAAGGGTAGCGCCCACCTACAAGGACTAGCGCTATGCCAGGTAGGCCTCCGAGCTCCACCGTCCAGCTTCCCATCTTCCATAGTGCCCCATGCTGGTCAGGTGATGCCTCCCCTGAGAACTAGACTCTCATCACGAGGGAGACAACTGCAACCAGGCCAGCCCAGAAGTACAGTCCGCAGATCAACACCACAGAGACGGAAGCTTGCACTCCACAAGTCCCTTCTTACCCAGCACCATGTAGTTCAGGCCGCAAATCCTTGCCTTCGATTTTGGCGACGCCGGCCCGCCCCCAGCGTGGGCTGCGCCCAATCCATGCTCCCTCCGTCTGAGAACAAAGCACTTACAGTTCCCTGGACGTCATCAGTAGGGGGTCCGGCGTCAATACACAGCTTGAGGGGCTACGAGGGCAGTGTCCGGCGAGCATCTTGCGGGGGTCAACCTTCCACCCAGTCTCAGGCCTACACACGCAGCTCTCTGCAGGCAATCGACGAAGACAGCACCAGACCAAGGTATAGGCTCCCCCAAAAAGGTCCCATCCAATCCACAGGGCCTCGTAGAGGGAGTCATCACCTCCACAAGCCCCACGGTGGGGCCTGGGGAAACAAGGGCCCTCCCGCACCAATCTCAGAAGGCTTCTTCAGCAGGGCCGCAGCAGCGCGATAGAGTTTCGCGCCTACCCGGCCGCCTCCTCTGCCGCCTGCGCTGTGTGGGCTCGTGGAGTGGAGCACCCCCCTGGCAGGATGGGGGCCGCTCAATGCTCGTCGCTTGCTCCCCGCAGTTGCTGTCAGACTACTCCGGGCTCCACAGCTCTCCCGGCACAGCAGAGCCGCCGCTCCCCTACCAGACAGCCTCCATCTTGCCCAAGCTTGTCCAGGCCGACCCGGGGTGAGCGGCTCGGCAATCCTCACCCTCAGGGCCCGCAGGATCTCTTCCGGGTGTGCCGCTCTGGTGCACGTGTCATGGGGGGGCCTCCCCAGGTTCGGCAAGCGTCTTCACGGGCCCACAGCGCCCACCAGGCCACCACCTCTGGCACCGGGGGTGCTCTTGAATAGCGGGTCGGGGCTCCCTTCGGGCAATGCTGGAGCCGCTCTCCACCCTTCGCCGTGCCTCCACTTCAGGCACAAGCAATCGCGGGATTCTGCGCCGGCCCCGATACGGCGATGCCCCGCGGCCGTCACTGTCTGGGCGCCATATTGCTGAAGCTCAACGGAGCCGACCAAAGCAATTGGAGCAGCGTACTGGGGGTGGTTAACTCGATCAACCTCTCTCGATGGGCGCAGCCGGACCCCCAATCCCTGCTCTATATTTGTCAGCGCTTTGCGGGGTGGACAGCTTGCAGAAAACACTGAGGGCGAAGGGCCACGGCGAGGAGCCTCTGCAATCCACGTCTGGTCAGGTCGCCATCTTGGCCACGGCCCCAGAATTGTCTTTGTTTTGGCGGCGTATCCACTTCCTCTCTTAGATGTTTTGTTTCTGACGCAAAAATTGGACTTGAAGTCCATTTTCTTTCCCATAGTCTGAGATTCCCAGCGAGCATTAAATATAACTAGATATGCTGTTGTTTCTTTCATCTGTATCACCTCCTATGTTTTCCAGAATCGATTTGTTGTTCAGCATGATCAACAAGCTGGTTCTCTATGACTTTTTCAAATTCCTCTCGATGATGTTTATTCCCAACAGATTTTCCAATCAGCGCCAATTATATATTTTCTATACTTGTGTCCTTTCTGCCTTTACTATTATATGTCTAGTGGGTTAAAATAAAGGCCTCTTCCTGGCTATTAAAGGAGAATAAATTACAATCATCTGAAGGACCTTAAGTACTAATGCAAGTATGAGCCTCAACATTAACCTTATGTTCGTATTTTTTCCTGGGCTGGGAGCTACAGTTATGTTGATATGTAGAAGTCTTACCATTTGTTGCTGAACTACTTGTTTGTATTTGAGATTCCATTTCGTTAGTATTCCTCATCAATGGCATTATAATACCAGATTGCCATGACAGATACTTTTTGTCAGACTCTCGTGTCAAGTTCTTTGGGCCAAATGCACGACGTGTTTTGCATGCGCAAATGGGTTTGCGAACCCCTTTGCGCATGCAAAATCCAATAGGGGTATGTCCCATACCAAAATAGCGTGTTGCAATTTATTTGTGAGTCGCTATTTTGGAATTGCAAGTCACTATTAGGAAGGTGCATTCCCTTCCTAATAGCAAGCACAACCCCATGTACACATGTTTTGCGACCGCAATTAGGTTGAAAAACCCTCGAAAATTACCACCCTGTTCAAGAGGGTGGTAATGGGGTTGCAAAAGGGGGGAAATATTTTTTAAGGGCAGGCAGTGGTGCCCTTAAAAAATGAAACGAAAACTTTTCATTTTTTTTTCTCAAATGCTGCCCGCTTTATTTAAAAGCAGTCCCAGACATGGTGGTCTGCTGAGCCTAGCAGGCCATAATACCTGGGAGGGCCTGCCATTCCCAATGGGGTCGCAAATTGCGAGAGGCTTATTAATATTCATGAACCTCTCAATTTGTGACCCCCATTGGGAATTGCTAACAGTGTGTTACACACTGTTGTACATCCAAAATAGCGCCCCGCAAATTGAAGTAAAAAAATACTCGCAATTTGCGAGTCTCTTTTTTGGGCATCATACATCTGGCCCTAAGTTTCTTGGCTCAAGTTTAAGCTTTGTTTCATTCGTTTTCCCCCTTTGTTTTCATCACATCCAGGTTGAATTATCATTATCATATAGTCTGAACATTTTGTTCAAATTTCTTTGCACCCAATGATTTGCTTATGGGAGATCTTACTAAACGGCTCTGAGTTGCAGACCCTAGGAGAGGTTGGTCCAGCTTGGAAGAGCAGCCAGTTCGCAATTGCCACCCAAGAAATATATGTTCCAGGGTTCTTTTCTTACCGCTGAGCAACAAGCTATATGACAAAATTGATTTTACCCAGAAGGGTCGTATCACATTGGAATCTTCAGTAATGTCTTAGCTTTTGTTTTTTCATTATCACCCACTCAATCATGCAGGCTCAAACAGTTTCTAATTATTATCTGATTCAGCTTTGGTGTGCATCTCCTTTGTATTGACTCCTTTCTGCTCACTACCCTAGATCTTAGTGTCCGTAAAGGGCTCTTGCTTAAATGGACACAATCAAGTTATCCATTAGTAGAGAAATCCACTGGAGATGTAATGATTGCTGGCAATCCTGCTCTTATTCCATGCGATTTCGGTTTGTGTTTATTCAGAGGCTTTTCTACTTTAATTGTTTTTTTTTCTTTTTTTACTGAGGGCCCTACAAATTGATGGGGTGTGGTTAAACAATATTAATGGTCTAACAGAGGCTTGCAATTAAATCCAAGACAAAAAAAAGTATGTTTCTACAAGAATCTCACTGTGAATACCTGTTCTTTGTTTCCGGGTAAAGCTTACAACCATAAGCCGCACCGACCCACCAGCTACCAATGGATCAATCTGGTAATCTCCTCCACACCCTGCACTCCCATACCCAACACCATGCTAACACCACCCCACAATACCTTCGCATAACCTGTCCCCTCCGCCCTGAGTACACATCAGAAAGTTTGATTGCTGGCTGTGTCCTTCAAGTAGGGGGCAGAACCACAGAGAGAAGTGCCACACGGCAGAGGGTAGGATGAGACCAACAACGAGGGCAACAACCAATAGGTGCAGCACGGCCGCCCTCTGCTTCAGTCATTAAGATATTGTATTGTAAGCTCTGAAGATCACTGACATCTATGGAGCTTCGCTTCCACTACTGCCTTTGTTTCCATAGCCCACAATATTCACCCTTGTGGCTTGCTTTGTATCCCTTATGCTCCTCCCATGTGCTGATCAACTCCAAGAGCGGAGGACGTGTCCAGAGTCAGTGGGCCTAAATCCAGAAACAGAGGAGTAGCCCATTAGTAGAGGAGGTGAAGGGCCACTGGCATCAGCAAGAGAGAACAGGAGACAGCCAACTAACCAGGCAGTCCCCAAAGAACTAGCTTAAGGAAGTGACCACAATGAGCCTAATCCATACACAACTACCTGGATCCTTGTAAGTTGGAATTAAACCCCGGCCACAGAACATAGATTACTGTAGATCTTGCTCTTATTTGCCTATTTTTTTTATTGTAGTGAAATTTGCCATCCACCTTTGCAATCAGGATTCCTCTGGGTAGCAGTGTGTTCTATAAGTTTACCTCATTAATTAATTTATTCACCCTCCCTTATCTGAAACACTATTACTTGGACAGCCATTCTTCACATTTAAAAAACCCCACCTATTTATGCCTTCATCTCCATGTTTTGCAAAACGACATCTAGCATTCAGTGTAAAAGGTAATGATGATGAGTAGTACCATATATAAGGTAGCAATGACAAACATATTCAATAAAACAGGCTTCCAACTGATAGGACAAAGGTCAAGAGGACAGGGTGTCCGCTAAGCACACCATCCTCACATAGGGGGTCATTATGATGGCGGAAAGCCCACCACTGCCAGCCGTGCAGTGGTGGGCCTTCCGACATCGGACCGCGATTTTCCCCCGCCACATTATGATAGCGGGGTATCAAGACTGCAACCGTGGCGAACGCAAAATCCGTCCGCCACGGAACCGGATGATCCAGATAGGCAAAACCTCCATGGAAAGGCTGGCGAGGATTTGGGCCCCTCTAGTGTTGGGGGGAGGTGTGGGTGCACTGGGGGGAACCCATAGTTACCCCCTACATTTCACAGCACTTAGGGCCCCATTACGATGGCGGGCAGACCGTAACAGACAACGGGACCTACCGCCAGAGGGGCGGCAGTCCCGCAAGGCCAATTAGGATGCGCCCACCACACTGGCGGGCACAATCTGAACTTTAACATTGCGACGGTTGGTGCTGTAAGCAGCACCTGCGGCAATGTTACATAGGCATGTTGTGCATTGCCATGCACAACGTGACAGGCTCCGCGTAGTGCCTACTACCCTCATGACGATTGCTGACCGGCGGAAATGCGACGGACGGAGTTTCCGTCTGCCACGGTACCCTCCGTTGGTAATATGGTGGGAGGTAAATAGTGGGCTGACGGGGAGTTATGGTGGGCGGATCGCCTCCCCCGAATGGGCGGTGTTGATCTGCCCACCATCATAATGGCCCCCTAAGTGGCAGGCACCATGTGGTGCCTGCCACGTAGTGCAGTGAAATGCACAACCTGTTTTTTGGCGTTGCGGCAAGTGCTGCAGTCAGCAGCACCCACTGCAATGTTAAATGGCAAGATGCGACCGCAATGGTGGGGGTCACATCCTAATTTGTAGTGCGGGACCACCGCATGCATGCCGGGCGGTCCCGATCCACATCGCGATGGCGGGCGGACTCCAGTCTGACCGCCTTTGTAATGACCCCCACCCATAGTAACGAAGCCAAAAGCCACAGAGACATGCTTCAAATTCCTTTCTGCAAAACTCCTTATGCTGAGCATACCTGCACAGGGAAACAAAGTATATCCTTTTTTAGCTAATAATGACACATAACCAGCTCCTTGGTTACCTGAGTAGATAGTGCACAAATTAGACGTCATCAATTAGAGCATTACTGGAAGCGGCGACTATTTGTGAAGTTAGACTTCAAAAACGTTGCAAATACTTATAAGGAATTTTTTTTAAATTGATCAACGACCCTCAAATAGCATTTTTTTCATTAATAAAGAGTTTTCAGAAGAAAGGAGGGCCACTCCAGATGTTATTCTATCTCAAAATCAGTGTAATAAATAAATAACTGTTTCATTGAGAAAACTTCTCTCCTAAGATCGAACATATATCTCTTTCCTCCTGTCATTACCAAGATTGATATAATTATTCCTAAACTCTCCCCCTTTATTCAGTTTTTCTCTGCGAACATCTGACCCACTCTTTTGGTTATCTTCTAGAGCCCCCTCAGATCCTTGTGCTCTTCTTAATCTTTTCAGATGGGTGCAAGCTAGACTTCTAAACCACTTAGAACATGACTTAAAACCTCATTTAAACATGAGTCTGCGCCAAAGTCATTTAAATCTGTAGTCGTAAAGTTTGTGCCAAACAAACCTGGTGCAGAACTTATGATTATGAAAACGTCTGCCTCATATTGCTGTTATGGCAGCTGCAAGGTTATTTGAAACCCATTTAGCAGAACAGGTTCACTGACACAACATCGATGTTACAAATATCGATGTAAAAATTGGCGAAGGAAAACAAATATAGACTACAAAAATATCGACTCCCTATACTTAAACACGTTGAGTACAAAAATACTGACAAACAAATATCAATGTGAAAAATATAGATGTATAAAACATCGATTTATATATATCAAATAAAATATTATATATTAAATATTTAAATTAATTTTAACAAAATTTATTTAATATAGATTGTAACAAAATATAACAAACACGTAATTAAAAATCATAAACGCACAAATATAGTAATGTATACCTATATATATATTTACTTTAAGACAATTAATAAACTATTATTTTTAATTTATTATAACATTTCAAAAGTATATAAATAAAAAAAAAAATATATATATACATAAATAATTTAAAATATAAGAACAAACATTCTATCATTAATTAAAACATTAAACTATTGAAAATTATTTCAACTTACATTTCCCAATACAGTCAGTGCAACAGTGGGGAAAGTGTTGGTTAGCGGAGGGGTAAATATGACTAGTCCCACTCCAGTGAGTGCAACAGTAGGGAAACTGTTGGATGGCGGAAGGGTGAACATTACTATTCCCATTCCAATGAGGACAACAGTAGGGAAAGTGTTGGATGGCGGAGGGGTGTATAAATTACTATTCGCACTCCAATAACTGCAACAGCAGGGAAAGTGTTGGATAGCAGAGAAGTAAATATTACTATTCCCACTCCAATGAGTACAACAGTAGGAGAAATGTTGGATAGCAAAGGGGTAAAAAATACTATTCCAACTCCAGTAAGTGCAACAGGAGGGAAAGGGTTGGATAGCAGAGGGGTAAAAATTACTATTCTCACTTCAGTGAATGCAACAGTAGGGAAAGTGTTAGATAGCGGTGGGATAACATAATTATTCACACTCCATTCAGTAAAAAAATAAAAACAAAATAAACATAAAAGAAAAAATATAAAAATCAATAAATATATAAATATGGTAAACATTAAAATACCAATATATTTAATAAATAAAAAGAAAACATATTATAATATTAATTACATAAAACAAATAACTACAAATAATATATAAACAATATAACAAATGCATTAAAAAAATTATATTTTAAACCAGAAAATGTTTACAAACAAAAACATTCATTATTACAAACATGTATTTATTTTATTTCCTACCCTATAACACTATACAAATCACAACACACTACTAAATTAAAAAAATACTTCCATAATTAACATAATTATTTATCAATTAAAAAAATATTAATAAAAAATAAAACTAATAAAAATTAGTTAACTACCCACACTTTAACCCTATAATCGCCACAACAGACACCTAACTTAAACTGTAAAATTATAAATGACACAATTTAAAACTTTTTTTAATTAAAAACTATTTCTATTAACCTCTTGCATGCTCATAACGGCTCCCAGCCGTCCTGCTTCACCGTGGGCGTGTGCTGATGACGGCCTGGGGCTGTCCAAATCCCACCCACTTTTAAAATCGCCCGCACAGTGCGAAAATTTGCGGCGCATGCAAGGGGTTAAACAACTAATTAGAAAGTAAGTAAAATTGAATACCCACCCTTTACCCCTTTAAAAGTAAAAACAAAATACAAAATAAATATCAAATAATTAACATTAACAATTATATATTAATTAATGAAACACAAATTACTTCACGCCAATTACCCCTATAAACACTACAACACACACCTAAAATTAATTACACGGTTGCCATAATATTTTTTTTATAAAATTAATTAATATCAATTAACAAATAATTATTAATAAAACAAATACTTGCCACCCTTTACCCCTATAAACACAACACACACACCTAAAATTATTTGCACAGTTGCCATAATTACCAATTAATTAATGAATATCAGTTAACAACAAATTATTAATTCAATTAAAAATATTACTTTTCACCCTTTAATTCGATAAACACCAAATCGCACACCGAAAATTAATTACACAATTAACATAATTAATTCCCAATTAATAAATAATACTAATTAACAACCAATAAATTACTTTACACATTTAACACTAAAACATCTCAATTAAATGAATATTAATAAATAAAAAATAATCATTAATTTTATTTAAATTTGTTTTTATTGTTGCAGTAAAGTATCTCAGTACAGCATAAACAGTCCGCCGACGTGGCCTCAACATTCAGCCACGATCAGCTATGTGTGCAACATTTTCTTGCTATATAGAACTGGTACACATAAACATGACTTCGACGAGTCTGTGCATTATAATCACGTAAAGGCTCCTGCAGGCTGAGCGGTGATGGGACGGTATCGCCATAGGGGCGATGAAGAAGATCAAATGGGCACTCTCATGCCATAACAGCGCTGGATCTGGATCTGTACCGTGCACATAATAGTGTTACCAGTAAACAGGGGGGTAACAGAACTGTGGGAGGGAAGCATGAAGGCGTTAGCAGGGTCTAGGTAGAGGGAGGACGGCAGCGGATGTTGAGGCGGGGGGGGTGGGGGGGGGGGAGAAGCCCACAGATGGCCGGACATGCAGGAGGTTGCCCATGACGTAGGGGGTTAACGGGGTCCGACTCTGGGGTGACTCACTTCAGGTGAAGGCTACTGGTCTCCTTGGGTGGGGGGAGGGGAAGGGTCAGGCGGGTCACCAGCCTGCGTGGACTGGCGGAAGCTGTGAAGGAGCATGGCCCATTCCATGGAGATGGGAAGTTTGCGCGCGCCCTTGGCTTCTTCCTCCCTTAAAGCGTCTTCCTCCGCTGCCGCCCATTTGCTAACCGCCCCTTTCCATTGTGCTATGGGGGGACCCTCTGGGGATCGCCAGCGCATGGTTATACATCTATTGGCTAGTAGGAGCGCTAAGGACACGAAGCGCCGTCGCACCGGTTCACGCTTAGAGATGTGGAGGATGCCTAATGCACTAGTCTCCCAGGTGGCTAGTGTAGTGAGTCCCGTGAGTGCCCGTAGTGTGTCGTGTACCCCCTGCCAGAATGGCTGAAGATTGGGACAGTCCCAGAACATGTGACGGAAGTTCGCAGCTGGGATGCAGCATCTGGGGCACAGGAAGGGCGTGGAGGGGTAGAACTTCTGTAATCGCGCTGGGGTGAGATATGCCCTGTGTAATATATAATATTGAATATTTTTGAAGCGGGCGTTCCTAGAGACGCGTTTAGGGGCCTCGAGAGCTTTAGTCCACTCTGAGTCGTGCAAAATACGGCCTATATCCTCCTCCCAAGTGGCTCGTAGGGTCGCCAGGGGGGTGTATGAGAGTTCCCGGATGGATTTGTAGAGCCATGTGACCAGGTGGCGACCCACCCCCATATGTAGAATAGTATGTATTACTGGATGCGTGTCTGGCTCGCCATTCTGAAGATTGAAATGGGGTCGGTATCCGTCGAGTAATTGTCTATACCTAAGGAATTGGCCTGGGGAGAGCCCGTACTCTGCGATCAGGCGGTCCAGCGGTTTCAGTTGACCCTCCTCGAAGAGTGATTCCAGGTCTGTGATACCACAGCGGGACCAGTCGGCGAGTAGTGGGGCCGCAAAGTAGGACTCCTGCTTGGGGCCGCCTATTAACGGCAGCAGCGGGGAGTATGGGGGCCTAGCGGGGGATAGCCGGTGTATCCGCAGCATACATCGGCGCGCGATCGTCACCTGAAGGGGGTAAGTGCGCCGTGGCTTGGTGCCCGGAAGGAGCAGACGGGTGAGTTCCGGGGTCGTGATTCTACCAGTAGGAGTAACCGTTTCCTGAGGGTAACGGTCCGCTGTCCAGTAGGACAGCCACTGGAGCTGTGCTGCGAGGAAATATGCCTCGAAGGATGGAGCTCCGAGTCCCCCCTGTGTTGTGGGGAGTTGAAGAGTTTTCAGGGCGACTCTGTGGCGGCCGGCTCCCCAAATGAGAGTTCCCAAGAGGGAATCAACGTCGCGAAAGAAGGACCTGGGTGGTATCACCGGCAGGTTTGTGAAATGGTAGAGGAGCCGGGGGAGCATCACCATTTTAGCAAGGGCTATCCGTCCAATCGGGGCCAGTGGTAAATTATTCCAGAAGGCGACCGTCGGGCGCAGACTCTCGAGTACCGCGCGGTGATTGCCTTCAAGGATGTCCGTCGGAGAATGGTATAGGCGGACGCCAAGGTATCGGGGAGCTTCCGTGGACCATGAAAGACTATGTGGTCCGAGGTCGATGTCTCGGGGGGGTAGGTCCGGGTGTAGGGGGTAAACCACGGACTTGTCCCAGTTGACTTGCAGACCCGAGGCAGTCGCAAAGTCCGCCAATGTGGTCCCTATGGGGGTTAGGTCCATTGCAATGTCCCGGACATATATGAGGAGATCATCCGCGTACATGGACACACAATGGGTCCCATCTGCAAGCGGTACTCCCCAGTTCACGCCCTCCCGACGCAGTCGAACCGCCAGCGGCTCGACCGCTAGCGCGAACGAGAGGGGCGACAAGGGGCAACCCTGCCTTGTGCCTCGTCGGACTGCAAACGCCGGTGAGATACGTTTCCCGATACGAACTCGAGTAGTGAGGTCGGTGTATAAGAGGCGGGTATATGCCATGAGCGTCGGGCCGAGATTAAGGCGACGCAGGACCGAAAACAGGTAGGGCCAGGTGAGGGTGTCAAACGCCTTCTCCAGGTCCATAATGAGGCAGGCAGCACGGGGAAATCTGTCGCGTACCTGATCTTGGATATGGAAGACTCGGCGAAGGTTCTGGGAGGTATTCCTCCCGGGGACGAAGCCGCATTGGTCGGGATGGACCAGCGGGCGTATGATCTGCGCATAACGCTCAGCTAGGATCTTCCCCAGTATCTTACAATCAGCTGACAGGAGGGTGATAGGCCGGTATGACCCCATGTGAAGCGGGTCTCTGTGGGGCTTAAGGAAGGTGACAATCACGGATTCCCGTAGCGACTGGGGTAGTTTCCCCAGGTGTAGTGACGCCCCGAACATCCGTGACAGACGGGGAACCACCAGGGGAGAGAATGTGGCGTAGTATTCTAGTGGGAAGCCATCCAATCCCGGCGCTTTATTTCGGGACATGGCGCGCATCGCCTGGGTGATGTCAGAAGGAATTATCTTGGCGTCTAATGTGCGCTTGTCGGAATCCGATATTGCGGGCAACGTCAGAGGGTCTAAAAACTGATCCGCGGTAAACAGGGTACAGCATGCCGGGGCTTCGTACACTCGTGCATAATGGCGTCGGAACGCTAGGAGAATCTCATCTTGTGATTGCACCAGTACACCCTCCGGGTTGAGAATGTCCGTGATCGGCTTGATTTCGGTGTCCTGCTTCGCCATCCAGGCCAAAAGCGCCCCGGTTTTGTCTCTGTCTTTGTGTACCCGAGAGGCGTAAGCCCTGAAATTATATTTACGGAGGTCAGCGCAGGCGGTTTGATATTCCGTCTTGGCCTCCGCCGTGAGTACGGCGTGTTCCTCCGAGTCGTCAGGCCGTTTGGTGAGAGCAGCTAGAGCCCGTTCCGTCATTAAGAGCGATCGTTCTAAGGTGCGGCGGACCCCCACTATCTGTTGGATGCATTCTCCTCTCGCCACCACCTTATACGCGTCCCACTCCACTAGTACTGATGACGCTGTGTTCTCGTTGTGTGTAAAGTAGTCGCGTATGCAGGTTTTGTGCGCGTCCTGAAAGACCGGGTCCGCCAGGCAGTCTCTGGGGAGGCGCCAGGTGGGGACCGGTGGATGTGGGGGGCGCCAGGTAAGCCGTATTATGTGGGCATCATGATCCGAGAGGATCCGTCCCAGGTAATCTGTAGATATAACCTTAGGGAGGATCGAAGCAGAGCAGAGGAAACGGTCCAGGCGGACCCGAAGGTTATGTGGAATCGAGTGGAAGGAGTAGATGCGAGCCAGTGGGTGTAGGTGTCGCCATACATCAGTGAGCGCCCAGTGTGTGGTCCATGCCTTGAAGAGGGCCGCCTGCCGGGGGGCCGGGGAGTGCGTGGGGGGAGGGTGTGAGCGGTCCAGCGAGGGGTCTAGTGTGCAGTTAAAGTCACCTCCCAGCACCCATGGGACTGTGGTGAATTGGGCCAGGACGCCCGTAAGGTGATCCCAGAACCGATCCTGATCTGTATTAGGGGCGTATATGCTGCCCAGAAGTACCCCCTGCCCATCAAGAATCCCCTCCAGTAGCGCATATCTGCCCTCTCTATCCACTACTCGCCGGAGCGCCCGGAAGGGAGTACCAGGTCTCACCCAGATTAATGCGCCGCGTGCAAACGCTGAATATTGTGTGGCGCAGATGGTCCCTCGCCACTTGGCCTGTAGGCGAATGAGTTCAGTAGCGTTAATGTGCGTCTCTTGTAAGAACGTAATGTTGGCCGCCATGCGCCGTATGTAGGAGTATACAGAGTAGCGCTTGCTGGGCGTGTGCAGGCCCCGCACATTTAGTGTAAGGATACTAACGTCAGAGTGGGGGACAGCCATTTCTAGGGTGACGTGGTCGGGGGAGGGGCACCTCTACAACTCCTGTGTGCCGCCCATGTGTGCGTGTCATGCGCGTTCCTGCGCGCCAAGCTTCCTTAATCGTGGGGGGGGGACTGGGGGAATTAACAACAACTAGAACCTTGGGTGGGCAACTGTCCCAATTCTGGGGATACGTCACTGGGGGTGGCATATCCAAACTAGTGTCCCACTAGGGGAGAAACCAACAGAAATTCGCGGGGGTGGCAGCATGTGTCGCTGCTGGGCCTGTGCGCGAGTCGGGCTCTAGTAGGAGAAGTGTGTATCGCTCGCCGGAGCTCGCAATTATCTAGTAGAGTAGTCTAGGCTTCTAGATATCGCGCATTACAACAGGCAATCATGGAAAGGATACGTCAGTTGACAGTTCAGGTGTTCACGAAGAGGTGGTAGGCTGACTGGCTAGGGTAGCGTCCAATGTGTGTGTCACCCCGAGGGGGGAAGAGACCGGGCCAAAACCCGACATAGTTCCATCACTGTCCCGGTCTTTCTCTGGAGTGAATAGGTGCGGCTGACCCTCCAGGTCCGAAGCCGGAGGTGACGAGTGCAGTCCGGTCACCGCTCGTAGGGCGTCTCGCCGCTCCTTTATGATTTCTGCGAGGTCGGGTGAGCCCGCCTGGGAGGACGCCCGGCTCTTGGAGTGTCCAGATCGCCCACGGCTCGCGCCCCGTTTCCTGGGTCGTCCGGAGTCATTGTTGCGTGTCTTCTGGGGTCCGGGTTTAGGGATCAGTGGGCAATGAAATTCAGTCCAATCCTGCGCGTCCGCTGCCGTGTCAAAAAAGAGGGCTTTCCCTTTGTGGATTACCTTGAGGCGAGCGGGGAACAGCAGGGAATATTGAAGATCGTTAGCGCGGAGGCGTCTTTTGACTTCCAGAAACGTGGACCGTCGCTGTTGGACCTCCCGGGCATAGTCCGGGAACACCATGACGTGCTGGTCTTCCACCCGCAGGGGGCCCGCCGTCCGGGCCGCGCGGAGCACCGCATCCCGGTCTCGGAAGTGCAGGAACTTGGCCAGCATGGGTCGTGGGGGAAGACCAGGTTTGGGCGCCCGGGCTGGGACCCTGTGGGCCCTCTCGATGGAGAAGAACGGCGAACGGTCGCAGTCCGGGGTGAACGATTTAGTCCAGGATTCCATGTATGTCAGGGGGTCCGAGTTTTCAATCCCCTCCGGCAGGCCCAGGACACGAATGTTACAGCGTCTCGAGCGCCCCTCCAAATCCACTGTTCGTTCCTCCAGGGTCGTCACGCGGCGCAGGATCTCCTGCATGTCTGTCTCCTGCGATTTCACCGCTGGTCGCAGTTCAGTCACAATCCGTTCACCCTCTTTCACCCGGTCTGCCAGTTTACGGTGTTCATCCCGAATTAGGCTGATGTCTGTCGTCAGGGTGCCCAATCTCTCCTCCATCGAGAGGCGAGACATTTCTATTGCTGCCAACACCTGGTCCAGCTTCGCTGATAGTGTAGGGTCGGCTTGCGACGTGTTGGTCTGCGTCCATGCTCTCGTCTGTGGCATCTTCTCGGCGGCTGTTTCCGGGACCGCCGTCATCTGTGTGGCTCTCGGCTTCCCCATGGGTGCTGCTTGGAGGGAGAGGGGGGTTCCCTCCGGTCGTTGCGCGTCCCGGGGGAGATAGGTCGTCGCCACGCAGTGCTACCGGGTGGCGGCAGTCGGGTGCAGGTCAGTTTCCCCGGTCCCTTCCAGGCCCAAGGCGAGGTCTGTTCCTCCTCGGGGAGCCCCCACCAGGGGCGTCAGGGGAGGTTTGTGGTCGTCAGGGGCCGGCTGCTCTGACCACGCGAGGATCCTCTCTGCTCCGTGGGGTGAGGTCGTGTGCTCCGGGCACAACAGGTTAACGTGGCTGGGTCAGGGGGCAGTTTAACATCTGCCGGTCTCTCTTGTCCACTCAGGGCCTGGGGCGGCCTCCCCTCGTCTCAGGGGACGGGCGCTAAATCAGGGCAACAAGGGCGTGCGGGTCTCCCTCGGCGTGTGGCCCAGCGTTAGTAGCAGCCGGTAGGGCCGGAGGACAGATGGTGAAAGTACGAGGGGGTCCCAGTGGTGAGGCTCGCGCTGTTCGCAGTGTTCAGGCCTCTACGGGCGCCATCTTAGGGTCAGGCGCTTGGGGCCGATGGTCGTTGCGGGGCTGCGGGGGCACCCTGAGTCCCCGAGTTATCCAGCGGTGTGATTCGTATCCATATGCCGAGCCCCCGAGGTCGCGGGGGGGGGCTACAGGCATCAAGTGTCTCGGGGGGAGGGGGGGGGGAGAGAGGCGGCCACTCACCGCCGCTGCGCTGATACGCTTGCTGGCCCTGGAATGGCCCACCACCACACCGGCAGCACGTCCGCCGATCCTCCGCACCCCGCGGCGGCGGAGCGGGCGATGGCGGAGAATGTTCAGGCCCCCGGTGAGGTCGCAGCGTCTGTGCGGTGGAGCTCCGGTGCGGCGGCTGCCATCCAGCGCACCGGGGTGGCGGATCAGGTGAAGGTGCCGTCTGGCGTGTACCTCGGGAGGGTTGGTCTCGCTGTTGCGCCGGGATCTCCCGCCGGCGGTCGCCGGTCCCGCTTCCTGGAGTCTGCGGTCACTGGGTCGGCTCCCGGCGGTGTACGCTCTCGCCGGACGGAGCTGCGCCCGCCATCTTGAGTTGAGGCGCCCGGCTCCGATTTCTGCGAATCGGCCTATGTCGCCCGTCCGCCGCCGTCTGAGGTCGTCAGAGCGGTACCCCAATGCATGTGGGGAGTCCCGGGTGTTTTTCCTGTAGGCTGAGGCTCCCGGCGATCTCGGGAACTGGGCTGGATGCTAGCCCGATCGCGGAGCCTCAGCAGGACACAGCCGCCATCGTGGCCTGCTAAGCCACGCCCCCCAAATAATCATTAATTTAATATAATTAGGTTACTTCCCTCATTATTCCCCTATAAACCCACAACCCGCTACAGAACTAAAAAATGCAAAATTCCCCTCAATTTCTTTTTAATTACTACTAAAATCTTAACACATATATTAAAGATATAAACAAATCTTATACAAAAAACTACATCACATAAATTTTAAATATATACTAAAATACATAACATTAATTAAAAAATCAATATTTTTAACAATATTTTTTTCAAATGATATTAAACACTTCGATATTTTTTAAATTGATATTACCTACCTTAAGTCGATATTCTTGACCACGATATTCTTGCTGCCGATATTTCTGCCAGTCGATATTAAAAAACACAATCTTATGTCTGTACACCAGCAAAACTGTTTTGTTGGACTGGTCAGTTGCGTTTGAGCCTGTAGATCACACATCCTGCAGGATTGCCTCGTAGGAGTTGCAATTTTTGACACCACTCTAGATTTGTTTTGATTTTTCCTAACATATGAATTCTAATGTGTTAGTATGCCCATACTAATTCTCCACATTTGTCACTGAAACATGGGGTCCCCAGGGCTCTGTGCTGTCTTCTCATTTTTTTAATATATGTTGGCTTGATGGCAAGGTCATTCCAAGCACTGGGAGTACATTTGTATATATATGCAGATGACACCCAACTGTTTGTTTGCATAGATGGCTTTACTTCAAGTCAGCCTTTGCAGCTATGAATGAAATTTATATGGATATTTATAGAAGCAACTGGCTTAAATTAAACAAAAAAAGACGAAGGGGTTAGTGGTAAATGGGAAAATGTTGGCTGGCTTGATATGTTTTGCCCCCCTTTAATGGACGTCCTCCACTTCCCTGTTGAGTGTATCAAAAATCTTGGTGTAAAAATTGATTGTGAATTGTTTATGACTGATCAGGGTAATTGAGTGATTTTGTTTTGCTCCTGCCATTTAGATGCACTGAGGAAAATCACACCATTTTTTAATTAGAAAGGACTAACTTTGCCTGCTCTCATTAGGTTCCTTCCTGAAATGTTACCTCCCTTTATCGAGGTTTGTAAGCTCCATTTTCTTTCTTAGAAAAAGGTACTGACCCACAATAACCTTTCACTCCTCTACAGCTAAATATCCTAGCAATTCCAAAATTCCTCAAAAATAGAATAGATGGATCAAGGATACTCTGCTTAGCTGGGGAACTTAATACCAGACAACCTACATTGTATAACTAACCTATAGCTCCACCAAAACTATAGCATTTCACCCATAAGCCTTCAGTGCTTCCAGCACATTGGGAGAAGGTGTGATAAATCTTACTCAATCTAAGGGTGGGGTCATCATCCGAATATTAGTTTATAATAATTGACCCTATACTGAACACAGATGGAGGGCTTATGTGTTCTTTCAGCTATATTTTGTAACTCCTCTCCTCACAAGCCCAAGAGAAAGATCCCCCTCCCAACCTAAGATGCGTCTTACTCTCTCAAAGACACCTGATGTTTCGAATGATGTGTAGAGACTTGAAAATATCCTATGAGTAGATGGCTGTGCAAAAAATATAGTTACACTGTAATAGGTAATTTCAGGTCTACAGTGCTGTTTTCCCCATCAGATATCCAATGATGGATCTGGACACAGTGAAAGCCTTCCTGCCCCCAATTCCAAATGATTTCTCACATCACACTAGAGCAGGAGAAACATCCGGACCACCATCTTGCAGTATCTAAGGCTGCAGAAGATGTGTGAAGCTAAGATGACAGCATCAAAGGGATCCACAATAGCTCGAGCACTTGGATCACCACAAAAATGGTTCCTGCATCTGCCAACTCACACAAATGTCATGCACAGTCCAACCAATGATATCATGCAGGTTGGCTAACATTGTATTTTTCTTTATCTGAAACCTCTAGCTTCCCTTCAGTGGAGATTTAATACAAGATTTATCTGTTAGAGACTGTTGTAGATCCCTTACCTTAGAATTTCCCCCAGGTGTCAGTCTGGATCCAGAGATTTTTTTTCAGCAATACCCCTGTGCGTTGGTAGGTGGCATCAGCCGACTCCACGTCCTGCGTCGTGGTTGCTGGGATGATGTCGCAGTGCCTACATAGACGTGCTGACGTCAGTTCTTTCTTTTTCCGCTCTAGCCTAAGCACAGATCCGGAGAGAACTACCCTGTAGCCATTTTTGGGCTAGCTTTTTTGCACTTTTTGTCGATGCCTTTTTTTAGTCTTGAACTCCTGATGCGTGAGGGATGTCTCAACGTCAGACCGGCTTCAAGCCCTGCGGTTCCTGCTCTCAGATGATGTCCATGACGGATCTGCACCTCGTTTGCCTGTGGCATTTGGAGCACGACCATGACCCGAAGTCGTGCTGCGATTGCTGGACCCTGAATCCAAAGGCTTCGTGGGAGCAGTCCTGAAAGCTACTGGAAGCCCGGTGCTCGGATCTGCATCGCTCCTGTTCTCGTTCAAGAGGAAGGTCAAGAGGACGGTCATGGAGCCCCCACACCTCGCTGCACTCCAAGTTGTCGGGAAGGTCTTCGGGTAGGTCTAAGCACAAGGAGAATGCGAAGAAACACAGGCACTCTTAGCCTTCTCCCCGTCAGTTGGCTGACTCGCCGTGGGAACCCGAGCATCGTCGTTCAAAGACTATGTTTCCGGTGCCTATTTCAGAGATGACTCTGCGCCTCCCTCCCTCTCCAGGAATGTCTCCTGTCTGCTTTGGCAATTTTATGAGGCCGAACACCTCGTTTTGGGCAGGCCGATGGTCTGGGCCCTAGGCCTTCAATGTCGGCAGCTCCGCCCCCGACTCCAGAGGGTTCCCGCGGATCACGGCCTGGATTGACGCCAGTCGATCTCTCTCGGCCTTCCCTGGCACCGGTCCCGATGACAATGCACCTGGCACTAGTTGTGCCCCTGGCCGGCACCCCCCATCATCATCCCCAAAGTGGACACAGAGCTGGACCGACGTTGGCCGACACCAGTACCGATGTCGGAGGGTAGTTTTGTTCCCCTGTTCATCCCTGGTGTTCCATATCAACCAAAGGGTGATGATGAGCACTGGGAGGGGCTATTGGACCCTTTAAGTGACCAGCTGAAAGATCTGGACTGGTAGACGGACCTGGGTGAGGCCAGTGGTCTTGAGACCTCCCCATAAACTGGCTTGTTTTCTCCCCCTATAGTGGGTATGGAGGAGGGAGCATCATATACTGGGGTGGTGAAAAGGGTAGCCGAGGTCCTGGGCCTTGAGCTCCCTCCAGTGGCAGTCAGGACTAACCTCCAGACAGTGGTGCTTCAGCCTGCTGCTTCCTCTTCGGAGCCCCTCCCACCTTTTAATGAAGCCCTTACTGATGTCCTTCTTGGCACTTGGTCCAAGCCCAGCACATGGGTTCCAGTGGAAAGGATGATCGCCCACAGCCACCGCCCTGCTCTGGGTGACCCAGTGTTCCAGAACCAACACCCTTCCCCTGAAGACTTGGTGATCCAAGCCTCTTTTTATAAGGGCACATTCCCTTTTGTAGCCCCAGAATCCAAGAAGCTGGACCATTGTGGTAAGAGGATGTTCTCTTCCTCCAGCTTCGCACTGCTTTCAGTGAATACTGCTTGGCTCTTGGGCCGTTACTCACATACTGTCAGGGATACGGTTGGGCAGGTGCTGCCACAGTGCCTGAAGGAGGTACGGGCAATTCTCTCCCAGGCAGTTGCAGATGGGATTGGTGCAGCCAAATTCACCATTAGATATGGACTGGATACCACCGACTATCTGGGCAGAATGATTGCCACGTCCGTAGCCCTTAGACGCTATGCCTCGTTCAGGACATCTGGCTTTTCTGGTGATGTCCAGTCAACCTTGATGGACATACTGTTTGATGGCCGTCGCCTCTTTAGCGACAAAGCATACTCAGCACTTGAGCCCTTTAAGCACTCTCAAGCTACGGCCAGATCCTTGGGCCTCACTGTGACCAGCCGTCCACTCGGGTCTGATTTTTGTCCCTTTCTTGGTTATGGAAGGGTGCTCAACCACATCCTTTCCCGCTTAGCCACCGGTTCATGCAAGCTGTCCAGCCTCTGTGTGGCCATGGATGTGTGATTGTGTCCTCGCCGGTCATGGAGCCAGTGGGCGAGCCAGTCCACCATCCTCCCTCCTACCACTGCCTCCACACCTTCCTATTCTGATGTTCCAGGCCCATCAATGGCCATTCGGAGCAAGATTCACCTACACCTCCACCACTGGCAATCCATCACGTTGGACAGGTGGGTTCAGCAGATAGTCCCTCCCATTTGAGACTACCCCTCCCTCCATACCACCGTCTTACGATCCCATGTTGGAGGATCATTTGGCACTTCTCGTAAGGAAGTTTCTGCGCTCCCGGCTAAGGGAGCATAGAGAGGGTGCTAGAAGTAGGTTGTGATTGTTATTCCCGCTACTTTCTGGTTCCCAAAAAGGACAAAGGCATGCGTCCTATTCCAGACCTCCAGGCCCTCAACCACTTCCTCCAGAAGGAGAAGATCAAAATGTTCACCTTAGCTCGACCCCGGAGACTGGATGGTAGCATTGGACTTACAGGATGATTATTTCCGTATTCCCGTCTAGCTGGCCCACAGGCACTATTTACGGTTCACGGTGGGCCCGAGCACTTTCAGTTCACTGTGCTCCACTTTGGCCTTACCAGTGCCCCTCGGGTGTTCATGAAGGTGATGGCGGTGTTCGTAGCTCATCTACATAGATCAGGGGTTCCAGTCTTTCCCTATCTCGCTGACTGGCTGTTGAAGGGGGGCTCGCCCCAGATTGTTGCCTCCAGACTACAGCGGACCTCTCAGTTGTTCCCTTTTATTAGAGCTCTTCTGGACACAGTGCAGTTTTGGGCCTATCCTCCTAGGCTATGACACAGAAGTTTCAGCCTCTATCGTGGATTTTGGTTAGAATGACTCTGAGGCTGCTGGGCCTCATGGCCCCCTGCATCCCGCTTATGGGTCATGCCAGATGGCATTTGCGATATGCGGGCTCTGCAGTGGGACCTGAATTTCCTGTGGGCACAGCATCAGGGAAATCTTTCTGACTCCGTCCAGATCTTGGAGGGAACTGCGACACAGCTGCAGTGGTGGTTAACAAACCAGGGTTGGTCAGAGGCAGAAACTCTCCCATCAACAACTAGATGTAACGGTAGTGACGTATGAACACTCCTGGGATGGATCGGGAATCTGGGAGAAGCGCAAATCAGAGGCGTCTGGTCTCCCGCGGACTCTGAGCTAAATGTCAACCTTCTGGAGCTCTGGGCAATTAGACTGGCACAGAAGGCATTCCTTCGCTCTCGCTAAGGAAAAGAGATGGAGGTGTTTACAGACAACACCCCCGCCATGTGGTACTGCAACAAACAGGGGTGGGGTGGGGTCATGGACCCTTTGTCAGGAGGTTCTTCGCCTCTGATCATAGCTGGAACATTAGGGCATCACTCTGATGGTTCAACAGCTGGCAGGTTCTCTGAATGCCAGGGCCGACTACCTCAACCTTCGGTGCTCGGTCGATCACGAGTTGCGTCTCCATCTGGAGGTGGTGCAAGGTGTCACAACATGGAACAGATTGACCCACCTTTGGATCCAGACACGGCGGGAGCGAAGCAGATGCTAGATTCACTCTTCCCTAGGAGTGGTACTCAAGTGAGCAATATGGATAACACTCCACTGAGAGGACCTCACCCAGGGAAGGGGAAAAATGGAGAAATAAAATATAAAGGACTGGCAGCCAGAAATCATCCACAGCACAAAATGACGAGTGGAACCTTCTCGTTGGGTCTGCATTCTGTTTACCTGCAGAAATACACAAGGGACACTATCAATACACCCCCCCTTATCTTGTCTCAACATATACTATATATATATAGCTGAATATTTCACTCACTAGTAGAAGCTGCCACAAACGTCCATACAAAAGCAGGTGCATCAAAAAGGAAAAAATAAAGTAAAGGAAAAGAAATTCGAACCAACAGAGCTTCACAGTCTTGAAGAGCAATAGCCTAGTAGTAAATGTCAATGCAAGTAGAAGGCTACTTAGCTCATACGCGGCCGACGCTTCCAAGGAAGTTAAATACCTTCATAGTTCCAGAGCGTAGTCTGAAAGCAATCCCATTTGCCTACAAAGTTCTCCGAAGCTCAAATCTCCGAGCTGCACCACCGCTCGTAGTATTCCACAAGTCCACAAGGGTGATAATCCAAACGTATGCACAAGTAAAAAACAAAAGATCCAATGAACTGTTATCCCCTTGAAAGTTCACAGTTCACGGTTCGAGCACATCGAAAGCAGAAAGCGTCTCTCCTGCTTCCAGCGCGGCTCCTCACAGCGCGTCTCCAAAGGTCAAATGTCAGGCACACCGCGAAAGCTGAAAAGCGTCTCTCCTGCTTTCAGCGCGGCTCCTAAACGCTTGTTTCCATAGTCAAAAATCAAAGGTACCACATAAGCAGAAAGCGTCTCTCCTGCTTCACGCGGCTACACTGTTCCAAGCCCGAATCACAGACACACGATGTCGGACTCTCTAGCTTCCCAAACTCCACATAACTCCAAAAGGGCTAACACAACAGGTGACAAACACCGATTGCAATCCGAGTGAGGCAGATATAGAAAATGGAAGGGAAACAGAATGTCAGACACAAAGAACAGACTAACACACAGGCATTCTGGGATACTGAGTACAAGGCTATCTATACCTAAACCATGACACAAGGTCTCTTTCAGTGGTGGGAAAAGCCTTGGTTAGATCTTTTCACCTGCAAATAGAACGCCCAATGTCAGTTGTAATGAGCGCGGGAGTTTCCATGGCGGCACTCGCTCTGCAACGCTTTTTATCGTGAGTGGATGATTGCAGGCTCCTGTACATCTATCCCCCTGTACCACTACTGCACAGAATGTTCATGAAGATTGGCCTCAAGTCTTTCTTGTGGCACCGGACTTGGCACGAAGAGTCGGGAACGCAGAGCTTTTGAGCACAGCCATCGATCCTCTGTTCAGACTGCCCCTTCTGGAGGATCTTCTGTTGCAGCAGCTGGAGACGGTTCCTCACCCGAACCTGTCCATTCTCCACTTCCTTGATTGGAGATTGAGCGGCAACAGTTGATGAGCTTTCGACTTTCTGCCTGAAATCTGTGATGTTATCTCGGCAGCCAGGCATCCCTCCACAAAATCGGTATACACCTGTAGATGGAACAAGTTTGTGGCATGGTGCACAGCAAAGGCGTTGAAACCCCTTTCTGCCTCTCTTTCAGAGGTTCTGTTGTACAGACGTTCCTTGGACCAGCAGGGCTCTGCTCTAGCACTCTTAAAGGCTATCTTGCAGCTATTTTTGTTTTTCTTCAGCTACCTGATCAACCCTCTTTATTCAAATCGCCTATTGTTAATAGGATCTTTGAAAACGTTTCTAATCTGTTTCCTCCATCTCCTTTCTCAATGCCCCAATGGGATTTAAATGTGGTCTTAACATTTCTTATGTGTGCTCTCTTCGAGCCTCTTCACAATTGTCCTCTCAGGCTGCCTTTCTTATTGCCATCGCATCTGCTCACAGAGTGAGTGAGCTGCAGGCTCTGTCTTACAAGCCCCCTTTCTTGTCTGTATATCCAGATAAAGCGGTGCTTCGAACAAGGCCTTTGTTTCTTCCTAAAGTGGTTACATAATTTCATGTAGGGCAATGCATCACCTAGCCCACCTTTTATCCACCTCCGCATCCTTCCAAGGAGGAGGAGAGACTTCACCGTCTGGACCCCAAACATGTGCTGTTCTTCTACTTTGACCACACAAAAGACCTTTGGGTGGATGATCAACTCTTCATTGGCTATTTGGGTGCCAAGAAAGGCCGGGCTGTTCAAAAGCATACCATCTCTCGATAGGTAGTCCTTTGCTTTAAGATCTGCTATGCTTTAGCGAAGAAGGTTCCTCCTGTGGGATTGCATGCTTAGTCCACTAGGGCTACGGCAGCAACCACTGCATTAGTACGCAGAGTCCCAATCCTTGATATCTCCCAGGCAGTAACGTTGGCATCTCTGCACATGTTTACTAAACACTATTGCCTGGACAGTCAAGTCTGGGGGGACGGATACTTGTCTGTTTGGCCCTACAGGACTTTCTTGTGTGAACCTGGTTCGCAGACCCTTTTCTGTGAATTAGACATTTGCTTGTTTGTAACCCCAACTACTGGGATTGCTTTCCCCAAGAGAGGTAAGTCTGGTACCTCCACTGTTCTAACAGTGCAACGGGTAACTCTTGTGCCGATAAAAAATGACACATTGTGACCATAAAAATTGGCGTCTACTTATGGCCAACTCTGACTTACCTTTAAGACTGCGCCAAGTACGCAATCTTCCACCTCTCTCAGGTACCTTCATTGGGAATTATCAGAAGCAAATTTATCAGTTTAGAATAAAGGGAATTGTGCTAAGGTATTCTGTCTCTGGTTTAGAAACTGACATATCATTCTAAAACTGAGTTGCATTGAACTTCGACATTTGATTTAAACTAAACCTGGGATTCCCCATTTGTGCAGGTGCAGGTGGCATCATTTGAGCTTGATTTTGCATGGGAGTTTGCATCTGTTGCATAGGCATTTATGGAAATGGTGTACCTTGTGAATTTTGCATTATGTCTCCAGCTATATCATGATTAAATTGACAATCTCGTTTCCTATGACCCCAACCTATGACAGATGTGACAAGCAGCAGTGACGGCTTGCAGAGGGAGTGCAGCAGGGCGGTGGGGCGGGGCGGTGGAGTGACAGGGTGGGGCGTAGTAAACTACGGAGGAACAAAGTTCAATAAGAAAATAATTAAATAAAACAATATTCATTGCACACTCTGCATCACCAAGTTGGCGTTGCAGCACGCACAATGTAAATTGTTTTATTTATTTATTTTCTTACTTAACTCCATTACACCGTATGCCAGAGTTTACTACCCCCCACCCTGCCCCACATCACCGCCCCGGTGCACTCACTCTGTGAGCCGCCCCTGCGAAGCAGTATCCTTTTTCATTGCAGCAATGTCCTTTCTAGATCACATACTCATGGTAACACCTCTAGCTCTGTAGTGGGACGGATTCATTCCTCCTTGACTTCCTGAAAATCCATCTTGTACACAACAGCTCCCTGCATTGTTCCCTGATTTCCTGCAGAAGACGGATTCTGAAAACCTTTCTGTGCTAACTTAATCTGAGCCAGCATGAATTACTCCTTTTATTTCCTCTGCTTCATGTCCAGTTCCTCGCTACAGTACTTTGTATAACACAGGATTTCATCTAATGACTTGGTTTGCCAACAGATTACACTTTGAGTGATGTGGGCACTGATTTCAGACTTGAATCCCAATGCAAACTGGAACACAAAAATCCCCATATACTTTTCCTCAAAATACTCACATCCACTATGCCGTTGAAACACCTGCAATAGCCTCTCATATTGCTCGTGAACTGTCTCTTTCAGCTCTTGTGTGGTTCTTTTAATCTTTAACCAATCTGTGTCTTTTGAAGGTATTCTCCCTTTCAAAAAGGTAATAACTGCTTCATATTTCTCCAGTACCACTAATGATTGTGCATGTGTCCCTTTCTCTCTAGTTGGTTCTCCTTTTAGGCATTGTAGCACAGTCTTACGTTCTGCCCATAGATCAGCTGATAACACTATGTTAAAGAATGTATTTAAATCAATCCACAACACCTTCTAAATGTTTATGAACTTCTCCCCAGTGTGTCCACTGCACTGGCTTGTCTCTCAATTTTGGAAAAATGTTTGCAAATGCTGTCAGGTCACCTCTATTCCTGGCTGCATGTACATACAGCTATTTTCCTCAGAGGATGGGCTGCAGCCTCATCCTCATTGGGCTCATCCTTTTTTCCCTATATAGCTTCGTCCCTAATATTCTCCGTATGTTTCTTTGCCCACCTACGTTCTAACTTTTCCACATCTTTCCATCTGCGAATACATTGTCAGTTCGATACGGTGCAATCGCATTCCTGTAACCCTTATATTTTCCTTAGCCTGATCATCCAACTCACACACTGCATCACCAAGTTGGCGTTGCAGCACGCACAATGTAAATTGTTTTATTTATTTATTTTCTTACTTAACTCCATTACGCTGTATGCCAGAGTTTACTACCCCCTACCCTGCCCCACATCACCGCCCCGGTGCACTCACTCGGTGAGCCGCCACTGCCAAGCAGTATCCTTTTTCATTGCAGCAATGTCCTTTCTAGATCACATACTCATGGTAACCTCTAAGCTCTGTAGTGGGACGGATTCATTCCTCCTTGATTTCCTGAAAATCCATCTTGTACACAACAGCTCCCTGCATTGTTCCCTGATTTCCTTGATTCCCTATATTTTCCTTAGCCTGATCATCCAACTCAGCTCTATAGCTTTGATGCAAGTTTACATTGCTGGAAAGATCCACATCATATTTCCTTGTACTCCTTGCCAATCTATCATGCACCACAGCAGCCCTTCAAGTAATCTCCTTACACAGGTAGATTAATTCATTTCTCTGGTATTGGTCTACATGCTCAAATTCCAGGCCTCCATTAATTATTCCTTCCAGTTCCACCTTCAATTTGGAATGTCAAATGGTCTGTCTTTTCTAGTATCTAAATCCTTTGGGTGCTCTTTGACGTCCACTTTCTTTTCTCTAGTAATTTTCTGAAGCCTTGCTGGTAAATGCCCATCTTCATTGACACTTAAGTCATTAAAAGCCAAGGTAGTAGTAAAGACTAGGGTCCCACATCCATCTACTAGAGCTTGTATAGTTTTTGTGGGACTCAACAAAACTAACTGCGAATTTTGGGTTTTCCTTATATTTCCACCCACTAAAGACATTGGACCTTCTTTCAATATGGAGTAGTGCGCCTACAGCCACTTGAGGTGCAACTTAAACGTTCTCATTTGGAACTAAAGCTGGTGGTCATCTCACAACTGGTAGAGCAATCTGTAAAATGAGTAAAGGGTAGTGCAATTGTAGGTGGACCTGGGTCCATAGGAGCAGTAGCTATGGCCTGACTGGCACTTGCACTTAACTCTCCTGGGCCAGTAAAACTAGTAGGTGGGGGTGGTCGGGAAGACAACATCTATTTTAATACCTCATCTCTATCTGACTCATCTTGTTCTTGTCTAGAAATGTCCTTACACTTCTTCCCACCTTTTGATGTAAGTACCAGATTAAGGGGCACATTACGATCGCGGACGGACTTGCGTCCGTCCGCGAGCCCTGAGTAGGAGGGAACGTCCGCATTTGCTGCGGCGTTCCCTCCTGTGCAATTAGGATGTAACCACCACCCTGGCGGTCACATCCTCTATTTTTAACATTGCGGCGGGTGCGGCTTCAAGCTGCACCCGCCGCAATGTTAAAAACGCATGCATTGCATTTACATGCACAAAGCGGCAGGCACCGCGCGGTGCCTGCCGCTTTCTGCATGTAAATGCAGGGGGGGTACCATAGGTACCCCCATGTGCACCCGCCACCTCCCTTCACCCAGGGAGCCCGCAACAGGTCCCCGAAGTGAAGATCCGTATGCTTTTGCACGGCGGTGAATCTGCCGCGGAAAAGCATGCCTGGGAAGCCATCCTAATATGTCTGGCGGTGTCTGAGAGACACCGCCACCATATTAGAGCGGCGGACAGAAACCAAGACCCACCAGCCATCCTAATTTGGCGGTGGGTCTTTGGTGGGTCCGCAGCGGATTTTCCGCAACCTCCGGGCTGGCGGTGGCTTCCGGCTTCCGGCGGCTCGGAGGGTGCGGAAAATCCGCGATCCTAATCGACCCCATAATCTGGCTCCTTCAATATTGCCCTTTCTCAAGTTTCAAGATTATTTTATTTATGATTACAGAACTCCAAAGAGGTCCTCATAAAATCACAACATTGCATACATGTAAATATAATAAAATTCTAATTTACAATTAATTACACATGATAAAATATTCCACCCCATCATGAGATCAGATAATCACAAACAATGTCAAAGTTTCGAAATATTTTCATTTGACAGGATTCTAACAAGCAGCAGAATGCTATGCAGAGCAAAATCTAAAGTGAGTTTTGTACCAGTAGTGCTTGGGTTTAAAAAATATTTATAGAAGAGAATAATTTTTATACCACAAAAATGCAATCAAACAATACAAATGGCTAATAAATAGAAGATGAAAATCGTCCACATAAGAAAACATCAGCCTCTACACCCTACAGACTGATGCACCTTAACATCATTTTTTAAAAAGCACTTAAAAAAATGTAAAAATTCTATGAAAAAATATTTCATTAGAGGGATCATAAATGGATTGTAGTAGTGCGGAGGCTGAGAGGATAGACAGCTGTAAACAAGTGACCTCAGCGACATCCGCCAACATAATACCAAAGCAGGACTGGTTCATAATACATGGTCTATAGCTTGAGGACCATTTTTACACAGGTTACAAATCGCTGATGAACCGTACCATTTAGCCAAGAGGGGATTTGAAGGGAGCATGTCCTGCCTCAACAGTAACCTAAAACATTACACTCTATGCAGCAGAATCATTTAAATATAAGCCTGTACTTTATTCATCAAACAGGAATCAATAGCCAGATGGTTCCCCTACTTTAAAGTGCAGGTGTCCCTGTCCATATAGAAACTTAAGGACCATGTGGCCTGTTTCAAAGTAGCTTTAAATTTGAGTGGTGTCAAAGTAAAAATTGAAGACTGGTCTAATTGCAACAAATAAATTGCAATCACAACATTTCTATGGAGTAATTAATTTTCTTTTAGACCATCTAAAATGTATTTTTTGCACCCAGAACCTGAGTGAACCATGGTCACTCTTTGTCAGACCCATAGCCCAATGCACTACCCATGCGACGTCCTGTGCCCAGGTTCTTCTCAATCCACATTCTAGCCTACGGGTGGCCACAGAAAAAGACGGATTAACTGAGGTAGGCTTCTTAGAATTCAACCTACTACTGTGTTTAGAACACCCCATTTAGATACATCAATCTGTTCTGTATCTTATAACAAGGAGGCAGGAATCTTAGCACGAAAGAGCTCCAATAAAAGTGTAGAATGTCTTCTCCCACTGGCCCTATAAAGGGAGCCCAGACATTTAGCCTGAGAGGTGGCTTCAGATATATTATTTTCTAGATAGGCTTTATCACTTGAATTTCTGCACACTATCTTCCCCTAAAAAGTATACGATTTTACAATTTCCAAGTTTTGACCACCCAGACACCATGTAAAGTTCCCATATTAAACCTTCTTCCTCCCATACATACACATTTTTCTTTCTCCCGTAACCAATCCAAAGTAAAAGGCTAGTGTTAAAAGTGTTTTGACCGAACCTGAAGGTTCAGGTCTTCAAAACAAACTATTTGCTTTGAAATATGCGACTTGTTTTAATGAAATGGAATAAGAATGGGATGGTTGTACTGTCATTTTAAAGTTTTGTACCATTATTTGACACAAGATAATCTTTCTAGTGTAAGGCCAGCGACAAAGTAAGATGCATCAACATTTTCTGGACGCTGTGAAAGGAATTTATCTTTTATTCCACATACACCATAAAATGAATTGAATCTAGTAATATCTGTATGGGACAAATGGCACAAACATTATGTGACTTTTGATGGTTGGGGAGTAGGACATTATACAGCTTTTTTTGTTATTTTGTTACTTCAGGCTGACTCTTCTCAGTGTATTTCAACACTGGATGATGATCAGTCAACAGTGTGAATGCATTTAACAACTACAGAGGCCCATGGAAAGCTGTCATTACCTCCTCAGCTCTTTTCTCGTACCGCTACTTACTATATGGTGTCCTGCAACCAATCGAGGCACCACATGACCCAGTCAAAACCAATCAAAGAGGCTGCCCCTACCAACTCCCTGGAATGCCTCACCTAATAACCACACAATAAGGAAGGAAGAGCCCACCATACTCTTTGCCTGTGATAGTCATTGCATGTAAAAATACCGACTAAAGGACGTTTTTTGGCCTGCGGAAACTGAGGTATACTCAGAAGTTGCTTGGCTTTCTATGGTAAGTTCCATGTTCTATCTCTCTACCCCTTTCTAGGTAGGATAGCAGGCTGGGTGGGTAAGAAAAGGGTTTATTCTGGGAATAGTCTATTTGAGGGGGCAGTGTGCCTTATTTTTATATTTCTTCCTGTGCCTGTGGAGTTGACCCTAGTAGATAGTAGCCTAGGGGGTGCTTGTCCACCTTAGAAGAGTGTATGTCACTTTTGAAATCCTATTTGTTTAATCCAGTTACATTTGTAGACTTCTAAAACAAAAAGTAAGTCATTTAAGGCTTTCAGGAACAAAGGCAAGGGGCGCAGGATTGTCTGTTTTTCCTGTGACCCTAGACTGTTTGGCTCATTGTAGTTTTAAAGTGGCACATTTATATACATAAATGCTTCTAGGTGGTTCAGATTTTTCCTGCAACCCAGTATTAATGAGTGTTTCTCAAGCTACGAGCTCTCGCGTTTCGGGGAGTTCCTATTACAAGAACGCACATATTTCCTTATCTGGGGGGCACATTTGACTTCCAGGAGTTTTTAGTCCATGTCTGAAACAGAATAGACTTTAGTTATGAAATTCAATCGGTTCGCTTTTCAATCTAGTCTCCAAAACTGGCAATAAGCCTATTTCCTCCCAAGGTCGAGATCTACAAAAGAAGTGCTTGCCTGTCCTAACTTATGGCTCTGATTTGTGGGGTTATGAGGCAGTTAAGTTTTTACAGGATGAGAACAGAGTATGTAGGCATTTTATTGGTGTTTCACCAGAATCACCGACCTACGCTGTTCATGAGGAATTGGGCTTATCGTTGCTGATAACATTAATCCTGCACCGTTGATGCTATGCTGTTTGTTCTTTGCTTTGTAGCATGACCTTGAAGCTTCTCTGAATAAGAAGATTATATTGTATTGCCTTTCATGTTGTGGGGCTCTTGTATCCCTTGACTAACGTGTATCAGGGGTACTTGTAATGGGCTAGACAGACGCAATATTTTCTTTCACCCAGCTAATGTTTCTATGAATGATAAAAACTGAATTAAATCCAGTTTCAGGGATTCAAGTGGGGAAAAAGAATTGCTTGAGTTGAAGAAGCTGGCCAATAGGGAATACTTGCTGGCCCAAACTACATTAGGACTGGAACCACATTTAGAGTTGGTGCCCAAAACTTGGGATAGGGTGCTACTGACAAGATTCATGCTGGGCCACATTAGGAGTCTGCTTTCATTTCCATTGGGCCAGTATGCCCCTAATTTATTTTATTTTGTACTTGTGATGAGCGTTCCTTGAAATTCTGGCTTATATTGTATATCTTTGCAAGTGTTATTGTTGTTCCTTCAAAAGGTCTTTAATTTTGCTCCTAAAAAGGTACTCCAGTTACTAGACATATATGGCACTTCTGTTTTTTGCAGAAGCTGCCTACTCTGGAAGTAAGCCTAGGTATGGTTTTGTCTTGTAATTCCCACTAATCTGTACAACCTGCACGTGTGTTGGACAACATAAACTTTGGGTGAGGTTCTAGACTGATTCTGGGCACCCCTGCAGTATATGTTGACCTAGAGACCAGCTAGCTCACAATGGCACCGTATGCCCCTCTAACCTTACCATGGAGCGATTGGTTTCGGCAACCACTGAACATGGCAACCATGACCCCTTTGCGATTGTGGGTACAGATCAGAACCTTTCCCTTAGTCCCTCATGATTACTTGTGCTCATAGAAATATACAGAGAATACACAGTGGGACTTTTTCAATATATTTATTGAACAAATGTTATTCTTGAATAGAATACATGTGCTGTGCTAATCGGACATTTTCAATATTTTTATTGAGCAAGCGTTATTCTTGAATAGAATACATGTGCTGTGATAATCAGTAGACAGCAGCAGATGAAAGTGATTACAAGCACCAAAAGAGTAAATAGGTATAGTTCTACCATGGAGCTAAAACAGTGTTTATATGCAGTCATATAAACAAGGCAGTAATTAGGCATACTTCTACTATGCGAATCCTACTCTGCGTGTACCTAGAGTGTGTGTAGGTATGAAGCCAAGAATCCCCCCAAGGAATGATCCAACCCCATAACCTGGCGATAGAGAATGTAGGAGCCCGTCTTGGTCACAAACTTGACACCCCTCACGGACATTCAGACTACTGCTTGGTGAAGTCTCAGCATGCAGGGACCCTTGGTGTCAGCTGAAGAGCCTTCTCTATTAATCTTTTGGGATGCTCGTTATTTATAATGGAAAGCATTCTCGTGATGTGTGTATAGATTAGCAATGTGATGGATAAGTAGATAGACCTGTCACCCCGAGAAAGAATATAGACCGACATTTGTACATAATGCCTCAAGAGTCCTTGTACATGGTGTGCGAGGCATTGTGATAATGTTATGTAAATAAAGTAGTTTCAGAGAAAGAAATCCAATATTGTTGCAAACGCAAATATGTGCCAAAGGTCACAGCGGAAATGTTATAGTGCATAATTTGGACAGTGTAAAAAAAAGGTGTAGCTCCATTACTTGGGCCTAACCTGAGCATTTAACACACACTCCTCATACTGAGGGTCGACATAGAAACGCTATCTAAAAGTCAGCAGGCCATATGAAATAAAAACTAAAAAGGTCTAAAATTAACTTTAAAATCATCTAAAAGCAAGCTTCCTTTAAGAGTAATAAAAGCCTTTAAAAGTAATTATATTGTTTGAGCTACTAAGCACTCAGAAATCCATGGTTCTAGAAAAATTAAGCAAAACTTGTTTTGATTCATTTTGTTTAAAAATAGTCCAAATCATTCACACCATATGGAAAAGCCAATTGTGTGCGTTCCGAGTGGTAGGTGCAATATTGCTGTTCCTCGCAACCACAGACGACCGTTCCGGAAGCACAGCTCAAAGCATGTTTATGGAGCATAGGTGATTCCATCCGGTTCCCACAGCAGTAGCTGAGGGAGGGACTCCATCCTGTAAGTGTATCGTAGAGCCGGTATCGATTTCACTAGGAGCCAAAGCATCCCAGGGTGGCACAAATAATTCATTTGTCAGCAATGGAATACAATTGGGACTACAGTACCTATTGGCATTTAAGGGGTCTATCAGTACTTCAATGTCCAGTGGCGCAACTGATTGTGAGCCAGTATGCATTCATGACTGCAAAGCAAGCTGCGGAATACATGTTGAATGCAGGGAAGCCAAAGAGGCCTGAAGGACAAGAACCAGTGCTTGTTTAGTTCTTGAAGCCGAGATGTGCCGAAGCAGTGTACTATGCGCTCACAGTATTAGCAGTGCTGTCTCCATTCCAGATAGAACTGGGACGTCCATTACAGAGCAGAAAAATTAACATCAGGATTCCCAGGGAGAAGTAGCAGGACAAACAGGAGCCCTCCAAAAACTCTACATAACACGGAGTGCATGAATGATGGAATAACTCCGAAAATTGTCTGAAAGGTGCTAAACACTCCAGTGCCAATAAAAGCACAAAAAATGCACTGTTCCATTCGTATTAGACATATTAAAGATATGGTGTACCAGTTCCCCAAGATGCAGCAGGAAGTTAGTGTGGAGTAGTGTCTGTATCTCGAATGAGGACCTTGAAACCTGGAGATCAAACGTCTCTGGTTGATGTTAAGGCCACATCTTTTTGAAAAAGCATGGCTTTCCGTTTGCTCAGAGAATCAAAGCATATGTTGGAAACATTTATCAAAGCCATAGAGTTGCCTCGCTAATTGTGCGGGCAGGTGAAAACAGTACTTGTGTGCAACAAGTGACTATGAAATTAACTGTTCCCATATAAGTGATGCCCTGTTCCATTCCACAGTAACCTTGATGATTTAGCATAAAATAGCTCCCATTTGAGAGCAACTTGAAAACCTGATGAAAAAGGTCAGCTGGAGAACCCTTCAGATGACAGGACAAGTTTGCAACTTATGCATTGCAAGTCCCATGAAGTGAAATGTCCTTGTTGGAACCACTAAGAGAAACGTCTTTGTCTCCATTTCTGCACTTAAACCTGAATGGTAATTCACAGTACTCCTGCATATAACCATCCCCTAGTGCTTCGTTTCTGCTTTTGATATTGTAGACAATATTGGAATTGGAAAATCATGACCCATAGGGAGATATAACCATGGATTATACAGTCTGTGGATGGTGTGTCAGCCACAGTGAAAGGTAACTGGTCTAATTTTTTGAAGTACAACATGGTATGTTTTGCATCTCTTTGTGCCATTTCTATCTATCTTTCCATAAGATCATAAGCTGAAAACAGACTCCTACTGTTGATATAATGCCACAGCACATGGCCAGAACGTAGTGTTTGCAACATACAGCCTAATAATATAATGGACCACAATTGTGATTGCTCATGTTGTAAAATAAACATATCTTGCTGGACTATGTCAATTGTAGAAGATACTATGTTGCCCAGTAAATAAATTCTGGATGATAAAGTGGTCATACCGTTGTCAACCATGGTCAAAGCCTTTTCTAAGTTAACTCTGTCGATCTTGCAGTCTCTCAGCAGCTTCCTGTTGAGAAACCTTCCACAGCTTGTTGTATATTCCATACAAGAAGCACTTTTGATGTGGGTTCCGGGGACCTGATAAAAAAAAATGCCTGAGATCCATGTCATGAGAAAGAAGAGACAAGTATTGCTTCACCTGGGAAAGTGTTGAGGTATTTAGCCAAATCAAGGCACAACTTCCCAACACTGTATGGTGTAACCACCCAAGTGTTCTGATAGTACATATCACTGATCAGGCCTATTGAACATATACCCTTCGGTGTTGCCCAGGCATCACATTGATACCCATTTGTGTCCACAGGCCAAACCAACCATCCCTTCCAATTGAAGTGTGATGAATTAAAAGTGATATTACCTATCATGGTATTGAGTGTATCCTCACTGAAGTGTGTTAAGTTCTGCCAGTTCTCGAAGCGTGAGAATGCGGGAATACGAGGTGTGTTCAAATCCTTCATCTTGGCTATTCCAAAACATAGAAGTTTGTTACACAGTTTTATTCAGGAAAATCATTTGATGTGGTATGAGGAATGCTCTGAATAAGGCCTCAGTTCCCTGTTAAGAAATAAAGGAAGTAGAGTATATCAGATTGGTGTTTGTTAGCATATTTTTCTTCGCAGGTGTAGGTGCAAGCATATAATAATAAGAGGCTGAGTCTGATGTGTCAAAACCAGAAAAATAAGCAAACTTTGTGCAAATGTTTTTGAACTACCTTTTGGCTGTGTTGCCTAGTGTTCCCATTAAGTGTAATTGTAAACCGCGTGTGGGATACTAGATTTGTGTAACAAACGGTGACCATAATGTTGATAGCAAAACATGTCGCCAAAGTTAGATATTGCATTATACAATTCTTCATTAGAAAATGAAGCTGATTGCTCTAGATCTACAAGCAAATTGTGTATAGTTTCAATGTCCCTATCATCAGAGAAAGTACTAGAGTTGATTATATAATTTAAGGAAATTTTAAACAAATAGGATATTTGTAAAAGTTCAGTAGGACCATACACATCACACAATAACCTATCCCACACTATTCCTTCTAGAACGCAAACTACTGTAATGTTCACAAGGGACAGGTCCCTTAGTTCACGGTGTGATGATGCATGTAGTTTCAGAACCAAGTTCACAAGTTGAACTGCAGAGCGTTCTGGGAGATTGCGTCCTTTCAGAAGTAGGAAAAGGACAGTTACCAAACCAATTCAGGGGACCAGGAAAATAATCCAATTGTAATCCAGGGATGTAGCCAAGGAGCTACAAAGTATGTATTTTTCAGCCAAAGACAGAGAGCATACACTCGTAGCTTGAAAGGGAGAGGAGGTGGTGGTAGCTCAGGTTCACTTGATGCCGATGAGAAATCATCATAATGCACGAAGTAGCCAGACGCCGCTTGGTATATTTTTGGCTGCTCAGCATGTTATGTAGAACTGGGTGATGACTCGATCTGTGGCATTTTTACATAGACGTCAATTTTCGATTGAAATTTGAGTTTCTGTACTTGTTGACTGTACAGTGTCGTTTCAACGTGAAGAATAGTATTTCATTGTTGTTTACAGCTTCTCTTTGTAGAGGGGAATCTTCTGTAGGTATTAAAGCTTCCATTTAAACTTCCTGAACTGTAGAAAGAGGAGTGCGGAGGCTAGCCAGGAGCCCCCGCGGCAAACCTTTTGTCTTTGTGACCCGCAAAATGCAGAAGAAGTACAGTTCTGGGACCTTGGACAGTCAGGACAGGTACAGGCGCTCTGTAAGATGGCCCAAAATCTTTCTTGTCCACAGTTTTTCCCCTGACCAAGTCCCCAATCTTCGGGGCCCAGCTGATTCTTGCCGGTGCAACCTTCACTTCTCCAGTAGTGGCGCATTTTACTTGGATGTTGCTTTGTGCGCCCCGGAATTCATTGAGTTCCTGTAAAACAGTCAAACACTCATTGATGTCGAATGGTGTTTGCGCCGCCACTGTGCTTACGTTATCGAGGTCTGGTACACACATTCTCACACTAAACAGGATTTCGTATGGAGTACGACCACCCATGGGTTTTCTAGGCATGTTATTGAGTGACTTATGGATCCCATGTAGGTGATTGACCCAACTTCGACCTAAGCCTAAAATACCCTTGCTGTTAAGGACTGCTTTAAGTCACAGTTTTTCCTCTGAACTATCAAATTTCCCTCAGAGTGATAGGGGGAGGTGTACCGCAAGGCTACATTCAAACTTCCCATGGCTTCTTTGTAAGCCCGGGAGCTAAACGCTGGGCCCTGTTTGGAATACAGTGTGTCAATTGCATATGTCCTGATGAAGACTCACATATCATTTATTACAGTATGAGGATCAGCCGAACGCTGCGCCAGAACCCCAGGAATCTGGAGCATGATCCACTGCCACCAAGATGTACTTGTAGCGTTAGAATGAAAATGTCTTCGCTGTGTTGTTTATATATATTGTTCTGCATTCGCTGCACCATTTTATGTTTAGCCGCCATTTTGATCTATTAGCTAAACTAATCCCTCTCTCTGTGAGGGGCACCTTTGGTAATTCTCATTTTCTCCAAGTTGGGCCTTGCTGTACTAACGAATACACTGTTCTTATTAGCGCACACCTTTCCCATGAGATAGAGGCCTGCTCCCACTACTCCAGCGATGGGTACAGGCAGAACGACCTTGGCATAGAGATAGTGTGTGCCCGGTCTCAGGATCGAAATGTTTCCTTCTGTACCTCCTTTGTGTAGCTGCCTCCATCTGGAAATTTCCAGTCTGGGCGTGTCTTCATTGGTTCTGAATCGTGCATAATGTATCACCATGTTTTCTGATATCAGTCCCTCTGTAGCAATCCCTAGAGACTGGGCAGATTATGCTCCGCTCGAGTGTACCTGAATAGATACTTGGTTTGTATTCTCTACTGTCTGAACGACTCTTCATTTGTATGGAAGGCTGAGAGGGGGTCGTGAGTGACCCACGTGGCCTTATTCGGGTAACTTCCTTCAGTGGGTGCCCGAACAGCGACCCCATCAGTGAGTGGTCCATCCCCTCCGGAGGACGAGTGGGGAGGTCGAGGCCGCCATCAGGTTGGATGGGCGGAACAGGGATCCCTGCACGAGAGAGTTCCTGAACTCGCAGCTGCGCCTTCTGTCCTGCCAGATAGTATCTCGACCAGCGGTCATCCCAGCTGGGATCCTGAATGGCGAAACCCTTGGATCTGATCGTTTGGTATGATGAGTCGGCAGTGGAGAATACATTTGTTTGACCTGTGTGCACCAGATGAGTTTGGTTTGGTTCTTTGTGGATATGGTACCGTTTTGGTTTATATTTGGTGCAGTCTGAGTACCGATTTTGGTATGAGGCATTTGTGAAGACTTTGCCAGGCAGCATAACGAATTTGTCTCACTTTTGAAAATGCATGGATTCAGCTGATTCTTGCTTATTTTTTGTAGTTGTTGCACTGCAGATGCTCAATTGGAAGAAAGTCAGACAGCGCCTCCAGAAGGCACTCCAAACTTTCATATGTATGTGAAGCATGGCCTTGGCCCAATTATGTTTAGTACGCTATGGCACAAATATACAAGGGACAATGCTGAGTTGCAGTGGCCGTTGATGGGCACTTTTGATGAACAAAAAATTGTTTTTTGCAAAAAGAAGTAGGCAGGGGTGCTCTTTCTACCAATCGCCACTACTTTTGGGCCAAAAACTTACTGGGTCTGTTGCTGCCGCCGCAAGCCTCCTGTCATTGGTGCTGGTCTCCCGCTGCTGCCGCAGCCTCCGGACATCGCTGCACGGCCGCCGAGAGGTGGGGGGGGGACTACATTCCCCGCAAGCCTTTGCGGACGGACGCCGCTCACTCCCATTCTGCGCCCGGTGGCGCATAAAAGATCCTGAGAGCTCCCGCGTCGCGGGATGCCTGCGGGCGCCGGGCTAAGCCTAGGCAAAGGGCGGGCCGTCTGTGGCCGTCCAGGGCAGAACGGAGCAGGGCAGGGCCAGCAATCTAACATTTCATTATTGGGACTTGCCGTTTTTGATTCCGGACATGGTCAGTGACTTATGATTCCCTCAACTACTGTTGTTGTGTATGCTATATTGGTTAAAACTGTCTGTTTTCATATATGAGCATGGGCACCCGTAAAGGGACTGGGGTCAGGGGGTAGTGGGCACTCTTGATGCCTTTCTCATTAGAGCAGAGTTGGTTTTGATACACGAAATCGAACTTACACAACGAAGACTTTCCTTGGAAACGCGTAGAGCTTTCATGGAAGCCATCACAGGGGGGCCATCATTGTAAATGAAGTCACGCCAGATAGATGCAATTTGGTTACTGTACCACAAGTACCATTAGAGCCTGTGGTGGTAATTTCAGAAGCCCGACTTAGGTCACCTGTTACGTCAAGTGGCACAACTGTTATAGCACCACCGCTAGCATCATCACCTTCCCCAACTGTGGCTAGGTTTACACGACAATCGCAGTGTAAGGCGAAGGGAGGTATGGCCCAAGCTACCTCAAGGAAAAGAAAGGCAGGTGGTGCACCAGTTACGACACAACAAACTAGTAAAGTGGCAAAAACAAAGGGCAATGCCCGCGATAGGAAAGGACCCGGAGAAGAAGTATCTTCTGGCAGCCCTACTCGCCCAAGTATACTAAATAATAAAAACTCTACTGAGTATTGCCTGGCAGAGTTGAAAGATAGCATACTGGCAAAAATTGAGGGAAAGCTAACAGTGTTGTTAAAACCACTGCTAGATACACTTGTGGACATTGATACTCGCCTGAATGCCATAGAACAAATACTTTTCCCACATATCAATCAAACACTAAACGGGGGTACAGCAATTCAGGGCGATCAAGTAAAATACCCGACCACTGATCCAAACACGTTCTTAGCGGCCAATAACGTTGTAACCAAGGAGGGTGTACAGGCTCCTACACTAAATAGTACCAATACCCAATTAGTCAAAACTAGTTCTGTACGGGCAGGAATAAAACCCGGGGGAAGCAAGGCTTTGAAGGACCAAAACAGGGGAGGTTTGGATACTGCATACAGCAAGGGACATTTTAGTTTACCCCCTGAATACACGCCTTATACAGTTGTGCTTTCGAATGTACCAACTATCCAACCTAACCCTGAGGAACACTGAACCACCTTAAAACACAAGGCACTACATTCATTAAATATCAGGACTGGGCTGGGCAGGCATTTGTTTGATGAATTTATAATGGTACGTAGGGTCACCTGGATAGGGAGCTCAAACAAAAGCGAAAGAGATGACTGTATAGTTTTGAATTTTGGATCTCCTGAGTTAGTTAGAACAATCCTAGAGAGAGCGGGGACAACACAAATAGGCAGGGAGGGGATCCACATTTTATCCCTGTGTTTTTTCTATTGCAACCCCCATACGTTACCCACACATAGACGCAACTACCCAACCATCCCCCAAACCAGGAGAGGTATGCATACAACGTCCCGACCCACAATTGCTTTGAACAGGTTTTCTCCAATTTAGATGAACAAGATTGACATTCAATTGAGTTAGTTAGTGCTAATGGCAAAGAGGGAAGCTTAATAGGGGAAAGCTTAGCCCATCGCCCAATAAAACTAGCAAAGGGAAAAAAGCGCAGTGACCGACACCTATACTCCCGGCAACTCCACCAATTGATCACCCTCAGGCAGTGGCTGATCTATGCCCAGCACCATTTACTAATGACAGAAAATAGATGAGCCCCTGCAATCCAAAAAGGATGATAAATAGCCTCGATCTCCACATTTTGAGCTGGAATGTTGCAGGCCTCGAATCAAGATTAGCGGACACAGACTGGATGCATATACTGTCTGGGAACGACATTATAATGTTTCAGGAAACTTGGGCCACACATGAATTACATATAGAGGGGTACCATTGTTTTAGCCTGACAGCACCCAAACCTGTCTTTGGACGTGCATTTGGTGGTTCATTCATTGGGATCAGGATAGCTGCTGGAGGAAGTACTAGTGTGATACCAACTAATAGTCTAAATATACAGATATTGGAATATGAAAGACGGGTTCCCTTCTATTTGATTAATTTTTACAATAATGATTTTTATTCGATCCCAAACAGGAATTTTATAGAGCTTTTTAATGTTATATCAGGTTTATAGCAACAACAAGGCACAGATGATGGCATTAGGATCCTCTTATGGTGGGATTTCAATGCTAAAATTCCAAAAGGACATCGGGATACAGAAAAATCCCAAGCAGATCCAGCAGTGCGAAGGGGTTCAGAATTAGATATTTTTGTTAGTGAACACATCCTTAGAAATGTGATGGATCTGGTTCATACCCCTAGAAATCAGCAGGCACCAACCTTTAGAGGCAGGGATTGTTCCTCAACCATTGACTTTTTTATGTCTCCATGCTTAGCAGACCGCCTTATAATGGCCAAGGTTTATGCAACGACCTTTGGAGATCATAATCCGCTGACAGCGGTATTAAGATTAGGATCTCGCCCCATGTATACCATTTCTCATGGGGCGAGAGATATTACTCCCTCAACAGATAATTTAAGATTGAAATGGAGGGGAGTAGACAGTGGTCGAATAGTTGAGACTGTGAAAGAAGAGCAACAGCATTTAGGGGTAGATGTATCAACATACCCCTTTGCGATTTCTAAATAGCGATTTTTAAGGAATCGCTATTTAGAAATCGCAAAATGGGATGTATGTAAGAAATCGCAATTTTTTAGCGATTTCTTAATCTTCCTTATTTGCGAATTCGCAATTTGCGAATTTGCATTTAAGGAATATCTTCCCATAGGAATGATTGTGAAATTAATCTCAAAATTCGCAAATTACCATCAACTACAAGTTGGTGGTAATTTGTGATTTCTTAACCAAAATTCGCAATTCAAAAATGCTACATACATAGCATTTAAGGAATCGCAAAATTGCGATTCCTTAAATGCTATGGCAAAATAAGGAATCGCAAATGCTTGCGATTCCTTAATTTGCGAATTTTTGATGCATGCCAAAACATGCAAATAGACCGTTTGCGATTCGCAAAGGCCGAAATTCTGCGAATTTCGGCCTTTGCGATTCGCAAAAGGCTTGATACATCTTGGCCTTAATCACTTCATGCATGTTAACAGAAGGAAATCACCTGAGGATAGTTGAAGATTTTATGAAATTATGCTCTGCAATAAGATCCCTCCTGTCAGTACCATTGCACAAGGTAGATAAAGAACCTAGATGGTTTGACCACAAATGTACAGAAGCAAACAAGAATCTACTACGTAAGGCTCTGACCTCCAAGCCCAGGTGCCCTATGTTTGTAAAGACAGCAAGGAGGATGTATAAAATTACAATCAGAGAACGAAAGGCCACCCTATTGGCAGAGCACTGGGAGGCATTAGCCGACTCAGCAGTTGGAAAGAATGGAAATTAATTCTGGCCTGCAGTTAGGAACCTGCGCAATATGGGTCAACAAATGACACCAGTCAGCTGCACCATCTCGAGCGATTCGTGGGAGACCCATTTCTCTAAAATAAATGCCGCACCAACAGAAGGCAAAATCTGTTACGTGCAGGGACATCTTTGTTGCCTACAGATTATGCTGCGGGAGGTGGAAGTGGCAATTAATCAGAGCCTTGGCAATAAGGCACCGGGCCCTGATGGGTTCCCCATAGACATCATAAAGTGGAAACCGGAATTCTGGGACCCAATTCTGTTGAATGTTTTCAACAGTTTGCCTCTAGCCCCCATGCCAGATACTTGGACAACGAGTATTATTGTCCCAATATATAAAAAGGGGGATAGATCTGACCCAATCAATTACAGACCAATCTCGTTGATCGATAATACATTAAAGATCTTGGCCCGATTACTTTATAATAGGGTCTTAGAATGGACGGAGGAAAGTGAAATGTTGGATCCCTGCCAGCTGGGCTTTAGAAGCAAGGTTGGCACGGTTGAGCAATGTCTGAACCTTAACTTGGTTATCGGTAAATATAACATTGCTCGATCATCCCCTGTTTACTTAGCATTCATGGACTTATCATCCACGTTTGAGTTAGTCAACAGGTCCAAACTCTGGTCCATTCTGCTGGATTATGGATTAGACGAACCTCTGGTACACTTTGTGGCATTTTTACATACCGATCTCAAAGCACGAGTTAGGATTGGTATGGGTGGGGAGATCTCTGGTGCCATCAAGGTGGGAAGAGGGGTTAGACAGGGGTGCATTTTAGCAACCCTGCTTTTTATTATTTATATTAATGGGCTGAGCAACTCCCATAAGCAGTCGACCTCAGATGTCCCGAAAATCAATGGGAAATTACTACCAGCACTTCTCTAAGCAGATGATGCAGTCCTTATGGGCCGCACTCCGAACTCCTTGTGTATTTTAATTAAAACCTTTGTATAGTACATGGATGGCCTGGATTTACGCGTGAACTTTAAAAAATCTTTTATCATGTCATGCGGGCCAGGGAAACTCCAGCTCAATTCTATCCTAGTGGGGACTGATAGACTATACTCTACTTGTTCTTTTCCATATTTAGGGATGGTCTTTGCTGCGAACGGCTCGTGGACTCAGCATTTGGCCCACTCTACGAGCAAGTTCTCAAAGGCCATCAACTCACTTCTTAGTCTCCCACGCCCGAGGAAGATAGGTGCTATTAAAGCCATTTTAAAAAATTTCGAATTGCAATGTGTCCCAGTAGCCACATATGGGGCTGAGGTATGGGGTCTCGCAAGAAATCGCTGCATCCAACAAGAAGAAAATCATTTCTGTAGGAAACTTTTGGGTGTACCAATTTCTACTTCTGAGTACATTTGTCACAGGGAATTAAATTTGCACTTCATCTGTGATTTCATTGGTACAAGACCAGCGTTATTTTGGCTATCCGTTTGGAGGAACAAATCAGCCATCTTGACGCAAGAAATCATAAGTGATTGCCTCAAATGTGAAAAAGGAATGGATATTCCCTGGCTCTCAGGAGTTTATAAGAGTTTATGTTGTGTGGACAAAGGCCACCTCTTTTTAGAACCGACTAGAGTTGGGCCATGAGACAAGAGTGAATTAAAAAATGCACTATATGTACTTTATAAAGTAGATAGGACAAAAAAGGAATTCAATAAACCGTCAGTCGCGGCATACATGGGTAAAACGCTGCATAGGTATCCTTTACCATTATACCTTACTTTGCCAATGACTAATTGGGAAAGAACACTTTTGCTTCGTCTTAGGGCAGGAACTGTAAGATTTCTATTAAGTTTTCCTCTGGGCCGTTATTCAAATTCAGGCTACAAACCATGCCCTTGTGACGGAGTGAGTGCACAAAACGACCTGCACTTCTTCTTTCTCTGTAAATATTATTTAAAATATGTGAAATGGTTTTTAGTTCAGTTTTTTAGAAAGCATAGACCCCTTTCCTTGGGGGACTCCCATCAGATGCTACTCTCCCTGGACAATGAAGAAATAGTTTTTCGCACCAGCACTTTCTTGAGACTTGTAACTCGAGTTCGTAAAATGATGGAAAATCCTTGACCTCCCTCTTTATATTAACTGTTTTATATATTAATTGTTACAATCATCTGCTGCCTGATTTGGAAATGTTAATGTGTGAAGTTTTAATAAGGAGTTTTTATGATACTTTTTGTAAATGAGGTTGCTTTTATGAATTTCTGAAATTCGAATAAAGATTTTGAATTGAATTGAATTGGAAGTAGGCAGTCTATGTTTGATTCTCTTCGAACGTGGCAAAAGGAGGCTAAATAGAAGCGAATGAAAGCAGAGAAAGAGGCCCCGGAGGGGGAGAATGCAAACATTGACTCAGATAGCTGTAGCGCATAATAGAGAGAAACAAGAGATAGAAATTGATCATGAAGATAGCAGGTTTCGATTGAATATTGATAAATCTTCCGTGACCCTAGAAGAAAATGAGACGTTTGAGGAACAATTGTTAGATACAAGAACCCCACCCCTATATGCCCCGCAGAGGATATATCCTGCTCTTCCCTCCCAGGCTCAGCTACCCGGTTCTTCTGCCTCTGCTGTTTCTGCTTATGTGACTGTTGATTGGACTGCCTTGGCCACGGCTCCTACTGTCCATTCTTTGTCCTCGCCGTCTGTGGCACATATGACTGTTAGTACTCCTGCAACACCTATTCCTTCAGCGTCTTTTTTTGCCAGCTCTTACACCTGTGACACAACCGGCAGCAACATTAGTGCCTACTACCTCTGTTATCACTTCCACTGTGTTCTTCCGTTCCCCGACAATTTAGAGTAGGGGGACACCAGTACTTGGATTTGAGGATAGAGACTGGACGAAGTTCAAGGAGCGGATAGGTCTGTATGTAAGATCGGAGGTGAGGGATGCAGAGAAAAAGGTAGTGGCTTATCAGGCTGCGCAACGGGCCCAGAACCCCATTTAAGGTGTGGAAGATGAGTGAAGTGTGATGAAAGATTATGAGCCTTTTGTACAACAGTATTCCCATAAGCATAGGTTGGCTACCTTGATCGGTCTTTGGGAGCAGTGCTTCAATGATGCAGCACCGCATATTCCATATGATATTGAGGATCATGTATATTGATGGAGCAAGGTTTCGCAAATAAGCACCTTGCGCGGATGTAATCCTCTCATATAACCTCGTAATAAATTACTAATAACGTCTGTAATACTAATTTTACACAATATTTTTACATTTACTAGAAAAGGGGGAAGCTTGCCTATGTGTCTACTAACAAGTAACCCGAGTACAACTCAAAATGGCTGCTAACGCAGGAACATTTACTGCGCATGCGTCAACTGCATGACGTCATAACGCTTGGAGGGAAAGCTTTGCTTCTGCGCAGTAACACTCAATATGGCTGCTTAAGAACTCACATGCTAAGCATCTGCTCTGCCCAGAACTAAACCGTGTTATGTACTGAGTGCTAATGCATAAATAGTTATTTTTATTAAATGGGATTAGAGTAGAGATAAGTGGCATACAGTGAAATCATTTTATTTTAATCTATATCTTGCATTTTTGACTTCTCTGTTAGTTTGCAATTTGGCCTAAAAGAGAGTTAAGGCCGATAATCACGTGGTCCCTACGCACAGGCGCAATAGAGACAACTGAGGAGTCATGATCTCAAGTCTTGGAACCCGATCAAGGACACTCCTTTCCCATGTCCTGGGAAACAGCTGAACATACTGAAGACTAAATAGACAAATGAATGAATGTTATACAATGTTAATAAAGACATTATAAAAATGGGTGGGAAATAAAGCTTGGGAGAAACAAATTAATGGGCGGGAACATAAGACAATGCTCTTACGAAAAAGTATTAAACTTAGCATGATGTGATGATCATCCCTTTGGCTTGTCCAATCAGAATTAAGAGTTTCACAAGTTTGAAACATTTGGGGGTGGAACATGCCATCGAAAGGTATAACTGGGGTAGTTAGTAGGATGAGGGAGCCTTCATTGCTGCAAGAACGATAAGAGATAGAGATGCTGTCCGAATGCTGATCAAAATACCTGAAAGCAGACTTAGATTTTTTTTTACAAATAGAACTAGGAAGGAGTTTTGCAGAAGAACCGAGGAGCCAATAGAGCTAGGAAGCAGATTTGCGGACGAATTGAGGAAGAAATTACCATCAGAGAGGGTTTGACACTGGCGTTAAATCCAGAAGAGGTTACTCGTCCTGTCTTAATCTTGTCCCGGACCTGTCACTGGAAACTTTCAGAGGGGCCCAAACTCTTGGCAGAGGGGTCTGATCTTGTACCAGCCTAGATAAATATAATCACCCGCCCTGTCCTAATCCTGTCCTGAACCTGTCACCTGAAACTATCCGAGGGGCCCACACTTTTGGCCAGAGGGGTCTGATCTTGTACCATCCTAGGTAAATAGAATCTGTGTATTTTTGTCAATGTGTCTTTTCTCTCTATCCTCTCTTTCCTGAGGTACTCGTCACTAAAATTTGTAGTCTAATGTAGGTAAACGAATCTTGCCTCTTCAGAATAATGGAGTTAACAATGTAATTTGTATTTTGTTTCACTTGGGAAAATTCAGATAACATTATAAATCTAAACTGAGTCTGTGGTCATTTAATTAATAAACCAGGTAAATACTGCTTAATTAAATTATCAATTCTAATCAATTAAAATAGCTTGGTGTCCCGCTGAATCAGTTTGCAGAAGTAAGCAGAAGGTTTTACTCGTAGTAAAAGAATTTTAACATTGGGTTTGTGAAATCGACAGGGTAGCAAATGTTTTTATGTTGTTATTAATAAAAGATTGAAGAAAATAAGTTTTCGTATTACCTTGTGAAGGAAGGGGCAGCTGCCGGAGTTGCGCTGACGTCACAAAGTGCCGCTCTGGGATTGGTCGAATTAGGGGGTGTGAGTGACACAACAGGGGATTGTAAAGGAGGGGTAATGGTTACAGATGGATTATATCCCGTATTAATGCCAGATGAGCAGTCTGGAGGCAAATGTACTAGGAAAACTAGAAATATGACAGGTTGTGGGGAATCTGAAGATGAGTTTATGGAAGACATTTTAACAGAGAATCTGCCACCATACCAGCAAAGACTCAATAGAAATATACAGAGTGCTCCAGCTTTGGAAACCCCATTAATTCCTCAAGTTTTGCATGATTCATTAAATGAAAGAATATTACAGGAAAAGGAAAGAGAAGCCTTAAATAAAAATAAAGAAGAATTAATACGAAAAATAACCCATTTGAGTGTACATCCGGAAGCATTAACCATACCAGTGACTATAGGTCCTGTAGTCCCATTATATGGGGATAAAACAAGCTGTTCCGACCCCCCAGTTATGGCAACTCCTGTAAAGGAGCCAAGAAAGGAGAATATAATAATTGAAGATCAAGCTAGTAAATGTGAGTCCGTAATATCATTAATGGACTTACCAATCAGAGAATAGATAAATGAGACTCCAAGAAGAGTTACCCCTAGGTGTTAAAAAAAAAGTATGAATGGAAACTTCCACAGGAACTAGAAGTGCTACCCTAGTGTCACCAGAATAATTAGAAAGATGGGCACAGGGGGTGGATAAAACAGTACCACAACCAAAGATTTTGGACATTTATAGATTAAAAATAGAGTTAGAAGAAATGATAGCAGGAAATGTGGGAATAGACAGATCAAATACGTACTGTGATGAAGAATTATTATTTATATGTAGAAGCATAACCAGATATGTAAAAATATTTCATGAGAAATTAAAAGAACTTGCTTCGGAGATGGGATTTGAAATAGGGAGATCCAAGGTACTGCGGGAACCTGACAGAGCAGAATTTACTGACAAAGACTTAGAAAATATGAACATGTCTGGAAGGAAACTACAGATTAAAGTACTGATGACAATTTTACAAAAGTGGGGGGAATTAGACAGGTGGAAGGCAAGGTACACTAAGAAGAAGGAGGAAGCACAGGCAAACAAAACCACAGCAAAATATGTATTAAGAGAACCTAAAAAAGACAGAAAGATTGTGTCCTATGAAAGAAGCACCCGGAGTGGGGTATGTACATATTCCATGGACTAGGCAAGATATTTTATTGATTACAAATTATTTCCCAAAATTAATGGAAAAGCCAGTTGAATGGTAAAGACAAGTTAAACGGTTTGTGAAAGTTTCAAAGGTTTTGTTGAAAGATTTGGATGGTCTGTTTGACATAGTGGTACTTTCTAATTTATGGACAGGGTGTAAAATCATAGTAGATTGGCCTAGTGATGAGTATCCAAGAGATGAGTAAACAGGTGCACCTTGAGAAGAAGTAATGAAGAAATATAACCAGGGGATTACTGACCTGAAAGGGAAAATTCCTCCAGAAGAAACAGATTGGATACAAATAGATAGAACCACCCAAGAAATAAATGAGACTCTCCATGCTTACTATGAGCATCTGTTGCAGGTGTTCAAGCAGTATAGTGGATTTGAAAATATTGGTGATAAATTTATGGGACATTTTGTGTACCGATTTGTATCTGGATTGAGACCAGAGACTTGTCAAATGATACAAAAACACATATGCTGTGCTGGCAAATGAAACCTATAGATGAAGTCTTAAAATATGCTAAATATTGTGGAGACAAAATAGATAATAGATGAAAAAAGTTAGAAGAAAAAGTAATGTTGGCACAAGTAATATTGGCAGAACAACAAGAACTCAAATTAAATAACGAACAGAATAAAGGATCAGGACAGAGTGAAAATAATGGGGGAAAACAGAGAGGGAAAATGAGTAGAGAAGAAGCAAAGAAGATGTTTCCTTGTCATGGGGGCGGCAAATTGGGGAATTGGAAAAACGAGTATAAAAATACTTAAATTAATAATGGCCCAAATCAAAATTTAAATCCACAGACGCAGAATGAGGTGAAATTGAGTAAACCGCAACTGGTTGTAAATCCACAGAATCAGTTACCATCTGCCCCTATGCCAAATTTTGTGAACAGAACAAAGTACAGTGTGGACGCCAGATTTCAAGATTTCAAGGATAAAGTGGTAAGCTAAATTCAGTAACTTCACAATTTCTTTTGCAGAGTAGTAGTTCATCGAAAGATAAATTATGACGGTGCCTGAGGAGGGGAGAAGAGGAAGGCGTACTTGGAGCATCCTTATCGGTAGATCAGTCAGGTCCATATATTGACAGAAAAATAGAAGGAAAGGATATTACCTTCTTATTCGACACTGGTGCTACCCGTTCTACAGTGAGAACAGCAGACATCCCAACCCGCCCCTCTCAGGTGAAGCCAACCAAGTAGTTGGAGTTTCTAACAGACAGATCAGAACCCCAGTTACAAAACCCATGGAAGTGTGTATAGGAAATTTTAAAGAAATGCACAAGTTCGTAGTTTGTGATTCCAGTCCCGTTAATTTGTTAGGCAGGGATCACTATGCAAGATGAATTGTACTATATATTGTACACCGGGTGGTGTAACAATCCAAACCCCTGATGAAGATAGTATCTATAAATTGATGCTAGCAAATCAAGAAACAGAGGTAGATGAGTTAAAAATGACAGTATATCCAAAGGTATGGGATTTCACTGGAAAAGAAGTATTATTGATGGTAGATGTGGACCCAGTGAAAGTGACTGTAAAAGAAAGTGCTACTTACCCAAATACGAGAAAATATAGAATGAGCCCAGAAATTAGATCGTGTATCATAGCAGAAATAGAACGAATGATTCAACAAGGCATTTTAAAAGAAATAATGAGCAGTCCTTGTAATTCACCGATAATTGGCATTAAAAAACCTAACGGGAAATATAAGATATTAAAAGATCAACGAAAGATAAATAAAATAGTGGTACCTTGTTGTCCTGTAGTGCCAAATGCAGCAGTAATTCTGTATCAAATACCCTGGAATGCAGGATGGTTCACACTAAATGATTTGTGTTATGCATTTTTCTCTATCCCATTACATCCAGATTGCCAATACCTCTTTTCATTTAAATTTGAAAATCGTATCTATGTGTGGAATCGTGATCCTCAAGGGTACACTGAAAGTCCTTCAATCTTTAATCAGATCCTAAAAAAGTGCCTTGAAGCATTAGTAATGCCCAGAAGTTCAGTTTTGGTCCAATACATGAATGATGTATTGGTGGCCTCAAAAACACGAAAAGATTGTGCTCTAGATTCTATTGCATTGTTAAACCATTTGGGCGATGGAGGGCACAAGGTGTCACCAGAAAAACGACAGTTTTGCCAAAACCGAGTTAAATATTTGGGACATCAATTAGAAAGAGGAGCAAGGGGGGTGACACCTGAAAGGATTAAAATAATAAAACAGATGCAGTTACCACAGACCCAGAAGGAAATTAGAATGTTTCTTGGTGTTGTAGGATACTGTAGACAATGGATTGCAGGGTTTTCTTTACTGGCCAAATCACTGATACAAATGACAAGAAAACGAGCAAAAGATCCTGTAGAATGGGATTATGAAAGCATGGGAGCCTTTGCAAAATTAAGAAATTGTCTATGTGAAGCTCCTGCTTTCGGAATGCCAGATTACACAAAAGAATTTGCATTGTTTTGTTGTGAACAAGATAATTGTGACTTGTCAGTATTGACCCAAAGACATGGTTTGATGAGACGTCCAGTGGCATATTTTTCTGCTACCTTGTATCCAGTAGCCTCTACATTACATGTTTGTTTAAAAGCGGTAGCTGCTGCTTGTACAAGTCTTGAACAAAGTGAACCAATTGTGATGGGATATCCTGTTAAAGAATACGTCCCTCATTCAGTTGAAATTCTTCTGACCAGAACTCGAACACAGTACCTCATGTATGTGTTACTGATATGGCACCTGGTCAAGTTTTTGGTGATGTTGTGATGTCGGTTGCTTATTGGGGTAGACTGCTTGAGAAGAGTCCCACCCCGATATCTCAGTTTCTGATGCGGGAGGTTCATCCTATCTATCATCCTGAAAAAGCAGAGCTAAGGGATCAGCACAATGATGTTATTAGACATGGGGCAACGGCCCGTTTCCAAGAACAATGGGTTTATAATCTGTGGAAAAGGGGTGAAGTCTTGTCTCTTAACCCCTTCTGTGCTCATGACGAGCTCAGCTCGTCATGAGGTATACCTCTAGGGTGCTCATGAGGAGCTGAGCTCGTCATGACTACACCCATTTACATTAAGGTCCAGCACAGGGGAAGAATCTGGCAAGCACCCAAGGTGTTAAGACTCAGTTGCCTGATCCTAGGAGGAATCCAACTGCTCATTATAAGAATGGACTGAAGCTGCCTCTTTAACAGTGGTGACATTTGCTGATATCGAAATGTTCTTTGGCTTATAAGTTCCAGTTGAAATTTGGAGACAAGTACACACTCAGGATCATGCTGCTGAACTGGGTGGTACCTGGGATCAAATAAAAGTATGGGATCAGGAACGTAAGCTAGGTAATAAGCCTAGGCCAGATATACTTGCTTTACCTGGCCGCATCATTACGTATATGCATTCTCTTATCCCTCTGAGAAAAGTTGATTGGGACAAGTTATCGGCTTGCCGTCAAAAGAAAGATGAGAGTGTGTCTGATTATTTTCACTTGGTTTGAAGGTGTGTTTTTAGACTATAGTGGACAGTATTTGTTGATCGAAGGTGATGTTTGATTGTTTGTTAATAGATTTGTTTCCACTTTGCTTTCTGAGATTGCGACCTGATTACAGGCTTCCGAGAGCACCAGGTCCACACCTTCTGTTATTTTGAATATGGCATAGTATTACAAACATAGGCAAAATGAGGATAAGGAGAGGATGGAGAAGAAGCACAAGGATCTGAAGACAAAGGTGTTTTTGCAGCCGGCTTCTAGGGGTAATGGTAGAGGATGTGGTGGTTCGGCCCAACAGCTTCCAGGCACTAGCAGGGCTACAAATACCATGCCTTTAGGGTTGAATCAGTGTGGGTATTGTAACGAGGAAGGACACTGGCGTAGCGAGTGTCCTGTGCTTTTCCAGAAGGTGGCGGTCCCGAGAAGACGAGGTTCTCGTGGCCGGGATAGTGAAGCTGGTGGCCAGGACAGGGCTCAGAATGCTGTGGCCTCACAGGGTCGTTCTGACCAAAATTACTTTGATGACCCTCTGGGAGGACAGTACTATCATGATGATTATGACAAGGATGAGGTGACAGGGATATCTTACAGCTACGACAGCCAGGGACCGACTGAGAGCCCAGTTCCGATACATGTAGATCAACGCGGGTGTATGATAGTGCGGATGTGCATAGCTCGGCTATGGAGATTTTAGTGGATACAGGTGCAACAAACAGGTCTATATCTTGTTCCTTGGTCCCTGGGGCGGCTCTGTCTGGCCATAATAATGTTTTGGTACGTTTTTCCGGTGTACCGGTTGTGAGCTCCATTTCATAGTCCCTTGCATTGACTTTTGGTCCTTTCACTGTGGATTTGCCATTCTTGTTGACGTCTAATTGTGGAGAAAATTTGAGGGGTTGGACTTGTTGAAGAAATTCCATGCCACGATTTACTGTTTCCCGGCAGGTGTTTACATGACAATGGGTCCGGTCCGTATGTCGTGCGCGCTATGCAGTGTCTGTAAAAAGATGCGCCTTTTCCTGTGGAGTTTAAAGATGTACTGCTCACCCTTTGGGCGACAGGTGACACGGATGTGGACCTGTTACAGATACCGCCAGTTTCGATCCGAGTTAAAGGCAACACTATTTTACCTTGCATCCCTCAGTATAAAATAGAGGTGGTCGCGAGTGACCCGGGTGGCCCTATTCGGGTCACTTCCTTCAGTAGGCCCCATCTAAGTGTAAGTGGCCAGACTGACACAAATAAACAACCGCCAGAGGCTTGTCTGAGATCAGTAGAGTTTTCTGAGGTGGGTGTGCTACGGTAGAGCCTTTCATCTATTGACAGATGTCACGTTTGAAGACAAAGTCCTTTGCTCTATTTGGTTAGACCTGGCCACCAATTGCGCTGCTTTAGTAGCAAGACTGTAGCAGTAACCCCTACGTGTACTGAACCCAGACCCTCATGTGCAGCTAGTATTAGTCCCAATCTGCAATCAGTGTTTGGTATTACTCTATTGCCCACTCCTGGAATCTGAGCATACGGATTATTTTCTGTATCTAATGTGTAAGAGTACTTGAGTGGAAAGCCTTTCTGCAGGTGGGTGTCGTTGCGGGCTGCATTGACAGCCACCAAAATGTCTGTCCAATCTTGTTCTTGAACGAGTGATTGCAGCATCGACAGCAGTGCGGACTGTTGCCTTAGTGGCTCCCTCAGCCATTGAATTCCATTCAACCTGAAAACCAGCACGTTGATGACTCAATGTGTGGATAACATGAGCCCGTGGCAAGCATTCTTTCAGCTTCACCACTTGTTCCCCAAGCAGCTAGTGCTTTATTGTGCAACCCCTGGAATCTCGAAATCCATTTTGTTTTCCCAATCTTGGACAGGACACAGTAGTATGAATTGCACAATATAAGTGTGGGGAATCCGTGATCCGTACTTTGTAGGGCTTTGAGCTCTGCCAACTGTGCTGGGCAGTCCCCTAGGAACTGCATGTGTGTTTTTTCAGGACACAACTTTCCATCATGCATGTGCCCTTTACTATTGCGCACACCACAGAATATTAGTGTTGTGGCCCTAGGGCAGGCTGAGCAGGTCCATTGGTATGAATGATGATATCATATCGATCTAGAGGCATTATTTCATTGGGAAGAAGATATTCTTCTTCGTACTGCAGGAATGCTTGTGTTTGTAGTTAGAATCAAATCTGTATTCTACATTTGTTGCAGTGAGAGAGTTAGCCCATTGTATTCCTCTTGTATGTAAAGCTTTGACATTTGGAACTCTTGCTTCGGTGAAGGCCGCTAAGATTGGTACTTGGGTGACGACAATTATGTGTTTTCCCTGAGCTAGTGTACTCTCTCTCACTATAGCAGTTTGTAACTCTGTGAGAATTTTCTCGGTGGGTGCAAAACGCATTTAAGCGTTGGTGTATAAATGTGATTTGTATGCAATGGCTACTGTTACATCTTCATAGAAAGTGCTATAGGCGTACCCGGTTGGTTCAGCGGCTACGCAGTTCACCAGATTACTTGTGTTTACACATGTGAGCAATTGTTTGGAAGCTATATCAGCTTGTATGGAACGTAAAATGTTTGTATGTTCCTGTGTCCAATGGTTGATTGAAAAATCAGGTCTGATTATATCGTAGATTGGTTTTATTTGTTCTGCGTAATCCAAAATGTATGTTCTGCCAAAATTCAGGAATACTAAAATGGATTATAGTCTTTTCAGAGTCGTCGGAGGTTGGAGCAGTGCACATTTTCCTAAAAAATGTGCTGTCAGGCTTTTGCCTTCACTTGACAACTCATAGCCCAGAAACAGGACATTCAGGTGGGCAATTTTTCATTTTTTGAATTTAAATGTGTAACCAAGGGTAGCAAACCCTAGGATTATGTTGTTTACTCTAGCCAAGTGTTCCAGTAACTCATCGTCTGTCAGATAAATATCTTCTTCATAGGACAATGCCTCCTAATTAAATTTTTGAAGAAACCATTAGGGCTATTTCTATACCCTTGAGGTAAATGGCAAAATTGACGATGTGAACCTAGCACTGAAAATGTTGTCAAATATCGGCTTTCATGCGCTGTATTCTGGCACAAGACTCCATTTGAGATATCCAATGCTGTTTTGTATTTCTTCCGCACAATGTTGTTGATCAGTGCGGCACTATGTGGATTTTGTACTGTAAATGTGCTTGTGGATGTGTTTAGATGTCTGTAGTCTAGGACTAGATGGTATGAATTGTCCACTTTCATTACGGGAAACAAACGATTATTCATAGATGAGGTGCAATTTTCTGTTTTCTATTACCCCCTGGCATTCAAGTTGTTCTAGGATTTTCCTAACTTGTTCTTTAGCTTCATGTTTTATTGGGTACTGTCTCTGGGTTTGAGGGACTACTCTTAATCACATTTCATGATGAGGAGACTCATCATCCCACCCAGCGTGATTTTGGTAAAGTGCAGGAGCTAGCGCTAACATGCTCTCCCTGTCGTACACATTTTTAACTGATTCTGGAGTGAGGTCAGTGAAAGCAGGTAAAATTATTGTTTCTCCCATTAAGCATTCCATTACAAACTCAGGTGGCAAATCCTTTTCAGCAAAAAGAATATCCTAACCATATGTCAGGTACTCCCAAAACTTTTGCAGCGCTGTCCAGCATCATCACTGCCCATTCCCCATTCAGAAGTAGAGTCCTCAGTAGCCTGGGCACGTCTTATTTATTTAATCCCAGCTACCTTCTTCTTTTTGAATTGAGGCTGAGAGTCTTTGGGCTGTCTTTTTTTATTTTTAAGGATGTAGTCTGAAGTGCGATGTGTTTCCCATTTCAGCTTCACCTGCTCTTCTGATCTGTGCTCTGTCCGTCCACCTCTCTCCGAACATGTATCAGATGAATACTGATAACTGTCAGGCTTTCTAATATTATCAGGGTTTCTTAAATGATATTTTTTGTCAGTGATTTCCTGCTGAGGAGACCCATCCCGTGATTGTGTCTTGTCTTTGTTTATGTCTAATTTCTTCTCGAAAGAATCAGGTGCTTGCTTAGTTATCCTTTTCAGAATTACTCTAAACCTGTGGTTTCCCAAGTCTGGCTCCCAAATTATCTCTGTCTAGCGTAGCATAGGTTTCTTCGATAATCGTAAGCATTTCCAACTCCTACTCCATTAGGCGTTGGTGATTGGCCAATGCTGTTGCTTCCCCTTTTATGTTACTTAACATAATGGCTAATACCGCTGCAAAATTGCCCATCAATTTCATCGCCAAGTCCCGGGCAGGTTCTTCCCCGTACTCATTCTGTACCTGTTTCAGTACTTCAGATAAAACTGCTTTGGAAGTAGTACCATGACACTGGTGTAAACTGCATAGAAGACTTACCCCAAGTGGCACAATCTTTTACTGGGGGAGCCATCCCCATCTGCAAGCAAATTGTACTGTTCTATGTTTGTCCTGTGGGACTGTATGAGGGAAAACCGCTTCAAGCTGACTTGCTTTCTGTGCTATGCAGAACTGAATTTGCTCTTGATCGGTCGGAATCTTTTCCATTACGGCGTTCAGCGTTTGTGGGCTGATACCCGTGGTAGCCAATTGGGGCTGTGCAGTCTGAGTGGTCCACGCAAGGGTAATTGTAGGTGTTTGCATTATGAACTGTGTGAGATTTCTGTACATTTTTACTATAACTTCATATAGTGTTGCTAATTTTGCTGCATCTAAATTAGTAATATTAGGATGCAGTGTATAAGTCGCGAGGACCGGCCAAGTCGCTCCTTTACTGAGTGGACCAAGTCTACAGTATGGGGGGGGGGCGCCTTTAAACCAATGTATGTGTTCTTAGTAGAATCACAGAATTTCTATGTCCACACAAGGAAAGTATTCCTCTGTTTTTTCATATTCAATGTAAGTGTGAAACAATTGTGTAAATGCATCCGCAGCTAGGAATTTAACCCTAGAATAGAATACCTCTGTTCTGAATGCTTTGTGTGCCTTGACCACTAAGGTAATGTCTCCACCCATACTGTAATACATTTATAGTAACTCCCTGTCTGCTATTTTCTGTAATAATTAAAGTAAATACTTGGTTTTCACTGTTATCCCCGTGTCTGGACATTGTGTGAAGAGAGAAGAAATTTAGTAAGTGAATTTACAGATATAGATTTAGCACAATGGAGGATTTTTTTTATCCTACAAGCCTGAATAACCTACAGCCAATACATAGGGTATACCTACTCAGCTGAGGCGTATTTCCTTTCCTACCACACACGTCTCCGGTTTGGAGGAGAGTAGAGGTCTTTGAGAAAAGCAGAACTGAACTACTCATATAGACTGTTAAATAAGAAGCCAACAAATGTTGGCGGCACCATGTCGTTTAGTACACCACTAATCCATTGGACCTGCATGTTTGTTGTACAACAGAAACTTTGGGTGAGGTGCCTAGATTAATTCCAGGCACCCCTGCAGGATATGTTGGACTAGAGATCAGCTAGCTCACATTGCCACGGTAAGCCCACCTAACTTACCACAGAGAAAATGGCTTCTGGCAACCACTGAATATGACAACCCTGTCCCCTAAAGGATCGTGGAAACAAATCAGAACCTTTAGTTCAGTCACGTGATCTGAGAAATATGCAGAGAATACACAGTGGGACGTTTTCAATATATTTTTTGAACCAACGTTACTCTTGTATAGAATACATGTGCTGCGATAATCAGTAGACCGAAGCAGACGAAACGGATTATAAGCACCAAAAGAGAAAATAGTTGGTATAGTTCTACCATGGTGCTAAAACAGTGTATCCATGCAGGCATATAAACAAGGCAGTAATCAGGCGTACCTCTACTATGTGAACCCTACTCTGCGTGTACCTAAACTGTGTGATGGTGCAAAGCCAAGAACCCCCCCCCCAAGGATTATCTAACCCTTTTACCTGGTGGGAGAGAATTTAGGAGCCTGTCTTGGTCACAAACTGGACATACCCACATGGAGATGTCAGACTGCTGTGTGGTGAAGTCTCAGCATGCAGGGACCCTCAGTGTCAGCTGAAGTGCCTCCCCTGCTAATCTTTTGGGATGCTTATTATTTATGATAGAAAGCATCCTTGTGATGTGCATATAGATTAGCGAAATGATGAATATGTAGATAGCCCTGTCGCACCGTGAAAGAAAATAGAATGACATTTGCACATAGTGCGTCAAAAGGCCTTGTACATTGTGTGCGATGCATTGCTGTAATGTTATGCGAAGCTAGCTATGTAAACAAAGTAGTTTCAGAGAAACTAATCAAACATTGCCCTTCACACAAATATGTGGAAAAGGTCACAGCAGAAATGTTATTGTGCAAAATTAGGGCAATGTAAGAAAAATGTGTAGCTCCGTTACTTTGGCCTAACCCAGGCACATAACAATTTCTTATAAGAAGTGCGCCCTTAGATACAGACAAACACTGTTTTTGCAGCTGTCCTGATTCATATTGCGTTTCTGTAGATGGACATTCTGTGCTAAGTGGGTTATCTTTGCACATATGGTGGGTGGTTTTTATTACTACTCTGTTTTCAATCTGCACTTTGGTTAGCAAAATCGGCCTCTAGGCCTTGAATTTGTCTGAAATGTGAAGTTCTTTTACTACTGTTATCTGTACTTTTTTTTAAATTGCTTTATAATTGTATTTTCTTTAACCCAGAGTGAGTATGTGCTTTTATGGTTTGTATTTACGAACCACATAAAGGATTAAATTAAATGAGTGTGTTGTGACATATTTTCATCATATCCTTGGGTGTTCTGGATGTCCCCTTGGCTACAGTTCACTTACCGGCAGTGACCATGGTAACTTGGTGTTGTCTGCCTTTTCCTTTTCAGGTGAGTGTCTCTCTTCAGTATGATGAGTTGAAGATGCACTCATTGAATAAAAAAGAGAAATAGATGAGGAAAAGCAAATAGTAGAAGACAATTGGCCGGAGACTGTTGTTTTTTGCAGTCGGGAGGGTAGCAAACTTGTTCTGATACAGGTTTGCAATGATGCAGTCGAGGGGTCTATCCCTATTCTTGGATGGAATTTATTTCCCTTTCTCACTTGTAAAAAATATAACAAGAGGAAAGAAAAAGTGTTACTGCTATTTAGTTTTGAAAAATTGGCAAAATGGGGCATCCCTCAACCCCTACTGAAAGCTCTCATAGGTCTACACACAGATACTTGGGTGAAAATAAGAGTCACCTCGAAATGGTCATCAACCAATAAAATCTTTACCAACAGAGTCCTAAAACAAGGATGTATCCTTGCACCCTTACTCTTCAACCTCTATCTTGCAGACCTCCCTGAATGGCTAGCCCGATGCCGAGCTTTCCTTCCGAGAATAGAATGAACAAAAATTCAAATGTTGCAATACGCCGGCGACACCATCTTACTCGATCAAACCCAGGTGGGCCTTCAACGACTATTCGATTCCCTTGTGATGTAGTGCAATACCAATACATTGGAGATCAACATCACCAAAACCAAAGTGATGACAGTTTCCCCCTCGAAAATAAAAAAGAGCACTTGGTTCATCGAGGGGAAGGCACTGGAATTAGTCACCGCATATAAATATCTGGGTGTCTGGATAGACCACAAAGGGAGACCGAACGCGCACATAACCGCAATGCAGGGTTTCGCCCGCAGCTTGGAGGGGGCTTTCATCAGAACAAAGAGAGCCCTCCACTCCCCAGATTTCGTGCCGTTAATAAGACTGATTGGTGCAAAACTCTTGCCGACAATAGCTTTTGGTGCCTCAACCTATAAAGACAAGATTTCTATCTGGCTAGATAGAGCTCAGTCAGCAGGCTTCCGCAGAGTCTTCCAATTACCAAACTCGACCTCACACGCTCAAATTCGAATGGAATTCTCTCTGTCTTCCCAACACTGGGTCATGAGTGCAAGTTTTATTGCCTATAGTCTAAAAACAAAACAAGCTCACCCTCATACTCTAAAGAGCAGTATATGGTCATTGCTTAGCAATCCCGATACATCCTGGAATAAATATTTGACATATTGGGGCCGATTAGGATTGCGGTTTTTCCACATCCTCCGGGCCGGCGGAAGTGTCCGCCGGCCCGGAGGATGCTGAAAAACCGCTGCGGAGCCTTCAAAGACCCCCGCCAGATTAGGATGGCTGGGGGGTCAGGAAGACTGTCCGCCGCTGTTCCGCCGCGGTCGCCTTCCGACCGCGGCGGAAAAGCACTAGCATGGCTGGCGGTGTCTATCAGACACCGCCAGCCATATTAGGATAGCTGCGGTCATATGCCTTTCCACGGCGGCATTTCCGCTGTGGAAAGGCATACGGTGTTGTCTTTGGGGGCCCTTTGCGGGCCCCCAGAGGGTGAAGGGGGGTGGGGGGTGCACATGGGGGGTACTTATGGTACCCCCCTGCCTTTGCGTGCACAAAGCGGCAGGCACCATGCGGTGCCTGCAGCTTCGTGCATGCAAAGGTAAACATGCATTTTTTAACATTGCGGCGTGTGCTGCTTCACGCAGCACCCGCCGCAATGTTAAGAATACAGGATGTGACCGCCAGGGTGGCGGTCACATCCTAATTGCACTGGAGGGAACGCCGCAGCCCCTGCGGACGTTTCCTCCACCTCGGGGGTCGCAGACGGACGCAGGTCCGTCCGCGATCCTAATTGGCCCCATTGTTTGGAATCACTAAAGGCCCAGGATATATGGTCAGCCTCGCTACCCATAGAGATGATGTCCAAACTTTTGACTAAACAAGCAAAATCGTTGTCCTACGAACATGACGCCCAATCAGTGCTAAAGCTCTTTCACGGCAGTTGGGCTTCTAAACTTTATGCTCCCAAAACATTACCGCCCTACCTTTCGATGCCTATGAAACCATATGTAAAGCACCAATTAATGAGATTTCGTTTTGGCTTAATTCCACTGATGGTGTATAAGTTCGGACAAGGATACAAGAAAGCAGCTTCCACACAATGCCGCTTCTGCAAACAAGAGGAAGAAAACCTAATTCATATCCTATGTATTTGCAGACGTTTACTTGCTCTTCGAACCTTTTGGCTTCGTCCGATCTGGCTTTCTTTTAACATCAGGACATGCCAAGAAGCACTAGAATTATGCATAAAGTGCGACTCATCTCAGATGGCCACTCGCTTTGTAAAATTCATGTTTGAAATTAACCTTTTATTACCCCAGGTGAGCAAGAATGAACTCTAACCTCCAAAATTAATTGCCCCTTTCTCTATGTGCTCACTGTTTTTATTCAAAGTGCCTGTACGAATTGCAACGATTTTAATTAATTTTGCAAATAAAATTACTTACTTTGAAAAGTCAGAAAATACAAAATAAGGGTAATAAATTAGAACTCTTTTATAAAATGAGTATATTTCATGTTTCCTTTCAAGTAGACTCAGATCTTTTTTTAAACTTGATTAGAGGATACCTTGCTGGCATTGCTTTGGACAGACTTCAGTTCTCTTTCAAGGTATATAACAGTTTGTCTCTGAATTTTTCTTTTTCTTTTACTGTGGTACTCAGGAAACCCTTGTCAAACAGACATCATTCCTCCAAGTAGGAGAATGTTGACAGGAAAAGGCGCAAGTAATAAGGAACTGTTCCTTTTTCACCTGCTGCTGGTTGTGGGTTATGATGAGCAGATGTAGTATTTCATTTCCATCTCCACTGTGGCTTTAAAAAAAATCCAGGAATGACAAAGGCAGTTGTCATTCCCCTTTCTCTCGTACATCTTCTATTTCTACTATAAATGTGTCATCACTATCTTCTGCCTCATCTTGGCCTTTGTTGGAATATGGTGAATGGTGGTCTTGTGCCTAAACACACTCCAAGGTGGAAGGTAATTCAAACATCAGAATTGACGACCATTTTTAAATATTTGGGTGATAATCTTCAGATTCCCACCACAAAATTGTTGCCTAGTACAAGTTCAAGTTTTTTCCAGCAGTTTCAATTAACAGAGATTATGGATTTGCTTTACTTGAAAAGGTAGGATTAGGAGAAAGCAGGTCTCCCAACATTCTTCTCACACATGTATCCTTTGACTAAAGGGGACATGGAGCTACCATCATGAATTAAAGTGGATGCGATGCTGGGTAACTTGCCTCATCATTCTATAGTTATTACAGTGTATATGGAAGTGGCTGATTTGGCAGACTACAGGATAGAAGCTTCCTTGAAGAAGAGATTTTCACGATTGATCCTTGCTGTAAGGCTGGCTAGTTAAGCTGTTTATGAATCCCAGTCTCTAGTAAAGGACTTCTGAACCGTCACATCTGCTTTCCAAGAGGGCGTGGATTGCTCAGAACTGTGTTTGAATATGAAAATGCAGGCACAGTTCCTGTTGGATGTCTTTTGTGATTTTTTAAAGGCCTCAGGCTTTTCTACAGTCTTTATTATTGTGATTTATCTGCTTATCTACGAGAGTGATTCAAAGACATAAGGTGCCCATAAGCTAGTTTGCTCCAAATGCCCTTCTCTGGTAGCTGGTTATTTAGCGATCAGCTTGAACACTGGCTCTGCAGAGCTTTGAAAAATCAAATACATGCTCAATGGTTTAAAACTGAGATCAAGCCTAATCCTTCATGCAGGCCATCGACGAGGAGACAGTAGACTTTAGTCTATGTCTGGAAGAAATACATTTAGTCTATGTCTGGAAGAAATACATTTAAAAAGCCTTTTTCCTTTAGGACTCAGACTACTGGACCTCCTCCTACTCTAAACCCTAAGAAGCATTTCTTACTATACTGGAATTTTAGTAGGAGGGCGCCTTTAATATCTGCATCCAATCTAGCAAAGAAATGGTTGACATTTGGATTATATGAATAATTAAGCAAGGTTATCCTTTGGATCTCCAGAAGTGCCCTCCAGACTCTGATCCAGCTCATCTTTCCTATGTTCATTACTCTGTTAAACATCCCATTTTTACTCAAGATGTCTAAAGGACAAGGCTTTTATTCAGTGTGTTTCTGGTGAAACAGCCATTGGGAGATTGCAGTCTAATAAACATTCTGAAGGAACTGAATCAATATTTCTGTGAATATGATTGAAAATAAATACATTTTAGCTAATCATCCCACTTGTCACTCAAAAGCAATTGATGACCACATTGAATCTCAAGGGCACTTACCTTCCCATCCCAAATTTTCCTTATCATCAAACATTCCCAAGGTTTTTCATAGAGGGTCAGCATTGGCAGTTTCAATTCCTCAATTTCGATGATATCCTTGGTAGAGGTGTTCATGAAGGTGTTAGCTTCAATTATAGCCCTCCCACACAGCAAAGGGATTCTGATTCATGCTCACCTTGATGATGTAGTTGATCAATTCATTTTCAGAGACCATTGTTCAGGAACATAAGGAACTAGTGTGCCAACCCTCATGAATCATGGGTTCTTTATCCATCACAACAAAGCTGAATTACTTCGGACACCAGACCTGGAGTCTATTGGAGCCTGTTTCCAGACACAACTATGATTTGCCAGTTTCCCACAAGAAACGGTAGTCGGGATACAATTTTTGATGCACAACCTGTGAAAACATAGCTCCGCCTCAACAAGAGATTAGCTTAGAGGTCTGGGTCACATGGTAATTTGTGATTTTGGGGGAATTCTTTTGGGATCAAGGGAAAAAGTTATTTTCTATTGTTCTTAGCCCCCCCCCCCCTCCTTGCATGCACCATGTATCTTTGTGGTGCCTTGAGCTTGTCTCCACCTGGATTCTTTAGTTTGTCTCCATCTGGAGCATTTCAATCTGGTTCAGCAGAACTTGGACCATCTGGTATCAGTAGTAGATACATTCCACATATGTAGTCATGAGAATTTCCTTACCTATGGTAATGCAAGTAGAATAGGGTGGGTGGGTGCCACTGTGGCACGCCGGGTAATAGAGTCCAGATTGCTTCCAGAGGATAAAAGCCTTTCTTTGAATTGGAGGGAGATGAAATCAGTTTTTCATGCACCTTTCTGAATTCTATAAGGTCAGGTGATGTCAGTCAGAGCAGACAATACAGTGAAAAAGTCACATCTCAACAAGCAGTCAGGGACGGGTTCCCAGTCTGTAGCATGTAGCAGCCAAAACTTACCAGTCAGTCATTTGGCAGAAAATCATCTGTTATCTCCCGGTCAGAAGCTCACTTTTAAGGAAAGCAGAGTCGTCTTCCCTTCCATAATTTCTTTTTATTTTTATTTCCCACTTGCACCTTTCCCCTGTGCAGCAAATACTCAATTGCCCGAATTCCTATCCAGGTTTCAGGAAGATGGTTGTTGGGGGAAGGATGCATTGACTTTTTTTCTTTGACAGCACCCCCTTACTTTTTATACGATTTCCCCCCCTTTCCATTCATCTCCAATCTGATAGCTCACCTTCAGACGTGAAGGTACATCCAATTTTGGTAGACCCCTTTTGGCCAAGGATGCTCTGGTCACCCATTACTCTGAATTATGTTCTGGGTGTGCTGAAATAAGTCTTTCCAGTGGATCAGTGCCCTTTTTAATCACCTTTCTTTCTCGGAGTATATGTCAAAGGATGCAGTTGATGTGATGGCTGTTGAAACAAGCATTTACAATGCAATAGGTCTCGCAGCATTAAAGTTTGAGTTATTGGCATTGTGTATGACAATGCCAATAGTTATAACTTTCGCAAATGTGACACCTATTGCATTTGTACCGCAATATGTGTTGAGAGTGAGTGAGTGAGTCAGTGAGTGAGAATGAGTGGGCGAGTCAGTCAGTGAGTGAGAGAGTTAGTTAATGAGTGAGAGAGAGTGGGTGAGTCGGTCAGTGAGAGTCTGGACAGTGAGTGAGTGAGTGAGTTAATGAGAGGGAGAGTCAGTCAGTGAGAGTCTGGTAGTGACAGTGAGTGAGTGAGAGAGTGGGAGAGTCTGTCAGTGTTAGTGAGAGAATCAGTGTGAGTGAGAGTCAGTGTGAGTGAGAGTCAGTGTGAGTGAGAGAGTTAGTGTGAGTGCGTCAGTGAGAGTTAGTGTGAGTGAGAGTGTCAGTGAGAGAGTGAGAGTTTGTGAGAGTGTTAGTGAGAGTGTGAGAGAGGGAGAGTCTGTGAGAGTGTGATAGTTAGTGCGAGTAGTGTGCTGCGTTCAGGAAGGCTGACACATCCCACCCCTTCCCTCAGTAGGCCCCCAGAAAACACTTTAACAGAAAAGCAACGGGGTCACATGAAAGTACAGGAAACACACACCAAGCGTGTCCACGAGAGCCATGAAAACGTCTGCGAAGGCAGAGCCCTACGTAGAAATGCAGCGGCACAGAGTGCTTTTAACACTCCTCACCTCTCCTTCTTTCACATCTACCCTTCTACTGGTTTACTGTTTTCTTTATTTTTTGAACATCCCAAAGCACCAACAAACTTGACCCTCGCCCCGTTCTGCTCTAGGAGTGCCGGCTGCCCTTTGTGTCTGGAGTTCGGAGGGAGCCATCTGTGCCCCAGAGGACGGTCTCGTGAAGGAACAGTGACTGGGGACTTCTACGCAAACAGTGACCATGGGGAGCAGCAAATTAAGACGGGCAAAAAGGCAAAATCTTATATCCCTCAAATACAGAAATAAATGTTTAAAGAGACGCTTTATTGTGATCATATCTATGAGAGAAAAATATGGAACATAGTCGGAGTGCAAGCCTAAAATTAGCAGTCTGTCCTTCGTTGCAATTGAACCCTTTTTGCTGCGATGGGGAAATGCGCTTGTTTATTATGGGCACAAGACGGCACACGGGTTTTTGCTCAGTGAGTATAAAGCCACAGAATTTAGATTTTACAACAGGGCAGTGGAAGAGCTGAGACTTTTTTTCAATTATATACCAATGAAAGGACACAGTTCCTAAAGTGGGTGCAAAAAGTCACGCATACTTAAGGGTGCAAAAAAAAAAAGTCACCCATACATCTAGAAAAGCAATTATACAAAAAGAAGGAAAGAGAAATCTTAGGTAGGGGGTACCCACTGGTGAGGGGAAGGAAACCTTTGTCCTCTATTGCCCTCACACACCCCAAGGGGTGTCATGCTTCATCATCGGGCAATTGCTCCTCGTAGGGCCGGCACTGCAATTCCCTACGGGCCCCCCGAAGGGACACTTTGTCGGAGATCTTTTATAGGACTGCCGGATGGTGCATGGGGGTGTGCGGGGAGTGGGTACAATGAGGGTAAGAAGGTAAAGAAAGTGCGTGCAATAATGATACATAAGATAAAAAAGGGTCAACATGCAGCGACATTGTAACTGTTGTACCCTAGGCAGTCCGAAGACCGCAAAAATAAAGTAAAATATTGCCCCAAAGGCACACTATGCCCGGGTGACAAAAGGTCATAGGTCGACATGTTTCGCGCTTGTCTCGCCCATATAGGGTCGTTTGCGCTTCTTCAGGACCAAAGTAATTCAAGTAAGTGAAGTGCACGTGAATAATGTCAGTAAATAAAATACCCTCTGTCTCAATCACGGTGGAACAGCAATCTGTTTACCCTCAATGTGGCAACGGCTGTATGGTGGATACCACTCGTGATTAATACCTAGAAAAGAAAAAACAAGATAAACCACAAAATTGGACACCAGTGCTACTTGATGCCACAAGATATGCCACAGCTATGTGCATATTGGTTAAGTAACAAGAAAATAAAGAATAACCAGGCACACGAGCCCTGCCCATCGTATTAATCAAGACCCCTCCTTTATTAGCGTTCTGCTCTATTGCTGACAGCCAAATGCTGCCTACTAAGATTCCTACCATGGTTCTTAGGCTGGTAACGCACAAGTTAAGTAATGCCCGGAATGTGCTTACCTAGCCCTGCTGAGACAGGTCATCAAGGTGCAAGCGTGATGTTAGCCCGCCGATGGCCAGGGGGTTAATACACGGGCTGCCACCGTCGCGTATCCCCCTTCATTGTGTGTGCCGGTAATTGAACTGCCGGAAAGAATCTAGGTAAAATAGAAGGGGACTGGGCAGCGTCCTTTTCCGGCTCCCGGTTCTCCGCTTGACTATCGGATATCTAAGATACAGCGCATGCGCTGCAGCAATGGTAAGGTGCGCATGTGCAGAAGTGGGGAGAACTACTCCCCTTTCCATGCGCATTTAACTTTCCAAATAGCAAAGTGCTGTTTGTAATTATCTATAGCTATCTCCTCCACACCTCGCCCTTCATATAAAATGTTAGTTAAAAAGGTCGTGATTATGCACTGCAATACTAGAGGGATGGAGCGGTCACGTGTGGGAAGTGCCAAATTTAAATACAAAGTACTCACGTTCAGCACTAGTGAAATATGCATATGCAATTGTGCGGAGTAGGGACTCCCTGTATCGATGTGACAGGTGCTCGTGTGCCTGGGAGAAAAGAAGGATTATAGAATAGTAAGGTCCCTCGGCTGAACAGCCGTACAACATATATCACACAAAAAAGGGGGGACCTAGGAGCTGATAAAGGTCCAGTGTCCATGCTCCTAATTCATACGTATATACCAATGAAAGGACACAGTTCCTAAAGTGGGGTGCAAAAAGTCACCCATACTTAAGGGTGCAAAAAAAAAGTCACCCATACATCTAGAAAAGCAATTATACAAAAAGAAGGAAAGAGAAATCTTAGGTAGGGGGTACCCACTGGTGAGGGGAAGGAAACCTTTGTCCTCTATTGCCCTCACACACCCCAAGGGGTGTCATGCTTCATCATCGGGCAATTGCTCCTCATAGGGCCGGCGCTGCAATTCCCTACGGGCCCCCCGAAGGGACACTTTGTCGGAGATCTTTTATAGGACTGCCGGATGGTGCATGGGGGTGTGCGGGGAGTGGGTACAATGAGGGTAAGAAGGTAAAGAAAGTGCGTGCAATAATGATACATAAGATAAAAAAGGGTCAACATGCAGCGACATTGTAACTGTTGTACCCTAGGCAGTCCGAAGACCGCAAAAATAAAGTAAAATATTGCCCCAAAGGCACACTATGCCCGGGTGACAAAAGGTCATAGGTCGACATGTTTCGCGCTTGTCTCGCCCATATAGGGTCGTTTGCGCTTCTTCAGGACCAAAGTAATTCAAGTAAGTGAAGTGCACGTGAATAATGTCAGTAAATAAAATACCCTCTGTCTCAATCACGGTGGAACAGCAATCTGTTTACCCTCAATGTGGCAACGGCTGTATGGTGGATACCACTCGTGATTAATACCTAGAAAAGAAAAAACAAGATAAACCACAAAATTGGACACCAGTGCTACTTGATGCCACAAGATATGCCACAGCTATGTGCATATTGGTTAAGTAACAAGAAAATAAAGAATAACCAGGCACACGAGCCCTGCCCATCGTATTAATCAAGACCCCTCCTTTATTAGCGTTCTGCTCTACTGCTGACAGCCAAATGCTGCCTACTAAGATTCCTACCATGGTTCTTAGGCTGGTAACGCACAAGTTAAGTAATGCCCGGAATGTGCTTACCTAGCCCTGCTGAGACAGGTCATCAAGGTGCAAGCGTGATGTTAGCCCGCCGATGGCCAGGGGGTTAATACACGGGCTGCCACCGTCGCGTATCCCCCTTCATTGTGTGTGCCGGTAATTGAACTGCCGGAAAGAATCTAGGTAAAATAGAAGGGGACTGGGCGGCGTCCTTTTCCGGCTCCCGGTTCTCCGCTTGACTATCGGATATCTAAGATACAGCGCATGCGCTGCAGCAATGGTAAGGTGCGCATGTGCAGAAGTGGGGAGAACTACTCCCCTTTCCATGCGCATTTAACTTTCCAAATAGCAAAGTGCTGTTTGTAATTATCTATAGCTATCTCCTCCACACCTCGCCCTTCATATAAAATGTTAGTTAAAAAGGTCGTGATTATGCACTGCAATACTAGAGGGATGGAGCGGTCACGTGTGGGAAGTGCCAAATTTAAATACAAAGTACTCACGTTCAGCACTAGTGAAATATGCATATGCAATTGTGCGGAGTAGGGACTCCCTGTATCGATGTGACAGGTGCTCGTGTGCCTGGGAGAAAAGAAGGATTATAGAATAGTAAGGTCCCTCGGCTGAACAGCCGTACAACATATATCACACAAAAAAGTGGGGGACCTAGGAGCTGATAAAGGTCCAGTGTCCATGCTCCTAATTCATACGTATATACCAATGAAAGGACACAGTTCCTAAAGTGGGGTGCAAAAAGTCACCCATACTTAAGGGTGCAAAAAAAAAAGACACCCATACATCTAGAAAAGCAATTATACAAAAAGAAGGAAAGAGAAATCTTAGGTAGGGGGTACCCACTGGTGAGGGGAAGGAAACCTTTGTCCTCTATTGCCCTCACACACCCCAAGGGGTGTCATGCTTCATCATCGGGCAATTGCTCCTCGTAGGGCCGGCGCTGCAATTCCCTACGGGCCCCCCGAAGGGACACTTTGTCGGAGATCTTATATAGGACTCCCGGATGGTGCATGGGGGTGTGCGGGGAGTGGGTACAATGAGGGTAAGAAGGTAAAGAAAGTGCGTGCAATAATGATACATAAGATAAAAAAGGGTCAACATGCAGCGACATTGTAACTGTTGTACCCTAGGCAGTCCGAAGACCGCAAAAATAAAGTAAAATATTGCCCCAAAGGCACACTATGCCCGGGTGACAAAAGGTCATAGGTCGACATGTTTCGCGCTTGTCTCGCCCATATAGGGTCGTTTGCGCTTCTTCAGGACCAAAGTAATTCAAGTAAGTGAAGTGCACGTGAATAATGTCAGTAAATAAAATACCCTCTGTCTCAATCACGGTGGAACAGCAATCTGTTTACCCTCAATGTGGCAACGGCTGTATGGTGGATACCACTCGTGATTAATACCTAGAAAAGAAAAAACAAGATAAACCACCAAATTGGACACCAGTGCTACTTGATGCCACAAGATATGCCACAGCTATGTGCATATTGGTTAAGTAACAAGAAAATAAAGAATAACCAGGCACACAAGCCCTGCCCATCGTATTAATCAAGACCCCTCCTTTATTAGCGTTCTGCTCTATTGCTGACAGCCAAATGCTGCCTACTAAGATTCCTACCATGGTTCTTAGGCTGGTAACGCACAAGTTAAGTAATGCCCGGAATGTGCTTACCTAGCCCTGCTGAGACAGGTCATCAAGGTGCAAGCGTGATGTTAGCCCGCCGATGGCCAGGGGGTTAATACACGGGCTGCCACCGTCGCGTATCCCCCTTCATTGTGTGTGCCGGTAATTGAACTGCCGGAAAGAATCTAGGTAAAATAGAAGGGGACTGGGCGGCGTCCTTTTCTGGCTCCCGGTTCTCCGCTTGACTATCGGATATCTAAGATACAGCGCATGCGCTGCAGCAATGGTAAGGTGCGCATGTGCAGAAGTGGGGAGAACTACTCCCCTTTCCATGCGCATTTAACTTTCCAAATAGCAAAGTGCTGTTTGTAATTATCTATAGCTATCTCCTCCACACCTCGCCCTTCATATAAAATGTTAGTTAAAAAGGTCGTGATTATGCACTGCAATACTAGAGGGATGGAGCGGTCACGTGTGGGAAGTGCCAAATTTAAATACAAAGTACTCACGTTCAGCACTAGTGAAATATGCATATGCAATTGTGCGGAGTAGGGACTCCCTGTATCGATGTGACAGGTGCTCGTGTGCCTGGGAGAAAAGAAGGATTATAGAATAGTAAGGTCCCTATGAACAACATACACTTTTTTTCAATTGGAAGTGTGTTTATCATTCGTCTGAAGAGCAATAACCCCAACCCCCACTGCCAGGCATAGTGGGTGGGTCCCCTCCCCCTATTTAGTTGCCATGTGAGTTCTTAGGAAAATATGCCGATGTTCGGAAACATCAAAACGTTGCAAGAAAAAATCACACGTTTTTGAAGGAGCAGTAGTAGGGCTGAGAGAAGAAGAGGGTTGGGAAGACTCATTTTTAGTCATATCCTGCTTTGGGGAAGGAGTGCAAGGGTGGGGGTGAGGGGACCTGCCGGAAACCTAAAGAGCAAAGGACATAAAACAAGTAACAACAGACAGAGGTACACACAGGTAAGAGCGGCGCACAAGCGGGTAAACAGAGACGCACAGACAAAAAGACACACAAGGGCATACCGAGACGCACACCGAGCAGTCAGACAGACGTCCTCAGAGGCAAAGAGAGACCCAGGCACATATAGGTAAAATCACACAGACAACAGGACAGGGACAGGCACTATGGCAAGGACAGAGGGACAAATGGAAGGGCGATAAAAGGGTCACGCAGCCGGAGGGAAACAAAGGCAATGAAAAGATAGACAGGAGCCGTACTTTAAATGGAAACGGAATTGCGGATACTGTGTTAGCCCTGCTGTTGTTTGAATGGGTGACTTCCAGCAATTCTTAATGGAAACCAGTGGTGCGTGGGGCAAAGGCACGCCCATTTCCACGAACGCATATTTGTCTCAAACTCTGCCATGTGCCGCTGGTTCCCTGGCCGAGACACATGTTTCCAAATAATTTTGGATGGCATGCGCCTTCCCAGTGACTACAACTGTCAGAGAAAAATCCCCGAACACTCGAGCTGTAAGCCTCTAAATTGTGTTTTTCAGATTTTTTAAGTATGGAAAAAAAAAGTAATTGTGGCAAAAATTAACAAAACACATTCCTTGTAACTCATGCTTGGTGTCGCCCTGTTTATTGCCGTGAAAGAAAAGGCAATTGGAGTGTTGGTTCTATGTTCAATGCGAAAAAGGCTCGCGTTCCTCTTTTCTTAGTCACACAATGCTAATTTTGATTCTTAAAAACACTTTTAGCAATATGACTTATATGTGCTTCTAATTATATGTCCAGCCAAGGGATTTGTGTCCCCAGTGAAATACGCTGCCTTGAATTTTAGTCAAGAAACAAACAACAAGCAAACTCACCGCCGCAGCCCGGCTTCAACAGGAAGCCAGGCAACCTTTGTTGGGTCGTGGCCGGGGCAGGACAAATACAGGAAGCAGACGGGAGCCTACCCCGCGCTCCTGTGCCCGCCGAAGATTTGCGTCTCAGCTAGCGGGGCTCCCGTGCTCGTGGAGAGGCCCGCGGCCCCCGCCTGTTGCCCAGAATGACCCGCTGGCTGCCGAGGGACACGCGAGAAGAACCTAGTGAGTGTGGTGTGAGGGGGATGTGTGTGCGATTGTGTCTGTGTGTGCGCGTGTGTGTATGTGTGCGACGGCAGCGGTGGGAGGGGTTCTCTGTATGTATCTATGTGTGCGTGCGTGCATGGGCGCTCGTGTGTGTGTCTCTGTGTGCGTGCGTGATCCATGGTGACTGAAGAGCCTGCCGGAATCGGAGCGCGTGTTCACGCTCTCGACCTGATCCGATTTCGGCAGGCTGCGTGCGCGTGCCAGTCTCTTGTCTCCTCTGGGTAGTCCTTGAAAGCTGAAAGGACTGAAACGATTGCAATAGACTCGCTTTGCGACAGCAGGGGGTTCGCCCCTGCAATCATAGGCGCGAGACCTGAAAAGGGGTTTGAAGATGTATCTTTCTTTCACTGTAGTTTTGTCAGTACTTCAGCCCTTAATTTAAAAGAGTTAGGTTATTCATACAATAAACCACTCTATTTGAATACCTTCCCAGACAGGTTAGTACTCCAATAAGGATGCATTGGATGTTTAAAGGGCCATAAAAATATATCTGGCATGGACACAGTGTGAAAGTCTGTTTGTTAATTTTTGTATTTTTTGTTAATGGACAACATGTTTCAACTATGAATTTGAGTAGATGGATTACGTTTTTGAATTCTATGGTTTATGCTTCCCAGAACACCTTTAGCGGGGTGATAAAAGGTAGATCTGCACAGGGAATGGATGTATCATGGATGGAAGGTTATGGAACTTCACTTACCATTAGTTGCAAAGTTGCTACATGGACTACTTTATCTAAAATTGCTTCTCATTACAGGTTGAATGTGGGAAACGGGTTCCTTGACATTTGTTTGAGCTTGGTAGCCTCTACATCTGAACAACAATTTCTCCTTACATTTGCATAACTTCATTAAAGATTTATGGTTTTTGGGAATCAGTTTTCTATTTGCTCTGGTATATCCTCATATAGTAGGTAGTGGTATGAGAAATGGGTTCACAAGGTTAAGATTCGGCTACACACCACTAGTCCTCATTATTCTGAATACCCTTTCCTTGTACAATTATCTATAGCCCTCCCTTTTCCTATTACAACCTTGATTTCCTATTATAGTTTTGGGATGGCAGGAAGTACTGTGGGCTTCCTCCATCTTTAGTAGGTGAGGCATTGAAAGGAGTTGGTAGGGTTGTCTCTTTGATTTTGGTTGGGTCACGTGGCACTTGGCTGGGAGGTGGGACACCTCATATAGTAATTAGCTGTAAGAGAAAAGGGTGTTCTGGGTAATGAGGATTACCAGTAAGTAACTGAATCATTAGAAGCACAGTGGCTATCATGTAATATTGCACTTCTATATTGCTTGTGGTGTGAGTTGTAAAAGAATGATGATGTGTACAAAGTATGTTGCTTTATAAGTAACTAGCAGCCCGCCCCAGCGTTGCCTGGGGCAGAAAGGGGCTGGGGGCAGCATTTGTTGCTTGCGTACACCCGCTCCCGCCCGACCCCCTCCCGCCCCGACTCCTCCCGCCCGTCCCTCTGTGCACACCCGCTCCCGCCCCGACCCCCTCCGGCCCCGACTCCCTCCAGCCCTAATTTCAATAAACCTTTACTTTACCTGAGCTGCCGCTCCTTCCCGCGATCTTCACTTCACCGCCGCTCCATGTCCGCCGCTCCTCTTCGCCATGACGTACCTGAGCCGCCGCTTCTACCCGCGCTCCTCAGTTCACCGCCGCTCCTCCTCGTCATCACGCACGTCGCGACCAGCGCTACGTCGCGGGCAGAGCACGTCGCGGCCGGCGCTACTTTCAGGGCACTACTTTTTTTTAAAAGTTATATTTTTAAATGTACGTTGTTTTTTTTTATAGCCTGTGTCCATCTGCACACCCTGACAATTTCTACAATGTATCGGGTGTGTGGATTGGCGCTGTGGTTCCCGAGTTTACCTGGCTCAAAGGTGTGTGTTCTCTCTTTATAATAGTAGTATAGATAATGATGTTTGAGGCATGTTCCTTACCACATATGTGCAGGTGTTGGCCAATGGTAGACACCCGCACTAACTCTTAAGGGGGTGTGTGATGGTCATTGACTGATACTAGGGAAGGGGATAAAGGAATTCCTGTTTATTCAATTTTAGCTTGAGACGAGCTTTCTGAGCAGTCTAAGTATTTATTTTCTTTGTAATGATGATCAGCGCGTAAGACGCACTGACGTCAATACATCTAATTGCATCGGTGCTCGGGGCACGTCTCAGCCCCCAAGCACTGATTGTATTGGGAGAGGTATTTTTGGAAAGGGGAGAATCTTTCCTTTCCAGTAGTATCTACCCAGTAGATCCGTGCTTGGGGATCGCCACAGAAGACTGATCGCCCAAACAATGGTACATCCACTAGACACAAGGGATTTGGGGGCGTGGTCCATTAGGCAAGGGCTTCCGGTCCCCTAAGCCCCCAAAAATGTAAGTCTTCCTGCCCCCTGTGTGACAGACAGGGTGGCTAACCCCAATCTGCCCCAAAGCTCACTGGACATCACGGAAAAATGATTGAAAAAAAAAATAGGGGTGGGGCTGCCCACCATGGGCTGGCCATGCCCCCACCAGCCGCGGTCCATGCAGGTAACAGCTGTGGGGACTCGTGGGAGGAATTTCGATGGACGATGCAGAGGGAAAATTAAATAAAGAAATAATTTCCCCTCTGCATCGTCCCTCAAAATCCCCCACAGGCGGGCCTGCCGCCACTCCGCTGTTACCTGCATGGACCGCGGCTGGTCCCCACCTCAAAAAGGTCTTTCTGTCACTCAGGGGGGTGGATGGGGGCAGTTACCGCTGATCTGCAAAGCCTACTAGACATGAGGAATTGGTAGAAAAATAAAACCAGCATTTACAATGCAATAGGTCTCGCATTTGCAAGAGTTTGAGCCGAGACCTAAAAAACTAGAGTCTGAAAACACTCTCTTCTCCCAAGTGTTCAGCATAATTGGTGTAGATGTGAAACATCTCCTCAAGAGTAGGCTGGGCAACACTTTTAGTGACTTTGGAACTGCAACATGCTCCATGTTAGAATGCTTGTCACTTGCGGAGCAAAGAAATGCTGAGGAGCAATTCAGAAAATGGTTTTTTACAATGCATGAAAAATGGCTTTCAAATATACATAGAATTGTCCCTTCACCAACCATGGCATTTGAAGTCAATGAAGCCTCACTGTGGTACTCAGCACAAGTTCTAGATCCCTTCCGTAAAGGGGAATTTTCTCCAGACTTTGAAAAGTACTGATTCATTTTTGACTGCTTCAATCACTCGGAAGGCATATGAGCCCAGTTCAGCACATATTGCTGCAGAACCGGTCCCAGAGAATCGCAATCTTCAAATGCACCAGTACTGGCATAGAAAGCTATGTCAGTGGCCAGAGTTAGCAAATTGTGTACTGGTCTGGTTGTTTGGTGTTGCAAGTCTCAAGCGGCAATGGTAAGAGGGCCTTTTCACAGATAAAAGTTTACATGGGAAGGAAAATGCATGCATGACCAAAGACTCACTAAAGAAGTATTGTATGGTGTGCTACAACATGTTTGATTTGTAGAAATGTATGTGGACCTCATATACACTGTACGTAAATAGCCTATATACCCTGCACTATCAGTGCAGAGAGCAAGCAATAATAAAAGCGAAACGTTCCAAAACACCAGAAAAACACGGTTTCTGTTGTCTTTAATGGCGCAAAAATGTGTAACCACTGTTTTAGGGTATTGAAATGACTGGAAAACATTGAAAAAAAACACGAAAATATACCAACAATAGAACAGCAAACATGGCCCCTCTGCAGCTTTGATTTGTAGGTGTAAAATGCTCAGAGACTTGTCAGTCAGATCGAGACTCCGGTAGGAACATGAATAGAATATTAGTGTATTTATACCACCTTAAAAGCAAATCATATTCTCTATTCCAACCCAGTGTATATGGGAGAGAGGGTTAGCAACTGAAGTGCAAATGCAAGGGTTCAACAAGGGGTGGTCTGCTATATTTTGAACAATAAGCAACTGGAACAAAAGATATTCGCAGAGACTCAAATGGTTTCCTTTTCCGTAGTTGTGGTACGAGGAGATAGCAGCAGATGGAAGCTACACAAATGATCTGGGGAGTGAAGAACTGAGAAAGCATCCGACTTATGGAGCGCTTCTTAGGCCCAGTTCTATGCATTGTCCCACTGACATATTTTGACTTCCAGAACAGAGGGTAAGGTCTCCATTCTTAGTGTGGGAAAAGGGTGGGCACTACTTGAGCCAGTACAAAACAGTACCCGTAGGATTTCATGTGTGCATTTATTTTGAGGGCCAATGGTGGGAATAAGGGTTAACGGGTGGAATATTTTTTAGCACCAATTTCCTAATCTTTTCTCACTTTCCAAGCATTTTTCACTGGAAAAATATGACTTTCAACAATTCTATAGTCCTTACTGGTGGGTCATTCAACTCTGCCCATCTGCATTTTCATATTAATGCCATCAATGCACTACTCAAAGTGTGCTGAACACAGGCAGACATGTTGCACAGATATCCGCTTTTCTGTCAGGGAGGTAGCACATTTTTAAAACTGTAGGAACTCAATAGTTCCAGATACCTTTAAGCACATTAAATTAAGTAGATGCTCCCAGTTGCAGCTGCAGCACATGATGGTGCTTGAGATTGTTGTGCGCTACAATGGGGGTGGGTGGAAGAAAGACATTTTTCCCATAAGCTGTGCTCTCCTTTCACTCTTATATGCTCGTTAGATAAGAAGCTGCGTTAAGCTTTTTGAACAGCAACAGCTGTAGCATGCAAAATGACTGTTTTAAAGAATTGTTAATTGTTCCATGTAAACAACAGTGGCAATATCCACAACTACTTACTTATTTTTGAAGCGGAAGGTATCACTCACGCTGTAACCTATCAGCCCAGCAGCGCACCGGCCTCCCAGCCCACCTCTCGCCGCACCCGCTTCGCGGGTGCCGCTTCGCCGGTGGGTGCTGGTAGAGGCAGCATCTCCAAGGACCAACGCGAGGACGCCGGCAGCAAGGCGGTAAGGGGCGCGAGGAACCAGCGGGGCTGCGAGCGTGCGGGGACTTCATTTCCCAGAAGTCCCTGCAAGACCAAGGAAGAGCTTCCGGTCCGCTCTCCCTGCTGGCCCGCCCCCCGCCCATCAAAGCCAGTTAAAAGCGCTCCTCTTCCTCTACCCTGTGGGACACCTACTTACTTATTTTTGAAGCGGAAGGTATCACTCACGCTGTAACCTATCAGCCCAGCAGTGCACCGGCCTCCCAGCCCACCTCTCGCCGCACCCGCTTCGCTGGTGCCGCTTCGCCGGTGGGTGCTGGTAGAGGCAGCATCTCCAAGGACCAACGCGAGGACGCCGGCAGCAAGGCGGTAAGGGGCGCGAGGAACCAGCGGGGCTGCGAGCGTGCGGGGACTTCATTTCCCAGAAGTCCCTGCAAGACCAAGGAAGAGCTTCCGGTCCGCTCTCCCTGCTGGCCCGCCCCCCGCCCATCAAAGCCAGTTAAAAGCGCTCCTCTTCCTCTACCCTGTGGGACACCTACTTACTTATTTTTGAAGCGGAAGGTATCACTCACGCTGTAACCTATCAGCCCAGCAGCGCACCGGCCTCCCAGCCCACCTCTCGCCGCACCCGCTTCGCGGGTGCCGCTTCGCCGGTGGGTGCTGGTAGAGGCAGCATCTCCAAGGACCAACGCGAGGACGCCGGCAGCAAGGCGGTAAGGGGCGCGAGGAACCAGCGGGGCTGCGAGCGTGCGGGGACTTCATTTCCCAGAAGTCCCTGCAAGACCAAGGAAGAGCTTCCGGTCCGCTCTCCCTGCTGGCCCGCCCCCTGCCCTTTACGCTCCCTACTTAATAACATCTCACTCCCGCAGCGCGGGACGCAGCACGGGCGAAGACTGGGCAAAGACAGGGCCGTTTGAGGCCGTTCGAGGACGGCAGAGGACGGCCCCGGCCCTGTCACCCTGTACTTTACTTCGTTTCCGCAGGCTCCCACGACTTCTGAAGCACATCACTGAGAATCACGATGCGTCCCAAAACTAGAAGCACGTCTAAGAAAGCTACACTGGTGACACAAGTGACCGGTCCTATAGACCTTTTCATATCCAGGGTAAACGACACCATTGATAAGAGTATCATCCTACTGGAGAAAAGAGTCTCCTTGGACCTCATGCAGGCCAAACGATCCTCGCTCGGCTCACTTGCTACCGCAATTTCCCCTGCTCACCAGGTTGCTAACAATTGCTCTTTACCACTGCCACTAACCATCGTTCCTACAATGACTGTTCCAAATTCTGTAGATTTATCCGTAACCCAAACTGACTCTGATCAATCATATGTCGACTTTGAAGCAACCCCAGACTTAGAAGCCTGCCAATCACCGACTGAAAAATTAGATCAGAGTGCCATCAGTAATCCCTTATTACCTGATCCAGTAACGACCCTAGAACCAACAAAATCAAGGAAAAACACCTCCACCCTCCCTAAGGCTACGCCAATTATCAAGGAAAAACCTAAAACAAAAACAAAGAATCATAACCTGATCACGCCCACCCCAAACTCCTCGGCAGGTATCCCCTGTTGGGTGGAAAACATGGTTATGGACCTAAAATTAGACCTCGAAGCCAAAATTACAGCACAGATCAAACCCCTAATATCAAAGTTGGACAGACTTACGTCACTAATCAATACCAAATGCAGTTGTAAGGCAAGCGGGAATGGTCCCGCCCCAACGCAGGGGGCAAAGGAAATACTCCCAAAAAAACCATCTAGTCCCAAACAAATAACAGGTATAACAAACAAGCCTGACACTTTACCAACCAGAAAAGCGGTAGTAACACAACCCCTAGCTAAAAAAGGGACTAATCTAGATGCCTCCCAAATTATTTCGGTGGCGGTAGATCTCCCCTCTGCCACACAAATAGGTCCAGCAGGCCAAACTATAACAAATAACCGACAAAAAAAAGGAAATACCACCATTCCAGCAGAAACCCCCTCCCAAGAAAAACCTCCGGAACTGAAGACCAAGCAGTCTCAGCCCAAAATAATCAACTTACCCCCGGAAGCTTCTCCCTTCGTGGTGGTGCTAACAGCCGTTCCCCCACTGAAGGAGGGCGTAAGAGAAACCTTCGTAGAGCTGAGGAACAAATGCGCACAGTGGCTCCAACTCCATAAACCCCTACCCGCTCACATCAGGGGTGACATCTTCTCTGCACGCAGAGGAGACTGGGTTGGTAGAAGTACGAAGGCAATAGCGGGGGATGTCATCAGCATCAAATTCAGGGAGATAGGGGCATCAAATTATATTTGCAACTCACCCAACAGAGGACCAGCCACCCAAATAAATCCCCTACCCTTGTCCTATTTCCTACCCCCATCCTCAAGGCAAAATTTCCCCTTTCCTGTACTCCCATTAAACACTGGGCCTATAAACTTCACTGAATACAATATGTATCAACATCAGCAGCACCCACACATGCCACGATTCCCACAAAATTCACAACAATCAGTTTTCCAGTGGCAACCCCCCATCCAATTTCCTCAATCCATACACCCTGCGACCCATCCACCTGCGCATCTTCCTCAATACCCATATCATACCACCCAACAGTGGTGGCAACCCCAGCAATCCACGCAATACAACACTCACCCATGGCAGCAGCCGCGGCAAGGACGGTTTCCCCCGTCCAACCCACTAGGCCTTAACTACCAAGGCAGAGACAGGGATGAATGGAGTGGACAGGAACACTGGAGAAAGTACAGTGACCCCACACGCTGGGATAGCTGGAATGGCCTTCAATTAGCAAATAGGTATAGCGCTTTGGAGTGCGTCGATTGACTACCACAACCACAAGAACACTCCCAAATCTACACAGACCTACTGGAACCCACGGTCTCCCTATTAGCCCCTCCAGACCTAGAGACTCCTCCAGCCCCAGAGATCCTTAATGAATCAAAAAGAGTAAAAAGCTCAAGGGACAGTCCAACAATCCTGAGTCTGATCTCGTGGAACATCGCCGGTTTAAGGACAAAAATAGAGGATGGGACAATCATGCACCACATGCATAATTACCAAGTAATATGCATACAGGAGACATGGTCACTACAAGAACATCACCTGCAGGGGTACAAAACGTACTCCTCTCTCGCGCAGTCGGGACACATAGGCAGACCAAAGGGAGGTCTGTGCATATACGTAGCCAACACTATCCAAAACGCTAAAATAAAGGTTATAGAACTGGCACCTAATTTGCAGATCCTTGGTCTTTTCCTTCAGAAAAAAGAGTCAATAGTTATCATTAATTTTTATAACAACCTGGATGAACTGGACTTTGAGGGAGTCCTGGCCCATCTTCACGAAAAATTATTTACTCTCAGAATGAAACAAGGAGAAAGAGGCCCAGCCGCAATAATATGGGCAGGCGACTTCAATCTTCACGCCTGTACCCAACCAAAAAGAAAATGTCCTGGCATGGTGACAGAAGATGGCCTCTCACTCACCCATTTTTTGCATAATAAAATGGGTAGACAAATGAATGATCTCCTATCCGACCTGGATCTCCAGATAGTAAACACCTGGGACTATGGGGATAATTCACTTGCACCCACTTACATAGGAAGAGGCTACAAAACCACAGTAGACTTCATAATTATATCAACATCCTTACAACCAAGAATAAAAAACTTTGAAGTCAAACCAAATCCTCAAAGTGACCATGCAATATTAACCTTGGAAGTCTCATTAAACTATCAACAATGTTCTCCAGTAATAATAGCCAATGCATTGACCCAGGAAAATATCAATATGGATAAAGTAAACGGGTACTCAATAAAATGGGGAGGGATAAACCCAGAGGAACTTACCAAAGAGCTAATAAGATCAGTCTATTCCCAAATTAAAATTTGTTTGGACATAGCAACTAATGACGCGGAGCTTCTAAATAACTTTGCCCAAATTATGGACAAACTAAAGGTTTTACTCACAAAAAAACAAAAATTCGGTCCATCCCGGGCCAAAGGCTGGTTTAACCAAGAGTGTACGAAGGCTCATACAAAATTGAAGCTAGCCTTAAACAAAAACGAAAGGGATTCCCGTACAATAGCCACCCTCAGAAGTGAATACCATAAAATAAGGAAAAAGAGGAAAGAGGAACTGAAGCAAGCGCTGTGGCATGAACTCCACACCAGTGCCCAAGAAAAAAACTCTCAAGCCTTCTGGAGAATTATAAGAACTCCTTTCTTGGCAGACGACACTTGCCCAAAAATCGAAGCTGCTATAGACGCTGCAACTTGGATATCACACTTTACCAGCATCTTCCAAAAACCAACCTCTGACCAAGAGACGGAAGAAGAGGAAAAAATATTCCTACCATACCCTATAGATATAAATTTTGAAATTTCCGAGATTCTTGTGGCATTGAACTCAACCAAAAAAGGAAAAGCTCCAGGGCCGGACGGAGTCCCGGCAGACTTTTTTAAACATCAAACAGAACTTTGGGCACCGATTTTAACAAGGGTTTGCACTGCCACGGCAAAATTAGGAATTCTGGAGTCATGGACAAGGTCCATTATGGTGCCGATATTTAAAAAAGGTAACCGTATGGACCCTGCCTGCTATCGCCCAATTTCTTTGCTGGACTCACTGGGAAAAATAGTAGGAAGAGTGATTTTAGAAAGACTTCAGGACTGGGCGGAAGAGAGAGGCATCCTATCCGATCTTCAATTTGGATTTAGAAAAGGACTAGGTACTGTGGAACAAGCCCTAAATTTATCGATAATCTTTGGAAAATATGTGCATGCAAAGAAAGCAAAACTTTACATGACCTACGTAGATTTGTCCGCGGCCTTCGACTGCGTCTCCCATACAAAATTGTGGTCCCTTTTAGCACAGATGGGGGTAGATCCATCACTCCTGAACTTTTTAAGGGAACTCTATTCCAATCCATCTGCAAGAGTCCGCTACGGGACAAAGGGGGAACTGACGGCGTCTTTTAGAGTGGAGCGTGGGGTCAGACAAGGATGTGTCCTGGCACCCTTCCTTTTCTCCCTCTACACCAACAACTTGGAGGTCGAGCTTCTGAAGGGTGCCCGTGACCTTCCACTGGCCAAACATCGCCCGATCCCCGCCCTACTCTACGCGGACGACGCCGTCCTCCTTGCACAAACCCCCCGTGAACTCCAAAGGTCCCTTAATAGATACTCGCAGTTTATGAGAACCCTTGACCTTCACATAAACGTAAAAAAGACTTTCGTAATGAAGGCTGGGGTTGGGAGGAAACAGCAAAACTCCATCTACCTTGACAGCCAAAGAATAGATTCTACAAATGAATACTGCTATCTGGGAGTCATGATAGATAATAAACTCTCCTGGAAACCAGCAGTAGAAGCCAGAAAACATTGTTTTAAAAGAGCATTAGCCGCATTGGTGTCGTTTACACAAAAACTAGGAAAACGTCCGCCCAGGGAATTGATAACCATATATAAAGCCAAGTGTCAATCTACAGCTTTATATGGAGCAGGACTATGGGGCCATACGGATGTCACCTCTCTGCAAATTGCAGAAAACAAGTTTTTCAGATTCCTTTTATCCGCCCCCAAAAGTTCCTCGACTTACGCCTGCCATTTAGAATTGGGGGCACCATACATCGAAGATCTTGCCAAAATTCAACCACTCCTCCTTTGGCGACGTATCTGGGCGTCAGATAAAAACGACATCACAAAAACAATACTGGCGGATGCAATGTCTCTGGACTATGTCTTAAAAATTAAATGGCTGGCTTATATCCGGACCTTTCTCTTTGACCTTGGAATAGAAAAATATTATTTAAACCCCGAAAAAATTGGAGAACTCTCAAAAAATAACTTAAAAAAACGAGCCTTGGACCATCTGGGCAATCTGAGACTACAAATAGAAGCTGGGAAACAGTCGGTGCAGCACGCAATAATGGTTCAATCTACCCTTTTAATGCAGCCTTATTTAAACCTTGACATTGGTACCTTCGAACGATTTCTCCTGATAAGATTCAGACTGAACATATTTCATAAACTGGTAGCTTTCCCAACGCCAAACGTTTGGGACCCAAATCCACTTCCATGTCCATGCGATGGGATATCAGGCCAAACCACCCTTCATACTGTTCTGTTCTGTAAATTTTATCAGGAACATCGCAAACTCTGGTTACTAACTCTTTTAAAATCTTGGGGTCTCAGACAATGCCGAGTAGCCATGTTGAGCTTGCAGCTTTTGGATACCGAAGCCACATGTTACCATGTCCTTAACTTTCTGAAATGTATATATGGACACAGGAAAAACCTTTAACTATAATAGTACTGTATACATTTCCAAAACTTCTCTTTTGTTGTTTTTAAGTAATCTGTAATTATATTTCACTGAAGATTTTTTACCTGTACTGCTTTTATGGATTTGTAAAATCCGAATAAAGTTTATTATTATTAATATCCACAACTTTGACACAATAAGGTTGGGGCCGGTTGGGATACCATCAGTCACTTACCAGTCCAATTAACTCAGACACTCTGGTAATGTAGCCCATATCTTGGTCTTCATGCAGATATTTCGGTGCATCGCCTGTCACTCTCACCAGCAGAACAAGCAGCAATTTAAGGACACCCATCCCAAGCACCACTACAACCGGCGATGAAATTGGATAGCTGGAAGATAGCACCACACCCCTGCTTCAACAGAATAACCCCCACATCCTTTAACAAGTGACACCTTTGACAGCAACCCTCTTTACGTGCACCAGTCACTCTCGCCCTCAAACTAAGGTGCAAACCTGCCACCCCAAGGTGAAACGGACACATCACCCATGGGCACTCACCTGCTAATGGCCGTAGGATAGTAGCAGCACAGAGAGTGGGATAGCAGTGCCGGACATGACTTGCGTGGAGGGCATGCTGTACTAGGAGTTGTAAAAAACCTCAAGCTTCAACACGGGCGGGGAGGAGGGCCGGAGCGTGGCACTAAGTCTTTGGTGCACTGGCCCAGGTACATCACCCACACCCAGATGATGATCAGCCACCGGCCCACGTGGGGTCCAAGTTCCAGATCCAGGGGAAAAATGAGATACAGAAATGCTCATTGCCCAGCTCTGTGCCCAGGGTGAACAAGTAGTACAGCGCCCGATTACTGATCATGAAAGGCTGGACTTCCTCCCCAGTTAGAGAGTTCCTGCGCTGTCCTTTGCCCCAAACCCTGTCCCTGGGTTGCCTGTGCCGCAGCTCCTGGTGCTCCTGTCCATTTTCTACGATTTATTCCGCCCCAGAATGCTTCTCCACGGCACTCCCTACCCCACACAGCCGCGGAAAGCACACCACCTTATCCGGGTGCTGCAAGTCCTCGCAGAGCTGCTGCAGCCTCTTCAGCATCCTCAAGTTCCAAATCACGGGACCCGGGCTAGGCGCCTCAGCTGATAACGGCTATCTCCCCTCCAGCCTGAGCCTGTATTCGGCTGGGGGAGAAGACTGGGCCGGGGCCGCCCAGCACCTGGAGGCAGTCAGCGCTGCTCGGCCTCCGCCTCTAAGAGGTGGAGCCACGATACGATGGAATACAGAGCACACGAGAGCAGCAGCACAGGCCTTGCGTTACAACTGCTAACTGACTGCCTCGGAAACTCGTGAGCCGAAGGGACCGTCTGAGGCAAAGTCAACATTGTACACACCACTCGCACCAGGCTCAGAGGGGCAGCGCTCAGGTAACCAAGCCCCACCTGTAAATGTGAGACCCATCCTACTTCCAAGGACGAGACAGAGACCAGTCAGTCACACAGCCAGCCTTCGCCGCACGCCACTGCGAGCTGTGTGCTTTCAATTATCGCGACCGTGTCTGGGCACGATAATTGAAACCACATGGCCTATCGGTGTCTATTACGAGCACCAAGCGCGTAATAGACACCAATAGGCCGTGGGCGGAGCTAGGCACCTGCCTTTGGCCTATTAAGTGCAGTCTTTTATACCCAATGGGGTAGCACAAAAGGAAAAGCACACGCACGAGCGTGTGTTATTCCTAGGTCAGTGCTAAAACCCAATTTTTCAATGACTAAAGGTCTTGCGGCGCGAGACCTAAAAAAACAGGTGGGGGCTGCCCATCATGGGCATGGCCATACCCCTACACCAGAAGGGGCAATTGTGTCTTTCTACCACCCCTGAGGCCTGAAAGGATGTTTGTTCCATGTGGGGAGTTTGCCAGATATCTGCCTAGACACCAGGGATTATGCATTTGGGCTAATGAAAGAATTGCAAACATTGCAGACTGGCATTGGCCACACCTCAACCTCAAAAGGGACTAAACAATCAATTCCCCCCAGTTGGCCCATGGGTTGACATCCCACTAGTTACCAGAGGATTCAAAGCAATGGCAAAACAAACTAAAGGAAGGGACACCCCCCCTGGCATCAAGCCAAACCCCTGCCCCGTAAAGGTCAAAAGTGTATGTTTGCCCCCCGCTCCCCCGGGAGCAGTTAGGAGGTTTTTCCCAATTGGGAAGTTTTCCCCAAATCTGCCCCCTTTAAATGTCTGATAGACACCAGAGATTTTGTTTGTGTGGCAAAAAAGGGGTGCAGGCATTGCACTTTGGCATTGGCCATACCCCCACTGCAAAAGGGACAAACCAATCTTTCTACACCGCTGAGGGGCAAACAGGGGGTTTGCCCCTAATTTGGCCCAGGGGCAGAAAGCCCACTGTATGGCATGAATATATTTTTTAAATAAATTAATGACGTGGGTCTGGCAAATCCTAACATTAGGCCCCACCCTCACCTCTAAAGCCTCAACAGTCTTTTTGCTCTATAGTGGACTAAAAAGTTCCTATTCCAATGGCAATTGAGAGGAAATTTGATTCTTTTTAGTGTTGTTTTTGGATATAGGCAAGGAGAGTGGGGCTAAATCCCTGTATTGTCCCGCTTGCCATGGTGAATAGCTGTACTTTTTGGGCTTGGGTCGGCCACCACCTGGGTAACCCTACCAGATTAAGACATTTCTGAAACCTAGACACCAAGGGGTGTCCAGGGTGGTATGCTTCATGTGGATCTCATAACGTTTTCTTATCCACAATGCCCTGAAAACTTCAAATTTTGTCTAAAGTAATGCATTTTCCTTGCATTTCTGTGTTATATCAGTCAGTCAGTCAAAACACTTTATTTGATTACTTAAAATCATAAAAGACGAGATAAAGACAAATTTCTTAAACAAAATTACAATTTGATATATATACAATCAGTGCAATCAATATGCATTATACAATAAAACAAAGGTATACATCATCTATTTAGGAAAAAAAGCTAAACCAGCTAAGTCAGGCAAGGATACTATGGACTGGCGATCTTTTTGTCATTAATCCAGGCAGCAGCCACCAAAAAACTAGCAACACAATAGATATCAGGTGTGCTACTTAACATTTGCAAGTAAAACAAAGCAGGCCTAACCTGTAAGAAACCCGCCTCTCTTAAAATTGGGATTACATTTTTTTTTCGGATCTCAGAATAAAACTCACAAACATAATAAAATGCAACGTGTCTTGTGTAGAAAAGTTATCACAGGGGCATGTCATAGAATTTTCTGGTTTGCCCCACATTGGAAAAACTCCTAGAGTTAAATGAATTAGGTTAAAACGGAATCTAATCAACAGCTAGCGATGTAATGGCTTAGTTACAATTTTTAGATATGGTTCCAGTGAGGGGGTAGTTAATAATACATAGTTAGCTTTAACACACGGTTTCTTTAACTCCTCCTTCCGTTCAATTTCCAACATGTTCCAAATCAAATTCTTAATCCAGTTTATATCCTCTTTTTTAATACATTCGGGTGATGTGTATATCTCGGTGCGCCCAAGCTTCGTTAACATCGCTTTAACAAACACCAGCCATGGGACCCTGTTTACCTTATCCATGGATACACAATCACTGAGGATCTGATGATTCAAGGTGATTTCATCGTTCAACCAAGTTTTCACCCAGCAGATCAGTGGGGCAACTTTTAACTGATCTGTAATATAGCCTAAACCTAATTCCGTGTGTAAAGAATAGGTTGGGGTCAACTGGGGAACTGCTAGGAGAGATCTTAAAAACTTATTTTCCGCCACTTTAATCTAATCCTGAGATGTATAACCCCATAGAGATGCACCATAAGTAGCAATGGCAAAACATTTGGATTTATACATTTTTAATATTGCCTCCATTGGTCTTGCCCCCAACGGCTTAGCAAAACCCAGGAGTGCTGAGGTAGATCTGGCTACAGTATTGCTTTTGAGCTTATGCTGAGGTCCCCAAGTTCCTTTATCATCGAAGAGGACCCCGAGATATGTAAAAACCGGGACCTTGGTCACTTCGGCACCATTACAAAAAAAGGTTTCCTACTTCGAACCCCAGCCACCATGACATGCGACTTTTTAATATTAACGTTTAAATCCAAGGACTCCATGAAGCCACCGAAATGGTCCAGTAACCTCTGGAGGTCAAGGCCAGTGCGTGCCAGTAGAACTGCGTCGTCCGCGTATAGGAGAACCGGAATAACAGACTCCCCTATACGCGGGACATCCAGAGTGGCCACACCCAAAGACTTCTCTAAAGCATTGATGTATATAGTAAAAAGAAGGGGGCCAGAATACAACCTTGTCTGACACACCTCTTTGAACTAAAGCGGCTTGTGCATTGTCCCTCCCGAGTGACCCTGACTGACGCTAAAAGGTCCTGATGTAAAGCACCTAAAAAATTGACCAGTGGTGGGTCAATACCTATTTCTTGCAAGATTGACCAAAGTTTAGACCGATTTACCAGATCAAACGCTGAGGAGAGATCCATAAAACTCATATACAAAAACCCATCTTTGGCCGCTGTATATTTACTTATAAGGAGATGTAAATTCAGGCATTGGTCCAAGGTGCTCCTGTGTTCTCTAAATCCATAATGAAGGTTAGAGAGGACCCCCCTGCCATCTAGCCAATCTCTACGTTTATACAGAATGAATCTGCCCAAGATTGTCAATGCTCAGTCTATCAAAGAGATTGTTCTGTAGCATGAGGGGTCCCCTCTAGCCCCCTTTTTAATTATTGGAACTATGACAGATGTAGCCCATGATATCGGAAACCCGGCTGTACTAGAGGCATTAAAGACGTTAGTCAGAATTTTAGGCCAGAATTTAGGGAAACATCTATATAAATCCGCTGGTACCCCATCCGGCCCTGGCGCTTTGTTTTTTGACATATCTTCTATTGCTTTTTCCACATCACTCACCTCGAACACTAAAGGGAATACACCCTGAATAGGGATGTTAACTACTTCCAGCAACTCTAAACCCTCATTGTCATAAATTTCCCTAAAGTGTGAGAGCCAACATTCATCGGGAATGACACAATCCATATTTGAATTCTCTTGTTCTGAGAAAAACGGATGGTTTCTAGTTGCCCAGAACTTACTGCTATCGCGTAAAACTTCTGTGGAGAGAAGATTGTTCCAGGCCTCCTCTCTAATTTCATGCTTACGTCTGGCAATAGCCAGATTATATGTCTTCCTGTAATTAGCAACAAGAACCCTATCCCTAGGCCTTATTTTCAGCACTTGAAGAAGGGCACTATGGGCTTTAGAGCAAATACTGTCAAACCATCTTTGTGCCTTATTAGGTTTATCTATTGTCACGGGGCGGGTCACCCTGAGATGGATTTGGACTGGTGGTCGGCTGTCCCCCCCCCTTTTACCTGTCTCTATTCCCGACTCACAGACTGCGGATACATGGCCAGAGGAGCGGACTTCTTCCGACTACGGGTCCCGGTGGGAGCTGAGAGGCAACGAGGTGTATGGGCCCTTTAAGGATCCCGGCGGTGTGGAGGAAACCCCGCCCCCCCTGGTCGATGACGATGTCAAAAGGCAGCCCAACCCGGAAGACGTTGAACAGCAGTTCCGGAGCGGAAGAGGAGGTACGATCGCGAGGCTGGAGAGCAGAGACAAGCGGAGCAGGAGAGACGACCCTGACGAGCCCAGCAGAGGACTACAAGCCAGGAGGCCAACGACCCTGCGATTCGCCCAGCCACGGTCCCGAGGGAGGAACGTGGCTTTCCAAGGTACGGGGCAGAGTGGCGGGCTGGGTGACACGCAGTCAAGCAAACGAGTGAGGGAGCCGGTGTACATAGTGTGTGAGCTTCCGCTGAGCAACCCCCTCCCTCACGAGCACCAAGAGCACCTGAACGGATGTGTGTTGCCGACACTCGAGCACCTGGTTTCCCTCACTCCCCGGCCCCATATAACTTAAGTAGAAAACAGAACGAGTATTAACAGTGCCTACATTTCTGTTTATTTTTCTATGGGATGTGCCTGACCCGAGAGGGACCTCACGATAACGACATCCAACCCCGAGAACCAGAGGCCTGGCTACCTACAGAGCCCGGCGAGGGATAACCACCCTGGAACATCCCATATTTCCCCGAGGCGTCAAGACGGAGCCGGACGAGTTTGCCCGGCTGAGAGTGTCAAACCGAAGACGCAAGGCATATCTTAAAATAAAACCTTCTTTGAAAAGTTTACTCCAGGTGTCAGACTCCATACCTATTGTGCCTACCATTCCCGAACCCCAACATCTATATTTTCAGCCTCTAAGTCCTTCACAATCTGACTACATACAGCAACATAGGCTCCAATAATCTCAGCACTGGGCGCAGAACTATCTAGCCAAATTGCCAAATTTGCATTTGCCTTAGTTGAGAGTTCCTCAAAGAAGACTTCAGGGACCATCCTGGACCATTTAATCCTTTTCCCCTGATCTTTTGTAGACAGAATTCCAGTCTCCCCCTCCCTTTACCCTTAGGACCCCTCATTTCACATAGGTCCACTACTAATAGGACCTGGTTATGGTCACTAAATGTCGAAAACACCACTTTATAGGATATAATCCTATGTAGAACAGCAGACGATATAAAAATGTAGTCAATAACTGTATTTTACCCTCTTCCTATAAAGGTAGGGACCCTCTCACCCCCTCACCAAGACCTGACTCGAATAAATTTATATTAGCTAAGAGGTCCTCTAGGGCCTCTCCCTGTCTACTGTGTTCAAAGTGTGGAACCACAGCACTAGGCGGCCCTTGGGGATCACCCAGGTGGCAATCCCATCTGCAAGGGTGCATGTTAAAATCTCCCATGAGAATAACTTCGAAAACAGTGTTGTGATTGATTTTATAATCTGACAAAAAATAATCCAGGGCACCCAAATGCTGATTGATCTGTGCGCCATCTTTGGCATTATAAAAATGTATTATTAAAAAATTTGGCGAATATGGAGCACTCCACTCCAAAATCAGAATATTACTGGAATCTAGCTCCAGCCTTTTAAAAACACATTTCAGGTTAAGTGAAATCAGGAGGTTTAAACCTCCCTTTGGTCTGCCGGCCGTCCCTAGTAAAGCTGAGACAACAAAGCTTAAGTAACCATCCATACAGAAATTTCTCGCAACATCCCACGTTTCTTGAAGGGCAATAATATCATGTTGCTTCACAAAATCCACCCAGATGTCATCAGTTCTTTTGAGCCTATTGCCCGCCACATTCCAACTCAGGATCTTACATGGTACTGTCAAATTAGCCCCAGCAAATAGTTCCCCCTGACACTGATTAGTAGCGTGTTGTCAATCGTTTGCTTCCATATGTATCAAGGGAGAAAAACGATTAGAAAGACCTGTATCCATATTTGACTGCATTGGGGAGAAGCGAATTGGTTCTAAAGCTGATATGACTCTTTCACCCTCTGTAGGGACCCCCCTGCTATATTGGTCTGTGTAGTATCCAGTGGTTTATTTGGGACCCCCAGCAACCTCTTATGGGTAGGCAGTGGAAGATATCTAGTGGGATTTTTTGGGTATGCCATAGCTGGAGGATAGAAATAGCCCAGAGGTACTGGTCTAATACCCGAGTTATCCAACTCTGAGGCATCCCAAAACAATCTGTCAGCTATTGTCTGGCTGTTAAAATTGACAACCACACAATCCCCCCTGATGCACTTGGTGCGACGACCAATCCAGCTGACCCTTCTGGCCATAATGATAGATGTAGTAATATCTAAGCCTCCGCTACTATATTGTGTGCACCAGTGCCTCGCTAGGTTAAGGAGGTCATGAGTAGATTCATTCACGCCATCCCTTAATGGTGGAACCCCTGAAAATACAGCCACCAATGGTGCGGCGTCTGGGGGGAGATCCAGGGTAATACCAGGAAAGTTCTCCTGTCTGTCGGTAGGGGAAGAGGGCCTCTAAAGTTCCCTTGCCCTGGATTTTTAATAGTGGAAAGTATACTTCCTTTAGCCAGAACAGGATTCTTCCCACTCATTCTCTGTGTCCCAGTCCGTGAGTTTATGGTCAGGGGTTCTGGTGATAAATGTACAGTGTACTCACCCAAGGATGCTTCCTCCTCCCTAGGTTTAACAATTTTAGTTACCTGGGCCTGGCTGGCCCGCCCTTGTTGGCCTATGCACTCTTTAATGAACAGGTAAATTTTTTCACATTTCTTTAGCAAGCCCGCTACACAGGCATAGAGAGTGTTCACAATGTCCTTAGCGATAGCCACTAGGGCTGGTTTCAGCCGTGAGATAAACAACTCCTCCACCATTTCCGCCACATGCTCAGTGGTATTGGAGTCCATGCGTTGTGCAGCTGCAGTTTGTCTTTGTCGCTTTGGGGGCGTCATAATCAATCTGCGCTTGCCCATAGTGCGTTGTGCCGGGACACCAGAGCATTCCCCACCCACTCCACCAGCAACGCCCACGGTATCTGCGGGGACAGGTTGAGGCTCGATCGCCATTAATGGGGTTGTAATCACAATGTTCGGCTCCAAGGGTATATTAGATATATGCACAGGCAGGGGGACAAGATCATCAGAAACTGTGATGGGAAGAGCCAAGCCCAGTTCTTTCTCCGCATTAGCAATTTCCTTAGATAAGACCCCCACAGCGGATGTCGGATGAGAAATAATCGATTCCGACTTCCTCGGGACCATAGCCTTTTTACCCTCCTGCTCCCTATTGCATTGTTGTTTTCACTTACCCATTGAGGAGTTCAGAGGGGTGGCCCGGACTGGCTTAACCGGCCCCTGACGGCCACAGACAGCCCGCCCTTTGCCTGGGCTTAGCCCGGTGCACGCCCGCGCGCATCCGCGTGGCGGAAAGAAGCACACCCTGAAGTACTTCCGATGTAGGGTGGAAGGGGCGGGCGATCTCCTGGCGGCCCACGGGCTTCTTGGAGCTTGTAGTCCCTTCCTCGTGCCCCCATCAGCACACACAGCAATCCGCAGCATCTCCCGCGGAGCGGGAGGCGCAAGAAGTGATTTAAACTCCCCAGTGTGGGGGGGAAGGGGCGGGTGATCTCCTGGCGGCCCCCGGGCTTCTTGGGGCTTGTAGTCGCTTCCTCGTGCCCCCATCAGCACACACAGCAATCCGCAGCGTCTCCCGCGCAGACGCTGTTATATATTTTCAGACTCTGGAGGGATCCAGAACATTCCTACCACCCAGCATTTCTTCCACTTGTCCCGATAAAAACGCTGTCCCACTTGTGTGGCTGGACCAAGAACCTGTGACAAGAATGGATCCTCGCAGGGGACTACCTTTGACCTTTGTTAGATCCATTCCTTTCATGGGTACAAGGCCTAGCCACACAAGTGGGGCAGCGGTTTTACAGGGCTAAGTGGGGTATTGCTGGGCTGTAGGATGCTGTGGGTTCCAGAAGTTTCCGTGACAGAAATGTAAGGGGAATGCCTCATTTTAGGCAAAGTTTGAGGTTTGTGGGTAATGTAGGTAAGAACATTGTATGGGATCCACATGAAGCACGCCACTCTGGAATGCCCTGGGTGTTTAGTTTTCAAAAACATCTGTAGGTTTTCGGGGTGTCAGCTGAGCCCGAGAAGTGCAGCCATTCAGCCTGGCAAGTGAGAGAAAATGTGTATCTATCCCTGCTCTCTTGGCCCAAATGTCAAAACAACGACCAAGGTAATCCAAATTTCCTCTCACTTGACATGGGGAAGCAGATGCTCTAGTCCTCAGGTGAGCAGAAAGAATGTTTGGCTTTGGGGTAGAGGACTAGCCCAATAACTGGGCGGCCTGCATATTTGTATCTCTTTATATATGTCGCCGTCACATTTAATGGACTTTCTGACCCTGCCACCGTGGCAGATTTCCAGTTAACCACCCAGGAGGAAAATGGTTTTTTTTGTCAAAGATTGAGCTGGGCGAGGGCTTCTGGTTAGAAAAATATTGTGAGAGCCACACCAGTCACCCCACTCTGGATGTCTAGTTTTTATAAATGTGCAGACTGGCTAGGTTTTACCAAGGGACAGTTGAGCTACGGCCCAAAATCCACAGCTACCCACTATGCAAAAAACTGGGGTCAGTTTTCACTGGAAAAATGTATGGTGTCCATGTTGTGTTTTGGGCTATTTCCTGTTACCGACACTAGGCTTACCCACACATGTGAATTTCTGTTTTTATCGGGAGACCTGCGGGAATGCTGGGTGGTAGACAATTTGTGGCACCCCGCAGATTCCAGGCGTTTTCCTCATAGAAATGAGGAAACAATGTGATTTTTGTCAAAGTTTGAGGTTTGCAAGGGGTTCTTAGTAGGAAAACCTGGTTAGCCATGCAAGTCACCGCGCCCTGAATTCCCCCTTGTTTCTATTTTTCCAAAATGTGCAGGTTTCCTAGGTTTCACCAGGTGCCGGCCTAGCTACGGACCAAAATCCACAGCTACCCACATTGCAAAAATGTGTCAGTTTTCAGTGGATTAATGTGATGTGTCCATGTTGTGTTTTGCACCCTTTCCTCTTGCGGACCTGAAGCATACCCAAACAAGTGAGGTACCATTTTTATCAGGGGACATGTGGGAACACAGAATACTGAAATATTTCATATTACTAGTTGGATTTCTCTGCATTGGTGCCTTCCAGATGTAAGCCAGTGTGTAAGAAAGAAGACATTTTGAAAAATGTCCTCTGAATCACATGCTGGTATGGGTACCCACAAATTCAGAGATGTACTAATACCCACTATTCCTAAATTTCGTATATGGTGTCCTTTTCAGAAATGCATAGGTTTCCTTGATACTCATTTTTCACTCCATACATTTTACCATATGAACTGTTCTGTACTTGGTACAAAATGAAAACCATTATAAGGTGCAGCTTAGTTGTTTGATCTAGGTACCTCAGGTCCTTGGACAACCTACAAACCCTATATATCACCGTAACCAGAATACTCTAGCAGACGTAATAGTATATTGTTTTTGTAAATCCACCATCATGACAAGAAGTTACAGATTAAAACGTTGTCACAAATGGCTGTTTTTTTCCTACTCATTCTCAATATATATTTTTTTAACTGCTTGTTTCTTTGGAAAACCTTGAAGGGATCTACACAATTGACCTGTGCTTAATTCAGAATTTTGTCTACTTTTCAGAAATATTGAATTGGATTGCTTGTTGGTTTCACACCATTTTTCAGCATAACCGGGAAATTGTTTAAAAGTACAACATTTCAGAAAAATTAGCTACTGTTTAGTAAAATGCCAAAATTGTGGTTATAAAAAAAACAGGTTTTTGATTGAGCTCTGCATGTTCCTGAAAGTTGGGAAGATAGTGACTTTAGCCTAGCACACATTTTGTTGATACCATTCTGAGTAAAAAAAACCAGACACTTTTTTGTGGAGCACATTTTTCCCAAAAATCTAAAATATTTGCTATATTTTACGTATTTCATTGGCCCCCATAGGGGAATCCACAAACCCAGGGTACCTTTAGAATCCCCATCATGTTGAGGAAAAAAAGGCTCAATTTTGGCATGGATACCTTATGTAGAAAAACGTAATGGAGGCCTAAGTACAAAGTACCCAAAATAGCCCATAAAGGGTTCATTCAGCACTCGAGTAGAAAAGCCTCAGCAGTTAGGTTTGTACGTGTTTCATAAACATTTTTTTTCTTGTATTTGTCAGTACGTCCTTTCAAAAACATGTGCCTGTTGGATACAAAGAATATGGCTGTCCTTGAACCTTTTAAATTAGATGTAGGATCTTCAGTCCTGTGTGAAAAAAGTTCTAGTCATAGAGACTCAAAGTTTTTCAATGAGTTTGAATCAAGTACATGGATTGCTTCTGAAAAAAGTTACATTAATTTCCTTATGAAACAAGCTATTTCTCTGGTTAACAGTTTTAGGTTTTTATGCCATTAGACAATCCAATTGAATAAAGCAGTAAAATAAACAATCTTGGAATTGGTGCATTACAAGCTGTAAAGTGAACAGTGACCACTAACTCTTATAGTCTTTCAAGAGCTTCTTCACTGGTAGCTCTATTTACGGAATAGGTATGAAATGTTTTTCAACCCGGTTAAATATGCAAGCAGATGAACTTCCTCTGCATGAGGAGTCACCTGAATAATATTGTGTTCAAGGAAGCTACTTTTGAGCATGCTTTTATAAAATAACAGGACATCTAAATTAGACCCTAGTCCAGGTGGTTAGGGCTGCCAATGTTTTTCTGTTTTGTTTAGAGAGTTTAGATGGCGGGGAAATGGTGTACAGGTACTAAATGTTTAATGTACAAGAAAACAGAACATCGGTATTTGCATTTTTTTTTATTATGTGCCATTTGGTGATGAGGATTGTACTGGGGTGATTTTTTTCATTGTCCAGATATTTGGAAACTAGGGGGCACATGCATCGATGGAAATTGCATTCACAAATGGTGCGAATCGCAAAATTCGGCCGTTTGCGAATGCAATTCCAATTTTTGGGATGCATTATAATTTTTGTCATTTTCGCAATTTAAGCAATCGCAAAAATGCGATTTCTTAAATTGCGATTGCATTTAAGGAATCTCAAATTGAGATTCCTTAAATGCAATGCATCAAACTTTAAAAATTGTGAATTTGCAAATAAGGGGAGAAAATTACCATCAAGTTGACCTTCATGGTAATTTGCGAAAACTTTGAGAAATGCACAAAAGGGCATTTTTCAAAGTTCCATTTTACACACACACATGCCCTTGGGGCATGTGTGTGTGCAAAATTTACTTATAGGCAGATTTCAGGGGTGCAACAGGGTGTCCTTTGGACACCCCTGCACCCTTGAAATTGCATTCTCAATTTGCGAATTTCTAATGGTGAATCGCAAATTAAGAATGTCTTTCCATTCCTTCCTATGGGTGCTCTAGGCCCATAGGAATGGATGGGGAGGTATTCCTTAATTGTGATTCTCAATTAGAGAATCGCAATTAAGGAATTTTAAGAAATCGCTATTTTTTTAGCGATTTCTTGATGCATTGCAGTTTGCAATTCCTTAATTGCGATTCCTTATTTTTCGCAATCAAGGAATCGCAAAATGCAATATTGCTGCATGTGCCCCTAGGTATGTAAATCCACAGTGGATGCTATTATTTGACTAATGTTAATGTTTGGGAACGAGCAGGTTTTGCAATCTACATTTTATCAAAGGAGTCTAATTTTCTTCATTTTCTTCTCCATTTTCTCATCCTATCTCTCCTTTTAAATAATTCTTCAAACTAAAATAAAGCAATCAAGCAATCAGTATGCTGGAAAGACGAGAAAAGCCAACCCCGAATATGTTTGGAGAACTACTACAGAAGGCCAGCACTATGGGAGATTTAAGGAACTGCCCGGTGAGATCAACATACCTACTTCTTTCGAGTTTGTTGTTGCAGTTAGTATTAACAGACCTAAAGTAGTTTTCACATCCTGGAAGAAATTAACGTTGTTCTAGGTCATGAATAAAACGTGATCTCTTGGCACACTCTTAGGCAGATTTTAATAAAATGAATAACAGTCAGCAACAAAGAGTTGCCAATTTACAGGGGGACGCTCTAACTGGAATGTAATGTACTTATACTGTTTTTTCATTCATGTTTAAATTTACAATATAAAGAGTAGAAACAGTGTTGCCGCTTGAGCCAGCATACTAATAAAAATAATTTGAGGCCTCTTGTTTTGTTACTCAGCTCTGGCACTTTCCTAGTGATATATGTATTTATGTCATCCTGTCCTCCTGAGTTAATCACTTATGTGTATTGTTGTGGGCAACACATTTATAGTACAGTCTGTGTAATCAGGTTAATGCTTAAGGTGAGCTATGATGAATTTATTAAGAGTAACAAAAATACTCATACAGGCTCTCTGTCTGAAACTGAGTCGACATAAAATCACAAGCTTATCATTGCAAATTACAAATAATTGGTATGCACACCGGTGGAAAAATGAATAATTATTTTATTAATATGCTCCTATTGTACACTTATGATTGATTGATATTGATTGATAGGCTTTATTTCGATATATACGATATCTTAAAAGCTGTACAAAAAATTGTCACAATATTTACAACATGTACAATACTTTCACTAGTAGGGAGGAAAATAAAAACAGTGACATAAATGAGTACAATAAATACAATTAAAATTAGGATTAAATTGAAACAGAAAGCCTTTTTGCACGAATCAACCAAGACCACTTTAAAAATTTGGACACACCGCAAACCACCAAGGCGGATGTGTCAGACAATAAAATCCGTAAGGCCACATGGTGCTGGCGAGTCCCTAAAAGTCTGCACAGTGGTGTAAGCCAATGCCTTCTAGGTGCAGAATAGTCTGGGCATTCAAAGAGGATATGTGCCACTGTCTCGACCCGTGTGGAGCAAAGGGCACAGAAGGGGGAGAACTGGGGGGACGGTTTCCACCGAGATACCAGATCACCAACAGGTAAGGTCCCCACTCTAAATTTAAAATATAAAGCCCGATCGAAGGGAATGGAAATCATGTCGAGATATGGTTCATAGACCACCACGTCTTTGATCTTCAAGAAGGCTGAGGTGGAATTACAATGACGTGGGTTGACAATACGTTTAGAAGTGACCCAATCCCAATACATTCTCTTTATCGTGGCTTTAGGAGGGGCAGATCGGGTAACCCAAGCATCACCAAGGCCCAACTCCCCCAAAAGGCATTTAACGTCCCTCAGCCATTTAATCCTGTGCCAGCCTCCCATTGCCATAACCTCAGACAATGCCTTAGCATAGGATGCTAGTTCAGGCACCCTCCAAAGCCGGGCCCACAGGAGCAAGGGACGAAGTCGTGCCTGGTCCGCAATTGATCTACAGCCTAGATCCAGCAGCACGGGGACTGTGGGTGTGCTCGAGGGGAGAACCAACAGATCTTTCAGGAATTTGGTCTCAGATTTTACTAGTACATCCAGGTTACATGTGCCCCACAACTCCGCCCTGTACAAAGCTGCACTAACCCCTCTCGCTTTATAGATCTCCACAACTGGGGCGATCTTTTTTTTTATGGAGGATCGCTGTTCCCTAAGCAGCACACCGCCCACCCTTTGGTGGTTGAGAAGCATCTTATGAATGTGCGGAGTCCAGCTCAATGAATCACTGAGGCGGATTACCAGGTAATCGAACTCCGATACCCTCTCTAGGGGAGCCGAGATCAAAACCGGGGGGCGCCCCAGTTTTCCAGGAGGATTCATGATCAAGTATTTGGTCTTGTCAACATTGATCACCAATCCCCTAAGGGAACAAATCTCCTGAAAGCGATTAAGCAGTTTTTGAAGGCCCTGGGGGGTCTTTGCGATGAGGAGGGTATCATCTGCAAAGAGCAGTGTTGGGATCCGTGTGCCCGCCAGGGAAGGTGCATCTGCGGGTTCTTGGAGCAGATACTCAACCACCCCATTCACATATAGGGAGAATAGGGTGGGAGCCAGCACACACCCCTGGCGAACACCCCTTCCCACTGGAATCCTGTCTGTTTTTTCCCCATTCATACCCCACCGCACCTGTGCATAGTTGCCTGAGTGTAATTTTATCAGAAGCAATAGGATATAAGGGGGCAACCCCAGGCCCTGTTGGACCCTCCACAGTTCCTCCCTAGGTACCAGGTCAACGGCAGTCTTGAGGTCAATGAAGGACAAATAGAGACTGCCTTTGCCCAGCACCACCACCTTCCAGTACAGCAGGATTAATCTAAAGGCCTGCTCGATGGTCCCGGTGCCTGAGCGCAATCCAGCCTGGAAGTCTGACAAGATTTTGTTGTCGTCCACCCATTGGAGAACCCTCCCCAGGATCACCTTCCCTGCCACCTTTTGGGATGAATCGATGAGGCTTATGGGCCTATAGTTAGCAGGGTTGTCCCGACAACCCTTCTTAAATATCGGGACACCCTCCGCCCCTTTCCAAGATTCGGGTACAGGGGCTCCCCTCAGAATGGCATTTAATAATGTGGAAACCAACTTCCCCATTCCTTGGGATTGGCACATAGCAAGTCGCCGGGTATCCCGTCGGGCCCAGCTGCTTTTAAGGGCACCAGGGACTTGATTACGTCCTCCACTTCTCTAATAGTGAAAACATCGCCCTCTATGTCCATTGCGTGGTCCGCTAAAACAAATTCGACCCCTTCAGAAGCGGTATAAAGGGACAGAAAGTGGCTGAACCAGTTCTGAGCTGGGATGTTGCACGTCAGCAGAGATCTGACAGGCCTATCCCTAGATCTAACCAAACTACAAAATCCCCTAGCATCCCTACCCAAACTTGCGTCCAGGAGGTCCGCCCAGAATTTCTCATCCCACTCTCTTTTTGCTACTTTAGTGGTCTCAGAGTAATCTTCCCTTGCGAGCCTAATTGCAGGCTGGGATTTAGATTTAACGCCACCTACTAGTGCTTTTTTCTTCTCCCTGCATTTTTTAGTAAACCACCCCTGCACTATGGGCGGCTTCCTCCTATTTTCACCCCGGGTAACCATACTTGGGAGAGTGAACAGGCTGCTGAAAGCCCTGGTGAGATCACAGAAGGTCGTAGTGACCTCCTCTGACAAAATCCATTTTACACAGTGCTACGGTTAGGAACGCCCCCATATCTGCCATTTTCTCTTTGGACATGGTAAGCTTTGCCCACTTCAGCCGTCTACCACAGTTGGATGGAAGGACTTCATGGAAGTTTGAGGTTATATGAGAGGGTGTTCCCCCATGTACGAAGCAGAAAGGAAGTAACAGGCTATTTGCAGTCTAATCTTTGTATGGAAGAAACAAACACAACATTCAGTGCTCTAAAATTTTATATGAATGATCAATATTTAATAATTTAGGATAGTTCATAGCACTTTTTGAGCTAAATGTATGTTATTTTTTCATATTGCAATAGTTTGCTCGTATGTTACATTCTTTAACATGAAATGATCAGGAAGAACGTTACATTTATTAAAATGAGTGCATCGAACAAACATTAAGTAAGACATTGGTTTACCGTACTGCAAATACATTCGAAACCAGTACCCTGTTTCCTGTGCCAAAAACTTTGAACTTGGACTTGCTTGACTTTTGCTCTGTGTCTCAACCCTCACTTTCAAAACATGTGGAATATTACGAATAAAATGCTATAAAGCACAAACGGAATAAAGCCACAAGTATATGTATATAATCAGCCATTCACTGTTCGACTCCACCACCAGTATTGCTGTTCTCTCAGCTTCACTTTTGCACGTGTTGTAATAAATATGTTCTGCTACCCTACTTTAGAAATCGAAAGTAGATAGTTAAATTATTTTTGAAAGATTACAAGCACCTAACTGACTTTCCATTGTTTTACGTTGCCAAAAGCCTCTCATGCCAGTTCTTGGCTTCTCCAAGTAGTTCATGATGCAGTAACCAGGGTGATGGTCTGGTTAAAGTTGTATCTCTGCCTGAACATAAGCAGTAATGTTTCACTGATGTCTCTTGGGTCCTGCTCAGTATGGAAATAGTGAATTTATTTCTTGAGAGCCTTTCTTCAGATGAACTGCATGCAATCTGTGGCAAACACCATACAGAGATATGCAACAGTATCTTGTTTTGGGAATGTAGGCTGCTTCTTTGGTTCAGGCCCTGCTCAATAACAAGTGAAGGGTTTCTGTTCAGATGTAAGCATGATAAATAATGTAGGACACTTTGTGGTGTTTTTGTGACAGAAAGGGCTACTGCTTTCATCTTTAAGAGCCAGTACAGTTGCCAGTGTTGCAGATAGTCAGTTTCTAAGTTGTGCATTTGAGGTGATTTCTGGTTTCGATGAAAAAGTTTCAAAACTAACCCTTATGATAAGTAACTGTACCATGGTACTTGGAAGGGTATTTAACAACATCCATAAAACCTCCATTTCAGGAATTTTCTTTATTGAATCAGTCCCTGATGTGGATGTTGCCAAGCATCAAATCCAAAACCTGACACTTACTCTCTCCTTTTCTGTATATTTTATTATTTCTCATGGATATTTGTCATTGTAAAATTCGCCTTGTTCAAAGTTTCTTGGTGCTATCGAATACTGGGCATAAGAAAACCGCAAATAGTTGCACATGAGTTTAAGCTTAGGTGGCCATGATTTCAACTTCTTACCTTCCTTTTCGTTAAAGGCAAGAAATATCGAATTCCGTAGCTGGGTCCTTAGAACACTGAAAAAGTAAGTTGTAAGCTTAAATGTGGGAATAATAAAAAGCAAATTAAAGGCGGGTCTAAGAGTTTTCTTGGGGATGTAGCTTAGAATTTCTCCTCTTTCTCTGTGGACCCCTAATGTGATGCATCACACAGGAGACTTTAAAGGAAATCCTCTTATTTACAGGTAGCCAGGGGAATTGATGGAAAGCATTGGCGATGTAGATATTTTTTTTTGCAGTTTTTATTTTAGAGTGCACAGCTGTGAATACAATTTTATTACACAATGGATCATGAGACAAACATTCTACATCATGAATTCACCCAAACACATGCACTTATGCTACTGTTCTACAGAGTCCGTCTGGAACCAAAAAGGTCCTGTCATCTCTTATTCACAAGATGCTACATTTCCCCCTTTGTTAAATAAAAACTACAAATAATACATATATACATCACAACTCCAATTAGTTGTTTTGGTGCTCGAACCAATCATGTGAGGTTGTGGATATACAGGAGAAGTGTCCATGACTGGTACTGGTGACAGAGACACAGGTACAGTCAATGGGCTCTCCGGAATCTCAGATGGATAAGTCTCACTTCTGACATCTGGAACTGGCGAAGGTCGAGGCAGGTGCTTGAAATGCAAAGAATCTCACGTAATGAGCTTTCCAGGACGGTGATCTGTCAGCATGTTTCCTTTACTAGTCACAACCCTCAGTGGGTAAGCATCAAAAGGAGCATCAGACTAGCGTTTCAGTTTCTGCCTGACAATAAATTAGTCTCCTAGTTTGATCACAGTGCTCTGAGCACAGTGGCAGTACACTAGATGAATGGTCACAGTAGCAGCAAATTTTAACAGAAAGTTAATAGTCAATGACATTCACAACGTGAATTATGCATACTTTGCATTTAATGCAATTAAATTTCAAAGCGTTAATTACATTTTAATTGGGCAACACAGTTGCTCTACTTACTAGCATCAAAAAATGCATACGTAATTACGGTGCTCTAGTGTGGGGCAAGGAAGGGTGGGAGTGTGGGGTTCAAAGGGATAGGGTATAGGTAAGGGACAAAGGAGAGGTGTAGTGACGTGTACATCAGATTCACGTAACAAAACCTTTCCTGCCTATTACCGGTCAATTGTTCCAAAAATTAATTGCACTGGGGGACATTGATAGTACATGTATGATAATGTTGGTAGTCAACGTTTTGACCCCTCAAATGTACCAGGTGAGTGGATCCTTATGGCGGGGTATTTATCAGGACATAGTGAAAGGAGCACCTAATGAAAACAACAGCACGTTGACTTCGGCTGTGTAGTTAGAGAGTGGGCGAACACGAGCTCACTTTAATCTCAAGAAGTACATCCAGCAATGCACGTACAAGCATCCAAACTGCAACTGGTGGGTTGAAAAAATCCCTCTCTTTATGGAGATAAACCTCACCATGAGCGTCCTCATTACTCCGACTTCTCTGAATGAAGCACAGTGTCGTCAATCCACATAGGTCTTCATTTTGCATTTGTGAGACAAGTCAGTAGAGCGAAATTTATCAATGCCAATAGATCTCATATTGGTCCATTGTGGCAGTTTGGTTCCTATGTCTCTTTCAAATATTAAGGTGACAAGGCTTTCACCCTGGTAGAATGGAAAGTTGACCTGTAAACATGAAGCAAAGACTAAAGAACTCATTTGAATTCAAGCTTTTCCAGTGCAGCGTGCTGAGCGGTCTTAGGGAGGGTGCTCATATATCTTTCAACCACCCTAATTGCCTGTAGCCATAGAGGTGTGCTTTTCTAATGCTTGACATTTGAACGAGTAAGAAAAGCTTTAGATTCTTGACTATTTAAAGGCGGGCCATTATCAGATTTCAAAATTGAAGGAACACTCCATGTTGCACAAATGCGTTCTAATCTCTCAGTGACTGTTGTGAGAATTAGGCCAGAATTTGTGTATTTGCACATGCTTCTGTTAATTTAAAACGGTTTTAATCTTTTTTTAAATAGCTGTACTGTGGGTTGAATTTGACACTTTAATACTGAAGGAAGGAGGGGGCGGATAAAAATCACGTTCTCTGTTGTATGCTGATTGTTTTGAAATACAGGAAAAACTAGAGGCGCCATACTAGGCACTTCACACTTTAATTGGTATTAGGGCCACATATATAAATGGGGCGCACTGTGCAGAGACAGCGGCATTAGGTCAGTATTTGCATATTTGAATATACTTATGTTCGTTTAAAACTGTTTTAAAACTTTGTTACAATCATTGTACTGTGGTTTGAATTTGGCACTTTAATACTGAAAGGAAGAAGAAGCAGCTAAAAATGGCATTCTCTGTTGTATGCTGATTGTTTTAAAATATGGGAAGAAATAGAGGGGACATACTAGGCAGTTCGTGCTCTAGCTGTTACACGGCCACATGTAAAAAAAATGGGGCATGCTGCCCAGAAACGCAGCGGGCGTCTGCACCAAGACAGGTCCGTCTGTGCCCGTGAGCAGCCTGAAAGTGGCCTGCACCGGCCCTCAGAAGGGAACCTATCTAAACATTAATTATAGTAGAGATCTTCCATTAAGCCTTGCCCCTGGAAAGATGTGAGGCTGTAGCGCCTTCTGATCTTTTGTTTATCATTTCCTGTCCCCAGTGCAACTTTCAACTCAATCCTCTATCTCTGGGTAGTCCCTTCTACCCTTCACAGAGACAGAAGGAAGGTAAGGTTCAGTTTTTGGCTTCCAATTAGGAAAATAACTCGATTCGAGGCTCTAGTACTAGTGCATGGAGCATTGTACTAATTAGGTGTAGAATATCTTAAAAAAAGGTTTAGTTTTCATGCTCCAGCTAGAAATCTGAAGTCTGCCAACAAACTACTGGAATTGACACCAAGAATTCGGAAGGTCAGAGACGAAGGCAGATCTTTGGGTCATCTGCATGCCACTTCTTGGAACAAGTTTCCTCTGGAACTTCGCTTTATAAGTCACCCAACAGCATTTGAAAAAAAGGCTGAAAACATCAGGATTAAACTACAGAACTGGACTTTCTTCTGACCTGTGCAAATGTGCCAGGAGACACTGCGGAGTAGTCATGCGTAATATAAGTCACATTCATCATCACCATCATAGTTGACGACAGATCTTCCACAAGGGTAAAACAGGAATATTCATCAACTGTTAGTAGTAGATGATGTCTTTTGTTAAGCGTTCCAAAAAAGTCAATTGCATTCTTCTCGCTTGCATGCTTTGGAAGATCAAACATGTTTAACAGATGTAGGGTTGTTTTGCATGACGTTCAATTAAACAATTGACATGCCTTTAACTCTTTTTCAACCCTTTCATCAGGACAAGCGATCCACACTCAGTCCTGTAGAGCTTGTTTAATAGCAACAACTCCATGATGTCCCTCGTGGGCCAGTTGAATACCTTGTTGTTTCAGACTCTCATGTATGACAATTCTAGACTCTCATAAGATGATGCCTTCTGGGGTAGCTGAAAGTTACTCCTGTATATTTTTGAATTTCTGGTATTCAAGGTCATCATGAAGAGGTTGATTATGTTTTTGCCACGATTGATATGAATAATGTCTTGGAGTATGGGCAAATCTGTCCGTGCTTATGGCAGCGATGATTTGCTCCAGGGAAATAGCAGCAGGGGTACTGAATTTCACTATGATTAGGCTGTGGGGTTTTAGGTTTAAACCTACAATAACTGATAAAACCCCACTGAAAGAAAAATAGCCCTCACCGGTGAAAACACATAAACACTGAAAAAACACCTGCACAACCACAAACTAAATGCCATTCAAAGAAAGGAAAAAGAAAGTGAAAGAGTCATTTTGTTCTTACTGAAGGGGTCAATAAAATGTAACTTTGTTATACAAGCTAGCAGTAGGACTGGCAAACATTATTCTGCTTGAGTTTTGTTCTTTAGGGATACCACTAAAATATTGTTTCTTCTTCCTTTTACTTTTTTCAGTTTTATGCCCTTTGGTCTAAAGATGCAGGGTTTAGTTTCATGTTTTAGGTCTAGTTTGATTATTTTATAAACTGTAGAGAATCAGGACATATCAAACTCATATTTGATATTTTGGCTGCATTTAATTCTTTCACTGATAGGTAAAATGGCTAGTTTCATAAAAATCTTTCCTAATATGTGTCATCACATTTACCCACAGAGAATGGGTAAAAACCCTTAATACTTCAGACCATAGTTTCTAGTGGGTCAGTACTGATAGTAGGTGAATTGCCAACACCTCAGGCTTTAAACATTAAATGCAAGGTATAGTGACAAGTATATATGGAAGAGGTGTGGTGCCGCGGCTAGGGCGACTGACTCTGGAATCTGGGGATCATGGTTCGATCCCCGGCACCGGTGGCAGATTAGCCCAACACCATGTGACTCTGGGCAATAGCTTGCTTAATCTTCCCAATGGCCCCCAGTGCCTAGAGACACTTACGGGTGATTGCTCGCGCTTTACAAATGTGGATTATTATTATATATCACCAAGCATCTGGGATAGTAGTCAAAAAGTGACAGCAGACTTTTGGAAAACATGGAACGCAGTGTCACTTGTTATGCTCTGCAAAAAAGGTTCTTTCCAAGTTCAACAAAGATTGGAGTGATATTGTTTGTATTTGCAGTGATTCAGCTAAGTATATAAAAAAATTGTGTGATGACCTGTCAAAATTGATACCCGAGCTGAAGTGATTCCCTGTAGGAGATCCTTGCCACTTGTTAGATGGTATGCTGAAAGCATCTTTACAATCTTCAGAGTTAATGAGGGATGCTATTGACTTTTTAGTCCATTCTGGTGCACTGTTTTCTTATGCCCAGGAACTAAAATGCAAATATTTATCATTTTGTGCTTTATGTGGCATCAAAGAAAGAGTCATCCCAACTGTGTCCCTTAGCTGACGGTTCTCAGCCCATGGGGCTATGAATGCTGAGAGGGCCTTTTCACAGAAGTTTACATGGGAAGGAAAGCGCGAGCGCACATGACCAAAGACTCACTGAAGAAGTATTGTATGGTGTACTACAATAAGATTAATTTGCAAATATCTCTTTGGACCTCATATACACTATACGTACACTGTCTATATACCATGTTCTTTCAGTGCAGAAAGCAAGCAATGATAAAAACAAAACATTCATAAACACCGAAAAAACACCTTTTCTGTTGTTTTTAGTGGCGTGAAAATGTGTAACCACTGAAAACAACTGTTTTTTAAGATATTGAAAACACTGAAAAAAAAACACCAGAATTTACCAAAAATAGAAACTGAAAACAGGACAGCCTAACTATGATGTTAACATAAGCATCAGCCGCTTTAGAAGTAGTGCCATGACACTGTATTGGCACATATGAGAAGTAGTCAGCAGGGGTTTAATCTTTTCCTGGATGATGCACAATCATATAATCATACTCCTGCAATCGCAACCCCCCACATCTCAATGCGATGGGGCATCTTGGCTTTAGGATTGCCGAAAATGATGAGCAATGCTTAGTTGTCTGTGATAACTGTGAAGTGTTTTCCATATAGGAACACATGAAAATCTTCACAGGCTCACACCACAGCAAGGCACTCTTTTTCAGGTTGTGAATAGGCACGTTCCGTCAATAACAAACTTCGGTGCATTGGGGTGTCCAATGTTCTGGGCAAATATGGCACCCAACCCCAATTGCATAAACAACAACCTCCATCTGTAATTTTGGATCTAAGCATGCTATTTCAGTGGTGTTCTCAATTGCATGATTGACTTTATTGAATCTTTGCGCACATTCACTTGATCGTTGAAAATAGACTATTTTTTCCGTAAGTTTCTCAATGGGGCACTTACAATAGCAAAGGCACATATATACCTTGAACAGTAACTGGCAATACCAAGGAAGGATCGCACCATAGTAACATCTTGTGGGAGAGGAGTTGATGACAAGGCTTGTACTTTATTTGGATCTGGAGTTATTACCCTATCAGAAAAGATATGACCAAAGAACTTGCGTTTGGTTTGATCAAACTTATACTTTGCCACATTTAAAGTAATGGCCAGGACGACAGTATCCATTTATTATGCTCCTGCAAGGAGCTGATACAGGAAAGGAGACAGCTGCTAAGAGTCCCCCTAAACCAAAGGAGTATTCGCTCAAGGAGACAAGCAGTTTTGGCTTGCTTTGACCCAGCGACACCTCAATTAAACTGTAGACTAGTGAGATTCCTAGATGCAGCCGGGAAAAAAATGCCATCGAACACCTAAAATCCTTCCAGGCTAAGGGGTAGCCGGTTAGGCTATCAACTCATGCAGGGGGCCGGAAACCGAGATAACCGGGACTACTGTGTCCACCCTTTTAACCCTATCAGTGCTGCCATCGGCCGCTGAACGTTCGGAGCACTACCTGGCTGGTGCTGCGAACGTTCAACGGCTGACGCAGCCCCGCCCACTCTCTAGAACGCCCGCACTGCGCCGAAATAACGGCCGCAGTAAACGGGTTAACTATGATACGAGACTGCCCCCAATAGGTTCGACTTGGAAAGCCTCCATATAAGCGCTTGGACTGGACTTTTAATAACAATCTCTCTTGGTTAATAGCACTGACCAGCCAGAGTAATGAAGCGGGGCAGAACGCACAATTTATATTGAGAGCTATCTGCATGAAGAACACAGCATTTTTAATCTGATAGCAATGTAACTGTTTTTAAGCTTTTTTTAAACAAATGTGCAATTAATATCTTATCATTATTTTATTGTCTTATTTGAAATATGTACTGCAATGTTTTTAAGTAACTATGCAAATGTAATAAATTGTCTCAAACTCTCTCATATTTAAAGTAAGACCTGCATTGGCAAGTATATGACACACTTGTGGAAGAGCTTTTTCATGTTCCTTTTGTGTGGCCCAAAATATTAGTATGTCATCACTTTATTAGAAAGCATTGGTGACTGGCTCTATTATGCGACGAATGACATCCTGAAAAGGTTCTGCAGCTGATGAAACTCTGAAACTTAGCCTTTTATGTGTAAATAAACCAACATGAGTTGAAAAGGTAGTAATGTACCTGCAATTTTCTTCCAGTTCGAGCTGGTGATACTCTTCAAACCGAATCAAGGTGGAAAAAGACTTTAGCTTCATTCAGCTGCGTAATCATGTCAGCAATGTGTGGACCTGGCTGTTGCTATCTTTCAATCTCCTTGTTTACTTGGTGCATATCAACGCAGATACGCACGGCACTCCTCCACTAGTGTTTTTCGACACTACCACTAAGGATGATACCCATGGCATCGGACCAGTGGATCGCCTAATGATGTTGTGCTTCAAGAGTGTCTCAGATTCTTCTCAACAGCCTCATGTAAATGAAATGCAATTCGATGATGTCATTGAGCATTAGGATGAATGTCCTCATTTATGGGAAGTTGCACTTTCATGATCTTAAATCTTACTAGTCCATGAAACAATGATGAAAACGGATTAACTATCTCATGATAGGTATTGACATTGTAGTTTACTGTATTCAGCCCCATATGAACAGCAGTACTGAAACTGAGTAAACATGCACTCGATGAATTGCATGGCAAGACAAGAATTGGTGCTTGTATTTTCATATTTTTGTGCTTCACAGTTGCAATAAATGAACCTTGACTTTACAGTGGCATTGAAGCAGCCGACATAAACACTTTGATTTTCAACGCGGTTAAATGGGGCACTAGAGACAGCTCATTTTGCTTTTCCAATGGCATAAGGTTTATCGACGCACCACTCCTTATGATAAAAGGCATGGATCACCTATTTACTTTCAGTGTGATCTTGGGACAGTGTCCAAATAGATTTTGCACTTTCACTTGTCGACCTATCTTTAACCAGCATTCTTCCATGCAATTAGCAAATCCTAAATATACTCAACCATCTTCCTTAGTGTTGCTTGACAATGACAGTGACAAACTTTTAGACAAGGCATTTGATGACAATCTACTTCATTCAGTTTCTACTTGCCTCAACTAATATGGCTTCTTGGCCTTGTGGGCACGCGTAGATCGTTGCTACTGGAACGTTCTAGCATCCATTTTGTTTTTTTCGGCATGACACACTTGATCTTTCCCTTGCTTTGCAAACTGTTACAAAGTGGTTCTCATTCCCACAGCCTTTGCATATTTGTCCAATGCTGGGACATTTACCTTCATGTGGAAAGGAAAATCACATCGAAAACACAACTTCTATTTCTTTGCAGCCAATAATTTATGATCTTCTACCTTATGTTTTGACCTATTTTTCACACTCAGCGCTGATTCATTTTGGGCTGTTCTAGCCTCTTTGTTGGCTGCTTGTCTGTCAGCTCTTTCTTCTGTTCTGGCAGAAATGAGTACTCGCTCCAAGCAGAGTTTCTCTTGCTGCATTCGTCGTCAGAAGGAATTACAGAGATGACCATCTATCACTCTAAGACGTTTGGCCTCTTCATCATTAAACTCATTGAGCTTGCAATGCTTGAAGTGCAAATCAAGTCTTTCTACAAACTCATCCATCATTTCACCAACTCAGTGCCTTTCCTGGCTTAAGATGTACCTTTCAGAGTTGACATTCGTTAGTGGATTGAACTTGGTGTCTAATGCCTCTTTGATTTGGCGGGATGTCACTTCATCACTGTTTCTTTCTTTTTCAGTTTCAAAAATGTATTTTGCATCAGTTACATTGCATAAAAGAACACAAAAACTGGTAGAAAAAACTATGTGATACATAATTCTGTATTACTAGAATCCATACATAATTCATGTGTTCGTAGTTGAATAAAATAGATAAAAAATCCATAACTCTTGGGACTACATGTGTACAGTATTTATACAGTACCAAGACATTGTCCATTTAAACCAGCAGTTAATTTGTCCACACAAAGTCTTGTGAAACACACGTCTGCTAATTATTACAAACACCTATTCCTCTCATTTGCCTCTAATAAATATTATTATAAACCAGCCCATAAAATATAATATATAACAATTAAACAAGATTATAATCACTAACCAAGTCCAAATCAAAAGAACTGGGCTAAACGTGGGCTTTTTCAAACTGCCCCGAGAAAAGATGCAAGGATATAGCATATATAAGGATCTTCCAATTGTTGAATAAAAAGCAGAGCTGGATGACACTGTCTAAACTCACATTTGCAGAAGAAAGGAATGACATACATTTTCTCTGTTGGCTCAATAAGGGGCAAAAAACCTAAAAGAGCAAATTTGACTGTGTAGACTTTACATCACACGGGCAAGGGGGCAACTGATTCAGTGAATAGGTCAAGTCAAGTCAATCTTTATTCGGATATTTCGTTATCCATAAAAGTACACACGTAAACACGTACATGGTCACGATAATAAAAGATCACAGTAAGAATAAGATCAAAATCGTTGTTATGTTTTCCATTCCATTGGCAATAGCAATAGTACTTGCATGACAATGTGCAAAAAGTGCAATATTTTCCAAGTCATCACCAACTTTCAAGCATATATCTAAAGCAATATCAGATAAAGTGCACATGTGTAGAAGTCACTTTTAAGTTAGCAGCAATATATACATAGTACACAGATTCTCAAGCATCAGCTAAAAGGGGCAATTTCCTAGGGCAATTAGCAGCATTGACTAAAGTGCTAGTTTTGTAAGGTGCATAGTTCCTATTTTAAAAGACCATTAAAATAAAATGCAAAATACAAGGTTTCCCATGGACCATTAGAGTGGGCAAATTACTATAGCTCATATATTTACAAATAGCAGCATGAATTAAAGTGTGACTGTGCAAAGTGCAAATATGCAATACCTGTAAATACATGTAATACATCTTAGCCCATCAGATGTTAATTCATAGAGGAGCGAGAACGAATAGCCATTTTTAAAAATGTGCACAAACGGTATATAATGCCAGCATCTTTAAGCTGGAGAACAATTTTATAGGCCACTTTAAAATCCTTTATACCTTTGGCTCTGAAGAACGGTATCAACAGAAGCTTACTATATTTTTGATATAAAGAACAAAAGAACAGAAAGTGCACCATAGTTTGTTTCCCTGAATTCTGACATGGGCAGTCCAAGTTCTCGATATTGGGTTGGTAGCCTATAGGAAAACACAGTAAGTATTTTATAGATCCTGCTCTTAATCGAAAAAGGAGACTACGCTCCCAACATGTAATATCTTTGAGGAGAAAACTAGCTGGTAAACACGAGATGGATTCAGTGATACCTTCCATTTGGATGTACTGTTTCACTGAGGTTTTGGCAGATTCTTGTTTATATCTAATCTCCCCATAATGTTTATATAGGATATTACGAATCGACTTCCCGTCAATCTCATCTAATTCATCAGGACTGTCAAAAATATACTCAAGGTTGACTGCTGCCAGGCTCGCCCGTACTTGGGCCAGCCACGGGATTCTAATGCCCTGGTCGCATTTTAAGCAGTCAGTCAAGATTTCCCTAGTCAGGGAGGCTTCGGGGTTTTTCCAAACCTTTATCCAGAACAGAACAGGACGAGCCCTGATATAGTCCTCCAAGTAAAACAATTTTAATTCAGTGTGGCATATAAAAATAGGCGATGATATAGGTATTCCCAAGAGCCTTCTGCAAAATCTATTTTCCTCAGCCTGTGTGTTTTTTTAATTTGTGTGTCCCCAGATTTCAGCCCCGTAGGTCATAATTGGTACACATTGTGTCCTATAGATTTTTAATAATGACAGTATCACCTCTAGTCTTTTTGGCTTAGGAAGGGTCAATACTGAGTTTATAGCTTTGATAAACTTAGACAGTCCATAGGCCAAGTGTGGGGTCCATGAGCCGCTATCTGAGATTTGTATGCCCAGGTAGGGAAAAGTGCGAGTGCATAACAGGGAGTCTTGGTCCAAGGTAATCCTATTGATGTTGTGTCTATTAGGCCCACAGCACATTAAAAATGTTTTTTTTAAATTGGTACAAAGGTCAAGACTATGCATAACATCTACAAATCCCCTAACTAAAATCCTCAAAGCATTTGGTGTGCGACCCGTTAAAACAGCATCGTCTGCATAGAGTAAGGCGGGGAGTTTGGTGCCATTTATTATAGGGACGTCGGGAGTTTGATTAGACAAAACATTGTGGAGCTTGTTAATATATAAAATAAATAAAAGAGGGGCAAGAACGCACCCTTGTCTGACACCTCTACCGACACTGCTCCATCCATACTAATCCTCACTCTAGCTTTTAAATCTCTGTGAATGTAGGCTAAAAAGTGTACCAAATTATTGTCCAAACCATAATCCAAGAGGCTTTGCCAAAGCCTTGATCTGTTGACAAAATCAAAGGCGGCCGAGGGGTCCATAAATGCCAGGTAAAGTGGACTGTGTCGGGCAATGGTGTACTTTCCTATTATTAAATTGAGGTTCAGACACTGTTCCACTGTGCCAAGGTGGCTACGAAACCCCAACTGGCATTTATTCAAAATGTTTCCATCCTCTGCCCATGCCCTGATCTTATTAAATAGGACTCTCCCTAATATTTTTTTTTTGTAAGACCTTTATTTTGATAAAAGGAGGGTTACACAGCTTGTGTGCCTACAACCTGATTCAAAGCAGGCCGGCAGCGCTATCAATGAGTATCATATCCAAGCAGCAACATCCTATCAGAGGGGATCCTAGGTAACACAGCATGTCGCCTACAACCCAACAGGGCCGGCCGCGTGGTGGTGCATCATAAGCTGGTAGGGAATTTGGTATCTGCTATTCCATTAATATAGAGAGAGTAAACAGTGAACCTGTGAGGTCTCATTTTACGGTAAATCTTAAACCTTGAAGAACAAATTAGGGATCAGAGTAGACTTCCCAACCTCCAGTAGTCCCACCATACGCAGTATGTGGTAAAGAGGACCAGTCAGCGCAGAGTGCCCATGTGCTGCATTCCTTGCATGTATTCAATATAATGTAGGCGTGTGCCCACTGTCGCTGGATGAAGATATGAAGATGATGGAGGGGGAAGAGTCGTGTGTGGTCTGCGATCTGGCTTGTGAAAATGGCAAACGTAAAGTGTCACATATCAGCCAACTGGCTAGTGGGTAGTGGTTGACGAGCGGGGGGGGTGACATAAAGGAATCGGCGGATCTCGCCGATTAGGGTCAGTGCTGGTGTAACAGAGTGTAGCTATCCTATGTTGTGTAAGGTAGTCATGCCAAGGATCAACCGCCGGTGCAAGAGTGCAGCTAATGCGCTGGGTGTTGAAGAGAGGGAATGAGTGCTCGGAGATGGGGGTAGGGCAAGCAGTGGTTCACGACCCGGTGTCAGATATTTCTTGTGGTGCGGCAGCAGCCGTTACGTGGTCAGGTAACGCGCGCGGGATCGAGTCTGGATCATCTATGGACTGGTGTCTGAGTAAGTATGCAGCGAACGGACCCCACAGATCTTTAGGACGCGACTTGTGTGGTAAAAGATCTGCATAATTATGTAATTGGTCCTGCCAGGTGGACATAGAAGTTAACCAAGCCTTAAACTTGGGAGCGCGACCCCGACCCCATCTACAGGCAACTTGTCGTTTCGCTAAGAGGAACCCCAATGCAAACAATTTCCGATTGTTCTTGAGCCCAGGGGGGGGAGAGTCCCAGCAAGGCAATTCTCAGACAGGGTGAGATTGCAATCTCCATTATGTCCGACATGGCTTCAAACACCTCCTCCCAGTAGGAAGCGACTGAAAAGCAAGTCCATGCTAGATGCATGAAGTGGGCACCTGGGCGGTTGCACCAGAGGCAACGATCATTATCACGTAAGCCAAAACGGTGTAGTTTGACAGGAGTGTGGTAAAGGCGATGCAGAAATTTAAAATGCAGTAGTCTGAGGCGGGCATTACCTGTCACTGAGTTAGTATGGGAGCAGCTCAAGTCCCACTGGTCATCAGTGAGTGGGGCATCCAGGTCCCCATCCCAGTCTGCGCGCGCTCGAAGGGCAGGAGGTGTTGTGGCAGAGTACGTATACTTATATAGCATGGAGACGACATGTTTCGGGGCTGTAGCCTGGAGTAGTGCATGTAAAGGCGCCATGATTTCCGGCTCGTTCGGGAAGTCGGGAGTGACTGCCTTAACGCTGTGCCGCAATCGTGTGTAGAGAAATGTGTCCATGGTCGAGGGAACTTGATCTCCAAAGAATTGGGCAGATGAGCGAAATTTCCCCTGCACGTACAGGTCCCCCCACGTATGAAGTGCCAATCTAGTAAGCATTTTGCGGCCTATTTCCTCGCAGGAGACACTGAGTCTAGGGTTGTGCGCGAGGGTCATAAGTGGGGAGTAGAGAAGGGCAACGTCCACCCGATTCGCGATCCTGCGCCAGGCTTGCACCGTACAGTCAACGGTGGAGGGATCTCGATCAATCACTCGGGAGTCCGTGTAAAGATATCCCGATGGCCTAGCAGGCCTCCTATAACCATCTTCCACGGCAAGGTGTGCCATGAAGGGCGGAGGTTGGAGCCAGTAAGCCGCGAAGTGGGCCTGTGCACAGTCGAAGTAGAGGCGGAAGTTAGGGACATCGAACCCGCCTTGGTGGTAGGGCAGCATTAGCGTCGTTAGCCCTAATCTGGCCTGTTTGCCTCCCCAAATCAACCTGGACAGCTGGGAATCCAGGGAGCGGAAAAAATGTGACCCAGGGCTGTGAGGGATGTTCGTGAACAGATACAATAGTTTAGGGAGTACGACCATTTTGATCAGGGAGATACGCCCCGCCATGGAGAGTGGGAGATGAATCCACTTAGTGACAGTGTCCGTTAGTTTGTCCAGGACAGTGCCATAATTCGCCCTGATAAGGGTCTCACGGTTTCTGGTGATGGTAATGCCCAGGTATTTAACCTCGTCCCCCTCCCACACCAGTGGGTAATCGAGAGGGAACTGCTTAGTTTTATCCGTAAGGGGAAATAAGGCTGACTTTGACCAGTTGATTTGCACCCCAGCAATGGCTCCGAATTTAGTGACCTCTCGCAGGAGAGGGTTCAGATTTTCCTTCGGCTTATGGACATATAAGGTCATGTCGTCCGCATATAGCGAGACGAGTATTTGCCTTTGAGGGTAATTCAAAGAGCGATGGTTGTGGTGTTGTCGGAGTTTGGCGGCGAGGGGTTCGATAGCAATTGCAAAGAGGACCGGGGATAAAGGGCAGCCTTGCCGGGTACCCCTCTGTATCTCAAAGTTGTCGGACCTAGACCCATTCAGTAGGACCGCCGCCTGTGGTTTGTTATAAAGAAGTTTAATCCAGTCTATAAAACTGTAGGGTGTTCCCATGCGTTCCAGCAATGAAAACAGATAATCCCATTCCAGGGAGTCAAAAGCTTTGGTAGCATCAAGGAAAACTACCGCGGCTTCGCACCTGGGAGTGATGTCCTGCAAGATTGCCTGTAGAGTGCGTAAATTATGAGAGGTAGCCCGATTCGGGACAAAGCCTGCCTGGTCCGGGAGGACCAATCGTTCCATAAGGAGGTTGAGGCGAGAAGCCAAAACCTTAGCTAATATTTTAACATCCGTATTTAGCAGGGAGAGGGGTCTATACGAATCGCAACGCTCAGGGGGTTTGCCTGGTTTCAGTAGGGAGGTGATGAGGGCCTCTCTCATGCTAAACGGCAACGTGCCCTCCTCGAAGGCGGTGTAGTAGACTCGTTGCAGAATGGGAGCTAAAACGTGGATGTAAGTCTTATAAAAATCTATAGGCAGGCCGTCCGAGCCAGGGGCTTTGCCCGATTTCATACCCATAATGGCTTCCTTAATTTCATCCAGTTCTAGCTCATGGTGGAGAAATTTTTGTTGGGTGGGGCCCAACCAGGCTATGGCTGTGTCCGCGAGGTAGGAACCCAGATCAAGTTCCTCTCGTCGATGGGATGAGTACAGTGTTTTGTAGTGGTTGGTGAGGACACCGAGTTGGCTGGGGAGATCTCTATGCGGAACGTCATCATCGTCCATCAAGGTGGTAACATAGTTGTGGTGCCTAAGTGGCCGCACAGCCGAAGCGAGCGCTCTGCCCGGCCTGTCACCTTCACCGTATATGCGCGCAGTGTATGGTTTCCCTAGAAATTTGCATTCCCTCTCCGCTTGGACGGTGTATTTATCAATTTTGTCTCTAAGTCTCGCTCTAGCTGCATGACCCTGTCTGCCTTGAGCCACCTCCCGTTCCAATGTCCTGATCTCAGTTTCAAGCTGTCGTAACGAGCCTCTAAGGGCTTTGAGGACACCACGACCCTTTTATATGCACCACCCCCGGACCGTGACTTTAAATGCCTCCCAGACCGTGGCCATGCTAGAGACGGAGTTTATATTGCGATCAAAGAAGTCTGTAATGTCCTGCTCCAATTCCGCCTTGAAAGCAGTGTCAGTGAGGTGTGCAGGGTTCAATCGCCAGGATAAGTATGGGGAGGTGTCAAGGGGGATGCGCAGCGAAAGGAGGACCGGAGAATGGTCAGATAGAGTGCGCGCTAGGTGTAGGGATTTAACAATCCAGGGAGCTATGCCAGTAGTCAGGAAAATGTAGTCCAACCTGGCCCACATGGAGTGTACTGCTGAGAAGTGTGTGCCATGTTTCAGGGAGGGGTGCAGGTGCCTCCAAGCATCTAATAGTTGATGGTCGTCCACTATGCCCTGTAAGGTGCGCTGGGTATGGGTGTAATGCAATGATTGTGGGTGCGACCTATCCAACCCCGGTTGTAGAGCAGTGTTAAAGTCTCCCCCCAACACTACGTGAGTGATGTCTAGCGCTTGGATCCTACCCCACATAGTGAGAAGTGTCTCTGGGTCGTCAACGTTGGGGCCATAGTAACAGGCGAAGAGTATGCGATGAGTATACATTGTACCCCAGACCATGCAGTACCTCCCGCCAGAATCAACATCCGTGCCTTCTGGAGTAAATCCCAATCCTTTCTTCACAAGTATAGATACGCCTCTGGAATAGTTGGAATAGGACGCAAACACCCTGCAGGAAGCCCATCTCGAAGCGAAGAGGGGGAGCCCACCAGGAAGGAGGTGTGTTTCTTGTAACATGGCAACGGAGATTCCGTGTCTGTCTAGGTAGCCTAGTATCTGCCTTTTCTTTCGCGGATCGTTCAACCCTCTAACATTCCACGATACCAGCTGAAAGTTAAGTGCAGGGAGTCTAGCATTCACGTCTTCCATCTAACCCACAATAAGAGAACATGGCAGGTATATGCAACAAACAAGAACAAACATTCAGAAGTACGATCACAGACCAGAGCGGTTCGTAAATTCGTCCTATCTACCCGTCCCAACCTATGGGACAGTGCAACATCTATAGCATCAGTGCATGGGTAAGTCATAACCAATCGCAAAAAAAAAACCCTCACGCCGAGAGTCAGTGCGACCTGTCATGTACGAAAGTTCAGATACAATGCAGGTGACAGGATCTTCAGATATCTCGGCGTGACGCCCCCATCCTCCCCCACCCACTACGGCATCCCCAACCTGCCGAGAAAGAGCACAACATCCCAAGAAAATCACAACGAAGAGCAGAAACATACCACCTCCCACCCTCAGAAGGGGAGAGGCTCGCAGGGGATCACCCATTGGGGGTTCAAACTAGGGGCACCAGACCTGCATCCCACCTCCCTACTTTCACCCGCCCAAAGGTGCGGGACGGAGGTGGGTGATCGAGCACATATGTATATATCAGACCAACATGTAGAAGCAATAGAGCTGGTACCTCACCGGAGAAAGTATCAATTGGGTCCCCTACAGCAAACCCCTGGCTGCAAAAGGGGTATGGTAGTCCAAGATGCAATGTAGGAAGTAGTTCAGGAGCCCGGAGGCAACAGTCGACTCAATGTGACCTCCGGCTAAGAAAGTCAAAAAGCAAGCGAATGCAGTAACTGTGAATCACACACCCGTGGATCGAGTCAGTCTTGTTGGGACAATGGAGATTGCGATCTGGAGCGTCGTCTTTCCGCCTCCTCCCGGGATTGTTCCTTCCTCTGCTGCTTCAGAAAGTCCTCCACTTGCTGAGGGTTTTGAAAGAGGTGTTGTTTACCGTGAAGAGACACCTTTAGTTTGGCGGGGTAAAGCATGGCATTGATATTGCACAACTAATATCTGTGCTACCTCAGTTGGAGAAATGGGTTTATTTCTGTGTCTTTGTTGAGTTTTTCTTGAGTTTTTTCTTTAAAATTGTGTGTGGTTGTTGTGTAGTGGCATGTATGATTAAGTGTGTATGTTGGTTGGTGTGTGTCCAACAGGGTAATAGGTTTTATTGTAAGGCACTGTATATTTTCTGACACATTGTAAGTACACTATAATATGTATAGAATTATGAGCTAGGTTTGTGAAATGATATATACCTAAGTACAGTTTTTATTAAAAAAATGTGTAAAATATTTTTGATACAATCATGAAAAAAAGGAAATAAAATGTATAAATGAAATAAGAAAAATTCTTTTTATCGTACCTGTAAACATTTGGAGGGCTTTGACATAATGTTGTGAGCTCACGCCATACAAAGAGTTATAGTTTGACCACGGGGGATTTCCATTAGTAATAGTGGCGTAAGGGATCTCCAGAGTTTGAAGTTTCTTTTTGACTCCAGCCAATTTACGTCTGGCGTCTTGGACCGACGGGGTAAAGTCGGGGAAGAAGGACAGGGTAGTATTGCCATATTTTACTGGGCCCTGTTCTCTGGCACATCGCAGCACAGCGTCATGGTCTCTGTAATTGAGGAAACGTGCTATAATCGGTCTCGGCTGGGCTCCCGGGGGAGGCCGCGCGGCGAGAGACCTGTGCGCACGCTCGACGATGAGATGTGGGGAGAAGGCCTCCTTACCAAAAAGTTCGACAACCAGGTTTTCCATGAAGACCTCCATCTTCCCCGTGTTTGTGGATTCTGCAAGGCCCACGACGCGGACGTTGTTGCGGCGGGACCTCGCCTCCAAATCCTCATTTTTATCGGCAATGATTTTGAGGAGTCTGTCTATCTGGGTTGCCTGTCTGGCGCTGGTGGTGGCCCCGTCTTCCAATGAAGAGATTCTGTCCTCAGCCTCCTGGATACGCGTGTCGTGGCGCTCTAGCTTGGCGACTACGCTGTCAATGCGAGAGTTAATTGCGTCCATTTTGGAGTCGATAGACGTGAGGCTTTGCTTCATGCCTAATAGTATGGTTTTCCGGTCCTCCTCCTGAGGTTCCGGTGATGGGGGACTCCTCTCCGCACCAGCCGTTGATTTGGGCGTTTTCTTGGCCTCGAAGGGGATCTTCGACTGCCTGGCGTCGGTGCGGCCCATAACTCCCTTCGGCGGCAGCGGCGCTAGAGGGAATGCAGTAGCCAGAGCGTGGGGCAGCACGGCCCAGAGGCTAGAGAGTCTTGGGAGGTTGTCCGGCTCCAAAACCAAAGGGCGCAGTAGCGTCGGAGATATCCGCGCCCTGCAGCGTCAGCACCCGGTCACCACCTGTACCGGCACCGCCAGGCCCGGGGTCCCTCCTCCGCGGTCCGGATCCAGGCCTCACGGCCACGTGGGCTGGGGGGGGAAGAGTCAAGGCAGGTGGGTAGGTAGTCCGCTCCGCAGTGAGTCCATGCAACCAGGGGGACGGAACAGTATAAAAGTAAATGATCCGAAGGAGGGGAGTTGGCAGACCAAGCCTCAGCAGACAAAATGGCGATTTGGTGTCAAGTAGTAATGGGATACTGTGGGTCCCAGCGTCTCAGAGTGGGGGGACAGGCATTACCAGCCGGCGGAGGGGTGCTTTCCAACTTAGCACGGGCTGACGGTCGATCTTCGAGCCCCCCCACCAGCAGAGTTGCTGCAGGGAGCGGGTGAGAATAGGCAAGCAGCCGTCCCAATCAGGCAGTATGGGGACAGCGTCTATCAGGGCCTGAATAACGGCTATTAAGCCCGCCCAGCAAGTCGTTGTCTCTGTGCGTGTCTTCTTTTTTGTTTTTCCCCCCCCCTACCTCGAAGCCTACCGCTGCCAGGCTGCGGGGGGTAACTTGCAGCGAGGTCGGAGTTGCTGGCGATTGCGGACCCTCGGCTCTCCACTCCCGTGGCAGGAGGAGCAGCGCCGCGCAGGCCTCAAAGCAGCGTCCTTTCCTGGTGGGCTGTCCCGGCCGGGCAGCAGACTCTGAACCAGCACAGCAGTCCGTGGGGTCGTGAAGGCACGCAGTGCGTCGCTGGGCAGATCGGAGCAGAGGCCGTGGAGCCGCGGGATACAGTGGGTCCCAAAGTCTCAGAGCGGGGGGACAGGCATCAACAGCAGGCCGAGGGGTGTTTCCCGACCAACTGCCGAGCCCCCCCACCCGCAGAGGTGCAGCAGGGAGCGGGCGAGAATAGGCAAGTCAATATTCCCAATCCGGCAGCATGGAGGACAGCGTTTACCAAGTCCTAATTAACGGCTATTCTGCTCGTCTAGCGAGTTGTGTTCTTTGTGCGTGTCTTTCCCCCCTCCCTCGAAGCTCACCGTACCGGGCCGCGGGGGTTGTTTGCAGCAAGGTTGAAGGTGCTGGCGACTGCGGACCCTAAGCTCTCCACTCCTGTGGCGGGAGGAGCCGTTCCGCATAGGCCTCAAGGCAGCGGTCTTTCCTGGTAGGTTGACCCGGCCGGGCAGCAGACAACGAGCCAGCGCGGCAGTCCGCCCTCAGGTTTGCCGGCAGATATCTCGGCTGTAGGCTGGGCTAGCGCGACAATCCTGGTACCGCTGTGTGCGGGGGAATATCACGGACACTATGGTGCGCCTTCCGGGCAGTTTTCACCGGTCAGGATGGTCTTAAGGATGAGTAGGGTGCTCAATCTGGCGAGAGCCTCACGACAGTGCGGCCATCTTGGTTTGGCGCCACCTAGCGCCCCCGACTCTCCCTAATATTTTGAGAGTATTATCAATTAATAAAATGGGCCTATAGCAACTAGGGTCGGATCTAGATCCTTTTTTAAAAATCGGAATGGTTACAGAGGTTGACCATGTACTGGGGATTTTAGTTGTAGTTAGATTATTAAAAACATTTAATAACAGGGGGGCCCAGAACTCCAGCTCTAATTTTATAAGGTCTATGGGTAGCCCATCCGGGCCTGGGACTTTGTTACCCGCGCTCTGGAATATTGCCTCCTCTACCTCACTTAGAGATATTGTAATTTCAGTGGGAGGCAGGTTTTCCAGGGAATTGTCGCAATATGGTGGGCAAGCATATATCTTTGAAAAATGGGCGACACATGCTTCGCTAGAGATGTTACAGTCGAGAGGGGTGGAAGGATTCCCAAGAGTTCTCAGGGATTTAGTGGCAGACCAAAAAATATTTGTGTTGTTAGTTTTGGCAGCACTGGCCAGATTGTCCCAGTGTTCCTTCAGGACTCTGTCGCGCCTGAATCTTAATTCCCTTTTATTGGTAGTTCTTAGTTCACGAATAAGGGTAGGATCTCTAGGTTGGGCCGACAAAGCTGTTCTCAATTCCCTGTTAGCTCTGGGACAGATGTAGTCGAACCATTTAGGATCAGTTTTATGTGCGCCCACTGGTCTAGAGATCAAAGTTTTAATGCCCGCACATAATTCAGTGAAGGCGGAAACTGCCTCAAGATTAGGGTCTGCCAAAATAAGACAAGTCTCACATAGAGTGGGATATGTTTTTACCATCCTCGTAAAGAGCTCCCTATAATCTAAAACTCTCCATTTTACTCTCATGGTGTCAGTTGAGAGATGTAAGTTACCTGCTCCCAGTTCTTTTCTAAAGTCGGAGCGCCGTGCAACCATTAACAGGACGATTATAGGGTTATGATCTCCAAAGGTGGACAGCTTTACCTCTGCCCCAAGAAGATGGTCTTGTAAAGAGGGGGATATAAAAACATAGTCGATGATGGAAGCTCGTCCTAAACCTCTATACGTGGGCAGTGGGCTATCGGTGGTGTTGATAGAGGCAACATCCATCACATTTAAAAGACTTGAGTTCACTAGATGATCCAATAACTCATATCCTCTCTTGCAAGGGTTATGTGTAATTAGGTGAGGGGAGTTCCCATTAAATCTTTTTCCTATCTTTGCGTTGAAATCACCCCCAAGCAAATCCCTGCCAAATTATACTTTCCCAATAAATTGTCACGATCTAGAATAAAATTAAAAAGTTCTACAAAATTAGGATTCGGTGTAGTTAAAAAATCGTTATTATAAAAATTAATAAAACAAATTGAAGCACCCCGTGTGTAAATTAAGACTTGAAAATTAGTATTCCCAGTAGGGATTAATTTAGCTCTGCCGCCTGAGGCAATGCTAACCCATATTGATAAGCCCCCCGATGGTCTGCCATAAGTCGGATTGGGGGGAATGATATTAAAACATTTGTACCCTTCAAGATATAATTCTTTAGAAGCCCAGGTCTCTTGAAGCAAAAGGATATCAAATGCTCTTATCATATCAACCCATTCCACTAATTTTAACTTTAAGGCTAAGCCTGCCACATTCCAGCTCAGAACCTTTAGTATGGAATCAGGACTGTCAATTTTGTGGGAATGAAGCACCCCAGGGCTATCACAAACAATCTCATCGGTGTCCTTACGCACCACCAGACTATTAAAGGGAGTTATGTGTGTGGGTCAATCTAGGGTATCTAGGTCAGAGATAATCGAATATTGATTTGCACACTGAGGGAAGGAACTGGTGAGTAGATGTTGTGTCGATGGACATTTATAAAAAGACCCAAGGGGTAGGGCACAAATATTAGTTGAGAAGAGACTGTTAGTTTCCTTAACTGCAAGTATGGATCTAACAGTCCTCAGGCGTGAAAAATTAATAACGATGCAGTCCCCTTTGATAGTTTTAGTTGTGGGTCCCACCCACCCCACCCTACGGACCATTAAAATTTCACGCATATCGGGCCTCCTGTACCTTTTGTGTTTGGCCATCCAATCTACACATTTATTTCTTAATTGTACTCATGACTCTGATGTGTTTTTCTCTAATGGGGGTACCCCTGCAAGAACTAACTCATATGGACTGGAAGCAGGTGGTAGATTCAGAATGTCCTTATTTGGTTCGGTTGGCCCCTTATGGCCAACCACAACGCTACTAGTGTTAGTTGTCGCGTTACCATGTACGACATTTGGATTAACAGATTGGGATGTGCCAGGGCATGTAGGTTTATTGCGATTAGTAGTGGATGGCACTGATTTTACAATTGGGGGCCTTGGGGTATGGGGGTAAGTGGTGGCGTTCCCAACGTAGGGTTTTCCTGGGTATTTACATGGTTGATTGCATCATTGCTTTCTCTATGGGGCAATGTGGCTTTAAGAGTTAGGCTTTCCAAGCGATCTAAACGTTTCCACAACTTATCAAAGCTTGAATCCACTAGCCCTTTAATACGATTGTACACTGTGTCGACGATGATATCAATAGCGGTGTCCCCAAGTGTAAAATCTGAGAAGCCAGTTTGTGTAGACTTCGTATGCGTGGTGTTACATTGTGTGTCCTGGATCAATAGAGTTACAACATGGGTCGCTGCTTGGGATTGAGTCTGTAGTGGTTGTATTGCCCCTAAACCATTTATTTAAAGTTGTACTTTGGGAGTTCAAGCGTGGGGGCTGTCTCCGTTTAGGTTTAGGGCAAGGTGGCTTTGATGCCTTCCTCTTCTTTTTTGTCCCGCATATTTCTGGATCAGGCGAGGGGGGGCATTTACTGCGGTCGAAGGGTCGGTCGGGCTTGGACCGGTCTCTACATTAACAACTAACCCAGTGAGGTCTAGTCCTTCCGTATCCTGTGAATTCTCTCCAGTTACAATTTGTGGTGAGTGTACAAATGCTATGTGTCTCAGTGACTGTGCCACACTTGAGTTTGTAGTATCATGATGATTAGTGCAAGGGGGTTTAGGAGGGCCCACCGATAATCTTCTCTCAGCCAGCTGGATTTCACTACTCACCAAGTTCATAGCGTGTTCTAGCATAGTGCCAATAGTGTTTAAATCGGCCGCTGGGATGATGGCGCTGTTCTTCGCCATTTTTTGCCGCTTGCCCACCAGTTGTTATGTTGGACTAAGGTGCCACTCACCACTCATCTGTTGGATGCAAGATGTTAGGGGGGTAGCCTGGCCCAGCCTCCTTTGGCCCCGGACGGCCACAGACGGACCGCCCTTTGCCCGGGCTTAGCCCGGCGCCACCCGGGCTCGTCCCGCGACGCGGAGGGAGTGCCGGTATTTTATGCGCCTCCGGGCGCGGGAATGGGCGTTAATAGGCGGGGCTGTCCCGCAGGGGCTTCTGGGACATGTAGTCCCCCCACTTAGCGGCCGCTTGTTGTTAGAATGAGCGGCGGCGGGGGGGACTAGCAGGCAGCAAGATGGTGTTTCCCGGCGCTAGAGAAGCGCGACCCAGACAGCAGCAGTAGTCCCGTTAACAAAGGAGCAAAAGTAAGGCACCAGCGGCGTCAGCGGCGTCTCCCGCTCCACCCCGGGAGCGCCGGTATTTTATGCACCTCCGGGCGCGGGAATGGGTGTTGATAGGCGGGGCTGTCCCGCAGGGGCTTCTGGGACATGTAGTCCCCCCACTCAGCGGCTGCTTGTTGTTAGAATGAGCGGTGGCGGGGGAGACTAGCAGGCAGCAAGATGGTGTTTCCCGGCGGTAGAGAAGCGCGACCCAGACAGCAGCAGTAGTCTCGTTAACAAAGGAGCAAAAGTAAGGCACCAGCGGCGTCAGCGGCGTCTCCCACTCCACTCCGGGAGCGCCGGTATTTTATGCGCCTCCAGGCGCGGGAATGGGTGTTGCTGGGCGGGGCTGTCTCGCAGGGGCTTCTGGGACGTGTAGTCCCCCCACTCAGCGGCCGCTTGATGTTAGAATGAGCGGTGGCGGGGGGACTAGCAGGCAGCAAGATGGTGTTTCCCGGCGCTAGAGAAGTGCGACCCAGACAGCAGCAGTAGTCCCGTTAGCAAAGGAGCAAAAGTAAGGCACCAGCGGCGTGAATAGGTATTTGCAGGGTAGCCCATAATGAGTGGAGTGTAATTTAGACAGAATTGTGTCAGAATATACAGATTCTGTGAATTCTCTACAAAGGACAAATACGAGAGTGTGCCATGCTGTCACATAGCAGCAAGGTATTGTAAAGTTCTCTCAAGCCAAGAGATATGAAAGTGATCTTTACGTAACTCAACCATGGTATTCTAAGTGTATAATCAATTTTTGAGCTCTTCCCTTAACACTAATTAAGTCAGTTTACCACTGTTTCTTCTCCTTATTGAGTGCCACAACAGTATGGGAACCAATTTGATTGGATCACTAATGTAAGGGAGGCTCAATTCAGCATGGCATATGTCATTGGGAATGTGCGGACGCAGATAATAGTCTTTTACAAAATGTGTCCTCTACACGCTGCAATGCTCTGACATCCACCATACCCCAAATTGCTGCACAATATGTAGCAATAGCTTTAGCTTTGGATATTTGATCGTAATCATTTGAGGAATAGGTTTTGAGCCTAGAATTTCAGTAATATTTTTTATCCATGAGATTAACTCTTTTTATCACCACAAACAACTGCCCTAGGAATGTGATTATTGTTTCATCCACTCCCATGCTCTACATGATGCATAGCTTACTATGGACCACACAATCAAATGCAGCAGAGAGGTCCATAAAGACAATACAGACTTGACCTTTTTTACCATTGGGTATTTTGCAGGTACCATCATTACATTTAGTCGTGTATCTATTTTGTTCCTTTCCCCTTTCTGAAGCCATATTGGGCCTCAGATAGGGCCTTTTTTTCCCCGACCCATTCTACTAACCTGTTCAATAGAAGATGAGCCATTAATTTAGCTGTGCAATAAATTAGGGAGATAGATCTATAATTGTTTGTATTAGATCTGTCTCCATTTTAAAAATGTGTATAATTATTGATTGCTTCCAGGAAGTCAGCGGGCCCGGTTTAACTATAAAGTTAAAAATATTTGCCAATAATGGAACCCCCACTATCTTGTAGGTTAAAAGAAATCAACAGGAACCTGATCAGGTCCAGCGGCCTTCAGTGGGCATTACATCTGCAGGGCTTGTTCTGTTTCTGCCACTTCAGAAATCAAGTGTGGGTTATTTACCATCTCCGAACTATTTACAAGATTTATTACACCTTCATTGTTTTGAAAAACATTTTGGTAATGGGTGACCCAACTATCCTCCTCAATGTGTACATCTAAAGATGGCTCCCCTGCATCTATTAGGATTCTGGCATTTACCACCTTCCAAAACCCATACCTATCATACTCTCAGAGGCTAGCCGTGGATTCTACCATGCTTCCTCTCTTAAAGGTTTCAGCCTTTTCTCTCTTACCTCTTTATACCTTGATCGTAGGGTCTGTACAAGCTGGATGTTTCTTGGAACCTTCTTCAAAGCTTAATGCATGTTTGCAAGTGCCTTAGAGCATTATCTATCAAACCACTGTGTTAGTGGGCACTCTTTAGTGGATAGTGGGTGAGTTAAGTGTTGCTTGATAACCTCAAGGATTTCCTTGAACAACCCCAACACCTGGTTCAGGGGGGTAGTGCCGTCTAAACAAGTCATACCCTTAGTATTATTGGATATAAGAACTGGGTGAATAAGTTAGCCTCATCCATTGTCTCCCACTTTAGTATGTAACCATTCTTCCTGGTTAAAACTAGGCGTGGGGCTCTTCTCTCCACCGAATTGGTGTGTCCTTCCCAATCCAGTTCACAAATGAGTGGGGCGCGATCACTAAAATCAATAAACAATATTTTTTATGCTGTCTTTCAGATTTTTGGAGGCAATGATTAATCAATTGTAGACCCTTTTCGTACACTTTCAAAGGTTTTTACCCATTAATCCAGTGTACGGATTTATCCTGTTACCCAACATCTAAGCTCCACGTCATCAGTAACCTGTTTAAGGCATTCCCATAAGGGGAGTGGCTAAAATCTACGATAGGGTCTCCATCACAATCTGTTACCCAGCAAAATGGATTTTAGACTGTTTGGAAACTCTTAATAATGAAATCTTCCATCCAGATGGTTTTCAAGGGTTTGGGATGTTGGTGACTAATTTCATCAATCCTCCTTTCAACTTCTTTTCCCAGAAGTGCCATATTGCCAAAGTGAGCTTTTTAATAGTTTCTAATTACTAAGTCCTAGTCTACTTGTCCCTCACAGACCAAATAGTGGAACTAAAAAGTCATTATATGTTTTATTTTTTTTAAACCTGACATTGTTTGCTAATACTGTCAGTAATTCTCCCTTTGCCCTACCGAGTCTGAAGGGTAGTGCTGGGGTGTGGTGCGATCGATATCCATCCAGAGAAATGGGTCCCACCCAAACAATATCATATTTTGTAATCTCTTCTATCCAATCTTTATTATCTTTCTTGCCACTATACCCTGTGATATTCCATGTTATTAGCTTCCATTCCATTGTTCCCTCAATCTCTTTATTAATCTCCCCTATACCTAATTGCCTGCTATCACCCATGTGCTCCCCCTTGTTTCCAGTTCTAGAGAGTCAGTCACAACCTTCTAAGCTTTCTAAAGAGATAAACAGATTTCTAGTGTGAATTCCACTAAGGCTGTGTGATCCTCCCAAAAGTACAGAATTAACAAAGGGAGGAACCATATCGCCTTCTCTCTCTTTCTGAAGCCTACAAATATCCTAGGAGTAAGGCATAAAGTTAGACCTCACACATGGTGCTATGGGAAATTGTCCTAAACGGTCTCCAGAAACATGGACTGTCCAAATTGACTATAATACAATCTCCGCAATTTTATTTTTAGGCTCGTCCCACCCATGGTGTTCTTGCCATGAGGTGGTGCCCCTGAATATGTGAGCCCACTCTAGCAAACTTTGTCAACCAGTGAAGCACTGTATCCATTAGTTGCTCTGTAGACTTGTTGTGAGTGCCTTAACTTTTGGACGTTGACCATTATAATTACATATGGCTCGCTGCTGGTGGAAGACCTAAGTACTGGGTCTTGTTCACTCCCCCTTGGCTAAAAACACATCTTTTTCTCGCCCCCTAATTTTTAAACTTCTTATTCTTTTCCTGGGGCAATGTTGATTTAAATGTGGCCTCCTATCAGGGGCACCTGGGGATACTACCCCAGCTCTCCCTGCTCTGAGTGCTTTATCTGGCAGTCTAGCACCCATGTCTGGTTGCCAAGGATATATACTGAGGACCTGCTACTCTAACCCCTGTCCTTTCCTTGTCCCCCTCCACCAAGGTTTGCATGTGTGGTTTTGAAAATGTGTTCAAAACATTAGTGGTGTTAGGAACTGACACATGAGGCCCTGGTGTTTCCAATAGCCCGTCCTGCTCAATTAATTGAGTTAGCTGCTGTTCGATATTTCCCAAGCGGGTTAATAAGGACTGAACTGTAGTTGACAAAAGACTTTTCAATTTATCAAATGAATCATCCAAGTTTGAAATATTAGGACCCAGTGTTTGAATTTGGGGGTCAGTCAGAGTTCTAGATGTAGGGCCTTTCCTTTGTCTTTTAACTTTGATGGGTTGTAACTCTCTAGCCCTAGCTCCTTGAGGGTACATTATCCCTAAGACCGTGATGAGGAGTACTCAAACCCAGAGGAGAACCCCGGATAGATTGCTAGGGCCAGATTTCTGGGTGCTACTACTAACAGTTTCTCCGCTCCCCCCCCCAATGAAAGTCTCCGTTCGGTAAGTTCTATTTCTTTTGTTAAAACATTTGTCGTCTTTACTAGAAAATAATCTAAGGTGGAAATACTTTCCCCACCTGTTTCTGAATGTTTAATCTTTCTTTTGCTCATGATGAACCTGAAACTCTGAATACAATACCAGCAAAGTTAGGGAGAGAGGGCCCAGCCTCCTCAGAGCTCCGACAGTCGTGTATGAAGAAGTTAAAGCATTTATAAAGCACTCGTATACTGAACGGTTTCTTGGTGCTGAGGACGGACATACCGGAAAAAGCAGGAAGGGAGGCCGCCTATTGAGAAAAAGCGCGAGAAAAGAGCTGGGTCTTGAGAGCCCTGCGAAAGATGGAATAGGAAGCAGCTGTCCTAATACTGAAGGGAAGAGCATTCCAAAAGGTCTGGCCAGGGTAGAGAACCTCATGCCGCCATGTTTTTTCCTCCTAAATCGGGGGACGCACAAGAGGAGCTTGGAGGAGGACCGCAGGTCCCTGTTAGGAACATAAGCTGTGATTTTTAAAGCTAGAAATGCTGGCCCGCTGCCTGCTAAGGCCTGAAAGATCAAGCATCCCATTTTGAACAAATAGCGTTCAGATAGAGGAAGCCATTGTAAGGATATTAGCAGAGGAGTGACATGATGATGCTTGGGCAGTTTAAAAATTAGACGAGCGGCTTGATGCTGAATCAATTGGAGACGTCGCAGCTCGTATGCTGGAGCCCTGGCATATAGCGCATTGCCGTAGTCCAGGCGCGATACAATCATAGCTAGTAGATGATTTTCAGAGCTGCAGTGGAGAAGAAGCGAGAGATCTTGCGTATGACGCGGAGCTTTAGGAAACAGGATGATACCACAGCGCTAATTTGAGAGTGTCGTGTATTTCTATAGGTTCTGAATCGATCCCCCTATTCCTGACCCTATTCTGGTTAAACTACCTAGCTAGTTAACTAACAGTCAGCCCATGAGGCAAGAAATTCCCCATGATGCAGATACCGTTATCTGACGCAGTCACACTACGGCACAGGAACGTGTTATCTGATTAGGTCATAACGCTTGAGATCTAATTAGACAAGCGATATTCCTCCAGCCCCTGATAAGGCATACGACGTTCTCATAACAAATCAAACCTATGACAACCTGGATAATCCGTGCGGCCATTGTTTTGATTTCACAGAGAACTTTAGTAAAGAATGTGCTAACGAGCAAGTCGTATGACATCTTTATTGACGTACCTATGTCCATCCTTACGTCAATCCCGGCACCTTTAAGGTATAAATATTGCCGATCTTGCCCTATGCAAAACACACGCGTGGTGACAAGACGGAGCAGCCACACTTGCCGAAGCCGAGAGCAGAAGCAGACCCCGCAGGCAGCAGCCCCGCCTTCCTGACGCGCTGAGAGACGCGCTGCTATCTCAAGCCGAGAGACCCAGCACCGGCGCTTCCGGGTAGCCCTCGCAGGCAGCCTGGAATATCGAGAGCAGAGAAAGAGATACCATTCCTCATTCATCCTAAATTCCAGGTACAGAACTGAATAACCCCTCCTAGAGAATTCTTTAGTTATTCACTTGGCAAAAACAAACTTAACTTAAACTGTAACTTTCTATTCCCGCCCACGCATTAGACTTAGGTCAGGTACACGGGGTAGGCGTATTTAGAAACACCAGTTGAGTACGTTTAGTCAAATATATATATATGTGTATGTAAATATATTTTAATCATTTTAAACATCATATGGCTCAGAAACCATATCAATGTTTTTACAGTATTATTTTATACTATTGCTTTTAATGTATGCACTTTACTTAACTATAAGTATCGCAATAATATCGATCCATTTCTCTTGTACGAGAAAGGAGACTGATCAATAAATACCACCTTTTATTGAACACGCCCGTCTCTTCCTTTTCTCTACATTCTGATGAGACTAAGAACGCACGTACTGACTGAGTAAAATAATTGCCTTGTGCTCACACGACTCTGGAGATTGACTCTTGATTAGGGGAGAGCAAAGTTGTCATGTTCTATGGTTGTCAGAAACTAAATCCCTTCTTGTCTAATCAGGGAAGTTAATCCTTCCTTGAACATTCGAGAAAGTTTCTAGCGAACTCTGAGCTTAGCTGGCAAACCCAAAAATTAAGTCTAGTATCGACAGTAGTAGACCTAGTTAACGTCTGGCCTAGGCCTTTACTGCTGTAGGTACTATTCCAATGCGCAGAGCCTATTGGGAAAATAGGAACTACACTACATGGCGCCCAACGCGTTTGGAAAGGGCGATAAAACTAACGTAAGACATTTAGAGTAACTCAGTCGTGCTTTCTCACTCAGACCCCTTTTTCCAAAATACTCCAAAGACGTCTGGAGTGGGTGAAAGGTTATTATATCCTCCAAAACCTCGCAGGAGGGAACTCCTATGTATGGTTCTTGGTCTAGTCAACGTTGAAGGATAAAACGGTTCCAGAATATTGTGCATCTAATCTCTGTTTCCATAAAGAAACCTGATCTGCAAATAAAAATAATACCATCCTGTCAGTAAAATGGGAGACAGTGATGGAGAAAGAGAGGCAATTAGATTAGCTACTGAAATAGCAGATGCTGATGCTACCATGCAAACAGCAGACCCGGATATAATACTCATCCAGGTCGCCAAAAGGAGATCTATAACCTTAAAACTTATAGAAAATGGACTGACACCTAGAGGTGGCACAGTCATATTCGTAATTGAGGCACACGAATATCGGCAGACAGAGGTATACTATACATGGATACATTTTCCAGCAGCAAATGCTGTAACAAAGTACTTCCACTATTACAAAGTAGAGGAACCTCCCGAAACGTACACTCCTTTCGAGGAGGTGGAAGTACCACTCAGATTCCAAGAGCATTTGCTCTTATTTGATGGCGCCCTAAAACATAATAATCACATTACAAGGCTCGGTCCTTTAGGAAGACCAGGAGCAACGTGGCCGGTCTTAGCCGGATACACACCACATCCAGACATCGACGAGATGACTGCACCAGAGCTATTAATACAGCTAAAACAACTACTAAAAATTCACAGACAATTAGTTCAGTATGTAATGCGGACTTCTACAATTCAGCCAGCGATTAAACTACCACAGCTGACCTCTCACCAGGGGAACACAAATAAAATTACACCACAGAACATCCAATCCTGCCTAGGTAAGGTTCCAGTTAAAAGGGAACAGATACCATTCTGGTTGGCACAGAAAATCACCCAAATAGAGGCGGTGTTTCCTGACACCACCCCGCTAGAAAAACACAGGATTCTGACTATATGTCTCCCAATGGGAATCGCACCACACATTGAGGACTGTGACACTTGGGGTACAGTCTTTGCTTCCATCTACACAAAAACGCACGGTGTTCCATCCATTTCGGTAATACCAGATGTGCTAAAACAAATTCAAGATGAATATGGTCCAGAACCTGCTTTAACTCTTGGTATGAAATTACTGAAAGACTTCAAGCAGGTCTCGGCTATATTACTAGCCAACATAAAGGGTGAAGCAGCAAACGTGGCGATCCGCCAGAGGTTAAAAGAGACAGATATAGCAGACCAACCAGCTGAAATTGCCAGAATCATAGAAAAATCCTATGAAGAACTAGGCAGAGATAGTCTAGGTGGAATACCAGTAAAACCGCAACTGACTACAAGTCCAGAAAAAATGTTTTTTAATAATAATAATAATTCACCAAAAAAGAACTGGGATGGGAACAAACAATCCAATCCTAAAGAAAAGAAATTCCAGTCCAGAGGAAGGTCTCCTAGGCGAAGAGAGAAATCTCCAAACCCGAGACAAAGGTCACCTCAGGGTGAACCCTCTGGGAATAGATATAACCTTAGAAATAGGGATAATATTAAAAAACCAGATAGATATCAAGACATTGATACACGTCCCTCTCAATCTTTTCAGAATTCCTCGCAGAAATCGGAAAGAAGAGGACGATCAGAAGAGCACGCCAAGTCCAAAGACAAGGAACCTGCTCAACTGAAAAAGAAATCACAATTTCCAAAAAAGAAGGTAGCCAGTATCAAGGTAGTTAACAATGCCGAGAATACTGAGGACACAATTGAAAAATGGAGAGTGGGCCCAGACAATGCTAGACAGCGCAGCAGAGGTGAGCATAGCTCGCAAAGTCCTTATGAATCATCTGGAGACAGTGGACACGAATGAATACCTTCAAGTGGAAACTGCAGATACCAGAGTTAGCAAGCCCCACAAAATATACGAGATAACATTACGTATAGAGGGAGATAAGACTAGGAAAATAAGGGGACTATTTTGGGATAACCTATCCAAGGGCTATGACATCCTTCTAGCTGAAAAAGACTGGCCACCTGAGTTTGTCAGGGAGTGCCCTCATGGCGAAGAAGTAATTATGCCTGCCTTCTCGAATCAAATACCGATTCATAAAAAATACACACTTGCTAGAAAGTGGGCAGTGGCCTTAGCACCTGCTTTATATAAAAATCACGTAGGATGGGATGAGGATTCTCCTCCTCACAAAGTCCAGTTAAAATCACAACCAACTGCACAAAGGCAGTACCCAATTAAGCAAGAAGCTAAAAAACAAGTAAATGAAATACTAGATCAGCTAGAATACCAAGGGGTGATTGAAACTTGCACCTCACAAATGAACAATCCTTTGTTTCCGGTCTCCAAACCAGACAATTCGTACCGTCTAGTTTTGGATTACCGACACCTTAACACATGTTGCAAAACTTTTGCAGTGCAAAACTCACACAGTGCTGCACTAATGAATAACATAGTGCGCAAAAAATACAAAACAACCTTGGACATCTCCAACGGATTCTTTTGTCAAAACATAGCACCAGAGAGCAGATATTTAACTGCATTCTCAGTAAATGGCACTCAAAAACAATTCTGTCGGTTAGCCCAGGGGTACAAGAATAGCCCGGGGGTATTCTCAGCGAGAGTAACAGAATTACTACAACAATATGATGATGAAGCATTATCTTATGTCGATGACATTTACTTAACAGATGATGACTTGGAAACTCACTTGAAAAGAGTGAACACCATAATACTTGGTTTCGCTGCAGAGGGTTACAAATTCAACTTCAAAAAGTCCAGAATTGCCCATCTGACGGTCCTATTCTTAGGATATGAGTTATCAAGTGAAGGCAAAAGCCTGGCAGACAATTTCCTAGAGAAATGTGCCGTAATCCAAGCTCCTAAAACACTAAAAAACCTACAGTCAATTCTAGGCTTCCTAAATTTCGGAAGAACTTACATTGCTAATTACGCAGAAAGGGTCAAGCCCCTTTACGATCTAATTAAACCAGACTTTAAAAGATCCAGTTGGACTCAAACTCACACAGAAATTTTGAGATCCTTACAAACAGACATGCTAATTAAAACAAAATTAGAAACCCGTGATAATACACGCAACCTTGTGATCCGAGTCATCCCAGGGAAATGCGGATACACATACCTGACCTCTAATGAGGGAGAAAAGGTACCAATTGCATTCAAATCACATTTGTACACAAAAGCTGAACAGAGATTCAGCAACAAAGGAAAAATGGTTCAAGCAGTTCAAACCGCAATAGCTAGAGAAAAAGACATAGCTGATGGTCGACATATCACAGTCAGAACAGCTGAATCAGCCTTCGAGGCATTAACAACACCGTGTAATTTACCAACAACAACATTGGATCCAGATTGGTTGCAATGGGTAAATTCAATCACAACGGACAAAGTATACTACTTCTTTGATCCAGAACTAGAAGAATTGAAAAATCTAAAATATGAAAAAACGTATCCTCTGCCAATCGACATTCTGCCTCTAAGACATTACGCCTGTGTAATCTATACAGACGGACATGCTCAACCCTCCGTTTGGGGAGAACATGCATACAATCCCACATGTGAGATTACAAAAGAAGTGTGGCACGGAGGTAAACTAAGACCTCTATTAACAAAATCACACTCAGTAGAAACTAATTCAGAACTGCAAACTGAAATATTAGCTTTGAAAATGGCGCTAGATAATGCGGATCGCGAATTCCCGACGCTTATAGTGTCAGATTCATATTTCTGCGTCAAAGCATATAACAAGGATTTGCAGACATGGATTCAGAACGGTTACAAAGATGACACAGATGCACCAATAAAGCAGAGACTTCTCTGGGAACAAATAGCTCTTTTGAAGAAAGAACTACCAAAGACTCACGTGACTCACTCACTGAGTCATCAGCGTGATGGCGTTCACGTTGTGGGGAATTCATTGGCTGAGACAGCCGCAGCGGCAGCCACTAAATCGGCTCCCGTAGATCGAAAAAAGCGTACATTAAAATACATTGACGGCGAAACATTGCTGGCGGTGAAAACGTCATCAAAAGGCGACTGCTCAGCGTTACCGATCAACTATCCACTCAATTATACATACATAATCGATGCAAACTCCGTCCCTTTTGCTCGAATCCCTGGAGTGGGGGATAGAGTGATTCCAAACATGGACAGGAGAAACTTGTTAATCGCAGACGCACACATGGGCGAGGGTCACAGACACCTTAAATTAAAAGATTCTCTGGAAGAATTACAATCACGGTACTGGTGGCCAGGCATGAGCCTGCACTACACCATGTTTGTAAAAAACTGCCCAAACTGCAACAGAGATCGCAGTGGGGAGAGAAGCAGTTTAATACCTCGTCGTATCAAGGCAGATAACATCTCCACTAAAAAGAATGGCTTGCGATTAACATATACAGGCTAGTTCCCACTTATAATGTAGATCCACAGCACTCGGCTGACGTCCGGACTGTTATACAAGATTTGCGAGTCTAAATGGCATATACGCTAAGAGCATGTTACGTTCGACCATTTTTTTTCTTTTTCTCAGGCAATCCAGCCTGGGGGGGGAAAGAATGGCCAAATGAGCACAGCCCAGCGGGAATCTTCTCACTTCCTTCCTGAGGGTATGGGATGGTGTAAAGAAAAAACCAAGACAGAAAGCAATCTATAATAGAAAGGATACTAGGTTCGGGAGCTTGGTGGGTCAAACATCTAATAAGTGTCCAACGTAGTCTAAATAACTTGCCAAGAAATTCTCTGAAGGGATTCAGTCCGTACGAATTATTATTCGGAACTAGGATGTTGATCTCTGACCTTGATAGTCAGACTTCAGTGGTAATAGAAAAAACCTTTGATGTCAAAGACCGTTTGGCTATTTTGCAGGACTTAAACAAAACAAGAAAAGACCTGAGCAACATACAGTTGAAACAACAGCCAACAACCACTGAAGAATCACCACCTGTCCCAGCAAGACCTGTCTGGATTCCAAAAGTCGGGGATCTAGTCAGGGAAAAGATCGCGGTAAAGAAGGAATTTGGGCCTTCTTACAGAAAAGCAGTTCCTGTCTTGTCTGTCAACGGGACAAGATCAGTTGTACTACCGCCACTTGCTGGAAAAAAGGAGAACCGAGTTGTATCCATCGACCTGGTAAAACCACAACATGTGGCCGATAACAAACAGTAGGCCAAGTGGACTCCCAATAAGTAGCAGAACACCAAGGTTTGCTACCAGTACAGAGGTCCTATCAAAGAGGCTCATCACATTCGAAACGCCTACAGAAGAACAACAAGGACTATGCAACAATGCAATAGAACTTAGACCTCTGAAAACCCAAATAAAGACATTTAGTAGAGACACACCAATCTATACAGAAGTACCAAGTGAAAATGCAAGAAACAAAAATCCTGAACCAATTGGAACAATTGACAGAACTGCATCCGGTTACTTCATCAACTTCGATGATTCCTCTGACGGTTTCAGCGAACAAAAGACACAGCCATCATCAAAATCCTTTAAAGACAAAGCGAAGGAACTTTTGAAACAACTAAAAGAAACATATCTGATTTCTCCATGGATTGAATTTTGGGTGGGTTTTGGTGCATTTATCCTCATACTTTGGCTCATCATGGTATTTACCTTGGGACGCTTCATTGAGGGAAAATATGCTAAAATGGACACAGCAAGTCAGAACATCAACTTGGTCCTCAAACCACACACATCTTCACACGTCGAGAAACGAGAACTTTCTTCAGAACTTTCTTCAGCCAACTTCACAGCAATTCCAATACCTGGTGGGGTAGCCTGGGACAACACTGACTATGAAATTTATGGTCCGGTCGAGATCCTGAAATATCCACACCAAATCAAGATCTCTTTGAGTGACTTTGCAAAACCAAACTCATTTGCTGATGATTGGGACTTTGAAAGTATTAACAATATGATGTCTGACTTAGTAATGTCTGCTAAATTTACAAAACATGATTATTTGCAGGGTTCTACAAATTATGATAGTATGTATTGCTATAACCACTATGGTAACCATTTCTTGCATAAATCTGCCCAACCTAGAAATGTTTTAAGTTATAATCAATGGGAACATTGTGCTACACCTCCAAAAGGGAGCTCTAGAACCGTATATGACAAATATTCATATTTTTCAGGTTTTAACATAACTAATGCTGAAACATTTTATTACAAATTGTCAAACAAGACAGGGATGAAAACCATGATAACCAACACAAAATTGATATATTCGGATTCTTTCTTTGAAAAAATGAATACTTTTGGATTTGATTATTGGGACAAACATGTTGATTTGAAAAGTGTTTGGGGTACAAAAGAATGGCAAGTACAGGGTTTAGAAGCTTTGTTTAGAGCCTGTATGATCCCAGAACAAATGATATTTTTAAATGACACCGTCCAACAAACCACCTGTCTTGGCCTAGCAAAAATCAAAGATTTAAATAACCTATCTATTCCAAAGCCAACAATGTTTAGCAATAACTCTGATACAGATGAAGGAATAGACATAAACCATATACTTAACCAAAACAGAACACATCCTGATTGGAAACAATGGTTGATCTGGCCCACAGATACAAATAACTGTCAAGATAGATTCCTGAATAAAACACAGGGTTTCAAAATGACCAGGCCAGACCCTAGATATCCCCAAAGACATCACCCAGGGATAATAACAACCTACAGTGTGGGCAAATTATGCCTTCAATGGCTACAAACTTCCACACTGCCTGAAATTAAGCAACACCTAACTTTACTTACTGATGGTGCTGACTTGCGTGATTTCATACTGGGACCACGCAAACAGCGTCATAAGCGTTTCATAGCAGCCTCTGTATATGCAGCATACAATGAGGCCTGGAAGGTTACTCAAATTGAGACAGCAGAAAGAATACGGGAAATTGACCGTATTAATTTGGAAAAATCACTTTCTGTAGTGGACAATGGGTTAATGACTCTGTCCTCCAGAATTTTTTCATTGGACAGCATTGTGTCTTCAGCAATCGATATATTATCGCAAGACTTACTATTATTACAACATGGTCAGTCACAATTGCGTTCTATTGTACAGCTTGGTTGGACGTTACAAAATCTGCGTTCAGGCTATGTGCCTTGGCGTTTAATCAACACAACGTCACTATTCCAAATCTTTAACCTTACTGATAGACAAATCGGTATGGCGCAGAAGGGTGCTGATTATACAATCTTGAGCATTGAAAAACTAGAAAGATTACCAATGACAATGTCAGAACGACCTGTCAGTGAATGGATAATACACGGAATCATAAATATTCCAATCTCAACCTTCAGGTTTCAATACTGCCAAAAATATATACAGGCTGGCATGTACGAGAAATTGGGAAAAGGGTACCTTAAAACAACTTGGAACCTGCCCTATTCACATGCATGTGTCAGTAACAAAGGACAGAAAGTGTTTCTTAGTGGCAACAATTGTGCTATGTCACTGAGCGGCACGCTTCTGTGTAACGGTATTAGTTTGCACGGAGCCTGTGAAGGGAATTCATACAACCTTTCATGTCACCAGCAAGGCGCACCTGCAACTGAAATAGAACCATTCTTTCAAAGACTCTATAATGGGAGTTACATTCTTATTGTAGACCGCAGATGCTGTAGTCTTATGCCCGGGACTCCTTATCTCGTCACTACGACGGCGAAGGTCAAGTGCTGTGGACGTTCTTTGTTCCCCAGCTCCTTTCCAGACAGGGAGGCAAGGGCATGGCCCGGTCTGAAAATTACTTCTATTCGAATAGACACTTTAAGCAGAATGAAAACAGTGCTTCTTCAGACGCCTACAAGGCTCACGTCATCTAAAGAAACGTATGATCTACAAGTCGCAAGGACGACTGCAGAGATACATACATTATTATCAACCAATTCCCCCGTACATTTCGCGGAAATCCTGAGCGAAATCTTAAATATTTCTGATACCACAGGGGTCTCAAAGGTATTTAAGACAGTATTTTCGATGGCATTAACACCATTCAAAGCCATACTGGGTATTTTTCCAGACTTCGTCCATTCGATTTTTGGCGGACTTCCCCTGATCCTAGGACTAATTGCAGGAATCCTATTCCTAGTCCTTATTTTTCGTTATGGCAACCAATGTCACAGAACAAAATCTCACGACAATGGAAGATACGATCCTAGCCATTGGATACCGGGACCGGATATCAAAAATCCTTGGACTCTCCCGGCTTAGAGACCTAAACATGACTTGGTTTCTATCATTTCGACCAATGTGGCAAAGGTGTGTTTTACCTGTACTAAGGTGTCTGCTATGCGGAGAAGAATGCGTGTTAGACACCTGTCTGACGCTACAATCGGATGCGCCAGTGGATGCAGATACACTGTTGGTTCCTACCAAGGTTCACGCACTGTGCTGCCCTCAAAGGCTGCCAATTCTGATGACGGCATTCCTGGAATCTTCACCACTGCGATTGAAGAGTAGTGAAGTTCAAGATGAAAGCAGCATCGAACAGGTACGACCTTCTGTCAGCAATGCAAATCAGAATGTCAATGGAGACAATCATGCGCATGAATGCATGGTTACCCCTATTTCCGACTTAGTGGAACTTTCCCATGAAGCTGTTGACAGTTTTTTCGAAAGCCTGAATGATATGATGTTCTCTCCGGAACAGAAATAGAGACTTTTGAGTAAACTCGCACACGGCGTTCCCTGAATTCGGCCTTCAACTTTAAAAATAAAGTCACATGAACAATTACAATCCAGTTCACGGACAGCAACTTTTTTCAGCAAGCCCCTAAAATATTTTTCTATATATTTTTTCCCGGGACACTGATCTTCTGCTTAAAGTAAGAAACTATTCCTAGAGAACTAAGATTTCTATTTTTTAAGATTCTTTATAGACTTTATATAGACTTTAGCTGCCCACTGGTATGTTCACAGTATATTTTATGTGATGAAATGGTTTCGACTTTTTTTCTGTATAGCCATATTAAGAGCCATTTCATGTGTATTTATCATATACCAACAAACAATAATGCATAACAATGCGTGTTTACTTTTGCATTTGATTCATAGCTTAAGTGCATACGATATATATGACTGCAATTTTTCAGTATATTTGAAAATTTCAAAATGCATTTATGTATTTTGGGGTGGTAAGGTATACACTATACTCTATAGTATGTTGTACTATGTTATACTATGCATAGATTAGTAGATATGACCATAGTTAGCGTGGAGTGGGTGTCGTGTATTTCTATAGGTTCTGAATCGATCCCCCTATTCCTGACCCTATTCTGGTTAAACTACCTAGCTAGTTAACTAACAGTCAGCCCATGAGGCAAGAAATTCCCCATGATGCAGATACCGTTATCTGACGCAGTCACACTACGGCACAGGAACGTGTTATCTGATTAGGTCATAACGCTTGAGATCTAATTAGACAAGCGATATTCCTCCAGCCCCTGATAAGGCATACGACGTTCTCATAACAAATCAAACCTATGACAACCTGGATAATCCGTGCGGCCATTGTTTTGATTTCACAGAGAACTTTAGTAAAGAATGTGCTAACGAGCAAGTCGTATGACATCTTTATTGACGTACCTATGTCCATCCTTACGTCAATCCCGGCACCTTTAAGGTATAAATATTGCCGATCTTGCCCTATGCAAAACACACGCGTGGTGACAAGACGGAGCAGCCACACTTGCCGAAGCCGAGAGCAGAAGCAGACCCCGCAGGCAGCAGCCCCGCCTTCCTGACGCGCTGAGAGACGCGCTGCTATCTCAAGCCGAGAGACCCAGCACCGGCGCTTCCGGGTAGCCCTCGCAGGCAGCCTGGAATATCGAGAGCAGAGAAAGAGATACCATTCCTCATTCATCCTAAATTCCAGGTACAGAACTGAATAACCCCTCCTAGAGAATTCTTTAGTTATTCACTTGGCAAAAACAAACTTAACTTAAACTGTAACTTTCTATTCCCGCCCACGCATTAGACTTAGGTCAGGTACACGGGGTAGGCGTATTTAGAAACACCAGTTGAGTACGTTTAGTCAAATATATATATATGTGTATGTAAATATATTTTAATCATTTTAAACATCATATGGCTCAGAAACCATATCAATGTTTTTACAGTATTATTTTATACTATTGCTTTTAATGTATGCACTTTACTTAACTATAAGTATCGCAATAATATCGATCCATTTCTCTTGTACGAGAAAGGAGACTGATCAATAAATACCACCTTTTATTGAACACGCCCGTCTCTTCCTTTTCTCTACATTCTGATGAGACTAAGAACGCACGTACTGACTGAGTAAAATAATTGCCTTGTGCTCACACGACTCTGGAGATTGACTCTTGATTAGGGGAGAGCAAAGTTGTCATGTTCTATGGTTGTCAGAAACTAAATCCCTTCTTGTCTAATCAGGGAAGTTAATCCTTCCTTGAACATTCGAGAAAGTTTCTAGCGAACTCTGAGCTTAGCTGGCAAACCCAAAAATTAAGTCTAGTATCGACAGTAGTAGACCTAGTTAACGTCTGGCCTAGGCCTTTACTGCTGTAGGTACTATTCCAATGCGCAGAGCCTATTGGGAAAATAGGAACTACACTACAAGAGTGCATAGAGAGATCAGAGCTGACTCTTATCCCAAGAGTTTTAACGGAGGTAGAGATGCAGAGGACCCGGGGCTAGAGATGCCACCCGTGAGTACTACCTCGGTCTTATCGGGGTTCAGTTTAAAATGATTAGAATTCATCCAGTCCCTGATAAAGAGCATTGTGGATTGAATGTTAAGAGCAGAAGCAGAGGAGGAGGAGAGATTGAAGATGAGTTGGAAGTCATCGGCGTAATTAAACACCGTGACATCCAGTGTCTGAAGAGCAGAGATGAGAGGAAGGATGTAGAGATTAAAGAGTAAAGGAGAAAGAGACTATCCCTGGGGGACACCACAGGAGACCGGATGAGGAGGAGCAGAGAAACCAGCCAACTGGACCGCCTGAGGGCGGTTTTCTAGAAATGAGGTGACCCATGCCAAGGCGGTTCCCCGAATGCCCGCGCCCCTGACACGATCGAGCAAGATGGTATGGTCGACCGTGTCAAAGGCAGCGGACAAATCCAGGAGAACCAGGGCCTGAGGGGAATTGATGTCAGCACCACCTCTAAGCTCATCCAGTACAGAGAGAACAACAGACTCTGTAGAATGGGCTGGACGAAAGCCCGCCTGGTGAGGATCTAAGAAATGGGTTTCCTCAATAAAGGAACTAAGACAGGTGGTGACATGGGTCTCCAAGATCTTTCCCAAAAAAGGGAGTAGGGAGATGGGGCGGAAGTTAGAAAGAGAAGAGGGGTCTGCTCCAACCTTTTTCAGGATGGGAATAATTTTTGCCGACTTGAAGAAGTTAGGGACCGTCCCCTGTGTGATAGTCATTGAGGAGGGTTAACGGGGGTTCAGGGCAAGCTGAAAAGATCTCTCTGAGTATGTGGGCAGGGCAGCTGTCAGAAGGAGAGACAGTTTTGACCTTGGTAAGTAGGGAGGAGAAAGTTTCACGAGCAATCAAGGGGAGTTGCTCCAAGAAATGAGGATTAGACGAGGGCTCTGGGTGGGAAAAGCTGGGAGGGGAAGGAGAAATATTGGATTTAATTGCCACAATGTTATCAATAAAGTAATCATTTAGGGAGTCGCAGAGGATTTGGAAGGGAGCCGGTTTGAGGGTGACTCTATCAGAGGTAGACAGGTCTTGGACAATAGAAAAGATGTCCTTAGGTTTATTGGCAGCAAGGAGGACCTTGGTGGTGAAATAGTCCGATTTGGCTTGCAAGATAGCTTTTTCATAGTCGTGCAAAAGGGAGAGGTAGGATAGTGTTCGGATTGAGCAATACTTCAGCCTCCACCGTCGCTCAGCCTGTCTGAGAGCAAGTTTTTTAGTTTTGAGGTCGGTGGTGAACCATCTATTAGAATCATGAAGGCGGAGCGTCCGAAGGCGTTTGAGGGGATCCAACTGATCGCAAGCTGAAGACAGCCAATCATTGATTGCAACGACTTGAGAGTTGGGGGACTGATTAGTCGGGTCTGGGGGGGAAGCCGAGAGGGAAGTGCAGAGCGATGGAATGTCCACTCATCCCCAATTACGAGCCCAGGTGTTAGAGGGAAGCAAAGGTTTGTTAATCAGTCCTAGGTCAAGAAAGAATGAAATAAAGAAGTGGTCCGACCAGGAACATGGGCCAATGACTGGGGTAGGAATATGTAGGTTAGTAGACCAAACCTGGTCCAAGGTGTGTCTGAAAATGTACATGCTGGGAGGAATTTAGATTGCCAAGCAGTTCCGTGAATTTTTTGTGAGAGAATCTTCATGGGGTCAGAGGGCCAGAAGTTGAAATCACCCAGTACCAGGACACAAGAATTGTTGATCACCAGAGTGGCCAACAAATCTTGGACTGCCTGACAGAAAAAAGGCATGGACTGTGGGGGGCAGTAGAAAAGGGCACATGTTAGGGGAACAGTGGTAGAGGTGGAGCGGATGACTAGGTAGTCAACAGCTGCGATGGGGGAAAAAGACAGGGTCTGGAACTGAAACTTAGAATGTATAATGGCAGCCACACCACCGCCGGCCTTCCCCTCCGCAAGCCCAGGCCAAGGGCCTGCCCTTGGCCTGGGCTTGGCCCAGGTGCGACCTTGGAGTGCCCATAAACGCATCCCTCACCACAGGTCGGCATTGCACCTAAATGCACTTCAGGGTGTCACAGGCGATGATGGGAAGTGCAGTTTTTCCACAAGTGGTTCGACTGTCCAGTGTGGCACAGCTTTACCCCTCACTTCAGGCTTGGCAAAGAGTTTTTACTCCTTCACCCACCAAATTCTTCTGATATTCAGTTTCTCTTTCTGTCATTTACGTCTTCCAGTGCATCAATGATCTCATCAAAGGTTTCAATCCAGTTAATCTGTCACCAATATTTTGCTTTTTGGCTATATCGAAGGGAGGCGGTGGTTTCAAGAAGGCAGTGGCACAGTATTTTGCACTATTTTCAGCAGCCATTGAAGGATTTGACTATTCCGCTGCTGCTCACGGCCTTTCACTCAGTCCAACATGATTCACCACCCTCGTAAGCCCAACCCCCTTGCTTCTGCTTAGTTTGTGGCATCTGGTGCTGAGGTCAGGTGGCTCTCTTTAATCAGGTTCTTGAAAGGGGTATTGTATTCTCTTTATCTGGTTATGGTCACCTCTAATGTTTCTCAGCATTTACCTACTTCTGCTTACAGCATTCTCTTGCATCTGGCTGTTGTCGCTATTTGCACTTTCCGTACCTGGTTGTCACTGCCTTTAAAATTTCTTTGTGTCCTTAATAGATCTGCTTTCAGTCCTTCCTAGCACTCTGCTATCACGGCCTTCAGAGCTTCTCTGAACCTGGTTGTTGCTGCCTTTAGCGTTGTTGTACTGCATGAATGACAACTTAGTGTTAGGGTGTGGTGTAGTATATCTTGTCACTACTGTACCAGCACATTTCTAGCCGATGACAAAAAAACTTTCTGTAAGGCCTTCACTTTCTTCACAGATCTTGCATTGACTGGAGTGGCGTTTTGACTCAACCTACGCCAACCGTCAATTTTCACTTTGACCGAGGCAAACTTGGCATGCATGAGCAGTTTGCTGGACCACGGCAACTCTCTGGGAGAGCACCCTCAGTTCTCCAGGTCATGGGGTTTACGTAATCCCCTATCTTGTTGCCAGTTTTAACATCCTTCCCAGCCAGGGTACATGCAAATGATCACCCTACTCACAGAACTTAGTATTACACATTTTTATTCCTGTTAACTGGACATCCTACATCAGGAATTCTATCATCCACACACTTATGCTACTGTTCTATGGAGTCCGGCAGGAACCAAAGGGGTCCTGTCATCTCTTACTCACAAGACACCACAAAAATGTCAAAGTTGAAGAGTAAAGGATTCACACAATGGGATAACATTGGCATATCCACGGTGGGGGACCTGTGGGACAAGGGAACGGTGGTCCTGTTCTCCCTTCTCCAGCAACAGTACAACCTAGGCCCAAATGAAACCTATAGATACGTACAGATAAGGCACGCGTTGTTACAGGCGATACCACTGGACAGTGAGGTCCCGGAATATTCCCCGCTGGAGGATAGATTACTTACGGACTATATGCAGCACAGCGCCACCTCCCTTACCTATTAAAAACTATTGAACAACCAACCAGACCCTACGCTGAAAGTGCGTGAAAAATGGGTGGACGAAATAGGGGACATGGATGAGATGGAATGGAATGAGGCGCTGGCATCCCCAAGAGAGGTGGGAATCTCGGCCAAGCTCAGGCTAGTCCAATTAAAAATCCTGCACTGCATATACTACACAAGAACCACACTACATAAATTACACAGAGCTCCGCATCCCTACTGTCTTCGGGGATGTGGGGAGGAAGGCACACGGTTTCATACCCTTTGGGATTGCCCACTAATCACCGCCTACTGGCGTCAAGTGATGCGCACGATGTCACAAACAATGGGGGTGTCATTGACTCCTGAACCACGAAAGTGCCTGTTAAACATCTGGGAGCCGAATGATCTATCCAGGTACGGACTGATATGGGGTACTTTAGCCATGCTGGTGGCGAAACGAGACCTAGCACAAAAATGGGGATCCCCAGAGCTGCCCACAGTGGCACAGTGGAGCAGAAACATGGACCTATTATAGCTTACGGAACGGACAGTGTATGTAAATAGGGCATGCCCTCGTAAATGTAACAAGATTTGGTCCTCATGGAACTCATACAGGGGTGACCTATGTGATCCACTATCGGAAGACGATGATACCGGCTCTGACGAAGAGATGGAGGGAGAGTGGGAATAATAAGAACATTTTTGGGCCAATCTCAAAACATGATGAGAAGTCATATTTGATGCACTGCGGGTCAACTCTGATCCCAGGCGTGACTTTACTCTTACACCTGCAGGGACTAGTGTCGTGCTGAATGTCGACGAGTTTGTTAGTTAAAAGTTTTATATAATTACACTATGAGACAAGACAGACTGCAATGAGAAAAATATAGGCCTTCTCGCTGGTCCGATATACACATTGAATAAATTATGTACACCATTCCTTGCAACGCCGCCGGACCCCAGGGTTGTCGGCTAAAGGGCTGTGTTAACAATATAACGTTGAGAAGTAATTGTAATTGATGCGGCCGGCCCCAGGGGTTGTAGGCCAACAGCTGTGTTATTCCAGAAGTGTGCAATAAAGGTCTTTAAAAAAAAAATGTCAAAGTTGTTTCAGCTGAATATCCAAAGATCCAGCTGTCATCCCCTTCCAATCGCCTTTTTAGAGTAAGCTAGAAGTTGACAAAGAAGACTGTAATGGGGCAATGGCAAGGTGCAATCTAAATGAGCTGGAAAAGGGTCCTAATTTGTAGGTGTTCCATTTTCCATTTTCACATAGCAGGACATTTCATGGTCCTACAATTTATTCTATAATGTCAACTGAGAACAAAACACCTCTTAGTTCCTCAAGTGCTGTTAAAACCTGACAATTTTGATTACTAATCAGCTAAGCAATATGTGCATCTACCCAAGTCTGCTCTCCACGTGGGACAGTCTTGAATAGTGTCAGCTGCACCGGGAAGGCCAATGATCCAGATCACCTGAGGTATTGTACATCTGGGTAGAGGAGAATACGATAATTTGGTGGGAAACAATTATCTTAATCTGGGTTTGCTTTTAAGGCATGGGAATGCTTAGTCTATGTCTGAAAGATGTAACGCGCTGATATGATGTGAGCTGCAGACCTTAGCACATAAAAGAGAACTTGCAGGAATATGCATGGGCATTGCCCTTGATTTACTCACCAAAGCATGCAAGCCAACTAACATAGCTACCATAGGCATCACCGGTAGACATTAGTATTTCCTTTAATTTTATTCCCAATACATGTCTGTCTTTTCCTTTTGTGTTAAAAAGTCTACTGCTCTCTGACATAGACATAGACCTTGTGCAATGTAGGATGTCTGACAGCCAAGTAGCTCAGGGCCTGATTCACATAGAAAAGGGGGTGGTGATGAACAGAGTGTCTGAATTAAGCAGACCACTCTTACCCAGTCCAAAGATCAGGGCTTGATCCATCACCGTTATTTATCTCACTGCCCCATCCCAGCTCAGAACCTGGCTATATGCAAATTAGTCTGTCCCTGGCCCAGTGCATCATGGGAACAGGGCAGACCAAACTACCAAGCCAATTCTTCACCAGAAAGGAGACAAGCTACCGGGGACCGGTTTCTGGCATTTCAGCCTCTTCGGCCCGGCTTGCTTGAATCCTGATGGAGCAGTGAGAAAGGGACTCATGTCTGAGTATACCCTGCCACACCTATAGTGGCCAAAAACGATACAGAAAAGGGGGTGGTGATGAACAGAGTGTCTGAATTAAGCAGACCACTCTTACCCAGTCCAAAGATCAGGGCTCGATCCATCACCGTTATTTATCTCACTGCCCCATCCCAGCTCAGAACCTGGCTATATGCAAATTAGTCTGTCCCTGGCCCAGTGCATCATGGGAACAGGGCAGACCAAACTACCAAGCCAATTCTTCACCAGAAAGGAGACAAGCTACCGGGGACCGGTTTCTGGCATTTCAGCCTCTTCGGCCCGGCTTGCTTGAATCCTGATGGAGCAGTGAGAAAGGGACTCATGTCTGAGTATACCCTGCCACACCTATAGTGGCCAAAAACGATACAGAAAAGGGGGTGGTGATGAACAGAGTGTCTGAATTAAGCAGACCACTCTTACCCAGTCCAAAGATCAGGGCTTGATCCATCACCGTTATTTATCTCACTGCCCCATCCCAGCTCAGAACCTGGCTATATGCAAATTAGTCTGTCCCTGGCCCAGTGCATCATGGGAACAGGGCAGACCAAACTACCAAGCCAATTCTTCACCAGAAAGGAGACAAGCTACCGGGGACCGGTTTCTGGCATTTCAGCCTCTTCGGCCCGGCTTGCTTGAATCCTGATGGAGCAGTGAGAAAGGGACTCATGTCTGAGTATACCCTGCCACACCTATAGTGGCCAAAAACGATACAGAAAAGGGGGTGGTGATGAACAGAGTGTCTGAATTAAGCAGACCACTCTTACCCAGTCCAAAGATCAGGGCTTGATCCATCACCGTTATTTATCTCACTGCCCCATCCCAGCTCAGAACCTGGCTATATGCAAATTAGTCTGTCCCTGGCCCAGTGCATCATGGGAACAGGGCAGACCAAACTACCAAAAACGGTGATGGATCAAGCCCTGATCTTTGGACTGGGTAAGAGTGGTCTGCTTAATTCAGGCACTCTGTTCATCACCACCCCCTTTTCTGAATCATTTTGTCCACCATTAGCGTGGAAGGGTATACTCAGATGTGAGTCCCTTGCTCATTGCACCATCAGGATTCAAGCAAGCCAGGCCGACGACGCCTGAAATGGCAGAAACCGGTCCCCGGAAGCTTGTTTCCTTCCCAGTATAAGAATTGGCTTGGTAGTTTGGTTTGCCCTGTTCCCATCATGCACTGGGACAGGAACAGACTAATTTGCATATAGCCAAGTTCTGAGCTGGGATGGTGCAGTGAGCTAAAAAACGGTGATGGATCAAGCCCTGATCTTTGGACTGGGTAAGAGTGGTCTGCTTAATTCAGGCACTCTGTTCATCACCACCCCCTTTTCTGAATCATTTTGTCCACCATAAGCGTGGAAGGGTATACTCAGATGTGAGTCCCTTGCTCATTGCACCATCAGGATTCAAGCAAGCCAGGCCGACGACGCCTGAAATGGCAGAAACCGGTCCACGGAAGCTTGTTTCCTTCCCAGTATAAGAATTGGCTTGGTAGTTTGGTTTGCCCTGTTCCCATCATGCACTGGGACAGGAACAGACTAATTTGCATATAGCCAAGTTCTTAGCTGGGATGGTGCAGTGAGCTAAAAAACGGTGATGGATCAAGCCCTGATCTTTGGACTGGGTAACAGTGGTCTGCTTAATTCAGGCACTCTGTTCATCACCACCCCCTTTTCTGAATCATTTTGTCCACCATAAGCGTGGAAGGGTATACTCAGATGTGAGTCCCTTGCTCATTGCACCATCAGGATTCAAGCAAGCCAGGCCGACGACGCCTGAAATGGCAGAAACCGGTCCCCGGAAGCTTGTTTCCTTCCCAGTATAAGAATTGGCTTGGTAGTTTGGTTTGCCCTGTTCCCATCATGCACTGGGACAGGAACAGACTAATTTGCATATAGCCAAGTTCTGAGCTGGGATTGTGCAGTGAGCTAAAAAACGGTGATGGATCAAGCCCTGATCTTTGGACTGGGTAAGAGTGGTCTGCTTAATTCAGGCACTCTGTTCATCACCACCCCCTTTTCTGAATCATTTTGTCCACCATAAGCGTGGAAGGGTATACTCAGATGTGAGTCCCTTGCTCATTGCACCATCAGGATTCAAGCAAGCCAGGCCGACGACGCCTGAAATGGCAGAAACCGGTCCCCGGAAGCTTGTTTCCTTCCCAGTATAAGAATTGGCTTGGTAGTTTGGTTTGCCCTGTTCCCATCATGCACTGGGACAGGAACAGACTAATTTGCATATAGCCAAGTTCTGAGCTGGGATGGTGCAGTGAGCTAAAAAACGGTGATGGATCAAGCCCTGATCTTTGGACTGGGTAAGAGTGGTCTGCTTAATTCAGGCACTCTGTTCATCACCACCCCCTTTTCTGAATCATTTTGTCCACCATAAGCGTGGAAGGGTATACTCAGATGTGAGTCCCTTGCTCATTGCACCATCAGGATTCAAGCAAGCCAGGCCGACGACGCCTGAAATGGCAGAAACCGGTCCCCGGAAGCTTGTTTCCTTCCCAGTATAAGAGTTGGCTTGGTAGTTTGGTTTGCCCTGTTCCCATCATGCACTGGGACAGGAACAGACTAATTTGCATATAGCCAAGTTCTGAGCTGGGATGGTGCAGTGAGCTAAAAAACGGTGATGGATCAAGCCCTGATCTTTGGACTGGGTAAGAGTGGTCTGCTTAATTCAGGCACTCTGTTCATCACCACCCCCTTTTCTGAATCATTTTGTCCACCATAAGCGTGGAAGGGTATACTCAGATGTGAGTCCCTTGCTCATTGCACCATCAGGATTCAAGCAAGCCAGGCCGACGACGCCTGAAATGGCAGAAACCGGTCCCCGGAAGCTTGTTTCCTTCCCAGTATAAGAATTGGCTTGGTAGTTTGGTTTGCCGTGTTCCCATCATGCACTGGGACAGGAACAGACTAATTTGCATATAGCCAAGTTCTGAGCTGGGATGGTGCAGTGAGCTAAAAAACGGTGATGGATCAAGCCCTGATCTTTGGACTGGGTAAGAGTGGTCTGCTTAATTCAGGCACTCTGTTCATCACCACCCCCTTTTCTGAATCATCTGATTCACATAGAGACTCTGCAGTCATGGTACAGTCTCCACATTCGTAGCAGAATCTCTGCACTGCAGTTCTCATTGCGAAGATTCCGCCATGAATTCAGAGACTCCCCAATGACTGTGGGGGCTCTTTGTGAATCAGACGCTCAGTCAATAAAACCTGATGCCTTGATCAATTTGACAACAATTACTTGCACTGCATGAAAATCTACAGTGTGCCTAGCTTTAATGTGCTCACTGTGTTTTCAATATATTTACTCTTTGATGCTTCTATGTTATGAACCAATGTGTGATAAACACCTGTATTAATGCCAAATGGTATTAAAAGTGTTTTTTAAAAAGGATTTGGACTGCCAAGAGGGAGCACTTGGTTTCATAATCCAGAATCTAGTTGCTGCTATTAGGTGGCAACAGCAATATATCCTGTTTAGGAAGTCTTCCTTGTGACCTTAATTTATACACAAAAGGTTTTTGTGGAAGTCTATTTCTGCTGCCAAAACATGAAGGATACTTCATGCTTGTATGCTTTCTAATCAAGATTCTATTTTTCACTTCTTGTGCTGTTCAGTGGGGAACCTTACTCAGAGCTGGTGCCTGTAACACCTCAGTGAATCAATCCATATCAGATGGCAAATGCAAGAGAGTCCTCCCCTTTTATACTTACAAAAACCTTGTACTGTATAAAGTGAGTACACCACATAAGAGTACTTTTCCTCTCTTTTATAATTGTCATAATTTTCATTCATCTCTTGCATAATTCCTTATTTTTTTATCCATAAGTAGTCCAAAGTATTTCAGGAATATATTCTGCCCTTTATCGGGAGCATGCATAAACATTCATAGGACCTAAAAGAACACCAGTAAACACCCACAGGTATTTCCCCAAACCAATTGCAACATATTCAATCAATAAAAGTCTTACTGTTGCCTCAAACTGTGAAACATTCTAACAAAAAGTTGCACACCTTTTTAATGTTATACACTATACTTTATGGAAACGAGATGTAGTGGGTCCCAGTGTTGACCAATCGCAGTGTTTAGTGACAAAACTGTACCTTTTATTCAGAGTTTATCATCATAAGAACTTTTCAGAGTTATCCAGTTCCTACAGGCAGGAAGAAGCTGAGACAAGTGCAGCTATTGGTTAATGATAATGTTTCCATGTGGTCGGTAATTTTCGACTTTATTTTTTAAAGATTTTAATTTATTCTTATGTATGCACCAATACATTTTTATGTATATCTGTGTGCCTGTCCCCTAACGTCCCTTTCACTACTTTAGTATATACTTGTATGTGTATTTACTTTGTGAGCTCTGGAGATCAGCCCTAGGATGTGTCTGCTTCCGCCTAGGGACTTTTTTTTCTGTTCAACTGCCTCTATTTAACTGTCTTGATAGAAAACGACCAGTAGAGGTCAGTAAAATACCAGAATTGCTTTCTGCTGAGGGACTTTTTTTCTGTTCAACTGCCTCTATTTAACTGTCTTGATAGAAAACGACCAGTAGAGGTCAGTAAAGTACCAGAATTGCTTTCTGCTGAGGGACTTTTTTTTTCTGGCAACTGCCTCTATTTAATTTTCTTGATAGAAAACGACCAGCAGAGGTCAGTAAAATACCAGAATCACTTTAGCATTCTCTAGATTCCAGTCCATAGAAATTGTCTTCCACGAGCACCCACAGACTATAATATTTTTTTCAAATCTTGTATTTTCAGTGATTTCACCCCCGAAGGCCCTGATTTTATATTAAAAACTGAGCTTTGGACCATATCATTTCCCACTGAAAGGCAATATTTCTCTCCATGTTTTCCCATACCTGGCATGTCACGCAGTTGGTGCTTACTTTCCATCCATGTTAAACAACAGTAGATATTTCAGCACCCAGGCTAATGTGCTGCATAGCTAAATACATGTAAGGGTACAAAGGAGAGACCAATTGTATTGCAATTGCTTGTTTTAGCACCGTAGTCAACCCCACGGTTCCAGTTGCATATCCTAAGAACTCTCATATTGACATTGAGGGCACAGCTTTCTCCTGATGTCTTAACACTTCTGGCCAGAGCCCTCCCCCACCACCCAGACTCATTGCCATGACAGTGGACACACCTCTGCACAAGTCCCTTCAGCCTGATGCTTAATCCATTGGGCTATCGTACTGGTGTGAAGCGCCATTTGAGTATAATAATAATTACCTGGAGGTTTCTATCTGCTTTAGTGGCATGTTTTACCATTATCTGGCTAGTGCTCATTTATCTACCTCAACATTGAAAGGCATAACTAGCACATCTTGGATTCAAATCTTTAATCTGCAAATTAAATGCAGATCTCTGCAGGAGGTATATTACAGCAGACCCCTTCACTATGTCTTCCACCATGAGCGCACAAACATCTTTACATACCCCCCCATAAACAGCCTCACCACAAAAACACACCCTCAGCGAGCACATCCCTAGAGCTCACTGTGTTCACTTTGAGCATATGCCCTCACCATGGCTTTCCAAGATCACACCCTTAACCTGCACCCACCATGATCATAGAAACCTCACTATTTCCTCTACCATGAACACACACACTAAACTATGTCCCCCCTGAGCCTATAAACACCCTGATTATGTCCCTTTTGAGCACCCAAACTTACACCATATACCTTTAGTGAGCACCAGACCCCTGACCAAGTCCTCCATCATAAGCACACAAATACAGTCACAACCCACAGGACCACACATGTCAATATGCACCCACCATAAATGCACAAAAACTGTTTACTATGCTGCCCACCAGAAGCATGCAAACACCCTCACCAAGTGTCCCACGAGGAAAGAAAAGCATAACATAAATTCACCGTGACCTCACACATAACATTCACCAACAGTGAACAGTATCAGGGGCATATTTGCCCCTCATCTTGAGCATGCACACACAGTTTCCTACCAGGAACACACAAAATGCCACCACCCTGAGCACACAAAGTTACACTATAGGGCCACCATGAGTGTGCATGCAACAACACACATAAAACACATAGACTTTTATATATCATCCTGCGTCTTGTCCTGTTATGATGTTTGTCAGGTTTGCATTTTTTCTTGTGAAAGTGTTTTGGAAAATTATTTACCAGATGAGTATTTCTTACCTATTGCCTACTTTACTTGAGACAGTAACATCCTAGGTCTTCATGCCACTTTTTTGAAGGCACGTCACATGAACTCTTTGCACTTCATCAGAAGAGCAAGGATTGTTGGCACTGTTTTTTGTGTCCTCGCTCCATGAGACATATGTGCTCCTGACTTGAACGATCACATCTTGTTTCACAAACTTAACAATGACAGACGTGTTAGCAGTTTGCTTGTGTTTGCAAACTTGCTCCTACTGCATGTCTGCATGTTCTGTTTATTGTTTTCATGTTACTTAACAACAGTACAGTTCTACATCATAGCATAATAACATATGGCTCCATTGGTACAGTGCGCTCATCACTTACATTAGTCCGTATATGTGAAGTCTGGCCCGGCATCAAGATGACAACAACCTAATCACACCAGCGCGAGTCTAACAATACACACTAGACACATTTCATTCTACAGCAGTTTTCGGTCTCTTTGAGGCAACAAATCATTTGTACATTTACAGTGTCATTTGAACAAAACATATCTGATCCATAAACTGTGCCCCTTGTCCTTTTGTGTGGCATCTCTCTTAAAAATATCTGGTCTACCATTCTCTACAGTTTTCCCAAGGTCGTCCCTCGCTCTATGCATCTTCAATTTCTATTATGTCCTAATCCACTTGGTTCACCTGATGAGAGATCAAGTAACATTTCAATGGTGCCCATATATCGTTGGGCCTGGATGACACTGGTAATAGTTCCGCATAAGTATCGAGCTGTTCTTGGCCCTTAATTAAGTCCTGATTAAAGATTATTTGAAAGGCGCTTATTAATGCAAACATACACAAGAGCTCTCTGATACACAACGTAATTTTAAGAAATAAATGCTCAAAATGCAGAGTCATAGGATCAAAGCGTTATATTGTGCAAATTATAACAACATTTCTTCCATTTGTATCCTAATTAATTCATTCAAGGATAACATACAATGCATGTTCAGACCGTCATAAAAAGTGCAATATTGTGATTTTTGGTGAAAAGGTGCTCAATGAGTGTGACAATATATACAATGTGAGGAAATTTGATATGTACAAATATATACAAGTTGGTTTCAATGGCCAGATATTGATTTTCAACCAAGGATTCCTAAGGTTCCTATTGGGATCCTGGTGGTTCTGGACCTATGAATGCGTCGACGTTTCGACCCTCATGCGCCCCAGTGGGTGGTCACAGCGGGTCTTACCCAGCCTTACCCAGCATAAACTGAGGAGGGGTGAGCACCTGCGGATCCACAGGGAATTTCTGCATTAATGAGCGTACCCCATGCCTTAATCTGATGTACAGGAAGACGTCTAATGGTGTTGTCGGGGTTTCTGGGAACATGTGGTCGATAGAGCGAAATTTCTGTCGTGGTACATGTCTCCCCATGCGTTGATATTCGTCTTGCTTTTAAAGGCTTGAAAGACTTCCTCTTGCAATAGAGGCATGCTAGGATGATAGGACAGAGGAAGTGACGGTGCATACAACATGGGCACTCCCAGCGTACAGCACAGGCGCTGCCATGATGTGATCGTGCACATAAGCGAGATAGGCTGTCTCTCACCAGGCCCCACTTTAAGGTACAATGCTCCATCTAGAGGAACAGGGTGTGCCTGCCAATGTTCTGCTGCCACTTGTGGCATATATTTTGGTTGCTTGACCCAGTGCCACGCAAAGTGGGCTTGTGCTGCAGCGAAATAGAGCGCAAAGTCCGGTATGCTGAATCCCCCCTTTGAGTAAGGCCTTGTCATCACTTCCCATTGCAGTCTCGGCTGCTTACCTCCCCAGACCAGCCGTAATAATTCTGTCCTGAGTGTTTTAAAAAAATGTGTTCCCGGTAATAGGGTATATTCAAGAGCAAATACAAAAATTGTGGAAGTATCACCATTTTTATTAAAGACGCACGTCCAGCCATGGACAGTGGCAGCGCTACCCATCTGGAGATGTTCTCCGTCACCCGCGCCATAGTTGTCCCATAGTTCAGCCGCAACAGTTCTCCCCTGCCTCTAGTAACCACAATACCTAGGTATTTTAGGTCATCCGCGCACCAATCTAGCGGGTAATCCAGAGAAAATTTCTCTGTTGCATCTGTGAGCGGAAAAATACTAGATTTCGCCCAATCAATCTGGTACCCAGAGAGTCTTCCAAATACTATGAATTCACGCAGTATCGGGTTCAAGTTATTACGTTGATCTGTGACATATAGAGTGATGTCGTCCGCATAGAGGGACACAAGTATTTGGAGCTGATAGCATTGTAGTGCCCTTTCACGATGACACAGGCGCAACTTCACTGCCAGTGGTTCCACAGCTATAGCGAAAAGCAGAGGGGACAGTGGACACCCCTGCCTAGTTCCTCTTGTTATATCAAACGGTCGGGACACTTGGCCATTTTCAAGCACTTTAGCCACCGGCATAGTATACAATAACTTAATCCAGGATAAAAACAGGGGGGGGGGGAAACCCATCTGTCTCATGACCGCAAAAATATAGCCCCACTCTACAGAGTCGAATGCCTTAGTGCAGTGGTTCCCAAACTTTTGACTCCTGAGGACCCCTATTGAGTCACCACTGGAAGCCGGGGACCCCCAAGCAATTTGTATGAGTTAAATTTCAAACATTAAAACAGTAATTCGAAAAAAATGCACACGTGTGCACACAAAACAAATACTCAAAGTACTAAGGGTTTTGGGGCCAGATGTACGACCATTTCATTTAGCGCCTCGCAATTGGCGACACATTGCGAGGGGCAAATTACGAGTCGCTAAATGAAATGTACAACAGTGTGTTTAACACTGTTTGGGATTCCCAATGGGGTCGCAAATTGCGAGGTTCATTAATATTAATGAGCCTCTTGCAATTTGCAAGCCCATTGGGAATGCCAGCCCTCCCAGCGATGGTGGCCTGCTGGGCTCTGCAGGCCACCATATCTCGGACTGCTTTTAAATAAAGCAGTTTTTTAAAAAAAATGCAGCCTGTTTACCATGCATTAAAAAAAAAAAGAAAATGAGACGTTTTCGTTTCATTTTCTAAGGGCAGGCAGAGGTCAAAAAATAATTTTGCATGCATTTGCAAAGGGGAAGGGGTCCCCTGTGGACCCCTTCCCATTTGCGAGTGCATTACCATCCACTTGAAGTGGGTGGTAATTGTGACTGTTTTGCGACCGCAAAACATTTGTATATGGTTTTGAGACTCGCTATTTGGAAGGGAATGCCCCTTCCAAATAGCAAGTTGCAAAACCTATTTAGAGAGTCGCAAACAAATTGCAACTCGCGAAATAGGCTATGTACAAGGCCCAATAGGTTTTTGCATGCGCAAACGAGTTCGCGAACCCGTTCGCGCATATAAAAACAGATCGTACATCTCACCCTTAGTATTTTATATTGAAGTAATAGCCCCTCTGTCACATGTATTTCATTTGTTTTATAGCATCTCTCATACCATTGTAGGATGTCAGAGCACTTTACATCACACACATATAGAGACATTGAATCATACATGTAAATCAGTGTGTATATAAAATGTTTAAAGAGTGCTTGGTCTGGAAAAGCACAAACTCAGGATTCAGAACATAACACAGTGGCTAGCATTGACTTTAACATTAAAAATGTATTTCCACCCAAATATATAATTTTAGCAGCATCAGGTTAATGAATAACTGGGACAAAATATAAGTTACTAACTGGTACTATGCAGTTTGCAAGCAGCTCTTTGATAACAGTTTATAGGTCCCTCTGCTAGATTACGATTGTCACTTATGAAGTGCACAGTAACAAAAAAAACTCTGTGACAAAAGCAGTAACCACGAACCTAGGCACATAAAATACTGCTTTTTAAGATGCATGTTTCACATTCTTTGCAGTAGGCACATTAACCCTCTGTGCTACATTAGTTTAAATCAAAGCTGCCACTGAACAAAATTCTCCTGCTCTCCAGCAGGTACATTAATCACTGGCATTCTCTTGACACTTTTATTGTTGCTGGAAAGCTGCTAATTATACAAGAAACGTTTCTGTGCTTTTAAAACTGTTGCCTACGGACCCCCTGGGAATGTGTCACGGACCCCTGGGGGTCCGTGGACCACAGTTTGGGAAACACTGCCTTAGTGGCATCCAGAAAAATTGCTGCTATAGGAAACTCCGGGGAAATAGTATTTATAATTGCAAATAATGTTCTCAAGTTGTAGAAAGTCGATCTTCCCGGTACAAACCCCGATTGATCCGGCAGTATCAGGTTTTCCATCAGTAGGCTCAGTCTTGTTGCGATGAGTTTCGCCAGGATTTTCGCATCACAGTTAAGGAGCCATAATGGCCTATATGAGTCAAAAAGCTCTGGGGCCTTATTTGATTTTAGCAGAGACAGTATGAGGGCTTCTCGCATAGTGGGGGGGAAGATGGCCCACTTCCATTGCATCCTCATATACTTCTCTAAGCACGGGGGCCATAATATCAATGTATGTTTTATAAAATTCAACCAGGATCCCATCCGTACCCGTGGCTTTGCCAGATTGCATACCCATTATGGCTTCACGCACCTCGTTTAGTTCAAATGGAGCACATAGAAATGCTCTCTGTCCATCACTCAGCCATCCAAGTGCAACGTCTCCCAAAAACCCATCTAACTCTGTGTCTCCCAGCCCTGTGGTAGTATATAGTGTGCTGTAATGCTCTAGAAATGTGTTGAGGATGGTGGTCGTATCTCAACATGGCACTCCTGCCGAGTCTTCTACCTCTGTGATGTACAGTGAGCAATGTGGGTGCTTCACTTTCTGTGCCAACATCTTACCAGGCCTATCTCCCTCACCGTAGCTTCTGGCTATCCAGTATTTGCCTCTAAATTTCGCTTCCCATTGCGCCTCTTACATTTATAAAGTGAGTTTGTCTCGAAAGGTAGCTTGTGTGGTTCCCTCAGGGTTCGCAGCCAGCGCTGTTTCCAGTTTTTTAAGGTCCCCTTCTAGTGTTCTCAGTGTAGCTTGTATATCCTTAAATACTCCGGCTCCCTTCGCTATACAAAACCCACGTATTGTTACTTTCAACGCTTCCAATACTATCTCTACACTTTGGACCGACTCCGGAAGAAGTAAACAATCTCCTCCCTCAATTCCTCCTGGAAGACCGTGTCAAGCAATGTCGAGGCCTGGAGTGTCCATGACCTACGCGGTACATTGAAGTCGGTAGATGTAAGCGCCAATAGTACCGGTGTGTGATCAGAGTATGTCGGCGCCAGTTGTTTGGTATAAGCTATCGCTGGGGTCAGTCCCCTAGCCACCAAGAAATAATCCAGCCTAGCCCAAGAAAGTGTCTGTGCCGTAAAATGGGTGCCCTCACGCGCATGTGGGTGTGTGTGTCTCCAAACATCAATTAGCTGGTATGTCGTTATAATCTCTTTCAGTACATCCTGTGCTTTTGTATAATGATGAGGCGCAGGGTGGGACCTGTCCATATTGGTACAGTATGTGACGTTATAATCTCCTCCCCATATTACATGCGTAGTGTTTAATTCGAATATCCTTGCCCAAAGTGTATCGAAAAACCCAGGAGTCTCTATGTTTGGCCCGAAGCAGCAGGCTAGAGTAACAGACTGGGACCCCACCCTCCCCCAAGCCAAGCAATATCTGCCGTCTGTGTCCCACGACGCCCCCGCCAACTGAAATGGCGCATTTTTTAAAATTAATATCGCAGTGCCCCTGGCGTAAGTGGAATATGACGAAAATACTCTGTCCCCTGCCCATCTACTAGCGAACAAGTTAGGGGTGTTCCTCGGGCAGTGCGTCTCCTGTAACATTGCAATATGTACATTGTGCCTGTCTAGATACGATATTTTTTGCCTCTTCTTTCTGGGATCGCCTAGGCCTCGGACATTCCACAACATGATATTCAAAGAGCCAATCACTGCTTCAGCCATACTTTCTCGCTATGTGCTTCTCTTGTAGCATCAATCCAATGGCACAGACCTGCAACACTGGTCCACACTGTGTCTCTCTTTCCTTGTTATACCGGTGCCATTCGCCGCACTGCAACAGAACCCAAGCGCGTACTCTGAAATGCAACATTCTCGCTTCCCAAATCCCCCAACTACCCATCCTCCCTGCTACCCCCCTCCCCACCACCCACTGAAGCAACCCAATCTTGCCAGTATCCCACTCCCTCCCCCTAACCCACCCCAACAAAGCCACACATTTCTTAAAGACACAAACATCTTGCGTGCCGTGTACTTTCATGGGGGTACACCCACTGGGGGACATCTCCAGAGGGCAGCACCGTGTCTTCTCCCCTCAACGTCCATCCCCTGTTCTGGCATCAGGGACCCTACTCAGGGGGAGAATGAGTCTATGTCATTCGGACATGCACTCTGTTTCTCTATCATATCTCTAGCTGCTGGACTCTGGCACAATTATTGCCTCCCGTCGTTAGCTCTCTCAAGTGATGACCCTCCAGACACGCCAGGGCTGCCGCCTCCGTTCCTCTGCCATTTTACAGATCTAAGAAACTCTTCCGCCAGATGAGGTTTAGTAAAGAATTGCTGTCTCCCCTGGTGCGTTATCCTTAATTTGGCTGGGTAGAGCAGTGCATAATCAATCTGTGCTTCCCGTAGTTTCTTTTTCACATCTAGAAATTTACGTCTTTCCTCTTGCACCATTGGTGTAAAGACCAGATAGATTGAAAACGCATTGCCATCATAATTCAAAGTCTGTTTTTGCCGAGCCGCCCTGGTCTCGATAATTTAGTAAGACTATGGGGGGGGGGGTGCCCGGCGCCAGTCTCGTTCCAAGGGATCTGTGGGCACGTTCGACTATAAACTGCGACGAGAACGCCTCTGCTCCGATTAGAAGTGTTCAGCCAGGTATCCTATATATCATGTTAAAAAATTTTCTCCTGTTCTTTTCTTTCTTTGTTATAATAATCTCTTGTTCTGGTGAGGGCAACACAGTTTGTATTCACCTTTATCAGTAACCATTATGATTTATTTCTTGTGTTTCCGATATATTTTTGATTATTTTAACTACTAACTCACCACATCATTCAGCACCTTGTGGATTTCACAGCTCAATTAATAACACAATCGGTGATTTGCGATACCACTGTAAGATATGACCCGCCTAAGGACTTGTTCACTATTTACACCAGTATATACTTATTTGTAAGTTGCTAGTCTGTTCACTATGAAAATTTGAACAGTCGTTTCTGCTTTAACAGCTTGCCCCTGAGGAAGGGACACCATTGTCCTGAAATGCATCGGGCACCGCATAAAAAGTGACGCGATGAATTTTACAGATTGAAGAATGTATTTCTCTGTTTAAAAGTTATCAATGGATTTCATGATTTCTATGGACCAGTGATTTATGTATTGTTTTAGTAAAATGATATATCAGTATTCATTAAGCAATTGTTGGAATAAATGAAGAGAGATAAAATATCAAATACATTAAGGAATAACGGATGATTTGTTTGATTTAAATATTTGTTGTTCACGCAGTACGTATTGCATCATTTAGCTGATCCTAGTAGAGAGTCCTAACGGACTATACATGCACAGTGCACAGCGTGTTCTGCCTCCTTTGGTAGTTTTTCTATTTAATGTCATTTAGCACTTGATAGACAGCAAGTGCGACGCTGCGGCACCATTGTAAGAATTTTCCCACATTTATTTGACTTGTTTGTGAACATTAGGAGTGAGCTTCCAACCCCCTTCATTTACAGGGCAAAGGAGGAGCCATTTTTATTCTTAAATTGTGGCACCACCGCCACACTGCGCCTGAAGAGTGGAGGGATCTGGCAGGGTGCTATGCAGTGGGCCTCTTTGCAGAGTATCTTGGGCCATCCCGATAGGAAGCCCTATGCACTAGAGTGAAACATTTGAACTGGATCCTCTCTTTAATGGGCAGACAGTGTAGCTCCTTAAGGTAATGACTGATATGGCCCCCCCTGTGCATTTAGTACCAAGTGAAGTGAAGTGTCTGTGGCTGGTAGTCTGGAAGACGCACATAAAGAGAAGTAGAAGAATCTAGCTAGGATGTGAGGAGAACAGGAATGACCTTTTCTGAGCCAGACCAAGAGTAGACATAATGTCTTCATAGACTCGAGAAGTCTGAAGCAAGCGCAAACCACCCAAAGGAAATTAAATTGTCAAATGTAATCCCCAGATTATGCACAGACGTCCATGGGGACAGATGTGGGAGGGATAAGATGAGGCCAGCAGTCTCCATCCCAATCAAGTGAAGAAGAACCAAATAGCAGAATTTGTGTTTTTCTGGTGTTGCACTGTAGATTGCTGTGTCACATCTGCTGGAAAAGTGCTTTTAGGCCGGACTTAAACTAGCTGTCGGCATTCGTCACGTTCTTATCCAATGGTAGCAGGATCTGCGTATCATCATTGTAGGACACGATCTTGACACCAAAGGATTCCACTAATGACTCTTGGGGGGAGGGGGGGGGGTGGAGGTCATATAATCATTAAAAAGTACCAGACTCAAAGCAGAGCCCTAGGGAACCCCAAATTAAAAAAAATTGGAGGTCGTGGTGAATGTTGGCATCCAGACCGATTGGCTTCTGCCTGTTAAAAAAGAGAGGAGCATGTCATGAGAGACAGTGTCAAAAGCCACAGCTACGTCTAATAATATCAACACGACCTGCTCCCCTTGGTCCACCGCCATCTTGATGTAATCAGTGACCTCTGTAGTTTCCGTACTGAAACCAGACTGGGATGGGTACAAAAGCTGGCCCAGCTTGAGAAAATTAGAGAACTCTATGTTAGTTCCTTTTTCCAGTATACTAAGAAAAGCAGACAATAGGGATATAAGTCTGAAATTTAGTCAAAATTGATCTATCTGCCAAAGCGGCATTGTTAGAACTCGAGGTCTCTAGTTGGCAGAGGTAGGTACCTTTGTCCAAATAGGGACCCTTGCTTCTAGTCAGGGTAAGGGGGATACAACCTTTACATAGCCCCTGCTCACCACCTTGGTAGCTTGGCACGAGCAGACAGGCGTATCCCAAAGGAAATGTGTAAAGTACTTGAAAAAAAAACCTCAAAGTAACACAGTAAAAATACCACAAATGGACACCACACCAATTTAGAAAAATTAAATATGTTTATCCAAACTTAACAAGACCAAAACAACAAAAATCGAACATACACAGTTAATAATATGACTTTCAAAAACTTTCAAGAACTTGTACCATAGAAAACTATGGATGCGTGACTTTTACACAAAGTACCTGTAGTTGCGTCAAAATTCACAAGGCCAAACAGCCGCAGAGTGAAAAAGCATTGAAAACAAAGAGATGCATCAGTTCCTGATACCTTAGGGAGGCGATGTGACAGTTCTGTTGCACGCAAGAGAAGTGATGTGTCGAATCCGGTCTGTAGGGGTAAGTGATGTGGCGATTCTTCGTGACGGTCCCGGTCCGCAGATGATGCATCAAGAAAACTTGCCATAAACTCTGCCTATTAAACATATGGGAGGCCAAGGACTTAACCCAAACCGAGCAATCATGGGTATCGCTAGGAGGGCTCTGGCAAAGTGAAACATTGCACAGAAGTGGGGATAAGGAGAACCTCCACTATTACAGGGATGGGTAAGCGATATGGATAGAGCTATGATAGCAGAGAAGGATGTATTCAAGAAAAGAGGGTGCCCCAAAAAATATGACCGAAAATGGACAGCCTGGATAAACACAGAGGAGAAATATACCTGTCCCCCACAGTCGAACTCTGCGGGAGGGAGGAGGGATTACAAAACTGGTAATTGTGACAAGACAGTGATTTATGTTCAATATTGATGTACTTCAGAAAATGTGCGTACGCTGCGGCTAAATGATGTCAAATGACTAATTGTACCACTGTGATTTTGTGGTTTTGTTCAGTAAAAAGATTAAAAAAAAGAAAACTTGCCACACAGGTGCACTGCATGGAAATCAAGGTTGTGTTGGTAATGATTGGAAATTCTCCTCGCGCCATAGAGATGCGTCGGAAAAACAGCTGCAAGAAGAGCGATGCATCGGTTTTGTAGTTATTCAAGTTCCTTCTCTCTTCCAGCTCCCAAACAGCAGCAACAACCTCCAGAGGTCCAATATTGGCACAGGCACCTCCTGGCAGGTCAGAACTCACAGCAGCAGAGTTCAGGGGAGCCGGGGTGAAGTCTTTGTGTCCCTGAGACTTCAGAATATGAGGCCAGCACACACAGGCCCTTGGAGATCTCCTTCAAGCAGGGGACACAGCACACAGCAAAGTCCTTCTTCTTTTCTTGGTAGAAACAGCAGCTGCATGCCTACCCCAAACAGCACACAGGAAAGGGGCAGTGCTTCTCCTCTGGCTCTCCAGCTCATCTCCTTGGCAAAGGGTCCTCTTGAATTGCAGGGATGATCTAAAAGTCAGGGGTCTGGGCCCCTCTTTTTATATAGTAAATCTCTTTGTTCTCTCCTGGCCCAGGGCTCTGAGCTCAGTCCAAACCAGCTCACAACATTCCAGACACTCTGGAGCCACTGCACCTCCCCAGCCCCTGTCACTCCAAAGCCAGACAGTCAATACACAACCCAGCAGAGGCACACAGGATGGCTAAGCAAGAAAATAACTACTTTCCGAAAATGGTATTTTCAAACACAGAATGTAAAAATCACCTTTCCTAAAAGATGCATCTTTAGATTCTGAGTTCAGGCATACTAAACTTTATTTTCCTACCTAATTTCCAGAGGTAGTTATGTTTATAAGATGTTATAAGCAAACTCCCCATTCTATCCTATGGGAACATATAGCCTTGCAATAGTGAAAAACGAAATCGGCAGTATTTCACTTTCAGGACATGCCATACACATCAGGGCATGTCTTACCTTTCGCATAACTACACCATGCCCACAGGGATACCTTGGGCCTACATAAGGGGTGACTAACATGTAAGAAAAAGGAAGGTTAGGGCCTCACAAGTGGGTGCACTTACCAGGTTGACATGTAGTTTACAAACTGCGCACAGGCACTGCGGTGGCAGGCATGAGTTACCTTTTCAGAGCTACTCATGTGGGTGGCACAATCAGTACCGCAGGCCCACTAGTAGCATTTGATTTACAGGCCCTGGCATACTCAGTGCACTTTACTAGGGGCTTATCAGTAAATCAAATATGCCAATCATGGATAACCAATTGACAGAGAGAGCATATGCACTTTAGCACTGATTAGCAGTGGTAAAGTGCCCAGAATCCTATAGCCAACAACAACAGGTCAGGAAAAACTAGGAGGAAGAAGCAAACATGGAGATAACCCTGCAAAAAGGGTAATTTCCAACATATATTGGTTAAGCTTGTTTCCAAAAGCTAGGAACAGTTGCAGATGGAATAGAACTGTTCAGGAGAAGGTTTAAAACAGGGTTGATGGTATTCAAACTGGCAGACCAAATGTAAGGAGGACAAGGGTCGACAGAAGAGGCAGCCTCACAAAAGGAGCAAGAAGAGATTTAACAGCCACGGTCCAAATCACTTCTTTGGGATATTTCTAACAAATGCTGGAATTACATGTCTTCTTTTCTAAATTTGATGTGCATTTCTGTTTGTAGAAATCCAAGTGCAGCTTTCACACCATATTGCTCCTTTGTGGCCCAATTATCCAATTAAGGTCAGCATGCCAGCTATAAATACCAGGCCTCTTCAAACCATTTTTAGCATTCCGGTGGGCAGAGGCATGCAGGAAGGCTGCTGTGGACAGTTTCAAGCAAAGTAAATTCTTCTGTCAGGACGCTTAGGACCTATTGCATTAAGGCAAAGTTCCTTTTAAGAAAGCTAGTGTTATTTAACTAGTGTTATCTAATTAGTATTCTCTGTCTTATTGTCCATAAATATCTCTCCACAACCATGAAGTATTAGGAGTATCTGCTGAGGTAAAATAACCTCTATTTTTGCTGTTTATATTTGTCAATGTGTTGGAGTTTTTACCACTCACCCAGAAAGCATAACTTCCCTCTCTATGGATACACACTGATATATCTTGTTTGTTATTATAAGTGGCCTGATAGAGTCTTTCTCGCAAGGCAGTGTCCTTCAATTTCCATTGTCATTTAAAATTCACCTTTATTCAACACTAAAATTCCCTTTTTTAAGACTACCTACCTTAGAGTACAGTTTTCTAGTAATTTCAGAGTGCTACGCTTCACTCCATAGTCCTCCATGCAAAGTAGTGTCCTTGATTTTTTTAGGGTTTACTTTTCTTGGTTTCACTTACACAATTTTCCTACCGTAACCACCAATATTTCTATCTGTGTTTTTTTGAGTTTGTCACATTCGGTGTTGTGGGAGCAATTGAGAAAAGTATCACCAGCCAACTTTCTCTATTTCCTTCCCAGGTGTAGGCTTAAAGAAGGAGCCTATCACCACCGACCATCTTGATCAAAGTGTGCTCATAGATGAAGATGGGTGAGTAAACCCACCCCTACCCCTTTTTTCTTTTGGCAAGACCTAAGAGACTAGGGTCCCAATAGTTTTGGTCCTGACGAAGGCCATTGACCATTAGGGCTGGTATAGGTTGAAACATGTTCACCTGTTCACCAGGTGTCATGGATCAGTGACTTGTCCACTCAACAGCACCCCTGTTTGTAGTTTTATCCCTATCACTCCTCTTCTTTCACTGAGTAAAGATTTACCTACAAGAAAGGAGATAATTTTAACTCCCTCACCACTGTCGATATGGTGGAGGTGGAGGTTATGCAGTCACTTCAAGAACGGGACACTTAAGTGACAGGCCCAATGATGACGCAATTCACCAAACAACTCTAAGCGGAGGTTACATGCACTCCAGACTGATCATGTGCTTGAGGGTCTCAAAAGAAATTATCCTGGAGACTCTGGTACTGAGACCATTGTGGTTCACTCCCCCGTCATGGATTGATAACCTGTTAATACTTTTCTCCAGTATATTAGAAAAAGCAGGTAATAAGGAGATAGGCCTGAATGTACTCAAAAGTAATCTGTCTGCTGAAGGCTTTTTCAATAGCGTAATCTGTTGAACTTGTTTCCAACAGCTAGGAACAGTTACAGATTGAATACAACTATTCAGGAAAAGGTTTAAAACAGGGTTGACGGTATGCAGACAGGCATACACAATTTCAGGAGGACAAGGGTCGACAGAGGAGCTAGACCTACATGGTTTCAAGGCCTGTCCAGACTCCTCCAAGGAAATGGTGGAAAACTCTCAAAGGGAGAAAGAAGACATTTCAGTTGGTTGGAAGGCAGATCATCTATCTAACCCGACTCTAGGGCTCTGTCAGTACACATGGAATTAAGAGCTTCCATATTACCAGTAATCTTACTGTCAAAGAAAACTGAAAGTTGGTCAAACAAATTAGGAGAGCCACAACCAAACTCTTCCTGGACCTCCCTGGATAAACCCACATCGCTCCCTACGTCAGGGAACTTCACTGGCTCCCTGTACAGAAAAGATGCCAGTTCAAGCTCCTGACCCATGCATGCAAGGCCCTACACAACTGTGGGCCCTCCGACTTGAATCGCTGCCTGAACTTCCATCAACCCGCAAGACACCACCTTGAAAAGTAGTGTCATTCAACGATAATTGGATTGACCATTATACAGTCCCAGACATATGACTTGGATAAGAGGTGAAAAACTGGGAAAAGGGGACATTTTATGTTTATGGATTAAAGGGATTTTGTATGTGAAGAGAGTGCTAGCACTATTCGTAGTTTTAGCACAAAAGTAAAAATTGGACTTGGCATGCAGTCCAAATTATTATTTAAACTAGGCCTGGGCATAATCCAAATTAGGATTTTTAACCATACCTACATGAGTAGTACAAAATGTGCCATGCCAACATCACTGGAGACATTTTGTGCTTAAAATGAATAAACAAAATCCATCATTTCCTTCATGTAACTTCAGTGTTCAGATTCCCAAACGGTCCTGAAAGTCCAAAAGAGGGCTCATTTGAAGCTTGAATCCAAGTCAGGGCTCCAGGAGGTAGAATACATTCTTTCAAATGGCCCCCTCTGTCACTCAGTGGCACAGGTTACAAAAATTAGTAGTGCTCAGGCAATCACAATCACAATCACAATCACAGGGTGAGGACACTGGGGCTTAGCTTCCATGTGCTATGTCTGATGGGAACCTGTAGTATAGACAGGCCTCCCCTGCTTGGTGGGATAGGAAGCTCTGACTGGGCCCCAGGTCATAGCCAGCAGGCCTGGGGTTGGAAGCCCACAGCCGTGGGCTCTCTCTCATGGCCTGCTGTGTCATTTGGAGCCTGGAACGGAGAACTACTGGCCCAGGATAAGAAGCTCTGATCGGGCCCTGGGCCAGAGCTTTGACTGGCTCGAGGTGGGAGCCCCAGGCTCCCTTCTCCAGCCCATCATTTCAAAAAGTGCCTGGGACAGGCTCTGCAGGCCTGGGTAAGTTTCCCTTGCTCATCCTGAGCTGAAAGCTCTGACCTGGCTCCGGGTCAGAGCCCTGCAGGGCTAAGGGGTGTAAGACCTTGACCCTGGGCTCCATTCTATTTCCTGCCGTGTCTCAGAGTGCGGCTGATGGGGACCCACAGGTTTGGGGAGGCCTCCCCTGCTTGTACGGGTTCAGAAACTCTGACTGGACACCGGGACAGAGCCCCAGCGAATCCAGTAGAAGAAGCCCAAGGCTCTGGACTCCGTTCTGCCACCCGCCGTTTCACAAAGAGCCCAGAACGGGGTCCTACAGGCCTGGGGAGTTTTCACCTCCTTGTCCAGGCTCAAAAACTCTGACAGGACCCCAGGACGGAGCCCCACGGGCCCGGGTATGGAAACCCCAGGCCCATTGCTTCCGCCTGCTGTGTCGCAAAGTGTCTGGGATGAAGTCCTGCAGGCCCGGGTGGTTTCCCCTGCTTGTCTGGATTCAGAAGCTCTGATTGGGCCATGGGGTTACATTCCCTGGCCCTGGGCTATATTCCCTAGCCCGCCATGTCTCAAAGTGTGGCAGATGGGGGCCTGCAGGCACGGAAAGATATCCCCTGCTTGTCTATGTTCAGAAGCTCTGACCGTGCCCTGGGTAAGAGCTCCAGCAGGCCATGGGTTGGAAGTCCCAGGCCCTGGACCCTCTTCCCCAGCCCGTAGTGTCACAAAGTACCTGAGCCTGGGCTCTGTTCCCTGTCCTTGCATTTCTCAAAATGCCACAGATGTGGGTCACAAGGCCTGAGAAGGTCTTACCTGCTTGTCTGGGTTCAGAAGCGTTGACCCGGCCCGGGTCAGAGCTCCTTGAGGCCCATATCCCCTTTCTTGATAACCAGCTCTAGCTCTGAGAACCTGGACCTTAAAGTCCCTGTTGCTTCAAGGGCAAGCAGAATCGTTTTTCAGAATTCATAGTGCAATCAGAGGGCCGTCCTTCTAGTGCCCGGTTATCTGGTCTTTATGGACCTTGGATATCTGGTCATGCGCAATGAGTTCCTATGGCGTGACTTGATGGCAGGGTACCCCTTGAAGTCCTGATGAAGACTCAGTTGAGTCTTCAAGTCCAGACATGGATCCAGGAGGTCATAAGAATTTTCTCTGATTGCTCTTTGTGTTACTTGGCAGAGCTAGTTCCCATTCACAAAAAGGGCAGAAGGGACGACCCTGTGAATTACAGGCCTATAAGCCTGATGGATACCTTTCAAAACGTTTATGCAAAGCAAATCTTGGGCAAGTAAAATGACTGGGGATTGCAGAATGACATACTTTTATCCTGCCAGGCTGGCTTCAGACTAGAAACAAGTACAATCAACCAAGTTTTTAGACTCTTAAGCCTAGCTTGGAAGTACACAAAGTTAAAACTTTCATATATTTCAAAGCAGCTTTTGACTCAATCCAAAAGATCTTTTATTGGGAACTTTACATCAGCAGGGAGTGCCAGAGGAGATTTTAAAACAGATTGTAAGGTATCCAGGAAGGTAACTTAGCCATGGTACGCTGGGGTATAGGGAAGGAACTTACAGAGGAGATTCCTGTCAGGAGGAGTGTGCGCCAAGGCTGCATCCTGGCACCAACCCTCTTTTTACTTAATGTGAATGACCTGGTCCAGCACTTACAAACATCCTCCCATGAGTCACTGAAGCTTGGAGGAGCTCATATTTGCACCCTAATGTTTGCTGATGAAACAATATTACTGTCTCACACCCCTAGGGGGTTACAAAACTTATTTGACAGTCTTAGCCATTATTGCAGACTAAAGGGTCTTGACGTAAACCCCACCAAGACTAAATATATGGCAATTAGACCACACAAAAGTTTTAGAAATAAAATAGTCTTGAACCAAGTGCCACTGGAGTGTGTTTCCAATTTCATATACTTGGGGGTTACACTTGATTCAAAACTGTTGTGGAACCCGTAAATAAACAAGGCTAGGACAAATCTATTGCAAAATTCTATCCCTATAGTTAAGAAGCAAAGAAAATGTCAAAGGCCATCACTCCGGCTCTGGAGGTCTACAAATTCAGGGCCCAAACTGCTGCCCTTTATGGAGTGGGGTAAATCTAAACCCTTTAATAGTTGGGGTAAATAAAAGGATGAGGATATTTATGACACTCCCACAAAATACCAGAGTGATTCCGTTAACATATGATATCAGCATTAAAAGATTGGAACACTTGGCTATATGGAGATCATTGGCCTACTGGGTTAGAATCTGGACCATCGAGGAATTAAAAACATATAGGGGACATTGCATTAACTATTGAAACTTGATGTCCATTTCACTTTCCCCTGGCTCATCCATGTCCGAAAATGGTTCCTGGAGTTGGGACTGAGTAGGTTTTGGGCTAACCACAGCCTACTGACGTCAGATTCAAAGAGCGAGATTAAAACATTTATTGGAATGTTATCCTGCACAGAGTCACTTTAGGCTGTACATCAGGGAGACACCACACAATTTCTGCCTATCAAAATTTTGCAGCGTTTTAAGCATTTTTTGGATGAGATCGAACCTCAGTTAGCAAAGACACTTTATTTGAAAATTAGATATGAGACATTACAGACAAACTCCTTTAAAGCCAAGTGGGCCATGCATCAGACTACGGCAAGAGACCCCAAGTGCACCCTATGCTCATTAGGCACAATGAAGATATTGCACATATCTTATTCTTTTGCCCTGTATATGCAATTCCAAGAAGAAAATGGATCAAGCCATGGTGTCAGAACTTGAAAATCAGGAAATATCTAGAGGCGCTGAGAATATTAAAATCAGGCAGCTCACAACCCATTGTATTTGGTGTTATTAGATTTCTGTTGGCTTCTAGTTACCTAAGGAACAAAAGAGGGCTCAAATTTGTATGTAACCATATTACAATCATGCTCTAGCAATTGGTTCCTAACAGATATGCCTCAATTTAAATAATATTCGATTCTCTCTCTTAGTATAATTTGATTGAACTTACATTATTTAGAAAAAAATTCATTGGCATTTGGTGAATGTTTTATTATATTTTTTATTTCTTAGTACAATTTTTATTAAATGTCTTGTTGGTCTGTTTTAACTGAGTAGGCATTTGCACTTTATATTTATATTAAATGAAGATGATTAATGCACTACAGCCCTTCAAAATTTGAAATTTGAATCTGTATAATTCTAATGTATCTGACTTTCTAGTGAAATTATTGTAATATCTGTGCTTGATTGGAATTTTTAGTGATATGTTCTTTTATGATTCTTTTAATCGAAATAAAGCTTGAATTGATTGAGTTACTTGGCGAGCACTGTTTGTAAGAAAAGATGGTAGACTTACCCCGGATTAATTTGGACTGGGTCCTTGAGACCTCACTGTTGTCCGGTCATTCCCACCTTGGTGACTCTAAGGGCCTGAGTTTGCAGCTGCCTTCCAGCCCTGTCGGAATGGGCCTTTCCTCGAAGCCTCGCTTTTCGCTATACAGCCCTGGATGCCAAGATGACATCCTGTGCATAGCGTCCTGCTTGGGGGGATGGTCTGGGGAGGAGGGTGCTGTTTTTAGCCATCGCACTACTGTGATCATGATGGCAGGGCTCACTTGGAAGTCTCCATAACTACTCATTTGACTCTCCGTGCCCAGCCTGGCCTCCAGAAGGTTGGATGTGTTTGTTCCAATGGCCCGCTTTAATTTAGTGTGCATATATTACAAGAATGGCAGGTAGCCTATCTCTGGATTATGAGAGACAAGGTCTAAGATAACCGCCTTATCCCCCGTCTTTCTCAACAGGTGCTGCGAACGCCAGGGTCACCCACCCTGGGGACCCAAGGCCCTGAGTCTGTGACTTGCCATCCAGCCCTGTCTGATGGATATTTCCCCTGAGCCTTGCTTTCCAGAGAGCAGGTAGGGGTGCAAAACTGAAATCCCTGTGCAGGGCAGCCAGTATAGCAAGCACTGTGCTTTGATTGATTGGGCACACTTGGTCCACTTTGTGAGAAGTTGGCCTGGCATATGCTTTCCACTATTCTAGTGGGCACCTTGCACCAGTCCAAACGACCCTTATTGATGGTAGGTTTAAGACAACCTTAATAGAAAGATATCCTAGTGGTAGCTGTGGAGAGCAGCCTTCAGGCTAAGTCTTGGAAGAATGTAAAGCAGCTTGTTTTACCAGTCTATAATCTTCTGAATGACCAAATGAAAGGAAAACCACACCAGGTGTATATATAAAATATATGTATTTATTCTAAACACATCCCTCTAGTCTCTTTATGAGGCTAGAGTCAAAAGTACAATTCAATAACTTAATTAGCAGACAGTAAATTAGCACAATATACGTTGAGTTCAATGGGGCGTACTAAACCATATACTAAGAAAGTGGTATGAGAACCATGACAGACATAGAGACCAGGCCTAGAGCCTGTAGAACCGCTGGGGCCACCGGGAACCACCCAAAGTAGAGACACAGGTGCCCCACTGGGGACGCATGCAGTGTCTAAACACAGCTGCGATTCACTATTGACTTCTATAGAGAAAGTTGTGATTAGAAATTTAAAGATTAAGGACACTTTGGAGAGGACTTGGAGCAAACCCCTTTAGAACTAGGAGGGTCTCTGGTCAACACCCATGGGAGCACCGGAGTACTCGAGTCACATCACCCAGGGAAGCCGGGTGCATAGGTGTCTTTTTGTGTAGGGTTTCGTCGTCGATTTCAATTGCTAGCTGCTGAAAAATGCTGCAGGCAACCAAGTGGCAAGTGTCCGGGTGGATCCAAGCCTGGATCAGAGATGTGAAGAACCTGAAAGCAGAGGGGACAGAGTCTGGGTCAATTGCCAGTGACCAGGGAGGCGATGAGCGAATGCCCACCGATGTCGGGTGCTTGCAGGTGAAAAAGATGAAGCTTGACTCTTCAGTGATGAGGACCAGGAGGCATCGAGAACCAGGCGCTGGATTCGAGCTGTCCTGCAAAGGAAGTCATGTGCTGCGGTGTCGGTTTCCGGATTGGACCCAACAAGCATTGGCAACAGCAACCCACACAGAAAGCAGAGATTGGCTTTGGTGCAGACCAGCAAGGTCTGATGGACTCACCTCTTGTCATGGCCCCACTGGATTCTCACCAGTGGATTTGCCCTTGGCCCCAGTGGGGCCCTTTGAATCAGTTTCTGGTTCCAGGCTTGCTCCAGTCCTAAATCCAAAAACTTTACCGGAGTCCAGTCCAGATGCACTGTTCCCAGTGCCACTGATGCCCATTGACTAAGCCAACTTTATTGCAAGTCCTAATTCCAATACGGAGCCGGACTGTCATCGTCCAATGTAGACTCTGGCGCTGACTGGACCAAGACATTCTGGGTCAGAGACAGTGCCTCCATTTTTTGACAGGCCCTGTGAGGACTTATGCCTAGGGCAGATCTGACAATCCAAATGGTAACTCTGACCCACTTGCAGAGTCCTTGACTGAGATAACTGGTATGAGGAACTGGCTGAGGGCAGTGGTCTGTACACCTAACTAGACACTGGCACTGTCTCTCCTATTGTGGCTATGGAGGAAGGTGTGTAGGGCGACTGAGGTCTTGGACCTGACACTGCCCTCGGTGGCAGTCAAGACCAATGTCTTAACAGAAGTGCTTCAACCTGGGGTATCCCCACGGAATCTCTCATCCTCGTCTGTGAAGCCCACACAGTGGCCTGGGCGAAGCCCTGCACAGGGATTCCTGTGTACAGAATGAACGTCCACTGCCCCCCTTCTGGGGTTTCAGCTTTCCTTACTCAGCACCGCCACCCCAGATAGGCTGGTCATGCAGGTCTCAGCTTCCAAGGTTAACCCTAGCATGTGCCCTACTGCGTTACTGGATAGGGAATCCAAATGGCTGGACACCTCTGGTAAGATAATTTCCTCTTCCACCAGCCTTGCATTTTGGTCCGTGAATACCACATGCCTCTTGGGCTGGTACACCTACACAATGTGGGACTCAGTCATACAAGTGCTGCCCATGTTCTCAGAAGGCCCCAAGCCATCCGTATTCAATCTATTGGCAATGACTAGGATGCAGCAAAATTCACTATGCACTGCAAACTAGACACAACAGACTTGCAGAGTAGAGTGATTACTTCATTGGTGGTGCTCCGTCACCTTGCCTGACTGAGAGCCAAGGCCAACTGACTTCTTTGGAGATGTCCAGGCATCCCTTATGGACATGCCCTTTAGTGAAAAGGCGGATTCAGCATTTGAGCGCTTCAAGGACCGCAGGGCCACCAAATGGTCTTTGGGACTTTCCCTGGCCCCACGCCAGCCTCATTCTGCCTTCTGTGGATACGGTATGGGTTAGATCCATTTACAACCAGCCACCATGGTCAACAGACTCCCCTTCCTTTCATGGCCTTGGACACAGCTCCCACCAGTTTTGTTGCACCCAAAGCCAGAGATCAGTCCAGTAGTCGAACCCCATGGAAGCAGCAGCTTCCAAACCTCTTTAACATGCCTTAAACAAAATCATGTGTAGACGGTTGGCAGCAGGATCCAGCACCACTTGTCCCGCTGGCAATCCATAACTTCTGACAAGAAAGTGCTCTAAATCTTTCACCAGGGCTACATCCTTCCATTCATGGACACCCTGCCACCCATGCCATCGTCCTCGGATCGCCTGATGGAATATCATTTTTCCCTGCTGCATCATGAAACGCAGGCTTTTTGGGCCAAAGGGGTGATCAAAAGGGTGCCGACATCAGATACTGGTTGTGAATGTTGTTCCTGCTATTTTCTGATGCCGAAGAAGGATGGAGGCCTCCACACTATTAAAAAATCTGCATCCTATCAGCTATTTCCTGAGAGAGAAATTCAGGATGCTCAAGTCCTATCTGTGCTTGATCTTAGAGACTAGGTGGTAGAACTGAACTTGCAGGACATATATTTCCATGGACCTGCCCTGCCGGTCCACAGATGTTGCCTGCGATTTGTGGTAGGCTATAAGCATTTTCAGTTCACTGCGCTCTCCTTGGGACTCACCAGCACCCCATGAGGGATCACATATGTGATGGCGGCAGTCACAGCCCATCTACAGAGGTCAGGGGTTCCAGTCTTCCTCCTACCTCACTGACTGGCTGTTGAAGGGGAGCTCTCCCCAGGCAGTTGTCACCCACCTCCAGACTATGGCAGATCTCCTACATTCACTGGGGTTCACAATCAATATGCTAAAGTCACACCTGACTCCCTCTCAAACACTCCCTTTCTTCTGAGCCATTCTGGACACAATGCAATTCCTTACCTGTCCTCCTCCTCCGCAAGCCTAAGATATTCATGCTATGATACTGTTTAAAGCTCTATCCTGTATTTCAATGAGACTTACTCAGGCTATTGGGTCTCTTCGCCTCCTGCCGATAAAGCATGCCCGCTGGCATAAGCGGGCTCTGCAGTGGGACCTGAAGTCCTAATGGGCGCAGCATCCAGGGAATCTCTCCAACCTGGGCCAGATATTGGAGGGCTCTGAAAGAGCCCTGCCGTGGTGGGTGGTACAAAAGGGGGTGGTGATGGACGGAGCCCTGCCGTGGTGGGTAACACACTGTGATCAGATCAGGAGCAGACCTCTCTCCTTCACCCACCCATATCACACAGTAGTGACATGCGTCACTTCCAGTTTGGAGCTGCCAACTGGGAGAAGTGGAGATCAGAGAGCTCAGGTCTCCGGCTGAGTCTCCTGAGTCTCAGTTCAACATCAGCTTATTAGAATTGAGAGCAATTCCTTTGGCATTGAAAGCCTTCCTTCCATTCATCAGGGGTGAGTATGGTTCATGTGTTCATGGACAACACAACTACAATGTGGTACTGCAACAAACAGGGTGGGTAGGGTTCTGGCCCCTCTACAAGGAGGCTCTGCGCTTCTGGACATGGGTGGAATGTCAGGACATTTTTTCTGTTTGTGCAACACTTGGCGGGGTCTCTGAATGCCAGGGCAGACGAACTGTGCCGTTGATGCCTCAAGGATCACAAATGACATCTAGCTCCAGAGGTGGTGCGAGTAATATATGGATTACGGACTTTAACAGGTAAGTAAACAGAAATAAATAAAACAAATTTCGTTGGGCACTGCAACACATTTGGTGATGCAGTGCACACAACAAAATTAGTTTTATTTATTTATATGTTTACTTACCTGTTAAAGTTCGTAATCCATACATTACTACCCCCCTCCCCACGTCACCGCCCTGCAGGTACACCTACTACCGGCCGCGGCTGTAAATGCTGTCTCAAAAACATCTGCATAGAAAGATATTGAGTTTGGTATCAAACGCCCTAGAATCATACCTCTACACCAGTAACTGGTGTAGGAGGTATGATTCCACCCTTCTGAAACGAGCTTCGTGGAGTAAGTGGTCTTACCGGTGCCAGCCTTCTCGACCCGGACAGCACAAAGGGACGCTGCCGACCAGAGACACATTTCTGCCCTCCTGCTGCTGAGCCAAGATAGAGCAGAGGAAGGCAGCACAATAGGCATTCTGTCACAGGGAGGTGTGACCACCTCCCAGACAGGATTTAGTGTATTGGGCTGGGTTGGTGCACTCTGAGAGTGCCTGGAAGTCTGCAGTTGGGCCACATTTGATGTCCCTGTACATAGTCCAGCTCAAACCAGTTCTGGGAGCCATTGTCTACTGCTCTGGCACGAAAATGGACAACGGACATGGGTGTAGCCACCCCTCTGTCCTTCCCCTCCCCTGATTCTGTCCAACCTTCTCCTGTGGGTATAAAATGGGTTACCTGACTACAGGACATTAGATTTTACGTGGACACGATTCTACAAGAAGAAACCACTGATATTCGACCTTCTGGACACCTTGGACTTCGCTGGAACTCGACTGAGCTCGACTTCGTTCACCTTTCCGTCCGAAGCTTAGTTTGTGCCTTTGCGCCATACAGGCTCTGTGCAGAACCTGTTGTGCACTTCAGACAACGAAGAATCTCCCTTGGAGTAAAGGAGTCACTCCCCTACTTCACAGGCACCTAACTGCAACTGACCGGTCTGCTGCTCATGAGCTCCTGCGGATTCTGAAGATTTCAGCAACACAGGAGGTGGGTTTCTGAAAGTCACTGAGGTCGATCTGCCCTCTCACTGGGTTTGAGGTCAGTATCCCTCGTGGGGGCTGCATAACCGAACCCCTGTGCACCGCCTCCATTTGCAGTTGCATATGCTTGTTGGAGATTCCCGAGCTTGTGCATTGGACTTCGTGTAGTCCTGACCCTGAGCACTATTTTGCACTAAATAACTCTAGCCTCCTCGCACCGTGTGATTCGTGGGCTGGTACTTTGCAATCTTGCTCGAGGTCCCCTCGCGACTCCTGGTCATTTGGCCTGTGGGTCCTCCTGAGGGTCAATTTGATTTCTCGTGGGCTTTCCTGGTTGCTCCAGATGTGCCCTGACTCCCCATTCCTTGGTGAGTCTCCTGGACCTTGCTGATCCACACCGTAACCTGCTTTTCCTTCCTGTGTGGGTTGCTTTTGCCAAGGCTTGTTGCTGCTCCCACCAGACACCGACCCCTCAGCACTAAACATCCATCGTGGGACAGCTCACCTCTGGCTCCTAGTCATCCTCAACGTCTCCTAATCCTCGTGGCTGCAGAGTCAAGCATCCCTTTGTTGTATAGGATTTAAGGACCCTAGTGTAATTTTCACGATTCCTTCCCTTATATAGGTATAAATCATCCTATCCTTATATAGGCATAGATATCATAACCATATTTAGACATAGCTCTTGCAGCCCAAATACGGCATGGCTACTTCCACTAGTTCCAAAAATCCACAACAATTTCTTGGAAAACTCGCCTTCAGCAGTCAGGGACTTCCCCTTGCTTGAATATTGATTTGTCCAAGAACTCATGGAGTTTTCAAAGAACTGAGACTCTTTGATGACGTTATTATGTCCAACCTTACGTCAAACTCGGCACCGTCAAGGTATAAATATGCCCACACTTGCCCTAGCAAACACACAGTGGTTTGGAGCAGTTCGACTATCTACTTGCCCGACGCATCTCGCTGCAGCAAGTGCCGAAGGAAGCCGACCCTCCAGCAGACGCACTGAGAGAGACGCTGTCTTTTCTCTTGCCGAGAAATCCAGCTCCAGTGTTTCCAAGCTACCCTTGAGGGTTGTTGGGAAATCGAGTCCTGAGACAGAGAGATACCAGACCTCCTTCATTCTAAATCAAGGTACGGAGCTGAATAGACCCTAAGAGAAATCTTGGCTAGATTATTGGCAAAAGAATACTAGATTCATGCTACACCTCACTTAATTCTTCCCTCGCACTAGACTTAGGTTAGGTACATCGGGGTAGGCGTATTTTAGAAACACCAGTTGAGTATTTTTTAGCTTCTTATTTTTTATGTATGTATTCTATGGCTTAGAAAACCATACCATGCTTTTACAGTATTCTTTTATAATACTCTTCTTGCTGTACGCATTATACTTTACAGCCAATATTACGATTGTAGCAGTTCATTTCCTCTGCATGAGAAAGAAGACTGTTCAATAAATACTTTTATTGAAAACGCCTGTCTCTCTATTTCTCTGCACCTCTGGTGAAACGAAGCATGCATGATTGACTGAGTGAAATATCTATCTATTGTTTCCACGACTCTGAAGATCAGTTTTATCTTGGGGAAACAAAGTTGTCATGTTTATGCGGTTGCCAGAAACTAATCCCTTCTTGTTTATTCTAGAAAGTTTCTAGCGACCTCTGAGCTAGCTGGCACTCACAATTAAGTTTAATATATTCGATAGAGACCTAGTAGACACCAGTCCTACGTCAACTCTATAGGATATATTATTCCAATGCGCAGAGCCTATTGGGAATATAGAAACTACACTACACCTTCTTCGCACCTGAAGCACCCAACATCGGTGGGCATTCATCTGCCGAGCCCCTGGTCACTCTGAAGTGACCCAGACTCTGTCCCCTCTGCTTTCAGGTTTCTTCCTTTCAGAAAACAGCTTGGATTTCACCAGCCTCTTTTCATCTTCACAGCAGCAGTACTTCTTCACAGCCTTTCATTGAGAACAACAAAAGTTTCCGACTCCACTTCAGGCCTATATACCTGGCTCCCCTGGGATAGGTATCTTGGGTACTACGGTATCAACGGGTGGGGTAGCTCTCTAAACTCTTAAGTTCCAAAGGGTTCACTTGAATTCATCCTAGAAGGGTACTTAAACTTTAAAAGTGTAAACCGCAACTTCCCCATAGAATTGTACGGAGCCTGCGGTTGTGTTCCCACACTGCACCCGACCTCCTTGGGGTCTCTGTCTACTCACCTTGGGTGTTTCCAGGGGGTCCCAGCGATTCTACATGCTCTAGACCTTGTCTTGATCTCAGTTGTAACTGTTATACCACTATTTTAGTATATGGTTGCTCTTCTCCTGGAGCCCACTGTGTATTGTGCTACTTACAACAGTGGCGGTGGGTCCATTGGGGGCGTTGGGGCGTTGCCCCACTAGCCATGGACAACCGCATTGTCTGCCAACACTGTCACATGCATTTTTTTAAAATAAATCTGATGATTAAAAATCGGAGCGCACTGCGCGCTACCGGCCCCGGGAGAAGCCCGACAGAACCGGGCATCGCATAGGAAGTGGGCCATGGGGGGCGGGGCTGCGGCAAAGAGTGGCAGCAGGCAGAGCAGAATAGCGGAGTACTGCACAATGCGCATGTGGAATCCAGGAGTAGTCAACAGTTCGACGGGCCCGCGCATGTGCACAGTGGGGTAGACCTCCCCCTCCCTCTATAGCACTCAGAGAACAGGCAGAGACCCGGGGCCCCGGTCTCATAATGGGCAGAATAGTATCCTGCCTGTAGCCAATCCTGGTGCAGTGTTGCTGTTAACGCTGCGCCAGGATTGGCTGCTGCAGCAGGATGGTGCCGCGCGTGGGTGTTGGCTGGCTACTGAGGGATGGCCAATCACCATATGGATATATCTGGCCATGTCGAGGTGATTCGCCATTTCCTACGCTGTCCGGGACGTCACCACGCGTGGCGCACTGCTGACACTGTGCACAACGACAAGTAAAGTGAAAGTGGAACTAGTAGTCAGAGAGAGAGAGAGAGTCACAAAGAGTAGACGCGTGACCAGTTCGTCGTTGTGTGTGTCTTAAACCAAGATTTCGGAGTCAGTGATTCACGCAACTCATCTTAGCAGAAGTACTCCTCACTCGGTGCTTCCCGGATGCAGTCTACCTGTAAGTAACTTAACTTTTCTGTACAGTCTTTGGAGGTGGCAAGTTATTCATCTGTAACGCGATCAGAGCTTTATGTCTGCGGCTATTATTACTTGCTGACTTTGGTACTGGGGAACCAGGTTGAATGGAGTCTCGGCGTCGGCTCAACATTCTGTGATTTTGGGCAAATGACTTAATCTTCCCGTGCCTACTAAAAAATTACTTTATACTTATGTAACGTAACTAGTGCTTATTGAAAGCGCTTCAATACCTTTGAGTCGAGCTTTTTGCTATATAAAACTGCAAAAAACAAATGGGACACTTTAAAGTCACACCTTCAGGAATTGCCCTTTTAGTGAAATGTAGTTAGGAATCATCAATGTGCCCTTCCTTGCCAGTCTATCTCTGGTGGAGCAGTTCTAGTACAGGAACTGTATTTACAATGAGGACTTCCAGTGTTCGTCAGGAATATAGAAAAATTCACCTTCATGAATCTTCGGTTTGTAGGGCGTGCGCTTTAAAATAATGATCTACTTAGAAACATTTGTACAGAAGATCGTCTGCTGCCCCTATATTGACCTAGCCTGTAAGTTATAGACTCTGGCGGCAGGAAGGGGATATCACGCCTCCAGTTCCTTATTTGCCTAAATGTGTGATCCTGAGCAAATCGCTTTGAACATCTCGTGCTTTTAATTCACAAATCTACTGTGGGTAACCTAGTCCCCTACAGTCCCTGCGGCGGAGGGGACCCCCAACCTTCGAAGGGGACCCCATCAACATAAGCCCATATCTGTGAGATATCGGGAGACTCCGTGGGAGCGGGGGGGGAGGATCGTCACATTCTGCAAGGACTCCCCCATCATTTTGTGTTACTCCACTGCATATCCACCAAAACGGTTAGCTAACTCAGAGTGGTTCTGGTCACAGTGTGCTCTGTATAAAAATCGGCTGAGTTATTCAACAGGGGAATACAAATCGAGTTTCATCTCAGCTAGGAGCGGCGCTGCGCACTCACACAAGGAAAGATGGTTTGCAGCTGAACCTGAAGGAAGGCCACTATGGTAACAAAAGCGAGGTAAGTGGGGTACTCCTGGCGACCGGTTATAGGACTCACATTCTTTCTGCATTTAGTGGATTGCATTCCTCCATGGGTGTGAATCTTTATTTTAATCATTCCACACATCAGCAAATTCTTGCTTCTCAGAGAACAGAATGCTGCATTTTGGAGCAGGGGCTAATAATTCAAAGCCCTTTTGATCGGACCGGGCGGGCATCATTGCAATATAAAATGCTCCTTGGGCCTGAAAGTCTACAAAAAATCATCGGTATACACAGAGTAAGAACCCGGCAAATAGCAACTGAATCGTCAAGAGCAGCATTATACAGGGCCACTGCTCTCATGTAATTATGCGGCCGCGTCGTTTTTCGCTTAAGTATGCATTTGCCGCATCTGCCACATAATCCATCGTCTTCTGCATAATCTTCAGATTGTAATAAAAAAAGGTTAATTTCTATCTCAAAGGGTTCAAAAGTTACTAAAGACGCAGCAACACGTGCTGCCCCTCAGTGGAAGGCCCTCTGTAAAGCTTGATTGGTCACCATTCTGTTGCTTATTGCTATATTTTTGTGTTAAACCGGTGCTAATGAGGGTCAAGCAATGCCCAGGAAGTGTTAACAAGTGCAAAGATGACAAAAACATGCAGTAATACGATCGTAAAATGTGCCACATTAAACCACATCATTTGCGTTTTCTTGCCGCAAAATTTGGTCCTTCCCTGCCGTATAATTCCAGTGGCCCTGATTATACATTGCGTCACAGGCTTTTTAGGGGGACCAGGGGCATAGCTGCCTTTGGTGTAGTGACAGGGGTGCCCATGGGCTTGAGCGGCCTATGCCCTGATAGTTGTTCACTTTTACTGCCCACTTGCAGCCAAATTGGTAGTTTTCCTTGCTTGCACCAGGACCATTGGCACCATTGCTGATGGCGTCATGCAGCTTGTCTCTATTTTTTAGACACCACATGCATATTTGTTGCTGTCCTCTCCGCTGTCTTGAGGGAGTAGGGTCCTCAGACATGCCCCCTCCTTGTGTGCTGCTTTCGCGTCCACGTAAGTTTTTCGCACTTAAGTTGCTTGCTTCTGATTCCAAGCAGCTTCACCTAAAAGCGGCTTTGGAATTTGTAAGTGAACTTCCTGACTGTGAGTGCGTACAGAGGTGGATATTTAGGTTTAGCGTTGGGCCTGGGACCGGTTTGTTAACTGTTCTGCATTAAATGGTTCTAAAAATTTTAATGAGCTCTTGAAGGCAGTAAGGAATGGCGTGGCCGAGGGGGCCGCGGTGTCTACAGTCTACGCACTTAGGGACAGAGGTGGGCTGATCTGTTTGCAAATGCATCGTGTGTCACGTACATCAACTGGGCTATAGGCGTTTTGGGGCTGGCCTGAGTCCGAGCCAAGCATATATGTCAGGCATGACTCCCTACTTTGGTTTTCTATGCGGTCTGAGACTGAGGTCTGGGGACGGAAGTGAGTCCGAGGGTGGCACGGGGTCGGGGAGCACTAGAATGGATAGATTATTTCCTGGGTGTGTCTGGCAGGTCGGTCAGCGGTCCGAGAATGGATTGGAGGCTGTGGTTACCATGGATGGACTGGAGGTCAGAATTCGGATCCTCTCAGTGAGGGCAGGGGCAGGGCATATTTGAGAACATCACAGACATGCATTGCAGATTCTGGGAGCATCTCTCTCACACGGTGTTTTGGAAGACCTCGCCTGCAGATAGTGGCCCGAATGTTCTCCTTTCGTATTCCACCAGTCCCACGTACGTGGATGAGAACAGGTTATAATGTACGGCAGCTTCCTATGAAGCACTGTTTGATAATGGCCTCCATTTATGTGCAACCCGGCTCTATTAAAGTTATTTTTAAACACACGTAAAGGGCGGAGCTCGGTGACCCGCAGCATCAACAAACATACATCATTGTGACGTTGACAGTTTTCCTAAATACACAGGAGAAAATAAAGGGCATTGCAGTTGAATCAAAACAGAAAGAAAATGATATACACCCCTACCCCCATCGTACTGTCTACCTACCATACAAGGGCTCTATTAAAGTTTGCCATGATGAATTCTGTGGTGAGATGGTGGTGCTCTCCTTATTGGTCTTTTTGAGGGTCTCTTCGTTCACGAAGACTCTCACATGCCTGTTTCTTCACTTTCTCAAAGGACATTTCACTCACTGGTGATAAATGCGGCTTCCGGTATCTACAGCTCTTTCATCTTCAACTCAACATGCGAACGTGGAAGTGGAAGCGGATGTGTTTGTCTTGGTTTTGAAATAGGGTTAGGGAGACTAGATTTCTCTGGTTGTTTGTGGGGGTGAGGGTGCTGGTTATCCTTGAGTTCAAAGGATTTTTCCAATCTTAAAAAGGCAACTTGTTGCACTTGTAGGTAGCACTGGGCAATGTTGAGGTCTGCTCTGCACTAAAACTGGTTTCACTTCAGGAAGACTGATTTTTACACTTAGAAGGTTGCAGATTTATCTGCCCAGCTCCTCCTTTTCCCCATGCCCATCCTGGCTAGATTTAAGTCTAGAAGGGACTGTTAACGTGTTAATATGCAGAGTTGGTATTAAGATTTGTTTGTTTGCTTATCCGAGTCTTTAGAAATGTTTTTTGAACGGTTTACAAGAGCTCGCCTTTAATCTCTGTATCTTGTCCATCTATACTAGATGGGACAGGAAATCTTGCAAACAGTTTTGTTCCTGCGCTTTAGGTTGGGAATTTTCTGAGTAGTGTGCCTACTTGAAAACACTACCTATGTAACAACCTGCATATCTGTTGCTTTTCGCTAGGCTACAAGTCTGCAGTGTATTGAGTGTTGGCTAGATATTTATTTGTGCCTATGCCAGTGCTGCCAACTGGGGATTGTCCTTAACCTTGGATGAATAATTAATAGTTAAAATATTTTGTTACTTTTTACTGCACAGCCTTTTAACTGCAGGGCATCGACAGGAAGGAAGGTTACCGTTAAACCTGTAGAAAAGCAATCGGCCTCATTAAGAGACCTGCATTGAATTATCAGTTTCCCACTAACTGTTCAGGCAGTTGGTGCAAGTTAACATTCTGCCACGTCCTAGGCATAGTTCCCAACATCTATTGGCCCTTAGTTGCATTGCCCTGATCCCTTCAGAACAGCCCTGGTCTTGGGGTGTAGGGCGGGTTCCTGCTGTCTCATATACTGTTTGGGTTCATGCTGTCTCATATATAGTCCCGGGACAGGAGACATGCTCTCACATATTTCACCCATGCATTTGCACCCTCTTCTCGCCTGATGGTCCTTCTTCCTGAAGGACTGCGAGTGCGCACCCTCCTTCTCACGAGTGTGTCTCAAGCCCCGGGCCCGCACCCTCCCTGATTCCGTCACAGACCAGCGCCCCGGGCCGTTTTTCTCCTAAACTCTGCAGGAGTCTGTTATGAAGCTCTGTGGTTATACTGAATAAGCAGCTACCTATGTTATATGACAGCTCTTTAATAATGTAATACCTGCACTTTCACAATTGCTTTATTAACCATCCTGCTTTCTCAAATTTACTTGAAAATGCTCCATTTTTCCACAATTTTTTCAAAATTTTCACGGCGGGGAAATCCCCCCGAATCCTCCTTAAGGGGTTCGGGCTCGCTCGCTACGCTCGCTCGCTACGGTGCAGTATGATTATCACTTTCCGCCACACCACTTTCAAATGTCACCAGCCGCCACTGACTTACAACTGTTCTATTGAATTCGTATTGTGTGCTTTGTGTTCTAGCATTGTGTAGAGGATAGTAGAGAGTGTTAAATTAATAAATGCATATTTTTATATAACTATGTTGCGGTTCTCTTTCATTTAGTCATTCAGGAGGTGATATTCTGGTAAAACAAGCTGCTTTACATTCTTTCAAGATTAAGCCTAAAGTTTGCTGTCCACAGCTCCCACTAGGATAGCTTTCTAAAGGTTATCTTTTACCTCCTACATCATAAGTGTTGTGTGGATTGATACAAGGAGTCGACTTTAATTAGTGCACAGCATATGCCAAGCCACCTTCTCACATTGGTGTGCATCAGTTGGGATTCAAGCTTGCTATTGTTTTACTGGATAAATCTCATTGAGTGATTAACTGAAAACCACTAAATTATTAGGCACAGATAATGCTTCAAGATTGGAATAAGTACGTTCTACTGAACTTGGGGTTGGGTAAGTTAAGGGTCTAGCACACCCTTTCTCCAACCAAAGAGAGTTTAGTTCCCACTAGGTTAGGTAGGTGCATATACCACACCAAACCTAGTACATCTTCTAAAGTAGAAGCCAGTGGCGCTCTGCCTTCTAGATACAATGGTCTCCCATTTCAGGATTTGAAAGCCATTTGTGCTTCTAGGAAGCTGAGGACAGGGAGAAATGCAAACACCCAACGTCTCATTGAGGTGCTACTGGTAGATGACATTAGGAAGACCCCATGGTCTGATGAGGTAGATAGAGTGGGTGGGGCAGGGAGTGTAGAAAGGCCAGGAAGTGAAACCTTCTTTGGCCTTGAATAAAACCCTGACCAGGAGGATCAACATAATTCCAACCTGGACAAGCTAGATCTTGCAGTAGGTGGGGAAAAAAGGCCCCAGTGGCCCTCTCTTCACTCCACCAGGAAGAGTACTGAGTTTACCTAGGAGATCTAGATCTCCCTCTTTAGAATCTCACCATTCATGAACTTCTATAGGGACCTCCATATACCATAAAAGAGATAGCTCTTATGACAAAGAGTACCAATTTCTAGAGCTTGAGAAAGTCAAGTTTAGGCTCAGGCAAGAGCAATTGGCACTAGATAGGGAATCCTTAGAGTACCAGAAGGCTAGAAAGAGATTGGGACTGGAGTCCCATGGTGGCGGCAACAGTGTCCCTAGGGTAAAGGAATACACTTATGACCATAGGAACCTGAGCAAGATAGTCCCTCCCTACCATGGTGGGGATGACATTCACAAATAGATAACTGCTTTAGAGAGGACCTGTAAAGTAGAGAAGGCCCCTCAAGTACAGAAGGTCCCTCAAGAGCAGTGGGCAGCTATCTTGTGGTTCTCCTTTGCTGACAAAGGTAGAGATACGATCCTCATTGTTAGAGAAGAGGATGCTGAAATTATTCAGTTTTGAAGAGTACTCTCATTGATGGGTTTGGCTTAACCACTGAACAATACAGGATTAAGTTCAGAGACACCCAGAAGGCACAAACTCAGGACAGGGTAGACTTTATAGATTGTGCTCCTAGGGCTCTGGAAGGCTGGTTGCTTGGCAGCAAAGTGAATTAATTCCAGGGATTGTACAATTTTATTATGAGGGAACAGATCCTTAATAATTGCCAAAACCAGTTGTTGCATCAGTGCTTGGTTGACTCTGATTAAGACTTCTCTCCAAGAATTGGGAAAGAAGGCAGATAGGTGTGTCAGAACCAACGTGAAACAGAAAAATCAGAACAAGGTGGTGACCAAAAGAAGCCTGATGCTAAACCTGCAGATAAGGGTGGGGAGAAGAGTAAAGACAAGAAGTCTTCTTCAGGGCCCCAAAAACCTGTATCTGAGGGTGGGTCACAATCTAACAAGTGTAAAGGCAGAAAGAAGCCTTGGTGTTTCCTGTGTAAAGAAAAAACACATTGGCCTAGGGATGCCAATTGTGCCAAAGCCAAGGATCCTCCTACCAACACCACTGCCCCTAAGGCAACTGTTCCCCCTAGTTCAGTTCCAAGTGGTGGTACTGGAAACAAGGGTATAGTAGGGTTAACCGTGGTATCTGATATGGGGTCTGGCCGAGTCAGAACTCCAGCTCAGGCTGTTTTAGTCTATGACGGAGGCATGGATGTTGCTTCCCTAATTGTCGGTCCCAATAATCTGGGCAAATGCAGACAACAGCCTTTGATCAATGGTAAGGAGGCCATGACATATAGGGACACAGGAGCCAGTGTCACAATGGTGACTAAGGACCTTGTGAGCCCTGACCAGATCATTCTTGGTGAAATGTACCAAGTGACCAATGCTAGTAATGTCAGGACTGACCATTCCTTGGCAGTTGTTAATTTCAGCTGTAAAGGGGTAACTGGCCCTAAGAAGGTTGTGGTTAGCTCAGATCGCCCTGTGGAATGCTTGTTGGGCAATGATTTGGAGACTTCTGCCTGGGCTGAGGTGGAACTCAGGATATATGTAGCAATGTTGGGCATCTCTGTAGATGTGTTTGCTGTGACCAGGACACATGCAAATATATCTTCCACTGAACAGGCCCTGGATCTTGGAAAAATGGACCTAGTGCCTTCCAAGAGAAGGAGCAGTAGGGGTGTGGCAGTGCCTTCCCCCCTAGACTCAGAATGAGGATCAGTCTCCTGAGGAAGATGATCCAAGTCCCGTGAAGGAGCTGTCTCAGAGGAACTTGAACCTGATCAGGTTGAGTTCTTGGGGACAGTGGTCCCTTCCAGGGCAGAGCTGAGTCAGGAGCTGAGCAGCTGCTCCTCTCTTGAACCCCTCAGGCAGCAACTTGCTGCTGAGGCTGCTGGGAGTGCCAGTTGATTCCACAGGATCTATTGGGATGAAGTACTCCTTTACTCAGAGGGTAGAGACCCCAAACCTGGTGCTACCAGGAGGTTGGTTATACCTCTGAAGTTTAGGGGCGCCCTATTGATACTGGCACATGACATCCCATTAGCAGGACATTTAGGCCAAAGTAAGACCTGGGACAAGGAGTTTTGCCGCTCCTGTACCAACTGTCAAGCCAGTGGTAAGGCAGGTGATACTACAAAGGCTCCCCTGAACCACTACCTATGGTGGGGTTCCCTTTGAGAGGGCAAGGATTGACATTGTTGGTCCCATGTATCCTCCAACTGCATCTGGACCCAGATTCATACTAGTGGCGGTGGACCATGCCACTAGGTATCCAGAAGCAATACCCCTTAGAACCACCACGCCTCCTGTGGAGAACAGGGCCCTCCGGGGATTTTTTCCCAGAGTGGGTTCCCCTAAGGAGGTCTTAACTGACAGAGGTGCAAACTTAATGTCCAGTTACATAACTGCTATGTGGAAGGGGTGTGGAGTGAATTACAAGTTCACCACACCCTATCACCCACAATGCATTGGGTTAGATGAGAGATTCAACAAAACCCCGAAGGGCATAATCATGGGCCTCCCAGAAAAGCTTAGGCAAAAATGGGATGTCCTGTTGCCCTGCCTTTTCTTTGTCTGCGGAGAGGTTCCTCAGAAGGGGGTTGAATACAGCCCTTTTGAACTTCTGTTTGGACGTCCAGTTAGGGGTCCCTTGTGTCTAGTGAAGGAGGAATGGGAGTTACCTCTCAAACCACCTAAACAAGACATAGTGGACTGTGTACTTGGTCTCCGCTCTAGGATGGCTGAGTACATGAAGAAGGCATCCAAAAACCTTGAGGCTAGCCAATAATTATAGAAAGCTAGGCATGACCAAAAGGCTGTTCTGCCTGTGTTCCAGCCTGGACAGAATGTATGGGTGTTGGAACCTGTGGCCCCAGCAACTCTCAAGGACAAATTGAGTGGACCACATACCATACTTGAGCAGAAGGGAAAGGTCACCTATCTGGTGGACCTTGGAACTCCCAGGAGGCCCCACAGGGTGCTCCATGTGAACAGGCTCACGCCATATGTTAACAGGGAAGACATGGGCTTGCTCATGGCTACTGATGAGGGACAGGAGGAAGAGAGTGACCCACTCCCTGACCTCCTCTCACAGAACCCTGATGATGGTTCAGTAGATGGTGTAGCCTTGGCAGGCAGTCTCACTGAGCAGCAACAGACCGATTGCGGGAAAGTTCTCAATCAGTACAGACACATGTTCTCATTGACTCCCTGTCAGACCACCTGGTGTACCCATGAAGTTCACACAGGGGAGAGCTTACCTGTAAAGAACAACATTTACAGACAACCTAACCATGTCAGGGAATGCATCAGGACTGAGGTCCAAAAGATTGGGAGTAATTGAACCCTCAGATAGCCCTTGGGCGAGTCCAGTAGTCCTGGTACCCAAAACTCACACCCAGGGTGGTAAGAGAGAGATGAGGTTTTGTATAGACTTTAGGGGTTTCAATGCAGTCACTAGGACTGATGCTCATCCTATTCCCAGGTCTTAATGACAAATATGATCTGGCTTGCTTCCTATAGGGAGCTTCATTTGACATCAGCACTACTTTTGGCCGTCAATAGCAATACTATAGGTCACAACAACAAGCAGATAGACATATACTGCCCACATGATAATGTTAGTCCTAATCTATGCCATTCGCAAATAGTGTTCACATAAAGCCCTTAGACTCGTTTAATCTAAAGCTCTGATATTGCATATGACAACATTTTATTTCAACACTATAAATGCAACTTTCACCTATAGTATTAGTCAATATGTATTGCATGTACATCTTAAGTTGTAGCATGTCTTATATTTGTTAATGATTCCTGTATATTTGTTCACTTGAAATTATTGTGTATTAATTGAACATGATAATCATATTGCTCAGATCGACATGAGCAAGGAGTACAAGTAGATGTGTATATCATTTCCACCCAATGTACACTCACACTTTAATTACCCCAACGTACAACACCAACACTTAGGATCACCTATAATGTTATTTTACTTAACACATGGGCGCCTTCAATGTGTCGAACTATGAGTAAACAACGGCATTCAGCTATTCTTATGAGCATGACCGTTATCTTAAAATGGCGCGCACTATAATCTCTTCATCCAGCGACTATGTCGCGTGAAGTCCGTTTTTCGTTTTAACTTTTCTCACACGTGAAGGGGAGTTCTTGTGTTTACTAGTACCGCGCTCTCGAGTTTCTGACGAACCAACATGCAACTAGCAGCGGCACCATTTATGCAGTTCGCGTCTTTTCCGAATCAGGTATTTACCGTTTCAACAATTTATTGAATGTTTATCTTGAGCCGTCTATGACTTATACAGTTATTAACGGCGTCACTCCCTTCTCGCTTTCATAGATTTAGAACTCGGGTTCACGAAGACAAGGTAGGGCATTTCATTATTGTTTTGAAACACGCTAATGCTGTGGTTTCAAGCACATAACTTGGTTTCTTACTTGACCATTGCTTGTCGTTACAGTCACACAAGAGCCAGACAAGCAGGTATGTAGCAAATAGGGTTATAAACGCATGATATTATTGTGATAACATCAGCCCTCAGTTTCAGACCATTAGTTCTTTGTCATTTTCCACACAGCGTTCCAGGCACACAGCTTATTATTTAAGCACATCTTCTACAATAATCCAACTTGACACCAGGTACGCCATTATTTCCATTCTAATACATACCCCCATGCTCAACCAAATGAAGTACACCATTACATTGAATATCTTTTCATTTCTTGCAGCATTGCCCCTGATGAAGGCACCACCTCGGGTGCCGAAATGCATTGGGCCTATTCGCAAATGTGTGCTTATTTATGATTGTCTGTAAAACAATGTTATGTATATAAGTTTTGATGCTAATGAGTTAACAAATGTCTAAAGCAAATGTTATGAACATTGAAAATAACATGAGCAATTAATTGAAAAGTAGTGTATAATAAATGCAAAAATAATTGCTAACAACGCACAAAAAGAAGTTTGTTTAAACTATTTTATTAATTAAGGTGCGGAGCACCAAGTGAACAGTGCTTGATTAGGTGGGCCAAAACTCACCATTACCATTCATTATACCGACCAGGAGTGACTCTCCTGATTAATCAGTGCACCGTTGGAGGAATTTCTTCAAAAAAAACTCGTGTTTAAATTGGCGTGCTCCTCACAACCCCAATTACTATTACATCCTATTCCCAGGGCAGATGAACTTTTAGATACTTTGGCCTCAGCCAAGTTTCTGACTACATTTAACCTCACAGCTTTCTACTGGCAAATCAGACTATCTGAGGATGCTACGCCCAAAACAGCATTCTCACCCCTAGTGGGCATTATCAATTTATGGTGATGCCTTTTTGTTTGAAGAATGCACCTGCCACATTTCAAATGTTGGCGAAAAAAGTTCTCACAGGCTTGGAAGACTATAGTGCAGTTTATCTTGATGATGTTGCTGTCTTTAGTTCCACCTGGGAGGATCACCTGGTCCACCTGAGAAATGTTTTGGAGGCTCTGCAAAAGTCAGGCCTCACTATAAAGGCTACTAAGTGCCAGATAGGGCTGAGTAAGGCTGTGTACCTAGGCCACCTTGTGGGTGGAGGTCAGGTTCAACCATTGCAGAGCAAAATCCAGACCATAATGGACTGGGTTGCTCCAACTACCCAGACTCAGGTCAGAGCTTTCTTGGCCCTGACTAGGTACTACAGGAGATTTGTTAAGGGACATGGATCCATAGTGACCCCATTGAATGATCTGACCCTTAAGAAAATGCCGAAGAAAGTTTTGTGGACAGTTAGCTCCCAAAAGGCATTTGATGACCTGAAGCAGGCCATGTGCACTACTCTCATTCTGCAAAGTCCTGACTATTCCAAACAATTAATTGTTCAAACCGATGCATCTGAGTTGGGGGTAGGGGCTGTGTTATCACAACTGAATGAAGAGGGTCAGGATCAGCCAGTAGCTTTTATAAGCAGAAGGCTGACCCAGAGAGAAACATTGGCCAGCTATTGAGAGGGAAGCCTTTGCTGTGGTTTGGGCTCTAAAGAATTTGAGGCCATACTTGTTTGGTACTCACTTCCTTGTTCAGACAGATCATAAGTCCCTGTTATGGCTTAAACAGATGAAGGGTGAAAACCCCAAACTTTTGACGTGGTCCATTTCCCTACAGGGGATGGACTATACAGTAGAACATAGACCTGGGAGTAACCATGCCAATGCAGATGGACTCTCCAGATATTTCAACTTAGAAAATGAAGACTCAACTGGTCTAGGTTAGTCTCATGTCCTTTTATTTGGGAGGGGGTTGTGTAGGAAAGTAGTATCTGCTTCTTATGGCTTCCCCCACTTTTTGCTTGATGTCTCACTGTTTTTGACTGCTAATCAGGACCCCGGTAAATCTGCCTTTTCCCTTAAATTGACATACATGAACTTTGTACACTCCAGATTGGATTCTGGGGTATCCTTATCAGCCCCTAGCATATGGTACACATGTACCCAGGGCATAAGCCTCCCATGGGCTGAAGCATGTATTATGCCACCCATGATAGGCCATGCAAAATGGAACTCGAGGTCTGCTACTGCAGCCTGTGTAAAATGGTGCTAGCACCACTTCGATTAGATATTGGTTCACTATATCTAATTGTCACTACACTTAAAACCAACGAGTCACCCCTAGTGCAGGCCCTAATAATCCTGAGGGCAGGATGCATGGTTTTATGTGAGAGTGTGCCCCTGCATGAGCAGAGCCTCTCGGCAGCCTTCCGAGACCATTCTTCCGAGTTGTCGGTTACTCAGCTGGACATATAGGTAGAGGTGCATTATAACCTCGCGGTAAATGCTATCTCGAAAACGGCTGCATACAAACATATTGAGTTTGGTATCAAACACCTTGGAATCATACCTCCACACCAGTAACTGGTGTGGAGGTATGATTGAAGTGAGCTTCGTGGGGTCACTGGTCTTACCGGTGCCAGCCTTCTCAACCCGGACACACAGAGTGGATGCGGCTGACCAGAGACACATTTCTGCCTTCCTGCTGCTGAGCCAAGCTCAAGCAGAGGAAGGCAGCACAATAGGTATCCTGTCACGGGGAGGTGTAACCACCTTCCAGACAGGATTTAGTGTTCGGAAATCTTTATTCGGCTGTGTTCCAAGCCATAAAAGAATACATTATAAAAACAAAGATTTCTAATTTAGAAAAATAAACAATATAAACAATATTTCTTGAAAACAAAAGAGACAAATCATATCACCGCCCTGGACACAACAATAATTATACTGAGACAGAAAAGAATCTGCATTCCTAGTGCCATGTGGCAACATTTTTAAGACGAAAAAAGTGATGATGTGGCACACCTGTATTTTTAAATCAAACAATTCAGTTGTTTCTGGGCGCCTCAGGATTGGTCCCTTCTGACTGGTAAGGGACTTGAAAGTGAAGATTGATACCAGGGGAGTGTAGGAAATACCAACACTAAATCCTGTGGAGCTCCTATAGAGGATAACAACCTCTGTCTGTTCAAAATTTCATCGAATTCAAACAACCAGAAAGTTCATCAGAATAATCTTTAATCCAAAGGTCCTATATTTATCTCATATGGACACAGGTAATGTTCAAATGATATTCGGTATGTAGCACATCACAAAACGATTCAGAATGCCAAAATCCCAATGCATTTCGGGACGGGGTCCCTTCGTCAGGGGAATGCAATTTCTCTGTAAAGAAACCAAACACTACATCAGGGAGCGGACCTGTACCACTAAGAACAGTAAAGTAAGAAACGAAAAAGTTAAAAAACGAAGAAATAAAAATAAGAGTGGAAATAAGCTCCAAAGCAGCGTGAAAAAACTGGTGCAGAAGGAGTCGTGAATGGCAAAAGAAACACCGCTGGGGAAGGAAAGAGCCACAGTTCGAAGGGTGATGTAGGTGGAACTGGAAATAAATGAGTGTAAAAAAGTTTCACGTACACATGTAAACACCCATTAGATGACACCCAATTAGTGCACGTTGTATATAAGACCCACAAACGAAGTTTACATGCGTGGTGCTTACCAGAATCTTCAGGTTTTCGCACTCAAAGAACATATACCGGCAAAATAGCGTGGGTACGCGGGACAAAGCGTGTTTATATAAACGACCCAGGTGTACATAGAAAACGGACCAAGTGAAACACGCGACATAGAGGAAAGACTGCGACATAGAGGAAAGACTGTTAAAACAAGCGCACGAACAACAAGGTTGAAATACGAAAAAATGTAACAGGAAACCATATGAACTAAACAGATATGCGGGAAATTAATTGTAAATCGTAGTAGATGAATGAGGATCAACAAATGTTCGATGATACAGCAATAACATTGGGACACATATACACTATGAGTCGGCCATCTTGGATGGGGAAAATATACGCAAAATACAGAGACAAATGAGGGAAAGGGAGAAACAATTACACATGTAACAATTTTAACTAGAAGAAGAAGATCAGTGGAGGAAAAAGTAAATGGGAGAGCGATATATCAGCAGAAAAGAGAGAAAGTGGATAAAAGTCTAAAAAAACATAAAAATAAAAAGAGATAGTGAGATAGAGCGAATCAAAAGGTGGAAGGTGGAATTAAGGACCAGGCAATTCGAAGTGGAAAAATGTGACAGATAGGAGAAAACAAAAGGAGGATGATAAAAGAAAGTAATGGAAAGGAAAATAAATGAGGGAAAGAACATGTAATCAAAATACAAATAAATGTGAACAGCATGTTTCAGAGGAAGCAACTAAATTCAATCCGTTCATTGAGTCCTTTCGGTTGGCTTGACTCTAACAATTTTATCCAAAAGAGTTCACGTTGAAGAAGTTTTTTCCGATTATCAACGCCGGGTGTCGTGGGGACAACCTCTAGAACAAGGAACCTTAACTGGCTGATGTTATGTTGGGATGAGATGAAATGGGCAGCTAAGGGAGATTTCAGATTCTTGTTTCTGATTGTGCTTTTGTGTTCCGTTAAGTGAACTTTGATTTTCCTATCAGTTTTGCCGACGTAGGGTAAACCACATGGGTACTTCAGTAGGTATACTAGATTCATGGAGTCGCATGTGGCGTTGGTTCTTAATTTGATTTGTTTGCCAGATAGAGGATGGTTAACGTAGTTCCCTCTGATTATGTTGTTGCAGTGGCTGCAATTGTGACATGGTTTAGTGCCAGAAAAAACTGAGTCAGATGATTTAGGTTTGCGTTCCAACATATTTTTTAAATTTTTTGCTCTTTGGTACGCGAACAGTGGAGTACAATTGAAAATGCCTTGGGAATCCGGTTCAAGTTGTACCATCTGCCAGTTGCTAAGGATGATGTTTTTTATGACCGGACTTCTGGAAGAGTATTTGGACACGAATACTGGTCTTTCAGTTTTTTTTGTTCCCGAACTGGGGACTAGAAGATCATTTCTGTTTTTAGTGGTGATTCGATCACTAGCCGCCTGCAGAGTCACTTCAGGATATTTTCTCTATATATATTTTTGCAGAATGATTTTTTCAGTGCGTAAGTATTCTTCCGGTTCAGAACATATCCTTTTGACCCTCAACAGTTGAGAAAAAGGTACATGCTTTTTTAAGGCGGTAGGATGACAACTGGTGTATAGAAGAGCATTGTTCCGATCAGTTGCTTTGACAAACAATGACGTTTTTAGACAGGCATTGTCAAGAGTGACTAGAATGTCCAAAAAAGGTAATCTCACACTGTTTACATTGTGGGTGAATTGAATGTGGTCATCCACTTGGTTGATGTGTGATATAAATTCAAGTATCTCTTCAGAGGGTCCTATCCAAATCAGAAAAATATCGTCTATATATCTCCAGTATGTTGCAATTTTTTGACGCCACTGGGCATTCTCCAAAATGTGATCGATCTCGAAACGGTGCATGAACAAGTTCGCGTAGCTGGGGGCTGCACAATTGCCCATTGACGTACCCACCAGTTGTAGGTAAAACTCATTATTCCAAGTGAAGTAACTGTGGCATAGCATGAACTGCATGAGTTCAAGCAATAGTACTTTCAGATCAACATTCATGGAATTTTGGCGTAAGAAGGATTCCATAGCTTCGATTCCCCTGTTGTGTGGTATTGATGTGTAAAACGCACACACATCAATAGTAACCAAGGTATACTGGGTGTTTGGTAGTAAAATCACCTTATTCAGTTGGTTCAAGAAATCAGTAGAGTCACGTATGTACGTAAACATGCTCCTCACAATGGGCTGAAGATACATGTCAACAAACTTCCCTGTTGGTTCTTGGATAGAATTCCTAGTAGACACAATGGGTCTGAATGGTGGTTGTTGCAGATTTGTATGAATTTTTGGCAGCATATGGATGCTAGGACTCTTCGGGTATGGATGGATCAAAAACTTCAAGTCTTTTTGTGTGATGGTGCCCATTTCCATGGCCTTTTCAAGAATGGTTCTCAGAATCTTCGAGAAAGTTTCAGTTGGGTCAGAAATCAATTTCATATAGAGATCCTTTTTGTTCACGTGGGTGGTTACGCTTGTTTGGTAGAACTCCTGGTCCAGGACGACCAGAGCTCCTCCTTTATCAGCCTTGCAACAGGTGATTTTCTTGTTGTCGGTGATTTCTCTAAGCGCTTTATAATCGCTGGCCTGAAAGTTGTTGATCTTTGGAGGAGGTTTTTTGAAATGTTCTTTCAAGGCATTAAGAGTAATAGTCTCATATGAATCCAAAATCTTGTGACTTACAGGAGCCATAAAAGAGCTCTGGCTTTTTAGGTCTTTGCAAGTGTTTTGAGCGGGGGGACCTGTAGGAGGATTCACATTGGTGAAAAAATGACGTAAGCGAAGATTACGCATGAATTTGAATAAACAAATTTCCATCTTAAGTTCGTTGGTGTGATATGTGGGGACAAAAGATATCCCTTTTTGTAACACATTCATCTGGTTGGTGGTCAACGAGTTTTGTGAAATGTTAATAACTAGGTTCTTTTGCTCCTGGTTGCGTAAGCTATGGACGTTATTGTTGCTGTGGCTGCGGTTTCTCCCCCTCCTGGTTCTACGGTGGCGGTTGAACCTTTCTCTAAAAAAGGAACCCCAGAGGTTGTAGGGATATTTTGAGTGATGTTTACTCCCCCTGTCTTTTGGGGGTCATCCTTTGAGGTCTGCCCTGAGGTTGACCACGTCTTTGGGCCATTGATCCATCAGAAGAACTGCCTTCATCAGAAGACGGATTGGTGAATGGTCTTTGTTGTCTCCGTTGGGCGTAGACCTCCGCCCAACTGTAGACCTCCCCCAATTTATAATCCATTGTATCTCTTTTGTACTTCCTTATTTTTCTATCATTAATTTCTTTGGTATACTTATCCAACTGGATGTTGATATCCTCAAGGGCTTTGTCTAATTCATCCTTGTTCATGTTCTTCTCCAGGTTCTGTTGGATCTGACCTATTTCTTTCTCAAGATCGTTGATTACTTTCGAAAGTTCTTCGACAATTAGGAGGATTAGGTCCAAGGAACACCGATTCAAGATGGCATACCAGCGTTCCGTGAACTTTGGGTTGTTCGTACAGAGAGTAGGCTTTAGGGCGATACGGAGACCTCTCGGAATACGTTGGTCTTTGTGGTATCTGATTAATGTCCCTGCGTGTAGACGCTGGTTGATGATTCTTTTGGTTGTATATAAAAGTTGCCTTAACATGCTAGGGTTTGAAAAAATGCTTGTAGAGGTTGGGTCCACCTCCTTAACAAGTGAATAGATCCGTTTGGTTTCATCTGGATCGAATCCGAAGGTATCGGCGCGATTCGCCGTGATACTTGATATTTCTTCATAAGACATTTCTAGTAGGGTGCTCACACCGAGTAGCCAGAAAATGTAATAACGAAAAAAGTGATGATGTGGCACACCTGTATCTTTTTGAACAAGTTCAACACAGGTAATCCTAAATCAAACAATTCAGTCGTTTCTGGGCACCTCAGGATTGGTCCCTTCTGACTGGTAAGGGACTTGAAAGTGAAGATTGATACCAGGGGAGTGTAGGAAATACCCACAATAAATCCTGTGGAGCTTCTATAGAGGATAACAACCTCTGTCTGTTCAAAATGTCATCGAATTCAAATGACCAGAAAGTTCATCAGAATATTCTTTAATCCAAAGGTCCTATATTTATCTCATATGGACATATTTGTCAAAGCAACTGATCGGAACAATGCTCTTCTATAATCCAGCTGTCATCCTACCGCCTTAAAAAAGCATCTACCTTTTTCTCAACTGTTGAGGGTCCAAAGGATATCTTCTGAACCGGAAGAATACTCATGCACTGAAAAAATAATTCTGCAAAAATATATATAGAGAAAATATCCTGAAGTGACTCTACAGGCGGCTAGTGATCGAATCACCACTAAAAACAGAAATGATCTTCTAGTCCCCAGTTCGGGAACAAAAAAACTGAAAGACCAGTATTCGTGTCCAAATACTCTTCCAGAAGTCCGGCCATAAAAAACATCATCCTTAGCAAATGGCAGATGGTACAACTTGAACTGGATTTCCAAGGCATTTTCAATTGTACTCCACTGTTCGCGTACCAAAGAGCAAAAAATTTAAAAAATATGTTGGAACGCAAACCTAAATCATCTGACTCAGTTTTCTCTGGCACTAAACCATGTCGCAATTGCAGCCACTGCAACAACATAATCAGAGGGAACTACGTTAACCATCCTCTATCTGGCAACAAATCAAATTAAGAACCAACGCCACATGCGACTCCATGAATCTAGTATACCTACTGAAGTGCCCATGTGATTTACCCTATGTCGGCAAAACCGAAAGGAAAATCAAAGTTCGCTTAACGGAACACAAAAGCACAATCAGAAACAAGAATCTGAAATCTCCCTTAGCTGCCCATTTCATCTCATCCCAACATAACATCAGCCAGTTAAGTTTCCTTGTTCTGGAGGTTGTCCCCACGAGACCCGGCGTTGATAATCGGAAAAAAACTTTTTCAACGTGAACTCTTTTGGATAAAATTGTTAGAGTCAAGTCAACCGAAAGGACTCAATGAATGGATTGAATTTAGTTGCTTCCTCTGAAACATGCTGTTCACATTTATTTGTATTTTGATTACATGTTCTTTCCCTCATTTATTTTCCTTTCCATTACTTTCTTTTATCATCTTCCTTTTGTTTTCTCCTATCTGTCACATTTTTCCACTTCGAATTCCCTGGTCCTTAATTCCACTTTCCACCTTTTGATTCGCTCTATCTCACTATCTCTCTTTTTTTTTTTTTGAGACTTTTATCCACTTTCTCTCTTTTCTGCTGATATATCGCTCTCCCATTTACTTTTTCCTCCACTGATCTTCTTCTTCTAGTTAAAATTGTTACATGTGTAATTGTTTCTCCCTTTCCCTCATTTGTCTCTGTATTTTGCGTATATTTTCCCCATCCAAGATGGCCGACTCATAGTGTATATGTGTCCCAATGTTATTGCTGTATCAGCGAACATTTGTTGATCCTCATTCATCTACGACGATTTACAATTAATTTCCCGCATATCTGTTTAGTTCATATGGTTTCCTGTTACATTTTTTCGTATTTCAACCTTGTTGTTCGTGCGCTTGATTTAAGTCTTTCCTCTATGTCGCAGTCTTTCCTCTATGTCGCTTGTTTCACTTGGTCCGTTTTCTATGTACACCTGGGTCGTTTATATAAACACGCTTTGTCCCGCGTACCCACGCTATTTTGCCGGTATATGTTCTTTGAGTGCGAAAACCTGAAGATTCTGGTAAGCACCACGCATGTAAACTTCGTTTGTGGGTCTTATATACAACGTGCACTAATTGGGTGTCATCTAATGGGTATTTACATGTGTACGTGAAACTTTTTTACACTCGTTTATTTTCCAGTTCCACCTACATCACCCTTCGAACTGTGGCTCTTTCCTTCCCCAGCGGTGTTTCTTTTGCCATTCACGACTCCTTCTGCACCAGTTTTTTCACGCTGCTTTGGAGCTTATTTCCACTCCTATTTTTATTTCTTCGTTTTTTTACTTTTTCGTTTCTTACTTTACTGTTCTTAGTGGAACAGGTCCGCTCCCTGACGTAGTGTTTGGTTTCTTTACAGAGAAATTGCATTCCCCTGACGAAGGGACCCCGTCCCGAAATGCATTGGGATTTTGGCATTCTGAATCGTTTTGTGATGTTCTACATACCGAATATCATTTGAACATTACCTGTGTCCATATGAGATAAATATAGGACGTTTGGATTAAAGAATATTCTGATGAACTTTCTGGTCGTTTGAATTCGATGAAATTTTGAACAGACAGAGGTTGTTATCCTCTATAGGAGCTCCACAGGATTTAGTGTGGGTATTTCCTACACTCCCCTGGTATCAATCTTCACTTTAAAGTCCCTTACCAGTCAGAAGGGACCAATCCTGAGGCGCCCAGAAACTACTGAATTGTTTGATTTAGGATTACCTGTGTTGAACTTGTTCTAAAAAATACAGGTGTGCCACATCATCACTTTTTTCGTTATTGAATTTTCTGGCTACTCGGTGTGAGCACCCTACTAGAAATGTCTTATGAAGAAATATCAAGTATCACGGCAAATCGCGCCGATACCTTCGGATTCGATCCAGATGAAACCAAACTGATCTATTCATTGGTTAAGGAGGTGGACCCAACCTCTACCAGCACTTTTTCAAATCCTAGCATGTTAAGGCAACTTTTATATACAACCAAAAGAATCATCAACCAGCGTCTACACGCAGGGACATTAATCAGATACCACAAAGACCAACGTATTCCGAGAGGTCTCCGTATCGCCCTAAAGCCTACTCTCTGTAGGAACAACCCAAAGTTCACGGAACGCTGGTATGCCATCTTGAATCGGTGTTCCTTGGACCTAATCCTCCTAATTGTCGAAGAACTTTCAAAAGTAATCAACGATCTTGAGAAAGAAGTAGGTCAGATCCAACAGAACCTGGAGAAGAACATGAACAAGGATGAATTAGACAAAGCCCTTGAGGATATCAACATCCAGTTGGATAAGTATACCAAAGAAATTAATGATAGAAAAATAAGGAAGTACAAAAGAGATACAATGGATTATAAATTGGGGGAGGTCTACAGTTGGGCGGAGGTCTACGCCCAAACGGAGACAACAAAGACCATTCACCAATCGATCAATGGCCCAAAGACGTGGTCAACCTCAGGGCAGACCTCAAAGGATGACCCCCCAAGAGACAGGGGGAGTAAACATCACTCAAAATATCCCTACAACCTCTGGGGTTCCTTTTTTAGAGAAAGGTTCAACCGGCACCGTAGAACCAGGAGGGGGAGAAACCGCAGCCACAGCAACAACAACGTCCATAGCTTACGCAACCAGGAGCAAAAGAACCTAGTTGTTAACATTTCACAAACCTCGTTGACCACCAACCAGATGAATGTGTTACAAAAAGGGATATCTTTTGTCCCCACATATCACACCAACGAACTTGAGATGGAAATTTGTTTATTCAAATTCATGCGTAACCTTCGCTTACGTCATTTTTTCACCAATGTGAATCCTCCAACAGGTCCCCCCGCTCAAAACACTTGCAAAGACCTAAAAAGCCAGAGCTCTTTTATGGCTCCTGTAAGTCACAAGATTTTGGATTCATATGAGACTATTACTCTTAATGCCTTGAAAGAACATTTCAAAAAACCTCCTCCAAAGATCAACAACTTTCAGGCCAGAGATTATAAAGCGCTTAGAGAAATCACCGACAACAAGAAAATCACCTGTTGGTAAGGCTGATAAAGGAGGAGCTCTGGTCGTCCTGGACCAGGAGTTCTACCAAACAAGCGTAACCACCCACGTGAACAACAAGGAACTCTATTTGAAATTGATTTCTGACCCAACTGAAACTTTCTCGAAGATTCTGAGAACCATTCTTGAAAAGGCCATGGAAATGGGCACCATCACACAAAAAGACTTGAAGTTTTTGATCCATCCATACCCGAAGAGTCCTAGCATCCATATGCTGCCCAAAATTCATAAAAATCTGCAACAACCGCCATTCAGACCCATTGTGTCTACTAGGAATTCTATCCATGAACCAACGGGGAAGTTTGTTGACATGTATCTTCAGCCCATTGTGAGGAGCATGTCTACGTACATACGTGACTCTACTGATTTCTTGAACCAACTGAATAAGGTGATTTTACTACCAAACACCCAGTATACCTTGGTTACTATTGATGTGTGTGCGTTATACACATCAATACCACACAACAGGGGAATCGAAGCTATGGAATCCTTCTTACTCCAAAATTCCATTAATGTTGATCTGAAATTACTATTGCTTGAACTCATGCAGTTCATGCTATACCACAGTTACTTCACTTGGAATAATGAGTTTTACCTACAACTGGTGGGTACGTCAATGGGCAATTGTGCAGCCCCCAGCTACGCGAACTTGTTCATGCATCGTTTCGAGATCGATCACATTTTGGAGAACGCCCAGTGGTGTCAAAAAATTGCAACATACTGGAGATATATAGACGATATTTTTCTGATTTGGATAGGACCCTCTGAAGAGATACTTGAATTTATATCGCACATCAACCAAGTGGATGACCACATTCAATTCACCCACAATGTAAACAGTGTGAGATTACCTTTTTTGGACATTCTAGTCACTCTTGACAATGCCTGTCTAAAAACTTCATTATTTGTCAAAGCAACTGATCGGAACAATGCTCTTCTATACACCAGCTGTCATCCTTCCGCCTTAAAAAAGCATCTACCTTTTTCTCAACTGTTGAGGGTCAAAAGGATATGTTCTGAACCAGAAGAATACTCACGCACTGAAAAAATCATTGTGCAAAAATATATATAGAGAAAATATCCTGAAGTGACTCTGCAGGCGGCTAGTGATCGAATCACCACTAAAAACAGAAATGATCTTCTAGTCCCCAGTTCGGGAACAAAAAAAACTGAAAGACCAGTATTCGTGTCCAAATACTCTTCCAGAAGTCTCGCCATAAAAAACATCATCCTTAGCAACTGGCAGATGGTACAACTTGAACCGGATTTCCACGGCATTTTCAATTGTACTCCACTGTTCGCGTACCAAAGAGCAAAAAATTTAAAAAATATGTTGGAACGCAAACCTAAATCATCTGACTCAGTTTTTTCTGGCACTAAACCATGTCACAATTGCAGCCACTGCAACAACATAATCAGAGGGAACTACGTTAACCATCCTCTATCTGGCAAACAAATCAAATTAAGAACCAACGCCACATGCGACTCCATGAATCTAGTATACCTACTGAAGTGCCCATGTGGTTTACCCTACGTCGGCAAAACTGAAAGGAAAATCAAAGTTCGCTTAACGGAACACAAAAGCACAATCAGAAACAAGAATCTGAAATCTCCCTTAGCTGCCCATTTCATCTCATCCCAACATAACATCAGCCAGTTAAGGTTCCTTGTTCTGGAGGTCGTCCCCACGAGAGCCGGCGTTGATAATCGGAAAAAACTTCTTCAACGTGAACTCTTTTGGATAAAATTGTTAGAGTCAAGCCAACCGAAAGGACTCAATGAACGGATTGAATTTAGTTGCTTCCTCTGAAACATGCTGTTCACATTTATTTGTATTTTGATTACATGTTCTTTCCCTCATTTATTTTCTTTTCCATTACTTTCTTTTATCATCTTCCTTTTGTTTTCTCCTATCTGTCACATTTTTCCACTTCGAATTGCCTGGTCCTTAATTCCACTTTCCACCTTTTGATTCGCTCTATCTCACTATCTCTTTTTTTTTTTTTTAGACTTTTATCCACTTTCTCTCTTTTCTGCTGATATATCGCTCTCCCATTTACTTTTTCCTCCACTGATCTTCTTCTTCTAGTTAAAATTGTTACATGTGTAATTGTTTCTCCCTTTCCCTCATTTGTCTCTGTATTTTGCGTATATTTTCCCCATCCAAGATGGCAGACTCATAGTGTATATGTGTCCCAATGTTATTGCTGTATCATTCAACATATGTTCTTTGAGTGCGAAAACCCGAAGATTCTGGTAAGCACCACGCATGTAAACTTCGTTTGTGGGTCTTATATACAACGTGCACTAATTGGGTGTCATCTAATGGGTATTTACATGTGTACGTGAAAGTTTTTTACACTCGTTTATTTTCCAGTTCCACCTACATCACCCTTCGAACTGTGGCTCTTTCCTTCCCCAGCGGTGTTTCTTTTGCCATTCGCGACTCCTTCTGCACCAGTTTTTTCACGCTGCTTTGGAGCTTATTTCCACTCTTATTTTTATTTCTTCTTTTTTTACTTTTTCGTTTCTTACTTTACTGTTCTTAGTGGAACAGGTCCGCTCCCTGACGTAGTGTTTGGTTTCTTTACAGAGAAATTGCATTCCCCTGATGAAGGGACCCCGTCCCGAAATGCATTGGGATTTTGGCATTCTGAATCGTTTTGTGATGTACTACATACCGAATATCATTTGAACATTCCCTGTGTCCATATGAGATAAATATAGGACCTTTGGATTAAAGAATATTCTGATGAACTTTCTGGTTGTTTGAATTCGATGAAATTTTGAACAGACAGAGGTTGTTATCCTCTATAGGAGCTCCACAGGATTTAGTGTGGGTATTTCCTACACTCCCCTGGTATCAACATTTTTAAGACAACAGTATATATATATAGAGTGCATTGATAAAGTGCATTATAAGGTCATTTCCCAACAATATTTCTAAGTCGGACTGAAGAGGAGATATATCTATAAACCATCAAACAGATAAACTCGTCCTTTAAAAGCTGGAGATAGTGCAAAGCTGCCTGACACCTTCTTATTTTCAAATGTTTTAAAAGTGGTATTAAAAAAGTGCGCCTTGGAGTAATATAAAGATTGCAAAAGAACATAAAGTGCAACGTGCACTGCTTCGATTTTGAATCACATGGGCAGACATCCAGCCCGGCATCTGTGTAAGCGTTTCATGGATATGAAACCAACAGATGTGAGCTTCCAAACCTAAACCTTATAAAGTGATATAATTTGACATGATTAAAATAAAAAGAAAGGTAGGGCTCAGTCCCCATTGAGCAAACCAAAAGTGAGTGGTCAAGAACCCTTCTTTTACCCATCTCCTGCATATCTCTTTCCAAGTACAGATACGCCATGTATTCTTTCTTTAACTTGGCCCTTGGAATTTAAGCAGTTTTTGCTGGGTTGTCGAAACAATCTGAAAAACCCAGGTTCCTCAGTTGGGCTTTGACATAGGAGAGCCAAGGGATTTTGCTTGCCCACTCTAGTTTTAAGCAATCTACAATAATGGCACGATTCAGGACTGTTTCTTCTTTTGCCCAGATATTGTGCCACAGTGAGAGAGGTGCTAGTTGTGTTCGAAAGGATAGGGGGATCACACCGAGTTTGCTATGGCACATGGTGGCAGGCGTGCTCTGTGGAAGGGTCAGTAGGCGTTTTAAAAATGAGTTTTACACTCGCTGAAGACCTAAAGTATTACAGGGGCCCCAAACTCCTGCGCTATATAAAGCGGCAGCACATGTGCGAGATTTATAGATCTCTATTATTGCATTTACAGGACGTGAGCTTAACTTTTTACAAAATCTAAAAATAGCTTCCAGCTTTGATAAAAAAAACCTAATCCTTGTATTTGTATCCATTAACTGCAGCCATGTGCTTTTTGAGTCAAAGATGACTCCTAAGTAGGAAAAAGTGGGCACCTGAATCAATTTATCACTGCCTATATAAAATGTCTTTACGATGGTAGGATGTTTACCCATCACCATAATCTGAGATTTTGCAACATTAGTGTTGAGGCCATAGTCACTCATAACATTGTTAAAACCAATTAAAAGTGGTTGCAGCCCCACCCCGGTACGAGACATTAAAACTCTGTCATCCACATATAATAAAGCTGGTAATTAACTACGGCCTATCTGGGGTGCGTCCACGTGCCCATTAATAATAGAGGTTTCCAGATCATTTATGTACAAACAAAAAAGATGGAGCAAGCACACAGCCCTGGCGGACTCCACGACTCATTTTAATTGGAGCAGTGAGCTCCCCTCCTAATCCATATCGGACCCTCCCAGTGACCTCCCAATGCATAGCAGCTATAAAATGCACAATTGGTGGTTCTATGCCCATCTCCAACATCTTCTCCCAGAGAATTCCTCTCTGCACCCAGTCAAAGGCAGATGTCAGGTCCATGAACCCTAAGTAAAGGGAACCCAGCTTAGCTAAGGTGTATTTGCCTATGACCAGGTGCAGATTAAGGCACTGTTCGACATTCCCCAGGCCTCTCCTAAATCCATATTGAATATCAGAGAGCTTATGATTCTCTGTTACCCAGGCCTCCAATCTTTCTAGGATTACTCTGCCCATGATCTTACAGGTGCAGTCAATCAAAGATATTGTCCGGTAGCATTTTGGGTCAGCCCTATTACTCTTTTTAAAGATGGGGACTATTGTCACAGTTCTCCAGGCGTCAGAGGGTCCTTCAGCTGCTTAACAACCTAAAATATTTGTTAATAGTGGAAGCCAGAGCGATGTATTGGCCATGAACAAATCTGCGGGTATGCCATCAGGGCCAGAGGCCTTGTTCCTCACTGTCTGGTTTAAGGTTCTTTCTACCTCGTCAAGTGTCGGAGGTGCCATACTTAAAGCCCCAGAATTAAAATTAATGCTAAAAACAGGATCACTAGTGGTTTTGTATACATTTGAGAAATGCTCAACCCAAGTCTCAGGCATAATTGCCGCATCAATTTTGCCCCCGTTGTTCGCATTGAAATAATCCTGGTTAACAGTTTGCCAGAAGACTTTAGAGTCTTTGGTCTGACAGGCTATGTGTAGTTGTCCCCAAGCTTCCTGTCTAATTTCTTGCTTGCGTTTCTGTAAAGCCTGCTCATAGTTAATGCGTAACTGTTTTACCTCTATTGGATTTTGTTTTATTTCCTTCAAAGTCTTAACTAATTTGTTATGGCAGTGAGTGCAATCGGCATTAAACCACACCAGGATTTAGTGTATTGGGGCTGGGCGGGTGCCTGAAAGTCTGCACTTGGGCCACATTTGGTGTCCCTGTGCATAGTCCAGCTCAAACCAGTTCAGGGAGCCAATGGCTCCGGCTCTGGCTCGAAACTGGACAAAGGTCATGGGTGTAGCCACCCCTCTGTCCTGCCCCTCCCCTAGGAGGGTCCCCTGAATCTCCCCAACCCTCTCCTATGGGTATAAAATGGGTTACCTGACTACAGAAGATTAGATTTTATGTGGACAAGATTGTACAAGAATAAACCACTGATCTTCGACCGTCTGGACACCTTGCACTTTGCTGGACTTCGACTGGGCTCGACTTCGTCCCCCTTTCTGTCCAAACTTAGTTTATGCCTTTGCTCTACATATGCTCCGTGCAGGACCTGAGGTCTACTTAAGACAACATCTCTTTTGGAGTGAAGGAGTCACTCCTCTGCTTCGTAGGCACTTAATTACAACTGACCGGTCTGCTGCTCCTGAGCTCCTGCAGACTCTGAAGATTTCAGCAATGCATGTGGTAGGTGTCTGAAGGTCCATGAGATCGATCTGCCCTGTCACGGAGTTTGAAGCCAATATCCCTCGTGGGGGCTGCATAACCCGAACCCCTCTGCTCTGTGTCCATTTGCAGTTGTATATGCTTGTTGGCAATTCCTGAGCTTGTGCATAGAACTCTATGTAGTCCTAGCCATGAACAGTATTTTGCCCCAAAGAACTGCAGCCTCCTTGCACCGTGTGCTTCGTGGGCTGGTACTTTGCAATCTTGCTCGATGTCACCTAGCGACTCCTGGTCATTCGGCCTGTGGGTCCTCCTTAGGGTCATCTTGATTTATCATGGGCTTTCCTGGTTGCTCCAGATGTGCCCTGACTTCCCATTGCTTGGTGAGTCTCCTGGACCTTGCTGGTCCACACCATAACCTGCTTGACCTTCTTGCGTGTGTTGCTTTTGCCAAAGCTTGTTTGTGCTTCCACTGGACACTGACCCCTCAGCACTCGACATCCTTTGTTGGGCAGCTCACGTCCAGCTCCTGGTCATCCTCAACAGCTCCTGGCCCTCGTGGCTGCAGAGTCAAGCATCCCTTCTTTGCACCTGAAGCACACGACATCGGTGGGCATTCGTTTACCGAGCCCCTGGTCACTCTGAAGTGACCCAGACTCTGTCCCTTCTGCTTTCAGGTTCCTTCCTTCCAGAATCCAGGCTTGGATTCCACCGGACCCTTTTCACCTTCACTGCAGCAGTCCTTCTTCACAGCCTTCCACTGAGAACAACAAGAGTTGCCAACGCCACTTCAGACCTATGCATCCAGCTCCTTTGAGATAGGTAACTCGGGTAGTACGATATCCACGGGTAGGTGGCTTTCCAAACTCTTAAGTTCCAAAGGGTTTCGCTCGAAGTCTTCCTAGAAGAGTCCTTAAAATTTAAAAGTGTAAACCGTAACTTCCCCATAGAATTGTACGGAGCCCACGGTCGTGCCCCCACACTGCACCCGACCTCCGTGGGGTCCCTGTCTCCTCATCTTGGGTTTTTCCTGGGGTGCCAGCGATTTTACGTGCTCTAGACCTTGTCTTAATCTCAGTCTTGACTGTTATACCACTATTTTAGTATATGGGTTGGTCTCCCCTTGAAGCCCACTGTGTATTGTGCTACTTACAACTGTTCTATTGAATTCACATTGTGTGCTTTGTGTTCTATCCTCGTGTAGAGGATAGTAGAGTGTTATATTAATAAATACATATTTTTATATAACTACTGTGTGGTTCTCCTTCATTTAGTCATTCAGGAGGTGATATTCTGGGAAAACAAGCTGTTTTACATTCCTTCAAGATTAAGCCTGAAGGCTGCTCTCCACAGCTACCACTAGGATAGCTTTCTCAAGGGTATCTTTGACTTCATACATCATATGGATTTTGTGGATTGGTACAAGGTGCCCACTTTAATTAGTGGACAGCATATACTAAGTCACCTTCTCACAGGTAGCACCTTATCTGGTAGAGGTTTTATCTAGCTGCAAAGTCCTGTTTCTGCGAATTGGTATTCCTACATAAAAAGTTCCCTTTAGTCCCTTGGTTTCAGTGCATTGCGCAGTCAGGGTTCTGACGGGACTCTATGCTTCTGCTGCAGAAACAACCACATATGAAACCAATGTGAATGTGCTGGGGTGGCACATTTCATTGCTTAATTTGTGCTGGTGTATGCCCAGGCTTAGCAACAACACTTATTTGTAAATACTGGCACTTCATTATGAGAGTCTACCCCATGGTGGCTATATATATATATATTACCTACTGGCGGTCGCCAGTAGGTATATATAGTTAGGATTTTTTCTCTATGGGATTTTTGAAAATTCTATGTCTAATAACTTTGGCGTTTGTGGACGGAATTGGCTGAAATTTTCAGGAAAATGGAACATTTTGTTTCTGAGCAGCCCCTGAAAATTTGGGGGGGTTTCGTCAAGGGGGGGCCGAGAAAAAAGGGGGGTCCCAAAACGTGTTTTTAACATTGAGTTTTCCATAGGGCGGTTGGCCTCACTTTTAGCCCGAACGGCTGAATGGATTTGCACGAAACTTGGCAAAATTGTAGGGACTGGTAGCCCGATGTGCCTTTGCTAGGTCTCAATATATGTGCTCCAGTGGATTTTGAGAAATTAACGTTCAAAAAAAGATATATATCTGTAACAGCGGACCGGGCAGCGCTCCAGTTCGCGTACTTTTCGCGTTATGGAGCTTTGTGAAGCGAAGCTGATTGGTTCTCCGGCGTCTGTAAACATTCCAACCAGTCCGTAGCGGCCGCCATCTTGTCTCTCGGTAGGATCGAGAGACAAGAGGAGGCCAAAGCGAAGGGGAAAATGACCATAAGGGGGCATAGTAGATCCTCCCTGACCCCCTAGGTTTGATGTGGAGGTTTTAAAAGGGCCCCGCGGGGCAAAAAAAAAAAAAAATAATAATAATCGAACGGCTGAATGGATTTGCACGAAACTTGGCAAAATTGTAGGGACTGGTAGCCCGATGTGCCTTTGCTAGGTCTCAATATATGTGCTCCAGTGGATTTTGAGAAATTAACGTTCAAAAAAAGATATATATCTGTAACAGCGGAACGGGCAGCGCTCCAGTTCGCGTACTTTTCGCGTTACGGAGCTTTGTGAAGCGAAGCTGATTGGTTCTCCGGCGTCTGTAAACATTCCAAACAGTCCGTAGCGGCTGCCATCTTGTCTCTCGGTAGGATCGAGAGACAAGAGGAGGCCAGAGCGAAGGGGCAAATGACCATAAGGGGGCATAGTAGATCCTCCCTGACCCCATAGGTTTGATGTGGAGGCTTTAAAAGGGCTCCGCGGGGCAAGAAAAAAAAAATGGTTTTTTTGGTGGGGTGCGCCCGGTTAGCGTAACGGGAAGCGGACTGGGGAGCGTACTACAAGGAATGAAGAATGATTGACTTTTAACTTATTGTATGTTTATAGACTTTTTTAAACTTTTTTTTCTGCTGAGTGACGTCTCGGCCTATCTTCACGGGATGCAGTCCCTACCATCTCGGCGTTTAAGCCCAGGGGGACCGGTAGTGTGGGAGAGATAACAGGGCATATTATCAAGGGGGTTTATCTCCGCTTTTTTGGCTTTAAAAGCCAAGAAAGCGGAGATAAAATTATCTCCGTATTACCTAGCTGTCGCTAACACCAGTTAGCGACCGCTAGTAGGAGATAGCGACCATCTTGGGCCCCACTTTGCATGTCAGTGATATTTATCACTAATGACATGCAAAGTGGGCATGCCAAGATGTTAGCGACTGGAAACAGTCGCTAACATCGCTATCTCCTATTACCAACTTTTGGAGATATTCGCGCTAAGCGCGAATATCTCCAAAAAGTAACACCTGCCCTGAGCAGTTCTTAGCCATGTTATCCAATGGGAGGTGGATAACATGGCTAAGAGCATTAGCTCGGTAATGCATGAATATCGCTGACTTTTCAGCGATATTAATGCATTGCGGCCGTTTTTTATCGCATTTGCGATAAACCTTGATAATAGCAAGGTTTATCTGCGATAATTTCTGACGATGCTTAGCGGTAAAAAATTCGTTGCTAAGCATCGTTAGGGATAAATATCGCTTAACTTTGGTAATATGCCCCAACGTCTGTTAACGTTCGATTCGAAAGAAATCAGGAAGTGTTGAAAAACATTGTCTGCGCCATCTTGCCTTTTTTCAAATGCCACACTTTTGTCGTGCACGGCAGCCATTTTAGATGACTTGACCAGACCCACTCTCTGCACGCTGTCGATCCTTAGCATGGCTCCCCACCTTCGCAAGCATCTCCCCCAGGCACTGGTCACCCCCGCTCTCTGTCTTATGCATGGGCAATAAACCTCCCCCCATCTGCGCTGCTCTTCCCTGAGAATCACACCCTGTGCCCGCCCGACACCTCCCTTTCGCCCTATTCACTACCGCACCCCCTGACACTCCTCTTCCTCTGTGTCCGATTGTCCAGGCCGGTCCCAGGCTATCAGCTAGCCCTGCAGATGTAGTTTATGGCCCCAGCTGTAAAGAATCACCCCTCTTCAAAGGAGTTATAGTAGATCAAGGCCCACACCCGATGAGATCCGTCACACCACACGCGTTCCTACTATCTGAAAACCATCCTGTATTGTGATTGGGGAGGGGACCGAGCCTGAAGCGGAAGATTCCAGGGATGACTCTTTGTACATCAAAGTTTTTACAATTATGTGTCACATTAAAAATATATAGCACTCCAACAAAGTAGTAGGATTATAAAACTTTAATAACTTATAAATATATACAACAAAACAAAAACAGTAAAAACATTTAAACATTTTTAGGGAAAAAGAAGGAAGTAGCGGTCGGTTGTGCGAATAGTCCCAAGGCAGCACAACGTCCAGATTTCTGGACGGCACCCAGGTGATGTTGCCTGGGTGCCGCACTGATTTCGGTATCCGGCGTGGGGCGTCGCGGGGGGTGGGTCATCAGTAGCGGTCTGTTGTGCGAATAGTTCCAAGGCAGCAGAACGATGGCACCAAGGTGATGTCCAGTAAGTTGCCGCCCTCCGAATAACGGCGTGGGGCGCCCCGGGGGGGGGGGGGGAGGCGTCGTGAACGGGCCTCCCCAGGTGGAGCCTCGTCTGCTGTAGTGGGGCGCCCCTTTACCGTTTCAGTTGCCATTCCGTCCGCTTTTGGTCCACTGTGTCAAAATCCGCAATTCAGCTGAGTTGCCGCCCTCCGAATAATGGCGTGGGGCGCCCCGGAGGGAGGGGGGGAGGCGGCGTGAACGGGCCTCCCCAGGTGGAGCCTCGTCTGCTGTAGTGGGGCGCCCCTTTACCGTTTCAGTTGCCATTCCGTCCGCTTTTGGTCCACTGTGTCAAAATCCGCAATTCAGCTGAGTTGCGCCCACTCTTGCGGTGCAGCAATAGGCGGCTGTCACAGGACTCTCAAAATGGCGGTAGGCTCTTTCCTTTTTGGGCCTGGTCCACTGAAATGGCCCTGGGACACCTTGGAAATCGGACACTTGTCTGCTAGGTCTTGGACCCCATTCTCGAAAGCGTCCCCTCCGCCTTGAGGATTCTACAAAAGTCTTGGGGGCCCCCGACTCCTGCAGGCTTCCGGTGGGGAGCGGCTGCCATGATTGCTCGTGGAATGACCACGACGGAGCCCCGAGATGGTGGTGCTTTCATGCTGACGCCAGCTTCAGTCTGAAACATCCAGAAACAAGGTGGGGCTTTCATCGTTTGAGAAAAAAAAATAGTTTTCATCCAATGAAAAGTGTTATTTTTAGGTCATATGATCAAGCCTTCCATCATTAGGAAACCAAAAGTAAAATGAACCAATGAAAAGTTTTTTAAACAAGTCACATGACCTGTTATGCGGCATAGGGTATAAAAAGCGTAGAAAATCCGTTGGCACGTGAGGCGGCGTCCGTAGCGGACCGATGTGCAAATAGGCCGAAGGCAGCACAACGCGCCAAGATCCGGATGGCACCGAGGTGGTGTCCAGCAAGTTGTCGCACTGGTGTGGCCATCCTACAATGCTGAAAGTCGGCGTGGGGCGCCCCGTTGGCCTGTGAGATGGCGGCAGTAGCGGACCGATGTGCGAATGGGGCCAAAGGCAGCACAACAATATTTTCTGAATAGAAGATACCACAAGGCGCTGAGATGCCAAGATCCGGATGGCACCGAGGTGGTGTCTAGCAAGTTGCCGCACTGGTGTGGCCATCCTACAATGCTGAAAGTCGGCGTGGGGCGCCCCGTTGGCCTGTGAGATGGCGTCAGTAGCGGACCGATGTGCGAATGGGGCCAAAGGCAGCGCAACAATATTTTCGGAATAGAAGACACCACAAGGCGCTGAGATGCCAAGATCCGGATGGCACCGAGGTGGTGTCTAGCAAGTTGTCGCACTGGTGTGGCCATCCTACAATGCTGAAAGTCGGCGTGGGGCGCCCCGTTGGCCTGTGAGATGGCGGCAGTAGCGGACCGATGTGCGAATGGGGCCAAAGGCAGCGCAACAATATTTTCTGAATAGAAGACACCACAAGGCGCTGAGATGCCAAGATCCGGATGGCACCGAGGTGGTGTCTAGCAAGTTGCCGCACTGGTGTGGCCATCCTACAATGCTGAAAGTCGGCGTGGGGCGCCCCGTTGGCCTGTGAGATGGCGTCAGTAGCGGACCGATGTGCGAATGGGGCCAAAGGCAGCGCAACAATATTTTTGGAATAGAAGACACCACAAGGCGCTGAGATTCGGTTAGCACCGAGGTGGTGTCTAGCAAGCTATGCAGCTGAGTTGCGTGCGCACTTGCGGCGAATAGGTCGAAGGCAGCACAACAATGTTTTCTGAATAGAAGACACCACAAGGCGCTGAGATTCGGTAGGCACCGAGGTGGTGTCTAGCAAGTTGCCGTACTGGTGTGGCCATCGTACAATCCTGCTCCGAATAACGGCGTGGGGTGCCCGAAGGGGGGGGGGAGGCGGCGTGAACGGGCCTTCCTAGGTGGAGGCTCGTCTGCTGTAGTGGGGCGCCCCTTTACCGTTTCAGTTGCCATTCAGCTGAGTTTCGGCCGCTCTTGATGCTACAGCGACAGGCGGCTGCAAGAGGACTCTCAAAATGGTGGCCTGTTCTTTGGATTTGGGCCTGGTCCACTAAAATGGCCCTGGGACACCTTAGAACTCGGACGCTCGAATTTTTTTTCCTTTCCTCTATATGCAAAAAAAGGTAAATGCCCGGTACGTTACACGCTTCATCTGCCACGATGTACTCTCCAGAGGAACCGAAAAAAAATATAGTTATGGTAACTATACCATGCATCGTCATATGGAGAGGTGGCACCGATTAATTATAGTGCTGCATAAAAGAGAGATTTGGAGGAGAACCCCCGACCTGCCAGTACATTCATCAAAGAAGTGGCACTGACAGCATCAGAGGCAAGGGAAACGGTCCCAAATATTTAGAAGAACTTTGGAAAGATTAAAATGACATGTTTAGATTGTGGCAAATTAATTTCATGTGGACAGATGAGTGTTACTCTAATAAATACAGCATATGAACATCATCATAGTCGATGGTTGGTAGAGACATTTTGACTATATCCTGGACCTGCCCGTCCTCGCCCAAAATGGCGCCGGAATAAATGGGAGTCATAACTCCTTGTTGTGTACTGGTTGCACAACCTTGATATCACGAGATACGTATGCAGTTTTGAAGCACATGGCGGGCGGGGACGAGAATAGATTGAATATTTCGATATCCCTATTGATATTAAGTTCTGATGTGTTATTGATTACTGTACTATTGAAAGTTCGAATTAACGTCACCCATGGTACTTGCCCGCAAATGTATATCTAGATAATTTTATTGTAACTAGCTCTGTCGTATTTTAATTATAAAATGTACGTCCACCGATTCCGCAACTGTTAGACACTTTAGTTCTTGCAACCTAATGGCTCGCCCGTTACGTTCCTCTACAGTGTAAATGTCTACTCATCATATACGATTACAGTTTGCTCCGTGGCCGGCCCACGTGGTTATAGGCCCGTATTTGTATAATGACATTTTCACAATAAAGGTTTTTAAAAGAAAACATGGTAGTAGTATATACATTGGTAAAGTTTTTAATAATAGTCACTGTTTTAGAATCAGTAAAAGGCAAGTGAAATAAAGCAGACCAATTACATGAAGGGTAAAAGGTATAATACGCAGGAACGCAGTAAAGATAAATGGTCAAGGGCTGTTGTGTTTTCTACTCCTGCAACATAAAGTGATCGATAAGAATCTCATATTCAGGCGTATCGGCGACTAAGACAGCAGGCCGACCCTCTTTTGCTCAACGGCTCCGTCATGGGACGAAGAAACGCCCTTTTTCTCGAAAAAGGAATATATTTTACTTGCAGGACAGTTGTAAATTTTCCGGGAAAGTACATTAGCCTGGAACATTATAACATATATTTAAGAAAAAATAATGTTCGAAAGTAATAAAAAGCGTAATTTTTAGGTCATATGACCAAGCCTTTCATCATTAGAATAAGAAAAGTAAAATGAACCAATGAAAAGTTTTATTAACAAGTCACATGACCTGTTATGCTTACGTTACGCGCTGCGCGTCGCGCCCCGGATCACTTCCGGATGCGCTAACGCGGCGCGTCATATGACGCATTACGCGACAACGCAGGTCCAGAATAAAGTCAAAATGTCTCCACCAACCAGCGGTCGGAACACAACCCCTTTCAGCAGGCTAAATAGTTCTGTTAAATGACAACAGAAGGGACAGGCAACAAGAACCATCAGTGAAAGAGGGGAGGGCTAGTTCTTCTCTACCGGGTCACGTTGGGGCGCTACCGGAACTGATCGAATTGGTAGTCTACAGTGTTTCTGGATGTTTCAGACTGAAGCTGGCGTTAGCATGAGAGCACCACCATTTCGTAGCTCCGTCGTGGCCATTCGACGAGCAATAATGCTAGCCGCTCCCCACCAGAAGCCTGCGGGAGTCGGGGGCCCCCAAGACTTTTGTAGAATCTTCAAGGCTGAGGGGACGCTTTCGAGAATGGAGCCCAATCTCTAGCAGACAAGCGTCCGAGTTCCAAGGTGTCGCAGGGCAATTTTAGTGGACCACGCCCAAATCTGAAGAGCCGGCCGCCATTTTGAGAGTACTGTGGCAGCCGGCTATCGCTGCACCGCAAAGAGCGGGAGCAACTCAACTACATGGTGAGCGAGACGCTGTAGTCGAAAGAGCGGGCGGTAAACAGCTGAATAGCGGAAGAGGCACAGTGTAGCAAAAGCGGGCGGAATGGCAACTGAAATGGTAAAGGGCCGCCCCACTACAGCGTGTCTTTAGGTGAAACGGATTGTGGGACAAGGTCAAGAATGGAAGAGTTACCAAAAGGCAAAAAGTTCCGCTTGATCCCGGGAGCCGGCCACCTATGTCGGGGGCGATCTCAGGCTACACCAGGAGAACACGACTTGGGGAGGGAGCCGGAGCCAAGCGCCCCCTCCGAGTCCGCGCCATCACACCGCCCCTCGGGGGCCTCCGTCAAGCGGTTCAGGGTGGCACCGCATTACATTGTTCACAAATGCAGTCACGTCCTCAAACAGCCCCCACTTTACTTTGAGAATAGTGAAGCTGAAGCAAGTGCAAATAGGCTTCAGACAGTGTTACAAGCACTCCTCAAAACTTTGAACCATCAGAGTGCATGAGTTTCATGCTCGATCGATTGAGCTAGCCGGATCGGGCAACAAAAAGTATAAAATAGTTATGTAAATAGTTGTTTAATAAAATGTTTTACCCTGTTACTTTGCTGGTGTGTTGTATATATTTGTAATATTTGCATAGAGTTTATCGTTATTTTGGGCGGGGTGGGTGGCGGAGCCGAGCTGTATTTTTCCTTCAGGGATGTCAAAAAATTTCCAAATGAAGTGGTCCTTTGTTTTGTGGTGAGGAGGGTCCTCAGGCAAAAAACCATCAGAATCACTGCTGGATGACTCCCTTGCAGCCATTGCTGTAGATCAGGAAACTTTGAGAAGCAGATAATGCAAAGAACACCTCTTGCTCTCTCCAAGTACAAAGCAATAGTGAGAGAAATGGGTGGGTTTCTCAATATTTGGAAGAAAAAATGTTCTGAACCAATGAAAAGTGTTATTTTAAAGTCACATGGCTTGACGCGCTTAGGCTACGCGCCCTGGGGCGCGTCCCGGGGCGCGTAGCGTAAGCGCGTTGGGCACTTACGTTGCGCGATCGTATGCGATCGCGTGCTTCCGGGTGCGCTTACGCAGTGCGTCATATGACGCATCACGCGGCTACGCGATACATCACAATGTTGTTTTCGTTCGCGGGAATAGCGCTAACGGGACGCTCCCCGGTACACGCCCCGGGGCGCGCCGTAACATTGCGCTTACCCGTGCGTTCACCGGTACGCGCCCCGGGAGCGCACCGGGCAAAAAATATAAAAAATGAAAAAATACAATTACATATTTATACAATATAAAATTCATTATAAAAAATATTATTTCATACCTATAGAGATTTGCTATTAAAAAACCATTGAAATTCACTGAAAAAACCATAGGTATCACACCAGTTATAGTTAGGAATTAGCATTTAAAAAACCTATTAAATTCACTGAAAAAACCATAGGTTTTACACCAGTTATAGTTAGCTGGAAATTTTACTCGCATAAAACCTTTGAAATTCCCACGTTATAGTTAGTTGGACTCACTATAACTTGCGCGTGCAATGCACTGCTGATGACGTCACATATTACATCACTCATGACATGGCCAGTGACATCACTCATGACATCACTGATGACACCATCCTTGTGACAGAGTGACAGACCTCCTTTCACTGTAATGTAACCCTTGAAACACATATTCAAAAATAGAAACTAAAATTTTCAAAAAAATGGAGATACCCATACCAGTTACAACAACCAATTCAGTAATTCCACCATCTATATACACATCCACTCATTCACCAACAGTTCTATGTAGTCACTCATACATATACTCACTCATCATATGTAGTGATACACCTATACATCCTGTTACACACCGACAGTCATTCAAAAGATACTGTCACACATACTCACACATGCAAATAAACTATTAAACATCCATTTATTTGCATATACAGTTATACACACACTACCACTTTACTTTTAAGGAAACTTACACATACTTACTCTCTTAAACAATCACTTATAGAAACACATACTAATTTAAAAAGGAACTCTTACAATCCCTCACTCTCACATATACTCACTTATATGCATCAATATTCACATATACTACATTAAAACATATGTAGTTACTGATAAAGACACTAGTGAGACAGTCATTCACTCACTAACATACACATCTACACACTCATCCACCCATACAGTCCTGCACATGTGCTGTATTCAAAACACATACAAACAGAGAGTCAGTCATTCATGCATCTATGTGCTAAGTAATACCCCCACCAAACCATACAAACACGTATACTGATACTAAGAAAAACATCTAATAACCCATATACCTACACATGTAGCTACACACCAACCCATGCAGCCACTTATACACAAAGTGTTACATTAATACATATATTTAAATATTTAAACATTACTCACTATTATTTATTTTTCAGAAAGACACACATTCACTGGATGGTGTCATCAGTGATGTCATGAGTGATGTCACTGACCATGTCATGAGTGATGTAATATGTGACGTCATCAGCAGTGCATTGCACGCGCAAGTTATAGTGAGTCCAACTAACTATAACGTGGGAATTTCAATGGTTTTATGCGAGTAAAATTTCCAGCTAACTATAACTGGTGTAAAACCTATGGTTTTTTCAGTGAATATATATATATATTCACTGAAAAAACCATAGGTTATAGACCATATATAGTTAGGAATTAGCATTTACAAAACCTTGAAAATTCACTGAAAAAACCATAGGTTATAGACCATATATAGTTAGGAATTAGCATTTAAAAAACCTTATTTTACTCACACAAAACCATTGAAATTCCATATATAGTTAGTTGTACTAACTATATATCGCGCACCCGCAATCGACTGCTGATGATGTCACATATTACATCATTCATGACATGGTCAGTGACATCACTGATGACATCACTGATGACATCTCAAATGACATCACTGATGACATCACTGATGACATCTCAAATGACATCACTGATGACATCACTGATGACTACATCCAGTGACTCTATAATTCTGTAAAGTTAAAATATGTCTTACATATTGAAGAATGAGTGGATGTATAAGTGTTTTGATGAAGGATTTAGTAGGGGCATGACTGACTGTATGAGTGACTGATTAAATGTGTCTCACTGAGTGCATGGGTTAGTGACTAAACTGTCTTAATTTGTGCATCATTATGTCTGTTGTTCTGTAAACTGCTGCATGTGTTGATCAGTAGCTATATAATTAACTATATGGGTTATTGATTGGTTACCCAAGCATTTGTATGGGAGACTGAGTGTGTGTGTGGGTGGCTGGGAGGTGTATGACTCTCTGCATAGATGTGTGAGCAGTTGATTGACTAGATGTATGGGTTCAAAAGTGCATGTGGAAACAGCTGTATGGGCAGTTGACTGTGTGCATGAGTGTATTGGTGAGTGAATGGATATCTCAGTGCTACATGTTAAAGTAAGTACATATGTAAAATACAGTACATGTGAGAGTTGACATATATAAATAACTGTGCATAAGAGCCAGTGAATGTGTGAGTGGCTGTATGGATCATTGTGAACTTGTATCCAGGATTGTATAAGTGAGTAAATATGTTTTAGTATATGTTTGAATAAGTAAGGTGTGTATAACTGTATAGTTGAGGAAATGGAGGTGTGATTGATTCTTTGCATGACTGACTAAGTGTCTGAGTAACTCCATGGATGAGTGACAGTCTATGAGTGTCTGTTTACACTGAGTGTATCTAAGGTTATATTAGAGTCTGAAGAGGTTCATCGTATTATCACATGAATGATGTCATCAGTGATGTGATCAGTAATGTCAAATGAGATGTCATCAGTGATGTCATCAGTGATGTCAGTTGAGATGTCATCAGTGATGTCATTTGAGATGTCATCAGTGATGTCATCAGTGATGTCATTTGAGATGTCATCAGTGATGTCATCAGTGATGTCATTTGAGATGTCATCAGTGATGTCATCAGTGATGTCACTGACCATGTCATGAATGATGTAATATGTGACATCATCAGCAGTGGATTGCGGGTGCGCGATATATAGTTAGTACAACTAACTATATATGGAATTTCAATGGTTTTGTGTGAGTAAAATAAGTTTTTTTAAATGCTAATTCCTAACTATATATGGTCTATAACCTATGGTTTTTTCAGTGAATTTTCAAGGTTTTGTAAATGCTAATTCCTAACTATATATGGTCTATAACCTATGGTTTTTTCAGTGAATTTCATTGGTTTTTTAAAAGCTAATATCTGTAGCTGTAAAATGTATTCTTCTTTAAATCCAAAAATATATTTTATATGTTTATTAATAAAAAAAAAATGTAATACTTTTTTTTTGTTCGCTCCCGGTTCGCGAACCGGGAAGCTTCCCGTTAGCTCATCTTGATGCCGCGACCCAGTCCGCGAACCGGTAAACGTTCCGTTAGCGCAACTGCCGCGTTAGAAATCAACATTGTGACGCGTCGCGGAAGCGCGACGTATCACGTTGTCGCGTAATGCGTCTTATGACGTGCCGCGTTAGCGCACCCGGAAGTGCTCCGGTACGCGAACTGAGACGCGAAGCGCAGCTCCCCGGAAGCGATCCGCGGCACGTCGCGAAAGCGCGACATATCGCGTTGCCGCGTAATGCGTCTTATGACGCGCCGCGTTAGCGCACCCAGAAGTGCTCCGGAGCGCGAACCGGAAGCGATCCGGGGCGCGTTCCGCAGCGCGTAACTTAAGCGTAAGAGGTCATGTGACTTGTTAATAAAACTTTTCATTGGTTCATTTCACTTTTGGTTTCATAATGATGTAAGGCTAGGTCGGGTGACCTAAAAATAACACTTTTCATTGGTTTAGAACTATTGTTTTTCCCAAATGATGAAAACCCCTCCTTCTTTCCTCACTCTGACTTTCATCTTTGTGAGAGGAAGACGTTTTTGGATAGTTGAGCAATGGCTTCATTAGTTGCTTCAGCTGGTGCACCCCCACCACCACCTCCACCTCCTCATGGGAAGAGAGGACCACCTCCCCAGTTCATCAGCAACACAGAGGAGGAAGAGGATGAACTAGAGGAAGAGGAGACAGAAGGACCACAGTTCTTACAAGAGGTGCCCCGGGTTTCCCATCGGAAAGCCAGTTTCATTTGGCAGTTTTTTAAAATCCCTCGAGGGCAGAAGAAAGTAAATGCTAGGTATGTCACCTGCCTCATTTGTAAAGACCGGTTATCTAGAGGCACTGATAAAAAGTATAGCTTCGGTAACTATACAATGCATCGTCACATGAACAGGTGGCATCCATTGAACTACAGCCAGGCAGAGATACGTGACATGCAAGATAACCCAAAAACAACTACTGTGGCCAGGTCAACATCACTGATATCGTTGACAGGAGCAGAGGCACGGGAGACCGTGCCAAACATTCAGGAGAACTTTGCTCATATGAAATGTACCTGTATGTATTGCGGTGCATTGCTGTCATGTGGTAACATGAGCATTACGTTAATCAACCTAGCTTATGTAAATCACAATTGCCCTAACCGCCCCAGACAGTAAATTTTTTTTTTGCTCCTGTTGAGCCCTTTTCAATGCCTGTTTTTTGTTGTTTCCCCTCCATCAAAAACAAAAAAAAACATAAAACTGTTCAAAAAATACAAAAAAAAAAAAAAAAAAATATATAAAACAACAAAAACATTAAAAAAAAAGTTCTTTTCAGAACCACCTCCCCTTTCAAAAAAAAATTGCTAGAATGTTTAGCACTCTGGCAAGCTCTATTTCTTTTAGTTCGCTTCCCCGTTCGCTTCCCGGTTCGCGAACCGGGAGCGAACCCAAAAAAAAAAAAAAAAGAAGAGTAAGTATAAGGGAAGTAAACAGAGAGTAATGTTAAAAGAAAGACAGCTATAGGGAGTAAACCAGAGATACTGTTTAATAGATCTATTTACCGAAGAAAAGATGGAAGAGGGTATAATTGTGAAAAACAAAATAAATAAGGAAGTGAAAGAAAAAAAAGAGAGTAGAACAATAACAAAGAAGAGTTTCTTGGAGAATGTGAGTGAATGTTCAAAATCAGATTAAAACATGTGGAATAACAGAGAGAAAAAACAGAAAACAGAAAAGAAAAAATAACAGAAAAAGATTAATTGAAACAGCAAAGAAATGTAAATAACATAGAGCCATATCATCAACATAGGCAATAAAAGTTTTGCAGCTTTTATCGGCAGAAATGTGTCGCTAAAGCCGCTTTTGCGGCGGAAAACTGCTGCTAAAACCACTTTTGCAACAGTTTTCTGCCAATAAAAACAGCAATAATTTTATTGGCTGTGTTCATAATATGCCCCTTAGTGTGCTTCAACTACACAGAAGAAGCATAATGAACAAGTAGTGAAAGAGTGATCAGTCAAAGACACTAAGAGTAATAGAGACGGAGTGAGTGAACAAGAGTGAGGAACTATGAGGAGAGGGACTGAGAAAAGGAGTGGAAGGAGTAGAGTAAGTAAGTAAGTAATAGAGAAAGGAATGAGGGAAGTAGCAAAGGCAGGAAAGTTAGGGTTAAAGAAATGAAGCAGTGGAACTACTAGTAGGTGAATGTGATAGAAATGTAACGAAAAGAGTACAAAACATTTACCTTATAATTGTCGTTAACTTACTCACTTTTTTTTTTATACTTTCAATCTGTGAAAGAGAGAACAAACATTTGTAAAATATTAAAACATGTATTTAAAAATTAGAAAAGACAAGGGAAAAGATTGAAGGACAAACAGTTTTTCAACAACTTTGACACTTACAGAAGCTTCTGCTTCTCCAGGCCCCCTACACAGTCCTAAAGATATACATTTTAAACTAACAGTATATTGATGCAGATGAAGTGAGGCCTATCTTAAAACATGGTGCATCTTTTGCACTGCTGTTGTCTCACAAAAGTGTCGCAAGACACTAACATTTTAAATGATTGTTTCAGAATGCCAATAAGATGTGTCCTATCCAGAGGTTTGTTTGAGGTGAGGCCTACTCAGGGTTCCAAATAAAATTGCGAGTTGTTGAAGAGAACAGAGGACATAATACATGTGAAGGCCTACCAATGAAGTAAGTCATGTCCACTTCACTCTTGAACAAAGGCCAGACCTCTTCTGTGTCTGTGGACAGACCTAAACTTCATCTGCACAATGTCATTCGTAAACTTAGGAAACACAGGTGATGTAATTGAAAAATGTGGAGTTTATTTTCCTCATTTCACAATCACATCACCTGTGTTGCCTTTGGTTAGGTATCTCATAGTGCAGATGGAGTCTAGCATATCAAAGAGTACATAGAAGTTGAGCAGTATATACAACAATTTTGACATTTACAGAAGACTTAGCTTCTTATCTTGTTGGAGATGAAGTCAGGCCTGTCTTGCAACATGGTGCATTTTTTGCATCACTGCTGCATCGGTTTCATGTGGCACGGGTTTTTTACAGCATGACACATCTGCCTAGATGCATCAATTTGTAATTTTGTCACCTCATAGCACAAAAGTGACGCACAGTGGTGCAAAAGAGGCATACACCTATCATAAATCTGTCCCTAACATTTGAAATGATTGATTCAGGATGACGATAAGGTGTGGCCTCTCCAGAGGTTTGTTTAAGGTGAGGCCTACTCAGGATTGCATATCAAATTTATGCTTGTTGAAGAATACAGAGGAGATAATACATGTGAAGGCCTACCAATGAAGTAAGTCATGTCCACTTCACTCTTGAACAAAGGCCAGACCTTTTCTGTGTCCATGGACAGACCTAAACTTCATCTGCACAATGTCATTCGTAAACTTAGGAAACACAGGTGATGTAATTGAAAAATGTGGAGTTTCTTTTCCTCATTTCACAATCACATCACCTGTGTTTCCTTTGCTTAGGTATCTCATAGTGCAGATGGACTCTAGCATATCAAAGAGTACACATAAGTTGAGCAGTGTATTCAACAAATTTGACATTTACAGAAGATTCAGCTTCTTATCTTGTTGGAGATGAAATGAGGCCTGTCTTGCAACATGGTGCATCTTTTCCATCACTCCTGCATCGGTTTCATGTGGCACAGGACTTTACAGCATGACACATCTGCCTAGATGCATCAAGTTGTAAATATGTCGCCACATAGCAAATATTTTGCACCGCCGCTGCGTCATAAAAGTCACACACAGTGACGCAAAATAAGCTTACACCTATCATAAATCTGTCCCTAACATTTTAAATGATTGATTCAGGATGACGATAAAGTGTGGCCTATCCAGAGGTTTATTTGAGGTGAGGCCTACTCAGGGTTTCAGATGAAATTTACGCTTGTTGAAGAGTACAGAGGAGATAATACATGTGAAGGCCTACGTCATTTCCACTTCACTCTTGAACAAAGGCCAGACCTTTTCTGTGTCCGTGGACAGACCTAAACCTCATCTGCACAATGTCATTCGTAAACTTAGGAAACACAGGTGATGTAATTGAAAAATGTGGAGTTTCTTTTCCTCATTTCACAATCACATCATCTGTGTTGCCTAGGCTTAGGTATCTCATAGTGCAGATGTAGTCCAGCATATGAAACAGTACCCAGAAGTGCAGCACTGCATGCATCAACTTTGACACTTACAAAAGCTTCAGCTTCTGCATGCCCCCTACACAGTGCTAATTATATACATTTTAAACTGATGGTATCTTGCTGGAGATGAACTGAAACCTATCTTGCAACATGGTGCATCTTTTACACAAAAGTGACCCACAATGGAGCAAAAGAGGTGCACGGCCACCATAAATCTGACCCTAACATTTTAAATGATTGTTTCAAAATGCCAATAAGGTGTAACCTATGCACAGATTTGTTTCAGGTAAGTCCTACGCAGGGTTGCAGATGGAATTTAGGTTTGTTGAAGAATACAGAGGAGATAATACATGTGGAGGCCTACCAACGAAGTGAGTCATGTCCACTGCACTCTTGAACAAATGTCAGACCTCCTCTGTCTCCAGGAACAGGCCTAAACCTCATCTACACAATGTGATGTGTAATGTTAGGAAACACAGGTAATATAATTGAAAAACGTGCAATTTTTTTTGCTCATTCCACAATCATATCACCTGTGTTTCCTTTGCTTAGGTATCTCATTGTGGAAATGTAGTCTATCATATGAAAGACTACGTAGAATATGAGCACTGTATGCAACAACTTTGACACTTACAGAAGCCTCTCCTTCTCCATGCCTCCTACACAGTTCTAAATGTACATCATAAATGCAAACAGTACAGAATTAATTATACATGTTAAATGGTTTATTTTTGCTGTTCTCAGAATGTATCAAATGTCACTAAAAACAGTGACTTCAAGGTATTCATCATATAACAGCGGGGAAAAAAAAACACAATCAAAATGATTGTGTTTAAAAAACCCATACAACATAACAAATCAGAATTCCGAACTCCTTAAAGTTAACTTACTTTCCATGACGTCGAAGGATGTCCTATGAACAGCTTACACTCTGTTGTGCTGTTATTACTTTCAGACCGCCACTTTCTGAAAGAAAACCTCCATCGTTTTGAAAAACATGTTACATACAATAAATGACTTCTTGCTCTCTACCACACGTTTCCACAAGGCCAAATCATGTCAGAGCCATTTATAACTCTTAGAATTCTTGTAAGCCAATCCCGTCGTGTTGTATTTCCGCAACTTTCACAATTAAAATGTTGAAGATCATTTTCACAATCCTGGACTAGTAAGATCTTCCCCTTCTTGCTCAGTCATGTTCTACATTTCCTATGACACTGATACTGCTTACTATGAAGCAGACTTACACTATCTCTATGACTACTACAATTATTTAATTCTCTACATCACTTTTAATCACAAAGCAATATAAAACAGTAGACAGCATTGCAGACTTACATTCCCTCTACTCCATGTTTTGATTGGCTGCTTCAATTTGCTTATAAAAAGAAACAGTTTTTCTGAATTCATTCAAAGTGCAGTTATTTCTCCATGACGTCCAGTGTTATGGTAAGAAGTTATGTCTCTGTACTACACTTATCCTCAAGGCCAAATCGTGTAGGAGCCATTAGAACTTCTTGAAATTCCTCAGAGCACATCCCGAGATTCTTTCCCTAAAATTGTGGTTTTAAAAACACCAGGTAAGAGTTTTTAAGGTCATACGGCAATTTTTGTTTGAAAATTAAAACAGAATCATTGCAGAATGACCAGCCATTTCTAGACTTTAAATAAGCTGTGTAATGTCCTGATGTTATTGAAGGACCGTCATGATATATAATTGCTGCAGTTACAAAAGTCCTTCCTGATATTGACAACTGTGAAGCCACAAAATTTTTAATTAAAGTTGTCAATTTTGTTCCATCAGGCCTACATCGTTGGAACATTAAAATAACATACTGGCCATATGTTCGTATAAATAATGTGGACATCATTTCAGATTTACATTGGCTACACTCCATGTTGTGATCAGCTGCTTTTACTAGTTTATTAAAAGAGACTGATTTACTGTCTGGCAAAGTTAAATATATAAATCTTTCTGAGTCTACACTAGTAGTACTTGATACCCTACAGTTCTCGCAGTCATGCTGCCATTGATAAGAAAGCCCAAACAGGTGATCTACATCTACACCTTCAGCATGCAATACATCAAGCATATACATTAAAAACTCCTGACAATCTTGCTGAATATTTTGAGAGAATTGTGTTTGGCCTGAACATCTGTCTAACAGATTTCGAATTTCAGACACACTTTCTATTTTTGTTCTATCAGTGCTACATTTCTCTAACACAGAATTTAACAAACTGCAAAATCTTTGATCAGAATTGACCACAATCTCTTCTTTTACATTTTCTAGAGAAAACAAAACATTAACCACTACTTTAGCATAGCAGTTGACACCAGAACTGTTTTCAAATTGAAAACCAACAACATCTTCAACAGAATCCTTTTTGTTTCTGCTTATAAGTTCAGGTTCATCGACTTTTCGTCTTTTTGCTACAACCTCCCCAGTATTGGTCACATTTCTTCGTTTCCGGCCTACCACACGTTTCTCAAACAAAGGATATTGAGGCAAATGTGGCGCATACTCTCTTCTTAACCTATTGTATTCCTTAACACAATCTAGATCCGCACAAATGTTTGTGACATCACACTCAATCAAGTACAATCCCGATAAAGTTCTAACTCGTGACAATGCCACATATGCCATACCCTCCTTGAACACAGAACTGCCAATATTCACCAATGCACTGTCTACACTTAAACCTTGCGATTTATGGATTGTCACCGCATATGCCAAGCAAACAGGAAACTGCTTACGGCGAACATATAAGTCTTTTACAAGCAAAAATCTAGCAGAACAACGACCAATTAGCTGTACTTCCTCAATGCCATCAAATTTAATTTTTAAAAATTCAATTCCATCTCTATTTCTGTATTTTACAAAATCAACAACATTACCCATTGATCCATTTACCAGACCTCTTTCAACATGTAAATTCCTTCTTAAAATTATACGGCAGTTCAAGCACACATTCAGAGTCTTTTCAAAACCTGCAGTTTTAGATATAGTCTTCTCTAATGAATCCAATTTTGTTTTCAAATTCTCAGACAAAATAATTGTTGATCCCATATGCTCTACTCTGTCAATAGCTTCCAGTTTCACAATCTCTTGCTTTTCTAAATGCAACATTTTGTTGTTGAATTTGGCACATTCTGCAAGAGTTGGCATCAAACATATTCCAGATTTCTTCTCAGTAATTTTCTGAAAAATATTCTCAGGCACATTATCTTGTTCTGGATATAAATTTGACAGTAATCGTGCATGTAAAGCTTCTTTCCCATGCTCGGTCACTTTTCCAATTCTAACATCTTGTAGAATAGTCTTGTAAACTTCATCCTTCGCCTGACGCATATTTTCATGCAGTTCAGCATAATTGAAGTTTAACCATATATTGACGTTGCCAATGCTCCCTAGGCACTTCCTGGTATCTTCATGCGTGAGCATTTTGAACACAGGTTGCCCTTTCACTGGTGTCAGCTGCAGAAGATCTCCGAAAACAATGATGTGTTTGCCACCAAATAACACATCATACTCTGTTTTGAGAACTTCTTGCATTCTCAAATGCACAAAGGCAAGCATGACATTGGAAACCATGCTTACTTCGTCAATGATAAGAAGTTTCATTTTCCTCAAGATTCTTGAAACTTCACAACAAGCATCTCCAGATAGCTTGTGATATTGTAATTTGTTGTCATGCTCCACTGGCAGCATCAGTAAACGATGTAAAGTAATCCCTTTAATGTTATGTGCTGCCAGTCCAGTTGGAGCGGTGACAACACAAGACAGCGATGACTCTGTCCTTTCCTGCAAATAACATGAAATTGCTTTAATAAGGAAACTTTTTCCAGTTCCCGCTTCTCCACTCACGTACAGTCGGACAGGCTTCAACGACGTGCATGAGCACTCTTTCTTGTCATGACTTAATCCATGATCAATTTGCATGGTAACTTCGTCATATATTTTCCTCTGCTCAACGTTGAGTTGTCTTTCCAACTCTTCTAAGTTAACCGCATCCTCCTGAGCATGTGCCATGGCTCTTTCCACTTCATTCATAGCAGTGGCAGCTTCATTTTCGATAACAGGTCCTCCTAGTGGATCCTGACTCAATGAAGCAGAACTCTGACTGTCCTGAGAACTGTCTCTGGCAATCTCGGCTGCAATCGTTGCTTCCTGCTCAATTTCCGCATTCAACATTTCTACATATTTGGGAAAAGCAGGACATTCTATGGTCTCCTTGGCAGCATTGAAAGAGTCTTCGTAACAGAGGAAATCTCCAAGCAGTTCCTCTTCTGCACGCCAAGGCTTGAAAAGTTGCAAAAGTGCTAAATAGAAAAACTCTTTTTTTCAGGAGATTCGCCACTCAATTTTCGATGGTTTACCAAGTGGCATTTTCTTTGCTTGACCAGACATCCCTCACTTCCTATTACAGCATACACTCCTTTCTCAGTATCTTCTTTGATGTTCCTCTTGAATATGTAATTTTGAAGAACCTCATACAGACAAACATTCTCGAGGTGACTGCTTCGATTTGGATAATATGTATCCAACATGTTGGTCTTCAAAATGTCGGTACTGTTTGGCTCCTTTTCCGCCAAATACTCAATTTCCCGCACAGGTTTCAGAACTCGATTACGCGTTGCAGCAAGACCAAGACTCGCCCAAACGATACTCCTGGACTTGGCATAGAGACTTGCTGAAGACAACCGGTCAGAACATTCGTAAGCTCCGATTTCTCGATGCGACAACATCTTCAGACTGAAACTGTACAACTTCTTACTGAGGCTCTTTTCATGGGAAATGTCCTCCCACATATCCTTCAATTCTGTCTTCTCTTTTTTGGTGATGTAAGATGTCACATACCGAGCCACAGCCATACAGTTATCAGCCACAAACTGTATATCCATGTTAGCATTCCACATAGACAAAATCACCGGGTTGTAGTCGTTGATGTACTTAGACTCTTCGTTCCTCTTCAAATTGTATGTGTTTTTAGGTGATTTCTTCATCACATTATGTCGCAGCGAAGACATCAAACTGTTTACTCTTCCTTTAGAAATCACCGGTCGTGGAAAGCCGAAACGACATTTGGTGTAGAACTTGTCCTTGTTTCGGAATTTACGACGACAGTACTTTCCACATCGATGGCTTTGGAAACGTAGAACTTTTTCTCTTAGGCTTTTCTTCTCCTTTGCGTTTGGAACAGCACACGTAGAATACTGTTGTATGAAACTCATCACTGAGTCTTCTGGATCCGTTCCAAATTTAGGTGCATCCTTGATCCACAGCAGCATATGTATATGAGGAGCACCTCTTGCTTGGTACTCCTTTCTCCAGAAGAAATCCAACACCTCTCCAAGAGGTGGATTCTTCTTATTCATGATGAAAGACATCATAGCTTCAAATCTATGATTGAAGTACCTGCATACATTGACTGGATCCAAAGAGCACAGTTCTCCGGGTGTCTTGAATTCGATGTTTTCGATGTTTCCATTTGCCTCTCGTAGAAATTCAAGTAAGTCTTCCCAGCCATACTCGGCACAGCTCAGAGTGAGGAACCATGTGGGAGTTCCTAAGTTCCTCAGCATACATTTTAAATCACCATGACGACGGTACCAGTACTCATTAGTACCACGCTGACACGCCATGAGATTAATCAGATGAGAATCCAAAATACTGTCTTGGACATTGACTTTATCCATAAAGTCACTTGCCGAGATGTTTTGCATGTGTATACCACTTTTCAAGATGTGGTTCACTGCATATGACAGTCCAGACAGATCGCTTTCAAACAGGAGATGAAACAAATAGGGAATGCATTGTCGAAACCTAGCATCTCCTGCATACAATCGCAAAGTCCGGTATTCAGAAGCAGGAATTTGATGAGGTCGCTCATCATATCTTCCTCCCTGACCTGTTGGAAAAAGCTGTGGGAAACACCGAGCTTCCAAACTTTCCTCCCAAACACTAATGGGACTCCCTTTGGCTTGTTTCATTTGAAACAACTCAATAGCATTCCCCATGACTTCCTTGGAATGCAAAGGATGAACACTATAATGTTCATATATTTCTTCACTAGTACAGGGTTCTACTTTCTCAATTTGACCAGCACACAAATCGCTATCCTCTTCCTCACTTACTTCCTCTTCTGCAACATATACATTCTTATAGTATTTATTATTTTTTTTCAAATACAATGTTGCCTTTTTAACTTTCCTAACATCCACTAAATCTTGCCATATTTTCTTATTCTTTGTCGGAACCCCATTAACTAAGATAACCAGAGGTTCCTCTTCCACTTTTTCTACTCCAATTGTGTTAATGTTTTTCTTCAAATCTAGAGGCAAATAAACAACTCTTCCCTTTAATCCTCTCTGTAAATCTGATGGAGGCAATTTCCCTGTCTTTGGCTCCATTCTTACAATAGCCTGAAAGGGATGGATACTTTGAATCAAAATAGATTCATAAGTATTTAAATCCTTCAATTCAGAAGGAATCTCAACCAATTCCAGATTATTATGAACTGCTCTAGCAGGCATCTGGTTTTGATTTAATTTGTTACAACAATAAGTACACACACGTTGATCCAATCCCAAATCAAAACAATTTTCTACCATCAAGTATGTTGTGAAATCCTTCCATTCACTATTATTTTCCCTTTCACTTTTTGCATATAAATCCACTAACTTAGTCTGATTCTTATAATAAGTGCGTCGACAACACACACAAGTGAAATTTGGCCTCTCACTTGATTTCACCTCAAACGTCGCAATTTCCCTCTGGAAATTATCTGTACTGGAAACCTGTACACTATCTTCCACATTACCCTCTTCTTCTTGGTCAATTTCAACATTCTCCTCTTTACTTCCAAAGTAACAAAACTCAATTTCTTCACATATATTCTTCACATCTATTTCAGAACCATGCAAAAGAGCAGCGCATAATTGTTTAAGCATAATTGCTGGACTCTTAGCATAATACAACATTCTAACTAATTTCCTCACTTTATTATGATGCACTGCTAGCATCCTGAAATGATGAAAAACACTATGGCATACTCTCCTGGAAAGACAAGCCAGTGAATGACCATGCAAACCTGTCACTTCTCTCACTCTGCAAGGATCTAATTCTTGCAACAACTTCATTTTCTGCTTCAAACTTTTCTTATTAAATGACCGTACAAAATCACAAAGCAAATTGATAGAATCCTGTCGCACACTGCAAATACTACTACACTTCCAGGTGTACACAGGACCCTTAGGACGTCTTCCTAAAACCTCATTACCTAACACCTCTTCTATCTCTGTTGTCACAAGTTTTTCTTTTTCAACTGGACAACCATCTTTCACTTCATAAGCTCGACCACTGGTGTCAACTGCATGCACCAAATCATTATCCTGGAAATAACTCTCCTCATTAAAAAAATGCCTCACAGCTTGAACTATGCATCCATTCTCCAGAAAAAACTTCACAAAAATTACTACGATTAACTATTCTCTTCCATCTACTATTTCTTTTGAAATCATAAATTGCCTTGTTTAGCTTCCTAATTCTATTGATTATCAAAATAAATAACTTACGTTTAATTTCAAATGCCTGATCAATAACTTTCTCAACTATTTTTTTTCTCTTATAAAAAAACCACTTTCTGTTGACCTTTCTTAATATTTTTTAACAAATTGCCAATAATCCTGTTGCGGAACATTCATTTACGAATGTCCCTAAACTGTTGTTTCCTTCTACTATCATGCACAGAGTTATCTCTTGCTCTAGCAGTAACATTTTTCATTGGCCTTTCCTTTCCGTTTGAATTGCTTCTCTTTTTCTGGACTGAAACATTTTCTGTAGTAATATTTTTTTTACTACAGATATTTCTTATGAATGTTTTTGTACTCTTACCCGGTGCTTTCTTGGTGACTTGACAAATCTTTTTGTTAGAGGACTGCTGCTTTTTTTCATTGACCTGCTGTCTTTGACGTTTTGCAGCCTTTCTCAGTCTTTCTTTGGTTGGCATGCTGAAATCTTGAAATGATCTGCAGTTGAATCTGTGGTAAAATATAATAAAAAATGTTATTAACCACTATTACCCAACAGTAAATCAATAACAGTCATCAAAAACTTAACACACTACTTGACATTTTTACATAGAAGATTTTTTAGTGCTTGGCAAATTTAGAATACAGAAATAGCAGAAAAGAAATGGAATTTATATTCATTTTACCTGTGCTGTTTTATATGTGAATCTGATCTAATTTTATGAGCATATTTTAATATTTTATTGAAGACACTACACATAACCTGTTTTTGAAGGTGTCTTTATTTTTAAATTAAACGGTTTACATTTTTACTTTTTATTTATTATAAATTTTTAAAATAAATGTTTATAGTTCCATAGGCTCAAGCACGTCAGCTTCCCATCCTATGTCATACAATTCTGACAAATCTGCATCCTCATCACGTTCTTCTTCATCCTCAGGATTTAAATCATCCAAAGGATCAACATCCACTGATGTTTCAATTACGAGTTCAATGATGAGGTCGAAATCAACTGATTGCTGATTGTCGCTCATGTTGATGTTGTCTTTATCTTTAAAGAAAGATAACAACAATGAGATGTTGCAGAGTAAGAGACAAATCTCAGAGATTATAATAGTAAAATTGTTTAACAAGAGTAACATTTTGCAGCTATTATTTAGCCATGTCCAGCGATGCTGAGGAGGTGAAGCCTATGTCCAATTTTTCAGTGAACAGGACTCATCTCTTCTTAACCTTGGATAAGCCTCACCGACTCTGTGTCCCCTGCACATACTTAAATGTAAAGGGGCAGATTTATGTTAACTGGCACATCCCCAGGGATGCACCAGTTAACGTGCACCGCTGCTCTGCCACCCATGGTGTGTCGCATTTACAATCAGATAGGACAAAGCTGCGTCAAAACCCTGCGCCTGCTTGAAGCAGGCATAGGTCTTGATGCAGCATTGTGGAGATGGGGCACCCCTGAGCCTTGCTGGAGCTGCATCGCACTTGCGATACAACTCCAGCAATGCGCCACCTTTACGGCACAGATGCGTCACGCATCTGTGCTGTTTTTGCCCCATGGTGCGCCGCATTGTAAATGCAGCACACCATGGGTGGCGGAACAGCGGCGCAGGATGACTGGCACATCCCTGGTGATGCGCCAGTCATCATAAATCTATCCCTAAGCTTCTTATCTTGTTAGAGATGAACCGGCATATGTATCATCAAACTATTTTGCATTTCCTAGATAGCAAATTTTAAGGAATAAATAGCGATTCTTTACCATTCCTAATTTGCGATGAGCAAATTGCTAATTGCAAATTACCAATTCATTTCCATGGGCCAGGAGGCCCATAGGAATGAAGGTGCAATTTGCGATTAGCAATTAGCTAATCGCAAATTAGGAATTTTTCCAAGGGTGCAGGGGTGTCTCAAGAACACCCTGCTGCACCCCTGAAAAAGAAATTTGGGGGCATATGGCACACATACATGCCCTAAGGGCATGTATGGGCGTCATATGGCACCTTTTGTTTTTTGGAAAAAAAGCTTTTTGAAAAGAATTTGCAAATTACCACCAACTAGAAGTTGGTGGTAATTTGCAAATCCTTAATGGCAATTTTTGCATATTTTTTGTTTGATACATTGCATTTAAGGAATCGCAAAATTTGCAAATCCTTAAGTGCAATCGCAAAATAATGAATAGCAAATTTTGCTATTCCTTATTTTGCATCAAACTTGTTTGATACATACCATTTTCTAATTAGCATTCGCAAAGGCCGAAATTCGCAGAATTTCGGCCTTTGCGAATGCTAATTAGCTTGATACATATGGCCCCAAGTGAGGCCTGTCTTGCAACATGGTGCATCTTTTGCATCACTGCTGCATCGGTTTCATGTGGCACGGTTTTTTTGGGGGCATATGGCGCACATACATGCCCTAAGGGCATGTATAGGCGTCATATGGCACCTTTTGTTTTTTGGAAAAAAAGCTTTTTGAAAAGAATTTGCAAATTACCACCAACTAGAAGTTGGTGGTAATTTGCAAAACCTTTATTGGCATTTTTTGCATATTTTTTGTTTGATACATTGCATTTAAGGAATCGCAAAATTTGCAAATCCTTAAGTGCAATCGCAAAATAATGAATAGCAAATTTTGCTATTCCTTATTTTGCATCAAACTTGTTTGATACATACCATTTGTCTAATTAGCATTCGCAAAGGCCGAAATTCGCAGAATTTCGGCCTTTGCGAATGCTAATTAGCTTGATACATATGGCCCCAAGTGAGGCCTGTCTTGGAACATGGTGCATCTTTTGCATCACTGCTGCATCAGTTTCATGTGGCACGGTTTTTTTACAGCATGACACATCTGCCTAAATGCATCAATTTGTAATTTTGTCGCCTCATAGCAAATCTTTTGCACCACCGCTGCATCACAAAAGTGACGCACAGTGGCGCAAAAGAGGCATACACCTATCATAAATCTGTCCCTAGCATTTTAAATGATTAATTCAGGATGACGATAAGGTGTGGCCTATCCAGAGGTTTGTTTAAGGTGAGGCCTACTCAGGGTTGCAGATCAAAGTTACGCTTGTTGAAGAATACAGAGGAGATAATACATGTAAAGGCCTACCAATGAAGTAAGTGATGTCCACTTCATTGCGCCAGTCATCATAAATCTATCCCTAAGCTTCTTATCTTATTAGAGATGAACCGCCATATGTATCATCAAACTATTTTGCATTTCCTAAATAGCGAATTTTAAGGAATAAATAGCAATTCTTTACCATTCCTAATTTGCGATGAGCAAATTGCTAATTGCAAATTACCCATTCATTTCCATGGGCCAGGAGGCCCATAGGAATGAAGGTGCAATTTGCGATTAGCAATTAGCTCATCGCAAATTAGGAATTTTTCCAAGGGTGCAGGGGTGTCTCAAGAACACCCTGCTGCACCCCTGAAAAAGAAATTTGGGGGCATATGGCGCACATAAATTTTAAAAACATTCCTTTACCTCAAAAACGATTTTCAAGTCATAATTTGAAAACACTGCCCACGGGGAAATGACTTAAAATGTCCTTAAGACACATGAAAGTGTTTTTTTAAAGCCTTTGCAACTTTTTTAGGTCACTTTTAACATGGCTATGTAACTCAATCAATCAAAATCTAAATTTACCATGCACAGGTGGGAGCATATTTACAAGGAATTTGCTCCACGGGGAAAGGTCTTTTAATTTAATATGGGAAAAATAACATCAGAGACACTGAAATGCCTTATAAAGAAGCATACACCATTATGTCCTTGTCATAATTTTTAAAACCATTCCTTTTCCTCAAAAACGATTTTCAAGTCATAATTTGAAAACACTCCACATGGGGAAATGACTTAAAATGTCCTTAAGACACATGAAAGCGTTTTTTGATTGCCTTTGCAGCATGTTTGGGTCACTTTTTACATGGCTATGTAATGCAAACAATCAAAATCTAAATTTGCCATGCACAGGTGGGAGCATATTTACAAGCAATTTGCTCCACAGGGAAAGGTCTTACATTAAAATGGGAAAAATAACATCAGAGACACTGAAATGCCTTATAAAGAAGCATACACCATTATGTCCTTGTCATAAATTTTAAAACCATTCCTTTTCCTCAAAAACGATTTTCTAGTCATAATTTGAAAACACTCCACAGCTCCTATGCACAAAAACACCCTGTCAGTACTAATACTTCACATTTTCTCCAATTACAATTTCTCAAAGAAACAAAATCTATTTGTAAAACACTTGAGGCAAAGCAACATTTTAAAAACACAACTTTCTTCATAATTTTCTCCTTAAAGCACACTATTCTCTATCTAAATTAAATAAATCTTTTCTCACCTTAGCAAATACTTTATGAGTTTCAAAACAGTCTCAGAAACACACCACTTTGTCTTTAGCAGAGCAAAAGGTATGCACTCCAGAGTCTGCAGCTATCAAAAGCACAGAAATGCTGTAATTCTTCACACATATCTCTCATGTCACCCAATCAAAACTCTTCCCTCACTTTTTTCAAATCAAAACCCTTCCCCCCTCTGCCCTCTCTGCCTTTTTTGCATAGCAACCACCTCTTGGAAGACCTCTGGTGTTTGCAAGTTCACACAACAATGTTTCAATTGAACTCTGAACTCTCAGTGCACCTGCATATCCAGTGCAATCTTTCATTTAATGATTTTTTCTTGACCACTCAAAATACATCTTTCAAAGAACTCATCCATGCACCCTAACTTTCTGTTTTCAGCAATCAAAATCCACCAATCACTGTTACTGCTTCATTAACACAGAAACTCCACAGTTTTTTTCATTTTAAACTCTTATTTTTTCAACTGCCATTTCATTGCCACACTTCATCTGACTGCAGCAGAACCTTCTCTCACCATGTTTTCTGTCTGGATTGTTGGACATAGTTACATCTACTGGGCTCAGAGGTATGCTTATAACAGAAATTTACCTAACCTCAATTTACAAGATGTGGAAATTAAGTGGTTTGGCCACAGAGGATTAAAATGTCACCAATTGATACCATTGGTGAAAACCTTTATGCATTTGCCAAAACCTGACCTGTTAATTGTGCACTGTGGAGGTAATGACTTGGGCACTTTGACTGGGGTAGGTCTGGAAATGCTTTTAAAGGACACCTTTGAGCAATTAAAGGCACTTTTTCCTCAGACTGCCTTGGTATATTCAAATAAATGCCAAAGACAGAAATGGAGGTGGTCGAACCAATTTTGTCCACAAATTGAGAAGTCGAGGAAGCATGTAAACAAATCTGTTTCAGCTTACATGAGAGACCATGGAATGGGCTCCGTGTACAACAATAACTTGCGTTACTACATGCAAGATATCTACAGAGGAGATGGAGTTCACTTCTCAGATGAGGGCAACAGAATTTTCATTCTGAATTTAAGACTGTGCATTGGTACCTACTTATAAGTACCTAAATGTACCATAAACCCAAAAGCTCTTCTCAGAGCTACCCTACATCTGATCACTCACAATTATTATTTTACTCTAACTTTTTTCACTAATTTTCAACAAAGTACGCTCCCCGGGGCGCTACCCGGTACCCGAACCGGAAGCTAACCTCGCGAAATTTTTTTAAAAAATGGTTTTTTTTCGCACATATGGGCCTCCTCAGCCACCCTCAGAAAACCTAGGGGGTCAAGATAAGTCTACCGTGCCCCCTTCTACCCATTCTGAACATTAGTTGCCCTCCATCTTGTATCTTAATTCGACCGAAACACAAAATGGTGGACTCCCGTAACGCTTCAGGTTCGCGTACCGGGGCGCTCGCCAGTTCGCGTACCGGGGCGCTCCCCGGGAAGCGCTCCATCAAAAAAGGTGGGAAAGTAATTTACAGAAAAACGACTGGAGACACTTTCACCAAATATAGATTAGCTCATACTACATAACAATCCCTATCATTTTCACAAATTTGATTGAAATTCCATTTAGCCATTTAGCCTGTAGACCTCTCTAAATACCGTGAGGTAAATTACTTCACAAAACACATCTGAAGTGTTGGAATTGACAACCAATGAAAATGTTACTTTCATTTTCTACTTTTTTTTACCTGACATTTGATTGGTTATATACCTGAATATATATAAAGGAAGAGAAGGAAACACACCCATTTTGACTACTACTTCCTGGTGTACATTTCAATTGGATTTTCACTAATCACTTCAACTTCTTTGTAAAGGTAAGTTGTTATTTTAAAAACTGAAGTATATTGTGCACTATCAGTTAATATGGTAAACTTTTTCTGATAGTTATATACTATCCCTCTGTAGTAGTTATAGATTTAGATAGACTTCTCTGTTATAGTTATGGATGGAGTTAGGTTTCTCTTGTATAATTATGAATTTACTAACGTTAAATCACATACACTTTTTTATATTCCTACTTCCACTCTGATACTATACACTGCCCAAAGATAAATTCACTGCTAAAAACTGCCCATCTAAAATTAATCCCAACAGTGCCCTATCTCTACTAATATATATTTTTTACACTTTTTTATATTCCTACTTCCACTCTGATACTATACACTGCCCAAAGATAAATTCACTGATAAAAACTGCCTATCTAAAATTAATCCCAACAGTGCCCTATCTCTACTAATATATATTTTTTTTATCCAAATTTCAGGCAACATGGAAGGCGAACAGAAAGTTTCATTTCAAATTGTCCTGCAAGAGAGCAGCCAAGAATTAATTGATCCAAATTATATAGAATTTATGGATGAAACTTGGGACCAAGAACTACTGCAATGTGTGCAAGCAGTAGATGACCTCCTTCAAAATGAGGACATTTTACACCCTCAGAGATTACAAACTATGTTCAATGAAAATGACGACATTTCAGACAGTGAAATGTTAGAAATGTTATTAAATTTTGAAACACAATCACAATAATAAATAATTGCTTAAAAAATAAAGAAATTAAAAAATAATCAACAAAACCAACAATCAATTAACATACAGTATTTGAAAAGTCTATCATTCTTTTTTCCTTATAGTACGCTCCCCAGAACGCTTCCTGGTTCGCGAACCGGGCACTCCCCACGCAAAAAAAAAACATTTTTTTTTTTTAGTGCCCTGCGGGGCCCTTTTAAAGCCTCCACATCAAACTAGGGGGTCAGGGAGGATCTACTATGCCCCCTTATGGTCATTTCCCCCTTTGTTTTGGCCTCCTCTTGTCTCTCGATCCTACCGAGAGACAAGATGGCGGCCGCTCCGGACTGTTTAGAATGTTGACAGACACCGGAGAGCCAATCAGCTTCGCTTCGCGAAGTTCCGTTACGCGTAAAGTACGCGAACCGGAGCGCTGCCCAGAGCGCGCTTACAGATATATATCTTTTTTTGAACGTTAATTTCTCAAAATCCACTGGAGCACATATATTGAGACCTAGCAAAGGCACATCGGGCTACCAGTCCCTACAATTTTGCCAAGTTTTGTGCAAATCCATTCAGCCGTTCGGCCCCCCCTTAACGAACCCCCCCAAATTTTCAGGGGCTGCTCAGAAACAAAATGTTCCATTTTCCTGAAAATTTCAGCCAATTCCGTCCACAAACGCCAAAGTTATTAGACATAGAATTTTCAAAAATCCCATAGGGAAAAAATCCTAACTATATATACCTTCTGGCGACCGCCAGTAGGTAATATATATATATATATATATATATATATATATATATATATATATATATATATATATATATATATATATATATATATATATATATATATATATATATATATATATACATACATATATATATATATATATTCACTGAAAAAACCATAGGTTTTACACCAGTTATAGTTATCTGGAAATTTTACTCGCATAAAACCATTGAAATTCCCACGTTATAGTTAGTTGGACTCACTATAACTTGCGGGTGCAATGCACTGCTGATGACGTCACATATTACATCACTCATGACATGGTCAGTGACATCACTCATGACATCACTGATGACACCATCCAGTGAATGTGTGTCTTTTTGAAAAATAAATATTAGTGAGTAATGTTTAAATATTTAAATATATTAATTAGTGTTTCACTTTGTGTATAAGTGGCTGCATGGGTTGGTGAGTAGGTACATGTGTATGTATATAGGTTATTAGATGTTTTTCTTAGTATCAGTATGAGTGTTTGTATGGTTTGGTGGAGGTATTACTTAGCACATAGATGCATGAATGACTGACTCTCCCTTTGTATGTGTTTTGAAGACAGCATATGTGCAGGACTGTATGGGTGGATGAGTGTGTATATGTGTGTGTTACTGAGTGAATGAGTGTCTCACTAGTTTCTTTATCAGTAACTACATATGTTTTAATCTAGTGTATGTGAATATTGATGTATATAAGTGAGTATATCTAAGAGTAAGAGATTGTAAGAGTTCCTATTTAAATTAGTATGTGTTTCTATAAGTGATTGTTTAAGAGAGTATGTGTAAGTTTTCTTTGAAGTAAAGTGGTAGTGTGTGTATAGCTGTATATGCAAATAAATGGATGTTCAATAGTTTATTTGCATGTGTGAGTATGTGTGTGAGTAACTTTTGGATGACTGTCGGTGTGTAACAGGATGTATAGGTGTATCACTACATATGATGAGTGAGTATATGTATGAGTGACTATATAGAACTGTTGGTGAATCAGTGCATGTGTATATAGATGGTGGAATTATTCAATTGGTTGTAGTAACTGGTATGGGTATCTCCATTTTTTTGAAAATGTTACTTTTTATTTTTGAATATGTGTTTCAAGGGTTACATTTCAGTGAAAGGAGGTCTGTCAATCTGTCACAAGGATGGTGTCATCAGCGATGTCATGAGTGATGTCACTGACCATGTCATGAGTGATGTAATATGTGACATCATCAGCAGTGCATTGCAGGCGCAAGTTATAGTGAGTCCAACTAACTATAACGTGGGAATTTCAATGGTTTTATGCGAGTAAAATTTCCAGCTAACTATAACTGGTGTAAAACCTATGTTTTTTTCAGTGAATTTAATAGGTTTTTTAAATGCTAATTCCTAACTATAACTGGTGTGAAACCTATGTTTTTTTCAGTGAATTTCAATGGTTTTTTAATAGCAAATCTCTATAGGTATGAAAAGTAATATTTTTTATAACAAATTTTATATTGTATAATTATGTAATTTTTTTTTTTGCCCTGGGGCGCTCCCGGGGCGCGTACCGGTGAACGCACGGGTAAGCGCAATGTTACGGCGCACCCTGGGGCGCGGACCGGGGAGCGTCCCGTTAGCGCTATTGCCGCAATCGAAAAAACCACATCGTGACGCGTCGCGTAAGCGTGACGTATCGCGTTGCCGCGCAATGTGTCTTATGACGCGCTTCGTAAACACACCCGGAAGCGCTCCTCGGCGCGGCCCGGTGCGCATAGCGTAAGCACGCCGGAGCGCGTAACGTAAGCGCACCGGGTCATGTGTCGGGTCATGTGACCTGAAAATAACACTTTTCATTGGTTCTCATCATTTTTTTTCTCCAAATGATGAAAGCCCCCTCCTTTTTTCCTCATTCTAACTTTCTTCATTGAGAGAGCAAGAGCTATTTTTGATCACTGCCATGGCATCACTTGTAGCTGCAGCTGGTGCACCCCCACCACCACCACCACCACCAAGAAAAGAAGGTCCACAACCACAGTTCCTTGGAGGAGAAGAAGAAGAAGAGGAAGAAGAGGAGGAGGAGCAACAATCAAGGCCCTACCTGCCTGAAGAACCAAGGCAAAGGCATGTTAAAGTGCACTATATTTGGCAATTCTAATCCATCCCTGAAGGCCAAAAAAAGGTGAACGCCCCCAAAGTCACCTGTCTAATTTGTGGCTCAGTCCTCTCCAGGGTCAATCCCCTAAAGAAATATTCATTTGGTAATTTTACCATGATCCGCCACATGGAGAGATTTCATCCCAACAACTTAGCCCACGCTGAACTACAGAAACTTCAGAACAACCCACCCCCTGTGGCCAGCACCTCCTCTACTGAAAACTAATTTTCTGGTCCTGAAGAACGCCAAATGGTGCCAAATATACAACCAAAATTTGGCACCATAAAACATGTTTGCATTTTCTGTGGCAAAACATTATGTTATGGTGAACTTAGTGTCACCTTAACCACTTGGATGCTAAGGCCTATTCCATCGTTGCCATGTAATTTCCATTGAAATGAATGGCATTTCCATGACGAGCTGAGCTCGTCATGAGCGTCCAAGGGGTTAATAAATTATGCTGTGGACAACCACCAATGCAACAAGAAAAGGAAGCACTAATTCTTTTCTTTTTTTTTGCTCCTGTTGAGCCATTTTCACTTCCCTGTTTTTTGTTTGTTCCCTTAAAAAACACAAAAAATATAAAATTGTTAAAAAAAAAAAAAAATGTTCAGTAAAATAAAAAAAAAATATAAAACAACAAAAACAATCAAAACGTTCTTTTCAGAACTACCTCACATTTATAAAATTAAACCTATATTTGTAAAGGATCTCTGTCAATTTTTTGTCCTTAGGGTACGCGTACCGGGGCGCCCCCCCCCAAAAAAGAAAAAGAAAAATGAAGCAGTTAGCATGAGGGAAGGACACAAACAGAGTTATGTTAAGAGAAAAAGAGCTACAAGATGACCACAGAGGGATTGTTTATTACATAGTAAAAAATAAAGAAGGTGTAATTTGATGAAAGTGAGAAAAGTAAAATGACTAAAAGAGCGAAAGAAAGGAAGAGAGAGGAAGAACACTAAAGTAGAGATAGTGTGAGACTGTGATTGGCTGTTAAAAGAAAAAGAAAGGACAGTAAAAAATGGAGAATGAAGGGTAGTGGCTGAACCACGATAAATGAAGAACGATGAGGGAAAGTGAGAAAAGACCAGGTAGTATAAGTAAAGAGGGGTGAAAGAGGGAGAAAAATTGAATTAGGATAACACATGGGGAGTGACAAAGAGAGAGGACAAAGAGAGTAAAGGAAACAGTACCTGAATGGGCTTGAGTAAAACAGCAAAAAAAGATAAGTAATGCAGTGTGTGTGACTTATAGGGAGTCAGTGGGTGTAGGTCGCGGTGTGGGTGTGTAAGGTGTGTCTGTGGTTGTGGCTGTGTGGGGTGTTTCGGTGTGGGTGGAGGTGAGGGTGTGTGAAATATGTGTGAGGAGTGTATGAGTGTGGGGTGTATATGTGTGCGATCTATGTGTGTGTATGGAATGTGTGTGTGTGTTTGAGGAGTGTGTGGGAGGATTTTTTATGTGTATGAGGTGTGTGTGTGGTGTGTGTGGGGTGTATGTTACAGGTGTGTGTATGTGTTGGAAGGGGATGAGGTGTATGTGTAGGAGTAAGGTAAATAATTAAGAAAAAGAGAATGAGTGAAGAAGCAAAGGAAGGGAACAGAGGGTAAGTGAAGTAAAGAAAAGGGATCGAAAGAAGTTGAATATGAGATGGGAAATCGGAAAAGGGGAGTAAACATGTAGAATAAGAATAAGTGAGGGAAGCAGAGTAAAGACACAGGAGTGTGGAAGATTGAGAAAATGTTAGTGAGCTTAAAGCAAAGGGTGATGACAAACTACATTTTTTTAGTCATACTTACCATATAATAAATATAACTTTAATTAATTTTTTTAACTACACTTTGTATCTGTGAAAGAGAGAAGAAAAAATAAGTTATAATTAGTAAAATATGTAGTTTAAATTAAAAGATACAAATGAAGAGGTTAAAAATCATAAAAATAATTAGTGAACGAAAAATAGAGAGAAGAGGTCAAAAGTAAGGAACAAACAAAGATAAGCGAGGGAGAGTGGATGATTTATAGTGCTAGAGTGCAATAATACTGCTGAGTGAGTAAACAGGAATTACTAAAAGAGCAAAGGAGGAAAATACGGAAAAGAGAAGTAAAGCAGAGAGACTGAAAGCTAAAAAGTTATGCAAGGGAGAGACGGGATGCACACAGTTGAAATGAGAATGAGGGGTTGTCAAAGAAGTGGAGTAAGGGAACGGGGGTTATAGAGAGTGAGAGAAAGACATTATAAGTGAGTAAAAATAGCTGAAAGAAGATGGAAAAAGGAAAGTGAGTGTCAGAGAATGGGAATACAATTTAATTTACACAATCCAAAGTATAAAATAACTTGTACAACATGTTACATAGTTTATTTTTGCTGTTCTCAGAATATATTGAATTTCACTTAAAACAGTGAGTTCAAATTACTCATCATATGACAGCGGGAAAAAAAAAACACAATCTAAAAGATTGCGTTTTAAAAAAAAAACTTAAATACTGACAAATGACAAATGTACGCTAAAGTTAGATTGACTTACTTTTCCTTGAGGCCAAATACTGTATCATGGTGGTCCTTTTCTCGTTGGAAAGTACTTTGCTGTTCACTTAAAAATCCATTTCATCGACTTTCTATAAGAAAAGCTCCAAGAACATCTGAAATATTTTCAATATTTTCATATACTCCTTTTTTTCAGTCATGACTCTTTACTCATTCCTGCACCTTTCCATTTGGCCAAATAGTGTCAGATGTATGAGTATATGTTCAAATGAATTCTAAGGCACCCTGAAATTACATTTTTCCCGACGTTCTGAAAGAAAGGCTCTACAACATTTTCACAATATTTAAGTATTTGTAAAACCATCTCTGACTCACTCATGTTCATCATTTTGTATAATACTAACATCACTTACTATGACATCCACTTACAGTACCTATATGACAAGTCAATTTTTTATATTGCCTGGATCACTTTTACTCAGAATATATTTTTAAACAGCAAAATAACCTTTATTAACTGCTCCCGTCTTCATTAGCCAATTACTTTTACCTAAATTTTGGCTGTAAAAACACTAGGTATGAATTTATAAAGCCAAAAGGCAAACGTTGTTTGAAAGTCAAATGAGTGTCGTTACATTGGGTCCAACCTTTAGAAGTTTTTAAATAGCATGTGTAATGCCCTGATGTTGTAGAAGGACCATCATGAAAAATAATAGCTGCAGTTGCAAAGGTTCTTCCTGATATCAATAACTGAGAAGCCACAAAATTTTTAATAGAAGTTGTCAATTTAGTTCCATCAGGTCTACATCGTTGGAACATTAAAATGACATAGTGACCATAATTTTGTAGAAATAATGTGGACAGCATTGTAGACTTACATTGGGTACACACCATATTGTGATCCGCTGCTTTAACTAGATTATTAAAAGACACTGATTTGCAGTCTGGTGAAGTCAAATATATAAATCTTTCAGAGTCTATTCTAGTACTACTTGATGAAGCACAGTTATCACAGTCATGTTGCCATTTATAAGAAAGGTTAAAAAGATGTTTTATATCTACTCCTTCATCTTCCAATACATCAAACATATACATTAAAAATTCCTGACAATCCAGCTGAATTATCTGTGAAAATTGATTTTGACCTGAACATATGTCTACAAGATTCCTAATTTCTGAAACACTTTCTATTTTTCCTCTATCACTACTACATTTCTCTAACACAGAATTCAATAAACAGCACAATGTTTGTTCCCGATTTTCGACAATCTGTTTTTGTAAATTTTGAAGAAAAAAACAACATTAACTACTACATTAGCATAGCAGTTGACACCAGAACTGTTTTCAAACTGAAATCCAACAACATCCTCAACAGAATCCTTTTTCCTTCTGCTTACAATTACAGTTTCATCTACTTTTTGTCTTTTTGCTACTACTTCACTGCAATTACTCTCATTTCTTCTTTTTCGGCCTACCACACGTTTTTCAATCAGAGGATATTGAGGCAAATGTGGAGCATACTCTCTTCTTAACCTATTGTATTCTTTAACACAATCTTGATCAGCACAAATCTTTGTTTCATCACACTCAATCAAGTACAATCCTGATAAAGTTCTGACTCGTGATAAAGCCACATATGCCATACCCTCTTTAAACACAGAACTTCCAATGTTCACCAAAGCACTATCTACACTTAAACCTTGAGTTTTATGAATTGTCACTGCATATGCCAAACAAATAGGAAACTGTTTTCGGCGAACATATAAGTCTTTCACGAGCAAAAATCTAGCTGAACAACGACAAATTTGTTCTATTTCATCAATGCCATAAAATTTAATTTTTATAATTTCAATTCCATCTCTATTTTTGTAATTCACAAAACCAACAACATGACCCATTGCTCCATTTACCAGACCTCTTTCAACATTTAAATTCCTTCGCAAAATGACACGACAATTCAAACACACATTCAGAGTCTTTTCAAAACAAGCAGTTTTAGATATACTCTTCTCTAATGAATCCAATTTTGATTTCAAATTTTCAGACAAAACAATTGTTGCTCCCATATGCTCTATTTTATCTGTAGCTTCCAGTTTCACTATCTCTTCATTTTCTAAATTTAACATTTTGTTGTTGAACATGGAACATTCTTTCAGAGTTGGCATCAAACATATGGCAGATTTCCTCTTGTTAATTTTCTTAAAAATATTCTCTGGAAGAATGTTTTCATTTGGGTACAAATTTGAAATTAACCGTCCATGTAAAGCTTCTTTCCCTTGCTGACTTATTTTTCCTACTCTTACGTCTTGTAAAATATTTTTATAATCTTCATCTTTTGCCTGCCGCATATTTTAAAGCAGTTCTGCATATTTGAAGTTTAACCATATATTAACGTTTCCAATACTTCCTAGGCACTTCCTGGTATCTTCATGCATGAGCATTTTGAACACAGGTTGTCCTTTCACTGGAGTCAACTGCAGAAGATCTCCAAAAACAATAATATGTTTTCCTTCAAATAAAACATCATAGTCTGTTCTAAGAATTTCTTGCATTCTCAAATGCACAAAAGCAAGCATTATATTTGACACCATGCTTACTTCATCAATGATAAGAAGTTTCATTTTCTTCAGGACTCTCGAAACTTCGGAACACGCATCTCCAGATAGCTTGTGATATTGCAATTTGTTATCATGCTCCACTGGCAGCATCAGTAAATGATGTAAAGTAATCCCTTTAATTACGACAGCGGTGATTCAGTCCTTTTCTGCAGATAAGATGCAATTGCTTTAATCAGAAAACTTTTTCCAGTTCCCGCTTCTCCACTCACGTACAGTCGGACAGGTTTAAATGATGGACATGAGCACTCTTTCTTCTCATGACTCAATCCATGTTCAACCTGTTCTGTGACTTCGTCATATATCAGTTTCTGCTCAACGTTTAATTGTTTCACCAAATCTTCTAAATTAATTACATCCTCTTGAGCTTGCTCCATAGCTCTTTCCACCTCATCCATGGCAGTGGCAGCTTCATTTTGGATAATTGGTCCTCCTAGTGGATCCTGACTCAATGAAGCAGAACTCTGACTGCCTTGAGAACTGTCTCTCGCAATCTCTGCAGCAATTTTTGCTTCTTGCTCTATTTCTTCATTCAACATTTGCAGATAATTTGGAAAAACAGGACATTCTATGGTATCCTTCGTAGCATTAAAAGAGTCTTCATAACAGAGAAAATCTCCAAGTAGTTCCTCTTCTTCTCGCCATGGTTTAAAGAGTTGCAAAAGAGCCAAATAGTAAAATTCTCTTTTGTCTGGATTGTCACAACTCAATTTTCGATGATTAATCAAATGACCTTTTCTCTGTTTCACTAGACATCCTTCACATCCAATGACAGCATATATTCCATTATTGATATCTTCTCTGATGTTCCTCTTATAAATATAGCTTTGAAGTACTTCATAGAGACAAACGTTCTCAAGATGAGGACTTCTATTTGGATAGTATGTATCCAACATGTTTGTTTTCAAAATATCTGTACTTTCTGGTTCTTTCTCCGCCAAATACTCTATCTCTTGTACAGATTTCAAAACTCGATTTCGTGTTGCAGCAAGACCTAGACTCACCCAAATGATGGTTCTAGATTTGGCATAGAGACTTGCTGACGACAATCGATCAGAACATTCATATGCTCCAATTTCTCGATGCGACAACATCTTCAGACTGTTACTGTATAATTTCTTGCTTAGACTCTTTTCATGTGAAATGTCCTCCCACATTTCCTTCAGTTCTGTCTTTTCTTTTTTCTTGATGTAAGACGTCACATATCGAGCCACAGCAATAGAGTTGTCAGCAACGAACTGAATATCCATGTTAGCATTCCACATGGACAAAATCACTGGGTTGTAGTCGTTGATGTACTTGGACTCTTCGTTTCTTTTTAAATTGTATGTATTTTTTGGTGATTTCCTCGTCACAGTATGTCGCAGAGAAGACCTCAAATTATTTACTCTTCCTTTAGAAATCACTTGTCGTGGAAAGCCGAAACGACATTTTGTGTAGAACTTGTCCTTGTTTCTGATTTTTCGACGACAGTACTTTCCACAATGATGGGATTGAAAGCGTAAAACTTGTTGCCTTAAACTGTTTTCCTCTGTAGTTTTCGGAACAGCACATGTTGAATACTCTTCAATGAAGCTCATCACTGTCTCATCCGAATCTGTTCCAAATTTGGGTGCATCTTTAATCCATAACAACATATGTATGTGAGGAGCACCTCTCGCTTGATACTCCTTTCTCCAAAAGAAATCCAAAACCTCTCCAAGGGAAGGATTTTTTTTGATGGTAATAAAAGACATCATAGCTTCAAATCTATGATTGAAATATCTGCATACATTCACCGGATCCAAAGACCACAGTTCTCCATGTGTTTTGAATTCTATATTTTGTATATTTGCATTTGCCTCTCGTAGAAATTGAAGTAAGTCGTCCCATGCATACTCGGCACAGCTAAGAGTGAGGAACCATGTAGGAGTTCCTAAGTTTCTTAGCATACATTTCAATTCCCCATGACGACAGTACCAATACTCGTTTGTACCACGCTGACATGCCATGAGATTGATTAGATGAGATTCTAAAATATTATCTTGCAGATTCACTTTCTCCATAAAGTCCCTCGCCGAAACATTTTGCAGATGTGCTCCACTTTTCAGTATATGGTTTACTGCATAAGAAAGCCCAGACAAGTCACTTTCATACAGTAGATGAAACAAATAGGGAATGCATTGACGAAACCTTGGATCTTCAGCATATAATCTTACAGTTCGATATATAGATGCAGGAATTTGAAGTGGTCGATCGTCATATCGTCCACCTCGACCTGTTGGAAATAGCTGTGGAAAACAATGAGCTTCCAAACTTTGTTCCCATACACTAATGGGACTTCCTTTTGCTGCTTTCATTTGAAACAATTCAATTGCATTCCTCATTACTTCTTTGGAATGCAAAGGATGAACAGTATAATGTTCATACATTTTTTCACTTCTAGACACATCAACTTTTTCAATTTGGCCGCCTGAACAATCACTGTCTTCATCTGCAGCTGTTTCCTCTGCTGCAACACATACATCTTTGTAATACTCATTATTTTTGACTAAATACAACGTTGCCTTTTTGACTTTCCTAACATCCACTAAATCTTGCCAGATTTTTTTACTCTTTGTCAACTAATCTAGTTTGATGCTTATAATGACTTCGTCGACAACACACACAAGTAAAATTCGGCCTTTCACTTGATTTCACCTTAAACCTGGTAATTTCCTGCTCAAACTTTTCTGTATTTCAAATCTGTACATTGTCTTCCACATTACCTTGAATTGCTGTGTCAATTTCTACACAGTCCTCTTTTTCATGAAAATAACAAATCTCAATTTATTCACAAATCTTCTTCACATCTAATTCAGTTCCATGCAAAAGAGCACTGTTTAATTGTTTAAGCTTAAGTGCTGGACTTTTTGCGTAATACAACATTCTCACAAGTTTCCTCATTTTGGTATGATGCACTGCTAACATCCTAAAATGATGAAAAACACTCTGACAGACTTTTCTAGAAAGACAAGCCAGTGAATGCCCTTGCAAACCTGTGTTTTCTCTCACTCTGCAAGGATCTAAGTCTTGCAACAACTTCACTTTCTGCTTTAGACTTTTCTTACTATATGTACGTAAGAAATTACAAAACAAATCAATTGATTCCTGTCGCACACTACAAATACTACTACACTTCCAAGTGTACACTAGACTCTTAGTACGTCTCCCTAAAACTTCATCAGTTAACACCTCTTCTGGTTCTCTAGGCACAAGTTTCTCTTTTTCAATCGGACAACTATCTTTCACTTCATACGCTCGACCACAGGTGTCAACTGCATGCACTAAATCACTATCCTGGAAGTAACTCTCCTCATTAAAAAATGGCTCACAACTTGAACTGTGCATCCATTCTCCTGAAAAAACTTTACAAAAATTAGTCCGATTAATTACTCTTTTCCATCTACTGTTTGATTTGAAAACATCAAGTGTCCTAATTCTATTTATTATTAAAATAAATAATTTTTTCTTAACTTCAAAAGCCTGATCAACAATCTTCTCTACACTTTTCTTTTTCTTATAAAAAGCAGCTCTCTGTTTACCTTTCCTAATGTTTTTTAACAAATTTAAAACCACCCTATTGCGAAACATTTGTTTACGAATGTCTCTAAACTGATTCTGCCTTCTATTCCTCTACATATTATTCTCTCCTGCTCCAGTTGTAGAATTCTTTGAGGGTCTCTCCTTCCTTTTCAAATTTACTCTCTCATTCTCTTTTTCTACATGCTGTCCATCATTTTTTTGCGATGTACATATGTTACGTATGAAAGACTTAGTTCTCTTACCAGGAGCTTTGTTCCTGTTTTTTGAAGTATTTGTTGTGGAAGAGTGCTGTAATTCCGTTGCTCTTTTTGTTTTTTTGCGGTTATCTTCTTTTCTTCGCCTTTCCCTTGAAGGTATTTTGTCTTACTCTTGAAATCTTGATTTCAATCTGTGTTAAAGAAAAAAATAGCACATTATAGATCACTATTACCAAACAACAAAGTAATGACAAAAACCAAACAGTCTATTCAGGGTTACAGATCAAGTCAGGATTCTCCAGGGGTACAGAAGAGGTGAGGCCTGTATTGAAGAGTGTAGTGGAACACAGCTCTGTCCACAGGTACAAAGTAGGTGAGACCTGTGTCTAAGAGTCCAGTAGGGGATAGACTTCATGAAGTCTAGTCCACTGCACTCTTATACAAAGGCTTCACCACCTATGCTTCCCCGGAAAGGCCTCTCTCCCACTACAGTCTTGAACATAGATCTCACCTCCTCTGTCCCTCTGGAAATGCCTCACCTCATCTCCACAATCTACTTCCTAATCTCAGGTGAAACAGGTGACATGATTGTGAAAAGATCATTTTTTTTATGTAATCATGCACACACAATTTATTCTGTCTCAAAAATGTAAAACACATTACTTTGCCCTATAAATGTTTCAGTAGTGTAATGAAAAGCTTATACATATCACCTTATCTCTGTTTTTCAAATTTCATTCTAAAAAAAGATTATGAGGCCTAAGCAGGACTGCTCATGTGATGAATCCTGTCCAGGGGAGCACAAAACGTGAGGCTTATGTCCAAGAATGCAGTGGACAGGACTAAACTGGAGTAGTGTGCAAGAAAAAGATGAGCCTCATTTATAAAACCATGCGTCAGTTTTGCGCTACTGATACGTCACTTTTTGTGACGCATTGGCGGCATAAAACATATGCCTTGTTGCACCATATTTAAAAAGTGACGCATGAAGGTAGATGCGTCATTTTTTAAACCTCTGCACCACATTATACCTCTGTCAAGTGTAATGTCCTTTACAATGATGTTACCTGTGTTAACTCAGTGTCGGAAGCATATTGAGTTTGTTTGCATAGAGGAATTGTATGTTGTAAAATAGTGAGGTTTCAGTAATAACATGGAATGCTTGTACATAGGACCTGTGCTGTGTTTCCTAAATGTGATATCAAAAACGATTTTGAGGAAAATGAATGGCTTTTACATTTTTGAGTATAATGTGGCGCAAAGGTTTAAAAAGTGACACATTTACCTACATGCGTTACTTTTTAAATATGGTGCAAAAAGGTACATTTTTGGGCTTTCCTGGGGAGCGTAGGTGGTGAGGCTTGTGTCTAAGAGTGCAGTGGACTAGGCTTCATGAAGCCTATGCTTGTACATAGGACCTGTGCTGTGTTTCCTAAATGTGATGTCAAAAATGATTTTGGGGAAAATGAATGGCTTTTATATTTTTGAGTATAATGTGGCGCAGAGGTTTAAAAAGTGACGCATCTACCTACATGCGTCATTTTTTAAATATGGCGCAAAAAGGTACATGTTTTATGCCGCCGATGCGTCACAAAAAGTGACACATCAGCAGTGCAAAACTGACGCAGGGTCTCACAAATGAGATTCTTTTTTTTTGCACACTACTCCAGTTTAGTCCTGTCCACTGCACTCTTGGACACAAGCCTCACCTTTTGTGCTCCCCTGGACAGTCTCCCTCTCATCTGCACTCCTTCTTGTGTGTCAGAATCCTATCACATGGGCAAAGCTCCATGTGAAAGCATTTGCCTCAGTCTTATCCCTGCTGTGAGGCAGATGCTTGTACATAGGACCTGTGCTGTGTTTCCTAAATGTGATGACATCACATTTAGGAAACACAGCACAGGTCCTATGTACAAGCATTCCATGTCATTACTGAAACCTCACTATTTTACAAAATACAATTCCTCTATGCAGTAAAAACTTTTTACCAAGCATTATCAAAAAGCATGACACAAAGCAACATTAAAAAACCACAATTTGCTTCCAAATCTTTTCCATAGAGTATACAAGTCTCTATGTATATTAAATGAATCATAACTCACCTTTACAAATGCTATGCTCTAGAAGATTCACAACAGTGTCAGATACACACACCAATATTTCTTTAGCAGAGCAAAAGGTATGTTCTCCAGCCACTGGAACCATTCATGGCACAGAAAACCTCTAATTTGTACACACATATTCCTCATGGTAACCATTCAAAACTCTTCCCTCACTATTTTCAAATCAACACCCTTCCCCCCCTCAGCCCTTTCTACCTGTTACCATAGCAACTCCCTCCTCACTGAACTCCCAGGGTTAAAAGTTTATTCTACAATGTTGCAAATCAAATGAGCAAGGGTGTTTGACCTCTCAATACACCAGCTTATCTGGTGCAATGTTTCTTTAAATGACTTTTTTTTAACCATTCAAATTACTTCTTACACAGAACACAACCATGCACCCTAACTTTCAGTTTTCAACTATCTCAATCTACCAATCAGCACTGAAACTCCACAGTTTTTTTTGTTGCAAACTCCTACTGTTCCAACTGCCATTTCATTTCTACACTTCATCTGACTGCACCAGAACCTCCTCTCACCATGTATTCTGTCTTGGACATAGCTATATCCACTGGGCTCAAAGGTATGCAGCTACCAGAAATTTTCACAACCTTGACTTACCAAATGTGAAGATTAAATGGATTGGCCAGAGAGGATTGAAATGTCACCAATTGATACCATTGGTGAAAACCTTTTTGCATTTGCCACACCCTGACCTTTTTCATTGTGCACTGTGGAGGAAATGACTTGGGCACTGTGACTGGGGTAGGTCTGGAAATGCTTTTAAAGGACACCTTTGATCAAATGATGGCACTTTTTCCTCAAACTGCCTTGGTATATTCCAATATATGCCAAAGACAGAAATGGAAGTGGTCCAATCAATTTTGTCCACAATTTGAGAAAGCACGGAAACATGTGAATAAATCTGTTTCTGCTTACATGAGAGACTATGGAATGGGTTCAATATACAATAATAACTTGCGTTACAACATGCAAGATATCTACAGAGGAGATGGTGTGCACTTTTCAGATGAGGGGAATAGAATATTCCTCCTGAATTTAAGACTGTGCATTGGTACCTACTTGTAGGTACCTAAATCAGCCACAGAACCCAAAAGCCCTTTTCAGGGCTACCCTATCTCTGATCACTCTAAATGATTATCTTTTTCTAACTTTTTTCACTATTTTTCACCATAGTACGCTCCCCGGTACGCTTCCCGGTGCGCGTACCGGGAACTCCCCACGCGAAAAATAAATAATTTTTTTTTTTTTTTGCCTATTTGGGCCTCCTAACACTTCCTCAGAAAACCTAGAGGGTCAAGGAGTGCCTACGATGCCCCCTTATACCCATTCCCAACGTTGTTTGTCCTCCATTTTCTGTCTTAAATCTACCGAAAACAAAATGGAGGACTGCCGTAGCGCTGCCGGTACGCGTACCGGGGCGCGCACCGGGAAGCGCTCCACAAAAAATAATAAAAGTTAATTTACATAAAAACCACTGGAGACACTTTCACCACATATAAAATAGGCCATACTACATACCAGTCCCTACCATTTTCCCAAATTTGGTGGAATTCCATTGAGCCATTTGAGCTGTAGCACTGTCTAAATATCCTGAGGTAAATTACTTCACAAAAACACATCTGAAGTGTTAGAATTGACAACCAATTAAAATGTTACTTTCATTTTCTACTTTTTTTTCCTGACATTTGATTGGTTATGTACATGAATATATATATAAAGAAAGAGTGGAAAACCCAGCCATTTTGACTACTACCTCCTGAAGTAGATTTCAAGAAAATTTTCACTGAGAACTTAAACTGCTTTTTGAAAGGTAAGTTGTTATTTTGAAAACTGAAGTATGTTGTGCACTTTAAGTTAATTTGGAAAACTTTTTCTGATATTTTTATACTATCCCTCTGTAATAGTTATAGATTTAGATAGACTTCTCTGTTGTAGTTATGGATGGATTTAGGCTTCTCTTGTATAATTATGAATTTCATCACATACACTTTTTTATATTTCTACTTCCAGTCTGATACCATACACTGCCCAAAGATAACTTCACTGTTAAAAAATCCAAACTACCTGCCTGAACTTAAATCCAACAGTGCCATATTTCTACTCTTTTTTTTTAATGCAAATTTCAGCACAAAAATGGAAGGAGAACAAAACGTTTCCTTTGAAATTGTCCTAGAGATGAACAATGAAGAAATCATTGAACCCAATGACTTGGAATTCATGGATGAATCAAGGGACCATGAACTTCTACAATGTGTAGAATCTGTGGATTTGTTAATTCAATATGAGGACGTTTCTGACAGTCAAATGATAGAAGTTATGTTTAATTTAGAAAAAGAATCTGAAAAATAAATGAATATTTAATAATTCTACAATTGTTTGAGACATTATTCATTTTTATAAGTAATTCTTAAACTAGTACCAAATTGATTATAATGTAAAGTCAGACTTATAGTATACTGTGCAACTTTTTTGTGTTACATAGTAATTTTGCTCATAGATACTTCCTTTCTCCCACTATATTATCTCCAATGTGTATTTGACATCTCTTTTTCATCTCCTGCCTCCATGTTCTTTCTGCTTTCCTGACAGACTATGGTATGAATTCCATATACCACAATAACTTCTATAACAACATGCTAGATATCCACATAAAAAAAGGTGTACATTGAATTTAAGACTCTGCATTGGTACCTACATGTTGGTACACCCAGACAACACAACAACTCTATTCAGAGATACCGTACCACTAAGCACTTTAAATTATTATTTTAGTGTTTCACTGAGTTTTCCCCATGTGTGTGGGGGGGGGGTGTGTGGGGGGGATGTGCGGGGTGTGTCTGTGAGGTGTGTATGTGTGTGTGTGTGTGTGTCTGGAGGGATGAGGTGTATAGGTGTGTGGGGTATGTGGGTGTGGGTGGGGATGTGGGTGTGTAAGGTGTGTGTGTGGGTGTGTGGGGTGTTTGGGTGTAGGTGGGAGTGTGGGTGTGTGAGGTGTGTCTGTGGTGTGTGTGGGTGTGAGGGGTATGTGTGTAGGATGTGTATGTATGTGTGCGATGTGTGGATGTGTCTGAGGTGTGTGTGTGTGTGGGGGGAGGTGTGTGTGTGGGATGTGTGGGGTGTGTATGTGAGGTATCTGTGTGTGCGTGTGTGTGTTGGGGGTGAGGTGTGTGTGTGAGTGTGGGTGTGTGGGATGTGGGTGTGTGGGTGTGGATGTGTAAGGTGTCGGTGTGGGGGTGTGGGGTGTTTGGGTGTGGGTGGAGGTGTGCGTGTGTGAGGTGTGTGTGGGGAGTGTGTGGGTGTGGGGGTGTGGGGTTGTGTGCGTGTGGGTGTGTGTGGGACATACTTGTAGGTACCTAAAACAGCCACAGACCCAAAAGCTCTTTTCAGAGCTACCCTACCTGTAATCACTCAAAATGGTTATTTTATTATTTATTATTATGAATATATAATTTTTTTCACTATTTTTCCCCATGGTACGCTCCCTGGTACGCTCCCCAGTGCGTGTACCGGGCGCTCCCCCCACGAAAATCGAAAAAAAATGTAAAAGAATTTTGTACCGCGGGACCCTTTTATGGCCCCCACATCAAACCTAGGGGGTCAGGGGGGGGGTGTACCCTGCCCCCTTTTGGTCATCTCCCCCTTTTGTTTTTAGCCACCTCTTGTGTCTCGGTCCTACCGAGACACAAGATGGCGGCCGCTCCGGACTGTTTCGAATGTTTACAGACACCCGAGAGCCAATCAGCTTCCCGTGCGCAAGTCTCGTGGCGCGCCCGGAGCGCTCCCGGGTGCGCGTACCGGGGCGCTGCCATAGATATATAAATTTCTTTGAAGCTAAATTACTCAAAATCCTCTGCAGCACATATCTTGAGACATAGCAAAGGCACATCGGGCTACCAGTCCCTACAATTTTGCCAAGTTTGGTGAAAATCCATTCAGCCGTTCGAGCTAAAAGTGCGACCGACCGCCCTATGGAAATTAACATGGGGAAAACACGTTTTGGGACCCCCCTTTTATCTCGGCCCCCACTTGACGAATCCCCCCCAAACTTTCACAGAAGGAGCGGAGCGCCGCGAGGCAAAGTTGCTGAAAAATTCAGGCCGATTCCTCTACCGGCGCCAAGTTATTCCAAATAGAATGTTGCGATTTCCCTATGGAAATCAATCCTAACTATAACTACCTACTGGCGACCGCCAGTAGGTAATATATATATATATATATATATATATAGTCACTGAAAAAACCATAGGTTTCACACCAGTTAAAGTTAGGAATTAGCATCTAAAAAACCTATTAAATTCACTGAAAAAACCATAGGTTTGTCACCAGTTATAGTTAGCTGGAAATTTTACTGACATAAAACCATTGAAATTCCCACGTTATAGTTAGTTGGACTCACTATAACTTGTGCGCCTGCAATGCACTGCTGATGACGTCACATATTACATCACTCATAACATGGTCAGTGACATCACTCATGACATCACTGATGACACCATATATATATATTACCTACTGGCGGTCACCAGTAGGTAGTTATAGTTAGGACCTAGTTTCCATAGGAAATCCACAGCATTCTATTTGGAATAACTTTGGCGCTGGTGGACGAATTTCGTCAAGAAAATGGCCTGCTCTGCTCCTTCCCTGAAAGTTTGGGGGTGATTCCTCAAGCGGGGGCTGAAAAAGAAGGGGGGTCCCAGAAGGTGTTTTCCCCATGCAATTTTCCATAGGGACATTTAGCCAGGGCTACAGCCCGAACGGCTGAACGGAATTACACCAAATTTGGCAGAGAGGTAGAGTTTGGTTCGCAGATTGTGCTTTTAGTTAAATGGTGTAAATCCGTTCAGTCGTTCCTGAGAAAATCAAAAGTAAAATCATAGCGATATCGAGAGACGAAGTACAGCACACGTACGGAAATCCGTACAATTACGAGCACAAGCTGCATGCTGATTGAATGTCAACTGTCTGTCAACACTCCGAACCAGGAAGTGTTGGCAGCCATCTTGTGCCTCAGTAGCACCGAGTCACAAGAAAATAGTAAAACAAAGTTGAAAAATAAGGAAAGGGGGTAGGGAAAAAACATGTTGACCCTCTAGGCCTGCTCAGGGGGTCCCACATGGATGTTTAGGCGCAATTTTTATTTTATTTTTTAAATTAAAAAAACGCGTTGTACGCGTATTGTACTTGTACGCGGTGGAAAAGGAAAAAAAACTAGAAGTTCATTTTATTCATAATTAGCTCCCGGGGGCAATTTTTTTCTATAATGGGGGGCTTGGTAGTGTCCACCAGGAAGAAAAGAATGAAAAAAACCAGTATTGTCGAGGACAGTGATGCTCCTGCTTCCTGCGTTTTATCAGGTCAATAGACTGTTTCCCATAACATAAAAGTTTATTGCAATAAATGTATAGAATTTTAACTTGAGCAAAATCAGGATGAATTTGTGTGCGTGGACTGTTTTCTGAAAATGCTGGTGCAGCAGTTGATGTGCTTGGTGCAGTAGCAGGTGGGTTGTCCTTCAACCTCTGTGTTGCAGCTCGAGCAAAGTTGTTGGGGTGTAAGTTCTTTACGTGTCGCTCCATATTTGCTGTGCTAAAGGAGTATTTTTGAGATGGATCACCCCTTGAAAGAGTTTGGACAATTTTACAGGTTACTTTTGGAGCATTAACTTTTTTTGCCCTTCTGGAAAAGTAAAAAACTGCCAAATTAGGTCTTCTTTCCTCTTCTTTGGAGTTTCTTTAGGAATTAAATATTCTTCTGAAGAATGGCTGGAAGATGAGTCCATTGCTGTTAATATGGTAAACTTCATTATATTTGACAAGATTCTCAGAAGAGATGTTTCTTTTTAGAAAGTCAAAGTAGAATTTTCAAAATGGGACGGAAGTTTCAACAGTTGTAAAGGAAGTGTTATGAACTAATGAAATTTCTTCTTTTAACTCCTTAACTGCGGCGGCTATTCCGCCGCAGTGCTAAGGGGGGGGCGGCCGCGCGGTGGCCGCATGCTGGTGACGGAACCGCTCCGTCACCAGCCGCGGTTGAGCTGTGCTGATGACGAAGCGGTTCCGTCATGGCCCCGCCCGCTCAATAGAACACCCAGCGCAGGCCCGGAATCCGCGCTGCGCAGGCGCGGCGGCAGGGCCATGACGGAACCGCTCCGTCATCAGCACAGCACCACCGCAGCTGATGACGGAGCAGTTCCGTCATCACCATGCAACGGGTTAAAGTCACATGGCTTTGCGTACAGTTACGCTGTTATTACGGTGTTCTTAGGATGCGAGTACGCATGACTTTTCACCACGATTGGTGTACTTGCTTTTAAAAGTAATGTAGGATTATTGGAACTTTAAAAAAAAATGTTTTCATAATTATCCTAGATAATGTACTGTTAGTATGTTCAATAAATACATAAATATATGTTATTAAACCATTAAAAACATTCGCGTCTTTGCGTACGGGGCGCCGTACATAACGTCACACGGAAGCTTTGATGCGACGCGTAACGTGAAAGCGTATTCGTAGAGTGTGGTGAGAATGATTAGCAGTACAAACTATGGTGCTATCACTCTCTCACTGTCAAATCAGAGCACAGGGCGCGCTATGAGAATGGTTATAAGTGGTCACTCATTGGAAATCCGATTCAGCTGTGTGGCTTATCCACTGTATCATAACGTTACTTTTTAGCCTGTTTAAGTTTGAGGTTTGCATGTAATACTATGGTATATGCAGATATGGATGTTTAGGCAACACTTATTTCCATTAAGCTTGGTTATTATCATTTACATATAGGTGTCTGAGGGAGGGAAAATAAGTCTATGTGAATGGCGAGGATTGCACAATAGCACCACCTCACTCCTTAATTTGTAGACACATACAATTGCATGGCTCTTGTCATCAAGATGTGACTAATTTGGTGTGAGTTTTGAAAGGCACTCCGACACCTGCTATCATACCATTGTTCAGTTTACTGGAAACGTGAGTTATTTAATTTGAAATAATGTAGATTGTTGTGCAATGTTACCAGGCATCGGTTACATGATTACGGTAACTGAGCGTTTGGTTTGCTGAAAAAAAGTTGTGTTTAGTCCTCTGCATGGGAAGCTGGATGTTTCCATCTGGCCGTCGATTCCGACCTTGAAAGCAGAGTCAACCAAGTGAGCCGCATAAGAGCGCTATTGTCTCAAAAAGAGGTCGCTCTTACATCTGCTAGAGAAACATTTGTCCTTCATGTAGTAAACACCTGCACAGAAGTGTATGATTTATTAAATACAGACGTGCCTTTGTATTTTGGGGAGTTAATTCAGAGTATCTTTAATGCGTCCTTAACTACGGGGTTTTTCTTTTTTAAAGTTAGAAGCAGTGGTCTTGTGAGTTCTTTTCAAACTATAATTGGTGTCTTTTTGGCATTTTTTCATTCAATGTTTTCCAGCATCTTTGGTGGATTCCCCTTAATAGTTGCATTAGTTGCCGGTGTGCTTCTATTAATTTGTTTACTTAAATATGGATGCACATCCTCCAGCACACGACAATATTTCTCGGCTGTTGCTGCTTCGCAACCGAATGCTTAGTTATTACGGAGCGCTGCCTCTGGCTACATTGAGTGCATCTTATGGATTATCGTTTTGATTCTCCTTTTTCTCATGCGTTCAACCTGTCTTCCATTGCCTGAGCTGCGATTTCGACTGGGCCCTGGATTTGTGTCTCTCCAGTACAGTGTCTCCCAACGCGGATTATGACTAGCTCATGAACCCCTTAGTGGTTCATGCTTTGCTCTGTACTAGAGGCGGGATTATGGCCTTAGCAGCGATACATGGAATAATGGGACGTTAGAATGTTTTTGCAGCGTCGCATGACTTCTTGGCACGCAGTTACATTGAAGATGACCCTAGTTTTCCTCCGATGGTGATAGAGGCTCCGGTCATTGAGGAACATGTATGTTCATTCTCACTATTGAATTGGATGGCTGAAATGTTTTCAGATGAGAACAATGACTTCCTCTTGGAGGCTGTTGCTACATACTGTGCTTATACGCTGTTGGATTAAGACTCTTTGATTTTTCTACCTATTCTTTATTATTTAGTTACTGTTTTCTATCAAACAGCGAATAATGTTTATGCAAATTTGAACTTGACTCTGCTTTTCAGGCTTGGACTCTGCATTCCTAGATCGCCCATGTTTATATCAGGTGGTTCTATCGAGGGAGGGTGTCGTGGACTGAGCCTTGCACTCACACCGTGTTAAGTTAGCATGGGTTCATTAGAAGCTTAAACGCCATTTTTGCTTTCCTGCTCTGCTTTGCACACGACACGCAATTTTGAGATTGTTTAGAGAAGGCTGAGTATTTTGTTTCACATGAGAATAATTTGTCATGGTACATTTCTAGACTGCCTCGCTAGTTTAGTGTGTATAGTGAGAGCATGGAACATCAAGGTTATCTTGGATACTGTGTCTGTTATTTGGAATGATCCTTGCACGTTCGACCTATAACACATATGCAGGTGTGGCCACGTCTGATACTGGCGCGTTTAATAATGCATTGTGGAGGCATAATTAGACACAGTTGGAGAACATTGGTATCCTGACAGTTTATGCAGAACTCAATGTGATCCACTACTGCTGAGTACCAGAGGTATGGGACCGTCCATGTAATCCTATGAGACCTTCTGTAGTTATAAACTAACATGGTAGGTAGGGAGGGTGAAATGTAGGTATATTTTAAACCTGTTTCCCGTTAGCAATATAGGATGCTTTCTCACTTTGTATTTTATGGAATAGTAATAATGCTGACAACCTTGTTTCTGATAATATGTTTGGTTGTATTATCTAAGGTACTGTGCATGAGATTACCGCGTTAGAAATAAACATTTCAAACTTGCACGTGTCTTTATATACTCGTTTTGGACTGGTGTAAGATTATAATGAAAGAGTGATCTTTTTATCTACCTTACTTGAGATAATCTAAGTCGCATGTTCTGGGGTGACTAGTCATTGGTGTTTTTGCTATAGGACGAAGAACCAATGAGTCACTGATTGCTAGTCTGGTAGGAGGTTTGGGTACTAAGGTGGGCTTTGGTACACCGTAATTCACTGAGGTCCTAAGTCTTTATGCACAGTTCTGTGTAGGAGCAGAAATCCTGCAACAGTAGTTACAACAAAAAGGCTTGATAAAGGGCCTTGAGTTTGAATCAGAATATGAAATTGAAGAATAATTGATTACCCCAGCCAAGAAAGGGAGCAAGTGTGCAAATTTACAATGTCTTTGGCTGGGGTACTTGTTACAATAAAAATGTTCGATAAAGGCCTGCACTTTGAATAGGTATATGAAATAGAAGAATAGTTGATAATCACAGCTAATGTATGCAGCAAGTAGTTGTGTGTATGTGTGGATGATGTGTTGATTGAGTGGAAGATGAAAAAGGTGAAAAATAAGAAAGGTTGGAGACACACATACTACCCACTGCCTTGTCAGTGAAGATAATCTTTGGATTTCCAGCTCATTACACAGATGTGGTGTTGAATTCCGCAGTGGGAGCAAGAGAAACGAGTAGCACATGTAAGGAAGCAAGCTAGTGCATAAAGTACACAGTGTGCAGTAGTAAGGACGGAAGAAAGGACGGAAGTGTGGAAATTACCCACTGCTATTGGTGGGTAGTAGTTACGAAGAAGGCTGAATAGGCCTTGAAGGCTTTGAATTTGAATTAAAGAAGAATAATTGATAAGCCCGGCCAAGAAAGGCAGTAAGTAGGTGTGTGTATTTGTGGATGATGTGTTGATTGAGCGGAAAATGAATAAGGTGAAAAATAAGAGAGGCTGCAAAGATGCAAACTTTCCATTTCTTTGTAAGGGAAGTGGGTGTTTAGTTTTCCAGTGCGCATATATATATATATATATATAGATTCACTGAAAAAAACGTAGGTTTTAGGTATCTTATAGTTAGGAATTAGTATTTAGAAACCTTGCAAATTCACTGAAAAAACCATAGGTTTTAGCCTCGTTATAGTTAGGAATTAGCATTTAAAAAACCTAAGAAATTCACTGAAAAAACCATAAGTTTCTCAAATGTTATAGTTAGGAATTAGCATTTAAAACACCTTTGAAATTCACTGAAAAAAACCATAGGTTTCAGGCACGTTATAGTTAGGAATTAGCATTAAAAAAAACTTAGAAATTCACTGAAAAAACCATAGGTTTCACACATGTTATAGTTAGCTGGGCATTTCACTCATACAAAACCTTTGAAATTCCCCCATTATAGTTAGTTCAGCTAACTATAACTCGCGCGCCCGCAATGCACTCTTGATGACGTCACATATTACATCACTCATGACATGGTCAGTGACATCACTTATGACACCACTGATGACATCTCAAATATTTACATATTTAAACATTACTCGCTAATACATGTATTCACTAAGATCCACTTAATAAGTCAGTTATACAATGAAATTCACAAAAAAAACATCCATTTAGACACTTATTTACCCATTTATTCTTCCATCGACCTTTAGATATTCATATATAAAAATATTTATTTTTCAGAAAGACACACATTCACTGGATGATGTCATCAGTGATGTCATTTGAGATGCCATCAGTGATGTCATGAGTAATGTCACTGACCATGTCATGAGTGATGGAATATGTGATGTCATCAGTAGTGCATTGCGGGCGCGCAAGTTATAGTTAGCTGAACTAATTATAACTGGGGAATTTCAAAGGTTTTGTATGAGTGAAATGCCCAGCTAACTATAACATGTGTGAAACCTATTTTTTTTCAGTGAATATATATATAAATACACATACTCTCTCCAAAATAACCAGTAAGGAAAAGAGCGCAGACCACCGTAGCTCATCAGTTGCTGTTTATTCAGGTTCCTGGATCAGTGCAGCATCCATGACGTGTTTCGTCCCTCGCAGGGGACTTGATCACATGACGCACTTTAGGTCTAACAATTGGATTAAATAAGTTTTGTCTTTTTTTATGTTTTTTTAGATGCTTGCACCATGTGACCTTAATTGTTAAAGTGACACTGCATTGTAAACAAACCGTTTTGTCAATAAAGTGACAGTGCAAAACATCCTGCATGATGATTTAACATTCAGTTGCATGTGTTCAGGGCTAGAGCTATTGCATAAATGCATTAACATAGTTAGCAACAACCATTTGTGCATTCATATAAATATATTAATGTATAAATACAAATAAGAGGATTATCTCAATATGTAAAAATGCCAACCGTTTCATGTATATATGTATATAAAAAGGCCTTTCATAACAAAAAATGTTGTTGCTATAGCCACTTATAAATAGGAGTCGATTTGATTAAAATAACAGTTTAAATACCTTAGATCATCTCCTATGTAATGCAAAGAAATAGGCTGGATGTTTTAGATAGTTATGTGCAATTGATCAAATGTGCAAATAGTGATTCAACTGTGCAAAGACCAAAAATTAAATAATTTAAAAAAACAGGGCAGTGAACAGCTGCTGAGTTGTTAAATGCGTTCAAATGATGGTTTGAAGATCTGGAAAGAAGAAATAGATATATATAATCTTGTAATGCTCCTCACGATAATCCAATATAGTTACAGATAATCAAGACAAAACCAATAGATTCATGGATATATACGATAGATTGGGGAGATATATATGTCCTGTATACATACATGCATACATGCGGGAAAGGTGCAAAATGATGCGTCTATAAATACATATCTAAATTCTTAAAAAGCTCATTACATATAAATATATTTAAAAGGAACTCCTAATTTTATATATATACATATAACTGCATAACTATATAAAAATGTAACACATCTGCACAAGTTACACTTCCCTCAATAAGATGTCTACACATATAATATAATTTTGAAATGGTAACCACAGTCTCCTTGGTTTGGTTTAGTTCATGTATCAAGGCTCGAGTGCAGTTCCTCCATGGCGTTTAAACCCCCTGGTTGCTGGTGTCAAGGTTATGCACATCATCTCTAATCTACGAAGGGCTTTTTTTCGGTCCCCACCCCTCTTTGACATTGGGACCAAATCCAATAAATAATATTGAAGCTCCTTCGGATTGCCATCATGTGTCTCATTGAAGTAGCTTGCTAGTCATTATTTTTGATTGCTCTAATATGTTGTAACACTCTTTTATGGCCTTGTAAAACAGTACTGCAGACATATTTTAGTTTACAAGGGCATTCAAGTACATAAATTACATGGTCTGATTTACAGTTTAAAACTTGTATGACAATTTCTCTTTCACTGAACGGAGTTCTGTATTTGGTCATTGACACCCCATGCTGGCCTGCCTTTCATTTTTTACACTTAAAGAAGCCAGTGCGTTGGGATAACCATGTACCCTTGATTGGAGGCCCACAGGGATAATTTTTAACCAAACTGTCCCTCATGGATTTACCCCGATGATATGTGATTGCTGGCTGTTGTGGAACTGTTTTACCAATGATGGGATCCGGTCTGATTAAGTGCCAATGTTTTTTTATTATTTTTCTGACTGCACCCTCTTGTTGATTAAAGTTAAGAATAAATCTAAAATTATCTTGAGTTTTATTCTTTTCTGTCTCTTTGTATTTAGTCATCAATGTTTCGTCTCTTGTTACTTCTTTGTATTTTACAAGGGCTCTGTCTAGCCGCTTCTTACTGTACCCTCGCTCTTGGAATCTTTTAATGCATTGGCCCTGAGCTTGCACCAAATCCTGTTCATTACTACATATGCTTTTAAGTCGTAGTAATTCCCCATAGGGGATACTTTGAATTAAGTGCCCAGGATGGGCACTAGTGGCATGTAAAACAGAATTCCCTGCAGTAGGTTTGCGGTGCAAGCAAGTCTCAAATTTGCCCTGGTCCACGTATATCTCCATGTCCAGAAAGTTCACGGATTTATCACTGATGTAAGCACTAAAGTTAAGATTAAGTTGGTTAACATTAATATCGCTGATACATTTTTCAGCTTCTTCTTTAGTGCCTTGCCATACCAGGAAGAGGTCATCAATAAACCTCCACCAGGTCCTGAGGCCTGGACATGGTTTCCCGGTGCTCTACCATGAGAACCAGCTCCTCCCATCAGCCCATATGTAAACAAGCATAGCTGGGGGAGAAGCTGCCTCCCATGGCGACACCCCTTGCCTGCTGATAATAGGTATTCTGGAATAGGAAAATGTTATTGGTCAGGCAACTTTCGATCATGTTCAAGAGCATATTAGTATGTCCATTATGTTCAGGGCCTCTGCGTCCTAAATAATATTTGATCGGTTTGAGGACATCTTTGTGTCTTATAGACGTATACAATGATGTCACATCAAGTGTAATCAGCAGGAAATCATCACATTTAAAATTAAACATCTTTTGTAAAAAATCCACAGTGTCTTGAATATATGACTTTAGAGACTGAACATATGTCTGGAAAAAAAGTCAATGTAAATAGAGGTTCTTTCAAAGATACTATTTCTAGCTGAAAATATCGGCCTACCTGGAGGATTATTTGCATCCTTATGTATCTTCGGGATAAAATATAAAATCGGTGTTGTGGGTGAGATATATATATATATATATATATATATATATATATATATATATATATATATATAAATATATATATATATATATATATATATCCTACCCGTGGTCGCCAGTAGGTAGTTATAGTTAGGACCTAGTTTCCATAGGAAATCCCCAACATTCTATTGGGAATAACTTTGGCGCCGGTCGGTGAATCTTTGAGAAATTCTCCAAGAAGATGGCGCGCTCCGCTCCCCTCCTATCCTGAAAGTTTCGGGGTGATTTGTCAAATGAGGGCTGAGAAAAAAGGGGGTCCCAAAACATGTTTTCCCTATGCAATTTTTCATAGGGACCTTCAGACACGGCTACAGCCCGTACTGCTGAATGGAATTACACCAAAATTGGCAAAAAGGTAGAGTTTGGTTCGCAGAATTCGCTTCTTGTTAAATGGTGTGAATCCGTTCAGTAGTTCCTGAGAAAATCAAAAGTAAAATCATAGATATATCTATAGACGAAGTACGGTACGCGTATGGTACGTGTACCTTCCCGAGCACAAGCTTTTTGCTAATTGGCTGTCGACACTTCAAACCAGGAAGTGTTGGCAGCCATCTTGTGCCTCGTAAAACCGAGGCACAAGAAAACAGAAAAAGAAACGCGAAAAAAGCGAAAAGGGGGCAGAGTAGAAACACCCTGACCCACTAGGCCTGCTTAGGGGGTCCCACAAGGACCCCCAAGGCCAAAGAAAGTATTCTTTTAAAAAAAATAAAAATTGCGGGATACCCGTAGGGTACGCGTACCCTGTAGATACAAAAAAAACACGCTTTGATGTAAATTAGCCCCCGGGGGCCAAATCCCGGGTGCTTTATACAACTAAAGTGTGGGGGGCCCAATCCCCCCACACTGCCAAGGGGACCACCACCCGCTTGCAAAGTACGTATTATAGCGGGGGCACACAACCCCCCCCGCAGCCCCGGGGACCGCCATCCCCAGGGCTTAACTGTATGATGATGGGGGGTCTCTAAGGCCCCCTGAGCCCCGGGGACCACCACCCCCGGGGCTTTAGTATGAAGTATGCAGGGGGCTTACGGCCCCCCCCAGGCCTGGGGACCACTACCCCCGGGGCTTCTTTTTAAAATACAATTTTCAAAAAATCTGTGTGGGGGGCTCAAGCTCCCCCCACACTCCTCTGGGACCGCCACCTCCCCGGGGCACTACATATTTAAATTGGGGGGTCCGTGATGGACCCCCCAGCCCTGGGGACCACCACCCCCCGGGGTTTTACAAATGATGGGAGGGGGGGCTGCGCGTCCCCCCTCCTGGCGCCTGTGATGTCCCTGGGGACCGCCACCCCCCAGGGCCGGCTCTGGCTCCCGCCCTACCATAGCAAACTGCTTTGGTTTTTGAAAGAGAGAGCAGGAAACCTGCTCTCTCTTTCAAAAACCAAAGCTGATTGCTTTTCTGCATGGGGAGCAGCATGTTAGCTGCTCCCCAAGCAGAAAAGCAATGCCGGCTCCCGCAGGATGTGGGGAGCCGGCAGGGACCGTGGGAGGCTTGGGGACCCCCACGGTCCCCAATGGAGAGGGCCAGGCCCCGGGGGATGGGGTCCCGGGGGCCAGAAGTGGCCCTCCTCCCCAAATAATAAAAAAAAGGATGTAGGCCGGCCCCAGGGGATGGGGTCCTCGGGCCTTAAGCGGCCTGAGGAGGGGGGCTATGCAGCCCCCGCCTTAAACAAAAAAAAAATGTGGCATGCCCCGGGGGATGGGGTCCCCGAGGCTTGGATTAGCCACGGAAGGGGGGCCCCAGGGCCCCCTTCCCGTTAAAAAAGTAAATAAATAATTTTTGGGGTCAGGCCCAGGGGGATGGTGTCCCCAGGGCCCCCCAAAAAATACGGGGGGGGCTACACAGCCCCGCTTCTTAAAAACAAAAAAACAGAATCGGGGAGGAGGCCATGCCCCCTGCCTGCGCCACTCTGCAAGTAGCCCACCAGGAACCTCCAGTATTCGCCAGGGGGCTGTGTTGCAGAGAGGTGTAAAAAGGGGCGTGGCCTCATTACACCTCTCTGCAACGCAGCCCCCTGGCGCATATGGGAGGTTCCAAATGGGCTAGTTGGCCCCCAGGGACCCCTAGTATTCAAGGGTATTTAGTTCCCCCTCTGGAAGCGTGCCAGGGGGCTGCATTGCAGAGAGGTGTAATGAGGCCACGCCCCTTTTTACACCTCTCTGCAACGCAGCCCCCTGGCGCATACTGGAGGTTCCTGGTGGGCAAGTTGGCCCCCAGGTACCCCCAGTATTCAAAGGGATTTAGTTCCCCCTCTAGAAACGCGCCAGGGGGCTGCGTTGCAGAGAGGTGTAATGAGGCCATGCCCCTGTTTACACCTCTCTAGAACGCAGCCCCTGGCGCATACTGGAGGTTCCTGGTGGGCTATTTGGCCCCCAGTCACCCCCAGTATTCAAGGGGATTTAGTTCCCCCTCTGGAAACACGCCAGGGGGCTGCGTTTCTGAGAGGTGTAATGAGGCCACGCCCCTTTTTACACCCCTCTGCAACGCAGCCCCCTGGCGCATACTGGAGGTTCCTGGTGGGCTAGTTGGCCCACAGGGACCCCCAGTATTCAAGGGGATTTAGTTCCCACTCTGGAAACGCGCCAGGGGGCTGCATTGCAGAGAGGTGTAATGAGGCCATGCCCCTTTTTACCCCTCTCTGCAACGTAGCCCCCTGGCGCATACTGGAGGTTCCTGATGAGCTAGTTGGCCCCCAGGGACCCCCAGTATGCAAGGGCACTTAATCCACCAACTTAGAACGCGCTGCGAGGTGCGTTTGCACAGTGGTGAAGGTAGGGGGCGGGGCTTGAGGTGATATGTGTGCAAACATGCCCTGTGGCACATTTTAAGTTGAGAATTAATTCCTCTTCAATCCAGAGGTCCCCTAGGGGCCAACTAGCCCAACCAGTACCTACAGTAAGTGCCACGGAGCTGTGTTGCAGAGTTTTGTAAAAAGGGGGGGGCCTCTGAACACCTCTCTGCAACGCAGCTCCCTGACGCATACTGGAGGTACCTGATAGGATAGGTGGCCCACAGGGGACCTCAGGATTGAAGAAGAATTAATTCCCCAACTTAAAATGCGCCACAGGGCGTGTTTGCACATGTCACCTCAGGCCCCACCCCCTTCCTTTACTATTGAGCAAAATATTCCTCTAAAATCAGCTGAGCCAAGAATTCCGACTTACTCACCTGTTATCACGAGAGACATCAGTGCTGCATCTTTGAGCCCAGTACAGACCCTGAAAAATAAATCTAAGTGTACTTACCAGTAACTTGTATTTCCTTCCATAGGAATCTATTGTGTGGTTTTCACCACAAAAGCTTCTAAGTGTTTATTTTTGAAACGTACAAATATTCCTCTAAAATCAGCCAAACTACGAATTCCGATTTAATCACCTGTTATCAGGAGAGACCTCAGTGCTGCATCTTTCAGCCTACTACTGATCCTGAAAAGTAATTCTAACCATAATTACAGTAACTTTAATTTCCTTCCATAGGCTAACATTGACTGGTTTCACTTGGAAATTCTTCGAAGTATGGAGTTTTGGAACTATAAAAAATTCCTCTAAAATCAGCGAAGTACGAATTCCGATTTACTCACCTGTTATCAGGAGAGACCTCAGTGCTGCATCTTTCAGCCCACTACTGATCCTGAAAAGTAATTCTAGCCATACTTACAGTAACTTGAATTTCCTTCCATAGGCTAACATTGACTGGTTTCACTTGGAAATTCTTCGAAGTGTGGAGTTTTGGAACTTTAAAAAATTCCTCTAAAATCAGCCGAACTACGAATTCCGATTTACTCACCTGTTATCAGGAGAGACCTCAGTGCTGCATCTTTCAGCCTAGTACTGACCTGAAAAGTAATTTTAACCGTACTTACCAGTAACTTGAATTTCCTTCCATAGGATATCATTGCCTGCTATATAAATTATATATAATATATATATATTAATATATATATTATATATTTAAAAAAAGAAATATTACAATTTCAATATTTTTAAAAACATTTTTTCAATTTATATTAAAAATATGTAATGTAATTTAAAAAATAAAATATCTAAAAATAAATACTTTAAAACAATGTAGTAAATCAGTATAAAAAATATAACAATTAATACATTTAAAAATTAACATTTACAAAACATTTGAAATTCACTGAAAAAACCATAGGTTTCAGCCACGTTATAATTAGGAATTAGCATTTAAAAAACCTTGGAAATTCACTGAAAAAACCATAGGTTTTAGCCACGTTATAGTTTAGGAATTAGCATTTGAAAAACCTTAGAAATTCACTAAAAAAAACATAGGTTTCACACATGTTATAGTTAGCTGGACATTTCACTCATACAAAACCATTGAAATTCCCCCTTTATAGTTAGTTCAGCTAACTATAACTCGCGCGCCCGCAATGCACTCCTGACGACGTCACATATTACACCACTCATGACATGGTCAGTGACATCACTCATGACATCACTCATGACATCTCAAATGACATCACTGATGACATCACTGATGACATAATCCTTGTGAAAGAGTGACAGACCTCCTCTCACCTTAATATATCTTTGATACACACATTCAAAAATAGAAACTAAAATTTTCAAAAAAATAGAGATACCAATAGCAGTTACAACAACCTATTCAGTAATTCCAACATCTACATATACATCCACTCATTCACCAACAATTCTATCTAGTCACTCATACATGTACTCACTCATCACATGTACTCATACACCTATACATCCTGTTACACACCGATACTCATCCATAGAGTTTACTCACACACATACTCACACATGCAAATAAACTATCAAACATCCATTCACTTGCATACACAGCTATACACACACCACTACACTTACTTCCACCGAAACGTACACATACTCACTCTCTTAAACAATCACTTATAGAAACACATACTTATTTATACAGGAACTCTTCCAATCTCTCACTGTCAAATATACTCACTTATATACATCAATACTCACATATACTAGTTTAAAACATATGTAGTTACACATAAAGGTACTATTGAGACAGTCATTCACTCACTAACACACCCATACACACACTCATCCACCCATACAGTCCTGTGCACATGCTATCTTCAAAACACATACAAACAGTGAGTCAGTCATTCATGCATCTGTGCGCTAAGTAATACCTCCCACCAAACCATACAGACACTCATTCTGATACTCAAAAAACCAACTAATAACCCATATAGACACTCATGTAGCTACTCACCAACCCATGCAGCCACTTATACACAAAGTGAGACACTGATACAGATATTTACATATTTAAACATTGCTCGCTAATACATTTATTCACGACGATACACTTAATAAGTCAGTTATACAATCAATTTTACGAAAAAACATCCATTTAGACACTTATTTACCCATTTATTTTTCCATCGACCTTTAGATATACATATATAAAAAAAAATGTTTTTCCAGAAAGACAAACATTCACTGGATGATGTCATCAGTGATGTCATTTGAGATGTCATCAGTGATGTTATGAGTGATGTCACTGACTAGGTCATGAGTGATGTAATATGTGATGTCATCAGCAGTGCATTGCGGGCACGCAAGTTATAGTTAGCTGAACTAACTATAACGGGGGAATTTCAATAGTTTTGTATGGGTGAAATGTCCAGCTAACTATAACATGTGTGAAACGTATGCTTTTTTCAATGAATATTATATGCGGTCGCCAGTAGGTAGTTATAGCTAGGACCAAGTTTCCATAGGAAGAACATTTGTGTTTTGCTTATAACTTTTGCGCAGTTTGATGAATCTTCATGAAATTTTCCAAACCAATTCTTTGTTCATATCAGCTCCTATGTTGAAAGTTTGGGGGTGATTCGTCAAGGGGGCTCAGAAAAAAGGGTGGTCCCAAAATGTGTTTTCTCCATGCAATTTCCATAGGAAACTTTAGACAAGGCTACAGGTCGAACAGGTGAACGGAATTACCCCAAATTTGGCAGAGAGAAGGGTCTTGGTCTAGAAAGCACGCTTTTGTTTATTTGGTGTAAATCCGTTCAGTAGTTTTTGAGAAATATAGAAATTTACAGATATGGATATTTGAGAATTCTGCCATCTGATTGGCTGAGGCGTTACGAGCACGAGCTTGCTGCTTATTGGCTGTGAGCGGTTGCAACTAGGAAGTATTGGCAGCCATTTTGTGATTTAGTTGTAGCGATTAAAGGAAAAAAAGGGAAAAAAGTAGGAAAGAGGAGGGTAGGAGCAATGTATTCCTTCTCCCTGCCACATTTGGGGTAATTCCGTTCATCCGTTGGGCCTGTAGCCTTGTCTAACAATTCACAAAGTGTAATGGGAGGTTCGTATTTAAAAAGGGACTGTATTTTACTTGAAGTTTGTGCTATCTGAAGTTGATGCATTTATTTAGCAGAAGTGAGAGACACTTCTGTTTGAACAAAGGCGCTTTTTGTTGCTACACTCTGTTTATTTTTTCCTCGCTGTAAAGTATTTGTTCTTTTTTCACTGCAATTGAAAAAGAAAAAGAAAAAGAAAAAAAAAGAAACAAATGCGCTTTCAGTTTGCTCAGTTTAATGAAATCTGTTTCAAAGTAAGTATTGAAGGCCAAGTTGAACTTTGGGAGTTACTTTGTGTGGGTGGGAATAATCACATACAACATGACAAACAACATGTACACCTAGCAGACACAACAACACTACGTACTGTTGGAACCGTGGCTAGCCATGTACACAAACTAAACATGTCATGGCACCTGTGCCGCACAATGCAGAATGCCGGGAGAGATGGGAGCTAAGTATGTGCGAAGGTGGCAAGTGATTCTCGATTATAAAAGTATACAATGCAAAATGTTGAGGGGATGTGCCGGACAGACTTGAGTATGCAGAACACAGACATGTACATGTCAACATACAATGATGGTTTATTGAGTGAAGTGGACAGTGGACACAACCATGATAGTACAGTGAGTAGGGAAAATTACGAAAACATAGCGCGTACATGCCCCCCCCCAATCTTTAGCGTAGTGGACTGGCTCAGCATACCCAAGGCGAGTTTAGGGGTGTGAATAATAGGCACGTTTCTCTGTTTGTGGTTCTCTTCCAAAATTGCGAACGGATCTGCTAGGTATTTATTGATTTATTTATTTATGTGCTTGTATAGCGCCTGAATAGACCCCCGCAGGGGTATCTCCGTGCTTTTGCCATAAGAAGGAGCAAGTACTGTACCAGGTCATTACAGAAAATTGCTGGGTCATGAGGAATGATTAACTACTAGTGAAAAGGTGGGTTTTAAGGGTTTTACGAAAGGATAGGTGGTTGGTAATGAGTTTTAATGTGAGGGGAAGGGAATTCCAGAGAGCAGGTCCAGCATGCGCCAGAGCACGACCTCCTTGTCGAGATTTTTTTATTTTAGGAACCGGTAATAGCTGGAGGTTACTAGATCGCAGGGAGCGGCCTGGAACATAGGGCAGAAAGGCCTTTGTAAGATATTTAGGGCCCTTTCCTATCAGACATTTGTGAATAATACACAAAATTTTAAACTTAGTGCGTTGCCGCACTGGCAACCAGTGGAGTTCAGCCAGTAGAGGTCGGGAGGGAGTCCTAGATGGAGCGTTAAGGACTAACCTCGCAGCCGTGTTTTGGACTATTGTAGTCTGTTGAATTGGCCTTCATTGGTTGATAGAAGGAGGCCATTACAGTAATCCAGTCTACTGATAACTAATGCCTGGACTAAGGTCTTTCTATGATTGTCCGGGAGATAGGGAAACACCCTTCTCAACAGTCCGATGGCCCTAAAGCAAGTACCGGCAACTTGATTGACATGATCTTTAAATGTCAGGGATTGATCGAATAACACTCCCAAGTTTTTCACGGTCTGTTTTGGGATGGGAACAGGTCCCAATTCTAAGGGCCACCACTCATCAGACCATTGTGTCACCGCATCCCCAAACAATAGTACCTCTGTTTTGGCCACATTGCACTGCAGGCAGTTCTCAGCCATCCATTTTGACACTGCCCTCATGCCTTCTGCAAAAGACTTTTGTAGAGCAGGTGAAAAGGTTTTAAAAGGGAACAGAAGTTGGGTGTCGTCGGCGTAGGACACCGGGGTAAACCCAAAGGACCTCACTAAGTCAGCCAGGGGGGCCACATACACATTAAATAATGTGGGGCTTAGGCACGAGCCCTGTGGCACACCCCTGGTGAGCTCCCTAGAGGTGGATTTATGGGAGCCCAACCTGACTTCTTGAGAGCGGCCGGAGAGAAAACTCTCCATCCCGGACAGGGCTACACCTCCCAGTCCCACATCCCTCAGACGGCCGAGAAGCAATTCGTGAGACACCGTATCGAAAGCAGCGGATAAATCCAACAGCACCAGAATCATAGACCCCCCACCGTCCAGTGACATCCTGATGTTATTGGTCACTGCTAGTAGGGCTGATTCGGTGCTGTGATTAGGTCTAAACCCAGATTGTGAAGGGTCTAGGCCTTCCGCTGCCTCGATATGATTTGATAGATGGGTGTTCACGTGCTTCTCTGTCATCTTACCGATGTATGGTAAGAGGGAGATGGGCCGGAGGTTAGAAAGATCTGTCCAGGGAGAGGCCGCTTTTTTCCTTATTGGGTTTACCACCGCAATCTTCCATTCTCTGGGGACTTGTCCCTTAGCCAGTGAGATATTCATAACTGCCTGGATGGAGGGTCCCAAAAGGAAGATCAAAGGGGCCACCATTTTTGCATGCGCAGCTTACACCGCCACGAGGCTGACGGCGTGAGCAAAGGTGGCTGCGTGAATGATGCTCTCAGCCTGCTGGTCCCGAGAGACTGTCATGGACGCTGCGACGCACATATGCCCCACAGTTCACCTTTCGACACCGCCGTATATGAAAGAGGACCCACCACGTTCCTGCAGAAGCTCCTGGGCCGAGGTTTGCGAGCTCGGAAGGCTCCTGAGATCAACGCTGGCTACCACGACATAGGCCCACATCGCCCAGCCTGAGGCCCAGCACCGTGGGGTGCTCTATATACTACTAAGACAGTAGTCCAACAGGTACCAACAGTGGAACGGTGTCTTGGTCCCACAATACATGATGTTAGAACTGCATCTGAGAGTGGAGATGAAGGTACTCCCTTCGACCAGGTGCAACCAACTCTAGGTCCCAACAGTGGAACGGTGTCTTGATCCCACAACGGACAATGTTAGAACTGCATCTGAGAGTGGAGATGAAGGTACAACCTTCGACCATGTGCAACCAACTCTAGGTGCCAACAGTGGAATGGTGTCTTGATCCCACAATGGACGATGTTCGATATTACCTGCTGTATGGTTTTTCACAGCTTCCTCTGTTGAGGTGCATCAGACTCTGTGCTTTCGTAGCTAACTGATGCACATGATTATTGGTCTTGGTTGATAGCAATCGGTGGAGTACACCGCGGTACAGCAGGTCCGAGCAGTGAAACGGGTTCTATATTCTATGATTGAGGATGTCAGAAGTTAAAGTGTGTGATGATTTCTGTGTACCCTCATCGATCAGGTGCAACCAACTCCGTGCTACGGAGTCAAACGGCACGTGGCTGTGAGGCGTTAATGACCACTGGCTCTGGCCTAAACTGCGGTCAGCAGGGCTCACAATTCAGATCGAGTGGCGATTGTTTAATTACAGAATGCAGTAGGCAACTAACTACAACTTCTAATGAAATATACACAATATCCTTTTAGTATACTTGCTTGAAGAACTTTTTTTAGATGAGTTGTAGGTTTAGTACAATTACCAAATTCTTCTTGGTAGTGGAAAAGAACACTGAATAACAGTCTACACTGTGGACAGCAGAGATCACTATTCAAATTGTTTTGATTTATTTATTGCAGAGTTTTTTGTAGTTTATGTTGTATTTTGTGAAGAGGAAGTGCGAAAAAGTATTCATGGATGTCTGTGCTGACTACTGCCTTAAATTTACACTGCAGACAGCAATGTTCACAATTCAGATCGAGTCGCGATCCAATGATTACTGTTGTAGTTGATTCTAGCAGCAACCGTTCCCTGAGGGCTGGTTTACACTCACCCCTAATGCATCCAACACAGACGTCACTGGAAATGTGACCCTGGTAATTAAAAGTAGTCGGGCGCACATGCCCGTACCCACTTTCACTATCTATCTGTGTCTGTGTGTTCATTAGCTATGCATGATGCTGCCCCTGGGCCGTACCACATTACATTGTGCTGTGGACAGCGTATGCAACCATGTTACCTCTGGCAGTGGGGAACTTTGGTGCATGGCTATCACAGGTGGAAGGCTACTTCACAGACTATTAATATTGATGAAGATGATGGTTGCATGTTGTGTGTAGTGTAAGATATGTGTACATAGCAAAATGTTTTCAAAAAAGCTCTCTAAGCAGAAGAGGTGTGTCTCATCAAATGCTGTAGAGAGAATGACTACAATGGAAGATGTTGTGAACTAATCAAATGCTTTTTTTTAATGTCACATGGCAATCGCGCACCCAGCGCGCAAGGAGACCGCACCTGACATAATTTTTAGAAAATATATTTGCCATAATATAGGTTTATTACAGTTAGAAATATGTAAATGTTTAAAATATTTTAGATTATCACTTGCTCTTATATACACGTTAAAGTTCTTTCGATATAGTCTTGAGACATAAAAAAACTAGCATACTGTTAGCTTTTAGGACGTATTTCAACTGCATTAGGAGCGTGTTTACAGCAGTCAATAAATGGTTGACCAGCCGTCTTTGCGAGTGTGTCGTACTGCGCTATGACGGCCCACTGGGTGGAGTCGATGCTACATAAGATAAAATATAAATAAATATAAGGAGGCTGTTAACTTTGTTATTCTGTTCAGAGGTGGGGGTCTGTCTTTTAACTGAAGAGCCAATAAGAGATGGCAGCTACACTTGTTTGAAGAGGTGACCCCTTTCATTGGACCTATTTACCTCTCTTATCACAAGAGCCGGGCCCGCTGCCCTCAAACTAACCCCTCCAGCCACCTTTTCAGATCTCTTATCCATCACCAGCAGCCTCCGGCCATGCGAGAGACATTAAACCTCTGTTTGCACAGTCGGGCCATGTGTCTGGTGACAAAGGACGGCTGGTTATACAGGGGCTTGTTCACAGTGCCTCGGCACCCGCTGTGAAGAGAAGTGAGGCAAAGACGCCTGCATCCTGCAGCCAGCCAGCCGAGCGTGATTCGAATCACTGCATGCCGAGCCAGAGGCAGCCGCTGCACTACAGAGTAACACTTTTGGCGCGCATGCGCACGATGTAAAGCATCGCGCGCATGCGAGAGTCAGGACCGATCAGGCAAAAAAAAGTGCAAATGCAGGCAGGTAATCATATGAAAAAAAGCATTACAAATGCAATAGGACTCATATTTACGCGAGTTCTATTGGGTGGTAAACAAAAATGCGGGTGCCGAAGTAGGCAGGAACGGGAGTGGGTGGGGGGGTGGTGGTGGTCAAAGAAGTCACGGACTTTGGGAGAGAACAGAGGGAGAGAGGGTAACAAAAGAGTTGCTGAAGTAAAGGGGCTGATAGCCATGGAACTATAAAAATAACGTCATAGCAATAAGAAGGCGGGACTACCACGCTGGCAATCAAAGAGAATTCAGCATTTCAGATTTCAGCCAATCAAATGCTTGGGCAGAAAGTGGGCGGAGCTTCCCCCACAATACTGTATACAGCATCTCTCGCCGCATGCGCTGCCTAGGAAAAACCTAAAAATGCGGGGAAGGCGTACCCGGCGCGACCCCATTCGTACATGACGTAACGCGCGGCTTGGTACCCGTCGCATACCAAAGTAGCAGCTGGCGCGACCTCATACGTAAATGATGTTACGCAAGATACGCTGCCATGAACCTGTCAGATACGAAATGCGCATCCTTTACGAGTTTAGCAATACGGCATATAGGATTTGCGTGCTGATGGAGCTTGGTACACTACCGGTACGGGACTCCAGTTTTCTATAAAAAAAGAAAAATAAGATATAATATTTTTTTATGAAGATATAAAACATTACATAATTTGTAAAGTTAAGAAAAAAGGATAATAGAATTCCAAAATATTACAAAAAAAATAGAAAAAATATAGGTTTTATAAATATTAAAATATGAAATTAACATTTAAAAAACCATTGAAATTCACTGAAAAACCCATAGGTTTCACAGACGTTATAGTTAGGAATTAGCATTTAAAAAACCTTTGAAATTCACAAAAAAAACATAGTTTTCAAGGACGTTATAGTTAGTTGGACATTTGACTCATAGAAAACCGTAGAAATTCCCCTGTTATAGTTAGTTGAGCTAACTATAACTCGCACCCCCGCAATGCTCTGCTGATGACGTCACATATTACATCATTCATGACATGGCTGGTGAAATCACTGATGACATCACTGATTACATCTCAAATGACATCACTGATTACATCACTGATGACATCATCTACGTGAACATCTGATGCACCTCATCAGACCCTAATATAACACTTGATATACACCCTTCAGACTATAATTTTCGAAACCATGAACACACCAATACCAGTTAGTACATATCCACTCACTAATTCCTAGGTCTACACACACACATCCATTTATTCACCCATGCAGTCACTCATACATACAGTCAGCCATCAATAGAGCATTATCATATCAAGTCACATATCTATACAGACACTCACACACCGCTTCTCATTCATAGAGTTATTCACACACCTAGTCAGTAATGGAAATAATGAATCACACTTTTATTTACTCACCAATACACTTATACACATACCACCTCCCTTATTTAAACATTTACTAACACATACTTTCACTCTAATACAATAACTATTACAAGCACACACTGATCCATACAGGCACTCTCACAATCACTCACTCTCGCATATAGTCATTTATACAGTCTGACACTCACATATACTGCCTTTCACATATGCAGTTACTCACACATGTACCACTGAGGCATCCATTCACTCACCAAGACACCCATACACACAAAATCACCAAGCCATACAGCCCTTCACAGATACAGACTTGAACACATATACGTAGAGAATTATCCACTCACATATCTCTGCACAGAGTCACACCCCCACCCATCCACACAGATACTCAGGCACCCATACAGATACTCAGATAAGCAATCAATAGCCCATATAGATTCTCATTTAGCTGCTAACCAAACCATGCAACCGCTTACACACCAACTGAAAACCTAAACTGTGTGAATGTCTGTATCAGTTGCTAACATATGCATAAAGTAAGACACAATGAATCACTCACTTATACAGTCAGTCACACACCTACTTAATCATCCTTCCTGACTCTTATACACCCATTCATTCTTCAATATACCGTGGTATATATATATATATATATATATATAAAACATATTTACATTTTATAGAAACACATAGTCACTGGATGATGTCATCAGTGATGTCATTTGAGATGTCATCAGTGATGTCATCAGTGATATCACTGACCATGTCATGAATGATGTAATATGTGATGTCATCAGCAGTGCATTGCGGTGGCGCGAGTTATAGTTAGCTCAACTAACCATAAGAGGGCAATTTCTATGGCTTTCTATGAGTCAAATGTCCAACTAACTATAACGTCCCTGAAACCTATGTCTTTTTTACTTTATATATATATATATATATATATATATATATATATATATATATATATATATATATATATATATATATATATATATATATATATATATATTTTAACATGCTTGCCACTTAATCCCCTTGACATGCGAAGAAAGGCAAGTGCAGACCCAAATTGATTTCAGTGGTTTTTATTGTGCTACCACCCTGTCGCCATGACGCGTTTCGGCCGGAAGCTACCGGCCTTGTTCACTCGACTCGAATATATATATATTTTAATCTTTTTACTGAGCCAAAAAAGACTAACAATTAGTTACGATCTGGATAATATCACCGCCATATATTCCACCCATCACTTTTCAATGCAGTACATTTTATTCAAATACTTGAAATAGTCCCTTGTATCTAGATAGTGGGGCTTCCTTGATGATACCTCCCTATGCCTGTCGCCCTGGAGTTTAGGGAGGGGACAGACAGAGACCCCCCCCCCATATGTGTTCCATCCTCTCCACACTTGTTCCCATTTCTTGGGGCAACCCCTGCTTTCGAATACGGCTCATTCAGCTATCGTGGCCCAGTTCATGTCTTTGTTCCATTCAGTAAGGGTTGAGGTGTACTGTGCCCCCCAGTGTCTGTCTATATTTTGCTTAGCAATGATTATACTCAGTGGTACCCAGATTTGACATTTTCCACTGAGATCAGTCGTCTCCCATATATTAAGGAGACGCCGTTTTGGCTCCGGCAGCAGCTTAGTTCCGCTCACTTGCGTTATCGCACACATAACGTCTTCCCAGTATGTTCTATTCTTCCCATAAGATGTGATAAAACATGCCCATATGGCCACACTGGCGTTGGCATGTTGAGGTATCGATTCTTCCCATTTTGACCAACCTGTCTCTGGAGGGATAAGATCTATGGAGTCATTTGAATTAGTCACGATTTTGGCTGTCTATATATTTTAGAGCACACCTCATTAACAACATATTCAATATACTTACTAAAATGTAAAAGATGTGGATTCAAGTCATGGTTACCGCGTGAGGTGACCTACAATTGCATTTGGCAGTGCTGGTAGGGACACTGGATAGCTCCAACCACACTGGTTTTCCAAGAAATACCTAAGGCCATGGCCCTTTCATTTTTACATATTACGCACTAGTTTCATGTATGTTAAGAATATATAAAATAAAGACGATATGTTGCATTCTTTTTTCCGTAAAATTAACAGAATCATCCTATTCTCCCCAGCTGAACCTGTCCTTGGTCTCTCTCCAACAGATACTTGTACGCAGTAGTGCCACTGACTCACTTTTGTTTACAAGCCAAAAAAAGATAAAGGCCCTTTAGAAATGACAACAATTGTTTTTAAATATATGTACTGCCGTAGTTTATCTGTTGTCAGGTAAAGGGTTAGGAAATGTTTCGCTATGTTAACATAATTCCATGAACATATTTTATAAATTCTTTGGAGACAGTCTTAAGGGGGTATCAAAGCGGAATCAACAGATGATGGTGGAGTAATTGCTTGTTTTATGAACTAACACTGTTTTTGGTTTCCAACTTCCAGAGTAATTGTGGTGAGAAGATCCGGATTCGACGTGTCCTTATGAATTCCCCTCAGATTATTACCATTGGCCTGGTGTGGGATTCTGACCATTCTGACCTCGCCGAGGATGTCATTCACAGTCTGGGCACCTGCCTCAAGCTTGGCGATGTGAGTATAAAGTATGGTGGGCAGCTTTGTGTGTCAGTAGTATTACAAGCTGTGTTAAGTAGTAGGCATTGACAAATGGCGCGCGCCTCTGCATTTCAGTAGGACAGCACTTTAGCATACAGATTCTTTCTTATTAGCGCCAAGAATCTGCATGGGCTTCTATAACTACTCTTACACCTCTTCCCTCAAAAACATCAATAGTGTATGTTTATATCTTTGTATGGTGTCTGGCTGATGACGTGCCAGGGATCCCGCTTCGGGAGGAAGTGTATGCAGCATTTGCATTCATTCCTATGATTTACCAGACGGTGGGTTGGGAAGGATCTGAAATTGAAAGAGGGCCTCGTCGGAGAGGGTCAGCTGATTACTGTTCCTTCTGCGCACTGCACCTTTGAGAACTGGGAAGTGTGAAGGGCGGGGTTTCAGTTTATTTTGCCTAAGTGAAGACTTATTTTGACAGGGCCTTTCCTTTTGTGTGTCTGATTACTGCAACAGGAAGACTGAACGACAGCTGGAGGCTTCATTGTGCCTATGATGTGAGTGGTCACATTGGAGACAGTCCATGGCCACCTATCCTGCCTGAGAAGCAGAACTTTAACACAAACTCATTAAAACAGACTGTTGTCCTTCATTCCACCCTGATGATCAGATGGAAAGGAGAAGAGCATCTCTAGCGCAAACATATAAACATTCCTGTTTTGCGGTTTCCTCCCATCGGTTTTATGGGAAAATGAAATCATATTAATTTAATTGTATTTACCCAGGGGGTAATGTTAGTGTGTGTGTGTGTGTGAGCACTGGGGTTCTCGTGGATTACAGTTGTATTGTAACAATGCAAATATTGTTTCCCTTTACAGTTTTGTATTCTATATGAGGTAGCCTCCATATTATTTCTAAAAACCCTGCATGAAAATGCTAGCTTGACTTAAAACGTCTGACTGTCAACTCTTCTTTTTCTTTCAATTGGCCCGCTGCTTCTTTTCCATCCTCTGCAAGCCTCCTCTCTGTGTTCACAGCCTACTAATTCGTGTGCATGCTTGCCTTAACCCCTATTATTGTACCTCTGCAATTTACTTCAAGGAACACACCTCACCTTTCATTTTTATACCCGCACCCCAATAATACCTAATCTCCTGTAGCTATGCTATTAATACCGCTAACCAGTGCATATAATTCCAAGAACCTCATCTCCCACTAAATATCACACCTTATTTCCTGCTAATGTAATATACCACATAGAAACTGAAGTAAGGGCATGGAAGGCTCTGGTAGACCAATTCCAATAAATAATGACACCTACAAAAACACTAACCCTTAGTATTGTAGCAGTGTGCATAACGCACAACAATGCCTTGTCAGGGGTAATAAATGCAACATAATGCAATCACAATACAATATACAACCTACACTAAAACTAATATCAGACACTCAGTAGCCAGACAGTCAGTTGTAGTTCATACAGGCTGCCTAATTCCCTTTCCTGCTTGACTCTTTTACCCTCATAAAAACAAAACTGCTAAGGGTCATATCCATTGCCCAGTACTGCACTAGCCCACAGCAATAAACCACCCATTACAATCTGAACAGGCATGGAATAACTAAAGAGATCTGCCACTTACTGCTGGCCAACTGAGTCTCTAATTTAGTGCACCGCTGCAGGTCCTGAATACCTACATACTACGACCACTTCTTGACATTCCACAATGACAGTCAGATTTGGGATGATATTAATAAAGTCCATCCCAGCAGATCTCTCCACCACTTCTCGCTCTAACCTGTGACTGGTCAGGACCATAAACTATATAAAAAAAATATATATCTCACAATGGACAACCTAGTGCAGTAACCAGCTAAGTGGTCCACAAACATAAGAAATACCAAAAAGGACTCTGCAGGGCTGCTCAAAGTTGCTAGCTTACTAAAAGCCATAAACTGCATGCCTCTTTTGCACACTTTTTCATCCATCACACTGCTAAGCACTGCATTCTATAACATGATAATCGCACCTCTGTAGTCCTCCCGCACAACTTGTAAACACTTCCCATGTAGGATCAAAACAAAGGATAACATCCTTCCAACCACATATCCTACACAGTAAAGGGGGCTACCCGTGTAGGCAAGCACTTCAGCACCCCACATAGAGGTAGTAATATAAATGTTGCAATACAATACAGTACAGTACAATATAAATGTTTCAGTTTTGGTTACCAAACCTGATTTTTTTTTGTTAGCCATCTAAGTTTTCCCAAACCTGATTTTTTTATTTTTTTGCAAGCTGGATTTTTTAATTCTTACTTCATTTTGCCTAAGATTTTGCACACGGGCACTGGAAAGTAAAACTTAGACCACCTTCTACTGGAAAGTACAACTTAAACTTCCTTTTTCTTTTGTACTGTACTAATGAGTTTCATGCACACTGTAGAAAGACATTATTCTCTGGAAGATATGTTTAGTATGCAAAGTATGATGAACTTCGCAACCAGGGATGCCTTGAAAGGCAGAGGCAAATGTTATATTGAATTTAAAATTTGATGGACGTTTGCAGATCAGGCACTTTATTGAGTGCCAGTTGCCCAGTTGTTTCTGTAAAAACGCGTATTTTGACTGGCAGAGTATCTTATGGGAAACCCTGAGCAGGTAAAATGAAAAAAGACGTGAATAAACGTTCTACTAGTTGTTTCCTGTAGTTATTACAGCGATTCATGCAAAACCTGGAGCATTGGGGGTTCCCCTCAAACCACTGGGTCATTTATGTTGTACATATGTAAAAGGCCATTCTACTTTTAACAAAGGAAAGGCAGAGAAGGGAAAAGTTGAACTTAGTCAGCACGCCTATCAGACAAAAAGGAAAAAGTCCTCCCAAAAACAAAATAGTTACACACAACTTCAAATCAGAAAATGCACTTGAGAGCATCACACCCTAAATTGGATGCCAAGTCTCAGGGCACAGGTCCTAAAACAAGCATTTGCAAAAGTTAGAGCTATTGGCATTGTAAATGACACAATTTTCATTTATGTGTTAGTTTTGAAAACAGATAAATAAAAGGCATTCTCATTTATAATGCCAATAGCTTAATCTCTCGCAAATGCCACACACAAACACACAGACCCACACCCACACAGAGCCCCACACACACACCGAGCCCCCCACACACACACAGACACACGCACACAGAGCCCCACACACACACAGACCCACACACACACAGAGCCACACACACACAGAGCTACACACAGAGCCACACACACACACACAGAGCCACACACAAACAGAGCCACACACACACACACACACACACACACACACAGAGCCCCCCCCACACACACACAGCCCCACACACAGAGAGCCCCACACACACACACACACAGCCCCACACACACACAGGCTCTTGCTGTGTGCTTGTGTAGGGTCAGGCTCTTGCTGTGTGGGTTGCCATACTCTTGCTGTGTGCTTGTGTAAGGGCAGGCTCTTGCTGTGTGCTTGTGTAGGGGCAGGCTCTTGCTGTGTGCATTGCCAGGGTGCTGCTTCTGCTGCTGTGTGCCGAGGCCCTGTGCTGACGTGCATCCTGGAGAGACCTAGATGGTGCGAGGCAGGCTCCGAGTGGTTTTTGCGCAGGGGGTGGGGAGGGCCTGTATGCTCCTCATGCGGCCCAGTTGAGCATGGAGAGGCGGTTCCTTACAAGGTGGGGGGGGGTCAATGCGTGAAATGATGGTCGGCCGCGCGCGGGGGCTCAGCGCAGCCATGTACTCGGATTTAAACAGATCGCCAACACAACATGGAGTTATGGTAGTAGCTTTTGCATTTAATATTCTCATAATAAAATTGATACGTATATTGGCAGCAATACTATTAAGATAACGAGGCCCCTATTCTAAACACAGTGCTTCTTCTTGAGCTATAAAAGGTACTGCGATAGCTTAAGAATTTTCCCTTCAGTATCTTTAAAGGACATTTTAGAGCCTTAAAACAGCGCAGGTATTCCATATATGATTATAGGGACAAACTTTTGTAAATACCTATCACTAGTTGAAATTGTTCTGGAGCACATTGGTTGAAAATAGGTTGGAGTCTACGCTGATCATGCCACCCTAACACACAGATTTTGCATGCAAAATATAAACATACATTTTGATCCAAGCAGCCCTTATATATTGCATTCCTGCAACTCACCTGCCAACCTGGGTTGAAACTGTTTCAAATAGCTCTTTCGTAATGATTCTACACAGAGAGCTAGAATCAGTTATGAACTCTAGCCCAAGGCTAGGATGATAAACATTGAAGGTCCAGGGGCATTCTCGTCAGTGGCACTATTGACACTTCTGAACTAAAGTACCATGTTTTTTTCTCTTTGTTTTCTCACAATTCTCCGCTAATTTGCTAACCACTTATCTGAGCAAATCTAAACTCGGTGCTAGTCCTGTTATATTTGCACACTTTAGCAAAGCACCAGACACCCCTGGAACGATGCAGGAATGAAGCTACTATCACAGTGATAGTCTGCAGACTTGTTTTTGCTTTTCCTTTGTTTACCACTCATGTTTAACCACCTTGCTGTCGACACTACACAGCTCCCCTTTTTTTTGACTTATCATGAACTTTTTTTTTTTTACCCGAGGGGTGCTAGAGGGCCCACGATGAGTTGGCTGTGCTTTAGTGCAGCTCCGCCAGATGGAGACTTAATCCGTTAATAATCTGGCTCTCCCCGCTCACATTCTTTGCCAAATCTGCGGGACACGATAGCGCTGATCTTCCAGCTGCGCGAAGCGAGTGAATACAGACACCAGCTCTCCCGATTGAAGAGGATGCTCCAGTTTACGGCGAGGGCCAGAGCTCACAAAATGGCAGCCTGGAACTGGTGCACAGAGTGTGAGGGTAAAGAGCGGCTTTTGCCGATGGCTGGAAGCGGGGGATCGCCCAGCTGCCAGGTGCTCTCCTAGAGGTGTCGGCCACCGGTGAGAGCGGGGCGGGCGGGCAATCCCGGAGGGTGACACTGTATTGCCTGCACAGTCGCTGCACCCCCGGTCTGGAGAGTCACTCTGAACGAGAACAGCTGGAGTGTGCGGGACCCTGCCCTGAGCACCGGAGTGAGGCACCAGTGCAAGGAGCAGGGGATGTAACCGAGGGCAGCAGGGGAAGCCTTCTCTGTCTCGGCCGGGGAAAGGGGGAGGAGGAGCCGGCGGAAGGCAGGCACACACAGAGCCCAGCAGCAGCGGCAGCCAGGGAGCACATCGGCCGGGACGGGAAAGCCCGGGTGAGCCCAGGAGAGGAGGAGAGAGGTGAGAAGGTGGGTGGGGCAGAGGAGGCGACGAGGATTAGGAAGAGGCTAGAAATAGATAAACACGAAGGAACTAAGCCCCGTCCTTTTCAGACTGGGGGGCGTGTTTTCTTTTTCCCCTCTTCTCCATTGGCTGGAGTGTAAACAACGGGCGTGTTTTTGACTTGTTGTTTACCATTCCAGCCAATGGAGAAGAGGGTAGAACAAACCTAAAAAACACATCCCCAATCCGAAAAAGACGGGGTTTGGAGCGAGACAATGACGTAACTGAGACCTCTTCTCCAATGGCTGGCCGCCCTTTAGGAGGCCAGCCAATGGAGAAGAGGGGCGGGGTTTACCCTCGCTACTCAGAGTCATTAACACCTTCAGCGCGGCGCGAATTTTCGCGCTGTGCTGAAGGTTCTAAAAAAAGGGTGGGGCCGTGACGGAACGGTTCCGTCATAAGCACAGCCTAAGCGGCGCTCATGACGAAACCGTTCCGTCATGAGCATCGAAGGGGTTATATCTCGCCAGCCAGACTGCGCATGTGTGCAGCCTACGCTAGCCGAGACCTAAAAATGGGCCCACCTTGATTGGTAGCAAAAATAGCTATATTTAGGGCTCGACAGGTCCCCGGTAACTATGGGCCCGGTGCCACTGCCCCGCTGCACTACTGATAGCTACGCCCCTGCTTTAAGAGAGAGTCTGCAGTAGAGGCATCATTGTCAACAGATTACAACGGATTTGCTGAATCAATTTTAAGAGAAATTTCCCTGCGCGCAAACTAAAATGAACAGTAAATAGCAGTCGCGTGGACGCAATCATTAGAACCTACGGCTCCTGACTACATGCTCCAACGAAGCGACATCCAAAGAAGGGGTACCTCGTGACCCCCGGGGTTTCACAGTATTTAAGGCGTCCCGCCCACACATTTTTTAGCAACCCAACTTCATGTGGCATTTGGGCCCAATGCAGGTGTTTGCTCCAGAGTTATACACAGCAGGAGACTGAACAACTGCCTCCTTCAGAAGTGTTTTAAAATGCACCTTTCAGTACTTCGACCAAACGTGTATGTTATATATGATATCAAACTATCGGATTGGTGGAGGCGGCGGGTGGTTTAAAAACTACCACGAGGACACTGCGGCCTTAGGACCCGATGCAGATGGGGCCCTTGGGTGAAACCCAGCAAGCAAAGAGTGGCGTCCATGATGGGCATCAACTGTCCTCGGACGGATAGCGCCCACTTCATTTCTTCTCGCACACATAGCGCCCACTTCTTTTCTTTGATTCCCACCGGGGCCTTGCCTTTCACAGAAGCTGCAGAGCTGGCTTCAAGAGGAGGTGCCCATTGCTTCCCTCACACACCTGCTGCAGTGCACCCCGGGTCATCAGCAAGCTTTAGAAACACCCATAACATCACAACATAACATAACTCCAGTGGGAGAGTCTCGGGTCTCTGTGCAGCACGAAGGGCTGTGCAAAGGGTTAGACAGAGTGATCCTTTGGGAAAGCGCCCAGTGTGCCTATATTTAGAGTGCGACGTTCCACACAGGGTGACACTGAAAGTGGCCCCTCCTTTGTGGTTGAGGCACAAGCACGTGTCTTCGGTAAATAAAGCAGTGTTTAAGACACAACTCTGAGGCCCCTCCAGGCCCTGCAGCCCCTGCACTCATCCGCTCTGCCCCCCTTTACCTCAACAGGTTCAGCATTTCTTTTTTTTTCTTTACTTTTTTTTTTTATTTTTATAAAAAGACGTTTATTGACATCTGCTTCTCATACACAGCATTTGCCTACAACCCTGAGGCCGACTGCCATACATTTCGATACTTTGGTAAAGTAATCACACAATTTTTCATCCAGCACCCTTGGCCGGTAACACTTTAGTGACATTATAGCAGAAGGTCTAGTACTTATTTCTGTAGGGATCAGTATACGTCTTTCTTTTATATTTTATAACCATAAACAAACGTGTGACTCAATAGCCTCATCAGGCAACATATTTTTCAGTGATCACTTTTTTCATCTTCCACATTGTCAATTTAACCCATACACATAACCCAGGACACTGAAGAAATGGAAGCAGCATTCTCGAGGTGGCTACTTCATGCAGCCGATGTCTATGCTCCTTGCACCAACTTTCCCCGCTCTCGCCCCAATGACGCTCATAGGTGGTTTACGCCTCTTTTGAAAAGTCTTAAACTTGGAGTTCGTCAGATGGAGCGCAAGTGGCGAACTGACTATTTAGAAGTAGACAGAGTTAACTACTGCAAGACACGAAAGGATTACCAAAAACTGCTTCAGGAACATAAAACTGACTACTTCTCAAAAAAGATCCTTAATGCTCACAACAAGTCCAAAGAGTTGTTTAACATCGTTGAGAACTTGAGTGCTAGCGATAGGACGTCTCTCCCGCTAGCTCCTACTCAGGAGATGTGTAACTCGCTAAACTCTTTTTTTTCGGATAAAATTAGTGCCATCAAACAAAGCATCCCTATTACTCAGTCCCCGCTTTTATTGACTGACAATTCTCACAACACTGCGACCTTGAGTTCGCTTCCCCCTGTTGACAGCACTACGCTGCTCAAACTCCTCGCCAAAGTTACATCAGGTTCTCCTGATGATATCTGCCCCCCTTTTATCCTGAAAGAAGTGGGAGCCAGTATTCCGGAGGGTATACTCTCCTTACTGAATGGCACGCTCTCTCAGGGTAAAGTCCCGGAAAATTTTAAAAAAGCCCTTCTCATTCCACTGTTAAAAAAAGTAGGCGCTAATCCGCAGGACCTGCAAAATTACAGGCCCATATCCCTGCTACCTTACTGTGCCAAACTTTTGGAGGCTCATGTCTGTAACAGCATCTCCAAGTTTTTGGAAGAATCAGAGTATTTTGCGCCGAATCAGGCTGGATTCCGCCCATGTCATTCCACCGAGGCGGTCATCCTCTCGGTGCAGAATACTCTGAGACGGAATGCGGATGAGGGAATACATCAGGCTCTGGTGCTGCTGGACCTCTCAGCCGCTTTCGACACGGTCGACTATAACATCTTGGTCGACCGTGTCGAGCAGGCAGGTCTCAGGGGCCTGGCATTGAGCTGGATCCGCTCATTTATTACTGGGCGCACTCAGGCTGTCAGACTAGGACCTTTCACTGCCCCCACTATATCCTCTACTTGTGGAGTCCCGCAGGGTTCCTCGTTATCACCCCTGCTCTTTAATGTATATCTACGCCCCCTATTGTACTCCCTTAGGAGGGCCAAAGTTACGATATTCAACTATGCAGACGATTTGCAGTTGATTTTCCCGTTAAACACCAAGGATGCTGTGGTTGAATTTCAAAACACTATGTCCCACATTTTAAAATGGATGAACTGCAGTCATCTGAAGCTTAACCCTGGCAAGACCGAATTGGTCTTGCCGGGACTGAGCGCCCACAGCTGGAACCCCAGCTTCTGGCCTTCCTGTATGGGAACTCCTCCATCTAAGTCATGTTCGGTCAAGAGTCTGGGAATACACATTAGCGAAGACCTCTCCCTTAAAAAACAAGTCGGAGCAGTTGTCTCAGCTACTTTCTTCCAGCTGAAGAAAATCAAGAAAATTGCCAGCTTCTTTTCCCCGGCCGCTCTCACTCAGATAGTCATCTCCCTGGTTCTGTCCAGACTTGACTTCTCCAACAGTCTTTACCTTGGCATTCAAGCTGGAGAGCTCAAACGCCTTCAGCTGGTTCAGAATCAGGCCGCCAGACTCCTCCTGAACCTCTCAAAGAGGCAGTCTGTAAGATCTGGCCTGAAACAGCTACACTGGCTGCCTGTGGAGCAGCGTGTGGCGTTTAAAACAGGGTGCATTGTATTCAAATCTCTGCACGACTCTGGCCCCCTCTTCATCAGAGACATGTTTAAGAGATATACTCCCTCACGTAATCTCCGTTCTATTCATAAATTGCTTCTGACTGTTCCATCCTACAAGAGGAAGCGTCTTGGAGGCAGCTGCTTTGACCTTCTGGCAGCTGGTTTTTGGAACTCCCTTCCCCTCCATTTGAAACTGAATGACAACATCCTCAGTTTTAGACATTCCTTGAAAACCTGGCTCTTCACTCAGGCGCACGGTTGAGCTGCTCCCCCTCCCCTGTGACCCTGCGCTTGCTCCTTCCTACAGCGCCATGAAGCCCCCGGGCGTACGAGCGCTTACAAATACCTATTAACATTAACATTAACATAACAGTACTGTTAATCCCTGGGGTTTTTCTCATGAGTCGGCCGATCTATCTATTAAAACCACCTTTCCAACATTTCTGCACGCCCAGACAATCAGAGATCTATGTATTCTATGTCTTCCTCATCCTCTGAACTATCAATGTCTTCCTCCGGCAAAGGCTCACATATGTCCCCCCGATAGCTATTCCAAGGCATCCAGATCTTATTCCATTTGCGGGGGTTGGCTCTCATTTTATAAACTGCTCTTTCAATCACTAGAAGCAAGTCCATATTTCTGCACCATTGTGCCAAAGTCTGTGTTTCTGCCGCTCCCCATTTCTGTGCTATATCCCGTTTGGCGACCATTATCCCCACAGTGGCCCATTGTTGCCCCTGGCGCGACAAGTCATTCGGTCCCCATATGTTCAGCATGCACATTCGCGGGTCAGGTGTAAGGGATACCTCTAGGGTTTGGGAAATGGTACGTAGTACTTGTCGCCAGTAGTCGGCAATATTCGGACATTCCCAAAGTGTGTGCAGCAATGTGCCCTCTCCTCCGCAACTTCTAAGACAATATGGGTGGGCAGCCCTACGTAGTTTGTGTAGTGTGGTCCTTGTAAAGTAAAGCCGGTGCAGTATTTTAAACTGCACCAGTCGGAATCTCGTTGATATACCCCCTTCTTTTGGGGATGCCAGCGCTGCGTTCCAATCCGTCTCGTCCATTACGCCCAGTTCACCCTCCCATTTTCCCCGCAGTTTAAGTAAGGGTTTGGCAAATTATTCATTAGTTTCCGGTAAGTTAGGGAAGTGGCTCTATTCTCCATATAGTCAGTTAGCAAGCGATCTTCCAGCTGGGAGGATTCCGGGACCTCTACACCTAATTCGATGGCGGTCATTAGTGCATGCCGTATTTGGATATAGCGGTAAATTTAGTTAGGACCCAGTTGGTATTGCTGTTGGAGGCGCTCGAACGGGATAACCCCATCCTTTGTCCACATATCTCCTACCGTGGAGATTCCTATGTTATCCCATTGGGTGAATCCCTTGCTATGTCTTAACTGTCCTAGGGCCTTGGTGTCCCACAGAGGTGTAAGCTTAGTTATAACTCCCCCCCATTTAAGCCTCGTCTGTGCTTTATGCCACAGTGCCACCGTATGCCTGGTTGGGCCTATCAGTTTAGCCGCTATTCCTTTATGGTACAGCGGGGCCAATAAACTGTGCGTGCCCAGCTGCATTCTGTCTGCTAAGTAAGCCGGTTCGTTCTGTGGGGTATGGAGCCATTAGTTTACAACTTTAAGGTGTGCTGCCCAGTAGTACAGTTGTATATTGGGTAGGGCTATCCCGCCGTCGTACCAGTCTCGGACCAGCTTCACGTGTGCTATACGAGCCGGGCGGTCCCCCCATAACAATCCTGTTACTTCAGCCGTCACTTTTCGGAAGTATGCGGGTGGCACCATGATTGGTGTATTTTCTAACACATAGAGGAAACGTGGCAGCGCCATCATTTTAAACAGCGCTGCCCTCCCCAGCATTGTCAGCGGGAGTGCTTTCCAGTGTCTCACGTCAGTTTTCAGTCGAGCTATCGGTGGTAGTAAATTCAGCTCATAGAAGACCCGGTCATCACGGGTGACATGGATCCCCAGGTACCTAAAGGATGAGCCCGCCACCGTCAGTGGGCAGTCTGCGGGGAGATTCGGCAAGGGACCCCTAAGCTCATAGACGATGGACTTCGACCAGTTGATTGTATACCCGGAAGTTTGTCCATGGTCATCACACAATCCCAGAAGCACCGGAATGTCCCTCTCTGGGTCCGATAAGTAAATTAGCATGTCGTCAGCATAAAGGGAGATTCTGTCCTCCCAGTTGTCTCCCCAGCATATTCCCTTTAGTAGCGGGGAGGCTCTAATCATATTGGCCAGTGGTTCCAGGACTAAGGCGAATAGCAAAGGTGAGAGCGGGCACCCCTGCCTCGTCCCTCTAGCCAGTGGTATCTCGCGGGAGATATGGCCGTTCGCTGTTACATGTGCCACCGGGCTAGCGTACAAGAGTTTTATCCACGAGATAAATTTGGGCCCGAAGCCCATATGGGCCAGCACCGCAAATAGGTATTGCCATTCCACCATGTCAAACGCCATCCTGGCGTCTAGCGACAGGATGGCTGCTGGTTCAGTCAACCATGGGGCTCGCGCTATCGCTCCGTGTACCCTTCTGAGGTTTAAAGCCGTGCTTCTGTGCGGCATAAAGCCCGATTGGTCCGGGTGGATCAGATGTGTGAGGTGGGGCATCAGTCTGTTAGCCAACAGCTTCGCCAGAATTTTGGTTTCTGCGTTAATGAGCGATATTGGGCGAGATGATGTACATTCTGTGAGTGGTTTGCCCGGTTTCGGGATCGCCACAATGGTCGCCATCCGCAGATCGAGGGGCAGGATCTCCCGTTCTAGACTGTCATTATACATCGCCAATAGAGGTTCACTCAGCACCTCAGACATTGTCTTGTACCACTCAATGGGAATCCCATTAGGACCCAGAGCTTTACCGGAGTGGAGAGCATTAATTGCTATCTGTATCTCTGCCGGTGATAAGTCAGCTTCTAACTCCTCTGCGGCTTCTTGTGATAGGGTCTGGGTCGGTACGTTATGAAGCACCGCCGTTGCCATCTCTGGTGTTACTTCGACATCAGGCGTGTATACCCTATGGTAGTGGTCGGCTAAGGCCTCAACTATCTTTGACGGGCGCGTATGCATTTCTCCAGTGGAACCCCTCAATTGTAAAATGTGCCTACCCCCTCCTTTCTTTTTATCCAACCACGCCAGTAGCTTACTCGCTTTATCCCCTATGTCGTAGGCTCTATGTGCTGTTTCCTCAATATTCCCGACCACCCTACGTCGTAGGTGGTCGTCGTGAAGTCGCTGACAAAGCTGTAGCGAGTGCAGTGTGTCTTCCGTTGGGTCAGTCATGTGGGCTATATTTGCCCTGTTTAGTTGTGCTTCTAGTTCTAGTAATTCTTTTTTTTGTTCCCGCTTATGTCCCGCTATGGTCGCGATGGCCTGCCCTCTCAATACTGCTTTATAAGCTTCCCACACAATCGTAGGCGATGTCACCGAGGTTGTATTTTCAGCGAAGTAGTGTTGGGTCGCTTTTTGTAGGTCTTTACGTATGGGCGGTACCTGTAGATATCCCGGGAAAATCGGGTATAGTCTCTTACGAGTCCTCTCTGGACAGGACAGCGTTAGCGTGAGCGGGGAGTGGTCAGATATGCCTCTCGGTTTTATTTGGACGTCGTCTATAGTAAGGGCCCCCTTGCCCAGGGTGAGGAAATAGTCAATACGAGACAGGCTATTATGAACAGTGGAGTAATATGTGTACTGCTGTTCGTCAGAGTGTAACCGTCACCAGACATCCATCAGTCCTTGCGCCTCTAGAAACTCACTGAGTCTGGAGGGACCCGGGGTTTGCGTTCTGACTGGGAACCTATCCTGTGTGCTATGTGCCACCGCGTTGAAGTCACCTCCTATAAGAAGGTTGCCTTCCGGTAACTCAAGTAGGAACTTCCCCAGGTCTGGAAAGGCAATTGTGTGGAGTGCTGGTGGAATGTACACAGATACTATGTTTATCGGCCTACCCTCCCATTGCCCATGCACTGCCGCGAATCGGCCCTGGTCGTCTGTTTTGGTGGTCTGAAGTATGAATGGGGATGATCTCCGCATCAAAATACCCATTCCGCGTGACCCTGAGGTGAAGTCTGAATGGACTATCTTATGGTAACCCCGTCTGTCAAGTGCCCGACTAGCTTTGCCCACTAAGTGTGTTTCCTGTAGAAGAACTAAGGCGGGGCCTAACCTTCGAATGCCCTGTATAACTAGTCCTCATTTAATCTTGTCCCCCAATCCCCTAAAATTCCAGGACATCAATTGCAGTGATGCTACTGGCCCCGTGTGAGGTCCTCCAGCCCTGAGATCAGTCTAGGAGTTCTGTGTCATGATTCTCTTGTAGTGAGCAATATACTTGCATTACGGATTGATATTCTCGTGTCGTGCGTGTGTTGATCAATGTGTCAGTTCCCTTACGCCATATCCACCCCCGTGAGTCAAACAAATAGAAAAGTTGAGAACAACCCCCCCCAACATTCCCCCTCCCTGCCCCCCTGCCATATGGACGTCGAACTGCCCACCTCCCCAAATTAGCAGAGTGCTTAACCCATCCCTCACACAAAATACTTGCTCGCTGGGGTGGAGGACTCTCCGGAGTCGGCAGCCTCTCTTGCCCTCCTCGGATGCCCTCAGCCCAGTGTCCAGCGGCAGTCCGTTAGGCAATCAGCATAGTCATTTCAGTGTTCTGTGTTCACCGGGTGAATACTGGTCTGGTCCGGCATCTTCATCCCCACTCCCTCTTATTGATGCTTGATCCTCCAGTCCGTGCCCCGAAGCTTGCGAGCTCGGGTGGCTCCCTGTCCCTTGATTCCTTGGTGTTCTATTTGAATGGCGTGGTTGAGTGGCCAGTCTCCATCCTTCCAGCCAGTCCTGGGCGATCTCGGGAGTGTCAAAGAACCATGTTCTATTGTCCGCCACAACTCTCAGTCTGGCTGGGAACAGCATTGAGTAAGGTATTTCTCTTGCTCTCAGCTCCTTTTTAACTTCGAAAAACGTTCTCCTGCGGCGAGCGACCTCCGCTGTATAGTCCGGAAAGAAGGCCAACGTTGTATTTTGGATTTTTACAGGTGGGGACACGCGTGCCGCCTGTAGGATGGCGTCCCTGTCGCGGAAGTTGAATAGCCGGGCCAGGACCGGGCGCGGGGCCGCGCCCGGTTTGGGCCACCCCCCCAGGACTCGATGCGCTCTCTCAACAGAGAAGAATGCGGAAAGGCCCTTGGGTTGGAGTTTTGTTTTTATCACGTCTTCTACATAGAGGTCCATCGCTCTAGTACCCTCAGACTCTGGAATACCAAGGATCCTGATGTTATTTCTTCTGGAGCGCCCTTCCTGATCATCCAGTAGTTCCCTCAGTACCTTGTTCTCCGCCGACATCCATTCCATTGCTGTCTGCAGCTCCGAGACGTCCTCCACCAACGATTTTGTTACCACCTCCATTGAGCTCACCTTCTCGGACATTTTATGGAAGTCCGCCCTGATGAGCGTAATTTCTGTGGAGATCGAGCCCAGTGTTGCTTGCACTTGTGTCAAGGCTTTCATGACGTCATCCAGCGTTGCCTTATTCCCTCCTGGACCATCTGTAGACTTACCGACGAGTGGTCTGCCGTCTGTCGGGGAGGTGTTGCCCTTCTCGCATGCATATTTCTCAATGCGGGTCTGCGTGGTGTTACCTTTTGCTCCCTTGCCTGTCATGTTGGTCGTTTCAATGTCCTGCTTAGTTCACCTTCGAGTTCTGGCCCTGTACGGTAGTTTGGAGGACGGAGCAAGATGGTCTTGAATCAACCTTCCGCTTGCTAGGGACGCAATCCGTCACCCCCCTTCGGCGCCAGAGATGAAATCGCCTATGCCACGCAGAAAGCTAATGTCCACCTGGGTCCCAATCCTTCCCTCGGAGTCGGCGCTGGGGGCTTTTATTCACACCGTCCCTATACTCACAGGTAGGTTGGCTACGCAGGTGCCTCCGAGTTTATGCATTTCTTCCGTGCCGGTCAGTGGCGCTGCCTCTTCCCCTATGTTGCCGGTGCGGGTCAAAATGGCGGCGCTGCCCCTCTTGTCGGCCTCAGCGATCTCAGCCTGCAGCTCTGCTGGCACTCGGGAGGTAATGACTTTATTGTTTATGTCCCCACTGCGATCATATTTGCCCCTCGTGATCACCCATCCGGTCGCCGCGGTCTTACTTTGCGGCCACTGGGTACTTCCGGCGAATCATGCCCCCACTGCTGGCACTTCCGGGTGGGCTCCTCACGGACTTCAGTCCCCGGTCTTTTGTCACTTGCAGGCCGCTAGGGGAGGTCGGCGATATCTTCGCCACCCGGACTCCTTTCACAGCCGAAGTTTCAGCCACTAGTGCTGCCCGGTCCTAGGCTTCAGGACCCTCCGATGGAGACCTAATAATGGTCGGATCAGTTCACGGATCTACTGAGAGGCCGCCCTACTCTTGGAGCTCGTCTCCTAAGCTGCCGCCATCATCGGCTGCAAGCCACGCCCCCAGGTTCAGCATTTCTCTCTGATTTCAGGATGCGCCTGGTTCTGTTTTCCCCAGGGCCTCACAGACTCTTCCATGCAGCCCCCCTCACCCCGGGGACTCTCCTTATTTACAAATGGGTCATTCGAGGCCCCCAACAAATAGAAAAGAACGTAGAATGATTGAAGCAGTTGAAAAAGCCGGGAATTTCAGAGACGGATTTAGTATTGTCCCCGGATACTCAAGTGAGCCCGCCACCCACAGGAGCACAAACACATATGCCAGCCATGTATAGTAGTACACCGACTAACTTATCTTTGGTTGGGGATTTGTTAGATCTTTCAGTGGAAAAGATATTGGGAGTTTCAGCGGCTGAGGACAAATGTGTAGTGAACTCTTTGAACTGTCTAAATATGAGTGAAAATGTTTGGTCTGGGGGGATCTTGGAGTTCTTTTTGAGATTGGAGAAGATTATGTCCCCAATTTTGTCCCTGTTGGAGAAAAGTACTTTAAATTCTGATCATATACTGGAAGTTCTTTCACCTATATTGATAGGGGTTCAAGATCTTACACAGTATAAACAAGCCCCACTAATCCCGGAAAAGGCCCCTCCAGTATCCAGTCAAGTTGATCAATTATTTAGTGGGATACATAACATGGGTACAAACTCCGTGGTGGGGGGTCTAAAAGAGACTATCGATAGTTCTGAAAGAGGTTCCCTTGCAAGGAACCTAAGTTCCGATTTACCTAATTCTAATCTTAAGGAATGTCCTAGTTCTGGGGAAAAGATAAAGATAGAGGTTTCCTCAGCTTTAAAACCAGTACGTCTTTTCCCAATCTTTAATAAAAATCATTTCAAAAGATCTAAGTCCACAGCCATCTGACGATTTATGTAATTCCCTAGCGTGTCCACCTGTGGGGGAGGCCTCTCTCGCAAGGAAAGGAAATACCAAAAATGGCCGTAGGGGAAAGAAAAGGAAGATGAAGACCCGTCGGTTACCGAAACGGAAACAGAAAAAACTGCGGTTCCATCCCGAAAATGAAATTGGAACTAGTGACATATCCCTCTCCCTTGGAATAAAAATAAAAAGGTCCGTGGCGCAACCTATATTGGAAGAGAGTCAAAGATATGGGCTGGAAAATGAACCTCAATGTAATAGTTCAACCATAGAACCGAATGCCCCCTTGTCTCAAGAGGATAAAGAAGTTAGTCCTCAAACTATTGGCTTATTGAGTGACCTTGATTTAGGGAGAAAGTTGGGTAATTCAAACAGCCTCATAATAGACCCTATGGAGCCTCTGGAGGGGTATTCCAACACCCCAGTAGGCCCGTTTTACCCTTATCGAGTGCAGTATCTGGCCAGGATTTGGATGTGGGTCTAAGAACAATGTTGGTTGACAACAATAGGGGGGTGAGCCAAAATGTAACTCGCTTACGGACCTACTAGGCATGAACATAACCAGGAACATTGATATAAGTGCCAGGCAAGCAAACAAGGTTTTCATTTTTAGTTCTCTTTTTGATGACGAACCAATGTTACTGAACAGAAGCGCCCTCCTTAGACTTCTCTCTGAGATAGAGGATCTGGGGTTAATCACCACTAAAGATATCGAACTGGTATAGTTAGATTGGAGGAGCTCCCCCCCTAGCACTATAGCCACTTTTTCCTCAAGTATAATGTCAGCTCTTGTTCTAACAAATATTGATAGTTTCAGGATAAGAGGAATAGACATCTTACCAAGTGTTGTCCCGGATAGATCTCTGATTAAAAATTCTGGAGTATGTCATCGGGAGCAAGGGAGGAGTTGCACTGAGTACAAGGATGAAAATGCGCACGTAAAGTTTGATGCCATGGAAATAACGGTAGGAAGTAAAACAGGAGTTAGAGATAAATTCCATAGAACGAGGGTAGCCAAGTGGGGAAATTTATTTCATGGAACGTGGCGGGGCTGGGAAAATCGTGTCATAAGCTCAAATCATTGGTTGAGATAAACCCCATGATCATCTGTCTCCAAGAGACATGGGCCATGGAAGAGTTCCAGCTAAAGAATTATTATGTGTTTTGCAGTTTAGCAAAAAAATCCACAAAAGGGCATGCAAGCGGAAGCCTAGCTATTTTACTCAGTAGTAATATAGCTTGGGACCCCGTGATATACAAACACCCCTCAAATTGTTGCATTTGTGCAAAACTGAAATTAGGAAATGATAATTTAGGGTATGTAAAGTTTTTGTTTCTGGTAAATGTGTACATCCCCCCGGGGAGGGCTTCCAATTCAATGGTTGACTCTATTTGCAGTTTCGCACATAATTTGTGTAAAACAGAAGAAAATGCGCGTATATTGATGGTAGGGGATTTTAACGCTAAAATAAATAATAGTGCTGCTATAGTCTACTCTAATACGGATTTGGAGGAGGTGTGGGATATTCCAGAGCCTGTATTTCCGGCTCAGTTAAAATCTGATAAACAAGGCCTTCCCTTTTACAAAATCTTAGGAATCTTGATTTAATATTTTTGAATGGTAGATTTCCAGAGGACTCACCTGCTTCTTATACTTTCAATGGTACCTATAGTCAGACCCTTATTGATTACATGGCAGTTTCCATTCAACTGTTTAGTGCGTGTACACAGTTTAAGGTGCTCCCCTCTACGATGAGTGACCATAACATTTTATTAGTACAGATGGTTATAAATACCGAGAAGCCCGAACGCTGGAATCAGAGGAAGGAAAATGTCACCTACTCCCGAAACAATGGCCGTACCTATTGGTCATATAAGGCACTGCCGAACTTCCAGAGGGTTTTTAAGAATATCGCATTTAGGCCTAGTCTGGAGACTCCGATTGTGAGGTATGAGAGAGTTTTGGCAGCAATTAGAAAATTGGGAAGAAACAAAAAAGAGATGAGAACCTCCCCTACAGTATTAGTCTCATGGGAAATTAAAAAAACTGAATAAGGAGATTAACAAGTTGATTAGACTCCAATTCAAAGCCCCTAGCTTAAAAAATCAGAGAGAGATTCATAGACTTAAACAGGTACGGAATAAAAAAAAAGTATCAGATCGGAGGAAAGTAGAAGATGAAAAATGGGTAACTCTTCGTGAAGTGTCCTTATCCGGGGACACTAGAAAGTATTGGGCATTGATAGCGAAGTTTTGTGATGGTAGAGAGAAATCCCAACCCATTTTAATCTCTGAATCTGAATGGTCTACGTATATTTCCCAACTGTATGCCCCTAATCAATTAGCAGACCAGTGTGAGGGAGTTCTTAAGAACTCAGAATTGGGGGTTGACGTAGGGGAACCAACAGAATTGGAAATTGTAGAGTATATTAAGGGATCAAGATACTCTGGGGCAATGGGACCAGATGATGTTCCAGTAGCCATAATAAAACAGGATAGTGAAGATTGGGCAACATTTTTACATCCATTGTTTGCTTATTGTTATGACACTGGAAACATCCCGTATTCCTGGAAAGGAAGTATATTGATTCCTTTATATAAGAAGGGTCCAAGAAATTCCCTGTCTAGTTTCAGACAAATTTCCCTCTTAGACACAACGGGGAAACTGTTTGCGAAGAGTATTCTTGGCCACTTGCAAGAGTGGGCTTTTGGAAATAACCATATACCTCTGGAACAAACAGGATTTCTCAAGAATAGTGGCACTCTGGACAACATTTCTGTTTTACAAACTTTAATTGAAAAATATCCTATGGGCCGAGGGGTCCCGTTGTACACCGCTTTTATAGACTTCTCCACAGCGTTCGATAGGGTTGATAGGGGGACACTGTGGAGGAAATTGGTGACAATGGGGATCCCAGGGAACCTTTTAAGATTAATATTTGCACAATTATTATTAGGGGGATCCCAAAGCCTATCAAGGAAAATATGTACCCACAAAGGGCTAAAGCAGGGGTGCCTTTTGGCACCTTTACTTTTTTCTATTTATATTAATGATCTGCCGAGTAGTGTGGGACGGAGTAAAGGTGACCCCCCCCCAATTAGGTCCTCTTAAATTAAGTTGTTTGTTGTATGCAGATGATGCAATAATAATGGATCTAACACCAATTGGGCTACAAAGAAGATTGAGGGAGCTGGTTAAGTACACAGAGAAGCATTTTTAAAAATAAATATTTTAAAGAGCAAAGTCATGATTTTTAGTTATCAAGGGTGTAAAGTGAGAAAAAACCTGAGTTGGTTTTTGGAAAGGGAAAAACTTGAAGTTGTGAAATGTTATCCATATTTAGGAAAAATATTCTCAAACAGGTGCTCTGGTAGCAGACATATGGACCATTGTGAAGGGAAAGCTATTTCACAAGCATCTGCAATTAATCGCCTGTACTTGCAATGTGGGAAAAGACATTTTTCCCACATCATTGCGGTGTACAAAATATAAATACCGCCGACATTGAATTATGCAAGTGAAATAGTTGATGAGTGTGAATGGGCCACACTTGAGAAAGTGGAAGGAAAGATTTGGCGCCAAATATGTAATCTGAATTATGCTGCGCCAATAGCGGCACTTAGGCTCGAATTTGGTCTACTGTCAACATATGTGTTATCAATGGCTGCCTGTTTAAGATGATGCAATGCTCTGAATAATAGCCCCGATAACCTATTGAGGGCAGCATTGCACAGAGAAATTTTCGTAAATATGAAAGGGAAAAGCGTAATTTTTAGAAATTACATAAAGGCTTTAAGTATGTTCGGTATAGATAAGGAAGGGGCAGCAGTTTTATGTAAAACCGTGTTAAAGCAGATAATTAAGAAGTCAATTTATGTGGTCTCTCGTGAAAGAGATATGATACTATGTTCATTGAATGGAAGGATGGACTGTATTGCGGGGAGTTCTATTGTCAAAAATCCCCAGCCATATGTTCTGTGGAACCTGGAACATGGTGTTCGTAGAGTTATTCTGTTGCTAAGATTGAATTTATTACCCCTGAGAGTTGTAACAGGTGCCTGGGAGGGTATTCCCAAAAATGAAAGATTTTGTCATCTGCGTAATTGTGGAATACAAGATCTGAATCATGTTTTGATTGTGTGCCCCGCACTTCACGCAATACGACGAAGATACTTAAGGATTGATTTTTAAAGTATAATATTTATACAGCTGAACAGGCCCGTAACTGTCTTATGTCCCCTCCATCTGAACTGATGTGTTTTAAAAAATTTCGGTTTTTTAAAGAATTTTTAAATGTCTATTAGGATTGTAGGATTGTAATATTTTTAAGTGAATTGAAAGTTTGAAATACCTTCAAGGTAATTTATCTTCATTTGCTGCTATATCTGTTAAATGAAATTGCACTAAGCACTTGCACTTTTTTGTATGACATGTAAATAGTTGTTTAATGTTTTGGGGTTGGAATGTCTGTATAGCTGCTAGGGGAGCGTTGGTAATATCTCTGCCAAATTTTGCACAGAGCATTTGCACTTTTCTATGTTAATGGATTGTTTTTCCCCTTTCGCTAAACTCGGATTACATCTGGTATTGTTTTGTGTGTGCATTTTTAAATTCAGGTATTTCTTATTAACTCCTCTGTGTACTTCTTTTTTAGGTTCTCCGTATTGCCCATATTGTGTTTCTAACTGAAAAAAGATTTTTTGTATTGATATGACGTAGCCCAGTGTATAGTTTAGTCCACTGTAGGAAAGGTCCTCTCCTTTAAGTATTGGGATTGTAGTATAAAATTGTACTTTTACTTCGCATTTCTGTATGAAATGAATGATGTTTATATATGTACTTAATGTGGAATTCTTCGGAATTCTAAATCATAATAAATACTAATTGAATTGAGGCCCCCACCAACTCGCAGAGCTCACCCGTTGCTTCCCTCGGTCCAGGTCAGCTGGTGTGCTGGCGTCCATGCCCTGGGCACCCACTGCCCCTCACCACACGCCCACCTCTGCCCAGTAACGCCACAGTCACCCCATCACACTGGCCTGCCTTCTCTTCGCCTACCCGATGTACACCTCGCCTCCATGCACCCCTTGTTGTGCCTTCCTTCTTCGCCCGTCATGCAGGCACGGGGGGCCAGTAGGGCAAACGGGCACTGCCCGACGGGCGGGTCTGTGCGTGGACCAGTTTTTCGGCTGTTTGAGGGCCTGCTTTGTGGTCTGCTGTTTTTTACTGTTAATTTCCCTAATAATGCAACAAACGTTGCTCGCTACAATCTCAAACGTCTATACATTGTAGAATTATTTTTCGGTGAATTTTAACAAGTTAACAACCGACCCAGTTTGCAAACATGTGCCACATTGTATCCATCTAATCCAATAATGGCAGTGACTTTTATTTTGTGTCACTGTTTAGTTTATGTTCCAGTCTGACGCTGCACAGGTGTATACTCAGCCCCTCCACCCCTTCCGTCACTTTCAGTCTGTGCTCAGCCCTCCACGGAGTGCCCCTCCTCCCCACACACAGACTTGTCCTCATGGTCTTCCCTATTTAAGGCATCCCAATTTAACATTTGAGCCAGTCTCACCCAATCATCTATCTCCCACACTCATGCGCATGTTTAGCCTTCTAACTTTTTGAACATATTTCTTGACTCACTCCCAACAAGGCAGGGTTTGCAACCTAGATTCCCCACACACACATGTAGAAATATACTCACAAAGGCACACCAGACGCATCATACAGAGGCACTCACGCCGATACAGACGGAAACACACCACACACCACACACATGAACATACAAAGAAACATCACCAGGCACATGAATACAACACACAGAGGCACCACAAATGCCACATACACGCACACCATCCCACGCAGGAGGGCACCGGCACACACATATACATCACACACAGAGAAATATAAACAGTCTCACAAAACTCACAAACCACACACACCGCATAACTATACCATATGCACACAATGCTGCCGGTCCACAAGGAGTCACAGGTGCATACAGATATAAATAAACACAGAAGCAAGCACACACACACAGACAGTCACATCACACAGACAGTCACATCACGCAGACACACAGGCGTTGCATAGCTGAAGTTACTCACGGGGCGCAGGCGAGTCTGGCATCCCTCCAGGGCGGGCTCTGCACCACCCCGGGCCAGAAGATGGGTGTCCTCCCCGGCAGCTCAGCCGGGGGCTTGGGGTAGCGGGCCACCGCCCCCCCGGGGCTGAAGAAGAGGATGCTCCAGTTTACGGCGAGGACCAGAGCTCACAAAATGGCGGCCTAACGCTCGTACTGGAACCGGTGCACAGAGTGTGAGGGTAAAGAGCGGCTGTTGCCGACAGCTGGAAGCGGGGGATCGCCCAGCTACCAGGTGCTCTCTTAGAGGCATTGGCGACTGGTGAGAGCGGGGCGGCGGGCAATCCCGGAGGGTAACACTGTATTGCCTGCCCAGTCGCTGCACCCCTGGTCTGGAGAGCCACTGTGAACGAGAACAGTTGGAGTGTGCGGGACCCTCCCCTGAGCACTGGAGTGAGGCACCGGTGCAAGGAGCAGGGGATGCAACCGAGGGCAGCGGGTGAAGCCTTCTCTGTCTCGGCCAGGGAAGGGGGGAGGAGGAGCCGGCGGAAGGCAGGCACACACAGAGCCCAGAAGCAGCGGCAGCCAGGGAGCGCATCGGCCGGGACAGGAGAGTCTGGGAGAGCCCAGGAGAGGAGGAGAGAGGTGAGAAGAGGGGTGGGGAGAGGAGGCGACGAGGATTAGGAAGAGGCTAGAAATAGATAAACACAAAGGAACTAAGCCCCGTCCTTTTCAGACTGGGGGCGTGTTTTTCTTTTTCCCCTCTTCTCCATTGGCTGAAATGTAAACAACGGGCGTGTTTTTGACTTGTTGTTTACATTCCAGCCAATGGAAAGAGGTAAGAAAGAAACAAAAAAAACACACCCCCAATACGAAAAAGACAGGGCTTAGAGCGAGATAATGACGTCACTGAGACCTCTTCTCCAATGGCTGGCCGCCGTTTAGGAGGCCAGCCAATGGAGAAGAGGGGCGGGGTTTACCCTCGCTACTCAGAGTCATTAAGCCCTTGGGTGCTGTCGTCGGCCGTTAGCCGACGGCAGCACCACCTCCCTAGTGCTGCCGTCGGCCAACGGCCGATGGAGCCCCACCCACTCTTCAGAACGCCCGCACCTCTGCGGAAAAACCGCAGCGGTTAAGGTGTTAAATCTCGCCAGCGAGACTGCGCATGTGCGCAGCCTATGCTAGCCGAGACCTAAAAACAGTCTCGATCTACCATCTACAGCTCTCAGTGGTGTCAAGTGATGATATCACAAGTACTGACCCTACAGGATGTGACGTCACACACACTATTGTGACACCCCTAACTTAAAAGGGACAAGGCCTAGTTACAATTCAAAGCTGAGAATACCGTATCTATTATAGACAAAATATTAACGTAAATATATGTGTGCAAATCACACGTACTTGTACGTCTATTTGCTGTCTGTGAAAGCAAAATGGTGAACGTTTTACACAGTACACGAGTTGCATAGTATGAAATAATGGACAGAGGTATATGCTTGGTGAACAAAGATATATTATCGAATGCAGATATTGATTGAGCAGCTGCGGTTTTAAAATTTGTAATCAATCTTTGGAAGTAATGAAGTTGGTGGATGACGTATGAAGTTAAAGGCGATTATTTGTATTTCCTTAAGAAGTGTTACTTGGTGCATTTTCTGCACCGTCACCCTGCGACGTGTGCCTCGGTTTCGGAAAGAGACTCTGCTCACTGGCTCGAGCTGGATTCTCACAGAAATTGACACAGAGTGTGTTTTTACGTGTCATGTTTCTCTTTCCAAATAGAATGGTGCGCTCAGTTATCACCTGAACACAAACCCTCCTCGTCTTCCTTCTTCTCACCAACCAGTGCTTAATTTGAGCTGGGTTCTACCGTAAGCACAGAAAATGTCCGGAAGCCATTGTCCCGAAGCCATTGTTTGGCAGTAGAAAATATAAAATAACAAAAAACTGCTATTATTTGAATGAGGTGCGCACCTCATTGCCCCCTCCACTCTGCACTATTGATAGCTGAGCCACTGGTCCAAATATACAGTAAACGTGCACTTAAAATAGAATCGTAATGGCCTTTTAAGCGAGTTTCGTGAAATAGCTCCACTAGGAGAAACAGCTGTCTATTCTGGATTTGTTGGGTGTGCAGCAAACAGTGATGGGCACATGCTGATGAGCTTTACAGGATTCAACGGGGTAAAAGACATTGTCATTTACAACGCCATTACTTGATTAATGCTTCACGAAGGAAAACAAAATAATAATAACATTTTCAATGCCAATAGCTCAAAACAATGTCATTACGAGACCTATTGCATTGTAAATGCTTGTTGTTCAAGGGACGAGCTCATCTCTCCAGACTCATTTCCTAAGCTTGGTTAAGGAGTTTGATGTCTCACTCTGCCTCTTTGGTGTCCCTGGTCCTTCATGCTTGTTCCTGCAGTGCTGTAATATTTTTTTTGCACTAGGATGTTTTTACTAGGTTATTACCACAGGGCTTTTGTTTTGTTTACTGGATGTATAATTCTATAAGAAATAATAACGAAGAAATAAGCTGAGATATACTTTCACTAATTATACATTGCATCTCTGAAATGACATAAAAGCAACAATACATTACCTCTAAATTGAAAGTGAGAATGAAAAATCTCTGTAGCAGTAAAGGTTGAGAGAGAGAGGACAGAAAGGGATCACAACCCCTATGTTCTCAACAACTTAAATCTTACTTTTTCCTTTATCTCTTAGGGGTGACTGGTCAGTTTGCCATTCAGTGAAACTGATAAAGTAAAAATAAAAACCCTGTAATCCAGTTCTGGTTCCACCCAATCCCATTCCTTCTGGTACTGAGGTCTCTGGTAGTCAAAACAATCTGTGCACCAGTAGATCTGTAAAGGCATAGTCCTTCTCATTCATGGTTTGGAGTTTAGCTGGCTATTACACCGAGGCTGTGTGCATTCCTCCAACAGTTCCTTCTTTATAGACTGCAGTTCATGCCCTCTCTACTGGTTGATTGGTCTGGAGTCAGCGAACACCAACATCTTATTGCCTCAAAATTGTAAGTTGCAGTCCACACTGGTGACAATCTCACATTGCACTGACAAGCCCAGTATGCTAGTTCTGGTTCCAGGTGTTTTCACTTCTGTTTCTCTTTTTGAGTGACATAGAGCTTTGTAGATATCTGAACTAGAACTGAAATAGAACTATTTGAGTGTGTGACTACACACCTCAAGGAACAATCACAACCCTCAAAGTCACTAAATTAACCTGAGCTCAACCCAACTGGTAGCTATGGCATAGAGCAGAAAGGCTTAACTTAGGGTGATGTATAAAGTATTTATGCAGTACTAAAACAGTAATAAAGTAAAAATGAAAAACAATAAAAATCATAAAACAAATTATATACATTGAATACGATTTAATAAGCAAAATGACACCAAAATGGACAAAAATCCATTTACAGTTAGTTTTTCTTGGGAATAGTGTCTAGAAGAAAGTAGCAATGATAGGTAATGGTGGCTGTAAAGCAGGACCTAGGCTCACTTGAGGATGACCATGATGGAGCATGGATTAACTAGTCTTTTAAGTTGCAATCTACCACAGGAGTACACTTCTAAAGTCCCCAAGGACCTCAGGGGATGCACTCGGAGACTTACTGGGTGTCAGGCAGAGGACCACAGCAGGAAGTCGTCACTGGTCAACTCGGCAGAAAAGCCTCTTGTAGCTTGTTGTGTCCATGTAGCTTTAACAGGAGGTCACCCTCATGTCCCTCAGAGTCTAATTCTTTGTCTTAGGGAAGCAGGCCTTCAGGGCTACTCCTAGGTCACTGAGAGTAGGTCCAGTGCTCTTCTGTTCTTCTCATGTCCTGTAGTGTTCTCATGTCTTTTCCAAAAGGTGCCACATTTATGCCCGGCATGAGTCAGTTAGTGGCACGCCCCGAACAATGCGATAAATGCGATAAAGTTTCCTGGAGCCATTTCTACCCACTTTGGGCAGTTTTAAGAGGGTGAACGTCTTCGACCACACTGGACATGGGCTCTGAGTACTGGGTGTGTGTGGGGGGCGTGTATTATGGTAATCCTAGTGTGCACACATATATAACACCAAAATCCTATTGAAATGGCCATTGTATCTGCAATAAATCTAAACTCAGAAGCCTAGTAGAGCAATAACAACAACCGGACAGTAATATGCAATCAGTTGTCTTTTCATCTTGTTCCGTACCTTTTAGGGGTTCCCCAGGGTTATTTGTAAATCTAACAGACCATTCAAACAGGATTCGAGACTCCAGCGGGATTCAGCACCGTAATATCTGCCAATTCGGGTCTGCCTATTGTTTGCTTCTGGGAGGCAATTCACACATTTTTCTAAACTATCCTGATCAGTGGCTGCAATACATTTTAGAATAAATGCAAATTGCCTCCAGGAACTTCAGACAAGGAAAATGTAGCTTTTTAAATGTTCCTTTTCCTCTAGTTAGGCCCATTCCTGAGATACAGGATTAGGACTTTAATCTATACTCTGTTGATTTTCTACATAGGACAGCCAGTCCTGCCACAATGAAAAATTACTTTTGAGTGATAGTCACTGTTTTGACATGTTAATATTCAATGTCTGAGGAGCATGGCCACACCGGCAACCAAGATGCCTGCTCGATACTCAAGCTCCATCCTCTGACTCCCCAACATTTGGGACAAATGCCTGAAAAACAGCGTCCTTAACAATGGGCATCACAGCATATACAATATAGCTGTGTGCTACTCACGCAGACCCCTTTGGTGTCCATTGCAGAAACGGGGATGGCCCCCATGAGTCGAACATGCAGTGCTCACAGTGAGAGGGACATTGGGTGAGCCTGAGGCATAGGACTACCAAGCCCTACCGGTCCCAAGGGTATAATGCTGCCTGCCCTTGTTGCCTCCACCAACCCCCGGTTTATGCATACAACTCAATCGAATAAAAGATGAGAAGCCTACCTGCTGCGGGGACTGATGTTACATCCACGGGCCTAGTAGGCCGTGTTGACTACTACATCGACCGGTGGACCACCTCCCTGCCGGTGGTGCCGATCTGAGCCATTGCCAGGGACACGGCAACTGATATTGCCAGCACGGGGCCTAGCCACCTGTCGCGTGTTGGAACCACCTGCCCACACCCAGCCCTCCCGGCTGCCTGAATTGGCCGCAGCCCCTTTATTGCAGGGACTTGACGGCTGAGGCTTCTGACTACCGAAGGTCTGGACTGGGGCATGCAGGTGTGAATATGGTGTGTGATGTTTCCACCTGCCCCCCTGGATGCCACTGCCTGAGGAGCCACCTCTTCACCTCCGAGATAAGCTTAGATCAAATTGAGCTCCGTTCCTGAAAGAATCAGCCATTCTAAGCACAGTAACTACTGCTGCAGAGGTGGGTACCCACCTTTATATAATCAACAGCTGGCCTTGGTTGCCCAAGCCGATGGACTGCTGGCAGCGTACTGGGCGACAGGGGCTCTAAATCCCATTGCAAGGTCACGCTAGTAGTGAGGTTCCGTGAATTCTGAACCCGTTTCATAAATGTCGTCGTATCATGACGATTTTGGTATCAGCGGACCGAAAATGGAGAGTATAATATGTACGAGTATTTTCGTCATGTTCGAGTGACGAGATCACCCTGAAATTGGGGATTCCGTTCCGGACCCTTGGGTTCCATTTTGTGTACGGCAGCCATTTTGTGGTTGCCCTCACATAGGCCGATGACTAAGGCCGAACGAGTCCTTGGGACACGTACACCTTTAGCTGACTTCTGTGTGACCTGGGCAAGCTGACTCCGTTGCCCGAAGCCAAACCTGTTAGGCCAGTTCCTTTCCCAGTAGCTGGTCGAGATTAAGGATCAAGGCACAGGACATCATAAACCCTTTATTGCACACAACTATGTCTTATCTGACTCACACCTGTCTCTGCTCCTTTCTTTATGACCTGTTTACGATGAGGAGGTGTCCGTTTTTATTAGGGGTCCGTCCGATTTATCTGATGAAAAGTGTTGGGCCTTTCCGGGTAATTGATGGTGGGCCGGACAATGAAATGTGGGTTTGTCATGCAATGCTTTTGTCGTGTACACATGGGATTGGTCAACTGTAAATAAGGAATGTTTGCCTGAAGCACAATATTTGGTATAAAAGGGATGACGCGCTTTGTAAGTTTGAGCAGTCTCCTACGAATATAAAGCCATTGTACTTCGTGGACCTCTGTTACTGGTTGCAGCCAATAAATTTGATCTTTGACGTCACCAAGAAGTTTGCCGCGTTTCTGTAATTCTGAGACAGGTGAATCCGGAGATTTTGGGTGTGTCCCCTGGCACCGCTGGGTCAGTAAATAACCCGGCTCTCCAATTGGTGCCCAACGTAGGGCGACTTCAGCGGTACCGGTCCAAGCCTGATGGTCGTGAGGAGCTTCGTGTGAAAATTCTGGAGGAAGGCCAGCCACTTCATCGACCCCTGTATGTCGTCGTGGTCCGAAAGTCTTTGCTGCGAGGTTCCCCGCTTTCCGACGGCTACGAAGGACTGCTGCCCTGACTGTTGCCCTGTCTTGGAGCTTTAGACGATTTGTAGAGCAAGACGATAGACGGGTCTTCTGGTGACGTCATCGATACCTCAGTTAAGTAGGAATGGAGCGTCTCCCAGTCCTTAGTTTTGGGTATCCCCTTGGGATCTTTGATTTGGAACTTGCAAGTACCAAAGCCAGGGACTCGTGTATTCACGAGACTATCGTATTCGATAATCCTTTGAAGTTTGAAGCTAGACTAGTGAGCGAAGATGCCTGGTCTTAGCAGACTTGGAAATTTGTTTTGTTTTGGTTGTACTAGGGATTCCCGATTGGAGGACTTGTGTCCGGTTCCTCCGATTGGAACTCTGACCTATGAGCTCTATGTGAAGCACGGCGTGGGCCCTATCACGTATAATGAAGTATGGGTTAGGTACACTAGGAAAGATGGTGTCCTAAAATGGCCCCAATATGGTAGTTTCGATACGGAAGTTCTAGATAATTTAGAGGTTAAACTCTTTAAGAAGAAAGCCCGGCCGGCGATGTTTGACTCTTTCCGCCTATGGCGAAAGGAAGCCAAACAGAAAGAAATTAAATTAGCAAAGAAAAATAAAAGAGAGAGGGGTATCTTGATAATGCAAGCTGCTATGCAGTTTAAAGATAACGAAGAAGAACAGGTGAGTGAGCAGTTGCACAGGCAACGTAAAATGGCGATTGATAAATGCTACCCGGCTTTGCCGCTTCTTCAGCAAGATGTAGCGAAGGAACTTGAGAAAGATCCCTTGATGTCACATTTGTTGAGTTCGCCACCCCCTTATGCGCAGAGTGCTACAGCACCTCCGCAAGCTTTAGTTGTGCAACCTCCAGTTGTGCAGCTTCCTGTTATTCCACAGCCGCCAGCTCCTCTTCAGTTGGCCCCTACTCCTCTGGTCCAGCCTTTTCAAGGGCCACTGGCTTTGCTACCTGCTCCGCCTTTAATTCCTGCGCCTTTTTCACCTGTTCTTGCTACCTCCTCTACTACTGCTCCTACGTTGACCTTTTCTCAGTCCGCTTTATCTCCTGACCTGTCGACTTCTCCTTCTGTTCGACAGAGAATGACCAACACTGTTACAAGTCTTTTGTCTCCTTTCTTTGGGTCGCATAGTACGACCCCTGTTTCAGAGCGTAAACAGTTGCGTAGCCAACTGCCTGATTCTCGAGAGAGAGAAATATTGGATCGTTTGGCGCGTAAATGGGTTACTCGTCCTTTAAGATACAATGTAGAGTCTGTTATGGATGTCTTCTGTCAATGGGAAGCACCGAAACAGCGATATGTTTTCGATAAGGTGTGTACTTTCCTTCGTGAAGAATGGGAAGATGATGACGTGGGACAGACTCCGTCTGAGTTGTTCCACATACAGTCTAAGTTTGCGAAAGGTACGATTGTGGGTTCCGATGTTGAGAAAGCAGTTGCGACGTTGTCGTCGTTTAGGAGCGAGTCTCTTTCCCAGCCGCTGTTTGAACCTGATCCCTCTGTTAGGAGAAAGGTGAGACAGTACCCAATGAGAGAGGTTCCTCCGGTATGGAAGGATACCGTTGCAGCTGATGTCGCTAATCAAATTGATGCCGTACCAGCACATTTTCAACGTGTTTGGGTACATGTTCCGTGGAAGCGAGCAGAAGTTTTGGCTCTTAAGCAGACTTTGCCTGACCCCCGTAAAAATCCTGCAGGATATTACAAGGAATTATCACAGGCCGCAGACTCATGTGTTATGAATTTAGCTGATATAGACATGTTTTTTGGAAATGTGGTTCCACAGCCTTTATGGGGATTGATTCGTCATACGGATCATGCGCAAGAGTTAGGTGATTCATGGGTTAATTTTGCTGCTGCAGATGGCCGACAAGTTGGTGGTGCTAAACCTGAGCCTTTGGTAAGATCGTTACTTACATGAAGGCTTTAATGCCTGCGATGCGTGTAAATTAGGATAAATTGTCTGCGTGTAAGCAGAAGAAAGAAGGTAACCGTGTCTGATTTCTTCACTAGGTTTGAAGAGACGTTTATCGACCACAGTGGTCAAGACATGAGTACGGAAGGTGGTCAACGTTTGTTTGTTTGTTGACAAGTTTGTACATTATTTACTTCCTGAATTATGTAAGAAATTGAAGGATTCAGAGAGTTTTTGGGCCGTTTCCTCTTCAGCACAGATATTGGCTACTGCGCAGTACTACGAAAATAGGGATAAGGACGAGAAGGATAGAGCAGACAAGAAAACCAAAGAGTTGAAGACGAAGGTGCTTTTACAGCAAGCGTATCCGCCCCGTAATAATCAACGTGATTATCAGCAGCCTCAGCAGTTTCAGAGAAACTCGCAAAGGTTCGAGTCTCCTCAACAGCGTTTTCTGGTAGGCCCCAATCAGTGTTCATATTGTAAGGAAGAGGGTCATTTCAAGTATAGTTGCCCTATTCTGTTACAGCGTACGAATGATGTTTCAGGTGCAAGAGGTCGAGGTGTTCAGCAAGCTCCTAGAGGTAGGGGACGTGGAGGTTTCCCCCAGAATGAGCGTTCCTTTCCTCCACAGAATACTATGAATAGTTTTGATCAGCAGAATGGTGCATCTGGTAGGACGACTCAATACTATGCTGACGACTACTACGTCAAAGGTGAGAATGTGGCTGGTAATGATTGCTAGGACAGCCATGGACAAAGAGAGGGAGTTGTTTCAGTTCCAGTAGATCAGAGTGGACCTTATGTTGAAGTGATTACATCAGGTGTGTCAGAGCCTTTTCTGTTGGATACTGGTGCTACGAAGAGTTCTATTATGCACTCTAAACTCCCTGGCGCACCTTTGTCTGGCTTAACGAATGTTTCAGTAGGTTTTTCTGGCGCCCCAGTTAGAAACCCGATTTCTAATCCTTTGCCCCTTTCTGGTGGACCTCGTGAATTTGAAGCACCCCTTATTCTGACGACAGGTTGTGGTGAGAACTTGTTGGGATTGGATCTGTTGAAAAGATTGTATGAGACATTGTATTGTTCTCTATTGGGACTACAACTTACATTGGGAAAGAAAGTAGTCTCTCCGATGTATTTGTCGAAGGATAAACTTCCGACGAAATTGTCTTCTCTTCCTGATATTCTTTGGGCGACTGGTCCTGACGATGTAGGTCTCCTGGAGATACCGCCATATGTTGTAACGTTAAAAGCGAACGTTAAAATTGCCACGCATTCCCCAATATAGGATCTCTAGTGATGGCGAAAGAGCGTTACTAGCGATCATTTATGATCTCATTGAGAAAGATGTAATTGAAGAAACAAGAGGTAATGTGTGCAATAGCCCTGTTTTGCCTGTCTTGAAACGCACTGACTCTTCTCAGCCACCTGTTTACAGGTTTGTGATTGATCTTAGAGAGGTGAATAAGATAGTTGTGCCACAGTTTCCTGTTGTTCCTGATATCACTGCCTTATTGACAATGATTCCGGCTTCGGCCACTTGGTTCTCGGTGATTGATTTGAAGAATGCTTTCTTCAGCATAACGATTGCCGAGGAGAGTAGGGATATTTTCGGCTTCTCTTTAGGAGGTCGAAGCTTCCGGTTTAAGCGCGCTCCTCAAGGCTATTGTGAGAGTCCGTCAATCTATAGCCAGGCTTTGAAAACACAACTTGATGCGATTGTCTTACCTGATGGTGCTGCTCTTCTTCAATACGTTGACGATTTATTAGTTGCTGCCGATACTGAGGAAATTTGTAAGAAAGCTACTTTGTCATTGTTGCGTCATTTGTCTGATTTCCACCACAAGGTGTCTCTTTCGAAGTTACAGTATTGTCGACAAGAAGTGACCTACTTAGGTCATCTCTTATCGAAGGAGGGAAGAAGATTGACCCCAGAAAGAATCCAAGCGATCGCGAAAATGAGTGTGCCAATGACACAGAGAGAAGTGCGTGCTTTCTTGGGTATTACGTCATATTGCAGGCAATGGATAGCACATTTTTCTCTGCTGGCCAAACCGCTGGTGGCATTGACCTGTAAAGACACACCGAATCCCCTCCCGTGGTCCGAAGATTGTCAGAAAAGTTTTTCCGAATTGCGCGATGCATTGTGTTCGGCTCCTGTGTTGGGTACCCCCGACTACAGTAAGACCTTTACGTTGTATGTCCACGAGAGAGAGGGATGTGCGTTGTCAGTGTTGACACAGTCTTTTGGGGACAAGCAGCGTCCATGTGCATATTTCTCGTCGACTTTGGATCCGGTAGGTAGGGCGTTGCCGAGTTGTTTGAGAGCCACAGCGGCAGCAGCTGTTTCTATTCGACAGTCTGCTGGTTTGGTGATGAATAATACGCTGGTCGTGATGGTTCCACATGCTGTGGATACTTTGTTAAACAGGACCAAGACACAGCACTTAACTAGTGCTCGATTGTCAGGTTATGAGCTGACACTATTAGCGAGTCATGTGCACATAAAGAGATGCAATACGTTGAATCCAGCCACGTTGTTGCCGATTTAAGCAGAGACAGATGTTGTTGAACAGCATGATTGCTTTCTCAGGACAGAGGAAGAAACGAAAGGGAGAATAGATCTTAGGGACACTCCTCTTGCGAAGTGTGATGGTATCTTATGGGTGGATGGTTCATGCTTCAAGCTTCCGAATGGTGATACAACTGCGGCATAAGCTGTTACAACTTTGCATACGATTGTTGAAGCTGCACGTATCCCACATAATTCAGCCCAAGCAGCAAAGTTGATTGCACTTACAAGAGCGTGTGTGTTGTTGAAAGGAAAGAAAGTGACCATATATACCGACAGCCAGTATGCGTTTGGTGTGGCTCACAGTTTTGGACGTTTGTGGAAGGAACGTGGGTTCCTTACGTCACACGGGACAAAGATACAGCATGGTCAATTGGTGAATGAGCTCCTGGAGTCATTTACCTTGCCGTTGCAAGTCGCGATTGTGAAATGCAGTGCACACAAGAAGATTACCAATGACGTTGGTCGCGGTAATGCGTTTGCAGACGAAGTTGCGAAAGATGTGGCGAGAGATGTGATGAGTCGAATGTATGTTGCGGGTCCTGCAAGATGGGTTCTGGGTAGAGGAATGTGTGAGGATACGATAGAGAGTGTGAAGTCGATTCAAGCTGAAGCTACAGAGAAAGAGTTGAGTGTGTGGAGAGAGAGCACGGGTAAATTGGATGTGAATGGTTGTTGGGTTGAGTTGTCAGAGCATCAGCGAGGGTTGTTACCCGATGCGTACGTGCTTGCAGTGGTTACGATGGCACATGGAATGGCTCATATCAGTGTGAAAGGGATTTGTAAGTTGTTGGCCCCAGTATGGCAAAATGCTGGAATTCCTAAGTGTGCAGAGAATGTGGTCAAGAATTGTATGGTTTGTCTGAGGTACAATCCTGGTAAGGGAACTCCAACTCCAGCTGGTCATTTTGCTCCTCCGACGTATCCGTTTGAGGTTTTGCAGCTAGATTTTATTCACATGGAGAGATGCAACAACCTGAAATACGTACTCATGGTTGTTTGTGCCTTTTCAAGATGGGTAGAAGCATATCCCCTGAAAGATAATACTGCCTTGTCCACAGCTAAAGCCCTTGTCAAAGAGTTTTTCCCTAGGTATGGTTTGCCGAGAATGGTCTGGAGTGATAATGGGAGTGAATTTGTGGGTCAAGTGATGAAGAAAGTGTGTGACGGCTTAGGAATACGCCAAAGGTTCAACGCTGCAAATCACCCCCAATCAGCTGGACTAGTAGAGTGCTATAATGGCACACTTAAACTCAAACTTGCCAAGATACAGGCGAGCTCTGGCCTTAAATGGCCTGACGCGTTGCCATTAGCACTTTTATCAACAAGGATGTCTGTACATTCTCGAGTGGCACTTAGTCCCTATGAAATCATTTTTGGTCGCCCGGCAAACATATGGGGAGTGAGATTGAACACCCTGTACTACTTGATTACTTGTATGATTTGACGGCTAAATTGTGTGTCTTACACCAACAGGTTCATGATACACTGCCTCAGGCTTCTGAAGATCCAGGACATGCCATCGATCCTGGCTTGTGGGAGCTGATCAAGAACTTCCAGAGAATGAAAAACGATCAGCCCCGCTGGATTCGCCCCTACTTGGTGCTGTTGTCAACGCGATCTACAGTGCGAGTGCAAGGAAAAAAGAACTGGATCCACGGCGTACACTGTAAGAGGGTCCCTTTGCCTCTGCCGTACGACCGGTGGGTCCAGGAGGGTATTGCTGATTCTGAGACTGAGACTGTGCCTCGTTTTCTGCCTATTAGCGACGCATGTTTAATGGGGACAAGTTCTGAGCGTGAAAGCGATGATCTTCTGCTAGGAGCTGTGCCACCGTCAGTTCGATTGGACACTACCGAGCCTGAACTCTTGTTCTGTGACCAGACATTGCCCGGGAAAGGCAGTTATAATTTACGACCAAGAGTTGTGGGACAAATAAAATGATTTCCTTTGCTATTTTTGAACATACAGCTCTCCCATCTGAGAAACTGTTTTGACCGATTTTTGTTTTTCGAACCGCCATCCGGGTTCAGCTGTAGGGTCGCGGCGTCAAGTCTTTGGAGTGCAAGCCGAAGACACAAGGTCGACGGTTCTGGTTGGTCATTAGGCGTTCCCTGGACTGACAGACGCATTCCTTAGCACGGAACACCCTACCTCCGCGAGCAGCACGGTTAGAGGATGGAGTTTTTCAAGATGGAGAGACCTGTTGAAGAAATGACTTTTAGAGCCAAAATGTGTACAATCATGATAGAAAATGTTTTTTAATATTGTGTTGCTTAGCGTAATGATGTTTTTGATGGGATATATAATATTCTCTTTTCAAGTGACGTTTGCACCCACTACACAGCCCATACCTCCTTCTACTGTTTCTTCACATTCTTTTCACCCTCTGCCTGAACATGAGTCCATTAGGAGATTGGAATTCGCTAATAACTCCTTCGTCCAGCTTCTGCACCAACACCAATTAGTAGTGAACACGACTAACTGTTGGGTGTGTGGTCTTATGCCTCATACTACTGATAAAGGTATTCCTTACCTGGTACTGCCATTTAGCTACAATGGTTCTGTGTGAGCATACAGAACGATGTTCATCTATGCTCGTGAAGTCCACCCCCTACGTTCTCTGAAAGACAATCCGAAGAATAGTGCTCTAGTTAAGGGTATAGTCGATATGATTAGAGGAGCTATCTCTTATGAGACTATCCCGAGAGATGAGACACTAGCGTATATTGGATGGAACGTAACCGGATATGGAGTTAGTCTGAGTGAGAACCAGCGAGCGAAAAGATCCTCTCCGATCTGGATCGTACCCCATCAGGGTCATTACTGTCTGCAAGGTAATGGCAAGAATCCGAGAGCTCAGCTAGGGAAGAGTATCTGCACTGAGACGTATGTTTTTGCGTCCCAGACTTCCCCATCGTCTCTACCAGCTAAGGGTACCTATTTTGTCTGTCACGATAGAGCGTACACATGGTTGCCCCCTGATTTCTCGGGCACATGTTTTGTCAACAAAAATTGTTAGAGGTGTCTTCAGTAAGGAAGATACTGCAGGACAAGAATTAGGAGATTTTCTGAAGGGTTTTCTGCCGTTTTGGGGACCTATGGTTAACAGCAGGAACAAACGGCAGTTGACGAGAGTGGTTGAGTCCACCGTAATTGAAACTGCCGGTGCCCTTAGTAACTTGACTGCTGAGCTCCAGTCGGATCCTCTTATGCCTCTCCAGAACAGAGTTGCGTTAGACGTCATACTTGCAGATCGAGGTGGGGTATGTAAAGTGATCCAATCAAGTGGCTGTGTTTTCATTCCAGACAATGCTCCGACAGTGTACCAGGTCATTTCCAAACTGCACAAGATCTCAGAATCTATACACGTGGATAAAGGAGATTGGTCGTTGATGGGATGGTTTTGGGAACTGTTATCCGCCTGGGGATGGAAGATTCTGATGGTCATTGGGATGATCTTAGCCATCCTTTTCCTGTTCTGTCTTTGTGTACAGTGTGCTCCTGCTATATGTGGCCTCTGTGCTACATCGTGTGTAAGGAGACCTGTTTCAAGAGGTGCTAAGTAATAGGATGATGCTACAGCAACATCTTGATGACCTGATGAGTGTAGACCTAGATTCAGACTGACATGGGTTTAGGTTATTGCCTATGTAATGGCAAAAGGAGGGGCTGAGGTTCCGTGAATTCTGAACCCGTTTCATAAATGTCGTCGTATCATGACGATTTTGGTATCAGCGGACCGAAAATGGCGAGTATAATATGTACGAGTATTTTCGTCATGTTCGAGTGACGAGATCACCCTGAAATCGGGGATTCCGTTCCGGACCCTTGGGTTCCATTTTGTGTACGGCAGCCATTTTGTGGTTGCCCTCACATAGGCCGATGACTAAGGCCGAACGAGTCCTTGGGACACGTACACCTTTAGCTGACTTCTGTGTGACCTGGGCAAGCTGACTTCGTTGCCCGAAGCCAAACCTGTTAGGCCAGTTCCTTTCCCAGTAGCTGGACGAGATTAAGTATCAAGGCACAGGACATCATAAACCCTTTATTGCACACAACTATGTCTTATCTGACTCACACCTGTCTCTGCTCCTTTCTTTATGACCTGTTTACGATGAGGAGGTGCCCGTTTTTATTAGGGGTCCGTCCGATTTATCTGATGAAATGTGTTGGGCCTTTCCGGGTAATTGATGGTGGGCCGGATAATGAAATGTGGGTTTGTCATGCAATGCTTTTGTTGTGTACACATGGGATTGGTCAACTGTAAATAAGGAATGTTTGCCTGAAGCACAATATTTTGTATAAAAGGGATGACGCGCTTTGTAAGTTTGAGCAGTCTCCTACGAATATACAGCCATTGTACTTCGTGGACCTCTGTTACTGGTTGCAGCCAATAAATTTGATCTTTGACGTCACCAAGAAGTTTGCCGCGTTTCTGTAATTCTGAGACAGGTAAATCCGGAGATTTTGGGTGTGTCCCCTGGCACCGCTGGGTCAGTAAATAACCCGGTTCTCCAATAGGGGCACCATCCGTTCAATTTTGCCAAGACCAAACTTCTGCCTACTTGCTCTCCCATGCAACCCCTCTTACTAGTAAATCCGATTGTACCCCAGCTGCTCGTACCCTATTCACCTGCCCTCAGAGCCACACCACTGCTCATTTATCCTCGCTGCCGAGTGCCCCCCAGCATGGAACGCCCAGATCCAAAGCAGAGGCAGCTGCCCTTTGAATGTACTAAAGACATGGATAGATCACAGGGCCCTGCTGAGGAGGCCAGGAACACGGTGATATCATTGGCTCAAGAACAACATAATGCCTCTGAAGCCCTAAGGGTAAAGATATGATCCGCCTTCTGTGCCATGGATGCACAATTGGACGCAATAACAGCGGTACCCAGCTTGGCTACGTGTTCATTTCAACGGCAAGGCACAATTGTTTGACCCCCTCTATGGACGCCGTCACATTTTGTAAGCAATATGCCAAGAACCACCCTCCAGCTTCTCATTGCACCCAGAACGTTCATCAGCTATACATGCCACAAGGAGTTCGGATCTGTTTCTACCAGATTGATCGGCATTAGAACTCACAACCTTGATTGGCAGATCACACCCTTTGATGGTGGGACTTCAACAGAATCTGGTCTGTTTCCACCAGGTTGTGTTGTACCTGTTGACTTTACATATTTGCAGTATTCCTCGGCTCTTTTTCTACATCATATGATGTTTTTCCATTGTTCACTTTGGGGACAAGTTGCTGCAGCATTGCTCACCCCTGGTGGTGTACACCATATTGTTCATATCTCTGTATTGTTTGGTAACTAGGTGTGTAGACATATGGGGATTCACTGGGCATTAATGGGCCTGGTGTGTGTGAAAATGGTAGGGTTTCATTGGTTTAAATGTGTTTAAATGTTTGTCTCGAATCCAGGACTTACTATAGTGGTGCCTAAAGCGTATTTCCATAATAGCACACTGCATGAACATGTCATATAACACAGTAGGCCCCATGGTCTAGATCGTACTCATGACGTGGACCATCTGGGGCGTTATAAACCCCTGTAAAGGGAGACTGGTTATGCAATATCTAACCCGACATGGTATGAAAATAGCATTTCTATAAGAGACGCATCTTTGTCCTGGCACACCACATACATTTGTCTCGGACTGGGGCCCACACCGTTCCTTCTCCAGATACAGCACATATTCATGAGGAGTCTGCATATTGATCCATCGCTCAGTTCCCTTTACCCCCAGACTTAGTTACATAAATGAGGGTGACAGATATGTGACAGTCACAGAACTCATGGCAGGTCATAATCTATTGTTTCTTAATGTTTACGCTCTGAATATTGACTCTTCAGAATTCTTCAGTGATCTGCAGGCTGCAGTAGGTCGGGCGCACGCAAATCATATCATATTTGGGGGCGACCTCAACGTATGCTTAAACCCCTTCTTAGATCCACATCCCAGTGGCAAACCGAGATCACTACATGTCGTGAAGGATATGTGCCTTACCTACTCTCTTAGAGATTCTGGCCACTATCACCATGCTGTGAAACCTGGACACACATTCTACTCCTCGCCACACAATACATGGTACCACTTGGACTATTGGTCGCTCTCAGTGACAGCCCTTCCCTTGCTGGGAGATGTAACCACTCTCTTAAGCACTCTTTCAGACCATTCGCAAGTTCAGACTGCTTTCATCATTCCCTTCACTGGTGGTGTGGAGCACAGTTGTTGCATCCCCTGTAATGCACTTCATGATGACGTCTTCCGGGTGAAGCTACGATCTGCCATAATCGAGCGCTTTGAACTCAGTGCCAGACCAGTGACAGCAAAGGCCATTCTCTGGGAGGTCTTTGAGGCATATGCATTTCTAAGCATGCCAGTATCCTGCGTGATATAAGGGGTTCGCTCTAACAAGTCGAGAAAGCCATGCTAGACATTGACTATTCTGCCATAAATCAACATGATAGCCCACAATTACTGTGCCATGTGTCCTTGATGGATGAATTTCGTGACTTGGCCAACCAAGGGTTGGTCCACTTGGAAAAATATGCCGGGGCTAGGCGTTATGGTGAGGGCGAACGCCTGGGCCGCACACTGGCCTGTCTGCTCTATCCGCAGAGGAGTTGGGGCTATATCCTTGAGCTCCTGCTTGACAGCGGACACATGTCGCTGACAATAACATGTGCTTGCTGAGCTTGATGGTGTGAGATTACCAGTTTAGGATATTTCTAAAACACCATACTCATCTGGGCCCATAAGCATACACACTATAAACCGTTAATCTATTTTCTGCCGATCTGGAGTTTATTTACCTTATTATGATTTATACCTGTACACCATGACTTACCAATTCCTTGTCACTTCTAAATTTTAATTTCTCAGGCCAATGAATCAGGTAGTTAGAATAACAGGTATAGAATAACAATTTACTTTATTTCACGGAATAACCACAGACTCAGGAAAGTTTTAAACACTTTGTCTATGCAGTATTTTATGAGTCAAGTACCAATACATGTCAGTTAATAACTTTTCAAGTAGAAAAATAACAATCAAAGAAAAAACCTTTAGGGACTTAGCAAAATGTCTAGACATTGGTACCTGGGAAGGATGAGAAAGGGAAAATGTACAAAGACATACCACACTGATTTATATTTAGCTTGAATGGTGCGAGGACCAACACCTGGCCAAGGGCTGGAAAAAGAGAAGGGCTCCCAACTAATCAGGAGCCAACAGGTCAGGACAGGTGCTGTACAGGACAGGTACCCTCCGCTAAGTGCAGCGCCAGAGTTACACTCCTCTCTGCAGCTACTCTTGTTCTCTTTCTATATGGACAGAGTCTTCTCTTTCAGCAATTTCCAAATCTTCTTCAGAGTGCTCGACCAGCCCTCTGAGTTTCTGTCTCGTCCTCGCTATCACTCCGTCTGTAAGAAATGGGGTTACCAAATCTCCAGGGGGGTAGCACGGAACCAAGCGGGCAGGCCAAACTTCGGAGGACATGTGAAGCACTCACGCAGTACCCACATACGACCCATCAGGCACACCACAAAAGAGGCAGGACACCAGCTTGAGTTGGAAAAATAAGAAGTAGTTTAGTGTATCTCCAACCTGCAAGGCAAAATAAATGCAAAAACAGTGGTAATCACAACACGGCGCCAACTGGCGCCAGAGCCAAGTGTATCAGGGGGATTATTTACAAGGTGGACAATGGGAAAGAGGTTCAGTCCGTAAGTCCATGGCTGAAAGGAAAATAATGTGATTAAATTGACATTAAACCTGGGGTCAATATGGCAAGGCCAACTCAGGCTCTAATCCTTAGTAGTAGGCTGTAATTGCAAAATACAACATTAGCATAAGTACACACCGTGCACTATAACTCCAACCCGACCCCTGTAAGGGAAATCTTCATGGTATCACAGCACATATTAACAGACAGGCGCACCTGTAATAAATCAGCAAGGCTTGCTCATTAACATGGGGCATAACAAGGGCCAGGAATAACACGCCCGGCCAGCATAGGGGCTCACCAGGCCCAAACCTGTAAGAAAAGGCACATTCACTTGCCCTGTGGGCACAAAAGCCTTATCTACAAAATCACCCTCACAGTGGACATCTGACCCATTGAGCAGCTCACCCCTGCATACATTAGGCTCACCTAGGCAGGTAAATAACATCCGCAGAAGCCCCACCTCCTTATTTGTATAACGACCTGGCATCAGCATAAGATCAACCAACCGGCGCAAAACATCAGTATACATTGGCATCAGTATCAGTAGTAACAGGTCACAACCATTCATGGGCTGGGATTATCAAACATTTCGTATAACTAGGTCACTGTGCAGGAATAAACATTTCATTAGGGCAAACCTAAATATCTCTTCAGGTGACTAACACTTCCTTAGAGGGGCAGTCGGCCTCAGCAGCATAACGCATGGGGATGCCCACCATTAACAGGGGCATTAACACTAGGCCATAAGCACACTGGGCACGAAACCATCGACCTAAACATCAACCCAGCATTAACATAAGACCTGGCCCTAGCTCATGGGGCTTTAATATTTCCTTGGGGGACCCAGGGGCAAAGCATTGACATCCAGCCTACACCAGTTCGTACTTCAGGCTGTCGCCCAGTTCAGGGTATGTTTACCATCCAAGCAGGGCCAACTGGGGGGCCCCTAACCCTTTGTGCTCTATCCCGAGGTCTCTAATATTCCAAGTCATGGGGGGGGGGGGGCGGACACCGACCCTGTGCCCCGTTGCCCACTCCACCCTCCACACAGTCTAAAGTAGCCCCCACTCACCGGGGTTCCTGGGATGTCTCCTCGAGCACCGGCACTCTTCCTGCTTCACCCGGGCCCCTCCTCTCTCACGGGGACCCGGGGCTTCTAGAGTGGCTGCTCTGGAGTCGCGGGAGACAGACAGGCAGGGCAGACTTGCGGCCAGTTTGGGCGCTCTGGGCTCTCTTCAGCTCAGGAGAGCCCCGCCAGCAGCAGCAGCGCTTCACCGGGGCTTCTGAGGTAGAGGCGGGGCAGGCACCGACACTGCCTCGACACCCCCTACCTCTTGCTCTGTCGCAGTGGGCGGAGCGGGGCTCTCCTCTTCCTCGTGAGAGCCTCGCCAACAGCTTAACTCCTTACCCGGGTCACCCTCTCTCCCACGGGGACCCGGGGCTTCTGTCAGCCTCCTCGGGCTCTCCTTGGGGGCAGTCTTGCGGCTGGCTGGGGCGCGCGGGGATCTTTTCAGCTCAGGAGGGCCCCGCCGGCAGCAGCAGCGCTTCCCCGGGTTTTACCCAGGCCCTCACCAGACTTCACCCAGGCTTCGAGGCGGAGGGGGCAGGCACCGGCAATGTGCCTCGAGCCCCCCCCTCCTCTCCGGGCTCTGGCCGCAACACTCGGGGCACTTTTCTACGGACGGAGATGGGGTCGGCTCCCGCCCTCTGCTCTCTATTCGCGGCGGTGTCACCCAGATTCCTCCAGGAGCCTCCTCCGGCCCCACCGACGGCAGGATTCCCTCTTCGGGGCACAGACCGGCGGGGTGGGCTCCCGCTCCGGTCGCTCTTTACGGGGCTCCCTCTCGACCACGGGGGCCCGCACCGGCGCTTCACCCGGGTCCCCCTCCCTCACGGGGACACGGGCTTAGGGTCGGCTTTTCCTCCTCTGGCTGCCCGGCCGGCAGCCAATCCCTGCGCGGCCTTCCGGGGGGGGGGCATGGCCGCGTAGGCCAATCCGTGCGTGGTGGGCTGGGGGCGCGGCTGGTGATGTCACCGGCGCCCCAGCCACGTGATGTGGGCCAGGCCGGCTTCATGGCCTAGCGTGACCCTCTCCTCACACCGGCGTCCCTCTCCTGGCACCGGGGGCCGCCGCACCGATGCCCACCACAGCTGGTGGTCTCCTCGACATAGCGCCGGGCCGCGGCGGTGATTTCCAGACCCAGGCGCAATCTTCAGGCAGCGCCACAGTCTCCTCGGCGCCCGGGCTGCGACGGTGATTTTTGGCACAGTAAGGGGTAGGCTCCCTTTTATTTAATTATTTATATTGCGGCCAGCGCGCCAAAACGAGGGTAGGCTCCTCCAGCGCTATTCCCCTCACAGTTCCCTCAGGCCACACGGTGCTTCAGCGCTTCCAGGCACAGCGCTTCCGGTGGCAGGTTGGCACCTCGCAAATTGTGGTGCTCAGGGCTTCACAGCGCTTCGGGGCCCTGGCGCTCAAGGGGCCTCACAGCACTTCAGCCAGCAACAGTTCCTATGGGCATAATTTTCCCCATGCGGCGTTTCAAAGGGGCCACAGCTTCACAAGGGGGGCAGACAGTCCCACAGCAGTTCCTCAGGGGCACGCTCCTCACCTCCTGGGGCTTCTGTCGCGCAGCACTGGCGTAATTCACGGTCCCCACAGTGTCAGGGACCTAGGGAGATGGGCCCTCCTTCATCAGGGACCCCGGGGACAGTAGAGGTTTTTTTTGGAGGGGTGCAGGGTCCAGCTCACAGGCCCATATGGCGGTAACACCTCGCAGCAGGTCCCCTCATGTTCCTGTCCCAGCTCTGTGTGACTCTCTGGTGGCACATCCCCCTTACTTATACCCTCCTCCCAGGCAGTGCCAGAACCTTCTTGAATGTTGGCAAAGCTGGTCTAAACTGGCTCAAGGGGAGGGGTTGAGCACCCTGGGTACCAGGCTTTCCCTCCAAAAGCTAGTGGTTACTGGGTAATAATATCTAGAACGCTGACCGACGGCAGTCCGGTGGCAAAACCCATGGCATCCATTTTACATACACAGCATTTCACCAGGGTACCTGTTACAATGGGGGGAAATTTACAAGTGCTCACACCATTACATGACTTTACATATTACCAAGGTGTCTCACACCACACATGGCTTATACAGGTCTATTACCATGGGGGAGACATTTCAAATTAGAGGAGCAAAAAGCGAAAATGTTTGGGGGAAAGGCCAAGTCCAACACTGTCTGTCTAAATAACTGTTATTTCAGGTATGTCTACTATTGGGATCCGATCATCCTGACTGGTACTAGGTTGTTCTTCATCACTACAGGATAACATTCTTGCGTTCCTTCAGCTGTATGACCTTCAGCCTCTGCTTCGTCAGGTTCAGTTAATCTTTTAGTATGGCTTGCATGAATCCAATTAGGCAAACCTGCACACTTTACAGCTGTTGTGGTAACCAATATAACTTGATGTGGGTTACCCCACCTTGGTGTTAGCCACGATTCCCAGGTGTGATCTTTTATCACTACTCAATCACCAGGATTCAGATCATGTGCTTGAGTCTACTGCCTAGCCACAGCGTCTTCCCCAACCTGGTGAGAGATAGAACGCAGATGTTCAGCCAACTCTTTGCAATATTCCAATACCAAATCATCAGATATATTTAACAGCTTGTGTCCTGGTACACATGCTTGCCTCATTGCCCTTCCTATGAGTATCTCATGGGGACTCCAGGCTGTATTTTTGTCTGGCATGCTTCTGAGTCCCATCAGGATAAGAGGTAAAGCATCAGGCCACTCCAGTGGGGTGGACGCACACACCTTTCCCAGTCTCGATTTGATTGTGCCATTCAGATGTTCTACCACTCCAGAAGCCTCTGGGCAGGCAGTATGCACAGTGCAGCTTTTGCTCAATTTTGAAGGCTTCACAAATTAATCGAATTATTTCATCATTAAAATGAGACCCTCAGTCTGACTCAATAGTTACTGGAAAACCAAACCTAGGAATGAGCTCAACAGGAGTTTGGCCACAGTTAAACTATCATTTCTTCTGGTTGGGTATGCCTCCACCCACTTGGAAAATAAACAAACAATGACAAGGACATATTTTAATTCTCGACAAGCAGGTAACTGAATGAAATCAATCTGGAGTCTTATAAATGGACCTTCTGCTTTTCCAATCTTTCCAGGACAAACTACAGTTGTCCTTCATGGGTTCATTTGTTGACAAATTAAGCATCTCTGGTAAAGACTCTCTGCAACATTCCTGAACATTGTGTTAAACCAATCCTGTCTGAACTGTCTTATCATTGCATCTCTGTCTATGTGTGTGTCTCCATGATACATTCTAGCCATTGGAGCAAGCATACAGTCAGGTAACACAGGTCTTCCATCTAAATAAATAATACACCATCATCAGTTCTTCTCTGACAACCTATTTTCTCCCACCATTCTTCCTGTTTCTGCTTCATTTTATAATTCTCTCACTTCCTCTCATGTTCCTATGCCCCCAAGGAGCATAAGTTGGCAGCTGATTCCACATCCATCAATTTTCTTGTTTACTGCTATTTTGTATTTAGCACAATTTTGGGCAACTTGGCGAGCATAACGATTACCAGCTGTCACTTTATCATTTCCTGATTGGTGAGCAGCACACTTGACCACGGCTACTTCTTTTGGTAATTGAATTGCTTCAATTAATTATTTTACAAAATGTCCATTTTTAATAGGGGTTCCTGAAGAAGTCATGAAATCCCTTTGCATCCAGAGCTGGCCAAAGCCATGCACAACCCCATAACCATACTGGCTATCAGTGTATATGGTCACTTTCCAATTTTTCCCAATTTTGCAAGCTTTGATTAAAGCTACTAATTCGGCTACTTGTGCAGACTTGACTCTTGGTAAATAGGATGCTCCAACTATTCCAGCCAATGTGCACACAGCGTAAGCAGCACTCAATTCTCCTTCCTCACGATGCATGCATGAGCCATCTACAAACAGCTCATGTTCTGGATTCTTTAACGGTTCTTCCTGTATGGTAGGGCGTGGTTTGGTACTTAGTTCCGTAACATCAAGACATTCATGTTCAACTTCATCTTTTACTTCTTCAAAAGGTGAATAAGGCAACAGAGTTGCTGGGATTAAGACAGTACATTTGACTATCGTCACATTTTCTGCACCTAGTATAACTCGTTCTTTCTTAGTCAGCCGACTAGGAGTAAGATGTAGTGTGCGAGTTCGCGTCAACAAAATCACGACTGCATGTGGGACATACATTGTCATAGGGTGTCCCATTACAATGGATTCACTTTGTTCCGGACTCATCCTAGTTGCAGCTACAGATTTTAGGCACCCTGGTAATGCAGATGCCACTGGGTCCAAAGTGGCAGAAAATATGCCACAGGACGTCGCATTAGGCCATGTGTCTGTGTTAGTACTGAGAGAGCATCACAGAATAATGCGAATTCTTTGGAGTAATCTGGCATACCTAACGCAGGGGCTTTGCGTAGACAGTTGCTAAATTTCACAAAGGCTGTCATGCTTTCAACATCCGATTCTACTGCTTCTCTTGCTCTTTTCTTTGTTAATTGTATTAACGGTTTAGCTAACACTGCAAATCCCACAATCCATTGTCTTTAATACCGTACAACTCCGAGCAACATCCTGATTACTTTCTGAGCCTGAGGTAATTTCATATTTCTGATAATTTTGATTCTTTCTGAAGTCACTCTTTTGACCCCTCTTTCTATTTGGTGTCCCAAATATTTAACCGAAGTGGTAGAGAATTGTAATTTCTCAGGTGACACTTTATGCCCCCCTTCAGCCAAGTGATTCAATAATGCAAGGAATCAACAATACAATCATTTCAAATTTTAGATGCGACTAAGAAGTCGTCAATGTACTGCACCAAGACGGACTGTCTGGGCAACACCAGAGATTCAAGACATTTTTTCAAAATCTGGTTAAAGATCGATGGACTTTCTGTGTATCTTTGAGGAACACGATTCCAAACTTAAACATGCTCATCAAATTTGAACGAAAATAAAAACTGACTGTCTGGATGCAATGGAATGGAGAAAAAGGCATGGCACAAATCAATTATAATGAACCATCCTGCACTCCATGGTATCTGATATAGGATCTCTGCTGGATTCTGTACTATTGGACAACCTGGTACAACAATTTTATTTATTTTGCGCAAATCTTAGACCACCCTATATTTGCCGTTTTGTTTCTTTATGCCAATTATAGGTGAATTACAGGGACTACTCACTATTTCTTTTAATATGCCTTGTTCGACCAAATGTTCAATTTCTGCTGCAACACCTGCTTTTATTTCTGGGCTCATCTTGTATTGTCGGGTATTTGGGTAGACTGCACCTTCTTTCACTGTCACTTATACTTGGTCGACATTTGCCATTAAACCTACTTCCTTTCCGGTAAAATCCAGCACAGCAGGATTTACGGTATTTTTGATCTCCTCCGGAAGCACATCTGGAGTCATTTTTTTTCTTTAGCTCCTTGTCTAGCTAAAATGATTTTGTACACTCCGTCTTCATCAGAAGTCTGAATTGCAACACCCTCCAGTGTGCAAAAAATTGTGCAATTCATTTTGCACAATATATCCCTTCCTAGCAAGTTTACAGGGCCCGAGTCACAGACTACGAACGTGCGCATTTCTTTAAAGTTGTCAATACATACCTCCATTGGTTCAGTAATATGGGTCCTAATCTGTTTATTAGAAACGCCCACTACTTGGATCGCTTCTCCCAGGAGGGGTAGGTTTGGATGTCTGCTGTTCTCACAGTAGAACGGGTAGCACCATTGTCTAGCAAGAAGGTGATGTCATTTCCTTCAACCTTACCTTCTATGTATGGCCCTGACTGATCTACTGGCAAGGATGTACCAAGTACGCATTCCTTTTCCCCCCTCTCAGGCACCGTCATAAAGTCATTCGTCAAAAAATTTGTCCTGTAAAAGAAACTGTGGTGTTACAGAATTTTTCTTACCACTTCCCTCCCGGAATCTGGTGTCCACACTGTATTTGGCTTGACTCACAAAATCTGGCATAGGGGCAGGTGGCAATTGACTCTGTATTACCTGTTGTGGTTGCCTCATTGACACCTCATTCTGTGTCTGTGGATTTAAATTTTGAGTTTGGACATTATTATTCTGTATAAGTTTACACTTGTTTTTCCAATGCCTCAATTTTCCGTACCCGTGACAGGGAAACTTTTTCTTTGCCTCTTCTTTGCCCATTCTCCCTCTGGGTTTGCCCCCACTACTTTCACCTTGACCTTTCCCTCTTCCTTGAATATTTGCCTGTTGACTTAACTGGAGTTCATGTTGTTCTGCTAATTTAACTTGAGCCCACATTACCTTTTCTTCTAATTTCTTTTGTCTATTATCAATTTCATCCCCACAGTATTTTGCGTAATTGAGGATTTCATCAATTGGTTTTGCCTGCCAGCACAACTTATGCTCTTTAATCATCTGTGATATTGCTGGCTTTAGTCCAGACACATAACGATATATAAAGTGTGTCATGTCCTTATTATCAATGTTTTCTAACCCACTATACTGTTTGAATACATGCAAAAGACGCTCATAATATGCATGTACAGATTCATCTTTTTCTTGGGTTGTTCTGTCTATTTTTATCCAATTTGTCTTTTTTTGGGGACATCTTTCCTTTCAAGTAGGTTATTACCTGATGATATTTTTTCAGTACCTCGTCTGACGAGGCTCCTGTTTTTGCATCTCTTGGGTACTCATCATTAGGCCATTCTACTGAAATTTTACATTCTGTCCATAAGTCAGCAGGAACAACTATGTCAAACAGGCAATCTTAATCTTTTAGCAGTACTTTCGAAACCGTCACAAACCTTTCAACTTGTTTATACCATTCTACTGGTTTTTCTCCTTATGCCAGTTATAGGTGAATTACAGGGACTACTCATTATTTCTTTTAATATGCCTTGTTTCACCAAATGTTCAATTTCTGCTGCAATACCTGCTTTTATTTCTGGGCTCATCTTGTATTGTCGAGTATTTGGGTAGACTGCACCTTCTGGTAAGTCATTTGTAAATGATAAAATATCCTGTTGGGACCATGGGACATGGACATAACCTCCTCCTGGAACTTCTCTCATTGGACACAACCTCTCAACCTTTTCTGTTTCTTTTATTAAATACTCAGAGGTTGTTCGATTTGCCTGTGCTTCTTCCTTTTTCTTTGTCCATCTAGCTTTCCATCTAAGTCTCCCCATTTTTGTAACAATGACAATAATTCTTTTATCTGCAATTTTCTTTCTGACACATTCATGTTTTCCACATCCTTGTCATAAAATTCTGCTCTATATGGCTTCTGTAATACTTTAGATTTACCTATGTGAATTTCCATTTCTAAGGCAAAATTCATTAATTTCTCATGAAATATTTTTGTATTTCGAGTGATGCTTTTGCATATGAATAACAATTCCTCTTCACTGAACGAATTTAATCTTTCTAGTCCCACTTTTCCAGCTATCATTTCTTCCAATTCTACTCTTAATTTAAAAATGTCCAATACCTTTGGCTGTGATTTTGCCTTCTCAATTTCTCTTGTCCACCTTTGTATTTCTTCTGGGGTTACTACAGTGGCACTTTTTGTTCCAGTGGACGTTTCAATTTGTACCTCTCTAGAGCATCCAGGGGTAACTTTCCTAAATGAATCATTTATTGGCTCTCTTTTAGGCAAATCCATTACGGAAATTACAGACTCACACTCACTTGCTTTATCATCAACTATTATATTTTCTTTTCTGGATTGCGTGAATGGGGTTGTTAGTACAGGAGTTTTAGGACTAGTTTGCTTATCTCCATATAAGGGAACACCGGGACCTATAGTCACTGGTTTCATTAGGTATGTGGAGAGGTGTGGCTCACTGGTTAGAGGCGGCAGACCTGTAAGCAGAGAACGGCCCGGGACCAGGGTTCAATTCCCGACGCGGCAGGGTCTTGGACAAGGGTCAACGGACTCGATAATTCTCGCCTCAGTGCCTACTCTAACCAGGGAACACACTCGGTAACTCTGGGCATTAAGCTTGCCTCATCTCTACAACGGCCCCCCACAGACGCCGGGGATGCCTGGTTTCACACGGGAGATACCCAGAAAGGGACCATCTCACAGGGAAAACCAGGACGGGTTCCCCAGCGGTCTACAGCGCCAGGACACTCGGGTAGAGTAACAGTGCGCTTTACAAGTATCCCACATTTACATTTACATTTATATTAGTACTTCAGGACTTGCATTTAACTGGGTTATTTTCTGTATTAACTCACTTCTATTTTTATTAATTGCCTCTCTTTCTTTCTTTTGAAGTACCCTTTCTATAGTATTCTCATGCAGAACTTGCGGTACCAAGGGAGTTTTTAGGAACGGGGCACTAGAAGTGATTCTATTTGTATCTTCCTGATAAGGCTGAGGATTTTTCACTAAAAGGTCTTCAAGATAATCATCTTCAAAATCCCCATTACCAGTCCCTAAATGTTTTGTTTTTTCTGTACATTTACTTCCTGTTGGTTCTTCTGTGGTAAATACAGGATATAATCCTTCCACTACCATAGCCTGTCTCCATTGTTTCATCTGCTTATCTCGTGTCTCTCAGGGAAATCTGGGATAAAATATACTTAAGTTCGTGTCACATCGAGGTCTGTCTTCCTCAAAAGCCTCACTCAGTCTCCCATTCTTCTAAATCTTCATGCTGCGTTAGTCTAGGTTCTAATTCATTCATGTGAGTTTGCAAATTGTGTAAAATTCTCCCATTAAAAGTCCCATGCTCAGGAAATGCTAATACTCCATCATTTGTAGTGTATTCTATCCAACTTTCTAACCATACACAAGTGTGGTAGCCTCTTTCTATCATCATGTATGATGCAGGCGTTTTCAGGGGAGGAATAATTGTTCCTTCTCTTGTTTTAATGGGTTTATCCTTTTTAAAATAATTCTTAATTTTCTGCATAAAAGACAATTTTCTTTTTTCTCCGTACATGATGTTTGGTCTTCCTCTAATGTACTGCTTGTGAGCAAAACCTATAAATCTTCTATCTGGACGGGACCCTGTTATAGTTGGATCAGGGTTCCACATATAATCACCACTATCTATTAACACTGAAAATCTTATTTTTGCAATGTAATCAATTGTTTACTTCACTCAAAATGCTTCTCCAATTCCAGCACGTCTTTTATTTTACTAACCAATCAAATTTTGGTTTACCAAAATCCTTTAACCAATGCTTGTGCAGCTTTCCTGTAACATAAGTTTCACTCTCTGTACTCACCCCTCCTTTACAATATTACATCAGCTACACACACGATGTCTCAACCAAGCCCAACCCAGCTCTCAGTGACATTAGTGCATTACCCACGACTGACCCCTCCTTTGCAAGGTAATACGAAAACTCAATCTCTTTTAATTGTAATTACACATTTCATTAATTAACAACATAAAACATTCGCTACTGTGCTTGATTGACTACATTCAAAGAAAAGACAATTTCTTCCACAGCGAGTAATACCTTTCCGTTTACCCTTCACATAGTACGAGTAAAACCTCTTTCACTTACTCTTCACTCAAGCATCAAAGAACCTGCTACTCCTCCAGTATTACTCTTTCTAGGTGATATAAGACCAAAGTTTCACCAGCGAACTCCTTTGCCACCAATCACTCTCCCTTTTATACACGGAAATAATCCCTAACCAGTGCTTCAAGTTCTACTTAACTTTACACACCTACTTCATCAAGGCCAGTAACTTCACTGCAGTGTGGCTTCCACTTACCACCCACCATTCAATATCCCCGGGGAATTCTGGACAACATGTAACAATACAAACGGGTTTTGATTAATACATAAATCAATATTCAATACACAACTAACTACCTATCTTTAACTAAAACCTAACCATCATTCTGCTACCAAGAAATATTGATGGCGTGAGATTACCAGTTTTAGGATATTTCTAAAATACCATACTCACCTGGACCCATGAACATACACACTAGAAACCGGTAATTTATTTTCTGCCGAACAGGAGTTTATTTACCTTATTATGAATTGAACCTGTACACCATTACTTACCAATTCCTTGTCACTTCTAAATTGTAATTTCTCAGGCAAATGAATCAGGTAGTTAGAATAATAGGTATAGAATAACAATTTACTTTATTTAATGGAATAACCACAGACTCTGGAAAGTTTTAAACACTTTATCTATGCAATATTTTATGAGTCAACTACCAATGCATGTCAGTTAATAACTTTTCAAGTAGAAAAATAATAATCAAAGAAAAAACATTTATTAGAGACTTAGCATAATTTCTAGACATTGCTATGTGGGAAGGGTGAGAAAGGGAAAATGTACAAATACATACCACACTGATTTATATTTACCTAGAATGGTGCGAGGGAACAACCCCTGGCCAAGGGCTGGAAAAAGAGAATGGCTCCCGACTAATCAGGAGCCAACAGGTCAGGACATGTATCCTCTGCTAAGTGCAACACCAGTGTTACACTCCTCTCTACAGCTACTCCCGTTCCCTTTCTAAATGGACAGAGTGTTCTCTTTCAGCAATTTCCCGAATCTTCTTCAGAGTGCTCGACCAGCCATCTCAGTTCCGCGACATCCACGATCTTCTTCAGCATACGTTGGGTCAGTGACAGGTCTGTGATAAGTCAGACAATATAACTGACTAAGCATACCTTAGTTATACCATTTCCAGGGTCTGTACCAACCCCCAATGTTTCGATATTTGTGTATTCCCTTCATTCGATTGGTCAGTGTGATGGGGAGAGGTCATCACACCATACTAATGTGACATCACTTTTCTTTAGTTTAATTGTTCTAAGTTCACATTACTTCGTATACAATGTATACATTTTTAGCAAGCGTTCTTCCCCTCTCCGGGTCAAGAGGTAAAGTTCTCAGGCGCATCACTGGTAAGATGGGAATTGGCAGTTCTTCAATGTCACCCTTCGAGGTCTTGCAGTGTTCCTAGCACATGCGCAGGAGGTTTTCAAAATGGCGTTTCAAGTAACCCTTCAGGCCCAAATACGAGCTAATAGTAAAGACAAAGAAGGACACATTAGAATACGAAAATTAATGTATGCACTGTATAACCCTTATTTCTACTCTAATCCCATTACTTTATTTTAGCTATTGCATTAGCAGATTAGCAAAACACATGAGGTTTAGTTCAAGCAGAAGCATATACATTAGCACGTGAGATTCAAAGCAGCCATTTTAGGCACTACTGCGCAGCTGCAAAGGACGTCATACCACGTAGATGCAGTAGACGCATGCGCAGAAGAGTTCCCGCATTTTCAGCAGCCATTTTAAGACACTCTGATTACTTGTTAGTAAAGCACATAGGTAAGCTTCCCCTAGATGAAAATATGTAATGTGGTGCAATTATTAGTATTCACAAAACATGTTGGTTAATTCGTTACATGTTATTTCAAGAGGATTGAGTCCAAGCAAGTTTCTTCACATATGAAACCTTGCTACATCAAGCTCACATGGTACTACACCTGTTTATACACCTTGCGTTCTTTTTATTTATTTATTTTATTTAAAAGGTTTTATATAGTGCTACTGGACCCAGGAGTATCAGAGCGCTTTACAGACAGATAAGAAGAATACAAATCAAGTACACATAATAAACATAAGAACAAATAAACCACTAAAACAAAATAGAACATAGTTACAGAGTGAATAAAAACTGGCATGTGAACAAACATATCAGTTCGAAGAGGAGATTGAGGGAAGGGAGTAAATTAGGGGTAGGTAGGGGGATGAGGGTGGATAAGAAGATAGGAGGGAAAAGGGTAGTGTGAGAGGGAGGGGAGGTAGTATGAAAAGAAGAGAGGCGGGGTGGGTTGAGGAGAATGAAATGAGGACTGAATCAGAATAGGGACTATTAGGTGCCCCAATATTTATTTAGAAGAAGTACCTTGAGTCTTTTTTTGAAGAGAGGGTAGGAGGGGTTGCAGCGAAGATCTTTGGGGAGTGAGTTCCAAATCGTAGGGGCATTACCGGAGAATGCAAGTGATTGTGTCTTTGTACAATTGAGTCTCGGGGGATGAGGACGAGGGCGTTGGTGCTTCTCAAGGACCTGGAGCACCCAGCTTTTTGGAGTTTGTTGGAGAGGTAAGAGGGGGTGTTCTGGTGAAGTTTTTGGGGGTGAAAAGAATGACTTCAGTTTTTTGGGGATTCAATTTGAGATGGTTGAGATGGAACCAGGCTTGGACTTTATTCAAGGTATCGTTGAGGAGATGGATGTCATGACGGGATTTAATCTTGTAGTAAAGTTGTGTGTCGTCCGCATATAGGTGATAACTAATATTAGCTTGTTTAAGGATGAGGGTGAGTGGTTCCATCCTTTTTGGAGTTTGTTGGAGAGGTAAGAGGGGGTGTTCTGGTGAAGGACTTTGTGAGTAATACATGCCAACTTGAAGGTGGATCTACCTTCAATTGGGAGCCAGTTAAGGTTTTTGAGGATAGGAGAAATGTGATCGAAGCGTTTACAATCAGAGATGAGTCTAGGAGCCAGGTTGAGGACAGATTTGATTGGGGTAAGGTGGACTTTAGGGGTGCCGGCAAGGGTGGCGTTACCATAATCAAGTCTGGAAAGTACAAGAGATTGGACAACAATTTTGAAATTGTCTGCAGGGATGAAAGGTTTGATTTTTTTAAGGTGGAGAAGGGAGAAGAGAGCACCTTTCGCGGCATTTTTAATGTGTGGGATGAGAGTAAGATTGTTATCAATGCTGATGCACAAGGATTTGACCGAGTTAGAAGTGGAGAGGGAGCAGTTGAGTGCATTGATGTCATTGATCCAGGTTTGAATGGGCAGAGAGCAGTTTTTGGGGGTGAAAAGAATGACTTCAGTTTTTTTGGGATTCAATTTGAGATGGTTGAGATGGAACCAGGCTTGGACTTTATTCAAGGTATCGTTGAGGAGATGGATGTCATGACGGGATTTAATCTTGTAGTAAAGTTGTGTGTCGTCCGCATATAGGTGATAACTAATATTAGCTTGTTTAAGGATGAGGGTGAGTGGTTCCATGAATAAATTAAATAGGGTAGGAGAAAGGATAGAGCCTTGAGGGACCCAAAGTGAGACAGGTTGAGGTTTGGAGAGGCAGTGACTGAGTTTAATTTGTTGGGATCTGTTTTGGAGATAGGAAGAGAACCATTGGTGAACAGTGCCCTCAAACCCGAAGCGGTCTTTAAGAATATTAGGAAGGGTGGGATGGTGGACAGTGTCGAACGCCGCAGAGAGGTCAAGGAGGATAAGGAGGGAGGATTCACCTTTGTCAAGAGAGCGATAAATGTCATCAGTGATACTGAGCATGGCAGTTTCAGTGCTGCAACCTTTTCTAAAACCAGATTGGAAAACGTCGAGGAGATTGAAGGAAGTGATATGTTTGTCTAACTGGAAAAGTACACATTTTTCAAGGGCTTTGGAGAGGAAGGGAAGATTAGAGATAGGGCGTAGGTTGTTCAGGTCATTAGGATCAGCGGTGGGGTTTTTAAGGATGGTAGAGATTTGACCAAGTTGAAGGGATGCTGGCACGCAACCCGTGGCGAGGGAGGAATTGATGATATTAGTCCAGATGGGGGCAATGATGTGTTTAAGTTCCTGGACAAACTGGGCGGGTAGGGGGTCATTGGTGTGAGAAGATGGTTTGAGTTTAGAGATGATATTGAGGACAGTAGATTCTGAAACTGGCTGAAATTCCGTCCAGGAGGCATTGGGTGGAGTAGAGTTGGTGCGGGTATAGAGGGGTCGTGACATGGAGGGGCAGATGGGCATGTTGAGGTAGGAATGATAGGGGGGTGTTGTTGGCTGATGGTAGATTGGGATGGGAGAGGTGGAGAAGAGAAGGATAATTCAATAGAGTTGACTTTGTTCGCAAAGAAGTTGGCGATTTCTTTACATCTTTCGGTAGTGGCTGTTATTTTAGGGGGGCCAGAGGAGGTTTGTTTTTTAATAATGCTAAAGAGTTCTCTGGGCCGGTTTTTAGCCTGGTCAAGTTGTGTGCGGAAGAAAGAAGCTTTTGCAGAGAAGATGTGTTTCTTGTAATTGGCTCTGGCGTGTCTAAGGAGTGTCAGGTTATCAGGGGAGGGATGATTCCTCCAAGAGTGTTCCGATTGTCTGAGGGCCCGTCTTTCGTTATTAAGGTCAGAATTAAACCAGGATTTGGGATGAATTTTTTTTTTTGTTTCATTTTGATTGGGGCAATTTGGTCAAGCACTTGAAGGATAGAATTATTATAATGTTCAGTTAGGTCATTGGTGCTGCGCGAAGGGGGGGGGGAGGAGAAAGCGAGATTTGATAGAGGATTCCAACTCACCGGGGGGAATAAGGTGAAGATTACGAGTACGTTTCAAGGGTAAAGTGTCAGTAAGAGTGGAGAGGGGAATAGAGCAGTTCATAGTGAAGAGGATAAGGTGATGATCAGACCAGTCTACTGCAAGAATCTTTGAGAGAGAGGCCAGATCCTTGCTAGTCATAATGGCATCAATGGTGGCGCCTTTAGAGTGAATAGGGGATTGGCAGAGTTGTGTCAGGTCAGTAATGTCCATGATATCTTTAAGGAGGATGACTGATGGATCATCGTTATTATTCCAGTGAATGTTAAAGTCGCCAAGAAAGAGATTCTTGGAGTGAGTGAGCAAGGATTGAGTGATAAGATCAGACAGCTCAGTGCTGAAGGGGATGGGGTTACCGGGTAGGTGATAGATAGTATGTAGCTGAATGGTAGGGGAGTCTGTAGCAGTAAGATCAACACAAAGGTATTCAAAAGAAGAAGGGTCCTGTAGATGAACGTGAGTGAGATTCAGTTCTTTTTTATGAATTAGGGCAAAGCCTCCACCAATTTGCTTTATTCTGTCTTTTCTAATGATGGAATAGCCAGGAGGAATGAGCAGGTCAAGGATAGGAGTCGAGTGAGGGTTGAGCCAAGTTTCGGTAAGGAATGCAATATCAATGTTTTCGTTAAGAAGGATTTCAGCAATATCAGTCGCATGGCAAGAAGCGGATCGGCAGTTAATCAGCATGCAGCAGAGGGGTGCGGTGTCGGGAGATTGCGTGCTGGGATCAGGGAGGATAGAAGTTAGTTGTTGAGGGGGTCTAGGAGATATCGGGTGAAGGGGGAGAAGACTCGTTCCTAGGAGGACAGGGATAGTAGATTGAGGGAACTGGGGACTGGAGGGCGTGGGGGAAGGGGGGAGATGGGAGGGTTGTGGGATAGGTTAATCTCCAAGGATGCTGGGTCTGTAAAATGTTGCGGAGTAGAAATCAAGGCATCCATAACTGGTAGGGGTGCATTGGTGGGTTCCATGGGTTTGGGTGAAGTCGGGGAGTTTGAAGGGAGGAGGGCGACAAGAGAACAGTGCTCGATGATGTCTATCATAGGGGAGTTGTTGCTGTGGGAAGTAGAAGGGGAGCTGATGAGTGATGATGCGCTTTTAAATGAAGGGGCAGATGTTCGTGTGTGATCCGAAGAGTGGGCTTTGGTAAGGAGAGAGACTTCAGATCTGAGGGAGGAGAGATCTAAAAGAAGGGACGAGAGGAGAAGTTCGATATTAAGGAGTGATAGTGAAAGGAGAGAGGAGTGGAGTGGATCAAGCGTTTTTGGGAGGGGTGAAGAGTAAGTGTTATGATTAGGTAGAGGAAGGGAGGTGTAACCAGGGGGGGGGAGGAGAAAGGGGTTATGAAGGGTTTGATCTTTCGTGGTAGGGAAGGGAGGGATCAAGGAGATAGGAGAGGTTGGGGAATTGGGTTTAATAAGATCATTAGATAAAGGAAGGGGAGGGATAGAGCAGGGTGAGGAAGTAGGTGTATTAAGGAGGGTAGGAGGAGAGACCAAGGGCGTGTGAGAGGAAGTGGTCAGCGGGGGAGTTGTCAGAGTTGCTGTGGGATTATGGGGGGCGAGGACACGGAGGGGGGGGATGTATAGCATCCAAGAGGTGGGCGATACAGGAGTCGGCGGTATCGCGGTGGTACTGGGGGATTGAGAGGTGAAGGAGCGGGGGAGAAGTGTAGGGAGATGGGGATGAAAGAGGGATTGAGGGAGGTGGGAGAGGGGGAGTAGGGTTGGGGGTCAAGGATGGAGGAGGGAGGGGAGAGGAAAGAGGGGGGAAGAGGGAGAGGGAGCCATTGGTGACGGTTGGTGAGAGAGAAGCAGAGAGGTTGGGAGATTGCGAGATAAGAGGGTTGGAGCAGTTTATACAGTTAGGGGTATGAGTGGTTAGTATTGGTTGAGAGAGAGCCTCAGGGATCATGGAGGAGGAGGGGGAGACGGTAAAGAGAGAAAAGGGGGAGAATGGGTGTATGGAGTCAGAGCTGGTGGTAACGTGGTCAATTAAGGGGGACAGTTGCGGTTGGGTGTGGGTAACAGGGCTGGATGGAAGATTGGGTGAGTCAGAGAGGGGGGAACGTGAGGCTATGGTGAGTAGGGTGGAGGAGACCGTAAGGGGAGATGAGGGGGAGCTTGGTGGTAGGGAGTCAGAGCTGGTGATAATGCAGTCCGCTATGGGGGACAATTGTGGTAGAGTGAGGGGAACAAGGCTGGCTGGACGATTGGGTGAACCTGAGGGGAGGGGACATGAGGCTGGGGTGGGTAGGGAGTCGATGCTGGTACCAGTATTGAGAGTTCGAGTAGACAGTGTAGGTTGAGAGTAGATGACACTGTTAAGAGAGGTTGTAGGAAGATCGGAGAGAAGAGTTAGAGAGGTAGGAGGTAAAGGGGGAGATAAAGGGACTGGGGGTAGCGTGGGTGGGAGGGGGTGTTCAAAGATTGATCAAGGGATTGGGATAAGACGCTAAAGTGGAGTTCGAAGATGTATAGGTGATTTTCAGACGATTGGATGAGAATTTTACCAGATTTGAAGATGGAAATGTCAATGTTTCCAGGAAAGGAATAGGAGGGGGAGGTGGAGAGTTTAACACCATAAGGAATATTACGGGAGTTAGAGATTGGGAGGTGTTGGAGGAATAAGCTTTTCCATTTAGAGGGGCGTTTGGAGAAGAAGACGTAGTTAGTGATTAAGGAGGAGTAGACTGAATTGTGGAAATCAGCAAATAGGGTTTCAGGGTGAAGGCTGAGGAGCTTGTGTTTGAAGTTTTTCTTGCCATGTTTGGTGAGATGGGAAGGGTAGAGGATAGACCAGGAATTGGGACCAATTTTCGAGATAGGATATACTGAGGAAGAAGGGGAAAGATAGCGGGGAGGCATGATTGGGAGGGAAAGTAGAGGGCGAGGAGGCGTACAGATTAAGCCAATAGATAAGACACCGCAGGAAAAGGAAAGGTGGAGATATGGGAGAGATTCATTAGGCCAGCATAATACTGGGAAGTGTGGGAGGGCACAGAATAGAGTAACTAATGGGGGAAAGGCAAAGTCAGGTCAAATAAACAACAATAAAAGAACAACATAGTAATAAAAAGTATACTAAAGTAGTCAACAATAATAAAACACTTCAGAGGATAACATAATAAAAGAACAACATAGTAATACAAAGTATACTAAGAATGACAACAATATTAAAACACTTCAGAGAATAAAGGTGTTCAGAGAATAAAGAAGTTCTTCAGGTGCAGTTGAAGACATGGCCTATTATCTCTCAGAGATAGCAATGGTTTTGCTCACCACACTACAACAAAAGTTTCTAAGTGAAGTGATCACTGTGGAGGAAGTGATCAATGCTATAGCTTCCCTGGCTGGGTCCAAGACACCTGGATTGGACTGCCTCATGGGCGTTTTCTATAAGGCCTACAAACACCTTCTTGCGCCATATCTACTGGCCATGTACACCCAGTCACTTGAGGGCAGTGTTTTACCCCTCACTCTCCGAGAAGCAGTAATCACATTATTATTGAAACCCGGTAAAGACCCACTTCATTGTCAAACCTATAGACCACTTTCACTATTAAATCTTGATAATAAGATTCTAGCCAAAATATTGGCGATCCATCTTCCCCACCTGCTAGGAATCATCATTTTGCACTTGCAGTCGGGATTCGTTCCCCACCATTCAACATCTCTAAATCTATGTACATTGTTTCAGTCCTTCAGAGAATTTCTCCCGAGGTCCCTGCTGTAGGAGCATTTCTTGACACAGATAAGGCCTTTGATTCATTGGAGTGGCCTTTTCTGCTTGCAACGCTCCAGAAATTGGGCCTACACCGGGGTTCACATTTCTACAAAACACCAAAGCAGGGGTATCAGGCCAAACGATCTGCACATTTATCCTATATAGTGTGGTTCAGTGAATTTGTTGTGGGTGCTATTAACCTGAAGTCATATACCCCTAGACTCCCAATAATTCAAAGCAGCACAATGGTACAGCACCCCACACAATATATCTTTTACAATAACATTGAATACATTCTTCGAAGAATCATTTCAGTAGGACTGGAGGTTCTTTTTTTCTTTGCTTTTATTAACAATTTTCCAATTTAAAAAGAAGAAACGTAGCCAACGCGTTTCGTCCGTAGGACTTCTTCAGGGCGGAAAGTTTTTCTACGGATTTCAAAGTAGTCACACAAATCTTTTTATGAGGCAATTGCCATCATGGTTTTAAGTTTGACAATAATGATCTTTTCATATATGGCTGTTTTGAAAAGGAATATTTATCTTTTCTTATTGTTTTCTAGTTTGTTGAGCGTCAAGGGTTCACATTTCTCATTATGTTGCTTTATTCACAGCATATTACTTTCATGAGGGCCAATGGCTCACTCGCTGCCCCATTCACAATAGCTAGGGGGATGAGACAGGGATGTCCACTGTCCCCTTTGTTGTTTATTATGGGCATGGACCCACTCGTTCAGCATTTACAAGAACAACACCTCCACCTTGGCCTACAGCTCTCAACCGGTCCCTTACTCTTCTAGTTATATGCTGATGACATACTGATGTTTGTGCTTTGACCAGCAGATAACTTGGCTCCCATTCTCCTCGAGATTCTAAAATGTGGTGCACTACCAATACGCACACCACTGGTATCATAAGATTGCATGTCTCCCATATGATAAGCCAGAGCACAACCAGGCATAGGAATCCCGCTCCGGTCTCTCCGGTCCTGGAGGGATCCCCCTAGCCATTACATAGATTCATACTATATCTACCACCTGGCTTCGGGTAAACTTCTTTAACTGCTGAGTGGTGAACTTCTATATTCTCCTTCGCTACTGCTCGCTGATAATCAATAGCTACCCCCTAGCCTAGAGTCCTTTGTGACAAAAACACTAGGAATGTATGCACTACACATGTTTGGGGATCTTTATCAGATGCCCATGACCTTTCCCACACTGAGGATGCACGCTTTAATGCAGCAACACCTATGGATCACTTTGTACTGCGATAGGTGCACAATGCCCTGCGTTCTCAAATCCCCTCTTGCCCATTGGCCTTGAGGAATTCACCCTACGACCCACAGTGATTGATGATACAGACGGGGGCATTTCGTTTCTAAACTTTACCAAATTTGCCTTGCTCTGCTCCTGGACAGGGACAGTCGTATCTGGGAATTGTGGGAAGTGACTTACAACGCCCTTTAATAGATGAAATTTGGTAGTATTGCTGCCAACATACTAAACTAATCTCCCCATCACAGACATACATTGATACACTTTAAATTACTTGGTTGTACATATGCTGCCCCTCAGTTCCTGACCAAACTGGAACCTACTAGGTCCTCCACATGCCATAAATGTCACTCAGACAGCGCTGACTTTGCACATCTCACTTAGACCTCTACACATATCAGGGAATATTGGATAGGCATTTTCTAACAGCTTTCCTTACACTTCACTCTCTCCTTGCACTATTGGGTTATGTCTGAGATATTCCGAAGGGGGTCCGTAGGCTTTCGTCAATGGGACTACTGCTTGCAAAGTGTGAACTAGCTATACACCAGGGAAGTGAATACCTCCCAATGGAGCAGGGTAGATTAGAAGCCTTGCCTTCTGTGGCACTACTAGCGAAATGTATGCTTTGCTGCTGCCACCTTCCTCCCACCTGAAGGACATTTGGCAACCATTTTGCACCTATTTACAACAGATGAACAGCGTGAGCTTGCCCCCTCTGGCACGTGACCAACTTTGATCATAATATCATCGATCACCTAGGTTGTTCCTCCTACCCAAGCAACGCATTGTGTACCCCGAAATTGTTTGTGATTTGTATGCCTCCTGGTGAAACTATACAAATAAGATTGTTTCTTGACACGTTACACCTTTTTGTAATATGGCTCGATTTCTTAAGACATGGGTTGTTACTTTGTTATGAATATGCAATATATGTGCTGGAGTGCTCTTGCGGCCTGCAGTATGTGGGAAGCACTAAACTGCAGGTTCACAAGAGAGTGCTCCAGCACCTAAGGGCCATCACCAACTCAGGCGAGTCCTATTCTGTCCCAAGACATTTTAAGGAGGTGCACTCAAATAATTTGGAGCATCTGAAATATTTTGTGATAGATAGTGTTCAAGTTTCCAAGTGGGGAGGTGATAGGGAAGCACATCATAGGTGCTTGGAAACAAAATACATATTAGAATTGGATTGCAAAACTCCCAATGGATTGAACACTACAGAGGATTTACACACAAGGCTCGAGTATTAATCTGCATATAACAATCTGTGAAAATCAGAGTAGTTGCACCAGCTTTTATCAAAAGTTTATTCTAAGTATATACAGATGTCATTTTTTATATTGTAGAAAACTGGGTTTTATTACATTTTTGCTTTGATAACATGTAAGAACCTATGCAGGATTTAAACCTTTCTATATATCCTTCTATGCCTCCCCCACCCGTTTGTTGTTTCCAAATTTAGTCACATAGGATAACTGAGATGTACAGTCCCGATGTTGACAATAGAATTTATTCTATAACCTTTGTTTTTATCAGGATTCCTAAAGTTGAAGGTCAACCGAAGGATTATCACTAATTTGCACTTCACGGCACTGGTCTCTTTCTAGCAGTATGTTTAACAATATGACATTTGTTCCCCAAAGTCATTGTTCAGCAGGCAAGGCAGATGTATATTTGATGATACTGGCTGGCCTCTATCAGTGTTTAGTATAGGTAAACTTATAGGTATATATCAGGCCATTTGTTAATTTGTACAAGTGGGAAAAGCAATTTTTGCAGAAGTTACTCTCGATATTTGCACTAATTTTAAGGATTGGTATTAAGTAGAGCGGTTTTACTATATTATAATTATAAATATTTATTTATTTATATATTTATATGTATTTATACATGTATATATTTATGTATTCATGTGTTCATGCTTTGATGATATATACTGAAATGAAATGTGATGCTGGGACTACACTTTGGGACCGGACAGCAGTACTGCTCAAAAGGAGATGGTATTCGGTGTCAGCATTTTAATATATGTCGACATGCAATTGGATATTCTGCCTTAATGCTATTTTAATGCCTGCTGTGGTAGAGTTATACGACAATCATGCATTTATGCAATGTATATGTATATATATATATATATATATATATATTACCTACTGGCGGTTGACAGTAGGTAGTTATAGTTAAAACCTAATTTCCATAGGAAATCCGCAACATTCTATTTGGAATACCTTTGGCGCCGGTGGAAGAATCTTCGCGAATTTCTCCAAGAAAATGGCCTGCTCCGCTTTGCTCTTTCCCTGAAAGTTTGGGGGTGATTCGTGAAGTGGGGGCAGAGAAAAAAGGGGGTCCCAAAACGTGTTTTCCCCATGCAATTTTCCATAGGACCTTTAGCCAGGGCTACAGCCCGAACGGCTGAACGGAATAACACCAAATTTGGCAAAAAGGTAGAGTTCGGTTTGCAGATGACATTTTTTGTTGAACGGTGTAAATCTGTTCAGTAGTTCCTGAGAAAATCATAAGTATATCTATAGGAGATTACTGTAAGCTTACTGTAAGCTTACCTCACTCTGTACCATCCCGAGCACGAGCTGAATGCTAATTGGCTGTCAACACTCCAAACGAGGAAGTGTTGGCAGCCATCTTGTGCCTCGGTAGAATCGAGGCACAAGAAAGCTGAAAACAAACGCGTAAAACACGCAAAGGTGGCAGGGTAGACACACCCTGACCCCCTAGGCCTGCTCAGGGGTCCCGCAAGGACCCCCAAAAACTTTTTTTTTTTAAATCGCGGGGTACGTGTAGGTACGCGTACCCAGTGAAGAAAAAAACAAAACTCCGGGTTTCTTTTTTAAAAATTAGCCCCCAGGGGGACCAAATCTCAGGGGCATATTTTTAAAAAAAGTGTGGGGGTGGGCCCCAATCCCCCCCCACACTACCCGGGGACAACCACACCCGAGGCAAAGTCATTATCCTAGCAGGGGTACACGGCCCCTCCCCGCAGCACTAATATGCAAAATAGGGGGGTCCGTGACGGACCCCCCAGCCCCGGGGACAGCCACCCCCCGGGCTTTTTTTCTAAGTATGCGGGGGGGCTCACGGCCCCCCCACAGCCCCTGGGATGGCCCCCCCCCGGGATTCATTTTTTTTTAAACAACCTGTGTGTGGGGGCTCAAGCCCCCCACACGCCCCGGGGACCCCAACCTCCCCGGGGCACTAATATGCAAAATAGTGGGTCCATGATGGACCCCCCAGCCCTGGGGACCACCACCCCGTGGGGCTTCTTAGATGTTGGGAGGGGGGCCGCACGGCCCCCCCTCCTGGAGCCCTCAATGGCACTGGGGACCGCCACCCCCCAGGGCCGGCTCCTGCAGTGTCCTGGGGTGCCTACCTATGGGGATGGGGTCCCCGGGGCCGGAATTGGCCACGGGAGTGGGGCTACACAGCCCCACTTATTAAAAGTTTTTTTTTCTTTTAAACGGGATCAGGAGGAGGCCACGCCCCCTCCCCGCACCTCTCTGCAAACACGCCCCCTAGCGCGTTTGCAGAGGGGGAAGTAATTATCCTCGCATACTGGGGGTCCCAGGGGGCAAACTAGCCCACCAGGAACGTCCAGTATGGGCCAGGGGGCTCCCTTGCAGAGACGTGTAAAGAGGCCACGCCCCTTTTTACACCTCTCAGCAACGGAGCCCCCTGGCGCATACTGGACGTTGCTGGTGGGCTAGTTGGCCCCCAGGGACCCCCAGTATGCAAGGGGAATTAGTTCCCCTTCTGAAAAAGCACCAGGCGACTGCATTGCAGAGAGGTGTAAAAATGGGCTGGGCCTAATTACACCTCTTTGCAACGCAGCCCCCTGGTGCATACGGAAGGTTCCTGGTGGGCTAGTTGGCCCCCAGGGATTCCCAGTATGCAAGGGGAATTAGTTCCCCCTCTGAAAAAGCGCCAGGGGGCTGCATTGCAGAGAGGTGTAAAAAGAGGTGTGGCCTCTTTACACGTCTCTGCAACGCAGCCCCCTGGCGCATACTGGAGGTTCCTGGTTGGCTAGTCGGCCTCCATGGACCCCAGTATACAAGGGGACTTAATCCCCCAACTTAGAACGCGGTACGGGGCGTGTTTGCACAGTGGTAAAGGTAGGGGGCGGGGCTACAGGTGATATGTGTGCAAACATGTTCTGTGGCGCGTTTTAAGTTGGAGAATTAATTCTTCTTCAATCCAGAGGTCCCCTAGGGTCCAACTAGTCAAACAGGTACCTCCAGTAAGCACCACGGAGCTACGTTGCAGAGTGTTGTAAAAAGGGGGCATGCCCTCTGAACACCTGTCTGCAACGCAGCTCCCTGGCGCATACTGGAGGTACCTGGTGGGCTAGTTGGCTCACAGGGGACCTCAGGATTGAAGAGGATTGAATTCCCCAACCTAAAGCGCGCCACAGGGTGTGTTTGCACACATGTTACCTCAGGCTCCACCCCCTTCCTTCACTATTGAGCAAAATATTCCTGTACTATCAGCCGAACTACGAATTCCGATTTACACACCTCTTATCACAAGAGACGTCAGTACTGCATCTTTGAGCACACTACTGATCCTGAAAAGTAATTCTAACCATACTTACAGTAACTTGAATTTCCTTCCATAGGCTAACATTGACTGGTTTCACTTGGAATTTTTTTTAAGTGTGGAGTTTTGGAACTTTACAAAATTCCTCTAAAATCAGCCGAACTACGAATTCCGATTTACTCACCTGTTATCAGGAGAGACCTCATTGCTGCATCTTTCAGCCCACTACTGATCCTGAAAAGTAATTCTAACTATACTTACAGTAACTTGAATTTCCTTCCATAGGCTAACATTGACTGGTTTCACTTGGAAATTTTTTTAAGTGTGGAGTTTTGGAACTTTACAAAATTCCTCTAAAATCAGCCGAACTGAGAATTCCGATTTACTCACCTGTTTTCAGGAGAGACCTCAGTGCTGCATGTTTCAGCTCACTACTGTTCCTGAAAAGTAAATTGAACTGTACTTACCAGTAACTTGAATTTTCTTACATAGGCTATCATTGCCTGCTATATAAAATATATATAAATTAAAAAAAAATAAAAAAATTATATATTACAATTTCAATATTTTCAAAAATATTTATTTTTCAATTTATATAAAAAATATGTAATGTAATAAAAAAATTAAATATCTAAAGATAAATAATTTAAAATAATGTAGTAAATCAGTATAACAAAATATAACAATTAATACATTTAAAAATTATCATTTACAAAACCTTTGAAATTCACTGAAAAAACCATAGGTTTCAGCCACGTTATAGTTAAAAATTAGCATTTAAAAAAACCTTAGAAATTCACTGAAAAAACCATAGGATTCACCCGCGTTATAGTTAAAAATTAGCATTTAAAAAACCTTAGAAATTCACTGAAAATACCATAGGTTTCACACACGTCATAGTTAAAAATTAGCATTTAAAAAACCTTAGAAATTCACTGAAAAACCATAGGTTTCACACATGTTATAGTTAGCTGGACATTTCACTCATACAAAACCATTGAAATTCCCCCATTATAGTTAACTATAACTCGCGCGCCCGCAATGCACTGCTGATGATGTCACATATTACATCACTCATGACATCACTGATGACATCTCAAATGACATCACTGATGACATCACTGATGACATCATCCAGTGAATGTTTGTCTTTATGAAAAATAAATATGTTTTATATATGTATATCTAAATGTGATGTCACTGACCATGTCATGAGTGATGTAATATGTGACGTCATCAGCAGTGCATTGCGGTCCCGCGAGTTATAGTTAACTATAACGGGGGAATTTCAATGGTTTTGTATGAGTGAAATGTCCAGCTAACTATAACATGTGGGAAACCTATGGTTTTTTCAGTGAATATATATATATATATATATATATATATATATTTGTTTTTATTTTTAATTTTGAACTCCATGTGCTCACGGGTGAACATAATTATATTCAAACAGAAATTAATTAGCATTTAAGCTAAAAATACCATTGAATGTAAATACTCCTGTGGAAAAAACAGACGGCGAGTCTGTTTTCCATTATTCTTATGCACTGTCACTTGTCAAATGCATGTAAACATCAGTACGTCATGTGATCAAGGACTCTAGGGGCTGAAACATGTCATGGCGGAATGCGTGAAATAAAAATATTGCACGGAGAAAAACTGGTGTGTGTTCCGTTTCTGGCTCTATGGACATGGAGTGGTGAAGATACGGTTTATTTGCAATATATATACATATATATTCACTGAAAAAACAATACGTTTCACACATGTTATAGTTAGCTGGGCATTTCACTCATACAAAACCATGCAAAACCATTGAAATTCCCCCGTTATAGTTAGTTCAGCTAACTATAACTCGTGCGCCCACAATCCACTGTTGATGATGTCACATATTACATCACTCATGACATGGTCAGTGACATCACTCATGACATCTCAAATGACATCACTGATGACATCACTGATGCCATCATCCAGTGAATGTGTGTCTTTCTGAAAAATAAATATTTTTTATTAATGTATATCTAAAGGTCGATTGAAGAATAAATGGGTAAATAAGTGTCTACATTTTTTTTGTAACATTGATTGTATAACTGACTTATTAAGTGTATCTTAGTGAATACATGTATTAGCGAATAATTTTTAAATATTTAAATATATGTATCACAGTCTCACTTTGTGTATAGGTGGCTGCATGGGTTGGTGAGTAGCTACATGGTTCTGTATATGGGTTATTAGTTGTTTTTTGAGTATTAGTATGAGTGCCTGTATGGTGTGCTGGGGTATTACTTAGTGCATAGATGCATGAATGAGTGACTCACTGTATGTTGTTTGAAGACAGCATGTGTGCAGGACTGTATGGGTGGATGAGTGTGTGTATGGCTGTGTTAGTGAGTGAATGACTGTCTCAATAGTATCTTTATGAGTAACTACATATATTTTAAACTAGTATATGTCAGTATTGATATATACAAGTGAGTATATGTGAGAGTGAGAGATTGGAAGAGTTCCAATATAAATAAGTATGTGTTTCTATAAGTGATTGTTTAAGAAAGTAAGTATGTGTACGGTTCTGTAGAATAAGTGTAGTGGTGTCTATATATAGCTGTATATGCAAGTAAATGGATGTTTGATAGTTTATTTGCATGTGTGTGAGTAACTCTATGGATGAGTATCAGTGTGTAACAGGATGTATAGGTGTATGAGTACATATGATGAGTGAATACATGTATGAGTGACTATATAGAACTGTTGGTGAATAAGTGGATGTGTATGTAGATGTTGGAATTACTTAATAGGTTCTTCTAACTGGTATTGGTATCTCCATTTTTTTGAAAATTTTAGTTTCTATTTTTGAAGGTGTGTATCAAAGGTTATATTACGCTGAGAGGAGGTTTGACGCTCTTTCACAAGGATGATGTCATCAGTGATGTAATCAGTGATGTCATTTGAGATGTCATGAGTGATGTCATGAGTGATGTCACTGCCCATGTCATGAGTGATGTAATATGTGACATCATCAGCAGTGGATTGCGGGCGCACAAGTTATAGTTAGCTGAACTAACTATAACAGGGTCATTTCAATGGTTTTGTATGAGTGAAATGTTCAGCTAACTATAACATGTGTGAAACCTATGGTTTTTTCAGTGAATTTCTAAGGTTTTTTAAATGCTAATTCCTAACTATAACGTGGCTGAAACCTATGGTTTTTTCAGTGAATTTTAAAGCTTTTGTAAATGATAATTTTTAAATGTATTAATTATTATATTTATTGCTTTTTATAGTAATTTCCAACATTTTAATAATAATTATTTAATTTATTTTAATTTGTAAGTTACATTACCCATTTTTAATATAAAATAATACAAAACAAATTTCAAATATTTTTTAATATTTTTCTTTTCAATATATTAAAATTACATTCTATATATTTTCTTTTTGTATTTGTTTTCAGTACTCGTATGCTTCGCATACGGTGATCGCACCATCCTTTGTACGGGTAATCGTACTGTGCGCTCAACCTCGCATATGTTACGAATACGTTTTCGTGTTCCGAATCGCATCGACGCTTCCGCATGACGTCATGTACGCATACCGTGAATATTTCCTAATGTTTAAAAAGAGATATCTATGTATTTAATGTAAATATTATCTACTATAATTCTTAAAATAATATTTATTAACTTTTAGTAAGCGTATGTTACTTTTAAAAACAATTGCACAAATGGCTGTGTACGTCGTCCATTCACGCACCGTAAGCGCACCCTACGCATACGCCATGTAACTTTAAAATAAGAGATTTGATTGGGTCATAACACTTCCAATTCCAACTTTTGAAAGACCCCACCCATTTTAATCATTCTTCTTTGACTTTCTCAGAAGAGCCATCTTTTGTGGGGAGCTCCTGTCATTTGACAAAACAATTTTAATATGGCTGCATTTCTGAAATCCACTTCAGAACATTCTTCAGAGGAGGAATTTATAGCTGAGGAGTCACAGGGAAAAAGAAAAGAGGCAGTAATCTGGACATTTTTCACCTTTCCAGAAGGACAAGAAAAGGTAATTGCTGCAAAGGTCACCTTCAAAATCTGTGACACCACACTGTCAAGAGGAGATCCGAGCAAGAAGTACTCCTTTGGGACAGCAAGCATGGCTCGCCATATGAAAAACTACCATCCTCACAAGTATGCAAGAGCTTGCTCTGACAGGCTACGGAACAATCCATCACCTGCTGTTCCCAGCACTTCAAGCGCACCAACCACACAGCCATGGACTCCGCATCCAAATATCGAACCGGATTTTGCTGACTTAATCATCCATTGCAAATTTTGCAATGAGATGCTCTGCTACGGGGAGCAGACAATTAATTTAATATCTGTGGATGATGTAAGGACAGTAAATGGTGTCTCTGAATGTGGCACAAATAAGACAGAATGTTCAGTAGGTAACCATGAAAACCATCCCAATACACCATTGTTAACAACGGATCCTTCATTTAAAACCGTGAACCCTCACACCCAGTATGGGGCATCTGTCCCTATATTTGAGCATAGGGAAATAACTGCAACGAGTATTATGGATCTGGCGGTAACTGGCGAAGTGTTGCCTACCTTAATATCTACTCCACTTACTAGAGAGCCGGTTATTTGCCCTGCATCTGAGGAATGTGTCAATCTAATTTCATGGAACATCGCAGGTTTGGCAAACAAGCTACGAGACCCAGTATGGCTTACATTCATTAGCAAATTTAGAATTGTGTGTCTTCAAGAAACTTGGATGGAGAACAAAAATGTCCACATTGAGGGTTTTCTAAGTTTTATTAACCCAGCGGTTGCTTCGACCAGGGGCAGAGCTAAGGGCGGCTTGGCCATTTTTATTAACCTAGGTCTGTGCTGCAATATAAGCAACTGTCACAATGTTAACTTGAATACACAGATGATTGATATAAAAAATGGTAAGAATGTGCTTACATTGGTCAACTTTTATAATGCAATTAGCAGTAACGAAGCTTGTAACATTGCCTCCCTACTTGATATATTGAGCAAAAATGTCTATACTGTATCACGATATCTGTTGTTAGCAGGTGATTTTAACGTCCAACCATGTGGAAACCCAGCGAAGACGCCAATGGGGTCTTTAGGGTGTAATATCGAGGATGGCTTTCACTTTTCCCATAGTAGGGGCGGTAAGAACTTAAACGACTTGGTGAACGAATACAATCTGACTGCAGCCATGTCGTTGGTCCCCGATATAAAAATTTTCGAGACTCCAACCTTTAAAGGACATGGGCAGGGAACCTTTATTGACCATATACTAATGTCTTCGGACGTTGTTCACTGGGTCTCGCATTTCACTATTCTCACTAGTGTTTACAGTGATCATAACCCCCTTCTCTTAAAGTTGGGTGGACCACTTTTAGTAAAACGACAGTCACGCACTGACCATGGCACGCTAAGGTGTGTAAATGGTAGACGTCGCATCAGATGGTCAATGATCAACCAAGATACCCTGTACACGAATATAACCAGTGCATGTGAAGAGGAGCTATCTGTTTGTTTATTGCCTGAATCAAGCCCTGTGAACATTCTGTCCAGGTTCGAGGGGCTGGTCACTAAAATTGGCTCCATGCTCACAGTGCCTACCAAGGGAGATAGTGAGAATAATTCCAAATGGTTCGATCATAACTGCTCAAAGGCAAGTAGGGATCTGAAACAGGCATTAAAATCCAAACCCAGAGACTGTGATCTGATAAGAAATCTCCGCATGGCCTATAGGAAAGCCACAGCTACCAGAAAAAAGGAAATCAAGGCCAATGTTATTGAATCCCTTTTAGACCCCTCAGTGTTGGGGAACAGCAGCAAGTTCTGGCAAATAATTAACAAACCCTTGTTTGACAACCCAAATGACACAGCCCTTGGAACAAACATCTCAGAGGGGGAGTGAGTGTCCCACTTCAGTGCAATTTTTAAGAGTAACAAGCACCGGGTAGACTTTGATGTTTTATCTTCAACTGTGACTCCATTGTGCTTCACAGTACAAGAGACTGTTAGGGGAATACAGGGTCTAACCACCAACAAGGCCCCAGGTCCGGATGGATTGCCACCGGATCTGTTTAAGTCCAGTACCCCTTTCTGGGCTCCGGTTCTTACCGCAGTAATCAATGCAGCGGCGACAACTGGGTGCCCTAGAACCTGGGGTCTTTCTACTATAGTCCCCATTTTTAAGAAGGGCGATCGCAGTAGCCCGTTATGTTACAGGCCTATTTCTTTATTAAATTCAGTAGTTAAAGTGGTGGGGGGCGTAATTCTCAACAGGTTATCCACTTGGGCTAAAGATAATAACATCCTTTCACCCATACAATATGGGTTCAGATCAGGTCATTCGACCATTACGCAGTGCCTGAACCTATATCTTATTCTTAGCAAGTATACACTGGCGAGACAAGGCACTGTCTACATGGCATTTATGGACTTGTCGTCCGCATTTGACTGTGTAGACAGAAGCCTACTCTGGGCTGCTCTGCTGAGAATGGGCGTAGAGAGTAACCTTGTCTACTTCCTCGCTGATCTGCATACAGATACTAGAGCGAACGTCCGTTACTCCCAAGACCTTAATGTAACGGACGAATTTAAAATAAATCGAGGTGTCCGACAGGGCTGCATCTTGGCCCCATTTTTATTTAACCTGTACATTAACGAATTGGAGGATTATCTCCTTAACGTAGAAGCAGATTATCCCTTAGTTGAACGTAGAGGGGTACCTGTACTACTCTACGCAGACGATGCTGTTCTTATTTCAAGAACAGCAATCGGTCTCCAGAAACTTTTAAACTCCTTCCACAAATTCATGGAGTCACGTGGTCTAAGCATAAATAATGCCAAGTCCTTTGTCATGAAAGTAGGCAAGGGTGGTTTGAAAATCGACCATTTTAGTATAAATGGCGAGAAAATACCATCAACCAATTCCTTCTCTTATCTCGGGGTTCTGCTTGACAATAAATTGTCGTGGGGCCCTGCAGTCTCCAATAAGAAGGGAGCAACAGTAAGGGCCAATGCGGCCATCCTTGGCTTTGCAAAAAAAATCGGCAACTGCCCGATGGCCGCATTGCTCAAACTGTACCAAGCAAAAAGCGTGGCTGGTGCCTGCTATGGGAGTGAGCTCTGGGGTTATCGTAAGAGTAAAGACCTAGAGGTCACAGAAAATAACTTTCTAAAAAAGATTCTGAGACTCCCCAGGGGTACTGGGAACTACTCGGTTCACGAGGAGCTGGGGATCCCCTACTTAGGTGATAGAATAGCAGTAAGCCCTGTTATATGCTGGCTGAATTGCTGGCTGAACAATGACATCCCATTAACACATGCTATAATGAAAGAAGCCTTACAGCTAGATGGGAGGTTTAAAATACCGTGGGTGAAGTACATAAAGGACAGCCTAACGGCAATTGACCGACAGGATCTGTTTTATGCCCCAAATTTAATTACAAAATCAGATGTTAGCTTGGTTAAGAATGCTATACTACTGTTAAGAGGTATCGACAGAGAAGAGGTTGAGATGCAGAAGGCCAGTGTTAGGAAACATTTTCTATTAAAAACCTGCTTGCAAATGGAACCTTACCTAACATGGCCTATGTCTAGTTATGAAAGATTTTTGTTAACAAGGTTCCGCTTTGACCTCTTCCATCTTTTACTGGCAGTCCCCAGTGGGGTTCAACGGGGAGAAGTGTTGCCAGCTTGTGGCTGCGACGGAAAGTCTCCACAAGACCTGGCACACTTCCTTTTCATTTGCCCCTATTACTCGATCCCACGGAAATTATACCTCAAACCGTGCCTCAAAAAGCTGAGTTTTTCACAAATTAAACCTGCACTTTATTATTTACAACTACTGAATAGCGATTGCACTTTATTTGTATGTAATTTTCTTAAAAAAGCCATCAGCTTTAGGAAAAGCATGAATGGCTAATTACACTGCAATTTCTTTTTAGGTGATTTTAATACTACAGTTATTTATATTTTTAATCACATGTTGCCCATGCTCGTACTGCCTAAAATATTGTACTGTATACTGTGTCTTTATTTGCCATTTGAAGTGAATTGTTTTTAATGTTATTTTTATTGTGTGTTTATAAATTGTACTTTTATGATTGTAAAATCTACAATCGAATAAAGATTTTGAATTGAATTGAATTGAATTTAATTAAACGGCGCAAACAGGAGTACCAGTGCTCACAGCACTTTTTTTTTTATTTGGTCCCGTTGGACACTGTTTTGTTTCCAATTTATTTCTTATGATAACAAAAAGACAAAAAAAAAATAGTTCTTTTCAGAACTAACTTCACTGGTCAAAATAAGAGCTATATTTCTATGATAGTATGTAAAACTTTCTGGTTTTTTTCTGCACCAGTTGTAGTCTGTATGCATGCGCAGCCTCGTTTCCAAGACCACGCTTCTTTCTTTTTCTTCAAGTTCACCAAGCAAACCTCTCCTCATTTCAAGTATTACATTGCCGCTTTCTTCTCTCGGGCCGTGTGCCTCATCCGCTGCTACACTTTTCTAATATATTAATAATCATATTCTATCTATATTTATTTGAAATGTATTGCCTGGGGCGCCTAACCTTGATTACATACTCCGTCCTCTGCCATTTTAGTCGTTTTCCCTCGTCATTTTTATTATACCCGCCACTTTCATTTTTATTTTACCCCCCGCCTACCTTCTCTGTGATTGCAAACACAACAGTGATGGACAGAATGTGGATCAATGTCACACATTCACCCCAGTCCAAAGATCTGGGCCCAAATCCATCGTTTTTCCACTCCACACTACCCTGGGTTAGACAATGGCGATATGCAAATCAGCGCTGACCCTGTGCCCCATGGGAACAGTCCAGTCCGAACTACAAAAGCCATGTCCTTCCCAGAACGGAAACAAGCATCCGAGGACCGGCCCGGTTTCGAGGTAACACCTCTCATCAGCCCGGCTAGCTTGATTCCAGTGGTGTGGAGTGCCTGGGACTCACGTCTGAGCATCCCCAGTACACTTAGAGCGGTAATTGCAAACACAACAGTGATGGACAGAATGTGGATCAATGTCACACATTCACCCCAGTCCAAAGATCTGGGCCCAAATCCATCGGTTTTCCACTCCACACCACCCTGGGTTAGACAATGGCGATATGCAAATCAGCGCTGACCCTGTGCCCCATGGGAACAGTCCAGTCCGAACTACAAAAGCCATGTCCTTCCCAGAACGGAAACAAGCATCCGAGGACCGGCCCGGTTTCGAGGTAACACCTCTCATCAGCCCGGCTAGCTTGATTCCAGTGGTGTGGAGTGCCTGGGACTCACGTCTGAGTATCCCCATGGACTGTTCCCATGGGGCACAGGGTCAGCGCTGATTTGCATATCGCCATTGTCTAACCCAGGGTGGTGTGGAGTGGAAAAACGATGGATTTGGGCCCAGATCTTTGGACTGGGGTGAATGTGTGACATTGATCCACATTCTGTCCATCATTGTTGTGTTTGCAGTTACCGCTCTAAGTGTACTGGGGATGCTCAGACGTGAGTCCCAGGCACTCCACACCACTGGAATCAAGCTAGCCGGGCTGAAGAGAGGTGTTACCTCGAAACCGGGCCGGTCCTCGGATGCTTGTTTCCGTTCTGGGAAGGACATGGCTTTTGTAGTTCGGACTGGACTGTTCCCATGGGGCACAGGGTCAGCGCTGATTTGCATATCGCCATTGTCTAACCCAGGGTGGTGTGGAGTGGAAAAACGATGGATTTGGGCCCAGATCTTTGGACTGGGGTGAATGTGTGACATTGATCCACATTCTGTCCATCATTGTTGTGTTTGCAGTTACCTTCTCTGTGAGCCATAAGATTTCCTACCACAGACACCACAGTGTTTGTCCTTGGCCTCCGATGTTATCAGACTTGGTCACACGAATACCTAAAAACTAATTTGAAGCGCGTAAGCCACAGCCATTACAACGCATGACCGTCACCACAAAGCCATTACCACGCTTATGCCTTTATCATGCATGGTAAATGCATACTAGTCGTAAAAGCATGCGTGGTAAAGTCATATGCGTGCTAATGGCTTCGTGGTGACGGTCACGCGTGGTTATGACCGCGTTGTAATGGCTGTTTCCCCCCCCCAGGACACTGCAGGAACCGAGTCTGGGCGTGGTGGACTCCAGGGCACCAGGCGGAGGGCCACGCAGCCCCCCCTCACACAATATAGAAAGCTCCGGGGGGGTCGTTGTTTCCGTGCTTTGAAGGGCGTCATTGAGGCCCACACACTATTTTGTAGGGCGGTGGATTTGTACGCGAAAGTGGCGCAAGGGGTTTGTAAATCTGGTACACATTGTTTTGTTTTACTTTGATTTCCTTTCTGTCTTGTAGAGCATCCAGACTAAATATAACTTATTGTACAGCCAGTACTTTTTAACCCTACTCTCAAACGTCTTACCATAGTACTTCAAATTATAAATATTATTTCTATTGTGGACCGTCACCCCCCCAAAAAAAGACGTATATAGGTTTTTTTATTACCTTTTAATCAAAACAACAATAACTGTAAACATAACTTAAAGATAACAATATAATAAACAACTAGAAAAATAACTTAAATAAAACTATATTATAAATAAATTCTAATGTGGACTCCAAAAGACGTACAATAGGTAATCTGCAAAACAAAAGACAATTAGAGTTTAAAATTATGTACATGTGACTAAATGAGGTGAAACATTACAAGTCAAGGTAACACTACAATTTTCAGTGTGACGTGGGCTTGGTACATTTCACTTCTGTTATAGTCCCGCGTTCAAGTGGTGTCTATATGGAAGTGCCTGCGGCGTTACTGACACAAAAGTGGCACAACGGGATTGTAAATAAGCCGATTTGTTTAGAATGCCTTTAATTGGAGGCATTGTATATATAGACCGCTGTGCTTACCTTGCATAAACACTGCGGCCATCAGAGTTCACAACTTGAATTTAACTCTGCTTCTACACGTCAAAGTATATTCAATACGTTGCGGACAATTCAATTGCTGTTGCTCGATATGCTGTGATTGCTTCTGAAGGATGTTTGGTGAAGCAAACAAAAGGACATTTGATTAATCACCGTAAACTGAGTTGCGAAACTCCTGACAAAAGTGAATTTTAATGTGAGTTCTTAACATTCCGTACCTAGACTGTTGCACCCCATTGACTTGCACGATCTGGAGTTGAGAGTTTTTCTTGAAAAGTCAGACACGGATTTACAAGCTCCTTGCGCCACTTTTCCCATGTTAAAAGTGACACAAAAGTGGCGCAATAAGCTTGTAGATCTGTTCCTCAGACTGTTGTAACCTATCTGTTGTCACTGCTCGGAGGTAATTATACATTTCTACACAGTCAAGCTGCTGCACACTCCCCACTCTCTCCTTTCACAGATAATTAGTTGTTGTTTCGGAAACAAAATTCTTTGTTCACCTCGTGCCATAGGCATGATTAAAAGAGGGTGCTCTACGTCTTGAAGCAGGCTTCACTGTAGCCAACAGAATTCACCACTTAAACTCAGGTAAGGTTCTATACGGCACAGTGGACACAGCAGCGTCCATAACTGTAAAAAAGAAAAAAAAACGATGTGAGAGATAGTAAAAAAGAGAGAGAAAAAAGGACATTAAAACGTGGAAGAGACACACACGATGGGTGGGGGGCTCAAGCACTGTTAGCCTAATGGGTATTGCGCACCTGCTGCATACTACATATTCTCTCCTTTCACAGATAAGTTGTCGTTGTATCGGAAACAAGCTTCTTTGCTCACCTTGAGCCATTTGCGTCATTCAAAGAGGGTGCACTACGTGTCGAAGCAGGCTTCTCAGTCTTTGTTACAGTGACCATGCATCATCGCAAAATACACGCACGTAGAGCTTTGTAGGTTTCTTTTGCGGGGGTTTCGTCAATTTTTTAAAACACAACCTGTAAGATGAAAAGGTAGTTAACATTGTGTGTATTTTTCTATGAAAGGAGAGAGGAAATAAGAGAGTGACTAAAAAAAATATTTGCAGCTCACTTTTCTGTCACCGGTGTTTTTCACCACGTGCCGGACATAATGCTCTACATCTAAAAGATAATAAAAGAAAGATGTTATGATTGGTAATTGTTACCATCTTAATGTGCACTTAGATAACATCGCGCTTTCATACACGTTCCTTCTCACATTTATACGAACTATTTGTATAGGTAATATTGCGGACGTTTCAGCGATTATAAAAACGCTCCTGCTATTGGTAAAAAAAATTGTACATGTAAATTGATACACTGTATAGGAGTGCGTTTGTCTAAATCGCTGCGTTGCCTTTTTGTATCTAGTCGGCTACAACCCTTTGACTCCCTTCGATGCGTACCCAGGCCTCACTGCTCACCTTTTCGTGGAAAAGACACTGTCTGCATCATGTAGTCCCGATCTGCAACAAAGAAGTCTCATATATGGTGCAGAGTCTTGATATCTCTATGGCTAACGACATACTCGTGCTCCCATCATCATCTCAGGTTCTTCACCCGCTCAGTGCTTCGGGTACCACTAACTCAGTGACCAAAGAGGCCACGGATGTGGTAGTGGGCCCACTTGTTCGGTAGTTTGGGAACAACTCTAAAATGGCGTACAACATGTGCGCTCCGTCTTTTTTATAAATAGGGTCTTGTATGTAGTGACGGATGCGCTGGATGGGTGTGGTGTGGGTGTATACCAACCATGAGGGAGTGTGTGTGTGCCGATCTGACAACTAGACCTGGAACTAACAAATCACTACAATGGAAATCTGGGCCATGTAGTGTTGTTGTGTTTTCCTGGTAGTGTTAGCGGAGTGGGCTGTACTAACGTATTCAGTCTCGATTAATTTACACCTCCCCCGGGGCTTTTAAATGTTGGGAGGGGGGCCGCCCGGCTCTGAGACACTGCAGGAGCTGGTCTTCGGCGTGGCAGTCTCCAGGGTCTTCGAGGGCTCTGGGCATAGGGTCACGCAGTCTGCCACACACAATACACTATAAAGAAGAGAAAGTGATGAGAGATGATTTCTGACGTGTTTAGGCTTGAGAGCCTGGATAATCATTAAATGGGGTCTGGCAGTGAAGTGCGTACTTATTCAGGAAGAAGCCTTTCGGGGTCTTGCAAAAGCAAGTTATCTTTAATAATTCCCTCTCGCTGCGTGTACATAAAAAGATATCTCATTTACTCATATGTTAAAAACAGAAACTTTCAACACCTCTTTTTGATTGGTTGTGAAGCATTGTAAGAAAACGTATTAGTGACCAATCCCTTTCCTTGCGCAGATTTTGAAAAAAATTTGATTGGCTGTTGTGTACTTACGTCTACCTTCCTCGTGCTAATTTTGATTGCCTTTCTTTTTTGTATGTGACGTTACGATACAGTCACCATGTATGTAGCCCATTTTGTGATGCACTTTATTTTACTATGCGTTTCAAAAACCAGTTGTGGTAGGGTGCTTTTAACTTAAACTGTGTACTGTGCTTACGAGTTTGTTGACTGTAAAAGTATTTAAAAACATTATTCTATTTTCTATTCTATCATAATTGCGCTGACTTTTCTCCTTTGTGTATACGAAACAATTCCCAACAGGTATCAATTCAAGGCAGTTCAATGATGTATGCAATCAGCATTACATAAGCAAGAAACAAGGAGAATCGTGCGGTTTAAGAGCTTGTAATTCACTAGTTCATAAGGGGTGTTCCACATGGAATTACAGTTTAGCAGCACTGTACAGAGGGAATCATGTGACAACCCGAAGGCACTTGGTGAATAGTGATATATACAATTTGGTGAAAGGTGATGGGAGCCTTTTCTTTCTCTTTCTGCGGATGGGGTTGTTCTTCGTTTGGATTCCTCTTTTGTTCCTAAGGTTTCCTCCCAGTTCCATCGCTCTCAGGTGCTGGTATTGCCTGCCCTGTGTTCTGTTCAGGTGGATGAGGATGACTTTCCCTGGTCCTTGCTGGATGTTTGCCCTGCTTTGCGGGTCTATGTGGACCGTACTCGTGCCTTTCGGAGTACTGACTCCCTGTTTGTTTCCTTTGGGGTGGTCTCCAGGGGTTGCTGGGCTTCCACTTCTTCGATTGGTCGTTGGTTGAAGCAGGTTATTGTTTTGGCCTATTCCCTTTCTGGTTCCCCTCCCCCCGCTGGGGTTCAGGGGCGTTCTACACGGGGGTGGCTGCTTCCTGGGCGGAGGTTCGTGGTGTGTCCCTTTCTGAGATTTGTAGGGCCGCTACTTGGGCTTCTGCTAATACCTTTGTTAGACATTACTAGATTCAAAATGTTCTGGGGGATGACACTAACTTTGGTTTGGGGGTTGTTCGGGCTGTGTGTTCCTGATCGCTCCTTTTTTTCTTTGGTACTGTGCTGTTTTCAATAAACTGCAGGGTTTGCTGTGGTTTTGTGTCCTGGTGGTTTGTTGTGTTATAATGGCCGGTTGATGCTTGGGTATTCTCACTTGTAAGTATGAAGGGGACGAGGACAGGAGGGACCTGGGGGTAATGTCCTATTACTTACTGGTAATCTTCATTACTCCGGGTCCCGTTGTCCTCGTCCCCTTCACACCATCCCTCCCTCGCTCCCGGTCTTACCGGCCCTCATCTAGGGCTTGGTGGTTCAGGAGGAATGCTGGGTAATGTACCCTTATGTACTCCCAGTAGGGAGGGGGAGGGGTGTACCAGCATTCCTGCTTTTCTTTTTTCTGTCTGGGAGATAGGTTATCTCACTTGTAAGTATGAAGGGGACGAGGACAACGGAACCCGGAGTAATGAAGATTACCGGTAAGTAATAGGACATTAACAATATGTACTCTCTGAGGAAATGAAAGATAATGTGAGGATGTTTCCGCAGTTCCAAATCATTCCTTTGGTCGTAGTTTCTTCGCCCGTATTGATTCTCTGAAACTAAACTAATCATCCCACCGGAGTGGTTTATATACTTTTTGGTTACTATGGGATCAATTTATTGCTCCTCCCACTATTAAGTCACGTTTTTCAGTTGACAGGTGTTCTCATTTCCACTGTTTTAGCGTATCACGTGTTGATGTAAATGTACCTCTTTCCATACTTTTTAACTTTCGTATAATTTCTAAAGTGCTTTATTTAAACTCGTTTTTATTATTAAAGCATTTCTGTAGGTTACTATTTTTTTAATAGGAGTATTAACATTCATTCCCCTTTTGTTTTTCGACTTATTATTCTAGTAACTTCCCTTTTTTAAAACTTTTTTTAATTCTCTTTATTACCGTATATTAATGTAATCATTCACTCAGTAAGCATCTACTCATGAAGTGAGGCAGGCTTTAGGGAATGCACTGATTCAAAGTGCTATGCATTATGCATTTTGTGGTGTAATAACCTTTACATTTATGCTTCAGGACTACAATTCCCCACTCACTATATGTACCAGGGGTCTCTAACTACTAGCTCGGGAACTACTGGTAGCTCACCAGTACCCTAAAAGTAGCCCTCAAACGTGAAGCCAAACCAACCCAATCTCAGAGATTCTGTATATATTAAAAAAGGTAGTACTGCTCATTTCACTACCCTTAAGAGTTACAGACAGCCAAAGCAATGGTAGGGCCTGTTCATAACACTCAAACACAAACTGTGGTGGCATATGAATTAATCAATTAGGGATGTATAGACCTCACTATTCACCTGTGAGGATTTCCAAGCGCTGGGGGAGAATGTGGCGGGGATTTGTGCAGCTTTCGTCATTCGAAAAGGCAGGTGTTATGGCTCTTCCTGAATGCTTTCAGTGTGGGGGTTCATCTGATGCTGAGGGGGAGTTCTTTCCAGGTCTTGGCCATGATGTACGAGAAGGGTGTGCCTCTTGTCTGGTTATCTCATTACAGAGGATTTCGGCCAAGGTCTGGTCAGAGGAGTGGGCCCCCCTCTGGGCCGCCCATTATAAATAAAAACATTCCCCACAGAATTTGGCCCCCCCGGGGGCTAATTAACAATAAAGCGGGCTTCGTTTTTTTCTCTTCTTTTTCACAGCATACGCTTACCTTACGCGTATACTGCGACCTTAAAAAAAATAATGTTTTTGCATAGGGGGTCCTTATGGGACCCCCTGAGCAGGCCTACGGGGTCAGGGTGTTTCTACCCTTCCCCCTTTGTGTGTTTTTCGCGTTTCTTTCACTGCTTTCTTGTGCCTCAGTTCTACCGAGGCACAAGATGGCTGCCAACACTTCCTGGTTTGGAGTGTTGACAGACAGTCGACAGCCAATTATCATGCAGCTCGTGCTCGTAATGGTACGCACGCTATCCTTGGACAGAACTCGTACGGTACTTTGTCTATAGATAAATCTATGATTTTACTTTAGATTTTCTCAGAAACTACTGAACAGATTCACACCATTTAACAAAAAGCGTAATATGCAAACCAAACTCTACCTTTTTGCCAAATTTGGTTTAATTCCGTTCAGCAGTTCGGGCTGTAGCCCGTCTTAAAGGTCCCTATGGAAAATTGCATGGAGAAAACATGTTTAGGGACCCCCCTTTTTTCTCGGCCCCCGCTTCACAAATCACCCCGAAACTTTCAGGGAAGGAGCGGAGCGGAGCAGGCCATTGGAGAATTTTGCGTGTATTCGTTAACCGGCGCCAAAGTTATTCCAAATAGAATGTTGCGGATTTCCTATGGAAACTAGGTCCTAACTATAACTACCTTCTAACTACCTACTGGCGACCGCCAGTAGGTAATATATTTATATATATATATATTCACTGAAAAAACCATAGGTTTCACACCAGTTATAGTTAGGAATTAGCATTTAAAAAACCTATTAAATTCACTGAAAAAACCATAGGTTTTACACCAGTTATAGTTAGCTGGAAATTTTACTCGCATAAAACCATTGAAATTCCCACGTTATAGTTAGTTGGACTCACTATAACTTGCGCGTGCAATGCACTGCTGATGACGTCACATATTACATCACTCATGACATGGTCAGTGACATCACTCATTACAGGTGTGTGTATGTGTTGGGAGGGGGATGAGGTATATGTGTAGGAGTAAGGTAAATATTTAAGAAAAAGAGAATGAGTCAAGAAGCAAAGGAAGGGAACAGAGGGTAAGTGAAGTAAAGAATAGGGATCAAAAGAAGTTGAATATGAGAGGGTAAATAGGGAAAGGGGAGTAAACATGGAGAATAAGAATAAGTGAGAGAAGCAGAGTAAAAACATAGGAGTGAGGTAGATTGAGAAAATGTTAGTGACCTTAAAGCAAAGGGTGATAACAAACTACATTTTTTTTAGTCATACTTACCATATAATAAATGTAACTTTAATTTTTTTACTACAGTTGGTATCTGTGAAAGAGAGAAGAAAAAATAAGTTATAATTAGTAAAATATGTATTTTAAATTAAAAGATACAAATGAAGAGGTTAAAAATCATAACACTATTTAGAAATAAAGTTAGAGTGAAGAACACAGAAAGGGAAATAAACTAAGGTAGAAGGACAAAAAGAGGGAAAAAGAAATAGAAGGAGAGCAAATTACAAAGAGTAAGGCATATAGATTCACTGAGAAAAAGAGAGAGAAGAACAGAGAAATGAACTGAAGGTAAGAAAGATACTAAAACAATGTGAGTTAGCAAAACTAAATCAGGAAACAGAAGTAAGTAAAAAGATAATGACTGAGACAGAAAACAGTCTAATTAAGGATGCATTTAGAAGAATGAGGAATAGAAGATAACTGAGAGTAAGTGAAGAACAGTCATAGAGTGAAAGGATGAAGGGAGACAGGATAATATACAATGATTGTAGGAAATGGACTGAGGAAGTTATAAGGTAGACACACTAAGAGAAAAACTGAGTGAGGTGGAGTACAATGAGTGAGAAAAGGAAATGAGTAAGTGAGGAAAAAGAAGGAAAGAGAGGAGAAGACGACTACAGTGGTACTGAGAAAAAATAATTTGGTGATGAAAGTAAAGAGAAGGACATTGAAAGAAAGGAAATGAAGGATAGTAATGGAACCAGAGTAAAAGAAATGGGATAAAGAACGATGAGAAAGGAGCAGTGAAGTTGTTGTACAAGAAGTGATAGAAGGTAGATAAACACAAGTGAACATAACACAAGTAGAGTGAGGACATAGAAGTAGTGAACGAAAAACAGAGAGAAGAGGTCAAAAGTAAGGAGCAAACAAAGATAAGCTAAGGAGAGTGGGTGATTTATAGTGATAGAGTGCAATAATACTGCTGAGTGAGTAAACAGGAACTACTAAAAGAGCAAAGGAGGAAAATACGGAAAAGAAAAGAAAAGCAGAAAGACTGAAAGCTGAAAAGTTATGCAAGGGAGAGACGGGATACACACAGTTGAAATGAAAATGAGGGATTGTCAAAGAAGTGGAGTAAGGGAACGGGGGTTACAGAGAGTGAGAGAAAGACATTATAAGTGAGTAAAAAGAGGTGAAAGAGGATGGAAAAATGAAAGTAAATGTCAGAGAATGGAATACAATTTAATTTACACAATCCAAAGTATAAAATAACTTGTACAACATGTTACAAAGTTTATTTTTGCTGTTCTCAGAATATATTGAATTTCACTTAAAAGAGTGAGTTCAAATTACTCATCATATGACAGCGGGAAAAAAAAAACACAATCTAAAAGATTGTGTTTTAAAAAAAAAACTTAGATACTGACAAATCACAAATCTACGCTAATCTTAGATTAACTTACTTTTCCTTGAGGCCAAATACTGTATCATGGTGGTCCTTTTCGCGTTGGAAAGTACTTTGCTGTTCACTTAAAAATCCATTTCATCGACTTTCTAGAAGAAAAGCTTCAAGAACATCTGAAATATTTTCAATATTTTCATATACTCCTTTTTTCAGTCATGACTCTTTACTCATTCCTGCACCTTTCCATTGGCCAAATAGTGTCAGATGTATGAGTATTTGTTCAAATTAATTCTAAGGCACTCTGAAATGATCTTTTTCCCGACGTTCTGAAAGAAAGGCTCTACAATATTTTCACAACATTTAAATATTTGTAAAACCATCTCTGACTCACTCATGTTCATCATTTTGTATAATACTAACCTCACTTATTATGAGATCCAATTACAGTACCTATATGACAAGTCAATTTTTTATATTGCCTGGAACACTTTTACTCAGAATATATTTTTAAACAGCAAAATAACCTTTATAAACTACTCCCGTTTTCATATGCCAATTACTTTTACCTAAATTTTGGCTGTAAAAACACTAGGTATGAATTTATAAAGCCAAAAGGCAAACGTTGTTTGAAAGTCAAATGAGTGTCGTTACATTGGGTCCAACCTTTAGAAGTTTTTAAATAGCATGTGTAATGCCCTGATGTTGTAGAAGGTCCATCATGAAAAATAATAGCTACAGTTGCAAAGGTTCTTCCTGATATCGATAACTGAGAAGCCATGAAATTTTTAATAGAAGTTGTCAATTTAGTTCCATCAGGTCTACATCGTTGGAACATTAAAATGGCATAGTGACCATAATTTTGTAGAAATAATGTGGACAGCATTGTATACTTACATTGGGTACACACCATATTGTGATCAGCTGCTTTAACTAGATTATTAAAAGGCACTGATTTGCAGTCTGGTAAAGTCAAATATATAAATCTTTCACTGTCTATTCTAGTAGTACTTGATGAAGCACAGTTATCACAGTCATGTTGCCATTGATAAGAAAGATTAAAAAGATTTTTTATATCTACTCCTTCATCTTCCAATACATCAAACATATACATTAAAAATTCCTGACAATCCTGCTGAATTATCTGTGAAAATTGATTTTGACCTGAACATATGTCTACAAGATTCCTAATTTCTGAAACACTTTCTATTTTTCCTCTATCACTACTACATTTCTCTAACACAGAATTCAATAAACAGCACAATGTTTGTTCCCGATTTTCGACAATCTGTTTTTGTAAATTTTGAAGAAAAAAAACAACATTAACTACTACATTAGCATAACAGTTGACACCAGAACTGTTTTCAAACTGAAATCCAACAACATCTTCAACAGAATCATTTTTTTTTCTGCTTACAATTACAGTTTCATCTATTTTTTGTCTTTTTGCTACTACCTTACTGCAATTACTCTCATTTCTTCTTTTTCGGCCTACCACACGTTTTTCAATCAGAGGATATTGAGGCAAATGTGGAGCATACTCTCTTCTTAACCTATTGTATTCTTTAACACAATCTAGATCAGCACAAATCTTTGTTTCATCACACTCAATCAAGTACAATCCTGATAATGTTCTGACTCGTGATAATGCCACATATGACATACCCTCTTTAAACACAGAACTTCCAATGTTCACCAAAGCACTATCTACACTTAAACCTTGAGATTTATGAATTTCACTGCATATGCCAAACAAACAGGAAACTGTTTTCGGCGAACATATAAGTCTTTCACAAGCAAAAATCTAGCTGAACAACGAAAAATGTGTTCTATTTCATCAATGCCATCAAATTTAATTTTTAAAATTTCAATTCCATCTCTATTTTTGTAATTCACAAAACCAACAACATGACCCATTGCTCCATTTACCAGACCTCTTTCAACATTTAAATTCCTTCTCAAAATAATACAACAATTTAAACACACATTCAGAGTCTTTTCAAAACCAGCAGTTTTAGATATAGTCTTCTCCAATGAATCCAATTTTGATTTCAAATTTTCTGACAAAATAATTGTTGCTCCCATATGCTCTATTTTATCTATAGCTTCCAGTTTCACTATCTCTTCATTTTCTAACTTCAGCATTTTGTTGTTGAACATGGAACATTCTTTCAGAGTAGGCATCAAACATATGGCAGATTTCTTCTCGTTAATTTTCTTAAAAAAATTCTCTGGAAGAATGTTTTCATTTGGGTACAAATTAGAAATTAACCGTCCATGTAAAGCTTCTTTCCCTTGTTGACTTATTTTTCCTACTCTTACATCTTGTAAAATATTTTTATAATCTTCATCCTTTGCCTGCCGCATATTTTTAAGCAGTTCTGCATATTTGAAGTTTAACCATATATTAACGTTTCCAATGCTTCCTAGGCACTTCCTGGTATCTTCATGTGTGAGCATTTTGAACACAGGTTGTCCTTTCACTGGAGTCAACTGCAGAAGATCTCCAAAAACAATAATATGTTTTCCTCCAAATAAAACATCATAGTCTGTTCTAAGAATTTCTTGCATTCTCAAATGCACAAAAGCAAGCATTATATTTGACACCATGCTTACTTCATCAATGATAAGAAGTTTCATTTTCTTCAGGACTCTCGAAACTTCGGAACACGCATCTCCAGATAGCTTGTGATATTGCAATTTGTTATCATGCTCCACTGGCAGCATCAGTAAACGATGTAAAGTAATCCCTTTAATATTATGTGCTGCCAGCCCAGTTGGAGCGGTAACAACACAAGACAGCGGTGATTCAGTCCTTTTCTGCAGATAAGATGCAATTGCTTTAATCAGAAAACTTTTTCCAGTTCCCGCTTCTCCACTCACGTACAGTTGGACAGGCTTAAATGATGTACATGAGCACTCTTTCTTCTCATGACTCAATCCATGTTCAACCTGTTCTGTGACTTCGTCATATATCAGTTTCTGCTCAAGGTTTAATTGTTTCACCAAATCTTCTAAATGAATTACATCCTCTTGAGCTTGCTTCATAGCTCTTTCCACTTCATCCATGGCAGTGGCAGCTTCATTTTGGATAATTGGTCCTCCTAGTGGATCCTGACTCAATGAAGCAGAACTCTGACTGCCTTGAGAACGATCTCTCGCAATCTCTGCAGCAATTGTTGATTCTTGCTCTATTTCTTCATTCAACATTTGCAGATAATTTGGAAAAACAGGACATTCTATTGTATCCTTCGTAGCATTAAAAGAGTCTTCATAACAGAGAAAATCTCCAAGTAGTTCCTCTTCTTCTCGCCATGGTTTAAAGAGTTGCAAAAGAGCCTAATAGTAAAATTCTCTTTTATCTGGATTTTCACAACTCAATTTTCGATGATTAATCATATGACCTTTTTTCTGTTTCACTAGACATCCTTCACATCCAATGATTCCATATATTCCATTATTGATATCTTCTCTGATGTTTCTTTTATAAATATATCTTTGCAGAACTTCATAGAGACAAACGTTCTCAAGGTGAGGACTTCTATTTGGATAGTATGTATCCAACATGTTTGTCTTCAAAATATCTGTACTTTCTGGTTCTTTCTCAGCCAAATACTCTATCTCTTGTACAGATTTCAAAACTCGATTTCGTGTTGCAGCAAGACCTAGACTCACCCAAATGATGGTTCTAGATTTGGCATAGAGACTTGCTGACGACAATCGATCAGAACATTCATATGCTCCAATTTCTCGATGCGACAACATCTTCAGACTGTAACTGTACAATTTCTTGCTTAGGCTCTTTTCATGTGAAATGTCCTCCCACATTTCCTTCAGTTCTGTCTTTTCTTTTTTTGTGATGTAAGACGTCACATATCGAGCTACAGCAATTGAGTTGTCAGCAACGAATTGAATATCCATGTTAGCATTCCACATGGACAAAATCACTGGGTTGTAGTCATTGATGTACTTGGACTCTTCGTTTCTTTTTAAATTGTATGTATTTTTTGGTGATTTTCTCGTCACAGTATGTCGCAGAGAAGACATTAAATTATTTACTCTTCCTTTAGAAATCACTGGTCGTGGAAAAGCGAAACGACATTTTGTGTAGAACTTGTCCTTGTTTCTATATTTTCGACGACAGTACTTTCCACAACGATGGGATTGAAAGCGTAAAACTTGTTGCCTTAAATTGTTTTCTTCGGTAGTTTTCGGAACAGCACATGTTGAATACTTTTCAATGAAGCTCATCACTGTCTCATCTGAATCTGTTCCAAATTTTGGTGCATCTTTAATCCATAGCAGCATATGTATGTGAGGAGCACCACTTGCTTGATACACCTTTCTCCAAAAGAAATCCAAAACCTCTCCAAGGGGAGGATTTTTTTTGTTGGTAATAAAAGACATCATAGCTTCAAATCTATGATTGAAATATCTGCATACATTCACTGGATCCAAAGAACACAGTTCTCCAGGTGTTTTGAATTCTATATTTTGTATATTACTTTTGGCCTCTCGTAGAAATTGAAGTAAGTCCTCCCATGCATACTCGGCACAGCTAAGAGTGAGGAACCATGTAGGAGTTCCTAAGTTTCTTAGCATACATTTCAATTCCCCATGGCGACAGTACCAATACTCATTTGTACCACGCTGACATGCCATGAGATTGATTAGATGAGATTCTAAAATATTATCTTGCAGATTCACTTTCTCCATAAAGTCCCTCGCCGAAACATTTTGCAGATGTGCTCCACTTTTCAGAATATGGTTTACTGCATAGGAAAGCCCAGACAAGTCACTTTCATACAGTAGATGAAACAAATAGGGAATGCATTGACGAAACCTTGCATCTTCAGCATATAATCTTATAGTTCGATATTCAGATGCAGGAATTTGAAGTGGTCGATCGTCATATCGTCCACCTCGACCTGTTGGAAATAGCTGAGGAAAACAACGAGCTTCCAAACTTTCTTCCCATACACTAATGGGACTTCCTTTTGCTGTTTTCATTTGAAACAATTCAATTGCATTCCCCATTACTTCTTTGGAATGCAAAGGATGAACAGTATAATGTTCATATATTTCTTCACTTCTAGACACATCAACTTTTTCAATTTGGCCGCCTGAACAATCACTGTCTTCATCTGCAGCTTTTTCCTCTGCTGCAACACATACATCTTTGTAGTACTCATTGTTTTTGACTAAATACAACGTTGCCTTTTTGACTTTCCTAACATCCACTAAATCTTGCCAAATTTTTTTACTCTTTGTTGGAACCCCATTAACTAGAATAACTAAAGGTTCCTCTTCTACATTTTCTATACCAATTGTATCAATATTTTTTTTCAAATCTAGGGGCAAATAAACAACTCTTCCCATTAATCCTCTCTGCAAATCTGTAGGAGGCAATTTCCCTATCTTAGGCTCCATGCGAACAATTGCCTGAAAAGGATGGTCACATTGAATCAGAATAGACTCATATGTATTTAAATCCATCAATTCACGGGGAATGTCTACCAACTACAGATTATTATGAACAGCTCTAGCAGGCATTCTGTTTTGATTTAATTTATCATAACAATATTTACAAATACGCTGATCAGAACTCAAATCAAAACAATTCTCCACCCACAAATAAGTTGCTAAATCTTTCCACTCATAATTATCCATCTTTTCACTTTTTGCATATAAATCAACTAACCTAGTCTGAATCTTATAATGAGTCCGTCGACAACACACACAAGTAAAATTCGGCCTTTCACTTGATTTCACCTTAAAACTGGTAATTTCCTTCTCAAACTTTTCTGTATTTAAAATCTGTACATTGTCTTCCACATTACCTTGAATGCTGTCTCAATTTCTACACTGTCCTCTTTTTCACAAAAATAACAAATCTCAATTTCTTCACAAATCTTCTTCACATCTAATTCAGTTCCATGCAAAAGAGCACTGTTTAAATGTTTAAGCTTAAGTGCGGGACTTTTTGCATAATACAACATTCTCACTAATTTCCTCATTTTGGTATGATGCACTGCTAACATCCTAAAATGATGAAAAACACTCTGACAGACTTTTCTAGAAAGACAAGCCAGTGAATGGCCTTGCAAACCTGTGATTCCTCTCACTCTGCAAGGATCTAAGTCTTGCAACAACTTCACTTTCTGCTTTATACTTTTCTTACTATATGTACGTAAGAAATTACAAAACAAATCAATTGATTCCTGTCGCACATTACAAATACTACTACACTTCCAAGTGTACACTGGACCCTTAGTACGTCTCCCTAAAACTCCATCAGATAACACCTCTTCTGGTTCTCTAGGCACAAGTTTCTCTTTTTCAATCGGACAACCATCTTTCACTTCATACGCTCGACCACTGGTGTCAACTGCATGCACTAAATCATTCTCCTGGAAGTAACTCTCCTCATTAAAAAATGGCTCACAACTTGAACTGTGCATCCATTCTCCAGAAAAAACTTTACAAAAATTAGTCCGATTAATTACTCTTTTCCATCTACTGTTTGATTTGAAAACATCAATTGTCTTGCTAAGTGTCCTAATTCTATTGATTATTATAATAAATAATTTTTTCTTAACTTCAAAAGCCTGATCAACAATCTTCTCTACACTTTTCTTTTTCTTATAAAAAGCAGCTCTCTGTTTACCTTTCCTAATGTTTTTTAACAAATTTAAAACCACTCTATTGCGAAACATTCGTCTACGAATGTCTCTAAACTGATTCTGCCTTCTATTCCTATACATATTATTTTCGCCTGCTCCAGTTTTAGGATTCTTTGAAGTTCTCTCCTTCCTTTTCAATTTTACTCTCTCATTTTCTTTTTCTACATGCTGTCCATCATTTTTTTGGGATGTACATATATTACGTAAAAAAGACTTAGTTGTCTTACCAGGAGCTTGGTTCCTGTTTTTTGAAGTATTTGTTGTGGAAGAGTGCTGTAATTCCGTTGCTGTTTTTGATTTATCCCGGTTACGTTGTTTCCTTGTCCTTTCCCTTGTGGGCATCTTTGCTTACTCTTCAAATAACGATTTCAATCTGTGTTAAAGAAAAAAGTAGCACATTATAGACCACTATTACCAAACAACAAAGCAATGACAAAAAGCAAACTATCTATACAGGGTTACAGATCAGGTGAGAATTCTCCAGGGGTGCACAAAAGGTGAGGCCTGTATTGCAGAGTATAGTGGAAGACAGCTCTGTCCACAAGTACAAAGAAGATGAGACCTATGTCTAAGTCCACTGCACTCTTACACACAGGCTTCACCACCTATGCTTCCCGAGAAAGTATTGAGTTATATAGTTATATAGAATTGTATTTTATAAAATTGTGAAGCTCCATGTGCAAGCGTTTGCCTCAGTCTTATTCCTGTTGTGAGGCAGGTGCAAGATTTTGCCTCAGTCTTATCTCTGCTGTGAGGCAGATGATTGTAAATAGGATCTGTGCTGTGTTTCCTAAATGTGATGTCAAAAACGATTTTGGGGAAAATAAATGGTTTTTACATTTTTGAGTATAATGTGGAGCAAAGGTTTAAAAAATGACCCATCTACCTACATGCGTCAATTTTTAAATATGGGGCAAAAAGGTACTTGTTTGGGCTTTCCTGGGGAGCGTAGGTGGTGAGGCTTGTATCTAAGAGTGCAGTGGACTAGGCTTCATGAAGCATATACCTGTCTGCATTCTTAGACGCAGGTGTCAATTTGACTGTTTACAATGATGTTACCTGTGTTTTAAATCAGTGTAGGAAGCATATTGAGTTTGTTTGCATAGAGGAATTGTATTTTGTAAAATTGTGAAGCTCCATGTGAAAGCGTTTGCCTCAGTCTTATTCCTGTTGTGAGGCAGGTGCAAGATTTTGCCTCAGTCTTATCCCTGCTGTGAGGCAGATGATTGTAAATAGGATCTGTGCTGTGTTTCCTAAATGTGATGTCAAAAACGATTTTGGGGAAAATAAATGGTTTTTACATTTTTGAGTATAATGTGGCGCAGAGGTTTAAAAAGTGACGCAGAGGTTTGAAAAGTGACGCATCTACCTACATGCGTCAATTTTTAAATATGGGGCAAAAAGGTACATGTTTGGGCTTTCCTGGGGAACTTAGTTGTTGAGGCTTGTATCTAAGAGTGCAGTGGACTAGGCTTCCTGAAGCATATCCCTGTCTGCATTCTTAGACACAGGTGACAATTTGACTCTTTACAATGATGTTACCTGTGTTTTAACTCAGTGTAGGAAGCATATTGAGTTTGTTTGCATAGAGTAATTGTATTTTGTAAAATTGTGAAGCTCCATGTGAAAGCGTTTGCCTCAGTCTTATTCCTGTTGTGAGACAGGTGCAAGATTTTGCCTCAAAACACCTGTGTCTAAGAATGCAGCAGAGATAGGCTTCATGAAGCCTAGTCCACTGCACTCTTAGACACAAGCCTCACCAACTACGCTCCCCAGGAAAGCCCAAACAAGTACCTTTTTGCCCCATATTTAAAAATTGACGCATGTAGGTAGATGCGTCACTTTTTAAACCTTTGCGCCACATTATACTCAAAAATGTAAAAACCATTTATTTTCCCCAAAATCGTTTTTGACATCACAATTAGGAAACACAGCACAGATCATATTTACAATCATCTGCCTCACAGCAGAGATAAGACTGAGGCAAAATCTTGCACCTGCCTCACAACAGGAATAAGACTGAGGCAAACGCTTTCACATGGAGCTTGACAATTTTACAAAATACAATTCCTCTATGCAAACAAACTCAATATGCTTCCTACACTGATTTAAAACACAGGTAACATCATTGTAAAGAGTCAAATTGACACCTGCGTCTAAGAATGCAGACAGGTATATGCTTCATGAAGCCTAGTCCACTGCACTCTTAGATACAAGCCTCACCACCTACGCTCCCCAGGAAAGCCCAAACAAGTACCTTTTTGCCCCATATTTAAAAATTGACGCATGTAGGTAGATGCGTCACTTTTTAAACCTCTGCGCCACATTATACTCAAAAATGTAAAAACCATTTATTTTCCCCAAAATAGTTTTTGACATCACATTTAGGAAACACAGCACAGATCCTATTTACAATCATCTGCCTCACAGCAGGGATAAGACTGAGGCAAAATCTTGCACCTGCCTCACAACAGGAATAAGACTGAGGCAAACGCTTTCACATGGAGCTTCACAATTTTACAAAATACAATTCCTCTATGCAAACAAACTCAATATGCTTCCTACACTGATTTAAAACACAGCTCTAACATCATTGTAAAGAGTCAAATTGACACCTGTGTCTAAGAATGCAGACAGGGATATGCTTTATGAAGCCTAGTCCACTGCACACTTAGATACAAGCCTCACCACCTAGGCTCCCCAGGAAAGCCCAAACATGTACCTTTTTTCCTCATATTTAAAAAGTGACGCATCTATGCGTCATTTTTTAAACCTTTGCGCCACATTATACTCAAAAATGTAAAAACCATTTATTTTCCCCAAAATCGTTTTTGACATCACATTTAGGAAACACAGCACAGATCATATTTACAATCATCTGCCTCACAGCAGGGATAAGACTGAGGCAAAATCTTGCACCTGCCTCACAACAGGAATAAGACTGAGGCAAACACTTTCACATGGAGCTTCACAATTTTACAAAATACAATTCCTCTATGCAAACAAACTCAATATGCTTCCTACACTGAGTTAAAACACAGGTAACATCATTGTAAAGAGTCAAATTGACAACTGCGTCTAAGAATGCAGACAGGTATATACTTCATGAAGCCTAGTCCACTGCACACTTAGATACAAGCCTCACCACCTAGGCTCCCCAGGAAAGCCCAAACATGTACCTTTTTTCCCCATATTTAAAAAGTGACGCATGTAGGTAGATGCGTCACTTTTTAAACCTTTGCGCCACATTATACTCAAAAATGTAAAAACCATTCATTTTCCCCAAAATAGCACAGATCCTATTTACAAACATCTGCCTCACAACAGGGATAAGACTGAGGCAAAAGCTTTCACATGGAGCTTCACAATTTTACAAAATACAATTCCTCTATGCAAACAAACTCAATATGCTTCCTACACTGAGCTAACACAGGTAACATCATTGTAAAGAGTCAAGTGTATTTCTATTAAACATGCACACATTCTTTATTGCTTTTAAAAAATTTAAAAACCATTCATTTTTCCCAAAATCGTTTTTGACATCACATTTACAAAACACAGCACAGGTCCTATGTACAAGCATTCCATGTCACGACTAAAACTTCACAATTTTACAAAATACAATTACTCTATGCAGTAAAAACTTTTTACCAAGCATTATCAAAAAGCATGACACAAAGCAACATTAAAAAACCACAATTTGCTTCCAAATCTTCTCCATAGAGTATACAAGTCTCTATGTATATTAAATGAATCATAACTCACCTTTACAAATATTTTAGGAGATTCAGAACAGTGTCAGATACACACACCAATATTTCTTTAGCAGAGCAAAAGGTATGTTCTCCAGACACTGCAAACCATAAAGGCACAGAAAACCTCTAATTCTACACACATATTGCTCATGGTAACCAATCAAATCTCTTCCCTCTGTATTTTCAAACCAACACCCTTCCCCCCCTCAGCCCTTTCTACCTGTTACCATAGCAACTCCCTCCTCACTGAGCTCCCAGGGTTAAAAGTTTATTCTACAATGTTGCAAATCACCTCATCAAGGATGTTTGACCTGCGAATACACCAGCTTTTCTGGTGCAAGGTTTCTGTCAGGACCCTACCAGCTGCTCATGCCCTTTGCAGTGTTAAATTAGGCAAAACGGTTCAAGGGGACCATAACTTGTATTCATGGTCTGACCTGGTGAGGCTCAGGAGAATGAAGATGGCCACCCACGTGCCCACAGCACAGTTCGGGTTAGCCGTCTAGTTTCCAGAGCGTGTCAGCGGGAAGACTAGGTGATGCGCGAGCGCTCTACCAACTGCGCACTTCACCGCCGTCAAGAGTCTGAGAGGACGTTCGGAGCTGAGAGGTTTCCAGTCATCTAAAGAATTGAATTACGGAGTATAGTCTGGTCGAGGAGTGTTAGTAGGTGACTCGGCGCGTACATTCCAGCGCGAGTCCGTTTTCATAAGTGCCGATAAATTTAGGTTGACTCAGCGCAGATATTCCCAGCGCGAGTCGGCTTTTCAGTCAGAGGTTTGCCGGAGAGTCAAAGAAGTTCAATGCTGAAAGGAGCCGTCTCTGGAGGAGAAGAGTGTCGGTTTATCAGCTGTGCAGAGAGAGACTACCATAGGAGTTCGAGTTCCTTCTAAGAATCAGCACAACAAACAGAGCTAAGTGAATATACAAACATTGAACAGTAAAAGTATTAGAACTTACCTGAGCATATTTACTGTGATGTAGTGACCTGGAAGTAAAGTAATATAAGAAGATATATCAATATCCTGAGGGAATGTATACAGACATGTTTCAGTCAATTAAAACTTAAAGGAATACCAATAAATAATACTTACCAAGAGTGTTGAAATCAGCAACTAGATTGAGACCTGCAAGAATAAGAACAGTGTCAAAAGAATTTGTCGCAGATAGAAGCAGCACACACAAAAGTGATAACAGACCCCAATTAGAAGATGATTCTTCCAGTTAGTGAAGTAAGTGCACTTACTTAAAATAAAACCATAGTGATAGTGTAGACAATGAGAATTAGGTGCTAATGTGTCTTTTACCTTTTAATAGTAACAACTAATTTGAAGAGGAAATAAAAAGGTCAACGTGAAGCAGAAGAGGAGCAAAAGTCCAGTCTAGTCAGGGTGGGTGAGAAATATAAATTATAGTCAGATTGAAGAGTAGATTAGAAGTGGATAAGTGAGTAGTTATTTAATTATGTATTAATTTACAGGTTCCTGAGAATATAAGAGTACGTCCGCGAGTAGCTGACAGAAGGAACCAAGTCTGGACCAGTCTCTTCTTTGTTTATTATTTTATCCAATTCCCCCGTCCCTTGAAGTAATGATTTGGGGATTCTGTTAAAAGATCTCCTAGCATTGCTAAGAGGGGTTTGGGATCTAGCATCTCTGTTCCCGTGCAAGACCCGGTAAGACCATATTACAATCAGTTTGAAGTTCTGACAGAGTGAAGTGCCCAAGTTGCCTTTGCACCTGAACAGAGATGGCGGAAGGAATTGATGTACAATCCTTAGGGACCATTTTAGATGCAATACAAAAAGAATTAGGAGCAGTCAGAGAAGAAAATCGTGCCCTTAGGCAGGAGGTGATCAGCACTAGGAAGGAGACTGCAGAATTAGCGTTGAGATTAAGACAGACTAGTAGTTTAGAGAGGGAGGCGATGAACCCTGTACTGGAAGCAGCAAATAGATCAACCACTCAGGTCATTCATTCCCTATCCCCAGTTATACCCTTGGCAGCCCCAGAGAGATTTAATGGGGATCCACAGAAGGCGCAAATATTTCTCTCCCAATGCTCTTTACATTTTTTGTGCCGCCCTTCGATATTCCCTGATGCGCAGTCTAAAGTGGCTTTCATACTTTCATATCTGAGTGGAGATGCAGCTTCGTGGTCAATGCCCCTAGTCACCCGGGATGATCCTTTGTTGAGAAATTTCGAGGAATTTAAACAAGAATTCTTGCGGATATTTGATAGACGGAGAATATCGCAAGTGGTAGATAATGAACTACTAGACCTTCGGCAAGGAAATCGAGATTTGATAGCGTATCTGGCCCAGTTCAACAAGCTGGTGGTGGAGACTGACTGGCCAGAGAGCAAGAGAGCCGCAGTGTTCTATCGTGGATTACGAGACGAATTGAAGGATACCTTGGCTCAGATTCCAAACAGACCAACAGAGATTTCTGCCCTCATAGATTTGGTCTTAGAGATTGATTTCCGTCAGGGGGAAAGAAGAGGAGAGAAGAAAAAGGACTATAGAGCTATAACCCCTAGATTCGATAGAGCTAGATCCGAAGTTTTAAGAAGCTCTGATATCCCTTCTGGATCAGAACCAATGCAGATTGGAACAATAAGAGGACCTTTGTCCAAGGAAAAGAAAGACAAGAGAAGAGCCAGTAATTTGTGTATGTACTGCGGAGCCAGTGGGCATTTTGTTACAAACTGTCCGAAGAAACCAAAAAACACCTTCAAGCCGAAGGAAAACTAATGGCACCACCTGTGGATGGAGTTGAACGGGTGGGTGCGATTACAGAGGAGACTCCAACGGATCATCAAGTAGCAAACACGCTACAATCGGCGGCCCCGCATTTAAACTTGTCTATGGAGGTGAGGTTCAGGGAGACAATTCTGACAGATGTATCAATTATGATCGATTCAGGAGCCACTGGTAACTTCTGCGACTTAAGATTTGCAAACAAAATGGGCATCCAAGCCATCCAGAAGATTAGGAGTGAGGCTGTCAGGGCAGTGGACGGGACAAACCTTTCGTCGGGGCCGATAGTGAGTCACACAGAAATACTTCAACTGATTTCCAGTGATGGGCATAAAGAAAAAATTCAATTTAACCTAATTGATGCTCCACAATTTCAATTGATTCTTGGTCTTCCGTGGCTTACGGAACACAATCCAACGATCAATTGGAGTTCTAGAACCATCGTGATGGTGTGGAAAAGTAAATTTTGCCATGTTCTGTGTCCCTACGCCTCATCCATCATATGTTATGTGTGCATGACCAATATGCATATGTTATTCCCCATGTCCGATTAATGACGCAATTATAGTTGTGTCCACCTCTAGTATGCCAGTTTCCAGTCCTCGTGAATACTACGAATATCAGGCCTATGTAAAGTAATGTTGCCACGTTTCTCAGTGTGCACGTTATTCCATTATAAAGTCCCCGTTTCTAGGCCTCAAAAGGGCCTGGACATCAGATTCAGCTCCTGTCTCCTGAAGCCTCGCTGAGGAACGATACAGCCCCCACCTGTATCCTCGACCTTTCACTTACTTCCTGCCTCGCAGTGCCCGGTGCAGCTTGGCTCTGCCTCTGAGTCTGCCAAAAGTATGTTATAGTTCCAGTTATCAGTTCAGTCCTCCTTCTTTGCATTCCTAAGCTACTGAACTGCATCAATAGTTTCCGTCATTGTCTAGCCTTCTCGTCTCCACGTTAGAGAAATACTGTATTTAATGGTCATTTAATATTCTTCATCACGCACTACATGTAGAATAATGCATGGTCCAGTCTTAGAGTCAAGTTAGCTTTTCCCCTCATGACTTCTAGTTTATATCAACATGTTCCCTAAACATCAGATACTAGATAGGGTTTAGGTACATGTCGCTCCGACCCTCCAGACTTTAGTCTCTGCTCCTAGCACAGAGTTCACAGCCCCCAGCTTCTCCTAGTGATACGTCATTGCCAGTTTGCGCGCACCATCAGGTAGAGGTCCCGGCTCTTTAGGTAGCCCCCTCCAATGTTTCCGCCCCATTCATGACATATTCTGTTTCGTTTGCACCACATGTCTATGTATACGCCCAGTTACACCTACTTTTACTCTTATCTTTCGCGACTGCTACGCGTCACGCCTTCTGCTCCACCCACTGCTACGCCTACTGCAATGTAATACTATGTGTTTGCGTTATGTATATAAGTTCATGCATTGTTATTAGAAGCTAGCGCGCTCATCCCAGACCCAGCCCCAGCAGCTGCTGGGCCCCTGTTCCTATGCAGGTTGTCCTGTTCCTGTCCTTATGCTGTATTAAACCTGCAAAACTCCTACTACCTCGAATCTTGACTCTTATTTATTGAGCTATCTGTTATGATATTTGTCTAGTCAAAAATAGGGTATTATTTATTTATTTACTACATAATGGCGCCCGAATAGGGACCTGCCCTTTCCCCACGCGTCGGTGAAGCCACGCCGACCCCCTGACCCTCTGCAGTCGTGACGGAACCATACTGGCCAAGTGCAGATATTTCTGCTTCAAGTATCCCTCAGGCCCACGGAGGAGACGGAGGAGGCGGTCCAGCATCCAAACGAGACGGTGGAGGAACGCGGCGAGTCCCGACCAGAGCCCAAGCCAAGAGTCCAAGGTCCGAGGTATCCGGAGGCCCACCCGTAACTGAAGTCCGAAGTTCGTCGTCCGTCGTCGTCATCAGTCCAGTCCAGCCCGAGGCCTTCCGTTCCGTGCTGCCCGGTGAGTACCATTGCTGGGGTAGTATCTAGACAGGACCAATCTAAATTGACTCCTGGTCCGTGGGTTGGTGGTACCCAGACTCACAAACGAAGTGTTCACCTAGGTGGATACGGGTCTTGATGCGTCCCTTTATGGGACCGGTATGTTCCGTACTGTTACAGCAGTGCATCCAGTAACTCTAGTCTGTTCCGTTCTCGAGAAAATTCTTGTATTTCTGTTCTCAGTATTCCAGGTAATATTCTGTTCGAACTGTTATGTTATGATATCGTTTAATGTATTTTCAATGTCGTGGTATGCCTGAATTGTTTTCCCAATTGTTATTGTTCTTTGTGTATTGTATTGTGTTCCGATTCAAGTTTACAATGCCGCTCTTTTCCAAGTTACGTCAGTTAAAAACTAGAAAGGGTTTATTAGAAGAAGCAGTTCCTGTTCCGCCGAGGGACAGTCCAGGTCATTTTATGTATCAGAAACATGGCATAAGTGCCATATTGTATCTAGATTTATGGGTAGAGTATACCAAACAGTTAGAAGAAAAGTATAGATGGCCTGTATCGGGTACATGGGATGCCGAATGTATCATGCGAGTAGAAGAAGCATTATGGAAAAAGAAAGCCAGACAGTCACAGAAAGATGCCATCGAGTTATGGCGTAAAGAAGCGCATAGAAGAACCGAAAAGGAAGTCAGAAGGTCAGAGTTAAGTAGAGAATCCCAAGAACGAGCCCAAGAAAGAGAATTAATCGAGATAGGTGAACAAGTCAAAGCCGAACAGTCAGACAGACAGAGGCATGCCCTTATTAAGGGTATGTATCCTCTTCTTGCCGAGGGCTTGCCAAAAGCGACCCCAGAGGCATCCAGTAATTTCCCGCCACCATTAGTTCCGACCAAGCTACGTCACAAACAGACCGCAGCTGATATTTTTATTTCGTCCTATTTGGACGACACAGTCCCAGAATATGCAAATCCTGTTCGCGCTCCGCCAGTCCCTGTAAATCAGGCACTTCCCGCTCTTCCAGACACCGGAGTACCTGCTACGGTACCCCCGGTCCAGCCAGCATTTCAACTTCCCGCTCCGCCACGAAGAATGTCCGTCGATGATTCTAGTTTAGGGGCCGCAGGAGGAGGTCCTCCTCAAACCCCGCCGCCACACAAGCGTTTAACGTTAGCCGAATTACATGCACAAGCGTCACAGCGTACGCCTAGACATCAGACTATAGCAGAAATAAGAAAATCCCTTGCCGAATGTGTCTATGATCCAGTCCCAGGCGAGGATAATATGGTTTTATATTCGTTCCGCTTAAGAAAGGTGGCCGAGTATCTAGTCACCTTACCGAATATGAAAGAAGATCTAGACAGAATATATCGTTTCATCCGTACAGGGGATGATCCAGAAAGTATTAGTGATGCCATGTCTCAAAGGAAAGCCGAGATCCAGCTCATGATATTAAAGTTTCTGATTAATTGTCTAATAAGAGAACAAGATTACCCGTCTAAAGATTCTGCCGAAATGAGAATCCTGACAAGGTGGAGTGATAATATAGCCGAGGGTAAGCACAAGACCGTCGGTGCCATGGAAAGTATGTACAAGAAAATCCGTAAAGAAATAATAAAGATACACGAACAGCGTAAAGCAGCACAAGTAAGCGAGAAAGAAAGTATCTCCGATCCTGAAGAGGAAGACGACGAGAATACCGCCAGAATAGCGTACGTAGGAAAACCCAGATTTCCAGATCGCCATTTACGTCTAGAACACAAGTCTATTTTCCATCATTCAGCACCAGAACAAGGTTCTCTAGAACAAGTATTTCAAGCTACCGATCACATTCTGAAATCACGAATCGGTTATAGTGAGTTAAGTACCATGCATGAACAAGAAATAGCCCGATCAGCAGTCCGATGGATTACTGATTCTACCACTTTTCCAGACGAAATAGTGGCACAAATGTTTCTGAAATTGCCCCCAGCCGAGCAGCGACTGGTGGGTATGTATATGATCCAGCACCTCATTACTCTGTATGAGGGTCAACATTCTGATCCAGGCCCGTTACATGATATCCTGAACGAGTTACTCCAGTACAAATGGAGAGGTCTAGGTACCGATTTAATTAGTGTCATTTTAGAACAACGTCACAAATATAGAACATTCTTGAACCCACATTTTGTTCATGTCCCACCCCCAGAAAGTAAATCCTTCTACATAGACAGACAGAATCCGTTACGAGAAGTCCACCCAGTTAAAGGAACGGGTGGCGAAATGCAACGAGTGTTTGTATACACTCCAATCACAAAGATGGAACTCCTTGAAATGAAGAAATTAATTCCCTGTCATGACAAAGATCCAGCAGGGTTCCATAGAGAATTAAAAGACATGCTCCGTATGGGAGAATACACTTACCCAGATATCATTAAAATGTTAAAAGTCCTGTTGCCCGCAGGGGTGTATGAAAAGCTAAAGGAAAAAGAATGGGAGGTGGGAGAGAAAAAGATCGATTGGACAGCTCTAGAAGCTGAAGACAAGGCACGAGTACCAGGTACTGGTCTTGGAGATAAATGTAAAGAATTACCAGAATTATTAATTCAAGTTTTACCCAGATTATTGACAACTAGAAAAGAAGACTGTAAACAGAAACAAGATGAAGATATTAGTGATTTCTATTCTAGGTTTGAAAAGTGCTTTAGTATCAACAGTGGTCTCAAGACAAGTAGTGAGTCATACCCTCACCTTTTTGTTACTAAATTAGTCGAGAATTCAAGCCCACAAATTAAAAATCGAGTTTTGAAAGTCGAAAGCACCTGGCAAGCAAATACTCCGTCCCAGATGCTCCAGATGCTTCAGTATCACCAGAATAGAATCAGGGAAGAGCAAGAACACGAGAGAAAACGTATGAAAGACACGAAAATGAAAGTGCTAGTTGCACAATCTGTTCCTCAAGACAGTCAGAAGAGGGGTCCGAATCAAGCCAGCCATCCCGCAGCTCCTGTTAAAGGGAACTGCAATTACTGTAAACAGCCAGGTCATTTTATAAACGAGTGTGCAGTTCTGAAACACAACATAGCTACTGGTAAGACTAAAGAAAGACCACGTCCGCCTAGACAAGAACAAGTTTCACAGACTCCTCAGTCACAGAATGCACCACAGACAGTTACAGTACCGCAGCCTATCGCTGCAACACAGCATGTCACATCACAGATGTACCAGTATGCGCAGTCTGAGTATCCAGACTACCAGCCATATTCATGAAACAGCCTAGAGAGGGAGGTAGGCTTGCCTCTCATCGAGATACCTGTAGATCAAGAAGGTCCCTATGTTCACAGTCAAGTATTAGGGAAAGACAGAAAGTTTCTGATTGATACAGGGGCAAGTAGGACCACAATTAGTCACGCCGAAGTTCCAGGGGCTCCGCTCTCAGGCTCAAGAAATGTTTCCCTTGGATTTTCCGGAAAGCCTATCGTAAACGAGATTTCAAAGCCAGTTACTCTAGAAGTAGGTCCATTGTCCCGCACTACTGATCTGTTACTTACTAAGTCATGTCCAGAAAATCTGTTAGGCATTAAGACACTGAAAGAGTTAGGTGCCGTTATATGTTGTTCCCCAGAGGGAATACGATTGTTCCTACGTGACTTTAAGGGTCACTATGTATTACGAGATTTTGATTCAAGACTGTCTAATGTTCCGCAGCATTTATGGGCGCAAGGTCCAACTGATGTAGGTTACATGCAAATCACACCCCATCGTGTGACTCTCAAGCCAGGTGTAGTGTTACCACGAATCAGACAGTACAGATTGCCACCCGAGGCTGTAGCAGCCTTGTCCAGAATTATTGACGAGCTCATGGCACAAGGAGTAGTTGTAGAAACTGACTCCAATGTATGTAACTCTCCGATCATTCCAGTTATGAAACGTACTGATCCAAATGCACCTCCAGTATATCGATTAGTGATTGATTTACGAGAGCTTAATAAATGTATTATTCCACAGTACCCAGTTGTCCCAGATATCTCTTCCCTGTTGACAGCCATTGATTCCGAAGCCACGTTCTTTACTGTCATAGACCTCAAGAACGCATTTTTTAGTGTTCCCATTCATCCAGACAGCCAGTTTCTTTTCGGATTTTGTTTAAATGGAAGGAGCTATATGTTCACACGCGCTCCTCAAGGTTTCACAGAAAGCCCTAGTATTTACAGTCAAGCACTTAAGAGACAACTAGATAATATTCACATGCCAACTGACACTGCCCTGCTCCAGTATGTCGATGATCTACTGATCACAGCCCGTTCTGAACGTGATTGCGAGCGAGCATCCCTTACAGTTTTGTATTTTCTAGCCGAGATGGGGCACAAGGTGTCCCCTTCGAAGCTTCAATTCTGTGTCCAGCAAGTGGTATACTTAGGACACTTGCTGTCCAAGAGGGGTAGGCAGTTGACACCAGACCGTATCCAGTTGATAGCGAGTCTTCCCCAGCCCAGAACCCAGAAGGAGGTACGTGCCTTTATCGGCCTTACTTCTTATTGTAGACAATGGATTCCCCAGTATGCATTTTTAGCCAAGCCACTGATACAGTTAACGACACAGGAGGCAGCCGTATCGACTGTCCTCCCTTGGACATCTGAACATACACTTAGTTTCAATGAGTTAAAGACAGCTTTATGCCAAGCTCCAGTTCTAGCTACACCGAACTACAGTAAGCCTTTTACACTTTTCGTCACAGAACGTGAAGGTACAGCATTATCTGTTCTCACACAAGATCAAGCAGGTCAATACAAGCCCTGTGCTTATTTTTCGAGCACATTAGATCCAGTCGCCCAGGCGTTGCCTGCGTGCCTCAAGTCAGTTGCAGCCACAGCCCTAGCTATCAGACAAAGTGATTCCATAGTTTTAGGACATTCCCTGACAGTACAAGTTCCACATTCCGTGGAAGTTCTTCTAAACCGAACACAAACTCAGCACTTGACAATTGCACGTTTAACAGGTTATGAATTGACACTGTTCCAGCCACACATAGATATTAGACGCTGCAACGTCCTGAATCCTGCTACACTGTTACCATCAGTTAATTCAAACCCTGACACACATGACTGCGTGGAAGTAGTTAACATTACGACAAAGCCAAGACAAGACCTGACAGACATTCCGTTACCAGATCCTGACCTGACACTTTATGTGGATGGTTCATGTATGAGAACTAGTACAGGAGAACTAGTCGCCGCGTATGCAGTGACTACTGACACTGAAGTTATTGAAACACACCGCATTGATACCCTGTCCGCTCAAGCAGCAGAGCTAGTTGCTCTGACACAAGCCTGTATACATGCCAAGAATCTGAAAGTTAATGTTTACACAGATTCACGTTACGCATTTGGAGTTGTACACGACTTCGGAGTGCTCTGGCAAGAGAGAGGTTTCATGACTTCTCATGGAACCAAGATTCAGCATGGTTTCCTTATCCAAGCTCTGTTAGATGCAATACATTTACCGACATCTATCGCTATTATGAAGTGCAAAGCACATACGAAAGTTACTGACATTATTTCCCAAGGTAATGATCTAGCAGATCGCACAGCCAAGCTTACAGCTCAGACTCCAGACATTCAAGCTAATCCGACACAGACACATACTCCAGATCCGATTACATGTATGACAGTTAAGGACCCTACACAAGATGTCATAGATATCCAGTTACATGCTACTCCCGATGAAATCAAGAAATGGTCCGAACAAGGAGGGGTCCAGACAGATCAAGGATGGTTAACGAAGGGTAGAGCCACATGGTTTCTCCCCGACTCTATGGTTCAAGTCATTGTTAATACCGCACATAGTCCAGCACATTTAGGAAAAAAAGCTATGTTAGACAGTATCCAGAACATTTGGTTCAATAAGCATTTACGAGCTGCAGCCAAGCAAAAAGTCCGTACCTGTATGATATGTTGTCAGTTTAATCCAGGTAAAAGTGTCCCGGTGGAACAAGGTGGTTTCCAGCCTCCTGACCACCCTTTTGAGGTCCTCCAGATGGATTATATTCAGATGGAGCGATGTCGAGGTTTCAAGTATGTCCTTGTAGTTGTATGCGCTTTGTCCAGATGGACAGAAGCATATCCAGTCCCAGATTACACAGCCGCGACCACTGCCAAGCAGTTGGTTCGTGAATTCTTCCCCAGATATGGACTCCCTAGAGTCGTATATTCTGATAACGGTCAGCCATTCTCATCTGAACTCATGAAGCACGTTTCCCTGTTGTTAGGGTACCAGTGGAAGTTCCATTGTGTACGCCATCCTGAAGCAGCCGGTCTCGTAGAGAGACATAATCAGACTCTGAAAATTCGAATCGCCAAAGTTTGTAAAGAAAAGGGTGTGGACTGGCTAGTAGCTCTGCCAGTCGCTTTGTTTTATATGCGCATGGTCGCACATTCCAGATCAGGTCTGTCCCCGTATGAGGTCGTATTCGGCCGCCCCCCTAACATGTGGGGTACTCCTAGACCCCGAAGTATTACTGATGTTTCATGTAATATGCTGACAGATTACCTAGCTTCCTTGATGTCTGCCCTCAACTCATGTCGTTCACAGGTTGCTGCCGCATTTCCAGACAATACCGAGGTGGCACCGCATGAAATCGTTCCAGGTTCCATGGTGATGATCCGAAACTTTGACAGATCAAGTCCGCTGGAGCCTCGATGGAAAGAGCCCCGTCAGGTCCTCCTCACCACCCGTACAGCCGTGAAGTTGGAAGGCCGAAAAGGATGGATACACCTTTCTCACGTTAAACTTTTTAAAGGACTGAAACCCGCCTTAAAGAACATTTCCCAGGATTCGAAGGACTGCCAGAATATTGTTTTCAAGGACTGTCCCGCAAAAGACATTGCTACAACCCCTTCCCTGTTAGAGAAAACTCCGCAGCAGGAGTATAAGCAAAAGTTAAGGTCTAGTAAATTAAGTCAGTCAGTTTGATTGTATAAGTCCTCCCCTAGGTGAAACGGTTAGACTGTTTCTGACATGTATAAAAAAGACCCCCATAGTGAGAGAGTTAGTCAAAACTCAATTCAATGTATCGTTTTTCTAAGCTTCATATTATTCATCAGCATAATGATTTCCTGCACCAGTTACGCATTTTTCCTTTATTTTCCAATTCCTCATGTAAATAAGTCTGCTAATGTTACAGTAGAGCACACGTTTAGTGATCTGCCTCCTCACGAATATTCATACCGCCTCGCTATGCGTAACAATTCATTTATCCGTATGTTACATTACTCACACCAGACCAGCAATGCCACTAATTGTTGGGTGTGTGGTCGACTCCCCCCTTTCCAGACACCGAAGGGAGTTCTGCCACTCTTTCCTTATCCATTTTCACATAATGGTTCGTGTGGAGCATGGTCCACGTTAACGTCCTCCTCAACAGATATGTCTTTTCTTAACAGTACATGTTTCCCAGACAAGCAAGGTTTCCCCCACAGAACAGGTTTAGATCTAGAAAATGAAGTGTATAATTTAGGTAATTATTCGTCGAATTTCATGGTCCTGAATGTTCAGTCTGATACTACTCCAGACTCACCTGCTATTTCAGTATTACCAGTCAAAGGCGAATTATGTGTCCGAAATAAGGGTTCCGTACACGTAGGACATAGTGATTGTACTACTATTGTCAAGTATAGTGACAGTGGGAAATCTATTTTTAAAGCTTCACGTCATTCTTATTTTGTTTGTGGTCAGACCGCATATGTTCATCTGCCCCTCGATTGGGAGGGAACCTGTTACATTGCTTTCCTACTGCCACCTGTTTTTCTAGCCCCACCTGACTACCATAGGAATTCCTTCCTAGTACATACTAGACACAAGAGAAACCTCCCGATTGTCGATTATACTGAAACTGCCGCAGAGCAATTCATTGATATAGATAAAGGTGTGTTCCCTTATTTAGGTACAGTTGTAAACAGTAAGCTAATCCGTAGGTTAACAAGAACCCTTGAAGCAGTAGTAGATGAGACTGCCTCCGCTCTAGGTAACTTAACCGAAGAGCAATCCTTTATGAGAATTGTTGTGCTCCAGAATCGTCTCGTCCTTGACGTCATACTGGCCGATAGGGGCGGGGCCTGTAGACTCATCGGATCCAGTTGTTGCATTTTCATTCCTAATAACGCGCCGTCTGTTTATTCAGCTATAACCAGACTCCATAAAATTGCCCATCTGTTACACCAAGATCCAGGCACCTGGACATGGTCCGGTTGGTTCTGGAATATAATTTCCGCATGGGGATGGAAAGTCCTGTCCTTTCTAGGTATTGCAGTAGCGATCATATTTAGCTGCTGCCTCTGTATACAATGTGGCCCTGCGATTTGCGGCATTTGTGCTACCTCTTGTATTCCTAGTCCCAAGCCCCGTTCTAAATCCCGTTTCAAGACAATTCGAGATGAACAAATGGTACTGTATGAAATGATAGATGGTATCATGAATATTGATGTTTCCTGATGGAAACGTAGTGACAAGGAGGGAATGTGGAAAAGTAAATTTTGCCATGTTCTGTGTCCCTACGCCTCATCCATCATATGTTATGTGTGCATGACCAATATGCATATGTTATTCCCCATGTCCGATTAATGACGCAATTATAGTTGTGTCCACCTCTAGTATGCCAGTTTCCAGTCCTCGTGAATACTACGAATATCAGGCCTATGTAAAGTAATGTTGCCACGTTTCTCAGTGTGCACGTTATTCCAATATAAAGTCCCCGTTTCTAGGCCTCAAAAGGGCCTGGACATCAGATTCAGCTCCTGTCTCCTGAAGCCTCGCTGAGGAACGATACAGCCCCCACCTGTATCCTCGACCTTTCACTTACTTCCTGCCTCGCAGTGCCCGGTGCAGCTTGGCTCTGCCTCTGAGTCTGCCAAAAGTATGTTATAGTTCCAGTTATCAGTTCAGTCCTCCTTCTTTGCATTCCTAAGCTACTGAACTGCATCAATAGTTTCCGTCATTGTCTAGCCTTCTCGTCTCCACGTTAGAGAAATACTGTATTTAATGGTCATTTAATATTCTTCATCACGCACTACATGTAGAATAATGCATGGTCCAGTCTTAGAGTCAAGTTAGCTTTTCCCCTCATGACTTCTTTTTTATATCAACATGTTCCCTAAACATCAGATACTAGATAGGGTTTAGGTACATGTCGCTCCGACCCTCCAGACTTTAGTCTCTGCTCCTAGCACAGAGTTCACAGCCCCCAGCTTCTCCTAGTGATACGTCATTGCCAGTTTGCGCGCACCATCAGGTTAGAGGTCCCGGCTCTTTAGGTAGCCCCCTCCAATGTTTCCGCCCCATTCATGACATATTCTGTTTCGTTTGCACCACATGTCTATGTATACGCCCAGTTACACCTACTTTTACTCTTATCTTTCGCGACTGCTACGCGTCACGCCTTCTGCTCCACCCACTGCTACGCCTACTGCAATGTAATACTATGTGTTTGCGTTATGTATATAAGTTCATGCATTGTTATTAGAAGCTAGCGCGCTCATCCCAGACCCAGCCCCAGCAGCTGCTGGGCCCCTGTTCCTATGCAGGTTGTCCTGTTCCTGTCCTTATGCTGTATTAAACCTGCAAAACTCCTACTACCTCGAATCTTGACTCTTATTTATTGAGCTATCTGTTATGATATTTGTCTAGTCAAAAATAGGGTATTATTTATTTATTTACCACAATGGACTCAAGTTATTGCCGAGAAAATTGTTTTGGTGTTACTGAGAAACCTTTGGAGAATAATCCGGCCTTGTCCTTGTGTGTCAATGGACATTCCATGTGTGTGATAAACGCCCAGGAAATTCCTGAAGATTATAAGGAGTTCCAGGAAGTGTTCAACGAGGTGGAAGCAGAGCAGCTTCCTCCTCACCGAGTTTATGATTGTAAGATTGAGTTTGAACCTGGCGCGAACTTGCCCTGTAGTCGTGTCTATGCTTTGACGGAGAAAGAGAATCGCCATTTGAAGGAGTATCTGGATAAGTATTTGGCCAACGGTTTTATCCGGCCTTCTCAGTCCCCAGTCTCTTCTCCATTATTTTTTGTGCCTAAGAAGGAGGGAGACTTACGCCCGTGTATCGACTACAGAGCCATCAACAAAATAACTAAGAAGAACAGGTATCCCCTGCCATTGATCTCGGTACTCTTGGATCAAGTAAAAGGAGCACAAGTCTACACGAAATTGGACCTGAGGGGCGCTTACCATCTAGTGAGAATGCGTGAAGGTGATGAGTGGAAGACGGCGTTTAGGACCAGATATGGGCTTTTCGAATATCAAGTAATGCCGTATGGACTATGTAATGCGCCAGCTGCCTTTCAGCACTTCATTAATGACATCTTGAAAGAATTTATCGACCAATGTGCCATCGTATACATAGATGACATTCTGATATATTCCTCTGACGTCACAAAACATCATGTACAGGTGAAAGAAGTGCTGAGGAAGTTGCAAGAGAATAAGTTGTTCGTGAAATTGGAGAAATGCGCTTTCGACGTGTCGGAAGTAGAGTTCTTGGGTTTTGTTATTTCACCAACGGGAATACTAATGGACCAGCGAAAGGTGGAAGCAGTTGCAGATTGGAACTCTCCAACAAGTGTAAAAGAAGTCCAGAGCTTTATTGGATTTGCCAACTTTTATCGGAGATTTATTAGTGAATTTTCCAGAAGAATACTGCCACTCACTAAGTTATTGAAAAAAGGAATCAAATTTGAATGGTCAAAGGAGGCGGAGGAAGCCTTTCAGTCCTTAAAGAAGGCTTTTACCATGGCACCAGTTTTGTTACACGCTGATCCAAATGAACCCTTTTATGTGGAAACTGATGCGTCGGATCAAGCTGTGGGTGGAGTATTGTCCCAGCGGCATAAAACCACAGGCCAATTGCATCCGGTTGCTTATCGATCCAGGAAATTGACCCAAGCAGAAATCAATTACACAATCACAGAGAAGGAGTTATTGGCCATTAAAGATGCCTTTAAGGAGTGGCGACATTATCTGATGGGAGCCCAACATCAAGTGACGGTCTTTACAGATCATCGTAATTTGAAGTTCTTAAAGACAGCCAGGACCCTTACTCCCAGACAATTAAGATGGTCCCTGTATTTTGCAGACTACGATTTCGTGATTACCTATCGTCCAGGAACTCAGAATGGAAAGGCGGATGCATTATCCCGAATAGGCACAGAACCCCAAAAAACTTTCTCAGAGAGCCAACCAATCATTCCAAGTGCTAAAATTATTGGAGCCACCACCTCAATCAGCTTGGAGAAAGATATCACTGAGGTCATGAGTCAGGAGGAGATGCAGGGATGGGTGAAAGAAGGTACCAACAGAAAAATCATAAGACCATTACCCTATTACCAGGACGCCTTGTATATCCCTACTACAGAGCTGCGGCTACAAGTGATGCGAGAATGCCATGATGACAGGATGGCCGGGCACAAAGGAGAGGCCAAAACTGAAGAGCTAATTAAGAGACACTATTGGTGGCCAAAGATGACTTCGGCTATTGAGAGTTATGTTAAGTCATGTGAGATCTGCGCTCAGGGAAAATCTGAACGGCAGGCCCCGAAGGGTCTGTTGCAACCCCTACCCACACCTCCCTACCCATGGCACACAGTAACTCTAGATCTTATTACAGACTTACCTAACAGTCAGGGTTATGACACCATTCTGGTAGTAGTAGATGCTTTTACTAAAATGGCTCACAGCCAAGCAATTAGCAGCTCATTTCAGTTCCCAGATTGTTAAGACACATGGAATACCCAAGGTTGTAATATCAGACAGAGGTCCACAGTTTGTGTCACATTTTTGGAAGGCCTTTATGGGAGGATTAGGTACTGAGCTTAGATTTTCCACTAGTTATCATCCCGAGACCGATGGGCAGACAGAGAGGGTTAATCAAGAACTAGAGCAATATCTGCGATTAATTCTTGTGAAGGAAGAGGGTGAATGGTCGGATTATTTGTGGACTGCGGAATTCGCCCATAATAATGCAAAGAATAGTTCGACAGGTTTCTCCCCCTTTTTCTTAAATTATGGCAGACATCCGAATGCTACCATCCGACAAACTGATATTTCAGTCCCAGCAGTCAAGGAGATAGTTTCACATCTGCACGAGATCCAACAAAGAGCAGGAGACAATCTCAAAACAGCTAAAGAGAAATACAAGAATTATGCAGATCGAAAGAGGAGAGAGGGACCAACCTTGACTATGGGAGACCAAGTTTGGTTAAGCACCAAGAACTTAAGGTTAAAAGGGAACCGAAAATTTCAGCCCCGTTTTATCGGCCCATATCCAGTGGAAGAACAGATCAATCAGGTTACTTACCGATTGAAGTTACCCTCTGGGTTAAAGGTTCATCCAGTTTTTCATGTTTCATTGTTAAAGAAAGCTTCGGCAGATTTGAGAATCCACTCACCCCCCAAGCCAATCCAGTTAGAAACTGGAACCAAATTTGAGGTTAAAGAAATTCTGGATTCAAAAAAGTCCAGAGGAAAATTGTACTATTTAATAGACTGGAAAGGTTACGGTCCAGAGGAGCGATCTTGGGAGCTAAGTGAGAATGTTCATGCCCCTAGACTGATCAAGGCTTTTCAACGACGATTCCCCACCAAGCCCAGGGAGAGAGAACCTGCTTTATTGGGGGGTACTGTCAGGACCCTACCAGCTGCTCATGCCCTTTGCAGTGTTAAATTAGGCAAAACGGTTCAAGGGGACCATAACTTGTATTCATGGTCCGACCTGGTGAGGCTCAGGAGAATTAAGATGGCCGCCCACGTGCCCACAGCACGGTTCGGGTTAGCCGTCTAGTTTCCAGAGCGTGTCAGCGGGAAGACTAGGTGATGCGCGAGCGCTCTACCAACTGCGCACTTCACCGCCGTCAAGAGTCTGAGAGAACATTCGGAGCTGAGAGGTTTCCAGTCATCTAAAGAATTGAATTACGGAGTATAGTCTGGTCGAGGAGTGTTAGTAGGTGACTCGGCGCGTTCATTCCAGCGCGAGTCCGTTTTCATAAGTGCCGATAAATTTAGGTTGACTCAGCGCAGATATTCCCAGCGCGAGTCGGCTTTTCAGTGAGAGGTTTGCCGGAGAGTCAAAGAAGTTCAATGCTGAAAGGAGCCGTCTCTGGAGGAGAAGAGTGTCGGTTTATCAGCTGTGCAGAGAGAGACTACCATAGGAGTTCGAGTACCTTCTAAGAATCAGCACAACAAACAGAGCTAAGTGAATATACACACATTGAACAGTAAAAGTATTAGAACTTACCTGAGCATATTTACTGTGATGTAGTGACCTGGAAGTAAAGTAATATAAGAAGATATATCAATATCCTGAGGGAATGTATACAGACATTTTTCAGTCAATTAAAACTTAAAGGAATACCAATAAATAATACTTACCAAGAGTGTTGAAATCAGCAACTAGATTGAGACCTGCAAACATAAGAACAGTGTCAAAAGAATTTGTCGCAGATAGAAGCAGCACACACAAAAGTGATAACAGACCCCCAATTAGAAGATGATTCTTCCAGTTAGTGAAGTAAGTGCACTTACTTAAAATAAAACCATAGTGATAGTGTAGACAATGAGAATTAGGTGCTAATGTGTCTTTTACCTTTTAATAGTAACAACTAATTTGAAGAGGAAATAAAAAGGTCAACGTGAAGCAGAAGAGGAGCAAAAGTCCAGTCTAGTCAGGGTGGGTGAGAAATATAAATTATAGTCAGATTGAAGAGTAGATTAGAAGTGGATAAGTGAGTAGTTATTTAATTATGTGTTAATTTACAGGTTCCTGAGAATATAAGAGTACGTCCGCGAGTAGCTGACAGAAGGAACCAAGTCTGGACCAGTCTCTTCTTTGTTTATTATTTTATCCAATTCCCCCGTCCCTTGAAGTAATGATTTGGAGATTCTGTTAAAAGATCTCCTAGCATTGCTAAGAGGGGTTTGGGATCTAGCATCTCTGTTCCCGTGCAAGACCCGGTAAGACCGTATTACAATCAGTTTGAAGTTCTGACAGTTTCTTTAAATGACTTTTTTTAACCATTCAAATTACTTCTTACACAGAACACAACCATGCACCCTAACTTTCAGTTTTCAACTATCTCATTCTACCAATCATTGCTTGTGATTCAAGAGCACTGAAACTCCACAGGTTTTTTTTTGCAAACTCCTATTGTTCCAACTGCCATTTCTTTTCCACACTTCATCTGACTGCATCAGAATCTCCTCTCACCATGTATTCTGTCTGGATTATTGGACATAGCTATATCCACTGGGCTCAAAGGTATGCATCTACCAGAAATTTTCACAACCTTGACTTACCAAATGTGAAGATTAAATTGATTGGCCACAGAGGATTGAAATGTCACCAATTGATACCATTGGTGAAAACCTTTTTGCATTTGCCACACCCTGACATTTTAATTGTGCACTGTGGAGGAAATGACTTGGGCACTTTGACTGGGGTAGGTCTGGAAATGCTTATAAAGGACACCTTTGATCAATTGATGGCACTTTTTCCTCAAACTGCCTTGGTATATTCCAATATATGCCAAAGGCAGAAATGGAAGTGGTCCAATCAATTTTGTCCACAATTTGAGAAAGCACGGAAACATGTGAATAAATCTGTTTCTGCTCTCATGAGAGACTATGGAATGGGTTCAATATACAATAATAACTTGCGTTACAACATGCAAGATATCTACAGGGAAGATGGTGTGCACTTTTCAGATGAGGGGAATAGAATATTCCTCCTGAATTTAAGACTGTGCATTGGTACTTACTTGTAGGTACCTAAATCAGCCACAGAACCCAAAAGCCCTTTTCAGGGCTACCCTATCTCTGATCACTCCAAATGATTATCTTTTTCTAACTTTTTTCACTATTTTTCACCATAGTACGCTCCCCGGTACGCCTTCCGGTGCGCATACCGGGCGCTCCCCCCGCGAAAAATAAAAACATTTTTTTTGTTTGCCTATTTGGGCCTCCTAAGACCCCCTCAGAAAACCTAGAGGGTCAAAGAGTGCCTACGATGCCCCCTTATACCCATACCCAACGTTGTTTGTCCTCCATTTTCTGTCTTAAATCTACCGAAACGCAAAATGGAGGACTCCCGTAGCGCTGCTGGTACGCGTACCGGGGCGCGCACCGGGAAGCGCTCTACAAAAATGTTAAAATTTAATTTACATAAAAACCACTGGAGACACTTTCACCAAATATAGATTAGCTCATACTACATACCAATCCCTATCATTTTCCCAAATTCGATGGAATTCCATTGAGCCATTTAGCCTGTAGACCTCTCTAAATACCCTGATGTAAATTACTTCACAAAAACACATCTGAAGTGTTAGAATTGACAACCAATTAAAATGTTACTTTCATTTTCTATTTTTTTTCCTGACATTTGATTGGTTATGTACATGAATATAAATGAAAAATGAGAGGGAAACACGGCCATTTTGACTACAACTACCTGAGGTACATCTTGAAAGGATTTTTGCATTTTGTCTTCTTCACCTCTCTGTAAAGTAAGTTGATAATTTGTAAGGGGCACTTTAAGTTATTTTTTAAAAACGTTTTCTGATAGTTATTTACTGTCCCTCTGCTATAGTTATAGATAGAGATAGGCTCCTCTGTTATATTTATGGATTGACTTAGGCTTCTCTGCTATAATTATGAATTTACTTACGCTTCTTCACAGGCACTTTTTTATATTTCTACTTCCTGCCTGTTACCATACATTGCCCAAAGTTAACTTCACTGTTAAAAAATCAAAACTACCTGTCTGAACTTAAACCCAACAGTGCCATATTTCTACTGATTTTTTTTATGCAAATTTCAGCACAAAAATGGAAGGAGAACAGAACATTTCCTTTGAAATTGTCCTAGAGATGAACAATGAGGAAATCATTGAACCCAATGACTTGGAATTCATGGATGAATCACAGGACCATGAACTTCTACAATGTGTAGAATCTGTGGATTTGTTAATTCAATATGAGGACGTTTCTGACAGTCAAATGTTGGAAGTTATGTTCACTCAAAAAGAAGACATTTCGGACAGTCAAATGTTAGACATTCTATCAAATTTTGAAAATGAATCTCAAAAATAAATTTATATTTAATAATTCTAAAATTGTTTGAGACATTATTCATTTTTATATGTAAATCTTAAACTACTACCAAATTGATTATAATGTAAAGTCAAACTTATAGTATACTGTGCAACTTTTTTGTTTTACAAAGTGTATTTGACATCTCTTTTTCATCTCCTGCCTCCATGTTCTTTATGTTTTCCTGACAGACTATGGTATGGATTCCATATACCACAATAACTTCTATAACAACATGCAAATTATCTACAGAGTAAACGGTGTACATTGAATTTAAGACTCTGCATTGGTACCTACATGTTGGTACTTAAATCACCCACACAATACAACAACTCTATTCAGAGATACCCTACCTCTAAGCACTTTAAATTATTATTTTAGTGTTTCACTGAGTTTTCCCCATGTGTGGGGGTGGGGGAGGTGTGTGTGGGGGATGTGCGGGGTGTGTCTGTGAGGTGTGTATGTGTGTGTGTGTGTGTCTGGGGGGATGAGGTGTATGTCTGTGTGGGGTATGTGGGTGTGGGTGGGGATGTGGGTGTGTAAAGTGTTTGTGTGGGTGTGGGTGTGTGGGGTGTTTCGGTGTAGGTGGAAGTGTGGGTGTGTGAGGTGTGTGTGGGGTGTGTGTGGGTGTGGGGAGTATGTGTATAGGATGTGTGTGTATGTGTGGGATGTGTGGATGTGTCTGTGAGGTGTGCGTGTGTGTGTGGGGGGGAGGTGTGTGGGATGTGTGAGGTGTGTCTGTGAGGTATCTGTGTGTGCGTGTGTGTGTGTTGGGGGAGTGGGGTGTATGTGTGTGTCTGGGTGTGTGGGATGTGCGGTTGTGGGTGTGGATGTGTAAGGTGTCGGTGTGGGGGTGTGGGGTGTTTGGGTGTGGGTGGAGGTGTGCGTGTGTGAGGTGTGTGTGGGGAGAATGTGGGTGTGGGGTTGTGTGCGTGTGGGTGTGTGTGGGACGTACTTGTAGGTACCTAAAACAGCCACAGAACCCAAAAGCTCTTTTCAGAGCTACCCTACCTGTAATCACTCAAAATGATTATTTTACACTATTATTTTCACTATTTTTCACCAAAGTACGCTCCCCGGTACGCTCCCCGGTGCGCGTACCGGGCGCTCCCCCCGCGAAAATCGAAAAAAAATTAAAACATTTTTTTTACCCGAGGGACCCTTTTATGGCCCCCACATCAAACCTAGGGGGTCAGGAGGGGTGTACCCTGCCCCCTTTTGGTCATTTCCCCCTTTGTTTTTTGCCACCTCTTGTGTCTCGATCCTACCGAGACACAAGATGGCGTCCGCTGCGAACTGTTTCGAATGTTTACAGACACCCGAGAGCCAATCAGCTTCCCGTGCGCAGGTCGCGTGGCGCGCCCGGGGCGCTCCGCGGTGCGCGTACCGGGGCGCGGCTATAGATATATACATTTTTTTGAACCTAAATTACTCAAAATCCTCTGGAGCACATATCTTGAGACATAGCAAAGGCACATCGGGCTACCAGTCCCTACAATTTTGCCAAGTTTGGTGAAAATCCATTCAGCCGTTCGAGCTAAAAGTGCGACAGACCGCCCTATGGAAATTAACATGGGGAAAACACGTTTTGGGACCCCCCTTTTATCTCGGCCCCCGCTTGACGAATCCCCCCCAAACTTTCAGGGAAGGAGCGGAGAGCCGCGAGGCAAAGTTGCTGAAATATTCAGGCTGATTCCTCAACCGGCGCCAAAGTTATTCCAAATAGAATGTTGCGATTTCCCTATGGAAATCGAGCCTAACTATAACTACCTACTGGCGACCGCCAGTAGGTAATATATATATATATATATATATATATATCTCAATCTAACTCTAGGGCACACCCATAGATATGTTTAAAATGGTTGTTACATCATTTCCTGTTCAAACATAGTGTGTCCCTCGGACTTCTGTAGGAGGTAGTTTTATGTTTATGCATTTTAAAACGTGAAAGTGACTAACATCTCAATTAAAGTGAAAATAACTTGTTATTAGTGTCTCAATATTTTACATTTAGTCCCCATTAGTGCATAATGTAATTTTTTTTAAAGTAATTTTTTCCCTTTTTTCAAATTGAAGGTATTGTTGTGCACAAATAGAGAGTTCCTTCCGTTTTTTTTATCAGTAAACTTTTGTTCTTTGTTCGCTTTTGACCCTCTAGTGGGTAATCATTCACATCTATTTCAGTATTTATTTTCAGAGTGAGACACGAGTCCCTGCCTTTTGTTTTTATTGATAACGTGTATGCCTTTGATGATAGTTAATTGTTCTTTAATTCTTCATTTTACCCCTCTAGTGGGTAATGGTTGGTTTTTCACTTCTCACTCTCCAAATTGCTGTTCTTTATTGTTTTTTCTTTTTCTTTTTTCTTTTTCCTTCTCTCCTCACTTTTTTTTGTTGTTTATTATTCTTTTCTTGATTTCCTTTTCTCTCTCTAAACCCTCATATGTTATTTTCTTCTTTCTCTCTCATTTTCCAATGATTCTCACTTTCATAACAAAGAGGCTGTTCTCAATCATAAATTAATATAAAGTTCCTCCGACTGGTTGAGTCCAAATGGATGCAGTGTTCGTAATTTCAAATTTAGCGTGATTCTTTTTGGCGCAGTTATTTTTCACGATCCCCATCTCGTTCTTTTTTGGGGATCGTGTCAATGCCATAAATCTCAGTTGTTTCCAGTCTCCTTGATGGTAACGCTCCATATGTTTTGCTACAGCTTTAGCACAATCTTTGTGTAGTGTCGCTCTTACGTGTTCCAAAATCTGTTTCTTTAGTTCAAAAATAGGGCTCCCTACGTATTTCAATGAACATGGACATTCCACTATATATACTGTGTATTGGGTCTTGCATGTTATTAGCTGACGGATTTTCCAGACTCTGTTGTCTTTCTTCTTGATTTCTTTCGTTTGTTTGGCAATTTGAAAGACTTTGCACATATGGCATTTCACAAAGCCCTTTGTGTTGAGCCATGTCCCTTCCTTCTTCTTGGATTTAAAATGACTATGAACCAAATGGTCTTTTAAATTCTTGGCCCTTCTGTATGTTACTATTGGATGTTTTCCTACTACTTGTTTAGAAGTATTATCCAATTGTAATATTTTCCACTTTTTTCTTAGGATCCCGACTATTTGTTTACTTTCTAGTGAGTAATCTGTTATCAGCCGAATCGGTTATTTTTCTGCCATTTTATCCTTCTGTTTCAACTGATGATTTTGTTCAGAATTCTATAATTCCCTGCCTGTCTAGCCATGGGATACTGGGAGAAAGAAGTAGCATGGAGTGTGGGGAATGAAAGAATTCTGAACAAAACGCATCAGTTGGAAACGATTCATTGATGATGTCCTGATTATGTGGGCAGAACAGCGGAAGAATTCCAAAAATACTTTGAATTGCTAAATAACAGCATAACTCAATTAAAATGTACTTATGAAATAAGTAAGGAACAAATCGTATTCTTGGATACAGAAATTTACATTAAAATCAATCAGATCCACACAACTCTTCACAGAAAAAACCCTCCATCTTGTTGTACATTTCTCCAGATCACCCAATTTGTCCTCAATCTTTGCCATCCTAGCTCTCATTTCTTTTCTTTTGATACTTGCTTCTCTGCCTGTTTTATTTGAGGTGCCAGTTCTTTCAGCAAGTACCATAGTCTGACAGAGGTCTTGCATCTCATCCTATTTCTCATGAATTTGAGATGAGATGGATGCCTGTAAGTCGAAGAAGGTGATGACGAGTGTCTCAGGTGTTACCATCTTTTCTAGGTTGTGTTTATTCAGTCAAGTTGATCTTGGACTCTCCGTCCTTTCTCAGCTCTGCACCAGTGCATCTGTTACTCCCTCATTTTTCACCATTGTCATACCTACCATCAGCAGGGAGATGTGATGTTCCAGAAGAAGCCTCTGATTTTTATCAGCAAGGTCCTGTCCCTGTACTCTAGGTCCCAGTGCATCCTGTTGGAGTATGCCCTCTGAGCTCTAAGCAAGTGTTCCAGACCCTTTAATGAGCTGCTCCACCATGCTGCAGCACCAGCTCGAATATATCAGTCGAAAGACGATCAACCCCTGTTGACAATTGACAGATTCTATGTGAATTTAGTATGACTCCCACTGAAGGTATCAATGCGCTATTATTTCTGAAAAACTGTCTCTCTTTCTACGTGTTAGTTCAATAGTACTTTCATTGCTTCCAGTGATTCTTTTGACATGGTACATTTTGGGAAAAACTATTCCGAAATAGCCCATACCACCTGGTAGGCAGCTTATAATAAGCTTTATTCCCAAACACGTAGTAAATTCTAGGAAATACTGGATCAGTTCCCCCTTTTAGTCCCCAACCTCCCAAAATTAGGAAGTTATATTCACATTCACTGGAACCAATAAATATGTTATTATAATCTGTCTTTAATCTATGGAGGCATATTTACCCTGTCTTTACAAAATCTAGGGCCATCGCAGCATGTTCTTTGCCAGCTGTATAAATTCCTTCTTTCTCTGCCCATGATGAAATGTGATGTTTCTGTTCAGCAGCTTTTCTTTGGAAATCTTGCCTCCTTTCTTCAACTAAATTCAAAAATACTCATATTCCTCACGTAATGAACATGTTAGATTGTCTTTATGTGCTTTTTCTATATCTAATGATTTCATTGTTAAGAAAAATTTGCCTATAAACTGTGCATCTAAACTACTATATACTGGATTCATATCTTTCGAATAGGAATTTATGTAAACACTATATCTGTATTATAATAATAATAATGTAATTTTCCTGTTACAATATAAACTTGAAAGTACACTACAAGAAATGCCATATGTAAAAGGTAAATGGTGATATGTCACTCCCTCAGCTACTGAAGTAGATAATTTCATACAGACATAACAATCACTAATCTCCATGGTGTCTACATACATGTTAGAATTGGGGGTCTCTGGTTGGCACAGGTAAGGACTTGTGACAAGCAGGGACCCTCTCCTCTGGTCAGGGCAAGGGACTTACTCTTTAAAATAACCCCTGCTCACCCTCTAGGTTGCGTGGCGCGAGCAGACAAGGCTAAACTTCAGAGCGTTATGGGTTAAGCATATGTAAGTGCATACAGTAATTCAATGATAACACCACAAAATGGATACCACACAGGTTTTGTATAAAAAATAATTACTTTATATAAGGCTTAGCACAAAAACCAATTACTTTTTAAAATAAGGCCACAATAATATTAGAAAGGCAAAGTTTTACTTCACAAATGCGTGTCTTAATGGTCTCTGCGTGTCGCACTGACTGCGCGGTTCTCTTGTGTCTTAAAAGAGTAAAAAACGTTGCGGACTTGCTGGTCCGATGCGAACACAGTCAGGGGCGACTCTCACAGTACCTTGAAGTTCGTAGGGGTCGACGCAGATGATGCGGCAGGTGAAGGTGTCCCAGGAGCGTGCGTGGACTATTCTCCGGTGCGGGCCTGGCTTGGTTGGATGCCTCAGCTCGGAGCGTCTGAGTGGGGCTGCAGGGCGAAGCGGACGGTCCGGTTCGTAGCGGCTTCACAATGCGGCGCAGGATGCACGTCGTGCTTCGGAGCGGGGATGCAAATCCGAACCCAGCAGCGCAGTACGGGGCGGCCGGTATGCCTCGAGCGTACGAGCCGTACTCTTCAGTGCGCGGCTGCGGGTTAGGATTCTGGAGTGCGGTGCCAGGGAACCGGTACGCTTTGGCTTACGGGGCGGATTCTCCTTGCCGGGCGCTCCGGTCTTTAACTGCCAGCGGCAGGGGCGGCGAGGCGAGCAGTGTGGCTCACGGGGGGGAGGGTGCAGCGGGGTGTAGGCGGCCCGGCAGTGGACAGTGCGGGTTATGGCTCGTACAGAGCAGAGCCACACAGTGCGGGGCGGCCACGGACACGGCTGCAGAGTACACAGGGTTTCGAGTCGCACTTTGATCGCGGCAGGGCAAGTTTTGGGCAATGTCAAGCGGCTCTTGGGGCAGGAGGAGTCCAATATTCCTGGGACTCCGTTCAGGGGGCAAGCTCACACAAAAGCCCTTGGAGATTTGGTTGAAGCACAAGTTCTGCAAAGTCTCTCTCAGTCTTTTCCTCTCCTTTCTCAGCAAGGCACCGACTGCAGGCCAATCCCCCAGGTCAGGGACAGTACTCCTCCTTCAGCTTTTCCAGGTCCTTCTTGTCGGGCAGAGGTTCTTCGTGGTTCAAGCAGGATCTGATCTCTTAGGAGCAGGGCTCCTATATTTATACTGCATTTCTTTTGTTCTTTCATGCCAGGGGGCCTTTGCCTTGTTCAGTCCAGTTCCTGAGCACTTTGTTGACATGATGCAGGCTTCTGCTTTCAGGTTGCAGGGCAGAGACATCAGACGCTCCACAGGAGGTGGAGCCAGTATTGTGGTGGCAGAGCACAGCCCTATTCAGAGTCAAGGGGCACTCCTCCCACCCATCCTGGTGTAATCTTTCTATTCACCACCTGGCTGCCCAGCCTATCTCTTGGAATTCCCCAGCCCTGTCACACACAGAAACCAGACAGTAGATACACATCCTAGCAGAGGCGGGCTGAAAAGGTTAGGCAAGCAAATACCAACTTTCTAAAAGTGGTATTTGCAAACACAGAACATTAAAATAAACTTTACTAAAAGATGTATTTTATTATTCTGAGTTCAGGCATACTAAATTCGAATTTCTGCCATGTTCCCTGAGTCTGTTAGGAATGTAGAATGTAACAATTCCAACAGCCCATTCTGGCCTATGAGAACAGGTAGCCTTACAATAGTGAAAAACGAAAATGGCTGTAATTCACTATTAGGACATGCCACACACATCAGGGCTTGTCCTACCTTATACTTACAATGCACCCTGTCCTTGGGCCTACCATGGTGGTGACTAATATGAAGTTAAGGGAAGGTTTGGGGACTGGCAAGTGGGTGCACTTGCCCAGTCGGCATGACAGTACCAAACTGCAAGCAGGTTCTGCAATGGCAGACCTTCGACACATTTTACCAGGCTGCTTCTGTGGGTGGAACAACCAGTGCTGCAAGCCCACTAGCAGCATTTGGATCTACAAGCCCTGGCACTCCTGGTGCACTTTACTGGAGTCTGACAGTAAACCAAATAAGCCAATCATGGAATCCAATCAATGTATCCATTTTATACAGGGAGAGCATATGCACTTTAGCACGGTCAGCAGTGGTAAAGTGCCCAGAGTCATTAACCCAACAAAAACAGGTCAGAGAGAATATTGGAGGAAGGCAAAAAGTTCGGGGATGACCCTGAGGAGAGGGCCAAGTCCACCAATACTGAAATAATAACTTTATAAATACATTTATAGAGGTATTGTTGTCAGCTACTGTGTGATGTAAATCTATCTCATCTGATGCTTCTAATTCTACTCTATCTCCTGTTATGTAGCTGTCTTTTCATTAATGTTAGTGTCATTCAGTTTATCTGTTATCATGAGATAAGGAATTGCTATTGTTAAGAATAGCCAAACTAGTATCACTAACAACAAACTACATATACAAACACTACAACATCTTTTTATACAATTTCGTTTTGGTCTTTCTGTAACTCTGGTCTCAGCCATTATGACTCAAGAAGATGTCTCTTCTTTCTTTTGATTTAGAATCGTACTTTCTGAGTGCTTTCAAGGAGGTCTCACTTCACCTTCGTCAATCTGTTCTACGTTTACTTCTTCATCTGATTCTTCATTAATATCTAGATTCTCAAACTCTTCAAGAATCACATTGGTCCATTCAGGTCCTTTGAATTTGTTGTTTAATACCTTCAATCTTGCACTTCTACAAATGTTTTTAGTAATTGACTGTTCAACCTGAGTTTGGCTTGTAACTTCATTTACTTCTTCTGGATCTTCATTCCTTGTTTGTAAACGATATTTTAACTTTTTGACCCCACTTGGCCAATTGTCAACTTTAATGACTCTTTTAACTTGCACTGCACGGGGGGCGTGGCCGACAGCCTTACGTGGCAGCTGCTTTTTAGTAGAGCTCCGGACCCGGACTCCTAGATCCTGTGCATATCCGGTCCGCGCTGCACCAAAGTGCCCTTTTTGGTGCACCAAGCCGAGTAGGGGCGATAGTTGTACCGGCTCTCGGCACGTCTGCTGCCTGGCATCGGGACTCGATGATGCCCAGGGCCTTTTGTGCTGCGTTGGGAGCTGTGACAGACTTGCTGTCGGGAACCCGCCTGCTGGCGGTTTAGATCGAGGCCGGCCCCTGGCGGTGGCTTCTTTGCAGCGGAGGGCCGGCGGAAGGTGCCCGGACGGTGGCGGGTTGCTCCCTTGGCAATCCTGCACTCTGCGGCGGACTGGACCATCTGTGACTGCTGGCGGCAGCCGCGCATTGTGGGGAATCCCCGGGGCTGATCTATGCAAGTCCCGGGGATGAGTTGCGGCCTAAATTGGGCACACAGAGAGGGAGCGCAGCTCCGATAGTGCTGGACTTCGGCGGGCCCCATGTGGAGAGACAGGTTTGCTGGTGGTGGGGGGCCCCCCTGGAAGGAGTGCCTGCCATACTGAGTGCCCAGCAATTGTACTGTGAGAGACCTGGAGAGTGCTGACACTGTAGACTAGCTGGCTGCCCCTGTTGGAAGGGAGGGAGAAGTGTGTTGAAGGCTGTACTTGTGGATAGCTTGTGTCCTTGCCGACAGGGAGACCCAGCGGATCTGCTTGGGGCAGTGGACACTTGTGTGCATTGATTCCCGGGGATGAATTGCGGCTTAAGTCAGGCGCACAGAGAGGGAGCGCTGTTACGATAGTGCTGGACTGCGACGGCCCCCCCCAGGTAGAGAGACGGGTTTGCTATTGGTGGAGGCCCCCCCTGGAAGGAGTGCCTGCCATCCTGAGTGCCCAGCAATTGAACTGTGGAATACCTGGAGAGTGCTGACACTGTAGACAAGTTGGCTGTCCCTGCTGTAAGGGAGGAAGCACTGTGTTGAAGGCCGCATTTGTGGAGAGCTTGTGTCCGCAGCGACAGGGGGCCCCCCGCGGATCTGCGTGGGGCAGTGAACCCTTGTGTGCATTGATTCCTGGACGGCCCTGATCTCTGCCCTGTTGGGGCACCTACTCCTGCACATGCTGCGCTGCCGGAGTATGCTGGGGTTTCCACGGAGTCCTGTTCTAGGGAACGTCAGGACCAAGGCTGTCCCGAGCACTAGCTTTGATCTGCATATGGAGTAGGACTCGGGGGTTGTGAGACCGACTTTGCGGAGCTTAACATGCCCGATTCTCCCCCTGCTCCAGTTGGCCTCCCACGATCTGCCCGCAATAGAGGGAAGCAGCAGGACGCTGGGCCCAGTGTGGACCCCACAATGGCACATGTGGACCTTAGTGGAGTATCACAGTTGCCCAGCTGCATCCCACCTACAGCTGAGATGGAGTCTGTGGACAAACTAGACCTTATTCTGCAGGAGGTCAGGGACTTTGAGAAGAGCCATTGAACAACAAATCGGAACTCTCACGACGGGTCTCACGCTACTCAAAGCAGACCATGCTAAACTGTCGGACTAGGTGAAAGATAATACCATGGTGCTGGCGGATCTTATGTGTGGAGCGTGCGCAGAGAATACCCACCGGCCAGCCCAAACCGGGCGCCCCACTGCGTCCCCTCATTGTCTGGCTGTTAAATTATAGGGACAGGGACATACTATTGCAAAAAGCACGGCAGCTGGACCAGATACATTTTGAGAGTGCACGGATCTCACTGTACACGGACTACACACTTATGGTACAGCGACAGCGGGCCTCTTTCATGGCCGTCAAGAGGAAATTGAGAGACCTAAACCTCAAATATTCCCTTCTCTTCCCAGCCCATTTGAAGGTCATCTATGACCGCAAAACGAATTTTTTTTGAAAGTCCAGAAGACGCCGAAGAGTGGCTAGAAGTAATGGACCCCGCAGAGACCAGTGATAACACCTCCCAAAGTACTCAACACAGCGCCAATCATGCGGAACGGCCTGGCACCCTATGAAGTAGACGTCTATGTGGAGACTCCCCACAACCTAATCCAATGTTGCAGCAACAACAACAGAGCAAGGACAAGGCACTACTGGCGGCTGCTACTTTTCGGCAGCCTGAGCTTGTAGAAGACTCAGCCTCTTCTGAGGAAGATCTGAACAAATCAGACTCCGAGGGTAGTGTGGCTCTGTTTCCCTCCGTAACCCCTCAAACGGCAGATGGACTGTTTGGCTGACAACAGTATGGTGCCACCACTTACGAACTGGACCTGTGCGCTGATGTGATATCCTTTTGGTTTCGCAGTAAACTACATGTATGGTGCAGCGTTATGGAATGTGTTTATAATTTCTTGAGCCCCAGTTCTGTGAGATTCGGAACTTGATGTCATAATGGAGCGTGACCAGCGCTCTGTGGCCGGCGTTGGCGATGACCCCCAATCTGCGAATGCTGTTGTGGTTCAGGGTATAGTTCTGTTTATTGCGCTTTGTTTTGTGGTCCAGCATAGTTTTATGGCCAGACCGAGTATTGGGGGGTTTGGAGAGGGGTACGGTCCTATTTCTTAGTTAGTCCCACGTGGGCTGGTCACTGTCACACATGCGTCTTGGTCTGACTGCAGGACCAATAAAACCTATCAATGCATACACTAAGTCAGTTTAACATTGTAACGTGGAACGTTAGGGGACTGGGCTCCATACAGAAACGCCATAGGATACATGCCCAATTACTAAAGAGAAAGGCGCAAATTGTATATTGGCAAGAATCCCACATGCTCAATCAGGAGGTGGTAAAGCTCCGGAAGAAATGGAGGGGCAGGTTTTCACCACTAGGTACTCGGGGTATGCACGAGGAGTCACTATTTGGATTCGGCACGGTGTGCCCTTCATGCCACTGGAACACCGAATAGACAAGCAAGGGCGCTATATATTTGTATGCGGATCCCTTGATGGCCAAATGGTAGTGCTGGGTAGCATGTATGCACCAAATACTGACCAATAAAGTTTCTTTACCACCCTGAACCTAGCACTGGCAGGATGGGAAGCACACCCCTGGATTATAGGAGGGGACTGCAACACGATTATGGACATTTTCTTAGATAGGTTGTCATCCCCCCCTAAACGGTGCAGGAGTAATTAACCAGGCAAAGGCACTTTGTTGCTGGGCAACTGATTGGGCCCTGTGTGATGTGTGGAGGATGTGACATCCGAAGCACAGAGAATACTCGTTTTACTCCCCGGTTCACATGTTGCATACCAGAAAAGATAGAATTTACTGCTCTAACAACATCACAATGCAGGTAACACACACTGCATACCTTACAAAAACCTTTTCAGATCACAATCCACTGGAGCTAACAATCACATGGGGCAGAGTACCTACCCCGGTTCCAACATGGAGACTATGGCCACAATTGTTAGAGAATACAGTGTTCCGTGCCGCTATGGCCGACACATTTCCCATTACTTTACTGAAAATAGCAATACAGCTTCTAGTGGTTTGATTGAAAGGGACGCCTTTAAGGCAGTAATACATGGAAGGTCTAACAATCATATAGGAGGTACCCTTTTTTTTCGGAAAATGGGGGTGGGTGTATAGGACTACAAAAAAAAGTCCCTTTCGCTTCTTTTTACTAGAGGTGGAGACCAGTGTTTCTGACACCCTCTGGTTATAGGAAGAAGATCCTGCTTTAAAGTATAGTCTAAGACAGGTTACCAAATATTACAAAAATGTATGCATACAATAATCTGGAAACAAATGAAGATGATATTCCCCAGCTGCACGATATATCAGGATCGGCACGGGGACTTGATTCAAGGGAAAGACGCCTAATAAAATGCTATTACGTTTAAACAGAGGAAATTAATCAATAAATGGTGGACGTTTATTCTCACCTCGGATACAAAAAGTGATTTTACAGATATCACTTCTTTATTTTCGATTTTCATCATTATTTACACTTGGATTTATGACATTGTTTGAAACTTTGGATCCTATTCCTATTCTGAAGCCTTGAAAAAGCCCTGTGGGCGAAACGCGCATCGGCTGCTGTTTATCAACAATGCTATGATTGGAAAATAAAAAAATTCATGGATCTGATTGAAGAGTGTGACTGGATCCCTTCTTTAGATTGAAAATTTGGAATCTTGTACTACAGTATTGAAAGAACTCATGTATCTGTAGACCTATGAATGTGTGTTACAATAGGTGGATTATAGATATAGTGATTGGGTGTGCTCTGATATAGATTTGAAATTGATAGATCAGAATTCCATGAATCTCTGACTTAAGCAATATCTCAGTGGGTAGATGTTGTGCATCGTAGTTAGCACCCCGTACTGATCACATGTATAACCAAGAAACTGTTCCTCTTCATGACAAGCGAGTAGATGTGCGGATTAATTAAGGCAAACCCACCCCTTTGTCTGCAAGATACAAGAGCATAGTAAGGAACAGTACACATAAACAATGTTTCAATAATTCGTAGGAGGGAGGGGAGGAAGGTGTAATAGTGGTGAGACGAGGAGGAACAATGCCCAATGTCCGGCTGGGTAGGTGACGGTCAAGGGGGAAAACAAGGGCCAAACTCCTCATTAGCTGTCAAGCAGCTCCACTGGTCATCAGGCTTGTTGCTCAGGTCTCAGCATTCAGGAAAAAATAGTTTTTAATGTATTTGATTTGTAAAGGTTATATAGTGCTATCTAGACCCGGAGGTATCAGAGTGCATAACCAGGGGAACGTTGCATTATAAGGTACATCAAAAGGATTATAAAGCGCTGGCTAGACCCATAGGTATCAGTGCGCTATAGCAGAGGAAGATTGTGTTACAAATTACATCAGTTACAATAGCGTAGTAAGGTACAGTAAACAAAAATGAGGTTGAGAGAATTTATAGGCTGTGGTAGTAACCAGTATAACCTGTTGTGGCTCATCCCACCTTTGTGCTAGGCACGACTCTCTGATGTGGTTCTTTACCACCACCCAATCTCCAGGACTCAAATCATGAGCTTGATCCGACTGCCTGGTCACTGCGTCTTCTCCAACCTGCTGAGAGATAGAGGAATGCTCTAGGTCAGCCAATCCTTTCCAATAATCCAGTACCAGATCATCAGTTATATTCAGCAGTCTATGTCCTGGTATAAAAGCCAGTCTCATTGCTCTTCCCATGATAATCTCATGGAGCCTCAGACCTGTGTTCCTGTCAGGAATACTCCTGAGTCCCATCAGAACAAGAGGCAACACAACTGGCCAACTCATTGAAGTTGATGCACACACCTTTGCCAGTCTTGACTTTATTGTGCCATTCAGTTGTTCAACCACTGCTGAAACCTCTGGACGGTATGCACAGTGCAGTTTCTGTTCAATTTTGAATGCTTCACAGATTATTCTAATTATTTCATTGTTAAAGTGAGCCCCTCTATCTGATTCCAAAGTTACTGGAAAACCAAATCTTGGAATGAGTTCCCTCAACAATAATTTAGCAACAGTTATGCTGTCGTTTCTTTTTGTGGGGTATGCTTCCACCCACCATGAAAACAAACAAACAACCCAAGGATGTACTTCAATCCCCTGCATGGTGGTAGTGCAATGAAATCTAGCTGTAGCCTCAGAAATGGTCCCTCTGCTTTCCCAATCTTTCCCCAACTGACCACTGTTTTTCTTCCTGGATTTATTTGCTGACAAGTTAAACATCTCTGGCAAAGACTTTCTGCGACTGCCCTAAGTCTGAATTGTCGTATCATAGCATCCCTGCCAATATGCATGTCTCCATGGTACATTCTCACCATTTGTGAGAGGAAACAATCTGGCATAGCTGGTCTGCCATCATGGTACACCCACACACCATCTGCTTTCCTTCGTTCACAACCTGGTTTTATCCAATTTTCCTATTCACTTTCTTCCACTTCCTCCTGCAACTGTCTCACCTCTTCCCACGTCTCAAAAACTGAAAATGACATAAGTTGGCAGCTGATTCCACTTGTTTCTATTTTTCTGTTTATTGGCATTTTATTTCTATCATGATATTGAGCAACTTGATCAGTGTAACGGTTACCGGCTGTCATTTTGTTTTTTCCTGACTGGTGAGCAGCACACTTGACCACTGCTATTTCTTTTGGCAAATGTATTGCTTCCAATAATTCTTTCACACATTTTCCATTTCTAATAGGGGATTCTGAAGAAGTCATGTATCCCCTTTGCGACCATAAGTGGCCATAATCATGCACAACCTCATAACCATATTGGCTATCAGTAAATATGGTCACTCTCCAATTTTTCCCAATTTTGCATGCTTTGATCAAAGCGATCAATTCAGCTACTTGTGTAGATTTATCTCCAGGTAAACAGGAAGCTTCAACAACCCCAGTCAATTTGCATACAGCATAAGCTGAACTCAGTCCACCTTCCTTAAGTCTTAGACAAGAGCCATCAACGAATTACTTGTGTTCTGGCTCTTTCAGTGGTTCCTCTTGTATGTCAGGCTGTGGCTTAGTTTAGTGCACATCTCTTTAACATCTAAGCAGTCATGTTCTGTATCATCTTTCACTTCCTCACATTTCGGATCTGGCAATAGGGTGACTGGATGAATCATAGTACATCTGATTACTGTCAGATTTTCTGCTCCTAGAATTACTCCTTCGTACTTAGTCATCCGACTAGGGGTAAGATGCTGTGTTCGATTTCTTGTTAATAAAATCTCAACTGAATGTGGGACATATACTTTCACAGGATGTCCCATCACAATTTATTCACTTTGTTCTATGCTCATACAAGTAGCAGCAATTGCTTGTAAAGGTAATGCTGAAGCCACAGGATTCAAAGTAGCTGAAAAATAAGCCCGTGGACGTCGGCTTAATCCATGTCTCTGGGTTAAGACTGAGATTGCACAACCTTTTTTCTCACAACAGAACAATGCAAACTCTTTTGTATAGTCAGGCATTCCTAGGGCTGGGGCAGCACATAAACAGCTTCGTAATTTCACAAACGCTTCTACACTTTCATCATCCCAAACTATCGTATCTATTGCTCTTTTTCGTGTCATCTGGATTAGAGGCTTCGCCAGTAAGGAGAATCCAACAATCCACTGTCTGCAGTAGCCCATAACTCCAAGAAACATTCTGATTTCTCTCTGCATTTGGGGCAATTGCATGTGTCTTATTATTCTGATTCTTTCTGTGGTCACTTTCCTCACTCCTCTTTCTATTTGGTGACCCAAATGTTTTACTCTAGTTTTGCAAAATTTAAATTTTTCTGGAGATACTTTGTGTCCTCCATCAGCTAGATGATTTAATAGTGCAATTGAATCAGTGATACAATCATCTCTGCATTTTGATGCCACAAGCAGATCATCAATATATCGCACTAAGACTGATTTTCGGGGCATAACTAACTTTTCTAGGCCCTTTTTCAAAATTTGATTAAACATAGATGGACTCTCTGTATACCCTTGAGGAACTAGATCCCATGTTAAAATAAGATCCTGAAATTTAAAAGAAAATAAATACTGGCTATCAGGGTGTAATGGAATCGAGAAAAAGGCTTGACACAAATCAATTACAGTAAACCATCCAGCATTCCAGGCTATCTGATACAAAATCACTGCTGGATTTGGCACCATTGGACAACACTACAATTTTATTGATTTTCCTGAGATCTTGCACTATCCTGTACTTCCCACTAAGCTTTTTGAGACCCATTATAGGTGAGTTACAAGGACTGCTCATTATTTCTTTTAGAATGCATTGTTCAATCATTCGATCAATTTCAGAGGCTACACTTCTGTAATTGCTGTAGTTTTTTGCTCTTATGGTAAGTCAATCTCTGTTATTAATGAATACAATTCATCTACTTCGGTACCTTGCTTAGCCAGCATTATTTTATAAACCATGTCTTTGTCAGGGGTTTGATTAGCAACACCATCCGGTGTGCAATATATCGTACAGTCCATTTTACACAAAAGGTCTCTGCCTACTAAATTCACTGGACTTGAATCACGGCCTACAAATGTATGCATATCTTTGAATGTCCCGATTGTTACCTCCATAGGTTATGTAATTGGGGTTCTGATCTGCTGATTAGCTACTCAACCACTTGGATTGAGTTTCCCGAGAGGGATAGGTTTGGGATGTCTGCTGTTCTCACAGTAGAACGGGTAGCACCAGTGTCCAATAGAAAAGTGAAGTCATTACCTTCCACCTTCCCATCAACAAATCGACCTGACTGATCTACCGGTAAGGATGCGCCAAGTACGCATTCCTCTTCCTCCCCCCTCAGGCACTGTTATTGCATCAACATATCTTCTTAATTTTTGTTCTGCAAAAAATATTGTGACACTACGGAATTTTTCTAACCGCTTCCTTGAAATCCGGTGTCCGCTCTGTACTGTGCTTGAGTCACAAAATTTGGCATAGGGGCGGGTGGCAACTGATACTTCTGATTAACTACTTGCTGCTGTTGATTCGTAAATCCCTCATTCTGCGTCTGTGGATTTAAGTTTTGATATGGGACCTTATTATTCTGAATATTTTTACACTCGTTTTTCCAATGTCCAAGCTTTGCACATCTATGTCAAGGAAACCTTTTCTTCGCATCCTCTCTGCTCATTCGTCCCTTTTGTTTACCACTATTGGCCATATTATCACTCTGACCCTGCTCTTTTGTCTGTCCATGTGTTTGACCATCTAATTTTATTCCTTGTTCTACCAATTTCACTTGTGCCCACATCATCTTTACTTTTAGTTTCTTATGCCTATCTTCAATATCATCACCACAATATTTAACATTCTTTAATATTTCATCTATGGTCTTGCTTTGCCAACAAATCGTATGTTTTTGAATCATTTGACTAATATCAGGTTTTAATCCAGTAACAATTCGATATTCAAAATGTCCCATATCTTTATCTCCAATGCTTTCAAACCACCTATCTGTTTAAATACGTGCAATGTCCTTTCATAATAGGCATGAACAGATTCATTTGGCTCTTGGGAAGGTCAATCTATTTTTATCCAGTCTATTTATTTTGGAGGTATCTTTCCTTTTAAGAACGTAATTACTTGGTGATATTTCTTCATTACGTCATCTGAGGGTGCTCCTGTTTTTGGACTCTTGGATATTCTTCACTAGGCCAATCAACTGTGATCTTACATTCTGTTCATAGGTCTGCAGGCACTACTATATCAAACAGACCATCTAAATCTTTCAACAAAACCTTTGAAACTTTCACAAACCTTTTCTACTTGTCTATACCATTCAACTTCTCCTCTCTCAATTTTGGGAACTCTTTTGTAAAGACAAAATATCCTGTTGATTCAATGGAACATGAACGTATCCACCACCAGGTACCTCCCTCATGGGACACAATCTTTCTACTTTCCCTATTTCTTTAATCAAATATGCATTAGACGTTTCCTTAGCCTGTGCTTCATCCTTTTTCTTTTGCCGCCTTACTCTCCACTTATCACAGTCTCCCTATTTCTGCAAAATACTGAATAACTCTTTCACTTGCAATTTTCTTCCGGACACATCCCTATTTTCTAAATCCTTGTCAGTAAAATCCACTCGGTAAGGATTCTGCCATACCTTTAATCTCCCTATGTCTATTCCTATCTCAGAGGATAGTTCTGTCAATTTCTTATTAAACAATCTCGCATTTCTGGTTATACTCCTGCATACAAACAACAATTCCTCTTCATCATAAGTGTTCAATCTATCTATTCCCACATTTCCAGCAACTAATTCCTCCAATTTTACTTTCAATTTGTAATATCTAATATTTTAGGAGGTGAACTCTGTTTTTCAATCCTTTGTGCCCATCCCTCTAAATCTTCCATGATACTGATGTGGCACTCCTGACCCCCGAAGATGTTACTATCCTTCCTTCCTTTGAACTACTAGGTATAACTCTCTTTGGAGTCTCGCTCACATTGTCTCTTATTGGTAGATCCATTAATGAGATCACTGAATAACACTCACTGGCTTGGTCGTCTGTTATTAATTTCTTTTCTGGGATTATTCAAAGGAATTGCTGCAGTTTGTGGTTTAGGACAATTTACCTTGTCTCCATACAAGGGAACACAGGACCTATAGTTACAGGTATTGTCAATGCTTCAGGATTTACATTTAGCTGAGTTATTTTCTGTATTAGTTCTTTTCTATTTTTATGTAATGCTTCTTTTTCTTTATCATATAGTACCCTATTAACTGTTTGCTCATGTACAACCTGTGGAATTAATGGTGGTTCTAACATTGGAGCACTTGGGATAACTTTACTTGGGCCTTCTTGATATGGTGGAGGGTTTTTACTCAAAGTATCTTCTAATAATTCATCATCTGATTCTCCATACCCTGTTGCATTCAAGTGTTTTGATTTTTCTTTACACTCCCTGTTTGTTCATCAGCAATAATACGTGATACAATCCTTCTGATATCATTGCTCTTCTCTACCGTTTCCTTTGTTCTTCACGCGTCCCTTTCATACCTCTGGTATAAAATCCTGCAAATGTTCCTCTTCGACCCTTTTCTCTCTCAAATGACTCAGCCTCCCATTCTTCTAATGCCTCAAACTGAGAATCTAGGTCTTGGCTCTAATTCATACATCCACATCCTCAAATTCTGTAACATTCTTCCATTTAGGGTATCATACTCTGGGAAAGCCAAAACACCATCATCTTTTGTGTATTTCATCCAATTCTCCATCCATACACATGCATGATAACCTCTCTCCATCATCATGAATGAATCGGGCATTTTAGGTGGCGGAATAAGAATTCCCTCTCTAGTCAAAATGGGTTTATTTTTCTTGAAGAGATTTTTAATTTTCTTTATAAAGGACACTTTTCTCACTTCTCCATACATTTTAGATACTCAATGAATGAAACAAAATTTCCGCAAAACCTCGAATTTCCCTGTCAGGGCTTCTTGCAACAAAAGACAAATGAAAATCAAGCATACAAAATGTCACTAGCTAATCAATTTTTAGTTCTTATTCATGCTTCCAATCAGGTTTCAGTTCACGCTAGTAATCTGACCAATTCTAGCGCGGCCTTTCGAATGACGTCAGTTATGCTCCTTACTACTGATCCCTCCTTTACAATCTGCGTTTGTCACACACCCGCTGTTTCCAACAATCCCAGGGCGGTTTACTGTGACATTAGTGCAACTCCGGCAACTGACCCTCCTTTTACAAGGTAATGTGTAAACTTCTTTTCTTTATTTTCCTTTTAACATAAAATCCATTACCGATGACATATAAACATTCGCTACTCTGTCAGTTCCACTAAATCAAAGGATAGTAAATTTGTTTCTACTGCAAGTAAAACCTTCCGCTCACTCTTCTTTGAGTAAGACCTTCCGCTTACTTTCATACACTACGAGTAATACTTTCTGTTTACCCTTCAATCTAGCTCGGAAGAACCTGCTACTCCTTCAGTGTTACCCTTCCTAGGTGATATAACACAAAGTTTCACCAGCGAACTCTCTGCTGTCAATCACTCTCTTTTTTTACACAAAATAGTCCCTAGTTCAACATTGCCAGCCGTACCTAGCTTCTCAGTGTTATTCCAACAGACGAGTAACCTCACTGCAGTGTGGTTTCTATTGCCACTCGCTAATCACTTTTTTCCTGGGGAAATTCTGGACAACATAAAACAAAACATAACACAGCAACAATCAATAATCAATACTTATCACCAAACTATTCAATAATAACCATAACTCTGCTACCAGAAAACTGATCCAGCGGTTTACCAGCAACAGGTAATCTAACACCACATACTCACCTGGGCACATAAATTCAAATCACAACACACTGGCAATTACCGCTGGAGTCATTGTTTTTATAATTCTCTATATATGTTATTTCTATTCCCTAACTAATCTTTTCTCTGATCAAAAATGTCTTTTCTCTGGTCGATGGACCATTAGTTGAACTAGTTGATGGTGAAATGACATATGATTTCCATATACTTACACATTGGAAATGATCACAGAGTCGGGATGACTTTTAAAGTTTTATCTCAGATTAATTCATGTGAACCACTTACACAGTACAGAACAAACTCAGTTTCTCACAGGAAGGAAGACTCAAATAATCAATCAAAATGCATTCATTTATACTTTGCAATGACACTGTATGAAAGGGATAGGATAGAAAGAAAAGCACTTAAGCGCATACACAGATATTTTATATTTACAAAAAATGGTGTGAAAACCAACTCCCAGGCCTAGAAATTGGTAAGGATCCCCCAGGAAAGATCTGGTGAACAAAGGATTCAGGACAGGAATTAGGACAGGAATCAAGACAGGACAGACGACCTCTCTGTCACCGACGCTTGCGTAGCACCCCTCTCTGAAACTCTCTTCCTCCTCAAGATTCTTCTGCGATCTTCTTCTAAATTAATTTGCTTAGATAATTGGTTCAGCAATTCGCTTCTTCTTCATTATCACTCGTCACTCCTACAGCATCCTGGTCTCATGCACTAACTACCTAACTAAGATTACCTCAATTATACCTTTCTGTATGCTGGTACCACCCATTAATGTTTCAAACTTACGAAAATACTAGCTCTGATTGGACAGGCCAGGGGAGGTGAGCATCACACGATGCTTAGATATTACTCTTTTCAGTCAGCCCTTTGTTAATAAACCCATCCCCTTAATTCTTTTTTAAAACTTTATTTCCCACCCGCATTTACAATGTAATTGTACCAAATGATGAAACATTCTGCAGGTTCCCATGCATTTCGGTAGACTGTGATTCCGGTTCTCATGAAAGTATCCACTAGTAGCCTTGGACCAAGTTCAAGTTGACATGGCGTCTTCCAGCTAGGTTGCACTACGCGTGTGCTGCAGAACGAGAGTGAATAGACTGTGGCTCACGACTCTAGGCCCATAACAAGCACTATTGAAAGAGTCAAAAAGATCAATGTTAAAATAAAAAATTAATGGTTTCACTGTATACCACCTATCTCTATTCTAATCCCATTAACTTATTACTCTCAGCGCATTAGTAAAATAGCGGAGTTTAATTTTCCAGCAAGCAGGTGGCAAGCGTGTGAGTTTCAAGCGGCCATTCTTTTAACTACTGCGCAAGTGCAGAAAGTTCCCTCCAAGTAAAAGATAAGTCATACTACGTAGATGCAGGAGACGCATGCACACTAAAGAATTTCAGTCAGAGGCCATCTTAGAATCACTCTTGAGTTACTGGTTAATAAAACACACATAATCAGTCACAATGGGGTAACCCAGTATCCGTATAATCAATTGGAGGGGGGAGAGAGAGATCGGATCCTTTCAGTCTCCATTTAGTTACTCATGATCAGTAGGGGAAAGGATCACTTGTCCTGCGTAAACCAAGGTCTGCAGGTAGGTAAGTGGGTGTCTCCCAATAAAAGACCCTCATACACGCGTTTCTTTTGTATCTCGTAGCAGTATATGATGTGTCCCCGCTCATTTAAACACGTGAGTGCGTAATCCTTGGGTCAGTTTTTTGTGTGTGCACCCTCCGCCAGGAGGCTTTACCTTTGGTTAAGGCAGTAGTGATCGTGGAAAGGTGAGTGAAACGTGGTGATATATTTAAAATTGCCCAGAACAGCCGGAGAAATTGACTTTAATGAGTCTGGAGTTGGACAAGTATGAGTTTAATTTGTGCCGCTACGGAATCGGTTATGAATTCTAGCGCACTCCATTAGTGTGATAAAAAGGTCGACATGTTTCAGCCTTGGTCGCCAAATGGTCAGTAGGCTTTCTTCAGGACCAATAAAGGTGCAGTGAATAAAAAGTGAAAGAATAGGTAAATTTATAACCTGATTCTTCGGGTAGTAGAAGGTCGCGTTGTACCTGTGGGGAGAAGAAAAACGTACACACAACAACGTATAGGGAAGGGGGGTAGGGGGAGACATACAGTTATGTACAATAGTACAGTCTTTTTTGTCCACTGATTTGTACAAGAAACTACAAAATGGCAATACTTAGGTGCAGAATCACGGTCATTTCAGGCATCAACTTGCTCATTCTCATGCCTTAGTAAAGAATGGTGATTTTGCTATACTATAGTGTGGTGCCCATAGCTGTAATTTTATCCGTGTCACACTTTCCTTGAGAATGCGGGTGATTTTGGTGATGACATGCTTTTTCGCTATAAGGTGATGGTCATGTGCTCTTACTTTAAGTGACCATTACGTTGGCTATGGAGTGATTTTGACCAGCTCTCTTAAAATGGTTTTCGTGACTTTTTAGGACAGTCTCTATCACGATCTGGTCATGTGACTATGGCTCGTATTGTGTACAATTTATTTGCATATGATTTTAATAACCAGTTGCGCTCTGGGGTTGGTTTGGTTAATGGAGAAGGGTATTAAAACAAGTGATGTTACATTCTCAAGCCTACCTCTACGCTTTGCAGCTTTTTGCTTCTTCGGGGAGGGAGGGCGTAAAGAGGGAGGTTGTACTGTGGGGAGGTGGAGAGGTCAATAGTTAGTTTAGTTTGAAAATTAGTATTACTACTTGCGGTTTTAATCCTCGATGGCCGGTGATTCCGCTTGTTACCTCAATCCTTCACCTCTATTCCCGCAGCATGTGCTGTCTCTGCCACTCTTCACCCGGAACTCAATATGAGTTGATTCCGGTTCGTTCTTTAAGAGAATCAAATTCATAGACATAGACGAGATATTTTGATTATCGTTGTTAATGATTATGTCCGCGATAATATCGCGTTTGCTACAAGAGGTATACTAAATGCTTCGAGAGCCTGGGAGAAATTGAATTTAAAAAACAGATTTATTTCGATATTCATTCTGTTTTATGTGTAAATTTCTGTATTTTTGCAATTGTGGTGGAATGAGTTGGTGATGACATTTGGTTAGAGGGTTATTGAGATGTTCGTTTCTATAGGGCTACTATTCAGTATATGTTTTGTATTTTTTACAGTGGCGGCTATGATTTTCGGGATAGCGAATTTTATGGATGTGGTTCAATAAAGTGGATTTGAATCACTTGTTCAGGGCAACCATGGAATAGAGTCGTTGAGCCCACTGATATCTGTTTTTAATCTATGGACCCAACGTTGTTCCTTTTCAAACAGGATTCTGGTTGCATTCCTGTCTATTGTGTCCAAGGTTTCCAGGATGACCCACTGTAGATCATTGACAGTGTGGCCTAGTTCTTTGTAGTGGGCGGACATTTTGGTGGTAGTTCTTTTGCAATTCACATTGCTGCGATGCTCACATAGTCGTTGCTTTGCTTTTCGACAAGTCATGCCAATGTATCTCATCTGGCACGGGCAGGTGATCATGTAGATGACATGGCTTGTATTGCAGTTAGTGTGGCGTTTTAGTTTCCAAGTAAAGTTGGGGAGTAACTGCAATTCTTTTGTAGATTTTGTGGTCTCACAGGCTGTGCAGGTGCCACACGGATAATGTCCTGTTATTGGGGTGGTATTCCATAACCCTGGTTGTTCTTTCCTTTTCTTGGGTGGTGGTCTGGTGTGTACCAGTAGGTCCTTGAGATTTTGACTTCTCTTGTTAGCAAAGCGTGGTTTGGGCCAGTTTAATCTGTTTGATGTTATGATCTTCCAATTTTTGTTAATGATCTTTTTCACCTGATTTGTGACTGGACTGTAAGTGGTAACACACGTTGTTCTGTCATCTTGTGTCTTGGGGTGTGTTTGTAGTAATGCTTCTCTTGATTGGTTGCGAGCTCGTTTCTTACAGGAGTGGATCACCTTCCTGGGGTACTCACGGGCCGTGAGTTTTTCACATAGATCCTCGGCTTGGTTTTTGTAGTCATTTATTGAGCCAACAAACCAGACTAGGTAGGGGAGGGCCTAAGGGGAGAAGTGTTTAGAGACTATACGGTACCTTGTCCCCCAACTAAGTAATACACAACACGAGAGGTACCAAGAGTCTGTACACGGGAGCCTATGAAGTACTCACTCTGTGAAAAGACAAAACCAACAGGTCAATGTACAAGTCATTCACGATTGACATGTAATACTAGGAGAAGATAGAAAAGGAAAGGAACCTAAAGGGATAGGAGAGCCCCAAAGGACCTGGAAAAAATCCCCATCAGCCCGCTCAATAGCGGAATGTCGTCATCTGGGTAGAATGGTTGACAATAGCAATGTCCAGCATGCCCTTCCTTAGGAGACACCCAAGGCTAGCATAGTCCTGGACTGTTGCGTTGACCCTCAACCAGCAGAGACACGGACTGAGTAGGGTTAAATTGCAGTGCTCAAAAAAGATGTGAAAAAAGGAAAAGAAACAAGGTTCATAATCCAAGTGTTGTAAAAATACCTACCTTGATGTCATGAAAAAACTTTATTGGATCTGACCATCAAGGTGGTATGGTTAAAAGCAGAGTGGAAATAGCATGCAAGGAATTGCTATTAAATCATGAGTCTAATATGGTCGACATGTTTCAGCCTTAAAAAGGCTTTCTTCAGGACCTATGATATACTACTGCAATAAAGAAAATTGTGAAGGAACTTACTGGGTAAAAAGCCTCAATAAGTAAATCTGTACTCCAAAGATAAGGAGTCACAAGTCTTCTCCTGTATATGAAACAATCAGAACAAAGAGCGCCAGAGCGTCAAACATGATTCTTATTGTCAGCAAGAGGAAAATCTAGGTGTGAAGTACACTATAGACTCCTACATATTTCAACTCACCCAATTTGAAGGGAGGAAAAACCTCACCTCACCTGGCACTTGCTCACAGTGAAGGAGGCCACGCACTAGAAAAGAAAGAAGAAAATATATAAAAGCATACGTATCATTTAATCAGTTTTTAAAGATCAACACCAAAAAATGGTCCTAGTAAGGAGTCCACGAATTGTGATCACAACCTGGCACCTAAACCTCTACAAGGTAAGGCATGCCCTCCATTGGCGGCCATGCACCCAGTTTTTAAAGGCACGCCCACCCATCAGGTAAGAAATTCTTTATGCAGCACTGAATAAAGACTCCCATAGTTGTTTATATTCACCAAAGTCTACTGAAACAAGACACACCCATACGTAGTGTCCTGTATCTAAGTCAATGCGCAGAGGGTGATAGCTAAATAGTCAATCCGCAATAGTTAGTGGAAGAGCCCATTGGCCCCAGAATCCACAGAGATGCTTCCAAAAAACGTATTGCAAAAGGAGACAGCATCTGTGACCGGCCCCAAATCCTCACCTCTCCGTCGTTGCCTCGCTCCAAACTGTGAGTCGAGGGGGAGGTGAGGACATCAGGTACACGGCGCGAACAAATAGGAAGGATGCGGACCTGCGAGAGAACGAGGTCTATTGCCTTGGTATCCAATCAGCGGAGGAGATATCAAGACGGACTACATAGAAAGTGCTCTAAGTCACGAGTCGCTGCTCGCTAACGCTGAAGCTCCGCCATTGGTCCATTATGGGCCAATCAGAACAGGGCGCATCAATGTTACACGACGCGCATCAAAGCTGTATATCCGGGTTTGAAGATATCACGTAATTGGCTCATTCTGGGCCAATGGAATAGGCTCCTCTGTATTGGTTGAAATGTAAACAGAGCGCCGCATCCGCTCATCTTGAACGCGGCGGAAAGCCGTGCACAATAAAGAATGCGCAATGTTTTGCATAATGTTTGTCAAAGAAAAGAAAGGGGCAAATTTGACTCATCTTCTAAAAAATATGTATACACACACACTAATCATGCCGGACCAGAGCACAACACTACCGGCGCTCTATTCCGTAACCGCCGCTGTGCTGGCTGAGTACCCTGTACGCAGAGTACAAACATTGGATCAAATATAAGATCAAAGGTCAACCAAACAAAGAGGGCCATGTGTTCTGATGACATATAGACCAAAGTCACGGCCAAGTAACGCTATTGCAAGGGCAGTTTGTTTCAATCCAACTATGCCCCAAATATGTATATAAGTGTATATGGCCCCATGCGCCCTGCCATGGAGGCATGGAATGACGTTCAAAAAAAGGTGTATGGATACACACGCTGACTCCTCATATTGCAAGAAGGAACTGGCCAATGTGAGTATAAAGAGCCAAGAGGCAAACAAGCCTATTCGTTCCAAAGTGGAACAGATCAAAGGAAATTCATGAAAGACTGGTATTTGCGGTGCAGTCAAAAGATAGAGCCTCAGAGTTGTAACCACGGGATATCATCATTCAACCCCTCCGTGTCGCTCCTTAATTTGTACACCCACTTTTGCTCCTTTCTCAGTAAAAACTGTGAGATGTCTGTTATGTGGTCAGGTATAAAAGGTTGTTCAAGGACCACCCATTGTAAGTCATTTGCTGTGTGTTTCGCCTGTATGAAATGGGATGTAAGGCGAGTTGCTTGTTTACCGCGTCTGATGGTACTCTTATGTTCCTGGACGCGTAATTTAATTTTTCTCGTTGTCATTCCAATATATCTTAGCATACATGGACATGTGATCTGGTATATGACTCTCTCGCTGTTACAATTTGTATGGCGTCTAAGTATCCAAGGTCGAGAGGTGCCTATGTCCACTGATGTGGTCTTCCTGGTCTGGGGACAAACCGAACAATTCCCACAGGGATGATGGCCCTGGACAGGTGGCAGATTCCACAGAGTGGATGTAGACTCATCCCCCACTCTGCGTGGTCTGGTGTGGACAAGTTCATCCTTTAGATTTGTACCTCTTTTAAACGAAAAAAGAGGAAGGGGAATCCTATCACCAGAGCTGTTCAGGATCTTCCACTTCTGTCTGATGATTTTCTGCAGTTTCGACGAGGAGGTGTTGAATGTTGTCACACAAACTAATTGCCCCAGGGGTGGCCTCTCAACCGGTGCCTCCAGCAGAGACTCACGATGGTTGTTCGAGGCCCGCTTCAATGACGTCTTGATCAGACGGCTGGGGTACTGTCGCATCTTCAATCTTGTGGAGAGGTCCTTGGCCTGTGCTCTAAAATCCCTCACCTCTGAACAATTTCTCCTCACTCTTAAAAATTGTCCAAAGGGGAGATTCTCCCTTAGTGAGCGTGGATGATGACTGTCAAATCTTAAAAGTGAGTTCCGTGCCATCGGTTTTCTGTACAGCGAGCTAGCTAGATGGCCATCTAGTGGAAAAACCACCAAATCCAAGAATGGCAAACGGTCTCTGCTATGTTCCTCCGTAAACTTCAAAAATGGGTTGAGGCCATTGAGCCAGACGTGGAAAGCTAGTAGAGAATCTTCATCGCCACGCCACACCACCAGGATGTCGTCTATATACCTTTTCCACACCACCTTGTGGTGTGGAAAAGGTATATAGACGACATCCTGGTGGTGTGGCGTGGCGATGAAGATTCTCTACTAGCTTTCCACGTCTGGCTCAATGGCCTCAACCCATTTTTGAAGTTTACGGAGGAACATAGCAGAGACCGTTTGCCATTCTTGGATTTGGTGGTTTTTCCACTAGATGGCCATCTAGCTAGCTCGCTGTACAGAAAACCGATGGCACGGAACTCACTTTTAAGATTTGACAGTCATCATCCACGCTCACTAAGGGAGAATCTCCCCTTTGGACAATTTTTAAGAGTGAGGAGAAATTGTTCAGAGGTGAGGGATTTTAGAGCACAGGCCAAGGACCTCTCCACAAGATTGAAGATGCGACAGTACCCCAGCCGTCTGATCAAGACGTCATTGAAGCGGGCCTCGAACAACCATCGTGAGTCTCTGCTGGAGGCACCGGTTGAGAGGCCACCCCTGGGGCAATTAGTTTGTGTGACAACATTCAACACCTCCTCGTCGAAACTGCAGAAAATCATCAGACAGAAGTGGAAGATCCTGAACAGCTCTGGTGATAGGATTCCCCTTCCTCTTTTTTCGTTTAAAAGAGGTACAAATCTAAAGGATGAACTTGTCCACACCAGACCACGCAGAGTGGGGGATGAGTCTACATCCACTCTGTGGAATCTGCCACCTGTCCAGGGCCATCATCCCTGTGGGAATTGTTCGGTTTGTCCCCAGACCAGGAAGACCACATCAGTGGACATAGGCACCTCTCGACCTTGGATACTTAGACGCCATACAAATTGTAACAGCGAGAGAGTCATATACCAGATCACATGTCCATGTATGCTAAGATATATTGGAATGACAACGAGAAAAATTAAATTACGCGTCCAGGAACATAAGAGTACCATCAGACGCGGTAAACAAGCAACTCGCCTTACATCCCATTTCATACAGGCGAAACACACAGCAAATGACTTACAATGGGTGGTCCTTGAACAACCTTTTATACCTGACCACATAACAGACATCTCACAGTTTTTACTGAGAAAGGAGCAAAAGTGGGTGTACAAATTAAGGAGCGACACGGAGGGGTTGAATGATGATATCCCGTGGTTACAACTCTGAGGCTCTATCTTTTGACTGCACCGCAAATACCAGTCTTTCATGAATTTCCTTTGATCTGTTCCACTTTGGAACGAATAGGCTTGTTTGCCTCTTGGCTCTTTATACTCACATTGGCCAGTTCCTTCTTGCAATATGAGGAGTCAGCGTGTGTATCCATACACCTTTTTTTGAACGTCATTCCATGCCTCCATGGCAGGGCGCATGGGGCCATATACACTTATATACATATTTGGGGCATAGTTGGATTGAAACAAACTGCCCTTGCAATAGCGTTACTTGGCCGTGACTTTGGTCTATATGTCATCAGAACACATGGCCCTCTTTGTTTGGTTGACCTTTGATCTTATATTTGATCCAATGTTTGTACTCTGCGTACAGGGTACTCAGCCAGCACAGCGGCGGTTACGGAATAGAGCGCCGGTAGTGTTGTGCTCTGGTCCGGCATGATTAGTGTGTGTGTATACATATTTTTTAGAAGATGAGTCAAATTTGCCCCTTTCTTTTCTTTGACAAACATTATGCAAAACATTGCGCATTCTTTATTGTGCACGGCTTTCCGCCGCGTTCAAGATGAGCGGATGCGGCGCTCTGTTTACATTTCAACCAATACAGAGGAGCCTATTCCATTGGCCCAGAATGAGCCAATTACGTGATATCTTCAAACCCGGATATACAGCTTTGATGCGCGTCGTGTAACATTGATGCGCCCTGTTCTGATTGGCCCATAATGGACCAATGGCGGAGCTTCAGCGTTAGCGAGCAGCGACTCGTGACTTAGAGCACTTTCTATGTAGTCCGTCTTGATATCTCCTCCGCTGATTGGATACCAAGGCAATAGACCTCGTTCTCTCGCAGGTCCGCATCCTTCCTATTTGTTCGCGCCGTGTACCTGATGTCCTCACCTCCCCCTCGACTCACAGTTTGGAGCGAGGCAACGACGGAGAGGTGAGGATTTGGGGCCGGTCACAGATGCTGTCTCCTTTTGCAATACGTTTTTTGGAAGCATCTCTGTGGATTCTGGGGCCAATGGGCTCTTCCACTAACTATTGCGGATTGACTATTTAGCTATCACCCTCTGCGCATTGACTTAGATACAGGACACTACGTATGGGTGTGTCTTGTTTCAGTAGACTTTGGTGAATATAAACAACTATGGGAGTCTTTATTCAGTGCTGCATAAAGAATTTCTTACCTGATGGGTGGGCGTGCCTTTAAAAACTGGGTGCATGGCCGCCAATGGAGGGCATGCCTTACCTTGTAGAGGTTTAGGTGCCAGGTTGTGATCACAATTCGTGGACTCCTTACTAGGACCATTTTTTGGTGTTGATCTTTAAAAACTGATTAAATGATACGTATGCTTTTATATATTTTCTTCTTTCTTTTCTAGTGCGTGGCCTCCTTCACTGTGAGCAAGTGCCAGGTGAGGTGAGGTTTTTCCTCCCTTCAAATTGGGTGAGTTGAAATATGTAGGAGTCTATAGTGTACTTCACACCTAGATTTTCCTCTTGCTGACAATAAGAATCATGTTTGACGCTCTGGCGCTCTTTGTTCTGATTGTTTCATATACAGGAGAAGACTTGTGACTCCTTATCTTTGGAGTACAGATTTACTTATTGAGGCTTTTTACCCAGTAAGTTCCTTCACAATTTTCTTTATTGCAGTAGTATATCATAGGTCCTGAAGAAAGCCTTTTTAAGGCTGAAACATGTCGACCATATTAGACTCATGATTTAATAGCAATTCCTTGCATGCTATTTCCACTCTGCTTTTAACCATACCACCTTGATGGTCAGATCCAATAAAGTTTTTTCATGACATCAAGGTAGGTATTTTTACAACACTTGGATTATGAACCTTGTTTCTTTTCCTTTTTTCACATCTTTTTTGAGCACTGCAATTTAACCCTACTCAGTCCGTGTCTCTGCTGGTTGAGGGTCAACGCAACAGTCCAGGACTATGCTAGCCTTGGGTGTCTCCTAAGGAAGGGCATGCTGGACATTGCTATTGTCAACCATTCTACCCAGATGACGACATTCCGCTATTGAGCGGGCTGATGGGGATTTTTTCCAGGTCCTTTGGGGCTCTCCTATCCCTTTAGGTTCCTTTCCTTTTCTATCTTCTCCTAGTATTACATGTCAATCGTGAATGACTTGTACATTGACCTGTTGGTTTTGTCTTTTCACAGAGTGAGTACTTCATAGGCTCCCGTGTACAGACTCTTGGTACCTCTCGTGTTGTGTGTCATTTATTGAGCTGCAGTTCCTTCTCAAGCGGAGGAATTGGCTGTACGATAGATTCTCATGTAGTGGCCGCGGATGAAAGCTCTTGAATGATAGTAAACTGTTTTTGGCTGTTGGTTTAAAGAAAGTCCGGGTTTGTAAGGTGTTATTTTCTGTGAAGATGGTTATGTCTAGAAAGTCTAAGGTTTTCTCACTGGCAACGTATGTGAATTTGAGACAGTCATCTTGGTTGTTTAACCAGTGGTGAAAGTTCTTCAGGGTTTCGTGGTTACCTTTCCAAATAAGCAGGATATCGTCTATATATCGCTTCCAAAAAATAATCTGTTCAAGAAAGGGATTGTTGTTTCTATTGTGAACATGATCGTTTTCAAAAGTGCTCACATAATGACCCGCCACGCTTGGGGCAAAAGTACTGCCCATAGAGGTCCCATGGCGTTGGAGAAAGAGGGTGTCTTTGTACAGAAAGAAATTTTCTGTCAGAGCTAATCTGCAACATTCGAGGACGAAATGTCTCGGTGTTTTATGAGGCCATTCTACTCCGAAAAGTATTGTTTCCAAAATATCTAGAGTTTTTTGTTGTGGTAGGCTTGTGTAGAGACTCTCTACATCGAGCCCTACTAAGAGCATTGTCTCTTCTGAGTATTCGAAGTTAGTCAACATGTTTAGAAGATCTCTTGTGTCTTTCAGGTATGTCGGAGTTCTTTGGACTAGGGGTCTTAGGTATTGGTCTGCAAATTCCGAGTGGGGTTCTAAGATAGAGTTGATCCCAGAGACAATTGGCCTTCCTGGAGGAGGTATTTTTCCTTTGTGTGTTTTTGGGAGGGAATAGAAATATGGTATTGTTGGTGACTTTGTTTCCAGGTAGTCCGCCTCTTTTTTGGACAGCCAATTTTTGGCTTCTGCTTCTTCGATCATGAGAGATATTGTTCTCTGCAGGCGCGTCGTGGGGTCGATTGTTATGACTTCATAGAATTTTGTGTCTGAGAGTAAATCTAGACACTGTTTGTCATATCCTTCAACGGATAATATGACTATTCCTCCACCCTTGTCCGCTGGTTTAATTACGATCTCTTTGTCATTCCTGAGTTCAGTGAGGGCCAGTTGTTCCGCCTTGGTGATGTTTTGGAAAGGTTTCTGGGTTTGTTGATTCAGTTCACCTAGTTCTTTCATTATGGCCTGTTCAAAAGTACATATTTCAATCGGGACTTGTGAATTGAGAGGGCAGAAGTTGGACCTGTTTCTCAAATTTGTATCTCCTTCTTGGGGCGGTGGTAATTCATCCTTAAAGAAAGCTTTTAGTGTTAAGGTGCGGCAGAAATTGGCTAATTCGCATTTTGTTTTAAAAATGTCAGTCTTCGGGGTAGGTACATAACCTAGGCCTTTGTTTAGGACACTAATCTCGTTCTCCGTGAGATTTTTATTTGTCAGATTTATGACAAGGTCGTTGGACCTGGTCCTGTCTTGGCCTTGGTGACACTCCTGGTTTGGACCTGTCTTGTCTGATCGGACCAGGTTTTTCCTTTTTGTCTTGGACGGCGAAGGCATGAGAATGAGCAAGTTGACGCCTGAAATGACCGTGATTCTGCACCTAAGTATTGCCATTTTGTAGTTTCTTGTACAAATCAGTGGACAAAAAAGACTGTACTATTGTACATAACTGAATGTCTCCCCATACCCCCCTTCCCTATACGTTGTTGTGTGTACGTTTTTCTTCTCCCCACAGGTACAATGTGACCTTCTACTACCCGAAAAATCAGGTTATAAATTTACCTATTCTTTCACTTTTTATTCACTGCACCTTTATTGGTCCTGAAGAAAGCCTACTGACCGTTTGGCGACCAAGGCTGAAACATGTCGACCTTTTTATCACACTAATGGAGTGCGCTAGAATTCATAACCGATTCCGTAGCGGCACAAATTAAACTCATACTTGTCCAACTCCAGACTCATTAAAGTCAATTTCTCTGGCTGTTCTGGGCAATTTTAAATATATCACCACGTTTCACTCACCTTTCCACGATCACTACTGCCTTAACCAAAGGTAAAGCCTCCTGGCGGAGGGTGCACACACAAAAAACTGACCCAAGGATTATGCACTCACGTGTTTAAATGAGCGGGGACACATCATATACCGCTACAAGATACAAAAGAAACGCGTGTATGAGGGTCTTTTATTGGGAGACACCCACTTACCTACCTGCAGACCTTGGTTTACGCAGGACAAGTGATCCTTTCCCCTACTGATCATGAGTAACTAAATGGAGACTGAAAGGATCCGATCTCTCTCTCCCCCCCTCCAATTGATTATACGTATCGAGCAGCGCACAGCTGTGGGAGACCTCCCAAAAGAATATTGAACGTGAGTCCAGCCACAAGAGGCTACCCTACAGCGGTACTCCACCATGGCAGGAAGTTTTGGACTAAGCTACACCACTGAAGACATAGATGAAATACTTGCCAGACCACCACTACTCATGGAAGGCGACCGTACCCAGACTCTATCTTCGACGGCGGAATGGGACGAACTAAGCGAAACAAAAAAAGAACAAGTAAGAACGGCCGTTCATGGGATCATAATGACCGAGTATCTCCGAGTCAATGCTGCACCAAGAGGATTATGGGTAACAAATACACCGCTGATCTTTTTAAAAGATTTAGCTTTTCGAAAGGACTGGTCTTCCATTTCCTGGAAGTGTACCAGAGACTACCTAGTGCTAATAATCAAAACTGCAACAAGATTGACGAACGAACTAACGGTCAAAATAGAAATCCTGGAGACCAAACTAAATAACACCGTTAATATAACCATCTACAAAACCCGCTTGGAAGAAATTAACAAAGAGATGAAAGAAAGCCAAGAATATTTGATGCAAACCAAACTGCAGAAACTGGCTAAAGAACTAAAAAAGTTCTCCTTGGAACGGATACACCCTTACAGTAGCCAAGATTATAAACCCAATGAAAATAGCTCGAATTACGACTCCAACAGTGTATCATCCAATTACAGCTCGGATCAGAGCGGAGATGACACAACAAACCAAGGTAGAGAAAACTATCGAGGTAGAAGAGGCAATAGAAGAGGCCATAACAACTATGGACGCCCTCCATATTTTCAAAACAGCGGCCATGGCATGCCCTTCCATCCTTTTAACCCATTATTTCAAGGGTGGGCGAACCCCTTTTTCCAAGTACCCATGAACCAACAAATGCAGCCACAAGGAGGTCAAAATTTCCAACAAGGAATTCCTTTTTTAGGGAATGGCCGGTCCAATCGCCGTCCAAGACAAAAAGGAATAACCTGGTCCGATCAGACAAGACAGGTCCAAACCAGGAGTGTCACCAAGGCCAAGACAGGACCAGGTCCAACGACCTTGTCATAAATCTGACAAATAAAAATCTCACGGAGAACGAGATTAGTGTCCTAAACAAAGGCCTAGGTTATGTACCTACCCCGAAGACTGACATTTTTAAAACAAAATGCGAATTAGCCAATTTCTGCCGCACCTTAAAACTAAAAGCTTTCCTTAAGGATGAATTACCACCGCCCCAAGAAGGAGATACAAATTTGAGAAACAAGTCCAACTTCTGCCCTCTCAATTCACAAGTCCCGATTGAAATATGTACTTTTGAACAGGCCATAATGAAAGAACTCGATGAACTGAATCAACAAACCCAGAAACCTTTCCAAAACATCACCAAGGCGGAACAACTGGCCCTCACTGAACTCAGGAATGACAAAGAGATCGTAATTAAACCAGCGGACAAGGGTGGAGGAATAGTCATATTATCCACTGAAGGATATGACAAACAGTGTCTAGATTTACTCTCAGACACAAAATTCTATGAAGTCATAACAATCGACCCCACGACGCGCCTGCAGAGAACAATATCTCTCATGATCGAAGAAGCAGAAGCCAACAATTGGCTGTCCAAAAAAGAGGCGGACTATCTGGAAACAAAGTCACCAACAATACCATATTTCTATTCCCTCCCAAAAACACACAAAGGAAAAATACCTCCTCCAGGAAGGCCAATTGTCTCTAGGATCAACTCTATCTTAGAACCCCTCTCGGAATTTGCAGACCAATACCTAAGACCCCTAGTCCGAAGAACTCCGACATACCTGAAAGACACAAGAGATCTTCTAAACATGTTGACTAACTTCGAATACTCAGAAGAGACAATGCTCTTAGTAGGGCTTGATGTAGAGAGTCTCTACACAAGCCTACCACAACAAAAAACTCTAGATATTTTGGAAACAATACTTTTCGGAGTAGAATGGCCTCATAAAACACCGAGACATTTCGTCCTCGAATGTTGCAGATTAGCTCTGACAGAAAATTTCTTTCTGTACAAAGACACCCTCTTTCTCCAACGCCATGGGACCTCTATGGGCAGTACTTTTGCCCCAAGCGTGGCGGGTCATTATGTGAGCACTTTTGAAAACGATCATGTTCACAATAGAAACAACAATCCCTTTCTTGAACAGATTATTTTTTGGAAGCGATATATAGACGATATCCTGCCTATTTGGAAAGGTAACCACGAAACCCTGAAGAACTTTCACCACTGGTTAAACAACCAAGATGACTGTCTCAAATTCACATACGTTGCCAGTGAGAAAACCTTAGACTTTCTAGACATAACGATCTTCGCAGAAAATAACAACTTACAAACCCGGACTTTCTTTAAACCAACAGCCAAAAACAGTTTACTATCATTCAAGAGCTTTCATCCACTGCCACTACGTGAGAATCTACCGTACAGCCAATTCCTCCGCTTGAGAAGGAACTGCAGCTCAATAAATGACTACAAAAACCAAGCCGAGGATCTATGTGAAAAACTCACAACCCGTGAGTACCCCAGGAAGGTGATCCACTCCTGTAATAAACGAGCTCGCAACCAATCAAGAGAAGCATTACTAGAAACACACCCCAAGACACAAAATGATAGAACAACGTGTGTTACCACTTACAGTCCAGTCACAAATCAGGTGAAAAAGATCATCAACAAAAATTTGAAGATCATAACATCAAACAGATTAAACTGGCCCAAACCACGCTTTGCAAACAAAAGAAGTCAAAATCTCAAGGACCTACTGGTACACACCAGACCACCACCCAAGAAAAGGAAAGAACAACCAGGGATACGTAATACCACCCCAATAACAGGACATTATCCGTGTGGCACCTGCACAGCCTGTGAGACCACAAAATCTACAAAAGAATTGCAGTTACTCCCCAACTTTACTTGGAAACTAAAACGCCACACTAACTGCAATACAAGCCATGTCATCTACATGATCACCTGCCCGTGCCAGATGAGATACATTGGCATGACTTGTCGAAAAGCAAAGCAACGACTATGTGAGCATCGCAGCAATGTGAATTGCAAAAGAACTACCACCAAAATGTCCGCCCACTACAAAGAACTAGGCCACACTGTCAATGATCTACAGTGGGTCATCCTGAAAACCTTGGACACAATAGACAGGAATGCAACCAGAATCCTGTTTGAAAAGGAACAACGTTGGGTCCATAGATTAAAAACAGATATCAGTGGGCTCAGCGACTCTATTCCATGGTTGTCCCTGAACAAGTGATTCAAACCCACTTTATTGAACCACATCCATAAAATTCGCTATCCCGAAAATCCTAGCCGCCACTGTAAAGAATACAAAACATATACTGAATAGTAGCCCTATAGAAACGAACATCTCAATAACCCTCTAACCAAATGTCATCACCAACTCATTCCACCACAATTGCAAAAATACAGAAATGTACACATAAAACAGAATGAATATCGAAATAAATCTGTTTTTTAAATTCAATTTCTCCCAGTCTCTCGAAGCATTTAGTATACCTCTTGTAGCAAACGCGATATTATCGCGGACATAATCATTAACAACGATAATCAAAATATCTCGTCTATGTCTATGAATTTGATTCTCTTAAAGAACGAACCGGAATCAACTCACATTGAGTTCCGGGTGAAGAGTGGCAGAGACAGCACATGCTGCGGGAATAGAGGTGAAGGATTGAGGTAACAAGCGGAATCACCGGCCATCGAGGATTAAAACCGCAAGTAGTAATACTAATTTTCAAACTAAACTAACTATTGACCTCTCCACCTCCCCACAGTACAACCTCCCTCTTTACGCCCTCCCTCCCCGAAGAAGCAAAAAGCTGCAAAGCATAGAGGTAAGCTTGAGAATGTAACATCACTTGTTTTAATACCCTGCTCCATTAACCAAACCAACCCCAGAGCGCAACTGGTTATTAAAATCATATGCAAATAAATTGTACACAATACGAGCCATAGTCACATGACCAGATCGTGATAGAGACTGACCTAAAAAGTCACGAAAACCATTTTAAGAGAGCTGATCAAAATCACTCCATAGCCAACGTAATGGTCACTTAAAGTAAGAGCACATGACCATCACCTTATAGCGAAAAAGCATGTCATCACCAAAATCACCCGCATTCTCAAGGAAAGTGTGACACGGATAAAATTACAGCTATGGGCACCACACTACAGTATAGCAAAATCACCATTCTTTACTAAGGCATGAGAATGAGCAAGTTGACGCCTGAAATGACCGTGATTCTGCACCTAAGTATTGCCATTTTGCAGTTTCTTGTACAAATCAGTGGACAAAAAAGACTGTACTATTGTACATAACTGTATGTCTCCCCCTACCCCCCTTCCCTATACGTTGTTGTGTGTACGTTTTTCTTCTCCCCACAGGTACAATGCGACCTTCTACTACCCGAAGAATCAGGTTATAAATGTACCTATTCTTTCACTTTTTATTCACTGCACCTTTATTGGTCCTGAAAAAAGCCTACTGACTATTTGGCGACCAAGGCTGAAACATGTCGACCTTTTTATCACACTAATGGAGTGCGCTAGAATTCATAACCGATTCCGTAGCGGCACAAATTAAACTCATACTTGTCCAACTCCAGACTCAATAAAGTCAATTTCTCTGGCTGTTCTGGGCAATTTTAAATATATCACCACGTTTCACTCACCTTTCCACGATCACTACTGCCTTAACCAAAGGTAAAGCCTCCTGGCGCAGGGTGCACACACAAAAAACTGACCCAAGGATTACGCACTCACGTGTTTAAATGAGCGGGGACACATCATATACCGCTACGAGATACAAAAGAAACGCGTGTATGAGGGTCTTTTATTGGGAGACACCCACTTACCTACCTGCAGACCTTGGTTTACGCAGGACAAGTGATCCTTTCCCCTACTGATCATGAGTAACCCAGTATCCCTCAGAACCTGGGCGATGATATTGTATAACAACAGTGGACCTGTCGGGTTCGAACAAGCTTTTTACCACATTCTACTATATAGTCAATTCTCCATTTCTTTCCCAACTGTTCAATTAGAGCCAAAAGAGCCAAAAGCCAAACATTTCAACAAATTAAATAAACAAATAAACAAATCCCAACCATATTGGGTATTTCCAATTATTTTATATGAATTATTTGCATTCATAAATACCCTGTTTGCATTGAAAAAACAGTTTAAGTAATTCAAACGGTGCATCAGTTGTGAGAACAGTGAAGTTCAAGTGCTCAGTGAAGTATCGTGCAGTGATAGAATCGTGACTTATATACAGTGAGGAGGGGAGGGGAGGTTTTTGGTCAGTCAAGTCCACTTTTAGTAATTTATACTGTGGGCCACATCCATTGGCTGTTCCACAGAGTCTATAAGTCTATAAGGCTGATCCAAATATCTTTGTTGACGTTTCAACCCAGTTATGGCCCTATTTATGGGTCACCGCGGGTCTTCATCAGGACTGTGGGGTAGGGAGGGGTCCGGTGGGTCACTTCTGGCTGCCCAGAGCGGGTCCTCCCAGGGTATAGGCCAGATCCCTCGACTTGTGAGGAGGTCAGGGATGTGAATTCCTTTGGTTCTAGTTCTGCTGTCACAAAGTAGGCACAGACAGGACCTGGCGGAGACGTACGGAGAAGGAATACCCTGCGCGCTTCCCCACCGACCATTTCAGTTTGAAGAGATTTACTCCACACCGAAATCTACCCTGTGATTTCGAATCTGAAGCTTGCTGTACCAAGCCGAAAAGCCAGATAATCGGTTTACCAACAATTTGAGACTTGACAGGACCATGCCACAAACACAACTGTGAGTAACAGGAATCTACAACGATCGAGCATCTAGTGGAAAATGTTAGGGCGCTGAAACATACCGCCCTAGTCCCTCCATCATTATTGTTTCCTCTGAAGATGCAGTCATGGAGGTCATAGTGAGTTTTGAAAGCAGAAGGAATAAGAATTCTTTACACCTGCTATGGAGATAAGGGATACATCCTGGTTCAAAGGGCTACATTGCATCCAATAGCTGAACACCAGGTTGGATGAAATGCTTTTGTTAAAGCATGTATTCTGATTTGAGATATTAGTGGAACTGTCCAACATAAAAGCAGTGTTTGTAAATAGGTTTTCATTTCATTTCAACAGCTTTATTCGACAATTTACAGTCATAAAAGCAGTTGTAGAAAATACAGAATAATGATATACATAAAACAACAGTTGAAGGAGAAGCGTAATTTAAATAGATAATAAAAAGGAAGACAACTCCAATGTCCATATTTATTCAGATCATGGGTAAAAGCTAAAAAGGAAAATACACAAGCCAAGACTGACCCCCTAGGGGGACTAATAATTTTATGTCTATCTTGTGCTAAATTTACTCATGATAAGAAAAAGTTTAAAAACACTCCTTAAAAATTTACATCGCACAATTAAGATATGTACAAAACGCACCACATTCAGAAATACAAAAAGCAGTTCACACGACCTTCTTACATTTGGTATTTTATGGGTTGTAGACATTAATACTTGCTATCAACCTTCACAGCAGTAAGCCAAGTAATTCCAAGTGTTTTGTTATTCAATCACGCTCTAAGATATCATGCGAGCCCTCAATACCCAAGCCCACCCTAAAAATTTAGCCATGGCAATTGCCAAAGCCTGAGATGTATCTGTCTGCAAGATACGTTCAGCTTCAGATGCCTGTCTGGTGCCTAGTAGCTTACAAATTGGAAGCAACCAGACCCGACGCGGGGCAGCGTAAGCCGTACAGACGAAAAGGAAATGGGACAAGGATTCATTACAGGACCCACAACCCAGGCAGGTGGTTACGCCATTAGTGCACCATTTTGCAGTAAGTGATCTCACAGGTAGTGAGCCCACCCTAAACTGAAAATACAATTTACGGTCCAGTGGTTTAGTGATTAGATCCCAAAAAGGTTCCAGCATCGGGCAATGTAAATAGATTATCCTTGCGGGTAACTCTTTCTGGATCTTTCTTTCCTTAAGGACAATTCAGAATTTTCAATACCTATTGCACCGCAGTGTAAGACCGAGGGACCCCATTCTATGTTATGATATTTTTTCATGTACATGCATCTGATGCGATTGCAACGCATAACCAGCAGGCTATCACAGTATGCTACAAAGAAGTTATTTATGGGTTTCAATAGTTTGATACAAAGAAGTGAAACGATGAGATGGTGGTGAAAGAACTAACATCCACAAATATGGCAAAGGCTTAGCACTGTGCTGAAAGTGGGGGGATTAAGCACCAAGTGCTAGATTAAAGGGGAAACTTGCCAAAGAGAACAGAAACATGACACCATTTCCAGAGGAAGCACAAATCTACACACAGAGGCTCTTAATTTGACCCTCTGCCCCATAGGGTACATGCACAATGTGACCACAACCGGCAAGGTATGCTCCCCGGGGGAACTGGTGCCAGAAATCTGGCTGCTTTCTAATGTTACACCAAGTCGGCTGTAAGTCTGAGAGAGACACCACTGCCATAGACCAGTATTGGCAAAAAAACAGGAATACAGTCAGCTGAATTCTTCAGAGTGGTCAAGTATGCAAAGAGCCATTTAATAGACTTAAATGGGAAATCTATTTTAACACAAGAGCCACTTTCGGTGCCAATGATATTCAGGGATCTAGTAGAAGGGTTCTTATCTGTCTAGCTGGTTCAAGGCATGTATGCGGCGACTGACAATATGAAGTGCATATCTGCCTGTGAAATTTAGGTTTGGAAAGGCTGACCAGCCCATTTATTGAGGGACAGAAGGAGATCAACCAAAGAATTAGCTAGCTGAGCAAAAAGTACAGACTTCATTTCTTAAACATTTCCTTCCCCAAGCCAAGGGAAATGGAGAGGACCAGAAAACTCTACCCAACCACCGAAGAGAAAATCCGGGAGATTGCACCCTAGATGAACTAACGCAGAACGAATGAATACAAGGTGCTGAGTCCCATTTGGCCGAGAGATGCTCTACCTTTTATGAGGCAGTGAATGTTGCAGAGCTGTAAAAAGAATCCTTATCAAAATACGGGCCAGATGACATCAATCATGCTTTGGAGCGCCAATTTGTTATGAAGACAAAATGGTGCAGGATGGTGTTGTACCCTTGTGTTCATATTATACAACTGTGCTGGTAATTATCGCCAAAATATCAGGAGTTTAACCCACTGCGCTGCGGGCGTTCTATTGCGCGGGCGGGTCGCGTCGGCCAACGGACATGCGCAGCACTACCGAGGTAGTGCTTGCGACGGCCGTTGGCGGACGGCAGCAACGAATGGGGTTAAAAACACAGTTTTGTTGCCAAGTATAACTCTTTTTACGTAATTTAATAAAGTAGTCAATCTTCAGCATAGAATTTTGTATCCAAAGTAATAACTGTACAAATTAAACACTATATGACATTTGCAGCATTTGGTTTGCAAGAAAGTCGCAGTTAATCATAAAAATAGCAAACAGTATGCAAAACAATAACCCCTTCTATGAAAAAATAGACAGTTTAAAAAAGTATTGCTCAACAACACAACAGGCGGTGTGACACCGAACTAGGGAGTATGTCTAAAATGGAACGGCGCACCAAAGAATCCGACAATCTAAACGATCACTTGCCTCAGTCCTTGGAAGAGGTTGCAATATCGGCAATAGCACACAAGATATGGAATTCGGTTCTATGGAGACACTCATCCTTTCTCAACATTGCCAGGAGCAGAGAACAACCTGGAAGACAGGTTAAGCAAGTGAGACCAGGAAAAACAAACTTGCGAGATAGAGTCCATCATTCTGAACAAGCACTTCAACGAGTGGGAAACACCAGAGCAACATCTCTTAGTGGCAACTGATTCTTTCCCCATTGCCACTTCTATCACGCGTAATTAGGAACATTTGGCAAGTGCTTACGTCAGTGATTTTCATCTCACCAACTTGCTAACAGTAACCATGGTCTTGTCATTTCATGGAAATATTTGTACAGTAAATATACTCTGCAGCTCGCTCTGCTAACAAGAATGGATATTTCACATTAATCCTTGGTCGCTCAATGTATCGATATTGCGCCAGAATGAATAGAGTTTAGAGTTTATTTATCTTAATTTCTTTCAGCAATGTATTGCTATCATGAAAGAAGCAGGACATCCCACAACATGAGCGTGCTAGGTGGCAACAAGCAAATGCTATGCACACCATTGCATTTCTTACCACATTGATCCATTTGGTAATTTAACATAATTCCTTTTTACTGAAATAATACATAAAATGTGGGCTAGTTTCTATCCATCTAGTGTCATTTGGCAGCTGTGAGGAACAAAAGTCAGTAACATGCAGCATAGGGACAGCTTGGGTAGCAGCAGTGCAAAGTTGCCTAACATAAAATAGTTATAAGACTGGTAGCAGCAGAAAGAGAACATATACAGAAAAATACATGTTTTCCCTGTTAGAAGGAAATACACACCCTTTGCTGCCACTATGTGCCTCTTCTCTGTATTCCTCAAGCTTGATAAAATATTTAATATATACAATTCTGAAAAGCCAAAACCCCTTAATTACCCAGTATGCAATTAATGAAGACACCTAAACACCCTAACGAAACTTGCAAACCGTGGAAATTATTCACCTATCTTTTGCTTTTCCTTTTTACTAGATACTTTAAGAACAATTATCAATCGTGATTAACACCCCAGTGCTTCTTTTGTAAAGAAAGAAATGAAAAATCAGTTAGGTGGAGCTGTGGTATACCTCTTCTAGAGTGGGTCCTGTGTGTATCCTCTTTCAAAGTGAATTCAGAAACTTAAACAAAATCTTAATTTTACTGTTCTGTTTCTACTTCAATTAACTACTTTGTTGAATCAGAGAGAGAACTAAGCGGGCCCCTTCTTTGTCGGGCGATGGTTTGCAACTCCTTCTTCACAAGAACGATAATACATCTTTAGACACCATTGCTGGAAATTTTAATGACTTCCTGGCATAATAGTCATATATTTTACAGCTGTGAAACGTTACAGAGGTTCCCAAGACCTGTAGCACGGGATGGTGTCCCTTTCGAACTGTGATACGAAGACTATTGGTCGTGGAAGCCTAAAAATACTGAGTTGATCCTTGCCCGAATGAATTCTTGACGTGCTAATTACACACTAAACTTCAGTAAGGGCTTAAACCCCTTGCTTATCTCATTGGGGGTGATACATGTTACAGGCGAGTTATAAATAGATGTCTTGTGGTTGTAGCATAAACATAGTGAGCTATCTTACTGAGATATTCATGTATTGCCTTTCTATTAAAAACTAATCTCTACAGCGGCCACAGGAACACAGTAGAATTAGACTAATTTCTCCACAGACTGTGAAATATGTTTAATTCACTCTATTCCAATAGGTGATGTTGGACATTTTGACCATTTTCACATTTGTATCTCAGACCCTCATCCATATAGTTGCCATTGTTGTGCTGCCTCAACATCACATCCTCCTCTATCAACATTATCCGAAAGGCTGATGAAAAAGGTCAGGCCAGAGTCAGTAATCAACCAACCAGTTTGCCAATGGCTGTGCCTCATTAGGAGAGAGTGTGAATAATGATGCTCATCTTCCAGATGACACCCTATTCACCATATCACACTGATGTGATGTGACAAAAAGGGAAGTTTTCCACCCTTTTCTAATCCCAGCAAACCACTTATAGGAGGCAGCAGAGGATCCTGGGATAAACAAGGTGTATAAAAAAATAGATGAGATAGACCTATCATGGAGTCTTATTGGGTGTCTGTCACTGTGACTGCCCAATGTCACCATCTCAAGTTTCTAGTACCGAGGCTTATAGGGATCATAATGATTGCAGTTCTGTTCTTGTGACTCCAAGCTATGGCCATTGTTTTGTTAATATTGATGTCGATGTACGCAATGATACGTGCATGTACGATAAGAAAATCGAATCACTGTTGTCGAAATCCCCCAATTTGATCTCTCCTTCAACCCTTAGTCATAAATATGTGGTCAGGCAGGCCCTGCGCCCTAGGCCTGAGGCTACTGATTGATAGATCACAGATGGGGTGGCACGTAACTAGCGGGACAAACACACAAACAGGAAACCCCCAGATTGATCCCCCAGATAGGCAGTGACACCACAATGCTCCTGGGAGATTGGTCACAATAAAACGCACATGGCTGGAGGGGTGAGTGTTCCCAAAACACCATAAAGTTAGATGCCACATGAAGTTAGGAACACCCAGCAAATCAGGACACAGCACACAATGCACATGCGTAGATCAAGCGCTCCTCATGCCGGACATCTGGACACGTTAGCCACTGGCCCTCATTGTGTCCACGCAAAGTCGAGACCCACCTGCATTTGTCATAAGGTGGAAGTGATTTATGGCTTCATGATTAGACCCACATTCCACTCCCAAACAGGATATATGAATTGTGTTACGATGCACCAAGAAATGTATAGAAAGGCATTCAAAATGATCGTACTTTGAGTTAGTCCTCAGATCTGTTTCCACACGCTGCACTCCCTACCGTAGTATTTGATTAAACCAACTGTTCCTGTTTTGCCAAATGCCTCTTGTCTTTGTTTTTTCAAGGTAAATTCATATTCGAGTGAAAGTTTTTTTCTAGAATCTTTTCACTTTTTGCCAAAAGTCTCAAAGGCTATTTAGTGAAGATGTGGAAGTTGCTATAAATGACCAGGAAATATTCATGGATCTTCATGAACTTGTCCTATTTAAAGCGCATAATAGAAGTAGGCGGTAGGAAGCTGAATGGATTTCAGGATGGTGAACTGAAGAGATCTGTTTTCTTCCCTCCACAGGAATCATTTATTAAAAGAAAAGACTTGAAGGATCATGCAGAAACTTTAAAACGGCCTAGAAAGACAATGAGCTAACGATCGGTATATGATGTAATATCTTATGCTAGAAAGCAATAGGAACAAGGGTACTCCGTATTATGTTTATGGTCAAGAGGTGGGAGTAACTAATAGTGCAAGAACATGGGAAAAAACCTCTTATATGACCTGAATATCATTCAACACTTTTAGCAATTAAGTCAATTATTTATACATAGGATGCATATCATGACACTATAGAATTCTCACAAATTTGTTGTTTTATATCAATTTATTCTTCATTATACAAAAATATATACTTTTTTGAATTTTCTGCAATTTTCTTTCACATAAAAAACATAATAAATATAACTAAATATCAATTGACGTGCGTTTGTTGAGGTACAACATATTAGCTGAAGTTGTTGTTCTAGGTCGAACCCCTCATTTTTCTCTTATGTGCAGATATGAACATACATCACATCATACATACTCATACTTACTCACATGCACACAACAGTGACAAAATACATAAATAATTGCAAACTTTGTGGTAATATATTATCAATGTCCAATACAAGACTCCTCGTGGTATGATTTAGGTCTGTCTTGAATCATAGGATAATCTGTGTATTCTTGTTGTAAACTCAATATAGATTTCCTTTCCAGTTTAGTTCTTTTGATTTTTCAATTTGCCATATTCGAGGGTCTTAATGTGCGTACGGCCAAAAAGTATATATTTTTGTATAATGAAGAATAAATTGATATAAAACAACAAATTTGTGAGAATTCTATAGTGTCATGATATGCATCCTATGTATAAATAATTGACTTAATTGCTAAAAGTGTTGAATGATATTCAGGTCATATAAGAGGTTTTTTCCCATGTTCTTGCAATATCTTATGCTAGAAACATATCTTAAAACTAAGCGTAGCAAAACCCTGATTTCAGAGATCTGATCTGAAGAGGGCGTAATGCTGACCGAAGAAGTAGACATAGCAAATAGGTTCAAAAGATATTACTCGAACTTATACTCCTCCCGCTCCTCAGACATGGACGATGAAACCCTAGACTATTTACCACATATTAAGCTTCCCATCCTAACCAACAGTCATAGAGAATTCCTTATGCTCCCCATTGAAAAAGACAGAATAGTGGAGGCACTAGCAGGAATGAGAGCATCCAGCGCCCTGGGGATGGACGGTCTCACCGTGGGCTTTCATAAGGCCTTTATAGAACGGCTACTTCCCCATATATCTATGCTTTTCGATGACTTATGTATTACGGGCAAGATGCCACAGACCATGAGGGAAGCTATGATAGTTGCCATCCCCAAGCCAGGAAAGCCCCCGGAGGAATGCGGCTCTTATCGTCCACTCTCGTTATTGAACGTGGACACCAAGTTGTTCGACAAAATCCTGACCAATCGCTTGACACTGCTTACCCCGGAGATAGTTGCTCCGGAACAGGCTGGATTTATAACAGATAGAAACCTCACATACAACCTACGAACTATATTCGGAACCATGCAACATGTCAAACAAGACATAAAGGATATAGCGGTTTTCCTGGATATGGAGAAGACCTTTGATTCTGTAGAGTGGCCCTTTATGAGACAAGTGCTGACTAGGATGGGACTTCGTCTTCCTACAGCTGATTGGAGTGATGTACAATGCCCCCACGGCTCGTATATGACTGGGGAACCTAGTCACTGACCCCATAGCTATCTCAAGGGGAACTAGGCAGGGATGCCCCTTGTCGCCAACACTATACGCCCTAGTTGCCAAGCCATTGGCATGTGCCTTAAGAGAATACCATGGCCAGAGAGGAGTCCGTTTCCCTGGGTAAGACATTGTGGTGTCTAAGTACAAGCTCGACGCGCTCCTTTACGTGAGGGAATCCAAAAGCAACCTCTCCCCGTTCTTTAGAGAGGTGGTACATTTCGGATTGCTATCCGGCTTGAAAGTGAACTGGCCAAAATTTAAAGTCTTCCCGCCTACACCGCTCATGACACAATTCGAGATGGACTATCCCCTGCAGTGATCAGAAGATTCGATCAAGGGCCTTGGTATCAGACTGCACACTAACTCGGAGATAGTGTTCCTAGAGAATTATGGCACCTCAGTAACTAAATTGGAAGATGATATAGAAACTTAGATTAAATTACCACTGTCCCTAATTGGGAGGGTCTACATTATGAAAATGGTGATACTGCCACGTTTCCTATTCTTGTTTGTCAATATCCCCATTGTGTTGCCACAATCCTTTTTTGCCAGAGTCAATAAATCACTAATACGATTGGCATGGGCGGGCAAACAAGCGCGAGTGCAGTGGCGGATACTCACCATACCATATCATCTAGGAGGGCTGGGCGCACCAGATCTGGAATTGTATTACAGAGCAGCACAAGGTGCACATGCCCATAGTTGGATTCTCAGGGCGGCAACAATACCGTTTCTACGCATAGAAAAGCTATTCTCCGACCCGCTTCCCCTCCCTGCTACGATATTTGAACCAGTGGACTGTCGTACGGGTATACTGGACACCCTCAATTCGACAAGACACTCATGGCATAGCCTGCTACAGCAACAGGCGGGGGCTTTGTTATATGCACCGGAGATGCCACTAGAATGGATGGTCTGGTTGGCTCCATGCAGAGATTGAGGGGTCATAGGAGCACTGCACACGTTAAACATAACAAAGACGGGAGACCTGTTTACAGACGGAGTTGCTAAGTCATGGCAGGATATAATGGACGCTGCTACAGCACCCACCCTGATGCAGCGCTTTCAATTCCACAGAGTACGTAGAGCGTTATATCAACAGCTAGGGGAAGAGCTGAATGAACCTCCAGAAGTGAAAGAGCTGTCGTACATCATAAAAACTAAGTCACCCCGGAAAATTGTAGCCCACATTTATAAACTATTGATGTCGTATAGAGAAAACCAGTATACTAAAGCCAGGCTGGCCTGGCAGAGAGATCTAGAAATGACAATTGATGACGAAATTTGGACTTACAGTTGCAATAACACTAGACGCATCTCATTGCATGGCAGGCATAGACTTATACACTTTAAGTACATCAATAGAGTGTATTATACACTGGAGAGGCTGCACAGGTACGGGCTGAGGGAGGACGCAACTTGCGACATGTGTCACTCTCTGGAAGCAGATTTTATGCACCTAGCGTTGAGATGCCCGGGAGTAGCGGGTTACTGGGAAAAGGTATTTCGGGAGTTAAGCACCATAGTAGATTTAGAGATCACTCCAAACCCAGCAGTTGTGCTGTTGGGCTACTCTAAGCCACTACCTAAGGCGACACGCTGACTAGTTGACATGGGGCTGCTTATGGCAAAACGTAGGGTAGCAATGTGTTGGATGAGGAGACCCCTTCCTACGATTAAACAGTAGTCACAAGACGTGCTGTATTGCTGCACGCATTCGGAAAACTTCAGCAAACTGCCCCCCCCTCGTAGCAGACCGAAGAATTTCTGGGGGCTATACACTGCTTATATGCTCAATAAGGGGGATGATCGGACTAATGAGACAACAGGGGAGTCGGGAGATAACACTAACGCCCCAGCACAGTAGATATCAGTCTCTGATATGCATGCACGATTGCACACGTACTTCAGGGTACAGGGGAGCTCTCGGAATACCAACTAGTCTAATTGGTCCGAATAGGAGCATCAATAGTTTTGGAAATCACAGACCGGAGGGGGAATCTATTGACAAGCAACAAGTTATAGATAAATGCAAAAAGTAGGCCTACCTGACAGTAGCACGTTAAGTTGAAAAATGTATTATTTGTTTGATTTTTGTAAATTCATACGATAGAAGGAGCACAGGACGCATGAATCGCTGAGTGATATGGAAAATTGCCCTAGGAAGATTTACGCTGTCTTCCCAATGGGATGTTGGCCACAAAGCTGTGTAATTAACCTAATACTAATAAGCCGCCGGCCTCAGAGTTGTAGGCGTATGGCTGTGTCTCTCAGTAATAATTTATCATAATAAAAGTTTATTATCAACATTTTTTTAAAAATAATAAACATATCTTGGAAATTAAACAATTGTTGTCTTCTGGTGATCTATCTTCATAGACCTTTAGTTAGCATGCGATAAAACAGGACTTCTAAGATTATTTAGGATCTAATAATGCATCTTACTCAGTGCTTTCTAAATGTATTCATCCTTTGCTCTAGAACACTAAATATGTTAAACACTCTGGCACTTATCGTTCACACATGAGCATCAGGGTTTTGTAGTTGGCATTGTTTTGCTGCCTCAACATCACATCTCTATTTTCAAACCTGCGAGTATCTCGGGTCATTCAGAACATATTGGTTTAACCATATCAATTGAGCACAGCCTTTCATCGAGGCAATAATATTAAGCACCAGGACACCTCAGTAGAGTAGTGCCCTCAGGTCGGTCCTTAAACAACTGTTGAAATATTTTTAATGATAAAAGCTGCAAAGTCCTTTCGCACCAACACACACCCATAAATATTGTAGGCCATACAAATCCCCTTCAGTGTGAGAGGCATTGTATTCTCCCCATTAATCAGTATGAATTTCTACTGAACCATACGTTGGCACATTAAAGTTAAAAAGACCCTTCATGGGGTAGAAATGTGCCATTTCTTTACCCTCGCTGCCTGAACTGAGGTTCTCGACCCTCCTGCACAACGGCCGGGCTTGGCCCTGACAGAATTACTGCAGCAACCGACCGGCCGGGCTTGGCTCCGCCAGCCGGACCATATCCCCCAGCATCCTTAGGGGGCCAGCGACGACGCCGTAACCAGCGCGCCAGGCGGCGCATAAAGCGAGTCCCCTATCTTTCATTTCTTTACCCTCGCTGCCTGAACTGAGGTTCTCGACCCTCCTGCACAGCGGCCGGGCTTGGCTCCGCCAGAATTACTGCAGCAACGGACCGGCCGGGCTTGGCTCCGCCGGCCGGACCACATCCCCCAGCATCCTTAGGGGGCCAGCGACGACGCCGTAACCAGCGCGCCAGGCGGCGCATAAAGCACCGGCAGGGGCCGAGTCCCCTATCTTTCATTTCTTTACCCTCGCTGCCTGAACTGAGGTTCTCAACCCTCCTGCACAGCGGCCGGGCTTGGCTCCGCCAGAATTACTGCAGCAACCGACCGGCCGGGCTTGGCTCCGCCGGTTGGACCACATCCCCCAGCATCCTTAGGGGGCCAGCGACGACGCCGTAACCAGCGCGCCAGGCGGCGCATAAAGCACCGGCAGGTCCCTCGTCCCGCGAGGACGCGCGCGGGACGTGCCGGACTAAGCCCGGACAAAGGGCGGGCCCTCTGTGGCCCTCAGTGGCTGAAGTAGGCTGGGCTGGGCCCACTTATTTACATTATTATCTATTTTAATTGAAAATATTTCTTGTTTAGTACTACATGGCATAATATGTCAATATAGACATTATCCTTCTGTGCAGGAACTCATTGTGACTCACCTCCAATTATTTAATCTTTTATTGACTAATTGTTATTAATTACATTTTTGGGGCTACGGTCCCCCCTTCTTTATACGTACAAGGATGACGGCTAAAAAGTTACGATCAGGGAGATTATTGGGGGGAAGGTCCTGCATGAAAACAAGATCCAACCCCCTTAGAAATAAGGCTTCCAATAATCTGTTATTAAAGGGACAATGCCAGCTGTTGCAACTGTGGGAAAAACCCCAGGACAAGGATTTGTTAAACGCTGCAAACAAAGCTTCTGATATAGCTTCCCCATCCGGCACAGCCCCTGCGGTGGTTAAGAAGGTCCCTTTTCTGGTGAATGAAGAACATTTGGGCTCCTTGACTACTGAGGAGCCTTGTCCAGTCTTCTCTGAATTAACTGGTGTCATTAAGTCCTCTGTTTCCAGTTTTGAGGGCGGCAAACAAAATAATGTAGTTACAAACCATAAAGTGCTGTTATCCAACGTTCTTATAGGAGATTCACCACCAAAGGTGGAAGTTAAGGGGGACTCTCATTTGTCGAGTATTGATCTGGAGCTATGTGGTCGATACCTAGCCGATATTACCTTGAAATCATCAGAAGCGATTAAGTCCCCTATTGGTGCTACTCCATCTGGTCTTTTGCTTTATAGTAGTACCCCCTCCATAAAATCGCAAGATATTTCTTCACAGTTTAACATCTCGAAGAGCCCATTGCTTAACATCTCTGGCATAGGTCCCATTGGTCCCTCAGGCTCTGATAAATTGGAAAAACCGATTTCTGAATCTATGATTGCATTGGAACATTTGTTGGCATCCATTTTACTGTTATTGGGTACATTTGTGGGTAGCTCTGATTGTATTTTGGAGTCGGTTACTCAGATATTAAATGTCTTACTGTTAAAGCTCCCGGAAAAGGGTCGTGACCCAGATCCTAAGGCTGGATTGCATGGGTCTGAGTTGAGCAGTGACCACTTAGCCGGAAATGTTAATCCAGTCCAAAATATACATGGGGTAAAAAATGAGCCATCTCTAGTACCCATATTTTCTGCATTTAACTGTGTAAGAAATTCAGCTCTCGAAATTGAAGAAGAAAATGTTGATATTACTGCTCCAAAATCTGAAAAAGAGCTATTCCCAATTTTTGTACCTGAAAGTAAGGTGATAGGGGGTGTTGAAAAAGTAAAAACTGGAAATCACAGAAAAAATAAAGTAAAAAAGAGAAAACCAATTCGCAGATATAGGAAAAAAAAGCAGAGACAAATAATTTTTGAGGATTCTCATGTTCCTGATATTAATGAACCTATCACTCAAGAGCTTGTGAATGGGTCCCTGAGTCAGGAAGTTGCCATTCATTCTTCTGACAATTTGAATCACTCTGCATTAGGTATTAAAACTTTTCCTAATTGCACTATCCTTCCTGTGGGAGACCCCTCCTTAGATGTAGGAGGATTGACGATCCCTCCCCCCGCAGCAGAGATGATGGAGCTAGGTCCTATTGTACCTGCGGCTCTTAATGCGTTTGCCCCCGCTTTTCACGCTACAGGTGATGGCGCTGTATGGCCTCACCATTTGCCCACAAAAGCATAAGAAGTTTTTGTTGATACATTGACTTTGGATTTTCTATCGTTATTTGATTTTGATCAGCCTTTAAATAGAGCATGGTTACTCAAATGTTTCAAAAGCATAGAGAGTTTAAAGTTAATTCAAACAAATGATATTGACCTAGTTTTCTTATCCGGAACAGCTGCCACGCCTTATGCTAGAGTGAAGTTTTATTCCAAATTCATAGTAAATCTTATATTGCAACAGGCTGAGAATTTCCAGTGTAGGGGAATTGATGTACTACCTGTTTTTTCTTCTCGAAGAGATAGTTTCCCTTATAACAGACTCTCTCAGCAGGGCACTGGTAATGATGGTCCCACTACCTCTTATGATGATTTAAAAACATAGGTATCGAAAAACTCTCGTCTGGTGACACATGTAATGCCCGCCCCATTAATTCAGAATAGCCTTCCAATAGAAGAAAACCAGCGGTGGAATTGGCTGCCCGGTGCTTTGTCTAGTAAAGTTACAGACAATCATAAACTTTTTCAACATCTTTAGTAATAATCTGAAAGTTATCTCTTGGAATGCCGCCGGGATAAATAGTAGTCCTGAGAAACTACAGTATTTGTTCTCTCTGAACGCTAGTGTGATTTGCATCCAAGAGACCTGGTGTGCTAGTAGATTGTGTGCAGGGAGAGATTATTTTGTTCTTGAGGCTGTGGCTGCTTTTTCGAAGAAAGGGCATGCAAAAGGGGGAATTGCGTGCCTTCTGTCCAATAGATTAAAGTGGAATTTCACACATTATGTTGATCCAAGCAACCTATTTCAGGCTGTGTCCCTCTGTAGCTCAACCAGTAAGGGAAATTATAATTCCCTGGTAATAATAAATGCTTACATCCCCCCCGATGAATGTTTTAATATTCTATTGAAGCAAATGTTTTCATACATTAAACAGATTAAAGATGTAGAATTTCCCCCATATGTTGTGTTAGTAGGTGACTTTAATTGCAAAGTTTCTAATTCTAGCTTAGAGCTATTTAGAAACAAATTTAAAGAAGAAGCCTTTCTTATTCCCCAAGCCCTCTTCCCTAATAAAATTAAAACTAATAAGAGAGGGAAGCTGTTACTAGAAGAACTTTCAGCGGCGGAAGGGTTAATAGTGAATGGTAGGCTTCCCTCTGATGTCCCTGCAAAATATACTCATAGATCCTCCCAAAGTGAGTCAATTTTTGACTATGTAATCACTGACTATTGTACTTTTTCCCTAGTGAAGGATTTGGTGGTCACGTCGACACTATTTAGTGACCACAATGTGATTACTATAAGCCTCTTATTTCAACCTCCTAAATCCGATTCATGGTCCCTTAATAGTGATATAGTTAACTTCCATAAGGATTCTGGTAGATGCTTCTGGAACTTTAAAGCCAAGAGGGTATACTTGGTAAAACAATACTAGAATTGAATGTTTGGCAGGGTTCCGAAATAATGCATTTTGAGAATTCTATGAAGGAGGTTATCTCTGTTGCTAAAAGGTCCAGCTCCTCTGTAAAAAAGATCTATGTTCCTAGACCAATTACCCTCCTAAATAAGGAAATAAATTAATTGGTGCGGGAGCAATTTTTGTGTAGAACTATTGAAACAAATAAGAAAATATACCTGCTAAAAAGAAGGAGAAGCAGAATTAGGAAGAAACTTAGAAAAGATAAAGAAGACTCACTTTGGATAAGTCTTCGGGAGGCCGCTGTTCATGGCAAAGTTAGACAATTCTGGTCCCTCATTGGTGAGGGTTGTGGAGCAAGAGTTAGCTCCCTCCCCATTCCCGTTGCTGAATTGTCATGGGTCATTTACATTTCCAACTTGTATGCTGGGAATATTGCAATGGTAGAATGTAAGGAGACTATTGAAGAAGATAAGTTATCTATTGACTCCCCTTCGGAGAAAACAATTGAATTGGCCATTAGGGATATGCGCTCCTCCGGAGCAATGGGGCCTGATGAACTTCCCATCTCAGTATTGAAACAGGATACAATCTCATGGAGTAAGATTCTTTTTCCCTTATTTAGATCTTGCTTCATTAGTAAAACTGTACCCTCTTCTTGGAAGGGGAGCATATTGGTCCCCCTATTCAAAAAGGGCGATAGGGATAAGCCAATGAATTATCGTCAAATAGCTCTCCTTGATGCCATTGGAAAAGTCTTTGCCAAATGTCTCCTTTCTTTAATTACGGATTGGGTCGATGTGAATCAGATATTACCCCTTGAACAAACTGGTTTCCGTAAGGGACATGGTACATTGGATAACCTCACAGCTCTTCAGGTTATTTCGGACAAATATATCAGAGTTCGGGGGGGAGGATGTATGCGGCTTTTATTGATTTCTCCACAGCATTCGACAAAGTTGACCGTCCTTTGCTGTGGAGAAAGTTGTTCGATTTGGGCATGCCCCCTCTCTTATTAGATCTGGTGCGATCTCTACATACGGACACCTGGTGCCGAGTTTTACAGGGGGGAGAAAGGGGTTTATCGCGGGTTATCCCCTCCATTAATGGATTAAAACAAGGTTGTCTTCTTGCACCTTTACTTTTCTCCCTGTACATTGCTGATCTTCCTGCTACCCTCTCATCCTGTGTTGGCATAGCCCCGGTAGTGGGGGGATATTCTATTTCCTGCTTGCTATATGCAGACGACATTCTTATCCTAGATTTAACGCCCAAGGGATTCGCCAATCGTCTGCAGGCTTTACATCTTTTTGCAGAGTCCCACTATATGAGGATAAATGCCTCTAAAAGTAAAATCATGTGCATTACAGGGAAGAAAAAATCTAAATCTGAGAATTTTGGTTGGGCAGTAGGTGGTCAGAAACTGGAGGTGGTTAAGACATATACCTTTTTAGGAAAAATAATTTCCGCCAACTTGAGTGAGAAGCCTCATATTGATAAAAATTCCCGTAAAGCCAGATCCCAAGGCAAAAGTCTGAGTGCCCTTTACTCCGCCACAGGGAGAAGACATTTTGCTTGTTTATTGGAGGTTTTTAGGGCAAAAATTCCTCCAACTCTCCTGTACGGAATGGAACTGGTTGATATAAAGCATTGGGGTTTTTTGCAGACGGTAGAAGGAAAATTATTAAGGTCTATAACATCCCTTAATCCGGCTTGTACTGTGGCCGCCTGCAGACTGGAATTCGGTCTCCGTAGCAGTTGGGCGCAGGGCCTATCAACGTTAGTTCGATGGGTTGTTAGCCTAGCTAGAGGAGAAACGGGGTCTTTGAGATTCCTTCTTAAGGGGGAATTGTTGGGTAATTTAAAAGTGTACTCCCAAATTGTTAAGAACTTTAGAAAGGCTGTGGCACTTCTTGAATTGGAAGAGAGAACTCTTTTTACTATCTCTCCTACCCAGTTAAAATCCCTTTTGAAACAGGTGTCATGGGATTTATGTTTTACGTTGGATAAGAAGTCTATGCAAGTAAAGAGGGGAGGTGATCTCCTTGCTAACTCATATTTTATGAAGCTTGCCCAACCCTATGTCGCCTGGAATTTACCTCATGGTATTCGGAGATTCTGGTTCCTTTTAAGGCAGGACTTGTTGCCCCTGAACATTCTTTTGGCAAAATGGTATGGGTCTTCTCCCACATGTAATTTTTGTAATATATCTGTTCAGGATCGTTCCCATATATTGTTTACATGTCATGCATTGCGTCCACTTCGGTTGAAGTGGTTAAAGCCAATATGCCTGCAATTGGGTATCCTTAATGTGAATTCTTTTTTACATGCCTTATATACTCCTCCTAATGAAATGTTTTGCTTCAATATTTTTAACTTTTTAAAATGTTTTTTAGCTATTTATTGATGAAATATGGAGGTCTGTGACGCTGATTTTCTTGTTTTGTGGAAAATGCTGTAGTCGTCATTTTTATTTAGAGAAATGTGTATTTGTATTTGTTGTATTTTGTTTTATGCGGCCCTCTTTGGAGTGCCAAAACATAATAAAATAAAATTGAAAATAAAATTGAAATATAAATAACGTTTTGGAGGACACTTACCAGATCAAACTAAATAGCGATAAAAAGTCCTAGAAGTTGGCTACACTGAGACTAACTGAGGATCATGTACTTTCGTTACGTTGCCATAGTGATGATCTATCTAAAGTATCAACTAAATTTAACATAGCTACTGAATTTTTCATTAAATCATGGTTCTTTAAATAGCAGACATACTACAGATAAAATGGTATAATCAGATTTGAATATTGTGGTTGCCTTGTTGCTTGCCACTGGATAATCAATTGTCAACTGCAATGTATTGAGTTATTTAATAACTGCATTAAGTAGTTTGCAGGGCTGAATTGGGTGCAGGGTCGGACTGGGACAGAAAAATAGTTCCGGGCACTAAAATACAAGTGGGCCACAGTAGTAAATCAGATAGCTACAAATGTGGCCCTCATGTTCAAATCGGGGTAAGTTTGAACTTGTAAAGACATGCTGTATAGGGGTTTTTTGCAGGGTAAAGGAGACTGCATGCAAGGCAGTATTTGAAGTAATAACGGGGAAATCAAAAGTAAAAACCTGACCATCAGATTATACAACAGGCCCACAAAAAGCCAGACAACCGGGCCACACACTGACATGTCCAACCAGTCCTTCAAGCCCTGTAATCCAGTCCGACCCTGATCCAGTATTTTAGTTCAGTATAAGTAATATACTATATATGTAATGTGAGTTTGTGTTTGCAAGTTATTTTAATTTCTTTTTTAAACCTTTAAAAACCATTACTTAAAACATTGAATAACGTTTTGTAACTGATAATGGCTGTACTTATTTCTAGCTTTTCTATAGAGTGACAGATGAACGGGCAAAACATTCTGAGCTGTACTTAGTGGGAATGATCTGCTACTATGGCAAACATTATTCCACCTTCTTCCTACAAACCAAGATTCGCAAGTGGATGTACTTTGATGATGCCCATGTCAAAGAGGTAAGAAAAATGTGCTCCTTTCTTTCTACAAACAACTGTCAGGAGAATATCTGCAATGTATTACATTTCCAGTCGCCCTTATTGTGAAAGGGTTGTTCACTTCAAGCCATTCACCCACCAAATTGTTGTAAATTGTACTATGAATTTTTCCTAAATTGTCTAATTCAAGTTGGTTTAAAGTGCAGAATCCCATAACCTTCTCAGCATTATGCCTACATTTAATAACATATAGATAAGAAAAATCAATCTCACAAGACGGTTGTAGTGGCTTCTGACTCGTCAGTTTTGGTGGATTAACTGTTTAGGACAACCAACTTGGCATTAAACAGCATTTTCCTTTCATCTTGTTCAGCTTCAAACTTGCCATGGATTCTACCATTTTTATAAATATGATCCAACTGTAATCTTACTTGAATGTATTTTGCTTTCTAAGACAAATGCAGCCCAGTGGTATATTCCACAAGGGCAAGCCTCTCTGTTGCAATGGATTTTTACTACTTATTTCCTAGAACGTTCACAGACTGACCAGCTGCATTTATCAAAACCATAAATCATGTGCTGGGGTTTCTTACTTAACACTAAACCAACCAGTTAAGTATTGTTTTTTACAGTCATCATAAATGATGGTTTTGGAGCTTGAAATTGCTTTTAGATTCACATGTTGTCCACAGTTGCGGCTGGTAGGGGCCGGGGGTTTTAAAAAAAGAATATTTTTTTCATCACTTACCTTTTCCGCCGCCTCTCCTCCATCTCTGCTTCTCTTCTCTTCCTGACTTCAGTCCGGAAGAAGCTGCAGGAAACACTCGGGCACACAGGCATGCCTGAGTCAATCACAACGCTGCAATGCAGCGTTGTGATTGGTATGAGCACCTTGGATCGGCGCTCAGTTGGGGACAGGGAGCCTGTGTATATTCCCCACCAGGATGTGTATTACAGCCCTGTGGGGAATATGCAAAGTGTGCATGACTGTTTGGCCAAGCCAAGACGGCCGGCAAAGCAGTCATGGGCACTTAAGTGTGCACAAACCACTCCTCCTCCCTGAGCCACAAGCCCCACCCGCCCCAACACAGCCCCGCAGTAACGAAAAATAAAATGCTAATATCATTATAATTGTATTTTTTCCTTTTTCACTGCTCCAAGAGCAATGGCCCGACCCTCCTTCGTCTTAGCAGAGGAGCCGCCACTAATTATGCATGACTCCTCAGTGTAGGTGCAGGATACAGAAATGTTTGTTGTACAATTTTTTTCCCTTCCTGAGTGTACACATGGATTGAGCCTTGATGCAGCATAGATGCTGTTAACTAGTTTGTGACAATTGATACTGGTTGTGACAGCAAAACCACACACAAAAACAAATGTGAACTTTGCACATGTTAAGTGTATTTCAATGATACTGAGTGAAGGCAAGAATGTAAGAATGGTAAATGAGTGCTTTGAGCTATAGAAATAGAAAGAATTCATATATTGTGTGTTTAACATGTCTAATAATAATGTTTGTTGATGGCTTAACAATGGTGAAATTAACATTTATAAAAATGTGCACTGATAATATGCAGCCTATTGTACGCTTAACTTGAGAAGTCATATGTGTATGCTTACACAAGTCTCAATTTAATTATGCAGTGTGTGTAACAAATGTCAAAGACATCTTATAGTGCGTCTATTGTAATGCACCATAGAGATCTAAAAGCTGGTGCAAAAGTGACATACAACAAATTAAATGAATGAAACTTTCTATTTAGCTGCTTTACAGTTATAAGAAACTAGATTTATTCAATCGATAATGATTTTAAGATTTATAGAATTATTTTACGTTTATGTACTTTGTGATTCATGGTTATAGTCCATACATATGATTGAACATTTCTATGCAAACACTGATGATGACTTATAATACTTGCTTATTTAGACATGAATACGTAATTGAATTTATTATGCTTGGATTTAATTGCACATTGGTTTATTAATAAGAATCACATTACTTTAAATGCTTTTCCTTTTAGGATTGCATTCTACTTCATGGACTTATGTGAAAGGATTCAGTTTGTCTATTCATGTAACTTTTTCTGTCCTTTCACATGACATTCCTGATGCCTAAAGGATACTTTTTCATCATTTCAACATAGTCTAATATGTGGGAGCTTAAATGTTTGACACTAGTAACATGGAAAGCAATATTGATTTTTTCTTTGTGGACTGACCTGTGTGCCCAGGGCAGGCAATCGATTCCTAGGGACTGTATGGAAAAATTCTCTAATGTGTCTTGATTGGTTTGTATGATTTTGGCCTGACTGAACTTCTTTAGGAGGATCGAGATTCCTGTAGTCATCCTATATATCTATCTATAGCATGATCCTAAGAAAAATGTATTTGAATTTAATTTCCAATTTGTGAGTTGTTTACCAATTATTTGGCCCTCGTCGGGTATCCGATAGGAGGCACCCAAGTTCCTCACCCCTCAATTTGACGAGCAAGGTCCATCAGAGTACCAAAGCCTGGTTGGTGTGAGTAAAGATCAAGATTAAATAAGGTGATGTAATCAGCAAATTGTCCAAAATGTTATGTTATGGGCCCAGCGGATAAAGATTAATTTGAGCTCCCCCTGCTACAGCCTCATAACTCACTATAACATTCGTCACTGTGCTCAACAATACTCCCATAGGTGACTTACATTTTGAATTCTTTTTTTCTCTCACTGTTTGGGTCGGAAGAGCTCCCAACTAGGAAGATATCTAGTCGAAAATTCAATGGCAACTTTGAGAAACAACATCTGTTGGCATTAGAACATTGCTAGAACAAAGAGACACGTTTTTGCTTGCTGAGCTTTGACTGGGTGAGAGAATGTGTATAGGGAAGGGTATTTATGAGGCTTCTCCACACCATTTAGTAGTATAATCATACTGTTTAAATGCTTCTATACCAACAACTGAAAATTTGCCATAAATGACGAACACTGCGTATGTTATGCCTTCTGAGAGACTATAGTGGTACAAAAGGGGGTGGTGATGGACGGAGCATCTGAACCAATCAAACACTCAAACCCAGTCAACAGATCTGGGATTAATCCATCACCATTCTTTAGCCCACTCTGCCACCCTAGTTCAGACTTGGCCATATGCAAATCAGTCTGACCCTGTGCCTCATGGGAACAGTCCAGCCCGAACTGCCAAGCCAAGCCTTCCCTGGACCGGAAACAAGCTTCCGACGACCGGTTTCTGGCATTTCAGCCGTCTTCAGCCCGGCTTGCTTGAATCCAGTGGCAAAGTGAGCAAGGGACTCACGTCTGAGCATACCCTGCCAACTTATGGCGAACAAAGTGGTACAAAAGGGGGTGGTGATGGATGGAGCATCTGAACCAATCAAACACTCAAACCCAGTCAACAGATCTGGGATTAATCCATCACCATTCTTTAGCCCACTCTGCCACCCCAGTTCAGACATGGCCATATGCAAATCAGTCTGACCCTGTGCCTCATGGGAACAGTCCAGCCCGAACTGCCAAGCCATGCCTTCCCTGGACCGGAAACAAGCTTCCGAGGACCGGCTTCTGGCATTTCAGCCGTCTTCAGCCCGGCTTGCTTGAATCCAGTGGCAAAGTGAGCAAGGGACTCACGTCTGAGCATACCCTGCCAACTTATGGCGAACAAAGTGGTACAAAAGGGGGTGGTGATGGACAGAGCATCTGAACCAATCAAACACTCAAACCCAGTCAACAGATTTGGGATTAATCCATCACCGTTCTTTAGCCCACTCTGCCACCCCAGTTCAGACATGGCCATATGCAAATCAGTCTGACCCTGTGCCTCATGGGGACAGTCCAGCCCGAACTGCCAAGCCATGCCTTCCCTGGACCGGAAACAAGCTTCCGAGGACCGGTTTCTGGCATTTCAGCCATCTTCAGCCCGGCTTGCTTGAATCCAGTGGCAAAGTGAGCAAGGGACTCACGTCTGAGCATACCCTGCCAATTTATGGCGAACAAAGTGGTACAAAAGGGGGTGGGGATGGACTGAGCATCTGAACCAATCAAACACTCACACCCAGTCAACAGATCTGGGATTAATCCATCACCGTTCTTTAGCCCACTCTACCACCCCAGTTCAGACATGGCCATATGCAAATCAGTCTGACCCTGTGCCACATGGGAACAGTCCAGCCCGAACTGCCAAGCCATGCCTTCCCTGGACCGGAAACAAGCTTACGAGGACCGGTTTCTGGCATTTCAGCCGTATTCAGCCCGGCTTGCTTGAATCCAGTGGCAAAGTGAGCAAGGGACTCACGTCTGAGCATACCCTGCCAACTTATGGCGAACAAAGTGGTACAAAAGGGCGTGGTGATGGACGGAGCATCTGAACCAATCAAACACTCAAACCCAGTCAGCAGATCTGGGATTAATCCATCACCGTTCTTTAGCCCACTCTGCCACCCCAGTTCAGACATGGCCATATGCAACTCAGTCTGACCCTGTGCCTCATGGGAACAGTCCAGCCCGAACTGCCAAGCCATGCCTTCCCTGGACCGGAAACAAGCTTCCGAGGACCGGTTTCTGGCATTTCAGCCGTCTTCAGCCCGGCTTGCTTGAATCCAGTGGCAAAGTGAGCAAGGGACTCACATCTGAGCATACCCTGCCAACTTATGGTGAACAAAGTGGTACAAAAGGGGGTGGTGATGGACGGAGCATCTGAACCAATCAAACACTCAAACCCAGTCAACATATCTGGGATTAATCCATCACCGTCCTTTAGCCCACTGTGAGAGTCTATAAGCAAGAGGATTGTGATGAATTTGTCTTTCAAACTAAAGCCCTTGATTCACAGGTAAAAGATCATTTTTGCTCATGCAGTGAAATTAGATATGGCTTAATTGGATTTAGGAAGACAGAAGAAACAAGGTTCATTTATAAAAGGAGATGGGTTTCTCTGAAAATGAAGATCTTACAGAGTAGGCTCAGGGGGAGCATCACTCAAACTTGTACCTCAAAAGATCTGTCTCACATAAAGATGATTACAAAATTAAAAGAGCCAAATCTACATTAACGTCAGCTAAAGACACTGATAAGTCAAATGAAAAAAAACAATTGAGGCCAACTGATGTATAGTCAAAGGCTATGCCTGATAAGAGCCACACAAACAACTCTCAACATTGGCAGAACATAGAAATGTATACAAAATATCCTTCCAGATCTAAAGGAAAGGTTATTGGAAAGGACTTTCCTTGGACATTAGACATGATGTAGGTAATCGATCAAGTTTGAAAAGTGAATTGGACTTGACATCAAATTACAGTCGAGTTTAAAACCCTACCAAAACCCCATGAAGCGCCCATTGAATCTGAAAACAAAAACACAATCCTCCGGAATCAACCTTGGTGTATGATCACGGTTAAAAAGTCAATGACATATCTACTGACTCTACTTTTGAGCGTGATCAAGCTCAGAAAGGCAATGGCAAAATATTGAACTGGTCTTCAGATTATGATCAAGCCCAAAAACCTTCAGCACTAGTAAAACATGCAACCACTGAGGCTATAGAAGAAAGTAAAATTAAAATTGCTCTTGACACCGAAATAGCAGAGCTAATATTATTCATATGCTGTTTACAGAGGGGAATATTTTTTTAGTCCAGGTTGATGAATCCTTAAACTGCATCAAGAAAGCTAGTGATAATAGGAGCCTTACAGGTGAGAAGGTCTTTTAAAATGGGTATGCACTCTGATAGAAGAAGTTAGGCAAGACTAACTTATGGGAGATGTTTTTGAAAACAGTACCAAGGGGCCTCTTTTTGTACATCTGGTTTGAGGTTTGTAATGGAGTGAATTCATCATCAAATCTTTATTCGGTTATTAAAATAGAACAACCATAAAAGTACAATAAAAATCACAATTTACAGAATCTCATCATAAAATACAGATACTTCATCACCAATAAGGATATAATAGACTTTCTTGATCTAAAAACATTTTTAAAAAGGGTTGAAATGGATACAACAGTAAAAATATTATCCAAACTTTGAACAGCCAAAAAGGTAGGATGGCAACGATTAATTTCCATAGTCTTTAACAGGGGAATAATCCATCTTCGTCTTGGGATCGAATAAAATTAGCAAAAGAAAAGGATATGGATGTCTGATTGTTCGGAAATTTCATCACATGGGCATTTAGGTAAAATTTTTGTCCAGTCATTCATATTGGGGAAGCTAAGTGACCTGAATATTAGATTTAATCTAAAACGAGTTAGAAAAAATCTCTCATGATCGCTCATTTGCAACTTTAGATATGGCTGCATTTTTATTGTGATTATTGTCAACTGAGGAGCAACCACCGTTTGTTTCACCATCTCGTTAGTTATTCTACACTTTTCTAGATGGCTCATACACTTTTCCTTGAGATCTGTTCTAGAAATGTCACACATATACAGAGGTTCAGTGAAATGATTTCCCAATCCTAGGTCAGTGAGAAAATTCCTTACATAACTTAACCAACCAAACCTACCACCGTTGTCTAACCTCATCACGTCATTCAAGATGGAGCGGTTTAATTTACATTCTTCGGTGGTCCAGGCCCTATGCCATAACAGAACTGGAGCGACCTTTATTGTGTCTTCTAAATATGGTTCTCCAAGTTCAGTAAGGCAAACATATGTAGATACGCTTTCTGGGACAGTTAAAAGATACTTCATAAAGGAGTTTTCCACCACCTGTAATGTTCTCACATTAGCATGCCCCCACAGTCCAGCACCATATGTGACAGTTGCTACGCAGGTCGCTCTATATTCTGTAAGCATCTTCCCAATTGGTTTTCCACCCATTCGTTTACTAAAATTTTTTAATGCCATTATTGATTTACTAAATAGTAACCTTCTTGTTTTAATTGCGTTATTCCATCGACCGGTATGGTCGAATAACACGCCTAGGTACGAGAAAAGTTAAGGTACTGTCAACTGGACTCGAGGAGACAAAAATGGTCCTTCTCTTTCTAGCTGCCCCATGGCCACAATTCATGCTGAAGGTCTTAGTGCAATTTATCCTTAAGTCCAATATGGTCATAAAATCAGTAAAGGAAGTGACTATGGTTTGCATAGCCATTGGTGTTCTTGCCATAAGGACAGCGTAATCTGCGTATAATAACGCTGGGATTGATCTTTTACCCACCATCGGCATGTCCTTGCACTCCTGTAATAATTTTCTTTCCACCTCATTGATGTATAGTGCGAAGAGAACAGGGGCAAGGACACAACCTTGTCGTACTCCCCTGGAAATTCCAAAAGTTTCACTACATTCCCCATTTTTCCCATACCTGACTCTTGCTCTTGCCCCCGAATAAAGTTCCCTAAGAAATTGGACTATTGAGTTCTCAACTCCTAGGTTCTCAAGGACCCTCCATAGTTTGCAATGAAGGACACAGTCAAATGCTGACGTCAGATCGACGAAGGTTAAAAACATACAGCCACCCTTAACTTTAGTATATTATTCAATAAGGTCCTATAGATTAAGACACTGATCAATCGTACTCAATCCCTTTCTAAAACCATATTGGAGGTCGGTAATAATTGCATTTTCTTCCGCCCTGGACTGAGGTCTGTTTAAAATCACGCGGCCAAAAATCTTAATTGTGGAGTCCAAGAGCGATATTGGGCGATAGCATTGACAGCTAGATCTATCGCCTTTCTTGTATATCGGCACTATTATAGACTCACACCAGGACGATAGAAGGCCTTTGCGCGAAGTAACGTTAAAAAGGTGTGTGAGAAGCGGGGCCCACAGACCAGTATTATATTTATATAAATCTGCTGGTACCCCGTCGGGTCTGGGTGCTTTTCCTGCCATACTAGCATTTATACTTACAGTCACCTCTATTACAGATATAGGTGGGTTGAGGGTGACCAGAGTATGATGGGGGTCCTCCATGATGTTATCCGTTACTGAGGAATCACCCTCAGAGGTCATCACGGAATACAAATCTGCATAATGGTTCCCTTTCAGTAATCGCTATTTCTATCCTGGCAGGAGCATTATCGTTAATTGGCGATGCATTTACCACTTGCCAAAAGGCTGCTGAGTCTCTGTTTAAAGATGCCTCGCACAATGATTCCCACGCTTCCTTTTTTAGGGTATTCTTTCTGTTTTTCAAAGCCTTCTTATAATCATTTCTCAGGGCTTTGATTAAAGTGCGGTCCTTATCATGCGCTTTTAGGGCATGTTTTAGCTTAGAGTAAGCCTTAGTACAAGTGGTGTCAAACCAGCCAGTTTGAGTCTTTTTGCAATTTTTCAATTCAACCCATAGGCTGTTCTTTATTTGGGAAATAATTTCTATTTTTTTTTCTCATAAAATCAAAATCTTTGATATTCTCATCTGTACAGGCGTGGAATTGGGGCTCGCAAATCCTAATCAATCTATGGAGGAAATCTGCAGGAATCACACTGATCCATTTTAGAGCGTACCCATTTTTCCTAACCATGGCAATATTATCCACACACGGTTTTAGGATATTACTTTTGTGCTGATCTTTGGGTTCACTAGAATTTCTAGGCTAAGTGGGAAATGGTCGCTCAGCGGATTATCCAAGACATTAAAAGCTTGGATCTTTCTCCCGTATCTGGTCATCATCAATATGAAATCGATAGTTGAGTTTGCCCCTCTACCATTAAAAGTGGGTTCAAAGGGGTTCTCAGGTCTAACCATTTTATTCACAAAACCCATATCACATCCAAAAATGATGTCATTAAGAAGATCGCCACACTTAGTATGCTCAAAATAGTTGTCAGACCTGATATCCACATCAGCAGCCATAACCTGTGGAGTTCCGCAGGGCTCGGCCCTTTCACTGCTCCTTTTTAACATATACGTACAGCCACTGATTTCTGCTCTTAATCATATGGAGTGTCAGATTTACAACTATGCTGACGACACACAGATTATCATACAAATTGAGGATTCATCTGGAGCCCAAGCTAGGCTGCATAACATCTTAAAATTCACGAGTAACTGGATGTCCACCAACTCCTTGAAGATCAATCCAGAGAAGACCGAAGTGTTGCCCATTACCATCTCGGGCAACCCGTGGGACGATCGCTTCTGGCCTAAGGAGTTGGGTAGGACCCCGGCACCAGCTAGGGTGGTGAAAAGCTTGGGCATCCATATTGATGGTAATCTATCTATGAAAAATCAAGTGTCGTCTGTGGTGGGCACATGCGTTGGCCTCCTCAGCAACAACTCTCAAGACTGCAAATAGTGATGAATGATGCAGCTAGACTGATTTTTGGAAAATCTAGAAGTACGCAAGCCTCTCCTCTTCTATGCCAATTACATTGGCTCCCCATTAGGCAGAGGATTTTATTCAAAGGTCTGTGCATCGCGCATAAGGCAGTCTATGGTAATGCTCCTAGTTATATTAAAGCTAGGCTGGTGCAGTACATTCCTAGAAAGACCCTGCGCTCGTCTGAGGACACTCTTCTGGTCAGCCCTCGCTACCGCATGGCTACCTTTGGTGGACTTGCTTTTTCGTCTACCCTACCAGCAGCTTGGAATAAACTACCACTTTTTCCACGGAAGGAACCGAATCTACTGCCTTTTAGGCGAATGTTAAAAACGGTACTCTTCCGAGAAGCGTGGGGTTTGATATAATTTGGTTTCCTGTTCTCTGTAATGATCACTCTTTTCAAGTACAAGCGCTTAGAGACCAACCGGTGATAATGCACTATATAAATTGAATAAATAAATAAATAAATAAATAAAAAATGACTTAAACTATCATCATTATCCAGCATTATGCCGCAGGTTCCTATCACCGCTTTGGCATATAAAACAGTTAAAATCCCCGCCCCAGATTACACAGACATCGTTAAATCTCCCACATAACGTCGATTTTATATCTTTACATAAGGTTATAAGAATGTCTTCCATCAGCTCTGGAGGAACATTATTGTAAAAATTTACCAAAATCAATGTGAGCATTTTAACTATAGTAATCCTGATTATGTGATAATACAAGTTGCTAAAAAAGAAACTCATTTTTCAAGCAATGAAACAAATTGGACACATATGTGGTTAAACCCCCTTTGGCCCTCCCGTGTACAGAGTCAATGGCTGGGGCAAAGAAAGTATTAAATCCACTCACATGAAGTGGAACAGTCGACCACGTTTCTTGTAAGCTAACAAAATCATACATATTTACTAGGTTAACCCAGTGATCGTTCCCCAGTTTTGATTTTAGGCCTGCAATGTTCCAATACAATAAAGACCAGCTGGCCCTAGGGATCTCGCCACCAGTCAAACTTGTAATACAATTTGGCTCGGGATTCATCACTGCGTTTACCTCTTCAGTTAGCTCCATCTGCGTTCCCTCTTTATTCCCATTAATATTGTTTGTCTTAACCACAGTATTTATCTGACTCTCAGTTGCACCTTCTTTCATGCACATTCGATTTTGAGTGACAGTTTTAACAATTTGACCCGAGTTTGCAGGACAGATCTCAGTTTTAAGTCAATCGACTTCATCCAGACCCTGCAATATTTCATAGCGATTAAACATAGGGATATTAAATCTATCTCCATCTCCATCGAAAAGCCCCCTTTGCTGCCTTTGATTAGTTTTTTTTTGGTTTGTGTATGTGGGCAGATGGAAATAATTTAAATCTAGGGTTTGTATTCCATGATTAACTCTGCAATCGCTCCAATTGCAGATAAACCTCACAACCCGTCTATCCCTAAAGTTGACTAATATACAATTGCCTGGTAGATCTTTTGGTTTGTGGCCCACCCAGGCTACTCTCCTAACATGTAGAATTTCAGCATGTAAATGGGGTGGGAGAGGTCTATTAGTGTTGAGCCAGAAAGTTACTTTATTTGTTAGATCTGAGTAGGTTTCCCTTTGGTCGTTATTCATCTCAGGCACTCTGGTCAGGACCACGGTGTATGGTACTGATTGCGGGGGCAGGTCAATACAAGGATATATGGTCTTATTGTTGTTACTAGTGACCCTTCCATCTTCTTGGTGTCTATTTTTCCCATAGTCCACCCCCGTGATAGTATCTTTTGTTACCAAGCTTTCAATTTCTTTTGTTCCTGTTTTAATTAGGGGTTGGACACTGTGCCCCAATAGTGACTTGTCTACAGAAGGCCCTTTATGGTTCCCTGTTATGGTATTGGTCAAGCTGCACGATACAACTGGAAGGTTTCCAGTAGTAAGTTTCCCCGCGCCATTTGTTACTTCGGTGCTATTATGGAAGTTAGCATCTATTTTCCTCAGTAAGTCACAATTAGCCATTGCTGTTTTTTCCAAACACCCTATTTTTTCAGTTACGTTTTTAATTCTTTCTAATAGGGGTAAGATAAGGGACTTTACCAATTGTTCAATTTGGCCCATAAAAGCCACAGGGTTTGGGTGCAAAGACTCTAAAACCTGCTGTGGTGTTAGTATTGGGGGAATTAATATAGGGTTAGAGGGGGTTTGGGCAGTGCTAAGAAATAATGACTGGGGCCGTGTAACCGGCTTTCCAGCTTTTTTAGTTATTTTAATTTGTTTCGATGATCTACCATTCTGGTGAGTGCCTCCACGTTTCCTCTTGCCATTTTGCCCCTGACATGTCACCTGAGTTTTTGCCTGTAAACCTGATCTTGGATTTACTTTTTCATTTTGGCCAGACTTTATTTGTGTCTGTGGTGTTAATCCCATTCCTGTGTCAGACAGAATTGATTCATTAATCTCTAATGTGGAACTGCATTCGTTAATAGTCCCACACGTTAATAATGGAGAGTTAGAATCATGATGAATTTGTGGGACTAAATTCTCGGGTGTTACTGCCAATGTAATTGGGCCCAATGATGAACGCCTGTTGTATAAGGGTTCTAATGATAAGCGGCGTTCTGTGATTGCAATTTCTTTCTCCAGCACTGATGTCGCCCGCTTTATAAACATGTCTAATGTGCCAGTAACTGACCCATTTGTGGCCCCAGGGATACAATTCCTTCCTTTCCCTAATTTAGCAGCCATTAACACCCTTTAGTATCTCCGACCAACAATAAGACCAGGAAAGTAGTGTCTCTCCCACTGAGATTATATCAAGTCAATTGAGGAAAAGGTCTTACTTGATGTTCGACATTAGAGGGGGGGCCTAGCCCAGCCTCCTCCGGCCTGTGACGGCCCCGCCCTTGTCCCGTGCTTACCCCGGCGCGACCCGCGCTCGATACCGCGACACGGGGGCTCTGTTCAAATTTAAGCGCCTCCGGGCGCGATGTGGGCGGCGGCGGCGGTTTCCGCCGCTATGTCTCCTGGGTATTGTAGTCTCTCTCCCTGTGGCCGCGCCGCGATGGTGAGAGATGCGGCGGCGGCGGGAGAAGACTCAGGAGACCGGCAGCAGGGCAGTGGCGCTGAGAGTGAATTCATTTTCAATTCAGAGTTTTTCCTTACGTCATCAAACTGGCCCCACGATAATTTGTAAAGACACTGACAGTAGTAGCAAATGTTAAAATGTCAAGCAATTCATGTGTATCCATATTCAGATGACTGACTGGTAAAGGCAAGATCTTTTCAGCAATGCTAAAGTACATTCAGATGGTAATGAGCATTCTTTTTCAGTTGGGTTTCACAGAGCTGTCTGGGAAATGTAGTTTCACTGGAATACTGACCCTCAGCTGTGTACCAGTGATCGGTCACCTCGTTGTTTAAACAGAACGACATCAGTGGCGATGCAAGGGTTATCTGGTTTAATATGTATGGTGTACACTGACAACAATAGCAGTCATTATAAACATTATGATGTGGGCATATAAGCCCGCAACCCATACACAATATTCCTCACGACCTGCGTTATCATCAAGGCTGCTACACTATGCAACTTGCCAACTCCACCGGTCTACCGTTAATAATAGGCCAATGTGCTCTAAAACTGGAAAACTACACATCCCAAATCCCTCGGGGCACAATGCCTTAGGGCCACACAACTTAACTTATTACCTCACAACTACAGGATATACATACTGGGGTACACCATGCGAAGTAATCCAAACAACGCTTGCGTAGCCATTGATGCTGTGCTGTTTAAACAACGAGGTGACTGATCGCCAGTAGACTACTGAGGACTAGTTTTCAGGGGAAACTACATTTCCCAGACACCTCATTCAACACTATGGTGCATTCACTCCATAACACCCCCTATGATGACATATCCAAGCAACCACCTCCCCAGAACCCGGAAACATACCATATAAAATCCGGCACAGCAACAAGACTACTGCGCCACGGGTGTTTCGGTGGCATCACTGGTTTCTCTTGACATGCAACCCTTGGAGTATTAGATGGCCCTTTCTCTCGCTCTCTCCTCAAATCTGAATGGTAGGGGGAATAAGGATATGCAAATTTTCTTAATTTGAATTGTGCAAAAGCGTGACTACAGGGTCGTGTCACACCAGCCGTATATGGTGACAGGATATACTTAAGGGTGTAAGAACCTAACCAGGATTATAGACTAAGATCATGTGTTGCTACAATGCTACACACATCACCTTTGCAGTGTTACTGGGGAATATCACCTCAGTGTTCACTTTATATCTCTTTGTCTGTGTTGCTAATGATTAGAAAAATGTATGTAAGCAAAGGGACAATACATTCATCCTATTGCATTAGGATGCATGCAAGAAGCATGAATATAAACACCTGTCAAACTATGTCCCCGACCCTTTATAAAGCGACACTCAGGAAAATGATTGGGCATACAATGAACAAGCTTGAGATTGCATGCATTATGAGGATGTGCGATCTTCACACATTCCTTGCACACTTAATCAGAGCAATCTGAGTTCAGGATTTTTTGGTTTTGCTGTGTTTAATTGAGACTCACCTTACTTATAAGGATTGATCTTTGCCGAAGCATCTTGGTTATAATATTGTTATAGACACTAATCAATCTGCATCCATTCGAGGGGTTGCTATACTCCGTGCTAGACATTTCAAGGAAAGGGTTCTCAAAACTGCTTCTGATCTTCTCCGGTAAGAAATAAGTTGTTTGTACTGTATATTCCCAAAATACTGATCAACCACGGATATGTGACTGGCTGTGCTTAGAGCTGTTAGATTGGGTGTGTGACCTAATATTAGTGAGCGATTTTAGATACCACTAACCGTTCTGCTCACTCTTGTGTGGTCAAAACAAAGGCATCTATTCTAGAAATTGCCTGTCTGCATGGTTTAATTGATTTATGGAGGGCTGTTGATCCTCTAAGGCCAGGGTATACTTTCTTTTCCTCAACCCATAGGCACTACTCCAGAATCAATATGACCTTTATCGTGCCTCTGCTAATTCTATCCACTGAAATGGAGGTCTGCCCTAAGATTGCCTCAGCTCATAACCCAGTTCTGCTCATGTTCTTATTAATTAGTAATGGTAGGGAGCTGCACCATTTCACATTTCCTCGCTATATCCTTTCTAACTATGCTTATAGAACCCATCTATCTCAAATACACAAGGAGTTCTTAACTTCATAATTCTGGATCAGCTCTTCCGCATTTTGTATGGGATGCCAAAAAGTCATTCATTCGGGGTTCAATCTTGCAGTTCATTCTTGACAATACTAAATCTGAGCAAGAGCTGGTAATTAAGTTGCACCAACAAATACAGGAACTAGAGGATTGGTATACCTAAGCAGTTTTTGTCAGAAACCTGGAGGAGCCAGCTATCACTCTTGAGTTAGTGGAAAGTCGATATATACTAGATCGAGGATTGAGGGAGAGAGTCACTGCGAATTATCATAAAAACAAAATGAGTCAAACAAATATAGGGAGAATGTTGCTGAAATGTTAGCCCGCCAGATCTAAGAAAGAAATATTGAAGTGGTATACAAAGTATCAAAGGTAATGTCTGAATTATTTTCTCTGGTTCTCAAGCCATTGCCGAACAGTTTAGTGATTTTTATAAGGATATTTACAGCCAGCCACAGCCTATTTGTCAATCGGGTCTCTAAGATTATCTACAGGGTGGATGTTTACCATGCCTGAACCAATACCAGGCATCTGCTCTGGAGGTATATATCTCTGTGTCAGAAGTAGATACTGCAATTATAGCTCTGTTGTCTTGGAGGGCAGCAGGGCAAGATACCATCCTGCTGGAATTCCATAAGATATTCTTCAAAATTCTCTTTCCAGAATTTATGAAGCTGGTGGATCACATCAACAGAGGCGGAGAGATTCCTGCATTGTGAAACCTTACCAATATTGTTGTTTTTCTGAAGAAAGATAAGCCATCAGAGGACAGAGGTACTTACCAGCCTATCTCCTTGATTAATTCTGACACTAACATCCTTGCAAAATTGTTAGCTTCTTTGTTGGCTCCTCTGGTCCAGTGTTTGGTTTAACTGCAACAGCACGGTTTGTGCTCTTTAGCTATACTACCAATCATACAAGTTCGGCAATTTCTGTATTCGACGTGTCAAAGTGATTGGGTAAAATGGTCTGCATTATCCTGTTGGATGCGGAGAAGACCTTTGACCAGGTCACATGGGTCTTCCTGTGGTTAACGATAAATGCTCTGGGTATTGGTGGAAGATTTATTACTTGGGTACAGTCTCTTTATAGAAATCTTATGGTTAAACTAGTCTATGGTGGGAATAGCTCTCCACCATTCAGGATTCTGAGGGGTACCCACCAGGGGTGTCCAATATCTCCTCTTGTATTTGTGCTCTATATTGAGCCCTAATTAAGGTCCCTTATACTCAATCATTTGCTTCACTCAGTGATATTTAATGGTGTAGAGCTTAAAATTACAGATTATGCTGAGGACGTGGCAATTTTTACCCCAGATCCACTCTCCACCATCGACCTAGTGTCAAATGAGACCATAAGTTTCGGAATCGCTCCAGATATAATTAATTCTAAAAAACAACATACGTCCTCCTTAATTTTCAGTTGGAGAATCCAATACCACGGGCAGTTTCAACTGCTACTTATCTAGGAATCAGGCTTGGTATCAGAGTGGACCATGTTTTTCAATTAAACTATGAATCTCCTTTTCAATTGGTTATAGCTAAGATGCATTCTTGGAATCGATCCCCATTTTGTATATTAAGCCGCTGCAACATCATAAAAATGAACATTTTACCACAGTTTTTATACCTTTTCTGAGCAATACCACTTCGGGTCCTAGAAGGGTGGTATTGGCAGTGTCAAAAGGGACTATAAGAGGGCCAGGCAAGCCATCCATCTGAAACTCTCATACAGCCAGGGGGTGGGTTTTAACTACCTGGCTTCGAACTCTACCTCAGGGCAGCCTTTGGAGGCCATATCCGGAATCTGCTTACGGATCTTGATCCATACCTGCCTATACTGGGTTATCAACTGGCATTAGGGTCAGATGCCAGGTTCCTTTTTCATAGACTCTCAGATCGTAGCTACTTCAAGTGGGACTGGTACAAGATCATCAAAAACATCATACAAATCTGGGAAGAAATTTGTTCTAAGTATTCCTTACCTACCTTACATGCATATACCCCACTTTTGGGGACCCCAAAATTCTCTCTATTTTCACGATCCATTAGGTAAGTCATGGACAAATTACAGCGTGAAGAAGGCTGAGCAGCTGTTTGATTATAACAGCTTTTGCTAATTTTCTTTCCTCCAGACCTCCTTCGATCTTCCCCATCTGTCTTTTTTTAAGCACTTACAGTCACATTATTTTTGTCTGTGTGGGTGTAAAGACAAGATAATTTTGGAGGACTCTGACATCTTGCCTTATCTATACAGGGCACCAGGCAAGGCTGTGATCAGATCACCAGATCAGATTTGTAGCGCTTACATTGCCAATGATTGTTCGCTGCTGGCCTCTAAATGAAGTAGGGTGCCCAAAATCTGATATTTTCCATGAAGAGATTACTGGCGCCTTCAAAATTATTAATCGCTTTGCATTCTGTCAGCTTAAAGCTTCAGCAATTTAAGACTATTTGCATGCTGTAATACACCCCTGAAAGGATCTCTAAATGGGGCACTAGCCATGCTTCCGACAAGACTCACTGTCCTTAGTGCGGACTGACTGCGGCAGATATCATTCATATGTTCGCTAGCTGCCTTGCGCTGCAGGACTTTTGGTCGGGTGTGGTTCAGCTCTCCATATTCCATCTTCAACATGGTTTTCAGTTATCTACTAGAGGGAATATACAAAATCAGTTGTTACCCCAGGCAAACCATTGATTTCAATTATAATTATTAACGCTTGTCTATGTATAGCGAGATCCTGGATAAGCGCTCTACCTCCTAAGGTACCGGAGTGGTGGGCACTTTTATGTTATACATAAAAATTAAAATTGACTATCCAGAAGGCTAAAGGGCCCAAGGCCATGAAACGCTTTCAACGTGTCTGGACCAGCATTACTTAATATTGAGGCATGTTGTTCTACAATCGCTATTCTGTGTACATATTTTCTTTTTTTCCCCCTTTTTGTAGACACCTATTCGGTAGTTTTTTTTATGCTTGTGTTTTACATGTACAACTTTATAATGATGTCTTGTGATTATGGCTGACTCTAAATAAAAACACATATATATATATGTATATATATATATAATTTTTTTTAAACTTATTTATTTCTATCAGGGGCTCAGGCACGTGGCCCATCCTCACTTTTTTATGTTTGTCTTATGTCCTGTGTTTGTGAAAACTCATGAGTAACCGACCTAACATCACTAACCAAAATTGCAACAGTAGATTTAAAAACAGAGGCGGCCCCCCCATTAGCGTGGAGGAGTGCCGCCCACCCCCCCTCAAATAAAAAAGATAATAAAATGGGTTTTAATCCTGTTTTATTATAGTTTTATTTTAATCCCCATGGACCCACCCCTTGGACTCAAGGGAGTCTGGGTGGTGGGGCCAGGGATGACACTGCCGGTGGGGGAGTGGTGGGCACTGTTACAGTGCGCATGAGGATTTTGCCGGTCGTCTCAGGCCGTTCAAACCCTCATGTGTAATGAAGCTCTCGCCAGCCCCAGCTCCATTGCTGGGGCTGGAAAGAGCAGGCACAGGCTCCAAGTCTGCCTGGGAGCGCGAGTTGACTGCACTCAGGCCAATCCTGATGCTGCTTTCATGCAGCATCAGGATTGGCCGCAGTGCAGTCTGGGAGCCTGTGTCCAGAAGAAGAGCAGAAGAGTGCAGTGCGGCGGGCAGCGTTGTTTGGGTAAGCTTTTTTATTTTTTTATGTTTTTGTCCCCGAACCCTCCCCCACACCTCCCTTATCTGGCCAACCCTCCACTTTGGCAGGGGATGGACCTCTACTGTTAAAATTGGGGATTCACCATTGGTCCTGATGAAAGCCTGGGATCCTACAAGGGCCTTGAGGAAGGGTTAAAACATGTCACCTTAACACAAGTGTTAGATTACACACTCTTCACTGGGTTACTAGCGATTGGTCTGGTCTGTACAGTTGTTTTATGGAGGTTTGTATGAGCTGAGGAATTTGTCTAGTGTTGACCACATTCCTCTGTCTGGGTATCTCCAGGGTGTTTGTCTTAATGCATTTGTCTTAATTGACTCAAGTTTTATTCACTGTTTAGCCATATCAGTGGTACACAAAATATGGGAAATCAGGGTAACCACAAGGCAATTTTATTATCCATTCTCCCCATCAGGATAAGACCATTATCCAAAGAGCGCCATGGAAGATAGTTAAGCCCACCCTAAAATATTTGTGCAACACTTCAAACAGCCATAAAGTGAAAAACACCACACAAAAAGGATCCCACATCAAATTGGAAAAGTAGTTATTTTTAATAAACAAATCAAGACCTGAAACAACAAAATCCAATCAGTAGAAATGGAGATATGTAATTCTAAAGATTTCAGTGAAAATAGCGGCAGAAAGCACAAAGCGGCAACTGTAGATATCTGGTAGTGCCTAGCTGGGTCAAAGTCACAAGTTCAGACTGACCACAATGGAATGTGGCGTGGCTACAGGGAACCAGTTAGGCCTGCTGAACAAAGTACCTTAAATTCTGGTTTGCACGGCATTGTGAGGGTCCGCGCCAAAGATGTGCTTCGCAGCCGAAGTGATGGGTCTTTTCTGAGATACGGTGAGGCTGTGATGCAAGCTCCTCCATAGTCATCGAGGATCCCAGCAGTGATAGTATGCAATACGAGGTCCAGCATTGAGGAGTTTCCTTCAGTTGGGGCGATACGTCGGTCCTGAAGAGCTGCAATGCGGAGACCATAGTCGTCATTAAGGTTGCCATGGCGAGGGATGCGAGGGCCTGCTCCGAGGATGCGCCATGAGCGACGATCATGATACTGCCTGAGTTGGATTCATGAGAGCTGATCGAAACGAAACCATAATGCCACAATATTGTATATGTTGGCGTAATGTCAGACACAGACATTTGGCCAATATAAAAACTGAAGACCGATACCAAACCAATTTTTGAGACATATGTGAGCTAACCTGATGCTTCTAGATTTTCAGATCTTGGGTCTAAACACCCTTCCATTCCAGTAAATTGTTCAATAGGACTTTTTGTCAAACCATAATAATAGGCAAAGCATGGAGTAGGTGGGTTCATTGTTACACAAGGCTGGTTTTAACAGCCTATTTAATAGAAAGCTCTGAAATCGGCAAATGCCATAGTGGATAATATGTCTGTAGCCCAGTAGATAGTTCTTTTATTTTTCTGTTCTTTCATATTCAACATTCTTTTTGTTGCTTTAGGATTTATGCCACTGATTTAAACTTGCATCCTGGTACACAGAAAACTTTATTGTTGGATAGTCTAAAATGTATATGAATCAAGCATGTGATATGTGAGTGATGATTTTTCAAATGTGTATACGTATTTCTGAACATTTATCAAATGTTCACTCATTTCCAAAAATCACTTGCACAGTAGCATATTTACCAATGTGGCAACATATTTCTCCAACTCCTATGCTCAAAATTAATGTGCAGTTTTTACAAAATGTTGTGTTATGCCCATTGCCTTTGATTGACTAAACAGCAGTAAGAGAAATGTTCATTTCTGTAGTTCTATGCTGGGTGAGTAGGACTGCAGTCCTGAAGATGGTGGTGTTGCTTAAGATTCTCTCCTTGTTCCAGGCTCTCCCAACTCGTATCACACAGAGAGGCAGCAGCCACTTGCAAGACCTGTGCTTTGCCTATATTTTGGGGAGGAAAAAGACTCCGGCTGAGCATGAGGCAAAACATGATTGTTGGACTTCGCCCTCCCTGCTGAGTCACCCCGAAATATTTTACATTCACACCCTCCTGTTTTCTGAATTCATTTTTGTTGGCACTAGGTGTCTGTGTACTTTATCACAGGTGCTTATGGTCTCTCCCTATGGTACGATTGGCTTACACCTGATTGATACATTTAATTTACTTAATTCCCTAATAAATGGCACTACAAATAGCCAGGGCCTGTAAATTAAATTCTACAGTGGGCCTGCAGCACTTCTTGTGCCACCTGTTCAGCCCTGCCAAGTATCACGCCTCGGGTGTGACACTAACACATTTTAGTACGGCGGGCCGCATCACCGCACAAAAATGCACGGTCACGCATTTGTGGCGCATCCTTGACATCACCACCCTTACAGAGTAAGAGATAAGCGGGACCGAAATCGTAATCCCGGCCAACTCCGAATGAGCTGAGCACGCAGCGTAGACTACGTGCTGTTCTGGCATTGTGTATATATTAGTCTAAGTGTGAAATGTCGGTTTGTGAATGGCTCATTGCTGCGCTGCCTGCAGCAATGAGCATTCATTATTAGCAAACCTACTGCTGGGCACGGCATTCACGTGACCACAACAGTGTATCCCTAACTTTCTTTGCATAGGCAGCAAAGCGAGTGGAATTTGAATTAAACTTCTTTTTGCCCCCTCGCTCATGCACGCAAACACCGGCTTTGACTAGACGCCGGTTAGATGGGTCAGTCGCACAGTCGTGGCTGGCAGAGGCAGGATCTAAGATAATGAAAAGGTCAGGGGTTAGGTAGCTGAGCCGATGAGCACGCCACCGCCGCTCGCACCACCGCAGGCTTGCCTCGGTCTCTCAAAGGGTCACCCAGCCCTACAAGCATTGGAGGCTGCTGTGCCTGCTGCCAGTCTGTAGCAGAGATAGCTGCTGCTGCTTGCCACTTTCCGTCCGCTATGCGAAGTGGTATTGTAGTGTAGTTCCTATTATCCCAATAGGCTCTGCGCATTGGAATAATATCTTCAATAGTATAGATCTAGGGCAGAGGTTAACTAGGTCTTCTACTGACGATATTAGACTTAAAGTTTTTGGTTTTGCCAGCTAGCTCAGAGTTCACTAGAAACTTTCTCGAATAGACAAGGAGGAGTTTAACTTCCCTGGATAGACAAGAAGGGATTTAGTTTCTGACAACCATAGAACATGACAACTTTGCTCTCCCCCAATCAAGAGTGTATCTCTAGAGTCGTGTGAAAACAAAAGACAACTTATTTTACTCAGTCAGTACGTGCATTCTTAGTTTCACCAGTTTGTAGAGAAAAGGAAGAGACGGGCGTGTTCAATAAAAGATGTTATTTATTGATCAGTCTCTTTTCTCGTACAAGAGAAATGAATCGATATTATTGCGATACTTATGGTTAAGTAAAGTGCATACAATAAAAGCAGAAGTATAAAATAATACTGCAGAAGCATTGATATGGTTTCTAAGCCATATGATAGTTAAAATTGATAAAATAGATACATACATATATACATTTGACTAATCGTACTCAACTGGTGCTTCTAACCACGCCTACCCCAGTGTACCTGACCTAAGCCTAATACGTGGGCGGGAGTAGATAAGTAGCAGTTTAAGTTAAGTTTGTTTTGCCAAGTGACTGACTCAAGAATTCTCTGCAAGGGGTTGTTCAGTTCTGTACCTGAGATCTAGAATGGTTGAGGGCTGGTATCTCTCGTCTCTGGTCTTGATATTCCAGCTGCCTGCGAGGGCTGCTTGGAAGCGCCGGAGCTGGATTTCTCGGCAGGAGAAAAACAGCGTCTCGTTCTCAGCGCGTCAGGAAGGCGGGGCAGCGCGTGTGGGCTTCGCTCTCTGCTGGGCTCCTCAGCGCGTCTCGCTGCTCCGATCTCGTCACCACCGCGTGTGTTTGCTTAAGGCAATGTCGGTAATATTTATACCTGTAAGGTGTCGAGATTGACGTAAGGATGGACATGGATACGTCAATAAGGATTTCATACGAACGGGCTTGTTCGCACATTCTTTTGCTGAAGTTCTCGGTGAAATCAAAACAATGGCCGCAGGGATTTTCCCAGGTTGTCATAGGTTTGATTTGTTTTGAGAACTCCGTATGCCTTATCAGGGGCTGGAGGAATAGTGCTTGTCTAATTAGATGGCATGCGTTATTACCTAATCAGATAACACGTTTCTGTGCCGTGGTGTGGCTTAATCAGATAACGTTTTTTTGCACCGTGGGTCGGCTGCTAGTTAAGTATTAACCAGAACAGGGCCGGGAATAGGGGAATCGATACAGAACCTATAGGAATACATCACACCCACTCCACGCTGACTATGTCCATATTTACAAGATCTAGGCATAGCAAATACACTAGTAGAGCATGTGTATACCGTACCACCCCAAAATACATCCATATGCATTTTGAAACATGAAATATACGAAAAGATATATATATATATATACATTATATGCACTCAAGCAGTATATTAATGCTAAATATCACGCATATTCATACATCATAACTAATAAAATATGAAAATTACACATGAAATGGCTCTTAAGACAGAAGAAAAAAAATGCGAGACCATTTCATCACAAAATAAAATATATTTGAACATGCCAGAGGGCAGCTAATGTCTCTAAAGTTCCTAAAATAGAAATATAGTTCTCTAAGAATAGTTTCTACTTTAAGCAGAAGATAAGTGTCCCGAAAAACTGTAAAATATTTTTGGGGCCGCTGAAAAATAATGTTCCGCTGTCCGTAAACTGGAGAAAATTGTTCATGATACTTTATTATCAAAGTTGAAGGCCAAATTCAGGGTGTTGGGAACGCCTTGTGCTAGCTTGTTCAAAAGTCATTATTTCTGCTCTGGTGAGAACATCATATCATTTAGACTCTCGAAAAAGCTGTCAACAGCTTCCTGTGAAAGTTCCATTAACTCGGAAAAAGATGTTACCATGCATTCGTGAGCATGATTGCCTTCATTGATGTTTGGATCAGCATAGCTGACAGAAGGTCGTACCTGATCGATGCTGCTTTCATCTTGAACCTCACTACCCCTTAATCGTAGTGGTGAAGTCTCCACGAATGCCGTCATCAGGATTGGTAGCCACTGGGGACAGCCCAATGCATGAGCCGTGACCGGACCCAACAAAGTTTCTGCATCCATTGGCGCATCCGATTGTAGCGTCAGACAGGTGTCTAACACGCATTCTTCTCCGCATAGCAAGCACCTTAATACAGGTAAAACACAGCTTTGCCACATAGGTCTAAACGAAAGAAACCAAGTCATGTTCAGGTCTCTAAGCCGGGACAGTCCAAGGATTCTAGATATCTGGTCCCGGTATCCAATGGCTAGGATTGTTTCTTCCCTTGTCGCAGGTGTCTTGTCTGTGACACGGTTTGCCATAGCGAAATAGCAGGATCAAAAATAGGATTCCTGCCACTAGTCCCAAAAGGAGAGGAAGTCCACCAAAGACGGAATGGACAATGTCTGGAAAAATACCCAGAATGGCTTTAAATGGTGTTAGAGCCCCTGAAAACACTGTCTTAAATACATTTGAGACCCCACTGGTATCAGAAATATTTAAGATTTCGTTCAGGATTTCTGCGAAATGTATGGGGGAATTAGTTGATAACAATGAATGAATCTCTGCCGTTGTCCTTGCAACTTGGAGATCATACGTTTCTTTTGATGACGTGAGCCTGGTTGGCGTCTGAAGGAGCACAGTTTTCATTCTGCTTAAAGTATCAACTCTAATGGAAGAAATTTTCAAATTCGGCCATAACCTTGCCTCCCTGTCTGGCATTGCGCTGGGGAACAATACTCGTTCACAGCACATGACCTTCGCAGTCGTAGTTATGAGATAAGCTATTCCGGGCACCAAGCTACAACATCTGTGGTCTACGATTATAATGTAACTCCCGTTCGATAGTCTCCTAAAGAATGGTTCTATTTGTGTCGCAGGTGTGCCTAGCTGGTGACATGAAAGGTTATTTGAGGACCCTTGACAGGCTCCGTGTAAACTAATACCATTACACAGAAGTGTACCGCTTAGTGACATGGCACAATTATTGCCACTAAGAAACACTTTCCGGCCTTTATTACTGACACACGCGTGTGAATAGGGCAAGTTCCATGTTGACTTAATGTACCCTTTACCCAATTTTTCGTACATGCCAGCCTGTATATATTTTTGGCAGTATTGAAACCTGAAAGTAGATATTGGAATATTAATTATTCCATGTATTATCCACTCACTGACAGGTCGTTCTGACATTGTCAATGGTAATCTCTCGAGTTTCTCAATGCTCAGGATTGTATAATCAGCACCCTTCTGTGCCATACTGATTTGTTTATCAGTAAGGTTAAAGATATCGAACAGTGACGTTGTGTTGATTAAACGCCAAGGCACATAGCCTGAACGCAGATTATGTAACGTCCAGCCAAGTTGTACAATAGAACGCAATTGGGACTGACCGTGTTGTAATAACAGTAAGTCTTGCGATATTATGTCGATTGCTGAAGACACAATGCTGTCCAAGGAGTATATTCTGGAGGACAGAGTCATTAACCCATTGTCCTCCACAGAAAGTGATTTTTCCAAATTAATACGGTCAATTTCCCGTATTTTCTCTGATGTTTCAATTTGAGTTATTTTCCAGGCTTCGTTATAAGCTGCATATACAGAGGCTGCTATGAAGCGTTTTTGACGCTGTTTGCGTGGTCCCATAATGAAATCACGCAAGTCAGCACCATCAGTAAGTAAAGTTGGGTGTTGCTTAATTTCTGCCAGTGTGGATGTTTGTAGCCATTGAAGGCAGAGCTTGCCCACACTGTACGTGGTAATTATCCCTGGGTGTTGTCTTTGGGAATATCTAGGGTCTGGCCTGGTCAATTTGAACCCCTGGATTTTGTTCAGGAATCTGTCTTGACAGTTATTAGTATATGTGGGCCAGATCAACCACTTTTTCCAATCTGGATGTGTTCTATTTTTGCTTAATATATGGTTTACGTCTATCTCCTCATCTGTCGAGCTATTACTGTTTATCGTTGGCTTTGGAATAGACGGTTTGTTTAAATCTTTGATTTTGGCTAGGCCAAGACAGGTAGTTTGTTGAATAGTGTCATTCAAAAATATCATTTGTTCTGGGATCATGCAGGCTCTAAACAATGATTCTATACCTTGTACTTGCCATTCCTTTGTACCCCAAACACTTTTTACTTCAACATTTTTTTCCCAGTATTCAAAACCAAATGTACTCATTTGCTCAAAAAATGAGTCTGAATATATCAATTTAGTGTTTGTAAGCATGGTCTTTGTACCGGTCTTGTTTGATAATTTGAAATAAAATGTTTCTGCATTACTTGTGTTGAACCCTCAAAAATATGAATATTTGTCATAAAAAGTTCTTGAGCTACCTTTTGGAGGGGTTGCACAGTGTTCCCATTGATTATAATTTAAAACATTTCTAGGTTGTGCAGATTTATGCAGATAATGATTACTATAGTGATTATAGCAGAACATTTTATCATAATTAGACGAACCCTGCAAATAATCATGTTTTGTAAATTTAGCAGACATCACTAGGTCAGACATCATATTATTAATGCTTTCCACGTCCCAATCATCAGCAACTGAGCTTGGTTTTACAAAGTCACTCAATGAGATCTTGATTTGGTGTGGATATTTCAGGATTTCAACCGGACCATAGATTTCATAATCAGTATTGTCCCATGCTACCCCACCGGGTATAGGATTGGCTGTGAAGTTGACTGAAGAAAGTTCCCTTTTCTCGATGTGTGAAGACGTGTGTGGTTTGAGGACCAAGTTGATTTTCTGGCTTGCTGTGTCCATTTTAGCATATTTTCCCTCAATGAAGTGTCCCAAACATTATTTATTTATTTATTTATTTTAAGGTTTTGTAGAGCGCGTAGTAACCCTAGAGCATCCCAGCGCTAGAACCATAACTCAGGAGTGGACAGCGTCGGAAGGGGTTAGGGGTTTAAGGGAAGAGAAAGGTCTTCAGCGCCTTCCTGAATTGGAGAAGATTAGGTTCAGTTCTCAGTCTCCGGGGAAGGTTGACATAGTACCATGATGAGCCAAAGTATGAGGATAAGGGCACCTAAGGCCACCCAGAATTCAATCCATGGAGAAATCAGATAGGTTTCTTTCAGATGTTGAAAAAGTTCCTTAGCTTTGTCTTTAAAGGTTTTTGTTGATGTTTGTTCCTTTGATTCACTCAGGTTTTCAGATGAATCGCTGAAGTTGATGAAGTAACCGGATGCCGTTCTGCCTATTGTTCCAATAGCTTCAGGATTGATATTTGCTTTATCCGTGTGTTTTGTTGCAGCAGCATAGTCATTTATTACTTCATTGTAGATTGGTGTGTCTCTGCTAAATGTTTTTATTTGGGTTTTTAGAGGTTTAAGTTCCATAGCAGTGTTGCATAGACCTTGTTGTTGTTCTTTTGGCATTTCAAACGTGAGTAGCCTCTTAGATTGAACCTCTGTGTTTGTAGCAAACCTTGGTGTTCTACTACTTATCGGGAGTCCACTTGGCCTACTGTTTGTTATCGGCCACATGATTGTGGTTTAACCAGGTCGATGGATACAACTCGGTTCTCCTTTTTACCAGCAAGGGGCGGTAGTACCACTGATCTTGTCCCGTTGATGGACAAGACAGGAACTGCTTTTCTGTAAGAAGGCCCAAATTCCTTCTTTACCGCGATCTTTTCTCTGACTAGATCCCCGACTTTTGGAATCCAGACAGGTCTTGCTGGGACAGGTGGTTTTTCTTCAGTGGTCGTTGGCTGTTGTTTCAACTTTATGTTGCTCAGGTCTTTCCTTGTTTCGTTTAAGTCCTGTAAAATAGCCAAACGATCTTTGATATCAAAGCTTTTTTCTTTAACCACTGAAGTCTGACTGTCAAGATCTAAGACCATCATTCTAGTTCCAAACAATAGTTCGTACGGACTGAATCCCCTCAGAGAATTTCTTGGCAGGTTATTTAGACTACGTTGGACACTTATTAGATGCTTGACCCACCCAGCTCCTGAACCTAATACCTTCGCTGTTATAGATTGCTTTATGCCTTTGGTTTTTTCTTTACACCATCCCGTTCCCTCAGGTAGGAAGTGAGAAGAGTCCCGCTATGCTATGCTCATTTGGCCATGTTTTTCATACGCTTTAGGGCAAGAAGAAAAAACATTCAGCCAAACGTAGCATGCTTCTAGCGTATATGCCATTATAGACTCGCAAATCTTTTTATAGCAGTCCAGACGTCAGCCGAGTGCTGGGGTCTACATCACAAGTGGAAACTAGTCTTTATATGTAATTGGACGCATTAGTTTTTATTGTTGATCAATTCTGGAGTGAAACGCCATGCTAATATACCGTTTCTCTCGCCACTGCGATCTCTATTGCAGTCTGGGCAGTTCTTTACAAAGATGTGATGATGCAGGCTCATACCTGGCCACCAGTACACTGATTGTAATTCTTCCAGGGAATCTTTTAGTTTGAGGTGTCTGAGACCCTCACCCATATGTGCGCCTGCTATTAACAAGCCTCTCCTGTCCGTGTTTGGAATCACTCTATCCCCCACTCCAGGGATTCGAGCAAAAGGAACGGAGTTTGCATCGATTATGTATGTATAATTGAGTGGATAGTTGATCGGTAGTGCTGAGCAGTCGCCTTTTGATGACGTTTTCACCGCCAGCATAGTTTCACCGTCAATGTGTTTTACTGTACGCTTTTTCTTGACTACGGAAGCTGATTCAGTTGCTGCCGTTGTGGCTTTCTCAGCCAATGAATTCCCTGCAACGTGAACGCCATCACGCTGATGACTCACTGAATGTATCACGTGAGTTTTTGGTAGTTCTTTCTGTAAAAGAGCTACTTGTTCCCAAAGCACTTTTTGCTTTATTGTTGCACCTGTGTCATCTTTGTAACCGTTTTGAATCCATTTCTGTAACTCGTTATTGTATGATTTGACGCAGTAATACGAATCGCACACAATAAGTGTCGGGAATTCGCGATCGGCATTATCTAGCGCCATTTTTAACGCTATTATTTCAGTTTGTTGTTCTGAATTATTTTCCACTGAGTGTGTTTTTGTAAGTAGAGGTCTTAATTTACCTCCGCGCCACACTTCTTTTACAATTTCGCATGTGGCCTTGTAAGCCAGCTCTCCCCAAACTGAGGGTTGAGCATGCCCGTCTGTATGTATTACACAGGCGTACTGTCGTAAAGGCAGAATGTCGATTGGCAGAGGGTATATTATTTCATATTCTAGATATTTTAATTCCTTTAATTCTGGATCAAAGTAGTATTTTACTTTGTCCGTTGTAATTGAATTCACCTATTGTATCCATTCTGGATTCAGCGTTGTTGTTGGTAAATTACATGGGGTTGTTAATGCCTCAAAGGCTGACTCCGCTGTTCTGACTGTGATACGTCTACCGTCAGCGTTGTCTTTTTCTCTTGCTATAGCAGTTTGAACTGCATGAACAATGTTGTCTTTAATACTGAACTTCTTTTCAGCTTCTGTGTACTAGTGTGATTTGTATGCAATTGGTACCTTTTCTCCCTCATTAGAGGTCAGGTATGTGAATCCGCATCTCCCTGGGATGACTCGGATCACAAGATTGCGTGAGTTATCACGTGTTTCTAATTTTGTTTTAATTAGCATGTCTGTTTGTAAAGATCTCAAAATTTCTGTGTGTTTTTGAGTCCAATTGATTCTTTTAAAATCTGGTTTTATTAGATCATAAAGGGGTTTGATCCTTTCTGCGTAATTTGCAATGTATGTTCTTCCGAAATTTAGGAAGCCTAGAATTGATTGTAAGTTTTTTAGTGTTCTAGGAGCTTGGAGTACAGCACATTTCTCTAGGAAATTGTCAGCCAGGCTTTTGCCTTCACTTGATAATTCATATCCTAAAAACAGGACCGTTAGATGGGCAATTCTTGATTTTTTAAAGTTGAATTTGTAACCCTCTGCTGAGAACCCAAGTATTATGGTGTTCACTCTCTTCAAATGAGTATCCAAGTCATCATCTGTTAGGTAAATGTCGTCGACATATGATAATGCCTCGTCATCGTATGTTTGTAGTAATTCTGTTACTCTCTTTGAGAATAATCCTGGGCTATTCTTGTGCCCCTGGGGTAAACGGCAGAAACTTTTTTGCGAGCCATTTACCGAGAACGCAGTCAAATATCTGCTCTCTGGTGCTATATTTTGACAAAAGAATCCATTAGAGATGTCTAATGTTGTTTTGTATTTTTTGCGTACTATGTTATTCATTAGTGCAGCACTATGTGAGTTTTGCACTGCAAAAGTTTTGCAACATGAGTTAAGGTGTCTGTAATCCAAAACTAGACGATATGAGTTGTCTGGTTTGGAGACAGGAAACAAAGGATTGCTCATTTGTGAGGTGCAAGTTTCAATCACCCCCTGGTATTCAAGTTGATCTAAGATCTCTTTTACCTGTTTTTTAGCTTCTTGCTTAATTGGGTACTGCCTCTGTGCAGTAGGTTGTGATTTTAACTGGATTTTGTGAGGAGGAGAGTCCTCATCCCATCCTACATGATTTTTATATAAAGCAGGAGCTTGAGCTACTGCCCACTTTCTAGCAAGTGTATATTTTTTATGAATTGGAATGTGATTTGAGAAGGCAGGCATAATTATTTCTTCGCCATGAGGGCACTCTCTGACGAACTCGGGTGGCCAGTCTTTTTTCAGCTAGAAGGATGTCATAGCCCTGGGAGAGATTATCCCAAAATAGTCCCCTTATTTTCCTAGTCTTATCTCCCTCTATACGCAATGTAATTTCATATATTTTGTGAGGTTTGCTAACTCTGGTGTCGGCAGTTTCCACTTGAATATATTCATTCGTGTCCACTGTCTCCAGATGATTCATAAGGACTTTGCGAGCTATGCTCACTTCTGCTGCGCTGTCTAGCATTGTCTGAGCCCATTCTCCGTTTTTCAGCTGTGTCCTCAGTATTCTCGGCATCTTTGATTACTTTAATACTGGCTACCTTCTTTTTTGGAAATTGTAACTTTTTATTCGGATGAGCAGGTTCCTTGTCTTTGGACTTGACGTGCTCTTCCCTGTGTTCTGATCGTCCTCTTCTTTCCGATTTCTGCGAGGAAGTCTGAAAAGATTGAGAGAGACGTGTATCATTATCTTGATATCTATCAGGTTTCTTTATATTATCCCTATTTCTAAGGTTATATTTTTTCCCAGAGGGCTCACTTTGGGGAGACCTGCGTCCTTGGTTCGGAGATCTTTCTCTCCGCCGAGGAGACCTTCCTCTGGACTGGAATCTTTTTTCTTTAGGATTGGATTGTTTGTTTCCATCCCAGCTCTTTTTTTGAGTGTTTAAATTATTTTTAATAAATATCTTTTCAGGACTTTCAATCAGTTGAGGTTTTACCGGTATTCCACCCAGACTATCTCTTCCTAGTTCTTCATAGGATTTCTCTATGATTCTGGCAATTTCGGTTGGTTGGTCTGCTATATCTGTCTCTTTTAACCTTTGGCGGATCGCCACGTTTGCTGCTTCTCCCTTTATGTTGGCTAATAATATAGCCGAGACCTGCTTGAAGTCCTTCAGTAATTTCATACCGAGAGTTAAAGCGGGTTGTGGACCATATTCATCTTGAATCTGTTTTAGCACATCTGGTATTACTGACATGGATGGTACACCATGTGTTTTTGTGTATATGGAAGCAAAGACTGTACCCCAAGTGTCACAGTCCTCCACGTGTGGTGCGATTCCCATTGGAAGACAGATAGTCAGAATCCTGTGTTTTTCTACCGGGGTGGTGTCTGGAAACACCGCCTCTATTTGAGTGATTTTTTGTGCTAGCCAGAAGGGTATTTGTTCCCGTTTTGCGGGTACTTTACCCAGACAGGACTGTATGTTCTGTGGTGTAATTTTATTTGTGTTACCCTGATGAGGGGTCAGCTGTGGAATTTTATTTGCTGGTTGGATTGTTGAAGTCCGCATTACATATTGGACTAATTGTCTATGTATTTTGATTAGTTGTTTTAGCTGTGCTAAAAGATCTGGTGCAGACATTTCTTCAATGTCTGGATGTGGCGTATATCCGGCTAGGACCGGCCACGTTGCTCCTGGTCTACCTAGTGGACCGAGCCTGGTGATGTGATTATTATGTTTTAGGGCACCATCAAACAAGAGCAGGTGCTCTTGGAATTTGAGTGGTACTTCTACCTCCTCGAAAGGAGTGTAAGTATCCGGTGGTTCCTCTATCTTATAATAGTGGAACTCTTTTGTTACAGCGTTTGCTGCTGGAAAGTTTATCCATGAATAGAATACCTCTGTCTGCCGATATTCGTGTGCCTCAATTACGAATATGACTGTACCACCTCTCGATGTCAGTCCATTTTCTATAAGTTTTAAAGTTATAGATTTTCTTATGTTGACCGGGATGAGTTTTATATCCGGGTCATTTTCCAGCAGAGTATTGTCTGCTACTAGGAGTTCAGCTGCTAGTCTAACTGTCTCCCTTTCTTCATCACTGTCTATCATTTTACCGACAGGAAGGTTATTCTGTTTGTTTGCAGATCAGGTTTCTATGGAAACAAAGATTAGATGCACAATATTTTGGAACAGTGTATCCTTCAACGTTGAATAAACCAAGAACCATACATAGGAGTCTCCTCCTGTGAGGTTTGGCGGATATGACCTTTTACCCACTCCAGACGTCTTTGGAGTATTATGGGAAAAAGGGGTTCTGTGTGAAAAAGCACGACTGAGTTACTCTAATGTCTTGCGTTAGTTTTATAGCCTATCCAAACGTTTGGGCGCCATGTAGTGTAGTTCCTATTATCCCAATAGGCTCTGCGCATTGGAATAATATCTTCAATAGTATAGATCTAGGGCAGAGGTTAACTAGGTCTTCTACTGACGATATTAGACTTAAAGTTTTTGGTTTTGCCAGCTAGCTCAGAGTTCACTAGAAACTTTCTCGAATAGACAAGGAGGAGTTTAACTTCCCTGGATAGACAAGAAGGGATTTAGTTTCTGACAACCATAGAACATGACAACTTTGCTCTCCCCCAATCAAGAGTGTATCTCTAGAGTCGTGTGAAAACAAAAAACAACTTATTTTACTCAGTCAGTACGTGCATTCTTAGTTTCACCAGTTTGTAGAGAAAAGGAAGAGACGGGCGTGTTCAATAAAAGATGTTATTTATTGATCAGTCTCTTTTCTTGTACAAGAGAAATGAATCGATATTATTGCGATACTTATGGTTAAGTAAAGTGCATACAATAAAAGCAGAAGTATAAAATAATACTGCAGAAGCATTGATATGGTTTCTAAGCCATATGATAGTTAAAATTGATAAAATAGATACATACATATATACATTTGACTAATCGTACTCAACTGGTGCTTCTAACCACGCCTACCCCAGTGTACCTGACCTAAGCCTAAAACGTGGGCGGGAGTAGATAAGTAGCAGTTTAAGTTAAGTTTGTTTTGCCAAGTGACTGACTCAAGAATTCTCTGCAAGGGGTTGTTCAGTTCTGTACCTGAGATCTAGAATGGTTGAGGGCTGGTATCTCTCGTCTCTGGTCTTGATATTCCAGCTGCCTGCGAGGGCTGCTTGGAAGCGCCGGAGCTGGATTTCTCGGCAGGAGAAAAACAGCGTCTCGTTCTCAGCGCGTCAGGAAGGCGGGGCAGCGCGTGTGGGCTTCGCTCTCTGCTGGGCTCCTCAGCGCGTCTCGCTGCTCCGATCTCGTCACCACCGCGTGTGTTTGCTTAAGGCAATGTCGGTAATATTTATACCTGTAAGGTGTCGAGATTGACGTAAGGATGGACATGGATACGTCAATAAGGATGTCATACGAACGGGCTTGTTCGCACATTCTTTTGCTGAAGTTCTCGGTGAAATCAAAACAATGGCCGCAGGGATTTTCCCAGGTTGTCATAGGTTTGATTTGTTTTGAGAACTCCGTATGCCTTATCAGGGGCTGGAGGAATAGTGCTTGTCTAATTAGATGGCATGCGTTATTACCTAATCAGATAACACGTTTCTGTGCCGTGGTGTGGCTTAATCAGATAACGTTTTTTTGCACCGTGGGTCGGCTGCTAGTTAAGTATTAACCAGAACAGGGCCGGGAATAGGGGAATCGATACAGAACCTATAGGAATACATCACAGTATAATCCTGATTCCCGCGTACTAGGGGTCAACCGACCCTACCTTGCCAACGGCGGGCCGGACTGCTGCCTGCAGCTGTGAGTGTGTGTACCAGCCCAGGGGGAAGGTGCCTGTCGCCGCGGTGCCGTCTCCGCTCGTCGCCTGCCTTTCTTCAAAGTAACGTGCAAGTTTAAACATGATCTCTTAACCTCTGAACAAGGAAAACTATTGATGCTCTTATATACAATTATAATCCCGTGCTCATTTGATTGAGATTTTTAGCGGTTCAGCAGTCATGAAAGTGCTTAGTTAAAGCTTTTTATTTTCGGTTTGTCAGAGCAGAAGTAATTAAAGCAGAACACCTGCTCAAAATGTTGGTACTGGAAAGTCTGGACCTCGGATACATTCTATTCAGTAAATACCCCAACGAACAATGTCAATGTGCATTTTCAAGTGAGGAGACCCAATCTTGAAAATAGTCCTCACCACATCCTTATCTCCCCCCACCCCCCACTATAGCAGTCATGTTATTCTCGGTATTCCAGGTGAGCGGGCACACTGCACCGGTTTTCGCAACAGATAATCTGCCCCTGCTACAATAACGGACTTTGCTGAAAATTACAGAACGTCCTTTTGTTTGTAGTGGCACGGCACGCACTGTCACTGAGAGTGGTGCAGATCTGAGTCCTCGTTTTAGTTAATAGTACGATCAGCTTATAAGGGCACTAGATGCTTCAGTTTCTGGTGCTTTCCAGCAGTTTTAACATCTTCTTTTTGCCCAAATGGGTGTAATTGCTGATATTTATATGTTTTCCTAGTCTTCCTTGCTTGATTTTGCTTCCGAAAAAGTGTCACTCACAGTCGTTGGAATGTCACTCATAATTACACTGAAATTATGAAAATGTCACACTTGGCAATCTCAAACCTTGGCAGCTATGCCTGTTAAAGATTCCTTTTTAAACATGTCTCAAGCCTACTATTGCAGTTTGTAGTGCAGTTTTAAGCTGCCATTTCTTTTTTTTTTTTTTTTTTTTTTTTCAGTTCAAAATCAAGTTTATTAAAGAAAAGCATGGTGATAATACAAATCAGGAACAGTACTAATAAGGGAGCTATGGTGGAGAAATAATAAGAAGGGAGTGGGGGAGAGGGAAATAAAAACTTACAATGATGAATTAAGAAAAAGGAGAGCAATGCAATTCAACAAAATCAATACATCATATAAAATATAGAAGTGAATCATTTTGGAGAAAGCACAGAAAAGAAAGGACATAATAAATAGGTAATGTAATAGAATGCAAATATGGCTATGCAGTAAAATAGAATGGTTATACAGAAAGTAATGTGAAGGGTATCAAGGGGGTTTAGGTACTTCCTGCTGCGCAGGTCGAGGTCGAAAAGAACGGAGTGTACATGTATCTAAATACAATGTAATAGGAAGCCATAAGTCAGCACGTTTAGTTGCCAGCTGTGGAGGAAAAACAAAAGCAGTATCGAGTCTATGGTTGTGAAGTACATTATACCACCAAGCTTTAAAAGTAATACTGGACGTAGATTTCCAATTGATCGTGATCTGTTGAAAAGCAACCGCTAATAATAGGTCAACAATTTTAACATTAAGGTCAGTACAGGCCCAGCAAGGAGAAAGGCTACCCAGGAAAACATGAGCAGTTGAAAACTGAGTGTTAGTGGAAAAAATGACATTAATTTGCTATGAAATGCTACCTTATTTTATTTGTTGTTCCTTTGCAAGGATGTTCATGCCTTCTGGTTACAAATATAAGCTGCCATTTCTACCTGGCAAAATAAACCTATTGGCAGGCCTGAACCTTCCTTTTTAATACATATAGTGCACCCCCAAGATAGGCCCTAATGGCCGGCAGGACAGGGTGCATTGTATTTAAACAGTCAGACATGTGCTCTTAAGTTTTATATTTCCTAGTAGTGAAAAACTCCTCAATTAATTTTCATTATTCTAACACCTATCTCTCCCAATGGATAACATTGGGTTACCTTATTACAACATTTAATAGGTGCTAACTTTTGACTGGCAGCAGATAGGGAAGTCAAGTTAGGACTTAAATGAATTGTAATTTAAAAATTCTCTTTAATGCTAAAGTCTGATTTTCCAGCTGCCTGGGCCTGTTAACTGCTCCCCCATTAAGGGTGACCCATCAACAAAAGGGACTGGATGTGCGCAGGATGGGCTTTTGTGCCACGATGGTTGGGGGCAGAGCTATTCTGTTCCCCACTTATATTTCAAAGGGCTTGCCTCCAGCACACACAAAGAACCCTAACACTCTTGTGAACCTAGACTCCTTAGAGCATTGGCATGAGGAGGGAAGATCTTTCCAGAACCAGACGTGGGGGATAGCCGAGAAAATCACTTCTATGGATGGCACTAGCTATAATATTGAACCTCCTGAGCCAATCTTCAGTACACTCCTGGAACTGCGGACATTATAGGAGTACTGCTTTGTTCTCCTAGGACCTCCCCTGCTGGAGCTTTTTCCATGACAATCTTGTCCCCTTATTAGCCCACACAAAACTCCTGATCTTACTCTGGATTTTACATATATCTTTACTGGGAAATTCAAGAGGGATGGCATTAAACAGGTAAGTCAACTTGGGTAAAATAACCATTTTCACCAAGTTGACCCTACCATAAATAGTCAATGGGAGATTTTTCCATCTTGCAAATATACGGTTCACTTCTCTTATGATCTTATTCAAATTAATCTGAGGGATTTTGTCCAGATCATTAACAATGGTGATAACCAGATATTTAAACTCATCACTCATTATGCCATCCCAGCCCTCGATGTTCCAGCACATCACCTCGGTTTTGGCGGTGTTCGCCAAGTATCCCGATAATAAGCCAAATTCTACCAACAGGGCTCAACCCTTGGCATAACCACCCCAGGATTGTCCGTACATAACAACTAATCATCAGCATAAAGAGCCAACTTACTACAATATTGCTGAGATTTGAAAAGGGAAATTGCATCATCTAATCTTATAGCTTGTGCTAATGGCTCTATATAGATATCGAAGAGCAAAGGGGAGATAGGACAGCCCTGTCTGGTTCCTCTATAAATGTTAAAGCTAGAAGTTAGCATGCCATTTAACAAAATTTTAGCAGAGGCATCCTGATAACAGTTTATTAAGGTTTGAACAAAAATAGGACCGAAACCCATCTGCTTAAGTACCTCCCAGAGGTATACCCAACAGACTCTGTCGAATGCCTTCACGGCGTCGAATGCCACGACGGCCAAGGGATCCGCTCGCCCTATTGCCAAATCAATATTACCAATTAACTGCTGTGTCTGCTCCTGGATATACCTCCCGTGGATAAACCCTTTTTGATCTGGATTTATCAACTGAGGTGCCAACTTGACCAATCTCCCTGCAATAACGCTCATAAAGATTTTATAATCTGTATTCAGCAGAGAGATTGGTATATAGGAATACGCTTTTAAGGGATCCTTCCCAGGTTTCAAAATTAAAACAATAGTTGCTTCTTTCCCGGAATTCGGGGCCTGACCCCCCGCTCTATACACTGTGTTATATAAGATACCCATTATCGGGACCACTTCCTCAATGAGTAGTTTGTAGATCTCACTGGGGAGCGCATCCGTACCAGCTGCATTGTTGTTTTTACATTTGCTTATTTGATCTCTAATTTCCATTTCAGTGAATGGGGCGTCTAAACAATCACAATCCTCATTGGTTAACGTTGGTAGAGAGTTACTCTTCAACCAACTTCGAAGCATATCAGTATTAGGCACACTCTCTTCCTGATAAAGTTCTGTGAATAAAGAGAGAAGACAGGTTTGCATATCCTCCACACTACTTGACTTTTCACCACTGTCATTTATTATCAATTCATTAATGTTATTTTTTGCGTGGTCTACTCTTGCTTTCCAAAGTCTAAAAAAGCCACTAACCACCTCCCTGACTGATCCGAATGGGTAGATTTAATAGAACATCCTGCTACCCGTTTTATCAGAATGACGACCCCCGTGCTGTGCACTGTCTGTTCAGAGGTCAAAAAATATTCAACCCAGGAATATTTAGGGAAAATAGATCTACTTTCTGCATAACTTAAATGAGTCTCCTGAATAAGACAGATTTGAGCAGGGGATAATTCTATATATTTCATAACCAGCCTTTGTCTACGGGGGCACCTTAACCCATTAACATTCCAAGTAGTTAATTTAGTCTAATTTCTCATGAGGGAAGTACCTGCCATCGGAGTATTAAAGCCGTATCCACCATAACAGCCATCTTATAATGTGAGATTGAAGATATTTTTTATTTTTTCCCAATGCTCCCCACCCAGTGCAAACTTCCAGCCCCCCTCACTCCCCCTGTGACCCCCCGCTCTTTGGGAAACCCTCCCTTCTATAAGGCTGTCGCCTATTCGGCCTCTGTCCCATGGGTCTTGAGAAAATGAATAGCATGACGATCAATCAAAGATCTCACTAACAGGGCACCCCCTTACTTCCACCTTCCATCTTTCACCCTCTCCCATCCCACGCTTAAACCCCTCCTTTATTTTTTTCTATAAGCAAATCAACATCTTCAACTGAGCGAAACATATACATGTGATTGTTCCACATGACACGCACAGATGCTGGAAACTTCAGTTGAGCCTTAGACCCCAGTTTGTTCAAAGCCTCCATTCTTTTGCCCAGTTCCCATTGTTTTGTTGCAGTAATATGTGAGACATCCGATCTAATAAAAAAGGAGAAAGAACTGGAAAAAGATGTTGATGATACACTGCCCTCCTTTAAGGCCGAAGTAAGACTTGCTTCCTTGACAGTATAATTTAGAAAATTAATTACAATTTTCCTTGGCATTTGCTTGGTTGGATTTCTTTTAAATGGATCATGATGCACTCGTATTTCCTGGGTGAGATCTACATTGGGAGAGTTTTTTAACATGGTTTCTTTTAAGAGAGAGATCAGAAACCCTCTGATATCCGCACCTTCAATTGCTTTCGGAACATTAATAAGTCTCAAGTTATTCTTCCTATTGTGGTTCTCAAGACGCTCAAGGTCTTCCTTCAGTTCTTTGTTCTGATTTCCTAATTTTGCCACCTCCGTTGTTGACATATTGAGTGCCTCCTTAATTTTCGGTAACTCCTGTTCTAATACTTCCGTTCTCAGAGAGACCGCCTCCAACTTTTGGGCTAACACCACACAGGAGGCTTGGATCGCAGCTTGGTCAGTCTCAAATACTGTGAACCTATTTCTCATTTCATCCTTTAAAGATACTAAAATATCTGCCAAGGAACCAGAGGAACCCACTGGTCCTGAAGTGCCTGACATAGTCGCAGGATTAACAATCACCGAGGGAGAATCTTGTTGACCTTCATAAGCCTCACTTGCCTCAAAAACAGTAAACCTATTTGAGAGACCGATGGCAGGGTGTATGACAGAATTAGAATTAGAAACTCCTGATGCACCAGGACTCTCAACGCCCATTACTGGATCTCCCAGAACACCCGAATGGCTGGAGAATGTCTGGCGATTGCATGTCTACTCGCGGAAGATCTGAACTATCGTGAAAACTGCATTGAGCAGGATCAAATATAATGGCAGGCTGCAGCCAACCGGAGGTTTCCTTGTCTGGAGCCAAAATCGTAGAGGAGGACGTAGGCAAGACCTTCTAGAACGATTTTAGAGAAGGTGTTATCTTCACTTTTGAGGTCACTATTTTCTTACCCCTACCCCTGCCCTACCCTCTTCCTTTAGGCTCAACGTCGGAGTAAATTTTAGTTCCTTTGAGATTAGCTTGTTTATCCGATAGTCGCACTTCCACTACTGGTGGAGAAACTCTAGGGGGAAGAGATGTCTGAGGGATATCAATAATACCATAAACCCGGGCTGCCCTAGCACACAGCGTATATCTGCAGGCTTTCGAAGGTGGGAAATCAAAGTGCTGCTGCTCGTTTGCCTCACTTGTTTTCATGCAGAGAAAAATCTCTGCGACTCTGCTGAAAGCTTGGTTGGGCAGAACAAGAGGAATAACTTGATAGGCCTCACAGGGACCGATAACATTTAAGTCCCTCAAAAGTCCAAAGAGGCTCTTACCTTCTTGCTGTGTATGAGCCACCAAATACTTGCTGCCAGGCCCAGGCTCCAAACATCCTACCTGCACGCTTGATCCCCCCAACAGAGCGCCGCCGACTCCACCGCCATTACATGGATTCAAACTGGAATAATCCCCAGTGCTGGCTCTACCACCAGTGACACGGACCTGGAAGCAGGCGACGCTGTTGCGCCTTCACTCCCGAGCCGCGCCTTCCCACCGCGACACCTGAAGCACCGGCAGAGTCCCACATAGCTCCGGGGCCATACCCTTCAAGACAGGAAAAAGTAACCCACTGGAAAAGAACAGGCACCTCAGGAGCAGGAACAGGAGAAGGTAAGGAGTAGTGCTAATTTAGTTACATTCGGGGGAGACCGGGGAAGTCCTAGGTGTCCCTGCTTGAGGACAAACGGAACCCGTAGGCGCAGGAGCCGTGACCGTTTAGCTTACGGCCGCCATGTTTCCCCAAGATGTTTTTTCTGTTAATGATTAGGTAAATAGAAGTAGGGGGCTAATTTCATTTTCATCCCTATTCTTTTCCCCACCCACCCTCGTTGAACACACCACATTTAGCCCTGGCTTAGACAGGAGAAGTTCTCAGTATGCGAGTCAGGATAGTGATCTAGATTATGTGATCTATTTGGTAATGGTGTGGTTAAGTCATTCAAGGAGATGAAAAAGAAGTATGCAGTGATGGAAGCAGAGCACTTCTGATATTTGCAAGTGCACCGCTGAGTGAGTTAGGCCAAGGTTTAAGGGAGAGGTTATGAGGGAACAAACTAGCTTTGGGAAATACCTTCAAATTCTGTCTCCACTGAGATAGCTGGTTTCACATTGTAAAATATTTTTCTTTCTTTCTTACATGTAAATTTGAGAAATATTTTGACGTTTTCAGGCTGTAAAACTAGGCTTGGCCCTTTTACGTTTTGATTAGTGATACAATAGAGGGCTTCAAGATTGCTCTGAATCAACAAACTGTCTAAGTTCGTTTTTGTAGTCTGCTTATGTCCTCTTATTGCATTATACAAACGTCTGTACGTACTCTTCCACCAAGCTGCCCCATGTCCCTGCCATTAGAAATACCTTGTCCACCAGCTCTTCTCATATTCTTTTATCTACAGGCAGTTCCTCCTATGTCCCCTCTCCTCAACCCCTCCCCATCCCCACCCAGTATCATCATGTGATATTAAGTATTTTCCCACCAGCAGTCTTTCTCCTCTCTGTCTTCCTCCTTTACCCCTGTTCCTTAGGTTTAGTCGGCTACCAGAAATGCCCGGGTCTGCCATCCTCATCTTTACTTTCTTGTCATCTCACATGTGATCTTCTGTCTGTATATTCCATTTCTTTACCCACCCGTCACTTTGTTCCAGCCTCTTGTTCCACCCTCTTTGCCAATAAACAGTGACTCCTGGTTTTACTGGCCACCTGCCCGCCACCTGTCTTGTTGAGCTCTATTTTCATACCTCACTAACCCTAGGCTCACCAGCCGCCTGCATCTTCACTCCCAGCCCTGCCAATGCCCTCTGGTGCCAGTGGCACTCGACCTCTCGCCTATCCCACAACAGGCCTGAAAAACAGATCTGCTTGCTTTTCAGGAGGTTTCTCCATGCCCATCCTCCAACTGAATGGAACCAAGCAAAAGATCTTCAGAACGTCTCCAGGACTCACATTTGGTCACCCTGTTACAGACTTGGAAGCAGCCATTGTCGCCTTACAAACACATCCAGAATCTAAACTGCAAGCCACGGCTGTACTGCTACCTACACGCTTGAGCCTGCATTTTGCATTGGAACAAGAACTTCTCATTTAGTCCAATGGCAACAGCTGTTATGATATGGCCTTTATGTAAAATCTGTAGCAGTAGACAAAACCTGGACTCGTGAAATAAAATGGTGAAGAGGAGCTACTATTCATAGTAAGCTAGTTTTGGAAACAGGAAGTGGGTGCTATGAGGTTAACTGTCTACTTTATTTGCCAATGTTTACTAGATACCTGTTGTTTTGTAAATTATTAAAAAAATTGTGTTCATTGTATTCAGATGGTAGCAGCCTAAAGTAGAGCAAATTTTAATCCGAAAGGTAGAAAAATGCTGCATCTCTCAGTTAGATCTATTAACATCTTTAGGATTACCTTTGAGGTTTCTAAATATGCCAAATGCCAGCTGCAGCAGCAATCATGTTTAAAGGCATATGTGTGCCAAATGGAAAACTTATCTAGAAGTGACAGACAACACCACTGAAAACAGTACCAGAAACAATGACCAGAGCTACGTCAAGGATAAAATGGCAATCCACAATCATGTGGCGGGAAACAAACATTGGCATAGCCAATAGGTCTCGCCTATGACATGTACTGGCTCTGCCGATGCATTCTGTTCATGCTGTGCACAGTACCGCATGAATTTACGAATCCAAAAGGGATCAGTAAATTAGCAATAATAAAGTAATAGCAAGAAAGCACTTTGTTTTTTAGCATAAAAACATTTTCAAACTCAATGAAAATATAAGGCTGTGAGGGTAGGCTGTGCTCCAGGGGTGGTGCAAGCATTTGATGAACAATGCAAGCCATTGAATAAGAAGCAAGACAATTAGAGTGATTTTAAAGTCAACCAACGGTAAGAAATTAGTGGGTTTTATGCCCTCTGTAAGTTCTTAGTAGTCTGACAATCGGTCTTTTTAAAAAGTTGCCCCAGTTCTTTACATACCTTTGGCAGGAGACATAAAGTCCAGTATAGCCATTCACTTCTATGGGAAAGTTTGCACTTCATTGAATATAGGAATTGCTCTTATGTGTACATTACTTATCTTGTTTCTCAAAAGCATTACCAAAGAGAGCCCAGTGGGCTCTAAATCCAATCTTGTCACCTTTCTTTTTTTGTTTTTTGGTGTAGATTGGGCCAAAATGGAAAGATGTTGTGACCAAATGCATCAAGGGACATTATCAACCTTTGCTGCTTCTTTATGCTGACCCTCGAGGTACACCGGTGTCAATGCTAGATGCCTCCTCTCAGTTGGATTTACGGCAGTACAGCAGAACATGCTATGACAGTGAAGATTCAGGTAATACTGTTTCCATTCTTTTACTGCTACGTCCCATGCATCCCTATGATTTTGAAATTTATATATGACCCAAGAAATTAGATAAGCAGTTGCTGAGGACAGGCTAGTTTGAGACTTAGGATTTTATTTAGAGTATGGTGGATGGGATACTCTAGCACAAATGTTGCAAATATCCGGTATTTATACAATATTGTAGTGAGTCCTGCGTAGGTAACTAGGCGGAAATTGTCCCACACCTTGGATATGGTAAGGCAAGGCGATTGTAGTAGTGAGCCGGCTTGATCCCGAAAAATACACGGATACGTGTTATAGTGGCTATAATTGAAGCCCCGCTCACTCCATCTGGCGTCTCGTATCTGACGCAGGACTCGCTACAATATTGGCGTCTCTACTTTACATGAATGTTCATACAGGCCATTACACGACCTTTATCTGCCTTTGTTCACCATGAATTCAGTTACCCTTCCGGGTTGGAATTATCACCGGAATTGGGCCGTTCTTACTTCGGATACAGCTAATAAGCCTTGAGGAGTTGTAGAACACTGTTTTCTACAATGAAACACGTGTTGCTGGCTGTTTGTAACCTACACCTGATGACCAATTAAAAGGGAGAACTTACACTCCGGAATATACTGCAACGTTGGATGGTTTCTTCGTCTTCAGAACATTTATTTATACATTGTTTGTTGCTATTTTGAGTGCGCAGGACTGTTGCGCACTCTTCAACAAATACCAGATCTACCAAGGACAGCGGCCCTGTCCAGAAAAATCCAACTACAAGAACTCCAGATCCAGGGAGATCTGCTACCTCTGCCCTCTCTGCACCCGATGCCCACAGCCCGAGTCTGAGTGGCTCACCTGTCCAGTGAAGTTGCAGCAAAGCTTGAAGACGACGACTGACTTGGCCCCAGCCTACCAGCCAGTCTCTTCTTATGTTCTCTCCCTGTTGTGTTAGTGTGCAATTCAAAGCGTCGGGACACTCTTTTGAGTAGCCGCACGCTATACAAAACTTTTCATAACATAACATAACATAACAGTCTCCAGCTTAAGAACCCTGCAAAGAAGATGACACCTGTCCTGTGGTCAATGACTTCTAGAACCTGAGGAAGGCTGCTCACTCTTCAACAAAGACTGGATATTCCGAGGACAGCGGCCCTGTCCAGAAGAATCCAACCTACAAGGACTCCGGATCCATGCAGATCAGTGCCTCCTGCCCAGTCTGCACCCGACGCCCAGAGCACAAGTCTGAGTGGCTCACCTGTCCAGTGAAGTCTCCCCAGCGATCTTGACTTCGAATCCAGGGTTGGCTGACATCTCCTGGATTCCACAAAGAGGTCTGCAGCCCCATCTGTAAGGGTCCCCCTGACAGCGACCGGCTCCGGTAAAGAACATCTGACACCAAATGGCAACCCTGCATCCCCCACCCTGACTTTGGGGAGCCCAGCTGACAGTGCCCAAGCCTTCTCTGACATCTAAACTTACCTGTCCAGCCAGTGGTCAACTTCACCCATACTACTGGTCCATTGCCTTTTGTGCGACCGAGATCCTCCCTTGAAAAGCAATGGGCGCCCAATGCTGATTTGCATCCTGCACCTGTCCGCCCCTGTGCCGCTGGCGGTGTAAGGTTGGTGCTGCCTTGTGGCCCCCCTATGCTTGCTTTAACATCCGGGCCTATGCCCATAAACTGTGGGTACTTACCTGCAAACCGCACCTCTGTTGACTAACATTGGGCCCGCTGACCTCTGCACCCAGCCGCCCCAGTGCTGCTGGCAGTGCAATACCTAGCTTGATCTGACCCTTGTCCAGTATTGGTCCAAACCCCTGAAGACTGGATGTGTAAGTCGAGTTCTAACCTGTAAATACATATAACTGATTTTCCTCCATAGGATTGCATTGCATTGTTGGCTATTGCACAAAATGTCTAACTTACATTTGATAAGGTTGCTACTGTTTGATTGACATTACCAAAGTACTCTCAGTATCACTGTAAAGTATTTTACTGCCTTTACAACATAATACCTACTGTATATGAAAAGTATTGCTAATCTTGAAAATGATTACTTACCTATAACTGAGTTCCTCTTGGTTCTAAAGTAAAGTAACACAGTAATAACTTTTGATACAAACCTAATTGGTCTTGGATTCAGTCTTTGTGTGTGTGCAATTATTTATTGCATGAGTGTGTACAACAAATGCTTAACATAGCCCCCTGATAAGCCTAACTGCTTGACCACACTACTACAAGTAGAGCTTTTAGTATTATCTACGTAGGCCTCTGTAAGCCTCTGGGGAAATCCAATGGACTCTGTGCACACTTTACCTTACGTTGGTATAGTATATGTAAAGCCAGCTTCCTACAGGGGGTTACGGGAGAGGAATTCTGTTACATTTTGGATTCTGGTCTGTATGTCACCTCCATGCTATAATGCTGCAGTTGGATGGCCCACCTCTCTATTCGCAGCAGAGGGTGTGGAGCTGAGCCTTGAACTAGTGGGACCAGAGGCTGGTGATCTGTAATGACTTTGAAAGGCCTGCCGCTCAGGTAGTGAAATTGAAAGTGGCCACACACCCACTTTCTTGCTGGGGCTGCTCTTTCGATTTGGGAGGAGCGTTTCTCTGTGGCAATCAGTGATTTGCAAGCGAATGGTAGTGGGGCTCACCTACTGGGCTCAACTTCCTAGGTAAGGACTGCTCCCAGTCCTACCGTGCTTGCACCCACAAGCAATTCTGTTGCTTTCTCTGGATTGAAGTAGTCCATGGTGGTCTTGCTTAGGCGAGCAACCTTGATCTACTGAAGCGCGTCCTCTTCTTTTTGACCCCATGCCCAGCTGGAGTCTGCTTTCGTTAGAGCTCTCAGCAGTTCAGCTAGGGTCGCCAGGTTTGGAATTAAGCAGCCACAATATGTTGCCATTCTAGGGAAGCTCTGTACTTTAGATACTGTTGTTGGGGTGGGTGCTCCCTTGATGGCTTGCAACTTGCGTGGATCCACCTGTACTCCATGTTGGCCGAAGACATATCTAAAGAACTCAATGGATGGTTGAAAAAAGGAGCACTTTTCCTTCTGTAGCGTGATGCTGTGGTCCCAGAGTCACTTGAGGTTGGTGCGCAGGTGTTGCTATTCTCGGTTCAGTGACTATCACTGAGTGGATGAGGATGCCATCACTTACGTTCATGACTCCTGGAAGGCATGACAGTGTCTCTTTTATTTGGTACACTGGGCACCACTTTGTGTGCAGCTCTTTACGCTGTTGCTGTATTTATCTTTTATTTCACCTTTATTTTTTTATTTATGTTTGTCGTCCTTTTGTTCTTTTTGTTGTTTGTGTGTTTTTGTCTCCCTCACTGTGTATTACGATCATTCCAGCATAGCTCTCAGCAGACTTGAAGAGGTGGGCAGAATGCATGCAGGCTAGGCAGACCCAGCAGGCAAGGGGACCCTCCTCCGTCACATCAGTGGGGGCTGATTTTGTTGATGGGGACCTGCGTGTGCTTCTAAATATACAAAGCAAAAGGAATGGTTTTAAGCACACGCAGGTCCCCATCAATGAAATCAGCCCCCAGCTTGGCAGCACACCAAAACGCCCGGTAGCCAGTCCGGCCCTGGATGTGACGTTGTCGTAATCTTTGCCTGCACCCATTTCAACATGTCTCTCCACCAGTCCCTAAGGGATGGCGTGCTCGCCGCCTTACAGGATAGGGCAACTCACTGTTTCCCCAACAGCAAAGCCAAATCTAGGAAAGAGTTTACATATTTGAATGGCTTTGGGCAAGCAATTAGCCCAAGGAGGCATTGTTTCAGGTTCCATCGGTAAAACCCCTTCCAGTCGCCACAGTCAGACAATACCACAGCTTGTCCCAGTAGAAAGAGGCAATCCAGCATTGCCACAATGTGTAAAGGAAATTAGCTTAATTCCCGTTATATCTGGGTGGGGTATTTATTGTACGCCACAGGGTACGTGTCAGATACGCTTATGGAGTTAAGTAGGTGTGGTGGCTATAATGAAATTGTGTGTATTTAAACATAACATTTCTGGAGACATTTTTAACATATTTCAGATATGCAATCTGTTGTTTGTCATTGAATACCACATCAAAGCACTGCTCCCATCATTCTTATAGCACCCTTGTGTTCAGCCTATTGATTACATCAGTGCTGCATAAAGACAAGTGACTGCCTGCCTATGTGCCGCTGTGTTAGAAGCACATGCAGTGGTTGGAAGATGCTGGGTTCCACGTTTCTGCGTTCCAAAGGTCGTGGGCTAGCCACACCAGGGCATTGTAAAGCAAAAACTGACCGGGGGCCACCCCATATGTCTTGCACAAATTATCAAAGGGTTGCAATGTAAGTTCTTGCACATGTTCTCCGGCGTCCGCAGGCCTACCTCCACCCAAGGGTGGACATCATACTTCTTGGTTAGAGCGACACAGCTAGGGAGCAACCACAACGAGAGATCTGGGGTGTATGGGGATATTATGGGATTTTTATATACATATTTGTTCCAACATCAGCACTCCACTTGTTTAAGACATTATCTTTCACTAGCTCACCGTCGCGCCCCAACTGCCATTCCATCATGGGTGTATCTCCAAGGTGTCTAACAATGTCTCTGTTTTCAGGATCTGGGTTGCTAACAACCCAATGAGTTAGCCACTAGAGCTGGGCCACTGCATAATAAAATTCATAATTAGATACTCCTATATAGTTTAGAGACCACTACCTGCCATCTACCATTACTCCACATTACAGAAGCAAGTAGAGACTGCAGATCTCAAAAGAAGCGCTTTTTAAAAACCACAGACAGGGCAGAAAAAAGTATAACAATCTTGGTAGTATCAGCATTTTGGAAATGGCAACTCTGGTCATTGTGGACAGCAAGAGTGCATTCCAAAAAGGAAGCGAATGTCTAATCGATGTATTTGCTGTGCCCAAAGTTCCATCAGTTATATCCCTTACCTCGTGGTACGCATTCACCCGGAAATACTTTATGGTGTCCAATGTCAGTCGCAGTCCAGTATGGAGGGCAAAGACGGATTCCTATCCACCTGCTTAACCATGGGAAACAAACAGGATTTGTTCCAGTTGACTTTCAAACTGGACACAGAGCTAAAGGCATCCAAGAGTGCCATTTTGGGGGCAAAGCAGTGTTAACTTATCCCAAATATATGAATGGCATTGCCGGCATACAATTATATGATGTGTTATATGTTGTTAATTTGTATGCCCCAGTCCAGGGCTATAGCCAAAGTGCACATGCAAATGGTTCAATGGCCAATGCAAAAATAATAGACAGCAGAGGGCAGCCCTGTGTGGTGCCTCTTTTGATGGGTATTGGGCTGGAAGTCTCCTGTCCTGGGCACATCCGAGCCACCGGATTTGTGTGAAGGAGTTGTATCCAGCTTAAGACTTGTCTCCAAACCCCATGCGGTGGAGCACTATCCTTAAGATGGCCCAACTTAAAGTGTTTAATGCCTTCTCTATGTCAAGAGAGGGACTCAGTGGGCTTTCCGTCATTGGGCCCAGTCCATGATTCTAAGAAGCCTACATAAATGCAGGTAGGTGTTCCGGCCCGGAATGAATCCATTCTGGTCAGCATGTATCTAAGTCTATGCTATTGAGATGAATCTATTCGGAAATATTTTCCCTAGAATTTTGTAGTCTAAATTTAGTAGCCACAGAGGTCTGTTAAAACTGACCTGCAATGGGTCCCTTCCAGGTTTGGGCAACCCAGTTATCAAAGCCTCCTATACAGAGGGAGGTCGATGACCCAACCGCCGTGATTTCTCGTAAACCTGCAGTAACTGAGGAGTCAATGTGCCACTGTATGCTGCATAAAATTAGACCAGCAAGCCATCCGGGCCCAGTGTCTTGGCCCTATCTATTTGGGTAATGGCAAGCTGCATCTCTTAAAGTTGCAGAGGCTCCTCCAAATCAAGGTTTTGTATATGGCTCACCTTCGGTAGTGGGATGCTCTCCAAGTATCACTGTATGTCCACTAGCACCTCACATGGTGTATTATACAACACTATATAATATTGTTTGAAGACCTTATTAATCCCACTCTAGGTATATTTGGGGGGAGTTTTATGTGGCGACTTGACCCAAGGGTATCAGAGCCCTTTACATGGGCACCAGTTGTGTTACACAAGGACACATTCATTTTTTGTTAGGCACAGGGAGATTAAGTGATTTTCCCAGAATCACAGGATGTTCAGCATTGTTGCCGAGATTCCAACCTGGGTCCCCAGATTTGAGGTCGATCGCCCTAGCTGTTAGGCCGCATCCTCTCCCTTAAGTATTATGTATTATGAAACAGACCATGGTCATCTTGGATAGCCCGTACCAGGATTCTAGGGATATCTGATTTAAGGAGCCATGCTAACATGCTGTTTTGTAGTATAATCCCTAGATTTCAGCAAACAGTGCAGCAGAGTTCAGTATCCACTCTAGCGTGTGCTAGGGAATTGTGTGTCTGTTTGTGTACCACTGGATCAATCTCAAGTGTACAAAAGCAGTCCTACAGGTGAATAACTTCATGCACCAAAGTCTGCTTTACTCTATGCATTATATCCGTGAAATGCCCCTGTATTACTATTTTGAAGGCATCCCACACCACATGCCCATTAGATGCTGTTCCATCATTTTCCGCAAAGTAATGCTCTATGTGCTCCACCATCTCTTTTCTCAGGACTAGATCATGCATTAGGGATAGGATGAGTTCCACATAGCAATACAAGGTGCAGCTCTCCCCCACAGCAGTGAAAGTTTAAGGGAATTGATAGAAATGGGGGTCTCTAATTGGCAGAGGTAGGTACCTTTGTCCAATTAGGGACCCATATTCTTGTCAGGGTAAGGGAGTTACACACCCATGGGAACCCCTGCTCACCCCATGTCAGCTTGGCACGAGCAGTCAGGCCTATCTCAGAGACAATGTGTAAAGCATTTGTACATACACACACAGTAGCACAGTAAAAAAACACTACAAAAGAACACCACACCAGTTTAGAAAAATAACCAATATTTATCTGAATAAATCAAGACAAAACAACAGAAATCCATCATACACAAGTCAGGATATCACTTTTAAACGGTTCATAACAGTCCAGTCCATAGAAAACTATGGGTTTGTCACTTTTACACCAATGTACCTGGGCTGCATAAAAAATAACGGACGACGCACCTGCGTGCCGGTTCTGGCATCGAGGCCTTTGACTGTTGTGTGGCGGCCTTCTCTTCCACCCCTAACGATCTTTCTCTACTGATTAGGGAAGTTATCCCGAAACCTGAGACATGTCTCAGGCGATATCCTAAAACCCGGGACATGTATCGGGTCTGGAGATTCATCAGTCCAACAAGTACCGACTTGCACCCACCTGGGTGATCCACTGAAGAACTACAAGTACCAGAGTCCCGAGGGGCGATCCGGAGGAGGGGCTAGTGGTGTGCGCTCCATTGATGACTAAACACAATATGGCTCCTTTGAGCTTTGGGCCGACGGGCTCTTGGACGACGCACCTGCGTGCCGGTTCTGGCATCGAGGCCTTTGACTGTTGTGTGGCGGCCTTCTCTTCCACCCCTAACGATCTTTCTCTACTGATGAGGGAAGTTATCCCGAAACCCGAGACATGTCTCGGGCGATATCCTAAAACCCGGGACATGTATCGGGTCTAGAGATTCATCAGTCCAACAAGTACCGACTTGCACCCACCTGGGTGATCCACTAAAGAACTACAAGTACCAGAGTCCCGAGGGGCGATCCGGAGGAGGGGCTAGCGGTGTGCACTCCATTGATGACTAAACACAATATGGCTCCCTTGAGCTTTGGGCCGACGGGCTCTTGGACGACGCACCTGCGTGCCGGTTCTGGCATCGAGGCCTTTGACTGTTGTGTGGCGGCCTTCTCTTCCACCCCTAACGATCTTTCTCTACTGATGAGGGAAGTTATCCCGAAACCCGAGACATGTCTCGGGCGATATCCTAAAACCCGGGACATGTATCGGGTCTAGAGATTCATCAGTCCAACAAGTACCGACTTGCACCCACCTGGGTGATCCACTAAAGAACTACAAGTACCAGAGTCCCGAGGGGCGATCCGGAGGAGGGGCTAGCGGTGTGCGCTCCATTGATGACTAAACACAATATGGCTCCCTTGAGCTTTGGGCCGACGGGCTCTTGGACGACGCACCTGCGTGCCGGTTCTGGCTTCGAGGCCTTTGACTGTTGTGTGGCGGCCTTCTCTTCCACCCCTAACGATCTTTCTCTACTGATGAGGGAAGTTATCCCGAAACCCGAGACATGTCTCGGGCGATATCCTAAAACCCGGGACATGTATCGGGTCTAGAGATTCATCAGTCCAACAAGTACCGACCTGCACCCACCTGGGTGATCCACTGAAGAACTACAAGTACCAGAGTCCCAAGCGGTGATCCGGAAGAGGGGATAGCGGTGTGGGCTCCATTGATGACTAAACACAATATGGCTCCCTTGAGCTTTGGGCCGACGGGCTCTTGGACGACGCACCTGCGTGCCGGGTCTGGTATCGAGGCCTTTGACTGTTGTGTGGCGGCCTTCTCTTCCACCCCTAACGATCTTTCTCTACTGATGAGGGAAGTTATCCCGAAACCCGAGACATGTCTCGGGCGATATCCTAAAACCCGGGACATGTATCGGGTCTAGAGATTCATCAGTCCAACAAGTACCGACTTGCACCCACCTGGGTGATCCACTAAAGAACTACAAGTACCAGAGTCCCAAGGGGTGATCCGGAAGAGGGGATAGCGGTGTGCGCTCCATTGATGACTAAACACAATATGGCTCCCTTGAGCTTTGGGCCGACGGGCTCTTGGACGACGCACCTGCGTGCCGGTTCTGGCATCGAGGCCTTTGACTGTTGTGTGGCGCCCTTCTCTTCCACCCCTAACGATCTTTCTCTACTGATGAGGGAAGTTATCCCAAAACCCGAGACATGTCTCGGGCGATATCCTAAAACCCGGGACATGTATCGGGTCTAGAGATTCATCAGTCCAACAAGTACCGACTTGCACCCACCTGGGTGATCCACTAAAGAACTACAAGTACCAGAGTTCCGAGGGGCGATCCGGAGGAGGGGCTAGTGGTATGCGCTCCATTGATGACTAAACACAATATGGCTCCCTTGAGCTTTGGGCCGACGGGCTCTTGGACGACGCACCTGCGTGCCGGTTCTGGCATCGAGGCCTTTGACTGTTGTGTGGCGGCCTTCTCTTCCACCCCTAACGATCTTTCTCTACTGATTAGGGAAGTTATCCCGAAACCTGAGACATGTCTCGGGCGATATGCTAAAACCCGGGACATGTATCGGGTCTAGAGATTCATCAGTCCAACAAGTACCGACTTGCACCCACCTGGGTGATCCACTAAAGAACTACAAGTACCAGAGTCCCGAGGGGCGATCCGGAGGAGGGGCTAGTGGTGTGCGCTCCATTGATGACTAAACACAATATGGCTCCTTTGAGCTTTGGGCCGACGGGCTCTTGGACGACGCACCTGCGTGCCGGTTCTGGCATCGAGGCCTTTGACTGTTGTGTGACGGCCTTCTCTTCCACCCCTAACGATCTTTCTCTACTGATGAGGGAAGTTATCCCGAAACCCGAGACATGTCTCAGGCGATATCCTAAAACCCGGGACATGTATCGGGTCTAGAGATTCATCAGTCCAACAAGTACCGACTTGCACCCACCTGGGTGATCCACTAAAGAACTACAAGTACCAGAGTCCCGAGGGGCGATCCGGAGGAGGGGCTAGCGGTGTGCGCTCCATTGATGACTAAACACAATATGGCTCCCTTGAGCTTTGGGCCGACGGGCTCTTGGACGACGCACCTGCGTGCCGGTTCTGGCATCGAGGCCTTTGACTGTTGTGTGGCGGCCTTCTCTTCCACCCCTAACGATCTTTCTCTACTGATGAGGGAAGTTATCCCGAAACCCGAGACATGTCTTGGGCGATATCCTAAAACCCGGGACATGTATCGGGTCTAGAGCTTCATCAGTCCAACAAGTACCGACTTGCACCCACCTGAGTGATCCACTAAAGAACTACAAGTACCAGAGTCCCGAGGGGCGATCCGGAGGAGGGGCTAGCGGTGTGCGCTCCATTGATGACTAAACACAATATGGCTCCCTTGAGCTTTGGGCCGACGGGCTCTTGGACGACGCACCTGCGTGCCGGTTCTGGCATCGAGGCCTTTGACTGTTGTGTGGCGGCCTTCTCTTCCACCCCTAACGATCTTTCTCTACTGATGAGGGAAGTTATCCCAAAACCCGAGACATGTCTCGGGCGATATCCTAAAACCCGGGACATGTATCGGGTCTAGAGATTCATCAGTCCAACAAGTACCGACTTGCACCCACCTGGGTGATCCACTAAAGAACTACAAGTACCAGAGTCCCGAGGGGCGATCCGGAGGAGGAGCTAGCGGTGTGCGCTCCATTGATGACTAAACACAATATGGCTCCCTTGAGCTTGGGCCGACGGGCTCTTGGACGACGCACCTGCGTGCCGGTTCTGGCATCGAGGCCTTTGACTGTTGTGTGGCGGCCTTCTCTTCCACCCCTAACGAACTTTCTCTACTGATGAGGGAAGTTATCCCGAGACATGTCTCGGGCGATATCCTAAAACCCGGGACATGTATCGGGTCTAGAGATTCATCAGTCCAACAAGTACCGACTTGCACCCACCTGGGTGATCCACTAAAGAACTACAAGTACCAGAGTCCCGAGGGGCGATCCGGAGGAGGGGCTAGCGGTGTGCGCTCCATTGATGACTAAACACAATATGGCTCCCTTGAGCTTTGGGCCGACGGGCTCTTGGACGACGCACCTGCGTGCCGGTTCTGGCATCGAGGCCGTTGACTGTTGTGTGGCGGCCTTCTCTTCCACCCCTAATGATCTTTCTCTACTGATTAGGGAAGTTATCCCGAAACCTGAGACATGTCTCGGGCGATATGCTAAAACCCGGGACATGTATCGGTTCTAGAGATTCATCAGTCCAACAAGTACCGACTTGCACCCACCTGGGTGATCCACTAAAGAACTACAAGTACCAGAGTCCCGAGGGGCGATCTGGAGGAGGGGCTAGCGGTGTGCGCTCCATTGATGACTAAACACAATATGGCTCCTTTGAGCTTTGGGCCGACGGGCTCTTGGACGACGCACCTGCGTGCCGGTTCTGGCCTCTATGCCTTTGACTGTTGTGTGGCGGCCTTCTCTTCCACCCCTAACGATCTTTCTCTACTGATGAGGGAAGTTATCCCGAAACCCGAGACATGTCTCGGGCGATATCCTAAAACCCGGGACATGTATCGGGTCTAGAGATTCATCAGTCCAACAAGTACCGACTTGCACCCACCTGGGTGATCCACTAAAGAACTACAAGTACCAGAGTCCCGAGGGGCGATCCGGAGGAGGGGCTAGCGGTGTGCGCTCCATTGATGACCAAATAACCAATATTTATCTGAATAAACCAAGACAAAACAACAGAAATCCATCATACACAAGTCAGGATATCACTTTTAAACGGTTCATAACAGTCCACTCCATAGGAAACTATGGGTTTGTCACTTTTACACCAATGTACCTGGGCTGCATAAAAATAAAGACGAAAACAGGCACCAGGGAGATGAGGCACCAGAAAACAAAGCGAGGTGTCAATTCCTTAATCCCAGGGGAGGTGATGCCGCGAATCCTTACTGCCAGGGGAGATGATGCACTGATTCCGTATTGCACTGCAAAGGAGGTGATGCATTTTATTGTTTGATTACTTAAAATCTTTACAATAAGAGTCAAGGGAACCATTGGTCAAAAGTCCTAGGGAGAGGGCAGGGCAGTTAAAATATGAGATATTTTGTCGACACTAGCCAAGGAGGTTAAATTATTTCCTCAGTCAAGAGGCGGAGAGCAGTCTGTTGTTGGGGCAAGTTGATGTATTAGCCCCTGGTGTTGTAATGTTGCCTTTATGAGTCCCTTCTCTATGCCTTGGATATACTTAACGGTTCTGGCAATGAAGCATTGGTCTGATGAGTTGAAGCCGGTCAGAATGGCTTCCCTGCAAGTACGCACCTCTTGCTGTATCAATTGAGGGTACAGGACATTCCGACAAAGTTCTAGAGTGGTTTCACAGAGGCAAATAGTGTGGACCAGGTTTTTGACTGCCAAGCCACATAGCCTACAAGCCATATCTCTTGCTATACTCAGACAGGGCTTGTTGAACGGTAGGGATGGGAAGCAACCCAGTCGGCATGACAGAAATTGCCTTTTTATCTTAGGATTTGGGGCTTCCCCAAGGTACTGCGGAGGTCTCAGGGATTTGTAGCTGTTTAATACAACGGAGGCATGTGAGCCTTATGCTAGAGCTTCTCTATCTGTTAGCAATGCTGAGATTTTATATGATTTTGAAGTAGACGTTTTAAATTGTTCTAGGCTTACAGAGGGCGACCACCATTCCGCCAAGCCTAGCCATTCGATAGTGTCATTGAGATGTTTGCAAAAGGGTTAGAGTGGCGTATTTATAATCTCCCAGGCACCGTAATTGATAGAATTATGGTCTGAGTTTTTCAACTTAGAGCAGCAGGTGACAAAAGGTGCTCCTCTAGCATGGAATTGCTGTGTTAGCCCAAACTCGAGCCTGATTGGTGCTGGTGAGGTGCTTTCGGGGGATGAAAGATTCGCCTGTATAGGCAGATCAATGTTTTGTCCAAGACCAGAGTTACTCTGCCTCTTAACACGTCACTCCCGTAGGCTAGGGTAGGCACTACTTTTGCTTTAGCGATTTCAAGAATCAGGGGATAAGAGGGCCAGTTTAGGTGTCTGAACATTCCTGCCAGGCCTGCAGCAACAGCGATCCCTTTCCTTTTAATTTACGCCTTGTGAGACTTGAGGGAGCCATCACTGTTGAGTATGGGACTGAGGTACTTGTAGCTGTCTGTTTCTTCTGTCTTACTCCCCTCAAGGTGCCAGATAGTATTCTCTATGAGGGCTTTTTTAGCAGATTTCATTTTTTGGGGGTTTTGCAATTTATTTTCATCCCGTTGGTCTTAGAAAACCCCTCCATCGCTTTTAGAAGGCGCAACATCCTGACTTGTGTTCTACTTAGTATCACCAGCTGAGCAGACCCTAGTTTCGGGGGCTACGAGTTGGTAGAGGAGAGTGTTGGTGAAAAGTCAGCAAGAAATAAGTTGAAACGTAATGGTGCTAACAGGCAGCATTGTTTGAGCCCTCTAGTTGTTGGAATGGCACATAAGAGATTCCCTCCATTCCCCAGTTTGATACTGACCCAGGTGTTCGAATATAGGGTTCTATCGCTCTCGAGAGGTAGGGTGGAATTTGCCAATTCTTCAGTTTTTCCCATAACCTGTTCCAGTCCAGTCGATCAAAGGTGGCCTGATAATCAATATAGCAAAGGTAGAGGGGGAGCTTTGAGGCTTTGGAGTTGTCAAGTATGAGTGATAGGGCCATTATGTTTGTTGTGGTGCCTGTTTCCTGGTAAAACATGTTTGGGTAGGGATGATAGAATTCGAGTCAGCCCTGTCTCTAAGCTGCTCAAGTAGAACTCATGCAAAGTATTCAACCTCATTATCAATCAGGACTATCAGCCTGTAGTTTCCTGGGTTGAGTTTGTTCCCTCCTTTAAAGATTGAGGAGATGATGGATCCTCTTCACGAAGGTGGGATTGATCCCCGGTTTTACTCCTCCAGGTGCGCATGATAGCCTCCAGTTTTCCTCCATGAATCTCTCAAAACACTGCAGCAGAACCCTGTGGCGAAGTGTGAGAAGTTGGCCTGATGTGCAGTGTTCACTATTCTAGTGATCACTATATATCAGTCCAAACAACCCTTATTGATGATTGGTTGTAAGTCAACCTTATAGACCAGCTATCCTAGTAGCATGGATACGAGCGGTCTAAGGCTAAGACTCTAGAGGGCGTGTTAAGCCAGCTGTTTTACCATCACATTACCCCTTGAACACCCAGTGAAAGGACACCACACAAGTGTTATGAAAATAAATAATGTATTTATTAGAATCACAACAACCCTGTACTCTTTATGAGGACAGGGTGCTAAGCACACAACAAAACTCTTACGAAAATACTTAAGTTAGCACGGTATACACAAATGCCCGAGGGGCACGAAAAACCATATACTTTAAAAGTGGAATGCGAAATTACTAGCAGGTAAGTACAGTACTAATAGGCTTTGGAATCGCTAGGACTTGACTATAGAATCGTTAGATTACTTCTAGGAGACCTAGGGGACTCGGGTGCAGAGTGTGCACTCTCACGCGGGATGCGGGACAAAGTCTATGGAAGCTAGTAAAGTTAAAGTTAGTGTTTACGGGCGAACCCGACCTGGTAGGAAGAAAACGACAGTGGATCCTGACCCTTGGATAGTGAGGCTATGCTGGGGCACCGAAATGCCGAAGTTACCTAGCCCAGGGGCTGCAGCTGCATAGGTCTCAAAAGACGTCGGGAATCCTCGTTGCCGGACCAGGAGCCTGGAAGAAAAGATGCTGGCAGGCGACCAGTGAAGATAGTTCGAGTTGATCCAAGCCTGGATCTGGAAGATGGATGACACCTGAAAGCAGAGGGGACCAAGTACGTGACTACTAGCCAGTAGTCAGTGGGCACCAGGAGGGCACCGGATGGCAGTCACCTCGACTAGGTGAGTGGGCGACGCTGGCTCTGCAGATCTCACGGACCAGGAGGCGTTGTCGGCGACCAGGATGGAGAGGCGAGCTGTCCCACGATGGATGAAGCTGTCGGCGTCGAAGTTACCCAGGATTGGGCAACAAGCCTTGGCTAATTCAAGCCCACGCGGTGGACTCAAAATGGCGTCTTGAGTGGACCAGGAGGGTCCGGGGTGCTCCTCTTCGGGAAGGGAGCAAGGGCCAGTCTGGAGCAACCAGACCAGCAGCAGTGATGTCGTCGGGCGTCGTTCAGAAGGCCACAAGCCAGCGGGCTAGTAGCCAAACAACGCGGTGAGCAGCAAAAAGCAGAAGGGCCCCACGCAGATCGTGGAGATGCTGGGAGGCTGCACTTCGGTGCTGGAGCTGCTCAGGGTCGGGGCTTCTCGGACCCCAAAGCACTCACCAGGAAATTACTCGGCGGGCTTGCTGTGCAGAAGTCGTGCAGTCTTGAAGATGGCCGGTCCCTCGAGGTCTCGTCGCACCCACGGTTCTCAGCTTGGCTGTAGAGGTGGGTAGAGGTCAGAGGTGCCAGGGAAGTTGGTTCTCGTCGAGCTGGGCAGTCGGATTCCGGAGGAAGGACGTGCAGCAGACCGCAGTGTACTTGATGGTGCCTGCGGATGCAGGGTGACTACTCCTTAGCCACAAGGGAGAAATCTTAGGAAGAAGTCTTGAGTTCCTTTCGTGGAAAGTAGTTTCAGGATTCAAAGATGATCTAATTTGGAAGGGGGCCTGCTCCTACCTTTATCTGGGAAAAGGGGGCTGGCACGCGACTAAGTCCTGCCCTAGGGGTGGGACCAGGAGGGGGGTGGTTACACCCACTTCCTTGGCGGGCTTTTCCCCAGCACAGGGTCTGGAGTGTCCCTGGAACTGGTTCAAGCCAGCCTATGCACAGTGAGCACCGGGGTGCCACGTGCAGTCACCTTCCTCTGAAGCCCTGCCTACCTACAATACACAAAATCCTGTCTGGGACGGTGCTGGCACCGCCCCTGGCAGGAAACCCTTTGTCCTTATCTCCTGCTCTGGGAGGACTCCCAGCAGCAGGAGGGCAGACTTGTGTCTCGGTGGCAGCATCCATTTTGTGGATGCTAAGGCTCTGTCTGACTTTCACCGGGGTTAGGGGTTACATACATGTCGTGTCCCTCTAGAAGGGTGGAATGCTAACCCCGTCGCCAGAATTGGCGAGGGGTTAGTATTCCAATTCGTATGACACCTTACTCGACATGTTTTGATAAAGCGATACCAGAGTTGGCATATAACCGCGAGGATTATAATGCACTTAAGAGTATATGGTATGCGATATCATGGAAACGGCTAAGGGATGGATCCCGAAAGCCGCAGACAGGCTCAGCTCATGCCAGAGCACCATCTCACACGATTCCAAGCACTCTGCCTTCAGGATTGTTAAGGCCTGCCATAGGAGTGACTGATAGGAGATCTGTGTGCCCATTTTAGGGTTAGATATAGGTATACTATATCTAAAGCAAAGGGTGAGTACACCACCTTGCCCCAGCTGTCGTGCAGCCAGTTGTGTCAGTTTAGTTAGTCAGCCCAGGGGTGGCATAACGCATGCTTCAGCCCCTGGGAGACTTCTGGGTACACCTCAGCCCTGGGTACAGGGACTTGGAGAGGGCCCAGTGCCAATTCAGTACCTGAGTACAATTTGGATAGAGAGAACAGCTAGGCTGTGGGTCTGATTAGCAGGCCCACAGCCAGGGAAAGTCGTAAACCAGTGCAGCAAAAAGCAAAAATCTGGGTGATCATAGGATTGCAGACCCTACTCTCCTACATGACCCCCCCAAACTTTGGGACAATAAACTAACCTTGACCAGGTGAGTCTTCTTGCTCTAAGTGGAAATACCTGGAGAGCCCATCAGCATTGCTGTGATCAGTACCAGGTCTATGCTCCACTGTAAAATCCATCCCCTGTAGGGAAATGGACCACCTAAGCAGTTTGGGGTTTTCACCCTTCATCTGATTTAGCCACAAGAGGGGCTTATGGTCTGTCTGAATGGTGAAGTGAGTGCCAAACAAGTAGGCCCTCAGCTTCTTCAGGGCCCAGACCACAGCAAAGGCCTCCCTCTCAATAGCTGACCAATTTTTCTCTCTGGGTGTCAACCTCCTACTAATGAAAGCAATAGGCTGATCATTACCATCAAAATTCAGTTGAGACAGAACAGCCCCCACACCCAACTCAGAAGCATCTGTTTGGACAATGAATGGCTTGGAGTAATCTGGACTCTTTAGGATAGGTGCTGTGCACATGGCCTGCTTTAGGTCATTGAATGCTTTCTGACAGCTTGCTGTCCACTGAACTTTCTTTGGCATCTTTTTGCTTGTCAGGTCATTAAGAGGGGTCACTATGGACCCATAATTTCTGACAAACTTCCTATAGTAGCGTCCCCTAACTGTAGGGAACGACCCTCTGGGCACAACGTGAAGTATCAAATTGATATTCTGATAGTAATCCAAAGTTCAAACTTCAATAGTTAGACCAAACTTTTGTAGTTTATAAATTCATCAAATAGTTTTATTCTGTTTTCCATATCATTGCCGATGTTTCAAATCACATCCAAAAAACATTCTGTTAGCAAATGTTGTAATTAAATCCATATATACATTCTTTTATGTGGCATCTTCCCAATGCATTTCGCGCCTGTAATAGGCGCTTCGTCAGGGGAATCTGTAAGCATATAATTAATCACAATGTGATTGGATGTGATTTGAAACATCGGCAATGATATGGAAAACAGAATAAAACTATTTGATGAATTTATAAACTACAAAAGTTTGGTCTAACTATTGAAGTTTGAACTTTGGATTACTATCAGAATATCAATTTGATACTTCACGTTGTGCCCAGAGGGTCGTTCCCTACAGTTAGGGGACGCTATAATTAATTCATACGTCACACCTCTTGACCGACCAGGTGATACCTCCGCGGCACACAACAAAATTACAATTAAGGATATAAAATAGCTTGTGCCCAGTCTACAACAAAGTGAAAACTTCCTATAGTACCCAGTCAGGCCCAAGAAAGCTCGAACCTGAGTCTGGGTGATTGGAGGAGTCCAGTCCTTGATGGCCTGTATCTTACTCTCCAGTGGCTGAACCTGGCCTCCACCTACCAGGTGGCCCAGGTATACAACCTGTGTCTGCCCTATCTGGCACTTTGTGGCCTTGATAGTGAGGCCTGCCTTTTGCAGAGCCTCTAACACTTTCCTCAGGTGGACCAGGTGATCCTCCCAGGTGGAGCTAAAGACAGCAATGTCGTCTAGATATGCTGCACAGAAGTCATCCAGCCCAGTGAGGACTTGATTCACCAACCTTTGGAAGGTGGCAGGTGCATTTTTCAGTCCAAAGGGCATTACCACAAACTGATAATGCCCTCCAGGGGTAGAAAATGCTGTCTTGGGTTTGGCCTCCTCAGCTAACCTGATTTGCCAATACCCAGCTGTCAAATCAAATGTACTTAAGAAGTTGGCAGAAGCCAATTTATCTATAAGTTCATCTGCTCTTGGTATTGGGTGGGCATCAGTCTTAGTGACTGCATTGAGGCCTCTGTAGTCTACGCAAAACCTCATCTCTTTCTTACCATCCTGGGTGTGAGGCTTTGGCACTAGAACTACTGGGCTAGCCCAAGGGCTATCTGAGGGCTCAATGACTCCCAGCTCCAACATTTTCTGCACTTCAGTTTTGATGCAGTCTCTAACATGATCAGGCTGTCTGTAGATTTTACTCTTCACAGGCAGACTGTCTCCAGTGTCAACATCATGGGTACACCAATCAGTTTGGCTGGGTGTCAGAGAGAACATATGTCTGAAGGATTGCAGGACTTGCCTGCAATCCTGTTGCTGATGTTCAGTGAGGCTGCCACAAAAGACAACACCATCAACTGATCCATCATCAGGATTCTGAGTGAGCAGGTCTGGGAGAGGGTCACTCTCTTCCTCCTGTCCCTCATCTGTGGCCATGAGCAAGCTCATGTCCTTCCTGTCAACATATGCTTTGAGCCTGTTAACATGGAGCACTCTGAGAGGGCTCCTGGGAGTTCCAAGGTCCACCAGGTAGGTAACCTCTCCCTTTTGCTCAATGATGGTGTGGGGCCCAGACCATTTGTCTTTCAGAGCTGCTGGGGCCACTGGCTCCAGCACCCACACCTTCTGCCCTGGCTGGTACACAGTCAGAACAGCCTTTTGGTCATGCCAAGCTTTTTGAAGTTCTTGGCTGGCCTCAAGGTTTTTAGATGCCTTTTCCATATACTCAGCCATCCTGGAGCGGAGACCAAGTACATAGTCCACTATGTTGGTTGCAGGCTTTTTGAGAGGTCTCTCCCATCCTTCCTTCACCAAACACAGGGGTCCTCTTACAGGATGCCCATACAGAAGCTCAAAAGGGCTGTAGCCAACCCCCTTCTGTGGGACCTCTCTGTAAGCAAACAAGAGGCAGGGGATCAGGACATCCCATCTTCTCCTAAGAGTTTCAGGTAGCCCATGAATCATCCCTTTGAGGGTCCTGTTGAATCTCTCAACAAGCCCATTGCATTGTGGGTGGTAGGGTGTGGTGAACTTGTAGTTCACACCACACTCCTTCCACATTGCAGTCAGATATCCTGACATGAAGTTTGTACCTCTGTCAGAAACAACCTCCTTAGGGAAGCCCACTCTGGAGAACACTCCAACTAGGGCCCTTGCCACTACAGGTGCTGTAGTGGTCCTAAGTGGAATAGCTTCAGGATACCTGGTGGCATGATCCACTACCACCAGTATAAACTTGTGCCCTGATGCTGTCTGGGGTTCCATTGGACCAACAATGTCAATCCCCACCCTTTCAAAAGGAACCCCCACCACAGGTAGTGGTATGAGGGGGGCCTTTGTTGTGCCACCTGACTTACCACTGGCTTGGCAAGTGACACAGGAGCGACAAAACTCCTTGGTATTCTCATTCATATGGGGCCAGTGAAAGTGTGAGACAAGCCTGTCCCAAGTCTTTGTCTGACCTAAATGACCTGCAAGGGGAATCTCATGGGCCAAGGTGAGAAGGAAACCTCTCAGAGACAAGGGGATGACCAGCCTCCTGGTTGCACCAGGCTTGGGGTCTCTTGACTCAGAGTACAGGAGTCCATCTTCCCAGTATACCCTGTGTGCACCTGTGGCATTCCCTGCAGCCTCAGCAGCAGCCTGCTGTCTGAGGGGTTCAAGGGAAGGGCAGTCTAACTGTGCCTTCCCCAGGTCTGCTCTGGAGGGTCCCCCTGAGCCCAGAAACTCAACTTGATCAAGTTCAAGCTCTTTAGGCTCAGTTTCCCTCAGTTCTCTCAGATCAGCCTCCTCAGAGACTTGATCCTCAACCTGGGGCAAGGGGGAAGGCAAAGCCTTACCCTTACTGCTCTTCTTCTTGGAAGGTGTCTGGTCCATAATTTCAGGATCCAGCACCTGTTCAGTGGGGCATTTTCTGGCCTGTGACCTAGTCACAGCAAGCACATGTGCTGGCAAGCCTAACATTTCCATGTGAGTCCTCTGCTCCACTTCTGACCATTGTGATGACTCCAAATCATTGCCCAACAAACAATCAACTGGGAGGTCTGAACTGACTACAACTTTCTTTTGTCCCTTCACTCCACCCCAGGAGAAAGCCACAATTGCCACACTATGACTAGTAGTGACATTGCTGGCATTGGTCACCAGGAAATCAGTACCTGGCATGATCTGTCCAGGGTCCACAAAGTTAGGTGTCACCATGGTGACACTGGCACAAGTGTCCCTATAGGCCTGAGCCATTTTGCCATTAATTAAAGGCGTCTGCCTGTATTTGCCCAAAGTATTGGGACTTATCTCAGGGGTTATATCCATATCCCCTGTACAGACAAGGACAGCCTGAGTGAGTGTGCCAACTAAGTTGTCAGACCCCTCAGTTCCCAAGGTTAACCCAACTAATGCCTTGGGAGGTACACTACCACTACTGACTGTACTAGGGGGTGCAGTTGCCTTAGGGGCTGTAGTGGCAGGAGTTTGTCCTCCTCTTTTGGTGCACTCACTAAACCAGTGAGATTTACTTTTGCAGTACTGGCACCACCTTTTTGACTGGCCTTCTTGAGTCTTCTTCTTCTGGGAAGCCTGACCCCCACCCTCTTTGGTTTGTTGGGGACCTGGTGAAGACTTCTGGTCATTTGGTTCACTCTTTGCATTACCCTTCTGGTCTGCTTTCTTCTGACCACCCTGGTTCTGGTTCTGGTTCTGCTTGATCCTTGTCCTGACCCATTTGTCTGCCTTCTTTCCCAATTCTTGGGGAGAGGTCAGATCTGAATCAACAAGGTGCTGGTGCAACAACTGGTTCTGACAATTGTTTAAAATTTGTTCTCTCATCATAAGATTATACAATCCTGTGTAATCTGTAACCTTGCTACCCAGCAACCAGCCCTCCAAAGCCTTAGTGGCACTATCCACAAAGTCAGAACAGTCCTGAGACTGAGTTTTCTGGGTGTCTCTGAACAGCAACCTGTACTGCTCAGTGGTTAAACCAAACCCATCAATCAGTGCATTTTTCAGGACCTGGTAATCATTAGCATCCTCCACTCTTGTAGTGAGGAGCTTATCTCTACCTTTACCATCAAAGGAGAGCCACAGTATAGCTGCCCACTGACTTCGGGGAATGCACTGCACAGTGCAGGCCCTCTCCAAAGCAGCCATCCATTTCTGGATATCATCCCCTTGCTTAAAGGGGGGCACTATCTTAGTCAGGTGTTTAGTATCTAAACCCTTCTCTCTATCTCTTGGGAGATTGCTGCCACCAGTGGGAGCTAACCCACTCATCTGCTGCTCTCTAGCCAAGGCAAGCTTCTCTTTGGCCAGGGCAATTTCTTCCCTTTCAATCCTCAGAGTAGCCTGTCTCATCCTAGCTTCATGCTCCATTCTCTGAGGGGAAGTCAATCTCCTCTGGGGAGAGTTCCTTCTCCTCTGAGAAGAGGCATTAGAGTGCAGAGATCTATTGGAGTCCCTAGAAAGAGATCTATCTCTCCTAACTCCAAGGTTAGGCCTACTTAGGGTCAGTACTGGGGGTCCCCCAGATCCTAGCCCAAGCAAGTCTAAGTTGGCCCTAGTTAGCCTTCTGACTACCTCAAGACCTTTGTCTACCTCGTCCCCAGAGAGTTCCCCTTGATCCTCCTCCTCAACTGCATTGGCAATGTTGGGGAGGTCTGGATCCCCAGAGGTACCCTCTAAGGCTGGCATATTCCCATCTAGCTGAGAAAGCTTTCTCGCATCATAAGTCTCTAAGAGACCTATTAAAAAGGGAATGGTGGGGTTAGACCCCTGCTTCAGTTTTCTGGAGACACAGATTTGTCTCATCTCCTGGAAACTGAGAGCTGCATATCTTGAAGTGACCTGTGGAGGGTCAACACTGACCAGGGGAGTCTCAGTAGATTCTCCCTGGGTAGACATGCTTTTCTAGTGAGGTGTAAGTGGTGCACTTACCTACACTATATGTTTGCCTACTGATCCCTTGCTAGAGTTGTAGTTTAGGGTGTGCTAGGCCCTAGGAGCTACAACAGCTGGTTCAGTAGAACTCAGAGTATTCTAAGCTAAGTTATATGTACCTTTAGTACTTATGTGATCTTTCACAAGATATTCTTAGGATATGTGTGGTAAAACAACAGCAAGCTCAAATCCCACCCGCTGCTCACCAATGTGAGAAGTTGGCCTGATGTGCAGTGTTCACTATTCTAGTGATCACTATATATCAGTCCAAACAACCCTTATTGATGATTGGTTGTAAGTCAACCTTATAGACCAGCTATCCTAGTAGCATGGATACGAGCAGTCTAAGGCTAAGACTCTAGAGGGCGTGTTAAGCCAGCTGTTTTACCATCACATTACCCCTTGAACACCCAGTGAAAGGACACCACACAAGTGTTATGAAAATAAACAATGTATTTATTAGAATCACAACAACCCTGTACTCTTTATGAGGACAGGGTGCTAAGCACACAACAAAACTCTTACGAAAATACTTAAGTTAGCACAGTATACACAAATGCCCGAGGGGCACGAAAAACCATATACTTTAAAAGTGGAATGCGAAATTATTAGCAGGTAAGTACAGTACTAATAGGCTTTGGAATCGCTAGGACTTGACTATAGAATCGTTAGATTACTTCTAGGAGACCTAGGGGACTCGGGTGCAGAGTGTGCACTCTCATGCGGGATGCGGGACAAAGTCTATGGAAGCTAGTAAAGTTAAAGTTAGTGTTTACGGGCGAACCCGACCTGGTAGGAAGAAAACGACAGTGGATCCTGACCCTTGGATAGTGAGGCTATGCTGGGGCACCGAAATGCCGAAGTTACCTAGCCCAGGGGCTGCAGCTGCATAGGTCTCAAAAGACGTCGGGAATCCTCGTTGCCGGACCAGGAGCCTGGAAGAAAAGATGCTGGCAGGCGACCAGTGAAGATAGTTCGAGTTGATCCAAGCCTGGATCTGGAAGATGGATGACACCTGAAAGCAGAGGGGACCAAGTTCGTGACTACTAGCCAGTAGTCAGTGGGCACCAGGAGGGCACCGGATGGCAGTCACCTCGACTAGGTGAGTGGGCGACGCTGGCTCTGCAGATCTCACGGACCAGGAGGCGTTGTCGGCGACCAGGATGAAGAGGCGAGCTGTCCCACGATGGATGAAGCTGTCGGCGTCGAAGTTACCCAGGATTGGGCAACAAGCCTTGGCTAATTCAAGCCCACGCGGTGGACTCAAAATGGCGTCTTGAGTGGACCAGGAGGGTCCGGGGTGCTCCTCTTCGGGAAGGAAGCAAGGGCCAGTCTGGAGCAACCAGACCAGCAGCAGTGATGTCGTCGGGCGTCGTTCAGAAGGCCACAAGCCAGCGGGCTAGTAGCCAAACAACGCGGTGAGCAGCAAAAAGCAGAAGGGCCCCACGCAGATCGTGGAGATGCTGGGAGGTTGCACTTCGGTGCTGGAGCTGCTCAGGGTCGGGGCTTTTTGGACCCCAAAGCACTCACCAGGAAATTACTCGGCGGGCTTGCTGTGCAGAAGTCGTGCAGTCTTGAAGATGGCCGGTCCCTCGAGGTCTCGTCGCACCCACGGTTCTCAGCTTGGCTGTAGAGGTGGGTAGAGGTCAGAGGTGCCAGGGAAGTCGGTTCTCGTCGAGCTGGGCAGTCGGATTCCGGAGGAAGGACGTGCAGCAGACCGCAGTGTTCTTGATGGTGCCTGCGGATGCAGGGTGACTACTCCTTAGCCACAAGGGAGAAATCTTAGGAAGAAGTCTTGAGTTCCTTTCGTGGAAAGTAGTTTCAGGATTCAAAGATGATCTAATTTGGAAGGGGGCCTGCTCCTACCTTTATCTGGGAAAAGGGGGCTGGCACGCGACTAAGTCCTGCCCTAGGGGTGGGACCAGGAGGGGGGTGGTTACACCCACTTCCTTGGCGGGCTTTTCCCCAGCACAGGGTCTGGAGTGTCCCTGGAACTGGTTCAAGCCAGCCTATGCACAGTGAGCACCGGGGTGCCACGTGCAGTCACCTTCCTCTGAAGCCCTGCCTACCTACAATACACAAAATCCTGTCTGGGACGGTGCTGGCACCGCCCCTGGCAGGAAACCCTTTGTCCTTATCTCCTGCTCTGGGAGGACTCCCAGCAGCAGGAGGGCAGACTTGTGTCTCGGTGGCAGCATCCATTTTGTGGATGCTAAGGCTCTGTCTGACTTTAACCGGGGTTAGGGGTTACATACATGTCGTGTCCCTCTAGAAGGGTGGAATGCTAACCCCGTCGCCAGAATTGGCGAGGGGTTAGTATTCCAATTCGTATGACACCTTACTCGACATGTTTTGATAAAGCGATACCAGAGTTGGCATATAACCGCGAGGATTATAATGCACTTAAGAGTATATGGTATGCGATATCATGGAAACGGCTAAGGGATGGATCCCGAAAGCCGCAGACAGGCTCAGCTCATGCCAGAGCACCATCTCACACGATTCCAAGCACTCTGCCTTCAGGATTGTTAAGGCCTGCCATAGGAGTGACTGATAGGAGATCTGTGTGCCCATTTTAGGGTTAGATATAGGTATACTATATCTAAAGCAAAGGGTGAGTACACCACCTTGCCCCAGCTGTCGTGCAGCCAGTTGTGTCAGTTTAGTTAGTCAGCCCAGGGGTGGCATAATGCATGCTTCAGCCCCTGGGAGACTTCTGGGTACACCTCAGCCCTGGGTACAGGGACTTGGAGAGGGCCCAGTGCCAATTCAGTACCTGAGTACAATTTGGATAGAGAGAACAGCTAGGCTGTGGGTCTGATTAGCAGGCCCACAGCCAGGGAAAGTCGTAAACCAGTGCAGCAAAAAGCAAAAATCTGGGTGATCATAGGATTGCAGACCCTACTCTCCTACACGAAGCATAAGGAAAGAAAATGCCCGCATGAGCTTCACCTGATTAATAATAACCCAGCCTCCATTTTAGCCATGCCTCTGAATTTGATTTGCTTTGTGTGAGGAAAATACCAAAACGCAATCACAAACATAGTGTAGAGGCAGCTATCTGCTGTGGGGCACTTTGCTCTAAGAAAATATCCCTAAATGCTGGGTTATGCTCCTTGCGTAATTTTGCGTTTTGCGTAGTTATGCTACAACAAATTGCGAATGTTACGCCCACCCTTTGTATCCACAACTTGCCCTTGGACAATGTGTGCAGGATTTGTATAAATATTCCAAACCTTCGGTAGATTCAGAAAGATTGGGCTAAGCATTTCCTCACGGCCCTAATGCAAGACAAATTAAAGGCACCATGCAGGGTTGCTGGGGGTTGCCTTTCTCCTTTGTGGCTTGTACAGTTCTGACAACAGCAGAACAGGGCAAATCGGAGCTGCAACTTCCTCATTGTTATTTTTTTTTTAGTGCCCCCACACCCTTGCGCAATGCCAAAGGTGGCAAGCGCTACCCCTCTCCTGGGTATGTCGGGGTAACTTATGCAGCTACACCTTCACATTAGTGCAAGGCGGGTTGATTAATTATAACCCCTACCATTGAACAAGATGAGGGGGGGGGTACGCACTTCTCCTGAACTGGGGCCAAGTGAGTGTAGCTAGTAAAGTATTACCCCACACATAAGCCAGACAGGAGCTTAAGGTCACTAATGCCCGACCACCACAATTTTACTGGGATGTGGGGGTGAGTAAGAAAACGCCCATTGTAATGTGTTTTTTTCATATTTTCTCAGATGTTCACGACATCAGTATAGATTAAAAAAGAAACCTTGAACAACGAAGGGCGGGAGGGTTAGGCTTTCTCTGTATGTTGCCAAAGATGGGAAAGCTTAAGGCCCACCAATGAACCTGCCCCACCGAAGGTCAAGGCGGGACCAAATCTTTGATTTCTCCTATTGCTATGATGCTTACGATAATCGTATCATATATATATATATTACCTACTGGCGGTCGCCAGTAGGTATATATAGTTAGGATTTTTTCTCTATGGGATTTTTGAAAATTCTATGTCTAATAACTTTGGCGTTTGTGGACGGAATTGCCTGAAATTTTCAGGAAAATGGCACATTTTGTTTCTGAGTAGCCCTTGAAAATTTGGGGGGGGTTCGTCAAGGGGGGGCCGAGAAAAAAGGGGGGTCCCAAAACGTGTTTTTAACATTGAGTTTTCCATAGGGCGGTTGGCCTCACTTTTAGCCCGAACGGCTGAATGGATTTGCACGAAACTTGGCAAAATTGTAGGGACTGGTAGCCCGATGTGCCTTTTGTAGGTCTCAATATATGTGCTACAGTGGATTTTGAGAAATTAACGTTTAAAAAAAGATATATATCTGTAACAGCGGACCGGGCAGCGCTCCGCTACGCGTACTTTTCGCGCAACGGAGCTTTGTGAAGCGAAGCTGATTGGTTCTCCGGCGTCTGTCAACATTCCAAACAGTCCGTAGCGGCCGCCATCTTGTCTCTCGGTAGGGTCGAGAGACAAGAGGAGGCCAAAGCGAAGGGGCAAATGACCATAAGGGGGCATAGTACATTGTCGCTCACCCCCTAGGTTTGATGTGGAGGTTTTAAAAGGGCCCCGCGGGGCAAAAAAAAATAAAAATAATAATAATCGAACAGCTGAATGGATTTGCACGAAACTTGGCAAAATTGTAGGGACTGGTAGCCCGATGTGCCTTTGCTAGATCTCAATATATGTGCTCCAGTGGATTTTGAGAAATTAACGTTCAAAAAAAGGTATATATCTGTAACAGCGCACCGCTTCGCGTACTTTTCGCGTTACGGAGCTTTGCGAAGCGAAGCTGATTGGCTCTCCGGTGTCTGTAAACATTCCAAACAGTCCGTAGCGGCCGCCATCTTGTCTCTCGGTAGGATCGAACAGCTGAATGGATTTGCACGAAACTTGGCAAAATTGTAGGGACTGGTAGCCCGATGTGCCTTTGCTAGGTCTCAATATATGTGCTTCAGTGCATTTTGAGAAATTAACGTTCAGAAACAAGATATATATCTGTAACAGCGCTCCGCTTCGCGGAGATAAAATTATATGTGTATTACCTAGCTGTTGCTAACACCAGTTAGCGACGGCTAGTAGAAGATAGCGACCATCTTGGGCCCCACTTTGCATGTGAGTGATATTTATCACTAATGACATGCAAAGTGGGCATGCCAAGATGTTAGCGACTGGAAACAGTCGCTAACATCGCTATCTCCTATTATCAACTTTTGGAAATATTCGAGATAAGGGCGAATATCTCCAAAAGCTACCACCTGCCCTGAGCAGTTCTTAGCCATGTTATCCAATGGGAGGTGGATAACATGGCTAAGAGCATTAGCTCGGTAATGCATGAATATCGCTGAGTTTTCAGCGATATTAATGCATTGCGGTCGTTTTTTATCGTATTTCCGATAAACCTTGATAATAGCAAGGTTTATCTGCGATAATTTCTGACGGTAAAAAAATCGTTGCTAAGCATCGTTAGGGATAAATATCGCTTAACTTTGGTAATATGCCCCAACGTCTGTTAACGTTCGATTCGAAGGAAATCAGGAAGTGTTGAAAAACATTGTCTGCGCCATCTTGTCTTTTTTCAAATGCCACACTTTTGTCGTGCACGGCAGCCATTTTAGATGCCTTGACCAGACCCACTCTGTGCACGCTGTCGATCCTTAGCATGGCTCCCCACCCTCGCAAGCATCTCCCCCAGGCAGTGGTCACCCCCGCTCTCTGTCTTATGCATGGGTAATAAACCTCCCCCATCTGCGCTGCTGTTCCCTGAGAATCACACCCTGTGCCCGCCCGACACCTCCCTTTCGCCCTATTCACTACCGCACCCTCTGACACTCCTTTTCCTCTGTGTCCGATTGTCCAGGCTGGTCCTAGGGTATCAGCTAGCCCTGCAGATGTAGTTTATGGCCACAGCTGTAAAGAATCACCCCTCTTCAAAGGAGTTATAGTAGATCAAGGCCCACACTCGATGAGATCCGTCACAGCAGAAGCGTTGCTATTATCTGAAAACCATCCTGTATTGTGATTGGGGAGGGGACCGAGCCTGAAGCGGAAGATTCCAGGGATGACTGTTTGTACATCAAAGTTTTTACAATTATGTGTCACATTAAAAATATATAGCACTCCGACAAAGTAGTAAGATTATAAAACTTTAATAATTTATAAATATATACAAGAAAACAAAAATAGTAATAACATATAAACATTTTTAGGGAAAAACAACGAAGTAGCGGTCGGCTGTGCGAATAGTCCCAACGCAGCACAACGTCCAGATTTCCGGCGTGGGGCGTCGCGGGGGGTGGGTCATCAGTAGCAAACTGTTGTGCGAATAGTTCCAAGGCAGCAGAACGCGCCGAAATCTAGATGACACGAAAGTGATGTCTAGTAAGTTGCCACCCAGCAAATAACGGCATGGGGCGTCGCGGGGGGTGGGTCATCAGTAGCAAACTGTTGCGCGAATAGTTCCAAGGCAGCAGAACGATGGCACCAAGGTGATGTCCAGTAAGTTGCCGCACTGGTTTTGGTATCCTACAATGCTGCTCCGAATAACGGCGTGGAGCGCCCCGGGGGAGGCGGCGTGAACGGGCCTCTCCAGGTGGAGTGTCATCTGTTGTAGTGGGGCGCCCCTTTACCGTTTCAGTTGCCATTCCGTCCGTTTTTGGTCCACTGTGTCAAAAGCCGCAATTCAGCTGAGTTGCGCCCACTCTTGCGGTGCAGCGATAGGCGGCTGTCACAGGACTCTCAAAATGGCGGCAGGCTGTTTCCTTTTTGGGCCTGGTCCACTGAAATGGCCCTGGGACACCTTGGAAATCGGACGCTTGTCTGCTAGGTCTTGGACCCCATTCTCGAAAGCGTCCCCTCCGCCTTGAGAATTCATCAAAAGTTTTGGGGGCTCCGACTCCTGCAGGCTTCTGGTGGGGAGCGGCTGCCATGATTGCTCGCGGAATGACCACGACTGAGCTACGAGATGGTGGTGCTTTCATGCTGACGCCAGCTTCAGTCTGAAACATCCAGAAACAAGGTGGGGCTTTCATCGTTTGGGAAAAAAAAAAAGTTTCCATCCTATGAAAAGTGTTGTTTTTAGGTCACATGATCAAGCCTTCCATCATTAGGAAACCAAAAGTAAAATGAACCAATGAAAAGTTTTATAAACAAGTCACATGACCTGTTATGCGGCATAGGGTGTAAAATGCGGAGAAAATACGTTGGCACGTGAGGCGGCGTCAGTAGCGGACCGATGTGCGAATAGGCCGAAGGCAACACAACGCGCCAAGATCCGGATGGCACCGAGGTGGTGTCCAGCAAGTTGCAGCACTGGTGTGGCCATCCTACAATGCTGAAAGTCGGCGTGGGGCGCCCCGTTGGCCTGTGAGTTTGCGTCAGTAGCGGACCGATGTGCGAATAGGCCGAAGGCAGCACAACGCGCCAAGATCCGGATGGCACCGAGGTGGTGTCTAGTAAGTTGCCGCACTGGTGTGGCTATCTAACAATGCTGAAAGTCGGCGTGGGGCGCCCCGTTGGCCTGTGAGTTTGCGTCAGTAGCGGACCGATGTGCGAATAGGCCGAAGGCAGCACAACGCGCCAAGATCCGGATGGCACCGAGGTGGTGTCTAGTAAGTTGCCGCACTGGTGTGGCCATCCAACAATGCTGAAAGTCGGCGTGGGGCGCCCCGTTGGCCTGTGAGTTTGCGTCAGTAGCGGACCGATGTGCGAATAGGCCGAAGGCAGCACAACGCGCCAAGATCCGGATGGCACCGAGGTGGTGTCTAGTAAGTTGCCGCACTGGTGTGGCCATCCTACAATGCTGAAAGTCGGCGTGGGGCGCCCCGTTGGCCTGTGAGATGGCGTCAGTAGCGGACCGATGTGCGAATAGGCCGAAGGCAGCTCAACGCGCCAAGATCCGGATGGCACCGAGGTGGTGTCTAGTAAGTTGCCGCACTGGTGTGGCCATCCAACAATGCTGAAAGTCGGCGTGGGGCGCCCCGTTGGCCTGTGAGTTTGCGTCAGTAGCGGACCGATGTGCGAATAGGCCGAAGGCAGCACAACGCGCCAAGATCCGGATGGCACCGAGGTGGTGTCTAGTAAGTTGCCGCACTGGTGTGGCCATCCTACAATGCTGAAAGTCGGCGTGGGGCGCCCCGTTGGCCTGTGAGTTTGCGTCAGTAGCGGACCGATTTGCGAATAGGCCGAAGGCAGCACAACGCGCCAAGATCCGGATGGCACCGAGGTGGTGTCTAGTAAGTTGCCGCACTGGTGTGGCCATCCTACAATGCTGAAAGTCGGCGTGGGGCGCCCCATCGGCCTGTGAGATGGCGTCAGTAGCGGACCGATGTGCGAATGGGGCCAAAGGCAGCGCAACAATATTTTCTGATTTGAAGACACCACAAGGCGCTGAGATGCCAAGATCCGGATGGCACCGAGGTGGTGTCTAGCAAGTTGTGGCACTGGTGTGGCCATCGTACAATGGTAAAAGTCGGCGTGGGGCGCCCTGTTGGCCTGTGAGATGGTGTCAGTAGCGGACTGATGTGTGAATGGGGCCAAAGGCAGCGCAAAAATATTTTCTACTATATTTTCGGAGTAGAAGACACCACAAGGCGCTGAGATGCCAAGATCCGGATGGCACCGAGGTGATGTCTAAGTTGCGGACCGATGTGCGAATGGGGCCAAAGGTAGCGTAACAAGATTTTCTGTATGGAAGATACCACTAGGCGTTGAGATGCCAAGATTCGGATGGCACCGAGGTGATGTCTAGCAAGTTGGTGTGGTCATCCTACAATGCTGAAACTCGGCGTGGGTCACCCCATTAGCCTGTGAGATGGCGTCAGTAGCGGACCGATGTGCGAATAGGCCGAAGGCAGCACAACGCGCCATTATCCGGATGTCACCGTGGTGGTTTCATAGTTGAGAGGCACTTCATCTGCAGTGGGGCGCCGAGATCCGGATGGCACCGAGGTGATGTCTAGCAAGTTGCTGTACTGGTGTGGTCATCCTACAATGCTGAAATGTAGTGGGGCGCCCATTTACCGTTTCAGTTGCCATTCAGCTGAGTTTCGGCTGCTCTTGATGCTACAGCGACAGGCGGCTGCAAGAGGACTCTCAAAATGGCGGCCTGTTCTTTGGATTTGGGCCTGGTCCACTAAAATTGTCCTGGGACACCTTAGAACTCGGACGCTCGATTTTTTTTTCCTTTCCTGTACATGCAAAAAAAGGTAAATGCCCGGTATGTTACACGCTTCATCTGCCACGATGAACTCTCCAGAGGAACCGAAAAAAAATATAGTTGTGGTAACTATACCATGCATCGTCATATGGAGAGGTGGCACCAATTAATTATAGTGCTGCATAAAAGAGAGATTTGGAGGAGAACCCCTGACCTGCTAGTACATTCATCAAAGAAGTGGCACTGAGAGCTTCAGAGGCAAGGCAAACGGTCCCAAATATTTAGAAGAACTTTGGAAAGATTAAAATGACATGTTTAGATTGTGGTAAATTAATTTCATGTGGGCAGATGAGTGTTACTCTAATAAATACAGCATATGAACATCATCATAGTCGATGGTTGGTAGAGACATTTTGACTATATCCTGGACCTGCCCGTCCTCGCCCAAAATGGCGCCGGAATGAATGGGACTCGTAACTCCTTGTTGTGTACTGGTTGCAGAACCTTGAAATCACGAGATACGTATGCAGTTTTGAAGCACATGGCGGGCGGGGACGAGAATTGATTGAATATTTCGACATCCCTATTGATATTAAGTTCTGATGTGTTATTGATTACTGTACTGTTGAAAATTCGAATTAACGTCACCCATGGTACTTGCCCGCAAATGTATATCTAGATAATTTTATTGTAACTGGCCCTGTCGTATTTTAATTATAAAATGTACGTCCACCGATTCCGTAACTGTTAGACACCTTAGTTTTTGCAACCTAATGGCCCGCCCGTTACGTTCCTCTACAGTGTAAATGTCTATTCATCATATACGATTACAGTTTGCTCCGTGGCAGGCCCACGTGGTTATAGGCTCGTATTTGTATAATGAAATTTTCACAATAAAGGTTTTTAAAAGAAAACATGGTAGTAGTGTATACATTGGTAAAGTTTTTAATAATAGTCACTGTTTTAGAATCATTAAAAGGCAAGTGAAATAAAGCAGACCAATTACATGAAGGGTAAAAGGTATAATACGAAGGAACGCAGTAAAGATAAATGGTCAAGGGCTGTTGTGTTTTCTATTCCTGCAACATAAAGTGATCGATAAGAATCTCATATTGTTATGTTATGTTATGTTATGTTAATTGGGCTCTTCTATAGCGCAACGGCTACTCGCAATGGAGTGTCCCGGCGCTTTGGCGAAGAGGACCTTTATTGGAAAGGAAACATAACTGAGAATAAAAGACATCACAATTCATAAGTAAAAAGCCATGTTTTTAATGCCTTTCTAAAAGACAACAGACTAGAGGCCTGTCTAAGAGCAATCGGAAGTTCATTCCAAGCACGTGGGGCCAGGTAATGAAACGAGCGCCCCCCTTGTCTGGCTCGTTTGATGGATGGAACGAACATTTTGGACAAGGAGGCGGAACGAAGAGCTCTGCTCGGTTGGTACAAAGCAAGGCGCTTTCTAATATACCTAGGGCCCGAGTCATGGAGGGCCTTATAGGTTAGCGTCAAGCTTTTGAACAGCACCCTTTTGGCTATAGGAAGCCAATGCAATTCCTTCAACAAGTTTGAAGCGCTAGCTCGTCTAGGAAGACCGTAAATAGCCCGAGCAGCTGAATTTTGCACAACCTGGAGTCTCCTTACAAGATATTTAGGAAGACCTAAATAAAGGGCATTAGCATAGTCCATGCGCGACCCTACCAGTGCCTGGACAATAACCCTTCGATGATTCACAGAAATCAAAGGGAGGAATTTCCTGAGCATCCGCAGGATACCAAAGCACTTCCCTGCAAGACAGGCTATTTGAGGTCCAAAAGTCAACTCATTGTCAACAATGATACCAAGATTTTTAGCCTTGGTACTAGCATTGGCAGGAGGAAAAAGATCCTGAGGCCACCAACTTTTCCAGTTTGGTTCAGAGACACACCCGAAAAAGAGCAGCTCCGATTTGTCGGAGTTGCATTTCAGGCCGTGTCTCTTGAACCAATCAAAGACTGCTTCTAAGCAGCCTCTGATACGGGTCCCATCAAACACCTCGTTCTTATTCTGAGTGAACAAGAGCTGGGTGTCATCAGCGTAAGACACGATCTGGGCGCCAAACAACTCCGCAACCTCTGCAAGGGGGGCCATAAAGATGTTAAAAAGCAGGGGACTAAGAATAGACCCCTGAGGGACCCCCACTTCCAGGGCTGACATAGCTGCGGAGTGAGGTGGCGCCCAGATCGTTTGTCGACGGTTGGCTAGAAATGATTTGAGCCATTTCCACACCGTCCCCCTAAGACCACAATCCCAGAGTCGAATTAGGAGAGTGTCATGGGGAACGGTGTCGAACGCCGCCGACAAGTCTAACATAACCAACACGGCCTTTCCTCCCGAGTCTAAAACCTCTCTAATGGCGGTGGTGACTTCCAGTAATGCGGTCTCTGTGCTATAATTCGCACGAAACCCAGATTGAGTACTGTGCAACAAGTTGTTAGTCTCGATGAAGTCGGAGATGGATCGGTGCACATGTCTTTCCGCCACCTTTGCCAGAGCAGGGAGGAGAGAAATAGGCCTATAGTTGGCATGTATGATGGGATCCAAAGTTGGTTTTTTGATTAAAGGAAGAATAAAAGCGCTCTTCCAGGCCTGAGGGACAATGCCAGAAGACAATGAGGACATATTCAGGCGTATCGGCGACTAAGACAGCAGGTCGACCCTCTTTTGCTCAACGGCTCCGTCATGGGACGAAGAAACGCTCTTTTTCTCGAAAAAAGAATATATTTTACTTGCAGGACAGTTGTAAAATTTCCGGGAAAGTACATTAGCCTGGAACATTATAACATCTATTTAAGAGAAAATAATGTTCGGAAGTAATTAAAAGCGTAATTTTTAGGTGATATGACCAAGGCTTTCATCATTAGAATAAGAAAAGTAAAATGAACCAATGAAAAGTTTTATTAACAAGTCACATGACTTGTTATGCTTACGTTACGCGCTGCGCGCCCCGGATGACTTCCGGATGCGCTAACGCGGCGCGTCATATGACGCATTACGCGACAACGCAGGTCCAGAATATAGTCAAAATGTCTCCACCAACCAGCGGTCGGAACACAACCCCTTTCAGCAGGCTAAATAGTTCTGTTAAATGACAACAGAAGGGACAGGCAACAAGAACCATCAGTCAAAGAGGGGAGGGCTAGTTCTTCTCTACCGGGTTACATTGGGGCGCTACCGGAACTGATCGAATTGGTAGTCTACAGTGTTTCTGGATGTTTCAGACCGAAGCTGGGGTTAGCATGAGAGCAGCACCATTTCGTAGCTCCGTTGTGGCCATTCCGCAACCAATCATGGCAGCCGCTCTTTATCGTTATTTTGGGCGGGGTGGGTGGCGGAGCCGAGCTGTTTTGCAGCCATCATTGTGTGGAGTTCAGTTCATCTCACTAGTTTTGTATTTGTCATGAGGGGTTGTTCCTAATGTTTCTATTTTAGCGACGTCAAAAAGAGATCCCATTAGTGGCCTACTGATTTTGCTCGATTCTTTTTCTTTTTTTTTACACGATTTTTCGTTATCTGCAAAGACTAAACAGAGTATTGCGACTCTGTGTTTGTTTGTAAATAGAGAATGAACCAAAGAGAACTAATTCTAAAACAGTAAATACTTGGATAACAATCAATCAAATGGAGAGAGAAGCAGGCACGACGGATTACAACGGGGGCAAAGGCCTGCGTTAACTACCTTTCACTATCTGCAAAGAGAGAGTACTCCTAATAGAAATGAGGGGGGGAGGGGCACCATTCAAAGCAGATCAGTGTGCATAAACACGAAAATGTTTTCACTTACCACGTACTTGACATTCGACAGCTTATGATATTTGGTATTAAAAAACCATTGAAATTCACTGAAAAAAACATAGGTTATAGACCATATATAGTTAGGAATTAGCATTTACAAAACCTTGAAAATTCACTGAAAAAACCATAGGTTATAGACCATATATAGTTAGGAATTAGCATTTGAAAAACCTTTTTACTCACACAAAACCATTGAAATTCCATATATAGTTAGTTGCACTAACTATATATCGCGCATCCGCAATCCACTGCTGATCATGTCACATATTACATCATTCATGACATGGTCAGTGACATCACTGATGACATCACTGATGACATCTCAAATGACATCACTGATGACATCACTGATGACATCTCATTTGACATCAATGACCACATCACTGATGATATCATTCATGTGACAATACAATGCATCTCCTCACATTTTAATATAACCTCTGTTTCACCCAGTGTTAAATACAGAGTATAATTTTTGAAACCATTGACACACCAATACTAGTTACTACATACGTACTCACTGATTCCTACGTCTACACACACATTCACTCATTCACCCATACAATCATTCATACATACAATCACTCATCTTTACAACACTATCATATGCACTCATACACCTATACAGACACTCACACTCTGCCACTCATCCATGGAGTTACTCACACACCTAGTCAGTCCTGTAAAGAATCAATCACACTTCCATTTTCTTGTCTATACAGTTAAACATAGAGCACCTTACATTTTCAAACATATAGTAACACATACTTACTTTCTTATACAATCATTGATACAAGTACACATTGATCTGCACAGAGTCACACACCTCCCAGCCAGCCACACACACACTCAGTCTCCCATACAAATACTTGGACAATCAATCAATAACCCATATAGTTAATCATATAGCTACTGATCAACACATGCAGTAGTTTACAGAACAACAGACATAATGATGCACAAATTAAGACAGTTTAGTCACTAACCCATGCACTCAGTGAGACACATTTAATCACTCACTCATACATTCAGTCATGCACCTACTAAATCCTTCGTCCAGACAGTTATACATCTACTCATTCTTCAATATCTAAAACATATTTAAACTTTACAGAAACACACAGTCACTGGATGATGTCATCAGTGATGTCATCAGTGATGTCATTTGAGATGTCATCAGTGATGTCATCAGTGATGTCACTGACCATGTCATGAATGATGTAATATGTGACATGATCAGCAGTGGATTGCGGGTGCGCGATATATAGTTAGTGCAACTAACTATATATGGAATTTCAATGGTTTTGTGTGAGTAAAATAAGGTTTTTCAAATGCTAATTCCTAACTATATATGGTCTATAACCTATGGTTTTTTCAGTGAATTTTCAAGGTTTTGTAAATGCTAATTCCTAACTATATATGGTCTATAACCTATGGTTTTTTCAGTGAATATATATATATATATTTTTTTTTTAAACAAGCATTAACAGGCTACAATTTGCTCGGTCGCCATCTACCTTTTTGCTCACAAAATCAACATCCAGAGCACGTAACACAGGTTTCCACGTTGTCTTTATTATGACTTGTAATGGACTTGCAATGTGTCATTCCGAGGACTTTTAATATGCTACTCCGAGGTAGTCTGGCACTCTTCTGCTATAGATTCCAAAATACAAGTGAGGAGGGGGCTATTTTTGTCATAGCTCTTGTGTCACGTGCTGTACAGGTAGATGATTGTGCTGGAAGTGGAAGTAAGTTCCTTTCTTGGTCATGTATTTTCGCACCATTACTGTTAATCTTCCCATTTAATTTCCATTTAATTGCACGTTCCTTCCCAGTTGCACTAAAGGGCGCTGAAAGTAGTGATTCAATATAAATAATCCTGCAACGTTTAGAAGGGGTAATGAGCAATACAGAGGCCTTTAAATTCAGTTTGTTTCGAGGTGCATTTGCTGTGAGTTCAAAGACAGAGGTCGAGTACCATGGATGTTTTCCGACCGCTGCTTATTTTACATGAAGATCGGTGTCTGCTTTTCCTTTCTTTGAGTGCTTCTGAGAAAGGTGACTAAGTGGCAGTCTTGCTGGGGTCAAGAACGTATGAAAGGGGAGGTTGCATGATGTGAAATATCATCGAACACACGACAAATTGTAAATACTTGTAAATCAATTTAACAGATGTTTCAATCTTAATCAGTTGCAGGAACCCTTCGAATAAGGCACTTTTTTGTATAAATCTGAGGGTGATGGAAAGAAATATTTTAATAAGATCCAAACAACCAAGATACTTCACATGAACAATGCAGAAATGATAAATATACACATAAATCCAATTTCTGCATGTTATTGTTCGTGCGCTACATTGGTTTCGCCCTAAAGGTAATCTTAGAGGCCAGCCTCCAGCATGACAACAATAACGCTTGCTCTTTCCCCCAGGGCGGGAGCCTTCCATCTCGAGCGACACAAGGACGGATTCGTCGACGGAGAGTTACCACTACAAGCACTCCCACCACGAGTCGATGGTCAGCCACTTCTCGTCTGACTCGCAGGGTACAGTGATCTACAATGTGGAGAACGATGCGGCTTCTCAGAGCAGTAGAGACACAGGTAACTAACTATGTGTGATCGTTGCAAACACTGCTGCAGTTCACAGCGTCGTCAGCCGCCACTGTTTTTATAGAATATCTGTACGAAAATATCTTCAGTTCTCACCCCTAAAATCGCATGCATGTCTCCTAGCTGGGAAAGTGGGAACGTCAGTTACATAAGTTGATGATGTCGCACAATCATATCATACGTAGACTCTCACGCACGTAATGAGACCACGAGTGACCTGGGGTGAGTTCGGGGCTTTAAGTGGGCCGGGCCCTGCCAGTGCTCAGCACCGTCAGTTCTGAAAAGCAGGTGCTGAGACGGGTCCCTATCGGGCTCTCCGTTTTTGCCCTCACCATCAGGTTGAAAAACAAATTTTAACTCTGCAGCAGTGCCACCCTTTACTACCTTTGATGCAACTTCAAAGAGACCTGTTATAGTTCTTTCACAGTCTCATCGTTCCAGAAGGGAAGCATTTGCAACATTGTACACAATGAAGCAAGCCATCGTTGTTGCTTATTTAGCTTATGCAACTAAACCATTGACTAAGCCAATAGTCCTGGCTTGTTGTAGGTGTATTGTTACTTGATGTATTGATTGTATGCTTGTATGCAATGACAGAAGCAGCAAAATAGCAGTGGGATGGCAAACTATGCTCAGCAAAGGTTTTTAGTTTCGGTGCTTTTAAGCCACGCCCTTAATTATATCGCCCATGCCCCATTGAGAGACCCCCCCCCCCCATTTTTCATCCCACTTAAAGCCCTGGGCGAGTTCATAGCCAAAAGCCCCATGATTCACTTCTGACGTATTTATCTAGCATTACTGGTTCCACAAATGATGAGCCCGTGGTAATGGGTCGGACGAGGGTAAGGGGGTGGGAAGGTACTTACACGGGAAGTTGTACTAGGCACAATTACATTTTGCCTGCCCAGATGGATGTTTCCATAACCAAACCAGTAATCATCTTGCATAGGCCTTAATGATAACCTTTGTCTGCTTCAGGTGCTCAGGTGCTAAACAGTTAAGTGATTAGGCTCCATTGAAACCTACTGTTTAGAGCTCGGATTGCACCAATGCCTGCCATCCATGATGTCCTTTACCTCTGATCTGCTGCTCTTGCTGTTGTAGGACATCTTACTGATAGCGAATGCAGTCAGCGGCATATTCCCAAACGGGGCCTCCTTGGAGAGAGGAAGAGGAGCTCCAGTCGCACACGGCGGAAAGGAGATGAGATGCAACCATCGGGCTATCACAGTGAAGGTACTAAATGATCGTTAATTGTCTCCCTCTAGTTCTTTACCAGTAGTTTCCTATTCCTCTGGTCCTCTACTTTGCCAGTTTCTCGCTCCGTTTCCTGCCCTCTGCAGAGGCGGTGCTACCAGTGGTGCGGCAGGTGCAGTGCACTCGGGTCCATAGCCCTGAGAGGCCAATTGAACACCGATGATTGCTGTATTTATCACCCCAACAACAATCAAAGGGGCCATTTTCTTGACTTGCACCAGTGCCCATGGCATCGTTGTTACGCTACTGCCACTCTGATGCTCTTATGTTTCCTCTTCACAAATATCGACAGTTTATCTCATTAGTTCTCGCCTATACGTCTGTCTTTGCCCCAAATTCCTAACCTCTGATTATCTGCCCTCAGATTCCCTGTGGTTTCTGCCCTCTGACTTTCCCGCTTCTCTCTCTAGTGCCTGCTCGCTTACTTTTTCTCCACATTTTCTGTATTATGCCAATATAAGGTTGATTCTTTTTCTTTAAGTCAGATGGGAGCAATAGTATACGAACCATCTCCAGACCAGTAAACCGCATCGGTTGCTGCAGAGCAGGGGTTCTGTCTGATCTCATCACCTTGCAAAAAAACAAGCTTTGGCAAAACCAATAGGTCTCGCCTATGCAAGAACTATTGTTTTTTGCCTAGTTGTACAACAGTGTGGCTGCTGAACAGCATGTCTAAAACTTAGTGGTGTGGAGTGTCCTAGAGTGGAGTGGTGTGTTGTAGACTGGATTTGTTGGAGTAGAGTGTCGTAGAGTTGAGTAGAGGGAAGTAGAATTCAGTGATTCTGTGGCAGAGAGTGTCATAGTGCAGTCTCGTAGAGTGGAGTGGCGTAGAGTGGGGTGGAATAGAGTGAAGTGGGTTGGAGTGGATTGAGGTAGTGGGGTAGATTAAATTGGGGTAGATTTGGGTGGGTTGGATTGAGTGAAGTGAAGTGAAGTGGGGTGAATTGGAGTGGGGTGGATTGGAGTGAGTGGACTGGATGGGAGTGAAGTGGGCAAGATCGGTTTGTAGTGAAGTGTATTGGATTAGAGTAGGGTGGTTTGGAGTTTGGTGAATTAGAGTGGAGAGGAGTGGATTGACTCGAGTGGGGTGGATTGGACTGGAATGGATATACTGGAGTCTGGTGGATTAGATTAGAGTGGGGTGGATTGAGTGTGGTGGGCGGAATGGATTGGACTGAATTGGTGGACTGAACTGGGGTGAGGTGGATTGGAATGAGGTAGATTGGAGTAAAGTAGAGTGAGATGGATTTGATTGCAGTGGAGTGGGTTGGACTACCCAGGGTGGACTGGATGGGGTGGATTAGATTGGAGTGGGGTGGGTGGAAATTGGGTGAGGTGGACTGAATGGGGTGGATTAGATTGAAATGGGGTACATTGGATTGGGGGTGGGGTGGATTGGAGGGGTGGATTGTACTGGAGTAGGGTTAATTGGTTTGGTGCGGGGTGGTATGGATGGGAGTGGAGTAGATTGGATTGAGTGGGGTGGATTGAGTTGGAGTGGGGTGGATTGGATTGGAGTGAGGTGGTGTGGATTGGATTGAGGTGGATTGGGATGGGTGAACTGGATTGGAGTGGGGTGGATTGAGATGGATTGGATTGGGGTGGGGTTGTTTGGAGCGTGGTAGATTGGATTTGGGTGGGTTGTGGTGAATTGGATAGGTGTGAGGTGGATCGGATTGGGGTAAGGTGAATTGTATTGGAGTGCGGTGGATTGGAGTGAGGCGGATTGGGGTGGGGAGGATTGTTTTGGATTGTAGTGGGGCAGATTGTTTTAGATTGCAGTGAGGCAGATTGTTTTGGATTGGAGAGGGGCTGTTTGTAGTGGAGCAGGTTGGAGTGAGGCAGATTGTTCTGGATGGGAGTGGTGCTGACTGGAGTGGGGCACAATGTTTTGGATTAGAGTGGGGCAGATTGGAGAGGGCACATTGTTTTGGAATGGAGTGGGACAGATTGCATTGGATTGGAGTGGGGCAGATTGTTTTGAATTGAGTGAGGGTAGATTGGAGTGGTGCTGATTGTTTTGGGTTGGAGTGGGGTAGATTGGATCTGAGTGGGGTAGATTGGATTGGGGTGCATTGGATTTGTGTGGGGTGGAATAGATTGGAGTGGATTGTGGTGGTTTGGAGTGGGGTGAATTGGGGTGAGGTGGATTTGATTAGAGTGGGGTGGATTGGGGTGGAACAGATTGGAGTGGGACGGCTTGGAGTGGGGCAGATTGGAGTGGGGCAGATTTTTTGGGATTGAAGTGGAGCAGATTTGAATGGGATGAATTGGAGTGGGGCAGATAGTTTTGTATTGGAGTGGGCAGATTGTTTTGGATTTAAGTGGGGCAGATTGGTTTGGATTGGATCGGAGTGGGGCGGGTTGGAGTGGGGCAGATTGGAGTGGAGCAGATTGTTTTGGATTGGAGTGGGCAAATTGTTTTGGATTGGACGGGGGCAGGTTGTTTTGGATTGGAGTGGGGCAGTTTGTTTTGGATTCGAGTGGGGCGAATTGGAGTGGGGTGGGTTGGGTGGAGGATTTGAGTATGATGGATTGGCTTGGATTAGGGTGAGTGGATTGGATTGGGGTGGGGTGGATTAGTGGGTTGTGGGTTGGAGTGGGGCGGATTGGAGAGGGGTGGATTGAGGTGTACAGCATGATTACATGTTAAAGTATAATTTGAGAAATTACATATAAGAAAAAAACAATGTCGCTTTGCAATAAGATAGTCCTGATCTTTTGAGGACAGCGCCCACAAGCAACAACAAAAGAACAGTTGAGTGCAAGTGAGAAAAAAAACTTGGCAAATAAAAGAAAGTTAACTATAGAAAATACATCTTTGAAATTTGGTTTATCCTGTTGGGCATATTTTTGCCAGTCATGCGCCTTCTGTTTGCCGGGCACTAAAAGTTAAACAGAACAAATTATTACCTCATTCACGTTAGGAGTGGTGGACGGGCACTGATTAAGTTGAATCACTCAGTGTTTGGTCCCTGCTCCATGGAGCGCTTCAGAAATGACGAAAGGCCTGCCATGACAAATTACGAGGATGTAGAGAAGAGTACCACATGAGCCAACAAATGGTAAGCAACGGGCTGGCTGCAAGCCCTTTTTGTTAACAACAGTGTATCGCAATCAAGACGCATGTGCTAGCGTATTCTCAACCCTAAAAAAGGGTTCCCTTCTGAAAAAAGCTAACATATTTCCTGTTCTCTGTTGTCAGTGTAGAGTTATTCCATCCATCTACGTGTCAGCATGCATTCACATTCTCATTTATTTTGCTACAGTAAAGCTATTTACTAGTCGTTCTCTTTGTATCATCATACGTGTAACTTGTGTTGACTTTTTCAACTTTTAGTGACATGAGCTTTCCATAACAATTCCCAAAGCTAAAATGAGAGCCTTCTTATTTTAAGATTTCGGACCTAAAGCATTTTCTTTTTTTACCTTGTTTCAGAGTAAAATCCCTCCTTAAATGGCTACCTACGTAAGCTCTGTGTGGAATGTGATCCCTTTTCTACATACACAGACTCAGGTTGCTTAATATTGATGTCCCATCAAATGGCAAAGGGTTTCAGCCATGTCATTCCATGAGGCCCCAGCTAAAATAACATATTGATTGCTGGCAATTGTTAATACAGGGGCATTGTTGGTTTACAAGTGATGCAACATTATATTCAGTATTTCAGTTGTTATTTTTTACTTACCTGCTGCCATAAAAACAATGAAGCATTTCCCCACTGCTTCTGCTTTGCGTTGATTCTAGCCTGAACTCACTGAATAGAGGTATTCTGGGACTGACTTGGTATGTGCATTGGAAATAAGAATGTGTATCTGTCACTTCACCTTAGAGATAATGCTTTCCCCGTTTTTTTACTCGTCATGTAATTGAAGCAGTCTAATATATTTCCCAAACGTGCCATCCCGACCTTTTATTCTTCCTTTGCCACTTTTTAAATAATTTGTTTAGCTTTGAGTAGTTGTATTATATTCTCTTTTAATTGGTGCTGGTAAATGTGAGCTTTTATATCCTCTGCTGACTGTAGGCGAGACCCTGAAGGAAAAACAGGCCCCCCGCACAGCTCCAAAACAATGCAGTAGCAACAATCGCCTGCGGGAATTTAAGGAGACTGTTAGCAATATGATTCACAGTAGACCAGCACTGCCTCTCCAGTCTTCTCTGGCCTTGGCCGATGGGGTCAGGACAGGAGAAGTGAAAGAACTACGTCCTCCTGGAAGCCTTGCTGTTAATTTCAGAGACTGGGAAATGGAGAATACCAGCAGCGAGTCCAGGTCCCGTTCATCCGGCAAGTACCCTCCGCCCTGGAGACCCAAACGGGAGCCGTTGAACATAGATAGAATTTTTAACAAGGAGAGGAAGCATACAGGTTATGCCCAGCTCAGCCCTTTCTCAGAAGACACAGGTGAGAGTCTGCTTGGATTAGGAAGACTGTAAGTAAATACATAATATGCTTTTAAAAATTTTGTTTGTATTTTTATCGCTAAGTACGCAATTGGTGGTAGAATTGTGATTCTCATACATCTTGTAAGTTAACCAATATTTAACGGTACTTTTGGGTACCCTGTGGTGACTGCATGGAGTTGACAAGCTCCAGCTATGGAGTTGAATTGTGGAGTACTCTGCTAGTTATGTACATCACTATCCTTGTAGGCAGGTACTTCCCACATGTGCATTATTGTACTGAACTTCCCGACCATGTTTAAGACCTCCAACCCAGGACCTTTATTAGATGTTTGGGATACTCATAGTTCTCACAGTCAGGAGGGAATAGGAGGGATGATTTTTGTGGCCACATGGGACATTGTAGATGTCTACGCATAAGCTATTATAGAGTTTCATGCTCCTGCTTTTGTGTTCCTTATCATCCACATTACATTATATTGTTTTAACCAACTATTGCAATATAAACAAATGTGAATTATTAAAAATGATACAAATGTGACAAGTTATTGAAATCCTATGTTATATACATGGTCAGCTTTCTAATGGTGCTCTGAACAAAATGATTTACACCAATTATGGATAATTCTCGGCCCCCCATGCCTCAGATCCATGTCATGAGAAAAAAGTTAAAAAAACATATAGGGGGCAGGGTATGGGATATCAATCAATCAGGCGTTAAGCGCAACTACTCACCCGTATGGGTCTCAAGGTGCTGGTGGGGGGGTTTAGCAGGCACCAGTCCATCAAGGGGGGGGTCGGTCGAAGGGCCAGGTTTTGAGGTTTCTTGCGAAGATGGGGAGCGATGTTGTCTGTCTGAGGTGGAGAGGCAGGGTGTTCCAAGCTCGGGGCGCGAGGAAGGAAAAGGAGCGGCCTCCTGATATGTTCTTTCCGGGGCAGGGGACCACAGAGTAGGAGAACTGGGCAGATCGTAGGGTCCCCTGGGGTGCATGGAATTTGAGTCGGCTGTTCAGGTATGCTGGTCTGGTGTCGTGGAGGGCCTTGTGGCCGTGGGTGAGCATCTTGAAGGTGAATCTAGCTTCAATTGGGAGCCAGTGGAGTGTGCACAGGTTCTGGGAGATGTGGCAGTGTCTTGGCAGGTCGAGGACCAGACTTGCGGCGGCGTTCTGGATGTTCTGTAGCTTGCGGATGAGGTTTTTGTTTATTCCAGGTTAGAGTGCGTTGCCGTAGTCGAGTCTGCTGGTGACCAGGGCATGAGTGACGGTCTTTCTGTGTTTGAGGGGGATCCATTTGAAGGTCTTACGCAGGAGGCGGAGGGTGTGGAAGCAGGAGGACGAGACGGAGTTGATCTGGCGGTCCATTTTGAACTCGGAGTCCAGGATGATTCCCAGGTTGCGTAAGTGGTCCGTGGGGGTGTGCGGGCCTCCGAGGACTGGGGCCACCAGGTGTTGTTCCATGTGTCGGGGTATGGGCCCATGATGAGTACTTCTGTTTTGTTGGTGTTTAGTTGTAGGCAGCTTTTTTTCATCCTTTTGGCGACGGCTTCCATGCCTTCTTGAAAATTGTGTCTGACGGTATTGGGTTCGTTGGATAAGGAGAGGATGAGTTGGGTGTCGTCTGCGTATGACACAATGTTGAGTCTGTAGGTTCTGACAATGGGGGCAAGCGGAGCCATGTAGAAGTTGAAGAGTGTAGGGCTGAGGGAGGACCCCTGGGGGACTCCGCAGGTGGTAGGTGTAGGGTCGGAGAGAAAAGGGGGGAGTCTGACCCGCTGTGTTCTGCCGGAGAGAAAGGAGCAGATCCAGTTGAGGGCCTTGTCTTGGATCCCTGCGCCATGGAGTCTGTGTATTACGGTGCAGTGAGAGACTGTGTCGAACGCCGCTGAGAGGTTGAGGAGGATGAGGGCTGCTGTTTCTCCTTTGTCCAGTAGGGTACGTATGTCGTCTGTTGCAGCGAGGAGGGCGGTTTCCGTACTGTGTTTTTTTCTGAAGCCGGATTGGGAGGAGTCGAGGATGTTGTGCTCTTTGATGAATGTGGCGAGTTGGCTGTTGATGTCTTTCTCAATGACTTTCGCTGGGAACGCGAGCAGGGAGATGGGTCTGTAGTTTTTGAGGTCAGTGGGGTCCACCAAGGGTTTCTTCAGGAGGGGGTTCACCTCAATGTGTTTCCAGTCGTCGGGGAATGTGGCGGTTGCCAGGGAGCGGTTGATGATGTGGCAGAGCATGGGTGCAATGGTGTCGGCGTCTCTGTTGAAAATGTGGTGGGGGCAGGGGTCCGTCGGGGCCCTGGAGTGGATTGACTTCATCGTCTTCAGTGTGTCTTCGGTGGTGAGGGCTGTCCAGTTGTCGATTGCTGGCTTCAGGGTGTCGGGTGGTTGGTGAGGGTTCAGTGTGTTGGTTGTCTTTGTCGAAGTTGTCATAGATGCTCTTGATTTTGTGGTGGAAAAGGGTGCTGAGTTTGTGGCAGAGGCCCTGTGAGGGAGGGATGTCCGTGGAATCGCTGGTGGGTTGGGCAAACGCCTTGATGATGTTGAAGAGTTCTTTGCTGTTGTGTGCGTGAATGGAGATTCTATCTTCAATCGCTTTTTACCTCGTTTTTCTGATGAGTTGGTGGTGGGCGTGGGTGGCGGCTCTGAAATTGTTGTAGGCTTCTGTGGATTTGGTGTTCCTCCAGGCCTTTTCGAGGTGGCGGCAATTGTGTCTGGACTCTCGAAGTTCGGTGGTAAACCATTGGGCTTTCTTGGCGTGGGTGTTGTTGTTTTTCTTGAGGGGGGCTATGATGTTGGCGCTGTCGGAGATCCATCTGTGCAGGGTTCGGGCTGCGGTGTTGGGGTCTTCGTTTTCTGCGATGGTTGGGGTGGAGTTGCTGAGTGATGAGGCTAGCTGGTCATCAGTGATTCTGGTCCACTTTATCCGTGGGAGCAGGTGCAGGTGTCTGTGGATGGTGGGTGTTCTGAGGGTGAAGTGGATGCATCAATGGTCAGTCCATGGGAGTTCGGTGGTGTGGCTGAAGGTGATGGAGTTACCTGTTGTGAAGAGGGGGTGAGGATGTGTCCTGCTGAGTGCGTGGGTTCGGTCACGATCTGGCGGGGTCCAATGTCGTTGAGGTTGTCCAGGAGGGATGTGGTGCTGGGGTCCAGTTGGTTGTCGAGGTGGAAGTTGAGGTCTCCCAGCAGGGTATAATTGGTGGATGCGATGGCATGCGGGGAGATGATGTCCGGGATGGAGCTGGCAAAAAGTCTGCGGGGTCCAGGGGGTTGGTAGATGAGGGTTCCTCAGAGGGTGGTGGTAGGGCTGGCCAGTATCTTGAGATGAAGGTGTTCCATCAGGTCTGTGGGCTCGTCAGGGAGTGTGCTCAGGTGGAGGTTGGATTTGTGGACAACGGCGATTACTCCTCCCTGGCAGGTGGGGCGGTCCTTCCTGGAGATCTTGTATCCTTGGGGAATGGCGATGGCGATGTCCAGTCCTGAGGTGGTGTTGTTCCATGTTTCAGTGAAGAACACTACATCCGGGGTGGTGCTGTCGAGGAGGTCCCAGATTTCTGTGGCGTGTTTGTGGAGGTATCGAACGTTGAGGAAGATGCATTGCAAGGTCTTCGGTTGGGTTGTGGTCTTGCGGGCGGGTTGCGTCGGGTCCGTGGTCATGGCGGTGCTGCAGGTGTGCCAGCAGCGGTGACAGCTGAAGGGTCCGTGGGTGTCGACTGCTGATGCTAGCTTGCAGTTGTTGCGTCCTGGGTTGAGAGCATGGAGTGCCGCTGGGTCGTAGCGTTGGCGTTGAGGTCCAGGGTTCCTGGCGCTGGTCGCGGTCGGTTCACGGACGGGCGCAGACCGGCTTGCCTTTGGCGTGCTCACTGCCCGTGTCCGCTGCGCGGATGTTCAGCGGCTGCCATTAAATAGGGGTCGGGTGGGCTGGACAGGCGGGGAGGGGAGCTGGATTGGGCCGGTCGCGTTGGTCGTGCTGGTGGGGAGGGGCCGTGTGGGCAGCAGCGGCAGGGAATAACAGGCAAAGAGGAAAGAGTGGAAATGAGGCAGTGAAAGGTGCAAGAAAAGTGGGGGAAAGATACAGAAGGAGAGTGAGAGAGGAAGATTAAATCAGTGGATACCAAGTGAAAACGGAGGAAAGACAGAGGGGAAGTGAAAGGGGGAGATTGAAATCAGTAAAAATAATGAGTGAAAACAGAGGAAAGACACAGTGGGGAGTGAAAGGGGAGATTGAAATCAGTAAAAAATGAGTGAAAATGGAGGAGAGACACTGAGGGGGAGTGAAAGGGGGAGATTAAAATCAGTAAAAAAAAAGAGAGAAAACGGAGGAAAGACACAGAAGGAGTGTAAAAGGGGGAGATTGAAATCAGTAAAAAACGAGTGAAAACAGAGGAGACACACAGAGGGGGAGTGAAAGGGGGAAATTGAAATCTGTTAAAAAGAAGTGAAAATTGAGGAGAGACAGAGGGGGAGTGAAAGGGGGAGATTGAAATCAGTAAAAAACAAGAGAAAACGGAGGAAAGACACAGAAGGAGAGTAAAAGGGGGAAATTGAAATCAGTGAAAAACAAGTGAAAATGGAGAGAAAGAGCAGAGTGAGAGAAAGGAGACTGAGGTCCACTGGACCGCCAGGAATGAGTCCCAGGTAAAACCTGTGGGTGGAGAAGGGCCTCGAACACCAGCACTCAAGAGTGCAGAGGCTCGGGGGAAGGCCTCACTTGATGGTGGAGCTGCGAGGGGGGGAGAGCAATTTCACTGACATTGAGTCAGTGGGCTTGCTCGCCTGTCCCAGCATCGGCTGCCATTTAGTAGGGGTCGGGGAGGGCTGGACAGCTGGGAGGCGGGAGCGTGGAGGGGAGATGGATTGGGCAGGTCACATTGGTCGTGCTGGGGGGTAGGGGCCAGGGAGCAGCATCGGCAGGGAATAACAGGCAGAAAAGGCAAAAGAGAGGAAAGAGTGGAAATGAGGCAGTGAAAGGTGCAAGAAAAGTGGGGGAAAGACAGAAGGAGAGTGAGAGGGAAGGATCAAATCAGTGGAAAATGAGTGAAAACGGAGGAAAGACAGAGGGGGAGTGAAAGGGGGAGATTGAAATCAGTAAAGAAAAACAAGTGAAAACGGAGGAAAGTCACAGAAGGAGAGTAAAAGGAGAGATTGAAATCAGTAAAAAATGAGTGGAAACAGGAGAGACACAGAGGGGGAGAGAAAGGGGGAGATTGAAATCTGTTAAAAACTAGTGAAAACGGAGGAGAGACACATAGGGGGAGTGAAAGGGGGAGATTGAAATCAGTAAAAAATGAGTGAAAATGGAGGAGAGACACAGAGGGGGAGTGAAAGGGGGAGATTGAAATCAGTAAAAAAACGAGTGAAAACGGCAGAGAGACACAAAGGGGAAGTGAAAGGGGGAGATTGAAATCAATAAAAAAACAAGTGAATAGGGAGAGAAAGAGCAGAGCGAGAGAAAGGAGACAGAGGTCCACTGGACCACCAGGGATGAGGCGCAGGTAAAACCTGCGGGTGGAGGAGGGCCGCGAACACCAACACTCAAGAGTGCAGGGGCTCGGAGGAAGGCCTCACTTAATGGTGGAGCTGCGAGGGGAGGAGAGCAATTTCACTGACAATGATTCAGTGGGCTTGCTCGCCTGTCCCCCCAGCGGCCGTCATTAAGTAGGGGTCAGGGAGGGCTTGACGGCTGGGAGGCGGGGAGGGGAGCTAGATTAGGCCGGTAGCATTGGTCCTGCTGGGGGGAGGGGCCAGCAGCGGCAGGGAATAACAGGCAGAAAAGGCAAAAGAGAGGAAAGAGTAGAAATGAGGCAGTGAAAGTTGCAAGAAAAGTGGGGGAAAGACACAGAAGGAGAGTGAGAGGGGAAGATTAAATCAGTGGAAAACGACCGAAAACAGAGGAAAGACAGAGGGGGAGTGAAAGGGGGAGATTGAAATCAGCAAAAAAACGAGTAAAAACGGAGGAAAGACACAGAGGAGGAGTGGAAGGGGGAGTTTGAAATCAGTCAAAAACGAGTGAAAACGGAATAGAGACAGAGGGGGAGCGGAAGATTAAAATCAGTCAAAAATCGATAGAAAACGGAGGAAAGACACAGAAGGAGAGTAAAAGGGGGAGATTTAAATCAGTAAAAGCAAGTGAAAATGGAGAAGAGACACAGAGGGGGAGATTGAAATCTGTAAAAAACGAGTGAAAACGGAGGAGAGACAGAAAGGGGGAGTGAAAGGGGGAGATTGAAATCTGTAAAAAAAACAAGAGCAAACAGAGGAAAGACACAGAAGGAGAGTAAAAGCGGGAAATTGAAATCAGTGAAAAACAAGTGAAAATGGATAGAAAGAGCAGAGAGGGAGAAGAAATCCACTGGACCACCAGGCGATGAGGCGCAGGTAAAACCTCTAAGTGGAGGAGGGCCCCGAATACCAGCACTCGAGAGTGAAGGGGCTCGGGGGAAGGCCTCACTTGATGGTGGAGCTGCGAGGGGGGAGAGCAATTTCACTGACAATGAGTCAGTGGTCTTGCTCCTGCCCGAGGCCTGGTGGGGGCTCCTAGATGGACCCCCATGTGGCCAAATATATATATATATATATATATATATATATATATATATCCTACTGGCGATAGCCAGTAGGTATATATAGTTAGGATTGTTTTCCATAGGGAAATCGCAACATTCTATTGGTAATATAATGCATATTTAAATAACGAAGCAAACCACATTCACTGGATGATGTCATCAGTGATGTCATCAGTGATGTCATTTGAGATGTCATCAGTGATGTCACTGACCATGTCATCATCAGCAGTGGATTGCGGGTGCGCGAAATATAGTTAGTGCAACTAACTATATAGGAGCAATTTCATTGGTTTTGTATGAGTAAAATGTCCAGCTAACTATAACACCACTAAAACTTATAGTTTTTTGAGTGAATTTCAAAGGTTTTTTTAAATGCTAATTCCTAACTATATAATTCCTGAAACCTATGGTTTTTTCAGTGAATTTCAAAGGTTTTTTTAAATGCGAATTCCTAACTATATAAGGCCTGAAACCTATGGTTTTTTCAGTGAATTTCAAAGGTTTTTTAAATGCTAATTCCTAACTATATAAGGCCTGAAACCTATGGTTTTTTCAGTGAATTTCAAAGGTTTTTTAAATGCTAATTCCTAACTATATAAGGCCTGAAACCTATGGTTTTTTCAGTGTTTTAAAAAAAATTGATTGGTTAACTGGCTTATTAAGTGTATCTTAGTGAATACATATATTAGCGAGTAATGTTTAAATATTTAAATATATGCATGAGTGATGTAATATGTGACGTCATCAGCAGTGCATTGCAGACGTGCAAGTTATAGTGAGTTCAACTAACTATAACGTGGGAATTTCAATGGTTTTATGCAAGTAAAATTTCCAGCTAACTATAACTTGTGTGAAACCTATGGTTTTTCAGTGAATTTCAAAGGTTTTTTAAATGCTAATTATTAACTATAACTGGTGTGTAACCTATGGTTTTTTCAGTGAATATATATATATATATATATAAAATTTCTATGGCAAAATGAAACCCCTCATTTTGTTCCTTTTCAAATTAAATGTATTAAGTGTTACCACTTTATTCCAATCAAGATGACTTCAGGTGTGCCATACATTTGTCATAAGTAAGACTGTTAGCATTCTAGTTGTTCTTTAGAACACTCTGGGACATTCTGTCACTGGGCTATAGTTGGGCTACATCTGGCTGATATTTGGGCTACATTTGGGCTCTTTTGTCTCTGGTGGCCATCTTGGGAGACTGCATATCAGAATTTTTTTAATGAAATATAAGAGGATTTGAGAAGTCACTCAAAATGTGCCCTAATGTTTCTTTCTTCAGCACTAATCATAATTTCTATGGCAAAATGAACCCCCTCATTTTGTTCCTTTGCAAATTAAATGTTTTAAGTGTTAACACTTTATTCCAATCAAGATGACTTCAGGTGTGCCATACTTTTGTCATAAGTAAGACTGTTAGCGCTCTAGTTGTTCTTTAGAACACTCTGGGACATTCTGTCATTGGGCTATAGTTGGGCTACATCTGGCTGATATTTGGGCTACATTTGTTTTTTTTGTCTCTGGTGGCCATCTTTGGGCTACATTGGGCTACATTTGGGCTCTAACATATATATAGCCCAATGTAGCCCAATATATATTTTTTCAAAGTTAATTTTCGTAAAAACCACTGGAGCACATATCTTGAGACATAGCAAAGGCACATCAGGCTACCAGTCCCTACAATTTTGCCAAGTTTGGTGGAAAACCATTCAGCCGTTCGGGCTAAAAGTGAGTCCAACCGCCCAATGGAAATTAACATGGGGAAAACACGTTTTGGGACCCCCCTTTTATCTCGGCCCCCGCTTGACGAATCCCCCCCCAAACTTTCAGGGAAGGGGCGGAGCGCCGCGAGGCAAAGTTAAGGAAAATTTCAGGAAGATTCCTCAACCGGCGCCAAAGTTATTCCCAATAGAATGTTGCGATTTCCCTATGGAAAACAATCCTAACTATATATACCTACTGGCTATCGCCAGTAGGTAATATATATATATATATATAAGACAAGGGGTACAGAAGAGAGACATATTCCCTGGAAGAGAAAAAATGTAACTGATCCGTATATAAGATTGTCTTATACCGTTTAATTGATAGATCATCATTATCATTTATATAGATAACAACAACTCTGCATTTAGCTTCACTGTAAATATCATCACATGATTTTTTGTATTTGCTCATTTTTTTATATAGCACTTAGCTCTTTATTTGTATATAAAATCTGGAGTGAGCTCTTTGTGACAACTGGGCTCAGTTGTCATAGGTAAAATATGAATTTATTCAGCGAATTTTATTGCACTTGGAGAAAATAATACCAAATCACTTTTGCATAATAGGTTTAATGGAACTTAAGCATTTATGCTGCTATAATTTGTATTTCAATTTCTAGCAATTTTTTATGTGTATATAGATATTGCAAATAATAGATGATGGTTCTGTGTATATATGTATATATATATTTTTTTACATTTATATCAGGTGTAAATAATGATTAAATTACTGTATAATATATGTAAATATGGGAATTGTATATAATGGAAATATACAGGCCACATCAATTTAATCTTGCGAATTTGCACAAATTCAGTCCATGTTTACCGCATATGCATTTATGCAGTTATATCGTATGCCAACATATAATGCATCTTTGAATATAAATCTTATTTATCCATATGTGCTGATTAGACAGAAAGGAAAGAGCCACTCGATTTGTATGTTTAAGTATATCTTCACTTTTTATTAATCACGTGGTGTGCTTCGCAAAGAGGATGAAAAAAATGAGTACTTAAAGGTCTCTGTAAACAATATACCGTTATGTGATCAAGGGTAGTCCTTACCCGAAACGCGTCATGCCAGAGGGAGAATCAAGGGGATAATAAACTGACCTGGTGTACTGGATAAGCTGTGTGGCGGTCTTTGTGTCCTGCATGCCGTACCTGGAGAAGCAGGAAGGAGTGAAATATATATATATATATATATATATATATATATATATATATATATATATATATATATACACATAAATTACCTAGGTAGGTAGTTATAGTTAGGACCTATTTTCCATAGAGGAAATCCGCAACATTCTATTTGGAATAACTTTGGTGCCAGGCAACAAATCTTAGCAACATTTTCAAAACTGGTGGGGGGCTCCGGTCTGCTCCTATCCTGAAAGTCTTGGGCTGATTCGTGACGTGGGGGCTGAGAAAAAAGGGGGGTCCCAAAACGTGTTTTCCCCATGCAATTTTCCATGAGTACCGTTCATTGCGGCTACAGCCATACGGCTGAATGGAATTACACCAAATTTGGCAAAGTTGTAGTCCTTGTTTCAGACTCGTGCCTTTTGCTTATATGGTGTAAATATGTTCAGTAGTTCCTGAGAAAATTACAATTAAAAGTACATAAATATCTATGGCCTCGGTGGATCTGCGCATCTTGCGCGGATTATAAGCGCACCGTACCAATCACGCGCAGAATGTTATTTGGCTGTCAAGTGGTTGTCAACATTCGAAACCAGGAAGTGTTGGCAGCCATTTTGTGCCTCGGTAGAAGCAAGGATCTAGAAATTAGTGGAACAAGTGTTTAAAACGTATAAAGGAGGCAGGTAAAAAATAATTTGACCCTCTAGACCTGCTTAGGGGGTCCCCAAAAAGATTTTTTGGGGGAAAAACAGAAAAATGTGCACTGGGTGCATGGATGCGCCGTAATAAAAAAAAAAAAAACAAGCGCGGGCTCCTGTGCTTGTTTAAAAATTAGCTACGTGGGAAGGAGAAATCCCGGGGTCTAAAATCCGCTCCTATCCTGAAAGTCTTGGGCTGATTCGTGAAGCGGGGGCTGAGAAAAAAGGGGGGTCCCAAAACGTGTTTTCCTCATGCAATTTTCCATAGGAATCATTCATAAAGGCTACAGCCCGAATGGCTGAACGGAATTACACCAAATTTGCAAAGTGGTAGTCCTTGGTTCATACTCGTGCCTTTTGCTTAAATGGTGTAAATCTGTTCAGTAGTTCCTGAGAAAATTACAAATGAATATATATATATCTATGACCTCAACGGATCCGCGCACTCTGAGCGCGCCGTCCCGATCACGAGCTGAATGCTAATTGGCTATCAAGTTGTTAATATTCGAAACCACAAATTGTTGGCAGCCATTTTCTGCGTCGGTAGAAGCGAGGATCTAGAAAATAATGGGACAAGTGTTCAAAACGTATAAAGGGGGCATGTAAGAAATATTTTGATCATCTAGACCCCTAGGGTCCAAAAAAAGAATATTGTGGGAGAAATGTGCGTTGGGTGCATGGATCCGCCGTAAAAAAATAAAAACAAAGCGGGGGCTTCTGTGCTTGTTTAAAAATTAGCTACCTGGGAGGGCCAAATCCCGGGGTCTAAAATATTACATTTGATGGGGGTCCAGAGGGGCCTTGTAGCCCGGGGACCGCCATTCCTCAGTGCTGCAAAATAAATGGGTGAGGGACCTCGAAGGTTCGTCTAAGCCCGAGGATTACCACTCTCTGGGGCTTTTTATATTTTGAGAGGGGTCAAAAGTCTTGGGGAACACCACCCCCCAGGAGCGGCTCTTGCTGTGTCTCGAGGTGTCTACCCCCTGGATACTGCTGTTTGGTATGGCAGGGCAGGAGTCAAGGTACCCGTTGTCATAGCAAACTTGAGGGCATATTAACAAGTGCCATTTTGCCGCAATTTTGTAAAAAAAGCCAAAAATGCGGTGAAAATTATATTGCCTTATTTACTAGGTGACGCTAAGATGCATTAATGCATGTTAGCAGCCGGTTTGGTAAGGGCTCGCCTCGTATCTCCAATGAGTTGCAATGTAGGTGTTCTCAGTGGCAAGGTAGGTGTTTCTATGAGAATATTAAAAGGAAGTGGGAGGTATGACAATAGCGTTGTATTTACAAGGCGGCCCTGGATTTGAGGACCGATAGGAAAACACTTGCTAATTGCAGTTTATGTCGGACCCTAACATCTGTTCTGAATTAGACTTAAGCATGTTTAATATGCGAGTTGGATTGATATGTTGAGTCCACAGTCTTATATTAATAAGCTTTTCACTTGCGAACATAAATTATCGCTGTATTTCTCGCGATATTGGGGGCATATTTACAAGGACAGCGTTATAAATATCGTCGCTTTAGAGTTAGGAAAGTGTTGTTAAAGTGGTCATAATGGCTTAATAGGCTTTTGAGAATTCGTGAGAATTCCAATAGAAGCCCAGGTTTACACCAGAACATGTTAACACTGTCCTTCATAATATGCCCCCAAGTGTGCTATGGCAGGGCGAGAGCCTCGGCTTTCACTCTTGCATAGCAAGCAGCAATGTTGAAAAAATCTTCCGGTAAGAAAACAAAGGATTTTGAAGTCCATTATCGCCATTTTAGTTGTAGTTTACTGCCGTTAAAGCAGCAACAATTTTAACGCCGTCCTTGTAAATATGCCCCTAAGTTTTGTAATGTCGACAATCCCGTCTCCTATTTAAATAGGTAGTAAGTATTTAGTGAAGTGGCGCAAGGGGCTTGTATATGTGCTATACAGTGTTCCTCTCTGCTACGTGAAGGATCCTGGGTAAATATAACGGTTTCTGTACAGCCAGTACCTTTCAACCCTACCCCCAAACTGCTTACTGCCTGTTACCATAGTAACAGTTCATGGAACACTTAAGTGAGCACACAGGTCACAAGTTCACCACACAATGTTGCTAATCCGAACAGTTAATGTGCCGAAGTTTTTCAAATTTTCTATTGGAACCGTTAATCGCAGCTACTGACTCTGGTAAAGAGCTGGTAAAGAGTTAGCCTCAGTATTATACTTCTAGTTATAAACATAATTTCTATTTTTAATTGTTTAATGTTTTCTAAGCATATGATTATCACACTATATAATAGTGAAATGTCAGAAAAAGAAGACGTATATGCTTTTTTAAAAATTAACTTTTATTAAAACAACAATAAATAACTAGAAACGTAATTTTAAGATAACAATATAATAAATAACTAGAAACATAACTTTAACATAACAATATAATAAACAAAATGTGAAATGGACTCTAATAGAAGGAGGGTAGGTAAGCTGCAAAACAAAAATTAAAATAAGTGTTTAAAATTAGATCGATGTCACTGAATGAGGTCAAAGATCACAAATTAAGGTAACACTTGGCAATATTTGTTAATTTGCACATCTGTAGTCTGCCTGATACATTCCATCTCTCTTATAGGCCAGCGTTAAAGAGGTGTCTGTACGGAAGTGCCTACTGCGTCAGATTTACAATATGGACCAACAGGTCTTTAAAATGATTCAGAGATGAGACCGAATTAGGTGAGAGATCACGTCATTATGCAGAACAATATTGTTTATTTTGAACGCATTTAATCGGAGGCATTGTGTATCTAGGCCGCTATGCTTACCTTGTATAAACATTGTGGCGAACAGAGTTCACAACTTGAACTCTGCTTTCGTTCTACACTGCAGACTGTATTAAATTCAGCCTTGATTTTTTTATCGGCAGAGTGGACAGCAGCGTCCATGACTTTAAAAGAGAAAGAGAAACAATGTGAGACAGAGAGTGAGAGAGAAAGAGAGAAAAAACAACATTAAAAGTGTGAGAGAGAGAAAGTAATAGATGGAGCAGGAGAGGTAATGTTAATAATGGAGAAAATCTTCGTAGCTCCCCTTTTTGCCTCCGTTGTGTGTCCAAGCACGTGCCGGTTCATAGTGCACCCTCAAGTTTAGTGATCTAAAAGATAGTATAGAGTTAGTAATAGCAGAGTACATACAACTGCACAAGTATATTTCTGCTTATGTCTTTGCACACTCAGGATCCTGTATTTCATCAACTTCCACTGCAAGGAGGTATCTGTGCGCTCGTTTTCTCCCAAAGTACTATACCCCATGCACTCCCACGGCATAGCGGTGAGTTCTCATTACTGCGTACCCAGGCTGTTGCACCCCATTGACTCACAGAGTCCGGAGGTGAGTGCCTTTTCTTGCGCACTCAGGGGAAGATTTACAAGCTCCTTGTGCCACTTTTGCGCCACTTTTCCCATGTTAAAAGTGACGCAAAAGTGGCGCAAAGGGCTTGTAAATCTGCCCCTCATACTGTTGCAACCTATGTATTCTCACTGCCCGGAGGTAATTGTACATTCCTATGCAGTCAAGCTGCTGCACACTGCCCACTCTCTCCGCCCACAGGTGACTTGTCTTTGCTTCGGAAACAAGCTTCTTTGCTCACCTTATGCCATTGGCGTGATTCAAGGAGGGTGCACCACGTGTTGAAGCAGCCTTCTCAGACGTTGTTATGATGGCCACGCATCATCACAGAATCCTCGAACGTTGAGCTTTGGAGGTGTTGGTGTCTTACAGGTTGTGAAACACAACCTGTAAGATAAAAAGGAAGTTAATATGTGCGCCATTTCTTTATCAAAGGAGAGAGGAAGTGAAAGAGTGACTGAAAAGAATATTCGCAGCTCACCTTTCTGTCACCGGTGTGTCTTTCACCACGTGCCGGGGCATAATGCACCCTGAAGCTTTACATCTAAAAGATAGTAAAAGAAAGAAGTCATGATTGTTAATTGTTACTATCTTAATGTGGAGTAGAATTACATCACCCTTTCACACACCTTCCTTCCCACATTTCAAGTCAAGTCAAGTCAAAGAATCTTTATTCGGTGATTAAAAAACACCATAAAAGCACACTCATATATACATAATAAAAAATCATTAAACATTTCAAGGTTCTTTGTACAGTGAATTTGCAAAACATAAATATAACAATTTAATCCTATTTAACGCTTAAAGGTTAAGATAAAAACAATTCAGACTTCTCCTTTGGTGAGCCTTAAGCGCAATGCTACCTTAATAAAATTCATGATGCTACACAGTATTAATGGTTCCGCAGCTTTCTGTAAAAATACTAGTGCCTCCCTAGCGTGGACCAAGTTAGCTTTCTTCAAGAGGTTTACCAGGTATCTGCGTCTGGGCATTGAGTAAAAGGGGCAGAGTAAAACAAAGTGAAGGGAGTCCTGCGGAGACCTGTTGTCGCAGCCGCAGGGCCCCTTCTCTTCTATTGATGTAGCAAATCCCGCTGGTGATGCCAACATAAATGGGAGTAGGTTTAATCTGAAACGGCACATCGAGAACCTATCCTGTGCATTATACATAAGGTACAAGTATGGCTCCATACCATCCACACTCTTCACTAGGTGATGGGCCCTCACTGTCTTTTTACACCCTTCAGCCTCATCTCTGCGTAGGTTTTTCCGCTCAAGAAAAATTCTCCCAACATGCAGTTTATTCTGGGCTACAATGGTTGTAGGATGAATAAAAAGGTTCCCAAAACCTAGCTCCTCGAGGGTTTTCTTCACATAAAGGAGCCAGGGGATACGCATACACTTGTCCCTCTCTAAACAGTCCGATAGGATTTCTCTACTCAGTGCCGCATCAGGGTTGACCCAAATTTTTAACCAAGCAATAATGGGCCTCAATTTTATCAGATCTTCAATATATGGTCTCCCTAACTCCCTATGGGCGATCAAACCAGCAGTACTTTGTGGTACCCTCAAGAGTGATTTCAGATATTTATTTTCTTCTCGTTGGATACTAGTGGTATTGACAAAGCCCCATACTTCTGCCCCATAGATTACCTTGGAGCATGATACAGAGCTATACAGATTTAGCACCTGTTCCGGGGACCATCTCCCTAGCCTCCTGCCATAGCTAGCAATTGCCCCGTTAGATGCAATCATTTTACCACATCGTTACTCCACCAAGGTATCAAACCGCAGGGCACCATCAAATGTTACACCAAGATAGGGAAATGTTTTAACCTCTTCCACGATGTGGCTCCCTATTGTATATGTGTATTTAGCAGTGGTTTTTTTCCCCGCCACGAGCACATAAGATTTACTCAAATTAACAGAAAGGTCCAAGTCACCCATGAACTTAACAAATCCATCAATCAGGGTTTGTAAGCTCCTTGGTGTGCGTGCGATCAGTACCGCGTCATCTGCATAAAGCAGAACAGGAATGTGACGCGACCCAACCCTTGGGCAATCTGCCTTTAGCCTTTAGACCTAACAAAAACTGCTCCAGATTATTTATGTAAAGGGAAAACAAAAAGGGAGCAAGAATGCAGCCTTGTCTGACTCCACTCATACAAGGAAAAGAACTAGTCAGTCCCCCCTCCCTATTAAAACGGACCTTAGCGGTGGTATCGCTATGCAGTTCCCTCAATATATTAATTAAACCACTCTCTATCCCCATACTAAACATCATGCCCCACAATTTTTCCCTATTGACATGATCGAATGCTGCTGCCAGGTCCATGAAACCCATATAAACGGATTCATCGCTAGCCATAGTATACTTGGCAGTCAGCATATAGAGGTTCAGGCACTGGTCACTAGTGGACCTCCCTGCCCTGAATCCGTATTGAGTGTCCGAGAGGATGTTATTTTCCTCGGTCCACTCAGACAGTCTATTAAGAATTGCCCTCCCCAGAAGTTTTGCCGACACGTCAATCAGGGAAATCGGGCGGTAGCACTTTGGGTCATCCCTGTTGCCCTTTTTGAAAATCGGCACAATTACTGCCGTGGACCAAGACGGAGGTAGGCCATAGATAATGGCAGTATTAATAACCCTTGTCATTAGGGGAGCCCAGAGTTCAATGTTACTCAGGAACAGATCTGGGGGGATTCCATCAGGCCCCGGCGCTTTATTTTTAGACAGGCCCTCAATCCCTGCAGTGATCTCCTTGATGGAGAATTCTACCAATGAAGCCTCAGTTGGATTGGTCGGTAGCTCTACGGCAGAACCAGGCTCGTGATTATATAGGCTCCTATAATGGGTAACCCACTGCTCTGGGAGAATGTTGGCCCCTAAATCCGGAGTATCTTTTTCCTGGAAAGTTGGGTTATTAATTATTTTCCAGAAACCTGCTAGATCCTTTCTTTCCCCTGCTTCTCGTAAATCTGCCCACGCTTCCGCCTGCAAGGCGAGTTTCCTCCTCTTGATCTCCTTTTTATACCTTTCTCTGCACTCCTTAACTTTGTAGGGAACCCTTGGTTTAGTTTTAAGGCAGCTTTTCAGCTCTCTTAAAGCTTTGGAGCAATCTTTGTTGAACCATCGGGGATTCCCGTGGTTCGTGAGTGGCATACTGGTCTTGAGTAGGCCATCGACCAGATTAGCAATCTGGTCGAAAGCTTCCATAATCCTTGATCCCTGGACTTCTATGTCCAGACAATCATTAATTGCAAGCTTGCCTGCATCCACCAGGCCCCTATAAAACTTTTCCCCATCTATTTTAGCCCATTTTATTCTCCTGCCCTGGTCTGTTGCTCTCTCTGTAAAGGTGCGTTGAACTCTATTACTTAGACCCGCCCTGTATCTCAGCTCCAAGACAAGAGGATTATGGTCGCTGAAGCCGCTCCAATCTATCCCTACACTGGTTACCTTATGAGTTAGTGACCTTGAAACCAGAATGTAATCTATGAAGGAAGAGCAACCTCTACCCTTAAATGTAGGTGGCAATGTGCCATCCTCCTGCGTCCCTACCATGCTAATGGTGTGTTCAAGGTCATACTTAAGCCGTAACGTTCTAAAAGCTAAACCTAACGGCGTATGAGAGAAGTGCGGTCCCTTCTCTATGGGGCATCGGGACCAATCTGTATTTATTTGGACCAGTACTGGGCACAAGTGGCAATTATAATCTCCTTCCTACATTTAAAAAACAACTATTTGTATAGTTCCGAAATGTTTAATAGGCTTCGATTTTTGTACAATTACTATAGTAGTAATGTTTTTTATCCAGTTGTGAAAGCCAGTGGTGCGCAGTGATACACGTGGTTTTGATAATCACAAGCGACGGACATTGACTGATTATAAAAACTTTCCTGCTATTGGGAAAAAAAATACAAATGCAATAAGATACGGTATATACGACTGCGTATGCCTAAATCGCTGCGTCGCCTTTTTGTATCCAGTCTGCTGCACCACATCTACTCTCTCCGCTGCGCACCCAGGCCTCACTGCTTACCTTTTTGTGGACAGAGCACCTTCTACATCATGCAGTCCCGCTCTGCCACCAAGAAGTTTCACATATGGTGCTGAGTCTTGATATCGCTATGGCTAAGGACATACTCATGCTCCCATCTTCATCACAGGTTCCTCACCTGCTCAGTCCCTGCGGTACCACTAACTCAGTGACTAAAGAGGCCATGCACGTGGTAGTTGGCCCCCCTGTTCGGTGGTTCGGGCCTACATGAGGCGTCCGAACCACTAGGACGGGCCATCCCAGCGTTTGCGATGAGAGCAACTCTAAAATGGCGTAGAGCACGTGCGCCCCGTCTTTTTATTGGTAGCGTCACGTGTGTAGTGACGTATGTGCTGGATGGGTGTGGTTGCATACCAGGCATGAGGGAGTGTGTGTGTGCCGTTCTGACAACTAGACCTGAAACTAAGAAATCACTACAATGGAAATCTGGGCCATGTAGCTTTCTTGTGTTTTCCTGGAAGCGTAAACGGAGTGGGCTGGACTAACGTATGCCAGTGTTGCGCGAGGCTGTGAACGAATACTCCAGAGCTATGGGCGTGGTTCCGTCGTGAGCTATATGAAAAAACTACTGATTTGGGTGTCCGTGTTGTAGTGCTGCTTTCACCCGGGTCTTACACGCAAATGTGTCATTATGTCTGTAAAGTCCCACAATATGGCGAACATGGAAGGTACGGGGTATCACTGACCCTATATTCATCAATAGATGCACGCATAAAAGATGGTGGACATGACGCATTTCTGCGAATATGAATGTTTGTTGTACATTCAGTGGGGTGTTGTAGCTGTAGTAATACAGGGCTGTGAAAGGTTTAGGTTGCAGTTTTTGGCACATGAAGGACAGATAATATATATACGTATGTGGTCATTCAGATACACTGTCGAACTTGGTGCTGGAAATCAATGTTCGAGGCTCGGAGTCGCGTCCACATCCTGTTATTGTAGAGTAATGACGTAATCAACGCCTGCCTGAAAATGTACTGTGAATACGGTGGTCATGTAAATTGTTGATATAGTTTTGGGTCGACTTCGCGCTATATAAATAGCCAAAAAAAGTTTTTTTAAATAAAAAGAAATAGTACACATTTATAAATTGACTATGCAGTTTCTTTGCAGTATTGTAATGATCGACTTTGTACGTTTGTATTTGTAGAATGAGCGAGAGAAAGTTATATAATCGAAGTTTTTGTTATTGGCAGAGGTAAGATGGTTACATACGCTGTTTACAGCACAATATAATGTGGTAGGGCACAGGAGCAGCATTTTACAAACATAATAAGTACACAGACACAGATAGATAGTTGAAGTGGGTACGGGCACGTGTGCTCGAGTCTATTTTATTACGTTGCTGTTGGTAACAAATAGAATAGTAATCATGATATCATACACAGATATTCAATCATAAACGGTTTATGACCTCTGCTGTACAAATGTAGGAGCACTATACGTGAAATAATACATCGAAGATTCTATCGTGAAGGGTTCATGAGTTTTGGTGCTCTAAGGTAGGGTCGCTTTGTGTAGAGCCTGAGATGATGCGTGGTTCAGGCAGAACGCACTTGTAAGAATGTCTTTTGGCAACTGAATTTTGCCTTAATAAGGCCGCATGGCGATTATTTATGGTGCACTGAGTTAGTGGCACGTCTGGTGCTCAGTGTGTGCTCACCCTGCGATGATGCGTGGTTCGAGCGGTCTGTACTCAAAGCATTGAGTGTTGCATACTGGACTGCATGAACTTTGAGGGGTAAAAAACTACCATCAATGGTTATCAATTGCTCTGCAAACTAGGTCTACTGGTTGCTCCCCATAACAAATTAAACAATTGCATTTCACGCAGTGCATTCTAAGTTTCTCAAAATGAGGACGTATGTCTGGTGGCGATGTTGAAGGTGATGCCCCAGTGGTACTTGGTATTGCCGGTGGTGGAGGTACATTTTGGCATTGTTCTACATTCTTTGTGAACATAGTTCACAGGATGCAGGGATTAAAGGTGCTTGCCCATACTAGCAGTGCCACATGAGTATTTTTTGTCTGTGCCTTAAATAAATCAAGTCTAGATTCCCTACTATCTGTAGTGTAGATACAAAGCTGAATTCAAGTTGTGAACCCTACTGTCCGCAGTGTACATCGAAGCTACTAGTCAGCCCAGTTATAGAAGAATACTTTTTTTCACTTATTTTAACAAGATCTGAATACATACAGTATAATTGTCTCTGCATTAAGTAAATCAAGGCTGAATTCCCTACTGTCTATAGTGTAGAAGCACAGCGGAATTCAAGTTGTAAACCCTGCTGTTCGCAGTGTAAATCTTAGGGTGAACTGCATCATCTGTAATCATGATTGAAATGAAAAATAGAACATGTATAGAAATAATACATTGTTGAAATATGTATGTTTCAGGGAAATTATAGTTCAAATTGTGACCTGTGCTGTCCTTAGTGTAGACTGACATTACGTGTGTCTTTGCACTTGCAGCGCGAATTTTATTATTCAACAATATCTATAAGTGATATAAAAGAAGTTTTTGAAGGAAGCATACTAAAGGGGGATATTGTATATGTTTGATAGGTGTTATACTTAGTTTGGTTTGCAATGATTAAGTGGTACCTCAAACAAGGTTCTGTGGAGCCTGCGATGATGCGTGTTCCGTGAAGGCTGTACTGATAGTAATATTTTTTGTCTTGTGAATTCAGTCTTAGTAACGCCACGTGACAATAATTTTTCGTGCACTGAGTTACTAGTACCTTTGGCGCTTAGCGTGTACTTATCCTGCGATGATGCGTGGTCGGGGGGGGCACAGTAATTGGAGTAATGTGTTTTGTCGATTGGATTCTGCTTGAATTCCATTTAAACGGGACAGTATGTCTCACTGTGACATAAAACTGTTCACTCTTCTTTGCGATGATCTATGGTGCACTGAGTTAGTAGTATCTTTGGCGCTGAGCTTGTACGTATCCTGCGATAATGCGTAGTGAAGGATGGCTGCACTGGGAGCAATGTTTTTTGCCTAGTGAATTCTGCCTTAATAATGCTACGGGGAGATGACTTGTGGTGCAGTGAGTTAGTGGTACCGAAAGAACTCAGTGTGTGAACACCCTGTGATGATTCTTGTTTCGGGGGGTCACAGTGGTATAATGTCTCTTGTCTACTGGAATGCGTCATGTACAATCGTCATTCCACCTGAATCGTGAGCCCCCACAATGTAGATCGAAGGCAGTAGTCATCACTGACTTCAAGAATTTTTTTCTGTCGTATATTTTAACAAAATCTAAGGACATAATGTACAATTATCTCTACCTTAAAAAAATCAAGACTAAATTTCCTGCTGTTCGTAGTATAGATTCAAAGCTGAATTCAAGTTGTAAACTGTACCGCACTGTAGATCGAAGGCAGTAGTCAGCAGAGATATCGACAAATGATTTTTGTCACTTATTTTAACAAAATCAGAACACATACAGTACAATTGTCTCTGCATTAAATAAATCAAGGTTGAATTCCTTACTGTCTGTAGTGTGCATGTAAAGCTGAATTCAGTTGTGCACCCTGTTGTCTGCAGTGTAGATCGAAGGCAGTAGTTGATGCAGACATCGAGGAATGCTTTTTTTGTCACATACTTTAACAACATCGGAGGACACAGTACAATTGTCTCTGCCTTAAATAAATCGAGACTGAATTCAATGTTGTCTGTAGAGCTGATGCGCTTCTGGTATCAAGTGGTGAACTCTGTTGATCGCAGTGTACATTTGAAAGCAGTAGTCAGTATAGCTATTGAGGAATGTTTTTTGTGGCATCTTTTAACAAAATTGTCTCTGCCTTACATAAATCAAGGCTAACTTGAATGCTGTCCGTAGTGTAGATGGAAAGCTGAATTCAAGTTGTGAACCCTGCTTTCCGCAGTGTAGATCGAAGGCAGTAGTTGACACAGACATCGAGGAATGCTTTTTGTCACTTATTTTAACAAAATCTGAAGACATATAATACAATTGTCTCTGCATTAAATAAATCAAGGCTGAATTTCCTACTGTCCATACTTTAACAAAATCTGAGGACATAGTACAATTGTCTCTGCCTTAAATAAATCGAGACTGAATTCAATGTTGTCTGTTGTGCTGATGCGCAACTAGTATCAACTTGTAAACTTTACTGACCGCACTGTAGATCGAAGGCAGTAGTCAGCTCAGAAATCGACGAAGAATTTTTGTCACTTATTTTAACAAAGTCTGAGAACATAGAGTAGAATTGTCTTTGCCTTACATAAATCAAGGCTAACTTCAATGCTGTCCGTAGTGTAGATCCAAAGCTGAATTCAAGTTGTGAACCCTGCTGTCCACAGTGTAGATCGAAGGCAGTAGTTGATACAGATATAAGTCCGCGGTGCTGTAGCGCTGAGTTCGCAATGGGCCTGTATCGAGGAGGCACGTGTTCATGGCGGCAGCCAAGTGGCAGGGTGAGGACCTTCGCTGTGGCAGAGTCTTTTCTCTTTGCAGAAGTGAACCACGCCCAAGGCGTAGGCTAAATATTTATACTCTTACGCTGGAGTTGCGTACGTGGGACCATCCCACTCCTCTTCTGCTTCAAGGGGGGGGAGACAACACAGCTACATGACCGAGATATTCCCCAGAGTCTGAGATAATATGGTTGCGTCCACTGTGCAGTACACTACAGGTATCAATACTATATTTTCACATGGAAAAGTTTTTTTTTTCTATAGTGAGTTGCTATAGCATATCACCGGTACACTTGGGATTCTGTAAATTATTGTTGATGTGAGAATTTACTCCCTTATACATAGTTGGTTGCCACATCTTTGAACATTCAGCTATTGTGTGTTTGAGAGGTTATGGTATCTTGGGAAGGTCCGTTGTCCTGTTTTGCACTGACTCTGAGGTAGTATGGGAGAGGGATCTAGGGGGGGTGGTTGTGGTGGTGCTGGGTGTTGTGATTTTGTTGGGTGTCGGAGGTGCAGGATTAGTACCTCTATCACATATTCGTCTTTAAATATGGGTGTGAGTTGGGTGTAAATTACGCAGTAGATAGTCGACCTCCTTACACCAGTTAAATGTTGATGTTAATTTGCTACTGGTAAGTGGAGCTACCGCCTGTTTTTTAGTGGTTTGTGGCGATTTTGTTGGCGGAAGGAATCAATTAAAGAGTGATGATATTTGCAGTTTTTACTAGGTTGAGATTGGGATGATAAAATAGATATGCTTAATGAACATTATAATTAGGAATTATCATTTAAAAAACCTTTGAAATTCACTGCTTTTTATATCCCAGAAATGTTCAAATTAGATTGTAAAATATTTGAAAGTAGCCAGCCCGATGTATTATACTGACGATTATTAGGTTTAACAACATACCAGCACTGTGTTTGCGCACATTGTTAAGATGGCCGCCTTATTTACTGTGGTGTCACTGTGTCTACACTGGTTTGTTGTTTATGTTTACACTTTATTGAGAAAAGAAAAAAACAGATAAAAAGTGTGAAAAAATGCCAGTCACTAAGCGTGATCAAGGCGTAAAGCTGAAACGCGTTGCTTGGCAGCTGCAAATAAAACTTTCTGCAACGATATCCATTGGTGTCCGTGATTACTTCGAAAATATCAAGGATTGGATTTGAATATATATATATATATATATATATCTCTCCAAAACAGCACCCCTCCAATAGAGAACAGTGAAAGGCCACACGGGGGAAACCTTTTGGAGACTTTATTATGAACAATGCGGCATAATGCATTTCGGCGCAACACGCGCCTTCCTCAGATGCCCGATGAAACACAGTCTTTCAAGTCCCACACCTTTGAATGCCTCCTGGTGCGCTCCCATTGGTCGGGGAGCGCCTGCCCTTGATCACGTGTCAGTACACCTTCTGTTGCGTGATGTAAAAACTACAGGTCCCAGAGTTCTCTTTGCCGGGACTGGCATTGCTGGGGGGAGATTATTTCGGGGTTGAAAGGTGCAGGTTTCCAGCTGTTCTTCCCGTGTTCCACAGCTTGTTCTCAAGCCTCCTTGGCTCCCCACAATCGTTCCAGCCCCTCAAACAGACATCCGGCGGGCTTTGCGACGGGATACCATGATTCCCACCGCTTCGTGCAGTGACGAACTGCTCGTGGCAGAAGCCCTGTCCTTCGTCCGTCCCTATATATATATATATATATAAAATGTTGCTGCAAATTCGTGCTCCCCCTTCTGAGCTTCCTCAGACCCTGGGGACTCAATCCCCATGGCCAGTATTTTAATAATGGGGAAGTGGGCCCATGGCCCCCTTCCCCATGCCTCAAAGAGGCTCTGGGAACCCCATCCCCTGGAGAAAAAAAATCCACTGTGTTTCGAAAATAACTTTTTGTGTCTGCCCGGACGGGAGCAGTGAGAAATGCTGCTCCTGCCCAGGTGGAAGCAAAGGAACAGCGTTGGCTCCCGACAGCACCCAGTATGGTTCTGGCCGGATTGCTAGAGAGGTTCATGGTGCATCCCCTATTGCCCCCAACAAAAAAGGAGCTGTTGGTACCCCAGGTGGGCACCAGGGCACCCACTTAATAAAAACAACTTCTGTCTCCCACCGTCACCCACAATGGGTGCCAGCTGGGGCTGCAGTGGTCTTAGGGTCCCCCAGCAGTCCCAAACAAAATTAAAGATGTGCTTGTCCTGGGTTGGCACTGGTCCATCCCCCAAAAAGAATAATAAATGAGTGGCAGGAACTGTTCGGTTATTATTCACTGCACCCTATAATGGCCTTGGGCATTTTTGTTGTGTTCTTGCTGTTGGTGCCCCAACAAAAGGCAGGGGCAACACCAAACATTTTTGTAATGTTGTGGGGGGCTGCAGGGGGTGCAGGAGCCCCCCAGCAGCATTATAAAAACACAGTAAGTCTCCTTGGTCATTAATTCCATGATCTCAGGGGAGTACTGTTTTTTCGTAGCACTCGGAACTGGAGCTGAATACTCTTCAACTGAAGTGCCGGGACTTCTAATGGTTGGTTCTATGGTTGAGGGTTGGCCCCAACTCCCTGCTGTTTATGGCTAGGCCCTGCACCCAACCCTTCTGCTGCGCACGGCTATAGGTCATGCACTGAGGGCGTAGTGCACCTGCGAGGCATGGGCCGTAAACCAGGCTGCAGGTCAGGCCCTTACTTTGCACTAAAATGAATTAGAAATTTTCTGAAACAACAAAGGTTAAAGTTACACAATATTTAGGTATAGTAATATTATCTTACTTTAACCCATTTACCCCGGCGGACATTCCACTGCGGTGCGGGCGTTCCATGAAGTGTGCGGGGCTGCTTCGTCCAACGGTCATGCGCAGCACCCGGATGGTAGTACTCACGACGGCCACCCCGGACGGGTTAAATTTAAAAACAAAGATGTAGAAATTCACTGAAAAAAACTAAAGTTAAAGGGACGTTATATTTAGGTGATTATGTCAGTTAAAACATATTGTTTTAAAAGAATAAAACAATTGAAATTCACCATTTATAGTTGTCTAAAATCCTCATGCCCTTAAGTAACTATAATTCATGCCCTCACCAAGCACTGCTAATTACCTCCAAAATTAAATCACTCATTCTATAACATCACTGCAATATCTGAAATTCCATCATTGAGGACAACACTGTGCACGACGGGAGCGTGAGTTATAGTTATATGTTTGTTTAAAACTTGGTGTTTCATCTGACGATGTCACCTAACATGTCATGAGTTAAGTAATATGTGAGGTCGTAAGCAACGCATGGTGGGGGCCCAAGTTATAGGTAGCTCTGCTAAATATAACTGGTGAATTTCTGCATTTTTATTTTTGGTTCAAAACGTAAAGTTGGCACTGACATTTTCATCTAACTATAATGTCACTTTAACCTTTGTTTTTTAAGTGAATTTTTTGGTTTATTTTAATAACAAATTCAGATCGAATTATCACACTTAACTATAATGTCACTTTAACCTTTGTTTTTTTGAGTGACTTCCAATATTTGTTTACTGTACTATCATTGCATTCATTATGTACTGTGCATAGTTCCCATTTCTGAATGTAGTGTTTGTAAATGGACAATTTGTTGCTTATATAAATACACCACAATTGTTCAGTGATAAATATTAATATTCTTCAATGTTACTTTTCCATACTAATAAAATACCATCATCAAAACAAAGAAAGAGAGTGGAAAGAAAATAACGTTATTTATTTCCACCCCATTTTTTGGGATTCGTGGATTCATCACAAGGCAGATGCCTGACCATGCGGTTTCAATGTTTGGAAACCTCCGGATCCTGGATCTGTGGTAGATCTACTGTACCGGTGTGTTTTTAGCTTGATATATTTCATATGTTGAGTTCATATCAGTTGCATAGACAAGTATATATTTGGTCATTATGTTGTTTGAATGTTGTTTTTATAAATGTGTCTGTATTTGCGTTAGAGATTGCACTGCGAATCCTATTACACATCCCAATTAACTCTTCTGATTGGTTCCAGTCAGTCTCCATATGTTCTGCAAGAGCATTTCCACATTTCTTAGTCAATCCATCAAATCAATCAATCAAAATAAGCTTTATTCGATATCATAAAGTGAATCATAAAGGCTACAAAGTTCATCCATGACAACTTTAAAATTACCAAAATACAAGTTTAAAACAAGGTACAAAATTCTTCCGTATAAAAACAAGAATGTTTAAAAAGAATTAAAAGACTGTCATCGCAGCACAATCATATGTTTACTATTTACAAAAGCTTCCTGTAGTTAATAACAGCCAGCAAAAAACGTGACATTACTATTCAGATAAAAATATTCGGTAACATTTGCAGGTAAATAAACGCCGGGCGACATTGTGCAAAACCTAACTGTAATCACAGAGGTTTAATGAATTTCTATCTCAACACTGCGAAATGTTTACAGAAAAGCACAGTATGCATAGTGTTCTGAGATGAAATATCATCACACGTGCAATTCCCCAGGTCAAGTGACCAGATGTTAGTGATAGGAAAGCTAATTAAGCGGTGGAAAATATCCAACCAAAAGAGGGTAAGCACAACCCTGTGATGAGGATTATACACATTGACTAGATATGGTTGCATGTGAAAACTAGTCAGGATCATTTGATTCCTCAGCACAGCTGGTTTACAGATTTCAGATGCTAATCTGATTTCCTCCAATCATGAGATGCATTTCAGTTTCAAAGCCTTTCTTTGCACATTGACCAGACTCTCAGGGAGATTGAAATATTCAGGATGACCGAGGTATGTCAGAAAGTTGTGCACATATTTGAGCCACAGAATGTTAAGGGCATTTGAGGATTTTTGGCAATCAGCAATTATGGCTCGATTTAACATTGTATAGTTCGATGACCATATTTTGTGCCATAAAAGCACTGGCTGGATCCTAATCAGGTCTGCTATGTAGGGGGCACCTAGTTCAGAATGACACACATAGGTTGGGCTACTTTTCGGGATAGCAAGGAGAGACCTGGGAAAAACATTTTCTTCAAGCTGTAATACATCAATCTTTCCATGCCCCCAGAGCTCAGCTCAGTACATGACAGAGGATCTACACTTTCCATTGTAAATTGTCATCATCTACTTTGGATGTTCAAAGCCAAGCTGTCTGACAAAACTTAACAGAGCCATAGTAGTTTTCATGAAATGGAGTCGCCTTGATTTAATCTCCCCTTGCCAATAACCTGATTTGGTTGAAGACAATGCCCAAATATAAAAAATGCTCTGTAAACTGAATAGTGGCACCCTCAATAACAATGTCACGGCAGCGAGTGGCCTTCTTCCCGATCTTCATGGCAAAGGTTTTGCCTATGTTCATCTTTAGCCCAAGGTTTCGCATGAACTGAGCAAGTTCGTCCACCAGGCGCTGCAGGGCCATGGGAGTGCGAGCCATTAACACTGCATCGTCTGCATAAAATAATGCTGGTATTGGCCGCTGTCCCACCTGGGGTAGATCAGCAGATTAGCTAGCCAGTATGTCTCCTACACTGTTAATATAGAGGTTAAATAAGAAGGTGGCCATTGCACATCCCTGGCGAACCCCTCTTCCTATTTTAAATGGCTCAGTACAAATACCATTAAGGCCATAACGTACTCTACCTCTGCCTTGTGCATACAAATCCCTAAGGAAGTTCACAATGTTGCCGTCCACGCCCATGTTGGCCATGCTTGCCCGTAATTTATCGTGAATTACCAAATCAAAAGCAGAAGATAAATCCACAAAGACTAAAAACAGATTGCCACTTTTCATGTACACATATTTGCCAATGAATAAATCTAAATTAATAGCCTGCTCTACAGTTCTCAGCCCAGCCCTAAACCTGAACTGTAGGTCAGAGCTGATATAATTTTTTTCGGCCCAATCCTGAAGTCATCCTAAAAGCATGGGACCAGCCTCCTTGACCAGGCAGTCCAGAAGAGAGATGGGCCTGTATTGCGCTGGGTTGTTGCGGTCACCCTTCTTGAATATGGGGACAATAAGCGACTCAGGCCAGGTGAATAAAAATCCCTGTTCTTGGCAGGCTTTAAAAAGCAAAGTAAGGAAGGGGCCCCAGAGCTCAGTTTTACATTTAAACAGATCAATATGGGTCCCGTTGGGCCCTGGGGCTTTGCACCCCTTACTTTCTTTCAATGCTAGAACAACTTCATCTTAGTCAATTGGGTCTGGTACTCAGGTGGAAACTCTTTCTGTTCCTTAGGCACCTGCTTTTTCCCATTTTTTATACTTGTTGCTCATTTACTGGGGTTAAAATAAATCCTGAAGAGAGAAGACCAGAGCAGGGGGAAGAAGAAAAAAGAATAATTTGTGTGGAAGTTCTTAACCATGTCTGTCAGGATTCATGGAGTCTCCACAGTTAGCGTCCCAAGACGAACATTCAATTCACTGCCGATGTCCCGTTTTACCCGAGCTAATGTCTGGTTTCCCTGTTCCTTAGGGAGGCTTCGACATTAGGGGGGAATTCCGATTGATTACAGACACTGCTGAAAAGATTGCATTTAGTTCACTCTTCCTAAGATGGCCGCGTTATGTTCCCTCAGGGTTAAGCTGGGTGGTGCGCCCTCTAGTGGTTATTGGGAAGTCGCGCGCTTCAAACTGCGCACTTCAACGCAGATTTTCATGCAAGCAGCTGTTCCTTGCCGCCGCTCCGCGTCAGAAATTCATGACAGGAGTTGTCGGAGTTAGGAATGTCAGAGTGTTTTGAAGACACGTCTGAGTATCTTAGTGTCTAGGATTCTGTGAGAATTTCGTTTCCCACTGAGCGCTCTCGTCTTCCTGAGAGGTGTCAGCTTTGAGAAGGAGTCACAGAGCTTCAGCGTTCTCGACTGTTCTATGAACTGAAGTCCATTCAGTCCAGTCCTACAGGTTCCTGTATCCAGTGAAGTTCTACCACAGAGAATAAAAGGCTTCTTATCTGGAGAGGAAGTATCGTAAAGACAAGTAAGGCAGTAATGCGAAATGTAAATAATTGTTACAGCATGCAGGAGCTACCGTGTTAAACTATCCAACGGAGTTTTCCCTCAGGACATTTCCCTTTGCGCTTTCCCTCTCTTTACCTTCCCTAACCTTCCACCCTGGTCCCTTTTTGCGCGCAACTGAGGAAAAGCTGAGAGAACAGTTCTTCTAATTGCACCAAGGAATTTAAACCTTCTAAAAACAGAATCCCCAAGACCCCATCTCGCAGAAGGCTTCACAGGTATTAGTTAACCTAGAGGGAGTTAGAAGGGAGTTCTACAGTGAGAATAGAGACTAACATTTATGTATTCATTCACAGCTAGAAGCCTTGCCTGATACTTACAACATTAATAGAAGAGGGGAAAATACCTTGACTAGAACTGGTAGGACAAGTTTTGCTTTACTTTCAAGAAAGACCGTTAGTGTTTGAAGGTTTGTGGTATATTCTCTTTCTTTCCCTATTCTGTGTATTAGGCACCTCCATAGGAAGACGGCTGGAAGTTAATACGCAGTCCCTAGAAGGTGCAGGTGACAGTTGGAGCCAAGGTTTTCTCTTCTCTGTCCACTTCCCCTTTCCCCCCCTGCTGGTGGTCTTGCTCTTAGAAGCGAGGGTACCGGTGGAGGGGTCATTGGGACATTCGTCACTACTGCCCCTGCGAAGAGTTGGAGCGCCTGACAGATTGAAGTGCCCACGTACTTCCTTCGCCCGGGCAGTATGACTGAAGGAATGAATTTAAAGGATTTAGGGGAGATTTTGGTAGGAATTCAGAGAGACTTAGGAGCAGTTCGTGAGGAAAATCAGAGTTTAAAATTAGAGTTAGTGGCCTCCCGTCAAGAGACAAGATTATTAGCACAGAAGGTGGATGGGATAGCCATGGGAAATCCAGTACAGCGTCCCTCAGTTCCTAGTACTAGTGGGTTGAGCACAGATGCGAAGGCAGTTGCACAGGTAATCCATTCGGTATCCCCATTGATTCCCTTAGCAGCTCCAGAAAGATTTTCAGGGGATCCACAGAAGGCACAATATTTTTTGACGCAGTGTTCCCTCCATTTTATGTGCCGTCCTACCTTGTTCCCTGATGCTCAATCTAGAGTAGCGTTTATTTTATCATATTTAAGTGGGGATGCCGCCAATTGGGCTATGCCCTTGGTCAGTAAAGATGACCCCCTGCTTTGTGACTTTACTAAATTTAAAGCTGAGTTTCTCAGGATTTTTGATCGGAGAAGGATATCTCAGGCCATCGATAATGAGTTGTTGGAATTGCGGCAAGGGTCTAAAGATTTAATTACTTACCTTACGCAGTTTAACAAATTAATTCTGGAGACCAATTGGCCAGAGGAAAAAAGAGCAGCTTTATTTTACCGTGGTTTAAGGGATGAAATCAAGGACACACTAGCCCAAGTTCCAAATCGACCCACAGAATTGTCAGCTCTTGTGGATTTGGTATTGGAGTTGGATTTTCGCAATTCAGAAAGAAAAGGTGAAAAGAAGAAGGATTGGAAGTTAAATGTCCCTCGTTTTGACAGAGCGAGGACTGAGAAAGGATCTGGGGGAAGTAATGAATCGGAGCCAATGCAAATAGGAACAGTTCGAGGTCCACTGAGTAAAGAAGAAAAGGAACAACGGAGGTTGAAAAAGTTATGTTTATATTGTGGAGCTTCAGGCCATTTTGTTAAGGAATGCATCAAGAGACCCAAGACTCCGTTTAAGGGAAACGAGGGAACCATCAGTAGGCGGAGTCGCTCTGGTGGTGAAAGAAGACAAGACGACTCCAGAACCTCACCAGATCTTAAATACTCTCCAAACTATGACGTCTCATGTGATTATTCATGTTACGTTACAATTTCGTGAACATCAGATCTTGGGAGTGGCCATCATGTTGGATTCAGGTGCCACAGGAAACTTTTGTGATATACGATATGCTCGTCAGATGGGAATTCAAGCTATCAGGAAAGATCGACCGGAGCCGGTATGCGCAGTCGATGGTACCAACTTGACCTCTGGACCTATCACCAGTCATACCGAGGAATTGGAGATAACTCAAGCGGACGGTCATCGTGAGGTGTTACAATTTAATTTAATAGACGCCCCACAGTTTCAACTGATCCTGGGATTACCTTGGTTAGCTCTTCATAACCCAACCATAGACTGGGAAAATCGAATAGTCAGTCTGCAATCGCAATTTTGGTTATCTCACTGCTATGGTTCAAAAACACTGGTGGAAGAACTCACACAATCTATGATGTTGTCTTTTGGAGGTCAATCTATTGGAGTGGTTACTACTGAAGAAATTCCTTTGGAGTATCGAGATTTGGAAACAGTATTTAGTGAACAGGAAGCAGATCAGCTGCCTCCTCACCGTGCTTATGATTGTACCATTGATTTGGAACCCGGAGCAGTTCTCCCTTGTAGTCGGATCTATGCTCTTACAGAAGCGGAAAATGAACACCTTAAAGAATATTTGGATCGATATTTAGCCAATGGATTTATTAGGCCTTCCCAGTCCCCGGTATCCTCGCCGCTGTTCTTCATTCCGAAGAAACAAGAAGGAAGCTTGAGAACTTGTATTGATTATCGTGCTCTAAATCAGATCACCATCAAGAATAGATATCCGTTACCATTGATTTCCATCTTGTTAGACCAAATAAAAGAAGCTCAAATTTTCACTAAACTAGATTTGCGGGGAGCTTATCATTTGGTCCGTATAAAGGAAGGGCTTGAATGGAAGACCGCTTTTCGAACCAAGTTTGGTCTTTTTGAATACTGTGTTATGCCATTCGGCCTTTGCAATGCACCCGCGGTGTTCCAGCATTTCATCAATGACATCATGAGTGATTTGATTGATAAGATTGCAATCATATATCTGGATGATATTTGAATTTATTCCCAGAGCACCCAGGAACACTCTCAGCATGTGCGGATAGTCTTGGAGCGTTTGCAGGCTAATCATCTGTTTGTCAAATTGGAAAAATGTGTGTTTCATGCTTCCAAGGTGGAGTTTCTTGGATTTGTTATCTCCCCTCAGGGGGTTACGATGGATCCAGGAAAGGTGAAAGCGGTGGAAGATTGGCCAGCACCAAAGAATGTTAAAGAGATTCAAAGGTTCTTGGGCTTTGCCAATTTTTACCGACGTTTTATCCAGGGATTCTCCCAGTTGATTGCCCCCATCACGGGTCTTCTAAGAAAAGGAGTTAAATTCGAGTGGAATACCGAGACCAATGCAGCCTTTTTAACTTTGAAGAAGAAATTTGTCTCGGCCCCCATTCTCTTGCACGCTGATCCTACTGAACCTTTTTACTTGGAAGCCGATGCTTCGGATCAAGCGATTGGGGGAGTTCTTTCTCAGCGTCACGCAGCCACTGGCCAACTTCACCCGGTTGCTTACCGTTCAAGAAAACTGAATTCCGCTGAGCTGAATTACACCATCACAGAGAAAGAGTTAATTGCAGTGAAAGATGCCTTCGAGGATTGGAGACATTATTTGCTTGGAGCACGGCATACCGTTACTGTTTTTTCGGATCACAAGAATTTACAGTTCCTAAAAACTGCCAAGACTTTAACGCCACGACAGCTTCGTTGGTCGCTTTATTTTGCAGACTTTGATTTCGTGATTACCTATCGGCCAGGTCCTAAGAATGGAAAAGCGGATGCTTTGTCCCGATTGCATACTGAAGAATCTGAACATACAGTGGAAGCGAGACCAATCATTTCTGAAGCCAAGATTGTGTGTACTCTTTCTTTAGACAACTTCCAGGAAGAAGTTCGTAAGAGCTTATCTACGGAGGATATCCAGCAGTGGGTCCAACAGGGAGAAGGAAGACATTGTCGGCAGCAGTTACCCTATTTCAAAGAGGCTTTATATCTTTCCACGACCATCTTACAGGAAAAGGCGTTACAGAGCTGCCATGATCATCCGCTGGCAGGTCACAAAGGAATTGCAAAGACCCAGGAGTTGGTGCAGCGCTATTTTTGGTGGCCTGGGATGTCTACTCATATCAAAAGATATGTACAGTCTTGTGAGGCATGTGCTCGAAGTAAATCTAGTAGACAGGCTCCACAGGGATTATTGCAGCCCCTGCCCACCCCAACTTATCCCTGGCATACTATTTCTTTGGACCTCATAGTAGATCTGCCATTAAGTAGGGGTTTCGATACAATATTGGTGATAGTAGATACCTTTACAAAGATGAGCCATTTCATCCCGATGTCAGGAACTCCAACAGCAACTGAGTTGGCTCGCGCCTTCAGTGAAAATATTGTGAAAATTCATGGGGTCCCCAAGGTTGTGGTTTCAGATCGGGGCCCTCAATTTATTTCTCACTTCTGGCGGGCGTATCTGAAAGGGTTAGGAGTTGAGAGTAGGTTTTCCACTAGCTACCACCCCGAGTCAGATGGGCAGACTGAAAGAATCAATCAGGAATTAGAGCAATACCTGAGACTGTTTTTGATTGATCAAGGTGGAGAGTGGTCAGATAAATAGTGGATGGCTGAGTTTGCTTGCAATAATGCGAAGAGTGCTTCTACAGGGTACTCTCCGTTTTATTTAAACTTCGGTCGGCATCCAAACTTCTTGGTTACACAAGAGGAGTTAGGGGTTCCTGCAGCTAAGAAATTACTCACAGACCTGAGCACCTTACATAAATCTGCAGAACAAAATCTGGTTAAAGCTAAATCCTCCTACAAAAGATTTGCAGATACACATAGGCAAGTTGCCCCACAATATCAGGTGGGAGATCAGGTGTGGTTGTCCACTAAGAATCTCCATTTGAAGGGTAATAGGAAGTTCCAACCGAGATTTGTGGGTCCTTATCAAGCAGTCAAGGTGTTAGGACCAGTTACAGTACGATTGAAACTGCCAGCTAAAATAGGAATTCATCCAGTTTTTCATGTGTCCTTACTGAAAAAGATCAAATCACCCATGCGGTTAAGTAAACCACCAGACCCACTTAACATTCAAGGACATACTGAATATGAGGTAAAAGACATTTTAGACTCCAAGTACCAGAAAGGGAAATTAAGGTATTTAGTGGATTGGAAGGGGTATGGTCCGGAGGAAAGGTCTTGGGAACCAGTTGCTAATATCCATGCCCCTCAACTGCTAAAACGTTTTCATTCCAGATTTCCACTCAAACCAGGACCGATGAATCGGTCCTTGAGAGGGGGTACTGTCAGGATTCATCGAGTCTCCACAGTTAGCGTCCCAAGACGAACATTCAATTCACTGCCGATGTCCCGTTTTACCCGAGCTAATGTCTGGTTTCCCTGTTCCTTAGGGAGGCTTCGACATTAGGGGGGAATTCCGATTGATTACAGACACTGCTGAAAAGATTGTATTTAGTTCACTCTTCCTAAGATGGCCGCGTTATGTTCCCTCAGGGTTAAGCTGGGTGGTGCGCCCTCTAGTGGTTATCGGGAAGTCGCGCGCTTCAAACTGCGCACTTCAACGCAGATTTTCATGCAAGCAGCTGTTCCTTGCCGCCGCTCCGCGTCAGAAATTCATGACGGGAGTTGTCGGAGTTAGGAATGTCAGAGTGTTTTGAAGACACGTCTGAGTATCTTAGTGTCTAGAATTCTGTGAGAATTTCGTTTCCCGCTGAGCGCTCTCGTCTTCCTGAGAGGTGTCAGCTTTGAGAAGGAGTCACAGAGCTTCAGCGTTCTCGACTGTTCTATGAACTGAAGTCCATTCAGTCCAGTCCTACAGGTTCCTGTATCCAGTGAAGTTCTACCACAGAGAATAAAAGGCTTCTTATCTGGAGAGGAAGTATCGTAAAGACAAGTAAGGCAGTAATGCGAAATGTAAATAATTGTTACAGCGTGCAGGAGCTACCGTGTTGAACTATCCAACGGAGTTTTCCCTCAGGACATTTCCCTTTGCGCTTTCCCTCTCTTTACCTTCCCTAACCTTCCTCCCTGGTCCCTTTTTGCGTGCAACTGAGGAAAAGCTGAGAGAACAGTTCTTCTAATTGCACCAAGGAATTTAAACCTTCTAAAAACAGAATCCCCAAAACCCCCATCTCGCAGAAGGCTTCACAGGTATTAGTTAACCTAGAGGGAGTTAGAAGGGAGTTCTACAGTGAGAATAGAGACTAACATTTCTGTATTCATTCACAGCTAGAAGCCTTGCCTGATACTTACAACATTAATAGAAGAGGGGAAAATACCTTGACTAGAACTGGTAGGACAGGTTTTGCTTTACTTTCAAGAAAGACCGTTAGTGTTTGAAGGTTTGTGGTATATTCTCTTTCTTTCCCTATTCTGTGTATTAGGCACCTCCATAGGAAGACGGCTGGAAGTTAATACGCAGTCCCTAGAAGGTGCAGGTGACAGTTAGAGCCAAGGTTTTCTCTTCTCTGTCCACTTCCCCTTTCCCCCCCCTGCTGGTGGTCTTGCTCTTAGAAGCGAGGGTACCGGTGGAGGGGTCATTGGGACATTCGTCACTACTGCCCCTGCGAAGAGTTGGAGCGCCTGACAATGTCTTCTGGAGAGAAGAAAGTGATGACTAAGATAGTACACTGTGCTATCTTTGACAAAAAGGTCTCCTGAGGCACAGGCAGAAAGTATTCACATGGCACGTCCAGCAAGTGCAGACACATCTGCCCAATCCACGACAGCGGCTGGACAGAGCCCTAAGGGAGGAAGCAGCAGACCAAACAACTCTCATTGGCACCTGAGGACCCCATGCCATCTGCGGTGATTTAGGGAGTACCATCTTGTGCCGAAAATGCAGGATACCATCACCTTCTGCCAAAGGTATAACAAGGTGATTGTGATTGGGGAGCAGTTGCTGACTGCATCTTTTAAGTCCAGAGAAGATCACAAATGTTGAAGATTTGCAAGATGCTACTTTTGGATTTCTGCCTCTCCCAACTACAATACCCTTGATGTTCATTTTGTTACCACAGTTTTGGGATAACAAAAAATACATAATAAAATTACAAAACTTTAAAATTTTTTGAAAAAAGGTACTTTTCAGAACCTCATTTTTTTGTTAGAAGAAATATAAATTACATGTTGTTGTTCAATGTGTTTCTGTTTGTCTTTATGCATGTATGTGTTGTGTCTGTATGTGTACGTTTAGTTAAGTGTAGGTTTTGTGTAAATAATTGTATTTGTGTGAGTGTGCTGGGTGAGTCAGGGTATACACGTCTGGAGGCTGTTATGTATCTGTATGAGTGACAGTAAGTAGATCACTGTAACCATTAGAGCATGTGTGTGTCTGTTCATGTATAACAGACTCACAGATTGTGTATGTCTGCATATGAATGTGTGAGTTAGTGTATATGGAGTGTTAAGACATATTTGACTGAGAATATGAAGTTAAGTATATCTCAAGGAAGTTAGTCATCTGTGTGAGAGTGAGTGAATGCCTGTGGCTGTGTTAGTACGTGTGTGTCAATTTGTTTGTGACAAAGTTACCGGTTGAGTGGTTGTGTATATAAGCGAGTGAGTGAGTGTCTCTGGAGTGTACATATTATTTTTGGATGTGTTAAGATCCCAACAAAACGTAAGAAAAAAAGTCACACATTTTCGGGTACTTGGATAGCTCTGACAAGAGCCGTTGCGTTGGTTTTGTATATATGGTTGCTATATATAAGACCGGATGCAGATTATCAGGCTACTAAGAAAACCCTGCTGCCTTCATCTGTAAGGTGCACTCCATCATTTCTATAAATCCCATGCACGTCAAAATGGAGATTTTTGGTATAGATACAGCCCATGCGATGGTCTCTAAGGAATGCAGAAACATTTTTATTAACATGTTTTCTGGATTTGTCAATCTGTAGACAGAATTGATTTGACCACTTCCATTTCTGTCTTTGGCATATATTAGAGTACACCAAGACAGTGTGAGGGAATATCAGTTTTGCAAAGGTTTCTTTGGTTAGGATTTCTGGCCCTAATCCAGTCAATGTGCCTGTGTCATTGCCACCACAGTGCACAATCATGAGGTGAGGAGCTTGTAATACACAATGGATTTACCCAAAGCCAGCAACTGATGAAACTTTAACCCTCTCCGGCCAAACCAAGAAATCTGCACATTTGGTAAACCCAAGTGCCTGTCAATACCTCTCTTTTTTTACAGCCTCTTTAGCCCAATATATACAGTTATGGCCCACAATCCATACTCTTAGCATTTCAAAGTGAAGGAGAAATAGTTGTCAGGAGCTGAATGAGGTTGTTTTCCAAAGTCAAAGCAGTTAAAATGGAGGTATTTTTTTTAAAGATATAGTTTATTGGATGCTATCATCCTGAAAGTGAATAAAATTAGTTAGTGTGTTGGATACCTTAACAAGAAGTCTTATTATTGGCTGTTGTTTAAGAAAAGAAATGAAATGCAGACATGGATTTGCTTCTGAATCTGTGGAGTAAAGCCACCAACGGTATATTATTTGTTTGCAAAAACAACAGTTGAAGGACAGAATGTAGAACAATGTCATGCATTCACCCCAGTACAGAGATAGGCGCCTAAATCCATAGTTTTATTGCTCACCATGCCATTCCAGTTTGAACCCAGCCATATGCAAATCAGTCTTTACCCTGTGCCCCATAGAAACAGTCCAGCTCGAACTGCCAAGCCAAGTCCTCCCTGGACTAAAAACAAGCATCCTAGGACCGGTTTCGGGCTTTCAGCCCTCATCAGCCGGGATAGCTTGATTCCAGTGGCATGGTGAGCACGGGACTCACATCTGAGCATAACCATCCCACTCTGGGTGACAAATGCAAAAAGAACAGTTGATGGACAGAATGCAGAACAATGTCATACATTCATCCCAGTACAGAGATGTGGGCCTAATCCATCGTTTTTTTGCTCACCATGCCATTCCAGTTTAAACCCAGCCACATGCAAATCAGTCTTGACCCTGTGCCCCATTAGAACAGTCCAGCCCGAACTGACAAGCCAGGTCCTCCCTGGACTGGAAACAAGTATCCTAGGACTAGTTTAGGGCTTTCAGCGTGGGTCCCCTGCTCACTTTGCCACTGGATTCAAGATAGCCTGGCTGATGAGGGTTATGAACCCGAAACCGGTTCCAGGATGCTTGTTTCCGGTCCAGGGAAGATATGGCATGGCTGTTCGGGCTGGACTTTTACCATGAGGCACAGGCTCAGACTGATTTGCATATGGCCATGTCTGAACTGGGGTGATGGAGTGAGCTAAACAATGATGATGGATTAAACCCAGATCAGTTGACTGGGGGTGAGTATTTGATTTGCTCAAACGCGCCGTCCATCATCCCCTTTGGTATTGCTTTGTTCGCCCTGAGTTGGCAGGGTGCCAGACATGGGTCCTTTGCTCACTCTGCCACTGGATTCAATATACCCTGGCTGATGAGGGTTATGAACCCGAAACTGGTCCCAGGATGCTTGTTTCTGGTCAGGGAAGACATGGCTTGGCAGTTCGGGCTGGACTGTTCCCATGAGACACAGGGTCAGACTGATTTGCATATGGCCATGTCTGAACTGGGGTGGTACAGTGAGCTTAAGAATGAGGATGGATTAAACCCAGATCAGTTGACTGGGGGTGAGTGTTTGATTTGCTCAAGCGCTCCGTCCATCATCCCCTTTGGTATCACTAGTTATAGTGGGCACCTTGCACCAGTCCAAACAAACCTTATTGATGATAGGTTTAAGACAACCTTTATTGAAAGCTATCCTAGTGGTAGCTCTGGAGAGCAGCCTTCAGGCTAAGTCTTGAAGCAGTGTAAAGCAGCTTGGTTTACCAGATCATAACCTCTTGAATGTGTAAATGAAAGGAGAGCAAAACAAACAATATGATGGACGGAATGTTGCACAATGGCAAAACATTCACCCCCAGTCACAGATCTGGGTTTAATCCATTGTTATTTTGCTCACCAAGCCACCCCAGTTCAGAGATGGTCATATGCAAATCAGTCTTGACCCTGTGCCTCATGGGAACAGTCCAGACCGAACTGCCAAGCCATGTCTTCCCTGGACCGGAATTAAGCATCCTAGGACCGGCTTCTGGCTATCAGCCGTCTTCAGCCAGGATAGCTTGACTCCAGTGGCTTAGTGAGCACGGGACCCACGTCTGGGCATACCCTTCCCACATAGGGTGAACAGCAAAACAAACAAGATGATGGACGGAATGTTGCACAATGGCAAAACATTCACCCCCAGTCACAGATCTGGGTTTAATCCATCGTTATTTTGCTCACCAAGCCACCCCAGTTCAGACATGGCCATATGCAAATCAGTCTTGACCCTGTGCCTCATGGGAACAGTCCAGCCCGAACTGCTAAGCCATGTCTTCCCTGGACCGGAATCAAGCATCCTAGGACCGGTTTCTGGCTATCAGCCATCTTCAGCCAGGATAGCTTGACTCCAGTGGCTTAGTGAGCACGGGACCCATGTCTGGGCATACCCTTCCCACATAGGGTGAACAGAAAATTAAACAAGATGATGGACGGAATGATGCACAATGGCAAAACATTCACCCCCAGTCACAGATCTGGGTTTAATCCATCGTTATTTTGCTCACCAAGCCACACCAGTTCAGACATGGCCATATGCAAATCAGTCTTGACCCTATGCCTCATGGGAACAGTCCAGCCCGAACTGCCAAGCCATGTCTTCCCTGGAACGAAATCAAGCATCCTAGGACCGGTTTCTGGCTATCAGCCGTCTTCAGCCAGGATAGCTTGACTCCAGTGGCTTAGTGAGCACGGGACCCACGTGTGGGCATACCCTTCCCACATAGGGTGAACAGCAAAACAAACAAGATGATGGACGGAATGTTGCACAATGGCAAAACATTCACCCCCAGTCACAGATCTGGGTTTAATCCATCGTTATTTTGCTCACCAAGCCACCCCAGTTCAGACATGGCCACATGCAAATCAGTCTTGACCCTGTGCCTCATGAGAACAGTCCAGCCCGAACTGCTAAGCCATGTCTTCCCTGGACCGGAATCAAGCATCCTAGGACCGGTTTCTGGCTATCAGCCGTCTTCAACCAGGATAGCTTGACTCCAGTGGCTTAGTGAGCACGGGACCCATGTCTGGGCATACCCTTCCCACATAGGGTGAACAGCAAATTAAACAAGATGATGGACGGAATGTTGCACAATGGCAAAACATTCACCCCAGTCACAGATCTGGGTTTAATCCATCGTTATTTTGCTCACCAAGCCACCCCAGTTCAGACATGGCCACATGCAAATCAGTCTTGACCCTGTGCCTCACGAGAACAGTCCAGCCCGAACTGCTAAGCCATGTCTTCCCTGGACCGGAATCAAGCATCCTAGGACCGGTTTCTGGCTATCAGCCGTCTTCAGCCAGTATAGCTTGACTCCAGTGGCTTAGTGAGCACGGGACCCATGTCTGGGCATACCCTTCCCACATAAGGTGAACAGCAAATTAAACAAGATGATGGACGGAATGATGCACAATGGCAAAACATTCACCCCCAGTCACAGATCTGGGTTTAATCCATCGTTATTTTGCTCACCAAGCCACCCCAGTTCAGACATGGCCATATGCAAATCAGTCTTGACCCTATGCCTCATGGGAACAGTCCAGCCCGAACTGCCAAGCCATGTCTTCCCTGGACCGGAATCGAGCATCCTAGGACCGGTTTCTGGCTATCAGCCGTCTTCAGCCAGGATAGCTTGATTCCATTGGCTTACTGAGCACGGGACCCACATCTCAGCATACCCTTCCCACATAGGGTGAACAGCAAAAAAAACAAGATGATGGACGGAATGTTGCACTATGGCAAAACATTCACCCCCAGGCTCAGATCTGGGTTTAATCCATCGTTATTTTGCTTACCAAGCCACCTCAGTTCAGACATGGCCATATGCAAATCAGTCTTGACCCTGTGCCTCACGGGAACAGTCCAGCCCGAACTGCCAAGCCATGTCTTTCCTGGACCGAAATCAAGCATCCTAGGACCGGTTCCTGGCTATCAGCCGTATTCAGCCAGGATAGCTTGACTCCAGTGACTTAGTGAGCACGGGACCTACGTCTGGGCATACCCTTCCCACATAGGGTGAACAGCAAAACAAACAAGATGATGGACGGAATGTTGCACAATGGCAAAACATTCACCCCAGTCACAGATCTGGGTTTAATCCATCGTTATTTTGCTCACCAAGCCACCCCAGTTCAGACATGGCCATATGCAAATCAGTCTTGACCCTGTGCCTCATGGGAACAGTCCAGCCCGAACTGCCAAGCCATGTCATCCCTGGACCGGAATCGAGCATCCTAGGACCGGTTTAATCCATCATTATTTTGCTCACCAAGCCGCCCCAGTTCAGACATGGCCATATGCAAATCAGTCTTGACCCTGTGCCTCACGGGAACAGTCCAGCCCGAACTGCCAAGCCATGTCTTCCCTGGACCGGAATCGAGCATCCTAGGACCGGTTTCTGGCTATCAGCCGTCTTCAGCCAGGATAGCTTGAGTCCAGTGGCTTTTTGAGCACGGGACCCACGTCTGGGCATACCCTTCCCACATAGGGTGAACAGCAAAACAAACAAGATGATGGACGGAATGTTGCACAATGGCAAAACATTCACCCCCACTCACAGATCTGGGTTTAATCCATTGTTATTTTGCTTACCAAGCCGCCCCAGTTCAGACATGCCCATATGCAAATCAGTCTTGACCCTGTGCCTCATGGGAACAGTGGACCAGTCTAGGTGACTCCCCAAGCGATGGAGAGTCAGGGCACGTCTGGAGCAACCAGGAAAGCCCAAGGAAAGTTAAAGTTGCCTTCTCAGGGACCCACCAGTGGACAGACCAGGTATCGCAAAGGTACTTCGAGAGAAAACACAAAGGGCCGGCTCACGGAACACTTGTGGAGTGTAGGCCAGCATTCTTCGGTGGCAATGCTGCTCGGGGTCTGGGCTACAAGTAACCCAAAGCACAGCCTCAAGTATTGCCGCGAAGCAATTGCACTTGCATATGTGCACGGTGTCCAGGGGTTCCGGTTCCATGGTACCCACGAGGGCTACGGGTCTTAGCTTTGCTGGGGACTCGGGTTGGCTTCTGGGAAGTCTGGAAACCCACCTTGTGTGTTGCAATTTCTTCAGAGTCTGGCAGGTGCTTCGGAATTGCAAACCGGTCAGATGCGTCTATGGTGCCTGCCACGCAAGGGAGTAACTCCTTTACTCCAAGGGAGATTCTTCAGTCAACCAGCGTCGTGCAGATTGTCGAAGTTCCAGGATTCAGTATCAGAGTTTTGTCCAGGTAAATCTAAAGTCCTGTTGCGAGGGGTTCCTATCTTTCTACCCAAGGAAGGGGTGGGACAAACTCTGGGGAGCCACCTATGCGAGGGTTTGGGAAGAGCGGTGGCTACACCCCTTTCCTTTCTTCAGTTTCGCACCAGAGCAGGGGCTGGTAGCCCCTGCAACCGGTTTGAACTGGGCTATGCACAGGGACACCAAATGTGCCCCCAGTGCTGACTTCAAAGCACTCTTGAAGTGCAACCCCCAGCCCAATACACTAAAGCCTGTTTGGGAGGTGGTGACACCTCCCTGTGAAACCTATAGTCCAGGCCTCCCCTGCCGCATTTTCATCCAGCAGCAGGAGGCCAGACTCATGTCTGTGGCATCCATTTTGTGATGCCAGGAGTCTGTTAAGCTGGTACCGGGTGTACCGGTGTGGTCATGTTTCTCCCTCTAGGAGGGTGGAATCATACCCCCCCACCAGGACTGGCGGGGAGGGGGTGTATGATTCCAAAGTGTTTGACACCAAACACAACATGTTTCCTTGCAGCTATTCCAAAGTTAGCATTTACCGCAAGGGTATATTGCACTTAAGAGTATATGGTCTGTATGCATCACAGGACAACCCCGGAGAATAGATTCCGAAGGCTGCAGAGGGGCCCCGCTCATGCAAGGGCACCTTTTCACACAAAACCCAGCACCCTGCCTTCAGGATTGATAAGGCCTGCGATAGGGGTGACTGATAGGTTTATATGTGTAGTGATTTAAGGAAGATATAAGGAACCTATATCTAAGTAAGGGGTGCATACACCAGCTTACACAGGCTGCTGTAGCAGAGCTGTGGTGTCATTTTGGAAGGCTGCTCAGGGGTGGCATAATACATGCTTCAGCCGCTGATAGGCCTCTGGGGTACCTATGCCCTTGGTACCTAGTGTACCCTCGGACGCTGCTGCAGGTGACCTGGGGGGGAGAGTTGTTGACGCTGCTGTGCCCGCTCCTGTCCTCTCGCGGCCGGGCTTGGCTCCGCCCCCTTCTTGGTACCGGAACGACCGGCCGGGCTTTGCTCCGCCGGTCCAACACTACAACACCCAGGATCCTTTGGGACAAACGCCCACGCAATCACCAGGCGTGCCGGGAGGCGCATAAAGAAGCGTCAGGGGCCGAGTCCTCTGGTGCCCTCGGACGCTGCTGCAGGTGACCTGGGGGGAGAGTTGTTGACGCTGCTGTGCCCGCTCCTGTCCTCTCGCGGCCGGGCTTGGCTCCGCCCCCTTCTTGGTACCGGAACGATTGGCCAGGCTTTGCACCGCCGGTCCAACACTACAACACCCAGGATCCTTTGGGGCAAACGCCCACGCAATCACCAGGCGCGCCAGGAGGCGCATAAAGAAGCGTCAGGTCCCTCGTCCCGCAAGGACGCGCTGGGCGAAGCCCGGGCAAAGGGCGGGCCCTCTGTGGCCCTCAGAGGCCAGAGGAGGTCGGGTCGAGTCATTCCTCTTGGCTGTTCTCTAGGGACTAAAGACATGAACTAAGGTATGCCTAACTAGAAACCAACCATTCAGAGCCTACCTACGATTGTTCCTGTTTATTTTTTCCGTAGCCCCTTAGTCTTCCTTTGTCTTTGTAGATATCCATTGGCCTCACACAAGGTGTGGGCAGTTGGGTCATTAGCTTGTCGCGTTATGACCTCTAAAGGATCAGCCAAACAATCTGCCTCGCAAGGAGGGTCACTTAAGGGGACACTTGACCTTTATCTAACTAGGGAAACATCGGCTTTTGAGTCAATAGAACATAGCCTCCCTAAAGACACCATAGGTAGCAAACGATCCCCTCCAATCCTAATTGACTCGCCTAACTCTTTATTACGGAGGGAATTAAACGCGATTTGCAAAACCAGGTATATCCCCATTGAACAGGGAATTGAGCAACCCTGTCTTACAACATGCCCCATGGGTATTGGAAGCCCTCAGATTAGGAATTTGCATCAACCTAATAAAAGTCCACTGGAAATCCCAGTTGTAACAACAGACAAAATTACCACTCGGGGTTAGTACATCCTTATGTTCCTACCCAGAGCATAAAACGTAAGGGTATGAAATATAAGGGGAAACCATCGAAATACCGAAAAACAACCTCAAACCCCTCTTTGGTTACCGCCACCATCACCCCCGAGACACCTAAAGTGGGTCAAATACTGGAAACCCCTAAATCCCTTTTACCATCTATTTTGTTGGCCCACTTTGAAGATTTGGTAAAAATTCTATTATCCCCGCTTATCGAAAGGTTGGAGAGAATTGGGGAAAAGCTCTCAACAATAGACAACAGTACCAAGCCAACTAAGTCAAATAAGCAATTTCAGAGAATTGCTGCCTCAAAAATCTCTGACACGACTGCACACAGCAAAATTGCCCAGAATAACCCTTTTGATCCTGTACTATCAGTTATTAAAAATAAGGAGGTAGCCAATGAACTGACAATGGCACATAGTTCTGTTCCCAGAGCTGGGCGGTCGAAAGTAGGTAAATGTTCTGTTGGGCTAGCCGGGAGTAATAGATCCATAAATTTACCACCAGAGGCAGCACCCTACGTATGTGTCCTGTCGGGAGTGCCCGTGCTTGCCACCGGGAAGATTGAAGGTCACCAGGATCTCAAAAACAAAGTCCAGTTTTGGCTGACAAAAAATAGACCACTTCCATCCAACATCACCTTGGCAATCCTAAATGTCAGAAGGGTGGGGGTGAATAGGCTCCCATCCTAAGAACATAGCGGGAGACCTGGTCATTGTCAACTTTCGGGACAACCTGGTTGTCCCTTATCTGCAAAGCTGGGAGCCACAAATAGGAGACGGGCCTATATCAACACTTGAACTGTGCGATTTCTACCCAAGAACTGCATACTCGCCAAGCATTAGGTAGAGCGTAGAGGGATACCACTGGGAGGGTAGGAGGGGTCCTGAACCAACTAGATATCAGTAGTTACCTCCCTATAACTACTAGAACCTACCCCTTGGCCCAGATATGTACTCTGATAGAACTAGGATATCACTCCTATCAAATTTGTATTGTTTTATTGTAAGGAAATCTGATTCATTTTTATTTAAAATTGTATTGTTATTTTAATGTAAATTAATTTTGTATTTTGTATGCTTTTATGGTTAATAATCTTAATAATAATAATAATAATAATAATAATAATAATAATAATAATAATAATAATAAATAAATAATAATAAAGAGCTTATAGAGCGCACAGTAACGCCATCTCGGCGTGTCCCCGCGCTAAGAGCTGCTACCAAGCACCAAGTTAGAGCCTCTATCCCTACACTGTGTAAAGCAGTGTTTTAAGTTTAGCCCTGAACAGCGCTTCACTACACTCCAATCTCAGGGCAGGAGGAAGCTTGTTCCAGTGTTGAGCTGCTTGGAACGCAAAAGATCGTCCGCCCATTCTGGCCTTCCTGACCCTGGGCACTATCAGCAGCCCAGTGCCCTCAGACCGGAGGGTCCTTGTTGGTTCATAGCGGCTGACTAAGTCCCTAAGGTAGGTGGGCGACCTGCCCCAGACAATTCGATGACAGAAGAGGAGGCATTTGAACAGCACGCGTTTCTTCACAGGTAACCAATGAAGCGCATCCAAAGCCTTCTGAGAATTAGCTCTCCTGGGTCTTCTTAGCACCAGTCTAGCGGCGGAATTCTGGATAACTTGCAGGCGGCCAAGGCTGCCCTCGTTGGACCCTAGGAACAGGATGTTTCCATAGTCCAACCGCGAGGTCACCAGTGCCTGCGTCAGTGTCCTTCTAGCCGCAAGAGGTAATAGGTCCAAGGTTTTATTTAGGGTCTTTAGTACCCCAAAACACTTGCCCACAAGACGCCTTATATGTCCTTCACAGGAGAGGGTGGGATTGATCCAGACTCCTAGGTTCTTCGCCTCCTCACAAGGCGTTGGAGTAAGGCCAAGGCACGAAGGCCACCACTCGGCTGACCAACTGTTGCTCTTCCCCCCCACTACCAAAACCTCTGTCTTAGAGCCGTTAAGCTTTAGGCAGTGGGAGTCCATCCACTCAGCTAGCGCCTGCATGCAAGATCTAAAGTTCGTGGCGGTATTGGAGGAGTTCTGCGATAGAGAGATCAGCAGCTGGGTGTCGTCGGCGTATGATACCAGTTCCACCCCGAACGACTGTACCACCTTCGCCAGGGAGGCCATGTACAAATTAAAAAGAGTAGGGCTCAAAGCTGAGCCCTGAGGCACTCCCTGATCTAGTGGCATCTCTACCGAACGACATTCCCCTTGTTGTACCTGGAAGCATCTTCCTGTGAGAAATGACTGCAACCAGTACAGCGCGGGACCAACGACCCCAGCTTCGTTAAGACACTGTAGCAGGATGGAGTGCGCTACAGTGTCAAAAGCTGCGCTGAGGTCGAGCATGATCAGGGCCATTGTATGTCCCGCATCTGCCCCTGCTCTCAGAGTCTCAGTGGCACGTAGGAGAGCTGTCTCGGTTGAGTAGCCCGCCCTAAATCCAGATTGTGACGGATGAAGTATATTCCCTCTCTCCAGGTGCTCCGTGAGCTGAGCGTTGACCACCTTCTCAGCCACTTTCGCCACATATGGCAGTAGGGAAATGGGTCTGAGATTTTCCAGCACCTCGATACTTACATTCAGTTTTTTTCTTATTGGCAGTACTATGGCCTTCTTCCACTCCTCCGGAACTCGTTGAGTGGAGAAAGAGGTCTGTAAAACATGTCTTAAGTGTGGTTCCAGGGCAACAAGACCCTCCGCGATGACCCAGGAAGGGGCCGGGTCGTTGGGAGAACCGGACTTCACGCTATGACAGATCTTTACTAGTCTATCAGCGGAAGGGACCTCGAAGGTTTGCAGAGAAGAGTCAGGGGTCATTAGCGAACCACCTGTTCTAAAGTCTATGCCCTTTCCCGGTTGTTGAGTGAAGGAGGCATAAATGGCTTTGACTTTCTGAGAGAAGAAGTCAGCGACTCTATTGCATCCCTCCACAGTGGCACTTAGGGGGATATTTGAGCTGGAGACTAATGATATTTCCTTATATATTTTAAACAGTTCGCGAGAGGAGCTCTCGGCTACCTCAATGCGTGTCTGGAAATATTTAGCTTTAGCTCTGCGTACCGCGTACTGATAGCTTCTATGTGCTAAGCTGTAGCTGTTTTTTCCCTGTTCGCTAGGGTTCCTTCTCCAGCTCCTTTCAAGTTTTTTACAGTTAGACTTGATTTGCTGGAGTTCCTGAGTAAACCAGGGGGCAGTACGTTGTCTACCTTCTCTGGCTTTACCCATGCACATGGGAGCCAGCTCATCCAGGGTGGCAGTCACAAGCTGATTAAATTCATTATTGGCATGATCACTATCCGTAGCAAACGGTAGTTGTGCCTTCTGAATGGCTCTAATGAAGGTCTCTTGAGAATAATGTCTCCATTTCCGTCTCCGTCTCCGTCTCCGTTAACCGAATAATGTACTTACTGACTGTGTACCATATACTAGGGACTCATAATTGTACCCCAGTAACCAAACTGGAGTGTACCTAAAGTGCATGGAATCATTTTAGAGAGGTAGCAGCTAGGCTGGGGTCCTTTTTAGCAGGCCCCCAGCCAGACTAAAGTAAAACAGTGAAACATCAGCAAAAAGTGGGGGTAATTATAAGAAGCAGATCCTACTCTTCTACATAACCCCCCCCCCCAACCCAGGGACAGTATACTAAACTTGATCAGTTGAGTGTTCATGTTCTAATTGGAAATATCTAGAGAGTCTATCTGCATTGGCATGGCTACTCCCAGGTCTATGTTCCACTGTATAGTCCACCCCCTGTAGGAAAATGGACCACTTCACAAGTTTGGGATTTTCACCCTTCATCTGTTTTAGCCATAAGAGGGGCTTATGGTCTGTCGGAACAATGAAGTGAATGCCAAACAGTTATGGCCTCAGCTTCTTCAGAGCCCAAACCACAGCAAAGGCCTCCCTCTGAATGGCTGACCGACAATTCTCTCTGGGGGTCAGCCTTCTGTTAACAAAAGCTACTGGCTGATCCTGACCTCATCATTCAATTGTGATAACACAGCCCCTACCCCCAACTCAGATGCATCTGTTTGAACAATTAATTATCTGGAGTAGTTAGGACTTTGCAGAATGGGAGCAGTGCACATGGCCTGCTTCAGGTCATAAAATGCCTTTTGACAGCTAACTGTCTACTGAACTTTCTTTGGCATTCTCTTGGAATTTAAGTCATTCAGGGGGGTCGCTATGGATCCATACCCCTTGACAAATCTTCTGGAGTCCCCAGTCAAGCCCAAGAAAACTCTGACCTGAGTCTGGGTGGTTGGAACAACCCAGTCCATTATGGTCTGGATTTTGCTCTGTAATGGTTGAATCTGGCCTCCACCCACAAGGTGGCCCAGGTACACAATCTGACTCTACCCTATCTGGCACTTAGTAGCCTTGAATGTTAGGCCTGCTCTCTACTGGGCCTCCAAAACATTTCTCAGGTGGACCAGGTGATCCTCCCAGGTGGAGCTAAAGACAGCAATATCATCTAGATATGCTGCACTATAGTCTTCCAGGCCTGTTAGGACTTTATTCACCATCCTTTGAAAAGTGGCAGGTGCATTCTTCAAACCAAAGGGCATCACCACAAATTGGTAGGGCCCACTAGGGGTATAAAATGCTGTATTGGGCTTTACATCATCAGCTAGTCTGATCTGCCAGTAGCCAGCTGTCAGGTCAAATGTGCTCAGAAACTTGGCTGAGGCCAAAGTGTCTATGAGCGCATCCCCTCTGGGTATTGGATGGGCATCAGTCCTAGTGACTGCATTGAGACCCCTGTAGTCTACACAAAACCTCATCTTTTTCTTACCACCCTGGATGTGAGGTTTGGGCACCAAGACTACTGGACTAGCCCAAGGACTATCTGAGGGTTCAATAAATAAAAATAATAAAAAAAAAATAACTGCCAAATCCGACATCTTCTGGACTTCAGTCCTGATACAGTCCCCGACATGGCCAGGTTGCCTGTAAATCTTATTTTTAACAGGCAGACTGTCCCCAGTGTCCACTTCATGAGTGCACCAGGTAGTCTGACTTGGAGTCAGGGAAAGCATATGTCTATACTGATTGAGCACCTGTCCGCAATCAGCTTGCTGCTGGTCAGTGAGGCTGCCTGGCAAGGCTACACCATTCACTGACCCATTATCAGGGTTTTGTGAGAGCTGGTCAGGAAGTGGATCACTCTCTTCTTCCTGCCCCTCATCAGTAGCCATGAGCTAGCCCATGTCTGCCGTGTCAACATATGGTTTCAGTCTGTTGACATGGAGTACCCTATGTGGGCCCCTGGGATTCCAAGGTCTACCAAGTATGTAACCTCTCCCTTCTGTTCAACAATTATATGGGGGCCCCTCCATGTGTCCTGGGGGGCTGCTGGGGCCACAGGCTCCAACACCCACACCTTCTGCCAGCCATCCACACCTTCTGCCATGGCTGGTAAACAGTCTGCACAGCCTTTTGGTCATGCCAAGCCTTTTGCAATTCCTGGCTAGCCTCAAGATTTTTGGTGGCCTTCTTCATATACTCTTCTATTCTGGAGCAAAGACCAAGTACATGGTCCACAATATCTTGTTTGGGAGGTGTGCGAGGTAACTCCCATCCCTCCTTCACTAGACACAATGGACCCATAACAGGATGTCCATACAGAAGTTCAAAAGGGCTGTAACCAACCCCCTTCTGAGGAACCTCCTTGTAGGCAAATAGAAGGCAGAGCAAAAGGATGTCCCATATGCACCTAAGCTTGTCTGGGAGACCTTTAATCATGCAAAACACACAATGTGATGGACGGAATGTTGCACATTGGCAAGACCTTTAATCATGCCCTTTAAGGTTTTGTAGAATCTCTCAACTAAACCATTGCATTGTGGGTGATAGGGTGTGGTGAATTTGTAATTCACTCCCCGCTCCTTCCACATTGAAGTCAAGTAACTAGACATGAAGTTTGCACCCCTGTCTGATACTACCTCCTTAGGGAAACCCACTCTGGAAAATACTCCCAGGAGGTCTTTTGCTACCACAGGAGCTGTGGTGGTCCTAAGTGGAATGGCTTCTGGGTACCTAGTGGCATGGTCCACCACCACCAGGATCAATCTGTGCCCAGAGGCTGTCAGAGGATCCATGGGACCAACAATGTCAATCCCCACCCTCTCAAAGGGAACCCCCACCACAGGTAGTGGTATCAGGGGGGCCTTTGTGGTACCACCTGCCTTGCTACTGGCTTGACAGATGACACAGGAGCGACAAAACTCCTTGGTGTCTTCAGACATATGGGGCCAATGAAAGTGAGGGACAATACTGTCCCAAGTCTTGTTTTGGCCCAGGTGTCCTGCTAAGACACGGGTACTTATAGTACGGCCCGCGGGCGGCCAGCGACACAGCAAGCCTTCCATGGTGGCCCGCAGACCTTGCAGAAATCGTACCGCGTTTAAAAAATGTTTTCTTAAAGAGTCTGCAAACACTGCCGTTTGCAGCAGCGCACCTCTGAGAGACTCTGCTGCTCTGTGCGGGCCAGGAAATTCCAGGGATAGTGAGAATGGAGCTGCATGGGCCTAAGAAGAGGTGAAATACAATAAAGCCTCATTAACATGCACATGGGCTTTTAAAGACCTGTGAAGTGCTCGGGTGCGGCTGTGTGTGTGTGCCCGGGAAGCTGTCTCAGCCCGGGCACACACAGGCAGGGTGAGATGACAGAGGGAGAGGGAGGGAAAGGAAGGGAGACAGAGGGAGAGAGAGGGAGGCAAAGGGAGGGAGGGAGAGGGAAGGAGGGAGGGAAAGGGAGGGCGAGGGAGACTGAGAGAAGGAGACCGAGAAAGGGAGAGGGAGGGAGGCAGATTGACAGAGACAGAGGGAGACAGAGGGTGATAGACAGAGGGAGACAGACAGATGGAGGGAGACAGATAGAGGGAGGCAGACAGAGGGAGGAGGGAGACAGAGGGAGGGAGACAGACAGAAGGAGACAGAGGGAGGGAGACAGAGTAAGAGGAAGGGAGGGAGAGGGAGACAGAGGGAGGGAGGGAGACAGACAGACAGAGGGAGGAGGGAGACAGAGAGAGGGAGACAGAGAGAGGGAGACAGAGAGAGGGAGACAGAGAGAGGGAGACAGACAGAGGGAGATAGATAGAGGGAGGGCGACAGACAGAGGGAGAGAGACAGAGGGAGGAGACAGACCGAGGGAGGAGGGAGACAGAGGGAGGGAGACAGAGGAAGGGAGAGGGAGACAGAGAGAAGCAGACAGAGGGAGACAGACAGAGGGAGGGAGAGGGGGGAGACAGAGAAAGGGAGAGAGACGGAGACAGAAAGGGAGAATGGGGGATACAGAGAAAAGGAGAGAATGGAGACAGAGGGAGGGAGACAGAGGGAGGGAGACAGAGGGAGGGAGACAGAGGGAGGGTGACAGAAGGAGTGAGACAGGGGAGGGAGACAGGGGGAGGGAGACAGGGGGAGGGAGACAGGGGGAGGGAGGGAGACAGAGGGATGGAGACAGAGGGAGGGAGAAGGAGACAGACAGAGGGAGGAGGGCAACAGAGGGAGGGAGACAGACAGAGGTAGGAGGACGACAGAGGGAGAGAGACAGATTTAGGAGGGTGTCAGAGGGAGGAGGGCGACAGAGGGTGGGAGACAGATAGAGGGAGACAGATAGAGGGAGACAGATAGAGGGAGACAGAGAGTGGGAGACAGAGGGAGGGAGAGAGACAGACAGATGGTGATAGACAGAGGGTGACAGAGTGAGGGAGACAGAGTGAGGGAGAGAGAGGGAGCGAGGGAGGGAGTGAGAGGGAGTGAGATAGTCAGAGTGAGTGAGACAGAGGGAGACAGAGTGAGAGAAGGAGAGAGGGAGGGAGAGAGGGAGAGAGAGGGAGAGAGATAGAGAGAGGGAGAGAGACAGAGAGACAGAGAGCAACAGAGAGCGAGAGAGCGAGAGAGAGAGAAAGAGAGAGAGAGATGTGTGTATGCCGGGTCTGGTGGCTCAGTGGACGAAGGCGTCCGCTACAGGGACCTGTGTTCAACCTCATGGTCACAGTTTTTTCTGTTGCTCTAGCCCTGCCCCCTCCCCACTGACCCCACCCCCACCGGTGAGGCCCTCAGACACAAACCACACTGTAAATTTGTCCCCTGAGAGAAAGTTTGTGAGTACCCATGTGCTAAGGGAATATGTTATGTTATGTTATGTTATGTTAAATGTGTTTATATAGCGCATGGCTACCCCAGCAACGGGGCGTCCCAGCGCTAGCAGACGGACCAACAGTAGGCGTAACGGGCGCATAATAGAAAGAGGAAGAGGAGTGATCAATATACGGGAGGGGCCCTAAAGGGAGGAGAACAGCCAAGTTTTGATAGGTTTTCGGAAGAGCAGATGATTCCTGGTGTTACGTGTTATCTTGGGCTAGTGTCAATAGAAAGCCCCTGAACTTCAGGGGTATAACCAACCTCCTGGCGGCACCAGGCTTGTGGTCTCTACTCTCAGAGTACAGGAGTCCATCATCCCAATATATCTTATGGGTTCCACTATCATTCCCAGCAGCCTGCTGTCTGAGGGGTTCAAGAGCGGGGCAGCTCAGCTGCTCCTGGCTCAGATCTGCCCTGGAAGGGCCCCCTATCCCCAAGAACTCACCCTGATCAGGTTCAAGCTCATCTGGGACAGTTCCTTCTTCAGGACTAAGATCATCTCCCTCAAGAGACTGATATGTACTCTGAGTCAGGGGGTAAGGCACTGCCTTTACCCTACTGCTCCTCCTCTTGGGAGGCACCTGGTCCATTTCTCCAGAATCCAGGGCCTGTTCAGTTTTAGACATTTTGGCCTGTGACCTGGTCACAGCAAACACATGTGCAGGGATTCCTAGCACTTCTGCATGAGCCCTGAGCTCCACTTCAGCCCAAGCTGACATTTCTAAATCATTGCCAAGCACGCATTCAACAGGGAGGTCTGCACTTACAACCTCTTAAGGCCAGTTACCCATCCCCAGAAGAAATTAACAACTGCCAAAGAATGGTCAGTCCTCATATTGCTAGCATTGGTCACTTGTTACATTTAACCAAGTATGATCTGCTCAGGAGCCACAAGATCATGTGTCACCATTGTGACACTCGGTCCTGTGTCCCTGCATGGCAAAGCCTCTTTTCCATTAATCAAAGGCTGCTGTCTGTATTTGCCCAGATTACTGGGACTGACAGATGAGGACATATCCATACTTCAATCACAGATCAGTACAGCCTGAGTTGGAACTCTGACTAGGCCAGAGTCCATCTCAGAACTCAGGGTTAACCCTACTATACCCTTATTCTGAACTAGGGGGAACAGGTGCCTTAGGGGCAATGGTGGCTGGAGTTGAGTCTTTGGACTTGGTACAATCACTAGTTCAATGGGTTTTCTGCTTACATACTTTACACCATGGTTTCCTTTGGCCTTTTCCTTTGTTAGATTGGGACTCACCACCAGATGCAGATTTTTGGGGACCTTGATAAGACTTCTGGTCTTTACCCTTTTCCCCACCCTTATCAGACTTCTTAGAATCTTGCTTCTTAGGGTCACCTTGGTTCTGAACCTTCTGCCTCACCCTTGTTCTGACCAATTTGTCTGCCTTCTGACCCAATTCTTGGGGAGAGGTCAGATCAGAGTCCACCAGGTACTGATGCAACAGCTGATTTTGACAATTATTAAGGATCTGCTCCCTCATAATTAAGTTGAACAATCCTTTAAAATCACACGCCTTACTGCCAAGTAACCAGCCCTCCAGAGCCTTAGTAGCATAATCTACAAAGTCAACCCAGTCTTGAGTCTGTGCCTTTTGGGTGTCTCTGAACTTAATCCTGTATTGTTCAGTGGTTAAGCCAAACCCATCATTCAGAGCACTCTTCAAGACTTTGTAATAATCAGCATCCTTTTCTCTTACAGTGAGGAGCTTGTCTCTATCTTTGTGTGCAAAGGAGAGCCACAAGATTGCTGCCCACTGCTCCTGAGGGACCCTATGTACTTTACAGGCCCTCTCAAGTACAGTTATCCATTTGTGGATGTCATCCCCACTCTGGTAGAGAGTGACAATCTTGTTCAGGTTCCTATGGTCATGAGTATGTTCTCTACCTCAAGGGACACTGATGCTGCCATCATGGGACTCTAGTCCCAACTTTTTAGAAGCTCTCTGGAGCTACAGGGATTCCCTGTCTAAAGCCAACTGCTCCTTTCTCTTTCTGAGTTTTTCTTCCTCAAGAGCAAGCAGTCTGCAATTTCTATCATGAGAGGACTCTTTCCTGTAGGAGGCTGAGGTCCTATGAGAGACAGAGGTCCCTACTAATGAACCAGAGTGATTAGACTCCACTGAAGAAATTCTAGACCTACTTGGTACACTGTTAATTCCCCCTGAAGGGGTGAATAGAGGACCACTAGGGTTCACTTCTTCATCCACAGGAGGAACTTGGCTATCCAGGTTAGAATCATTCTGATCCTCCTGGTCAGCATCAAGGTCCAGGTCTTGGGTGTTTTCACCTCCATGCCTGTCCTCTTCTGCTCCCCCACCCAACCTGCCTCCCTCATCAGACCCTGGGGTCTTTCTGAGATGACCTAAAATCAATATCTCTATGAGGTATTGAGTGTCTGGGTGTCTCCCTGTCTTCGATTTCCTAGATGTACACATGTTCCTCAATTCTGGAAATGGGACATGGTCATACTTAGTTAATCTGGAGCCACTGGCTTCAACCCTTGAAAACATACTAGTGTGGTGTGGTGTCTGCACCTACCTACTCTAGTGGGACTACTAAACTCTCTCTTGAGTTGTAGAAAGGGTGCACTAGACCTTTGGCACACAACTCTAAGTTCAGTAGAACTTGCTTTATTCTATCTTGATTTATATGTACCTATGTACCTATAGTGGTTTTCAGTTAGTCACTCAAAGAGATTATCTGGTAGAGCAATAGCAAGCTTGAATACAACCGCTGCACACCAATGTGAGAAGTTGGCCTGGCATATGCTGTCCACTAGTTATAGTGGGCACCTTGCACCAGTCCAAACAACCCTTATTGATGATAGGTTTAAGACAACCTTTATTGAAAGCTATCCTAGTGGTGGCTATGAAGAGCAGCCTTCAGGCTACGTCTTGAAGGAGTGTAAAGCAGCTTGGTTTACCAGATCATAACCTCTTGAATGTCTAAATGAAAGGAGAACCACACAAGGTATATATATCTATATATATATCTATATATATATATATATATATATATATTTTTTTTTTAAATTTATTTATTACTAAACATACTCTGGTAATCTCTTCATGAAATTACAGAGTAAGGTACACACTTTAAACAAAATATAACTTCAGTAAATAGCACAATATACACTGGGTCCCAGGGGGTGATCAAACCATATTAAGAAAGTGGTATAAGAACCACGACTTGACTAGATCAAGGCCTAGAGCCTGTAGAATCGCTGGGACCCCAAGGAACCATACAATGTAGTGACACAGGGGACCCTCGGGGGACGTGTGCAGTGTGAGAACAGAGCCGCGAGCTCCGTTAGCTGCTATGGGGAAAGTCGCGTTTGGAATTATAAAGTTTAAGGACACTTAGGAGAAGACTTTGAGCAAACCCCTTTCGACTTAAGGGGTTCTAGGGCTAACACCCACAGGAGCACCGGAGTACTCAAGTTATCTCACCCAGGGAAGCCGGGTGCATAGGTGCCAAATGGTGTCCGGAATCGTCATCGTTTTCAATGGCGACCTGCTGCAAAGTGCTGCTGCTGTGGAGAGGAAAAGTGTCCGTTGGGATCCAAGCCTGGATCGAAGATATGAGGAACCTGAAAGCAGAGGGGACAGAGTCTGTGTCACTTGCCAGTGACCAGAGGCACAATAGACGAATGCCCACCGATGTCAGGTGCTTCAGGTGCGAAGAGGTGAACCTTGACTCTACAGCCAGGAGGACCAGGAGGCTTCGATGACAACCTGGAGCTAGATTCGAGCTGTCCCATGAAGGATGTCAAGTGCTGCGGTGTCGGTGTTCGAAATGAAAAAAACAAGCCTTGGCACCAGCAACCCACTCAGTAAGAGTAAAGATGCTTCTGTGTGGACCAGCAAGGTCCAGGGGACTCCCCAAGAAATGGAGAGTCAGGGCATGTCTGGAGCAGCCAGGGAAGCCTAGGAAAGTTAAAGTTGCCTTCTCAGGGACCCACCAGTTAAAGGACCAGGGATCGCGAAGATATCTCGAGAGAAAACACAAAGGACTAGCTCACGGAACACTCATGGAGTGTAGGCCAGTAATCTTTGGTGGAAATGCTGCTTGGGGTCTGGGCTACAAGTAACCCGATGCACAGCTTCAAGGATTGTCCATAGGCAGGTGCACTTGTAAATGTCCACGATGTCCAGGGGTTCCAGTTCAATGGTAGCCTCGAGGGCTAAGGGTCTCAGCTTTGCTGGAGACTCGGGTCGGCCTCTGGGAAGTCTGGAAACCTACCTCCTGTGTTGCAAATTCTTCGAAGTCCGGCGGGAGCTTCAGAGATGCAAACCAGTCAGATGCGTCCTTGGTGCCTGCCACGCAGGGGAGTAACTCCTTTACTCCAAGGGAGATTCTTCAGTCATCCAGCGTCATGCAGCTCATCGAAGTTCCAGGATTCAGTATCAGAGTTTCGTCCAGGTAAATCTAAAGTCCTGTTGCCAGGGGTTCCTATCCTATATCCAAGGAAGGGGTGGGACAAACTCTGGGGACCCACCTATGGGAGGGTTTGGAAAGAGCGGTGGCTACACCCATTTCCTTTGTCCAGTTTTGAGCCAGAGCAGGAGCTGGTAGCCCATGAAACTGGTTTGAATGGGGCTATGCACAGGGACACCAAATGTGCTCCCACTGCTGACTTCAAAGCACTCTTGGAGTGCACCCACCCAACCCCAATACACTAAAGCATTTCTGGGAGGTGGTGACACCTCCCTGTGACAGGAAACCTATTGTCCAGGCCTCCCCTGTCAGAGTTTCGTCCAGCAGCAGGAGGCCAGACTTGTGTCTGGGGCTGTGGCATCCATTTTGTGATGTAGTTAAGTCACTGTATGTAGTATGAACTTTTACCGATTAGGTGTTCTTAAAAGACCCCTCATACACCAACCTAGTTGGTGTCATGTTTCATCATTGGGGTCCAAACAAGGTTTGCAGCGGATGACTCTCCATTACCAAAGTGGAATCTTGGATGAGCACCCCACCCTTGAGCCTCAATATCTGCTTAAAACCCATTAGCATTGAATTTTTGCTTTTTAAAGTGTCAGTGAGTATGCCAACATTTTTACCACACACCTTAGCGTGTGGGTAGGTACCGCACAGGTTTTCATGTGGCACCCTTCACCTTTGCAACTCACCTATCACTCACCTGGCCCTGAAGAAAGCCCCATTAATTTCTCCTAAACGGGCTGAAACATGTAGACCGCCACACATTGTCAACTTTATGGTAATACTCCCTGAATAATTGCACCACACATATCTATTTTAAGACATATCCTGAGCTGCCAACATTAAAATTTAGAGGCAAGGATTCTCAGAGATATTTTTCACTGAAAAAAATTCACTTCACATCACACTTACGCACCAACACCAGCTCCGCTGTAATCAGGCGTCGTAGCACAACCGGGGGGCACTCGGCTGCCCGGTTGGGACTCCATTGATGAAGCATGACACCAACTAGGTTGGTGTGTGAGGAGTCTTTTAGAAACACCTAATGGGTCCAAGTTCATACTACATACAGTGATTGAACTACATACACATAGTGGGTCCGTCCACATTGTTTAAGTTTAGTACGCATCTGGGGAACAAGACGCGCCCCTAAACCTTATCCCTTGCTCTCCCATTGATTTTTCTATCCATGTTGTGATGCCAGGGTTCTGTTAAGCTGGTACTGGGTGTACCGGTGTGGTCATGTTTCTGCCTCTAGGAGGGTGGAATCATAAGCCCGCCACCAGGACTGGCGGGGGTATGGTTTCAAAGTGTTTGACACCAAACACAACATGTTTCCTTGCAGCCATTCCAAAGTTAGCATTTACCCCGAGGTTATAATGCACTTAAGAGTATATGGTCTGGCTGCATCACAGAACAACCCCAGTGAATAGATTGCTCAGGCTGCAGAGGGGCCCTGCTCATGCATGGGCACACTTTCACACAAAACCCAGCTCCCTGCCTTCGGGATTGATAAGGCCTGCCATAGAGGTGACTGATAGGTTTATATGTGTAGTGATATAAGGTAGATATAGGGAACCTATTTCTAAGTAAGGGATGCATACGTCACCTTACACAAGCTGCTGTAGCAGACCTGTGGTGTCATTTTGGAAGGCTGCCCAGGGGTGGCATAATACATGCTTCAGCCCCTGGTAGGCCTCTGGGCTACCTATGCCCCTGGTACCTAGTGTACCATATGCTAGGAATTCATAAGGGTACCCCAGTAACTAAACTGGAGTGTACCTAAAGTACATGGAATCATTTTAGAGAGGAAGCAGCTAGGCTGGGGTCCTGTTTAGCAAGGCCCTAGCCAAACTAAAGTCGAAAAACAGTGAAACATCAGCAAAAAGTAGGGGTAACTATAAGAAGCAGATCCTACTCTCCTACACAAGCTACCAAAATCAGTGGCATAGCAAGGGTACCACCGGCCCTAATCTAAGACAGAAAAAAATTGATCTCCCCTCACCTTTGGATTGGTATTAAAAGATACCCAATCACAGAGGTTAGTACCTCTGAACCCCAGTGACACTGAATCGTATTCCCTAATCTATCTACGTATGACCCCTGTTAGAAATGTGGGTCTCTATTTGGCAGTGGCTGGCCACAGTCCAAGTAGGGACCCTTCTTCCTAAGTCAGAGTAAGGGGGCTACACCCTTTGATAACCCCTGCTCAACTCTGTGGTAATGTAGCACAAGCAGCTAGGCTTATCTCAGAGGCAGTGTGTAAAGCATTTATGATCATACACAGTAACACAGTGAAGGACACTACAAAGGGACACAACACATGGAATTATAAAAAATAAGTATCTTTATATATAGACTTAACACAAGACCAATAACGGTAAAAAGCCACAATATTGGAAAATGGGGGTACTCTTGAAAAGCTGGAAAAAGAGTTCAAGGGTTCAAATAGAGGTTCAGTTCAAAGCAGTGGTCTCTGCGACCCTCTTACTTGCAAAGTACCTGGATTTCGTAGCAAAACCAACAAAATATCGCAAAGGAGCTGTAGCGATGATTTTCCCCACGCTAGGCCGGCGATACATTGAATCCTTGCCACAAGGGAGGATGATGCGCCGGACTGCGGGTGCGTGCAGGACAAAGCGACAGATTTCTTCCCGCTAGGCCAGCGATGCGTTGAATCCTTGCCGCGAGGGAGGATGATGCGCTGATCCTGTTGCGTGTGCGATCTTGTTGCGATGAAAGAAAATGGCGCCCTGCGAGGGAGCGACGATCCGGGTGCGAAGAGAGGAAAATGACGGACGCACGGCGTCCGCGCTGCGATAATCTCGATGCGATGATCCGGGGTCAGCGAGCCTTCGAAAAGCCCGCAAACATACGATGCGATGCTCTTTGGGGTTAGCGAGCACATTGGGGCCTACAAGCGTGCGATGCAATGATCTTTGGTTTGCGAGCGCTCGACGGCAGCAGCGCGTGGTTTTTATTTACGCTCTTCAGCTACGGCGGCTCACAACGGCGTTAGCGACGATTTTCCGCTCTCTCTTCTCTGTAGTAGAACTAGAGGCCCTGGAACTCACAGGGGCCTCACCTGCAGATAGAAATCCTCGCTGGGAGGAATCAGGAGGCTGGTGGGGAAGTTAGATGGGTCTGTGACTCCAGCGGCAGACTAGGGTCCAGATGTAGGAGAGGAAATACCGGTCGGTAACTGTCGAATTCGGCCGTTACCGACCGGTATTTAGGAATCGGCATGTAGGGGCCAGCATTTTACAGAATCGGTAAATTTACCAATTCGGTAAATTTACCGATTCTGTAAAATACCGAATCGGTAATTTTACTGATTCGGTAATTTCCACATGTAGGTGACACTCCTGAGAGTGCCACAGGCCCTTAAGAGTCGGTATTTTACCACCCAATCCTATTGGGTGGTAAAATTCCGAATTCAGGTGTGCATGCACATCTGTGCATGCACACCTGTGCCATGTGACACACAGACATGCCCTTAGGCTTCAAGGCCCATAGGAATCAATGGGCAATACCGTTTCGGTATTTACCGAATCGGTAAATACCGAATCTTACCGATTCGGTAAATGTAAAAAGAAATTTACCTACATCTCTATACTTCTATTTTACCGATTCATAAATAGCGAATAGGTAAATTTTGGTATTTATGAATCGGTAAAATAGAATTACCTACATCTGGCCCTAGCTCTCTTCTAGCCCTTGGGTGATTACTTAGCAAACATAAAAGTCTCTCAAATGTCAATTTTCCCTATTCTTCCAAGTCCAATGGGAATTACTGCAGGCCAATCCAAGAAACGTATAAAGGATTTGGGTAACCCAATCAACCCTTGTAGGCTTGAGCAATGAATAGTACAGGGTAAAGATTGTCTACAAGGGACTTTGATTATAATTATGATTCACGTTATTTATTGTTTGATCTCGTGGAGTTTTGTCATCAATGGTCTAACTCACCGTGTGTCCATAGGAATACTGCATTAGAGTAAAGAAGGAAGAAGCACACGGAAAATCCTATTTCTTATGAAAATATTTTATATTTTATATTTCATAAATTCATTCAAGGGGATACAATACGTGAAAATATCTTAAGCAAAAAAGGTCATGAAAGGTTGTAAAAACAAAATAGACAACTCAATTCATAACACAACATCAACTCCTATAAATCGGAGAAGAGCAACTTAAAACCATCTATGTACAATTGTTACTCTTCAAGAAATTATTTTCTTTGGGAAATGAGGATCAAGTCGACGTTTCGGTCTTTCTGGCAGTTGTCTATAAGACCATCTTCAGGACAATTATATTTTGCAAATATTCAGAGGAAACCCGCTGTGTGGATACAATAAATCTCTATTAGCAATTTAAACATTCATAGACTACACATCTATCCGTCCTGTACATCGTATTTAGGACATTTTTAAGAAACAAGAAACCGTGTGCACAACACTTTGAATGTGTTTAAACTATCATCAAGTTATCACAGTAGTTCATATGCATGCAGCTCTTTTATTCTGCATGTCTCAACAATTAAAGTTTGATTGAATCACTACCATTGCCCATCGTACAATTATTTGTGGTGGTGGAACAAAGGGAGGGGAAGAGGGAGGGAAAGGGGGGGGAGGGACGAGATAGGACAGGGGGAAAAGGTATGTTAAACTGACTTACTTTCAAAGTTAAGGTATGGGCAGAGCTGCTAACTTGTCTTAGATTTGAGGGATCAAAATGGACCGCAGACTCTGTCTGTATAGACAAACACTGGAGTTAGCCCTCTAGAACTAGATTTTGGTGTAGTCTAGTTCTTTATGTTCTCCATCAAGGTCATGCCTGTCATTTATTTGTTTGGATTCTTGAATGATCCACATCACGCGATCAATGAAGGGAAATCGCGGTTGATGATTCTGTATATTTGCAAGAAAAGTCAGTTGTCAGGGCAGCTAGTCAGATGAATATTGATTGCTCACAGTGAGTGAACATCTAAATAGGCATGTCACATGAGTCTGACAGTTGTCTGCTTCTACTGCTGGTTAGAAACTGACAAAAAGAGCTGATCGTTGATTCTTAGTTATGTACTACTTGCTCTATTTTGGACAGAATGATATCTATTGGTGCCAACATCGAAGTTAATCATTAATTAAACGCGCTGAGCAGCTATCAGAAATTAATAAATAAATGTTTATCTGATGCACGGTGTAGCTTAACTTATTCTACGTCATCAAGATAGCTTAGATAAAATTGACAAAGACCTCTTTCTTTAATAAGGATTTACACCTTTAAACTGTCTGCGCGCTCACTTACACATCTACATATATTTGGGATGCTCAAAAAAGCTCCTTTGTTTAGTGGAGTGGGTCACACACAAGAGGAGGGTTCTACATCACAGTGCTCATGCAGAGCAAGTGGGTCAGCTACAGGCAAATTGCCATGTACACTCGACTCCGAGCATACACTGGATTTCAAACCTCAGCATAAATATTTATAGCCTGTCAGCAAGTTCAAGTCTACAGTGAGTACTGAAGCAAAGAAATTGAACTTAAAATAGCTTCATGTTACCAAAGTAAAACTGAATCGGCATATCGTAAGGAAATTACTGTAATTACTACATAGAAAGACGGCAGCTGTATTAACCTTAAAATCAAAACAGCCGTCTCAGAATTACGTGGCAAAACATCTTGACGCTACTTACATTTACGGCTTCTGACAGCACAGTAAACTTTCCAGCAGTCCGCAAAGGTTTGTGGATAAACTGGATTACCGCGGGAGAACCCTTTTTACATGCTTCAACCCGGAAGCAGAACAGTCTAAGACATAGAAGATGGACTGCCGGATTGGCAGAAAACATCCCCGTCTTCGATTTTCAGACGTTTTTAACTGTCGGCCATATTGAACAAACTAGCATGTGAGACATTGCTCAATCGGAACACATTTATGCCATAGCTCAGGGCTTCAGTATGTTGCACAATGGTAGTGATATGGACCTACATATCAATATAGATACTTGCACTTGATAGTGGATTGCTAAATACATTAACCAGTCACAAACTTTGACAAACAAACCACTATATAGAAAAAACAGAATTACTCTTCTCTGTCAATATCAATGTGGCACCAAAAATAGTGCGCATTGGGAATATTAAATTCTTTTAGACACATTGACAGTATCAATCTGGCACCAAACAAAGTGCGCATTGGGAATATTTAAACATTTTAAGATACATTGATCTATTTAGTATATGTAGATATTGAACCTAAACAGCAATTTTCACTATATTGTTGCTAACTACAAGACTTAAGGAATTATAAAAGAGATCTCAAATCGATGTATAGAAATTAGTCTGTTGGACTGACATTCTATAGTTAGTGGACTAACTGGCACATGCATCAACATTGGAGTTTGCGATTCCTTAATTGCGAAAAATAAGGAATCGCAATTAAGGAATCGCAAAGTGCAATGCATCAAGAAATTGCTAAATAAATTGCGATTTCTTAAAATTCCTTAATTGCGATTCTCAATTTAGGAATCGCAATTAAGGAATCCCTTCCCATTCATTCCTATGGGCCTATAGGCCCATAGGAATGAATGGGAAGACATTCTCATTTTGCGAATCGCAATTAAGGAATCGCAAAATGAGAATGCAATTTCAAGGGTGCAGGGGGGGGTCCAAAGGCCACCCTGTTGCACCCCTGAAATTTGCCATTAAGTACATTTTTCACACACACATGCCCCAAGGGCATGTGTGTGTGTAAAATGGCACTTTGAAAAATGCACTTTTGTGCATTTTTAAAAGTTTTCACAAATTACCATGAAGGTCAACTTCATGGTAATTTGCACCCCTTATTTACGAATTCGCAAATTTTAAAAGTATGATGCATTGCATTTAAGGAATCTCAATTTGAGATTCCTTAAATGCAATTGCAATTTAAGAAATCGCAGTTTTGCGATTTCTTAAATTGCGAGAACAACAAAATGCATAGTGCATCGCAAAAATGGAAATTGCATTCGCAAACGGCCGAATTTTGCGATTCGCACCGTTTGCGAATGCAATTTCCTTTTATGCATGTGCCCGTAAATGTATTATATTAAAGTCATTGTTTGCAATCATAGGCAGAGCTACTCAAAAATGCTTATAATTTTTGAGTATCTCTGCCTATGTCAGTCCAACAGACTAATTTCTATACATCGATTTGAGATCTCTTTTATAATTCCTTAAGTCTTGTAGTTAGCAACAATATAGTGAAAATTGCTGTTTAGGTTCAATATCTACATATACTAAATAGATCAATAAATAGATCAATGTATCTTAAAATGTTTAAATATTCCCAATGAGCACTTTGTTTGGTGCCAGATTGATACTGTCAATGAGTCTAAAAATGTTTAAATATTCCCAATGTGCACTATTTTTGGTGCCACGTTGATATTGACAAAGAAGAGTAATTCTGTTTTTTCTATATAGTGGTTTGTTTGTCAACGTTTGTGACTGGTTAATGTATTTAGCAATCCACTATCAAGTGCAAGTATCTATATTGATATGTAGGTCCTTAACACTACCATTGTGCAACATACTGAGACCCTGGGCTATGGCATAAATGTGTTCCGATTGAGCAATGTCTCACACGCTAGTTTGTTCAATATGGACGACAGTTAAAAACTTCTGAAAATCGAAGACGGGGATGTTTTCTGCCGATCCGGCAGTCCATCTTCTATGTCTTAGGCTGTTCTGCTTCCGGATTGAAGCATGTAAAAAGGGTTCTCCCGCGGTAATCCCGTTTATCCACAAACCTTTGCGGACTGCTGGAAAGTTTACTGTGCTGTCAGAAGCCGTAAATGTAAGTAGCGTCAAGATGGTTTGCCAAGTAATTCTGAGACGGCTGTTTTGATTTTAAGGTTAATACAGCTGCTGTCTTTCTATGTAGTAATTACAGTAATTTCCTTACGATATGCCGATTCAGTTTCACTTTGGTAACATGAAGCTATTTTAAGTTCAAGTTCTTTGCTTCAGTACTCACTGTAGACTTGAACTTGCTGACAGGCTATAAATATTTATGCTGAGGTTTGAAATCCAGTGTATGCTCGGAGTCGAGTGTACATGGCAATTTGCCTGTAGCTGACCCACTTGCTCTGCATGAGCACTGTGATGTAGAACCCTCCTCTTGTGTGTGACCCACTCCACTAAACAAAGGAGCTTTTTTGAGCATCCCAAATATATGAAGATGTGTAAGTGAGCGCGCAGACAGTTTAAAGGTGTAAATCTTCATTAAAGAAAGAGGTCTTTGTCAATTTTATCTAAGCTATCTTGATGACATAGAATAAGTTAAGCTACACCGTGCATCAGATAAACATTTATTTATTATTTTCTGATGGCTCCTCAGTGTGTTTAATTAATGATTAACTTCGATGTTGTCACCAATAGATATCATTCTGTCCAAAATAGAGCAAGTAGTACATAACTAAGAATCAACGATCAGCTCTATTTGTCAGTTTCTAACCAGCAGTAGAAGCAGACAACTGTCAGTCTCATGTGACATGCCTATTTAGATGTTCACTCACTGTGAGCAATCAATATTCATCTGACCAGCTGCCCTGACAACTGACTTTTCTTGCAGTTATACAGAATCATCAACCCCAATTTCCCTTCATTGACGTTGGATCGCGTCATTTGGATCATTCAAGAATCCAAACAAATAAATGACAGGTATGACCTTGATGAAGAACATAAAGAACTAGACTACACCAAAATCTAGTTCTAGAAGGCTAACTCCAGTGTTTTTCTATACAGACAGAGTCTGCGGTCCATTTTGATCCCTCAAATCTATGACAAGTTAGCAGCTCTGCCCATACCTTAACTTTGAAAGTAAGTCAGTTTACCATAACTTTCCCCCTATCCTATCTCGTCCCCTCCCCCCCTTTCCCTCCCTCTTCCCCTCCCTTTGTTCCACCACCACAAATAATAGTACGATGGACAATGGTAGTGATTCAATCAAACTTTAATTGTTGAAACATGCATAATAAGAGAGCTGCATGCATATGAACTACTGTGATAATTTGATGATAGTTTAAACACATTCAAAGTGTTGTGCACACAGTTTCTTGTTTCTTAAAAATGTCCTAAATACGATGTTTAGGACGTATAGATGTGTAGTCTATGAATGTTTAAATTACTAATAGAGGTTTATTGTATCTACACAAGGGGTTTCCTCTGAATATGTGCAAAATATAACTGTCCTGAAGATGATCTTATAGACAACTGCCAGAAAGACCGAAACGTCGACTTGATCATCATCTCCCAAAGAAAATAATTTCTTGAAGAGCAACAATTGTACATAGATGGTTTTAAGTTGCTCTGCTCTGATTTATAGGAGTTGATGTTGTGTTATGAAGTGATTTGTCTATTTTGTTTTTACAACCTTTCATGACCCTTTTTGCTTAAGATATTTTCACTGATTGTATCCCCTTGAATGAATTTATGAAATATAAAATATAAAATATTTTCATAAGCAATAGGATTTTCCGTGTGCTTCTTCCTTCTTTACTCTAATGCAGTAGTCCTGTGGACACACAGTGAGTTAGATCATTGATGACAAAACTCCACGAGATCAAACAATAAATAACGTGAATCATAATTATAAACAAAGTCCCTTGTAGACAATCTTTACCCTGTACTATTCAATCCAAGAAACAGCACACAAGTGCAAGGACAGTCCTCTCCTGCAGATTCTTTCAGTAACAGGGACAGAGGTTCCTCTTGACATCCAGGAGCAATACCCAAGTCAGGGGTTTGGGCACATATATTTATATCCCAAAAGTCTTTGTTCTCAGAAGTCTCTAGTCACTGAACCCAGCCAGTACCAGTTCTGCTCAGTCCTGGAGCTCTTTGTTTACCAGGCTGCATCCTTCCTTTCAGAAAGAGGGGGTCTGCCATCAGACACACAGTAGGAGGTGGAGCCAGCATTCACCTTGCCAGGCACAGCCCCATTCAGGACAAGGAGCTACCCCTCCCCAGTACTAAATGCAGATCCCTCTAAACCCAGACAGCCAATACACATAACAGCAGAGCACACTGGAGGCTTAGGCAAGAAAACACCTACTTTCTAAAAGTGGTATTTTCAAACACAAAATATTAAAACCAACTTCACTAAAATATGCATTTTATTATTCTGAGCTCAGGCATACTAAACTCGAATTTCTAACATGTTCCCTGAGTCAGATAGGACTATAAGATGTAATAGCCAGTTTGCCCATTCTAGCCTATGGAGAACAGGTAGCCTTGCAGCAGTGAAAACAAAATGGAGGGTGATTCACTACCAGGACATGCTACACATATCATGCCATGTCCTACCTTACACACACAATGCATCTACCATAGGGGTGCTGGCATGATGCTAAGGGAAGGGTCAGGGGCTGGGAAGTGTGAGCACTTCAAAGCCAAGATGGCAGTTCTGGACTGCACGCAGACACTGCAGTGGCAGGTCTGAGGTACACTTTACAAGCTACTTCTGTGGGTGGCGCAAACCAGCGCTGCAGGCCCACCAGCAGCATTTGGGTTACCGACCCTGGGCACACACAGGCCACACTACTAGGGACTAACAGGTAAACCAGATAAACCAATCAGGGATATACCAATTCACAGTCATATTTACACATGGAGCATTTGCGCAGTGGCACTGAATGGCAGTGGCAGAGCGCCCAGAGCATCTAATACCAGCAAAAACAGAGGAGACAACAGCGAAAAATGGAAGGGAGATCCACGCCAATGGTGCCAGGTCTAACACGTGTCCCCCCAGCTGAAATGTGGGGAGAACTACCCATCTCCTTGGGGCTTCTATTCAATAAGGCGGAAAAATCTGGACAGACCATCAGCATTGGCGTGTTCTGTGCCAGGGCGGTGTTCCACCGTGAAATCCATACCCTGTAGGGAAATGGACCACCTCAACTACTTGGGATTCTCACCCCTCTGAGGGGCCTGTGGTCTGTCTGAACACGGAAGTGAGTCCCAAACAGGTATGGTCTCAGCTTCTTTAATGCCCAGACCACAGCAAATGCCTCACGCTCAATTGCACTCCACCTCTGTTCCCGGGGAAGTAACCTCCTACTGATGAAGGCTACAGGTTGTCTCAGCCCTCCTCATTGATCTGTGACAGAACAGCCCCCACCCCATGCTCTGAAGCGTCTGTTTGGACAAGAAATTACTTGGCAAAATTGGCCGCCTGGAGGACGGGTGCTGTACACATGGCAGTCTTGAGGGTATCAAAAGCTTTCTGACAGGTGTAAGTCCAATTCACAATCTTGGGCTGCTTCTTGGAAGTCAGCTCAGTCAAGGGGGCAACAATGTTGCCATACTCCTTGACAAACCTCCTGTAATAACCCGTGAGAACTAGGAAGGCTCTCACCTGGGTCTGGGTCCTGGGGGCTCCCATGCCAGGATGGTTTCAATCTTAGGCTGTAGGGGTGCCACCTGGCCATTCCCCACCTGGTGTCCCAAATACACCACAGAACCCTGCCCAATCTGGGACTTACTGGCCTTGATTGTGAGGCCTGCTCTGATTGTGAGGCCTGCTCTGCGCAGCGCCATCAACACTTCCCAGAGGTGGCGCAAGTGGTCCTCCCAGGAGGAACTAAATACTGCAATGTCATCCAGGTAGGGGGCACTGAAATCCTCCAGCCCAGCCAACACCTGGTTGACCAACCTCTGAAAGGTGGCAGGGGCATTCTTCATTCCAAAGTGCATCGCACGGAACTGGTAGCGCCCATCCGGTGTGGAAAATGATGGCCTCTCCTTGGCCCCCTCAGTTAAGGCGATCTGCCAGTACCCAGACGTTAGATCAAACGTGCTGAGGTACCGGGCAGCCCCCAACCGATCTATGAGCTCATCAGCTCTGGGGATGAGGTGCGCGTCAGTCTTCATGACCGAATTGAGACCTCGGTAGTCCACGCAGAATCTGAATTCAGGGGTGGCACCAGGCGCGGCAGTTTTTGGCACCAAGACCACGGGGCTGGACCATGGGCTGCTAGAGGACTCAATCACCCCTAAGGCAAACATTTTGGAGACCTCGTCCTTAATGTAGGCCCTGACCCCGTCAGTCACTCGGTAAGCCTTGTGCTTGACAGGAGGACTGTACCCGGTGTCCACATCATGGACGCAACACTCAGTGACACTAGGCACCAGGGAAAACAAATCAGAAAATTGCCCCAACAGCTGGCGACAATGTCTCTGCTGCTCAGGGGTCAGTGTGGTGGAGAGGACCACACCCTCCACTGACCCATCCTTCTCTCCTGCACACAGGAGGTCAGGAAGAGGCTCACTCTCCTCCATTCCAGCATCTGTAGCAAGAAGCATGCCCACTTCAGACCTCGCAAAGTAGGGCTTCAGGTGGTTCACATGCAGGACCCGCAGGTGGTTCCTGGGAGACTGAAAGTTCACCAAGTAGGTAACGGGACTTTTGTGCTCCACCACCTCAAAGGGACCGGTCCACTTATCTTGGAGTGCACCAGGCTCCACTGGGGCCAGTACCCAAACCTTCTGACCAGGTTGAAACTCAACCAGAGTGGTGTTCTGGTCGTGCCAGCGTTTAATTTCCTCTTGGCCGGCTTCCAGATTTGCCTCAGCAATTTTTCTGAAACGCCGAGTCTGATTCCTGAAGGCCAAGATGTAGTTGAATACATCTTGGGGAGGTTTCCTGGGAGATTGCTCCCAGCCTTCCTTGACCAGACTCAGAGGCCCTCTTGCCGGATGGCCATAGAGCATTTCAAAGGGACTGAACCCTAAGGACTTCTGTGGCACCTCACGGTAGGCAAACAATAAGCATGGCAAGAGGACGTCCCACTTACGCCTCAGGGGCTCCTCTAGGCCCATAATCATGCCCTTCAAGGTCTGGTTGAACCTTTTAACCAGTCCATTTCCTTGGGGGTGGTAGGGAGTGGTGAACTTATGTTACCCCACACTTCTTCCACAGGGACTTCATGTACTGGGAGATGAAATTGGCCCCCCTGTCAGACACCACCTCTGTGGGGAACCCCACGCGGGAGAAAATTCCCATCAGTGCACGCCCCACCACGGGGTCCGTCACTGTCCTGAGTGGGATGGCTTCAGGGTACCGGGTGGCATGGTCCACCAGGACATGGGTAAACCTGTTGCCCATGGCTGTCCTGGGATCCAAAGGCCCCACAATGTCCATGCCCACTCACTCGAATGGGGTACTAACAACTGGAAAGGGCTGGAGTGGGGCCTTGATCTTCCCCCCACTCTTCCCACTTACCTGGCAAGTCTCACATGTCCTACAATGAGTGTCTGAACTCTTGCGCATCTGGGGCCAATAAAAGTGGGTGACCAACCTTTCAAAGGTCTTAGTCTGCCCCAGATGTCCTGCCAATGGAATATCATGAGCCAATCCCAGTAGGAAGGCTCTGAGGCATGCGGGCACCATCAGCCCACGGGCTGACCCCAGCTCAGAAGCCTTAGGCTCGCTATACAGGAGACCGTTCTCCAAATAAATCAGATGGGAACCAGACTGGTGACCTGCTGCCTGGGCTGCAGCCTGTTGCCGCATACCCTCAAGAAAAGGGGAAACTATTTGCTGCTCACAAAATTCTTCCCTGGTGGGCCCTCCTTCCTGCTGCCAGTGGGTCAGCTCAGGTAGGTCCCCCAGGCTGGTGCTCTGTTCCCCGGTAGGCTCCAGGGCATCCCCTGGAGCCTACCGAGGCCCCCTCCTGGGCCGTGGGAACCAAGGGGGCTGGCGTCCCGTGCCCCCTGCCCTCTCTCTCTGAGGCAGGGACCTGGGCCATACTCTCAGGCTCTAAATCCTTCTCAACACCCTCCTTATCTGTCATGGACCTGGTGGTGGCACACCCCACTCAGGCAGACCCAACATTTGCAAATGAGCTCTCCTCTCTACCGTAGCCCATGGGGAGCTCTCCAAATCATTGCCCAACAGACAGTCTACAGGCATGGCAGGCCTCACAGCCACCTGAAGAGTTCCTGAGACCCCCCCCCCACTCAAAGGGAACCTGAGCCACCTCACATTGGCTCTCTGAGTTGTCTGCTGACACTACAGGGTAGAATGCATGAGGGACAACCTGCTCTTTGGACACCAATCGGGAGCGGACAGCAGTTACACTGGCTCCTGTGTCCCTTAGAGCCTTCACTCTCTGGCCATTGATGGTCACCCACTGCTTGTACTTCTTAGTGTTCTCAGGCAGTGCGGGTTTAGGGACCATCTCAAAGTCTCCTAATGAAACAAGGGTCAATTCTACTGGATCCCACCCTTCTGGGACACCCATCTCTTCCTCTCCCAGGGCTTCACTAGCCGGCTGGCGGGGTGGTGCACGGGTTGGTGCAGGGTGGTCCCTCAGGGGACACTGGGGATCAAAATACCGGTGGCCCGCTTGACCACACTTGAAACAAGAAAAGGACCCCCTCTGAACAGGCCTACCTGTCTGGGGCACTGACCTCTGCTCTTGGAGAAGCTGGGATACCACTGCTCGGTTCCCTTTGGAATTACTTTGGGGCCCTCTTGGAAACTCCCAGGGTTTACCCCTGTCCCCCCCACTTCTCTGTTGGGGACCCTACCCACCTTTGGCGAAGTCTTCCACTGAACCCTTGGGAACCCTGGTGCTCACCCAGTGGTCCGCCTCCTCAGCAAGCCTCCCAGGGTTAGTGAGCTTGCAATCAATCAGGTGCTGGCGTAGCTCAGGAAAACAGTTACTAGATAAATGCTCCCATGCAATCAAATCATACAGTTGCTCAAAAGTTTCTACTTTGCTACCTTTTACCCAGTGCTCCATTGCTCTGCAAAAAAAAAGACACATATTCAACCAACGTGGTACCCTCTAACTTCTTGCAGGTCCTAAACCTCTGCCTATACATTTCAGGGGTCAAACCATAGCGGGTCATCAAAGCCTCCTTCATGTGGGCATAAACCATTCTACTTTCCTGGGGTAGGTACAACAAGGTATCCCTCCCCTCACTAACAAAGCGCCCCCACAACCCCGCTCCCCAATCCTTCTCAGGGACCTGGTGGGACACCATAGCTAACTCATATGCTGCAAACCACTGTCCAATATCTTCTCTTTTGTGGAAATCCTTAATTACCTCTTTGGGTATATACACTCTACTCTCCGTATGCACTACAGGGAAGCTGCCACCAGAGGGATAGATCCCTACACTTTTGGCCTTGATTTCCAACTCCCTCAATACTCTCTCATGTTCAAATTTCATCTTCATCATCTCAAATTCTAACTTCTTGTTCCCTAGGTCCCTCTGACCTTCCATCTTGAGCCTAGCCATCTCCATATTATGCCGCCAATCTCTTTCCCTGTCCTCCATCTCCTATGGAGACAGACCCCTTGAGGACACACTCGTGCCCGAGCTAGACAGAGCTTTTTCACCAACCAAATCTACTACTTCCACCTGCTGCTCTCCTACATTCTCTCCCTCCTCCCCAGGCCCTCTCACATTCTTAGGAGCATGTCTGGCTTCTAGCCAGGCTTTCAGGGCTTTGTAAAACTCCTCTCTCTTAGTGAGGCCTGTGGTAGGGACTGTGAACTTTATGATGCAGTAGAACTTGAGCTGCTTGGCATTGTAGGTATCTATTCTCTCTTCTTCCCAGGAGAGATACTCCGAGGCATTGGATCTGGGCTTGCACATTGTAGAAATAACTAGCGATATCAATCAAAAATAGAATCAAAAATCTCAAAAATGGATGTAGTTGCGTTATGGTCTGCACTCACTAGTAGTGTACACTATAATTACTGTATGCGATCACAAATGCAAGTCCAGATCCTCACCGTTGACCACCAATGTTAGAAATGGGGGTCTCGAGTTGGCAGTGGCTGGCCACAGTCCAAGTAGGGACCCATTTTCCTAAGTCAGAGTAGGGGGGCTACACCATTTGATAACCCCTGCTCAACCCTGTGGTAACGTAGCACGAACAGCTAGGCTTATCTCAGAGGCAGTGTGTAAAGCATTTATGATCATACACAGTAACACAGTGAAAGACACTACAAAGGGACACCACACAAGGAGTTATACAAAATAAGTATCTTTATATATAGACCTAACACAAGACCAATAACGGTAAAAAGCCACAATACTGGAAAATGGGGGTACTCTTGAAAAGCTGGAAAAAGAGTTCAAGGGTTCAAATAGGGATTCAGTTCAAAGCAGTGGTCTCTGCGACCCTCTTACTTACAAAGTACCTGGATTTCGTAGCAAAATCAACAAAATGTTGCAAAGGAGCTGTAGCGATGATTTTCCCCACGCTAGGCCGGCGATGCGTTGAATCGTTGCCGCAAGGGAGGATCATGTGCCGGGCTGCAGGTGTGTGCGGGACAAAGCGACATATTTCTTCACGCTAGGCCAGCGATGCGTTGAATCCTTGCCGCAAGGGAGGATGATGCGCTGATTCTGTTGCATGTCCGATCTTGTAGTGATGAAAGAAAATGGCGCCCCACGAGGGAGCGACGATCCGGGTGCGATGCGAGGAAAATGATCTCGATGCACTGCGATGATCTCGATGCGATGATCCGGGGTCAGCGAGCCTTCGAAAAGCCCGCAAACGTACGATGCGATGATCTCTGGGGTTAGCGAGCACTTTAGGGCCCGCAAGCGTGCGATGCGATGATCTTTGGTTTGCGAGCGCTCGGCGGTAGCAGCGCGTGGATTTTTCTTACACTCTTCAGCTACGGCGGCTCGCAAACGGTTTAGCGACGATTTTCAGCTCTCTCTTCTCTGTAGTAGAAATAGAGGCCCTGGAACTCACAGGGGCCTCACCTGCAGATAGAAATCCTCGCTGGGAGGAATCAGGAGGCTGGTAGGGGAGTCAGATGTGCCTGTGACTCCAGCAGGAGGCTAGCTCTCTTCTAGCCCTTGGGTGATTGCTTAGCAAAAATAAAAGTCTCTCAAAAGTCCTTTTCCCTCTTCTTCCAAGTCCAAGCGAAATTCTTCTCCAAACTCTCTCTAATCGCCCTCTCCTCTCTTTCTCTCATTCTACCCCTTCACTATCAAATCAGGTTTCAGGTTTTTAATGTCTTTATTTCGATGATAAAATCATAAAAGACAGATTTAAAAACATTGCAAAACATATCAACCACAATGCAATGAATTGAAAAGAAGAAAAGGAAAAAAGACAATAAACATGTTATTATGTTACACTGAGATCACAGCTAAAACTAATTATTAAACCATAAAATTTTACAGAGACATAATTGAACCTGGACCTAAAAAAAACTAGATTTACACATTTCAATATACCGAATTAATAAGCACTTACATAATGCAATTAGGGAGAGTTCCTTCTTGCCCTTATTGCCCATGCCCAGCCTAAAAATTTAGCCAAGCATACCACAAAAATTTCCGAGGTATTAGTTTTTAAGACCCATATTGCCTCGGAGGACCTTCTACAAGAAAGGCGCTGGAACAGGGGTTTTAACCATGTAATACGAGGTTCAGAGTACTGCGAGCAAGCAAACAATAGATGACCCTCTGTTTCCTTTTGACCTGGGCACCAACAACAAGAACTTGAGGATGTTTTACCCCAGGATTATGTAAATGAATTCAATGGTAGGGCACCTACTCGAAACTGATGATAAAGTTTCTTGTCCAGTGGTCTGGTGATGATGTCCCAATAAGTCTCCCGGGAAGAGTCCTGCTTAAAGCTTAGGAATCTTCCTGTGAGGCTACCAGAACTGGAAGCAGTTACCAAAGATTGACGAGTTGAGGCCCAAAATAATTCTTTGAATTCTTTTTTAGATGGAAAAGTATTGGTGCCTGGAGAAACCCACAGATGATTTAATCCCATATCTTGCAAACTCTTTTTCACCGAGCGAAGCCAGGGGATTCTTTCAGAGCCCTCCATCGACCTCACTTCTGCTAACTCCTTTGCAAATAATGTAAGATCCGGGGAGGTCCACAAACGCCTCCAGAGAGCCACTACTCTAAATCTTGCCATATCGTTAATTGGTGGGCATCCCATATCATGGCAGAGGGGTATCGATGGAGAGGATTGTGGTAGCCCTACCAAGTTCCGAAGGAATTTGCACTGGATTCTATAGAGACTTGACAGGTCCATAAATCCCCATAAGTTAGCCCCGTAAAGTATAGCTGCGTTTATTTTAATATCATAAATTTTCATGGCAGGGATAACCCGTTTAGTTATGGATCTCTTCTGCTCACGCAAAAGACAGCCGGTCAATTGAGCAAATTTTAGCTGTTGGGACGCGATTTGCTCTTTCCATGTCAAACGGCGGTCCAAAGTGACCCCCAGATAAGTCATGGTTTCAACCTGTTCCAAGTTGACCCCGCTCATTTTTACGTTACTACGTACGATGTTATTCCTGGTTAAAACCATGAACTTGGTTTTACCCACGTTTACCTGGAGATCATTTTTCGCACAAAACTCCTCAAAACAGTTCAAGGCCCGCTGTAGGCCTGTCCGTGTCTTGGATAGGAGTAGGGTGTCGTCCGCGAAGATGAGCATGGGGAATTTAGTCCCTGCCAGAGATGGGGCATCAGTGTGGGTGGCCTAAAATTTTTTTACTACCTGGTCTATGAAGAGCAGGAAAAGAGTGGGCGCAAGGACGCATCCCTGGCGAACTCCACGGGTGACCGGGAAAGAATCTGTATATTGTCCTTGTCCTCCCCACCTTACCCTTGCGTGGTTCTCTTCATGCATTCTAATGATTAACTCCAGTAATTCTACAGGTAACCCCAGGTCCCTCAATACCTGCCACAATTTGCCTCTAGGTACTAAATCAAAGGCTGATTTCAGGTCAATAAATGCGGCAAAAATAGTACCACCGCCGAGCATAACCACCTTCCAGAAAATCATACAAAATCGAAACACCTGGTCGATAGTGCTCGTCCCAGATCTAAAGCCTGCCTGCAGGGGAGACAATATGTTTTCAGAGTCCATCCACCCCTGCACTCTAGCCAAGATCATTCGGGCAATGACCTTTTGGAGGCAGTCAATTAGACTAATCGGGCGATAATTGCCCGGATTAGACCTGTCTCCTTTTTTATATATGGGGATAATCTCAGCCCCTTTTCATGTTTTAGGGATGCATGCACCCTTTGCTATAGCATTAGCTATGTTAGTTATGTATGGCACCCAAAGATCTGTATTTGATTTAAACAAATCCGCTGGTATTTGGTCCAACCCTGGAGCTTTCCCCCGCTGAGTCAGACTAAGGGCATACTCTGTCTCAGTATTAGTAAAGATCAGAATTTCTCCACAAATGGGCGTTACATACAGCTTGTACAGCGTGGGAGGAGGATCAGTGCCCACCATACTAAATTGGGACAAATAGTGTGTTATCCAGGCTTCTGGGGACACATGATTAGTTGGAGTACGGGAATCAACATCCTTCCCCCATTTTACTATATCCCAAAATCTAGTCTGGTTGTTTGTCTTAGTGGCATCCAGGAGATCGGCCCAGTAACCATCCTCCCACGCCCTTGTGGCTTCCCACTGAACTCTTTTGTACCGTTTCCTGGCCTCCTTTACAGCACACATATTCCTAGATTTAACTTTGTCAACTAGATTACTGTGAGCCTCCCTGCACTCCTTATTGTACCACTTTGCCCGGATAGCATGTGGTCGTCCAGCACCCTTCTGGCAAGGTTTCGAGAGGAGTAGCTTGAGCTCATCAAAACATTGTTCATGCAAGTCCAAGATTTTGTTTGGTTCTAAGGTACCCTTCCCAATGTCCTCTGTAAGCATTTTGTTAGATGCAAGCATAACCACTTTCTCTATATTGGTCTGTAGGGATTCATCTCCTGATATGTTAGACCATTTCAGCCTCCTACGGTCGTTCGATAGAATTACAACCCCTTGCCCCGTGGGAACTGGATCTTCCGGTCTTACCAAACCATGCATCCTTAATTTCAATGACAGAGGGTTATGGTCGCTTTCTGGGCGGGGGACGACTTCCATATCGACCATCAGTGACCAAAATTCCATTTTTAAAAGAATATAGTCTATACGGCTTTTCCTTAGTCCGTTATCAAAGTAAAATTGGCACCAAGGTCAGAGGGAGAACGTCCGTTTACTGCCCTTAACCCCCAAGTGAGACAAAGTGCAGACCAGTTCAAGGCAGCCTCCGTTGCTTTAACAGGTTTACTGGTCAATAGGTCCTGTATATTCCATGTTACATCCTCCACGGACCCCCAACTGTCGCCTGCAACGTAGAGCGGCTCAATGGTACAGTTCAAATCGCCAGCTAAAAGGATTAAGGTTCATTTATTCCACCCCGCTAAGTGTCTATCCAGGACATCCACAATCGGGGGACACCGACCACCAGGGAGGCCACGGGAGTAGATGTTAAAGATGAGCATATCCTGACCACCTTCCTTGCTCAGCTTAATGGCCAATAGGTCGGGATTGTCCTCGTAGAGTTCTGTAATTTTAAATCCCCATGCCTGTTTAACCCACGTTGACAATCCCCCTGATGCTCGCCCTTTACTGCTCTTGATTGCTGGTTTAAAAAAATGTATAAAGCCAACTTTATGTATAGGTTCGGTTGCCCATGTCTCTTGTAATAGCACGACATCATATTTAACAATAAACTCCAGCCAATCCTCAGAGTCCATGCGAGCCTTTGCTCCCGCAACATTCCAAGACACAATATTAAATGTTGCTGTTATAGGATCTGTAATGTTATTACATAGATTGGACGGGGAGGGAGGATTTGTTAGGGTGGTCCAAATAGGCAAGTTTCTATCCCCTGTTACTTCTATGTTTCTTTTTTGCAAACTTTCCCCCTGTACCGTAGCCACTATTTCTTCTATTTTGTCTGATGTAAGCTGATCACCTAATTCAGATGCAATTGGGGTTTGGTATGGAATATGTGCTTCCTTATCACTAACAACAATAGGACTATTCGTCAAACTGGGTGAACACAGTCAATCTACCATCTCCAGGTCAGACAAGGGTCCAAAGTGGTTGAAGAGTAGGGGGTACTGTGGTAAGTGAGGTGTTCTTGGCCCTTTGTACCTCCTGTTTCTCACTCTCCACTGACTTGGGCCTGTGGGGTAGTTGCTATGTGTATGAGGGTAAAAGTAAGCAAGATCTAAGGATTGAACATCGCCCCGACGGGCAAATCTGGCTTTCCGTCGTATGAGATCAACAACCCAGGGGTCTTTGAATTAAATCAAAATACAGTCCCCTTCCAGGTCTTTGGTACCATGACCCACCCAGTCTACTCTCCTTACATAAAGAATTTCTGTTGGGGATGATGGTGGTAGGGGACGGTTTTTGTTTAACCAATATATTGCTTTGTTACGCAATTCCCCTTGTGTCTCCTTAATACCGTCTCTTAAGGGAGCTACACCAGTTAAGACTATGGTATATTGGGCCGCTTCTGGGGGTAGATTAACTCGGGGTGATGGGCGCATCTTTTGTTTACCCACAAACGGTGTCCTAGAGGACTGAGGATTGATTTTTCCCCTACTAGGTGTCTGAGCTGGGGTACTATCAGATTGTTTTGCCCTGCTTTCTAACATAGACGGATTCACTTTGTCTGAATTAGATTTGGGTGGGTATTTTTTCCTTGGTACATTAATTAGGGGGCCTCCACTAGCAGTGGTGGATGTATCAACGGACCTAGCCCCTGCTATCAGTTTATTAATAGCTACCCCTGATGGTACGGGCTTAGTTGCCTGAATCGCTATTGGATTACTAGCTATTTGTGTTTTGCCCAGTGTCAGATTACGGGCCCCCACCACAGGACTAGGCGTAGATAATTTTTGCAGTATGCCCAAATTGGTGTTAACTACTGTTTCCATTGCATCGATTTTAGAGGTCATCAGCCTTGTTCTTTCCAAAACCGGAAGCAAAATGGTTTTTAACATAGCCTCGATCTTGACCAACAAAATGTCGTCACTATTGAGGCATGTTGGACAAGGGTTAGATGGCCCCAAGGAAGCGTATGATGGACAATACACATTTGGGAAACCATAGGCTGATTGTGGAGCTGGTATAGTCACACTGCGAGCAATGTTCCCTCTAATTTTTTTCCTCTGTGTGCGGCAGTGGAGAGTCTCTGTGCGCTGCAACCATGGCTATGTGCGCCAGGAACCAAACCGCGCGTGTCTGCGGCGCCAAATAGCACTTAAAATGTTTACTTTAAAAAGTGAAAAGATGGTGCATTTTCACACATACAGGTCCACAATAAGGGTCTTAAGGGCAGTTTGCAAATTGGATAAGCACGCCATGACATGAATTGGTTACACTGGCAAGTACACTTCAAGTTTAGAAAAGCACAAGACATAAGCAATCTGAAACCTTGGTCCAGCCTGAGCCACATGATATTGGCATGTAATTCATGCAACAAACGTCTTGTAAAAAAATGTCAGACTCACAATTCCAGAAATGGATACCCTAGTGATTTGTACAACTTAAATTACTTTTTAAAAACGCCTTTTGAAGCAGAGGCAATTTCAAGAGGGAGGCAGCCTGAATTGGGTCTATCGGCATGGACTTGTATGAATACAGCATTGTATTAATTAGTGGTACGCAAGGGCTTGTGGAAAATGAGCAATCAGACAGAAGCACGAAAATCTGTGCTCCTTTTTCTTCCCTCTGTTCCCCTCACTGTCCCCATGCTCTCTCTGCCCGGTCTTTCCTTCTGTACCCCTCGCTGCCCGTGTCTCTGCCCAGTTTTCCCTTCTGTTCCCCTCGATGCCCCAGTGCCTCTCTGCCCGTTCTGCCTTCTGTTCTTAGCTGCCCCTATATTTCTGTATTTTGCCTCTGTGCCATTACTTTTTTGTGCCCATCTGTCCTCTGTGCCACTCGTTTTTCTGCCCCTTTTGCCTTCTGTTCCACTTGTTTCCCTCGTTTTTTTAGCCTTTCCGCCCTCTGTTCCACTCATTTTTTGTGCCTTTCTGCCCTCTGTCCCACTTTGTTCTCCCCTCGTTTTTTTGTGCCCTTCTGCTCTCTTCCATTCGTTTTTTGTGCCTTTCTGCCCTCTATTCCACTCATTTTATGTGCCTTTCTGTCCTGTGTTCCACTTCGTTTTCCCCTCTTTTTTGGTGCCGTTCTGCCCTCTGTCCCACTGTTTGGATCAGTTGTTGATAGATTGGGGTTCTTTAGGCAAGGGACAAGCCTTAATAAAAAGGTGCCAGCTGGACTGATTGTCTCCCGCATCACAGATATCAGAATGTGATATTAGAAGGAGAACTTATCTGGGAGACTCACAACGCATTCGTTTGTTCAGCCCTTCATCTGAACCTTGACCTATTTAGAAGAGCTAGGTCAGCTTAAAAAAACATTACCGCTTTAAATCATAGAGAACACTGTTCATTGCCTTAAATTGTACATAAGTAGCCTGTCTGTACATACACTTCTAAGAACAAAAGTTTGTTGTTGGACACAGTACAGGTCCTTTGCTTGTACTATTTTAATCCACAAGACTGTGAAACAAAACACTATTTCATCATTTCAGTTCATAAGGATTTTTGCTTTAGAATATGGTGATTGTGTGCTAATTGTAATTAAATAAAAGTTATATCATGCAAAGTATTTTTCCCACCCCATGTTATCATTAATGTATGCTGCATTGTTGCCACTAGCTCGATTGATAAACAAGAGGAGCCTCCTGTATGAAATGAATACCAAGTTTATGCACTGTATTTGCCATCTCAGCCTCATGGCGCCAACAAGATTTTAGAATGTGAGATATGGAGCTCAAAAAACAATCACAAAATAATTCACTTTCTTGAAAAAATACCATCCAGCTGGTGCTCTTGTACCTGATCTGCTAAGGTTCAGAACACTGGTTAAGGTGTGACACTGCTACTATCAACCTTTGATGTTCACGTTTCTGATTCATGCTCACCAACATTTTTTCAAGAAGTCATTGAGCCTCAGAGTAGCATATCTCATGCTTCATGAGGGGCTTGAGATAAGATGGTATCTGAATAAGGAAAGATTAAAAGAATTTCCGAAATGGCAGGTATAAATATTCACTATAGAAGTTTAGCAAGATCTGTGTTAGAACCCCACTTGCAAATGCCATATGTATATTTAATTTAAACCATGCACCTATTTGCTAATAAACCAATTTAGAGCACAATGCCGTTTTGCAACAAGCAAAGATATATGTTAATTGGTCTTTGAGGCACACAAAAAAAACAGTTTTTCTAGAGCCAAACCTCTGCACATCTGTTTTCATATCCCTCTAAGCCCTGCACATAGACCAGCAGATATGCCACCAAGTTAAAACAACCCTCATGGCTGAGAGTCTGCCCCGCGTTTACTAACAAAAGCGTGGACACTTTCCAAACACAGCGTGTGCTAAAGTACGCGCTGTGTTCGGAAACTGTCTACGCTTTTGTTAGTAAAAGCGGGGCAGACTGTGGCTTTTGTTTAAGTATTGCTGTTAATCGGAGCCCGTGAAGGGGCTCTGATTAACAGCAATACTTAAACAAAAGCCACAGTCGGCCCCACGTGCTCCACAGCCCACCAGCCACCCCCGCCTCCTTACCTGCACTCCTTACGCCTGCACCAGAGTCAAAAGTGCCTAATGAGTGATGATCGCGCCGCTCGCCTCTTCAAAGCGGCCGGCGGCGCGACTCTCTCGCGGTACGTCCTGTGTGCGCGCTCCACACGGGACGGTGCGCGGTGACGTCAGGGCAGGTGCGCGCGCGCCCTAGAGGGAACATAGACTGCGAGTATCATTCAGTTTGGGCTGTTTTTGATCTTTCGCCCCCTGGGGACTCGAGTCATGTTTCCTCTTTCGGGATGTCAATTGTGGACTCATTTGAATCACCTCAGTTAAATTAGATGGGGTGAAATCAATAAGTTGGGGTGAGTTAACCAAGTTATGTTCATCTTCCCCTATTTTCGGGCCTTCGTCCCCATCCCTTGACTGGTTGACGTTGGGTTTCTGGACCCTAGAGTCTGGGGGTGAAGATAGCATCACCCCTTCTCCATCCACATGGACTATTGCCTCTGTCTCGATGGAATAAATGCAGTTAGATGCTGCATGAGGAACTGGGCTTTTAGCTAATGCTAGTCCACCCATAGAGGAGCGCTTTCCAGTAACTAGGTCTAGGGACAGCCTTTTTTCTACCATTTCTATTTCTTTTTCAAGGATCCCAGTAGCTCTGGTGATGAAGGCGTCCAGGGGGCCAGAGACTACACCCTTTGATGTTTGTAGCTGAACTAGACGTTCTTTCCCTGATCTCAATGTCATGATGGATTACTGTTATGAATATTCCTCAGTGATTTTAATACTATGTGTAACCTTCCCTTGTGATAACGGACAGTGATGATATACCTTTAGGTCCCGCACTGATAATGTAAAATTGTATCAGGAGGTAATTTTGGCAGGGGTCCGGGCCCAACCCAACCTCGTTCGACCACGGACGGCCACAGACGGTCCCGCCCTTGTCCCGGGCTTCTCCCGGCGCGCTCCCGCGCGCTCCCGCGTTGCGGGGTCTCGTCTGCCTTTAAATAACAATGATTGTGATAGGCGGGTGGGCGGTGCCGGCAGGGAGAGCAGCCCAGCTGGTCTGAGTAGGGCGCGCAGGGACTCCTTGTCCTTGGAGTCCCTGCTGGTGCTCGCAGCCCTGCCGGTCTAAGGAAAACTGCCCCTTTGAAGATGGTACTTTCACGGTATTCACCGCGCTGCGGGACCCGCGAAGCGGGTCCGGCGAGGCGTAGCTTTGGAAAGATGCTGGCTCCAAAAAGAAGTGCTGGGCGGTATCGGCGTTCTACAATCAGGTAAGAGTCCCACTCGCTTGCTGGGAGAGCCGCCTTTTAACACTGTGGGCAGGCGGGCAGTGCCGGCAGGGAGAGCAGCCCAGCTGGTCTGAGTAGGGCGCGCAGGGACTCCTGGTCCTTGGAGTCCCTGCTGGTGCTCGCAGCCCTGCCGGTCTAAGGAAAACTGCCTCTTTGAAGATGGTACTTTCACGGTATTCACCGCGCTGCGGGACCCGCGAAGCGGGTCCGGCGAGGCGTAGCTTTGGAAAGATGCTGGCTCCAAAAAGAAGTGCTGGGCGGTATCGGCGTTCTACAATCAGGTAAGAGTCCCACTCGCTTGCTGGGAGAGCCGCCTTTTAACACTGTGGGCAGGCGGGCGGTGCCGGCAGGGAGAGCAGCCCAGCTGGTCTGAGTAGGGCGCGCAGGGACTCCTGGTCCTTGGAGTCCCTGCTGGTGCTCGCAGCCCTGCCGGTCTAAGGAAAACTGCCCCTTTGAAGATGGTACTTTCACGGTATTCACCGCGCTGCGGGACCCGCGAAGCGGGTCCGGCGAGGCGTAGCTTTGGAAAGATGCTGGCTCCAAAAAGAAGTGCTGGGCGGTATCGGCGTTCTACAATCAGGTAAGAGTCCCACTCGCTTGCTGGGAGAGCCGCCTTTTAACACTGTGGGCAGGCGGGCGGTGCCGGCAGGGAGAGCAGCCCAGCTGGTCTGAGTAGGGCGCGCAGGGACTCCTGGTCCTTGGAGTCCCTGCTGGTGCTCGCAGCCCTGCCGGTCTAAGGAAAACTGCCCCTTTGAAGATGGTACTTTCACGGTATTCACCGCGCTGCGGGACCCGCGAAGCGGGTCCGGCGAGGCGTAGCTTTGGAAAGATGTTGGCTCCAAAAAGAAGTGCTGGGCGGTATCGGCGTTCTACAATCAGGTAAGAGTCACTATCAAATCAATATCTCGACTATTCTTCTCTCCTACTCATCTCGTCCTTTATCTATGACCTCCTTGGTTTTCACCTTTGTCTACCTATCCCTTTTAAAAGAAATAGATATGTTTTATTCAATTTTCAATGTGTTGCATTTGAAGGACACTACGGCAAAACAACCCCCTCCCCCCAACCTGGATGACCGCTCTTACTCAGCAATCATGTGCAAAACCACTCAACTACTGTACTAATGAATTTCGTTCCGTAGATTAACCCATTGACCTCGTGTGTCTGGTGTTGCCCTAATAGTCTTCTAATTGTCCCTTTCAATCCTTTTCCCTCCTCTCTTGTCCTCTTGTTACCTTTCACCTTTTGTTTGGTCTTATCATCCTTCCCTCCCTTTGTTCTCTCCTTTTAATGTTTCACACGCCTTTCTTTCTTTCTCTTCCTCAGCATTTCTTGCTTATTCACTTCTTCCTTTTTACTGTCTCAATCCCTTAGTTCATTCTCTCAGTTCATGCTCCATTTTCTCTCTACCCTCAAATCTCCCCTTTGTTTCTCCCTCTTCTCCAAATCTTTTTCTCTCTCCATCTTTCAAATATTTCTGTCCTTTTTATTCTGCTTTTTTATCCTGTACCTTTTCTTTCTTTCCGGACCTCATTCTTATCTTTTCTCCTTTTCTCTACTCTCTCCATCTTTAGTTTCATTCTGTCTTTCCTACAACCTCCATTTTCTAATGCTGTGACTTGCCTGCCTTTATTCTCTCTACTTCATATCCTACTCTCACCTACCCTTCTATATTCCTTCTTTATTTCCCTCCTCTGTATCACTCCTCCTTAGTTTCCCACTCCTCATCCCAACCTCTTTCGATCCTGCTCTACTGGATTTCAAACTTCTGTCTTTTTTGTTGCCTTTTCACTTCATCTATCAACTTCCACCCTGTCTCCTTGTCCTCTTCTCTTTTCTACCTCATGACAAGCTCCTACTCAAACCCAGTGAGTGAACGTTTCTGATGACCTTCCTCAGTCTGAGTATTGCACTTTCGCTGAGCCCTCCAGAGCCCAGTGCTGATGTCCCCATTCACTCTGAGTTCTCCACAGTACTGGTGTGCTTTTTCTCTGCGATCCCTGCAAGCCGATCTATAATTCCTCCATACCCCTGCCCCTGGGCTGACATTCTTCTCACTGAGCGTCAGCCTTCCATACTCTACCTCTAGTTCTGACATTCGCCCACTAGTCAGAGCAGACTGATCCTCGGAATTCCATTTCACATGGGTATGCCTGGCTATTCATTCTTATGACACAAACCAAAGTGTACAGCTAAAAGTTGCACCTTGAGGAATTGTTATCCATCTCATTGTTCCTCAGTCTATCGACCTCAGAAGGATAAAAGGCTTACCTTACATCCTGACCCCACCATTCTCCATAATTCGGCTCACTATTCCAAGAATAGAGCTCTCCCCAACCTGCCCTCTGCAGGTCTGGTGCTGCCACAAGATAATGAAACTCTTCCCAAGACCACACACATGCGTTCTCTCCCTACCCCCTTTATGATGCCCTCGAGCATGACAGACTCGGAGGAGTGGAGGGAAGGTAGTGCATGAACGAGATGCTGCTAGCAGTTGGAGAAAGGGGTAACTGGGTGAGTCGGGGGGGGGGGGGGCTGAGCCAAGGGCACTCTCAGGAGAGAGGCCGGAACCGGAGCATCTGCAGTGGATAAGGCATAATAGGGGTGCTTTAAGCCATATCAGGCCTACTCAACTATTGTCTTAAATGCTACACAGCTGTCTTGTTTTGCTCTTCTATGATGTCAGCTAAAAGCAGGACTAGGGCAGGAATCTGAAGTTCTTCACTGACATGAACTAGATTCCTGTTCTTCTAGGCGAATGCTTTTGGAAACAGGATTCAATTTCCAGGCAAAACACACATTTTTCAACAATGACAGATCGCACCTCCCAGCCCCTTCCAAACAGAGGCACACAGCACAAACAGATCTTGGAGCTGTGCTTTTCCAGCCCTGGCTGCCGACAGAAGTGCAGGGCCCGGTCTGGATCAACGCCAAGTACAGTGCTAATTTAACATAAAGATAAAAACAGTTATTCAATTTAAAATTTTAAAAGATTATATATTTTGCTTAAAAAAATCATATATTCAAAGAATTGACATAATAATTAAGGGGGCACTATTAAACTCTTTGCAAAGTGTTTAAGTACATGTCGCACAAAAAAAAGAAAACGCCAACCGACTTAATAATTGGATTGAGACAAGTACATATCTTTCAAAAGCAGCCCTAATCATACATTGAGCATTGAGTATATATGGTATGTCTCCACGATGAGCAGCACACTATTTCTATAGTGCCTGTGGTGGCACATGTGCACAATCTTTTTTAGAGACCCCCGCCCCCTTCCAATCACCTCCTTCTCCATGGATTCCCTCACTACCACCCTCCAATAATGTACTTCATCTCTCAAGTGGGGAGAGGATGTAGCCTAATGGCTAGGGCGGTCGACCTCACATCTGGGGAACCGGATTCGAGTCTCGGCAATGACCCTCAGCTTCCTGTGATTCTGGGCAAATCACTTAATTTCCCCTTGCCTAACAAATAAAAATCAATGTGTCCTTGTGTAGCAACTAGTGCTCATGTTAAGCGCTCAAATTTGCGCTATATAAATCTCTTGAAAATAAAAAGGTGTCAACATAAATAGATCTCTGTGATTTGCAGGGCACACATTTTTGCAGCAGGTATATGAAACCTTTACACTACTTTATGATAAGTCAAAACTGCTACTAGACAAAGTTCCATCTCTCTCCAGCAGGAACATTAATCACCATATTTATCTTAACAATTTATCGTTACGTGAAAACTGCTGAACACACAGCACAACCCTAAAACTAGACTTGCTCTATAGGCATCCTCAAATCATTGTATTTGCCAAATCTTTAAACAAAATAATCCAATTCAACGCGCCATTCTTACATTAAATGAAGCAGCAGCCCCTTTGTCTTTGGTGCATGTCCTGAGCCTCCTGTAGGCCAGCCAGCTTCAAAAGAAAGAGGAGTTGTCACACCTGCCGAAAGGGACAATAAAAGGCCATTTTGTCGACGCCACGCAGCAAGTGTGAAAAACCTTTGTGTGGTGACGCCACAGTGTCCTTATATTGTCTCTTTTGCTCCTAGAAGTGGCCGGGGCTCTGTCTGAGATAGTCTGGGTGCAGGCAGAGGCAAGGCTGCGCATGTGCGTGCACGCTCACAGCCGAAAGGGAACATAGCTTGAAACTGACCTACCTGTACTAAAATTGTGCAACATCACCTACCCAAATACCCAGTTAACGTTTTTTATCTCTCCCAGGAGCCTTAAGTTATTCCTATATGATGTTCCGAGCTTGGTATAGTATAGAAGTAGTCCTGCAAGCCACATTCGATAACTTGAGATCTACCAGGGAGCCGAGAGATAAGTTTGCTTTATGCTTTGAGATCTCTCCATGGGATTCAACATAGCCCCTACCCAGCCAATCAGAATGTCAGGAGTGGCAATCAGCTTGGGTGGACCATCACTCGAATGGTTCAGTTCATTTTTGAGTGGATACACTCAAGCGCCTTGCTCCTCTCATTCTGCTCAGTTGAATACGTTTAAGAGTTGCAAAATACCCCAGGGTCCAGCTTTTTTACTCGTACTTTTCCATACTTTATGTTCACCTACTGGGGGAGCTGATTAGCTGTTTTGTTGATATGCTGATGACTTCCAGGTGCTACCGAAGGTTCAGAATCAGTACTAAAACAGCATTGGGCATCTGTGAGCATGTTCCACAACTATCCATCATTGCATGTCTTCGAGCTGTTTCAAACTGAGTTTGGATAAAGCCAAGACGTCATAGAATTCTCTGTCAGCTCCTGTTCTATCTGCTAGAAAACTGGGCTTGATCTTAACTTCAATTCATATGTTCAGATATATGTCCGTCATGTTTACTGATGATGGGTCCTTAACTAGATCCTCCCTTTCATTGTCAAGGAAAGACAGAATGCTGTAGTGTGAGAACTCATTTTGTAGAAACTCGAATGTGGTGGTACTAGGTTCGTCCTCAGTATGCCCATACCTCAATTGAGAGACTGCAAAGGCTTCCAAACGCAAATGATTAGGACGTTAGGACATAGCTCTGATGTTCAGGGCTCATTACACTAGTATCCAATGAAACAGCGTGTTCACTTTGCTGTACTCTGTTTTATCACATTGGGCATTTCTGATGGATATTTCTACCTACATATTCCTCATCTCTGTCCCCTCCTACGCCACACTGAATTTGGTAAGTAGAATTAACCCTGCAGTGCCAATAGCTGGAACCTCTGCTCTCCACTACCGCCGGTATTTACCCCGGATGTAACATGTTCCATAAAAGGTGCCACTCTAGCACACTAATGTCAGTTACCGTTTTAAGTTTGGCTCGATGCGCAGCTAATGCCAGGGCCAGCTTTAAGGCGGTGCGACTGGTGCAGCCACGCCGGGCGCTGACCTGTGGAGGGGACGCCAAACTAGGGGGTGGGGTTGTGTTTAGCAATTAGCTATTGATTGGAGAGATAAGGGACACTTATGCCTGGTGGTAGTGAGAGAATCGGAGGAGGCAGTCATGGGGTGGTGGGGCGCCAAAAATGGTTGTTGCACCACCAGCGCTAAAGATGGCCCTGGCTGTTGCTAATTCTAAATTGATCCAAAAATAACTTTCAGGAGTAGCACAGAATGGGATTGTGGCTTTGTCCGCCTCCAAGCAGCTGTGATCATTTGTTTATCCAGCAGTGTGATCATCAGCAGTAAGGCCAGCTAGGGAATCACTAACGTGCTTAAAGAATCAAATGAAACTATTGTTTTATAATGTGCTGAGCTTGCTAGATAGGTCTCACACACATGCACTGCAATAGATAAGAGCATTACAGTGCTTCTTTTTCTTTGGCAGCAGCACTGATGGAAGGTGGCCAGTCACGAGGAACGTATTGCTGTTTTCCTCTATTGCTGAATCCTACCTGCAGTCTTTAACTCCGTTTTGGTCTGGAGCTGCCACGTGAATGTTTCCTGACCTTTTGTGATCAACAGAAAAATAAGCTTTAGGAAACGCTATTGGAGAGGGGCTTTTGCTCTGCCCACATGTTCATTTTAAGGAATACATCATTAAATGAGGCAGATGTTGTGAGCTTCCGCAGAAGGAGCACTTGCACTTTTATTGGTGCATGGAGGGTTCGCTGTCATCTAACATGGATGTGTGCAAACATAATAACAAAGCATTGTGCAAGGACAAATCCTCGTGGTAAGGCGAGCGCAGCAGCATTGAAGGAGCATGTTTTGACAGTCAATTACCCCTATTGGTGGTTTATTGTTGTGTTGCAGCTGTGACGAAACAGCAGCGACTATGAGGGCGCCCCCACACACATGTTCCCAGTGGGGAATCTCCTGGTGCACTCCTATTGTGACCAGGCCAGATTGTATGGTCCCGGTCACGTGATGGCCAGTTAATAAAATGCCAACCGTGCACATGACGTCAGTAGACGAGTGTATGCAGTAGCCATTACACCCAACACATTGGCCCCGTGTATTTATTCAGCGCAGGCCCCATTGCTGTCTACAGTGTGCCCTCTGCAAGTGCAGAGGTATTGCGGCACCAACACAACACTGGCGCCGAGGGCGGGCAAAAGGTTCCCATCATGTTTCCTGCCGGGGGCAGCTGTGCGCGGTTGACGAAGACCCCGCGGTACTCGTGGCCCTGCATCTGGCTCTGGCTGCCGGCGCCCGCTGCTACGGAAGTCTACAGTGCATCCGGTAGGAGCGTCTTCGCTGCGGGGGAGTTCGCTGTGTTCCACGCGCTATGGGGTATCATCTGGCATCTTGTCCCTGCTGGCGCTGTCGTTGCGCTCCACACCCACGTGGCTCAGAGGGCCACGAAGGCTTACAGTAATTGGGAAGGCCGTGCTGCAGCACCCACACATGCAGCACTGATTTTGGTGGCACAGTGTTGCTTGGAAGTGTGGCAAGGAGGCAGCCTGTTTCATGTTGGCCCTGGCAGCTGTATTATTAGCACACTGCACTTTCAACTATCCTGCTCTGATTTCCAGCGCTGCGACTGGGCAGTTGGCCTGCACACAGGGACAGGACTTGGGCAAACAGTGAAACTCTGGTCTTCAGTCACACATCATCCAAAGGAGGACAACATTATGAGACGCAGCATCTCCTCACCGCCACACGCTGGCGGGAGGGGGGACAATCACCATGTCTACCATTCCCCCTATTGAGCCATTCATTGTGGAGGGATCTCCCTCTGCCCAGGCTTTCAGATGGAAAGAATGGGTAGAACACCTAATCATCTTCTTTGAGGCCACAAAGGTACACAAAGATCAGAAGAGGGCCATGTTACTTCACCTCGGAGGGAAGGACATTCACCGCATTACAAAAACACTTGTGGAGGTGATGCCCAAGACTCACCATACCCTCATCAATGCACTCACCGGCCACTTTGATCCCATGGCCAACCAAGACTACGAGCGCTTCATCTTTCATCAAGCCAGACAACTATCTGATGAGTCACTCGACACATTCCATGCCAGACTAAAGCTTCTGGCATCCACGTGTGGGACTAGAGATGAGACGGAGGAAATGCAGGGGGCCAATTATCCAAGGGTGTGCATCGGCGATGCTTCGCAAACGGATATTAGAAGTGTCAGGCAAGCCACTAGTGAACATTTTAATCCTCGGACGTACGAAAGAGCTGTCGAAAGCCAGGGTTGCGCATCTGGAAGCTGCACTGCAGTCTCCCGTCAAAGCAGAACCAGTAAATGTGGTCACAACGAAGCTGGCACACCGTCGAAGTAAAAAGCCGTTCACCAGTGGTCCGCAAGGGGGCCAGCGATAATGCAGGTATTGTGGTGGACCACCTCACAAAGCAGCTGAGTGTCCAGCGAAGGACAAGAAATGCACCGGCTGTGGCCGATTCAACCATTTTGAAAAGGTGTGCCGCTCCAAACAGTACAGAAAGCCCAAGCAAGCGATTAACGCCATACCCGAGGGAGGCGGTAAATCAAGCAACATGGACGACGATGAGGAGGAAGAAAAAGCACTTCGCAAGGTGCACATGATCGGAGCCGCGTCATGCAGAAGCCGACGTCTGCCCCAGTGCCGCGTTCAGGTGTGGGCACAAGATATCACGGCTGTCGTGGACACCGGAGCCACCATCCACATAATGGCCGCTGCTCTGTACAAATCTATGCACCCGGCACCCACTCTCCAGCCCACCAAAATCATTATCTTCGCTTATGGACAGGTCAAGCCGCTGTAAATGAAAGGGAAGTTGAAGACCACCGTGATCTACGAGAACCACCGTAGTGTATGTCACCAAGGATAGACAAGGCATGCTGCTGGGATGCCGAACAGCAGAAGATTTAGGCATTGTGTCGTTTGCATTTGGGATCCATCAAGAATCAATCCAGCACATACTCACGGAATTTGCATCAGTATTTGAGGGCATAGGAAAATACAGAGGAAAGGAAATACACCTTCATATTGACCATACTGTACAACCCGTAGCCCTGCGACACCGACAAGTGGCTTTTCATCTACGCCCGCTGGTGGAACAGGAGCTGCTCAAGCTGGAGCAGGCGGGCATAATTGAGAAGGTGTCTGGTTCCACACCTTGGGTCTCTCCAATTGTCGTAGCCCAAAATCCGGAGCAACCTGGAGCTGTCGGGATATGTGTAAACATGAGATTGCCAAATGCAGCCATCAAAAGAGAACGACACATCACCCCAACTATCAATGACTTGATCAGAGAGATGGCAGGGGTATGCTGGTTCTCGAAGCTAGATCTGCAATCGGGGTACCACCAACTAGTACTTGACCAGGCATCCAGGAACATCACAACCTTCTCCAAACATGTAGGACTTTGCAGATATACCCGTCTGAGCTTCGGGATATCAAGCTCCGCCGAAGTGTTCCAAAATGGCATCCACGAGTTGATCATGGACATTCCTGGAGTTATCAATGTGAGTGATGACATCATGGTGCATGCCAAGTCCATCCCGGAGCACCACTCCCGTCTGGTGCAAGTTCTACGGAGAATCAAAGATGCCGGGCAAATGCTGCACAGAGAAAAATGTGAATTTCTCAAGAATAAACTACAGTTCTTCGGATATACCTTCTCGGCTGAGGGGATGAACCCGGATCCTGAGCTCAGAGACATCGAGAACGCACCGGCCCCAGTCAATGTCACGGAAGTCCGCAGCTTTCTTGACATGGTAAATTACTGTGGGTGTTTCGTCAGGGACCTCACCACTGTCACCCAGCCCCTGAGAGACCTCACCAAGGACTCAGTCCCATGGGTATGGGGAGAACCACAGGCCAATGTGTACCAAAATATTAAAGATGCCCTATCTGCCGCCGCCACACTGGTGTTCTTTGACCCACAGAAGCTCACGCTGGTTGCAGTTGATGCCGGTCCGAAGGGACTGGGTGCAGTACTCCTGCAGCGCCGCACAGTGGAAGAAGACTGGGCCCGGTGGCTTTCGCCAGCCATTCACTCACTGACACCGAGCATTGGTACTCCCAGATTGAGAAGGAGGCCATTGCGATCCACTGGGGGTGTCGCCACTTCCACCTTTACATCTATGGCAAGCCTTTGTGGTAGCCACCGACCACAAACCCCTTCTGCCCCTGTTCTCTGGCACCTCTTCAAAACTTCCCTGCAAATGCAGAACTACAACTGTTGAATTGGTTATCAGCCAGGGAGCCGCAATCCTGTGGACTATTTGTCAAGGCATCCCAGGAGTGCCACGGCTCAAGAGGAAGAAGATGCTGCAGACACAGAGGAATATGTCCGACGTGTCACGGAGAGATCCTGTCCCATTCCTCTCTCAATGAACGATCTGAAGAATGAAACCGACAAGGATGAGTGCCTGCAAAGAGCCAAGCAGGCTGTGAAGCATGCCAACTGGCATAAAGCCAGAGAAGAGTGGAAAATACTCGCAGAATATTACAGAGTCTGTATCACGTCCGTGAAGAGCTGGCAGAGGACACCACAGGCTGTCTCATGCGAGGACACCGACTGGTAATTCCTTCCTCCTTGACTGACAGGGTCATTCAACTGGCACATAGTGGACATTAAGGGATGGCCAAGACCAAGTCACTACTGCGAACCAAAGTGTGGTTTTCCTTGATGGGTGAGCTGGTGGAAGCTGCCGTTCTTGAGTGCCAGTTGTCAGGTAACTGGGGGAAGCCCTAAATCCACTCCCGTGCTCACAGAACCAAGACCCTCTCGTCCACTGCTGAGTGTCAGTCTAGATGTAGGGAGCCTGCCGGATGGAAGTCATACCTTTGTGACTATCGACGACTACTCCCAGTATCCTGAAGTTGAGATTGTGAACACACAAAGCGCCGCGGAGATAATCACAAAGTTGGAGAAGGTAATAGCTTCGCATGGCATTTTTAAAGAACTCAAAACTGACAATGGGCCGCCTTTTCAAAGTCAGGAGTTAGCAATCTACCTAGCCTAGCTGGGCATCAAACATCAGAGGATTACCCCTCGCTGGCCGCAAGCCGGAGAGGTGGGAGGAGAGGTTTATGCGGACCTTAAACAAGGTTATCCACTTTGCCATGAACGTCACCAGCCCCTGGAGCTAGCTCTGTTCACGTTCCTGAGAAATTACCGACAGACCCCTCACACCACGAAGGGCCTGGCTCCTGGACATCTGTCAATGGGCCCAGTGGTCATGAACTCCATTCCTCATCATCCCCGATGGTGCCCGGAAAGCCCTGATGATCGCAACATAGACGTTCAGAGGCGTAGGGTGCATGAGCAGGTCAGTCAGCGCCGTGGTGCTCAACAAGTGCATCTGCAACCAGGAGACAAGGTGCTGCTCAAGAACCGCGTGACCAACAGCAAGTTCCATCTTCCATATGACTGTAATCCGAGTAGGAGGCACATGAATAATGGCCTGGAGGGGTGGAGCAATTGTAACACAGAACATTTCCCAATTCAAGAAGTGTCATCTCGCAGATACCCTGCATCAGACCAGGGAGTGGCAAGCCAGACCCAGGTCCCTGTCAACGATCCGATTCTCATGAGGAATGTGGAGAACACGGACGGTGTGTCATCCCAAACACTTGGAATGGACCCCCGTTCATCAATGGACACTGACACCTTGGTGGCAGGGCCTAAGGAAATACCAGACAGCACCGGAGAATCTTTGCCACCTTCATCGGGCAAGGAGACTGCAGTCGAGTCCAGTGGGCGGGGAAGTTCCAGTATCATCTATGACGCAACCCTGAGCCAAACAAGAAGCTGAGAGACTATTTCATGTAAGACTGTTCTGTTTTTCTTTTGGGTTTTTTCATTAAATGCATTAAGGATTTGGGTGGAAGGGTTGTGGCAACTTTTCATGGACTATTGTTGTGGTAAGCTTTCCGTTTTTGGGAGGAATGTTATGTTGCATCTGTGACGGAAAATCAGCGACTATGAGGGTGCCCCCACACACGTTGACAGTGGGGAATCTCCTGGTGCACCCCTATTGTGACCAGGCCAGATGGTATGGTCCTGGTCACGTGATGGCCAGTTAATAAAACTCCTACCGCGCACATGACGTCAGTAGACGCGTGTACGTGGTAGCCATTACACCCAACACATTGGCTCCATGTATTTATTCAGCGCAGGCCCCACTGCTGTCAACAGGGTACCCTCCTGCAAGTGCCGAGGCATCGCGGGAACAACACAACAGTTTATCTCTACTGCTACTGGTAATAAGAAGCCGCTGGATGGTTAACTTCAGCTCCCGTCCTCTGTGTGTCTTTACGAGGGGAAGAAGTAAAAAGGTGGTGACGGCCCGTTGCTCACTTGATGGAATTGTTGGTATCTTTCTGGACAACTTGCTTTTCTCGTTTCCTGCAGTGTGGCTGGTTAACAAACCAGAATGTTCGGCAAAGGTTATGGAAATATCCAGCTCGATGAAATCTCCCCACACAAATCGGTCCTGTTCAGATTCTGTAACTGATTCTAGATGGTGTACATTCTGCTTTCTGGATTCTGTGTGCCAGCACTGCTCACTACTTTGTCTTCTGCCTCCATCAAGGTTCGAGGTGAGTCAAAATGGGGGTGTTTTTTGGCAGTCTGAGAATTGGAATGTGTGTCTTCCCACCCTGCGGATGGTGCCATATAATATCTTCCTAGCCCTGACCTCGGCACTCTCACAACTTCTTACCTAGTACTCAGGGCACAGGTCCTATAAAAAGAAGTGGGGGGCCTAACCAAGTTAGACTGTATGCAGGTGACATCATGACGCACCACCACAGCCCATGATGTCGCGACGCGTGACATTCCACGTGGCTTCACAGAAAGTGACCTCACTGGAAGTGACATCACAAGAAGTGACATCAGATACTAAGATCTCACACATATGTTTATCAGATGTATCATGAGTACATTTAAGTGCATTATGATAATTAACAAATGAGACTTGGAGTCAGGGTTGGGCCAAAAAAGAGGTGCAATCCTGGTGCAAAATCTGGGCCTCAACTAATAATTTTTTTTTAAACCCTTCCACAAAGAAATCGGCAACAAGGAGAAACATGGTAGTGGATCTGTTCTGTTTGATTGGTTGCAAAGTCTGCATTTTAAAATATTTTTGGGGGGTTAAGGCATCTGCTGCAGAGGTGCCTAATAAATCTCAGGGAATAATAATAATAATGATGAGATAACTCTGGAAGTTAACACATTTGTTGGAGAGATCTGTGTTTTGTACAGGCCGAAATTTGAATCAAAGAAGTATAGAAGATTAATGTGTCTCCTGCAAAACATAGTCACCCAATTTGTTTTTGAGGGGGGATGTTTGGGGATTGTTGAACATCTATTTAATTGCTACTTTCTTCGGTTTGTTATTCATATCGCAACACACAAGGTGTGCATCTTATACAATATGAGCATAAATGTACAGCTTAATTATGCAATACTGCTCTGATATATGTATGGTATAACATATGCCAACTGAACATGCAATAAAATGTATTAAAAAAAGTTGTCTCTGCAAAGCACATCATGTAACATGCAGATCACAGATTGTTATTCTATGTAGCTAGGTAAGTGGATTACTGCTTTGAACACAGAGATCCTTTTCTTACTTGCAGTTCATAAATTGTAATATTTGTAGTAGACCACACTGAGCTATGAAGGGCATTTTACTCCTTCACCTTGGAACCCCGACTGTCTCATGTAACTCGTCTTGAACATTGATTTGCACACTTACATGATTTATTCTGAATGAATAATGTGTATGTTATGTAAAGCGCTCTAATACTCTATTGGAATGAGTAGTGCTATCAAAGAAATAAAATAGTGCTATTTAAATTGTTATTTGTGTAAATAGTGGGGCAAACAAGCCCATCTGACATTCTTACGGTGCATGCACTTATATACAGGGGCTGATCAAGTAAAAAGCATCCATCTCTAATTACCTTTGAAGAGAGAACAAGTTGAGTGCCTTTGTTTCCGCTCCTTTGCATTTGCATTTAAGTGTGAGATTCCAGGCCACCACCAGTCCGATACTCAATTAAAAGGATGCCTGATGGCCCCTTAACTTCTGCCTTTCGCCTAGCTGGAGGTGAAAAAAAAGCCCCGCCTGCCTGTATGTTGCTGCTGGGAATGAAAAGCAGACAACGTGCAGAAGCTGTTGAACGTGCCCCGGTGTCTGAAAATTACACTGGCACAAGTTCAACATATTTCTCTGGGGCCCAACTTCTTGGCAGGGTGGAAGGTGTCCACTCTGTGAAAACAGTGGGTGGATGCCGTGTAACAGCGTGTACCCTCGACTAGTGCCCTGCCACTACTTGTCGACTGTATAATGAGTACACCTGGTTGTAAACCCATCTTTCTTACTTCTCCCAGTGCTCAAGTTTACATCTCTGCCAAAACTAGGAGCGCTTAGAAGCTAGCAGAATATCTGTATTTAAAGTAGAACTGGATCTTTACATTACCCGCTGTTGCCCATTTCTGCACCCTGTGAATGTGTTCCTTCGGGACCGAGACTCACTTAGCAGAAACTTCCAGGCAGTGAAGGTAAGTGCGCTGTCCACACGAGAATTCCACTTCATCCCTTTGAACAGATGTAAACTGGGGAATGCTCATTTTGACCGGGTGAGAGGTGTACCTATCTGAGTGCAAGGGTGCATCTGAGAACAGGATGAGCCCTGTGCCGGTGAGAATGGAGGATGAGTGTGAGTGCATTGGGAGGAGTGTCTGTATGAGTGCGGGGTGAGAGACACACCACTCACCTTGCACTAACTAGGTCTCAGTCAGTCAGTCAACTTAAGCTTTATTCAACAGTAAATGTCTTAAAAGCATTTCACATAAAACCATAAATCACAAGTTTTAAGAGAGATCAATACAGTAAAATGTCTGTTAAAAAAGAGAGGATTAAAAACATTAAAAAGCATATTCACAATGTTGTTGATAAAAATTGATGCTGATAGATAGTAAACAGTTTTAAAAAGTCCCGACGTGACTAGACATAACACATTGGTATTAATGACAAGAGCCTTCAATCGTCAATTTGCTGTAAGCAGCTTAGATCTGATTATCCACATCCATCTTAAAAACTTTTTCATTGATACTGCATACAATACACATGGATCAGTACACAATATTCTCATTGCTACACTCGACAGGTGAATGCCCATGTTCCTGCAAATCGGTGCCAGCCAAACTGTACGTGGTACTGCATACGCAGGACATACAAATAGCACATGTGCGTATGTTTCTTCCGAGTTAATGCAGTTTGGGCATTTATCATCGACTACAGCGGACCATGTGGCTGTAAAGGACTTCAAGGGTAAACAACCTGCTCTAAACTGGAAGTACAGTTTGCGGTCTAGTGGCTTAGTGATTACATCCCAGTAGTCCTTGACACAAGGACTTGATTTTATTTGTAAGAACTTTCCTGTCAGTGTAGCGGCATCACTTGTTCTGTTAGCTTCTTGCACAATCAGTTCCCAATACCTTTGCTCGATTAGGTGGAAACATAGTCCTACTAGGGTCCGCCCATAATAGTGGCATACCCATACTGGTTAAGGAGGTTCTAATGTCACGCAACCAACTAATTGGAAGTGGTCGACCTCCATTATGTCTTTAAGACCTTCTGCAAAAATGGGCAGTTCTGTTGTACACCAGATTCTGTTTCAGTGTAGGGTTGGGTGTAGTCTTGCTAGGTCGACTATGGCTTTTCTGCCCAAATCATAGCGCAGGGGGAGCAGGGGGAGTGCTTTGGGGTAAAGTTGTGATCCCTCATAGGAACTTGTTCTCAGAGACAATTTCTCAGAGCCCCATAACTCGGCACCACACAGAGCTGAGCTCAGTACCTTAGGGTTATAGATCTGTTGCACAGGGATAAGAGACTTGGTCAGTGATGTTTAAAATTCCTTGATCATGACACCAGCCAATTGTCTATGCTTTAAGGCCATGTGTCAATATGCGGCCTCTAGCTGAGTCCTTTGTGCAAGGTGATGCCTAAATAAGTAAATGCATCGACCTGCTCCAAGGGTTGCCCTCCATTACCATGCCCTGCCTTAAATGACCTGTGTTGGTTTAAGTTCACATTTTTTCTTTTTGCAGTATTGACCTTTAGACCATGTTGTGTATAAAATTCTTCAAAATGCTGCAGAGCACGCGTTAGCCCGCTCGGTGTTTTGAATAATAGAAGTGTGTAATCAGCAAACATTAATATTGGAATTTTTTTACCTGCTAGGGCGGGGGCGTCTGTGTGAAAGGATGCTAAAAATCAGGCAATGCCGTTAATAAAAAGTGAGAAAAGCGTGGGCGCCAAGACGCAGCCTTGGGGAACTCCCATATCAACTGGGAACCGGTCAGTCTTGTTTCCATGATACCCCCAGCGAATTTGGGCAGAGTTATTTTCATGGAGGCGAACAATTACATAAAGTAGGTCAGGGGGAATCCCAAGCTCCTGCAATACCCTCCATATTTAGGCCATGAGACTAAGTCAAAGGCATGCTTAAGATCAATAAATGCTGCCTTTTCCAAGGGTCACCTTCCACCAGTAGATTAAAGTGAACTGGAAGACCTGGTCGATTGTGCTCAGATGAGCCCGGAAACCTGCCTGGAGGGGACTCAAGATGCCATTATTATCAATCCAAGTTTGAATTTTTGCTAAAACAAGTCGAACTACGACTTTCTGGATTGAGTCTATGAGGCTTATTGCCCTGTAATTCCTAGATTAGGTTTTATCTCCTTTTTTATAAAGCAGGATGATCTCCGCCGCTTGCCAGATATCCGGAAACTGGGCTCCATGGGCGATAGCATTTGCTAAGCGCATTATGTGCTGGCTCCATATGGCCTTGTTCTTGAGGAAGATGTCAGTGGGCACTTTATCAATGCATGGGTCTCTTCTGCTGGTAATAGTGCTCATTGCGACTGTTACATCAACTAAATTAAAAACTGTCAGAAGAATTAAAATAAACCCAAGAAGGATTGTGATCCTTGTTATCATTGTCTGCACACTGGTCTGATAAAAACCTTCCCCATGTTGCAGGGTCCACATGATTTTGAGGAGATTGTTCTAGACCACCCGCACCCCATTTTACCAGGCTCCAAAAGCATTGCATGTTCCTCTCATTACATGCTTCTTTTAGGTCCTGCCATCTTTTCTTGTCCCAGGCCTTTTTTGCTGACAGGATCGCCTTCTAATAAAGCTTCCTTGAGTATTGGGCTCCGGGCTGAACTCCTGATCTTATTGCCCCCCCCCCCACCCCCACCCACAGGGCTCTACACTCTTGTTTGCACTCGTTGTTGTACCAGTGTGGGTGTTGATGACTTCACTTAGCCTTAGGCCAGTGGGGAATTTGGAGGTGTGAACATATTCTACCATAAAAAGTGTTGTGTAAAAATATAATTTCTATCAGTGGGCAGGAATCGCCGTGAGAGGACAGCATCTGGGTTATGGTATGTTCTAAGTCTGAATTGATTGTTGATAATATGTCAGGTCGTTCAGTTACCTTTGGCCATTTAAGGTGTTGCACATTGTTAGTCAGTGCCAATTCACCTGTCAGGAGTAGGTTTGGGATAGTTGATTGCTCTTGTAAGTCCTTAAATGTAAGTGAAGTACAAAATGGATTGCTCTCAGTTCTATCCAACACGACCATATCTTGTAAAGTGTGACAAATGTTTAGGCTGATTAACATATAATCAATCCTACTTGCATGATGGCCATTACTAAATGTATGAGTCCCTTGCTTGTCAAACCTTGTTATCCCATTAACTGCCCTTAGACCATGTTCAAGGCTTAAGGCCTTCATCTGTAGTGCTACCTCTGTCCGTTTTCTGATTGGGGTATTTCCAGACTAGGGATGTCCCACTGCTCATCCTCGCCCCCGCTGGGTCAAATTCCCTGTTGTCAAAGAGCTCAAAGGTGGTATTAAAGTCTCCCCCTACAATTACAGAGGAAGACCATGAGATGGTATATAGGAGATCATCTAGGCCAGAGATAGTTTCTGACGTTTGTCCCCGCTACGTCCTCTAGTGTTAAATGTCATTGCTCTCTGTCTCGAGTACTAGTATGGAAAGGCCAATGTCCTGCCGAACCCAGATTATAAGCCCCTCCGAGGGGCGACCCTTGTTGCATTTGAAGGCTGCTTTATAATAGTTTAGATAGCCCAAATGATATTGCGGTTCAACGAACCAGGTTTCTTGAAAGATACATATGTCACATTCCTCAACGAAGGAGTTCCAGTCAGGGGACAATCCCTTGGACCTCAGTCCTGAGATGTTCCATGATACTATCACTAAACTTCGTGGTGATCGAATAAAGGGAGATAAAAGCCCAACCATAGGGGCAGTGGTCTCCGGGGTGCGATCTATCTCACTCACCAAGTTATCCACCCTGGCTTCCTCTATAGGGGAGTCTTCAGCATGGTACACCTGGGGATGTGTTATGGCGTGTACTAGGACATTTGCCTGGGACTTAGGGGCTGCAAGGGACAAGGTAGACCTTCAATTGATCTCATTCAATGGGGACCCATTCTTTTGGGGGTTGCACAAGATGATCGGTTTATGTCTACTGGCAATTCTTGGCAGTTGTACTTAAAGCGTATTTTGGTGTTAGCCAAATGTTGGGTCCGTAAGTCAAAGGCAACCAGATTTTCCTCCAGGTCACGATTTCTCATGGTAAGTGCTATGACGTTGTGAGCCTCCTCGGGCCCTCCCAGACTAGATTGCCTTTTAGCCCCTATAATATCGTCCCAAATGATCGACCAGAATCCTCTCACTCTCTGTATCCAATGGGTGCATGTATTAATTAAGGAGCACTCATCCTTTATTTGTAACATAGATTGATTCTTTGGGACGTTGACTAGATATATATGTTAGGCAGCGCTTGTGTGTGGTTTATTGGGTAGAGTACAGGTCCTGACCAAGGTCTTTTGCTATTACTTAAATTACCAAGTTGCAGGGTTACTGGGTGGCCTGACCATACACTTGGCGGCTATCCTGTTGGAATTCATAGCTAGCCTGTTGGATGGTATATCATCCGCATTTGGGCATGCATCAGTCAATGGCCTCTTTGTTTGCCCTATGCTAGCTATGGTATCAGATGCATCCTCTAGATCTACATACTCTAGCAGTGGTAAAAAAAACTGTTGTGGCAGGAAAAAAAAGACAGATTCACCATAGTCTGTGACATATTTCCATCCCGCAGTCAGGCCTGACATGAAGCAAATTGGATTTGTCAGGTAACTTATTCCTGTCTCCACCTTTTTTAAACATAGCTGGTATGAGGCGCGATGATGTAGAACTTAATAGGGATTGCATATTAGTAGATTTGGGCAGGGAAACAGAGCTGGGAGGGTCGATATGAACCTCACATTCTGCCAGGAGGTTGTCAATGTGAATGCGTTGAAGTACCCCCCCCCCCCCAACCTGGCGTTGAACTTGATAACTTTTGTTTCTTTTTTGCTTTCGTAGCGGTAATTTCCCTTGATCCTCCTTCTGTAGTTTTACAGTTTCCCATCTCTGCTACGACCAATTCCACACCAATTCTACAGATGTAAAAAAAATCTATATAGAAGCTGAGAAAAGTGCTCAGATAGTAAGAGGCCTGCAAATAGCAATACAGATAGTTGCTGCCAAGGGCACAGTACCTCACGTTGCTTGATAACATCAGTTCAACAAGAGGTTTGCAATGAATGTCATGGGGGTGGCCCCGCCCAGACTCTTCTGGGCTCAAACGGGCCTGCCTTTGGCCTGGGCTTAGTCCAGGCACGCTCGCGTGCATCCCACATTGCGGGATGGCCCCGGTCCTTAAGTGTGCCCCCTGGCATGTGAGAGCAATGTCGGTGGCAGCGTGCCGGCCGCGTAGCACTCTGGGGATAATGGTTCCTCATTGGTGGACCCAAATGCTGCAAAATGGGTCTCCTGAGCTGCTGGCAGCCCCTTGTCCTTAAGTGGGTCTCCTGGAGCATGGGAGCAACGTCGGTGGTGGCGCGCTGGCCGTGGAGCACTCTGGGGATTGTGGTTCCTCAGCGGTGGACCCAAATGCTTTTATATTTTTATCTTTTGGTCTTCCTGGTCTTTTTTATTGTAAACTTCAATTCGCCTCTTTCTAATTAATTGAATATCAGTCTCTCGTGAACTTTATTGCGCGATACTTCATGTCACTTACAATTTCCCAGTGTTCATATTGGTAGTTTGCCAATGTCGAGTCCTCTTGATAAGGGTATTAATTAATCTTAACACTCCAGTAGTTCCCGTCCAGTTTAACATCGTGATTCCTAGGTCTCACCTATGTGAGTGCAGTGGTATAGATTTGCCCATGTCAGTGGGGGGTGAGCGGTGTTCATTTATGAGTGTAGGGAAAATGTGTTCTCGTATGAGTGCAGGGGTATATCTGGGTCAGGGGCGTGACACAGGCCCCTGCAGCCCCCGCGGTGCTGGGGGCCCTCACCCTCCAGGGGGCCCATCAGCACCGCACTTCTGCTGGGGAGCTCTAGTTTGAGTCCGTAGGGGGCCCCTTCACGTACCCTGCAGGGGGGCCCCCTCAAGGTTTGTTACGCCACTGATCTGGGTGAGTGGTGTGCATGTGTATGTGCAAGGTAATGATTCACCTATGTCAGCGTAAGGTGAATGGTGTGTGTGGAATTAGAGTTGTGCCTTGGTGAATGCAGGGTGAGAGGTTTGCCCAAGTAATTTCAGGGTATGGCAGTGTACTTGCAGGTCTGTAGGGTTGCATTTATATGAGTGCAGAGTGATCGGTGTGGCAGTGCCGAAGCATATGAGCCTTGAGAGTTTGAGGGCAGTTCAAGGGGTGTGATTGATGGAGAGCATTGTAGCTTTGTGAGTGCAGGGGTACCGGTTTTGCTAGTATGCACACAGGTGTGTTTGTCTCTGAGAGCATGTTGAGAGGTGTACTGGGCGAATGCAGCTTCCAGGTGACTGCAGGGTGAGCATTGAGCCCATGTGAAGGTAAGGTGAGGGTTGTGCCCTTGGGAGTGTAGAATAATAAGTTTGCCTGTATGAATTGAATTTGCAATTTTCTCATAGGAAAATGGGCGGGCACTGTGCCAGAGTTAAGTGCAGGGTGAGGTATCCCTGTGAGTGGTGTGCCAGTATGAGTTCATAGGGAAAGGTTTGTACATGTGAGTGCAGGGTGAGAGTTGGGAGTACAATATTGTATATGTGAGTGCAGGGTGACAGGTGTTTCTCTGTGCATGCATTGTGCTTAGTATGTCCACTTGAGTGATGTGCCTCTTTAATTGCAGTTGTGTGACTGTAGCGTGATTGACCTGCCAGTGTAAGTGTTGGAAAGGGTTGTGCCAAAGTAAGTGCAGTGTGAGAGTTGTGAATGGTGTACCAGTGTAAATGCAGGAGGTGGAATTTCTGTGTATCAATGCATGGTGAGTTATGCCGGGGTGAGTGCATGGTAAAAGGTTTCCCCATGTGAGTGCAGGGAGACAAGTGTGCCCGTGTGAGGGCCGAGTTTCATCATTCTGAGTGCTGGATAGAAGGATTATGCCCTTTTGAGAGCATGGTGAGCAGTATGCTTGTGTGAGAGCAGGATGAGAAGTGTCCCCATTTTAGTTCAGGGTGAGAGGTGTATCTGTGTGAATGCAGGGTGAGTAGTTTGCTTATGTGAATTCAATAGTGCTTCTGGGTGTAGGATGAGTGTTGTACCAAAGTGAGGGTAGAGTAGTCATTGTGATTGCAGGGTGAGTGATGTGGCTATGTAATGTGCCATGCTGGGTGGGCGGTTTATTTATGAGAGGAATAAATATGAGTCTAGAGTCACACAGCACAGGCTGCAAGAACAAGGGTGAAACATTGCATTTACCATGATGCATTAGGGCAAATAGAGTGCTGGGATGAAAGGCAGTGTGCTGTGCTCCCACCATTATTCTGTTTTACTTTAAAGTTACTTTAGGCTTGCTGCTTCCAAGAGGAACTCAAGAGTCCTGAATGATAAGTACCTAAAAGCGGCAACTCACCTGACTACCTACTTTAACATTTTCCATCATTACCTTTCAGTCCAGTCTCACACTTGGGGCCCGATTAGGATCACGGTGAATCCGCATCCTCCGGGCCGGCGGAAGCCACCGCCTGCCCGGAGGATGCGGTTTCACCTCGGCGGACACAGAAAAGACCCCCGCCAGATTAGGATGGCTGGGGGGTCATTTTTCCGTCCGCTGCGGTCGCCTTCTGACCGCGGCAGAAAAGCTCTAATATGGTGGCGGTGTCTATCAGACACCGCCAGCCAGATTAGGATGCCGGCGGGGACATGCTTTTCCACGGTGGGTTTTCCACCGTAGAAAAGCATGTGGAGTTTGAGTATGGGGGCCCTTTGCGGGCCCCCAGGGGTGTTGGGGGGTGGGGGGTGCACATGAGGGGGTGCCTATGGTACCCCCCTGCCTTTGCATGCACGAAGCGGCAGGCACCACGCGGTGCCTGCCGCTTCGTGCATGCAAAGGAAAACATGCACATCTAACCTTGCGGCGGGTGCTGCTTGAAGCAGCATCCGCTGCAATGTTAAATATAGGGGATGTGACCGCCAGGGTGGCGGTCACATCCTAATTCCGAGGGAGGGAACGCCGCAGCCCCTGCGGACGGGCCCTCCACCTCGGGGGGGGGGGGGGCGGACGGACGCTGGTCCGTCCGTCATCCTAATCGGGCCCTATGTGAGTAGTTTTTAATCCTACCCTAACCTTCTCTCTTTAGTTTACACTTTCACACACACCTTCATGATTTCCCATGCTTCATATTCTACGTCTTGATCCCCATCTGATATCACTCTATTTTACGTGTCCCTTTCCTGACTGTTCTCTCTTCATCGCTGTCCCCACACATCGCGTTGGTGTTGTGAGTTCTATTTCTCCATCACATGCCTTTGATGCCCTCCTGTCTGCAGTGTTCATTTTTTCATTCTTAGGTGTTCTATTACCACATCAGATCACTGTTTTCTTCTACGTCTTCTTTCCTTAAAATGAATGGAGCCATACCATGAACCATCCCCTTGTTTTACTGTGAAGTGAAACTTTTGACTCGGGTGAGACAATGGCAACAGATGGTTTGAATGCATTTGAACTTATCCACCCCTTGCACACTGTTATCCACCCCTACTTGTTATTGATTAAGCTCTCCCAGAAAGCAGTCGCCATCCCCATTGTGTAATTAAGTGCTCAAACATACCAACTAACACCCTATTCTTTAGCTCCTCAGCCTCCCACGCTGAAGTCTATCCCCCTATTCTCTACCCCTTCCACATTCCAATGATGCTCTCCAACATATTGCAACAGGACAAACTAATGCTGTGTACGTTAAAATATTGGGATATGACGGGGAACTGAATGACACTTCCACCGGTGCAGTGGAAAGCAAAAAGGGAAAGATGAGGTTCAGAAAATGCAGGGAGTTTCTGTTACTGTGTAGTGGTACGTGAGACGTGGAAAAATTAGGTCGCTTTCAAGTTTTCCTGGCAAGCTGCTTTTAATAGTATAAGAACAAATGCACGCATTTTTCAAGGGCTGCCTGGGTGGTGGCAAAGCAGGACAGGGGAGCTCTGAAGACTACCCGTATCTCCTAGCTTGCTCATCCAAGAGGCAGGGCCTAAGTGAGGATATTGGTTTAAGTCTGTCTTTATTCTCTCAGAGTCTTAAGAGCTTGCAAAAAGAAGTAGACTTGCCTAACAATAAGCCAATAAAAATAGTTAATTTTATCATACAAGCATTGTAAAAGCCAGTAGGTCTTGCCATTGTGAGATCTATTGTTTTTTTCAATTTATTTTAGCCATGTTGTACAACACCACAGTTGCTGTGCATTGTATAGTAAGATATGGCTTGTCATTTGTATAGTATGGTATGGTATTGCCTGTCATTTTACAGTATGGTATGATGTGGCCTATCATTGTATAGTATAGTATGGCATGGCCTGTCACTGTATGGGAAGGGAATGATATGGCATGTCGTTGTATAGCATAGTATTGTATGGCACGGCCCACAATTGTCAAATATAGAATGTCATGGTATGATATGGCCTGTACATGTTTACTATGGTATTGTATGGCCTGCCGTTGTATAATATGGAATCGCATGGTATGGTATGGCCTGTCATTGTATGGTATGGTACGATATGCTGTGGCCTGTCATTGTGATAGTGTGGTGTGGTATGGACTGTCATTGTATTGTATTGCTTGTCAATTTTGGGGATCACTGAACAACTGGCCCTGCACACTCCACTCACTAGACCAGTTTCCCTTCTGGTCTGAAAAGTTAATAGCACAATTATAAAGGTGTGGGGAGTAGTATTGTATTCAACCCAAACATCAAGGTAATTCCTCTTAACCTGAATTGACATTTATTCTTCTTATTCAATAAGATATCATCTTTTGACACACATTGCATTAAATCATTTTGCAAAAAAGTCATAATGTACAATTTATCAATTCAATTCAATTCAATATGGGGGAACCGCTAGCTCATCACTTCAGGACTTCAGGTCCCAGGCAGCCACAGAGCCCTCACTCGCGCCAGGAGGCGCCATCATTTTCCCGCACCAAGAGGCGCTTAAAGGCCGTCATGGCTCCACGGGAAACGCTAGCTCATCATTTCAGGACTTCAGGTCCCAGGCAGCCACAGAGCCCTCACTCGCACCAGGAGGCGCCATCATTTTCCCGCGCCCGTAGGTGCTAAAAGGCCGTCGCGGCTCCCTCTCCGTGGAACCACTAACTCATCACTTCAGGACTTCAGGTCCCAGGCAGCCACAGAGCCCTCACTCGCGCCAGGAGGCGTCATCATTTTCCCGTGCCCGGAGGCGCAAAAAGGCCATCGCGGCTCCCGCTCTGCGGGAACCGCTAGCTCATCACTTCAGTTCCAGGCAGCCACAGAGCCCTCACTCGCGCCAGGAGGCGCCATCAATTTCCTGCACCCCGAGGCACTAAAAGGCCGTTGCGGCTCCCGCTCCACCAGACACGCGGGGCTCGCGCTGGGCGAAGCCCGGGCCAAGGGTCGGCCCGTCCGAGCATATCCGAGACCGGCAGAGACTGGGCTTGGCCACCGCTCTTGGTTCACCGCTAAAGATATTGGTCGATCTTCAGTCTTTGTTTTCTTAATTGGATATTGAGATGTGCTCCCGTTTACGGAGGTAGGCTGAACTACGAAATAACATCCACTATACAATCTCTGTCGAGCAGTGTAAAGAACGCTAACATGCAGGGCTTGGAGTTTGACATTGGCTGGAAAACCTTTTTCTGCTGGGAGGAAAAGCTCATTTTCAATCAAAGTTGTGGGTACATTTCTGAGACAATAAACTGAAGCAAGTGGTACCCCTCTTGCATATGTATATTGCCTATATATTATCTCCCTTTGTTCTTTTTATACATTTGAGTTCTCCTGTACCTGCACTGTGGTAATATCAAAGCTCCCTAAAGGGATGGGGAGGAGAAAGGTTCAGACGGGGGCCACTGGGATTAAATCTCTGGCAAGCTCTCTTCTACTGTCTCTACCGTTACTACAATGCATTCTTTCCTGCAGAGAGCAGCTGTTGTCATCGATAAAGAGATAGAGCTTGTGAACAGGCGTCTTTCTAGATCACCTACCTATTGTCTAGGTCCGTCTTTACTCAGATCCAGTGTGCCTCAGGCTGAACTGTCTTCGGCCCGTTCTGATAGTTGTCAGGGGTCGCCTACAGTTCTTACTGTTACTGAAGGCTTATTGCCTGTTAATGAAGTCCCTTCCTTAGTGCTCTCTTAGACTCCACACAGACCTCTCTCCCCAGTTATCATTATCGATAGAAGAGGAAGTACTGTCTTACCGCAAGGGAAGGATAGTATTAACTTAATGAGTCCTACAACAACTCATCCGCTCGCCCAGCCCAGCCAATCCACCGCCCAGGGGAGTATTAAACGTAAACTCCAAACCATTGGGAGTAAAGCAAAAAGAACCCGGTTGACCCCAGCCCCCAAGCCTCCAAATAAACCTTTGGTGCCCAAAATGGTAGCCCTTAATTTAGCATCAAAGGCTATTAAGGCTTTACATGATATAGTGGCCACCCTATTGGACACCAAACTGAGCCCTATTTTGGAGAAATTGTCAGCAATTGAGAGAAGTCTTGAAGGGGGCCTTTAAATTAGGATGGCTGGGGGGTCATTTTTCCGTCCGCGGCGGTCGCCTTCCAGGGAGTAAAAAACCTTGGCGTATGGCTCGACGCTGACCTATCTTTTGGACGCCAGATAGACCGAGTTGCAGGTGTCTGTTTTAGTGTCCTAAAAATCATAAGGAAGGTCCTTGACCTCCTTCCTATGTCAGCATGGAAAACACTGGTACACGCCCTTGTGACATCACGCCTAGACTACGGCAATCTACTCTACCTGGGTACCACCTGCAAAGCTATGAAGCGCCTTCAGGTAATACAGAACGCGGCAGCCCGTCTCATCCTAAAAAAATCCCCAAACGATCAGACACCAAAGCCGCTCTCAAAACCCTCCACTGGTTGCCAGTAAAAGGCAGAGTAGAATTCAAAGCCCTCTGTACATGCCACCGCATCCTAGCGAAGAAATCACCTATCCCACTCCTGAACTTAGTGACAAGGTATACACCTGCACGCGATTTGCGCTCCTCTTATGGGGGCCTACTTCAGGTTCCTAGGGTCAAAAGGGCCCGTATGGGCGGACGTTCCTTCGTCATCTGGCAGCAAAAAGCTGGAATTCCCTCCCTCTCCATCTCCGTCTGGATCCTTCCGAAGCCAGCTTCCGCAAGAACCTAAAAACATACCTGTTCTCCAGATAACTGATCACTGGTCTCCAACCTCGCACAGAGTTCTTCAGTTGTAGCGCGGGGACACGCGTCTGCGTAACCAAGTGCTTTATAAGCTACCCTTATTATTATATTATAAATGGACAGCTGCAAAAATTGTAGGGTAATAAGTATACAAGACCCAGTAGCCAATTTGAGTTCAAAGACGTTTAGAAATTCAACCAAAACACATGTAGATCCGCTGCTCGCACAATGCCAAGTAGAGCACCCAGTTAACGGGGAGACCAATGGCCCACGGGCTGCACTAACACCTAGTAGATCCCAGGCAGACCCCCTGTATAAGCAGGTCTCTCAACATGCTGTAGGCCAGATGGATAGCACTGTTGTGCCAATTGGGGAGGTTTGTCGGAACCATCCAACTATTCATCTCCCACCAGAGTCCACACCATACGTAGTTGTTTCGGGAAATGTTCCGCCTCTCCGCCCAGGCACGTCTGAAGACTATAGTAATTTAAAGAACAAGGTACTTCACTGGTTAACAACTAATACCTCCGTAGGCTCCAGTGTAGACCGCAGTATTATCATGGTACGTCGAGTTGCATGGGTTGACAGCTCTAAAACGGTGGGAGATGGTGATTGTGTTATAGTCAACTTCAACAGGGCAGCAGTGGCAGAAAGAATTTTATCATGTGTTGATCAAGTAGGCCAATCATTTCATGGGTCTTTAATACAGGCTTTACCCCAGGGTTTCTTTTATAGAGTGGAACGCTATCGGTATAAAATGGGGAATACAGATAGGGAACCATTTCAAGACAGATGGCCACATAAAACCCCTGTAGGTAATAATTATGGATATTCATATCCACTTCACAAGACAAGTAATCCACGGGGTTCGCATGCAAATTTTGTTGTTCCTTCCCCGCCAGCATTAGCTAATAGATTTTCCATGCTATCGGAGTTGGAGGAATGTGATTGACTGGAAACCCCAGATGTGTCTGCAGTAGAGCCGAGGTACCAACAGAAGGCTAATTTAAACCTGATGACCGAGCCAGATACTATTTCCCTGACTCCCCCCCTTTTACCACCAATTGAGCTGACATCCTCCGAGGTGGCCGGTAATGTGATATCCTAGAATATAGCAGGTTTGGCAGGTAAGTTCCGGGACCCTTTGTGGCATCAGTTCATTAGGCAAATTTCTGTAATCTGCCTACAAGAGACCTGGCTAGTGGATTGTAACCTGTTCCTTGGAGGGTTTTAAAGGTCATTTTGTCCCTGCAATCCCCTCAGTAGTGGTAGGGCCAAAGGAGGTTTGGTCATCTATATATCTCTGGCTATTGACTGCCTGAAGCAAATCTGCCCTACCAACGCACAGAACTTTCAGGCAGTCGCATTTAAAAAGGGGAATAACAGAATTACCCTGATCAACTTTTATAATCCACCAAATATTAAAAAGGGGGGTAACATTATTCAACTAAGTCACTATCTAAGGAAGCTATGTGACCTAAGCTTTTACGCCTTGATGGTGCTGGGAGATTTGAATATCGACCCCTGTGGCGACCCTAAGACCACGAATATGGGCGATATGGGATGTCTCAGAATGAGGGGGTTTCACTACGAACACTCTTTGCAGAGGGACAAATTAAATAATTTAGTCAATGAATTTGACTTGTTGTCACTGATGTCCCTTTCTGCCCCAAACAGTAAAACCTTGATTCCTACCTTTAAAGGGAGAGGAACTGGGTCTTTCATAGACCATATTTTAGTCTCCACACCAACTCAGTCCCTTTTCAAGAGGTTAGTTATCAAAGATTTAGGTTATAGTGACCACAATCCTCTTGGTGTACATTTTTGTGGCGTGTTGCTATTTTGCAAGCCTAGGGTTGGGGGGGAAAGGGAAATATGAGACCTACAGACGGTGGGCGCCGTCTCAAATCGTCATGGATAGATCCAGATACTTTCTACAGGGACGTGAGAGACACATGTGCATCTGAACTTGCCCTCTGCGTTCACCCGGAGAACCTGCCAAGGAACGTCCTCAGTGCCTTTAGTTCTATCACATGTAAAGCAGGGGAACTTTTGAGGGCCCCAGTTTATAGGGTCTCCAACCACAACCCAAGATGGTTTGATTCCTCTTGCTCGCAAGCATCACGTTAAGTTAAAAGAGGCCCTGAAAAACGTGCCGAGGAATCCCACTTACATACGAGCCTGTTGAACAGGATATAAACAGGCCCTAGTTAAACGTAAGAGAGTACTAAAGGAGGAGACATGGAGGGTGTTGGTGGAGTCTAGCACTTTGAGAAATGGCTCACGGTTTTGGGGCATTGTTAACAGACCACTTTTCTCTGAAGATGCAAGTAACTCCCTTGGCTCTCACATCACAGAAGAGGAATGGGTGGCTCATTTCCAACTTATGTTTAAGGGGCACACTGACAATTCTGACCACCATCTCAGCCAGTAAATATTGTCCCTATGGTTTTGAGAGGACAGAGATAGAGTCTTGAATTGCGGGTGTATCCAGCAACAATGCTCCTGGCCCGGACGGACTTCCGCCGGACCTTTTCAAATAGGATCCCTCATTCTGGGCACCGATCCTGACTGGGGTATTGAACGCAGCTGCCAGGGATGGTAGCTGCTTGGGCAATCTCTACTATCGTTCCAGTATTTAAAAAGGGGGACAGCAATAGTACACATTGTTACTGGCCTATCTCTCTCATCGATTCTGTGGTCAAGGTGATGGGAGGGGTTTTATTGCAGAGACTATCTTCATGGGCAGAGGAATGTAACATTATCACCGATACCCAATATGGGTTTCGGGTAGGAAGCTCAACGGTGGCCCAATGTTTAAACCTCTATATGATCCTTGGCAAGTGCACGATGGCCCGCCCGGGCACGATTTACCTGGCCTTCATGGACCTATCATCCGCATTTGACTGCATCAACTGGGTCAAGCTGTGGCAGTCCATGAGGGCCATTGTGGTGGAGGCCCCTATCGTGGACTTTCTGATGGATCTGCATAGGGAAACCAAAGCAGATATCAGATACGCACAGGATTTCTGGGTCTCCAGAGAATTTGATATTGAGAGAGGGATGAGGCAGGGTTGCATTTTGGCACCCTTTCTGTTTAATCTATATATCAATGACCTGGAGGGAGCCCTGGTATCGACGGGGGCTGACTTTCCGGTGTGGGTTGTCGGGGTATACGCGGATGATGCTGTCCTGATAGCAAGAACCGCCAGATGATTACAATGTTTATTAGATGCCTTTTTTAATTTTATGGGGTCCCGTGATTTAAAGATTAATAATGCAAAATTTTATATTATGCAGGTAGGGTCTCGGCAAACGAAAAAATATTGCTTCTCAGTAGGCTCTGAGAAGGTTCCCTTAACTCCTGTTTTTTCATTATTGGGGGTAATGTTGGGTGAGCGCCTGAAGTGGGGGCACCTTATTCAAAGGAAGAAGGGGGAGTTCACACGAACAGTTGGTGCAATCTTCAGCTTTGCTGCTAAGATGGGCAAGTGCCCTATCGCAGCGATGCTAAACATTTATCAGGCGAAGGGTGTGTCATCTGCAAGCTATGGCAGTGAAGTGTGGGGGTACACCACGGCAGATTCGCTACAGGTGGTAGAAAATAATTTTCTGAAGCGCCTGCTGGGAATGCCAACTGGCCTTTAGAATTTGATACCCCATGAAGAACTGGGGATCCCTTTCATATGTGACATTTTTGCCATGCACCCTTTAGTGTTCTGGCTTAAGTGCCGGTTTAACAAAGACCTAAAACTAACCCAGCAGTTCCTGATGGACTGTATGTCCCTGGATTATATGTCCAGAATTCCTTGGCTGTAGTACGTTAAAGGCCAGTTTTCAGAGCTGGGTCGCCCTGAACTCTTTTTAAAACCTTCAACTGTTACAAAAAAGGATGTTGAATTTGTTAAAGATGCATTTATTTCTAGAAGGAAGTTAGAAAGAGATGATCAGGAACTATGCATACCTAGTGTTCGCAAATTTCTGACCCGAAAAACACACCCACTAACAGAGCCATATCTTCTGGGGACACTGACCACCTACGAGTGGTTTTTGCTGACTAGGTTCTGCGTTGATTTTTTTCATCTTTTGATTGCAGTGCCAAAAGGTTGTAGCAAAGGTCAGGTGCTAGCACCCTGTGGCTGCGACAACCTGTCTCCACAGAATGTGCTTCATTTCATTTTCTTTTGCAAACATTGTGAAGAATATTTTTTTATTCCCCCTTTTAAAGAGGCTAAATTTTAATCAGGTGTGTCCAGCACTTTTGTAGCTACAGTTGTTGAAACCTGATTGTCTAATTTTTATTGTAGGGTATCTGAAATCATTGATGAGAACTAGGGCTTGTCTAGAATATTAGCCAATTAAGGGGGAAGGGGCACCCATGGTTTTAGACATGTTATCGGTGTGCCTTTCTTTCACGTGAAATCTTGATATTTATTCATTGTATTTGTAGTTCTTCCTTATGTTTTAAAGACATGAATTTTATACTTTTTAATGTTTGTATTTAAGGAATGTGTATATTTACTGTGACTTTTATGGTTTACTTTTGTAAAACCGAATAAAGTTTATGAACTGAACTGAATTCAATATGGTCTTTATTTCGATTACTCAATCATAAAAGACAGGATAGTTCAGTATTTAAAATATATATTTTTTTTAATTCATCTCATGGCATGTTTCTGATAATTGATAAGACCAACAAACGATCAAAGATCTATGTAAACAATAAATAAATATATATCCATTATTAAAAGCCATGTTTATACATAATCAACAATAAAATTAGTTTTAAAAATGCAGGATGACATTCAACTATTATCATATCACAAGGGCTAAAACCAAAAAAACAAAAAATCACTTGATTCACAAAAACCTATGTTTGACAGAAATTTAACAGGTGATCATTCCTTATAAATTCTTGACCCTCTTACAATAAAGGTTAATCTACCCCCATTTTCTTGGCTCTAATAGCCCACATCCATCTAAAAATTTTTGCCATAGCAACTACAATAAGATCCGTCGTATCTGACCTTAGGATCCTTAGGGCCTCCATTGCTGTTCTTATACCCAAATTCCTGCAAACAGGTTTAAGCCATTTGGTCCTGGGGATCTTGTATGCTGGACAAGCAAATAGAATATGGGCTAGGGTCTCAATGTGGCCATGGCTGGCAAAAGATACATTTATCACCCGCTGATAAAAACCATCTGCTAGTGAACGCTCTTATTGAGAGTGAACCTACCCTGAACTGATGGTACAATTTCCGATCAACCGGCCTCTAAATAAGGTCCCAGTAGGCTTCCAATTTAACCTCATATTGTACTTCTAGAAATTCCCTAGTCAGTGTCGGCCTTGTGATAGATGAAGAGTTCTTGATTTTAACCATGTCCCAGTATGCTGCCTTGAAGATCTTTTTAGAGGGAAATGCTGTAGCGTCTGGGCCCTCCCACAAAGTACTCATCCCCATGTCGAACAACGTGATTTTAATATTTTTCAACCATGAGATCTCGTGCAGTCGACCCAGCCTCCTTACTTCAAGAAGGGCCTTAGCATACAGGGAAAGCTCGGGAGTAGTCCAGAGTCTTCTCCAGAATGCCAATGGTCTAAAGCGTGCCGCGTCCTCAATGCTATGATAGCCCGAATCTAAATGCAGTGGCATAAGTGGAGAGGATTGTGGAAGACCAACTAATGTTCTAACAAACTTATTTTGCGCTAGTACCAATGGGGTTAAGTTTTCAAAGACCCAGAGTTCAGCACCATATAATATTGCGGGGCTAATTTTTGAATTGTACATTTGCAGAACAGGGGTAATAGGCTTAGTTTGAGAGAGTCTGTGCTCTTTGATCAAGACACCTGCTAATTGCACATGTTGTAGGGCGAGCATGTCAACCTGAGGTTTCCAGCTTAGCTTCCTGCGTAATGTGATACCCACATAGGTGAATACATCAGTCTGATCCAAGAGGACTTTGTTCATGTATCCTCTCCCAGTAATGGCTTTTGATTCATGGAGTTCCATAAACTTTGTTTTCTCCACATTGACCCTTAACTCATGGTCGTGGCAAAACACCTCAAACCATGACAGAGCGGCCTGCAAGTCCTGTCTGGTCTTGGATATTATCAAGGTGTCGTCCGTGAACATGAGCAAGGGTATCTTCATACCTGCTAATGTTGGAGCGTCAGTGGGGTGGTTAATAAAATATTGAACAACCCTGTTTATAAATAGGGAAAACAGGGCAGGAGCTAATACTCACCAACTGACCTACCCCCTTGGAGACAGAAAACCTCTCTGTGACTTCCCCCTGCTTACCCCAGCAGACCTGTGCGTATGATGAATCATGTAGTTTCACTAGAATAGCCACCAATTTCGGTGGAATCCCCATTTCCACTAAAGCACTCCACATTTTCACACGGGGAACTCGGTCAAATGCGGATTTTAAATCCACAAAAGCCACATAGATTGTGCCCCCTCCTATAGTAACTACCCGCCAGTAAATTAACACAAACCTAAAGACCTGGTCAAGGGAACTTTTGTGTGGCCGAAACCCCCCCTTTAAGGGTGTCACAGTATCTGTTTCGACTATCCAGGCCTGGATTCTACCAAGTACTAATCTGGCTACAATCTTCTGAACAGAATCTTTCAGGCTAATTGGCCTGTAATTTCCTGGTTGTGAACGATCGTCCTTATATATAGGTAGGATTTCGGCACCTGACCAAGTATCAGGAATCGGGGCACCACAAGCTATGGCATTCGCCAATAACTTAATATAGGGTACCCAGAACTCTTTTTCCTTTATAAACAGGTCTACCGGTATGCAGTCAGGACCAGAGTTCCTACCTCTTGAAATTAGTTTTAACACAGACTCAACTTCTGAACTGGTAAAACACAGGGGTTCTCTAAATGATGGCCATAGGGGGATCTCTTCATTACAATTAGAGGACTGAAACTGCGCCTCATAGTGTGCAACCCACTGTTCTGGAGCAACGTGGTTGGTCGGTATCTGCTTCTGTTCCCCACTTCCCCATTTGACACACTGCCAAAACTTTATCATATTCCTCCCTTTACAGGCCAACAGCAAATCTTGCCATCGATCTTCGTCCCATTCCTTCTTCGCTTGCAATTGCGCTTTCTTGTAACTTGCTCTAGCCTTTCTAATATTACCCAAATCTTTAGATCTGATGGCCCTCAATAAAGTTTTGTAAGCCTGTCTACAGGAGCTATTATACCAAGAGCCCGCCTTCACAGTACTCTTCTTCCTGAGAATACTACTTTTAATAAAAAACGATTTTAATTCTTAAACAGGTCTTCATGGACCTGGGAAACAATAAGATTAGTATCCTAGTGAGAATCACAGTCAAGAAGTTTGGTCGTTGAGCCAGTTACCAAATCCCTCATCTATGCCAATTCTCCCTCGTTATTTACAATCCATGCCTATTGGACTCTCCTCATATCGTAAGTTAATGTAACCTCTTCTGTACTATACACAACTTTCCTAGTTGGTGAATTACAAAACCCACAACCTGTAGTTTTAAGACCAATGGATTATGGTCACTTTCGGTCCACTTCTGGACCTCCATATCAGGACAGATAACCAAAATTCTACCTTGATAAAAATGTAGTCTATTCGGCTACTTCTTAATCCATTATCAAAAGTATTTGCACCCAGCCTATCTGACTTCGTCCTCCCATTTGCTGCCCTCATTCCCCTTTCCAGACAAAAGCCCTTAATGCGGCCTCTGTCCATTTTTTTAATGGGGCCTAATTCTAACTTTGGGATGTTCCATTGTGTGTACACCTCTTCACTAAGATTTTCATCCTCGTGTTCCAGGGGCTCAAAGCAACAATTACAATTACCTGCTATAATCAAATTGCAGGTGCCACATAAATTATCCAAGTAGCCATCAGGGGCAGTAACCACACTGCATCCCCTGCCACCCGGCTGCACTCTAGAATAAACATTAATATTCAAGGTATTGGGACCATAGGTAGAACGAACTCGTATGGCCATAATGTCCGGGCTGTCAATAAATACTTCATCCACCTTTATTCCCGCCTGCTGTCTAACCCAACAGGTTAGCCCACCAATCGGTCTTCGTCTCTGTCCTCCTGTAGCAGCCTTTGAGAAATGTAAAAAGCCCGGGTGATAGACTCTATCCAAAGACGAGGTCTCCTGAAATATCCAGACGTCAAAGCCATCAATAAATTATGACCAGTCTGTAGACGCAGTTTTAGATGATAGCCCTGCAATGTTCCAGGAAGCTATGGTCATATAAGCTTTTAAATGACGATTAATCATATTATTGCAACTACTGGTTACCTCGAAATCCAATACCTGATCGGTGCACAGACATAATATCGACTCCAAAATATCGTTTGGACAGAATATCGAGTTTTAAATATCGTTTGGACAAAATATCGACAGGACAGAATATCGACAGTCAAAATATCGTTTTTAAGGTAAGTGAAGTAATATCGACTGTAATTAATATAGAAAGTGAAAATATCCAAGTATATAATCTAGATAGTAAAAAATATCGTTTTTAAATAATATTTAATTATTTATAGTTTTTTTCTTTTATAATATGTGTGAAAAGTGTCATTTTATGTTATAATTATTTTTAATTAATGATTTTTTTTTAATTATTGTGTAATTTTATTGTGTAGCGGGTTGTGGGTTTATAGGGGAATAGGGTGGGAAGTAATTCAATTATAATTAATTAAATATGTAAATTTATTAATTGGTAGTAATAATTAATTAATTGGTAAATAAATAATATTTGTTAATTATATAAAATTTAATTGGTAATTAATTTAATTTAATAGATTAATTGCTAATTATGTAAATTAAAATAATGTATTTCCTGTAGCGGGTTGTGGGTTTATAGGGGAATAGGGTGGGCTACTCTACTCAGAAATTGTGAATCTGAATCTTTGTTTACCTTGCCTGCTTCTTCTCACGTGTGGGGGCAAGACTGCTATTTTCACCGAGATTAAGGCTGCTGACACAGGGGCCGGGACTGCGAGACCCAGGGTGCAGCGCAGGAGCATCGGAGCGCACCTGGAGTCTCTTCCCGCCCCTGCTACGCCCTAATTGGCTGCTCGCCCTGATTGGCTGACCGCTCCTACAACTGCTCGCGGCCCCCGCTCCGCGGGAGCCGCTCGTAGCTCTACTCAGAAATTGTGAATCTGAATCTTTGTTTACCTTGCCTGCTTCTTCTCACGTGTGGGGGCAAGACTGCTATTTTCACCGAGATTAAGGCTGCTGACACAGGGGCCGGGACTGCGAGACCCAGGGTGCAGCGCAGGAGCATCGGAGCGCACCTGGAGTCTCTTCCCGCCCCTGCTACGCCCTAATTGGCTGCTCGCCCTGATTGGCTGACCGCTCCTACAACTGCTTGCGGCTACCCGCTCCGCGGGAGCCGCTCGTAGCTCTACTCAGAAATTGTGAATCTGAATCTTTGTTTACCTTGCCTGCTTCTTCTCACGTGTGGGGGCAAGACTGCTATTTTCACCGAGATTAAGGCTGCTGACACAGGGGCCGGGACTGCGAGACCCAGGGTGCAGCACAGGAGCATCGGAGCGCACCTGGAGTCTCTTCCCACCCCCTGCTACGCCTATAAGGCCACACCCCTGACGCTAAGCGGGACGCGTGCGGGACGCCGGGCTAAGCCCGGGCAAAGGGCGGGCCGTCTGTGGCCGTCCGGGGACGATCGAGGACGGGACGGGCCAGCCCACCAACATTATCGCCCAAAATATATCGTGATCGTCGCGGAGACGTAACTGCGAAAAAAGGTAATAATCCCCTTTGGTTTGATACAAGTGGCACGAGATTTATACTAATGGGTGTAAAAAAATTACGTTCGCGCACAATATTCATGAGGCGAATGGGAACGGAGGAAGCTGTAAGAAACTCTACAGACAAAGCAATAAAATCTGGCCGTAGCACCTTAACCCCAGCAATCAGCGAATACTTCTCGTCTTTGCCAGCAAAAAAGAAACCGGAAAAAACAATGTCGGTCACTGAAAATAAAACATCTGGGAGTCTAGGGGATCGATCATGTCTATCCGAATCCCCCCATCTGTCCCACAATGTCAGTGATATGGTGTTTACCAATAAGTCTACTTATTCAATGAAAGTCCAACAATCAGAATACTGTAACTCTAGTGCTGTGAAATCATCAACGCCCATAAAAGGCTATGAGAGTCTTTACAAAACAGAAGACCTGAATATACTTAATCATAAATCAGAACAAAAAAGTCCGATTTTAAAATCACTTCCGATAAAGGGCAATGGGAGCCCACAAAAATTAAAGGATTTAAGTATATTCAATCAAAAAGCAGTAGAAAATAGTCTTGAGTTAAAATCAACAAATACAGACATAAAAAAACTATCTATACAAGAACAAGATTCCTTTTTGGACCCCTTTTTAATAGAAAATAATAATCTTGAAAAATCTTCTATCCCTCTATCGAAGGCTCTCTTCTCACTACAAGAAATACTCGAATCAGTTCTCTCCTTTTTAGGAAACATCCTTGAAAATTCTGAACAAACCCTGGATGTCCAAATTGGTATTTTAAAATTTCTAGTAGAAGAGAAAAGGAAAAAGGAGTCCTCAAAAACAACAGAAGATAAATCAGAGGATAACAATACACGAAAGAAAAATGACCACAAACAAAGTAACTGTCACTCTTCTACTCAGACATCGGATGAAGATGTTAAAGCAACTGATAAAAGGAAAAAAACTGAATCTTTTAATGAATCCACTCTCTACTCCTTAAAACGACTGTTTGGAGAAAAATCCCAAAAAAAGCAAAAACAATTTCCGATCTTCAATAAACACAAAAAAAAGGATATACATTACAAAGACTCTGTAAAGGAAATTGAAGAATCATGTATAAAAATTAAAACTGAAACTCTTTTAGGAGAAATAACACCAAATATAAACAAGGACGACGAGCAAAAAGGAAAAAATAAAAGGAAGAAAAAACCTCTGAGAAGGATTCAAAAAAAGAAAACACGCAAATTGAAATTTCAAAATACTTATATACCACAAAAAGATCTAAAGGAGAAAAACGATGAGAAAAGTACGCCACATATGAGTAAAAAAGGAGATTCTCCTAAAGGAATAAGTATAGACATAAAGACAGCACTGAACCCAAAGGCGGATGTATATCTCCCAACAAACACAGCTATAAAGTCAAGACATGAAAATATTGATACTAAAAGTAATTTTGAGAAGGATATTGATTGCAGAGTTGATATACAGTCAAATGTACTTCAATTCGAAGAACTTTTCCCCACTGATAATATTCCACTCAATAGAGGCAGGATACTCAACCTCTTGCAAAATATTAAGTCTCTGCAATTATTGACAAGCTGTGACATAGATCTAGTATCTTTCCCAAAAAGAGGTCAGAATAAAATCGCAATGGTTTCGTTTTGGTCTCCTGTAATACCAGGTATTATACTTAGGGAAAAAGAAATAATACATAGATACGGATATGATGTCATCGTGAAAGCTGAGTCCAAAGGAAACAAAAATTACACAACTATCGACAACAACATGCAACTTTTCTCTAATTTGTATTTGAACGATGGTCACAGATCTTCTGGGGTTACCAAAGATTCAGGGGCTGCCCATTTTAGAGATATAGAACAGGGAGAAGAGATCCTGAAAATTCGAGTGAAAAAAGGGGAAAGGGAAGTGTGGCACATGGAACCAAAGGAGAAAAACGTCACTGTAAATAATACTGAGAATTCATGGACTTGGCTATCAGGGATGCTGAACTGTAACAAAAGTTCTAATCAACTAAAGTATCCTGTTTAACCTTGGTCTAAAGTTTACAACGTGGAACATTGCAGGTAGAACAACAAAGAAAATGAAGGAAGTCCTTAATAACCAGCCTGATATACTGACTTTACAAGAAACCTGGGCAACAGAACCCTTTTCACAAAAAGGCTACTATGTCTATAACATATGTGCAAAAGCTTCAAATCGGGGTCATGCCAAAGGGGGACTGGCTATTTTAATGAGAGAGGATCACCTATGGGCACAAGAGATAGTGGAGACCAATAGTGATAATGTGCAATGTATCAAACTTTCTCTGAAAGCCTACAACTCGACCTCACTAAGAGCAACGTTGATCTTTAATGTATACGCCCCTCCAGGAAAAAAGCACAACACCTTATATGAAGATACCCTGGAAATAATTATACAAATAATAGAAGCCCATATGTTCCCATCTTACATAATTATGGGCGATTTCAACGGGAAAATTTCCAATCTTGAAATTAAAAAGTGGGGAAGAATCTTTGAAGAGGAAAGCCTGGAATCTTTTATTCCTCAATTCCCCAGCGACATTCGATCTAACAAAAGAGGGAAAACATTGTTAACAGTGTTACTTTCTATAAATGGAATAATCCTTAATGGGAACGTGGAAGGCGACATCCCGGCATCTTACACAAGGCAGGGAAACGGGAGACCATCGATAATAGATTATATCATCTGTGGCAAAGATCAGTTTGAAACCATGTCTCATCTCTACTCCAACTTTACAGCAGACAGCGACCACGCCGTGATGCAACTTAGTACCAGTTGGTCGGCTCAGTCGGCAGTAGAAGGTCTGATGACCCTTGATAGAAAGGAAACTCTGGTAAACAGCGATCAGAGACGTATCTTTTGGAATCCATCTTCCTTGAACAAAATGATAATACTGGTCAAGCATCAACATTTCTTAAAGAAACAATACTCTGAAGATCCCATAGAAAATTTTGAGAGCATGCTTACTGAACTTAAGGAGGCATTAACAAAAATGAATCCTCGAAGAAACACTACTAACAAAAAGAGGAAAAATACTAATAACACCGAGAATACATTGACAAAGAAAAAATTAAACAAATTGATACGAGCTCAATATTTACACTCTTCTCCTACCAAAAAGAAAGAAATAAATAAACTGAAAAACCAACTGAGAAGAGAAAAAATAAGTAAGAAAAAAACCCTTCAAGATCGTAACTGGGTTGACTTACAAATTGCTGCTAAAGAACCAAACCAGAGAACCTATTGGTCTATAATAGCTAAAATATCAGGAACAAAAAAGAAATTACAGGCAGTACCTGTTCCTCCGAAAGAGTGGGAAATTTATCTGGCAGATCTCTACAAAACAAATGTGGACAAACTACAAGTAAACTTTTCAGATAAAGTAAAGGAAAAAATAAAGGAAAAAATAACAACATCAATTCCTAAAACTACAACAATAATGGTAGAAACCCACATTCGAAAGGCAAGAAGCACAGGAGCCTTCGGCCCCGACCAAATTCCTATCAAGGCCCTACAGATGAATTCTAAGGAATGGAGTTTTCTATTAACCCCTCTCTTCAACTATATTCTGACCACTGGTCAAGTACCTAAATCATGGCAAGGGAGTATTATTATCCCTATTCATAAAAAAGGTTGCAAAATGGTAGCAGGAAATTACCGTCAAATAGCGTTGATGGACGCTACCGGAAAAATCTTTGCTGCTGAGGTACTATTGCAATAAAAAAACTGGGCTTTTTCGCTGGGTCTGATACCCATGTTCCAGGCGGGCTTCAGACCCAAACATTCTGTCACGGACAATATTGCAATTATCCAGTTTTTTCTTGACAAATATGTCACACGAAGAAAACAGACGGTCTATATGGCATTTATAGATTATTCGACCGCATTCGATCGTGTTGATCGTCCCACACTGTGGAATAAACTGAGGAGTCTTGGAATCAACGAATACTTGCTACAGGTAATAATAAGCCTCCATACAACAACTTGGTGTCAAGTCCAAATGGGGGGCGAAAAAGGTTTAACGAAAGTAATAAACACTGAAAATGGTCTTAAACAGGGTTGTCTACTTGCTCCCATGTTGTTCTCTTTATACCTAAGTGACTTGCCAAAACAGTTACAAAAGGGCTCAAGCCTGCCCCCAAAAATTAACCATCAAAGTATTCATTCGTTGCTCTATGCGGACGACATAGTTATGTTCGACCTCGCACCATTCGGTCTGCAAAATTCTCTTGACATTTTGTTTCGATACTCAAATGAAATTTTTTTAATCCCGAATGTAAGAAAAACAAAAGTCGTAGCCTTCTCTGGAAGGAAGAAAGGTGCCAAATACAATTGGAGGCTAGGAGGTGAAAAAATCGATGAAGAAAAAGAATATATTTACCTCGGTAGGATTCTTTCTAAGAATCTAACAAATACAAAGCATATAGATAAATTAACGAAAAAATCTGATCTACATGCAGGAGCACTCTCAAGATTATATAGTGCCACGGGGAGCAGGCATTTTTCCTCATTAATAAAAATATACAAAGTGAAAATTCCTGCAGTCCTGTCATACGCTACGGAATATATTCCTATTAAACAATGGGGCTTCATGGATCGCCAAGAGGGAAAAATTCTGAAAAAAATTTTGAAGGTCCCAATTGCAACACCAGTACAGGTTCTAAGGCTAGAATTTGGAATAACAAGTGCTTATGCCACGGCTGTGGCCAACATAATTAGATGGGCCTACAATCTTCTCCATGCGAAGGAGGGAACACTTAGATTCCTGTTACAAAAAGAAACTTTTGGCACAGAAGCAGTTAAGCAAACTTTTTTGGTGAATATGTCTGCGGCGTTCCGAATGGCTGAAATTACTACAGATATCTTACAGACTTGGTCCGTATCACAATTAAAACTTTTTCTTAAATGTTTTACTCCTAGGTTGAGTTTTGATTTGGACTATGCACATAGCTATAAACTAAAAACATTCAAATCTTTCACTGCACTTATAGAGTATAAACATATTCAGCCTTATATTTCGTTTTCTCTTACTCATAGTGCAAGGAGGATGATTTTGATGTTACGAACAGGGATTTTACCTGTTCAATCCTATAAATCAAAATGGTCAGCCGGGGAACTCTCCTATTCTTGCTCGCTATGTCAAGGGGGCGAGCAGACTGTGGAGCACTTATTATTTGTCTGCCCCCACTCTAAAGTAGTAGCAGCTCGTGCTCAATATATTGTTCCGATATACAGAACCTGCAGGTTAACTAAGGAAAAAGAAATATTAACAGTGGGCATAATGCCTCCGAATGAATTTGTATGTTATAATTTTTACAAATTTTTTAAATCTATGTTGTTTTTATATTAATCTGTGATGTATACATTTTTGGTTAACTTTTCTTGTTTTGTGTGTCATATTTGTGGTCCTCGGTCGAGTACCTACACAAATAAAATCTTTTTGACTTTGACTTTTGACTTTGGGTGGGAAGTAATTTAATTATAATTAATTAAATATGTAAATGTATTAATTGGTAGTAATATTTAATTAATTGGTAATTAAATAATATTTGTTAATTATTTCAAATGTAATTGGTAATTAATTTAATTTAATTGATTAATTGCTAATTATGTTAAATTAAAGGAGTATTTTTAGGGTTCAGGGTCAGTTTTTGGTTTTTGGGTAAAGGGGTATTTTTAGGGTTCAGGGTCAGTTTTTAGTTTTTGGGTAAAGGGGTATTTTTTGGGTTCAGGGTCAGTTTTTAGTTTTTGGGTAAAGGGGTATTTTTAGGGTTCAGGGTCAGTTTTTAGTTTTTGGGTAAAGGGGTATTTTTAGGGTTCAGGGTCAGTTTTTAGTTTTTGTGTAAAGGGGTATTTTTAGGGTTCAGGGTCAGTTTTTAGTTTTTGGGTAAAGGGGTATTTTTAGGGTTCAGGGTCAGTTTTTAGTTTTTGGGTAAAGGGTTTTTTTTAGGGTTCAGGGTCAGTTTTGGGTTATTGGGGTACAGGGGTACAGTGTAAAAATAAAGTAAAATTAAATTTACATTAATTTAATTTAATGAAATTAAATTAAATTAAATTATATTAAATTAATTTTAAATAATTTAAATTATAAAAATTATTATATACTTACCAATACTTACGTTGTAATGGTAGTGCGTTGTAAAAGTTGCGTTGTAACATCATATATCCACTGTTGCACTCCGTGGTCCAAGGCGATCATTGTACCAATTTTCAAGAAGGGCAATAGGGATGACCCGAAGTGTTATCGGCCCATTTCCCTGATTGACGTATCGGCCAAACTTTTGGGAAGGGCAATCCTGAATAGATTGACCGAATGGACAGAAGAGAACAACATCTTCTCGGATACCCAGTATGGGTTCAGGACAGGGAGGTCCACTAGTGACCAGTGCCTAAACCTATATATGCTGACTGCCAAGTATACCCTGGCCAGCGATGAACCCATGTATATGGGATTCATGGACTTGGCAGCAGCATTCGACCACGTCAACAGAGGAAAGCTGTGGGATATGATGTCAGGTATGGGGATAGAAAGTGGCCTAATCACCATATTGAGGGAACTGCACAGTGACACCACGGCCAAGGTTAGATTCAACAGGGAGGGAGGACTGTCTGACTCCTTTCCATGTAGGAGTGGAGTCAGACAAGGTTGTATACTTGCCCCTTTTCTGTTTTCTCTTTATATCAACAACCTGGAGCAGTACCTTCTGGGTCTAAAGACAGACTGCCCGAGGGTTGGGCTGCGGCATATCCCCGTCCTGCTTTATGCAGATGATGCGGTTTTATTAGCAAGAACACCACGCAGCCTACAAACCCTGATAGAGGGGTTTGTGGAGTTCATGAGTAACCTAGACCTATTTGTTAACCTAGGGAAATCATATGTGCTTCTGGCCGGCAAAAAACCTTCCACCAAATTCGTTTACACAATTGGCTCACACTGCCTGGAGCAGGTCAAGACGTTCTCCTACCTCGGGGTAACTTTTGACGGTGCCCTGCAATTTACCCCTCTGGTGACGGAACGTTGCACAAAAATGATTGCTTCTAATGGGGCAATAGCTGGATATGGTAGGAGGGTGGGCAGATGGAGTCCGGAACAGGTGATGAATTTGTACGGCTCCATAACATGCTCCAAAGTAATTTATGGGGCAGAAGTCTGGGGGTTTGTGAATACAGTTAGTATCCAACAGGAAGAAAATAGGTATTTGAAAGCAATCCTGAGGGTGCCACCCAGCACGGCTGGTTTCATAGCCCACAGGGAGTTAGGGAGGCCATATTTGGAAGATTTGGTAAAACTCAGACCAATAGTGGCCTGGTTAAAAATATGGATAAACCCAGATGCGCATTTAAGTAGAGAAATCCTATTGGACTGCCTAGGTAGGACCCATTCAATGCGCATCCCCTGGCTCAAATACGTGAAAAATAACTTGGAGGAGATAGGGTTGGGGAATCTTTTCACAAACCCTGCCACTATTTCAGCACAGCACAAGAAGCGAGTTGGGGAATTATTTTTGGGGCAAGTAACCCAACGTCGAGCGGATGCGGAAGGAGTGAAAAAGACTGTAAGGGCCCATGGTTTGGTAAAAAGTGTGGAGGGTATGGAGCCTTACTTATTCCTTCTGCATAATGCACAGGACAGATTTTTAATGTGCCGTCTCAGACTGAATCTGCTCCCCTCTATTCTGGCTATACCTGCAGGGTTTACCTCATCTATTGAGCAGAAGGGTCCCTGCACTGCGACAATCGGTCTCCGCAGGATACCCTTCACTTTGTTTTGCTTTGTCCCTATTTTTCCATGCCCAGGCGTAGATTCCTTGTAAATATTTTAAAAAAAGCGCGACTGGAACACGCCAGGGATGCCCTAGTATTTCTGTTAAAAGCCTCTGACCCATTAACTCTATGTAGCATTCTGAATTTTATTAAAGTTGCTATTCGTTTAAGACAGACAAGCGGAGATGAATGAAAAATTGTGAATTTGTATTTATTTGGCCCTTATGTTGGCAAATCTTTTTATTGTATCAATTATGCACAAGGATCCTAAACCAGTATTTAATAATGTTTTATTTGTTATTTGTGTATATAAATGTGCTTTTATGGTGTTTTTTATTCACCGAATAAAGATTCTTGAATAGTGAATAGTGAGTGGGAATAGTAATTTTAACCCCTACGCTATCCAACGCTTTCCCTACTGTTGCACCCACTGGAGTGGGAATAGTAATTTTTACTCTATTGTATTTGTACGTTAATAATATTGGCTATTATTTAATTAAATTTTTTTACTATATATATATATATGTTTTAAGAAATATGATCAAAAAATATTATTTTTTTACTTTCATTAATTATTTAATTATTAAAAGTTATTTTAAGTATTAAGTATATTTTAGTAATTAATTTTTTATATTAATGTAATTAAACATTGTTTTTTATTAAAGTCGATATTTTTTACAACTATATTTTTGTAAACGATATTTTTAACTCGATATTTTTGTACTTACCTGTTTGTAGATAGAAACTCGATATTTTGTCTCTCGATATTTTGTCAACGATATTTTTGTTGGTCGATATTCTGTCCCTCGATATTATTTCAGTGATCCACCTGATCTTGTTCCAGTAAGCCATAGCTAGGGATGCTAGTTGTGTTAAGGGGACATACTACTGCCCTTTTGGGTGTTACATTCACCATGTCACTAAGCTTGTTTTCAACGAGGGTGAACACCCCACTCCTACACTGGTGGAACTGCGAGCCTGTATGCCCTTACAAACTTCCTCGGATTTAGACAGCACAACAGGGGTGGAGATACCTGGGCACATGTCAGCCTCCTCCTCACCTATATATTCCTTTAAAATTGTTGATGGGGAATAGTTAGTTGTTCCCAGTCAATCGACTTCCTCTAGAGAGGTGAGGATTTCAAACCGGTTGCTTGTGTGCACTGGATAATCATATTGATTGTGTAATCTATGAGGTCCCTGCCACTCATTAAACCTAGATGTACTCTGCAGCTTATAGAAAAAAAGTAACGGAAGTATTTTTATATTGTCTGCTTTGGTAAAGCAATGCCCTGCTGTTTCCAATATGTGTTGAACCGATCTAAAACTAAGAACCACGCAGTCACCTAGTAGGGATTTGCGTGACTTCCCAACCCAGGGGATTCTACGTGCCATTTTGAACTCAAAGAACAGATGGTCTCTTAACCCTGTCCTGTTGTCCAACAAGTATAGAGCCTTATTCTTCAACGTTGACCAATGGTCCCGGGCATCTATTGGAAGCTTTGGAACGTTGGCAAGAACCACTGAATACGGAGTGGCTTCCGGGGGAGGTGCAGAAAGTTGTGTGGGTTTGTATCACTTGCCTCAGATGTCTCAAGGGGCCTGTTCCTAAAACCTCTCTCCCCTTGCTGCGGCTTCATTGTCATGGATATACCATCATTAGATAAATTAGTAGGACATTTGGGCTCAGAACTTGTGGCTGTTGCAATGGAAGGTGACATATTGCAAACATTTACCGGGATTCCCTTTTGCACTATATCAAATACCCTCGCCTGTTGATTAACTATTAGAGTGATTAGGGTTAATTGGAATGGTACCGAAGATACCCTGTTCTATCTTCTTCAATCTATCATCAAAAGAGATCAGTTTTTCAAGTAAAGGGTCAATCATGGCTGTAATTTTAACTCCTATCAACGAGCATAACTCTTCTATGTTAAGCTGGGAAGATGAATGAACTAAGTGGGCTGTACTAGTAGCGTGATCTACAGTGCTAATGGTTGGATTTACTACGGGCTGATGGACACCTGTTTTACCAATGGTGGCTCCCTTACGTTTAACTGTTCTTGGGGGTAGTAGATTTTATTTTACCGGTCCACGACCTTTCCTTTTATTTTTAGGGCAGTTCTCCGCCAATACACCCATTAAGCTTCTTACCCCTAGTGGTAACCATGGACGTGTTTATTGGACATCCTGGCCGTGTAAAATGGTGGAATTGATGGCACTAAAGCGGGATTTGTCGTGTGGGGCGGAATACTATGCGTTTCAGGGTCGGTGGTGCGTTCTATTGGTTGTACGAAAGGCTGCGCTGTACAACTACAGCTACTAGTTGGAATCAGGGGTTAGAGCGATAGCTTACGCTCCGTCAATTGAATCTCGTGCATCAATGCGAATTCTGCCCTGCTTAAAAAGACATCTAGAGTACCTACAACCCCAACACCCAGCTTTCCGTTTGCTCATATTTGCAGAACCCCAACCTGCCAAAATACACAAATATGGCTCATCAACAATACTCAAGCAGATAGAAAGTTATATAACACAAGCTTACAGTTCAAGTGTCAATGGTATGGCCCAGCCTGGCTTCCTCTGGGCTCTGATGGGCGCCCGCCTTTTGAAGCGCCTCTTGGCGCTTCCTATTTACGGGGGTGGCTGTGCACCACAGAAGGAATTCTGGGTACTGTAGTTCCCCTTGAGGCGGCAGAGATGGCAGCAAGGACGTCACAAACAGCGGGTGCAGTTAGGAGGAGCGCTGGGGTCTCCTTAGACCAGGGTTCGGGGCGCGGCACCATCCCAGGGGGGGGGCTCGCTCCACTCCGTTCTTCCCTTTGTGCCCGTTCCTTTGTCTGGGTGATTCTCCCAGGAGGGGGCTGGTTCATGGAGTTGATGGCTTCAGCTGCGGTGCGAGGCGGGGGGTCTCCTCTGCTAAAAACGAAAGCAAAAAAACAGACACACTTTCAGTTTTAGCAGAGGAGACCCCTTGCCTCCCACTGCAGCTGAAGCTGTCGACTCCGTGAATTGGCCCCGTCTTGGGAGAGTTAGCTCTTCCCAGAAGGGAGAGAAGGTTTCCGGAGAGGTTTTCAGGCACTTGAAGTCTGCATTAAAAAAAATATTTTCAAATACTTGGGCAGGCGATTCTGCTTCCTTTCTGCATAAGAGTATGATTGGTGTCTTAAATGTATTCTAACACACTGTAGCCATTATAGGCCTTATAACAGATATTTTGCAATTCAGTAAATACAGGGCAAATCATTGTGGTGGTATGAATACAGGATGAATCTGTTTGCTCTATTATTTGCCACCTTTGTTTTACGTAATGGACAAAAACGTATGTGCTCCAAACTAAGGGGCTTATTTACAAGGCCCTTGCGCCACTTTTGCGTCATTTTAACATGGGTAAAGTGACGCAAAAGTGGCGCAAGGGGCTTGTAAATCTGCCCCTAAACCTTTATCCTCCAGCACAAAACGGAGCAAACTGGTATGACGCAATTTTTGCTCCATTGACATAACACAAAACACAGAAAACAAACGTTCTCCACTGTTCAAATACAAATGATGTGGTTAAATATGAGGAGAAATCAGTTGGTTTTATTAAAGTAGCACGAAATTAACAAAATCAGTTTGCCTCATGTTTTAAAATAAGAATGTTATTCAGGTTTTAGGACTTATTTTTAAATTGTTTCTCACCCATCTAAAAAAAATTCTTGCCAGGAATGTCTCACGCTTTTATGGAACCTGGGCATAACATTTAGTGGGGCCTCCTGACTATTGGGCACAGCAAGCTTAACAAGGAATCTTAACTATTTTCCAATACTATTTCTACCTGCAACCTTCACGTAGGTGCACCGTTCCTTTTCTAAGCTAATTTTCTCTCATGATGAACACTCACCTCTTCCCTACACCTCTCTCGCAGTCCCTTTATTTTCCTTACATTTGCACAACACCCTTTCACTTCACTCCGCATTGTTGTCAAGTGTGACACCTTCTATCGGTCCTGGCTTCTTAGCTTATATCTCTGTGCCTTATAATACTTGTATTGTACTTTGCTTATTAGAAATATAGGTTTAAGAATCTCAGCATTCAATATGTTGTTGGCTAAATAGCCAGGGCTTTAATGAGGGTGTCATAAATGAAATATGACCACGTACACTTCCTTCTTATCTCTTCCATACATCACACACTCACTATGTCTGCCACCTATTTTCCGGCCCTCTCCCATGCACCTATCACATAATACACACTGGACAACTCTCCTCTCTGTGGGTCTGAACATTACAATCGGATTGGGCAATGAAAGCATGAGCTCCTTCTCAAGTAGCCCCAAGTCGATAGATTCTGTCTTGCTTATCCCTGGTTCAGTATTTCATGACCGAGCATTGCCACAATTGTGCAGGGCTAGAGGTGGGCACAGGTGGGCATTATCATGCCAGGGTTTCTCACAAAATGGCAAGATTTACCATTATTAAGCAATCCAGGACACAGTCCTCCATATATAGAAATACCGACCATCCTACCCACTGACACAGTTGCAGCAGTACCACCAACCTACCCACAGACGCAGTTGCACCAGAGCCATTCAAGTCTTTGGCTCTTATTACAAAGAGCTCTTCCCAGAAGGGAGAGAAGGTTTACGGAGAGGTTTTGAGGCACGGGCGGGGTGGGCTCTGGCCCAGGGCCCCAGCCTTTCAAGGGGGGTGGGAGTGAGGGGGGTGGGGGCGGGAGTCCTTCAGTTATTTTGGGAAGGGAGGGAGAGGTTGCAATCCAGGTTTGGGCCATGAATCGGGACGGTGGGCTCTCGTCTGCGGTCCTCAACTCATGACGATCTTTGTGTGGGCACCGAAGTGTTGGTGTTCAGGGATGTTGGTCTGCAGATTCGAATGTGAATCATCGAATGTGTGAGGGATGTCGGGTGGAGCCGGCCACCAGACGTCCGTTTTGTTGCCATGTGGGTGAATAGATGTATGGGTGGAGTGGTGGATGTATGGGTGGGGGGGATGGATGAGTGAGGGGATGGATGGGTGAAGGGGTGGATGGATGGTGAGTGAAGGGGTGAATGGATGGTGGGAGAGAGGATGGATGCATGAGTGGAGGGATGGATTGGAGTGGATGGATGTGTGTATGGTTGGAAGGGTAGATGGATGGGTGGAGGGGTGGATGGATCAGTGAAATGGTGGATGGATCGATGGGGGGTGGATGGTGGACGAGTCGGGTGGATGGATGAGAGAGGTGATGGATGGATTGATGTATTGATGGGTGAAGGGGTGAATGAATGAATGGATGGATGGATGAGTGAAGGGGTGGATGTGGGGATGGATGGGTGATTGAGGAGGGTGGATGGACGGGGGATGGATGGAGGAGTTAAGGGGTGGATGAGTGGTCAATGGATGGATTCATGAGTGGATGAGTGGATGGATGAGTGGGTGGATGGGTGAAGGGTGGATGGAGGGATGGGTGGCTGGGTGAGGGGGGAATGGAGAGAGAGGGGGAAGATGGATGGATGAGTGAGTGAGGACATGGATGAATGATTGGCAGAGTGGATGGGCAGGTGTGTGCATGGATGGGTGAGGAGAGGAGCATGGAGATGGATGGGTCAGAGAGTGCATGCATGAGTGGGGGGAGGGTGGGTGGACGGATGAGTGACTGGGTGGATCGATGAGTGGGTGGGGGGATGGCTGGATGGGTGAGAGGGTGGGTGGTTGGATGGATGGGTGGAGGAGTGGATGGATGGGTGGAGGAGTGGATGGATGGGTGGAAGAGTGGATGGATGAGTGGAGGAGTGGATGGATGAGTGGGAGGATAGCTTGGGTGAAGGGGTGAATGGTTGGATGGATGGGTGGATGGATGGGTGGAAGAGTGGATGGATTGGTGAGGGGATGGATTGGGTAAAGGGATGGATGGATGATGGATGGATGGGTGAGGGGGTGGATGGAGGGATGGATGGGTGAGATGATGGATGGAGGGATGGATGGTGGATGGGTTTGCAAGTGGTTGAAGGGGTTTGGATGTGGATGGGGCACAGATGGAGGGACGGAATGAATGGTGGGGGAGTTGGTGGATGACAAGGTGTACATGATGGATGGGGAGGGTTGTGATGACCTTCTTTGCTTTCCTGGTGCCATGGGAGCTGTGGTTCAGAGTGGGAGGTATTTGAATTTTTTGGCTGCTCCCTTGCCTATGTGTTACTGTTCTGTATTCTATGTGTGCTCATGTGTGGGATCTATGCATCATGTGAGTGACATTTTGCGTGACGTGCAGCTGCTACTTGAATGTGGGCCCCCATGGGCAAGGTCGGGTTCCATGTTTTGGGTTCCGCTTGGTGAAGCACCCATGGTGTGTTCCCTATAGTGGGTTCATCACTGCGGTCCTCCCTTTGGTTCACTTGTGCATGGTGCTTTACATCTTACAATGTATTTGTTTATTTGTTGGGGAGTTTGTGAGATTGGGTTCTCAGCACTTGCGGTGTTGAAGACTAGGTACCATTCAGAACTGGATGTGGAGCACAGCCTGAGGATGGCAGTGGCAGGGATCCACCCACAGATTGAGAGTCTAGGTGTGGCTGGGCACCGGCACACCCGTCACATTCATGTTGGTGGTGTTGTTGTTGATCTGTGTCCTGTGTAAGGCAGGGCATCCTAGTGGGGAGAATTTGCGCACATTTTGTCTTGGAGGATTGTGTTTTGAGCTGTGTGGTACGCCTCTGTCGTTTCACCACACCCACTCACAGGCCTGCAGTTTGCTAGGCACTCTTGTTGTGTTGAGCATTGTTTGCCAGATATGGCCCGGTGTGTGCGCGTGGCAGTCTATCATGTGGTGTGCTGGATTCCCGAGGTTTCTGTCGGGTGGTGGGGGGCCCAACATCTTGGGGAATTCAGCTGGGGGGGCTCAACCTGGAAAAGTTTGAAGACCTCTGCCTTAGACCGATTTCAGGCAACACAAGAATTGTGATAGGTAGACATCACTAACAGGACAATTTATCACAAATGTAGTCTTTAAACAACATGATTCGTGTTATTCATAGTTCATAAGAAAACAGCGCATGTAGAGCAAACATATGTTTCGCTGTAAGAACACCGCTTCTTCAGGGCTGCAAAATACCAAGTTAACAACTTCAATCATTTGATTCATCCAACTTGTTAGGCGGTGAGGGCTAGGAGGTGTGCGTACTGGTGTGTAATACTGTTTAGTTGATTAGGTCATTCATCCTCAACTTTCAATGGTACCACCGCCACTGGGCCACTAATCGACACTAATTCATAACCTATCCTTAAAGGAGCGCATCGGTTCACAATGATCACAAATCTATTATTCAAGTAATGTTTCGTGCAAAAAGGTTCATAGCAGTCTTTGAGGAATTTCAAACTCTGTGGTTTATTTAATTGTTAGATCCACACTGAGGTACTGGGTTTTTAAGAACCGGCACAGAACCGGTAACCCAGCGGTGTCAGGGAATCAACACCCAGAGACCTCGGGTTCTCCTGAGTCAGACCTACAGAAACTCAGAGTCTTCGAGGTGAAGTCAAAGATTAGTTTATTGGCTGCAACCAAGGTAACAGGGTCCTAGAAGTACAATACGGGTATGTTCTCAGGAGACTGCACACTTTCACGAAGTCAGGCTTCTCTCTTTATACATGATTTTCAGCCTTGGGCAAAACATTCCTTGAATTCGTGGTATTTCATTTATAGTTACTGGTTACAAAAGAAAAGCAGAGTCATGATGACATGTACATATTTCATGTCGTGCTGCCCATAACAAATCATCCGGCAAGGCCCAACATTTCATCAGATATCGCTGGACCCCAATAAAAACGGTCACCTCCCCATCATAAAGCAAGTAAAGAAAAGGAGTGGAGAAAAGATGTGAGCGAGATATGGCAGGTGTGCGTGCTCAAATGGTTTTATGGCTGGTTGAGCCTAGATGCTATCTTGCTCGGCCACTGGGAGGGAACTGACCTAACGAGTTCGACCTGGGGCAATGGTTCTAACTTGTACTGGGGTCAGGGAGAAGTCGATTAAGGAGTATGTGTCCTTGTGGAATCAAATTCAACTGGATTAAGGCCTATGTAAAGGGCAACATGTAGCTAAGGGTTCAGAATGTAAATGATGATTTCGAGGTGAAAACGTCGCTCGAATACGCCGAAAATACATGTACATGATGTACTCGTCATTCTCGGTCTTTTGATACCAAATGCGTCCTATTTCGACGACGTTTTTATTCTCGAGTCCAGTACTATTATATGAATCCAGATTTTCAGAACCACAGACCCTCCTTTTGCCCTTACATAGGCAATTAATCTATCCTCATGTTAGTCTGAGTCCAGATCTATATTCCTAAAGTCATTGAGATGTTGCTGTAACATCATTCTAGTGCTGAGTTCATTTCTTGACACAGGCTTCCTTACACATGATGTAGCACAGAGGCCACATATTGCAGGAGCACACTGTATGCATAGACAGAACAGGAAAAGAATGGCTAAGACCATCCCAATGACCATCAGAATTTTCCATCCCCAGGCAGATATCAGTTCCCAGAACCATCCCATTAACGACCAATCTCCTTTATCCACATGAATAGATTCGGAAATCTTATGTAGTTTGGAGATGGCCCTGTATACTGTTGGAGCATTATCTGGGATGAAAATGCAACAACTGGACTGGATCAATTTGCATACTCCACCTCGGTCCGCAAGTATTACATCCAAAGCGAACCGGTTCTGAAGGGTCATAAGTCGATCCGACTGGAGCTGAGCAGTCAGGTTACTAAGGGCACCAGCAGTTTCAGTCACGGTGGATTCAACTACCCTTGTCAATTGCCTTATGTTCCTGCTGTTAGCCATGGCTCCCCAGAACGGCAGAAAACCCATTGCAAAGTCACCAAATTCTTGACCTGCAGTGTCTTCTTTACTCAAAACACCTCTAACTACCCTTGTCCGATGGTAATCCGCCGCTGCTGTGTAGGTGGGAGGTAACAGGAATGAAACAAAACATGAGCCCGAGAAGTCAGGGGGCAACCATGTATAGGCTCTATCATGGCAGATGAAATAAGTACCCTTAGCGGCTAAAAACGCAGGGGAAGTCTGAGATCCAAAAACATACGTTTCTGTACAGACACTCTTCCCTAGCTGAGCTCTGGGATTCTTGCCAATACCTTGCAGACACAGGTGACCTTGATGGGGTACGATCCAGATAGGGGACGATCTCTTGGCTTGCTGTTTCTCACTTAATGTAGTGCCATATCCGGTCACGTTCCAACCTACATATGCAAGTATCTCATCATCCGGTGTATCTTCGTAAGAAGTTACTTCCTTGATCATGTCAACTATACCTTTGACTAGGGCGCTAGTCTTGAGGTTGTCTTTTACAGAACGTAGGGGTTGGATTTCTCGTGCATATATGAACATTGTCCTATATGCCCATACTGATCCATTGTGACTAAATGGCAGGACCAAATAGGGGATACCTTTGTCCGTTGTGTGAGGCATGAGACCACACACCCAACAGTTAGTTGTGTTCATTACAAGTTGGTGTTGGTGTAATAACTGAACGAAGGAGTTATTAAGGAACTCTAATCTCCTATTTGATTCGTGGTCAGGCAGAAGGTGGAAAGAATGAGAGGAAACAGTAGGAGGAGGTATGGGTGATGTAGTGGGCGCAAATGTCACATGAAAAGAGAATACAACATAGCTTATCAAAAAGACCATTACGCTGAATAGCATAAAAATACACACTATTATAAAACCTTTCTTCGTCATCGTTTTAAAAAGTCTCTGCTTAAAGTTCATTTGTTTGGCAGGCCTCTCCACATCAGGAAACTCCATCCTCTCTAAGGTGCTGCCCGCGGTGGTAGGTTGTCTCTGCTAAAGGATGCTTCCGTCAGTCTAGGGCAACTCCCTTGGACCAACCAGAACCAGCGACCTAACGTCGTCAGCTGCACCCAAAAGTCTTTAATCAACCGCGACCCTAGCAGCGGAACCCGGATGGCGGTTCGAAAAAAAACAAAAATAAGCAAGTTACCTAGATGGGAGATCTGCACTTTCAAAAATAGGATTTGGGAAAAAACACATTTTTTTTATTAGTCCACAGGTTTTTCTCGCGGATCATAAAAGAAATCACTTTTACTTTAGTCTGTTTTTCTTGGTCGTAAATTGTAGCGTCTTTTCCCGGGTACTGTCTGGTCCAGAAATAGTAGTTCAGGTTCCACAGAGTTCAATTGTTCTGGTGGTGGCACAGTTTCTCGAAAAATGTTCTCGCTTTCAAAGTCAGGGTTAGCTTCTTTTACACGTTCATCAGTTGTGCGCTCTGAGTCAGTGCCTCCTTTCTGGACCCATTGGTCGTGTGGCAGAGGGAAGGGTATCTTCTTACAATGGATCCCGTGGACCCAATTGGCCTTCCCCTCCACCCTAACAGCCGACCTTGTAGACAGGAGGACGAGGTGAGGTCCGGTCCATCTGGGCTGGTCGTTTCTTGTTCTTTGAAAGTTGCGGACAAGCACCCAGGAATCGGGGTCAATGGAGTGACCCGGTGTCTCGGAGACCGGAGGCAAGGTGTTGTGGATCTGTTGATATAAAACACGCAATTTAGCCGTCAATTCATACAAATAGTCAAGCAAAATAGGGTGTTGCAGCTCGCTAAACTTCGTGGGCCTAGGCACTCCCCATATGTTGGCTGGCCGACCAAAGATTATTTCATAGGGGCTGAGTTTCACTCGCGAATGCACAGTCATTCTGGTGGATAGGAGTGCTAAGGGTAGAGCGTCAGGCCATTTAAGGCCTGTGGTCGCTTGGATTTTGGCCAATTTAAGTTTAAGCGTGCCATTGTAACATTCCACTAATCCAGCTGATTGGGGGTGATTTGCAGCGTGGAAATTCTGCCTAATGCCTAGCCCTTCACACACTCTTTTCATCACACGACCCACAAATTCACTTCCGTTGTCAGACCAGACCATTCTAGGCATTCCGAACCGGGGGAAGAACTCTTTTACAAGGGCTTTCGCTGTGGACAAGGCAGTATTGTCTTTTAGGGGATAGGCTTCTACCCATCTTGAGAAGGCACAAACAACCACGAGCACGTATTTTAAGTTGTTGCACCTCTCCATGTGTATGAAATCTAGCTGCAAAACCTCGAACGGATACGTAGGAGGTGCAAAATGACCAGCTGGAGTTGGGGTTCCCCTACCAGGATTGTGCTTCAGACATACCATGCAATTCTTGACAACATTCTCTGCATACTTGGGAATCCCTGAATTCTTCCACACTGGGGCCAACAACTCGCAAATCCCTTTCGCGCTGATATGGGCCATTCCATGAGCCATTGTAACCACTGCAGGCACATATGCATCGGGTAACAACCATCTCTGTTGTTCTGTCAATTCAATCCAACAACCATTTGCATCCATTCTCCCTGTACTTTCTCTCCACATGCTTAACTCTTTCTCCGTGGCCTCAGCTTGGATGGACTTCACACTTTCTATCGTGTCTTCACATATTCCAACATCACCAGTCCATCTTTCTGGGCTCGCAACATACATTCGGCTCATCACTTTCGTTGCAGTTTCCTTAGCGGTTTCATCAGCAAATGCATTTCCACGACCAACATCATCAGTCACTTTCCTGTGAGCACTACATTTCACGATCGCTATTTGTAGGGGCAACGTCAGTGATTCAAGAAGCTCATTCACCAACTGACCATGCTGAATCTTAGCTCCATGCGAAGTCAGGAACCCACGTTCTCTCCACAATCGTCCAAAACTGTGAGCCACTCCAAAAGCATACTGGCTGTCGGTATAGGCAGTCACTTTCATTCCTTTAGACAACACACATGCTCTCGTCAGTGCCACGAGTTCAGCGGCTTGAGCTGAACCATGTGGTATTCGCGCAGTTTCAATGACTGTGTGCAAAGTTGTGACAGCATATGCTGTAGTCACGTTACCATTTGGGAGCTTAAAGCATGAACCATCCACCCATAATGTACCATCGCATTCAGCAAGAGGAGTGTCGAACAAATCAACTCTCCCTTTCGTCTCTTCCTCTGTTCTAAGAAGACAATCGTGCTGTTCTGAAGCATCCGATTCCTCTGCAATTGGTAACAATGTGGCTAGGTTCAAGGTACTGCACCTTTTTATGTGCACATGGCTCGCTAGTAGCGTCAATTCGTAACTGGACAGTCGAGCACTAGTTAAGTGCTGTGTCTTGGTCCTATTTAACAATGTGTCTACTGCATGCGGGACCATCACGATTAGTGTATTATTCATTACTAGACCAGCAGACTGTCAAATGGAAACAGCTGCTGCTGCTGTGGCCCTTAAACAACTTGGCAATGCTCGTGCTACCGGATCCAAAGTTGACGAAAAATAGGCGCATGGCCGCTGTCTATCTCCGAATAACTGAGTCAGCACAGATAATGCACAGCCCTCCTTCTCGTGGACATATAATGTGAAAGGCTTACTGTAGTTGGGGTTACCTAACACAGGGGCCGAACATAATGCTGTGCGTAATTCGAGAAAACTTTTCTGACACTCTTCAGACCAAGGAATGGGATAGGGTGTATTTTTACACGTTAATGCCACCAAGGGTTTGGCTAATAACGAAAAATTTGGAATCCACTGTCTACAGTACGATGTAATGCCCAAGAAAGCACGTACTTCTCTCTGTGTTCTTGGCACACTCAATTTTGCTATTGCCTGAATTCTTTCTGGGGTCAGTTTCCTTCCCTCCTTCGATAAGAGATGACCTAAGTAGGTCACTTCTTGTCGGCAATATTGAAGCTTGGAAAGTGACACCTTGTGATGCAGATCACATAGATGACGCAATAATGACAACGTGGCCATTTTACAAATTCTCTCAGTATCCGCAGCGATGAGCAAATCGTCCACGTACTGTACAAGAGTGGCACCTTTGGGCAAAACCATTGTGTCAAGCTGACTTTTCAGAGCCTGACTGTATATTGAGGGGCTTTCACAGTAGCCTTGAGGAGCGCGTTTGAAGCGGAAACTGCGACCTCCTAAACTGAAGGAAAAAATATCCCTGCTTTCCTCAGCGATCGGGATACTGAAGAAAGCATTCTTCAGGTCAATCACCGAAAACCAGGAGGCAGAGGCTGGAATCATAGTCAATAATGTGGTAATGTCGGGGACAACTGGGAATTGTGGCACAACAATTTTATTCACCTCTCTAAGGTCAATCACGAATCTGTACACAGGTGGCTGAGAAGGGTCAGTTCGTTTTAAAACAGGCAGAACAGGACTATTGCAAACATTGCCTCGTGTTTCTTCAATCACGTCTTTTTCAATCAACTCGTAAACAATTGCTAGTAAAGCTCTTTCACCCTCATTAGATATTCTGTATTGGGGAATTCGTGGCATTTTGACATTCGACTTCAATGTTACAACATATGGTGGAATTTCTAAAAGACCTACATCATTTGGACCAGTAGCCCAAAGAATATCTGGGAGAATCGACAATTCTGCTGGAAGTGCATTTCTCGACAAATACATGGGAGAAACCACTTTCTTACCTAAAGTAAGTTGTACTCCTGAAGGAGAACAGTACAAAGTCGCATACAATATTTTTAGCAAATCTAATCCTAGCAAAGTTTCACCACAACCTGTTGTCAAAATAAGGGGTGCTTCGAATTCACAAGGACCAACAGAAAGAGATAAAGGGTCAGAAATCGGATTTCTAACTGGGGCGCCAGAAAAACCTACAGAGACGTTCATTTCGCCAGACAAAGGTGCGCCAGGGAGTTTGGAGTGCATAATAGAACTCTTTGTAGCACCAGTATCCAACAGAAAAGGTTCTGACACACCTGATGTAATCACCTCAACGTAAGGTCCACTCTGATCTACTGGAACTGAAACGACTCCCTCTCTTCGTCTATGGCTGTCCTAGCAATCCTCATTTTCCCACTGCTCATTTTCTGTGTAATACTCATCAACGTAGTATTGAGCTGTCCTGTCAGATACGTTATTTTGCTGATCAAACCTGTTCATAGAGTTTTGTGGAGGAAGGGGACGCGCGTCCTGAGGGGCGTTTCCACGCCATCTACCTCTAGGCGCTTGCTGACTGCCACGACCTCTCACACCAGAAATTCCATTTGCACGTTGTGGTAGGGCAGGACAGTTATACTTGTAATGACCCTCCTGTTTGCAATATAAACACTGGTTAGGACCTACGCGGGGTTGAGTGTAATCGAATCTTTGCAAGTTTCTCTGATATTGTTGAGGCTGCTGAAAAGTATTCTGGTAGTGATTCTGACCATTATTATTTTGATTACCACCACCACGTGGCGGATAGGCTTGCTGTAGCAAAACCTTCGTTTTGAGTTCCCTAGTTTTCTTTTCTACTTTATCTTTCTCATCTTTGTCTCTATTGTCGTAGTACTGTGCGGTAGCTAATATCTGGGCTGAAGACGAGACTGCCCAAGAACTTTCCGAATCTTTTAATTTCCTACATAATTCTGGAAGCAGATTGTGCACAAATTTATCGACAAACAATCTCTGACCACCTTCTGTGGTCATATCTTGACCGCTGTGGTCAATGAATGTTTCTTCAAATCTGGTGAAGAAATCTGAAACAGTTTCTTCTTTCTTTTGCTTGCATGCAGATAACTTATCCCAATTTACGCGTATTGCAGGCATTATCGTTTTCATGTAATCTACTATTCTACCAGGTAGTTCTGCTATCAGAGGCTCAGGCTTGGCACCACCAACTTGTCGTGCATCTGCAGCAGTAATATTAGCCCACGTGTCACCTAATTCCTGGTCATGATCTACATGACGAATTTTACCCCATAAAGGCTGTGGAACAATGTTCCCGAATAACATATCGATATCGGCCAAATTCATTATACATGACCCAGCAGTTTGCGACAATTCTTTATAGTACCCTGCAGGATTTTTACGCGGATCTGGTAGTGTTTGTTTGAGTGCTAAAACTTCGGCTCGCTTCCATGGGACATGTACCCATACACGGTGAAAGTGTGGCAGGACAGGTGGGACAGCGGTCGCGTCACCCTCTCTCCACTGTGGGGGAACTTCTCTCATAGGGTATTGTCGTGCCTTTTTCCTACTAGATGCACTAGATTCCGATGGTGACCCAGAACTGTTTCCCTTACTTCGATATGATAATAACATTTCAACTGCCTTTTCCACATCGGGACCTACAATCATACCCTCTCCAAACTTAAATCGTACACGACACATCTCTTGTGGGATGCATTCTTGATCATTGTCTTCTAAATCCTCGCCAAGAAAGACACACATCTGTTCGAAAACATATCTCTGTGTCGCTGCTTCCCATTGATGGAAGACTTCCATGACAGACTGTACATCATATTTTGCCGTGTCCATGACCCATTTCCGAGCTAAACTATTCAGGGAATCTCTCTCTTGATAATCAGGCAGTTGACTTCGCAACTGTCTTCTTCCTATGTTAGGGGTCGTAACAGGCGACCCGAAAAGAGGTAAAAGAAGATTAGTAGCAGTGCTGGCCATTTTCTGCCGAATGGAAGGTGAAACTGAAGGACAAACGGGGTGAGATAAGGCGGGGGTAGAGATGGCAGAAGAGGTATCAGGGAAAATAGATGTGGTACTAGGCATAATCGTAGAGGGAGCATTAGGAGACGTAAAAAGTATAGTAGGCAAAATCGTAGAAAACACAGGTGAAACAGAAGTGGTCGGCGGGCCTGGAGGAGGCTGCACCGAAGAAGTAGAAGCCAGCTGAAGAACAGCTGGTGGGTGCAGTGGAAGAGCAGGAGGCGCAGCTTGCGCAACTAAAGGTTGCGGGGGTGCTGTGGCATTCTGCGCATAGGGGGGTGGTGAAGTTAATAATTGCGACATTAATGGGTCTTTTCCACGCTCTTTTGCTGCCTCTTGCTGAAGAGACGGCAAAACTGGATAACATTTATCTATTGCCATTTTACGTTGCCTGTGCAACTGCTCATTTATCTGCTCTTCTTTATTATCTTTAAACTGCACGGCAGCTTGCATTACCGAAAGTCCTCCTTCTCTCTTATTTTTCTTAGCTAATTTAATTTCTTTTTGTTTGGCTTCTTTGCGCCATAAGCGGAAAGAGTCAAACATCGCCGGCCGGGCTTTCTTTTTGAAGAGTTTAACTTCAAGGTTGTCTAAGATTTCCGAATCAAAGCTACCATATTGGGGCCATTTTAAAACACCATCTTTCCTAGTGTATTTAATCCATATTTCGTTGTAAACGATGGGGCCTACTAATAGCTCGTAAGTCGGAGTTCCAACTGGAGGAACCGGACATGAGTCCTCCAATCGGGAGTCCCTATTATTACTACCAAGACAAAACAAATTCCCAAGTCTAAGACTAGGCATCCTCGCTCTCTAGTCTAGTTCCAAAAACTTCAAAGGATTTATCGATTACGATATTTCTCGTGAATACACAAGTCCTTCGGTTATGGTGCTTGCAAGAACCAATACAAAACCTTTTGTATCCCAAAGATACCACAAAGTAAGTCCAACTAAGGACTGGGAGACGCTCCACTTATACTTAACTGAAAATATCGATGGCGTCACCAGAAGACTCGTCTCAGCGTTTTGCTCTACCAAAAACTTCAAGGGTCCAACATCAGGGCGATAGCCAGGGCAGCAGTCCTTGTAGCCGTCGGGAAGCGAGGAACCTCGCAGCAAAGACCTTCGGACCACGTCGACATGCAGGGGTCAATGAGGTGGTGGGCCCTCCTCCGGAATTTCCACACGAAGCTCCTCACGATCTTCAGGCTGACTGGTACCACGGGAATCGCCCCAAACGCTGGGCGCCAATTGAGGTACTGGGTTTTTAAGAACCGGCACAGAACCGGTAACCCAGCGGTGTCAGGGAATCAACACCCAGAGACCTCGGGTTCTCCTGAGTCAGACCTACAGAAACTCAGAGTCTTCGAGGTGAAGTCAAAGATTAGTTTATTGGCTGCAACCAAGGTAACAGGGTCCTAGAAGTACAATACGGGTATGTTCTCAGCAGACTGCACACTTTCACGAAGTCAGGCTTCTCTCTTTATACATGATTTTCAGCCTTGGGCAAAACATTCCTTGAATTCGTGGCATTTCATTTATAGTTACTGGTTACAAAAGAAAAGCAGAGTCATGATGACATGTACATATTTCATGTCGTGCTGCCCATAACAAATCATCCGGCAAGGCCCAACATTTCATCAGATATCGCTGGACCCCAATAAAAACGGTCACCTCCCCATCATAAAGCAAGTAAAGAATAGGAGTGGAGAAAAGATGTGAGCGAGATATGGCAGGTGTGCGTGCTCAAATGGTTTTATGGCTGGTTGAGCCTAGATGCTATCTTGCTCGGCCACTGGGAGGGAACTGACCTAACGAGTTCGGCCTGGGGCAATGGTTCTAACTTGTACTGGGGTCAGGGAGAAGTCGATTAAGGAGTATGTGTCCTTGTGGAATCAAATTCAACTGGATTAAGGCCTATGTAAAGGGCAACATGTAGCTAAGGGTTCAGAATGTAAATGATGATTTCGAGGTGAAAACGTCGCTCGAATACGCCGAAAATACATGTACATGATGTACTCGTCATTCTCGGTCTTTTGATACCAAATTCGTCCTATTTCGACAACGTTTTTATTCTCGAGTCCAGTACTATTATATGAATCCAGATTTTCAGAACCACAACACAATATAGTAACAAATTAATCAGGCAACACGTTTATGTTCTAAAACTCTTTCAATTACTTTTGCTGCACCTTCCTATTCATGGATGAGTTCTATATTCTCAAGCTGTGCAATGCAAGATTTGAAATGCTTTCTCCTAGACTATTTACTTGGGTCTCTTTTCGAAATCCTCTATCTTCAACGTAGGCCTCCATTTTGGTCATTCTCTAGTTATTCTGCTTATTAAGGTAATCAGTCCTTAAAATGAGTCAATTAACAGTGGACAACCACGTGTTAAGTGAGCCATGTCCAGGATCTGTGCTTTTGACTTTCTATTCCCTTGGAAGCATGTGTTAGGTGTGACAGCAGAGTTCTTTTTTGAGATCTTTTTCTGAAAGGTAAAATTTGGACCTGAGAAAGCTTTTGTGAATTAATCAAAAATGTGTATTATTAATATATTGCAGAATAGTAGTCCACACCAGAATTCAAATGTTTACTCTGACATTGAGCTATTGCCTTTAGAATAATTTTGACTTGTTAAAGCATGCTTTCCTGGCTTATGCTAACAAGACCTCAACTAGGCCTTAATGCCATCCTGTTCAGAATGGCTGTTACATTCACTGTTATTATTTCAGCTGCATGTAGTCAAGCAAGTCATGCTTGTTTATTTCTGAAAGCCCCATGTTCTTGAAGAAGACATAAGCTTGCAAATTTAACATGTTTTAAAGCATCTAGCAATTGCACGCTGCATCACATTCGTCCACAATGGTTCACTGTTGTATATGTAGATAGTTTGTTCTGACACATCCGGATGAGATTCCGTCAGAATGGCTGAATCATTACACATGTAATGGGTTACTGTATAGATGGTAGGGATGCATGACGATTTTAAAATGTTTATTCTGTTTTTTTGAAAATTTATTATTTTTCGCACACAACAATGATTTTGCAGTTTACATGCTTTTCTATTAAGAAAGTTCCTATGTTATCCCTCGATTTGGGGGATGAGCCAGAGACCTTTCATATGCCACTAGGGATACTGTACGATTACATTTTCTACTGATTGTGCTGCATATTTTGAACTTAATCTTTTTTAGGATTTTGCCTATTATTCTGAAGTTTCCTTTTACTGAGACCCTTCATGGCAATTAATGGCTCTGTATTTAAAAACGATGTGCTGCATTTGCACTTTACTGTTTCTGACTTGTATCATTTCCATTTTTGTAATAAATGTAATACATTTCTAAATTCTGCCCTAGAACTCACTTATTGAGTCAGTCCTTTCTTATTTGACTCTATTTTCGACATGCTGATTTGAACCTTATCTTGAGAAACATTGCTTCACAAATGCCCCTGAAATTGAGTTGAACACTGTCCCTGACCCACCCAACCAATGGACGTGCGTTTGAGGTGTACAATTTTAAGGGACAGCGTGCCCACAGTTCAGTCATGATCATAGGTCAAGAAACCTGCAGCACACAACATGTCAGGTATCGCTCCTGTGTCTCCACACTGGCCATTCACCTTGTGCCCTCTATTGCCACACCGAATGCTCTATGATGGATATCTCAGTATTATTGACTCAATTCATCAGCCTCAGGTTTCTACCGGGTCTGAAGCCACTGCTCCTACACTGTGAAGGCAGTGGTAGGAGAGTTTAAACCCTTTTCAGTATGTTTGCCAATGGACGATGGTCACAGGGGAGTCCTGATTTTCTCCGCCTACGGAGGGCTGCAACCTACCACGAAAAATGCACTCTACTAGTGTCCCTCTGTTAGCCACATGCTCCGTTGGCCCTTGGATTGCCACAAGCCTTTTACAGCAAACCATCCCCTGTAATGAAGTCTCACCGATGCACTAGGGAAACATGCCACCCTATAACCTTTCTCCTACAATACTCCCCTGGGGGAACATCCTTTACCACGAAACTTTTACAACAGGTACCGAGACCACGCAGCTTTTACAACGCAAGTCGTTACAACGACTTGCGCTGGGGGACGCTCCAGGATAGGGAATAGTTTAATTTACTATCTAACTCCTTCCCTACTATCCACAGGGAATGGAGCTGGAACAGTAAATTAAACTATTCACTATCCAGCGCCCCCTAAGGCAAGTCGTTGTAGCAACTTGCGTTGTAAAACCTGCGTCGTAACGGTACGCGTTGTAAAAGCACACGTTGTACCGTCATACATCCCTCCCCTGTCTCATTGACCACCTCAGGCCTGGTACCTTCACATGCCACTGAATAACCACCTAGGGCTTGTTTGGGTGTTTTTGCAGTTTATATACATGTGTTAATGCACCTTGATCCCTGTAGTGCATAGCTTCTCGACTTATTGCTGAATTACATTTTGGCCACATCTTGTGAAAATGCTTATAGAAAAAGGTTCATTGAATAGTTTCACAGTCTCTTGGTTGTCTGCCTTTCCCTGACAGCAAAGGAACTGGCAGAAAATGACCCACATGTACCTGCAGCTGCTGAAATTCAAGAAACTCCGTATGGCATCCGGTACAAGAGCTGGATTGTTGGTCGGGGAGCTCATCAAATAATGGAGCAGCAATTTCAACAGCAGCATCAGCAGCAACTGCAACAGCAACAGCAACCTCGCCTGATCCAGAGAATGGAATCTGGCTATGAAAGCAGTGAACGCAATAGCAGCAGTCCAGTCAGCATGGATATGTCCTTGTCTGACAGCACGAACAGCTACAGGTAAAAACGCTTGTCAGTCACCCTTTCTGAATATACTCCATTTACTGGTATAACTAGAAAGATAATGAACATTCTGAACTGTGGATCGTGTTACAATGACGAATCTCCATTTCTTTTTTTTAAGTTTGATTTTATTGAGAGAATGAAAGATCAGAGAGGCAGAAAAAGTAGAAACAGGAAAAAGGGTACGGCAATGATATACAGCATAAAAAGAAACAATTGTAAAAGCGAAATGTATAGGGAGGCAAAATTAAACATTGCAAGTAAAATCACATACAGAAAAAATGTAGCAAGCATAATAAACTTCAAAGCAGATTAAATAATCAAAATATGACAAAAACATAATAGAATAATCATTAAAGTATGAATATTAGGGACAAAGGCAATGGGGAGAAATCAAGGTGGTTTACGTACTTCAACTGAGTCAGGATTTGGTGAGGTGGCGGAGGGAGCAGATGATGAAAGATAATCCACCAAAGGGAGTCAAAGCAGGTCTCGTTTAATTGCCAGGGATATGGGAGAAACAAAATTGGTATCTAGTCTATGATGAAAGCAAACTGCATTCCACCAAGAGCGGTATGAAACCTTTGCAGCTTGTTTCCAGTTAGAGGTAATAGTGTGAAATGCAACAGCTAACAGGAGGTCAATTAATAAATAGTGACAATGAGATTGGGGAAGCTCGGGAAAGAGAGAACCTAGGAAAACGTGAGTAGGGGAGAAGGGGATCTGTAAATGAAAGGTCCTTTGGATTTGAGTCTACACTAAAGTGCAGAATTTGGAAATAGGAGGGCATTCAAATAACATGTGTTTTAAGTCTGCAGAGGGGCAGGGGCACGACCAACAAATAGGGGAAGCATCAGAGGAGAATTTTGATAGGGCAAGTGGCATAAATAAAATTCTATTGTAAATAAAATAAAGAGTTTGGGTAGTATGAGCCGCTCTAGAGGCCCTATGAAGTTTAGTCCAGATTTTATCCCAAAGAAGAGTCGGCCAATCCTGAGAGAAATCGGATTCCCAAGTGAGCTCAAGTTTAGTTTTTGGCCTGTTAGTGATAGAACGAAAGGAAATATAAAGGGAGGACGCAGAAGTAGAGGACTCTAATATTAAAGAAGGGGGTCTATGAATTAGAGGGATGACATTAGAAAGTGGTAGTGATCGAAGATAACGAGTAAGGACTGGATGCAGTAGATTGTATTGGAAACGAGCACAGGAAGGTAAGGAGAACTGGGATTGAAGATTTGAAAAGGAAATAATATTGTCTTGAGAAAGAAGTTGAGATATCCAACTTAAACCACGAGAGTGCCAGGACTTCCAGTAAAGAGTACGGTTGCGGATTTTGAGCTGGGTATTGTACCAGATAGGTTGCTCATTAATCGAGAGATGGGAAGGATAGGATGAAGAGAGGAAAGGAGAGAGGAGCTTATGAGAGTGAGAAATAATAGGATTACGGAAACGGGGCATACTACGCGTAAAAGATAGAAATTCACGAAAATTAAAAGGAGAAATGAAAGAAGATTCCATGTGGAACCAGATGGGAGGATGAAAAGGAAGAGCAGATGATAGCCAGTGAGCGGAATGTTTCAGAGAGAAGGCACGGTGATAAGCTTTGAAATCAGGAAAACGGACACCAGCCTGAGATTTATCTTTCCGTAAGGAAGCAATAGCTATACGAGAGCGTTTGCCGTTCCATAAAAAATTTAATAATAAAGAGTCAATTCTTTTAAAATAGAAATCTGGTATACGTATTGGAATCATAGAGAGAGTGTATAGGAGGAAAGGAGAAAGCATAATTTTTATAGAGTTAAGACAACCCCACCAGGACAAAAAGAGCGGGTGCCAACGGGTGATCGACGCATCCAGCTTTTTGGAAATACAATCAAAATTTATTTTGAGAGTGTCAGTTAAGAGAGGAGCAAACCAAACGCCTAAATATTTAATTTTAGTAGGTTGCCAGGAAAAAACAGATTGGGAGAAAAGATGTTTCTGACATATGGGATTCAGAGAAAGAACTTCGCATTTATCCGCATTGAGACGATAACCGGAGACTGCAGAAAAAGAGGAAACTTGTTGAAGAAAAGAAGGAAGAGAAGAAATAGGATCAGAACAGTAGAAAAGGATGCCGTCAGCATATACTGAGAGCTTTACTTGTCGAGAACCAAAGTGAAAACCAGAAATGTTGTCGTCTAGACGAATTTTAGTAAGGAAGGGCACCAAAGCTAGAACGAACAGTAGAGGGGGTAGTGGACATCCTTGACGGAGGTTAAAATAATCGGAAGTTATACCATTTGCAAAGATAGAAGCTTGAGGGTTCGAATAAAGTAAAGAGATGAGAGAGATGAATTTGGAAGGAAGACCAGCCTAAAGGAGAGCCTGAAACATAAAATCCCAATTAACCCTATCGAAGGCTTTCTCTGCGTCGAGGGAGATAGCAGCAATGGGAAGAGCCAGAGAGGATGCCTTACTCAGAATGTTAAAAAAGACCCGAGAGTTGTCCGAAGAGAGACAACCCTTAACAAAACCCGATTGTTCAGGGCCAATTAAGTCTGGCAGGAGAGGATCCATACGCAAAGCCAAGATCTTGGCCAGTATTTTGTAGTCTGTGTTAACCAAAGAGATAGGGCGGTAATTCTTACATAAAGAATGGTCTTTATCATCTTTAGGGATTAAACAAATCAAAGCCTGTTGAAAAGAGCCACTTGATGAACCAGCATTTATGAAGGAGTGAAATAAAAGTAAAAGCTTTGGCAAGAGAAAGGAGGCAAAATGACTGTACAATTAAATAGTGAATCCGTCTGGACCTGGAGCTTTACCGCGACGAAGTTTAGAGACAGCAAGGGAAATTTCAGAGAGTGATAAGTCTAAATCTAAAGAATTGAAACTTACATGGGAGGAGGCAGGAGGGGGAAGAGAATGAAAATAGGAGAGAAGGTCATTTGAAGTAGGGACAGTTTCCGGGGTGTAGAGTCCCTTGTAGAAAGAAACAAATTTGTTAAGAATATCTTTATCCTTAAAACGAGTTCCTCCTGTGGAGGTCCTTATGGATTCAATCTTGGTACGTTCCTTCCTAATTTTCAGATAATTAGCAAGAAGTTTTCCCATTTTATTCCTGCCACCATAGTATCGAGAATTACACTTCTAGAGGAGGTTAGAGGCTGCATCAGTCGTGAATCTATTAAAGGAAATTTTTGCTTCAATAAGTTCCTTAAGGGAGGATTCTGAGTTGGATGAATGATACGCTAGTTCCAAGCTCTTAATTTCCGCAAGAATTTGAGCTGATTTGACCTCTTTGAGTTTCTTTCCACGTGCCACAAAATTTATGATAAAGCCACTAGAAGCTGCTTTAAAATAATCCCAAACCATAACAAATGGAAAATCAGGAGTTTGATTAAGCAGAAAGAATTCCTCAGCAAAAGTAGTGAATTCCGAACAAAAAATGGGGTCAAGAAGGAGAGTGTTATTGAATCTCCATCTACCTGAGTGAGGGGAAAATGGAAGGAGATCGATGTCAACTAGGACAGGGGCATGATCAGAGATTAGAATAGAGCCTATGTCAGAGCGGACGGCATGTTGGGATAAGGATTTAATGAGGAAAATGTGGTCAATAGGGGATTGGGAGTGATGACAAGGAGAGAAAAAACTATACTCTCTGAGATCAGGGTTACATAGTCTCCAAATATCAACTAGGTCATTGTTCTGAATTGTTCTAGTAAATTGGGAATGCATTGTAGAGGATACAAACGTAACTTTCGAATGACGATCAAGGAAAGGGTCAATAATTTGATTGCAATCACCTCCAAAAATAATGTATTCTTCAGAGAGGGAAGCTAACTTATCAGAAATGGAAGGCCAAAAGGATTTATCAACACCAGTGGGGGCATAAATGTTGAAGAAAACAAGAGGGATATTATCTATAAGCAAATGAACAATAACCCAGCGTCCATTAATATCACATTCATGAGAGACTAAAGATACATTCAACTTTTTATGAAATAAAATCACAACCCCATTTTTTCTATCATCAGTAGGAGAACAAAAAACATGACCAACCCAACAACGTTTAAGTTTTAAAGCCTCAGCTTCAGGAAGGTAAGACTCCTGGAGCAAAGCAACATCAGTTTTGAGTCTGGCAAGATGTGATAATACCCGTTGCCTCTTAATTGGAATATTCAATCCTTTGACATTCCAAGTGATAACACGGAATGGAAAAATAAAGAGAATAACTAGCAACATTATGCTCATTAATTGCAAAGAGAGAGAAAGGAGAGGAAACGATGAAAAAGCTTAGAGAGAAGAGAGAGAAGGAAACATAAAAAAAAAGAGAAAAAGAAAAAAGATAGAAATAGATGAAAAGGAAAAAGACAAGTGCAAGTCTGGAACAGACGACTGAAGAAACATACTTACGAAAAACAAAAAACGCAAAGACGAAACGAGGGTGGCGGTATCGGAAGACGACGGCATCAACATCAAGGCCAGGCATCGACCTCCATCTCCATAGCTCCAAAAGACAAGAAAAACTAAACACATAGGATACTCAGGTGAGAAGAGAAGTGGGAGCATCTGTGAAGAGGGGAAAAAGAAAAATGAAGGTTATGAGGAAATATCGAGAAAGCAAGAGAGCATGAAAAACCGAACAGCAAGGAATAAAACGTGAACATGCAAGACAACAAACAATAAACCGAAACTAGGAGTAGAGAACAGCAATTAGCACAATCAGGTAACCATCAAAAAACAATCAGACATGTCTGGAAACGTCCATAGCATCAGCTCCATGTTGTCGTAGAAATGCTTGTAGTACCACAGGGTCTTCATACGTGGTAGTCTTATCCTTATAAGTAACCTTAAAGAGACATGGATGAAGAAGACCGTATCGAGCGTTGAGGGCTCGTAGCTGTGGACATAAGTCTAGAAACTTCTTCCGCCGGTCTGCGGTGACCTTAGAGACATCCTGAGACAAAAAGAGACGATGGCCCTCCCTTACAATTTGCTTCTTAAGTTTGGCAGCTGAAAGAAACTGCAGGAGATCCGTGTATTGTAAAAACAACATGACGACTCCTCTAGGTTTGTTGGAAATTTTAGGGCCAAATTGATGAGCTCTTTGAATGTTGACAGAAGCCAAAGCAGGTGTATCCAAAATCTTTGAGAGGAAGGCTTGGAAAAAGGTGGTGGGTTAGACCCCTCTGTTAGTTCAGGAAGTCCATATAAGCGAAGGTTATTTCGACGGTTTCTATTTTCCAAATCTTCGGTCTGTTTCTTAAGCAATTGTATCTCGGCCTCCATTGAAGGTATATGCGAACAAGAAGTCTGAAAAGATTCAGTTGATTGCTCCAGGATGAGAACACGAGAGTCTAGGGAGGACCATTTATCCTGCATAGCTTGTAAGGTTTTCGTAGTTGTTTCCATAAAAGGTCTGAGAGCACGAAGTTCCTCTAAAATAACATCCATGGAAGAGGAAGATGATGGCCCCTCTGGAGAAGGGGGATCCTTTTTGAGACGTTTAGAAGCAACTAGTGTTGATGGTGTTTTACCATTAGTATGAGACTTGGGAATAGCGCCATGCATTGTAGTAGATTTAGACAGAGCACCTTCTTCCATATCCTGAGGGGAAAAGTCAAAGTCTGAACAAGCTGAGGTTTTAATGGCCACAGAAAGTTTCAAATTACGGAGTTTCCCCATGAAAAGGCGATGAAAGATGAGAAAAGTGTGGGTCACCTCAGACAGGAGATGGAGCAGCAATATTGGTAAAAAATCAAAAGAGGAATAGAGACACTCCTCAACCAAAAAGCAAATCAGCGCAATTGAAGATTGAGAGCCATGAAGTGGAAACAAACAGGAAGCTTGTAGGAGACAGCAGCCAGCATAAAGTGAGTATAAGCAGGTTGCTGGGCTCACCAAATGGGAGCCCCAGCTAGTATGTGCTGGTAATTAGCCCAAAAATGCACAGGTGTTAGAGACGGTAACTCAGCCCTCAGTGAAAATGATAGATAAAAGACATGCCAAAGAAAACTGGAAGCTTCATGAAGGGATGATTGGGCTTGATTTGTGCATGTCTCAGTGAAGAAAGAAACTGAAAAGTACCCAAATTGTAAAATATAGGTGAAACGCTATATTCAGGCATAAAGAAACAGTGTCTCTGAAATCATAAGAGGCTCCATATTGATATTCAGGCGTTAGTAGTCAGCGCCAGCAGTCCATATAGAGTAGTGCATAGAGCATACAAAATGATGGTAGGAAACAGAGACAGCATCAAAAGCAGTATCACGGGTATAACGGGAATACAAGAGGAGGTATAGGCAGTTCCATGAGAATAGCGCGATACTTCATATAATGACGGCTGGAAGTGTACTGCAAAAGACGCGCTGTAAAGATATTGGAAAAGTGACCAAAAATGAAAAAAAAAAAGACGAAAGCGCTGTTCTCACCTCATTGAGAAAAGTGACCTTAAGGTCTTTTCAGGACCCACAGAGAACGTTATGCAGAAAGAACCATCATCAGCGTCTCCACAGGTATGTGCGCACCAAGCGCATAAAATGGCGGCATGGACCGGGAGGTCTGAGCCGCAGCAGCTCCTTCGGCAGAAACGACAGTAATTAAAGTTCAAGTGAGGGCGCTGAGCTCTCCTCACATTCCAGGGATGTAGCGAGGTGTTTATTGTGCCCAGGCTGTTGAGAAAACTTCCAAAAACAGTCAAAAGATGGAGGTCGGCGCCAGACTCTCAAAGCTACGCCGCCATCCCGGTCGACGCGTAAGCCACGCGCCCACGAATCTCCAATTTAATCAGAATAAAGTTCGATAATGCAAGCTTTCGAAATGCCATGCTGACAAATGACTGCATTGGTGAAAGCCCAAAAGTAATTATTAAAATAATATTGATTTTACTAATTAACGTATCTGGCCTCAGTATCCACTTAAGAGTCTGGAAGGACAAACATGCAAAATGCTACGTTAGTATTATAATTTTTATGTTAAAGACAAGATCGGGTAGAGGTTTATGTTAAGGGACCTGGTAATGGTAGTTTGTCTTCAGTATCTATGGCACCCCAGCTGGAGATCAGACGTAAGGGGTGCTCAGATCAGGAAGCACAGGAAATGGGATGAAGAAAGAATGTGATTGAGAAAAAGGCATCCAGAGAAGGAGGCTTTTTAAGGAATATAACAGAAGAAAGGTGTAAACATGTTATATTGCTAATTAAGCAGTGGCGTATCAAGGGGAGGTGCGTGGGTGGGGCGGTGCACCCCGGGCGGCACGAGTTTTGGGGGTGGCAGACAATTAACTTAATGCACCCACTGGGCTGCGTTCCATAGGGCGTGATCACTACTATTTCAGATTAATCCTGAATTTTTCTAAAATAGTGTACTTTGTCATTGTGTATGGTGTATTGGTAAATTGTTCAGTTTCTGGACAAATTAATTAACATAAGAGCTAGACCACCGTGTTCCTTCTTCAGTCCAGTATCATCATTACAGTTGTTGCCTCAAGACCTTTCTCACTTAGTTCCCAAACTTTGTTGTGCCTCCACTTTTTTCTCTTTCTTTAGTTGTGAGGCTACAATGCATACTTAATTTTCATTTCTTTAACTGGATGTTGTTAACATTTTGTCATAGACACTTGCATCTTCTATAAAGGATACACACCACCACCACCACAATTTAATTCAAATAAATCGCACTGTACTTTTTTCCAGTATTTTCAAATTTTCAATTTTTTTATTGTGCCTTATCAAAATGTTGTATTTGACTAAGACGTAATTTCATATGTAATGGATATTATAGGAATAGTAAGTATTTATGACATTAAATCCTGTTTTAAGACCCAACGGTTTAATAATGAAGTAAAGTTGCAATAATATTATCTTGACATAGTAGGATAATAGGAGGCTCTGAATGTCAAGTAGCTTTTGGAATTGTTGGATCGTATAATCTTGTTACATTGCGGGACATTAACCATCTTGACCAGTTTAGAGGTTTGTTAGATCTCATATCTACATTCTCTTTCACTGCACTTTACAGAAACGTTTTTGTCCTGTCCTTTTACGACTGCTTATATGACTCATTGAATGCTCGTTTTGCAAGATTCCATGCTTGTTGTAGGTTCCTTTCCTAATCTGGGCACTTGTAGCTCAATGTTTACATTTCCCCATATGGCGTGCTTGCATTTTTTACGCGATAGACATTTTAATTCTTTAATTCTTTCTCTTCTAGAGCAGCATGGTATTATTTTAGTTGAAGCACATGTACAAAATATGTATTTTATTCTCTTCCATTGTTTACATTCCTGTTAAATAATGTAAAGGCCGCTCCTCAATAAGATACGCTTCAAGACTTGTTTTCATGAGGTTGATTGTTTTTGCAATGACAAACTAATAGCAAACATGCACTCATGATGTCGGCTTTTCCTGCTTTCTGTTGGTGAATCTGTGAAACACCATACGCCAAGCCATTTTGTTTTAAATGTAGCTCCAGTAAAAACGATCACATCTACAGTCCTCTCAGTTCATACAGTGTCGGAGCTGGGGGGTGGAGGGGTGGGGGCGGAGGGGGCGGTCCGCCCCAGGCGGCACTAATCTGGGGGCGGGTAGCATATTCAACTAAATAACTCTACAGCTAAGAGAAAACTGGTTTAAGGGTCACGATGTAAACACAAAGGGGCACATTATGATGGAGGATTTTCCGCATCCTCCGGGCCGGCGGAAGCCACTGCCGGCCCGGCGGATGCGGAAAATCCTCTGCGGACCCACCAAAGACCCACCGCCACATTAGGATGGCTGGTGGGTCCTGGTTTCAGTCCGCTGCTTTTCCGCCGCGGTTGGCTTACAACCGCGGCGGAAAAGCTCTAATATGGTGGCGGTGTCTCTCAGACACTGCCAGACATATTAGGATGGCATAGAAGAGACGCAACCCGCTGCGGAAAAGCATACGGATCTTCACTCTGGGGGCCCGTTGCAGGCTCCCTGGGTGAAGGGAGGTGGGGGGTGCACATGGGAGGTACCTATGGTACCCCCCTGCATTTACATGCAGAAAGCGGCAGGCACCGCGCGGTGCCTGCCGCTTTGTGCATGTAAATGCACTGCATGTGTTTTTAACATTGCGGCGGGTGCAGCTTGAAGCCACACCCACCGCAATGTTAAATATTGAGTATGTGACCGCCAGGGTGGCGGTCACATCCTAATTGCACAGGAGGGAACGCCGCAGCACATGCGGACGTTCCCTCCTACACAGGGCTTGCGGACGGACGCAATGGGCCCCAAAGAACGGACCTTTAAACGAAAGCCACATCGTAATTGTGAACGTGTGTATAATAATATTAGAAGACGTCAGTGTGCTGAACATTAAAAGAATGCTTGTAATATTCTGTTGAATCATCAAAACCTACCACCTCAAGTGGCCACTTTCTAAAGCACGATTTCAAAGTTGTTCTCGTAAACTTATTTCTTTACACTTCAACACTATTGATGGCGCTATTTTACAAAAAATAATTTGGTGTCATGTAGTTTTTAAGGCACTAGTTCTAAAAACACGTTTTGTAGCATGCTTGTGCTCTAACTCTGGCACCCCCTTAAACTACAAGGAAAATATTCTGCATAAGGCCACAGGTGCACGCCAAATGTGCCCGGGGGCGCACTGGTTTACAGAGCTCCGCAGCTTTTGTGGTGACTGCATATTATTTACGTCCCAGTTTTGTTTTTGCCAGAAGTGGGAAAATATAACTGTAGTCGAGCGTGACAATCTGTTTTGCTTTCGGTTTACGCTGCCTTTCCTTTTCTTAATAATGAATGCACATCGCATCTCCGTGTTGCTTTAGACGTTTATTGGTCCAAGAGGAGGAAGGGAACAGTAACTCTTCTTACAGAAGTGCAAATAAAAGACCGCTCCTATAAACGACCCCTGAAGCAAATAGACTGGAGCAGATTGTTTGCAGTGCTTCGCTTTTAATTACCTGCCCTTCTGTCTTGGGTGAAAGGCTGAACCAACCATCAGAATTGAAGCCTTGTGCATCATTAACTACTGTGTTGCATTCCTATTACCCCACTGAGCTACCTTAGCCAGATAAAGTTCTACCAATGACCGTATATTTATATCTCATTTTATTGCAACTAAAACCAGAGGTAAACAATGCTTGAACATTAAATCTATATCAGATCGCCAGCAGACTACTTCTGGGGGAATGCATGCGTATTAAAGGCCTATGCATGAATTAAGAACCACAGGTACAAACAAACAGAGGCTGCGTGGGTGTAGTTCCGTGCATAAGAAATATTTGAAAGTCTTTACCTGTCCCAAATGCAGACACTTTGCTTTAATAGATACTGAGATTTGGCAACCTCTTGTGGCCACCTAAACTTTTTTCATGGGAAGATAAAGAAATTCGACAAGTGAAAAAATGTGATCAGAGAAAACTGCTCAGAAAAAGGCAAATCATGTGGGAATCAGTGCACACTTCACACTTATATTATGCCTTGTTCCAAATAGAAAGCTCAAAGCAATGAAGTAATATTGCTCGTACTAATTACCACTCCCCCATGGTAACGATAACAGGTGTGAAAATATTGCTATATGATATTGGGCAACTCGTAATGAGCCACTAGACAGATACAGCTCAATTCTGACATGGCTGAAACTTGCGGGTCACTGTAAGAGCGCCAGCAAGGCAACCCCAGCATCCGGCACTGGGGCTGCAGCACCAGGGATCCAAGAAGCAAACACAGAAGTGGCATGTGGGTGGAAATGTCTCTTTTGCATGGGTTGATCAGCGGAGTGTTGGTACAAAATTCCACTGCACATATCCACTGTTGTCTAATCTATCATCAAAGCTTTAAACTTAAAGTGGTAAGCTGTAAAACAAATTTGCACATTATAATGTTTGCGAAACAAAAATGTGTTGTAGGTTGTCAACACTAAAATGTATTGCAAAATATTATGAATGATATTATTGAAGATTAGTAAACTTTTCAAACCAGAAGAAGCACTGTCCTCACTAGGACTGTGCAAGATAATACGTAATTAAAGAAGTCATCCACCGATGGCGATGCCATGTCCAGGAAGAATCGATTCCTCGCCAGAGCCCCCAGAGCACCCACTGTTGACAGGCAGAGGGCGCAGGGTAGGGCGCACTCATCAATCTGTGCCGGGCCTCTGTGTTGATGAAGACGCTGTCAGTCTCATCTAATGCACAAAATCCCGAGTGATCGCCAATAACCACCGGCGGCCACATCAGGATGGGAGCAGGCCCACCAGTGCGATTGATTGCCGCAACAAAATGGCGGCGGGCACCCCTGATGTATTGCCTAATGTAGGGCACCAGCAGCAGTGGCTCTGAGTGCCAACTGCATTCCCTGCTTTCTTTGGAAAGTGAAAAACAAAAAGGGAGCTGGTGAAAGCTATAAAAGATGTGCCTTCCTACCTACTGTGTAGCCTTGGACCGTGTCCTGTATGTGCATGTAACTTGCATGATCGAGTAACTATTGGCAGCGATACTACGTGCCTCTTGGACCTCTTTCAAGAGCTCTTCGTCCTTTTTTCCCAGGACCCCCATCCTCCCCCTCCCTCCCACCTGCCTTGGGCGGCAATCTGAGGGATAGCCCCGGGCGCCAGAAGCTCTAGCTACGCCTCTGAGTTCATAACGTTGATAAAACATCAGAATCCTGAGTCTTTAGTTAAGTAAAGTTGTGAAAATTTCCAGGAAGCATGACAATCACCCAATGCCTTCACATTTGGTCTGTAATGCTCACGTGGGCTGGCATGTAAAAGAAGTCATTTAAACATTTTTAAATACCAGACGCATATTTTACTTAACAAGCTCGAACATCTTCCTGGAGGTTCTTCCATATACCCTCCATCACACGCCATAGGTGGAAATATTTTTGAAAAACGGTTTCATTTTGTAGTCCAATCTTTCTATTGAGGTAGTTCAGAGATGGTTGGGGGTTGGTTCCCATCAGTTTTCCCCCTTTAATCATTCTACTTTCATCACCTCTTATCTACCGTGGTCTTTCTGCTTTGCAGTCACTTGCATTTTTAGGGGATGGAGGGGATAAGCAGCCACTCCCTGTACCACTATGTTCTTTGTTACCTCTTCCCCCTATGCCTGGTACACCCCTTGATTTCTGCCCTGTCTCAGTGATGGATGGTCCTGGTTATTTACATGTGTAAAGGGACCCCCTCCTAAGGTTAGTTTTGGCCAAGGAACAGAGGGGAGCAAGAAAACTACAGTGTGAAAACGTTCCTTCGGTGGCCTTCTACTTTAACAAAGCAATTCTGTCTATAAATGTGACAAGCGGGTGGCAAAGACACAAAATATACTAAATTATTTCAAAACATATAAATTTTTATTATCTTTTTTCTTTTTTAATTCATCACATCTGTTATCAATCCAAATTTATCAGAGAATTATTCTTAATTCATATGAAGAAAACTCAAAAACACATACATTGAAAATTATCTACAAGACGAATAATGATTAAAATTACCCCTTGGCAGCAACCATACCTCTCAACATACTCACGTGTTACCAATCATACCACACTCAAACCACACTCTAGGATGGTAAAGGAACTGAATTATTAGCAAGATGACAGTGCTAAAACATATAGGAGCCCAGATGTAGCTTTAGGCCCACGCAGGTCTACGCGCGTTTCGGCAGCATTAAGCCGCCTTCATCAGGACCTTTTTCATCGTGACTGTTCAAGTACCAGGGGATCTGAAAAAGATATATACATAAAAAATGACCAATTTGTCACCACCCAAACATTAAGATTGATTCATTTCATTGCAGAACAACAGGGGCTCAACGACGTGACCACAATGGGACAGGGCATCTATGCATCAAGTAGCCAGGGCCAGCCGAAAGAAATCATGCTGCCCAAGGTGCTAACATAATATACTACTGTAGGTGCTGATAACAGAATAAGGATTTATCAATTAATGAAAGACACAAGAATATGTGATAGTTCTTCATGTTTATCAAAAACCAGTTGCAAAAGTGTAAGAAATAACAACATTCAAAGCTTCTTCCTGTGCCCTTTTGACTAGTGGTAATAATCAGAACAAGGGCGTGGCCCATATGCTTACCAATCGCCCCAAACAATTGGAGTCGCCAAAACGTTTCCGGTAAATGTCAGGAGACTGAGCGTCCTGTGTTATCAAAAGATTGCTGCAGAAAAAGGATTTCTCATATTAAATCCGAACTCAACATTTTCAGAACAGACCTGTTCGAGTTACTTAAATAATTAAGGTCCGTGTCTAATGCCACTAGAAATGCTTACAAGGAAACAGGTACCTTTTAAATACAAGGAATCGCGTTGACAATGATTTTTGCGCAACACGAATTCGTGATTCACTCACGGATGTTCAAGAATCGGAGGGAGGCTTAAGGCATCAACGGTCAGCAGTGGTAATTCGTGACATAATCTAAAATTGGCAAAAGACAGTTTTCCAAAACGAAAGAGTGTTTAAGTTACTAATTTATACAACAAAAGTTTTAGAAACTTTGTAGAGAAGGAAACGAGAGCAACCTCAAATAGGGCGTAAGCTTACTTCATGTGAACGTATGGTCCCACATGTAGGTCAGACCGGCTTCTCAGTCGTGGACCCTGTAACGTGGAAATAGAACATATTGATCCCCGCAGTCCAAACAGCTAAGGTCTGCGCAAGTAACAAACCAATACTAGCTATTAATAGTAATCGCGTCCATGCTAAAATATGGACGAGGATGCAACATGAGGTACTGTAGCAGTGTATTGGTGTAGGAAGATTAAAAAAACTTCGCACCATATATCAGCCAGTCGGTGACTTGAACGTTTGCATATTAAGCACCGAGATTTCCCAACCGGTTTGAAAAGGCAGGGAAAGCCTGACTCACATTTCAGGCGGTATGGGCATATGCATCGGTACAACGGCATGGAGGAAAATAAACATATGTCTGCCAGTAGGTAGAAATACCCTCAATCTATTAACCTCCCGGGGGACCAAAGGCTCGCTTACCTCAAAAAACCGGCATCGCCTTGTACGACATGCGTACAAGAGAGCGAAATATTATGACAGGTCTGCACTCCTCCGGGGTAACGCACGGGTCAAACAAGATCGGATCACGTGCGTGATCGATCACTCGACTTTGAACTTCAAGATCCGCAATATCATCAACAAAAATTGGAGAATCTTGAATACTGATGAGAATGACCCTCCACTTCCGATTACTATTAATAGCTAGTATTGGTTTGTTACTTGCGCAGACCTTAGCTGTTTGGACTGCGGGGATCAATATGTTCTATTTCCACGTTACAGGGTCCACGACTGAGAAGCCGGTCTGACCTACATGTGGGACCATACGTTCACATGAAGTAAGCTTACGCCCTATTTGAGGTTGCTCTCGTTTCCTTCTCTACAAAGTTTCTAAAACTTTTGTTGTATAAATTAGTAACTTAAACACTCTTTCGTTTTGGAAAACTGTCTTTTGCCAATTTTAGATTATGTCACGAATTACCACTGCTGACCGTTGATGCCTTAAGCCTCCCTCCGATTCTTGAACATCCGTGAGTGAATCACGAATTCGTGTTGCGCAAAAATCATTGTCAACGCGATTCCTTGTATTTAAAAGGTACCTGTTTCCTTGTAAGCATTTCTAGTGGCATTAGACACGGACCTTAATTATTTAAGTAACTCGAACAGGTCTGTTCTGAAAATGTTGAGTTCGGATTTAATATGAGAAATCCTTTTTCTGCAGCAATCTTTTGATAACACAGGACGCTCAGTCTCCTGACATTTACCGGAAACGTTTTGGCGACTCCAATTGTTTGGGGCGATTGGTAAGCATATGGGCCACGCCCTTGTTCTGATTATTACCACTAGTCAAAAGGGCACAGGAAGAAGCTTTGAATGTTGTTATTTCTTACACTTTTGCAACTGGTTTTTGATAAACATGAAGAACTATCACATATTCTTGTGTCTTTCATTAATTGATAAATCCTTATTCTGTTATCAGCACCTACAGTAGTATATTATGTTAGCACCTTGGGCAGCATGATTTCTTTCGGCTGGCCCTGGCTACTTGATGCATAGATGCCCTGTCCCATTGTGGTCACGTCGTTGAGCCCCTGTTGTTCTGCAATGAAATGAATCAATCTTAATGTTTGGGTGGTGACAAATTGGTCATTTTTTATGTATATATCTTTTTCAGATCCCCTGGTACTTGAACAGTCACGATGAAAAAGGTCCTGATGAAGGCGGCTTAATGCTGCCGAAACGCGCGTAGACCTGCGTGGGCCTAAAGCTACATCTGGGCTCCTATATGTTTTAGCACTGTCATCTTGCTAATAATTCAGTTCCTTTACCATCCTAGAGTGTGGTTTGAGTGTGGTATGATTGGTAACACGTGAGTATGTTGAGAGGTATGGTTGCTGCCAAGGGGTAATTTTAATCATTATTCGTCTTGTAGATAATTTTCAATGTATGTGTTTTTGAGTTTTCTTCATATGAATTAAGAATAATTCTCTGATAAATTTGGATTGATAACAGATGTGATGAATTAAAAAAGAAAAAAGATAATAAAAATTTATATGTTTTGAAATAATTTAGTATATTTTGTGTCTTTGCCACCCGCTTGTCACATTTATAGACAGAATTGCTTTGTTAAAGTAGAAGGCCACCGAAGGAACGTTTTCACACTGTGGTCCTGGTTATTTCCCTTCTTCATTAGGGTGCAGCATCTCCTACTCTCTTTTTGGTTCTGGTCTTTGCTTTTTCACCCCTCAAATGCCTGGCCGCTTTCTGCTATCTGCAGGACTGCTCATTGTCAACAGGGGCAGAGCCAATTCCACCTGGAATTCGAACCTAGGCCTCCATCCCACCCGCTGCCTGCCTGGGCCTGCTCCCTTCTCCTCTTCATAGGGCCCTTCTCTTTCCAGGTCTCTCAGGTCCTCCTTTTCAGCTTCCCCCTTTGTTTTCTGTTTCTTTGCCGCCTCATGTCTACTGTGTGGGTATCAGGCCATCCGCACAGTGCTTTATCCTAGTTCATGCACCTGAGGCTTTGTCTCTCCTCTTGTCACAGTCCCAGGCTCTCTCTTCCCTTCCCTTCCTTCAGTTGGCCTATTTTCCCCATTGATCCATCCTCTTTACCTCATACTGCTTGGTAGTCACCTTGGCTCATCACATGGCTTATGTAGGTACATCTCCGGCTGTGGACCACTTCCCCTTAGGCCTCTTTTCATTAGTTACTGTCTAAACTTGTATTTCATGTTTTTTGGGTATTTTTCTTAAGCACCTCAGTGGGCATTCACTCCATTTATTTTGGGAGATAGATGTGGTCCCGTTGTGCTGGATACTGTTAGGTTTGGCCAGGCTTTTTCAGGATGTTAGCAAAAGCATGTGCACCATCTTGGCTGGCTTACCCATGCTCTGCTTGAACACCTAGTTAAATTATGATGCAATTTCACCACCTGAGCTCTGCCCCACAGACGCAATTAAAAGCATGACTAGTGAAGGAAATCCACAGAGGTCTTTTGCATGAGGGGATTCATGTTGTCAATCCTAATGTCTTTAAAGCCCTGGTTGTCATGGACATCCAAATACTTTAGGTGCTTGGGGACCCCTGTGAAAGTGTATCCAACAAGTGTTGATTTCCTTGTATGATTCTTTATTGACAATACCTCGTTCTTTGCCCAGTTGATCCAGTGTTCTTTAAAGAGTGAGAACGTTCAAATTCTATCCATCCTTTTGGTTACAAAAGAAGCAGGATGCGGTCTAGTGAGGAGAGTATCAACATATTAATGAATATTCTGTTGATTGGGCAGTTCTTAATTTGAGCTGGCGCGGGCCACAGGCACTCATTTTTAGGGACCAGCAATTATTTTTCCTGATTGGACATTTCCTGAGAGCAAGACACACAAAACGAAAAGGAGGAGAAAGAGAAAGACGGAAGCACCATCACAAAAGGAGAAAGTAGCAAGAGTGTGATGAAGGGACTGGGAGTGTCTGGTAGTGGATTAAAGAGGCATGAGGCGGAATCAAGACTAAGCATCCTTACTATTTGGCATGCTAAAATGTAATTACGCCGGCTGCGAGCTTCTCAGCAGAGTTTCGGTCACCAGCACTCATTCTTTTACAAATCAAGCATTAGGACTGGGAGATGTTTCAATACATTTTTATTTCTGATTAACAGATTTTATTAATTTTGCATAGAGAAAACCAACAGGTCACACCAGTAGCTTGTCGGACAAGACTGTACAGCATTTGATAAAGGCATTGGCTATCAAATGACACATTACAGGAGCACAAAACAGCCGCAGCACCCCAGCCTTCAGACGGGGCATTAGGCTAATTGGCCCAGCTACTTCTCCTAAACTTAACCATGTTTAAGGGGACATCCCCTGGCCTCGTAGACCTGTATTTCTTGTTGTATGCACCAGTCCATTGCAAAAGGTTACGTGGGGTGGGATATTTTCAGCTAGTGGCAGTGTTGCACTTGGCAGCCATAAGGAACGTACCATAGAAGGACCATAAGCCCTTGTGCTCCCAGAGCCATTGAGGACTCACAACAGAAGTACTCAGCTCTCCCACCACCGCATACAAGAGCTCCTTAATCCTAGGACATGAACAGACCATGTGATAGAAGCCGGCTGGAGCATCACCACAATGAGGCAAGTGGGCTCAGGGAGGAGGCCTGCTCCGTGTAGTCTAGCTAGTGGATGATAAGCACTATTGAGGTACTACATTTGGATCCATCACAACCTGGAAGAATTGTGATAACCTGCGACGCCATCAGTGCGTCTCTCCAGTCATCATCCTCGAGGGGACCTATCCAGTTCTCCCACCTGGTTTTGAGATATCTATAGTGCCTAGACCATTGACTACCAAAGTATGGCATATTTTGGAGATTCCACCTTTGTCCAGATCACCCATGGAGTTTATCCCCCAGCGGGTTGAACTCAGGGATAGAGTCAGTTGTGAGGCATGAGACTGAAGAACGTATCTCAATTGAAGGTATTTACAGAATTGTGGTTTAGTAAGGGCATAAGTGGTTTGGAGTTCTTGAAAAGACCGCATGTGTGTCCCCGACCAGACATTGCCTTTAAACCAGTCATGAAATACTTTGAGGTGAGAGGCTAGATAGTAGAGGTAGAGGTTGTCATATTCAGGCCACTCTCGTATGGTTCGCACTGGCAGTTAGCAAAGGCAATACAGAGCCTGCATCCGTGTTACAGGAAGGAGGCTGTGATCCTGTCCAGGGCCTGAAACCATGGCCATGCTATGTGGAGTGGAAGGTTCGAAATGATGTACAGAAACCGCAGCAGGATCATCGTTTTATATATAGCTATGCAACCTATTACGCTCCGGGGGAGAGACTGCCATTTAGCGTAGTCGCTTTGGCCCTCCGTGCTAGAGGCTCGAGATTAGGGGACCAGGGGAGTTCAGGGTGTAGTGCTACCCAGATACCCAAGTATTCGAAGCTGAGTTTGCAGATAGGAATTGTCTCCTTCTGCTGGAAAAGCAATCTCAGGACAGGCCAGAGGCACCAACACTGATTTGGAGGGGTTCTTCCAGAGACCCAAGGCCTCCCAAAAGTATTGGAGGAGATGGAAACAACAAGGGCCACTTGTTGCGGGGTCCACCAGATAGAGAAGGATGTTGTCTGTGTATATGGCTCAGCAATCCTCATGGCCATCACTCCAATCCCACCCATGTAGTTGAGAATCAGTATGGATGAGTTGTGCCGGTGGTTCTATTTCGAGCGCAAAATGGAGGGGGGACAGGGGGTAGCCCTGCCTCATCACTCGTCTAATGGGGAGGCTTGGGTGAGGACACCATTGATCTGAACCTGTGCTGTGGGATTGGAGGAAAGGGCCTGGACCATCCTCAAATGCAGCCCATACCAGCAGTAACTGTAGGTAGACCCAGTCCACCGTATCGAACTCCTTTTCAAAATAAATAAAAAGTAAGGCTAAGTCAGAAGGCAGAAGAGGATGGTGGGCCAGGACAAGGTCAAGGCGACTCGTGCTACGAACCGGCATAAACCTGCATTGGTCCAGCTGTATCAATGTGTATAGGACTTCTTTGAAATGGGTGGCCAGCAGTGTGGTGAAGATCTTAACTTCCTCCTTGATGAGAGATATTGGGCAGTAATCGGTGCATGCAGTGGAAGGATGTTGTGTTTAGGGAATCACCACAATCATGGCGATGTCTATATCTGGGGGAAAAGTGCCTGTCTGTCTCACTTCCTTATAGAGAGCCAGGAGTTGAGGGGTCAGGATATAGCAAAATGTAGTGTTGCATTCTGCTGGAAAGCCAACGGTGCCAAGGTCCACCGCTGACAAGGGCGCACCTATCTCTTTGGCCGAGAAGGGCTCAACCAGTCTTCTGGCTTCAGTCGGGACAGTTGAGGGAGGGGAACATCATTGAGGAACTGAGTGGAGGAGTCTGCGTTTCCACACAGGGGGCATGTATAAGCGATGGTAGTAGAGGGCAAATGCCGATGTAATCTCGGGGAGAGTATGAAAAGAGTTACTGTGCTCATCAATGATTTTAAAAGGGGGTGGTGATGGACGGAGCATATGAACCAATCAAACACTCACACCCAGTCAACAGATCCGAGTTTAATCCATCACCGTTCTTTAGCCCACTCTGCCACCCCAGTTCAGTCATGGCCATATGCAAATCAGTCTGACCCTGTGCCTATGGGAACAGTCCAGCCCGAACTGCCAAGCCATGCCTTCCCTGGACCGGAAACAAGCTTCCGAGGACCGGTTTCTGGCCTTTCAGCCATCTTCAGCCCGGCTTGCTTGAATCCACTGGCAAAGTGAGCAAGGGACTCACGTCTGAGTATACCTTGCCAACTTATGGCGAACAAAGTGGTACAAAAGGGGGTGGGGATGCCTCATGGGAACAGTCCAGCCCGGTCCATGGAAGGCATGGCTTGGCAGTTCGGGCTGGACTGTTCCCATGAGGCACAGGGTCAGACTGATTTGCATATGGCCATGTCTGAACTGGGGTGGCAGAGTGGGCTAAAGAATGGTGATGGATTAAACCTCGATCTGTTGACTGGGTGTGAGTGTTTGATTGGTTCAGATGCTCCGTCCATCACCACCCCCTTTTGTACCGCTTTGTTCGCCATAAGTTGGCAGGGTATGCTCAGACGTGAGTCCCTTGCTCACTTTGCCACTGGATTCAAGCAAGCCTGGCTGAAGACGGCTGTAATGCCAGAAACTGGTCCTAGGAAGCTTGAATCCGGTCCAGGAAAGGCATGGCTTGGCAGTTCGGGCTGGACTGTTCCCATTAGGCACAGGGTCAGACTGATTTGCATATGGCCATGTCTGAACTGGGGTGGCAGAGTGGGCTAAAGAACGGTGATGGATTAAACCCAGATCTGTTGACTGGGTGTGAGTGTTTGATTGGTTCAGATGCTCTGTCCATCACCACCCCCTTTTGTACCGCTTTGTTCGCCATAAGTTGGCAGGGTATGCTCAGACGTGAGTCCCTTGCTCACTTTGCCACTGGATTCAAGTAAGCCTGGTTGAAGATGGCTGTAATGCCAGAAACCGGTCCTAGGAAGCTTGAATCCGGTCCAGGAAAGGCATGGCCTGGCAGTTTGGACTGGACTGTTCCCATGAGGCACAGGGTCAGACTGATTTGCATATGGCCATGTCTGAACTGGGGTGGCAGAGTGGGCTAAAGAACGGTGATGGATTAAACCCAGATCTGTTGACTGGGTGTGAGTGTTTGATTGGTTCAGATGCTCCGTCCATCACCACCCCCTTTTGTACCGCTTTGTTTGCCATAAGTTGGCAGGGTATGCTCAGACGTGAGTCCCTTGCTCACTTTGCCACTGGATTCAAGCAAGCCTGGCTGAAGACGGCTGTAATGCCAGAAACCGGTCCTAGGAAGCTTGAATCCGGTCCAGGAAAGGCATGGTTTGGCAGTTCGGGCTGGACTTTTCCCATGAGGCACAGGGTCTGACTGATTTGCATATGGCCATGTCTGAACTGGGGTGGCAGAGTGGGCTAAAGAACAGTGATGGATTAAACCCAGATCTGTTGACTGGGTGTGAGTGTTTGATTGGTTCAGATGCTCCGTCCATCACCACCCCCTTTTGTACCGCATCAATGATTTCAGGCACAATTCTCATCGCTTGTTGGCAGCAGGCTAGCCAGTACAACAGTTCCCACCTTTGTCCCCCCACCCATAGATTCTGGTCATCGTGGAATGCCACACATGTTTGGCAGCTTCCAGTGATTGAAGGTGAATTTCTTCATATAGGAAACCCAGTTGTCTGGAGGTGTCACCACGGAGAACTGTCACAAGGCTTCTCTCCAAATGGACTTCATGCTTCTTCAGCTGAGTGATGTGGAGGGAGTGGGCATGTTTCTGCATCCGGATGCGCCCACTGGCAAAGATCCTTATAGTCTCTTTAAAGGTGGCCCAGAGTTTGCAAACAGCTATGACAGAGCCTTCATTACTGTGAAAGTATGCTTGGAGTTCAGCGCCCAGGCCCTGAACACAGGATTCGTCCTGGAGATACCATGCGTTGATGAGTCACATGGGACGTAGACCATACCTTGGGGAGTCAAGGTAGATGTGGAGAGGAATGTGTTCAGATACGCCTCAGGAGGGAATCTGGGCTTGTGAGATAGTGCGACAATCAAGGGTGGGCATGAAGGCAAGGTCTATGTGTGAGTGGGTGTGATGTGTAGCGGAGATATGTGTGAACTGGTGACACCGTGGGTTCCATATCCTCAAGACATCGCAGAAGCCAAGGGTGGGGGCCCAGTCAGAGAGATGACGAGCCCTTGAGTGCCTAGATACAGAGAGGGGGACCAGTGGTATAATCTTTCGGGATATGAACAAAGATAATATCAGGGAGCACACTAATATCTAAAGCAATTCAGATGTCAAGTACAATATAATCTTTTAAATCATGGCATTAATGAAACATATGTAGACAGGAGTCTTGATCTTGAATTCAGTTATGTTGCTTTTATTTTCACAATTAGAAGAATGAACACATGCATCAGCCCAGCCAACACGTTTCGTCTGTAAAAGGACTTCCTCAGGGCTAAAATATGGTGTTGTATCAATACCAATGGAGCAGGCCTTCCGATGGAGCGGCCGGCGGCTAGATGAAGATAACCATGGAACGGAAGTAGAAGGTGGGTAATAATACGGAAATTCGACCAGATCAAGGATCCGGCATGTTGCGATATCCAGATACAGCTACCCGCAATGGGCGTAATTGGTGATTTGTAGGAAGACAACCGGGAGTCCGGTGTAGAAGGGAGCCGGAACCAGGCAGTTGAGGCGAGCAGATGTCCTGGGAATGTGCCGCTATGCTATGCGCTCAGTGGCTGAGAGTCAGACATTATTGCCCACCTTCTACTTCCGCTCCATGGTTATTTTCATCTAACCGATGGCCGCCCGTATCCTGTTAATTGAGATTGACCTAAGCAAGCACACTCCTTCAAACCGTGGGCTACTTCCTAGGCATCTGTTCTCTATTTCAGTCCTGATGATGATCCCAGAACTTCTTTTGGGATCGAAACGTCGTCGACACCTGCATCTTAACTCTACTCTAATTCTTTATTTATGTGGAGTACAAGATGTATTTCTCATTGTGACTTTTGCATATTTACATTTTCCTTCCTAATAGTCACTTTTAAAGTCACTTGCCTGTGGTAAGGAAATCGTCTGATTTCCCATTTCCTGTCACGTCTAGCTCACTCACTTTGTATAATTTGTTGTGTTTTTCATTATTTGTCATTAACTAACTTGATATTGTCAATTAAGGCATAAGCAAAGCCAATCTCTATTGTGATAATTTGTCTACAGTTGTTTTGATTATCGAACTCAAAGGGACCGCTGTCTCTTACAATTACTACTACCCTTGGTCCCTTTCTGACCCTAGGGGTTTCTGTGTTTCTATTATTTGTACCAAGGAAGTCTACGGCCACTCCTTCCCATGCACGTTCAGGAAGATTAGACATGGGTAGTGGATGTTGGGTCACCTTAGTGGAAAGTCAATTGCATAAGTGACACTCCTTCAATTTCCTCTCAGCCTTCTTGTTCAAGCGAGGGAATCACACTCGATCTCTCAGGGCTCTTTTGATGGCAACAATGCCACAATGTTCCTCATGAGCAAGTTCAATTACATGCTGTCTCAGACTCTTGGGTATGATAATCCTGGAGCTTCTTAGTACAGTGCCTTCTTTAGTGACATACATTTCATCGGGCACATTTCGATACTTTTGGAATTCAATATCGTCACTCAGAGATAGAACACTTTGTCTCCGTGATTGCGCTGAGATAATGTCTTTGAGGACACACATATCTTTATCTGCATGTGTAGTGGCAACAATCTGTTCTATGGATAAGGCCGCTGGTATGCTGGACCTTAAATTGAAGTTGATGTATTCCTCGTTGTCGAGCTCTGCCGCATTAGTGGGAATCGTGAGAAATCATCTGCAGGGTTTTGGTTCCTGCCTTGCTTATGCACAATTGTATATTCAAACTCTTGTTAACGCAACCCTCATCTCTCAATGTAAGGGGGCATCTTGGTGTTTGGATTTCCGAATATGGTTAGCAGTGCTTGGTGGTCTGTGACAATCGGGAAATGTTTATGTAAAGAAACATATTTAAATGTTTACAGGCCCCCACCACAGCCAGACTTTCTTTTTCCAGCTGGGAACAGACACTTTCTGTGTCAGACAGAATTAAACTGGCGTACGCCACATGTGTCTTTGAGCATGTCTTTGAGCATTTGAATAACCGTTATGCTGAGAAAGGATTGCTCCCAACCAGCCCAGGCTTGCATCAACTGTATTCTAAGTGTGTAGTTTAGGATCACAGTAGGCCATTTCAGTTGCATTTTTAACTGCATGCTTTATTCTTTTGAAGATTTGGTTACAGCGAGAGGACCATCAGAACTGGAAATTTTGTTTGGTCAGGTCTCACAATGGGGCCCTCACTGTAGCAAAGTCCTGGATGTACCTTTTGTTTTTAATTTGTTTATTGAAGTTTTCAGAATCACCCAGCATAGTTGCATAACAATTCTCTAACATCATAAAGAGGTTAGTAGAGAGTGTTTAGTAATGCATACATATATTTTATATATAGCTTGTGTGGTTCTCCTTTCATTTGGTCATTCAAGAGGTTAAAAGCTGGTAAACCAAGCTGCTTTACACTCCTTCAAGACTTAGCCTGAAGCTGCTCTCCATAGCTACCACTAGGATAGCTTTCACTAAAGGTTGTCTTAAACCTATTCATCAATATAGGTTGTTTTGACTGGTGCAAGGTGCCCACTATGACTAGTGGAAAGCATATACCAGGCCAACTTCTCACACAGAAGTTTGCATATTTTTATGGCAGTAGCCCCATAGACTTAGTGGCTTATTATTATAAATGTCTTACTTCCCCCGACAAAAAAAATGTGCTGACTGAAGGAAAATTGGTTTATTCTGCCTCCTTTATTTCCCAGTTGTCAAAACAAGGGTATAGCTTTTGGAAAGACAATGTTTATTTAAAATCTATTTGGGGAATATAAGATTAGAAAGTTCAAGGCAATGAGACTTTGTTTATAGTGTGTCTTATACCGAGACAACTGATTTTTTTTAACAAGACTAAACAACAAACATTCTGCCTGGGTTTGACTAAGATTAAGGATTTCAACACACTACACATTCATGTTTTCGAACAACATGAAGGGTTTTGGAATAAACAGACCACACCCATGTTATGTGCAAACACAACACTCAGGAGTTGTCACAACAAACAGCTTGTGAAAGGTATGCCTTCAATAGTTTCAGCATTCCAAGTTAGATGAAGTGAAAAGACACTTGTCTCTCCTTTCCAATGACATGGATATGCAGGATTTTTATTAGGTCCCAGAAAGCCGTGTCATTGAGCTTTGGAGGGTTTTACAGCTGTAAGTTTCTGAGCTGATAGGTGAGGGTGACAGAATAAACTTAGAAAAGGTTTTAGCAGTATGTGAAAATGTAATGACTACTTTATCCACTACAAATTATTCTTTGAGTAACTTGGTGTTGTCAGCTACTGACATCATGCAGAGTGGCATGTCGCTCCTACAACATGGACAAAGTCAGCTTAGATCTGTCATGCTATTAAGCTAGACATTGCAGACTATGAAGAGTGGTGGCATGCCCCAGAAGCTCTTAAATAGTACTAATGTATATCAGCCATATTATTTAACACACTGGTAGAACATAATGGTGAAGAAGGATGCAACATACACAATGTTAAACATAAAACATTTAGAGAAATTACAATTTACAGTGGTGGACATGCCATCAGCACATTGATTAATTAATGGATTTATTTCTCTGGCAACTTCAACATTTCACATCACCTCCTGTTTGAGACAGCATCAGGTGGGCAGATATAAAGCCTTAGAGCAGAGATTTGTACATAAGACATGGACCCTACCTTTTGATTACAGGTGTAGGAACAGGAACATTTAAGTTTTTCTTAGCTGTACAGACTGCAGGAATACTTTCAACCATTCTTTAGTTTGTAGGGAGGTCACACGTCCCAGCACTTGTAATGCTTCAAAAGCAAACTAAGCTTGTTATCCGAAAGGTTCCTCGGCTGCTGTAATACATCTTGCATTCAAATTACTTTCCAATTGAAGTTATTTGATATTGAATGACAAAGTCTGCTGTGGGATGAGACCGGGAGTACACTACATGGTGACGGTTTCCAGGGTTGCGACCTTTAGTATGAATGTGTTTTTTCCACTGGCTCGTACAATTAGAGGAGTGACGGTTTGGCCTTCAGTTTCTATTTTTAATGTGAACCGGAACTCAACTCAGGCACAGTTTGATTGGGTTCAGTTTTCATTAAAAAAAATGCCCCAAGCTTTTCTTTTGCAGATGAGCATTTCCATGGATTGTCATGGTCGCCCATGCCCGAGTTTTAGGCGAGCTGAATCTCATCACTATCCTGAGAGGGACAGTAGCCTGGTCTCTACCAGACTGGCTACCGGATGAAAACACATATTCAACAAAATGGGGACTTAGACCACTCCAAAGTATCTGGCAGAACCACATTCATCATTTGCTTTCTAGGATAGGTAGTGCTAGGTAGGAGTACAGATATATGTATTTATTTGATGAAATCAGTAATTATCATTGTTGAATTATTTATCTTTTTCACCATTTTTGTAATGGTGATTTCAATGCTCTGTTTCCTTCTACTAATCATTGCTTCACATACATTTTACACAGGGATCCAATTGCCTCAATAAATGTTTCAAATGCCAATTTGTATATTTGTGTGTCTCCCTTGGATATGCCTGAGTTAACAACAAAAGGGTAAATCTATTTCCATGATTGCTTCGGGGGAATACATGTTACCATGTTCTGAGGTTGCAAAGACCATCAGGGTCCCTCAGGGATTCAGAGATCCAGATGGTACGCTGTGAGATAGCCAGGAACCAGGCCAACATATTCTGATGGTATCAGAGGACTCAGCCCCCATAGGTTTGACGCATATGTTATCCAAATGCACTGTCTTGCTCAATTAGTAGGAACTGTATGACATCAGCAGAACACTTCCCCGAATACAATCACTCACAGGCATACTGAGGAGTCAGATTACAGTTGGCTTTCAACTTCTGGGGGCCTTGTCTACCACAGCATGCCAGTCCTGAAGCAGTGACTGAAGGCCCAGCACAGGCTGTATGGACCTCTAGCGGCCATTAACCAGGCAAAGGCTTGACACCCTAACTCATGATGCAAGCCTATTGTGCCTTGATGTGTCACACATCTATGTAGCTCATCAGGTCACAACAGAACTTTCCACAGCAGTGAACCAGCACTGTGTATGAGCAGGGTTGTGGAGACCTTCAGTGGAAAGCGAGCCATGACTCTCATCTGCAAACACTTTCAAACATCAGAAGCCACAACTGCTCAACATTGTTTCTTGGCAGTCTTCTTCTATAAGACAAATCAGTAAATTCCTGCGCGCCTTCCTCTGAATATGTACTATTTGACATAAAAATACAAATATAAATTTGTTTCTTCATGATGTAGTTTTAGATTTCAGCTTCATCAGTGAGAACAGCCTTGCTAATCTCTCTTGCTTTATCATACTGCTGAAAAAGATCTTTATAAACGTTGTAACAGGGTTTAAATTTGTATTAATTTGATTGGGAAAGTAATATAATATTTCATCACCTACTGCTAAGACTGGATACTGTTCAAGTGCACGTTGGGTTTTGCAAAACCCCCTTAGCAACTCACCTTTTTATTGGTTTTGGAAGGGAGATGGTTTGCACTCTCCACAATATGAAGTACTTGGTGGCGTCCAAGACCCCTTCATGTGAGGCTGTTGGGGGAGACTACAACTCCTATCCATCTATGCGCATGGAGGAGAGCACCTTGCCATCAGCCAGGAAGCAGGCATCCCTCGACAAGTCTTTTTAGTGCTGCTGGCTCCCCCACACCACTGAACGCACCAAAGGACTTGGTGGGGACCAAGACCCCTTTATGTGAGGCTTGTGTGGAAGACTACAACTCCCATCCATCTGTGCCTGGAGTCGTGAGCACCACAACATCGCCCAGGGAGTGGAGCTGTCTTATATGAGCCCTTTCAGCACTGCAGGCTTCCCCACTGCACAGGTTGCTTCCGGCAACCCATCAGGGAGGGGAAGTGGCTGGACTGGGCCACGTCCCATTTATCCGACACAAGGCAGGTACTGTGATTATTGAACATCTATTCTTGCTGTTTGCTCATCAGTGTTGGCTCATGGGTAAAGCGACAACTTCTCGGGGGCGGCCCTAAATGACCTCTGCAGTCAACACCATTGAGGGATTTTTACAGAAAGCTGTCAGTGTAATTGGCACATAAATTGAACGGGTTAAATATCGTATATAGCTCCTCTTGTCCCCACCCCCTCTGACTTCCCTGAACTAAATCTGCCGCCCTCTACTGGGCATGGTTTGGCTGAACATGCTACCACTCCACCAGTGCAGAGCTGATGGAGGAGGCTGGTGGTCTCGGGCCACAGTTGCAGGCAAGTAATGGGGCAGCTAGGGGTCCCACGGTGAAAAGGAAGAGAACTGAGCCTCTTAAGAGGTCTAAGAAGCAGTGTGTTATAGGCACTACTAAAGGGGAGATTTGGGATGTCGGGCTTTTGGATTCACATTTGGAGTCCATTAGGGACCTATGCCGAATTCTTATTGAAGCTGTGGTGAGCAAATTGGAACCTATATGCAGTCGCCTTGCATCCATTGATGTTGAGTTATGTAAAAAACAACGCTCCTTTCTCCTAGCAGTTTCCTGAGATGCCAACCATGGTCCCTGAACCAGTACCTTCTTTTAATCAAAATCCACCATCGAGGTCAGGGCTTGCGCCAGCTCCCCCAGCCCCGCTGTCAATTGGCGCTTGGCTAGCACAGTCAATACAAGGGAGTATGTAGACTTCACAAATTCTGATTTTGGCCCCCAGATGAGAGATCTCTTACACGGAGGCTGACTTAAGCATTTACATCTCCCCTGACTGCACACCATATGCCATGATTGTTGAGGGTGTCCCCCCTTCTCCCCCCCGCTGGATGAAAGAGCCTCAGACAATTGGATAGCTTAAGGTTCAAGGCAGCCCATTGGTGCAGGAAGAACTCAAATTGGTCAACAGACCTAGTGGATGACATCATAATGGCCCACAGAGTGGACTGGTTAAGCCCTTCTCAAACAAGGAGACTGATTTGTGATTTACTTTAAAGACCCAGGCCTGGAAATGTAAAAAAATGCAAATGTAAAGAGATCGCTCCTGCAGCAGATGAACTTTGCACCATGTAACTGCAGCAGGATCTGTGCTCATCCACTAGGGGTTTTCTACCATCCATACTTTCCCCTAGCGGGTAAGTTAATGTAGTCTTGGGGCTGGCCTTCCTGTCTCACTGCTCCCTTTGACTACTTTGCCCACCTGTAATTGTTTTTGTCCCCTTTCAGGCTTGTTAGACATTGACTGTCTCTGTTTCCTGATGTTATTAATGAGCCTGTAAATCAGGAGGCACAATTGACAAAGGTGGCTCCTAATTACATTTGTATTACTAGGGTATCTAATGAGCTACTTGGTTTAAGATCATGAATTCCAACTGGCGCTTTATCAACAAGATGATTTATCCTTGATTTCTTGGAATGTAGCTGGAATTAGTCCCAAACTTATTAACTCTGAATGGCCCTCCTTTATAGGGAAGTATGATGTCTGTCTATTTCAAGAAATGTGGGTGGTGGAAAAGGTGTTTGTAAATGGCTTTGTATCATATAGTGTGGAGGTAAAGCCCTTAATGAAATCTGGGGGGGGCCTGCTGGGGGGCTGTTGATGTTGGTAAAAAATAATATTGCATGTTCACATACACTACTGGAAATAGAGTCTCCTGATCTAATGGGCTCTTGCTTAAATTTCCCTCTGGGTTGACTATGGCACACTGTTTAGTGTTTATGCCAGATCAGTACCTGTTTACAATGAATCACCTGTCCTGACAATGCTAGCTTAATTTAGTGATAGGTACCAGCAGCAAGCAAAAATAATAGTAGTGGGAGATTTTAATGCATCTTTTGAGCCCTCCCCGTTTATCAGTGTCAGTGTGTTAACTGAGCATGAAGATACGCAGTGGGATATACCTTGTCTATCTGGTAAACCCCAATACCACTTTTCCAATGCAGCTTGTATCCATAGTGGTGGGTCGAGCACTTAGAGCTTGAAGTGGGAAAACTGGCTCAGACCAGAAAGATCATTGTACTGCCAGAGGCACTCCAATGTATTTGGACCACGTAATGACCTTTGACTACCATTGTTTTAATTGATTTTATGTGTTTTAATCCACATGGCACTTGCATTTTGTTTCTCCTTTCCTTATAGCTTCAGAGTTGGAGTGTTTCATTTTTACAGCCTTGCTAGGAACAGCACGTTTGGGAAGTGTGTTTGTATGCATGAGAGAGAGAGAAAGGTGTAGGATGCACTTCTCTGTCTTGGAGTGCAGTGTTGTAGGTATGGTGCCCAAATGTGCATCATGTTGTACATTGGGAAATAAAGTGTGTGATGCTACTCTGCTACCAGGAAACTGATCCAGCGCGAGACCAATACCTGATCAGGGATTAATACTCAATAATATCACAGATCAACAGCCCATACACATTCACCCAAACCCCTGATACGCTGAGGTCAATTTATATATGTTCAATACATTTCTTTCTAAAATCCAGGTATGACATTTCAAAATTACTTATCTAATTTATACATCAACCTTCCTGTTACTTGGTCGATGAACCAATTAGTTGAATAGTTGATGGTAATGATGAGACTATGTAACTAACCATTTAGTCAGCTAAAATAATCACAGACACTCGATAGGGTTAATAAGTTTTATCTCAATATGATCAATAGATGGTAAAATGCTCAATGCATACAGTCACAAGTGCAAACAACGAACTCCCAAAGGGAGAGAAAACATCAGCAATTCAGATAGAGACAAAACTCATCAATAAAATTACATTATGCATGAAAGAATGGATAGATTAGGAGACATCAGTTTCAGCAAAATCACATCTCAAACAAACTATATCTTTTTTTTAAAAATCTTTATTTTCAAGTTTTCACATACAATAATCAGGAAACAATGCTGAAATGGGACATTGTTAAGCAAATCATCACATGGCAGACATATTCATAACATCAGTCATACAGCATTTGGCAACAGTACAGCAAGTAATTTAGGCCCAAAAATAGCTAAGGAGTGCACAGGTAACACAGTTCGGTATTGTTGATCAGGAGTGTCTTGATACAGCTGTACTTCGTAGGTTAAGGCATGTACTATCACCAGAATCTATGGTAGACAAAGAATTCAAAATAATACAGAAGTGCAAACATAAAACACATTAAATAGCCAAAATCGCCCTCTCCTATCGCATTGCATCAGCCAATCCCTTTAGGTACAATGCCATGTTCAATTTGAGTGCCAGTGACACTGCATCTCTCGGCGACATATGCACGGTACGGACCCCGTATGTCTTTTGGGTGGGAAGAGTTAGGCATTAGCGAAGCGTACATTTCACTATTTACATAACAATAAGCTAGGCTGCGCAACCAGGCCTTCAATGTTGGAGCTGTCCTTCTGCCCCACACCAGCGCTATTTCCTTCTTAGCCAGCAGGAACCCAAGTGCAGCAAACTTCTTTGTCTTTTTGGGTAAATTAACCATGTAACCCATGAATGCGATCTCCGGGATGGGGGTTAGGGACAGGGAGGTCATTTCGCCTAATGTAGCATGTACTTACTCCCAATACGGCTGTAGCATAGGGCATGTCCACGTTAAATGGGCAAAATCCACATGTGAGGCAAAACACTTCAAGCAATGGTGGAGACTAGACCGGTCTACTTTATGTGACCAGGCGGGAGTGTGATATATTCTGCGAAGGAATTTAAAATGAATGAGTTTGTGCCTTATTGAGAGATATATCCTTCGTGGCCCTACAGCCCTGTTCCCATTGTTCATCCGATATGGGCCGACTGAGATCATGTTCCCATGCCGTGTGAATCTTAGCATCTGAGATCGTGCGTATCTTAAGGCATGCTTTGTACATTTTAGAAATCTAATGGGCACCTGTCTCGCTCTCTATTAGCAGTGTTAATGGGGCTGCCGGTTCCGGCGCTACTGGGTATGTAGGCAGAGTGGCACGTAGTGTGGAATGTATGTGCCTCATAATGAAGGCGTCCATAAAAGCACTGCCCTGAAACCTAGCGTCCTCAGCCATCGAGAATATAGGATTATTGGGGAAAAGATTGCCAATTTGTCGGAGATCAAATATAGTTAGTGTGCGGTGCACCAGTGTTTCCCCCGTGATGGGGAGCCATAAAGGGCTTGGAAGCGGCAATGCCGGTGAATAGAGAAGATCCAGCCCCAGCAGTCTACGCAGTTTCTCCCATGCCCAGCTGGTAGTGGAGACTGTTTGTATGTCAAGTGGGTCTCTAGCAATCCCCTTGGGAAGTACTGTAGACAATTTCCGAGGGAGCACCAGGTCCGCCTCAGGTTTCAGAAAAGGCATCCGGGTATCCGGGTGATACCAAGCATAAGCATAACTGCATTGTGCTGTTAAGCAATGCAGATACAAGTCTGGGACACCAAAGCCTCCTCTTTCATACAGGAGAGTCAAAGTCTGCCAGGCTGCCCTAGGCCGTCCGCCCCCCTAAACCAGTCTAATAAGGTGCTGACGCAGCTGCATAAAGAAGGCTTGAGTGAGGGGAGTAGGAATATTATTGAAAAGATACAAGAATTTAGGCAATACTATCATTTTAATAATGGCAACCCTACCCGCCATAGACAGTGGAATGCGGAGCCACTTCTCGACCTGCGTCTCCAAGGAGCTTATGGCTCGTCCGTAATTTAGCCGAATTATAGTAGTGGTGTCCATATGTATGTGAATGGCGAGATATTTGACCGAGTCGTGACACCACTCAAGCGGAAACCCCCAGCCCCATGGCACAGTGCTGCGCGTCAGTGGAAAAATTACAGACTTGTGCCAGTTTATGCCGAGTCCCGAAAAATAGCCAAACCGCAAAATTTCCCTAATTATTGGCTCGAGGCTAGTCTGGGGATGTCTCACATATAGGATAGTATCATCTGCATAAAGTGATACCAATAATAGACCAGTATTGAACTGCAACTCGCGGTGTAGGTGGCGTTCCTGAAAATGTCTTACCAAGGGGTCCATGTCTAAAATAAACAATAATGGGGATAACGGGCATCCCTGCCGCGCTCCACGGGCCAAGCTAATGGGAGGAGACAGCGTGTCGTTAATGCGCAATCTAGCAGTGGGCCTAGTGTATAAAAGAGTAGTGGTGGTAACAAAATCCTCCGGCATCCCCATGCGGCGCATTACCGAAATAAAAAATGGCCATTCCAGTGAATCAAAAGCTTTTTCGGTATCTAATAGCACCATCGCTGCCAGGACCATTAAATCTATCCTGTGAATGACTGAAAAAAGGGTTCTGAGATTGAGTGAAGAAGAGCGATGAACGAACGCTGATTGAGCAGGGGAAATAATATACTCCATCAGCAAAGCTAATCTGATTGTTATCACCTTGGCTAAAATGTTATAATCCTGATTCAATAAAGAAAGGGGCCTATACGAACCACACTGAGAAGGGTCCTTGCCAGGTTTGGGGAGTAGTATAATAACGGCCTCTCTAAAATGTGGGAGGGAGAATGTGTTTTTCCAGCACTGCCGCATATACCTCAATCAGTCGGGGGACTAGAATGTCTTTGTATGCCTTGTAGAAATCTGCCGTAAACCCATCTAGACCCGGTGCAGAGGAACTCCGTAGTGTGTCAATGGCTTCTACAACACTGTCCTGGGTTATTGAGATGGCCAGGAAGTCTTGCATGTGTTTCTCGAGGTCAACTAGTGCAATTTCAGATAAGTATTCTTCCTGAGAGTTTAGGTCTCCGTCTATTTTGGAACTGTATATGGATTTAAAATGAGTCAGGAACGTGGAACTAATCTCTGGTGTGGAGTATACCGAATGACCAGTGGGAGTTTTTATTTCAGTTATGTATGCCTTGCTGTAGGGGGGGCGAAGCACTTGTGCAAGGATCCTACCAGGGCGTTCACCCTCACTCTACCTCCTGTCCATGTGGTATTTACCCATATACAATATTTCCCTATCTGCTATGTCCCGGAATTCCACTAATAGAGCCAGGCATCGGCTTCAGCAGAGGTGTTTTCTAGTATATCGGCGTCCAAAGCCGATATGTCTCTCTCAATGCATGCCAGGAAGTTACGCAAGTCTTTAAGTACACCTGAATTTTTGGCAATACAGACCCCACTAATGTACACTTTAAAACCCTCCCAGAGGACCGCCCATGTATCTACTGATCCGGTGTTAATTTCAAAATAGTCCTCCTATTTTCTTCGAGGAATACTGAGTTTTGGAGGGCTCTGCTCGGAAACCTCCACTGCCGTTCGAACCCCCCGGGTCGCGGGACAGCAAACCTAAGTACCACAGGGAAATGGTTCAAGTAGGTCCGTGGTAGGGTATCAAGCACCCGGGCCCAACCCGATATGCCTGGGGAGATCAACCAGTAATCAATTCTAGGCCAGGTATTATGGTAGCCGGAGTAGTGCGTGTAAGAAGGAGTGGTAGAATTGCATGTGCCTTCGATGTCCACTAACGAGAATTGCTGACAGATGTCTTGTAATACAAGGCGAGAGCGGGTTTTGGTGTCAGGAGAGTAAGAAGTGCTGTCCCTGACAAGATCGAGCAACAAATTAAAATCCCCACCCATAATAAGTAAACAGGGATTCAATTCCAGCAAGTGTACCTGTAAGGAAGGAAAAAACTTTGGGGAGTCTACGTTGGGACCATGTACACCAATTAATGTGACATAATCATTGCAGCATAATGACCCTTTAAGGTACCTGTGACAATTAAAAAGTGCCCCCTCTATCCTTAATCACTTTGCCTGGGGTAAAGGGATCTTCTTGTGAATTAGTATGGCAACTCCCCTAGCATAACTGCTATAGTTCGAGAAGTACCTGTGGGCACCCCAGCTAGCAGCCACTGGGGAATTATCCAATTTGTACAAGTGCTTTTCCTGGAGACAGGCTACATCGATTTTGTGGCGGGATAAGTGATTGAGCACCTGCCGTCTTTTGCGGGTATTGTTTAGGCCCCTAATATTCCATGCCATAAGGGACAGCCCAGCAGGACCAGGCCGGTTACCTAGTGCCAGAAACCGGTCCTGGGAAGCTTGATTCCGGTCCAGGGAAGACATGGCTTGGCAGTTCGGGCTGGACTGTTCCCATGAGGCACAGGGTCAGACTGATTTGCATATGGCCATGTCTGAACTGGGGTGGCGGAGTGAGCTAAAGAATGGTGATGGATTAAACCCAGATCAGTTGACTGGGGGTGAGTTTTTGTATTGTCAACGCTCCGTCCATCATCACCTTTGGTTTTTCTAGGTTACCTAACTGCGCCATACTGCGCCTGGGAAGCCAAATCTTTGTTTAATGAAGAATACCAAGCACCCTGGGATAGTGACATATGCGTCTGTTCCCTTAACATGCTGTATACAATACGTGTGTCCCCCACACCTCCCACCTCTCAGCCACACCCTTCCCCTAGCGAGGCAAGCCCATGCCCATGCCCATGCCCACGGGAATATCTGGTGGTGCCAGTAGAATGCAAAGCCAGTAGTGGATAAACAAACCCACACCTTTTTCTCTTGAACCATTAGAAACCAAAACCTGGTGTGCACCTTGAGGCGTGGCAATGCCACGCCGGCCGTACATATAAGATATAACTACAAGGAATGTGAAGCAACCGTATAACTGAAGCATTGAATCCAGGAAGCCCAAACACCATTGCCGTATCATCCAGTCCCTGGGTTGGAGAAGAGTTCCATGCTAGCCTCGGAGCCACTCCCGGGAGGGGACGAGACTCTAGCCGCTGCCGCTGATCCGCCGTTGTCTTTTTTGTAAGAATGGCAAAACTCCTGCGCTTCATTTGGGGTGTCAAATATACGGGAACGACCACATCGACCTTAGGTCTAGCCGGATATAGCATTCCATACCTCAGTCCCAGATTTCTCAGGGCAGCCTTTACCCCGTTGAATTTGCAACACGCTTTTTGTACTGTTGCAGTGAAATCTGGAAAAAAGGAACCTTGCCACTGCACTTCACTGCGTTCACGTGCAGCACGTAGAATAGAATCCCGATCACTAAAGTTCATGATTCCAGCAATGATAGGTCTCAGAGGCAGGCCCAGATTGGGATGGGGCCCAGGGATCTGTGGGAGCCTTCTACGACAAATCCCAAAGTAAAGGAGTCTTTACCAAATAAATCAGATAGCAGCTGTTCAATGAAGAGATCCATGCGACCAGTTGTGGCTGTTTCTGGTACGCCTATGATGCGAACGTTGTTTCGTCGACTACGCTCTTCCAAGTCCTCGTTATTTATCACCACCTCCTTCAAAATTTGCTCCATCCTGTCCAGACGTTTCTGTGATTGTGCTGCGCCATCCTCCACATCCGATATCCTCGCATCCGCCACATCCAATTGTCGATCATGTGCCTGCACCTTAGCGCCCATATCTGCCAGGCTTTTATCAAGCGTGTCAAATCTGCCATCTAGGGTCCGAAATCCTGCTCTCACATCTTGGAGCATGGCCACTGTCGGGGACTGAGGGTCCTCCGCATCTTCAGCCCTGTGGGTGTTGTCCGCCATGTCAGTGGGATCCTAGGACAGGTTGTCAGCAACTTTCCCAAAGGGTAAGGTCCTTTGCTTGGGGTTTTTGCGGCCCATGACACAGGGAAGTGGAGAGGCGCTACCAGGGAAGTGCAGGCGGATCTGATAGTTATGCAAAGGCCCGTGCAGGGCCAGTGGACCTCGCTGGAACTCACAGACGTGAAGGGAGATCAGGGTAGGGTCATCCGTGTGAAGGCCATCCAGCAGCACATAGGTGCGAAAGCGGCCCAGAATCCAACACTGGAAAATTGCAGCGTGTATCCACCACTGTGCTCCGGGGCCACAATTATCAAAGTTTCCCCCTCGCCTGCATCAACCAGGACTAGGCTTGTAACAGTGCGGTGAGTAGCCTCTGCAGTAACAGCAATTCCCAGTCCAATAGCTTTTACAGGGGCCGGCAGCCAGCCGTAGAGATATGGGACCACCCGTGGATCCACAGTCATTAGAGAGCAGGCCACTTTTGCCTCCCCAAAAGCAAGTGTATTAAATGACAGAGGCCACAGTGGGGGGGGGGGGGATCACAGAACTACGCCAGTGGGGTTGGTAAGGCGCTTACGGCTGAGTGTAGTGGTTGCCAGTGTCAATGAGGTGAAGTAGCAGCATATCTAGAGGATGTCCCATTTGAAGGGTGCGGGGTGATGCGGGCCGTTCAACACATCCGCGCCAACTGCAGCAGCGATCAGGGCCCTGGGGCTATTACAGGCAGCCCAACCCGTCAGCCAACCATTCCCCAACAATCAGGCCTGCAAAGCTATGGAGGGAGCAGGAGCCGCACAGCCAGCCCAGCGATTGCCCCAACCCCAAACGTGGAGCCGAGAGAGCCACCCCGTACCCCCACCACTCCCCCAGGCATCCTGGAGACCGGAAGGCCTTGTCCCCGACGCGGTCTCCGACTTAGGCCGCCAGCGCCGGGCTGGGCTGTGCTAGAGGTGGGCCATGCTAGAGGTACGTCGCTCCCACAGCCTGACTAAATGTACTCCCTAGGGGGGGGTCAGGGGGTTACAGCCACACAAAAGATGGGGAAAATGGTACCAGACTCCGGAGCCGACCGGCGGCCCCAGCTCACCTCGCGGCCCGATCTCCGCAGCGGAAAGCGGGGTTTTATTTTTACCTGAAAGGACTGATGCGTTCTATTCAGTGTAGCAGTTCCGGCTTGCTAAATATTTCAGTCGAGTGTTTATGATCCGTTCGTACTTCAAAGCTGGGAGCTGGGAGCTGGGACGCTCTAGGGCAGCCATGCGCTTTACAAATCAAATTTCATTTCATTTCATTTCATTTCAAAGTCAGTTCCCCAAAGGAATTTTTAAAAAATGTTAATGCCCAGAATACAGCAAGAGATTCTCTCTCCACCACCGAATATCTGGTTTCAGGATCTTTGAGGGTACGTGATAAAACATTACTGTTTGTATACCTTTGGAACCTTTTTGTTGCAATACTGCACCCAACCCTTTTTCACTGGCATCAGTGATGAGTATAGATTTGAAATTAGGGTTGAAACTACTCAGAGAAGGTGCACTTTTAAGTTTCTCTTTGATATCAATAAACTCGTTCTCACGGCAGTCAGACCACACAAAATCAATCTGCAAAATTTTTCACAAACTTGGCGTAATACTCTACTACACCTAAAAAAATCCTGAGTTCGCCCTTACACAAAGGAGAAATCATTTCTTCTATGGTATTGATTAAATCTGATTTAGGTTTGACTTCTTCATGGTAATATTATGCCCTAAATAATTAATTGAGTTTGTTCTGAACTTACACTTTTCCGCTTTAATGGTCAGATTGTGGTAACACAATTTCTCCAAAGCTAATCTCAAGCGAGCATCGTGTTGACTTACATCATACCCATATACCAAAATATCATCTTGATACACATAAACACCAGGGAGACCATGAAGAACACTTTCCATAACTCTCTGGAAGACCGAAGAGGCTGATACCAAGCCAAAAGGCATTCGTTTAAATCTGTACGTGCCAAAAGGCGTTATGAAGGAAGTGAAGTCTCTACATGACTCTTCTAATTCTATTTGGTGATATGCTGAAGTAAGATCTATTGTACCGAAAATTTTTGCACCACCTAACAGCGTTAACAATTCATTTATATTGGGCAACGGATATTTATCCATCACAACACATTTATTTAATTGCCTCAAATCGATGCAAAGCCTCAGCTCCCCATTAGATGTTTGAGCTGCTACAACTGGGGCCAACCATTCAGTGCCCTCAACATCCTCTATAATGCCCCAATCTTTAAGCTTATCTATTTCTTTTCTCATGTCATCCCTCACTGAAATGGGAACATTCCTGACTTTGCAACAAACAGGGATAGCATCTTTCTTAAGTACAATTTTACGTTGATACCCCTTGAGATAACCCAAATCTATTGTGAAAACATTGGGATATTCTTTCATAAGCTCAGAAATCAAACCATTATCACCATCCTTCACTAAAACCGAATTGATGTCATTTTTCAGTTTGAATAGGGTCGTGGCTTGGCCAGCGAAGGAGATGGCCACGATGGGCTAAAGCTCTCCAGCACAGCGTAACCCAATCCGGCAATTCCCGCACCCATAAGCGGCCCAAAGTTGACATAGGGACATCGAAGCGAATACGACACTATATGGCATAACTCCGGACGGGATTGATGCCAGACTGATGGAGTTCTCGGGGGTGAAGATCGGAGGAGATCCGCGAGCGCTCCGGGCAAGATGGCGACCTGTTGAGCGCTATGGCGTTGCCACCCCAGCGGCCGGCTCTCGGATCAGCGATACGGAGGGCGGCGGCAATCACCCTGCGGGGCCCTGCATCCAACCCCTACATACCGGTAAGCATGTTGCGATCCAGTGCTGCCTCCGGGCTTCCATCGGGCGGCCCGCTCTGCGGCTTGGTGCCCTGGACTGTTGTGGCGAGGGGGAGGGAGCCTACGGCGGAGTGCCTTTCCAACCTGGCAGAACACCGGCGAGAAGTGAGGCACAGCCGACGCACGAGTCCCCCCTGGACAATTTTGGGGCAGTACTCTGCGGGGATCGGGGCTGTTCTGACAACCCGGCCCCCCCTCCCTTACCTTCCACCCACACTGACATATGCGCAACATACATAGCACCCTCTGCCACAGCCACGCAGGAATGAGTCTCTTCCAGTAAAAATCAGCCCCACAACACGGCCTGAAACACTGCGCACTCTGTGTGGCCCATAGACGGATAGGCCTATCCAGCTCCGGCCCACATAGTGGCTAAACGCGGATATAATAAACACGTGAAAATGCGAATGTGAGCCATCTTCTCAAGCATAGTACCAACACAGATCCTTTGCTGCAATACAGGCCAATACCATCAGTCCTATTAACAGACCGCCATCCTAAGGGATACAGCTGCATTGGGAATCCTTACTGCGCACCTCCATATACTAACATTCCAAAGTCCACTTACGGCTGGTGCGGCATGGGCCACAGAGACTTGAAACAACGTCAACTCCCCTTCGAGAAACTTGTTGAAACAAACAAAGGTCTACCGAACGGCATGGCTACGGGGGGACAGATGCCACCCGCATCTACAGAGGACGCTGGTCAATTGAACCCCTTGCCGCTTGAGATGCGGGCAGGATTTAAAGCACTGGACGTCCGCTTCGACACATTAGATAAACACATAGCGGACCTTGGGGCCATACTTCATGTAAACGACAGGCGCCTGGATGTGGTTGAGTCCCGTACATCTGACCTGGAAGACGGCATGGCCCAGTCTCTGAAAAGGATCGACAGGATGGAGCGAATACTTGGAAGCCAAGAGTCGGCGTAACAACATCCGCCTCGTAGGCATGCCGGAATCTACAGCCGCTGGCCGAATGGACAACCTGGTGGAAAATATTCTGATAGATCTTTTTGGAAAAGAGGCGTTTACCCCGAGTTTTGTTGTGGAACGCGCCCACTGGTCACTTGGACCGAAACCTAACCCCGGCCTCCCGCCACGGCCCATTATCGCCAAGATAATGAATTTCTGGGACAGAGACACTGCGTTACGAATGGCCAGAGAAAAAGGGGAACTCGCCTGGCAAGGCTCCAAATTGTCACTGTACCCTGACTTCACCACTATGATACAAGACGCTAGGAGGAAATTTCAAGGGGCTAAAGCTACTCTCAGAAATCTGGGAATGAAGTATGGCATGTTATATCCTGCCAGGTTTCGAGTGGAGGTTAACGACCGCCCCCGCATATTTAAAACCCCGACGGAGGTGCAGGAATTCTTTCACGTCTATAAACTTAATAACAAAGGACAGCCTGGAGATGTCACTTCCTCCCCCCCTCGGAGTGGGTCTGACGCCAGTGCGGACTTGTTTTCATCCTCAGGTCCTGAATGACCGTTCGACTTATGTACTCTCTGCTCAAACGTTCCTTCATAACCAACTGCTGGGATTTGCATGTTAAACAGTAATATATGTTTTTGGTTACTAGAATGCTGGATAGCGTACCCCCCCGCCTTTGGTGTACACCGAGAGATTGGTTTCTTACACTATCATGCACCCCATGAGTATTGCTCTAGATGCATGCCAAATGTTATGGGTATTGTGGGTCATTATTGGAAATTGTGGATTGCCTCTCCGAATGGGTGGGAAGGCTGGTTGGGAGGTGGCGGGAAGGGAATTAATGTTTTTGCATTGCACTGAGTTTGTGTTTTATCTTCTTGCTGACACACTTGATAGGTACAGTACTTTACTACTTCTCATTATTGCAACCATTGAACAGATATGGCGCTCATAGGTTACAATACTGGCCTGTTACATATTACCCTGGTTACATGGAACGTTAGGGGTCTCAATGACACTCGTAAGAGGAGGCAGGTACTACATTACGCCACAAGGTAGACATCGCCCTGATACAAGAGACCCACCTTCCTCTCCAAGACCGCTCCCGTTTTGCAGCCTCATGGGGTCCAAATTGTTACTTTGCCAATTATAGCACCCACGCTAGGGGATCGGCCATCCTTATTCATAAACGACTCCCCATCAAATGTCATTCTGTTATACACAACAATTCCCGTAGATTTGTAATTTTAGAGGGTACGCTTTTCTACTATAAGATAGCACTGGGGTGCATTTATGGCCCTAACACCGACTCTCCTAATTTTTTTCATAACCTCTATGCGAAGTTAATACACCGGGGCTCCACACCCCTATTGCTGGGAGGCGATTTTAACGTTACGTTTGACCCTGTCTCTGAAAGCACATCCTCAGCCCCTGACCCAAAACCAAGAGCACACAGGGCCCTGCTCTTTCTGTGCGACTGCCTCTTGTTACTGGACCTGGGATGGATACGATACACAGACCACACTACTTATACACACTACACTGGCGCAAGTAACACCTGGACGCGACTTGACTATTGGTTAGCCCCCCCCCCCCCGAACTCTCCAGATGGTTCCACAACCTACAACCATTACACAGATCTTACTCTGACCACTCTCCAGTATTGCTAGGGCTGATGATTCCCCGCCCGGAAGGGTATGAACGACAGTGGAGGTTCCCATCACGCTCCCTAGAAGACGACTTATTTAGACAGGAACTGTATGTAGCCATTGAAGAGTACTTTGACATCAATGCAGACTCTGTGGACTCTGAAGCAGTGTTTTGGGAGGGCTTCAAAGCTTATATGAGGGGACAAATCTGTATTTCAAAAAGTGCTGGGATACTCCGGGATTTACGTGATACACTCTCCCGGTTGGAAAATGAACTGACTACACTAGACGCCTCTCAGAGAGAGACTGCCGACCCGAGATACGACATGAAAAGGGCAGCTCTACTCCTGGAGTACAGAGAAAAAGCAGATAAGGAAATTTTATACATGGGGAATTATCATAGTGCCAAAGTTTATGGAGAGGGAGACCGCCCTGGTCGAATCCTAGACCAAATGCTCAGACCTCCATATGCAAAATCATATGTCACAGAATTGCATTCCACTTCGGGTGAAACACTCACAGACCCCCTTTTGATACAGAAAGAATTTCTGTCCTATTTCAAAATGCTATACACTACCAAGTTGGGGCCAGACCACTCAGGGCAAGAGGCATACCTCTCAGAAATAGCGTTCGTTTACCTAGAGAAATTTATGCAAGATTTCTTAGCGGAACCCATAATGGCTGACAGCAAAAATGAGGCCATTACAGCTCTGAACACATCCACGGCCCCCGGGCTGGATGGATTCATAAGCGAAGTCTATAAAGCATATAAAGACCTATTAACCCCACTCTTATTGGACGTCTACGCCAAGGCCCTGGAGACACAACAACTTCCCCCTACCCTGAGAGTAGCCGTTATTATATTGCTACCCAAACCCGGGAAGGATCCCCTCCAATGTAGCTCATATCAGCCACTTTCATTGTTGAATCTAGATTACAAAATTCTCGCGAAAGCCTTGGCATGTCGCCTTTTGCTACTTATGGAATCTATAATATCCCCAGCCCAGTTGGGATTCATCCCACACCGGTCCACTGCTTTCAATCTCCGTACTTTGTTCAACACACTACACAGATTAGACCCGGAAGTGTCTGCAGCAGCGGTCCTGTTGGATACAGAAAAAGCTTTCGACTCCCTAGAGTGGCCCTCTTTCTCTCTATAATGCAGCGCATGGGTATGCCACAGGGCTTCATAGCAACTACAGCTCTGATGTACACACAACCCACTGCTAGGCTCCGACTGAACGGTACTCTCTCTGCGCCCTTTGTCTTATCGCGCGGCACGCGTCAGCGATGCCCCCTTTCTTCCTTGCTGTTTATTTTAGCAATGGACCCCCTAATAAGGCACTTTCAGGAAAAACACATCCACAGAGGGATGGTATTTAGAACAGGCCCTTTGTTAGTTTCCCTATATGCGGACAACACAATCCTTTATGTTTATGACCCTCAAACAATTCTGGACCCGCTACTCAGGGAGATCCTCCGATTTGGTACCTTCTCTGGCCTGGCGATTAACTGGCACGAGTCGGTTATTTTTCCTCTCACGACAGGAACGCCCCGTTGGACCTCGGAATTCCCATTGGACTGGCGCGCTGAATGGGTAAAGTATTTAGGGATTCATATCCATCATGATGCCGAGCAGGTTGTGCGTCGCAACTATGGGGTGGCAGTTTCCCAATTTAGAAACGCAAATTGACTCCTGGCTTAAACTCTCTCTTTCCATGGCAGGGCGTGTAGCCTTGATAAAAATGATAGTCCTTCCTAAGTTCCTTTATTTATTCCACAACATCCCAATTCCACTCACCAATACATTTTTCAATACTCTACGGTCCCTACTAATCAAACTAGTATGGGCAACAAAACGCCCAGGGTAAAATGGCACGTGATGACCCTCCCCTGTGATCGGGGGGAATATGGAGTCCCTGACCTACACTTGTACTATTTAGTTGCACAGTGCAGTTTTGCACACACATGGTATCACCCAGATGCTAGAGCCACCTACCTCCGGCCGGAATCAGACTTCGTCCTACCCACCACACTTGCTTCGGTTCTGCCCACCGGTATCCCTAGAGATCCTAAAGTTATACAACCAGTTTCCACTACTAGTTGGGCTTGGCACAAACTAAGCAGAATCACCCACAAGCAGACGCTGTACTCTTCCTCTTGCCCCCTATCAAATGTCCATCTATAACCTATCACAAGTGAAAAGCTGGTGCAAAGAACCTGCACCAAATTTACCATTCACACACTAGGAGACCTCTTTCCAGCGGGTCATGTCTTTGACCTGGAGGATATGTCCACGTTTTCAGAGGCTACATTCATGGACAGGTTCATTTTGGCTAGATTGCGCTCAGCGTTGCGAGATAGGTTTCCAGACTATCCGCTGGAATCCCCTTCATTTCCTCCCCTCACACTGGTGATAGACAGCAGTAAAGGGCTCCATCTTATTTCCCAAATGTATAGGGCATGCTCTGACCTGGTGCCGGTTGACGATGAAAGGGTGCGATCGGCGTGGGAGTCAGATTTAGGTAACCCAATCACGGATGAGCAATGGCTGGCATGCTGTAGGGTTACCAGAACAGTGTCATTGAACAGCAAACATAAGCTGATACATTTTAAATTCCTGCGCAGAATTTATGTTACACCTGCCCGTACACACAAGATAGATCCTTCTAGATCTCACACTTGTCAGCGATGCCAGGCCCCGCAAGCGGACTTTTCACATCTAGCCTGGACTTGCCCACAGGTCCACGCTTTTTGAGTGGAAGTCCATAAACGTCTAAGCAAAATGATACAAATCCCGCTATAACCTTTGGCTGAAATAGCACTACTGGGGTATGTGGTACAGATTCCCTTGAAAGTCACAGATTTTCTGCCATCTCCCTACACCTAGCTAAGAGAGAAGTCGCAATTTTTTGGGGCAGCAGGAGGTCACCGAAAACAACAGGGTGGATCCAAAGCGTGGTGACTTGTTCAACAAAAAGCGATTTGTACGCCAGTACTGTTCCGACTTCTTCTAGACCCAAAGATGTCTGGGAGCCATTCCGAAAGTTTCTTGCATCACAGCAGCAAGCCTCTCCTACGCAACAAGAGCAAGGCATGGAGCCGACTGGAGTCGGTTGAAAGAGACGTAGTATTCATCAGAGGAATGTATATGCCTTGTATATCATGACAAGTGGAACTATAGATATAACTAGGTCTGAATGGACTAATGAAAGATCGGGGGGTCTCATCTGAGTGTAGACATAACGTGTTCATTAATGGGTTACTAGGATTCAACACTGTGCTGTGATTACTGCTGCGCCGCCCTATTGTACCTTGATGATTTTGCTGAAATGAATATGTCTAACTGTACCTTTATATGTAATACAATTGAACTCTGTGCTCTGCTTTGCATTTCCAAAAACTGCTAAATAAAGTTAAAAAAATAAAAATAAAAATTTCAGTTGGATAGGAGGGTCAGCGTTAGGATCCAGATAAACTCCAAGATCACCTTGATGGATCCAGCTAATAATGCTGTCTCATTTTTTAGAAACATAGATTTTCCCTGAGACTAATCTACCTTTAAACTCAATTAAGCCTGTAAAGTATCCATGAAGTTTAATAGGTTCACAGCCATATGCTAATGGCCTAATATCAGGTTTCAGCAGTTTTACCTTTCCTTTCAAATTCTCCATTTAAAAATCACTAGAGACAATCGTTATTTTATCACCTGAATCACATAACTCTTTAGTGCTAGCACCTTCCACTAAAATATATTCACATTTTTCCTCTTTTCTCTGCTTACCACTTGTACCACAATTTGTCCACACTCATAATCTTCTGTGCTGGATTCACCATTCTCGCTATCATATATTTCAACACTGACTTTAGAAATAGGTTTACTCTTTCACAATGAGGCCAAATTACCTTTTTTTACATTTAGGACACGTTTGACCCAAAGCAGGACATTTCTTGTCATTAGCCAAGTGTCCAGTCCTACCACACCTGAAACATTTACTGTTCACCCATCTATCATGCAATTTTTCACTATTTATCGCGGAACCTCTATTCTTATCTTTAGATACAACAGTTGTTCTACTCTTACGTTTAATCTCTTGAACTTTATATTCTTTTTCAGAATCTTTCTTCAACACAGCAACACACTTCAATGAGTGTTCAATCCTTTTCACAACAGTGAAAACCTCATCCAACGTAGGCTCATCACGTACCCATAGTTCCTCTCTGATCCTTTCCATATTACATCCAAACATGAACTGATCTTGTATCCGTTCATCTGTGAGATTATCAAATTTACATGAAGATGCAAGTTTCCTCAAATAAGTTACGTACCCTTCCACGGTTTCATCCTCACCTTGCATTCTTTTAGCAAATTTGTAACGTTCCAAAATAGTGCTCACTTTAGGTAAATAATGCTTATCTAATTTCTTTATGCAGATTTCATAGTCGTTGAACATATTTCCTTCTTCAGTGGAGAGATCTGGTAAATGATCAAGTACATCTTGGCCCTCCGACCCTAAACAATGTGATAATAATGAAGAGTTCCTTTCTGCGCTAAGCGAAGGCCCACATGCCCAGCATATCATTCGAACACCACCTTTCATTTTTTCCACTGTACAGGAGGATCACCCGGAGTAGTAAGAAAGAAGGGTGCAGCAGTAACGTTCTGCATTTTTTTATTTATTTAACAAACAAAAAAAAGTACTGTAGGATGAATTTTCTTCTTAATACTGCTTGGTATGGAAATATTATATTATTTCTAGAAGAGATAAGTCTGTTCCACAAATAATAGACATAACTAAGTCAAGTAAACATTTATAATCACAAGGTAAGTTGAATGAAGAAGTAATAGCAGCTGAATATTAAAAGAAAATGTTTAAACAACAAACATGAGCATCAAACGCGAAACCATCCTCGAACAAACTACCAAATTTCAATTCAATTGTAACATACGAAAGAATTATATATGCTGTGCGCATCAGCGCAGAATTAACAATATAAGTATGTGTGTTATGAAGTTACCATGCTATGCGCATCAGCTTATTAAATTCTGTGCACATTAGACGATCCTAAAGCTTTGCGCGTGATCGTCATAACTGCTGTGCGCATCAGCGCAAAACCGACAACAAAAGAGAATTGACAGGAAATGTCAAGCTGTGCGCATCAGCGACGATCTTATAGCTGTGCACGTCAGCGTTGACTGCTGTGCACATTAGCGCAGAACTGACAACAAAAGAGGATTGACTGGAAATGTCAATCTGTGCGCATCAGCGTACTACACACCGTGCACAATTCGCAAACCAAGATGGCTCCTACGTTATGCTGCGTGATGATGTGGGACGTAGAGCGCAGGCCTCCGTGATGACGTAGAACACAGGACTCAGCTTGGACGCAGCTTGAAAAGATGCACTAGCCGGTGAAGAAGAACAAACTGAAGGAAAGGGCTCCCGCGCTCAGGATTCGAATAGAATGAGTGTCGACCACAGGTAACGAAAATGTTTACCTTCAAGTAATTAACGATTTAATTTTAACACTTGACCCATGGTTTTAATCCTTATCCTTTCTTCAAGCACCCAAAACCACTGACAGTGATTCAAAAGCGACTATGATTCTAAGACTTCGTGTTGCTTTAGTACAGAAACTTGACAAAGTAGGCAATGTTAAATACAACAGCTTCTTTCTTTTTTGTAAGTGTTCAAAGCAATGCTCAAATACCACTCGTCAAAATTTCATTGCGATACAGGTAACGACAAAAGACACTTCTTGCTTGTTACAAACACAAGCCCTTTAATGAATTCCATTCCATATAATACGCGCTTCCTGCTGGTTATCACAATAAGGACTTCAAACTAATCTCACAAGTGTCTTAATAATCTTTATAAAAAACAAGAAGAAAACAAGGACGAGCCCGCATCGACAATCTACTTTCCAAAATAGCAACTATGTGGCGAAGCTCCCAATCCTTCAAATGCAGTATTAAATACTTCAAGTGCTGAAATTTCCTTAAATATCTTTAAATTCCTTTATATATTCCATACTCCTCAATATCTTATGACTAAGAAAGTCATTTAGGAGATTGGAAATTACTGAAATTATTCTTGAGTGATGAGTCTTTTAAAAAAATAAAATAATAAATAAAGATATCTCTCACCAATCTTCTGTGTTGAGATTCTTAGTGTTCATCCTGCCGACTACACCAGTGAAGCAGACCTCGAATAAATCAGGACACAGGTATGCTGTTTCTTCTTAAGTTTATTCCACTAAGAATCCCATCCATCAACCATCAGGGCTTCACATCAACTGCTTAGATTTACTTACAAAAGCCTCAATGGAATTCAATGACATAAGTCCCTGACACATACAACATTCTGTATATGACATATTAAAGTCCTATGACTAGTACAACACATAGAGAGGAGGAAGCAGTATACCACATATATCTTTGTATCTTTTCATGCTTTCCTTTGATTCCTTGTGTCTGGTTCCTTGTATTTGAAAGAGCCTATTCCTTGCAGTGCACGTCCAGCATTATTATCCATATTATGGGGCTCATTATGATGGTGGTTTTCTCGCATCCTCCGGGCCGGCGGAAGCCACCGCCGGCCCGGAGGATGCGGGAAAACCGCAGCAGACTGAAAAAGACCCCCCGCCAGATTAGGATGGCTGGGGGATCATTTTTCAGTCCGCAGCTTTTCCGCCGCGGTCGCCTCCCGTCCGCGGCGGAAAAGCACTAACATGGCTGGCGGTGTCTATCAGACATCACCAGCGATATTAGGATGTCTGGAGGAACATGCCTTTACACGGCGGCATTTCCGCTGTGCAAAGGCATACGGATTTTTGTTTGGGGGCCCGTTGCGGGCCCCCAGGGGTGAAGGGGGTGTGGGGGGTGCACATGGGGGGTACCTATGGTACCCCCTGCATTTGCCTGCACAAAGCGTCAGGCACCGCGCGGTGCCTGCCGCTTTGTGCATGCAAATGCACAACTTACATTTTTATCATTGCAGCGGATGCTGCTTCAAGCAGCACCTGCCGCATTGATAAAAATACAGCATGTGACCGCAAGGGTGGTGGTCACATCCTAATTTGCACGGAGGGACCGCCGCTGCCCCTTCGGACGGTCCCTCCGACTCTATGGTGGCGGACGGACTCAGGTCCGTCCGCCATCATAATCGGCCCCTGTGTGCTTGTATTTTAACCCATGCATTTAACAGTTGCATTTGCTTCCTTATAAGTGTTATTATTACTTGCACACACACACACACACACAGACACACACACACACACATATATATATATATATATATATATATATATATATATATATATATGCAACACACTTATAACTAAGAAAATGCAACTGTTAAATGTATATAAGCATATATTTCTATCTGTCTATATATGCAGTGACGCAGCCGAAACGCGTCACTGATGTCATTTGAGATGTCATCAGTGATGTCACTGAGCATGTCATGAATGATGTAATATGTGACATCATTAGCAGTGGATTGCGGGCGCGCAAGTTATAGTTAGTAGAAGTAACTATAATGGAGGAATTTTAATGGTTTTGTACGAGTGAAATGCCCAGCTAACTATAACCCCCTGAAACCTATGGTTTTTTTCAGCGAATTTCTAAGGTTTTTTAAATGCCAATTCCTAACTATAACGTCTGAAACCTAAGTTTTTTTTGCAGTGAATTTCAAAGGTTTTTTAAATGCGAATTCCTAACTATAACATGTCTGAAACCTATCGTTTTTTCAGTGAATTTCAAAGGTTTTTTAAATGACAATTTTTAAATGTAATAATAGTTATATTTATTTTTTTGATACTGATTTTCTAATTTTTAACTATTTATTTTTACATGTTTTATTTTTAATATGAATGGAAAAATGTTTTTTAAATATTGAAACTGAAATATTGTTTTTGTAAAAATATTTGTATTTTATTATATTTATATTATTTTCTTTATTGTTTTTTTTTTCAAATTTTTTTGGGGAGTCGCGCACCCAAAGCGTACCTTTCTCGATCACTGCACGGAACCTAGCTGCCATTTTGGAAATGTTGTGAAGGATCCGTGTAGGGTGTGCGAGGGGTGCATATTCTCGTGCGCGATTGCTATGCGACCGGTACACGACTCCTGCTCCCGTGCAATCACGACACATGCGCATTACTGTACGCGTCATTTGCGCAGTGACGAGTTCCGCGTGACGTAATATATGTGTTGGACGCGGAGGGTGCGCGACTTCCTCAAATTTTTTTATCATCTAAAATGATATAAATATGTCTTTAATATACATATTAGGGCAAGACATTATAGCTATTCATAAAAATGATATATTTTTAGTTGCAATAAACGTATATTACTTTTAAATGCAATTTCGCGAAGTCACATTGGGTGCATGCTGCCTGTGCGCACGGTGCGCGGACCCCATGTGACCTGAAAAAAAATGATTTGATTGGTTCATACCATTTCCTATTGTAACTATTGAAGGACCCCACCCATTTCAATCATTCTTCTTGGAGCTTCTTTGGAGACACATCTCTCACCTGAGAAGAACTTATTTTGGCTCATTTCCCTTGTGTTATTTTCTACATTCTGCACACAATTGCTTCAGGACAGCACCCAGCACAGGATTCTGAGCATTATTCGGAGGAACAATTTGTTCCTGAATATGCACGCCCTCAAAGACCTACATCGGTGGTGTGGACATTTTTTACCATCCCAAAAGGCCTAAAAAAGGTGGATGCCACAAAAGTCACCTGCAAAATTTGTGATAGGGTTCTTTCCAGAGGCAATCCCAATAAGAAATATTCCTGCGGTACAGCTAGTATGTACAAGCATCTCAAGACTCTGCACCCTGTCAATCTGGCTCGAGGGGAGTGCAGGAGACTTCAAGATAACCCTCCACCTGCAGTGGCTAGTACTTCTGGATCGTCTTCATCACCAGCACGTCCAGACATCCGTCCAGAATTTGGTCAAGTCAAGATCCACTGCATCAAGTGCAACCAACTTCTCTGCTACAGAGAGCAGTCTGTGGATCTAGTCTGCACAGCACAAAGAAATCATCGCTGTTAGACTTTTGTTTTTTGGTTTTTTCTGGGAATGGCTTTTAATTCCTGAAGTTGACTTTTTTTATCCTGTTCTCTTTTTTTTCTTTTAAAAAAACAACAAAAAATAACCAAATCGTTAAAAAAACTACAAAAAAAACAAACAAAAAAAAGTTATTTTCAGAACTACCTTTTCTGGTTAAAAAAATAGCTATATTTGTATGACAGTGTATAAAAGTTTGGTTGAATGTATGTGTAGTGCATCATTGACTGAAAGAATGCATTAGTAGGGTATGTTGAATGGATAAGTGCAGAACAATAAGGAAGTGCTGCAGCATTATACTGTAAGCTCTTTAGCTGCAACATACTGTGGTACTTCGGAAGCACAGGGATGCAACATATGCACATAAATATGTTGCACGTCTATGCTTCCCTCTGCACTGCTGCTTAAACTGCAGCCATGCTGTGACACAGGCACCCTTGCACCAGGGTGCAGGGATATGTGTGTCGTGCGGAGTTTGTTTGTGTGCAGGATACACCTTCCTGCACAAAAACAATCAGTGAAGGCATTTTTCTTCAATGTGTGCTGTGCAATGCTGCATATATTGAAAGTTAAAAAATAAGGAGAAATGACAACAATTCTCCTTGTTGTGCCTTCCTACACCAACTGGAGGATGGTGCAGCGTTCACACACATGTCCAGATTTATGATTTCTGATAAATCTTGAGATGTGTCTTGTTCTATGAGTGTTGTGTGCAAACACCCACAGCAACACCTATTGAACGCCCCTTCAGTGCAAAGTGGTGTGTATGATGAGGTTGTATTTACATGGAGAAGAAAAGCTCCACACAGTGCCTTTTCCTCTCCTTGTAAATATGAAAGAGTGTCTTGCGCCATCACAATGTTACAAACAGTTACATATTGTTGGCACAATATGCTTCTAAATTTGCCCCATAAGTGCTTAGGTATTGGCAGACTGTTACAATAAGAACATATTGCTAGTTGATTGATTGAAAAATTGCATGAGAGTGACAGGAGGTAAGCACAGAGTTATCTCTCCAAAGATGCTCAAAGAAGAATGATTGAAATGGTTGCGCTCCTTCAATAGGTACAATGGGAAATGTTATGATACCAATCAAATCTTTTTTTCTCAGGTCACATGGGATCCTATAACAGAGAGATTCCAGTATTGTTAAGAGGGTATTAATACTTTGTAGCTTCTTGCAGGTCTGCATGCATAGTATATAAGGGAATTGACTTGTACTAGGGTTAAGTGGCTAGGCCAATCCTTAAGTATATGACTAATAAATAGAGTAATTTCAGAACTGCAAAGAGAGTACAAGATAAATTTATAAGTACTTAGGTTTTGGATAAGTGATAGGACATGTTTATAGAGTGGTGAAGGGAAGGGATGGGGCCTGATGTGACATGTGCAAACACACTCTGTGACGTGTTTTAAGTTTAGGAATTTAGTCTCCTTTAATCCTGAAAGTCCCTGGGTACTACTAGCCCACCATGTCTCTCTATTGAACACCTTACAGCTGCGTTGCAGAGAGGTGGTCCGAAGCTATGGCCCATTTTACACCTCTCTGAAATGCAACTCTCTGGCACTTTCTGCGCATATCTGGTGGGTTAGTTTGCCCCCAGGGACACTCAGGATTCAAGGAGACTTTATCCCGTAACTTAAAACGCCCACAGAGAATGTTTCCACACATATCTACTCCGTCCATCCCCCCTTTCTTCACCAGTGTGCAAACAGCCCATGGTGCATTTTAATACTTAGTTAATCTTACCTTCACAGTAATAGATATAAAAACACTAAACATTTTATTCAGTTGTTTTTTATAATTTAAATTTCTGAAAATTTCATATTTTAGAATTAGGATCTGTGAAAGAGAAGAAAAAAATACAGTTATAATATATAATATTATATTTTTTAAAACACAACATAATTTTAACATTATATAAATTATTTTCTTTACCTTTTTTCCTGTTCTCAGAATATATTGAATTTCACTACAAACAGTGATTTCAATTTTACTCATCACATAACAGAACCAATCAATAAGATTGTTTAAATATACCAAAATTGCGTCTAAAATATTTTAAATATACTCAACTATTTCTGAACATTCTATAAAGTAAATCCTCAATTACATACCATTTAATACAAATCACACATATATAAAATGCTTCCTTCTAAGAGAATTTTCTTACTTGAATATGAAAGAACTCAAATAATAATTCAATAAAGAATTCTTTTTTAATTTCTATGCACTGTAAATGATGTTCTTTAAAAATATTTGCTGTTAGAATGCACAAGAAAAAGTCCATAATTCAAATGTAAACCTTTCCTCCAGGCCAAATGGTATTCCTGAAATAGTTAAAACTGAAATTGTCCAAAAGTAATCGTATTAATACATTGTAACATATTCCTAATAGGCTGAATTATGTTCCTAAAACTTTGGCTTTAAAAATATTAGGTAGGAATTTTGTAATTCGTTAGGCAAACGTTGTTTAAAAACCAATTGAGCATCATTACAATATGTCCATCCTTTATCGCATTTTAAATATACAGTGTAATGTCCAGATCATGAAGAAGGACCATCATGGACAATGATTGCTACTGCTACAAAAGTTCCTCCTGATATTGATAGTTGACGTGCTACAAAATGTTTTATTAAAGTTTCCAATTTTCTTCCATCAGCTGTACAACATTGTATCATTAAAATTATATATTGTCCATATCTTCGTATAAATATGGTTGATAACATTTCAGATTTGCATTGGCTACACCATGTTTTGATTTGATGCTCTAACTAGTTTGTTGAAAGACACTGATTTACAGTCTGGTAATGTCAAATATATAAATCTTTCAGTGTCTATGTTAGTTCTAGATGTAAACATACAATTTTCACATTGATGTTCCCATTCATAATGAAGGCCAAAAAGATTTTCAATTTCTTTTCCTTCATTTTCCAATACTGCAAGCATATACATTACAAAATCCTGAGCATCTTGATATCTTGATATTCTGCGTAAATTGTGTAGAACCTATATCCAAAAGATTATGAATATCAGAAACGCTTTGCATTTTACTTTTATCAGTTCTCAATTTTTCATAAATACAATGGAACAAGGAACAACATATTTTTTCCTGATTCTCCATAATTTGCTGTTGCAAACTTTCTAGAAAAAAAACAACATTGACCACTACATTAGCATAGCAGTTGATACCTGAACTATTTTCAAACTGATAACCAATAGTGTCCTTTTTGTTTTTGCTTGCAATCTCAACATTATCTTGATTGTTTTCCTTCTCTATAACTTCACCACAGATATTCTCATATCTTCTTTTTTGACCAGCCACACACTTTTCAAACACAAGATATTGACCTAAATTGGGAGCATACGCTCTTCTTAACCTGTTATACTCTTTTACACAGTTTGCATCTGCAGTAATCTTTGTCTCATCAAAATCAATAAAAAAACAGATAAAGTTCTGACTCGGGACAAAGCAACATATGCCATACCCTCTTTAAACACGGTACTTCCAATGTTCACCAAAGCACTGTCTATACTTAATCCTTGAGACTTATGAATAGTCACCTCATATGCCAGAGAAAGTGGAAACTGTTTTCTACGGACATATAAATCTTTAACAAGCAAAAAACTAACTGAACAACGACCAATTCATTTTACTTCTTCAATTTGATCAAATTTGATTTTTAAAAATTAAATTCCATCTCTATTTTGATAATAAACAAAATCAACAACTTTACCCATTGCTCCATTTACTAAACCTTTTTCTACATCCAAATTACCCCTTAAAAGTACCCGACAGTTTGCCATGCATATAGATTCTTTTTTAAACCAGCAGTTTAAGATATCGATTTTTCTAAAGAATCCAATTTTGTTTTCATTTTTTCCGTCAAAACAATAGTGATTCCTTCATGTTCTATTTAATCAATGGCTCCCATTTTTGTTATTTCTTCATTTTCTAGGTTGAAAAGTTGTTCGTTGAATATAGAACACTTGCGCAGTGTTGGCATTAAGTAGATTATACATTTATTTTCTGCCATTTTCATATATATATTCTCAGGAACTATATTTTCATTTGGAAAGAAATTTGAAAGTAGTCGACTTTGCAAAGCTTGTTTGCCATGTTCTGTCAGTACTCCAATTCTTATATTTTGAAGAATAGTTCCATCATCAACATCATTTGCCTGTTGCATGTTTGTAATGAGTTCTTTGTATTCAAAGCATGACCAAATATTAACATTTCCAACACTTCCCAAAGAGTTTCTGGTTTCTTCATGCACAAGTGTTTTAAATACTGGTTGTCATTTTACGGGAGTAAGTTGCAGTAGATCTCCAAAAAACTATGACATGTTTTCCTCCAAATAAGACATCGTACTCTGTTTTAAGAATTTGTTGCATTCTTAAATGCTTTAAACCAAGCATTAAGTTTGAGACCATGCTTACCTCATCAATAATTAGAAGTTTCATTTTATTTAGCCATCTTTAAACTTCATAACAAGCTTCTCCAGATAGCTTGTGATATTCCAATTTGTTTTCATGCTCTACAGGTAGCATAAGTAAACAATGCAATGTAATTCCTTTAATGTTGTCTGCTGCCAACCCAGTTGGAGCAGTAACAACACAAGATAAATGTGAATCAGTTATTTTCTGTAGATAACTGGTCAAAACTTTAATTAAGAAACGTTTTCCTGTTCCAGCTTGACCACTGACATACATTCGGATAAGTTGAAATGAAGAAATCCATGGTCAATCTGTTGTCTCACTTGGTGATATATTTCTTTCTGTTCAACATTTAGTTGTTCTTCCAAATTACCTAAGTCCATAATATCTTCTTGAGTTTGATGCATTGCTATTTCCACTTCATTCATGGCGATTGCCGCATCATTTTCAAGAATTGGTTGTCCAAGAGGATCCTGACTCAGTGGAGCAGAACTTTGACTGTCTTGAGAACAGTCGCTAGCAATCTCAGCTGCAATAGTAGCTTCTTGATCAATTTCATCGTTCAACATTTTCAGATAATTTGCAAAAACAGTACATTCTATGGTATCTTTACAAGCATTGAAGGAATCATTCACATTCAAAAGTACTTTATTTGTTTTTTTATATAGAAAACCATAAAAGTTCACAGGACAATAAAAATAGCATTCCGAGCTACAGTTAAAAAACAGACAAGACAAAATACAGTATATGGGGAACCCACAATTCATGGTATTAAATGTTCTGCTATTGCACATTGAAAGAGAAGCAAAATGTTAGGTGAATTAGCTCTTAATTGTTCTTACATATCCAGACATTTCCTATACTTCATGGTACATTTTAAAAAATCCGCCACATGGGGTATGATTACTGGGTTCAGCATTTGTAGATAAAGTAATGCAGGCCGTACTTGTACAAAGTTCATCCTTTTTAAAATGGGTTTGAGATAAAAGATCCTAGGGAATTCATAATATTTACAGAAAAACATAAAGTGAAGCCAATCCTGTGGAGACTGGAGGTCGCAGCCACAGGGTGCTAACACCATCCCCTTATGGCATCCCCTAGGAACTGCCAGTAAAAGATGAAGCATATTAAGCCTTTTCAGATAATTTGAAAAAACAGTACATTCTATGGTATCTTTACAAGCATTGAAGGAATCTTCATAGCTTTGAAAATCTTCAAGTAATTCCAAATCTGTACGCCACGGTTTGAACAGTTGCTAAAGTGCCAAATAGTAAAATTCCCTTTTACCAGGAGTATCACAACTCAGTTTTCTGTGATTAATCAAATTTTCTTTCCTTTCTTTCACCAAACATCCTTCAGAACTAATCACTGCATATTTTCCTTCATTGATGTTTTCTGTAGTATTCCGTTTAAAAGTGTAATATTGCAGCACTTCATAGAGACATGTGTTCTCAAGATGATGACTTCTATGTTGATAATATTTATCCAACATGTTTGTTTTGACAATATTTGTACTTTCCGGATCTTTTTCTGCTAAATATTCAATTTCTTGTACAGATTTAAGTACTCGATTTCACGTTGCAGCAAGACGTAGACTCACCCAAATGATTCTTATAGACTTGCAGATGATAACCGATCTGAGCATTTATACGCTCCAATTTCTCAATGGGATAACATCTTCAAACGGAAACTGTACAATTTCTTACTAAGACTCTTCTCGTGAGAAATTTCTTCCCACTTTTCTTTCAATTACCTCTTTTCCGATTTTGTAATGTAGGCTGTCACATACCGGGCAACAGCAATGAAATTATCCACAACGTACTGAATATCCATATTAGCATTTCACATTGAGAGAATAACTGGATTATAATCATTTATGTATTTTGATTCTTCACTTCTTCTAAAATTGTATGTATTTTTGGGAGATTTTCTAGTGATGGTATGTCTCATAGCTGACATAAAAATGTTTACTCTTCCTTTGGATATTACAGGACGTGGAAATCTAAAGCGACATTTGGTATAAAACTTTTCTTTAGACTTGTACTTTCGTCAACAGTATTTTCCACATCGATGACTTTGGCATCGTAAGACTTGTTGTCTCAAGTTGTTTTATTCTGTTCTTTTTGGTGTAGCACATGTGGCATATTCTTCAATAAAAGACAAAACAGTATCATCCAAATCAGTTCTGAATTTAGGTGCATCCTTGATCCATATCAGCATATGTATATGAGGAGCACCTCTAGTTTGATACTCCTTTTTCCAAAAGAAATCTACAACTTCTCCAAGAGGAAGATTCTTTTTATTGCAGATAAAAGACATCATAGCTTCAATTCTATGATTGAAATATCTGCATACACTAACAGGATCCAAAGAGCACAATTCTCCTTGTATTTAATATTTTTTTCTATTCGAATTTGCCTCTCGAAGAAATTCAAGTAAATCATCCCAAGCGTATTCAGCACAGCTTAGGGTAAGGAACCACGTAGGAGTTCCTAAGTTCCTTAGCGTACATTTAAGTTCTCCATGACGACGGTACCAATACTCATTAGTACCACGCTGACATGCCATCAAATTAATCAGCTGAGATTCTAAATGATCATCTCTCTGATGTACTTTATCCATAAATTCCTTTGCTGAAACATTTTGAAGATGTACTCCTGTTTTCAATATGTGGTTAACTGCATATGAAAGTCCAGACAAGTCACTCTCAAACACAGATGAAATATATATGGGATACATTGTCAAAATATTCGGTCTTCTGCATACAATCTTGTTGTCCGTTATTCAGATGCAGGAATCTGCACTGATCGTTCATCATATCGTCCACCTTTTCCTGTTGCAAACGATGGTGGAAAACAACAAGCTTCCAAACTTTTTTCCCATACACTCATGGGATTTCCCTTTGCTTTTTTCATTTGGAATAATTTAATAGTATTCCCCATTACTTCGTTTGAATGAAGTGTATGTACACTATAATGTTCCTAGATTTCTTCACTTTTGGAATGCATAAGAAATGACTGGCTTCTAATACTAGTAAAACTTGACAACAAGATACGTTTTTAAGCAGATATGTGTCAGTAAATACATGAAGTAACCAAATGCTTCTCTCACAATGGTTGCCCAAATGCACACAGACTCACAGTGTGATTCTAGACAAGCAACACTATTCCTTGGACTTGCAAAACAGACTCACTAGTCAGGAAGGGGTCAGGTGACTGCACACATTATACATATTTCACTACTGCACTCTAATGTGAATACCTGACTCATTCTGCAAATGCATAAGCAATGACTGGCTTCTCATGCTACTAAAACCTGACAACAGAATAGGTTTTTAAACAGTTATGTGGCAGCAAAGACATGAAGTAACCAAATGCTTTTCTCACAATGGTTGCCCAAATGCACACAGACTCACAGTGTGATTCTAGACAAGCAAGACTATTCCCTGGACTTTAGCAGGAGAAACACATTAGTCTTATTAAAAACAATGGCACCACATACAATCCCTCACAAATTAATAACTCACCTTTCAAATTGATTTGTAGATTAAGAAGTATGTCAGTCACACACCAAATTTTCTTATCCAGAATGTCTGTAGTGCACTGCTCTTAGCAAAACCAAAAAAATGGCAAACTGTCCCTCTCATTCTGCACACATATACAAGTAAATGTCAAATCACATTGCTTCCCACATTAATTCAAAAGCTAACTCACATTTTTATTGGTTACACATTTCAACCCTTTCCAGTTGAAATAACTTTAAACCCTACCCCCATTCTGCTAACTACCATAGTAACAGTTCATGGAACACTCAACTGAACACACAGGTCACAAGTTCAGCACACAATGTTGCAAATCCAAACAGCAAGTGTGCTTGAATTTTCAAAATATCAGCTTATCCTATGTAATGTTCCTTTCAAACAGTTTTTTTAACCAATAAGAAACATGCTTTTAAAACACAGAAACATGCACCCTACTTTTCAGTTTATAACGTTCTCAAACAGCCAATCATTTCTCTTCTTTCTTCAAAACAGCATCTTATCCACTATTTTACAAATTGTTTAGTTTTCAAACTGCCCATTGTACATACAGACACCTTCTGAGTGCATCCAGACCTCCCTTCAAAATGCTTATAGTGTGGATTGTGGGACACAGCTATATTTTCTGGAGCCAAAGTATGCAGAAAACAGATGTATTGATAAATACCTAGCTTTGCCAAATGTAGACATTAAATGGACTGGACAGAGAGGATTAAAGTGGCTCCAATTGATGCCATTGATTAAATCCTTTTTGCATCCCCAACACCCTAACCTCATAATTGTGCACTGTGGTCGCAATGACCTAGGCACTTTGACTGGGGTAGGTCTGGAAATGCTTATGAAGAACACCTTTGGAGAATTGATGTCACTTTTCCCCCAAACTACCTTTGTCTATTCTAACATATGCCAAAGACAGAAATGGAACTGGTCCAATCAATGTTGTCCACAGATTGAGAAAGCTAGGAAACATGTCAATAAAGCTGTTTCTGCGTATCTCCGAGATTATAGGATGGGGTCCATTTACCACAACAATCTGTGTTTCAATATGGATGGTATCTGTAGGAGAGATGGCGTACATTTTACAGATGAGGGTAACAGAGTCTTCCTCATGAACTTTAGACTCTGCATAGGTACTTACTTAGAGGTACCAAAATCTCTCAATAAACACAAGGGCTCGTTTTAGAGCCGCCTAAGATCTAAACACATAAACTTGATGTACTTTTAAAGCATATTAGATTTCTTTTTTGCTTGGAGACGCGCACCCACCGCATTTTGGAGTCGCGCACCCAATGTGTTCATACCAGCCGGCCGCCCTGGGAGTTGCTCAGCCAACGTGTTCACACCTGGGGGCCACGCTGAGCGCCGTGCTGGGTGCGCGACTCCTAATTTTACCGTAATTTTCTTTTTAGCACCTACCTCTAATTTCTATTCCCCCTGGGGACCCCATCCCCGGGGCCTATATACAATGTTGGGGACCGTGGGGGAGCCACAATGCCCCCACGGTTCTGACGGCTCCCCGCATCCTTCGGGAGCCGGCATTGCTTTTCCACATGGGGAGCTGCTAACATGCATCTCCCCGTGTGGAAAAGCAATCTAGTTTGTATTTCGAAAGAGAGACCAAGAGATCCAAACCAAGTTTTCTAAGGCAGGGCGGGAGCCACGAGGCTCCCACCCTGCCATAGCAAACAGCAGTGTCCCAGGGGTGGGCACCCTGGGACACTGCAGGAGGCGGTCCCCTGGGCCCTTGAGGGCTCCAGGAGGGGGCCGCGCGGCCCCCTCCCACAATGTACAAAGCCCCAGGGGGTGGTGGTCCCCGGGGCTTGGGTGGCCTTTGAGCCTCCCACCCATTTACTTGAAAGCCCCAGGGGTGGCGGTCCCCAGGGCTGAGGGTGGCCTTTGAGCCCCCCACCCATGTATTTTGCTGGGGGGGGCATTTGAGCCCCCCACCCATTTATTTTGTAGCCCCGAGGGTGGCGGTCCCCGAGGCTGGGGGTCCCCTCTGGGCTCCCCATTACATTAAATATTTTTTCCCCCAGGATTTGGCCCCCCTGGGGCTAATTATTAAAGAAGCGCTGGAGCCTGCACTTCGTTTTTTTTTTCACTGCTGCGCAGATTTTGCCATTAAAAAACCCCAAAAAAAACATTTTTGGGGGCCCTGGGGGTCCTTGTGGGACCCCCCTAAGCAGGTCTAGGGGGTCAGGGTGTTTCTACCCTGCCCCCTTTTACATTTTGCGCACTCGTTGCACTGATTTCTTGTGCTTCAGTTCTACCGAGGCACATAATGGCTGCCAACACTTCCTGGTTTGGAGTGTTGACAGCCAGTTGACAGCCAATTAGCATGCAGCTCATAATCGGGAGGGTGCGCACAGGGTGCGCGGGTCCACCGCGGCCATAGATATTTATGTGATTTTACTTTTGATTTTCTCAGCAACTACTGAACAGATTTACGCCATTTAACACCAAGCATTTACAATGCAACGGTTTCGCCTTTGAAAAAGTTAGAGCTATTGGCATTGTAAATGACAACATTTTTATTTATGTGTTGGTTTTCAAAACAGATAAATAAATGGCACTGTCATTTACAATGCCAATAGCTTAATCTCTCGCAAATGCCACACACAAACACACAGACCCACAGAGTCCCACACACATACATACCTGCAGAGCCACACGCAGAGCCACACACACACACACACACACAGCCACACACACACATACACAGAGCCACAGACACACACAGCCCCCCCTCCCCCCATTGGGATGCACCCTCCAGGGCCAGCATGGACGGGAAGTCCTTGCAGTTTGCATAAAATGGAAAAACGGTGATGTTTCAATTTTCCTAAAAGCAGTGCAATTACCACTCTTTCACCACACACTGTGTTACTCTGGCTGGAATTATGCCCGAAAGGCATATTATAAATCAGTTATCTTACAATCACTTCATTTGTAGGGATCGTTTTAAGCATGTTCTTATGTGAGGGTGTTGGTTATTGTGAACATCATACTTTGAAGCCTTGAATTTGCATCACAAATATTGCAGAGACCCCAGTTTCATTTGTACAAATAAAAGTCCTAGGGCCAGAGGTCTGCCACTGCAGCTGGCATTAACCACAGCTCCTCCAAATGCCAGTGTCTGTATTACTGTGGCAGCATTACTTACAGAAGCTGACATTTTGCACAATTCCAGGTCGCCCCGAGCTTTAGGAAAGGCCCCAAAGTGCTATTTCTATTTATGTTTTTATAGTACATAGCATTGGTTTGCTAAAAAATAGAGAGACAGCGTCGCCTTGTGGTTTACTGTTCTAAATAATTGTCGGTGTTTACAAACAAGCAACGGTGCCAATCATTGGCAAACACTGGCACTAATTAACCAATGGCAGTGGCTCAAAACACGTCAGAGGATCCTAGAGCAACCTGTTGCATCCACCGCCACCAGTCGCTACTACCTCTAGTCTAAAGGACTGCTGCTGCTGGAGCAACTCCCTGCTGCTGCCATCCCAGCCAAATGCTACAGGTGGAGCAACCCAGAAATCAACAGCAGTGTCATAGCGTCATAGTAATCAGACGAAGATGTGAACCCGTTACACACAAATAAATCATGCACATATCATCAACCAATAAACAACAAAAGACACAAATGAATTTGCTATTGGCTTGGAAAGTGTTTTTTAGCCATATGAAGCTGTGTGGGTGCTGTGCAGCATGTGTGAAAATTTGGAGAAAGAAATGTCATGACACAGCCAGCACTGGCTGCATCATATTGTTTTGTTTCTGGTGGGAAGGGAGGGGGCAAATAACAGAGCAGCACAAGCAACAATGCTATAGGGAGCATGAGGGACGAGGGGTAGTAACAAGGTGAGTAATGTAATGAGGGGCTTGGGAACGCAACAGGGTGTCTGTGGGGAAGATGGACAGGTAAGCCACAACAACAGGGGAGGGGTCGAAGTTACAAGGCAAGCAACAATAACGAACAGGGAGGCGGGAGGAATAGGGAAAAGCAGCAACAATAGCAAAATGGAAAGGGAGAGGGACGGGAGCAAGCAATAACAATATTGGCAAAGCTAATAGGCACTTAAATTGGCTTTGCAGATTGGGCCGAAAATGCCTGGTCATTTATATTTAAATGAGGGCAAAACCATTCAAATAGACGAGGAAATGTACTCATTCGAGTTCACTGTTGTCATCAGCTACTAAGATCCAGGGCATCTTTAGGTTCTTCTAGGGGTTTCTCGGCTCAGGGGCCGCTTCTAAACCATCACATCTATCTCTCGCAACTGCCTGGCTTTCCTCCCATTGCTGGTTGGCATGGGTCTACCGCTTCCAGGGGTACCACCGTCCGGCGAAGCCGCATCTCTTGTCTGGTGCCAGCCTAACAGGCATTGCTGTAGAGCATATGGACACTCACAAGACACTTTCTTGGCGCTAGATGACAAACGTTTGTTATCAGACTCAATGCTGCTCGTAGTATCGACCTTGAAAGGATGAAAAGCTGAATCAAACCAGCGACCATGGGCTCAATCAGGGATCTTTGTATGGAAACGGAGCCCCCAAAGCTGGCTGCTGACTGCCTTTCTCGCCCTGCTTGCGCCAACCTTTCTTTCTACATGTAAATTCCTTGAGAACCTGTGGCCATTATGTTTACCAGAAATCCGCATCTCGGATGTGTGCAGCGGGCAACCCGTGTTTTAGGGACCGCTCCAGGTACCGCGGGAGATGGGGTGTGACCCGTGAAGCGCTTCTGGCTTCGACAGGAGTGTCCATCATCTGTCTGGTCTTCAGGTATAGCGCTGACTTCTGGTGTCGAGCCTCTAAGTGCGCCTAGATGTTACATAATATAGACAGAGGCACATGGAGAGGAAGCCATTACCTAGAATCACACAATGTGGGTGTATGGGAAAGCCATACCCAGACTGTGCCCTCTGAGACCAAGACTACAATTTGGTCATTAGGGTGTGTTGTACCACAGTTTTGCTTATCCCTCTGGTTGGGGATACCAGTACGGATATTTTAATATTCAGTAGGTAATCAAGTAGTTTGTAGATTGATTTGGGGTCAACATAGGGCGAGGTCTTTCCTTTGTAAAACGAATGTTTTAGCGGTTGCAAACACGCCTAACGGTCAGTTAAAACGTTCATAAATGTACGGGTCAGTGCTCCTTTTATTACTCAAATGTTCAGTAGAAGGGGTTGTATAATTTCAATATCGACGCAGTAAAATGGCATGTTACCACCTGTAAACAGTTACATTTGAATTAGTAAAGAAGCATTGTGTTAAGTTCCTTGGAAACTTGTGCAACACTGAGGGTTATGAATCCCCACAAAGGTTTATTGACCTGGGAGGTACAGCACCAAGGTAGTACTGTCGGAGGGCAGCTCTTCACCAGCTTCTGCCTTCCCAGCATGCTCTGTTCAGCAAGTACCAAGGCATGCTGGGAGAGCTCCACAGTACAGTGGAAGGAGAGAAACCTCAACAGTGTGACGAAGTCAGTAGGCCCCGGTTCGTGTGGTGGATTTTGGGCCCTAAGGAAAGAGAACATTAAAGGAGTGATAATATATATTCCTTCAACTTTCTTTCAAAGGGAGCAGGGCATAGAAACGTCGTCAGAGCAGAATCTAACCCGGGAGTCGTAGTTTCGTTGGATCACGAATTTAGAGAAGGAATTCTTCACAAATGTATCCACCCAACTGTACCCATGTAAAGTGTGACAGACCGTGATGCACAGCAGTGAGGCGTGGCGCACCATGAGTGTTTCATCCTTATGAAGAGTGCAGTATAGATTATCCGGAGCCAGAAGGGAAATCCCAGACCGTGCAGAGCATAGAAGTAGAATGTACGCACTAACACAAAGTACTTTCTATGACCAGTGTGTGGTCACAGTATATTAACAGCAGAAGGCATTACAGTGAGGCGCAGTTGCGGAGCTGAGTGTTTTCTATACAGTAGAATTTTTAGGTTATAAACTGAGGTGCTTTGGGAAAGCTCTGAGGGAACTGATTATACGTATAAACGATGTTACTGAAGTGAAGCACCTCAGGAGACCTTTTTATGCCCTATGTGATGCTTATAGTGAAATGAGGCATTATTTATGTGACGTGCATTGACAAAGCAGTGTTAGAATGACCACTCTAAAAAAAAGAGTTTTTATATAGCGCGAACTCGACCCGAAGGTTATGGAGCGCTTTACATGAGCACCAGTTACGTTACACATTATATAACTAGTAGAAAACACCAGTGGACATTGCACGAGAGAGCCACGCTCCGTGTGAGAAATATTGGTATAACTATAGTAATACGCAGTGAAGTGAGGTGCATTGGCGGAGCAGCCTGCGATCCGGGTTTTGCAGCAGCAAAATGTACTATTTTCAGTTGCGTTGTCAGAGACAGGGGAGGTCGGGGGGCATGTCGGGTATTGGAGGAAAGGGGTTATGATGGCTGGAGTGTTGGGAGACAGCTGCCTGCCTGCCTGCCTCTCTCGAGCCCATCCTGGACGTCGCTGACCTTACAGATTAATTTTATTACTAGACATTGGGTCAACGAAGTAATACTCGGCCATTAGACTGAAAACTGAAGCAAATAGAATAGTCTAGGACACCAGTGATTTAATAGTTTACGTTTTTGCCAGTGAGGATACTAGAACGTGTAACGTTTTAGCTGAGCCGAGTCTTAAGAAAACAAGTAAAGGCACGGACACTGGGAGGGGGGCGGGAAAGGCACAGACAGCGGGAGGGGTAGGGGGACGGGAAAGGCAAGAAAAAGCACTCACCTGGACTTTTTCCGGCGGCGGTCGCCGCGGAATGGCCAAAACAAACCTGGAAGACAAAAAAACAAACCCCGCCCACGGCCGCATGACGTTGCGGAGGGAAGAAATCGGGGGAACGCCCACGAATCTGGTCCGGCCATGACGGACAGATCTCTGTTCCAATGGCTAGCTTCCATTTATGGAGCTAGCCAATGGAACAGAGGGGCGGATTCCCAAGCCACTATTATTCTCATTAGGTTTTCGCCTGCGCCGAAAAGCTGCGCAGAGCGCAGCTTTCGACGAGGCGAAACCTAAAAAGGCACGTGTCTGAACCAAGGGCTACCTCTTTGCCAAATTTTGTGTCATTCCGTTCAGCAGTTTGAGCTGTAGCTGTGGCTAAAGGTTCCTATGGAAAATTGCATGGGGAAACGTTTTGGGACCCCCTTGTTTCTCAGCCCCTGCTTGATGAATCACCCCAAACTTTCAGGATAGGAGCGGACCGGAGCGCCCCACGAGTTTTGAAGATTTTGCGAAGATTTGTCAACCGGCGCCAAAGTTATTGCAAATAGAATGTTGCGTATTTCCTATGGAAAATAGGTCCTAACTATAACTAACTACTGGCGACTGCCAGTAGGTTATATATATATATATATATATATACTAGACATTGAGTCAACGAAGTAATACTCGGCCATTAGACTGAAAACTGAAGCAAATAGAATAGTCTAGGACACCAGTGATTTAATAGTTTACGTTTTTGCCAGTGAGGATACTAGAACGTGTAACGTTTTAGCTGAGCCGAGTCTTAAGAAAACAAGTAAAGGCACGGACACCGGGAGGGGGGCGGGAAAGGCACAGACAGCGGGAGGCGTAGGCGGACAGGAAAGGCAAGAAAAAGCACTCACCTGGACTTTTTCCGGCGGCGGTCGGCCGCGGAATGGCCAAAACAAACCTGGAAGACAAAAAAACAAACCCCGCCCACGGCCGCATGACGTTGCGGAGGGAAGAAATCGGGGGAACGCCCACGAATCTGGTCCGGCCATGACGGACAGATCTCTGTTCCAATGGCTTGCTTCCATTTATGGAGCTAGCCAATGGAACAGAGGGGCGGATTCCCAAGCCACTATTATTCTCATTAGGTTTTCGCCTGCGCCGAAAAGCTGCGCAGAGCGCAGCTTTCGACGAGGCGAAACCTAAAAAGGCACGTGTCTGAACCAAGGGCTACCTCTTTGCCAAATTTGGTGTCATTCCGTTCAGCAGTTTGAGCTGTAGCTGCGGCTAAAGGTTCTCATGGAAAATTGCATGGGGAAACGTTTTGGGACCCCCTTGTTTCTCAGCCCCTGCTTGATGAATCACCCCAAACTTTCAGGATAGGAGCGGACCGGAGCGCCCCACAAGTTTTGAAGACTTTGCGAAGATTTGTCAAGCGGCGCCAAAGTTATTGCAAATAGAATGTTGCGTATTTCCTATGGAAAATAGGTCCTAACTATAACTAACTACTGGCGACTGCCAGTAGGTTATATGTATATATATATATATATATATATATATATATATATATATATTGATTACCAGTCCACACCAATCACGGAAGGCACTGACACCGTGAATTTCTACTCAAGAAATAAGTTTATTCCATCATGCTGCAAAAGACGCGTTTCGGCGGAAGCCTCCGCCTTGCTCACTTCATCTACCAAATGTGACGCTGACATTTATATATGTTCCAACACATTTCAACAACACTATGGTGTGACTGGTTGTTCATCACCATAGTAACCATGAGTCATGACATTGGCGAGGATGGACATAGAAGAGTTAAAGGCACTCCTCGAGTGCATGTCACATTAGCCACTTCTGACGTTGTAAAACACTCCTTCCATCAATCATTATAGTGAAGTTACGTTGTTACATTGTATCAGCAAGGTAATAATCTAAGCAAAGTTATAAGTATACCGATTTATTACAATTTTGACTCATTGCAGAAACGGCATTATCGTGCTTGTGTTCAACCGTGAGTAATTCATTATCAGGCTAGTAACCATTCACAATTATATTTCATTGGAAAAATGCACAGAGTAATGTTGCAATCTTATACTCAGTAGTAAATAAAGAGTAATACGCAAATAAAATGCAGCGAATAACAAATATCCTAATCCATAGTTAATGGATTCAGGGCTGTGTGTGAGTGCGAACCACTTCATTATATAGAGCGCTCGCACCGCTAGTTCCGTGTGCCAAGGAGATTACATAGTACTTGATTTATAGATACATTTCATTACAATGAGTGTTTACAAGTTAAATGGAACTAGACTTTAATCGAATTGGTTGAGCCCACTTAAGACCGAGCCTCATCTCCAAGTGGAGTAAAGTAGTTGTCATTTTAGTTTAAACAGAATAGGCTCAAGTGCCTCATTGTGAACCCAAATTGATGCCTATCTGCATTCTTACCTTGCCTTTATTGTATCTCTCTGTGCATCTAGAGGGTATGATCTGTCACGTCTCTTGAAGTGATAATGTGTTGGATAACTTGTGCAATAAAAGAAATTTAAGCAAAAAGAAAGTATTTACATTAGTGAAGTTGCAGATGTATTAAAGGAGTTGTTCTCAGTTAAGGAAAAGGGCTACGCTGGACTATAAGTGGACTGTTAACGCATCGTCCAAGTTTAATCTATTCAGGATTTTAGAATCTAGTAAGATAATATACCTAGATTCCAGGCGTCTTAGGGCCAACCTGCGGTTACCCCCTCTGGGGTTCTTTGGGACACTGTCGATTACAAAATAGGAGAGATGTTTTATGTTACCTTCATGTAACTTATTTATGTGCCTGGCCACTGGGTATGTTTGATCATCATTGTTTATGGCTCGCAAATGCTGTAGGATTCTGATGTGGGCCTGATGAACGGTGCTTCCTACATAGCGCTTACCACAACTGCAAACAAGTACCTAGACAGCATACTCTGTCTTACAAGAGTATCCGCCTCTGATCATGTAGGGTTTGTTTCTAAAAGGTACTATCACCTCTTTGGTATTGATACCTTGTTTGCACGCTTTACATTTAGCGCATTTTTTGAAGCCTTTCTGTGTCGGTGGCCATGCAACATTCTTGACCACAGCCGGTGCATTACAAACCAATTGGCTTCGCATCGACTTCGCCTTCCTGAATGTAATTGAAGGTGTGTTACCATTCAATTGTCCTATTACAGGGTCATTGCGTATTAGTGGCCAGTGTTTTTGCAAGATTCTCCTCACATGGTTGTGGTATGTATTGTATCCCGTTATCATTCTTGGAATGTTAGCAGTGGACTTCGATTGACTATCTTTATTTGCCTCTTTAGTTGCAAATAAAAGATCCTTTCTGTTTTTGTTTTTACATTTCTGTTCTGCCTTAACCAAGATAGATGTCTTGTACCCTCTTTTGCCCAGCCTCTCAAAAAGATTGGCTTTCGCCATGTCCGTGCCTGCTGAAGTGCTGCAATTACGGGTCATACGCAGACACTCCGCATAAGGGATCGATTCCTTAAGTTTTACCGGGTGAAAACTTTGTGCATGAAGCACTGCATTTCCCGCCGTTGGTTTCCTGTATGTTCTGGTTTGTATCTTGTTCTGCTCTACATACAATTCTAAATCAAGGAATTGGATTGTCTCTGTGCTTGTGGAACATGTAAACTTAAAATTGAGCGCATTGTCATTTATTTCTGTGGCGAAAGCTTCAGCACTCTCGACTGACCCTTTCCATAAGATGAAAATATCATCTATATAACGTTTGTAGAGTATAACGTGTTCTTTCATGTTGGTTGCCTGCGTGGTTGCCAGTACTTGCTCCTCCCACTAGCCCATATGTAAATTAGCATAACTGGGGGAGAAGCAAGTACCCATAGCCGAACCTTGTAGTTGTTTATAATGCAGTTTGTCAAAAAGGAATGTGTTGTTATTTAAACACCACTCCACCATTTGTAATAACATCAAAGTGTGTTGGTACAGTGAAATCGGTCTCTTGTTGAGGTAATGTTGTAAAGCTTTCAACCCATCAGTATGTCGAATACTCGTATATAAAGACTGCACATCCAAAGTTATAAATACATATTCCTAATTCCAGTCAAAATCATACAATTTTCTAAGGAAATCCCCACTGTCCTGTACATAGGCCGGTAAGTCTTTGACATAGGGTTGTAGGAAGTGGTCCACATATATACTAGTGTTTTCAAACAATCCGCCAATGGCCGAGATTATTGGTCTCCCTGGAGGTCGGATAGGATTTTTATGCACCTTTGGTATCAAATACAATTGGGGCATGGTAGGATAATCATTTAAAAAAAAAAATCAAATTCTTGCTTATTAATCAAGCCCATGCCTTTCCACCTGTATAGTTCTGCATGATACCGTTCTTGGATTCCAACAATCAAGGTGGGGCTCACTCTGCAATAACATTCGTGATCATGTAATTGAGACATTGCTTCCTCGTTATACATCTTAAGAGGCCACAGCACAATGTTCCCACCCTTATCTGACCATCTCACCACAATGTCAGCTCTGGCTTCGATTTTTAATATCAGTGCATTGTATTCTTGTCTCTGATTGTGATTTTTGGTACAAAAGGTTCTCGTGCTCACTAGTGATAACTCTTTTAGTTCCTTTATTACATTTTCTGAAAATAGATCAAGGCCATCTTTCAGCAAAATAGGCATAAACACAGATTTGGGTTTAAAATGAGTTTTAACCGTCTGATATGTGTTCAAGTTTGCTTGGTCCGCTATTTCCCCTGGAGTCAACTGGCTTGATGATTCATCATACTCCAGTGCATTCATGTCACCTAGAGTTGCCATGTCGGCAATAGATAATATGTTGTCAATTTCAGATCCGGTCATTTTGCCAGAGATTTTTCTAGTACAGTTCCAGAAATGTTTTTGTAACTTTAATTTACGTATGAACCGAAACAGGTCTATTCTCGTTTGAGCATAATCAAAGTTTGTTGCAGTGCAATATGTTAGCCCCAAGGATAGAATTTTAGTTTCTTGTGTAGTTAGCTCCAAATCGGTTAGATTAATAACCGTATTGTCCAAATTTCTGTTCTGTTCGTCATCCATTATCGTTTCTTGTTCTTTCTGTAATGTGACTCCGCTTGCTTTGCGGCTCCGTTTGCCCCAGCGTCTGTCCTTTCTTCGTCTGTTTTTTTATTTTTGTCTTGTTTTGATTTGCCTTTGTTCCAGTCCTGTCGCGTTATCCGTGGTCGTAAGGATTGTAGGCGCTGTAAACGAAAAAAAAGCTAGTTCTTGTGCTGGATTGGGGATCGATCCCATTGCACCCAATGAACTGTTACTGTCTGAATCAGAGTCCACTGATGTACTTAACTCCGTCCCACTTGTGGCGGGTGTTACATCTAACCCTCTTGCTGTGGCCGATAGTTGTTGTCTTTTAATATTATCGAATTTTCTGGCGAAGGTGTAAATTCGCCCATTAATATAGTCATTACGATCTCTTTGGAACTTTATGGCCTTGCGTTCTTTAATTTCTTCATCGTATTTCAAAAGTCTCTTTTTTATTTCCTTGAGCGTAGTGGCTATTTCATCCTTGTTTTCCCTGGTGTCTAGATCTTTCAAAATTTCTTCAATTCTAGATATCAGCTTGTCCCGGTCACTGGCTGCATACTTGATTAATATTTTAAGCCCATCTTGTGACCACTGGGCATTATTGTCAGCCCATTCTTGCAGCATTGCCTGGTCCGGATTTTCATATGTTGGTGCCACTAATATTCTGAGTCCTCGCGGGACCCTGCCTACATCGAGATATCGTTGAAGGGACTTGATTTCCCACCATTTGGCCACTTCTTTTTTACGCGATTTCTCTAATTCCGCACACAGGTTTTTTGTACTGTTGTCTTTGTCAGTTATTACTGTTGTAGCCGATTTCTTGCCCTTAGCAGACATGCCTGTATCTGCATATATATATATATACACATATACATATACATTTACACGTTGTTTCATTTGATATCTGGGAAAGCCGTTCTGTCAGAGATTGTGGCACAAATAAAACCCCACGCTTAATTCTGAAAACTGTCTTTTGAGGTGCCTCATTTTATGAGAGTGAAACCCCTTTCCAGGTGTTTTCTTGCTTCGCCCTGTGTAAACCTCCGTGTGGGAGTTTCTATATTTCTATTATTTGGGTGGACAAAGCAGGACAATCATTCACGTTTAAAATGGGTTCTTACGCAATTGTTATTGACTATGTTTTACTCGATATAAGGCTTTGGCCATTATTGAAAGATGTGATGGTCGCCACTAACACTGATAGTGATCATAACCTGCTGGTTACAACTCTAATTGGAGATGCCCTTAAAGGAGCCTTGGCCACTTAGCATAATGTGGTTCTAGAACCTATTTTAGTCAATAATTATAGGATGGTTTCCAGGCCTCAAGTAATGTCAAATTACACGTTGATCTGTGGTTTGTGTTCTTTCTGTCCGATTACGAGGAAAATCTTGCTTCTACTGTGTCAATTTTAGATATCCATGTACGCCTTTTTAACAAACTACAGTGCACTTTCTATTTAAAAAAACACCCACATATAGGCAACTCATGTTAGGGATCCCACATGGTATAATCTAGAGTGCAAGTTGACTAAAAGGGTGCTGAAAAAGGCTGTTAAAGGGCATAGACACACAGATATTATTGAAATCACCATCTAAATCAAAACATCACTTGTTAAAGCCAAGTGCAATTGGGAGGAAAATAACTGGCAGGATCTGCTGCAGGCTATTAAAACAAATAGCAGCAGCTCCTTCTGGCACATAATCTCGCATGAGAGCACATACAGTGTGACCACCCACCACCACGATATCCAGCCGTTGAAGTGGGTAGACTACGTCTCTGTATTATATGCCCATGAATCATCTAATATCCAACCTCTCTACATTAGACCTAAAATCCCTATTGAAGATGTACTAAATTCAACCCATGGGAAGACCATTGAGGATTGAGGCACTTTTCTTTTAGTCTAGAGGATACTCTCTCTGCTATCAATAGACTCAGTTCAGCAAAAGCTCCCGGGCCAGATCGATTTACAGGTGACATGTATAAATCTGAACCACAGATGTGGGCTAGTTATGTTAATCTCTTATCCACATGTAATAGCTCCTGGAGGAGAAATCTGAGACACCTGGAAGGGGGCAGAACTAATTCCAGTTTTTAAGAAGGGTGACACTTGTAGTCCATCCAATTATAGGCCCCTTAAGCCTAATAGACAACCCACAGAAAGTTTTCTCAAGACAAATTCTTCATAAACTGTAAAACGGGATAGATAATGAACAGGTCTTGTCCCCACTCCAAGTGGGCTTTCAAGCTAAAACAAGTACCACTGACCAAGTCTTTAGGTTTGCACTCATATATTGGAAATACGTAATGCTTAGCAACCAAAGATTTTACTTGGTCTTCATTGAATTGCGGGCTGCATTTGACCTGGTCCTCCGTGAGAATCTCTGGAGAGTGCTCATAAAAATGGGAGTCCAACATTTGCCTGAACACTTTCATTGTCAGATTACATGAAAATAACTATGCTCAGGTCCATTGGGGTAGTGGGGGTGAACTGACTACCCACATTTCCATTCTTCGCAGGGTTCTTCAGGGGTGAATCATTGCCCTTACCCTGTTTATCCTGTATATCATTGATGTGGTGAAGGCACAGATGACATGCACAAATGATTCTCCTGTTTCAAATTGGAAAAACATCCCTTTACTCCTTTTTGCAGATGATTAATTTCTCATTTCCAAAACGCCTATGGGTCTTTAAAAGCTGATTGATAAGTTTCTGGAATTCTGCATGGCAAGGAATCGAGAACTACATTTGACAAAAACAAAATATATGGGGTTTGGTAAAGGCACAGCTAAAAGTAGCACTGTACAAATAGCCAGCTAACTCCTTGAAAGGGTTTTCTGTTTTGATCACTTAGGAGTCAAACTGTCTGACAAGTTTAAATCTGAACATCAAATTAATAAAAGTTCCCTTTTAACAGTCCATAGAGCAAATGCCGTACTCCGACTGTACAAGAGGACATATTCCTGTTCAATCTCTACAGCCCTTGAGGCATATCATGCCAGCGCCCAAAGTACAGCACTTTTTGAAGCTGAAGCTGAAGCTGAAGTTTGGGGTTCTACTGACACCCAAAAGTTGGACGTAGCTGAGAATAATTTCATTAGATCACTTATCTCTGTTCCAACCAGCACCCCTCTTATCCCACTCTGCCTTGACTTAAGTATAAATGCATTTTGAAAGTGGCACAACTGAAGACTTTAACATACTGGATTTGCATTTGGTCAAATTTAAGATATTCATTGACACCATCAAACCACCCCTCAAAAAAAGCTTATACTTGAGGTTTTTGTAGGTAGCCTGCCCTTGAAGGCATTTAGCAGTAAGTGGAAAAAAGACCAGGCCTCCGACATGTGCCCAGCCTGCAATTCCTCGCCTGAAACAGATGAACAAATGTTGTTCTTTTGTCCGAGGTACCGCAGTGCATGGCGAAAGTGGATACGCCTGGTGTGCTTGAAACTGGGGATCACCCACTATTCTGTTGCCCAGCAAAACCTAAAAACTGATACTTCTGGCCCAATTGTATTCTCGGTCAGTCGCTTCCTACTAAAAATTTGGTTCAAACAAGTGAAATTCTTGACTTAACTACATTGTCAATTAGTGGTATATAAAAGATCACATCACCCATTTTAACTCTTACTTTTCTTAGCCATATTGTTGATAGCAGCCTGTCTCAAATGCATGTCATAGTGGTGGTGAATATACTTTTTTTGAACTACCTGACTCATTTGAACAATTACTTTGCACTGGTTGTTAAGATCTTTTTAAATGTGTAAAACTAGGATGTAATCAAATTTGTAGATATTTGCACTTTACCAATTTTCGTACTGTGCGTGTCATATCGCTCATTCAGTTTGAACCCTCTGGGATCCGTTGATCTCCTAATACTTTCTCATTTTATGAATTTTGCATTTTACTTGGTTTTGCCATGATCCAGTTTTTACCAACTGTTTAATATGATTTTAAATTTTCTGAGTATTATTCTGTATTTGTGCACTGAATGTAGCATTTTTCTGTTTTGTTCTATTCAGTGGCTATCTTCTGCAATGCCCTATGTAATGAATATTGAAACTTAAAGGTTCCCAGGGAATCATTAATGCCTGTCTCATGAATGTAAGATCTATGAGGAAGCATTTTAATGACATAACAGACTTGATTACGGATAATCAGTTAGACCTCCTATTCATTACGGAGACCTGGCTTGATACATTTTCCAATCCGATTGTTGCATTGGCTACCCCGAGGGGTTATAAAATTCATCGATTGGACCGCCCAGTTGGTAGAGGCGGGGGTTTGGCCATCCTATACATAGACTGTTGGGCTCTGCATAGCGAAACCTCCTCCTTGTGGGGGGGCTGTTAGGCTCTTGACTTTAGCCTGCAATTATCTCCGCATTTCACTTTAGGGGGTTCTTTACTATATAGACCTCCGGGGCCAGCTAAGGCGTTTCTGGATTCTTTTGGGGATGCTTTGGCAGATAGATCACTACGCTTTACGAGTTACTTGCTCTTGGGATATTTTAATTTGCATCTGGATGCCACAGACTTGGCGGAATCGGCCGCTTTTCTTGAGACTCTTCAGATGGCCCAGTTCTCCCAATGGGTGGAACATTCGACCCACCAAGGGGGGCATATTCTTGATCCCATCTGCGCCAATTTCCAATTTCCAATTTCCCTATATCTATGATGAAGCCTTTACAGGTCAGACCACTTCCCCATATTTTTTTCTTGGGCGGCGCAATGCCCGTTGCGGGCAGCCAGTCACCATCATCCCCCTACTGCTAGGAAACTGGACGCTGGGCAACTCAGCAGCTGTCTAGCGGCAGGGCGGCCTCTCCTTCTGGGCAGCTTGGAAGAGAATGTGACTAGTTTTTCTGATTGGATTTCTGACTCGGTCAGTGCTATTTCCATCCCTGTGCAAAGTAAGCTCAGGAGGGAGTCTCCATCTAAGCCATGGTTTACCTCGGAGTTGAGAACACTGAAACACGCCTGTAAGATTCTTGAAAGAGCCTGGCGTTCCAGTGGCTACTGCCCCATCGCTAAACAAGCACTTAGAGCTAAACAAAAGCTTCATTATTCCTCTATTGGCCTAGCCAAGGGCTGTTATTTTTCAGCTCGTATTGAGCGGGCCAATAATAACTCCAAAGAAATATTTGCCATTGTGCAGAGCTTTGTGGCTCCTAGTGCCTAGGCGGCGGTGATACCATCCTCTGTTACCTGGTGTAGTACCTTGATTAATTTCTTTCAGTATAAAATAGTCGGTATCCAGCAATCTTTTTTGAATGGACCCAAGTCAGTTGTGGCTGCTCCTTTTTTGTTTTTTTTGTTTTTATTTGTCAGCAAAAAGAATAGAAAACAGTACAAAAGCACCATCAATATCAATACATAGATATATACAGAATGGATATAATTACACAAAAAAAGAAGAATTTAATTAAAAAAAAAAATATTCCAATGCTTAGCAAAATACTCATACCATTTTACAAGATCTAGTTCATAAATTATTTTAAATAAAGTTGCCCCAAATTTTCTCAAATTTAATCACAGACCTAGTGCCCCTAGTTCGGGCTATTCCTGCTTCCATGTTGTGTATTTCATTTACCAAAGACCACCATTGCATGATATGTGGTGGCTGTGAGGATATCCAAGCCCGAGCTATCGTAAGTTTAGCACAGGATAGCAAAATAGTAATTAAGGCCTGTTGAGGTAGGATAGTGCTATGTATATCTAAGAGTACAGTTAAAGCTTAAAGTAAAGGTGGCTTTACCAATTTAAGTTTCAAACCTTTATCCACATTTATCCTAAAATCATTCAATAGTGGGCAGGAAAATAGCATGTGTTCTATATTAGCACCCACAATATCACACTTAGGGCATTTGGTACGGTCAGTATATAATGTATTTGAAGACCAGTTGAGAATCACTTCCGGGGTATGATATAACAAACAGGATGTTTTGAATTGTTGCAATCGTAGGCTAGCTGATTGGACCAGATTATTAATTTTGGAGAGAGAGTGAGAAATCTGATCTGAATAAATCGTTGTTCCTAATTTAAGACTCCATTTCTCAGCTAATTTAGAGCAGTCCATTTTTACATATGAAATTAAGCAACTATAACCGGTGCTGATTAATGATTTGGTTTTAAGTGAATAGAGGTAATCCCAGATATCGGATTCTGAAACCGTTAGAATTTTCATCCGACGTATCAGAAAATCGTGGACTTGAATATATTTAAACCTCATAGACTCCGTAAGATTGTACAGGAGTTTTAAAGTCTCAAAGTCTAAAAGACCATTAGTACCGTATAAGTCTCCCAATGTTACAATACCATGGGTTGCCCAAACACTAGCCCTGCTATCATTAAATATCCCCGGAAGTCCTGGGTTATCCCAGAGACGTAATTTTGAGTGAAAAAAAGAGGTCTTACAAAAAAGCAAGATACTAAACCAGATTTTGGCGATATCTCGCGCTGTCTTAAATTTGACTCTTTTGTAGAAGTTGGGGTCATTCAATCTGAGCAAAAACATTCTTGCATCCAAATTCAACATTATGGTATGAAAAAACAAAATTTTTAAATCAGGGTTAAGCAAAGAGCGAAGACGTCCAATAAAATTAGCCCAGAAATAAAGTTTAAAGTCTGGAAAGTTGAGACCTCCCATTTCAATAGATCCTTTTAATAATGATAAGCTTTTTCGCGCTTTCCGATAGCCCCAAATAAAGCTGCTAAAGATTCCATCAAGTTTTTTAAAAAAAACATTGTTAAGTGCTAAAGGAATAGAACGAAAAAGATGTAGAAATTTCGGAAGTATTTTCATCTTAATTAAATTTATTCTGCTTATGATGTTTAGTGGTAGCCTATGCCATTTTTTCAGAAGCAGTTTGGTGGATTTGACCAACACATCATAATTAATGGGAATGATATCGCTAATCTTAGATGATATTTTCACCCCTAGATAGTTAGCTGCCCTACATATCCCAGTAGTTCCCCCCGGACATTTATAATTACCCACTATCTGAGTTTTAATCGCGTTTAGCTTGTAGCCAGAGACATTGCCAAATTTTCCGGCTTCAACCATAATACCCTCTAATGCTGTTGTGACGTTTGAAGAGTATATTGCAATATCATCCGCATATGCGGTAATTTTCAAACAATGAGGTCCAAAACAAAATGGGATTATCCTGGGCTGAGCCTGGAGTGCCGAAAGAAATGGTTCCATAGATATGGAAAAGAGCAGGGGTGACAGCGGGCAACCTTGTCGAGTTCCCCGTGCAATGGGAAAGGCAGAGGATAACAGACCTAAGTAACTAATTTTAGCCGTGGGTTGATCATATAGGGCTCGAATCCAGCTAATCATTTTGCCCCTAAAACCAATGAAAGACAGCACGGACCAAAGATAATCCCACCCCACTCGGTCAAAAGCCTTTTCGGCATCTAATAGAATCATACCGAGTGGGGAGGCTTCAGTCTCTGCAATGTCAAAAGCTGTAATAGCTGTATTAATATGAGTTGTAGTATCCCTGCCCAAAACGAAGCCGTGCTGTTGTTCACTAACGATCTTTGGAATAATCAGAGCCAACCTATTTGCCAAAACCTTGGCAAAGACCTTCGCGTCTGAGTTAATCAAAGAAATTGGTCTGTATGACCCTTTTTCCTCAGCTGGTTTGTCCTTTTTTAAGAAAACTTTGTAAGCCAGTAGCTTGCCAATTTTATCCCCTCCTTCATAGTATTGAATTTTAGTCTTATACATTTTGGCGCAGCTTTTTTCAATAAAAGCTGTTTTAAGGTTGAATTTTAAATGTCCAAGTTTAAGCTCTATTTCCATAATATTAGTGGAGCGTAAACGAAGCGCCTCAACCAGTAGGTTTCATATTCAATAATATCTGCTATTAATTTGTTATTCACTTTCCGACGTTCAGAGTTCTGTTTATATATATGCTGCTGCGCATGGCCTCTAATACTAGCCTTGCAAGTGTCCCAGACACAAATATGAGAGGCCGTATAAATATTTATTTTAATAAATTCACACAGATGCAGCTTAAGCTGAGAGATATAGGCTGTGTCAGTCAAAAGGTAACGAGGGAAGGAAAACAATCTTATGTTAGTTTGATCCTCGTCATATCTGTATTTTAATAAAATAGGGTTATGATCCGATGACACCCGCGGGCATATTTCCATAGAGCTATTCTCAATTATGTGATCTGTTGCCCATGCCATGTCAATCCGTGTGCAAAGGTTGTGAGGGGCTGAGTAGAACGTATAACACGGAGTTGTGACTGCTCCTTTGGGGTTACAGGAGAAGGAGCGGGGTGTCACCTTTTCTGAATTTAGTCAGGTGGATTTAACTAGGTTGCTTAGAATTTTGAAAGCACTTAAATCAGGCTCGCCTAAAGACCCTTGTGCCGCTAGGCTCCTAGCGGAGGTGGCTGACACAATTAATGGTGAGGTCAATTTAGTGATCAATCAGTCGCTTCGCAAGGCCAGTGTTCCGCTGCCAAGGAAGCAAGCACTAATCCTGCCCCCCCCTTAAGAAGCCATCCCTTGATCCACTGGCACCAGCCAACTACCGGCCTATTTCGCTCTTGCCAAGTTTGGCCAAAGTCTGCGAGAAGGTTGTGACATCTCAGCTTACCAACTTTGTAGAGATGGCTGGCCTGTTACATCCAACGCAATCAGGGTTTCGTGCTGCCCACAGCATGGAGTCTGCGCTTGTGGAGGTGACAGAGGCAATCTGTGAGTGCCTGGATGCCGGCGGGAGAGTCGCCCTGGTTATGCTCGATCTCTCGGCGGCATTCGATACGGTGCCCCACTCTTTACTCCTGGATCGCCTAATGGCAATCGGTCTCTCGGTTCGGCGTTGAGCAGGATTTGTTCTTTTTGGAGGGCAGGTCACAGCAGGTGTGGCTGCCTCCCTGTGCGTCCACGCCGTTGCATCTGTCTACCGGTGTTCCGCAGGGGTCATCCCTTAGCCCTCTTCTCTTTAACATCTATGTCAGTGTTTTCCAAACTGGGGTCCACGGACCCCCAGTGGTCCGTGACACATTCCCAGGGGGTCCATAGGCAACAGTTTTAAAAGCACAGACAAGTTTCTTGTATAATTAGCGACTTTCCAGCAACAATAAAAGTGTCAAGATAATGCTAGTGATTAATGTACCTGCTGAAGCGTGAGGAGAGTTTTGTTCAGTGGCAGCTTTGACTTAACTAATGTAGCACAGAGGGTTAATGTGCCTACTGCAAAGAACATGTAACATGCATTTTAAAAGCAGTATTTTATGTGCATAGGTTCGTGGTTACTGTTTTTGTAATAGAGGTTCCTTTGTTACTGTGCACTTCATTATAAGTGACAATCGTAATGTAGCAGAGGGTCCTATAAACTGTCATCAAAGAGCTGCTTGCAAACTGCATGGTATCAGTTAGTAACTTATGTTTTTTCCCCAGTTATTCATTATCCTGATCCTGCTAAAAAGATTTATTTGGGTAGAAATACATTTTTAATGTTAAAGTCAGTGCTAGCCACTGTGTTATGTTCTGAATCCAAAGTTAGTGCTTTTCGAGACCAAGCACTCTTTAAACATTTTATATACACACTGATTTACATGTATGATTCAATGTCTCTATATATGTGTGGTGTAAAGTGCTCTGACATCCTACAATGGTATGAGAGATGGTATAAAACAAATGAAATACATGTGAAAGAGGGGCTATTACTTCAAAATAAAATACTAAGGACCAGATGTACGATCAGTTTTTATATGTGCCAACGGGTTTGCGAACCCATTTGCGCATGCAAAAACCTATTGGGCCATGTACATTGCCTATTTCGCGAGTCGCAATTTGTTTGCGACTCGCTAATTACGTTTCGCAACTTGCTATTTGGAAGGGGCATTCCCTTCCAAATAGCAAGTCTCAAAACCATGTACAAATGTTTGGCAGTCGCAAAACATTCGCAATTACCACCTACTTCAAGTAGATGGTAATGCATTTGCAAATGGGAAGGCCTTCCCCTTTGCAAAGGCAAGCACAATTATTTTTTAAGGGCAGGTAGTGGTCCCAGGGACCTCTGCCTGCTCTTATAAAATGAAACAAAAACGTTTCATTTTCTTTTCTTTTAAATGCATGGTAAACGGACTGCATTTTCTTTTTAAAACTGCTTTATTTAAAAGCAGTCCCAGACATGGTGGCCTGCAGAGCCCAGCAGGCCACCATACCTGGGAGGGCTGGCATTCCCAATGGGCTCGCAAATTGCGAGAGGCTCATTAATATTAATGAACCTCGCAATTTGCGACCCCATTGGGAATCCCAAACAGTGTTAAACACACTGTTGTACATTTAATTTAGCGACTCGCAATTTGCCACTCGCCATGCGTCGCCAATTGCGAGGCGCTAAATGAAATGGTTGTACATCTGGCCCCAAAATCCTTAGTACTTTGAGTATTTGTTTTGTGTGCACACGTGTGTATTTGTTTCAAATTACTGTTTTAATATTTGAAATTTAACTCATACAAATTGCTTGGGGGTCCCCGGCTTCCAGTGGTGACTCAATGGGGGTCCTCAGGAGTCAAAAGTTTGGGAACCACTGATGTATGTGACTCCGCTGGTTTACCTTGCGGAGTCCCTGGGGATATGCAGATGACACACAACTCCTGTTCTCTTGGAAGAGGGGAGAGGATGCGGTGAATTTCTTCAGGATTTTCAGGGTCCCAAAACATGTCCCTGTCAACTTTTTTACCTGAGTTGAGAAGTTCAAGTCTTCATCGAACCAAACTCCTAGATTCTTGGCATAGCCCTTGCTCACAGTAGGGCGTGGGAAATCAGCAGGCCATAGCCTATCCCTGAAATCCTCTGGGAATGAGCCAAACAGGAGTACCTCCAATTTTTCTTCATTGCACTTTAACTGTGCGCCTGCCAGCCAATGAAACACCGAGGCTAGACAGTGCTGCACAGCTAAAGTGCAATGAAGAAAAATTGGAGGTACTCCTGTTTGGCTCATTCCCAGAGGATTTCAGGGATAGGCTATGGCCTGCTGATTTCCCACGCCCTACTGTGAGCAAGGGCTATGCCAAGAATCTAGGAGTTTGGTTCGATGAAGACTTGAACTTCTCAACTCAGGTAAAAAAGTTGACAGGGACATGTTTTGGGACCCTGAAAATCCTGAAGAAATTTCTTCCTTTGCTGCCTGTCAGCGCTAAGGAGACGGTGGTCAGGGCACTGATTTTGTCCCGCTTAGACTATGCAAATGCCCTGTTGGTTGGCAACCCGCTTATTTGACTAAGAAACTCCAAGTGGTCCAAAATGCGGCTGCTAGACTGCTACTGGGATTGCCTCTCAAACAGAGTGTTCGTATTCATTTACATACTCTGCATTGGCTCCCGGTGGAGTCTCGTATTAAATTTAAAACGTTATCCATTGTTCATTGTACTCTGTATGGGCTAGGTCCTTGCTATTTGCAGAAGCGTTGTGCCTTCTATAAACCTTCTCGACATCTGCATTCATCGGATCAGCTGCTAATGCAGAATCCCTGGTTCAATCGCCAGAGGCTAGGCGGTAACTCCTTTGCCCGCAAAGCTGGCTTGGTCTGGAACCTGTTACCGCTGGCTCTGAGGAGTATTCAAGACCCATTGCTTTTTTAAAAAAAAAAAAAAAACGCTGCTCTTTTAAGCCTGGTTTTGGAGTATAGATTAATTTAACTTTCTGGAGTTAGCCCCGGGACACTTTTTGTAGCTGTGCGCTGTACAAATGAAATATAACATAACATAACAATAGAACTTTTAAGACAGTCTGTTTTATATTTATATTGACTAATTTTTCAAATTGTTATTATTGGTTTTATATTGTACACTTGGATGGTTATGGCAACTGTGTAAAGTATTTATGATGCTGATGATGATTCATTACTGTTCCGAGGTGAAGATATCAACTCTTCAATCAATTATCATGATTTAAAGTTTGAAGTAAGATGAATATGAAGATAGATATTCTTTTTGCTTTTTTTCAGAGATTATCCTTTGAAAAGACCCTCTGCTTTTGTGCCAGCCTGGCGTAGTGTCCCCAAATCTCAGAGCAGTAGCGCCTTAGAAGCTTTGGATTCATCCAGATGGGCAAACAGCCGCATTTCTAACATGGGTAAGAGAAGTGGCATATACTTTCTGAAATTAGATCCATCATTAGGATTGTTCAATTCCTTAGATTTTTTTCAGTATGCAGGATAGTCTTGTTGAAGTGGCAAGTGTGAAATGTATAGAACGGCCATTTAGCGATATGTTTGTGAATATGTTCAAGAATCCTCATTTTCCATGGTACAAGACAGGATAGTAGATTGTCTTTACTTCAAACAAAAACATGCTCATTGTTAGATATATTTTTTTTTAGAGTTTAAAAACAATAATTATATATAGATTTTCACACATTTTCTAGTATAGTGTTTCCTTACGACTCCAGAAAGGGGAAAGCTAATCATTGGGATGGCAGATGCAGTATTGATGCTTAGATATTTTCATTAAATCCAGCTCTGCTTTCATTGTGAAAGAATAAAGAGGAATGCTATAAAGTGTTAATTTTTATTTGATGTTTTTGGCATTTGTGTAAGTATATGAACTGTAGAGAGCACTCATTGAGTATGGAACTCAGTTAAGGGAAAACAAGACATACAGATAAAAAAAACTATATTGGTTCACCCATGTGGTTTTAGCAGATGACTTGGCTCTCCCACAGTTTGCAATAATTTTTGTTATGATGCCTCAAGGTGTACAGATGGATGTAACGAGTTACAAGTTGGGTAAAACCCCAAGACTTATCTCATTCGCTGAGGCACATTGTGAGAAAAATCAGGGAGAATGGCCTTGGGTGTCTGCTTACTTAGTTTCGTGAAAACTGTTTGATGCACTGTCACTACCCTGAATCCACTGAATCAAATTGCCATCACATCAGAGGCACTACGCAAAGATTCCACTGCTACAGGTGCTACAAATCAAATAAGGTAAGCAGTACTTTAGTCAAGGCTTAGTTTGGTTTAGGAAGAGAAGGATGGTTAGATTAAGGCCCTCATTTAATTTGTATTTTAATTTACTAGAAGGTTGGGGTTTTCATTATAATTGTGTTAACTTTCCTTTTTAAATGTATACATTTCAATCTTAATGTAGGGTTAGAGTCGGTGTTACTTATTTATTTTATTTTATTATTTATAATTTAGGGTTTGATTACCATTAACATCAGGGTCTGGCAAACAGTATCCATTTAAAATGAATGTAATAGATTTTATTTAAGATAATTTAATTCATTTTCCTTAGGATTAGAGTTAAGGATACGGGTAACATTAGAGCTAGGTTAAGATTAATCTTTTTATTTCAGTTTGTTTTAATGTACTTTTATTCAACTTAATATATTTAAATGTCATGCTAGTTGAGGTTTTCATTATAATTGTGTTAACTTTCCTTTTTAAATGTATACATTTCAATTTTAATTTAGGGTTAGAGTCGGTGTTACTTATTTATTTTATTTTATTATTTATAATTTAGGGTTTGATTACCATTAACATCAGGGTCTGGCAAACAGTATCCATTTAAAATGAATGTAATAGATTTTATTTAAGATAATTTAATTCATTTTCCTTAGGATTAGAGTTAAGGATACGGGTAACATTAGAGCTAGGTTAAGATTAATCTTTTTATTTCAGTTTGTTTTAATGTACTTTTATTCAACTTAATATATTTAAATATCATGCTAGTTGAGGTTTACCATTCCAATTACTTAATTTGATGCAATTAAACATATTTTGTGTAAACAATATTGTTGGGATTAGCTTAAGTGTTGATCTCGGTCTATATGTAGGGTAGAAGTAGTCGAGTTGAGGTAGTGGTAAATTGCTTGTATTACTGTTTGAAAGTACTCGTAATTGACATAGTGGCTCTGGCATCATAGTAGGTCTAGGTATAGGAAGGTGCATTAAGTTGTTGTACCGGAGAGCAACCTGTAGGAGATTTCTGCTGATAATGTGGATGTTGATCACAAAAAAATCAGACTTCATTTTTATTTTTGTATTTATTTTTGTATTTTGTAAGCCCATGTTCCCAAATATGACCAAGTGTCATTTTGTCAAGTATCTCTGGCTCTTGGTGCTTCCTGAGGATGTAACTTCAGCTCCAAGTATAGTAAAAGCACAAAAAAATCCTTTTTGAGGGAATGCAGAGTGTATTTTTGAAAGTACCACTACACTTTATCTTTTGTGATCGCTCTTTATTTAATGACAGTGTTCCTGCTTCCCTCACAATGCACAAGGCTAGCTCTGGAGACTACTGATTACATAGGTCAGTGAAGGTGAAGCAGAGATGGAAGTATTTTAAGGAAAGTAGCCACCTGAATTCACGACAGGCACTAAAAAGCTAAACACAAATCATAGCTGTGCAAAATTACTGAAGGCACCAGTACACTTTTAGCACCAAGACACCTCCGGGCATTCGTGCGCTGTGTAAATTATCAATCAAATCAAATCAAATCAAATAAACTTTACCTTTTGGGCTTGATCTTTATGTGGTACAGTGTGCCCTCTTCCCTCGTATTACGGAAGCCTGGTCCCTTATACTGCTGATTGTGTGGGCAATTAATAATAAGACAGATGAGTAGGTGTTCCAAGAAAAGTGGGCACCTGATAGCAAGCACTCAAGTATGGAGCAGACACTGGAGAGATTCAATGGGGCTGGGCACTTTGTGTGGAAAGTTTATTGCCATGTGTCTGCTGGTTGGCATCTCTGCCTGATTACTTTGCTTTTTAATTTTTTCAGTTTCAATACTTTGCACTTTTTGTAATACTTTCAAAATGTGTCGAATGACTAGCAGATCTAAGACCTTGCATCCACAAGGCTCAACGAAACACTAAGTGCAACCCAGCACATTTAGAAGACTGAAAGCCTTTAAACAGTCTCTCCTGCAAGTAACATGGCAACATATTTTCAGTCAAAATCCAATGTGGAAAATGGTGTAGCAAAAGTAAATAGTGTGGCCCACAAGATAGAGATGGAAAAAAGTCAGTAGTTGAGCTGGATTTGTCTGTTTTACCACAAGGAGGGGGTTAGGTTTCTAAAGGAAATGATAGAAATCACATGTATTGTTCATTTCAACTTCATAGGGAATACAGATTTTCTGAGGTAGAAAGCTCCAATGCTGAGTCTGCCCTCGCCCTTGGAGGATGATGGTTATATCTCCGTTGTACACGTATTTCAGAATTTGAGTGGCACCTTGGATTCTGCAGTTAACACGCTGAGTTGACATTTGGAGACATTAGATTTGCAAGGGGGTTTACTTCAAACACTTCCAGGGAAGGTAAATTTGATTGATGATAAATTAATAGAGTTACACAGCACAGGCTGCACCATCAAGGGTGAAAAAGTAGACTACTACTGAAGTAAGTGTTGTTTTGCACAGCATTTACCATGATGCACTAGGGCAAATTGAGTGCTGGGATTTAAGGCATTGGGATTTAAGGCATTGGGCTCCCACCCTCCTCCTGTTTGAACTACTGAGCTGTGAGCTTGGGGTGATGCACCTGCACCCAGTGAGGGTGCAGAGACCTGAGAAGACTTTAGGCATAATTTCTCGCACCTGCAAAAACGACTTGTTGCTCTCCACTGATGAAGGAATTAATCCAAAAACGTGTCTAGAATTACACTGCAAAGGCTGCAACAACAACTTTGAAAAATTAAAGACTACTATTGAAGTAAGTGTTATCATGCACTGCATTTACCATGATGCATTGGGGTAAAATGAGTTCTGGGATGTGAGACAGTGTGCTCCCATCCTCCTTTTGATTATAAATTATGTCGGCTTGCGGAAAAAGTTGAAAAAACTACCACCCACAATGGAGGGAGTGAAGAAATTTGTAATTGTGATTGTTCCTTAACATGTTGTAACATAATCCCTTTACCAGAAATGTTACACACTCTTTTGGAAGATTTGAAATGGTGGGTTAGAAAACAGGGTGACCTAGTCAGCCAGCCTAGATGGGTTGCTCGGTAAAGACATGGAGGAGAATGGGAAAGGAGTAGACCTGATATTTCAAAACAAGGCAGAGATGAATAAAGAATGAAAAAGTCAGGTAGGGAAGGTAATGGAACAGTTACAAGCTATTGAATCAAAACATAATCATGAGTTCTTATATTGACTGAAGATGTTAATCTAAATGTCTTACAGGCTGAATGTTTAGATGATGGAATGGCAGAATATTTTTCAGAAATATTTTCTTGGACAGTGTACTGTGAGGCCCATGAAATGCAGATTATGAATTTATCCACTTATTGTAGTCTTTAAATTTAAGCCCCTGAATGATTGTTTTCCTGGTCATACTCTCCCCCACACCCAATTTACTTTTAATGCTGGTAACAGACCCTCTTTAATAAGACTGCACACTCATTTGTGCTTCATTGTATTCCTGGTGGGGAAATTATTGTGCAGATTCGACTCGAGAGTAATCCTATGCCTCAGTATTGTAATATACGAACTACAATGAAGAAAGATATAGATCTCAGAGAGGTGGACTATCAGCAATGCAAGGAAGTGTGTAAATAGTTAACTGGAGTGTTTCCATAAGATATTATCCAAACAATATCCTCTTGGCTGCATTGTTACCTTCATTTCAGGATTTACTAGAAAATCAAGGGACAAGATTAATAAAAGATTGGGAAGAGATTTGAAGCCTTTTACTTAGGAAGCAAAGCAATTTGATTTTCAGGGGAAAGAGGGAAGATTAAGACGTATATGCCAGAGATAAGAGGCATTACCTAAGAATAATGAACAGGAAACAAAACTTAATGAAGTCTCCATTTAATATTACTAGACTGCACGAAATTCAGAAACTGAAGTCTTTACACAGGAAACAAATTTGGGTGGTAAAGCGCAAGTTACGGTGAAATAGAATAGATGTATTTCCCTACAGTTTGTGTCAGAGGGGACTCGAGTCAATTTGGGCTTATGTTACTTGGTTTTAGAACCCTCAATGGATGGGTAATATCAATACCATCCCAGGAAAAGTGTGGGAAGGTCATATTAAAACACAGATGGATACAGCTTCTATGGGTTACAACTGAAAGATGGAACAGAAAAGGTAATGGTTCCTAAGTGGTCCATAAACGAAGTTTAAGGGTTTATTAGGGGCACGGGGGACATGGTGTGCTGGAACCAAATGCAATTTCCCTGGAAGTCTAGAACCATCCGGTCCATTTTATTCTGATTTGCCTGGCCTGACAGGGATATTCCTGTCAGCTGATGTGGAGCAATATTAGATCCGATCTTTTATAGGAGGCTGCAAAGAACCCAGAAAACTACATTTCTATTTCTTCCCTCCTAGATGTGGAAGCAACATTTTATGCCAGTTTATTTGCTTGTAACTTGAGCAATGGGCTGAAACAAATACAACTATATCCTAACAAAGTTTTGGTGTGGTGCCGCTAATGTGAACAGAACCTTAGTCTTACCTAGGATGGTTCTTTTGCGGGAGACATTTGTTAGAACGTGGTCTTTAAACCGCAATACGTTCACAACGTGGCCATTACAACGCAAGTCGTTACAACGACTTGTGCTGTATTGCGCTATATACTAAGGAATAGTATGATTTACTATTCCAACACCTTCCCTACTGTTACCTAGGCTGGAGATGGAATAGTAAATCATACAATTCCTAAGTCCAGCACCCTTCAGCGCAAGTCGTTGTAACAACTTGCGTTGTAATGACTGTGTTGTAGACGTATCGCGGTGTAAAGACCGCGATGTACCGTCATACATTCTTCTTTTGCTCAGAAAGGAGGTTCGCATTTATAAGTCTGAAGAGTGTTAGAATAGAGAGAGGATCTGTATCCTATTCGGACACAACAAAATTATCTCTATATGGAAAAAACCTATCTACAGAGAGTCAGTATTGGTTATGGTTGTGGGGGTTGAAGAAAAGGGAGCTTAAACCTTTTAATGATAGCGATTTAACTATTCCAAGTTATATCTCACTCTTTTTTTCTGGTTTACATGTTGTATATACATTTTAGAGGTCTTCATTATGGAATTTTTCATGTGTTGTTTATAGTCTGGGTTGATAGCGAAGATAAGCATTAGACAATTATGTGATAATCACTAGACGAGGGGCTTCTGCTCTGCCCACATGTTGGGAGCCAGGAGTGCATGGTTTGTTTTGGCAGAAGTTCTATGCTTCCACAAAGAAAAGTACTTGTCCTTCACACAGCTATGATCAATTTGTTTATTTATCTAGCGTCTTGAGCTAAGACTTTCAGGGCACAATAATGACACTTTAATGCAATTAAAGTGTCTTAAATAACTAGATACTTCATGAGCTTTTTCTCTGGCAGCGGGACTGATGGTAGGACAGCAGTCATTAACCTACATTGATGTTTAGGGCTGACTTGACAGTGTATCTTTCACATGATCTTATGTGATCAACAAACTGGAACTTTCAAAGCCTAGTGAGAGGGGGGCTTAAGCTCCACCCACATGTTGGTCACCCTGAGTAGAGGATTTGAGCTGACCAAATGTGTGAGCTTCCACTGAATAGACTGCATTTATTAGTCTTTTTGACTTGTGACAAGGGTTATACTCAATGCAGCAGGACCAAGTTGGTTATGGTGGCAAACCAATGAACAGGGCTAGAGGCCTGATCTGTTTATCATGAAATAGCATGATAAAGACACTAGGCCTGACATATTTATTGTGAAAAGCATATGTTAAAGTCCATAGCTTGTAGGTGCGAATTGTTATCACTCTATAATAAAACCTACAGATAGGTAGGGTTTGTATATTGTTTTGCAATCACTATTTTTCTACATATTTATACTTTTATAACTGTTTGCATGATGGTTGCCAGTTTATGTGCACTTGATTAGGCCAGTGTTGTGTAAAGTGTAAAACCAATCTTAAAGGGCAAAGGTTTCATCAGTTCATTGGGAAAAGCATGCCTGATTTCCTAGGTTTCATCTATTGATTATGAATCGTTATGACAAAGCCGGTAGATCTGATCTACTTATTGTGAAAAGCATTAATTAAAGACAATTGACTTTGAAGGATGGATTGTTATTACATTGTGATAAAGCTCGTAGGCAGGCACTTTGTTATATGGAAGCTCACAGATTGTAGTAAGAGTTTTGGTGTTGGTGATCTACTCAAACAACCTCTGGGGATAGAAGATATGGGCTCTCTTAGGAGAGAGAGCATTTTGCTTTGCAAACTGTAATTTTGTTAGATTTGTACTGTTATGACTGTATGCCAAATGGTTGCCTTGTGGAAAGCTTACACTCAATAAATTTGGCTTAAGTTGGTTATGGTGACAAGCCAATGAAAAGGTCTGTATGCCTAATTTAAAAGCATATGGTAAAGGTAATAGACATTTAAGGGTGGATTGCTATTACTCCAAATGAATGCCTTAAAATTTAGGAAGATTTGCACTGTAAGAATAATTTTTCAGCCCTGTTAGTAGAGATACTATTATGATATAATTTTACGACTGTAAGCCTGGTGGTTGCCTTGTAGGGAAGCTTATGCTTATTACAGTAGTCCTGCGTTGGTTAGGATGGCAACGCAATTATAACAGCTATAGGCTTCATTGATGTGCAGGGAAATCATATGCCTGATGCCATAGATAAGGCATGTTTATTATGAAAAATAAATACAAAGGCATTAGGCCATGGCTCATTTATTATGGAAAGCATATGCTAAAGCCATTAGTACTATGTGAATTGTTGTGGTATTATGTTATAGACTGTAGACATTTTTTTGGTTACATGTAATCTCACATTTTGTAGCCATCCTTGGCAAGAGTTATGGTGTTGGTCACCCACTCTGATAAACCCTGGAGGTAGAATTTCACATTGATGATACTTGTTAAGCCTAATTGTGAGTGGCTGTATATTGTTTCGCAAAATGTAATTTTGTAGATATATGTAATTTTTTTAATGCATGATGGTTGCTGACTTCTGAACACTTCTGTAGGCCTTGGTTGCATATAGTGCCAAACCATTGGTATAGGCCTTATCATTGCGAAAAGGTATGTCAAATTTGTTTAGTCTGATCTGTTTATCCTGAAAAGTTATGAGAAAGCCTTGCTTGCTTACTTACTGTGAAATCTTTGTGTTAAAGTTAACCAGTTTTATGGGAGGGTTGTTATTAAACTGTGCTAAAACATATAGGCAAACATTTTGTTACATGGAATCTCGCGGATAACTGTAATGGGTAAGGGTTTTTCTGCTAGTGACTCACCTGAGCAAACCATGGGGATACACAGTTTGCACTATGGTAATCATTACTAGGCTCTGTTTATCATTATATTGATTGAACGGCAATATTGTGTACTTATTCGTAATTTTACTACATTATACCTGATGGTTGCCTTGTGGGAAGGCTGATGAGCAACATAATAGGTCTGACTTGCCTATGGTGACAAACTAATGGTAAAGGATAAAGGCTTAATTGTTTATACATGAAAAGTTATGATAAAGGCAGTGGGCCTCACAGATTGATTGTGAAAAGCATATGTTAAAATCAATAGACATTTAATGCTATATTGTTATTTCTCATTCATAAAGAATGCCTTTTTCTGTGCAGGAATATATTTCTTAAACTTGTATGTCTGTTTCTAATCAAGGATTGAACTCGGCAGAGTAACACTAGCAACTAAGCTGCATCATTCGATATTGAAAAAGCTTTCGATATGCTGTTTTGGCCCTATGTCATGGCAGTGTTCCGCAGGATTGGATGAGTCCATAATTTCCTTGTTGAATAACATTACTGTGCACAAAACGTATAGCGAGGGTCTGCACAGGCAGAGTGATTTCCGACATAATACATAAAGGAAGGGGCACAGGACAGAGGTGTAACACCTCTTTCATCCATAATTTCTGCATTGGCAGTGCAACCATTGGGCTGCCTGTTGTGATCAAAGGGCCCAACCTGGGGGCTAGTGACAGCCAACCAAGCCCAAATAATAGCTCTGTGTGCGGATTACACTTTGATGTACCTGTGAGCGCAGGCAACAATAGTGTCATCCTTGATGCATTTATTAAACTAATTTGGCAGGGTCTCAGGCCTGAAAGTTAATTGGGAAAATAGTGCCTGTTTGCACTGAATAAATTGACAGTTCAAAAGAAACATACATTGCCTGACCTGCAATTACAGTGGAAATATGCCACCATAAAATACTTGGTTGTAAACATATACTGCACGGAACATGATTTGATTGAAGGAAATCTAGGGAGGGCGATTCCTTCGACATGACAATTGCTTCAGTTCTGATGACAATTGCTATTAGCCCCAATGGACAGAGTCGCAATTTCAAAAAAGTTATTCCTACCCAGATTGCTATATTTTGCAGCTATGCTAGTAATTTTGAAATCATCGTTTTCTAAGGATCTGCAAACCATATTCACATCATAGTCATGGGGATATGGTAGGTTAAATTGTATGCACCTCTGGCGGGGGGAGGGCTGGGTGCTCCAAACTATGAATTATACTATGCTGCAGCACCGCATTAGTGGCAGATGAGATGGGTGGGTGAGGGAACTAATACAGAGGAAGATGATATACCTTCTGGGTTGGTGGAAGGTAGAGTATTGAAATGGTCCTGTGAGTGCAACTGGGTAAAAGCAGATCATGTGCTGCTGGCTACAGTCAAATGGTGTTGGAAGAAATAGGTGCATGTTAAATGTGGATAAAGTGTGGGGTTGTACTGTGCACTCTTAGCTTATTTATTTTTAGAAAAGGATTTAAATTCTGTTTCAAATCTTAACCTAATTTTTTTAACAGGGCGTGCTAGGTTGGGAGGAGGAAGCTACCCTGCTAAATTCTATCAATAGTTGAAACAAGTGCCAAGTTGATCACCTGACCCTTCCTGCACAGCAATTGCAAACACTTGGTTTGCTCAGTTTATTTTCAAACAATTTTTTGTATGCTTGGACAATCAATAAACAGTGTTCAAATCATACTTAATCAAAAAAAAAGTTTATGTCTTTAAAGTTGACCATGTTTATTATGATGTATTTTTTGTGCTCATTTAATTCTTCATGAGTACAAAAATGAATGAATTATCATTCAACAAAAATATATACAGAACATACAATGCAAGTATTTTATACCCCGAATAGGCTATTTACCGGCCCGCTGGGGAGGGAAGGGGCGACCGTCAGGAGACCTCACCACCTGGGTTGGTTTGAACCTGGGCTGTACTGCTGAGACTCTGACCAGTCACTCAGATGATGTCCAGTGCATAGTTCTGGAGTGGCCCAATGCTTTTAAGCTATCCCTTGTTAATGTCTACTCGCGACCTGTAAGTGTAGCTAGCGAATCAAGTACCATTGAGGAGCTGTCGAATTTTTTGCACACCCTTACTAGTGATACTCACTTTCTGGTGGGGGAAACTTGAATTGCCACTCTGAGCCTCTACTGGGGATGAATGAAGGTCATCTTATGGCGGAGGATGATCACTAGGCCATACCAGCAACCCAGTCTCCATCATCGAAGTCATGGTCTCCTCTTGTGATTCAAATTACGGCCCTAACTCTAAACCATTCTATCAGGGCATGTAATGGTCGCACGCCCTCTGATACTCCAGCTAGGTGCACTTTTAATAAAACTGGACAGGAGTCACGTCTCGACTATATTATGGTCGAGACTCGGTTGTGGCCCAAGGTCATTGATTTTAAGGTAAACACAAGAACCGAGAGCGACCATAACGCTTTAATCCTGGAGATGGTCTCCCCTGGCCCCCGGTGAGCCTGGTATGGCAAACTCGGAAGATTTAGGGGATAGGATTACCCTTTCGAATGATAGACGCTGGGTAAGGTGGGAAAAAATAGTGGCAAACCCAGAAGAACTCTGCGATGTTTATAAACGAATTGTCCCACTATTTCTAGAGGTTGCTGCCTTAAATACCCAGCCTCCGCTTCCCGATTATCATGACAAAATCTTGGATATCCATATGAATCTAATATCCAATCTAGTGGAGGTATTCAACCCCCAGGTGGCTAACAGGAGGAAAAGGGCTCCTGTGTCCTCGTGGTATAATGGAGCCTGTAGAAAGGCCAAGACCGAGTTAGTACAGGCCATAAAGCTTGGAAATATCAAACCCCTAGTTCAAGAAAGGAGACTACAGTATAAAAAGGTTATGAAACATGCAAAGCAAGAGTGGGACCACGAAAAGTGGACGAGCCTATCCGTCGCTCTCGATATAAGGGATGCACGGAGATTTTGGTCAATAGTAAATACAGGTTGCGGGGAACCGAAATCGGCCACTAAACCAAATATAGATGCCAGGGTCTGGGAAGATCACTTCCAGGCGCTATATTCTAAAGAGCTAGGTACGGAAAGCTCTCCGGTACCCTCATCTCCCTCACCCCAGTCTGATGAGCTAGAGTTTACCACAGAGGAAGTCTGTAATGCAATTGGTAAACTGGCTGTAGGAAAAGCCCCGGGGCTTGACAAACGTCCGGGAGACCTCTTCAGACACGAGCCGAAGATCTGGGGCTCATATCTACAAATACTTTTTAATGCAGTCCTGAGGGGAATGGCGGTTCCCTGTACTTGGCTGGGAGCAGAAATTGTCCCTATATTTAAGAAGGGCTCACCTCTGCTCCCAGCCATCTACAGGCATCTCCGCCTTATTGATGTCCCGCAAATGTTTTTTGTGCGGCTTATTTTAGATCGCCTTCAGGACTGGATCGAGGAGCACGCAATTAATAGCCCGTACCAAGCGGGGTTCAGGAGGAACACCTCCACCATGGACCAAATCTTCTGCCTTGCACTATTATTCTGGAAAACGGTGAAGATAGAGGGTGGCAGCCTCTACATGGTGTTTGTGGACCTCCGTTCCGCTTTTGACTTAGTTCCCCGGGGGAAATTGTGGCTTGTGCTCCTCGAGCTGGGTATTCCTCCCCAACTTCTAACCATTCTGATGAGGTTACATGAGAAGAACGAAGAACTTTGCGCAGGTCAGATGTGGGAAGAATGGGGCACTGTCATCTAGATTCCCCGTTGACACGGGGGTAAGGCACCTACCCTGTTTTGCCTCTATGTCAATGGGGTAATCGTCCATCTGAATGGAGTACTCCACAATGACGCCCCAAATTTGGCAGGCAGCAGGGTGCCGGCGATCATGTTCGCTGACGACACCCTGCTGCTGTCTAAGTCTCCCATGGGGATACAGCGCATACTGGATGGCTTTGAGGAATTTCGCAGAGGACGGGGTTTGGAGATAAATGCTGGTAAAACGAAATTTATGATCTTTAACCCACCTGCAACTACCCGCCCAAACCCAAGCCTAGGCCCAGTTGGACTAGAAAGGGTGTTGACTTTTGAATATCTAGGGGTAACCATTAATGAGTACCTGTCATGGGGCCCCCAGCAAATAAAGTCACAAATGAAATTGGCACAGCTTGCGGGGGGCATCCTCAAGCTTTCCAATCATCTACACTTAAACCCGTCAGTCCACCTATGGAGATGTATCAAATTCAGGCGAGCGGTGCCATCCTGTATGGTGGTGAGCTGTGGGCTTTCATTGCAGGCCCGAAATTGCCAAAACTGAGAATATATTCATAAGACAGCTTCTGGCCATTCCACCAAGCACTCCGCTCCTCCCCCTGAGGCTTGACTTGGGCCTGAGACCTATTGAAGACAAACTGGTGATCAAACCCCTTAGGTTCTGGCGCAGGCTCTGGATAACGCCCAAGCTGCAAAACTATAGGCAGGAACTTAAGGAAATACTAATCCATCAAAGCGCAGGTAAAATCCCCTGGTTCATGTACATAAAGAATGAATTGGTAAGGTTGGGATTGTCTGCCTTATGGCATGATCCCGAGAGGAGTTGCAAAAAGGTCTTGCGCAAGTCCCTTACCAGTATTTTTGTTGATAACAAACTTACTGCTGCTTTGTCTGATCCACACTCCGGCACCTTAACTAACTCCTTTTTAATGATTAAAGCTTCTTACCTTTAGAGCATTTCATGGATGATATTTACCCTATTTTAGTTAGAAAACTCTAACTACAATGGAGATATGGTACTCTGCCCATAAGAGCATTTACTAGTAAATGGTCCGCTTCTGGAGCGAGAAACTGTGCTGGGTGTAGCTGTGACACAGAAAGTGAACTTCATGTCCTTTTTTTCTGTCCAGCTCACAGTAGGTCCAGGAAGTACTGGCTTGTACCTATATGCAAGAACCTGGGCTTTGTACAGTGTATGTATGCTTTTAGAGTCTTAAAAACTGATACGGCCAGACACATTGTATTTGCTGTCTCAGTTTTTGGCAGCCATGTGGTACAAGCGTAGGCTCATAATTGGTAACGAATGATGCTAAATTATTTGTAGACAAGGGCTGTATTATTGATCATGCATTTTTAGAGTATGTATGTTTTTAATAATTTAAATGTGCATTCATTTTGAATTGAACTATCATCCACGAATTTTGTTTTTTATACGGCACTCTTTTCTGGCAAAACTGCCGAAATAAAGATTTTATGATGATGATGATGCTATATTAATTAATCTCTGAAATAAAATCCTTCAGCAAACAAAGTGGTTCTATCCGACAACAATTAAGACAACTAGAATTTCTATCAAAAAGGATATTAAACCAGAAATTACATGCATCTACTCTCATACAGTATCATAAGGTACAGAGGATCCCTCGTGGACTGCGTTTACCGATCAAACCAATGCTTTTCAAATTTCAATTCAACAAACACTTTATGGAAAAGTGGCATGCTATTCTTAATAAGTGTTCTCTTGATCTTATCTTATTACTGGTGGAAGAACTCGCAAAAACAATAAAAGAATTAGAGGAAGAAATTGAACTTCTAACAAACGAACTCACCAGGCAAATTGAGGCAGAGGAATGGAGTGTGATACTAAAAGAGCTCAATGACAAACTAGATAAATATGGTAAAGATACCCAGGATCGTAAACTCAGGAAATACAAAAGAGATACTATCAACTATAAATTAAACAAGGTATACACCTGGGCAGAGGTCTACGCTCAACGTAGACCTCTACCGAGAATGGCAACATCTTCACAAGAAAGTGTCGTCTCTGACCAAGAGTTAACCGTTGCGAGACAACCACCTAAGTTGGCATCATCATCTGTGCCCCATGAAGGAGAAAAAACACAAGCCACAGGCAGTGCAACCAACACACAACAACAGCCTGTTTTTTTAGGCAAGGGTCCATCAACAGGCAAACCTCCAGAAATAATGGATACAAGAAATCTCGCCGTGGGAAAAGAACCAGTGAGCTCAAACCTATGGAGCAAAAACAAACATTAGTGATCAACATTTCATCCAAAAGCTTAAGTAAACAACGACTTCAGGTCTTGGAAAGAGGTACGAGTTTTGTACCTACAAACAAAAGCACTTGTTTTGACACAGAAATCAGTCTATTCAGATTCATGCGGACATTACGTCTTAAGCACTTTTTTAACAACATAGTGCCAACCATGCCAGACTATGCACAAAAGGAGATACCTGAATATAAAGAATTCAAACTTCCAAGTACCTTCATGCCGCCAGTATCTCACAAATTATTGGATACATTTGAAATATTGGTCAAGCAAGATCTACAAAAAATCAAATGTCACAAAAATACCAGAAAAAATATTAATAAACATGATGAGCATATCATTAAGGAACTAGCTAATGACACATCAATCATCATACAAACAGCAGATAAGGGCGGAGCCCTAGTCATAATGGACACAGAATTTCATGAAGCAAAAGTCACAGAACATATCAGAGATGAAACAACATATCTCAAACTACCACATGATCCTACAAAGGAAATCAAAGACACACTAATATTGATTTTGGAAAAAGCAGCGGAAATGGGATCAATTCAAACACAATTTTTTTTTAACAACAGTTTTTCCTAGATGTCCACGCATTTACATGCTGCCAAAAATCAACAAATGTCTTCAAAACCCACCTTTCAGTCCCACAGTCAGTGGTTGCGGATCAATCTTGGAGCCTTTGGGGAAGTACATAGATAAATTTCTACAACCGTTTGTCCAGAACTGGACTACATACCTGAAAGACACAACTCATTCTACAAGAAGTAACATTAGGCTCTTCGCAGGTCATCTTATGCACCATTGATGTAACTTCTTTATATACATCTATACCTACAAATGAAGAACTAGAGGCTTGTGAATGGGTGTTACTACAAACAACAGACATAGGGGCACACAAGGTTTTTGTACTTGAACTTTTACAGTTCTGTTTACGGCACTCATACTTCCGTTGGAAAGAGGATTACTTCTTACAAACCAGTGGAACGTCCATGGGATTTGCAGGAGCTCCAGTATTTGCTAATACATACAAGGCCAAATTCAAAAATTATTTCATCTTAGCTGACAGACATGGCAAACGCATACCATTTTCTCCAAAAGATTCATTGATGATATATTTCTAATATGGAATGGACCGGAGTCAATATTGAGAGATCAAATTGAACAATTAAACACAAAAAACAGTAGGATCAATTTCACTTATCATATTGACTATTTGAAAATCCACATTTGTGGATGTAATGGTATTCATAGCAGATCAAAAAATTTAAACTGAAGTATATCTTAAACCTACCGACCGCAACAATACTTTGACCTTCACCAGTTTTCATCCAAGAGCGCTACTACAAAATTTACCATATTCACAATTCCTACGGACCAGACGCATTTCATTCACTGAATCAGCATTTCGCAATGAAATTAATAATCAGAAACAAAGGTTCTCTAAAACAGGGTAGCCCTTAGACATCATTGAACGGGCTGAAACCAGGATGCTAGACATTCCTAGAAAAGAGTTGTTACGCACCAAAACACTTCCTAAACAAAACAGAATGGTGTTCGTAACAAAATATTCAACTATGTCTACACAAATTAAAACCATTGTGAATACACGCTGGGAATCACTTCAATCAGACAAAGAATTTAAAGGGTTGTTCAATAACCGACCACTTTTTGCATACATCAGAGGTAGAAATCTTAAAGAGATGGTGAAATCAAAAACCACAAACAAGCCAGCAAGCAAGCACCCAGGCACAAGAAGGTGCATGAGTTGCATCCATTGCAATAATGTGATTACAGGAGCTTCGATTTTACATCCTCAAACAGGTAAAACATTCAAAATCCGTGATCAAGCAGACTGCAATTCCTCCTTTGTAGTCTACAGCATTAAATGCACATGTGGAAAACTGTACTTAGGTAAAACAGAGAGAAAAATAAGTGCGTATCTCTGAACACAAGAGCCGTATTCGCACCAAAAATACCACGTCCAGTTTAGCATCTCATTGGATGGAACTTAATCATACCATACCACAATTAAGGTTCCAAATACTGGAATTAGTGAAGCAAACACCAGAACGAGATAACGCAAAGTGGCTCTCGCAACGAGAGATTTGGTGGATAAAATTTCTGGATACTATGATTCCAAAAGGACTCAATGACAAATTGGATATGATTTGCTTTCTTTAATCAGTATCTATTTCTACTTTCTAGTCACCCCAATTTCCAATAGGATAATCATTTAAACGTACCTTGTAGCTATCAATAATAAGATTTAGATCTAACATTGGATACATCAGCTTCAACAAGATAATCATATTTCATTAGGCTATATAAGTTCTGGTAACCATGGTTCTTTCAATTTTGAGTGTGAAAAATGTTTTCATATATACGAATTGTTTTTGCATATTCAAAAAACTGTTCTTTGTTATATGTCTAGTGGACACTACTTCTTCTCTTTCTATCTTTCTTTACCTAGATATTTCATTCTGAGTTAGAAATCGGAAGGCAACATCAGTATTTGATAGAATCCTAATTTGCATTTGAGAAGATGTTAATAATTTTTTTCTCTATTCGATGGGCCATACCAATCTACCCAGGGCCGGCATCATGGTTTATAGTAATTGAGCTTCTTTGAACTAAACGTAATAATATACTTTGATACAATGGCCGCCATCATTCTGGAACATCGAGACAAACGTAGTTAGTCCCTTGTTTATGTTTAGAGTTCTCCATACGGTTGTTTTTTAGGCAATACGGGTTTTCGTCAGTCCGTCGTTTATGTTTTGTCCCTGTATGCGGAAGTATTTCAAGCTTGCATCACTTACCTGAATTGCGTGGCACGGTTACCGACGTGAGGCACAGAAGGCGTTTTTCAATCCGAAACCAAGGTACAGAAATAACGTATTTGACTATTTTAGTATTGCGCCGATGGTATAGAGGTCTAAAGGACGTTTGTTTTTCTACAGGACAGTGTGACCGTGGTTAGCGGCAAGGATAATAGTGACAACCTCGTGCACAGTGTATTTCGACTTCAGGTATTGGATTAAGGCAGTTATGGGCACTACAGTGTTTATGATAGATATGGGTGTTCTTGGTTCTGAACATAAATAATATCTTTTTTCAGATTTCCTATATGAATACTTGATTGGCCACAGAATAATTTACCTTGACGGAGGTCATTCAGTTACATTGAAGGTAATATTGATATTGTATTGGAAACTAGCTTTTCTATTGTGTGATAACCTGGCATTACAGGTTTCTTTGCATAATTCTTTAGGTATTGTCAGCTATGTTCGTTGGATCATTATTGTATATCAGCAGCTACGCCACTGTTTGCAGGTAATGAAGCTTATTCCTGAAAGTACCATCTTACTGTTCACACGCCTTTAGTGTCAGTAGAGAAGAACTTACATTGATTCATGTTTGCATTCATAGGCCCTGTATCTCGTGTTTTTCAACTGCCTGACTTTTAATATTCCCAGTCACTGAACAAGATTAGATTGTTGGTAAGCTATCTTCAACGTTTTAGTTGCTTTACTCTTTATATTCACAATTTCACACTCATAAATCTTGTTGGTGGAGGTTCTCTTCTTTTTTTAATGCACACCATTTGAGATTCTTTTCAACCATGGTTGTCATAAAACGATCAATTGTGATTGCTTTGAACCACTTTGTATATATTGAGAAATATTGACAAAAATGTTGTATTTATTCCTTTCAGTTCCCCTGAAGAAGGGATCCTTTTTATCCCGAAATGCATTGGGAGTCTCAACAAACTGAATGTATGAAATACTTGCATTGTATGTTCTGTATATATTTTTGTTGAATTGATAATTGATAATTCATTCATTTCTGTACTCATGAAGAATTAAATGAGCACAAAAAATTCATCATAATAAACATGGTCAACTTTAAAGACATAAACTTTTTTTTGATTACGTATGATTTGAACACTGTTTATTGATTGTCCAAGCATACAAAAAATTGTTTGAAAATAAACTGAGCAAACCAAGTGTTTGCAATTGCTGTGCAGGAAGGGTCAGGTGATCAACTTGGCACTTTTTTCAACCATGTTAAATGTGGAACACCCTCAAACTCACCCGAGTTGCTCATATAGTCACTGCCCAGCTTTACAAATCTGAAAGCATTATATCAGACTCCTATCTTGTCAGAGGCAGTTTTGGAGGTGTGGGGAAACTTAGTGGATGAGGAAAGTTGATGTAATTTCAGAATCTGCTGGCCACATATGATCTGGGCATGGTACAGTTTCTTTTTTACTCTGCTCTAACCAGACTCATGATCTTGATGTGGGGTACAGCCATGACATGCCCGAAACAACAAAGGTATTAAAGGTAGTATTGGCAAATGGATATAATAGACAAGCAATCTGTCAACTCTACACAGCACTGCTACTGCACTCGCAGGCTCAAAAAAAAGGAGGTCAAAGAAGGGTGGGTGCTAGCGAGGGAGCTGAGTTGTCAGATGCTATGTAGGCGAGGTGTCTAGGTTTGGTGAAACAAGTATCAAGGAGTGCAAGATTACGATTCACTTAATTTAGTTATATACATCACACTTACCTGACACCAAACATGATTGGTCATATGTATTCAGGCTCTTCGACCAAATGTCCCAGATGCATGGAGACAGTAAATTATTTTTATCATATAGTTTGCAGTGGCAAGTAATACTGCGTAACTTGATAGAAAAAACAAGCAAAAGACACAGTGACTTGATTCTCAACCGACAAGAGTGGAGCTCTGGTGGTGCAAAACAGACTATGTGGACAAGATTCTACTACAACTAGGTGTCAGGGAAAGCTTCCTCCCAATACCAAGGGATCCCACACCAGAGATTAAGAAACTGATAGAAGATCTGACCACGAAGGGCCTAACCCAAGGAGTCCTGAGTCAACCCGAGTGGGACTTCCGTAAGAAAAAGGAAGCAAGAATCCCCACAATCTACACTTTAATGTAGTGTGTTTATCTAGGTACCTGAATCGATATTCCTATTCTTTGCCCTTGTCCGGTTATAAATCAATAATATCCCGACAACGGCATAGAAACCCTTTTCATAATTCAGTCATAGCGCATGCTGTCACATTAAGCAAGCCTACTCCTCCAGCCCCCTAGAAAGCACACCGAGTTCTTAAACAAATCCAAGCCTCCAGCAACCTGGGAAATCCCCGCTGCTTTGTTTTGATTTCGTCCGAGAACTCCTGTAAAGCACTGTAAGAATGACCAGTTCTTAGTGACATCTTTATTGACGTCTTATGTCCAGCCTTACGTCAAACCCGGCACCTTTCAGGTATAAATATACCAACGTTGCCTTAAGCAATCACACGGTGGTGACGAATCTGGAGCAGCTACTACTTGCCCGAGAGCCCAGCTGATGCGAGAGCCCACGGACGCTGCCCCTCCCTTTTGACGCGCTGAGAGAGACGCTGTCTTTTCTCTTGCCGAGAAATCCAGCCTCCGGCGTTTCCAGCTTACCCTTGCGGGTGACTGGGATACCGAGTCCTGAGAGAGAGATACCAGACCTCCTGCCTTCTAATACCCAGGTACTGAACTGACTAAACCCTTACAGAGAATTCTTGAGTCAGATTCTTGGCAAAGCAAACTTAACTTAAAACTGCTACTTACTTACTCCTTCCCACGTATTAGGCTTAGGTCAGGTACACCGGGGTAGGCGTAGTTAGAAGCACCAGTTGAGTACGATTAGTCAATGTATATATGTATGTATCTATTTTATCCATTTTAAAGTATCATATGGCTAAGAAACCATATCAATGCTTTTACAGTATTATTTCATAATCCTGCTTTTACTGTATGCACTTTACTTAACTATAAGTATTGCAATTGTAGCAATTCATTTCTCTTGTATGAGGAAAGAGACTGCTCAATAAATAACACCTTTTATTAAAAACGCCCGTCTCTCTTTTTCTCTGCAATCTGGTGAAACTAAGTACGCACTTATTGACTGAGTGAAATAGCTGTCTTTTGTTTTCACACGACTCTAGAGATACACTCTTATTCAGGGAGAGCAAAGTTGTCATGTTTTATGGTTGTCAGAAACTAAATCCCTTCTTGTCTATCCAGGGAGGTTAAACTCCTCCTCGCTTATTCGAGAAAGTTTCTAGTGAACTCTGAGCTAGCTGGCAAAAAACTTAAGTCTAATATAGTCAGTAAAGACCTATTTAACCTCAGTCCTACGTCTACACTACTGAAGATATTATTCCAATGCGCAGAGCCTATTGGGACTATAGGAACTACACTACATGGCGCCCAACGTTTGGTAAGGCGATAAATCTAACGCAAGACGTTAGAGTAACTCAGTTGTGCTTTTTCACACAGACCCTTTTTCCCGTAAATACTCCAAAGACGTCTGGAGTGGGTAAAAGGTTCAAATCCGCCGGAACTTAGTAGGAAGAGATTCCTATGTATAGTTTTTGGTTTATTCAACGTTGAAGGATACAGTGTTCCAAAATATTGTGCACCTAATCTTTGTTTCCTTGAAAACCTGATCTGCAACAAAAACCTTTCTGTCAGTAAAAATGTCAGAAACTGAAGAAGATAGGGAGGCAGCTAGAATAGCAGCTCGTCTCCTAGAGGATGACAATAGTCTCCTGCAAACCGACCCGGATGCAATACTCATTTCGGTCAACATAAGAAAAACTATAACTCTTAAACTTATAGAAAATGGATAAACATCGAGAGGTGGTACAGTCATATTCGTAATTGAGGCACATGAATATCGGCAGACAGAGGTATTCTATTCATGGATAAACTTTCCAGCAGCAAACGCTGTCACACATGAATTCCACTATTACAAAATATAGGAACCACCGGATGACTACACTCCTTTCGAGGAGGTGGAAATCCCATTAAAATACCAAGAGCACCTGCTCTGGTTTAAAGGCGCCCTAAAACATAATAATCACATCACCAGGCTCTGTCCACTAAGGTAGACCAGGAGCAACATGGCCGGTTCTAGCCAGCTACACACCACATCCCGACATCGAAAAAATGTCAATACCAGAACTTTTAGCACAGCTAAAACAACTGATTAAAATTCATAGACAATTAGTCCAATATGTAATGCGGACTTCAACAGTCCAACCAGCTATTAACATTCCACAGCTGACCCCTCATCAGGGGAATACAAATAAAATAACACCACAGAACATACAGTCATGTCTGGGTAAAGTACCCATAAAACGGGAACAAATTTCATTCTGGTTAGCACAAAAAATCACTCAAATAGAGGCAGTATTTCCGGATACTACCCCTACTGAGAAACACAGAATTCTGACTATCTGTCTTCCAATGGGGATCGCACCACATGTAGAGGACTGTGACACTTGGGACACAGTCTTTGCTTCCATTTACACAAAAACACATGGTGTTCCGTCCATGGCGGTAATACCCGATGTGCTAAGACAGATTCTAAATGAATACGGTCCAGAACCTGCTTTAACTCTGGGTATGAAATTACTGAAAGACTTCAAGCAGGTCTCAGCTTTATTATTATGTAACATAAAAGGAGAAGCAGCATCTGTAGCGATCCGTCAGAAATTGAAGGAAACAGATATAGCAGAACAGCCATTTGAACTTGCCAGAATCATAGAAAAATCCTATGAAGAGCTAGGAAGAGATAGTTTGGGTGGGAAACCAGTAAAACCCCAACTAACTGAAAATCCAGAAAAAATATTTATTAAAAATAATCTAAACAATCCAAAAAAGAGCTGGGATGGAAATAAACAATCCACTCCCAAAGAAAAAAGATTCCAGTCCAGAGGAAGGTCTCCTCGGCGGAGAGAAAGATCTCCGGACCAAGGACACAAGTCTCCCCAGAGGGAGCCCTCTGAGAAAAGATACAAAATTAGAAATAGGGATAATTTGAAGAAACCTGATAGATATCAGGATATTGATACACGTCGCTCTCGATCTTTTCAGACTTCCTCGCAGAAATCGGAAAGAAGAGAACGGTCAAAACACAGGGAAGAGCACGTCAAGTCCAAAGACAAGGAACCTGCTCATCAAAGTAAAAAATTACAATTTCCCAAAAAAAAGGTAGCCATAAAATAATCAAACATGCCGAGGATCCTGAGGACACAGCTGAAAAACGGAGAGTGGGCTCAGACAATGCTAGACAGCGCAGCAGAAGTGAGCATAGCTCGCAAGATCCTGATGAATCATCTGAAGACAGTGGACACGAATGAATACATTCAGGTGGAAACTGCAGATACCAGAGTTAGCAAACCTCATAAAATATACGAAATAACATTACTTATAGAGGGAGATAAGACTAGGAAAATAAGGGGTCTATTTTGGGATAACCTCTCAAAAGGCTATGACATCCTTTTAGCTGAAAAAGACTGGCCACCGGAGTTTGTCAGGGAGTGCCCTCATGGCGAAGAAATGATTATGCCTGCCTTCTCAAATCACATTCCAATTCATAAAAAATATACACTTGCAAGAAAGTGGGCAGTAGCCCAAGCTCGTGCATTATATAAAAACCAGGTTAGATGGGATGAGGACTCTCCTCCTCACAAAATCCAGTTAAAATGTCAACCAACTGCACAGAGGCAGTACCCAATTAAGCAAGAAGCTAAGAAACAGGTCAGGGAGATCTTAGATCTACTTGAATACCAGGGGGTGATTGAAACTTGCACCTCACAAATGAACAATCCTTTGTTTCCTGTCTCCAAGCCAGACGATTCATATCGTCTAGTTTTGTACTACAGACACCTTAACTCATGTTGCAAAACTTTTGCAGTACAAAACTCACATAGTTCAGCACTAATGAATAACATTGTGCGCAAAAAATACAAAACAACATTAGACATCTCTAATGGATTCTTTTGTCAAAATATAGCACCTGAAAGCAGGTATTTGACCGCTTTCTCAATAATGGGCTCGCAGGAAAATTCTGTCGACTCCCACAGGGGTTCAAGAACAGTCCAGGATTATTCTCAGCAAGAGTAACAGAGTTACTACAAATGTATGATGATGAGGCATTATCTTATGTCGATGACATCTATCTAACTGATGATGACTTGGATACTCACTTGAAAAGAGTGAACACCATAATACTTGGGTTCGCAGCAGAGGGTTACAAATTCAACTTTAAAAAGTCACGAATTGCCCATCTAACTGTCCTGTTTTTAGGATATGAATTATCAAGTGAAGGCAAAAGCCTGGCAGACAATTTCTTAGAGAAATGTGCTGTAATCCAAGCACCAAGAACGCTGAAAAACTTACAATCAATTCTAGGTTTCCTGAATTTCGGAAGAACTTACATTCTAAATTATGCAGAGAGGGTTAAACCTCTCTACGAACTAATAAAATCAGATTTTAAAACCATCAATTGGACTCAAAAACACACAGAACTTTTGAGATCATTGCAAACAGACATGTTAGCTAAAACAAAATTGCAAACACGCGATAACACACGCAACCTTGTGATCCGGGTCATCCCAGGAAGATGCGGATTCACATACCTAACCTCCAATGAGGGAGAAACGGTACCAATAGCATACAAATCACATTTGTACACAAAAGCTGAAATAAAATCTAGCTCAAATGAAAAAATTCTAACCGCGGTTCAGACTGCGGTAGCAAAAGAAAGAGCCCTAGCACAAGGTAAACGAATAATCATCGTTACACCAGTACCAGCTCTAGAAGCGGTAACAAAGGCAAGCATTCCAAATGCTAAAGCACTACATCCGAGATGGATACAATGGGCTCATTCTTTTGCTGCAACAGACGTGGTCTACGAATTTGTTCCTAATTTAAAAACACAAGAATTTCTCCAATATGAATTTGAATGTCCTCTGCCGACCGAAAACTTGCCTCTTGAACACTACGGCTGTATAATATATACAGACGGATCAGCACAACCCGCAGTTGGGGGGTAAACAAGCTTACAGTGCTGCGTGCGCGATTGTTAAAGGTCGTTGGCACGAAGGAAAATTTAGACCACTAGTTACTAAAACACAATCTCTAGGAGATTGTACAGCTCAGCGAGCTGAACTACTAGCATTTAAGATGGCGCTTGAAAATACGGATCCGAATTCCCCACACTCATAGTGTGCGATTCATATTATTGTGTTCAGTCTTATAATGAATACTTGCAGAATTGGGTTCTAAATGGTTTCAAAGATGCAAAGGGTGGCACAATCAAGCATAAAACGCTTTGGGAACAAGTAGTTCTTTTACAAAAGGAACTACAAAAGACTCACGTGATACATACACTGAGTCATCAACGTGATGGCGTTCACGTTGCAGGGAATTCATTGCCTGATGAGGCCGCGAAGGCCGCTGTGCAAACGGCTTCCGTAGCTGCTATCACCCGGTCAAAATCAAAAATAGACAGCGAGATATTGCAAGCTGTCAGCGCTACAGTAAAAAATGCGATAAAAACACTCCCGAAAGGCTTTCCAGTAAAGTACTCCTACATAACTGATGCGAATAACGTTCCATTTGCTCGAATCCCTGGAGTGGGGGATAGGGCAATTCCAAACATGGAACATAGGTTAGGACTGATTATAGCGGCACACGAAGGGCTCGCCTCTGCACACGCTGGTGTCTCGGCCACAGTATCATTATTAAAACAGAGATACTGGTGGCCACAAATGAGAAGACAAACTAGGAACTATGTTCTAGATTGTGAAATATGCCAAAAAATGAAAGTTTCGACGGTGAAAAGACCAGCACAGACGCCCCTTCTGATCTCAGATAAACCATTAGCGTGTGTTTACCTGGACCACTGTGGTCCCTTACAAAGGGATGGCAACTATAAATACATCATGGTCGCAGTGGACTCCTGCCCGAGATTCATTTGGATGTGGCCCCAGCGCTCGGCTGACGCCAGAACGGTTATAAAAGATTTGCGAGTCTTTATCGGCACATACGCAATTGGCATGCTACACTCTGACCAGGGTCCTGCTTTTAGCTCTCGAGCTTATAAGGAGGCCATGACCAGCATGGGCATTGCATTGCGGTATTCTTGTCCCTTCCATCCTGAGGGAAACGGGATCGTGGAAAGAAAAAACCGAGACATAAAGCAATCTATAACGGCAAAGGTATTAGGTTCGGGGGTTGGGTGGGTCAAACATTTAACAAGTGTCCAACGTAGTCTTAACAATCTGCCAAGAAATTCTCTAAAAGGTTTCAGTCCGTACGAACTATTGTTCGGGACTAGAATGCATATCCAGGATCTCGATAGTCAGACTTCAGTGGTAGAAGGAAAATGCTTTGATATCAAAGATCGTTTGGCTATTTTACAGGACTTAAATGAAACAAGAAAAGACCTGAGCAACATAAAGTTGAAACAACAGCCAACAGCCACTGAAGAGAAACCACCTGTCCCAGCAAGGCCTGTCTGGATTCCAAAGATTGGGGATCTGGTCAGAGAGAAAAATAGCGGTGAAGAAGGAATTTGGGCCTTCTTACAGAAAAGCAGTACCTGTCTTAGCTGTCAACGGAACAAGATCAGTTGTACTACCGCCCCTTGCTGGTAAAAAGGAGAACCGAGTTGTATCCATCGACCTGGTTAAACCGCAATCATGTGGCCAATAATAAGTAGTAGGCCAAGTGGACTCCCAAGAAATAGCAGAACACCAAAGTTTGCTACAAATCAAGAGGTTCAAACTGAGAGACTAATCACATTTGATAAACCCACAGTGAATCAACAAGGACTATGCAACAAAGCCATGGAACTTATGCCTCTTGAAACCCAAATTGCAACAATTCGTCAAGAAACACCTGTCTACAACGATGTAGCCACAGACTATGCTAATGAAACAAAGAAAAATCTAGAAGCAATTCCAATAATTGACAGAACTGCATCAGGCTACTTCATCAATTTCAATGACTTTTCTGAGGATCCGAGCGAACCTGAGGAACAGCCAACAACAACAAAAACTTTTAAAGACAAAACTAAAGAACTCTTTCATCAACTACAAGAAACCTATCTGATTTCCCCATGAATTGAATTTTGGGTGGTGCTAGGTGTACTTTTCCTCCTGCTTTGGCTCATCATGGTGGTATGCTTGGGACACTTCATTGAGGGAAAATATATTACAATGGACACAGCAAGCCAGAATATCAACCTGGTCCTAAAGCCACACAAGTCTTCACACATCGAGAAAAGAGAACTCTCTTCAGTAAACTTCACAGCCAATCCGATACCCGGTAGGGTAGCATGGGACAAAACAGATTACGATATATATGGCCCAGTCGAGCTCTTGAAGTATTCTCATCAATTTAAGGATTCATTAAGTGACTTTGTAAAACCGAGTTCATTCTCTGATGAATGGGACTTTGAAAGTATTAATGATATGATGTCAGACTTAGTTATGTCAGCAAAATTTACAGAACATGATTATTTACAAGGTTCATCGAATTATGATCAGATGTACTGCTACAACCACTATGGTAACCATTATTTGCATAAATCTGCTCAACCTAGAAATGCTTTAAATTATAATCAATGGGAACATTGTGCAACTCCCCCAAAAGGTAGTTCAAAAACATTTTATGAGAAATTCCCATACTTCTCAGGGTTTAACACAAGTGAAGCAGGAACGTTTTATTTCAAACTGTTAAATAAGACAGGAATGAAAACCATGCTGACAAATACAAAATTAATCTATTCAGAAACATTTTTTGAAAAAATGAATACATTTGGTTTTGATTTTTGGAAAAATAACATTGAGACAAAAACCATCTGGGGTACTAAAGATTGGCAAGTGCAAGGTATAGATTCATTATTCAGAGCCTGCATGATCCCAGAACAAATTATATTTTTGAATGACACAATTCAACAAACAACCTGTCTTGGCCTAGCCAAAATTAAAGACTTAAACAAACCGTCTATTCCAAAGCCAACACCAGACAGTAATAGCACTACAGAGATTGAGATAGACGTATCCCATATTTTAAACCAAAACAGAACACATCCTGATTGGAAAAAATGGTTGATCCGGCCCACAGACCCAAATAACTGTCAAGATAGATTCCTGAACAAAATACAGGGTTTCAAAATGACCAGGCCAGACCCTAGATATCCCCAAAGACATCACCCAGGGATAATAACAACCTACAGTGTGGGCAAATTATGCCTTCAATGGCTACAAACTTCCACACTGGCAGAAATTAATCAACACTTAAATTTACTTAAAGAAGGTGCTGACTTGCGTGATTTCATTATGGGACCACGCAAACAGCGTCAAAAACGTTTCATAGCGGCCTCTATATATGCAGCTTATAATGAAGCTTGGCAAGAAACTCAAATTGAAACAGCAGAGAAAATACGGGAAATTGACCGTATTAATTTGGAAAAATCACTTTCTGTTGTGGACAATGGGTTAATGACTCTGTCTTCCAGAATATATTCACTGGACAGTATTGTATCATCTGCAATCGATATAATAGAGCAGGACTTACTAATGTTACAACATGGTCAGTCCCAATTGCGTTCTATTATACAGCTTGGCTGGACGTTACAAAATCTGCGTTCAGGCTACGTGCCTTGGCGTTTAATCAACACAACGTCACTATTCTCTATCTTTAACCTTACTGATATACAAATCATCTTGGCACAAAAAGGAGCAGACTATACAATTCTGAGCATTGAAAAACTTGAGAGATTACCATTGACAATGTCAGAACGACCTGTCATTGAATGGATAATACACGGGATAATAACTATTCCGATAACAACTTTCCAATTTCGATACTGCCAAAAGTATATACAGGCAGGCCAGTATGAAAGGTTGGGTAAAGGATACATTAAGTCATCATGGAAATTACCTTACACACACACATGTTATAGTGAAAAAGGACAGAATATATTTCTTAGTGGTAATAATTGTGAAAAATCACTAAGTGGTATACTTCTGTGTCAGGGTATAAATCTACATGGGGCCTGTGAGGGGACTTCAAATAACCTTTCATGTCACCAGCTTGGCACACCTGCAACTCGAATAGAGCCATTCTTTAGACGGCTTTCGAACGGGAGCTACATTCTAATAGTGGACCACAGATGTTGTGGCTTGGTGCCAGGGAAAGCTTATCTAGTAAGTGTTTCGTCCATGGTCACTTGCTGTATGCAAGTATTGTATCCGAACGACACTCCAGACAGGGAGGGAAAAATTTGTCCCAGTTTGAAAATCTCTTCTATTCGAATTGATACTTTAAGCAGAATGAAGTCTGTTCTTCTACAGACGCCAGTGCCCTTGACGTCATCAAAAGAAACGTATGATCTCCAAGTTGCAAGGACAACGGCAGAGATACATAACCTTTTATCAACAAATTGCCCCTTACACTTCGCAGAAATGCTAAACGAAATCTTAAACATTTCTGATACGAATGGTATCGCGAGTGTATTTAAGACAATTTTTTCGGGACTGTTAACACCTTTCAAAGCAGTCCTGGGCATCTTTCCTAATTTTGCCCATTCGATCTTTGGCCGCCTTCCACTCCTGTTGGGACTCATAGCAGGCATTTTATTTTTGATACTCTGCTTCGTTATGGCAAGCCATGTCACAGACAAGACTGCAGCAAAAATGGAAGAAACTATCCTAGCTATACACTATCGGGACCGCATAACTAAAGTCCTTGGATTAGCCCGGCTAAGGGATCTGAATATGACCTGGTTTCTTTCATTCAGACCCATCTGGCAGAACTGTATCTTACCTGTGTTAAGATGTATGCTGTGCGGAGAAGAATGCGTGTTGGACGTCTGTCTTACACTACAATCAGAAGTACCATTGGATACAGATACTTTGCTAAGTCCAGTAAAGGCTCATGCATCGTGTTGTCCCCAGCGGTTACCCATCCTGATGACGGCATTCATTGAGACTTCACCACTGCGATTAAAGGGTAGTGAAGTGCAAGATGAGAGCAGCATCAACCAGGTACGACCTTCTGTGAGCACTGCTGATCCTGTCATCGATGATAGCAATTATTCTCACGACTGCACAGTTGCGACATTTTCCAACTTGGTCGAACTTTCACCTGAAGCGGTAAACTGCTTTTTTGAAAGTCTGTCTGAAATGATGTTCTCCCCTGAACAAAAAGAATAAACTTTTAAGCAAACGAGCACTCAGCGTTCCCTGAGCCCTGAATTTGGCCTTCAGCTTTGAAAAACAAAAGCTTCTGAAAACTGTTTTGACTTCTTCCCCTGAAAAACGGAATTATTTTCTTCCCCGATTCTAAAATATTTACCTTTTTTTGGCACTCATCCTCTGCTTAAAGTAGAACTATTCTTAGAGAACAGAGCTTCTATTTTTAGGAACTCTAGAGACAATATATTACCTCAGCCTCTAGCATATTTACAAATAACTGTATTTATATGTGATGGAATGGTCTCGCACTTTTCTTTTCTGTATTAAGAGCCATTTCATGTGTAATCTTCGCAAAATCATTCCGCTGATATATATGCATCCTATTTTATGAATGATTACTGTGCTTGAAATACTGTACCTATACTCATTTTTCGTGTATTTCGCATATGCCATTTCAGATGCAAAAAATGTATTTTGGGGTGGATCGGTATACACATGCACCGTTAGCTATGTTTACTATTGCTTAGTTTAGTAATTATGGACATGAATTCGTGGAGTGGGTGTAGTGTGTTTATCTAGGTACCTGAATCGATATTCCTATTCTTTGCCCTTGTCCGGTTATAAATCAATAATATTCCTACAACGGCATAGAAACCCTTTTCATAATTCAGTCATAGCGCATGCTGTCACATTAAGCAAGCCTACTCCTCCAGCCCCCTAGAAAGCACACCGAGTTCTTAAACAAATCCAAGCCTCCAGCAACCTGGGAAATCCCCGCTGCTTTGTTTTGATTTCGTCCGAGAACTCCTGTAAAGCACTGTAAGAACGACCAGTTCTTAGTGATATCTTTATTGATGTCTTATGTCCAGCCTTACGTCAAACCCGGCACCTTTCAGGTATAAATATACCAACGTTGCCTTAAGCAAACACACGGTGGTGACGAATCTGGAGCAGCTACTACTTGCCCGAGAGCCCAGCTGATGCGAGAGCCCACGGACGCTGCCCCTCCCTTTTGATGCGCTGAGAGAGGCGCTGTCTTTTCTCTTGCCGAGAAATCCAGCCTCCGGCGTTTCCAGCTTACCCTTGCGGGTGACTGGGATACCGAGTCCTGAGAGAGAGATACCAGACCTCCTGCCTTCTAATACACAGGTACTGAACTGACTAAACCCTTACAGAGAATTCTTGAGTCAGATTCTTGGCAAAACAAACTTAACTTAAAACTGCTACTTACTTACTCCTTCCCACGTATTAGGCTTAGGTCAGGTACACCGGGGTAGGCGTAGTTAGAAGCACCAGTTGAGTACGATTAGTCAATGTATATATGTATGTATCTATTTTATCCATTTTAAAGTATCATATGGCTAAGAAACCATATTAATGCTTTTACAGTATTATTTCATAATCCTGCTTTTACTGTATGCACTTTACTTAACTATAAGTATTGCAATTGTAGCAATTCATTTCTCTTGTATGAGGAAAGAGACTGCTCAATAAATAACACCTTTTATTGAAAACGCCAGTCTCTCTTTTTCTCTGCAATCTGGTGAAACTACGTACGCACTTATTGACTTTGTTTTCACACGACTCTAGAGATACACTCATATTCAGGGAGAGTAAAGTTGTCATGTTTTATGGTTGTCAGAAACTAAATACCTTCTTGTCTATCCAGGGAGGTTAAACTCCTCCTCGCTTATTCGAGAAAGTTTCTAGTGAACTCTGAGCTAGCTGGCAAAAAACTTAAGTCTAATATAGTCAGTAGAGACCTAGTTAACCTCAGTCCTACGTCTACACTACTGAAGATATTATTCCAATGCGCAGAGCCTATTGGGACTATAGGAACTACACTACATTACCAAAAGTGCACAAACGCTTTGACAAACCACCTGGGAGACAAATCGTCTCAGGTTGTAGTTTACTCCTGGAACCCCTAAACCAATACATCGACAAATTCCTACAACCATGGGTGATGGAAACAAAATCATTTATGACGGACACCATGCACATCATTCAGTTACTTGAAGGCCAACCTTTTGATGTCAACACTCAACTCATGGTGATCCTTTATGTGTCTTCCCTTTATACCAGCATACCACAGGAGAAGGCCCTAGAGGTGATCAAAGACACCCTGGAAAAACTTCCCAAGCCACACTGGATACCAACTGCATTTTTGGCATCTCTTCTGGACATTGCCATGACTAAGAATTATTTCATCTTCAGGAACCAGTACTATTATTAATGGAAAGGAGTCACGATGGGGGCTGGGTTCGCACCCAGCCTAACCAATCTCTTTATGGATTCTTCTGAAGATGAACATCTATATAACTCTAATAACCCTTTCATAGACCACATTGAAATATGGAAGCGCTATATAGATGATGTGATGATGATATGGACTGGCACTGAAACAAACCTGAATGACTTCAGGGACTGGCTGAATGGCAGATCCAGCAATATCCAGTTCACAATGTCCTACAACAACAGAACCATTAACTTCTTGGACCTCACCTTAAAAGTAGAGGAAGGGGTACTCTTTACTGACCTTTACAGGAAGCCAATGGAACAATATATGCTCCTTAAAAACGACTCACCCCATCCGAGGAGCTTGAGGGACAACCTTCCATATGGGCAGTTTCTCAGACTTATGAGAGACTGCACCTGCAGGGTTGACTTTTTCAAGGAAGCAGAGACGCTTTCCAACCCTCTCAAGGAGAGAGGATACTCAATGGGATTGCTCAAACGGGCTAAAAAACGAGCCTGGTATTGTCCCTGTGACCTCCTCCTCCAAGTGAAACTGAAAACATCAGGACAAGAGAACATTGTTTGCATCACCACTTTCAACTCAAGAAGCAACAAGATCAAAAACATTTGCTTTCAACAGAGGCAAGAATATCAAGGACATTGTAGTCAAAGCCTATCTGGGACTACCAAAACCACCTGACATCAGAAGTTAGCTAGGCTGGCCCGCTCTGACTAGACACCACAAATGCGGTCACTGCAAGGCCTGTTCTTAGACCGTGGAAGGTACATCATTCACACACCAGAACAGAACATACAATCTTCCCTTACACACAAATTGTAACAGTGCTAATGTCGTATATGCGATCAGATGTCCCTGCGGCATGCTATATATAGGACAGACTCCACAGAAGGTAAAGGCAAGAGTCCTAAAACACATGAGCAGGGTATAATGCAAAGTAGAGGGGGCCCCACTAGTTGAACATTTCAATACCCTGAACCATACACTTGAAAGTCTAAGATGGTGGGTGGTAGAAAAAATATGTACGCATCCTAGAGGTGGCTCAATCGCTGCATCACTCAACTTCAAAGAGTGTAAGTGGATTTATCCTCTTAACACCATTGACAATGGGTTGAATCAACTAGAGAAGACATCAAGACAAATGGGCCAACTGTGATAAGACACCTGAATGTCACTCACTTCTTATTCATCTTGATGGCTGATTGCCCCTAACTTCCCTCTACCACCTGTCTCTAACTTCTGTATCATGATTTACCCGAGTGGCTTTCATGCACTACCAGTCATCCATTAAGTGACTAGGGGCCAGATGTAGGTAAAAAATATTTACCGATTCTTAATTACCGAATTTTACCGATTCGGTAATTAAGAATCGGTAAATATCAAGGGTGGACATGTAGGTCCATCCAGATGTGTTTTTTACCGATTCGGTAAATATCTGTATTTACCGAATCGGTAAATACCGACCGGTAATGCTCCATTCATTCCTATGGGCTTTGAAGCCCATAGGAATGCATGGGGCATTACCGGTCGGTATTTACCGATTCGGTAAATACCGATTTTGACAAGGGTGCAGGGGGTGTCACTTTGACACCCTCTAGCACCCCCAAAAAAGGTTCGGGGGCCATGTGGCAGGCATACCTGCCCTAAGGGCAGGTCTGCCTGTCATATGGCACAGGTGTGCATGCACACATGTGCATGCACACCTGAATCGGTATTTTACCATCAAATTGAATTTGATGGTAAAATACCGATTTTGTAGGCGCCTTGTGGGACTCAGAAGAGTCCCACCTACATATCAATTTTACCGAATCGGTAAATATACCGGTCGGTAAATTTACCGACCAGTATATTTACCGAATCGGTAAAATTACCGATTTGCCCTGTTTCCGTGCCCCTACATCTCAATAGCCAAATACCGGTCGGTAACGGCCGAATTCGGCCGTTACCGACCGTTATTTGGCTACCTACATCTGGCCCCTAATCCCTTGTGTCTCAGTCAGCAACTATATGCACTGACTGTTGTAACATGCTATGTATCACTCTTTCAATGTGAAATGTTTTACCTGAAGTGGGTCTCGATGTATGATTCCGTAAAAGGAAAAAGGCCAACTATACCTGTGTGTATGACCGTCCTCTAAGTTTATGCGCACACTTACGACCATGGTTTGCACTGAATATGCTAATTTAATTTTAATCTGCATTGATGGGCCATTGATACATTGATTGCTGAATTCTCTGTTTGAAAAGGGCCAACCATACTTATGTATATAACCATTCTCCAAGTTTATGAGCACACCTAATACCATGTTTTGCACTGAATATCCTCAATGTATTAAATTTGAATTGCATTGATGTGTCCATTTAAGCATGTACTGCTGAAATTCCTTGCTTGAATCCTTGTGTGCCTGATTTGCTCGCTCTCTAAGTCTTTGCACACTCTTAACATCATGGTTTGCACTTTTATTCATTCTAATCCACATTGATGTGCCATTTAATCATTTATTGACAAATTCCCTGTCGAAAAAGGGCCACATTTATCTCTATAACCGCTCTATAAGTTTATGCGCACACTTAATATCAGGGCTTGTACTGAATATGCTCAATTTATTCAATTTTAATTTGCATTGTTGTAACATTTAAACATTTACTGCTGTATTCCCTGTTTAAATCTTTATGTGTCAGATTCGTGGGCACTTAACTTTCATTGTTACTATTCATCAACCAATCACGGATCACTCCTGCGCTGGCTGACCGTAGAGTTATCCAGTCTCTTGCTTACATGTCAGGTGCACTGACGTGTTAGATGTATCACAGTGACAATCTTCACAGCATATAGCTGCTGTCACTGGCCTCGCACACCTCCTACGTGCTCTCTTCAACGTAAGCTGCTCTCGGTGCACTATTTTACCGCAAGCTGGACAGCCTCATTCAAGACGCGTGCAGGCAATGCCAGGTAGGCAGGCCAATCTCATCAGCTCCTGCTATTGCTCCAATTTCCTTGATTTATTATTATATCTAGCGTTTATTTTCCTCACGCTTTCCACACAGGATCAGTGACTGGCCTACCAGTTGTAACCGATTCAGTTTGTGTCTCCCAACAGGCTGATTAATTGATTATTTACATAACAGCCTACGATTTCATCTGCATAGGTAAGCCTTCCTCTGTGGTGATTTTACGCAATCACGTTTGGTCTCATAATTGAATAGATTTATCCTATAACTTTCATGCCCCTGGCTTCATTCCATGTATATACTTATCCTTTAGATTTTAAAGACCGCAATCAATGAAGTATGCCGACATCCTTGCGCCTCCCTGACTTTTGCAGGTAAGACCCCTTATCTGCCTGCTATCTTCTCTTACCCCCAGTCCCAGGGGTCCTTCCTTATGGATAAATTGTTTTGATCTATTTTTAGAGATCTGTTGGCAGCCTCCACTCAACGAGGGAGGCCAAAGGGGGCCCACCCCCATGCTGGGTGAGTAAATGGTGTTTTTACACCCCCACCTTATCCCTGCCCTCTGTAGTTGGAACACACTTTGATAATTTCCCTTCTTACTTGCAGGCTGTCATCCCTTTTCTCTGTCCTGAAGAAGACCCTCCATGACACACTAATAGCACCTTGTCAGGGTCGGAACGCTGATGATAATATATATGGTTCAGCTCTAGCAAGTCTCTTTGTCCAAATTAATATGCAAATGCGCTATTTACCAGAGGGTTGTATTATGGAACTACGCATTCCGTTGCAACGCATGCCTTTACCACGCATGCGTTTCAACGCAAATGCCTTCACCACGTTTAACCTTTACCACGCATGGGGGCACTAGAGAGCGCGCACGCAGCATGGCCGCACTGATGTGAGGCTCCTGCGCTCTGGAACTCTAATCCTACATTTATCCTGAGCAAACTAAAAGGTATATCGCCAACGAAGGTTGGAAGTGGAAGAGTTACTGCCATGCAGCCATCGGTACAAGTTTCAGCGCGATTGAAGTAGTGACGCCGATGCTATGACCGAGTGAGGGTTGAGCCGGATTGTGTGCTGGGGCAGTGACGCTCTGCAGTGCGGCGGCTGGGAGCAAGGGAGACCGAGGCTTCACTCGAGGTGTGCAGGCCGATTGCCCGAAAAGCGTCACTGAAGCCTACCACGGCCGCGATTGATTCGGAGGCTCCAGCGGAGGGTTGCCTCAGGCCGGGAAACAGCAGCGGAGGTGAGCGGGCACTGAAAGGTATACGGGGGGGCCGGCTGGAGCTGGAGTGCGAGGGGAGGAGAGCATGGTAGCCCTACGGGGCGAGCTTGAGGGAGCGCTGTGAGGGGACCATCTGCAAGCGCTCCGGTGCCGAGTAGGAGGCCGGGAGCGAGGCGCTAGAGAGGTGGGCCGAGAATGTGATCCTGAACGCCCCTCCCCCCCTCCAGAGCACCCCCTCACGAAGCGGGAAGACAAGCGGCATAATGGCCGGCTGGGCCATACAGTACATTTGCCAGTGACTGGCATTGCCACGACATGCAGGGTGTGGAGATTCTGGCGCTATAGCAGAGGAGTATGCAGCAAGCAGCACTGGGAGTGAGAGAAAGGGTGATGACCGCCCATCAGGGCCGCCACACGAGGGGCTGCAACTGAAGACGCAGAGGCCCGGGAGGAGTGAGTGCACACCGCGAGGTACAGAAGGGGACACACACGCCTGGCCCTTTCCAGAAGGCATACTTGGATAATCACGTGCTTCTCTCCCTGTTGGGTGCCTGGTTCCTGCTCTGGGCGCGACCGGTCATATTAGCGCTGCAGAGGTGACAACCTGGGAGGCTCATTCAAAGGTGGGACTTTGAGCGGAGGAGGGTGCGCAGTAAGAGCTGAACTGCGCAGCCGGCTCCTGGCTGAATGGTATAGTGTTGGGGGCACTGGAGCATTAGCTGCAATCGGAAGTGAAAGCGCACATAGTGCTCATCTCCAGAATTAAGAGACTGCATTGGCCGCACAAGAGAGTACCGGGGACACTCAGTCCACAGGGGAACTGCGCCATTGCGAGCCCACGAGCAGTGCATACTTGGGGTGGCCCAGTGCGGAGAACAACTGGTTGAGTGAGACGTGACGACCATGGGGAAGCCTGACACTAGGCAGCTCAAACTGACATTTAAAGTGGTGAAGAAAGGAAATAAGCCCTCACAGGGTGATCAGGACTCAGAGGCTCAGACGTCCTCCACTGGGACAGCCGAAGCGCAGGTCTTGGATATGAATAATATACTACAAGAAATAAGACAGGGATTCGCCACGGTAGTGGACAAAGTTGATAGGATGTCCTCCAGAATGGATGCTATAGCCCAAAGGCTAGATGGGCACGAAGATCGCATTAAAGAGCGCGCAGAATATCTGATGGGGATGAGGTCACGGCGCGCCACACTGCGCAACTGTCGAGAATGGACACACTACTGCGGGCAGTGGCGGCAAAGAACGAAGATTTGGAGGCCCGCAGTAGACGCAACAACATACGCATAGTGAGTGTGCCGGAATCAAAACTGGCAGAATGGAGGAATACATAGAGAAGCTGCTCTTGGGTACTATCGGCAGAGAGGTGTTTTCCTCCCAGTTTGTAGTGGAACGGGTGCACAGATCCCTTGGCCCTCGACCGACGCCAGGCAATCCACCGCGCCCCATAATCGCCCGTTTGTTGAATTACCGCGATGTGGCTCTTCGGGAGGCTAGAAGACAACAGAAGATGACATATGAAGGAGTCGCTTTCTCATTGTATCCGGACTTCACCCACATTGTACAGGAGGAACGGCGGAAATTTGTGGACATCAAGAAGAAATTAAGAAGGGCGCAAATAGACTATGCTCTCCTTTACCCAGCAAAACTCAGAGTGACTCACCAGGGGAAGCAAAAAATCTTTACTAATCCGCAACAGGTGGAGGATTTTCTCCGTACGGTGAAGCGCGCGACTCGAAATGGAGGTGGACAGAGGGCATCTCAAAACAATGCCAGGAATGAAGATGACGGGAATATGGAATAATCTTCCCCCAAATATGCTACAAGATATCAGACGGCGCTGCATAAAGGACTGGGATCCAATGGTGAACAAGAGTATAGGAGTACGGTGAACTATCCTGTATTGACTTAATTTCTCTTCAGGTATTTATGTTCCAGACTCTGCCCCCACCCCCTCCTGAGAGGTACGGCCAGATGGTGGAGGGGGATAACTGGAGCAGAGGGACTGTGTAGCTCTCTAGACGTGACCTCCCGAGGGTGTTCCCCCAGAGGTAGCACTGACACACTGTTGGGGATGATAGAAGTGTTGTGTCTGATGCAGATGCGGGAAATAGGTGGGGGGTGGTAATTGGATGCTGGCAAGATTGGGTTGCTTCAGTGGGTGGGGGAGGATAAGGTGGGGAGTTGGAATGTTCATGTTACAAGGCAGGAAATGTATATAATTCTTTTCCACAGGGATGGTCGGCTACCGAGGACAGATGGGATGAAGGGGTTTTCAAAAGGGAGGAGGGTAAGCGCTGATTACCTAGTTGGGGTCCTGGGAAATGGTTGGGGGGAGGGGGGTGGAGGGAGGGACTGTTGGGAAGGTTGGTGGATGAATCGCATTGAGGTGTTATTGCATTATGTTGCTTTTATAGGTGCATCATTGTTGGGGTGCATGATGTGTGGCGTGGTTGTGATTGGCGACGCCGGGGGAATGACGGAGCATCTGTGGGTTACAAGTTTGATGTGTTGCTTATGGAGGCGACGAAGTACTAGTGATGAAGAGAGACGATATGGCGGTGCGTGATGGGACTTCAGATCTGCATATTTTGTCTTGGAATGTGAGGGGGCTTAATGACGCACGCAAATGTAGGAATGTGTTGGCATATTTAAATAGAAAACAGATTCAAATTGCGATACTTCAGGAGACACATCTCCACCTGCAGTCACAGAATACCTTTGCTGCACGGTGGGCATCAACACGTATATTCTCCTCCTATTCCTCATATGCTAGAGGGACAGCTATATTGGTGAGACAGGGAGTTCCGTTTGCGCTGGTGGGATCCATATCAGATCCGCAAGAGCACTACGTCATTGTATGGGGAAGGATGGGTAGAGACACGATTACGATTGTCAATTGTTATGCACCTAATGTGGATGCCCCAGACTTCTTTACCCTGTTATGGGGGAAAATAGTTAACATAGGATCTCAGCACGTGGTATGGGGGGGCAACTTTAATGTCAGCTTGGTCCCTGAGATGGACAGGATGGAAGGGGCTGCGCACTATTATGATAGATCCCGACAGGTACTGGCTGACTTACTGGCAGATGGGGGTTTGGTAGATGTATGGAGGATGCTACATCCGCACGACAGGGAAGGAATGCACTTTACATCATACACCGGGTCATGGGTCAGACTAGACTATTGTCTGATATCTAGGGGGTTGATGACTGGGGTGGTGCGGGCTGCACATCTTCCCTGCACCTATTCTGACCATTGCCCGGTACAGCTTTCGCTCAGGGTGCCTGGCCTTGATAGACCGAGGCCTATGTGAAGGTTTCAACCAAAGGCATTACTGCATTTGGTATTTCGCACGGAACTAGAGGAGGAGATTAAGGACTTTTTCCTGAGAAATAAGGGATAGGTGGAAAGCATCGAGGTTATCTGGGAGGCGTTTAAGGTCACCATACGTGGCTATTGCATTTCTAAGAGTTTTGGAGTCCTGAGGGATATACAGCGTACACTGACCGCGTTAGAGCGTGATTTGAAGGAGCTGGAGGAGCGTATGTGGGTGGAGAAGGGGGACACTGCAAGGGGAATTCAGAGATAAACTGTCTACATATGAGGAGGAGGCCGACAGGGAGGCTAAGTTCAGAGGGAGACACAGGGTCGAGCGCAGGTACGGGGAGGGGGAACGCCCGGGGAAGGCTCTGGTGGAGGTTACCAGATGCCCCAGATTTACCAACACCATATTGGAGATAGAAACACAAGAGGGTGGGAGGGCGCACGATACGGAAGGAATACATGCTGCATTTAAGGCGCATTATGAAAATCTGTACACTACACGCGAGAGTGGTGAGGCTGACTTAGAGGATTTTTTAGGGGACGTGGCACTATGCTGGCTAAGCGATGTTCATAGGCAGTTCCTAGGTGCTCCATTAGAGACGGATGAAATTCGGAAAGCGATAATGGCCTTGCAAAATGGGAAAGCACCGGGACTAGATGGCATACCTGCTGACTTCCATAAATGCTACATAGATATCATGGCGCCGCTGCTCCGTGAGCTATTTGAGGAAATCATGGAGGTGGGGATGTTGCCCTCCTCGATGTGAGAAGTGCTCATCACCTCGCTGCTGAAACTGTAGTGTAGTTCCTATCATCCCAATAGGCTCTGCGCATTGGAATAATACCTACAATAGTAAAGGCCTAGACCAGACGTTAACTAGGTCTACTACTGTCGATACTAGACTTAAAGTTTTGGGTTTGCCAGCTTAGCTCAGAGTTCACTAGAAACTTTCTCGAATGTTCAGGAAAGAATTAACTCCCCTGATTAGACAAGAAGGGATTTAGTTTCTGACAACCATAGAACATGACAACTTTGCTCTCCCCTAATCAAGAGTATATCTCGAGAGTCGTGTGAACAAAAGGCAATTTATTTTACTCAGTCAGTACGTGCATTCTTAGTCTCATCAGAATGTAGAGAAAAGGAAGAGACGGGCGTGTTCAATAAAAAGGTGGTATTTATTGATCAGTCTCTTTTCTCATACAAGAGAAATGGATCGATATTATTGCAATACTTATAGTTAAGTAAAGTGCATACATTAAAGCAATAGTATAAAATAATACTGTAAAAACATTGATATGGTTTCTAAGCCATATGATGTTTTAAAATGAATAAAATATATTACATATACATATACATTTGACTAAACGTACTCAACTGGTGTTTCTAAATACGCCTACCCCGTGTACCTGACCTAAGCCTAATACGTGGGCGGGAATAGAAAGTTACAGTTTAAGTTAAGTTTGTTTTTGCCAAGTGAATAACTAAAGAATTCTCTGTGAGGGGTTATTCAGTTCTGTACCTGGAAGTTAGGATGAATGAGGGATGGTATCTCTCTCTCTGGTCTCGATATTCCAGGCTGCCTGCGAGGGCTGCCCAGAAACGCCGGGGCTGGAATTCTCGGCAGGAGAAAGCAGCGCGTCTCAGCGCGTCAGGAAGGCGGGGCTGCGCCAGCGGGGTCTGCTCTGCTCTTCGCTTCGGCAAGTATGGCTGCTCCGTCTCGTCACCACGCGTGTGTTTGCATAGGGCAATATCGGTAATATTTATACCTTTAAGGTGCCGAGATTGACGTAAGGATGGACATAGATACGTCAATAAGGATGTCATACGACTTGCTCGTTAGCACATTCTTTTTGCTGAAGTTCTCGGTGAAATCAAAACAATGGCCGCAGGGTTTTGCCCAGGTTGTCATAGGTTTGATTTGTTATGAGAACTCCGTATGCCTTATCAGGGGCTGGAGGAATATCGCTTGTCTAATTAGATCGCAAGCGTTATGACCTAATCAGATAACACGTTACTGTGCCGTAGTGTGACTGCGTCAGATAATGGTATCTGCATCATGGGGATTTTCTGCCTCATGGGCTGATTACTTAGTTAACTTGTTAGTTTACTAACCAGAATAGGGTCAGGAATAGGGGGATCGATTCAGGACCTATAGGAATACATCACACCCACTCCACGCTAACTATGGTCATATTTACTAATCTAGGCATAGTATAACATAGTACAACATACTATAGAGTATAGTGTATACCTTACCACCCCAAAATACATAAATGCATTTTGAAATTTTAAAATATACGGAAAAATTGCAGTCATATGTATTGTATGCACTCAAGCTATGGAATAAGGCTAAAGTAATCACGCATTTGTATACATTATTGCTTATTTGGTATATGAGAAATTACACATGAAATGGCTCTTAATACAGAAAAAAAGTTCGAGACCATTCCATCACATAATAAAATATTTGTGAACATACCAGCGGGCAGCTAATGTCTATAAGCTATCTAAAATATAGAAATTTTAGTTCTTTAAGAATAGTTCTTACTTTAAGCAGAAGATAGTGTCCCGAAAAATATGCAAAAATATTTTGGGGCTGCTGAAAAACTTGCTGTCCGTGAACTGGAGGGAAAATTGTTCATGTGACTTTATTTTTAAAGTTGAAGGCCGAATTCAGGGAACGCCGTGTGCGAGCTTGCTCAAAAGTCTCTATTTCTGCTCTGGAGAGAACATCATATCATTCAGGCTTTCGAAAAAGCTGTCAACAGCTTCCTGGGAAAGTTCCACTAACTCGGAAATAGGTGTAATCATGCATTCGTGCGCATGATTGTCTCCATTGACATTCTGATTCGCATTGCTGACAGAAGGTCGTACCTGTTCGATGCTGCTTTCATCTTGAACTTCACTACCCATCAATCGTAGTGGTGAAGCTTCCACGAATGCCGTCATCAGGATTGGTAGCCTTTGAGGGCAGCACAAAGCATGAACCTTGATCGGGCTCAACAATGTTTCTGCATCCATTGGCGCATCCGATTGTAGCGTCAGACAGGTGTCTAACACGCATTCTTCTCCGCATAGCAGACACCTTAGTACAGGTAAAACACATCTTTGCCACATTGGTCGAAATGATAGAAACCAAGTCATATTTAGGTCTCTAAGCCGGGAGAGTCCCAGGATTTTTGATATCCGGTCCCGTTATCCAATGGCTAGGATTGTTTCTTCCCTTGTCGCAAGAGTTTTGTCTGTGACATGGGTTGCCATAACGAAAAATAAGGACTAAGAATAGGATTCCTGCAATTAGTCCCAGGATCAGGGGAAGTCCGCCAAAAATCGAATGGACGAAATCTGGAAAAATACCCAGTATGGCTTTGAATGGTGTTAATGCCATCGAAAATACTGTCTTAAATACCTTTGAGATCCCATTGGTATCAGAAATATTTAAGATTTCATTTAGAATTTCCGCGAAATGTATGGGGGAATTAGTTGATAACAATGAATGTATCTCTGCAGTCGTCCTTGCGACTTGTAGATCATATGTTTCTTTTGATGACGAGAGCCTGGTAGGCGTCTGAAGAAGCACTATTTTCATTCTGCTTAAAGTATCTATTCGAATAGAAGTAATTTTCAAGTTGGGCCATGCCCTTGCCTCCCTGTCTGGAAAGGAGCTGGGGAACAATGAGCGTCCACAGCACTTGACCTTCGCAGTCGTAGTTACTAGATAAGGAGTCCCGGGCATAAGACTACAACATCTGCGGTCTACAATTAGAATGTAACTCCCATTATAGAGTCTTTGAAAGAATGGTTCTATTTCTGTTGCAGGTGCGCCTTGCTGGTGACATGAAAGGTTGTATGAATTCCCTTCACAGGCTCCATGCAAACTAATTCCGTTACACAGAAGTGTGCCGCTTAGTGACATCGCACAATTATTGCCACTAAGAAACACTTTCTGTCCTTTATTACTGACACATGCATGTGAATAGGGCAGGTTCCATGTTGTTTTAAGGTACCCCTTTCCCAATTTCTCGTACATGCCAGCCTGTATATATTTTTGGCAGTATTGAAACCTGAAGGTTGAAATTGGAATATTAATTATCCCATGTATTATCCATTCACTGACAGGTCGTTCTGACATTGTCATTGGTAATCTCTCAAGTTTCTCAATGCTCAGGATTGTATAATCAGCACCCTTCTGGGCCATACTGATTTGTCTATCAGTAAGGTTAAAGATATAGAATAGTGACGTCGTGTTGATTAAACGCCAAGGCACATAGCCTGAACGCAGATTTTGTAACGTCCAGCCAAGCTGTACAATAGAACGCAATTGTGACTGACCGTGTTGTAATAACAGTAAGTCCTGCGATAATATGTCGATTGCTGAAGACACAATGCTGTCCAAAGAAAAAATTCTGGAGGACAGAGTCATTAACCCATTGTCCACTACAGAAAGTGATTTTTCCAAATTAATACGGTCAATTTCCCGTATTCTCTCTGCTGTTTCAATTTGAGTAACCTTCCAGGCCTCATTGTATGCTGCATATACAGAGGCTGCTATGAAACGCTTTTGACGCTGTTTGCGTGGTCCCATTATGAAATCACGCAAGTCAGCACCATCAGTAAGTAAAGTTAGGTGTTGCTTAATTTCTGCCAGTGTGGAAGTTTGCAGCCATTGAAGGCATAATTTGCCCACACTGTAGGTGGTTATTATCCCTGGGTGATGTCTTTGGGGATATCTAGGGTCTGGCCTGGTCATTTTGAACCCCTGTGTTTTATTCAGGAATCTGTCTTGACAGTTATTAGTATCTGTGGGCCAGATCAACCACTGTTTCCAATCAGGATGTGTTCTGTTTTGGTTTAATATATGGTTTACGTCTATCTCTTCATCTGTAGAAGTGTTGCTAAACATTGTTGGCTTTGGAATAGACGGTTTATTTAAATCTTTGATTTTGGCTAGGCCAAGACAGGTGGTTTGTTGAACAGTGTCATTTAAAAATATCATTTGTTCTGGGATCATGCAGGCTCTAAACAAAGCTTCTATACCCTGTACTTGCCAATCTTTTGTGCCCCAAACACTTTTTAATTCAACATTTTTGTCCCAATAATCAAAACCAAAGGTATTCATTTTTTTTAAAAATGAGTCTGAATAAATCAATTTTGTGTTGGTAATCATGGTCTTGGTTCCTGTCTTGTTTGACAATTTGAAATAAAATGTTTCAGCATTACTTGTGTTAAAACCTGAAAAGTATGAATATGTGTCATAAACGGTTCTTGAGCTTCCTTTTGGAGGTGTTGCACAATGTTCCCATTGATTATAATTTAAAACATTTCTAGGCTGTGCAGATTTATGTAGAAAATGGTTACCATAATGGTTATAACAGTACATACTATCATAATTTGTAGAACCCTGCAAATAATCATGTTTGGTAAATTTAGCAGACATTACTAAGTCAGACATCATATTATTAATGCTTTCGAAGTCCCAATCATCAGCAAATGAGCTTGGTTTTGCAAAGTCACTCAATGAGATCTTGATTTGGTGTGGATATTTCAGGATTTCGACCGGACCATAAATTTCATAGTCAGTGTTGTCCCAGGCTACCCCACCAGGTATCGGATTGGCTGTGAAGTTGGCTGAAGAAAGTTCTCTTTTCTCGACGTGTGGAGATGTGTGTGGTTTGAGGATCAAGTTGATTTTCTGACTTGCTGTGTCCATTTTAGCATATTTTCCCTCAATGAAGCGTCCCAAAGTTAGTACCATGATGAGCCAAAGTATGAGGATAAATGCACCAAAACCCACCCAAAATTCAATCCATGGAGAAATCAGATATGTTTCTTTCAGTTGTTTCAAAAGTTCTTTAGCTTTATCTTTAAAGGTTTTTGATGATGGCTGTGTTTTTGATTCACTGAAGCCTTCAGAGGAATCATCGAAGTTTATGAAGTAGCCGGATGCAGTTCTGTCAATTGTTCCAATTGGTTCAGGATTTCTGTTTCTTGCATGTTCGCTGGGTACTTCACTATAAATTGGTGTGTCTCTGCTAAATGTTTTTATTTGGGTTTTCAGAGGTCTGAGTTCTATTGCATTGTTGCATAGTCCTTGTTGTTCTTCTGTAGGCGTTTCAAATGTGATGAGCCTCTTCGTCAGGACCTCTGTACTGGTAGCAAACCTAGGTGTTCTGCTACTTATTGGGAGTCCACTTGGCCTACTGTTTGTTATCGGCCACATGATTGTGGTTTTACCAGGTCGATTGATACAACTCGGTTCTCCTTTTTTCCAGCAAGTGGCGGTAGTACAACTGATCTTGTCCCGTTGACAGACAAGACAGGAACTGCTTTTCTGTAAGAAGGCCCAAATTCCTTCTTTACCGCGATCTTCTCCCTGACTAGATCCCCGACTTTTGGAATCCAGACAGGTCTTGCTGGGACAGGTGGTGGTTCTTCAGTGGTTGTTGGCTGTTGTTTCAACTTTATGTTGCTCAGGTCTTTTCTTGTTTTGTTTAAGTCCTGCAAAATAGCCAAACGGTCTTTAATATCAAAGCTTTTTTCTTTCACCACTGAAGTCTGACTATCAATGTCAGAGATCATCATCCTAGTTCCAAATAATAATTCGTACGCACTGAATCCCTTCAGAGAATTTCTTGGCAAGTTATTTAGACTACGTTGGACACTTATTAGATGTTTGACCCACCCAGCTCCCGAACCTAATATCCTTTCCGTTATAGATTGCTTTATGCCTTGGTTTTTTCTTTACACCATCCCATACCCTCAGGAAGGAAGTGAGAAGATTCCCGCTGGACTATGCTCATTTGGTCATGTTTCCCCTCAGGCTGGAGTGCTAGAGTGAAGACAATGGTCAAACGTAGCATGCTCTTAGCGTATATGCCATTTAGACTCGCAAATCTTTGTATAACAGTCCGGACGTCAGCCGAGTGCTGGTGATCTACATTATAAGTGGAAACTAGCCTGTATATGTTAATCTCAACCCTTCCTTTTTACTCTTGATTTTTTCTGGAGTAAAACAATGAGGTATTAAACTGTTTCTCTCCCCACTGCGATCTCTGTTGCAGTTTGGGCAGTTTTTTACAAACATGGTGTGACGCAGGCTCATGCCTGGCCACCAGTACCGTGATTGTAATTCTTCCAGAGAATCTTTTAGTTTGAGGTGTCTGAGACCCTCGCCCATATGTGCGTCTGCGATTAACAAGTTTCTCCTGTCCATGTTTGGAATCACTCTATCCCCCACTCCAGGGATTCGAGCAAAAGGGACGGAGTTTGCATCGATTATGTATGTATAATTGAGTGGGTAGTTGATCGGTAGCGCTGAGCAGTCGCCTTTTGATGACGTTTTCACCGCCAGCACTGTTTCACCGTCAATGTATTTTAATGTACGCTTTTTTCCAACTACGGGAGCCGATTTAGTTGCTGCCGCTGTGGCTGTTTCAGCCAATGAATTCCCTGCAACGTGAACGCCATCACGCTGATGACTCAGTGAGTGTGTCACGTGAGTCTTTGGTAGTTCTTTTTTCAAAAGAGCTATTTGTTCCCAGAGCAGTTTCTGCTTTATTGGTGCATCTGTGTCATCTTTGTAACCGTTTTGAATCCATGTCTGCAAATCCTTGTTATATGATTTGACGCAGTAATATGAATCTGACACTATAAGTGTCGGGAATTCGCGATCCGCATTATCTAGCGCCATTTTCAAAGCTACTATCTCAGTTTGTTGTTCTGAATTAGTTTCTACTGAGTGTGTTTTTGTTAATAGAGGTCTTAGTTTACCTCCGCGCCACACTTCTTTTGTAATCCCACATGTGGGGTTGTATGCTTGTTCTCCCCAAACGGGAGGTTGAGCATGTCCGTCTGTATAAATTACACAGGCGTAATGTCGTAAAGGCAGAATGTCGATTGGCAGAGGGAATATTCTTTCATATTTTAGATTTTTCAACTCTTCTAGTTCTGGATCAAGGTAATAGTATACTTTGTCCGTTGTGATTGAATTCACCCATTGTATCCACTTTGGATTCAATGCTGTTGTTGGCAAATTACATGGTGTTGTTAATGCCTCAAAGGCTGGTTCTGCTGTTCTGACTATGATATGTCTACCGTCAGCTTTATCTTTTTCTCTAGCTATTGCGGTTTGAACTGCATGAACAATTCTTTCTGTACTGCTGAACTTCTTTTCAGCTTCTGTGTACAAGTGCGATTTGAATGCAATTGGTACCTTATCTCCCTCATTAGAGGTCAGGTATGTGAATCCGCATCTCCCTGGGATGACTCGAATCACAAGATTGCGTGTGTTATCACGTGTTTCTAATTTTGTTTTAATTAGCATGTCTGTTTGTAAGGATCTCAGAATTTCTGTGTGTATTTGAGTCCAATTGGTTCTTTTAAAATCTGGTTTTATCAGATCATAAAGGGGTTTGACCCTTTCTGCGTAATTTGCAATGTATGTTCTTCCGAAATTTAGGAAGCCTAGAATTGACTGTAGGTTTTTTAGTGTTCTAGGTGCTTGGAGTACGGCACATTTTTCTAGAAAATTGTCAGCCAGGCTTTTGCCTTCACTTGATAACTCATATCCTAAGAATAGGACTGTCAGATGGGCAATTCTGGATTTTTTAAAGTTGAATTTGTAACCCTCTGCTGCGAACCCAAGTATTATGGTGTTCACTCTCTTCAAGTGAGTCTCCAAGTCATCATCTGTTAAGTATATGTCATCGACATAAGATAATGCTTCATCATCATATAGTTGTAGTAATTCTGTTACTCTCGCTGAGAATACTCCCGGGCTGTTCTTGTACCCCTGGGCTAACCGACAGAATTGTTTTTGAGTGCCATTTATTGAGAATGCAGTTAAATATCTGCTCTCTGGTGCTATGTTTTGACAAAAGAATCCATTAGAGATGTCCAAGGTTGTTTTGTATTTTTTGCGCACTATGTTATTCATTAGTGCAGTACTGTGTGAGTTTTGCACTGCAAAAGTTTTGCAACATGTGTTAAGGTGTCGGTAATCCAAAACTAGACGATATGAATTGTCTGGTTTGGAGACCGGAAACAAAGGGTTGTTCATTTGTGAGGTGCAAGTTTCAATCACCCCCTGGTATTCTAGCTGATCTAGTATTTCATTTACCTGTTTTTTAGCTTCTTGCTTAATTGGGTACTGTCTTTGTGCAGTAGGTTGTGATTTTAACTGGATTTTGTGAGGAGGAGAGTCCTCATCCCATCCCACGTGATTTTTATATAAAGCAGGAGCTAGAGCCACTGCCCATTTCCTGGCAAGTGTGTACTTTTTATGAATTGGAATATGATTTGAGAAGGCAGGCATAATTACTTCTTCGCCATGAGGGCACTCCCTGACAAACTCTGGTGGCCAGTCTTTTTCAGCTAGAAGGATATCATAGCCCTTGGAGAGATTATCCCAAAATAGTCCCCTAATTTTTCTAGTCTTATCCCCCTCTATACGCAATGTTATTTCGTATATTTTGTGAGGTTTGCTAACTCTGGTGTCCGCAGTTTCCACTTGAAGATATTCATTCGTGTCCACTGTCTCCAGATGATTCATAAGGACTTTGCGAGCTATGCTCACTTCTGCTGCGCTGTCTAGCATTGTCTGAGCCCATTCCCCGTTTTTCAGTTGTGTCCTCAGTATTCTCGGCATTGTTAACTACCTTGATACTGGCTACCTTCTTTTTTGGAAATTGTAATTTCTTTTTTAGCTGAGCAGGTTCCTTGTCTTTGGACTTGGCGTGCTCTTCTCTTTGTTCTGATCGTCCTCTTCTTTCCGATTTCTGCGAGGAAGTCTGCAAAGATTGAGAGGGACGTGTATCAATGTCTTGATATCTATCAGGCTTTTTTATATTATCCCTATTTCTAAGGTTATATCTATTCCCAGAGGGGTCACTTTGTGGTGACCTGTGTCTCTGGTTCGGAGATTTTTCTCTTCGCCTAGGAGACCTTCCTCTGGACTGGAATTTCTTTTCTTTAGGATTGGATTGTTTGTTTCCATCCCAGTTCTTTTTTGGTGATGTAGATTTATTATTATAAAATATTTTTTCAGGACTTTCAATCAGTTGTGGTTTTACTGGTATCCCACCTAAACTATCTCTGCCTAGTTCCTCATAGGATTTTTCTATGATTCTGGCTATTTCAGCTGGTTGGTCTGCTATATCTGTCTCTTTTAACCTCTGGCGGATCGCCACGTTTGCTGCTTCTCCTTTTATGTTGGCTAATAGTATAGCCGAGACCTGCTTGAAGTCTTTTAGTAATTTCATACCAAGAGTTAAAGCGGGTTCTGGACCATATTCGTCTTGAATTTGTTTTAGCACATCTGGTATTACCGAAATGGATGGAACACCCTGCGTTTTTGTGTAGATGGAAGCAAAGACTGTACCCCAAGTGTCACAGTCCTCTATGTGTGGTGCGATTCCCATTGGGAGACAGATAGTCAGAATCCTGTGTTTTTCTAATGGGGTGGTGTCAGGAAACACCGCCTCTATTTGGGGGATTTTCTGTGCCAACCAGAATGGTATTTGTTCCCGTTTAGCCGGTACCTTACCTAGGCAGGACTGGATGTTCTGTGGTGTAATTTTATTTGTGTTCCCCTGGTGAGGGGTCAGCTGTGGAAGTTTAATCGCTGGCTGAATTGTTGAAGTCCGCATCACATATTGGACTAATTGTCTATGTATTTTTATTAATTGTTTTAGCTGTGTTAACAGCTCTGCTGCAGACATCCCTTCGATGTCTGGATGTGGTGTGTATCCGGCTAGGACCGGCCACGTTGCTCCTGGTCTACCTAAAGGACCGAGCCTGGTGATGTGATTGTTATGTTTTAGGGCGCCATCAAATAAGAGCAGGTGCTCTTGAAATTTGAGTGGTACTTCCACCTCCTCGAAAGGAGTGTACGTTTCAGGAGGTTCCTCTATTTTGTAATAGTGGAAGTACTTTGTTACAGCATTTGCTGCTGGAAAATGTATCCATGAATAGTATACCTCTGTCTGCCGATATTCGTGTGCCTCAATTACGAATATGACTGTGCCACCTCTAGGTGTCAGTCCATTTTCTATAAGTTTTAAAGTTATAGATCTCCTTTTGATGACCGGGATGAGTATTATATCCGGGTCTGCATCTTGCATAGTAGCATCAGCTGCTGCGAGTTCAGTTGCTAATCTAACTGCCTCTCTTTCATCCTCATTGTCTGACATTTTACTGTCCAAAAGGTTATTTTGTTTGTTTGCAGATCAGGTTTCTTGTGGAAACAAAGATTAGATGCACAATATTTTGGAACTGTGTATCCTTCAACGTTGACTATACCAAGAACCATACGTAGGAGTTCCCTCCTGCGAGGTCTGGCGGATATTACCTTTCACCCACTCCAGACGTCTTTGGAGTATTATGGGAAAAGGGGTCTGAGTGAGAAAGCACGACTGAGTTACTCTAAATGTCTTACGTTAGTTTTATCGCCCTTTCCAAACGCGTTGGGCGCCATGTAGTGTAGTTCCTATCATCCCAATAGGCTCTGCGCATTGGAATAATACCTACAATAGTAAAGGCCTAGACCAGACGTTAACTAGGTCTACTACTGTCGATACTAGACTTAAAGTTTTGGGTTTGCCAGCTTAGCTCAGAGTTCACTAGAAACTTTCTCGAATGTTCAGGAAAGAATTAACTCCCCTGATTAGACAAGAAGGGATTTAGTTTCTGACAACCATAGAACATGACAACTTTGCTCTCCCCTAATCAAGAGTATATCTCGAGAGTCGTGTGAACAAAAGGCAATTTATTTTACTCAGTCAGTACGTGCATTCTTAGTCTCATCAGAATGTAGAGAAAAGGAAGAGACGGGCGTGTTCAATAAAAAGGTGGTATTTATTGATCAGTCTCTTTTCTCATACAAGAGAAATGGATCGATATTATTGCAATACTTATAGTTAAGTAAAGTGCATACATTAAAAGCAATAGTATAAAATAATACTGTAAAAACATTGATATGGTTTCTAAGCCATATGATGTTTTAAAATGAATAAAATATATTACATATACATATACATTTGACTAAACGTACTCAACTGGTGTTTCTAAATACGCCTACCCCGTGTACCTGACCTAAGCCTAATACGTGGGCGGGAATAGAAAGTTACAGTTTAAGTTAAGTTTGTTTTTGCCAAGTGAATAACTAAAGAATTCTCTGTGAGGGGTTATTCAGTTCTGTACCTGGAAGTTAGGATGAATGAGGGATGGTATCTCTCTCTCTGGTCTCGATATTCCAGGCTGCCTGCGAGGGCTGCCCAGAAACGCCGGGGCTGGAATTCTCGGCAGGAGAAAGCAGCGCGTCTCAGCGCGTCAGGAAGGCGGGGCTGCGCCAGCGGGGTCTGCTCTGCTCTTCGCTTCGGCAAGTATGGCTGCTCCGTCTCGTCACCACGCGTGTGTTTGCATAGGGCAATATCGGTAATATTTATACCTTTAAGGTGCCGAGATTGACGTAAGGATGGACATAGATACGTCAATAAGGATGTCATACGACTTGCTCGTTAGCACATTCTTTTTGCTGAAGTTCTCGGTGAAATCAAAACAATGGCCGCAGGGTTTTGCCCAGGTTGTCATAGGTTTGATTTGTTATGAGAACTCCGTATGCCTTATCAGGGGCTGGAGGAATATCGCTTGTCTAATTAGATCGCAAGCGTTATGACCTAATCAGATAACACGTTCCTGTGCCGTAGTGTGACTGCGTCAGATAACGGTATCTGCATCATGGGGATTTTCTGCCTCATGGGCTGATTACTTAGTTAACTTGTTAGTTTACTAACAAGAATAGGGTCAGGAATAGGGGGATCGATTCAGGACCTATAGGAATACATCACAAAACCTGGGAAGCCCCCTCAGAAGCCGGACTCTTATAGGCCTCTGTCGCTCATTAACTGCGACACCAAAATTTTAGCGAAAGTATTAGCTACCAGATTTACGTTATTGATGGATCAGATCAATCAGGATTTGTTCCGGGGAGGGCTACCACTCACAATCTGTGCACCCTTTTCTCCCTGATACAGACGATCGCACCGGACTTCCCGGTTGCAGCGTTTTTTTTAGATGCCACAAAGGCTTTCGACTCTGTGGAGTGGAGCTATTTATTTAAAGTACTATTACGAATGGGGTTCCCTCCCATGTTTGTGACATGGATCAAACTGTTGTATTATGAACCAACAGCTAAAATAGTGATCAATGGCCATATGTCATCAGCTATGGAACTCACGAGGGGCACGCGCCAGGGCTGCCCACTCTCGCCATTGCTGTTCGCGATAGCGATTGAGCCACTAGCGACTAGGTTGCGTCAGATGCATAATGATAAAGCTTTCCGTTGTAATCAGCGGCATCTGTTGATATCGCTCCACGCGGACAACATGACGCTGTATGTGAGGAACCCAGAGCATAATTTCAACCCATTCCTAAGAGAGTTTTTGGTGTTCGGACAACTATCGGGGATTAATATTAACTGGGGAAAATCACAATTTTTCCCCCTGACGAACGCAGTGGCCAAATTCCCACTAGACTTTCCATTGGAATGGTGTAATGATGACCTACGGTATCTGGGAATACAGGTTTCCAGAGACCGAGAGGAAACGCTGCGCTTGAACTATGGAATGACAATTACAAAGCTGGAGGCTAACGTCACCCGATGGATATCATTACCACTGTCGCTGGCGGGCAGGGCGTCGCTAGTGAAGATGGTGATTCTGCCCCAGTTTTTGTATCTGTTCCTCAATATCCTGTATTACCCCGGAGCCCATTTTTTTAAGATGTTGCGATCAGCGCTGATCCGCCAGCTGTGGGGTGGCAGAAAACCCCGCCTTCGGTGGGCGATTCTTATACAACCATATAGTAAAGGCGGATTCGATATTCCAGACTTTGAGGCTTATTACCTGAGTGCACAGGCTCACTATGCATATCACTGGATGGCACCCACGCCAATCATGCCCCAGTTGGCGGTGGAGGATTGGATGGCCCGCCCGCTCCCCCTTGGAGGGGCGATTCATGCTCCACTGGATGCTGTGGAGACTCCCTATACGACAGTCACTTGCACATTGGACGCTTGGAAGCGTATAGCCCATATCCTTGAGGTGCAACTACTGTACTCGCCACGCTTGCCCCTTGAGTATCATCCAAAGCTGCTCATACTGCAGGAAGCAGGATTTCAGGCCCTATGTAAAAAGCTTCGATTTGCTTCATGGGCGACCTCTTTGCTGGAGGACAGTTCCGGACGAGGGAGCTCTTCTTTCAAGATCTTAACGCAACGCCGTTGGAGCTTTTCTTGTACATCCGTCTCCGACAGGGGATGCGGACGGTACTCCCAGAGTTCCCCTCGAAGCCGGAGACCGTGGCACCAGTGCACCTCCTCCTTGGCTCTCCTGACGGGAAACATTTAGTGTCCAAATTATACAAACTGATCAGGGAATGTAGAGTACACGTGGATAGCACCGCCCGCTCTAAGTGGTCGGCGGACTTGGGGCAGGAGCTGATGGATGATCAATGGAAATATTGCTGCAACATCACGGAAAATATATCGTCTAGTTGCAGATTCAAAGTTATACACTTTAAGTTCCTGCAACGTGTGTATTATACCCCTGCCACGAAATACAGATTCAAACTAGTGGACAATGACAGGTGTGAGAGGTGCCAGAGACCTGGGGCTGGATTCATGCATCTGGCATGGGAATGCCCAGCAGTGAACGAATATTGGTCACAGGTTCATGAGGCAATGGAGCGTATGTTGGGCATTCATATAGACATAGACCCCTTGATGATGCTCCTGGGCTATACAATGCATATTCCGAAAAAAATGAGGAAAATTCTTGATATCGCACTATTGATGGCGAAGCGTAGGGTGGCCTGCAGGTGGGGAAGAGGGAGGGCTCCAAAATTCAAGGATTGGCTGCGTGATCTCGTATATTGTCAGGAGCAAGCTATAGTATATGCGGAATTGTTACCAATGTCCTCTAGGCCAAGGGATGTATGGGGTTCTTTACAGGAATATTTACTGACTACTGCGGAGAGAACGGATGAAGAGGATGTGAGGAATGATGATCTGGGGGTGGAGGCCCCCCTTATGTGAGACGCTGTAGGGGATTTGGAAGGAAATCTACTTAGGGACCTCAGCCACTGCAGGCATAAGCGACTGTACACTTGGGGTTGGCCCTGATATATTGCTGATTAACTCAATATTGCTAGCGGAAATGAAGGTGCTGGGCGAGCTCAGACTACTACATTACGATATTTGTGGTTGCTCTCTGGATGTCACTTGTTCTGGATAAGTGTTTTTTCCCCTCACAGGATTGCCTGCATCTTTTGATGTCTCAGTCTACGGAAGCTGCTTATTAGATGTACCTGTTACTGCACCATTGCCTCAATATTACAAATATTGTACTTCATTACATGTTGCTCCATAATATTGTACATGATGCAAAGATTTGAGTACATTTGATGAATGACTGCTGAATGTAAAATGGTTTCCACAGAAAATATCAAAAAGAAATAATAAAAAAAAAAACCTTTACCACGCATGCTTTTACAATGTATTTTGTTGTAAAGCATGTATGGTAGATGCTTCCCTTTTTTAAAGACACCTGACCCTGCTCTAATCCCTAAATCTAGAACCCAGCGCACACCTGCCCTTTTAAACCAAAAAATTCCGTCTCTGCCCTAATCCCTAAATCTATACCATAGCGCGCTCCCTGTCCTGTTTAAAGAATACTCTCCTATGCCCTAAGCCCTAAATCTTGACCCCAGTGTGCCCCCCGTCCTGTTAAAAAAATAACAGACCCTGCCCTAACTGTCATGGTTTCATCTGTGGTATCCGTTACGTCTTTGCTTACAAACGTAACAACTACGTCTCGTTGTGTTCCCGTATTATAAGACAAGCACGCTCACAGCAATGCATACTTCAATGAAACGCATCAACAGGCTCCAGCAGCAAAGAAATGAAAGAACTGAAGTTTTAGGTAGGTTTGTAAATCTGTAGAACAGGTCTTTCCAAACTCCTAAATTCCTACCTAATGAAGCTGCTGTGCGGTGCAGAGAGGCCCCGCGCGTGTTGTCGCTGTACACGCAGACACTTTTTCATGAGACGGTAACTCTGATACCAAACACGGATTATACTCACTCCCTCAGTGGCTCATCAGCCAAGCCGTGGAGAGTGAATCGCCCAGGAGATGTTATCACGGACAGAAACTGCCACAGTGCAGCACAGCTCGTCAAGAGGAAGCGGAAGTATCTCTTCGCTCCTCTATCACGCAGGTGCCGTTACCAGCATATGCCCTCACCACGTACGTTGTAAAAAAATGCGGGGTGAAGACTATGCGTGGTAACAGTGTATGCGTGGTAATGCCTGCGTGGTAAAGGCCCTGCGTGTAATGGCTGTTTCCCTTACCAGAGATATTGTTTTCTCTGCCTCTCTGACCACCTTATCTCTTTTGATATACCTGTACAGAATTTCACTTTGTATATATGCACTGCACCACCATCACTGAGCACCCAATGTCACTTTAATATTTGTCACTTCAATATTGTGTCTCATATTAACAGTCCTTTAAATATTTGTAAATATACATGAAAGCTTCAATTTAAATAAAGTAATAATTTTTCAAGCATCTACTTGCCAGCGTTTTGCTTTCTTTGAGTTCCAATACGGTTGAATATGCATTGTAAAAACAGGTCAAGGACAACCAATATTTGCCCGGCGGTATCGCCTCTTTAACCCACAAAATATTAAGCAATGAAGAGGCAGGCGCTGGAGACTGGAAGGCAGGAAAAAGGTTTATTCTCTCCGGAGGAGAACACATTAGTTCGGACAGCCAGTATCGTCACGAGGTGCTCTAACCGCATCTCTGAGGCCTGGCCTCTTATACACAGTTTTATGATCTTTATTGCAGGTAACACATTCTTGCAATGCTTTGAAGTATGAAAGGACATCCTCGGAATCTCCCCTTCAGGCCCGTTCCCACACACATTTACAGTTGAAGTCCCCACCCCGGTCACAACAGGTGATGATTATCGCGCAGCTGGACATTCCGCCGATTCACGGAATGTGTGGGGTTGATCGGATATCACAGGGTGGGGGCTTTGATCAATTCGAGGGTCCTTTAATGGGAGAGGCTTCCTACTGTACGGGGGGGGGGGGGCAATAAACAGTATCCGCAGAGCTAGGTGGCGGCCTGGGAACGAGGAAGACAAACGGGCACACAGGAAAGGGGGTTTGTATCAAAGGGCCTGGGACCATGAAAGGAATGAAGGGAGGTGTCGCGCTGGGAACAGGATGGGGTTCTGAGGCAGAGCTGCACTGAAGAGGGGTTTATGACCCAAGGCATGTGAGAGCGGGGGTGGCCAGTGCGTGGGGGGTTTGTGAGGGCGAAGGGCTGTGCTGGGGGCCAGTGGCGTGCAGAGGGTGGTTCTGATCGAGGCACCTAAAATGGCGGGTGCGTATGACAAAAAGTGTGGCATCAGGGGAAAAGGCAAGATGGCGCAGATAATGTTTACCAAATCGTACTAATTTTCCACAGTCCTCCCTTTAACATTTCCAAGACATCTTGCTGGCCTATTTCCTATCCATGTCTACTGCAGCGGTCATAAGTAAAGAAGTAGGAACCCAGGTGAAGGAGCTATAAACATAACATTTAAAATCTTTCGTCTTAGGAGGCGGGCCTATCGATAAGCTCGTTTGCAGGTAAGTCATAGTAATGCAATATCGGACAAAAACGACTCTGTAGTGAGAGCGTTGAGTACATTTCATAGATGCTTATAGTCATTCGGAATATGAACTGATAGGTTATTACATATGTAAGTTCTTTTCGCATTCGGTTGGAGCACAATCAATACAATGGTGGCTGGGAGAGAAATGAGACGTAGTAAACGCGATAATCAGGGGTGTCATTGTTCGAAGGGGAAGTCCTATGGTCATGGACCATTATTAGTGAGTTCTCAGCATTCTTTGTCGTCTTCTGTTGGCACTGTGGAGCACCGGCGGTGGAGCTATGTGTCCAGCTCTATTCTAGGTCCCGCGTTGCAGGGCATGACCTTTTCCTCGCTTTCCTGGTCAAAAAGGTCCTTTTCGCCCTGTGTCCTTTTGAGTCGATTGTCAAAGAGTTCAGGTGGAAGAAGGGGGTGTATGAGTAGTCCTTAGGGTAGGTCGGAGGAAAAGGGGATGGAGCACGGCCAGATCGGGAACAGACCAGGGGGACGGAAAATTTTAGGTAGGTGGGCCCATGACCGAGTTCAGAGAGCTGGGACTTTTCGGCACATGTTGATCATCAAGCAGGGGCATCAGGTCAGCCCTTTCCTCTCATTTTGTCGGAAACAGTGCCTCGTCCTGCGACTCCTTACTGTTGCGGTCTCGCCTTGGCCAATGTCGCAGATGTTCCACGATCTGTAGTCAGGCCGTGTGCTCCCACATCCGGTCTCTCTCTCCTCCGACAGTGGTACCCTTAAATGAGTTTGAAAAGACAGTCTTTAGAGAATTGGCAGAGGAAGGTAATCACATAAGTCTATTTCTCTCCCAGTTCCAAGCAAATGAGAAACATCCGTTACATTGGGGTTCACAACCAACATATAAATAATTGATGATGGGCTTGCTGGATTTCCTATAACTTTCCTTCGTAACTATTTCATTGGTGTTTGTTGGTGTTACATTCATTGTCGTGGTACGAGATCTGGTACCTATTCATTGCATTTTGCTTATTACAGTTACGTCAGTTCTTCTGGCAGAGACCCACTTTCCTAGTACGAGCCTTATGAAGCTATACCGTTCTCCAGGGCTTTATATTTTTTTTTCCGAAAAAGTGCAACGTGCTATCACCATGGTCTGATAGGTATCTTTCTAAGGAATGAACATAGGCTAAACAATTTTCCATTCTATCAATGCATCCTACCTTTCAGCTAAACAGTTTACTTTTAACAGGGTTTATTGCAACAATTTCTTCATTTCGGTCTAATCTTAACTTTGCAAACATCATTCTGAGTTCTACATAGTCTCTTACAACCTGACTACTTCATTAAAAACCGAGGTCTTATGGAAAACAACTAGGAACATAGCAAACTGTGGTGAGGGATTATCGTCTTGCTTTGTGTCATGAGGGCGTTATCTAGCAGAAGGCCACAGTTCAGTTGGTAAGCGTTCAGTGACATTTCTCGAATTCTAAACTCGGTAGCTTGCTCATCAACGAATCATTTCTAGGAACAACGGCTGGCCTGTGTTAGTCGTAAGTCGACCCATCTCTTACAACCGGTGGTGAGGGACATTTTTTTAAAACTCTCGTCCGGGGCAGCTGATACAAAACTGAGGGCGTTCTGGGAAGATGGGGATGTTTCGATCACTTTTACTGTTTGGGTATTGAGACAATTCGGGACGGGGAAGGTCGCGTTATCTGAGGCATTTTTTGTTATCATAGAAGCCACTGACATGTAGTTCCCTTATTACGGGTCAGATTAGGGAACCTCAGTCGTCTTACCTGTCCTTTCCTTTTTGGCCAATTCTAGGTTTCATCAATATTTAGCAGAAAGGAGAGGTAGTGACACGGCCTCAAGGTGATTTTATTTAAGACAAATTTTGTGCAAATACTTGCGGTATTTGGGGCCAATTGGGTGGTGCACCAGGGGTGGCGGTTTGCCAATTAGGTGCTAGTCGTTCGGAAGAGTGAGAATGTGGAGGAGAGGGAGAGAGAGAGAGAGAGAGAGAGAGAGAGAGAGAGAGGGAGAGAGAGAGAGAGAGAGAGAGAGAGAGAGAGAGAGAGAGAGAGAGAGAGAGAGGGAGAGAGAGAGAGAGGGAGAGAGAGATGTGCAACAATAGGCTAAATAGTACACGTGCGACATGGGGAGTGGCCGTGTATTAAGATAGGCTATTCAGCGCACTACACAACATGAGACATTACGGGTCTGTTAGAATTTCGAAAGCATGCAGTTTGGGACGGACGAGCATTAGGCCGGGTACAGGGGACATGCATTGAGTAAAAGGCACCATTGTGTCGCACTTCTCGCACTCTCGGTCCTTTGACTAGTTAAGTCAACGCTTCAGTCGCATAAAAACATTTTCTCATAGTTTCAGACATACGTGACATGTGCCCATTCACGCAACACGGATTAGGGGTGATCGTGTTTCATCATATCATACAACTTATTGGCTTTTTCGTTACAAGAGCAGTTTGTGGGCGTGCTTAGGTGCCACCTTGCAGCGTTAGTCCGCTTCATGTATCAGACATGGCGAGGCTTCAGATCTTCACCATACCTCAGTCGTGATTCCAATGTAACCTGTAGAGGGAGGAAAAGAGGGGAAGGGAGGGGGACAACATTCGAGCATATCAAATGCATGGGCACGAAAGTCCTTTACTTACCACACACTCGTCTTATCTCCTCGGGATAGAATCCCTGGGGTCTTGGTTTCTGAAGCCAGGGGGGGCAGTGTGTCCTTATAGGCCGTGTGTAGGGAAACGTTAAAGATCAGAGGCACTTAGTGCGGGGTATCTAGTTTGTAGATGTATCTAGCTATCGGGGTCCTTAAATCTTTTCCAACGCTGTGATGTTCTAAGGCATATCAGCTCTTCGGCCAACTCTGTTCCCTAGTACCTTTTAGTGCCGTACCTTCATAACATTCCATCATTTACACCGCTTCACTTTACCCGTCCTCAGAAGTCGAGGTCCTTCTCCATGCACTAGTTCCTGAGCCAGTCGCATACTTGGAGGCAGAGTTTAGAGTCGATCCTCCATCCGGGGCTGAGCAACCATCTTCTAATAACCTTAAAAAGAGAACAAAGCAGGGTGCACAGAAAAACTCTCCCGCTGATCCCACATTTTAAAAAACATGCAATACCTGTTCATAGTTTGGAAAACCTTTATTTGCACAATCGTTCAGCATGTAGATATGAGGGTGCAATCGTATTTGGCCGGACACGGCGGTGGCTGAAGCACGTACAGTAAGGGGGGGGGCTATTTTGCAGCATTAAAAACATTTAAAAGGGTTTATTTAGTCATTTGCAGGAAACTAAAAAGGTCTATCAATAGGTGAGGGATCAAGGGGCATTCATTTCATAATTGGAAGCACAGTTAGACTAGTTGCAATCAAATTTCCTAAATGCATACCGTGGGCGTGTGTCACAAGCGAGGTTATGTATCAGTTACAATAATATCGTAATAAATCGTACATTGAAACCAACATTTTAGCGGGGTCCTTTTACATGGTCGTCGAGTGAACCCTCTCTCTTTTTCGTCAAGTGTACAAAGGATCATATATATATCTCAGAACATCAAGTCTTATTAGCTAAAAACACCACGAGGCGTTCGTAAGTTCTCATTGACACCGGCGCCATTTTGGGTGGGGCCGGGTTAGTCCGGAAGTAGCATCAGGGACAAAATGTTTCCCACAACCGGCGGTTGGACCAGAGTCCTTTTCGGCAGTTCAAAAAACTCGTGCTAACAGAAGGGGTGGCTATGTCGTGGTTATTTCGTTAGCGACCAAGGCAGTTGTTCCTCACCGGAAGCCTGCAGGGGCCGAGGGCTCCGGGGACTTTTGTAGAATCTTCAAGGCTGTGGGGATGCTGTCGGAGGTGGGGGCTCGTGCCCCGGTGGGCAAGCGTTCGAGTTACATTGCTGGTCAAAGTTACTCTAGCGGCCTAGACCCGCCTTCCAGGGGGCCCAGACGCCATTTTGAGACCCTGCAGCAGCCGCCCTTCGTCGAGTCTGCAAGAGTGGAAGAGACCCTTTGGGGTGAAAAAATGGAACACCGTGCCGTAGGAGCAGGACATTCGGCTAGGGTGCAGCTGTGGTGCCCCCACCTGGGGGGGCGAGGGAGACTCGTTCGCGCCGTCTCCCTCTCCCAGTGCACCCCACGCCGCCCCTTCTCACGGGCATACATGATGGCCACTCCACATCCCGTGCTCCACAAGTACACTTGAGGGCCATCGTATGTCTTGTGCTGCGCAAGTATGGCCGGCGCCATCCCATGTCCTGTGCTGCGGAAGTATGGCCGCCTGCGGTGCATGTCCTGTGCTGCGGAAGTATGGGCGCCGCCGTTGCATGTCCGGTGCTGCGCAAGTATGGGCGCCACCCGGCTGGAGGATTTCGGCGCCGGGCCGGGGGCTGGGAAACCTCCTATCCGGGGAGGTGGGAGAGGCTCGTCCGCGTCGCCTCTCCCTCCCAGCCCACCCTGTACCAATTTCAGCAGAGGTATTTGTGATGGCCGGACCGGGAGATACGAGGGAGGGGGTCATCTGCACCCGCCCCCTCCCTACTCGTGGCCCGGGGGACGCCACCCCACGAAGAAGAGGATGGGACGGCCATTTCATGCCGGGCCCGTGGTGCCTCCTGGACATCCCACTGGCGATCTTTTCGATCGATGGCTGTCAGCAGGCCCCGCCCCACACGTGCTGTGTGCTTCACCTTCCGGATGGGCGTGACCGGTGACCTGCGGCATTTCGGGAACTTCCGGAGTGGGGGTAGGTATTTTGTTTGGACAGGCATGTCTGGGTAATGGGGGGTTGTCTATGCAGGCCTGTAATTGCTCCTTTTTTTTTTTTTTTTCAGAGTGGGGGGGCAGCAGAGAGTAATCAGTCCTATTGCACTCGAAGTTTGAGTTCATTAATGGAATGTATACTAATCTGTCCGAGACTACTCCGTGTATTGTTTCTGTAGGTTATCCGAAAAGGGTGGCCTTTTGTGTTAGGGAACAGTAGCGGTAGTACTGGGTTCGTCACCGGGTAACTTAGAGCTAGACTGGGTTTCCCGTCTTAGCGTTGTTCGATCTATGAGGACTCAAACATGTCGCTGAAATCGGTCTGGCGAAATCTGTGCCATCGGGCATAATCAAACGTGGTGGTTCTATCTGGCCTGTCCGTGTCAGTCTGATTCATCTTTGTCTCACGCCTTTTCCCTTTCTGCCGGCCTGTTATTTCTGTCGGCCCTCTGCTCCTACCCTCGTTCAGTAGAGTCGGGCATTGGGCTTTCCAGTGCCCGGAATATTTACAAAAAGCACATTGGTTTTGCCCTAAGTCTGGTCGTCCTGTGCGTAGTGTCGGGGGATTACTTTCGGGTCGTTGTGTCTTGGGGTTGTCCTGTCGATATATTCCTTTACCTACTCTGACTTCGTCTCTTTTCTTTCGTTGCATTGCTTCTTTGCGCCACATACCGAGACTGTCGAGCATAATAGGCGTTGTCTTATTACTACAAAGGGCTATTCCTAACGTTTCTATTTTATCAAGATCGAATGATCCTATCAGTGGCCACTGTTTCTCTTGATTTTCTTTGGTATACTTGTGCCACAGCTTACTATAGGCTATGGTAACTAATCCATACTTTGTGAACATGTCTTTATTAGGGGTGCCTTCCAGCGGAGCTAGATGGTCCACCTCTAATAAACGGTCCGGGCTGAACCAACTATCAATCAGTGGGGAGAAGACAGACATGACGGCTCGCAACGAGGACAAAAGTCAGCACTGCCTATCTTATCACTGCGTGCAAAGACTAGACAGAATATTTCTATTCTACGTTGTTTGCAGGCAGTGAATACCTCATGAACCAAAACAGTCAATAAACAATCAGTGGGGAGAATAAGTAGGCCCGCAAAAGGTCTGCGTCCTCTACCCTTTCACTATCTGCAAAGAGGAACCTGTTCTTTCCTGTTTGCAGACAGAGAATCTCCAGAAAACGATCCGCGAACAGTAGTTCGGGGTCAAAAACAATTAATCAGTGTGGGTTAAAACAATCAATCAGTGGGGGAGAAAGATAGGCACGCTGGCTGCGTTACCTATCCTTCACTCTTTGCAAAGAGAGAGAGCCTGTTGTTTCTCTGTTTGCAGACAGTGAATCTCCAAACAAGTCAACAAAGAGTAATACTAGTATTTTCCGAACAATTAAACAATCATTTCGCAATTCGTCGTGTTTACACGACCTTACCCGGACCGTATGGACAGTTTCTTGTCTTCCGAATCCAGCGCCCGATCGTCCTCTTTTCCTCGTATTCTTCGCGGCACTCCTGATGGTTCCCAGTCAGGACCGTAGATCACTCGAGAGAGGTCTGTTCGGAACCAGTGAAGTTCGGATGATCGGCTGCCAGACGAGGGTCTATTGGGCAAGAGCTCTCCCGATCGTTGCAGTCGTTCACTCTGTCGTCAGGACCTCTCCCACTGGATCCACGTGTCGCTGATGGGCCCCACGCTTGGGACGCCAATTGTAAAAACAGGTCAAGGACAACCAATATTTGCCCGGCGGTATCGCCTCTTTAACCCACAAAATATTAAGCAATGAAGAGGCAGGCGCTGGAGACTGGAAGGCAGGAAACAAGGTTTATTCTCTCCGGAGGAGAACACATCAGTTCGGACAGCCAGTATCGTCACGAGGTGCTCTAACCGCATCTCTGAGGCCTGGCCTCTTATACACAGTTTTATGATCTTTATTGCAGGTAACACATTCTTGCAATGCTTTAAAGTATGAAAGGACATCCTCGGAATCTCCCCTTCAGGCCCGTTCCCACACACATTTACAGTTGAAGTCCCCACCCCGGTCACAACAGGTGATGATTATCGCGCAGCTGGACATTCCGCCGATTCACGGAATGTGTGGGGTTGATCGGATATCACAGGGTGGGGGCTTTGATCAATTCGAGGGTCCTTTAATGGGAGAGGCTTCCTACTGTACGGGGGGGGGCAATAAACAGTATCCGCAGAGCTAGGTGGCGGCCTGGGAACGAGGAAGACAAACGGGCACACAGGAAAGGGGGTTTGTATCAAAGGGCCTGGGACCATGAAAGGAATGAAGGGAGGTGTCGCGCTGGGAACAGGATGGGGTTCTGAGGCAGAGCTGCGCTGAAGAGGGGTTTATGACCCAAGGCATGTGAGAGCGGGGGTGGCCAGTGCGTGGGGGGTTTGTGAGGGCGAAGGGCTGTGCTGGGGGCCAGTGGCGTGCAGAGGGTGGTTCTGATCGAGGCACCTAAAATGGCGGGTGCGTATGACAAAAAGTGTGGCATCAGGGGAAAAGGCAAGATGGCGCAGATAATGTTTACCAAATCGTACTAATTTTCCACAGCGTGCTATTACCTAATCGAAGCAATTGCTATTATTTTCTGATTTGTTTTTTATGTATTAAGCTACCATTCTTTAAATCAATTCATTACTTGCTAATTAATTGGCTCCTCCCCAACAGAACCATTGTAGGTTTGCATAAACATACACAAATTCGGAGGGACACAGGGTTACCCCATTGTGGGTATACTTGATTCTGAACCCATCACTAAAAAAAGGCACAACAATAATTTTCAAAATTTGGCTATGGTACTCTATACGCACCACATAGCTGCATCTTGGAAATCCAACAATTATACCTTTGGTTTGACCCAGAGAGTTCATGAAATGTGCCAAGGTGGAAATAGCCACAAAATTGATTGGGCATGGTAGTGGTTCAGTGGAGGGGATATACACCAAGTGGGAGGCTTAGCTTGAACACCTAAAATCTAAAACTGATGAAAGGACACCATGAACACAGACTTAAAGACATGCAAGCCATAGATAACTTTATCTCCTATCACATGAGATGTGCGAAAGCTTACTTCTTAAAAAAGCAGAAATTATGTATTTGCTGTCTGTAATGCCAACTAGGAGGTTGAGCTCTTAATTAACCTCTTGCTAACACAAACGGTGGCAGACCTGTACCTCTGTCTAAATTTCCACTGAATACATGTTAGACTTGGTATCCTTGGCATGGCTTCCCCAGACTTGTTGCCTCTACCTCCTGTATTTTTGATGATATACTGGATTTAGTTTTTGCTGGCTTAGATGCTTTGGCATTTTGCCACTGCTGATCAGTGTCAAAGTGCAAGCAATCCCTAGGGAAATTGTTATTATGATTGATCATCTATGATCATCCAAGATGTTGGCGTAAGGGGTGATAGAGCTCTCCAGCAGCCCCTGGGGATGCCCAGTGGTCTTGGTTAAAAAAACTGCCGCCCCGGTGCCACTCCTGACCTTCGGTTCTGTGTGGACCACCATGGGCTCAATGCCATCACCAGGACTGACGTGCACCCCATCCTCAGAGCTGATGAGCTCATCGATCAGTTAGGAGCTGGATGGTCGCTCAGCTCGTTTGATCTAACGTCTGGGTACAGGCAGATTGCCTTAACTGATGGGGCCAAAGAGAGGTCTGCGTTCTCAACACCAGATGGGCACTACTAGTTCCGAGTCATGCCATCATGGTTGAAGAATACCACAGCCACATTCCAGAGACTGGTCAACCAGGTACTGTCATTGCTGGAGGAATTCAGCGCTGCCTACTTGGATGATAATTGCAGTGTTCAGCTACAACTGGGAGGAACATTTGCAACACTTCTGTTAAGTGTTGAAGGCTCTGCAGTAGGAAGGCCTCACTATCAAGGCCAGCAGGTGCCAGTAGGGCAGGGGTCTGTGGTGTACTTAGGGCACCAGGTAGGAAATGGCCAGGTGGTGCCCCTACAGCCTAAGATTGACACCTATCTGGCTTGGGACCCCTTCCCACCCAAGACCCAGACAGAGGTGAGAGCCTTCTTAGGTCTCACCGGCTACTACAGATGGTTTGTCAAGGGGTATGGCACCATTGCTACCCCCTTGACAGAGCTGACTTCAAGGAAGAAGCCCAGGAAAGTGATCTGGACTGATGCCTGTCAGATCGCTTTTGATGCCCTGAAATCTGCCATGTGCACAGTGCCCGTGCTCAAAATACTCAATTTCTCCAAATAAATTGTAGTGCAGACAGATGCTTCAGAGCATGGTGTAGGTGCAGTTCTCTCGCAATTGAACAAGGAGGGCTTGGACCAACCTGTAACTTTCATTAGTAGAAGGCTACTTCCCAAGAAACAGAGGTGAAGTGCAAATGAGCGAGAGGCTTTTTCTGTGGTCTTGGCACTAAAGAAAATAAGGATCTACTTGTTTGGGACTCAATTCTGGGTTCAGACAGACCACAGGCCCCTCATATGGTTGATGCAGATGAGGGGTGAAAACCCCAAACTGTTGAGGTGGTCCATCTCCCTACAGAGAATGGAATTTACGATGCCCCCTCTTGTGGCACAAACCATGGTAAAAAATCTAGGTATACATATTGATAGTGCTCTCTTGAGATCACAAGTCCAGTTGGTAGTTGGTACTTGCTTTGGCCTTTTACGAATGTTGAGGAAATTCCTTCCATTACTCACATTGGATACCTTGAAAACCGTGGTCCAGGCACTGGTTACTTCCAGACTGGACTATGTCAATGTCTTGTACCTAGGCCTCTCAGATTGTCTTCTTCATCGTCTTCTGGTGGTTCAAAATGCTGCTGCCAGGCTGGTACTGATCCTTAAGATCAGGACTCATATGTACCTGCACCTTACAGCTTTACATTGACTTCCTATGAGGAAGAGGATCAGATTTTAAGCTCTGGTACTGTTTTTCAATGCTCTTCATGGCAGCGAAGCGGGCTATATCAGAAAGAGAGTGAGCCATTACATGCCAGACAGAACCCTGTGGTAATCCTCCTTGGGCTTGGCCTGCATTCCTAGAATTCGCCAAGCCCAGACAGAAGGTAGGTCCGTCAAGTTCCTGAGAGCCATAGATTGGAACTCCCAGAATCCCTCAAAGCTCTTACTGACCTGGGGACCTTAAGAAACAGATCAAAACCTGGATATTCTGTGGTAAGGGATGTTCTGGATTTGTTAGATGGAGATTATTTAGCACTCAGACACTCTTGCTGAGTAGCCATGCACTCTGCAAATGCGCATCATTCATTCATTGAACACCGCCCCGGTAAAGAACACGCCAATGCTGATGGTCTGCCAAGATTATTCTGCCTTAGTGATGAGAACTCCCAAGAGGGTGGGTAGTTCTCTCCATTTTTCAGCTGGAGAGTACACGTGTTAGACTTGGCATCCTTGGTGTGTCTTCTCCTGAATTTTTGCCTCTACGTCCTGTATTTTTTATGGTATGCTGAATTTCGGTTTTGCTGGCTTGGACTCTTTGGGCACTTTGCCACTTCTGATCAGTGTCAAAGTTCAGATACTCCATAGGGAAATTGTTATTATGATTGATTATCCATGATTGGCATATTTGATTTACTGGTAAGCCCCTATTAAAGTGCACTGAGTGTGCCAGGGCCTGTAACTCAAATGCTACTAGCGGGCCTGCAGCACTGATTATGCCACCCACACAAGTAGTCCCTTCAAATCTGTCTCGGACCTGCCACTGTAGTGTCTGCACGTGCAGTCATATCAACCTGGAAGTGCTTCCACTTGCCAGGCCCCCACCTTCCCTTTTCTTACATGTAAGGCACCCCTCAGGTAGGCCCAAGGTACCCCCATGGGCAAGGTGATGTGTATGTAAAAGGTAGGCTATGTACTGGTGTGTTGTACATGTCTTATGTACTACAATTTTGTTTTTCACTATTGAAAGGCTGTCTGTCCCATAGGCTAACATGGCAGTTGCTTTGTAACATCTTACAGTTATAAATGTCTATTGGGACCAGATGGAGAAATGGAGTTTAGGCTCTCTGAACTCAGAATTTACTAACATATCTTTTTAGGAAGATGGTTTTTAAATTGTGTGTTTAAAAATGCCACTTTTAGAAAGTAGTTTTTTTTTGTTTAACCATCCTGTGTGCCTCTGCGGGTTTGTGTATTGACTGTTTGGTTTTGGACTGACAGGAGCTGGAGATGTGCATTCACAATAGATCACCACAAGGAGGGTAGTGGTGAGTTCTGCCTTACCTGGGTGACTCACAGCTGGGCTGACTAGGCCTTGGCTGCATTTAGAGTGGTGCTGAATACGCAGTGCATTTAGAGTGGTGCTGAATAGGCAGTGTCTCCTCTGCACAATGCTGTCTCCATCTCCTGCATTGATGCTGCACCAGAGAAAACACAACTGGTTTTGGCTGGGCTCAGAGACCCTCGCCACAAAGAGAAAATGGGGTATATGTATTGGGCCTTACACTCCAGAGAATTATATCACTTTTGGACTGAAGAGGAACCTCTGCCAAGGAGAAGAACCAGAGAGCTGTAAGGAGGACTACAGCCCCTTTGCTGTGTGTGCTATGCTGGGTTGGCCTGCAGTCTCTGCTTCTGCTAAGGGAAGGACAAAGACTGGAACTTTGCTGTGAACCAGACTAAAGAAGAATCTCCAGGGGTCTGTGTGTGCTGGCCTCCTGTTCTAAAGTCTCAGGCCCACGAAGACTTCACCTGCAGCCCACTGACCCACACCTGGACTCCTGCATTCAAAAGAGTGCCAATTCCAGTTCCTGGCCCTGAGAATTGAGTGGGTGATGCTGCAAAGCCAGAAAAACAACTCCACCACTTTCAGCGCTGCCGCAAGTGATGCTGCAACCTGCACCAAGGCCAGGGGCACCATTTGTGAAAAGCATAATGCACCGCTGCACCTAAACCACAGCTTCGACACCCTTCATCGCTTGTCGATGCCTGCAGTTATCTGCCTTCCCGATATTAGTGCTTGTACCAACGCCGCCAGCGCTTTCATCACGTTATTGCGGAGCCGATAACAGACGAGCGTGACTTCATAAACTCTTCGCCTCACCGGAACCTATGCTTCACTGCCAACGCTGCCTATCTTCCCCTCTCCTGGAATCGACGCCTCGCCTCACCACGACTCCATGCCTTGCCTCCCCCATGGCAACCAGGGACCCACTCCGACCTCAGCACCAACGCCTCACTTCCGTGACGCCGTGCATCATCCCTAGACTTCATTTTACAGGTACTGTTGTTTGGGGGTCCAAGTGACTCCGTGCCTGACGCAGCGGACCTTGCGGTCAGCACCGTACTTTCGATTTATGCCTGTCACGTCATCGTAATAGCCCCAGTTGGAGCTATTTTGTTCTATTTTTTATATAACTGTTCTAAAGTCATAATTTGATACACGTATGTTGGATTTTTGTTTTGTCATTCTCATTAAGTTTAGATAAAAATATTCTATTTTTCTAAGCTGGTATGGTGTCTATTTGTGGTGTTTTCACTGTGTTACTGTACTGTTTTAGTACAAATACTTTACACATTGCCTTTAGGATATGCCTGTCTACTCGTGCCAAGTTACCACGGGGGTGAGCAGTAGTTATCTAGGAGGTCCTTTAGTTTTTTCTTGAAGGATATGTAGAAGGGGTTAGTTCTGAGATATGCTGGGAGGGAGTCCCAGATTTTGGGGGCATTGCCCTAGAATGAGCCAGCTAGGGCTTTTTGTTTATGTCTCTTTGGGGTTATGAGAAGTCCTAATTTAGTTTGCTAATTTTGTTGAGTTTGTGTGTGTTTTCATTGCAGGTGTGTCATATAATGTGAACGGAAAGATGTATCCGTGAATTAATGTGATGAGTGACAGAGTGCTGCCTGTATGATGACTTATTGCGTGTCTACACCCATCAGTGTCACAAGACACTTTCATTTATAATCCATACCTAGTACCATTGCCAGTTCTTGTTAATTCTGTGCTTAGAAGCCAATATTTCCATATTACAAATTAATTAGAGTTCATGGTTTATATTTTATATAATTTATGTTTTACATTGTATTCATTTTATGTAATTCCACTTTTAAAAGTACAAGTTGTACTTTGTAACTGTCGGTAGTAGGTATTTTAGTAATTCATTTAGTTAGTTATTTCGTTATTTTAGTACCAGTAATCCCAAGGACACAATAGTCACAAGTGGGGTGGAGCGTCTTTATTAACTGACTGGTCACTGCAAATAGCCTTACATATGCTTCATCTGATTGCTTCTCAATGGCTTCAGTGAAAGCGACGATGTGACAAATAGCAAATGTAGAAAGGGGCTGCCTGCATAAAATAATCACATCACATTGGGCTTGTATTGCAGGAATTGATTTTCCAGTTCCCCAGAAAAGTGAGCTGGATGAGCTGTCTGAAGAAGTGGCGAAAAAGGCTCATGAACAGGAGTTCCGCAGAAAAAGGGAGAAAGAGCTTGAAGCTGCTATGGGGTTCAATCCTCGTCCCAGCAGGTTCATGGACCTGGATGAGCTACAAAACCAGGGTAATTGCTACTGACCTGATAATTCATGTATAGACTGTATAGGAAAATGTGTTTAGTGGTGGCTATGAGAAGATGTGGTTCCAAATGTTGAAATAATGATTTCTCTTGCAACCATCGGGCTCTCCTTCCCAACTGGTGGTGAATTCCAAGTACTACGGGTAGATCAGAAAAAAAATGCTTCTCAAAAGAATTCTGTCTCTTTTAGCACTGAGACTCCCCGCCGAAGAGGCCCCTCCTTTTGCAAAGCTATTGCGCCTTCCTTTGCCTCACCAACAATTCCTACCTAGTTGCTGGTTTTTCAACTAGTGGTAGAAAGAAGAGGAAGTTCTGTGTTTGCTGCAAGCCTTTTTTGGGTGGCTTATACTTTTCCACTGTTTTGACTTCTTAACAGTGTTTTGTAAAAAAACGATTCCAGTTCCATTTAGCCTTAAAATAATAAAGCCTCCCTCTCATGCACTCTCTTTTTGATTCAAATGTTGTGCATACTCCTCAGCAGTTGAACATCACCAGACTTCGATATTATGTCTGGGTAACTTCCTTCTGGTGAGTTCTTGTGACTTGTGAGCAGCTGTTTATCTAGACGCACCGGGTAACATCTCCATGTCAAAGAATAATCAATATGGATATTTTGCCTTTCTTGAGACACACAAGCTTCCACACATTGGTTTATTCGTTGTGTAGTGCACTATTAGAACGGTTAAAAAATAAAGACCTCATTTATGACCAAGGAATCTAAAATCAAACCCTCTTAAACAAGAGTGCCTAAATCACAGAATCTGTAGAAGCATGTGAGAGCCTCCTTCTTACTGATTACCAGCGTAACTCGCTTTCCCCTTCAAAGGGGCGATAACGTTTTCAGGCATACTACTCTCCAGATAGCAACATTTGTAATTCTTCACAGCTTTGACATTGTTGCAAATTGGAATTCCTCCTATCCTGTCAAACTTGTATTTCCTCGGCTCAATTTTGAGTTGGGAAAAGAGCCATGGTTTTCTCCTGTAGACATCCACCAGTGTATCCATCAGAAGTTTGCCAGGTTACCATGACGAATGTCCTGCTCTTTGTAGGTCGTTCAACCATTGTATTGAGAATGTAATCTCTCTCTTTGTGGGAGTTTGTTTTCTTAGTACAAAAATGTAAACAGAGGGACACGGCTTTTGTGCTGTGGCGGGAGTCGCTGGACATTGCAACCACGGGCTTTATATCACTTGCAGGTGCAGCTGTTTCTAAGCCAGGGATGGCTTAGAGCAACATCCTTCCGCACTGAGGTCCAGAACAAGATCCATGACCACCCTTTTGATGGAGAAGCCCTTTATGGCAAAGACTTCGATGAGGCGCTTCAAAGTATCAAGACGAATACTGACACAGCTAAGCCACTGGGGATGCTTCAGTATCATAAAGAACCCTTTCGAGGAGCTCAAAGAAGAGGTCTTCCATCATACAGAGGAGCCTACCAACAATATTGGTACCCTGTTACACCTACTTGTTACAACCATTATTGTCCTCAATACTCCCAATGTCAGCCACCACTAGCAGCTCACAGCAGGTCTACTCCAAGAGGTAGAGCTGGATGACAAGGAAAATATTCAACTCGTCGTCAGTGACCACCTTCAGGCACCTGCTATCCATCATCCATCATCGATCAAGTTAGGGGTCAAAATATCTGCATACCTTCATCACTGGCAGGCGTGGCTTAGCAAAATGGCCAGCTAGTCACTTTTCTGCGCTGCTCCTGCCCCACTGACCGGAATCCTGCAACATCCTGGTGGTAACAGTGACCCCAAAATTACAGGTAACCAATAGTGGTCTTCTCTGACCCCGAGGGTCTGGCCTGAAGCGAGAGAAACAGAGCCCCTGGTGAGAGGAATCGACTCACGACCTCTGGAGCCCCGGTGGAATGCTGCGGCCTAAGATGGTGCCCGTGACCTTTCCCGAGGAATAGAGATCACCGTGGGCTAGTCGGTCTGCTCGTGTGCTGAGCCCTGTGATCGGATCTTCGTGGGACCCCCCTGGCCACTGTGGTCGCCGCAGGGGGTGCTGCAGTGGAGGACCGACTGGCTGAGGTACCGCCTGCGGTGAGGGGGATGTGCGGCACGCAAGCCTGGTGAGTGGGGCCTGCTGTGCTCGGCACGGCACGCCTCGCTGCCGGGCCAGCCCCAGCTTGCTGCGGAAAAAGGCTCGGGAGCGTGAAAAGGATTGTGACGGCGAAGGGCTCCCCCGGCCCTGAGGCCCCCTGCGGGAAGTGATTGGAGGACAGCCGGCAACGTTAGACTCTGAGTGAGACCTCTGGAGCCCCATGAGACTGCTGTGCAACGAGGGGGCGGCCCCAGGACGTCCCGGAAGGCAGGGATCACCGAGGGCGGCCCTGCTTACGTGTGGGCTGAAAGACTGGCGGTGGAGACCCCCCCCTGCCGTGGCTGAGTCGGGGATACCGCAGTGGGTGCTGTGAGTGACAGGCAAAAGTGGAGGCCTGGCGGCAGTGACTCCGGTGCTGGGGGATGCTGGTCCAGTGTACCCGGGGCTGGGGGCCTGTGGAGTTTGGCGGGCCCGGGCTGGCGGCCGCGACGGTCGTGGGGCAGGCGGAGCCCAAAGCAGGACAGTACAGTTCCCCCTCTGGGGCAGGCAGGATAACAGTGGAAAAACACAACCATGTACCCAACAGAGGAGACTGCAAAGTACTACCCTATTAACTTAGACTCAGCAGCCTGAATATATTAATCCACATATCAGTGTGAAAAAAAGTTTGCAATCAAGTCCAAGTGGCAGTAATCACATTTTCAGAAGTTGGATTGTAATAGTTGCCTTCAACTCGGTACAGTGGGGGGGGGCGTGGCTTAGAAAAATGGCCGGCTAGTCGCATTTCTGCGCTGCTCCTGCCCCCCTGACCGGAATCCTGCAACCTCAGGGTGATTGCTCTGCATTAATCTAGACCAAAGGCCCTGGGCACGCACTAGAAGTCTGAGGGGCAAGAAGCAAACCCCGACCATCTGCGGGGGAAGTGAGACGACTGATACCCGGACGGGTATCCTTGACTCCAGGTTGCACGGCAGGCCTGTCTTTGCACCACTAATCGTTTGAGGGGGGCCGCTGGGAGTTGCCCTGAGATGTGGGGGCCAGGCATGGGGAGAGATAGACTACTGAGGAACGCTCAAGCCAACAAAATAATTCAGTACACGGTGCCAGGCCATACAGCTGCGGACCGCCACAGGAAGGACCCGAAGCAGGGCACCCATCAGGATTCGGCGGCTAAAGACAAATCCGACATACTGGAAGCCATACGTGAATCCCATGTGGCGTTGGAATCCAAGATGGACGGTATGGCCATGGATATTAATCATTTGCGTTTGGACCTCAGAAAGGTGGCGGACTGGGTCACTACGACCGAAGGTGACCTACACGTGTTGCAGACTGAGGTCCAACAGCTCCCGGAGACGGTATCGGCCCTACAGGAACACACAACCCGACTAAAGGATAGGGCAGAAGATGCGAGGGTCGGTCGAGAAGGAACAACCTCCGCTTTTTGGGATTTCCGGAAAAAGCTGAGGGGCAGGCAGCAGGCCTATTCCTGGAGGACTTGATCGGCTCTGTGTTCCCTGCCCTTCGGCTCTCCAAGATGTTTGCCGTGGAAAGGAAAAACCCCGCTCCCTCGGCCCCCCGCCAAAACCGGGGACCCTGCCTGGAAGCTTGATTGCAGAATGTTTAACTTTAGGGACCGGGACATGATCCTGCAGTATATCCGCACCAATGGTCTGCATAGGTTTGAGAACCACGATATTCACATTTACCCGGACTATACCAAAAAGGTACAGGACCTACGGAACGACTTCTTGGGGGTCAAGCGCCGCCTGCAGAACCTCAGCGTCAAATAAAGTTTGATGTTCCCGGCCAGACTTCGAGTGCAATATTATGACAAGATCCACTTCTTTGGTAATCCTGCGGAGGTAACAGATTGGATGGACGCAATGGGACTGGATGGCCAAGACCAGAATCAGTGCTGGCATGAGTAGAGGAGAAGGAGTCGTCGGCAACGTAATCCTCAGTGCCGTACAGGAGAGCAGAGACCTGGGGCACGAGATTTGGTGGATGGCGGACGCATCTGGATGGGCCCAGATGGCACCCTTCTCGCTGAATTAGATGCAATCCTGACGCAAAACCAGTTCTCGCCCTTATGTTTGGTACAGGAAGCGCAGTCGGACCTGGGGGACCCCGCCAGCCAGGTTGAGGGGGGTTCCTGAAATACACTTGTGAGACGGACACCGGCTCACGACCCTGGGGCTCTGGGACATGGTAACTGTAAGTACAGGCTGGGCCCGACTGACACTTATCTCCACTGTGGGGCTAGTATATGTGGGCCCTGGGCCCAGAGGTAATGTGGGGGATGAAATATTCTGAATGGGGGGTTCTTTACTGCCACTCAACCCTTTTGATGTGCCAGCTGTGGTGTACTGTGGTGGCCCGGCTGGACTTTTCGTTTGGCGGGGCTGCGTGGGGCCAGGCAGTTGGGCTGCTATTAGAAATTGGAGGGGTGACTGAATCTGAGAACGTTGTATATCTTATAGTGGTTACTTCAAGTTGGGGAGGGTAGTTTGGGGGGAGGGAGGAGAACTGGGGCAGGGTCTTCAGTTTGCAGACCAGGGTTGGGTTATGGGACTAGAGTACTACTACCTGGGGGAGGGGTGAGTTGGGGTTGGGGATTTGCACTGTTGTGGTTTTCTTTGGTCTACTGCCGGGTCTGGTCTATGCTGCTGCTACTAGGGGTCAGATGCGATTGGTACGAAACGGGTCACAATACCACTTGGGTGGAGGGCCTGCAGGTGGAAGTTGGGGGCTACCGAGCCAAAGGACACTAACTCATACCAGGTGACACACAGAAGTATACATTTGTAACGTGGAATGTCCGGGGGCTTAATAATGTGGTCAAAAGAATACGGGTGGCAACTTACCTCAGACGGTATGGGATGAGTATCGCTCTCCTTCAGGAGACGCATTTGTGGGGAGACTGTCTTGAGTACGTCCGGAGACGCTGGAGGGGCAAGTTTTTTGCAACCTCCTATTCGGGGTTTGCGAGGGGGGCGCTTATTTGGGTGGCCTTGGGAGTGCCCTTCAAAGATATTAGAGTTAGACAAGATCCGGAGGGGAGATACATGATTTTGGTTGAGACGCTGAATGGCCGCTGCATGTGTGTGGTGAATGTATATGCCCCGAATAGTGATGATGGGGAGTTTTTGGGTCAGGTCCTGGGACAGTTGGACCTGGATCCAGACACAGAATTGATAGTTGCAGGGAATTTTAACTGTGCCCTTGATGGGGAGATAGACAGACACCCCCCTAGGCGGGATGCCAAACCTAAGATGAGAGAGGCTATGGATCGCATGCTTCAAAATTATCACCTGCTGGATATTTGGAGACGCCGCCACCATGTTCATCGAGTGTATTCCTTCCACACACCTGTTGCCAATACCTATAGTAGACTAGACTATTTCTTTGTCCAAAAACGGCAGTCCATCAAATAGGGGAGGCACAGTATTTGGCCCGATATCTGTCTGATCACTCCCCCCTCTTGATAACATACTCACTAGGGCGGCCGAGATCTAAGATACCGCTGTGGAAGCTAAACATTGAAGCCCTAGCCGACTCACTCTATAAGGACGCAATAAATACTGAGCTGGAGGCCTATTGTGATGTAAACTGGGGTACTGCTAGCACTAGAGCATTCGAGTGGGACGCGATGAAGGTGGCCTTGCGGGGGTTTGCATGTCTACAGAGGTGGGGGTGAAGAAAACACTCAAGCGAGACCTACGGCAAGAGGAAGAGCGTTTGACAGCGCTAGAAAAGGAGCTCCCCAAAAATAGGGATGGGCCGGCTAAGTGGGCAGAGGTACATCGCAGGATAGGGGACATCTGGGACTCGTTGGGCAAATACAACAGAACGGCGAGTAGACGCTGTTGGTATACTGAGGGGTACAAAGCTGGGTGTCTACTGGCGCGCTTGATTAGACTGGAGACTCAGCCCCACCCTATTTTAACCATCCAATCCAAACTGGGAAGTATGGTTTACACACAGCATGAGATTAACAGAGTGTTCGTGGCACATCTGCGCAAAATTTATTCTGAGCCCCAGCCCCCAGTCACCCCATCGATTATAACTGCCTTTGTGGTGGGAGTGGAACTGCCCTGCATAGACCATGAGAGTCAGGAGTCCTTGGGGCCCTGCTCAGGGGAGAGGAAGTGCGGTCAGCAATCGCCCATCTGCGGACTGCTACATCCCCAGGGTTGGATGGCCTAGCGGCCGAACTTTATAAAGAATATGGGGGGTCCTGGCCCCCAAATTGTTGGAAATCATGGCAGAATCCGACAAAAGCGGTATCCTCCCGGACTCCATGCGTGAGGCACTCATAGGGATGATTCCCAAACCAGGGAAGGACCCCCTGCTCCCCAGTTCTTATAGGCCAATCTCAATGTTAAATGTGGATCTTAAAATCATTAGCCAGGTGTTGGCGAACAGGCTCCTCCCGCACCTCTGTCGAATGGAACATGATGATCAGTCTGGTTTTTTTACCGGGCAGGAATACACAAAGGAATATCTGCCATCTCGCGCATGTTATGCAGTCCTTGGAGGGTAGCGCCCAGCAGTGCACACTAGCTTTTCTTGATATCGAACAAGCGTTCAACTCGACACGGTGGGACTATTTGTGACAGGTGCTCCTAAAATTGGGTCTGGGAGAGGGATTTGTTAATTGGGTTAAACTACTATATGCGCGGCCGGTGGCAAGGGTTCGCACGGGTCGGTATGTGTCGGACACACTGCCTATCGAGAGAGGGACGAAGAAGGGGTGCCCGCTTTCTCCCCTGCTCTTCGCCCTGGCAATGGAGCCACTGGCATGTTATCTCCGACGGGCGCTCCAAGGTCAGGGAATCTGGGTGGGTGGTATAGAACATATGGTGTCTCTATATGCCGATGACGCCCTGATATACCTGCAGCGGCCGGCTCAATCGTTACCGTCGCTAATGGAGGCGCTGACTCAATTTGCTGAGGCTTCTGGGCTATATATTAATAGAACAAAGTCGCAATTGTACGCGATTGGGTCTGTGACCGACTGGGACGGAGCCCCTCCTCCCAGATTTGGGACTTCCGTGAGTGACTGATATGGTACGCTACCTGGGGATCTGGATAGGCAGGGATGAGACCACCTTTTACCACCACAATATGGGGCGAATATTGCGGGGTCTCCGGGGCAGTATTGCCTTCTGGAACACACTCAAACTTTCTCTAATGGGGAAGATCGCCCTGATAAAGATGGTGGTCCTGCCTCGATGTCTATTCACAATGCAGGGTTCCGAAGTGCCACATCGGGTGTTCAAGGAGTTGGACACACTAATTACTTTATTGCTGTGGAACGGCAAGCAGAGTCGGGTTAGCCTGGAGGTAATGAAATGCAGATGGGGTAGGGGAGGCCTGGAAATCTTCGCAACTCCAAAAACAACAATTGATGGACAGAATACAGAACAATGTCATACATTCACCCCAGTACAGAGATCTGGGCCTAAATCCATCGTTTTTTTGCACTCCACACCACCCCAGGTCAGACATGGCATATGCAAATCAGCCTTGACCCTGTGCCTCATGGGAACAGTCCAGCCCGAACTGCCAAGCCATGTCTTTCCTGGACCGGAATCAAGCATCCAAGGACCGGTTTCTGGCTATCAGCCGTCATCAGCCTGGATAGCTTGACTCCAGTGGTGTGGAGAGCATGGGACTCACGTCTGAGCATACCCATCCCACTCGGGGTGACAATTGCAAAAACAACAATTGATGGACATAATGCAGAACAATGTCATACATTCACCCCAGTACAGAGATCTGGGCCTAAATCCATCGTTTTTTTGCACTCCACACCACCCCAGGTCAGACATGGCATATGCAAATCAGCCTTGACCCTGTGCCTCATGGGAACAGTCCAGCCCGAACTGCCAAGCCATGTCTTTCCCGGACCGGAATCAAGCATCCAAGGACCGGTTTCTGGCTATCAGCTGTCATCAGCCTGGATAGCTTGACTCCAGTGGTGTGGAGAGCATGGGACTCACGTCTGAGCATACCCATCCCACTCGGGGTGACAATTGCAAATCCTCGCAACTCCAACATGCCATTGCCTAGCTGCATACGGACCCTCCTGGGAGAGGTCCTTGCTAGCGGGCTCCTTTGGGGAGCAGCAGCTGGGAACTCTTCTCTGGCGGGCGGGGGGAGACGGGAGCGCAGTCCCCCGCTGGTGCGGCTATTAGCCTGGATATGGCATAGAGTAGCTTACAGACTTAACCGGGCCAGGCCATTTGCCCCTGAGGTTGATTTTTGGCTTATGCCGGCCTTCGCTCAAATGTAGAGGGTTATGTCCATCGATAAGTGGAAGGAGGGGGGTTGCCTTATGTTATCGGACCTCTATCCGGAAAACAAATTTATCACCTATCTGGAGGCAGTGGACACCTTTGAGTTGGGAACAGGGCAAATCCTGCAGTATGCAAAAATAGCGGCAACAGCGCGGCAGTTGTGGCCTTCATTCCCAGAAGCTCCGGAGCACACGAAAACACTAGTCACCATGATCACCATGGCCGGGGGGCGGAAGTTTGTCACGCACCTCTATAGGGCACTAGGGGAGGATAAAAAGAATGGACCCCTAAAGGTAGAAGAGAAGGCAGCGGGTGTGTCCGCAGGAGACCACGGCGCGTGACTGGGAAAAGATACATGAGAGTGTGCGGAAGGTGTCGGTATGCAGTCGATTCAAACAAATCCAGTATAACATGGTACACATGACCTATCTCTCAACCAGGCAGCTTCACGTCGTTGACAACTCTAGAGATTCACACTGCCCTAGATGTCGCTACTCCCCAGCGAACTTCCCCATATAGTATGGGCCTGTTCCATAATTCAGACATACTGGGAGGCGGTCCTAGAACACCTGATTAGGATTACAGGGTGGCGGATTGACATGTACCCGCGCCCCTGTCTTTTGGGTTTGATCCCCCGGGATCCTAAATGTAAGACTAGTAGGCGGTTTTTGGTTCTGGGGCTTGTCATAGCTAGACGGTGCATCGCGATTTACTGGTTAACACAACAGGGGCCCTCACTCGAGAAATGGAAAACTGATTTAAGGGAATGGGCTCCGGCCGAAGAGGGGCATATGTGGGGCACTAGAAGAGATGCTAAATTACCGGAGGTATTGCTGACATGCGGGGTGATGATTCAGGAAATAACAGGTCAGGTCTCGCAATCCACACAGAGATCCCAAGGGTGGACAATTGCCAGTGGGGGGCTAGACCCCAGCCAAGCGGAGAGGAATATGGAGACCCCGACTGAACATTGAGTTGCATGGACCTCTACTTAGACAGACCTGGCAGGGAGGGGAGGGAGTGAGGAGGGGGGTTGTTTTCGAGGGGGGAGGTTGGGGGAGAGTTGGGGGGAGGGTCAGGTTGGTTAGAGCTAAGATAAGGTGAAGCAATGCAAAGCAATAAAGTTGTCTGTGACGGCTTGATCAATGCCAAAAGGACTGCGTATTTGACTGAATCCCTGAAGTGAAAACTGGGCTGGTTCGCTACCTCGGCTGAGGTGGAAGTGTTTTGGAATTGTTTTTGTATATAAAAGTGATAAGCGGATTGTAAGGCCAAATTAATAAAGAAAGTTTAAAATAAATAAATAACCTTCATTACTGGCCGAGCACTACAGACCAAAGGGTCTTCCACCTTATTCAATTTTTCCATACCCTTCATGTCCTATTCTCTGCTTGAGGACTCCCAACATCTACCTCAAATAACAGTCCTTCCACATGGTCACCCTGCAGGAGATTCTATTGCTCTGGAATCCAGGGGAACACATGCCCACCCTTGAGTTACTGGATGCCTACTTCCATGTCCCCATTTATCCCTCTCACAGGAAGTACCTACGATTCGCAGTATCCAGGAGCCCCTATCAATCCAGGGTCCTTTCTTTTGGCCTCAAGTAGGCACCGTGGATACTCACAAAATGTTTGGCCCCAGTGGCAGTCTTTCTAAGGAAACAAAGACACCAAGGGTTCCCCTAATTGGATGATTGGTTGGTCAAGGCGCCATCCATGTCCACAGCTCAAACGTCCACAGCAGCCTGCACAGAGCTGTTCAGCAAGTTAGGCCTTACCGTAAACCAGGAGAAGTCAGTCTTGAATCCTTCAAAAACAATCACCTTCCTAGGAGTAACACTCGACACAACACTCAAGAAATCTTTTCCTCTCGCTCGAAAGACAATTCAAACTTATATCTCTAGAGTAAATCACACAATCCATTACAAATCCCTCCTAGGGATGATGCCATCCTGCATCTCTCTTCTTATATTTTGCTGTCTAAGGATGCGGCCTCTCCAAGAGGTGCCAGACAAACTGGCTACAAGCATAGGGATCTTTCGATGATCTATTCATCTTCACACCAAATATGGTCAAAGCCATCTCCTGGTGGACAGAATATCTCAGTGGGTCTATTTTTTCTGGCCACTTCTTCTCCACTCATTACTAGAAATGCCTCCCTCGAGGGATGGGGAGCATTTCTTCAAGACTTACAGGTCAGGAGCTGATGGCAGCACTCATATTGCAATCTCCACATCAACTTGTTGGAGCTCAAGGCAGTTCATCTGGCCTCACAGGCATTCCTTTCAAAAGTAAGAAACCCAGCATTTCTGGTCAGGAAGGACAACACAACCATGGTGCACTATATCAACAAGCAGGACGGCAACAGATCTCACCTTCTCTCTTTAGAAGTGCACTGCATCTGGGAATGGGTAATTCACAACAAACTATCCTTAAGAGCAGGACAGATTCCCAGCAACCAGAATTCAACAGCAGACACTCTCAGCAGGCTAAAGTCTCCATGCCACGAATGGGAATTGGATCAGGCAACTCTCAACAAAATCCTTCTCCAGTGGGTCAAGCTAAGTCTCAAACTTTTTGCAACCCCGCAGAACAAGAAATGCCACTTCTTTGCAAGCTGACATCACTTTCAGGGATCTTGGGGGAAAGCATTTTCAATGGCATGGTAGGACACTCTTGCCTACGCTTTTCCTCTAATTCCTCTTCTACCAAGGCTATTCGTGAAAATGAAAGCTGAACCCTGCAGGATGATCCTCGTAGCCCCCTCCTGGCCATACCAGCACTGGTTCACAGAGCTCCTCCTAGTCTCAGAGAAGCACCACATGCTGTTGGATATGAATCAATCTCTCTTGTCAATGTCCCAGGGCGAAGCGCTGCATCCGGGCCTCAAACCTCTTCATTTAGCAACCTGGCTCCTGACCACAATGAGTTTGCCCTTCTGAACCCATCGTCCGAATGCAAGGACATACTCTCCAGCGCCCGAGCGCAGAGCACTAACAAGACTCATCCGCTGAAGTGGAAGCGTTTTTGTATTTGATGCCAACAATCTAATGCATACCCTTTCTCTTCTTCACCTCATGAGGTTATCCCGTACCGCTTACACTTGGCAAGATCTGGATTGGCTCACACCTCCATAAAAGTCCACCTGGCAGCTAATCTCGCTTTAGAGGGTCTTCTTCCTTGCCTTCTCTATGGTCAGTTAGAATTGTTATGCAATTCCTGAAAGGGCTATTTAGGGTCTTTCCACCTGTCATATCTTCTCCACCGCTCTGGCAGCTCAATATTGTCCTCTCACAGCTTATGAAGCACCCTTTCAAACCCATTCACAGAGTTGATCTGAAATGTATTTCTTGGAAAGTAGCTCTGCTACTGGTATTGATGTAGGCCAAGAAAGTGAGCGAAATTCAGGCTCTTACCATTCAGGAACCTTTTCTGCAGTTTAGGCACAATAGAGTGGTTTTGTGCACCAACCCTAAGTTCATTCCTAAAGTTCCTTCAGATTTTCATTTAAATCAGCCTCTCATCCTCAAAACATTCTTCCCAAATCCTACAACTCCAACTCCAGCAGAACAGACTCTTCATTTGCTGAATGTCAAAAGATGCTTGAAATTCTACCTACGGAAAGACTAAGGTCTTTCGTAAGTCTACTCAACCCTTTGTGGCCTATAGTGCTTCACGAAAGGGCTGTCCTCTTTCCAAACAGAGTATTTTTCTTTGGAGTTCTCGCACCATTCGCTATTGCCATCAAGGAGCAGGGAAGTCGCTAAAGACACCAGTGTGCGCCCACTCTACAAGAGCTGTTACAGCATCAACCACACAGTTTGCTAGTGTGCCAATCCAGGACATCTGCTGTGCAGCTACCTGGAAGAATTCACACACCTTCACCAGGCATTACTGCTTGGACTCAGCAGTCCACAACAGCACAGCAAAGGACAAAGCAGTGCTGCAGAATCTTTATATATATGGGACTGGAGCTTCTCTACCTAACAGCACATCCTCACCCTGGTATAACCTCTCCTGCTATGGAGCTTGGCAGCGCTGATGGCACCGGGCAAGAAATCGGTGGTCTCGTGGGTCCGTGCTGTTGCTTATCGGGCCAGTTGCATTGGACATTTGGATTTGAAATTTTAAGAAGTTGCTGCCGTGAATCTTTCTCCAATTAATTTGAAATTTTTTTTTTCAAGTTTTAATAAACGTATATGATATATATTAACAGTTAGGTTACATCCAGACTTTTTAAGCAATCAAAAAAGGAGATAAGCGTTAATTCATCCCACTCAAATATACAGTCAAAAAGAAAATAAACAATAATTCATCCTACTCCAAAATATAATTACGGGAGAGCTCAGCCATAAATCAATTCATGCTAGAAGCATCAAAATTTACAGCATTTACCAACAGATGTCTCACCGGAGATATTCTCCTATCCATCTCAACATATGGTTCAGGGATCATTAGCCTTCTATGACTCCTTCCATCTCACTAAAGGAGCCCAAATACGTGGACCCAGAAGTCTCGCTCTTCTACCCTTTCTCTCGTATATAGCTCTTTCCAGAATAAACATTGAGAGTAACCGTGACACAACTGCTGAAATGATGGGGGCACCGGATCCAGCCAGGCAGAGGCAATACTTATCCGTACTATGGCCTAGCTCTAGGACACCCCCGCGCCGCACGGCCACCAGCTGCTGCGTGTGCTCTCCCTCGCTGCCTGACTGCCTCGCTACCGGCGCGTGACCACGCCCCCGGCCCCCGAGCGGCGTGGCCCCTGCTCTCCTAACCTGCCCCTGCTGTTGTACCTTGTCAATCTGCTTTTCTAAATTGTATTGCCTGTTTTTTCTGTATTGTGGATTTCCTTCCTGTTTGCCGCTGTTTTTGCCGCCGTTCACCCTCCCTCCCCGCTTCCCGCCACCGCCGCGAAACCCCGCCCCTTTTGCCTTCTGTACCCTCCCCGCTCCCGCCTCCCAGCTGCTCCGCCCCCCCGCGCACTTGGCCATATATGGCGACCGTGCGAACGTGCAGCGGTCACGCGCAGCGGGCGCGCCGATTGTGCGCCGAAGGCGCGCCAAAGGTAAGCCCGTCTGCGCCCGTCCGCGCCTGGACCGCGCCCAGTGCCAGGACCCCTGGCCCCCACCGACGGAAGCCGACCCGACGAACCTACAACGCCGCCGAACTCATCGCACTCAACACCGGCGCCATCCCGGGATGTCACCGAGCCACCCCGAAGCACACCCACGGACCCTTCAGCTGCCACGCCTGCAAGTTCACCTGCATCCGGACCAACCCCGCACCAACACCCGCCAAGCCTAACACCAGCAGCAACCACCTCAAGTGCATCCTGCTCAACACCCGCTCCGTCCACAGACACGCCATCGAACTCTGGAACCTCCTCGACACCACAGCCCCTGACATCGCCTTCCTCACGGAGACCTGGATGAACGCCTCCTCAGCGCCCGACATCGCCATCGCCATCCCAGAGGGCTACAAGATCACCCGGAGGGACCGCACCGCCAACCAGATGGGAGGAGGCATCGCCATCATCCACAGAGACACCATCCGCATCACGACCAACACCGACGACACCCTAACCACCGCCGAACACCTGCACTTCCAGATCCACACCGACCCGAAGACCACCCTCAGAGGCACCCTGATCTACCGAACCCCGGGACCACGCACACGATTCAGCGAGGACATCGCCGACTTCATCAGCCCGCATGCCCTCCCCTCCGCCGACTACATCCTCCTGGGGGACCTCAACTTCCACCTGGAGAACAACAGCGACCGCAACACCATCACCCTGCTCGACAACCTCGCCAACCTCGGACTCAAGCAGCTGGTGTCCACCCCCACCCACCTCGCCGGACACACACTCGACGCCGTCTTCTCATCCAGCAAAGACATCGCCTTCAGCCACGCAACAGGACTCCACTGGACGGACCACAGCTGCGTCCACTTCACCTTCAAAAGAACGACGATCCACCACTACCAGCAACAGGTTGCCCGAAGAAGCTGGAACAAGATCACAGCCGACCAGCTCACCGCCTCCCTGAGCCAGCACCCTCCGGCCGGCTCAGCGAACCCCAGCCAGGCCGCCGACAACCTCACGAAGTGGATCAGCAACTGCGCGGACTAACTCGCCCCTCTGAGGACCCCGCCCAGCAGACCCGGCAGCAGAAAAACCCCATGGTTCACCGACGAACTCAAGAGCTCCAAGAAGAACTGCCGAGCCCTCGAGAAAGTATGGAGAAGGGAACCAACAACGGACAACATGACCACCCTCAAGCTCGCCACCCGGAAACACCACCAACTGATCCGCGCCACCAAGAAAAACACATACAAGGACCGGCTGGACAACAACGCACACAACTGCAAGGAACTCTTCAACATCGTGAAAGAGCTCTCCAACCCCAACGCCGGAAACAACGACATCACCCCGTTGCAAGACCTCTGCAACTCCCTCGCGTCCTACTTCCACAACAAGATCGCGGACATACACAACAGCTTCAGCATCCAACCAAAGCACGCCACAACCGCAGCAACTCCACCCACCACCACCCTCCGCGCCTGGACTCCGATCAGCACCGAAGACACCATCCGCACAATGAACTCCGTCCACTCCGGATCTCCGACTGACCCCTGCCCTCACCACATCTTCAACAAGGCCGACGCTGTCATCGCACCCCACCTGCGGGACATTATCAACACCTCCTTCGACACCGCCACCTTCCCGGAGAGCTGGAAGCACGCAGAACTCAGCGCTCTTCTCAAGAAACCTACAGCGGACCCCACCGAACTCAAGAATTACCGTCCCATCTCGCTCCTCCCGTTCCCGGCCAAAGTCATCGAAAAGACCGTCAACAAACAGCTGGCCGCCTTCCTCGAGACGAATGGATCCCTCGACCCCTCACAGTCTGGCTTCCGAGCCAACCACAGCACCGAGACCGCCCTCATCGCGGCCACCGATGACATCCGAACCCTGATGGACAACGGAGAAACAGCGGCCCTCATCCTCCTGGACCTCTCCGCGGCTTTCGACACTGTCTGCCACCGCACCCTTGTGCAGCGCCTCGGCAACATCGGAATCCAGGAGAAGGCTCTGGAATGGATCACCTCCTTCCTCGACGGAAGAACACAGAGAGTCCGCCTACCACTGTACAAGTCAGAGGCCACCGAAGTCATCTGCGGCGTCCCTCAAGGATCCTCGTTGAGTCCCACCCTCTTCAACGTCTACATGAGCCCCCTCGCGGCCATCGCACGCCAACACAACCTCAACATAATCTCCTACGCCGACGACACCCAGCTGATCCTCTCCCTGACCAACGACCCCGCCGCCGCCAGAGCCAACCTGCACGAAGGGATGAGAGATGTAGCCGAGTGGATGACGACCAGCCGCCTGAAACTGAACTCAGACAAGACGGAGGTCCTCATCCTGGGCTCCTCGCCCTCCGCCTGGGACAACTCCTGGTGGCCCCCCGCCCTGGGCACCGCACCCAAACCGACGGACCACGCACGCAACCTGGGCTTCATCCTGGCCTCCTCCCTCTCCATGACCAGACAAGTCAACGCCGTCTCCTCGTCATGCTTCAACATCCTACGCATGCTACGGAAGATCTTCTGGTGGATCCCCACCGAGACCAGGAAGACTGTCACCCAGGCCCTCGTCACTAGCCGACTGGACTACGGCAACGCCCTCTACGCCGGAACCACCGCCAAGCTCCAGAAGAGACTCCAGCGGATCCAGAACGCCTCAGCCAGACTCATCCTCGACATCCCACGAAACAGCCACATCTCCGGACATCTGAGAGACCTGCACTGGCTCCCTGTCAACAAAAGAATCACCTTCCGTCTCCTCACCCACGCACACAAAGCCCTACACGACCAAGGCCCGAGCTACCTCAACAACCGAATCAACTTCTACGCTCCCAAGCGCCACCTCAGATCAACCAGCCACGCCCTCGCCGCCGTCCCCCGCATCCGAAGAGCGACAACAGGAGGAAGGTCCTTCTCCTACCTGGCCGCCAAGACCTGGAACTCCCTCCCGACCGACCTGCGCCTGACCCAAGACCACCTCACCTTCAGGAAGAAGCTCAAGACCTGGCTGTTCGAGCAGTAACGGCACCCCCCCCCCCCCCCCTCCTAGCGCCTTGAGACCCTACGGGTGAGTAGTGCGCTCTATAAATGTCTTGATTGATTGATTGATTATGGCCATAGCCAGAAAGAGAAATTGATGAGATAAATCTTGCACATCATTATTGCTGACTCCGAGAAGTATCTTTTTTTAATGTTTTTTTTTTTTTTTGCTGAGCAGAGAACAAAAATATCACAACATACGTCATTAGGAGAGAGAGAAAAACAACAACCAGAATACATCCGTATTTGAAGCAAATACACAGTGTAGACATTTAACAGTTGAAACCCTTAAAACAGGTATGAACACTTCCCAAAAAACCCAAAAAGAAAGTCAAGAACACCATATATTCATATACATCAAGAAGCAATTACACCTTCCACTTCCTAAAGTACCCTAAAGTGTCTTGTGCCTAATGATCCTCAAAATGACAACTAGAATCGATTGGATTATCAACAACCTACTTCATTTGCAAAGTCTTAGAATTATTACAGTACAATACTTTTCCCCCTGTTATATAGGGGCTTAAAGTGCAACGTGCTAAAGTGATAGGTTTTCTAAATTGCAATGTGCTAAAGTGCTAAGCTTCCAATGATACATCCAAATTGTCAAAAAACTTCCAAACTGCTGTAAACTTTTTTTGTTGCCCCAACCCGTTTAGCATATAGTTCCTCGAATCTCCTTATCCTAGACATTTTATTTATCCATTTAGGATAAGATGGAATCTCTTCTGACCTCCAATTTTGGTGAATTAACGAGCATGCTACTGTAGAGCAGATTGAGATGCACGCCTCTTTTGGCCATGGTCAGGTCTGACCTAAATTTAGAGAGCCCGAAGAGAGCCACTTCTGTCTCGGGGTTGATCTTTTTTTTAATAACCTGACTCATAGCTAGAAAAATGTTACTCCAAAAGGCTTCAAGCTTCGGGCATCTAAAAAATATATGGAACCAGTCTCTCTCGCCATGGGACAGGCATTGAAAGCATTTATTATCCACTTTCGCATGGCATTTGTTTAGCTTTTTCGGGGTGTAATAAGTGTAGAAGGTACCACTTGTCCAATAGGGTTTTAATTTTATTTCGCACAGCTAGGTAGTTCAAGTTAAATAATTGTTCTATACGGCTCGAGACATAGATACCCAGATATCTAATTGACTCTTCTTTCAAAGCCTGGATTCTAAAAATCGTGGGTAAGAAGTTACAATCCATGTTAAGCACTAAAATCTCTGTTTTATTTTGAATTATTTTATAGCCTCCTATTTGTTCGAATTTACTCAATTTTAAAAGAGCTTCTTCCACGATCTGTTTATCCGGGCAAAGGTACATAATTATGTTGTCCGCAAATAATTTTAGCTTAGACATCCCTTTGCATGGAGCTCTAATCAGGGGATTTCCGCGTATTCTTACAGCTAGGGGTTCGATGAGAAAAGAAAAAAGTAGTGGTGACATGGGACACCCTTGTCTAGTACCGCAGTTTATATATACGATCTCTATTGAGTCTCCATTGACTATAACCCGGGCTTGAGTATCTTGGTAAATATTTTTCAGGATATTTAGCACTTCAGGCGGGTTGCCAAATTTACCTAAACTAAAAAAAAGTGCACCCCAGTTTACCAGGTCGAATGCTTTTTCAGCATCGATCATATAAATAAGAGTAGGTATTTTATTATTTGTTACATAGTCAGGGTTTGAATTAAAAACCCTGTATTAGTGGACATGGACCTTCCCGCTACAAACCCGGTTTGATCACAATGAATTAACTCCTGGGCGATGGGAGTAAAGCGTTGTCCCCAAATTATCATTAATATTTTAAAATCTGCTTTAAGAAAACTAATTGGACTACACGAATTAACATCTTTGCCGTTTTTCCCCTTTTTGACAAAACAAACCAGTATAGATTCCTTAGAACTGGGGGGGGGGAACACAGCCTCCCTGAGTGATATTATTAAAAATGTTTGCCAGAAAAGGGGTCACCTCTCTAAAAAAAGTTGTATAACATTCTATTGAAAGTCGATCGGCTCCACAGGCTTTCGCTCCAGCAATAGACTTTATTACATTTATAATTTCTTCTTCGGAAATGTCTAGCAGGAGCTGTTCTACCATTGGCCCTGAGAGAGTGGGTAGCTCAACCCCCTCAAAATAATTGTGAATTTGATTCGCTCCAGCTTCATATCTAGTAGTGTATAACTGTGAGTAATGTTCTAGAAAAACTTGAGCTATATCCTTTTTACCCGTTAAAGACATTCTTGTTTTGTGGTCAATAATTTCCATGATGGTGGCTGCCTCCTGTTTAGTTTTGGTACTACTTGCAAGCATCTTACCAACCACCTGGCTCTCTTCATACACTTGCTGTAGATATGTTCTGGAGCTGGCAATCTCTTCCAAGATAAAAAAACTAATTTAACTCGTATTTGGCCCTGTCTAACTTTGCTTTGACATCCCCCATCCCCGCGGGCTGTGCATATCTTAATTTTGTTGCTTCTACTACTGCCTGCTGGAGTTAAAACAAATTCTCTTTCCTCAGTTTAACTTGAGAGGCGGATAGTGCAATCATTTGCTCCAAAGGGCTGCCTTGACCCCCCCCCCCAAACTGAAAACATTTCTGCCGTATTCTCATTGATCTGGAAAAATTCAGCAATCCAGTCCTTTGTATCAGACAACCATTGGGGGTCCTGCAGAAGGAGACGATTCATCTGCCACCTGGATCTTGACATCCTGCTTGCCCCTATATCTATATTGAGTTTAATAAGAGAATGATCGGAGAATGGATTAATATCTATGTCAGATGTTGTACAGCCCAGGGATTGTGATATAAAAAAAAAATCTATTTGAGAAGCCGTATGGAATTGATTCGAATAACAGGAAAATTCCAATTTCGATGGATTGGCAGCGCGCCAGGGATCCATCAAAATATGCCCCTGTCTTAAAGCCTCGATCACCTTTTTGGTTTTGGGTTTAAGTTCTTTTTTATTTTTGTTCGAGGTATCTTTCTTTAGATCCTGAATGAAGTTGAAATCACCTCCCATAATTATTTTCCCAGGTACCCCCCTAAGTATCTCACTAATTCTACATAGGGCAGTGGTGTCATCCACAATGGGGCCGTAATAGTTGATAAAATGCAATATCGTGCCGTTTAATTTAGCCTCAACCTATATCCATCTCCCCTGGGGATCTCTCCTGACTTGGCCAAATTGCCAGGGAAGACGCCTGCAGAAATATATCGCAACTCCTCTCTTAGCCAGTCCGGCAGAAGCAAAAAAGGCACGCGAATACCATCTAGGGAGAAATATTCTTGGAGAATTAGTTTTTAAATGTGTCTCCTGTAGAAATAGTACTTGGGGTGAAAGAGAAGTTAGCCATCTAATTAGAGCTCCATATTTTTGTTTGTTCAAGATCCCATTTACTTTGAGCGAAAGAATGCAGCACTTACTCATCGTTTTTTAACCCTGTATCTGTAAGCCTTACCAATTACATCAATATTTCGCATACTCCTGACCCTTTTTCCAATCAAAACCCTGCTACTGCTCATTTTGTAACTGCTTTCTCCCCCCCCCCATAATGTGGTCTCCTCTGGTCCTGCAAGCCACGTTTTCCCCTTTCTCTTGATGGGGTGCCTTGACCCTGCACCCTCAGTGACCGGCCCCACCCAAGTAGACAGAGACATTTTTCACAGTGGACAAACATTGAAAGAAAATTCATCTTATCACAGAGATTTCTTTCAGAAATTCCTGGGCTTCTTCTACCCGTGTAAACAAGCGAAACTTCCCTTTAGCCAGCACCTTAAGTTTCAACTGCTGTGCAACGGATGCCTGGGCCCCCTGAGCTTTAAATAACAATAGCAATTTTACAAATGTTTTCCGCCTTTGTGCAGCCCCCACTGACATGTCAGAAAAAATACTACATTTCGTACTCTTGTCAATAGCAATTTGTCTCATTTGAATGGCTTTTGTAAGAACATTTTCTTCCATCCTGTAATCAGAAAAATTAAAAAGAATTGTCCTTGGATACTTAGAGTTTGGGAAGGGGTGGGCTGGAACCCGGTGAGCTCTTGTTAACGTGAGATCCCCCGCCTGGTCAGGGAGCACTTTTTGTTTAATAAGGGTTTCCACCCATCGGAGGGTATTAGTCCCTTCACTCCCCTCAGGGACTCCTACTATCTGGAGATTTGAACGGCGCGAGTAATTCTCCAAGTCCTCTTTTTTTGACTCGAGAGCGATCTTATCTGCAGACACCTCTTTAACTTTCTGAATAGTAGAGCTCATCTGCTCCTCCAGGTGAGCAATCCTTTATTCTGCTTTGTCGAAACTGACTGGGAATCCAGCAATAGATGCCACGATTTTCTCCAGCCTTAAATGTATAGTAGCAGTCTCTAGTGCCTGAGATTTTTTAATTTCCCTAATTTCCTCCAGTATTAAGTTCAAGAGATCTTTTACTTCCATCTGTTGCAAACTGTCATCGGAGGGGGGAACCTCTGGCTTCTCAGGGAAGTTTGTATTACTGTGTCTTACTGGTTCCCCACCATTCTCTACTCCAGCTCCCAACATTTCTTGATAAATCAGCACAGACTCTAGCGCCTGCTGTCTTGCTGCATTTTCCATACTTAAATCTGATTCGGAAAAGGGTTGCTGAGCAGGTATGGCGTCTGTAACATCTTGGTTTAAGGGTGTAAGAACAGAATCTCCTTCCACTAAATCTGCTGGAGCTGAAGATGTTGCTAAAGAAATTGCTAAAGATTTCACAGAGGGAGTCGTGCCCATTTGCGTAGCCTCATGGGGTGGAGTGATGTGTAATCCTTTAAAGAGATTGAGAGTTACGTCATCCTGAAGGGCTACCGAAGAGGCCAAGCTGATTAACGCTGGACCCTGAGTCGCAGGAGGCTGATTACTTTTTTTAGTAAACGGGAAACGTTGCACTCCCAGTTACTCCCTTAGTCAGACCCTTAGGGACCTCCACACGGACTTTAGATACAGAGATGGCATTCTCTTCTTGTGGTTGTGGTTGCGGTAGCGATGGCGATAGAATTTGCGAGGGAAGTGTCGCGGTGGCAGCCCCACATGATCTTCAGTCAAACTCTCTGAGCTAGAGCTTACTTCAGATTGGTACGCAGACACCGGGTTTTTTTGCTACGGAAGAAGCTCCCTTTGCTTGAACTAGACGCTTTCTGGCTTTCATTCCAGAGGCCGCCTCTACCCTGGCCACCGTGCTAGCTTGCTTTTGATGTCTTCCTGTTTTAGTGTCAATTTATAGAGTTCTCCACCCCAGTTTCTGCAGAAGACTTACGACGTGCCAGCAGATTTACTCGATGACATGCAAACTCCCTCTACTAATTTCCTCAAAACAGTCTCGACACTCCTTGTCCTGCTCACACCCTTTCAGCTCCAATCCCCCAGTCACAAACAGCTCCAAAGGCTCTCTTACCCGGGACAGCCGCCTCCTGATACTCCCTCTGCTCTAGTGCGGCTGCAGATCCTTACAGCTGATTATTCAGGTTGTGCCTTAGTTTAAAACACTTATACGGTGTTGGGCATCCCAGAACTGAAGCCGAGTATTGCTGCCTCAAGAGCTTGTGTCAATCCGGGCAGTCAGGGCGGAGGCAGATCACTCCTCGGCCCCCTACTCGTTCAGTTATTGCAAACGCTGCTGTGCTGCCTCAGTTCTTAATTTTAATGCCTTCTCCCGTGGCGTCTCGCTGCCTTGATGCCCCTGTACCTTTCTCGATGCCTCGCGCTACCTCTCCTCCCGATGCCCCAGTGCCTTTCTCGATGCCTCGCGCTACCTCTCCTCCACGTTTCCATCTTCAAAACGCCGCATCCATCCATGCACAATTTCTCTCCATCATGGACGCTTCGGGAGAGTACACGCACTGCCGCCATTCCTCTCATCACACCACTGTGAAGTTTACTCTGGTGGGTGGGGCCTAGGTCACCTCGGCTATGGGAGTCTCCATATCATCCTCAACGCAGACTCTGAGAAGTATCAGAGCAGGGGTTAGCGTGACTTTCAGCCCTAATGTCAAATCAAGAAACCTCATGATGGAGTCTAAGTGGTTTTCGAGGCATGAGCAAGATGCAAACATGTGTACAACATTAGTCTCAGGTGAGTCGCACCGCGGACAACTAATTCCTACCTGCCCGCCCCAGTGTGCAATCCTCGCCGGGGTGTAATAAAGTGCAAATACAGTCTTATATTGCTGTGCTTGAAGCCCTGCCGAGCACATACCGTCTGACCCAATTCTAATCAGTCAAGGAACCTCTCCGGTTCAACACCCACCCGTTCCGCCCATTTATCTGCATGTTTAACCAAATCGTCTTGTTTCAGTGCGACTAATGCAGCATATATTAATCTGATAGCACCCTTCCTGCTGTCTCTAATAATATTGATGGTATTTAATTTTACTAAACCCATTAAACTACCCCACCTTCTTGCTAAAAAAACTTTGCAGCTGCAAGATTTAAATAAAATTACATCTATCCAGCCCATACTCCGTTTGAATATCAGAAAAACTGACGAAAGCCTTCCTTCTGTATTAGATTCCCGACATTCCGGACCCCCTGCTCTGCCCAATGATCCAATCAGAAAATATTTCAGGAAATATGGGGTTTTTGTTGAACTGGGTATAATAATTGATGCTCCTAATGCCAATCTTTTTTTTAAGTGCCGCCCAGATTTTAAAGTCGGCCAGTAAAGTCTTAAACGTATTCTTCTTATAATAAGTGGAATCGCTAAATTTCATAAAACAATTCACAGCATGATCTCCGAGCAACAGCTTGTATAAATCAGGAAGCCCTGCTTTCTCATCGGAATCGCCAGGGGATGCACCAAATAATATACTCATATACTGGAGAGCCGCTGCCCAATAATAAGTTTTAAAATAAGGAACAGCAAAGCCCCCCCTTTCCCGTGGGAGTGACATAAACCAAATGAAGGGGTTCACTATGTTCTCCAACGTTACAAACCAGTGTTTTTCAAATTCTATCGGTTTTGCCCTAAACAAGTAAAGTATTTTCGGTAAAAACATCATCTTCACCACATTGCAGTGGCCCACTAATGACATGTGTAGATTATTAATTGTGTCAAAATCAGTTCTCGCCTTCCTAATTACCGGCTCAATATTCCTAGCGACCAGACTCCCCAACTCCGGCATAATAGTGATACCTAAAAACACTGCTGATTCAGTTACTCGTGGGTCAGCCATAATAGCATGCCTATTCTTAATAATCCGAGTTTTTTCTTTGTTTAGTGCATACCCTGAGAATCTACCAAAATCCTGTGCTACCGCCTCCACCACCATAAGCGCAGTTGAAGGATTTGCCGTGACAATGGCAACATCGTCCGCGTAGGCCAGTACTTTAGATTCCAGGCCCTAACACACGATAGGCTTAATTCCATTATTGGCCTCCAGTAGTCATATTAAGGGATCTATATATATAGCAAATAAAAGAGGTGAGCATGGGTAGCCCTGCCTTGTTCCACGCTCAATAAAAAAGGTGCTGTATAACCCCAATTTAGTTTTAGGCGAGCTGTAGGTGCTCTATACAACACCTGGATGGCTTTAATAAATCCTTCCCCTAAGCCAAACCCTTTCATAGTCTCCCACAGGAACTCCCAGGAGACCCTATCAAATGCCTTCTCAGCATCCAAAAGCAGAGCAGCCATGAGATTTCAGTTGCATCAAAAAGTATTATTACTCGGCGGACATGCTGCCTGGCTCCCTAGGTGGTTTGTCTTTTAAAAAAAAAATTACAATATCCTCCCCTGCCCATGACTCCAGAGCAGATCCAGCCTTTGAGCTTGCCGAATAAATCAGGTCCTGTTATATCTGCAAAAGTTTTATAAAACTCTAATGGAATCTGGTCTGGAACAGCAACCTTGCTAGATGGTAAACTTTGCAAAGCACCCATTATGTCCTCTTGTGTCAAGACGGACTCGAGTGCCTCCTTATCTATTAAATCAAACTGCTGCAAGGGTATCTTATCCAGAAACTCTTGGATTATATTCGACGCCTTTGAGGGTTCATTGCTATAAAGCCGTTGGTAAAATTGCCAAAAAGCCTTCCGGATCCCCGAGGAATCAGCTACTGTGCTCCCATTAACATCCAAGATTTCAGTTATCTCTCCAGCAGCAGTCTTTTGTCTTAGTCTCACTGCCAGGGTATGCCCCACCCGCTCGCTAAACTCATGGCAATGCTCTCTTTTTGCCAAATAAGTTTCTGCAGCTTTAGCAGTAATCCGCTTTCCAGCATCAGCCTTGTTTGCGACCAGCTGTAGTAATATATTCTCAGTTGGTCTGCCCATATTAATAGCAATAGCCAGTTCATCTTCTATCTTGATCAGATTTTTTCTAATTGCTTCCTCTTGCTGTGCCGCCTTCTTTTGCGGATACAAAAGGGGATGATGGACGGAGCATTTGAGCAAATCGAACACTCACCCCCAGTCAACTGATCTGGGTTTAATCCATCACCATTCTTTAGCTCACTCAGCCACCCCAGTTCAGACATGGCCATATGCAAATCAGTCTGACCCTGTGCCTCATGGGAACAGTCCAGCCCGAAGCCTTATTTTGCCGGTAGATACTATAGCTCATTGTTTCCCCTCTGATCCCCGCTTTAAAAGCATCCCAAACTTTCCCAGTGCATTTGCTCTCCCAATTGAAATCCCAAAATTCCTTGATCCACCCCTTCTTATGAGACACATATTCTGGATCATGTAAGAGCCCCCGTTCAAAAGTCCAAACCCGTTCTTGCCTTACCCCCCCAGTGAAAGTGGCTGTAAGAACTAGTGGATTATGATCCGAAAGTATCCGAGGGTATTTCTCTTTCCTAAATTTTGAGATAAAATGGTGTGACACAAAAAAATAATCAATTCGTGAGATAGCCTTATGCGATGCTGAAAAGAAGGTGCTACCGGGCTCTTCGGGTTTCGAATAAGCCCATGCAGCAGTAAGACCGTTATTCCTAATTAAATTTGTGAGAGCTGCAGAGACCCTTCTATTCCTACCAGATTATCCACCTCTCGAAGTGCCCCAACGTACCCCAGCCCATTAATGTTAAAATCCCCACGGACTATCACCAGCATGGGCCACTTTGCAAGTTCAGCATCAAAAAATTCGAGAACCTCAGGGTCATTGCCAGTTGATCCATATACTGAGCAAATTGTGAATTTTTCACCACCCACCGAACATTCAGCCATGGCCCACCGACCCCATTGATCAGCTAGCTTTCTTTTAACCTTTATATCACTCCTACGGGTGAGAATTGCTACCCCTCTTGTACGGGTGTTATGTTTGGTATTCACCATAAGCTTATATCCTAGCTGTTCCAGGATTCTGCCTCTAGTACCTTCTTTGTGAGTTTCTTGAACACAATGTATATCGATTTGTAAAGATTTAAACAAAATTGCCGCCCTTTGCCTTTTGCTTTGATCATTTAACCCGCAGACCTTAACTGAAGCTGTTCGCAGACTCATTATGTTAGGCTTTGCCAGTTCCTACACAAAGCCAGCAAAACCCCCATCATACTATCACTTTTTGATACATCAAAACATAATCTTAGAAAGCTCATTCTCTTCACATTTTTATTCTCAAAGCTCATCTCCATCCCTTCCCTCATGTGTTGTGCAGTGCTGTGTTGTGCTGTGCCCTTACCCGCCCCCCTCTGACCCCCTCCCCCTTGAAAGAACAGACCCCACCCCCACCCCCACCTATAACCCTTACATGCAGATAGGTCAAGTATGACCTATATATGGCAGCCAATCTCACATCTCGAGCCGCGCCAGTCCTTCTAACCCTCAAGGCCCTCCAAACCCATGTGATCTCACCCCCATAAGCCTATCTAAATCTGTGACCAAGACCAAAGACCAAATCTAATAATCAAAAGACAAAAAGTTGGACCCAAGGAGGGTATGTACTTCAAGTCCCAAGAACCTACATCAAAATCAATGATTAGTCAGCAGTTGAGCCCACTTGTATGATATGGCCCTATCCGCTCCTCCGCCTTTCCTCCTTAAGCTCAGTGAAATATTCTTGTGCCTTGATTTCGGAAAAAAACATTCTCACCCTCCCATTCAAGATAACCTTGAGCCGGGCGGGAAATAACAAAACAGCCTCACAACTCAACCCCTGAAAAGGAGTTATCAACTGCCACTCTCCACCTCCGCTTGACCGTAGTATGGCAAAAGTCAGGCAGAGCGAAGAAGTGTGACCCTCATGAGTCCGTTTCTAATCTGATCTGGCCTGGTCTATTATGGCCTGCCTCAAAAGTAAGTTCCCAACATAGATCAAAATTGCTCTGGGTCGCTCCTCCTGGCTGTTAGAGTTAATCCTCCTAGACATTGGGAAGCAATGAGCCCGCTGAACCTCCATCTCCCAGTTCCAATGGGCAAGGTCAGGAAAAGCACCTTTCAGCAAAGAGACGACAAAGGCCATGATGTTGTCCCCCTCCCTGTTTTCTGCCAGTCCAAGAAACCGTACGTTATTTCTGCATTGCCTGTTTTCAAAATCTTCAAGCTTCCAGCATATATCCAGAATCTGCTTTTCCTGTGATTCCTTACATGTCTGGAGCTTGTCGACTTCTACCTCCAAGGCAGCAGTTCTTTCTTCCACCTGGGTTACCCTTTCAGTCATATCAGTGCACAACTTATTGACTTTGCGAATAGCCCCTTGCAGTTTTTTAGTGGCCTGAAGTGATCTTCAGCTCTCTTGTCTGGCCTCCCCCTTTATCTGCTTAAGGGTAGCCTACAGTAGCTCCAATGTAGGTGAGGAAGCCACAGATTCATAATTATTAGGGCCATTAAAACCACCTTGCGCATTATTCGCTGGATTGGATCTGTAAACCATGCTGGTGGTCATTGTTGTTGCAGAGTAATCTCATTCAGGTATGCGAGCTGTGGCTGAATCTGATTTCGAGGGTCTAGCTTTAGCCCTTGCCTGTCGCTTTCAGTTGGAGGATCTGCTGCGATGTGTTTTTTGCGTAGCGGACGACTCCCCCGAGACAGTCTCGCCAGATGTATCGAACTCACTGAGCCCAGATGATTCGAAGTCATCATTTAAAGAGTAGAACTTATCTCTCTCTAGGGATAATAAGGGTGCGCTAGACCATGATAGCGTTGTGAACTGACCGGTAAGACCAGTAAGACCGCAGGTGACATTATCCCCAGCGTTATCCACCATTACAGGCTGTACATCAGGCTGTATATCCGGCTGTGCACCCAATGAATCAGCTGATGAAATATCGGGACATACGGAAGTGCCAGTGCCATTGCCATTCTGAGCTCCGGCCTCTGTAGATGCATGCTCACTGTCCTCTATCTCGCTGACCAGTGTGCTAATATATACCTGAGAGGAGCATCCCCCAGCTTCCAAAAGTCTTTCCTCCCTACTCAGAGTCTCGACCAGCTCCCCAAAAAGCCGCTGAGGTTGCAAACCCACCGCGGAATTCTCAACATTCTCAGGCGCGTTCTCTTCAGTCTCCTGGTTCCGGGCGCCACATGGCTCTGGTTTTTGCAGGCAGCCCAACAGCAAACTGAGGTGGGGGAGTACGCTGACCCAAGCTCGTGTCCCTAAGCGCAGCCTCGGCAACACCATTACCTGCCGAATCACGGCCGATGTCCCCCAAAGTGCCCTCCATTAAACTGGGGTATCTCTGAGCCCCTGGAGTGGCGGAGATGGTGTTGGAGACCGTTACCGATCTGAATACCTCAACTACCATCGGCTGCCGTAGGGAGCCCACCAAGGCAGCTGCAGCAGCACGAAGGCGAGTGCCGCCAGCCACACCAGCTTCTTTCGGGTTTGTCGCGCTGTCTTTGCCATTCTTTGCCCTTCTTTGCTTGGCCCCCTCGCCACCCCTGGCTCGAGCCTCGTATCACATCCGTTAAGGAATCCTTCGCAGCCTCTTTGGGCTCTTTGGCCGTCTTGTTTAAGTTGGGAGCCATAATTTGCTGACAGTTCCTGCACAGCCTCCTATGCAGCAGAGAAAGCAGCCAGAGGGTCAGACCAAACCCCTTTGACCACAGCAGTGAATGTCCCCGGTTCCTGGTTCCCAGCACTTGAGTGTCCAAGACAAGTAGGTGAGTTCCCAAAACCATGTTATACCATCCGTCTATGCATCTTTAGGTGCTTCAGGAGGAGTGAAAGCTGACGCGGCTCTCACCGAGGTCAGTCAGCGGCCATCTTGCCCCCTGGTCTTGCTCCTAATCAGTAAAGCGTCTCTGCGTAGAAAGCAGACTGCCCTCAAAGACGCATGCACTTTTAAGGAGTTAATGGCCCACGAAGGTGGGCAACTGTGCTTAAAGTGAAATACCATGAACTTGAAAAATGCGTGTGTTTGGATTTTAAAGTTATTATAAAGATGCCCTTGGTCGCAGCTCAAGGACGTGTATAAATCCAGTCCGGGTTGTGCTGAAAATGGAATAAAGCATGTTGGGGGCTTTCTTTAAACTAAATGAACTGGCGGGCATACACACGGAATAGCACAAACTGAAAACAATCCTAAAGCATTTTAGTTTGCAGGATTTTCACTGTTGCGGTTTTGATAATGAATTGTGATTATGCTTTGTTTAAGAATGAATGGCCATCAGCCCATATGCTTACATGTACCCAATAGCTGCGTGATGTAGTGCATCTTCTATTTTAGTGAATATTTGTTTGATATAGAAGCAGCAATATGGCGCATTTCAGGTTGAGAAAGGCAGCTTGACTGCCGAAACGCGTTCGTGTTTTATCCATAGCCTGATGTAACCTGCGCAATAAACGAGAGAACCCCCACGATGACGAGTGCTTGCTCCTCAATCAGATCCGGCTGGGGATTATTTCATATATATATATATATATATATATATATATATATATATATTTTACATATGTGCAAATATGTACCTTTATATCTGGTTTTTGGTCTTGAACATGCTGTGTCTATGAGTTCATGTAAAACAAACAACAACAACAACAATCGGAAGAACCAACGTAGGTGCAAACACAAGAGTTATTGAAACAATGTGCTTTTAACTGCTATTTAAACTGATTCAAGCATGTGAATCTATGAACGTTCCAATACTGGAGTAAGAAAATAAGTTACTTAACTGTAGCTGTAGTTCTCCAGTATTGGAATCTTTCATAGTTTAACATGTGACCCAGCCTTCTCCCATGGGAATCTCACCTTCTCTTGCTTTCAAAGGTGTATTTCCTCCACTGGTGCTTTGAACATCTAAAGGGCTGGAGCTTCTCTCAGGAGTGTTCCAGAGGGTAGGGCAACCTGTTTGGTTGTCACCTATATTTGGTCTTTTTTTTAACAACGACTTTGATAAGTTACAAAACTAGGGGATCTAGTGCCTTTTTTAGCTTATGTTTAACTTTGCATTGCTATTATAATATACCGGGCACTCCCATCTCCACAAGGGGAAAGATTCAAGCATGTGAATTTATGAAAGATTCCAATACTGGAGAACTACAGTTACAGGTAAGTAACTTATTTTCATCTCTGAGCAGTCATCAATGGCCAGTCCTTATGAACGTCAAAGTCCAGTCGATAATGAGAATCAGGTTTGGTAATGAGAAACAAAGGTCTTGTGTTTATAAAACTAGGAGGCCAGTGGTGTGAACACCAAACACACTCATTTATGAACTTTAAAGTTTAGTTTGTCATAAGTATCAAAGGCCAATCAGTAAAGAACACTAGCCGGCCTGTTATGTCTGAATGTCAAAGGGCATCTGAATGAACATGAATGGCCCAACTATAATATATACCAAAGGCCAATCTGTGTGGACATCAAAGGAGAGTGGATAATAGAAAGTAAAGGCCCAGTTTGTAAGAACATCAAAGTCCAACCAGTATTGAACACCAAAGGCTGAGTCAGTATGAGTGCCAAACGCCACTCTTTACTGAACACCAAAACCTGTCTGTATTCGATTCGAAGGCCAGACTGTTATGAGCATCAGAGCTCCAGTCTGTATGAACATCATAAGCCAGTCAGTGGTAAACGTTGGGGAAATTCTCTATGTACTTGAAAGGCCAGTCTTTATCGGGAAACATCACTTACAGCGAAACTTTTACAACGCACTACCATTACAACGCAACCATTACAACGCAAACCATTACAACGCATTGCTCTGGGGGGCGCTATAGGATAGGGAATAGGTTAATTTACTATCCAATAACCTTCCCTAGTGTCCACGGGGACTGGAGTTGGAATAGTAAATTAAACTATTCACTATCCAGCACCCAGAAGCACTATGCGTTGTAATGGTATGCGATGTAAAAACCGCGTTGTAAAGGCAGGCGTTGTAATAGCCTGCGTTGTAACGTCATACATCCGTCTTTATCAACATCAGAGGAACTTCTGCGATGAGACACAGTCTGAAGTTGGCAGCAAAGTTCCAGTTTGTAGGAATTTCCAAGGCCCAGTTTATGGTTTTCATTATTTATGTTTTATAAAGAAACGTGTTTTTTAATGCTTTTATGTCCTCTGAGCCGAAATTAAGCTGAATCAAACTTGAACTCAAAGGCCCAGTCAGTAATGAGCATCAAGAAGCAGTCTGCTTGACACCAAAGGCCAGTCTTAAATAAGCTGCTAATGTTAGACAGTAATAAAAGGACAGTCGCAAATGAATATTAAAGGCCAGCCAGGAATGAACATCGAGGCCCAATGTGTATGAATATCAAAGGCCAATCAACGTGAAGATCAAAGGCCAGCCTGTAATGAAGACTGAAGACCAGTTAGTATGAACATCTGAGGACTTTCTGTATGAATGAGCAAGGCCTGCCTGCGCGAACATGAACAGCAATTTAATTCAAATCATGATCTTTATTCGGTTGAAGAGAAAACAACCATGAAAGTACATCCGTAAAAACAACATAACAATAAAATATAGACAATAAAAACCGGACACATCATAACATCCATATCATCTTAGCACTACTAAAAACGCAATGAAAGATAGTCAGGCATCATCTAATATAATATAGTTAAGAGGTATAACTGGTTCATGATCCGCTATAATAAGCTTTCCTTATTTTCATTGCGCTTAATATAAAAAGTACTACATTGTAGCACAGAAAGGGATCGCCTAATAACACCAAATGCTTTATTACCACTTTATAGGATCTAATATTCTGGGTTAATAACAATGGTTTTAGATACAATGCCCTGGGGTTCTGGAACAGTTTACAAAATGATAAAAAGTGCAGGTTGTTCTGTTTATTTTGTCTATCGCAGGGACAGGGATGTATGTTGGGGGACAGGATTTCATTAAGAGAAAAGCAACAAGGTGATGCGCTATTCCACATCTCAGCCTTGTTAAAACAAATCTGTTCTGCGTGATAGTTACAGAGACCAAGTAATTGTTATCTCCCTCCTCCTTATCCAGTGACTTATAAAATACGACTGATAATTTAAACTCGTTGTCTGACTCATGTTGATCTTGCCTGTTTGAAATAAATATACTTTTAGTCCTATTCTTAGATAACGATGTAAACAGGATAGGGTCAGGCCAAATTGACAATTTAAATAATTTACTCAGACAAGAGTCGATATAAGATAACCAGGGTATATTTAAAGCCTTATCCATGGTTAAGCAGTCGAGAATGATGTTTCTGGTGAAACTAGTCTCTTTCGTTGTCCAGGGCGATGTCCATAATGAGAGGGGTTTCACCAATAATTGGTCTTCAAGGAACCGCTGACCTACCTCATTGTGTACTATCATATTAGATGCACAGGGTGGCAAGCATAACAGACATTTAAAAAAAACAGAAAATCCTCCGTTTGTAAAACGTGGCTATTTATATAGCCCCAGAGGTCTGCCCCATACGTTGCAGTTGTCACACCTTTAGCATTATAGATGGCAACCATTTCTCAGATGGGCCTACTACCCAGTTTAGAAGCAAATGTAAAAATCCCCTGGGAATCCCTACGCATTTTGGCTCTGGTATTTAACATGTTTTGTTGCCAAGGACCATTTACTGTAAATGAGATGCCCGAATAACAAAAGGAATTAACTGAGGCAATTCGGGTATTGTCAATATAGAAAGAAGGGGTTCTGCAGAGTCTTCGTCTTTGGCTACATATAGTAAACGTTTTGGTTTTATTTATGATAATTTTTTTAGCAGCCATATATTCCCCAAAGGCATTCATCAATTTCTACAGGGCCAGTGGTGTTCTAGCTAAAGCTAAAAGTACTGCATCATCTGCATAGAGCAGCACTAGTATTAGTTGCCAAGCAGCCATAGGGGTATCGCATGCACTGTCTGTAAATGTTTGTCCACCCCATTAATAAATAGAGAAAACAACAGAGGTGCCAAGACACAGCCCTGTTGAATACCACGCCCCACTTTGAATTTTGGAGTACATTCTCCTGTGAGTTAAAACATACCTGACTAGTTAGTTTCTCATAGAGCCATGATAGAAACCCCACAATGGGTCTGGGTGCACCTAATGAGATGAAAGTTACCCTTAATAGATTATGATCTACCAAGTCGAATGTGCTGCTCAGATCTGCAAGGCATGATTAAAGAGCTCCTGGTTTGCCTCTAGTATATTTCCCTAGTAGGAGCTCAAGATTAATAAGCACTATTTAAACAAAGAGGGGGTACACGGGGAGTGATTGGGAGGTCCAGTGACTCATGCTCCCAAGTAGATATTTTAAACAGACTAGAGTCAAAGTTCCTAGAAATAGGAAGAGACCGAAAGAGGGAGAAATAACTAAAGTCCTTCTGCTACTCTATGAGTGGGGGACAGTGTGTCCTTATCATGATGCCCTCACACTCCGAAGGATGTCATGCTTCCTCATTGGGCTGGTGCTCCTCGTCAGGCCAGGGCTGCAATGCTCTACGGGTCCCCTGAAGGGTCACTTTTTCGGAGATTGTTTGATAAAGCTGTGTGGGTGCGTTGGGGGTAAGTGGCAGTGAAGTCCTAAATGTGTGGTTAAGAAATGACTGGAGGGAATATAGGGATTTTATTAAAGAGGTGATCCCTCTGTCATTGTCAAAAAAGTGCAAAGAAATTAGTGCTGCTGTGAGGGATGTTATGTCCCTCTGTAGCTAGTTATATAGTATACCCCTAATGGATATACTTTAGGCCAACAAGTTTAGCGCTATCTCGCTGTATCAAATGGCTGGGTAAAACAGAATGAAGCAGATTACCTAGTGAACATGAAACCCACTGCGCCATACTTCTATGTCTTACCCAAGATACATAAGAACATAATGCCACCACCGGGCAGGACCATAATATCGGGGATGAACTCTATCCTGGAACCACTGAGGCAATATTGCGATCATTTTCTATGACCTTTGGTCAAAAGAACACCATCTTTTTTAAAAGACACCAAGGAAACCATCTACCTCATTGAGAAAATTTCGGAACCAGAAGAGATTACTTTACTGGTCACTCTAGACGTCGAAACTTTATGTACTAACATCCCACAAGAAGCGACGATTAGAGTGATCAATGAGACCTTGAGAATCACAGCCTCCACCATGTCCTTACCAATCAATTTCATCATGGAATGTATGGAACTAGCTTTGAAAAACAACTTTTTCAAGTTCCAGGATCAGTTCTTCCACCAAATCCACGGGACATGCATCGGCAGCATATTTGCGCCTAGAATAGCATGTTTGTATATTGCACATTTCGAGGCTCTACATATCTTAACAGAGACAAACACTTTCCCTAAGGATATAAAGAAATGGAAACGTTACATAGACGATATACTGGTTCTATGGACAGGCACAGAGGAACGCTACAAAGAATTCCATTCATAAATTAACCAACAGGATCCATTCCTGAATTTGACTCTATCCATCTCGGCAAAAGAAATGCCCTTTCTGGACCTTTTGATCACTTTGAAAGATGGGAAGCTCTCCACGAAAACCAACAGGAAACCCACTGACAGGAACAGTTTACAGCCATACAATAGTCAACATACCAAATCCTTTTGAGAGTATCTCCGGTATGGCCAATTCCTGAGGCTGAGAAGGAATTGTAGTAATACCCAGGATTATGAAGTACAAGCAGAAGAACTGAGTAAGAATCTGGAGAGAAGGAACTACCCACAGAAAATTATGAAAACAGCATGGAAACGGGCATGCAACAACCATCGTGAGGCACTTTTGGAAACACATCAGAAGACAAACGATGAAGTAATCACGTGCGTGACACCCTTTAACCCCACTCGAACCAAATCAAAAACATTCTGCTGAAACATTGTCAATACAGGTGGCATGAATATGGAGTGTCCAAGATTTGCGTTCAAACGTACACAAAACATAAAAGATCTCATAGTCCATACAAGACCACAGAACAAAGTGAAAGAAGACCAAACCACATTATGGGGGTTACCGACTGTAAAAGGGCATAACCCCTGCGGTACCGACAATGTTTGTAAACTTACTACCCACACAAAAATCTACAATTTGGAGACCTAGATTGGACACAACGCAGACACACCAACTGCAATACGAAAAATTGTGTGTACATGGTGAAGTGCCCCTGCAACCATGTCTATGGGGGAATGACCACCAGACCTGTGAGAATATGAATTAACAAACACAGAAGCAACATCCGTTGCAACCGGGCCACAACAAAAATGAGCACTCAATATACTGAGGAAGGACATACACGAGAGCAGGCCATTTGGACGATTATAGAGTCCAACCTCTTGTAGAGTAAAGGACACTATTCCAGAAAGAACAAAGGTGGGTCCACCGTCTGCAGATGAACATCCGCGGCCTCAATTATGAGATCCCCTGGATTGAGGTGTTTTAACCCCACAGAAAATTCTCAGTGACGCCACTTATTTCCGTAACATTAACCCTAACTCAACAGGACCCACTGTGTTTATTTATTTATTTATAAAGTTTTATATAGCGCAAACAAGATCCCGAGGCATATCAGAGCGCTTTACAATAGGATGGAAGGAAGGACATTAATACAATATCGACATCAGGGAAGAATAAGAAACAAGGATGATCGCATAATTACAGGATAATTGAATCAAGGAGAGTAGTACATAAACCAGGTATATAGCAGACTACGAAGAGGGACATGTGGTAGAGGAGAGCTGTATCAAATGATGGTACAACGGTTGTAGGATCAATGACTTCGAGCAGGTGAACCTAGTCAAGTTAAGGTAAGAATTTATTCATTAAGAATTTTTTGGCTTCCAGTTTGAAAGCAGTCGTTGAGGAGATTCTGCGTACTTCCGGTGGAAGAGAGTTCCATATCTTTGGGGCAGCGCCAGAGAAGGCTCGGTGACACGTTCTCTTTTTGCTCAGGATGAGGGGTTTCAAGAGGAAAGTGTTTGTGCTTCTTGAAGCTCTACCACCACAGGATAATTCAAGCTTTTGCACTAGGCACCTGGGAGTTTTGAAATGAAGAGCTTTGTGCGCCAGTACAGCAATTTCTAACTGAATTTGAGCTTCGTAGGGCAACCATTTGAGAGATTTTAGGACTGGAGATATGTGCTCATTTCTTTGGTGCCTGTAACCAGTCTAGCTGCAGTTTTCAGTGATGCTCTTAGTGGAGCCAGGGTGTATTTGGGAAGGCCACAGAGCGTAGCGCTGCCATAGTCTAGCCTTGGCAAGACAATCGCTTGGACCACCTGCTTAATATCAAATTGTGGAAGGACTAGTTTGAAGTTGTTGAGTGTCCTCATTAAGTGGTTAGCTCCCTTACACAAATTTTTTATATGATTTTTCATATTCAGGTGCTTATCCAGGGTGATTCCGAGAGATTTGGCTGAGTCTACGATGAGATGGGTGGAGTTGAAAGCAGTGAGTTGATTCAGCCAAAGGTCTAGTTTGGGGATGTGATTCGGAGGAGAGATGAATAGGAATTCAATTTTGGAGGTGTTGAGCCGGAGATGGTTCTCAGTTAACCAATTTTGAGTAGACGTCAGGGTAGAGTTGAGTGCGATGATGGTTTCTGGGGATGAGATTTTCAAATAGAGTTGCGTATCGTCCGCATACATATGGAATAGAATGTTCGTGGAATTTAGTGAATTAGCTAATGGTTCCAAGAAGAGGTTGAAGAGGAAAGGAGATAGGGCGGACTCTTGGGGGACACCCATGAGTACTGGAGAGGGCTGGGAGAGAGAGTGTTGGTCAAGGTAACAGAACTCCACAGACATCCTCTGTTATACCACCTACCTACATGAAAGAACCTCTACATGTAGGCCCGCCTATGTCCCTGGCAAAATGCCTTTACACCAGCAACCCACAAAAGCATTTACAAGGACAACCTTGCGAGGACTCACGTAACTATGCATAATCTGTAGCCATTGACATATTTTAGCACATTGAACATTATGCATATTCACATGGAATGACAATAAGGTACCCATCACCTTCTCATGAAGCATACAAAAATGACCCCACCAATAGCGAAGTGTTTCATAACCTCCCATGAAACTAACACGATAACTAAAAATGAGACTATAACTTCAGATAACTTTAAAACAAGTAACTGTACATCTTATCACAACACCAATGTCCATGATGGTAATAAGGCATAGACCTATGGAAGTGAATGCACATAGGCGTTAACTCAGTATGTACATTACTCGTATTAACAGCATCATGATACTGGTAGTCTCATTTAGATATATTAATACAATATGGATTTACCGTTCCAAGATGGCGCATTTTTCGACATAGACACTTGGCAATCAGCCGCATGACTCAGCACATAGACACATGACCGGAAACGCCCGCCATCCTTTAAAAACAGAGCACCAGCACACTTGCTTTACCACCGGAGATGGCATGAGGTCTACAGGTATAATGGCTCCTTGACTCTTGAGTAACAGTGAGTAGAATGTTGAGGAGGGGCAGCAAGAGGTTGGCAAAAGGCAACACTGTCCTTTTACTAAAACCGACTTTGCCACATCTCTACCCCCTTAGGTCTCAAGTGACCCACAGACCGATTCTCACGGGGCAAAATCCCCATTCTCAAGGGGTGAGAATACTTGTCAGTAACAATATTAACACAGTGATCTGAGGTTTGCCATCAATGAGGGGCCTATTTTAAAGTACAAGGGAAACCCAAAGCAGCAATAGGTGAGGGACCTTGGGTGCATATATTGTTTCAAGGAACAGTGGTCCCTAACAAGTAAATGATGATTTTTAATAAATATAGATCAGAAATTGAAGTCTAAATAAACTGTCCAGCCGGACAGGGTTTAATAACACAATTGTTGAATTTGTAAGTCAATTAAATACAATATCAAAAGTGGGACACAGCCTGTGCCCTACTACTGTATAACAGACAATTGTGACACATATGGACATGAATGAGGCAAGAACAGGCAGTCTGCATGTATTCCAAATCTTTGCAGACAATTATTTGCACCAAGTACACTGTTCTGATTTAACTAGTAATCAAATCAAATCATCCAGTGTGAGGTGTCGACGGCGTTTCGATCCCCTTAGGGCATAGCGGGATCATCATCAGGACATTCAAATGACATGCCTTTTCATACGTAATGGTATCAGAAGTGGTGTTATTACCGTTTGGATTTAATTTAAGCAAGACTGCAATTACAAGTCTGCTGGGGACGGGGAACACAATGTTCCCAAAAATTATTGCCGGTGCGGATCCACAATGGGGTTCCGTGTGACGCACAGAGTCGATGCTCGTGTGAGCATCGACTCTGTGCGTCACCCGGAACCCCATTGTGGATATGCACCGGCAATAATTTTCGGGACCATTGTGTTCCCCATCCCCAGCAGACTTGTAATTGCGGTCTTGCTTAAATTAAATCCAAACGGTAATAACGCCACTTCTGATACCATTACGTATGAAAAGGCATGTAATTTGAATGTCCTGATGATGATCCCGCTATGCCCTAAGGGGATTGAAACGCCGTCGACACCTCACACTGGATGATTTGATTTGATTACTAGTTCAATCACAACAGTGTACTTTGTGCAAATAATTGTCTGCAAAGATTTGGAATACATGCAGACTGCCTGTTCTTGCCTCATTCATGTCCATAAGTGTCACAAGTGTCTGTTATACAGTAGTAGGGCACAGGCTGTGTCCCACTTTTGATATTGTATTTAATTGACTTACAAATTCAACAATTGTGTTATTAAACCCTGTCCGGCTGGACAGTGTATATAGACTTCAATTTCTGATCTATATTTATTCAAAATCATCATTTACTTGTTAGGGACCGCTGTTCCTTGAAACAATCAATGAGGGGCTTAGCGGTATTGTTTACCTAACTGTAGCATATATATTTTTAATACCTACACAATAGTCTCTACTAAAACCATGACAGCATATGTTTATGGATACAAGTTTGTCGGTACAAATGCCCTACAAATTTGATGCGAATGCCAGGGACATAAAAGAACACCTCATGTTTTTAAACTGTTTGTTCGTCAAGCTATACATATCTTTGTATGTATGTTTCTCATAGCTCACGCAGAGCCACACAGACCGTTTGCTAAAAAGTATGATGCAGACTATCACAAGCACTGGGCCACCCAATGGGAGATCCAGGTCTGATTTTAGTGTAATGTCACTTCTTTTTAACAAGATACCCTTGACTCTATTGTACTTTCTTACTTTTGTCACTCCAGAGTACTACTCTTTGACTTCTCTAGTGGCACTAGATTAATTCAGGCCATTGAACTCATCTTACTTTCCTAAATGACTTTATTGATTGGTCCTGAAGAAGTGCTTTGGATCTCCTCCAGGGACCGTGAGATAGCGCGAAGCATGTTGGTCTAAAGTATATCCATTAGGGGTATACTATATAACTAGCTACAGAGCTCAAGATTGATACACTGTTCTACCGTCCTGTGTGTTTCCGGAAATCATATTGCGCCGGGGTTAGGATCGATTGTCCCTTTGCCCAGTCCTCTAACCTTGATAGCATAACTCTACTGATTAGAGTGAGATTGGGCTGTAGTTTTTTGGATCAGCTCTATCCCCTTTTTTATATATTGGGATAATATTAGATGTCTCCTAGGAAGATGTGAAACAATCGGTAGTTGCGGTATTGAAAACCCTAACTAGAATTGGTCCCCAGAGATCTGGGGCAGATTTGTACTGGAACTCCATCTGGTACTCCCCCCGTCGCTAGCCTGCAGAGCTAGCATAACTTCTTCCAAAGAGATTTTGAGCTTAGCTACCCCCAAATCAGCTTCCAGCCCAGGCAGGTCCTCATTGTTCTGTCTAAAGATGTTAGTGAAATGGGCCACCCAGCTATCGCAGGGGACACTACAGCTGAACACCGGAATGTCTTAGTTGTTTAAAAACGGCACATTAGTGGTGTTCCAAAACAGCTTGGTGTTCTTTGTCTCTGCCGCAAGGGCAAGGTTAACCCATGCTTTATCTTGTAGTATTTTTCCCTTGCGACCAGGGCCTTTTTATATTGAAGACGCAGTGATTTAATAATCATGGTATCCTGTGGGGAATTATGCAGGGCATGTTTAAGAGCTTAAAGTGCTTTAGTGTAGGCAGGGTCGAACCATCCCCTATTAGTGAGCCCTGCTCTAGTAGGATGGCAGGTCAAGAGCGATTTTATACAGCTAGAGATTTTGTTAAATTCATTTACTAATACATTTGGTAAAATGCTTTCCTGAAGACAATATTCAATTCTTTTATAGTTCTCTTGAACAATTTTCTTTTGCATAATGGTAGGGTCAGTTCCTTCCCACTTAATTCTTACTCCTTTAGGCCTACTAGCGATGATATTGTTAACTGTATTAAATGCGTCATGCCACTTGCCCCAAAAATCTAGCGATAATTATATCAGGTTATGGCCACTTAGGGTCGCCGTGCTAGTGAGTGTTATGCCACATGGGGAATTACCCCAATAGCAGGTTACAAAGATTACCTTAACCCAGCAATAATGGAGGCAAACTACGGCAGACCAAAAGGTAGTCTATCAACCTACTTCTCAACTTGAGGCCCCGTCATCTAGCACCTTATTAATCTTAATTATCTACATCCTCCCGGTCACAAGCAGAAGAGGAGAAACATCCAACAACTGGCCGCTGTACTCAGAGTTTTAAAACGCACCTACTCGCACACCAACATCATATTGTACAGGGATTTCAATATGAACCTAATGCAAGCCCATGAAGAAAATCTACCATCATACATGCAGGCCAGACAGGGCAATTCATCTAGGTGCGATACATCAGGTAAGAGATGTGCTGGAATAATGCACAAACTCTCACTGTTCACCTTAAATGGAAGAAGCCCACAGGACAGCCCGGCAGCTTTTTCAAGAGTAACAACTAAATCAAGATCAACTATTAACTTCACTTTAGTGAATCCTGACTTATTCCCTCTTATATCAAAGTTCCAAATAAAGGAAAGAGCAGACTGTGATCATTACCCTCAATCCTTCCGATTGACTAACATGCAAGAAAGATCTCAGCCAGCAAGTGCCCTCACACTAGCAACCCAACTATATATTCTAAAACAGCTAACATGGAATAAAAACAATGTAGATGCAATCGCAGAGTCATATTTTTCTCTACTGACACTTCATGATATAAAACCTTTTGGGACAGAACTTTGGGAGACTTTCGTCAAAAGATTAAACATAGCATTTTGGAGCAACTCTACAAGCCAAAAATCGTTTGCGACCACCGGGCAGCCTGGTACACACACACTTTAAGGATAAATAAAAGACAACTAAACAAATTTCATAAACTTTTGAGAACTCGGGGCCCCCTACACGCCCAGCAGACCTTGACAACAATTGAACAGATAAAATGAGACCTAAAAAAAGTCATTCGAACAGCAAAGCGATCCTACAGGAGCAATTCTGGACATAAATGCTTTATGTCAGCAAGCAACAAAATTCAAAACAGTTTTGGGAACTCAATCTCCTAACAAATGTGAAGAATAGGCACTTTAATTCTGATATAACGGAACACATGTGGAGAGTGCACATAGAGGCCACATTTAAGATTCAGACCCTCTCAGGGGCCTCCTTCCAAAACAAAATATCGAAGGAGACAAGGATCAATAAGACCACTCTAAACAAAGGGACCCGAATGGCCATCACTCCGGGACTGATCTCCCAGGCCCCAACATCAAGAAGTAATGAAAGAATATAGCCTATGACCTATACACCAAAACTGATAGCTCACCCCCACCTTCAAATCCAGTCAGAAGGTAATATTCATCTGTGCTCACCTGAAACATCAAGGCTCGACCCTCAAGACTACCATCTACAGATCACACAAAAACAGGTTTTGTATGCCATAAAAAAAACAAAGATCTGATGGGGCCCCGGGACCAAATGGTCTGCCCAACGCCTTATTTAAAAAAGACCCAGCATTCTGGTCCGTGCGCTTAAACTCGCTGTTTGCATACACACTAGAGACCTGCACCATCCCAGATTCATGGCGAGGAAGTATCCTGCAACCAATACATAAATCAGGGGCTCGTTCTGATCCTTCCAACTACAGATTAATCGCCCTTATTGATGTGGAGGCTAAAATCTATGCAACAAATCTGCTGAAAGATCTAGAGGACTGGGTCAATCACACAAAACTGATCCCTAATACGCAAACCGGCTTTCAAGCGGTATGGGCACCCTAACAAATTTATCAGCTGTCACGCTCTTGGCCAATCAAGCAATAGTTTATTCAAAAGTTTTCTACACCTGTTTTGGAGATCTCAAAGCAGATTTTGATAAAGACCCTAGATCCATGCTATGGGGTAAAATGAAGTCTTGGGGAGCCCCCACAAAACTGTTAGACGCCATCATCAATCTAAAATACTCAAAAACATGGGTCCAAATAAAAATGGGGGATGCTCAAAGTCTAACAAACAAAATCATGACCGTAAATGACTTAAAACCAGAATTTGCGGGCATACCTCGTCAGTCCCATTGCAGGGACCACCGCCGCTGAATCGCTCCCCTCCGCCGCCGCAAAGCCACACCAGCGGCCGCAGTGCGAGGGGGGCATTCGGGACAGGACTTCATTCCCCAGACGCCCTAGCGGCGGAACACGCCGCCACACGTCATCCCTGCGCCAGGAGGCGCTTCAAAAGGAGGCCAGCCCCCGCGTCAGGGGATCGCGCACGGGTCGGCGCCGAGAGAAGCCCGGGACAAGGGCGGGACCATCTAAGGCCATCATAGGCCAGAAAAGGCCGGGTCGGGCCACCCCCCCTTGGCCGTGCAACAAAAGGAGGTAAAGAGCCCCGAAGATTATTCATAGGCACACTCCGGCCCTCCCCAAGGGAAACCATATTGTGATGTGTGACCATTTTAGATGCTTCTAGGTGTTTGTTGCTGTTCCCGTGCTAATTACATAAAAGCCAGTTACATTATGACATGCAAGGGGGTGCGCAAAAATACAATTCTCCAGAGGGACTTGGCCAAGGGGACGTTGGACCACTACCTAAATAGGGCAACATCACCCATTGTCCGTCAAATAGTGAGAACAGAACGAGATCTGTCTACAGATTACACTTTTAGTAAGCGATCTCCCTCACAGACAGTTGACGTAGCACAAAACTCATCATTGCTGGAGGAACTCAATCATTTATGTAAATCTAAGTATGCTCCTGTGGAATCGAGAATCGAGCAATCCAGTGCTTCTATCTGCCCTACAATCATCACAAGTCCCCAGTCTAGTACATTATCCCAACCAAATGAAAGTTTGCTGGGTACTCCCATTTGTTTACCTGCAAAAGGTAACACGAAATCTATGATGTCCCCCCAGGTGCCCTCTGTTACAAGAAAACGAAATGTGGATAAACACACGGGGAGTCAAGCAAAACAACAAAAACTGAACTTAAGCCCTCCATTGCCTATCACCATTACCCCTAAAGCATGTAAGGATTCTGCGGAACGGGTAACTTCTGCACCTTCTACCCAGCCAACTCTATTGGCCCAGATAGAAATCATGATCAACTCTATAATATCCCCCTTGATAGAAATAATGAATAACTTAGGGGATAGGATTACGGGCATAGAGGAAATGACTAAGGCAAACTCGCTACTCTTAAAAAGTATGGCAGGCCCCAACCAAACACAGTTTTTATCCGCCACTGAAGTGCCCATAACATCTCCACAAAGTAACATTGACCAAAATCAACCAGTAGCCTCTCACATGTTATCTTCAAACACCCCGAAAGTAACCACAAAATCCACAATAGCACAGAGCTCCTCCTCCAGAATAGGGCTGAACAAAGAACCCACACTCCATAAAGGGTCACTTCCTAACCTAGGGAATATGTCACGAAAATCTAACCATATACACTTACCGCCGGAGGCTGCTCCGTTTGTGTGCGTCCTCTCTGGAGTGCCAGCACTTACAAACAGAAAAACTGAAAGACAACAGGACCTAAGAAACAAAGTGGTGTTCTGGTTAACAAAAAATAGACCCTTGCCACCTGATATTGATGGAAGAATACTAAGTGTCAGAAGGGTGGGCTGGCTAGGTCCCCTTCGAAAAGATATACCTGGTGACCTGGTATTAATACATTTTAGAAATAATAACGTCGTCCCACATCTTCAAACCTGGCAGCCACAAATAGGAGACGGCCCTATACACACCTGGAAACTGTGTGACTTTTACCCCAGACCATCACTCCTCCCCCAATCAAGACCAAATGAAGAGAGTAACCTTCCGCTTGGCAGAAGCGGCCACGGGGTGAGGGGCTATAATATTCAGACTTCCAATCGATTTGACTTACTTCGTAACGAACTCAATGATTAGCTGATTTGCTCCAATGATTTAATGCTATATTAATATAATGTTATTTATTGAGAAATGAAATGTAATGGTGTATATATATGTATTGTTGCTTTTATGATTTTTATATTTCAAAACCGAATAAAGCTAATCGAATCGAATCGACTTAAAACCGTGGTGCGTTTTTGCCCCCTGTTTATTCAACATCTATACAGCCGACCTAGACAATAACCATTGCCTAACACTAGGGGACCCCCCAAACTGGGCAACGTTCGAACAACAAGCCTGCAATACGCTGACGATGTTGTGTTGCTCTCCCAAACTCCCAGAGGACTACAGCGCTTGATAAATCAACTAGCATTATACACAGCTTCAGTCCAACTAGTCATACATTTTCAGAAAACAAAGGTTATGTGTTTTTCAAACTCACATAAAAAACAACTGAAATTTACCTGAACGATAAACAGCGACCCCCTGGACCAGGTGGGAACATACAAATATCTGGGGGTACTACTAGATCAATGCCTCAGTTTCAAGCAACATCTAGAACAAGGGGAAAATCAAAGCAAAACAGCTAATATTTGCATTTAAAATCTTGCAAAACTGAGCGACATTTCAACAACACATTTATTAATAGTTGTGGCGGCAAAATTCATGCCATCAATCACGTATGGTTCTGAACTTCTAAACACATAGGATGCAACAACCTTAAATACTGCCCAAACCAGCCTCTTTAAGAATCTATTTTTAATTCCGCACTATATTCCAAAAGCCTTGATCAGACTGGAATTCGGGTTAAAAGATCAGATTCCAACAATACAAGGGGCACTTGCCAAATACTATTCTGAACTTCTAAACATAAAGGATGCAACAACCTTAAATACTGCCCAAACCAGCCTATTTAAGATTCTATTTTTAATTCCGCACTATATTGCAAAAGCCTTGATCAGACTGGAATTCGGGTTAAAAAATCTGATTCCAACAATACAAGGGGCACTTGCCAAATACTATTGGAGAATGGGGGCAGCAGAGGAAGATTCTTTAGCGCACTATTGCTGGCTTGAGGTTGAAAAGCAATCCAGATCGACTAACGGAGTTTGCTTTTCCTCAAAACAATCCATCACAGCTCTAAAACTAGAGGACGCTTGGAATACAATATCGTCTTACCCTAAATTTAAACAAGTAGTTAACAAAACCATCAAGATACATTCTCAGGTAATAGACAAAGCCTCCTTGACTTCAAAAACCAATGCCTGGATAGAAATGCCAACATATAAAAAGCTAAAACAGAACATGCTATGACAGAACATTTCCCAAATCAAAAAAAGCGGAAACTGATTTTACTAACACTGGGTGTGTATTCATCAAAATATCTTACTCCAAAATGAAACAGGCTTGGCCCACAATGGATTGCTGCCTTTGTGGCCAAGGAGAAGAGTCACTACTCCACCTACTATGTATTTGTCTGGCATTACTACACATACGGAAAGCCCTCTGCAGCCATTATTGGAAAAAGAACAAATAAGGACTTTAAGAGCCACTGTAATAAAATGCCTCGGAGGCTCGACAGTACGACTGGCTTGTAAGGCAATAACGTTTCTGAGTATAGCAGCAAAGGACCTAGAAAAGAGCGATACCCACTTCGAACCAGCTGGGGATGCAAGGTGATAAAGTGCAATTAACATTTAGTAGTCCATTCACTTACAGCACCACACATTTTACCTTGGCAAAACAACAGGAAATTGCCAATGGTACTAGTCTCCATCTTAGATAAAGTGCTAATGAACATTTTTGCAGTCTATTTATTTACAGCACCAAGCACTTTATCCTGGGAAATTACTGGATTTAATCAACGGTACTAGTCTTCTTTTTAGATCACCAAGCCAGTTCTATCACTAGTAACAGTACCTTATACATGGAACATAATTTGACCTTTTATAAAAAAGAAAATGAAAAAAGAGTACATTTTTGGGAGGGGATCTTTCATCATAGTTGTCCCCCATTTCAGGGCCACTTTTAGATTGTGATTTAGTGTGCAGATCAAGCTGATATCCACAATAAGCCCGCTCCCTTGTCGTGTATTTCTATAGGTTCTGAATCGATCCCCCTATTCCTGACCCTAATCTGGTTAAACTACCTAGCTAGTTAACTAACAGTCAGCCCATGAGGCAAGAAAAGCCCCCATGATGCAGATACCGTTATCTGACGCAGTCACACTACGGCACAGGAACGTGTTATCTGATTAGGTCATAACGCTTGAGATCTAATTAGACAAGCGACATTCCTCCAGCCCCTGATAAGGCATACGACGTTCTCATAACAAATCAAACCTATGACAACCTGGATAATCCGTGCGGCCATTGTTTTGATTTCACAGAGAACTTTAGTAAAGAATGTGCTAACGAGCAAGTCGTATGACATCTTTATTGACGTACCTATGTCCATCCTTACGTCAATCCCGGCACCTTTAAGGTATAAATATTGCCGACCTTGCCCTATGCAAACACACGCGTGGTGACAAGACGGAGCAGCCATACTTGCCGAAGCCGAGAGCAGAAGCAGACCCCGCTGGCAGCAGCCCCGCCTTCCTGACGCGCTGAGAGACGCGCTGCTATCTCAAGCCGAGAGACCCAGCACCGGCGCTTCCGGGTAGCCCTCGCAGGCAGCCTGGAATATCGAGAGCAGAGAAAGAGATACCATTCCTCATTCATCCTAAATTCCAGGTACAGAACTGAATAACCCCTCACAGAGAATTCTTTAGTTATTCATTTGGCAAAAACAAACTTAACTTAAACTGTAACTTTCTATTCCCGCCCACGCATTAGACTTAGGTCAGGTACACGGGGTAGGCGTATTTAGAAACACCAGTTGAGTACGTTTAGTCAAATGTATATGTGTATGTAAATATATTTTAATCATTTTAAACATCATATGGCTCAGAAACCATATCAATGTTTTTACAGTATTATTTTATACTATTGCTTCTAATGTATGCACTTTACTTAACTATAAGTATTGCAATAATATCGATCCATTTCTCTTGTACGAGAAAAGAGACTGATCAATAAATAACATCTTTTATTGAACACGCCCGTCTCTTCCTTTTCTCTACATTCTGATGAGACTAAGAATGCACGTACTGACTGAGTAAAATAATTGCCTTGTGCTCACACGACTCTCGAGATTGACTCTTGATTAGGGGAGAGCAAAGTTGTCATGTTCTATGGTTGTCAGAAACTAAATCCCTTCTTGTCTAATCAGGGAAGTTAATCCTTCCTTGAACATTCGAGAAAGTTTCTAGCGAACTCTGAGCTTAGCTGGCAAACCCAAAAATTAAGTCTAGTATCGACAGTAGTAGACCTAGTTAACGTCTGGCCTAGGCCTTTACTGCTGTAGGTACTATTCCAATGCGCAGAGCCTATTGGGAAAATAGGAGCTACACTACATGGCGCCCAACGCGTTTGGAAAGGGCGATAAAACTAACGTAAGACCTTTAGAGTAACTCAGTCGTGCTTTCTCACTCAGACCCCTTTTCCCAAATACTCCAAAGACGTCTGGAGTGGGTGAAAGGTTATTATATCCTCCAAAACCTCGCAGGAGGGAACTCCTATGTATGGTTCTTGGTCTAGTCAACGTTGAAGGATAAAACAGTTCCAGAATATTGTGCATCTAATCTCTGTTTCCATAAAGAAACCTGATCTGCAAATAAAAATAATACCATCCTGTCTGTAAAATGGCAGAGAGTGATGATGAAAGAGAGGCAATTAGATTAGCAACTGAAATAGCAGATGCTGATGCTACCATGCAAACAGCAGACCCGGATATAATACTCATCCAGGTCGCCAAAAGGAGATCTATAACCTTAAAACTTATAGAAAATGGACTGACACCTAGAGGTGGCACAGTCATATTCGTAATTGAGGCACACGAATATCGGCAGACAGAGGTATACTATACATGGATACATTTTCCAGCAGCAAATGCTGTAACAAAGTACTTCCACTATTACAAAGTAGAGGAACCTCCTGAAACGTACACTCCTTTCGAGGAGGTGGAAGTACCACTCAAATTCCAAGAGCATTTGCTCTTATTTGATGGCGCCCTAATACATAACAATCACATTACAAGGCTCGGTCCTTTAGGAAGACCAGGAGCAACGTGGCCGGTCTTAGCCGGATACACACCACATCCAGACATCGAAAGAATGCCTGCAGCAGAGCTATTAATACAGCTAAAACAACTACTAAAAATTCATAGACAATTAGTTCAGTATGTAATGCGGACTTCAACAATTCAGCCAGCGATTAAACTTCCACAGCTGACCCCTCACCAGGGGAACACAAATAAAATTACACCACAGAACATCCAATCCTGCCTAGGTAAAGTTCCAGCTAAACGGGAACAAATACCATTCTGGTTGGCACAGAAAATTACCCAAATAGAGGCGGTGTTTCCTGACACCACCCCGCTGGAAAAACACAGGATTCTGACTATATGTCTCCCAATGGGAATCGCACCACACATTGAGGACTGTGACACTTGGGGTACAGTCTTTGCTTCCATCTACACAAAAACGCACGGTGTTCCATCCATTTCGGTAATACCAGATGTGCTAAAACAAATTCAAGATGAATACGGTCCAGAACCTGCTTTAACTCTTGGTATGAAATTACTGAAAGACTTCAAGCAGGTCTCGGCTATATTATTAGCCAACATAAAAGGTGAAGCAGCAAACGTGGCGATCCGCCAGAGGTTAAAAGAGACAGATATAGCAGACCAACCAGCTGAAATTGCCAGAATCATAGAAAAATCCTATGAAGAACTAGGCAGAGATAGTCTAGGTGGAATACCAGTAAAACCGCAACTGACTACAAGTCCAGAAAAAATGTTTTTTAATAATAATAATAATTCACCAAAAAAGAACTGGGATGGAAATAAACAATCCAATCCTAAAGAAAAGAAATTCCAGTCCAGAGGAAGGTCTCCTAGGCGAAGAGAGAAATCTCCAAACCCGAGACAAAGGTCACCCCAGAGTGACCCCTCTGGGAATAGATATAACCTTAGAAATAGGGATAATATTAAAAAACCTGATAGATATCAAGACATTGATACACGTCCCTCTCAATCTTTTCAGAATTCCTCGCAGAAATCGGAAAGAAGAGGACGATCAGAAGAGCACGCCAAGTCCAAAGACAAGGAACCTGCTCAACTGAAAAAGAAATCACAATTTCCAAAAAAGAAGGTAGCCAGTATCAAGGTAGTTCATAAATGCCGAGAATACTGAGGACACAACTGAAAAACGGAGAGTGGGCTCAGACAATGCTAGACAGCGCAGCAGAGGTGAGCATAGCTCGCAAAGTCCTTATGAATCATCTGGAGACAGTGGACACGAATGAATACCTTCAAGTGGAAACTGCAGATACCAGAGTTAGCAAGCCCCACAAAATATACGAGATAACATTACGTATAGAGGGAGATAAGACTAGGAAAATTAGGGGACTATTTTGGGATAACCTCTCCAAAGGCTATGACATCCTTCTAGCTGAAAAAGACTGGCCACCAGAGTTTGTCAGGGAGTGCCCTCATGGCGAAGAAGTAATTATGCCTGCCTTCTCGAATCAAATACCGATTCATAAAAAATATACACTTGCTAGAAAGTGGGCAGTGGCCTTAGCACCTGCTTTATATAAAAATCATGTAGGATGGGATGAGGATTCTCCTCCTCACAAAGTCCAGTTAAAATCACAACCAACTGCACAAAGGCAGTACCCAATTAAGCAAGAAGCTAAAAAACAAGTAAATGAAATACTAGATCAGCTAGAATACCAGGGGGTGATTGAAACTTGCACCTCACAAATGAACAATCCTTTGTTTCCGGTCGCCAAACCAGACAACTCATATCGTCTAGTTTTGGATTACCGACACCTTAACACATGTTGCAAAACCTTTGCAGTGCAAAACTCACACAGTGCTGCACTAATGAATAACATAGTGCGCAAAAAATACAAAACAACCTTGGACATCTCCAATGGATTCTTTTGTCAAAACATAGCACCAGAGAGCAAATATTTAACAGCTTTCTCAGTAAATGGCACTCAAAAACAATTCTGTCGGTTAGCCCAGGGGTACAAGAACAGCCCGGGGGTATTCTCAGCGAGAGTAACAGAATTACTACAACTATATGATGATGAAGCATTATCTTATGTCGATGACATTTACTTAACAGATGATGACTTGGAGACTCACTTGAAAAGAGTGAACACCATAATACTTGGTTTCGCTGCAGAGGGTTACAAATTCAACTTCAAAAAATCCAGAATTGCCCATCTGAAAATCCAGTACGGAGGATATGAATTATCAAGTATTGCCTGGTTGACAGTCTTTTAAGAACTAGAAGAATTAAAAAATCTAAAATATGAAAAGACGTATCCTCTGCCAATCGACATTCTGCCTCTACGACATTACGCCTGTGTAATCTATACAGACGGACATGCTCAACCATCCGTTTGGGGAGAACAAGCATACAACCCCACATGTGAGATTACAAAAGAAGTGTGGCGCGGAGGTAAACTAAGACCTCTATTAACAAAGACACACTCAGTAGAAACCAATTCAGAACAACAAACTGAAATATTAGCTTTGAAAATGGCGCTAGATAATGCGGATCGCGAATTCCCGACACTTATAGTGTCAGATTCATATTACTGCGTCAAATCATATAACAGCGATTTGCAGACATGGATTCAGAACGGTTACAAAGATGACACAGATGCACCAATAAAGCAGAGACTGCTCTGGGAACAAGTAGCTCTTTTGAAAAAAGAACTACCAAAGACTCACGTGACTCACTCACTGAGTCATCAACGTGATGGCGTTCACGTTGTAGGGAATTCATTGGCTGAAGCAGCCGCAGCGGCAGCCACTAAACCGGCTCCCGTAGATCGAAAAAAGCGTACATTAAAATACATTGACGGTGAAACATTGCTGGCGGTGAAAACGTCATCAAAAGGCGACTGCTCAGCGTTACCGATCAACTATCCACTCAATTATACATACATAATCGATGCAAACTCCGTCCCTTTTGCTCGAATCCCTGGAGTGGGGGATAGAGTGATTCCAAACATGGACAGGAGAAACTTGTTAATCGCAGACGCACACATGGGCGAGGGTCACAGACACCTTAAATTAAAAGATTCTCTGGAAGAATTACAATCACGGTACTGGTGGCCAGGCATGAGCCTGCACTACACCATGTTTGTAAAAAACTGCCCAAACTGCAACAGAGATCGCAGTGGGGAGAGAAGCAGTTTAATACCTCGTCGTATCAAGGCAGATAATATTACCAGCAAAAAGAATGGCTTGCGATTAACATATACAGGCTAGTTTCCACTTATAATGTAGATCACCAGCACTCGGCTGACGTCCGGACTATTATACAAGATTTGCGAGTCTAAATGGCATATACGCTAAGAGCATGCTACGTTCGACCATTTCTTTCACTCAGGCAAACCAGCCTGGGGGGGAAACATGGCCAAATGAGCACAGCCCAGCGGGAATCTTCTCACTTCCTTCCTGAGGGTATGGGACGGTGTAAAGAAAAAACCAAGGCAGAAAGCAATCTATAATAGAAAGGATATTAGGTTCGGGAGCTGGGTGGGTCAAACATCTAATAAGTGTCCAACGTAGTCTAAATAACTTGCCAAGAAATTCTCTGAAGGGATTCAGTCCGTACGAATTATTATTCAGAACTAGGATGTTGATCTCTGACCTTGATAGTCAGACTTCAGTGGTAATAGAAAAAACCTTTGATGTCAAAGACCGTTTGGCTATTTTGCAGGACTTAAACAAAACAAGAAAAGACCTGAGCAACATACAGTTGAAACAACAGCCAACGACCACTGAAGATTCACCACCTGTCCCAGCAAGACCTGTCTGGATTCCAAAAGTCGGGGATCTAGTCAGGGAGAAGATCGCGGTAAAGAAGGAATTTGGGCCTTCTTACAGAAAGGCAGTTCCTGTCTTGTCTGTCAACGGGACAAGATCAGTTGTACTACCGCCACTTGCTGGAAAAAAGGAGAACCGAGTTGTATCCATCGACCTGGTAAAACCACAACATGTGGCCGATAACAAACAGTAGGCCAAGTGGACTCCCAATAAGTAGCAGAACACCAAGGTTTGCTACCAGTACAGAGGTCCTAACAAAGAGGCTCATCACATTCGAAACGCCTAAAGAAGAACAACAAGGACTATGCAACAATGCAATAGAACTCAGACCTCTGAAAACCCAAATAAAGACATTTAGCAGAGACACACCAATCTACAATGAAGTTCCAAGTGAAAATGCAAGAAACAAAAATCCTGAACCAATTGGAACAATTGACAGAACTGCATCTGGTTACTTCATCAACTTCGATGATTCCTCTGAAGGTTTCAGCGAACAAAAGACACAGCCATCATCAAAATCCTTTAAAGACAAAGCTAAGGAACTTTTGAAACAACTGAAAGAAACATATCTGGTTACTCCATGGATTGAATTTTGGGTGGGTTTTGGTGCATTTATCCTCATACTTTGGCTCATCATGGTATTTACCTTGGGACGCTTCATTGAGGGAAAATATGCTAAAATGGACACAGCAAGTCAGAACATCAACTTGGTCCTCAAACCACACACATCTTCACACGTCGAGAAACGAGAACTTTCTTCAGAACTTTCTTCAGCCAACTTCACAGCAATTCCAATACCTGGTGGGGTAGCCTGGGACAACACTGACTATGAAATTTATGGTCCGGTCGAGATCCTGAAATATCCACACCAAATCAAGATCTCCTTGAGTGATTTTGCAAAACCAAACTCATTTGCTGATGATTGGGACTTTGAAAGTATAAACAATATGATGTCTGACTTAGTAATGTCTGCTAAATTTACAAAACATGATTATTTGCAAGGTTCTACAAATTATGATAGTATGTATTGCTATAACCATTATGGTAACCATTTCTTGCATAAATCTGCACAACCTAGAAATGTTTTAAATTATAATCAATGGGAACATTGTGCTACACCTCCAAAAGGGAGCTCTAGAACCGTTTATGACAAATATTCATATTTTTCAGGTTTTAACATAACTAATGCTGAAACATTTTATTACAAATTGTCAAACAAGACAGGGATGAAAACCATGATAACCAACACAAAATTGATTTATTCTGATTCGTTCTTTGAAAAAATGAATACTTTCGGATTTGATTATTGGGACAAAAATGTTGATTTGAAAAGTGTTTGGGGTACAAAAGAATGGCAAGTACAGGGTTTAGAAGCTTTGTTTAGAGCCTGCATGATCCCAGAACAAATGATATTTTTAAATGACACTGTTCAACAAACCACCTGTCTTGGCTTAGCCAAAATCAAAGATTTAAATAACCTGTCTATTCCAAAGCCAACAATGTTTAGCAATAGCTCTGAAACAGATGAAGAAATAGACATAAACCATATACTTAACCAAAACAGAACACATCCTGATTGGAAACAATGGTTGATCTGGCCCACAGATACAAATAACTGTCAAGATAGATTCCTGAATAAAACACAGGGTTTCAAAATGACCAGGCCAGACCCTAGATATCCCCAAAGACATCACCCAGGGATAATAACAACCTACAGTGTGGGCAAATTATGCCTTCAATGGCTACAAACTTCCACACTGCCTGAAATTAAGCAACACCTAACTTTACTTACTGATGGTGCTGACTTGCGTGATTTCATACTGGGACCACGCAAACAGCGTCAAAAGCGTTTCATAGCAGCCTCTGTATATGCAGCATACAATGAGGCCTGGAAGGTTACTCAAATTGAAACAGCAGAAAGAATACGGGAAATTGACCGTATTAATTTGGAAAAATCACTTTCTGTAGTGGACAATGGGTTAATGACTCTGTCCTCCAGAATTTTTTCATTGGACAGCATTGTGTCTTCAGCAATCGATATATTATCGCAAGACTTACTGTTATTACAACATGGACAGTCACAATTGCGTTCCATTGTACAGCTTGGCTGGACGTTACAAAATCTTCGTTCAGGCTATGTGCCTTGGCGTTTAATCAACACAACGTCACTATTCCAAATCTTTAACCTTACTGATAGACAAATCGGTATGGCGCAGAAGGGTGCTGATTATACAATCTTGAGCATTGAAAAACTAGAAAGATTACCAATGACAATGTCAGAACGACCTGTCAGTGAATGGATAATCCACGGAATCATAAATATTCCAATCTCAACCTTCAGGTTTCAATACTGCCAAAAATATATACAGGCTGGCATGTACGAGAAATTGGGAAAGGGGTACCTTAAAACAACTTGGAACCTGCCCTATTCACATGCATGTGTCAGTAACAAAGGACAGAAAGTGTTTCTTAGTGGCAACAATTGTGCTATGTCACTAAGCGGCACGCTTCTGTGTAACGGTATTAGTTTGCACGGAGCCTGTGAAGGGAATTCATACAACCTTTCATGTCACCAGCAAGGCGCACCTGCAACTGAAATAGAACCATTCTTTCAAAGACTCTATAATGGGAGTTACATTCTTATTGTAGACCGCAGATGTTGTAGTCTTATGCCCGGGACTCCTTATCTCGTCACCACGACGGCGAAGGTCAAGTGCTGTGGACGTTCTTTGTTCCCCAGCTCCTTACCAGACAGGGAGGCAAGGGCATGGCCCGGTTTGAAAATTACTTCTATTCGAATAGATACTTTAAGCAGAATGAAAACAGTGCTTCTACAGACGCCTACAAGGCTCACGTCATCAAAAGAAACATATGATCTACAAGTCGCAAGGACGACTGCAGAGATACATACATTATTATCGACTAATTCCCCCGTACATTTCGCGGAAATCCTAAGCGAAATCTTAAATATTTCTGATACCACTGGGGTCTCAAAGGTATTTAAGACAGTATTTTCGATGGCATTAACACCATTCAAAGCCATACTGGGTATTTTTCCAGATTTCGTCCATTCGATTTTTGGCGGACTTCCCCTGATCCTGGGACTAATTGCAGGAATCCTATTCCTAGTCCTTATTTTTCGTTATGGCAACCCATGTCACAGATCAAACTCTCACGACAATGGAAGATACGATCCTAGCCATTGGATACCGGGACCGGATATCAAAAATCCTGGGACTCTCCCGGCTTAGAGACCTAAACATGACTTGGTTTCTATCATTTCGACCAATGTGGCAAAGGTGTGTTTTACCTGTACTAAGGTGTCTGCTATGCGGAGAAGAATGCGTGTTAGACACCTGTCTGACGCTACAATCGGATGCGCCGGTGGATGCAGATACACTGTTGGTTCCTACCAAGGTTCACGCACTGTGCTGCCCTCAAAGGCTGCCAATTCTGATGACGGCATTCCTGGAATCTTCACCACTACGATTGAAGAGTAGTGAAGTTCGAGATGAAAGCAGCATCGAACAGGTACGACCTTCTGTCAGCAATGCAAATCAGAATGTCAATGGAGACAATCATGCACACGAATGCATGGTTACCCCTATTTCCGACTTAGTGGAACTTTCCCATGAAGCTGTTGACAGTTTTTTCGAAAGCCTGAATGATATGATGTTCTCTCCGGAACAGAAATAGAGACTTTTGAGTAAACTCGCACACGGCGTTCCCTGAATTCGGCCTTCAACTTTAAAAATAAAGTCACATGAACAATTACAATCCAGTTCACGGACAGCAACTTTTTTCAGCAAACCCTTAAAATATTTTTCTATATATTTTTTCCCCGGGACACTGATCTTCTGCTTAGAGTAAGAAACTATTCCTAGAGAACTAAGATTTCTATTTTAGATACTTTATATAGACTTTAGCTGCCCGCTGGTATGTTCACAAATATTTTATTATGTGATGAAATGGTCTCGACCTTCCTTTCTGTATAGCTATATTAAGAGCCATTTCATGTGTATTTCTCATATACCAAAAAGCAATAATGCATAACAATGCGTGTTTAATTTTGCATTTAATTCATAGCTTAAGTGCATACAATATATATGACTGCAATTTTTCAGTATATTTGAAAATTTCAAAATGCATTTATGTATTTTGGGGTGGTAAGGTATACACTATACTCTATAGTATGTTGTACTATGTTATACTATGCATAGATTAGTAGATATGACCATAGTTAGCGTGGAGTGGGTGTCGTGTATTTCTATAGGTTCTGAATCGATCCCCCTATTCCTGACCCTAATCTGGTTAAACTACCTAGCTAGTTAACTAACAGTCAGCCCATGAGGCAAGAAAAGCCCCCATGATGCAGATACCGTTATCTGACGCAGTCACACTACGGCACAGGAACGTGTTATCTGATTAGGTCATAACGCTTGAGATCTAATTAGACAAGCGACATTCCTCCAGCCCCTGATAAGGCATACGACGTTCTCATAACAAATCAAACCTATGACAACCTGGATAATCCGTGCGGCCATTGTTTTGATTGCACAGAGAACTTTAGTAAAGAATGTGCTAACGAGCAAGTCGTATGACATCTTTATTGACGTACCTATGTCCATCCTTACGTCAATCCCGGCACCTTTAAGGTATAAATATTGCCGACCTTGCCCTATGCAAACACACGCGTGGTGACAAGACGGAGCAGCCATACTTGCCGAAGCCGAGAGCAGAAGCAGACCCCGCTGGCAGCAGCCCCGCCTTCCTGACGCGCTGAGAGACGCGCTGCTATCTCAAGCCGAGAGACCCAGCACCGGCGCTTCCGGGTAGCCCTCGCAGGCAGCCTGGAATATCGAGAGCAGAGAAAGAGATACCATTCCTCATTCATCCTAAATTCCAGGTACAGAACTGAATAACCCCTCACAGAGAATTCTTTAGTTATTCACTTGGCAAAAACAAACTTAACTTAAACTGTAACTTTCTATTCCCGCCCACGCATTAGACATAGGTCAGGTACACGGGGTAGGCGTATTTAGAAACACCAGTTGAGTACGTTTAGTCAAATGTATATGTGTATGTAAATATATTTTAATCATTTTAAACATCATATGGCTCAGAAACCATATCGATGTTTTTACAGTATTATTTTATACTATTGCTTCTAATGTATGCACTTTACTTAACTATAAGTATTGCAATAATATCGATCCATTTCTCTTGTACGAGAAAAGAGACTGATCAATAAATAACATCTTTTATTGAACACGCCCGTCTCTTCCTTTTCTCTACATTCTGATGAGACTAAGAATGCACGTACTGACTGAGTAAAATAATTGCCTTGTGCTCACACGACTCTCGAGATTGACTCTTGATTAGGGGAGAGCAAAGTTGTCATGTTCTATGGTTGTCAGAAACTAAATCCCTTCTTGTCTAATCAGGGAAGTTAATCCTTCCTTGAACATTCGAGAAAGTTTCTAGCGAACTCTGAGCTTAGCTGGCAAACCCAAAAATTAAGTCTAGTATCGACAGTAGTAGACCTAGTTAACGTCTGGCCTAGGCCTTTACTGCTGTAGGTACTATTCCAATGCGCAGAGCCTATTGGGAAAATAGGAGCTACACTACACCCTACAGTATAGGAGATAGTGAACATTTTAACATGATTCATGTTAATTAATGTTTTGATATAATCGCTCTTGTATTTTGTGCATATTGCTGGATGTGCCGCCCTTTTATAATTGAAACCAAATCAAATACAAGTAATTTCATTTCATTTCATGGGGAATTAGGTGCCGCAGATATCAATGTTTCGTCAATAGTATAGTTGAATTCTTCCCTGTAAAGGTTGGGAGTTGTTCTCCATTAATACCACTGCCACATCTTAGAAGCTGTAATTTATATTTACAATAATGTGATTCAGGGCTTCACCATACTCTTTGTGACAGAAATTATCACTCTGGGTCCCCTCTTGATCGAAACATCCACATACCAGGGTATCAGAAAGTGCACAGGCCTGTAGGTTAAAGTCTCCTGCCCATAGTAGTATAAAATTAAAATCTAATGGGCCATATGTATCAACATATTTCCCCATAGACACAGAATAGGCAAAACCCTTTGATACATCTGGCCCTAAGCTATTTAAAAAGGACTCCAGACAGCGATCAAGTGCCAATACCTCTCTACTACGTGTACAGTCAAAGATATTGTTGTAAAAGTTTACTAAGACCACATCACTCTTGCCCTCTTTCTTCAACCATAGTATATGAAAAAGTGGATCCGGATAGGAGGTTTTTTTTAACAGTTATTGAGATTTTTTGGGAGATAAGGGTCAAGAGGCCCCCTTTTGCCCACCCAGCCTGTGTTGGTAATGCTTCGGAAATATATGATGAATACTCTTCCACATGTATCGGTTTGGTACACCAGGTTTCCTGAATACATATAAAGTCATATTCGAGAATAAATGGACTCAGTCTGGTAACAGCCATTCAGCAATGAATAACATAACATAGACCAGTCTATATGAGTCTGGAATGTCAGTCTGCATGAACATATGGCCATCAAAGGCCGGTCAATATTGAGCATCAAAGGCTTGTGTGACGATTCTAATCCCACTTTTCTCACCTTCCCTCCTTCTTTCTCATGCTGAATGAGCACCTCAAGTTTCTATGGCCCCGTCCTGCCATACAGTTCAGTTAGTAAGACCCAGGACAGCCATCCCTGGGGCCTACTTGGTCTCCGCTCATTTCCTCACTGGCACTGGAATCAGTGTGTGGGGAGACTGTGTAGTAATCTTGTGGCTGTTAATTGGATTGATGCTTAAAATCGCTAATATTTTTGAAGTGCATTTGCATTTATGACACCTTCATTAGGTTAGCGGTGCAAAAGTTAGCATCGCAAGGGAATGGCCCTGCAAAATACAATGAACAGCCGCATCAACTTGTGGCTCTTCACAAACAGTTTGCCGGTAGTCTTCAGCCAGCTCTGAAATGAACTCCTGTTGACGGTGGCAGTGATTTCCTTTGCAGGATGGACAGAGGTAGGACACTCCCCATATTTCATGGGATATGGAAAATGTTATTTCCTCAAGGTTGTGAAGAAAAAGAAATATGTATATGTACATTTTCGCATAAATAACTCGTGCGTAATTGCTCCCACTGGAAAATATGCATGAGCACATTTTGCAAAGTAGGAGTATCCTGGCACACTAAGACTATGATGGATTTTCAGAACTACTCATGGCTTCTTGATGATTCTGAGAAAAGACAGCACACATGTGGAGTAGTGTGGCTCACTGGTTAGAGGCGGCAGGCCTGAGAGCAGAAGTCAGCCTGGGACCAGGGTTCAATTCCCGACGCGGCAGGGTTGTGGACCTTGGTCAGCGGACTCGATAATTCTCGCTTCGGTGCTTACTCTAATCAGGGGTTCCACTCGGCAACTCTGGGCATTAGCTTGCCTAATCTCCACAACGGCCCCACCAATTCCGGGGATGCCTGGCTCCACCTTGGGGACTCCCAGCAAGGGACCATCCCACAGGGAAAGCCAGGACGGGTTCCCCAGAGTTATACAGCGCCGGGACGCCCCGTTGCTGGGGCAGCTGTGCGATTTACAAGTATACTACATTTACATTTACATTTACATTTACATACTCCAAGTGCGGAGGGAATAAGCTGACTACAGGTGAATGTGGTGAACCTGTGCTCTTAAAATGGCAGCATTCTTCTATTTGAGAAGCGGTTCCTTTTCCACTCCTACCCGCAAAACAGAATATTCCCATGTTGAGGAGGGAAAGCAAAGATTACTTGTATCAGAATCACTGTGATGTTATTTTCTATGAGATCTTTCCTTGGGAAACTGAAGTATAGTTCCATTTCAAGCCTTACAGCCACAAAACAATAAAAGTGCACTATTTGCTTCACATTTGAAATTACATGCTTAGTTCCAGGGCAGAGTGGAGCTTCACATAAACACCAAATAACCTACATACATGAAGGAATAGAAAAAAATATATACATAGTGCACAGTAAAATTGATAATTATACAGGGTATTGTGTGATCGAATTCGGCATTAGGTACTTAAGAGCTTTGTACTAACAGGAGAGACGGGGGAATGATAACTTGGGATCTCAGCCTCCCTTTAATATATGACATAAGTACCAGTTAAGAAAACATTTTGAGATTGCCTCAAAGCATTTCATCCCTTTAGCTCTTGGTTTGCACCAGATGTCAGTTGAATGAATGAAAATGAATGAAAACATTGCATTGCGTGATTACTTAAAATCATTGCAAATTTCCAATTAATAGAAGCAAATATGTCTGATGTAAAGCACATTAAAATTTACTGTTCCATGCACTGTTGTCCAAATATGTCCTGAGTAAAACAAATGATAAACTATAATGTTGGTTTCACATTTTAGTCCGTGGTGTGTCACTTGTACACTATTCACAGATCTGAGGAATGAGAGATACAAACTTTAAAAAAATAAGCTAAAGGTGTATTTCCCTGCCATTTAATCGCGTATTTAGTTACAGTACCTTTTATGAGAAATACGCATTGGTTCCTAGCTAAAGAGCATGCCGTCTAAAGTGTGGATGTACTTGTTGTGTCTAGAGTGACAGAATGTTTATCAAGTTTGGCTCCAAAAGATTTTTGCATCTCCCTGCCACCATCAGCCTTTTAGGGCAGTTTGCTTAGGATGGCTTGAAATAAAACCTACTCTGGTCGTGAACGTGCAGCTGTCTCTGGGACTCCTCTCCATAGTTGCAGAGTCTGCAGTTGTCTATGTGAGCTAAAGATTTCCAACTTGGGTTTAGTTCTTTTGTTGGCAAGGACACCAGCCTGGCCCATTGAAAACGTTTAAGAATTTCCTTCTCAGTGCTTGGTTCAGGTATGACTGCATTTTGTTTGCCTCGTAAGATGTGATTAGGCTTGGCTGCCCACTGTTACCTTTGTATCTGATTATATCTCTTTTCCTTTGATCCAGCGGGTTACCAGCAACAGGTAATCTAACACCACATACTCACCTGGGACCATAAATTCATTTCACAACACACTGGCAATAACCGCTGGGGTCAGGTTTTTATAAATCTCTAGATTAGTTATCTCCATTCCCTAACTAATCTTTTCACTGATCAAAAAGTTATTTCATCTGGTCGATGGACTTTTAGTTGAACTAGTTGATGGTGAAATGACATATGATTTCAATATACTTACACATTGGAAATGATCACAGAGTTGGGATGACTTTTAAAGTTTTATCTCAAATTAATTCTTGTGAACCACTTACACAGTACAGAACAAACTCCGTCTCTCTCAGGAACGAAAATTTCAAATAATCAATCGACATGCACTCATTTATACTTTGCAATGACACTTCATGAAAAGGAGAGGGTAGAGAGAAAAGCACATACGTGCATACACATATATAACTATTTTTACCTAGAATGGTGTGAAAACCAACTTCTAGGAATTGGGAAGGGTCCCCCAGGAAAGATCTGGTGAACAAAGGGGTTAGGACAGGACTCAGGCCAGGGCAGACGACCTCTCTATCACTGACTCTTGCGTAGCACCCCTCTCTGACACACTCTTCCTCCTCGAGATTCTTTCGCAATCTTCCTCTAAAATGTATTTCTTAAAAATATTGGTTCTGCAGTTCAATCCTTCTTCAGCATCACTCGTCACTCCGACAGCATCCCGGTCGCATGCTTCAGCATCTCTGTGTGCAGACTTACTAACTAACTAATGCTACTTCAATTATACCTTTCAGTATGCTGGTACCAGGGTAGTAAATATCATAATTTAGGAACAAATTACTTAACAGTGGACCAATGCATAAATGCAATACATTAGATACATGTCATAAAATGTGTCTGTATCAATCATATATTTTTTGATTACTTTTTATTAGGTCTTTTATAAATATATTTGTGCAACAAATACTAAAAATATTCACAAAATAATTAACAATTTCAATAAATACATCCATAGGTGTCACACAATAAAGTTGACAATCGCAATTCAGTTTCTTTGCATCAAGATATTCAAAAAACAGAAAACCTTTCGATTGTTCAGATCCTTAATACACATAAATGTCATATCTTAAGGTAAAGTTTTTAGCATGGCTAGGAAATTTGTTCTCTTAGCCATGCTAAAAACTGTACCTTAAGATATGACATTTTTGTATTTATTGCACAAATAAAATTGATAAAAGACTTAATAAAAAGTTATCAAAAAATATATGGTTGATACAGACACATTTTATGACATGTATCTAATGTATAGCATTTATGCATAGGTCCACTGTTAAGTAATTTGTTCCTAAATGATGATATTTACTATCCAGATAATTTCCCTGATTTAGGAACCTGTTTCAGGGGTACCCCTATCTTTTCATACAGTATGCTGGTACCACCCATTAATGTTTCAAACTTATGGAAATACTAACTCTGATTGGACAGGCCAGGGATGTGACCATCACACCATGCTTACATATTACTGTTTTCAGTTAGCCCTTTGTTAATAAACCCAACCCCTTAATTTTTTATTCAAACTGTATTTCCCACCCGCATTTATAATGTAATTGTCACAAATTATAAAACATTCTGCAGGTTCCCATGCATTTCAGTGGACTGTCATTCCATTTCTAAGAATAGTATCTACTGGAAGCCTTAGACGAAGTTCAAGTTGACATGGCGTCTTCCAGCTAGGTTGCACTACGCATGTGCGGCAGAACGAGAGGGAATAGACTGTGGCTCACAATTCTGGGCCCATAATAAGCACTATTGAAAGAGTCAAAAAGACAAATGTTAGAATAAAAAATAAATGGTTTTACTGTATACCATCTATCTCTACTCTAATCCCATTTACTTATTATTACTCGCCCCGCGTTAGCATTAGTAAAATATCTGAATTTCGTTTTCCGGCTAGCAGGTGGCAAGCAAGTGAGTTTCAACGGGTCATTTTGTTAGCTACTGTGCAAGTGCAGAAAGTTCCCTCCAAGCAAAAGATACGTCATACTGCGTAGATGCAGTAGATGCATGCGCACTAAAGAATTTCAGGTAGTGGCCATTTTAGAATCACACTCGAGTTACTGGTTAATAAGACACATAGGCAAGCTTCGTTCTTACTTATAAATGTTGTGTAATGCATGTTATTTCCACAATACAAGTTTAGTACAGGGTTAGAAGTTACACGAGAAGATTGCTTCCAAGCAAGTCTCTGTTTTTCACGAGTACTTGCTCCACCAATTCCCTCTCTGATGGCATTTTAAAGCTATCACAAAATTACCCATCCCTCATCAGATGCCAACTTTAGCATTTCCCAATTTCTTTCCCCTTTCTGTTCATGTTCCCATCTTTGTTCTTTAATCCTTTCATTTGTTAACATAACTTGCCTTTCATTTCCTCCAGCTGAATTTCTTTTGTTTCCATTTCCATTTATCTCATACCTTCTTCTTCTCAGTTTATTAGTACAACACCATATTATTATTGATAATACTATTATTGTTAGACCTATTACTGGAAAAATTACTTGTCCTAGTACACTTTTCTCTATATTGGAAAAACAATTCCTTATTGAAGAAGTACTTTTTGTTAGTTTATCCCATACATTATCAACTTTCAGTGGTTTCAATTCTTCTTGTAATGTTGTAATATTCTTTATATATCCCTTAATTTCCGTGCTTTTGTCTGGTATATAGGTACAGCAATGTTGTGTTTTCAGCATTTTACAGACTTCGCCCTCTTAAGCTAATAGTATATCAAGCGCAAGTCGATTTTGCAAAACCATAGACCTAATTGCAACCATTTCTGTATTAATCATCAAGAAGCCTCCAGCTGTATCAGTCGAAAGACGATCAACTGATGTTGACAATTGACAGATTCTATGTGAATTCAGTATGACTCCCACTGAAGGTATTAATGCACTGAATATGTCACCTATTATTTCTGAAAAACCTGCTCTCCTTCTATGTGTTAGTTCATTCGCTTTTTCATTGCTTCCAATGATTCTTTTTACATGATATATCTTTGGAAAACTATTTCAAAATAGCAACTCCCATACCAGCTGGCAGGCAGTTTATAATAAGCTTTATTCCCACACACGTAGTAAATTCCAGGAAATACTGGATCAGTTCCCCCTTTTAGTCCCCAACCACCCAAAATTGGGAAGTTATGTTCATATTCTCCTTCTCCTACTTAGCGGCCAAAACCTGGAACTCTCTCCCCACTCACCTGCGCCTTACTCAGAACCACCTCTCCTTCAGAAAGCAGCTAAAAACCTGGCTATTCGATAAGTAACGCACACACCCTCCCCCAAGCGCCTTGAGACCCTCTGGGTGAGTAGTGCGCTATATAAATTACTGAACTTGAACTTGAACTTATATTCACTGGAACCAATAAATACGTTACTATAATCTGTCTTTAATCTATGGAGCCATATTTTCCCTGCTTTAACAAAATCTAGTGCCATTGTAGCATGTTCTTTGCCAGCTGTATACATTCCGTCTTTCTCTGCCCATGAGGGAATGTGATGTTTCTGTTCAGCAGCTTTTGTTTGGAAATCTTGCCTTCTTTCCTCAACTAAATTCAAAAATACTTTCTCTTCTTCACTTAATGAACATGTTAGATTGTCTTTATGTGCTTTTTCTATGTCTAATGATTTCATTGTTAGGAAAAATTCACCCATAAACTGTGCATCTAAACTACTACGTACTGGATTCATATCTTTCGAATAGGAATTTCTGTAGACCCTACATCTATATTTTAATAATAATATTGTAATTTCCCTGTTCCATAAAATAAACTTGAAAGTACACTACAAGAAATACCATATGTTAAAGGTAAGTGGTGATACCTCACTCCCTCAGCTTCTGAAGTAGGTAATTTCATACAAACATAACAATCACTAATATTCATGGTGTCTACATACTGAAATAATAACTGTGAATACATGTAGTGAGGTATCGTTGTCAGTTACTGTGTAATGTAAATCTATCTCATCTGATGCTTCTAATTCTACTCTATCTAGTTTCATGTTAGCTGTCTTTTCATTAATGTTAGTGTCATTCTTTTTATCTGTTATCATAAGATAAGGAACTGCTATCGTTTAAAATAGCCAAACTAGTATCACTAATAACAAACCACATATACAAACCCTACAACATCTTTTTATACAATTTCGTTTTGGTCTTTCTGTAACTCTGGTCTCAACCATTTTGTTTCATGAAGATTTCTCTTCTTTCTTTTAATTTAGAATCAAAATCCTTGAGTACTTCAAGGAGGCCTCACTTCACCTTCATCAATCTGTTCTACGTTTACTTCTTCATCAGATTCTTCATCAATATCTAGATTCTCAAACTCTTCAAGTATCACATAGGTCCACTCTGGTCCTTTGAACTTATTGTTTAATACTTTCAATCTTGAACTTCTACGAATGTTTTTAGCAATTGACTGTTCAGCCTGAGTTTGACTTCAATCAATCAATCAATCATTTCATTTGTAAAGCGCGCTACATACCCGTGAGGGTCTCAAGGCGCTGGCGAGGGGAGGAGGGGGGCTGCTACTGATCAAAAAGCCAGGTCTTGAGAAGTCTTCTGAAGGCCAGCAGGTCCTGGGTCTGTCGTAGGCTGGTAGGGAGAGTGTTCCAGGTCTTGGCGGCGAGGTAGGAGAAGGACCTGCCGCTGGCGGTGGTTTTCCGTAAGCGTGGAACTGTGGCGAGCGGAGACTGCGGGTGGGGGTGTAGAAGCTGAGTGGGTTATTGAGGTATGCTGGTCCGGCGGTGTGTAGGGCTTTGTGTGCGTGGATGAGGAGGTTGAAGGTGTTCCTGTTGTTGACTGGGAGCCAATGAAGGCCTCTCAGGTGGGGTGTGATGTGGCTGTGTCGGGGGACGTCGAGGATCAGTCGTGCTGAGGCGTTCTGGATGCGTTGCAGCCGCCTCAGGAGCTTGGTTGTTGTTCATGTGTAGAGGGCGTTCCCGTCGTCCAGTCTGCTGGTGACGAGGGCCTGGGTGACGTTTTTCTCGTGTCGGAGGGGATCCATTTGAAGATCCTGCGGAGCATTTGGAGGGTGTTGAAGCAGGAAGCGGAGACGGCATTGACCTGCTTGGTCATGGAGAGGGCTTAGTCGAGGATGACCCCCAGGTTGCGTGCGTGGTTGGTGGGTTCTGGGGCTGTTCTAGCGATGTTGGCCACCAGGAGTCTTCCCAGGCTGAGGGGCCGAGGATGAGGACCTCCGTCTTGTCTGAATTCAGCTTCAGCCTGCTGTCCTTCATCCATTCGGCGACATCCTTCATTCCTCTGTGGAGGTTGGCTTTGGCGGTGTGGGGGTCTTCGGTGAGGGATATGATCAGCTGGGTGTCATCGGCATAGGAGAGGATGTTGAGGCTATGTTGTCGTGCGACGAGGGCGAGTGGTTCCATGTAGATATTGAACAGCGTTGGGCTGAGGGATGATCCTTGTGGAATGCCGCAGATGATCCCGGTGGTCTTGGAGCGGAAGGGTGGGAGACGGACGCTCTGGGTTCTGCCGGAGAGGAAGGATGTGGTCCAGGCCAGGGCCTTCTCTTGGATTCCGGCGTCATGGAGGCGTGCTGTTAGGGTGTGGTAGCGCTCCGTGTGGAAGGCTGCTGATAGGTCCAGAAGGATGAGGGAGGCTGTTTCTCCTTTGTCCATAAGGATCCTGATGTCATCGGTGGCGGCGATGAGGGCGGTCTCGGTGCTGTGGTTGCTGCGGAAGCCGGACTGGGATGGGTCCAGGAGGTTGTTGTCTTCGAGGTAGCGGGTCAGCTATCTGTTGGCAATCTTCTCCGTGACTTTCGCCAGGAAAGGGAGCAGGGAGATGGGCCGGACGTTCTTTAGGTCGTTGGGGTCCGCCTTGGGTTTCTTCAGTAGGGCGTTGATCTCGGCGTGCTTCCAGTTCTCTGGGAAGGTTGCTGTCTCGAAGGAGATGTTGATTGTTTTCCGGAGACGGGGTGCGATGGCTGTGCTGGCTTTGTTGAAAACGTGGTGAAGGCATGGGTCAGATGTGGATCCAGAGTGGATGGAGTTCATGGTCTTGATGGTGTCTTCGCGCTGACGTTGGACCTGGCGGTCAGGCGACTGGTGCGGGTGGGGGTCGCAGGGGTGGAGGTTTCGGCGGTGGATGTGGCGGTGGCGTTGTTGAAGCTGCCGTGGATGTCGGTGATCTTGCGGTGAAAACAGGTGGCCAGTGAGTTGCACAGGTCTTGTGATGGTGGAATGTCGTTGGTGTTGGAGCTGGGGTTGGAGAGTTCTTTCACAATGTTGAAGGGCTCTTTGCTGTTGTGTGTGTTGCTGTCTAGGCGGTCCTCTTGGCGGTCCTGATGAGTTGGTGGTGTCTGCGGGTGGCGTTCTTGTGGGCTGTGTAGCTTTCTTGTGTTCGGTCGTGGAGCCAGCTCTTCTCCAGCTTCCGACAGGTGCGCTTGGAGGTCCGGAGGTCTTCGGTGAACCATGCGGCTTTCTTGGTGTGATTGGTGGTGGAGGTCTTGAGTGAGGCGAGGGTGTCGGCGCAGTCGTTGGTCCATTGTTTGAGGTTGATGGCGGCGGTGTCGGGATCGGTGGGGTCGGCGGTTGGTCCCAGGGCTAGGGTGGTGGTCAGTTGGTCCTCGGTGACCTTGCCCCAGCAGCGGTGTGGCATCTGTTGGGTGCGGTGGTGTGTGGTGGGTTTCCTGAAGGTGAAGTGGACCCATCTGTGGTCTGTCCAGTGGGGTTCGGTGGTGTGGTTGAAGGAGACGTGGGGACTTGCGGAGAAGATGGGGTCCAGTGTGTTTCCAGCGGCGTGGGTGGATGTCGTCACGAGCTGTTTGAGTCCGAGGTTGGCGAGGTTGTCAATCAGGGCGGTGGAGTTGGTGTCGTTGTTGTTCTCAAGGTAGAAGTTCAAGTCCCCAAGGCGGATGATGTCCGTGGAGGCGAGGGCGTGGGTGCTGATGAGGTCGGCGATGGAGTCGCTGAACTGTGGTCGGGGTCCGGGTGGTCTGTAGACGAGTGTTCCTCTGAGGGTGGTGTTGGGGTCGGTGTGGATCTGGAAGTGCATGTACTCTGCGGTGGTGAGGGAGTCGTCGGTGTTGGTCAAGACTCTGAGGGTGTCCTTGTGGATGATGGCAATTCCCTCTCCAACTCCGTTGGTGCGGTCTCTGCGGGAGATCATGTAGCCTTCTGGGAGGGCTATGGCGATGTCCGGTGTCGAGGTGGCGTTCAGCCAGGTCTCCGTCAGGAAGGCGATGTCGGGGGTGGTTGAGTCTGAGAGGTCCCAGAGTTCAATGGCGTGCTTGCGAGCGGAGCGGGTGTTGAGGAGGATGCATCGGAGTTGGTTGGGTTCTCTGGTTGATGGTTTGGCGGGCCGGATGCTGGTGAAGCTGCAGTTCCGGCAGGTGAAGGACCCTTGGGTACGCTTTAGGGTGGCCCGGTAGCAGGAGTGATCTCGTCCGGGATTGAGTGCGTGGAGGTTGCTGGAGTCGTAGTGCAGTCTGGTGTTGTGGTGGCTTTGGGGTCCAGGGGTTCTGGTGCTGGGCGCGGTCCAGGCACGGACGGGTGCAGACTGGCTTGCCTTTGGCGTGCCTTCGGCGCACCAGCGGCGCGCCCACTGAGCGCGTCCGCTCGTAACTTCATTTACTTGTTCTGGATCTTCATTTCTTTATTTTAAACTATATTTTAATCTTTTGACTGCAATTGAGCAATTGTCACCTTTTCTGACCCTTTTGATTTGCACTGTACTTTCACCTTCTTGGTCTCTTTCAAGAGCACTTTTGTTTTTGTTACATTGTGACACAATTTAATTTTCTTCATCTTCTGAGTTCCTCTCTACCTTTTCTTGTTCAGGACTTCTCTGTGTAGCTTTTTCTGCCTGGAATCGTTCTTCTGTTTCTATCTGTTCCTGCTCGGGTACTCTTTCAGTGAGCTCTTTTCTTTCTTCTTCCTGAACTTGTTCTTCTTCTCCTAACTGATTCTGCTTAGGTCTTACTACAATTTTGTCTCCTGCCGCCTGAACGTGTTCTTCTATATCTACCTGTCGTGTTCATGTCCTTCAATTGGTCTTTTTGCCTAAGTATGTTCTTCTGTCCCTATCTGGTCCTTCTCAAAATCTCCAGTATCTTTGTTCAAATCTTCCTGAGCATGTTCTTCTATACCTGTCTGATCCTCACTATTCACCTGTTCTTCTAATTTTGCTCTACTCTGTGTTTTGATGAAAACTTCAGGTATGTCAACTATTGGTACCCAGTCTTCCTGACTTGTGCTCGGTTATTCGTTGTCAAATTTTCTAGAGTCTCTTGCTCCAGAATCATCGACTGTACAACCTCAGTTGTTTGTGTCAGTTGTAGTCTTTCCTCATCAGGGGCTGGCACCGTTTTTGTATGGCTGACATATACCCAGTTTGGTAGGCCTGCACACTTCACTGCTGTGGTAGTAACCAATATGACCTGTTGTGGCTCATCCCACCTTGGTGCTAGGCACTACTCTCTGGTGTGGTTCTTTACCACCACCCAATCTCCAGGACTCAAATCATGAGCTTGATCCGGCTGCCTGGTCACTGCGTCTTCTCCAATCTGGTGAGAGATAGAACACACTAGGTCAGCCAATCCTTGCAATACTCCAATACCAGATCATCAGTTATATTCAGCAATCTATGTCCTGGTATAAATGCCAGTCTCATTGCTCTTTCCATGATAATCTCATGGAGACTCAGGCCTGTGTTCCTGTCAGGAATACTTCTGAGTCCCATCAGAGGCAACGCATCTGGCCAACTCATTGAAGTGGATGCACACACCTTTGCCAATCTTGACTTTATTGTGCCATTCAATTGTTCTACGACTCCAAAAGCATCTGGGCAGTATGCACAGTGCAGTTTCTGTTCGATCTTGAACGCTTCACAGATTATTCGAATTATTTCATTGTTAAAGTGAGTTCCTCTATCTGATTCCAAAGTTACTGGAAAACCAAATCTTGGAATGAGTTCCCTCAACAATAGTCAAGCAACAGTTAATCTGTCATTTCTTCTTGTGGGGTATGCCTCAACCCACCGTGAAAACAAACATTCACAAGGACGTACCTCAATCCCCTGCATGGTGGTAGTGCTCTGAAATCTAGCTGAAGCCTCACAAATGGTCCCTCTGCTTTCCCAATTCGTCCCCAACTGACCTCTGTCTTTCTTCCTGGATTTATTTGTTGACAAGTTAAACATCTCTGGCAAAGACTTTCTGCGACTGCCCTAAATCCTGGATTGTACAAATTCTGTCTGAATCGTCGTATCATAGCCTCCCTGCCTACATGTGTCTCCATGGTACATTCTTGCCATTTGTGAGAGCAAACAATCTGGCATAGTTGGTCTGCCATCATGGCACACCCACACACCATCTTCTTCCCTTCGTTCACAACCCTGCTTTATCCAATTTTCATTTTCTCTTTCTTCCACTACCTCCTGCAATTGTCTCACCTCTTCCGATGTCTCAAAAACTGAAAATGACATAAGATGGCAGCTGATTCACTTGTTTCCATTTTTCTCTTTACTGACATTTTATTTCTAGCACAGTACTGAGCAACTTGGTCTGCATAACGATTACCAGCTGTAACTTTGTCGGTTCCTGACTGGTGAGCAGCATACTTGCCCACTGCTAGTTCTTTTGGCAATTGTATTGCTTCCAAAAGTTCCTTTACAAATTTTCCACTTCTGATACAGGATCCCGAAGAAGTCATGTATCCCTTTTGTGACCACAACTGGCCAAAATCATGCACAACACCATAACCATATTGACTATCAGTAAATATGGTCACTCTCCAACTTTTCCCAATTTTGCATGCTTTAATTAAAGCGATCAATTCGGCTATTTGTGCAGATTTCACTCCAGGTAAACGTGAAGCTTCAACAACCCCAGTCAATTTGGATACAGCAGAGCTGTACTCAGTCCCCCTTCCTCAAGTCTTAAACAAGAGCCATCAACAAATAACTCATGTTCTGGCTCTTTCAGTGGTTCCTCTTGTACATCCGAATGTGGCTTAGTGCACATCTTTGTAACATCTAACCAGTCATGTTCTGCCTCATCTTTCACTTCTTCACATTTGGGAACTGGTAATAGTGTGGCTGGATTCATCATAGTACATCTGATTACTGTCACATGTTCTGCTCCTAGAATTACTCTTTGGTACTTAGTCATCCAACTAGGGGTAAGATGCTGTGTTTGATTTCTTGTTAATAAAATCTCAACTGAATGTGGAAAGATATACCTTCACTGGATATCCCATCACAATTGATTCACTTTGTTCTATGCTCATACAAGTAGCAGCAATTGCTTTTAAGCAGCCAGGTAATGCTGAAGCCACAGAATCCAAAGTAGCTGTAAAATAGGCTACTGGACGTCAGCTTAATCCATGAATCTGGGTTAAAACTGAGAGTGCACAGCCTTCCCTCTCACAACAGAACAGTGCAAACTATTTTGTATAGTTAGGCATTCCTAGGGCTGGGGCCTCACATAAACAGCTTCGTAATTTCACAAAGGCTTCTACACTTTTATCATCCCGAACTATTGGATCTTTTGCTCTTTTCTGTGTCATCTGGATTAAAGGCTTTGCCAGTAAGGAGAATCCAACAATCCACTGTCTTCGGTATCCCACAATCTCTGAATTTGGGGCAATTGCATTTGTCTTATTATTCTGATTCTTTCTGTGGTCACTTTCCTCACTCCTCGTTCTATTTGGTGTCCCAAATATTTTACTCCTGTTTTACAAAATTGTAGTTTTTCTGGAGATACATTGTGTCCTCCATCAGCCAAATCATTTAATAGTGCAATATATTGCACTAGGACTGATTTTCGGGGCATAACTAACTTTTCTAGACACTTTTTCAAAATCTGATTAAAAATAGATGGACTCTCTGTATACCCTTGAGGAACTCGGTTCCATGTTAAAATGTGATCCTCAAATTTGAAAGAAAAAAGATACTGGCTATCAGGGTGTAATGGAATCGAGAAAAAGGCTTGACGCAAATCAAATACAGTAAACCATCCAGCATTCCAGGGTATCTGATACAAAATCACTGCTGGATTTGGCACCACAGAACAATACAGTACTACAATTTTATTGATTTTCCTTAAATCTTGCACTATCCTGTACTTCCCACTATGCTTTTTGAGACCCATTATAGGTGAGTTACAAGGCTGCTCATTATTTCCTTTAGAATGCCTTGTTTAATCATTCGATCAATTTCAGAAGCTCCTCCTGCTTGAACTTCTGGACTCATTTTATATTGTCGGGTGTTTGGATAAACTGCACCTTCTTTCACAGTCACTTTTACTGGGTCCACATTTGCCATTAGACCTATTTCCTTTCCAGTGAAACCCCACACTTCTGAATTTACTGTAGTTTGTAGCTCTTCTGGTAAGTCATTCTCTGTCATTAATGAATACATTTCATCTACTTCAGAACCTTGCTTAGCTAGTATTATTTTACCATGTCTTCATCAGTAGTTTGAAGAGCAACACCATCCGGTGTGCAATAGATCATACAATTCATTTTACACAAAAGGTCTCTGTCTAATAAATTCACTGAACTTGAATCACAGACTATAAATGTATGCATATCTTTGAATGTTCCAAATTGTACCTCATAGATTCTGTAATTGGGGTTCTGATCTGCTGGTTAGCTACTCCAACCACTTGAATAGAGTCTCCAGAGAGGGGTAGGTTCGGGATGTCTGCAGTTCTCACAGTGTCCATTAGAGAAGTGATGTAATTACCCTCCACTTTCCAACTAATGGACCTGACTGATCTACCGGTAAGGATGCACCACGTATGCATACCTCTTCCTCCCCCCTCAGTCACCGTCATTGTATCAACATATCCTCTTAATTTTTGTTCTGCAAAAAATATTGTGAAACTACAGAATTTTTCTTACCGCGTCCTGAAAATCCGGTGTCCGCACTTTACTGTGCCTGATTCACAAAATTTGGCATAGGGGCAGGTGGCAACTGATACTTCAGATTAACTACCTGCTGCGGTTGATTCGTAAATCCCTCATTCTGTGTCTGTGGATTTAAGTTTTGATTTGGGCCATTATTATTCTGAATATTTTTACACCCGTTTTACCAATGTCCAAGCTTTCCGCATCCATGACAAGGGAACGTTTTCTTCACATCCTCTCTGCTCATTCGTCCCTTTTGTTTACCACTACTGGCCACATTATCACTGTGACCCTGCTCTTTTGTCTGTCCATCTGTTTGACCATCTAAATGTATTCCTTGTTGTTCTGTCAACTTAACTTGTGCCCACATCATCTTTTCTTTTAGTTTTTTATGCCTATCCTCAATATCGTCTCCACAATATTTAGCATACTTTAATATCTCATCTATGGGCTTACTTTGCCAACAAATCTTATGTTGTTGAATCATTTGACTAATCTCAGTTTTTAATTCAGTAACAAATCGATATACAAAATGTCCCACTGTTGTATAGCGTTTTAGGACCCTTAGTGTAATTTTTCCGATTCATGCCCTTATATAGGTATAAAATACCGTATCCTTATATAGGCATAGAAATAATAACCATATTAAGATATAGCTCAAGTATTCCTAATACGGCTTGGCTACTTCCACCAGTTGCGAAAATCTACAACGATTTCTTGGAAAAACCCGCCTTCAGCAGTCAGGGATGCCCCCTGCATGAATATTAAGTTATCCAAGAAATCATGGAGCTTTCAGAGAATTAAGTCTCCGATGACATTATAATGTCCAATCTTACTTCAAAGTCGGCGCCTTTAAGGTATAAATATGCCCACACTTGTCCAAACAAACACACGGTAGTTTCGAGCAGTTCGACTATCTACTTGCCCGACGCGCCCTGCTGCAGCAAGTGCCGAAGGATGCAGACCCACCAGCTGACGCACTCAGAGACGCTGTACTTTTGCCTGCCGAGAAATCCAGCTCCAGTGTTTCCAGGCTACCCTTGCGGGTTTCTGGGAAATTGAGTCCTGAGAGAGAGATACAAGACCTCCTACATTCTAAACCAAGGTACGAAGCTGATTAGACCCTAAGAGAATTCTTGGAATAGATTCTTGGCAACTAATACTAAAACTAGATTACACCTCACTTACTTCTTCCCTTGTACTAGACCTAGGTTAGGTACACCGGTGTAGGCATATTTTAGAAGCACCAGTCGAGTACTTTTAGTCATTATTTATCACTGTATGTATTTTATGCATTTTATGTATCTTATGGCTTAGAAACCATATCATGCTTTTACAGTACTATTTATAATACTCTTCGTATTATATGCTCTGTACTTTACAGCCAGTATTACGATTGCAGCAGTTCATTTCTTATGCTTGAGAAAGAAGACTGTTCAATAAATACCCTTTTATTGAAAACGCCCGACTCTCTATTTCTCTGCACCTCTGGTGAAACGAAGCATGCACGATTGACTGAGTAAAATAACTACCTATTGTTTCTGCGACTCTAGAGATATATTTCTTATTCTAGGGGAACAAAGTTGTCATGTTTTAAGCGGTTGTCAGAAACTAATCCCTTTTTGTTTATTCATGAACATTTCTAGTGACCTCTGAGCTAGCTGGCACACTCACAATTAAGTTTAGTATATTCGGTAGAGACCTAGTTGACTTCAGTCCTACGTCTAAACTACAGGATACACTATTCCAATGCGCAGAGCCTATTGGGAATATAGGAACTACACTACACCACATCCTTATCTCCAATGCTTTCAAATGCACTATACAGCTTGAATACCTGCATTAACCTTTCATAATAGGCATGAACACATTCATTTGGCTCTTGGGTAGTTAGATCTATTTTTACCCAATCTGTTTCTTTTGGAGGTATCTTCCCTTTCAAAAACGTAATTACTTGGTGATATTTCTTCATTACCTCATCTGAAAGTGCGCCTGTGTTTTTAATCTCTCGGATACTCTTCACTAGGCCAATCTACTGTGATTTTACTTTCTGTCCATAAGTCTGCAGACACCACTATATCAAACAAACCATCTAAATCTTTCAACAAAACTTTCAAAACCTTCACAAACCTTTCAACCTGTCTATACCATTTAACTGGCTTCTCTCTCAATTTTGGGAACTCATGTGTAAATGACAAAATATCCTGTCGACTCCGTGGAACATGCACATATCCACCACCAGGTACCTCCCTCATGGTACACAATCTTTCAATCAATCAATCAATCAATCAATCAATCAATCAATCAGAGTACTTGTAAAGCGCGCTACTTACCCGTGAGGGTCCCAAGGCGCTGAGGGGAGGGGGTGTTGCTACTGCTCGAAGAGCCAGGTCTTGAGGAGTCTTCTGAAGGTGAGTAGGGCTTGGGTCTGCCGTATGTGGGTAGGGAGGGTGTTCCAGGTCTTGGCCGTGAGGTAGGAGAAGGATCTGCCACCGGAGGTCGTTCGTTGGATGCTGGGGACAGCGGCGAGGGCAAGGCTGGCGGAGCGGAGCTGGCGGGTGGGGGTGTGGAAGCTGAGTCTGTTGTTCAGGTAGGCTGTTCCGGCATTGTGGAGTGCTTTGTGTGCGTGGGTGAGGAGCTTGAAGGTGATCCTCTTGTCAATGGGGAGCCAGTGTAGGTCTCTCAGGTGGGGGGTGATGTGGCTGTGGTGAGGGACATTGAAGATCAGTCGGGCGGAGGCGTTTTGGATGCATTGTAGTCATCGTAGGTGTTTAGCTGGGATTCCTGCATAGTGTGCGTTGCCGTAGTCCAGTCTGCTGCTGACGAGGGCCTGTGTCACAGTTCTTCTTGTTTCGGTCGGGATCCACTTGTAGATCCTGCGGAGCATGCGGAGGGTGTTGTAGCAGGAGGAGGAGACGGCGTTGACCTGCTTAGACATGGAGAGGGAGGAGTCGAGGATGAATCTTAGATTGCGTGCATGGTCGGTGGGTGTTGGTGCTGTTCCCAGTGTGGCCGGCCACCAGGAGTCGTCCCAGGCTGAGGGGGTGGGTTGGAGGATGAGGACCGCCGTCTTGTCCGAGTTCAGCTTTAGACGGCTGCTCCTCATCGAATCGGCGACGGCCTTCATTCCCTCATGGAGGTTGGTTTTGGCTGTGTGCAGGTCCTTGGTGAGGGAGAGGATGAGCTGGGTGTCGTCAGCGTGGGAGATGATGTTGAGGTTGTGATGGCAGGCCACTTGTACGAGGGGGACCATGCAGACGTTGAACAGCGTTGGGCTGAGGGATGAGCCCTGGGGGATGCCACAGATGATGTCGGTGGCTTCGGATCGGAAGGGTGGGAGGCGGACACTCTGGGTTCTGCCGGAGAGGAAGGAGGTGGTCCAGTCAAGAGCCTTCTCTTATATTCCGGCTTCTAGGAGGTGTGTCTTTAGAGTGTGATGGCAGACCATGTCGTAGGCGGCTGACAGGTCCAGGAGGATGAGGGCTGATGTTTCGCCGTTGTCTAGTTGGCGCCTGATGTCGTCTGTGGCGGCGATGAGGGCTGTCTCGGTGCTGTGGTTTTGTCTGAATCTGGGCTAGGACAGGTCCAAAATGTTGTTGTCTTCGAGGTGGCGGGCCAGTTGCATGTTGACGATTTTCTCGATGACCTTTGCCGGGAACGGGAGCAGGGAGATGGGCCGGAAGTTCTTGAGGTTCTTGAGGTCCTTGGGGTCCGCTTTGGGCTTCTTGAGGAGGGCGTTGATTTCGGCGTGCTTCCAGCTTTCCGGGAATGTCGCTGTTTTAAAGGAGATGTTGATGACCTTCCGTAGTTGAGGTGCGATGGCTGCGCCTGCTTTGTTGAATACGTGGTGTGGGCACGGGTCAGACGGAGATCCTGAGTGAATGGAGTTCATGACCTTGCGTGTCTCATCGTCGTTGACGTTGGACCAGGAGGTCAGGCGGTTGGCGCTGGTGGTGTTCACAGGGGAGGTGGAGTCGGGCGTAGTGGGGGCGGTCGTGGTGTTGAAGCTGTCGTGGATGTCAGCGATCTTGTGGTGGAAGAAGATGGCTAGTGAGTCGCACAGTTCTTGTGAGGGCGGGATGTCGTTGGCGCTGGGATTGGAGAGTTCCTTTACGATACTGAAGAGCTCTTTGCTGTTGTGTGCGTTGTTATCCAAGCGATCTTTGAAGGAGGATCTCTTTGCTAATCTGATGAGGTGGTGGTGTCGCTCTCCATTTATCAAGGTGTTCCCATTTCTGCAAGATACACCATGACTTTCACTTGCAATTTTCTTCCAGACACATTCATATTTTCCAGATCCTTGTCAGTAAAATCCACTCGATAAGGCTTCTGTAATACCTTTGCTCTCCCTAGGTCTATTCCCATCTCAGAGGATAGTTCTGTCAATTTCTCATGAAACAATCTCGCATTTCTGGTTATACTCCTGCATACCCACAACAATTCTTCTTCATCATAAGTGTTCACTCTATCTATTCCCACATTTCCAGCAATCAGTTCTTCCAATTCTACTTTCAATTTGTAAATATCTAATATTTTAGGAGGGGAACTCTGTTTTTCAATCCATTGTGCCCATCTCTCTACATCTTTTGGTGATAATGATGTAGCACTCCTGACCCCCCAAGGATGTTACTGTCTTTCCTCCCTTTGAACTATTAGGCATAGCTCTCTTTGGGGTTTCGCTCACAATGTCTCTTATCAGTAGATCCATTAATGAAATTACTGAATCACACTCACTGGCTTGGTCATCCGTTATTATAATTTCTTTTCTGGGATTATTCAAAGGAATTCCTGCAGTTTTTGGTTTAGGACAATTTACCTTGTCTCCATACAAGGGAACAACAGGACCTATAGTTACAGATATTGGTAATGCTTCATGATTTACATTCAGCAGAGTTATTTTCTGTATTAGTTCTTCTCTATTTGTATTTAATGCTTCTTTTTCTACATCATATAGTACTCTATTAACTGTCTCTTCATGCATAACCTGTGGAATTAATGGTGGGCCTAACATTGGAGCACTTGGGTTAACTTTACTTGGACCTTCTTGATAGGGTGGTGGGTTTTTATTCAAAATGTCTTCTAATAATTCATCATCTGATTCTCCATACCCTGTTGCATTCAAGTGTTTTGATTTTTTTTTACACTTGCTCCCTGTTTGTTCATCAGCCATTAATAGGGGATACAATCCTTCTGATACCATTGCTCTTCTCCACTGTTTCATCTGTTCTTCACGCGTCCTTTTCATACATCTGGTAGAAAATCCTGAAAATGTTCCTCTTCGACTCTTTTCTCTCTCAAATGACTCAGTCTTCCATTCTTCTAATGCCTCAAACTGGGTTAATCTAAGTCTTGGTTCTAATTCATACATTCGCATCCTCAAATTCTGTAAAATTCTTCTATTAAATGGTACCATGCTCTGGAAAGGCTAAAACACCATCATCCTTTGTGTATTCCATCCAATTTTCCATCCATATACATTTATGATAACCTCTCTCCATCATCGTAAATGAAGCAGGTATTCTAGGTGGCGGAATAGGAATTCCCTCTCTAGTGAAAACGGGTTTATCCTTTTTTAAGACATTTTTAATTTTCTTTATGAATGACACCATTCTCCTTTCTGCTTACATTTTCCTGGACACTTGACGAATAAAACAATAATCCTCAAAACTTCGTATTTCCCTGACAGGGTTCTCGCACCAAAATACAAATAAAAATCGAGCATAAAAACCTTCTCTAGCAAATCAAAATTCTGCTCTTAGTCGGGCTTCCAATCAGGCTTCAGGTCACGCTTGTAATCTGACCAATGCTAGCCCAGCCTTTCAAACGACGTCAGTTTTTCTCCTTACTACCGACCCCTCCTTTACAATCTGCATTTGTCACACACACCCGCTGTTTCCACCAATCTCAGTGCGGCTTGTGACATCATTGCAACTCCGGCAACTGACCCTCCCTTTACAAGGTAATGCATAAACTTATTTTCATTAAAAAATAAATCCATTAACAACAACATTTAAACATTTGCTACTCTGTCTGTTCCACTAAATCAAAGGATAGTTAATTTCTTTCCACTGCAAGTAAAACCTTCCGCTCACTCTTCTTTGAGTAAGACCTTCGGTTTACTTTTCATACACTTTGAGTAAAACCTTCAGTTTAGTCTTCAATAAAGCTCAGAAGATCCTGCTACTCCTTCGGTATTACCCTTACTAGGTGATATAACACAAAGTTTCCCCATCGAACTCTCTGCATCCAATCACTCTCACTTTATACGAAATAGTCCCTAGTTTAACACTGCCAGCCCCACCTAGCTTCTCAGTGTTATTCCAACAGACGAGTAACCTCACTGCAGTGTGGTTTCTGTCGCCAACCTCTATTCTCTTTTTCCCCCAGGAAATTCTGGACAACATAAAACAAAACATACCGCAACAATAACCAATAATCACCAAAGTGGTCAATAATAACCATAGCTCTGCTACCAGAAAACTGATCCAGCGGGTTACCAGCAACAGGTAATCAAACACCACATACTCACCTGGGCCCATAAATTAATTTCACAACACACTGGATATAACCGCTGGGGTCATGTTTATGTAATTATCTAGATTAGTTATCTCTATTCCTTAACTAATCTTTTCACTGATCCAAACGTTCTAGTTGAACTAGTTGATAGTGAAATGACATATGATTTCAATATACTTACACATTGGAAATGATCACAGAGTCGGGATGACTTTTAAAGTTTTATCTCAAATGAATTCATGTGAACCACTTACACATTACAGAACAAACTCCGTCTCTCTCAGGAAGGAACATTTCAAATAATCAATCGACATGCACTTTGCAAGGACATTGCATGAAAAGGAGAGGATAGCGAAAAAAGCACATAAACGCATACACATATAACTATATTTACCAAGAATGATGTGAAAACCAACTCCCAGGCCTAGGAATTGGGAAGGGTCCCCCAGGAAAGATCTGGCAAACAAAGGCTTCAGGACAGGAGTTAGGACAGGACTCAGGGCAGACGATCTCTCTATCACCAACGCTTGTGTAGCACCCCTCTCTGACACTCTCTCCCTCCTCGAGATTCTTCCACGATCTTCTTCTAAAATGTATTTCTTAAAAATATTGGTTCTGCGGTTCGATTCTTCTTCAGCATCACTAGTCACTCCGACAGCATCCGGGTCTCATGCTTCAGCATCTCCGTGTGCAGACTAACTCACCAACCAATGCTACCTCAATTATACCTTTCTGTAATCTGGTACCACCCATTAATGTTTCAAACTTATGGAAATACGAACTCTGATTGGACAGGCCAGGGAGGTGATCATCACACCATGCTTACATATTACTCTTTTCAGTTAGCCCTTTGTTAATAAACCCATCCCCTTAATTCTTTATTCAAACTTTATTTCTTACCCGCATTCACAATGTAATTGTCACGAATTATAAAACATTCTGCAGGTTCCCATGCATTTCGGTGGACTGTTGTTTTGGTTCTCAGGAAAGTATCCACTGGAAGCCTTGGACATAGTTCAAGTTGACATAGCGTCTTCCAGCTAGGTTGCACTACGCATGTGCGGCAGAACGAGAATGAATAGACTGTGGCTCACGATTCTGGGCCCATAATAAGCAATGTTGAAAGAGTCAAAAAGACAAATGTTAAAATAGAAAATAAATGGTTTCACTGTTTACCACCTATCTCTACTCTAATCCCATTTACCTATTATTACTCCCCCAGCGTTAGCATTAGTAAAATAGCTGAATTTAGTTTTCCAGCTAGCAGGTGGCAAGCATGTTAGTTTCAAGCAGCCATTTTGTTAGCTACTGCGCAAGTGCAGAACGTTCCCTCCAAGCAAAAGATACGTCATACTACGTAGATGCAGTAGACGCATGCACACTAAAGAATTTCAGTTAGCGGCCATTTTAGAATCACACTCGAGTTACTGGTTAATAAGACACATAGGCAAGCTTTGTTCTTACTTATAAATGTCACGTAATGAATGTTATTTCCACAATACAAGTTTAGTACGGGGATAGAAGTTACGCGAGAAGATTGCTTCCAAGCAAGTCTCTTTTTTCACAAGTCCTTGCTCCATCACCTAGATAACTCATGGGATTGTTTGTTAATGGTATTTTTATTCCTCAGGGTTTGTGCCTTCCTTGGACCAGTTTACTAATGCCAAATCCAATAACCCAAACCTTTTTGCCTGTAGTTGTTACAGGGATTGGCTTTTTCTTCATACATTGCTTAAACCACCTTCTTTAGGGATCCTGCAGGTGCTTTGAGGACTTCGTAGTAATATTTTGCCTGCATTCCCAAACATAAGTATTTTTGGTGGTTGAGGCCAAACTCCATGAGGATCAGGTGGTTGCACGTGTATTTTGGTAGCATGAAGATACGTTTGTACTCTGACACTGGGATTTTTCCAACTTTGAGTCCATTTGGCCCGGGAACACTTGTTCTGTATACCCTGCAGTCGCCAATAGTTTGGTGTTTTTAACCCTTCTGATTGGTATAGATATGGCATAGTTTCCCATGGGGCTTGCATAAGGCATAGATGGTTGATTGTACTTTGGACTCCATTTTTTATTGGTCTGTTGATGCCTTGCTCCAAGGTAATAGTACGTTCTTGCGGTGGTAATGGGCTGAGCACCCAGTCTCCACCTGAGATGAGCCTTTTTTACGTAATGTCCGAATACCTCCATTTTTGTCTTTTGTGAGTTGTCGACCAGTTCGTTGCTTTTATTGTAAATGTTTAAAACGCCCAGTCCCCTTTGTAGACCTATTTTGGTGTGGTTTAATATTACCAGGTCAGTTGGCTATTGTAATATGTGTATCTTGTGTGGCCCAATGACTACAGTTTCATTTTGAAGGGCCTTGCCCAAGTCAGCTGTGTATTAGTTGAATAGTTTGGGGCCTAGGACACAACCCTGTTTTAGACCCCAATCAATATTACATATCTGCAAGACCGTTCTGCTGGTCAATTAATGTTCTTACCCAGGTTTTGCTATATAGTGAAAGGATTTTGTTTGTTCAGTAGGGAGTCTGGGATGTTCCAGCTTCTCAGCTTTTTCCACAGCTTATTGTGGGAGACTCCATTAAACTCCACAGAGTAATGCTCAAAGCATGCAAACACCAGCTTGTTGGGTTTTGTACTTGCTTGCAGGGCTATATAGGATGGTGTGACTATATTGTCAATTGTTGAGCTGACTTTACGCAACCTATTTTGATAGAAGGGTAATATCTCTTTTTCCTTGATCCACCTGGTAAATTCTGCTAGCAGAGTGCTGGTGTATACTTTGCCCTCTACATCTAACAGGGCAATTCATTTATCATTTTTGAATCCGTGTTGTCACCCTTCTTAAATATAGCCCGTAACAGAGAGTCTTGCCACGAATCTGGGACATCTGTTTGTAGCCTTCATTCTGTGTACAGGGTTGAGAGAGTTTCTGCCCAATAGGCCGGCTTCTCCTTGAACATACCACCCAGGAGGCTGTTAGGTCCGGGTGCCCCATTAGTTTCTTATCTTTCTTATTATTTTTCTGTCAGCGGGTTCATCCTGCGCTTTTCTTTTTCCTTCCGGCATAGGCTTATAGTCACTTTTTACTCCATCACGCATCGGTTCATTCTTGTTTCCTTGTTGGATCTCACCATGATTTTCTGTGTAAATGTGTGCTGCATGGGTTAGCTATGCTTCTGCAGTCACAGAGTTATGCCTGTCAATTTTATCGGGCGGCATATTCCCATACCTGCTTGTTTTTATTGCTGTTTGACAGCTTGCAGACTTGAATCCATTAGTAATTTTTTTGTTTGTTTTAAATACCATATGAGGTGTTTCTGGTCCAAGTTAAGTTCTCTCCGCATTCTCTCTGAGTCTTGTATGCCTGCTTTTTGATTAATCCTTTTCGCTCGTCTCAGTTTGTGGGTGTAGTCCCTTAGGCATACATTGTATTCCAGATTTAGTCCTGGTTTCGGGTAGCTTTTACATATGTTCTTCCTATCCTCCCTAGAGGGCGATATATAGATCCAGAATCCATTTACCCCAGTTTTGGATAGTTGGTGGGAATTTTGTGAAGTTGTTTCTACTTTCTTGTGGGTTCTTCCACACTTGCAATTCAGCTGCAATGCTTGCATTCCATCAAAATCTTCACACCAGTGTGTGGTCCTCAGCTCTTCTTGTGTGGCTCATGGTATCAATCTGTTCACGCTGGTCAGCATGAAGCCCTAGTTTCACTTTGAGCATTTCCTGGTCATTTATAACATATTGAGTCATTAAAAAGTGGGACCTATGTTGAGCGAGGTTATTGCTTAAAAAGGTGTCATTGATTGTTGTGAAATTGTTAAACGAGAAGATGTATGGTGCATTTGCTTGCTATTTCTTATAGAGGGCCTATGCAGATGTAAGTTTAAAGGTGTGTAGGAAGCTATTAAAAGTTTTTTTGTGGGCGTGTTGCCCCCGGTACTGCTCAGGTCTGCCCCCAGATGGTGGAGGTTGAAGTCCTCTGTGATTACAGTAGCAATAGATGCATGTACACACAGAACGTCTTCTAGAGGGGGATCACAGTTCTTGTTGTCAACTGCCTTGTGAATCCATTAGTGTTGAGGTACACCTAGGTTATTAACAATGGCAACTTTCCTTCTTGCCTTGGTTGTTTTCTGCAATCACTGACTGCACAATGTCCGAGTCCATCAGATCACAGTTGAAATACCAGAAAACTAGTATATTAAGCTCCTGCTTAAAAGTGACATAGGAAGAGTTATTTCTAAAATTTGGTGGAATTAAGTCTCAGACTTTAAGAGCATACCTTAGGAAGATTTGTTTCAGAATTCTTGTATTTTAGGTCTGGCGTTAGTCAAGAACGTTTGATTTTTTTGAAAACATATATGTATATACTAAATTAAAGGGACTTTCAGAAAGATTTCTTCATCCATTGATCTGTTGGTGTGTCATTCACGTTTTGTTTCTGCAACTACATTCTACAGCTTGGGGCAAGGGGTTGGCCCACTTCAACCACTTGATTACTTTGCTTTGAGTGACTGCATTTTTCTCTTTTACGAGGATCATATTAACACACAAGCTAGTTCTCTTCCGTGCCTATTTGTGTTAAGAATGGCGATTCTCCAATTTTCATACAGAGAGAATCTTGATTTTATTCAAGATGACAGAGGCTAACATTATGCAGTAACCTTTTACTGCTGTCCCAACATGCAGCCCTTTAAAGAACGTACAATACATAATGAATAATAACATTACAATAAGAATTTTCAATCCTGCTTAGAACTCCATGATAACTAGGCATCTTCCTCTTGAAGCTGCTACGAAAAACAACAAATCCCACTTGCTGAATTCTGGAAATTTCATCTATTGGCAATTGGCTTGTGAAAATCTCACAACAAAGAATTCTCTGGAAAAAAGGGAAACACAAGCAAATATGAATTATCTAAAAACAATAATTAGAATAACAATCACTGTAAACAATATAAATACATAACTCACTAGAACTCTTACCACTTCATCATCGTAAAGTAACAAATGGGTGTGGTGGGTGGGATGTTAGCCTCCGTAATCGTTAATGAAATCAAGATTCTCTCTTCCTGGTAATAGGATAATCGCCATTTCATTACAAGACCGGAGACTAACATTACATATTTTAAAGCTTCCCAGCGCCACACTGCTCACATGTGCAGAGGCTTAAGGTAAAAGCTCGCAAAAATGGACGCACTCAACCAGTCTACCACTTTTACTATATCTGCAAGTGAACCTCTTGCCCAAAACACTTCAATGCATGTTGCACCCAGAGATGAGTGCACTCCGAATTTAGACAAATCTACCCCTACTTCCGACATCATTGTTTCACCAATCTTGAAATAGTAGCTGTAGATACTGCCCTATAGGCTTTGATAAAAGAAATCAATAACTGATCCTCACCATCTGGTCTAACCTCAACCATGCGTTGTTCATAAACCTTCATGCAATTCACAACACACAGCTTCTTACAGTCAGTGATAGAGGTGTAAAATATGTTTTCTGACTTTTTTGTTTTCTACCATAACTCGAAGTGAACCCCAACCGGAGAATAATACCTATTACAAACCTCTAACTCTTTAACGTCCGATACTCTTCTAAAAGATATTAGACAGAGTAAAGTCACCAACTTCAGTGATAACTGTTTCCATTAAAGTTATGAATTATCAGGCCTGAGACAAACAGGTCAAAAATAAGGTTAGCGTTCCAGAATGAATCATACCGAGCCATTGAAGGACACCTAAGCCTTATTGCTTTCATTGCCCTGTGGATCTAAGGATCACCACCAATAGTAAAATCATTCACTAGAGAATGACCTGCTGAATTACCCAACCTGTAAAAGTTAACTGTTCTATAGCACAGGCCTGATTTGAACAAACCTGTGAGGAAATTCGCTATGTCTACTGCTGGAGAGCCCCACTGGATCCAAATTCCATTTCCAAGCACCAACTACACCACTTTTTCCACACTCCTATATATCTCTTTCTTATTCCTGGTGTCCACAACTCATCCAGAAGGCGCTTAACCTATCCTGAAAGGCCTCAGTACCTGCCAGATCTCCTGAAATCCTCCAAACAATACGCTTCATGTTTCCTTCTAACACAAGAGGATGCTCTTCTCCTTCCTGTCCTACCAAAAGGCCAAAGTTCCCTGGAATCAAAGGTGGAATTCCCAATGCCAACTCCATTAATCCCGTAAACCAAACCTGAGTGTTCTAAAACGGAGTAATCAAGATGATGCTGCATTGCTCCCTCTGTACCTTTAATAACACCCTCTGTATTAGTATAAAGGGAGGGAATGCATAACAGTGTTCTCCATTCCAGTCCTAAAGCAAAGCATCCGCTGCCAAAGCCTTGGGGTCTGGCCTACCGATCTACCTGGAAAGTCAATCTGCTGGCAAACAGGTCCACCTGAAATGGACTCCACATGTTCTGAATCCTTTAGAAAAACACTGGATTCTGCTTCCAATCACTAGAATCCCTTAGAAACCTCAATTCCAATCTGCTCTCTCGTTCTGATGACCAGTAATACATTCTAATTTCAACAGAATCCTTTGACTCCAACAGAAATACCAAACCTTCTTTGTCAGACCTTGCACCCCCTAAGTGATTGATGTAAGATACTGCTGTAAAATTATCCAGTCGGATCAATACAACACTGTTTTTTAGAGTGGCTCCGAAGCTCATCAAAACATTCAAATCTGCCAACATTTCTAAACAATTTATGTGTAAGGAAAGTTCCTCCTGGAACCACTTCCCCCCAGTTTATCTCTGTCCTAGCTTTGCACCCCAACCAAGGTTGCTTGCATCAGACTCTACTATATCATCCAAGACTTTTCTGAAAATTGTTTTGCCATTCCAGCTGTCCAGGTTGCTCCACCACCAAAGAAGATCCTCCAGAGCTTCCTGAGACAGAGGAATTATGTCTGTGTACCATAGACCTTTCCCCAAGGATGCCAGCCTCTGAAGAGCCCTGTAATGCAATGGACAAGGGGAAACTACTTCAATAGAGGAGGACAGAAGCCCAACCACTCTTGCCAGACCTCTCAAACTCACTATATCCTTTGATATAACATAAGCTACCTCCTTCTTGATCTTGGACAACTTCTTCTATGTGAGGCGCAACTGAGACATAATGGTATTTACCTGAAACCTCAGGGACTCCCAACTCTGAGTTGGAATCGTGACATCATTTTCCACATTGATAATGAACACTAAAGCTTCTAAAAGATCTGTTGTCTACTTCTTGTGCTTCAGCAATTTTTCCTGACCTTGAGACATCAGTACTATGTCGTCTAAGTGAATACCTAAACGTGCACCTCTCCTTCTCAAGAAGGAAACTACTGACCGTAGGACTTTGGTGAAAAACCAAGGGGCTGTAGAGAGACCAAAGGAAAGACCACAAAACTGATAGAGGATACCTCACCAACTGAACCGTGAATACTTCTGAGAATGTGGGTCCCTAGGAATTGTGAAATAGGCATATTTGAGATCCAATTACACAAGCCAGTCTCATTCGAGCAAAATCAACCTCATAAGATGGATTCTTTCCATCTTGAAGTGCCTGTAAACTAAAAAAATGTTTATTCAAGTTTATCACTGGACACCAGCCCTTGTCCTATTTCTTTGGGAAACATCCTTTACAACGGAACCGTTACAACGCGGTACCGTTACAACGCAGGATTTACAACAAAAGTCGTTACAACGACTTTCTCTGGAGGGCGCTCTAGGATAGGGGATAGTTTAATTTACTATTCAACACCTTCCCTACTATCCACGGGGACTGGAGTTGGAATAGTAAATTAAACTATTCACTATCCAGTGCCCCCCAACACAAGTCGTTGTAACGACTTGCGTTGTTAAACCTGCGTCATAAAGGTACACGTTGTACCGATACGCGTTGTACCATCATACATCCATTTTTTTTACGAGGAAAACAGTACGTACAAAACCCTTTCCTGAGTTGGACACTTTACAAATTGCCCCCTTGAGCAGCATTTGTACTACCTCTGAATCTACCAGTGCTGATTGCTCCTGATTTAGGACCACCTCCCTTGGCTAATACCTTTGGTAAAGTGTCTGGCAAAACTCTATCTTGAAACGTTTAAGCGGGAAGAACCAATTGGAGGGGAGACTCTTATCTTGGAGTCCAGCTCCCTGGAATCTGCCCCTGTTTCACTGTGAGCAAGGGCCGAGACATCTTTGTAGGAAGTTACTGCTGCATGTACAGAAACTCCTTCCATAACCCTGCTGGCCCTGCTGGTAGTACTGGGACCTCTGATGGCCACTGCTCTTTTGCAGCGCCCAAGTTACCCACAGAAAGTACTACACTAGTAATGTGCTTGGTCTTTTTTGAGGCCTTACCTCCTTTTCTAAGCAAACGGTTTTACTCCTCTGAAAGATCCATAGAATTCTCCTCAGCAAGATAAACCCTTTTCCTCTTACTCAGAATGGCTTCTACCGCCTCCTTCACGAAAGACTTAAATTCCCTCTCAAAAAACCTCATTAACATATTTTCATTTAGGGGAGGATCAACACATCCCGGCATCTCATTCTAAGACATGATGTCTTCATCAAAGGTGGGGGCCAACGTATTAACCTGCCCCAGGGAATAATCACTTCCTTTTCCTCCAACCCCTTGAAGGAGAGGTGGTTCTGTGTAAGGCGGAGGTGGGTGGGGAGAGAATTCCAGGTCTTGGCCGCTAAGTAGGAGAGGGATCTTCCCCCCATGGTGGATCTTTGTATGCGTGGAATAGTGGCGAGGGCTTTATTGGACGATCGTAGTTTGCGGGTGGGGGTGTAAAAGGACAGGCGAGTGTTGAGGTATTCGGGTCCTAGGTCATAGAGGGCTTTGTGTGCGTGGGTGAGGAGACGGAAAGTTATTCTCTTGTTTACAGGGAGCCAGTGGAGGTCTTTCAGGTGACCGGAAATGTGAGCTTGGCGGGGGATGTCTAGGATGAGTCTGGCTGAGGCGTTTTGGATGCATTGGAGTTTTTTCTGTAGTTTGGCTGTGGTTCCGGCGTAAAGGGTGTTTCCGTAGTCCAGTCGACTTGTGACCAGTGCATGTGTGACCGTCTTTCTTGTTTCGGTGGGGATCCAACGGAAGATTTTTTTGAGCATACGTAGGATGTTGAAGCATGATGATGAGACGGCGTTGACTTGTCTGGTCATCGAGAGGGAGGAGTCCAGGATGAAGCCCAGGTTAAGTGCGTGGTCCGTTGGTATGGGTGCGGCCCATGGCTGGTGGCCACCATGAGTCGTCCCATGCGGAGGGGGATGATCCTAAGATGAGGACTTCCGTTTTGTCCGAATTCAGTTTTAAACGGCTGTTCTTCATCCACTCGGCTACTTCTTTCATCCCTTCGTGTAGGTTGGTTTTGGCGGTGTTTGAGTGTTTGGTGAGGGAGAGGATCAGCTGGGTGTCGTCTGCGTAGGAGATGATGTTGAGGTTGTGTTGGCGCGCGATGGATGCGAGGGGACTCATGTATAGGTTGAAGAGGGTGGGACTGAGTGATGATCCTTGTGGTACGCCGCAGATGACTTCGGAGGCCTCCGATCTAAAAGGGGGGAGGCGGACTCTCTGGGTTCTTCCGGCGAGGAACGAGATGATCCAGTCCAGTGCTTTTCCTTGTATTCCGACGTTGCTGAGGCGTTGTATAAGGGTACTGTGACAGACTGTGTCGAAGGCTGCGGAGAGGTCAAGTAGGATGAGGGCAACTGTTTCTCCGTTGTCCAGTAGAGTTCTAATGTCGTCTGTTGCTGCGATGAGGGCGGTCTCGGTGCTGTGTTTGGCTTGGAAGCCGGACTGCGAAGGGTCGAGGGATTTGTTGGCTTCGAGGAAGGCGGCGAGCTGACTGTTGATGCCTTTCTCAATGACTTTGGCAGGGAATAGGAGGAGCGAAATGGGGCGGTAGTTCTTGAGTTCAGTGGGGTCTGCTGTGGGTGTCTTCAAGAGGGCGCTGAGTTCGGCATGTTTCCAGATTTCCGGGAAGGTAGCGGAGTTGAGGGAGCAGTTGATGACGCCTCGGAGATGGGGTGCGATAATGGAGTCTGCTTTGTTGAAAATGTGGTGGGGACATGGGTCGGTTGGCGATCCTGAGTGGATGGAGTTCATCAGGCGGATGGTGTCTTCAGTGGTGATTGGGTTCCAGGCGCAAAGGTTGTTGGAGGGGGGTTTAGGTTCGGAGGTGGGTGGGGTGGACTGGTCTCCAAAGCTGTTATGTATGTCAGCGATTTTGTTGTGGAAGAACGAGGCTAGAGAGTCGCAGAGGTCTTGGGAGGGAATGATGACGTTGGTGCCGGCGGTGGGGTTGGTAAATTCTTTGACGATGTTGAATAGTTCCTTGCTGTTGTGGGCGTTGTTGTCGAGTCGATCCTTGAATGCTGATTTCTTGGTGGATCAGATCAGCTGGTGGTGTTTGCGGGAGGCGTTCTTGAAGGTGGCCAGGTGTCAGTGGTAGGGTTTTTTCTCCAGACTTTCTCGAGGGTGCGACAGATCTTCTTAGATTTCTTAAGGTCATCGTTGAACCAGGGGGCTTTTTTGCTACCTTGCTTGATTTGATGGTTTTTCAAGGGTGCTAATTCGTCAGCGCTGTGGGTGATCCATTGTGTGAGGTTGGTGGCTGCTTGGTTTGGGTCCGATGATTTGGCAGGAGGGTTTTGGTGAAGCGACAGTAGAAAAAGGCAGATTACCATGGGGGTGGGGTAACAACCCAGCCCCGGATTCTTGGTTGCCTGCCCTAGCAGGGCGAGAGTGCGCTCCTTTACTTCACAATTCCCAAAACGGAGGGAGGTTACAATATAGCCTGTCCTAGAAGATGTATGGCAGACAAAACAATAGTGGGCCACTGGTAACAGCCAGGGCCCCCGAAGTGCTTTCTCTACCTCTCTATTTCTGTTCTAAATGGAGGGAGGTAGGATTATAGCCTGCACGTTCCTGAAGGGCACGCCACGGAAAAAGAGAATAGCGGGAGACTGGGAGTAACATCCCGGGCCCCAGAGCACTTTGCTGATTGTCGAGAACCTTTTCGGACCTTTATAGGAACGCTTAAAAACACAAACGCACTTAAAAACAATCTTGAGAAAAGACAATAATAACCCAACCAAAAATTGGAAGGGAATGAAAAGAACACTACAAAACTTACCTGAATAAATTTAAAGTAAGAATCCGGTTATAATCAGAACCAATACAAGCTAAGTTACAGCAAGTGAAGGCATACTTAACTGTATAGGAGCAGCAAATAAAGGAGGAATATGCCTAGTCACCATGGAGTTATATGCTGTTTTGAAAGTTCTCATTCAAATGTTTTTATTCATGATGTAGGGTATGTTCTTTCAAGGGCTGCATGTTGGGGCAGCAATTAAAGGTTATTGCTTGATTGTAGCCTCCAGTCTTGTAATGAAATCTAATGTGACAGCACAGTGCTTTATATCAGATGTCAGTACAGGCCACATTCCATGCTTCATCATTCTGTCTCCTGCCAAATGCTGTTGTAAATTCATTTCGAGAAAGTCCTTTATTAATCTGGCTTCTCATTTAAACAAAGGACACTCCAAAGGAATTTCACAGCATAACTGATTAATTTCATTTGAAACTGTTCTGTTTGCATTCATCAAAAGGTTCAATATTATACAATATAATGCATAAGCAGACAATTCTCCAGATCACATTTATTCTGAACTCAATTTCACAAATGGTTTTATAACAAACTTTGCACCAGAAGGAATATTGCCTTTGTCATCTTTAATTTGCAGCACATGTAAAAAAAAAAAATGTCTTTCCTTCTTTCTTTGTTTCTTTGCATCTTTGTTCACGTTCTTTTATTCTTTCATTCCTCGTTCATTTGTTGTTCCTTTCATTAATTTTTCATTTTCTTTCGTTCCTTCTATATTTCATTTCTTCATTTCTTTCTTTCGTTCTTTCTTTCTGCCTTTCATTACTTCTTTCCATTTTTCTTTCATTCATTAGTTCCTTCTATCTTTTTCCTATCATTCTGTCCTTCTTTTTTGCTTTCTTTGTTCTTTCATTCCTTCTTTGTTTCTTTCATACTTTCCATTTTCATTCCTTCCTTCCTTCATTCCTTTCTTCACTCATTCCTTTTTCCCCTTCCTTTTTCTTTAAATCTTGCATTCTTTTTTCCTTATTTCCCTTTTTTTCATTCCGTTCTTCTTTTTCTTTCATTCTTGCGTTCATTTTTTTCTTTGGTATTTCTTTCCTTTCTTTCATGCCCTCTTTTTCTTTCTTTCCATTTTTTTATTCCTTCTTTCCTTTGTTCTTGCATTCCTTTTCTCTTTCCTTTTTTCTTGCTTTCTTGCTTTCTTTTTTCTTTAATTCCTTTCCTTTTTCTTTAATTCATTCTTCTTTTTTCCTCTTTCCTTCTCTTGCTTTCCTTTTTCTTTTATTCTTTCCGTCCTTTCTTCATTCTTTCCTTTTGTCATGCTTTCCTTTCATTCTTGTATTCCTTTTTGCCTTCTCATTCCTTTTTCTTTACATTCTTTCATTCCTTCTTTTTTTTGTTTGTTTTTCTTTCATTACTTCTTTCCTTCATTGATTTTGTTTTTCCTTCCTTCCTTCCTTCCTTCCTTCCTTCCTTCCTTCCTTCCTTCCTTCCTTCCTTCCTTCCTTCCTTCCTTCCTTCCTTCCTTCCTTCCTTCCTTCCTTCCTTCCTTCCTTCCTTCCTTCCTCCCTCCCTTCCTTCCTTCCTCCCTCCCTTCCTTCCTTCCTTCCTTCCTTCCTTCCTTCTTTCTTGCTTCCCTTTTTTTCTTATTTTGGCTTTCCTTCTTTCTTGCTTTCTCCTCACTCTCTGTTCTCTCCTTTTCTATACTGTGCACCACTGAGTTGTGCCTAAGTTGGCACTGTAAAATACCACATCCATATGCAGGGTCATGAAAGTTCTGTCTATGAGTAACCAGGTGTTCATGCAGATACTTTGTCACTCTTTCTGCTGAGGACCTAGTTTTCAGTTCTACAATGGAATGGTCTCAAAGGCTCCTTGGAAGAATGCAGGTTCCTGTCCCCCACTTTAGGTCACTTGCAGGGAGGAAGAAATAATCCAAATAGGTGAAAGGGCAGTGTGCTGCAAACTAAAACGTGTACACCAATTTTTTGGCATGCCATACCCGTTGCACATCACACATTCCCATAGCAGTGACCCACTTAGAAAAGATGATGGTCCTCTGATATCCAATTGAATGGGAACCTCCCATTCCAATTTCCCCATCCATTATGGCTGCGAAGGCACCTAACCACCTAAAGATGACGATTCCTTAGTGGTGTGAAGCTGCAGTGTCTCAAACACTGGAGACAAGGATATAATACATAGTAAGTAGAGTCTATGACCACTGTTTTACAGTGCATGTAATCAGCATACACCTTTCCAGCTAGTCTACCTGAACCTGAGATTCTACCATCAACAAAGACCTATGGACAAGTATAGCCATCCTTCAGGATTCCCTGGTGAGCTCAGATTAAAATATTACAGTGAATCCCTATATACCAGGAAGTGACAACTGGGGCGAACATCCTTTACAACATGGGCCAATATGTAGGTAAATACTATTTACCGATTCTAAAATACCGAATTTTACCGATTCAATATTTCAGAATCGGTAAATGGTATGTAGGTATTGATTCGGTAAATTGTACCAAATCAGTAAAATTCGGTAATTACAGATTGGGTATTTATCGATTCGGTAATTCCCATTCATTCCTATGGGCCTGGAGGCCCATAGGAATGAATAGGAATTACCGATTCGATAAGTACCCAATCGGTAATAGGGGGAAGACTTACAAGGGTGGCAGGGTGTCACATTGACACCCTCTTGCACCCCTGAATAGTGCATGGGTGCACATGTGGCACACATACATGCCCTAAGGGCATGTATGTCTGCCACATGGCACTTTTGGAAAAGCACAAATTTGCTTTTTCAAAGGTTTTCGATATTTACCACCAACTTTTAGTTGGTGGTAAAAACCGAATCTTTAACTCAGAAATGCACTCACTTGAGTGCTCCCTACATTAAGGATTCTGTAATTTACAGAATCGGTATTTTAAGGAATCAGTAATTTGCCGATTCCTTAAATTACCGATTCGGTAAATTACTGAATCCTTAAATTTGGCCCCTACATCTCAAATGCCAAATATGAAGGTGGGTTTGTTGAAGCAGTAGCTTGTCGAGAGAATGGCAGTTGTCAACTCTTAATATTACTGTTAAGCCCATTAACATTTCAGGAAGGAGTACAGTGTTTATTTGAAGCTCAGACACCTAGGAGTGTCGTTGTTGAGAAGGATAACATAACCCAGAAACATCTCTTTCTTGACTAGAAAATCAACAAAAATTCCCCCCTCCATTTCCCCACCCCAGACTTCTTCCCAAGAAACATCAGTCGCTCAAAACTTACGTCGTCCACCTTGTTAACATGCACTAAACTGCTATCAGGGGGGCTATGTATTAAAAAGCTATCACTGAAGTGAAGGGCAGAACCCTGGCCACCATAAAAAGTAAACTCAGTCAACAAATGTGTTGCCCTTACTGGGTGTTGCCCACATCACCATCATTCCAGTGACCAGGTGCAGCCATGTATGCTCTGGCAGCCTCCCACACCCTCACATCTGGAGAGTGAGAGCAAGAAAAAAAAGGAAAGAGGGAGGCAGGGATTGAGGACACCATCCCATGTAGGAGTTCATATGGGGAGTCCATCTTCATTGCATGTGGTTTCAGGAGCGTATTCTCCACCCAAACCCATGCACTCTTGGGTGAGTTAAACTGTTCCTTGTCTTCAGAAATCACTCTACAACAGAAACAACAGGATATACTCTAGATTCACGACATGGAGCTTTTGCCTAACATTAGTGAAATATGTGTGCTGTTGCTGCTCCTTCTTTTTGAAGTTGGGAGAGACTAGCACCTTCGATGTGTTGTATTGGAGTTCTCCCTCAAGATGTGCAGCCTGTTAGGATGCTGTCTCTGTCTATATAGATCAAGATTTGGCTATGAGTGACCTTGGCAGGGCGCTGGGAGGGAGCCTGCCCATCAAAGTCCGATGGGGCCACTATATTTTGAAGCAAGGAGACAGTGCATCAGCAGGCATCAATGAAAGGTTTCACTTATCGAGGAATTTTTCTTGTTTAGGGCTTTCAACTCCTTCGGGCATTCCCACAGTCTATCAGTTGTTGTTATGAGATCTGCATGTGAAATTCTCCACCCTTTTCTTTACGATTTGGATCTTGTCTTCAGATGTGAACTTTTAGCCTTCGGTCTCTAACTTCTTTGGAACATTCGTACATTTTTCCTGCTTCAAGGGTTCCTAGGACTTACCCTTCACCATGTCATCTCTTTTCAAGTGTCTCTCAGGTTGTTTTCCAGAAGATCACCAGAGTGCTGTTGGGAGCAGCAGCGCCCGGCACAGATCTGGGCGGGTTAGGCGGGTAAGGGGGCTTAAAAATTTATAAAAATCACTGATGCCGCGTCTCTCCTCCGTGTTTCAGTCACCATCTCTCCCCTGAGACTTTTCCGATGACAGGAAGCACCTCCTGAACGAATCACAACGCTGTAATGCAGCGTTGTAATTGGCCTGAGCGCCGTGGTTTAGCGCTCAGCCAGGGAATGGGAGCCTGGGCTCCTCTGTCATTGGAGCAGCCCGCCCCGCCTTTAAACCTGCCACAGCAGCAGAACATAAAATGATAATAACCTTGAGTTATTATCATTTTATGTTTCCTTTCCTTCATCTAACTTCAATTCAGTGGGGTGAAGCTCCTCAGCCTTAGCGGACTAGCTGCTGCTGGTTGGGAGTCGAGATGATAGGCAGCACATCACCCACTCCCTGCCACCACTTGTCCAGTCACAGGGCAGAGAGAGTTTGCTGACATTTACTTTGAAACTTAAATCCAGTATGAGCCCCCGTGTCTGGACACCTGCTCTTCAGGCCCCAACTCAAGAGCTCTGGCTACAGTGACCCTAATGCTGCATAGAAAAGGTAGGGGGTGGGTGGAGTGGTTCAATTCTGAAGAGCTCCCCAATCCAGTGCCAAAGAGGACAGGAAAGGGCTCGGCAAAGCAAGGGAAATATAGCTCCTGCATGTTTCTGAGATGAAAAGGCACGTCCTCCCTGTTTGCCACAGAGTTTCAGTACACTTTGTGAAAAAGTGGACTTCTCACCTCATCAGCCACAGGGGCCTGCCCACCACCATTCTGTTGCTGCCTCCAAACTGTATGATATTGTTTCCCACCCTGTGTGCTCTGCTTTGTCGTAATTCTGATGAACGCTGGTGGGTCTGATGGAAAATTACTTTCTTCCAGGTGCATTGATTCTCCTCTTCGGTCCCAGTGGCTGCTTCTTTTCCTGATGTCCCTTTGTCCCCTTGGGCCGGTCACACCACGCACCGCGCACACTCCTCGTGAGTGAGCCCAGGCTGCCCCCCGTTCCCGCCAAGTGCCGCCTCTGCCCGCAGCTGTGATCCTGGTACACCTCTGCTGCTGATCTTGCCGCTGTGATCCTGGTACACCGCTGTTGCTGTTGCTGATCTTGCCCCGCTTGCGCTGCGATAGTATTCTCCCTGTGTACATTTGTTTAGTTGTCTGTATCTCTCCCTTTGCCCCGTGTTGTTTAATTTTTGCGTTTGTTGTACTCTCCCTCTGTTCTCCCCTTGTCGCACCCAGCCCCTGCCGCGCTTCCCGCCACCCCCCCGCTCCCCGCCGCTGCCCCCTGCGGCCCCGCCCCCTCACCCCTAGCGCCCTTCCCATTCGCCGCCCCGCTCCCGCCTCCCAGCTGCTCCTCCCTCGCTCCGCCCCCCCCACTCTCCACATATGGCAGAGTGGCAAACGCGCAGCGGGCGTGCCCTAAGCGCGCCGAAGGCGCGCCAAAGGTAAGCCCGTCTGTGCCTGGACCGCGCCCAGTGCCAGGACCCCTGGCCCTCGCCGAGGCAAGACGACCCGACAGACCTACGACGCCGCCGCCCTCAACGCACTCAACACCGGCCGGATCACTGGATGCTACCGAGCCACCCCGAGACGCACCCACGGACCCTTCGGCTGCCACTCCTGCAAGTTCTCCTGCAGCCGGACCTGCACCGCACCCACCGAGAAGAGCACCAGCAGCAACCACCTGAAGTGCATCCTGCTCAACACCTGCTCCGTCCACAGACACGCCGTAGAACTCTGGAACCTCCTCGACACCACAGCTCCAGATGTCGCATTCCTCACGGAAACCTGGATGAACGCCTCCTCAGCGCCATCGCCATCGCCATCCAGGACGGATACAAGATCACCCAGAGGGACCGCGTCAACCAGACCGGAGGAGGCATCGCCATCATCCACAGGAACACCATCCGCATCACGACCAACTTCGACGACACCCTCGCAGCCGCCGAACACCTGCACTTCCAGATTCACACCGACCCCAAGACCACCCTCAGAGGCACCCTCATCTACAGACCCCCGGGACCACGCACACAATTCAGCGAAGACATCGCCGACTTCATCAGCCCGCACGCCCTCCCCTCCGCTGACTACATCCTCCTCGGGGACCTCAACTTCCACCTGGAAAACAACGACGACCGCAACACCACCACCCTGCTGGACAACCTCACCAACCTCGGTCTCAAGCAGCTGGTGACCACCCCCACCCACTACGCCGGACACACACTCGACCCCGTCTTCTCATCCAGCAAGGACATCATCTTCAGCCACGCTACCGGACTCCACTGGACGGACCACAGCTGCGTCCACTTCAGTTTCAGAAAGAACACGATCCACCAGCAACAGGTGGCACCCAGAAGCTGGAACAAGATCACAGCCGACCAGCTTGCCGCATCCCTGAGCCAGGACCCCTCGCCAGCTCAACAAACCCCAGCTAGGCCGCCAACAACCTCACAAAGTGGATCAGCAACTGCGCAGACGACCTCGCCCCTCTGAGGACCCCGCCTTTTAGACCCGGCAGTAAGAAAGCACCATGGTTCACCGACGAACTCAAGAGCTCCAAGAAGAACTGCAGAGCCCTCGAGAGAGCCTGGCGCAGAGACCCAACACCAGACAACATGGCCACCCTCAAGATCGCCACTCGAGAACACCACCAACTGATCCATACCACCAAGAAAACCGCATTCAAGGAGCGACTGGACAACAACGCACACAACAGCAAGGAACTCTTCAACATCGTCAAGGAGCTCTCCAACCCCAACGCCGTAAACAACGACATCACCCCATCACAGGACCTCTGCAACTCCCTCGCCTCCTACTTCCACAACAAGATCGCAGACATACACAACAGCTTCACCACACAGCCAACGCACCCCACGACCGCTCCTGAACCCCCCACCATCACCCTCCGCGCCTGGACCCCGATCAACACCGAAGAAACCCGACTCACGATGAACTCCATCCACTCCGGATCTCCAGCCGACCCCTGCCCGCACCACGTCTTCAACAAGGCCGACGCTATCATCGCACCCCACCTGCGGGACATCATCAACACCTCCTTCGACACCGCTACCTTCCCAGAGAGCTGGAAGCACGCCAAACTCAGCGCTCTACTGAAGAAACCATCAGCGGACCCCACCGAACTCAAAAACTACCGCCCCATCTCGCTCCTCCCGTTTCCGGCCAAAGTCATCGAGAAGACCGTCAACAAGCAGCTGGCCGCCTTCCTCGAGACGAATGGATCCCTCGACCGCTTGCAGTCTGGCTTCCGGGCCAACCACAGCACCGAGACCGCCCTCATCGCAGCCACTGATGACATCCAAGCCCTACTCGACAACGGGGAACCAGCGGCCCTCATCCTCTTGGACCTCGCCGCGGCTTTCGACACGGTCTGCCACCGCACCCTAGTGCAGCGCCTCTGCAACGTCGGTATCCGAGGGAAGGCACTTGAATGGATCATCTCCTTCCTCGCCGGAAGGACACAGAGAGTCCGCCTCCCCCCGTTCAGATCAGAAGCCACCGAAGTCATCTGCGGCGTTCCTCAAGGCTCCTCGCTCAGCCCCACCCTCTTCAATGTCTACATGAGCCCCCTTGCGGCCATCGCACGCCAACACAACCTCAACATCATCTCCTACGCCGACGACACCCAGCTGATCCTCTCCCTCACCAACGACCCCGCCACCGCCAGAGCCAACCTACACGAAGGGATGACAGACGTAGCCAAGTGGATGATGAACAGCCGCCTGAAGCTGAACTCGGACAAGACGGAGGTCCTCATCCTGGGCTCCTCGCCCTCCGCCTGGGTCAACTCCTGGTGGCCCCCTGCCCTGGGCAGTGCACCCAAACCAACAGACCACGCACGCAACCTGGGCTTCATCCTGGACTCCGCCCTCTCCATGACCAGACAAGTCAACGCCGTCTCCTCGTCGTGCTTCAACATCCTGTGCATGTTACGTAAGATCTTCCGGTGGATCCCCACCGAGACCAGGAAGACGGTTACCCAGGCCCTCGTCACCAGTCGACTGGACTACGGCAACTCCCTCTACGCCGGAACCACTGCCAAACTCCAGAAGAGACTCCAGCGGATCCAGAACGCCTCAGCAGGACTCATCCTCGACATCCCCCGACACAGCCACATCTCCGGACACCTGAAAGACCTGCACTGGCTCCCGGTCAACAAGAGAAACACCTTCCGTCTCCTCACCCACGCACACAAAGCCCTGCACAACCAAGGCCCAGGGTACTTCAACAGCCGCCTCAACTTCTACACTCCCACACGCCAGCTTCGATCGACCAGCCACGCGCTCGCCGCCGTCCCCCGCATCCGAAGAGCCACCACAGGAGGAAGGTCCTTCTCCTACCTGGCCGCCAAGACTTGGAACTCCCTCCCGACCCACCTCCGCCTGACCCAAGGCGACCTCGCCTTCAGGAAGCAGCTCAAGACCTGGCTGTTCGAGCAGTAGCGGACCCCCCCCCCAAGCGCCTTGAGACCCTCCGGGTGAGTAGTGCGCTATATAAATGCTTTGATTGATTGATTGATTGATTGATGTATTAGGGGCTGACGCCCACCGGCAGCCATCCATGACATATGTTGGGAGCATGGTTTACACCCCGTTACCTGTTGTCCTAGCCCTCCCTCAACCTCACTACATAGTGATTTTACTCACCAGGGAGAGCATGAACAGCTGTGGAATCCCCAACATACCCTGTGGCCCATTAAAGGGATCTGGTATGGTGGTGGTATAAGACTGCCTGTTTCCTCAGTGCCTCACTATGCTTTTTCCCAAGAACACTGCCTCCAAGTCTGACAGTAGACCTGCTTTCCCCCTTAACCCTGTCACCTAAGCGTGTTCTTGCTCACCCTATCCTGGTCAGAGAGCTCCTCCCTTATCAGTGTCCCAGCAGTGCTCTACTGGCTCCAGTCTTTAATGCCTGAGCATTGTGGGCCTGTACCACTGATGTTCATCTATCATTGTTCAAGACCTCATCTTATTCCGGGCTCTGTGCATCTGAAGAAAACTGAGTAGTCCATTTAGGTCATGGAACTTCTTGTCACACGTCAGGCATGTGATGACACTGTCATTGATATGCGGGCAGCTCTGGCCATGCACAGTTCATGCTTACTTTCAGCCTCAGCAGTGCGGCTCTCCCCGGAGGTTTGGCAGGCTTTGTGAATGAGGCTATGCCATGCTGGACGGTTCAGTGTGAAGGCTTTCCCAGATATTTGTGTTGATCTCAAATGACTTCAGGGAGGCCTTCAGTGTGTCCACGAAACGCTTCTTTTGTCCTCCATGGGAGAGCTTTCCCAGAATTCTCTGAAGAAGAGCTATTTGGGGATGCGCTCATATGACATTCTGACACATGCCCAGGCCCATCTGGTCTGTGCTTTCATAAGCAATGTATGAACTAACAGCAGACTGGCACAGGAAAAGGCTTCAGAATCTGGCAATTTGTCCTGCCATCTGGTTCTTGGAAGCTTAAGCAAACCAAAGACATGGAAGTGATTGAGCCATCATGCATGACTCTGGTAGACAGTCCACGTCTTGTAGGCATACAGCAGAGTTGGAAGCACCTCTGTTTGGTATACCTTCAGCTTTATTTTCAGACTGATCCCTCAACTTTCCTAAACACTGGAGTGCAATCTGCCGAAGGCTGAGCTGGCTTTTATCAATTCTGCAGTTTACTTCAGCATTGATTGACACTGCTCGGCAAAGGGTTCTGCTAAGGTACGAGAAGCTGTCCACTGCCAGTAGACTCAGCCCATTTACAGTGATTGATGGTTCAGTGCATGGAACATGGAGAGCTGGCTGGCGCATTAACTCAGTCATCTTGATGTTGTTGGCAAGACTGAAGTTGCTGCATGCAGATGAAAACTTGTCCTTAGTGGCTTGCATTTCTTGCTCTGTACTTGCATTCCCTGAAACCAACCTTAAATATCTACAATATAACAGGTTGTGAAAGATCTGGGGTTTACGCCGGTGTCATAGGTTGCCGACACCCAGCTTGTGTTCTCCTTTTCCGGCACTTCCTCATTGGATCTGGCCAATTTCCAAAAAGGTAAGCAGGTGGTCGCGAAATGGATGGCTGCTAACTTATTGCAGCTGAACATGAACAAGTATGAAATCCTGTTCGTAGGCAAGGACAACCACGTCTGGGGTGACCGCTGGTGGCCCTCTTCCCTTGGGACTCCCCCTTGTCCCAAGTAGGTGGTCACACATCTAGGTGTCTGGGTTGATAGTGCCCTAACCTTTGAAAAACATGCAAAAACAGTGGCAGGCACCTGTTTTGAGCTTCTACGTGAGCTCAAACCCATTCTGGGCTTCTTTGATCCCCCCATTCATCAAGTCATTGTTCCAGGCTGGACTTTTGGAACATCCTATACCTAGCAGCAAACAAGGCTGTGGTTAGAAGACTTCAGATTGCTTCAAAATACAGTGGCAAGGTTGTGGTTTTCTCTCCCAAAGTACTGCTCCACTGCAGACACTATTTGCAAATTGCACTGGTGCCAGGTGAACAGGCATAGTCAGTTTAAGGCTTTATGTATAAAGGAAGTGACCCGATTAGGGCTACCCAGGTCACCCACGACCACCTCTCAGCCTTCCATACAAATGAAGAGTCGGTCAGACAGTAGAGAATACAAACCAAGTATGTTTATTCAGATACACTTGAGCAGAGTCCAGTCTGACCAGCCTCCTAGGATTGCTGCAGAGGCACTGACTACAGCAAGCATGGCGATACATTATGTACAATTCAGAACCAATAAAGACACACCCTGATTGGAAATTTCCATTTGCTAGCAGTTGAACAAAGAAGATACAGAAGGATGAGTTTAGATTCTGAGACCGGGCACATGCTATCTCGATGCCAAGGTCACTCTGCCTGTGCCCGCTGTCTAAGAGTGGGAGCAGGCCTATCTAGTGGAAATGGTATGCGCTAATAAGAACAGTGTATTCATTAGTACAGCAAGGCTCAACCTTGGTGAAACAAAAACGATTGTAGTTGCTTTCAGCAGAGGCAGGGAAGGAAATCAGTTTCAATAATAACTCAAAATGCAGCCAAACATAAAATTGTGCCACGAATGCTAACTTAAGGCACACAATACATAGACAATACAGCTAAAATGTTTTATTCCAACATGCACGGCGGATACGATCTTTCTTTAACAGGGGGCACCCATTTTGTCCAAATTGCTGATACCAAACCTCCTCTCATGGTCCTTGTGCTCAGCTGATCTTAACTTGGCCTATGTGTCACGTTTTAGAAGAGTAAGGGCGGGTGGCCGGTCTTTCCGTGTTAAAGCCTCTGCCCTTTGGAACGCTCTTCCTTTACCTTTAAGGAGCATTCAGAACCACTGGTCCTTTCGTAAATCTCTGAATACTAGGTTGTTCTCCATCTAAATACTTTGTGGGGTTGTTGTCCCTTTCCTCTGGGTCTCTCCTAACAGTAGGTTCACTTTCGAGACTAGCGCTTGGACGCCCCGTTGCTGAGGCAGCCATGCGCTTTACAAATTTTATAACATAACATAACAATCATCGGTGAAGAGGAAGTCTCATGGCACAGTTTCCTTCACCTTGGCAATGGCACGCAGTCACCTCAAACTGAAGAGTTTGCCATTAGTTCTGTATTTCAGGCCTACGTATTCAGTGCAGTGCTGGAAAGCATTGGTCAGATGGGCAGATAATATCATGCTGAACACCATGGGTGCTAGAACACACCCTTGCTTGACACCGTTGGTGACTGCTGGGAACGTTTCAATGTTTCACCATCATTCAGGACACAAGCCATTCATACCATCATGCAATTGCCGTACTATTAGTATGAATCTGTAAGGTCAGCCAAATTTTGACATAATCCTCCACAGTGCCTGGCGACTGACAGAGTCAAATGCTTCCATGCGGTCCAAAAACGTTGTGTAGGATTCACGATTCTACTCTTGACACTCCTCCTGTAGTTGACCGGCGGCGAAGAGCATGTCAATGTTTCCACGTCCCTTGCAGAAGCCACACTGTGTTTCTGGCGGTAAGCTCTGCGTAGGTTGAGTGATCAGGCGTTTCAGCAAAAATTGTATAAGAACTTTCCCGACTGTTGAGAGCAGCGAGATACCACTGTCAATCGTACCTAGTGTCGGCCTTGCTTTTATAGAGGTGTATTTTGCCTGTGCCTCTGTTTCTTTGGAATGGATCCTTGCTTCCAGAAGGAATGAGCAGCTCAGTGAGTTTCCTTAGCAGTACGGACCACCGACTTTGTAAACCTCTGCTGGTATTGCATCTTACCCTTGGGCTTTGTCCCTTGACAGCTGATTTATGGCTTTCCTCACATCATCCTCTTCTGGTGGAGCATCCATGGAGTCATTGACAGCAACCTGGGGCATCCTGTTGATGGCCTCATCATTGATGACTGGCAAGTGGTTAGGAACTGCTTCAAAATGTTAAGACTATCTCTGGAGGATATGCATTTTCTCTGTAAGGATAGTAGTGCCATCTGAACTCAGGAGGGGATATGTCGCAGAAGACTGTGGTCCATAGAGTGTGTTCAGGGTTTCATAAAACCGCTTGGAATAATTTTTGTCTGTATACTCCTGTATCTCACCTGCTTTGGCGCTTAGCCACGAGTCCTGCATTTTTGCGCAGTTTGCTTTATACATTCATACATTCATTGCCGCTGAGGATGGTTTGTTCTGATGGACAGGATGCAGGTGGTGCTTTTTAGCTAGTAGGGCCTGGAGTTCCACATCACTTTCGTAAAACCAGTCTTGATGCGTGCATGTGAAGGGACCTATTTACTTTAATGCAGCTGTGTGGACTGTGTTGCGAATTCGCTCCCAGTCTTTCTCTGCGTCATACTTAAGATTCTCTAGGTCTTTCACTAGATTTTCAGTGATGCAGCTGTTTTTAAGCTTGCCACATTGATCCTTTTGTGGGCCTTACATCCTTTTGGTCATCTCTTCGGCGTGGCACAGAGCTTCATTTGGGTACGGTGAGCCCATGATCTGTCCAACAGCCAGCGTCGCACAAAGCCTTTATCACCATGACATCCCATCTGTGCCTTCTCCAGATGATGACTTCAGGTGCGTTCCTTAGTCAGTAAGACTGGGGGGGGGGTGAACTTCAGATTTTCTGAATATCATCTGGCACAACATGTTAATCATTATATGAGAAGCAGTTCATTGAGGTGGGCGTACGGGCCAGTGGAAAGTGAAAGGAGTACAAATTATATGGGGTGCTCAAAACACAGTATTTTGTAAAATTACTATGCTTTAAGACCTTCAAAACAGAGACAATAGCGTCTGTATGTTTGTGTCTGAGTGAGTATTTCAAAATCCCAAGTGAAATCCGAAAGACACCTTACCATACCAGACTCAAAGCTCCTGTACCCAACTATGTACTAACTAATACATTTATTAGGGGGGTGTAACACCCCAAACACCCCCTCTGGAGCTACGCCCCTGGATGACATGGTCAGATGTCAGTGCTTGGAGCAGGCACAAAGTCCTATTGCCTGTAGGGAGATGGAAGATCATGTTGGTGATCAGACTGCTATGTACTGCACACAGGTTTTCAGCAGTTGCAGGCCATTGCTGTTACACTTGTCTACTCCATTTCTCCTGATGACTCCTTCCCAGGCTGCGGCATCGCATCTGTCTCTTGTGTTAAAATAACCAAGCCGACGATAGCAGGGTATCTAGTTGTTTGTAGATTTTCTCCTTCACATCCTTTGGATTGGGCATTGTGGGAGCGTATGCACTGATCAAAGTGGATTGTCTCTCATTTTGAAGTGGGAGCTGCATTCTCTTGAGTCGGTCAATGACACCCTTGGGGAGGCTGAAAAGTTTTCAAACAAGTACATTTTTGTTTGCATAGCCAACTCCAGATTCACGTCCTCAACACTCCTGCAGCCACTCAAGAAGAATGTATAGCCACCCCTGATTCTAACAGCTGTCCTTCATTTGCAGGGCGACTTTCGCTAAGGGCTGTAATGTCAGTGGCGTAGCATGTAAGCTCTCTGGCGACAAGAACTGATCTCCTCTCCGGTCTCTGGGCGAGGATGTTTTCCAGTAGTGTGCACACATTCCATGTGCCAATGGTGACCGGCGTCTCCCTATCCAGGAGTGTTCCACAAGCAGGGCGGAATAGGAATGGGCTGCTCCTGACACCAGGAGGGCTGATCCACTGTATCAACAGCTGTGTGGGCAAAAGCAGATCATTTGCTGTAAAGATCATTCAGGATTCTGCGAAACCATCAGAAAGCCTAGCGATCCATGGCTACAATCGTCATCAATCAAAGCTGTGTTTGACTTACAATTGCCATAGTAGGAAAAAAAACACTTGAATGGAATATTAGCAATGCTTTTTGTGGTTTTTTCATGCCTTATTGTCCAGACGATCACATTCTATTGACTGGTTCCTTATACCAGCTTCCTTCCACGTGCAAATTGACCTCTCAGGAGACAAATTTCTCCTAAAAGATTGTAAAAACCTAGTTATATTTTTCATTGTCTGCTAGTTATCAATCATGTAGGCTGTTATCACCAAGTGCTGTGCAACTCATGTTGAAGTGCCTCTAAATAACGAGTACTTATTGCATATTCATTTTTAGATCTTTCTATTAACAGATCTCACTTCAACACAACAAACAGCATGCATGATACAAAGAGAGGCTTCAAGTCTGCCCCCTTCAGCTTTTGGTTCTGTGGGTGAGTCACATTCAGGAATTAACACATTCAGTGGTCAGCCACCTTTCGGTATGAGCCCATTCCCTTTCTGATTGCTAACATCTTCTCCGTGCATACAAAGGAAACAATCCAGCCGCTGAATCGATTGCATACTTTCCCATCACCAATGCTCTTTTTGCCTCCCTGCCATACCCATACTTTCCTAAAATATTTAAATTTAGCTGGTGTTAGGGAAGCATGGTCTACCTAGTAGAAATATAATTGACAGGAAAGCTTAAAGACTTTGGTTACAACCTCCCATAACCTTCCATAGATGTTGTTTTGTTTGACTCTATCAGCCTGTTTAGTGGCCACAGTATAATTTCTCATTCAGAATTGTTTTCCCTAAACCAGTTTCGAGTGCCAATGCTGCACTTTGCCCACTGATTGCAAGAAAGTGACACTCTTTTTTTCCCTTACTAATTTTCCAATCTATGTCATGATATTTAAGAAAGCCTCATAAGCCTTTATTCCACCAGTACTAGACCTACTTTATGTTTTTCCTTTTCCTTGACTTATCCTTTTAGTTGTCATCTTTTCTGCTTTCAGACGCCGTTCTTTACTCTATTTTCCTAAATTCCAGCCCAGACACTCAGATTCTTGGATCCTACAGATGTTCTTTTCCATTGAGAGCTTTTCCATATATCAAATCAAATCAAATCAAATCACCTTTATTCGATTCAGATAGAGCATCATAAAAGTATACAATACAGTACGATAAAAAATTGCATCAAAAGTTAAAAGCGAGTGCAGTAAAAGACGGCGGTCTACATTGTCTAAAATGTAAGGATTTCAACAAAGGCTTAATAAAAATGATCCTTAAATTGGTATAAAAGTTACAGAAAAACAGTACATGGATGGTCGATTGATTAGACGTCTTGTCACAGGGACAACATGTTAATTGACGGGACCAAATATTAATATTAGGGAAGCTAATCAGACGGTGAAAAATATCTAGCCTGAAGCGCATCAGAACAAACCTGCGTCGAGCGCTAAAAACACTGGTTAAATACGGTTGGTTCTAGAAGCTGGTCAGGACTGTTTGGTCATGCTGTACAGTTGGCTTGACCAGTTCCAGCGTCAGACTCACTTCCTCTAGAATGTTTAGACATTCTCTCTTTAATAATTTCCTCATAATCCGCAATGTTTCAGGATTATCATAAGATTTGAGGTGGCTGATATCAGACATAAAATTCTCAATATATTTTAGCCATGAGATTTTCAAGGCATACTCAGAGCTACAGCAGTTCTGTACAATTGCACGGTTAAAACCCATATGGTCTGATGTCCCTAGTTTATGCCAGAGAAGAACTGGCTGTACCCTTATCAGATCTGCTAGATAAGTTGCTCCCAATTCCGTGTGACACACGAAATTAGAGCAGCTGATTGGGAGCCCAAGGAGATTTTTGAAAAACCCATTTTCTAACAGCTGTAATAAGTCCACGTTTACATGCCCCCACAACTCGGAAGCATACATCGCAATTGACCGACATTTGGCATTATAAATGTTCAACATTTCTTTAGGGTGTTTGCGGTACAATTTCCTGAAGAAGTTGCACAGGCCCATAATTGAACTACAAAACTGCATCCTTCTCGATGTTACTGCACTTCTCTAATTGCCATCCCCATCATATAAAATTCCCAAGTACGAAAAGGCGGGTGTTTGAGGTAAAATCGCATTTCCTATTAAAATATCACGCCCCTTAAATAACTTATATCAAAACTTGCCCTGCATTATTATTTGGGTCATGTTAGATCCCAGTGTGCTATGTTGCTATTCACTATTTGTGCTTCACTTGCAAGTGTTCACTTCCTAATCGACCCCATGTCGATAGAAATGTTAAGCCGGGTTCGCATACAAAGCCAAAGAACCTGCTTTACTACTTTGAAAGGTTACGAATAAACCAACTATCTTTCAGTCTTCCTTCAGGGCCCATGGTAACTCCTGAAATATTAGGAATTTTTTTTTTAAACCCTTTAAACGCATTTGCTGAACAGAGGCATATTTATTGTCCGCATACTAAAATAAGATCCGTAGTTATTAAAGAGGATTTTTCTCCGTTGCTTGGTTTACACTTGTCACTATAAAGGAAAACACTTGTCTGACCTATATTTCTTTATATGTGGCCTCCTATTGGCTCAAATGTTAACCTAGGCCCCAACCCAAATGTCAGACATGACTGATTATTCAAAAAATATATCCAATTTATTTATAGGTTTTTGTACATATAAAATACTTTTTCTCTATTTTTGGGTTTACAATGTATTTTATAGTTTTAGTATGCATCAATTCATTTATGGCAGATTGTAACCGATATAGTACTATTCAAATATAATGAAAAGATTTGTCATTAACAAAACATAAATGCACAGACAAAAAGTATCATTTTATCAATAGCATATGTTACAAAACAAATTTATCATACAGACGTCAATGATTTAATGCACAAAAAATGAGCCAATAACCCCATGCAAACTCATCTTACAATCACTCTCGTCAAACAATCACACATATCCTAAAATACATACACAAAAAATACCATTGCACACAGAAATCCTGTTATTGATATGGACATACACTCTTAGCCTTGTATTATGATTTGATACGTCTGAATTCCTTCCACTAATGTGTTGTCTTAGAACAGATTTCCCATAAGAGCAACTATGGTCAACACACGTTTCGGTGGGTAGACTTTACAACCAACTTCATCAGGACCAAATAGTTAACAGAGCAGAGTCTCATATAGTGGGCCTGGGTTATCTGTAAATTCAAAAAGAAGAAATCAATATCTCATATGCCTGGCAGGCGAATGTCCAAAACAAAAGACTGCATTAGATTGGCATAAGCCACTAAAAATAATTTTGTATACTTGCACCCAGTCCATTGATGTAGAATGACATAGGAGTCCAAAAAGTGCTCTACAATTACTTATGTTATATACATGATCTAGAACTGGGGTCATGCTGTATCACGCCACCGTCTGAGTTTTGAATAATTATCAGAGGCTGAACTGCAAAAGAATAGATCCTCCACCAAAAGTACAAGCAAAGAAATACCAGTTATTCCGAAACAAAGTGAGTATGATCTGGGAAAGTGCAAGGTGAGCATTAAAATTCAAGAAAGCAAAGAAGAGTATAATATTATTATATTGCACCTCAGAAAGAGAGGAAATCCTGTATGCTTCTCTGTCTCTATACCGGATGTATTATTAAGGAGACTGAGCAGGTGCTCATTGGAAGTAATCACCCCTCCTTGTCATGCAGTCGAAATTCACTATATGTACTACTCTTACCCAATTTGCCAACAGTCTGCAGAGAGTCAACCTCCATCTGTCACTCAGTTGTATCCCACTATTAGTCTGGGTATCGCAATGTATTTACATGGAGGACCCAAGAGGACATATATTGAACTAAATGAGATGGAAAGGAGTGATTATATAGATGTGTATGCATTCAACATATAATATATACCCAAGCTATACTGTGCGAGATGGTTCTCAAAGTATTTAAGGTGAAGAATCTAATCTTGCATCTCCTCTGTTTCCTTGTACTTCCTGCTAAGCCTCCAACTCACAAACAAGCAGCATGTCCGCAAAAAGTTGCCACAGACATCATACCACAATTCACTAAGTCGGCAACATCCAGGTTGTCTTAGTTGTTGATAGTGCTAATGCTTAATCTATAGCTCATAGTACCTTCCTGTGGTTTCAACAATCGGGCTTCCCTTTATTGTATGAGTCTCATCGATTATAGTTTGGGGTACAGTAAGGCTAATGATGAGCCACACTCCATATGGGTATGACTGCCTCCTATGTGTTTTATACCTGGGTGTCCTGTCTCTAAAGTGCCAAAAAGGGCAGTAAATCAGAATATGTGTAAAAATGGCCGCCGTACGGACCGATTGTATCGTATAGCGCCAATTGTAGGTCCCATCTACCATTTGTGTGGAAATGCTAACTGTGTGTCCATTAATCTTTTCTTTTTAGTCTTAGCGATAGGTTTGCCCAAAGATCTACGAAGTGAAACAAAAACCTCTTAAATAAAGGGGAAACCTTCAGACGTGTCTACAACAGCCCTCAATGTAAATAGCAAACTATACCCTCATTGTTACAACTGCTCTTCAAATACGGGCAACAAACTGCCTGTGCTTTACCCTATTTTCTCCCATTCTTTAATTGTAAGCTTGGCAGCCCATCTCACATTGCACAAATAACAGCAATTTGAATATAGCTGTGATTCCCCATTTATACAGTCCAGGACTGATCACAGATGGTTTACACCTGGTTAAACACCTCCAGTGGGTAGCGTGATGACGTATGTCACATATAGCGATGGTAGGCGCCATTTTTGAATGGTTTCTAATAAAAATAAATTGAACCCTGCATTCTTACACTATTGTACCTGTACTGCTTAGGGGGGTCTATATTTTCTGTCATGATACAAAGAAACAGATTGTTATGTGTTCCGAGGTCCACCATCTACGAAAGTTTGATTTGATATAAGAAAAGGCATACGTTTGATAGGCCTCAGATAAGTTCCCAATATGGGCCCCATATTGGAACTGACCTTTTTCCAATATATTTATTATAAGGAAAGTCATAAATTTTAGATGCCACAGATAATTTCCATACTGGAACGGATCTCTTTTCAATAGCGAAAATTCTAAAATACATGAAAATTCAAGCTAAGCAGCGTGATACAGCTCGTCACATGTATAAACATGGTACACACCATCTTGGAGTAGTTGCCAACTTCTACAGAAATATCCAACATTGAAATAATTCGAATGACGACAATTCTAAAATACATGAGCATTCACACTGAATAGCATGATACCGCCCATCACTTATTTGAGGATGGAAGGCGCCAACTTGGGGTGGTTTCTAACTGCTACAGAAGTGTCCCGCATTGAAATGATGTTGCCAACCCTGGCATTTTGCTACTGCATCTAGTACCTATGAGTACCAAGGTTACTCATCATGTCACTGTCCATTTAATTTCTTCGTTTAGTCCTCTCCAGACTGTGTCCAAAGTGAAAATCCAGAAAGATTCTCTTTCCTTCCAAATTTTCTCCTTGTCAGTTCCTGGTTTATGATTGACTCATTCAAAAGTGAGCCATTTCAAGCCCTCTTCTCTGTGTTTGAAATCTAAGCAGTGTTTAACTATCAGTGTCTGTAATTTCTGTGTTCTACTTGCTGATGTGTGCTCCGAGTATCTAATACAGAACTCTCGCCCAGTCTCTCCAATATATCTCAGCCCGCAGGGGCAAAGGATAAGATAGACAATATTGGAGCTTCTGCAATTGGTCAGATTTTTCAATTGCCCTGATTTCCCTCCATAATTCCATTGTAAGGTTGTAATAGCAGAACCGCATGAGTGACATTGGCCACATCTATGATTGCCTTTAACGGGGAGAGTCCATCTGTTGTTCTTTGTCCTTTGCTGGACTTTGATTGACTTCTGCTATGTACTAGTTTATCCTTAAGATTAGGATTCCTCCTATAGGCTACAGTCAGCTTTTGTAATTAACCCTTTATCATTGAGGATCCTCCAATTTTTGTTCAAAAGACTTTTTGTCACTAAAAACTACTAGACCTGTAGCACAAGTTGGCCTTAGAAGAACTACTACTTATGCTGCAGTTTCTAAAAAACATGTCAGGCACCATTTTCTTGATGAATCAATAATTTCTAGTCGTCCCATCTCTTGTGATTTTGACAACTTTTTATGCTGCTCAAACTTCCCCTTCATTAGGCATACGTGGTGTTTCTATATACGGTATGCATGCTTTGTAAATATATTTAACATTGACATGTAATTCGTGGAGCTGTTAAGAAAGGTTGGTTGGTTGACCTCCTGCTGCAGAGATCTGTATTTACCCTGCAAGTCAGAGATCCAAATCAGCTCCAACACATCAGCAGGTTTTCATCCGCAAGAGAGGAATAAAATAAGTACAAGTGAGTTAGCTAGAAGTTGTGCCTGCTCTATTTCATTAGCACTTAGTGGCTGTTTGTGAATGGCTAATCTTGCTAAAATATGTTCTTTCGGGTTCATTTGTTTTCCAATCACTGGATCTCCCCTGGTTGCAGATGGTGCTTAAGCCTCATCACACATCTTCATACAAAAGACTTCCAGGTTCTGATTAAATAATCTTTTTCTTTGAACATGCATGAGAGTGAAATACTCTCTGGCTTAAGCACATCATTTTAGCCTTACAGACCACTGTCAAGATATCGGTCATTAAAAGTCTTCTCCTGAGTTTATATATTTATTACTTTACTTCCACTATAAATTTAAAAATATCACCTCTCTCCAATTTACTGCTCTATATTTCAGCCTGTACCTCTTTCCAATATATCCTCTACCCCCCACTTATGCTACACCTAATTTTATTACTTTGTTCTCCAAAATAACCCTTTCTAGACCCTTCACTCCTATATTCTTCCTTTGACTCATCCCAAACCTCATTTTACTAACCCTTTGTAGACACTTCCCGCCTCTATCCCTCCTTTATTGTATTCAATCTAACTAACAGACTCACATGTCCACTGCTCCAATTATCACCTTACATTTCCTTATGCTAATCTAACTTGGGTCCCAGAGCAGCGTGCTAGTCGTCGAAAAGCGCTTTGGCGCCTTGTCAGGTGTAGTAAGTGCTATTTAACTAAAATTACAATTACAAATATTTCCTACCTGCTTGTGTAATTATGCATATTTTCATTTGCGAAATGCTGACATAACACAAACAATGCAGTTAATTTACAGTCATTTCTACATTTAGTTTATATAAGATGTGACTGTCTTCCCTTCTCAGAGACACAATCCACATTAGTGCACAGATACATATGTGCAGAGAAGCATAAACAAAAAATATACATTTACGTACACAAAAGAATTACTAGCCACACATGCAAAATACACTCACATACCTAGACTTGAACTTACAAGCCTTTATGCAGATAGGTGTCATCTGCACCTTGGGGATTATGGAAAAGCTTACTTTGAAATATAAAAAATTAAGGTCCTACTAAACTGCCCACAGTTCTCTGGTGCAGCCTCCGCCATCAGGAATTCACCATCATTTAGACTGTGATGCTGTAACACCTTCCCCAAATTTCTTAAATAGCTTAGAAGCACTTGTTTAAAATCCATGCAAATTAATTCACTTCTGTGAGAAGTTGGCCTGATATATAATGTTTCCAATTCTGAACCACTTTGTATCAGTCCAAACAACCCTTATGGTGTCTGGTTGTAAGTCAACCTTATTAGACAAGCTATCCTAGGGGTAGCATGGACTAAGCAGCCTTAAAGGCTTAACTTAAGAGGTCGTGTTAAGCGAGCTGTTTTACCACATACAGTCCTGTAATATCAAATGAAAGGACACCACACAAGTATATATTATAAAAATATATGTATTTATTACTAAAAACAATCCCCAGTATTCTTTATGAACAAAGGGGCACAAGCGTTAAATCAAAAGCACAGTATAACATACAAAGTTGCACAATTTTGGATGAGGCCAAGGGGCCACTCAAACCATATACTAAAAAAATGGTATAAGAGATACCAATCGATCAGTGGTTAGGCCTAGGGCCTAGGGAATCGCTGGGAGCAGTCGGGACAAGCAATGCTGAAGTCGGGAAAAGCCCGCGGGATTCGGGTGCAGTGCAGAAAGTGCACGCATGCATCAATGTTAACCAATGGTGCGTAAAAGTTACAAAGTTAGAGTTTAAGGACACTTCCGCTGAACCTAGAGGAACAAAACTTAAGACACAGACCCTAAAGGTGTGTACCAGTGTGGGAACACCAGCGTTGCAATGTTACCTCACCCACAGGAAGTGGGTGCACAGGGTCGAAGTTGAGTCGGGTTTCGTCACGCAGGTTCTTGGTGCTTGGAGCTGAAAGGGCTGCAGGCGAGGTGAAGGAGAAATGTCCGGTGGAGTCCAAGGGTGGACTCGAGTCGAAAAGTACCTGAAAGCAGAGGGGACGGAATCTGGGTCACTCAGCAGTGACCAGGGTGGAACCAGGACGGAACCAGGCAATGTCGGGCGCAATCAGGTGGTTGTCGAGGAGCTTCTCTCCGCTGTCACGTGGGCTCTGGGGCATCTACGAAGTCCAGGAGCGGGTCACAATCTGTCCCACGCAGGTTCTCGCCGTCGGCGCTGTCGGCTTCAAGATTGGAGCAAACAACACTTGGCAAAAGCAATCCACGCGGAACTGGAAGATTGCTTCTCACTCGGGTCAGAGTGGGGGCTCATTTTCAGGGGAGCTGGTGCAAATCTGGAGCAACCAGAATCACAAGTCGTATTTCAAGTTTCGTCGGCACAGGGGCCACAAGCCAGCTGGCAAGGGACTGGCCAACGCGGTGAGCCAAAAGAAGCAGAAGGGTCCCACGCAGCACTCGTCGAGTGTAGGGGGGCTGAACTTCGGTGCAAGAGTGGCTCAGGGTTGAGGCTTCTCAAACCCCGTTGTACAGCTTCGAGGGTCACTCGTGGGCTGCACGGTCAGCGTCTCGTGGTCTTTCCAAGATGGCGTGCCCCATGCTTCCGGTCACCTCCACGGGTCTCAGCTCTGCAGGGACTGTGGATCGGGCTGTTAGAAGGCAGGCAAGCTTGATCTCGTCGATCTCTGTCGCTCGAGTTTCGGCGGGAACTGCAACAAAGTAGACGTCGAGGGCTGGATGGTGCCTGTACAGGGTGGTCACTCCTTGACCACAAGGGAGATTCTTCAGCCTTCTACATTGAGTAGGATGTCGAAGGGTCCAGAGTTTCGTTTCTTATGTTTCATCAGGATAATCTGAAGTGCATTGGCACTGCTCCCACTCTTATTCGAATCTGGGGGGCTGGATTACCTGCTAGGTCCCCTCCTATGGGTGGGACCCAGGAAGTGGGAGGATACACCCCCTTCCTTTGATCCTGGCCGCGCTGGGACGGGGGCTGGAGTGCCCCAGAACCGGTTTGGCCGGATTATGCAAGGGGCAGCCTTGTGCTCCCCAGGCAGTGTCTGGTTTCTTTCAAACCTCCCTGCTACAATCCACTATCTCCTGTCTGGGGGGTTGTAACACCGCCCTGCAACAGGAAACCCTTTGTCCAGGCCCCTTGGGCTGAATTTCGGTCAGCTTCAGGGGGTCAGACTCGTGTCTGTGGCAGAAGCATCCATTTTGTGGATCTGAGGCCCTTTTAGAAATTAACCGCATTTATGCAAAGTAACATGTCTTACCCCTCTAGAGGGGTGGAATGCTATCCCCGTCGCCAGAACTGGCGAGGGGATAGTATTCCAAATCGTATGACACCTTACACGACATGTTTTGTTAAAGCCAAACCAGAGTTGCTATATAACCGCGAGGATTATAATGCACTTAAGAGTATATGGTATGGCATTATCCTGAAACAGCTTAGGGATTTGTTCCCGACGGCTGAAGACAGGCTCAGCTCCTGCTAGAGCTCCATCTCACATTAAACCACGCACTCTGCCTCCAGGATTGCTAAGGCCTGCCATAGGAGTGGCTCACAGGTTTATATGTGTCCAGAAATAGGTTTAGATATAGGTATAGTATATCTAAGCAAGGGGTGATTACACCACCTTGCCCCAGCTGAGTGATCAGCCAGTTGTGTCAATTTAAGAACCAGCCAGGGGTGGCAAAAGATATGCTGCAGCCCCTGGTAGGCCTTGGTGGCACCTATGCCCTGGGCACCTATAGTGCATGGTACAGGGGCTGACAAGGAGACCATTTCCAATTGTGGTATGTACCTATAGCACATGTATCAATAATTTAGAGAGAGAACAGCAGGCTGGGGGTCTGATTAGCAGGCCCACAGCCTCAGTAGTCTAAAACCAGTGAAGCAAAAAGCAAAAATTTGGGGTGACCATAGGATAGCAGACCCTACTCTCCTACACAACCTCCCCCCAAACGCAGGGACATTAAACTAACCTTGACCAGATAAGTCTTCATGTTCTCAGTGGAAGTACCTGGAAAGACCATCTGCATTACCATGGTCAGTCCCTGGGCGGTGCTCCACTGTAAAGTCCATCCCCTGTAGGGAAATGGACCACCTGAGCAGTTTGGGATTTTCACCCTTCATCTGATTGAGCTACAAGAGGGGCTTATGGTCTGTCTGAACTAGGAAGTGAGTTCCAAACAAGTAGGACCTCAACTTCTTCAGGGGCCAAACCACAGCAAAGGCCTCCCTCTCAATGGCTGACCAACGTTTCTCCCTGGGGGTCAGCATTCTGCTAATGAAAGCAATGGGCTGGTCTTGACCATCTTGATTAAGTTGTGAGAGCACAGCTCCCACCCCCAACTCAGAAGCATCTGTTTGTACAATGAACTGTTTGGAGTAGTCAGGACTCTTCAGGATAGGTGCAGAGCACATGGCCTTCTTCAGTTCATCAAATGCCTTCTGACAGCTAACTGTCCACTGAACCTTTTTTGGCATCTTCTTGGATATCAAGTCATTTAATGGTGTCACAATGGACCCATAGTTTTTCACAAACTTTATGTAATACCCAGTCAGCAGGCCCAAGAAGGCTCTGACTTGTGTCTGGGTAACTGGAGGAGCCCAGTCCTGTATGGTCTGGATTTTGCTCTCCAGTGGTTGAACCTGACCTCCACCTACTAGGTGGCCCAGGTACACAACCTTACTCTGCCCTATCTGGCACTTTGTAGCCTTGATAGTCAGGCCTGCCTTTTGCAGGGCCTCCAGAACCTTCTTCAGGTGGATCAGGTGATCCTCCCAGGTGGAGCTAAAGACAGCAATATCATCTAGATATGCTGCACAAAAGTCATCCAACCCAGCAAGGACTTGATTCACCAACCTTTGGAAGGTGGCAGGTGCATTCTTCAAACCAAAGGGCATCACCACAAACTGATAATGCCCACTGGGGGTAGAGAATGCTGTCTTGGCTTTTGACTCCTCAGCTAGTCTGATTTGCCAGTAGCCAGCTGTCAAATCAAATGTGCTCAGAAACTTGGCAGAAGCCAATCTGTCAATGAGCTCATCTGCTCTTGGAATGGGATGTGCATCTGTCCTAGTGACAGCATTGAGACCTCTGCAGTCCACACAAAACCTCATTTCTCTCTTTCCATCTTGGGTATGAGGTTTTGGCACAAGGACTACTGGGCTGGCCCATGGGCTCTCTGATGGCTCAATCACTCCAAGCTCCAACATCTTTTGCACCTCAGCCTTGATACAATCCCTGACATGGTCAGGTTGCCTGTAGATCTTATTCTTGACAGGCAGACTGTCACCAGTGTCCACCTCATGGGTGCACCAGTTCGTCTGGCTGGGTGTGAGTGAAAACAAGTGTCTGTGGGCTTGCAAAACTTGTCTGCAGTCCATCTGCTGCTGGTCAGTGAGGCTGCCTGCCAAGGCTACTCCATCAACTGAACCATCATCAGGGTTCTGAGAAAGCAGGTCTGGGAGAGGGTCACTCTCTTCCTCCTGTTCCCCATCTGTGGCCATGAGCAAGCTCATGTCCTCCCTGTCCACAAATGCTTTCAAACGATTCACATGGAGCACCCTGTGGGGGCTCCTAGGGGTTCCAAAGTCAACCAGGTAGGTGACTTCTCCCTTCTTTTCAATGATAGGGTAGGGTCCAGTCCATTTGTCCTGGAGTGCTGCTGGGGCCACTGGCTCCAACACCCACACCTTCTGCCCTGGCTGGAACTCAACCAGAACAGCCTTTTGGTCATGCCAAGCTTTCTGTAATTCTTGGCTGGCCTCCAGGTTTTTGGATGCTCTTTCCATATACTCAGCCATCCTGGAGCGGAGACCAAGTACATAGTCCACTACATCTAGCTTAGGCTTTTTGAGAGGTAACTCCCATCCTTCCTTTACCAAACATAGTGGACCCCTCACAGGGTGGCCAAACAAAAGTTCAAAAGGGCTGTAGCCAACCCCCTTCTGTGGAACCTCTCTGTAAGCAAAGAGCAAGCAGGGTAAAAGGATGTCCCATTTCCGCCTAAGCTTCTCTGGTAAACCTTTTATCATTCCCTTGAGGGTCTTGTTGAATCTCTCCACAAGCCCATTGCACTGTGGGTGATAGGGTGTGGTAAACTTGTAGTTTACTCCACATTCCTTCCACATTGCTTTTAGATAACTAGACATGAAGTTAGTACCTCTGTCTGATAATACCTCCTTTGGAAAGCCCACTCTTGAGAAAACTGCAATGAGGGCTTTTGCCACCACAGGTGCTGTGGTGGTCCTCAGGGGAATAGCCTCTGGATACCTGGTGGCATGATCCACTACCACCAGTATAAATCTGTTCCCAGATGATGTTTGAGGATCCATGGGACCCACAATATCTATTCCAACTCTTTCAAAGGGTACCCCCACCACAGGTAGTGGTATGAGGGGGGCCTTTGTTGTGCCACCTGACTTACCACTGGCTTGGCAAGTGACACAGGAGCGACAGAACTCCTTGACATTTTCTGACATGTGAGGCCAGTGAAAGTGTGAAACAAGCCTGTCCCACGTTTTGTTCTGGCCTAAGTGTCCTGCAAGGGGAATATCATGGGCCAAGGTAAGAAGGAAGCCCCTAAACTTCTGAGGTATGACCAACCTCCTGGCTGTACCAGGCTTGGGGTCTCTAGCCTCTGAGTAAAGGAGTCCATCATCCCAATACACAGTATGGGTACCTTGGGCATCCCCAGCAGCCTCAGCAGCAGCTTGCTGTCTGAGGGGTTCAAGTGAAGGGCAATCTAATTGAGCCTGCCTCAGGTCTGCCCTTGAGGGTCCCCCTGTCCCCAGAAACTCAACCTGGTCAGGTTCAAGTTCCTCAGAGACAGTCTCCTCTTGGACTGCAGAATCAGTTTCCTGTGAAACCTGATCCTCAACCTGGGGTAAGGGGAAAGGCTCAGCCTTTCCTCTCTTACTTCTTCTCTTGGGTTGTGGTTGGTCTATTGTTTCCAGATCCACCACTGGTTCAGGAAGGCACTTCTTAGCCTGAGACCTTGTCACTGCAAGGACATGAGCTGAAATCCCTAGCATTTCTGCATGAGTCCTGTACTCCACTTCTGACCAAACTGAGCTTTCAAGATCATTGCCTAACAGACAGTCTACTGGGAGGTCTGCACTCACAACAACTTTCTTTAGGCCATTTACCCCTCCCCAGGAGAAGTTCACAACTGCCACACTATGGGAAGTAGTGGAGTTGCTTGCATTGGTCACTAGGTAACTTTCACCTAGTACAATCTGTCCAGGGTCCACAAAGTCAGGTGTCACCATTGTGACACTGGCACATGTGTCCCTGTAGGCCTGAGCCAGTTTCTCATTGATTAAAGGCGTCTGCCTATATTTGCCCAGGTTACTGGGACTCACTGTAGTGGACAAAGCTAAGTCCACATCATATAGGAGAACTGCCTGAGTAGGGATTCTGACTAGGCCAGATCCTACTTCAGTACCCAGGGTTAACCCTACTACACCCTTTGGCTGTGTTCCACCACTGCTTACTGAACTAGGGGGTGCAGGTGCTTTAGGAGCTGCAGTGGTGGGGACTGGATTTGTCTTGGTGCATTCACTGCCCCAGTGTGAAACTGATTTGCAGTTATTACACCAAGGCTTCTTTGGGCCATTATTCTTCTTTTCTTGTTTCCATTCTGGGAACCACCCTCCTTATTACTATTTTGGGGGCCTGAAGACTTCTGGTCCTTTTCTTTATCTTTCTGATTTCCACCCTTCTGGTCTGTTTTCTTCTGGTCACCACCTTGGTTCTGGGGTTTCTGCTTAATCCTTGTTCTGACCCATTTGTCTGCCTTCTTTCCCAATTCTTGGGGAGAGGTCAAATCAGATTCAATAAGGTATTGATGCAACAGCTGGTTTGTACAGTTATTAAGGATCTGTTCACTCATGATAAGATTGTACAATCCTGTATAGTCTGAAACTTTACTTCCCTGCAACCAACCCTCCAGAGCCTTAGTGGCACAATCTACAAAATCAGTCCAGTCTTGAGTCTGTGCTTTTTGGGTGTCTCTGAACAACAACCTGTATTGATCAGTGGTTAGGCCAAACCCTTCAATAAGAGCACTCTTCAAGACAGAGTAGTTTTTGGCATCCTCAGGTCTAACTGTGAGGAGCCTGTCCCTCCCTTTCTCTGAAAAGGAGTACCATAAAATTGCAGGCCACTGATCCTGAGGAACCTGCTGTACCATGCAGGCCCTCTCAAGAGCAGTCATCCATTTGTGGATTTCATCCCCTTCCTTGTAGGGGGCCACAATTCTTGTCAGGTTTCTATTATCATAGCTCCTGTCTTTTTCTCTAGGAATGTTGCTGCCACCAGTGACATCTAAGCCACACAATTTCTGCTCTCTTGCCAAGGCAGTCTAGCTTGGGCCAGGGCTACCTCCTCCCTCTCTATTTGGAGTTTGACAGCTCTCATCCTGGCCTTATGCTCTATCTTTTGTGAGGCAGTCATGCCTCTCTGAGATTCTCTTGAGGCACTAGAAATACGAGAGTCCCCTGATGGAGATCTCACTCTTCTGTTGCCTGGGAGCATGCTCTGGTGGGATCTGGGGAGGTGCTGGCCCTCTCCATTTCCCAGTAGGTTTAAGTTGGCCTGGTTAAGCCTGGCAACTACAACCTGGTTAATCCCTTGATCCTGATCTTCAGGGTCCTCTACCTCTGAATCCTCCTCCTCTTCTACCTCCTCTTCTTCCTCCTCTGGGGTGGTCTCAGTGGCTGTGGGGTCCACTCCCTCTCCTGATTCTAAGGGAACTGCATTTGCCTTTTCCAAGTCATCCTGCTCTAGAATGGCTATCAGGGAAGGACTGGTGGGACTTCTGCCCCTTTTTAACCCTCTTGAGATGCACAAGGCAACCAAGTCTTTGTGGGTTAGTTTGTCATAGCTGAAAGTTGCCTGGGTAAGGTCAACTGTCACAGGAACAGACCCTGAGGCTTTTCCTGTGTCAGACATGACTCTAGTGTGGTGTAAGTGATGCACCTACCTACACTAAGTGTTTCCCTACTGTACCTTGCTAGTGAGTTGTAGTCAGGGTGTGCTAATCCCTTTAATCTACAACTACTAAGTTCAGTAGAACTTAAATATGTTAAGCTTTTGATTTATATGTACCTAGAGGTACTTGATGTGATCTTTCAATTTGATAAAAAGATTGCAATGGTAAAACAAACAGCAAGCTCAAATCCGCACCGCTGCTCACCAATGTGAGAAGTTGGCCTGATATATAATGTTTCCAATTCTGGAACCACTTTGTATCAGTCCAAAAAACCCTTATGGTGTCTGGTTGTAAGTCAACCTTATTAGACAAGCTATCCTAGGGGTAGCATGGACTAAGCAGCCTTAAAGGCTTAACTTAAGAGGTCGTGTTAAGCGAGCTGTTTTACCACATACAGTCCTGTAATATCAAATGAAAGGACACCACACAAGTATATATTATAAAAATATATGTATTTATTACTAAAAACAATCCCCAGTATTCTTTATGAACAAAGGGGCACAAGCGTTAAATCAAAAGCACAGTATAACATACAAAGTTGCACAATTTTGGATGAGGCCAAGGGGCCACTCAAACCATATACTAAAAAAATGGTATAAGAGATACCAATCGATCAGTGGTTAGGCCTAGGGCCTAGGGAATCGCTGGGAGCAGTCGGGACAAGCAATGCTGAAGTCGGGAAAAGCCCGCGGGATTCGGGTGCAGTGCAGAAAGTGCACGCATGCATCAATGTTAACCAATGGTGCGTAAAAGTTACAAAGTTAGAGTTTAAGGACACTTCCGCTGAACCTAGAGGAACAAAACTTAAGACACAGACCCTAAAGGTGTGTACCAGTGTGGGAACACCGGCGTTGCAATGTTACCTCACCCACAGGAAGTGGGTGCACAGGGTCGAAGTTTAGTCGGGTTTCGTCACGCAGGTTCTTGGTGCTTGGAGCTGAAAGGGCTGCAGGCGAGGTGAAGGAGAAATGTCCGGTGGAGTCCAAGGGTGGACTCGAGTCGAAAAGTACCTGAAAGCAGAGGGGACAGAATCTGGGTCACTCAGCAGTGACCAGGGTGGAACCAGGACGGAACCAGGCAATGTCGGGCGCAATCAGGTGGTTGTCGAGGAGCTTCTCTCCGCTGTCATGTGGGCTCTGGGGCATCTACGAAGTCCAGGAGCGGGTCACAATCTGTCCCACGCAGGTTCTCGCTGTCGGCTTCAAGATTGGAGCAAACAACACTTGGCAAAAGCAATCCACGCGGAACTGGAAGATTGCTTCTCACTCGGACCAGGAGGGTCAGAGTGGGGGCTCCTTTTCAGGGGAGCTGGTGCAAATCTCGAGCAACCAGAATCACAAGTCGTATTTCAAGTTTCGTCGGCACAGGGGCCACAAGCCAGCTGGCAAGGGACTGGCCAACGCGGTGAGCCAAAAGAAGCAGAAGGGTCCCACGCAGCACTCGTCGAGTGTAGGGGGGCTGAACTTCGGTGCAAGAGTGGCTCAGGGTTGGGGCTTCTCAAACCCCATTGTACAGCTTCGAGGGTCACTCATGGGCTGCACGGTCAGCGTCTCGTGGTCTTTCCCAGATGGCGTGCCCCACGCTTCCGGTCGCCTCCACGGGTCTCAGCTCTGCAGGGACTGTGGATCGGGCTGTTAGAAGGCAGGCAAGCTTGATCTCGTTGATCTCTGTCGCTCGAGTTCCGGCGGGAACTGCAACAAAGTAGACGTCGAGGGCTGGATGGTGCCTGTTTGCACAGGGTGGTCACTCCTTGACCACAAGGGAAATTCTTCAGCCTTCTACATTGAGTAGGATGTCGAAGGGTCCAGAGTTTCGTTTCTTATGTTTCATCAGGATAATCTGAAGTGCATTGGCACTGCTCCCACTCTTATTCGAATCTGGGGGGCTGGATTACCTGCTAGGTCCCCTCCTATGGGTGGGACCCAGGAAGTGGGTGGATACACCCCCTTCCTTTGATCCTGGCCGCACTGGGACGGGGGCTGGAGTGCCCCAGAACCGGTTTGGCCGGATTATGCGAGGGGCAGCCTTGTGCTCCCCAGGCAGTGTCTGGTTTCTTTCAAACCTCCCTGCTACAATCCACTATCTCCTGTCTGGGGGGTTGTAACACCGCCCTGCGACAGGAAACCCTTTGTCCAGGCCCCTTGGGCTGAGTTTCGGTCAGCTTCAGGGGGTCAGACTCGTGTCAGTGGCAGAAGCATCCATTTTGTGGATCTGAGGCCCTTTTAGAAATTAACCGCATTTAAGCAAAGTAACATGTCTTACCCCTCTAGAGGGGTGGAATGCTATCCCCGTCGCCAGAACTGGCGAGGGGATAGTATTTCAAATCGTATGACACCTTACACAACATGTTTTGATAAAGCCAAACCAGAGTTGCTATATAACTGCGAGGATTATAATGCCCTTAAGAGTATATGGTATGGCATTATCCTGAAACAGCTTAGGGATTTGTTCCCGACGGCTGCAGACAGGCTCAGCTCCTGCTAGAGCTCCATCTCACATTAAACCACGCACTCTGCCTCCAGGATTGCTAAGGCCTGCCATAGGAGTGGCTCACAGGTTTATATGTGTCCAGATATAGGTTTAGATATAGGTATACTATATCTAAGCAAGGGGTGATTACACCACCTTGCCCCAGCTGAGTGATCAGCCAGTTGTGTCAATTTAAGAACCAGCCAGGGGTGGCAAAAGATATGCTGCAGCCCCTGGTAGGCCTTGGTGGCACCTATGCCCTGGGCACCTATAGTGCATGGTACAGGGGCTAACAAGGAGACCATTTCCAATTGTGGTATGTACCTATAGCACATGTATCAATAATTTAGAGAGAGAACAGCAGGCTGGGGGTCTGATTAGCAGGCCCACAGCCTCAGTAGTCTAAAACCAGTGAAGCAAAAAGCAAAAATTTGGGGTGACCATAGGATAGCAGACCCTACTCTCCTACAACTTCACTGACCTCCAGCTCACCCTCTTCCTAACACGGTCCCTTTTAACACTCTCCCAGTCTACCTCGAACCTTACTCCTCAAGTAATCCTTAGCATTTTGCTTTTTGAGCCCCATCACTTATAGTTCCCCCATTGGTTGACATCCCAATTTATTATCTCTCCACCTAGGTCTGTCTTTACACCCATTCCCCTTGAGCTCCATAGACTTATCCTCCCACATGTTCATCTCTCTTTTTCTTTGCATCTGACTTTAAAACTGACCTGTCTCCACCTAAACTTTTAAATCCTATCTGCTTGAGGCCACCATTTTTTAATAATTTCATAATCTATTTATTTCTCTTATATTTCTCATACTTTCCTACACCCTAAAATTCTGCCTCCCTTGTTTCTTCTCTCTTATTCCCCTGGGGCATTTAATCTGATGTTTTTCTTTTATGATGTTTTCATCCTTCACTACACCACGTTGATTCTGTTTTTTATCAGCTGTCATCTGGGCTTTAAAGGGGGAAAATAAGTGCAGGTACTCATTAAAATGAGCTAGGGGTGTGGTAAGTGAGCAGGGCTATGGGCAAGACAAGATGATACTTAATCACTTCTATAATAGTTGCATCACATACCAAAGAAAATGAGAAATGTGTTTATATAAACAAAACAGGTTAACTCATTACTGAAAAGCCAAATGCGATGATATGTGGACTTTTTCTTGTTTTGTAATAGTTGCACCTTCTTCACCCCTTCGCTGCTAGGCCTCCGCGCCCACCCCTCGTGTTAAGCCTTTTTCTGGCTAATTGGGGTAGTTTGCGCTTAGGCCCCTGTAGCTTTTTAGTCCACATAAGGTATCCACATCAAATTTGTGACATTTTCTTCCAACATCCTGAGGATTCTAAAGGTACTCAGGGTTTGTGGATTCCCTTGGAGGAGACTGAGAAATTAGCCAAAATACAGCTAAGTTTTGTTTTTTGGGGAAAAAATGCTGCAGAAGAAAGTGTATGTTTTTTCCCTGCAAATGGTATCACCAAAGGGTTTACGGTACTAAAATCACCATCTTTCCAGTTTTTAGGAACTGGCAGACTTTTGTCAGAAAACCATCATTTTCTACACAGTTTTGCCATTTTACTGGGACATAGCCTATTTTTGGTATTTTGTGTGCATTCAACCCTCTTCCAGTTAGTGGCAGAAATGGGTATGAAACCAATAATGGATCCCAGAAAACTATATATTTCTGAAAAGTAGACAATATTTTGAATTGAGCAAGGGGTAATTTGTGTAGATCCTTCAGAGTTTTCCTATATAAACTAACAGTTGAAATAAAAGAATATTGAAATTGAGTTGAAAAACCAGCTATTTGTGCCAATGTTTTCACCTGTAACTTCTTCTAAATAAGGCAGATTATTTAAAGCAATAAAACGTTATGTCCGCTGGGCCCTTCTGGTTGTGGTGATATATAGGACTTGCAGGTTCCCTAAGAATCCGAGGTACCCAGAGCCAATAACTGAGCTGTGTCTTGCAATGGTTTTTCCTTGTGTACCAGGTATATAGCAATTCATTTAGTAAAATATAAAGAGTGAAAAATAGGTATCAAGGACACCTATGTATTTCTGAATTGGGAACAAAATATAGAGTTTAGAAGCAGTAGTTATTTGTACATCTCCCAAATTGTGGGTACCCATACTAGCTTGTGAATTAGAGGACTTTTTTTTATTGAATTTTCAATTTTATAAACAGCACAACAATTAACAATTCATTGCAATTTGATGAATCATAATACCATTTTTACATACAACATTTAATTTAAGGATATTTGGGAAGAAGAAAAGAGAAAAAGAGAAAAAAAATACCAAAAGCTACAGATTATGTAGATGTTTTGTTACAGATGGTTAGATAAATAAGTAACTAAGCTACAGAGATAAGTCTAAGCGATATGTAAGCGCCATTCTCTCACTGCAGCCTAGGGCCTATTTTGGGCCTGGGATTCCCTCCAGTTGTATAAGGGTACCCATATACGTCTGCCAAGAGATTTCCCTTTCTTGCCTTTTCTATCATAAATTCCCTTCTCAAGGTTAAATACAAAGAGGAGCCGTGCCAACCATAGATTAAATGTAGGGGCAGCTTGATCTAGCCAAGCTGAGGCAACACAGATTCATAGAACTGCCATGGCAAGAAAGAGAAAGCGGAGAAACATGGTATGTCCCTGGGTATTATCAACCCCAAGAAGAATTAAAGGTGAAGTTAACTTAACCCTAAGTCCCAAAGTGGACTCAAAAAAGGTTGTAGTTGAGATTTTTAACGTGTCTAATCAGGGGCAGGTTGAAAATATATGGTCTAGATCAGTCTGTGAAGAATCGCAATGTGGACACCTAGTTCCCCACTGCCCCCCCACTGTAGAATTTTTACCAGAGTGTAGTACATGGAAAACACTGTTTTATAATGTTGGGCCTGAAGCCCAGCAGAGCATAGTACTGTCTGCCCCAGCTCCAAGGACTGGAAAACATTATCCGGGTCAGTGCCCAACCTACCTTCCCATTTTTTGGCATGTTTTTCTAGATCATCCAGTTTAAGTGCCATAAGTTTGCTATAGATTACTTTAATAGTACAACCGTCCCTGCTTTTTATTACTTCTATGGCTTTCACTCTACCGAACCCGTTGGGTCCGCCCATCTTTTTACTCAGGTAGATTCTAAGCTGAAAATATTTGAAAAAGTGCCCAGTCCCGATACCAAATTTATCCTGGATATTCTTAAACTGATAAATTTCATCGGTACCTAATAAATCCCTGACTTTCGTAAGGCCGCATCCCGCCCATTGCGCCTTAGTTTGGCCTGAAAAGATTTCTGGCAGCGTAGGATTACCATGCAATTGTGTATAGTAGTTCATCCTCCCTAGACCAGTCGTTTTTTAAAAAGTGGTCCAGATTTTAAAGGCAGCCAGCAGAGTTCTAAATTTAGTTTGCTTGAAATAGCTAGGCTCTCTGAATTTCATAATGCAGTTTTTGGCATCTTCCCCTACCAATAGCCTATATACGTGTGGGATCTTATCTTCCATACTAGAATTTTCAGATCTGCCACCTAGTAGTCCAATCATATATTGGAAAGCTGCGGCCCAATAATAAAGTTTGAAATCCGGTACCGCCCAGCCTCCCCTCAATTGGGGTATAGTCATAAAGCGTAGGGCCCTCTTAGTTTTACCATGAGCCCAGACAAATCTATTGACCAGATTATCCAGTGCGGTACACCACCTCTTCTCAAATTCCAAAGGTATTGTCCTAAACAAGTACAATATCTATGGTAAAAATAAAATTTTCATCACATTGCAGCGGCCAACCAATGACATATGCAGATTTTGAAATTTATCAAAATCTAAGTTGGCCTTCCGGATAATGGGACCAATATTATTGGCCACTAGATTATTCAAGTCTGGAGTAATAGTAATCCTAAAATATGTCGCTGAGTCTGTCATCCTCGAATCGGAGCGACTTATCTCCCCATTCACGACAATTTGGGTCTTCTGTTTGTTTAGGGCATATCCGGAGATTGAGCCAAAAGCTAAGGCTATTTCCACAACTGCTGCTATCGCTGCTACAGGATTAGGAGTAACTAAAGCGCCGTCGTCAGCGTATGCTAGAACTTTTGTAGCTGCCCCGTGGTAGATAACGGGCTCGATCTCGCAATATGCCTCCAGCTGCCGAATTAGGGGATCAATATATATGGCGAATAGTAGGGTGAGCAGGGGAAGCCCTGCCTGGTACCCCGCATGATTGTAAAAGACGGAGTATACTTCCCATTAACTCTGAGACAAGCTGTTGGTACGCTATACATGGTACGGATAGCTTTTATGAACCCTTGCCCAATTAGACGACATTTTCAAAATTACTTATTTTTCACACAGGCAAAAATACATAAAAAGTAAATTTGGTAATAACACTTGTTCTGCAATTCTGTTTTTCCCTCAGTCTACGAATAAAAACAGTACCTCACTTGTGTGGGTAGGTCTAGTGCCCATGACAGGAAACAGACCAGAACGCAATGTGGGCACATCCATGTTCCAAGCAAACTGACCCTTTTTACACAATGTACCTAGCTGTGGATATTAGGCCCTAGCTCAGTTGGCACCTAGGGGAACCTAGCAAGCCTGTACATTTTCGAAAACTAGTCACCCAGGGGAATCCAGAATGGGGTGACAAGTGTGGCTCTCACCAGGTTCCGCAAACTAGAATCTCTTGCAAATCTCAAACTTTGTTAAAGAACACATTTTCCTCGCAATTCTGTGATGGAAAGTTCTGGAATCTGCAGGGAGCCACAAACTTACACCCACCCAGCATTTCCCTAAGTATTCCAATAAAAAATGGTACCTCACTTGTGTGGGTAGGTCTAGTACCCACAACAGGAAACACTCCGAAACATACTGTGGACACTTCAAAATTGCCAATCACAATCTCTGGTTTTGCGAGGGAGTCACCTGCATTTTTCATCCAGGACTCTGCGGCCATCTAGGCAAACCTACCAAACCCAAACATTTCTGAAACACCCAGTGGAATCCAGGGAAGTATGGCTTGCATGGATTTCCCAAAACACACAAGATGATGGGCGGAATGTTGCACAATGGCAAAACATTCACCCCCAGTCACAGATCTGGGTTTAATCTATCGTTATTTTGCTCACCAAGCCACCCCAGTTCAGACATGGCCATATGCAAATCAATGTTGACCCTGTGCCTCATGGGAACAGTCCAGCCCGAACTGCCAAGCCATGTCTTCCCTGGACTGGCAGTTCGGGCTGGACTGTTCCCATGAGGGACAGGGTCAGACTGATTTGCATATGGCCATGTCTGAACTGGGGTGGTGAAGTGAGCTAAAGAATGGTGATGGATTAAACCCAGATCAGTTGACTGGGGTGAGTGTTTGATTTGCTCAAATGCTCCGTCCATCATCCCCTTTTGTATCGCTTTGTTCGCCCTAAGTTGGCAGGGTATGCTCAGACGTGGGTCCCTTGCTCACTTCACCACTTGATTCAAGCTAGCCTAGCTGATGGCGGCTGACATGCCGGAAACCAGTCCCATGATGCTAGTTATCGGTCCAGGGAAGACATGGCTTTGGCAGTTCGGGCTGGACTGTTCCCATGAGGCACAGGGTCAGACTGATTTGCATATGGCCATGTCTGAACTGGGGTGGCGGAGTGAGCTAAAGAATGGTGATGGATTAAACCCAGATCAGTTGACTGGGGGTGAGTGTTTGATTTGTTCAAACACTCCGTCCATCATCCCCTTTTGTGTTGCTTTGTTCACCCTAAGTTGGCAGGGTATGCTAGGAAGTGAGTCCCTTGCTCACTTCGCCACTGGATTCAAGCTAGCCTGGCTGATGACAGCCTACATGCCAGAAACCGGTCCCAGGATGCTTGTTTACGGTCCAGGGAAGACATGGCTTTGGCAGTTCGTGCTGAACTGTTCCCATGAGGCACAGGGTCAGACTAATTTGCATATGGCCATATCTGAACTGGGGTGGCGGAGTGAGCTAAAGAATGGTGATGGATTAAACCCAGATCAGTTGAATGGGGGTGAGTGTTTGATTTGCTCAAACGCTCTGTCCATCATCCCCTTTTGTATCGCTTTGCATGGATTTCCCAACATTTTCCTACCCAGAATACCCTGCAAACCTCAAATTAGACTAAAATACATCATATTTTCCTCACATTTCTGTGTGAGAAATGTGTGGTATAACTGGACTGACATAAATTTCCTACCTCCCAACGTTCCCCTAGGTCTCCCGATAAAAATGGTACCTCACTTGTGTGGGTGGGCTAAGTATCCGCAACATGGAAGGGCCCAAAACATATTGTGGAGACATCAAACTTTTCTATCACAAAATTACCTGCTTTTGCAAGGGGGTCACCTGCGTTGTTGGTCCTGGGCATGGCAGCCATCTAGGAAAACAACCACATCCAGACAGTTCTGAAAACTAGACACCTGGGGGAGTCCAGGAAGGTGTGGCTTGTGTGGATCTCCCAATGTTTTCCTACCCAGAATCCCCTGCAAATCTCAAATTTAGGTAAAACAAAAATCACATTCATCTCACATTTGTGTGTGGCATACATATTTACCACCCAACATTCCCCTCGTTCTTCCAATAAAAATGATACTTCACTTGTGTGGGTGTCCACTACAGAGCTAGCCTAACATGTATATAAATAAATATAGCGCTTAGAGCTTGCTGTGCTAGCCCCTCAATCTCAACTTTTTTGGCACTTCTTAGAGGCAGGCTTTTGGCCCACCAACACAATTGATGTATCATTTTACTCGGGAGACTGAGGGGAACGCTGGGTGGCAGAAAAGTTGTGATGGTGCAATAATATTCCCCAGTTCCCGAGGCTGTTTTGGACCGAAGGAAACCTCTCTGAAGCCCGTACCAGAGGGATTTCCTGTGTCATGTGAGCGGACGGTCTGGAGCCGCCCAACGCACATGAGCACTGTAGCGTCAGACGGCACCCGGCGTCCGACGCACCAAATGGGTTTATGTCATATTGTTAATTGCTGTTGTTTGGCACAATAGTATATATTTTTGATCATGTGAGTAGTCAGAAAATTAAAGTACCCCCACTTCGAACCAAAACTCTTATGGCACCATCAAATTAACCATATCATCATGACCCTCCCAAGAAGAGACCTCCTGTCTCTTCCATCGATCTATCCATTCATCCTTTCATCCTACCATTTACCTGCTGATCTCCACTATTTAACCCTTACATTTTGTCATCTATTCAGTCTTTCATCCATTATTCATTTTTTCACCATTCCGTCTGTTCACCCTTCCATCTCCAAACCTATCCACCCATTTCCAAATCTATCCATCCTTTCACTCATCCATCTCTTTAGTCACCCTTTCACTTATCCATCAAACCTTTTGCTAATCCAACCATCAACCCTTTTACTCATCTCCATCCACCATTTCTCTGCATCCATCCACCCTTTCATCCATCCTCTCTCCATTTCATTCATCTATCCATTCTTTCACTTATCCACCCATCCGCCCTTTTATCCATTCATCCATCCATCCTCTCTTTCACTCATCAATCTATTCTTTCTCTCATCCACACTTTCATTGATTCATCCATCCATCTACAGTTCCACCATTTCCCTTTCTCATCCATCCAGTCTTTCACTCTCACACCCGTCTTTCCTTTTACTCTTGAACCCTTGTCGTCGAGCAGACATTCACACACAAAGCACCACGCATTTTCTTTAAAATACTACCTGAGAGTGTCTTGGGGGCAGATGTATCAAAATACCTATTTGCGATTCTCAAATAGCGATTTTTTGAGAATTGCTATTTGAGAATTGCAAAATGGTATGTATATAAAAAATCATAATTTTTTTGCGATTTCTTAAAATTCCTTCATTTCGATTAGCAAATTGCTAATCGCAATTAAGGAATCATTTCCCATTCATTTCTATGGGCCAGGAGGCCTATAGGAATGAATGTGAAGTTATTCTCAATTTGCGATTCGCAATTTGAGAATCGCAAATTGAGAATAATTTCAAGGGTGCAAGGGTATCATAAGGACACCCTGATGCACCCCTGAAATGTACATGTGTGCGCATATGGTGCACATACATGTCCTAAGGGCATGTATGTGCACCATATGGCCCTTTCACAAATGCCAAAAAATTGCATTTGTGAAAGAAATTGCAAATTACCACCAACTTGAAGTTGATGGTAATTTGCGATTTCTTAAGGAGAAACCGCAATAATTGAATGCTTGATGCATAGCATTTAAGGAATCGCAATTTGCGATTCCTTAACTGCTTACGCAAAATTAAGGAATCGCAAATGTTGCGATTCCTTAATTTTGCTATGCAATTTCCTTCATACATACCGTTTAGCGAATTTTTAGTCACAAACGCTGCTTTTTTGCGAATCGCAGCGTTTGCGACAAAAAAATTGCTTTGATACGTCTGCCCCTTGATTCTCTATCTTTCTCACGCTTTTCCCGGACTAAAAAACAGGCCTACACATGCAGACAAACGCACAGACATAAGCAGGCACCTAAAATACTCAGGTATGATTAAAGCCATTTTCAACTCTTTACCTACCATGGCTTTCTTAATTGGCGCTGTCAGGCGACTGCCTTGAATCCTATGTTTGCACAAATGCACATAATAGTGTGAATGTGATTGACAGCACAGGCCCTGAATAAACTCTGCTCTGTCAAACACAGCATGGTGGTGAGCAGCCTGACATTATGCAAATGTGCCCTGCAGGCTAGCTCAGCTGGTGCTCAAATCAGGTCTACAGAAAGGGTGCCTTGGCTGCCAGAGTCAGGTTCCACTCGTGATCACCAGCACTCGCAGCCAGTGAACCTACCCTTCGATGAGTACCGGTACTCTCCTCGGCAGTAGAGACGTGCCGGTACTCAGAGTGATGAAACTAAGAAGTGACGGTATTCGGCACTGGTGAGTACCGGTCCAGTTAAACCTCTGGTTGTAATGTTCTTCTTTTTGAGTTTCTGCCGTCGTGATAACTTTTTGGTTGTTTGTCAGGGGTTAACCCAACTCCCCTGTTGTTAACTTTGTACAGACGCTGACTACTCCATTTAAGTTGCACTTTATGAAAAGAAGAAATGAAACAAATTAAATAAGCACACATTCATACACGCATGCTCTTTCCAGTACTAATTAAAATAGGCAAACTATTGTTCCACTTATTACAGAAACAAAGTAATACGGGAATAGGCTTTGGCAAAGCTAGCAGATCTGGCTTTCTTTTGTTAGCACAAAGCCAGACCTTTTGGATTTGCCAGTGCCTGTTTGTAGTTTGTTGCCAAAACTTAAGAGCTCCAGTGCCACTTTTCCTTTAGAGGTATAAAAAAGCTGTTTAAGAGACTCTGTGATGTGCTTGGTTGCTCAGTAAAAGCTCCGGTAGGATGAATTGCCTCAAAGTGTATTAATCTGTATAGTGTGTTACAAATGGAAGATTTTACATTAACTATGCCTTGTCTGCCACTATATTCTCAGACTGAGGACCTTAGTTGGTCTATAGTGCCACGTGGCAGTTCATTCATCAGTTTTGTTAAATTGGTATTTCTATGAATGCTGATCTATCGACTTGTTGCACCTCTGTTATGGCATGGAAAAAGTATTGATAAAAACGTGCACTGTTGGCTGATGCAGGAAGGAGTGACTCTTTTGAGCGATCCATGCAGGAAGCTGATAGTATCTTCGAGCAGTCACTTCATCTGGAGCAGAAGGGAGATTGCGTTACGGCTTTGTCTCTTTGTAACGAAGCTATATGTAAGTAACTTCAATGACTGATATGATTGCTTGTGGTTGATTACAATAATCTGTCATAATCTACCCAATTGACAAATTGAAGGGAATCGTTTGTAAATATTATTGTTTGTTTGGGAGCGCAATACCAATTTACTATGCATGAGAAATCTAACAAAAATCGGTAATTTCTTTTAATTCTGATATATGTGTCTCAGTTTTTAATGGGGGCCACTCCAGCTAAACACAGTGCTTTGTTTTATTTTAATACAGCTTGAACAATGTGCCCGTAATTTGTTTGTTTTGGCCAAAGTTGATAAATGTATTGTCAGTCCATTTTACAAAGGATCATCCTACCTAGGTGAACCACTGCAGCCGACCGAAGGGTAACAACTCTTTTCACATCATCTCTTGGAACATAGCTGGTTTGGCAACTCAGTTTATGGATCCGGGGTGGCTGGCTTTCATCAAGAAAATAAAACATTATGGGCCAGATGTAGGTAATGAAGATTTACCGATTCTAAAATACCGAATATTACCGATTCGGTATTTTAGATTCGGTAAATGAGATGTAGGTATTTATTCGGTAAGTATTACCGAATCGGTAAGGTTCGGTAATTACCGAATTGGTATTTACCGATTCATTCATTCCTATGGGCCTGGAGGCCCATAGGAATGAATGTGAATTACCAAATCGGTAAATACAGATTCGGTATTTACTGAATCATTACCTACATAGCAAATGGCTCAATACCGGTCGGTAAGCCTGAAATTTACCGAATTTCGGGTTTACCGACCAGTAATGAGCCACCTACATCGGGCCCTATCTCTTTTCAAAAGACATAGACTATTGACAAAACTTACTTTTTGGAGGGCTTCAAGCTTTTTAACATCCCTGCATCTCCCTCAAGGGCGGGTCATTCAAAAGGGGGTCTTGCAGTCTATCAGCTAGATTCATGAAAGACCCGTTTTGCGAGTCTATAATAGCGATTCATAAGGAATCGCTATTACAGACTCGCAAAACAGGATTCATGTAGGAATCGCAATATTTATTGCGATTCCCACGGATTCCTTATTTGCGATTAGCTAATTGCTAATCGCAAATAAGGAATAACTCCCCATTCATTCCTATGGGCATAGGAATGAATGGGGAGTTATTCCTTATTTGCGATTAGCAATTAGCTAATCACAAATAAGATTGCGATTTCAAGGGTGCCAGGGTATCCAAAGGACACCCTGTAGCACCCCATAAATGTAAATTTACACAGGTGTTGCGCACACACATGTCCAAAGGACATGTGTGTGTGTAACATGCAATTGAGAAAAATGCACTAAAGTGTTTTTTTCTATTTTTTCGCTATTTACCACGAAGTCGGACTTCGTGGTAAATAGCGACCAAAAATTGCGAATTCGCAATGTAGAAATGGTTAATGAATTGCATTTAAGGAATCTCAAATAAAGATTCCTTAAATGCATTTCCTCGCAAATGTGCGAAATCACTAATAGCGAATTTTGCATTTGGGATGATGAATCCCAAATGCAAAAATTGCACTCGCAAAGGGCCAGATTCTCAGAATCTGGCCCTTTGCAAGCGCAATTTTCTTTCATGAATCTAGCTGTATGTGTCTCTTAGTTTACAAGGTGATTTTGGGGTATTGAACACGGATAGTCCGTGCCTCCAGGCGTTATCCTTCTCCTCAGGGTCCAACGGCCTAACGCTTTTGAATTTTTATAATGCCACCTCCCTTCTCCCCGAGGTGTGTAACGTCACTCACTTGTGCTCATTTGTAACGAATGGTATGACTCTGCCTCGCAAGCCTGGTAACATAGTTCTGGTAGGGGACTTTAACACACACCTATGTGCAGCTGTAAGGCGGGAGGGCTCAGGGGCTAGTGAGTAGATGGTGTGAATTTTGTTCAAGGCAGGCAGGGGGAGAAGTAAAATGCTTTGGTTTGTGAGCAGGACCTGCAATTAACAATAGGGAAATTGACCCCGTCTAGGCGTTACCTCATTCCAACTGTTAAGGGTACGGGCAAGAAATCTTCGATTATTGATTTTATTTTACTCTCTACCCCCAGTATTACCTGCTCTCAGAGTTTTCAATAACAGCCAGCAGTTACCGTGATGATAATCCCCTGTGTATCAGAGGCATTCGGCCCTCTTTTGAAGTAAAAAGACAGATCACAGGAGGAGGGGTTTTAGGTGCTATAGATGGAGGGAGACACCTTATATGGGGGCACATCTCTCCAGAGTTTCTCTGCAGGTCCCTATTGGAGACGTGCCAGAAGGAATTTCAGATCTGTCAGAACGCGAAGGTAGAGACAGATGAGTCAATCATCTGTGCCTTTGAACTAATTTCAGACACTGTCCCTAAACTATTGATTGTCCCATCCATGGAGCTCAGAGGGAGATTGGGTTTAGATGGTTTAACTCAGAATGCTCGCTCACTGCTAGGAGGCTGAAACTAGCTCCTCACGCCTCCCCGAGGAATGCTGCGTTAGTTAAAATGTGTAGAAAGCAGTACAAACTAGCGCTTAGTAATCGCAGGGCAGCCCTGAAAGGAAGTAGCGTGGGGCAACCTCGTGGAAGCAACAACCTATAGGTGCAGTGCCAAGTTCTGGAGCATTATAAATAGTCTCATCTTGGGAGAAGAGGCTGCTAATGTCCTAGAGGCACGTATCACAGACAACGATTAGGTCTGTCACTTTGAGGTCATGTTCAAGGGAGACCTGGACCTGTCGCCCTTACTTAATCTTGGCGGCACTCACAAAGAACTAGTAGTACTGGAAGAAGAAGTAAGGTGTTGTATTATTGGTCTGTCACACAATAAGGCCCCAGGCCCCGATGAAATCCCACCTGATCTTTATTTGTTGGATGTGGCACTTTGGGCCCCAGTACTTACTTTTGTAATCAATCCAGCCGCTAGGCTCCGCACCCCGTCATCATGAGCTACTTCCATCATTGTCCCACTTTTCAGAAAGGGTGATAGGGATAGCACTGTGTGCTAAAGACCCATTTCCCTGTTAGATTTGGTGGTAAAAGTTGTTGGCAGGATATTACTGGATAGGTTATCGACCTGGGCTACAGACAACAACATCCTGTTGGATGCTCAATATGGGTTCCGCCATGGCCGTTTGAACCTATTTCTTATAACCAGTAAATATACAGTTGCACGTAGGGGTACCTTGTCCTTGGCTTTTTTGGAACTGTCTTCCGCATTCGATTGTGTAAACAGGGGCAAATGATGGCAGATCCATTTAGCCTTAGGGGTAGACAGTGAGTTGGTCTCCTTCCCATTCGACCTTCACCGGGACACCAAGGCAGTAGTGCAATATTCTTTGAGCCTGAGCGTATCCCGTTCTTTCCTCGTTAGGGGTGGTGTCTGCCAAGGCTGTATACTGGCACCGTTTCTCTTCAATCTCTTTATTAACAATCTGGAGTAAATCCTCCTGGAGACTGAGACTGATTATCCCCGTATCGGACAGCGAGGTCTCCCGATTTTGCTATACGCAGACAAGGCCGTCCTGATGTCTAGGACAGAGAGGGGTCTACAAACCATTTTATCTACTCTGGCCCAGGGAGACCTGGACCTAAAAGTTAACAACTCCAAATCATATATCATACAACTGGGGACACAGCCTAATAGATCTTACACCTTCAAGGTAGGGCCTACTTCGATTTCTAAAACACCTGCCTTTTCCTTCCTGGGGGTAATCCTAGATGATAAATTGAACTGGGGCCCACAACTTACCCGTAAGAGAAATGTCCTTAACAGGGAATCTGCTGAAGTCTTTAATTTTGCTGTGAAACTGGATAAAAGACAGATGGGGGCTCTTCTGGAGCTCTACAGAGCACAGTGTTTGTCAAAAGTACTCTATGGAAGCGAAGTTTGGGGCTATACCAAAGTAAAGGACGTCCAAATATCAGAAACAAAATTCATGAGACACCTGCCGTCAGTTCCTCAGGGTATCCCCTCTTTTATTGCCCATGAAGAGCTAGGAATGCCCTATATCACAGACCAGATAGACTTTCCCCTGCTGTCACTTTGGTTAAAAACATGGGTTAAGGCGGGGGACTCGCTAAATAAGGAAATCCTTACAGATTGCCTGGCCCTGGAACAAGTACTACGGATACCATGGCTGAATTATATTAAAAGTAACCTAATGCATCTGGGTAGAGGAGACCTCTTCTCCAACCCCAAGGAAATCTGAAAAGTCTATATACCCTTTCTGAAGAAGGCTTTTCGCACGCACCAGACCATATTAAGGGAGGAAAGGGAGCTCATGAAGCCAAGTGTCGACCAGGTTTCGGTTTGATCTGTTTTATTTACTTCTCACTTATTCAAGGGGCTCAAACAGAGGGCAATCTTTCCTGCCATGCGGCTGTGATGGAACATCTCTGCAGGAAAGGCCACATTTTAACATGTTTTGTCCATTTTATGATACCCCGAGAAAAACATATCTAATTCCTATAATGAAAAATGCCAACTTTAAACAAGTTCATCCTGCATTTATATTTCACCAGATGCTGACGGATAATACTGTAGTTTATGTTTTAAGTTTTCTAAAATCTGCTATTAAACTTAGGGCGAGTTGTGATTAGCTGGGCCTCCCCTTATTACTATTTGTGCTTTTATGCACTTGTGTAGCTAACAGGTTGTGGATCTAGCTTTTGACTTTTATGTACTGTTTTTATCAGATTTATCTTAATATAATTGGTGTTCGGCTCCTTAGATGTAATTTGTACATTTAAGATGAATTATGAATTTGTACAGGTTTGTTCCTGAGATTGTAGTCACTGTACTACACCATTTTTATAATGGATTTTCTATTGTACTTTTATGGTTTTATGTAACATGAAACCAAATAAAGAAATTTGATTGATTGATTGGTTTAGATAATGCTTATAGGTTACATTAATATACTACTTTTTGTGCAGACTTATTAGTGTATCATCTCTTAGAGCAGACAATTAATATTACTTACACATTAGGCAAGAAGATAATTGAAATACAATAACTAGGTAAGAAAATAATACATTAACTACTTGGCACAGACGTACCTCTTTGGTCTTGTGGGCCTTTCTCAGATTCTCTGACATGGTAGGTGCTAAATGTTGGCTAGGTTTGAGATGCCTTCATGCTCGGTCATTCCTCCGGGGCATTAAACATTTCTTTTCTATTCTTTTTTTATTGTAATAATTGTTTGCCAGATTGTGTTGGTCTTGTCTAGCTAACCATGAATTTGCATATTTCGATTTCTCAGGCAGGCTGTGGATGAATCCAGTTGCGTTAATACTTATGATATAAGTATCTGGCCTGCTGGTGATCGCAGAGCTTTTTTTCTCTTCCTGCTACTGCAACTCCAGCTTCTTCAGGGTTTTTCGAATGAAGGAGACGAGGAAATAACTTATGTTAGGTGTAGTCTGTCCTTCCATCTTGTTATTGTAGTCAAGCATTTGTATAGTCTGGAGCTTCACGTCACCCGCTATGAAGGCGAGAACAACACTATCCTCAAAAGACTTCTGGCTCTCGTAATCGCTGCATGAACAGATTGGGTAGACGTGGGTAAAATATGTGTCTAAAATATGAAATGTGAGCTTGTGCAACTCCTAAAACTCAGTGACCACAAGTTCCTTCTACATTTTCGTAGTAATATGTATTGAATCATTCATTTAATCAGGCTTCAACTGGAATATACAACAGGATAAAGCTTGGCCACAAACAGAGGTGGCTAGGTATTCAACAGATGCATGATCCCCTTGATTGAAGACTGATAGGCACAGAGGTGGATCTGGCAAAACGGATTTCCTATGTTTGCATACTCCATCTGTGTCCTGGCTTTGGTCTTAGTTAATGAATACACGTATCTGTGAGAAAATATTCTGGTTAGATTAAATCATGGCTGGCTGTCTTTGATTCATAGGGGCAGGATTCAAGCTGTATTTTCAGTATACGTATTGACGAAATACGCCTTAAACATATCTTGAATATATATTGTGACCGGTTGCATGTAAGGAAGTAGTAATTCATTATATTTTGTCTCATTCACTTGATTAAAATCAAGAATGAAATTGACAGCACCCTGAAACTCAAATCATGTGTTCATTCTAATTTCAAGTTTACATGTGGTAGAGAAACGAAATAGGTAACAATACATTTTCCGGTGTCCATGAATAAACCCAGACTGACTGTATAGCTCTATTTGAAACCCAGTCACCTCTTATTTGCCTTCCCTTCTTCCAGATCTCTATTCTTGAGAGGTTGAGAAACGGGTATACTTTGCAATAGACCAGTCCTCAATGATGGGCCATGTAATGGTTAGATGAGGGACCGCACTCTTTTCAGTACCTTGAGCCAATCTAGTTTGTTCCTGTTTGTTCACTGTTTTTCAGTTCCTACCTCTGATACATCTAATCTGGTCACTAGCCTGACAGTTTACTCTGCGGTTAGGTCGAGACTTAGGTACCAATCAATCAATCAATCCACTTTATTCAATTAATTAAAATCATAAAAGTACATAATACATTTATACAAAATAGACAAATCCCCAATTAAAACATTTGCACTATGTTCATAAAATGTTATCCTATATCCATAAAAATACCTAAATAATTCAGAATTAAAAGCCATACTATAATAAACAGAAAAAGTATACAATAGTTGATCTGACACATCTTTTTTGCTTGTTTCGTACAGCGGCAACACGAAAGCTAGACATGGCAAAAATATCCCCAGGGTTACTCAGCGTTTGAAGATAGAGTATGGCAGGTCTGACTTGCAGGAAACCCTTACCAGACAATACAGGGATTAAAAACTTCCTACGGATGACATTAAAAAAAGTCGCAGAAATCATAAATCATAAAGTACAGAGTATCTTGTGCAGAATAATTGTCACATTGGCAGCGGACTACATCCTCAGGTTTACACCACCCAGGGAAATCGCCCAGTGTGAAGTGGACCTGATTAAAATGGAACCTGGTCAAGAGCCAGCGATGGAAGGCCTTATTCACCAATTTCAAATAGGGTTCAATTAACAGGGCAGTTTTAGTTAAAAAATGAGCCCTAACTAAGGGCTTCTTCATCTCCTGTTCTTCTCGTTCCAACATCAATAAATTCCTAAAATTCATTTTGACCCACTTCACATCTTCCTTATAGATTCTGTCTGGTGTTTCAAACAGTTCGAGTTGCTCCAATTTAAATAGCATGTGCTTAACATAAAACAGCCACTTAATTTTACTAGCGCTATTCAGTTTGACACAATCCCGTAGGATTTGATGATTCAGAGTCAATTCTGCATTAAGCCAGGTTTTAAGCCAACACAATAACGGGGCAGTACTCAAGATATCCTTAACATAGTCCTGCCCTAATTCCTGGTGTATGGAAAAAGTTGGGGTTGATTGGGGTACAGACAGGAGATTACGCAATAATTTATTTTCAACTGTCTGCAACCCCACCTGCTGTTTAAATCCCCATATACATGAACCATAGGCCGCAATGGCAAGGCACTTTGAGCTATATACCTTAAGAATGGCTTCTACCGGCCTAGCCCCCAGGCACTGGGCAAACCCTAACAAAGATGATGTAGATCTAATAACTGCATTTTTTAAAATGTTCTCTTGGGGGGCTCATGAGCCTCTCTCATCAAATAATAACCCTAGATATGTAAAAGAAGACACCCTAGTCACTTCCACCCCATTACAGTAAAAGGACTCACTTTTCCTATAGCTTTTCCCAGTAGTCATTTTATGAGACTTCCCAGTGTTAACAATCAGATCCAATGACCGCATGTAGGCACCAAATGCTTCCAATAACCTCTGAAGGCCTACCGCTGTCGATACTAAAAGTACGGCATCATCCGCGTATAGGAGAACCGGAACAAGACATTCTCCTACATGCGGCATGTCCTGACTCGCCTCTGCTAGAGATTTATCCAGAGCGTTAAATAAAGTGTAAAAAGCAACGGTGCCAATATTAAGCCCTTGACGGACGCCCCTCTCTGATTTAAAAGACCTAGTATGTTTACCATCTTGGGAAGTCCTAACTAATGCTAGAAGGTCCCGATGAAGATCTGCCAAAAAGTAGACTAAACACGGCTCAATCCCCATTTCAAGCAGGATACTCCACAGCTTCGACCTGTTAACTAGGGCAAAAGCTGAGGATAGGTCCATAAATGCCATCGGTAGGGATCCTTCTTTAGCTATAGTATATTTATTAATTCATAAATATAAGTTAAGACATTGGTCCATGGTGCTTCTACATTTCCTAAATCCATATTGTAAATTGGGTAGACCCTTATTATCATTGGCCCAATCGTAGACTTTAGCTAAGACCACCTTACCTAATATTTTTACCATTGAATCAATCAGTGATATGGATCTGTAGCACAGCAGGTCCCCTCCCTGACCTTTTTTAAAAACAGGAATGATAAATGAGTGACACCAAGATACAGGGAACCCTTGCGACCCAGAGGCATTACAAACATTTGCCAATATTTGCGCCCAAAATTTAGGGCCACATTTATATAGCTCTGCTGGTACACCAGCAGGACCCGGGGCTTTGTTACTAGAGGTCTCCTGTATGGCTCTCTCAATGTCCGCCTCATTGAAGACAAATGCTGCTACTTCCAACCAGGGTGATAGCCTCGGGGAAGAAAACGATGTCTCATTAGAGCCATAGATTCCTTCAAAATGGGCCAGCCACTGTGCTTCAGTGATGTTGTTATTCTCAATATCATTTGCCAATCCGGAAAAAAAGGGGTATTAACAATTGCCCAGATTCTGGTGCTATCCTTCAAAACATCAACGGATAAAAGAGCATTCCATGCCTCTGTCTGAATCTCTGTATTTCGTGTGAGCAGCTAACTTATACTGCTTCTGTATGCTCGCTATCAATACCCTGTCACGGGGTATGTTTTTCAAAGCTAGAACAAGAGAGCGATGAGCAAGAGAGCACTTTTCATCATACCACCTTTTCCCACAGAATCCTCTGGATCTACTGGCAACAGTAAGATCTGCTGCAATCTGTCTGCATATGCCACCAAAGGCAGTAAGGACCTCACCCTTGGGATTTGATGAATCTGTGCATATTGCAAGCTCCCCTTTCGCCTTCGAACACAAGACTTTAACAAAGGAGTCTGGAGTGACTTGAGCCCATTTAAGTCTCCTCCCTAGATCACAAGTTACTATCGAATTTCCTCCCTGTTTTCCCCTACCATATCCATAAAGCCACAGCCATTATCCAATACTAATAAAACAGGGTTATGGTCACTGAAGGGAGACGCCCTCGCGTTATAAAACGCTACTTTATCTAATAACTGGGGGGACAAAAATATGTAATCGATGATAGTATCACTCCTCCTTGACTTAAACGTTGGGCACCGATCTGATTGAGTGAAAAAAACAGGATAAAAAAGATCGGCTTCGGCCAAAAGAGATTCTAAGCCTCCCCCTGAGATGAGTGTTCAAAGTGAGGGGTCAACGAATGATTGTGCCCTAGATCATCATTAATAAAACAATTCGAACCACACAAATGTATATTAAAACCCTCTATAAGTACTATATAATAAGAAGTGGATTGGTTTGATTTATAATCTTCTAAAAAGAAGTTCAGGAAACACAAATGTTGGTTCCTAAAATCAGATTCCCCGGAATTATAAAAAATTACAAGTAATAGCTTGGGATGATAAGGGGAACTAACTTCTACTGCCAACCAGTTGGGATGGTCTACCTCTATCCTTTTTAGGGAGCCCTTTAATTTAACAGAAAGTAGAAGCACCAAACCACCTATTGCTCTACCTGCAGAGGCTGGACGAGCTGATTGAAAATGAAAACTAAATCCATCCAGTCAAAAGTTTTTCCCAATGCCCCAGGTTTCCTGAAGCGCTAATATATCATATGATCTAATAAAATCTAACCAAATTGGGTCATCTTTTTTTAATCTAAGCCCCGCAATATTCCAGCTAATGATACTACAATTGAGGGAAGTTTCTAATCCTATATCCCCAATGCAAGGACTATTAGGGGGCAGTACAGGCATTCACTCATTCTTCCCCTCCAGTTATTCATTACCATCCAGCAGCGTTAGTGGCGAAAACCTATTTGAAAGGGGTAAGGGTCCCACCGCAGGCTCGGGCACATATGTGACCTGATCTAAAGACACTGTCCCACTAAATTAATCAGATCGTCTTACAGGGCCATTACTGTGGGGAGGAGACTTTGGGGGTGGACAGAGATTGCTTAGTTCAGCCACTCTTTCTACTTCGTGAGCTATTGGGGGTTAAAAAAATCCTAAAGGTAATGCCCTGATATCACCCCCCTCTAGCCCAGAAGCATCCCATAACAGCTTGTCAACCATGTTCCGCTTATTAAAGTTAACTATAATGCAATTGCCTTGAACTTGTTTGGAGCCATTACCCACCCATGCCACCCGTCGAGCTATTATAATATGAGAAGACAACTCAGATGAGCCACTACAGTAATTGTCACACTAATGTTTTGTCTTACATAGCAGGGCTGCCTTAGATTCACTATCTGGATCGCTAAGCAGTGGCACCCCCGCAAGGACCGCAACCAAAGGGGTGACTTCTGGTGGAAGATTGATCCTGTGACTTAAATTACTATCTTCGGGGGCCTGATTCCTGATGTTTGGGAGGGACGAGTCAAGAGATGGAACATTAGCTATACTTGTAGCACTTTGGATGGAATTCCCCCCTACTGAGACCCCACCGGAGCTAATCCCCCTGCTTTTTACAGGGTTATCTCTTACCTGCCCCCTTAGGAGATGTAACAGTTGAGAGCCTAGAACTTCCCCTTCGGGATTGGGCGTGCTCTTTATAGGTGGGATAGGAAGAGAAACTGAATTGTGATTGGAAATACATTGTGACGTAACCTTTGAATTACTTAAAAAGGAGTCCAACTTCTCACATTTTTTCTTTAAGTCCGCAACACATAAGTTCAAGGTATCTATAATATTTTTAGCTATACCAGCTATACCTCTTCTCGTTTTTTAAAAATAAAATAATGAACATGTCGGCATGCTTTGGGGTTTAGTGAAAGTGGGTGTTATAAAAAAAATGGAGTTGCAACTCTAGCGTGGCTCTCAGCGCAGCCCCCGTGTAAAAGCTATGGGTGTGCAGCTCTCAGTGCGGCACTCGAACACTTCTTAAGTCTTTCAAACACCAAGAGGTATATTCTCAAGGACACATTGCCGAGTTAACTGCACTTTATCGCAACCAAAATGGTGATAAATTTAACGCACCATTCACAAGCTGAAGCAAACAGCCCATATCACCAGTTTACCAGCGATAGCAGCCTCAAAAAGTATTGTCACGGATGACCCCGGCAAATATTGTTAATGAGATGTAGAGTAGGCGTTCCCGTGAAAAAAGGAGCAAACACATCACTTCGCAAGTTTCTCAACCACCAGGAAGATCGTCGAAGAGAGTACAAAACAGGCAATAAGGTGCGTTAGTAGCAGGAAGTTTACACCTGCTCTGAGCTGGTGTAAAGTCGGGCTACAACCTGCAACATGAAAGGGAGCCCAAACAGATGCAATGGAGCCAACGATCATGCTGCTCGGACACCCAACACTGCTCCAACACCCCCCGCCACCAGCCCCTTGTCCGCCATCCCCCCTGACCCCCCACAAATGTGACAGCAACCTTAGGAAATCTGGAACGTAACAAATTGGCTGATTTCGCACAAATATAATAAAGAAGATGCATGTGAGGTTGGACAAATAAGAATCTCTTTCATCTATGGATTTACATATAAAACCTTTTATTTAAACAAAACAACAAAATAAAAGTAGGCACAGGCATGGCATGTCATCCCTCGACAATTTGTGAATCACAGCCTGCAAGACAAAAAGAAAGATAAGATTGTGTGTCATTCATCTATCAAAGGAGAGAGAAAGAAAGAGTGTGAGAGAGGAAGAGAGAGAGAAAGAGAAATATTGAGAGAGAGAGAGGAAGACAGAGAAAGAGTGAGAGAGAGAGGAAGAGAGAGAAAGAGAGAACAAGTGAGCTACAAGGAAGAGAGAGAGAAAGAGAGAAACAGCGCAGTCCGCTCTGGTGGGACTAACTCAGTGTAACTGAAGTCATCGCCTCGTGGCAGGAGGTCCATGTCAGGCAGTCGTCAATCTGTGAATCACAGCCTGCTAGACAAAAAGCAAGATAAGATTGTGCGTCCTGCGTTGGTCAAAGGAGAGAGAGAGAGAGAAAAAGAGAGAGAGAGAGAGAAATAAAGAGTGAGAGTAGGCAGTGGGAAAGAGTGAGAGAGAGAAACAGTGAGAGAGGAAGAGAGAGAGAGAAAGAGAGAAACTGTGAGGAAGAGTAAGAGAGAAACAGAGGAAGAGTGAGAGAGAGAGAAAGAGAGAGAAAGAGTGAGAGAGAGAGGAAGAGATAGAGAAAGAGAGAAACAGTGTGAGAGAGAGGAAGAGATATAGTTAAAGAGAGAGGAAGAGAGAGAGAAAGAGTATGAGGGAGACAAAGGAAGAGATGGAGAGGGACAGTGAGTGCCCACACTGTGGACAAAACCCTCACAGCTCACCTTTCCGCCACCGGTGTGTCTCCAACCATGTGCCGGGACATAGTAGAGCCCTCAAGCTTACTCATCTGAAACGTAGTATGGAATCAGTAATGGCAGAGTACATCCAACTGTGCATGCCTAAATTGCTGTCCCGCCTTTGTACACCCAGGCTGCTGCACCCCATCTACTTCCACTGCCCAGAGGTGTCTGCTCGCTGCTGCGTACCCAGGCTGCTGCACCCCATCCACTCCCACTGGCCAGAGGTGAATGCCTGCCGCTGCACACCCAGGCTGCTGCACCCCATCCACTCCCACTGCCCGGAGGTGACTGCCCGCCGCTGCGCAAACAAGCCTCTCTGTTCACCTTTGGCAAGCTGCGTGTAGAAAAGAAGGTCTACCAAGTGCCGCTACAAGCCACAAGCCCGGGGCCCGCAGACAGGGCACCCTGCATATCATGCAGCCCCTCTCCGCAGGCCACCAGGTCTCACATTTGGTGCTGGGTCTTGATTCCGCCAAGGCAGCGGTCATTCCAGTGCACCTGGCTTTTCATCGCAGGCTGCACACCCGCTCAGCCCTTGCGGTGCCACTAACTCTGTGACCAGCAAGGCGACACCACGTGGTGGTAGGCCTGCACTGTCTGATGGCTCAGGCCTACACTGCGGTTCAGCAGGGCACACAAAACCTGAGCTGTACAGACTGCCAGGAGGGGCCATCACTGCAGGCTGCACACCCGCTCAGAAGTTACGTTACCCGTACCTCAGTGGAACGAACATCACTGTCCCGTGCCGGTGTGCCAGTGCCGGCCGCAGTGCATCCGGTGCGAGCAACTCTGAAATGGCGTAGAACGCGTGCGCCCGGTCTTTTTTATTGGCAGGGTCACGTGTCCTGTGACCCCTGTGCTGGATGAGTCTGGTGTGGGTGTATACCAGCCATGAGGGAGTGGCTGTGGCATACTGACAACTAGGCTGTGACCAGCAGATCACTGCAATGAAAATCTGGGCCATTAGCGTTGTTGTCCTTCCCTGTAAGCGTAAGCGGAGTGGGCTGGCCTGGCGTATGCCAGTCCTGCTTGAGGCTGTGAAGAATGACTCCGGAGCTATGGACGTGACTCTGTCCTGGGCTGTATGAGCAATCAACTGATGCGGGTATCCCTGTTGTAGTGCTGCCGTCACCCGGATCACAAGCGCCAATGTGTCACTCTGTAAGCCAAGTCCCACAACATGGCCAACATGGAAGGTTCTGACCCTACATTCATCCATAGGTCCACACATGAAAGATGGTGGACATGACACATCTGTGTGGATATGACTTTTTATTGCACATTCAGTGGTGTTTTGCAGCTGTAGCAATACAGGACAATGCAAAGTTCAAGTTTTAGTTTTTGGCAAATGGAGGGCAGCCAATTAGAGCCAAGCTTGTGTTCGGGGTAGGCTGAGCCACATATGTACGTATACAATCACTCTGTCAATCCCCAAGCACTTATAAATTCACTATACACTCTCCTTGCAGTACAATAATGATCCAGTCTCTAAGTACATGCTTGTACAATGACCGATACAAAGTTACATAATCAAAGTTTTCCCCACTGCCAGAGGTAACATGGTTGCATACGCTGTCCACAGCACAATGTAACGTGGTAGCGCCCAGGGGCAGCATCTTGCATACATAATGAACACAGGAACACAGATAGATAGTGGAACTGGGTACGGGCACGTGCTCTCGACTACTTTTTATTACCAGGGTCACATGTCCAGTGACGTCTGTGCTGGATGCGTGTGCGGTGAGTGTAAGCCAGCCCTCCGGGAATGGTTGGTGCTGGCAACAAATGCAACAGTAATCATTGGATCAGACACAGAGATTCAATCATAAAGGGTCAATGATTTGTGCTGCACTAAGGTAGGGGCAGCAGATGTGAAATAATACACAAATGATTCTATCGTAAAGAGTCCATGACTTGTGGTACACTGAGGTAAGGGTAGCAGATGTGAAATTATACACAAAACTTTGTATCATGAAGGGTCCATGAGTTGTGCTGCACTGAGATAGGGGCATCAGAAGCATTCAGCGTGTGCGCAGGCAGCAATGATGCGTGGTGCGGTGAGCTGCACTGGGATCAATGTCTGTTACCTACTGGACTGCGTCATCTGCAATCGCGACTTGATGTGAATTGTGAGCTGTGCTATCCGCAGTGTAGATCGAAGGCAGTAGTCAGCACAGACATCGAGGAATGCTTTTAGTCACTTCCTCTTGACAAAATTCGAGGACATAGAGTACAATTCTCTCTGCAATAAATAAATCATGTCTCAATTTAAATTGTGAGCTTTTCTGACCGCAGTGTAGGTGTATGGAACAAAAGATGAAACATTTATGGAATACACTGTCAAATATGTAGGTTTGAGGGACATTATAGTTAGTTGCCTACTGGACTCTGAAATTAATGAAGGAAGACTGAATTTGAATTGTGAGCCCTGCTGAGCACAGTGTAGGCCGGAGGCAGCGGTCAGGAAGGGCCCACAGCCACGTGGCGTTGACTTGAGCTGCATAGAGTTAGTGGTAGGTGTGGCGCTCAGCATGTGCGAAGCCAATGATGATGCAATGTCTCTTGCCTACTGGACTGTGTCATCGGCAATCGCGACTTGATCTGAATTGTGAGCCCTGCTGACCACAGTGTAGGCTGAAGGCAGTGGTCAGGGAGGGCCCACAGCCACGTGGCATTGACTTCAGCTGCATCGAGTTAGTGGTAGGTGTGGCGCTCAGCGTTTGTGCAGCCAGCGATGATGCAATGTCTCTTGCCTACTGGACTACGTCATCTGCAATCGCGACTCGATCTGAATTGTGAGCCCTGCAGTCTGCAGTGTAGCTCAAAGGCAGTATTCATCACAGACATCAAGGAATGCTCTTTGTCACTTCCTCTTGACAAATCCATGGACGTAGAGTAGAATTATGTCTGCAATTAAAAAATCAAGACTGAATTCAAATTGTGAGATCTGCAGTGTAGACTGCCATTTAGTGTTTCTTTGGATTTGGAAGATGAATTTGGTCATTGTACTAAAGCTATAACTGATATAAAACAAGTTCTTGAAGCAATGATATTAAAAGGATATTATGTAGGTTTTAGGGATGTTGTAGTTAGTTGCTTACTGGACTCTGTAATTAATGAATCAAGAGTCAATTTTAAATGTGAGCCCTGATGACCACAGTGTAGGCCGGAAGCAGCGGTCAGCAAGGGCCCAAAGCCAAGTGGCATTGAGTTGAGCTGCACAGTTAGTGTCACCTGAAGCAACCAGCATGTGTGGAGCCTGCGGTGATGATGTGTGGTCCGTGCGGGCAGCACTGGTAGCAATATCTATTGTCTAATGAATTCTACCTTAATAAGTCCATGTGGCATTGACTTGTGGTACACTGAGTTAGTGGCAACTGAAGCACTCAGTGTGTGTGCAGTCTGCGATGATGCGTGGTCTGGGCAGTCCGCACTGGGAGCAATGTCTCTTGGCTACTGGACTGCGTCATCTGCAATCGCGACTCGATCTGAATTGTGACCCCTGATGTCCGCAATGTAGATCAAAGGCAGTAGTCTGTACAGACATAAGTCTGTGGTGCTGTGCTGCTGGATTCACAGGGGGCCTGTGTCGAGGATGTCGGCGGTCACAGCGAAGGCCTCTTGGCAGGGTGAGGGCTGCCGCCCTGGCAGACGCTTTGGCCTTCCCACAAGTGAACCACGCCCAGAGCCCCAGCCTATTTATTCATACTCCTACGCTGGAGTGGCGTAAGTTAGACCAGCCCACTCCACTTCCACTTCCAGGGGGGAACCCCACAGCTACATGACCGAGATCTTCCCCACTGCCTGAGGTAACATGGTTGCGTCTATTGTGCACAACACTACAAGCACCAGCAGTATATGTCCACATGGAAAGGTTTGTGATCTGCATAGTGAGGTCTGTCCAGCACATCACCACTACACTTGGTATTGTGTGCATTTTTATTGATGGGTGACTTGCGTCCTTCGCACATACTTGATTGCCACATCTCCCAACATTCAGCTATTGTGTGGCTGAGGGATCATACTATTTGTGGAAGGTCCGCTGTCCTGTTCTGTGCTGCCTCGGTGACAGTAGGGAGGGGGGTGGTCCAGGGGGAGGGTGGTGGCAGTGGATGTTGTGGCCTTCTTGGGTGTCAAAGCTGCATAATCAGTAACTTTATGACATGTGTTGGTCTCTTTAGATGTGATTCTGGGCTGGACTCCCTTTCACACTGTAGGTAGTCATCCTGCTTTACACCAGTAAAAGGCAGATGTTAAATTCCTACTGCTAACGCAGCTTATCGCCTGTTTTTGCACCCCAGATTTGGCTGCTCATTGAAAATATCAGGAAGTGGTGTTTTCGTGTTATTTTTGCACAGGAACGCCTACTTTGCATATTATTAGCGTTAGTTGTTGCTCTCATTTGTGGCAATTTTTTTGCGGAATCTATTGCTGGAAAACTGGTGATATTGTCTGTTTTCACTAGGTTGAGAATGGAATGATAATTTAAAATCACTGAAAAAAACCATAGGTTTAATGAACATTATAATTGGAAATTAGCATTTAAAAAATGTTTGAAATTCACTGAAAAAACCATAGGTTTCAGGGATGTTATAGTTAGTTGGACATTTCACTCGTACAAAACCATACAAATTCCACCGTTATAGTTATAGTATAGCTATTGTTTCGAAAATGATAGCCTGTATTTTAGAGTGGGTGTATCAAATGTTTTATTAAGGTGTGAGGAGGAGCATCAGATTTTCACGTGGATGATGTCATCAGTGATGTCATTTGAGATGTCAACAGTGATGTCATAAGTGATATCACTGACCATGTCATGAATGATGTAATATGTGACGTCATCTGCAGTGCATTGCGGGGGCGCGAGTTATAGTTAGCTCAACTAACTATGACAGCGGAATTTGTATGGTTTTATACGAGTAAAATGTCCTACTAACTATAATGTCCCTGAAACTTATGCTTTTTTCGGTGAATATATATATATATATTTTTTTTTCTTCACTGGAAAAAACAAAGGTTAAAAGGATGTTATAGTTAGGCTCAGCTTTCACTCATACAAAACCAGTGAAATTCAGCTGTTAGTGAGCTAACTATAACTCACGCACCCTGCATTGCACTGATTATGAATTCACATATTGCATCATTCAAGACACGGTCAGTAACATCACTGATGACATCACTGATGACATTATCCGCATAATCTCTGATGCACTCACTCACACCCCATATAACCTTTTATACACCCACTCCAACTTCCACACTACCATTGTCAAACCCATTTACTCACCCATACCACTACTTACACAGTGACTCACTGATTCATAGATCAACACACACATCCCCTCACACACCCATACAGCCATTCATACACCCACTCACTCTAATACAGCCATTGACATATCCACTCTATGCACCCATACAGCCACTCACACACTGAGACAGTCACCCTTAGGGCTACTCACAAAACTACTCACTCACCCATATAGTCAATCAAACAGCCACGTATTCACCCATACAGTTACACACACACGCACTCACTCATACAGATACTAACTCATATACTCACCTTTACAGTCACTAACACAAGTACACACTCACCCATACAGATACTCTCAAATTCACTCTCACCCATTCATTCACTCACAAAGTCCATCACTCACCTATATTGCCTTTCACATATTCAGTTACTCACCTATATACCACTGACACGTACTCACTCACCAACACAGCCATACATACACTCATGTACCCATTCAGTCCCTCACACACACTCACTAATCCATGCAGCCACTGACTTACCCACTCATTCATTCAGACAGGTAGTCACACACACCCTCACCCACCCACACAAACATTCAGACACCTTGCTGAATTTCTCTGGTTTTGCACGAGTGAAATGTCAGCCTAACTATACCTTCCCTATAACCTTTGTTTTTTTAGTACATTTTTGAGGTATTTTTCAATACTATTTCCTAACTATAACATCCCTGTAATCTTTGTTTTTTTAGTGAGTTTCTAAGGGAAACATCCTTAACAATGCGGTCAGTACACCGCAATGCTGTTACATCGCGGTCGTTACAACGACCGCATGTAACAACACTATGCCATTACAACGCAAGTCTTTACATCGACTTGCGCTAGATGGCGTGATAACATTAAAAATGGTGTAGTTTACTATCCCAACACCTTCCCTACTGATAAGTGGACTGGAGTTGGAATAGTAAATTACACTTTTTTAATGTTAGCACGCCACCTAGCGCAAGTTGATGTAAAGACTTGCGTTGTAAAGGCATTGCGTGGTAACATGCAGTCGTTGTAACGACTGCAATGTAACAGCACGCGTTGTAATAACACGCGTTGTTACATCATACATCCGTTTCTAAGGTTTTTTAAATGCTAATTCCTAACTATTGCGTCCCTGTAACCTTTTTTCTTTTTCAGTGAATTTCTACAGTGAAATTCTATTTCTTAATTGTAACATTCATATTTTTTAAGTGATCCTCTAAGATTTTTGGATTTTGTTTCTATATTTGGATCATGTATGTTATATTTATCTTATATACAACACATTTTTTGATTTTGTATGTGTTTATCAGAAAGAAAATTAATAACTGGTTTTATTTTTAAGAATTTTTTGAGTTGCCACAACATTCTCGCCTATACTGTGGGGAATCTGTGATCTGCAAATGTGTTTCACATAGTGTAAAATATACTTAAAGGCATTATTTAAATCAGAGCCACCTAAGGAATATATGAACTAATCCCGCAGCCTTTTTCTCCAAGGGGAATCACAACGCAGTCGTTATCGCGGCCGCGTTGTGATTCCGCATACCATTACTCCACAAGTCGTAACAACGACTTTCCGAAGGGAGGCGCTGGAACTTGGAATAGTATAATTTACTATTCCAACTCCAGTCTATGCGGACGCTAGGGAAGGTGTTGAATTTTAAATCCAACACCTCCCCCTCCTCCGCAAGTCGTTCCGACTTGCGGAGTGATGGTATGCGGATTCACAATGCGGTCGTGATTACGACCGCGTTGTGATTCCCCGTGGAGATAACGTTTCGTTATAAACGTTGTTTACCCCACGCAAGAGGCCAGAACTTTGTTCATTTTCTTGACAAATAATATTTTGTTTCCAAATCGACTATGCCATCACGATCACATTGCAAAATGACAAAATAAATGCAGACATTCAATAGCCACCACCACATTCAAAACGTATACCTGTAAAATTAATTATAACCAACACACTAAACATATTGCTGTCTAAACAACTGTATAACAGCATGTACAACTCCTTTAATAACACAGTACATAACTTTTTCAATGTAATCTATGACTGCATACTTCACTGTTTTACGAAGCCTCTCATTCACTCTATATTGAGAGGATCTGTGAGATGATGCATCAGTCTATCAATACTTCTGTAACAAAATGTTTCACTTCATCAGTACATCTATGAGTGGGTACATCAGTGTCACAATGGGTCTGCGATTGATTGCATATGTCTCACTCAATCTGTGAGTAGATGCATGAGTGCCTGTGTGCATTTGTAAGTATATGACTGTCTGACTAGATCTGTGAGTGGATACATGAATGTCTAAGTGGGTGTCTGAATGAGTGAGTTTGTGGGTGTATGAGTGTCTGAGTGGATCTGTGAGTGAGTGCATGAGTCTCAGTGGGTCTATGACTGGCAACGTGAATGTCTGAGTGGTTCTGTCAGTGGGTTCATGGGTCTAAGAGTGTGATTGTGCATGGGTACATGAGTCTCTGAGTATGTAATTCACTGGGTGCATAAGTCTCTGAGTGGGCCTATGAGTGGCTGTGTGAGTGACTGTATGGGGGTGTGAGTATTTGAGTGGGTCCATGAGTAGAAGTATTAGTGGATCTGTGAGGTAGTGCACAAGTATCTTAAAGGGTCTGTGAGTGAGAGCATTAATCTGAGTAGGTGAGTAAATGGGTGCATGGACCAGTGTCTGAGTGGGTCCGTCACTGTGAGGGTGAGTGTGTGGGTGGGCCTGTGAGTAGATTCATGAACCCTCTGCTGAGTGAGTAGGTATGTGGATATCTGATTAAGTCTATGAGTGGGATGTGAGTCTGAGTGTATGACTCAGTGACTGAGTGCATACGTCTCTGTGACTAAGTGTGGGAGTGACTATATGGATGTGTGAGTGGGTGTATGAGTGGATCTGTAGGTTGGTGTAATTGGGTGCATGAGTATCTGAGTGGGTCAGTCAGTGGTTACATGACTGCCCAGATGGGTCTGTGAGTGGGTGTAAGAATCTCTAAGTGAGTATGAGAATATACGCCTGAGTCTATGAGTGGATCTCTAAGTAGGAGCATGAGTCTTTGAGGGGGTCTCTACATGGGTGCCTCACTCTCTGAGTTTGTCTGTAAGTGGATGCATGAGTAATTGAATGGGTATGTGAGTGGGTGCATGAGTATCCGAGTGTGTATGTGACTGAATGTATAAGGGTATGAGTTGGTATGTGAATGGGTGTATAAGTGTCTGAGTGAGTTTGTGTGCATACATGTGTGTGACAGTAACCAGCAAGTGTGTACAAATATATATATTTTTAATATATTTTCTCAATAATTCGTGATGTCCCCATGACGGTACATGGAGGCCGCGATGGCGATTGGGTCGTCGTCGCAAATTTCTTGCATGATTTTAAAAAATCAGCTTTGAACGCATAACTTGTGTCACTAACATGCCCCTTTCTCAAACATCTCCACCGTGACCCCTATGTGGGCTTTGACACACTTTTTCAGCCATGGGACCTGTTCCCGAATGATAAAATGGTGGCCACAACTTTCTGTTTAGGTTGTGTACAGCAAATCAGAGCATTTCCGTTAGCGCATGCATTCGCGATACATCGCAAAGTCACCATGAAATATCTGCAGCCAGAGATATATCTATACTTTTCAGCTTAAATTTCTCAAAAACTACTGGATGATTTGCACCAAATGACAAAGAGCACAATCTGCTTAACATTTACCTTGCTGCTAAATTTGGTGTAATTCCATCCAGTGCCTAGGGTTGTAGGTTTGACAATGCGTTCCTATGGAAATTAACATTACCAAGGTACCCTTTTTTTGCACCCCTATTTCTTGGTCCCCACTGCACGGATCACCCCCAAACATTCCATGACAACCATAACCTCCTTTATTTATTTATTTATGCAATTTGTATAGCGCACAAATACCCGAGGGTGTCTCGGCGCTGAAGACAATAGTACAAGTCAGTTAGAATTATTAATTACTGGTTAAAAAGCCATGTTTTTACTGACTTCCTAAAGGTAAGGAGAGAGAGGCTGGCCCTGATATGAGGGGGTAGGGTGTTCCACAATTTTGCTGTGGCAACTGAGGAACATCTGTTTCCCCATGATGATTTCTTTGTACGAGGTTAAAAGGCGGGCTGAGAAGGAACGCAGTAATCTATTGGGAGTGTAATGGCATAAAGATCTTCTTAGGAACTCGGGTTCAGAGTTGTTAACCGCTCTGTAGGCTATACAGAGTGCCTTGAATTTAAATCGGTTCCTAACTGGCAACCAGTGAAGCTGGCGTATTACCGGGGAGATGGATTTGAACTTAGGTGTGCCTGATAGGATTCTGGCTCCGGAGTTTTGAATTAACTGCAGCTTATTCAAGACTTTTGCCTGAGCATTTAAAAAAAGGCTGTTGCAGTAATCGATCTTAGATAAGATCAGAGTGCACATAAGGGTTTTTCCTGCGCTCAAAGGGAGGAAAGGAAGAAGTATGCAGTGGTGTTGCTGCTGTGGCCATTGGTGTGGTTGTGTTCTGATTTCTGTCCCAAACTACTTCTTGTCTGTGTGGTGTTGGATGGAATAAGCATTTAGACTTGGCTGTCCGACTTCTCCATTCACCCACGACACTCGACAACCCAATGGCCATGGCCTGCACTTGTTGGCTTAGGTTTGTGTGCCCTATAGGTTCCCAGCTCCAATACTCACTAGCGATTCCCATTTGGGAGTTACCAAGCTTGCATGGTGTAACTCAGAGCACTGACAGGAACCTTTGGAGGGACGCAGATATTGAGCAACTGGGGAATCTTTATCTCGAATGTGGTGTTATGCCCTTTCAGGATGTCACAGACACCGATGATCTGGGTGCTGGCCTGGCACAGTGTAACTGTGGTGGAGACAGAGCTGGCAGCACATGCTCTTACTCCTACGCCTTCTTCTTGCTTGTTGGAGTTGCACCCCTGAGCAAAGGGTGACAAACACCTACATAAATTTATTGATCTGGCTTTTTGTTTCATTCAGTGGTGCCCATCCTGCCTGATCTCCAGTGCTGGCTCTGCGACCTGTTGACATGGACTCGGGCTGAGACTCACACCCTCCACTGGCTCTGCATGAGGGGGCTCTCCCGTACCGATGGAGAATGTTGGGAGACCTTCCTTCTTAACGTTGAAGCCAAAAATGACGTGTGTCCTCCTTAAGCCCACATCCAAGCGCATAACACAGGAGTCAATGCATGCACATCTTATGAATGCTGTCAAACACTCCATGGGTACCGCCGACATCCTCAGTTGCCCAATCAGCTCGCCCTACATCTTTTTGTGCATATGATTGTTTTCCCAACCCTATTGGGCTATTATTGCCTGTTTCCTCAGGGGCTGTATGCACCCCTTTTCTCCCGCCCCCTCTGCAGACATGTGGCTTGTTTGCATATACTGTTTAATTCATACTTCAAGTGGGAGATCCTCCTGGCTGTCCCCCCACCTTCTCACACACGCCATATCCCCCATGCCTACAAGAAAGAGCGTGTTTCCTTTGTTATTTTGTTCTGACTTGTAGTTGTGTTTATTAATGCCATTGATGACATAGGCATGCTTGTGCCACTAGATTTGGCAAGTACTTATTGCATATACCGGGTGCTCCTGTAATATTCTGTATGAAGAGCTGTCTGTTCCGATTGTGGATCAAGTAGAGACAAACCGTGCATAGTAAAATGGCGAGAGAGTGTATATGTGTATTGGTTAAAGGAGTTGGCTGGGGTGAGCGCTGGAACCTGGACGAGAGAAGAACAGCACCATATGGAGTGAGAGGGACGTGTCGTACGGAAGGCAAGGTAAATTAACTTTTATTCAATTTATTTCATAACATAGGCGCCTTACCTGTAGCGCCCTTGCATGCGTCCACCTCCCAGCCATTTGCCCGCCCCACCACTCTTGGAGTTGTCAGCTACCACTGGCTATAAGTGCCTTGGAGGTAGCATCAGTGGAAGAGGCTCCCGTATGGATGATCATGTTGGAGAATTTAAAAAAAGGCATTCAACCGGGGTCTTCTGGCGATTCCTATGGGCAGTTATGACTATTTGAGGGTTTGGCCCAGGCTTTATCGCTCAGGTTAAATTACTGTATATTAACTGACTCTATTGAAATCGCAAGAGGCACACAGCAGGGGTGTCTTGTATCACCACAACTGTTCACCCTGTATCTTGAACCCGTTATTCAGGCTTTGCAACCTTCATATTACATCAGAGCATTAAATCTGCATCGCTTAAAGTCCTTGACTACGCTGATGATGTTGCTATCCTGACATTCTTCACAGCCGCAATGTTGAGGGCAGTGGGTACACTGGTGTTGGAGTTCAGTTGGGTCTCTGGTTATAAGCTTAACTCTGATAAGACCCAGGGTATCTCAAACATCTCCGTGATGGATCTTGATGAGAGGAAGATACATTCTGCAACCTATTTAGGGGTTAATTTGACTATACGCTCTGCTGGTTTTGCCCTAAAGGGCCTGAATCAGGGCTCCCTGAGTCAACTGCACACCTGCTGACTGCGGGAGGCGCCTGACATCTCGCTAGAAAATGCAACCTCACTGCCCGTTGTGAGGGACATGCCCGGGCTTGTGCCCAGGTGAAGACCAGGCCAAGAGTGGGCCTATCTGCGCCCATCTGCTGGCGGAAAAAGCTGGGCTGGGCCCCCTCTTGGTTGGTTGCCTGCAGCTTGGTGCAGTACCTTTGTGTAACTCATCCTCAACCTTGATTAAGGTAAGAAAATGGGGAAGAGGAAGTCTGTAATGCCTGCCTTCAAAGAGCGTCCTTTAACTTCTACAATTACTAACTACAGCAATGGCGGGCAATTAACAGCAATTAACAGGGAAATTGAGTGTGTGGAGGAAAGGCTAAGGATTATGAAGAAGGCTTTGCATGCTGGCCCCTCTAGTGGGGAGTTAGAGGTTATTTCTAATGATGGCCAAGACTGATACTTCTTGTTAACTACCCTTAAAAAAGGTCAAGGACTCCAAAAAAAACTCTCTGTACAACTGAGGTTGCCACCAGCTAGAAAAAAAACGACCCTCTACTCGGGGGAATGTTTTGATGCCATCCGTTATCGTAACGACAAAAGAGGTCATGGGAGAGGTATTAACACATGTCCTATTTGCAGATATACTTGCAAAAATCATATTTTGATCACCTTTTGGCCATTGTCAATAGTATTGATATCTTATTGAAGGCTCTAATTGGGACAACTCAAGTAGCGGCTCCATAATGACTACTAAGCCGAATCTAGGGTTGCAAAAACAACCCATTGTAAAAAATCATGAAAATGTACACCTCTTACAAGAGAGTAGCCAACAGAGAGTAGCCAACAGCTTGGACGCTAACCCCCCATTCTGACTCTTCGAAACAGTGCAGCTGGGACTTGAGTGTGGCCCAAAGTAAAGGACATTTCCGGAACAATCATAGGTCTAATACTTCAATAAATGAATGACAAGATTATTAGTACTGAGCACCATCCAGAGAGACATCTCTAAAAAGAGTCTTCCAGCTCCCGCCAGAAGCAACTGCATTGGTAATAGTTTTGAAGAATGTTCAACCCATATATCATGAGAGGGACAAAAATACTCAGCAATTAAAAAACAAAGTGGTACACTGGCTAGTAAGAGCAATACATTGGGACAACTGTGAGGGCCTATTTAGGAGTACAAACTATGTACAGAGAATATCATGGGTCGGCTCGCAACTAAATGATGAGTCTGTAGACTGTGTAGTTGTTAATTTCAGAAATATGCACATGGTGGGTTTTCTACTCGAAAGGCTGTCTGGGCTTAGACCTCCAAGAGATAGTATTATAGCGGTACCTTTGTGCTGTTTTTGATAAACCAGGGCTTCAAACATCCTCTATGTTTCTTCCCGCTGATCGTTGTCTCCCTCACACATACGCCGTTCTGACTTGTAATGGCTTCTCCACCCTTGAACAAATTGATTGACTGCAATCTCAGAGATCATTTGTTGCCTCAGAAATAATGTGCAAGGACATGGTGATAGACAGTGGGGAAATGCAATTACAGCCCTTGCACGAACCTATTTGGAAATTAATTTCACACTGAAACTTGGGGAAGAAATGGAAGCAGACATTGTTCCTGTAAATATAATTTCTGATTCTGATGTTGTCTGTGGTAATAATGGTGTTGTGGATTTATCTGCTCTGAGACATATAAAAGAGCATAAGGTATTTGGGTGCCTATTTTGGAATGTGGCAGGTCTTTTAAAGAAGGTGAAGAATAATGATTGGCTCAAACATGTAAAGGGGAATAATATTGTTAGATTACAAGAAACCTGGGCTCCCTCCTGGATCCTTGTCCATGTGACTCTAAATCAGCCTAGAATATGCTACACTTGCTCTTTATTTGTCAGCTATCTATATTCTAAACCACAGAAATAATTTTTTATTCCACTATTAAGGGCATTGGATATTAGAACATGCAGACCGGCACTTTATTACCTCCAGCTCCTTAAAACTGAATATATATGTGTGAAATTATATACAAATGTATCTGCATTGCAGTGTGAATAAGGAACTTCATTGGTAAATAATTATATCATTTGGTATTGATCCTTAAGAAAAAGCCTTTTAAAATTGAATGGAAATAAGATATATCTGGCAAGATGAAATTATGTGAGGAGGTCATTAAGAGTGTTCTTTCAGACTGCGTATCGGCATTCTAAATTACATTTTTTAACATTTTAATATGATTCTCTTTGCACACATGGACTTCTTTTATATTACTCATCGCGCTCTGACTATTTTTTACAGTTCTTAATTGTAAACTACATGAATGTAGCTTTTTTTTTATACCAATTCAGACTTAGGAAAATGTGAGGATGCTATTAAGATTATATCTTGAGATTACACATTGGAGTTTAATTTGAACTTTTAGTAATTTAAATGTGATTTGTTTTTAACTCTTATGGTTGTATAAACCGAAAAAAACATTTGACTGACTATGCGGACGGTGATGGTCGTTTACCTAAATTATGAAAATGTTTACAATCATTCTATAGAGGTTTTTAATAAATGGACTAATTTGCATTTGGGGCTTATTGGGAGGTGTAACCTTATAAAAATAGTTATTTGCCTTGATATTTGTACTTATTTAGGTGCATACCAGTATATCTTCTTAAGAGTTTTTATAATAAATGGAAGCCCTTTGACAAAAGTTTAAATTACAAACAAGTGCAATGCAACATACAGTATCTTTAATTATCTCGGGATAGAGGGGGAATGTCCTTACCAGCAATGCAAGTCGATTATCTGCCCGCCTTTGTTTTTAAAATAACTATTGTTTGAGGTAGGGAATTCTTGCCAGTGGGATCAATCTTCTCTGATTACCTACCTTGGAGAGCGGACATTAAACCATATCTAGGTTTTGCTGACACTATTTTTTTCAAGAGCACAAGATTTAAGACCCTACGGGCCGATTCACAGAACTAACTTAAGACAAAATCCTAAACTTACTACCATTTTGGTATTCATAGAAGGCACTCACTCATTTCGGTATTCACAGAAGAAGGAGTCCTAACTTTAGGACTCCTAAATGCCTCTGTGAATACCGAAAGTCTTAAAGTTAGGATTTTTCTCAGTTTAGGAGTAGTAAAGTTAGGACTCCTAACCTTAGGACTCCTAAATGCCTTCTGTGAATACCGAAAGTCTTAAAGTTAGGATTTTTCTCAGTTTAGTAGTAGTAAAGTTAGGACTCCGAACTTTAGGATTCCTAAACTGAGAAAAATCCTAACTTTAAGACTTTCGATATTCACAGAAGGCATTTAGGAATCCTAAATTTAGGAGTCCTAACTTTACTACTCCTAAACTGACAAAAATCCCAACTTTAAGACTTTTGGTATTCACAGAAGGCCTTTAGGAATCCTAAATTTAGGAGTCCTAACTTTACTACTCCTAAACTGACAAAAATCCCAACTTCCGGGATTTTACGTTGGAGCAGGGAGACCGCTTCGGATCTACAAGCACCGGAGGTCTAAATTGAAGAAAAGACCCCACAAAATCTGGTGACCAACATGAAAGAGGAACCAGAAAGCATCACTGGCAGACGGTGGCTCCAATGTATATCCATGAGAGAGTCTTTATATATAATGGAAGAGGCACCAGCCCAACAGCCATAATCAAGGTGTTTATCAGAAACAAACCAGGGATTATGAAATTGATGTCACATAACCCTATAAATATAACAAGATTTTAAATACAAGAAAGTGTTACGTCCTGATCAGGTGGAAATTACTGTACACCGAAACGCTGCGTCAACTGTTTTTAACCTATTGCAAATGTCTCACTAGAGACGTGATTCTTTATCTGTTTAGACTGTAACCACTAGGGAGGACCCAGGTTGATGATACATGAAAAACAATAAATTCTCTTTTTAACTAATTTTTTCTTGGATGTGATTTCATAACGCATTGTGATACCTAGAATATTATTAGAATATTCTTTCGTTGCTAATTGTTGTTTTGCCTGTTTTAATATATTCTATGTAGATACCTGCAAGGAATATCCTTTGCAATCGCTAGGTTGCCTGTTTATGTAATACCGTGTGACAGGGTCTATGTCCTTTTAGTTCTGTACATACCCCTTCCCTGTAAAGTTTATAGGGGTTTCTTCCTCCCTTTTGATGGGTAATCATACTTGGGAACTGGCACTGTATCTTTCAGAAATGAAATAGAATCTTTTTCAATGGAAATACTTGGGCATTACTTTCTTATGCTACCTGCAGTAACTGGGATTTATTTTTTTGTTATTTCCTTTGCCAAACTGGTTCTGGCCCAGAAACTGGTTGCTCAGTGTAGCATCGGACCCAAAGATATGGTGGCAAGACTTTTTAAATGTCTGCTCTCTTGAAATGTCTATGTTAAAAAATGACAAGGGTCAATCTAGAGTAAACCATATCTGGGACTCAGTAAGAGTGGATGTTAGGGGTTTTGGCTGTTTCCAAATCGTTATTTTCATAATGTGGTATTTTATGGATTTCTCTTCAAGGATTTGATATCTATATGTACTTGTATCTGACATATTTGGCACTTTGTTTTTTTATATCCTCTTTCTTCCTGGCTGATTGGTGTTGGTATCATAGTAATTGATAGAATTTTGTTAGGTCTCTAGTCTCTAGTTGGCAGAGGTAGGTACCTTTGACCAAATAGGGACCCTTGCTTCTAGTCAGGGTAAGGGGGTACACTTCTAAAATAACCCCTGCTCACTCCCTAGGTACCTTAGAATGAGCAAACAGGCTTATTTCAGAGGCAGTATATAAAGCATTTGGGAACACATACAGTAATACAGTGAAAACACTACAAATGGACACCACACAAGCTTAGAAAAAGAAGTAATCTTTACTAGACTTAACACAAGACCAAATGAGAAAAATCCACAATACTGTAATCAAAGATAGGCTTTAAAATGGTCGAAAATAGTTCAGTTTAATGTAGATGGTGAATGCGACGGCGAACAGCTGCAGCGGCAGCATGCTTCTTCAGCGATGCGATGGCGACTGCTGCGACAGCGACACGCTTCTCCTCATTGCGTCACGCTTCCAGCTCCCAGCAACTCGCAGTCTCTGCAGAGGGCCCCAAACAACAGTAGGCACCTCTCTGCTGGCAGAATTCCACAGCAAGGGGATTTGGGGGAGCTGGAGGTGAAGTCTTGTATCCCTGAGACTTCAGGCAAGCTCAGTTCAAGCCCTTGGAAATTCTTCTTCAAGATTGCAAAAGTACACACAAAGTTCTTTTCTCCTTTCCTTGGCATATAAAGTAACCACTGCAGGCCAACCCCAATTGCACAGCACAGAGCAGTCTCCTCCTTGCAGCTTCCTTGGTTCTTCTCCTTGGCAAAGGTTTGTCTTGATTCCCAGAAGTGATCTAAAGTTCTGGGGTCTGCGTCCCCTCTTTTCTACACCAAAGTCCGTTGTCTCTGAAGGCAGAGAGTGCCTGTACCTAGTCCAAACCAGTTCTGTGCAGTCCTGGAGCACTTTGTTTACAGGACTCCTTTTTTCCTTTGACAGTGCGCGCCAGGGTCATCAGACATACCACAGGAGGTGGAGCCAGCATTGTGGAAGGCAGGTGCAGCCCTATTCAGACCCAGGTGCAACTCCTCCCACCACTCTACATGCAGATAGGTCTATTCAGTGCTGACTCACCCTGTCTCCTGGAGCCCCCCAGCCCCTGTCACTCAAACACCAGACATGGACTACACAACCTAGCAGAGGCAGGCTTGGATAGTTAGGCAAGAAAATACCTACTTTTTAAAACTGGTATTTTCAAACACAGAATGTTAAAACCAACTTTGCTAAAAGATGTATTTTATCATTTTGAGTTCAGGCATACTAAACTCGAATTTCTACCTAGTTCCCTGAGTCAGTTAGGATTATAAGATGTTATAGTCAAACTGCCCATTCTGGCCTATGTTGAACAGATAGCCTTGCAATAGTGAAAAACGAATGGCTGTAATTCACTATCAGGACATGCGACACACATCAGGGCATGTCCTACCTTTTATCTACAATGCACCCTGCCCATGGGCCTATCTTAGGGGTGACTAATATGTAGAAAAGTGAAGGGTTAGGGACTGGCAAGTGGGTGCACTTGCCAAGTTGACATGGCAGCCCCAGGCTGCACACAGGCTCTGCAATGGCAGGTCTGAGTCACATTTTACAAGCTGCTTCTGTGGGTGGCACAGCCAGTACTGCAAGCCCACCAGCAGTATTTGATTTACAGGCCCTGGGCACACATGGTGCTCTGTACTAGGGTCTGACATGTAAATCAAATGAACCAATCATGGAGTCACTAATCCAATACAATACTTTACAATAGGGAGCACTTGCACTGTGGCACTGAATAGCAGTGGCACAGTGCCCAAAGCATCTAGACCAGCAAAACACATAGCAAAAACACAGGAGGCAACGGCAAAAAATGGAAGGGAAGCCCACGCCAATGGTGCCAGGTCTAACAAATTTATATTGTTGAAAAAAAAGAAAAGAAAAAAGAAATTGTTACCACCCCCAGGACCTGCGACCGAAGGTTGTTCCTCCATCGCTATGGTTATGCAGTGGGTGGCAGAGGTCCCTGATCTTTACCTTCCCACTCAGGAGGTTAAAACCTGCATCCTGACGGAAGTGCTCCTGCCTGGGCAGCTGAGCTCTGAGCCTCTGGTTCAATTTATTGCGACTTTGACATATACGATCTTGGCTACCTGGGCCAAACTGTAGCCAGGTCCCCCTGTGCTGTACCAAATCACCAGACGCCACCTTTCTACTCAGCACTCTACTGGGGTAAAGTTTTGTGTGGAGTGAATCCAAACTTGTTTTCCACTACTCCCCCTGACAGGGAATCAAAGAGGATAAAGACCATTAGCCAGATGTTTTTCTCCTGTACAAGTATGGCTCTTCATTCTGTCAATGCCATCTTCCTTTTAGGACACTCTTCTCACATCTTGTGGGACTCCGTTGCCCAAGTGTTTCCCATAGTTCTAGAAAAAGCCTAGGCCTTTCTTTCTCAGGTAATACAAGATGATCACATGCAGGAAAGTTCACCATCTGCTGCCGACTAAACACTACTGACTCCATCAGGTAGGCAGATGGCACCTGCATGGCAGTCCGCAGTCATGCATCAATGCGATTAACTGGGATTTGAGCAGATTTTCAGGCTAGTCCTTTAGACATGTGGTTCCTGACTGTTAAGTAAGTATAAAGCTGATTCAGTATTGGAGCTCTTCAAAGATAGTAGGGCCACAGTACGCACACTGGGCCTTTCTGCTCCCCCACATCAGCCACATCAGCAGCTTCTTCCCTCCAAGGTTTTGGAAGGGCCAACCAGAACTATCAGCAGCCCCCACAAGTACACCAAACTACACATCTCTTGTGTGGCTGCGGCTGCAGTACCCATCAGAGAGGGCAAGAGGAACAGCAGTCAGCCCATTCTTCCACATCCCCAGCTGTTGCTCCCTCCAAGCCTCTTTAGCATGCTCTCAGCACATGACCACTCTGTTGGAGGCAGGATCCAAGACTTCCTGTCAGTGTGGCAGGGTGTAGGAACTGGGGTCTGCAGTTCCCCGGGGGTAGCCTGGCACGAGCAGGTAGGCACCCCAAAGCTTAGGTGTTAAGTGACTACACAGCACACGCAACCACTGAGACAATAAAAGGCACGCAATGACTGACGCCACTCCAGTGAGTTTGATTAAAAATCAAATAACTTTTATATAAGATTAAGGTTCAGGAGTGGAAAATCACAGTATCAATTACTCATCAAAGCATTTCATCAGAGGGGAGTAAAGGGAGCAGTTCAATATCCAATTTAACAGGTTGCAATAACATTTCAGTAGAGATTTAGCATTCCGTTACTTCACAACAACCATTTCATGGCAGTAGAAATCAGCATGGCTTAAACCAGAATAGAACATTTCATGAAAGAATTAGCGTGGGCAACCAGCTCATCAGACAAGGATGAGCATATCCTGTAGCAAGAGTCCACAGGTCTTCAGGTGAGTAACCTGTTCAGTCGGCAAATCAATTAATGTCTCACCAAGCAAGGGTGAACATTACATAAACTCTTTAGCAGGAATAAACAGTGCATTAAATGAGGATAAAACCTTTCATTAGATGTAAAGCATTTCATTAGGCATTAAATACCATCACATTACCTGATGCCTGAATAAACAGTTCCTTAGATAACTGTAGACCTGGAGGCAACAACTTTCCTTTGCAGGCCTAAACACTTTAGGGAAAATCAGACAACCTCTCATGAGGCAAAAGAACAGTTCGTTAAACATTTGCAGAGCATTTCATCAAGGCACAAATAAACACTGCCTACGGTAAATGAGCATTTCCTTGAGGCAGAAATAAACATTCCATCAAATGGGAACACCCAATTCATTGAGCAAGAAGAACCATGTCTTTAAGCAGGAGTGAGCCCGTCAGCAATCGCTTCGAGTAGAGCTCAGCACTTCCTCATTAACTACGCATAACCATTTCATTCAAGGAAATTAAACGCTGCATTTCCCAGCAGTAAACATTTCATTTACCATATGTGGAGAACTTCAGTAGGGCAAGAAGAAGCAGTGCCTGAAGTAAAATGAGCATAGATACACTAGGCATTAATATCTTCATTCCAGCATTTCATTAGAGGAACAACGTTGCATTGCTCTGCAGTAACCATTTCCCTGAGTAACTAACGGCCTTCAGGAAACACTGCACTAGCCTGGAGTTTAGACACTTCTTTACACCGGAGTAAAACCTTTTAGGGTAGAGCAGGCAACCTCTCCATTATGCGGGACTAAACATTGCATCCAGAAGGAACACTTCAGCAGATCAGAATAATCCTGACCTTAGGCAGGAATAAAACATTTCATTGTACATGAAACACCGAAAGAGCATTCCCTTAAACATGTAAACTTGGCTCATGCATATAAACCATTTCCTTGTAATACCCTTCTTTTAGAAGGTACTCAACAGTAACCATTCCCCTAGTCAGGGGTTAACTCCTTTAATCGGGCAGCCCCTCACTCCTTCCTGAGGGCTCTCGCCCAGTCCCAAGTCAGAAGAGGCCTTTAGTAAATAATTAGGCCCAACGGGCCCAGTTACCAGTTTACCAGGGGAGGGGCGAACTCTGGGCCTTCTATGTCCTCCCGCCCTCCTCCCCGGGGATTACCTTAACCTTCGGGCCGACCAGGCCCCTTGCGGAGGTTCGGGTTGCTGGGGGAGGGCCCGTGCTCTTTTAAGGGCCCTCCGGTGTATTGTGGGCCAGTCAGGGGAGGCCCGCGCTACTCCAGCGCTTCCCTCGGGGCCTACATTCAGCCCAAACGTTGCCCCGGCCTTCCGGGGCCTTCACTGGCAGGTGGGGAGGGGCTCCGACTCTCTCGGAGCCCTCCCCAGCGATGACCCACTGTTCCCGGGCCTTCTGCAGCCTCCACGGCCCGGGAACCAATCAGGCTGCGGCACAGGAGGGGCTAGGCCGCAGCGGCCAATGGTGGTGCGCCTCCTGGGGGCGCGGCAGCCGTAGCCAATGGCTGCGCGGCGCCGGCGAAGGGGCATGGCCGGTGCTCCCCATCACGTGAGGTGAGTTTGTAGCCTCAGGGCCTAGCGCGGCCCACCCCAGGCTCCCAGGGTCCTCCGCGAAGACTCCTCACGGCAGGGCCTGGCTGCGGCAATGATGTAGGCCCCTAGGCGCTCTGGGTGACAGCGCCTCTGCCGAGCGACCTCCTAGGCCGTTCGCGGCCCACCGTAGCACTGCGGCGGCCCTCTCCTGGCATCAAGGGCCGCTGCGACAACACTCCCTCGCGGGGGTGGGGGTCCGCTCAACTAGCGGCAGCAGCGGCAGCTAAACTCCAGCTCCTCGATGCAGCAGACAGCGCTCTGGGGCCACACAGATCAACCGCGGCGGCGGCGGTGAGTACCACGGCGCTTGGGCATTCCAGCGCCGGGGGGGAATCAGTTCAACAGTTCTGGCAATGACGCTGGTAACACAGCGCCTTGGGGGCAATGACAGCAGCGCTCACAGCGATCGGGCCAGCAGCTGGGTTCAGAGGCCCCACGCTTCTTATGAGGGCACAGCAGACTACAGCGCTCCTCGGGGGCAAATAAGCAGGTTCATCAGGATTTGCCACACAACAGTAGGAGTGCGCTGAGTAGGCAGGGCGGGCAATGTAGCAGTCCCAGCAGGATAGGTAGTTTAGTCAGGGGGGCCAGGCAGGACATCGCAGGGGTGGTGACGCAGCGCCAATACCTGGTTGATCCCCAAGTAGTCTGGTGGTCTCTAGGTTTCTTCTTGGCGATAGATGGTTTTGGCGCCCTTGTAAATAGCAGTTTCTTGGTTTCTTGAAGGGGGTTTGAGTTGGGGGCTGCTGACAGGAATCCTCAGCAGGTCACTGTAGATGGTCCCTGGGTTCCCCTCTCACTGGGCCAGATCACTGGGTTAGTTCAGGGTACCTCACTCAACTTAAGAGGCAGCACCTAAGCCCTGTCACTCTCAGTGGCATAAGTCCCTGACTAGGCCCTACTGCCTAAATCTCCTGTGTGGGTCCCCCAGGTCAGTGATGCCCCAACTGACTGGAAAGTTTCCCTCCCTTTCTTTTTATAGGCCCAGGTCAGATGACCACCCTCTAAGGCGGCAAAAACTAAGCTCCGCCCCTATTCTAGAAGGTGCTAGGAGCTTCCCTACTCTAACTGTGGGCAGGCAAGGCACGCTGGAATGGCAACAATGTATGGGGTCTCAGCAAGCTCCTGGCAGCTAAAATGCGCCTTAACAAGACCACGTTGCAGTAGCAGGGGTCAGTGGCAGCCATGTTGAGGGTAGAGAGCACCTGCACCCAGCACTGATTTTAACATTACCCAGGGCACTTCAACCTCACAGGGCCTATACAACTTTGTTACAATGGGGGACATCCAGAATTCGGGGAAGCAAAAAGCAAAATATTTCCGTGAAAAGGGCCAAGTCCAACACAACTCCCCCCCCCCAGCCAAAAGCCAGGGTAGACCAATCATCACCTTGATGGGCTTCCCTGCTTGGGGCGGAAAAAGGTGGACGCAGGCCCGTAACTTCAATGGCATCTGCCAGCTCTTCACCATTCAAACCACCCCACTGGTGTTCCCTAGTGGGATGTGGCCAGGACTGGCCTCTAGACAGTCCAAAAGTCTCTGGCCCTAGCTCTCGCATAGAGTGTGGGGCAGTAGCCCCAGGCCCGTAGTACCATTTGACCACTCTCTTTCTTCTCCTTGCAGCTCCAAACGGCCACTGGTCATCCCACCTGGAGTCTGAACCCTCAGGCTGACCAGCCACTAGGGGCGAGGCTCTCCTCCCCCTACCTCTCCTTCTGGGGTTCCGCCCATTCCACCTAAGCGGGACACCCTCAGAACACCACTCTCTCCCCAACCTAGAGTCTAGACCCTTAGGTTGAACTGGCGACAGGGGCGAGTCCTCCCTCCCCCTGCACCCCCTCCCAGAGTTCCGCACCCTCCTAACCGGAGAAGTCCCCCTGAGAGTCAAATCCGGGGGGACTCTGATTACCGATGTCCCACCCGCCAGGTCCGGCAAATCCTCAACCTGGCCACCCAACCCGGGATCCTCACCCTGTGGCTGAGCCGGTGACAGAGGAGAGTCCTTCCTCCCTCCCCACCCCCTTCCAGAGTTCCGCACCCCCCCACCGGGAGAAGTACCCCTGGAATTCAAACCGGTAGGGACCTGAATTACCGGTACCCCACCCTCCAGGTCAGGCAACTCCTGAACCTGAAACCCCAGTCCAGGATCTAAACCCTGCGACTGGTCAGAACCCCGAACCACTGGAGCTCCGAATACTGATGCTCCGGGTTCTCCTGACACGAGGGGATCCTCTTTACTGGAAGGCACAACAGGACAGCCTAGGCTCCCAACCTGGGGTCCACTTTTGGAACTCTCCAGGCCCTGTGACTGCGGTTGGGGCACCTCGGGACACCTCCCCGTCTCACTCCCTCTTGTAGATGGGATGTGAGGCCCTACAACCCTCACACTATCCTGGGACCTAGCTGGGCTACTCCTCTCCCGCCTCGCTGGGTTGGAAGATCCCCACACCACTCCCTTCAGGATCACTCCCCCGAACCTCGGGTACGCTGCCACCATTAAAACTTCCTGGCGCACCTAATTGTAATGCTCGCAGCTCGTGCGCCAATTTCCTTTTCTCCATAGCTAATCTTTCTCTCTCCAAAGCAAACTCTCTATCTTCCCTTTCTCTCTCCCTCTCGTGCTCTAGCTTAGCAAGCTCCAATCTCAATCGCCTCTCCTCCCTCCTGTCCTCATACACCTTGGACGACGCACTCCTCCTAGATACCCTACTGCCTGTCCCGGAACGTCTTCCCGGCAACACATTTCCACTCATCACAGTGTTCAGTAGGTCTAGTCCTTCTGGAGCGCCCGCCTCCCCTTGTGTGACCTGCCCCTCCTGTTACCCATCCCCTCTCCCCTCTGGGTGGGCCCTTACCCATGCCCTCAAGGTGGTGCAGAGTTCTTCCTTTGCGGCTCTCCGCCCAACCGGCACCCCCATCCCCTGACAAAATTCCCAAGGCTGTGCCCCTGTGTACTCTTCCAGGTTGGCCAGCTGGAACTCCATTTTGCCAGGTGGGGACCCAGATAAAATAAAGGGAAAGCACTAGGACGTAGGTAACAATTCTGGGTCAACAGGTCTCTATACACACAGGCTAGACAGTGGGGGCAATTAATTATACTTGCAGGCACGATAGGTGTCCAGTCTAATTGCGGGGCACTCCGTCTCACTGGAGGGTGCTGTATAGTCACAGGTCCTGAATCCCACCGCTCGGCACCAATGTAGGAACTGGGGTCACCAGTTCCCCGGGTGTAGCCTGGCACGAGCAGGGAGGCACCCGAAAGCTTAGGTGTTAAGTGACTACACAGCACACGCAACCACTGAGACAATAAAAGGCACGCATTGACTGACGCCACTTAAAAATCAAATAACTTTTATATAAGATTAAGGTTCAGGAGTGGAAAATCACAGTATCAATTACTCATCAAAGCATTTCATCAGAGGGGAGTAAAGGGAGCAGTTCAATATCCAATTTAACAGGTTTCAATAACATTTCAGTAGAGATTTAGCATTCCTTTACTTCACAACAACCATTTCATGGCAGTAGAAATCAGCATGGCTTAAACCAGAAGAGAACATTTCATGAAAGAATTAGCCTGGGCAACCAGCTCATCAGACAAGGATGAGCATATCCTGTAGCAAGAGTCCACAGGTCTTCAGGTGAGTAACCTGTTCAGTCGGTAAATCAATTAACGTCTCACCAAGCAAGCGTGAACATTACATAAACTCTTCAGCAGGAATAAACAGTGCATTAAATGAGGATAAAACCTTTCATTAGATGTAAAGCATTTCATTAGGCATTAAATACCATCACATTACCTGATGCCTGAATAAACAGTTCCTTAGATAACTGTAGACCTGGAGTCAACAACTTTCCTTTGCAGGCATAAACACTTTAGGGAAAATCAGGCAACCTCTCATGAGGCAAAAGTACAGTTCGTTAAACATTTGCAGAGCATTTCATCAAGGCACAAATAAACACTGCCTACGGTAAATGAGCATTTCCTTGATGCAGAAATAAACATTCCATCAAATGGGAACACCCAATTCATTGAGCAAGAAGAACCATGTCTTTAAGCAAGAGTGAGCAATCGCTTTGAGTAGAGCTCAGCACTTCCTCATTAACTACGCATAACCATTTCATTCAAGGAAATTAAACGCTGCATTGCCCAGCAGTAAACATTTCATTTACCATATGTGGAGAACTTCAGTAGGGCAAGAAGAAGCAGTGCCTGAAGTAAAATGAGCATAGATACACTAGGCATTAATATCTTCATTCCAGCATTTCATTAGAGGAACAACGTTGCATTGCTCTGCAGTAACCATTTCCCTGAGTAACTAACGGCCTCCAGGAAACAGCACTAGCCTGGAGTTTAGACACTTCTTTACACCGGAGTAAAACCTTTTAGGGTAGAGCAGGCAACCTCTCCATTATGCGGGACTAAACATTGCATCCAGAAGGAATTCTTCAGCAGATCAGAATAATCCTGACCTTAGGCAGGAATAAAACATTTCATTGTACATAGGAAAACCATTACATGAAACACCGAAAGAGCATTCCCTTAAACATGTAAACTTGGCTCATGCGTATAAACCATTTCCTTGTAACACCCTTCTTTTAGAAGGTACTCAACAGTAACCATTCCCCTAGTCAGAGGTTAACTCCTTTAATCGGGCAGCCCCTCACTCCTTCCTGAGTGCTCTCGCCTAGTCCCAAGTCAGAAGAGGCCTTCGGTAAATAATTAGGCCCAACGGGGCCCAGTTACCAGTTTCCCAGGGGAGGGGCGGACTCTGGGCCTTCTATGGCCTCCCGCCCTCCTCCCAGGTGATTACCTTAATCTTCGGGCCGACCGGCCCCTTGTGGAGGTTCGGGTTGCTGGGGCAGGGCCCGTGCTCTTTTAAGGGCCCTCCGGTGTATTGTGGGCCAGTCAGGGGAGGCCCACGCTACTCCAGCGCTTCCCTCGGGGCCTACCTTCAGCCCAAACGTTGCCCCTGCCTTCCGGGGCCTTCACTGGCATGTGGAGAGGGGCTCGGACTCTCTCAGAGCCCTCCCCAGCGATGACCCACTGTTCCCGGGCCTTCTGCAGCCTCCACGGCCCGGGAACCAATCAGGCTGCCGCACAGGAGGGGCTAGGCCACAGCGGCCAATGGTGGTGCGCCTCCTGGGGGCGCGGCAGCCGTAGCCAATGGCTGGGCGGCGCCGGCGAGGGGGCTTGGCCGGTGCTCCCCCGTCACGTGAGGCGAGTTTGTAGCCTCAGGGCCCAGCACGGCCCACCCCAGGCTCCCGGGGGCCTCCACGAAGACTCCTCATGGCAGGGCCTGGCTGCGGCAATGATGTAAGCCCCTAAGCGCACGTGGTGACAGCGCCTCTGCCGAGCGACCTCCTAGGCTGTTTGCGGCCCACGGCAGCACTGCGGCGGCCCTCTCCTGGCATCGAGGGCCGCTGCGACAACACTTCCTCGCGGGGGGAGGGGTCCGCTCAACTAGCGGCAGCAGCGGCGCTGAGCTCCAGCGCCTCGATGCAGCAGACAGCGCTCTGGGGCCACACAGATCGACCGCGGCGGCGGCGGTGAGTACCACGGCGCTTGGGCGTTCGAGCGCCGGGGGGGGAAACAGTTCAACAGTTCTGGCCATGACGCTGGTAACACAGCGCCTCGGGGGCAATGACAGCAGCGCTCACAGCGATCGGGCCAGCAGCTGGGTTCAGAGGCCCCACGCTTCTTATGAGGGCACAGCAGACTACAGTGCTTCTCGGGGGCAAATAAGCAGGTTCATCAGGATTTGCCACACAACAGTAGAAGAGCGCTGAGTAGGCAGGGCGGGCAATGTAGCAGTCCCAGCAGGATAGGTAGTTTAGTCAGGGGGGCCAGGCAGGACAGCGCAGGGGGGGTGACACAGCGCCAATACCTGGTTGATCCCCAAGTAGTCTGGTGGTCTCTAGGTTTCTTCTTGGCGCTAGATGGTTTTGGCGCCCTTGTAAATAGCAGTTTCTTGGTTTCTTGAAGGGGGGTTGAGTTGGGGGCTGCTGACAGGAATCCTCAGCAGGTCACTGTAGATGGTCCCTGGGTTCCCCTCTCACCGGGCCAGATCAGTGGGTTAGTTCAGGGTACCTCACTCAACTTAAGAGGCAGCACCTAAGCCCTGTCACTCCCAGTGGCATAAGTCCCTGACTAGGCCCTACCGCCTAAATCTCCTGCGTGGGTCCCCCAGGTCAGTGATGCCCCAACTGACTGGAAAGTTTCCCTCCCTTTCTTTTTATAGGCCCAGGTCAGGTGACCACCCTCTAAGGCGGCAAAAACTAAGCTCCGCCCCTATTCTAGAAGGTGCCAGGAGCTTCCCTACTCTAACTGTGGGCAGGCAAGGCACGCTGGAATGGCAACAATGTATGGGGTCTCAGCCAGCTCCTGGCAGCTAGAATGCGCCTTAACAAGACCACGCTGCAGTAGCAGGGGTAAGTGGCAGCCATGTTGAGGGTAGAGAGCACCTGCACCCAGCACTGATTTTAACATTACTCAGGGCACTTCAACCTCACAGGGCCTATACAACTTTGTTACAATGAGGGGACATCCAGAATTCGGGGAAGCAAAAAGCAAAAAATTTCCGTGAAAAGGGCCAAGTCCAACACAGGGCAATTACTTCAAAAAGTTGTGTCGTTCAAACTGTTCAAAGGAGTTACGCTCTACAATTTCTCAATATTCTGCCACACCTATTGCCATCACCAGGATGGCTGACTGAGGTCCATCTATCTCTCTTGCAGCGAGAAGTGAAGGCTCCTTTGACTAAAGGAGCCATAGAATGGGTCCCAGTGCCAGTAGTTGGCACAGATGTTATTCCTGCTACTTCCTGGCGCCGAAAAAGAATGGGGAGCTCCGTCCCATATTAGATTTTCGGTCTCGAAATACCTTTCTTACGAAAGACAATTTCAAGATGCTCACCATGGCCCAGGTATTCTCTGGCCTCGACCGTGGAGACTGGATGGTAGCTTTGGACCTGCAGGGCTCCTATTTTCCCATCCCCGTCCTGCAGGCCAACAGGCGTTACCTGCAATTCATGTTAGGTTATCAGCATTTTGAGTTGACTGTGCTCCTCTTTGACCTTACCAGTGCCCCTTGGATGTTCACAAATAATGGCAGTGGTTGCAGCGGTCAGAGGTCAGGGGTCCCAGTCATACCCTACTGTGACAACTGGCTGTTGAACGCGGGTTCGCCTCAGATAGTCATCTCCCACTTCCAGACTACAGCAAAGCTCCTAACAACGTCGGCATTGCTGGGGTTCATTGTCAGTGTACCAGAGTCACATTTGACGTCTTCACAGGTGATCCCCTTCATTAGAGCTATTCATGACATAGTGCAGTTTCCCACCTATCCCTCAGAGAAAAGAGTTCAGGATATTCGGGCTTTGATCCCAATGTTTCAGTCTCTGACCTGCATTTCAGTGAGTATGCTACTAGGACTGATAGCCTCCTGTATCCTGCTGGGCAAGTAGGCTAGATAGCATATGTGTGCTCTGCAGTGGGATCTGAAGTCTCAGTAGACACAGGACCAAGGGGATCTTTCCGATCTGGTCCAGATTTCAATGGCAGCTGCAAGAGACCTGCAGTGTTGGCAGCGGACTGTGATTGGGTCAGCAGCAGACCTCCCTACTCACCCTACCCAGAGCTCACAGTGTTGACTGATGCATCGCTTCTGGGTTGGGGAGGCCATTTTACGGAGGTGAAGATCAGAGGTGTCTTGTCTCAGATGGAGGAGTGGCTCCATATCGGTGTTCTGAAGCTGAGAGACAGCCACTTGAGGTTGAAGCCCTCCATGAAAGGGAAACTGGTGCAGGTGCTCATAGAAAACACCATTGCCATGTGGTTCTTCAACAAGCAAGGAGTTGGTGTTGTGGACCCGCCATCGACAGACACGCCATCGAACTCTGGAACCTCCTAGACGCCACAGCCCCTGACGTTGCCTTCCTCACGGAGACCTGGATGAACGCCTCGTCAGCTCCTGACATCGCCATCGCTATCCCAGAGGGCTACAAGATCGTCCGGAGGGACCGAAACGCCAACCAGATGGGAGGAGGCATCGCCATCATCCACAGGAGCACCATCCGTCTCACGACCAGCACCGACAACACTCCGACCAGCGCCGAACACCTGCATTTCCAGATCCACACCAACCCGAACACCACCCTCAGAGGCACCCTGATCTACCGACCCCCTGGACCACGCACGCAATTCAGCGAGGACATCGCCGACTTCGTCAGCCCGCATGCCCTCCCATCCGCCGACTACATCCTCCTGGGAGACCTCAACTTCCATCTGGAGAACAACAACGACCGCAACACCAGCACCCTGCTCGACAACCTCGCCAACCTGGGACTCAAGCAACTGGTGTCCACCCCCACCCACCTCGCCGGACACACACTCGACGCCGTCTTCTCATCCAGCAAAGACGTCACCTTCAGCCACACCACAGAGCTTCAATGGACGGACCACAGCTGCGTCCACTTCACCTTCAAGAGAACAACGACCCACCAACACCAGCAACAGGCCGCCCGCAGAAGCTGGAACAAGATCACGGCAGACCAGCTCGCCACCTCCCTGGGCCAGCACCCTCCTGCCAGCTCAGCGAACCCCAGCCAGGCCGCCGACAACCTCACGAAGTGGATCAGCAACTGCGCGGACGAACTCGCCCCACTGATGACCCCGCCTAGCAGACCCGGCAGCAAGAAGGCCCCATGGTTCACCGACGAACTCAAGAGCTCCAAGAAGAACTGCCGAGCCCTCGAGAAAGTCTGGAGAAGGGAACCGACACCAGACAACAGGACCTCCTTCAAACTTGCCACCCGGAAACACCACCAGCTGATCCGCGCCGCCAAGAAAACAGCATTCAAGGACCGGTTGGACAACAACGCACACAACTGCAAGGAACTCTTCAACATCGTGAAAGAGCTTTCCAACCCCAGCGCAGGTAACAACGACATCACCCCATCGCAAGACCTCTGCAACTCCCTCGCTTCATACTTCCACAACAAGATCGCGGACATACACAACAGCTTCAACAACCAACCAACGCACACCAGGACCGAACAACCACCCCCCACCACCACCCTCCACGCCTGGACCCCGATCAGCACCGAAGACACCATCCGCACGATGAACTCCATCCACTCCGGATCACCGACCGACCCCTGCCCTCACCACGTCTTCAACAAGGCCGACGCTGTCATCGCACCCCACCTGCGAGACATCATCAACACATCCTTCGACACCACCATCTTCCCGGAGAGCTGGAAACACGCCGAACTCAGCGCTCTACTCAAGAAACCAACAGCGGACCCCACCGACCTCAAGAATTACCGACCCATCTCGCTCCTCCCGTTTCCAGCCAAGGTCATCGAGAAGACCGTCAACAAGCAGATGGCCGCCTTCCTCGAGACGAACGGATCCCTCGACCCCTCACAGTCCGGCTTCCGTGCCAATCACAGCACCGAGACCGCCCTCATCGCCGCCACCGATGACATCCGAGCCCTGATGGACAAGGGAGAAACAGCGGCCCTCATCCTCCTAGACCTCTCCGCGGCTTTCGACACGGTCTGCCACCGCACCCTAGTACAGCGTCTCAACAACGCCGGAATCCAGGGGAAGGCACTGGAATGGATCATCTCCTTCCTCGACGGAAGAACACAGAGAGTCCGCCTACCACCGTACAAGTCAGAGGCCTCCGAAGTCATCTGCGGCGTCCCCCAAGGATCATCTCTGAGCCCCACCCTCTTCAACGTCTACATGAGCCCCCTCGCGGCCATCGTACGCAAACACAACCTCAGCATAATCTCCTACGCCGACGATACCCAGCTGATCCTCTCCCTGACCAACGACCCCGCCGCCGCCAGAGCCAACCTGCACGAAGGGATGAAAGAGGTAGCCGAGTGGATGACGACCAGCCGCCTGAAACTGAACTCGGACAAGACGGAGGTCCTCATCCTGGGCTCCTCGCCCTCCGCCTGGGACAACTCCTGGTGGCCCCCCGCCCTAGGCACCGCACCCAAACCGACAGACCACGCGCGCAACCTGGGCTTCATCCTGGACGCCTCCCTCTCCATGACCAGGCAAGTCAACAACGTCTCCTCGGCGTGCTTCAACATCCTACGCATGCTACGGAAGATCTTCTGGTGGATCCCCACCGAGACCAGGAAGACCGTCACCCAGGCCCTAGTCACCAGCCGACTGGACTACGGCAACGCCCTCTACGCTGGTACCACCGCCAAGCTCCAGAAGAGACTCCAGCGGATCCAGAACGCCTCAGCCAGACTCATCCTCGACATCCCACGAACCAGCCACATCTCCGGACACCTGAGAGACCTTCACTGGCTCCCCGTCAACAAAAGAATCACCTTCCGCCTCCTCACCCACGCACACAAAGCCCTACACGACCAAGGCCCGAGCTACCTCAACAGCCGAGTCAACTTCTACGCTCCCAAACGCCACCTCCGATCAGCCAACCACGCCCTCGCCGCCGTCCCCCGCATCTGAAGAGCAACTACAGGCGGAAGGTCCTTCTCCTACCTGGCCGCCAAGACCTGGAACTCCCTCCCGACCGACCTGCGCCTGACCCAAGACCACCTCTCCTTCAGGAAGAAGCTGAAGACCTGGCTGTTCGAGCAGTAGCGGCACCCCCCCCCCCCCCCAGCGCCTTGAGACCCTACGGGTAGGTAGCGCGCTTTATAAGTGTCAATGATTGATTGATTGACCCCATACCAGGAGAATAAGCTTCACTGGACATGGCTAGACTGCCAAGGAATTATTCTCGTGGCACTCCACTTGGTGGGGGTCCATTAATTTAGGAACAGATTAATTCAGCCTTTGATACCTACCGGATTACGAATGACACATCCAGACGGGGCTCTGGGCCTTTTACGTGAATGGAAGCAATCCTGGCTTAATTGCTACGCCATCACAAAGAACATTCAGTAGCAATAATTTATGTGTTGGAGTTTCCGAGGCTTCTCTCGCTTGGAGATGCGTTCCGCATTATATACAAAAGAATAGAGAGGCAACTTTCAAATAACAAAAACAAAAAACATACCACAGCCCAATGTTGTATTTGTAACATAAACATTATTCAAGAGGTCTTTTCTTCGTTTGTTGTAATTTTTTTATTAATTTTTTCTCAAAATGTAAAAGACAGTTCAGCACAGCCAACGCGTTTCGCCAAATATTTGGGCTTCTTCAGGGCTGTAAGCATGACAAACACGACTGCCACTACTCTTAAATATACACATATAAGTTGTACACAGACATACAAACAAATGCTAACAATACTATACAGTATCTAAACTCCAGACATCATAATTGTTTTAGGCGTTACAAAACCCCCCAAAAAAGACTTAGGGGTCCATTAGGATCGGCGGTGGCGATCCACCCTACATCCTTCCCCGCCTGCCACCCATTTCCCCCCACCATATTAGTATGGCGGGGGGTACTGCCGCGGACGGGAAAACCGTACGTCGCTTTTCCGCCTGGTTGACAAGTCGACTGGGCGGAAAATGGTTTAATATGGTGGCGGTGTCTGCTAGACACCGCCATCTATATCCGGATGCAGGTGGAAGGCAGCCTTTCCATGGCAAAGGCATGCTGATTTTGAAGTTGGGGGCCCATTGCGGGCCTTCAGGATATTGGAGGTGTGGGGGGCATATGGGGGGTACCTATGGTGCATGCACAACATGGCAGGCATGGCACGGTGCCTGCCATGTTGTGCATGCATATGCACAACATGCATTTTTGGCATTACAGAGGGTGATGCTGAAAAGCACCACTAGCCGCAATGTAAAAAATGTGGGATGCACCCGCCAGTGTGGGGGGTGCATCCTAATCACCCCACGGGACTGCCGCACTTATGGGGGGCGGACCCTTTTCACATCAGGATGGCGGGCGGACAAAGTCCACCGCCATCCTAATGATGCCCATGGTGTTTTAGCGTAAATGTTATTGCCCCTAAATTTGGTGTAAGCATATTGTTAATTAAAGTCATACATTACATGGTGCATATTTCCTACATTATACAACTTAGGGGCCGATTCCGATGTTGGATGGATTCATGTCCGTCCAACATCAGTCAGGAGCCGTAACCGACCGACCTGCTGTCATCGGTTACAGCCCTGCAAGTACCATGCGACCGAACCCTGTTCAGTCGAATTCGTATGCTTCACAATGAAAGCATGCATTCCGAGCGGAATGCATGCCTGTATTGTGTAAAGCAGGGGTGCAGTTCATCCCTGCACCCTGTGGCTGGCACTCCAAGGTGCCTGCCACCAGGTGCAGGGATCAACAGAGGGGCACCATAGGTGCCCCACCCATGGGGGCCCTGCTGGCCCCCAGAGACAGTTTCCAACTGCCTTTTCATGCCGGAAACACCGGCACAAAAAGGCAGTGAAAAACTGCCATCGTACTCCCTTAGTCGTAAAGGGGCGACCAGGGGAGTACTGAAGGATTTCCAGATGGCAGACTGGCACGCCGAGCCCGTCGTAAGCCATTCGGAAATCCAAGTCGGATTCCATTCGGAATGGCTCGGTCAGAAAGGAATCCGTCCGGAACATTCCGATGCGGTCGGAAGGGCTCCGAACATGGTTCGAAGCCCTTCCGACCGGAATCAGAATCGGCCCCTTCGAGAGAAAAAAACATCCAATTTTTCCCATTTATATCTTTGATATCACCAATAGGTCCTTCAAACAAATTTTCAATTGGAGAGTTACAAAGAAAAGACTATACCACATAATATTTTCAATATTTCCTGTACTGTAATGCATTTTGTTAATCACCTATACAAGGAGCAGTAGAGAGGATCCATCCTTATTGGGCGCAAAATAGATTTAGATCTACCATTTAATCTATTTCATCTAACTCATCCTATATATTAACAATCTTTATTCGGCAGTGAACACAGCCATAAAAGATAGAATCATTTAAAAACAATAACAAAGCTATTAAAAACCTATTTCATCATAATAAAAATCCCAAATGTCCCAATCTTCCTCAATCGTGTCTAGAGTTACTTGGACTTAGTATTGTTCTCGAAAAATTAATAAGAACAAACAATATACAGTCATATAAAATATCCCATGACATAAACACGGATGTACAACATTACCTTTTCATTAAACCCACATATCACCACAAAACAGATCACAAATGTCCCTCTCTATCTCAATTGTGTCTAGATTTCCTTGATATTAGCATTGCTCTCAAAAAATGCGTAACAACAAACAGTGTGCGGTCATTCTTCAAAAGTTGCAAGTGCAAAAGTGCAATACGAGCCTACCTGAATCCCATTTCTTTTAAATAAGGTTTAAGATACTGTCGCTTGGGGTGCGTAAAATATTTACATTAAAAAAGACCTATTTTCTCAACCACTGGGCCCACTAGCCTTTACTCGTGAAACAAAGCCTTGAGGAGAGGCCACTAAGTGAGGAAAAATATTTAATCTAAAACGAGTAATTAAAAAATGGCCATGGGCACTGAATAAAATGTCAAGATAAGACTTCATTCCCTGCACTGATTTGACTAAAGCATGTGCTCTTACCATAGGCTTACTGAGCTCCTTGCCCTCACGCTCTACACTAGCTGTTTTAAAAAACAGATTGTTAATGGATTTTTTCATTATCTCGCTTCACTGTGTTATGATTCATAAAGATGCCTAATCTTCCGAGGGCACTTGTTTCCTTAATAAATCTTAACCAACGTGTTTTAAAAACATGATCCAGTGAAAGGCCGTCCAAAATTACTGCTCGATTAAAAGATGCCTCCTCGTTACACCAAACATTCACCCAGCAAAGCAGTGGCTTAACTGCAACTAAATCAGTGATATACTTAACACCTCATGTACAGAGTAAGCGGGGGTTCCCTGAGGGACTTTTAAGATCTGTCTTAAAAATTCAATTTGCACTGTCTGTAATTTGTCAGCTGCCATGTAACCCCAAATCTCACTCCTGTACAAGGACTTGTAAATACAGAAGGAATGGTATAATTTTATGATCACCCCCGGAGACCATGTGACCAATATGTGTGCATAATTTCCAATAGCTCCCAGGGCTTTTTTCATGTTCCTTAGCTTCTCTTCCCTCAGGTTATTTCAATTTAATTTGCCGTCAAATAGAACACCAAGAGATGTGAAGGCCGGGCCTTTGGATCGGCTGAAGGTGCCTTGCTTGTAGGTTTTTAAGCTGGTCCCTCAGCATCCTAGCTCCATCACAAACGACTTAGTAAAATTTGGGGACAGGACCAGTCCATTCATGAAGGAAACAACCCCATCAATTAGGACTTGTAATGCTCTGGTGGTACGTGCTATGAGCACAGCATCATCTGCATACAAAAGAATTGGCACTGGTCTACTGCCTATTCTCGTAGTATCAGCCTGCAGTGATATCAGGGTAGATTCTAACTCATTAATATATCATGTAAATAAAAAATAAAAAAGGGGCAAGAATGCACCCTTGACGCACACCTCTTGAATATTTAAAATTATCAGTGACTCCCCCCCTTGAGTAAAACGGTCTATAGCTGATGTATGGGCATAGAGAGTAATTAAAACATTTATTATTGCGTGCTCAACGCCTAACTCATCTAGTAGCAACCACAATTTACTGCGTTTCACTCTATCGAACCCTGCAGTGAGGTCCATAAAACCTAGATTGATAGAGCTTGCTTTGGCAATTGAAATTTTAGATATTAAAAGATAAAGGTTTAGGCATTAGCCTACTGTTGATTTACATATCCTGAAGCCATATTGAACCTCTGAAACAATTAGAATGTTATCTTCCCAGTCAGATAGCATATTTAGTAAAACCCGACCTATCACCTTAACAGTAGAGTCTATCAGGGATATGGGGAGCTAACAATGAGGGTTATCCCTGTCACCCTTCTTGAAGACAGGGACAATATTGGCAGTAGACCAGAAATGGAGCATGGATGATGACACTGCTGCATTTAATATCCTAGTCAGGACCGGGGCACACACATCTATATTGTTCTGAAACAGGTACGAGGGAATCCCATCGGACCTGAAGCCTTATCCTGCGACAGTCCCTCAATACCAATTTTAACCTCATGAAAAAGAAAGTTAATATGCGCCTCACATGGGAGGGGCACTAAAACGTTTTATACATAGTTCGCCATCCCCATGATTATAAATCGCCTGGAAATTATCCTTCCATTGGTCAGAAGTTATATAATGACCTAAATTCAGTTCAGAAAAACAAGGACCCTTCCAAAAGAGGGTACTACCTTTTAGTTCACTAGCTTGTATCAGCTCATCCCAGGCCTGTTTTTTGTAGTAGGGACCGCCATTCCTTAAGACCACTTTTATAGTTATTGTGGCAAATGGCCACCAGTGACCTATTACGGGGAGTCTCTTTCAAAGCCATTTTTAGGTTCCTCAGTTCCTTTATATTGAATAATTAGAGGCGAAAGAGCAGAAGAACACATATACAACAGTTTTAAACACATGTGTACAGTACAGGAAGTATTGAAAACATTATGTGGTATAGTCTTTTCTTTTTTAACTCTCTAATTAAAAGTTTGTCCAAGGGCCTATTGGTGATACCAAAGATATAAATGGGAAAAATTAGGTGTTTTTTCCCCTCTTTGAGTCGTATGATGTAGGATATATACATCATGTAATAACTGTTACTCTAATACAATATTTCTTTTTCTTTGGGTTTTGTAACGCTCAAAACAATTCTGATGTCTGCAGTTTAGATACTGTATAGTATTGTTTGTATTCGTCTGTATGTCTGTGTACAACTTATATGTGTATATTTAAGAGTATTGACAGTCGTGTTTGTCATGCTTGCATCCCTGAATAAGCCGAAATATTGGGCGAAACGTGTTGGCTGTGCTGAGCTGTCTTTTACATTTTAAGAAGAAATCAAAGAAAAGAATCACAACAAACAAAGAAAAGACCTAGCTAATTATCTTTATGTTACAAATACAGCATTGGACTGTGTTATGTTTTTTGTTTTTATCTTTGGAAAGTTGCCTCTCTATTCTTTTGTACATAGTGAAACATGAGGGGCTAATATTGGTGGCTAGCCTTTACAGGTGAGCAATTTTCGGAGAGGGACTTGATAATAAGTGTTCTATACAAGTAACACACATAATGGTACGATATTCAGTATCCCTTGCTCCCTATAATTGTTCAGCGTTCCGCATAGTATAGAACTCAAGACTCCTGTATGACCCAAGTCATCTTGTCCGTCCAGACTGGGCATGTAGAGTATGGTCCCCAACTTCTGGTAAGGAGCATCTGTCCTCTGATCAGGCTGCCCCTTCATGAGGATCTCCTATCACAGCAGCAGGGAAAGGTCCTGCTCCTGCCCATTCTCCACAGACATGCTTTCAGATTTAGCGGTGGCCGTTGAATACTTACAGCCTTCCTGCAGAAGTGATTGGTGCCGTCTAGGCAGCTAGGCGTCCCTCAACCAAATCTGTACATGCCTGTCATCCTTATAAACAGATTGACCCATTCCAGGCCAAACTGTCCGAAGTTTTGTTGTCTGTGCTGTTCCTAGTCCACACAGGCCTTGCTTTGTGCAATGTTGAAGGGTACTTGTTGGCTCTTTCTGCCTTTGATCAGGTTCATATACTGTTTCACAAATGATTGCAACATATGTTACCCCCTTTTCCTTTTGTTAAGCCCCAATGGAACTTAAATTCGGACCTCCCATTCCTAATATTTATGCCTTTTGAGACACTCCACATTTTTGCTCTCAGATCCTTACCCTCTCACTCATGACATTCTTTCTTGATGAAATAACATTGGCACAGTGGGTTAGAGAGCTTCCGGCTCTTTCTGTTAATTTGCCTTACACTATGTCCTACCCGGACAACCTGATCCTCGAGACATTTGCTTCATTTATTCCAAAGGGGGTGACTCCATTTCACATTGGTCAGACCATCACCCTTTCTGTGTTCTTTGTTCCACCTCACCCCTCTAAGAAAGAGTAAAGGCTTCACTGGTTGGTTATTTACATGAAGGACGCTAAGCGCTGACACCCAGGCGGTTGCCGCCACACTTATATGGAGACTAGAAGCTCCAGAAAGTACCGATTTGGCTTGTTTTCATCATGTCTATATCCAAAGCCAAGACCTAAATAGAGAGTGCGTTGCAGGATAGTGTTACACCCCAAGTTTATCTTTCAACTCCAGAATAAACTGAAACGTACGGCGAGTACTTATAAATTTGCCCCAACTATATACTCAGCGCTTAGAGCTAACTACAGGAGCGAAACATATTTTCCCTTGAATTCTACAGCACTGAGCTGATGTATACTCTTTTTCAGGTGTGCTTATCGTTTATGATCAGCATAGAGAGTCATTTGCAAGCACGAGAATTTCTTCTATTATCAACTTTTTGGTGTCAATTTGGTGACGAGTAATCGACGGTTTATTGCTGCTCATATCTTTAATCCCAAGATTTTTTGCAATAGACGGTTTCCTGATGAAGGCAGTAATGCCGAAACGCGCGTAGTTTTTCATCTACCGCTTGCCTCCATCAAGTTCTTCTTAACTGCTTGTCCTAAATTTATGTCAAGTTTTTGGAAATGAGGATTGATTGTATTAATTTGATAATATACTTTCTCTACATTCCATGTTTGTATCTAATTTATTTATTCACCAATGTTGTTGTCAATTTTTGCTAATATATATCTTTTGTAAACAAAAACATTTAATCAATTGAATCAAAAAGAGATTTAATAAATGAAAATATACATTACTTTATTATTAGGGAGTCATTTATTGTATGGTATGTAATGTGGTTACTGCAGTATTTTTGTACCTAGAATATTGTCATGTAATTATATAGAAGCTTGCTATTGGTTTCTTTACTTACTTAGATCCTAAAAGTGCCCTCCACTTCTATATCAGTCATTCCAAAGAACACCAGGTGGACAATCAGCTCTTTATCAGGTTCACTGGAGCAAAGAAAGTCAAAGCTGTGCAGAAAAGGTCCAGCTCAATCTGGATTGTACTCTGCATGAAGATCTGCTGCACATTTGCTGAATAACAGCCTGCTGAAGGGGTACAGGCTTATTCAACCAGAGCCAATGCTGATATCAATGCATTGGCCCATGTGGTGCATGTTCTAGATATCTGTCAGGCTGCAATGTGGGTGTCACTCTATATGTTCATGAGGCACTATTGTCAGACAGCAAGGTCAACTGAGAAAACCATGTCACATTCAGCGTAGAACAACGTCAATGCCGAGCCACCGGCACCACCCGCCGGTATGCAAGGGGTACTGTTACAAAATACTGGCTCCAGTCTGACGTTTGGGGAAGTATTCGAAAGATGAATAATATGCTGTTAGATATATCCTCTACGAGAAAGAACATTACCAAAGGTAAGTACTTTGTTCTTTTAGCCATTTCCTGAATTTCAGAAAGAGCCCATGTGTAAGACCTAAGTTGAGACCTCCGGAGAGATGAGCCTTATCATGAAGTGTCATTCATCCGATTTTATTGTAATAAGTTGGAGGGACTGGCAAAAAGCTAATTTTGAAAGACAATAAACATTTGGTGGAAAGAAAAGGTACAAACGATTTGATAGGTAAATTGGAGCTCAGCCACGTAAGACTTTGTGGACAAGGTAAATTAATTTATAATGTGCGGTTTCCTTTATATGGAGCCTGTAGGGGGCCTTTAGTGCAGGCGTGATGTAGTCATGTTGCTTCAGATGAACAAGAGACAGAAAGGATGCTTTTGACTCTCTTGAGTTTAAATATTGATTTGGTAGGGAATCCAGTCAAGATGCTTTTTTCAGTATTGAAGGTGAAAAAATGGTTCATAAAGAGCTGGGAAATGATCTTCTTCCTGTAAACATAAATCTTTTTTTTCAAAACATTTAGACACTTTTGCTATAAAAGGAAGAAAACGTATAATAAACAATAACTTGTTTTTGTGCCTCACATAGTAACTCCTCCTCTTTTGTTTTAGCATCCCCATACAGCACTGCATGACGGAGCCTGCTAAGCTGTTAGCATCTCTCCAATACATCCTTGGAGCGTAGTAGAGGCTTGCACAAGTAAGAGCAGTGTGGCGGTGGGGTGGGACGAGGCCGGGGCGGTGAAAGTCAACAGACGATGGGATAGGTAAAATTAGGTAAATAAATCAAACAACTTACTTGCGGTGATGCTGCGAGAGCAGAGTAAGTGTATTATATTTATTATTACTTATCTCGACGTCTGTCGACTTCCGCCACTACTACCCCAGCACGCCTCACCTCTCTTACCTGTGCAAGCTACCACTGTCGGAGAGTTCTCACAGCTTTGGCAAGTGACAACAACTTACTTGCCAACTGGTCCACCCACCCTACTTTCAGAGACTTAAATGCTATTGGAGCTTCAGGTGGGTTTTGGCAATTGATCTTTATTTGTGCAATCAGTGCCCGCGTGACAAATGGCAGAATAAAGTAGGAGACTAGGGAACTTTGGAAAGGTATGTGTCGCAGGCGTGGTCGGTCTGTTGGCAGTTGATTTATTTTCATTTTAGAGCTGCACCACCTGCCATGGTACTCCAGTAAAATATGACTTGATGCAGCTCTTTGCATACTGTGTGAGACATCTACTGTGTTCTGCTATTTGCACCCACAACAACCTACTGTCAGGGCTGGCTTTAGGGGGGGTGCAACCTGTGTGGCCACACTGGGTGTTGATCCAGAGAGAGGCACAGACCTCGGGGCGCTGTCTTTAGCAATTGGTTATGATTTAAAAGCACCCACTGCAGAAGTTCATTGTGCATCCAGCTTTAGCCAGCAATAAAAATTTGAAGATAACTGTAATGAATAATGTTCCTGGTAGAGAAAGAGAAATGGAGTTTTGTCTAGTGGCTGATTTGACTCACCATAACGTAGCGCAGAGGGTTACTATGCCTGCTGCAAAGGACAGGTCTATATTTTATTGGGATAACTGAATGGATTAGGAAAGCCATCCTTTACCTTTAAAACAAATTAAATGTATGTGAGAGGGGCTATGGAGAGATGAGGGGCACTCTTGCCGGGTGGTAGTGAGGGCACCGGGTGCCACGAGCGCTAAGACCTGTCCTGCCTACTGTCATCTGCATAGTGCTGCCTACTACTTCCTCCTAGTCTTTATATTAAGATATTTACTACACTAATCCATATACAGCCTAGACAAAATCCGTAATTTATGTCCTCCATGTTAGATTCACCCCCCTACCCAAGGGATATACCATCACTGAGGCGGTTGAAGGGTTTAGATACCTGTGGATTTACATCAACGGCGACCCGACTAGATTCTATGAGTGCAACCTCTTCCCTCCATTACAGAGACTTGAATGTGATATTGCCCACTGGAAGACACTCCCACGGTCACTGCTGGGGCACGCAGCGCTCTTTAAAATGATTCCCGTAGCACGTTTTTTATATGGATTGCAGAATTCTCCATGCTTGGTCGGTTTTGACTACTTTAGAGCTATAGAAAGCTTTTAAATTGAACTTTTGTGGGGCGATAAACCACCCCGAATCTCCATACAGAAGCTAACAATGGGATGGTACAATGGAGGAATCTCCTAGGTCGTAGATTTGTGGAATGCGGGTGATGTAGTCTTCTTCCCACAGCTTCAGACTGAGTATGAAATGGCAAGTAAAGAACACTTTAGGTATCTTCAGATACAGCAAGCACTTCGAGCAATAATCCCCAAGGGGGAGTCCCCCCCAGAATCCTCTCCGCTTGAAGACAGAGTCCTAGACGAACACATACAGAGGAAATCCATTTCCATGACATACAAGAAACAAATCAATAATATGTCGGACCCCTTGATTCAGCTCCGAAGTCGATGGGAACATGACATAGCTGGAATTGAGGATGAGGAATGGATGGAGGCCTTGCCCTCCCCCTGTGAAATTGCGATCTCCTCTAGACTTAGCCTGGTGTAACTCAAAATCCTCCACAGAATGTACCTTAGTGGCCCTGCACTTGTGAAGATGGGCTACAGAACCGATCCTGGGAGCGTGAGACGTTGTGAGCAGGTGGGCAACATCACACAAATCATCTGGGAATGTGTGCATATCCAGAAATACTGGTTAGATCTGGGTAAATGTATGGAGTAAGTAATGGAGGTTAAAGTAGAACCTAGTATAAAATTGTGCTTATTGAATGTATGGGGACCCACATATCTAAATAGTCAAGGGCAGATTTGGGTAACATTGGGTAATATGATTGCAAAGTGCAATATCGCCAAAATGTGAGGAGCCAAGGAGACACCAACATTCATAGCATGGCAGAGAGACATGGATTGGTACATGCTAATGGAGCGCCAATATACGAATCGAGGGGGTGCCCTAAAAAGTGAACTCAGATATGGGGTAAATGGAACGATTTCAGGTGAGGACTCTGCGAACGCCCACGACTGGACCAGGACCATGGCCCTTTCCAGGTTGAGTAAAGTTTGGCCAAACAGATTGTTTCATAAACATGTATTTATGATGGGTTGTATCAAGATGTTCGGATGAAGACACATTCCTTTCTGATAATGCTTATAAAATGATTATATGTATTAAGTGGTCATCAATAGGAAAGAATTAAAAAAATAATTCATATACAACCACAAAACCGGCCCACACTAAGTCGTAAAGGGCCATATGTGCACAAGAATTTTTACGGCTGGAAACTGCCTGATTTGCCGAATGGGGCCATTACCAACTGCAAAAATGCTTTTCCATATGTACAGAGCACAGATTGCAATTCGTTAACATGGTACTGAATCACAATTTGTGTTTAGCAATTCAGTATTTGGAAGGGACTTGTTTAGGGTGCCCCTTCTAATACTGAATCACAATGCTATGTAGGAATGTTTTGCCAACAAATAACGGTCGCAATAGTTTTATTTTTTACCCACACCTCAAGGGTGGTCTTAATCATTTGCAAATTGGAAATGGTCCTCATGGGACGATTTCCCCTTTGTGAATGTTGAAAAAAGTATTTTTAAGAGTAGTGGGCAAGGGACCACTGCCTACTCTTAAAACAAGCATTTGCAATAATAATAATAATAATAAGAAGAAGAAGAATAATAAAACATTTATAAAGCGCCTGGCTGCACAAGACTGTGTGTCCCCGCGCTAACTGCTAATACAATACAGGAGTCCAGAGGAGCTGTGGCAAAGGAGCTCAGAAAGAGATTACATGTTGGGGAACAAATAAGTTTTTAATTTTGTCCTAAATCTCTGTTTGGATGGTTCCATACGCAGGTGGAGTGGGAGCGCATTCCAGTGTTTAGAGGCTAGATATCTGAAGGATTTTCCTCCCATTTTGGCTCTGATGATTCGGGGGAGTTTGAATAACATCGTGCCAGATGACCTTAGATTCCGGGTCGGGCGGTGTATGGTCAGGAAATTTTTTAGGTATTTAGGGCCCTTGTCCTGCGCGATGCAGTGGGCATAGCAGAGGGTCCTGAACTTAATCCTCTCCTTGACTGGGAGCCAATGGAGTTTGGACAGGGAATGCAATGCAATTGGTTTCGCCTTTGGGACCTTATATGTATTTAGCTTTGCAGCACATTAGCCTGGGTGCTGAAACATCTATTGTTCTTTAACATGGAAGGAAAGTAAGCACCAAACTGCGGAACATGCCAGGTATGGGAACACATGGTGAGAAATACTGCCTATCAGTGGGAAATTGTATTGTCTAAAGCTCTGGTTTTAATTTAAAATCACGCCTCTTCTGTGGTCATTTCACTGAAAATACAAGATTTGAAAAAAATATTATCATCTACGGGTGCTCGTTGAATACAAGTTTCTATTGCCTGGAAACCAGGGAATTCTAAAGTGATTCTGGTATTTTATTGACCTCTGCTGGTCGTTTTCTATCAAGAAAGATAAATAGAGGCAGTTGCCAGCGAAATAGAAAAAGAAAGCCCCTAAGTAGAAAGCAATTCTGGTATTTTATTGGTCGTTTTGTATCAAGACAGTCAATTATAGGTAGATGAACAAGCAGAAAGCAATTTTGGTATTTTACTCACCTCTGCTGGTCGTTTTCTATCAAGACAGTTAAATACAGGCAGTTCAACAGAAAAAAAGTCCCAAAACAAACAGAAGCAGACAAGTCCTAGGGCTGATCTCCACATCCCACAAAGTACATACAACAGATCTTCCAGACAGCGCAGGCCTAGGCTCAACCTAAAAATGAAACTTGTTTTTAAACAGTTCCCTTTTTCTTTGAAGGAAACTGGCTGCATTTAAAAAAAGTTTGCTTTAATAAAAAGCAATCATAGACATGGTAGTCTGCCGACCGCAGCAGGGCCACATCCCTGTGATGGCCGCAATTCCTAATGGGTCACAAATTGCAACCTACCTCATTAATATTCATGAGGTAGGTCAATTCTGACTCCATTAGAAATCGCTAAATGAAAATCAATGGATTTTATACATTAGGAATTTAGATTTCCTAAGTGTGAATTTGCAAAAGATCATAATTTGGAAATCACAATCACTAAAATGTGTACATGAGGCTCATAATAAGCCCTGGTGGTACGTTGGTCCAAATAATAAATGAAAGGAATGTAATCATGGAGCGCATTATTCTACGGATTCTGTCAATTACTAAGCATGTTGGAAAAGCAGTATCTACATAGAGTGGATAGTCTCAATGTTACAGTGTGGTTTCAGATTCAAGGTGTCCTATTTTGATTCTGCTTTAGTTTATTCCTGTTTTTTGCAGTTGTAATTCTGGAGTACCAGTGCCATACATTCCTTGTGATATGTTTTATTACAATCACCACCGATGAGCGTGTGCCTCAAAATGTTTGTTCATAATATGTAATACATGGTCATGTTATGATTTTGTGTAAAAAAAAATAATAATATTGAAATGTTACGTTATCAAAAAGCTTAACCAGAGGATGGGATGTAGAAATGATCAAATCAGTCACCACTAACTGCATGTTGACTTTGGTTTATATTACTTTTGTGACAATTGACTTATAAAAATCATCCCTTACATTTAACGACGACCTATGGACAGTTTACTGCAAAAACTTGGTAAAGTAATCACGCTGCACCATTTGTATTTTTTCCTAAATCATTCTTCGTTTTTAAAAGTCGTGGTGTATTTATGCAGGCTTATTCGGATTTGTGTTTAAATTTTACTTGTGTGGCTTTCTGTGTTGGGTGTAACAAATGTTATGCTAACCCATGCCTTTTGAAATGTGATAACTTTGATAAACGATTATTGTTTAACTAAGCATATTTGAGCAATGGGAAATACCTTTATGAAATCCAATCCCTACATTGCACACTTAGCGAGTGGGAGCTGAACATTGGCTAAATGATTTCCCATTTGCCTTCCCACCAAGAAACTTTTAAATCCCATCTTACATTCCTTTAAAAAAGTAACATAAAATGAAGGCCTGACTCATTTGAAACCTATTCACCAATCTCATTCGCGTTAATGAACAAAACAAGCTTAGAATATGAAATTGTAGGTAATTTGTGTATGTAGAGTCACATTCTTCCCCAAACCCCATTTCTAATACAGAAACCTTGCGGCTAAACCCACACCTCTACTATATTTTCATGTGGATTACTTTGGTTTGAATAATCTGCTCAGGTGCATTGCTAACATATTAATGTCCATTCTTGATTCGAATGGAGAGCCGCTACTTGTTTCTTGTGGCGATACTGCATGTTTTCATGTATATGCTCCCTGCTGCATCTTTTTTTTATTATTTCTTTTTGTTTTGTTTGTGTGTGTGTTTCTGCTATGTTTTCTTTTGCATTTTAGCTAAACTCAGACTTGCCATGCATGATGCCAGATCTAGCACTCACAGCAGATCCCTAGCTGATAAGAAGCTGCAAATCTGTACACGAAAAGCACGGAGTCTTCAGGAACGCATGCTGCCGCCGATTCAGCCGATACCGCAATCAACCTGCCCCATGCCACAGGGGGGCAGTGTAAACCAGTCTAAAAGGTAGTTGATGTGTACCCTCTTCCCCCTTTACCTGGAAAAGGATCTGTTGTGTCACAATCTATACTGCTGGAGGTTCTGCAGCTATAATGATATACTGCATTTGGTGATGTGACTCGAACAAACAATTTGGGTCGCATTACCTTGGTACGTTTACATGTAAGGAATTGAATCTGGAAGTGTGAAGAATTAACTAAAGGTCCCCAGGTTCTCTTTCCTGCTTTGCTTCCACCCAGCCTCAAATAGTCATTTCAGAGACTACAAAAAAATTCGAAACATCACAGCAAATTTATGAAAATAGTTTACTACTGCAGTGCCTTCTTACTTGCCTCATCAAAATGCAAGCATATAAAACACTTTAAATAGCAATTTGGGGTTTTGCCAATATTGCGTTTACTTTGCAAAAGCTTATAAAAAGCTTTGTCACAAACGTAAGTTTTATTTTGCTTTATCCTTTTCCTGCTAGAGGTGTATCATTATGTTTGGTGTGATATTTTGATTTTGCCATGTGGAATATAGTTCAAGCTATGTTTTTTAAACGTTTAGTGATGATATGATAACACAGACTGCAACAACATCTACTTCAAGGTGCAGACTGCCAAATCCCGACTTAACGTTCATATTTCTTTACTCGAATGTAAGCATGAACTAACACCACTCTAAAGCTGTTACACCAATGATCCTAGAAGAGGAATTCAAATAGTAAACCAGTCCTACCCTCCGGATGGTGTGAAATGGATTTGAATGAAATTAGAAATTTCAATCACAGTGACTTTTTTATGTGTAGATAGTAAATCGAGCCTTTGGCAATCTATATTTTTTACTTTAGTTGTTGTACTCTGTTTTTCAGGATTTGTTTTCACATGGAACACCTTTAAACTCTTAACTGCTTGATGTATTCCCTCTGCGTTATGTTTTAGGCACCTAGCACTCCAATTTTAATAGTAAAATCATATGGCCACTGGACTCCAGAATCTGTTACCCCACTTAATTCCTGATCTGTGAAATGCTTTTGCTTGCATTCCTGTACATCCATCTGGACCAAATTATAAATTCACTCCTCTAGCCCTGCTGCTGTTTCCGAAGTGTGATTTCGTATGTAAGCACACTTTACTATTTGGTTTAGGATTAGCCATTTTTAAAAACAAGCCTGGTTGAAAATGAAAATATTTTTAAAGAGAATTTAATTGCTGTATTTATTATTAAATACATTTGGGTACTGTTTCTTTCTTAAGGGTATTATGTGTCGGTACAATCACTTTTCTGTAAATTACAAACCAATAGAAGATAATTTTACTTTTTTCAAATGACACTTCTTAGTTCTACGTTTTAAGAAACACAATTATCATTTTGGAGAATGTCTGAAAGTTAAAAATATTGAAGCCAAACTGTGTACTTCTATTACTCTGCAAGACAATAAAAAATGTTGGTCATTTGCACACAACTATATACCCCTCAGAGATATTGTTTTCTTAGATTTAGTACAAGCACTGTAATGATATGCTGCACCATCTGCCTCCTTTTCAAAAGGTTAGGATTGTGCATTGGTAATAAATAAGGGCAATTTTATTGTCTTCACAATCTCATTACAATTTCTCATAATGTGTGGAATAGCCCAACATTTGTCAAAGTGTAACTGCTGATTCTGGAGCAATAAAGGCAAAATTCCCTTAAATTCCCATGACGACCATGCTTTTCTTACAGTGGATTCAGTGTTAAAGATTGTTTCCACTATATTAATATTTCCATTGCCTAATTTGAGCCGGTGGTTGCAGGTAAGGTCCACCAGCACTTTCTTTTGTGGACCATGCCATATTTTTGATAATCAGACTTTGGACCCAGAACAAGAGGGAGAAAAGCAGCACAGGGAAAAAGCAAGAGAAAGAAGGAAAACGTAACAATGGCAGAAAGCAGGGATTGAACTGAACCTATAAGAGTGAGAGATGAGGGGCAGGGCGAGTATATTAGCGGATGAAAGAGGCAAGATTTAAAATAAAGACTAGACATCCTTGATATGTCAGAAAATTGGTACGGGCAAGAACTAAAGACATTAAAAAGGAAATGTACAATGCTAGAACACAAATGGAGATTAACAAGAACTCAAGAAACTAGGATGGCATACAAGAAAGAACTTTCACGATATACCAAAGCCATTAGGAAGGCAAAAAAGGACTATTTTTCTCGTAGAATTATAGAAAATAAAGACTCCTCCAAAGAGCTTTTTAAAATAGTAAAAGAGCTATGCAGTCCTACCAGTCTCTCATCTAATTTGACTCCCTCACAAGCAGGATGCGACAAAATGAATAACTTTTTTTGTGAAAAAATAGACAAGATCTACTCATCATTTTCCAACCCCAATTCGGGCAGCCCGGTGGACCACGAGCCATCCGCCTCCCAAGCTTGCTGTTCTAGCTTTGGCCCATTCTCTGAAGAGGAAGTGGGCAAAGCTATGCTTGAAATCTGGCTCCCCTTTGGACCCATGCCCCAACCATATTTTTCGGCACCTTATCCCATTAATCTGCCCAGCAGTGACTCAAGTACTGAATCACTCGCTAGAAGCTGCCGAATTCCCAACCAGCTGGAAGAACGCCACAGTCACCCCCTTCTAAAAAAAGCAGGTCTTGATGTCAACAACCCGGCCAACTACAGACCCATATCTCAACTTCCCTATCTGTCGAAAGTCCTAGAAAAACTGGTCAACAGGCAACTGGCCAGTTTTCTTGAAGCAAACAACCTGCTAGATATCTCACAAACGGGTTTTAGGGCCAACAACAGCACGGAAACAACACTCCTGGCCGTGCTGGATAACATCAGAATGCATGTAGATCAGGGGAAAACAGTTGCCCTAATACTATTGGATCTCTCGGCGGCATTCGACACCGTCCCACATAATCTGTTCCTAGAAACTTTAGCATCTAAGTGCATTAGGGACAGAGCACAGAGATGGCTGCGGTCCTTCCTATCGGATAGAACACAATCAGTGCATATGGGCAAGTTTTCATCCCCACGCCAGAACATCAAATACGGGGTCCCACAGGGGGCCTCGCTAAGCCCAACATTGTTCAACGTTTTTGTGTCTTCCCTGGCTGTAATAGGCAGAAAGTGGGGTGTCGAAATCTGTTCTTATGCCGACGACACTCAACTAACTGTAATCTTGGATGAGAGGAACAACCCCAAAGATAGGTTACTAAACTGTCTCTCTGAATTGGCTCAATGGATGCACAAGCACTGCCTTAAACTAAACGCAGACAAATCAGAGATACTGCTTTTCGGAGGTCACACTCAATTGTGGAACAACAGCTGGTGGCCAGAAGCCCTGGGTACCCCACCAGCTCCGACACCAACAGCAAGGAATCTTGGAATAACAATCGACACCTCTCTATCCATGAAAACCCACGTAGCTACCATATGCGGCAAAGGCTTTGCAATATTAAAAATGCTTAAAAGAGTCTTTCCCTGGATTCCCATAGAGTGCAGAAAGATCCTGGTCCAGGCTCTCCTGATGAGTAGGCTGGACTACGGAAACTCCCTGTTCGTAGGCATGGCAGACTATCTCTTCAGCAAGCTCCAAATGGTGCAGAACGCAGCGGCCAAGGCTATTTGCATGAAAAGAAAATTTGACTCAGCCAAGAGCTGTTTACGTGATCTCCATTGGTTGCCAATGAAGCAAAGAGCAACTTTTAAAATGATGTGTATAACACACAGAGCGCTGCACAATACAGGCCCACTTATTCTTAGAAACAGGATTCAGTTCTATGCTCCCACCAAGAACCTCCGCTCTCAATTCTCGGCACGTGCCAAAACCCTTCGGGTAAAGAGAGCCAGGATGGGAGAGCGAGCCTTCTCCCACATTGCTGCATCCAAGTGGAACGAACTGCCTGTGGCCCTCCGACTCACAGAATGCCCCTTGGCATTCAGGAAACATCTGAAAACTTTCCTCTTCCCCCATCCAGATTAATCCAACTCGACCCATGCCAACTGTCCACGCACTTTAGCAATTACAGCGCCGTGATATCCTACTCGGATGATTGTTAGCGCTTTATAAGAAAAGAAAAGAAAAAATAAATAAATATTCAGCAACCCTTACATTCGGCAGAGGCGGCCTTCTGAGGAAAGTGTGGCCCCCGGCATTTATTCATTTCCAAATTAAGTATTGAATATTTCCCTGCCTACTCTCTAAAATTCACTTATAGTTTAAATGCCAGATAATATGTACAGTCCCTAAGATAATAAATGTAAAATAATTACAACGGTAAAAAAAAGGTTTCAGGCGCCTTTAAGATGTAAACCTTAATATTCTATTCACTGTTAGAAGCAAATGGTGTGTCTATTACAGTCAGTGCCGAATCGCCTGTTAAAGTTAGTTGTAAAAGCGTGTTGCTCACTTTTTTCAAGCTTTGGTCGTTAATGTTTATGTACTATCCATGTAAGATGCTATCCACACAGCTGCAGCCCTGCTTTACTAGAGTTTATGCTTTTACATTTACATTATGATTCTTTGGTCACTATTTTATTGACCGTGGCATTTGTCCATAGCATACTGACTGACACTAATGAGCCTACTGTGTCCTAAGCACATTGCTTTTTTCTGTGCCTGAGAAGGTGTATGTTCATACTGTCTAAGACAATCTTTATTCCACTTCGGTGTTTGGCTTAGGTCCTCGAAGTAGACCGCCAAATTTCGTCTTCAAGATCCTTTAAGTTTCTTGTGCCCTTAGCCTGTCTCGGATGCCCCTATCTTTGGATATAGTTTCCCTCCAGGGAACATTGTTATCGTTTGCCTCCAATTTGATGGAAATACACCACACACCATAAGACTGAAGCACATAATCTCATTGATTCGAAAGTGTGCAGCGAAATATCCACTTCAGAATTGTATGTACAAAGTGAGCGTACTACAAAGTATTTGAATCATTTTTTTGTAACTCTCTATGGCTTGTTTTTTTCGCAAACTTTAAGCAGAGTAGTGCCTGGGTTGTTCATAGAACCCAAATGTCAAAACTTACCGCGCTTCCCACCGCTTATGAATCTCCATCAAAAATGTTGTTAAACAATGATTATTGATATGGTTATGCTATGCTTGAAATTGGGTGAATAATGATTTCTACCCATCCACATATGCTGCATAGTTAGCTTTCCACCTATTCTGTTTATCTCCAAAGTCATTTTTAAAGCAGTGAAGATACCATGACAGCCTAATTGGAGCATTAGAGACCTTACATAAGATGCCTGCATTGACAGCTCTTATGAAAAGATAAGAGGTCTTGCAATTCATTTGAGAACAATATAGAGTAAATCATTGACAACTATACTGGCTAGTTTTCAACATGAGGTCTTCGGTTAAAAAGGGCATCCTTCAAACATTTGCTGCACTGTTTTTGCTTACATAGCTTTTCGTAGAAGAGTGGGATGTCCTCAGAAGTGTCCACAACTTATTCTTTGGTAACATTTTAATGTGAGGGCGACAGCAGGCAGCTGATAAACTCTTTCAACTGACCGGAAAAATAAGGCATGCTCTGAATTAGTTATGTGAAATGTGTTGAATGTTTTATTGTCGGCTTATCATCCCTTTTCATGAAGAACTCCAAACTTGGTAGTAGCATGTTCCCGAAGGCAGCTTTACGTGAGCTATTAAAAAGACATGCCAAAACAGTCTATCAGATGTGCTAGGCCATAATAATGACAGACTGTGTATTACACAATTGCAGAGAATATAATGTAACAATTCAGAACGTTTTCCTTGCCCATTATTTCAGATTTTTCTTTTTACATAATCTTAACTGACTTGTTTATCTGTAGCACAGTGCATAGTGTAGGAGAACACCTAAGTAATATAATTTCCTCTGATATTTTATGCAATAATGCAAAAATATTCTGTTTGTGTATCCTGTATGTTTTCAGTGAACAGATTGGCTCGGTCCAAGTTCTGCTGAGTCGCGAGGTGTTACCAGAACCAAACACCAATGCAGATTATGGGTCCAGTTCATTCTTCCTTCCGCCTGCTTCCTGCCATGAGCCAATCTCATCAACATACTTAGAGTCTTCCAGTCCATCAACCCCTGACCGCAGTTCATATCACAGAGAATTTCGGAATGTCCAAACTGCCCCTGCTGATCCCGACATGCAGACTTCTTCCACTCCTACTTCTCGCAGGCTGGTTGCTGAGAATCAGGAAGACATGGAGATGGATACCCGCCACAGTCCTGAATGCAAAGCATCTTCTGCTGGAGGGTCTAAAGAAAATGTTTGTGGTCCTACCAGAAAAGGTGGGGTTATTTACAGGCAGCAAGAACAAATGAACATGGCAACCAGCAGTTTACCGCAACTCAATAATAAACCAAATAACTTAAAAGCTGGGTCTTTGTCCTCGCCAGTATTTCCCTTGGCACATAGACTGCACATGTCATCCTCAGACAAGAGTAATCAGCATGCCCCTGGTCCTAGCCTCAAGTCCCCCAGCTCTCCAATGCAGCACAGCAGCTGTCAGGGAAGTGCGTGTAATGTCATGGCTTCTGCTTCTTCCTACACTCCTCTGCACTGCTGCTTGGAATCAAAGCCACAGACAGTTAAAACCATCTCCAGAGCCCACAGTTATGATGGTGTGCTTAACGCGAGTGCTGACTTTGGAAGTGCTGAGTTCGCCAAGTCCGAGACCTCCAACAGTAAGAGATTCGTACGCTCTTTGGCAGAGCAGTTTCAGAGACTTCGCGTTATCTCACCAAACAAAGGGAGCTATGGAACAGACTGGTATGCTGCAGGCTCTCTGGAAGAAAAGTCCCCATTCAGGCAAATGAAGGAATCATTTGCACCTCCTGCTGATTCTGACAGCAGCCAGCCAGCCTTTCATACTCAGAACAATGATACCCACACTGCAGAAAGACTGCACTCGCCCCAACATTGTCAAAACGGGATTGTTTCCTTTCAGAATCCCAGCGCTTTTCACATCACCTCAAGGAGTCCTGGATTGCTCGCTGAAGACGTCCATGGGGCAGAACTGTGGAACAAATTTAGACCCACAATCGGCAAAGGGTGGCTTGACCTCCGTGACACTGCAAGGCAAATAAGTACTGGCAATACTGTTACTGCATCTGCATCTATGCCTGTCGACCGGTGGGTGAATAATGTCTCAAAATACTGTACATCCCAGGCCGAATGCAGACATGGCGAGTGGCATACTGACATCATGGGGAATCCGTCTACCCAGTCTACCCCTGCCCACAGATCACTCAGAGAGGGTGGGCAGAGGGCCCCCTTGGAGCTGCACTCGCAGTGGAACGAAGACACAGATCAAGAGATACGAGAACAGGAATCCTTGAATCACGAAAGCCTACAAGCTTCTCAGGGCAGCAAGAATGTGTTGGGGAAAGCTGAAAATGTTAAACGACCATTTGGCAAACCAGGTAAGCAATCTGCAAGTGTTTTCTGTCTTACCCACTTTACTAATATTTCGATTTCGTTGTGCCAGTATCACTTATTTCAATCCACAGTCCTGTTTATTGCATTTATTCACTGTCCCCTTTTTCCAGAATGATGTCTGTATCTTCTCACATGTAAATTAGCATTCTTCTATCATTAAAATAACAGCCCGTTTGGGTCTTCCCGGTATGTACTTTGCTGTTTTCCACGTCACTAAATTGACTCTTTTTTTTTTATAGTTTTCACGTTTCCGGGGAGAAAGGGCTTCTTAATTTTGAAGTGTGCCCTTTTCTTCCGTCTGTCAAATACCAAGATAAACAGCTTTGCCAGTCTCCCAGTATATGTCTGTCCCAGAGGTTCAGAGAGAGTGATGAAAGCATTCACGTGGTAACACAGGGCTGCTGTATTAATGTACACACAGTTCATAAGCTGTTGTGTAGCATCGTGTTATATATATATTCCACAGGATGAATTAAACAAATTTCTGATGGATACTTCTAACCGCACATTCCTTACCTTTGGAATATTCCACAGGGGCCAGGATGGATCCAGAAGCTTTTTTTCACAGTACTTCTGCGTGCCAATAGGTATTGCCGTGAAACTCTGGGTTGGTTTCTTGCTTCAGTGGCGACACATAGAAGCGCTCTCTGGCATGTTGATGTCAGTTGCTTTCTTTCCTCATCTTTGAATGTGAATCTGGAGGTCCGCTTTCTCTTCTACTGGTATTCAAAGAGACTCCAATCTCAAAAGCCAGTGTGCAAGGAGACGACGTTCCCACCTAAAACGTCAGGGTTGATACCGTGCCAGGACTGTAGAAAACACATGTCTGTAACTGACCTACACTTAAATGTTTGGGATTAGGGGACAACTCTGAATCATGCAGCTGAAGGCGACCCTGTCTTCCTCTTTGTTGTAATTTGTTCATTTGTTATTGTGTTTTCCCTAATATTCATCTTTCATTTTTTTTGTACATGTTTATTTTAGGTGTTGTGGGTTTGTGTATTGTTTCACTGCACATGATGTATTAGTTTGTCATTACTATATATCTATATATATTTGTTGGTTGTTTAGAAATGACCCAGAGCTCCTACTGTTCATCATGTATACACTTTTATGTTACCATCTATTATATGTTGAAGTGTTTTTTACTATTTAGTATGTATTTGAATTAACGCAAAAATATATATATAAAAAAGAAAAAAGACAAATATTGTGTATATTTTTTATAATACAAATATTAAAAAATGATATACTCTGTGGGTAATGTATATATTTGGAGCTATTGCCGATCTATATGAATATTGAGTGGGGGATTCTTCTCATGTTTAATACAGCAAATTGGGACCCAAACCCGTATCCGGCCACTTTTTATCTAAAGCGAAGTCGCAAGGGTAGCAAGGTGCCACTCAATCACGCTACCTACCCTTATTAAAGATCTGATTCTACAGTTGATCCTGATGCACCTCGAGTTACTCAGGCCATCAGTGCCACTGCAGAGTCTCAAGGCCTTAAGGATGCCCTGCTGCATAATTTTTGCACTCTTCTTGCTCCCAGTGGTGTGCACTCAGGACCTAAGAATCGGAAGAAGCCTCCAATAGCGTTACCGCTGGCAGATCGGTTCTCAGCACAGTCTGTGTACCTGGAACCCATCGTGATGTCCACCCTGACTCCGAAGCCAACTGCCACTCCTGCTCCAAAACCTTCGCCGGTCTGTTTTTTAGCTGACACTAGTACTAATGGCACTGTCCTACCTGGCGTTGTGGTTGGGTATTTCTTCTCCTCTATTGCTACTCTTGAGGTGATTAGAGCGCTGTTTCATTACTGGAATTTTTATGTTGTTCTGCTGTCCCAAACTAAGCACACATTTGGTTAGACTCATTTCATGGGTCAGATTTCAATAACCTATTCACTGTTAAAAGCAAATGGTGTCTCTATTGCAGTGAGTGTCTAATCACCTTTTTAAGTTAGTTGTAAATGCTTGTTGCTCACTTTTTTAAAGCTTTTCTCGTGAATGTTTATTTATTCTCAATGTAGAGTGTTATTTACACAGCTGCAGGCCTGTTTCTGTAGAGTATACGCCTTTTAATTTACACTATGATGTTTTGATCACTATTTTGACAGCAGCATTCTCCATAGCATACTGGCTGACACTATTGAGCCTACTGTGTCTAAAGCAAATGGTTGTTCTCTTTGACTCAGAAGGTGTAAGTCAACATCTACATGGCCCCTCACGCAACCATCGTCAGAAAATATGGACTCAGCATAGTATCCTATGCCGACGACACACAACTCATTCTCTCCCTCACCAAGGAACCCGTTATCACCAGACACAGTTTCCAGGAAGGAATGGACATTGCATCCTGGATGAGCAGCAGCTGCCTGAAGCTTAACTCGGAGAAAACAGAAGTCCTCGGATCCACTCCCTCTGCGTGGGATGACAGCTGGTGCCCCCCACCCTCGTCAACCCTACCACATGCACGGATCACACCCGCAACCTAGGCATCATACTTGACTCCTCCCTCACCATGAACCGACAGATCAACGCCGTATATTCCACGTGCTTCAACACCCTCCACATACTCTGTAAGAACTTCAAATAGATCCCCCAGAATCCAGAAAGACCATCACCCATGCACTCAAAACCAGCAGACTGGACTACGGGAACACCCCCTATGCCGGAATCAACAAATCTCTGCTCCACAAACTTCAGACCATCCAGAACGCCACAGCCAGACTCGTCATCAGCATCCCACAACAAGACCACATCACCCAACACCTACAAGACCTCCACTGGCTCCCTGTTAAAAAGAGAGTGACTTTCAAGCTTCTCACTCACGCCTACAAATCCTTCCACAACACCAGACCCCAATACCTCAACAAAACCTCCGCTCCGCCGACCTTGGCCTAGCGAAATCCCTCGCATTCGCAGAGCCAGAACAGGAGGAAGAGCTTTCTCCTACATCGCATCCAAGACCTGGAACAAACTCCCCCTCAGCATCAGACAAACCCCCACCCTGAAAGCATTCAGGATGAGCTTCAAGACCTGGCTCTTCGGATGAATTGGAGCTGCCGATTTTCCCCCATCCCCCAGCCCCATGAGACCCTCACAAGTGAGTAGTGTGCTTTACAAATCCCTGATTGATTAATTGATATGATCATACTGTCTAACGCATCTTTACTGCACTTCAGTGACTGGCTTAGGTCATCAAAGGAGACTGCCAAATTCTGTCTTCAAGATCCTTTAAGTTACTGGTGTCCTTAGCCTGTCTCCAAATGCCCTCGTGATTTGTGATCACTGTGGTCACGAGATGCTCTCTCAGATTTTCACTTTATGAGACTGAAACATTGACAAATATTAACTGTTAGACCTGGCACCTTGGCGTGGGTCTCCCTTCCATTTTTTTGTTGTTGCCTCATGTGTTTTGCTGGTTATAGGTGCTTTGGGCACCGTGCCACTGCTGTCCAGTGCCACAGTGCAAGTGCTCCCTATGCTAAATTGATGTATGGATTAGTAATTCCATGATTGCTTGGTTTGGTTTACCTGACAGACCCTAGTGCAGTGCACTGAGTGTGCCCAGGGCTTGTAAAACAAATGCAGCTGGTAGTCTTGCAGCACTGGTTGTGCCGCCCACAAAAGCAGCCTGTAAAAGTGTGTCTCAGGTCTGCCATTGCAGAGCCTGTGTGCAGTCTGGTACTGCCATGTTGACTGGGCAAGTGCACCCATTTGCCAGTCCCTAAACCTTCCCTTTTCTGCATATTAGTCACCCCAATGGTAGGCCCAAGGGCAGGGTGCATTGTAGGTAAAAGGCAGGACAAGCCCCGATGTGTGTGGCATGTCCTAATAGTGAATTACATCTATTTTCGTTTTTCACTATTGCAAGGCTACCTGTTCCCCATAGGCCAGAATGGGCAGTTTGATTATTATATCTTATAATGCTAACTGACTCAGGGAACTAGATGGAAATTCGAGTTTAGTTTTCCTAAACTCAGAATGATAAAATACATATTTTAGTGAAGTTTGTGTTAACATTCTGTGTTTGAAAATATCACGTTTAGAAAGTAGCTATTTTCTTGTCTAACCATACAAGCCTGCCTCTGCTAGGTTGTGTATTCTTTGTCTGGAGTTTGAGTGGCAGGGGCTGGGGGATTCCAGGAGATAGGGTGAGTCAGCACAGGGCTGAAATGCTACAGAGGCAATCAGTGAACCCCAAACCTTTTGTTAAGGAATAACACCTTCAATAAACACTAGGACACAAAGGACATCTTTAAATATTTAATATGTTTAAAGAAAAATCCTAGTTTAGTGCACACTTTATGAAGTATAAGCACAACGAAGACAGATAATATGGCAGCATCAGTGGTTATCAGAAACATGAATAATAGATACCACACATACATGATTGCTGCTATTAATACATATCAATCCAACCCTCCTTCTGCTGTCGCTAAGTGCCAGGCTCATTCTAGAATTTTAGCAAAGCAGAAGATAAAGCCTGTTGAGAGTTTCAAAGATGGTACACTGTCATGCGTATTTGAACATCGAAGTTCTGTTTTCAAGGAAATAGCAAGACCTGCTCATCTCGTTTCAAGAGGCCAGCTGCATTCACAGCTCAGCACATGAAGGCGAAGTGCCTCCCGCTTCGGTAGCCTTCAGTTGGAACCGGATATATGACTCTGTATGTCCTGTCCCAAAGTCGCCTGTTGTGAAGATTCCCGTTTGCCCTTCACTTTCTGTGTTCAACATTTTATAATATAATCTCATTGATGTTAAGATCTCTTAGTAAAAACAACTGACAGAAAGTGTCCCGTGCCCTTTCAATTGTTTTCGTTCTACTAGACTCCTTTTCCCCCCAAATATTAACAGAAGTGGGCACTTAGTTATCCACCTTCTAGAAACCAATCGAAATGAATATCAAGCTAACGTAAAAACCAAGCAGTCACCATTTAGATAAGACATTGCAAATATATCCACTTAGGCTTAATTATCACACTGCAGAGCATATTATGTAGACCAAAAATGCGTACAGGAATTATGCATGTTCCGAATTTTGATTAATTCTTTAGCTCAGCACATTCAAATACATGAGATACATTCAGTGGAGAAGTGTGGCTCACTGGTTAGAGGCGGCAGACCCGTAAGCAGAGAATGGCCCGGGACCAGGGTTAGATTCCTGACGCGGCAGGGTCGTGGACCAGGGTCAGCGGACTCGATAATTCTCGCCTCGGTGCCTACTCTAGTCAGAAACCACACTCGGCAACTCTGGGCATCAGCTTGCCTCATCTTCACAACGGCCCCCCCAGACCGCCGGGGATGCTTGGTTGCACCTTAGAGATACCCATCAGGGACCATCTCTCAGGGTGAGCCAGGACGGGTTCCCCAGCGGTCGAAGCGTGGAGATACTCCTCCGGGAGTCGATTCCTAGCGCTATATAAACCCGCAATTAAATTAAATTAAATTAAATAAGATACATCTTGAAAAAATGACTTTAATGCATATTATTGTGGTGTGCATAGAACATGACATGACATTTATGTAATACCGAAATACAATAGACAATTCAGCTAATGAATGGTACATAGAAAAGGCTTGAGTAAAGGGCCTTAAAAGTGACAACGTCATAAGCATCCTGAGTTTGGCTTCCATGAGAGGAATCCACTTTAATACAATTTATTAATACCCAGACCATGGAATGGGCTTCTATTTCGCTAATTTTCGGAAGTGAAAAAAACACACAGAGACGTCACGTGAAAAGGCTCGTTCACGTAAAATAGAAGTGTACATTTCTTCCTGCAAATATGAATGAATGTCAATGCAAGTTGTCTGATACCTAGCCAGCCTTACTGAACAATGTCTAAATTAGGCAGTATTTTCTTTTTTTTCAAAATAATTATTGTACCCGTTGTAACAGCACACCACACAGCAAAATGGTTTACAATGTATACATGGTATCACCTTATTTTACATAAGAAACGGATAATTTAAACAAATCATTACAGTTTCCTACCAAGTAGAACAGAGGAAAAACAAAAGAACTTTGTGCAGAATAGGGAAAGAGCAAGAGCAAACAAAATAGCCCACACAGAATATCCGCCTGGTAAAGGGGGAGTAAAACATCCCTACTCCGATACACTGTACAAGCCCCTTTTCTGCCCCTTCGACCTTTCCTTGCATAAATTGCGTTTTCTAAATTATAGGCAGCCAACAACCTGCCTAGTCAGTCAGTCAGTCAAACAAGCTTTATTTGACGATTGTCATAAAAGCATAGCAATACAATTCATTCATTAGATAAGAATAAAATACATAAAAATAAGAATAAAAGTAAAAATCATGACAGTTAAAATAATTACAATACACTTATATAAATCAGGTAGTCAAAAATAGACATTCAGTGGCTTATCCCTTCATCCTTTTGCTTCTGATATTCCATGACCAACCTAGAAATGTAGCCACAACTATATACACTAGAGGGTTAGCACTTGTACAAATAATTCTAGTGGCCACAACTCCACTCCTTGTACCCAGCAATTTGCACATCGGTCGCAACCAGACTCTACGTGGAGCGGAGTATGCAGGGCACCCAAAGAGTAGATGGCCAATTGATTCCAGGGGATCCGAGCAACATGGACATGAGGCATTTCCACCACTTGACCACCTAGATGTGAACGCTCTAACCGGAAAGCTGCCAATTCTCAATTGAAAATAGAGCTTCCTATCCAGTGGCTTTGCTATGTCGTCCCAGAATGGCTCAAATAGAGTCTCATCCTTGAACTCCATAAAGACTCCATAAAGAACCCCTTGAGTGAAAGTGGAGCAGTGGTCCTAAAAGCTCTAGAGGATATCAATCCCAAATATAAACCCTTGATTGCCTTTTTTTACGGAAATGTAGAATTAATCGGATCCTCCCATACCTCCAGCAAGCCCAGCTCTCTGAGAATCGCTCCAATTCCAGAGAGCCATTTGACCTGATGGAAGACATCACTTTTAATTATGTCCATGAGACCCATGGCAAATATTTTCAGTTCGAGTGTTGACCATAAGCGCCTCCAGTATAATACTGGGCGGAGGTTTGCAATAATTTCAATTGGTCTAATACCCAAGTCCTGAAAAACGAGGCCCATGGGGGTGCTCTGTGGTAGATTATTAAAATGCCTAAAAACCTGTTTTGAGAGCTTGTTAACTTATTTAGGTTCCCAAATCCCCAGATCTCTACACCATAGAGTGCAGCGCTCACCGCCTTTGCATTGTAAACGGTAATGGCCGGGGCCACTGGCTTTGTCAAAGACTTGGCATGTTCTTTATTCAGTGCCCCAGCCAGTTGCCGGTGCTTGAGCTTTGCTAAGTCTATCTGTTCGTTCCATCGCAGATCATGCTGGATGATGACACCCAGATAGCTGAATGATTTGACTTGCTCCAAGGGTAAGTCATTCATTAGTATTTTTCCCCTGTATGACTTGTGTTGGTTAAAACTTTGATTTTAAAACATTTATTTCCAGCCCGTGGTTGGTGCAAAAAGCTTCAAAAATCCCTGGTGCTTTTTGCAGACCACTTGGGGTCTTGGAAATGATAAGACAATCGTCAGCAAACATTAAAATTGGTACCTTCGCACCTGCTAGGGTTGGAGCATCAATATTTGCTTCGATCAAGACTTTTGTCACATTTTTGATATACAGAGAAAACAGGGTCGGGGCTAACACGCAGCCTTGGCACACCCCCTTTGAGCGCGGAACAAGATCAAACGCTGCCCTCAGATAAATGAAAGCAGCATATAAGCTACCACTACCCAATTGGACAGTCTTCCAGTAGAGCATAGCAAAATGCAATACTTGGTCGACTGTACTTATACAGGCTCTAAATCCTGCTTGAAGGTGGGATAGAATGTTCATCTCGCACTCCCACTCCTGGAACTTATTTAATACCAGTCTGCCAAACATCTTCTGGAGAGCAAGAGCAAACAAAATAGCCCTCATAGAATATCCGCCTGGTAAAGGGGGAGAAAAAATCCCTACTCCGATACACTGTACAAGCCCCTTTTCCATTGCACGATGGGATACCAGATTTGTTCCCCAAGTTTTCTGCCCCTTCGACCTTTCCTTGCATAAATTGCGTTTTCTAAATTATAGGCAGCCAACAACCTGCCTAGCCAAAGATGCAGGGTAGGGGGCACCTTATCCAGCCAAGACTTGGCTATGCATATGCGCAACACCGCCATAGCCATGAAAAGAAATTCTGCATGCGGGCCCCCTGCGTCTGTATTAACCCTCAGTATAGTCTTCAGCCCCAATGAGGTGTCCATAAACTTCTCAATTGCCCTAAGAAGTGTATGCAGCTGCGGACAAGTTGTGAAAATGTGGACTATGTCCGCCTCAGTGGAGTCACAGCGTGGGCAGGTAATGCCAGAGGTGCCCCCCCACTGGGCTATCCTTGCAGGTTTCGAATACAGGGAGTACACCGTCTTGTAGTGTTGTGCTTGTAGAGAGGCCGAGCAAAGTATGGTTCGTCCCAGATCCAAGGAAACCTGACACCCCTCCTGAGTGATGCCTAATTTCTCTGCCCATTTTGCAGCATATTTCTCGAGGTCATCCGATTTAGCTGCAATAAGTTCTGCATAGAACCGACGTATCGTACAGTCCCCCCTACCTTCAATGGCATCTAAAATGCTATTGTGGCCGAACCCTAGAGGTCCTCCGTGCTTACTAGAAATAAAACTCCAAACCTGCAGATACTTAAAGAAACTCCTACGATCTATACCATACTTAGATTGTAGTTCTGAAAACTGAAACACTCCATTAGGGCCCAGAAGATCACCTATTTTCTGAATACCGTGCTCCCCCAGTCCAACATCACTGAGTCCCTGAATATTTCTCCTGGCAAGGAGGCGTTGGTTAACATACGAGTATAGTTATTGAACCTTCCAAGGCCAAACTTCTTAGAGAAAGCGATCCAGACTTTATACGCCGCTTGTAGTGTCTTAAACTTTGTGTGCTTATAGTAGCTGAAGTCTATGCAGTTTAGGAAGCACTTCCCTGCTTCACTCCCCAATAAGATAGAATATAAGTTGGTGTACCTGGGCCTGCCTCCCAAGCTCCCTGCTCCTATCCCTGCTCCTCCTATTAACCCCTGCATGTATTGAAGTGCCACAGCCCAATAGTACATTCTGAAATCTGGGGCCCTCATCTCCCTCTCTCCCTGGCCAGGATGATATAACGGTAAGCTCTCCTTGTCTTTCCATGGGCCCAGATAAACCTATTCAATATGTGTTCTAGTATGCGAAACCATTTGGGCTCAAAGAAAAGCGGGATTGCCCTGAACAAGTAGAGAAACTGTATGTAGATTGTGTATCCTTTCAAGATCCCCTTTAGCTTAATTTATTAGTGGCTCCATATTCTGCTCTACCAAGCTGCTTAGATCCGAAGAAATCCTAATTCCTAAGTATACATCTGCTGGAACCACCCTGTCGTCATCGCAAACTGTGAAAGCATTCTTAATTATCTGGGTTTTAGCCTGTACCCTGAAACTATCCCGAAGCCACTGACCTCTATCTCAACCTCCTTAATAGCATTGGTTGGGGCTGACGTAAAGATGGCAACGTCATCTGCGTATGCAAATATTTTATACTTCTCTCCATGCATAATGACAGGTGGAATCTTGTTGTTATATTCTAGCCTGCGTAACAGAGGATCCATATATAGGGCAAATAGTAATGGAGAGGAAGGGCACCCCTGCCTAGTCCCACGCTTAATCTGCAGTGTGTTGGTGAAGCCTTTGTTAATTTTCACTCTAGCTGACGGATCCCTATATAAAGCCTGAACAGCCCCTACAAATCATTCGCCTATACCGTACCACCTCATGACCATCTACAGGTAGTCCCAAGAGACCCTGTCGAAGGCCTTCTCTGCGCCTAATAGCAAGGCCACGGCAGGGTCCCCTGAGTCCTCCGCTGCGTCAAACAGTGTCGTCATCTGCCTTATGTGTTGCGTAGTTCCCTTTCCCGGGATGAAGCCATGCTGCGTGGAGCAAACCAGGCTCTCGATCACCCTGCCTAACCTCATAGCCAAAATTTTGGAAAATATTTTTCGCGCCACGTTTATAAGTGTAATAGGCCTATAAGAGCCGGGATCAAGAGGAGGTTTGCCCTTTTTCTATATAACTATGATATCGGCACCCCCCCAGGAATTTGATATCGATGTTCCTTGTTGTGCTTGTACCATAGTAGTGAGTATATCCCTGCTGAGCGACCCACTAAAAACTTTATAAAATTCGGCCGGTATCTGATCCGGGCCTGCCGCTTTCCCTGAGGGAAGATTTTCTAATGCTGCGGCTGACTCCTGTAGCGTTATAGAGAGGTCCAGCACCGCTTTTTCCGCTTCGGAGAGAACCGGGTGGGGAATACCCTCAAGATACTCCTGAATGATAGCTGTTTCTGTTGTCTGATTTTGGTCATAGAGAATCGCGTAAAAAAGTCTAAAGATCTCCCTTATTTCTTCGGAATCTGTAGCTACGCCTCCTTTGCCATCCACAATCTCCTTAATTTCCTCAGCCGCCAATTTCTGCCTTTTGCAAATCGCAAGGGTATGCCCTACTCCCTCGCTAAGTTCATAACAACACTCTCTTTTGATCAAATAGCTAGCAGCCGCCTTACTCGCTTGCCTCTGCTTTGCTTAGCGTGATCCTAAGGAGGATGTCCTCCAGGGGCGCATTCCTTTCTATAGCTCCATTCAGCTCCTCCTCTATTTCTGATAACTTCCTTGTGATTCTTTCTATTCTGTCCTTGTCCTGCTTTTTTTATGTAATGTGTAACTCAATCATATAACATACAGGGTAAGAGGGTCTCAGGGAAGTTTAAAGACCCAGCCAGGTTCCGTCCCCTACCAACTAACATGAATAACTAAGAAAACCTGGGAGTCTAATAGGAACAAAAATCTTTTACTCCTAGCAAGTGATAAAACCAATGCCCAAGGTTTAGGTGCAGAGGAAAAATCCTTACAAACATTAGCAAGATGTTCAAGTACCAACGCACATAGCCACTAGCAACCGTAGGTGTATCCCAATGTCCAGAGATGGATTTCCATCAAAGTCTTGTTAATGATGAATATTATCATTTGGTCATCCAAAGGTAGGGATGGTAAGTCTCTAGATCATTGAGACAGGATCCATACCCTCCATAAGAGACAGGGTTGTAGCCCCCGAGTTGCTCGTAGACCATATGTTTGATCATTAAGTGGGAACTAGTGCAGTGCAAAAAGAAATATGTGAGGATAAAAAGGAATAGAGAAAGACAGCGAAGCAGACTTTAATGGCTATCAGTCTCTTTCAGATTAAAACCAAGAACAGCGCAATCATAGCAGTTCAAACAAATAGCTGCTGAGGGGCCGACATGTTTCTGCCAAACGGGGAAAAACTCCTAAGGCTTTCTTCAGGGCCTCTGTTCTAAAAAATTGTCGCAACTGCAAATGTATAGTACATATAAATCAATAAACCAAAACCAATAAGTGAAAAACCATAAAGGATATACGTGACTATTCCTCCATGTCACATCGTGTGAAGTTCACCTACAAAAGTAAACAGTGACGTCAAAGCGTTGGACATATTTAACATAAAAAAGAATTTAAAATGTATTCAACTCACCCATAATGACAGGGGATCGGACCTCACCTCACCTGGACCAAGCTCAGGGTAGAGGAGGCCACGTGCTAAAAAGGCAAGGAAAAAGAGGGTGCTAGATTCAAAAGCAAGAAGAGTGATCTTCTTAGTTCCAACAAATCACTGCCACCTCTCCCTTTGCTGAACTTCCCATATCACCTGACAGCTCACCAGTAAAAAGCTCACACACCCCTCACTCAGAGGCAGTCACTCAAGTATGATTTCTCCAAATATTCACTTGTGCCTTTCAGTGATGGCAAACACTAAGCTCCCTACCTCTCCGTCGTTGCCTCAGACTGATCCTAAGTCTGGGGAAGGCAACGCGGAGAGGAAGAAGACACTATTTCATAGATGTAAAGGCCAAACCCATGTCCAATCGGGGCAGTACACACGGGAAAACCATCTTGGTAGTTCAAATAAACCAAAAAACGGTTAACTCAAGCCATAAACTTACTCCGAGTAATGGTGTAATAACTGGAGACGTCCATTGCTCAGTTCAACCCGGTGCCCTGCAATCGTGAGTTCTCGCGATAAACAGCGAGACTTCGACACAGCCTGCAGTAAAACTACAAAGTGAGGTCATCCGAGACTTCACAGTAGTTTTTGATATTTGGAATCTTAAATCAATACCAACCACTGCGAATGGATTGGTAAATATCATGAAATATTCTCTATTTCTCTAAAATAGGGGAGGGACTCTCAGAAACATTGCAGAACACTGATAATCGCGTGTAACCGAAACAGAGGGAACGGTTTACAGGCAATAGGTACCGAGTGGTAATGTAGCGTAATGAAGTCTGGTAATACGGCACGAGTTAGCACTAGGCTACCAAAGTGATAAAATGTTTTACCAATAGGATATCACTCATATCAACTGCATGGCTTATCGGTTATTGTACATTTAAATGCCATATAAGGGGGGGGTCCTTCACTTTTAGAACCGCTAAACAAGAAATAATAATCATTAATATCGCGTATAACCACACTTATTCAAACGAGATTGCATCCCCGGAATACCAGAGCGCGAAGATGTAGTGTTATTTTGTTTGAAATACAGACCTAAATTGTATATTCTGTTGTGATAATGGTAGGGTGTTCCATATATTGAATGGGTATGAGAGTCATTCGGAAAGGTATAGATAACACCATACGAGAACCAATTATGCTTCAAAGGGCTATGGCCTCCCGCAAAAGCTCTCCCACATCACAGCTTGGTCCCTTAGGTGAACTTTTGGGCTGCTAAGATATGAAGTAACACCTAGAATAGCTATTAATAAACTATCTTGTCAGTAAATTAGAAATTTGTCAAGAGGACACTAGTCAGTCATACACCTCATGGGGTCAGGGTAAGTGTTCACTGACTGACTAAGGGCTCAGGACCTATAGTCACAGTAAATAAATAATACTCTCAGAGCGTCGCCAAGGAATTTCATCATTCAGCCCCCGGGTGTCTGTCGATAGTCTGTAAATCCATTTCTGCTCTTTGGTAAAGAGATATCTGCTAACATCCCCAATATGTGAGGCTATAAAGGGTTTCTCTAGAACCGTCCATGTGAAATCAGTTTCACAATGGTTTAGTTCTATGAAATGTTTGGTTAATTTTGAAACACTTTTCTTGCACCTAAAAGCACTTTTGTGCTCCAGCATTCTGGTGCGGACCTTCCTAGTTGTCATGCCCATATATTTCTCAGCGCAAGGGCATGTCAGTAGGTAGATAACCTGCGAGCTATTGCAATTCGAAAACATTTTTTAATCCATGGGCGGTCCCTATATCTATCTGTGTGGATTTTGAAGTCTGAGGACACATAGAGCAGTTGCCACACGGATGATGACCAGTCACTGGCGCTAGATCCCATAGAGTACCTACAACCCGTCTTGATTTCTCTTGTGGACGGGTGTGTGTCAGCCAATCACGTAGGTTACTCGATCTTTTGAAGGCGAACAGAGGTGGTTCAATTTTGTCATTAGTACAGTTGAGCACTCGCCAATGATGTCTAACGATTTGTTGCACCTGATTAGATTTAGTATTAAACGTGCTTACAAAAGTAAGTCATTCAAGGGGAGCCTTTGGTGGTGCTATCTCCAATAGAGACTCACAGTGATTGTTGGCCGCCCTCTTTAGCGAGCATTTAATCAACCGTCTCGGATAATGTCTGGCTCTTAATTGGTGGGATAGACCCTCAGCATGTTTATTGAAGATTTCCAGTGTGGAGCAGTTCCGCCGAACCCGAAGGAATTGCCCATAGGGCAAATTACCTCTCAATGCTTTGGGATGTTGACTATCGTACAATAGCAGAGAATTCCTTGCCATGGATTTCTTAAGCAATTCAGTTTGTAAACCTGACGGGGTTACATAGATTGATAAATGCAGAAAAGAGATTTTTTCTTTACTGCTCTCCACAGTAAATTTCAGGAACTCATTTTTTTGTTTGAATATGTTTATTGCATTTTTTTTGTCATTGTACAGCAATACACATTTGCAGTCATAGCGAATAAATGGCGCTGTTACATAAGGTATCGTGTCCCAGGCTTCATGGACCACCACACCCTCGTGTAGGTATGGTAGTAAAGAGCCAACTAAACAGGTGCACAGTTAAACAGCATGACAAGTCTGTATAGCACCAGCATATGCGTGATACATCAATGTTCAGTAGTGGCAGTGCCCAATTTTGGTGCAAAGAAACTCTGTATTGTGACTGCATATCCTAGTCTTATTCCATACAGCACTCAAGGTATATCATTACCGGAGAAACAGATTAGTTGTTCACATTGGCAATATATTGCACATTCAAAATTGCATTTGAAAACTATCAACTATAAAGAACAATCCTAGATATATAGGAAACCATAAACCAGGTGGTGTCTAACAGTGATCATGTGTGTGTGTGTGGAGCTTGTGGTGCGGAGAGGAGTGCAATCTAAATGTGGCGTGTCGCCGGTAGCATGGTGATCGTAGGAGTCTTCTCGTGTACAGCAGGGGGTAAGGGAAACTCCGTGGAGAGGGGGGGCAGGGAGGGAGGGAAAAAGGGAGGGGGGGGTTGGGTACGAGAATAACGCTAGAACGCTAGAAGTGACACTGGAGAGTATGGGGCAAACTCTCACGTAATACCATTCTGTAAACACACCTGGTGGTAGGCCGTCAGGATACCATCCCACTCCAGCGCAATAGGATACATCCGGAGCCCTGCCGTTTCCTCTCAGTGCAATGCTACACTCTCAGCTCTCGCCCAGTTATCCAGCGAGCGACGCCACTGCACCGTTTGGGGGGGCATACTATGTTTCCACCGCCTAGTAATGAGACGTTTCGCCGTAATCAGCCCTAGATCCCAGAATCTCGCTTGGACCTTCGTCTGTTTCGTCCTTTTAAATAACCCCAACAGACAAGCTTCCCAGGTATTTGGTAAGGTGCCCCCTGTCGCTTTCGCCAAGGCTGTCGACACTGCAGTCCAATAAGGCTGCAGCAATGTGCAGGACCAGAGGACATGCAGAAATTGCGCGTCCACAAGTCCACATTTAGGGCATGCTGTCGCAGTGAGTCCAAAGTACCGATTAATTTTGTCCGGTGACAGATACGCTCGGTGGATCACATAGTACTGTATGATCTTAAAGCGTGCGTTGGGCGGTACATGTAGAGCTCCATCTAGCACCCTCGCCCACTCCCTGTCAGTCCAGTCCCGTCCTCTATCAGTCATCCATTTGTCTCGCAGGCGCTGAGGGGAGAATTGCGTGGGTGTGTGCAACGCTTGAGCAATCCAATGTATGAGATGAGAGCCGTGGCCCATCACATGTAAGTATTTAATAAGCAGGTGTGTTGGTGGTTCCTCCGCCAGTGGGCCCCAGGCCCTCGTCAGTGTATGCATCAGTTTTGCGTGAGTCAGGAATTGTCCTGCTGGTAAACCTGTGCTGTCTGCTAGTGTCCCGAAAGGGAGCAGTGCACCCTCTGCAAATAGGTCGCCCAAGCTTTCTAAATCAGCCGCTCCCCAGATTTCCAGTAGAGGCGCCGTGAGTATCCCAGATCCCCAGGGCGTACCCAGTAGCGGCAGGTTGGGTGCGTATGGCTTTACCGCTGCAGTGAGTTTCAGGCTTCTGATGAAGCACTTCCTCGCTACCTCAAGGTGGAGTTGGGTCTGAACATGTGACCTAGCCAAGGGATGAAACAGTGCATGTACCTGTGGGACCGACATGATAGTCTCTGTTGTGGCCGTATCACTCAAATTACGCCCACTCAGCCAGTAAGCTACCCATTGCAGCTGTGCAGCCAGGTAATACAGCTCGTGGTTCGGGCCCGACAGCCCACCACTTTCGGTCGCAGCATAAAGGGTTTTCAACGCCACCCTGGGACGGCCCTTGTTCCAAATCAATCACCTGTGCATAGTTTCTAGCTCGCGAAAGGTGTGAACTGGTACATAGACCGGCAGATTTGCATAATAATACAGTAGCCTGAGCAAAGCAATCGCCTTTGCCAAAGCTATACGGCTGGGCACATTCAGCGGAAGAGTGTTCCAGAAGGAAACTTGCGCTGTGAGCGAAGACATTGCTCTCGTGAGGTTGCCGTCTAGGAGATCCGTGGGTTCGCGGTACACATGGCTTCCCAGATATCGGAATACTGTGGGGTACCAAAGGAGCCGCTCGCCCATTACCGTGACGTCACACTCAGGGGTGTCCGCTGCGAAAGAGTACACCCCCGACTTTGCCCAGTTGACGCGCAACCCCGACATTTTGCCAAAGTTTCTGAATATGTCTGTTAGTGCGCGGGGGAAGCAGGTCAGGTCCCTGACATAAAGTAATAAGTCATCTGCATATAGCGATACCGAATGCATCCCATCCATCAACTGGATTCCCCAATTCTCACCAGAAGTGCGTAGTAGTGCCGCCAGTGGCTGCATCATGAGCGCAAAAATCAGTGGGGAGAGAGGACATCCTTGTCTCGTGCCCCTGCGGACACAAATCGGGTCTGAAAAGAGCCTGTTTGTTCGAACCCGCAGTACAGGATCAGAGTAAAGGAGTTCCACCATTCGGAGGTAGGCCGCACCCAGCCCAAATTTCTCCAGCACCAGCGCTAGGTAGGGCCACTCCACTGAGTCGAACGCCTTTTCAAGATCGAGAACCACACACCCCGAGTGTGGCCACCGGGACACTGCCAGACTCTGCACCCGAAACAGCCGTCTAATGTTGTAAGACGTGCTGCGGGTAGGGACAAATCCGTTCTGGTCTGCGTGCACTAGTGCAGGGACCAAAGGTGCCAATCTCTGGGCCAGCGCAGACGTTAGGATCTTATAGTCCGTGTTAAGGAGGGCAAGTGGCCGGTAAGACCCCATGTTCAGTGCATCCTTGCCAGGTTTCAAAAGCGAGATCACATTGGCCTCATTCAGGGACAAAGGAAGGACTGCATCCCGTATTGCCGCCGCGTACACCCGCTGCAATTCGGGAACGAGAAGGGTGGAGTACGCCTTATAAAACTCCGCCGGCAGGCAATCAGGCCCGGGGGACTTGCCGTTCGAAAGAGAGTATATTACAGCCCGGATTTCTTCAGCAGTGAACGGCTCACCCAGTTCCTCACACTGTGCATTAGTGATCGTCGGCAATGGGAGGCCTGATAAGTACTCAGTGATCTCTGTAGCAGTAGCTCTCAATCGGGAGCAGTACAAGGCCCTGTAGTGGCTCGAAAATGCCTCGTGGATAGCCCCCTGGGTGTAGACCACATCACCCTGCGCAGTGCGGATCGACATCACTGGCAGCGTTTGGGTGTCCCTCCTAATCAGCCAGGTCAGAAGTTTGCCAGCTTTATCTCCAGCATGATGCATGCGCGCCGAGTGTGCTGCATAGTTCAAGTTCTTCAATCTGTCAAGGAGCTGCGCGTGTTTACCGCGAGCATCTAGCAAGTTCGACTCGTTTCCCTCCACTGCCTCCCGTTCACCCGACAGTAGTTCCGTCTCTATTTGTGTCAGGTCCCTATCCACCTGGCGTCTTAATCCCGCCTGTGCTCACAGACAATGACCCCTCACAACCACTTTGAACGTGTCCCATTCAACCTGCGAGGTGGATGCAGTATCAGTGTTGTCTTCAAAGTACTGTAAGACACGGTTCGAGGGCAGTTCCCGGAAGGGAGCATCTAACAGTACATCCGGCTGGAGGCGCCACGTGGGTACTGGTGGGTGCGGGCGCTCCCAGGCGAAGTCAAGTGTGTGTGGATTGTGGTCTGAATGAGTGCGACCCAGGTACTGGGAGTCTGTGACTAATGGTAAGAGATCGCTGGTCAGCATGAATCTGTCGAGTCTGACATGCAATGCGTGAGCGCCTGAATAGTATGAGTAAGTCCGTGTGGTAGGGTTGCGGCAGCGCCAAGCGTCAGTGAGATCCCATTGTGTTGCCCAGTCAGCAAATGCGTGCGACGTACCGTGCATCGTCGCGTTCGCTAATGGAGGGGTGGACCTATCCAACACAACATCGAGGACACAATTATAGTCGCCTCCTAGCAGAAGCGGTACTCCAGGCCATGCTGCAAGTGCCGTCGACAAGTGTGTGAGGAAGCGCCCATGGTCGATGTTGGGAGTGTGTATAGACGCTAGAGCTATGTGTTGGCCATCTAGGTTGCCTTGAAGTAGCACATATCTGCCTTCCTCATCTATGTTGCTATGCGTCATAGCAAAGGGGACCCCCGGGCGAATCCATATGAGAGCCCCACGCGCGTAAGCCGAGTAGCCTGTAGCATATATTTGCCCCCTCCAGCGGCGGCGCAGTGTATGTGCCTCTGGTCCTGTCAGGTGCGTCTCCTGTAATAGCGCTATCTGTCCCTGATGTCGCTTGAGGTACGAGTACACCTGATAGCAACGTGAGGGGGTGTGCATACCGCGTACATTCCAAGTGCAAAATTTAACCACAGCCATTGTAACATTTCTTACCCACCACCCAGAACCCCCACCCACCCACCGTACCGCAATCTGTGTCCCACCGGTTCAAATCACCACATAATATCTCGCACATTGCCCACTGATTTGCATCAACTCTCCTACACACATTAAGGGGAGGGGAAATTTGCACCAATCCTGTAACCATAAAACATTGAATAATAATGCCAAAAGGGCGACTGCAAAACATGCCTTCGTCCAAACGCTCTAGTGAGCACTAACTGTTCGTGAGTTCTAAAACAAAGTAGGGGGGTTCGCTGAGCACGTGTTTTAAATGTACTTGTGATACATGCAGTAATGACATGGGCACTCCTCCCATGCCACAGGCGTCCATTGTCGCACAGCCCAATGACGGCAAAGGCGCACAGCTTCAGGCGCTGTCGAGGCGGTAGCAAGCCCGCAGCTACTTCGGACAGTTCACAGGCAAAGACTTACCATCGGGGGGCAGCACACCCATATCCCCCTTTGAGACCCACCAGCGGCAGGGCTTTTTCGTTGCAATGGGCCAACAGTCTGCCCAGTAGTTAGGGCCTGCATCTCCGAATACGGGCACCTCTCAGTGCCCGTCGAGTCTACGCAGTGGACTCCCCGGTCAACAATGACGTGGGGGCACAGAAGTCGTGGGTAAGTGTAGCACTCTTCTCTCCAGCAGTCAGTGAGCCCGCAACAGTGCTAATGGAGCAAATCTGCTGTCTGTGGTGTGACATCCGGGAGTTCAACCGACACCTGTGAGTCCGGTAGGCCATATATATAGTCATCATCACTCCCCGTGGCGCCAGGACTGGCACCCGCTGCCGGGGCGTCCGGCTGTGACCCGCTGATCTCTGCCACTCTGCGGATGGCCTCTCGTTGTTCCTCATGACGGTGTTCCGGGGTAGGGCCAATGTTTGCCTCTGGGTGCACCGAGCTCACCGTCGAGTGCCTCCTGCGCCGTCGTCGTCGAGCGCCTCCTCCGCGGCGGGATCTTGGGGGTGGGCCACCCGGGTCCGTAACAATTCCCGAGTCAAGCCAAGTCTCAGCAGCTTCCGGAGTATTGAAGAAATATGTTTTGTCCTGTGCTATGACTCGCAGGCGAGCAGGGAATAGTAGGGAGTATTTGAGTTGCAAATAACACTATGAAAGAGGGTCAAAGGGGAATATTTACCGACCTAGTACCCCATACCCCCATTCGACATTACAAACTAGAGAAAGGGGGATACTGGGTCCTGAGTGTGTGTTGACACCAAAAAACTAAGGTGAAAGAGACCACATACTAAACATACTGAGTCATATCTGGCTGAGAAATACCCATCCGACCACCCTTTATTGGCGGAGTATCGTCATGTGGGAGTTGGTACATGATCCTAGTGCCACCTTAACCATCGAACGACGGTGTGGGTCTGGATCTGTAAAGAGACTCTTGCCAAGATAATGCTCAAAAGAGTGGAAAAAGATGAAGATAAAGTGCAGTGCTCAAAGTGAAAAGTGAGACTAAAATTGACTACTTAAACAAAAAATATGTTTAATCAGGATTGTTTAGGTGTCAAAATTAAAACCACGCCCTGTAGTGGAAATTAATAACTACAAGGTGGCGCTGTGCAGGACGGTCAACATGTTTCAGCCAGTTGGAAACATTATCCGGCTTTCTTCAGGACCCAATGATATAATAGCTACTGCAAATATACAAAGTGTAGTGAAAAAGAAAATTTAATACTTTACAAAAACTGCAGTCTCCCTGGACCTTGGAGCCCCAATGTATCCTGGAGAGCTAGCTTTCCTTTCCTGTTTATAAAAAGAAAACTATCAGCATATTTGTATGTATAATGTATATAGCCACCTCACACACAAAGGAAATTATAAGTGCACACATTGGCATAAGTAGTATTTACTTAGCCAAAATTGAAGAGTAATAAATCTCTATTTCAGGGAGGTATTAGCCTCCACCGAGATACTCACCCAGCTTTATGTGGGAGAAGACCTCACCTCACCCGGCGACCTGCTCGGGAAAAATTGAGGCCCGCTCTATTTTGCAATAAGAAAAGAGGGGAAAACATAATATTAATCATACATTGTCCCCAGCCTGATGGCTTTGCATAAAAAACCTAATCCTAAAAACACTGGACTGCACGCCCTAAATCATAGACAGACCAATACAGGACTAGTGAATATGGTTTAATCACATTGCCAAAAATTTGTTATGTTGGTATGTTTTGAAAAGACAGAACAAAAATGGCAAACTAGGCTCCCAAGAGCAAAAGGGATTAGCCCCTACTCAACTCAAACTGTAGAGAATACCAAAGGAGGGAAGCCAATGTTTACTTAAACCAAAATAGAATTATGAAGCTAGGGTCTCTTAGAGTTTATACAGAGACTAGTTAATATCAGCACAAAACGCGCATGGGCTGGGAAACTCACCTGTCCGTCGGTACCTCTCGCAATCATCCGAGGGGAAGTGGAGGTACCGACCGGACAGCCTCTTCCGTTTAAGTAGTCTCGCTAATTGGTCGAAATTGAGAGACCACTTAGTGCAGGAGGCCAATTAGTTTTGTGATTGCCGCTTGGTGATACAAGTCACGCGGTTAGTTTCCAGCGCATGCGCAAACTCTGGGAGATTAAGTCCGCTATCCCTTCTCCATACCTTGAGCGCATGCGCGAAAGTGTAGTAGACGCTGGTCATGCTCTTGTTATGTACGTGTTCACAGAGCAGTGTTGTATCTCATGCTCATGTGCAGTGGCCCGCTATCTGTATTTGCTAGTAAAGCAAAAGGACGAAAAAGGATGCTTTTATTTCGTATTGATTGGTTGACCCCGAAAATATATCGTAAATCTGGGACATACTTCATTGCCTGCAATAACACTGGTGATGGAGATTACTTAATCTTTGTATATTTAGTGCCGAAACACTCGATGAAGGAGATGAATACTGTATAATAATGAAGACATTTTAGCATGTTAATTTAGTCGAGTCAGAGAATGTTTATTTAATTCACGATTTTCTGCAATAATTTATGGTGATGAAAATTACTTTGTTTAATAAATGCAGGACAATTAATGAAGAGAAATGTGATATTGACTTAGTTAGAAGGCAGTGAATACTGTATGGATAGCAGTAAGTCATCGCTGTCTCCGTTTGTCAATGTATGGGTGTTGTGAGAGATAGACAGTCATATCTAACACAACAAGGTCCCAATGAACATCATGGTGACTGGTCACGACTACAGGGAAACCCAGGGAATGGCATCATTAAGGCCCTTAGTGTCACATTGAAGTTTATAAATCCATTTTTGTTCTTTCAAAAATAGAAACTTTGAAACGTCACTGATGTGTGGCGGAATGAATGGATGTTCTAGTATCACCCACCGCAGGTCCTCTGTTTGGTGTTTAAAAGAGATGAAATGGTTAGTAAGGCAAGTGGACTGTTTTTGGCGTCTAATGGTACTCTTGTGTTCACTAATTCGTATTTTCATTTTGCGAGTGGTATGGCCAATGTATCTTAGTGAACAGGGGCAAGTTATCATATATATGACGCCCTCAGTGTTGCAGTTGGTATGCTTTCTGAGCAGCCATGGTCTCCCTGTGCCTATGTCAATTTTTATCGATCTTAGAGGTTTGGGGACATGCACTACAAGACCCACAGGGATAGTGACCTCGTACGGGTGGAAGATTCCACAACGTGTTGGTCACATCACTAGTCTGTGATCTCGGTCTAGTGTGTACTAAGGTGTCACGTAAGCTAGGGGCTCTTTTGAAGGAAAAAAGTGGTGGTGTTACTACACTCTGTGCCACATTCAAAATATTCCAGTGTCGCCTGATGGTTTTTTGAATTTGATTTGAAAGGACACTGAAAGTGCTGACAAACGTGAGTCTCTCCGGTGGTTGTTTGTCTGTTTTCTTTTCCAACAAAGCTTCTCGATTGTTGTTGGAAGCCCTTTTCCATGCTCGATTCACGAGATGGTGAGGATATTCTCTTTCCTGGTGCTGCTGGGCCAATTTTGTAGCGTGTTTTTCATACAGTGGTAGTGATGAACAGTTTCTGCGGAGTCGCAAAAACTGTCCCACTGGAAGATTTTCTCGTAGGGCCCGCGGATGGTGGCTATTGAATGCAAGCAGTGAGTTCCTCGACATAGGTTTTTTGTAGAGTTCACTCTCCAGCTTACCACCACTTGGAAAGATTAAAATGTCCAGAAATGGCAATTGATGTTGGCTATATTCCAAAGTGAACTTCAGGTTACGATTCTGCTGGTTGAGCCATCCATGGAATGCTCCCACCTCAGATGGTGTACCTCGCCAAATCACTAAGATGTCATCAATGTATCTCTTCCATAGCAACACCTGATGGAAGTACAGGTTGCTATGGTTGAGTACATGAGCTTGTTCAAACAAGTGAACGTAAAGGTTGGCGAGGCTAGGGGCAAACATGCTGCCCATGGAGGTCCCTGAGGTTTGGAGATAAATATCGTCCTCAAATTTGAAGTAGTTCTCCATCATTGCCAATCTGGCGCACTCCATGATGAAGTTGACCGGAGTGATGCTGTTCAAATCACGGGCATCCAGAAGCAGTCTAATGGCCTCTAAGGTTTCCTCTTGCGGGATGCAAGTGTACAATGACTCAACGTCAAAACTGACAAGAAGGTCAGTCTCGACGTCGAAGTCAACCTCTGGTAACAACCTGAGTACGTCAGCCGTATCTTGAAGATATGTGGGCATCTCTTTAACTAGAGGCCTAAGAAAGAAATCCACAAAAGTGGAAAGTGGTTCCAGGAGAGAACCAATCCCCGAGATGATGGGTCGCCCAGGGGCTGATATTAACTAGTCTCTGTATAAACTCTAAGAGACCCTAGCTTCATAATTCTATTTTGGTTTAAGTAAACATTGGCTTCCCTCCTTTGGTATTCTCTACAGTTTGAGTTGAGTAGGGGCTAATCCCTTTTGCTCTTGGGAGCCTAGTTTGCCATTTTTGTTCTGTCTTTTCAAAACATACCAACATAACAAATTTTTGGCAATGTGATTAAACCATATTCACTAGTCCTGTATTGGTCTGTCTATGATTTAGGGTGTGCAGTCCAGTGTTTTTAGGATTAGGTTTCTTATGCAAAGCCAGCAGGCCGGGGACAATGTATGATTAATATTATGTTTTCCCCTCTTTTCTTATTGCAAAATAGAGCGGGGCCTCAATTTTTCCCGAGCAGGTCCCCGGGTGAGGTGAGGTCTTCTCCCACATAAAGCTGGGTGAGTATCTCGGTGGAGGCTAATACCTCCCTGAAATAGAGATTTATTACTCTTCAATTTTGGCTAAGTAAAGACTACTTATGCCAGTGTGTGCAATTATAATTTCCTTTGTGTGTGAGGTGGCTATATACATTATACATACAAATATGCTGATAGTTTTCTTTTTATAAACAGGAAAGGAAAGCTAGCTCTCCAGGATACATTGGGGCTCCAAGGTCCAGGGAGACTGCAGTTTTTGTAAATTATTAAATTTTCTTTTTCACTACACTTTGTATATTTGCAGTAGCTATTATATCATTGGGTCCTGAAGAAAGCCGGATAATTTTTCCAACTGGCTGAAACATGTTGACCGTCCTGCACAGCACCACCTTGTAGTTATTAATTTCCACTACAGGGCGTGGTTTTAATTTTGACACCTAAACAATCCTGATTAAACATTTTTGTTTAAGTAGTCAATTTTAGTCTCACTTTTCACTTTGAGCACTGCACTTTATCTTCATCTTTTTCCACTCTTTTGAGCATTATCTTGGCAAGAGTCTCTTTACAGATCCAGACCCACACCATCGTTCGATGGTTAAGGTGGCACTAGGATCATTTACCAACTCCCACATGACGATACTCCGCCAATAAAGGGTGGTCGGATGGGTATTTCTCAGCCAGATATGACTCAGTATGTTTAGTATGTGGTCTCTTTCACCTTAGTTTTTTGGTGTCAACACACACTCAGGACCCAGTATCCCCCTTTCTGTAGTTTGTGGGAGTATTTGAGTGCCATGCGGCGGAGTCGCTGCTTGACTTCCAGGAAGGAATGCCGCTGTCGCTGCACCTGTATCGTATAGTCCGGGAAGAACATAATTGTGGCATTGTCCACCCTGACCTCCTCCCATTTTCTGACCTCCCGCAGGACATTGTCTCCCGCTCGATAGTTCAACACTCGAATGAGCATGGGCCGGGGGTTGGAGCCCTCAGGGGGGGGGTTTAGACGGCACGCGATGAGCGCGCTCCACCACAAAGTACTGTGAGAGGGTACCTTCTGGGAGAATGGCTCTGATCCACCGCTCCACGTGCTCTGGTGCCTCCCGGGGTTCCCATCGTTCCGGCAGACCCACAATACGGATGTTATTCCGCCTCGCCCGCCCTTCCGCATCCTCCGCGCGATCCTCTAGGAACTCCACCCTGTTGAGAAGATTCTGCACATGTTTATCCATCTGGGATATTTTGGGAGTCAGGTCCGTTACTGCGGTCTCCAGCGTCATCGTCCTCTCAGATAGTTTTTTGTGATCAGCTCGGAGATGCGTCATGTCTTTAGCCACGCTATCGATCTTAGTTTCCAAGGAGGCACGGGTCTGCTGCATTGATTCCTCAAGTCTTTCCATGGCCGCCAACATCGTGTCCAGCTTGGATGCAGTGTGGTCCGCCTCTGCCTGTTTCGCCATTTTTCCCTTCACCTGCGTGTTGCCTGTTACAGCCCTCGTTTTAGGTCCCCCCAACATGAGCGACCGCGTCGTGGCCGGCCAATGGAGCAGTGCAAAGAGTCCCACTATGGCACAAGTAACTAGAGGTCCCCCGGAGTGGGGGGCAGAGTAAGCCCAAGTAGTCCAGACAGATGCGCTCCCAGGCCCTCACAGGACCCTCGTGCGTCGTGTAGGTATCGCTGTCGGAATCAGGCGGTATGGGGCTATGGCAGATCGCTTTGTGAGTGAGCAAGTGCCGTCACCGGGGCAAGGTATGGCCAAGGAACGCTGTTATCTCTTCACGACGGCTCAGCAGGGGGGAGGAATCGCTGCACGCCCAGAGCTGGGTCCCAAAGCCAGGTCAGACCAAGGTTAGCGGCGCACGGTCAGGGGCACCCCCACAGCAGTCCAAGCCTTCCAGTGCCTGCAGGACTACACGTATGCTCGACCCCCTCCGCAGTGTGGGTAGCACCAAGGACCCGACAGGGCGTCGCGGTCGCTGAAAGTCAGTGGGGGGGAAGAGGGAGCGCCGCGATGGTGTGGGACACTGGCCCCCCCACTACGTTCAATGTCAACTGTATGCGACTCCGGGGGGCCCCTGAATAACCGATGCCAGCAACTCGCCTCCACCGCCTGACTCGTCATGCGGGACCTCCGGCCAGGGCGACGTCGACCTCAGCCGCCACCAGGCCCAATGTGTACGCCGCCCCTTCCGTCCCGGGCAGCTCCCCCTCGCAGTGGTGATGATTCTGGGGACTCGGCTCTGCCCCCCGGCTCCAGCAAGTTCGTGGGGGGGGGGTGCTGAGATGGTATGCCCCACCGCGCTCCTCACCTCGCCTGAATCGAACGTCAGCTGTCCGCATCTCCGGGCCTGTGCAGTAGGCCGTGTCCCCGGGCTCGGGTAAGTCCAACTGTCCGGCAGTGGGGGTCCCGGGCAGAGACTCCGCAGGTGGGTCCTCGGGGAAGCCGGCACCCAGTCGGCGAGGGAGGCACTCCAGAGTCCTCAGGGAAGCTTTGGGACGTCCCACATGGGTGCTGCGGCGAGGGGGGCACTCCTACGCCATTCCGGACGCCCGGTCTCCACCGCCACGTGGGCCAGCAGGGGCCGGTCCCGCTCCGCTGCTCCGATATCCGTGGCAGCTCCTCAAGCAGAGGGGGAGGGAAGGTCCGCCAGCTCTCAAACGCAGTCAGAGGGCATTAGGCAGCAAACCGCTCCGGTGGGCCCACAAGGCCGGCCGGATCCCCGGCCTCGCCTATCTTCCCACGCCGTTCCGCAAAGGAGCGCTGAGCGGGCAGACAGCGCTCGTGTCCGCCAGAGCGGTTCTGAGTGAGCCAGCCGTCCCAAACTTTGGCGGTCGACAGAAGAGTGCTCAGCAGACACTCGATGGCAGTTGCAGGTGATTGCGGGCAAAAAGACGAAGAAATGGCCTGTGGCAGGGGAGTCTCTCACGGAGCTCTACCCAGGCACGTCTGCCGCCATTGCTTGCTTAGCCACGCCCCCGTACATTTCAGGAACTCATTGCGGGAATTTAACTACTGATGGAAAGCCAGAATAGATCCCGTGTCGCCTCGCCAATCACGAGAATATCATCTATATACCACTTCCACCAACGGATATAAGGAAAAAATGGGTTGGTGGAAGTCAGGACATGCTCCTGTTCAAAGGAATGAACATATAGGTTCGCCAGACTGGGTGCAAAAAAGCTTCCAATGCTGGTACCTGATGTCTGTAAATAGATGGTGTTTTCGAACATGAAGAAGTTTTCTTTCATAGCAATTTAACTAAAGCCATGATAAATGGGACAGGCGTGATTGATTCTAAATTTGTACCCTCTAGGATGGATGTGATGGTATCAAGTGTTTCATCCTGAGGGATGGAGGTATAGAGAGATTCGACTTTGAATGAGACAAGATGGTCTGTTGCTTCATCGAAGTCGATCTCAGGAATTACTCGTAACACATCCTTTGTATCCTTGAGGTATGTGGGCATTGTCTGAACCAAGGGTCTCAGGAAAAAATTCACGAATGCCGACAACGGCTCCAGAAGGGAACCTTGCCCCGATATTATAGGTCTGCCAGGTGGTGGTCTCTGGACTTTGTGGACCTTTGGTAAAGTGTAGAAGTAAGGCACAGTGGGATTCTGTGCTTGTAAGAACAGAGCCTCTTGATTGGTGATCCAGCCTTCACTCAAAGCTTCATCAATCATGCATTTAATTTAAATTATCAATCTGTCTGTAGGATCCTCCTTTAAAGGAATGTAAGAGTCAGTGTTGCTCAGCTGTCGCAAGCATTCATTCCTATAGACCTCAGTATCCTGAATAACAATCGAGCCCCCCTTGTCAGCGGGTTTGATAGTAATCAAGGGATCTCTCGCTAGTTGTTGCAAAGCTTCTTCTTCAAGTCTCGAAAGATTTTTGAAGGTGTTATTTCTCGTGTGCCAAAGTTTCTCCACATCGTCCTTCACGGCCTTTTCAAAGGTCGCCACTTGAGGTGGTACAGAGTGTGCTTGAGGGAAGAAGGAAGATTTGGTCCTCAGTCCCGTATTAGTATCAGTCATAAGGTTCTCATCGCTCGCTTTGTCTCTAAAAAAGTAATGTAGACGTAGTTTGCGAAAGAACTGGGCAAATTCTACCTGGAGTTTAAAAGGATCGCCGTTATTAGTGATGACAAAGCCTAGACCTTTATTAAGAACCACCTCTTCTAAGGTAGAAAGTGTTTTACTGCTAAGATTCACTACCAAACTTGATTCAGTGTGTGCCTTTTCTACCGGGGGTTCCCTCTCATCTGGCTGCGCGTCCCTGTGTGTGGACCTGTTGACTCCTCCCAATGGACCTGTGGCTGTGTGTTTCTTCGTTTGCCTCTGGTTCGCCACTGAACAAACACTAAAAAAGGTTGATTGTTGTAGTTTGGATAACCCGAGAAAGGGCCCATTGGTGGTTGAAAAGGGTATTGGAAATTACCAGGATGTCCCCACGGGGCAGGTGGCCACCAAGGTTGTGACTGGGGATTCTGTTGGCCTCTATAGTTCTGATACCGGTTGGGACGCCCTTGTCCTCTACCCATATACGATGACGGACCAGCTAGATCAGAATCACTGCCTGAGTCAGTACTGGAACCTGAGTAATTAGAGCCAAAAGCCCTCCCATTTTTTCTAAACTCAGGTGGAGTATATGTATTACTAGTGTAATGATACACCCTCTCAAGTTGGAACTTAGCCAAGTCCTTCTTGAACTTTTCAATTTTTGATTGCAAAATAGAGTCATGAAACTCTTTATTGTTTTTATCTGACTCATCATGTTGTTTCTTGTACAAAGCAGGAGTGATTGTAGCTTTGATTTGCCCTTCTAGGAGTTGGATTTCAACCAGAATGGCATCTGCTGTCTTTTTCGCGGTACTTATTATCAGAATTAACCATTCCCTGGTGCATCGCCATGCAATCAGGGACCAATCCATTAGGAAGGTCTTATCAGTGAGAAACAAGCGCGGGGCATTAGTAACAATTAGGCCTGGTGGCGCACAGCTCGCCCGTAGGTACTCAGCCATGGCTATTCCATGTACCGCAGTGCGGGAATAGGATTTCTTCAGTGTAAGTACCTTGGCCCATTCATCAACAGTGCTTGTGGAGGGACCAGGTAAAGATTCTAAAACGCTCGGCATATTCTCAAGTATGTTCTGGAGAGTGGCCTCATCATAAGACAGGCCTTGGCGTTCTGCCATGTTAAATACAATAACAACTGCCTTCAGGTAAGAGAGTAGGACCCACTAAGGGAGCTATCAAGGGGGGAAGTATGTACACACACTAATTCTAAAGCAGTAACTAGGCAAGACTATCTATATAGTATAGTCACATTCATAGACCCGCAGCCATCAGCTGCTCTAACAATCATATAACATACAAGGTAAGAGGGTCTCAGGGAAGTTTAAAGACCCAGCCAGGCTCCGTCCCCTACCAACTAACATGAATAACTAAGAAAACCTGGGAGTCTAATAGGAACAAAAATCTTTTAATCCTAGCAAGTGAATTAGTGTGTGTACATACTTCCCCCCTTGATAGCTCCCTTACTAGGCCCTACTCTCTCACCTGAAGGCAGTTGTTATTGTATTCAACATGGCAGAACGCCAAGGCCTGTCTTATGATGAGGCCACTCTCCAGAACATACTTGAGAATATGCCGAGCGTTTTAGAATCTTTACCTGGTCCCTCCACAAGCACTGTTGATGAATGGGCCAAGGTACTTACACTGAAGAAATCCTATTCCCGCACTGCGGTACATGGAATAGCCATGGCTGAGTACCTACGGGCGAGCTGTGCGCCACCAGGCCTAATTGTTACTAATGCCCCGCGCTTGTTTCTCACTGATAAGACCTTCCTAATGGATTGGTCCCTGATTGCATGGCGATGCACCAGGGACTGGTTAATTCTGATAATAAGTACAGCGAAAAAGACAGCAGATGCCATTCTGGTTGAAATCCAACTCCTAGAAGGGCAAATCAAAGCTACAATCACTCCTGCTTTGTACAAGAAACAACATGATGAGTCAGATAAAAACAATAAAGAGTTTCATGACTCTATTTTGCAGTCAAAAATTGAAAAGTTCAAGAAGGACTTGGCTAAGTTCCAACTTGAGAGGGTGTATCCTTACACTAGTAATACATATACTCCACCTGAGTTTAGAAAAAATGGGAGGGCTTTTGGCTCTAATTACTCAGGTTCCAGTACTGATTCAGGCAGTGATTCTGTTCTAGCTGGTCCGTCATCGTATATGGGTAGAGGACAAGGGCGTCCCAACCGGTATCAGAACTATAGAGGCCAACAGAATCCCCAGTCACAACCTTGGTGGCCACCTGCCCCGTGGGGACATCCTGGTAATTTCCAATACCCTTTTCAACCACTAATGGGCCCTTTCTCGGTTTATCCAAACTACAACAATCAACCTTTTTTAGGGTTTGGTCAGCGGCGAACCAGAGGCAAACAAAGAAACACACAGCCGCAGGTCCATTGGGAGGAGTCAACAGGTCCACACACAGGGACGCGCAGCCAGACGAGAGGGAACCCCCGGTAGAAAAGGCACACACCAAATCAAGTTTGGTAGTGAATCTTAGCAGTAAAACACTTTCTACCTTAGAAGAGGTGGTTCTTAATAAAGGTCTAGGCTTTGTCATCACTGATAACGGCGATCTTTTTAAACTCCAGGTAAAACTTGCCCAGTTCTTTCGCAAACTACATCTACATTACTTTTTTAGAGACAAAGAGAGCGATGAGAACCTTATGACTGATACTAATACGGGACTGAGGACCAAATCTTCCTTCTTCCCTCCAGCACACTCTGTACCACCTCAAGTGGCAACCTTTGAAAAGGCCGTGAAGGACGATGTGGAGAAACTTTGGCACACGAGAAATAAATGTATTGCATGTAAATGTATTGCGACTTATATAGCGCACGTATCACCCGAAGGCATCAAGGCGCTTACCTTGGGAACCCGTCCTGGCTTTTCCCTGTGAGATAACCCCTACTGGGTATCCCCAGGGTGAAAGTCAGGCATCCCGCAGCGGGTGGGCCGCCGTAGTGGAGATTAAGCAACTATTGCCCAGAGTTGCAGCGTGGGACCCCATGATTAGAATAGGCACCGAGGCGAGAATTATCGAGTCCGTGAACATTTTGGGCTCAGGACCCTGCCGCGTCGGGAATTGAACCCTGGTCCCGGGCCAGACCTCTGCATCAGGGTCTGCCGCTCTAATCAGTGAGCCACACTCCTCCACATAACAACTTCAAAAATCTTTCGAGACTTGAAGAAGAAGCTTTGCAACAACTAGCGAGAGATCCCTTGATTACTATCAAACCCGCTGACAAGGGGGGCTCGATTGTTATTCAGGATACTGAGGTCTATAGGAATGAATGCTTGCGACAGCTGAGCAACACCGACTCTTACATTCCTTTAAAGGAGGATCCTACAGACAGATTGATAATTGAAATTAAATACACGATTGATGAAGCTTTGAGTGAAGGCTGGATCACCAATCAAGAGGCTCTGTTCTTACAAGCACAGAATCCCACTGTGCCTTACTTCTGCACTTTACCCAAGGTCCACAAAGTCCAGAGACCACCACCTGGCAGACCTATAATATCGGGGCAAGGTTCCCTTCTGGAGCCGTTGTCGGCATTCGTGGATTTTTTCCTGAGACCCTTGGTTCAGACAATGCCCACATACCTCAAGGATACGAAGGATGTGTTACGAGTAATTCCTGAGATCGACTTCGATGAAGCAACAGACCATCTTGTCTCATTCAACGTCAAATCTCTCTATACCTCCATCCCTCAGGATGAAACACTTGATACCATCACATCCATCCTAGAGGGTACAAATTTAGAATCAATCACGCCTGTCCCATTTATCATGGCTTTAGCTAAAATTGCTATGAAAGAAAACTTCTTCATGTTCGAAAACACCATCTATTTACAGACATCAGGTACCAGCATGGGAAGCATTTTTGCACCCAGTCTGGCGAACCTATATGTTCATTCCTTTGAACAGGAGCATGTCTTGACTTCCACCAACCCAGTTTTTTCCTTATATCCATTGGTGGAAGCGGTATATAGATGATATTCTCGTGATTTGGCGAGGCGACACAGGATCTATTCTGGCTTTCCATCAGTGGTTAAATTCCCGCTATAAGTTCCTGAAATCTACTGTGGAGAGCAGTAAAGAAAGAATCTCTTTTCTGGATTAATCAATCTATGTAACCCCGTCAGGTTTACAAACTGAATTGTTTAAGAAATCCATGGCAAGGAATTCTCTGCTATTGTACGATAGTCAACATCCCAAAGCATTGAGAGATAATTTGTCCTATGGGCAATTCCTTCGGGTTCGGTGGAACTGCTCCACACTGGAAACCTTCAATAAACAGGCTGAGGGTCTATCCCACCAATTAAGAGCCAGAGAGTATCCGAGACGGTTGAATAAACGCTCGCTAAAGAGGGCGGCCAACAATCACTGTGAGTCTCTATTGGGGATAGCCCCCACCAAAGGCTCCCCTTGAACGACTTACTTTTGTAAGCACGTTTAATACTAAATCTAATCAGGTGCAACGAATCGTTAGACATCATTGGGGAGTGCTCAACTGTATTAATGACAAAATTGAACCACCTCTGTTCGCCTTCAAAAGATCGAGTAACCTACGTGATCGGCTGATACACACCCGTCCACAAGAGAAATCAAGGCGGGTTGTAGGTACTCTATGGGATCTAGTGCCAGTGACTGGTCATCATCCGTGTGGCAACTGCTCTATGTGTCCTCAGACTTCAAAATCCACACAGATAGATATAGGGACGGACCGCCCATGGATTCAAAATTTGTTTTCGAATTGCAATAGCTCGCAGGTTATCTACCTACTGACATGCCCTTGCGCTGAGAAATCTATAGGCATGACAACTAGGAAGGTCCACACCAGAATGCTGGAGCACAAAAGTGCTTTTAGGTGCAAGAAAAGTGTTTCAAAATTAACCAAACATTTCATAGAACTAAACCATTGTGAAACTGATTTCACATGGACGGTTCTAGAGAAACCCTTTATAGCCTCACATATTGGGGATGTTAGCAGATATCTCTTTACCAAAGAGCAGAAATGGATTTACAGACTATCGACAGACACCCGGGGGCTGAATGATGAAATTCCTTGGACGACGCTCTGAGAGTATTATTCATTTACTGTGACTATAGGTCCTGAGCCCTTAGTCAGTCAGTGAACACTTACCCTGACCCCATGAGGTCTATGACTGACTAGTGTCCTCTTGACAAATTTCTAATTTACTGACAAGATAGTTTATTAATAGCTATTCTAGGTGTTACTTTATATCTTAGCAGCCCTATAGTTCACCTAAGGGACCAAGCTGTGATGTGGGAGAGCTTTTGCGGGAGGCCATAGCCCTTTGAAGCATACTTGGTTCTCGTATGGTGTTATCTATACCTTTCCGAATGACTCTCATACCCATTCAATATATGGAACACCCTACCATTATCACAACAGAATATACAATTTAGGTCTGTATTTCAAACAAAATAACACTACATCTCCGCGCTCTGGTATTCCGGGGATACAATCTCGTTTGAATAAGTGTGGTTATTCGCGATGTTAATGATTATTATTTCTTGTTTAGCGGTTCTAAAAGTGAAGGACCCCCCCTTATATGGCATTCAAATGTACAATAACCGATAAGCCATGCAGTTGATCTGAGTGATATCCTATTGGTAAAACATCTTATCACTTTGGTAGCCTAGTGCTAACTCGTGCCGTATTACCAGACTTCATTACGCTACATTACCACTCGGTACCTATTGCCTGTAAACCGTTCCCTCTGTTGTTGTTACACGCGATTATCAGTGGTCTGCAATGTTTCTGAGAGTCCCTCCCCTACATTTAGAGAAATAGAGAATATTTCATGATATTTACCAATCCTTTCGCAGTGGTTGGTATTGATTTAAGATTCCGAATATCAAAAACTACTGTGAAGTCTCGGATGACCTCACTTTGTAGTTTTACTGCAGGCTGTGTCGAAGTCTCGCTGTTTATCGCGAGAACTCGCGATTGCAGGGAACCGGGTTGAACTGAGCAATGGACGTCTCCGGTTATTACACCATTACTCGGAGTAAGTTTATGACTTGAGTTAACCATTTTTCGGTTTATTTGAACTACCAAGATGGTTTTCCCGTGTGTACTGCCCCGATTGGACATGGGTTTGGCCTTTACATCTATGAAATAGTGCCGCCTTCCTCTCCGCGTTGCCTCCCCCAGACTTGGGATCAGTCTGAGGCAACGACGGAGAGGTAGGGAGCTTAGTGTTTGCCATCACTGAAAGGCACGAGTGAATATTTGGAGAAATCATACTTGAGTGACTGCCTCTGAGTGAGAGGTGTGTGAGCTTTTTACTGGTGAGCTGTCAGGTGACATGGGAAGTTCAGCAAAGGGAGAGGTGGCAGTGATTTGTTGGAACTAAGAAGATCACTCTTCTTGCTTTTGAATCTAGCACCCTCTTTTTCCTTGCCTTTTTAGCGCGTGGCCTCCTCTACCCTGAGCTTGGTCCAGGTGAGGTGAGGTCCGATCCCCTGTCATTATGGGTGAGTTGAATACATTTTAAATTCTTTTTATGTTAAATATGTGCAACGCTTTGACGTCACTGTTTACTTTTGTAGGTGAACTTCACACCATGTGACATGGAGGAATAGTCACGTATATCCTTTATGGTTTTTCACTTATTGGTTTTGGTTTATTGATTTATATGTACTATACATTTGCAGTTGCGACAATGTTTTAGAACAAAGGCCCTGAAATAAGCCTTAGGAGTTTTTCCCCGTTTGGCAGAAACATGTCGGCTCCATAGCAACTATTTGTTTGAACTGCTATGATTGCGCTGTTCTTGGTTTTAATCTGAAAGAGACTGATAGCCATTAAAGTCTGCTTCGCTGTCTTTCTCTATTCCTTTTTACCCTCACATATTTCTTTTTGCACTGCACTAGTTCCCACTTAATGATCAAACATATGGTCTACAAGCAACTCGGGGGCTACAACCCTATCTCTTATGGAGGATATGGATCCTGTCTCAATGATCTAGAGACTTACCATCCCTACCTTTGGATGACCAAATGATAATATTGATCATTAACAAGACTTTGATGGGAATCCATCTCTGGACATTGGGATACACCTACGGTTGCTAGTGGCTATGTGCGTTGGTACTTGAACATCTTGCTAATGTTTGTAAGGATGTTTCCTCTGCACCTAAACGCCGGGCATTGGTTTTATCACTTGCTAGCATTAAAAGATTTTTGTTCTTATTAGACTCCCAGGTTTTCTTAGTTATTCATGTGTAACTCAATGTCTCCTCTCTGTTGCCGGCTTTAAAAGCGTCCCAGACAACCCCCAGGGAGGCTCTCCCTCTATTTATCTCCCAAAACATACCAATCCATTCGTGCATGCGTTTAATATATTCCTCGTCTTTCAATAGAGCCCTCTCAAAAGTCCAGTTATTTTCTTTAATCGCACCTTTCCCCAGTTTGAGCGTGAATACTAAAGGATTGTGATCGGATATAATCCTAGGTTGGTTATCTATCCGTGCTCTTGTGACTAATGAATTTGAAATCAGGAAGTAATCCTATCTTACAGAAATCCTGTGGGGCGCTGAATAAAACGTACTGCCAGAGCCCACAGGATTGAACTGAGCCCATAAGTCTGCTAATGAGTTATGGTATGTCAGGTTAACTATCGCTTGACAAGTACTCTTCTTGCGGCCAGTGTAAACCTGCCCGGGTTCTGTGCCTAAACCAGTCAGCCCATTGATATTGAAATCACCACAGCAAATAATTGGTTCTGACCATAGGGGAAGCTCAGAGTCCAAAAACTCAAAAATGTCTGGCTCATCCTCGGTGGTCCCGTAGACTGATACTAGCGTAAATGTCTTGCCCTTAGTACTACACTCAAGGAGTGTCCACCTCCCCCACAAATCCTCCTTCTTCCTCTTAACGTTAGTGGCCCCCCTTTTGGCGAGTACAGCCACTCCCGAGTTTTAGTTCCCTGCTTTGTGCATGCCAGTACTGAAAAACCTAGTTGTTCCAGAAGATGGCTTTTAGTCCCCTCAATGTGGGTTTCTTGCAGACATACTATGTTTGAACCCATTGTTCTTAGGAGCGCTGCCACTCGCTGCCTTTTGTTGCCATCGTTGAGGCCACAGACATGTATCGAGGCAATTCTAATACTCATTAAAATATACTGTATTGCTTTCCAGCGGTTCCTATCCCAGTTTTAACAAAAAAGTATGTACAAGTTGTACCATGCTGTGCTGCAGTGTGCTGTAAAAGCCAACCATGTAGAAACCTTACACCCCCCCTTGCAGACCCCCCCTTGCCACCCCCACCCTTCCTGTCCCACCCTGTATCCACCCCCCCAAGACCCCCACCCCCTTTACAGGCAAATAGGTCACACATGACCTATGTGTGGCCGCTTTTGAATTGCAGCTATCGCATCCCTCTCCCACTATGACTATTAATCCCTGCTGTGCTTACCCCCTTACTCGTCGTGACCTCCAACCACCGCTATTTTAACTGCAAAAGCTGTATTTATCCAAGACCCCCCTGAAATGGTAAGCTATATTTTCGTTCGGGCAAGGCTAGCCCCCTTAGCCACCCTTCTGTCCCTTTAGCTCCTCCATAAATTGCTGTGCTTTAATTTCAGAGAAAAACATCCTCACTTGCCCCCTCATAATTACTTTGAGCCTAGCAGGAAACAAAAGGTAAGCCTCTGAGCCTAGGGTCTGAAAGGGCATAATTAGCTGCCTTAACTTCCATCTTCTTTCAACCGTGATGTGACAGAAATCGGGCCTAGCAAAGAAGGTAGTGCCATTAAACGATCGCTTAGAGTCCGGTCTCGCCTTATCAATGATTTCTTATCAAAGCAGGTAATTACTACGTAAACCAATATTGCCCTTGGCATACCCTCTTGCGCACATCTCCGTCCTTTCTTCATAGTGAATGGGAACCTGTGCGCCCTTTGCACCTCGTTCTCCCATTTCCACGGTGAATCAGGGAAGGCTCCCTTCAATAGATTGATAACAAATAGCCTTGGATCTTGCCCCTATGTCCCCTCCGCCACACCCAATAGCCTGACATTGTTCCGCCTCTGGCGGTTTTCAAAATCCTCCATCTTCCATTGCAAGTCCTCTGCTAATTTTTCCTGTGCCGTTTTGAACGTCTGCCAGCTACCAACATCGTCTTCCAGCTTTCTCGCTCTTTCCTCAACCTGCGTCACTCTGTCCGCCACTTCATCGTAAAGTCTATTCACTTTCCTCAGCGTGTTCTGGATTTTCTTTGTTGCCTGCCCTGCCCTGTGGCTTTCTGCTCTTGCTTCCCCCTGCATTTGTTTAAGGGTATTGAACAATTAGTCTAATGAGGCCGACTGGGCAGGGAGGGGGATATTGGTGGTGACCCCCCCTTGTGTGGCTGGCAAAGTATTTTCATCCTGATATACTTGAGAGTTGGCCGAATAATCCCAGAGAACTTTCTTATTGATGCCTGCGGGAGACTCAGGGCCATTCATCCTTATTTTGGATATTCGCTTTTTCTGCGTGCTCTTTTTTCCAGAAGTACTAGACCCTGTATCCGAGCATTTCCCTAAACTCTCTTCACTAGAAAGCAGAGATTCCGAGTCCTCATTGAAAGAGTAGAAGCAGTCCCCTTCTGGCGAGCCACCCTCCCCTCTCTCATTTGCCTTGCCCTTCTGCCTTGCCAAGTTAGTATCGCTCCCCCAGGTACTCACTGTTTGGTGTGGGGTGTTCAGTCCAGCCTCTACCGATAGCAGGGCGCTCAACATATCCTCGTTACCTGCATTTGTCACATCCAGCTCTGCAGCAATACCCAGGGACTCTCCTTGAATCGCGCGGCAGCCTGCCTCACCACTTGTATGCCCGGCTGCAGGCTCTCCCGCCGCTGAGATCGAGCGTTGCCTAGCAACACCTCTTCCAGCGTCCTCGATGACGGCACCGTCTTCATTCTCTCCCACGTCGGCGTCAGACTGGTCTGTGGACTTCGCGTTGAAAGCTTCAGCCAAGGTAGGCTGCCTCATTGTTGTGTCTTTCTGTCTGTTACTTTCCTTCCCGGGCTTCTGAGTCGAAGTAATCCATGCTTCCCCCATGCTGCCAGGATCGTCTGCTTTTCCCTGTAGTTCCGGCTTTTTCTTTGGTGCGGGAAAAGTCGTCTTCCGAACAGCACCCGCAGAGCGCTGCACCGAAACTGGAGCCGGGGGATCCTTCTTTAGCAATTTGTCCGCTCCTATCCTTGCAGCGATCGAGGATTCAGATTTTTACTTCTGTTGCTTGTGGGGGCGTGGGGGCATCGTGAATACTGCTCTTGTACGGGAGAGGAGGGCAAACCAGTTGTCCAGGCCGAATTTAAAGGCATCGAGTAGGAAGCTGAATGGGGATGTCAGCCGTTTAACAGTGCTGTACTCTCTTTGACTTGCTTGTGCCCAACTTTCCAGACCTCCGGGAGTGCACAGCATCCTATTTAGTGAACCGACCTCATTTTAGGAGGGAGAGGAATTGGATGCGACTGTCCGCTACGATCCAGCTGCGGCCATCTTGCCCTGGTGCCACTGTTCCACAAATCCACTGAATTAGGAAGTATTTTCTGATTAGTAAAAATGTTCCTACAATTCCACTTCTGATCATTTTTGTCAAAATAATTAACCCACTACACTATGCTACACTATAATACTTCATTCATAATTGATAATTGTTAGCTCATTTGACTTTTTCTTCTGCCAGACCTTCAAATAATTGTACACTTTGGATTTAAAATCATCGAGTTTGATCTTCCTTCATCTAGTTATTTTTCTTCTTTTCACAACCACATTTTAAACCTTCTCTAAAACAAATAACTTTCAAAAGCTTAAATCATAAAGCTGTGCCCATTATGATTAGAGTTAATATAATTAATACAGTTACCATTTTTTTTAGTAAACCATGACCAAATTCACTAATTCATTCACTCAGCATATTTAATCCTTTACTAATTTGAATGAAACAGCCACCAATTGTTTCACACACACACACCAGTTTCTCCCAAAAGATAAGCATTACTTGAAATTTTAGTTATATTATAAATATATCTTTAAATGCTCATGCTAGTATCTGGAAAGTAGGTTCATGAATGTTAAGCCTCTATCACACAACATCCACCACATCCTTTTGCCAATCTCAAGCAAGCATAGTCTGGATACCCATCAATGGAATGACGAGCATCTCTTCAATAATTTTAGTTAATGTCCTTGCAGTATTATTAGCCAAACTTTTCATTAAAGTAGACAACGTCCCTAATCTTCAATCACCTAAAGCAACCCCAATATGGGAAATCATCACACCAAACACATCTAAAATAGCTTGACCTCTTCCATGCTTCGCTTATTACAATCTATTTCATTCAAACATTTACATGGAATACCAAAGCTAAATAACAAGAACCTACTCAACTATTCGGAATGTCGAAAATAAGCCATCCTAGAACAAATGTGATATATGCCTCTAAACATAGGGTCATAACCCTAGCACAAAATATCTCTCAACTATATAATTGTAACAACACACACTTATTTGATTAAATCTATCAATTTAGTTTATTTTATCAGATAAAAATTAAATAAAACATACATTACAATACATACACTGCTATACATTTTTAATAAAAGGACACAGTTAAGAATATAAAATCAGTAGATTCAATATAAAAAAAACAATCAAATTTAAAATGTTACAGAGTTCATGAAAAGCTTCCTTTTGCACTATGCATCAATAAGGTATTTACGTACACCAAAAACAATGCAATTGCTAAGATCTGATTTCAGAATCCTGATGGTGGTTAAATACTAGCTAATGGCCAAGTCTTTGGAATGTTGGCATATCTGTTTATGCGGATAATATTGATAAGCTGGGCAGAAGAGCATAAAATGCTCCATGCTTTTGAGTACATCACCACAAGAATGACATTTGGCAAGACTGCCAGTGCCCTGTTCCAATTTACTGGCGTAACTCCTCAGGCAGTGATCCCAGCTTGAATTTTACACACAACCTTTTTGCAAGCAGAGGGGTTATGTTATCTAAATATGTCTCAAATTTGGGGGCAGTCTGGATGTCCAAGAAATTATTTATTAATCCACTGCTTCGGTAAGTAGATTGGCAGCTCGATATGAGATTGATCATACTACTTTCAATTGGGCCACTGCAAATCTAGAAACGGAAGTATGTTGATCCCATAAGTCCTTCAGACTCAAATTTTACTGCCAAATGCAATCCTATTTCAACCAGGGAGTCCTAAAAGCTCGATCTAGAGTTAATATTTCTCTATCACCAACCCTAGCTGCTGCTTTCTCATCTGTATACTAGATCCTAAGTCAATACAGTAACGGTTTTAAGGTGGTTAAATGCATGATTCATTTGAAATCCATGTTTAAGAAGAGAAGTAGAAATGGAATACTGGTAGGCAAGTTTACTCGTGACAAACTAATTCTTTTTCTCCCAAGGTTAGATCCTTATTGTTGTGTGTGTCCTTAATTCAGGTCCATACATAGAGGCAATTTGAGCGTTTGCCCTATATATTTGTAGGGCTAAGGTTACCGACCTCAAGCAAGAAGTTTTGTATACGTGCAACATAGTCATAGGTCTATGTTGGACAATCACGCTGCTCTTCTTTAATTTTGAGCCCCATGTGAAGTTATGAACCAGCTTTATGCCCAGGTACTCAAAGCTGCTGGCACTGTCAGGGACCTCATTGCCCACTAACAGTCCGCTCTTCTTACCTCTATGACCTTTAAACTCCATGGGGATAATTCACAGAAATAATCTGAGACAAAATCCTAAACTTACTACTTCTGGTATTCACAGAAGGCACTTACGATTTTTGGTATTCACAGATTCACTTACGACTCCTAACTTTACGTCCGTAGTCGGGACGGATCTCCACACCTGGACTGTACTCTGCACCCGGACGATACTCTCCGGCTAGGGCCGTACTCTCCGGCTCAAGCCGTATTCTCCGGCTCGTGCTGGATAAAGTGTAATCAATGGGCTGGAATGCAATTTTTACAAAAATTAAGATTAGGAATGTGTGATAAATGGCAGAGGAGGTCATGAAAAATAGTCTGGGCAGGCAAAAGGGTATGGCCACACACTACATCATAACCCAGAAAAGTTTGCTCCTTCACATCATGGTACATGCAGTGCGCAATTTGAGCTCCTCTCAGTGTTGACTGCGGTGTCAACACTATAGTCAACACTAAGGGGAGCGCCCTTAGTGATGACTGTGGTTTTGACACTACAGTCAACACTGAGGGGAGAGCAAATTGTACCATGATACAAAGGAGCAAACTTTTCTAGGTTATGATGTAGTGTGTGGCCATACTCTTTCCCCTGCCCGCACTATTTTTCATGACCTCCTCTACCATTTATTACACATTCCTAGTTCTTTTTTGAGCCAGAGAGTACGGCCCTAGCCGGAGAGTAAGGTCTGGGAGCGTAGAGTACGTTCTGGGTGCGGAGATACTGGCCCTACTGCAGACCTAAAGTTAGGAGATGATACGTGATTTCTGTGAATACCAAAAATCATAAGTGCCTTCTGTGAATACCAGAAGTAGTAAGTTTAGGATTTTGTCTCCAATTAGTCCTGTGAATCTGCCCCCATATCTTTTTTTTCCGTGTTTTTACCCTGCCTAAGACCTCTTAATTTGCAAAATTCTACGAACCTATTAAGTAATGTTAGGTAGCATTTTGGATGTTTTTGACAATAGTTTTTTTTTTTTTTTTTTTTTTTGTTTTTTTTTTGAAAACCTTTATTGACAATGAAAGCTCACAAATACTGGCCTACAACCCCACGGGCTGGCCAGAAACAGAATGGTCAAATAACCAGCATACAAAAAGAAGATCTGCACAGTATATAACATCAGGAGCACTGGTGAAACAAGAAAGACCATCGAGCGTCCAGCAAGAGCAGGATAATAAAGGTTAAGTTTTCTAGCACGGGGAGGGGACCAAAAGAATAACGGGCCGTATACGAGAATACAAGGGAGGGACCGCGGCAAGCCGCCATTTTATAAACGCAACGTAAAAAAATGAAGCCATACAATCAAATCGAGCAAAGGACAAAAACAGAATCAGACCATCAAATAGCGACAGTGGCAACAATCAATCGCGCACACTCACCTCCGCCCCCACCCAAACAAAGAAGACGTGGTCAAAAAGCCCCATCACAAAGACTATGCAATACGCACCCCAACGGAAAAAGGGCACCTCCATAAAGGAGGAAGGGAAAGAGGGAAAAAAGACAACAGAAGGAACACCCGCCAGACCATGCATCCTCAGGGGGAAAAACAGGACAATAAAACCGGCATGCGATGGAACAGCAACATAATACCAGAATAGGCAGCAAACCACAATCAGCCACACACCGGAAGAAGGATAGAATACCCCCGGGGGAGATACAAGGTGACAGAGTCCCGAAAAAGTGAATACACAAGAGCCATAGAACAAAAAGGGAAAATAAGGGGGGAAAAAGACCCCCCGACACAAACAGACCCCCCCCACCCACCCCTAAGCCCACCCTGCACCCCTGCAGAAGGCTACGGCCTACCCCCCCGCAGCGTGCCTGTCGCCCTAAGTTGAACCCGAAATTTAGTGGAACAAGAAAAGTTGGAATTAGAAGACAAAAAAGGGGGGGGGGGAAAGGGAGGGAAGGAAAGAAGGGAATAAAGACATACAAACATACACACGGGGGAGGGCCAAAGACAGGAGTAAATGCACCCATCCACCCACCCGGGTTAAGGGTCCAAGTCCTCGGGAAGCCAAAGAGTATCAGGCCAAAGTCCAGGAGCACTAACCAGTTACACAGAACCATATCAGGACACAGTGATCATCCAAACCGTTCATGAACCACCGCATATAGGAGCCAGTTTTCATCAGCCCTGACCCTTTTTATCCAAAGCAGTAAGGGTCCGATCCAACGAGGACCCTGCCAGAAAGAACAGAAGGCAGGCAGCAGGAAAGTCCAACGGCAGTCCAAAGAAGTCACAGGAAGAAAAGCACGGAAGATCCAGGAAAGTCACAGAATGTAGCAAACGATGCAGGCACAGTTCCAAGGATATATCCATAAAAGCCGACCCATCCGGGCCGGTACAGGAGACGTCATCGGGCAGTGGTGATTGAGAGGGACCAGGAGAATCATGAAAGTCCGGCAAAACAAAATCCGGCTCCCGGGCCAAGGGCAGAGGAGGCAGCGCAGGAGGAGAAGGCGCCATCAGGATGCGCGCCTCCGGGGTGGCAGCCGGGGCCGAGTCCGCCAGGAGAGTACCAGCCACACCCCGCGATATCGATGCCTCATCCGGTCGCGGGGGCCCGGAAGGCCCGTAGTGAGGAACCGTCTCGAGAGCCAGGAGTGGCGCGGCCACCGATAGCCGCCAGGATAGCAGGATGGTCAGGATCCCCTTAAGTGCAGGAAAACATTCACAGTATCCGACACCCGGGCCTTGTGGCGGGCCCCCAGCGCTCGCCCGGGCCCGGCCCAAACAAATGGGGCTGGTCGCCATCTTGAGAGCCCGAACAGGCCGCGCGGCCAACAACCTCCGCCGGGGCGGCATTAAAGCAGACGAAGTCCCGTCGACAGGCAGAAGAACACCCCGGACAGGAAGGGGGGCCACCAGAAGAAGGGGATTCGCCGGCCCTCCAATGTCGCCAGTCCCGTTCTCCGAGACCGGGCGGCAAAGAACAAAATGGCCGGACCGGAGAACAAAGGGGGAGGAAGTCGAACACACGAGGAACCCCAATAATGAAGGGCAGCGTCACCATCCAAGGCCGCTGCCACACAGGAGTCTCTCAGCCAGGAACCTCCGGCTCACACGAACAGCGGCCCTCCAATCACCTCCAGCGCGCCCCGAAGGGCAAGCCCGCAGGCTGCATCCGGCCCAGGAGCCGGGACGAAGAACCAGGCCAGTCCGCTCTCGAGTCCCGGGAACGATCGGGGACACTGCACCGGACCCACAGCAGCCAGGACAACCGGAACAAGTGGTAAGTGCCTGCAGTGCGTCGTAGTAGTACCACACAGCAAGGAGGGCTTCCCGGGGCAGGATAAATGCAGGATAAATGTGAAAAACACAGGCGGGCGAACGGAGCCGAGCTAAAGCGCGGCCATCTCGGTCGCGAGCTAGGCTCCTCCCCCCGTTTTTGACAATAGTTGAGTGGAACTCTGCGAATAAAAGGGCCAGTGTTTTAACACTGTCAGTTTTGGGGAGTCCAACAAGAAGAGAATCACATTGTTAATGTACAGAGAAAATAATGTATGCACTAGCATGCACGTTTGACATACTCCTCTTAGTACTGGTATTCTATCCATCATCTTCCCCTTTTTCCCATGCATACCTGAGCATAGGTGTCTTTGTGTAGCCTTATCAGAGGTAAGACCATGGTTTCCAGTACATTATTCTCAGTGGCCTTCCATAGATGATCTCTCAAGACCAGGTCAAAGATGGATCTGCAATGTATAATTGTTCTTTGCCGGTGGACATACATTTCTGAAAGATTAAATACAAATTGAAGGGCCTATCTATGGTACTAAAATAGTGTGAAACCCAGCTCGTAGGGAAGACAGGATCTGATTCTCATTCATCCACAATGCAGTGTATCAAGCACCTGTTTAGCAAAAATCTTTTGCAAAATGTATATTAAATTGATAGGCCAGTAATTAGACAGATCATTCCCAGTCCATTTCTTATATTTGGGGATGATATTGGCCCTCTTCCATGTGTCAGGCATGGTTGCTCCTGATGTTGTAACATTAGACAATAAGTTAAATATGGCACCTAGACAGAGGGTTCTACACAGTATAAATCACCAGCAATCTTATCTGGCCCTTGGGCTTTCCCGCCCCTCAATAATTCAATAGATTTTTAAGATACCAGATAACAAACCATAAAAAAAGCAGCCATACAAATTGTGAGTGTGTCATTTTGGGTTGAGAGGGCATTTCAGAAAACAAAAGTACAAATGGGAATAAAAACGCTCAAGTTAACATGATAAACTGACATTGACATCAAATGAGTAAAACAATTCTACAGTTTGGTCTCTCTAGCATGATAATGGAAATAAAGTGCAAGTAAAGTGCAAGTGCATCATCAAGATTTGTGCAAATCAGTTTCCAGTTGATAGCCAGCACATTAAGCAGAAAAAGAAGGGGGGGGTTGCCCCTAGTTTAAGAACAAAGCTCTGGCCACAAAACAGAATAAAATACATAAAATACAGCCATAAAAACAATTATTAAGAGTTATAAACATAGCAGCCTTAACTAGTCGGTGCAATCTAGATTGACCAGCACAATCTATTGTAGCTGTTCATACCAATCGGCCCATGTATCTGTGCCCGCCTTCTAATCGCCCAAAAATGGCCCAGGAATTTCGCAGTGGCATAAGTGAAAAGGGGTCTAGCATCTGATTTTGGTATCTGTAGTTTATCTTCAGAGCTTCAAGTCCCTAATTGCCGCACAAAGGAGCTAGCCATTTGCTTCTTGGCTTAGAGTATGCTTTGCAGGCAAAGAGTACATGCCCGATAGATTCATGTGGACATGGGCAACAAGGACAGCCCTTGGGTTGAAGTTTGTTGTTCTGCCAGGAATTGATAAAGGCATTAATAGGTATGCTGCCATGACTAAACTGTGTATACAGCTTCCTATCGGCTGGCACCTTAATGATGTTGAAGTAGCTTTCTAGATGACAATTCGATTTCAGATCGGTGAAAGAATCTGCTCGGCTGGCAAGTTGGCTTTTCCGAAGGTTGTTCTGTTCGACCCAAGCCCAATACAGATGCTTTACTTGACTTCTTGTATATGAAGGTGGATGGCCAATAGGCTGGGTTGGCAAGCCAATACTAGACCGAAGGGCCTTTAGTTGTTTAATCCAGACAATTTTATTAGCGGTGTCCAAGTAGGAGATCTCACAGAAAGCAGCTACCTAGTGTGCCAGGTCAGGAGTGGAGGCCAATCTATGCCAAAACAACATGGGCGGAGCCTCGCCAGATCGTTGATGAACTTAACGCCCAAATCAAGCTTAAGAGGGAGGAGGGGTGTGCTTGGAGTTAGGGATATCAGGCTCCTGAGGCACTTTTTTTTCCACAGCTATGAGCTCATTGGAGGGTGCTATGCCCCACAGCTCTGCTCCATAAAGGGCACCAGGCACTGCCTTGCAGTTGTACAGTTTAAGGGCAGGGGCTACGGACTTGGTGTATGACAAACAATGCTCCCTCTTCAAAGCCCCAGTAAGCTGGGTAAATTTCAAGGAGACCTTCTCTAAGTATCTCTTCCAAGCCATGCTCTCCGATAATTTAATACCCAAGTAATCGAAGGAGATAACCCTTTCAAGCGGGACCTTGTCCAGAAATATGTTTCCCTTGAAAGATTTGTGCGGGTTTAACATCATTAGCTTGGTTGTAGTGGTGTTAATGACCAAGCCACTCATCGCAAAATGCCTTAAAATGGTTTAAAAGCCTTTGGAAACCCATGGGAGATTTGGAGATTAGTAGGGTATCATCGGCAAATAGGAGTGTAGCAATTTTTTTGTTTGCTATAGATGGTGCGTCGGCAGGTTGGGAGCATAAAAAGTCTGATACCTGGTTGACGTACAGGGAGAAGAGGGTTGGGGCCAATACACATCCCTTGCGGACCCCCCGTTGGATCGTGATTAGCCGAGTAAGTTGTCCCAGGTTTCCCCACCTCACCCGGGCATAGTTGCCATCATGCAGTCTAACTAATATTTCCAGGATCTCCAAAGGCATTCCCATATCCCTATGTACCCGCCATAGTAGGTCCCTGAACACAAGGTCGAATGCGGTTTTTAAATCAATGAAGGCGAGGTATAAGCTTCCCCTGCCCAGGACAACAATCTTCCAATATAGCATGACTAAATTAAATACTTGATCCATTGTGCCGGTCTTCCGCCTGAATCCTGCTTGGAGTGGAGGGAGGATGTCATTCTCATCCATCCAGTCCTGGATTTTGGCCAGGACGGAGCGGAAGAAGACCTTTTGGGCACAATTGATCAAGCTGATCAGGGCGATAGTTGGAGGGCATCGACCTGTCCCCTTTCTTAATGATGGGTACTACTTCCGCCGCTTTCCACCAATCGGGGATCCTCCCCCAACCAGCTATATCGTTGGCCAACATTGTAAAATAAGTAGCCCAATTTTCCCTGTCTCCTCGAAAAAGGTTGTCTGGGATACCATCTGGGCACCTTCGCAGGTACCACTGCGTCCAGTGAGGACAAGATTTCCTCTCTAGAAAATGAAAGGGTATGCACTGGGTAGCTTATCTCCTGGAACAAGTGGTTTATATTGTAAGTTCCAATGAGAGAATAGAGGTCACTAAAATGTTTGTGCTATTCTACAGCTGGAATATTGTTGGCCAAGGGGGCGATCTTTCGAAGTTGCCCTTGGTCAAGAGGGCCCAAAACTTCGTACTATCTGGGTGACGGGGGGCCTCGACGAGATCTTCCCACCTCCTTTCTTCCCATTCTTCGCTTTGACCTGTGCTTGTTTGTATTCCTTCCTGGCTTCATGAATACTTAATAAGTCCATATTTCTAATAACTATGGACAATCTCCCTCTTGCTACTCTACATTCCCTGTTAAACCATAAAGTAGTGCCTAATGGTCTACCCTGCTTTTGTCCGATCTTATGGCCATGGGCAAGAAAGAAACTAGTCAGGTGGTCAAAAAAGTCTTTATGTGAGCGGCTGCAAGCAAATATTTTGGAAGGGTCATTGGACTCAGCACCCAAGGTCTCTAGGTGCTTTTCTAGGTCGTTTGTAATCGATCTAACCATAGTTTCATCTGCCATAACAGCAGTCCATTTGAGTCAATGTTTGTTATTTGAAGGGATTACCACCTTAGTACTTAACGGATTCAATACAGCCTTCACCCTCTCAACCCATCAATGTTTGACAGTCAAACTAAAGGAATTTTGGTCACTGTCACAGGACGAGATGATAACCATGTCCTGTACCAAAGGCAATAATGCAAGGTCTACTAGGAGATAATCAATCCTACTCGCCCGCTTTGGTCTGCTAAAAGTCACCCCTCCTCCTTTGTCGGAACTTGTTCTCCCATTTGCTGCTCTTAGCCTATGTTCTAAAGTGATGGCATTCAGCTGTAGTGCTACTTTCGACCATATTTTTATAGGGGTAAGCTCCAAAGGTGGCACCATCCATGCTTTATCCTCCTCACTCACATCATGGGACTGTACCCAGTCTAATGGTTCAAATATCGCAATAAAATCGCAACCGACTATTAGGGAGTGACCATCCTGTCTAACTTATAATAATTGGTCCAGGACATGCAAGGTTGGGGAGCTACCTCCTCTGGTACTTCTGGCATACACTTTGAGGATGTCAATGGACTTGCCCTTGTCATTGTTTAGCTTTACCCCTAACATATCAGGGCTATTAGTGTCCAATTTCTTTGCACCGCAATTAAGTGAAATGTTGATTAAAATAAGCAACCCACCTGACGACCGGCCATGTTTGGATGCAATGGCCGGTCTATGAAAAGTCATGAACCCCGGTATAAATGTGTGGGTCAAACTCCATGTGTCTTGAAGTAAGCAAATCTCTTGGGCCTAGATGTAGGTAATTTCATTTGACCACTTCTTAAATACCGAATTTTACCGATTCGGTATTTAAGAAGTGGTAAAATAGAGGGGGGAGGATGTAGGTATTACAGATTCGGTAAATACCGAATCGTTAAGTTTCGGTATTTACCGAATCTGTAAATACCGATTCGGTAATGCCCATTGATTCCTATGGGCATTGAAGCCCATAGGAATCAATGGGCATTACCGAATCGGTATTTACAGATTCGGTAAATACCGATTCCAGCAAGGGTGCAGGGGGTGTCACTTTGACACCCTCTAGCACCCCAAATACAGGCATGTGTGCCATAAGGGCATGTCTGTCTGTCACATGGCATAGGTGTGCATGTACACATGTGCAAGTACACCTGGATTCGGTATTTTACCACCCAATTGGATTGGGTGGTAAAATACCGAATCTGAAAGGCCTTTGGGACTCAGAAGAGTCCCACCTACATCTAGAAGTTACCGAATCGGTAAAAATACCGATTCGGTATTTAACAGATTCTCTAAATTTACTGATTCGGTAAATTTACCGAATCGGTAAAATTGGCCCCCTACATCCCAAAAACCCATTTACCGGTCGGTAAATGGCCGGTAAATGGCCACCTACATCTGGCCCTGGGTGATTGATAAGTTCAATCCAGTGCGGGTGGTCGATTTTTCCCCTTATGCCCGCCACATTCCATGACATTATCTTCAACATCCTACAAGAAGGTATTGGAAAGTATATCTGGGAAGACAGTGAGGAATGCAGGGTATTTATCTTTGTTGAAGAATAGACAGGTGTATCTGGACTATTAGCCAGCGCACCGTCACTTAATGCGGAGACTGGAACAATATCTACAACTGGTTGTGCATTGCAGAGCATACTCTCTAGTTCTGAAAATGAATCCTCTCGGTGCATATAGGCTGTAAAAGGAATGTACTTATGAATTATTAGGATCCTTTACCACAGGTCCAAGAAGTCAGTCATTCTGGGAGAGTGATGAAATGGGTGAACCCCCAAGAAGCTGGGGTAAAGTATTGCATTGTTCCAGTGCACAAGGGATGTTTAATTTTAGCCTGATCTTTGTAAGGGTTGGGGAGTGCGATCTCAATTCCATGTCAACTAGATTCTGGACCAGTAGATCATTCACTAAAATGAGTTCTAGGTCATTAGTTGGACTATTTATAAGAGTTCATCTTTTTGCCTGTACAATATCATCCCTTAATATGGATATCAAACCCCTAGTATACCTCAACCAGTGTATGGTCTTGTTTTTAAGGGTTTCTGCGTTCTCATATTTGGAACTATTGTTATCCACTTTGGGAATGTTGGTCATGTATATTGGTTTCGATTGGGGTACAGAGTATGTAGGATGGGCTAGTTGAGGAGGTAGCTTATTCATTCTTGTGTTGCATGGTTCTTTCAGTTCTAAAGTAGGGTTGTGATTTTCTGTCAGGGAGGGATGGAAGTAAAGATTAGAAAAAGGCTGGACCCAAGTTTTGGGGTGTATATAATGAACCTTCCAAGTCATGGTGCGTTAATTCCCGTGTGCTACAATATGCAAGAAAGATTTACTATCTTTAGACTTTGCTGCATATAGGAGATATTTCCAATTCTCGTCCTCACAATTTCTCGCAGACATTTCTAGTTTTTTTCATAATGTGTCCTTACCTCTTTTACAACCAACTAAATATGAGTTTTCAGTGAATTCAAGAGATTGACTTCGGCCAATCAAAATTCTTCGTTGTACCAGGGAGTAGTTTGGGTCTTCCTTGATGCCTAGGGCAACATTCTGTATAGAAGAAGCCTCTTGATGTTGAACAAGCAATTAATAACTTGGACAATAGTGATATTGACCACGTCTGTGTTTATATTTAAAATAAATGCATCAATACAAGCTCTATACTGCATGGCCATTATCTCAGGCTTAGGTTTAATATATCTCCATTTGACTGTCCCTTTGTTTGCAGCTACCAGCATAGGGACTTTTGTTATATTCATATGACCCTGGTTTGGAGTTGAAAAATCTATAAACATTAGGGCCAAGGCATCATGATCACTTTCTAAGCGAGGGCTGACTACCATATCAACCAAAAGTAGCTACAACTTTAGATCCATAAATAATGTGATCAATTTTGCTTCAGTAGTTGGCTCTTTTCAAAGTAAATTCTTCCACTACTATAGGATTTAGGCCACCTATTGCAGGCCCCATACCAAGGTTAATAGTCATGGAGGCACACTGCATGCCATATTTAAACAATTCTGTAAGGTTTTTTGTCTCTAGGCTAGGGATTTCCTAGAGATTGCTGCTGCTTCCATTAAATTATGTGTGCATTCCAGAGGTTTATGTGTTGCATTAAAATCACTGTCAACTATCACCAGTGATTTATTTCAATGTAATTCAGTGGTATTCTCCAGAATATCTCAAATATGAGGGTCTTTATTTCTGGCCACAGAACAATTATACATATATAACAGGGAAGCCAACGGATACTGCAAGGATATCTTGCAAATTTACATCTGGTTTTCTTTTTAAGTTTGCAATTTTCTTCAAGAAATCCAATAAATGTTACAGCACACTTATACAAATTATATCATTTCTACCATGACAAAAATATTTACCAATTAATTCATTGCACCATGAATACCACACGTAGAACCCAAATATTTAAATTTTTCAGACCGTGTTGACAGGTATATTGCCAATAGCGGCATCAATCAGCTCTCTGTTAATCATCGCGTTTTTCCAATTGGCTATACGTTGCCATATCTTTCCGCCCAGTATTCTAGCTCATCGTCCCTTTCTGTCATATATTGCTCTTTCCAAGTTATAAGTTGAGAGTAACCTGGCAATCCAATTTTGGAAGGTTGGTGGTGCCCTATCGAGCCATGATCTTGCTATGCATATTCGATAAACTGCAGTTACCATAAAGAGGAACTCCGTGGGGATACCCACTGCCCCTGCCAGCACCCCCAACAATATTAATTCATCTGAGAGCTTAATCTTTAATCCCAATGAACCCTCAATAAAATTCTCAATAGCAACCTTTAAAGAATACAGTTGTGGGCATTGTGAGAACATATGGACGATGTCTGCATTACTTGAATCGCAAAGCGGACAAGTTATTCCTGAGTTGCCTCCCCATTGTGCAATTCTAGCAGGGGTGTGGTAAAGCGAGTACAGGGTCTTATAGTGCTGCGACTGTATAGTTGCTGAGCATAAAAACGTACGACCCAGGTCTAAGGAGAGCTGAAATCCCTCCAGCTGCGATCCCACTTTTTCTGCCCACTTCGTGGCAAACTTAACCCTGTCATCACTTTTATATACATAGAGTTCTGAGTATAGCTGCCGAATTGTGCAGTGAGTGCAGCGCTCTATGTAGTCCATTATGCGGCATGTGCCGAAACCCAGTGCACCCCCCTGTTTATTTAAGAGGTAGCTTCTTACCTGAAGGTATTTAAAGAAACTACTGCCTGCTAGCTTAAATTTTATTTGGAGATCATGAAACTGCAGGATACCACCATGTTGATCCATGAGGTTCCCAACCTTCTTGATCCCTTTGTTGTCCCAATCCCTCATGACCGTATCCCTAAAAATATCCCCCGGAAAGAGTGGTTCGTGTATAGTCGTGTATAGCTATTGTATCTGCCTAAGCCCATTTTTTTGAGACCGCCTTCCAAATGTTACAAATGGGGGTGGGGTCGCACACTACTCACACACCGGCGGTATCGCCCCTAAGGACTCTGGTAATTGTGGTTACGTGTTCCGTGATGCATCTTCTTTCGATTCTCTGCTATCTTCGCTGTCTTCGCCATCCCTGGACACGTGTTTCGGGGTATCACCCCTCGTCAGCAGGGATAACGCAGACAAGTTATTCCCGAGTAGCCTCCCCATTGTGCAATTCTAGCAGGGGTGTGGTAAAGCGAGTACAGGGTCTTATAGTGCTGCGACTGTAGAGTTGCTGAGCATAAAACTGTATGACCCAGGTCTAAGGAGAGCTGAAATCCCTCCAGCTGCGATCCCACTTTTTCTGCTCACTTCGTGGCAAACTTAACCCTGTCATCACTTTTATATACATAGAGTTCTGAGTATAGCTGCCGAATTGTACAGTGAGTGCAGTGCTCTATGTAGTCCGTTATGCGGCATGTGCCGCACCCAGTGCACCCCCCTGTTTATTTAAGAGGTAGCTTCTTACCTGAAGGTATTTAAAGAAACTACTGCCTGCTAGCTTAAATTTTATTTGGCGATCATGAAACTGCAGGATACCCCCCTGTTGATCCATGAGGTTCCCAACCTTCTTGATCCCTTTGTTGTCCCAATCCCTCATGACCGTATCCCTAAAAATATCCCCCGGTAAAGAGTGGTTCGTGTATAGTCGTGTATAGCTATTGTATATGCCTAAGCCCATTTTTTTTTAGACCTCCTTCCAAATGTTATAAGCAGCTCGTAGTGTCTTGAACCTTGTGTGTTTGAAGTAGCTAAAATCAATTGTGTTCAGAAAACCGTTCTCAGCCCCATCACCCAGCAGTGCAGTATATACATTAGTGAAGCCAGGTGTGTCATCTCCTTGCTCGGTTCCCCCGCTCCCTATAAGCCCCTGGAAATACTGCATAGCTGCAGCCCAGTAATAGAGCCTAAAGTCTGGGGCCCCTCATCCCCCCATCCCCCCATCCCCCCTTTTCCCTAGGTAATGTAAAGTGTTGATAGGCTCTCCTGGTCTTTTTCTGTGCCCAAATGAATTTATTTAATATTGCTTCTAGTTTATTGAACCATGAATGGCCAAAAAGCAGTGGAATGGCTCTGAACATATACAAGAACTTCGGGAATGTAATCATCTTGATCACGTTTATACGGCCCATCAAAGTCAAATGCAGATTGTGCATCCTTTCAGTATTTTCCTTTACTTTACTTAATCGGGGTCTCATATTAAGTTCTACCAGTCTGTCTAAATCAGCGATGACCTTTATCCCTAAATATGTGGCTTCTTCGACCACTCTAGTGTCTTGATATGTCATAAATCTGTTCTGTACTATCTGCGTTTTCCCTTTGTTAATCAGGTATCCTGAGACTGCCACAAAGCATGTTGCCTCCTTCTCTATCTCCGGTATAGGCCTTTCTGGGTTAGTTGTAATGATGGCTACATCATCCGCATACGTGAAAATGTTGTAATTTTTGCCGTGCAGTTTTACTGGGGGGATAATGTTGTTCCTTTCTAACCTACGCAGAATAGGGTCAAAGTACAAGGCGAACAGGAGAGGCGATGCTGGACAGCCCTGTCTTGTCCCGCGCCTTATCTGCACTGACTCAGTATAGCCTTTATTAATTCCTACTCTCGCAGTAGGATCTGAATATAGGGCCTGGATTGCTTTAATATAGCCCTTGCCAATACCAAACCACTCCATCACTTTCCACAGATAGTTCCAGGAGACCCTGTCGAAGGCCTTCTCCGCGTCCAGGAATACAGCCGCGACAGGGTCCCCTGCAACCCCCGTGGCATCTAAGATAGTGATCATCTGTCTTGTGTGCTGAGTGGTCCCTTTCCCTGGAATAAACCAGTGCTGTGATGTGCTAACTAAGTGCTCAATAACCCTACTTAACCTTTGTGCCAGAGTCTTAGAGAAAATGTTGGCATCCGCGTTCATAAGCGTTATTGGCCTATAAGACCCTGGTTCTTGCGGGGGTTTATTCTTCTTAAGTATCACAATGATGTCCGCCCCTGCCCAGGAATGTGGAACTGAATTCCCTGTCTGTGCCTGGATAAGAGTCTCGTGCATGTCCTTCCCCAATGTGTCCCAAAAAGTTTTATAAAATTCTGCCAGAATTTGATGCGGACCTGTAGCTTTCCCAGAGGGGAGGTTAACCACCGCATCCTGTACTTCCTATAAAGTCAGTATAAGATCTAACTCCTCGTTCTCCTCATCCTGTAACACTACATGTGGTATGTCTGTCAGATACTCCGTGATTTCTAAATTTGTGTTACTAAGAGTCTGTTCGTAAAGTGAAGCGTAGAATTTCCTAAAAACCTCCCGAACATCTGCTACCTTATTTACTACGCCTCCCGCCCCATTATTTATTTCCTTTATTTCACCTGCCGCTAAGTTTTGTCTAGTCCGGATTGCTAGGAGGTGACCTACTCTCTCATTATATTCGTAGCATTTTTCCTTTTTGGCCAGGTAATTACCTGCCGTCTTCCTTGCTATACTTTCGCTAGCCTCTGCTTTGTTCAATTCTAAATTTAATAGTATATCCTCTATTGGATCTTGGTTGGAGATGGCTAAAATTAGGCGGTCTTCTAAGTCTGCTAGGTCACTGAACTTTTTATCCATTTCCACTTTCTCCTTCTTGGCCCTCTGGAGCGTGTAGCAGAGAGTCTCCCCCCTGATTCCGGCCTTAAAGGCGTCCCAAACCATGCCAGCGGAGGTTGAGCCCTTATTAATCTCCCAAAACTGGCGAATCCATATCCGCATTCTATTAACATAGTTTTCTTCTCTTAAAAGCCCTCTCTCAAAGGTCCAGGTGTAAGGCTTTCTCCCCCCCCCAATGGCCGGCGGGAGAGTTAACACAAGCGGATTATGGTCCGACAATATCTTGGGGAGCCTCTCCAGCTGGCTACCACTTAGCAGAGAGCTTGAAATCAAAAAGTAATCTAACCTGGCCACCATTCTATGTGGCGCCGAGTAATATGTGCTCCCTGTCCTAAGCGGGTTGTTCTGAGCCCACACATCCACCAGTACATTATGTCACGTTAAATTACATATAGCTTTACATGTTCTCTTCTTCCTTCCCCCATATGTACCCCCTCCCGTCATACCCAAACCCGCCAGACCATTAATATTGAAGTCCCCGCAACATATGATTGGTTCCGACCATAAAGACAGCTCCTGGTCTAAAAATTCAAAAACCTCTGGTTCATCATCTGTAGAGCCATAAACAGAAACAATTGTACAACATCCCGCCGCTGATTCTCCCTCGATCATAACCCATCTCCCCCATTGATCCTCTTTTTTTCTTTTAGTTTTGAAGACACCCTTCCTGGCTAGTATAGCCACCCCCTTGTCTTAGATCCTTGTCTTGTATATGCGAGCACATCGAAGCCCATTTGATCCAACATAAATTTATTGTTCCCCTCTATATGAGTCTCTTGGAGGCAGGCTACATCTAATTTCAAAATTCTTAACATAGCAGCCACTTGCTGTCTCTTCCCCCCATCATTTAGACTGCAAATGTTTATGGAGGCGATCCTTAATGCCATCTATACTTGCTAAATGTTTCCTTTCTGATATCCCCGCTATTCCTCCCCTCAGCTAATGTGTTCAGTGCATTTACCCCAAAAAAATTGTGACTGTGTAGTTTCTCCTCTCGTGCTGTATTTACCAAACAACAGTCCTTATCTCAAAAGACTCCGTTAAGGTAGGCTGCCTAGGAACAATCATATCCTTGTTGGGGAGGGGGTTCGCCCGCTGAGAGCTGGATATTTCTTTTCCGCGCGAGCCGACATCCTGCTGTGACTCTTTCTGTGCCTTACTCACCGCGGCGTGTGTCAATCTTGGCTCCAGTTTCTTTTCGGCTCTTTCTGCTTTCTTCTGCTGAGCCTTTGACATCGCGCTAGTTGCAGGGGCAGCTTTTTGCTTGTGGCCGGCATCTTTGGTGTTGCCCCTGGTCCTGAGCCGTCTCGTTGTCCTGGCACTTTAGTCGTACCAGTTGCAAGCGGCAGAGACTTCTCCTTTTCCTTTTCATGTCTTATGCGCTGAGACATCCCCCGGGATGTTTTAGTGCCGCTGAATAAGCTCCTCCAATAATTCTTCAGAACTTGCAGTGCTGAAAAAGCCGCTTTCTTAAACCAGCGCTCTCCGCCGATACTGCCGATACTGCCGATACTGCTCCTTACATGGATACGATTCAGCCCACAGGATATCAACATATCTATGCTCATATTACCAGCGTCATTCTTTAGGCAGGAGAGAGAGTAATGTGCGACTTCCCTCTACAACCCTGTAGCGGCCATCTTGCCTCCGAATGCATCTGGTTTTCTTAATTTTCATATAATCAATGAGCCCCTGGATGGACGTCCACCTTCAAGTGTTGGGCCTGTAATTTGAATGAGGAATATCTGCTCCTGTATGCAGGTGTAGAAGACCAGGGTTCCTGGAAGACACATATGTCATATTGATCTAAAAAAGCTCCCCATCTGGGGTCAATTAACTTAGATATAATTCCAGCAATGTTCAAAAAAGTAGATTTAGTAATGGCATCAATGGTGTGTCCGAGTGGGTACCTATAACCCTAGTTTGCCTGCTCCTCTCATCCAGACTAAGAGACACCATTTCAGGTCTTCCTGTGAGGTCAATAGCTGGTGATCTCACTATATTTACATCATCCCTGTTAAGTAAATATGATATTGCAGTGGACCAGATTGAAAAGGCTGTGCAGCCAGGGACATACTGAAAAGTTAATGTAACTCTGTTACATCTTTACCCAAGAGGTAAGGATTTGAGGTGGGGGCATATTTATGAACTGACTGGCAATATTTAGAATAGGGTCTGTGAAGATAAAATGGGGGTTGAATTTGAATCGGATTCCTGACTTTCTATCGTTATTATGTGAAATATGGAGTTCTAAAGAGATAAGGCCTTCAACTAGAGCCACATCCACCAGGGCCAGGTTTATATAATCATGTTTCTCATTTGGAATTGAGGAAAACTGCACACAAACAATATCCGATAATATTCATGAGTAACGCTGCCATGTATTTCCCTTGACAAGTGCATTCTGCTTGAACGATTGCTATCTTGGCAATGTGCAGGGTGGTCCATAGCCCCCTCGAAAATTATAGTTCCAGACCCCTAATCACCTACATTGCTCAGTGGAATACAGAGTTTTAAAGCATCCTCTAATCTTCAAGCCATTGTCAGAACCAGATCTTTGACAGCTCTTAATCCCCCTGTTAAGAGATCATTGGCTTTAGCAACAGTAACTTCTCTTATGAGAAGTTCTCCAACAACTATATCAGAAGCTCTTTTAGCTGAAAAAGGCTCTGGGACCTGGGGTGGAGTATCCATATAATTTAGTATGGGCAATAACCTATTGTGGCAATCATTGTTAGTCTCTACAGTAATATCTAGGTATAATGGATACTTTGTAGCATTACAAGAGTATATATTGTGAGCCATACAATCACCTTGTACAGGTAACACTGTTTTGATAGGAACTTATGTGATGTCGTAATTCCCTTCCTTTTGAAAATCTTGCGGATTTTTCCAGGCAGATTAGAACTCTTAGCAGGTTTCTCCTGATTTAGGATTGACTCAGCTTCCTTGATGAGGAGGCCAATATCTTTCAAAATACAATTATCTGCTGCATGTTTAATTATCTTATTCAGCTTGACCATGCCGGTATATGATCAGTAGCTTTCCACTTCCCCATACTGCCAATTTGGTATACTTTCCAGGGAGATAGTTCAAAGAGGAAAAGCACAGTTACAATGCTGTTAAATTTATCAGTGTTGCTTCCCTCGCTGCCCCAGATTTCATCACTTATATCTCTGGCAATAGTATTTAAGCATGCTGATGTAATAATAAAGTACCTTGGTCAGCTCAAAACCGAGCAACAAATGAGTGTTAAAAGAAACTGATAAAGGGCCCAGGGCTTAGATGAAAGGGGAGTGGCCCTGCCCTGCCTCTTTCTAGCAGTGACAGGTGAAGATGGGCCAGCCCTTGGCCTTGGTTTCGCATGCGCGTGCCCTACAGGACAAGTGATGGCACTTTACAGCACCTATTGTGGGAAGGTCTCTTCCTCCCTCCTCCTTCCTGTGTATCAGGGTCCAGGGCCGGCTCTAGGCTCATGGTGGCCCTGTGCAGGGAGAGTAGGTGGGGGCCCCCGGAAGAGGGGGGTCTGGATGGGGCAGAGCTCAGGAAGGTGTTTTACTAATAATACGTCCAGAAAAGTCGTTAGATGATTGACCAGTACCTAGTAAGCGCAGTATAAATACAATTACAATTGCAGACAACAGCGCACTGTACATATTCTGTTGTGTAGGCCTGGTGATGCACTGCACAAATCTTATTTCAAGGAACAGTGCTGCTTCACACACGTTTCCGTGAGACGGGTTAAGGCAACCCATCGAACACATTCCATTCGAAATACGGTGCACGGTTTATTTCAAAGGTTTAAATAACGCTTCACTGATCTTTAAGGATGGTGGTGCAGTGCGCGCATTATATTCATAAGCATTACATTGCCCCGCTGCCCGCACATATTTCCATGTTTGAAAGGCGGCACGCCGCCCGCGCATTTCATCTCTGTTCATGCAGCCTACTCTCTCGTGCACATTGGCCGGCTCTCACTGAACGCGCGCCGGGCATGGCCGCCACTCCTGCTGGCCTCGGGCGGAGGGAAAGTCCAGGGCATTCAGTGAGAGCCGGCCCAGAGGCCGCGCCCTTGCAGCCGGAACGCGCCCTATCACTGCGCGGGTCCCCGGGCCCCGCCAGCAGGAAATGAACGCGGATCTGCACTAAAGACACTAGCTACCGCCAAAGGCCGAAATAAAGTATATAATTGTAGATTTAAATACTGCATTAGCCCTAGTTAATTAAAACAAACATTACGGGATAACAGTGTATGAGAGATCTTTCACTTAAATGGATTTTTTGTGGTTTACTGCCAATTGATTATGGGAAGCACGTGTCTGTTATGAAATTAAAAACACAATCTTTAGGTTAAATGGCTCCCAAAATATGGCCACTGAGTAGAAAGCAACAGCTCTCAAAAAATAAGTCGCATTTGGAAAACGATTCTGCATTCAACCACTTTTCAATTTAATTAAATTGTAATTTATTGTCTGTTTTGACTGTGCCCGTGCAGTGACTATTATGTGTAGAGGTTCAGGCGCCCATGGGTGGTCAGCTTCCTCGAAAAGTGAAGAGGAGGCTGGCTGCCTGGGCAAGTCACTTGAAACCAAAAACTAAACTGTAGACTAGTGTAAACAACAACAACGCTCACGCGTCGCTGCCATTGCCCGGAGGCCGCCAAATCCTGCCAGGGGGCCGCCAGTGATCCAAGGTCCGGTCCGATCCTCGGCTCATCCGTCGGTCGTCGTGGTGGCCCCTGGGGTTTGGCGGCCCTGTGCAGGTGCACAGTTTGCACATGCCTTGGGCCGGCCCTGTGTAGAGGTTCAGGCGCCCATGGGTGGTCAGCTTCCTCGAAAAGTGAAGAGGAGGCTGGCTGCCTGGGCAAGTCACTTGAAACCAAAAACTAAACTGTAGACTAGTGTAAACAACAACAACGCTCACGCGTCGCTGCCATTGCCCGGAGGCCGCCAAATCCTGCCAGGGGGCCACCAGTGATCCAAGTTCCGGTCCGATCCTCGGCTCATCCGTCGGTCGTCGTGGCGGCCCCTGGGGTTTGGCGGCCCTGTGCAGGTGCACAGTTTGCACATGCCTTGGGCCGGCCCTGCAGGGTCCTAGAACTCATAGTCCCTTGAGCCAGAAACTCGGGTGTCCCAAGCTGCGGGACAACTGATGGTGCTTTAAAGTGCTGGTTGTAGGAAGGCCTCCTCCTTCCTTAGCAGCAAAGATTCCTGGGACTCGTAGTGCCTTGAGCCAGCAACCAGTCATAATTGAAGAATTCCATCTATCACAGCTTGTTCGAAGCATACACACAAGTCTCTTTCATAGAAGAATCCAATTTTGCATCTTTGGGCAGTTATATCTATAGAAACCATTTAATCTACTTCATGTTCTTTTAGAAAATCTTGATTCATAAGTATGCTTATGTGTATGGATCAGGACAACCCGTGGGAAAGAGGAAACTATATATATATCATGTCATTACAAAATTACTTGGATGTAAAACGAGTGCCGAGGGGACTGCGAATCCTCCTGGCTCCGAGTTACGAAACCCCTGACCCAAACATGCTGAAAGAATGGGCGGAAGCCAATCTGGAGTCATCGAGAAAGCTAATGACAATTTTGGTAAAATACGCGGAATTGGACCGCGCAAAATTACAAGAAAAAATAGATGAGCTAAATGAAGAAATAAATAACATGGGACAAACAGAGGAAGCAAATAAACTAAGACAAGAAATGACCAATAGGCTTCAAAAAGAGGAAGAAAAAATAAGAGAGCGCAAAACGTACAAGTATCACCGAGACAAAAATGATTATGAGTGTGGCAGAATTTTCACTTTCGCAAAAAAATATGAAAACATGAAAATCTCAAAATTCAGTGGCATAAGAGGTGCAAAGCAAGTCTCCCGACAAAATATGCAGGGAGGATCATCAACCTCTAGTTTAAGCTCAGCAATTGAAAGTGACTCTGAAGAGATAAGATCTGGACGAGTACCAACAAATATAACAATGGTGGAAGAGCTTGATTTTTTAGTCGAGGAACAGAAACAAATCCTTCGGCCAAAGCGCCAAACATCAAAACCGCCGGGAAAAACAAAAGCCAAAGCCGCAAACGAAGAGAAAGGAGACGAGCAAGGAAAAGGAGAACCGACAAGGAGATATCAAACGCGCAGGTGGAACCGAAAATAGGGTCCCCCAATACAATGATGGCGCCAACAACAATTACAGTCACGAATCTATCTGACATAACGTTGAATTCTGCTGAACTACAACTTCTGTCCTTGGGGTTGTCCTTTGCCCCGGAAAGTACCTTCGACTACGCGAAAACGCGAATGGATATTTACAAAGGGATCAGGAAACTAAAACTGCGTAAACACCATCTGATAAAAAGCGGTAAAGAAATAATAACACCTGAAACACCTTTTTCAAGTGAACAAACTGAAGAAGACCAAATGTTTAATACCCAAGAAAGGCAGTTCATTGAGGAATTGGCGGAAATGGAAACTACACAAACACAAAACGGTGAATCTCTCATTGAGTCAGAAAACCTAACAGAAATAAATACAACTTGTACTACTAATTTTAAACCTCGATCTAAGTTTGTCCCAATAATGCCAAGAGATGGGATAGATATCTACCATGAACAGATCACGAAGGAACTGAAAGATCTTAATATGGCTATAAACAAACCAAAAAACAGGAAGAAAAGAAATATGGAAAAAAGATACAAACAACTGATGAGTAAACTGTCTAAAAACAGACAAGTGGAAATAAGGAATGCAGATAAAGGAGGCAATCTAGTTATCTGGAAGAAAACAGACTACCTACTAGAAGCCCAAAAGCAACTTATGGATCAGGACTGTTACCGCAGATGTGACCCAACTATTTTGAAATTGACAAATGAAAAACTATATGCCAAGTTACTTGCGTGGAAAAGCAAAGGTTTGATAAATAAGGAGGAATTTTTATTTCTAAAAAATATCACCCCAACAACACCGGTGCTATATTTCATTCCAAAGCTTCACAAGAACAAGTCAAACCCGCCTGGCAGGCCGATTATTTCTGCAATAAACAGCCTAACAGAACATATGTCGCAATATATTGACCACTTTCTACAAGAACATGTCCAACATTTACCCTCATATCTGAGGGACACAGGGGACTTCTTGGCTAAAATAAAAGATATAGAGTGGCAATCTGACTTCCTGTTGATAACGATGGACATTACCTCGTTATATACGAGCATTAGCCATAGAGATGGCCTGCGGGCCACGGAATTCTATTTAAATCAAAGAGACATTGCTTACGCAGAACATAGCAAAATGTTATTGGACATGATGGAATTCTGTTTATTTAATAACATCTTTCTCTTCCAACACAACCTGTACCAACAAATAAGAGGCGTAGCTATGGGAGCTAGTTTCTCCCCTAGCTACGCCTGCCTCCATATGGGGTGGTGGGAGGAACTGATTCTCCATCGAAACTTCAATAACACACTGAACGATCATGTAAAATGTTGGTGGAGATATATCGATGATCTGTTTGTTATATGGCAAGGTACCAAATCAGAGGCAGAAATATTCATTGATAAGCTTAACCAAAATGATATTAACTTGAACTTTACTGCAGATATCAGCCCTACAAATGTAACATTCTTAGATGTAGAGGTGTTTATTGAAAATGGTAATCTGGAAACAAAAATACACAGAAAGCCAACAGCTGTAAATTCCATACTGCATGCAACCAGCCATCACCCTAAACACCTTATAGACAGCATACCATACGGTGAAATGCTACGAATTAAACGCATATGTAGCACACCAGAAGAACTCTCCAAAGCACAAGAATCAAGCAAGAACAGATTCTTAGAACGAGGGTACTCTATAAATTGCATTGAAAAGGCAATAACAAAAAGTAACGAGGTAGACAGAAGTGCCCTCTTAGAAACAGCTTTAGCAAAAACAAATACACATGTGTCCAACACAAAGAAACCACAAGATGACGACTTCAGAATGATTGTAAGCTATAACAAACAAAACAAAGAAATTGGTCGAATTATTCGAAAAAATTGGCCATTGGTTAAGAATGACCCGGTATTAGGTCCTCACTTACCAAGCAAACCAACAGTCACTCATAGAAGAGCACCAAACATGAGAGATAGATTAGTAGTCAACAATCCAATAGAAGTCACCAAGAAGAACTGGTTTAACCAGAGACGAGGTTTCTACAAATGTCAGACGTGTAAAGCTTGCTTGAATGGGGTGAACAAAAAGAGTTTTGCACTAGCATTTGGAAAAGGTGAACAACAGATCAAACATATGCTAACGTGCAAAACGGAATATGTGGTCTATATCCTCGAGTGTCCCTGCAATTTAAGATATGTGGGAAGCACGAAATTGCAGGGACATAAAAGAATATTGCAACATATACGTGCAATTAAAAACAAAGACCCGAGTTACCCAGTTGCCCGTCATTTCAATGAAAAACATCAGGGAGATGTCAAATCACTGAAATACTACCTCATTGACACAATACCCCCAAGTAAGAGAGGAGGGGATCGGGATGAAAAACTACGAAGATTGGAAACTAGCTACATATTGAAGCTAGATTCTAAACAACCGTATGGGCTTAATATAACTGAAGATTTGTATACATGCCTATAATAACAGTCAAGAGGAGGGAAGTATAGAAAAAGTGTAAATGGAACATAGTGAAAATAACATAACAACAAACATATACCCACAAATAATTCCCCTGGCAAATATAAATGAGTTTAGTGTATCACAAAAGACATAGCCGCAACAGAAAACAATAAAAACTGCATAAAAAGGTTTTTAATAGCAATTGATTTTTAATAAAAACATCTCATTGATAAAAAATCATAAATTGTATGTTGCTACACTTCTTTTAGGGTGTTTTCTTTTCTCTTTTTCTGTCATCTGGGTTTACACGATAACACGTTTCCTTTTTTTTCTTTTCTTTTAATTACTGTCCTTATCAGAGGCTTCTGAATAGGACCTTTTAAACCACATTAAAATCTGTCCAGAAACACACAAGTGGCCCCAACAAAACAATTTCATAGATACTAAACATATGTAAAAGTGAAAATCTATATGGATATTATCTTGCACATGCGAATTTGCACAGAGCTAGAAGAGAAATGAGTCTTTTATATTCAAATGTATATATATTTATTTATTTATATATTTATTATACTCTTTTAAATCTGCTCTAGGGTATTTATACCGTGATACAATGCACTTTATCGCGAAATTTGCACAGAAAGATGAATTGAATATGTACATATTACTATGTAAATGTGTCTTAAGGTATTTATACCGATATGAAATGTATGCTAATATGCAATGTGGAGCCAAAGATGCTTCTATAGCGAATGTACAGATTTGTTATTACAACTAGAGCACTGTCACTTTAAATTGCATCACTAACAAAAAAGAAAAAAATGCGAATGTTGGTATATAAGAAACCAGGTGACCATTTACTGTGTCATGTGATCAAGGTACGTCAGTACCGAAACGCGTAATGGCCGACTGAGTAGCAGCTAATAAACCAACGATTTTCCTACTAACCTGGGTCTGTGCTCCATGTGTCTCTTCGGGAGAAGAGAGCGCCTGCGTCCTTGCTTGCGAAGTGGAGTGGCGGTAATATATATATATATATATATATATATTCACTGAAAAAACCATAGGTTAGAGACCATATATAGTTAGCTGGACATTTTATTGACATAAAACCAATGAAATTCCATATATAGTTAGTTGCACTAACTATATATCGCGCACCCGCAATCCACTGCTGATGATGTCACATATTACATCATTCATGACATGGTCAGTGACATCACTGATGACATCACTGATGACATCTCAAATGACATCACTGATGACATCACTGATGACATCTCAAATGACATCACTGATGACATCATCTAGTGTCTGTGTGTTTTTGTAAAGTTTAAATATGTTTTACATATTGGAGAATGAGTGGATGTATGGAAGACTGAGTGTGTGTGGCTGGCTGGGAGGTGTGTGACTCTGTGCATATCAATGTGTACTTGTATCAGTGATTGTATGAGAGAGTAAGTATGTGTTAGTATATGTGTGAAAAGTATGGTGTTCTGTGTTTAACTGTATAGATGAGGAAATCGAAGTGTGATTGATTCTTCACAGGACTGACTAGGTGTATGAGTGCATATGATAGTGTTGTAATAATGAGTGACTGTATGTATGAGTGATTGTATGGGTGAATGAGTGAATGTGTGTGTAGACGTAGGAATCAGTGAGTGCGTATGTAGTAACTGGTATTGGTGTGTCATGATGTCATCAGTGATGTCATTTGAGATGTCATCAGTTGATGTCATTTGAGATGTCATCAGTGATGTCATCAGTGATGTCACTGAAGTATGGTGTTCTGTGTTTAACTGTATAGATGAGGAAATGGAAGTGTGATTGATTCTTTACAGGACTGACTAGGTGTGTGAGTAACTCCATGGATGAGTGGCAGTGTGTGAGTGTCTGCATAGGTGTATGAGTGCATATGATAGTGTTGTAATAATGAGTGACTGTATGTATGAGTGATTGTATGGGTGAATGAGTGAATGTGTGTGTAGACGTAGGAATCAGTGAGTGTGTATGTAGTAACTGGTATTGGTGTGTCATGATGTCATCAGTGATGTCATTTGAGATGTCATCAGTGATTTCATCAGTGATGTCACTGACCATGTCATGAATGATGTAATATGTGACATCATCAGCAGTGGATTGCGGGTGCGCGATATATAGTTAGTGCAACTAACTATATATGGAATTTCATTGGTTTTATGTCAATAAAATGTCCAGCTAACTATATATGGTCTCTAACCTATGGTTTTTTCAGTGAATTTTCAAGGTTTTGTAAATGCAAATTCCTAACTATATATGGTCTATAACCTATGGTTTTTTCAGTGAATTTCATTGGTTTTTTAAAAGCTAATATCTATAGCTGTAAAATATATTCTTTATTACGTGACGTATCACGTAGCCACGTGAGACGCCTCATGACGCGTCGCATAACCGTGACGTATCGGCTCTGCAGCGCAAACAAAACCCGTAACGTAAGCGTGCCGGAGCACGCTTACAGATATATATTTTTTTTAACCTTAATTAGACAAAATCCACACGTGCACATATCTTGAGGCCTTGCAAAGGCACATCAAACAAACAGTCCCTACAATTTTGCCAAGTTTGCTGGAAATCTATTCCCTTCATTTTTTTTTTACTGTTTCTCTTGGTTTTCCCCTTGTTACGCTTACCGGGACGCTACCCGGTACGCGAACCGGACGCTCCAAAAACACAAGATGGCGGACTCCCGCTACGCTGCCGGTTAGCTGCCCGGTTCGCGTACCGGGAAGCGCCTCTACCGCGAAAAATCGCGGGGGACTTTAATATCCCCCTCATCAATCCTAGGGTGTCAGGAGGGGTTTACCTTGCCCCCTTTCCTTCATTTCCCCCTTCTTTTTCACCACATCTTGTCTCAGGAACCTACCGAGAGACAAGATGGCGGCCGCTCCGGACTGTTTACAATGTTGACAGCTACGCTGCCGGTTAGCTGCCCGGTTAGCTGCCCGGTGAGCTGCCCGGTGAGCTGCCCGGTTCGCGTACCGGGACGCGCCTCTACGGCGTAAAATCGCAATTTTTTTTTTTTAATTATTTTTTGCCCCGCGGGGCACTTTAATATCCCCCTCATCAATCCTAGGGGGTCAGGAGTGGTCTACCTTGCCCCCTTTCCTTCATTTCCCCCTTCGTTTTTCACCACATCTTGTCTCTCGATCGTACCGAGAGACAAGATGGCGGCCGCTCCGGACTGTTTAGAATGTTGACAGACACCGGAGAGCCAATCAGCTTCTCTTCGCGAAGTTCCGTTACGCGTCAGGTACGCGAACCGGGGCGCTAACCGGAGCGCTGTCACAGATATATATATTTTTTTAAACGTTAATTTCTCAAAATCCACTGGAGCACATATATTGAGACATAGCAAAGGCACGTCGGGCAAACCATATCTACAATTTTGCCAAGTTTCATGTAAATCTATTCAGCCGTTCGAGCTAAAAGTGAGTCCAACCGTCCTATGGAAAAATGAATGGGAAAAACGCGTTTTGGGACCCCCCTTTTTTCTCGGCCCCCCCTTGACGAAACCCCCCCAAATTTTCAGGGGCTGCTCAGAAACAAAATGTGCCATTTTTCTGAAAATTTCAGCCAATTCCGTCCACAAACGCCAAAGTTATTAGACATAGAATTTTCAGAAATCCCATAGAGAAAAAATCCTAACTATATATACCCACTGGCTATCGCCAGTAGGTAATATACATATATAAACATATATAATCTGCATATCTATATAAATATAAATGCATGCATACATATACATATATGCATACATATGCATGTTATTTACATGAAAGTTTTAAAAACACTAATAAAAGCAAAGCTAAAAAGCCACCTCATTACAAACAGAATGGCTTTAACCCCTTCAGTGCTGCGCGAATTTCGCTGCAGTGCTCAAGGGTAATAAATCATATTGACTCATGACGGAAATGTTCCGTCATTAGCACCGGAGCACCGACGCTGATGACGGAACCGTTCCGTCATGAGCATGGAAGGGGTTAACTTAAACGAGGGCGAGATCTATTGCATTTTCAATGCTTGTTTACTTTGGTTCTGTCAAGAAGGCATTCAGATGTGTCACACATTTGCCATAAATTCTGAATGTTAGCACTCTAGTTGCTCATTAGATCACTGTAGTAAAGCTAGTGCTCACCAGGGAAGTCTGCTGCTAATCATGGTTTGCAGCCATTTTCCCGCATTTTTTATCCCGCAGACTTTCAGTCCGCATACCATTATCCCGCAAGGTCATTGACCTCGCATACCATTATCCCGCATTTTTTCAAAACGCATGTGCATTTATCACGCATGCCTTTACAAAGAATTACGTTTTAAAGGCATGTATGGTAAATGCATTTGCGTTGTGAAAACCACGATGACGAGAGAGGTAAGTGGGTTTGTGTTAATTTTTTCGTGGGTTAGTGATTGTGTAGTGTAGTGTAGTGTTGTGTAGTGTAGTGTTGTGTTAGTTTAGTGTAGAGTTGTGGTGGTTGTTTAGTGTAGGGTCATGCTGGGGTAGTGTTTTAGGGTTTAGGGTTGTGTTGTAGTGTTTGCGTAGTGTAGGGTCATGCTGGGGGTAGTGTTTTAGGGTTTAGGGCAGTGTTGTAGTGTTTGCGTAGTGTAGGGTCATGCTGGGGGTAGTGTTTTAGGGTTTAGGGTTGTGTTGTAGTGTTTGCGTAGTGTAGGGTCATGCTGGGGCTAGTGTTTTAGGGTTTAGGGTAGTGTTGTAGTGTTTGCGTAGTTTAGGGTCATGCTGGGCGTAGTGTTTTAGGGTTTAGGATAGTGTTGTAGTGTTTGTGTAGTGTAGGGTCATGCTGGGGGTAGTGTTTTAGGGTTTTGGGTAGTGTTGTAGTGTTTGCGTAGTGTAGGGTCATGCTGCGGTGTAGTATTTTAGGGTTTAGGGTAGTGTAGTGTTTGCGTAGTGTAGGGTCATGCTGGGGGTAGTGTTTTAGGGTTTTGGGTAGTGTTGTAGTGTTTGCGTAGTGTAGGGTCATGCTGATGGTAGTGTTTTAGGGTTTTGGGTAGTGTTGTAGTGTTTGCGTAGTGTAGGATCATGCTGGGGTGTAGTGTTTTAGGGTTTTGGGTAGTGTTGTAGTGTTTGCGTAGTGTAGGGTCATGCTGGGGGTAGTGTTTTAGGGTTTTGGGTAGTGTTGTAGTGTTTGCGTAGTGTAGGGTCATGCTGGGGGTAGTGTTTTAGGGTTTTGGGTAGTGTTGTAGTGTTTGCGTAGTGTAGGGTCATGCTGGGGGGTAGTGTTTTAGGGTTTTGGGTAGTGTTGTAGTGTTTGCGTAGTGTAGGGTCATGCTGGGGGTAGTGTTTTAGGGTTTTGGGTAGTGTTGTAGTGTTTGCGTAGTGTAGGGTCATGCTGGGGGTAGTGTTTTAGGGTTTAGGGTAGTGTTGTAGTGTTTGCGTAGTGTAGGGTCATGCTGGGGGTAGTGTTTTAGGGTTTAGGGTAGTGTTGTAGTGTTTGCGTAGTGTAGGGTCATGCTGGGGGTAGTGTTTTAGGGTTTAGGGTAGTGTTGTAGTGTTTGCGTAGTGTAGGGTCATGCTGGGGGTAGTGTTTTAGGGTTTAGGGTAGTGTTGTAGTGTTTGCGTAGTGTAGGGTCATGCTGGGGTGTAGTGTTTTAGGGTTTTGGGTAGTGTTGTAGTGTTTGCGTAGTGTAGGGTCATGCTGGGGGTAGTGTTTTAGGGTTTAGGGTAGTGTTGTAGTGTTTGCGTAGTGTAGGGTCATGCTGGGGTGTAGTGTTTTAGGGTTTTGGGTAGTGTTGTAGTGTTTGCGTAGTGTAGGGTCATGCTGGGGGTAGTGTTTTAGGGTTTAGGGTAGTGTTGTAGTGTTTGCGTAGTGTAGGGTCATGCTGGGGGTAGTGTTTTAGGGTTTAGGGTTGTGTTGTAGTGTTTGCGTAGTGTAGGGTCATGCTGGGGGTAGTGTTTTAGGGTTTAGGGTTGTGTCTTAGTGTTTGTGTAGTGTAGGGTCATGCTGGGGGTAGTGTTTTAGGGTTTAGGGTAGTGTTGTAGTGTTTGCGTAGTGTATGGTCATGCTGGGGTGTAGTGTTTTAGGGTTTTGGGTAGTGTTGTAGTGTTTGCGTAGTTTAGGGTCATGCTGGGCGTAGTGTTTTAGGGTTTAGGATAGTGTTGTAGTGTTTGTGTAGTGTAGGGTCATGCTGGGGGTAGTGTTTTAGGGTTTTGGGTAGTGTTGTAGTGTTTGCGTAGTGTAGGGTCATGCTGCGGTGTAGTATTTTAGGGTTTAGGGTAGTGTAGTGTTTGCGTAGTGTAGGGTCATGCTGGGGGTAGTGTTTTAGGGTTTTGGGTAGTGTTGTAGTGTTTGCGTAGTGTAGGGTCATGCTGATGGTAGTGTTTTAGGGTTTTGGGTAGTGTTGTAGTGTTTGCGTAGTGTAGGGTCATGCTGGGGTGTAGTGTTTTAGGGTTTTGGGTAGTGTTGTAGTGTTTGCGTAGTGTAGGGTCATGCTGGGGGTAGTGTTTTAGGGTTTTGGGTAGTGTTGTAGTGTTTGCGTAGTGTAGGGTCATGCTGGGGGTAGTGTTTTAGGGTTTTGGGTAGTGTTGTAGTGTTTGCGTAGTGTAGGGTCATGCTGGGGGGTAGTGTTTTAGGGTTTTGGGTAGTGTTGTAGTGTTTGCGTAGTGTAGGGTCATGCTGGGGGTAGTGTTTTAGGGTTTTGGGTAGTGTTGTAGTGTTTGCGTAGTGTAGGGTCATGCTGGGGGTAGTGTTTTAGGGTTTAGGGTAGTGTTGTAGTGTTTGCGTAGTGTAGGGTCATGCTGGGGGTAGTGTTTTAGGGTTTAGGGTAGTGTTGTAGTGTTTGCGTAGTGTAGGGTCATGCTGGGGGTAGTGTTTTAGGGTTTAGGGTAGTGTTGTAGTGTTTGCGTAGTGTAGGGTCATGCTGGGGGTAGTGTTTTAGGGTTTAGGGTAGTGTTGTAGTGTTTGCGTAGTGTAGGGTCATGCTGGGGTGTAGTGTTTTAGGGTTTTGGGTAGTGTTGTAGTGTTTGCGTAGTGTAGGGTCATGCTGGGGGTAGTGTTTTAGGGTTTAGGGTAGTGTTGTAGTGTTTGCGTAGTGTAGGGTCATGCTGGGGTGTAGTGTTTTAGGGTTTTGGGTAGTGTTGTAGTGTTTGCGTAGTGTAGGGTCATGCTGGGGGTAGTGTTTTAGGGTTTAGGGTAGTGTTGTAGTGTTTGCGTAGTGTAGGGTCATGCTGGGGGTAGTGTTTTAGGGTTTAGGGTTGTGTTGTAGTGTTTGCGTAGTGTAGGGTCATGCTGGGGGTAGTGTTTTAGGGTTTAGGGTTGTGTCTTAGTGTTTGTGTAGTGTAGGGTCATGCTGGGGGTAGTGTTTTAGGGTTTAGGGTAGTGTTGTAGTGTTTGCGTAGTGTATGGTCATGCTGGGGTGTAGTGTTTTAGGGTTTTGGGTAGTGTTGTAGTGTTTGCGTAGTGTAGGGTCATGCTGGGGGTAGTGTTTTAGGGTTTAGGGTAGTGTTGTAGTGTTTGTGTAGTGTAGGGTCATGCTGGGGGTAGTGTTTTAGGGTTTAGGGTAGTGTTGTACTGTTTGTGTAGTGTAGGGTCATGCTGGGGGTAGTGTTTTAGGGTTTAGGGTAGTTTAGTTGTTTAGTGTATGCTAAAGGCATATTCGTTTAAAAGTTTTCGTTATTTTAATTTGCGGCCTAATAGTACATGCAGGATTTTTTTTGCGGACTGATGGTATGCGGGATTTCGTCATATATTCGCTAATCATACTTTCTATGGCAAAATGAACCCCCTCATTTTGTTCCTTTTTAAATTAAATGTTTTAAGAGTTACCACTTTATTCCAATCAAGATGGCTTCAGGTGTGCCATACCTTTGTAATAAGTAGGACTGCTAGCACTCTAGTTGTTCTTTAGAACACTCTGGGACATTCTGTCATTGGGCTATAGTTGGGCTACATCTGGCTGATATTTGGGCTACATTTGTTTTTTTTGTCTCTGGTGGCCATCTTTGGGCTACATTGGGCTACATTGGGCTACATTTGGGCTCCAACATATATATAGCCCAATGTAGCCCAATATATATTTTTCAAAGTTAATTTTCGTAAAAACCACTGGAGCCTATATCTTGAGACATAGCAAAGGCACATCGGGCTACCAGTCCCTACAATTTTGCCAAGTTTGGTGTAAATCCATTCAGCCGTTCAGGCTAAAAGTGAGGCCAACCGCCCTATGGAAAATTGCATGGGAAAAACACGTTTTGGGACCCCCCTTTTTTCTCGGCCCCCCCTTGACGAAACCCCTCCAAATTTTCAGGGGCTGCTCAGAAACAAAATGTTCCATCTTCCTGAAAATTTCAGCCAATTCTGTCCTCAAACGCCAAAGTTATTCGACATAGAATTTTCAAAAATCCCATAGGAAAAAAATCCTAACTATATATACCTACTGGCTATCGCCAGTAGGTAATATATATATATATATGTATATATATATATATATATATATATATATATATATATATATACACATATATATATGACATCTTCTGAAACAGAAGTTGATAAATGCTTGTGGATATAGCAATTGAAACATTCATAATCTTCATGCACGCATTAGGCAAATTAGCAGGTCATTTCTTTATAATCTCCCCAAAAACATATCTCTATGAACTAACCTATTTTAAGTAATTTTATTATTCCGTGCATTATTTGTTTGACACGCATCAACTTACCTGAGAGACGCCACTATACTCCACAGCTTGCCAGGAGTCTCAGCCCACGCCGCCACCGCCGAGAGTCACCTTACCTGCAGTTTGTTCGCGCCGCCGCTCCGGGACTACGAATCCCGGCAGCCTACGCGGCGGCGCGCGTCAGTGACACCGCGAGGGCGCCAGGGGAGGCGCACATAAGCGCCGCAGGACCGGCGGAGCTCTGGGACACGCATCAACTTACCTGAGAGACGCCACTATACTCCACAGCTTGCCAGGAGTCTCAGCCCACGCCGCCACCGCCGAGAGTCACCTTACCTGCAGTTTGTTCGCGCCGCCGCTCCGGGACTACGAATCCCGGCAGCCTACGCGGCGGCGCGCGTCAGTGACACCGCGAGGGCGCCAGGGGAGGCGCACATAAGCGCCGCAGGACCGGCGGAGCTCTGGGACACGCATCAACTTACCTGAGAGACGCCACTATACTCCACAGCTTGCCAGGAGTCTCAGCCCACGCCGCCACCGCCGAGAGTCACCTTACCTGCAGTTTGTTCGCGCCGCCGCTCCGGGACTACGAATCCCGGCAGCCTACGCGGCGGCGCGCGTCAGTGACACCGCGAGGGCGCCAGGGGAGGCGCACATAAGCGCCGCAGGACCGGCGGAGCTCTGGGACACGCATCAACTTACCTGAGAGACGCCACTATACTCCACAGCTTGCCAGGTGTCTCAGCCCACGCCGCCACCGCCGAGAGTCACCTTACCTGCAGTTTGTTCGCGCCGCCGCTCCGGGACTACGAATCCCGGCAGCCTACGCGGCGGCGCGCGTCAGTGACACCGCGAGGGCGCCAGGGGAGGCGCACATAAGCGCCGCAGGACCGGCGGAGCTCTGGGACACGCATCAACTTACCTGAGAGACGCCACTATACTCCACAGCTTGCCAGGAGTCTCAGCCCACGCCGCCACCGCCGAGAGTCACCTTACCTGCAGTTTGTTCGCGCCGCCGCTCCGGGACTACGAATCCCGGCAGCCTACGCGGCGGCGCGCGTCAGTGACACCGCGAGGGCGCCAGGGGAGGCGCACATAAGCGCCGCAGGACCGGCGGAGCTCTGGGACACGCATCAACTTACCTGAGAGACGCCACTATACTCCACAGCTTGCCAGGAGTCTCAGCCCATGCCGCCACCGCCGAGAGTCACCTTACCTGCAGTTTGTTCGCGCCGCCGCTCCGGGACTACGAATCCCGGCAGCCTACGCGGCGGCGCGCGTCAGTGACACCGCGAGGGCGCCAGGGGAGGCGCACATAAGCGCCGCAGGACCGGCGGAGCTCTGGGACACGCATCAACTTACCTGAGAGACGCCACTATACTCCACAGCTTGCCAGGAGTCTCAGCCCACGCCGCCACCGCCGAGAGTCACCTTACCTGCAGTTTGTTCGCGCCGCCGCTCCGGGACTACGAATCCCGGCAGCCTACGCGGCGGCGCGCGTCAGTGACACCGCGAGGGCGCCAGGGGAGGCGCACATAAGCGCCGCAGGACCGGCGGAGCTCTGGGACACGCATCAACTTACCTGAGAGACGCCACTATACTCCACAGCTTGCCAGGAGTCTCAGCCCACGCCGCCACCGCCGAGAGTCACCTTACCTGCAGTTTGTTCGCGCCGCCGCTCCGGGACTACGAATCCCGGCAGCCTACGCGGCGGCGCGCGTCAGTGACACCGCGAGGGCGCCAGGGGAGGCGCACATAAGCGCCGCAGGACCAGCTTCGCGGGACGCGAGCGGGACGCCCGGGGCGAAGCCTGGGCAAAGGGCGGGCCGTCTGAGGCCGTCCGAGGTCGGACAAGGTTGGGTTGGGCCACGAATCCTTCCCAATTATCTACAGACGTTCATAGAGTTGCACATTCATCATCTGCCAGGTAAAACTTTGCTTTACATTTTAAGCTTTACGCCTTGTTACTACCAAGCCATCTGCATACATGCCTGGTAAAAAGCTAACACCTGTAACTAACACCATGGAGAACTATTTAGTCCAGGTAGTGGCGAAAATAAACAGCGATAGAAGGTCCTCATTGGGTTTGGACTCACCCACACAATCTCCATTAGTTGACATAGAACCAGAGGACCCCTTTGACCTGACAAACACTAGCTTTTCTGGAGTGGCTCAAGCCTCTTCACAAGATACTGTCACTATTCAACCCAGTGGCATAGTGGCCAGCACTGAAGATATCGATGACATTGACGTAGTGCCTTTGAGTCCTATGATCTGTGAGCTTATCACCCCGCCCATTGTTCCAATTCCAGCACCAAGGGTTACAGGGGTCAAAAGAAAAGCTATACAAAAACGACCGGGGTTAAGGTCAGCTAAAAATAAAATTGCAACACCGCCAAGGAAAATCTCTTGTGTGGAGGAGGATGATCCCCCGGAGGAAACACATGTAACCTTCTCTAACATTCAATTTCAGAAATTTTGCAGTCTGATGGACATAAAAATCAAAGGAATAGTTAAACCTCTGATAAGCAAAATTGACAAGCTATCTGCTGAAGTGACTAAATTGGAAGGTCTTCTTGGTAAAACGCTGGGAGAAGTGGGGAAACTCCCAGAAGTCATCACATCCAATGTACAACCTCTGGTTAATGACATTCTAGCAATTAAATTGCCACTCACTGTTACTTCAAACCCCCCAGTGGCCCCTCTGATTAACCTATCGGAAACTAGCTCTGGGGTTGCACCCCCCGCCCATTCTATTGGGGAACCTATTACCTCGAAAGGGTCATGTGAGTTGGTGGTGGAAGCCTCGCCATTAGTTCTTGTATTAGCAAATGTGCCCCCTCTGGTTTCTGGTGAAGCTGAATCAACAGCATCGCTTTTAAATAAATCTTTATCTTGGCTAACCAACAACATGGCCATATCTCCGTGGGGGAAACAGCAACTGGCCGAGGAACTGGTAAACGCAAGAAGAGTGGAGTGGATCGGTAACAGCGAAAAAAGGTTTAAGGGCGATTGCGTTGTGCTTAACCTTTCTCACCCTGATGCATTACCAAATATTCTGCCTAACATTTTTCCACCGCAGAGACGCTCCGCTTCTATCGTTCCATTGACCCTTGACTTCTTTTACCCCCGAAAAGGCAGAGGCCCCAATCCAAGCACCTTAAGAACAAAATGGAACGTCGTAACCAAAAGGGGTTGCAAGAATTTTTGTTCCGCTGAGTGGGGTCTGGGTTTAGAAAATAGATTCTCTGCTCTTTCCAATCTAGATGCTTGTGATTGACAAATAACTAATTGTATGCCTCAGCTGCTAACACCTTCATCCTTGTGTGCAACAGGGGGGCTTAATCAAGCTATGGGCTCTCCAAATGAGTTATGTACGCCAGATGCTTCAGTGGGATTAACAAATTTAACAGTAGAAGGCAATGTTAATGTGGATGCAAATACGAATAGGCCTGATCCCAGTCCTGAAATATGCAGGGAGCATGACTTTGGGAACCTTCTATCTTGGAATATAGCAGGACTATGTTCCAAGATGGACTGTGGAGAGTGGTTTGAATTCGTTAGCAAGTACGACGTCTGCATTTTCCAAGAAACATGGGCCTGCGATCCTGTTTATGCTTTGGGGTATTTGAATTATTATGTACCGGCAATCAAAGGTCCCAAAGGGAGACCAATGGGAGGTCTCACTATATGGGTCCGACAGTCCCTGAAGATCTTAGTAAAAAATCTAGAGCTAAAACACAAAGACATCCAGCTCATTAGACTTGAGAGGGACTCCTTTACTCCCATTGACATTTAGAACTTATATGTTAGAGGGGGAAATGCTGGTAAATCAGTGGTCTTATCGTCTCTGTACAGTTACCTAGACACTTACTCTTCTGGGAATAACATCATACTGGCAGGAGACCTAAACCGTACTTTCGAACCCCTTGATACTGGTGAGGCTTTTTTAGGTGCGGAGGAAGACAATATGTGGGAAATCCCTGCACTTGATTTAACTCCAATAACTCGCTGGACCGAGGATATTCTAAGCCTGAATGCTATGTGCCTTGAATATGGGTTAAGGGCTTTGAATGGTCGTACTAAGTCAGACAGAGTATCAGCCATGACCTTTGATAATGGAAGATCTAAGAGTCGTATTGACTATGTTATATGCTGTATGGCCCTATGGTCATCCATAGTTGATATGGAGGTTAAGGAGAAGCCTGAGAGTGACCACAATCCTCTTTGCGTTCTCCACAAATGGTGGCTGTCTGATGTGATTGCCCCCAGTGCTTCTATTGGTCCCTTACCCCCGTTGATTGTTCCTACAAACGATTTACGCAGGCTTAGGTGGACTAATGTTAAATCTGATCTGCTGGCCATGGAAAAAATAAGCATGGCAACTGACAAGGCTATCACGGCCCTTGAGGGTGAAACTGGGTCTCTTCCTAGTAAAATTAATGCCACTAAGGTCCATGAAGCTCTTTTTGATGAAATTAGTGGCCATTTCCTGAAACCGGCAAATAAAAAGATGCATGCCAATAGACCAGCACGTTGGTATAATCACGAATGTAGGCTGGCAAGAACCTCCTTGGGTGATGCTATTAAAAACAAGAATCTAGAAGTAATTAGATCTGCCAGGAAGCATTACAAACAGTGTATAGTAGCAGCGAAAAAAGATTGGGATGAGGCACATTGGAATAACCTAAAAAATGCAAGCGACCGTAAGGACACCAGGTTATTTTGGCATATAGTTAAATGGGGACACGATAGGATAGAAGAAGCAAGCACTAATAATGTCCCCCAGGATGCTTGGGTTAAGTTTTTTAGCGAGCAGTATGCTTCTAGAGATCAGGCAGCGGATAGAAGGTGCACGCATGGTTCACCAATTGGGGATGATATCTTCACTAAGAGCGAAATACTTGCGGCCCTAAAAACTGTCCGAAGTGGGCGGGCTCCTGGCATTGACGGGGTGCCGGCTGATGTTTTTCTGAATGACACTGATAGATGGTGCAGATACATCTATCTGTTGATAAATTTGATCACCAGGGGGGCTGATATCCCAGCGTCCTGGAGGGGCGCTGTAATTATCCCAATATACAAAAAAGGAGACCGGGCTCAGCCCGGTAACTATCGCCCCATTAGTTTAATAGATACCATTCAGAAAATAGTGGGACGAGTAGTTGTCAATAGGTTGCTTGATTGGGCTGAGGAACAAAACATATTATCCCCCTTTCAGGCTGGATTTCGCAGGGCAACCAGCACCATGGATCAAGTCTTCCGTTTCCAACTAATACAGTGGAAGACCGTGGTGCTAGGCGGAGGCAGCCTGTATGCAGCATTTGTTGATTTGCGGGCTGCCTTCGACCTGGTACCGAGGGCGAAACTGTGGGAAGTGCTTGAGACATTAGGTGTCCCAGGGGATCTGTTGATTTTAATTATGCGACTGCATGAGGGCAACTATGCCAAAATAAGATGGGGAGGATATGGGAACAACACTGCCGAATTTCCTGTTGAGCGCGGGGTTCGGCAGGGTTGTTCAATGGCTCCTACTCTGTTTACCCTCTTTGTCAATGGTGTCGTTTCCCGCATGCAATCCCGGGCTGTGGATGCCCCTTCTCTTGCTGGGGAGAAAGTCCCCATTTTAATGTTCGCCGATGACACTTTAATTTTATCAAAAACACCCAGTGGCTTACAAAAAGCTTTGGCAATATTTGACGGGTTCTGCACTGACCACGGACTTGAGGTGAACGCGACCAAGACAAAACTCATGGCTTTTAACCCGCATAGAAATTTTAAATCGAACATTACCATGAGTGGCCGCATTCTCGAAGTTGTAAAATCCTTCACCTATTTGGGGATTTTGATCTCCAATGACAATAAGTGGCAGCAACACCTTAATATTGCCACATTAAGGCACAAGCAGCTATCTGGCACTATCATTAAGGAGTATAGGAAGTCAAAGACTAAACCTATTAAACCACCTCTGATAATATACGAGGCAAAAGTAATTGGGTCTGTCATGTATGGTGCAGAGTTATGGGGGTATGAAAACCTCCATGAACTCCAACTATCTGAAAATAAATTTCTGAGGTTGTTGACGGGTACTCCACAGAGTAGCCCACTATTGCCCCTGCGTTACGAATTAGGTAGAAGAGAACTTACGGAAAAGGCCAAACTGCGCCCGATTTTATTCTGGCGCAGACTTTGGACTACACCAGAACTCTCTCATTACGCGGAAGGGTTTTCTGATGTCATCAAAGCCGATCACTATAATAAAATCAGGTGGTTTAAAACACTAAAGACTGTTCTGTTTAATCTAGGACTTCATGCCTTATGGACAGATCCTGCTGGGGCTTTATTTCCCTCCAAGACTGTTCTAAAAAACATATTCTGGGAACACGTAGCTAATAGTAGCTTACTCAACACCAACAGTGGGACTATGACCACTGGCTATCTAGAAGCTAAAACGTTCCCCATTTATGAAAAGTATTGGGATTATATAATGAAACCCCTAGACAGGAAACTGTTATTTCAAATGAGAGTAGGTTCGCTCCCCCTCTGTAATTTAACAGCTAAATGGAAATCTGGGGGGGCAGCATTATGTCCAGCCTGTGGGGTGGGAAATGAAACCCTAGGCCATTTTCTGTTTTGTTGCCCAGTATATTCTGCCCCAAGGCAAGCCTGGTTGGCTCCTATGTGTAGGAATTTAGGTACAAAAAGTAGTATGGTGGCACTGCGTATAATAAAATCTACTACTGAAGAATGGATCAATATTGCAATTGCAAAGTACCTGGGATGGGCGTGGGTTTTAAGGATGAGACTGCTGGCAAACTAATTATTGCCATTAAGTCGTCCAGAGACTGCTAGACATCTGTTTATTCTCTGTAATTGCCTTGTGAATAGGCAGAGACTGCTAAACTAATGTTTATTCTCTGTAAATGTTTTAACTGTTCAGAGACTGCTAGACATTTGTCTATTCTCTGTTTATGTAATGTGTCATTGGCTTGAACATGATTTTTACTGTAATGAAATCTTTTTTAATGTATGATCTCCTGGGGATATTTACATTGCTATTATGAACTTCACCCCTCTGGTCTCTACTTGTCGACGGTAATGATATTTGCACTTGTATATATGATGTGTCATCGTATTTTTATATTCTTAAAATATGTACGTGCTTGTTTGATTGACTATGTAAATTTAATTGATTTTTTAATTGTATGTTTGTTTGTCTTGCTTTTATGAGTAATACTCGAATAAAGCACTTTTTGAATTGAATTGTTTGATTTTAAACATATCCAAAAGCAGAATATATAGAATATAGCTCAACAAGATTCTAGTTGATCTTACCAAAATAGAAATCATAAGAATTTTTTTAAGAGCCAAGCAACATTTTTATTTACATGAAGCCAGTTTCATTCTGTTAAAAATATAGCCTCCCAAAAATGTAAGCCTCAAAAGGATAGTGCAAAAATTGAAATATTGTCCAAAAATGTTAAACTTAATAGATTGCGACCATTAACAAAAAAAAGTCATTTAAGCAACAGATGTAATAACGCCTTGATGCGACCAAACAAGTATTCTTTTTCAATAGTCTTAAAATTTCAAGAACCAGATGCAGACAGACAGTTCTCCAAAGGTATGTGGATGGAATTTTACTTTTGAATGTGGGCAGGATACTATTCAACTATGTGAGTGTAAAAACCTATCCTCAGCTGTCATGTTTGAAGGCACAAAAATTGATCTTATTACACTGCAGGCATATTTATAAAAGTGCAGGTAGAAAATATTTTTTTTTATCTAATAGAGTTATGCAAATACACGTAAAGTTCTAAAAAATTCAAAATAAAAAAATCTCTCAGGTCAATGTCTCTTTCTGCTAGCACAATATTTGTGAGATGCACTTATACAAGCGCTGTATGCTTCTTTTCTTGAACCCTTACTCTTGTCAAGCTTCTGACTACGAAGTTATCAATCTTAGTCATCCAAAATTGAGAGCTGAAATCCCTCCAGCTGCGATCCCACTTTTTCTGCCCACTTCGTGGCAAACTTAACCCTGTCATCACTTTTATATACATAGAGTTCTGAGTATAGCTGCCGAATTGTGCAGTGAGTGCAGCGCTCTATGTAGTCCATTATGCGGCATGTGCCGAAACCCAGTGCACCCCCCTGTTTATTTAAGAGGTAGCTTCTTACCTGAAGGTATTTAAAGAAACTACTGCCTGCTAGCTTAAATTTTATTTGGAGATCATGAAACTGCAGGATACCCCCATGTTGATCCATGAGGTTCCCAACCTTCTTGATCCCTTTGTTGTCCCAATCCCTCATGACCGTATCCCTAAAAATATCCCCCGGAAAGAGTGGTTCGTGTATAGTCGTGTATAGCTATTGTATCTGCCTAAGCCCATTTTTTTGAGACCGCCTTCCAAATGTTACAAATGGGGGTGGGGTCGCACACTACTCACACACCGGCGGTATCGACCCTAAGGACTCTGGTAATTGTGGTTACGTGTTCCGTGATGCATCTTCTTTCGATTCTCTGCTATCTTCGCTGTCTTCGCCATCCCTGGACACGTGTTTCGGGGTATCACCCCTCGTCAGCAGGGATAACGCAGACAAGTTATTCCTGAGTAGCCTCCCCATTGTGCAATTCTAGCAGGGGTGTGGTAAAGCGAGTACAGGGTCTTATAGTGCTGCGACTGTAGAGTTGCTGAGCATAAAACTGTATGACCCAGGTCTAAGGAGAGCTGAAATCCCTCCAGCTGCGATCCCACTTTTTCTGCTCACTTCGTGGCAAACTTAACCCTGTCATCACTTTTATATACATAGAGTTCTGAGTATAGCTGCCGAATTGTACAGTGAGTGCAGTGCTCTATGTAGTCCGTTATGCGGCATGTGCCGCACCCAGTGCACCCCCCCCCTGTTTATTTAAGAGGTAGCTTCTTACCTGAAGGTATTTAAAGAAACTACTGCCTGCTAGCTTAAATTTTATTTGGCGATCATGAAACTGCAGGATACCCCCCTGTTGATCCATGAGGTTCCCAACCTTCTTGATCCCTTTGTTGTCCCAATCCCTCATGACCGTATCCCTAAAAATATCCCCCGGTAAAGAGTGGTTCGTGTATAGTCGTGTATAGCTATTGTATATGCCTAAGCCCATTTTTTTTTAGACCTCCTTCCAAATGTTATAAGCAGCTCGTAGTGTCTTGAACCTTGTGTGTTTGAAGTAGCTAAAATCAATTGTGTTCAGAAAACCGTTCTCAGCCCCATCACCCAGCAGTGCAGTATATACATTAGTGAAGCCAGGTGTGTCATCTCCTTGCTCGGTTCCCCCGCTCCCTATAAGCCCCTGGAAATACTGCATAGCTGCAGCCCAGTAATAGAGCCTAAAGTCTGGGGCCCCCCATCCCCCCATCCCCCCTTTTCCCTAGGTAATGTAAAGTGTTGATAGGCTCTCCTGGTCTTTTTCTGTGCCCAAATGAATTTATTTAATATTGCTTCTAGTTTATTGAACCATGAATGGCCAAAAAGCAGTGGAATGGCTCTGAACATATACAAGAACTTCGGGAATGTAATCATCTTGATCACGTTTATACGGCCCATCAAAGTCAAATGCAGATTGTGCATCCTTTCAGTATTTTCCTTTACTTTACTTAATCGGGGTCTCATATTAAGTTCTACCAGTCTGTCTAAATCAGCGATGACCTTTATCCCTAAATATGTGGCTTCTTCAACCACTCTAGTGTCTTGATATGTCATAAATCTGTTCTGTACTATCTGCGTTTTCCCTTTGTTAATCAGGTATCCTGAGACTGCCCCAAAGCATGTTGCCTCCTTCTCTATCTCCGGTATAGGCCTTTCTGGGTTAGTTGTAATGATGGCTACATCATCCGCATACGTGAAAATGTTGTAATTTTTGCCGTGCAGTTTTACTGGGGGGATAATGTTGTTCCTTTCTAACCTACGCAGAATAGGGTCAAAGTACAAGGCGAACAGGAGAGGCGATGCTGGACAGCCCTGTCTTGTCCCGCGCCTTATCTGCACTGACTCAGTATAGCCTTTATTAATTCCTACTCTCGCAGTAGGATCTGAATATAGGGCCTGGATTGCTTTAATATAGCCCTTGCCAATACCAAACCACTCCATCACTTTCCACAGATAGTTCCAGGAGACCCTGTCGAAGGCCTTCTCCGCGTCCAGGAATACAGCCGCGACAGGGTCCCCTGCAACCCCCGTGGCATCTAAGATAGTGATCATCTGTCTTGTGTGCTGAGTGGTCCCTTTCCCTGGAATAAACCAGTGCTGTGATGTGCTAACTAAGTGCTCAATAACCCTACTTAACCTTTGTGCCAGAGTCTTAGAGAAAATGTTGGCATCCGCGTTCATAAGCGTTATTGGCCTATAAGACCCTGGTTCTTGCGGGGGTTTATTCTTCTTAAGTATCACAATGATGTCCGCCCCTGCCCAGGAATGTGGAACTGAATTCCCTGTCTGTGCCTGGATAAGAGTCTCGTGCATGTCCTTCCCCAATGTGTCCCAAAAAGTTTTATAAAATTCTGCCAGAATTTGATGCGGACCTGTAGCTTTCCCAGAGGGGAGGTTAACCACCGCATCCTGTACTTCCTATAAAGTCAGTATAAGATCTAACTCCTCGTTCTCCTCATCCTGTAACACTACTTGTGGTATGTCTGTCAGATACTCCGTGATTTCTAAATTTGTGTTACTAAGAGTCTGTTCGTAAAGTGAAGCGTAGAATTTCCTAAAAACCTCCCGAACATCTGCTACCTTATTTACTACGCCTCCCGCCCCATTATTTATTTCCTTTATTTCACCTGCCGCTAAGTTTTGTCTAGTCCGGATTGCTAGGAGGTGACCTACTCTCTCATTATATTCGTAGCATTTTTCCTTTTTGGCCAGGTAATTACCTGCCGTCTTCCTTGCTATACTTTCGCTAGCCTCTGCTTTGTTCAATTCTAAATTTAATAGTATATCCTCTATTGGATCTTGGTTGGAGATGGCTAAAATTAGGCGGTCTTCTAAGTCTGCTAGGTCACTGAACTTTTTATCCATTTCCACTTTCTCCTTCTTGGCCCTCTGAAGCGTGTAGCAGAGAGTCTCCCCCCTGATTTCGGCCTTAAAGGCGTCCCAAACCATGCCAGCGGAGGTTGAGCCCTTATTAATCTCCCAAAACTGGCGAATCCATATCCGCATTCTATTAACATAGTTTTCTTCTCTTAAAAGCCCTCTCTCAAAGGTCCAGGTGTAAGGCTTTCTCCCCCCCCCAATGGCCGGCGGGAGAGTTAACACAAGCGGATTATGGTCCGACAATATCTTGGGGAGCCTCTCCAGCTGGCTACCACTTAGCAGAGAGCTTGAAATCAAAAAGTAATCTAACCTGGCCACCATTCTATGTGGCGCCGAGTAATATGTGCTCCCTGTCCTAAGCGGGTTGTTCTGAGCCCACACATCCACCAGTACATTATGTCACGTTAAATTACATATAGCTTTACATGTTCTCTTCTTCCTTCCCCCATATGTACCCCCTCCCGTCATACCCAAACCCGCCAGACCATTAATATTGAAGTCCCCGCAACATATGATTGGTTCCGACCATAAAGACAGCTCCTGGTCTAAAAATTCAAAAACCTCTGGTTCATCATCTGTAGAGCCATAAACAGAAACAATTGTACAACATCCCGCCGCTGATTCTCCCTCGATCATAACCCATCTCCCCCATTGATCCTCTTTTTTTCTTTTAGTTTTGAAGACACCCTTCCTGGCTAGTATAGCCACCCCCCTTGTCTTAGATCCTTGTCTTGTATATGCGAGCACATCGAAGCCCATTTGATCCAACATAAATTTATTGTTCCCCTCTATATGAGTCTCTTGGAGGCAGGCTACATCTAATTTCAACATTCTTAACATAGCAGCCACTTGCTGTCTCTTCCCCCCATCATTTAGACTGCAAATGTTTATGGAGGCGATCCTTAATGCCATCTATACTTGCTAAATGTTTCCTTTCTGATATCCCCGCTATTCCTCCCCTCAGCTAATGTGTTCAGTGCATTTACCCCAAAAAAATTGTGACTGTGTAGTTTCTCCTCTCGTGCTGTATTTACCAAACAACAGTCCTTATCTCCCTGCTCCCCCCTCTCCTCCCCCCTCCCCCTGAGATCCCACCCCCCTCTTCTACGGGCGAATAGGTCAAGCATGACCTATGTGTAGCCTCTATAGGTTGTAGTGTCGCCTCTCTCTCCTACCCGTGTCTACTAACCTATCCTGAGTATTTTGAGCTGGTTATAAGCTATATCTATCCTATGGAGTTTTGACTGGGCTTTTCCCTCTATTGTTCCTCCCCCTGTGCTGTTCAGTAAGTTCCAAAAGGAATTCCCCTGCCTTGATTTCTGAGAAGAACATCCTAGTCTGCCCCCCGTTAATGACCTTTAATTTCGCCGGAAACATTAAATATGCCTTAGCGCCTTGTTTTTGGAAAGGAGTGATCAATTGCCTTAACTTCCATCTTCTCTCAATTGTTACATGACAGAAGTCGTGTCTTGCAAAAAATGTAGCCCCATCATATGTTTTTTTGGTATCAAGCCTGGCTCTATCCATGATTTCCTGTCTTGCCAAGAAATTCCCTAAGAACACTAACATCGCCCTCGGCAAAATATCTTGTTGACCCCCTCGTTTCTTTTTCATTGTCAGTGGGAATCTGTGCGCTCTCTGGACCTCCGTCTCCCATTGCCACTGGGACTCAGGGAAGGCCCCCTTCAGGAGCTTAATAGCATACCCTCTTGGATCCTGCCCTTCCACCCCTTCTTCTAGTCCAAGAAGTCTCACATTGTTACGCCTCTGGCGGTTTTCAAAATCTTCGATCTCCCATTGAAGATCTTCCACAACCTTCACTTGCTCCATTTTGAAAGCCTGCCAGTCCGTTGCCTCATCTTCCAATCTACCAGTTCTTTCTTCCACTTGAGAAACCCTCTCCTCAACTTCTTCATACTTCTTGTTTATTTTCCTAAGTGATGCTTGGATCTTTTTTGTATCCTGCCTTGCTCTCAGGCTTTCTGCCCTGGCCTCAGTCTGTATCTGTTTCAGCGTATTAAACATCAAATCCATTGTTACATTCTGCACTGGAGGCCTTATATTCGTCCCTCCACTCGCCCATTCTCCATGACTGCTTTCATTGTATACACCAGAGGTGGCTGAATAATCCCACGATAGTTTTTTATTCATGCTGCCCGGAGTTCCTCCTCCTTCCCGTCTTGCTACAAGTTTCTTTTTCTTTTGTGTGCTTTTGTCCCTGGAGCCTCCACTCCTATCTGAGTCTGTGGTAAGGTCTGGAAAGCTTTCCCCCTCGCGGTCGCTTGTGCAGGTAGAGTCTGACCCTTCATTGACAGAAAAAAACTCTGGAGAGCCCCCTCTTGTTCCCTTAATCCCAGCCCGCTCTTGCTGTGAGTCTAGGCTTATAAGGCCCCCCCATTTGGGTTCATGACTCTGGCTACTATCAGTGTTTAGACCTGCCTCGACTAGCAGCAAGGCATCCAGCATCTGTGTGTTATTCTGCCTTTCTAAAGCCTCAGAAGTAGCTCCAGCCTCCCCTGGTCTCCCCCCCCACTCACCGATGGTGTGTTCATCGCTCCTTCTGTGTGCCTAGTGTTTTCCGCGGGAAGCGTGTCTTCTGGGGCCGCTCCTACCGGTTGCTCAGCAACCGTGACGCTTGCGTCCTCGAGGACGGCTTTCTCCGATCCAGCGTCTATCGAGGAGGGATGACTCATCGGGCAGCTGGCTGACTCCTCGTCTAGTCCTGGGGCATTAGGCAGTAGTTTGGCAGCAAAAGACTCCGTTAAGGTAGGCTGCCTAGGAACAATCATATCCTTGCTGGGGAGGGGGTTCGCCCGCTGAGAGCTGGATATTTCTTTTCCGCGCGAGCCGACATCCTGCTGTGACTCTTTCTGTGCCTTACTCACCGCGGCGTGTGTCAATCTTGGCTCCAGTTTCTTTTCGGCTCTTTCTGCTTTCTTCTGCTGAGCCTTTGACATCGCGCTAGTTGCAGGGGCAGCTTTTTGCTTGTGGCCGGCATCTTTGGTGTTGCCCCTGGTCCTGAGCCGTCTCGTTGTCCTGGCACTTTAGTCGTACCAGTTGCAAGCGGCAGAGACTTCTCCTTTTCCTTTTCATGTCTTATGCGCTGAGACATCCCCCGGGATGTTTTAGTGCCGCTGAATAAGCTCCTCCAATAATTCTTCAGAACTTGCAGTGCTGAAAAAGCCGCTTTCTTAAACCAGCGCTCTCCGCCGATACTGCCGATACTGCCGATACTGCTCCTTACATGGATACGATTCAGCCCACAGGATATCAACATATCTATGCTCATATTACCAGCGTCATTCTTTAGGCAGGAGAGAGAGTAATGTGCGACTTCCCTCTACAACCCTGTAGCGGCCATCTTGCCTCCGAATGCATCTGGTTTTCTTAATTTGCATATAATCAATGAGCCCCTGGATGGACGTCCACCTTCAAGTGTTGGGCCTGTAATTTGAATGAGGAATATCTGCTCCTGTATGCAGGTGTAGAAGACCAGGGTTCCTGGAAGACACATATGTCATATTGATCTAAAAAAGCTCCCCATCTGGGGTCAATTAACTTAGATATAATTCCAGCAATGTTCAAGAAAGTAGATTTAGTAATGGCATCAATGGTGTGTCCGAGTGGGTACCTATAACCCTAGTTTGCCTGCTCCTCTCATCCAGACTAAGAGACACCATTTCAGGTCTTCCTGTGAGGTCAATAGCTGGTGATCTCACTATATTTACATCATCCCTGTTAAGTAAATATGATATTGCAGTGGACCAGATTGAAAAGGCTGTGCAGCCAGGGACATACTGAAAAGTTAATGTAACTCTGTTACATCTTTACCCAAGAGGTAAGGATTTGAGGTGGGGGCATATTTATGAACTGACTGGCAATATTTAGAATAGGGTCTGTGAAGATAAAATGGGGGTTGAATTTGAATCGGATTCCTGACTTTCTATCGTTATTATGTGAAATATGGAGTTCTAAAGAGATAAGGCCTTCAACTAGAGCCACATCCACCAGGGCCAGGTTTATATAATCATCTTTCTCATTTGGAATTGAGGAAAACTGCACACAAACAATATCCGATAATATTCTAGAGTAACGCTGCCATGTATTTCCCTTGACAAGTGCATTCTGCTTGAACGATTGCTATCTTGGCAATGTGCAGGGTGGTCCATAGCCCCCTTGAAAATTATAGTTCCAGACCCCTAATCACCTACATTGCTCAGTGGAATACAGAGTTTTAAAGCATCCTCTAATCTTCAAGCCATTGTCAGAACCAGATCTTTGACAGCTCTTAATCCCCCTGTTAAGAGATCATTGGCTTTAGCAACAGTAACTTCTCTTATGAGAAGTTCTCCAACAACTATATCAGAAGCTCTTTTAGCTGAAAAAGGCTCTGGGACCTGGGGTGGAGTATCCATATAATTTAGTATGGGCAATAACCTATTGTGGCAATCATTGTTAGTCTCTACAGTAATATCTAGGTATAATGGATACTTTGTAGCATTACAAGAGTATATATTGTGAGCCATACAATCACCTTGTACAGGTAACACTGTTTTGATAGGAACTTATGTGATGTCGTAATTCCCTTCCTTTTGAAAATCTTGCGGATTTTTCCAGGCAGATTAGAACTCTTAGCAGGTTTCTCCTGATTTAGGATTGACTCAGCTTCCTTGATGAGGAGGCCAATATCTTTCAAAATACAATTATCTGCTGCATGTTTAATTATCTTATTCAGCTTGACCATGCCGGTATATGATCAGTAGCTTTCCACTTCCCCATACTGCCAATTTGGTATACTTTCCAGGGAGATAGTTCAAAGAGGAAAAGCACAGTTACAATGCTGTTAAATTTATCAGTGTTGCTTCCCTCGCTGCCCCAGATTTCATCACTTATATCTCTGGCAATAGTATTTAAGCATGCTGATGTAATAATAAAGTACCTTGGTCAGCTCAAAACCGAGCAACAAATGAGTGTTAAAAGAAACTGATAAAGGGCCCAGGGCTTAGATGAAAGGGGAGTGGCCCTGCCCTGCCTCTTTCTAGCAGTGACAGGTGAAGATGGGCCAGCCCTTGGCCTTGGTTTCGCATGCGCGTGCCCTACAGGACAAGTGATGGCACTTTACAGCACCTATTGTGGGAAGGTCTCTTCCTCCCTCCTCCTTCCTGTGTATCAGGGTCCAGGGCCGGCTCTAGGCTCATGGTGGCCCTGTGCAGGGAGAGTAGGTGGGGGCCCCCGGAAGAGGGGGGTCTGGATGGGGCAGAGCTCAGGAAGGTGTTTTACTAATAATACGTCCAGAAAAGTCGTTAGATGATTGACCAGTACCTAGTAAGCGCAGTATAAATACAATTACAATTGCAGACAACAGCGCACTGTACATATTCTGTTGTGTAGGCCTGGTGATGCACTGCACAAATCTTATTTCAAGGAACAGTGCTGCTTCACACACGTTTCCGTGAGACGGGTTAAGGCAACCCATCGAACACATTCCATTCGAAATACGGTGCACGGTTTATTTCAAAGGTTTAAATAACGCTTCACTGATCTTTAAGGATGGTGGTGCAGTGCGCGCATTATATTCATAAGCATTACATTGCCCCGCTGCCCGCACATATTTCCATGTTTGAAAGGCGGCACGCCGCCCGCGCATTTCATCTCTGTTCATGCAGCCTGCTCTCTCGTGCACATTGGCCGGTTCTCACTGAACGCGCGCCGGGCATGGCCGCCACTCCTGCTGGCCTCGGGCGGAGGGAAAGTCCAGGGCATTCAGTGAGAGCCGGCCCCGAGGCCGCGCCCTTGCAGCCGGAACGCGCCCTATCACTGCGCGGGTCCCCGGGCCCCGCCAGCAGGAAATGAACGCGGATCTGCACTAAAGACACTAGCTACCGCCAAAGGCCGAAATAAAGTATATAATTGTAGATTTAAATACTGCATAAGCCCTAGTTAATTAAAACAAACATTACGGGATAACAGTGTATGAGAGATCTTTCACTTAAATGGATTTTTTGTGGTTTACTGCCAATTGATTATGGGAAGCACGTGTCTGTTATGAAATTAAAAACACAATCTTTAGGTTAAATGGCTCCCAAAATATGGCCACTGAGTAGAAAGCAACAGCTCTCAAAAAATAAGTCGCATTTGGAAAACGATTCTGCATTCAACCACTTTTCAATTTAATTAAATTGTAATTTATTGTCTGTTTTGACTGTGCCCGTGCAGTGACTATTATGTGTAGAGGTTCAGGCGCCCATGGGTGGTCAGCTTCCTCGAAAAGTGAAGAGGAGGCTGGCTGCCTGGGCAAGTCACTTGAAACCAAAAACTAAACTGTAGACTAGTGTAAACAACAACAACGCTAACGCGTCGCTGCCATTGCCCGGAGGCCGCCAAATCCTGCCAGGGGGCCGCCAGTGATCCAAGGTCCGGTCCGATCCTCGGCTCATCCGTCGGTCGTCGTGGCGGCCCCTGGGGTTTGGCGGCCCTGTGCAGGTGCACAGTTTGCACATGCCTTGGGCCGGCCCTGTGTAGAGGTTCAGGCGCCCATGGGTGGTCAGCTTCCTCGAAAAGTGAAGAGGAGGCTGGCTGCCTGGGCAAGTCACTTGAAACCAAAAACTAAACTGTAGACTAGTGTAAACAACAACAACGCTCACGCGTCGCTGCCATTGCCCGGAGGCCGCCAAATCCTGCCAGGGGGCCACCAGTGATCCAAGTTCCGGTCCGATCCTCGGCTCATCCGTCGGTCGTCGTGGCGGCCCCTGGGGTTTGGCGGCCCTGTGCAGGTGCACAGTTTGCACATGCCTTGGGCCGGCCCTGCAGGGTCCTAGAACTCATAGTCCCTTGAGCCAGAAACTCAGGTGTCCCAAGCTGCGGGACAACTGATGGTGCTTTAAAGTGCTGGTTGTAGGAAGGCCTCCTCCTTCCTTAGCAGCAAAGATTCCTGGGACTCGTAGTGCCTTGAGCCAGCAACCAGTCATAATTGAAGAATTCCATCTATCACAGCTTGTTCGAAGCATACACACAAGTCTCTTTCATAGAAGAATCCAATTTTGCATCTTTGGGCAGTTATATCTATAGAAACCATTTAATCTACTTCATGTTCTTTTAGAAAATCTTGATTCATAAGTATGCTTATGTGTATGGATCAGGACAACCCGTGGGAAAGAGGAAACTATATATATATATATATATATATATATATATATATATATATATATATTCACTGAAAAAACCATAGGTTAGAGACCATATATAGTTAGCTGGACATTTTATTGACATAAAACCAATGAAATTCCATATATAGTTAGTTGCACTAACTATATATCGCGCACCCGCAATCCACTGCTGATGATGTCACATATTACATCATTCATGACATGGTCAGTGACATCACTGATGACATCACTGATGACATCTCAAATGACATCACTGATGACATCACTGATGACATCTCAAATGACATCACTGATGACATCATCTAGTGTCTGTGTGTTTTTGTAAAGTTTAAATATGTTTTACATATTGAAGAATGAGTGGATGTATGGAAGACTGAGTGTGTGTGGCTGGCTGGGAGGTGTGTGACTCTGTGCATATCAATGTGTACTTGTATCAGTGATTGTATGAGAGAGTAAGTATGTGTTAGTATATGTGTGAAAAGTATGGTGTTCTGTGTTTAACTGTATAGATGAGGAAATCGAAGTGTGATTGATTCTTCACAGGACTGACTAGGTGTATGAGTGCATATGATAGTGTTGTAATAATGAGTGACTGTATGTATGAGTGATTGTATGGGTGAATGAGTGAATGTGTGTGTAGACGTAGGAATCAGTGAGTGCGTATGTAGTAACTGGTATTGGTGTGTCATGATGTCATCAGTGATGTCATTTGAGATGTCATCAGTGATGTCATTTGAGATGTCATCAGTGATGTCATCAGTGATGTCACTGAAGTATGGTGTTCTGTGTTTAACTGTATAGATGAGGAAATGGAAGTGTGATTGATTCTTTACAGGACTGACTAGGTGTGTGAGTAACTCCATGGATGAGTGGCAGTGTGTGAGTGTCTGCATAGGTGTATGAGTGCATATGATAGTGTTGTAATAATGAGTGACTGTATGTATGAGTGATTGTATGGGTGAATGAGTGAATGTGTGTGTAGACGTAGGAATCAGTGAGTGTGTATGTAGTAACTGGTATTGGTGTGTCATGATGTCATCAGTGATGTCATTTGAGATGTCATCAGTGATGTCATCAGTGATGTCACTGACCATGTCATGAATGATGTAATATGTGACATCATCAGCAGTGGATTGCGGGTGCGCGATATATAGTTAGTGCAACTAACTATATATGGAATTTCATTGGTTTTATGTCAATAAAATGTCCAGCTAACTATATATGGTCTCTAACCTATGGTTTTTTCAGTGAATTTTCAAGGTTTTGTAAATGCAAATTCCTAACTATATATGGTCTATAACCTATGGTTTTTTCAGTGAATTTCATTGGTTTTTTAAAAGCTAATATCTATAGCTGTAAAATATATTCTTTATTACGTGACGTATCACGTAGCCACGTGAGACGCCTCATGACGCGTCGCATAACCGTGACGTATCGGCTCTGCAGCGCAAACAAAACCCGTAACGTAAGCGTGCCGGAGCACGCTTACAGATATATATATTTTTTTTAACCTTAATTAGACAAAATCCACACGTGCACATATCTTGAGGCCTTGCAAAGGCACATCAAACAAACAGTCCCTACAATTTTGCCAAGTTTGCTGGAAATCTATTCCCTTAATTTTTTTTTTACTGTTTCTCTTGGTTTTCCCCTTATTACGCTTACCGGGACGCTACCCGGTACGCGAACCGGACGCTCCAAAAACACAAGATGGCGGACTCCCGCTACGCTGCCGGTTAGCTGCCCGGTTCGCGTACCGGGAAGCGCCTCTACCGCGAAAAATCGCGGGGGACTTTAATATCCCCCTCATCAATCCTAGGGTGTCAGGAGGGGTTTACCTTGCCCCCTTTCCTTCATTTCCCCCTTCTTTTTTCACCACATCTTGTCTCAGGAACCTACCGAGAGACAAGATGGCGGCCGCTCCGGACTGTTTACAATGTTGACAGCTACGCTGCCGGTTAGCTGCCCGGTTAGCTGCCCGGTGAGCTGCCCGGTGAGCTGCCCGGTGAGCTGCCCGGTTCGCGTACCGGGACGCGCCTCTACGGCGTAAAATCGCAATTTTTTTTTTTTAATTATTTTTTGCCCCGCGGGGCACTTTAATATCCCCCTCATCAATCCTAGGGGGTCAGGAGTGGTCTACCTTGCCCCCTTTCCTTCATTTCCCCCTTCGTTTTTCACCACATCTTGTCTCTCGATCGTACCGAGAGACAAGATGGCGGCCGCTCCGGACTGTTTAGAATGTTGACAGACACCGGAGAGCCAATCAGCTTCGCTTCGCGAAGTTCCGTTACGCGTCAGGTACGCGAACCGGGGCGCTAACCGGAGCGCTGTCACAGATATATATATTTTTTTAAACGTTAATTTCTCAAAATCCACTGGAGCACATATATTGAGACATAGCAAAGGCACGTCGGGCAAACCATATCTACAATTTTGCCAAGTTTCATGTAAATCTATTCAGCCGTTCGAGCTAAAAGTGAGTCCAACCGCCCTATGGAAAAATGAATGGGAAAAACGCGTTTTTGGGACCCCCCTTTTTTCTCGGCCCCCCCTTGACGAAACCCCCCCAAATTTTCAGGGGCTGCTCAGAAACAAAATGTGCCATTTTTCTGAAAATTTCAGCCGATTCCGTCCACAAACGCCAAAGTTATTAGACATAGAATTTTCAGAAATCCCATAGAGAAAAAATCCTAACTATATATACCCACTGGCTATCGCCAGTAGGTAATATACATATATAAACATATATAATCTGCATATCTATATAAATATAAATGCATGCATACATATACATATATGCATACATATGCATGTTATTTACATGAAAGTTTTAAAAACACTAATAAAAGCAAAGCTAAAAAGCCACCTCATTACAAACAGAATGGCTTTAACTTAAACGAGGGCGAGATCTATTGCATTTTCAATGCTTGTTTACTTTGGTTCTATCAAGAAGGCATTCAGATGTGTCACACATTTGCCATAAATTCTAAATGTTAGCACTCTAGTTGCTCATTAGATCACTGTAGTAAAGCTAGTGCTCACCAGGGAAGTCTGCTGCTAATCATGGTTTGCAGCCATTTTCCCGCATTTTTTATCCCGCAGACTTTCAGTCCGCATACCATTATCCCGCAAGGTCATTGACCTCGCATACCATTATCCCGCATTTTTTCAAAACGCATGTGCATTTATCACGCATGCCTTTACAAAGAATTACGTTTTAAAGGCATGTATGGTAAATGCATTTGCGTTGTGAAAACCACGATGACGAGAGAGGTAAGTGGGTTTGTGTTAATTTTTTCGTGGGTTAGTGATTGTGTAGTGTAGTGTAGTGTTGTGTAGTGTAGTGTTGTGTTAGTGTAGTGTAGAGTTGTGGTGGTTGTTTAGTGTAGGGTCATGCTGGGGTAGTGTTTTAGGGTTTAGGGTTGTGTTGTAGTGTTTGCGTAGTGTAGGGTCATGCTGGGGGTAGTGTTTTAGGGTTTAGGGTAGTGTTGTAGTGTTTGCGTAGTGTAGGGTCATGCTGGGGGTAGTGTTTTAGGGTTTAGGGTTGTGTTGTAGTGTTTGCGTAGTGTAGGGTCATGCTGGGGCTAGTGTTTTAGGGTTTAGGGTAGTGTTGTAGTGTTTGCGTAGTTTAGGGTCATGCTGGGCGTAGTGTTTTAGGGTTTAGGATAGTGTTGTAGTGTTTGTGTAGTGTAGGGTCATGCTGGGGGTAGTGTTTTAGGGTTTTGGGTAGTGTTGTAGTGTTTGCGTAGTGTAGGGTCATGCTGGGGTGTAGTATTTTAGGGTTTAGGGTAGTGTAGTGTTTGCGTAGTGTAGGGTCATGCTGGGGGTAGTGTTTTAGGGTTTTGGGTAGTGTTGTAGTGTTTGCGTAGTGTAGGGTCATGCTGGGGGTAGTGTTTTAGGGTTTTGGGTAGTGTTGTAGTGTTTGCGTAGTGTAGGGTCATGCTGGGGTGTAGTGTTTTAGGGTTTTGGGTAGTGTTGTAGTGTTTGCGTAGTGTAGGGTCATGCTGGGGGTAGTGTTTTAGGGTTTTGGGTAGTGTTGTAGTGTTTGCGTAGTGTAGGGTCATGCTGGGGGTAGTGTTTTAGGGTTTTGGGTAGTGTTGTAGTGTTTGCGTAGTGTAGGGTCATGCCGGGGGGTAGTGTTTTAGGGTTTTGGGTAGTGTTGTAGTGTTTGCGTAGTGTAGGGTCATGCTGGGGGTAGTGTTTTAGGGTTTTGGGTAGTGTTGTAGTGTTTGCGTAGTGTAGGGTCATGCTGGGGGTAGTGTTTTAGGGTTTAGGGTAGTGTTGTAGTGTTTGCGTAGTGTAGGGTCATGCTGGGGGTAGTGTTTTAGGGTTTAGGGTAGTGTTGTAGTGTTTGCGTAGTGTAGGGTCATGCTGGGGGTAGTGTTTTAGGGTTTAGGGTAGTGTTGTAGTGTTTGCGTAGTGTAGGGTCATGCTGGGGGTAGTGTTTTAGGGTTTACGGTAGTGTTGTAGTGTTTGCGTAGTGTAGGGTCATGCTGGGGTGTAGTGTTTTAGGGTTTTGGGTAGTGTTGTAGTGTTTGCGTAGTGTAGGGTCATGCTGGGGGTAGTGTTTTAGGGTTTAGGGTAGTGTTGTAGTGTTTGCGTAGTGTAGGGTCATGCTGGGGTGTAGTGTTTTAGGGTTTTGGGTAGTGTTGTAGTGTTTGCGTAGTGTAGGGTCATGCTGGGGGTAGTGTTTTAGGGTTTAGGGTAGTGTTGTAGTGTTTGCGTAGTGTAGGGTCATGCTGGGGGTAGTGTTTTAGGGTTTAGGGTTGTGTTGTAGTGTTTGCGTAGTGTAGGGTCATGCTGGGGGTAGTGTTTTAGGGTTTAGGGTTGTGTTGTAGTGTTTGTGTAGTGTAGGGTCATGCTGGGGGTAGTGTTTTAGGGTTTAGGGTAGTGTTGTAGTGTTTGCGTAGTGTATGGTCATGCTGGGGTGTAGTGTTTTAGGGTTTTGGGTAGTGTTGTAGTGTTTGCGTAGTGTAGGGTCATGCTGGGGGTAGTGTTTTAGGGTTTAGGGTAGTGTTGTAGTGTTTGTGTAGTGTAGGGTCATGCTGGGGGTAGTGTTTTAGGGTTTAGGGTAGTGTTGTACTGTTTGTGTAGTGTAGGGTCATGCTGGGGGTAGTGTTTTAGGGTTTAGGGTAGTTTAGTTGTTTAGTGTATGCTAAAGGCATATTCGTTTAAAAGTTTTCGTTATTTTAATTTGCGGCCTAATAGTACATGCAGGATTTTTTTTGCGGACTGATGGTATGCGGGATTTCGTCATATATTCGCTAATCATACTTTCTATGGCAAAATGAACCCCCTCATTTTGTTCCTTTTTAAATTAAATGTTTTAAGAGTTACCACTTTATTCCAATCAAGATGGCTTCAGGTGTGCCATACCTTTGTAATAAGTAGGACTGCTAGCACTCTAGTTGTTCTTTAGAACACTCTGGGACATTCTGTCATTGGGCTATAGTTGGGCTACATCTGGCTGATATTTGGGCTACATTTGTTTTTTTTGTCTCTGGTGGCCATCTTTGGGCTACATTGGGCTACATTGGGCTACATTGGGCTACATTGGGCTACATTTGGGCTCCAACATATATATAGCCCAATGTAGCCCAATATATATTTTTCAAAGTTAATTTTCGTAAAAAACACTGGAGCCTATATCTTGAGACATAGCAAAGGCACATCGGGCTACCAGTCCCTACAATTTTGCCAAGTTTGGTGTAAATCCATTCAGCCGTTCAGGCTAAAAGTGAGGCCAACCGCCCTATGGAAAATTGCATGGGAAAAACACGTTTTGGGACCCCCCTTTTTTCTCGGCCCCCCCTTGACGAAACCCCTCCAAATTTTCAGGGGCTGCTCAGAAACAAAATGTTCCATTTTCCTGAAAATTTCAGCCAATTCTGTCCTCAAACGCCAAAGTTATTCGACATAGAATTTTCAAAAATCCCATAGGAAAAAAATCCTAACTATATATACCTACTGGCTATCGCCAGTAGGTAATATATATATATATATATATATATATATATATATATATATATATATACACATATATATATGACATCTTCTGAAACAGAAGTTGATAAATGCTTGTGGATATAGCAATTGAAACATTCATAATCTTCATGCACGCATTAGGCAAATTAGCAGGTCATTTCTTTATAATCTCCCCAAAAACATATCTCTATGAACTAACCTATTTTAAGTAATTTTATTATTCCGTGCATTATTTGTTTGATTTTAAACATATCCAAAAGCAGAATATATAGAATATAGCTCAACAAGATTCTAGTTGATCTTACCAAAATAGAAATCATAAGAATTTTTTTAAGAGCCAAGCAACATTTTTATTTACATGAAGCCAGTTTCATTCTGTTAAAAATATAGCCTCCCAAAAATGTAAGCCTCAAAAGGATAGTGCAAAAATTGAAATATTGTCCAAAAATGTTAAACTTAATAGATTGCGACCATTAACAAAAAAAAGTCATTTAAGCAACAGATGTAATAACGCCTTGATGCGACCAAACAAGTATTCTTTTTCAATAGTCTTAAAATTTCAAGAACCAGATGCAGACAGACAGTTCTCCAAAGGTATGTGGATGGAATTTTACTTTTGAATGTGGGCAGGATACTATTCAACTATGTGAGTGTAAAAACCTATCCTCAGCTGTCATGTTTGAAGGCACAAAAATTGATCTTATTACACTGCAGGCATATTTATAAAAGTGCAGGTAGAAAATATTTTTTTTTATCTAATAGAGTTATGCAAATACACGTAAAGTTCTAAAAAATTCAAAATAAAAAAATCTCTCAGGTCAATGTCTCTTTCTGCTAGCACAATATTTGTGAGATGCACTTATACAAGCGCTGTATGCTTCTTTTCTTGAACCCTTACTCTTGTCAAGCTTCTGACTACGAAGTTATCAATCTTAGTCATCCAAATTTGTTACTGCTTCACCAGATTTTTCTCAAATCTTCAGCCCATTCACCTTGAATCAAACTTTCACCTTCTGGTTCATTTTTTTCACCTGTCCCATTTTCATCCTCATCTGTCTCTTTATTTGCACCTCTCATAATGCAATGTGGGCACTTTGATCTTCTCTTGGAGTTTCCAGGGTTTGACTTATTGGTGTTGACAGGTTTGAATGTGAGCATCAATTGTTTAAAACTTAGATTTTCTTGATTTTGTTTTTGCTATTTTCGTCTTTTTCTTTAAACTCTTTGTTCTCCTTCAACTCTTTGTTCACCTCCTCTTGATCCACGTAGGAAACATGAGCTTGACTGTCTGAATCAGTAGCTTTTATCACTGCTTTTTCTGTATTTTCTCAGTCCCTAATCACATTAAGGGCCTGATTACGATGTCGGGTGGAGTTTCCTGTGCCCGACATCGTCTCGGTCAAGGGACCGACCGACACACGGTCAGCGGTCCCGAACAACTAATTAGGATGCGACCGAACACTATTCGGTCGCATGCCTATACTTTACAATAAGAGCATGTATTCCGGAAGGAATACAGGTTCCCATTGTAAAATAGGAGGTGCAGTTCATCCCTGCATCCCGTGGCAGGTACCTCCAGGTGCCTGCCACGGGATACATGAATCCCTTGGGCTCCAACCGGACGTTGTGCACTCATGGGGGCCCTGCTGGGGGCCCCAAAGTCGAATTCCAATAGCCTCTCTGTGTCGGAAAGGCCAGCACAGAAAGACTGCTAAAATGCACCATTGTAATCCCTCACGCAGAAAGAGCCACCCTTGAGATTACTGATAGGATTACAACTGACGGACAGGCGCTCCAAGCCCATCGGGAGCCAGTCGGAATCACCGGTTGGATTCCTTTCAGAACGCCTCTATTGTAATGAGGTTTACCTTTTTCGACAGCACTATTGCATATCAGTCTGCAGATCACAACATCAGATGCACGATTCTCTTATCAAAATTCATCCAATTAAAATACATGGTTAGTGTATAATTGTTTTGAGAGATAAAGTGCATATTACATTTCTTTCAATTTTATTGATATTTAAGTGAGAATAAAAATTCACAATGACAAAGACCTGAGCACTAGGCCCCAAAATAAACATATTGAATTTGCAACTAGCAATGCTGGCAGTTGATATATATATATACAATCTCAATAAAAGTCTAAACATCGGCAAATGTAAGACATTTACCTCAGTAGCGTGCATCCTTCAGAATTCCTAAAACATTTTGAAGGTTTGAGAAACTTTCTCTTCCTCTTGTTTTAGAATATAGGTTTTCCTTCTCATACACTACTAATACTGTGTAATATCAGAATTGAAAGTCTAGTGGTTCTCTTGATTTCCAATGATTGGTAATCAGTTATCTAGGTATTAAAATTGCTATATCTCAGCAGACTCCCAAGTTCCTCATCCTTAAACCTTAATGTCTAGACCTGCTAAATAATATAATTGTGAATCCTGGCTATTGGAATTTCTAAAGTGTCTTGGATAAACAAGATGATCTTCCCCCAAAATCCCAGTTGCTTCTGGCATCCCCAAGCCCTTTGTTCTCATGTGCCAACAGTGCTACTTCTGGGGCATATTGTAAACTACTCACTGGGCGTACAGCTATATATTGCGAATGTTGGTCAGCACATAGCAATTAAAGGAAGTTATTGCTTGCCACTCCTCCTGAGTTATATTTATGCCAGTCTATTTCATCCACCACTTTTGTGCGAAGTGAAAAGCTTTATCGATGGAGTTGCTACATCCTGTTAGCCATCCTACCCAGTTGCTCATTTTCCTTGTCGTATTTTGAGGATTAAACGTTTCCTTCACTATTTCCCTTGTGGGTTTTATTTGAAGAAAAAACTATTTTCGTATAATAATTAGAATTTGCAGAAAATATATGCCACTCTCTGTTTGAACTGTAGGAAGCTTAGCCTTCAGAAACTACCAGATTATTCCATCGTTATTGCTGGCCCAGTCTCCTATTTACCCTATCATGGCTTTTCCCCACTTTCTAATTTTACATTATAGGTGTAATGGAGATAATAGTTGAAGGGGGGTTTAAGCATGGATTGAGGGAACATTGAGGTAGCATGAACAGATGTGTTTGCCCTTGTTTAAAAAAGGTTGCAGTTGTATACCTATCCAATTTGGGATTTCAATAATGGAGTCTTGAGAAATTAGAGTAAGGGAATGCCATTTAAGCATGTTTGCCAAGTACAAATTTAAAAAAGATTTGTGCATCCGTTCGTTATATTATATCTGTGAGTTTAACATTTTCATAAAGATATTTCAGCCAGTGTTTAACAAAGTAATAGGTCGAAATGAATTTACATCCTTTGGATTTTTATCAAAAACCCTTTCCTGAATGAAGTCGGAGGATTTCCTTCCTTTAAGGATATAATTATATAGCTTTATTTGTGGTACTTTACATTGGAGAAGCATTTTAACCACTTTCACTACCTCCTCGTGTTCAACTCGGTGAATAAGATTATCACCATCTCTGCTGTTAGTGAAGGCGATTGTAGTTAGGCTAAGATTTTTTCATCTGAGGATTTAAATTGTCTTTATGAATGTTTTGATAGTGTTCAGTAAATATATCCTTGTATATTTGACTGTCTACCGCCATAGCCCCTGAAAATGGATTCTTAATGTTAACGTTATTTTGAATCTCCGAATATCTTATGGTTATACTGGTCCCTTCAAGGCATAGCGGGATCCAGATTGTATGGGTTATACTTTATAAGGAGTTTCACTTTTTTTTGTCACTTTTTATAACCCAGTCAGTGACTCATGGTGCCAGATTGATACCTTGTTTCTAGTGTTGTCTGCTCTTGAGGACAGTTCTTTCTCCAGCTTCAATTTTTTAATGTGTTACAAAGAGGAGATTTTAATGCTAAATTGGGCTTAAACCCTACCGCCTTTGATCATTTTTTTGGTTGGAGAAATTCCATTTTGCCCAACATCATCTGACACCGGAGGAATGTGGCTGTATAATGCTGTTGGGTAAGAGGGCTTTTATAACATGATGGGCATGGTGGGGAATATTTCTAACCAACGACCCAGCTTTGTAGGATAGAGTTAAAGGCTTATCCATAGACTATGGGGGTTATTAGAATGCCACCCTAGTGGTGCTGGGACTGGCTGTCAGGCGTGTGGCGGCCCCGCACCGCTAATTAGGATGTGACTGCAACCCTGGCGGTCGCAATTCGAATATTTGACATTGCGGTGGGTGCTGCAGTAAACAATGCCAAAGTGCCATGTTGTGCATTACCATGCACAACGTGGCAGGCACCGCGCGGTGCCTGCCACCTTGTGTATGGCAATGAAGTGCAGCCCACCACCCCCGACCCCCCGGGGGCCCACAACAGGCCCCCAAAGCAATTTCCCAGTAGCCTTACAATGGCGGCATCACCGCCATGGAAAGGCCTTAAAAGCCACAAATACTAATATGGATGGCGGTGCCTGCTAGGCACTGCCACCATATTGTGGTCAGCTCCTCTCGGCCGGCAATCGGAACGATTGCTGACCGGCAGAAAAGCGGCAGACGCACTTTGAGTCCGCCGGGATACCCCCCACCATTATGATATGGCGGGGGTAAATCAGGTTGCGATGGTGGGCGGATCGCCACTGCCGGGCCGGCGGTGGCGATCCGCCCGCCATCCAAATCATTCCCCTATGTATTCATTTCCAGTACACCTGAATGATCTATGAGCTCCAGCATGGTACACAAAACCTTTTATAGTGATCATAACCCCATCGAGGTTGGAATGGCGATAGAAGTTAGAAGCCGCCCTGATTCCACCCTTGGGCCAACAGGCCTGATCCCCAAAGACCAAGGATTCAGGGTCAATTGGCGTATCATATCAATCCCCACTCTGCAAGCAATTTTAGTTAGTTAAAATTTTTGCCTGATTATGCTTTCTCTGTTAACTCTTGAGGCTTCCCCTGCCCTTGTTTTAGAGGACTTCCAGTCCTTAACTCATTCCATAAGAACCCTTGTGATTTAATTATCTCAGCCCCGTAGAACTACTTAGTATGGCTGGTTTGGTAAAGAGTGTAAAGTGGCTAATAAGTGGCTTTGTGTAACCCTCAACTAGGCCTGGGCGGTGAACTTCTCTCCGCTCGCAGAGTTTTGTGCACTCTGCATGATTTCCTGATGTGCAGGAGATTTCTTCCCCACTTGCGATCGCAAACGGTAAGTTCGCGAGCTGCAGCTTGGGTAGAATTTCTACCCTAGCTGCAGGAATACCTGCACAAACTGCAATTAGCACTGAACTCCGCCACTTGCGGAACTTCATTGAGTTTTTTATCATTTTGGGAAGTTCTGCGTAGCAAAACTCCGTGAACTACGCCCAGGCCTACCCTCAACGCCAGGCCAAGAAATCAGCAGATCACCATGAATGCAAGAGCAACCTACTAGATAAACATCACGAATAGGAAGCTGACCCTAAAAGAGGAAATATGGGAGCAGTTAGTTACCACTTGTAATTCTGGGGATATCAGTGCTTCTGGAAGTTAGTCAATGGGAAACAGTTTTACTCCGTCATCCCTGATGACATAGGTACAAACATTATTCCCTCGCAATGGGTGACATAGTATTGTGAATGGGCTCCTGGCTGCCACCGAAGGGCCCTTACTGTTCCCGTTGGGTATTATTTTTGGACTCGAGGAAGTTCAAAATGCCATTCTAGCTAGTCCCTCGAACAAAGCATCTGGTCCAGATGGGGTACCAATGGACAATTATATGGTAAATACCTCGCCTTGGGCCCTCTTACTTACCAACGCCCTAAATGCTGCCACTTTAACCGGAATTCCGAAATCATGTAAAACTGGGATCATTGTACCTGTCCTTAAAAAGGGCAGCAGAAAGGTCCTGGGTTGCTGCAGACTCATTTCTTTATTACATTCTGCTGTAGGTTGCATACTTTTACAACACATTGAGACTGGGCCCAATCAAACAACATACTTTGTATAGCTCAATATGGTTTTAGAGAAGGAGCGGGAAACATGCATCTGAAAGAGACACGTTAGTGATAGATTCCTTACCTTAGAATATCCCCAGGCGTCAGACTGGATCTGGAAAGTTTTGCTTAGCAGTACCCTTGCGCGTCAGTAGGTGGCGTCCTGTGGCTCTGCGTCTGTCACTGGCGTCGTCAGCGCCGAGATGACGTCACGGAGAGTACTTAGGTGCCACACATGCACAATTCTTTCTTTTTCCGCGCCAGTAAGCGCAGATCCGGATTGAGCACGTACCTTGGTCTCATTTTGACCACTATTTTGAGACTTTTGTCTCCCCACTTTTCTCTTGGTGCACATAGGGATGCCCGGCTTTAAGTCCTGTGGGACCTGTCGCCGAAACATGTCAGTAGCAGACCCCACGATGTTTGCCTCTACTGCTTGGAGGCCGACCACAACTCCTGGGGCTGCTGTCCCATGGCCCCCAAGGCCTTGCGGGAGTGGCATCGGAAGTTGCTGGAGGTCCAGCATTCGTTGCGTCGCCACTTCCGGTCTAGGGGCTGGTCCCAGTACTGCTCGCGGGACTGGAACCGTCGCTCTTCGGACTCCAAGTCTTCACCGTTGGATTCCGGTAAGCATCGCCATAAAAAGAAGTCGAAGAAGCGTGTTCGCTCTCCGACGTCTCGCACTGGGTGCCATTCATCCCACCCTTGCCCCGGTTCCCAAACCATTTTATCTCGGCCTGGGATCTGCATTGGGAGCTGGCGCTGGTTCCGACGCCATTCGTCCCCTCTCCTGCTCCAGCTCTGCCGCCATGACCGGCCCCTCTACGCCAGAGGCGGACAGCGACTGGGAAGGGTCCGAGGACCCGCTTGCTCTGCAATGTGATTCTGAACTTGATTGGGTGGACGACTTGGAGGATGCAGGCGTCCTCGATGTCTCTTCTGACCCGAGGTTCACTTCTCCCCCGCCTACTATGGAGGAGGGTGCCTCCTACATGATGGTCCTCCGTCGGGCTGCTGAGGCCCTCAACCTTGAACTCCCCATGGTGGCCCTCAAGACCAACCTCCTCACCGAGGTGCTCCAGATAGCGTCTACTTCGGCGGAGCCGCTGCTTCTCTTTAATGACGCCCTTACAGAAGTCCTCTTGGGCACTTGGTCGAGGCCGGCCACGGGGGCCCCAGTGGATGAAAACGTTGCCAGATGCCACCGACCAGTGCCCGGTGACCCTGCTTTCTTGACCACTCGTCCTACACCTGAAAGCCTCATCACTCAGGCCTCGACGTCGCAGAGTGCCTTTCCCATGGCCCCGCCTGATAGGGACTCTAAAAGGCTGGACCAGTTTGGGAAGCTGTTCTCTTCGGCCAGCCTCGGGCTGCCGTCGGTGCACACCTCCTGCTTGTTGGGCCGCTACTCCCATGCGATGTGGGACGCCTTTGCTCAGGTGTTGCCTCAGTGTCCTGAGGAGGTGCAGGCTACCCTTTCTCAGGCGATTGCTGAGGGCAAAGATGCAGCTAAGTTCCCCATTCGACTCACTGGGCAGGGCGATCTCTACGACCGTGGCGTTGCAGCGCCACACTGGTTGTGTTCAACCGGGTTCTCGCCCGATGTCCAGAATTCACTCATAGATATGCCTTTTGATGGCACCCGCCTGTTTGGCGACAAGGCTGACAGTGCACTGGAGCGCTTTAAAGACTCGCGGGCTACGGCCAAGTCCCTGGGTCTTTCTACTAAGAACCCGGCCACTCCTGGTTTTCATTCCTTTAGTAGCCAGGGTCGAGGTGCCCAGGTGCGCCCTTCCACCAGGCCTGTGCAGAACCAGCCACAGCGAGGCCGCGGTTGCGGTTTCCGCCGGGGCGGGACACCAGCGTGCGGGTCCGTCCACCTCCACCCCCGCTGCTTGCGCCTCTAAAACCCTCCTAATCTGAGCTTCAGGGAGCACCCCACGCCGGTGGGTGGCAGGATCCGCCACCACCTCTCCCGCTGGTGCGAGATTACGTCAGGCAAATGGGTGCTGCAGATAATCTGCAAAGGTTACTCCCTTCCCTTTCAGTCCCCACCCCCAGCCATGCCACCTCGGTGCCACTTCTCCAACAGGATGTCGTGGCACTCTTGGCCAAGGGGGCCATTGAGTGCGATCCTGGGCCAGAAGTAGGGAGTGGTTGTTATTCCCACTACTTTCTGGTCCCCAAGAAGGACAAAGGGGGTCTGCATCCTATCTTGGACCTCCGGGACGTGAATCGCTTCGGAAGGAGAAGTTCAAGATGCTAACTCTGGCTCAGGTCTTGGCTGCCCTCGACCCTGGAGACTGGATGGTAGCGTTGGACTTGCATGATGCGTATTTTCACATTCCCGTCCTGCCGGCCCACCAGCGTTACCTGCGGTTCACGGTGGGGCAGGTGCATTTTCAGTTTACAGTGCTCCCCTTCAGCCTTACCAGTGCCCCTTGGGTGTTCACGAAGGTGATGGTGGTGGTCGCAGCTCATCTGCGCAGGTTACTGGTGTCAGTCTTCCCCTACCTCGAAGACTGGTTGTTGAAGACGGGCTTGCCCCAGGCAGTCGTCACCCACCTTCAGGCTACGGCCAATCTCCTGCATTTGCTGGGGTACTCCCTCAACGTGCCAAAGTCGCACCTGAGTCCCTCTCAGAAGCCTCACTTCATCGGAGCGGTTCTGGATTCGACGCAGTTTCGGGTTCATCCTCCTGAGCAGTGAGTCTGGGATATTCAGGCTATGATTCCGATCTTTCAGCCTCTATCCCGGGTTTCAGTCAGAATGACCCTCTGGCTCCTGGGCCTGATGACCTCCTGCATTCTGCTGGTGCAACATTCCAGATGGCATATGCGGGCTCTGCAGTGGGACCTGAAGTTCCAGTGGGCACAGCATCAGGGCAACTTGTCCGATCATGTCCAGATCTCGGAGGGCACTGAACAACACTTGCAGTGGTGGCTCACAAATCGCGATTGGGTCAATGGCAGGTCCTTCTCCCTTCCCCAACCAAAGCACACAGTGGTGACGGATACATCCCTCCTAGGATGGGGAGGCCACTTGGGAGAGGCGGAGATATCAGACTTCTGGTCTCCGGCGGAGTCCCTGCTCCATATCAACCTTCTGAAGCAGCAGGCGATCCGACCTGCACTGAAGGCATTACTTCCCTCTGTCCAGGGAAGTGTAGTGCAGGTGTTCATGGACAACACCACTGCCATGTGGTATTGCAACAAACAGGGCGGGGTGGGGTCCAGGACCCTATGTCAGGAGGCTTTGCGCCTCTGGACATGGCTGGAACATCAAGGCGTTACCTTGGTGGTTCAACACCTGGCAGGTTCTCTAAACGCCAGGGTGGACGAACTCAGCCGCCGGTGCTTGATGGATCACGAATGGCGTCTGCACTCGGATGTGGCGCAAGGTCTCTTTCAGCAGTGGGGGGAGCCTTGGTTACATCTATTCGCCACCGAAGAGAACGCGCAATGTCATCAGTTTTGCGCGTTGGACTTTTCAAGGTGGCACTTGCTCGGCGACGCTTTTCGACGTGAGTGGGGTTTCGGTCTGCTGTACGCCATTCCGTCTATACCACTTATGTCCAGAGTGCTGAAGAAGATCAGGCGTGACCGGGCCCAAGTTATTCTTGTGGCTCTGGACTGGGCTTGAAGAGTATGGTATCCCGAGCTACTCATTATGAGCATCGATCCCCCGACCCGACTGCCTCTTCGGGAGGATCTTCTGTCGCAGCAACAAGGGACGGTCCTCCACCTGAACCTGTCCACCCTCCACCTCCATGCGTGGAGATTGAGCGGCGACAGTTGACGGCTTTTGACCTTCTTCTGAGGTGTGTAATGTCATTCTGGCAGCCAGGCATCCTTCCACTAAAACGTTATACGCCTGCCGATGGAACAGAATTGTGGCATGGTGCACAGCAAAGGCTGTGGATCCCCTTTTGGCCCCTCTTTCTGACGTTCTTCTGTTTCTTCTGTCTTTGGCCCAGCAGGGCTCTGCTCTGAGCACTATCAAAGGTTATCTTTCTGCCATTTCCGCCTTCCTGAGGCTTCTTGATCAGTCTTCTCTTTTCAAGTCCCCGGTTGTTAACCGTTTCCTCAAAGGCATTACACAAACGTTTGCTCCCGTGCCTTTCATAATGCCTCAATTGGATTTAAATCTTATGTTGACTTTTCTGATGTGCGCTCCCTTTGAGCCTCTTCATAACTGTCCTTTACGTCTTCTTTCTCTAAAGACGACTTTCCTGGTAGCTATCACCTCTGCCAGAAGAGTGAGTGAGCTCCAGGCTCTTTCTTCTAAACCTCCTTTCCTTTCTGTTCATCCGGACAAGGTGGTTTTAAGGACCCGTCCTTCTTTCTTGCCAAAGGTTGTCACGCCCTTCCACATCGGGCAGACCATCACTTTACCCACCTTCTTTCTGCCTCCGCATCCTTCCAGGGAAGAGGAGAGGCTCCACCGTCTGGAACCAAAACATGCGCTTGCTTTCTATATGCATTGTACACAACAGTTTGGGGTGGATAATCAGCTCTTTGTTGGCTACGTAGGCTGTGCACAAACGGACCATTTCCCGGTGGGTCATTCTGTGCATCAAAGCATGTTACTCCTTGGCCAAGAAGAAGCCTCCTGTGGGGCTGCGTGCCCATTCGACCAGTGCAACTGCAGCCACTACTACCATAGGACGCGGCGTTCCCTTTCAGGACATTTGTCAGGCAGCTACGTGGGCCTCGCTGCACATGTTTACAAAGCACTACTGTCTTGACAGTCAAGTCCGGAGAGACAGCTTCTTTGGCCGTTCTGTTCCCCGTGACTTCCTGGTGTAATTTTGTTTGCAGACCACCACCGGGGTTGGTATTGCTGCGGTATCTATTCTAAGGTAAGGAATACATCACTAACATTTCTCTTTCAGATGCACAAGTGACTACTTGTGTAACGATATATCTGTAAGAGACGTTAGTCAGTGATAGATTCCTTACTGCCCCGCCCATCCTCCCCGTTCTGCGAACTGGTTACTAGGGTTAAGGTCATTCCCTTTTTAGGGCCCTAGTTTTATGCACCAATGGTCAGTATCTTGAACGGCTCTGCGTTCCTGGCGTGGAAAGTAGTGTACAGAACTGACGTCCGCATGCATGGGTGGCGCCTAAGTACTCTCCGTAACGTCATCTTGGCACTGACGACGCCAGTGACAGACGCGGAGCCGCAGGACGCCACCTACTGACGCGTAAGGGTACTGCTAAGCAAAACTTTCCAGATCCAGTCTGACGCCTGGGGAGATTCTAAGGTAAGGAATCTATCACTAACTAATGTCTCTTACAGATATATTGTTTCACAAGTAGTAACTTGTGCAACAATGATGTTACATACCCAGGATGGATAGTATGCCATCAGAGAAAATTATTATCAATAGAGGTCTTTCATGTTGTCCACAGCATTTTGGGACATTACCAGAACCCAGAAATTACCTTTTTAAGTTTACTCAAAAATTGAAACTCACTTCATTTTTTCACGACAAAGCTAAACAACCTAGAGACATAAGACCGGCGATAACTAGCTCATTATCGATTCAGGACCTGGAAGATATACATCTATTGACAACATTATCAGACGATTCCAATGACCACCAATCATCACTATTGACATTAGCCCAAAAATTGGGAATTGATACCACTTACACCATGGAAAATATAGTGAGCTTCCAATCTACTTTCTGTCCACAGTTAACAGCTGGTAATACTATTGATCTATTTTACATGGTGGTCACCCGAGATTTTTGAGCTGGATTATCAGAAATATCACATAAAAATAAAAATGCTTCCAAAAAACCTCAACACTCAGGAAATAGCTGCACCTAAGGAACTCAAAGACAATCTGAATATCATAATAAAAGAAGCAGACAAGGGAGGGAATATAGTTTTGCTACACCCCTATGACTATATCATGGAAAGAAACAGGCAAATAAGTGATAGAGTATGTTGCCAGAAATCAGAATCAAACCGGATGGGTGGTATAAAAGCAACCTTCTTATTCTAGAAGAATCTAACAATCTTATATATCGACCATCCAACAATGGCAACACTATACCTTCTTTCCAAAATACATAAAAAAGGTTTTCCCCTACCAGGCGGAACTATCATAGCAGGCATAAATTCCATCTACTCTAAAATAGGTGAAAATATAGATTACCATTGTCAACCGTTTATTAGAAGTCTTCCCTCATACATCCAAGATACCAAGGATTTACTATTAAAACTGGATAATATCCCTTGGTATGAAGACTGTGTTCTTACTACAATTGATGTTGTAGGTTTGTACACTTCAATCCGACAAAAGAATGTCCCATAAGCTATGAACAGCACTAGCTATGAAACTAGCTTAATTTCTGGAATCTAACCAAATGAAATTGGAAACGCCCAACCTGGGGAATCTTGCCACTCGCTGCTGGTCATACCTGCCTGCCCTGCACACGCTACAGTTAGCGCCACAGATACCTAGCTGCTATCAGACTACAAGCCCCAGGAGGCCTAGGGAGAACGCGGCAGGAGCCGTGCAACAACTCTGCGCTAGCCGGGGCATAAAGCACCGTCAGGGCTCCCGTGGCGCGGGACGCCCAACCTGGGGAATCTTGCTTGCTTGCCACTCGCTGCTGGTCATACCTGCCTGCCCTGCACACGCTACACTTACCGCCACAGACACCTGGCCGCTATCGGACTACAGGCCCCAGGGGGCCTAGGGAGAACGCAGCAGGAGGTGTGCAACAACTCTGCGCCAGCCTGTGCATAAAGCACCGTCAGGGCTCCCATGGCGTGGGACGCCCAACCTGGGGAATCTTGCTTGCTTGCCACTTGCTGCTTGCTTGCCACTCACTGCTGGTCATACCTGCCTGCCCTTCACATGCTACAGTTACCGCCACAGATACCTTTCCGCTATCGGACTACAAGCCCCAGGGGGCCTCGGGAGAACGCGGCAGGAGCTGTGCAACAACTCTGCGCCAGCCGGTGCATAAAGCACCGTTGGGGCTCCCGCGGCACGGGACACGCCCTGGCAAACCCCTGGCTGAGGGCGAGCCCGTCTAAGCCCGTCCGAGTCTGGAGGAGGCCGGGCCCCCCCTCTAAGCCAGTGTATCAGGCAAGGTCAATCATTTTCATTTTCATCTTCTTAGTCTTGGGAAACATTTTCTCTACCACTGACATATATTAATTAGTCTTCTAGTTTTCACGATGAGTAGACGGGAAGGGAAGAGGCTGGGTCCCATTCAGGGAAGTGTTACGGGGACGCTCGATCAGTTTATACTAAGGGCCACCTCCATTCTGGAAAAGGAGATCCAGATAACTGAGCGACGGCTATCTTTAGACCCACAGTTTAACAAAAGATCGTCTTTTGGTTTACAAGCTACAGTCTCCTCCCCCGTCCATTCAACTGTAAATCTGACTGTACCTTCAATCCAGAATGTGGTGACCACCGATGTACTTTCCCTCTCTTCTTTAATTGAAGATCCAGTGACTTTTCCATTAATACAAATGGACACTGTAGCGATGTCTACCAGAGCAAAGGCTACGTCCCCGGATAGGAATAGTAGTACCAATCAACTAAATAAAGATCCGATAGTGAAAAAGAAGCGGGGAGGAGGTCCCCAAAGGCCCTGTATGGCAAAAGTTCTGAGGTCAAGCAAAACCCGTGGCCATGCAATAGTCACAGAGGGTACGACATTGGACATTGCACAGGTAGCCTTGGATTTTAACTATGTTTCTACTGGTGGAAGCAACATGATCTGCGAACAAGTAAGATGGGAGAGACTTGAGAACTCATTAAAAACATTGTTAATACCCATTACGCACATGTTGACTAGGAGAGGAGCAATTGACTAATTATGAAACCCTGGTCACAACAGGTTTTGCTACTCTTGAGGGACTTTTTAATCATTTAAAACCAACTGGCCCAAATACAAAAAGCAAACAGGGTAGTATGGTTTCTCCCGTATATATATCTGCTACTCATTCAACCTACACAACAGTTACGAAATTAAAAGTCCCAGGGATTGCAACAAATATAGCTGGAGTACCATATAGAAAGCCAGCATGGGCACATAGGCCTGATGATGATCCAGGGAATCAATCTAGTGAATTAGCTCAATACATAGTGTCTACCCCGCATGACGGCAGGGATATGATAGTACAAGCCCCAAGGAGGGAAATGAGTTCTAATAATTGTGAAGGTTTTGTAACCAGAAGCCACAGACCAACACCAGGTAAACCTGACTTTTTAATACTATGCTTCACCTTTGTGGCATCGAAGGAGAAGTGGGGGCAGGCTTCCAACCAGGACTCGAAGCCCCAGCATCCAGCGGGAGCCGCCAGCGGACCGGCAGCCCCTCCCCCCCACCACGGGGTATTTCAACTGTTTGCGCTTCCCGCTCCGTGGAAAACGCTTCATCTTTGTGGCATCGAAGGAGCAGTGGGGGCAGGCTTCCAACCAGGACTCGAAGCCCCAGCATCTAGCGGGGGCCGCCAGTGACCGGAAGCCCCTCCCCTCCACCACCGGGTATTTCAACTGTTTGCGCTTCCCGCTCCGCGGGAAACGCTTCACCTTTGTGGCATCGAAGGAGCAGTGGGGAAAGCTTCAACCAGGACTTGAAGCCCCAGCATCCAGCGGGGGCCACCAGCGGACCGGCAGCCCCTCCCCCTCCCCACCGTCATAAGGAGGATTTAACTGAATGTGGCTCCCCGGGATGCGGGACGCGTGCGGGTGTGCACCGGGCTAAGCCCGGGCAAAGGGCAGGCCGTCTGCGGCCGTCAGTGGCAGACAGAGGCAGGGCTGGGCCCTGTCCCTTTTAGGCACGAAATGGACTGATTAATTGCCAGGACTGGTAAGAACTGTGCCCCCACTAACTATTTGTTGCTGATCCTTTTCTATTAACAAGTGCACCCGTTTATTGAATAATTTTGTTGTATTTTAATTGTGGACGCTCAGTAACCTACATTGGTCGAGTTTTTAGTGCCCAACCACTCGCACTGAAAGCAAATATTAAATCCTCCTTAACCGAATTCCCACAGATGGAGAAATGAAAAAGTGCTGTGGGCAACCTCGATGCTTTCCTGATTAGAGCAGAGTCCCTCTTAAACCATGCAATTCAGCTAACTGAGTGCAGGCTTTCACTTGACCCCCTGCAGTTCCCTCAGACTTGGGAGAAGGTACATTCTGGTTCATCAACCCCAAAGATTTCGATCGCTCAAATTCCCTCTCCCGCTTCCCTGCCCATTCTACCTCAATCTCCCAATATCCAGGAGAAGGAGGTTGTACATTCCACCACGTCAGGGAAAGGTCCACAAACAAGGAAACAAGCTAAAAAACTGAAAGGGCGTTTATTGGGGACGAGACAGAAGGGAGGTAAACAGAGTTGTGTGGAAAGGGTAAAAGATAGCTGCGCCGTTAGCTCCCTGGGAAAAGTTTCGACCCAAACCCAAACAGAGGAACTTCCTTCCCACTTCGAAGCAGAGCCAGGTATCCCGATTAATATCCCTCAAGCAGCCCAACAAGAACTGGGGGTATTCCTTGAGGGTCTTATAAAAAATAATTTAGAAGATAAGTTCAGAGAAATGACTTTACAGTTGACCAACCTCATTGAAGAAAGATTTGTCCTTATCGAGAACAAGTTAGAATTACTGAAGCACGAGGCAGACTTAATTAGTGCGCGCTTGGAACCTTCCATACCGTCCTTAAATAGTTTAAACTCTTCCCCACCGCAAAATAATCTTCGAAATCAACTGTCCCAAGCTCCCAAGTCTGTCTCATTAAAGATCCCCCTTTTAGACACAGCAAAAATACCTGCAAACGAGGACCACACAACAAGAGTTAATGCCAGGGTGGAAATCTCGCATAACAAAGGCAGGTAAACTCCAGTTGTAACCTTTCCAATTCCCTTGCCCAACCTAACACAGACATCTTAAACCTGCCACCTGCATCGTGTCCCTATGTTTTGGCACTAACAGGGGTTCCACCTTTAAAAAAAAGACAGACCGAATCCTGGTTTTCTCTACGCAACAAAGTAGTGGATTGGTTGGTGAATTATAAACATTTTAACTCGCACGACTCATACCAAATCTTGATGGTACATATAGTAGGGTGGTTGGGTCCCTCTCCTAAATCCATTCAGGGAGATTGTATTGTCATTAACTTCAGAACGCCCAGAAGGGTACATTCCCTCCTAATTCATGAAGAGGAACGATCTATGATTCCTACAGCGATTATGTCCCTTCCGCTTGGCTTTTTTTTATAAACCCGTCACCAAGTCCAGTGCAAAAACAAATGGCTCTATAATAACTTCCAACAGATTTGAGCTCCTATCACAAATAGAGGAGGTAGACTGACAACCAACAGTATTATTGGAGTCTGCTCCCTCCACAGCTGAGGGAACCTGTAGGGACGGACTCCAAGTTACAACAAGTACTCCCCCCTTGGTAGCAGTGCATGATACAACTTTCCCGATTTATTTCCTCAATCCTACCCTGGTCCCCTTTGAACAAGCTCAAAAAAAACCCTGTACTCAATCAAAGCACTGATCTTTACTCATTGGGTCCACTCCAATTAATGAACGATTTACACTTAGTCCCGACTTTTGAAATAGAAAGTAGTTGCCCAACTGTAAGAGGTGACGCTACTCCAGGCTCACACCTTGATATCAACCCTCTAACAGGGGCATCGTTAACCATTCTGTACTGGAATATCGCGGGCCTCCGGTCCAAGACCTCCCAAGAAGAATGGCTTACCTTTGTACGGTCCTACGATATCTTGTGCTTACAGGAGACATGGGCTGTGCAACCGATCCATCTGAATGGGTATAAAACATTTTTCTCACCAGCAATTTCATCAACATCTGGGCGAGCAAAAGGCGGGTTGGTGGTCTATGTTTCAAACTTAATTCGGCTGAGAGACATTATCACCCTAAAAACGAGGAGAACTACCAAATCATTTCACTAGTCACAGATAACCCTGCCCTTCTAGTCTTGGTTAATTTTTATAGTATTTTACAGCACTCAAAGTTTATAGAGACATTAAAGGAAATTCACTATTTCCTCTTAGACTTTAATGACTCCAATCATGGGAAAAATGCCATCACTCTATGGGGTGGTGATTTTACCTTACCCCTCTGTGAAAGAAATTATAACATCTCATGCGGAGTGGTAGACAAGCAGGAAAATAACATCACCCACTTTCCCCACTCTCGCAGCGGGTTGTGTATGAACAAGACAATGGCGCTACTCCAGATTGCCCTGGCAAACTAACTCTTGTCTCCCCCGTCCCCATAAGTCCAACTTTCAACAGCAGAGGAGCTTCGAGCTGTATCGACTTCATTCTTGTGACAACAATGGCCTCCCCCTTTATAACAAGCTTTAAAACCCATGATTGCGCTTATAGCGATCATTTTCCAATATCTGTAACATTCTCTACTCAGATGGTACAAGGGAGACAAAAGCCGTTGAGCCGGTATGAGGAGGAAAATTTAACATTGAACAGATTGAATGGTTATTCTATAAAATGGTCACGTATAGACCCGGCAACCACGACTGAGAAGGTTGTCAGAACCTCCCTGTCCGCAATTACTACATGCTTGGCGGACTGCTCCACCCCGCAGGAGATATTACACAATTTTAAGGTAGTAGCCAAATCTGTAAACGAAGCCTTAACCATTATACCTAAAGGCAAAAGAAAAAGTAAGGTTGGCTGGTTTAATCCATCCTGTACAAAAGCCTATTCCAACCTCAAAAGTGCCCTTAAAAAAGTATGAGGTTACTTATCTTAGAAAACTATATAACAAGGCCCTACGCCAAAGAAAGTCTGACATAAAGGAGGAACTATGGATAGCCCTGCACGTTAGCTGTCAATCCAATGATAGCGCAGCTTTTTAGGAAGTCATAAACACCCCTTTTCTTTCCGGCCCTAGAGAGTCCCGTAAAATTGAAGTCTCAATTAGCGAATTAGATTGGATAGCTCACTTCTCATGGATATTTTTTGTCAACAGGTGAGGTTAACACTCAAACCCTCTGCAACCAAGGGAATATCGCTGACACCTTAAGCGCTCCCCTCATCCCACTGGACCTAGATTTCACCCTGGCCGAAGTCGAGGATGCATTAAAAGCTAGCAAAGGGGGCAAGGCCCCAGGCCCCGATGGGGTACCCGTCGACTTCTATAAATTTAAAATGGATCTTTGGGCCCCAATAATTCTCAGGGTTCTAGAGGCTATGGGAAAAGCTGGCCTTTTGGATTCTTGGTCAAAATCCATGTTAGTTCCGATTTTTAAAAAGGGCGATCACAATAGTCCATCTTGTTATCGCCCTATCTCATTACTAGATTCGGTGGGTAAAGTAGTAGGACGCATTTTATTAGAACGTCTCCAGTACTGGACGGAAGATAAAAACATCATATCTGACCTCCAGTACGGTTTCAGGGAAGGCCTAGGTACCATTGAACAGGTCCTCAACCTAACGTTACTCAGGAGCAAATACGTGGATGTGAAGGGTGGAAGACTTCATATGGCCTACGTAGACCTTACCGCAGCGTTCGACTGCGTAGGCCACTAAAAAGCTCTGGGACATAATAAAACTAATGGGTATTAGTAAGTAAGTAAATTTTATTTGCATAGTTAATAAAAACCATTGCAGTTTCTCCATTTAAAAAAACATATACATACTTTACATTATCACCGTAGTCTTAATATTACATATAAAATTGTATAATTACTTTTTTTTTTTTAAATCATGAAAATACAGATTGACTTCTTTGTAAGCTTTAAAAGAGAAGGTCGAGTTCCAGCAACCTCTTTCCGCCACCATCGTAGATTTAGTAATATTAACCATCATTTTAAGTATAGTTCAGCTTGTTCAAGTAACTACAAACTAAGTTAAGTATCAAGTTTCTGCATCTTTTTCTCCACCTCCTTCATAAACTTCACTAAGCTGCAATTCAACTGCGGGTCGTCGGGAGCGAAGCAGGCAAGAACTGCATGCCTTCGAGTGCGTATTCCTCGTTGGTTGAACTGGAGTTTCAACATGCGTTTCCTTTCCTCTAGCAGTTTGTCGCAGGAACACAACAAATGTGGCATATCCTCGATTGCCTTGCCACATAGACGACAGAGGATGCCCCCTTTATCCCTCAGCCAGTGTGGGAGGTGGGTTATGCAAGGTAAGAGGCCCAGTCTGAATTTTAAAAACTTCAATTTTGTAGTTCTTGAATATCCCAGGTCAAGGTAACTCTGTTGACCTTGTTTAGAGTAGGAGTTTAAAATAAACCATCCATGTGACCTCTAGGCAACAGTCGCCTTATCTTCAATCCATGAGAGGTATTTTGTTGTTTTCTTTACCAGTCTTTTGACCGTGGTATGATTAGTGGAGGTGTTCCACAGCTCCTGTATGCCTAGGTTCACCAGGCTTTTTTCCAAGTACTTGGCAGCTGGCGAGGCCGGGTTTCGCTGCAGTTCCGACCATAAAAAGCTATTTAAGGTTCCCTTTTTGGCCTTCCTGACTTTGTCCCATGTGGTTATGTATGCCCCCTGTCTTGGAAGAGACTGCTTCTGGCCACCAAACTCTACCCTAAGTTGAGCCGGGGAGGTATATTTTGGCAGGCCGAAGATGATCCTGTACGCTGCTGTCACAGTTTTATCTAGAATTGCTGCGTCTCTTCCTCTTTGTGCTTCGCTACCGTACGTAAGTGTAGGCAAGAGTTTGGCTGGTATAACTTGTGCCAGGGGCAGAAAAGATGGGCTGGTGAGCCTGCCATTTAGCTTTTTTAGCGAGATTGCTATAGCAATGCCTTTTCCTCTGATGCTTTCTTTTTGGATGATTGACATTGTTTTGGTCTTCTCCAAGTTTATTGTCAGATGATTCTCGTCAGAGTATCTTTGTGTTGCATCCACAAGATTTTGAAAATCCCTATTTTTGTATGACTGATTAAAACCAAGTCATCTGCGTATAATAACGTTGGCAGTATTTGACCTCCTAGTTTTGGTGCATGAGAGTTGCAATTATTGAGCACTGGAATGAGATCTCCTAAGAACAGGTTAAAGAGCTTTGGGGCCAAGACACATCCTTGTTTAAGAACCTTATTTGTTGGGATGCGTCTTGACAAATGGGAGCCGTCGCCCAGCTTCACCTGTACCCATGTTTCACTGTGCAAGTTAATCATCAGGTCTAACAAAGGCTTTGGTATTCCCCAACTCTTCAATTTTGACCATAGATGATTCCGATTGTAATGGTCGAAAGCCGCCTTGTAGTCTATGAAGCACAATTGTATGGGCATTTTAGTTATTTTTGCTTTGTCAATTAGTAGCCCCATAGCCAAAATATTCGTTGTTGTCCCTACAGATTTAGCAAAACCAGTTTGGTTTACAGGAATTAGAGTTTTCTGTTGCCCAGGCCTGCAATTCCTCCAAAAGGATCCCAGCAAAATACTTTGCCTCGTTATCCATGACGGCAACCAATCTATAGTTACATGGTAGAGATTTGTCAACTGCCTTGAAAATTGGGGAAATAATAGAGCCCTTCCAGGAGACAGGTAGTACATTAAGATGTTTAATTTCCAAAAACAGTGGCTCGAGGGCTTCAGCCCATTCCTTTTCGTTCAGTTTGTAGAGAATGGGAGGGATTCCATTCGGGCCTGGCACCCCCTCTCTCCTACCTTTTTTGATTTGGCGCCCGATTATCTGTTTTAGTTTTGTCACACTTGTGCACATAATTCGGCCTGTTTTTTGGTGTTGAGTGTCACATGGTGATGTTGATTCGTTGTCATCATTTTGTGTCGCCAAGTCGTAGGTTGTGTGTTGTATGAAATGATCTTTAAGATGGTTTACCCATGTTTGTTCGGAGATATTTGAGGAGACTCCATCATGCCTAGGGTTTATAAAGGAATTGATTGTTTTCCAAAATTTTGCCCCGTCATTCTGCTTGGTGTCTGCATATAATTTTGCCCACAAATTGTCCTCCATTGCTCTATTTGCTTCCCATTTTGGTTTTTTCAAGGATGTCTTTAATTCTTGCAGATGGTTGTGTCTCGCCGTATTTCTTGGGAGATGCCTAAGTTGGCGCATTGTTTGAAAGATACATTTTGTTATACGTTTTATCTTTATTTTGTGGTCTTTTGTGAAAGAAGTCTTATTGCTGTCCTTCTGTACATATTGGAGTTTTGGAGTTGTAGTGTAACCTGCCATGGTAGTTATAAAATTCTCCCATTTCTCAACCGCGCTCGCTCCTGTTTTCCAATCAAAGTGTAGCTTTGCCATTTCTTGTAGGTCTCCATCTTTGGCTACCGAGTACTTTATCCTTGTGTAGTTGATGGTATGAATTAGATCATTCGTTACCAGCGATTGCTCAAATTTAGGTTTGCTGATGTTAAGTGTGATTTCCTAAGGACAGTGATCACTGTCAACTTTTTCCCCTAGTTGGAATGAGGCAATATGACGAAATAAGGATAGTGACATAAGAGTGTAATCTAATATTTTACTATATCTTGCTGTATGAAATGTACACGCTGGTGGAGTGTCTCCGATGAATCCCCCGTTTAATGCTCTGAGGTTATAGCACTCAAGATTCTCTAACACCTCCTCTCCTAGCTTTGAATATTTGGATGTTTGTGGAGGCTCTTGATACGGTATGTTCCAGGCTATGTTTTGATAGTGATTCTCGTCATTTGTTGAGGTTCCCTTCAGATTAAGATTGAAGTCCCCAGTGATCATAACGTCCGTTGTCGGAGTAACGTTTATAATTTCCTCCAGGCTTTTGCATAGTTCTTTTACAACCTTTCCTTTCCTTTTTGGATGTATGTAGACGTTGATCAGTGTAAAATGTGTGCCTTTCCTGCCTAGTTTCGAGGTGGATACATTTATTATCTTTATATCTGGATTGATTGATCCTAGTTCCTTGATCTCATAAACACTTGCAGTTGAGACATAAGTTACTAGGCCCCCTTGTAGATGGCCATATTTTGCTGTTTTCACCGCACTGTTGAAGAAGCGTAGAAATCCATGCATGTGCGGGGGCTCTAGTTGCCATGTTTCTTGCAGGGACACAATATCAAAGGAACGTAGATAGTTATCAAATTCTGAATCCGAAATTTTAGAGGCGAGACCGTTGATGTTCCATGAGCATATTCTAAATTGGTTCTGCCTGCTTGTTTTCGGGAGGTTTTTCGTTGGTCAATTTGACTGATTATTTATTGTTCTTGCGATCCATCTTAGATCAAATGATCCTAATGGTGCGCCATCTGAAGTGCGGCCCCTAACTTTGAGATCTTCCACGCTTCTTACTCCGTCCATCCCTTTGGCTCCTCTGAGTACTGTTAATCCGGACCTATTGGCGGAGTTCTGTTCTCCATCTGTTGCTGCTGGAATTAGTAGATCGGGGTATTTTGGTTTTACGTAGGGGCAATTGTTATTCCCCAATTTTTAAAGGTTGTAGTTTCTGCCAGTATGTTTTGTGCAACTAAAGGTGTAATCCATGTTGTTTTTGTTTTCGTTTTCTCAGCCTTCATTCCAACTTCTGTTATAATGTCAATACAAGCCAAGTCCTGAGTTGTCACAACTGCCAGGGATGGAATGTGAGCTAGCAGCCGTAAGATGTTGCCTCTTTTCAATATATCGTGCTTTCCTTTTGAGATGTAATCCGGGTTAAACCATACACTATTTGTTGCACCTTTTATTATTCCCATACTGCCGTTGTTTTTGTTGTCATAATTTCGTCCTTGTACAAATTCATGTCCTTGCGGTGTTCTCAATAATGCTTGGTCTAAAAGGGGTGTTACATCATCACACTCTTCCTGTCCTTCTAAGTTTGACTTTGGATTCTCATCTCCCAGGTCGTGGAATGCTGATTCAATTCCTGCACCCCTTGTATGTGTCTTAGTGTCATTTCTTTGGTTTCCTCTTGGGTCAATAGATTTTGATGTTCGTCTGCTAGATACCAGTCCATTTTTGTCTGATTCTTTAGGTTCTCCCTTCGTTGTTTTCGGTTGTATGTGCTGTGCACTTTTTCTCCTATGCTTTGTTCCATTTGTTTCAGTACAGTTCATTGCAGTGACAATGATCGATCGATTCATAGAGCTCTGCTTTACTGGCTGGTTTTGGGTTGACTCTTTGATTTTATTTTCATTCACTGTTAGCGGAGACGCTCTGTTTGTCTCTCTTTGATGCAGAACATCTACTTTTACAATTTTATTTGTTTCCTTTTTGGCCTCCCCTTCTTCATTTTTACTAGTGTCGTCTACGCAGTTGGGTTCACATTCGTCCAAATGTCACGTCGACCCGAAAAGACGCCTGAAACCCTCTTGAGCTAAGTTGATTTTTTGATTTCTACCTTTGCGTTTTTTCGCCCACCTTTGTTTTGCGTTCAGTTGCTTCTCAGCCTTGTCTACAGTTGAAGTTGCAGGCCGTCGATCTTCTGCTGCTGTTATATCTTTAGCTTTTTCATTTGGTTTTTGAAGGTCTGTGTGTCCTTTGCCTCCGGGCACATGTTTTTCATAATAATTACCGTTCCTGTGCTTTTTGTTTTATCAGTTGAATTCGCAGTACAGCTATCAAGGGAATGCTTGTCCACTTCAGCGTCTGCTTGTCTGTTACACAAATACCTGTCTATTCTTTGCAAGGGCTTTTTATTTGTGCATAGGTCATTCAACATTGATGGTAGTGTGGCCAGTTTGTCAATAATAGGACCGCATCCACATCCCACATTCTTATTTTGGGCTTGGTCCTGCTTATTTTGTAGCAGTGTATTTAGTGTGCTCAGCTTCCCATCAATGGCGACCACAAAAACAGCCAGAGTATCTAAAGGGGTCAGCTGGACATCCATCCTATCTGACTGATAGTGGAGTGCTTCTACCAATAGTTGCATTGTTTTTAGTAAGCTGGACTACGCCGTTCCCTGGCTAGCATTTTTTGGAGAGTCATCCACACAGGCCGGAATTGGCGTGTCATTTCGATCTTCGTTTATTTTCTCTCCCTCAAGTAAATCCTGTGTATATTCAGTTAGTTTGCCGTGAGTTTTGGTATTTAGCCCATTCCTGCTTATATCTTGGCTGTAAGCGGCCATGAGGCCTTTCAATTCTTCTGTCCCAAGGTATGAGGAGATCTCTATGTCTTCTATATCTTTGACTGAGTATTTTACTGTGATTGGCTCATTGATTTTCTCCCCCCCTGTTTAACTCTGATTGACGATTTGGTGTTTCTTTATTTGATGATGGGGTAGGCCGTGTCAGTTTGTATCACGTGTCTTCCTGTGCCTCACCCTTGCTAATTTGGCTAGGGTCAGTTCTCATGAGCGGCAGGTTTTTTTTTCGGACTTAGTTGGCTGTCGATCATTGGAGTATTAATTATGGCACAGTTGCCAATTCTGTTTTTGCTATATTTTGGTCTACTGTCGCCATTCATATCGTAGCTAGTTTCATGTGTATCAAGGTTTTTTTCCTTGGGCGTCCTTGGACATCTTGTTTTCCTCATTTTGCCTGTGTACTTGGACTGACTCTGTATTACCGTTTAGTTTTCTACCAGTAGTTTCGCCGCTCATTCGTATTTTTCTGTTTTGAGGTGTTGATGTTATTTGTAAAGGGCTAGTAGCTACTATGCTTGCATTTCTGTTTGTGTCTGGATTTTTCCTTTCGTAAATTGGTTTCAGGTCTTCGAAAGCTTGTGATGATTGATTTAGTTGTGATGATTGATTTAATTGTAAGGGCTGAAGAGGTGATTGAAGACCGGGGACATATCTTGTGTTTGAGAGTAGAGCATCCCCTGCATTTTTTTAAAAGCAGAATTTTGTAAAAAAATTTGTTTGGTAAGAAAACTGCCTTTTTGTTATTTTATTACTTTTCTCCAATATATGTGTTTGCTTATTCTTTCCTGTCCCGGAGATGTTTCCAACTGCTGATATTTCTATGAGAGAACAGTTATTCTGGGTTGTAAGACCAATTTCTGATGATGGATCGTTTCCTCTTCCAGCATCATGGTCTTTCATTTCCGTTTTTTGTCTTTCTTTTAAGTGTTGTATTGCCCCGGATGCGACCTGCCCTCATACTGCCCTATGCTTGTTTTTAGCTGTATTGACTCGTGTTTTTATTTTTTATCCCACGCTACTTGCCGTGTTAATTTTGCTTAAGATTTTAAAACAAGATCAATATCCAATATCCTCTCAGATTCGCCAATCGCGACTCCCCACGACCCCCAATCCACTGTTTTCGCCTTCCTGTGGCTTGTTTTAGATGTTTTAGTTATTTTTCACCGTTATTTTTAGTTGTTTTTAAAATTGCTCCACCCGCCCCACTGGGCCCACCAGACTCCTGTGTGTAAATGACCAGTATAGTGAGGCCCGGCAGTAGCTTAATGACTTGGTGGCTCTATAGCTCCAATTAGCCCCACACAAAATCCAAAGTGACCAGTGTAGTGAGGCCCGGCAGTAGCTTAATGACTTGGTGGCTCTATAGCTCCATTTAGCCCCACACAAAGTCACAAAGTCCCACACAAAGTCACAAGGCCACTTGATGACCTGTTCGCTCCTTGTAGCTCCTGGTAGCCCCACGAAAAGCAAAGCAAAGTGAAGTCACATGCAGAGCTGAGAAATATTCCCGCACCTCACCTCACTTCATCCCGCCCAGCTGCTGCAGCTCCTATTGCTGGTGCTCCATTGCTCCTTTGCCCTTTTTGCTTCTTTTTTCTTTTGGCCCCTTTGCCCCTTTCCAGAGAACGCGCTCCCCCTTCTCCTCACCTCCTCACCTCCACTTCCTCTGCGCCGTCACCACTAGCTTCCCCCACCGTGGCCGGCGTCCTGCCTCCTGGCCTGTCGGCTCAGCTCAGCTCTGCTCGACCCCCAAGAGCATGGGGAGAGCAGTGGCTACGCCAAACCCACCGGCCACCAACCTCAACCAAGTGAAACAACGATGCAGTGATGAGGTGGGGGGGGGGGGGCGGTCAGCCAAGCAGCAGCCGTCAGGAAAGGCAGCCGTCAGCGCGTCAGGTAGTAGCAGCGGTTCCAGCAATGAGTGATCCGGGGGGAGGGCCTGAGGGGATTCTGAGGGACCGATGAAGGACCGATAACCTTATTGTCTGCTAGCCGGCAAGCTCATACTCAGATCAGCGCGGCTCGGCTCGGCTTTCTAGCGCGCCCTTCCAGCCCTTACAGCGCGTCCTTTCAGCGTCCTTTCAGCGTTCGCTGCTCGTTCGCAGCTCGTCTCGTAGCTCCTCCCACGGAACACAGTACAAGAGAAAACTTGTGCGAGAAGGGAGTGGATTGAGGAGGGGTATTGATTGATTCTTCGCTGCTTCATTATCTGCGGGATATGTATTCAAATGCAACTGCCTGAGTGAGGTATGGTTTGGGGGGCCAATTATCTGACCCATTAAGGGTAGAGCGGGGAGTAAGACAGGGCTGCGTCCTGGCACCTTTTCCTTTCACTTTATATACTAATAGCCTGGAATTAGCCTTGTTGGAAGGGTGCCAGGACCTACCCCTGGTTCAGAAGCATCCAATCCCCACTCTCCTGTATGCGGACAACGCAGTGATTATCGCCCGCACGCTCCTCGAACTTCAACGCTCTCTAAACCGGTATAATGCATTTATGTCGAACTTAGACTTAAAAATCAATATCAAAAAACTTTTATTATGACATCAGGTCACAGATTAAGAAAAGGAAATTACATCTACATAAACAACTCCAGGGTAGAACATACACCCACGTATCCTTACTTAGGAGTAGTAATAGTTCAAAAGGGCACTTGGAGTAGAGCAATTGAAGTTAGAAAAATGTTGTTCCTAAAAGCCACAATGGCATTAGTAGCTTTCACGCAGAGACTGGGAAAACGCCCCCCGTAAGAGATGTTACACATTTACCAGGCTAAATGCGTTTCCACAGCCATTTATCGGGCAGGGGTGTGGGGGTATATACAGGTAGAAGCCATCCAAAAGGTGGAAAATAGCTTTTTAAGATTCTTACTTGCAGTCCCCCAAAGTACGTCCACATTCAGTTGCCATTCAGAATTGGGTGTGCCATATATTTCTGACACCATAAGGACGCAGCCTATTCTCTTATGGCATCGTCTCTGGACGTCGAATAAGTTATCTTTTACACAATCGGTTGTGACAGAGTGCGTCACTCTTGAAAATGTAAACAAGATCAAGTGGCTACAATACGTTAGGAGGTTTCTATCCGACCTCGGGCTTGAGAAATACTATCACTCCCCGATAGAAATGGCTACGATAACCAGGAAGACGTTAAAAAAACATTGTTTAACACACCTAGCAGGCCTTCACTTGCTGACCGAAGCACATAAAACTTCCATGCAGCACTCTCTGCTAACCCAAACATCCCTTACAATCGAGCCAGCCATACCTAACTTGGAAACTGTCTAGCTTTGACAGATTTTTATTGACCCGATTTAGATTTAACACCTTCCATCGGTTAGTTACTTTCCCAAATGTCAATGATTGGTCTCACAACCTAAGTTTCTGTTCCTGTGATGGTTCATCTCCTCAGTCACTCTCACATACAATTCTCTTTTGTAAATTTTACATTGAGCCAAGAAAGAGATGGCTCGTACCTATCTTAAAAATGTTGGGTTTACGCAAATGTCGACCCGCAATCTTGGTTCTTCAATTTCTGGAATCCGATCTTTTTGCTATAAACATAGCTAAGTTCCTTAAATTCTGTATTCGACATAGAAATAACTTGTAATTCTGTCATTCAATGAACTTTTAATTTCTGTTAACTGTTCTTTTAACTGAAAAAACCTTGAATGTAAATTTTTAACCTGTAACACGAATTACCGTGCTGATTTTAACAAATAATTAATTAATTTTCTTTGTAAAAATGCAACGTTCTTTTTTAGATGTTTATACTTTTATGGTTTTCCTTTGCTTGAAACCGAATAAAGTAAACAATCAATAAAACACTTTATGATAGAATGTCTGGTGGTACAAGCCCCCACCAGCAGGGTTAACACCATTTATTTAGCTATGACTCTCCCCCTCTCCCCTACAGCCCCCCGTGGGACAGAGAGCCATAATGAATTGAGGCATTCAGGAAACAAATATTTTAATCTGCCAGCCTGACCCTGCAGTTGGTCATTCCAGCTGTCTGTTTGGCGATACTCTGATGTGGTCAAATGCATTATTCGTTCCGGACTGGACACTACAGACTGGAGGGATTTCCATGGTCTTTTCTGGAGACATGCAGCCATCACTTAAGAATATGTCTTAAGACAGAGCTCACCTTTTTGATGAGAAGGCCGATTAAGCCCTTGAATACTTTAAAGAGAGCCGGATTATGACACATTGCTCAAGCCTTTCCACTCATGCTAGGCAATTACCTCAGAAGCTTTGATCCTTTCAGGGATGCTCCAAAAGGCTGGCTTAATGGTAGCACCAAGGCCCTCTGCCCCCATAATATGTTCCTAAGTCCTTTCTGGATCAAGCAGACAACGTTTAGGCCACTTGAGGGCAAAGTACTTCCCAGTCATGTGTGCCTCTGGCACCAGCCTCTAAACCGCATTAGTTTGCCCTACTTTCATGCACTTGTCTAGCAGTCCCACAGCTACTACTTGTGGTTCACAGTAGTCCAGGAGCATTTCCAATTTGCTGTGCTCCCCTTCAGCCTCATATGTGCCCCACAGGTGTTTGCAAAAGTGAAGGCATTGGATGAAACATACCGTCAGAGGTTGGAGATCCCACTTTTCTCTTACCTTTATGATTTGCAGTTGAATGTGGGTTTGTCAGAGTCAGTTGTACACTGTCTCCAGATTGTGGTGAACCTCTGGACAGGGTTTTCTATCAATATAACACCTGACTCATTCGCAGAGGCTCCCTTTAATTGCAGAAATCCTAGATACAGTGCGGCTTTGGGTTTTCCCTCAATCATAATGGGTCAAAGACAATCGGGCTATAAAGCCTGTGTTGCAGCCTCTTTCCTGGGTCTTAGTGAGAGTAGCTCTGAGACTTCTTGGCCTCCTGCAGCCTAATCATCGACTATGCTAGGTGGCATATGCGGGTTCTGAAATTTAATCTGAAGTCTCAGTGGGCACAACACCAGTGTAATCTGTCGGATTCCATCCAGGGTACGGAGGAACAGTGGGGACTGTTTGACAGCTTCACTGCAGTTAGAATATTGGAAGACCCTTCTCCCTGCTCTTGCCAGAGGATCTCTCCAGCCCAGCATTGCAGGGCTCAGCAGGTCATCTGGGACAAGTGGAGGGTAGAGATCTTTGGTCTCTTGTGGGGACCCAACATCAAATTACTGGTAGTGCGGGTCAGTCACCTTGTGCTGAAATCCGACCTACTGCCCATCAAGACTGGTTCAGAATCTCTTGAACAACTCCACAACTGGCTTTTTGCAGTACCTTTTTGGAACTACAGAAAGAAGGGCAGGTGGAGGCTTCGTTTCTGTGCCAAGAGGCTCTGTGTCTCTAGAGCTAGCCGGAGCATGAAGGCATTTCCCTTGTCATGAACCACTTGGCCAGGGCAGGCAAACTCAGTCGGTAGTGCATGGTGGATTACGAATAGCAGAATCATAGGGTTTTTCCCGAATTACCCTCCACTACTTAGGCTAAGGACATCACATTATATAACATGATAGCATGGAGGAATGAAGATCTCAATATTACCTATTCACCGGAAGACTCTGAGGGCTTGTATTTGATTTTCATCAAGTTTAGGATTTAATCAGATGTCCGTGGCAGTGCCCCTCTTAGTTTAAGAAGGTCCGGTGAGTCAGATACCATAAAGGTATGCCAAACTGTATATGTACTCATTTTGTGATAATTCTTTATTTGCAATTTCTTACATTAAAAAGGTAATCTTGATTTTGTTGTGCTTAAGAGCTCAGCCAGTGGGACTCAGATTCATGGTGTGAGGACAGCTTTTAGCTAGGGGGTCACTCCCCAGAGACATTACGCCTGTGAGAGGCAAAGTGAGTGCATTTTTTAATACCTGGTGATTTATACTTGATCCCGAAGGCAACACCTTTCTTTGGGTGCTTATTATAGTTATGTGTACCACACTGTTTTGGCTAAATAGGTGGCTGTCTCTTTGTGCTCTGTTAGGGTTGGGCTTCTATTCACATCCATCCTCCAGGGGGACACTGAGTGTTCTTTTGCACTCTTTGTGCACTTTTTGCATGTCCGGGTGACCAGCACATCCTGCGACACACATAGGCAATTGTTTTTATTTTTTTATTTTTGGTTTTGAAATACTTTAGGTTGCTTCCTTTTCCCTTGTCCTGATGAGGCCTAGAAGGAATTGGGGCTGAAACACGGGGCGGACGAGGCTATGCCGGTGAACCACACCTCCGGATAGCCGATAGGTGACCACACCCCCCAATGGAAATGGCGACGGTTTGCTGCTGATCTGGCGTGCTGTGATAGCAGTGTGTGCAGGCGCTGCAGATATTGCGAAAAACAATGGGAAAAGCCGCGGAGAAGAGCCCAGGCTGCCGCTGCTGAGTGGGAGTCCGGCATTTGCCTGCTTTGTATTCTATTTTATAAACGAAGGGAAGGTGGAGCAGAGGAGTGATTTTTTTCATCAAGATCAGAGCTCTGGGTGCTTTGAAATGCTCGGAACACTCTGAAATGATCTGACGAGTCGAGTGAAAAGTGAGAGGTCAGGAGGTCAGGAGGGGCAGGAGAGGGGGTGTGCTGCGAGGAGAGGAGAGGCAGAGGCAGTCCGAGTTAAGGACTTGAATCTAAACAAGGAATAAGGAATAAGGAATTTAACTAAGGAAGCTTCAATAAGGACATTGTGCACTGTCTTTTTGTAGACAAGAAAGAAAGCTCGGATTGGAGCAGCAATTATTATTTTTTTTCTCTTTTCTTCTTTTTTCCTTCTTGCTTTGTTCACTCCTTGTTAGAGATAGAGGTCAATATGGGGAGGCATAATAGATTAAACCAGCCAGCCACTGGACTAAAAGCAAAAACCCGCTTGGCTCTGGCACAGAAAAAGAATGCGTCTGTGGGAGGAGGCAAGATAGGATTGCTGGGGAATCATCAGGGACTGAATTCTAGCTTTGAGAGCTCTGAAGAAGAATCAGTGCCAGAACCTACGGCAGAGTCCTCTGGCGCACTCCAGGGAGCCAGTACCTCCCCAGCAGTATCTCTGTCTGGTTCACCTAGCCAGGCAGGGACACCTGAGAGTGCCAAATTTGAGAAAAAGCCGAAAAAAGTATGAAGAAGTTTCCTCTTTTTGAGAAAAAATTAGCACCATCTACCCCGACCCAGCTTAATACATCCCAGAATGTGGCTTCAGATCTCGCCCCCCCTGGGCAGCTACCACTGGATTTAAGCGCTTCATTATCACCGGTTAATCTCATGGAGATCCCAGCTCTCTCTACCACCCAAAAACTGCGAGCCTCTCTCCCAACCTCTCTGTCTCCTGAATTGGAATCTAATGAGTTAAACTTGGTCCTGCCTTCTGGTTCAGACTCTTCTGGCTCAGACTCTGTGCAACAGCAATCTGCTCGGTCATTAGCCAGACAAATAACATAGACCAAGATCAGGATTCTAATGGGAGCGGTCCGACACCTCCTATGGGGCACAGGGCCAGGAAAATCAGCAGGTGACACTCCCAGAGCCGGAGCTAGTATCTCTTAAAGCCCTAATGGAAGATTCAGCTGTCGTTGCTGCTACTAAACAGATGGAAGTCAAAACACTACTTAACCTTATTTTGGAAGAGATTAGGGACATGAAGAGATCACAGGAGAACGAAATTGCCTCTCTTCATTCTGGATTAGATAAAATAGAAGAGGCAGTTGCATGTTTTCCCAGAAAAATTCAGGAAGCGGAGACAAGGATTTCCCAGTTGGAGGACCAGATGTCTGGACTGCTCATTAAAGTGCGTGATGCAGCAAAGGATAAAGTTTCATTAGAAAACAAGCTCGAGGAGTTGGAAAACCACTCAGGTCGTTCAAATTTACGTATAGTGGGTGTTCCTGAGAGAATCGAGGGGGCTCAAGCGCCACAATGGGTGGAGTCCTTTATCAAGGAAAAAGTCCTCCCGGAGTTTAGTGGAGATTTGACAATTACCAGAGCCCATAGAGTCCCTTTTCACCCTTCAAGTTCAAGTGGCTCACGCACAATCTTAGTCAATTTCTCAGACTATCGGATCAAGGAGAAGATCCTCGCCAAGGCCATACAGCAAAAACAGTTCCCAGTGAACGAGACTTCTAACTGTAGATTCTTTCCAGACATGTCCGCAGCTGCAGCCCGGAGGCGAAAGGAATTCGTCAAACTACTTTTTTTGTTTAAGGCACAAGGGGCACAGGCATCGATTGCCCAACAGTCAAAACTACGTGTCCTTGTGAAGGGGAAGTTCCATATGTTTACTAACATAGAGGATGCACAGGAGCTTCTCAAGGAGATGAAAGGGCCTCAATAAGTTGGCGACGGTTGTGGGGTCAACGACTGGCTCCCGTCAAATGGTTTGGTGGAGGGTCTTTTTTTTCTCCAGAATTCTAGTTGGAGATGAAAATGCATATATGATTTAACGGTCTAGCCAGATGGTTTATAATATATTTACCATGGGGGGGAGGGTCAACCTGGGTGCAGATCCATGGCACCCCTCAAAGCAATTGGGGAGGGCAAGAGGTGGAGTGTGTGGGAAATTTGGGGGTCCGCTTCTAGGGGGAGGAGGTCGGGGAGGACAGGGGTAGGGTTAAGGGGGTAAAAAAAATTAGCAGTAAAAAGAGCAGTAACAGAGGCATTGAACTAAAAGAATGTGAGAATTGGTGTAGAGAGATATTTGAAAAACTTAGATAAAAATGAATAATAAGTGTCATATCTTATCTATCAATGTTAATGGTATGCTGAATAAGTCCAAATACAGCGCTCTAATAAGGTGGTTGGCTTTCTGTTCACCACAGGTTTTATTTTTTCAAGAAACCCATCTGAAATCAAATTGTCCAAAACTATATCTTCCCAGGTTTTTCTCCCATGCTTTCTTTGCCTCGGCAGGGTTAGCTAAAAGAGGAGTTGCCATATATTTCTGTCGTAGTCTTCCATGGGAGTTTGGACAAGTCAATAGAGACCCAATGGGGCGATGGATTTGGGTAGAGGCCAAGCTAAATGGGATGTGTTTAAATTTTGTTAACTATTATGGCCCGATAAGTGACGATACCATGCCCCTAATGAGGATTACTGAGCTACTTAGAGGGATCCCGGGAAAATTAGTATTGGGTGGGGACTTTAATTTTATACAGGATTTAAAAAAGGATACCTCTAATAAAAACAAAAAAGAGTTGAAACCACAAACTAGGAAAGTTTTGGAAGCCCTAATGCAGGAACATAAGTTAGTGGACCAATGGAGAAATGGTAATCCGTTAGCGGCAGAATTTACGTGCCATTCTAACCAATTCCATACGGCCTCGAGGATTGATTTCTTTCTTAATTCACGATCATTGTTGGTGTCAGATACTTCTATAAGGATAAACCCCTTCTCAGATCACTCTTTCATATCACTTGAGTGTGTGATTGAAGGGGGAGGAGAGGCCTATTCCAGGTGGCAGATGGATCGTCTACTCCTCCAAGACAATAACTGGGTGACCCTAACAAAAGATTGGATATTAGAGTTTTTTAACCTAAATGAAGGCACTGCAGAAATCTTCTCAGTCTGGGGCGGGTTTAAAGCAGCTATCCGAGGTCAGATGATCGCACGCACAGCCGCTCAGAGGAAAGAAAGGCGGGACAAGGGCAACAACCTCCACCAGAATGTGGCTAATGCTATGAATAATAGTAATTTGGGAAGGGAGGCTGCGACATTACAATTGGCAAGGGCGAAGGCTGCCTTAAAAGAATTTTTTGTAATTGAAGAAATAAATAGCTCTAGAACGTACCAACAGAGAGTTTACGAGGAGAGCCAAATGGTGGGAAAGATGCTAGCAGGGCAAACTAAAACCAAACAGGAGAAAGCCACTATAATTGAGCTCATCGATCCTATAACGCCAAATATTGTTAGAGAAAAAAATGACATAGCTTGGGTATTTATGGACCATTATTCTAAGTTATACTCTACAACGTACGCGGTTGGGCCTGATTGTATCTATAAGTATTTTGAGGAAGTAAATCTCCCCATTTTACCTGGTCCATCATCAGTACAATTAAAGAGCAAAATTTTAGCTTCGGAAGTTTCAGAGATAGTGAGATTAATTGCTGGGGCAAAAGCGTGTGGCTCAGATGGGCTCCCAATTGAATTTTACAAAACTTTTGTTAAAGAACTGACCCCTTTTCTGGTTAAGTTATTTAATTTTGTTCGATTGGGAGGTGCGGTTCCTTCGAGTTTTAAAGAGTCCATTATTGTTAGTTTTGTTAAAAAGGGAAAAAACGAGAAGGGTGTCAATTCATATAGACCGATCAGTCTTCTTAATGCCGATTTTAAGATTCTTATGAAAATATGGGCACAGCGGTTTACACCAATTGCTCAGGCGTTAATTCATTCTAACCAGTCAGGTTTCGTTTCAGGAAGGTCCATGTCAACAAACACCGGGTTTTTAATTCAGGCGTTAGATTTTGTTTCGGTTAATAAAATTCCAACTTTAATTTCAATGGTTGATGCAGAAAAAGCTTTCGACCTGGTGAATTGGGAGGCACTCTTTATTGGTTTGTTAAAATTTCGGTTTCCAGAAATGATAATAAGCATGTTAAAAAACATATATCAGAATGCGCAGGGAAAAGTGGTAGTTAACGCCAACTCGATAGGAGTGATTAATATCAACCATGGCACCAGGCAAGGTCCCCTATCTTGTTTACCTTTTTTATTGAGCCTTTGGCAATAAGAATACGCAGCAACCCAAATATCAAGCCACCTATAGAAGGAATGTCAAAAGTTAAATTATTCGCAGATGATATTATTTTATACCTTCATCCCGATAAATTTAATTTTGATAGTGCTCTCCAAGAGTTTAATCAGTTTGAACAACTTGGTGGTTACAAGATCAACAAGAATAAAACCGAGGTGCTAGTACTGAATTCGGACTGCAATTTGTTAACATCCAATTTAAGATCGCAAGCACTGAATAACGAACCGATCAGATACCTAGGCATTTATGTCTCCAACCAATTCGATCAACTATATAGCTTGAATTATCTAGCAACTCGGAATAAAATTAGAACTCTATTGGAAAGATGGACTTTACTGTCCTTAACTTTGATTGGCAGGGTCGAACTTATTAAAATGTCGATCCTTCCTTTGTTGGTTTTTCTTTTTTTAAGTGTTCCACTAAAAATCAATTCGCTCTATTTTAGGGAAATTGACTCAATGATCAGGGATTTTGTTTGGAATAAGAAAGTTGCAAGGGTGAAATTAAGCACACAAGATTAAGAGAGATTCCCCTATGGCCTTATATTTTCATGTTCGACATAGTTCAAACTATAATTCATATTGACAAAATCCCATTGGACACCACAGATAGCGAAAAAATTGTTTTTTCATTGATTTCTTTTATTCTTTCACTTTTTTACACATAGGTTACTTTCATTTTTTTCCTTTTTTTGTTGAATATTTTCATCATATAAACATCTAATAAATACTGTACATAATTCAAATATCAAAAAAGACACAAACAATACTTTGGAAAAAGCCCTGTTATCCACACATACAATGACAATCACTCACTATTCATACTTGATAACATAACCCACTCAACATACAATCCAATCATACATATTCTGTGTTTGAGGTAGTCCAGATGATTTAAATGACTAAATACGCCAGGTCTACGCGTTTCGGTGGATTATCACCACCTTCCTCAGGACCAACAGATTTTCTCCCTTTGATTCTTGTGGGGACAGGGTATCTGTAATCATAAATATAAATACATCTATCTGTGGCCATTTTTTGGGATTTACAAACGCTTAATAGTACATTTGTCCATAATTATCTATGGTTGTCCAGAGTGCATCATATGCCCACCAAGGAACCCAGCTAGAAGGAAGGCACTGAACATTGATTTAATTTGCATGATCATATTGAAAAATTAATTGAGATTTACTCCAGATCATTTACACAAAATAGCAAATTTAAAAATGATTTTTAGCTTACATCAATTATCGAAGAACCTAGTGAGAGATTAAGCAATACATGAAATTAATATAACATGAGCGTTTACCTATATCATCTGGGAATAGATATTAGTCAGGGATACAGGTGTTGTTTGAAGACATCAATTAGGTCAGAAGATAATTTATGTCCTAAAAAAAATATGATATATGGTCTCAATGAATTGAGTGTTACATTATAAATACACAGGGCCTCTTTACCAATCATTTTGACCTGAATGAGTTACCTTATATCAAAACGTCAAAGGCATCGCTTTCCAAGTACAAGCTCTACTTAGAAGTCTGTTTCTTTTTTCTTTTATTTTAAGGATGTATGGATGAGAACTTTTTCACCTAAAACGACATGCAGGCGTATGCTTGGAGTAAATAGTCCGACATTCAAGACCCTTTATGTACTATCATGATACTTTGTCATTCATACTAATCTCATCAGAAGGTCATAAGAGTGTCATGGGGAGGTCATGAAGGCATTGTCGTATTTATGGATTAACGTCCTTTATCCTCACCGTAAGTCTGTAACATTTAGATATAATGGTCAGGCTCCTGAGAAATTGTTTTTTAGATGAATGTATTACAAATACGGACTAGATATACGAACCTTTCTCAATAGGGTCGAATTCCCTCTATTTTTTTCTTCTCTCTCTTCTTTTACGTCCTAATCCTCTGGTTATTCAACTAAGAAATAAGATAATGCGATAGCATTTAAAATGCATGTATGGAAGGTCTAAGAAAAACATTACCTTGAATATAATATCTCTACATTGAGACGGAGTTGGTACTGATCCCTTATCTTTCTTCCCAACTTCGACGAACTCATGATATCATTACGTCTAATTGGGAGCCTGTTTCTCTGTTAGTTGAGAGTGACCCATACGATGATTTTTATATGTAAGGCCGAGTCTGCAACTCATGGGGTCTCACACTCTAATATCTGTCACGTAGTCACTCTGGTAAACATCCCATTTAACTATAATTATGTAATGCCAAGATTCTAACCCGAGGGGCTTAGGGGGAGTACTTACTTTAAAATCCTTTAGGTCGTCCTATCGCGAGTCATCATGCTCCGAAACGTACCGCAACACCCTCAGACTTGGCATTGTGGAGTCGTTGCTTTTAAAGGTCCCCGATTGACGCGAGTGATACTCGTGACCCGGAAGGATCCTTCGGGTCATGTGTCAGATCGGGTCCGTGTATTGCTCTGCCTGTAGTAAAGTGCAGAATAAACTTGCCTAGTTCGTCCAAATATTTTACAAACTCGTTGAATACTGTTTAAGATCCGAATCTCACATTGATTTATCTCGGGTCATCGTGTAACCCGGAATTGAAATTGCAGCACGCAAATGATGTGTCTTCTTCCGCGTTCTTAAGCGCCATTTATAAAGGGAGTTTTGACTCGACTTTCTTAGTAATTGCAGAGCAGGTTCTAGTTTATCGTATTTTAACTATTCTCTCAATATCTGCGGAGGTTCCAATCTTGATACATTCCATTGTATGGGTCACATTGACTATTCATGAAAAAGAAGAAGCACGTATTTTATCTTTTTCCAGTAGCTCAGTTCCACGTGATGTCAGTCTTAGAGCTATTTCTACAGGTAGAAAAACAGTTTAATTATAAGTTGTATATCTCCGAATATGTGACTGTTACATAGAAACTATTAATATATACGGTAGGATACATAAGAGTGCAATATGTTGACTACTATTCCACACGATGTCAACCTCAGGACTATTTCTACACGTGACAGACAATTTAGTATTTTGTTGAATGCTATTACACAAGATGTCAACCTCAGGACTAATACTACACGTGACTAACAATGTAGTATTAGCTTTAAATCTCCAGAAATGTAACTATTAGATGGAATCTGTTGTCATATACAGCTAAGTTACATGTGGGTGTTGAGTATTAATGCGGGAATCTTACTGATGATGTAAAACCAGGTGGGTATTAGTCACAAGGTAATAAACAAAGGTACTTAGTTGCCACTTAGGTTGTTTTAGTGACGAACCAAGCTATATTCTCATGTAATCCTTTGCGTACACTGTCAAATTGAAAGATCCAAAAGCATTCCCTTTTTCTCCGTGTATCTGCCATCATTTGTCCCAGTTTCTGGTGTACTTCTTCTACTATGCACCACCTCAGGTCGTTCTCTTTGTGATTTTTCTCTATGCAGTGTTGGACCATCAGTGCTGTTGTTTTTCTTGTTCTTATAGCAGACTTATGTTCACTAAATCTTATCCTAAATTCACGACCTGTTTCACCAATGTAGGCAAACCCACAAGGACATAGGATCAGGTAAATAATGTTGCTACTTCTGCAATTGGTAAGAGATTTTAAAGTCACATTTATATTATTGTAACTAATCGTTTCTGTAGTAAGTACAGCGTCACAGGCGTGACAGGCCCCACATCTGTGGTTGCCCACAACAGGTCCAAGACCTGTAATGGAAGTTTGAATTCCATGAATTTTCGGATGATTCCTGGTATGGACTAGACGGTCTCTCAAGTTTCTATTGCGTCTATATGCTATTAATGGTTTTGAAAATTCTGTACCATCTTCTTCTGTATTAAGAATCCTCCAATTCTTATTTATGACATTCTTGATTTTATAATTGAGAAATGAGTGGTTGATTATACATGTGATCCTATCTGAGGGTCTGCGTGTTGTTCCTCTCAATAAGGCCTCTCGGTCAAAATATTTCGCTCTTTTATAAGCTTGTCTGATCAGTCTATGGAGGTAATATTTTGACCGAGATGCCCTATTGAGAGGAACAACACGCAGACCCTCAGATAGGATCACATGTATAATCAACCACTCATTTCTCAATTATAAAATCAAGAATGTCATAAATAAGAATTGGAGGATTCTTAATACATAAGAAGATGGTACAGAATTTTCAAAACCATTAATAGCATATAGACGCAATAGAAACTTGAGAGACCGTCTAGTCCATACCAGGAATCATCCGAAAATTCATGGAATTCAAACTTCCATTACAGGTCTTGGACCTGTTGTGGGCAACCACAGATGTGGGGCCTGTCACGCCTGTGACGCTGCACTTACTACAGAAACGATTAGTTACAATAATATAAATGTGACATTAAAATCTCTTACCAATTGCAGAAGTAGCAACATTATTTACCTGATCCTATGTCCTTGTGAGTTTGCTTACATTGGTGAAACAGGTCGTGAATTTAGGATAAGCTTTAGTGAACATAAGTCTGCTATAAGAACAAGAAAAACAACAGCACCGATGGTCCAACACTGCATAGAGAAAAATCACAAAGAGAACGACCTGAGGTGGTGCATAGTAGAAAAAGTACACCAGAAACTGGGACAAATGATGGCAGATACACGGAGAAAAAGGGAATGCTTTTGGATCTTTCAATTTGACAGTGTATGCAAAGGATTAAATGAGAATATAGCTTGGTTCGTCACTGAAAAAACCTAAGTGGCAACTAAGTACCTTTGTTTGTTACCTTGTGACTAATACCCACCTGGTTTTACATCATCAGTAAGATTCCCGCATTAATACTCAACACCCACATGTAACTTAGCTGTATATGACAACAGATTCCATCTAATAGTTACATTTTTGGAGATTTAAAGCTAATACTACATTGTTCGTCACGTGTAGTATTAGTCCTGAGGTTGACATCTTGTGTAATAGCATTCAACACAATACTAAATTGTCTGTCACGTGTAGAAATAGTCCTGAGGTTGACATCGTGTGGAATAGTAGTCAACATATTGCACTCTTATGTATCCTACCGGTATATAATAATAGTTTCTATGTAACAGTCACATATTCGGAGATATACAACTTATAATTAAACTGTTTTTCTACCTGTAGAAATAGCTCTAAGACTGACATCACGTGGAACTGAGCTACTGGAAAAAGATAAAATATGTGCTTCTTCTTTTTCATGAATAGTCAATGTGACCCATACAATGGAATGTATCAAGATTGGAACCTCCGCAGATATTGAGAGAATAGTTAAAATACGATAAACTAGAACCTACTCTGCAATTACTAAGAAAGTCGAGTCAAAACTCCCTTTATAAATGGCGCTTAAGAACGCGGAAGAAGACACATCATTTGCGTGCTGCAATTTCAATTCCGGGTTACATGATGACCCGAGATAAATTAATGTGAGATTCGGATCTTAAACAGTATTCAAAGAGTTTGTAAAATATTTGGACGAACTAGGCAAGTTTATTCTGCACTTTACTACAGGCAGAGCAATACACGGACCCGATCTGACATATGACCCGAAGGATCCTTCCGGGTCACGAGTATCACTCGCGTCAATCGGGGACCTTTAAAAGCAACGACTCCACAATGCCAAGTCTGAGGGTGTTGCGGTACGTTTCGGAGCATGACGACTCTCGATAGGACGACCTAAAGGATTTGAAAGTAAGTACTCCCCCTAAGCCCCTCGGGTTAGAATCTTGGCATTACATAATTATAGTTAAATGGGATGTTTAAGCCCCTCGGGTTAGAATCTTGGCATCAAATAATTATAGTTAAATGGGATGTTTACCAGAGTGACTACGTGACAGATATTAGAGTGTGAGACCCCATGAGTTGCAGACTCGGCCTTACATATAAAAATCATCGTATGGGTCACTCTCAACTAACAGAGAAACAGGCTCCCAATTAGACGTAATGATATCATGAGTTAGTCGAAGTTGGGAAGAAAGATAAGGGATCAGTACCAACTCCGTCTCAATGTAGAGATATTATATTCAAGGTAATGTTTTTCTTAGACCTTCCATACATGCATTTTAAATGCTATCGCATTATCTTATTTCTTAGTTGAATAACCAGAGGATTAGGACATAAAAGAAGACAGAGAAGAAAAAAATAGAGGGAATTCAGCCCTATTGAGAAAGGTTCGTATATCTAGTCCGTATTTGTAATACATTCATCTAAAAAACTATTTCTCAGGAGCCTGACCATTATATCTAAATGTTACAGACTTACGGTGAGGATAAAGGACGTTAATCCATAAATACGACAACGCCTTCATGACCTCCCCATGACACTCTTATGACCTTCTGATGAGGTTAGTATGAATGACAAAGTATCATGATAGTACATAAAGGGTCTTGAATGTCGGACTATTTACTCCAAGCATACGCCTGCATGTCGTTTTAGGTGACAAAGTTCTCGTCCATACATCCTTAAAATAAAAGAAAAAAGAAACAGACTTCTAAGTAGAGCTTATACTTGGAAAGCGATGCCTTTGACGTTTTGATATAAGGTAACTCATTCAGGTCAAAATGATTGGTAAAGAGACCCTGTGTATTCATAATGTAACACTCAATTCATTGAGACCATATATCATATGTTTTTTTAGGACATAAATTATCTTCTGACCTAATTGATGTCTTCAAACAACACCTGTATCCCTGACTAATATCTATTCCCAGATGATATAGGTAAACGCTCATGTTATATTAATCTCATGTATTGCTTAATCTCTCACTAGGTTCTTCGATAATTGATGTAAGCTAAAAATCATTTTTAAATTCGCTATTTTGTGTAAATGATCTGGAGTAAATCTCAATTAATTTTTCAATATGATCATGCAAATTAAATCAATGTTCAGTGCCTTCCTTCTAGCTGGGTTCCTTGGTGGGCATATGATGCACTCTGGACAACCATAGATAATTATGGACAAATGTACTATTACGCGTTTGTAAATCCCAAAAAATGGCCACAGATAGATTTATTTATATTTATGATTACAGATACCCTGTCCCCACAAGAATCAAAGGGAGAAAATCTGTTGGTCCTGAGGAAGGTGGTGATAATCCACCGAAACGCGTAGACCTGGTGTATTTAGTCATTTAAATCATCTGGACTACCTCAAACACAGAATATGTATGATTGGATTGTATGTTGAGTGGGTTATGTTATCAGGTATGAATAGTGAGTGATTGTCATTGTATGTGTGGATAACAGGGCTTTTTCCAAAGTATTGTTTGTGTCTTTTTTGATATTTGAATTATGTACAGTATTTATTAGATGTTTATATGATGAAAATATTCAACAAAAAAGGAAAAAAATGAAAGTAACCTATGTGTAAAAAAGTGAAAGAATAAAAGAGATCAATGAAAAAACAATTTTTTCGCTATCTGTGGTGTCCAGTGGGATTTTGTCAATATGAATTATAGTTTGAACTATGTCGAACATGAAAATATAAGGCCATAGGGGAATCTCTCTTAATCTTGTTTACACTTTCCTCTCTTTTCCTTGGCCCAAAGAAAGTCTTAGAGGGGGTCCCATCTTTTTGCTGTTGAAATTAAGCACACTACAGCTGGGAACTACACAAGGGGGCCTAGCGTTACCAAATATACGAACATACTACACGGCCGCAATATTGGATCTTGCAGCTCGCTTATTGGCACCTAGTAGACAGCTTGACATGTTTTTTTCTGAAAAAATGGTCCATGAGGCAGGCTCGCAAGTTCCGATATTTTTAAAAACAGCAAAGTTACCAAAGAAGACCAGATATAAGACCATTAGAGATATAACAAAAAGATTACAGTCCTTTCTTAATCAGGAAGTGGGGGGTGGTTTGCGCTATTTGAGAATAGAGGAGTGCAAGACCCTCTGTCTTCAAATCCACTCAAGTAAAATTCAAAAATGGATGGAGACAGGCTTTGGGGATTTGGGGTCCTTCTTTGTTTCAGGGAGGCTCATTACTTGGCAGGAGGTTCTGGCCAGGTCCGATAATAAACTAAAAATTGGGTTTTTGGATTTTTTTCAAATCATAAATTTTATACATAAATATAATGTGCCGGCAGGGGAAATGCCACTGGCTATTGCCCTATACAAAGTAAAATTAACAGGATTAGGGAATTGGTATAAATTCCTTAGGAAGGGGGAAGCTTCTCCTTTAGTCGACGGAATCCTCGCCAAAATATCCCTGGAAACCAACTGTTCCTTCTCGTGGCAGGAGTGGGAGCGGATCTCAGAAGTGGGTCGTAAGTCTCTCAGAGCGGCCAATTTTAAAAGAATGTCGTTCCTATCCTGTTGGCTGGCGTACCTCACTCCAAAGCATTAAGCAAACGCTTTTTGGGAGTAGAAAATAAATGTTTTAGATGTCAGCTTCATGAGGGGGGTGATTGGTTGCACATTTTTTACACATGCCCAAAGCTGTTCGATTTTTGGTGTAAGATCTTTTCTTCAATCAGCAGGGCCATAAACAAAGTAATTGAACCCGAAGCCGAAATAGCCTTGTTTGGCATTTCAACAAAGAGAAAGGATTTGCTTAGTGCAGAAGTAACTTTCACTGCAATCTGCACTTTAGTCGCCCGTTCTCTAATCCTTCAAAACTGGAGGTCAGAGGAGGTACCATCTTATTTTAAAAGGGTAAATAAAATGCGACGGACGAAAAGATTTGAAGAGGCGTATGTTAAAAGAGTAGGGTCATCGAGAACATTTATGAATATTTGGAAATATTTTCCTATTCGTGCATCTACCACCACCTCATAGCATTTCACACGAGAATATACTAAGAACACACAGGGTCTGAGGTATAGAAACTAACACTATTTACCGGAAAAAAAAATAGCACTTTAGTAAAAATTATACGGCACGATTGCACTTTAAAAAATGTATTTTAACACTTATGCACTTTAGCACTTGAGCACTTTAGCACTTTAAGTTAAAGGCTCAATTGGAGGAGAGTATTCAGTTTTTTGCACTAGTAGTGTGTCAATTATTGAAGCTGCTAAACTGTTTAAGTGTAACTGAAATTGAATGTTCTTGGTTCTTTGGTTTTAGCTGTGTTTCTTCTCTTGCCCTTGATTTTATTCTGATTTTATTCTGATGATGTGTATAATAATCCCTGCTGAAGTATGTTTGTTATATAGGTACTTTTTTGTATTTCTTGCACTGACCTCTGCTCTGCTCATTAAAAAAAAAAAAGACATGTTTGGAGGAATCTACTAAATTAAAGAAAAAATATTATATTTAGGTGGGTTCCCAATGGCCAAAAGGTTTTAGGGGGTGTAGCGGATACCCCAAGGGTATCCAGGATTACCTTGCAGTGCATTACCATTAATGAGGGTGCAAACACTGACATTAAGTATTCTGGGTTTAGGTGACAACATATACATGGTGATTTGTTTGATGTACAGTTGATATGCACTTTATTTGTTCAAGAGAGCATATGTATGCATGTGTGTAAATGTTCTCTTCTCTCTTTTCTTGTCCATGTTTAAGTTTGTCGCAATACAATGAAGAACTATTCTAACAAGGAAGTCTGAGTGGTATACAGTTCTTGATGTACTAGAAATTGGGACGGGACGATGTACCTTGAATAGCGTTATTATCTGTACACTATAGGTAATATTGAGGTATTAATTCCTCCACACTACCATGTTATATAATCTAGTGGATCAGGAATGGCAGCTACATCTCAAAATGACACTGGGCATCTTCCAGCAATGGGAAGAACACTGGCTAGATGTTTTCACCACCATTGACAACCCACAGAGTCAAAACCTTTGCTTGCTAGAGGTGCCATGAAGGCTGTCTCTTGGGGATGGATGCATTCTGGCTAGAGTGGAGTACTTTTCCGCCCCTACCTTTCCAGGCTCAAGATCTGAAGAATATCAGGAACAACTGGGTCCCAGTCATCCTTTTGGCTGTGGATTGGACGAGGAGAGTTTAGTACCCGGAACTTCTGGGTAGAGCCTCTGTCCTCTGATAAGGCTATCGCTTCGGGAGGATCTTCTGTTATAGCTTCAAGGCAGGGTTCCTCATCCGGGCCTTTGTAATCTATACCTTCATGCATGGAGAATGAGCAGTGGGTGACTTCATTTAATTTCCCACCTGAAATTATGAATGTCATCCTTGCTGCCATTTTTCTCTCCATGAAGGCTGTCTACTCAAGGCGCTCAACACGTTTGTGGTCTGGTGTGGAACCTGCAGGATGGATCTGTTACAAGCCAAACTGTCAGATGTCTTGTTTGTTTTATATGTACCCAAGCAAGTGCTTGCTGTAGGTATGATTGAAGGTTATTAGTCACCCTTTTGGGCTTTTAAGCATAGCCAGACCAGTCCCCCTTGCTTAAATCACCTGCTGTGATGTGGTTTCTAAAAGAATTGACATATTTCCCTGCAAACCCTTTGTGATGCACAGTGGGATCTTAATTTGGCCTTCACCCTCCTCATGTGCACCCCCTCTGTGCCAGCTGAAGCTGTCCTCTATGTCTACTGACTTTAAAAACAGTATTCCTTGTTTTGACAACTTCAGCTCGTAGCATCAGTGACATTCAGGCTCTCTCAACATAGCCGCCATACATCCACTTTTTTCCAGATAAGCTGGTGTTGAAGAGCTGAGCAGTGGTTGTGCTTAAAGTCATGGCTCTTTTTCATGCTTGACAATCCATTAGCCTCCCAATTTTCTATGTTTCACCCCACCCCTCAAAAAAGGAGGAACAGACTCCATTGTCTGGACCCCAAGAGAGGCTTGAGGATTTACATTGATTGTACCAGTTACCACATCATGGACAATCACGTTTTTGTTGGGCTCTCTGGGCAAAGAAGGTAATCAGTATTAAAATCTGCTATGTATTGCATACGAACCAGCCCCCAGAAGGACTTAAAGCCCATTCCACTAGGGCCAAGGCTGCAACCTCTGTGTTGACACCTGGAATGCCTATCCTTGACATATGTCTGGCTGCGACATGTGCTTCAGTGCACAAGTTCATGAAGCATGTCTGCCTTAATAGCCAGGTCTGAAGGGAAGGGCATTTTGCCAGTTTGGTCCGGCAGGACTTTTTGATTTGAGCCATATCAAAGAATCATGATTCCCCCTGCCCTCCTACCTCCCGGTCTGTGCATGGGTGTCTTTTCCAATCTAGAAAGGTCACAATTTAGTAATATACACACTTGTTTGAATGATTATGCAGGGCTGCGCTTCCGAGGGCATGCACAAAGTCAGCAAAGAATCCAACGTCAGCATGCAGGCGCTTATATGTGGCTCTATTCATCACTTATGGTGCGGAACAGAGTCACTGCGGAGCCGCATGTTGCCACTAACCTCCATCTAGGACAAGTGCTGTTTTGAGTCTTTCAGATCTAGTCAGGGAAATTGTAAAGATGAGGAGTCTGCGGATACATAGACTATCCACCAGGAAGAACATACCGATGCTAAGTAACTTGTTCTTTAGGTCACCGTAATGTTGTTATTGAAGAGTTTCATAGATACATGATTTTACCTAGAGGGAGGTGTAATTGACCGGGGATATGAGTCTGGTCCTGCTCGGCTGCACAAGGGGCATTTTAAATTACTTCAGCCACATTGGTTATGGACATTTTGATGTCTCGTCTGATGCTAAATTTTGCAGAGCAAAATATACCAATTCAACTGCAACACTGGCAGACACGGTGCAATGTTCTTGTACACAGGAAGAAACAAGCCTTATGTAATCATATTTTAGCATCAGCGAGTTCTATAGTATTACGTAGCGTATGGATCAAAGGATCTGCACAAATCCTTAAATATAGGTTATAATTGCCCTTTTTTACAGCTGTATTCCTATTTTTCAAAATATATTTTTTAAAATACTGGTCTATTGTCACCAGGTTAGCTGAAAGACAAATTGTACTTCTGTCATGTATGTAAGACTTACATAGCTCAAACGTAGCTACAGAACAACAGAGCATTGCCCTTATTTTTTTTTTTACAATGAACAATGCAGACGATTGGGTTGCACATGGGGTGGCAGAAGTTGGAATACAGCATGAAGGGTGGGTTGTTAGAATGGGCATGACAAGAGAGCTGAATAGATTCACAGGGAGGTTTAGGTAGCAAGGAGAGTAATAGAACCATTTGGTCTGGGGGTGAGGGTGCAATGGGAGTGGGAACTCTTCACTAGCTGATGGGAATCTTGTGGATTACCATGTGAGAATGTGTTTGTTAGTAGAAAGGAATAAAGCTCCTGGCGGAGCTGGAGTTGGATAGCAGCCTAATGGATCTGGGCTAGACTGGGATGTTGTTACATAGCCCTGGTTCGTAGCTGTGGAACCTCAGGCATCTCGTTATTTCTGTCCTGCATTTCTTGTTTTTTAGGCTGGCAATGCTGTTGCATGTAGTTTATACTGCTCCTGGACATTTCAAATTCTTACAAACAGTCTTGCATACATTATTGACATTTTTTCATTGGACCTTTCCCACACAATTTTTAGATGCCGTTGTATTGGGAAATTACAAGCCCCAGAATCGTAGAATCATTGAGTTTTTTTTTTTAAATCAGTAAAAACATAATCAGCAGACCTTTTGCAGATGTTTAGGTTTAGAAATGGGTATTGTGAGAAGTTGGCCTGATGTATGATGTTCACTATTCTAGTGAGCACCTTGTATCAGTCCAAACAATCCCTTATGGTGGTGGTTGTAAAGTCAACCTTATAGACAAGCTATCCTAAGGGTAGCATGGACTAAGCAGTCTTAGGCTTAACTCAAGAGGGCATGTGAAGCCAGCTGTTTTACCACATGCAATCCTGTAATATCAAATGAAAGGACACCACATAAGTTATATATTATAAAAATATATGTATTTATTACTAGAATAATCCTCTGTACTCATTATGAGTGCAGAGGCACAAGCGTCTAAACAAAAGCACAGTTAAACATACAAAAGTTGCACAGTTATGGATATGCTCGGTGGCCACTTAAACCATCTACTAAATAAGTGATATAAGAATCACTTTACGAACAATGGTAAGGCCTAGGGCCTTGGGAATCGCTGGGACTACACTGGACTAACTGTAGTTAGGACGGGAGTAGCCCGCGGGATTCGGGTGCAGCGCTAAAAGCACACGCATGCACCAATGCAAAGTCAATGGTGCGTAAAAGTTACAAAGTAACTGCTTTGGAAGTCTTCCGACTGGACTAGAACTTATCCACTTAAAACTAGGACACTAGAGGTGTTAACCACTACAGGAGCACCGATGTTTGATCATTACCTCACCCACAGGAAGCGGCTGCATAGGTGCCAAAGTGTGTCGGGTTTCGTCGTGGAGATCTATGGAGCCTGGAGATGAAGATGCTGCAGGGTCACTAGCCAGTGACCGGGATGGAACCAGGAAGGAACCAGGCGATGTCGGGCGCAATCAGGTGGTTGTTGAGAAGCTTGTCTCCGCTGCCACGTGGACTCTGGGGCATTGAGGGCGCCCAGGAGTAGATCACAAGCTGTCCCACGAAGGTTCTCACTGTCGGCGGTGTCGGTTTCCGGATCGGAGTCAACAGGCCTTGGCAAATGCAACCCATGTAGGATTTGAAGATTGCTTCTTACTCGGAACAGCAAGGTCAGAGAGGTTGCTCCATTTCAGGGGAGCGAGGGCCAGTCTGGAGCAACCAGACTAGCAGAGTAGTTTCAAAGAGTCATCGTCGTAGTGACCACTAGCCAACAGGCAAGTGACCGGACAGATGCATCAAGCAGGAAAATGCAAAAGGGCCCCACGCAGCACTCAGGGAGTGTGGAGGGGTGATCTTCAGTGCACGAGCTGCTCGGGCTGGGGCTTCTTAAACCCCAATGCACAGCTTCGAGGAGGCCTCAGGAGCTGCATGGTCAGCACTTCTCAGTCTTTTCAAGATGGCCGGTCCCACGTCTCACGTCGCCTCCACGGGTCTCAGCTTTGCTGTGGCTGGGGATCGGGCTGTTGGATGTCTGGGAATCCGGTTCTTGTTGATCTTTGTTGCTCGAGCTCCGGCTGGAGCTGCAACAAAGCAAACTGTTGGGTGCTGTATGGTGCCTGTTTGCACAGGGTGGTCACTCCTTGACCACAAGGGAGATACTTCAGTCTTCCACGTCGAGTGGGATGTCGAAGGGTCCAGAGTTCTGTATCAAAGTTTCAGTCAGGATTATCTAAAGTCTATGCGCACAGCTCCTACCTTTATTCCAAATCAAGGGGCTGGATATCCTGCTAGGTCCCTCCTATGGGTGGGACCCAGGAAGGGGGTGGTTACACCCCTTTCCCTTTGTCCAGTTTCGCGCCAGAGCTGGGGATGGAGTGCCCCAGGACCGGTTTGAACTGGGCTATGCATGAGGAGCCTTGTGCCCCCCAGGCAGTGTCTAGTTTCACTCGCCCTGCCTGCCTCAAACCACTATCTCCTGTCTGGGGTGGTGTAACACCTCCCTGTGACAGGATACCTTTTGTCCAGGCCTCCCCTGCCGGAGTTTCGGTCAGCAGCAGGAGGCCAGACTCGTGTCTGTGGCAGCAGCATCCATTTTGTGATGCTGGGGCTCTGGTTAGATTTAACCGCATTTAAGTAAAGTTACATGTCTTCTCCCTCTAGAAGGGTGGAATGCTACCCCCGTCACCAGAACTGGCGAGGGGGTAGTATTCCAAAGTGTATGACACCTTACACGACATGTTTTGATAAAGCCAAACCAAAGTTAGCAATAACCGCGAGGATTATAATGCACTTAAGAGTATATGGTATGGCAATACCCTGGAATAGCTATAAGGAAATTGTTCCAAAAGCTGCAGACAGGCTCAGCTCATGCTAGAGCACCATCTCACATAAAACCAAGCACTCTGCCTCCAGGATTGTTAAGGCCTGCCATAGGAGTGACTTATAGGTGTATATGTGTCCAGATATAGGTTTAGACATAGGTATACTATATCTAAGCAGGGGGTGATTACACAACCTTGCCCCAGCTGAGTGATCAGCCAGTTGTGTCTGTTTGGATGGCCAGCCAGGGGTGGCAAAAGATATGCTGCAGCCCCTGGTAGGCCTTGGATGCACCTATGCCCTGGGTACCTATTGTACACTGTACAGGGGCGGATAAGGTGTCCAACACCAAATTGGTGATGTACCTAAAGTACATGTATGTGAATTTAGAGAGAGAACAGCAGGCTGTGGGTCTGATTAGCAGGCCAACAGCCACATTAAGTAGAAAACCAGTGAAGCAAAAAGCAAAAATTGGGGTGACCATAGGAAAGCAGCCCCTACTCTCCTACAGGTATGAACTACATATACTCCCTATTTGTTTTCAAGTCAAAAGGAGGTAGTTTCTTCTTTACATTTGATGTTCAGAGATTCTGTTACGTGTTCATCTTTATTGGATATTTTGAGAATAAGTCACACATGCTCTTGTAGATCATTGTGGAACAATTTGCCAAAATGCTTTAAAATTATTTGCAACTATTTAATTGTATAATCTGATCCAACTTTACTATAAAGTATTTGTTTGCCTCCTTTGCAAGGACCCTTGAATTTAATTTAGGCAACTAAATTGTTTTTCAATTAGGCTCGTGTTTGACTTTACAGAAAATAATTATTCATCTGTCATCATTAATATTCATAGCAATACTTTGGGGTTAACTTGCATTTCTGTTGTTTGACAAGTAGTCTACAAATGGAACATCAAATGATTAGGAGCGCAACTGTGATCTTTGTATGTCGTTTGCAACTCCATTTAATATATTTGGACTTTCCGGTTTTCAATTTTCACAATAAGTCTTAGAAATAAGATCAAGTACTAAACAGATGGCAACAATTCATTCTGTTCATTCCACTGCCCCAAAGGGTCTGCTACAAGCCCTTTTGCTGGGTTCTGTTGTTCCTCTGATGCAAATTAATCTGAATCGCCTCAGACTTGCCCATTGCAACCATGCATGCTACACCACTATAATTAATGAATTAATCTACTATCAATGATGTACTAAATGAAAGACATGTCGCTTCAGCACTGTGGACATGCATTGTTTACAGGTGGTAGATTCCTTTGAAACGGTACATTTGAGGAGACATTTTGCAGAATTAATGCCCAGTTGCTCACCAGTTTGGGGTTAGATTAAGTCCCTGATCTCTCTTCTTTGGAACAAGTGATGACTCATTCATAGTTTCAGTGCAACCAGTATCAATCCACCTGTTCTCTGGAGTACTGCTCCGTCTTAGTGTTTGTATCCTTGTTTATGAAGGATTGAATGATTCAGAAAGTTGGTGATTGGCAGTTCTGGTTTAAATGTTACCCTCTTCAAGGCTCTTGAAGATTAAGAGCCTCAGATTTTGACCCTTCTTCCTAGGAGTGAATTATAGGTGTATATGTGTCCAGATATAGGTTTAGACATAGGTATACTATATCTAAGCAGGGGGTGATTACACAACCTTGCCCCAGCTGAGTGATCAGCCAGTTGTGTCTGTTTGGATGGCCAGCCAGGGGTGGCAAAAGATATGCTGCAGCCCCTGGTAGGCCTTGGATGCACCTATGCCCTGGGTACCTATAGTACACTGTACAGGGGCGGATAAGGTGTCCAATACCAAATTGGTGATGTACCTAAAGTACATGTATGTGAATTTAGAGAGAGAACAGCAGGCTGTGGGTCTGATTAGCAGGCCAACAGCCACATTAAGTAGAAAACCAGTGAAGCAAAAAGCAAAAATTGGGGTGACCATAGGAAAGCAGCCCCTACTCTCCTACAGGTATGAACTACATATACTCCCTATTTGTTTTCAAGTCAAAAGGAGGTAGTTTCCTCTTTACATTTGATGTTCAGAGATTCTGTTACGTGTTCACGGGGTTAGATTAAGTCCCTGATCTCTCTTCTTTGGAACAAGTGATGACTCATTCATAGTTTCAGTGCAACCAGTATCAATCCACCTGTTCTCTGGAGTACTGCTCCGTCTTAGTGTTTGTATCCTTGTTTATGGAGGATTGAATGATTCAGAAAGTTGGTGATTGGCAGTTCTGGTTTAAATGTTACCCTCTTCAAGGCTCTTGAAGATTAAGTGCCTCAGATTTTGACCCTTCTTCCTAGGTTTGCAGGGCTCACTACATTGCCCTTGATAATGCGCCATCTACGCCGAGGGATGATAATGTGGAGGCTTCGTTGAATAGGTACAATCTTCGCCCTGAGGACAAACACCTACACTGCCTAATTGGGCCTGCTGCTTCATAGGGATTTTCAGATTTTATTGACAACACTGACTGAGAGTGTAGAGAAGGGACAATGTCATCATACACTTCCTCCAGTTCGACTCTGGTGGTAATATCTGTTGTGGCAGCCTGCTGACCATTTCGAATAGAAACCTAGAAGGTTGAAGCTTCTGAGGAATATTATGTGCCTTGAACATCCCTTCTCAGCCAAAAATAGGTAAGTGGTCAACTAGAAATGCAAGTGAAAAAGACAGTGGAGAATACCAAGCTCTGCTTTTTCAGCAAGGGCCTCTAGCATTGGCTTGTCAGCAACTGATTTGTTGGTTTACTTTACAGCAGGATATTTACCTTCAATGTGATTTCTCGTCAAGGTGTAGAGGTACGGGATGTAGGGCCTCATATGTTTGTAGGAGGCGCCTACTCACTTTCTAGTACAAGAATCACTCCAAAATAGCCATGCTTTTATGCAGGGTATTGGAGAGGAGGGAGTGAGGACTCTGGGTATTTGTAGACACACTGGTCTCTCTTATTACAACCACCTAGGCATGAGGTATGGTCTCTTCAGACTATTCCATAGACTTTACTACCTCCCTCCGTACTCTAGGGTATTTTTAACATTGTGGACAAAGAACCTGTTGAAAAAGAAGATTCTTCAATTGGATGATTGGTGCCTCTGACAGAAAGTGATCCAAACTATAGTGCAGTTACTGGAGCAATGGAAAGGAGTCTTGTGCATTTGTTTTCTCTGCACCTAATCTGTCTAGGGCACCTAGACTGACCATATACTTCTAATGAACCGAAAGAGTTGAAATAACCTCTGCTGCCTACGATATCATTCTAATGTTCACACAAGAAGATTTCACGGGAGCGATCAAGCTGCAAAATGTGTACTTCTATGTGCCCATCTAGCCACTCACCAACATTTCCTGTGATTTTGTATCTCAAAAGCGGCCTTTCAAGTTGAAAGACTCTCGTCCAGTTTCTAACCCACAGAAAGAGTATTTAAAAAGGTCTTGGTTCTCTTGAATGGTCTTCTGTGTGTCAAAAGTCATCAGATTGAGCCAGCAATAGATGGAAAAACGCTGAGATTTGCTTCTTGCTCTCAGCATGTGACTGGAAACTGAATTTTGCCAAGCCCTTGCTAGAACTAACACTGCAAGTGATGGTTAAACAGTCCTTTCAACACAGATGGCGAGCAAGGGGAAGTCCAGACTTCAGCCCCTTTTGACATGCTAAATTTCTCCTTTCATCAAAGGGTTCTGTCTCAGTGGGACATGATTAAATGTTGTGCTCTGGTGCAGATGTATTTGCAGTCCCTGGTGCTAGATGTTCCTTGGCAATGAGCAACTTATTGCATGAAATGATCAGATCATTTGCCCATGTCTCAATCCCTGAAACAGTATTTCTACTGTTGATTGGTCCTAGTCAATTTTGACTAGGAGCTAGATGCCCTTCAGCTAGTATGATTAGTAACTGTAACAAATATCAAATATTATGGAAAAGCAAATCTGACTTTTGGCAATGTGGAGGACATACATATACTTGGTAAATGTTCTGAGAGACAAGGCAGTGATAATCAGGAAGGACACTGTTGTCGCAATTACTTTCTTGAATCACTAGAGCAGAAGCATGCTGCAGGCCTTGGCATAGGTTCCTGATCACTTTCTATTTGAGCTGAGATACCTCTACTTTTTGAAGATTTTGAAGGTTCCATGAGTTGAGATTTGCAAGGTCCACTTGCCATAATGCCATTCTCCCCTTCACAGGACATTTGCCTGAACAAATGTACATGCTTTGGGTCTTTGCATGAATGTGTTTACCTCCGGGGCGGGGCGGGGGGGGGGGGGCATCAGCTTCTTTCCGTCTATTGCTCCAAGAAGACCATTGATAACAATGGGGTAGACCCAAAAGATCAATAGGACCTGGGTAACTGTATATATATATGAAAAAAGTGGTCCTAGATACACAATTTAAACACAATTAATGATATGAATATTATTTCTTCACAATCAAAAAACACAAAATCAGACTAAATCTGAACATACAAACACAAGGAGATGTATTATTGGCTTAATTCAGCTCAAAAAAACACAAAAGAACCCAACACAACAATGTATACGACAATTTCTACTGCAATTTATTTACAAATTCATAAAATTTCAGCAAAGAAAGAAAAGAAAGGAAACAAAGTTGGTGCTCAAGTGAAGGAAAAAGAATTTCAAGGTAATTTAGTGCAACAGAGAAATTATATGTACATTGCACATGTAAAGCCTACCCATTTACAATCTATATACAATAATATACAAGGGGACAGGAAGGGGCAGGTGTAGGCTTAAGGGGGTAACTGGGGGGATCGTCGACGTTTCGACCCTGGCGCAATAAGGGAAGGTCACGACCTCTGCTGCGGGTCTTCTTCAGGACGGTTGTAGGGAAGGGGGGGGACAGGGAAGCACCTGTAACGGTAAGTGTAAATATTTTAACCATTTATAATAGATATTCTAATCAGAAGGGATTAATTAAAAGAAGTGTTGGGTACATTACCAAATAAAATTAGAAGGTGTCGCAATTCCAGATCAGTTGGGCGATGCACCTATCAAAGGTAAAGACAGACCGGAAAACTGTTAGCCCATCTCCAAAGGCACAGTCCTCTCAAGTTTGTCAAGAAAGAGGTGTTCCACACTTTATGACTCACTCCAAAACTAGTTGGTACACGATGGGCAGTTGAGATCAATCGTGCCTAGTCCAGTCCACGGTGAACATGGTACTGATGTTCAAGGGAATTAATTTAGTTTCATTTCAAATTAATTCCCTTGAACATCAGTACCATGTTCACCGTGGACTGGACTAGGCACGATTGATCTCAACTGCCCATCGTGTACCAACTAGTTTTGGAGTGAATCTTCACCTTGAGCAGATAATTCTCTTCTTGAGGTGAGTCATAAAGTGTGGAACACCTCTTTCTTGACAAACTTGAGAGGACTGTGCCTTTGGAGATGGGCTAACAGTTTTCCGGTCTGTCTTTACCTTTGATAGGTGCATCGCCCAACTGATCTGGAATTGCGACACCTTCTAATTTTATTTGGTAATGTACCCAACACTTCTTTTAATTAATCCCTTCTGATTAGAATATCTATTATAAATGGTTAAAATATTTACACTTACCGTTACAGGTGCTTCCCTGTCCCCCCCCTTCCCTACAACCGTCCTGAAGAAGACCCGCAGCAGAGGTCGTGACCTTCCCTTATTGCGCCAGGGTCGAAACGTCGACGATCCCCCCAGTTACCCCCTTAAGCCTACACCTGCCCCTTCCTGTCCCCTTGTATATTATTGTATATAGATTGTAAATGGGTAGGCTTTACATGTGCAATGTACATATAATTTCTCTGTTGCACTAAATTACCTTGAAATTCTTTTTCCTTCACTTGAGCACCAACTTTGTTTCCTTTCTTTTCTTTCTTTGCTGAAATTTTATGAATTTGTAAATAAATTGCAGTAGAAATTGTCGTATACATTGTTGTGTTGGGTTCTTTTGTGTTTTTTTGAGCTGAATTAAGCCAATAATACATCTCCAAGAAGACCATCATTTTGAAGCGTGGATGCCCTATCTTACTCTTGATGCCAGTGGCCTCTTCTTTGTCTCTACCCCATCCTCTCAGTTAGTCCACATTCTTGGAAGCTTAGCCTCCTAGCCTCAAGTGCTGAGAATGTCGAAGGAAGGTGGAATTAGCAAGGCAGCAGTCCTGTAATCTGAGACCCTTAAAGTTTAAGTTAATCATTGGGATTATTTTGCTTTGCCTTGTGTGGTGAAGAGCTTTGCACCATAGGTATCCTCTGTAGCCAGTCTGATTTCGCTCTTTGGAGGCAGTTAGTGACAATTCAAAGATTTCAAGAACCCTGAGTGAGTATCTAGGGGACTCGCAGTTGTAAAAGGGGTTTGAACCGTCTAGATCCTGTGTCAGTCAATCAATCAAGTAACTTTATTCAGTTAAAAAATACATAATGATAAAAGTACATCTGTGAACAATAAAAAAAATCGAAACAATAAGAGAAATCATTACGTTAATAATTATTCGCACATGGAATTGCAACAGTGCACATTACATTTAGGAAAGGAACCCTCCATCAACCGAACCTCATTATCACTCAATAACTGCAAACCTCATGATCACTCAATAACTGTAAAAAGTAAAAGGCAGGGACATATTTTCTAAGATTCCTTTGTTTTGAAAGAGGACTTACAAATATCATAATATAAAAACCCATAAAATGTGCAGACAACCATAAAATATAACAGTGTCTGTTTAGAAGAAGAATCAAAGGGGCACATACTAATGCTGGAGCTGCCCTACTTACTGAGCGGAAAACACAAGTGCCAGATAGTGTTCAACCTAAACCTGAATAGTAACACTAGCTCTAGGGACTGATGTCACACAGCAAATAAGGTTCCAAAAGAGCTGTTGTGTTAGTGTTACATACTTGTATATGCTGGGCTTACTCAATTCCATATTTTCAGGTTCAGGGTGTTTTAAATCGGAGTAAGTGTTCTTATCTTGACCTAGAGTTTGTCCTGCTTAGAAATGGAGGTAGGCTTATAAAACAACCCTAATCTCCCAAAGATTTTACAAGTATGTTTGACATTGTACAACCACTGGATATCTAGCCCTTTGTCTCACTTAGAGCAGCATAATTTTGGCTTCATCCTTACACGTCATAAATATACAATATGTACATGCACTTAACACGTACTCTGTGTGTCCTAACAATATTAATGTAAAGAATTGCACTTGACATCACTATTGAAGTGCATTCACTGAAGGATTAGAGACTTATGTTTACACTGTGTGCCTTAACTCTATTAAACAACATATTTTGTTTAGGTGATGAAGTAGAACCATCCTCACACTATTAAAATTAATTTACTTTAGAAACAAAAAGGATTTATGTAATGTATGCATTAATGTTCCATATGTGCATTTATAATGAAGATCTTAATCACATTTTGAGATGTGCTCAAATGTTATTTTACCTACATGAAATTTGAACATGAGTTTAATGTACAGTTTTATTCATTTGTGGTTGAATGTGCACATGTATATTAAACGTGAACCATTGATTTGATATGTTAACTTGTTACGACTAGCCTTGCATTTCTTTCTGCATAAAATACGTTTTCCATTTTCTGCTTGCGTGTCTTTTCCTTGCGGGTACATTCATATGCTCTGTTAGTTTGAGAATAGATGTAACACTCTACTAGCTATAGAGAGAGCCTGAGAAGAAGACCTTTACAAGGAACATACAGATCCAGAGTGTCAGCTGAAAGTTTCCATTTACTAACTTTGCAAGGATCACAGGCAATCAAGGATAATATAATTCCCAGGTTTGTCCTGGGATATTTGGTGAATGCTGCAGCTCACAACGTAGAATGGAAAGGACAATGGAGCCTCTGATGATGCGGACAGAGGGGTGTTCCTTTGGAGAGTTTTGTGGTAATAGCTTGTGTTCGCACTTAGGAAATGCCCTGTCCTTCAGATTTTGAGAAGTGCAGGCCTCTATGCTTGTTACCTTTGGCTCTTGCTAAGTTTGGATTGTGCTAAAACGTATTCTAAAATCCCAAGAAGACCGAGCTTTGTAAATGCTGACACCTTCCCGTATTTCCCTGCATTTTCATATTTTTCTGTATTTCCCTGATTTTTGGGATCCTTTTAGATTTAAACCATCCTCTTAACTTGGACTGTAAATTAGATGATTTTAGACTACACCCATGTATAGAAGAGAAAATCAGAAACTCTTCTATGAGCATCACATTCTGGTATTGATCTTTTGTATTGCTGTAACTGAACTTCTTGTCTTCCTTATTCTGGTGTGCCTGAACTTCTTTAGGAGGTTGGGTTATCCAGTTGCTGTTCTGTATCTTTACAGCATGGCATTGAGTTTAATTTACCTTAACTTGATTGCTACCTTTTAATAAACCTTCTTAACTATAGTCACTGATTCCTGGTCCTTATTGTGTAACCAAATGGGTAGCACTGTTAATGAGATTGATTGATTAAAGGTTAACTCCCTTTACCGCTCAGTTGGAGAAAAAGTTCTAATGGATAACAAATGGTAAGAGGGTTGGCCCAGCATTGAATCACACTGCTGGCAGTCCATTATAACGCCCCAATTGACGGTGCCACATTTGTTGCTCTATACAGATAACCAAGGTACTGGAGGGGCAATTGTAATAAAGTCCTCAAAGTATGAGAGTCCTAACTCTTCATGACACACATAATGTGAACTGCTGGGAGGTAATGAAAGTAAGCTCCAACAAACAAGGTTTTCCTTGTTTTGTAAGGGTGAAACATATGACAATGTTGGGTTGGCTCAAAAATCAGACCTAGGTATGGAAACTTGATAACACTAGTAAGTCTGCTCTCGTTGACCAGGATAGGATGCATATTAAAGTTTTTTTTCCACAGACCATTATCTGGCACTTAGAATAATTACTATCTAAGTCTATATCAGCTCTAAAGGTGTCAAAGGCTACCACCAGATTTTCAGACTGCTGGGAGTACATGCCAACAGAACTGTATCGTCTGCCTGAAGGAGTGCAGGGATGGCTCTAGAGTTAGTCTTGGGCACATCCTGAGACAACTCCACCATGGGCTCACTGTATCAGGCATGACATTGGGAGTGACAGTGGACTTTTTAAAGCCTCATCAACTTTGGTTCTAAGCTGGCTAGTTGGGAGCTATAGTCCCGGCAAGTGTGGATGCTGATTACGTTGGCAATATCCTTATTCATTATGGCTCAGCGTTTGTATTAGCTTATTCCTGTCTATATCTGTTTTTCTTATAATATTTACTACAGAGTGATATGTTCTAGAAATTTGGTCCTGAAGAATGCTATAGTGGGGTTATTACTAGTGGCAGAAACATGTTGACTGTATTATTGCACTTGGAGTAAAGCTATATTTCCCTTGTATTTTTGTTTTTAATATGCTCCTCAGGGACATGTATTAAAATTTTGTTTGGTTCTACTGAGAGGCATTTTAATCACTATTCACTCTTCTTCTCTTTTTGTACGGCACTATGTTTAACCTCATCACTACCAGTCATCTCATATTGGTGTAACCTCTGCTACACCAGTCAAAGTGGCTACTCTTCTGTAGGTTTAGAAGAGTTATAGCCCACTCTACCACTTTTCTTTTACCAGTGGTTACAAGAGGAACCCAATGATGCAGCATGCCACCCAAGGAGGAGTGAGGGTTTTCATACTGAAAGGAACACTTTCCCAGAGACCTTTAAGCATTGAACCCCATTTTTGTGTTTTCCTTTGATAGACCCTCAACATCCTGCATGTATGTTTTTTACAGCTCCACCAATGCCTCTTTAAATTCGTTTATATACTATATGAAAAGAAGAGGGGCCAGGACACAGCCTTAATTGACTAACACCATGCTTTAAACTGAATGGATTGGCACACTTGCTGTCAGGGCCAAATCTAACTATGACAGAAAAGTTAAAGTGTAGGACAGAGAGAAAGTAAACCAGCTTAATGTCCACACCCATACCTAAAAGACCCTGCCACAGTTTGGATCTATTGACCATGTCAAACGCACTAGAGAGATCCATAAAGACAAGGTACAATGGGCAGTTCGGAAGGTGCAAATCATTGTGGAGTATATGATTGGAGTGTACCTTAAAGATACTTCGTATCACTGGTAGAGGAGCTAATAGCCCAGTGTTCATGTCAATGACTTCACAAGAAATTAAACAACTCAAATTATTACTTGACAGAAAGATGTAATCAATGGTACACAAACATCCTCTTCCACAAACAGTGGGCATCGGTAACATGCTGGAAGCAACACTGTCATGTATTTTAACCAAAATGCATCCCAAGATAAGTTTGTCAAATCACACCTTCTTTTGTTGCAGCTGGCAGAAGCATTACTGATGTGGTGTTGAAGGGGCAAAGATGTAATAGGGTGCGTTTCAGTGCCTAATCTAGCACTAAGATCCCTGAAATTCATCCAGATAGGTGCAGAAAAAGTGGTTTTAGATGAAGCCCTTAATAAATAAGGTTAAATATTTCACTAAGATTGATGATATTGGTATATGTAAGATCATCATACAATTGTATCAAAAGAAGTTAAATTCTTTACATCCCATTGTTCCCTACATCAAAAGTGGTAATGGTCAATTCAAGTGCGAGTTTTAACAGTACTGATAGTCCCCTCTTCTCTGCCTGAGTTGAATGTGAAAGCTAGGGCAGACACATAAACATATCCATCAGAGATACTTTCCCTGACTGACCATGTTTACTGCAGGACAACAATGTCAAAGCCTTCAATAAAAGATGTTGATACTTTATTGCTGAGTTTTGAAGCCAGCCTTGCAATGTTCCAGCTTACTGTGCTAAGCTTATAAACAGAATGCATAGATGGAGATGTGGTACTATGAGTTCCAGAAAAGGTGCACAAGGTTGGAAAAGAACCAGAGTGTGCACCAAGAAGGCTGCTTTGCTCTCAGTCCAAGTTGCCAAAGCTCTGCATGACTGTGTATCTGTTAAAGAGAGGCACATGATTGCTGCACTCAATAGGGGGTATCTTGGGGACAGGTTCAAATTGAGCAATAGTGCAGAATAGTGTTGGTGTATAGAAAAAACCTAGTGCCTAAGCCTGAATTATTTTATTGATGCCAGTAACTAGAAAGCAATGTACTGTGATAGATAGACTTTTTAAACCTGATTGCGCATTTACCTTGAAATGATTTTGGAGAAAGCCCAATTCATGGGACTCTCCTAACAAATAAATTTGATCGGACTTGTAAGTATTAAAGCCCAGATGCTCTGAAATCCAATATATGACTTTGTTCCCTAAAGTGTGGGACATCTCCATTTGGGCCTTCCTATATAATCTCTGGCAGCTACAGTGAGCTATTGCCTGGGGCCTGCTACTGGCTAGGTGCCAATACCAGGGGAACAGTTGAGTTCTGTCTTCACAAATCACCAAAGCAAAGTCTCAGAAGAGAATTGCATACAAAATTGCAAACATCGTCAGACACACCCTGGCACAGAAAATCCTCAATACGTTCCAACGTATCGTAGATTGGCTTAAGTTGCTTCTTAACCACAACATCAAGTTTCAACCGTACAAAGTCAAATAAGCCTGGAGGCTCCAACGCTAGCGATGCTGCTCCGGCTAAGACCTCTTTGCCAGAAGGAGATCTTGCCACCATCCTTCAGGCCATATGCACCTCACAAGACTCCATAGAGAACAAGATAGAAGAGGTGTATGTCGACATGGCCCTCATATAGCAAGATCCCCGCAACACCATATCTAGAGTCAGAGGCTGAATCCTGCCTGTCTACCATGGAGGATGATGTTGTGACTTTGAAGGCACAGGTCTCACAGCTGCTGTCTCATACAATTGAACTCCATCAGCGCCCAGAAGACTCTGAAAATCATTCCAGTCAGAACAATCTTCCCTTTGTGGGCATCCCCAAGGGACCAGAGCCCACACAGGCCGCAACCTTCATGGAAACCTAAATGAAGTCATAGATGCCCTCGGACCGCCTCTCGACATAACTTGTCATGGAGCGGGTCCATTAAGACCTCATGCCTAAGCCACCACCGAGGGGACCCCACACAGACCATACCAACCATTGCCTGTATCCTTAATTTCAAGGACATGGATGCCATCCTGCAAGATCCCCGCTCTCATCCTAACCTGTGCTACCAAGGTAGAAAGGTAATGCTCTTCCCTGACTACACCAAAGTGGTGCAAACACAGTGTTGAGCTTATAATTCAGTCAAACAAAAGCTATGGGCCCTTAACCTCTAGTCTCAGCTCTTTTTCCCAGCTGCCTTAGAGTGCTCTTCAATAACCAAAGCCATTTTTTCTATTGCCCAGAGACGGCGTGGACTTGGGTGACTGAAGAGTGACTGCTCAATTAGCAAAGCACCGCTTCCTCTTCCCCCTTGCAAGCACAACCAGATCTGTGGCAGGTAGAGTGGCCAACCCTCAGAGGAGGGGCACCCATTCCCGCAGAGGGCACAACACTCGAAGAGCGGCTTCCTCATCGCCAATAGTGGCCACGAGGGGCATGACTGGATCCCCTGAGCCCGCTGGACCACTTAGACTCTCTCAAGATCAGGAGTCAGACTCTGGCGTACCTCCGGGCAATCTATTACCCCTCCCACAGCTGGCTCGGAGGACACTGACATTTCCCGGAGCCCGGTACTCTGACAAAGGGCTCAATGTTGTGACTGTCCCAGACTCCTGAAACTCTCATGGATGGGTCCGCCACTCAGCTCCCAAATCACTCTGGTTATTTTAGATTTATTTAGGGCAACAGATGCTTCCGGGAAAGAAGTATTGTGTGGGGGGTTAGTTGGGGAAATTGTTGGGAATCTGTTTACTTGTATCTCTTGGTCGTGTCTACAGCACTTGGTATGACATTTCCAACCCGCACGCTTACAAATCTCGCGGACTGGAGATGCCCCCATTGGCTTCCCTGGGACCTAACAGCCAGGCACCCACATACTCCCCAGATGGGTGGACTTACTCTCTTAAATATTAACAGACATGACCTTGCCCCATATTGATTTGGAACCCTTCAGATTCTTTCATGGACTGTGTGAAGCCTACTGCGGTCCTAAAATACCCACAGAGATCCCTGCCTAGTGCCCTAATGCTGCAAGAAACACATCTCATGGGACATCACTGTCACATCAATATGATGGCCAAAACTGCCAGGTTCCATCTGAGCTACTTGAGAAAACTAAAACCCTTCCTTGATACTGCCGACCTATAAACCGCAGTTCAGGCGTTAGTTATCTCCAGAATTGAAAATGGCTGCCCTACCCTCTCTGGCCTACCAAAGACTTTGGTGGCCCTGCTAAAAGTTTGCCTCAACGCAGCAGCTTAACTCTTATCTGGCTCAAAATAATTTGACCACATTTCACCACATCTGACGGCTTTGAACTGGCTTCCTCGTGAAGGCTGAATCCAGCTCAAGCTGGTCTGCATCACTCACAAAGCCCTGTACACGAACACCCCAAAGTATCCTGCCCAGAAAATTGTGATATCTGGGAGAACCAGAAACTCCCAGTCCGCCAGAGACCATGTGCTCCTCCAGCCTCCCCGCTTCCGCAATGTAATAACATATAACTGGGCGTTCTCTGAGGCCGCACCAAGAATCTGGAACTCACTACCTCCCTCTATCAGAAGAATTCCTACTTTGTCGCGCTTCAAAAAGGAAACAAATACCTTCCTAATGAGCAAATTCCTCCAATAACTCTCCTTTATTGCGCATTCCGCCTTTTCATGACCTATGTTTCTTTGCACAAGCTCCTGTATTGCTTGGCCCTCTCCATGTATCAATTGTTCCCGTTGCTTTACTGCTGACATGTCGCTTGCTGATTTTGATACTGTACTGTTTATTGTACATAGCCCTGACTTTTGTCCTACTGTAGTTAATTCCCTAACCCCATCCTTGTATTTTTCCTATGCCTATACTGTACGCAACGTGTTTGTCCCTTTAAAGCGCTCTGATACCCTAACGGGTCATGTTCGTGCTATATAAAACCACAAATAAAATAAAATTAAAATTAAATACTGTCCATTCCTAGCACACCAAGGTTACAATAAAATCTTCCATGCAGGATTCACATAAGGTTCTCGTGGTTGGCGAATCTCCTGCACCGCTCCTTCCCTTTCACAGCCACCCAGGGTATCAAGGAACCCCAAGGATGAATTGTGGCCCTCATGGATAGAATGGGGGAGGACTACCCTTAATATTTTCTCGATCTACGTACCTCCGGCAGCCCTTGAGCCCGCCCTCAAGATCTAGCAGACATGCAGTCATCCCTCCCCCAGGGACTGACGGTGATCAGAGGAGACTTTGATGCAGTCCTAACCCCTGCATGCAACACTCCTGGGACGCCCTCCCCTCACTGCGCTCTGGTGCTCAACACCCCTCGGAGTGGGCGTCCAGGTTCGGAGTGGGCGTCGAGGTTCGGCCTGTGCGATGTGTGTAAATGTAAATGTACATGTATTTATATAGCGCAAATCACCGACCCGGTATCTAAGCACTTGCTTAGGGAACCCGTCCTGGTATTCCCCTGTGCGGTACCCCGGCAGGGTATCCACAAGGTGAAAGCCAGGCATCCCGCCGCGAGGGGCCGTAGTGGAGATTAAGCAAGCTATTGCCCAGAGTCGCAGAGTGTGACCCCGCGAGTTGAGTAGGCACAGGAGCGAGAATTGTCGAGTTCGTGGAATTTTTGAGCCCGAGACCCGCCGAGGCGGGGAATCGAACCCTAGTCCACGGCCGATCTCAGCTTCCGGGTCTGCCGCCTCTAACCACTGAGCCACGCTTCTCCACTGTGTGGAGAACATGTGTCAATACACTCACACCTCCGCAGCCCATCACACTTACACCCGCTTTAACCTGATATTTATGCCCACCCCTGAATGTCGCACGGTAGCCAGGATCCAAATTCTCGCCAAAGGAATCTCTGATCACTCGCCCCTTCTCCTTAGCTTGGGAGACCTTACTGGTGCTCTGCCTTCCATATGGCGGCTTCAAGATGTGGTCTATAAACAGGCAGTGGGTAAGGAGCTTAAGCACTACTTTTAACATAATGAGAGAACAGTCTGCTCTCAGGGTACGTTGTGGGCAGCTGGCAAGGCCACAGTCAGAGCCTTTGCTAAAGGGTATCTTAAAAAAAATACTTGGCCTGAGAGGAACACTTCTCCCGCCTAAAAGCTCTAGCCTTCCTTCTGGAACAGGCCACAATTGTGGCTGACAGAGACATCATGTCCCGGCAGCTCCAACTCCTGCGTGAAGAAATATGACCTGTTTACCTAGAGTCTAAGCAGTGCCAAGGTCTTCTACGACCAGAGTCTATGGCTGGGGGGCTAAAAATGACAAGCTTCTTACTGGCTTGTACCTCACCCCCTGGCCAATCCGATAATTCTGGAGATTTTGGACCCAGAGGAATACACGCAGTAGGCTTCTGTTGCCTTAGCGCGGGCCTTCACTGAATATTATAGGCGCCTCTACTCAGTGGCCTCGTCCTTGGGTCCGGAACCTAACCCTTATTTCTTACAAGATGTACCTCTCCCACAGCTCTCGGAAGCCAGCGCTAATCTGCTAGACCAACCCATTTCGCTGGAAGAGATTGGCCCAGCCATCTCCACAATAGCGGACGGAAAGATGCCAGGCCCAGACTGGTACCCGACAGAGTATTTAGCCTTTAAAGACATTTTGACACCGCGCCTTCATGGTCTATAACAGGAAGCGGTGGAGAAGGGAGCCTTTTCAGTAGACATTGACATGGCCATGATTGTAGTCATTCCTAAGGCGCACCATCCATCACCCTCCTGCTCGGACTACTGTTCTATCTCACTCATTAACACTGAGTTTAAAATCTATCCCACCATCCTAGCCACTCCTCTTAAACCAGTACTCACCACTCTGATACACCAGATCAATGTGGCCTCATTCCCCATCATAGCACTAGGCACTGCTTGCGGTGCTTTCATGTAGAATTGGCCCATCGCTACCTCCTCCCACCTTACTTGGCCTTGCTACTGATATTCACTGAGAAAGCTTTCGATACGGTGGATTGGCGATATTTGGAAGGTGTGCTGGTTAGAGCAGGATTCGGACGACACTTCCAGGGACTCACGCATGCTCTCTGCTCCAAACCGTCGGCTCGAGTCTTGATAAATGGTGTTCTCTTCGATGCCTTCCACATCCGTCAAAGGACAAGGCAAGGCTGCCCTCTATCTCCCCTTCTTTTCAACCTAGAGATAGAGCCACTTGCCCGACTTATCAGATGTAATACTCAAATACAGGGGTGGCAATGGAAGGGCTCCCATGAAGATAATATTGCTTTGTACACAGACAATGTCCTTCTTTTCATAGTGGAGCCCGCTCTTTCAGTCCTCCGTTGTCTCTGCATCCTGCAGCTATTTGGGTAGGCGTCGGGCCTATACCTTAATGTGGCCAAATCAACCCTGATACCCCTACATGTTTCTTGAGACTTTGTGGCATGGCAATCCATCATTCCGGTAAGGTGCCTCCATTCCCAGTACCTGAGGATCTGGGTGGCACTCCACCGGAAAATCACCTGGTCCCTCAACCTAACCCCACTGCTAAAGAAGGCCAGGAAGACCTTTGTAAATGGCCCTGAATCCACTAGAAAAGATTGCTTTTTTTTAGATGACTGTGCTCCCCCTATTTTGTATATACTGCAAAATCTACCTCTTCCACCTTCCGCGCCAGTGGTTTCAAGCCCTAGACAAAATGGCCACAGCATTTTTCTGGGGTAACTCAAGGCCACACATGGCCCTTGTTCATTAGCAATGGGCCCCCTACAATGGCGGGCTGGGGATGACCAACCTTTTCCTTTAATATGGCTCGCCTCCTAGTGATTAACGATTGTTTCTCAGAGAAAAGGTCTGATCCAGCATATGAGGTGGAGTTTAGGACGGATGTATGGCGTTACAACGCATGCTATTACAACGCATGCCTTTACGACGGAAGTTTTTCAGCGCAACTTTTACAACGACTTGCGTTGGGGGGCGCTGGATACTGAATAGTTGAATTTACTATTCCAACTCCAGTCCCCGTGGATAGTAGGGAAGGTGTTGGAAACTATTCGCTATCCTAGAGTGCCCCCCAGCGCAAGTAATTGTAAAAGTTGCGTTGTAATGGTGGCGTCGTAAAGGTACTTCGTTGTAACAGGTGCGTTGTAAAGGATGTGCTATGTTTAGGACCCTGAGGTTCTCCAAAATCCAGGCAATGCTCTATGGCGCTCCAGTTCCCCATGCTATCCCGGCAGTAACTTGAGTGGTCCTTCTTGCGTGGTGCTCTGCACTTCGATATACCCATCGGAATGCTAAGCTCATGCTGCAGACACCTTTGTCGTAAGGAAAAACAAGGGATCCTTACTCACAATGAAACCAGGGTAATTAAGTATTCTAAGAAAAACAATGGTTCCTGTGGAATAGATACTCAATAATGAATTTAAAGACCAAAGCGTAAATCACGTATAAAAACAGGGGTTGTGTGAGATGTCAGATTGAAAGAATTGCCGATACACTGATATGTTTGTTCAATAGGTTATATTGAAAACATATACATAAAGTTATGATGAATAATTTCAAACATATATTGACAAGTATTTACAGTTGTGTAAAAGTGTCCCAAGTGAAAACTATGAACCAAAGTAACATTAAAGTAACATTTGTGAAAACGTTTTTCGTGCAAGGTTTCAGATAGATTTTTGTTCATAAAAGCGACCACTTTCTTTCATCAAATTGCATAACATCTATACAGTCATAGAGTGTTATTTTCAAAGGTTCTCTTTTCTTAATTGTCGATGGCGTTTTGACCCTAATATGGATATAGGGTCTCTTCAGGACCTACGGTGTGGGGGGCATCTGGTTTTCTGAATTGCTACAATACTGGTGATGTGCGTGCAACACCGTGTGTAGGTGACATTAAAAGTTACCCACTGGTTAACCCAGCCGGGTTCCCTAGTAAGGGCGTGAATATAGCAATTCCGGTGGAATGCACAGTGGCTGTACTTTCATGTGGAGACTCCAATTCAATGTGAAGTATAGTTCCTATCTGCAACACGATGGTTCCTTTGTCCAAATTGGGTATTCAGTGGCAATGACCGCGTGTTTCCGAGTGATTTCTTTTATGTTTTATCCAGTGTTGGACCACATCCGTCAGTCCTCCAGTTGGTACAATGATGGCATGGCACCTGGATGAGGGAGGTGGGTATGCTGGATGGATTCAGGAAGTGGGATATAATTGGCTGGCATTACGCAACTTGGGGATGTTTGATCAGTGGGACACCTGCGTACCTTTCAAGACCTACAAGGCCTGTACTCCCTTAACTCCACTCAATTCTATAAGTACCTACAGCTCCGACATGCTATTACCCTCCACATCCCCGCCGGAACCATGCTTCCTGTGTTCAGTCCAGTAGATGCCAAATTCCTTATGGGTCCTGGGGAAGAGGAGGTGTCCCAGATCTACCGCTCTTTTATTAGCAACTCCCCAGTCACCTGAGATCATCTACGTGATCGGTGGAGATGCTGGTTGGGCCCCCTGGAAGTTGAAGACTGGAGGAATGCCCTTATGGCCCACCGAGTGATCACCATCTCAGGCAGACTGCAGCTGATCCACATCTACTATCTCCACTGCACCTATTTAACTCGAGTCAGACAGTACAACCCTGGATTCCACCTGACTCCACTTTGCCCGCGATGTGTAGAACTACCCACTGACTGTTACCACATGAGTTGGTCCTGCACTGCTCTCACTCAATACAGGCCAGATGTAGTGAACGAGCTGCATGTAGTTCTGGGATGGGAGGTCCTGTTCACTCGCTTGGGCCTCATGTTGGGGTCCTGGAGGGTTTGGGAGGCTCTGGGGCTGACAAAATATTTCTGGTACAGACACCATGGTGGGCAAACATGACATAGAGGCCACATGTAAAGACCCTGCTCCGCCCCTTTTTTCACACTGGCGTAAGAGACTTGATTGGTGTGCCATGCAGGAAAATCCGGTATATGAGGTGAGAGGATGTCCGGCCAAATATGATCAAATGTGGGGCATATGGTTGAGCCTCATGGGCTAACAGCAGTACATGTTGATTACTACTGTCTCTGTGGATCCGGTTTCCTCTTTGTCAGACTGTAATGCAATTGCTGCTTTAAATTGACCTTCAAATCATGATTTTTAATTGTACTGTATGCGATTGTGCTATGGACTATCGTGTCATTGTTTCTAAAACCCTATAAAGTTTATTATAAAAAAAAAAAAAGTATAATAAGCAAGGTTCAATGTGAATCGGTGCTGGCAAGTCATCAGGCGTACAAACCCCCTTTTTGGATGAACTTAGAGTTTTCCTGCCCGTCTTTTTCCATTTTACAACTGGCTCAAAAATGAGAGACACATCTTTGAGTGCTGGCCCAGTTTAACTCGATGGCTCAAAAGGCATGTCGTGCACAGGAACACTAGAGGGTATTAGAATGAGGGACTTAGAGGGAATTTTGTTCTCTCCTTTCAATCAGATCTATCTTCCTGCTTACTACCCCTACAGCACGGGCTAAAAAACATTCTAGAGTGGAGCCATTGGTATTGGAACTTGCACTATCTGTGCTCTTTGGTTTCCCCATGCCCGTCTCTTACAGAAGGTGAAAGAGAGGTGGCCTGGATGCTAACTGGTGCATACAGGTTGCTGTGACCTGGGCACACCCTGCTCTGTGGGAAATCATACCCCCCCCCCCGATAAGGGCTCAGGGTCCACAACCAATCTAGCACCTCCTCTGCAGCAGTGAAGGGCTTAGTCGGATTGGGTAAACGGGCACTAGGGCAATGAGTGATGGGCTGTTATCTGAGCTGCAGCTGTGAGCCACTTGTTTGGGCAGCATGGTGGCTGATTTGGGCTGTGTCAGTGCTGCTCAGACGCCACCAGCGGCCTCTGTTACCTCCCTTTTACCAACTGGGCAGAGGTGTCATTTTCAGTCTTGCCCTGTAATGCATTCAGATTGAGCAGGGGCAGTTGGCCTGAGTTGAAGTGGCCTCACTTGTATTCAGATGTGGTTAACATTGTGAACTAATCTGTGCACAGAGTCGTGCCACCCAAGGAGGAGTGAGGGTTTTCATACTGAAAGGAACACTTTCCCAGAGACCTTTAAGCATTGAACCCCATTTTTGTGTTTTCCTTTGATAGACCCTCAACATCCTGCATGTATGTTTTTTACAGCTCCACCAATGCCTCTTTAAATTCGTTTATATACTATATGAAAAGAAGAGGGGCCAGGACACAGCCTTAATTGACTAACACCATGCTTTAAACTGAATGGATTGGCACACTTGCTGTCAGGGCCAAATCTAACTATGACAGAAAAGTTAAAGTGTAGGACAGAGAGAAAGTAAACCAGCTTAATGTCCACACCCATACCTAAAAGACCCTGCCACAGTTTGGATCTATTGACCATGTCAAACGCACTAGAGAGATCCATAAAGACAAGGTACAATGGGCAGTTCGGAAGGTGCAAATCATTGTGGAGTATATGATTGGAGTGTACCTTAAAGATACTTCGTATCACTGGTAGAGGAGCTAATAGCCCAGTGTTCATGTCAATGACTTCACAAGAAATTAAACAACTCAAATTATTACTTGACAGAAAGATGTAATCAATGGTACACAAACATCCTCTTCCACAAACAGTGGGCATCGGTAACATGCTGGAAGCAACACTGTCATGTATTTTAACCAAAATGCATCCCAAGATAAGTTTGTCAAATCACACCTTCTTTTGTTGCAGCTGGCAGAAGCATTACTGATGTGGTGTTGAAGGGGCAAAGATGTAATAGGGTGCGTTTCAGTGCCTAATCTAGCACTAAGATCCCTGAAATTCATCCAGATAGGTGCAGAAAAAGTGGTTTTAGATGAAGCCCTTAATAAATAAGGTTAAATATTTCACTAAGATTGATGATATTGGTATATGTAAGATCATCATACAATTGTATCAAAAGAAGTTAAATTCTTTACATCCCATTGTTCCCTACATCAAAAGTGGTAATGGTCAATTCAAGTGCGAGTTTTAACAGTACTGATAGTCCCCTCTTCTCTGCCTGAGTTGAATGTGAAAGCTAGGGCAGACACATAAACATATCCATCAGAGATACTTTCCCTGACTGACCATGTTTACTGCAGGACAACAATGTCAAAGCCTTCAATAAAAGATGTTGATACTTTATTGCTGAGTTTTGAAGCCAGCCTTGCAATGTTCCAGCTTACTGTGCTAAGCTTATAAACAGAATGCATAGATGGAGATGTGGTACTATGAGTTCCAGAAAAGGTGCACAAGGTTGGAAAAGAACCAGAGTGTGCACCAAGAAGGCTGCTTTGCTCTCAGTCCAAGTTGCCAAAGCTCTGCATGACTGTGTATCTGTTAAAGAGAGGCACATGATTGCTGCACTCAATAGGGGGTATCTTGGGGACAGGTTCAAATTGAGCAATAGTGCAGAATAGTGTTGGTGTATAGAAAAAACCTAGTGCCTAAGCCTGAATTATTTTATTGATGCCAGTAACTAGAAAGCAATGTACTGTGATAGATAGACTTTTTAAACCTGATTGCGCATTTACCTTGAAATGATTTTGGAGAAAGCCCAATTCATGGGACTCTCCTAACAAATAAATTTGATCGGACTTGTAAGTATTAAAGCCCAGATGCTCTGAAATCCAATATATGACTTTGTTCCCTAAAGTGTGGGACATCTCCATTTGGGCCTTCCTATATAATCTCTGGCAGCTACAGTGAGCTATTGCCTGGGGCCTGCTACTGGCTAGGTGCCAATACCAGGGGAACAGTTGAGTTCTGTCTTCACAAATCACCAAAGCAAAGTCTCAGAAGAGAATTGCATACAAAATTGCAAACATCGTCAGACACACCCTGGCACAGAAAATCCTCAATACGTTCCAACGTATCGTAGATTGGCTTAAGTTGCTTCTTAACCACAACATCAAGTTTCAACCGTACAAAGTCAAATAAGCCTGGAGGCTCCAACGCTAGCGATGCTGCTCCGGCTAAGACCTCTTTGCCAGAAGGAGATCTTGCCACCATCCTTCAGGCCATATGCACCTCACAAGACTCCATAGAGAACAAGATAGAAGAGGTGTATGTCGACATGGCCCTCATATAGCAAGATCCCCGCAACACCATATCTAGAGTCAGAGGCTGAATCCTGCCTGTCTACCATGGAGGATGATGTTGTGACTTTGAAGGCACAGGTCTCACAGCTGCTGTCTCATACAATTGAACTCCATCAGCGCCCAGAAGACTCTGAAAATCATTCCAGTCAGAACAATCTTCCCTTTGTGGGCATCCCCAAGGGACCAGAGCCCACACAGGCCGCAACCTTCATGGAAACCTAAATGAAGTCATAGATGCCCTCGGACCGCCTCTCGACATAACTTGTCATGGAGCGGGTCCATTAAGACCTCATGCCTAAGCCACCACCGAGGGGACCCCACACAGACCATACCAACCATTGCCTGTATCCTTAATTTCAAGGACATGGATGCCATCCTGCAAGATCCCCGCTCTCATCCTAACCTGTGCTACCAAGGTAGAAAGGTAATGCTCTTCCCTGACTACACCAAAGTGGTGCAAACACAGTGTTGAGCTTATAATTCAGTCAAACAAAAGCTATGGGCCCTTAACCTCTAGTCTCAGCTCTTTTTCCCAGCTGCCTTAGAGTGCTCTTCAATAACCAAAGCCATTTTTTCTATTGCCCAGAGACGGCGTGGACTTGGGTGACTGAAGAGTGACTGCTCAATTAGCAAAGCACCGCTTCCTCTTCCCCCTTGCAAGCACAACCAGATCTGTGGCAGGTAGAGTGGCCAACCCTCAGAGGAGGGGCACCCATTCCCGCAGAGGGCACAACACTCGAAGAGCGGCTTCCTCATCGCCAATAGTGGCCACGAGGGGCATGACTGGATCCCCTGAGCCCGCTGGACCACTTAGACTCTCTCAAGATCAGGAGTCAGACTCTGGCGTACCTCCGGGCAATCTATTACCCCTCCCACAGCTGGCTCGGAGGACACTGACATTTCCCGGAGCCCGGTACTCTGACAAAGGGCTCAATGTTGTGACTGTCCCAGACTCCTGAAACTCTCATGGATGGGTCCGCCACTCAGCTCCCAAATCACTCTGGTTATTTTAGATTTATTTAGGGCAACAGATGCTTCCGGGAAAGAAGTATTGTGTGGGGGGTTAGTTGGGGAAATTGTTGGGAATCTGTTTACTTGTATCTCTTGGTCGTGTCTACAGCACTTGGTATGACATTTCCAACCCGCACGCTTACAAATCTCGCGGACTGGAGATGCCCCCATTGGCTTCCCTGGGACCTAACAGCCAGGCACCCACATACTCCCCAGATGGGTGGACTTACTCTCTTAAATATTAACAGACATGACCTTGCCCCATATTGATTTGGAACCCTTCAGATTCTTTCATGGACTGTGTGAAGCCTACTGCGGTCCTAAAATACCCACAGAGATCCCTGCCTAGTGCCCTAATGCTGCAAGAAACACATCTCATGGGACATCACTGTCACATCAATATGATGGCCAAAACTGCCAGGTTCCATCTGAGCTACTTGAGAAAACTAAAACCCTTCCTTGATACTGCCGACCTATAAACCGCAGTTCAGGCGTTAGTTATCTCCAGAATTGAAAATGGCTGCCCTACCCTCTCTGGCCTACCAAAGACTTTGGTGGCCCTGCTAAAAGTTTGCCTCAACGCAGCAGCTTAACTCTTATCTGGCTCAAAATAATTTGACCACATTTCACCACATCTGACGGCTTTGAACTGGCTTCCTCGTGAAGGCTGAATCCAGCTCAAGCTGGTCTGCATCACTCACAAAGCCCTGTACACGAACACCCCAAAGTATCCTGCCCAGAAAATTGTGATATCTGGGAGAACCAGAAACTCCCAGTCCGCCAGAGACCATGTGCTCCTCCAGCCTCCCCGCTTCCGCAATGTAATAACATATAACTGGGCGTTCTCTGAGGCCGCACCAAGAATCTGGAACTCACTACCTCCCTCTATCAGAAGAATTCCTACTTTGTCGCGCTTCAAAAAGGAAACAAATACCTTCCTAATGAGCAAATTCCTCCAATAACTCTCCTTTATTGCGCATTCCGCCTTTTCATGACCTATGTTTCTTTGCACAAGCTCCTGTATTGCTTGGCCCTCTCCATGTATCAATTGTTCCCGTTGCTTTACTGCTGACATGTCGCTTGCTGATTTTGATACTGTACTGTTTATTGTACATAGCCCTGACTTTTGTCCTACTGTAGTTAATTCCCTAACCCCATCCTTGTATTTTTCCTATGCCTATACTGTACGCAACGTGTTTGTCCCTTTAAAGCGCTCTGATACCCTAACGGGTCATGTTCGTGCTATATAAAACCACAAATAAAATAAAATTAAAATTAAATACTGTCCATTCCTAGCACACCAAGGTTACAATAAAATCTTCCATGCAGGATTCACATAAGGTTCTCGTGGTTGGCGAATCTCCTGCACCGCTCCTTCCCTTTCACAGCCACCCAGGGTATCAAGGAACCCCAAGGATGAATTGTGGCCCTCATGGATAGAATGGGGGAGGACTACCCTTAATATTTTCTCGATCTACGTACCTCCGGCAGCCCTTGAGCCCGCCCTCAAGATCTAGCAGACATGCAGTCATCCCTCCCCCAGGGACTGACGGTGATCAGAGGAGACTTTGATGCAGTCCTAACCCCTGCATGCAACACTCCTGGGACGCCCTCCCCTCACTGCGCTCTGGTGCTCAACACCCCTCGGAGTGGGCGTCCAGGTTCGGAGTGGGCGTCGAGGTTCGGCCTGTGCGATGTGTGTAAATGTAAATGTACATGTATTTATATAGCGCAAATCACCGACCCGGTATCTAAGCACTTGCTTAGGGAACCCGTCCTGGTATTCCCCTGTGCGGTACCCCGGCAGGGTATCCACAAGGTGAAAGCCAGGCATCCCGCCGCGAGGGGCCGTAGTGGAGATTAAGCAAGCTATTGCCCAGAGTCGCAGAGTGTGACCCCGCGAGTTGAGTAGGCACAGGAGCGAGAATTGTCGAGTTCGTGGAATTTTTGAGCCCGAGACCCGCCGAGGCGGGGAATCGAACCCTAGTCCACGGCCGATCTCAGCTTCCGGGTCTGCCGCCTCTAACCACTGAGCCACGCTTCTCCACTGTGTGGAGAACATGTGTCAATACACTCACACCTCCGCAGCCCATCACACTTACACCCGCTTTAACCTGATATTTATGCCCACCCCTGAATGTCGCACGGTAGCCAGGATCCAAATTCTCGCCAAAGGAATCTCTGATCACTCGCCCCTTCTCCTTAGCTTGGGAGACCTTACTGGTGCTCTGCCTTCCATATGGCGGCTTCAAGATGTGGTCTATAAACAGGCAGTGGGTAAGGAGCTTAAGCACTACTTTTAACATAATGAGAGAACAGTCTGCTCTCAGGGTACGTTGTGGGCAGCTGGCAAGGCCACAGTCAGAGCCTTTGCTAAAGGGTATCTTAAAAAAAATACTTGGCCTGAGAGGAACACTTCTCCCGCCTAAAAGCTCTAGCCTTCCTTCTGGAACAGGCCACAATTGTGGCTGACAGAGACATCATGTCCCGGCAGCTCCAACTCCTGCGTGAAGAAATATGACCTGTTTACCTAGAGTCTAAGCAGTGCCAAGGTCTTCTACGACCAGAGTCTATGGCTGGGGGGCTAAAAATGACAAGCTTCTTACTGGCTTGTACCTCACCCCCTGGCCAATCCGATAATTCTGGAGATTTTGGACCCAGAGGAATACACGCAGTAGGCTTCTGTTGCCTTAGCGCGGGCCTTCACTGAATATTATAGGCGCCTCTACTCAGTGGCCTCGTCCTTGGGTCCGGAACCTAACCCTTATTTCTTACAAGATGTACCTCTCCCACAGCTCTCGGAAGCCAGCGCTAATCTGCTAGACCAACCCATTTCGCTGGAAGAGATTGGCCCAGCCATCTCCACAATAGCGGACGGAAAGATGCCAGGCCCAGACTGGTACCCGACAGAGTATTTAGCCTTTAAAGACATTTTGACACCGCGCCTTCATGGTCTATAACAGGAAGCGGTGGAGAAGGGAGCCTTTTCAGTAGACATTGACATGGCCATGATTGTAGTCATTCCTAAGGCGCACCATCCATCACCCTCCTGCTCGGACTACTGTTCTATCTCACTCATTAACACTGAGTTTAAAATCTATCCCACCATCCTAGCCACTCCTCTTAAACCAGTACTCACCACTCTGATACACCAGATCAATGTGGCCTCATTCCCCATCATAGCACTAGGCACTGCTTGCGGTGCTTTCATGTAGAATTGGCCCATCGCTACCTCCTCCCACCTTACTTGGCCTTGCTACTGATATTCACTGAGAAAGCTTTCGATACGGTGGATTGGCGATATTTGGAAGGTGTGCTGGTTAGAGCAGGATTCGGACGACACTTCCAGGGACTCACGCATGCTCTCTGCTCCAAACCGTCGGCTCGAGTCTTGATAAATGGTGTTCTCTTCGATGCCTTCCACATCCGTCAAAGGACAAGGCAAGGCTGCCCTCTATCTCCCCTTCTTTTCAACCTAGAGATAGAGCCACTTGCCCGACTTATCAGATGTAATACTCAAATACAGGGGTGGCAATGGAAGGGCTCCCATGAAGATAATATTGCTTTGTACACAGACAATGTCCTTCTTTTCATAGTGGAGCCCGCTCTTTCAGTCCTCCGTTGTCTCTGCATCCTGCAGCTATTTGGGTAGGCGTCGGGCCTATACCTTAATGTGGCCAAATCAACCCTGATACCCCTACATGTTTCTTGAGACTTTGTGGCATGGCAATCCATCATTCCGGTAAGGTGCCTCCATTCCCAGTACCTGAGGATCTTGGTGGCACTCCACCGGAAAATCACCTGGTCCCTCAACCTAACCCCACTGCTAAAGAAGGCCAGGAAGACCTTTGTAAATGGCCCTGAATCCACTAGAAAAGATTGCTTTTTTTTAGATGACTGTGCTCCCCCTATTTTGTATATACTGCAAAATCTACCTCTTCCACCTTCCGCGCCAGTGGTTTCAAGCCCTAGACAAAATGGCCACAGCATTTTTCTGGGGTAACTCAAGGCCACACATGGCCCTTGTTCATTAGCAATGGGCCCCCTACAATGGCGGGCTGGGGATGACCAACCTTTTCCTTTAATATGGCTCGCCTCCTAGTGATTAACGATTGTTTCTCAGAGAAAAGGTCTGATCCAGCATATGAGGTGGAGTTTAGGACGGATGTATGGCGTTACAACGCATGCTATTACAACGCATGCCTTTACGACGGAAGTTTTTCAGCGCAACTTTTACAACGACTTGCGTTGGGGGGCGCTGGATACTGAATAGTTGAATTTACTATTCCAACTCCAGTCCCCGTGGATAGTAGGGAAGGTGTTGGAAACTATTCGCTATCCTAGAGTGCCCCCCAGCGCAAGTAATTGTAAAAGTTGCTTGTAATGGTGGCGTCGTAAAGGTACTTCGTTGTAACAGGTGCGTTGTAAAGGATGTGCTATGTTTAGGACCCTGAGGTTCTCCAAAATCCAGGCAATGCTCTATGGCGCTCCAGTTCCCCATGCTATCCCGGCAGTAACTTGAGTGGTCCTTCTTGCGTGGTGCTCTGCACTTCGATATACCCATCGGAATGCTAAGCTCATGCTGCAGACACCTTTGTCGTAAGGAAAAACAAGGGATCCTTACTCACAATGAAACCAGGGTAATTAAGTATTCTAAGAAAAACAATGGTTCCTGTGGAATAGATACTCAATAATGAATTTAAAGACCAAAGCGTAAATCACGTATAAAAACAGGGGTTGTGTGAGATGTCAGATTGAAAGAATTGCCGATACACTGATATGTTTGTTCAATAGGTTATATTGAAAACATATACATAAAGTTATGATGAATAATTTCAAACATATATTGACAAGTATTTACAGTTGTGTAAAAGTGTCCCAAGTGAAAACTATGAACCAAAGTAACATTAAAGTAACATTTGTGAAAACGTTTTTCGTGCAAGGTTTCAGATAGATTTTTGTTCATAAAAGCGACCACTTTCTTTCATCAAATTGCATAACATCTATACAGTCATAGAGTGTTATTTTCAAAGGTTCTCTTTTCTTAATTGTCGATGGCGTTTTGACCCTAATATGGATATAGGGTCTCTTCAGGACCTACGGTGTGGGGGGCATCTGGTTTTCTGAATTGCTACAATACTGGTGATGTGCGTGCAACACCGTGTGTAGGTGACATTAAAAGTTACCCACTGGTTAACCCAGCCGGGTTCCCTAGTAAGGGCGTGAATATAGCAATTCCGGTGGAATGCACAGTGGCTGTACTTTCATGTGGAGACTCCAATTCAATGTGAAGTATAGTTCCTATCTGCAACACGATGGTTCCTTTGTCCAAATTGGGTATTCAGTGGCAATGACCGCGTGTTTCCGAGTGATTTCTTTTATGTTTTATCCAGTGTTGGACCACATCCGTCAGTCCTCCAGTTGGTACAATGATGGCATGGCACCTGGATGAGGGAGGTGGGTATGCTGGATGGATTCAGGAAGTGGGATATAATTGGCTGGCATTACGCAACTTGGGGATGTTTGATCAGTGGGACACCTGCGTACCTTTCAAGACCTACAAGGCCTGTACTCCCTTAACTCCACTCAATTCTATAAGTACCTACAGCTCCGACATGCTATTACCCTCCACATCCCCGCCGGAACCATGCTTCCTGTGTTCAGTCCAGTAGATGCCAAATTCCTTATGGGTCCTGGGGAAGAGGAGGTGTCCCAGATCTACCGCTCTTTTATTAGCAACTCCCCAGTCACCTGAGATCATCTACGTGATCGGTAGAGATGCTGGTTGGGCCCCCTGGAAGTTGAAGACTGGAGGAATGCCCTTATGGCCCACCGAGTGATCACCATCTCAGGCAGACTGCAGCTGATCCACATCTACTATCTCCACTGCACCTATTTAACTCGAGTCAGACAGTACAACCCTGGATTCCACCTGACTCCACTTTGCCCGCGATGTGTAGAACTACCCACTGACTGTTACCACATGAGTTGGTCCTGCACTGCTCTCACTCAATACAGGCCAGATGTAGTGAACGAGCTGCATGTAGTTCTGGGATGGGAGGTCCTGTTCACTCGCTTGGGCCTCATGTTGGGGTCCTGGAGGGTTTGGGAGGCTCTGGGGCTGACAAAATATTTCTGGTACAGACACCATGGTGGGCAAACATGACATAGAGGCCACATGTAAAGACCCTGCTCCGCCCCTTTTTTCACACTGGCGTAAGAGACTTGATTGGTGTGCCATGCAGGAAAATCCGGTATATGAGGTGAGAGGATGTCCGGCCAAATATGATCAAATGTGGGGCATATGGTTGAGCCTCATGGGCTAACAGCAGTACATGTTGATTACTACTGTCTCTGTGGATCCGGTTTCCTCTTTGTCAGACTGTAATGCAATTGCTGCTTTAAATTGACCTTCAAATCATGATTTTTAATTGTACTGTATGCGATTGTGCTATGGACTATCGTGTCATTGTTTCTAAAACCCTATAAAGTTTATTATAAAAAAAAAAAAAGTATAATAAGCAAGGTTCAATGTGAATCGGTGCTGGCAAGTCATCAGGCGTACAAACCCCCTTTTTGGATGAACTTAGAGTTTTCCTGCCCGTCTTTTTCCATTTTACAACTGGCTCAAAAATGAGAGACACATCTTTGAGTGCTGGCCCAGTTTAACTCGATGGCTCAAAAGGCATGTCGTGCACAGGAACACTAGAGGGTATTAGAATGAGGGACTTAGAGGGAATTTTGTTCTCTCCTTTCAATCAGATCTATCTTCCTGCTTACTACCCCTACAGCACGGGCTAAAAAACATTCTAGAGTGGAGCCATTGGTATTGGAACTTGCACTATCTGTGCTCTTTGGTTTCCCCATGCCCGTCTCTTACAGAAGGTGAAAGAGAGGTGGCCTGGATGCTAACTGGTGCATACAGGTTGCTGTGACCTGGGCACACCCTGCTCTGTGGGAAATCATACCCCCCCCCCGATAAGGGCTCAGGGTCCACAACCAATCTAGCACCTCCTCTGCAGCAGTGAAGGGCTTAGTCGGATTGGGTAAACGGGCACTAGGGCAATGAGTGATGGGCTGTTATCTGAGCTGCAGCTGTGAGCCACTTGTTTGGGCAGCATGGTGGCTGATTTGGGCTGTGTCAGTGCTGCTCAGACGCCACCAGCGGCCTCTGTTACCTCCCTTTTACCAACTGGGCAGAGGTGTCATTTTCAGTCTTGCCCTGTAATGCATTCAGATTGAGCAGGGGCAGTTGGCCTGAGTTGAAGTGGCCTCACTTGTATTCAGATGTGGTTAACATTGTGAACTAATCTGTGCACAGAGTCGTGGCAACATTTGCATTTTTTTTCTCGGTGAAGTTAAGAAGATACGCCTCTTATAGAGAACTCTCACCTTCTTTTCATAATACTTAAAACACTGAAGCAGTGTTTTGCGAAAAGGCACAATCTTCTAATTTGGGCCACTTTTTTTAAGGTGCCCAAGCCAATGTTTGATCCCAGTCCAAACCTTATAAAGGTTTCTGGACTCTATAGTCTTGATCCACCCTGATCGTAGTTTGAATGCACATTCCGCGCTGCGGAAAATCACAGCACGCTAGAAGCACTCATGACCAACCATCAATCAAGCATCTCCAATGCAGCAATGAAGGGGTCAGGACTTCGTAGTCCTGCCTGACCCTGTCCTCAGTTTGAATGTGTGTCTCCTTGACCCTGTATTCATCCTTTGATACTTGCTTTGGGTCTTTACTGGGTCATTGATGCTGAGCTTCACCTTCCTTCTAAATCAGGGACCAGATTCTACAGAAGTTCCTTGTTACTGTGAACTGATGGTGCAGATGAGAACAGTCTTTTACTTCGGAGTACATTTCAGGAGATTTCTGATATCACCTTGAAGCATTTAATGGCTAACTGCAATGATCACTGGAAAGCATGCGTTAACAATGTTGAAAGAACTCTGGCATACACACAATGACATTCTATTATGCTCTGAACAGAATACATGTAACCATTTGACCGCCAATCAGCGGCAATCACATTGCAATACTTTGCAATGCAAGCTTTGCTGTAACTTTACTGTAAGGGGCTCTGCTCACCAGCTAATGAAGCACTATATTGATTATTATTGATGCACAAAAAATTAGGCAGATTACACCAGTGTGGCAACAACACATCCTTTCCATATTTAAATATCAATTTGTAGGTTATGGGAGTGTCACTGAAGGAAGTGGCCCAATTAAGGCCACCCAGGTCACACGCAACCACCTCTCAGCTTTCCATACAAATGAAGAGTCTGTCAGACAGTAGAGAATACAAACCAAAGTCATTTATTAGTCATACACTCGAGCAGAGTCCGGTCCAGCCAGCCTCCTTGGATAGATTAGATTTGGGAGAGGAGTTGGCCTAACGGCTAGGGCGGTCGACCTCGAATCTGGGGTACCGGGTTCGAGCCGCGGCAATGGCGCTGAACATCCTGTGATTCTAGGCAAATCACTTAATCTCCCTGTGCCTAACAAAAAAATGAATGTGTCCTCATGGTATGCAATTGGTGCTATGTAAAGCGCTCTGATACCCGATTCAGGTCAAGTTTGCGCTATATAAAACTCTTTAAAATATATATTTTTTTAAATAGCTGCCGAGGGACTGACTCCCGTCAACATGGTAAAGTCAGATATACATTTCCAACACCCCTAAAGACCCGCCCAGACTGGAATTTTCCAGCCTGGGCGCTGATGAACAAAAGAGGTATAGAAGGATGAGCTACCATCCTGAGACCGGGTACACACTATCTTAGTTTCAAGGTTTCTCTGCCCGTGCCCGTCTCTCTGAAGGTGTGGCAGGCCTACTAACGGTGAAAGGCATGCAGTTAGAGAATGATCTATCATTAGTGGAGCGAAGCTCAACCTTGAATAATAAAGAGAAACTATCGAAGCTGCTTTCTGCTGAGGCAGACAGTGTCAGTCATTGTACAAGATAGCGGCAGAGTACAAAATGGTGCAGCAAATGCTAACTTAACTCGCACATTGCTAGAAGAAGGCAGCTAGACTGATTATCCGTCCAACACCACTCTACCGACCAACTTGCAGTTATGCCCATTAGAACCAGTGTCCTAATATAAGGGCTTGCTTCTGGTAAAGGGCGTGTTTGTTCGAATAAAAGGGCCTTTTCTTCCCTATTTCCTAGGACCCTTGTTCTAGCATCGACCTTAACTTCTGATAATTCTTGCTCAGTGCTATTCTTGCAAGCATGCAAAGCTACTGCCCAATTATTTTCTTCTGATCACATCCTTCATCTTTGTACTAGCCACCGCTCTCCTGCTGCGGCTCACACAAAGGCCAAACTAATGGCAATCTAATGGTTGTCTATGCAAGGCTATGCTACAAGATATATTGTAATGGTCCCCTTCCACAATGGATTGGGTTCGCTGTTTCTGGGCCTATGAAATTACTAAGTTTGGGCTTTGTGAACTGATGCAGAAGTCAACAAGGAGCATGGTTGCCTCCTATGTGCAATGTAAGGATGTCACTCAGGCAGACATCTGCAGGGTTTTGACATGAACTACACCCCACACCATAGTTTGTTACTAAGTTGTATGCTGTTTCTTGAACCTCTGGTTTGTGTCCACTATATTATTAGTTTTGATGTTTGTTTTCTGTATTCCAAGCCAAGATAAGCTTTATACTATATGACTATAGTGAATCATGAAAGCATACATAGTAAAATACAAAATACAGTTAAACGGTTACAAATAGGTTAAAAAAAACTAAATGATGAAAATACAGAAATAATTTAAGGAAAGGCACCAGTAATCTGTTCGCCCACAAGGGACTTCCTACGAAAAATAACAGCCTGTAAAAAACGTGATGAAACCATACATGTGTACACATTTGAAAGTAGTTGTAAATGTAAAAACGCTGGTCTGCATTGTTTAAAATGTTGCGATTCCTGCCATGTGAGAAATGGAGTTTACATGGGTTTCTCTTGTTAGGAAAAACTATGAGATCGAACGAGCAATTGTCTAGCTGGAAATTGATATCCATCATATAAAACAGCAGCAAGGAGATGAAAACAAAGAAAATATTAAGCAGGACAATTAACTTAATCTATGGTATGGTCTTGACTGTCTTAATGCTGACCAACACAACATAGAGGTGCTTTGAGAAGACATTCACAGTATGATGTGGCAGTACCCTAGACTGACTAGTTGGCTGCATGGTAGAGCACCAAGTTAAAGCCTGCAGATTTTCTCCTGTGGAAATAGCAATATGACTAGACAAACATCACTCTGCTGGGAAAGGCAAGAGTTTTTTTTATTTCACTATGTGCATATGGCAATGGAATATTATTTTAGGATTAAATATTTTTATTGAGCATGTCAAGACAGGATGGATGCAAAACAGCCATGTAAAATCACTCACCACGCCAAGGAGCGACGTGCAAAACAAGGCATTGAATGGGGGTTACGGCACTGTTCTCAGTTACCTGGGGCAGTTATACACAGCAAGCCGCCTACAACCCAGTTGGGCCGGCTGCGTTGAAAAACAGGGCGATTGCAAACTCATCTGGGCATAGCAACCTGCTCCCACCCGGTGGAAAAACAAAGGTAAGAAACTGCGACTCGCTGCTCTCTGTGCCCCAGTCCGAGTCGCCACTCCCCGTCTCTAGAGGCTGCATAGCCCGCCAGGTGCAGGTGCATCCTTGTCTGTGACATACAATTGAACAACCCACCCCGCCCGAGACCCCAACAACCGCTCCTATGTAAAAACCCAACCTTCCCCCCCCCCCACCGCCCGACCCCAGAACAACCCCAACAAACCCCCCACTTTCCCACCCCTCCCATCCCTCAGGTGGTCCATGGTCCGTTCGTCAGCCCTTCTCCTGCACCTCTGCTACTTTCGGGCGGGTCCTCCCTGTTCCCCTGCCTGGACTGTATCGGTTAACCTCAGCAGTCTCAGATACCTTGGGCATGTTACTTCCACAAATTCGGACGACAAGAGGGACAAGACTGGTTTCCAAAGCTCCGTGTACTTGGCTCCCTCACCTGCCTTAACTAGGGAGAGCCGTTCCATGCCCAGGACTGTCCAGAGGCAGTGGAGCCAGCCCTGGCGCGTAGGGATCTGCGCCGACCGCCAGTGCGCCAAGATATTCTGCATCGCTGACCCCAGCGCAATAGCTATCAAGCGGCCCCTCCTAGACCTCAGTGGATAAGTCAAGGCATTAGGCAGCCCCAGAATGACATACGCCGGGAAGCGGGGAATGTCCGTATCAAAGTGGGTATCTACATCGCTCAAGACCTGACGCCAGTAGTCCTGCAGAAACTTGCAATCCCAAAGAATGTGCGTTAATGTCCCCAGCTGACCACAGCCCCGCCAACATAGCGGATCCTTACTGCTATCCATCTCATAGAGGCGCTCCGGAGTGTAATACCAATAGGTCGCCACTTTCGTGAGCGTGTCCGTGAGCCCCATATGGTAGGCCGAATGTCGCACTCTGTGGTATATCCCATCCCATTCCTTGTGTGAGAGAGTTCTCCCCAGTTCCCGCTCCCAACGCACCCTACTCGCGCTGTATGTGTACTTGTGTTTGAGCATGAGTGTTTTATATAGGTCTGAGATCAGTTGCTTGTCAGACTTCCGTGAAATCAGCCAGTGCTCAAAGTCCGTCATCCATCTATCTGCTGTAGATCTGATCGCGGGGTTAAGGGCCCAGTGTCTGACCTGGAAGGATCTGAGCCTTTCAAACTCGGGGAGACCATACTCCTGACGAAACTGTAGGAAGGGGACAACTCCCTCCGGCCCGTACATATGGCAAAGAGCCCGACAGCATGCCGGCTTCCAACGCTCGAAGGCCTTCTTATCCATCCCCGGCTGGAAGTCAGGGTTGTCAAGGACGGGCGTGAGCGGCGAAGGCAAGGTGGTAAGACCAAGAGCGACTCCCACCCGATCCCATATCTCAAGCGGGACACGCGTGATGAATGATGCGTAAAGATTGGGAGGCCTATGCATACGGTGCATGAATGGAATCTCCTGCAGGGTCCTCCCGGCCACCGCCTGGTCCTGAAACAACCAGTGTTTCCCAGACTCCCAGCGGACACATTCCGCCAAAAAGCGTAGCTGTGACCCCTGAAAGTATGTTGCCAGGTCGGGGATGCCTATCCCGCCCTGTTCCGGGGCAAGCATCGCTATCTGAGCCTTCAGGCGGGGTTTCCTCCCGTTCCAGATAAATCGTGAGAGCTCTGACTGTGTTTGCTTGATCCATCCCCTGGGAGGGGTAAGGGGTATGGTGCGAAAAATATACAGGATTTGGGGGAGGACCGTCATCTTGATCGCCGCCACCCGGCCTAGCCACGACAGCGGATAGTGTTTCCACTGCCTGAGCTCCCGTCTTATTTTCTGCCTCAAGTGGGAGTATTTGATGTCCACCGTGGTCTGAAGAGAAGGAGCCAAACGGATCCCGAGGTACGGGACCGCCTGCTTGGCCCATTGTAGAGGAAACCTGTCTTGTAATGCTGCGCGAGTGCCCGGATCCAAGGAAATGTCTAACGCTTCCGACTTCGTCATGTTGATTTTGAAGCCTGATACTCGACCAAACTTAAGCAGGTCGTCAAGGCATGCCGGCAGGGAGCTACGGGGTTCAGCGAGGGATAGGAGAACATCATCAGCGTACAAGCTGATCTTGTGCAGGTCTCCTCCGAATTTGATCCCCTTGACCTCTGGATCCATGCGAATCAGTTGCGCCAATGGCTCCATATAGAGCGCGAACAGCAGTGGGGATAATGGGCACCCCTGCCGAGTGCCCCGTTCGATCTTGAAACGCGGCGAAAAGCTACCGTTCACTCGTACCATGGCCGAGGGGTGTTTATAGCAGTTCAATACCCTGGTCCTAAATTTCGGACCCATACCTGCCCCAACCAGGACCTTCTCTAAGTAGGGGCAATGCACCCGGTCGAATGCCTTCTCGGCGTCTATGGCCAGCAGCATATATTCCCCCTGTGTTCTAGATGCTTTTTCCAAGAGATGCAGGGCCCTCTTGGTGTTATCGGAGGTCTGGCGTTCCGGTATGAATCCGGACTGGTCCGGATCAATCAGCCCCCCTATGTACGGGGCCAACCGAGCAGCAAGGATCCCCGTGTAGAGCTTGAGGTCCACATTTAAGAAGGGAAATGGGTTGAAACGCTCCACAATCCCCGTGGTCCTTACCTGGCTTAGGTATAACCGCGATGGAGGCCTCAAGTAGGTCTCCAGAGATCGTCCCTTACTCCGCAAAGGAGGTAAAGAGCTTAGAAAGCAGTGGAGCAAGCTGTACGCAGAAGGTCCTATAGAAACTCGCCGGGAAGCCATCCGGGCCAGGCGCCTTGCCCAGCTTGAGCCGGGAGATACCCGAAATAACCTCCTCCGGGCGGATGTCGGTCTCCAGACTGTCAATCTGGTCCTGGGTCAGCGTCGGCAGTGGGATCAACGCCAGGAAGTCCAATTCCGCCTCCGGGTCAGATGGGCCGGCCTCGTAGAGCTCCGTGTAATAGTCACTAAAGGCCTTGGCTATCGCCCGATCCTCCGTGACAGGTAGACCGTCTCTTTCCCGCAGCTCCCTGACCTCCCGGTTCTGTGTAACTGTGCGCAGCTTGTGTGCCAGAAGGCGCCCACACCTGTCACCACCAGTGTAGTAGAGATGTTTGAGTCTCAGTGCCGCGTATTCCGCCCTGTCTAAATCTAAGGCCGCCAGTTGTTGACGAGCTACTTTCAACTGGCGCCATATTCGAGGGGCCCCCGTCCGTCTGTGGATCTGTTCTAACTCCCTGGTCTTCTGGGTGAATTTGTCCCTTTTAAGTTGGCGTTCCGCATTTTCCGCTGCTGAGAGGGAGATAAATTCACCCCGTAACACCGCCTTCATTGCCGCCCACTGGGTGGCCAAAGTGGTGTCCCCAGTACTATTGTGCGAAAGATAGTCTTGTATTGCCTTCTGGATCGTGGCAACCGTTTCCGCCTTGTGGAGCAACGAGTCTCGAAGCCGCCACACTCTATCCGTCCGTAGTGTCGACGGTCCAGTAAGAGTGATGGTGACTGGCGCGTGATCAGAGAGAGACGCTGTGCCAATGTCAACATCCGTGACAAGAGACAGTGTGGACATTGAGACAAGCAAGTAATCCAGGTGAGCATATGTTTTGTGTGCTGCCAAAAAGTATGTGTAGTCCCGTGCCCCTGGGTGAAGCGCGCGCCAAGCATCCACTAGCCCTAGATCCTTCAGACGGAGCACCCCCGCCTGCGAAAGCACCCCCACCGGACTAGTGCGCTGGCAAGATCTATCTAACTGGTTATCAAAGACTAGATTGAGATCTCCCCCCAGCAAGAAATGACGATCTATCGAATCAGTGGCCTCGGCCAAGGCTCCATGCAGGAATTTCTCTTGCCCCTCGTTGGGCCCATAAATGGAGCCAATCGTGTACTTCTGCCAAGTGCAAACCTGTAGACTAACAATCTACCTTTAATTTCTGCAACTTTACCCAAAACCTTGCCCTTAAACTTGCGTGCAACTAGTATAGCTATTCCTGCTCTCTTGTCCGGGCAGGAAGAGTAAAACTGGTGGGGAAATTTATTAGATTGAAGGCGGTGGCAATCTCTTGCCAGCAGATGCGTTTCTTGAAGGAGGCAAATGTCCGCCTGGGACTGCTCAAGGAACAGTAGGACTGCTTTACGCTTCACCGGATTGTTCAGCCCTCTCACGTTCAACGTGAGAACAATTAAGTCACCCAACCCCATCTACAGGACCAGGACCCCCCCTTTTGCCATAGTATCGGACCCAACCCTCCCGTCTGTGATACCCAGCTGCCAAACCTCCACATGTGCTGCAAACCCGCCAGGACAGCAGACCTTCCATCCCTGTTGACCACGGACTAACACCAGACCCCTCGACACCCCCCACCTACCCCGCCCCTCCAGTCCCCCCAACACGCCCCCTCCCACCCCCTCACCAACTACAGAACTTGGGAATTGGACACGTCCATAGTCACCCAGTGTCGCCTCTGCCAGTAAACGCACTTTGGACCAATTTCCCTCGCCAACCCCAACTCCCCCCCCCTCCCCAACAACTGCAAAAAGTCATTGTCTCTCATCCAAGGAGGAAAAGTAGAAGAAATAAAGGAAAGTGTAAGATAGTCTTACTAGTCTATTCGGGAGAGCCTTCCCGCCAACGGCCATGCGGCCAGAACGAACCCTCAAGACATTAGTTGGCAGAGCGTCTCTCATCCCGTGGGACCGGTACCGCTGTCCGTGGCCACGACCTCTACAGCAGAGCGCTGACCTGCTTCGATTTCCGTCGCTGGGGGCTTCTTGACTCGTCTCCTCCTTCTCTGATGGCTCCACTGCGACTTTCTTCCGTCCGCGCCCGGTGCTGATCCCCGGGCATCGGCCTCGTCTTCTGGCTTCTCAATCCCCAGCAGTGTGCAGGCCTCCGCTACCGAACGCAGCTGGTATTGTTTGTTCTCCAGTTTGAAAACTAGACGGAATGGGTGGCCCCAGCTGTATGGGATGCTGTTCTGCTGCAGGTAGGTTGTGACTGGCTTGAAGAGTCGACGCTTGTGGAGCGTGAGCGCAGACAAGTCCTGAAATAACTGCGGGGAAGTGCCTTGGAAAGTTATTGATTGATTCTGGCGCGCTTTCTGTAGTATTTCTTCTTTGGTACGGTAGTCCTGAACGCACACCAAGATGTCTGGGGGGAGCAGTCCCCGTACGTGGCGGTCCGGTCCGGTGAGCTCTGTCCAACTGTAAAGGAGAGTCCAGCGGCCGCCCCAGCACGTGGTTGAATAGTTCCCTTGCGTAGCGAAACACATCGCTGGTGGCGTCGGACGTGGCTACATTGCGAATGCGAATATTATGGCGCCTAGAGCGATTTTCCAAGTCTTCCAGGTGGAGCTGTAAATCTACTTGCTGGTCATGTAGCCGGATAATCTCCTGCTGTTGGGCCGCCAGCTCCGTGTCCCTGTCGTCGCTCTTGGTTTCCAGGTCTGCCACCCGCTCCCCTATACCGTCCATCTCGCGTCTCACCTCTCGGATTTCACTGGTGAATTTTGTTTTGAAGGTCTGTATGTCATCCCGTAGGGACGCAAAGAGAGACTCCAGAAAGGCCTTCGTGATGGGTTCTGTCCCGCTGTCGGCGGTCTTGTCCATCTTCTTCAGCGCCGGGGCCCCTACGTCCCTCTGTGGGGGGGTCTGTGTTTTCGCAAATAAGTCTTTCACTGTTTTACCCCTGGGAGGCCTGGCTGACGACATCCCACCGTTCCGTTGTCGTTGCCGCTGGTGTGAGGATCTCCGCTTGCGTCCCCCTTGAGTGTGAATCTGCACAGTGACGTCGAATGGGCGCTGGCTCGCCACTGGCCGGAGCAGCCTCTCCCGTGTCCCCTGCAAGGGTGTCCTCGGTGCAAGTGGGCCAGTGTGTGGCCTGTCACAGGCTCGTTCTCAAGTGTTTCTGCTGTGGGCCGGGTCCCTGGTCCCGCATGCACGGGCCCCACTCCCTTGTAGAGTCAGCCGCCACCTCCAGTGACCTTGAAAGTCTCCTCCTGTGCTGCGGTGCCCCCACCTCTCAAGCCCGGGGCCCCCCCTGTCGTTGTGCCGGGGCAGGCGCCTCACTGCGCAAGTAAAGTCAGTCTGACCCGGCAGGGCCCGAGTCCGTGGCCCCACCCGCTGCTGCCCGTCAGGGCCCCCTCAATGACGGCCTCTGCCAGGGGAGATACAGTCTGCCAGGCCTGTGTCAATAACACTCTGGGGAGCACGCCGCTATCGGGCCGATATGCCCGCCGAGGGGGTCCTCCGCTCCAGGCCTCTATTCACACCCCCATTCAGGACTCACCGCTCGGCCACCTGCTATTCCCGGGGCCAGTCCCCACCGGAGGCTCTGCTACTTGCGTTGCGCCTCTGTTTCCACTCGGTCCCCGCGGCGTCCAATCGCTGTTCCGCCATCCGCTGGGCCAAGTACCCTGCTTCGCCGTCAGCCCGGAAGCCTCCGTTGCGGTTGCCGGTCCCTGTGGTGGCACCCGAAGTTCGCGGGAGACACCCACCGCTGGCCACGCTGGGCCGCCGCCGAAGGGGGTGCGCTGCTCGGCCCCGTCCTCCACTCCGAGGCGGCCTCGCTACCAGGCCGGAGGGGGGCGGGGGCCCCTCGCGTCTCTGGCTCCGCGGCGATCCCGCGCCGCCCCTTCCAGCGCCTCAGTCGCTTCCACTGGGTCCGTCCTGTTCTATGAACGGTTCCGCCAGCCCAAAGCCCCTGACTGAGGGCACAAAGGCGTCAGAACCGGTGCTGTTACAGGGCCGTTGGCAGGAGGTGAGGCGAGACATGTCCGCTCACTCCGCCATCTTGGCCACGCCCCCTGGAATATTATTTTAAACTTTGCCTGCTTTCAATGTTCGTAATAAAATCTGTAGTTTTTTTTAACTTGGAGTACAAATTACAGAAATAAATGTTCTTGCTCAGTCAAAAATGTTTTTTTTTTAAAGTGCGATTCCATTAGCGGCTTAATAAAGGAGTGCCTCAAATCAGAGTAAAATTTTGAAAAAAACAGTAAAGGCATGGTGGACTGCTTGGATATATTGTCACAGGGACAATACATTGAATCGCGTGACCAGTTGTTATTATTGGGAAAGCTCGTCAGGCGGTGGAAAATGTGAAGACTAAACTGTAATAAGGAAAATATCCCTTAGGTAATATATTGATCAAAGAACCATCATTTGAGAAATGAATCACTCAGACATACTTTCATGCCCATTCAACATATTAACTCCTTACAAGATTTAGCCACTTATAAGAAGGAAAAAACTCAACTATTGAATAAAAATCAAATGGCATATATTTATTCTGTCTAATACACAATTTATCAAAATATAAACACGAAAATGTCCTATTCGTTATTACAAATATATAAAATCACAAAAGCTTATAATTCATCAGAAAACAATATGCATGAAAATGTAGAAAGAGTGAAAAAGCACTAGTTAGCGCATTAACTAAGTAGGGTTGAATGTCAAAGGTGGTCAAAATCATTAGGTTTTTGTGAACAGTAGGTTTGGGCAGTTCAACGGACAACCTCAGTTCCTCAAGCAAAGTTAAACATTCCAGCTTTAATGTTTTCCTCAAGATATTAGTCAGGGTTTCTGGATAATCATAATAATCAGAATGGCCAATGTCAGGCAGGAATTGCCTGACAAACTTTAACCTAGGGATTTTTTAAGCTTACACTGATCCGCAGCAGTCCTTTACAACAGCCCGATTGAGTTATGTGTAGTCTGCCCAAATTTTATGCCAGAGCAAAACAAGCTGAACCTTTATCTGTGAGAAGTTGGCCTGGTATATGATGCTCACCAGTTCTAGTGATCACCTTGTACCATGCCAAGCAACCCTTATGGTGGAGGTTGTTAAGCCAACCTTATAGACAAGCTATCCTAGGGGTAGCATGGACTAAGCAGTCTTAGGCTAAACTCTGTAAAGGCATGTGAAGCAAGCTGTTTTACCATACACAATCCCCTTGAATACCAAATGAAAGGACACCACACAGATATATATTGAAAATATATATAGATTTATTTCTACAAATATACCCTATACTCTTTATGAGCACAGAAGCAAATGCGTTAAAACAAAACACAGTTTAAATATACAAAAGTTGCACGAATATGGATGAGCCCTAGGGGCCACCTAAACCATATACTAAAATAGTGGTATAAGAACCACTATGGGGAAAGTGAAGAGGCCTAGGGCCTGGGGAATCGCTGGAGCTGTTCGAGACTAGCAGTGATGAAGTCGGGAAAGGCCCACGGGACTCGGGTGCAGTGCGGAAAGCGCACGCATGCACCAATGCAATGTCAATGGTGCGTAAAAGTTACAAAGTTAGTGTTTAAGGAACCTTCCGCTGGACCTACAAAGATAAAACTTTAGACACAGGCACTAGAGGTGTACACCAGTGTAGGAACACCGGCGTTGCTGAGTTACCTCACCCACAGGAAGCGGGTGCACAGGTGCGAAGTTGTGTCGGGTTTCGTCACGCAAGTCGATGGTGCTTGGAGCTGAAGATGCTGCAGGCGGGTCGTCCTGAAGAGTTCCGGTGGATCCAAGGGTGGATCTGAAGAGGTGAAGACCTGAAAGCAGAGGGGACAATGTTCAAAGTCACTAGCCAGTGACTACCATGGAACCAGGAAGAAACCAGGCAATGTCGGGTGCAAACAGGCGATGAGGTGAAGATTGTCTCTGAAGCCACGTGGACACAAAGAGGTCAAGGACGTCCAGGAGTCGATCACGAGCTGTCCCACGAAGGTTCTCGCTGATGGCGGTGTCAGCAACTTGATTGGAGCAAACAGGCCTTGGCTAAAGCAAGCCACGCAGGAATCAATTCAAGCTTCTCACTCGGACCAGCAAGGTCAGAGCGGGTGCTCCTTTTCAGGGGAGCAAGGGTCAATCTGGAGCAACCAGACCAGCAGTGTAAGTCGTAGTTTTCGTCGCCAAGATGGCCGCTAGCCACGTGGCAAGTGGCCGGGATGGCGCGTCAAGTGGCAAAGTGCAAAAGGGCCCCACGCAGATCGTAGAGATGCTGGGGGGCTGATCTTCGGTGCAAATGCTGCTCGAGGTTGGGGCTTCTCAAACCCCAAAGCACAGTGTCGAGGGTGCCTCGGGTGCTGCGCAGTCAGCTTCTCGGGGGTCTTTCAAGAGGTCCGGTCCCACGTCTCTCGGTGCCTCCACGGGTCCCTTCTTTGCAGGGACTGTGGATCGGGCTGTGAGATGTCTAGGAGTTGGGGTCTTGTCAGGCTCTGGGTTCGGGCTCCGGCGGGAGGCGGCGGAAAAGCAGACGTCGAGTTGCTGGTTGGTGCCTGTATTCACAGGGTGGTCACTCCTTGGCCACAAGGGAGATTCTCTTCAGTCTTCTGTGCAGCAGAATGTCGAAGTCCAGTTTTCTTCTTATTTCAAGTCGAGTTCAGGATGATCTGAAGTCTCAGGACACAGCTCCTACTCTTATTCCAATTCTAGGGGCCGGATCACCTACTAGGTCCCTCCTCTGGGTGGGACCAGGAAGGGGGGCGGTTACACCCCCTTTCCTTTGTCCAGCTTCGTGCCAGGACTGGGGCTGGAAAGCCGCAGTACCGGTTTGAACTGGCAAATGCACGGGGACACCTTGTGTGCCCCAGGCATGTCTGATTCTAATCAGCCCTGTCCTACCCAATACACAAAATCCTGTCTGGGGTGGTGCTAGCACCTCCCAAGGCAGGAAACCCTTTGTCCAAGCTGCCTTCGCTGGAAGGACTCCCAGCAGCAGGAGGTCAGACTTGTGTCTGTGGTGGCAGCATCCATTTTGTGATGCTGAGGCTCTGTTTAACTTTAACCGGGATTCAGGTTAGGTACATGTCGTGTCTCTCTAGAAGGGTGGAATGCTACCCCCGTCGCCAGAACTGGCGAGGGGGTAGTATTCCAATTCGTATGACACCTTACTCGACATGTTTTGATAAACCCAAACCAAAGTTAGCATTTAACCGCAAGGATTATAATGCACTTAAGAGTATATGGTAAGGCAGTATCGTGAAACAGCTAAAGGACATAGTTCTGAAAGCTGCAGACAGGCTCAGCTCATGCCAGAGCACCATCTCACATATTTCCAAGCACTCTGCCTCCAGGATTGATGAGGCCTTCCATAGGAGTGGCTGATAGGAACATATGTGTCCATTTTAGGTTAGGTATAGGCATACTACACCTAAGTAAGGGGTGGTTACACCGACTTACCCCAGCTGAGTGATCAGCCAGTTGTGTCAAATATGGAGGCCAGGCCAGGGGTGGCACAATACGTGCTGCAGCCCCTGGTAGGCCTTGGAAGCACCTATGCCCTGGGTACCTGGGTACACTGTTACAGGGGCCAATTAGGTGAACCAATTCCAATTGTGTATGTACCTAAGGTACATGGAGTCCATTTTAAGGAGAGAGCAATTAGCCTGGGGCCCTGAATAGCAGGATCCCAGGCCAACTAAAGTCAAAAACCAGCTAAACACCAGGCAAAAAGTTTGGGGGTAACCATAGTCAGATATCCACCTTCCTACATTATCAAGTCTGCCAAGTATACAGCACCCAATTCCGAATGACATATAAAATTGGAACAGCTTTTAGGGCGTGCAAGGAGATTTTTAAAAAAGAAGCATTTTCTGACAGCTGTAAAGACTCAACATTTGCATATCCCCACAACTCAGAACCATACATCGCAATAGATCGACATTTAGAATTGTAAATGGTCAGCATCTCTTTTTGGGTGTTTACTGCCCAATTTCCTAGAAAAGTTGAGCAAGGCCATAATGAATTTAACAAATTGGAGTCTTCTAGATATTTCTGTTTTAATTTTTGTGTTTTCCTTAAAACCTGATGCTTGTGGTAGTAAGTCATCCCTCGGGTGAAAGTGCACTTAAGAAATCTCAAATTGTGTAGGGTGAATCTTCTTTTCAAGTTGGCTTTTGAGTTCAACAAATAATTCTAGCCAGTTACAGCTGCTTCTGAAAAAAATGCACTGTATATATATATATATATATGCAGAGAAGCACCTCCTAGAAGTTAAAATAATACACCTAACTACCAAAAGTATGGCAGTGAGAGAAATGTCTGGGCTAATCCGATGTCTCACAGTCATCAATGAAGGAAGCTGGCCAGTGCAGCTGTGCCATTTGTTTCAATTTCGTCTATCTATCTATCTATCTATCTATCTATCTATCTATCTATCTATCTATCTATCTATCTATCTATCTATCTATCTATCTATCTATCTATCTAATCTATGCAGCACCATGTCTCTATACAGCCCTCTTTATCTAGCTATCTTTGCAAGGCTTTCTATTTATCTATTTTTTTAACCCTCTGTTTTTGTAATAAAGATTTACAAAAACAACACAAAAAGCATTAGCAAAGGCAAGAAGCTGGCAGACAATGCTAGACTGATTGACTTTGAGGGTCTGGTGTTAGCCAAGACTTTTTGATATTGCTTAAATGATATGTATAACATATAAGCTTTAACCGCTTAACCATGGCGGCAATTCCGCTCCGGTGCGGCGGTTTAGCGGAGTGGGCGGAGCCGCGTCAGCCAACGGAGGTTCGCAGCACTACGGAGGTAGCGCTCGCGACGGCCGTTGGCCAACAAACATACGCAAAGGGTTAGAGCATGGGTACTCACAATTTTTCTGTTGTCGGCCAAAATTACAGTGTGGTTTGTGGCCGAGGGCCGCACCGGTAGGGGTAGGGTCAGTGGAGGGTGGGGTCAGTGGGGGGGCAGGGCTAGAGAAAGGAAAATCAAACCTGTTTCAACACATTAGACAATGCTGTATTTCAAAAGCAGATGTAACTACAAAGAGCACATTTTGATAATACATTTTTATTAGCAGACAATAGCAATCTTAAGAGGCATTGCATAGCTTCATACACACTTTGTTCCCAATTCCATCACAGAATTACTTTTGGCCCACCATTCACCGTGCTATAGCCTGCAATGTCTTGCTAACAGAATGTCGGAAAGGCAAGGACCAAAAACTGAATGAAGCCAAGAGGACTCCAAGAGTCTACTTGTTATTCCTGGAGCAAACTCCATGACTGGTGAGGCCAGTCTGAGAGGGTTCCCCAGATTTTCTTCTCTATCCGCCTGACCTTCCTCCTTTGACGCTCTTAAAGTGCAGACTCCAAGGAACACCCTTGCCATTTCTGGAAGGACCGGGATGGCGATCCAGCCATGCTGAAGCAATACAAATACTAAAAACTGCCATGGTGATGAAGACCATCCCTTCTTTCACTGATATGTGTAAGGGTTTCCTTTGTCAATAGTAATGCTGTATGTCAAACATGAATGTTACTTACTGTATCTTCATCTGTGATATGCTATCATATAAGAAAAGCTTTAAATACATAACAAATATTTGTTAGCATGCATTAAAGTATTTTGTGCTTTAGTTTTTTAGAAATTAGCAAAATGACAGGTGAATTTTTTGTTGGCTGCAGTTCTGGTGCCACAGCGTCCTACAAGGTGGACACCTTTATATCCACGCTACCACACTGCCATCACACACTCTGGATCTACTACCTATAGGCACTATCAGTATAGCTGACTGTTCTGATCATTTTTGTTGGCTCGCTATAGGCAGCTTTAGAAGTCTTTCCCAGCATTGCATACAATGTTACATAAAGTGGGCTTTGGTTCAGCCCCCTGCCGTACGCATCTGAGAACCCCACACAGAGAGTCCATAATATAAAAAAGTAAAAGAAGAAAAAGAAACATAGAGAATGGAGAATGGAGAATGTACAAACAAAAAAAGTGAAAGATTTTGAATATTTAACTTTGTAAAATCTATAGGGGTTTCTCAGCAGTTCATTTTGTATGTGTATTAATTTATGTCTTTAATGTTAGTTTAGTTTTGTTATGGGTTGGGTAATGAGTGAAATAGTATGTATGACGGAATGAATGGTATGAACTTATGGTGACTTTACGGGGTTCTTTGCATAAAGAGTTTCCTTTTAAAACATATGTCACACAGATTGATTCATATAAAGTGCTGATAAAATCTTTCTATATCCCCTTCCATGCTCATGACGAGCTGAGCTCGTCATAAACAATGGGATATTAGGGGCACCAGCACCGGGGGAGAATTACTGTAGCATTGAAGGTGTTAAAAAGAAATGAATGTATACCAAATATGACAAAAAAAGAAAAAATGGAAAAGTAAAAAATAACATGTTTAAATAAAATAAAAGTCTTTTCCTATACATTGCATCCTCTGTGAAATATGTTGTGATTTAATCACTTGATGAAATCATACAGGTCAGACTAGAGGTTATTTTGTATATCAGCCACCTGCTCTTGACTGCTAGGCGTTTTGTCCATTCCATTGCCAGATCCTGATTTTATGTCTTTTCTCTCTATTCTTGTGCTGGTCCTACTCCGAGAAAAATGTGGCTTTACCCTGATTGAATGAGTTGTTTCCTTGAAATGCGGATATCAGTGAACAATTTTTCTTTTACTTCTTTACCATTTGTATTTACCACTCCAGGGAAGTGCATGTCCTACTCTTTCCCTTATATTTCTCTCTTTATTTAGCTTTGCCCTTTTATAGCTCATGCTCTTTCCCTTGCTTCTCCCCTACAGTAACCTTTTGTTGTTTCCTCCCTCTGGCACAAAGTACTGACTACACAACGTAGGGATGTCTCTCTCTCACTCTGTCTCTCTCTGGGTCTCTCTCTCTCTCTGTCAGTCAGTCCCTCTCTCTCTCAGTCAGTAAGTCAGCCAGTCCCTCTCTCTGTCAGTCAGTCTCTCTCTCTCAGTCAGTCAGTCTCTCTCTCTCAGTCAGTCTTTCTCAGTCGGTCATTCTCTCTCTGAGTTAGTCAGTCTCCCTCACCAGTCAGTCATTCAGTCTCTTTCTCTCTCTGCCAGTCAGTCAGTCTCTCTCAGTCAGTCAGTCTCTCTCTCAGCCGGTCAGTCTCTCTCTCTCCCTGTCAGTCAGTCAGTCTCTGTCAGTCAGTCAGTCTCTCTCAGTCAGTCTCTCAGTCAGTCAGTCTCTCTCTTAGTCAGTTTCTCTCTCTCTGTCAGTCAGACAGTCTCTCTCTCTGCAGGCAGTCTCTCTCAGTCAGTTAGTCAGCCTGTCTCTCTCTCTGTCAGTCAGTCAGTCTCTCTCAGTCAGTCAGTCTCTCTCTCAGCCGGTCAGTCTCTCTCTCTCCCTGTCAGTCAGTCAGTCTCTGGCAGTCAGTCAGTCTCTCTCAGTCAGTCTCTCAGTCAGTCAGTCTCTCTCTTAGTCAGTTTCTCTCTCTCTGTCAGTCAGACAGTCTCTCTCTCTGCAGTCAGTCTCTCTCAGTCAGTTAGTCAGACAGTCTCTCTCTCTGTCAGTCTCTCTCCACTCTCTCTCCCCTCTCTCTCTCTCTCTCTCTCTCTCCACTCTCTCTCTCCCTTCAATCTCTTCTGTCACTCATAATACAAAGCAAATAGCAACGAACACCACTTGTCTGATTTTGTGGTGAAATTGTGAAAAGATGGGGGGCCATGGGTACATTACCTGCAAGGTCTGCGGGCCTCCAAGGAAGGCCTGCCGGGTCGCTGGTGGCCTGCGGGCTGTACTATGAGTACTTGGACTTTAGAGGTTAACAGCCAAGCATCATTCATTAATCTATTTTGGTGTCATCCATAATTTTTCCCACCCTCTCCAGCATGCATCATGGGGCAATGGGTCATCCCAGTTCTACTATTGGCTGACTTCACTGTGAGTTGCGCCAGCCTGCTCTTTCACAAGAGCACATCCACGCACAAAGTAGTTCACTTCAGTGCTAGGGACTACTATGTTAATGTGTGCTTTTTTGAAACATAAACACATTCCAGCCTTTAGCCAATGTTTTCATTAGATTGATGATGACCTGGTAAATTCCCCAGCAAAAAAACAAGAATTTCCAAAATCAAAATGCTGGCTGCCAATGCCAGACCTATTGACTTTGCCAATACGTGTTCTAAAATGTAATCTGAATCATTGGCAACTTGGCTGTGTAGACTTAAACAACTGGATTTATGTACATTACAACTGGTGTTGGTTTTTTTCAAACTGTTTATAAAACATACAAAATTAAAAGTTAAACCAGTCACTTGATTTCTAATTGTGGTAGGCAATAATCAAAACTTGAAGTGGTAGATTTTCAACAGTGTTCATATTTTTCTCTTTGTTTTTCTCACAAGCTACGGCAGGTACAACTTTGGGGAAGTTGCAATCGACAGCAGGAAGGGGACTCTCAAAAACTCCGACAGCAGAGATAGAACGTAGCCTCTGTGAAAATATTCTAGCACCAGTGTCAAAGGTAATGCATGGGCATGTTGTTTTCTTTTGGCATATGTGTTGCTACACATTAAAGGAACATTGGCAACAACAATGTTAATGCAGGGGTGTCCAGCATTGGTTGAGGATGGCCCAATATACATCAGAATTTTAGAATAATCACTCAGGGCCATATGTGTCAAGCCTTTTTCCTGTTTGCAAACGGGCAGATTCTCAGAATCTGCCCGTTTGTGAATGGGAAAAAAACTTTTTGGGATGTATCAACCCAAAAGGCCATCGCAAAATAGAGAATCGCAAAATTTGCAATTCTCTATTTTGCAAATGCAATTAAGGAATTGCAAATTGTGATTCCTTAAATGCAATTCTGGAAACACCAGAAATTTGCTATTTGGCCTTAAGGAATTGAAAATTACCACCAACTTCAAGTTGGTGGTAATTTGTGATTTTCTTAAAAAAAAACAATTTTTTGATTTTTTTTAAAAGCTGTATGTTGCACATACATGCTTAAAATGTGCACACATGCATATTTCAAATCAATTAACGTAAACAAACATATTCTTCTTCAGAATGCACCCACAAAAAGAATAATATATCTCATAATGTGTACCCCAGTCCAAGTGGATCACTCAAAATAATTGCTTAAAATATCTTCATCTGGATTACACAAAAGCACTCTCTCAGAAAGGTGCCACAGATCAAACTGGTAGTGGTATCATGAGCCACCCGTTATATAGGTGGAACAATGCAATGTTATATAATGATGAAAAGAAGGACTTTAACCTGAATGCACTGAGTATTTATATCTGCTGTGCTAATAACCAAGAATTTTCATATACATTATTCTTCTAATAAACAGCATTAATATAATATGCTTGTGAAAAGAGGGAAGGGTAAGTTAGAGATATTTAGACAGTTCCCATTCTTCTCTTTCTTTCCATGTACGAAAAAAAGTCTTCAAATAGTTGGGTGAAGAAGACTCCGTCTGAGCAGAAACAGTAGATACCCAGCTTGGGGCGTAATGGAGGGTCTGTCTGGGGGGAGAGCCCGCTCTTGTGGGGTCCTTATGCATGGTTCCCCAAGGAGCGTCGAGGATGAAAGAGTCAGAGATAGTCTGGCTGTAGAGGAGGATGTCCATGGAGCTCTGTCACATGATTTGGTTGGAGCAGATTCGGGACACCCTGTCAATCATGACGGAGCCTCAGAGGGCTGCGCCATTTCTGGAGTGAGGTCTTGCACCCGGCCCTGGTCCACGGGGGTCCATTTTCACCCCGATCTAGTACCCATTATGCCTGAGCTGGGTATCTACCATTCCCGCTCAGATGGAGTCTTTTTCACCCAACTATTTGAAAACTTTTCTTCCTTTTTTAAGCTATCCAATTTCTTGGCTTTAAGTTGCATCATACGTTGGCATTGACCATGTACAAACGCCAAGGGTCATTATTCACTGTTAACGGAGCTCTGATTTTCGCCTCTTATTTGGCACCTGTTTTCTCCCCTTATATCCACGTGGCACACCTTCTGGTCTCCAGCTTTCTTGTGCCCTGAAGAAGGTGGTGGCTGCATTGAAGCCCTTCACCAAAAAGCGCGTTAGTACTTTTAATGACAGGAACCACGCAGTGGTACATGGAAAGGAGAAGAATGAGAATTGTCTAAATATCTCCATCTTACCTTTACCTCTCTTCACAAGCATATGATATTAGTGTTATTTAATTGAAAAATAATGTATATGAGTATTCTTGGTTATTAGCATAACAGATATAGATACTCGTTGCATTCCTGCTTAACCCCGTCTTTTCATCATTATATAAGATTGCATCGTTCCACCTGTATAACGGGTGGCTCATGATACCACTACCAGTTTGATCTGTGGCCCCTGTCTTTATATGTATTTTTGATTGGTTGGCTTTGACAGTATGATAGATGTATAGATGTGATTACAATATGACTGACTTTGAGAGAGTGCTTTTGTGTACTTGAGATGACGATTTTCTAAGCAAATATTTTGTTGTGATCCACTTGGACTGGGGTACACTTTATGAGATATATTATTGTTTTTGTGGGTGCATTTGGAAGAAAAATGTTTGGTTATGTTAATTGATTTGTTCTACTATATATGTAAAAACCTTATAGAAAAAAATGTGAAAATATTTATAGATTTCTCTACTTTTAATAAAGTATTTTTGTATAACGTATTTTCGGTATTTTTATTTATTTTGTCGCCTTTTTAGTTGACCTTGTTATTCATGTTTCTGCTCCCGGCTTGGGACATCCGTTTGTTTATAGAGAGACGCCACGAACTCATCCCATACCGTAGGCAGGTGACATTTATTCCCTTCTTGTGTAAGGTCCTATTTATAGCCTTATTTTCCCGAAGCCACCTGCCTGTATATTTCTGTCGGGATCCCTTTTATGTAGTTTGTACTCAGTTAATTTCAGGTCAGCAAGCTACAAAGTCTAAAATGTGAAATAATTCCGGCATGGATTCACCTCCAAGGGTCAGTCGGGAAAGGTTTCTTCTACACATGCAAATAACAACCTTTTATAAAGTCCATAACAGAGAATTTCATACATTTACTATAGTTGCACGCTTCTCATGAGCTAAACCAACCAGGACTAAGCAGAGAGAAACAGTTGCACAGGAATATATTTAGAAGTTCACCCATAATTTTGCAATATAATGCTTCTCACGGACGATATCGGTGCTGGAATGAATTTTGTTACATCAGGTGTGATTCTACTGAGATAGATAGGTGCAACCTTGAATTAGCACGAACAGGCCCGGACTGGCCATAGCGGGCACCGGGCAATCCCCCGGTGTGCCGCAAGGGTGGGGGCCGGTTTTGAGCCCCTGGGGGCCGATTTTGTTAGAGGACCGTTTTTGCAGCATAGCTGCAAAATCGGCCCTGCAACAAAATCGGCCGAATACCGGCCCGAGCAAAGCCTCGGCGGCCCTCCCCGAGTGGGGAGGGGGGGCCGGCCGAGCACTTTTCCAGGGCCGGTTTTGGTTCCCAGTCCGGCCCTGAGCACGAATTGGAAAAGCTTATGACGGTATCCTTCCTTGTCCATGAACCACATTCAACTTTCTTGAACTGAGACATGAAATTACGAGTTTATCTACATGGTGCAGTGAAAAAGCATAAACAAAATTAAGTGTGCGCCCTGAAGCTTCATGTTAGCCAAAGTTTCAGTTTCATTTGTTCAAGGCATTACATTACGAAAAAAAAGAATTGTCACCAGCAATCAATCTTTTTTATTGGAGTTGTGTGTTGTACGAATTCATCCACACAGGGTCGTAGCACCACAGAGATGCCAAGACGCATGCAAAAGTATTGGATTACCACACCTCGTTTTGTTCACGGATCAGTACATGGACATCACTAGTTGCCTTCATACCTTGCCATTGCTTTCTAAAACCTCCACGTAGTGTTTCCAAGTTTCTGGTATGAATGATTAAACCTAGAACTCACAGCGTATGCACCTCTACCTGTGCAAATACTTTAACTCTCGCCAATCAAATGCATTAAAGTGAAAGATGTATCAAGGCATATGTCTTACATGGATCCTTTTATTATTGGTGTAATTGAGGTGTGTCCAAGAATACACAGAATCTATGAAAAATCATGGCACACTTCTCTCAAGACAGTGCCATGTCAGAGGTAGAAGAAAGATTAAACAAAAACACTATCGGGGGCGTGGCTTGGCCAGCAAGCATGGCGGTCGTGTAGGGCGAGAGCTCCGACCGGTCCAGACGGTATCCTGTTACTATATCCTGTCCCTAGACATCTGCTGAGCGGCGCTGTGTCCCGTTGAGGTCGCCTACCTTTCTGCGATTCTCCGGTGACTGTGGCGACGGTGCTCCGGCAGTACAGAGGTGCGGAGAGCCCCTCGGCGGTGAGAGGCCTACGGCGACGCCGGCAGAGAGTGAGCCGGGGCCTCTAGTGAATCGTCAGGCCGGCGAGGGGCGTCTGGCGATCGGAGCGGCTGCTGTGGTGCAGCCGGCGTGGAGGGGACCCACGTAGATTTGGCGCCTCGGTGTGTGGGCGGCCCCCTCGGTTCAGCGGAGCATCAGGAGGCGCTGCTGGAAAGGCTGGAGCCGTGGGCCTGGCGGTGGTTGGGCCGCTGGATCCGCAGATCAGGCCTGGTGAGTGCGGCCGCCATCTTTGAGGTACGTCGGGTGCCCTGAGGAGGCAGACGGAGTCGGGTGCCCGACCCATCATTGGTTGACCCTTGGGGACTTAAGTGGCGGTGAGGGATTGAGCGGGCCCCCCCTCGAGGGATCTGGATGTGGCAGGTTGGCCGGACCAGCTGGACTCACAGGGAGGGGTTCGAGGCTGCTGAGGCTGTCAGCGCGGGCCCTGGGAGCACGGTGAGCTGGAGTGGACCTGTGTGGGGTGGAGAGCGCGCCCCGGGCTCCCTCCTCGTTTCCCCCCTCCCGGTTGAGATCTCTGGGTGGCTGCTGTGCAGGGCAGTCGGGAGGGTCGGTGATCGAATCGGGCCACGGTGGCAGCTGCGGGCTGAGGGGCACCTCAATTAGTGCGGAGAGGTGCCTGAGAGGAGAGAGCGGCGGCGACGTGTTGGGCCCCATCTTTGCCACACCTCATAGCTACCCACGGAGTGGGGAGTGGTTGACGGCCCCGCATGACTGAGACTGGGCTGAGGCTCGCTGCGCTGGTCGCGCCCCACCAGGGACGGAGGGGAGGAGGCGGCTGGAGAGCCTGTTGGGCTGCGGGGTCGTTGCGCTGCTGGCTGCTGTGCTCCCGATCGGGTGGTGGTTCCTCGCAAGGAGAGACAGGCTGTGCCGCAATGTCACGGGACCGCACTGGTGGAGGACAGAATAAGCAAGGGCCCATGGACAAGTTCACAGAGGCCGGCCACGCAGCTGGGGCGGCGGGGTCGCAGAGCCAGTCACCGGACAATTCTGCACTCCTGGCTGCGATCACCCAGTCCAGGGACATGCTCGATGCCAAGATCGGAGCGGTGGGCTCGGATGTGATGTTGCTCCGTCAGGACTTAAGGAACGCAGTCGAACGCATCACGGGCGCAGAGACCCGTATCTCGGAGGTTTAGTACGATGTGTCTATCCTGAAGAAAAAGGTTGCGGACATGGAGAGATTGCAGAAGGGCCTGGCTCTGCACGTTGAGGATGCCGAAAGGAGGGCTCGGCGGAACAACCTACGGTTCGTGGGATTTCCGGAAGGCTGCATGGGGGACAATGTGGAACGCTTCCTTACCCAGTGGCTGGAGGGCTGGCTGCCCCCGGAGGTGCTGTCTCGTTGCTTTGCGGTGGAGCGGGCCCACAGGGCCCTGATGCAGAAGCACCCCCCTCAGGAGCACGCTCGAGGCCCATCATTGCCAAATGCCTCAATTACTCAGATCAGCACACTATCCTGCGGCAGGCACGGATCAAGGCCTCCCTCACGTGCAATAACTCAACCATCCGCATTTTTCCGGACTATACACGCCTAGTGCAACAGCAGCGACAATCCTTCCTGGCCGCTAAGGTGCGACTTCGAGGCCTCAAGCTCCAGTACGCCCTGTTGTACCCGGCCCGGCTGAGGGTCACCTTCCAGTCCCGCACGCTATTTTTTGACTCCCCGGAAGAGGTGTTCAAATGGACGGATGAAACAGTGAAGCTGCGTGTCAACATGCCGCCGGGGACATAATTGGATTCTTCCTCCAGCGGGATAGCCCGTGACGGCCTCAGGAGTCGGCGGCAACGGAACAGAAGATCGCGGTCCGGGCGCAGCTCTCGTTCTGGCTCCACAGCTTGGCGGGGGGATCCGTCACCGGAGCAGCAAACTGAAGTGAAGTGACGCAGAAGACTATTGAATTGCTCTTGAAATATGGTATGGGTGGATGTCTAGTTGGGCTAGTTCCTTTGGGATGGGAGCCTGGCCCTGCAGGAGTGGGTGGGAGGGAGTGACGCCCTAGGGTTATGGGTTATTGTTTGGGGATCCATTGGAGGGGGTGGCCTTTGTTCCCCCATTGGGGTCTTGGCTACATTCCGACCGCGACAGGTGCTTCCATGTTGGTGAGGTCCGGGGTGACGGGGGGGGGGTTGCGTAGGGGGGCGGTGTTGGGGGGTCTGTTTGCGCATGTTTTGATGTTGCCTTTATGCCATATTGCTTGTGTGCTGAGTCGCAGAAACACTACTAGCCTATTTGGAGTATGTCCGCCATGTCTGACACTGAGGGGAGAGGATGGGTAGCCCCTGGCTCCCTACGCATCCTTAGTTGGAATGTGCATGGGGTGCTGGATAAGGTGAAATGGGGAGCAGTGCTTCAACATGCCAAAAGGGCCGGGCGGATGTACTTCTACTCCAGGAGACCCACATGCTAGGCACGAAGGCACCATGTCTGCAATGCTATGGGTTCCACCAGATATACTACTCGGGGTTCGCCAGGGGGTCAAGAGGGGTAGCGATATTAATACACCGCAGGGTCTCCTACACGCATGATAGACTTTGGACCGACACACAGGGTCGATATGTTATTGTACAAGGTAGGATGGGGGAGACAGGGTGACCCTGGGCAGCGTTTACACTCCGCCGCCCTTGCAGTGGTCTCTTGTGGAGCGACTTATGGCTCTTTGGGGCGACATGCCAGATACTCTAGCTGTGGTTGGGGGGGACTGGAACGATGTGATGGACCTGAGTTGCGATAGGTGGCGGTGTGGGGCGACTGATGGGGTGGGGGATGTATGACATCACAACACATGCTTTCACAACGCATGCCTTTACAACGCGGTTTTCACAACGCATGCCTTTACAACGCACAGTGCTTTGGGGCGCTGGATAGTAAATAGTTTAATTTACTATTCCAACTCCAGTCCCCGTGGATAGTAGGGAAGGTGTTGGATAGTAAATTAAACCTATTCCCTATCCTAGAGCGCCCCCAGCGCAATGCGTTGTAATGGTTTGCGTTGTAAAAGTTGCGTCGTAATGGCATTGCGTAGTAAAAGTTGCGTTGTAAAGGATGTCTCCCGGGGTGGGGGGCCCTCCCACGCAACTGCGCGCCCTGGCTGCAGGACTTGACTGGACGGATACATGGAAACATGGCCCGCGTAGGGAATACACATACTATTCGACGGTGCATGACTCATTTTCCAGACTAGACTATATCTTCGTGCCTAGGGGACTAACACATAGGATAGTGTCGGCCGAAATCATGCCAAGAGTCCTTTCCGATCATTCGCCGGTAGCTCTCACATTTAGGATAGGTCCAGGCAGACAGCCTTTCAGGTGGCAAATGTCGGGGTGGCATTTGTTGAAGGATGACTATAGGAAACATCTAACCAAAGAAATAAACGACTACCTTGTCTCGAATGTAGGCTCCGTGGACTCCCCGGCTGCCCGCTGGGAGGCGCTGAAGCCCACGATACGGGGTGTCGATATTTCCTGGTGTGCAGCGGCGCGTAGGGAGCGGCGACGAGACCTGGTGCAGCGGGAGGCGGCCATAGAGGCGCTGGAGCGGAGGGGTTGGCTGGTGGGCGGTGGACCGTCCAGACGACAACAGGCGCTGGCTCAGCAGCAATATACTGCGGTTTTGATGGAGGAGGCAAGGCAGGCTTGGCTAGCCATGCGTAGCCGAGTGTACCAGTGGGGCAATAAATCTAGTAGGATGCTGCACAGCTTATGCCAGGGCACACTCCACGCCCAGCCACTGCCCCGGTTGGTGGATTCGGAGGGGGTGCCTGTCACTGAGCCCTCGGCCATTGCGGAGAGCTTCGCCGCATACTATGAGGAGTTGTATGTGCCTAGGGAGTGCCTGGCGGAGGATGTAATTCAGCGGTTCATTGACGATCTACCCCCGCGGTCAGTCACAGATGACGTGAGAGAGCAACTGGACAGGCCGCTGTCTGACGACGAGCAGGGCTCAGCTTTGGGTGAGCTGCGCCCTGGTAAGGCCCCCGGTCCCAATGGCTTTCCGTCTGAGTTTTTCAAGAGTTTCTATGTACAGCTGGGGGCGCATCTTTGCCCGGTAGTTAAGGAGGCATGCGAGGAGGGGTTGCTCCCCACAGATTGGAGACATGCAGAGGTAGTGGTCTTTTTGAAACCGGGTAGACCTCCCGACTATCACGCATCCTACTGCCCTATATCATTACTCAATACGGAGGCCAAAGTTCTTGCCAAGGCCTTAGCTAACAGGCTCAAGCCCCATATTTCCGACTTAGTTCACTCCGATCAGGCGGGATTTATGCCGCGGAGGGCGACTCGCCACAATATTAGACGCGCACACGTGGCGATCTCGGCTTGGGAGAGACTGGGGGAGCAGGCGGCATTGTTCCTAGTGGATATGGACAGGGCATTTGATTCCCTGAGCTGGATATATTTATTTGCCCTGTTGCAGCGCCTGAATTTTGGTCCGTGATTCATGGCTTACCTACAGTTATTATACACAGACCTCACGGCTGTACAAGTCGGTTCGAGTGGGGGAGCAATTTCACGCACCTTTCCGGAGGGGCACTCGACAGGGCTGCCCCCTATCCCCCTATCTCTTCGCGTTGGCCATGGAGCCCTTGGCGGCGTGGGGTCGTATAGATGCCCAGCTCAAGGGTTTCAGGTGGGAACCGGGTCTCACTGACAAAATAGCACTTTATGCTGACGATGTCCTGTTCTTCATTACCGACCTGGCGGGTCCGTGCCTGCTTTGCATTTTAGAGATTTTTGGTGAAACGTCCGGTTTATACATGAACCCGGCCAAGTCGACGTTGTGGGTGCTGGGTGGACTGAAGCGGGTAGGCGCATGGGCCTCTGGACTACAGCTGGCGACCGGGGGGGGGGTGAAATACCTGGGGGTTTACCTGTCGGAGGAGGCGAATGCCTCCCGAGACCGCAACCTCACTTCAGTATGGGATCGCATGCGTGAAGATTTGAAGGTCTGGTCCCGCATGCCCCTAACGATCTATGGCAGATCAGCTATTTTCAAAATGGTGGCGCTTCCCCGTCTATTGTACCAACTACAGAACCATCCCTTCCGGATTACGCCCCATTGGTTTCAGCAGGTCAACTCTGCGCTGGGTGGGTTCCTGTGGGAGGGGGGGATTGCACGGGTGGCTCTGCGAACGTGTTTCCTATCTACCTACACGGGGAGCTTGCTACATCTGATATTCTCTCATACTATCAGGTGGTGCATTTGTTGGTACTCAATGAGTGGTGGTATGGGGACCGGGGAGACCCGGTCTACGCGGTCGAGCGACACTTAATGGGTACGGCGTCCGTACACGGCCTACTGTATTCTGCACCGCTTCGGAAGTGCCTTCCGTCCGCCACACAGGTGTTTTTCTATGTTTGGAGGCGAGCTTTGGGTAGGACGGGTGGTGGAATGTGCTGACCCAGGAGACTCCCTTGTGGCGAAATGGTCGTTTTCCCGGTCTGAATGCCCTGCAGGGATTTGGGGGCTGGGACGCGATAGGGATTTCCTCATTGGGCGATGTCATGACGGGCTGTACCCTGAAGTCCTTTCAGAACCTGCAGGATGAGTATGGGATGCCACGTTCCCAAGTTTTTTAAATACCTGCAGTTCAGGCACGCGCTGATGCCACACCTGACTGACATAGGGCTTCTCCCTGAATTTAGTCCGATAGAGGCCAAAGTGTTCATGGGTGAACTCCCGGACAAGAAAATCTTGCGTATTTATCAAACGCTGGTACACCACTGCTCCACGGACCTACACAGACTTAGCGCAGCATGAGGAGGGGACGTAGGGGACTTGGAAGAGGAGGATTGGGCCGAGGCTTTCGCGAGTCCGAGGGGAGCGGCAATATCCACGCGCTTGCATCTGATCCAATTTAAATACTAACACCGCTCATATTTACCCCGAGAGCGCCTCTGCAGGATGGGCATGATTAGTTCCCCCGACTGTCTCCGCTGTAGAGTAGAGGAGGGTACACTATTGCGTACAGTATGGGTGTGTTCGGCTTTGCAAAGCTTCTGGAGTGGGGTGTTTGCCTGTTTGACTGAGGTTCTGGCGTGGGAGCTCCCGCGTACGCCGAAATTAGCCCTGTTGCATGTGATGGAGGGGATACGGGGCAATAGGTATAAGCGCCACCTGCTAGTGCTAGGTTTAATGCTGGCAGAGAGACATTGCTAAGGCGTGGAAGGCGCCTCAAGCTCCGCCGTTATCTGCTTGGAAAAATGGGATGGACTTTTGTATGGGACTCGAGCAGCCTGTATTCATAGCCAGGGGGTGCCCCGTAAGCACTTAAAGATCTGGAGGAGATGGGCGGACTATTGTGGATTGGACCTGGACTCGCCGCCTGAGCAAGCCGGCCTCCCGGCTATTTGACAGGTGGCTCCTGGGTGGAAAGGAGGGGGTGTTTCGTTTGACTCAGCATGCAATGTACAGACTCTTTGTAAATAGGTAGCAGCATCGGCGCAAACAAAGGGTGGTGGTGGGGGGGTGTTGTTAGTTTAGGTGTAAATGTCTAGGATTATACTGCTGATATATTGATGTGTGCAGAAACTCCGGGGTCCGGAGCCTCGCATTGAATGTAACCTATGACAAATAAAAACTGTTTTTAAAAAAAAAAAACACTCTCCTATGCGAAAAAAAAGTGACTCGGGATTCAGTCTCATCTCTGATGCAGCCTCAATACAACGCCCTTTGTTATTAACACAGGTTGTCTTCGAGAATGCATGGCGCACCCTATCTTCCCTACACCCCATGTGTTCTGTACTTAACATGCATTTGCTCAGTTCAATGTGCTGAATCGTCAGCATTTTGTGTCAAAGGAGTGTTGCTCCCATCTCACCTATTGTCTCTGTTCCTTTTAATCAGGAATTGTTATAACACTGCAAAAACCCCAAGGTTTTTGTTTTCAATATGGCCTACATGCGCTCTGTATATATTTCTAAGAAAAGTTGCCAACCTAGTGTTACACTTATGGGTGACATGTTCAATATAAAAGCTCTTCCAAGCTTCACATCATCAATCATTTTTGGCCAGAAGTTTATCCAGTCTACATTTTGCAATTAAGCACCCTCTTACTGCTTTCAGCATGGTCTGCAACTTGTAGGCAACTTACTCGAGTCATTTTCATACACAGGCTTCTTGAAGACACTAATCATAGACCTTTTGTACTCTTCTTCGACAAATCATCCTTGCTGTGTGTGTATATATATATATATATATATATATATATATATATATGTGTGTGTTACAACCCCATTCTCCTTCCTCCAACAAGTAGCAACTGCTTGTACTACCTGCTTCAACTCTTCTCTTCCTTGTATTCCTCCACTTATTCCTCCTTGTTTCCCTTGTGCTCTGTATATCAGCTCACAACTGCAACCTTAATCTGTTTCACATCCTAACTTACATTTGCCTGTGGTATAAGCCACCTTCAGATGAAATTTCAGAAAACCCACCAAACAATAAACTCTGCTAGTACAAACACTTGTAAGCATCTTTGGAGGTCAACAAATTTGTTAAGGAATTATGATACAAACTAGTAATATACGAAATTCCCACAAAACTTGGATACATTTCTGAGAGCCGCACAGAATGTCATTGCTTCCTTATCTTTCTACATTCTCCCCTTTTCGTTGTCTCAGGATTCTGTCCATCCTTTTTAGGCCTCGCCTACGCAGCATGCATGCGTTAATTAGGAGACCTGTAGCCATTGGCACAGCTTTACCTGCAAAGACGTGCACGCGTTGCATTGCTTGCAATGTCAACGCATGCACATCTGTCGATTTCCTTGCGGGAGGACGCGGCACCATATGGTGGGGCCATATGGTCGCACGCTCCCACAAGGGAATCTCGCAGGCCCCCTCCCCTGCTGCTGCGCGAGGTTTGCGCTTGTTCTCGCTTTTCATTGGCAGCTTTGTTGGGTTTAAAATGCTGATGCGTGTAACTGTGAGTTTATATTTCTTTTCCTCTTGTGTTTTCTTTCCACAGCTGTTCTCCTAGAGCATTCGACTAGCATGTGGTATTTCTACTTCAGCGTTCATTAGGATCAAAGAAATCTGTTTGTAACAAAAAGGCGTACCTCGTGCAACCGACATGGGTTTTATGCTGGATAAATGCAATTCAGGATCTTCAATACAAATTTCAAAAGCGTTTCCTACATTTTTTTTCTTTTTTTATCGCAGCCTCCTTTTCATTCTGTATAAACACTGCAAAACTGGTCTAATTTTCTATTTTATTTTTACCAGCTTTGTTATTTTTGACCCTTAACTGCGATTTTCGTCTGATCCTTGTCTGTTCTCTGTTAAATTTGGATAAAATATTTAGTCATGTTTTTATGCTGCTTCGTCGTGCTAGATTCTTTAAATGGAGCACTTACTGACTTGAATGTGTGCATCTTCTCGGCTCCTTCGTTGTTATGCGAAATAGCAGGAGAATTAGTGGAACACGGAATGCTACAAATAGCCGAGCATGAAAAGACTACCAGTTGAGTGTGTCTTATTGTGAGTAATACTGAAATTATGATTTACCCATTCTGGTACTGTGATATCCTTTTTAGCCTTGTTATGCTCTATATTGGTCATCTTTGTATCTATTTAGTGTCAGCCTTGCAATTACCATTTCACTTTAATGTAATTCAGAGCCAGTACCTTGAAGACCACTAGTTATACTGCCCTTCGTTAACTGGGGTGATGCTTTAAATTTAGTTAGATTGACTAATACTGATTTTGAGTTTAAAGCGCAAACCTGAAGATAATGAAACTGAGTAGAAATTGGTTTGCGCAGCAGACATAGAGGGTGACGTTATAACATAGCATCATAAAGTATGATTTGGTAAAAAGGAAGCGACCATACTGGCAGCAAAAATAACAGAGATAAACAGAAGTATGGATAGCAGTAGATGACAAAAAAAAAGTACCATCTTCATCAAAACAATTTCACTCTTATACCTCAATATTTAATTGAGGTGATACAATCCTTGCATATGGAGCATAATAAATGGACCTATATATTTGTTTGAAAAAGGTTCCTCACTAGTAAGAGGAGGGGAGTGTCACTACAATAGTGTGCCAGAGGAAGAGGGGCTCATGCTAGGTAATTGTCAGGAGTCTAGTAGATCCCACTAGAGTGGCAGTTCCATCAGCTGTATCCATGAGGAATGTAATTCATATGTTTTTATTGGTAAACTGTTCAAGGTGTTTTTTTTTCCTTCTTCTTACGGATGTAGGGATCAAGCTTATTCCAGATGGAATTATCTTTTTGATGAGGTTCGATTGTTAGTGTGTCATATTGTCTGCCTTTCTCATAAAAACTGACCAAATCCTCCAAGTATGAACGGAAAATCTGCTTGAAGATTTCCAAACTGAAAGGGTACTCTTGGTTCCTAGTATCAATAGTAGGTGCAACAACATGAAATCTGTGTTTATCGGTGGCAGGTCTTGTGTTGCTTGAATCCCTGACCTAAGTTATCCTTTTCAGGGTTCTGTTTCTAGCACGGATGTGATTGATATATTGTATATATCTGCCCACAGTTATTGAGCTATTGACACTGAAAAAGTATATGACAAATATTGTGATGGAGACTTTTTTATATACACTAACAAGAGAAAAGGCAAACCTAGAATAACGTATAACTAGCGAGAAAGTGTCCTTTCTTTCAACTGCACATGGTTTCTCTTTTATGAGCATGTGAAACTTAAAGCCAAGGTTGTACTGGAAGGAGATATAATTTCACCAGGGCCTGTGGTGTACCTACGAGGATATTTGGGGGTAATCTAGCCCATTGTTTATCAAAAGATGTATAAACCTACCAATAGATTCACCATGTTTTTTAAGGCTAAACCCACCACTTTGTAGACCATATGTATAACGCAAGCCTGGCAAGCAAGGAGATGAAGAAGTACTTCGCACTAGTGTAAGTGAGTTTAGAAATCCTGCGTACAGATGTTTCTCTGAAGTTGTATCAGATTCCCATCACACACCATGCCAGTGATGTAGCACACAGTCTGATGTAAAATGAGGAACCACAAACATTACACTGAACTAAGGCGATCAGCAAAGAAAACAATTGTTGATGCCATGAGTTGCAGCCCAAGTCTACTTTTCCATTTAAAACTCATGACATTATTCTGTATCTTACAATAATTAAGACTCCCCTTTTTACATTTTTACTCATTTTTATAGAAAAGTACAAACCGAAAACAATATGTTTCCAGTCTATTTTTAAATGCAGAAAATTGTGCTTCTTGAATTCCAGGTCAACAACTGAACACCTAGACAGCATGGGAAGGTAAACAAGCATTGGCACAGCCAATAGGTCTCCCCTTTGTGACCATATAAGTATTTAGTTATGCAGCAGGTCCCAAAGGCGAGACCTATTGGATTTGCCAATGCTTGTTTCATTTTGTTGCTAAAGACAGTGGTCCCTAGGCTATGTCAAGTAGAGAAACAGCTTATAAAGATATGCTAAATAGACAATATGTTATTTGTCCAGCCGAACAGCATTTATTTCAGAAAATACGTTTTATAAACGAAAAATAGTAACATATACAAGTGAGATGCAACCTGCGACCCACATGAACGAAACAAAACAAGGTTTGGGGGTAGGGGGTTCAGGCAAAGGGAAGGAGTCTGTATTCAGGTATGTTTTGGACAGACTTGATTCTCATATAGGTACCATTGTGCAATATATACATGTTATTCTGTGACATATGGTACAGTAGGTGTCGACGTTTTGATCCCTGGGCTTAGATACATGGGATCATCTTCAGGACAGTAAGGATAAAGTGTGCCTGTTAAACAAACAATTTGTCAACCAGGGAGGTCCTGGGGGTCTGTAGATTCCAGAAGGATCTAGCAACCTCAGATCGAGGGGGCTCTCCGCGTGAGGGGAGAGGAGCATACAAAACCGTCTGATCCGGTTTGCGTGCTTCAGGAAGACCGTGGTTAAAGTCAGTGCTTGCAGGGTTTAGTCCCGATTGGGAGCGGTTGTGTTTGGGAACGGGGTCCAGATCAAGAGAGAGTCCAAGAGCGAAGGGGATACACTCAATAACCAGGGAGTCCAAGAGCAATGGGGTTACACTTAAGAGACAAAAGCCGTCGCGGATAGCGATCAAGGCGATGACCGAGACGATACTCTACGGGTGGCCAGATGGTGCGACTCGTGATGAGAGGTCGGCGTACCTACTTTGCCAGTTAAAACTCATGACATTATTCTGTATCTTATAATTAAGACTCCCTTTTGAAAATGTTTACAAATCTTTATAGAAGAGTACAAACCAAGAACAATATATTTCCAGTCTATTTTTAAATGCAGAAAAAATTATGCTTCTTTTGAGTGACTCTCCATGGTGTCCTTCTTGAATTCCAGCCCAACAACTGAACACCTAGACAGCATGGGAAGGTAAACAAGCATTGGCACAGCCAATAGGTCTCCCCTTTGTGACAATATAAGCATTTAGTTATGCAGCAGGTTCCAAAGGCGAGACCTATTGGCTATGCCAATGCTTGTTTCATTTGCAGCCACTGTTCAAATTGTTCTTGCACCAAAACTAAAGTCATACAACAGCACCATAAACAGTTTTTTTGATTATCTTTAAATCCCTCTGTGTCATCAATAATATGCCTCAACTAATCTGATGGATGCTGGATGAGAGATCCAGTATGGTAAAACACAACCTGCCTCTGTGTACTGACCCTACCTCCTGCAATCCGGCAATAAGAGTCTGTCCACCCATATGCTTTTGTTAAGGTCATGGGGTTCTCCTCACACATCCAGATAAGCTTATCTTTCTTGTAAGCAACTATTTCAGAGCCAACGAATAAGATGCAACAGTTTTTTCATTAACCGCCGCAGAGTGCAACTTTTGGCATTCAAGCTTATCTGAGCAATCCCTAGATTATTCCTTACTTTGTGGCACCTTGTAAACCAGGAGAAACATCAAACCCTTTTAGCTTAATATCATTATTTAGTAAAGCATCCAAACTGACAGAAAAGGGAGAGTTTTAAACTCCTGACAGGCTACAAAACATCCAAAGAAATTGCTAAATCCCCTCATAATTCCTGTGTCTAATATCCAATGCCGCCAGCTGTCTAACATTCCCCTGCATCACAGTCAAAGATAACCTGCAACAATAAAGTATAGGGTGAGAATCCACAATGACATTGAACTTAAGTTCAAAACCCGATTCACCGGAACATGCCACATCGGCCACGAACCAGTTCAGTGAGTGGATTAATAACTCACAGGGCAGGGTTCTACCAGATAGGTGGCAAACAGATTGCCAACGAGCCCGCAAATCCTCTTTGATGAATGCCCACTTCATGTCTCTGAAGGAGGAGTGCAAACGATTGGAGAGAAGATGGAGAAGGACTTACGATGAGTCCAGCAAATCTGAATACAGGATATCTGCCAGGCAGTACCATGCAGAAATTAATCAGTCTCAAGCCGATTTTTTCTCTATCAAAATCACTAATTATTCTAAATCTCCTAAAGAGAATTTTAATATTCTTAAAGATACCACTGAGCCTCCAACACTTAACTCCATACCGGTTGCTTCTGTTAAGCACAGCGACAGCTTGGCATGTTTCTTGCAGAAGAACATTTTAGACATGTACTTCTCCTTCTCCGATTATCCGAAAAGATTATCCGAAAAGACCGCACCAATCAAACAGGAGGAGGCATCGCCATCGTCCACAGAAACACCATCAAAATCACAACCAGCTCCGACGACAATCTTGCAACCGCCGAACATCTCCACTTTCAGATCCACACCGACCCCAGGACCACACTTAGAGGCACCCTCATTTACAGGCCTCCAGGCACCCGCACTCAATTCAACGATGACATCACTGACTTCATCAGCCCACACGCCCTCGCCTCCAAGAACTACATTCTTCTAGGAGACCTCAACTACCACCTTGAAAACAAACACAACAGCAACACCACTACCCTTCTGGACAACCTGGCCAATCTCGGACTCAAACAACTTGTTGACACCCCCACTCACACAGCCGGACACACGCTCGACCCTATCTTCACCTCCAGCAAGCACATCTCCTTCAATCGCACTACAGCTCTCCACTGGACAGATCACAGCTGTGTTCACTTCAGCTACAAAACCACCCTGACCCACAACCGCCCACAACCTATTCCTCGGAGAAACTGGAACAAAATCACCACCGACCAACTCCTCACATCACTCAGCCAAAACCCTCCCACCCTCTCTATGGACCCAGACCAAGCGGCCACCAACCTCAGGCACTGGATTACCCACAGTGCGGACAAATTAGCACCCCTGAAAAAGCACCAGATGAAATCGGCCAGCAAAAAGGCTCCCTGGTTCAATGACGAACTTAAAAAATCCAAGAAGCTATGCCGCACCATAGAGAAGAATTGGAGAAAAAACCCAACCTCAGACAACATGGCCTCCCTCAAGACAGCCACCCGCAAATACCACCAACTGATTCGATCCGCCAAGAAATCAGCATTCAAGGATCGTCTCGACAACAACACTCATAACAGCAAGGAACTCTTCAATATCGTCAAAGAATTCACCAACCCCACCGCAGCAACTAACGACATCACTCCCTCCCAAGACCTCTGCAATGCGCTATCCTCCTTCTTCTACAACAATTTTGCCGACATCCACAACAGCTTCGAGAATTCTCCCAGCGATCAACCCGCCCCACCTCCTTCAGATCCTACTCCTCCAACTAACAACCTCAGCGCCTAGAACCCAATCACCACTGAAGACACCATCCACCTCATGAACTCAATCCACTCTGGCTCGCCTTCTGACCCCTGTCCCCACCACATCTTCAACAAAGCTGACTCTATCATCGCACCCCAACTCCGCGATGTCATCAACGGCTCTTTCAACTCGGCCACCTTTCCAGAAAGTTGGAAACACGCCGAACTCAGCGCCCTTCTGAAGAAACCCACAGCAGACCCCTCAGAACTGAAAAACTACCGACCCATATCCCTCCTCCCTTTCCCGGCCAAAGTCATCGAGAAAGCCGTCAACAGCCAGCTCGCCGCCTTCCTTGAATACAACAACTCCCTTGACCCATCTCAATCCGGGTTTCGAGCCAAACACAGCACCGAAACCGCCCTCATCGCAGCGACCGATGACATCCGAGCACTCCTGGACAACGGAGAAACAGTGGCCCTCATCCTACTTGACTTTTCCGCCGCTTTCGACACAGTCTGCCACAACACCCTTATACATCGCCTCAGCAACATTGGCATACAAGGAAAAGCCTTGGACTGGATCATCTCATTCCTCGCTGGGAGAACTCAAAGAGTCCGACTTCCCCCATTCTACTCAGAGGCCACCGAAGTCATCTGCGGCGTACCTCAAGGATCCTCACTCAGTCCCACCCTCTTCAACGTCTACATGAGTCCTCTCGCTTCCATCGCGCGTCAAAACAACCTCAACATCATCTCCTACGCCGACGACACCCAGCTAATCCTTTCCCTCACCAAAGACCCCAACACCGCCAAAACAAATCTTCACAAAGGCATGAAAGAAGTAGCCGAATGGATGAAACAAAGCCGCCTAAAACTCAACTCAGACAAAACGGAGGTGCTCATCCTAGGATCTTCCCCCTCAGCTTGGGACAACTCTTGGTGGCCTTCAGCTCTGGGCACAGCACCCACACCCACAGACCATGCACGTAACCTTGGCTTCATCCTAGACTCCTCTCTCTCAATGTCCAGACAAGTCAACGCCGTCTCGTCCTCCTGCTTCAACGTACTTCGCATCCTCAAAAAGATCTTCCGCTGGATCCTCCTCGAGACAAGAAAGACTGTCACCCACGCACTGGTCACAAGTCGACTGGATTATGGTAACACACTTTACGCCGGAATCACAACAAAATTACAGAAAAAACTCCAGCGCATCCAAAACGCGTCAGCAAGACTCATATTAGACATCCCGCGCCAAGATCACATCACCGGACATCTAAAAGACCTCCACTGGCTTCCCGTCAACAAAAGAATCACTTTCCGCCTTCTCACCCACGCACACAAGGCCCTCTACAATCTAGGACCCGAATGCCTCAACACTCGACTGTCCTTCTACAAACCCACCCGCCAACTAAGATCGTCCAATCAAGCCCTCGCCGCAGTCCCGCGCATATGGAAAGCCACCCACCTCCTCCTTACTCAGAACCACATCTCCTTCAGAAAAGAACTGAAAACCTGGCTATTCGACAAATAATTGAACCCCTTACCCTAAGCGCCTTGAGACCCTCTGGGTGAGTAGTGCGCTATACAAATGCCTGAACTTGAACTTCTCTGATATGACTAACCTCAATGAGTTTGATTTGTTGTCTGCTATGAACAAGTTGCCCCCGGACAAAAAGGATGTTGGTCCCATTTTCAATGGGAGAAGTTGTGAGTCTTTTATTGATTTCATCTTTGTTTCTACACCGTTTTTATTTTTTGGGGGATTTTATTATAACGGAGAGTGTCTACAGTGACCATAACCCAGTATGTGTCTCGACTGGATGGCCCAGGTAGAAAAATTAGCCAAGAATGGAGCAAGGGGGGCACTGACAGCTGTGGACGAGAGGAGGAGATGGAAGTGGGTACAGATTATACCGGATCAGTTTTATGAGTCCCTGTCTACCCAGTGTTCCAAGGAGTTCGCTATTTGCTTAGACAGGGCTGCAAAATCTTCAGACATCCTAGAGGCCTTTGTAAGTATGTCAGGAGCAAGAACCAGTCTATTGCGGGCCTCAGGCAGGCACCCATCTCATACAGGTCTGAGACTCTGAGTGCTCCTGCACCTGCAGAAGATTGAGAGAAGCTTTAAGCACTACACCAACAGATTCCATGGCTCTCAAGAGGTACTGCAGACAATATAAGGCTACCTTGGCAAAGCATAAATCAGTCCTGAAAAAGGAGGCCTAGTCAGACCTGGTAGAGCCCTGCATTGTGCGCAATACCTTTAAGTTCTGGAGCGTCATCAATAGCCCGTTTTAGCCGTAGATGGAGCCAATACATTGGACGCCAATATTTCTGAGGATGATTAGATAAGTCATTTTGAAGGCATGTTCCAGCCTGAACCCTCTTCGGGGGTTGTCATGGATATTAGTGAGGGTGAATCTGGGATCCTATTTAGCGCACAGGAGGTTAGAGCTGGTATTATAGGTCTAACTGGACCTTGATGGGATTCCACCAGACCTCTATATTTGTAATCTGGACATCTGGGTACCCGTACTCAATGCAACTATTAATGCTGCAGTGATAATTGGCTGCCCAGTCACTTTGGCATTATCTACCATTGCCCTGCTTTTAAAAAGGGAGATCGGGAGAGCACTCATTGTTAGAGCCCCATCTCCCTTTTGGACTCTGTTGTAAAGGTTAAGTATGGGCGAAATTTGCGAATTCGGGTTTCACGAATTCGCGCGAAATCGAATTCGCAATCCGCAAAATGCGCGAATTTGTGGATTTTAGTTTTTTGCGTGTTCGCGGGGTTTTTTGTGTGGTCGCAGGGTTTTTTGCATGTTCGCGGGGCTTTTTGCGTGTTTGCGGGCTGCTTGCATGGCGAAGTTACCCATGCGGTCGTGTATGGGCACAGCACCCTCTGGTTCATCACTGCCACACTCTGGTTCATCACTGCCACCCTCTGGTTCACCACTGCCACCCTCTGGTTCACCCCTGCCACCCTCTGGTTCACCACTGCCACCCTCTCGTTCAGCACTGCCACTCTCTGGTTCACCCCTGCCACCCTCTGGTTCAGCACTGTCACCTTCTGGTTCACCACTGCCACCCTCTGGTTCACGACTGCCACCCTCTGGTTCATCACAGCACCTCTGGTTCACCACTGCCACCCTCTGGTTAACCACTGTCACCCTCTGGTTCACCACTGCCACCCTCTGCTTCATCACAGCACCCTCTGGTTCACCCCTGCCACCCTCTGGTACAGCACTGTCACCCTCTGGTTCCCCACTGTCACCCTCTGGTTCACCACTGCCGCCCTCTGGTTCACGACTGCCACCCACTGGTTCATCACAGCACCTCTGGTTCACCACTGCCTCCCTCTGGTTAACCACTGTCACCCTGTGGTTCAGCACTGCCACCCTCTGGTTCACCACTGCCAGCCTCTGGTTCACCCTTGCCACCCTCTGGTTCAGCACTGCCACCCTCTGGTTCACCGCTGCCACCCTCTGGTTCACCCCTGCCACCCTCTGGTTCACCACTGCCACCCTCTGCTTCATCACAGCACCCTCTGGTTCACCCCTGCCACCCTCTGGTACAGCACTGTCACCCTCTGGTTCCCCACTGCCACCCTCTGGTTCACGACTGCCACCCTCTGGTTCATCACTGTCACCCTATGGTTCATCCCTGCCACCCTCTGGTTCACCACTGCCACCCTCTACCGAGACCTTTTGTGACGCAGCGGCAGCACAAAAGATGCGCCATGGTGATGTGTATTAACAACGTGACGCATCTGAGAGATGCGTCACATTGTAAAGCCCTGCGCCATCAGGAGGCGTTCCGGCGCAGGGGAGGGCGTTCCTGCACAGGAACGCCTCCTAAAAGTGGCTGAGTGAAATCTACAAGAATTCACTCAGTCACTTTTAGGCCAATGCTGCGTCAAAACCCTGCGCCTGCTTGAAGCAGGCGCAAGGCTTGATGCAGCATTAGGGAGATAAGGTCCCCCAGAGCATTGCTGGAGCTGCGTTGCAAGCGCGACGCAGCTCCAGCAATGCGCTGCTTTTATGGCACAGACGCGTGACGCATCTGTGCCGTTTTTGCCACATGGTGTGCCGCATTGTAAATGCGGCGCACAATAACTGGCGCATCCCTGGGGATGCGCCAGTTATTGTAAATCTGCTCCTATACATTTAGCCAACGAGGGAGCACTTACTGATTAGACAGTAGAAAGTACTCCAGTTGAGTAGAGGCATTGCACAAAAGGTGGCATCTTCGTGGACAAACACGCAGGGCAGGATTCATTCTGCCCCCTGTTAGACTCGTTTTTTGTGCCCTTCTGCCCTCTGTTAGACACATTTTTCCCTTGTTTTTCTGCCCTTCTGCCCTCTGTTAGACTTGTTTTTTGTGCCCTTCTGCCCTTTGTTATTCCCTTGTTTTTGTGCCCTTCTGCCCTCTGTTAGACTCGTTTTTTGTGCCCTTCTGCCCTCTGTTAGACTCGTTTTTGTGCCTTTCTGCCCCATTATACTCGTTTTTTGTGCCCTTCTGCCCTCTGTTAGACTCGTTTTTCCCTTGTTTTTCTGCCCTTCTGTCCTTTGTTAGACTGGTTTTTTGTGCCCTTCTGCCCTCTGTTAGACTCATTTTCCCTTGTTTTTCTGCCCTTCTGCCCTTTGTTAGACTGCTTTTTGTGCCATTCTGCCCTCTGCATCACCACATCATCACTCAGCGTTACCCCAGCATTACTCAGCACCACCACATTATCACTCAGCACCACCACATTATCACTCAGCACCACCACAGCACCACTCAGCGGCACCACAGCATCACTCAGCGCTACCACAGCATCACTCAGCACCACCACATTATCACTCAGCACCACCACCACAGCACCACTCAGCACCACCACAGCATCACTCAGCAATACCACAGCATCACTCAGCACCACCACAACACCAATCAGCACCACCACAGCACCACTCAGCGCCACCACAGCATCACTCAGCACCACCACAGCATCACTCAGCACCACCACATTATCACTCAGCACCACCACAGCAACACTCAGCACCACCACCGCATCACTCAGAACCACCACAGCATCTCTCCGCACCACCACAGCACCACTCAGCACCACCCCAGCATCACTCATCACCATCCCAGTATCACTCAGCACCACCACAGCACCACTCAGCATCACCACAGCACCACTCAGCACCACCACAGCATCAATCTGCGCAACCATTCAACAACAAGTGGTTCAAATATGTTCTCTCAATGTTTCAAACTTTATTACAAATGCCACGAAAAGATGTTAATATTTCACTTCTGTTCTTAGATTTTCGTCATAATAAAATACACTGAACATAATCTTCACAAAAGTTATTTACAAAAGTTTGAGCTATTGCCATTATAAATTAAAATCACTTTTATTTAACCGCATGCGTGCGGGCGGAATTCCGCCCGCACGCTGAGAATTTGTAAAGCCCATTATTCATGACGAGCTGGGCTCGTCATGAGCGTGCGAGGAGGCTACCTCATGACGAGCCCAGCTCGTCATGAGCGTGGAAGGGGTTAAGTATTAATTATTTAAAAAAATTAAAAGCCATTGTAATTTGTAATATCAATACAGCTAAGTCACGTAAATACAAAACATGTTGCATTACAAATGCTATAGGTGTCACATTTGCGAAAGTTATAACTATTAACATTGTAAATGACAAAGCTATTAATTTAGCTACTTTCAAAACCAACACATAAATAAAAGAAATTTTCATTTACAAGACCAATAGCTCAAACTTTCCTAATGCGAGACCTATTGCATTGCAAATGCTTGTTTTTATATCTGTCAGTGCTTCCTGTTGAGGTTTAATTTTCGTGACAGGCGCCTCATTGCCTACTTGTAACTATTCTCTGATCCTGCTTCAAGGGTCAGAGCAGGGACAGAGAATAGTTGCAAGTAGGCAACGAGGCACCAGGAAGCACTTACAGGCTTACAGCAGCAGGTGCCCAAGTTGAAGTTAATTTCTTTGTAACCCTTCACAAAAAATTAGCTTCAACTTTTGCACCTGCTGCTGTAACCCTGTAAGTGCTTGGCTGAAAATTCGTCCCCGCTGATTCGTGGATTTTACCGCGATTTCGCAAGATTCGCGTATCGCAAACTCGCGGAAAATCCGCAAATTCCGCGAGCGGAACGAATTTTCAGCCCATCCTTAGTAAAGGTGGTGGACTGCATGGTCCATGATAGGCCCGCTAGCTGGCTAGATGACAATAATATCCTGACCAAGGTCCAATATGGTTTTCGACTGGGTTGTTTAACGGGTGAACAGAGTTTAAATTTGTACAAGCTTTTGAATAAGTAAACAGTTGCCCGTACTGTCACCATCTACTTAGCTTTCATGTATCTGTCATCTACGTTTGAACGCTTTAACAGATCCAAGCTTTGGCATTTAATGCTCTCTATTGGCATCTATCGAGACATTGTTATGTTTTTTAATGGGATCTCCATAGAGACACCAAAGCTGTAGTAGGCTATTCCAAGGATCTCAAAGTATCCCGTGAGTTTTGTATACACAGAGGGGTCCATCAAGGGTGTATCCTGGCCCTTTTTCTTTTTAACTTGTATATTAATAACTTGGAGCAAGCCCTTTTGAAATTAAATACTGACTCCGCTAAGGTGAGCAAGCGAAGTTTGTCTGTCCTTCTTTATGCTGTTGATGCTGTCCTCATGGCGAGGACAGCAAGGGGTTTATAATGCTTATTGAACTCCTCTGTACACTTCATGGAGGACTTGGACTTCCTGGTAAATAATAGCAAATCATTTATCATGCAGGTGGGCCAGCATCCAGCTAAACCCTGCACGAAGACCAGCGTCCTTTCATATCTAGGAGTGGTGGTTGATGCAGTCCGGAATTGACACCTCTTGACAAGTCGAAAGAAAGGGGAGTTCTGAAGGGATATGGCGTCCGTCATTAATTTCACCTCCAGACTAGGAAGTAGACTGATTGGGGCACTTTTGTAGATTTACAAAGCCAAATGTATATCGAAGGTCACCTATGGGAGTGAAATTTGGTGTTATGTCGAGCGCAATGTATTGCAATCAGTTAAAAACACTTTTCTGAGACAGATTCTCTGCTTACCCCAGTGTATTCCATCGTTTATAGCCCACAAAGAACTTGGGATGACCTTACTCTCAGATGTGCGGGCCTATCGTCAATTGTCATTATAGAGGAAAATCTGGATGAAGAAGGTAGCCAACCAAAGTAAAGAAATTCTGAAGGATTGTCTTTCCCTTGATTATTGTAACCATATTTGCTGGTTAAGGTATATCAGAGAAAGTCTTTCTAGCATGGGAAGGGCTGATCTATTTGAGAATCCAGAGGGAATATGTAGAAATTATATGTACTGGGTAAAGGAGAACTTCTTCAAAATGTGCACATGGGCCAGGGAAGAAGAGGAGTTGAGGAAGCCCTGTGTTCGTAGGTATTCTCTGTTGAAGACAGTGCCATTCACTGAGCCCTACCTCTTATGGTTCAAAAGTGCCCATGACAGCTTTTTACTGACTCGATTTCATCTGGACCTTTTTCATTATCTTTAAGCTCATCCCCTTGGTGATACATTTTTATGGTTAATCTGGGTTACCGTGGTAATATGATATTGTTTTTATTATGGATCCATCAAAAGTGTTTGCTATTTAACTCTGTATTATGTATTGTTCATGTTAAATCATTTGGTGGAGTCTTTTTTTAAGGTGTTGTTTGACTTTTATTGTTTTCGTGTAAAACCAAATAAAGTTGATGAAGATGATGAATAACCAGACAGACTCCCCGTGCAGTAATACTACGTTAGATTAACAAGAGGGTCTTCTCACAACCTTACTTAATCTCACCTGAACACTGTAAATGATCTTTTAAACATGGTAAAGTCAGGATCTCCCTTTTATCCAGCCCCTCTCCACATTCTCCATGAAGGGTCTGAATGTATAGCTCCCATGCTGACAGAGCTGTTAAACATCTCCCTCTCCTGTAGGCAGTTCCCTTCCCAGTGAAAGCATGCAATTGTCAGGCCACTTCTAAAGAAACCCAACCTTGATGCGCTCTGTCTGAGTAACTGCAGGCCGATCTCTTTTCTACCTGGAATTTCCAAACTCTTATACATTTCTTTCCGCCTTCCTTGAATCTAAGGAAGTGCTTCATCCTACTCAAATGGGATTCTGACCATAACACAGCACAGAAACAGCATTACTTCCAGCCATCTCCTACTGCAGGCTCAAGATTTCCCTGACGAAGGGCAGCTGTTTATGCCCGACATGCATTGGGATTTGGTTAAAACCCACGGGACTCACACTATTATCATTCAACGCATATGAATGAAGCTTTACCTCGAGATATGTACAAGCCTGCTTAATAAATTTGAATTAGCTACAATACGCGTTCCAGGGAGTACTTCATGATGGACTTTGCATACATTTGAATGTGGTCTTTGGATTCTTACTTTTGATTATAGTTTGGTGATATCTGATCACTTGTGTATTAAAGTGAAAAACACTATTTTGAGTGAATATTGTAGTGCTCCTGATGTCTATGACCATTGTCCTAGTTTTCTAACTTTTAGAAAGTGGGCATTTTCTTGCTTAACCATCCTGTGCCTCTACCTGCCTGTGGAATCAACGTCTGGTTTAGACTGACAGGGACCTGTTTGATGCATTCACTCTAGACAGTCATACAAAGGGAGTTGAGGTATTCCCTGCATATCCTGATGGCCTATCACCAGGCTGGTGGGCCTTCCTGAGCTAAAGTGCTAGGAGGATTTGTCACATACACCTGAATAGGGAAGTGCCTGGCCTCTCACAATGTTGTCTCCTCCCCCCTGGAATGTGTCCGGAGCCTAGACCAGGCAGGACAAGAACGTATGCACTACAAAGACAATCCCTTGAAGAATGCCTATATCAAAGGTCAAAAGGGGTGTAAGTATTGGACTTAAAACCCAAGACTGTTAGAACACTTCTGGAATAAGAGGAGACTCTACCTAAGAGAAAAGCTGAAGAGCTGTAAGGAGGAGTACTGCCCCCTTTGCTTTGTGTTGCTTTGTTGGGTTGGACTGCAGTTGCTGCTTCTGCTTTCGAGGAGAAAGGACTGGACTTCGCTGTGTATCCCGCTTGTGAAGTTTCTCCACGGTGGTGGCTGTGCTTGCCTCCTTTTGGTAGTCTCAATGTCGTCAAAGACTTCACCTACAGCTCCTGGACTCCATTGCTGTGAGCCCTCAACCTGCCAAGTAGTTGCATGTCCAGTTTTGGGTCACTGAAGGTGTTTGCTGGGCTGTAATCTCCAGAAAAGCATCCCTGATGCTGTCACCGACACCACTGCCTGCACCAACGCATTGGTCACAGCTCACTGAGTGAGTGCAACACCAACACCGCAGCCCTGGTCTCACCGATGACAACGCTTGTCGCTGAAATCGATCTCGCTGCCTGCACCGTGGCCATGGGCACCACCTCGTTGCACTGCATTCGACTGCACCGCAACATTGATCTCACCGATGATGATGCCTTAGCACCGCCATACACTACACTGCTTGCACCGCAGCCGTGGTCATCACCTTACTGCACCACCCTCAATGACACCGCAGCCTCTGGCTGCAGACGACAGAATCATCAACTTCGATGCCAGCCCTCCGCAGTGATGCCCTCGCTGCTGTCTGCACTGAAACCATGGACACTGTATCATGAAGTGCATGACGCACCGCCCGCTACGACACAGCAGCCCCGACACTGCTGACATCAGGGCTCCTGACTTTGACCTCACGAAGTTTGATCTGCAAAGCATGTGACTTTAGGGACTCTCTGACTTCTGCCCTGATGTGCAGCACTGACGCCTTGCGACTCCAGCGATGCCTCACCGCTACACTTCAATGCAAGTTTCTAAAAAGCCTCTGCAACTCACAGGTACTGTTTGCCGGTCTTCCCCAACACCATAGCCGGCCCTCGACTCCATCGAGGTCGGACTGAACAGTGGGATTTGTTTGTCATGACACAGCAATAGCCCCAACTGGCACTATCAACTTGAAGGAACTGTGTTTTTGCTTTTTTCTGAAGAAAGTCATATATTTGCTTGTGCATGTTGGATTTCTGTTGTTTTGGTCTTTCTTGTGTTCAGATACATATTGGCTATTGTTCTAAACTGCTATTCAATTTGTTGTGTTTTCAATGTGTTACTCTGTGTGTTTTGTACAAACACTTTACACATTGTCTCTGAGATAAGCCTGATTGTTCATGCCAAGCTACCAAGGGGGTGAGCAGGGGTTATCTTAGCTATGTAATGCCTTTACCCTGACTGGAAGAAAGGGTCCCTACTTGGACAGGATGTATACCACTGCCAGATAGAGACACCCATTTCTAACAGTCACACTTGTAGGACTGTGATGTTTAGTAGATATGTTGATGAGTTCTCCAAGAGCCTGAGGGTGCGCAGGGTTATAAGGCAAAGCTGTGTATTCGTGCCCTTCCTGTTCTCCCTCTACATTGATCAACTGGAGAGGGAGCTGGTAGATAGGTCTGGTGACATGCCCCAAACTGGGAAATGCCCAATACCAGTGCTATTTTATGCCGATGATGCGGTTACAATGAGCAGCACACCTGCAACATATGGGGCAGGAATCTGGGCGATACAGCACCACCTGTTCTATAGGTTACAGAATAGAAATGAACACCACTCTTTTAGGCTCTTCCCCCATCCACTGACTTCTTTACTACTCATAGGGAATTAAGGCTTCAATATAGTGAAGATATCCCCAGAACCCATCCAATGATGTTATGGCATAGGGTCTGGATTAATGAGACCCTTCCCATAAATAGTGTGTTAATTGAGGATTGTTTGAGCCTGTCCTGAGGACTTGAGATTCCTTGGTTGAGAGAAATTAGGGACTTTGCCATGGCTGTGGGTAGGTAGGATTTGTTCATAGACCCTCTACAATCCTTGCCTATGCTAGATAAAAAAACAACTTTAGAGCCATGTGTTATGCCATTGGGAGGAAGAGAGGTGGACAAGAGTATTGTCACTCTCCACTGTGGCTTCATATATGCACCTTATCCCATCTAGGAACATTCAGCTATTCTTGCTATATAACGTACCACATTATCAGCATTTTATTATTCTCAGGTTCTGGTTAAGTCTTTTTCACAGATTTGCCACCTTCCCTAAATGTAACTACTGATCACATGATTTGCTATTTTGTCCATGTGATCAGCAATTTGTACAGAGAACTTTACATCATGTTCGTAGGTCTTCTGTTTCAAAGCCTTTATAGGTTAAATACTGCCTGCGCCATTGCACTGATGCACTGCACTTTCTACAAGCAGTTGGTTCAGAGGAGATTATGATTTTGGTCTACACCTTTTGAAGTTGGAGTTAAGGGTGAGGAAATTGCTTGGGTACCTTAATAATGTAATGGCACCCTATAATATATGTGTTTGATTTAACATCCTATGTATGCAGACCAGATATCTTGATAGGGCTTTAATGTACCATGTTAATATGCTTCCCGCCGTGATCGTACTCATAATGTGTGAAGCAAAAAGTACTTTGAATACACTCTTCTGATATGGCCTGTTTCAGAAACCCAATGGTTGTCTTTCTTACTGATGCTAGATTTTCTACTGTATTTGGTGACAGTTAATATGTATGATGTTTTGTTTCATGTCATTATCCTGTACTTTTCTTGTCTATTTGTATACTACTGAATAAAGTGCATTGATTGATTGATATTGTTAAGCCGTTGTTTCCACCTAGCACGAGGCGGACTGTATGCTCCAGCTGATGCCGCGACAGGAGGCTCCAGGAAGCCTCCCGAGCAGTTTTCGCCCCAAGAGGCGCAGATATAAGCCCAGCAGGGCTCTTATAGCGAGAGAGCCTTTGTTTCCACCAAAGAGGGGCGGACTGTATACCTCAGCTAATGCTGCGGCAGGAGGTCGAAGGGAGCCGCCTGCACAGTTTTTGCGCTAGAAGGCACAGATATAAGCCCTGCTGGGCTCCCGCAGCGCGGGACGTGCCCTGGCGCATGCCCAGGCGAAGACCAGGCCAAGAGTGGGCCCATCTGCACCCATAAGCTGCAAGCAGCGGCTGGGCACCCCCTCTTTCTCTTGGTACAACAGTGTCAGCTTTAAAGTGGGAGTGTGCCTCAGATAAAGCTAAAAGCTAAAACAGTCATGGATAAGTGAACAGGACCCGCACCCGCGTGCCCCTCTGTTACTCTTGATAGTATGCTGGAAAGGGTGTTTAACATTGTATCTCAACACAATTGAGCTGACAGAGCGCAGACTGTCACTGGGACGTGAAGTGGCACAGACTGTGTGTGCCTCTGGAGGAGCTTTACCTGATTTTGCATTAGCCGCTATTTTTGCGTCCTGTGACCCTTTACAACTGGCGGTCAGTGTTACCATGCGCTCACCTTTAGTGGGACTACTAACGATGGCCCTGGGCATGATCTGCCCGCGGCCCAGTTGACCACCACCGCCATTCATGCAGCACCAGCTGTGGCTTCAAATCGCAAAAGGACGACAGGGAAGTCTGCCTGTACTAAAAGGAAACAGCTCTCCTGTACTGGTGTACCCCGAAGTGATCTAACCTCCTGGATGCAGTCGTCGCCCAGTGCCTGTCTTCCAGTCCAGCCCTTGACAGGCAAGGCCAGTCATTCCTCTTATACTCAGACTGAAGCTGCACCTGATGTATTAGACTAGGGCAACCTTTTATTAAAACAAATTCAAATAGCTTTCTTCGGTGTAAATAGAACAGACACCATAAAAGCATGCTAATACATTGATAAAAGGAAAAACATTCACGTATTACACCATAATCAATAATCAAAGTTAAAATCAAATTTACACATTTAGCTTTTCATGGGGATAAAATCAGTATGAAGTTAATAAAGTGTTAGTGCATGAAACTATAATAAAACAGAAGTACAAATTGCCGCAATATATGCAATAAAGTGCTAGTGCTTATAAGTGCATATAGATATATGAAAAAATACATGAATGAATTATAATTATTAGTCTTTTCTTTCGTATAACAGTACATCCAAATGTGCATATTCTTGTCTCCTCCTAATTGAGAGTTGTACAAAACGAATGACAGAACTTATAGTTTTCACGTTATCCAAACTACAAACAAAATTAAAAGCATTTTTATAATTAAAAAGTTTGTTTCTTAAGAATAGAGGTTTTAAAACTGATTTCCGGATACCCATATAAAATGGACAGAAAAGTATGAAATGCAAAGTTGATTGTAGAGTTTTACCGTCACATGGACAAGGTGGTAATGTATAACACCATGTTCCAGTTCTTGGAAAGGCAATTCAATAATGTAAGGTACCCATCCTTAGCCTAGTCAGGTAGAATCTATGTTGTGTGTTCCTTACCAATGTCAAATATAACTGGGTACCCCTCATGAGCGTGCGTTCACAATAACAAACTATACTCTGTTTTTGACTGGCAGCCCTTTCCCATTCCTGCTCCATTGCGGTTAAGTATCTTGAATTCAAATCACTTTTACTATAGTCCTGTATTGTGATAGGATTGCTTTTATCAATGTTTACTTTACTTTTCATTAAAAGTTTAAACATGTACTCCAGCCATGGTAGTTTCCAACTAAGGTCAAGGGCTAGGCAGTCCTTTATTAAATCTTTTGTGAACTTAGTTTCTTCCTTTGCCCATAGCCCTTGCCAGAGTATAAGACCTGTCATGTTTATTGTATCACTTAGATATGGTACAAATAGTTCTTTGTGTACGATGATATTTGGAGTAGCACTAGGGACTGCCAACAGTCTTTTTAAAAATGTGAGCACCATAACAAACCCCTGAGACACGCTTTCTCCTATATAATGATAACATTTCCCGTATGGGTTTGTTTCCCAATTTTGCTGCAAATATAAAAATGCCCTCAGTAGTTCTTAAGAATTTCATCTTACAAGAGTCGATATGCTTATTACTGGTACCATTTTTGCAAAATAGCACCCCTAAATAAGAAAAGGTAGACACTCTATTAATAAAAACCCCACCCACGTGATGTTCTCTGTGCTTTGGCCTCTTGCCCTCACAAGTCATTACAAATGTTTTCTTTAAGTTTAGCTGTAAATCAATGTCCGAAATGTATAGGGCAAAGTTTTCTATTAAAACATTGTAGGCCATTTGCGGTCCTTGACATTAAGACAGCATAGTCTGCGTATAATAAAACAGTTGTGGGGCGTTTTCCTACTTTCGGGGCATCTGCAACAAATTTTTGAAAAAACAAATCCACATTATTTATATATAATGAAAATAAAAGGGGAGCTAGAACGCATCCCTGTTTAATACCACGCTTTACCATAAAATCAGGCGTACATTCCCCCATCTTACCATATTGTACCCTAGTAGTTAAAAATGCATACATTTGTAATAGGAATGAAATTATTTGGATGGGAGCCCCTAGCCCCTTCAGTGTTTGCCAGGGTTTTTGATTGTTAACAAAATCGAAGGCGCTAGTGAGGTCTACAAAACATAAGTTAAGTGCCCCCTCCTTGGCTAATGTATACTTCCCTATTAATAATTCTAAATTTAAGCATTGCTCTACCGTCCCAATACCCCTTCTAAAACCATACTGGGCTTCTGTCAAGATTTTGTTTTCACTAGCCCCGTCTTCTAGCCTTTCCAGCATAATTCGGCCCATCAACTTCGATGAGGAATCAAGAAGGGATATTGGGCGATAGCAATTAGCCTTCCCTCTGTCCCCCTTTTTAAAAATGGGTAAGATAACACTTTCAACCCAAGTGGAAGGTAATGCACTTCCCAAAGCAGCATTAAACACATTCAATAAAATAGGTATCCAGAAATCCATATTACACTTAAAAACATCTATAGGCACTCCTTCCGGTCCTGCAGATTTTCAATTTGCACTTTTTTCTAGGGCTAGTTTGATTTCTCCTATGGTTATTGGTAGTGCAATTACTGGTTTTACTATTATAAACTTTTTCTCTATTACGGTCTATTATTTTTGTACATTCAGGGTTAAAAATATCCCCAAAATGTAACACCCAATCTTCCAGTGGAACTACGGTATCAATCTTTACTTCATTATTTCCTTTAAAATACTGATGATTAATTGTCTTCAAGAAAAGGTCAGAGTCTTTCAGCTCTACTGCCTGGTTTAATTTCTCCCAAACCCCCTCACGGATCTCCATTTTTCTTTTTTCCAAAGTTTTTTTATAATCTTTCCTTGCGGTGCTTATCCTATGAGAGTCTCTAGGTTTTTGTTCAAGAGACAATTTCAATTCTCCATTCAACCTCGTACGCTCATGACTAAACCATCTAGGGTGAGGATCACAGATTTTCTTCCTCCTTTTAGTTGTTAAATTACCTGAAATTTCCTTAGTAATGTTAGAAAAGGCAATTATGGTAGCTATTTCAGTAGAAGAGCTATCCAAACAGGTCTGTAGGTATTTTTGTGTTTTCTCTGTAATGTTTTCCATTAATATAACTGAATTACCACCCACCCACTTTATCGAGACACCATTATTTCCTTGGGTATCAATATCAGCATCAGCTGTCTTTCCTCGTAATTTTGTTGGCAAGTTTATTTTCAATATCACACTTAAAGAGTGATGATCACTAAACAAACTAATATTTATCGAAACCTTTTCAACCAAATTACTACCATTTGCTGATATTATAATGTGATCTATATTTGATGAAGACCCTGCTCCTACAAAAGTGTGCATATTTGTTTCCCCTTCTGGTATATTCGGTTCTAGAACAGTTAAATCGTGTTTATGCACCACATTATTAATAGCTTCCCCATACATGTCATGCGGAGTATGTGGAATCTTGTCACCATAATGACCACAGTATCCACAAGGTTCGCCTACTTTATAATCACATTTAACACAGTTAAAATCCCCCGCCCAAACTAAAACAATCCCCTGCTACCCCCTATAAGAAGATGTCCAAATCCTTTTCTAAAAGGCTAATTACCTTACTCTTAGTATTATCAATTAGATTATTGTAGAAATGTATTACAACGGTTGCCTGATTTCCATTTGAATAAAGGTATACAAACTGGTAATATTGTGATGTAATAAAGCTTTTCTTTAAAATAAAGGGCGAAGTGACTGCAATTAATGTGGCAAGGCCACCCTTTGCCCTTCCCATCCTAGATGGAGTGGCATTGGTACAGATTGCCTGGTAGCCATTTATGTAAAAACGTTCAATGCACCAGGTTTCTTGTAATAATACCACTCCAAAATCATCCAGCATTTGTAGCCAATGGATATCATACATCTTATTTTTAATGCCTGCGATGTACCACGTCATAATTTTCAAGAGTTCTCTGTGGTGTAATCTAGATTCATCTTTCAATAATATACTAATGGGAGTACTATTACTAAGGTCATTCACAAGAGAGTCTAAAGTATCTATATACAATATTTCTTTTCTATTTTCCATATTTGTATTTAAGTTATGAAAATGTACATTTCCCATGGTATTAAGAGAAGGCTCTCTCGGACCAAATTCCCTGGTGTAATCTGTGTTACCACCATCTAACCGACCATAAACAGTTTCTTGATCCTTAATCCCATATGGTTGGTCGGCAATTGTATGTCAATCTATTTCACTACATCTCAGCTGTTGCGCATATCTATTGAGCAATGGCATAAACAAAGGTGAATTAAATCTAACATTTGCCATAAAACTATCATAATTTGGTCTGTAAAAAAAACCCCAAGGGAGCGACCATTATGAAATTAGTAGCATCCAGACATTCTCCTTTTTCACGATGCAAAAGATTTTTCAATATCTCACCCAATAGTTTTTTACTTCAAAAGTTCACCACTATACAATCTCCCTTACATGATTTCCTAGATGTCCCCAGCCAATCAGTTCTCCTTAACTTGATTTTATCCTGATATAGAATATGTGCCCTAACATCAGTGTTTATAGAAAACCAATGAACCACTTGTCTCTTCATGGTATTGTATGTTTCCCTCTGGTTTCTCAATAGTTTAGGCACGTTATTTAAAACTATAACATAAGGTATTGCTTCAGGCGGGAGATTTAATGTCCCCTTGTAGTTATTAACAGGATGTTGAATGCTATTCTCCATGTGTATTTACAAATTTGTAGGTGCTGTTGTATCATGGAAAGTACCTGCTTTAACTAAATTGAGTCTGCTTGTTTCTTTTGTTGGTAAATTAGTGACCTTTGATGTAGTGTAATAGTCGACTCCGTCTCTATATGTGTCGTAGAGCCGGTTCTATTAGCGAGACTTGGTTTTACTTTTACATACAGTTCCCATTTGATTTTGTCCTGTCTTGGAAGTGTTAGGTGTGTTAGGTGTTTTATCTATTAATTTAAGGGTTAATATTTCGGTAACCATGTCTGTTAGATGTGCCACATCCTTCTGGATCTGCTTAATCTCCTGCGTTAGTCGTCTTTCAATGCAGTTTTCTTTCCATGTACAAAGGATTTCAAGATCCGGAGGTTTCTGTTTTGTAAGATCATGTTCCTTTCTCGTCTGCGCAGGAATACATCCTCCCTTTTTTGTGCTTAGCTGTTAATTTAACCTTAGATATAGTCTTTGCTTTTCCACTGAGCTATCTACATGGTGGCCTGATTGTTTCATCTTTTTCGCTGGTGGAGGTATCAGGGAGTTATCGTCTGTTTTCTAGGGATGAGTTTAGGACACAAGGATTAAGAGATCTGAAGTTATGTTGTCTTATATAGGCGCTTTCTGCACATGTATCTGACCCCATGTCCCAATCTCTCATTACATTTTCAGATGCTAAGGGTTCCATTTCTCCCACTGATATTGTTTCCTTTAGGAACGCATCAAGGGCTGTCTTTGTAGCTGCTAATTGGTCCTCCACATGGATAATTTCGTCATTTATAAGGTCTACTGCATTTGTTAAATATTTCGTTATTGGTGCATTCTTTATAGTCTTCATAGACTTCTTCCCCCTTTTTTGCAGTAACTTCCTTTTGCCCATATTAGAATCTAAATGTAATTCGATGACTATTACAATGTAGAAGTTCTCTTACCGTTGCTTATGTGCCTCTCCACGAGTCGTACGGGGGGTGGCCCTGCCACATCCGCTGTGTCCGTGCATGACCCGTGCTGCGGGAGCCCCTGGGCACTTTTGACTGCACCTCCTGGCGCTCTGGTGAGCGATGGCGTGATTTGCTGCAAAGGACCTGGGGAGTGTAGTACTCTCCCTCTCGCTACACTCCCGGTCTCTCGCAGTGACGAGGCGAAGGCTGACTTGCTTGTTGGCTGCAAAGGGCTGCAAAGGGCGGGCTGCAAAGGGCTGACTGCAAAGGGCGTCCAGCGCTGTGGGAGCCCCTGGGCACTTTTGAACGCGCCTCCTGGTGCTCCGGTGACGCTAGTGGGTGCACGACGGAGCGATTTGCTGCAAAGGACCCTGGGGAGTGTAGTCCTCTCTCTCGCTACACTCCCGGTCTCTCGCAGTGATGAGGCGAAGGCTGACTTGCTTGCTGGCTGCAAAGGGCTGACTACATAGCGGCGTCCAGTGCTGCGGGAGCACCATGGCACTTTTGACTGTGCCTCCTTGCGCTCCGGTGATGCTAGCGGGTGCGCGACCGGGCAATTTGCTGCAAAGGACCCTGGGGAGTGTAGTCCTCTCTCTTGCTACACTTCCTGTCCCGGTCTTTAGCAGTGACGAGGCGAAGGCTGACCTGCTTGCTGGCTGCAAAGGGCTGACTGCAAAGGGTGTCCCGCACCGCGGGAGCCCCTGGGCACTTTTGGTCGGACCTTCTGGTGCTCCGGTGATGCTAGTGGGTGCGCGGCGGCACGATTTGCTGCAAAGGACCCTGGGGAGTGTTGTCCTCTCTCTTGCTACACTCCCGGTCCCGGTTTCTTGCAGTGACGAGGCGAAGGCTGACTTGCTTGCTGGCTGCAAAGGGCTGACTGCAAAGGGCAGGTGATTTGATAAACATGAAACTTAATCCTTTGATGAATCACCTGGATCGCCTAGAGATTTTGATAAACAGACTGAGCCATGGAGAAAAGACAGCCAATTCCAACATTGATACCTCGTTGGGAATTACTAATTGCATACCTAATGTTTTACCTGTAGCTAGTTCATCCCTTAGTATGAAGTGCCTACCTAATGGTCCTTTAATGGCTTCCTCTTGTAAGACATGTACTCAACTAATTGATAGGCAGTATTTTTTGGTCAAGGACAGCATAACGTCACAGCTATTTTTACCCAAGGACTATCTGCCAACTTCAGCTGCGGTTGATCTATCTGTCCTATCTGCTTTTACATCTAAACCTAACCCTACACCTAACGGTGCCCCGTTGGATCATGGTCCATCTCGTAGTGTAACACCTCATTCCCCGATTTTTATGCCGAATATGGATGTGCTGGGATTGCCTCCGGCAGCTTGCCCCTATGTTATGGTGTTGGCAGGGGTACCCACACTAAAAAATGATCAGAGCAACACCTGGGATCAACTATGCAACAAATGTGTGGATTGGTTGTCTAAGAATAAGCAGTTTCGCGTTCTGAGCATGAAGGAGATAATTATGGTACAGAGGGTTTGGTGGGTAGGCGGGTCACTTAAAAACATAGAAGGGGATTGTGTTTTTATTAATTTCCGCAGACCCTCAATGGTAAGGGCAATCCTGAAAAAAAGGAGATCCTCACTCCTAGACAGTCCAAAATCTGGTCTTTTCCACTGGGCTACTTTTATAAAACCAACTCCCACAGGTTTATCGCACAGTCCAACCCCTTTAGCTGTGCAGAATAATTTCGAAGTGTTGACCGATTTAGATGCCCTGGATTGAATAACATCATCTTCTCAGACCGGTGGGGTTGATCCTATATGCACACGCCCATCACAACACATCTCATATACACATAATATACACAACCAAGCCGTCATAATTGGTCCTATGCTTCAGGATAACCGGGATTAGAATATACTTAGTTGGAATGTTGCCGGCCTACAATCAAAAATAGTTCTACTAGACAGGTTGGAGTTAGTCAGACATCTTAATGTTTCAAGAGACCTGGGCCTCCACAGATATATATCTTGATGGGTAATTAATCAACTGGGAGGGATGAGGAATTTTGCGTGTCCGTTTCTTTCCCCAAAGTTTTCACTTAGCAATCAACAAAAAAGGACACTTGTAGCACTGTTCGACTTTCGGTTTAGTGCAAATAAGGAAACCCTCAGAGAGGTCAATGTTTACTTGCGAGTAGCGGTATATTCGTTTCATCCGCCCCACATTGACACTCATGCAGTTATCATCGGGTTTTTCCTCTTGGTATGTACTGCTAGCCTCATCCAGAGGCACCTCAAGTCTCAAGTGTAGTGTCCAGAGACAAAAGGACTTTCCCAAAAGGATTGATAAAAAATGAAAAAGAGTACCCTGAAAAAATTTTAATATTGGGTAAACTTACATTATTAAAAAATTTTGAATACTCATTGGTAGACCAAGTTACGTGACTACATGGTATTACTAGAGTGGTTTTGTCGACATGTTTCAGCTCTATTGGGCCAGGCGGTCTGTAGAGCTTTCGTCAGGACTAACAAGGGGTAATACAAACAAACATATATAAAACTACTCACACGGATTGTGCGGTAATTCCAAAACTCAATACCTTGATTTGAGTATTCTTCTCAATCTATGAAGAAATGTACACACAAAGCTATGTTATACTTCATGCTGCGAGGCCTAGAGGTAGGTAAGTGCAGTAACATATATAGTGCTAATATTAACACTCTTGTAGAAATCATGAGATATTATCATGAAGAAGGGCGTTAAAGTTTCAGGTAAATAAATTGCTTAACACTGAAAAACGCTCGTGTGCTATTAGGAAGGTAGGTGACTGTGGCTATAGATGCTATTTTCAAAAACAAGCGCTTATAGATTTAGTGGCGTGATGTAGGCAAACACTGGTAATCACAAGTGCAAAAAACAAACCATGCATCATCTGTGGTGTTACATGATCATTCATATAGTCATAATGATGCCGTTTCATTCGCTTCAATTATTTAACTAGAAGTGCATACCATTATTTACAAAACTCTCGTCTGTGTGGCGCATTATTTACATTTAGGATTACAAGATAGACGCTCTGCATTAGAGTCTAATAGCCGGCGAGGTTAAGGTAAACACAGAGCGGCTGACGCGACATTGCGGAGGGCTTACCTGTCATTATTACGACTTCTGCTTCCTTCGGGGGTCCTTCAGACGCCACAGAGCTGAAGCGGAGAAGGAACCTCGATCAGGGCCAGTTAGATTAGAAGGGCTTACCTAGGAAGGCGGTCTCGAGACTCTAGTGCACTCCGCCATTACCCGCATGGAGTCCTCCTCCTGCCTTGTGCTTACTCTGCCCCCGGAGTGCTGGGTGCCAGATTGTAGTTTCTTTTTATAGGAAATAGGCACATCAGAGAAAGTACATTTTAGGCGCATTATGGTGGCTCGCTGTTGCAGGAGTTTTAAATGCCGTTTTTTATAGTTTCAAGTAATTGCATTTTTGTTATTATAAATGGACAATACATCACCCTGTGTGGAGGCATAGGTAATATCTGCAGGATCCATTCCCAGGGTCAGTGCCACATGTCGATTATAGAGTCCATTATAACTAAAAACGGACATTATTGGGTGTCAAGGGTGGAGGATCTTAATCTACTGGTAGAAATTGTGGTGAATTACTTTGCAAAGTGATGCCAAGCCACATTATCATTTAAACCAGTGTCAAAAGTACGTAAACGGTCCACCCATCTTTGCTCTTTTTCATAGAGGGTCTTCTCAGCATTGCCAGATTTGTTAGTCAGCATTTCTATAACTGTCCATTGCATTTCTTCATGCGTGTGATTTTTTTCGATGAAATGAGCACAAAGTTTCGTGGTATTCTTTTTCAGTTTTATGTTGCTCCTATGCTCTCCTATCCGGAGTTTTACCTTGCGGCAGGTCATCCCGATGTATCTCTTTTGACACGGGCACTGGATCATATAAATCACATGAGATGAATTGCAGTTGGTAAACTGTTTCTGGGTCCAAACAAAATCCTCTCCCAATTTCAGGCTTTTTGTTGCTGTTGTAGTCTTACAGGCTACGCATGCTCCGCAGGGGAAATGTCCTGAGAGCGGGGTCATGTGAGCGCTGTTGGTTATTGAGGTTGTAGCTACCGGCCTGGGACGTGTGTGTACCAGCGTGTCTTTAAGGTTCTTGGTCCTTCGGTTCGCGAATCTTGGTCTAGGCCAATCAAACTTGCCAGTATTGACTATGTGCCAGTTCTTCCTAATGAGTTTTTGGACAGCATATGTAGCTGGATTAAAAGTGGTCACACATGTAGTTAGGTCCGTTACTGGTTCCTTTGGGAACGTTTGCAAAAGGCACTCTCGCGGTTGATTATCGGCGCTCTTCTTACATTTTTTGATGACTTTCTCTGTGTAGTCTCGCATTTTCAGTTTCTTGCTCAATTCAGCTGCTTGTGTTTGATAATCGCAGTTTTTGCTGCAATTCCTCTTCAAGCGTAGGAATTGGCTAAAAGGTAGATTGTCCCGAAGAGGTTTCGGGTGGTGACTCTTGTGGGACAACAGACTGTTTTTCGCAGTTGGCTTCGTGAAAGTTTTGGTTTGTAGAGTACTGTTGTCCTCAAAAATTGTTAGGTCCAGGAAATCAAGACGGCTATTGCTGGAGGTGTGTGTAAATTTCAGCCAAGGATCCAAAGAGTTTAGCCATATCATGAATCCAGGGAGGTCTTGTTGGGTGTTCCATATTAGAAAAATATCATCGATATATCTCTTCCAGTATATTATACTGGAAGAGAAAGTGTTGTTTTCATTGAAAACCAACTCCGATTCGAAATGGCTGACGTATAGGCCTGCCACCGAAGGCGCGAAGGCGCTGCCCATGGAGGTACCATGGCATTGTAGGTACAGTTGGTCATTGTACCTGAAGAAATTTTCTTTAAGTGCCAATTTGCAACACTCCAGTACAAAATGTCTGGGTGTATTGTACTGCCATGTTGATGAATAAAGGACGTCCTCTAGCATCTGTAGGGTGGAGTCTGGAGGTAGGCTGGTGAAGAGGGATTCAACATCCAGACCTACTAGAAGCATTGTAGCGGAGTTGAAGGGCATGTTTTCAATTTGTGTCAAAAGATCCTTCGTATCTCTCAAGTAGGAGCTTGTCTTCTGCACCAGGGGTTTTAAAAATTCGTCTGCGAATTTTGACAGGGGCTCCAGCACCGATCCGATTCCGGACACTATCGGGCGTCCCGGAGGCGGTATTCTGTTCTTATGAGTTTTTGGGAGTGAGTAGAAATAAGGAGTGACTGGCTCCTTAGCCACTAGAAATTCTGCCTCTTTTTTAGAGACCCAACTTTTGGTTTCAGCCTCATATACCATGATGGCTATGGTGTTCTGTAGTCTTTCGGTGGGGTCCAGTAGGATTCTTTGGTAGAATCTGGTGTCGGAGAGGAGGGCTAGGCACTGTTGGTTGTATCCTGCTTTTGAGAGGATTACTGTGCCTCCCCCCTTATCCGCAGGTTTTATCACCAGATCTTCATTTTTGCCAAGATCCTCCAATGCTAGGCGTTCTGCCTTGGTTAGATTTTGAAAAACATTTTTATTGTTTACGTCTAGGTTATCAATACCTTTGAGAAGTGCTTGTTCAAAAGCTTGAAGTTCAGGCGGTATGCAGGAAGCAGGAGGGTTGAAAGTAGATTTCTTGCGGAGAGTAGTATCTCCTTCAGGTTGTCTCGTGATGGAATCAGAGAAAAAAGCTTTTAGTTTCAAAGTTCTACAAAATTCCGCCAGTTCACTCTTGATTTTAAAAGTGTCTATTTTCGGAGTGGGAACAAAACCCAGTCCCTTGTTCAGGACTGATATCTGGTCATTTGTGAGTTGTATCTCCGATAAGTTCACAATTAATGAGTGTTCTTGCTGGTTGATGGCTGCGCCGCTGCCATGCTCCGTGTTTGTACGTTTCTTTGTTGGTCTTGCCAAGTCAGAGACTTTCTTTTTCCTCGGGGCTGGGGGCGGCCTCTGGATAAAAAAGGCTGCTGGTCTTGTGGTGGTTGATTATGCTGTCCTACCATTTGTTGGTCCATTAATTGGGGCATTTGTTGCATCCCTTGCATTCCCTGATGAAAAGGATCTACCCAACCTCCATAGTGTGGTACAAATGGTTGATAGTATGGTATGTTGTAGGATGGGTGGTAAGGACGTTGCCACCTATTGCCTCTTCTTGGTCGTTGGTGGCGAAAGTTATTTCGACCTCTGGTCGGATTGTAGTCGTCTGAACTATTGAAAGAGTTATTCGATGAATTCTTTCCAGTGGATTCATTATCCGAGTTTGTTTCACTAAAAACAAAATCCTCTTTGATATAGGGGTGCATCTTTTCCTGACTGAATTTCTTGATGTCTTTTGCGAGTTTCTGTAATTTATTCTGCATCAGAAATTCTTGCGTTTCCTCCATTTCCTTGGTTATTTCGTCAAGTCTTTTTTTGTATACTTGTGGGTTGATACCCTTTTTCAATTCATTTTCACAAGCTTCTATTTCAATAAGTAGAGCTTCCGATAGGCGTCTTGCAGTTTTAATAATTAAAACTAAATAGTCCAGGGTGCATTTCCATGAAATGGAAGACCAGTCTTTTCGGAAGGCCAGGTCGTGGAGAAAAATGCGGGGGGCATTTCCGACCCATAGGCCTCTGGGTGCTATTTTAGACCGTAGGTATTCGGTCATAATGATGCCGTGGATCGCAGGAATTGTGGGCCTGAGCTATGATGCGAGTGAAATAGACGAGTTATTAGCGGCGCAACCACTGATTAACAACACAGACCTAACTGAAGCCTTAAGTCAGACGGATGATTGGGATACCTTATCCGAGAAAAAGAGGAACCAAATTAGAACTGCGATCCACGGCATCATTATGACCGAATACCTACGGTCTAAAATAGCACCCAGAGGCCTATGGGTCGGAAATGCCCCCCGCATTTTTCTCCACGACCTGGCCTTCCGAAAAGACTGGTCTTCCATTTCATGGAAATGCACCCTGGACTATTTAGTTTTAATTATTAAAACTGCAAGACGCCTATCGGAAGCTCTACTTATTGAAATAGAAGCTTGTGAAAATGAATTGAAAAAGGGTATCAACCCACAAGTATACAAAAAAAGACTTGACGAAATAACCAAGGAAATGGAGGAAACGCAAGAATTTCTGATGCAGAATAAATTACAGAAACTCGCAAAAGACATCAAGAAATTCAGTCAGGAAAAGATGCACCCCTATATCAAAGAGGATTTTGTTTTTAGTGAAACAAACTCGGATAATGAATCCACTGGAAAGAATTCATCGAATAACTCTTTCAATAGTTCAGACGACTACAATCCGACCAGAGGTCGAAATAACTTTCGCCACCAACGACCAAGAAGAGGCAATAGGTGGCAACGTCCTTACCACCCATCCTACAACATACCATACTATCAACCATTAGTACCACACTATGGAGGTTGGGTAGATCCTTTTCATCAGGGAATGCAAGGGATGCAACAAATGCCCCAATTAATGGACCAACAAATGGTAGGACAGCATAATCAACCACCACAAGACCAGCAGCCTTTTTTATCCAGAGGCCGCCCCCAGCCCCGAGGAAAAAGAAAGTCTCTGACTTGGCAAGACCAACAAAGAAACGTACAAACACGGAGCATGGCAGCGGCGCAGCCATCAACCAGCAAGAACACTCATTAATTGTGAACTTATCGGAGATACAACTCACAAATGACCAGATATCAGTCCTGAACAAGGGACTGGGTTTTGTTCCCACTCCGAAAATAGACACTTTTAAAATCAAGAGTGAACTGGCGGAATTTTGTAGAACTTTGAAACTAAAAGCTTTTTTCTCTGATTCCATCACGAGACAACCTGAAGGAGATACTACTCTCCGCAAGAAATCTACTTTCAACCCTCCTGCTTCCTGCATACCGCCTGAACTTCAAGCTTTTGAACAAGCACTTCTCAAAGGTATTGATAACCTAGACGTAAACAATAAAAATGTTTTTCAAAATCTAACCAAGGCAGAACGCCTAGCATTGGAGGATCTTGGCAAAAATGAAGATCTGGTGATAAAACCTGCGGATAAGGGGGGAGGCACAGTAATCCTCTCAAAAGCAGGATACAACCAACAGTGCCTAGCCCTCCTCTCCGATACCAGATTCTACCAAAGAATCCTACTGGACCCCACCGAAAGACTACAGAACACCATAGCCATCATGGTATATGAGGCTGAAACCAAAAGTTGGGTCTCTAAAAAAGAGGCAGAATTTCTAGTGGCTAAGGAGCCAGTCACTCCTTATTTCTACTCACTCCCAAAAACTCATAAGAACAGAATACCGCCTCCGGGACGCCCGATAGTGTCCGGAATCGGATCGGTGCTGGAGCCCCTGTCAAAATTCGCAAACGAATTTTTAAAACCCCTGGTGCAGAAGACAAGCTCCTACTTGAGAGATACGAAGGATCTTTTGACACAAATTGAAAATATGCCCTTCAACTCCGCTACAATGCTTCTAGTAGGTCTGGATGTTGAATCCCTCTTCACCAGCCTACCTCAAGACTCCACCCTACAGATGCTAGAGGACGTCCTTTATTCATCAACATGGCAGTACAATACACCCAGACATTTTGTACTGGAATGTTGCAAATTGGCACTTAAAGAAAATTTCTTCAGGTACAATGACCAACTGTACCTACAATGCCATGGTACCTCCATGGGCAGCGCCTTCGCGCCTTTGGTGGCAGGCCTATACGTCAGCCATTTCGAATCGGAGTTGGTTTTCAATGAAAACAACACTTTCTCTTCCAGTATAATATACTGGAAGAGATATATTGATGATATTTTTCTAATATGGAACACCCAACAAGACCTCCCTGGATTCATGATATGGCTAAACTCTTTGGATCCTTGGCTGAACTTTACACACACCTCCAGTAATAGCCGTCTTGATTTCCTGGACCTAACAATTTTTGAGGACAACAGTACTCTACAAACCAAAACTTTCACGAAGCCAACTGCGAAAAACAGTCTGTTGTCCCACAAGAGTCACCACCCGAAACCTCTTCGGGACAATCTACCTTTTAGCCAATTCCTACGCTTGAAGAGGAATTGCAGCAAAAACTGCGATTATCAAACACAAGCAGCTGAATTGAGCAAGAAACTGAAAATGCGAGACTACACAGAGAAAGTCATCAAAAAATGTAAGAAGAGGGCCGATAATCAACCGCGAGAGTGCCTTTTGCAAACGTTCCCAAAGGAACCAGTAAAGGACCTAACTACATGTGTGACCACTTTTAATCCAGCTACATATGCTGTCCAAAAACTCATTAGGAAGAACTGGCACATAGTCAATACTGGCAAGTTTGATTGGCCTAGACCAAGATTCGCGAACCGAAGGACCAAGAACCTTAAAGACACGCTGGTACACACACGTCCCAGGCCGGTAGCTACAACCTCAATAACCAACAGCGCTCACATGACCCCGCTCTCAGGACATTTCCCCTGCGGAGCATGCGTAGCCTGTAAGACTACAACAGCAACAAAAAGCCTGAAATTGGGAGAGGATTTTGTTTGGACCCAGAAACAGTTTACCAACTGCAATTCATCTCATGTGATTTATATGATCCAGTGCCCGTGTCAAAAGAGATACATCGGGATGACCTGCCGCAAGGTAAAACTCCGGATAGGAGAGCATAGGAGCAACATAAAACTGAAAAAGAATACCACGAAACTTTGTGCTCATTTCATCGAAAAAAATCACACGCATGAAGAAATGCAATGGACAGTTATAGAAATGCTGACTAACAAATCTGGCAATGCTGAGAAGACCCTCTATGAAAAAGAGCAAAGATGGGTGGACCGTTTACGTACTTTTGACACTGGTTTAAATGATAATGTGGCTTGGCATCACTTTGCAAAGTAATTCACCACAATTTCTACCAGTAGATTAAGATCCTCCACCCTTGACACCCAATAATGTCCGTTTTTAGTTATAATGGACTCTATAATCGACATGTGGCACTGACCCTGGGAATGGATCCTGCAGATATTACCTATGCCTCCACACAGGGTGATGTATTGTCCATTTATAATAACAAAAATGCAATTACTTGAAACTATAAAAAACGGCATTTAAAACTCCTGCAACAGCGAGCCACCATAATGCGCCTAAAATGTACTTTCTCTGATGTGCCTATTTCCTATAAAAAGAAACTACAATCTGGCACCCAGCACTCCGGGGGCAGAGTCAGCACAAGGCAGGAGGAGGACTCCATGCGGGTAATGGCGGAGTGCACTAGAGTCTCGAGACCGCCTTCCTAGGTAAGCCCTTCTAATCTAACTGGCCCTGATCGAGGTTCCTTCTCCGCTTCAGCTCTGTGGCGTCTGAAGGACCCCCGAAGGAAGCAGAAGTCGTAATAACGACAGGTAAGCCCTCCGCAATGTCGCGTCAGCCGCTCTGTGTTTACCTTAACCTCGCCGGCTATTAGACTCTAATGCAGAGCGTCTATCTTGTAATCCTAAATGTAAATAATGCGCCACACAGACGAGAGTTTTGTAAATAATGGTATGCACTTCTAGTTAAATAATTGAAGCGAATGAAACGGCATCATTATGACTATATGAATGATCATGTAACACCACAGATGATGCATGGTTTGTTTTTTGCACTTGTGATTACCAGTGTTTGCCTACATCACGCCACTAAATCTATAAGCGCTTGTTTTTGAAAATAGCATCTATAGCCACAGTCACCTACCTTCCTAATAGCACACGAGCGTTTTTCAGTGTTAAGCAATTTATTTACCTGAAACTTTAACGCCCTTCTTCATGATAATAGCTCATGATTTCTACAAGAGTGTTAATATTAGCACTATATATGTTACTGCACTTACCTACCTCTAGGCCTCGCAGCATGAAGTATAACATAGCTTTGTGTGTACATTTCTTCATAGATTGAGAAGAATACTCAAATCAATGTATTGAGTTTTGGAATTACCGCACAATCCTTGTGAGTATTTTTATATATGTTTGTTTGTATTACCCCTTGTTAGTCCTGACGAAAGCTCTACAGACCGCCTGGCCCAATAGAGCTGAAACATGTCGACAAAACCACTCTAGTAATACCATGTAGTCACGTAACTTGGTCTACCAATGAGTATTCAAAATTTTTTAATAATGTAAGTTTACCCAATATTAAAAAATTTTCAGGGTACTCTTTTTCATTTTTTATCAATCCTTTTGGGAAAGTCCTTTTGTCTCTGGACACTACACTTGAGACTTGAGGTGCCTCTGGATGAGGCTAGCAGTACATACCAAGAGGAAAAACCCGATGATAACTGCATGAGTGTCAATGTGGGGCGGATGAAACGAATATACCGCTACTCGCAAGTAAACATTGACCTCTCTGAGGGTTTCCTTATTTGCACTAAACCGAAAGTCGAACAGTGCTACAAGTGTCCTTTTTTGTTGATTGCTAAATATATCTTGATGGGTTAAGGTGTTTTAACATCGTAGCTTCATCCCCTAAATCCGGACGACCGTCTGGTGGTCTTTCCATACGGGTGAACATCACGTTAGCGGGTAGTGTTAAGGTTTTACAAACTCATAGTGACAAATTCCACGTTTTAAAATATCAAAGGGGAAATCTATGTATTTGATTAATTTTTACAATAATGATTATATAGCACTTCTAATGTAAACTTTATCAATCTATTCAACTTCGTTATCTCCTTAAGGAATTCAAAGGACTTTGGTAAAATAGTCTGTACCTGTTTTGGGGGATTTTAATGCCAAACTACCCTATCAAGCATTCTCTGTTCCCAGGATCCATAGTAGAGTACAAATTTGCAAGAGTGGTAAAGAGTTGATGGAGCACTTGCTATCTCATAATTCAAGTAATGTTATTGACATTGCTGCTCCTAATAAATATGACAACCCACCCAAACCAGCATTCAGAGGCAGGGACAGTGCTCCCACGATTGATTATATTTTTATCTTCCCTAATCTAGAGGACTTTTTACTGTATGCCTAAGTTGTTCCCACACTCCATGGTGATCATAACCTGATCAAAGCAGTGCCTGAGACTGTCCCCCAGGCCTGTGTATAAAATAGAGAGTGAAGCAGAAATCTGATGCCTTCAACAGATAAATTATGATTGGTTTGGCGAGTGGTTGATTCCGCAGATTTGTTTCTTAAGGTGGTTAGTAAAAACCCAACACTTTTTGAGATTTGTTTGATAGCGCAGGAACCCAACCCCAAGGTAATTATTGCATTTACCAACCTTTGCTCAGCAATCAAATCTGTCCTATTGAAACCTGTACCACCACATCCCTGCCCCAGATGGGTTAATAGTTAGTGCTCATTAGTAAAACGTCAGTTACGCAAGGCCCTATCTGCAAAACCTAGGTGTCATCTTTCTGTTCAGCTGTTAAGGAAGAAGTATAAGTTAGTTACCTCCCTGAGGAAGGAAGAATTACTGAACGAACGGTGGGATGCACTCACTAGTGTCGCAAGCTCAAAGAATGGTAAACTCTTTTGGGGTGCCGTAAAAGATATGAGAGCCATGGGACAGACATTAACAATGATCAGCTGTAATATAACCAGTGAAGCATGGGAAGCACACTTGTCTGCTATATATTTATAGCTCATCTGTCAGGGTTTCCTGCCTCTAAAGGAGTACAAATATCCTTGTCCTAAATAGAGGTAGCCATAAACTAGAGCCTGGGTAATAAAGCTCCAGGCCCTGATGGGTTACCCATAGATCTTATTAAGCATAAACCATACATTTGGGCCTGCTCTTGCTAAATTAGCCTGTTCTCCGTTACCAAGCACATGGTCAACCAGCATTATCGTTCCAATTTGTTTAAAAAGCGACCGCTTCCTGCCACATTGCATAACCTATTTTCTTGATAGATACCACATTGAAAATCTTAGGAAAGGTTCTGTATAATAAAATCAAAATATGTCCTGAGGAGAACTCTATTCTACATCTTTCTCAACTTGGTTTTGGTAACATGGTGGGCACAATCGAACAATGCCTTAACCTTAACTTAATAATTGGGAATTATACAATCACCTAGCGGTCACCAATATACTTGGCTTTTATGGATTTTACCTCTGCTTTTGATTATGTTAATTGGTCCCGCCTGTGGTCTATTCTTTTAGAACGTGGGATAGATGAGGCATTAGTACACTTTTTAGCGTATCTACATTGAGATCTGAGAGCTGGGATTAGAATCAACATGTGCAGGTAGGTTTCTAATTATGTTAGTGTTTTAGAGGGTTCAGGCAGGGGTGTGTTAAGGCCCGGTTAATTTTTATTCTATATATTAATAGCTTACAAGCCTCTTTACCAGTGCTTACTAAAGATGTCCCAAGAGTTAATGGCCATATACTCCCAGACCTGTTATATGCAGATGATGCAGCTCTAATACGACGCACGCCTTAATGCTTTGCATCTTTTAGTGCTGAGCTTCGTTGATTTTATGGCCTCTTTAGACGTATGTACTAATTAAAAAAAGTCTTTTACAATGGCCTGTGGCCCGAGGAAGCTCTCTTTAAATGTTATTTCTGTGGGAAACTAGAGTTAAGAATGCACTAGCTCTTTTTCCTATCTGGGGCTTGTTTTTGCTGCTAATTGGAATTGGAATAAGTTTTCAAAAGCAATTAAATTGGTTCTTAGTCTCCCCCAAACCAGGAGATTGGGGTTATATTAGCTATTTTTCAATTTTTTTAATTTCAGTGTATACCTACGGCAGCCCATGTCGCCGAGGTATGGGGTATATCCAAAAGTAGTAATGTCCACCACGAGGAGCCCCCATCTCCACGTCTCAATAAGTTTGTTATACTGAATTACATTTATATTATATTGAATACTACATAAAGGCTCACCTGGCTTTATTTTGGCTAGCCCTATGGAAAAATATGGCGGCATCCCTTACAAGAGAAATTATAACAGACTGCCTTAAGTGCGAAAAAGACATGGCTATCCCATGGCTAGCCGAGGTAAGATCTAGTTTAAGTAAGATCGATTATGAACATATCTTTGATAGTCCACATGAGATTGACACTGTAAACAAAAAAGATCTGCGGTTAGCCCTACACAGATATTACAGAAAGGATAGACTCAATAGGGAGTCTAGGAAATCTACTCTAGTCACTTTTATGACCATTAAGAATTTCCAACACCAGTTGGCCACTCATCTCACAAAACCTTTGGGCCGTTGGGAGCGGGGACTAATTTTTTTCGCCTAAGGGCTGGCATAGTGAAGTTTTTATTTTGCTTCCCTCTTGGTTTTCATATTACCCTTGATTCTGTGCCATGTCCGTGTGACGATCGTTCAGGCCAAACAACATTACATTTTTTATTTTTCACTAAGTTTTATATATAATGTACTAAACTGTTTTTACTAACCTTTTTTAAAAGGCACTCATCTGCTCATAACAGAGATCCATATAGGACTCGTCTTAACCTGGAAGATGATGAACTAGTATTCCGCGTGGGTGCCTTTCTGACAATTGCTGTTCGCTCATGTAACACGATGAGTACTGTATAAGTAATATTTTCATTATTCTGTACTGTATTGGTTTTATATAACTCCTTTATGACCATTATGAATTTGTGTGCTTTATGCATTACTGTGTGATTTTGTCCTTTTATGGATATGTTTTATCCTAATAAAGTAACTGAATTGAATTGAATTGATATTGTCATTGGCAGGTGAGTGGAGCAAGCCGCAGTGCCTCTTGACGAAGGTCCTGGCACTTATTTGTACAAATTAAGTACTGCCTATTGTATACAGTAAAACGCTTTCAATGATTCAGTTTATAGTTTGCTAAAAAGACATTTGTCCACTGTACAAATCTACATTGCTCATTATCCTTCACTATAATCAGATGTCTCATCATCTGGACTACATATCGTAAGTTCCCAAGAAGTGTGCTCAGTGCATGCTGACGAACCAATCACAGTGCTCAGCAATTATCGCTGCAAGATACCATTCGGTTAAAGAGACACAATTTCCAAAGAGTACTTTAATATGATGCAGTGAACTATAAATTCTACCAAACAATGTGCAGCACATCAGTGTCTTCCCCAATCAACAGCAGTGCTCAAAATGAGCAACTGAGCATCACGAGTTGCTTAAGCCAATAGTGTGTGCATTCCGCCTAACAAACAGTAATAGAAAGCTATGATTATAGCTGGATGTCACATTGCCTGCAGTGGCGCTCAGTATATCATTTTGCTTTAGGAGTCCTGAAAAATAGGAGACTCAAGTTGTGCTGGCAGCTGTATGCATGAATGCACACACATCCTTCCTCCTGAGCCACAGAAATAGTAACATACTCAGGCCCCCCACACACCCTCTATAAATGCGCAGAGTATCCTTACAGCAGTCTTATTCTTGTACCATTGCATAGTTCCTCTGTAACAACAGATCCACACAATTCTATTTGGGCCAATCCAACTTCTTGGCGAGGAGAGCACTTCAGCCTCCTCCTTCTCTCTAGGCGTTATATGTAGCTCATTGCCATAACTGTTGTGAAGCTGACACAGAACAGACTGTGGTGACTCCAAACTGTTAAATCTGGAGCAAAAGTGATAGAACATTCCACAGACAAGCCACAGTAATCCATGGTGTCATAACCCTATGACCTTAACCAAGCATATACATTAGAAATTCCTGACAATCTTGCAGAATATTCTGTGAAAATTGATTTAAACCAGAACATATGTCTAAAACATTTCGAATATCAGAAACACTTTCTATTTTAGTTTGATCACTACTACATTTCTCAAACACAGAATTCAACAAACAACAAAATCTTTTGTCCCGATTTTCAACAATTTGTTGTAAAGTTTCAAGAAAAAAACCAACATTAACCACTACATTAGCATAGCAGTTGACACCAGAACGGTTTTCAAACTGACAACCAACAACCTCTTCAATAGAATCCTTTTTCTTTTTGCTTACTATAACTGGTTCATCTAGTTTTTTTCTTTTCTCTGCAACCTCGCTACAATTTTTCTCATATCTTCTTTTTTGACTTACCACACGCTTTTCAAATACTGGATTTTGACCTAAATTGGGAGCATGTTCTCTTCTTAACCTATTATCCTCTTTAACACAATTTACATCTGCACTAATCTTTGTCTCATCAAAATGAATCAAGTATAATCCAGATAAAGTTCTGACTCGAGATAAAGCAACATATACCATACCCTCTTTAAACACAGTACTTCCAATATTCACCAAAGCACTATCTACACTTAAACCTTGAGATTTATGAATAGTCACCGCATATGCCAAACCAACAGGAAACTTTTTTCAGCGCACATATGAATCTTTTACAAGCAAAAACCGAGCTGAACAACGACTCAATTGTTGTACTTCTTCAAATTCATCAAATTTGATAATCAAAAATTCAATGTCATCTCTATTTGGGTAATTCACAAAATCAACAACATTACCCATTGCTCCATTTACTAAACCTCTTTCCACATGTAAATTACTTTGTAAAATTATCCGACAATTTATACATGCCTATAGATTATTTTCTAAACCAGCAGTTTTAGATATTGATTTCTCTAAAGAATCCAATTTTGACTTCAACTTTTCTGACAAACTATTAGTAGCTCCTTCATGCTCTTTTCTATCAATAGCTTCCAGTTTTATAATTTCTTGATTTTCTAACTTTAACATTTTTTCATTGAATATTGAACATTCTTGCAGAGTTAGCATCAAGCATATCACTGATTTATTTTCTGCAATTTTTCTAGATATATTCTCTGGAAGAATATTTTCGGTTGAAAACAAATTTGTAAGTAATCATGCCTGTAAAGCTTCTTTGCCATGTACACTCACTTTTCCAATTCTTATATCTTCAAGAATACTTTTATAATCAGCGTCCTTTGCCTGTCGCATATTTGTAATGAGTTCTGAATATTTGAAATATTACCAAATATTAACGTTTCCAATGCTTCCCAGGCACTTTCTGGTGTCTTCATGTGTAACTGTTTTAAATACTGGTTGTCCTTTCACAGGAGTTAGTTGTAGTAGATCTCCGAAAACTATGACGTGTTTGCCTCAAATAACACATCATACTCTGTTTTAAGGATTTGTTGCATTCTTAAATGCACAAAGGCAAGCATTAAATTTGATACCATGCTTACCTCATCAATAATGAGACGTTTCATTTTTACCAAGACTCTCGAAACTTCATAACAAGCTTCTCCAGATAGCTTGTGGTATTCTAATTTATTTTCATGCTCTACTGGCAGCATCAATAAACCATGTAAAGTAATCCCTTTAATGTTCTGTGCTGCCAACCCAGTTGGAGCAGTAACAACACAAGAGTGTGACAACTCTGTTATTTTCTGTAGATAAGTTGCAATTCCTTTAATTAGAAAACTTTTTCCAGTTCCTGTTTCTCCACTCACGTACAGTTGGACAGGTTTAAATGACGTACATGTGCACTCTTTTTTCTCATGATATAAACAATGCTCAATCTGTTCTGTCACTTGATCATATATTTGTTTTTGCTCAACATTTAGTTGTTTTTCCAATTCTTCTAAGTTTATTACATAATCTTGAGCTTGTTGCTTGCTGTTTCCACCTCATCCATGGCAGTTGCTACTTCATTGTGGATAATTGGTTCTCCTAGTGGATCCTGACTCAATAAAGCAGAACTTTGACTGTCTTGAGAACTGTCTCTAGCAATCTCTGCTGCAATTGTAGCTCCTTGCTGTATTTCGTTGTTCAACATTTTCAGATCATTAGTAAAAACAGGACATTCTTAGTATTTTTAGTTGCGTTGAATGAATCTTCATAACTGTCAAAATCTCCAAGTAGTTCCAGTTCTGTTTGCCATGGTTCCTTTTGTCAGGAGTTTCACAACTCAGTTTTCGGTGATTAATCAAATGTTCTTTTCTTTGTTTCACTAAACAACCTTCAGATCCAATCACAGCATATACTCCTTTATTGATATCTTCTGTAATATTCCTCTTAAGAGTATAGCTTTGCAGTTCTTCATAGAGACAAACGTTCTCAAGATGATTACTTCTATTTGGATAGTATGTATCCAACATATTTGTCTTCAAAATATCTGTACTGTCTGGTTCTCTCTCTGCTAAATACTCAATTTCTTCTACAGATTTCAAAACTCGGTTACGTGTTCTTGCAAGACCTAAACTCACCCAAATGATTGTTCTAGATTTGGAAAATAGACTTGCAGATGATAAGCGATCTGAACATTCATATGCTCCGATTTCTCGATGAGACAACATCTTCAAACTATAGCTGTACAATTTCTTACTTAGGCTCTTTTCATGAGAAATTTCTTCCCACATTTCCTTTAGTTCCATCTTTTCAGATTTAGTAATGTAAGATGGTACATATCGAGCCACAGCAATGGAGTTGTCTGCAACATATTGAATATCCATGTTAGCATTCCACATGGACAAAATGACTGGGTTATAGTCATTTATGTATTTTGACTCTTCATTTCTTCTTAAGTTGTAGGTATTTTTCGGTGATTTTCTTGTGAGACTATGTCGCAAAGATGACATAAAATTGTTCACTCTTCCTTTTGATATTATTGGACGTGGAAATCCAAAACGACATTTTGTGTAAAAATTATCCTTAGATTTGTACATTTGACGACAGTATTTTCCACAACGATGGGTTTGAAACCGTAAGACTTGATGTCTTAAATTCTTTTGTTCTGTACTTTTTGGTACAGCACATGTAGAATATTGTTCAATAACACTCATCACTGTGTCATCTGAATCTGTTCCAAATCTGGGGGCATATTTGATTCATAGCAGCATATGTATGTGAGGAGCACCTCTTGCTTGAAACTCCTTTCTCCAAAAGAAATCCAGAACCTCTCCAAGAGGAGGATTTTTTTGTTTGTGATAAGACATCATAGCTTCAAATCTATGATTAAAATACCTGCATACATTAACTGGATCCAAAGAGCGCAGTTCTCCAGGTGTCTTGTGTTCTATATTTTCTATGTTTGCATTTGCCTCTTGAAGAAATTGAAGTAAATCTTCCCAAGCATACTCTGCACAGCTTAGAGTAAGGAACCATGTAGGAGTTCCTAAGTTTCTTAGCATACATTTCAATTCCCCATGACGACGGTACCAATACTCATTAGTACCACGCTGACATACCATGAGATTAATTAGCTGTGATTCCAAAACAGTATCTTTCTGTTGGACTTTATCCATAAAATCCTTTGCTGAAACATTTTGCACATGTATTCCACTTTTTAGTATATGGTTCACTGCATAAGAAAGTCCAGACAAGTCACTCTCAAACAGAAGATGAAACAAATATGGAATACATTGGGGAAACCTTGGATCTTCTGCATATAATCTTGATGTTCGGTATTCAGATGCAGGAATCTGCACAGGTCGTTCATCATATCGTCCACCTTTGCCTGTGGGAAATAACTGAGGGAAACAATGAGCTTGCAAGCTTTCTTCCCATACACTAATGAGACTTCCTTTCGCTTCTTTCATTTGGAATAACTCAATAGTATTCCCCATTACTTCTTTAGAGTGAAGTGGATGCACACTATAATGTTCATACATTTCTTCAGTTCTGGACACATCCACTTTTTCAATTTGTGCATTTGACAAATCACTGTCCTCTTCTACAGTTGTTTCCTCTTCTCCTACATATACATTTTTATAGTATTGAATATTTTTTACCAAATACAACGTTGCCTTTTTCACTTTCCTAACATCCACTAATTCTTGCCAGATTTTCTTACTCTTCGTTGGAACGCCATTAACTAGAATAACTAGAGGTTCCTCTTCCACATTTTCTACACCAATTGTTTCAATATTTTTCTTTAAATCTAGAGGCAAATATACAACTCTTCCCTTTAATCCTCTCTGTAAATCTGAAGGAGGCAATTTCCCTTTCTTAGGCTCCATACGAACAATAGCCTGAAATGGATGCACACATTGAATAAGAATAGACTCATAAGTATTTAAATCCATCAGTTCAGAAGGAATATTTACCAACTCAAGATTATTATGTACAGCTCTAGCAGGCTTTTTTTTTCATTCAATTTGTTATAACAATATTTACAAATACGTTGATCAGAACCCAAATCAAAACAATTCTCTACCAGCAAATAAGTTGCAAATTCCTTCCACTCATTATTATTCTCCTTTTCACTTTTTAATTATAGATCAACTAACCTGGTCTGATTTTTATAATGAATTCTTCTACAACAAATACAAGAAAAGTGTGGCCTTTCACCCAAAATGACCTTAAACCTTGTAATTTCTTGCTCAAAATTTTCTGTACTAAAATTCTGTACATTTTCTTCCACATTTCCTTCTATTAATGTATCCGTTTCTGCACTGTCTTCTTCAGGACCAAAGTAACTAACCTCAATTTCTTCACAAATGTTGATTACATCTAATACAGATCAATGCAAAAGAGCACTGTTTAACTGTTTTAGCTTAAGTGCTGGAATTTATTGCATAATACAACCTTCTCACTAATTTCCTCACTTGAGTATGATGCACTGCTAAAAAATGGTGAAAAACACTCTGACATACTTTTTTAGAAAGACAAGCCAGATAATGACCTTGCAAACCCGTTTTTTCTCTCACTCTGCAAGGGTCTAATTCTTGCACTATCTTAATCTTTTGTTTAACACTTTTCTTACTATACTTACGTAAGAAATTGCGAAAAAAATCAATTGAATCCTGTCTACTACAATTCCAAGTGTACACTGGAGCCTTAGGATTTCTCCCTAAAACTTCATCAGCTAACACCTCTTCTGCATTTCTAGGGACAATTTTCTCTTTTTCAATCGGACAACCATTCTTAACCTCATAAGCTCGACCACTGGTGTCAACTGCATGCAACAAATCATTACTCTGAAGGTAACTCTCTTCATTAAAAATGGCTCACAACTTGAGCTATGTTTCCATTCTCCAGAAAAAACATTACAAAAATTAGTTATATTAATTAGTCTTTTCCATTTACTTTTGGCCTTCATAACATTGATTGGCTTATCTAGTGCTCAAATCCTATTGATTACTAAAATGAACAACTTTTTTTTTTAATTCAAAAGCCTTCTCAACAATTGTTTCAATATGTTTCTGTTTCTTGTAAAAAGCTGTTTTTCTTTTACAATTCTTTATACTTTTTAATAAATTTAAAACAACTCTGTTATAAAACATTTGCTTTCGAATTTCAACAAACTGATTTTTCGTCTATTACTATACACAATATCTTTACCACATAGTTTTCCATCATTTTTCTTTTTTGTCTGTTTTTTCTTTGTAGTTATAGATAAAAAAAATCCTGATTCTCCACACTTTTTTTAGTTTGTGTTATTTTCCTTATAAAATCATTTGTTGTATTACCAGGAGCTTTCTTCTTTTTTTCCACACATTGCTGTTTAGATAAATCTTGTACTTGTTTTTTCTTGGAAAAGTAAGCCTGTTTATATCTTTTTCTTTTCTCAATCTTTGAAGGCATTTTTATTTTTTATTTTTTTATTGAAGTCGTTTAGTAACATTTCTGGTTTCCATCGCATAATAAATTCGTCAAGAAAAAATACAAAAGAGGAAAAAACGTAATCAGGGATTCAGATACAATAATTGAAAACAGATAACGGATATATACTCTTTCTCGGTATCCCTCCCAAATTTCAATCAAAATAAGATCCCCAAATTTGATCAAATCTTCTTAACCCCCCTACTCGCGAAGCATACATTTGTTCACTTTTCTTAACTCTCCTCATTTTCAGTAACCATTCATGCATTGATGGGATCTGTTCTAATCGCCATTGCTGTAATAGCAGATCTCTGGCCACTGCCATTGCAATATAGACTAATTTATCTAACTGATCGGAGAGCTTAAGATCAAAATCAAAACCATATAGCATCAATTTCACGGAAATCATAATATTATAATGAGTCTTCAAGAAAGAAAATATCTCATCCCAAAATACCCCATTCGTACACAGTGAACCGTTACGTGAGACCAATTAGCCGGAGAGTGATGTAAGCACCTAAAACAATTTGCTGGGTAATTAGTGTACATTTTAGAGATGGCCGCAGGTGTCCGATACAGCAGCCATTTACCAAAAAATAACATTCTGCGCCAGTTGGCACCCTGGAGTGTGCTAAAGTTGAATTTGTTAATAGTTGTACAGGTATTTGGAGACAATAAATGGTTTTCCTGCTCCTTCCATTTTTTAATGGTTTTTTGACTTAAATCCATCTCCTTACTCTGTGCTAAGCATCCCTTCCAGTCCCCAGGTTTTCTATCACACTCATTCACGAAAATATCATTAATATTTTGACTTGCTTGGGACAACTGTGTAATGTCCAGTTGGACTAAAAATGTATGAACCATATTGTAAGATCCTGACAACATAAAATTCCTATGGGTTAAATGTACCATTTCTATTGGGGTTATCCATAATCCATTTCTTAAAAAGTCTATAACTTTAACAAAACCTGCCCCGGACCAATTTTCAGCTAAATCTGACCCTTGTGCAATCCCCAATACCGGTACTATGCTAGCCAGCAAAGATGTTGCATTTATGGGGGGAAGTGAATATCTTTTAAATAAGGTGCAACGTTTTTAAAAAAACATAATAGTGTCTTGTAGCGAACTAATTTGGGAGATTTGATTACCTGCAGAGGGGGAGGTATCTGCATTTCATTGCACATTAAATAAAAACAAAATTATAAATAAATGTTTACTTTGGATTTGACATTTAAATCTTGATAGATACTGCGCGAAGTATGCATTATAGGAGTCCCTAAGATTTGGCAGGGTGAGGCCTCCCTGATCCAGCTCCTCATATATAGTGCCTATTGCGACCCGAGGTGTCTTCTTTGCCCAAATAAAAGCCGAAAACATAGATTTTACTCTCGAAAAAAAAGTCCCTGGCAAAAAGCATGAAATGGTGGAAAACAAAAAATTGAACAAAGGGAGAACGGACATTTTTATCAGAGCGACCCGACCAAGAATCGTCAGAGGAAGTGAATTCCATCAGGCAAACATTACCCAGATCTTTTGAAGAAGGGGATCGAAATTTAGCCCATACAGGTCTTTGATTGATGCTGAAAAGAAGACTCCCAAATATCTCGTAGGCTTAGTATTGATACAGCTACATATAGGAATGCAGTTCAAGATCTCTGCCCCCACATACCAAAATGTCTGTTTTCTTTTTATTAATGCGGTATCCCCCCAAGGCCTCGAATTCCTCAAAAATCTGAAATACTCTGGCTTGGGAGTGAATTTCAGGTTTAATTAAAAGCATGATATCATCCGCATATAATTTAACCTTAGCCATTAATGGTACGGGGGAAGAATATCTGCATGGTTCCTCAATGCGACTGCCAATGGTTCGATAAAGAACGCAAAGAGAACAGGCGATAGTCGGCAGCCCTGCCTTGTGCCACGCTTGATTAAGACTGACCCAACCTGCACCATATTTATAATAACATTGGCTTTAGCCCCAATATAAAGATTTCGAATTAAGGTTATAATTTTGCCCGATATACCAAAATGCTCCAAAATAATAAAGAGTGTCTCCCATACCACCAAATCAATAGATTCTTCTACATCCAATAACAAAACTAAAGCAGGGATCCCTCGTGTCTCAAAATAATCTAAAGCTTCAATCAAATAATTAGTATTAGTGATCAATTGCCTACCGGCAATAAAACCATTCTGATCCGGGTGAATCAGATCTGTTGTGAATTGATTAAAGCGTATTGAAAGAAGTTTTGTTGTAATTTTATAATCGGCATTCAGTAAAGTAATGGATTGGTAAGAGTTTGGATCTTTAGCATCTTTCCCCTTCTTCAAAAAACTCACCACGGTACCCTCCCGAAAAGAATTTGGAATCAAGCCGCCCTGCAACATAGAATTCAATAATTGTAAAAGTAAATCTGAAAAAGCGCAAAAAAAAGGCTTTAAAAAACTCCACAGGTAGGCCGTCTGGACCACATGCCTTACCATTTGGAAGCTCTTTAATAACCAATTCTAATTCTTCCATGGAGAATGGACTTGCCATTGCTGATTGCTCAATTTGAGAGAGAGTGGGAAATGCATACTTTTTAAAAAATGTTATCAACTTTGAATGATCTATATTATGTTGCTGACTATAATTGTTATTGTAATGACTAAGCATTATCTTCCCTATATCAACCGGATCTACTATATCTACATGAGTAAGTGGGCACTTTAATTCTCTTATCAAATTAGCAGCAGCTTGCTCTCTGACCTGCCAGGCTAGGAACTTCCCTGTGAAATTACTTTCATCATATATTTTCTGGCATTGTCTACGGAAGATCTCCTCACTTTGGGCATAGTAATCTGCGCTAAGTTCCCGTTTCGCCTCATCAAGTTGATGTTGAATAGTACTAGATGGATTCAGATGTCTTAAATTACTTAGCACTTGTATTTTTCGTTCAAGTGAATTCTTCTTAAGTCTAGCTGCTTTAAGTATGGCTGCATCCTTCCCAATAATGAATCCACGGATAAAGGCCTTTAAAGCATCCCAGACCATGTTGAGTGAGGCTGATTCAATGTTATGAGAGATAAAGTCTCTAATCTCTATTTTTAAAGAGTCAACCCATGCTTCATCATTCAGATATTGTTTGTTAAACACCCATTGTTTAGGGGTTTTTACAATTTTTCCTAAAACAAACTCGGTGACTAACATTGCATGATCAGAGAACCCATCATGAAGAGTCCTCTGTTGATTAAAGTTGAGTTGTCTGGAAGCCAGAAAAAAATCAATACGTGAGGATGACTTAAATCTCCCTGACCAGCATGTGAATTCTTTTTTCGCCGGAAAATGTGTACGCCATGGATCGCAGAGGTTGAGCGTTGTTTTATAATTCAGGATGGTTTTCAGCGGTTTTGGCTTTGAAGGCATGTTGTTTTTTCTTTCTGTAGATAATTAAAATCTGTTCTGAAGAAAAAAAACATGTTACATTTTTTTTTACAATTATAGACCACTACTAGCATACTACATAGCACTTAAAAGCACTATGGGGCCTATTACGATGGAGGATTTTCCGCATCCTCCGGGCCGGCGGAAGCCACCGCCGGCCCGGAGGATGGGGAAAATCCTCTGCGGACCCACCAAAGACCCACCGCCACATTAGGATGGCTGGTGGGTCCTGGTTTCCGTCCGCAGCTTTTCCGCCGCGGTTGGCTTACAACCGCGGTGGAAAAGCACTAATATGGTGACGGTGTCTCTCAGACACCGTCAGCCAGATTAGGATGGGCTCTGAAACATGCTTTTCCGCGGCGGCTTTTCCGCCGTGGAAAAGCATGTGTAACTTCACTGCGGGGGCCCGTTGCGGGTCCCCTAGGTGAAGGGGGCGTGGGGGGTGCACATGGAGGTACCTATGGTACCCCCCTGCATTTGTATGCAGAAAGCGGCAGGCACCGCGCGGTGCCTGCCACTTTCTACATACAAATGCAATGCGTGCATTTTTAACATTACTGCAGGTGCAGCTTGAAGCCGCACCCGCCGCAATGTTAAAAATAGAGGATGTGACCGCCAGGGTGGCGGTCACATCCTAATTGCACAGGAGGGAACTCCGCAGCCCATGCGGAGGTTCCCTCCTACTCTATGGTGGCGGACGGACTCAGGTCCGTCCGCCATCATAATGTGCCCCTTTATGTTGTAAAGTCTGATTCACTCCATAAGTAATTTTAAGGCACAGCAGCAGTGTAGGAGATAGATATTGCAGGGAGTGCTATTTCAGGGTTTAGGGCAGTGCAGTGGTGTTTGAACATTACAGGGGCATTTGCTGAGAATGGTGTTTCAGGGTTTACAGCAGTGCAGTAGTGTTGAAAGAGTTTAGCAGGTTTTGCTAGGGATGGTGTTTCAGGGTTTAGGACAGTGCAGTGGTGTTCAGGCAGTGTAGGGGGTCAAGGTGGGACTGGTATTTCTGAGTTTAGAGCAATGGGGGGGCAGTAGAACTTACCTGCACTGAGGAGGGGGGAGGAGAGCAAGCCCTCACGATTGCCGACACCGCCAGGAGTCCATTCCAGCAGCCTACAGCGCCGCCGCTCCGGGACTACACATCCCGGCGGCCCTAGCGGCGGCGCTGATCAACACGCACCAGGAAAGCGCCAGGAGGCGCCTTAAAGGAGAGCTCCGCTCGGCGGAGCGCGGGGGGCAGTAGAACTTACCTGCACTGAGGAGGGGGGAGGAGAGCAAGCCCTCACGATTGCTGACACCGCCAGGAGTCCATTCCAGCAGCCTACAGCGCCGCCGCTCCGGGACTACACATCCCGGGGGCCCTAGCGGCGGCGCTGATCAAGACGCACCAGGAAAGTGCCAGGAGGCGCCTTAAAGGAGAGCTCCGCTCGGCGGAGCGCGGGGGGCAGTAGAACTTACCTGCACTGAGGAGGGGGAGGAGAGCAAGCCCTCACGATTGCCGACACCGCCAGGAGTCCATTCCAGCAGCCTACAGCGCCGCCGCTCCGGGACTACACATCCCGGCGGCCCTAGCGGCGGCGCTGATCAACACGCACCAGGAAAGCGCCAGGAGGCGCCTTAAAGGAGAGCTCCGCTCCGCTCCGCGGGACGCGAGCGGGACGCCGGGCTAAGCCCGGGCAAAGGGCGGGCCCTCTGTGGCCCTCCGAGGACCTGAGGAGGACGGGACGGGCCCCTCCATTTGGCCGCATCATAGAAGCAGGTACAGAAAACAACTAACCCTTTTGCTTCCAATTGTCATTTGTCCCTGAACCATCCAGTGTCCTTTTTGGAGCTCTTGCAGTCCTAACAATATGTCTATCTGGGAGGACCTGAATGCCTTGTGTGGCACAAACTACGCCCCTAATATATCAACTCCGCCCACATCTGGCAGAAATACTGACCTTACAAACCGAACTCCCCAGGAACTACCTTTATTGCCTGAAATGATTGCCACTCAACCTAACACGCTGCCCCAGGCCCTAATCACCAAAAGGAACATTGAGGAGATTCCAGCTAATGTTGATCAAATGTCCTGTAGCCCCTCATCACCCCCCGCTATTTCAACTGTTTCAACGCCACAGAAGGTGGGGGCCACATCAATTGACTCTGCTTCCCCCTTCCAATCGATCCTACTGGCCCACATTGAACGACTTCTGAACGCGGCCCTATCACCCCTGGTCACAAAAATTCAGGATCTGGGAGAAAGGTTGTCCAGCGTGGAAAAAATAGTAAAAAGGATTAAGCCATCAAATGTAAACACTGCTTCTCCTTTATGTTATACGCCCTCCACCAACCATGAGAAACCTAAGTCTACAGAACACAGAAAAGTACGACCAATTGATTCCTCTACTAGCAAACCCATCCCAAAAAGTTGTAATATTACTTCTAAACCGACTTATGTCTCTTTAATAGCACCTAGGATTTCTCATGAAAGAAGGCATCGAATTGACCTACCCCCTGAAGCCGCCCCCTATGTCACTGTTCTCTCTGGGGTGCCAGAGCTTAAACAGGGCAAATTTGAAACAAACCAGGACCTGCTGAATAAATCCATCTTCTGGCTCAATAACAATAGACCGCTGCCACCTGACCTAGATGGCGGAATTCTGAGCGTCAGGAGGGTGGGATGGTTGGGTACGTTGCCCAAAAATTGTCCGGGAGATCTGATTTTAATTAAATTCAAACACAGGAACATTGTCCCCTATCTAAGATCCTCTCAGCCCAAAACTGGAGATGGCCCTATTTGTATCTGTGACCTGTTTGACTTTTATCCTGGCCCCAGAGTATTGAACTATAAAATCCGTTGAAAGGGGGTTCCTGTGTACCATGCGCTTTTATTCTGCACAAGATTGATTTTAGTTTGTTTTAAATAGTCAGATTTATTTTCCCTTTTAAACCTGCAATTAATTATTGCGCCTTTATATATGCATGTACTTTTTCTCTGTTGCTTTTATGGTTTTAAACTTAAAAACCGAATAAAGCTTGATTTGATTTGATTTGATTTGAGCAATGCAGTTGTGCTTGGGCAGTGTATGGTATTATGCAAGGGCTAGGAGTATAAAGCACTGCATATCCTAAAGCCTAACTCACTCCATGAGTTCACGTATTCCCATGTCTGCAAACACATGCACCGAGCAAGTGATTCTGTCACAATATTCCCAAAAACACACTGACTCACATTTTGATTCTAGACAAATCAAAATATCCCTTGCAATTCACTGAAATAAATACTACATGCTACAGAGAGAGTTGCTATGGCATTTCTACAGCACACCCAGGATCTTTATTACACAGCATGGAGACTATTTGGGAATTAGGAGGCCTGACACACATGCTGCATAGGACTTTCTAGCACTACATGTCCTAAAGCCTGACTCACTTCATGAGTACATGTATTCCCATATTTTTAAACACATCAACTAAGCAAATTATTCTGCCACAATTTTCTGAAATGAATACTGACTCACACTGTGATCTTAGACAAATGAAAGTATCCCTTGCAATTCAGTAAAATCATTACTACAGTGAAAGAGGGTCTTGCTGGGAGTGTTGTTTCAGGGTTTAGAGCAGTGCAGTAGTGTTGAAAGAGTTTAGCATGTTTTGCTAGGGATGGTGTTTCAGGGTTTAGGACAGTGCAGTGGTGTGCAGGCAGTGTAGGAGGTCAAGGTGAGACTGAGAATGTAGAAATGAAAATTCACTGAAATAATTACTACATGCTGCAGAGAGAGTTGCTATGGCATTTCTACAGCACACCCAGGATCTTTATTACACAGCATGGAGACTATTTGGGAATTAAGAGGCCTGACACACATGCTGCATATGACTTTCTAGCACTACATGTCCTAAAGCCTGACTCACTTCATGAGTACATGTATTCCCATATTTTTAAACACATCAACTAAGCACATTATTCTGCCACAATTTTCTGAAATGAATACTGACTCACATTGTGATCTTAGACAAATGACAGTATCCCTTGCAATTCAGTAAAATGATTACTACAGTGAAAGAGGGTCTTGCTGGGAGTGCTGTTTCAGGGTTTAGAGCAGTGCAGTAGTGTTGAAAGAGTTTAGCAGGTTTTGCTAGGGATGGTGTCCCAGGGTTTAGGACAGTGCAGTGGTGTTCAGGCATTGTAGGAGGTCAAGGTGGGACTGAGAATGTAGAAATGAAAATTCACTGAAATAATAACTACGTGCTACTGAAAGATTTTCTATGGCAGTTGTGCAGCGCACCCAGGATCTCTATTACACAGCATGGAGACTATTTGGGAATTAAGAGGCCTGACACACATGCTGCATAGGACTTTCTAGCACTACATGTCCTAAAGTCTGACTCACTTCATAAGTACATGTATTCCCATATTTTTAAACACATCAACTAAGCAAATTATTCTGCCACATTTTTCTGAAATGAATACTGACTCACACTGTGATCTTAGACACATGACAGTATCCGTTGCAATTCAGTAAAATGATTACTACAGTGAAAGGGGGTCTTGCTGGGAGTGCTGTTTCAGGGTTTAGAAAACTACACTAGTATTCACCCAGTGTAGGGGGTATAGCAGGAGGTGTTTTTTCAGAGTTTAAGGCACAGTGTTTGGGCAGTGTAGGAGATCATGCAGGGAGTGCTGTTTCAGGGTTTAGGGCAGTGCAGTGGTGTTTCAACATTATAGGGGCATTCGCTGAGGATGGTGTTTCTGGGTTTAGAGCAGTGCAGTAGTGTTGAAAAAGGTTAGCAGGTTTTGCTAGGGATGGTGTTTCAGGCTTTAGGACAGTGCAGTGGTGTTCAGGCAGTGTAGGGGGTCAAGGTGGGACTGGTATTTCTGAGTTTAGAGCAATGCAGTTGTATTTGGGCAATGTATGGTGTCATGGAAGGGCTAGGACTATAAAGCACTGCATGTCCTAAAGCCTGACTCACTCCATGAGTACATGTATTCCCATGTCTGCAAACACATGCCCCGAGCAAGTGATTCTGTCACAATATTCCCCAAAACACACTGACTCACATTCTGTTTCTAGACAAATCAAAATATCCATTGCAATTCACTGAAATGATAACTATGTGCTACTGAAAGATTTCCTATGGCATTTGTGCAGCACACCCAGGATCTCTATTACACAGCATGGAGACTATTTGGGAATTAAGAGGACTGACACACATACTGCATAGGACTTTCTAGCACTACATGTCCTAAAGCCTGACTCACTTCATGAGTACATGTATTCCCATATTTTTAAACACATCAACTAAGCAAATTATTTTGCCACATTTTTCTGAAATGAATACTGACTCACACTGTGATCTTAGACACATGACAGTATCCCTTGCAATTCAGTAAAATGATTACTACAGTGAAAGGGGGTCTTGCTGGGAGTGCTGTTACAGGGTTTAGAAAACTACACTAGTATTCACCTAGTGTAGGGGGTATAGCAGGGGGTATTCTTTCAGAGTTTAAGGCACAGCAGCAGTGTTCGGGCAGTGTAGGAGATCATGCAGGGAGTGCTGTTTCAGGGTTGAGGGCAGTGCAGTGATGTTTCAACATTATAGGGGCATTCGCTGAGGATGGTGATTCTGGATTTAAAGCAGTGCAGTAGTGTTGAAAGAGTTTAGCAGGTTTTGTTAGGGATGGCGTTTCAGGCTTTAGGACAGTGCAGTGGTGTTCAGGCAGTGTAGGGGGTCAAGGTGGGAACGATATTTCTGAGTTTAGAGCAATGCAGTTGTGTTTGGGCAGTGTATGGTATCATGCAAGTTCTAGGACTATAAAGCACTGCATGTCCTAAAGCCTGACTCACTCCATGAGTACATGTATTCCCATATTTTTAAACACATCAACTAAGCAAATTATTCTGCCACATGCTACTGAAATATTTTCTATGGCATTTGTGCAGCACACCCAGAATGTTTACTAGACTGCAAGGAGACTTTCTGAGAGTTCTTACCCTGATGTACAAGTGTGTAAGTGGTTAGACCATTTCATGTACACACTCTACATTTTTAACAACAGCACTGTACTGCAAAAAATATCTCCTCAAACACATTAACATACCAAATGCTCCTATCACAATGTTTTTCCCAAAGCAGTTATACAATAAGTCAGTTATACAATCAATTTTACTAAAAAAACATCCATTTAGACACTTATTTATCCATTTATTCTTCCATCGACCTTTAGATATACATATAAAAAAATTTTTTTTCAGAAAGACACATTCACTGGATGATGTCATCAGTGATGTCATAAGGGATGTCATTTGAGATGTCATGAGTGATGTCATGAGTGATGTCACTAACCATGTCATGAGTGATGTAATATGAGACGTCATCAGCAGTGCATTGCGGGCACGCAAGTTATAGTTAGCTGAGCTAACCATAACGGAGGAATTTCAAAGGTTTTGTATGAGAGAAATGTTCAGCTAATTATAACGTGTGAAACCTATGGTTTTTTCAATGAATTTGCATAGTTTTTTAAATGCTAATTCCTAACTATAACGTGTGTGAAACCTATGGTTTTTTCAATGAATTTGCAAGGTTTTTTAAATGCTGATTCCTAACTATAACGTGTGTGAAACCTATGTTTTTTTCAGTGAATATATATATATATATATTCACTGAAAAAACCATAGGTTATAGACCATATATAGTTAGGAATTAGCATTTACAAAACCTTGAAAATTCACTGAAAAAACCATAGGTTATAGACCATATATAGTTAGGAATTAGCATTTAAAAAACCTTATTTTACTCACACAAAACCATTGAAATTCCATATATAGTTAGTTGCACTAACTATATATCGCGCACCCGCAATCCACTGCTGATGATGTCACATATTACATCATTCATGACATGGTCAGTGACATCACTGATGACATCACTGATGACAACATCCAGTGATTATGTGTTTCTGTAAAGTTTAAATATGTTTTACATATTGAAGAATGAGTGGATGTATAAGTGTCTGAATGAAGGTTTTAGTAGGTGCGTGATTGACTGTATGAGTGAGTGATTAAATGCGTCTTACTGAATGCTTATATGTTTATTAATAACTTTTTTTTTTTAATATTTTTTTTTCTTCGTTCCCGCTTCGCGAATCGGGAAGCTTCCCGTTAGCTGACCTTGATGCCGCGAAATAGACCGCGAGCCGGTAAACGTTTCTTTACCGCAACTGCCGCGTTAGAAAACAACATCGTGACGCCTCCCGTCCGCATGACGTTTCGCGTTGTCGCGTGATACGTCATATGACGTGCTACGTTAGCGAACTCGTACGCTTACCGAGTCGCAAAGCACAGGTTTCTGGAAGCAAACCGGGAGGCCCTGCAAAGCGCGTAACGTAAACACAGCAGGTCATGTGACTTGGTAATAACACTTTTCATTGGTTCATTTCACTTTCGGTTTCCTAATGATGTAAGACTAGGTCATATGATCTAAAATGAACACTTTTCATTGGTTGAGAACTATTTTTTTTCCCAAATGGTGAAAATCCCTCCTTCTTTCCTCACTCTGACTTTCATCATTGTGAGAGAAAGACCCTTTGTTACCAGTGAGCAATGGCTTCTTTACTAGCTTCAGCTGGTGCTTCCCCACCACCTCCACCACATCCAAGGAAGAGTGGACCACCTGCTAAAGTTATAATTCAGCAAGAAGAGGAAGAAGAGGAACAGGACGACCTAGATAATCTCCCTATTATGGCCAGAAGATCTGTTGTACCGGAAGTAACGGGACCAGAGGGCAGGGAGATGGTGCCAAATATACAAACGAGATTTCGTGAAGTAAAACAAGTCTGCGTACATTGCAGTGGATTCATTTGCTACGGAGAAAGTAGCATCACTCTGATCAACAGAGCTATTGACAATCATGCTCATGTTTGTCCGAAACTCCCCAAACAATAAATTCTTTTTTTTTGTTTTCTTGCTCCTGTTGAGCCCTTTACAATGAATCGTTTTCATTGCCCCCTCCAAGAAAAACCCAAAAAAATATAAAACTGTTCAGAAAAATTCAAAAAAAGTAAAAAAATGTTCCGAAAAATAATAAAAAAAATATAAAACAACAAAAACAATAAAAAAAAAAGTTCTTTTCAGAACTACCTCCCCGTTATTAAAAAATTGGTACAATATTTGCAACTGTGCCAACCTCTATTTCTCTTAGTTCGCTTCCCAGTTCGCTCCCCGGTACGCGAACCGGAAGCGAACCAAAAAATTTTTTTTTTAAAAAAAGAACAGTAAGTATAAGGGAAGGAAACAGACAGTTATGTTAAAAGAAAGACAGCTATAGGGGAGTAAACTAGAGATACTATTACCCGTAATCCACTGCTGATGATGTCACATATTACATCATTCATGACATGCTCAGTGACATCATCAGCAGAGGATTGCGGGTAACAGTATCCCTAGTTTATTCCCTATAGCTGTGTTTCTTTTAACATAACTGTCTGTTTCCTTCCCTTATACTTACTGTTCTTTTTTAAATTTTTAGATCAGTCAGAAACAGTGAAAGTAATGAAATATAAAAGACTACGTAGAATATGAGCACTGTATGCAACAACTTTGACACTTACAGAAGCCTCACCTTCTCCATGCCTCCTACACAGTTCTACATATACATCATAAATGCAAACAGAACAGAATTAATTATACATGTTAAATGGTTTATTTTAGCTGTTCTCAGAATGTATCAAATTTCACTAAAACAGTGACTTGAAGGTATTCATCATATAACAGCGGGGAAAAAAAAACACAATCAAAATGATTGTGTTTAAAAAACCCATACATTACAAATCAGAATTCAGAACTCCTTAAAGTTAACTTACTTTCCATGACGGCCAAGGATGTCCTATGAACAGCTTACACTCTGTTGTGCTGTTATTACTTTCAACCCGCCACTTTCTGAAAGAAAACCTCCATCGTTTTCAAAAACATGTTACATACAATAAATGACTTCTTGCTCTCTACCACAAGATTCCACAAGGCCAAATCTTGTCAGAGCCATGTATAACTCTTGGATTTCTTGTTAGCCAATCCCGTCTTTTCGCATTTCCGCAACTTTCAGAATTAAAATGTTGAAGATCATTTACACAATCCTGGACTAGTAATATCTTCCCCTTCTTGCTCAATCATGTTCTACATTTCCTATCACACTGATACTGCTTACTATGAAGCAGACTTACACTACCTTTATGACTAGTACAATTATTTAATTCTCTACATCACTTTTAATCACAAAGCAATGTAAAACAGTAGACAGCATTGCAGACTTACATTCCCTCTACTCCATGTTTTGATTCGCTGCTTCAATTAGCTTATAAAAAGAAATAGTTTTTCTGAACTCATTCAAAGTGCACGTATTTCTCAATAACGTCCAGTGTTATGGTAAAAAGTTATGTCTCTGTACTACACTTATCTTCAAGGCCAAATAGTGTAGGAACCATGAGAACTTCTTGAAATTCCTCAGAGCACATCCCGAGATTCTTTCCCTAAAATTTTGGTTTTAAAAACACCAGGTAAGAGTTTTTAAGGTCATATGGCAATTTTTTTGTGAAAATTAAAACAGAATCATTGCAGAATGACCAGCCATTTCTAGACTTTAAATAAGCTGTGTAATGTCCTGATGTTATTGAAGGGCCATCATGATATATAATTGCTGCAGTTACAAAAGTCCTTCCTGATATTGACAACTGCGAAGCTACAAAATTTTTAATTAAAGTTGTCAATTTTGTTCCATCAGGCCTACATCGTTGGAACATTAAAATGACATACTGGCCATATGTTCGTATACATAATGTGGACATCATTTCAGATTTACATTGGCTACACTCCATGTTGTGATCAGCTGCTTTTACTAGCTTATTAAAAGAGACTGATTTACTGTCTGGCAAAGTTAAATATATAAATCTTTCTGAGTCTACACTAGTAGTACTTGATACCCTACAGTTCTCGCAGTCATGCTGCCATTGATAAGAAAGCCCAAACAGGTGATCTACATCTACACCTTCATCATGCAATACATCAAGCATATACATTAAAAACTCCTGACAATCTTGCTGACTATTTTGAGAGAATTGTGTTTGGCCTGAACATCTGTCTAACAGATTTCGAATTTCAGACACACTTTCTATGTTTGTTCTATCAGTGCTACATTTCTCTAACACAGAATTTAACAAACTGCAAAATCTTTGATCAGAATTGACCACAATCTCTTCTTTTACATTTTGTAGAGAAAACAAAACATTTACCACTACATTAGCATAGCAGTTGACACCAGAACTGTTTTCAAATTGAAAACCAACAACATCTTCAACAGAATCCTTTTTGTTTCTGCTTATAATTTCAGGTTCATCGACTTTTCGTCTTTTTGCTACAACCTCCCCAGTATTGGTCACATTTCTTCGTTTCCGGCCTACCACACGTTTCTCAAACAAAGGATACTGAGGCAAATGTGGCGCATACTCTCTTCTCAACCTATTGTATTCCTTAACACAATCTAGATCCGCACAAATGTTTGTGACATCACACTCAATCAAGTACAATCCCGATAAAGTCCTAACTCGTGACAATGCCACATATGCCATACCCTCCTTGAACACAGAACTGCCAATATTCACCAATGCACAATCTACACTTAAACCTTGCGATTTATGGATTGTCACCGCATATGCCAAGCAAACAGGAAACTGCTTACGCCGAACATATAAGTCTTTTACAAGCAAAAATCTAGCAGAACAACGAGCAATTAGCTGTACTTCCTCAATGCCATCAAATTTAATTTTTAAAAATTCAATTCCATCTCTATTTCTGTATTTCACAAAATCAACAACATTACCCATTGATCCATTTACCAGACCTCTTTCAACATGTAAATTCCTTCTTAAAATTATACGGCAGTTCAAGCACACATTCAGAGTCTTTTCAAAACCCGCAGTTTTAGATATACTCTTCTCTAATGAATCCAATTTTGTTTTCAGATTCTCAGACAAAATAATTGTTGATCCCATATGCTCTACTCTGTCAATAGCTTCCAATTTCACAATCTCTTGCTTTTCTAAATGCAACATTTTGTTGTTGAATTTGGCACATTCTGCAAGAGTTGGCATCAAACATATTCCAGATTTTTTCTCAGTAACTTTCTGAAAAATATTCTCAGGCACAACATCTTCGTCTGGATATAAATTTGTCAGTAATCGTGCATGTAAAGCTTCTTTCCCATGCTCGGTCACTTTTCCAATTCTGACATCTTGTAGAATAGTCTTGTAAACTTCATCCTTTGCCTGACGCATATTTTCATGCAGTTCAGCATAATTGAAGTTTAACCATATATTGACGTTGCCAATACTCCCTAAGCACTTCCTGGTATCTTCATGCGTGAGCATTTTGAACACAGGTTGCCCTTTCACTGGTGTCAGCTGCAGAAGATCTCCGAAAACAATGATGTGTTTGCCACCAAATAACACATCATACTCTGTTTTGAGAACTTCTTGCATTCTCAAATGCACAAAGGCAAGCATGACATTGGAAACCATGCTTACTTCGTCAATGATAAGAAGTTTCATTTTCCTCAAGACTCTTGAAACTTCAAAACAAGCATCTCCAGATAGCTTGTGATATTCTAATTTGTTGTCATGCTCCACTGGCAGCATCAGTAAACGATGTAAAGTAATCCCTTTAATGTTATGTGCTGCCAGTCCAGTTGGAGCGGTGACAACACAAGACAGCGATGACTCTGTCCTTTCCTGCAAATAACATGAAATTGCTTTAATAAGGAAACTTTTTCCAGTTCCCGCTTCTCCACTCACGTACAGTCGGACAGGCTTCAACGACGTATATGAGCACTCTTTCTTGTCATGACTTAATCCATGATCAATTTGCATGGTAAGTTCGTCATATATTTTCCTCTGCTCAACGTTGAGTTGTCTTTCCAACTCTTCTAAGTTAACCACATCCTCCTGAGCATGTGCCATGGCTCTTTCCACTTCATTCATAGCAGTGGCAGCTTCATTTTCGATAAGAGGTCCTCCTAGTGGATCCTGACTCAATGAAGCAGAACTCTGACTGTCCTGAGAACTGTCTCTGGCAATCTCGGCTGCAATCGTTGCTTCCTGCTCAATTTCCACATTCAACATTTCTACATATTTGGGAAAAGCAGGACATTCTATGGTCTCCTTGGCAGCATTGAATGAGTCTTCGTAACAAAGGAAATCTCCAAGCAGTTCCTCTTCTGCACGCCAAGGCTTAAAAAGTTGCAAAAAAGCTAAATAGAAAAACTCCTTTTTTTCAGGAGATTCGCCACTCAATTTTCGATGGTTTATCAAGTGGCATTTTCTTTGCTTGACCAGACATCCCTCACTTCCTATTACAGCATACACTCCTTTCTCAGTATCTTCTTTGATGTTCCTCTTAAATATGTAATTTTGCAGAACCTCATACAGACAAACATTCTCGAGGTGACTGCTTCCATTTGGATAATATGTATCCAACATGTTGCTCTTCAAAATGTCGGTACTGTTTGGCTCCTTTTCCGCCAAATACTCAATTTCCCGCACAGGTTTCAGAACTCGATTACGCGTTGCAGCAAGACCAACACTCGCCCAAACGATACTCCTGGACTTGGCATAGAGACTTGCTGAAGACAACCGGTCAGAACATTCGTAAGCTCCGATTTCTCGATGCGACAACATCTTCAGACTGAAACTGTACAACTTCTTGCTGAGGCTCTTTTCATGGGAAATGTCCTCCCACATATCCTTCAATTCTGTCTTCTCTTTTTTGGTGATGTAAGATGTCACATACCGAGCCACAGCCATACAGTTATCAGCCACAAACTGTATATCCATGTTAGCATTCCACATGGACAAAATCACCGGGTTGTAGTCGTTGATGTACTTAGACTCTTCGTTCCTCTTCAAATTGTATGTGTTTTTAGGTGATTTCTTCATCACATTATGTCGCAGCGAAGACATCAAACTGTTCACTCTTCCTTTAGAAATCACCGATCGTGGAAAGCCGAAACGACATTTGGTGTAGAACTTGTCTTTGTTCCGGAATTTACGACGACAGTACTTTCCACATCGATGGCTTTGGAAACGTAGAACTTTTTCTCTTAGGCTTTTTTTCTCCTTTGCGTTTGGAACAGCACACGTAGAATACTGTTCTATGAAACTCATCACTGAGTCGTCTGCATCCGTTCCAAATTTAGGTGCATCCTTGATCCACAGCAACATATGTATGTGAGGAGCACCTCTTGCTTGGTACTCCTTCCTCCAGAAGAAATCCAACACCTCTCCAAGAGGTGGATTCTTCTTATTCATGATGAAAGACATCATACCTTCAAATCTATGATTGAAGTACCTACATACATTGACTGGATCCAAAGAGCACAGTTCTCCGGGTGTCTTGAATTCGATGTTTTCTACGTTAGCATTTGCCTCTCGTAGAAATTCAAGTAAGTCTTCCCAGCCATACTCAGCACAGCTCAAAGTGAGGAACCATGTGGGAGTTCCTAAGTTCCTCAGCATACATTTTAAATCACCATGACGACGGTACCAGTACTCATTAGTACCACGCTGACACGCCATGAGATTAATCAGGTGAGAATCCAAAATACTGTCTTGGACATTGACTTTATCCATAAAGTCACTTGCCGAGATGTTTTGCATGTGTATACCACTTTTCAAGATGTGGTTCACTGCATATGACAGTCCAGACAGATCGCTTTCAAACAGGAGATGAAACAAATAAGGAATGCATTGTCGAAACCTAGGATCTCCTGCATACAATCGCAAAGTCCGGTATTCAGAAGCAGGAATTTGATGAGGTCGCTCATCATATCTTCCTCCCTGACCTGTTGGAAAAAGCTGTGGGAAACACCGAGCTTCCAAACTTTCCTCCCAAACACTAATGGGACTCCCTTTCTCTTGTTTCATTTGAAACAACTCAATAGCATTCCCCATGACTTCCTTGGAATGCAAAGGATGAACACTATAATGTTCATATATTTCTTCACTAGTACAGGGTTCTACTTTCTCAATTTGACCAGCACACAAATCGCTATCCTCTTCCTCACTTACTTCCTCTTCTGCAACATATACATTTTTATAGTATTTATTATATTTTTTCAAATACAATGTTGCCCTTTTGACTTTCCTAACATCTACTAAATCTTGCCATATTTTCTTATTCTTTGTCGGAACCCCATTAACTAAGATAACAAGAGGTTCCTCTTCCACTTTTTCTACTCCAATTGTGTTAATGTTTTTCTTCAAATCTAGAGGCAAATAAACAACTCTTCCCTTTAATCCTCTCTGTAAATCTGATGGAGGCAATTTCCCTGTCTTTGGCTCCATTCTTACAATAGCCTGAAAGGGATGGATACTTTGAATCAAAATAGATTCATAAGTATTTAAATCCTTCAATTCAGAAGGAATCTCAACCAATTCCAGATTATTATGAACTGCTCTAGCAGGCATCTGGTTTTGATTTAATTTGTTACAACAATAAGTACACACACGTTGATCCAATCCCAAATCAAAACAATTTTCTACCATCAAGTATGTTGTAAAATCCTTCCATTCACTATTATTTTCCCTTTCACTTTTTCCATATAAATCCACTAACTTAGTCTGATTCTTATAATAAGTGCGTCGACAACACACACAAGTGAAATTTGGCCTCTCACTTGATTTCACCTCAAACGTCGCAATTTCCCTCTGGAAATTATCTGTACTGGAAACCTGTACACTATCTTCCACATTACTCTCTTCTTCTTGGTCAATTTCAACATTCTCCTCTTTACTTCCAAAGTAACAAAACTCAATTTCTTCACATATATTCTTCACATCTATTTCAGAACCATGCAAAAGAGCAGCGCATAATTGTTTAAGCATAATTGCTGGACTCTTAGCATAATACAACATTCTAACTAATTTCCTCACTTTATTATGATGCACTGCTAGCATCCTGAAATGATGAAAAACACTCTGGCATACTCTCCTGGAAAGACAAGCCAGTGAATGACCATGCAAACCTATCACTTCTCTCACTCTGCAAGGATCTAATTCTTGCAACAACTTCATTTTCTGCTTCAAACTTTTCTTACTAAATGACCGTATAAAATCACAAAGCAAATTGATGGAATCCTGTCGTACACTGCAAATACTACTACACTTCCAGGTGTACACAGGACCCTTAGGACGTCTCCCTAAAACCTCATTACCTAACACCTCTTCTATCTCTGTTCTCACAAGTTTTTCTTTTTCAACTGGACAACCATCTTTCACTTCATAAGCTCGACCACTGGTGTCAACTGCATGCACCAAATCATTATCCTGGAAATAACTCTCCTCATTAAAAAATGCCTCAGAGTTGAACTATGCATCCATTCTCCAGAAAAAACTTCACAAAAATTACTACGATTAACTATTCTCTTCCATCTACTATTTCTTTTGAAATCATAAATTACCTTGTTTAGCTTCCTAATTCTATTGATTGTCAAAATAAATAACTTACGTTTAATTTCAAATGCCTGATCAATAACTTTCTCAACTATTTTTTTTCTCTTATAAAAAACCACTTTCTGCTGACCTTTCTTAATATTTTTTAACAAATTCCCAATTATCCTGTTGCGGAACATTCGTTTACGAATATCCCTAAACTGTTGTTTCCTTCTACTTTCATGCATAGAGTTATCTCTTACTCTAGCAGTAACATTTCTCATTGGCCTTTCCTTACCATTTGAATTATTTCTCCTTTTCTGGACTGAAACATTTTCTGTAGTAATATTTTTTTTACTACACATATTTCTTATGACTGTTTTTCGACTCTTACCCGGTGCTTTCTTGGTGACTTGACAAATCTTTTTGTTAGAGGACTGCTGCATTATTCCATGGTCCTGCTGTCTTTGACGTTTTGCAGCCTTTCTTACTCTTTCTTTGCTAGGCATCCTAAAATCTTGAAATAATCTGCAGTTGAATCTGTGGTAAAATATAATAAAAAATGTTATTAACCACTATTACCCAACAGTAAATTAATAACAGTCATCAAAAACTTAACACACTACTTAAGTATATAATATACTGAAGCCTATCTCCAATTTTTCACTGAACAGGACTCATCTCTTCTTAACCTTGGATAAACCTCACCTACTCTGTGTACCCTGCACATAATTAAATGTAAAGGGGCAGATTTATATTAACTAGCACATCCCCAGGGATGCACCAGTTAACGTGCACCGCTGCTCTGCCACCCACGGTGTGCCGCATTTACAATCAGATAGGACAAAGCTACATCAAACCCCTGCGCCTGCTTGAAGCAGGCATAGATCTTGACGCAGGTAGGCTGAAAGCTAAAGCAACAACTAAGTGTCGTGTGCAGAAGTTACAAAAAAGGAAAAATGGCGTTTAAACCAGTAATGAGACCATGCTAACGTAATACAGAGTAAAAATATCCAGGATCTACATCAGTTTGGGGTTCACGAACCTGGCAGGTACAAGGCACTGAGGCTTTCCACCGTGCATGTCTCATCCCAAAACATATGTGGTTTGTGAATGAAACAATTTCCCAGACCAAATGCTTTGGATTGGCTACTTCTAAAAAATTAAACACCCCTACTATCCCGGAGTTAGAGGAATATGATGGTTGGAGTAATTTTACTCGTTGTCTATTAAAGATTTACAGGCCCTACTCCGTAATTCTTCCTTTAACATTTCCAGTATGAATCCAAAAGGTTGACTGCTTTGGCAACGTGCCTTATCCACGGTTTAATAACGCTGCCTTTTGCTTTATATAAGTTTTCAAATTGTATGAAATATATACCAAGAGGTCGTTATTAACCTTTAGGTAGTGGTTTTCTTCATGAAGTCTGGTCGCTTCCATACACATACAGATTTTCAAAGATGATCAAGAACTTTATCTGAATGGAGAGGAATGCACTGAGACGCCAGATCATTCACTAATGTGTAGGCACATACAGTTACACGGTTCATGCAACAAACACCGACCAAATATGGCTTGCGTGTTGCAAGGCACACCAGTTCCTGCTATCATCCCCACGTTCAAGTTCTTGGAAAATGGTAGTTATTTGATGCTCAATAATGAAGATTGTTCTGGGTTAATTAAAAGTATTCATTTTATCGTAACAGTAAATGAACGGGTTATTTGCTGCAGAAATGTTCTATTTCCTCCCACACATGAACATAGGGAGTTTTCAATCTGGCCACAAATACCAACCTTGGCAGCACATTTCAACGGCATGGCAAGAATAAGAGCTATTTTGTCTCAAAGAGAGGTGGCCTTGAGTTCGGCCCGTGAAACTTTCGTGCTTCACACAGCGAACACCCGTACAGAGGTGCAGACCCTTTTAAATACAGATTCGCCTTTCCATTTCAGCAAGATGGTTCGGACTATCTCTAACGCGTCCTCCACAAAGGGCCTGGCGCACTTTTTTAAAATTGTTACCAGTGGTCTCGTGACTTCATTTGAGAAAATCTTTGGAGTCATCCCTGCTTTCTTACATTCTATTTTTTCCACTCTGCTTCGTGGATTCCCATTTTTACTTCCATTACCAGCGGACGCTCTTGTGCTTTTTTACATTTTTAAATATGGATGTCCCTCCTGTGCAAGCTCCCGCCCTGCAGCTGCTGACACTGTTCCGCAATCGCATGCTAGAATATTATGGCACAATGCCGTTGGCGATATTAAGCACGGCATATGGATTATCTTTTCTATGCTGATGTGATTCCTTCAAATCTAAGACACTAAAGTATCGGCACGCCCTAAACCAACACAAAGAGACCTTCTTAGCAAATAATATATTATGTGTATTAGGGAGGGTGAGATATAAGCAGCCGCGGGCCGTGGAGGGAGTTACGGTGGGGCAGGGATGCGGGGAGGGGGAGGGGCAGGGTGGAGCCCTCTCCACCCTGCCCCTCCCCCTCCCCGCCTCCCTGCCCACCGTAACTCCCTCCACGGCCCGCGGCTGCTTATAAGTGTTGCTAACTCTTATTCATTTACAGCATGTTAACATACTGTCACCATTCGCTTTTTATGTACTATTGACTATGCTGGTAATTTTGCTACTGATAATATGTGTACTTGTATAATCTAAGATACTACGCCTGAGAAGACGGCATTAGTAAATAAACATTTCAAATACACATGTGTTCTTCTTAACTCCATGTTCTCGTTTCTAAGAAATATATAACGACCGACTGTTCATGAGTTCCACGTATCCTGAGGTACTATAAGTTCATATTCTGGATTGTCTAAACATTGAGAGTTTGTTATATCCAATGTGACACTGTACCTAGCTTGCTAAGGGGTTTTGATTACTAAGGTGAGTTTTGGGACACCCTAATTCGCCGAGGTTCCAATCCTCTGTCCACAGTTCTGTGTCAGAACAGAAACCCTGCGACAGGGGCACCCCTCAACCTTACTGGAGCTTCATCACACTTGCGATACAACTCCAGCAATGCGCCAACTTTACGGCACAAATATGTCACGCATCTGTGCTGTTTTTGCCCCATGATGCGCCGCATTGTAAATGCAGCACACCATAGGTGACGGAACAGCGGCACAGAATGACTAACACATCCCTGGTGATGCGCCAGTCATCATAAATCTATCCCTATGCTTCTTATCTTGTTAGAGATAAACCGCCATATGTATCATCAAAGTTTTTTGCATTTCCTAAATAGCGAACTTTAAGGAATAAATAGCGATTCTTTACCATTCCTAGTTTGCGATGACCTATTTGCTAATTACAAATTACCCATTCATTTCCATGCAGCAGGAGGCCCATAGGAATGAAGGTGCAATTTGCGATTAGCAATTACCTCATCGCAAATTACGAATTTTTCCGACGGTGCAGGGGTGTCTCAAGAACACCCTGCTGCACCCCTGAAAAAGAAATTTGGGGTCATATGGCGCACATAAATTTTGAAAACATTCCTTTACCTCAAAAACGATTTTCAACTCATAATTTGAAAACACTGCACATGGGGAAATGACTTAAAATGTCCTTAAGACACATAAAAGCATTTTTTGATTGCCTTTGCAGCATGTTTCAGTCACCTTTAACATGCCTATGTAACGGAAACATTCAAAATCTAAATTTGCCATGCACAGGTGGGAGCATATTTACAAGCAATTTGCTCCACAGACAAACTTCTTACATTGAAATGGGAAAAATAACACCAGAGACTCTCAATTACCTTATAAAGAAGCAGACACCATTATGTCCTTCTCATCAATATTAAAACCATTGCTTTTTCTCAAAAACGATTTACAAGTCATAATTTGAAAACACTCCACAGCTCCTATGCACATAAAAGCCCTGTCAGTACTAATACTTCACATTTTCTCCAATTACAATTTCTCAAAGAAACAAAATCTATTTGTGAAACACTTGAGACAAAGCAACATTTGAAAAACACAACTTTCTTCATAATTTTCTCCTTAAAGCACACTATTTTCTATCTAAATTAAAGAAATCTTTTCTCACCTTAGCAAATACTTTGAGTTTCAAAACAGTCTCAGAAACACACCAATTTGTCTTCAGCAGAGCAAAAGGTATGCACTCCAGAGTCTGCAGCTATCAAAAGCACAGAAATGCTGTAATTCCTCACACATATCTCTCATGTCACCCAATCAAAACCCTTCCCTCACTTTTTTTCAAAGCAAAACCCTTCCCCCCTCTGCCCCCTCTCTGCTTTTTCTGCATAGCAACCACCTCTTGCAAGACCTCTCACACAACAATGTTGCAATTGAACTCTGAACTCTCAGTGCACCTGCATATCCAGAGCATTCTTTCATTTAATGATTTTTTCTTCGCCACTCAAAATACATCTTTCAACGAACTCATCCATGCACACTAACTTTCTGTTTTCAGCAATCAAAATCCACCAATCACTCTTACTGCTTCATTAACACAGAAACTCCTCAGTTTTTTTCATTTTACACTCTCATTTTTTCAACTGCCATTTCATTGCCACACTTCATCTGACTGCAGCAGAACCTTCTCTCACCATGTTTTCTGTCTGGATTGTTGGACATAGTTACATATATTGGGCTCAAAGGTACGCTGAAAACAGGAATTTACCTAACCTCAATTTACAAGATGTGGAAATTAAGTGGTTTGGCCACAGAGGATTAAAATGTCACCAATTGATACCATTGGTGAAAACCTTTATGCATTTGCCAAAACCTGACCTGTTAATTGTGCACTGTGGAGGTAATGATTTGGGCACTTTGACTGGGGTAGGTCTGGAAATGCTTTTAAAGGACACCTTTGAGCAATTGATGGCACTTTTTCCTCAGACTGCCTTGGTATATTCAAATATATGCCAAAGACAGAAATGGAGGTGGTCGAACCAATTTTGTCCACAAATTGAGAAGTCGAGGAAGCATGTAAACAAATCTGTTTCAGCTTACATGAGAGACCATGGAATGGGCTCCCTGTACAACAATAACTTGCGTTACTACATGCAAGATATCTACAGAGGAGATGGAGTTCACTTCTCAGATGAGGGCAACAGAGTTTTCACTCTGAATTTAAGAATGTGCATTGGTACCTACTTATAAGTACCTAAATGTACCATAAACCCAAAAGCTCTTCTCAGAGCTACCCTACATCTGATCACTCACAATTATTATTTTACTCTAACTTTTTTCACTAATTTTCAAGAAAGTACGCTCCCCAGAACGCTTCCCGGTTCGCGAACCGGGCGCACTCCACGCAAAAAAACTAAAAAAACTGTATATTTTTTTTTGCCCTGCGAGACCCCTTCAAAGCCTCCACATCAAACCTAGGGGGTCAGGGACGATCTACTATGCCCCCTTATGGTCATTTGCCCCTTCGCTTTGGCCTCCTCTTGTCTCTCGATCCTACCGAGAGACAAGATGGCGGCCGCTACGGACTGTTTAGAATGTTTACAGACGCCGAAAAACCAATCAGCTTCGCAAACCTCCGTAACGCGAAAAGTACGCGAAGCGGAGCGCTGTTACAGATATATATCTTTTTTTGAACGTTAATTTCCCAAAATCCACTGGAGCACATATATTGAGACCTAGCAAAGGCACATCGGGCTACCAGTCCCTACAATTTTGCCAAGTTTCGTGCAAATCCATTCAGCCGTTCGATTATTATTATTTTTTTTTTTTTTGCCCCGCGGGGCCCTTTTAAAACCTCCACATCAAACCTAGGGGGTCAGCGAGGATCTACTATTCCCCCTTATGGTCATTTGCCCCTTCGCTTTGGCCTCCTCTTGTCTCTCGATCCTACCGAGAGACAAGATGGCGGCCGCTACGGACTGTTTGGAATGTTGACAGACGCCGGAGAACCAATCAGCTTCGCTTCACAAAGCTCCGTTGCGCGAAAAGTACGCGTCCTAGGACGCTGCCCGGTCCGCTGTTACAGATATATATCTTTTTTTAAACGTTAATTTCTCAAAATCCACTGGAGCACATATATTGAGACCTACAAAAGGCACATCGGGCTACCAGTCCCTACAATTTTGCCAAGTTTCGTGCAAATCCATTCAGCCGTTCGGGCTAAAAGTGAGGCCAACCGCCCTATGGAAATTAACATGGGAAAAACGCGTTTTGGGACCCCCCTTTTTTCTCGGCCCCCCCTTGACGAACCCCCCCCAAAATTTTCAGGGGCTGCTCAGAAACAAAATGTGCCATTTTCCTGAAAATTTCAGCCAATTCCGTCCACAAACGCCAAAGTTATTAGACATAGAATTTTCAAAAATCCCATAGAGAAAAAATCCTAACTATATATACCTACTGGCGACCGCCAGTAGGTAATATATATATATATGTATGTATGTATGTATATATATATATATATATATGTGTGTGTGTGTGTGTCAGGAATAAATGGTGAATGGAGGAAAGAGTACTTTGAGTGGTTGTGGTGTCCTTTGATAAGCTGATCTACCTGATTGTTTTAATTATGCAGAGGGAGACGCCCCAAAGATATGTAACCAGTCAATTGTCTGCCTACTTTATGCATATGATATTGTATTAATGGACCTAACCCCTATTGGGTTGAACAGAAAGTTGATTTCTTTACAGAACTATACAGTCGATCACTTTTTGAAAATAAATGTTTCAAAAAGTAAAATTTTAGTAAGAAAAATAGAAAATTATGTAATTTCAATTGGCACAACGGTTATGAAAAATTGGAGGCTGTAGATTCATATCCTTATTTAGGGAAATTAATAGCAGGTAGCACAAAGAACAAACTCCATATTGACACAGCGCAGCTAAAGCAGTATCCCACGCTATTGGTTTGCGTATTTTTTATAATGCTATGGGTAGAAGGCATTTCTTACATGTATTAATAGTTTTTAAAGTAAAAATTCCATCAACGCTGCTTCATGCCATTGAATCCATCCCCATCAAAGATTGAAATTTTTTGGACAGAATCGAAGGTCAGATATTACGCAAATTGTGTAATTTTAATACTCTAGTTCCATCGGCTGCTATTAGGCTGGAACTTGGTTTAATAAGCTCCTACATTCAAGGTTTAGCTAGGGTTTTACGTTGGGGATACTAGTTGAAAAATTCAGAGCGAGACTCATTAAGAGGGATCATGTGTCAAGAAGTTTTTGGTGTTCGGGCAGCTAATTATTCCTTTTATCATGATTTTTTATTTGCGCAAAAAACCTTCTCTATACAAGAAGATTTAGTGAGTACTCTTCTTCCTTTAGAATTTAGATCTTTCTTAAAAACCTTTAGTGGTAAGATTAGTTTTAATAGAGACATTAAATTCTGTAATTCCAAAAAGAGACTCGAGTTAATCGTAAGAACAAACACACCAAAAACTCCCCAAATATATGTATATTGGAATTTACAGCATGGACCCCGAAGACTTCTCACACTATGTCGCATGAATCTTCTACCTCTAAACGACCTAACGGCACACTGGTCCCCAAATCTGACTAATGGAAAAATCTGTAACCTCTGCAATCTGAGCGTTCAGACCTTGGATCATGTCTTGTTTGCATGTCCTGCATTGACCTCGAGCCGCCGCCGTTGGCTACGACCAATGTTCTTACAAAATGGCATCAAAAATTTGACTTCAGCACGCGATTTTCTATTTCGTCCAAAAAAATGAAGCAGTGTGTTTTAAACTTTTTAATTATTTTAAGGAGTTTATGTGTATATTTTAATCCTGTTTTTTGTGGCTGTTTGCACAAGAGGGAGATGCTGTGTTCTTCTTCCACCTTCCTTTCAGCTACTAGCTTAAAGTCTCAGATAAAGTGAGATACTGGACTGTGTTTACACAAGTATTGCTGCTATTGTATTGCTTTCTGGTCAGGATAGGATATCCTTTATGAATGCTGTTTGCTGCTAAAATCAAATAGGCTGCTGAGGATGAATTCTACATTTTATCTAGTATTTTAAATTGTTGATAATTATTGCCCCCTGATCACTTTAGTTCCTTTTCAGGATACATCTTGCCATTTTATTCCGTTAACCGTTTGTGGAATGAGTGCTGCTATATATATATTTTCTTGTATTAATTCGTATGCATTTTATGTGGCCCTCATTTGAGTTCCAAATCTTAATAAATATTTGAATTGAATTGGTAAGTTGTGCAATTGTGAAGTAATGTTTTTTGTTGTATTTGTTGTATTTGGTTTATTGATTATCCATCTGTATGTGTATATATTTATTGAAAAATAAGCTAAAGATTTAAAATAAAAAGTTTTGCTGAAATAGGTTTTTCATGGAATTGTGACAGACTTGCATTGGTACCTGTAGTTTAGTAAGTGGCAAATAGTGTTCAGTACTGGCACTTATTTTTGTTTGTTCTATATTGACTCAGTCTTACGGAGTAGAGTCAAGGCCCTTGGTTGTTCTGTGATAATATAGGAAGCATAGAGTAGGATTCAATTTGAATGAATAAATGAAATAGCACTTGTAGAGCGCATAGCAACCCAGAGGCATCCCAGCGCTAAGCGGTGACACTAAATCGTCAAGAATCACTTGGGAAAGAGCCATGTTTGAAACAGCTTACTGAAGGACATATGATTAGGTTCCTTACGTAGCTGAAGAGGGAGGGAATTCCAAAGTTTGGCAGCATTGTATGAGAAAAGCTGGCCACCGGTTCTGGCCCTCTTGATTCTGGGGACAGTGGCCAAAAATTGCTTGTCTGAATGCAGCCACTTGTTAGCTCAGTAGGGCAGGACCATAGAGGAAATAGTTGGTCCTTTCTCTCTTATCATCTTATGGGTGATGCACAATGCCTTGAATTGGATTTTCTCCTGGACAGGGAGCCAGTGGAGATCCGTAAAGCCAGGTTTTACAGACCACCGGCTCAGAATCCCCACAAGAACCCTTGTGGCGCAGTTCTGCACTGTTTGAAGTTTAGCAAGTACCGAGCTCGGGCACCAAGGTAAAGGGCATTCCCGTAGTCCAGGTGGGAACAAATAAGCACCTGGACCATGAGTTTTCTCACCTGGAAGGGGAGCAGAGGGAGCACTTTACGGAGCATCCTTAAAATGCCAAAGAAGGAAGCCACAACCTTCCTGGCTTGGGCTTTATAAGCTGAGGTCTGTATCAAGCCAAATACCCAGACTCTTTATCTCTGGCTTAGGGACAGGTGCGGGGCCCATGCAGGCTGGCCACATAGTGTCTGGCTTAAAAAGAAGGGGATTGCCAAGGAGCATAGGCTTGGTCTTATCACCATTCAATTTTAGATGTGAAAGTTTCATCCATTTGGCTACTTCTTCAAGGCAGAGACAAAGGCAGCTAGAGATCCTGTCAGAGTGGTTCAGCATAACAACCAGTTGGGTATCATAAGCATAGGTCACAATATGCACTCCGAAGGGAAGAACGATGTCCGCAAGAGGACCCATGTACGCATTAAAAAGAGTAGGGCCCAGGGATGACCCCTGTGGAACTCCACAGGGGAGAGGCAATGATTTTGAAATACCCTCATCCTCGAATACCTGGAAGGATCTTTCTTCCAGGAAAGATTGCAGCCACGTAAGGGCGACTCCGGCCACCCCCAAACTTCTGAGTCGCTGGAGCAGAATATGGTGGTTGACCGTGTCAAAGGCCATGCTGAGGTCCAGAAGAATCACGTCAATGATCTTTCTGGATTCTTCAATAACAGCCAGGACCGCCGTCTCCGTTCATTGGCAAGGGCGAAAGCCCATTTGAGAGGAATGAAGGAGGTTGTGGGATTCCAGGTATGTGCAAAGCACCAAATTAACATTCTTATCAGCAATTTTGCTGATCCCCGGGAGAAGCGAAATAGGTCGATAGTTGCCAAGGCAGTCTGGGTCCAAGCCGGGTTTTTCAAAAGGGATTGTACCATGGCTATTTTTCATGAGGGAGGGACCATACCAGCAGAAATCGAGGAATTGATAACATCCAAGATTATTGGGCCGACTGACTCAACCACCTGTTTCAGAATCTTGGGCTGGGCGGAGTCTCTGGGTGACCCGCTCTTGACGAGTGCAGAGGTAGCCTGGAGTATTTAACAGTCCATTAAGGGAAAAGCTTCAAAAGACTGTTCCTTGTTCCTAGGGCTGGAATCCTCTGGCTGCAGGGTGGTCTAACCATCGGTTGAGGCAAGGGACCCATAGATAATTTGGATTTTGTTATAAAAGTAATCTGCATGTTCGTTGCAGAGTTGAAATATTGCAATGAGAAATGTTGTGCGGGGAATTGGCTTGCAAGGGTGATTTTTCCTCAAAATAAGAGGTCTGAGCCCTTTTGATTTCCATCTTTTATGTTTGGATAGCGTCCCTGTATTTCCTTTTCTTGCTGAGGGAGAAGTCCTTTCTCCAGATTCTTTCAGTTATTTTGCAGATCTGCTTTAACTCCCGGAGTTTAAGGGTGTACCAAGCCAATCTGTTGGACCTTTTGTGTATCTGAGTGAACTTCTTTGGAAGGACCTGGTCAAATATCCCCTCAATCCAGTTGTTGATTTTTTCATTAGCTACAATTGGGTCGGATTCGGGAAGTAGCCTAGAATTTTCCAGTACTGACACCCACTTTTCTAAAGGAAGTTTCGTCCAGCAGCGGGACATTGTTTGTGTTTTCTGGGTACGGGGTGACATAGTTAGGGGACCAAAGGAAGGGAATTAGAAAATAATCTGACCAGGGATAGTAATCGGTTACTGGACAAGTAACTCCTCCAGATTAGAGAATATAGGATCTAGGAGTTGTCCTTTAAAATGAGTAGCGTATAGCACCTTCTGTGTGAGCTGATAGGCTGCAAGATCAAGGCATAGGTTGGTTGCGGTTGTCGAAGTTAGATCATCAAAATTAAAATTGAAGTCTCCCAGAAAAGTATAGTTCGAGGCGGTACTTGCGAGTTTAGCAATTATTTCGGATAGTGCTTTGCAGAATTGGGACATTTCTCCAGGGGGTCGATAAAGTAAAATGCCTGAAAGGGATAGTGCAGGCGTGAATCTAATTGAGAAGTGGAGGTTCTCACAGTCAGGTAAGGGGCTCTCAAAAGTCCGGCAGTTAAAGTGACTTTTATAAATGGTGGCAATGCCACCCGCTTTACCTGTTGCCCTGTTCAACCTCTATACTATGTATTCAGGGGGTAGGGCTTGGACAATGTCAGGCTCTGAGCCCGCATTCATCCAGGTTTCTGTGAGAAACAAAACATCAGGGCTTTCATCCATTAGTAAGATGTGCATCAAGCTGTGCGATGGGGGAGATGCGGGGGTGACCAAAACCTAAATGGGCAGTGAATACAACAAGAGCCTAAGCTGCTTGGGGTAATGGAATGGGTATATTTCAATCCTAAGGTTGAGTTTAGCTGTTTTAACTGCTCTGCGCTGTAACACCATTTATCTAAGGGAAAAGGGGCAGGGTTCGTGGCCCCAGATGGGCTTGCTTTGGCCGCTAGGGGGTCACGTCATCGGGCTCTTATGAAGCCCGAGCAGGGTTCAGCAACTAGAGCACTGATCCAAGAAGACTGCTAGAGTGCGAGTGCGAGTGCTACGTATTAAAACAATGTCAACTTGCCCCCCCTGAGCTATAACACAGCTCTTTGCAGCACAAGTGAAAATGTATTTAAAAGCAAACTTCAATTTAAAAAAAGGGATCTGTGCCCCCTTCTCACCTAGTGTAAAACGCAAGTGCGAGTACAAAAGTTTAAAACAAGGTAAACTTGTCCCCCTGAGCTATAACACTGCTCATATGCAGCAATAAGTAAAACAGGTATTTTAAAAGCAACTTCAGTTTTGAAAGTGATCTGTACCTCCTTTGCGCCTAACGTGACTCGTAACAGCCTCAGTAACTGCTGCGCGGTCGCGTCATCGGGCGCTTATGAAGCCCAAGCAGGGTTCAGCAACTAGAGCGTTGACCCAAGATGGCCGCTAAAGTGCGAGTGCAAGTACCAAGTATTAAAACAATGTCAACTTGCCCCCCTGAGCTATAACACAGCTCTTTGCAGCATAAGTGAACAGGTATGTAAAAGCATACTTCCATTTGAAAAAAGGGCTCTGTGCCTCTTCCGCACCTAGCGTAAAACGCGAGTGCGAGTACAAAAGTTTAAAACAAGGTAAACTTGCCCCCCTGAGCTACAACACAGCTCATATGCAGCAATAAGTAAAACAGGTATTTTAAAAGCAACTTCAGTTTTAAAAGTGATCTGTACCCCCTTTGCGCCTAGCGTGACTCGTAGCAGCTTCAGTAAATTAATACTATTTTTTAACAGGGTACTTGCAACCTGTATGTAGTAACAGCAAACAGTGGGTACAAATTAATGTAGAGATGCACTACAAATGTGAAGGAAAGGATGAATTATTATTGAAATAATTGGCAAGCAATTGCGATCAATTAATTATATTTAGAGAATGATATGTAGGGGATTTTTTTTTTTTCTTTATAATATATCGACCTCGTCCAAACATTATTTAATTATGGTCATGTGTATGTAGCTCTCCCACAGTTCATTCATTTTTGATAATGAAATGTGAAGTTTCAATTGACAAGTACATTGTGATGGTTTAGTGTAAATGTAGAAAGTTCATCTATATACTTTGATATTGGTTCATAGGAGTGTCCTTTTAGTGCTAATGATTTTATGTGATTTTGGTGATAATAAATGATATAATTACCTGATTTTTAGGTCAAGCTTTCTATTTACTTCTTTGTGGGCTTAACTGCTTTTCATTGGTTTGTTTCAGAGTCCCTTAAAAATCATTGCTTGCTAGTGGTCAGTCCTTCTCTTTGTCCCTCCTTTTCGTCTTTTTGTTTACTCCCAGGAGCAGGGACCATGTACTGTATCATTACACTTTGGTTGTTTGTCTGTTGTTTGGGGGAATTTTTGTTCTTACCTTCCTGCTCGTATTTGGTTATGTTTTCATTTGAAGATCATTCTTAATCTGAGCTTAGTTTCGCCTGTTTTTGCCCCAACCCCCTTATCGCCGCTTACCCCTCCTGACATATCAAACTCTGAGTTGCATTTTTATTTAAAAAAAAAATTCTTAACAGTCGCACACGATGTTGAGCATCCTGCAGAGACTTTAACCCTGTTCCCGATGTAAAAATGTGGCCACTTTGGCCGTTACGCCACATCCATATTGATGGGACTGATCTAGCAGCCATCTTAGTGTTTTGTCCCTAACTCCGAGCTGCGACTTCAGTGTATGCACCAATGACACTGGTGTCCACAGAAATGTAGTGCAAGAGCCAGGAAGCAAAGGACCGGCCAGCCGTAGACTCTGACATACTTTGGGGCAGATTTACGTTTCCTGCCGCATCCCGGCAAATCAGCAGGGATGCGCCAGGAAACTTGCGACACGCATCTTAATCCTTGCGCCACCACGGATGCGCCGCATTTACAATGCAAGGAAATTCAGATGCGTGTCGCATCTGCTGCCGTAACAGTGGTGCAGTGCTGGGTTTGTGTCGCGGGCGCTACTCAACTTCAGCACTGTGCCAACCCAGCCTATCTGGAACATGGTGCGTCACACCCTACGCCTGCTTCAAGCAGAAAGCAAGGTTTTGACGCAGCGGGGTCAGAAAAGTGACTGAGTGAAAGCTTGTAGATTTCACTCAGCCACTTTTCCAAGGCGTTCCTGCACCGGACCCCCCCCCCGTGTCAGAATGCCCAACCGAAACCTGACGCAGGTTTCATGTGGCGCAGGGCTTTACAACGTGACACATCTCCCTAGATGCGTCACGTTGTAAATACCCCGCAGCATGGCGCTGGCTTTACGCCGCGGCTGTGTCACAAAAGTGATGCAACGGAGGCGCAAAAGTGGTGTACCGGGCTTGTAAATCCGCACTTTTGTTTGAGTGAGTCACCAACAGCAAACCTTTGACAACTATTGTAATCTGTGAGATTACATTTATGAAAATACTTACCTGCAGGCTTTCTCACAGTGTAATAACAAACCACTCTTAAAATCCTATTGCCTTTAGGACATGCTGTTCATGAGAAGTAAGGATTTCCATGCTTTATCCTGACTTTTCACCATAAACCCAGGCCCACTGAATTGCGCCTAAGCTGGCAAACATTATGCATACAGCTATAACAATAAAATCATGGACAAAAATTGCAGTTGGTAAAGAAGTAAATATCTCCTCTCAAAAGGGTGTAACAAGGATCATCACAGTCAAATTATTTTACCCTTAGGGGTCGTTGCAGGGGCTGAACAATACTAAAAGCCTTGCCTAGTCCATTAATTAGTGAGATTGTATGTAACAAAATACATGTCTACAGTCTGTAACACAGTTTGATAGCAATTCACTGTTAAAGACCAATTATCTTTAAAAAAATGTTTTTCACAATAATTAAGGCAAGTCTACTGCCTTTGTCATAACGTAAGGTATACTTTTCCCATTGAAACTATGAGGCCTATAGCCTTTATCATTGGCATCTAACCATACCCTAATCATAATTACAGTGAAGACACATAAAATATCCCACAAGGCAACAAATAGGCATACATTCATAAAATTGCAAATGAATACAACATTACAGTTGGCAAGGTAAAATACTAGCTATGCTATGAGAGGCCAAAGAGGATTATCACAGCACTTCTATCGCCACAAATTTTCAAAAAAGGTAACCAAGACCAAGAGTACTACTGTTAGATTCCATGTACCAAAATACTTCTATGCAGGCTATATTCCAGAGTAATAACTATGTCAGGCCTTTATTGTACCTTGTCATATTAAATAGATCAGACTTGTGGTGTTGATCATTCGCTTGCCACTATAACAAACCCAGTCCTCCTCTATTGAACAATTGCAATACAATTACTCTTTGTTCAGTGGAAGCACACCATTTCTGCCCAAGCAAATGCTTTAATCAAGCATACCTTCATTGGGGACAGCCTGAGACCTTATCTCAGTAGAGCTTCCAAATTCTCTTGTTCTATTGTTCACATATTGTCAGGCTTCAGCTGTGCTGTGAATACATACCTTAAAGATATGTCACTAATTGGATATCTATAGAACTGTCACATGGACCCCTTCACCTATTTTCTATGACTATTTTAATTGTTTCCAGTTTTGTAGTACATGCACATATTAGAAGGAATGCCTTTGTCTTGAAACGTTTTTCAGTCACTAGTTTCAGCTTGAAATTGTTTCCACAAGTTGTAAATAGAGCAAAGCAAAGCAATAGAGTATGAAGAGTCTGTGCACCAGTGAGTTCAGAATGCTTAGTCCCTTACCTTTAGAAGTGTTACATTCCACACACCCCTGGCTTCAGCTCCAGAATTACTAAAGTCTTTAGGAAGAGGAATGCAGTGAATGTAAAAAAGATGGGACCTCGCTTATGCCTGTAGGGAGTAGGGATGGCATTTGTGGTCCTTAGGCAACATCACTTAACAAGCATTGGCAAAGTCAATCTGTCTTGCCTTTTCGATTTGCAAATGCAGATATTTGGGCTTTATCAGTGGTTATTGCACATGTAAAATCAGCAAAAAAAGGGTGATGTATTCACGTTCGTTTGTCCACACTCATGCCAAATGATTACATATAGGCGCGCATGTGTCACCACAGATTCATGTGTATGTCATGATGAGTCACTTTTTGACCTATAAAAACAACAGATATTCCCAAGTTATTGTTAGCAGAGCTACCTATAACTTACACCCTAGCCATGCACTGCTTATGACCTATTACATCAATCATGACATGTTCTGTGACATCATTTGTGACCTCACTGATGACTCAAATTACATCATTGATGGCATCACTGATGACATCTTCCAACAAATATGTTAGTTTGTTTTAATAGTTTATATAGTAGCAGGTATCTACCATAGTAATGATCTACCTTATTTTGTACAGTGTTTTCAAAATGCATGTGCTCCTAATACATTATAGATGTGTTGAGGTATTGAACATGTTATAAATCTTTGCATTGCAGATGCAGAACCCATCCCCAAGGCCTAAATCAAATCTTAGGTAGGAGGGGTGTCCAGCCCCATTCTGAGTGTTATTAGGCTCTGGAAATGCCCTCCCTGGGTCCATACCGATAATAGAATAGCAGGGGCACTGTGTGGTCCCCTCACTGAACCTCATTAGGGCTCTGGAGAGGTAGAAGAACAGAAGTTCCCTAAATATAAGCAGTGAAAACATACCATTTTATCCAATGGAATGGATGGTAAAGAGCCTGAGCTAGAGGGGACAGACAAACAAAAGGAAAGGTATTAAATCCTTTAAAGAAGCAAGCCTGTGATATTGACTAGAAAGTCAGTCAATGATAAGTAATGGGATGACCCAAACCCCTCTAAGGGGCCGATTCCGATCCGGGTCGGAAGGGCACCGAATGCGATCTGGCCGGAAAAACTAAGAGCCGTACGCGTGTTTTCCACCCGACTCGTACAGCTGTACGAGCGAGCAAGTACGTTGCAAGCTACTTGAAATTTGCCGACCGAGCCGGGTACAAACCGCTCTGTACGTCCCAGCCGTAAGCTAACCGCGGCGTGCAGTGGATGCGATTTACAACCGAGCCAGTACGATGCACGCGTCGGACGGCCGGTGCGAGCTGGAGTGTCCGGCTTGCAAAACGTCTGGGGAGTTGACTTTGAGGGTCCGCGTCGGACCCCCTGTCACCGGCAGCCCTACGACTCAGACACAGGGGGAGACCCAAGGTTCTCCCCAATACAAGCATGTACGGTGCGGATGGCCCAATGCGTACCCACTGTAGGGAGGCCCTTGTGCGAGACATACCCATTCAGTCAATGGGAGCCCATGTATGCGTTGTACGACCGGCTCCCATTGGCTTCTATGGTAGTCCGACCAAACCAAGTCCGGCAGCATACGGCCGCATCGTACTCGCTGGGTCGTACTGCAGGAGTCCGACTCTTCGGAAAACAATCCGGATCCGGCTTGGTCGGAAAGCTTTCTGACCCGGATCAGAATCAGCCTCTTAGTATTGAAGACGAGAGGCGAGACCTAAAAATGTTTGTACTGTTGATACAGGTTTTGCTATCAATTGGCACAGGTCCAACTGATGCATAATGAGAACATGTCTTTTGAAGAAGTATACCCATATTACTGGTAAGCATAGTAACGCTACTTTTTGTTGTTGGTGTTATGACTACAGGAGACAATGATCATAATATTAACATGTTTCTCATTTCAGCTTTTGAGCACTAATTGTAAAAACAAATATTGTGCACACTTTAGAATTTTTAACACCAGTCATGAGTGTAACTGTATTTTCAGTAAAAAAAAGGAGAGAGGTTCACTGTTTCATCATAAACATCCACAATAATCTCATCTGTATAAGAAATGTTATACCGTAAAGAATTTTGCTAAAGAATTTACTTGCAACTTTGAGTTGATGTAATGCATCGCTGCTTAGCTGTCTATTCTGCTCATCGCATCATTTGTCAATGCAACTCTTTGCAAGTGTCATTTTAATTATGATTATAACTTAAAGCGTTCCCTGTAATCAATCATTTGACAGGCTTGCTGTAATTGATTTTGTGAGATGGACAAGAGCTTAGGTAGCTGCTGTGCTGGCTCTTTCATGGTTCCCATTTTGGGGATATTGACTGCAATCAGGACTTCCAGAGTCTGATGCAATACATTTTAACCATCTTCTTCTGTTGTTTAACTACGTGCCTACAACCGCTTGAGATTAGTGTGTGGGTGGATTACTCCTGACTCTGCCTTTTTGAATGTTGAACTCTGTGTGTGTGTCTGCAGGTGGCCTACACTAGGGGTTGCAGCGGGGAGTCTGAAGATGACGAGTTGTACAGCGCTGAGAACTTTCGCCGCCTGGCTTGCAGCCTCAGTGGGACCACCGTCAGTAGTAGGGAGGAGATACTCGTCTCTTCTCGCAGTTTTGTAAGTAAAATGGCCCTGATTGTTAGACGGACTGTTGGAATTTGAGTTGGGGGTACATAGTGAGGAATGTTTTTCTTTCTTTAGATGATTATAATGGTACAACATTTTGCTCACAGGTTATGGCAAGTCATTTTGGTATTTAGCTGTTTGTTTTGCTTCATAGGTTAGAATATCAGAGGACTATTAAGGGGAAAGTCTTCCAACGCCTTTATACATGGTTTTCTAATAATGTGACACAGTTTGACAAATCTTAATAAAACTTTCCAAAATAAAAAGGTAATCCATCTCAGCTCCTTCCTAGAAGGTTTTGGGGTGATCTGTCAAGTGGGCGACTGAGATAAAGGGGGGGCCTCAAAACATTTTGTTCCTCATGCAGTTTCGCAACGGAACTTTAAAAACAAGGACAGCCAAAACAGTTGCATGGAATTACACCAAATTTGGCAGAAAGCTAGATGTTGATACAGAAAGCTGTTTTTTTTGTGTTGATGTAAGCAGCCCAAAGGAGGTTCGACTGAGGCCCTTCAGGCAACCACACACTGCACACATCCAAAGGCCATGCGTGGTAGGGAGTCAGCAGTCAACGAGGGATTGGATGCCAGGCCTGACGCAGGTCATGCCCTGCGGCCAACTCTATGCCTTGCACTGCAGCAGTGGGAATGGTAATATTACTTTATGTTAAAAAAACTAGAAATTTCCGAAAACAATCCAAGGTAAAGTGACATTATAGTTAGGTATGACAAGAATATCCTAATTCGCAATAAATCATCTCAGAAAACATAAATGTTAAAGAGGTGTTATAGTTAGGAGAAAATGGCTATTACATTTATTTACATTTTAAGCTACATAAAAGCAATTACAGTCACCCGATTTAATAACTGAAGCCACTATAACTATAATGTGTGCACTCACCATGCACTGCTTATGAACTCATATATTTTCACCTAACTATACGTCACTTTAGATTTGTGTGTTTTCAGCGATTGACATACAGAGAGACAGACTGACTGACAGACAGAAAGACAGACAGATAGATAATAGAAAGATAGATAGAAAGATAGATAGATAGATAGATGGATGAATGGATAAATAGGTAGATATTAAATCTTACTTTCGATTGTTGTAGGAGCACACCATTGACTATCCCCATCCACTTGTACACATTCCAGCACTCATGCAATGGAACAGGGTGTGAAATTAGGAGTTGAATTGAAAAAGTATTGCCAGCTCCAACATCACTATAAGTACTGAGTATCTTCTATGCAAAGGTAAATATGAGTGGATGTCCGTGATACTGCAGCATAATAAAGATTTTACAGCTTTGGTACGTCCAGGGCTAAAGTCCTAAAAAAGAAGTGGGAGAACTAGCCAAGTTAGGCAGTTTGAAAGTTATCATGACACATGACATACAGCATGTGTGAGTGCATGTGGTATCACAGGAAGTAGCATCACAGCCAATGACCTCACAGGAAATGACATCACAAGAAGCAACATCAGATCTTAGCACCTCAGACATATGTTTAGCAGTTCCATCACAAATATATTTGATTGCATTACAAAATTTAACAAGTGAGATTCTGTGTTGCAGTTGTACTAAAAAATGGAAGCAAACCCAACACAGAATCTGGGCCTCAACTTATACATTTATTTTAAAACTACTGCAGAGATCTTTGCGTGGCCAGTAAATCTCAGGCAATAATAATAATCGCAAGATAACTCTGGAGGTTAACTCATTTGCTGCAGATATCTGTCTTTTGTCTATACCCAGTTTTGACTTAAAGCAGCATAAAGGCTTACTATGTCTCCTGCAACATGCAGATGACAGATTTTTATTTTATGTAGCTAGTGAAGCTGATTACTACTTTTAACACAAAGATCTTTTGTTACTTGCAGTTCATACATTTTAATCCTTCTAATAAAGCACAGTGAGCTCTGAAGGACATTGGACTCCTACATCTTGTAACCCTCACTGTCTTATGTAACACATCCTGTACATTTGTTTACACACATATAATCAACTGTAAATTAGAAACAGCATTTACAATCCTGCAGTTACTCCACAGTGCTTTTACCATGCATGCATTTTTGGTGCTTTTACCACGCATGGAAAGTCCAGTTAAGTTAAGCATATATATATATATATTTCTGCGCTAGTCCTGGGCGCATTGGAGAAGACCCGCTTCACCCAGGGTAAGAGCCACAAGGACAGCTTCGGCAACTTTTCTCGCACTCCAAGGTTTTGGACAGGCTCTAACCCACCGCATCCATTCTCAGCAAGGTGCCGCTGCACAATTGGCAGTTCGTGACTTCACATAGGGATTGGGATCACTGCATCCACTTTCTCAGGCTGAAACTGACTTTTGGACCAAATGCGGTTGAAGCGTTGGGGACCCAGGAGGGTCATTTATTTCACCAGCATATGCCTGCCAAGACCCGCAAGCCACGCTCAATATTCTGTTCAGGGCCCACCCAAGGACACAGAGATTGGAGGGGAGTAACTTACCTGCAAGCCGTGAGAGGTGCATGCTGGTACTTGCAGTCCGCCTACGCGACTGCAGTGCTGCTCGTTACTTTCACTCCACCCACCTGAACATACACCAATGGAAGAACGATTGGAACTACTTTGCGGGTGGCTGGCGGGATCTGCTGTGTTGGAGTAGGCATCTGATGAAGGCACAGACCGAAACGTGTCATGCCATTGCTCCTGTGACAATACATTTCTTCTGGTATTCCCCGCTGTGTCCCTCTGGTTCTTTTAACAAGGAATCCTCCTCGACATATTTCTGCGCTAGTCCTGGGCGCATTGGAGAAGACCCGCTTCACCCAGGGTAAGAGCCACAAGGACAGCTACGGCAACTTTTCTCGCACTCCAAGGTTTTGGACATGCTCTAACCCACCGCATCCATTCTCAGCAAGGTGCCGCGGCACAATTGGCAGTTCGTGACTTCACGTAGGGATTGGGATCACTGCATCCACTTTCTCAGGCTGAACTTGACTTTTGGACTAAATGCGGTTGAAGCGTTGGGGACCCCTGAGGGTCATTTATTTCACCGGCATATGCCTGCCAAGAACCGCAAGCCACGCTCAATATTCTGTTCAGGGCCCACCCAAGGACACAGAGATTGGAGGGGAGTAACTTACCTGCAAGCCGTGAGAGGTGCATGCTGGTACTTGCAGTCCGCCTACGCGACTGCAGTGCTGTTCGTTAGTTTTACTCCACCCACCTGAACATCCACCAATGGAAGAACGATTGGAACTACTTTGTGGGTGGCTGGCGGGAACTGCTGTGTTGGAGTAGGCATCTGATGAAGGCACAGACCGAAACGCGTCATGCCATTGCTCCTGTGACAATACATTTCTTCTGGTATTCCCCGCTGTGTCCCTCCGGTTCTTTTAACAAGGAATCCTCCGTGACATATTTCTGCCCTAGTCCTGGGCGCATTGGAGAAGACACGCTTCACCCAGGGTAAGAGCCACAAGGACAGCTACAGCAACTTTTCTCGCACTCCAAGGTTTTGGACAGGCTCTAACCCACCGCATCCATTCTCAGCAAGGTGCTGCTGCACAATTGGCAGTTTGTGACTTCATGTAGGGATTGGGATCGCTGCATCCACTTTCTCCGGCTGAAACTGACTTTTGGACCAAATGCGGTTGAAGCGTTAGGAACCCAGGAGGGTCATTTATTTCACCAGCATATGCCTGCCAAGACCCGCAAGCCACGCTCAATATTCTGTCAGGGCCCACCCAAGGACACAGAGATTGGAGGGGAGTAACTTACCTGCAAGCCGTGAGAGGTGCATGCTGATACTTGCAGTCTGCCTACGCGACTGCAGTGCTGTTCGTTACTTTTACTCCACCCACCTGAACATCCACCAATGGAAGAACAATTGTAACTACTTTGCGGGTGGCTGGCGGGATCTGCTGTGTTGGAGTAGGCATCTGATGAAGGCACAGACAGAAACGCGTCATGCCATTGCTCCTGTGACAATAAATTTCTTCTGGTATTCCCCGCTGTGTCCCTCTGGTTCTTTTAACAAGGAATCCTCCTCGACATATTTCTGCGCTAGTCCTGGGCGCATTGGAGAAGACCCGCTTCACCCAGGGTAAGAGCCACAAGGACAGCTACGGCAACTTTTCTCGCACTCCAAGGTTTTGGACATGCTCTAACCCACCGCATCCATTCTCAGCAAGGTGCCGCGGCACAATTGGCAGTTCGTGACTTCACTTAGGGATTGGGATCACTGCATCCACTTTCTCAGGCTGAACTTGACTTTTGGACTAAATGCGGTTGAAGCGTTGGGGACCCCGGAGGGTCATTTATTTCACCGGCATATGCCTGCCAAGAACCGCAAGCCACGCTCAATATTCTGTTCAGGGCCCACCCAAGGACACAGAGATTGGAGGGGAGTAACTTACCTGCAAGCCGTGAGAGGTGCATGCTGGTACTTGCAGTCCGCCTACGCGACTGCAGTGCTGTTCGTTAGTTTTACTCCACCCACCTGAACATCCACCAATGGAAGAACGATTGGAACTACTTTGTGGGTGGCTGGCGGGAACTGCTGTGTTGGAGTAGGCATCTGATGAAGGCACAGACCGAAACGCGTCATGCCATTGCTCCTGTGACAATACATTTCTTCTGGTATTCCCCGCTGTGTCCCTCCGGTTCTTTTAACAAGGAATCCTCCGTGACATATTTCTGCCCTAGTCCTGGGCGCATTGGAGAAGACCCGCTTCACCGAGGGTAAGAGCCACAAGGACAGCTACAGCAACTTTTCTCGCTCTCCAAGGTTTTGGGCAGGCTCTAACCCACCGCATCCATTCTCAGCAAGGTGCTGCTGCACAATTGGCAGTTTGTGACTTCATGTAGGGATTGGGATCACTGCATCCACTTTCTCCGGCTGAAACTGACTTTTGGACCAAATGCGGTTGAAGCGTTAGGAACCCAGGAGGGTCATTTATTTCACCAGCATATGCCTGCCAAGACCCGCAAGCCACGCTCAATATTCTGTCAGGGCCCACCCAAGGACACAGAGATTGGAGGGGAGTAACTTACCTGCAAGCCGTGAGAGGTGCATGCTGATACTTGCAGTCTGCCTACGCGACTGCAGTGCTGTTCGTTACTTTTACTCCACCCACCTGAACATCCACCAATGGAAGAACGATTGTGACTACTTTGCGGGTGGCTGGCGGGATCTGCTGTGTTGGAGTAGGCATCTGATGAAGGCACAGACCGAAACGCGTCATGCCATTGCTCCTGTGACAATAAATTTCTTCTGGTATTCCCCGCTGTGTCCCTCCGGTTCTTTTAACAAGGAATCCTCGTAACATATATATATTACCTACTGGCGGTCGCCAGTAGGTATATATAGTTAGGATTTTTTCCCTATGGGTTTTTTGAAAATTCTATGTCTAATAACTTTGGCGTTTGTGGACGGAATTGGCTGAAATTTTCAGGAAAATGGAACATTTTGTTTCTGAGCAGCCCCTGAAAATTTTGGGGGGGTTCGTCCAGGGGGGGCCGAGAAAAAAGGGGGGTCCCAAAACGTGTTTTTAACATTGATTTTTCCATAGGGCGGTTAGCCTCACTTTTAGCCCGAACGGCTGAATGGATTTGCACGAAACTTGGCAAAATTGTAGGGACTGGTAGCCCGATGTGCCTTTTGTAGGTCTCAATATATGTGCTCCAGTGGATTTTGAGAAATTAACGTTTAAAAAAAGATATATATCTGTAAGCGCGCTCTGGGCAGCGCTCCGGTCCGCGGACCTTAAGCGTACCGGAACTTCGCGTAGCTAAGCTGATTGGCTCTCCGGTGTCTGTCAACATTCTAAACAGTCCGGAGCGGCCGCCATCTTGTCTCTCGGTAGGATTGAGAGACAAGAGGAGGCCAAAACAAAGGGGGAAATAACCATAAGGGGGCATACTAGCTCCTCCCTGACCCCCTAGGTTTGATGTGGAGGCTTTAAAGGGGCCCCGCTAAGCAAAAAAAAAAAAATTTTTTTTTTGTTTTTTTTCGTGGTTAGCGCCCGGTACGCGAACCGGGAAGCGTACTGGGGAGCGTATCACAATAAAAAATGAATGATAGACTTTTCAAATGCTGTATGTTAATTGATTGTTGGTTTTGTTGATTATTTTTTTTTTTTTTAAACTTTTTTTATTGTGTTTCATAATTTATTAAACTTTCTAACATTTCATTGTCAGAAATTTCATAATCATGGAATATAGATTGTAGTCTCTGAGGTTGTAAAATGTCCTCATTTGCAAGGAGGTTATCTACTGCTTGTACACATTGCAGTAGTTCTTGGTCCCATGTTTCATCCATAAATTCAATCTCATTTGGATCAATGATTTCTGTGTTGGACTCTGGAAGGACAATTTCAAATGAAATGTTTTGTTCACTTTCCATTTTTCCTGAAATTTGCATAAAAAAAATATATATTAGTAGAGGTAGGGCACTGTTGGGATTAATTTTAGATAGGCAGTTTTTAACAGAGAATTTATCTTTGGGCAGTGTATAGTATCAGAGTGGAAGTAGGAATATAAAAAAGTGTATCTAAATTTATAAGTACTACAGAGGGATAGTATATAACTAACAGAAAAAGTTTGCCATATTAACTTAAAGTGCACAATATACTTCAGTTTTAAAAATAACAACTTACCTTTAAAAAGAAGTTGAAGTTATTAATGAAAATCCTATTGAAATGTACACCAGGAAGTAGTAGTCAAAATGGCTGTGTTTCCTTCTCTTCCTTTATATATATTCGGGTACATAACCAATCAAATGTCAGGTAAAAAAAGTAGAAAATGAAAGTAACATTTTAATTGGTTGTCAATTCCAACACTTCAGATGTGTTTTGTGAAGTAATTTACCTCAGGGTATTTAGAGAGGTCTACAGGCTAAATGGCTAAATGGAATTCCAATCAATTTTGTGAAAATGGTAGGGATTGGTATGTAGTATGAGCTAATCTATATTTGGTGAAATTGTCTCCAGTGGCTTTTCTGTGAAATACTTTCCCACCTTTTTTGATGGTGCGCTTCCCAGGGAGCGACCCGGTACGCGAACCGTTGAGCGCCCCGGTTAGCGTACCTTAAGCGTTCCGGGAGTCCACCATTTTGTGTTTCGGTCGAATTAAGATACAAGATGGAGGGCAAATAATGTTCAGAATGGGTAGAAGGGGGCACGGTAGAGTTATCTTGACCCCCTAGGTTTTCTGAGGGTGGCTGAGGAGGCTTATATGTGCGAAAAAAAAACATTTTTTTTAAAAAAATTCGCGAGGTTAGCTCCCGGTACGCGTACCGGGTAGCGCACCAGGGAGCGTATTTTGTTGAAAATTAGTGAAAATAGTTAGAGTAAAATAATAATTGTGAGTGATTAGATGTAGGGTAGCTCTGAGAAGAGCTTTTGGGTTTATGGTACATTTAGGTACTTATAAGTAGGTACCAATGCACATTTTTAAATTCAGAGTGAAAACTCTGTTGCCCTCATCTGAGAAGTGAACTCCATCTCCTCTGTAGATATCTTGCATGTAGTAACGCAAGTTATTGTTGTACAGGGAGCCCATTCCATGGTCTCTCATGTAAGCTGAAACAGATTTGTTTACATGCTTCCTCGACTTCTCAATTTGTGGACAAAATTGGTTTGACCACCTCCATTTCTGTCTTTGGCATATATTTGAATATACCAAGGCAGTCTGAGGAAAAAGTGCCATTAATTGCTCAAAGGTGTCCTTTAAAAGCATTTCCAGACCTACACCAGTCAAAGTGCCCAAGTCATTACCTCCACAGTGCACAATTAACAGGTCAGGTTTTGGCAAATGCATAAAGGTTTTCACCAATGGTATCAATTGGTGACATTTTAATCCTCTCTGGCCAAACCACTTAATTTCCACATCTTGTAAATTGAGGTTAGGTAAATTCCTGCTTTCAACGTACCTTTGAGCCCAGTGAATATAACTATGACCAACAATCCAGACAGAAAACATGGTGAGAGAAGGTTCTCCTGCAGTCAGATGAAGTGTGGCAATGAAATGGCAGTTGAAAAAATGTGAGTTTGAAATGAAAAAAACTGTGGAGTTTCTGTGTTCATGAAGTAGTAACAGTGATTGGTGGATTTTGATTGATGAAAACAGAAAGTTAGGGTGTAGAGATGTGTTCTTTGAAAGATGTATTTTGAGTGGTCAATAAAAAATCATTAAATGAAAGAAAGCACTGGATATGCAGGTGCAGTGAGAGTTCAATTGCAACATTGTTGTGTGAATTTGCAAACACCAGAGTTTCTCCAAGAGGTGGTTGCTATGGAAAATAGGCAGAAAGGGCAGAGGGGGAAGGGTTTTCATTTGAAAAAAAGTGAGGGAAGAGTTTTGATTGGGTGACATGAGAAATATGTGTGAAGAATTACACCATTTCTGTGCTTTTGATAGCTGCAGACTCTGGAGTGCATACCTTTTGCTCTGCTGAAGACAAATTGGTGTGTTTCTGAGACTGTTTTCAAACTCAAAGTATTTGCTAAGGTGAGAAAATATTTCTTTACTTTAGATAGAGAATAGTGTGCTTTAAGGAGAAAATTATGATTTATGTGGCGCAAATTGCTTGTAAATATGCTCTCACATGTGCATGGAAAATTTAGATTTTGAATGTTTGTGTTACATAGCCATGATAAAAATGAATCAACCATGCAGGAAAACCAATCAAAAAACGCTTTAATGTGTTTCAATGACATTTTAAGTCATTTTCTCATGTGCAGTTTTTTGAAATTATGATTTGAAAATCGTTTTTGGGAAAAAGGAATTGTTTTTAAATGCATGAGAAGGACATAATGGTGTATGGTTTTTTATAAGGCAATTGACTGTCCCTGATGTTATTTTTGCCATTTTAATGTCAGACCTTTCTTTGTGGCACAAATTGCTTGTAAATATGCTCCCACCTGTACATGGAAAATTTTGATTTTGAATGTTTATGTTACATAGCCATGTTAAAAGTGACCCTACCATGCAGGAAAGCCAATCAAAAAACGCTTTTATGTGTCTTAAGGACAATTTAAGTAAGGTTATGGATACATTTATGATGACTGGTGCAATGAAGTAGAAATCACTTACTTCATTGGTAGGCATTTACAATAAAATTTTCTCCTCTGTTTTGTTCATCAAGCGTAACTTTAATCTGCAATCCTGAGTAGGCCTCACCTTAAACAAACCTCTGGATAGGCCACATATTATTGTCATCCTGATTTAATCATTTATAATGCTAGGGATAGATTTATGATAGGTGTATACCTCTTTTGTGCCACTTAGAAAACATTCTCCATGGGGAAATGACTTAAAATGTCATTAAGACACATGAATGTTTTTTTTTTTTAAACGTTTGCAAATTTTTGGGGTCACTTTCAACATGGCTATGTGTCTGAAACAGTCAAAATCTAAATTTGCAATGTACAGGTGGGAGCATATTTACAAGGAATGTGCTTCATGGGGAAACGTTTGCAATTTTTTTGGGTCACTTTCAACATGGCTATGTGTCTGAAACAGTGAAAATATAAATTTGCAATGCACAGGTGGGAGCATATTTACAAGGAATGTGCTTCATGGGGAAAGGTCTTATAATGTAATATGGGAAAAATGACATTAGAGATACTGAAATGCTTTATAGAGAAGCATACACCATTATGTCCTTGTCATAATTTTGCAAACCATTACTTTTCCCCAAAAACGATTTTCAAATTATATTTTGAAAACACTGCACATGTGGAAATTACTTAAAATGTCATGTACATATGGTGGTTCATCTGTAACAAGATAAGAAGCTTAGGGATACATTTATGATGACTGGTGCAATAAAGTGGACATTACTTACTTCATTGGTAGGCCTTTACATGTATTATCTCCTCTGTATTCTTCATCAAGCGTAACTTTGATCTGCAACCCTGAGTAGGCCTCACCTTAAACAAACCTCTGCATAGGCCACACCTTATCGTCATCCTGAATTAATCATTTAAAATGCTAGGGACAGATTTATGATAGGTGTATGCATCTTTTGCGCCACTGTGCGTCACTTTTGTGACGCAGTGGCGGTGCAAAATATTTGCTATGAGGCGAGAAAATTACAAATTGATGCATTTAGGCAGATGTGTCATGGTGTAAAAAAAACGTGCCACATGAAACTGATGCAGCAGTGGATGTGCCAGTCATTTTGCGCCGCTGTTCCGCCACCCATGGTGTGCTGCATTTACAATGCGGCGCAGCATGGGGCAAAAATGGCACAGATGCGTGACGTATCTGTGCTGTAAAGGTGGCGCATTGCTGGAGTTGTATCGTAAGTGCGATGCAGCTCCAGCAAGGCTCAGGGGTGCCCCATCTATACAATGCTGCGTCAAGACCTATGCCAGCTTCAAGCAGGCGCAGGGTTTTGAAGCAGCTTTCTCCTATCTGATTGTAAATGCGGCACACCATGGGTGGTAAAGCAGTGGTGCACATTAACTGGTGCATGCCTGGGGATGTGCCATTTAATATAAATCTGCACTTTAACATTTGAGTATGTGCAGGGGACACAGAGTCGTTGAGGCTTATCCAAGGTTAAGAACAGATGAGTCCTGTTCAGTGAAAAATTAGACATAGGCTTCACCTGCTCAGCATCGCTGGACATGGTTAAATAATAGCTGCAAAATGTTACTCTTGTTAAATAATTTTACTATTATAATCTGTGAGATTTGTCTCTTACTCTGCAACATCTCATTGTTGTTATCTTTCTTTAAAGATAAAGACAACCTCAACATGAGCGACAATCTGCAATCAGTTGATTTTGACCTCATCATTGAACTTGTAATTGAAACATCAGTGGATGTTGATCCATTGGATGATTTAAATCCTGAGGATGAAGAAGAGCGTGATGAGGATGCAGATTTGTCTGAATTATATGATATTGGATGGGAAGCTGACTTGCTTCAGCCTTTGGAAATATAAACATTTATTTTTAAAATTTATAATCAATAAAAAGTAAAAAGGTAAACCGTTTAATTTAAAAATAAAAACACCTTCAAAAACAGGTTATGTGTAGTGTTTTCAATAAAATATTAAAATATGCTCATAAAATTAGATCAGATTCACATATAAAATAGCATAGGTAACATAAATATAAATGTCATTTCTTTTCTGGTATTTCTGTATTGTAAAAATGGCAATGACTAAAAAATCTTCAAAATAAAATGTCAAGTAGTGTGTTATGTTTTTGATCACTATTACTGATTTACTGTTTGATAATAATGTTTAATAACATTTTTTATTATATTTTTCCTCGAATTCAACTGCAGATCATTTCAAGATGCCTACAAAAATAAGAGAGATAAAGGCTGCAAAACGTCAAAGACAGCAGGAGAAAAAAAAAACGCAGCAGTCCTCTAACAAAAAGATTTCTCAAGCCATGAAGAAAGCACCGGGTAAGAGCTCTAAATATTTCATAAGAAATATTTCTAATAAAAAAAATATTAGTACAGAAAATGTTTCAATCCATAATATGACAAGTAAATCAAATGGAAAGAAAAGGACAAATGAAAATGTTACTGCTAGAGCAAGAGATAAATCTGTGCATGATAGTAGAAGGAAACAACAGTTTTGGGAGATTCGTAAACGAATGTTCCGCAACAGGATAATTGGCAATTTGTTAAAAAATATTAAGAAAGGTCAACAGAAATTAGTTTTTTATAGGAGAAAAAAAAAGTTGAGAAAGTTATTGATCAGGCTTTTGAAATTAAACGTAAGTTATTTATTTTGATAATCAATAGAATTAGGAAGCTAAACAAGGAAATTTTTGATTTCAAAAGAAATAGTAGATGGAAGAGAATAGTTAATCGTAGTAATTTTTGTGAAGTTTTTTCTGGAGAATGGATACATAGTTCAAGCTGTGAGGCATTTTTTAATGAAGAGAGTTATTTCCAGGATAATGATTTGGTGCATGCAGTTGACATCAGTGGTCGTGCTTATGAAGTGAAAGATGGTTGTCCAGTTGAAAAAGAAAAACTTGTGACAACAGAGGCAGAAGAGTTGTTAGGTAATGAGGTTTTAGGAAGACGTGCTAAGGGTCCTGTGTACACCTGGAAGTGTAGTAGTATTTGCAGTGTGCGACAGGATTCTATCAATTTGCTTTGTGATTTTGTACGGACATTTAACAAGAAAAGTTTAAAGCAGAAAATAAGGTTGTTGCAAGAATTAGATCCTTGCAGAGTGAGAGAAGTGACAGGTTTGCATGGTCATTCACTGGCTTGTCTTTCCAGGAGAGTATGCCAGAGTGTTTTTCATCATTTCAGGATGCTAGCAGTGCATCATAACAAAGTGAGGAAGTTAGTTAGAATGTTGTATTATGCTAAGAGTCCAGCAATTATGCTGAAACAATTATGCGCTGCTCTTTTGCATGGTTCTGAAATAGATGTGAGGAATATATGTGAAGAAATTGAGTTTTGTTACTTTGGAAGTAAAGAGGAGAATGTTGAAATTGAGCAAGAAATAGAGGGTCATTTGGAAGATACTGTACATGTTTCCAGTACAGATAATTTCCAGAGGGAAATTGCGACGTTTGACATGAAATCAAGTGAGAGGCCTAATTTCACTTGTGTGTGTTGTCGACGCACTTATTATAAGAATCAGACTAAGTTAGTGGATTTATATGCAAAAAGTGAAAGGGAAAATAATAGTGAATGGAAGGATTTTGCAACATACTTGATGGTAGAAAATTGTTTTGATTTGGGATTGGATCAACGTGTGTGTACTTATTGTTGTAACAAATTAAAACAAAACCAGATGCCTGCTAGAGCAGTTCATAATAATCTGGAATTGGTTGAGATTCCTTCTGAATTGAAGGATTTAAATACTTATGAATCTATTTTGATTCAAAGTATCCATCCCTTTCAGGCTATTGTAAGAATGGAGCCAAAGACAGGGAAATTGCCTCCATCAGATTTACAGAGAGGATTAAAGGGAAGAGTTGTTTATTTGCCTCTAGATTTGAAGAAAAACATTAACACAATTGGAGTAGAAAAAGTGGAAGAGGAACCTCTGGTTATCTTAGTTAATGGGGTTCCGACAAAGAATAAGAAAATATGGCAAGATTTAGTAGATGTTAGGAAAGTTAAAAAGGCAACATTGTATTTGAAAAAAAATAATAAATACTATAAGAATGTATATGTTGCAGAAGAGGAAGTAAGTGAGGAAGAGGATAGCGATGTGTGTGCTGGTCAAATTGAGAAAGTAGAACCCTCTACTAGTGAGGAAATATATGAACATTATAGTGTTCATCCTTTGCATTCAAAGGAAGTCATGGGGAATGCTATTGAGTTGTTTCAAATGAAACAAGCCAAAGGGAGTCCCATTAGTGTTTGGGAGGAAAGTTTGGAAGCTCGGTGTTTCCCACAGCTTTTTCCAACAGGTCAGGGAGGAAGATATGATGAGCGACCTCATCAAATTCCTGCTTCTGAATACCGGACTTTGCGATTGTATGCAGGAGATGCTAGGTTTCGACAATGCATTCCTTATTTGTTTCATCTCCTGTTTGAAAGCGATCTGTCTGGACTGTCAAATGCAGTGAACCACATCTTGAAAAGTGGTATACACATGCAAAACATCTCGGCAAGTGATTTTATGGATAAAGTGAATGTCCAAGATAGTATTTTGGAATCTCACCTGATTAATCTCATGGCGTGTCAGCGTGGTACTAATGAGTACTGGTACCGTCGTCATGGTGATTTAAAATGTATGCTGAGGAACTTAGGTACTCCCACATGGTTCCTCACTCTGAGTTGTGCCGAGTATGGCTGGGAAGACTTACTTCAATTTCTACGAGAGGCAAATGCTAACGTAGAAAACATCGAATTCAAGACACCCGGAGAACTGTGCTCTTTGGATCCAGTCAATGTATGTAGGTACTTCAATCATAGATTTGAAGCTATGATGTCTTTCATCATGAATAAGAAGAATCCACCTCTTGGAGAGGTGTTGGATTTCTTCTGGAGAAAGGAGTACCAAGCAAGAGGTGCTCCTCATATACATATGTTGCTGTGGATCAAGGATGCACCTAAATTTGGAACGGATCCAGAAGACTCAGTGATGAGTTTCATCCAACAGTATTCTACGTGTGCTGTTCCAAACGCAAAGGAGAAGAAAAGCCTAAGAGAAAAAGTTCTGCGTTTCCAAAGCCATCGATGTGGAAAGTACTGCCGTCGTAAATTCCGAAACAAAGACAAGTTCTACACCAAATGTCGTTTCGGCTTCCCACGACCGGTGATTTCTAAAGGAAGAGTAAACAGTTTGATGTCTTCGCTGCGACATAATGTGATGAAGAAATCACCTAAAAACACTTACAATTTGAAGAGGAACGAAGAGTCCAAGTATATCAACGACTACAACCCGGTGATTTTGTCCATGTGGAATGCTAACATGGATATACAGTTTGTGGCTGATAACTGTATGGCTGTGGCTCGGTATGTGACGTCGTACATCACCAAAAAAGAGAAGACAGAATTGAAGGATATGTGGGAGGACATTTCCCATGAAAAGAGCCTCAGCAAGAAGTTGTACAGTTTCAGTCTGAAGATGTTGTCGCATCGAGAAATCGGAGCGTACGAATGTTCTGACCGGTTGTCTTCAGCAAGTCTCTATGCCAAGTCCAGGAGTATCGTTTGGGCGAGTCTTGGTCTTGCTGCAACGCGTAATCGAGTTCTCAAACCTGTGCGGGAAATTGAGTATTTGGCGGAAAAGGAGCCAAACAGTACCGACATTTTGAAGACAAACATGTTGGATACATATTATCCAAATCGAAGCAGTCACCTAGAGAATGTTTGTCTGTATGAGGTTCTGCAAAATTACATGTTCAAGAGGAACATCAAAGAAGATACTGAGAAAGGAGTGTATGCTGTAATAGGAAGTGAGGGATGTCTGGTCAAGCAAAGAAAATGCCACTTGATAAACCATCGAAAATTGAGTGGCGAATCTCCTGAAAAAAAGGAGTTTTTCTATTTAGCACTTTTGCAACTTTTCAAGCCTTGGCGTGCAGAAGAGGAACTGCTTGGAGATTTCCTCTGTTACGAAGACTCTTTCAATGCCGCCAAGGAGACCATAGAATGTCCTGCTTTTCCCAAATATGTAGAAATGTTGAATGCGGAAATTGAGCAGGAAGCAACGATTGCAGCCGAGATTGCCAGAGACAGTTCTCAGGACAGTCAGAGTTCTGCTTCATTGAGTCAGGATCCACTAGGAGGACCTCTTATTGAAAATGAAGCTGCCACTGCTATGAATGAGGTGGAAAGAGCCATGGCACATGCTCAAGAGGATGCGGTTAACTTAGAAGAGTTGGAAAGGCAACTCAACGTTGAGCAGAGGAAAATATATGACGAAGTTACCATGCAAATTGATCATGGATTAAGTCATGATAAGAAAGAGTGCTCATGTACGTCGTTGAAGCCTGTCCGACTGTACGTGAGTGGAGAAGCGGGAACTGGAAAAAGTTTCCTCATTAAAGCAATTTCATGCTATTTGCAGGAAAGGACAGAGTCATCACTGTCTTGTGTTGTCACTGCTCCAACTGGACTGGCAGCACATAATATTAAAGGGATTACTTTACATCGTTTACTGATGCTGCCAGTGGAGCATGACAACAAATTAGAATATCACAAGCTATCTGGAGATGCTTGTTTTGAAGTTTCAAGAATCTTGAGGAAAATGAAACTTCTTATCATTGACGAAGTAAACATGGTTTCCAATGTCATGCTTGCCTTTGTGCATTTGAGGATGCAAGAAGTTCTCAAAACAGAGTATGATGTGTTATTTGGTGGCAAACACATCATTGTTTTTGGAGATCTTCTGCAGCTGACACCAGTGAAAGGGCAACCTGTGTTCAAAATGCTCACGCATGAAGATACCAGGAAGTGCCTAGGCAGCATTGGCAACGTCAATATATGGTTAAACTTCAATTATGCTGAACTGCATGAAAATATGCGTCAGGCAAAGGATGAAGTTTACAAGACTATTCTACAAGATGTTAGAATTGGAAAAGTGACCGAGCATGGGAAAGAAGCTTTACATGCACGATTACTGTCAAATTTATATCCAGAACAAGATGTTGTGCCTGAGAATATTTTTCAGAAAATTACTGATAAGAAATCTGGAATATGTTTGATGCCAACTCTTGCAGAATGTGCCAAATTTAACAACAAAATGTTGCATTTAGAAAAGCAAGAGATTGTGAAAGTGGAAGCTATTGATAGAGTAGAGCATATGGGATCAACAATTATTTTGTCTGAGAATCTGAAAACAAAATTGGATTAATTAGAGAAGAGTATATCTAAAACTGCAGGTTTTGAAAAGACTCTGAATGTGTGCTTGAACTGCCGTATAATTTTAAGAAGGAATTTACATGTTGAAAGAGGTCTGGTAAATGGATCAATGGGTAATGTTGTTGATTTTGTGAAATACAGAAATAGAGATGGAATTGAATTTTTAAAAATTAAATTTGATGGCATTGAGGAAGTACAGCTAATTGCTCGTTGTTCTGCTAGATTTTTGCTTGTAAAAGACTTATATGTTCGCCGTAAGCAGTTCCCTGTTTGCTTGGCATATGCGGTGACAATTCATAAATCGCAAGGTTTAAGTGTAGACACTGCATTGGTGAATATTGGCAGTTCTGTGTTCAAGGAGGGTATGGCATATGTGGCATTGTCACGAGTTAGAACTTTATCGGGATTGTACTTGATTGACTGTGATGTCAGAAACATTTGTGCAGATCTAGATTGTGTTAAGGAATACAATAGGTTAAGAAGAGAGTATGTGCCACATTTGCCTCAGTTTCCTTTGTTTGAGAAACGTCTGGTAGGCCGGAAACGAAGAAATGAGAACAATACTGGGCAGGTTGTAGCAAAAAGACAAAAAGTGAATGAACCTAAAATTACAAGCAGAAACAAAGAGGATTCTGTTGAAGATGTTGTTGGTTTTCAGTTTGAAAACAGTTCTGGTGTCAACTGCTATGCTAATGTAGTAATTAATGTTTTGTTTTCTCTAAAAAATGTAAAAGAAGAGATTGTGGTCAATTCTGATCAAAGATTTTGCAGTTTGTTAAATTCTGTGTTAGAGAAATGTACCACTGATAGAAGAAACATAGAAAGTGTGTCTGAAATTAGAAATCTGTTAGATAGATGTTCAGGCCAAACACAATTCTCTCAAAATATTCAGCAAGATTGTCAGGAGTTTTTAATGTATATGCTTCATGTATTACATGCTGAAGGTGTAGATGTAGATCAGCTGTTTGGGCTTTCTTATCAATGGCAGCATGACTGCGAGAACTGTATGGTATCAAGTACTACTAGTGTAGACTCAGAAAGATTTGTATATTTAACTTTGCCAGACAGTAAATCAGTGTCCTTTAATAAGCTAGTAAAAGCTGCTAATCACAACATGGAGTGTAGCCAATGTAAATCTGAAATGATGTCCACATTATTTATACGAACATATGGCCAGTACATCATTTTAATGTTCCAACGATGTAGGCCTGATGGAACAAAATTGACAACTTTAATAAAAAAATTTGTAGCTTCGCAGTTGTCAATATCAGGAAGGACTTTTGTAACTACAGCAATTGTATATCATGACGGCCCTTCAATATCATCAGGACATTACACAGCTTATTTAAAGTCTAGAAATGGCTGGTCATTCTGTAATGATTCTGTTGTAATTTTCAAAAAAAAATTGCCGTATGACCTTAAAAACTCTTACCTGGTGTTTTTAAAACCAAAATTTTAGGAAAATAATCTCGGGATATGATCTGTGGAATTTCAAGAAGTTCTAATGGCTCCTACACAATTTGGCCTTGAGGATAAGTGTAGTTCAGAGACATAACTTCTAATCATAGGATTGGACATCATGGACATGTATGTGCAGTTTAAATGAGTTCAGAAAAACTGTTTCTTTTCATAAGCTAATTAAAGCAGCCTATCAAAACATGGAGTAGAGGGAATGTAAGTCTGCAATGCTGTCTACTGTTTTACATTACTTTGTGATTAAAAGTGATGTAGAGAATTAAATAATTGTAGTACTCATAGAGGTAGTGTAAGTCTGCTTCATATTAAGCAGTATCAGTGTCATACGAAATGTAGAACATGACTGAGCAAGAAGGGGAAGATATTACTATTCCAGGATTGTGAAAATGATCTTCAACATTTTAATTCTGAAAGTTGCGGGAATGCCAAATGATGGGATTGGCTAACAAGAAATCCAAGAGTTATACATGGCTCTGACAAAATTTGGCCTTGTGGAATCTTGTGGTAGAGAGCAAGAAGTCATTTATTGTATGTAACATGTTTTTAAAAACGATGGAGATTTTCTTTCAGAAACTGGTGGGCTGAAAGTAATAACAGCACAAAAGAGTATAAGCTATTCATAGGACATCCTTGGACGTCATGGAAAGTAAGTTAACTTTAAGGAGTTCTGATTTTTGATTTCTGATCTTGTATGGGTTTTTTAAACACAATCATTTTGATTGTGTTTTTTTTTCCCCGCTGTTACATGATGAATACCTTCAAGTCACTGTTTTTAGTGAATTTTGATACATTCTGAGAACAGCAAAAATAAACCATTTAACATGTATAATTAATTCTGTAATGTTTCCATTTATGATGTATATGTAGAACTGTGTAGAAGGCATGGAGAAGGTGAGGCTTCTGTAAGTGTCAAAGTTGTTGCATGCAGTGCTGCACTTCTGCGTATTCTTTGATATGCTAGACTACATCTGCACAATGAGATACCTAAGCAAAGGAAACAGAAGTGATGTGATTGTGAAATGAGCAAAATAAATTGCATGTATTTCAATTACATCACCTGTGTTTCCTATCATTACGAATCACATTGTGCAGATCAAGTTTAGGTCTGTCCAGGGAAACATAGGAGGTTTGGACTTTGTTGAAGATTGCAGTGGACATGACTCACTTCATTGGTAGACCTTCACATGTATTATGTCTTCTATTCTCTTCAACAACTCGAAATTTCATCTGCAACCCTGAGTAGGCCTCACCTGAAACAAAACTCTGGATAGTAGACATCTTATTGGCATCCTGAAGCAATTATTTTAAATTTTAGTGTCTTGCGACACTTTTCTGAGACAACAGCAATGCAAAAGATGCACCATGTTTTAAGATAGGCCTCACTTCATCTGCATCAAGATAGTGTTAGTTTAAAATGTATATCTTTAGGACTGTGTAGCTTCTGTAAGTGTCAAAGTTATTGAAAAACTGTTTGTCCTTCAATCTTTGCCCTTGTCTTTTGTAATTTTTCTATACATGTTTTTATATTTTTCAAATGTTTGTTCTCTCTTTCACAGATTGAAAGTATAAAAATAAAAAGTGAGGAATTTAACGACAATTATAAGGTAAGTATTTTGTACTCTTTTCGTTACATTTCTATCACATTGAACTACTATTACTTCCACTGCTTCATTTCTTTAATCCTCAGTTTCCTGCCTTTGCTACTTCCCTCATTCCTTTCTCTATTACCTACTTACTCAACTCCTTCCACTTTTTTTCTCAGTCCCTCTCTTCTCATAGTTCCTCACTCTTGTTCACTCACTCCGTCTCTATTACTCTTAGTGTCTTTGACTGATCACTGTATCACTATTTGTTCATAATGCTTTCTCTGTGTAGTTGAAGCACACTAAGGGGCATATTATGAATGCAGCCAATAAAATTATTGCTCTTTTTATTGGCAGAAAACTGGTGCAAAAGCGGCTTTAGCGGCAGTTTTCTGCCGCAAAAGCAGCTTTAGCGACACATTTCTGCCTATAAAAGCTGCAAAACTTTTATTGCCTATGTTGATAATATGCCCCTATGTTATTTACATTAGGGCTATATTGTCCAGTATAACAATCAAAATTGCTCTCCAAAGACACCAGGCAAAGCAGACGCTCCCTCAAACAGATCACCAAGCGCAATTTACCCTACTTACAATCTAGCCTGTTCTCTGTCGAGACTTTAGCAATCTTTAGAGCACAAGATAAGATTTTTTTACATGGAAGAGCCATACGTATTGCAATTCTACTTAAGAAACAAGCATTGGCATAGTCAATAGGTCTCGCCTTTGGGACCTTATACGTGTTTAGCCATGCAACAGTTGATGTTGCTGCACCAAGGATATTATGCTGCATAACTAAAGACTTAGAAGGTCCAAAAGTCGATACCTATTGGCTATGCCAATGCTTGTTTTTCTTTCACTTCGTTATCTATTTTGTTTTTCACAATTATACCATCTTCTGTCTGTTCTTTGGTAAATAGATCTATTAAATAGTATCTCTTCTTTACTCCCTATAGCTGTCTTTCTTGAAACATCACTCTCTGTTTACTTTCCTTATACTTACTCTTTTTTTTTAAAAAGTTTTTTTTTTGGTTAGCTCCCGGTACGCGTACCGGGAAGCTAAACCGGAAGCGAACCAAAAGAAATAGAGCTTGCCAGAGTGCTAAACATTCTAGCAATTTTTTTGGAAAGGGAAGGTAGTTCTGAAAAGAACTTTTTTTTTATATTTTTGTTGTTTTATATTTTTTTTGTATTTTTTGAACATTTTTTGTTTTTTTTGTATTTTTTGAACGATTTTATATTTTTTTTGGTTTTTTTTGGGGGGGGGGGAACAACAAAAAACAGGCGTTGAAAAGGGCTCAACAGGAGCAAAAAAAAATTACTGGGGGCGGTTAGGGCAATTATGATTGTCATAAGCCAGGTTGATGGCATTAATACTCATGTTACCACATGATATCAACGCACCACAGTGCATACAAGTATGTTTCATGTGCCCAAAATTCTCTTGGATGTTTGGCACAGTTTCCCGTGCCTCTGCTGGTGTCAATGATATTGACGATGTTGACCTGGCCACAGGAGTTGCTGTTGGGTTTTGTTCCATATCTCGTATTTCCGCCCGGCTGTAATTAAGTGGATGCTTCCTGGTCATGTGCCGATGCATGGTATAGTTCCCATAGCTATACTTTTATCAGTCCCTCTTGATAATTTCTCTTTGCAGATGAGGCAGGTGACATACCTCGCATTCACTTTCTTTTGCCCTGGAGGGATTGAATAAAACTGCCAGATGAAACTGGCTTTCCTATGGGAAACCCGGGGCACCTCTTCCAAGAACTGTGGTTCTTCTCTCTCCTCTTCCTCTAGTTCTTCCTCTTCCTCCTCTGTGTTGGTGATCACCTGGGGAGGTGGTCCTCTCTTCCCATGAGGAGGTGGAGGTGGTGGTGGGGGTGCACCAGCTGAAGCAAGTACTGAAGTCATTTCTCAAGTATTAATAAAGGTCTTCCTCTCACAATGATGAAAGTCAGAGTGAGGAAAGAAGGAGGGGTTTTCATCATTTGGAAAAAACAATACTTCTCAACCAATGAAAAGTGTTATTTTTAGGTCACCTGACCTAGCCTTCCATAATTATGAAACTAAAAGTGAAATGAACCAATGAAAAGCTTTATTAACAAGTCACATGACTCTAACTTTCATGTTACGCGCTGCGGAACGCTCCCCGGTTAGCTTCCGGTTCGCTGCGCTTCGCGCCTCGGTCCGCGCCCGGGGACACTTCCGGGTGCGCTAACGCAGTACGTCACAAGACGCATTTCGCGGCAACGCGATACGTCGCGCTTTCGCGCCGCGGATCGCTTCCGGGGAGTTGCATTTCGCGCCTCGGTCCGCGCCCCGGGGCACTTCCGGGTGCGCTAACGCAGTACGTCATAAGACGCATTACGCGGCAACGCGATACCGTCACTATGTTGATTTGTTACCGGTTCGCGGACCGGATCGCGGAATCGAATTGAGCTAACGGGAAGCTTCCCGGTTCGCGGACCGGGAGCGAAACAAAAAAAATATTAAAAAAAAATTATTAAGAAACATATAAAATATATTTTTGGATTTAAAGAAGAATACATTTTACTTCTGTAGATATTTGCTATTAAAAAACCATTGAAATTCACTGAAAAAACCATAGGTTATAGACCATATATAGTTAGGAATTAGCATTTACAAAACCTTGAAAATTCACTGAAAAAACCATAGGTTATAGACCATATATAGTTAGGAATTAGCATTTAAAAAACCTTATTTTACTCACACAAAACCATTGAAATTCCATATATAGTTAGTTGCACTAACTATATATCGCGCACCCGCAATCCACTGCTGATCATGTCACATATTACATCATTCATGACATGGTCAGTGACATCACTGATGACATCACTGATGACATCTCAAATGACATCACTGATGACATCACTGATGACATCTCAAATGACATCACTGATGACTACATCCAGTGACTGTATAATTCTGTAAAGTTAAAATATGTCTTACATATTGAAGAATGAGTGGATGTATAAGTGTCTTGATGAAGGATTTAGTAGGGGCATGGCTGACTGTATGAGTGACTGATTAAATGTGTCTCACTGAGTGCATGGGTTAGTGACTAAACTGTCTTAATTTGTGCATCATTATGTCTGTTGGTGTGTAAGCTGCTGCATGTGTTGATCATTAGCTATATGATTAACTGTATGGGTTATTGATTGGTTGCCAAAGCATTTGTATGGGAGACTGAGTGTGTGTGTGGGTGGCTGGGAGGTGTATGACTCTCTGCATAGATGTGTGAGCAGTTGATTGACTAGATGTATGGGTTCAAAAGTGCATGTGGAAACAGCTGTATGGGCGGTTGACTGTGTGCATGAGTGTATTGGTGAGTGAATGGATATCTCAGTGCTACATGTCAAAGTAAGTACATATGTAAAACACAGTACATGTGAAAGTTGACATATATAAATAACTGTGCATAAGAGCCAGTGAATGTGTGAGTGGCTGTATGGATCATTGTGAACTTGTATACAGGATTGTATAAGTGAGTAAATATGTTTTAGTATATGTTTGAATAAGTAAGGTGTGTATAACTGTATAGTTGAGGAAATGGAGGTGTGATTGATTCTTTGCATGACTGACTAAGTGTCTGAGTAACTCCATGGATGAGTGACAGTCTATGAGTGTCTGTTTACACTGAGTGTATCTAAGGTTATATTAGAGTCTGAAGAGGTTCATCGTATTATCACATGAATGATGTCATCAGTGATGTGATCAGTAATGTCAAATGAGATGTCATCAGTGATGTCATCAGTGATGTCATTTGAGATGTCATCAGTGATGTCATTTGAGATGTCATCAGTGATGTCATCAGTGATGTCATCAGTGATGTCATTTGAGATGTCATCAGTGATGTCATCAGTGATGTCACTGACCATGTCATGAATGATGTAATATGTGACATGATCAGCAGTGGATTGCGGGTGCGCGATATATAGTTAGTGCAACTAACTATATATGGAATTTCAATGGTTTTGTGTGAGTAAAATAAGGTTTTTTAAATGCTAATTCCTAACTATATATGGTCTATAACCTATGGTTTTTTCAGTGAATATATATATGTGTGTGTGTGTGTATGCGCATGTGTGTATAAATATGGGTGTGTGTATATGTATGTGGGTATATATATAAATATATAAACATATATATATATATATATATATATATATATATATATATATATATATATGTGTGTGTGTATTACCTACTGGCGGTCGCCAGTAGGTATATATAGTTAGGACCTAGTTTCCATAGGAAATCCGCAACATTCTATTGGGAATAACTTTGGCGCCGGTTGTTGAATGTTCGCGAATTTCTCAAAGAAGATGGCCCGTTCCACTCCACTTCTTCCCTTAATGTCTCGGGTAGATTCGTCAAGCGGGGGCCGTGAAAAAAGGGGGGTCCCAAAACGTGTTTTCCCCATGGTATTTTCCATAGGACGATTAGACACGGCTACAGCCCGAACGGCTGAACGGAATTACACCAAACTTGGCAAAATGGTAGGGACTGGTACGCAGTACGGCCTTTTGTTTAAATGGTGTAAATTCTTCCAGTAGTTTTTGAGAAAATTGTATTTGAATAAATGTATATAGCTATAAGCGCGCACCGTGCGCGCACCTTCCCGTGCACGAGCTGCATGCTGATTGGCTGCCACTGTCTGTCAACACTCCAAAACAGAAATTGATGGCAGCCATCTTGTGCCTCGGTAGACTGAGGCACAAGAAAGCAGAAAAATAAGCGTGTAGAACTCAAAAAGGGGGCAGGGTAGAAATAATATATTTTTTTTCAAAAATCACGGGGTGCGCGCACACACATATTTTTTTTGCCTTGGGGGTCCCTGTGGGTGCCCCTGAGCAGGCCTAGGGGTTCAGGGTGCTTTTACCCTGCCCCCTTTTTGAGTTCTAAAACTTTCCGAGCACGAGCTGCATGCTCATTGGCTTTCAACACTTCAAACCAGGAAGTGTTGGCAGCCATCTTGTGCTCGGTAGCCCAAGGCACAAGAAAGCAGAAAAATAAATGTGTAGAACACAAAAAGGGGGCAGGGTAGAAACACCCTGACCCCCTAGGCCTGCCCAGGTGGTCCCACAAGGACCCCAAGCTGCATCCTGATTGGCTGCCACTGTCTGTCAACACTCCAAAACAGAAATTGATGGCAGCCATCTTGTGCCTCGGTAGACTGAGGCACAAGAAAGCAGAAAAACAAACGTGTAGAACTCAAAAAGGGGCCGGGTAGAATCACCCTGACCCCCTAGGCCTGCTCAGGGGGTCCCACAAGGACCCCCAAGGCCCAAAAAATGTTTTTTTTAAAACCCCGTCTGTTTGTTTTTTTAATTAAATACACAAATGCTTATCTCAGAACCTGTGCCTTTTTATAAAAAACATTCAAAGACGAAACAAAGTACCAAGTAATCCGAAGTTAATGACACCACTAGGGTACTATACATTTTCTATCATGAAAGGTTAAAGTCAAGCCTGATAACTCCCTTAGGTCCATTGCAATTTTCGGCTGATAGCATATGGAGAGCAGTCAGTGGATCTGGTGTGTCGAGTTGTTGACCACCACCTGGGTTAGTGCATGGGCAGGAATAAACAGCTTGAGGCGACCAGTATGTCCCATGTTTGACACTTCTGTATAATGAGCTAGAACAGGGGGGAAATCAAGTTTAAGGTTATTAAAAAACATGGAGAGCATGCTAAAATACAATATTGGCCAATCGATTACATGTGCATCGCATGGGGAGGAAGCAACACGTGGCGCACTACTTACACGAGGAAAACTACATTGCATAAACTTGAACAGCACGTAGCACACTCTGCGGGAACGGCCATGTGGCACTTGGCAAATTAAAGAAATGCAGCAGGATTAAGTGATTTGCACAGAAAGAAAGCTTACGAAGTCAACTTTAATGATATAAAAAGCAGGAAAGCATGCTTAAAAATAACATTGTCAAATCGAACAAAAATTTTCATTTACGCGGTACTTAAAGATCGTTCATATTAATTAACTTAATTGTCCTTTAAATAAGTGTTCACCTACGAAGAAGTGGATACGAACACTACCAATGGCTGTGACTGCAGAATAGGAAAAGTTTGAGAAGGTTGGAAGGTTATAAATGCTTTGCAGAACGATGATTGGTTGAGCATGATGTCACTGGGTGTGAGAGCTGTGATTGGGCATGTTGTAATTGAGCATGCGCAAATAAAATGAAATATGTTAGGGGTACACGGCCAGATGGTGGGACGTATTGTGCGCATGCACAATGTTAACACGCATGCGCTACCATGAACATGCATGCGCAAAGTCAAGGAAACGCCTAGGGGATACACACACAGATAGGGTTCGGATATCGATAAAACACCGGCTCCAGCAGGAGGCGGGGAGCCGGCGGGACTGTGGGGGGATTGGAGACCCCCCCCCACGGTCCCCAACGGTGAGGGACAGCCCGGGGATAGGCTCCCTGGGGCTACAAGTAGTGCGGGAGGCCCCCACCCCATTAAAAAAAATACATTTTAAAAAAGGCCGGCCCCGTGGAATGGGCTCCCCGGGGCCTTGAAGAGGCCTCAGGAGGGGGCCATGCAGCCCTCATCCATAAAAAACAAAAAAAATAATTGCCCATGCCCCGTGGGATGGTGTCCCCGGTGCCCGGAATTGACCATGGGAGGGGGGCCATGCGGGTCTCTTCCCATAAAAAAATTAATACAGATACTGCGCGCATTGTCATCGTATCATAAGCGCACCCTTCCAATCACGCGCTGAATGCTAATTGGCTGTCAAGTGGTTGCCAACATAGAAACTGTTGGCAGTCATTTTATGCCTTGGTAGAAGGGAGGCTGAAGAAGTCTGTGAAATTTGTGTTTAAAACATGAAAAGGAGGAGGGTAGACCCACCCTGACCCTCTACGTTTCCTCAGGGGGTCCCACAAGGACTCACATGATCCCAAATGATTATTTTTTTGGTGGGTGAAAAATCTTGGGATGCGCGTATGATCCGCGCATTGTAGCGATATTAAAAAAAAACAAAGAAACGTGGGCTTCCGCACGTCTTTTATAATTTGCATTCATTCAACTGTTGAGAGGAGATACAGCAGTGCTGGATCCAGGATCCATCACTGAGTAAGAAAAGGTAACGATAACACTACTTACCTGCGAAGTGAATTTCCTTCCATAGGATAACATTGACTGGTTTCACTTGGAAATTCTTCTAATTGTGGAGTTTTGGAACTTTAAAATATTCACCTAAAAACATCCGAACAACGAATTCCAATTTACTCACCTGTTATCAGGAGGGACCCAAGTGCTGCATCTTTTAGCCTAGCACTGACCCTGAAAAGTAATTCTAAGCATACTTACAAGTAACTTGTTTTTCCTTCCATAGGAATCCCCTTCCTATGACAAAAAAACTGAATACATTTAGATTTGCGGGTCAGGCCCTGGGGGATGGGGTCCCCATGAACCAAAAAAAGTAAATGGAAGTGGGGCGACACAATGTAATGTCATTTAAAAAATAAAATGTCTAAAAATAAATAGTTTATAAAAAAATTGTAAATCAGTATCAAAAAAATAAATAGAAGAATAAATACATTTAAAAATTGTCATTTACAAAACCTTTGAAATTCACTGAAAGAACCATAGGTTTCAGGCATGTTATAGTTAGGAATTAGCATTTGAAAAAACCTCAGAAAATCACTTAAAAAACACAGGTTTCAGGAGTGTTGACATTTCACTCATACAAAACCATTGAAATTCTCCCGTTATAGTTAGTTGTACTAACCATAACTCGCGCGCCCGCAATCCACTACTGATGATGTCACATATTACATCATTCATGACATGGTCAATGACATCACTGATGACATCACTGATTACATCATCCATGTGACAGTCTGATACACCTCATCATACACTAGTATAACTTTTCAACACTCATTGTAAAATATTAAGTACCATACTTGAAACCATTGACACACCAATACAAGTTTCTAAAACCCCACTTAGTGATTCCTAAAACTACACACACATCTAAACACTTACCTATAGATTCACTCATACATGCTGACAAAGAACAATACAACACTATTAAATATACTTATACACCTACATCAACATTACACACCAGCAGACTTCCTATCCACGTATGCAGTCATCCTACTCACTTATGCAAACAATTGATCATACTTATATTTACTAAGCTACACACTTACACAATCACCACTTTATTTATTGATGTAGATAGTAACTCATACTTAGTGTGTTATAAAATCACTATCACAAATATACAGTTATCCATACGTCACTCATACAATCACTGAGTCTTATGTATACTTATTTATATACAACAACTGTAACATACACTGCCTTTTCTATTTCTAGTTTGTTGGACATGTATCATTGAGAAATATATTTACTCATCATCACACCCATGAAGAGATTCACTCACCCAAACAACTGTTTCCGCATACAGTCTTAACCTCATATACCTACTAAATCAACTATTTACACATCTTTGGACAGTCGCCAAACTCCCACCCAATCAATTACACATTCATTCAGTATCCCATACAAATACTCACTTAACTAATTAATAACTAATATACACTTTCACATAGCTAGTAACCAATTTATATAGTTGTATACACAAGAGATAGAGTGATACAGGTATTCACACAGTTTAATCACTATCTCATATATTTAGTAAGACACTTTAAATTAGTTACTTAGATAGTCAATCACTCTGCTACTAAATCCTACATTCAACATTTATACATCAACTCAGTCTTCAAGGCAGATTGCTATATATATATATATATATAGTACTTATTTTAATATCGAAGCAAACCACATTCACTGGATGATGTCATCAATGATGTCAGCAGTGATGTCATTTGAGATCTCATCACTGATGTCATCAGTGATGTCACTGACCATGTCATGAATGATGTAATATGTGACATCATCATCAGTGGATTGCGGGCGGCGATTTATAGTTAGTGCAACTAACTATAACGGTGGAATTCCAATGGTTTTATATGAGTGAAATGTCCAACTAACTATAACACTCCTGAAACCTGTGGTTTTTTCAGTGAAAATATAAATATATATATATATTACCTACTGGCGGTCGCCAGTAGGTATATATAGTTAGGACCTAGTTTCCATAGGAAATCCGCAACATTCTATTGGGAATAACTTTGGCGCCGGTTGATGAATCTTCGCGAATTTCTCAAAGCAGATGGTCCGCTCATTTCCTGAAAGTTTTGGGGGGATTCGTCAAGTGGGGGCTGAGAAACAAGGGGGGGCCCAAAACGTGTTTTCCCCATTTTATTTTCCATAGGACGATTAGACACGGCTACAGCCCGAACGGCTGAACGGAATTACTAGAAATTTGGCAAAATGGTAGAGTCTGATTCGCAGATCACGCTTTTGCTTAAATGGTGTAAATCCCTCCAGTAGTTCCTGAGAAAATTAAAAGGAAAAAAATATATATATCTGGGCGGAGCCTAACCACACATCTCATCGTGAGATCTGATTGGCTGTCAGCATTTCATCCAAGAAGTGTTGGCAGCCATCTTGGGACCAATATACATGATAGCACCTCATTAAAAAGCATTGCAGTTAATAGAAGGTTTTAGGACTTTTGTTACATTATAAACCATTTGTTGATGGTACCATACTCATTTTAGGAATTGTGGTGTGTTCTAAGGTGATTTTACCATGTGAAAAAGCCTTCTGCTGGGATATCATGAATCATGTTTGAAAGAAAACTATTATCTCATGCTTTTCCCACAGTGGTTTGGAAGGGGATCTATAAGCTAAACTGAAAGCATATTTTCTGTAAATTCACATTATCTTTCTCAGTCATGTGAGAATGAAGTCTGACATTCTCAGTAAAACATGTACATCCAACAAGGACAGAGACTGTCAGTTGATTCCTTTGTGTTCTACTGCAGCCTCCTAGAGTGTTCTAAAGAACAACTAGAGCGCTAACAGTCCTACTTATTACAAAGGTATGGCACACCTGAAGACATCTTGATTGGAATAAAGTGGTAACTCTTAAAACATTTAATTTAAAAAGGAACAAAATGAGGGGGTATATTTTGCCATAGAAAGTATGATTAGTTCTGCAGAAAGAAAAATTAGGGCACATTTTGAGTGACTTCTCAAATCCTCTTCTATTTCATTAAAAAATTCTGACATGCAGTCTCCCAAGATGGCCACCAGAGACAAAAGAGCCCAAATGTAGCCCAAATATCAGCCTGATGTAGCCCAACTATAGCCCAATGACAGAATGTCCCAGAGTGTTCTAAAGAACAACTAGAACGCTAACAGTCTTACTTATGACAAAAGTATGGCACACCAGAAGCCATCTTGATTGGAATGAAGGGGTAAGTCTGAAAACATTTAATTTAAAAAGGAACCCAATGAGGGGGTTCATTTTGCCATAGAAATTATGATTAGTGCTTCAGAAAGAAAAATTAGGGCACATTTTGAGTGACTTCTCAATTCCTCTACCATACCAGCAGCAGACTTCCCTGGTGAGCAGTAGCTTTACTACAGTGATCTAATGAGCAACTAGAGTGCTAACATTCAGAATTTATGGCAAATGTGTGACACATCTGAATGCCTTCATGATGGAACCAAAGTAAACAAGCATTGAAAATGCAATAGATCTCGCCCTCGTTTAAGTTAAAGCCATTCTGTTTGTAATGAGGTGGCTTTTTAGCTTTGCTTTTATTAGTGTTTTTCAAACGTTCATGTAAATAACATGCATATGTATGCAAATATATATATGTATGCATGCATTTATATTTGTATTTATATAGATATGCAGATTATATATGTTTATATATGTATGTATACATATATATACATATACATATATATAAATGCATATGCATATATATGCATATATATATGTGTATATGTGTGCGTGTAGAGAGAGGTAGAGGTGTAGAGGTAGAGGTAGAGGTAGAGAGGTAGAGGTAGAGAGGTAGAGAGAGAAGTAGAGAGAGGTAGAGAAGTAGAGAGTGAGTAATAGAGAGTAGATAGTGAGTAGTAGAGAGTAGTAGGGAGCAGTAGAGAGAGTAGCAGAGAGTGAGTAGAGTGAATAGTAGAGTGAGTAGTAGAGAGTAGTGGAGAGTAAGTAGTAGAGTGAGTAGTAGAGAGCAGTAGGGAGTGAGTAGTAGAGAGTAGTAAAGAGTGAGTAGTAGAGAGTGAGTAGTAGAGAGTAGTAGAAAGTGAGTAGTAGAGAGTGAGTAGCAGAGAGAGAGAATAGTAGAGAGTAGTAGAGAGAGAGTAGTAGAGTGAGTAGTAGAGAGTAGTAGAGAGAGAGTAGTAGAGAGTGAGTAGTAGAGAGTAGTAGAGAGTGAGTAGTAGAGAGTAGTAGAGAGTGAGTAGTAGAGTGAGTAGTAGAGAGTGAGTAGTCAAGAGTAGTAGAGAGAGAGTAGTAGAAAGTGAGTAGTAGAGAGTAGTAGAGAGTGAGAAGTAGATAGTGAGTAGTAGAGAGTGAGTAGTAAAGAGTGAGTAGTAGAGAGAGAGTAGAGAGTGAGTAGTAGAGAGTATAGAGTAGTAGAGAGTGAGTAGTAGAGAGTAGTAGATAGTGAGTAGTAGGGAGTGAGTAGTAGAGAGAGAGTCGTAGAGAGTAGTAGAGTAGTAGAGAAAGAGTAGTAAAGAGTGAGTATTAGAGAGTAGTGGAGTAGTAGAGAGTGAGTAGTAGAGAGTAGTGGAGAATATTTCAAAGTTTGGCACAGCACCACCTGCACAACAAGTCCAATCAAATCATATCACTTAGAGTCCTTATTGAAGCGCTGAATCTTGGTGTATATTCAAATGCTTTTATTTTCCTTAAGGTTATGTACCACAGCCAGCCGACGCGTTTCGTTCTGTACAACAGAACTTCTTCAGGGCGTTCTTATTTCCTTCAAGTTATGTCGGTATCCTGTTGTCATATAACTAGATATTTTTTCCAAATGTTAGACGAGACGTTAGTACATTCTTATTCAAAGTGACTAGGTATCAATTTTACCCACACAATTCGGGCAGACTTGAGTAATTTATAGCATCCTCAAAGTCAGTCTTTCAAAAATTCCAAAGTATAGGACATGATAATCCAAATCCAAATGTTTCTCAAGAAAAATCATTTTCAATTGTTCGGAATATCGGCATTTGGGCAGATATGACCCACGAACACGGTTTATGACTTTTCTTGAGAAACATTTGGAATTTTTGAAAGACTGACTTTGAGGATGCTATAAATTACTCAAGTCCATGGATGCTGCTGGGAACGCCCCCAGCAACACCCATTGCACACCCCTTTAACGCAGGACACTGCGTTAAAGGGACTGATATTAATCAGGCAGGATTACGCCACAAAAAGTGGCTTAGTCCAGCCTGATAAATAACACTCAGTCTTCTGCGCCACCGGAACGTCACAAAAAGTGCATCTTCATGACATGGTCAGTGACATCACTGATGACATCTCAAATGACATCACTGATGACATCACTGATGACATCATCCATGTGACAATCAAATACACCTCATCACACACTAGTATAATCTTTCATCACTCACTGTAAAATAGAAATTGCCATATTTGAAACCATTGACACACCAATAGAAATTTCTAAACACCCATTCAGTTATTTATAGAACTATACACACATCTAAAGTCTGACCTATAGATTCAGTGTTATATGCAGTGAATAATCAACAGAACACTATCAAATATACTTATACGCCTATTTCAACATTACACACCAGCACACATTGTATTCACTTATAAAGACATCCTTCTGACTTATGCAAACAATTGATTATACTTACATTTACTCACCTACACACTTATACAAACACCACTTCATCTATTTATATAGATAGTAACTCACACTTAGTGTGTTATAAAATCACTATTACAAGTATACAGTTATCCATACAGTGACTCATACAATCATTAAGTCTTAGACACACTTAATTAGATATAACTGTCACATAACTGCCTTTTTTTCAAGTTTATTGGAGATGTACCATTGAGAGAAATATTTCATCACCACCACACCCATAAACATATACACTCACTGAAACAACTGTTATAACATGTAGTCTTAACCTCATATACCTAATGAATGAACTATTCACACATTTGTTGGCAATCACACACCCCCCACCAAACCACATAGACATTCATTTACCCATACAAATACTCAGTTAGAAACCAATAACAAATATAGTCTTTAACATAGCAATTAAGACAAGCAATAAATACTTTCACACAGTTTAGTAACTACACATTATATATAGTGAGACTCTACAAATTAGTCAAGGAAACAATCAATGACACTGTTACTAAATCCACCATCCACACATTTATATTTATATATCCACTCATTCTTCAATGCAAAGTAGTGTATTTATAATACATATTTAAATATCGAAGCAAACCACATTCACTGGATGATGTCATCAGTGATGTTATCAGTGATGTCATTTGAGATGTCATCAGTGATGTCGCTGACCATGTCATGAATGATCTAATATGTGACATCATCAGCAGTGGATTGCGGGTGCGCGAAATATAGTTAGTACAACTAACTATATAGGAGCAATTTCAATAGTTTTGTATGAGTGAAATGTCCAGCTAACTATAACACCCCTAAAACATATTTTTTGAGTGAATTTGAAAGGTTTTTTAAATGCTAATTCCTAACTATATAAGGCCTGAAACCTATGTTTTTTCAGTTAATTTGCAAGGTATTTTAAATGCTAATTCCTAACTATATAATGCCTGAAAGCCCACCAGGAATCTCCAGTATGCGCCAGGGGACTGCATTGCAGAGAGCTGTAATGAAGCCACTCTCCTTTTTACACCTCTCTGCAACGCAGCCCCCGGGCGTGTTTGCAGAGGGGGAACTAATTCCCCTTGCATACTGGGGGTCCCTGGGGGCCAACTAGCCCACTGTGAACCTGCAGAATGCGCCAGGGGGCTGCATTGCAGAGAGGTGTAATGAGGCCACACCCTTTTTTACACCTCTCTGCAACGCAGCCCCTGTGCATGTTTGAAGAGGGGGAACTAATTCCCCTTGCATACTGGGGGCCCCTGGGGGCCAACTAGCCTACCTGGAATCTCCAGTATGCGCCAGGGGGCTGCATTGTACAGAGGTGTAATGAGGCTATGCCCCTTGTTACACCTCTCTGCAACGCAGCCCCCTGGTGCGTTTGCAGAGGGGGAACTAATTCCCCTTGCATACTGGGGGTCCCTGGCGGCCAACTAGCCCACCAGGATCCTCCAGTATGAGCCAGGGGGCTGCATTGCAGAGAGGTGTAATGAGGCCACACCCTTTTTGCACCTCTCTGCAACGCAGCCCCGTTCATGTTTGAAGAAGGGGAACTAATTTGCCTTGCATGCTGGGGGTCCCTGGGGGCCAACTAGCCCACCTAGAACCTCCAGTATGCACCAGGGGGTTGCATTGCACAGAGGTGTAATGAGGCTATGCCCCTTTTTACACCTCTCTGCAACGCAGCCCACTGGCACGTTTGCAGAGGGGGAACTAATTCCCCTTGCATACTGGGGGTCCCTGGGGGCCAACTAGCCCACCAGGAGCCTCCAGTATCCACGTGACAATCACATACACCTTTTCATACACTAGTAAAATCTTTCATCACTCTTTGTAAAATACAGAGTATCATATTTGAATCCATTGTCACAGCAATACAAGTATCTAAAAACCCACTCAGTGATTCATAGATGTATACACACATCTAATCACTTACCTGTAGATTCACTCATACATGCTGTCAATGAACAATAGAACCCTATCAAAAAATACTTATACACCTATATCGACATTACACACCAGCACACATCCTATTCACATATGAAGTCATCCTACTCACTTATGCAAACAATGGATCATACTTACATATTTACTTAGCTTCACACTTATACAAACACAACTTCATCTATTCATTTAGATAGTAAGTCATACTTAGTGAATTATAAAATCATTATTACAAGTATACAGTTATCCATACAGTCACTCACACAATCATTGAGTCTTATGTATACTTATTTATATACAACAACTGACACATACACTGCCTTTTATTTTTCTAGTTTGTTGGACATGTACCATTGAGAAATATATTTGCTCATCACCACACCCATAAAGATATTCACTCACCCAAACAACTGTTAGAACATGTAGTTTTAACTTCATATATCTAGTGAATCAACTATTCACACATCTTTGGGCAGTCACACACCCCCCCCCCCACCGAACCACACACACATTCACTCTCCCATACAAATACTCAGTTAACTGATCAATAACTAATATAGACTTTCACATAGCTAGTAACCAACTGGAGAACCAGTTTACACAACAACTGACAAAGTGATACAGATATTCACATAGTTTAGTCACTATCCACTATATTTAGTGAGACTCTATAAATTGGTCAAGTAAACAGTCAATTACTCTGCTACTAAATCCTCCATTCAAATATTTATTTTTATATGTCCACTCATTCTTCAATGCAAATTGCTATACATATAATGCATAAATAAATAACGAAGCAAACCACATTCACTGGATGATGTCATCAGTGGTCATCAGTGATGTCATTTGAGATGTCATCAGTGATGTCACTGACCATGTCATGAATGATGTAATATGTGACATCATCAGCAGTGGATTGCGGGTGCGCGAAATATAGTTAGTACAACTAACTATATAGGAGCAATTTCAATGGTTTTGTATGAGTGAAATGTCCAGCTAACTATAACACCCCTAAAACTTATATGTTTTTGAGTGAATTTTAAAGGTTTTTTAAAAGCTAATTCCTAACTATATAAGGCCTGAAACCTATGTTTTTTTCAGTGAATTTGCAAGGTTTTTTAAATGCTAATTCCTAACTATATAATGCCTGAAACCTATGGTTTTTTCAGTGAATATATATATATATATATATATATATAGTTTCCAATCCTGGATCTCCTCATTCGAAATCAGGCGCTGACACCGTGGGATCAGTTTATCAAGAAAAAATGTTCTTTATTCCATAAGGATGGGTTGACGCGTTTCGGCGGTAAAACCACCTTGCTCACAACAGTTCAAAATACAGTGACAGTGATATATATACATGGGCAGTGATGATTGGTTAGGTGGTGGGTGTGTGTGTTGCCATGGAAACTTCCCATTCATAGTCATGGTAGAGTTATGCATTGCTACATGTGATGAGGCATGTCTCTACATGGAGTCTTTCTTTCGAGTTGAAGCATATGAGAACAAAGTGTACAAATGATAATACAAAATGGTCACATCAATCAACTGTTACTTACTTACGTCAGTATAATAACAGCGGAAAATAAATATGGTATTTAGTATACACGTTATTATCACATTATGTAACAAATTTCCACTCGTAGCCCTGGCAGCACTACCTGTGACGTGGCTAGAAATAGATCTATATATATATGTGTGTGTGTGTGTTGGTACACACACACATTTAAAGGTTTAGGGATGGGTAGAGGTTTAGGGTGGTAAGGGTATTTTTAGGATTTAAATGTGGAAAAGGGTATTGGGTTGTAAGAGTGTTTTTAGGGTTTAGGGGTGAGTAGGGGTATAGGATAGTAAAGGTATTTTAGGGTAAGCACATATGCGGTAAGGGTATTTTGGGGTTTTATGCAGGGGCAGTTCCTCTGTGAGGATGTAGGAACACCACCCTCATCTATTTGTTACCCCTAGCCCCTGTATCACAAATGTTTAAAGTATTTTTCCCACTTTTTTACTTCGGTTGTACGGTTGCTGACCTAGTAGGGTGCACATAGGCCTTTTAATCATGAGTGAGAGTTATGCGGGTGGGGCTTAATTATTGACAGGTTGCCTGAGTCTGCACTTCCCTGTCATGTCAGTGCGCATGTCGGGTTGGATGGGTGTCTTTCTTAGGCCCACCGACATGTGCACTTGATGCCTCTTCAGTCTTTTGAGAAGCAATTGTTTTGCCTGCTCCAGCCATCCTGGTGCTGCTTTCCTGCTGTTTACTAATATAAACAGCATGGAAACAGCATCTGGATTGGCTCAAGAGCTGCGGAAGGCAGCACAGGAGTGGGCATGCCCAGTGCACAGTACAAGAGGCGAGTGCTGTAAGAGTGGGAGCCATAGGAAGGCTGCCATATATGAATCTTCAAGCAACACGAGGAAGCATGGGACCAGGGCACAGCATTCACATCACTTCTCAGATCCATCCGAGTCCAACACTTAAACCAGCTCAGCTGCCAGTAGAACAACCACAAGGACGGGGGAAAGCAGATTTCACTGCCTTCTATAATGGATTGTAAGAGCCTGATCTCCCACGCGCAGCACACCAGAGTCGATAACCACCTCTAACATGCAGCAGGGGTTATACTAGGCGTAGCCAGCCCCGGGTCAGCGCCTCTATGTATTTTGCGTCAGTAGTTTGTACCGTTTCTACAGAAAAAGTATACAAGAATAAAAATATCAGAATGCAATTGCACAATCATTTTAAACAGCATGCAGCTAAGCACTTTGTGAAAGGGAACATGATAAATACGACCTTCCTTGTTTGTTTCCAAAATTGTAACACTTCTACTGAATATTGCTTTTTCCATGCAGGAAATTTATGCCTGTACGTCTAAATTTAGCTAGTGTTCTTTGAGTATTTTTAAGACCTGTTTCTTCAAGACTCCCTCAGTTCCCCAACCCGAGTTAGGTGTTCTGGAACCCAGCATGACTTGCCTCCCTACCTGAGCTGGATATTGTATTTTCTATGCCCCTGCTGAAACGTTGGCTGTAAGAAGACGAGGATCTGGTGTCCTGGTAATCCTCTCCTTCCTCCCTTCCTCCTCCTCTCTCTTTTCCATCTTCCTCCTCTTCTCCCTGCTCTCTTCCTCCTCTCTCTTTGCTCTCTCCCTCCTCTATTCCTCATCTCTCTGCTCTATTCCTCTGGTCTACCTCCTCTCTTCTTCCTCTCTCTCTTCCTCCTCTTTTCTTCTTCTCTCCTTCCTCTCTGCTCTCTCCCTCCTCTCTTCTTCCTCTCCACCTCCTGTCTTCTTCCTCGCTCCCTCCTCCAGTGCCGCATAGACGGATTCCTGCCACTATTTCATCAGGTGCAGACGAGTGAGTCGTCTTTAATGCTAGGTTTGCTCTAAGCCAGACTCTACCAAGATAGGGCGGGTACGTTGTCCATAGTGCCGACCTTCAACCAAGCTCTCTGCTTGCCCCGTGTCACGCTGCTCCCTGTAAACATGTGAGCAGCAGCACTGCAATTAGTGATTAAAGCACCAAATTCACTGTGCCAGCAACAGTAATAAATTAAAAAGAATGATGGCATCATCATGGAAATGCGCAGTAAGTCTCTGACACTGCCCGCATTCGTTTGTAGTTGTCTATGCTTCACTGCAAAGAAAAAAAGTATTTGGTTTCAGCAGAACTGCTTAGCTGTGAAGGGCCCAGTGGGGGTTTCTTCTAGTCCAAAGTAGGCCACTTTAAAATGTTGTCAATTGGTTTGTTTGACAGAGGGCGCCAATGATACTCATGAGCTACTTCAATTAAACTTGCATCTTTAAGAGAAGCCTGTGTGTTGCTAAATCAAGGGTTACAAGTCTATCGGGTAAAAATTTCAACCCTACTGTTTCAGAGCATTGCAGTCAGGCTAAATTGATGGAAGCAGGAATGCAATAAGATATGGGGTAGTTTTTAATTTGTTTAATTATTTCAAGACTAAACGTTCCTAATTACTTTATAAATATTCTTGCTTTCTGAAATGTGTTTTAAATTGCACCATTTACTACTTTTTGTTCAAAATTTTCTTTGGGCAAGAGCCCCTCCAGCTCACATTTTTTTCAATGGGATCACTCGCTTCACTCGAGACACAACACACATTCACAACTTTTACGCCTCACCATTTTCAAATGTCACCAGCTACCTCTGGTTTTAGGGGTCATGGGGTTTAGGTCGGTAAGAGTATTTAATAAAAAGAGCATTTGGGGCATTGACATCCATAAAAATTAAATATTCAGTTTTCAAAAATGGGCGTTTTGAGGGGTCTCCCCCAAAAACGTTTTAAAAACAATAAAATAAAATGTGTGTGTATATATATATATATATATATATTACCTACTGGCGATAGCCAGTAGGTATATATAGTTAGGATTTTTTTCCTATGGGATTTTTGGAAATTCTATGTCGAATAACTTTGGCGTTTGAGGACAGAATTGGGTGAAATTTTCAGGAAAATGGAACATTTTGTTTCCGAGCAGCCCCTGAAAATTTGGGGGGGTTTCGTCAAGGGGGGGCCGAGAAAAAAGGGGGGTCCCAAAACGTGTTTTTCCCATGCAATTTTCCATAGGGCGGTTGGCCTCACTTTTAGCCTGAACGGCTGAATGGATTTACACCAAACTTGGCAAAATTGTAGGGACTGGTAGCCCGATGTGCCTTTGCTATGTCTCAAGATATAGGCTCCAGTGGTTTTTACGAAAATTAACTTTGAAAAATATATATTGGGCTAGCCCAAATGTAGCCCAATGTAGCCCAATGTAGCCCAATGTAGCCCAAAGATGGCCACCAGAGACGAAAAAAAACAAATGTAGCCCAAATATCAGCCAGATGTAGCCCAACTATAGCCCAATGACAGAATGTCCCAGAGTGTTCTAAAGAACAACTAGAGTGCTAACAGTCCTACTTATTACAAAGGTATGGCACACCTGAAGCCATCTTGATTGGAATAAAGTGGTAACTCTTAAAACATTTAATTTAAAAATGAACAAAATGAGGGGGTTCATTTTGCCATAGAAAGTATGATTAGCGAATATATGACGAAATCCCGCATACCATCAGTCCGCAAAAAAAATCCCGCATGTACTATTAGGCCGCAAATTAAAATAACGAAAACTTTTAGAACGAATATGCCTTTAGCATACACTAAACAACTAAACTACCCTAAACCCTAAAACACTACCCCCAGCATGACCCTACACTACACAAACAGTACAACACTCCCCTAAACCCTAAAACACTACCCCCAGCATGACCCTACAGTACACCAACACTACAACACTACCCTAAACCCTAAAACACTACCCCCAGCATGACCCTACACTACGCAAACACTACAACACTACCCAAAACCCTAAAACACTACACCCCAGCATGACCCTACACTACGCAAACACTACAACACTACCCTAAACCCTAAAACACTACCCCCAGCATGACCCTACACTACGCAAACACTACAACACAACCCTAAACCCTAAAACCCTACCCCCAGCATGACCCTACACTACGCAAACACTACAACACAACCCTAAACCCTAAAACACTACCCCCAGCATGACCCTACACTACGCAAACACTACAACACTACCCTAAACCCTAAAACAATACCCCCAGCATGACCCTACACTACGCAAACACTACAACACTACCCAAAACCCTAAAACACTACACCCCAGCATGACCCTACACTACGCAAACACTACAACACTACCCTAAACCCTAAAACACTACCCCCAGCATGACCCTACACTACGCAAACACTACAACACTACCCAAAACCCTAAAACACTACACCCCAGCATGACCCTACACTACGCAAACACTACAACACTACCCTAAACCCTAAAACACTACCCCCAGCATGAGCCTACACTACGCAAACACTACAACACTACCCTAAACCCTAAAACACTACCCCCAGCATGACTCTACACTACGCAAACACTACAACACTACCCTAAACCCTAAAACACTACCCCCAGCAGGACCCTACACTACGCAAACACTACAACACTACCCTAAACCCTAAAACACTACCCCCAGCATGACCCTACACTACGCAAACACTATAACACTACCCAAAACCCTAAAACACTACCCCCAGCATGACCCTACACTACGCAAACACTACAACACTACCCAAAACCCTAAAACACTACCCCCCAGCATGACCCTACACTACGCAAACACTACAACACTACCCAAAACCCTAAAACACTACCCCCAGCATGACCCTACACTACGCAAACACTACAACACTACCCAAAACCCTAAAACACTACCCCCAGCATGACCCTACACTACGCAAACACTACACCACTACCCAAAACCCTAAAACACTACACCCCAGCATGACCCTACACTACGCAAACACTACAACACTACCCAACACCCTAAAACACTACACCCCAGCATGACCCTACACTACGCAAACACTACAACACTACTCAAAACCCTAAAACACTACCCCCAGCATGACCCTACACTACGCAAACACTACAACACTACCCAAAACCCTAAAACACTACCCCCAGCATGACCCTACACTACGCAAACACTATAACACTACCCTAAACCCTAAAACACTAGCCCCAGCATGACCCTACACTACGCAAACACTACAACACAACCCTAAACCCTAAAACACTACCCCCAGCATGACCCTACACTACGCAAACACTACAACACTACCCTAAACCCTAAAACACTACCCCCAGCATGACCCTACACTACGCAAACACTACAACACAACCCTAAACCCTAAAACACTACCCCCAGCATGACCCTACACTAAACAACCACCACAACTCTACACTACACTAACACAACACTACACTACACAACACTACACTACACTACACTACACAATCACTAACCCACGAAAAAATTAACACAAACCCACTTACCTCTCTCGTCATCGTGGTTTTCACAACGCAAATGCATTTACCATACATGCCTTTAAAACGTAATTCTTTGTAAAGGCATGCGCGATAAATGCACATGCGTTTTGAAAAAATGCGGGATAATGGTATGCGAGGTCAATGACCTTGCGGGATAATGGTATGCGGACTGAAAGTCTGCGGGATAAAAAATGCGGGAAAATGGCTGCAAACCATGATTAGCAGCAGACTTCCCTGGTGAGCACTAGCTTTACTACAGTGATCTAATGAGCAACTAGAGTGCTAACATTCAGAATTTATGGCAAATGTGTGACACATCTGAATGCCTTCTTGATAGAACCAAAGTAAACAAGCATTGAAAATGCAATAGATCTCGCCCTCGTTTAAGTTAAAGCCATTCTGTTTGTAATGAGGTGGCTTTTTAGCTTTGCTTTTATTAGTGTTTTTAAAACTTTCATGTAAATAACATGCATATGTATGCATATATGTATATGTATGCATGCATTTATATTTATATAGATATGCAGATTATATATGTTTATATATGTATATTACCTACTGACGATAGCCAGTGGGTATATATAGTTAGGATTTTTTCTCTATGGGATTTCTGAAAATTCTATGTCTAATAACTTTGGCGTTTGTGGACGGAATTGGCTGAAAGTTTCAGGAAAATTGCACATTTTGTTTCTGAGCAGCCCCTGAAAATTTGGGGGGGTTTCGTCAAGGGGGGGGCGAGAAAAAAGGGGGTCCCAAAACGCGTTTTTCCCATTCATTTTTCCATAGGGCGGTTGGACTCACTTTTAGCTCGAACGGCTGAATAGATTTACATGAAACTTGTCAAAATTGTAGATATGGTTTGCCCGACGTGCCTTTGCTATGTCTCAATATATGTGCTCCAGTGGATTTTGAGAAATTAACGTTTAAAAAAATATATATCTGTGACAGGGCTCCGGTTAGCGCCCCGGTTCGCGTACCTGACGCGTAACGGAACTTCGCGAAGCGAAGCTGATTGGCTCTCCGGTGTCTGTCAACATTCTAAACAGTCCGGAGCGGCCGCCATCTTGTCTCTCGGTACGATCGAGAGACAAGATGTGGTGAAAAACGAAGGGGGAAATGAAGGAAAGGGGGCAAGGTAGACCACTCCTGACCCCCTAGGATTGATGAGGGGGATATTGAAGTCCCCCGCGATTTTTCGCGGTAGAGGCGCTTCCCGGTACGCGAACCGGGCAGCTAACCGGCAGCGTAGCGGGAGTCCGCCATCTTGTGTTTTTGGAGCGTCTGGTTCGCGTACCGGGTAGCGTCCCGGTAAGCGTAACAAGGGGAAAACCAAGAGAAACAGTAAAAAAAAAAATTAAGGGAATAGATTTCCAGCAAACTTGGCAAAATTGTAGGGACTGTTTGTTTGATGTGCCTTTGCAAGGCCTCAAGATATGTGCACGTGTGGATTTTGTCTAATTAAGGTTAAAAAAAATACGTTACGGGTTTTGTTTGCGCTGCAGAGCCGATACGTCACGGTTATGCGACGCGTCATGAGGCGTCTCACGTGGCTACGTGATACGTCACGTAATAAAGAATATATTTTACAGCTATAGATATTAGCTTTTAAAAAACCAATGAAATTCACTGAAAAAACCATAGGTTATAGACCATATATAGTTAGGAATTTGCATTTACAAAACCTTGAAAATTCACTGAAAAAACCATAGGTTAGAGACCATATATAGTTAGCTGGACATTTTATTGACATAAAACCAATGAAATTCCATATATAGTTAGTTGCACTAACTATATATCGCGCACCCGCAATCCACTGCTGATGATGTCACATATTACATCATTCATGACATGGTCAGTGACATCACTGATGACATCACTGATGACATCTCAAATGACATCTCAAATGACATCACTGATGACATCATGACACACCAATACCAGTTACTACATATGCACTCACTGATTCCTACGTCTACACACACATTCACTCATTCACCCATACAATCACTCATACATACAGTCACTCATTATTACAACACTATCATATGCACTCATACACCTATGCAGACACTCACACACTGCCACTCATCCATGGAGTTACTCACACACCTAGTCAGTCCTGTAAAGAATCAATCACACTTCCATTTCCTCATCTATACAGTTAAACACAGAACACCATACTTCAGTGACATCACTGATGACATCACTGATGACATCACTGATGACATCTCAAATGACATCACTGATGACATCATGACACACCAATACCAGTTACTACATACGCACTCACTGATTCCTACGTCTACACACACATTCACTCATTCACACATACAATCACTCATACATACAGTCACTCATTATTACAACACTATCATATGCACTCATACACCTAGTCAGTCCTGTGAAGAATCAATCACACTTCGATTTCCTCATCTATACAGTTAAACACAGAACACCATACTTTTCACACATATACTAACACATACGTACTCTCTTATACAATCACTGATACAAGTACACATTGATATGCACAGAGTCACACACCTCCCAGCCAGCCACACACACACTCAGTCTTCCATACATCCACTCATTCTTCAATATGTAAAACATATTTAAACTTTACAAAAACACACAGACACTAGATGATGTCATCAGTGATGTCATTTGAGATGTCATCAGTGATGTCATCAGTGATGTCACTGACCATGTCATGAATGATGTAATATGTGACATCATCAGCAGTGGATTGCGGGTGCGCGATATATAGTTAGTGCAACTAACTATATATGGAATTTCATTGGTTTTATGTCAATAAAATGTCCAGCTAACTATATATGGTCTCTAACCTATGGTTTTTTCAGTGAATATATATATATATATATATATATATATATATATATATATATATATATATATATATATATATATATATCCAAACAAGTGCAACCTCCCAGGCTCCAACCGTAGCGACCCAGGAAATCACGCGGATCCAACACAGCTTTGTTGTAGGCACAAGTTTATTTACGAGCTGAACCAAACAATCTGACGCGTTTCGGGCATCCGCCCTTGCTCACAGACAGTCAGTGTTGGGAATGGCCACATTTAAATATCCTATGCCCCACAGTGAAAGTGCATATTTTTTTCTCATTTTTTTGTTCAGTACCACGTGATGACTGACATAGAGGACAAACTATCAATACTGCATTTTATAGTCTGTTTTCCAAACGATTGCAAATTGGTAAACCAAAGTTAAGGTAAAATGCAAGGATAAAATCCAAACATATTGTGACATTGAAGAGATACATACATATATAAATATATACATATATACAATTCATAGAAATAATGGAAGGGAAATTAAAGCCTAAAATGCCTACATTCCATTATATCAAATACTAGCAGTTGATGCCCTAGCATGTATCAAAGTGCAAAACTACGCAATAAAGTGCTTGATGCATGGTTTAAAATAAATATCCATGTAGAGGCAATGAAGTATCAAATGTATGTGCAAAAATACGCATGTGCAAAATACGCAATATTGTAAACATCACTTATTGCATCTCGTCATAATATGTGCAAAGTAACGCTATATGTAAACATATGACTCATAGCAGCATAGTAATAGGGCAAGAACTACATAATATAAAAAGTCACAAATTGTGACGATTGCAAAATGCGGAATATATTTTAGGTAAACATAAATGCCTATTGTCGATGTCCTCGAAAAAACAGTGCTAACCCAAAAGAAATAGTAATGCAAAATAATACAATTGTATAATAATAAATCACCATGAATCACAATAAGAAAAAAAGATTTAAGTGCAGGACCCAACTAAGGAGATTTGAAATACATAGTGTGTGAGGGTGGGCGGCAGACCGCCGCGACTCCAAAGTAAAACAGTTATAAAGACAGGCGAGTACAAGACTAAATTACAGAAACACATGTAAGTCATCTGTATTATTCAGTCCATTAGGGGATCTGCTATCCAACTCAAGAATATATTGGGATTCCAACCTCCTTAGCATCTTCTCCCTATCTCCGCCCCTTCTTGGTTTTTCTATTGCAGAGATAACATAGTAGAACAGGCACTCCAAATTGTTGTTATGAACAGCCTTGAAGTGCCTGGCCACCGGGTAGGCTGGATCATTATTTACGATCGCTCGTAAGTGCTGGAGGATTCTCACATGCACTGGCTGTCGTGTACTGCCGACATATCTCAACGAGCATGTACAAGTGAGAACATAGATAGCAAATTCCGTTTTGCAATTGTATTGACCCATGATCTGAATTGGGTCAGGACTAAAAGGCGTGTAATACTGCCGTGTACTCTTACCAAATTTGCAGGCCCTGCAAGAGGTGCAGCGTTTAAAGCCTGATCTGGATTTCATCCATTCCTGTTTTTTCCTGAGTTCTGGAAAATCATGGCAAATATGGGACTTCAGTGAAGGGCCCTTCCTGAAAGTCACCACAGGGACATCCGCAAGTTGAGGTTTGAGAACAGGATCAGTTTTAAGGACTGGCCATCTCTTGGTTACAATAGATCTTATCTGTCTGGCCTGCCTGCTGTATGAGGTTATGAACCTGGGTGCCGTGGCATTCCCATCGAACGTTTCCGAACGTCTACCAGTGTTAGTTGTCTCTAATAAAGAGACACGGGATCTACATTTGGTCTTATCCACTGCTACTTTCAACACTGATTCATGATAACCTCTATCTCGAAACCTATTCAGTGCTTCATCAGTACAGATTTTAAGATCAGAATCTGTACTGCAGATTCTCTTAATTCTTAAGAGCTCACCCAAAGGAATGTTGTCGACTACATGTCGGGGATGTGCACTGCTGGCATGAAGAATGCTGTTGCCAGCAGTGCTTTTCCGATGTAGTTTGGTAGCTAGCTGGCCATTATTTATAAAGACTTTAACATCTAAAAAGTCTGCCAGTCAGGCTAAATTGATGGAAGCAGGAATGCAATAAGATATGGGGTAGTTTTTAATTTGTTTAATTATTTCAAGACTAAACGTTCCTAATTACTTTATAAATATTCTTGCTTTCTGAAATGTGTTTTAAAATGCACCATTTACTACTTTTTGTTCAAAGTTTTCTTTGGGCGAGAGCCCCTCCAGCTCACGTTTTTTTCAATGAGATCGCTCGCTTCACTCGAGACACAACACACATTCACAACTTTTACGCCTCACCATTTTCAAATGTCACCAGCTACCTCTGGTTTTAGGGGTCATGGGGTTTAGGTCGGTAAGAGTATTTAATAAAAAGAGCATTTGGGGCATTGACATCCATAAAAATTAAATATTCAGTTTTCAAAAATGGGCGTTTTGAGGGGTCTCCCCCAAAAACGTTTTAAAAACAATAAAATAAAATGTGTGTGTATATATATATATATGTATATATATATATATATATATATATATATCACTTACCTTATTTATACTTACCTGTGTGGTAAAGGCAGTTGCATGGTAAATGTATGCAATGTAAAAAAATGTGTAGTAAAAGCACGCGTGGTAAAAGCATGCGTTGTAATGTTGTACAACCATTATCAATGTATAATGTTTATGTGTGTTGTAAAGCCCTCTGACACACTGAATTGGGATGATTATCGCTAAAAAGAAAATAAAACAAAATAGTGGTATTTAAATTGTTATTTATGTAAATACTGGGACAGACCAACAAATTTGACATACTTACAATGCATGGATATCTCTTATGGACAGGAACTGAACAAAGTCAAAGACATGCTGCCTCTTTTAAGTACCTGTGAAGTGATAAACTGTGTGCCTTTGTTTCCCAGCCATTGCAGTTAGGTGTGTGGCTCCAGATAGCTCTCAGTCAGGATTCTCAATCGAAAGGCTGATGGCCCCTTAATTTCGGCCTTTGTATTGGCCCAGATAGAATTTAGAATAAGAAAGCTCCCTCCCAACCTAGGCAACATGCAGGTGCTGCTGTAAGTGTCCCGGTGTCTGAAACCTTTGAAATAGCAGATGGACAACATCTATCTGTGTGTACCTCCAACTTGTGCCCTGGGTGCACCCTTTAGGCTCACGCTCATATCAAGCAGTATTTAAAGTGCAGCAGCAGGGCCAGACTAAACTATAGGGCAATCGGGCAGTGTCCGATGGGCTGGTCACCCTGCAAAGTACATGAAGGGGCCCCCCTCCAGATGGAGTCAGAAGCTCTTAGGCCAGGGTACTGTGCTGAGGGGACCCCAAGGAGCTCAGGGGCCTTGGGGGCCTTTGTTACGCCACTGTTTCTACTGCTACTATCCCTGATAATATCACAAGCATTGCATGCAGCAAACTCAAATGCATGTTGTCTCCCCTACCTTGCGGAATACCCATACAGTGTGTCTTTACAACGTAAAAAGCACAATGTTTGTGTGTGTATGGGTGGGCATAACCTATTAATGGATGTAAACCCTCACTCACCCTAGGGTGACATGTATCATCATTGGGTTCCTCCAAGCACACTGGGACCGCAAGGTACCCAGTGTGGGCATCAGCTTTTCCTTCGGGAAGGAGCAGGAGTGTTTTTACCTAGCATGTGAGTGTATCTACACCTCTATGGTGTAAATTCTACAGCTTTCCCACCACGTACTTCAATGTCTTGTTCTTTCTTCTGTGTTTTGACTCTCATTTATCAGCCCTGCCCTCCATGCCGATTTGCTTCAACTTCATTAGAGTTGATGCCTGCAGTCATGCTCCAGTTTTAGTCCTCATGCAATATGCAATTTCATCATACTGCATGGAAGCAAACATCACAAATCCAGCTTTAAAATGTCCCTGGGGCATTATTTTGCCCCTCTGCCGCAGTTCCGTTTTGTTTCCTTGTAAATGCTGTGTCGGTCAAGTTTTCAACACAGAGAGTACCTTCTCTTGGAGAGTACATCTTTATGTTCTTTTTTAAAAGGCGTTGTGTTTTGTCTTGCTCTATATCCTGTTGCTTGCTTTATGTTAACTTTCAAGATCATTCTCTGTCTTTTCTTTCTTATTTTGTCAAAAGGGATCAGCAAATTTGAGGAAAATACCCATGGATTTCAGACATCGTCCTTCCAGTTCCTCTTCCCTCCCTTACTCCCACGACCCTCCTGTTTCACCCTGTGACTCCCAGCACTATCCATCCCAGATGCCACACCCATCCCACGATGTCCCGAAGCCCAGCATGGTGGGCGACGCACGCAGACTGCCAGGTAAATATTTGACTCCTGCATGCTTACGCATGTTGCATCTGTGTTTCTTTCCTGTACGGTATTTGTGCATGTTCATGCATTTGCCAAATTACCGTAGAAACCACTAACTGCACAATTTGCATAACTTTTCTGTTGAAGGGTGTAATGTTTTTTTGTCTGCACCCGTAGGCATTCAGAAAAAATCAGCTACTCTAAATCACTGGCACAGTACTCAATTACTACTATCCTAGTGGCAGATGCAGTAATTGCCTCACCTGTCAAAGTCTGATATACAAAAGTTCAGAATTTAATATGTGCAATAATTATAGCCTATCAAATGCAGTGGCAGCTCACAAAGGTAAGAGTGGTGAATGCATGGGGGGTGGGGATGGTGGAATTCAACAGACGATGGGTTAAGTAATACTAAATACATAAATAAATAAAACCACTTACTTTGCACTCGCCACATCGCCGACTGTCATCTATCAAACTCCACCACACCTCACCATGCCCCACCCCACCGTTCTTACCTGTGCGAGCTGCTGCTGATCAAACTTTTAGCCCTAAAAAACAGGACTTACTATGGGAATTTTTGCACCATCCACTCTAAATCATTATATTTCGGTATTTACCAGTCATTTTCCCACAGTAAATATCAGCAGCTTTAACCTACCTTAATGAATTGGGGGAAGGAAGGGAGGTGGACCATATTGTAAGCAATAATTGCTGGTTGCAGTCAATTTCACACCTCTTGTAACCCTCAGCGCTGCATAGCATTTGACTGTCATAGCGCTCTATTTGTTGAAATCGTATTTGTTTAACTTGTGCCTGGATTTGCATTAGTAGCGCGATTTGCCCCGGCGCCCTGCTCTGCTCCCCCCTCCATTTTGTCTCCGGTGTTTGTTGTTGTTGTTTTCCTACTCCCTGAGCCCGCCCCGCCTCCCAGCTGAGACGCCCTCCCACTACCTATTTCAGCGCCCCCCAGACCACGAAGCGCTGTGACTCCTCGTCGCTCCTGCCCGAGTGGTCGCTCCCTGGTCTGCCTGTCTGCTACAACGCGGTATTGGTGATCAGCGCTGCATAGCATTTGACTGTCATAGCGCTCTATTTGTTGAAATCGTATTTGTTTAACTTGTGCCTGGATTTGCATTAGTAGCGCGATTTGCCCCGGCGCCCTGCTCTGCTCCCCCCTCCATTTTGTCTCCGGTGTTTGTTGTTGTTGTTTTCCTACTCCCTGAGCCCGCCCCGCCTCCCAGCTGAGACGCCCTCGCCCCTCCCCCCCCTACACCCACTTATGGCCAATGCCTCCACGCGCAGCGTCCACGCGCTACGGACACGCCGAAGGTGCGCCAAAGGTAAGCCCGTCTACGCCCGTCCGCGCCTGAACCGCGCCCAGCGCCAGACCCCCTGCCCCTCGCGCCGCCCATCCCCCCCGCATTACCTACGATGCCGCATCCCTCCTAGCCCTTAACCCCGGCCGCGCTCCCAACTGCGTCCAAGCCGCTCCTGGACACACCCATGGACCCTTCTCCTGCTACTCCTGCAAATTCTGCGGCACCGACAACATCTCCGCCGCGACCACACCACAGATTCCCCACCCCAACCACCTACAATGCATCCTTCTCAACACCCGATCGGTCCACAGGCACGCCATTGACCTATGGAACCTACTAGACACCATCTCTCCAGACGTCGCCTTCCTTACGGAAACATGGATGAACGCTTCCTCCGCACCAGACATCACCATTGCCATCCCTGAAGACTATAAGATCACTCGAAAAGACCGTACCAGCCACACAGGAGGAGGAATCGCTATCGTCCATAAGAAATCAATCCGCATATCAACCAGCTCGGACGCCAACCTCGCCAACTCCGAACACCTTCACTTCCAGATCCACATCGACCCCAAAACCACACTCCGAGGCACTCTCCTCTACAGGCCACCAGGACCTCGCGCAAAATTCAGTGAAGACATCACGGACTTCATCACCCCACACGCGCTCCCCTCCAAAGACTACATCCTTCTGGGAGACCTCAACTTTCACCTTGAAAAGAACAACGACCGCAACACCGCCACCCTTTTGGACAACCTCGCCAACCTCGGACTTAAACAACTTGTCACCACCTCCACCCACATCGCAGGTCACACACTCGACCCCATCTTCACATCCAGCAACCATGTCTCCTTCAGCCACACCATAAACCTCCTCTGGACTGACCACAACTGCGTTCACTTCACCTACAACAAACCAAAACCCAGCATCCACCTCCAACCTACCCTGCAAAGAAACTGGAACAAAATCACCACGGACCAAATCTCCGCTTCGCTCCTTCATAACAACCCTGCCCTCTCCTCCAACGCTAACGAAGCCGCCGCCAACCTCACCATTTGGCTATCCAAAACCGCTGACACCCTAGCGCCACTGAAAAAACGTCAAAACAAACCTGGCAGCAAGAAGGCCTCATGGTTCAACGATGATCTCAAGAAGTCCAAGAAACTCTGCCGCTCCCTTGAAAAGACCTGGAAAAAAGACCCAACCACCAGCACCAAGGACGCCTTCAAAAACGCCACCCGCATTCACCACCAACTAATCCGAAAAGCCAAGAAAACAGCACTCAAGGATCGACTTGACAACAACGCTCACAACAGCAAGGAACTTTTCAACATCGTCAAGGAATTTTCCAATCCCTCGGCCAACTCCAAAGACATCACCCCCTCTCAAACCCTCTGCGACTCCCTAGCCTCATTTTTCCACAACAAGATTGCAGACATCCACAACAGCTTTGACAACCAACCCGGAGCCCAACCCACCCTACCAGTTGCTGATCATCCTCCCCCCGCGAACACCCTTAACGACTGGAACCCAATCTCCACTGAGGACACCATCCGCTTGATGAACTCCATCCACTCAGGATCTCCCACAGACCCATGTCCTCACCACATCTTCAACAAAGCAGACTCCGTCATAGCACCGCACCTCCGAGACGTCATCAACTGCTCCTTCAACTCCGCCACCTTCCCGGAAGACTGGAAACACGCTGAACTCACCGCCCTTCTGAAAAAACCCACAGCGGACCCCACCGAACTCAAAAATTACCGCCCCATCTCGCTTCTTCCATTCCCGGCCAAAGTCATCGAGAAAGCTGTCAACAACCAGCTCGCCGCCTTCCTCGAAGCCAACAAATCCCTCGACCCCTCACAATCCGGATTCCGAGCAAAACACAGCACTGAGACCGCCCTCATCGCAGCTACAGACGACATTCGAACTCTACTGGACAATGGAGACACTGTCGCCCTCATCCTCCTTGACCTCTCTGCAGCATTCGACACAGTCTGCCACAAAACACTTTTACAACGCCTCAATAACATCGGAATCCAAGGAAAAGCACTTGAATGGATCACCTCGTTCCTCACCGGAAGAACCCAGAGAGTCCGTCTTCCACCGTTCACGTCAGAGGCCTCTGAAGTCATCTGCGGCGTACCACAAGGATCCTCAATCAGTCCCACCCTCTTCAACGTATACATGAGCCCCCTCGCGGCCATCGCACGCCAACACAACCTCAACATCATCTCCTACGCGGATGACACACAACTGATCCTTTCCCTCACCAATGACCCCAGCACCGCCAAAACTAACCTACACGAAGGAATGAGAGAAGTTGCCGAATGGATGAAACTAAGCCGTCTGAAACTGAACTCAGACAAAACAGAAGTCCTCATCCTAGGTACATCCCCATCTGCATGGGACGACTCCTGGTGGCCGGAAGCCCTCGGAAAAGCACCCATCCCGACAGACCACGCACGGAACCTAGGCGTCATCCTGGATTCTTCACTTTCAATGAACAGACAAGTCAGCGCCGTATCCTCTTCCTGCTTCAACATTCTTCGCATGCTCAAAAAAACATTTCGCTGGATCCCCTCCGACACAAGGAAAACAGTCACCCACGCTCTGGTCACGAGCCGACTGGACTACGGAAACACCCTCTACGCAGGTACTACCGCTAAACTCCAGAAGAAACTCCAACGAATCCAAAACGCCTCAGCCAGACTCATATTAGACATCCCACGCAACGAACACATCTCTGGTCACCTTAAAGACCTCCACTGGCTACCCGTCAATAAGAGGATCACTTTCAGACTCCTTACCCACGCACACAAATCACTCTACGACATCGGTCCAGAATGCCTCAACTCACGACTGTCCTTCTACACCCCCTCCCGCCAACTTCGTTCTTCCAGCCAAGCCCTCGCCATTGTACCTCGCATCAACAAGACCACCATGGGAGGCAGATCCTTTTCATACCTGGCTGCTAGAACATGGAACTCACTCCCCGCTGACCTTCGCCTTACCCAGAACCACCTAGCATTCAGAAAGCAACTTAAAACTTGGATATTTGACAAGTAATCCTCCCCCCTTCCTAAGCGCCTTGAAACCCTCTGGGTATGTAGTGCGCTATACAAATTCTCTGACTTGACTTGACTTGACTCCTTGGACCCCGATAAGACAGAAAATTACAGACCTATATTTCTGCTCCCAGGTGCTAGCAAGATTTTAGAGAAGCTGGTCAATAGCCAGCAGACCAATTTCCTGAAATCTTATGATTTGTTAAATCCAACTAAAATTTGATTTAGACCAGGCTATAGCATTGAGACAGCCCTCCTAGTAGCTACTGAACACCTTAGGAGAATACTGGATCAAGGCGGCTCAGCTGTGCTCATTCTCATGTATTTGAGCGCAGCCTTTGACACTGTTTCCCAAGCGATTCTGCTAAGTAGACTGAAGGCGCTAGGAATAAAGAACAAATTACCAAACTGGTTGACCTCCTTTTTGGAAAATAGAAGTTTCCAGGTCAGGAAGGGACCCTGGGTGTTGGCGGTCCATCAGCTTAAATGCGGAATTCCCCAGGGCTCGTCTTTCGTTTTAATATATATATATATATATATATATATATATATATATATATATTTTTTTTATTATTATTTTTTTTTTATATATATATATATATATATATATATATATATATATATATATATATATATATATATATATATATATATATATATATATATATATATATATGCGCCTCTTAGCTGACATCACCTGCTTAACAGGCTTTTCAATGGTCTCATACAAAGAAGACACCCAGATTGTCGTCTCCCTTACCTCTAAAATTAGACAAACTGAGGCCAGTTTAGAAGACTATATGGAGCAGGTACAAACATGGATATACAATAGCTGCCTTAAACTGAATGGTGACAAGACAGAGCTTATGTTGGTCAGAATCAATCCCTCTCTCTGGTATAATTTTTCCTGGCCCTCTTGTCTGGGCAATTGCCCTTCTCCAAAAGAGGAAGTTAAGAGCTTTGGAGTATTCCTTTATAAGGTCCTCACCATGGCAACACAGGCCAGGAAACTGGCGGAAACATGCTTTGGTCTCTTAAGAGCCCTCATGAAGACAATTAAATGACTTCCTATTAATATTCGCAGAATAGTAATACAAAGACTCATTTTGTCGCTCCTAGATTACGGCAATTCACTTTATGTTGGGAGCCCTATGTATGTCATCAGAAAGCTGCAGGTCATGGGGAATGCCGCTGCGAGAACCTTGCTGACTATCTCCAAATCACATTCAGCATGAACGGCGTTGGCTAGGCTTTATTGAATGCCAGTGAGAAAGAGAATCGAGTTCAAGACTCTCTGTAATGTTCACAAAATAAAGCGTGCTCAGAGACCACATATTCTGAAGCAATTCATTGTTCCTTACCTTATAGCACATGACCGATGGTCAAATAACCAATTTCCTCTGGCAATGCAAGAATAAAAAGGGCCAGAAGTGGAGGGCATTCTTTTGCTTATCTGGCACCCAGGCTTTGGAACTCCCTCCCGCTCCACCTAAGATCCAATAATAATTTGCTTCGATTCATTAAGCAACTGTTCTCTTGAATTAGTATGTCATCCCTTAGGACTCCTGCCAGCACTGGGAAGCCTGCGTTTGGGTAGCAATTCACTTTACAAGATCCAGAAAATAAATAAATTGTACTTGCAACACCTGCCAAACAGGTGCTCTTGCAGACGCCATAACACTCAGAGGCCTTAATTTGTAGACAATGTGTTGAAAGCTTTGCTTAACCTAGTTACTGTAATTTAGTATTTTAATCTTTATTTTTGGAGAGAATATTGCCCAGGCTATTGTAAACATTAGATTTTAAAATGTTTAAACAACATACATTTGCTTCAAAACTTTCGTCAACATGTGTTTTTAATCTCTACTTCTGATAGAGATTTCAAGCCACGGATTTCTAAACTGTTGAATATTCATCAGATGTTAGACTGGATCCAAAAACATTTTAGCAGCACCCCCCTGCATGCTGGTCAGGTGGCGCTGTGCGGCTCCGCATTAATGCCGTTTAGCTCCAAAAATGAGATGTGGAGACTACATAGGTTCCACTTCTGTTCTCTGTCATCAGTACCTTTCTTTCTGCACTACCAGGCACAGAACCGGAGGTACCTCTCATCTCTTTGAGACTCTTATTATTTCTTAAAATTGAAAAACTGTGTGCAAAGGAATTATCACCTATCAAAGCAACAGGTTTTTAAACCTTGTAGGAGCTATAGCAAACACATTTCTGTGACAGATCCTCATCTGGTTTGCTTGGGGTTGAGTCACAACACTGAGGGCCAGATGTAGGAGCCCTAATACCGGTCGGTAACGGCCGAATTTGGCCGTTACCGACTGGTATTTGGGTTTTCAGATGTAGGGGCCATTATTTTACAGAATCAGTCAATTTACCGATTCGGTAAATTTACCGATTCTGTAAAATACTGAATCGGTAATTTTACCGATTCTGTAAATCCAAATGTAGGTGACACTCCTGAGAGTGCCACAGGCCCTTAAGAGTCTGTATTTTACCACACAATCCTATTGTGTGGTAAAATACCGAAGGTGTGCATGCACATCTGTGCATGCACACTGTGCAATGTGACACACAGACATGCCCTTAGGGCATGTCTGTGTGCCACATGTCACACATGCCTTTACTTGGGGTGCTAGAGGGTGTCAAAGTGACACCCCCTGCACCCTTGCAACATTCGGTATTTAGCGATTCGGTAAATACCGAATCGGTATTTCCCATTGATTCCTATGGGCTTCACAGCCCATAGGAATCAATGGGAAATAACGATTCGGTATTTACCGAATCGGTAAATACCGAATGTTACCGATTCGGTAATTCCAATTTAAAAATTACCTACATCTCCCGCCTTCATATTTACCAATTCATAAATACCGAATCGGTAAAATTCGGTATTTATGAGTCGGTAAATTGAAGTTGATAGAGCGCGCAGGTCACCCGACCAACAATTTTTTCAACAATGCATATCGGGCCCATATATTTCAATGTAAAAAAAAATCAAAAACTGATGGAGCAGTAATTTCTTCTGGTAGTTTCTCAATGTAAAACCTTCATGCTACCTCTAATTTACCGCTCAAAAGGTGTTGGGCCCTTCACACCATGTATTACCTTCAGGAGATTTTAAATAATCATGGACAGTAAAAACTGCAATTTATTATTCAAGCCAATAAAGAGAGTTGTTGAGTATTTTAAAGGGTTTTATTTTCTAGTCAAAAGTTAATTTTTCTCTGACCCTTTATTCATTAGTAAAATATCAATCAGGTTACATAATTTGGAAAACAGGAAAAATAGCAATAATAAAGAACACATTACAGTCTGCATATAAGCATAACATGTAGGAAAGAAAATGTGGCGCAAAATATCAGTCAAAATTCTTAAAGAGTTTCTAAGAAAAATAGTCTTGCAATGCTAATCAATAATTAAATAGTTAGCAAAAATATCCCATGAAGAGAAATAAATGCATAAGTCAAATAAATCTTTTCAGACCTAATTAATTAGTCAAAGCATAAACTTAAAGTTTAGCATCTAAATCTAAAGAGCCTTTCTATCTGTTGCTGCTCTGTGCATCTCTGTGTCTAAAGAGCAAAAAGGAGGGAGACAGCCCGCCCTTCACCAGACCTCAAAGGAATGTGGCCTGCAGTGCCAAAATATGACGTGGAAGCAAGAAACCTCCCCCTGACCCTCCTCGGACGGCCAAGGCTGCACCCGTGACGATCTCGTACCTAACCCATAGAATGTCTGTTCTAATCTGTTCCTTCTCTCAAGAGCTCACACACCCCCCTAATGAGCCGAGAAGCCAGCTGAGCTGAGAAAGCCAGCCCCCATCCAGAGAGGACATTATTTTATACTCTAATTATTGGCAGACTACACAAAGATGTAGCATCTTTCAGGAAAACCTGTACGTGATTGGTCAGTCATGATGGCATGAGTTCTCAATACCCTGACTCATTCTAAAATCCTGACTTTACCAGTTTTAACAAAAGAAGCATACATGAATAACTACATTTATAAACATTTGCAACATTTACTAGGAAAAATGTTTCATTCTAATTCTCTTCCTTCCCTTCTCAGCGCAATCAGATGGATACTTTTAACTAATTGGTACATTGGCACAGTCACAAGAATCTACAGTTCAAGATGTCCTTCACTTCTTGTCATGAGGAAAGCTGCCACAGTCTGCGCATGCTCCCTTCTCATTAAATTGAAAGCCATAGCCTTGATGGATTCACAGGCAGCCATGTTTTGTGTAGGCCCCAAAATAAAACAAACACAAAGATAATATTAATTTCATGTAAATCAGCCCATTATGTTTCCCTCCCTCATACTAATACCCCTTATAAATGTTTACCTAGCCAAGCTATTAGTGAAAAGCAGCTTTTCTATTATTTATGACAACATGCAAAATAAATGTGAAATGTGCAACATAGCATTTTCATGCTTTAGTGTAAAATTTAAAAGCACACACACAGTTAATACAGCGCACACAGCAACATGCATTAGTGTTTTAGATAGCTTTTCATGCAAAAAGCATTTAGCCCCCTGTGTAGTGTTTGTGCATTATTAATTCACACACATTATAAAAAGAGGTGTTATTAACTGAAAATATTTATCAAAATATGCAACAAGTCAAAGTCTATTAAGACAGGAATAGTAAATTTAGATTACAAGGGATGAGCTGGGAAGAGAGAAACACATTCTATTAATCTTCAGAGCTAAAAAGGCTACTTTTCTCTACATTGCAAAAAACACATGTTAATTCAGCACAAGCATTTCAGACTGACTTAGGCCTCACTTTCATGTTTTTCATGTGCCATGTTTTTAACTTGCACCAAAATGTGCGTGGCAATTAAAATGCAATCTGTTTGAAGCACAAAAAATAAAACAATGCCTGACTGCAGATGGAATCTGCTCCATCAATCCACCCTTCTGATGATTCAAATCATAATCAAATGATTAATAATTCATCACACATATTTCATTTCACAAGTGACAATATCTTTTTTTTTTTTTTTTTTTTGCAATAACTGGGCATATAACAATGTTACTTCTATTTCTAAGCCATGGTCTGTAATCGGATCATATATAGCCAAGCTCAAATGTTTTAGTGCAGAGATCTGTAAGTACCTTCTTGGAACAGTTAGTCTTCTTTAAAATAAGTAACTAAAATATTAAAAGGAGAATTCAACAGGACAGTTTTGAGCATTTCTTTGCTCTTTGTCATCAGCTTGCCATCAGAATGGCTCATACATTGTGGCATTCTGTACTTTTTCCATGCAAATTAGACTACTTAGGTGCTGAGAAACTCTGACAGAGCACCATCAATCCTTTTGCACTTTTTCAACCAAGGCCTTTCACTCTTATTTTCACTTTGATCAGATTCAGATGTTTCACCACAGCATCTCTCAGATCAAAGCCGTTGCACCATCCATTATGCAGATCTTGTGAAGCAGCTGCAATCTGGTGAGAAACTGCACACTGTACATCAACCAGACCTGCACAGCAATGGCTGGTGTTCTCATCAGTGTTTTCCCCAAGTGCATTTGCATATGTATTTTCAAGCCACTTTAGTGTTGCTGAAACACAGTCTTTTGCAAAAGGTAACTCTGTGCTGCCATTGTGATGCTTTATTATGCTTTATATTTTATATATTATTTTTATTATATATTATTATATATATATATAATAAATATATATTATATTTACCTACATCTGGCCCTGAGTCATTTAGCATTTGCACATCGATGACTCCAAGGTCTATTGGAGACCACAAGGTGAAACTCTATATCACAGAGCACTAAAGTCTCTGCCGCTGGACTGTTCCAAATCAAGCATTTGATCCTGCTCATGTTCCAGATCCAGACGTCACATGAGTTGTTTCAGGGGTTTGTCTTTCAATCGATCAAGGTCAAAGAAAACCTAAAAATCTAAGCAGGACTGGCAACATTTCCCACCACTCACTCTCTTGAATCAGTGCAGGGGTGGTGCCAAGCTACTACGTGATCTTGCTCCTAAAGTCAGTAGACATCAAAGCCTATCCTGCAACTTGTTTTAGCACAACCTGAGTTTCCAGAATCATACACCATGCCAAAATAGATAGAAGAGTTCAGCAAGGGCCTTCCGATCTTTGCAGACCTTATCGTACACACTTTCGAGCCCCATAGAGCAGAAAAGTCCTCCATCCAGAGTACCCCTGGTGGGTTAGCCCTTAGTGTCAGTTGAACCCTCCTAGCCCATCACAGGGCTACCTTTGACTCCAGTTCTGTCTCAACCTTTGCTGCTGAGGTCCAAGCCACTTCCCGAAACTTCAACGCCAATGTGGACTCCATAGACGCTGGAAGACAAGGCACCTATTGCACTCTCAGACTCTGAGTTGTGGTCAGGTTCACCTCGACCAATGCCATGCCAGGCTGCTGTGGAGGCACTGCTTCCTCCACCTGAGCCTTCACAAGGGATAATACATAGTCTGCATTCCCTGTTTTGTACAGATTTGGACGATTACAACATGGGTGAGGAGATTGGGCAGCCATACCATGAAGATAATTGGGACAAAGAGTTACGAGCAGCTAGTGGCCTTGATATCTCCTCTGACTCGGGGCTCCCCTCACCCCCTGGTCCTGCAACTGAGGAGTGTTCTTCTTATGCAATGGTAATGCCTAGGGCTGCCAAAGTCCTTGAACTATGTTACTCATGACTGAATCAATATTTGTTGAGTGATTGTAAGAGTGTATAAGTAGTCCCTCTATGTTTGAATAAGGGTATGACTTGTGTATCAGTGGGTTAATGATGGTATAAATACTGCCTGGCTGAATGAATGATGAGATCATCAGTACTGTGTGTGTGGATGGATGACTACATAGGTGGTGTGTGAGTGATTGGATTAGCGTATGGATACTACCAGAGTGATTGGATGAGTACATAAGTAGTGCCAGGGTGATGGCATAGGTGCATGGCTAGTGTGAGGGTGATTGGAAGAGTGCATGGGTAGTACCTGGGTGAATAGATACGTGCATGGGTAGTGCCTACGTGATTGGATGAGTGCATGGGTACTGCCTAGGTAACTCTGGTGACTGAGTGTATAGGTATTGCCTATGTGATTGTATGAGTGCAAATGTAGTACGACAGTGATTGTATGAGTGCATGGATAGTGTGTGGGTGATTGCATGAGGGCATGAGTAGAGCCCGTGTGAATGGATGAGTGTAAAAGTAGTGTTTGGGTGATTGGATGAGTGAATGGGTAGTACCTGAGTGAATAGATAACTGCATGGGTAGTGTGTGTGTGGTTTGATGAGTGTATAAGTACTAACAGCAAAACAGAACATAACCTTCTCCAGTTAGATCAAAACAAGAAAAAATGTTTGCAACATTAAGTAACCATAGATCAGACCAGTTTGATTTATAGTTTTTTTTCATCACTATAAATATTCGTATTGTGCATTAAAAAGATTTTTTATCAAAAATATATACAGGAATTTTGTGAGCTCCACATAAGTTCAGAAAATACGTGAACAAAACCAAGTCACAGAACATAACAACATAGCATAGTTCGAAGAACAGTCACGCCAATCGTACTCTACAAGTGACATAAAAAATGTCAAACAAAATATATATGGACATGCGCCGGGCCGCATTTCGGAAGTTAAAGACCTGTTGAAGAAAATAATGCAACCTTCATCAGGGTGCTGTCTGTACTACCTAATCAGTGGCAACTACCATCCATTTTGAACTTTTTCAAGCACTAATGAGGGCTTGCATCAGGTATCAAGTACTGGTCTGAAATATGAACATGTATAACATTAGTTCATACAAATACCTAGCCGGTAAAGGAAGACGTTAAGAAACAGACTAAAGAGCTCTAGAGTCCCAGACGTGCTCATAGGTGCATAGGACCTCTGACCCACAGACACCTTTGTGATGGGTACCTCTATGTATGCCATTCTGACAACCTTAATTAAGAGTATCGTGAGGGGTGAATAGGAAGTGGTTTATATTGATAAAACAGGCAGACCATCTTTAGATATGCATGCTATAAGTCATGCTGAGAAAAATATAAAGGTGTGAGGAGAAATAACTACTCATATATATTATTATAACCATCATCTCGTGTCCATGGAGGATATAGTGTTATGCATACAAAGTTCAGGATAAGGCCTGAACTTAAAGGTTTCACATCAAAGACAAGGAATTGTGGTGATATCTGCATAAAGAAAAAATATATAATATATATGCAAACGTGAGTTCATAGACTTAGCTGTATGATAACTCTAATAACAACATGGATTAATCATTATGATATCTTGCATTATCGTTGTTTAATGTCTAGAGATGTATGTCTCTTGTATGATTGGGTGTTATTTTTCTTCCAAATATGCTATGTTGTTACGTTCCCTTGTCTTCGTTTTGTTCATGTATGTTGTAAACTTATGTGGAGCTCACAAAATCCTTGTATATATTTTAGATAACAAATATTTTTAAATGCAAAATTCATCTTAATGATAAAATAAACTATAAATCGAACTTGTCTGACCTATGGTTCTTTAATACTCTAAACTTATTGTTCTTGTTTTGATCCAACTGGAGAAGTTTATGTTCGGTTTTGTTGTTAGTTTCCTTCCATGGATTATTCTCCATATTTTGTACCTCGGGGACCCTCTTCTGTTTATGAGTGTATAACTACTGGCTGGTTGATTGCATGGGTGCATGGGTACTGCCCCGGTCATTGGATGAGTTCATAGGTACTGCCTGGGTGAATAGATAAGTGCATGGGTAGTGCTCGGGTGATTGGATGAGTGCATGAGTAGTACCTGGGTGAATGGATGAGTACATGGGTAGTGCCTTTGTTACTGGTTGAGTACATGCATAGTATGTGGGTGATTACATGAGTGAATGAATAGTCCCGAGTGAATAGATGAGTGCATAAGTGTACTTGGCTGATTGGATGAGTGCATGGGTAGTACCTGAGTGAATAGATAACTGCATGGGTAGTGCTTGGGTGGTTGGATGAGTGTATAAGTACTGCTTGGTTGATTGCATGGGTGCATGGGTACCTCCTGGGTCATTAGATGAGTTCATAGGTCCTGCCTAGGTAATTAGATACGTGCATGGGTAGTGCTTGAGTGAATGAATGGTGCTTCTGTGATTGGATAAGTACATAAGTAGTGTTTGGGTGATTGTATGAGTGCATTGGTAGTGACTAGGACATTGGATGAGTACATGGGTAGTACCTGGTTGAATACATCTCTATATAAGTAGTGTTTGAGTGACTGGATGAGTGAATAGGCAGTGCCTGGGGGATTGCAAGGGTGGATGACTAGTACCTGGTACACTAGATCAGTGCAGGTACAGTCCACTGATGGAGAGAGGACTGCATGGGTCCTGCTTCAGTGATTGTATGAGTACTTGGATAGTATCTGAGTAAAAAGATGAGAACATAGAATGCAAACATTTTGACTCCCTACACTTAAACAGGTACGTACAAAAATATTGAAAACATTATTGATGTAATAAATATAGTTTTACAAACTATCGAATTATATATGTATATAAAATATAATATTAAATAGTAAATACATTAAATTACAAAATTAATAATAGAAGAGAAAGTATGTTTAATGTAATTTTTACAAAAATATAATACCTTAATTTAAAAAGTTACACACATACATAGTAATTCATATGTATTTACTTTAAAACAATTAATAAACTATTCATTTTATTTTATTTTATAATTTTAAAATTATATAAAAATGTACAAATATATATATATATATATATATATATATATATATATATATATATATATATATATATATATCATATATATATGTATATATTTATATACATTCCCAACTCCTTTCACCTTCCAGAAACTAACCAGCACTCCAAACGAATTTCCCTTCTTTTTTATTATTTTCTTGTGACGGCATCCACGTGTTTCGGTTGCTACACGCAGTCTTGTTCACGACACAGATTACCATTTTCCTTAACTGTAAATACACACAATCTATGGTAGCATAAATTGACATAGACAAAGAATAATTACCCTTGCAACCCAAGGCAGAACATTTAGGAACATATAGGCAACAATTTGGAACAGGTTTTGTTTTACATAGTGCTCTATCATTTTCTAATGCTACTGCATAATTTCATCAATACAATACAATTGAAACCAACAATTCAAATTATTTGATGAATATAAAAATAGCAGATATATTTACACACAATATGGAAAGTTCCTCTTTAATATAAAATGCATCAGTGCCTACTGCTCCTTAGCTGCCTTTTTACATAGAGACCTCCTCTATGTATCAAAACCAAAGGGGATGATGGATGGAGTGTTGAACATTGCAAGCACTCACCCCCAGTCAACTGATCTGGGTTTAATCCATCGTCATTCTTTAGCTCACTCCGCCACCCCAGTTCAGACATGGCCATATGCAAATCAGTCTGACCCGGTGCCTCATGGGAACAGTCCAGCCCGAACTGCCAAGCCATGTCTTCCCTGGACCGGAAACCAGTGAGTGCTACAGTAGGGAAAGTATTGTATAGCGGAAGGGTACAAATTACTATTCCCACTCCAGTGAGTGCAACACTAGGGAAGAATTGGATTGCAGAGGAGTAACAATTATTATTCTCATTTCAGTTCAAAATTAAAAACAAACAAAATTTTAACAACAAAAATATTTAAAAACACAAAATGAAATTAAAAAATATATAATCATGTTAACAAATAAAATGCAAATACATGTAATATTAAAAAACATATGATAATGTTCAATACATATGAGAAATACCTACACATATTATATTAAATACAACAAAAAATAATTTCCAAACAAATATTTTTAATTAGAAACAAAAACATGAATTATTACATAAATTAACTTTTTTTTGTTCCTACCATAGAACACCACCATCTCACAACACGCATCTAAATAAAAAATGTACTTCCTTAATTAACATAATTAATTACCAATTAAAGAAATATTATTAATTCAAAAACAAATTAAAATTCATAAAAATTATATAACTTCCCACACTCTACCCCTAGTCCTCACAACCCACAGCTACAATTAAACTGTCAAAACATTAATTACACAATCAAAACCTATTTTCAATAACAAAACAAATAGTATTTAACAAATAATTATAAAGTAAGGAAAATTAATTTATTCCCCATACTGTACCCCTATAAAAATAAAACTCAAACACAATAAATTATAAACAAATATCCCAATTAAATATAAATGAATTAATTAATATGAATGATCAAAAAAGTTTTAAGTAATTAAACATAAATTACTTCCTTCCCTTTACTCCCATAAACACCACAACTCACACCTAAAAATATCACACAATTACCATAATTAATTATCAATTGATTAGTTAATATAAATTGACTATAATTATTACATTTAAGTGCAGGTTGTGGGGTAAAGGGTGGAAAGTAATTACGTTTAATTACATAAATTACTTTCCACCCTTTATCCCCACAACCTGCACCTAGATGTAATTACATAATTTCCATAATTAATTTTCAATCAATCAATTAATATTAAGAACTAATTATTAATTATTTAAAAATATGTTACTTCTTACATTCACCCCATAGACCCCAACACCCACGCCTAAAACAAATAACAGAATTACCATATTTATCAATGAATTAGTTAATATTTATTAACAACTAATTATTGATTACCTAAACATAAATTACTTCCCACCCTTTACCCCTATAAACCCCACAACCCGCACCTAGAAAAAATTACATAATTACCATAATTAAGTATTAATCAATTAATTAATATTAACAACCAATAATAATGAATTACAAATAAACCACTTGCCACAATTAACACTATAAATGTCTAAATTTAATAAATACATAAATAAATAAATAAAGAATCATTAATTTATTACAATTAAATTACTTCTTTTCCTATTTCCCCATAAACACAGAACCCGCTACGGAACAAAAAAAATCCAAAATATAATTAAAATAAAATTCATAACTTCTAAAATTGTAACACATATTTTAAAAAACATAAACAATACTTATACAAAATAACATACATCACATACATTTAAAATATTAACTAAAATACATACCACTGATTAAAAAATCGATATTTTAATCAACGAAATTTTTGCAAACATTATTAATGGCTTATGTTTCTTACCTTAAATATGATATTCTTGAGCACGATATTCTTGCTGTCAATATTTTTGAATCACAATATTTACAACTCAATATTTCGGTAAGCTGACATTTCCAAATCGATATTCTGTCTCAACACCGATTTGAATGAAGCATCATCAATGAGCTGTGGAGAAAAAACAATTCAAAGGATCGTATAAAAAAAAGTAAAACACCATAGTAACTCACAATCATGAATACATCTTTATTGTGTTTAGTGATTTAAAACCATTACAATAGTACATATTGATTATCACACATTATCTGTAATAAAAGAGCTAAAACCATTTTCTAGTACTAGATTTCAGAAAGACATAATTTACTAAAAACAACCCATTTTAAATACTAACAATAATTCATTACTCCTGGGCTGTAGTGTTGTAAAAGAAAGTATAACCAGTCTTCTTAGTCCTATATATTTAACATTTTCTTAAATAAAGGGGTTATAAACTTCACTCCCCTACACTCAAGAACGGCTGAGCGTCCACTTAGCCAGGTAATAACGGCCTGCCGGCATGTGCGAATTCCTATATTTCTGAATAATGATTTCAGAAGAGTTTTCCTTTGCAGCAAGGGAACAGCACAAACACAATGTAGATGAATGAATGATTCACTCTTATATCAACATAGCCTGCAAGAAAGGTTCTCTGCCTGTTTTTTCCAGGATGGAATAACATAAATTGATGTTCCAATCTTAATGAGAAGTGTTCTGCCAGATACCGTTGAGGACCTATGCTGAAATACAAATGTATTACTGTCCAAACATGTCACTTTAGTGCAAAAGCATTTTTATCTGTTACATTTGATGACCTTCACACTGCAGATCTTAAAGCTTGCTTGAATGCTGCCTTTCCCATTTGCGCTTCCCAAGCTTCATGCGTGCCTAAATCCTTAATAGATCAAATTCTCCAGGGTCCCTCTGTAGTACTAGACAGTTTCCTCTATTTACGTCCAGCATAAATAGCTGATAGACCCTTTTTCTGCTGCTCTCAATCTCCAACACAAACTTATAAAATCACGGTCACACTGGTATTTTTTATTTTTTATTCCGAACTCTAAATGTATTTGTGCAGGTGAGATTAATTCAGCGTATCTATATCAAAACCCTGCATAGTTTCTGTACCATATGATAGTGAAGGTAGTAACCGTGCCTCCATAACCTTGAGTAAATGGGTCAAAAATTGAGAATTCAATTTTTTGTTTTATTATTTTGAAGCCATATGTTAATGATTGTGCCTTAGCCTGGATTGACAGCAAGTTGGGTTTGCCTGTCATTTGCTTATCCATAATAAACCCCAAATATTCATAGAAGCCTACTTCCTCCTGTTTGCTTCCTTCCAGCCACCACGCATGACCATTGAGCTTATTGTCCACCAACTAGATAACCTTAGTTTTATTTAGATTCAGATCAAGCCCCTGTTTTATCATATATTTATTGAGAGCATTCATACTCCGTTAGAAACCTATTGGTGTTTTACTTAATAGAACTATATCATTCGCATATTGTAGACAGCCCAACTTCTCTTCCACAAGCAAAGGTGGATGATTATTTTCTAAGTCCAAAGCATCTGCAAGACCTGATAAGTATAAATTAAACAGGTTTGGAGCCAAAACACATCCTTGTTTGAGTCCTATATATGTTCTAATTTTAGATGTTGCACAACTTCCATCCCCTATTTTAACTTGGGATCATGTTTGCGTGTATAGTTCCACAATTGCCCTTAATACATTATCTGGTATTCCCTTCTCCTCCAATTTGTTCCGTAGGTGGCCTCCAGGTACATGATCGAAGGCAGATTTAACATCGATAAAGCATGCAAACAAACACATTTTTTTCTGTTTCGTCTTCTCTATTAGCAAGGTTTAGGCTGTAAGAGTGGTCAATGTCCCCATTCCTGCTTTGAATCCTGTCTGGAATTTGGGTATTAGTTGTTTTTCTTCCATCCATATTTTCAGGTGTTCACTTGAACAGGATGCTTAAGGTTTAGACTCAACATCACTTAATGCTATAAGCCTGCAATTGCTGGCTATTCCTGGATTACAGTTTTTAAATATGGGCTGAATAATGCTACCTTTCCAGGACTCCGCTATCTGATTTGTGTTGAAAAGATTGTTAAACATTGGAGGTAAGTATTGGGTCCAATAATCTACATCTGTTTTAAATAAAGCATTTGGAATACCATTTGGACCTTGTGCTCCCTCGCTTTTTTTACTTTTTATTATTCCTTTCAGTTCGTCTGTACTGCCCATTAGGGTCGTTCGATTTTTCTTTATATGAGAGTTTAATTTCTCTTTACTTTCTTGTGTCCCTTGAATAATATTACAAATTACCTGAGACCACAGAAAATCATTATTGTCCAATTGTTCCCAGCACTAATTTACAAATCTCCTGAGACAGTAATATAACATTAATGTGCTTTGTTCCCGCAGCTGAGTACATTGTAGAGACGTAGGTTTCCCATCTATTCCTGTATTAACTTGTCGCTCCTTTCCTAATACTAGACCATTTACCATTTGCCAGAATATTTTGCTATTTTGTTGTTTACTTGACTCTATAAGTTTATTCCATAAATCTTCAGAATATCTTCCTTTCTCTTCCCAGCTACTTTTCTTATATTTTGTTTTTAGATTTTGTAAATTTTGAAGCGAGATGATGGTGGGTATTATTCCTTGTCTTTGAGCCTGTGCCACTACTGTGCTTTTCATGTTATTTGAGCTTTTTTGCTGCGTAATTCTTTGCTATTCCAGGGATTTTTTATACTACCCCCTCCATCAATATATTTGAACTGTTTGGCTTTTAGTGGGAGTCTAGGTAGCAGCAAATCTCTCAAAATATTGCCGCTCTGTTATTCTATTCTTAAATTCTTAATCTCCTGCCTCTTGCAGAGAATTGCTTTTTATACACTCAATTGATACAGCAGCGCGATAGACATCCGCCATTATTTCCTTAATCCTCTCATCTTCCCATTTTAAGCTTTTTAAATAAAATGTTATCGGTGGAGCCATTAAATTATTTGCGATTGGAATATGTGTATTATTATGATGGATCCAAATGTAGGGGCCCACTACGATGCCGGACGGAAGGCCATCCGTGCTGGTGGTGAAAAACGTTTGTTTTCTCGCTCCAGGTGCCCTTATTGCGTCCACCAAATTACAATGGTCTAACAGAGGCCATTATCCGTCCTCCGCGGTCTGTCAGGGTCCTCATGTTTTTTGTGTACGCAAGGGTGGTGGACGGAGCCAATAGCGCAGGACCGGCATGCGGAAACACGTCCCGTCCGCCAACCAGATTACGATGTTGCAGACAGCCCTTCCTACCGCCTAGTAAAAACCACCAGATTGCGGATGGTGGAAATACAACAGCAGAGAGGGAAAGCCTTTACAGTGCACATCTAAACCACCAGAGCCGCCATGGTTCCTGCGATACAGTCCTTCCCGCTGCTCTACCTGCTGCACCTCCGGCAGAGAAGAAGCCGTTGCACTCAACAGCAGAGGTACGTACCAAGCACTCCACGCATGCCACCCCTGAAAATCTACAACTCCCAGCAAGTAAAGCGGCACGACAAGGAATGTGGCATCCTGCCAAATGCAAAGTGCGAGGCCCACCCAATCCCAATGAGTGACCCTCGGTGCCCCTGAAGGCAATTGGGTCCAATGCCGTGCCCCGCAGTTGCAGAGCGCGCACACCGCACTATCAACATATGTACGCCAAAGGCTCCCATTGGCTGATGGCTCATTCGCAAAGTGGTTGCTACAATGCGGCGGCCGGGAAGCTGCGACCGCAACCCTGCATTATTCACTTGGGGACAATGCGCGTCATCACTGCGGATGCCAGCTACCGCACATGTGAACGCATACTGCATTTGCCTTGGCACCATGCGAATAGCATCACACATCACAACTCATTCGCCTAAAGTGATTGGTGCACCCCATGTGTAATGTTGCGGGCCACAAGGCCCCCATGCATATCAAGTAACCACACACACAGACACTGTAATTGTATGGGAGAACCGGCCCGGGGCACGTGCTTTCACCCCAGTTTGTTGGCAGGGTCACAGGTCCAGTGACACCTGTGCTGGGTGGGTGTGGGGTGGGGGGGTAAGCCAGCCCTCTGGAAGTGGCTAGTACATCAGACCAACTAGAACAGTGACCAGCTGCTCACTACACTGTGAAGGTATGAGAGAGTGTGACCTTTGAGTTAAGTCATCACACACATGGTATGTCCAAGAAAGGAGAAAGAAATTACATACATTGTCATGCCTCATGGCTAGCATGGACTGAAATGAGACAAGGAGTCCGAAAGGACAAAGGTCTCTCGCACTGTACCAATGTTGTGTACCGAGCAGGTGAGAGAATGTCTGGCTATTTGTTCTTCATAACATCATCAGGGAAGGCCCAGCAAGACACATATGTCCTGTATGCTTCATTTAACGATTTTGTATCATAATCAAGGCCCTGCCACTGATGTATGCTAACAATACAAATGTCCAGATAACTGCGGATTAATGATCCTGACATTCATTTGTCTGTTGGTAGTTTTGAAATACAGATAAACTGCATTTGAAATGGATAGCTCAGTTGGTTACTGCCTTTGTCACAGAGATACTTGTGTTCCTTGCAGTTCAGAAGTTATAATCCTATCATATTACAGTGACCTAGGAACTGTCATCAAAGAGCTGCATGATAACCTGAATGAATACAAAAAGAACAATTGATGGACAGAATGCAGAACAATGTCATACTGTTGCCGAAACCACTAACCTGTTGTTAGACTCAAGGCTCAATCCACGGGAGTGAAGAGAATTCCCTAACTCTCCTGGGAACAGCCCAAGGATGAGCTATATGATCAACCTCGCACCCTTACACAGTTCAGGGGAGATGTGGGGATTAGAAGTCAGAAAAAAGGGAAGTCTTCTTATCCCCCAGCTGACTTCCCTCAACGTGGACCACAACTCAGTAGGGGTTAGCCTACAGGGAGACACAAGATGAACAATAGATAAGAATCCTTCTCCCTCCTCCCCTAATATCATAAACAACCTAGAGATAAACAGTGCAGGCTCTACAGAAACACACTTTACCCTTACCAGCTGGACATCTCGTGATGTCTTATAAACAGTCCCAGCGAAGGCCAAGTTGTAGACAAATACGTCTTTGCTTGATATGAAGCTTCACCTCTATATATACAAAGTATTTGAGGTGTTTTTATGTGAGGAAAGAATTAAGTGGCCAGTAAACTTCAGGAACACAAATGCGGGACTAGGACTGGTTCTAACAAACAAATAAAAGAGGAACAATATCCCAAGCGTAACTTCTGCTAGGTATTTACCGTAACCGGTTAAGTAAAGAATGCAATGTGGATTTTGGACACTATTAAAGAATAGTAGGACATACAGCGAGGAAGCACTAAATGTTGTGTCCCAAGAATCAGGAATCAGGTTCACGTTACAAGGAGGGGGAAAATGTACCACAGAAAAGAGGAGGTGCAAGAGGGGGAAACCCCCCACCTGGGTCAACTGAATGGTTCACCTGGACACAAATGCCACATTTCATGGCCGCCACCACGGGAGTAATGAGAGCAGAAGGAAACACCCGCAGGAATTACCGCGATGATTGAAGCAGTAACTCCTCTCCGAAGACGTGGCAGCTGCGGCAGGAAGGAAGGAGCAGCCGGTGGTGTCTTAACAGCGTAGGATAAAAAAACGCTGTCTACGGCGCGAAACGGTGGAACAGGCAAAGGAGGCGGGACAGGAGGAATGCACCCGGTACGGGGAAGAGGGAAGGGGAACGAGGCGGGAACCGGGAACCGAGAGCAGGGTAATCGGGAAGAACAGGAACAGAGCTTGAGCTGGAACAGGCTAAGGAATTAGCAGGACGCTAACTACCAGGAAGGGGCGTGGTGCAGGACAGGATCTGAAGCCAAGCAACAAAGTCTCTGTTGCTTGCGCTTTTAAAGTAAGGGAGAGTCTACAAACTCCTCCTCAATTAGCGTGGTAAGGGACCATTACTAAAGAGTCATGCACTACAGAGCCAGCACTGATATCTCTCCAGACTACAAAAAGATCGTGCAGGATACTTGGGGTCTAACACATACATTCGCCCCAGTACAGAGATCTGGGCCTAAATCCATTGTTGTTTTGCTCACCATGCCATATTAGTTTGGACCGAGCCATATGCAAATCAGTCTTGACCCTGCACCCAATGAGAACAGTCCAGCCCGAACTGCCAGGCCAGGTCCTCCCTGGACTGGAAACAAGCATCCTAGGACCGGTTTCGGGCTTTCAGCCCTCATCAGCCAGGATAGATTGACTCCTGTGGCATGGAGAGCACAGGACCGCGTCCCACTCGGGGTGACAAATGCAAAAAGAACAATTGATGGACAGAATGCAGAACAATGTCATACATTCACCCTAGAACAGAGATCTGGGCCTCAATCCATAATTTTTTTGCTCACCATGCTATTCCAGTTTGGACCCAGAAATATGCAAATCATTCTTGATCCAGCGCCCAATGGGAACAGTCTCGCTTGAACTGCCAGGCCAGGTCCTCCCTGGACTGGAAACAAGCATCCTAGGACCAGTTTCGGGCTTTCAGCCTTCATCAACCAGGATAGCTTGACTCCAGTGTCATGAGAGCATGGAACCCACGTCTGGGCATACCCATCCCACTTGGAGTGACAGATGCAAAAAGAACAACTGATGGCCAGAATGCAGAACAATGCCATACGTTCACCACAGTACAGAGATCCGGGCCTAAATCCATCGTTTAGGCCTTACCCGAACCGGAAACAAGCATCCTGGGACCGGTTTCTGGGTAACACCCTTCAGCAGCCAAGCTAGCTTCAATCCAGGGCGAACAAAGCAAACACAAGGAGATGATGGACGGAGCGCTGAAACTTTTCAGACACTCACCCCCAGTCACAGATCCGTGTTGAATCCCTCATCATACTTTAGCTCACTTCGCCACCTCAGTTCAGAACCACCTATATGCAAATCAGTCTTTACCCTGTGCCTCATGGGAACGGTCGAGCCCGAACTGCCAAGCCAGGTCTTCCCTAAACCGGAAACAAGTATCCCAGGACCGGTTTCGGGTTCATAATCTTCATCAGCCAGGCTATTTTGAATCCAGTGGTAAAGTGAGCAAGGGACCCACGTCTGGGCATACCCTGCCAACTTAGGGGAAACAAAGCAAACACAAGGAGATGATGGATGGAACCCTGACACTTTTCACACACTCACCCCCAGTCACAGATCTGGGTTGAATCCATCATCATTCTTTAGCTCACCATGCCATTCCAGTTTGGACCTAGCCATATGCAAATCAGTCTTGACCCTACCCCCAAACGCCCTTAAAATATGCTACCCACCGGTATGGATGACATGTGATTCCCACACATTGCAATCCTCATTGGCTTTTGTGACATTCCTTGTAGACTGATTTACTTACATATTTGCATGATTGATTGTCTCTGTACAATGTGTGCGTGATGTAAAGTACTGTCACACCCTACACTGATATCAGCAGCGCTATACAACAAATGAAATGCATATGAGAGAGTAGCTATGGATAGATTAGGGGCCTGGAGGAGGGTGGCAATGAAGTAATCTGAGGAGGAGGCCAATAAAGGGAGGGGCCACGGAGAGATGAGGGACACTGGAGGAGGGTGGCAGTGAGGGAATCCGAGGAGGAGGTCAATGAGGGGAGGTGCTGCTGAGAGATCAGGGGCACTGGAAGAGTGTGGCAGGGAGGGAATCCGAGGAGGAGGGCACGAGTGAGAGCCTGAGAAGTGTCACTTGCCTGTTACCCCCACCTCAGGAAACCTCCTCCTCCCATCAGAAGGACATTATAAGGAAAAAACACATTTTGAGAGTGATAACATCTAGAAAGAGAATTGCGAAGAAAAGAATGCATTTCACTGGCCCCTGTGAAACTGAGGAGAGATAAAGGAGGGCCCTGAAGCAGGCCTGGGGAGAAATATAAGGGGCAAATCGGGCCAGCAGTGGCCCACCCAAAGGCGTTGTTGGCCCACCGAATAAAAATTCCTGGAGCCGGGCCTCCATGGGTGGCATCCCAAATGTTGTGGGAGCGATTGATGGTACCCACATTACCCACGTTCCACCACAGGCAAGTGAACCCATCTATAGGAACCGCAAACACTACCACTCCATCCACCTACAAGTGGTATACCAGGTGGATCAGATCATCTCACACGTGTGTGCAAAGTATCCTGGGTCGGCACATGACTGCTATATCTGGTGGAACAGAACCATCCCCCGCTCATAACCCACACATGCCCAGTGACGATGACAGTGTGAGGAAGAAGGCCTTGACCAGCGTCAACAGCTCATCATCAACTACTTCCATTGAGTGTAAGTTAACAATGAGTGACAATGACTGTGTGTGTGCCTTGCTGTTGTCTCATGAACTTTGACAATTGTTCCTGAGAATTTGTACACATACTGGACTATGCACAGGATTAGAGAACTTGGGCATGCATGGACTGAGCACCCACGAAGCACCCCTAAGCACAGGACGCAATTGCTATACTGCCTCACTAGCTCTCCTACTCACTCAGAGGCATTTAAGCGCCTTTACCCAAGTCGATAAGTTGAAGACAAGAAACGGTTTTTAATGTGCAGTTTTTACTACAGTGTCAAAGCATGCAACACATGTGCGACAACAGGTTGAGAATTCATGAGTATCTAACCTTGTAACCAAGGTGACATATCCATTTAACATGAAGCAAGATGTTGCATCAATAATCCCTCTGGACGAAGACCCACAAGCATATCCCCCCACCCCTTGCAGGAAGGAGTTGTATGGGATGTCCCTCGTCCATGGGCTTTGTCAGCAGACCCCATTACTCAGCCTGTATATGGTGAAATGTACATCAAATTTGCTCTGTCGTTCTCATCAATGAATGGATAACTCTGCAAGTATGGGGCATCCAGCCCACCTTCCCCTGACATCTAAAAGGGATCCGTGTCCTCTTGCAGCTGTGAGACTTTGTTGAGTTGGGGTGCTAGAGCCAGACCAGAACAGAATGACAAGGGACAATGTTCTCCGACCACAGACAGAATGTTCAGACAGTACTCCTGGACCGCGCAGAGAACAAGCTCTGCGGACACTTCTCACGTGACAGACATATACTAAGGTACTTGTAGGGCACAAGACCTATAAAAAGAAGTGGGGGGACTAACTAAGTAAGTCAAAATGCAAATGACCTCACAACGTCTTGACGTAGCGCTATGAAAGAAGTAAATAGTGTGACTAAAATTATTTGTGCAAATACTGGAACAGACTAACCCATCTGACAGTCTTACAGTGTCTGCATTGATATACAAGAACAAAACCAAGTCAAAAGCATGCCCCTCTTAAGTACCTGTGAAGAGAAGGCAAGCTGTGTGCCTATATTTCCCTCTGTGGCATCTACATTTTAATGTAAGGTTCAAGGTAGCCCCCAGTCAGCATATACAAACAAAAGGAGGCCGGATGGCTTCTTAACTACGGCCCAGCTGGAGTTGAAAAAAGGCTCCCTCGCTGCCTGCACGTTGTTGCTGGGAATAGAAAGCAGTCAACCTACAGGTGCTGCTGAACGTGTCGCGGTGTCTGAAAATTACACCGGGACAAGTTCAGTATATTTCTGTGGGGCCCAACTTCTTGGCGAGGGGACAGCATCCAGCCTGTGAAAAGAGGGGGTGCACCGTGAACCTGCTTGTACCCCCGACTCGAGCCCTGGGTACTTGCAAAACAACTACGCCATGTAATATTCATGCGTTACAGCTGCATAATGGAAGCCGGGCTCATGCCAGACGACAATTTCCACGATGGTCAGATGACAACCTCCCCTTGCTCAGGTCTGTGGTACCAAGCAAAACAGACCGCAGAGCTCAGCATAGTCAAAGCTAATGCAGACAGGGCTAAAGTCAGAGAGCTGAATGACAAATTTTGTCAGGAGGCGTGAAGAAAGTTAAACGAAAATTCAATTCGTCGCCAACAGTTCCTGTTGCTGTTAAGAAGTTATGAATCCAAGAAGGCACAGGCAGCTTTGAAGGCAATCAGTTCCATAAGACGATCCAAATCTTCAGCAAAAATGACCGCCATCCAATTCAGCAGTATAAAGGAACAGATGTGCTCCTCGCACCACGGGGTTGAAAGGAGCATCCCCTCACAAGCTGGGAGAGGTTCGATGTAGACATGTCACAGGAGCCATAGCGCAACCCCACAGGAGCAGCTGTCACCCTGTCTGACATCAAAAGGTATCCCATAAACGTGTCTCACTGAAGCTGTCCTGCTCGTGGACCAACAAAGGACTCACCCACGGCTCATGGTCAAGGTCAGCAAGGTATGTGGTTGAAAAGCAGACATCCATGGCCCACTTAAACGGACATCTTCTGCAGGAAAAGACATGTTGCAGGCAGGTGAAATAGGCATAGCGGAACGTTGGCCTATAACCGATGAGCATCACAGCCAATGGGACACATCCAAGGAGAAGTTGCATGCAGTCACGGTACAGTTGCAACTGAACGTGCTCGTCCTGGCCCACAGGAGGAACAGACATGGTGTGAGAGCACTCAGGTGTACAGCCAAAGTAATGATCTGACACCCCTAAATGCAGTATGGAATTTTGAGGAATGACACTCCGCGGTACTCCAGAAAAAGCTTGAAACGAAGAGACACGGCCAGAGCCCACAAGTTTGAAAAAAGTGTGCAACGGCCTTCAGTGTCAGTCACAGAGAAAAAAGTGGGAGTGCTGTGTTTAGCAGTGACTGAATTGCGCGAGACGGTCAAGACACCTGGAATTCAAAGGTCTCCGGGCTGATTTGGGAGTGACTCCTTATCTAAACAGAGGCCCATTGTGCATGCTCACTTGTTAAAGTATGCTTTCACTGTGGGAATGTGAAGCCACAAAAGACTTTCCACAATCACATATGGGGGAGTTAGGAGAACATTGCCACAAAAGAAACACATTGTGCAACAGTTCCCATATACCTGATGCCAGGCCTATGCCTGCAGCAGTTGTGCTCATGCAGGAGAAGCTAAGTACGTTTGGGATATAGATTTAGCGTGGGTATGTTATTAGGGACTAGTGTTCATGTGGGTAAACATGCATAAATCGCACATGTCACATGAAAAGCCTTGTGCAATAGTACTTGAGTGTGTGAATGCGACAATGTCACCATCGTCCATATGACAGTATGTGTTATAATGCTGGCTCTTGTGGGCACACTGCTAAGGATTTCATTGCTCTGCGCTATGTGATCTGTGACAACATCGTTCAAGTCCATGTTGATGTTATTAGGGGGATGGGAGCACACTGCTTCACCTCCCAGCACAGTTCATCCCTTAACATTATGGTAAATGCAGTTCAGTCATGATGCTTACTTGTCATGGGCCTGAAGTGTCTCACCTGATTTGGGCATAGAGAGGTACAGAGACTCGAGTGGATTGTGGCAGCTTCCTCAGCAGACACCGATCACAAATGTATCTTACCTCTACTGATGTAGGATGACAACGCAACACATGTGTCTTGAGAATTACAGCACTGACCTGCACCAACCTTGGTGACACACGACAATGGTGACACAAGTTAGCATTTCAGCTGATCTGCATTCACCAGGATGCTAAGGGGTGAACTGTGTTGGGAGGTGTAGTTGTGTGCTCCAGTCCCCCTACTGTAATAAACAAGAGTGGTTCTGTCGGGTTTTCCGATTGTTTCTAATCATACATTAAAGTGCCACAAAGGTATCTCAAAACCGCCAAGTTGTAGAAATATACAAACAATAAGGTACATGACTCAAATTGCTGTCTGCTGTGTAAGTTTTTATCCAAATAGTAACAATCATAATCTTTACACATATATCATCGGCTGTCAACACAATAAAAATTCACAGGATTGGTGGTGATCAAGTGACATTGGTGCTTAGTGTTCAGTGATGTGCAATATATACAAGGTGGTGAAATGTTTACAAGTGAGTGGCGGGCCAGATATTACAAGGAAATGCAATAGGACTGCCGGATGGTGATTCTTTTTCTGGGCAGCACCTTTAGACGATCAGGGCCTAGTGTGGTTGTCGACGTTTCGACCCAATATAAGCTCCCTTAGGTAGTCAGAATAGGGTCTTCATCAGGACGGGGTTGGGCGGGGGAAGGGTGAAGGACAGCCTACAATTGAAAAGGCGGAGTTAGGTTGATTCAGTTCTGGTGAGATACGTGTGTATGCCAACAGGCGGGGAAACTCACCCTAAATGGACCGGAGAGACTCCAGGAACCGGACCTGGTGGCGCAATCAGTAGCCCTGGATGAGGTGGTCTATAAAGTAAAGAGTTAAGTGTGTTAAGTCTGCCAAATGTGGTAGCATTACCTCGAAAACAGTCCTTCTAGACTGAAGGTTTTATGCCTGCAAGCTATTCTAGCATAGATCATAAATCATATTAAGATTGTGCTCCTGGTGGTAGGAGCACCCGGTTGAAAACAATAATGTACGGGAGACCAGGCTATCATGGTATGCTTAGGATGAGTACAGTGCATCTAGAATATGCAACGTCCCCTCCGGGTAGCATAGTTCAAAGCTACTTGAGTGAGAACCCAAGCGGTAGAGTATAGGATCATAGTCATGTTACTGGGGAACCTTATCGAGCTTGTGCACTTCGTGACTATTCTGTTAATTGGGCTAAATGTCAGCACTCAATCATGATTTTGAGGTACATGCAGGGCTTTAAGTGGTTCAGGTCTCACTGGTGCTGGGCACCGTCATTTTTATTGGGGTGCCTCGATATGGCTCTCTATCGGGCTCTGTTTTGTGCCCTGCCCCAGACGGTCAATTCTTTTTGCTGGAATGTAATGACAGCAGGCATATTGATGTGCACATGGTCACACTCCTCACTTCTCACTAGTGGAGAAGTTACTGCATGACGTCATGGCAGGTGAGCATTGTGGGGAAGTGAAATCCTTTAAAGGGTAATTTTCTCTCTGTATTTCCCTTCTCTTTTTGAAAGTCAGGAGCAACAACATCATTGTGGTGTCACCAGGGCTTTAAGTGGAAGCTTTTTCAATATTGTGTACAAGCCATAGTTGCTGCTCATTTACCTTATGCAACTAACAAAAATTGACAAAGCCATTTGTCCTGAATTGTTGTAGATATCATGCTACTTGTTGTATTATATATCTGGGTGCAGTAACAGAGACAGCAAAATGCTAGTCTGGCAGCACAATATGCTAAGCACTGATTTTCTGCTTACTTTTTCAAGCCACGCACTTTATTTAATTGGCCTGGCCCTTTTGAGAGACCCCTCAGTTTTTTCATCCCACTTAAAACCCTGGGTACATACATTGCTGATTAGCTATGTGACGTTAGCTATGTGACATGGCTAACTGGCCAATTTCATATGTACAGATATTGTATTTCCGAAGACATGTCCTCTGGTACAAACTTGTTGCTCATCCACTTAAGTTCATGCTTGAACATTTGGGACTTTTCTATGTGTATCTGACACTATGCCGAAACTTCATTATTTGTGTTGTGTTTTGTGTACTTACCTCCTGTGGTTGTGAGGGTTAACAGTGTTTTCATGCAAGTGTTGTGTTGACCCGAATATTTCTGCTTTGAGGCAATGGGACTTGCACATTGGCTTTTTGTGATTGCGTTCTTGTGTTTTGCTTTGCAGTTACATGTGACTTCATCAATGTCACTGTGAATCATGTGGTCTCTCAATGCTATTAGCTGTGTGTGACTGACTACAACTTATGGGGGTTTCCTGAGTTGGCTACCAAGTGCAGAATGTTGGGGTCATTTGGCTCCATGATGATTGTGAGGGAAGACAGAGGTCCTTGTGGGAGTTGTGGTCTTGTTGTGAGGTCTCATCAACCCCTCCGTAGTAAGATGGCTACCTACTTGTTAGGAGGCACTGTTGAAGGTGTTCAATGCCACACAGCTGTGGGGTGGGGAGGGGGAGCAATGCTGTTTGGGAGGGAGGCCAGGGTGCATGAGCTGACCACCTACCTGTGAGGTGAAGCTGAGTAATGAAATGCTATTGTAGTGATCCACTCTTAATGAAAGCGTGCATTCAACATGAGTTTGATGTGGGCGTGCGATTGGGGCTCACTTGTTGTGCACAACAGTACATTGCAGTGTGATGTGGTCATTTTGTTAGTACTTACCAGCCTCCAGTCCCCCCTCGATTCCTGTGGGACTCTCTGGGTGCATTATGGCATGCACCTTCTCCTCCCATTCAGTGAAGGTCAGTGGTGGAATGTGAGGGCCACCCACAGTTCTCTGTGCCGCCAAGTGGTTCCTCTGGGCATGATGCTTGAGCCGGGCCTTGAGGTTGACCCACCACCTCCTGATATCATGCACATTGCATAGGGCGGTCCTTACAACATTGACTTTGCTGTGGATCCTTGCCCACATCTGATTCTTGCACACAAGTAGAGTGTGTTGGACCAGGTTGCCAAACAAATGTGGTTCTACCCTGATTATCTCCTCTCCCATCAATTTCAACTTTGAGTCAGTGAATTTGGGTATTTTCTTGGGGTGCATGGTGCAACTGAATGAGGGATGCAGGGTGCAAGGTGGTGGTGGAGATATGTGATGTGTGTGAGGTTTGTGGCTGAGAGTGTTGTTGTGTGGAGATAGGTGGGTGTGATGTGCTGTGTGAGTCAATGGTATTAAGTATTAGTGGGGTAACCCACAGAAAACTACCCGACCTGGGTCAGTATTGCAGTACAATCGTTAAGTGATCACAGTAGCAACACTTGTAGCAAACAATAAATAATATAGCATTCACCAGTCTGTCTTTCTTTTCATGTAATGCATAAATCCAATTTATTTTCTGGATCATAGGCATCTAATGCGATTTTTATTCAAAGCATTGATTATTATTGGCAACATAGTTGTTCCAGCATATTACAGTGTGATACGCATTTACAGTGCTCAAGATATAGGAAGAGAGGGGAAGGTTGGGAATCAAGTGATAAAGTGTGGGTGAAGGAAAGGGAAGAGGGGTTTGTGACATATATACATCAGTTATACATGATATAAACCTTTCCGGCCTAAAACAGCTCAATTGTTCCTGGGTATACACATAACTCTAATGAACATCAACTTTTTTAGAAATCAGTCATCAGAGCTTGTGATGTAGGTGTGTGTCGCCAATGTTTCCACCCCTATGAAGGAGGATTAATTCAGTCCTTACGGTGGGGTCTTCATCAGGACAAAGCTGAGAAGAGCACCTGTGAAGAATCGAAAAAGTGTGTGAGGGGAGGGACGTAATGTGTTGCGAAGAAATCATGTGAATGCTGCAGGTAAATCAGGTAACTAATACCTACTCAAGGAAACAGCAGGACTACTCCGCTGTGCAGTCACAAGATGTGGGCTCAAAATGGCTCCTAGGGTCAGAGAGAAAAAGGGTCAAATACCTAAAATCTGAGTCTAATAACTTGCTAGTAGGTATATCCATTATACTTACAAGAAATGAAGAAAAATCTTCTGCAGAGGTAACTCAATCACTCGCAGTAGGTTGGATCAATTCCAAATTTCTACAAAATAAGGGACGGGTACAAGGAAAATATCAATAGTCTAAAGTTGAATCTACAAGCACGTAGATTCTGGTTTGTGAAGCCAAACAGGACATACCTTTAGTGGGTAGTGGTAAATGTCCACTTGCTAAAGTTATGTACATGCCCCAAAGGGGCCTTAAAATCAAAACAAATATACAATTATGCCTGGGCATACATCGTTATTTAAGTCTGCCAGATAGCTATCTGGGTGTGCCTTTAGTCAAGTATATAATGGAAAACTCCAGCAGTGTATTTATTAAGACTGCCAAACATAAGCGCTCTATAGGTTGAGTAAAAACGCGCCAACCTCTACATCCTTACTCCAGGCTGAATGGGGAGAGAAGCCCATCACGTCTATGAGGACTTGGCCCCGCCGAGTAGATAGTATCTATGTGGTCAAGGGTGCGACTGTGCTTAAATAAATATGTTAAATCTGTAAAGCGAGTTGTGAATCTTAACTCGATCGTGAAACAGAAAAGGCAGAAAAAGCAACTAAAGCGGCATCAGGAATTGCCGCGCCTAGCTATGGCATTTATACAAGGGAGAACTCCATCTTAAAGAAAAAGAAAACTAAAACCCGAATAAGCAGGAGACACGTATGCACTTACCTATACAGTGGGCGTCCGGCTCGAGAGTGATTGCGGCTGCTGCTGTTATTGCTATTTAGGACCACAGCGTGGCGTGTGTGCATGGACAGGTGCCACCGCTAGACACTATCATGGAGGTTTGTTCATTGACAGCCAATGGGAAGAGATTGTTCCTGCAAGGCAGGTCTATGGAGCTTGAATTTTAAAATGCGAGTACCTATTTAGCGATTGGCTAAAATGCCTGAAAAATGTCAAAAGCGGAGTGATCTGATATAGAAAATCTGAGATGTTGTGGAAGAAACGGTGCAACTCAGCTTTTACGTTGAAACAATTGGGATAGGATGTAGGCACAAAAGAGAGTCCCTTACTGAGAATACTGGTTTCATTGTTGGATATGTGCGTCGACATGTTAATGATGGGGCTCTTTTGCTTTGCTGCCATCTGTATGTTTGCCGCCGGGTGTTGATCTCTCCGTGGTTCTCTTGCTGGAATCTCACCTGTTTCGGGTTCTCTCCCTGATGGCGTCATGTATCCCAATTCTGCTGATTCTGTCCTTGTCGTGTTGGTCTGTCCCAGTTGTAACCTCGTTCTCTGGGTGGACTCCATTGGGTATTCTCTAAAAAAGGAGTGCCAGATCTTTGTGGGCCTTGAGGTGGTTGATACCATGAGTCACTGCTGGGTCCTGCTTGTTCGCTGTCAGTACCAGTGCTATAAAAGCCAGATGAGTCTGAAAAGTTAGTGAACCATCTATTTACTCTGTACCCTCCTCTGCCTCTGTTGTGAAAACAACCTTGGGTGTCTTGTTTGAAATAATCCTCCTGAAGGTATAGATAGGTAGTTTTTTTAGCGTAGAAGCGTACGCCAGTTTATCATGTTTTTTGGCTTGTGTATTTATATTAAACTCTTTGATAGTCTTCTCCAGTCTTTCTAGTGCTTCTTTTGCGTTGGTCAGTGCGGAGTCACCGTTTATCTCTTGTTTCAAGTCTCTAATCTCTTTCATCAGTTTTCCTACTTGCTCGAGAGCTGTTTCCACACCCAGCACCATCCAATGGCGTGAGCAATTATTGGCTACATAACTGAACGCTTCTTTGAATTTCGGATGATCTACAAAAATTGCTTGTCCGCCCGCTCCACATTCTCATCAAAATTATCTGTGCTGTCATTTTATGGCAAGTGCGGCCTTTCCAGTCCGTTGATCAGCTTTCCCGTCCGCCGCGGTCAGATTTGCAGCTTTTCCAACCATGGTGGTCGGTGTTTTGTGGTATCCGTCCTCCACGGTCTGATTTTGCGTCCATTGCATCGTAATTTGACTGACAGGAATTACACGGGTCATGCAGGGGATTTTTTCCAACACCATGGCGGGCGGAAGCCTTTTCCGTCCAGCATCATAATCAGGCCCTAATTGCGGGAAATTATCACTTTCTGAACGTGGTTGGATGTAAAAATATTCTACATCAGGTAATGCAGTCTCATTATTTGCAGTATAATCAATTTTTGAACTTTTTGTGCCACATGCAAAGGTAATCGATGCTGGGGAATCCCCCGCAGAATTTCCATTTAAAATTCCGAATTCTAGTTTTCCCAATTTGTTCCTAAACATAACTCTGATGCTAATATTCCCTTTTGCACCAGTTTTGCTAAAATCTGTATTAAAATCCCCAATTATCGGTATTATTTCTGAATTATATTGCTGCTGCAATGATTTTAATGTGTTAATCAATATTGCCATATGAACCTCTTTCTTTGCTTTATTTGGATGTAAATAAACATTTATAAGCAACAGAACGTTACAAGGCTTATTTGTTCCCTTTGTGATAACTTTGATAGCTAGACGCCAGTTAAGACTCATATCCAATTTCTCCGTAACCCAATTGTATTGAATTGATTTGGGTGACCATATTTCTGGGATTTCTCCTCTTTGCAATGAAACCCTGCATACCCCACTATGTACAGTGCCTCCAGGCACCATGTTTCCTGTAGAAGAATGAGATCATACTTCTGCAAAAAGGGTCTTGTATCCTCCTCGTGTAAGATGATGCTCAAACCATGTACATTCCATGAACAGATATTCGGAAGGGGTAGTTGTAATTCGATTCTCCTAACTTTATTTTCAGGGTCTACTATGCGTTATACTAACTACATTTTCTTAATCACTTCTTTCATCTACATTAACTCCACTGTTTATCATGAATAGATTTACATAAAATTACTATTACTGTGGTGATGGGCCTCAGCAAGTCCTACCAGTGCTAGGGGTTCGCCCTTCTCTGCACAAGTCCTCAGACCAATAGGATAGAAGTTGGCTCGGAAACTGGAATATAAAACAAAGCTTTTATTAACCTCATGAGGTGGAACTACATTCACACAACACCCTTCGGTAGAGTATGAAGTAGCACACTGAACAGAAGGAGCATGGTCCTTTTATACCCGCACAGGGGCTCAAAAGAAGGCGATACAAGTACAAGAAGAAGGTTTTAGGTACATATAAGGTCATACAGAAAATGCACAGTCAATATGTGGGAGGAGTTAACAGTGGCTAATTCTAGCAAACACATCCTGACATTTACAGACTAGTAACAGCTGCATGGACAGCTGCAAGCTCAACTGAGCATGTGCAAAGTGGAAGAGGCTAAATATAACCTGTCTCTAGGCAGAGTACAAGAGCAGACAATAGAAAGGTAGGACAGAGCACATGGTGAGCACGTGGCAGCACATGGCAGACAAGATGGCTGCCGAAAAACAAGATGGCTTCAGCTGATGCTAACCCTGATCGCTGCCAAATTACAACATTACTATTACACCTGGCACAGTATTGAGAACAAATGTTTATGCTACTTGCTTTTTAAAGTAATTTATCAAATTGTATGTCAATTAGGCAAATAAATCATCGAAACACTAATAATGAATACTAATAGAATCCAGTGCATTCTGGTTTTTAATAACATCACCCCCAATTTACCGAATGATATTCTTAGAACTTTGGCTGGAGAAATAACATATAAGAACTTGCTAATTGAGAAGGTAATCTCGCTTTGAATTTCAGGTGGGCATCATTGCAATGTATCCATACATTGTTACACTTTAAATAAACAACATAGTGTCCAGACGTTGCAGTAGGTCCGTCATGAACAATAATAGCCACTGTTGTACAAGTTCTTCCTGAAATAGATATTCGACTTTCTTTAAAATTTGTAATTTTTGTTTCCAATTTTGTTCCGTTTGCTAAACAAAGTTGTAACATTAAAATGAGATACTTTCCAAATATTTTTATATGGAATGTAGACAGCATGTCTGATCTAGAATGTATGACATTACAACGCATACATTTACAATGCATGCCTTTACAACGCAGTTTTTACATCGCAACATCCATTACAACGCATTCTTTTACATTGCATGCCATTACATTGCATTTTCAGAAACTACCTTTACAACGCATTCCATTACATTGCATTATACCTTTACAATGCATACCATTACAATGCATATCATTACATCGCATTTAAGGTAAGTGTTGGATAGTATAGCGGTAATAATTAGTATTCTAACTCCAGTGAGTGCAGCAGTAGGGTAAGTGTTGGATAGTGTAGGGGTAAAAATTACTATCCTAACTCCAGTGAGTGCAACAGTAGGTTAAGTGTTGGATAGTGTAATGGTACCATGCGTTGTAATGGTATTCATTGTAATGACTTGCGATGTAATATCTGCGTTGTAGTGACTTGCATTGTAATGACATGCGTTTTAGTGAAATGCAATGTAATGGCTGCTATGCATTGACATGCTATGGAAAGGATGTTGCGACTTAATGCCTGCTATGTAAAGATAGTGTGATGTAATGACTGTGCTGTTAAGGTTGTTTCCCCTGATCTACAATGTGAAAATGTCATATCTTGATTTGCCATTTTAATCAATTTGTTAAAAGGTCTTGATTTGCAGTCTGGTATTGTTAAGTGTAGGAATCGTTCTCTACGTATTTCAGTAGTAGAAGTAAGTAAGCAATCTGCACACTTATGGTCCCATTTATAACTTAGTCCAAATATGTTATCAATGTTTATTCCTTTATCTTTTTATACTCCAAACATGAGCATAAGGAATTCTTTTGCATCTTGTTGTATGTTGAGAGTAAATATCAGTGAACTGGTACATATATCCAAAAGATATTGAATGTCAGAAGCAGTATGAATTTAACTTCTGTCATTTACAAACTGTTGAAATAAATGATGTAGTGCTAAACAGAATCTTTTTTCATTGGTTTCCATGATTTTATGAAGAATACGTGGTAAATGAAACATTACATTCAGAATCTCATTAGCAACTTTCGCTTCAATACTTTTCTTATCTTGAACTTCACTTGAAAATGTAATATATTTCGGTTTTGGACATAGTATCTGTTTCTCATATATTGGGTATTCACTTAAATGAGGAGCAAAAAGTCTTAAACAATTGTGCTCTCTTACACAATTTGCCTTAGCACTAACCTTATTCTCATCAAATTCTACCAAATACAAACCGGACAATGTTCTTACTTGGGACAGTGCCATTCCCTCTTTGAACATAGTACTTCCTATATTTACACAAGATCTGTCTATACGTTAACGTTGAGATTTGTGAATAGTTACTGCAGATGCTAGAGACAGAGGAAATATTTGTCTTCGAACATACAAGTCCTGTATAAGCAGAAAATGTACCACACAACGCCCAATCTGTTTTACTTTATTAATCTGGTCAAATTGTATAATCAAATGTTCTGTTCTATCTCTATTTTGAAATTTAACAAAATCCGCAACTGTTCCCATTGCTCCATTTACTAATCCTGCTTCTACATTCAAATTACAATACAAAATTACTTGCCAGTTTTTACATACAACTAAACACTTTTTTGATCCTGCAGTTTTAGATACAGACCTTTCCAAATAATCCAATTTAGCCTGTAGTTTTTGATTAATAGAATTGTTACTCCCTGGTGTTAAATTTTGTCAATAGCTTTAATTTCCAGAATTTGGTGTTATTCCAGTCTCAGTAGTTGTACATTAAAGGTAGAAATATTTTGCGGTGTAGGCATTTAGACAAACTATGGATTTGTTTTTTACAAGCATATTGTACATTACTTCTGCTGCTGTTTTTTTATAGTAAACAAATTCTTTATCAGCCACCTTTCTAAAGCTTGGTTACCATGATTTGTCCACCTGCCAATTCTTATGTCTTTGAGAATTTTTCCATAATCTTCATCACCTACTTGTTGCTTATTTTTACCAAATTCTCTATATTCAAATTTTAACCAAATATTTACATTTCCAATACTTCACATATATTTCCTTGTCTCATCAGGGAGAAGTGTTTTAAAAACAGGGTGTCCTTTAACAGGAGTAAGTTGTAGTAGGTCTCCAATACAATTAAATGCTTTCCTCCAAACAGCACATAGTACGCTGTTTTCAAAATCTGTTGCATTCTCAAGTATACAAAGGCAAGCATTAAGTTTCACACTATGCTCACCTCATCAATGATTCATAGTTTCAGTTTCTTCAGTACTCTTGAGACTTCATAACAAGCTTTTCTTGACAGCTTTTGATATTCAAGTTTATTATCATGTTTGACAGGTAGCATAATTAATTGATGTAATGCAATACCTTTAATGTTATGTATTGATCATCCAGTTGGAGCTGTTACAACACTAGATGAACGTGATTCTGCAGTTCTGTGTCGATAACTTGTCAGACCTTTAACCCCTTGCATGCTGACGAACCCCAGCCATCACGCTCCACGGTGCTCGTGTGCTGATGACGGCTGGGGTTCGACACGGCCCGCCCTGTTAGTTTGTTTACCGCACAGCGGCGGAAACGGGCCAGCAGCGAAGGGGTTAATTATGAAATATTTTCCTGTTCCAGCTTGACCACAAATGTATAATTGAATAGATTGACATGATGAACATGGACATTCCTTTTTTTGTGGAGGAAGCCATGTTATTCTTGTTGTTTCACTTGTAGATATATTTCTTGTTGTTCAATATTCAGTTGTTCTTCTAACTTTTTAACTGAACAATATCCCGTTGTGCTTGATGCATTGCAGTTTCAACCTCATTCATGGCTATCGCTGCTTCATTTTCAATAATTGGTTGTCCAAGTGGATCTTGAGACAGTGGATCAGAACTTTGACTGCTTTGTGCACTTTCTCTAGCTATTTCAGCTGCAGTAGTTCATTCTTGTTCAATCTCATCATTTATAATTTTTAAGTAAGTTGGAATTACCATACACTGAATAGTATCTTTAGCTGTATTAAAGGAATCTTCTCAGCAGTCAAAGTCTCCAAGTAATTTGGATTCACTATGCCAATGCTTGAACAGTTGCAGAAGTGCAAATAGACATTTTCTCTTTTCTGTTGTTTTGCAACTGAGATTTCTGTGATTGATAAGCTTTCCTTTGGCATGTTTAGCTACACATCCATCACATCCAATTACTGCATTTTGTTTTATATTTTCTGTAACATTCTTTTTAAACCTGTAATGTTGAAGTATTTCATACAGAAATAGATTTTCAAGATGTCGAATCCTTTTGGGATATTATGTATCCAACATATTTGTTTTGACAATATCAGTGCTTTCTGGCACATACTATGCTAAGTATTGAATTTCTGGAAACGATTTCAATACTCAATTTCGTGTGCAGGCTAGGCCCAGACTTATCAAAATGATTCCTCTTGACTTTGAATACAAACTGGCTGAGCTCAAGCAATCTGGACATTCATAAGGTTCTTTCTCTCTATGGGAAAGTATATGTAAGCTAACTCTATACAATTTCTTGCTGAGACTCTTCTGGGGAAATTTCTTCCCAAATTTCTTTCATCTCAGACTTTTCAGATTTTATAATTTGTGATGTGACATATCTAGCAACAGTAATTGAGTTGTCTGCAACAAAATTAAGATCCATGTTTGCACTCCACATTTTTAAAATGACTGGTTGATAGTCATCAATATACTTTGAAGCTTCTGTTCTTCTTAAGTTGTATGTATTCTTAGGAGATTTTTGAGTTATTGTATGTCTTACTGCTGACAAAAAAATATTTATTCTTCCTTTAGAAAGTGTAGGTCGTGGGAATCCAAAACAACATTTTGTATAAAAACATTTTTTACGTTTGAATTTCTGTCTGCAGTATTTTCCACATCTATGACTTTGAAACTGTAGAACTTGTCTCAAGCTATGTTCTCTCCCTTCTCTTGGAATGGCACATGTAACATACTGTTCAATGAAAGACAAAACAGCTTCATCCCTATCCGTTCCAAATGTTGGTGCATCCTTTATCCATAATAGCATGTGTATATGAGGAGCACCTCTAGTTTGGTACTCTTTTTGCCAAAAGAAATCTGGTACCTCACTAAGAGGTGGAATGCTTTTATTGCAGATAAATGACACCACCGTTTGAAAGCTATGGTTAAAATAGATGTAGACATTTGCAGGATCCAAGGAACAGAGTTCTCCTGTTGTCTTCAGTTCAATGTTTTTTTACATTTTAATGTGCTTCATGTAGGAATTCATGTAAATGATCCTATTCATATTCATCACAACTAAGTGTTAGAAACCAAGTAGGTGTACCTAAGTTTCTTGACATGCATTTAAGTTCACCATGACAGCCATACCAATAATAATTGGTGCCACTTTGGCACACCATCAAATTGATTAACTGAGATTCCAAAATGTCATCTCTTTGTTCAAGTTTTTCCATGATCTCCTTTGCAGAAATATGTTGAAGATGAACTCCTATTTTCAATCTATGGTTCACCACATCTGAAAGTGCAGACAAATCACTCTCAAACGAAATTGAAACATATATGGAATACACTGCTGAAATCTTGGATCTTCAGAGTACAAACTTGTTGATTGGTATTCTGATGTTGGAATTCATATAGCTCTGTCATCAAATCGTCCACCTTCACCAGTGGGGATAGCCGTGAAAAACAGCAAGCTTCAATCTTTTTTCCCTTATACTCATGGGAGCTCCTTTTGCTCCTTTAATTTGAAATAATTCAATCGTGTTTCCTAGGATTTCTTTCAAATGGAGAAGATGTATGGTATAATGTTCACCAATCCCTTCACTCTTGGATTTGTCTACTTTTTCAATTTGGCCAGTTGGCAATAGTGTTTCAACTTGTAGGCATCATACTTCTTCATCAACATTTACATTGTTATAATAAATATTATTCTGTAACAGGTATATTGTTATATTTTGAAGTTTATTAATATCTACAAACTCTTGCCAGATTTCTTTTACTCTTTGTTGGTACACCATTTACTAGAATAACTACAGGCTCATTTCCTCTCTGTCTACACCAACAGTTTTAATATGTTTTTCAAAATCTAAAGGTAAGTACACTACTCTTCCTTTGAGACCCTTTTGTAAATCTGTTGGTGACAGCTTACTTGTCTTAGGCTCCATATGATCTATGGCCGGGAATAAGTGTACAGATTGGTTAAGAGTAGACTCATATACATTTAAATCTGCCAGTTCCGGGAAATAGGTACCAACTCTAAGTTGTTATGCACTGCTCTAGCTGGCATTTTATTTTCTTCTAACTTGTTGTAACAGTACTTACATATAACTTGGTCACTGGACAACTCAACTTGTCCTTCTACATACAAATACAGAGCAAATTACTTCCATTTATCATTGTTTTCTTTTTCAGTTTTTAAATATACATCAACATTCCTAGTTTGACTTCTATATTGAGTACGTCAACAACAAATAGAAACAAAGTCTGGTTTTTCAGTGCAAACAGTGTTGAACTTTGTAATTTCGTCTGCAAAATCATTATTACTAATATCTTTGTCCTGTTCTACTACACCTAAAGATATCAAGTCCTCACTTTCTCTACACCCCTCTTAAGAACCAAAACAACGAAACTGTATATCGTCACACACCTTATCTACATCTGCTACTTAACCATGCAAAAGAGCTGCATTCACTTCACTTAAACATAATAAAGGAGTTTTTTACCTAGTAAAGTCTCCTTACTACCTCCTACATTTCAGAGTGGTGCACAGCTAACATTCTTCAATGATGAGAAGCACTTTGGCACACTTTCCTTGAAAGACAAGCCAGAGAATGCCCCAGTAACTTGGTATATTTTCTTATGTTAGATGGATCTATCCTTGAACATCTTAATCTTCTGTTTAACATTTTGCTTTGCATATTCATGTAAAAAAAATCATAATATATCAATAGACTCCTTTTGAATACTACAAATACTACTACAATCCCACTTAAATATAGGAGCTTGTGTACACCTCCCTTGAACGTCTTCAGCTATTACTTCTTCTACACTCCAAGAAACAATTTTTTCCTTTGGAATGGGAAACCCATCTTACACCTCATTACTTCTTCTTCTTGAAACTTTATTTCGGCTATTACAGCCATAAAAGCACATTTGAATTTACAACATATTAAAATTCAAGTAAAAAAAAGAGTACAGAATCGTAAAGAACACTAGTTAATATACATAGCAGTATAAAATCACCCATTGGGAAGTAGACATATGATAATCATCATTATGAGAAGTTTAATCTATTAAAACATTCATTAAAAATATAATTTAAACTAAAGATGTTAAAAGAAAAATGATTCACATCCAATGTTTATAAAGAGCCCAGGATCGCAATAGCAGCCAGTTAGCAGGTATTACTATTTCTCGCATGAATTAATCAACAAATACCTACACTTACAGGTTTCGTTTTTACAGAGTCCAGGATCAGAACAATTCACAAGTAGGAGCAAGTAATACTTATTGTCATATAAATTTTTAAGTAAATGCCTTCGTTTACACCACATAGCAAATAGAAATGTAGAGATTGCAACAACAAAGAATGTGTTAGGATCGGATTTTAAGATCCTATAAAATTCTATATCATTTCTAATACCCAGGTTTCTGCAGAGTTGGATCACCCACTTAGACCTAGCCTGCTTATATGCCAAGCAGAAGAACAATACATGAATTACCGTTTCCTCCTCCACAAGGCACCCAGGACAAAGGCGAGGGGTAGCACCCGCCCACTTATTAATTAATGCATAGAGCGGGAGTGTCCCATATCTAAATTGCAAAAACAACTTCTTTGCTTATGGCGGTTGTATCGAATCCAGCACTGGCTCCAATTTATATTGGGACTTAATATCCAAAAACCCATAGGTTAGACTGGAGGGGTTGACAGTCTGTAAAATACTTGTCAACTTGCTCTTTCAAAGCACTAGCTAAAGATTTTTTAGAAATAGCTAGGCAAGATTCCTCAGGTACGGTCCATAAGTTTTCCCTTCCTATTGCACAAAAAGAATCCCTAATAAAGGACAGCCATGGAATTCTACCAGCCCCCATAGTTGACATTACCACTTTTAATTCCTCCCTATAGTGACCTAGCTCTGGCGTACTCCACAGCCGTCGCCAATACAGCAATGGGCGGGATGAAATTAGGTCCGCAATTGGGAGGATATCCAGATCCATCCTTAGTGGTACTAGGAGTGTATTTTTGGGCAGACTCAAAATTTGTCTTATAAAGCTGTTTTCTGTTACAGTAAGGGCATTAGCTAAGCTATGTCCCCACAGTTCTGCCCCATATATGGTAGCTCCCCTTGCTTGAACTTTATACATTTCTACTGGCAGGCTTATAACCTTTCGGTCCAGGAAAGACATGGCTTGGCAGTTCGGGCTGGACTGTTCCCATGAGGCACAGGGTCAAGGCTGATTTGCATATAGCCATGTCTGATCTGGGGTGGTGTGGAGTGCAAAAAAACGATGGATTTAGGCCCAGATCTCTGTACTGGGGTGAATGTATGACATTGTTCTGCATTCTGTCCATCAATTGTTGTTTTTGCATTTATAACCTTTAAGGCACAACTCTTATGGACTTTTAAAATCCCCCCAATAGCCTGAATTAACTTTAGATTCGCTTTATTGATTTGCGGTCCCCACCCCATTTTATCGTTTAAGGTGGGACCTAAATAGTCAAAGATAGTGACCCTTTCCAATGGTCTATCATCCATTCTTGGGTGCAGGCAATTTGTAGAATTAGCATTGAAGACCATATATTTTGTCTTCTTAATATTTACCACCAAATTCCTCTTTTTGCAAAACTGGCTAAATTCCTTTAACACACTCTGCATCCCCATTGGTGATTTCGAGAGGAGCAGGGTGTCATCCGCAAACATGAATGCAGGAAATTTGCAGTGAGCTAGTTTTGGAGAGTCGATATCCCTAACGGCAAGTAGATCTTTAATTAACCCATTAAGAAAGAGCAAGAAGAGGGTTGGCGTGAGCACACAACCCTGCTTCACCCCCTTTCCAACGGGGAAAGGAGCCGTTAATTTCCCGATCTTGCCGAACCTTACTCTAGCAAATGTTTCCTCATGGAGGTGTTTAAGCTGGTGGCAGAGATATGGTGGAACTCCCATATCCAGCATGATACCCCACAACTGGTCACGGTCCACCATTTCGCTGATTTAAGGTAAGGTACAGGGTCCCACCCTCCAGGACTACATGCTTCCAATAGATCAGTTGAAGCCTAAATAATTGATCTATGGTGGATGTTTTACATCTGAAGCCTGCTTGCAAGGGAGTTAAAATATGAAGGTCTTACATCCATTCCTGGAGTCTTCCCAGTAACACTCTAGCAAACATTTTTTGTGTTACGTCAATAAGGCTAATTGGCCTATAATTTGCGGGTTCAATGCCCGGCCCACATGGGGGGGGGGGGCTGGCAAGCCATAAAGAATTGCATTAAATAATGTTTGAAGGTATGGAGCCCGCACTACCTGTTCATTTCTATACAGGTCCCCGGGGATTCTATCTAGCCAGGGTGCTTTATTTGGTAATACCTTGGCTAGGGAAGGTAATACCTCAGCCAAGGTGCATGGGGGTATATCCCCTGGAGAATCAAAGATTTGACAACACACAGTGATCCCACTCGCACTAGATCCATTGGGTGGGCTTGAATATAAATCCTTAAAATAAAGACGTCAGGCTTCCTTGCCAATATTGGGCTCAACCGTAGCCCTACCCTCAGTTTTTCCAGTATGGACTAGATTCCAGAAGCCTCTTATATCTTTAGAATCCAAGGCATTCTTAATTGCCTGCCATCTATCCATTTCCCATTCAGATTGTTCTTGTGAAAGAATTTTTTAAAAAATTACCCTAGCTTCCCTTATGCGCGTGCTATCACCCCCCTTAAGACATGACATCAGGGCTCTCTTAGCATCCCTGCATGTCCTATTGTACCAGGGGTTATTATCACTACGGTTTTTGCTCTTAACAGGCTTACTACTGTAAAAGAAAGTCGCCAGGATTGCAACCATATCCTGGTGGATTTTCCCTAGGTATTTAACAGGTTCTAAATTAGCACTGTTTCCAGAGGCGAGACTTGCCTTTTCTAACAAAGGAATAATGCTAGTGTACATGTCTGACATCGTTTCTGGAGATTGGATTATTGTGCCCCAACAAATTCTAATCCCTCCTCCAGCCACTACTAGGTTATCTAATGGGGGGTTATCCAAGCCTTGTTCTATTTCTACTAAATGGGAATCTAGCGTTAGTACCAAAGGATTGTGGTCACTTTCCTCACGCAGATTGATGCGAAACTTCGCGACCTTGTGCCAGATTTCAACACTTAATAATATATAATCAAATATTGATGCCTGACCAAATCTCTCAAAGGTCGGATGTCCAGGGTTGTCATCAGGGAACCGACCATTACAGGCCCTCAAAGAATAAGTGAGGGTGAGTGAAGTCAATTGCAAAACAATGGGGTCCACCCCCTTATCGGATAAGTGTTAGACACAGGGATTGACCATGTTGAATCCTCATCACTAGTAATGGATGTTGCCAAACCATTAAGGGGTTCAAAGTGGCAGGTAAAATCCACTCCAATTAAAAAATACTTTTTCCGCGAAAGTGAATTGAGGAGGGCAGCCAAACAATCTAACGTCGAGGATGTTCCCCCATACTTTACTGATCGAGAGTAAACGTTGATAATGGCCAACTTTGGGAGATTTCTATGGGTGAGGAGAATGCATAAAATATCCGGTGAGTGAGTTTCTATTCTCTTCACCGTGCATCCTAGATGGATTCCCACCCATATACACAGACCCCCCGAAGGTCTACCCCTAGTGCCCTCTCACTGCTACTTCACCTTACGCCGCGAAGCCTACTCTATATGGTGAACTTAGTGCGCAGGTTTCTTGAAATAAGCAGATCTCGTGAGAGTCTATGAAGTCACCCCAATCGGGCAATTCCAATCTAGCCGTTAGGCCCGCAATATTCCATGGCAGAATCCTAGGGCCATTTAATCTCGCTTCCAACCCACTCTCGACAGTTACCTCCAATTCTCGACTGTCTATGGCTTCCGGGGTCTCATAGTTGATATTGAGAGTAACTAATATTTGGGGATATAATCCAACCTCGTGGGGTGCAGGATTATCAATTTTAGTAACATCTAAAGATTTACCCACCTCCTCACAGGCACTGACTATAGGAACTTTACAAATTTCGTTGGTCCCCAACACATCACTTGGGGCAAGCTGTTGATTTATTACCCCAGCCCCCAAACCCAAAGTACTATCGCACAACTGTTTAGCCAATGTCAGTGGGCAGGAGTCAGTTTGAGTCAGTCAATCCACCAAATCTAACAGATTGAATTTGCTACTGAGGGGAACACTAGCTGCAAAACAAATACCATCAATCCCTGCTCTGTTACTAGCAATACCAGGCAGGGCTCGCCTATCCCAGTTCTTTCCTTGATATCCAAATTTCTCCATATGGGTTGGGGGGAATAACAGTAACTTAAATCAAAGGTCTGGATGCTAGATCTCATATTTTGGTAAAACCCCTCACAAATATGTTGAACCACCCGACTGTCTCTGAAATTGATAACTATGCAATCGCCCGCTAATTCTTTTGGTCTGCGTCCTATCCAACTTACTCTGCGGGCAAACAAGATTTGGCTTTGCACATTTGGCGGGAGGTGTCTATTGTTCAGCCAGTGAATCATTTTATTTTTTAATTCAATATAAGGTTCAACACTGCCTGTTTCTAATTCGGGGATCCCGGCCAAAACAACAACATAAGGTGAGGAGTCAGGGGGTAAATCAATGTGTGGCAAAATGTTCTTAGGTTCGTTGACATTATATTTTCCCTTCGAACTTCCATTTGATTTTTGCGTCAAACCCCCTCCCGACAATTGTACTGCTCTTTCACATTGGGAGCAGTCCGTTTTTCGCTGTGCCTCTGCACCGCCATCGATGCTAGGTCCGGCTACATCATTCCTACGTGATGTAGTGTCCATTGGATTAGGGACAGAAAGATGGGGAAATAAGAGGTTGGTGACAAGGGGGGCCCCAGGTCCATTCGTCCTAAGTTCATTGACCTGGCCACTCTTCACCAAATTATTCTAATACATTCCAAGTTGGCTGTGGTCAACTTTTCATATTTTGCCAGTCTGTCTTCGATTGACAATAACCTCTCGAGTAGGGGCTGCATAGGGGATGTAATGAGGCCTACTACTTTTAGCCAAAATCCCTCTTCCAACTGGGATGGTAAATACTCAGTGGGTACTGTGGTCAAAGTATTTGGTGCAGAAGTAATCACCTGAGGTGCTTCAATACTTATAGGCGCTATGTTCACCAAATCGCCAGTCTTGTTCAATTTAGGCATCTTCGGTTTTTTTCCCCTCTGCACGGCCCCTCCTCGCTTCCTCTTAGGAGCCGCTCCCAATGTGTGCTCTGATGGTTGGGTCAGGACTTTGGGAACAGACCCAGCACAAGTGGCTGTACCGCTGTCAAAATTTGACGGGGAGTTGTGTGTAGGTGGTGCAGAATGACAAGGCTCCCGAACCAAGGGTATATTCCCTGTTTCTAGGAGCATTTGACTGCTACTCTGTCTCAAAGTCCCAAGATCTTAATCTGTATGTATGTGCTGCTCCGGTGTTTGTGCCTTCATCAGACCCCTCAAGGATGAGTGTTTAGCGAACACCGGGTCCTGTGAAAGGCGGCGTTCGGTGATTGCAATCTCATGCGCCAACACTGACGTAGCCCTTGTTATGAACTGGTCGAGTGTCCCGGCTACACACTCACCCGTCACCACTTTCTTCCCCTTCCCTTCATGCCCAGACATGGCAAACTGGATATAACACTGTAAATTGGCACAGAGTAGCGCATCCCCCAACGACAGTTAGCAGATACGTTTCAATAAAATAGCCTACCTCAAAGGCTGGAAATGTTGGAGGGGGGCCCGGCCCGGCCTCCTCGGGTCTCCAACAGACTCAAATGTGCCCGCCCTTGGCCCGGGCTTCGCCCGGCACATGCCTGTGCAGCAGGTGCTGCGAGCAGTTATGTAGTGGCAGCAGGGAGGGGCTGATGCACCTCAGGTGCGGAGGGCGTGGGGCTCCTGGGACCTGGAGTCCGTTCTCGAGTCAGCAAAGAGGCAAGTCTCCCATGGCAAAGCGTCACCCGCGCAGCGACGTGCCGAGAACAGTTATGTAGTGGCAGCATGGAGGGGCTGATGCACCTCAGGTGCGGAGGGCATGGGGCTCCTGAGACCTGGAGTCCGTTCTCAAGTCAGCAAACAGGCAAGCCTCCCACGGCGATTTACAGAAGTTAGTTTATTAACCAGTCTTTTTCTATTGCTTTTCTCCTTCATAACCACCACTGTTTTATCCAGTGTTCACCATCTCTTCAATATTAAGATAAATAATTTCCATTTCAACTCAAAAGCTTTATCTAGTACACGTTTAATCTGTTGCTGTTTCTTATATGCTGCTGATCTTCTTTTATATTGTTTTAAATTATTTAATTCATTTTGAATCACTGTACTTCTAAACATTCTTCATCTTGTATCCTTATACTGCTTCTGCCTTCTAGTCCGATATGCTGTTTTTCCACAAATGTAAGTTCTTTCAACATGACTAATTCTCTTTTGTTTCTAATTTGCTGTTAAACTTTTCTTTTTCTTTTGAACATTTTCCACAGTTTCAATCTTCGTAATAGTGTTTTAAAAAACTGTTTAGTTCTCTTATCAGGATACTTTTTTTCCTCTACGATATATATGATATATATATGAGATATTTTTTCCTCTATGATATATATGATATATATGGAGGTGGTGCTGGGGACATATAAAAACTGTTTGTCTGATGCTCCCCCCGAGAAATCTTAGATCAGCTAATGCAGGTCTTGTACAAATCTCTAAAATGCGTAGAACTAGATGGGAAGGTAAGAGTATATCCCACTGTGCAGCTACATTGTGAAAAAAGATGCCAATCGCTATGAGGCTGCAGCCAAACAGACAGCTTTTTAGGAATCTGCTTAAAACATGGCTGTTCCCTCCCAAATAAGTTGTAGGACTAATAGAGCAGCCTCCCTTTCACACCCCCCAGCACCAAGACGCCATGGCAGTCAAGCGCTTTATAAACCTATTTTATCTTTATCTTATCTATATTGTTTACATCATTTCATGCTTTAACCTCATGGCTGCTGGAGCGATTCCCCTGCAGTGCTGGGCCTTAATAAAAACGGGTGTGGTCATGATGAGCTCAGCTCGTCATGAGCACCTGAGAGGTATATGCCATGACGAGCTGAGCTCGTCATGAGCACCGAAGGGGTTACTAGTACTGTTTTGTTTGTGCTCTTATCTTTTCAGGTTTTCTTGCCATATTTAAGTTTTTTTCATTAAGTAAAGTACATATCCAATCCAATCCAAAGTAGTTTTATTCGAGGTATACTCATAAAAGTACAAAACAAACAACATTAAAATACAAACAAGTAAAAGTTCATTGGCTGGATAATGAAAAACGTTTGATAGGACTTGGATCACAGAGCAGATGGAAGAAGTAAAAAGTTAATACAAATTTTATTACATTATAAAATACATATCTACTATACATTATGGTGAATAAAACCAATTTAAAATAATCAATCACATTCAGTGGCCAGGCTAGGGAAATTAGAATCAATATTCACCAAAAGAATTACTTGGATTTAGATTTTAGTCATATGACCCATGCCCATCCTAGGTATTTGGCTACCGATACTGAAATAAACGATAAAGTGCTAGTGCGCATGAGTCTTTCCGCTTCGGCACTCCTAGACGTGCCAAGTAGCTTGCACATTGGAGTCAGCCAAAGACGCCTAGGGAGTACATAGGCAGGACAGGCAAAAAGCAGGTGGGCAACTGTTTTGCTACAACTCCCACAGGCGGGACAAATGTCGTCACCTGTGGGGGTCCACCTGGACGTAAAGGACTTTAAAGGTAATGAGCCTGCCCTGAGTTGGAAGTAAAGCTTCCTATCTCTTGGCAATAGGATTCTAATCTAGGTGTAAGTTTAGTTTCTAAGAAGATTCCTGCCATAGAAGATGAGTCAGTGGTACTCTAAGCATTAAAAGCAGCACACTCCCAATACCTCTCTTTTAAAATGTTTTTAGAGGGAAAGGAAGCCTCAGATGGGTTCTCCCAAAGCCTTCTCATTCCCAGACCAGTCAAGCTATTCCTAACCCCTCTTAACCAACCAATTGTATGAAAGACATCAGATTTTATAACATCCAAAAACCTGAAGCATATGATGAGAGTTTAGGAGTCGTCCACAACCTGCGCCAATATAAAATTGGACGCAACTTGGTAACACCAGCAACAGCCTTTCTACCCAAATCATATCTAAGTGGCTTGAGAGGGGTACTTTGTGGGAGATTAGTAATGCTTCGGAGGAACTTATTTTCAGATAAAGTTAGGGAAGCTACTGGGCTAATTGGTTTTGTTAAAGACTTTTTATGCTCCATACTTAAAGCTCCCATAACTTGTCGATGTTTCAGGGCAGCTAAATCTAAATGGCGGTCCCACTTAAGGTTCTTCTCTAGCTGTATACTCAGATAAGTATACGCCCTGACCAATTCAAGTGGTTCTTTATTCATAAAAACCCTCCCCTTAAAACTTCGATGCGGATTAAAAGCCATAAACTTTGTTTTTGACACATTAACTTCCAGGCCTCGAGCGGCCCAAAAAGTTTCAAAAATTGATAGAGCTCGCTGGAGGCTGCTAGGAGTCTTAGAAATAATTAATATGTCATCTGCAAATATTAAAATCGGACTTTTTACACCTGCTAGGGAAGGGGCAACTGTATTCACTGGCAGCAAACGGTCCACTATTCCATTAATATACAGGGAGAATAACATTTGTGCCATAGCACAACCTTGCCTTACCCCTCGTTCAACCGGAAACTGGTGGTGACCCTACCCTGCCCCCCAGCGGATTCTAGCGTGATTGCCCTCGTGCAGCCTCATTATCAAGGTTAAAATTTCATCCGAGAGGCATAGATCCCTCAACGTCACCTGGAACGCGGGACAAGGTCAAAGGCTACATGTAAATCGACAAAGGCACCATAAAGGCTGCCCTTGCCCAATATCACAGTCTTCCAGTATAAAAGAATACACCGAAAGACTTGATCAATGGTGCTAGTACTATTCTCTTCAATCCAATCTAGAATTTTATTCAGGATCAACCTCCCAACTACCTTCTGAATCTTATCTATTAAGCTGATAGGTCTGTAGTTCCCCGGTTGAGTTTTGTCTCCTTTTTTATATACTGGGATTATCATCGCCCCTTTCCAGGAAACCGGGATTGGGCACCCTGGGCCGTTGCATTTGCCATCAGCAAAATATATGTACCCCATCGTGTTTTATCGTAGAGAAACACGTCCGCCGGGACACCATCGGGTCCCGGCGCTTTGCCTCCAGCAACTTCACTAAGAGCTACTAAAACTTAATTTTCATTAAAAGCTTTGTCAGTATAAAAAACATAACTAATTTCTTCCATTTGGTCATCTAAGGGGTTGCACGCGTATTAGGGCCTAAAGTAGTTAACCCATCCTTCTTGGGAGACATGGTTTAGGGGCTGATCCGGTTGCCCCCCTCTGCCCCACTTGATAATATTTCAGAATAATTTAGTATTATTCTGCAAACTAGCTTCTTTTAGGTACTGCCACCTAAGCTCATCCCAAAGACACTTGGCTTTATGGTTAGCTTTTTTGTAGTCATATCTTGCAGAACGGACAGTGCCTATTTCCCCAACCCTAATGGCATTGGCAAGATCAATTCTTGCTTGCCTACATTCCCTATTATACCACCAAAAAGGTTTGGAGACAGCTAGTTTCTGGCTTCCATGGCGCTTAATAAAGTGGCTACTCATACGGGTAGTACATATAAAAAAAACAAAGAGCAGTTTTAATAGTATGTTACATAAATTAATAATTTTAAATTAATTAGATAATATTCATAATAATCACCAACCAGTCATTTAAATTCCATTGCTATTATCTCCATTAGCAATAAATATGTAGAATATCTAACTATGCACATTAGGAAAGCTATAAATGGTTCAAATGGCTGCCAGAAAATGTTTATAAATTGGTATACCCTTTCATTTTCTACATCCATGAATTTGCACTTATTATACAAGATAGACAGGTCTGAACATGTGTAATCAAATATTCACATCAGTCCTGTCTAACAAACAGATCTGTGTTTGTGTTAGTAAAATATGACACATGTAAAGAAGCCTTTATGTACTAGATTACCTCTGTTTCGCACTGCATGCTCTCCACATTTTCTGATCATTATACAGGACAGACGTGTATGAAGCTGTGTGGTCAAGGTCTTATTTGCTAACATACCTATGGGCCTGGGACTGAATGTTGAAGTACCTCTGACAAGATTTGTGCAGGAGTATGAAAGACTGCGTAGTTTTTAAGTTAGAGTCATCAGTTGCACCACACATGACAGACTACAAGTAGAAGTACAGATATACCTGAGACATGATAGCAGTCAGACATTCAAACTTGACATAGTACGCTTTCAGTTTAAAGCGCACACCTCACTGTCTACGGCCTACTTGAAGTGTACATTTGCAGAGACTAATATGAACTAGGATAGAGGTTAATACATCGGCCAACATGCTTTAAAAATCACTTTTCTCAAACACTTTCATTAGAGAATCAGACCTCACAATGGCAAGCTTAAGCCAAACTTAAACATCGACTCCTGTCATGCCACTCTTCCGAATCTCAGCATCTTTCCGAACATCTTAATGAGTGTGTGTGTGTGCCTTTTAGAGGTGAGATGACATATGTAAAGAAGCTTATAAGTGAAGCACTACCTCAGTTTCACACCCCATGCTTTCTAAATGCTGTACAAAAGTCTGCATGAATCTCTTTCTACTCATTACAGAGAGCAGCCAGATATGAACGTGTGTGTTCAACTGATTTAAGGATGCCTGCAAAGCTAACAGATTTGAACTTTTGGAACTAAATGATGCTGAAGTAGCTCTCACAAGATTTGTGCAGGGGTGTAATGTGATGTTTAGTTTTTAAGTTAGGTTGATCAGCTGCACCACACATAGACTGCATGTTGAAGTGCTGACATATCTAAGACATGGTACAGGTCAGATATTCAAACTTGGAAGACGTAGGGACCTATTTGCATGGCGGGCGGATCGCCACCGCCCGACTGGCAGTGGTGATCCACCCACCAAAACACCCCACCGGACGGCCATTTACTGTCGTCACATTAGCATGGTGGCGGTACTGCGGCTTTTCCGCCGGTAGGCAATCGTGACGATTGCCTGCCGGGTGGAAAACACCCAAAATATGGTGGTGGTGCCTTGCAGGCACTGCCATCCATATTATGACGATAGTGGTGGAATGCCTTTCCATGGCGGAGACTCTGCCATGGAAAGGCATGTAGAGTTTACTTTGGGGCCTGTTGTGGGCCCCCAGGGGTGGTGGGGGGCTGCACTTGGGGGGTACCCATGGTGCCCTCTACATTGGCTTTCACAAGGTGGCAGGCACCGCTTTGATCACCTGCACCACATGTATCAGACTACACGTAGAAGAGCGGATATACCTGAGACAGGGTAGCAGTTAGACATTTAACCTTCAAACAGTACGCTTTCAATTTCAAGTACTAACCTCACCATCTGCAGCCTACTTAAAATATACCTTTGCAGAGACTTATATAGACTGGGATAGAGGTTAATACATCTGCCAACATGTTATAAACCTCAGTTTTCTCTACCACTTACTTTACAGACTCAGAGCTCACATTCCCAGGCCTACGCCAAAATGAAAGGCCAACTCCTATCATGCCACTTTTGTGAGTCTCAGCATCATATTAAAAACTTCAATAACTGAATCTGTGCCTTTTAGAGGTCCGATAATACATGTAAAGAAGCCTAGAGATATTAGACTACCTCTGTTTCACACCACATACTCTCTAAATATTAGTAAAAGAAGCTACATGCATCATATTTGGCTCCTTATACTTGCTAGGCAAGTATGCAACTGACTTGTTTGAGTGCTTCTGTGATGCCTACCTAGCTAACAGGTGTATGGTTCTGGGACTGATGCTGAAGTACCTCTGTTAAAATTTCTGCAGGAGTATGATAGACTGCATCGTTTTGAACTTGGGGTCATCAGCTGCACCACACATGTCAGACTACAAGTAGAAGTATAGAAATACCTGAGACATGATAGCAGTCAGACATTCAAACTTGACAGAGTACACTTTCAGTTTAAAACACATACCTCACTATCTACAGCATACTTGAAGTGTACATTTGCAGAGACGTCTAGGAACTAAAATAGAACCAACATGTTTTAAACCTCACTCTTATGTATACGTTAAATTAGAGAGTCAGAGGTCACAATGCCAAACCTATGCCAAATTGAAAGGCCGACTCCTGTCATGCCCCTCTTCTGAGTCTCAGCATCTTTCTAAACACAGAGTGTGTATACCTTGTAGAGGTTAGACAACATATGTGAAGGAGCTTAGAGGTGAAACACTACCTCAGTTTCACGCTGCATGCTTTCTAAAAGTCTGTACAAAACCCTGAATGAATCACTTTGCACTCATTACAGAGGGCAGACAAGTATGAAGCTATGTATTCAATTAATTTTGAGATCCCTACCTAGCTAAGACATCTGTGCTTCTGGGACTCAATGCTGAAGTAGCTCTCACAAGATTTGTGCAGTGGTATATGATAACCTGTAAAGTTTTTTAAGTTAGGCTGATCAGCTAAACCACACATATCAGACTACATGTTGATCTGCAGACATACCTAACACATAGTACAAGTCAGACATTCTAACTTGACAAAGTATGCTTTCAGTTTAAAGCACACACCTCATTATCTAGGGCTTACTGCCAGTTTACACATGAAGAGACCTATATGGACAAGAATGTTAATACATCTGGAAACATGGTTTAAACCTCACTTTTATTTACCAGTTTCATAAGAGTAAGAGAACTCGCAAAACCAAAGCCAAAATGTAAGGCTGACTCCTGTAGTTCCACTCTTGTGACACTCAACATCTTCCTAACTCCCTCAATGAGTGTCTCTGTGCCTGTTTAGGGTGATAAGACACATGTAAAAAAGTACATAGGGTACTGGAATACCTCTGTTTCACACCATATGCTCTCTAAATGTTTATAAAAGAAACTGCATGGATTACTTTCTGCTCATTATACACAGCATAATTTACAACAAGGGGTGGTGAGGGACAGAGTCTCTGATTTAAGCAGAATACTCTCACCCAGTCAAGAGATCAGGGCTAGATCCAACACCGTTTTTTAGCTCATTGCACCATCCCAGTTTCAGAACCTGGCTGTATGCAAATTAGTCTGTTCCTGTCCCAGTGCATGATGGGAACAGGGCAAACCAAACTACAAAAGCCAATTCTTACACTGGGAAGGAAACAAGCTTCCGGGGACCGGTTTCTGGCATTACAGCCGTCTTCGGCCCGGCTTGCTTGAATCCTGATGGTGCAATGAGCAAGGGACTCATGTCTGAGTATACCCTTCCACGCTTAGGGTGGACAAAATAATTTACAACAAGGGGTGGTGAGGGACAGAGTCTCTGAATTAAGCAGAATACTCTCACCCAGTCAAGAGATCAGGGCTAGATCCAACACCGTTTTTTAGCTCATTGCACCATCCCAGTTTCAGAACCTGGCTGTATGCAAATTAGTCTGTTCCTGTCCCAGTGCATGATGGGAACAGGGCAAACCAAACTACAAAAGCCAATTCTTACACTGGGAAGGAAACAAGCTTCCGGGGACCGGTTTCTGGCATTACAGCCGTCTTCGGCCCGGCTTGCTTGAATCCTGATGGTGCAATGAGCAAGGGACTCATGTCTGAGTATACCCTTCCACGCTTAGGGTGGACAAAATAATTTACAACAAGGGGTGGTGAGGGACAGAGTCTCTGAATTAAGCAGAATACTCTCACCCAGTCAAGAGATCAGGGCTAGATCCAACACCGTTTTTTAGCTCATTGCACCATCCCAGTTTCAGAACCTGGCTGTATGCAAATTAGTCTGTTCCTGTCCCAGTGCATGATGGGAACAGGGCAAACCAAACTACAAAAGCCAATTCTTACACTGGGAAGGAAACAAGCTTCCGGGGACCGGTTTCTGGCATTACAGCCGTCTTCGGCCCGGCTTGCTTGAATCCTGATGGTGCAATGAGCAAGGGACTCATGTCTGAGTATACCCTTCCACGCTTAGGGTGGACAAAATAATTTACAACAAGGGGTGGTGAGGGACAGAGTCTCTGAATTAAGCAGAGTACTCTCACCCAGTCAAGAAATCAGGGCTAGATCCAACACCGTTTTTTAGCTCATTGCACCATCCCAGTTTCAGAACCTGGCTGTATGCAAATTAGTCTGTTCCTGTCCCAGTGCATGATGGGAACAGGGCAAACCAAACTACAAAAGCCAATTCTTACACTGGGAAGGAAACAAGCTTCCGGGGACCGGTTTCTGGCATTACAGCCGTCTTCGGCCCGGCTTGCTTGATAGCCCTGATCTCTTGACTTGGTGAGAGTACTCTGCTTAATTCAGAGACTCTGTCCATCACCACCCCTTGTTGTAAATAATTTTGTCCACCCTAAGCGTGGAAGGGTATACTCAGATGTGAGTCCCTTGCTCATTGCACCATCAGGATTCAAGCAAGCCGGGCCGAAGACGGCTGTAATGCCAGAAACCGGTCCCCGGAAGCTTGTTTCCTTCCCAGTGTAAGAATTGGCTTTTGTAGTCTGGTCTGCCCTGTTCCCATGATGCACTGGGCTAGGGACAGACTAATTTGCATACAGCCAGGTTCTGAAACTGGGATGGTGCAATGAGCTAAAAAACGGTGTTGGATCTAGCCCTGATCTCTTGACTGGGTGAGAGTACTCTGCTTAATTCAGAGACTCTGTCCATCACCACCCCTTGTTGTAAACATTATACACAGCAGGCGGGTATGCACCTGTGTATTTGACTCCTTCGGTGAGGCCTGCCTAGCTAACAGATCTGTGCTTCTGGGACTGAATGCTGAAGTACCTCTGACAAGATTTATGCAGGAGTATGAAAGACTGCATAACTTAGGGTCATCAGTTGCACAACACATGTCAGAATACAAGTAGTAGTACAGACATACCTGAGAAATGATAGCAGTCAGACATTCAAACTTGATAGAGTACGCTTTCAGTTTAAAGCACACACCTCACTATCTGAGGTCTACTTGAAGTGTAAATGTACAGAGACTATTTGAACAAGGATAGAGGTTAATACATCTGCCAACATGCTTTAAACCTCACTTTTCCGTATCAGTTTCATTAGAGAGTCAGATCTCACAATGTCAGGCCTACGGCAAAATTAAACATCGACTCCTGTCTTGCCACTCTTCCGTGTCTCAGCATCTTTCTAAAGATCTTAATGAATGTGTATGTGCCTTTTAGAAGTGAGATGACATATGTAAAGAAACTTGTAGGTAAAACACTACCTCAGTTTCACACTGCATGCTTTCTAAATGTCCGTACAAAAGTCTGCATAAATCAGTTTCTACTTATTACAGAGATCGGCCAGGTATGAAGGTAGGCGTTCAACTGATTTTGTGATCCCTGCCTAGCTAAGACGTGTGTGCTTTTGGGACTCAATGGTGAAGTAGGCCTTACAAGACTGTTGCAGGGGTAAGATAACCTGTATAGATTTTAGGTTAGGTCAATCAGTTGCACCACACATATCAGACTACATGTTCAAATGCAGAGAAAAACCTGAGACATGGTACAGGTCAAACATTCAAACTTGACACAGTACATTCACTTTAAAACGGATCACTGACATAATATCGATGACAACAATATCGACCTACCAGAATATCGTAACAAGAATATCGATGTCCAGAATATCGACATCCTATCTACAACATGGTAAGTACAAAAATATCTGAAAAAAAATCGTTTAAAATATCAAAGTTAAATATATCGTTTTTTTATGTTAAAAAATATTGTAAAATAAAGTAAAAAATACTATTAATATAAAAATGTATTATTTTAATTTATTTGTAAATGTAAAAAATTATAAATATTAAATGTAATTAAAAAACTAAACACATATTTACAATTTAATATACATTTACTTTAAAATAATTAAGAAATAATATTTTTATTTAATTGTAACATATTAGAGTTCTATAACAAAGTACAATTAAATATATATACACAAACATCTGTAACATAAATGTTATAAATAAATAAAAATATAATGTTATATAAAATATTAATTAAATTTACAATTATAATTTAGTACAAAAGTAGGGAAACTGTTGGATAGCGGAGAGGTACAAATTAATATTCCTACTCCAGTGAGTGCAACAGTAGGGAAAGTGTTGAATAGCAGGGAGGTAAAAATGACTATTCCCACTCCAATAAGTGCAACAGTAGGGAAAGTGTTGGATGGAGTAGGGGTTAAAATTACTATTCCCACTTCAGTGAGAGCAACAGTAGGGAAAGTGTTGGAAAGCGGGTGGTTAAAAATTACTATTCCTGCTCAAGCAAATGCAACAGTAGACAAAGTGTTGGATAGCGGGTGGGTAAAAATTACTATTCCCACTCCAGTGAGTGCAACAGTAGGGAAAATGTTGGATAGCAAGGAGGTAAAAATTATTATTCCCACTCCAACCAGTGTAACACTAGGGAAAGTGTTGGATAGTGGAGGGGTAAAAATTACTATTCCCACTCCAGTAATTGCAACAGTAATTAAACTGTTAGATACCAGGGGGGGTAAAAATTACTATTCCCACTCCAGTGAGTGCAACTGTATAGAAAGTATTGGATAGTGGGGGGTAAAAATTACTATTCCCACACCAGAGAGTGCAACAGTAGGGAAAGTGTTGTATAGCGGGTGAGTAAAAATTACAATTCCAACTCGAGTGAATGCAACAGTAAGGAAAGTGTTGGATAGTGGGGAGGTCAAAATTAATATTGCCACTCCAATGAGTGTAACAGTAGGGAAAGTGTTGGATAGCGGAGTCGTAAAAATTACTATTCCCGCTCAAGCAAATGCAACAGTAGACAAAGTGTTGGATAGCGGGTGGGTAAAAATTACTATTCCCACTCCAGTGAGTGCAACAGTAGGGAAAATGTTGGATAGCAAGGAGGTAAAAATTATTATTCCCACTCCAACCAGTGTAACACTAGGGAAAGTGTTGGATAGTGGAGGGGTAAAAATTACTATTCCCACTCCAGTAATTGCAACAGTAATTAAACTGTTAGATACCAGGGGGGGTAAAAATTACTATTCCCACTCCAGTGAGTGCAACTGTATAGAAAATATTGGATAGTGGGGGGTAAAAATTACTATTCCCACACCAGAGAGTGCAACAGTAGGGAAACTGTTGGATAGTGGGGAGTAAAAATTACTTTTCCCACTCCACAGAGTGGTGCAGTAGAGAAAGTGTTGGATAGCGGGTAGGTAAAAATGACAATTCCCACTCCAGCGAGTGCAACAGTAGGGAAAGTGTTGGATAGCGGGAGGGTAAAAATGACTATTCCCACTCCAGTGAGTGCAACAGTAGGGATAGTTTTGGATAGCAAGTGGTTAAAATATGCTATTCCCACTCCACGGAGTGCTACAGTAGAGAAAGTGTTGGATAGTGGGGGGTAAAAATTACTATTCACACTACAGCAATTGCAACAGTAGGGAAAGTGTTGGATAGCGGGAGGGTACAAATTCCTATTCCCACTCTAGTGAGTGCAACAGTAGGGAAAGTTTTGGATAGCAGGTGGGTAAAAATTACTATTCACACTCCAGTAAGTGCAATAGTAGGGAAAGTGTTAAATGGGGGGGGGTAAAAATTACTATTCTCACTCCAGCGAGCACAACTATAGGGAAAGTGTTGGATAGCGGATGGGAATAATTTACTATTCCCACTGCAGCAAATGCAACAGTAGTGAAAATGTTGGATAGCGAAGGGGAATAATTTAGTATTCCCACTCCAGCAAAATATTTAACATGAATTAACGAATAATTAATTAGTCAAAAATAGTTTACCTCCCCCCATATTCCCCTATAAACAACACTACCAATATTGTAAAACATGACAAAATTAACAAAAATAATTGACAAGTACTTAATTAACTAATGACAATTAACAAACAAATCACAAATAAATTAGTTCACACAATTAACACTATAAAATAACTTGAAATAAATATTATAGAAAAAAATAATAACACTTTTATTAAAATTATATTACTTCACACCCTACTCCCCTATCAACGCGCAACACGGTCTTAAAAAAAGACACAATTAACATAATTATTAATGAATTAATAGTTTTTAATATCCAAATAATACATAATTAAAAATAATGTAACAACCACGTTTAAAAATATAAAATATTAAAAACATAAATATAAATTAATAAAAAACATTATTTAATTATAATTAAATTACTTCCCACCCCTGTACCCTATAAACCCACAACCCACTCCTAAAAAATGAGACAAATAACATGTTTAACAATTAAATATTAATAATAAATCAATAATATTACATTCATTACCACAATTAACAATATAAATTATTAAATACATAAATACTAATTAATACACATTATTAATTCATTAATAATATTTAAATTACTTCCCCCCTTATTCCCCTATAAGCCCACAACCCGCTATAGAACTAAAACATAAAATGTAATTAAAAAATAATTAATAATTATAACATCTAAAAATTAATAATAAATGTATTCTAATTAAATTACTCCTACTGAAAGGCAAAATGTAATAAAAAAATAATTAATTTATACAAATTGTTAATACATTTATTATAATTAAATTACTTCCCACCCTATTCCCCTATACACCCACAACCCTACGGGAATAAAACACAAAATGTTGTTAAAAAATGTATAACTTATAAAAATGTAACACACATGTTAAAATACAAAAGCAATAGTAACACAAAAATATAGAACACATACATTTAAATTAAATGCTAACATACATGACACTAACTAAAAAAAACCAATATTTTTAACATCAATATTTAAAATAACAATATTCCTTACCTTCAACTCGATATTCTTGTTGACGATATTCTGACTGTTGATATTCTGGCATGACGATATTTCAACATCGATATTCTGGCAGGTCGATAATTAAGACTCGCTATTTTGTCTGTTAACCCTTTAAAACACGTACCTCTCTAGTGCCTATTGCCAGTTTACCTATGAAGAGACTTATATGAACTAGAATAGAGGTTAATACATCTGAAACATGCTTTAAACCCTACCTTTGTCTACCAGTTTCATAAGAGGCAGAGAACTCGCAAAACCAGGCCTAATCAAAATGTAAGGCCGACTCCTGTCATGCCACTCTTATAAATGTCACCTTGTTTCTAATGACCTCATTGACTGTCAGTGCCTTTGTAGAGACACAATACAATTATTCCAACAAGCCTATAAGTCCTAGAGTACCCCTGTTTGACAGCACATGCTTTCTAAATATATATAGAAGAACCTGCATGAATCACTTTTTACTCATTACACAGTGCACTCGGGTACAAAGGTGTGTGTTCAATTATTTCATTATGTCTTGCTAGATTATTGATTGACTAAGCGTGTCTCCCGATAGCACTCATATTAGTGTCACCATGTTTCTAGACACACTAATGATGGTCTCCGTGGATTTTAGGGATGAGATAACACATGGAAAGTGTATTATACATACAATACTACATCTTTTTCACACTTTATCCTGTTCAAATATGTGTGTAGAAGAAATTGCATGTGTCTCTTTTTACATATTATACAGAGCAGTCACCGAAGAAACTGTGTTAAATTGCTTTCAGAAGCACTGTCTCTCTAACTCATGTTTGCTTGTGAAATGGAATCCTAAAGCAGCTCTGACAATATTTTTCTAGGGTTATGATAGCCTGAATATTATTTACACTAATAATCAATACCTACATCACATGTGTCACATAACACGGAAAACTACAAACAAACCTGAGACATGGTACCAGTCAATCATTCCAATTTCACAGAACACGCTTTTAGATCCAAGCACAGGTATCAGGATGCAGGTATCAGTATGCACAACCTATTTGCAATCATCATTTCTGCAAAAGTATATAGACTAAAATGCATGTTCCTACATTTGGTAACACGTTTTACACTTTATATTTTTCTAATGTTTCTCAACTTTTATAAATACTGCCTCTCAAAGTTAAAAATGTAATTACAATCACTGAAGCACTCCTACACCATATATCACACACCATGCACATTTCTAAGTTACCTCTGAAATCCTATTGCAGAGTATTAAAATATCAGAAACTCTAAAAAAAAAAATATTTCCCTCCCAATAAACGTGATGCACCACTCTCAATAAGGAAAACCCAGTAATGGCAAATGTTCCCTCTCATTCTCCTCAGAAATGAATGTAAGTAACTAATCAAAATACTCCATTTAAAAAAAAAAAATCTAAAACCACTTTCTATTGGATATTCATATTAACCCTTTATTACTCTCTTCTAAAAGAACCCAATCTGGTTCTGTAACTTAGTGGAGTTGTGACTCCATCGCAGTGCCGCAGTGTGGCATCACAATGGAGTTTAGAACCCTTACATGAGTTCAAAAACCCATTTCCAATGATACTACTATTATATTTTAACAACATATCACTTCTAATCATACTTCTGATTTGGGAAAACTTAATTTACAAACATATAACCTATATATATACAACACTCCATGTCATACTTATATTATAAAACGCCACTGTACTTTAAACTCTTCCCCCATCATGCTTCATATTAGTTTCCATATTAACATTTTCTGCAACATTCAACTGCACCAGTAGGTCAAAAGTTCACCATATTTTTTAAATGCAGCACACTAGCTTCCAAATCCAAATAACATATGTGGTTGACTATTGCAAAATGTTAGCTTATCCAGCCTACTGTACCTTTCAAAGTTTTCTCCATAACCACCCCAAAAAATACTTGTTTTCCAAAGGAACATGCAACCAATTTTTAAGTGCACAATGTTTATGAACAGCCAATTATGTATCTGCTTTTTCTTAAACAACATTCTGCCCACCATTTTAAATACCTCTCAATATACTTACTGACTTACTCAACTACAGACGTCTTTTGATTCCTTGCACACATTCCTTCAAAATGCTTATAGTATGAATTGTAGGTCACAGCAATGTTTTCTAGGGCAAAAAGTATGCTGGAGACAGAGGTATTGACAAAGACCAGGGTTTGCACAATGTGGATATTAAATGGTTTGCGCAGAGAGGATTAACGTGGCACCAATTGCTACATTTGGTTGAATTCTTTTTGCATTTCCAACACCCTCACCTCATGATTGTGCACTTTGGTGGCAATGACCTAGGCACACTGACTGGGGTAGGATTGGAAATCCTAATGAAGGATACTCTAATATATGCCAAAGAAGTAATTGAAAGTGGTTAAATCAATTCTGTCCACAGATCGACAAAACTAGGAAACAAGTTAATAAAGCTGTTTCAGCTTACCACAGAGACCATAACATGGGCTCTATCTATAACAACAATCTACGTTTTGACATTCATGACATCTACAGAAGTGATGGAGTTCACCTCACAGATGAAGAAAACCGGGTGTTTCTCAACAACCTCAAGCTGTGCATCCGCACTTACATATAGCTGCAGCAAACTTATAATGAACACAAAGGCTCTTCTTAGTGCCATCCTATAACCCAACAGTGAAAAGTATATATTCTTTAACAAATATACTCTTTATAAATTTTTGTCGAACTCATCGCCCATCCGCAAAACAAAAGCATAAATTCAATGAACAGCAATACATTTCACTTTTTAAATCTGCAACATTCTATTCCTAATATCTTTGGCGCTGATTGACAAATCTTTGCGTAATTTTCAAAACTCGTGGGGCGCTCCGGTCTGCTCCTATCCTGAAAGTTTGGGGGTGATTCGTCAAGCGGGGGCCGAGAAAAATGGAGGGTCCCAAAACGCGTTTTTCCCATGTTATTCCCCCTAGGAAATTTTAAACACGGCTACAGCCCGAACTGCTGAACGGAATTACACCAATTTTGCAAAAAGGTAGCCATTGGTTCAGAAAGCACCCTTTTTGTTAAATGGTGTAAATCCGTTCAGTAGTTCCTCATAAATTCAAAACATAGTGGTGAATTTTTTTTTTCCATAGGGAACTTTAGACACTGTTACAGCAAAAACTGCTGAACGGAATTACACCAAATTTGGCAAAAAGATACTGCTTGGCTCATAAAGCTACTGTTTAAAAAAAATGGTGAAGATCCGTTCAGTAGTGTTTGAGATATTAAAGAAATAAAGATAGTGATATGTGGGCGGAGCCTAACCCCCCAGCACAAGCTTGGCTCTAATTGGCTGTCAACACTCCAAACCAGGAAGTGTTGGCAGCCATTTTGTGCCTCGCATCGAGTGAATATCAAAAAGGTGAGACAAGTAGGCATGATTGTGTATATTAGGATTAATTAAGGTACATGAATATAAATGTTTATTCACCTTCCGTAAGTATATGCCCTGTGTGTGTGATTGACGTGAGGAGACACGGTGTCCCGGCACGCAATAGGGGATGAGCTACGCTAGGTCGAGTTAGATACTGGCAGCGAAGGCTATGCATACTGTTCACAGAGGGGGCAAATATTGTTCTTGCAGTGTTTTCTTTTGAAAACGCATAGAGAGGAGCTTAAAGCCCAAGTGTTTCGGCTGGGCGGCAGTGAAATATGTGAGCTGTGATTGCTCTACGCTGTAAAAAAATCACCCACATGGAGTTCAGGTATAGGCTCCGGAGGCACATCAGCTCGGGGGCTGCGTTCACTGTCTGCTTCAATGTGCAGGCACAACACAGACACTAAGGGGCACATTAGGATGGCGGGCGGACTTTGTCCGCCCGCCATCCCGTCGTACAGAGGGACCGCCCCCATCATAAGGGCGGGGGTCCCCTGCCTGCTATTAGGATGCGCCCACCACAGTGGCAGGCGCATCCAGAATTCCTGACGTTGTGGTGGGCGGTGCACTCAGCACCGTCCGCCACAATGCCAGGAAGGCATGTTGTGCACTTCCATGCACAACATGGCAGGCAGCGCGCGGTGCCTGCCATGCTGTGCATGAAACTGCTCCCCATGTGCACTCCCTAACCCCCCGGAGTCCCTGGGGGCCCGCAACGGGCCCCCCAAACAGACCATGCATGCCTTTCCGTGGCGGCAATGCCACCACAGAAATGCATACCCAAAAGCGCATTGTGATATGGCTGGTGGTGTCAAACAGACACCGCCACCATATTGCAGCCTTTTCTGCCCGGTCGCAAGTCGACCGGGGCGGAAATGCCGTGGATGGTCTTTCCGTCCGCCGCGGACCCCCCAGCCATTATTATATGGCAGGAGGTCATTTCTGCAGGGATGGCGGGCGGATCGCCCCCGATGGGCCAGACGTGGCTACCGCCTGACTGGCGGGGGCGATCAGCCCATCATCCTAATTGGGCCCTAAGCCGGCACTCAGCAGCTGAGTTGCTGGAACTTTGGGCTGCGGCGGTGTCTGGAAAGTTGGGAGCGGCGGGCGCCATGATGGGCCGAGGGCCGTGGTCGGGCTGGGTGCTCCCGCTGCTGCTCTGCCTGTGCGAGGTGCTGTGGTGCTGCTGCGGCACAGAAGCCACCGACATCGCTGTAACATAACTGGTGCTCATATACACTGTTCCAAAACCTTTGGGTCGAATTTGCGCTAAATAAAACTGCAAAAAATTAAAAGTAATGAATGGCATACTTTGCATCACGATTACCCGCTGAAGGCCGCTCATCACACGTTGACCCCGATGTTTATCGCCTACAAAACTATAACAATATCAGTTCTACCCTTCTCAATGGTTACTCCTACCAGTTCGCAATAATTTTAATCCTACAAAACATGTACGAAGCTGACAACACTTTTTATCTTGCCCACATACTACTAATATTTGACAGTTTAGACACTTTCCATCAGTTGGTCGAAAAAAATCCAACAAAGGACTAGCAAAAAAGGCCACTGTCGAATGGTTATTATTAAACAGAAGAGTACAATTTCCAAAGCAGACAAAGAAACTGCCTGTGACAGTTTGGGAATAACAAACAAACCACAATGATAGCTCTAAACAGATGGATGTCTCTCACGTTCATGGAAATATGTGGTTTATTTCTGTTTGAAGCAGTGGAAATCTGTAGCCTCTTTCTGGGACTCAAATATCTCATTCACTAAATCTCTCTCTAAAGCCTACAGCGAATTTTGCCAGAGACGCGGTAGCCGGTCATCAGCCGTGAGTAACACCGAAAGATTTTTAGAAAGTAGGCATGCCTTCTTCATCAGCCTACATGTGTTCACTTGCTGCAGTTTAAAACGCACGAGCCGATGGGTCATCTGCGTCGAAAGAGAAAAACAAAGCCAAATCAGGATTTTCTAGAAATTCCAGCTGAAAAGCAAACAAAAGGAACGCTCTGCACATAAGCCCAGGTCTCATTTAAGGCTCTTGTTTCCTTCTAATTTAAGAGCAGCATGCGGGGAGATGTGTACACAAGAGATTTTCGTATATAAAGGGGAGTGGAAGACCTATTGGAGGCCTTCCTTGGGTCACATGTGGAGTCAGCAGCAGAGCCGGGAGTTGGGTAGATATGCTGTGATGATCCTTTCCTCAGGCCACACGTGGAGTCAGCAGCAGAGCCGGGAGTTGGGTAGATATGCTCTGATGATCCTTTCCTCAGGTCAAACGTGGAGTCAGCTGTGGTGCAGTGCTGTGGTACAGTGCGATCAGTGCTATGCCTTATGAGACTCTAACCTCAGGTCTGTGTTGTGTAAAGGGTGGCTGTGGTGCAGTGCTGTGGTGCAGTGCTCTCAGTGCTGTGCTCCTGGGCCTCTACACCTGGGGCTGTTCTTGCCAGAGGGTGTCTATGGTGCAGGATTGCTCTTCTACGCCTCTTGCTCTGGGGTGTTTTTCCAAAGGGATGATTTGGTGCAGTGCAATCAGTGCAATGCCTAAGGAACTCTAACCTAGTCTAAAGGGTGGCTGTGGTGCAGTGCTTTGAGCAGTATTCCCAGTGCTGTGCTGCTGTCTCTCTCCCTCCAGGGCTGTGCTTCCCATGCAGTGGTTTTGGTGCAATGCAGTCAGTGATATGCCTAAGAGACCCTGTCTTTATTGCTGTGGTTCTGTCTCTCTAGGTCCGCAGGGTGCACACCCCACGCACGTGAAGCAGCAGTCACCCTGGGCCAGCTCTCTCCTCTTCAGCTGACCAAAGCTCATCTAGCACGCCAGCAGCCCCCACTCTATTTCATAGTGCAGTGGACCTACCCCGTGCCTGCCGCTCCGTCTTCCCTCAAGCCCCATCAGTCTGTCCGGGGAAGGAGGTGACCACACTGGTACCGCCGCCACATGCACACTCCATCCCCCCACAGTGCCCGGCAGCACTCCCTCAATGCCGCAGCAGGAGGGGGCCCACCTGGGCCCCCTGTCTCCCTCTCCCCTCAACCACATGCCAGCTCTGCACTGGATGGGAAGGTGCACACCCCAAGCCTCCCACATCGCTTTACCAGCACTGCAACCCTGGAAGAAGGTGCACAGCCCAGACCTAGCGCTGCCCCTTCCACCAGCCCCCTTTCCAAGTTTGCCAGCACCTCGTACCAAGTCGGAAGCTCACATCCAGGATCTCCTGCCCCCCAGTGTGCCAGCTCCAAGCCCACACCAAGGGTCTTGGTCCCCCTCCACACCCAGCCCCCCAGCATACCAGTTCAGTGCATCAAGGTGGAGGCGGGCACCCAGCGACCGCTGCCCCCCTCTCCACACACGCCTAGTGCACCTCTCCCTGCTTACTGCTGCCGATGGCCTCAGGGCAGATGGAGCCAGTCTACCAGGAGCATTTACAACAAGGGGTGGTGATGGACAGAGTCTCTGAATTAAGCAGAATACTCTCACCCAGTCAAGAGATCAGGGCTAGATCCAACACCGTTTTTTTAGCTCATTGCACCATCCCAGTTTCAGAACCTGGCTGTATGCAAATTAGTCTGTCCCTGGCCCAGTGCATCATGGGAACAGGGCAGACCAGACTACAAAAGCCAATTCTTACACTGGGAAGGAAACAAGCTTCCGGGGACCGGTTTCTGGCATTTGAGCCGTCTTCGGCCCGGCTTGCTTGAATCCTGATGGTGCAATGAGCAAGGGACTCACATCTGAGTATACCCTTCCACGCTTAGGGTGGACAAAAATATTTACAACAAGGGGTGGTGATGGACAGAGTCTCTGAATTAAGCAGAATACTCTCACCCAGTCAAGAGATCAGGGCTAGATCCAACACCGTTTTTTAGCTCATTGCACCATCCCAGTTTCAGAACCTGGCTGTATGCAAATTAGTCTGTCCCTGGCCCAGTGCATCATGGGAACAGGGCAGACCAGACTACAAAAGCCAATTCTTACACTGGGAAGGAAACAAGCTTCCGGGGACCGGTTTCTGGCATTTCAGCCGTCTTCGGCCCGGCTTGCTTGAATCCTGATGGTGCAATGAGCAAGGGACTCACATCTGAGTATACCCTTCCACGCTTAGGGTGGACAAAAATATTTACAACAAGGGGTGGTGATGGACAGAGTCTCTGAATTAAGCAAAATACTCTCACCCAGTCAAGAGATCAGGGCTAGATCCAACACCGTTTTTTAGCTCATTGCACCATCCCAGCTTCAGAACCTGGCTGTATGCAAATTGTCTGTCCCTGGCCCAGTGCATCATGGGAACAGGCCAGACCAGACTACAAAAGCCAATTCTTACACTGGGAAGGAAACAAGCTTCCGGGGACCGGTTTCTGGCATTTCAGCCGTCTTCGGCCCGGCTTGCTTGAATCCTGATGGTGCAATGAGCAAGGGACTCACATCTGAGTATACCCTTCCACGCTTAGGGTGGACAAAAATATTTATAACAAGGGGTGGTGATGGACAGAGTCTCTGAATTAAGCAGAATACTCTCACCCAGTCAAGAGATCAGGGCTAGATCCAACACCGTTTTTTAGCTCATTGCACCATCCCAGTTTCAGAACCTGGCTGTATGCAAATTAGTCTGTCCCTGGCCCAGTGCATCATGGGAACAGGGCAGACCAGACTACAAAAGCCAATTCTTACACTGGGAAGGAAACAAGCTTCCGGGGACCGGTTTCTGGCATTTCAGCCGTCTTCGGCCCGGCTTGCTTGAATCCTGATGGTGCAATGAGCAAGGGACTCACATCTGAGTATTCCCTTCCACGCTTAGGGTGGACAAAAATATTTACAACAAGGGGTGGTGATGGACAGAGTCTCTGAATTAAGCAGAATACTCTCACCCAGTCAAGAGATCAGGGCTAGATCCAACACCGTTTTTTAGCTCATTGCACCATCCCAGTTTCAGAACCTGGCTGTATGCAAATTAGTCTGTCCCTGGCCCAGTGCATCATGGGAACAGGGCAGACCAGACTACAAAAGCCAATTCTTACACTGGGAAGGAAACAAGCTTCCGGGGACCGGTTTCTGGAACTTCAGCCGTCTTCGGCCCGGCTTGCTTGAATCCTGATGGTGCAATGAGCAAGGGACTCACATCTGAGTATACCCTTCCACGCTTAGGGTGGACAAAAATATTTACAACAAGGGGTGGTGATGGACAGAGTCTCTGAATTAAGCAGAATACTCTCACCCAGTCAAGAGATCAGGGCTAGATCCAACACCGTTTTTTAGCTCATTGCACCATCCCAGTTTCAGAACCTGGCTGTATGCAAATTAGTCTGTCCCTGGCCCAGTGCATCATGGGAACAGGGCAGACCAGACTACAAAAGCCAATTCTTACACTGGGAAGGAAACAAGCTTCCGGGGACCGGTTTCTGGCATTTCAGCCGTCTTCGGCCCGGCTTGCTTGAATCCTGATGGTGCAATGAGCAAGGGACTCACATCTGAGTATACCCTTCCACGCTTAGGGTGGACAAAAATATTTACAACAAGGGGTGGTGATGGACAGAGTCTCTGAATTAAGCAGAATACTCTCACCCAGTCAAGAGATCAGGGCTAGATCCAACACCGTTTTTTAGCTCATTGCACCATCCCAGTTTCAGAACCTGGCTGTATGCAATATAGTCTGTCCCTGGCCCAGTGCATCATGGGAACAGGGCAGACCAGACTACAAAAGCCAATTCTTACACTGGGAAGGAAACAAGCTTCCGGGGACCGGTTTCTGGCATTTCAGCCGTCTTCGGCCCGGCTTGCTTGAATCCTGATGGTGCAATGAGCAAGGGACTCACATCTGAGTATACCCTTCCACGCTTAGGGTGGACAAAAATATTTACAACAAGGGGTGGTGATGGGCAGAGTCTCTGAATTAAGCAGAATACTCTCACCCAGTCAAGAGATCATGGCTAGATCCAACACCGTTTTTTAGCTCATTGCACCATCCCAGTTTCAGAACCTGGCTGTATGCAAATTAGTCTGTCCCTGGCCCAGTGCATCATGGGAACAGGGCAGACCAGACTACAAAAGCCAATTCTTACACTGGGAAGGAAACAAGCTTCCGGGGACCGGTTTCTGGCATTTCAGCCGTCTTCGGCCCAGCTTGCTTGAATCCTGATGGTGCAATGAGCAAGGGACTCACATCTGAGTATACCCTTCCACGCTTAGGGTGGACAAAAATATTTACAACAAGGGGTGGTGATGGACAGAGTTTCTGAATTAAGCAGAATACTCTCACCCAGTCAAGAGATTGGGGCTAGATCCAACACTGTTTTTTAGCTCATTGCACCATCCCAGTTTCAGAACCTGGCTGTATGCAAATTAGTCTGTCCCTGGCCCAGTGCATCATGGGAACAGGGCAGACCAGACTACAAAAGCCAATTCTTACACTGGGAAGGAAACAAGCTTCCGGGGACCGGTTTCTGGCATTTCAGCCGTCTTCGGCCCGGCTTGCTTGAATCCTGATGGTGCAATGAGCAAGGGACTCACATCTGAGTATACCCTTCCACGCTTAGGGTGGACAAAAATATTTACAACAAAGGGTGGTGATGGACAGAGTCCATTTTTTGTAATTATTTTGGCCACCATGAGTGTGGAAGGGTATGCTCAGACATGAGTGAAGAATTGGCTTGGTAGTTTGGTCTGCCCTGTTCCCATGATGCACTGGGCCAGGGACAGACTAATTTGCATATAGCCAGGTTCTGAACTGGGATGGTGCAGTGAGCTAAAAAACGGTGATGGATCAAGCCCTGATCTGTTGACTGGGTAGGAGTGTTCTGATTAACTCAGATACTCTGTCCATCACCACCCCCTTTTTGTAATTATTTTGGCCACCATGAGTGTGGAAGGGTATGCTCAGACATGAGTCCCTTGCTCATTGCACCATCAGGATTGAAGCAAGCCTGGCCGAAGACGGCTGTAATGCCAGAAACCGGTCCCCGGAAGCTTGTTTCCTTTCCAGTGAAGAATTGGCTTGGTAGTTTGGTCTGCCCTGTTCCCATGATGCACTGGGCCAGGGACAGACTAATTTGCATATAGCCAGGTTCTGAACTGGGATGGTGCAGTGAGCTAAAAAACGGTGATGGATCAAGCCCTGATCTGTTGACTGGGTAGGAGTGTTCTGATTAACTCAGATACTCTGTCCATCACCACCCCCTTTTTGTAATTATTTTGGCCACCATGAGTGTGGAAGGGTATGCTCAGACATGAGTCCCTTGCTCATTGCACCATCAGGATTCAAGCAAGCCGGGCCGAAGACGGCTGTAATGCCAGAAACCGGTCCCCGGAAGCTTGTTTCCTTTCCAGTGAAGAATTGGCTTGGTAGTTTGGTCTGCCCTGTTCCCATGATGCACTGGGCCAGGGACACACTAATTTGCATATAGCCAGGTTCTGAACTGGGATGGTGCAGTGAGCTAAAAAACGGTGATGGATCAAGCCCTGATCTGTTGACTGGATAGGAGTGTTCTGATTAACTCAGATACTCGGTCCATCACCACCCCCTTTTTGTAATTATTTTGGCCACCATGAGTGTGGAAGGGTATGCTCAGACATGAGTCCCTTGCTCATTGCACCATCAGGATTCAAGCAAGCCGGGCCGAAGACGGCTGTAATGCCAGAAACCGGTCCCCGGAAGCTTGTTTCCTTTCCAGTGAAGAATTGGCTTGGTAGTTTGGTCTGCCCTGTTCCCATGATGCACTGGGCCAGGGACAGACTAATTTGCATATAGCCAGGTTCTGAACTGGGATGGTGCAGTGATCTAAAAAACGGTGATGGATCAAGCCCTGATCTGTTGACTGGGTAGGAGTGTTCTGATTAACTCAGATACTCTGTCCATCACCACCCCCTTTTTGTAATTAGTCTACCAGGAGCAGCACTGGACCACGGAGACACAGCCATGAGAGCCCCGCAAAAGAGGCCCCACCAACCTGCTTCCACTGCCTCTCCCTCACAGGAGACTGCAAGAGCCCCAGGTGAACACCAGTAATCTGTGTCCAACAGCCGAACCTGGAAAATGGAATCGGCGGGAGTCCAGTGTAACAGGTGGTTGAAGTGGTGAAAGAAAAGTAGGGGAACTCTGGATTCATCTGATTAATCCACGCTTTAACCAGGTATTGCAGTACCTCCAAGATTGGTGCACTTCCCCGCCCAGGGAAAATAATGTTTTTCAAAGAAAGACAAGAAAAAAAAGTAGCTCTCCACTTGCAAACTCTGTAAAGTTGTGCTAATGTTTAGGTGTGAATACAACTAATCTGGCCACTTTGCGACCACTATGTCTTGTTTTATTTAGTTATTTATTTATTTCTCATATTTTGAATCTTTTCCCGAGGCTGCACTTTGGAACAGAAAAATGTCAAAAAAGACGGCATTTTCAGCAAATGCGTTTTTCTTTTTAGGATCCATTTCACAAGGGAATAAATACATGAAAGGAGAAAAGAGAGGGTGAGAACCCTGTTTGTTGAAGTCACAGTTTTCACCAAGGAGCTAGCCAAAAAGAGAGGGAAGAAGAGAGAAAAAAAAGAGAGAACGAGGGGTAGGGGACAGCTGACAGCCACCCAGTAGAAGTGGACACTGTCCTTGTCTTCTCTGGGTATGAAGGAAAAGACAAAGTCCCTTTTCTTCCCTTCTCTGCCCACCCCAGTCACCGGCCACAAATGCCAAGCCTTATCTGTGGGCCTTGCCTATTTATGCCATCCTGGCAGGAAAGATAGTAGGGGAACAGAATCTATTTAAATAAAGAAGTAGGCACACTCCGTGCCCTGCCAATCCCGCCCACTTCTACCACTGAGTGTAACCAGAAACCCACAATCCCAAACTGAAAAGTTTGAAAACTGCACGAAGAAGGCGGGGCAAGCACTGTCCGCACCCGCCGCGAACAGGATTTTGGCCTGCAATGGGGATGAACACCACCACTTATCTGTCTTTGTTCTTATTAGCCACTGACTTCAAAATGACCCCGAACAACACTGGCAATCGCCCCCTTCGATCCCCATTTAACTTGCTCCCATCAAGAAGCCAGGGAGCCAGCCCTGTGCCCTCCCTCATGCAGTGGATGGCAACTCCAGCCCAGCAGGTTGAGCTAGATCTGGGTGCAACATGGATGCCACAGACTCCAATGCTAGCAGGGTGAACCCAAACCTCCACTCTTCTCCTGGCTTGAAAGAAACACCAGTACTCCACCACACCTCTATTCATGGTGTGCCTAACTTGAACAAGGTGACAAAAATGGATCTACCATAGCGTGTCTATCCTCACTCTGCAGGCTCCCGTGTTGACACTGGGCCACCTAGCACCAGGTGGAAAACACCAAAAATGGACAAGTCAAAATTGTCTCAGGCGCACAGCTGTGACAGGAGCTCCGAAAAACCAACCCTGCATCCACTCACATCCATGCGCCCCCTCCCATTCTGAGTCGCCTCACAAGGAGCCTCGGGCCACTCCGTTGCCCAACGAGTAGCATCACTCTACCGCCTGGATTCCATCATTTTAAACCCATGGCAACACTGCTGTCACGCCTTAACAATGCCTGGGGCCACCTGCCAAAGCATAGCAATCAAAATGATACTATGCATTCCCGTTTAAGTCCACTGCAAACTCACACCAAGAAGGCAACCAACATAACCAAATCCAGTAACACAACTGTGTGGGTCCCCAAAGCACACGCAAGGGCAACAAAATTCACTGAGAAGGCCGAAAACACAGCATTGCCACTGTGCTACAAGCTCCAATGCATCATCAAACTCAGTTCAGGCTTCAGTCTACAAATTGTCCTCCACCAAAACGCTTGGCAGAACCATCTCTCCAGCATGCGACACGCTCAATGCACACATGTAGGATACACGGCCACCCTCAGACTGCCCCTAGTGTACCCCAATGGCGCCCACATCCAGACATCCCTAAGCATCACAACACCGCACAAAAATAATGCCATTGGTGTTCCAAACAACGAAGAGAAACCCAATCTAGAGACGCTGGGGAAAGTCGCCAAGCACTTAGTTCACACCAAACAACTGGTGCATGAGAACTGACCGCACAAAACTGGCCAGACGCAGCAGTTCCCAAACTGGTGCGCATCTATTCGCGGCGCACCTGGCTACTTCGACAGCGCACTGGGGTGCCACGGCGCACATATTGGGAACCACTGCAGTGTAGTGCACTGTGGCACTGGGTATACCTGTCCCGCGCCGGGCACGCTCCACATGTGCCCACACCTAATGCAGGGCACTGTGCATGCCCCCGCTTTCCCTCTTGAATGTCTGGACTTGGTTCATAAAGCGGGGTGCAATAGTCGTTTCACCCACTGTCCTGCACTTTAAGTTCTGTTTTCTCGTTGGTGTTATTGGATCCTTCCACAGTCCTACACTTTGCGCTGTCCTGCACGCAGCCTGCCACATTCCAGCACTTCATTCCGCTGTGTCCCTGTTCCTCTTGCGCTAGCGACCTGCATCTTCAAAGTTTTTAATTTTCAAAAAGAGTGCATGACATCATTGCGTACTTTCGGGGCTAGATGGTCCATTGATGATGCTTGCCTTTTTGGATCAATTATTGAATATTACCCTCTTGTTATGGTCAGGACGGCCGGGTAGTCCTGTCACACAAGGGTATGCATGCAGGCACTTATGGCACAGCAGCTTTTTGTGGATTTCATTCAGGGATTTGAAAAGTAAGTGGTAGGATGGGGTCATTAACCTTGTTTAAACTGGATTGTGTAATTATCGCAAGGACTTTCTATGAACTAGGCGGATTTCGGTCACCTCGGGTGATGAGCGCTTTCCATTAATGCAGTCTGTCTTTACAGGTAGTGCAGTGAGCCGGCAGGTGCCTGTGACTCCTCATGTCAGTTATTTCCAGGGCACCACTGTCTGTGCGTGTGTTCAGATGCCCTGACTCTCTTGCTGCATCCTGTTGTAAGTTCTGTTCTGTTGGTTTACGTGCGCCTCACCAGCTGTGGTAGCAGCGCAAGTTCTTTTTCTTGTTCTTCACAGAGGGGGTCTCTCTGAGAGAGGAGAGCCTGGCTCTCACAGATGCAGGTGTGAACAGGCTCCTTGCCCACCTCAAACTCTCTCACTGGTGTCTCTTTGCCCACCTGGGAAGCTGTCTCCTTGGGGTCTCCGTTCCCACCTAGGACTCTCTCTCACTGGTGTCTCCGTGCCCACTCTCTCACTGGTGTCTCTGTGCCCACCTATGACTGGTGTCTCTGTGCCCACCTAGTACTCTAACACTGGTGTTTCCGTGCCCACCTATCACTCTCTCACTGGTGTCCCCATGCCCACCTAGGTAGGACTCTCTCTTACTGGTGTCTCCATGCCCACCTAGGACTCGCTCTCTCTCTCTGGTGTCTCTGTGCCCACCTATCACTCTCACTAGTGTCTCCCTGCCAACCTAGGACTCTCTCACTGGTGTCTCCGTGCCCACTTATCACTCTCTCACTGGTGTCCCTGTGCCTTCTAGGACTCTCTCTCTCTCTCACTGGTGTCTCTGTGCCCACCTATCACTCTCTCACTGGTGTCCCCGTGTCCACCTAGGTAGGACTCTCTCTCGCTGGTGTCTTCGTGTCCACCTAGGACTCACTCTCTCTCTCTTTCTCTCGCTCTCTCATTGGTGTCTCCATGCCCACCTAGGACTTTCTCTCTCATTGGTGTCTCTGTGCCCACCTAAGACTCTCTCTCTCACTGGTGTCTCTGTGCCCATCTAAGAATCTCTCTCTCACTGATGTCTTTGTGCCCACCTAGCACTCTCTCACTGGTGTCTCCGTGCCCTCCTAGGACTCTCTCTTTCTCTCTCACTGGTGGCTCTGTGACCACCTAGCACTCTCTCACTGGTGTCTCTGTGCCCACCTATAACACCGCATCATTTTCTGTGCAATGTTGTGTATATGCTTGGCCAGCAAGCTGTGCATAGATGGTCTCCACACACAGTGCATAAACTGCACCTTTTAATGCTGTATGTGCTTTTCTTTTTATTACCTAAATGCCTTGTTTTAACATCACAGTTTTTTAGTCACTTGGGAACAGCAAGCTAAAACTGTTGATTTTTTGGGGAGGGGTGCATAGTTTTCTTGGACCCACATTTGTTGCAGTTCTAGGACACTTGTGGTGCTCGGGCATTATGTGTCTCTGTCACGGGATCCACGTGGTCTTACAGTGTTTTGTTTCAATTACCCTTGTAATATGCATACATAGTGCTTCGCTTTTCAGGTTGGCAGAAAGTGCAGCTGGATTGCTATAAACTGTAATTGTGTTGGAAGCCGCCGTTAATGCCTGTAACAGACACAAGGTGTGGCCCGAGAGTGAAAACTTGGACTAACTCCATCTTCTCGCATCTGTCACAGGCCTCTATTTACCACATTTGAGTATACCCAAATTTCCTATTTTATTGTTCAGATAAAACAATTGATAGCGCAGTGCCGGGCTGTGTAGTTGGCAGTGTGAATAAAAGACTATTTATTACCTTGGCAGCACCATATCCCACACTTCTGTTTTGTTTTTAAATTTAATTACTGTGGCATTCTGGATATAAACAACCCTTATTTCACAGGCAAATTTTCCGTTTAGTGTTCAAGCTTCCCTAAGCCATTGGCCTTTGGAGGCGATGATCAGAGTTTTTCGTGCAGTGCTGGGATTGCAAGCTATATAATAGTATGTTCTTTTAAAAAATGAACAGTTTGTGAATGACTATAGATACCAGCTAGAGCCACTTAATGGGTTTGATTGGATTACTCTCTGTGCGACTCCCGTCCCTTTTTCCTGCAGTATTATGTACTCATTCTGTTTGTTTTGCCAACGTTTCGGGGCATTTGAAAGCTAATGGTTTGTGAAGAGCAGAGGTCTGTGGGAAGAGTGCCCTGCCCACCCCCACCCACCTCCTCTGTCCCAGAGGTCCACTGTCATTTAGGTGTGAATGTGGCTAGCCAGGAGCCGGACACGCTAGCTGTTGAGGCCCCCAGGGGTAGGCCTGGCACCTCGCCGAAGCTAGGCAGGCCCAGCAGCATCTTGGCACAGGAGTGCGGATGGCAGGCAAGCATGTGTTCTCTTCGACCCCACTCATCACCACCCCAGCTCCATGGCTCGTGTTCACTGTGCTTACAATACATGTTTACTCTCCCACTGTGCGTTTATAGCCTCCCACTGCCAACTCTTGGCCGTTCCTCCGCTGGGTGTTTTCATACCGTTTGTCATGAGTGTGCTTAGAACTAATTCTTAACTGACAGGCACAATTATGCGTGTGACCATTGTGCAAATTGAGGCACGACTTGTGTAATTTTTCCCTCAGGGCATTTTATTAATATTGTGGGATTGGAGTCGACGATCTGCAGCCTTTTTCCCACAGTTCCTTGCCAAGGTTTGTTGCATTTGTGTCGTTGCCAACATCTACAGTTTCTGATTGTGTTTCACGCTCTTTTCATGTGCGTGCCAGCCCAGGGCACGAACGTCAGTTGCGGTCGCATAGTATTGGTACACTCTTTTAAATACCCAGTTTGTACCCATGCAGGGTAGGAATCCTCCTGTCTGTCCCGTGCACTTCTCAAATCACCCATCCAGCAATATCTACTTATCCTATCACTCCGCCAATACGTAAGCACTTATAAATATAGCATGCACTCTGTTTGCAGCACTGTAATCATTCCAGTAACTAGTCATGTACTTATGGAATGGCCTAGCCATTAACACTAGTACAGCTACAATATTCTGTGCACTATCCATGCAGACCTCTAACCAGCTACACACTATTGGTACACTCTTCTAAATACCCAGTTAGTACCTATGCAGTCTAGGAATCCTCCTCTCAGTCCCATGCACTTCTCCTATCACCCATCCAGCACTATCTACTTATCCTATCACTTCGCCAGTACCAAAGCACTTATAAATTATCTATGCACTCTCTTTACAGCACTGTAATCATCCAGTCACTGCTTGCATACTTATACAATGGACCAGGCACTAACACAAACACAGCCACAATCCTCTGTTCACTATCCATGCAGACCTCTAACCAGCTACATACTACTGATTCACTCCTGTAATTACCTGGGTAGTACCCATGCAGTCTAGTAATCCCCTGTCAGTCCCCATTCACTTCTCCAGTCACCCATCTAGCAGTATGTACTTATACAATCAGTCCGCCAAAACCCAAGCAGTTATACACTCACCATGCACTCTCCTTGAAGTACAGTAATCATCCAGTTAAATAGGCACTACTCATATAGTCAAACAATCACTCATGCACTACCCATGCACTGTTTGAATCAATCAACATCTACAGATATACTCATGTAATCACCCATGCATTAGCATGCAGTTAGTTCTCTTTTTTAACCAGATAAGGTAGTTCTAAAAATAACTTACTTTCTTCTTTTTTTGATATTATATATTTTTTTGTGTTTTTTTATTTTATTTTTTATTTTTTTGGTGTTTTCTTTAAAAACAGGAAAAACAAAAGAAGTAAGTTTCAACTTTGCAATCAACCAGTCATTGCAACAAAAAAAGAGAAAAAAATAACAATGGTGGTCTCTTGCCGCAGAAACCACAGCATCAATGGATTGCTCCCCACAGCAAACAAGAGTGTTGCACTTGAAACAAACTTGTTTAAGATTTCCAAACTAAGGACAAATGTCCGGGCCTCGTGATGAGGAGGTTGAGGTTCCAGATGTGCCTCGACCAGCTCCATGGTTATCTTGCTGCCTTTGTTCTTATGCGCGTCGCATTTGTTCCCGTACAAATGGACGAGGGTGAATGGTCTGCATGTGTTATACATGCTGGATGTTCCGCAGGAGTATTTTTTGTCACTGCCCCTTGAGAGAACTCTTAAACATAGAATGCAAGTGATCTTTCTTGCATTTAATTTCCATACTCCAGGTGGAATTGTGAAGAATTTCCACACAATGCTCTCTTTTTTTTGTCGTAGTGGAATCTCCTCTTCCTCTTCTTCCAAAGAAATATCCACCATGGGAGTAGAAGAAGCCATATCCAAAAAAAGAAGAAAACACCAAAGAATTCTACACCTAGCTAAAAATACTCAGCAGGTGTGTCTCCTGGGATGCTGTAGAAAGAATGAGAAAAATGGGTGTGGTCCTCTACTTCTAGAATGGGAAACGTTATGAACCAATTAAATGCTTTCTTTTAAAGTCACATGGGAGTCGCGCACTCAGCACGCACCCAGCGCGCACCCGATGCGACTTCGGGAAAGTATATTTAACAGTAATATAACTTTATTGCAATTAGACGTATACCATTTTAATAATTAGTTTACATAATCTCTTGGTCTAATATACGTATACATATAGTTTTCAACATAAAACATTTTTCGCAGGAGTCGTGCACCCAGCATGACTGCACACATTCATTACGTTACGCGGGGCGGGAAACCGCGCTTCAGTTGCATACCAAACGCGCACATGACACAATCCCATTCATATATGACGTTACGCAGGGGTCAGGCACAGTGCACCCGTCACTAACCAAACGCGCATCCTTCACGACTTTGCCAATATGGTGGCTTGAATCCGTGCACCCACCGAGATAGGTACACGATGGGTGCGCGGGTCTACTTATTTCTCCCCCCAAAAATTAATATGTAAGAAAACAGAAGAAATTATATACTGTTAGTAACAAACAAAAATAACAAAAACTTTTTTTAGGATATTAATCTTACAAAATATTTTTTTTTTTTAAATTACTGAACAAACCATAGGTTTAATGAACATTTTATTTTAAAATGATCATTTACAAAACCTTTGAAATTCACAGAAAAAAACATAGGTTTCAGGCACGTTGTAGTTGAAAATTACCATTTAAAAATCCTTTGAAATTCACTGAAAAAAACCACAGGTTTCAGGGTCGTTATAGTTAGTTGGACATTTCACTCGTACAAAACCATAGAAATTTGGCCGTTATAGTTAGTATACCTAACTATAACTAGTGCCCCCACAATGCACTGCTGACGACATCACATGTTACATCACTCATGACATGCTCAGTGACATCACTGATGACATCACTGATGACATATCAAATAACATCACTAATGACATCATCCACGTGATCATCTGATGCACCTCCTCATACCCTAAGAAAACCTTTCATACACCTACTCCAAAATGCAGACCACCAATATCAAAACTATAGACAGATCAATAGCAGTTAGTACATACCTGCTCAGTGATTTATAGTCTATACACACATCCACCCACTATCTTATACAGTCACTCATACACACAGTTATTGATCTATACAGCCACTGATATATCCACTCATAAACCCATACAGACACTCACACCCTGCCACTCACCCAAAGAGTTACTCATATGCCTGGTCATACATGCAAACAAAGTATCACACACTCATTTCCTTTCTTATACAGTCATACACACACCACCACACTTATTTATACAGATACTAACACATACTTACTCTCTTAAACAATCACTCATAGAAACACACACTCATCCATACAGATACTCTTGCAACCACTCACATATAGTCATTTATGTACTCCAACACTCACATATACTGCTTTAAAACATATGCAGTTACTCACACATGCACCACTGAGACATCCATTTATAGTGAGTCCAACTAACTATAACGTGGGAATTTCAATGGTTTTATGAGAGTAAAATTTCCACCTAACTATAACTGGTGTGAAACCTATGGTTTTTTCAGTGAATTTAATAGGTTTTTTTTAAATGCTAATTCCTAACTATAACTGGTGTGAAACCTATGGTTTTTTCAGTGAATATATATATATATATATATATATATATATATATATATATATATATATATATATATATATATATATATAAATTTCTATGGCAAAATGAAACCCCTCATTTTGTTCCTTTTCAAATTAAATGTATTAAGTGTTACCACTTTATTCCAATCAAGATGACTTCAGGTGTGCCATACTTTTGTCATAAGTAAGTCTGTTAGCGTTCTAGTTGTTCTTTAGAACACTCTGGGACATTCTGTCATTGGGCTATAGTTGGGCTACATCAGGCTGATATTTGGGCTACATTTGGGCTCTTTTGTCTCTGGTGGCCATCTTGGGAGACTGCATATCAGAATTTTTTTAATGAAATATAAGAGGATTTGAGAAGTCACTCAAAATGTGCCCTAATTTTTCTTTCTTCAGCACTAATCATAATTTCTATGGCAAAATGAACCCCCTCATTTTGTTCCTTTGCAAATTAAATGTTTTAAGTGTTAACACTTTATTCCAATCAAGATGACTTCAGGTGTGCCATACTTTTGTCATAAGTAAGACTGTTAGCGCTCTAGTTGTTCTTTAGAACACTCTGGGACATTCTGTCATTGGGCTATAGTTGGGCTACATCTGGCTGATATTTGGGCTACATTTGTTTTTTTTTTGTCTCTGGGGGCCATCTTTGGGCTACATTGGGCTACATTGGGCTACATTTGGGCTCTAACATATATGTAGCCCAATATATATTTTTTCAAAGTTAATTTTCGTAAAAACCACTGGAGCATATATCTTGAGACATAGCAAAGGCACATCGGGGTACCAGTCCCTACAATTTTGCCAAGTTTGGTGGAAATCCATTCAGCCGTTCGGGCTAAAAGTGAGTCCAACCGGCCTATGGAAATTAACATGGGGAAAACACGTTTTGGGACCCCCCTTTTATCTCGGCCCCCGCTTGACGGATCCCCCTGAAACTTTCAGGGAAGGAGCGGAGCGCAGCGAGGCAAAGTTAAGGAAAATTACAGGCAGATCCCTCATTCGGCGCCAAAGGTATTCCCAATAGAATGTTGCGGATTTCCTGTGGAAAACGATCCTAACTATAACTACCTACTGGCGACCGAGGTAATATATATATATATATATATATATATATATATATATATATATATATATATATATATATATATATATTCACTGAAAAAAACATAGGTTATAGACCATATATAGTTAGGAATTAGCATTTAAAAAACCTTATTTTACTCACACAAAACCATTGAAATTCCATATATAGTTAGTTGCACTAACTATATATCGCGCACCCGCAATCCACTGCTGATCATGTCACATATTACATCATTCATGACATGGTCAGTGACATCACTGATGACATCACTGATGACATCTCAAATGACATCACTGATGACATCACTGATGACAACATCCAGTGACTGTATGTTTCTGTAAAGTTAAAATATGTCTTACATATTGAAGAATGAGTGGATGTATAAGTGTCTGGATGAAGGATTTAGTAGGTTCGTGACTGACTGTATGAGTGAGTGATTAAATGTGTCTCACTGAATGCATGGGTTAGTGACTAAACTGTCTTAATTTGTGCATCATTATGTCTGTTGTGATGTAAACTGCTGCATGTGTTGATCATTAGCTATACGAGAGGCTATATGTGTTATTAATTGGTTGCCCAAGTATTTCTATGGGAGATTGAGTTTGTGTGGGGGTGGCTGGAAGGTGTGTGACTCTATGCATAGATGTGTGAGCAGTTTATTCACTAGGTGTATGAGTTCAAGAGTGCATGTGGAAACAGCTACATGGGCAGTTGACTGTGTGCATGAGTGTATTGATGAGTGAATGGATATCTCAATGCTACATGTCATAGTAAGTACATATGTAAAACACAGTACATGTGAGAGTTGGCATATGTAAATAACTGTGCATGAGAGCCACTGAATGAGTGAGTGGTTGTATCGATCATTGTGAACTTGTATCAGGGATTGTATAAGAGAGTAAATATGTGTTAGTATATGTTTCAATAAGTAAGGTGTGTTTAACTGTATAGTTAAAGAAATGGAGGTGAGATTGTTTCTTTGCATGACTGACTGGGTGTGTGAGTAACTCCATGGATGAGTGGCAGTGTGTGAGTGTCTGTATACACTGAGTGTATCTAAGGTTATATTAGAGTCTGAAGAGGTTTATCGTATTAGCACAAGAATGATGTCAAATGAGATGTCATCAGTGATGTCATCAGTGATGTCATTTGAGATGTCATCAGTGATGTCATCAGTGATGTCACTGACCATGTCATGAATGATGTAATATGTGACATGATCAGCAGTGGATTGCGGGTGCGCGATATATAGTTAGTGCAACTAACTATATATGGAATTTCAATGGTTTTGTGTGAGTAAAATAAGGTTTTTTAAATGCTAATTCCTAACTATATATGGTCTATAACCTATGGTTTTTTCAGTGAATTTCAATGTTTTTTTAATAGCAAATATCATAAGCTGTCGAATGTCAAGTACGTGGTAAGTAAAAACATTTTCGTGTTTATGCACACTGATCTGCTTTGAATGCTGCCCCCCACCCCTCATTTCTATTAGGAGTACTCTCTCTTTGCAGATAGTGAAGGGTAGTTAACGCAGGCCTTTGCCCCCGTTGTAATCCGTCGTGCCTGCTTCTCTCTCCATTTGATTGATTGTTCTCTTTGGTTCATTCTCTATTTACAAACAAGCACAGAGTCGCAATACTCTGTTTAGTCTTTGCAGATAGCGAAAAATTGTGTAAAAAAACAAAAGGAATCGAGCAAAATCAGTAGGCCACTAATGGGATCTCTTTTTGACCTCCCTAAAATAGAAACATTAGGAACAACCTGTTGATAATACCAATGTGTATGTACATAAGCGGCGTTCATTTGTGTTCACAGTACCCCTTGTTGATTGTTTGAATCGAGCATTGAATTGTTCGAAGTTGGTTCTCTTAAGAATCTTCTCTGCCTGCAAACGAGGAAGAATAGGAATATTCTCTCTCCCTTTGCAGATAGTGAAGGGTAGGTAACGCAAACCTTTAACACGTCGTGCCTATTTCGTTCCTCATTGATTGATTGTTTCCCCAAACATTGACTGTTTGAGAATTGGTTCTTTTTGGAGGTATTCCCTGTTTGCAAATATACGTAGGAAAATCTTTGCAAATAGTGAAAGGGTACGTAATGCGGACCTTTCTCCCCCGTTGTAATCTGTCATGCCTATCTACTCCCCACTGATTGATGCACCTGTTTCACCCGGACCATTTACTAGAAATACGTCATCTGGCCCGACCAGAGAGCACCCCTAGTGAAAAGGACATATGCAATAATAACGAAGTGATCACTGTATCCTGTTAACAGAAACTTTAGCATGAAACAACCTGGAAAGAAAAGAATAGGAAAACGAAAATCAGTAGGCCACTGATGAACATGAACTTTTATTAAACAACGAACAAAGAAACGATAACATAACGTAATGATAAAACCTATTAATGTCCTAGAAACAAGAAAACGTTAAAATATGCCAGTGGTGAGAGACCAGAAAAACAGTAAGAGAAACCAAATCACCCCTCGCTGTCCCACCGCCTGCCACGCCAAAAAAATCGATAGACTAGGGAAAATGCAAGTCAGTAGAACATCCGCCCCCACTCTGGAAACTTCCAAGGTGGGGCAGGGTTGCGGCTACGCCCAGCCGGGAGCAGCCCATATAAGGCGGGTCCTGCTGCCACGCCTCGGCCAGGAGATCCTAACGTAGGGTGTAGCCAGAGGAGAGGCCGAGGCCAGCGGGACCCGGCCAGGGGATTGCCTTTACAACGCTGAAGAGTTGCAGGGGGGGAATATCTCCTCGACCCTCCCCTCTCTCTACCAGTCCGGCCGCGGTGGCCCTTGACAGTTTCAGGTAGTCCCGCCACATAATCTTCCGGTCCGGCCACCAACGGTCGGGGGGCCGAGGCCGACGGGATCCGGCTGCAGCCGATAAACCAAGGAACCCGTTCATGGGGCCAGAGCCAGGGGCGTCCGGCCGACATCCACCGGAAGCCCGGCCCGAAGACGGACGGGACACTTCTTCTTTCTTGAATAATGGCTGCGACAACACTGGGGGGGGATGTCTTGCACATGCCTCCGACCCCCCCCCCCTCGTCCTCATCGCCTGGTCCGGCCATAACAAATCTCAAGCGAGACGCCGTGGGGTGCACTGGGAGGGAGAGACGGTGCGAACAGGCCTCTCCCGCCTCCCCAGGTGGAGGCTTCCCAGCTGCACCCTCAGCGCTCCAGGCGCCCGGAAAAGGGTTCTTCCACTGTGGCCATGCTGCAACGTCTCGCCCGGCAGGGTGGAGCCCGTCCGCTCATTTGACCCCGCGATCGCCAGTAGCTACCGAACTCTCAAAATGGCGGTCGACCTGGCAAGAGCGGGCCCAGCATAAAGAAATGGCCCGGTCACTGGTTGACTCCACCACCGTAGTCCTCCACGACCTTGAAGATTCTAGAGGAGCCGCGGGAGTCTCCGACCCCCGATGGGGAATGACTGCCATGATCGCCCGTGGAGTGACGAAACTGTATCCGCGGGACGTCGGCGTTCCCATGCTGGCGCCAGCCTCACTTTGAATTACTAGAATGCTGCAGACCTCAGTTCCGGTGAAAGCACAGTGTGACCCGGTAGGAAAAATTGTTGCACCCCCTCCCCTTTTTGACTGATAGTTCAAACCACCGATCCTTTCCTTTGCCCTTTTAACGGAACTTTGGACTGCCTCCCCCTCTTTTACATTTTCTAGAGAAAACAAAACATTAACCACTACAGTAGCATAGCAGTTGACACCAGAACTGTTTTCAAATTGAAAACCAACAACATCTTCAACAGAATCCTTTTTGTTTCTGCTGTGACCCTGCTACAGCACAGGCATTGTCCCCAGCAGTAATTCTGCAATGCCGGTAAGAATAGCTGTGGTGCCTACTGGACTCACTCACCCCCGCGGCGCCCCATGCCGTTATTTGCTGGGTGGCAACTTACTAGACATCACTTTCGTGCCATCTAGATTTCAGCGCGTTCTGCTGCCTTGGAACTATTCGCACAACAGACTGCTACTGACGACCCACCCCCAGGCAACATCTTCTGAATTTTCATAATTTGAAAGAACTAGTAACATGTCCTCATCAGGAATTCAAAAGAAATTGCCACGGTCTCTTCGTTGTTTAAATGTTTTTACTGTTTTTGTTTTGTTGTATATATTTATATGTTATTAAAGTTTTATATTCCTACTACTTTGTTGGAGTGCTATATATTTTTAATGTGACACATAATTGTAAAAACTTTGATGTACAAAGAGTCATTCCTGGAATCTTCCGCTTCAGGCTCGGTCCCCTCCCCAATCACAATACAGGATGGTTTTCAGATAGTAGGAACACGTGTGGTGTGACGGATCTCATCGGGTGTGGGCCTTGATCTACTATAACTCCTTTGAAGAGGGGTGATTCTTTACAGCTGGAGCCATAAACTACATCTGCAGGGCTAGCTGATAGCCTGGACAATCGGACACAGAGGAAGAGGAGTGTCAGAGGGTGCGGTAGTGAATAGGGCGAAAGGGAGGTGTCGGGCGGGCACAGAGTGTGATTCTCAGGGAAGAGCAGCGCAGATGGGGGGAGGTTTATTGCCCATGCATAAGACAGAGAGCGGGGGTGACCAGTGCCTGGGGAAGATGCTTGCGAGGGTGGGGAGCCATGCTACGAATCGACAGCGTGCAGAGAGTGGGTCTGGTCAAGGCATCTAAAATGGCTGCCGTGCACGACAAAAGTGTGGCATTTCAAAAAAGGCAAGATGGCGCAAACAATGTTTTTCAACACTTCCTCATTTCCTTCGAATCGAACGTTAACAGACGTTGGTGCATATTACCAAAGTTAAGCGATATTTATCGCTAACGATGCTTACCAACAAATTTTTTACCGCTAAGCATCGTCAGAAATTATCGAAGATAAACCTTGCTATTATCAAGGTTTATCGCAAATGCGATAATAAACGGCCGCAATGCATGAATATCGCTAAAAGTCAGCGATATTCATGCATTACCGAGCTAATGCTCTTAGCCATGTTATCCACCTCCCATTGGATAACATGGCTAAGAACTGCTCAGGGCAGGTGTTACTTTTTGGAGATATTCGCGCTTAGCGCGAATATCTCCAAAAGTTGGTAATAGGAGATAGATATCTTGCATGTTGTAATGCAAATTATTGTGGTATATGGAACTCATACCATAATCTCTCAGGAAAGCAGAAACTGATCCTTTTGGGACCGCCTGAAAAGGCCTAGGGGGTGAGGGGTACTCTACTTTGCCCCCTTTTCACGTTCCGAACTATTTTATTTTACTCTCTTCTGTAATTACACAAAATAGCAGCGATAAGATGCATCGGAGACACACAGTGAGAGAAAGGAGGCCGGAGATGAAGAAGAGATGTCAAATACACATTGGAGATAATATAGTGGCAGAAGGGAAGTAAATATGAGTAAACTTACCATGTAACATAAAAATGTTGCACTCTATACTATAAGTCTCATTTTATACTACAATCACTTCGCTACAACCTCATAAATTAAAAATAAAAATGAATAATGTCTCAAACAATTTTTGATTTCTAAATATAAATTTATTCTTCAGAATTTTCTAAATTTGAAAGAACTAGTAACATGTCCTCATCAGCAATTTCCTCATGAAAAGTCTGCAATGATGATTCTTGTAACTCTATGGTCTCCAAACATTCGATAAATTCGCCATCAACAGATTGATCAAAAAAATCATTCAAGTCATCTTCTCCTTGTGACAATATTTCATTATTGGTGCTGTCAATTTCAATCAATGTAGTGGAATCATTCAAGTCATCTCCTCCTTGTGACAATATTTCATTATTGGTGCTGTCAATTTCAATCAATGTAGTGGAATCATTCAAGTCATCTCCTCGTGACAATATTTCATTATTGGTGCTCTCAATTTCAATCAATGTAGTGGAATCATTCAAGTCATCTCCTCCTTGTGACAATATTTCATTATTGGTGCTGTCCATTTCAATCAATCTAATGGAATCATACAAGTCATCTCCTCCTTGTGACAATATTTCATTATTGGTGCTCTCAATTTCAATCAATGTAGTGGAATCATTCAAGTCATCTCCTCCTTGTGACAATATTTCATTATTGGTGCTGTCCATTTCAATCAATCTAATGGAATCATACAAGTCATCTCCTCCTTGTGACAATATTTCATTATTGGTGCTCTCAATTTCAATCAATGTAGTGGACAATTCAAAAGAAATTGCCACGGTCTCTTCATTGTGAGCCATTTTATTTTGAAATTGCTTGCTGTAAAGTGCAGAAAAAAATAATCACTTTCATTTATCGTTTTTAGTAATACATAATATAAAACTAACTTTATCAAGTATTTAGTATAACAGAAGGACTGCAAATAAATAACAGAAAACATTTTTCAAATTATCTTCAAGTGTACAACATAGTTCCCCTTACAAATTAACAACTCACCTTTTTAAAAGTAGGAGAAGTGTTAGTACTGTGTAAATCAAACACCAGAAATTCACCACCAAAAATTCCTCACAAATGTACCTCAGACAGTAGTATCACAAAATGGCTGTGGTTTCCTCTCATTTGACATATATACATAACCAATTAACTTTCATCACACACAAATACAAAACCAAAGTAACATTTTAATTGGTTCTAAATTTCAACACTTTCAAATGTGTTTTCCCCATGCAATTTTCCATAGGACATTTACATACGTCTACAGCCTGAATGGCTGAACGGAATTACACCAAACTTGGCAAAATGGTACATCAAACCTAAGAGGTCAGGAAGGATCTACTATGCCCCCTTATGGTCATTTCCCCCTTCGCTTTGGCCTCCTCTTGTCTCTCGATCCTACCGAGAGACAAGATGGCGGCCGCTACGGACTGTTTGGAATGTTGACAGACGCCGGAGAACCAATCAGCTTCGCAAAGCTCCGTAACGCGAAAAGTACGCGAAGCGGAGCGCTGTTACAGATATATATCTTTTTTTGAACGTTAATTTCTCAAAATCCACTGGAGCACATATATTGAGACCTAGCAAAGGCACATCGGGCTACCAGTCCCTAATATTTTGCCAAGTTTCGTGCAAATCCATTCAGCCGTTCGATTATTGACATTTAGATACGTCTACAGCCTGAATGGCTGAACGGAATTACACCAAACTTGGCAAAATGGTACATCAAACCTAAGAGGTCAGGGAGGATCTACTATGCCCCCTTATCGTCATTTGCCCCTTCCCTTTCGCCTCCTCTTGTCTCTCGATCCTACCGAGAGACAAGATGGCGGCCGCTACGGACTGTTTGGAATGTTGACAGACGCCGGAGAACCAATCAGCTTCGCTTCACAAAGCTCCGTTGCGCGAAAAGTACGCGAACTGGAGCGCTGCCCGGTCCGCTGTTACAGATATATATCTTTTTTTAACGTTAATTTCTCAAAATCCACTGGAGCACATATATTGAGACCTACAAAAGGCACATCGGGCTACCAGTCCCTACAATTTTGCCAAGTTTCGTGCAAATCCATTCAGCCGTTCGGGCTAAAAGTGAGGCCAACCGCCCTATGGAAAACTCAATGTTAAAAACACGTTTTGGGACCCCACTTTTTTCTCGACCCCTCCTGGACGAACCCCCCCCCAATTTTCAGGGGCTGCTCAGAAACAAAATGTGCCATTTTCCTGAAAATTTCAGCCAATTCCGTCCACAAACGCCAAAGTTATTAGACATAGAATTTTCAAAAAACCCATAGAGAAAAAATCCTAACTATATATACCTACTGGCGACCGCCAGTAGGTAATATATATATATATATATATATATATATAAAACATGTTTTTATACTTTATAGCAACACACATTCACTGGATGATGTCATCAGTGATGTTATTTGAGAAGTCATCAGTGATGTCATCAGTGATGTCACTGAGCATGTCATGAGTGATGTAATATATGTGATGTCATCAGCAGTGCATTAAAGTAAAGAAACATGGGAGGCGTGGCCAAGATGACGGACGAGTAGGACGTTCCTGCCTGCCGCTCCGTCCTACCATCCGGGCCCAGCTTAAATTGCCTTGTAGAGCAGGGTCGGAGAGGCGACACAAGTCTGCAGATCTTCCCTACCCACCCTCGGTGATCACCTGCAGCCCCTTTTGGCCGAGTGTGCCGGAGGTGAAACCCTAAACTGCGCCCGCTGGTGCGGTGCAGCAGCCTGTGGCTGGAGGCGGGCCCGAGACCGGCAAAAGACAGAGCCGTGCCCGGTCGGCTTCCTGGTGGCAGGACACCTGTACCCCGCTCCAACCTTCCAGACTGTGGCCGGAGGCATCGGACAACGCGTGGAGCCAGAAAAAGAGTGCTCCCAGATACTGCGCTGGGACAAAGTCAGGTGGAGGCAGGCGAGTGGGGAGGCGTGACTGGCCCTTGATCGAGGGACAGGTGCCGCGATCGTGTGCCCCATGGAGGGGGGTGCTTCTGGCCTTTGGACAGCTTGGACAGCGATCTCGACGTCGTGGGGGAGGTGAGTGTCGACCCTGCCCCCTGATCGAGTGAGTACGGGCGCACGCCCTGAGAGGCCCTGGATCGTTGCCTGGTCCTGAGGCCCTATTGAGCAGCGGAGGTGGGGGACCTAAAGAGACAAGACCGCCGGCCCTCTGACCCGAGAGTGGGTGCTGAGCAATACGCCTCCTGTGAAACCACCACAGCGACAAAGGGAGAACCGGACAGCAACCCAGGCAATGCAGGCGGTGGTCCTGCTGCCTCCCCCTGATTGCGCACATGCACGTTTCCACTCCTGGGGACCCAACAAGAGGACTCCACATTCTCAGGGCACCCTGGTGGGAAGAGGCGGCACAGGACACAGGGCTGGGAAAGGTGCGGTCAGCTCCTGGGTTGGGGAGTGTGCACCTGGTCCGACACACGGAGCGCCCAACGGGCAGAGGTGCTCACTCCCTCCGACAGCAGGGAGGTAGCCAGACATCCACCTCAGCACCACGGAGGATGGGGGTTCCCCTATCCCTGCTCTAATCTACCAGCTCACTCGCTCCGGAGTACCCGGACTCTGGGCAAGCCCTCAATAGCCTGAAGGGCCTAAGTGGGCCGGCCCCAGTAAAGCTCTCCCCTTTCGTGGCGACTCGGCCGGGCCTGGTGGCCATGAAAAAAGACGTGACTGCCGAGATTAAGGATATGCGCAGACATAGATTCGCTGGGGGAAAGGGTCGACGGGCTGGAGACACAAATGGCCGCGCGATACGAAGAGGTAACACAGCTTCAGCAAGAGGTCCTGCAACTTCAGGACCAGCAATTGGATCTCCAAGCCCACACAGAGGACCTTGAGAACCGTTCCCGCGGATAAACACCAGAATCCGGGCGGTTTCTCAGGGGTCAGAGGGGCAAGACATTGAGGCCTTCGTAGTGGACCTGTTTCGTCATATCTTGGGGGACTCCTCAGAACAACGGATCAAACTGGACTGGACACATCGTGTGGGTACCAAGAGATCGGCGACTGCCTCCCCCTGATATCCTGGCATGCATGCACAACTCTCAGCTTAAAGAACGCTTCCTACGGGAGGTGCGGGCTAAGCACCCCATAGAATTTACTTCTGCTGGCCTCTCCTATTTCAAGATCTGGCACCCTCTACTTTGCAGAAACGGTGGGAGTTCCGACCCGTCACGGCGTTCCTGTGCTCTAAAGATGTCTCCTACTCCTGGGGTCACCCGTTCCAGCTAATTTTCCAGTGGGAGGGCGGGCTCTGCCAAATCCGCTCTCTTCGAGAGGCCTCGTCACCTCCCAGAGGATGACCATGATACTCCGGAAAGGGAAGCATCCGCTCGACGTCGCAAAGATTCAACAAGATGGCACCGAGTTGGGAAATCTCCATTGCATCTTCGCCCGGATCCATAGGCAATGGCTCGGGAATGTACGGCTGTACTGCACTCTCTGTCAGTCTCCCCGCTCAGGTAACAATGGCTATAATCCCAATGAGATCCATATTGTCTTAGCTGGCTGGGCTCGTGTGGGGGGCGGCAGGTAGCTCCTGCTATCCATCTCATGACTCTCCATGGGACAGTCAGCCCTGGACATTTGTAGACTTTGCAATTTGTTGTTTTTTGTTGCATGTTCTTTGTTAAGGGTTTCTGGGTTCAAAGTCAAAATCAACTTTATTCGGCTAGTTGAAGCCATAAAAGTACACCGCAAGACATTCTATAAGACATGATGGGAACCTATACAAAGTTCATGTTCCAATGATCTTCAGAACCATTACATTTAAGCAAAGAAATTGGTGTTTCGCCTTTTTGACAGTTATAAGCAGGCATGTGCAAAAATGTGGATAAACAGTTACTCCATGGGACAGTGGGATAATCGATCTAAAATTCATATCAACACGAAATTCATAAACAACACACCTCTTTAAGAAAGACAACCAGTTAAAATACAGGCCGTCATAAAAAGAGACAAAAACATTCAGTTTAAAACAAACATCATTGTAAAATTAATAAGAGGAGTATACATAAATAGAAGGTCAGCCCATTATGACACAATTCATCCTAGTGGTAAAAATTACAACATTATGTGATAAAATAGCCCTACATTCACTTTCCATGGTGGCGTTGAGTTAAAAAGAAGGAATCATATTAATATTAAAACAGCACACTGGGAGTCTCATTAAAGTTATATTGCATTATTTGGGAAATAAACATATTTATGTTGCCACAATATCATTTCATTTCATAAACTTTATTCGACAATTAAGTCATAAAAGTATACATAGAATACACAAATATTAGTTAAAAAAGTCATTAAAAAAGTCGTACAATAAATAATTTAAAAAATATTAAACTACAGTAGACTATTGCCGAAATACAATTTAAAAGGATCATAAAATCAATTTCAACTGTATACATTTGGTCCAGAGGAGTAATGCACAAAACCTCACAAGAATTACCCCTAATATACATGGGCGAAAGCGGCTTAATCTTCACATGTTTATCGCTATATGTTTTGTACGGATTACCCAAGCCCATTTCAAGAATTTAGCCACGGAAACAGCAATTCTTGGCGTCGGGTCTGTAGATAGGATTCTCAAAGCCTCTCCATGCCTATCTATCCCAAGCAGTTTACATATAGGCTTCATCCACATCGATCTGGGGGCAGTGTACAAGGGACAAAAAAATAAGAAATGGCTTAGTGACTTTTGTTCCTCCCCGCACTTAGGACATCTGTCGTTACCACTTTTGCCTGCCCATTTTACTGTGAAAGCTCTTACTGGCAGTGCGCCTACCCTAAGCTGAAAATAGAGCTTGCGATCCTGTTGTTTCCCAATAATGTCCCAATATTGTTCCAGTTTTGGGTTCACTCCTCCTTCCTCTGGACATGACGGGTTAATGGTATTTGCAATCTGTACCTTATATTCGCTTTTGCAGGTTTGGGGGCGATTCTTATTAGCACTCCTTGGGGCCTCTTCTCATGACGGCTGAATTATTTTCCTGTCCCTCAACGTTAAGGGGCTCAATAATCCTACCAAATGGCAGGCTCTCCTGTCCTTCCTTGAACACTCGGACGCTCATATTTGCCTGCTCCAGGAGACACACCTCCTCCCCGCTGACACAGATAGGTTGCAGTCCAGGGCCTTTCCTCACCAGCTGTTCTCCTCTCTGACCCCTAAGGTGGCAGGGGTGGTGATTCTGGTCTCCACTAAGTTACCGGGTCAGGTGGGCAGCAAACAGGCCGAGATTAAGGGTAGACTCCTGGCGCACACCTCCACACTGGGCACACACAACCTCACAGGAGCTACTGTATATGTTCCTCATGACGGCCAAGAGGGGTTTATTCAGGGCGTTGTCCATGAGCTCACTGGCCTACCCGACAAACTCTTGCTTTTAGGGGCGTTTTAACTTGGTCTTTGATGACGTAGTGGATCAATCAGGTCAACGATGAGGGCAGACTGGGACCCTTTCTCAGGATGGGAGATGCCTACTGGCGGAGGCTGGACTTAGTGACGTCTAGGCGGCTGCGGCACCGAGGGTCCAGGGAACACACCTTTTACTCACACCCCCATAAGAAATATGCCAGAATTGACTATGTACTCACCTCTGAGATGCTGATGCAGCAGACACAGAAAGTGGAGATCCTTCCCTGCTCACTGTCTGACCATTCGGCGGTGCGATTTCCCTGTCCTTGCATGATCCACGATCCTCTCGTAGGTTCTGGCGCCTGTGTGAGACGATGATACAGCGCCCTTCGGTGGTAAAGAAAATCCATAAATGTATTACTGACTATCTGGACCTCAATGATTCTTCCACCATCTCTACAACAACCTTTTGAGAGGCACTGAAAGCGGTGGTCAGAGGGGAGTTTACATTCTTAGGCATCGCGGCTGCAGACAATAGGGTTAGGAGCTAGAAAAGGGAGCAACTAGCTAGTGAGGTTGTCCAACTGGAGCGAATCCATCAGCTGACAGAGGCACCCACAGTTTGGAAGCAGCTTAAGGCGGCCAGGGTACAGTTGGCAAGATTGGATGTAGATAGGGCTGAATACGCAGCCCTTCGCCTGAAGCATGCGTTCTCTGTGGGAGGCGATAGGTGGGGAAAGCTTCAGGTTAACAGGTTACGCGCACAGCGCCAGACCTCTCGCGTTACTGGGATCCTGGATCACCAGGGATAGGAATATGACACTGACCATGAGACTGTGGATATGTTCCGGCACTTTTATGAGACCCTTTATGTGGCTCTGACTCTACCCCAGAACGGCCCAGTCCACTACCTGCAGGGGTCTCCACGGCTAAGCTTTTTCTGAGTCAGGCGGAGGAGCTTGCAGCCCCCATTAGGCTGCTAGAGGTCATCTCCGCTATCTCTCGCTTAAAACTCCACCAGTCACCAGGCCCAGACGGATTCTCCTCCGTCTTCTATAGGAAAGTTTGCGCAGTTTTGGCCCAAATTTTAGTACGAGTCTATAACTCCATAGGGACCGCTCCTGCTGCTTCTCTCCCACCTTCTATGCTGGAGGCGCTGATTACTGTGATACCCAAACCCGGTAAGGATAGGCGTTTGTGTAGTTCCTTTCACCCTATATCCCTCCTTAATGTAGATTTAAAAATCTTTACCAGGATACTGGCGTGCAGACTCTCGAGTCACCTACCTGGGTTAATGGACCCGGACCAATCCGGGTTCGTCCCCGGCCATCAGTGCTCTGACAATACCAAACGACTTCTGCACCTGGTAGACAGATCTGAGCGATTCCTGGCGAAACGCATGATTTTCTCTGTCGACGCTGAAAAAATGTTTGACAGGGTCCATTGGCCGTACCTTAAGGCAACGCTGACACACTTTGGCCTTCCCAGCCGCTTCATCGACTGGATTTTTGGTAGCTACACGAATACTACTGCTACAGAGCGGGTGAACGGGACTGCCTCATCGCCTTTTCCCATATGCAGGGGAACGAGACAGGGTTGCTTCCTGTCACCGCTTCTGTTCGCCCTGTATATGGAGCCCATGGCCCAAAGAGTTTGTGACAACCCTGGTATCAAGGGGGCGTACTTCGGGGGGGGCAGAACACAAACTCTGTTTATACGCGGATGACATGGTGGCCACACTGGAGCTCCCTAGAGAAACCCTACCCACACTGCTGGCTGAATTGGACAGGTTTGCATTGGCCTCTGGCTTTAAGATCAATGTGCACAAGTCACAAGCCCTAGATCTGTCCTTGGAGCCTGGGACACTGGGGTTGCTACAGCGCTCCTATCCGGTCCAGTGGGTCCATGCCTCGATTCCTTACTTAGGTCTGCAAGTCTCCTCTACCATAAAGGCCACCAATGAGACGAACTACACAGGAATACTACGGCAGGTCCATGATTCCCTCCAGTAATGGAGACCGCACTCGTGGCTGGGCCACATAGCCACTGTGAAAATGGTGTTACTACCCCCAAATTCTCTATCCATTTCATACCCTCCCACCTGTGCCTCCGTCAGGGGTCATACGCTTAATGCAACAGGAAATAGAAAGTTTTATCTGGCGGGATGAAAGGACTCAGCTCCGTAGGGAGCTAATCTACAGAGACCCTGTCGAGGTGGGCTTGGGGGTCCCTGACCTACAGACTTACTGGCAGACAGCCCTATTGAGATCGCTCATGGAGTGGTCCCGCCTGGAGCCTGAGAAGCATTGGCTATTTATGGATAGGTCTCTCACTGGACAGCCTCTGCGGGGAGACCTTGAAATCTCTCCCCTCTCTAAGGTGACATATCCTACCCTATTGGCCTGGGACAAGGTCACTGCCTCTAGAGGGCTTACAACCTTTCCGTCTCCGATCACGCCTATAGTTCATAACCCCAACTTCACGCCGTGTCTTCACTTTTGGAGGTTCCACCATTGGACAAAGGAAGCATGCCGTTCTATAGGTCATCTTTTTGATCTTTCTGGACACTGATCTTTCACTGATCTTCGTAAGGATCAGGACTTACTGGAAATGGAGCGTTATTGCTATCTATAGGTTCAACACTGGGTTCTACAGGGTGACGTTCGGGGCGTGGAGAGACACCTCACTACGTTTGAGAAATGGCTTCTCACATGCTATACCGACTCGCGCCTGACCTCGGACCTATAGACTTATCAAACGCGCCCCTGATGTTGGAAAGCTGGGAAGGGGATCTAGGCAGAGCCATGACGCAGAAAGAATGGAACGATATTTACTATAGGGCCCGACGCACGGCTCGCAAGCTGTCCCCCGTCGGGACAGCCACTAAAGTGGCCACCTATTGGTACTTAACCCCTGTTAGACTCCATAGGGGTAACCCTTCCCGCAGCCCACAATGTTGAAGAGCCTGTCGCTTACTGGATACCCTTACTCATTTGCTGTGAGACTGTCCTTCCTTGGGGGCATATTGGCTACAGATCCTTGATGATGTAGACTCCCACTTCGATACCCAGATCCCCCGCTTCCCAGTATATGTCCTCCTCGGCCTTCCCAACACTCTTACTTTCCCCCTTAAATCCTAGAAGGGTAAACAGATGGCACTAGTCCTTGGGGAAGTGTTTCAAAACATACGGGCCCACTGGGGTACTAAGACGGTCCCAACTCGACTGGGGTGGCTCCATAGACTGTGGGGCATTTTGGGGATGGAGAAGAACTCACTTTCTTTGACACACCCCAGGGCCTCCTTTCACGACTTATGGGAACCTTTCCTCACTCTACTGACATCAGAGTTCAAAGAGCTCACCTGCCCCAAATACCTGGGACTCCTGAGACTCGCAGACCTCCCTAAGCAACCAGCTCTGAGCACCCCTGCTACCTAGTGTACGCATCTATACGGTCTAGTCCCAGTTTGATCTTGACATTCCCAACCCATAGAGGTGTGCCCACTGCATGAGGGGAGGAGGGTGGGCGTTCCTTTGTATGTTATTGTTGTCATATAATTTGCCAAAAGTCATAATTCTACTGCCGGATTGCATTCTGATGTACACATAGCTTGTTGGCTGGTTCGTTGCATCCTTCTGAAATCAATAAAAGAAATATAAACACAAAAAACAATTAGAAAAACCTGCAGTTTATACATTATAAGGTTCTGCAGGGGCCAGAGCATACTAATTAGAGAGCAATCTATATCTAAAAATATCAATATTCTTTTTTAAAATAAAGAAATAGTAAAGAAACATGCCTACAGGTAGTGTGTAAGAAATTGGACCCCCAGTTCTCCGGGGTTGGCTTGGCTCGAGCAGGAAGGCAGCTTACGTGTAAAGCAGCTACTCAACACACTCATCCACTGAGACAGGAAGTGGGCAAAATAATGGAGACCACACCAGTATTTGTGATTGAAAATCAAGATCTTTTATATAGGCTTTAGATCAAAGCAATTCAGGCGTTAGCATTTCATTAGCATCTTATTAAAGTACTTCATTAAAGCGTTTCATGGAAGCCTTCCATTATGCATTTCCTTTAAAGTGGTAAAGCATTTCATTAAAGTTGTAGAACATCCAATAACACAGCCTGTCGCATTATACTCTTCAGCAGGCTAAGGAGGTACTTTCGTAAACCATGGATTAACACTTCAAGAAGCAGTTATAAACATTTCCCCTTGTAAATATCAACCATTCAATACCAGAAAGCATGTCATCAAAATAGTAATGGAGTAAATCAATCAGTACCAGAGCATAATCCCCTCAGGATTCGTAGACGCCCGCCCCTGCAAGAAATTCAGTACAGGGAAAGATTATCTCCGCATCAGCATTGCTTAAAGGTAATGAAGCGTGAACAATTACTGTAGCAGGGGACTGTCAAAGAGGTGAATAACTTGGTTGTCACTTCGGGCCTAAGCAGTTAACCAGCAGTAAAGAGTTAAGCAGGGGATGAACCTGTCCCCAGGCATGCACAGACGATTGGCCCGAGTCACCTAGACACTCAATTCAGGCCTCTCAGTCTCTAGAGGCACATTAGGGGCCAACAGGGCCCAGTTTCGCGAGGGGTGAACTCGGGGCCTCCTCCGGTCTTCCGCCCTTCTCCCCTGGGGTTACCTTGTGACATCGGCCCTCCGGGGCCCTTGCGTAGGCTCACAGTGAGGGGAGGGGTTTGGGCCCTCCCGGGGCCTCACTCGACCCGGCGCGGTGCAGGTGCAGCTTCGGAGCACCAGCGCCGGGGGCGAGGCGGGACCAGCTTTCGGGGCAAATCGGAGGGGGCTTCCTGGCTCCACGGCCCCCTCCGTGACGAGATGGGGCTTCCCTGGGCGCCGGACCTCACAGACGAAGGCCCGGGGCAGGCAACCAATGGCTGCGCGGCTGTGGCGCATCCGGTGACGCGGCGGCGCTCCCCGTCACGTGATGCTGGCCACAGAAGCTTCAGGCCCAACGCGGCCTGGTGCGCTTGATGCGGCGGCCCTCTCCTGGCCTACGGGGGCCGCCGAGGGTGACAAGATGAGGTGACACTTCACCGGGGCGCCGGGGGTCTAGGAGCAGGATGATTTCCGGCCCAGCGCGGCCTGCCAAGGATTCCGTCGGCCCTCTCCTGGCACACGGGGGGTGCCGAGGGGGGGTACACACTACCGGCGTTGACGCCGCGGCCTCAGAGGAGATTCCTCAGCACTTCAGGAGGGCGCCAACGGCTCCGGGCCTCGGCGGTGAGTCACCCTGAGCAGTGCGCTTAATTCCCAGAGCGCTACGGGGGCTAACATGCGGCCTAGATAGCGCGTGGGTCAGAACTGCGCCGGGAAGCGCTTGAAGCACTCGATGTGGGGGCGCTCCCAGTGGCACGGCAGGGCTCAGGGCAATAGCGCTATACAGTACAGGCAATCCCAGATGCAGCACTGGACAGGGGGCAGGAGATAACGCTTTTCACACAGTTCAGCAGGGGCTGCAGGCAGGTTGGGGTGCAAAGCAAGCCAGTCAGGGGGAGACAGGTAGGGCAAGGTGGGCCCAGTTGAAGGCAGGGAGTGCGCAGGGCAGCACAGTCCAGTACCTAGTAATAGTCTTCTTGGCGCTTGGATGGTTCTGCCCCCTTAGGTGTTGGTTCCTAGAAGTTGAGGGGGGGGTTGAGTTGGAGGCTGGATGAGTTTTCCTCAGTGACTGCAGATGGACCCTGGGGTTCCCTACCGCTGGGCCAGATCAGGGGGCTAGTCTAGGATACCTCACTCAGCTTAAGAGGCAGCACCTAAATCCTGTCACTCCCAGTGGCATAAGTTCCTAACTAGGCCCTCCCGCCTAAATCTCCTGCGTGGGTTCCCCAGGTCAGTGATGCCCCAACTGACTAGAAAAAGTTCCCTCCCTTGCTTAAGTATGCCCAGGTCAGGTGACCACTCTCTAAGGCGGCAAAAATCAACTCCGCCTTTCTTCTGGAAGGTTCCAGGAGCTTCCCCACTCTACCTATGGACAGGGGATGGAAGGCTGGCATTGCAACATTGTATGGGGACCCAGCCAGCTCCTGGCAACTAGGGTGCTTCACTAAAAGGACCACGCTGCAGTAGCAGGGGCTAGTGGCAGCCATGTTTGTAGTAGAGAGCACCTGCACCCTAACATAGATTAGCCATGAAAAGGTGCCAGAAGACCTAAGGGCCAACAAAAAGAAGGTGGGAAAAATGAGGCAAGGGCAAAAAAACACAGGGAAAGACCACCCTAGGGCTGACAGGTCTAACATAGTGACTTACCAAAAACCGTGAAACCGTGTGAATGGCTCTGTCAACATTCTGCAAGATCGCCATGATGTGTTTTAAATAGTGGAATTGTGTGGCAATAGAAATGGGACTCACCCAAGTGTAAATTAAAATGCACATATCGCCATCTTAGACTGGTTAGAAGTTGGAACCTTCTGGAAACTTAATCAGGATTGATTGAAAACCTTGTAGTAAAGTTGGATGCCGAGGTAGCACTGTGTACAGGAAAAGTTTGCCTGCAAAAAGAATACAGAGAGTAAATTTATGTGGTAAACATGTGCCCTGAATGTTCCACTTGTGTGACTGTAAAATGGGATTACCCTAGTTAACAGTGAAGTGGAACAAAATAAAATAAAAAGTGTGTGCGCTTTTAATATAGATACGGCAACTAAAGTGTGCACGTTTAAAATACATACAGAAACGAAGTACAGCAACTAAAAGAAAATCCCTGTTGCTCTGCTTTGTTATGGTATGTATTTTAAACGTGCACACTTTTGTTGCGGTATGTATTTTACACGTGCACACACATTTTATTTTATTTTAAAGCATGAGTGCCCATGCGGCTGCCCATAGCGTTGTCTTTGCTGCGGGTGCTTGGGGCTTGTCGGCATACGGAGAGCGGCTAAGCTTGCGGAAACGGGAGGGTGAGCGCCAGATAGGTCAAGCAGCAGGAAAAGCGCAACGTGCAGCACTGATAAAAAATGCCTACGATTGTAAACAAAAGTGTTTAGCAAGCCACGCATGTCACACTTGCTTTAGAAAAACATTGTCTAAATAGTGCTCCAGAGCTGCTAATGAAAGCTCCTGAGTAAGGACACATGTAAGAGGGCAGGTTCTCTCACGGGGGGTGTAACACCAATGTGAAGAGAGGACCTAAGGAGGGACTAATAAGCCTATCAACAAATCAGAAGCCAACATTTACAAAGGACAATGACATCGACCAATTAAAATATGGGCAGAGAGTGGGCGGAGTCATACCTGAATTCAGCATGCCTCGTAGAGCAGCGCATGAGCTGCCAGGCTCAACCTAAAAAGGAAAGTCCATCCTGGTGGCTCCCAGGCTTGCAGACCCACTCCTGTGATAACATGGGGCCTTCTGTACAGGTGTGCTTCACTGAGGTGAAGCCTCCATTGAGGTTCTGGTCTACATCACTGCTGCATCCTTGGGGAGTACAGGGCCTTGGGCCATCTGGCTTTCTACTTACAGCAGCACTGGGATCTGATTTAGTCACTGCGTGTGCTCGGAAGACTCTTAGCAAATACCCCACTTGTTGGTCTGCCTCACCACTGTCGGCATTTCTTGCGTACATATGGTCCTTAGAGTTTTCTCTTTGAACAGCTCTCTGATGCCTCTTTGCTGGTTCTTGTTTGCCGTTCCTTAGTTTTGGGGCACTGGGAACTCTAAAATTGCTGCCTTTTACCAGTGTTTGATGAGCTCGGAATAATCAGGGATACTCTTTCACCCCGCTTACTTCACACCCATAGCTTAATATTACAGTAGTGTGATGCCATTTCCTTGAGGACCTGAATAATGTGGGCTTGTTTGTACTTTTATTATTGGAGCTGTTGCAAGAGTGCATTTGTGAATGGGCCAACGTGTGTTAGGACCATAATGGGTGATATGCTACTAAATTGAAGGCTGTGTTGAAACACAGTTTCAAAGTAGTGTTCTGACGGGGTGCACTGGTGAATGGGAGATCATGTGGCAGAAGTGGGTGATATGCTCCTAAATTGTAGACTCTGTTGGAGCACAGTATCTAGGTAATGTCCTGATGGGGTGCAGCACACTGAGTGCAGTGATGAATGGGATTACGTGTTAGGGCCATACGACCACAGTGTGGGTTATGCTTCTAAATTATTGGTTGTGTTGGAGCACGGAATCAATCTAGCGTCCTTTGATATAGAACTGTCTTTTGGACAGTACTTCAAGGTTAAAGTTATCAACTGTGTCCAGGAATTCTTTGGTGATGGAAATGATTTATCCTCAAGCAAGAAGCTGAAATCAGCAATAGAAAATGGTTGTAAGTAAGGAAGAGTTGTGAGAAATGGCTGGTTAAGTCATCAGGAAAGGGTTTAGTTGGGCTGAATGGGCAGTCGCATGTCAGTATTTTGTTAATGGTAATACAAATTAGTGAAACTTCTTGGTCAGTTAACCCTTAGCTCCACCATCCCTAATGTCTTAATACTTCTACTAACTCCCCCTTTCCTGGTACCATTCTTCACTGCAGAAAAATCATAATTGTGTGCTACAGCATTGATTAATTGTTTACTAAAATAGTTTTCTTAAATTAATCTTGACTTTTCAGACATTATGTTTTGTGTGTTAAGAGAAGAAAAATATTTTTAAAATCTATTATACTAGAGCTAGAATTTAGTTGTAGTACTTTGCATCTTTGTCTTTTGGCAGATCCAAGTGCTGTGATTACAGTCCCCAATCTCAGCATAACTTAAATCTTTTGGTCTGTTTACTAGCATTAACAAATTAAATTGGGAAAATCCATCTTTATAGATGTAGAGGGATAGAAGGGCATGTGAGTAAACTTGATTATCACATTTTACATCCAGGTGACCCCCTTGAATATGGTTGATATGTAAATCACTGGTATACATATACACAATGAAACCATATTATTTAGCAGTTATGCTTTGAACGGCTCAAGCTTATGAGGGTAATTTGGTGTGAGGGAAGGTAAATGTGATAACAATAAGAACAATCAAACACAACTATTAAAGTACATTTTCATGTCTATTTTTCTCTCTTCCTCTCTGTTCTTGCCCCATCTCCCCCTTTTAACTTGCAGGATATCAGAACATCCAGACATTTTTGGGTTTGCCTGACCGGGGTGAAGCTTTCAGGCTTGAAGACAACTTAAGTTACGGATCTCTTCCTCGGACACAGAGAATTTTGTCCTTTTCCCTTGTGGGACAGAGACCATATACTGACCATGGGCAGCAAATGGGGGGCGAAATTCAGAATTCTCCAAATCATTGTCAGCAATTTACCTGTAATCCCACAGAAAACAAACAGGATAGACTTTCAGTGAGTGAAGGTTATGGAGCAATTCCAGGCAGGAGTTCAGATGGAGACATCTCATGCCAGTTCTTTGAACATACAGGGTATAAGTCATACAAAGTAGATCACAGGCAGCCGACCAGTACAGACTGTAGCCCACAGCACACGCCTTCCTGGGAAGCTGATGACACTTGGTGCAATCCGCTTCTCTCTCATTCAAAGGTGCAAGGTCCAAAGAGAGTGGACATGCCTCCTGATTCTGACTGGAGACAGAACCGGTTTGTTACTCAACTTGGTGGGAGAAGAACACACCCAGCTCATCCGCAGCAAGGGATGTATTGTTCTTCTGATGGTTATGGGACAAATAGTTGGACACACTCTGGCACTGCCTATGAAAGAAATTGCTGGTAAAAATGGGCAGCTGACTGTTTTAATGAGCGATGGGAGATGAATTAAGTGAACACTGCCAGACCTATAGTAAATACCATAGCACCAAATGTAATGAGGCAAAGAGCATTTTCTTTCTGTACCTGTGCCAGTCTTGTCTTGGAGATGTAGATACATGTGAGACTATATATTTGCACTGGATTTTTTTTTAGTATGTTCTAAATTAGATGATGTTTCAGCTGTTGAATTATAGTACATATTGTTGTAGGTTGTGGGGAACTCCTGAAAGATCTGGAACTGGACCCTTGAAGCATGGTTCAGTTTTGGAAATGGTATTGGGGGATTTAAAAGGTTCTTCATTACCTGCCTATTTCAGCAATCATATTTGTAGTGAATAGTTTGGATACTGTAGGAGGCCTGAAGACCTTCCAGTGTACCTTTCCCAGCAATAATTAAATCATAGAACATTTTATTATAGCAGCACCACTTGTGTAGATATCACCTGCTCCATTTCCTGCTTCCTCCAGCAGTAATTTTCAGGATGATATGTGAAATTTACCTCTGGCTTCTCTGAGCTATGTCCCACTTCATTAGTTAATTATAATAACTGGATAATGAGTTCTGGTTACTCATATAGTAAACTTCTCAGATTAGGCTGATGTTAAAGATGAAGTTGGACTTTTAGAAGCCCACTGCTACTCCAGCCTTTGCCTCTCACAATGGTGTTAAATACACATTTGTTACGTGAGGGGCACATAGTGCCTCTGGAACACTTTAGACCAGTTAAATAGAGAAACAACTGCTGTGAAGAAGCTCACAGCACCACTACAGTTAGTCTAGGAGGTCAATCGGTCTGGTGGTTCTGGTATTCAAGTAATGAGCACCTGATATAATGTCCATGTTATTTGGTGACCCAGGTTACCCATGTGCCTCCATCTGCTGAACTGTAATGATTGTCATATTGACAACACTACAAATGTCCTTCTTTTCCTCTCCATTTGGAAGCTGAATTACAGGATCCTGGTGGTGAAATATAGATGCAGACTGTCCATCCTAGAGACAGTTCAATGAATAGTAATATTTTCAAAGTGTCTCTTGTCACCCTGTTTGGATGAAAGGTGTTCTAGAAAATCTGAATAAAACAATATTCTAAAAGATATATAATAGAAGATTCTCTATTGAATAAGAAGGCATGCACCTGAAGGACAAAATAGACAGCATGCTGCAGAGCACGCAATGTATTGCATTTAGAGTTGTCTTTGTTTCCTTTTCTTTCTAAGAGATCAACCCAAGACCAGCCTTGTCAAGGGTCTAATGTCCAAACATGACTAGCTGCTCTTGTCCGGATTTCAATCATATATTCTGTGGGACTTGTAATCTTGTTTATTCCGTTGTAAAACCAGGACCATCCAGAATGCATGGAAACAACTTGGACTGGAGCAGTTAGGCATTCAGGGACTTATGAAACTTCCTAGCTATGGGGACTGGACTGCCTGAGATATATGGTAAGGTCCAAGATCTTTTGTTCAATTTGCAGAAAACAGCACAAAATTAGCCCTTGAGCAGTGGTGGTGAAGTTGCAAGCAAATTATTGTAGCACTGCTGACAACAGAAAAGACTGTTATCACTGCATGCAGATTTCATCATTGCAAACACCTTGAGTAGGGAAAAACTATTTTAGTGTCAGAACATTTTGCTTTTGTAAGTATTTTTCAAATAAATATATAATAATAGTTCTTGTTAACAATTAGTGTTCTATGGTCATTATTTGGTGTTTATTTTCTTTCATTGTAATTACCACCAGCCAGCTTGCTTGAAGCACAATCTTATCGCAATGCATGTGGTTTGGAGGATGTTTAAAGACTAGGAACTACTTCCATTGGTTTATTCTTAGCATGTATACACACACATCAGTCAGAAAGGCCGTCATTAGCAAGAAGAGGTCAAGTTAATTCTGCCATAGACCTCACAGGTTGTAATCGATTCCTTGTTGCTGAAGGTAAGTTTCGCCAAAGAACATGCAAAAAATGAAACACAGTAAACCATTGGAAGAAACCATTATTGTGCACTTTATATTCACATTTTTTGTCTTTCCATGAAGGAGTTTTACATCGTAGCACCCTGTTAAACAAGAAGAAACAAAGCAGTTCTGCTGCACATGTGCTCTTTTTTAACATAGTTTTTCAGAAGTATATTATTGATAATCATACCTGAAGTCGAGAGAATGCATGATGTGAAGAGCATTCACTGTTGAATCTCAGACGACTTGTGAAGCATTAGGATACGCTTTCTCCAGGTGATTTTTATATGTGAGACCTAACACAATTGGTGTTAAACATGACATTCTTGGTGTGGTATTCCCTCAAACTTTTTCCCTTCACACCTCCTGTTTTTCTGATTTTGATTTTTGGGCTTTGGGACTCTGTGCACTTTACCACTGCTAGCCAATTCTAAAGTTCTTGTGCTCTCTCCTTCATACCTTGTAAAGTTGGACCACTTCTAATTGGCAAATTGAATTTACTTGTAAGTCCCTTGTAAATAAGATACTATATGTACCCAGGGCCTGTAAATTAAATGCTACTAGTGGACCTGCAACACTTGTGCCATCCACTAAAGTAGCATTTTAAAACAAGTCTCAGGCCTGAAACTGCAGCCGGTAGTGCATTTTTAAGCTGCCATTTCAACTTGACAAAATAAACCTTTTGCCAGGCTTAAACCTTCCTTTCAAATAGTTATAAGCCTTACCTAAAGGCTCACAGAACAGGATGCGATGTATTTGAAAAGTAGGGCATGTATACTCAAGTAGTACGTGTCCTGTGTTAGAAAGTGGGTTTCTGGTTGGCAGAGGTATGCACTCTGTCCAACCAGGAACCACAATCCTAGTCAGGGTAAGTCAGATACACACTAACAGATAACCTGTGCTCACCCTCTGGTAGGTTGACACAGCGTAGTTAGGCTCATCCAAAGAGGCAATGTTGGAAGTATTTGTGCAATGCAACACACAGTAACACAATTAAAACACCACAAAAAGATCCCACTCTGGTTTAGAAAACCAGATAACTTTATTTATAAAGACCAAAAAAATAATCCAATAAATAGATGTCAAAATATGAATTTTTAAAGAATAAAATTAGTTCTCGCACTTAAAAGCAATTAGCATCAATGGGGGTTTTTGCTGGACCTGGGCAAAGTCAACAACGGTTCAAGCCAGCCGCAATGGAGCACAGGACTGGGACAAGAGCCATGCAGGCCCGGTGAACAGAGTACTTTGATCCTGGTCGCAACAACGAGCAATGTGTCGATGTTGAGCCGCAGTCGAGGTGATGCATCGATTTTCTTCACACACTGACTGAGATGCATTTGGTCCATTGAGCGAAGTGGCGTTATGAGTGCAGCAGTTCAGAAGGCGATGCACTGTATTAATCCATGCTAGAGGGGTGCTGCATTGATCTTCTACACACAGTGGTGGCAATGCATTGGCTCCGAAGTATTGCTTCCAGCTGCGATTAGGCGGATCAGAGTGTGATATGCCAATTCTACTTCAGCAACAGAGTTAATGCAATGGTTCTACTACACGCAGACTGGAGATGGGTTGATTTCTATGCTGCAAGTATCTAGGTCCACTTCCAGTGAATCAGGAGCAGGGGTAGAGACTTTGATAGCCCGGAATCTCAAGCAACAGGAGACAAGCCGACAAGCCCTTACAGATCATTTTGATTACAAGATAGTCAGAGAGCAGCAGGACAGCACTGCAGAAAACCATGTCTTCCATATCAGCAGTCCAGCAGAGTGTCAGCCCTTGATGCAGTATATATCATCAAGAGGAACTAGTCTGAGGGTACATGATATCGAAACTGTATGATTTTTGTAATAAAAAGAAAAAAGATTGTATTCTTTTTTATAAAGCCCTCAACCACATGGTGGTATGCTTCATCATCGGGCCCACCTGGTGACACTGAGTGTGTCCCGGGGGTGCTACAACGTATGATTTACCTTAGGTGCGTGCAACACACTTTTGGTCTAACACATAAGTCTGGTTTAGATCTCACACTTCACACATATTTCTAGGTCCTGAGGAAAGCCAGTACGCATTCAAGGCCTGGCTAAAACATGCAGACCGTTTTTAGATGTAGGAGTTCCTAATTACCATTGCCTTGTTTTTATTACTGCCAGAGGCCCAAATATTAAAATAAACCATTTGGGTAATGGGACCACTGGACAGTTTTTAACTTCACTTTCACATCACCTCACTGCATACTCAGTAAATATACCTGCTCCACTGTATATAAGGCGTTGTAGCAGGTTGGTGGGTAAGGGCTTTATAAAAAAGAAAAGCTTTTTTCTTTTTATTACAAAAATCATAAAGTTTCAATAACACATACCCTCAGACTAGTTCCTCTTGATGATATATTAATTTGGGGATAAGGACTAGTTCTCTAATCCTCTCTCTCCTTTTGATACTTAATAGGAATAATAGTCCTTGATGCAGCACAGCAGTTCTTCTGACAGAGTTCAGTTACAAGTCCAGAAGTGTCTGATTTGATGGTGTCAGAACCTCAGTACTTATACCCAGTTGTGCCTTTGAAGTGGGGGTGACTTCAAAGAAGGGTATTTGAAGTGCACAAAACCCTTTCTTCCCAGCCCTGGCTCCTGAATATCAGTAGGGGGTAATCAACCCTTTGTACGTGGACACAGCACTGCCTATTGATGTTTGTCTGCCCCTTCCTGCCCAGGAAGAGCCATCAGAATGTAGATTAGTACTCCGACACACCTAACCTTCCTGTGTCTGTGACTGTCTAGAGGGAATGCACAAAGTATAGCTGCAACTTACCCCAGACGTATATTGGAGATACTCTCACTGCATAAGGTCAAGACTTACGGCATGTCATTTTATGTACAATACTCCTACAGATTTATCAAGGTCTCTAGGATCCTGAGGGCTGCTTACTCTTGCCATCAAGTCTGACATATGGAATTTTGCAGCTGTTACTTTAGACTGATGCTAACGTGATCGCAAAAGGAACCAATTACATTTATTTACGTGTTATAGGAAAGGAACAATTATACACATTAACTGGCTCAGCTGGTATGGCTTCTTGGAAATTTCTAAACTTGAGAGACAATTGTGATCCTGTTGGCATATAAGGCATCAATCTCTACACACACCATTCCACTTTTCATACATTATTTTCAATAACGCGTTCACAAAGTCCCCAGCAGGAACGAAACACATGTCAGCGGAAACCATCTATGAAGCATCTCTATCAACATATCTGCAGGTAATGCTTACAAATTGTAATTATAGTTATGAAATTGTTTTCATTTTTGTGATATCAGAATCAAGTACAAATAGCAATCAAGTAAAGATAACATTCACCGTATTACTTGAAGCATTGATGTATTTTTTGGAAGTGATTGATTACATTGCTCAATGGAAAAATGTCCTGTTCTTTTGAAATATATGTATAATCACAGCTATAAAATCTAGACTTACACAACAAATAGTCTTACATGTTAGGAGTGCTCCGCTATTTCTTCTTTCGTTCATACTTGGGCTGGGAACTTGTTTCCATGGAGCAAGACCACTGACTCATTGTCAGTAAAATTGCTCTCCCACCCTCGTAGCTCCACCATTAAGTGAGGCCTCCCCGAGCCACTGCACTCTCGAGTGTTGTTGTTCGAGGCTCTCCTTCACCCGCAGCTTTACCTGCGCCTCATCCCTGGTGGTCCAGTGGAGCTCTGTCTCCTTTCTCTTGCTCCACTTTTTACTTGTTTTCACTTGTTTTTACCCTCATTTTAACTTATTTTCTACACTTTTCTGCTTTTCTGCCTTATTCCACTCATTCTTCCTATATTCCTCCTTTTTCTGCCTGTTTTCCCCGCCGCTGCTGCCCCCCCAGCCCCTCCCCCCAGTGTGACCGGCCCAATCCAGCTCCACTCCCCGCTCCCACCTCCCAGCTGTCCATCCCTCCGTGACCCCAACTTAATGGTGGATGCTGCATGTGGGTGCGCTGAAGGGGCGCCAAAGGCAATCCCGTCTGCACCCGTCCGCAACCAGTGCCAGGAACCTTGGACCTCCGCGCTGCCAAAGCAACACTCCACACACTCAACCCAGACCACAACAACAACTGCAAGCTAGCATCACCAGCCGACACCCATGGACCCTTCAGTTGTCACCCCTGCCAACATACCTACAGCACAGCCAGAAACACAGACCCAGCACAACCCGATCGCGAGAACACTCCCGAGCCGAAGACCCTGCAATGCATCCTCCTCAATGTCAGATCACTCCACAAACACGTCACTGAAATCTGACAGCACCGCCCCGGACGTAGCATTCCTTGCCGAAACCTGGACCAAAACCACCTCAGGACCTGACATCCCCATTGCCATTCCCCAAGGATACAAGATCTCCAGGAAGGACCGCCCCACCTTGACAACCAAGTGGACCCCAACACCACATCCCTCCTGGACAACCTTCACAACATTGGACTCTGCCAGATCGTGACCGAACCCACTCATTCAGCAGGCCACACCCTCGACCCCCTCTTCACAACAGGAAACTCCATCACTTTGAGCCACACCACCGAACTCCTGTGGACAGACCACCGATGCGTCCATTTCACCTTCAGAACACCCACCATCCACAGACATCAGTACTAGCTCCCACGAAGAAACTGGACCAAAATCACCGACGACCAGCTCACCTCCTCACTCCGCAACTCCACCTCAACCATCGCAGAAGACGATGACCCCAACACCACAGCCCGAACTCTGTACAGATGGATCTCCCACAGCGCCAACACCATAGCCCCCTTAATAAAGCTTGTTTCCAGTCCAGGGAAGGCATGGCTTGGCAGTTCGGGCTGGACTGTTCCCATGAGGCACAGGGTCAGACTGATTTGCATATGGCCATGTCTGAACTGGGGTGGCAGAGTGGATTAAAGAACGGTGATCGATTAAACCCAGATCTGTTGACTGGGTGTGAGTGTTTGATTGGTTCAGATGCTCTCTCCATCACCACCCCCTTTTGTACCACTCTTATAAAGTTGGCATTTCCTTGCCCTAACCAACTGTGCATTTTGCCAGTGTCCTAGGTCACATGACTGTGAATGGCTCTGCTGTTGGGGTTTGAGTATTTCTTCCAGACAGTAGCACAAAGGGGGCTTAAGTGTGGACAAAATGGGTCATTCTGGGAGGAGCTAGGCCCAGCCCCAATTACACATCAAAGGGCTTTGCCACCTGCATACAAAATGGGACCTGATAACAGACCTGCACTGTCTTTTGCCACCTCCCAGACAATTTGGCTTCTTGACAGGGGAGGGAACTTACCAGAACTAGAAGTGGGGGATGGATAAGGAGTTTCTCCACACAAAGGCTGGCACCAGGAATAAATATTGGACCTCCAGAGCCACCCATCAAGTACTCCTGGACCTGTGGAAGTTACAGAAGAAGGGCTGCTCTGCTGCCAGAGGACTATCCTGCTGTTTGAATGACTGCCTTGTTATCTAAGAAGAAGATTGGACATGCTTGCCTTCATCTGAGTCTAACCTGAGTGACTCTTAGGGTCAGTTGGCTGACCTCCTGTGTGAGCTACAGGGACCCAATAAGCTTCAGAGGCCTTACTGTAACTGTCCAGCAGCTAACCTGCTACAACTTCCTGAGCCCTGCTGGCCTCTGCTGGAGTAAGTCCCTGATCCCTAAGAGGTGCTTCGCCAAGTCCTGGCCCCTTAGCTGGCATCAAAGTGTACCCCTCAACAAGAAAAGGTGAAAATCCTGAAGGTTGGCCTACTCACAACCACAAAAAAGCCTTTTTGCCTCTAAACTTTGGCACTCATGACGACTTCCAACGGGAAGCTCCGTTGAGACCTTCTCTTCGTAGCGACAGTGATCGCCAGCAATGCAAGATCTGCGATTCATGCTACAGCAACTACAGTCTTGGATGACCTCCAATGCAAAGCTACTTCAACAATCATCACCACATCCGACCAGCTGTTCAGGCTACAGATATGACCATCCACAGTGCCTGGTCTGCTCTTCGTGCTACAGTGACGACCATCTGTGATGCTTTGCCTGCTCCTTGCGGCCTTTTTCAATGCCAACGGAACTCTTTGCACTGGTCTTCAAAGGTAACTCTTCAGCAGGACTAACCTGGTGTCTGTATTCAACCCGCGATCCATTGCAGCAGGCCGTAACATGTGGCTTTTTCCCGGCCAGCCCATCCAGATGACTGCAAGGGGCATTATGTGCTTTTAGACGCTATTTTCACCTAAAATATCTCTGGTTCTACTGATTGAATTTTTGTCGAACTAGTTATCATTTTATGTATTGACATTTCTTCTATTTTTTCTATATTGACTTGGAGTTATTTGTTTTAACTTTATTCCTGCTTGTGTGCTGCATAAATACTTTATTTACAACAAGGGGTGGTGATGGACAGAGTCTCTGAATTAAGCAGAGTACTCTCACCCAGTCAAGAGATCAGGGCTAGATCCAACACCGTTTTTTAGCTCATTGCACCATCCCAGTTTCAGAACCTGGCTGTATGCAAATTAGTCTGTCCCTGGCCCAGTGCATCATGGGAACAGGGCAGACCAGACTACAAAAGCCAATTCTTACACTGGGAAGGAAACAAGCTTCCGGGGACCGGTATCTGGCATTACAGCCGTCTTCGGCCTGGCTTGCTTGAATCCTGATGGTGCAATGAGCAAGGGACTCACATCTGAGTATACCCTTCCACGCTTAGGGTGGACAAAATTATTTACAACAAGGGGTGGTGATGGACAGAGTCTCTGAATTAAGCAGAGTACTCTCACCCAGTCAAGAGATCAGGGCTAGATCCAACACCGTTTTTTAGCTCATTGCACCATCCCAGTTTCAGAACCTGGCTGTATGCAAATTAGTCTGTCCCTGGCCCAGTGCATCATGGGAACAGGGCAGACCAGACTACAAAAGCCAATTCTTACACTGGGAAGGAAACAAGCTTCCGGGGACCGGTTTCTGGCATTACAGCCGTCTTCGGCCCGGCTTGCTTGAATCCTGATGGTGCAATGAGCAAGGGACTCACATCTGAGTATACCCTTCCACGCTTAGGGTGGACAAAATTATTTACAACAAGGGGTGGTGATGGACAGAGTCTCTGAATTAAGCAGAGTACTCTCACCCAGTCAAGAGATCAGGGCTAGATCCAACACCGTTTTTTAGCTCATTGCACCATCCCAGTTTCAGAACCTGGCTGTATGCAAATTAGTCTGTCCCTGGCCCAGTACATCATGGGAACAGGGCAGACCAGACTACAAAAGCCAATTCTTACACTGGGAAGGAAACAAGCTTCCGGGGACCGGTTTCTGGCATTACAGCCGTCTTCGGCCCGGCTTGCTTGAACCCTGATGGTGCAATGAGCAAGGGACTCACATCTGAGTATACCCTTCCACGCTTAGGGTGGACAAAATTATTTACAACAAGGGGTGGTGATGGACAGAGTCTCTGAATTAAGCAGAGTACTCTCACCCAGTCAAGAGATCAGGGCTAGATCAAACACCGTTTTTTAGCTCATTGCACCATCCCAGTTTCAGAACCTGGCTGTATGCAAATTAGTCTGTCCCTGGCCCAGTGCATCATGGGAACAGGGCAGACCAGACTACAAAAGCCAATTCTTACACTGGGAAGGAAACAAGCTTCCGGGGACCGGTTTCTGGCATTACAGCCGTCTTCGGCCCGGCTTGCTTGAATCCTGATGGTGCAATGAGCAAGGGACTCACATCTGAGTATACCCTTCCACGCTTAGGGTGGACAAAATTATTTACAACAAGGGGTGGTGATGGACAGAGTCTCTGAATTAAGCAGAGTACTCTCACCCAGTCAAGAGATCAGGGCTAGATCCAACACCGTTTTTTAGCTCATTGCACCATCCCAGTTACAGAACCTGGCTGTATGCAAATTAGTCTGTCCCTGGCCCAGTGCATCATGGGAACAGGGCAGACCAGACTACAAAAGCCAATTCTTACACTGGGAAGGAAACAAGCTTCCGGGGACTGGTTTCTGGCATTACAGCCGTCTTCGGCCCGGCTTGCTTGAATCCTGATGGTGCAATGAGCAAGGGACTCACATCTGAGTATACCCTTCCACGCTTAGGGTGGACAAAATTATTTACAACAAGGGGTGGTGATGGACAGAGTCTCTGAATTAAGCAGAGTACTCTCACCCAGTCAAGAGATCAGGGCTAGATCCAACACCGTTTTTTAGCTCATTGCACCATCCCAGTTTCAGAACCTGGCTGTATGCAAATTAGTCTGTCCCTGGCCCAGTGCGTCATGGGAACAGGGCAGACCAGACTACAAAAGCCAATTCTTACACTGGGAAGGAAACAAGCTTCCGGGGACCGGTTTCTGGCATTACAGCCGTCTTCGGCCCGGCTTGCTTGAATCCTGATGGTGCAATGAGCAAGGGACTCACATCTGAGTATACCCTTCCACGCTTAGGGTGGACAAAATTATTTACAACAAGGGGTGGTGATGGACAGAGTCTCTGAATTAAGCAGAGTACTCTCACCCAGTCAAGAGATCAGGGCTAGATCCAACACCGTTTTTTAGCTCATTGCACCATCCCAGTTTCAGAACCTGGCTGTATGCAAATTAGTCTGTCCCTGGCCCAGTGCATCATGGGAACAGGGCAGACCAGACTACAAAAGCCAATTCTTACACTGGGAAGGAAACAAGCTTCCGGGGACCGGTTTCTGGCATTACAGCCGTCTTCGGCCCGGCTTGCTTGAATCCTGATGGTGCAATGAGCAAGGGACTCACATCTGAGTATACCCTTCCACGCTTAGGGTGGACAAAATTATTTACAACAAGGGGTGGTGATGGACAGAGTCTCTGAATTAAGCAGAGTACTCTCACCCAGTCAAGAGATCAGGGCTAGATCCAACACCGTTTTTTAGCTCATTGCACCATCCTAGTTTCAGAACCTGGCTGTATGCAAATTAGTCTGTCCCTGGCCCAGTGCATCATGGGAACAGGGCAGACCAGACTACAAAAGCCAATTCTTACACTGGGAAGGAAACAAGCTTCCGGGGACCGGTTTCTGGCATTACAGCCGTCTTCGGCCCGGCTTGCTTGAATCCTGATGGTGCAATGAGCAAGGGACTCACATCTGAGTATACCCTTCCACGCTTAGGGTGGACAAAATTATTTACAACAAGGGGTGGTGATGGACAGAGTCTCTGAATTAAGCAGAGTACTCTCACCCAGTCAAGAGATCAGGGCTAGATCCAACACCGTTTTTTAGCTCATTGCACCATCCCAGTTTCAGAACCTGGCTGTATGCAAATTAGTCTGTCCCTGGCCCAGTGCATCATGGGAACAGGGCAGACCAGACTACAAAAGCCAATTCTTACACTGGGAAGGAAACAAGCTTTCGGGGACCGGTTTCTGGCATTACAGCCGTCTTCGGCCCGGCTTGCTTGAATCCTGATGGTGCAATGAGCAAGGGACTCACATCTGAGTATACCCTTCCACGCTTAGGGTGGACAAAATTATTTACAACAAGGGGTGGTGATGGACAGAGTCTCTGAATTAAGCAGAGTACTCTCACCCAGTCAAGAGATCAGGGCTAGATCCAACACCGTTTTTTAGCTCATTGCACCATCCCAGTTTCAGAACCTGGCTGTATGCAAATTAGTCTGTCCCTGGCCCAGTGCATCATGGGAACAGGGCAGACCAGACTACAAAAGCCAATTCTTACACTGGGAAGGAAACAAGCTTCCGGGGACCGGTTTCTGGCATTACAGCCATCTTCGGCCCGGCTTGCTTGAATCCTGATGGTGCAATAAGCAAGGGACTCACATCTGAGTATACCCTTCCACGCTTAGGGTGGACAAAATTATTTACAACAAGGGGTGGTGATGGACAGAGTCTCTGAATTAAGCAGAGTACTCTCACCCAGTCAAGAGATCAGGGCTAGATCCAACACCGTTTTTTAGCTCATTGCACCATCCCAGTTTCAGAACCTGGCTGTATGCAAATGAGTCTGTCCCTGGCCCAGTGCATCATGGGAACAGGGCAGACCAGACTACAAAAGCCAATTCTTACACTGGGAAGGAAACAAGCTTCCGGGGACCGGTTTCTGGCATTACAGCCGTCTTCGGCCCGGCTTGCTTGAATCCTGATGGTGCAATGAGCAAGGGACTCACATCTGAGTATACCCTTCCACGCTTAGGGTGGACAAAATTATTTACAACCAGGTTCTGAAACTGGGATGGTGCAATGAGCTAAAAAACGGTGTTGGATCTAGCCCTGATCTCTTGACTGGGTGAGAGTATTCTGCTTAATTCAGAGACTCTGTCCCTCACCACCCCTTGTTGTAAATATTTTTGTCCACCCTAAGCGTGGAAGGGTATACTCAGACATGAGTCCCTTGCTCATTGCACCATCAGGATTCAAGCAAGCCGGGCCGAAGACGGCTGTAATGCCAGAAACCGGTCCCCGGAAGCTTGTTTCCTTCCCAGTGTAAGAATTGGCTTTTGTAGTCTGGTCTGCCCTGTTCCCATGATGCACTGGGCCAGGGACAGACTAATTTGCATACAGCCAGGTTCTGAAACTGGGATGGTGCAATGAGCTTAAAAACGGTGTTGGATCTAGCCCTGATCTCTTGACTGGGTGAGAGTATTCTGCTTAATTCAGAGACTCTGTCCCTCACCACCCCTTGTTGTAAATATTTTTGTCCACCCTAAGCGTGGAAGGGTATACTCAGACATGAGTCCCTTGCTCATTGCACCATGAGGATTCAAGCAAGCCGGGCCGAAGACGGCTGTAATGCCAGAAACCGGTCCCCGGAAGCTTGTTTCCTTCCCAGTGTAAGAATTGGCTTTTGTAGTCTGGTCTGCCCTGTTCCCATGATGCACTGGGCCAGGGACAGACTAATTTGCATACAGCCAGGTTCTGAAACTGGGATGGTGCAATGAGCTAAAAAACGGTGTTGGATCTAGCCCTGATCTCTTGACTGGGTGAGAGTATTCTGCTTAATTCAGAGACTCTGTCCCTCACCACCCCTTGTTGTAAATATTTTTGTCCACCCTAAGCGTGGAAGGGTATACTCAGACATGAGTCCCTTGCTCATTGCACCATCAGGATTCAAGCAAGCCGGGCCGAAGACGGCTGTAATGCCAGAAACCGGTCCCCGGAAGCTTGTTTCCTTCCCAGTGTAAGAATTGGCTTTTGTAGTCTGGTCTGCCCTGTTCCCATGATGCACTGGGCCAGGGACAGACTAATTTGCATACAGCCAGGTTCTGAAACTGGGATGGTGCAATGAGCTAAAAAACGGTGTTGGATCTAGCCCTGATCTCTTGACTGGGTGAGAGTATTCTGCTTAATTCAGAGACTCTGTCCCTCACCACCCCTTGTTGTAAATATTTTTGTCCACCCTAAGCGTGGCAGGGTATACTCAGACATGAGTCCCTTGCTCATTGCACCATCAGGATTCAAGCAAGCCGGGCCGAAGACGGCTGTAATGCCAGAAACCGGTCCCCAGAAGCTTGTTTCCTTCCCAGTGTAAGAATTCGCTTTTGTAGTCTGGTCTGCCCTGTTCCCATGATGCACTTGGCCAGGTACAGACTAATTTGCATACAGCCAGGTTCTGAAACTGGGATGGTGCAATGAGCTAAAAAACGGTGTTGGATCTAGCCCTGATCTCTTGACTGGGTGAGAGTATTCTGCTTAATTCAGAGACTCTGTCCCTCACCACCCCTTGTTGTAAATATTTTTGTCCACCCTAAGCGTGGAAGGGTATACTCAGACATGAGTCCCTTGCTCATTGCACCATCAGGATTCAAGCAAGCCGGGCCGAAGACGGCTGTAATGCCAGAAACCGGTCCCCGGAAGCTTGTTTCCTTCCCAGTGTAAGAATTGGCTTTTGTAGTCTGGTCTGCCCTGTTCCCATGATGCACTGGGCCAGGGACAGACTAATTTGCATACAGCCAGGTTCTGAAACTGGGATGGTGCAATGAGCTAAAAAACGGTGTTGGATCTAGCCCTGATCTCTTGACTGGGTGAGAGTATTCTGCTTAATTCAGAGACTCTGTCCCTCACCACCCCTTGTTGCATAAATACTTTACACATCGACTCTCAGTTGAATCTGACTGCTTTTGTGCCAAGCTTCCGGAGGGTTAAGCTGAGGTTAATTTAGTGACTTTTGTGGTTCACTCTGACAAAGATTGTGGTTGCTGCCTGAGTGGTGCTTCCACATCCTCAAACAATAATCCAATTTCATACAATAGGTATATCTGCAACTTGGCTGAAGAATAATCTTCCATGAAAAAGAGAGATAAAGTTTTTTAAAACGCCTTAAAAGGAAGCCATTTTTTGTAAGCGCTTTGACTTTAGCAGCACTCTGTAGGCGTTTAGTACTGCATCTGCATAGATTTACATTCACATCACTGGTAAAATAGCATAGGAAGGTCTTTCATTGGTAAAACCTTATTATCCACTGAATAAATATGTTTACAGCGCACATTCATATATTTTCAGCTTTTTTTCTTTAATACTTTATGCACGTTTACTATCAGAAGTTGATTTCTTTTCTAGTCCTTCTAAAAATATATATTTTTACACATAAAAATCTGCAAGCTCTTGATCACCATTTTCCAGGAAGAACAGTATCCCCTTGAACTTTTTTCAACAAGCAGGGCAAGAACTGCCGCAAGTCATTCTTGCTGCAGTAAATGTAGGAGCAGTATGGTGCTCCATAACATAGCAATTAGACTGTACATATATGATAAGCTACAACCAACCACACATTTAATGCTTGTTCATATGCATAGTTCAGTCCACATATTTCTCACCTTGTAAATATCCTCCAGGAGCCAGACTCGATTTCGAAAAGCTTTCTAATAGCAACAGCTCTCTAGCCCCACAAGGTGGCACAGCATGATTTCAGCTAGTTCTCTATCTGCCCAGGGTGTGATGACATTAGGTTATATATGGCGCTGACTGATGTGCTGTTGTCTCTTCCTGTATTTCAGCACCTTCATTGACAGGAGTCCAGACCTCTTCTTTGGTCTTTATGGACAAAATTCCTGTGAAATTCACAGCAATTATGTAAAATGCCATCTCTTAGTGTCTTGGAATTTGATGTCAGTTCCTTTCTTTCTGCACCTTCTGACATTGATCTGGCTCTCTGCTCCCAATTTCGTCAATCTACAGAAAAATGAGTGTGCTAGGAAATGATGTGCCCTCCTAAATCTGCCGGTTTCAAACTATGCAGTGACTGTCGAAAACAGCTGCCAGTCATGGACCCACACAAGGTGTGTCACTGTTGTTTCTGCTTGAGAGAGAACTCAAAGTTGTGTGACAAATACTCCCTCATACACCTGAAGGCAATCCAGGAAACAGGAAGCAATGCTATACTTCACGGAACAAAAGAAGTCGCAGGCCTCACATCAATGCTTCTTCAAGTTGAGGGTTCAAACATAAACCCAAGAAGTAAGTGTAGGTAGTGATCTCTGCTCCATTGATGACGTTTTGCCACTGTACGCTCCACTTGAGAAAGGGAAGTTCAGCAAAAACTCCGATACCACCATGTAGTGGAGTTTAACGTTGCCGGTCACCCACCCATACTCTTCACATGACCTACTTTGGGGACAATCCTGCTATGCCTTTTTGTCAAACAAAGCCGGACCTCTCCACTGAATACAGCCCTTGTGCAGTCATTAGGAAATCAAAACTGAGATAATCCGCCGCACAGAGATGGAATCTCCCTATGTGCATTTGAGAAACTCATTACATGAGCAGCTTCCAGGCATGTTAAAGTAAACCTGCCATACTACGTAAAGATTATAATCTTCGATACACTAGAGAGTTGACAGGGACTTCCAGGTGCATCCCCAGTGAGTTCAGCTGGGTGGTTGGATGTTACAACCCAGATGTTGATGGTTCGGCGTGGTCTAAATGTGGCAACTATTTACGGACAGAATTGAACTGCCCAAAAATTTTCCTGGCATTCATTGGTATGACGTAAGTGCCTAAGAGGTATTTAAAGGCGTCACAAATGGCTGACCTTTGCATGGCCTTTGTTCTAGACATGTACTGCCTAAGATTCAGTTATCAATGTGTCTATAATCGGGGCGTGAAACACAATGCTTACCTGGCAGCCGCTGCCCCATCCCAAATCGAAGCAAGCAGTGCTGCAGTTCCATCCCAAAGGGCGGAGGGGCAGTCACAGGCAGGACATGTGTGTGGGGGCCCTACACCTAGCCATGGTTGCTGGTGAGCCAAGACTCGGCGGGAAGAGGGCTCCTCGGAGGATGGAGGGAATGATTCTGGGAAGGCTTCTGAGACCAACGTCTGCACCGGGAAGCCCAGGTATGCAGTGGGATTACCATTCAATTGATGCTTCACTATACTCTTGAGGCAAGGACAAAGCCGCCACTTTATTGACTCTTTGGAGGAGTGTATAGTGGCGCGGGCTCTGAGCTTCCCGAAATTTCTGCTGGTTGGCGACCTCAATATCCATCTAGATGTTTCTTTCTCAACGGAGGCTTGCCGTTTGGAGGAAGTCTTCGAGCTAGCTCAGCTAAAACAGTGGGTGGTTTCTCCGACTCATGTTGGAGGCCACCTTCTGGACCTGGTCTGTTCCAATTTTCCCATCAAGGAATTAAATCTACAGAAAGTGACGTGGTCTGACCACAATCTTATTAGGTTTGCTTGGGAGGTGGAGGGTGTAGGCAGATTTGCTACTGCTCCTCCTAGGAGCTATCCTCAGAAGATCAACCTGGAGACGTTTGGTCAGGTTCTGTGTGGAGCTCACCCAACGCTCCCATCTGAACTAGGGGAAGCGGTAATAGACTTTAATCAGTGGGTGCTGCGGGCGGCCCATGTCTCTACGAAACATACTATTCTGTCTAGGCTCCGTCGCACCCCGTCTCAACCCTGGTTCTCTCCCGAGTTAAGGGAGCTGAAATTGGGATGTAAAAAGCTGGAATGGGTTTGGAGACGCGAGTATAGCCTGGAGACAAAATCCGCCCTACGCACTGCGCAAAAGAACTATTATGCCGCTATCAGGACAGCCAAGGGGAATTACTACGCAGGGAGAATTGCTAAAGCGGATAGTAACAGTAGGGAAATTTTCTCTATTGTAAAAATCTTCCTATCCCCGGAAGCTGACTCAACCACACTTCCGTCCTCCATGCAATGGTGTGTGGAACTGTCTAATTTTTTCACTAACAAAATAGCTAAAATTCAGAAGGACTTGCTTTCCGCATTGCCAACAGCCAGCCTAGAGGATAACCCCTCCCCTCTACCATCATGACACCCAACAGTTCACAGACTTCTTGCTAGTTGCAGACGGTGACATACTGCCCCTTCTTCAGTCCCTCAAATCGGGCTCTCCTTCAGATCCATGCCCGTCTCGTGTACTTGCAGAAGTGGCTAGTATTATCTGCAGTGAGGTCACTCAGCTGGTAAATCTTTCCCTATCCTCAGCAGAGGTTCCTACAGGCTGAAAACAGGCAAAGCTTCTGCCGCTCTTAAAAAAGCCGGGGCTGGATGTGGCTGTGCCTGGGAATTATAGTCCCATATCCCTTTTGCCAGCATTGGCCAAAATCTGTGAAAAAGTGGTTTTTCGTCAACTTGAGAGCTTTGTTGAGACCTCTAAGGCTTTACATCCAGCTCAATCAGGTTTCAGGGCAGCCTACAGTACGGAGACAGCCTTGGTTGAAATGGCAGAATCTATCCGGGAGTGCTTGGATGGTGGCGGCAGAGCGGTCCTGATTTTGCTGGACCTCTCTGCCGCATTTGACACCGTTCCGCATGCCCTCCTCCTCACCAGGCTGTCTGCAATTGGTATTGGGGGGCGTGCCCTGGCCTGGTTGTCTTCGTTTTTAATGGACAGGTCTCAACAGGTCTGGCTACCGCCTTTTGCCTGGGAGCCTAAACCACTTCTCACTGGGGTTCCCCAGGGATCCACGCTTAGTCCCCTACTGTTCAATATTTACATCACCCCCTTGGTATATCTGGCGGAACAGTACGGGGCTAAGATTATTGGATATGCTGACGATACCCAGCTGTTGTTTACCTGGCCAGACGACCATCTAGACACCTCAGCAGTCCAACTTTGTCTGTCCTCTGTTTTCCGCTGGCTGACTATGGCTCAGTTGAAATGCAATGAGGACAAGTCTGAGGTTCTCTTCTATGGTTCCTTTCCCCCTTGCTTCAAAGATTCACTGTGGCCACCCAACACTCCTAGCCCAAAGGTGATGGGAGGTCCTGCGAAGAATCTTGGCATTTGGTTTGGTGAGGACCTAAGATTTGAGGACCATATTAAAAAGCTATCTGGGACTTGTTTTGCCACCCTGAGAATGCTACGTAGATTTTTTCCGTTGCTTCCCAGGGAGGCAAAAGAGACTGTTGCTCGAGCTCTCATCCTAGCAAGGCTGGATTATGCCAACGCTCTGTTTAGTGGCATTCCTGCTTATCTGGTCAACCGCTTGCAGGTTATCCAGAATGCCGCTGTCCGACTTTTGTTTAATGTCCCGAGATGGAAGAGCGTTCGCTCTCAAATGAATTGTCTTCACTGGCTTCCGGTGTCCCTGCGCATCCTGTTTAAATCCCTGGTGCTCTTGTTTAGAGCAATTCACGGTCAAGGGCCTGTCTATCTGAAGAAACGATTCATTCTCTATGTCCCCACTCGAGCTCTTAGATCATCCTCTCAGTTTAAGATGACTCTCCCCCGCTTTAGGCGATCTAGGCTAGGGGGCCAGTCCATATCTGTGGTGGCTGCCCGGGCCTGGAACGCCCTTCCCCTCCAGCTGCGCTCCACTCAGGGTGTAGCCCAGTTTAAGAAAAACTTAAAAACGTATTTCTTCACTAGGCTGGTTTAAGTTGGTCTCTGCTATGTCTTCTTCTGCTTTTTCCCATCGCGCCAGGACACTCCCAAGTTTCAGAGCGCGTTATAAAACGGTTTATACATACATACATACATACATGAGGCATGCAGGCTTAGAGCATACAGCCCCATGCACCCCTCTCTTACTCTGCCTAGTTGTGGAACTCTGCAAAATCTTACTGAGTTTTTAAGTAACTCTATGGGATTCCTCAGAGTGAAACTCCGCGAGCTCCTCCAGGCCAGCCATGAAGGCAAAGTGGGTGTTGAGCCCATTCTACCATTCTCTAAAGAGAAGGCACAAGAGCTTCAGTCTAACTCCATCTGGTTCTCCAGTTGTGAAGCCGATCCAGCGTATCCTGAATTTCCCAGGTCATTGGCGACATTGCAACAGGTCCAAGTATTTTTGAGGAAGCCCTATTGCAGATATTTGTCTCCTTTTCGACTCCCAATGGGCCACTTTGTTCCCCGTGGATTTGCATAGGCAGTCAAGTCAAGTCAAATTTACTTTATTCAGCACACAGCCATAAACGTTTAGACAATCAAGCAATAGAAATGTAAAATAAAAAAATTCTTAAAAATATTAATAAGATAAAAGTTCCTTTATAAGCTAAAATCATACTTATGCATAGATGTAAAAATAGACGTAAAATTTGAACCAATTTTAGATAATAAGAAGGAATACAGATAATTTCAACTCCCCACCCACTGTTTGCACTTCATAGCGTTTCCTAATGCCCATTGCTGTTCTAATAAAATTTAAAACAGCAGTGCAAATAACAAGATTGGTAAGTGATTGCAGATATTTGTACCCCTCAATATGTGTACATGGGCGAATACTCAATAGTAGGGGTAACAAAAATATACTCCGTGGCTCTTTATAAAGTGCAGGCAGTCAGTTGAATTACCACAGGTGGATCCATCCTTGTTGCTTTTGGAGCCTTTTGAATGAGTCACAGGCTTCATACTGGATGCCATGACCTCGGTCGGTCTCTCCCTCATCAACACTGGGACCGACATTGGCTGTGCTGATTGAGAATTCTGTGCAGGTTCCGCTATTCAACCTTGATTAGACTTCAGTGGGATCCTGACAGGTGTCGTGATATGAAATCACTAACGCGTAATCAGTCACCATACAGCTTAATCCCAATCTGATTTTTTATTTAAAGCAGACATGCGCTCATAGAGTCTGTTTTCTATTAGGGTAAGATTCTGATAAAAGCTTGCCACCACCAAGATATAATAATGGTGGGTATGGGATGATTTTCCTTCCCATAATGATAATGATATTTTTTACATGGACTTACAAGCGGACAGTGAACTTGATATGTCCCCTGATACAGGATTGAAATCTCCATTTGGGCCCCACAGAAGAAAGTTCCTTATATAGCAAACACAAGGAGATGATGGACGGAGTGCTGAAACTTTTCAAACACTCACTCCCAGTCACAGATCTTAGTTGAATCCATCATCATTCTTTAGCTCACTTTGCTAAACACAGCTATATGCAAATCAGTCTTGACCCTGTGCCTCATGGGAACAGTCCAGCCTGAACGGCAAAGCCATGTCTTCCCTGGACCCACGTCTGGGCATACCCTGCCAACTTAGTGTGAACAAAGCAAACACAAGGAGTGTCACTGTAGGCAAGCTATCCTGGCTGATGAGGGGTGAAACCCTGAAACCGGTTCTAGGATGCTTGTTTCCATTCCGGGGAGGACCAGGTCTGGCAATTCGGGCTGGACTATTCCCATTGGGCACAGGGTCAAGACTGATTTGCATATGGCTGGGTTCAAACTGGAATGGTATGATGAGCAAAAAAAACGAGTGATTTAGGCCCAGATCTCTGTACTGAGGTGAATGTATGACATTGTTCTGCATTCTGTCCATCAATTGTTGTTTTCTGCATTTTTCACCCCGAGTGGGACGGGTATGCCCAGACTTGGGTCCTGTGCTCTCCATGCCACTGGAGTCACACTATCCTAGTTGATGAGAGGGTGAAACCCTGAAACCGGTACTAGGATGCTTGTTCCCAGTCCAGGGTTGACCAGACCTGGCAGTTTGGGCTGGACTGTTCCCATTGGGCAGAGAGCCAAGACTGATTTCCATATGGCTGGGGTCAAACTGGAATGGCATGGGGAGCAAAAAAACGATGGGTTTAGGCCTAGATCTTAGTACTGGGGTGAATGTATGACATTGTTCTGCATTCTGTCCATCAATTGTTCTATTTTTTTCATTTGTCACCCCAAGGTGGACAGGTATGCCCAGACTTGGGTCCCGTGATCTCCATGCCACTGGAGTCAAGCTATCCTGGCTGATGAGGGCTGAAACCGGTCCTAGGATGCTTGTTTCAAGTCCAGGGAGGACCAGGCCTGGCAGATCGGGTGGGACTGTTCCCATTGGGCACAGGGTCAAGATTGATTTGCATATTGCTGGGTCCAAACTGGATTGGCATGGTGAGCAAAGAAATGATGTATTTAGGCCCAGATCTCTGTACTAGTGTGAATGTATGACATTGTTCTGCATTCTGTCCATCAGTTGTTGTTTTTACATTTGTCACCCGAGGGTGACGGGTAGGCACAGACGTGGGTCCCATGCTCTCCATGCCACTGGAGTCACGCTATCCTGGCTGATGAGGGTGAATTCCTGAAACCAGTTTTAGGAAGCTTGTTTCCAGTCCAGGGAGGACCTGACCTGGCAGTTCGGGCTGGACTGTTCCCATTGGGCACAGGGTCAAGACGGCTTTGCATATGGCTCGGTTCAAACTGGAATGGCATGGTGAGCAAAAACACATTGGATTCAGACCCAGATGTCTGTACTGGGGTGAATGTATGACATTGTTCTGCATTCTGTCCATCAATTGTTGTTTATGCATTTGTCACCCTGAGTGAGACGGGTATGCCCAGACGTGGTGTGGTGGCGAGCCATTTCAGGGGCCCACCATTGCAGGGGTTCGCCCTTTTATGCACTGATACTTTAGACTGACAAAGTAGAGATTGGCACGGAACCTGTAATATTAAAGAGATAGTTTGTTAAGACTCATGAGTGGAACTACATCGATACATAACCCTCAGGCAATGTACGAGGCAGCACACGGAGTACAGAACCCATGCTGCTTATATACATCTTTTACTGCAGAGTAGTCAAGTTAAGTCAAATCACTTTATTCGTATTTCATTTGAAAAACATAAAAGCACAGATAAAAATACATTTCGAGGGCAATAAATAGGGGAGTACCGTTACTTTACAACCTGATTGTCTTTCTTAGTCTGATCAGACATTTTAAATAACTTACTACACACCCCATCATCAATTCATCTTCCATACATTGTATCTTTAAATATGCCACTCTGCATTGTCTCAAACCATACTGTTTTAGAATCAGTAATAAAAACAACCTCCTTGACGACGTATAAAACCTGCAGAATTAAGTTACCTGCAATGTTGGTTGCGTCGAGCTACCGTCACAAGGACATAGTGCTAAGGGACGTGACCAATCATTCATCATTGGGAATGTGATAATCCTGTGTACGATACCTAGTCGGAAACGTGTCAGTAACATCCGATCAAAGGGGCGTGTGACATACGACAAATATGGCTGAATTCCAGTACATACTATCATAATGTGATTTACCATGACAGAATGTTTTTCTTTCTCCACGGACCAGCGCTTGTCCTCCAGGTAGGACAGGTATTCCTTTTTTAGTAACTTCCTAGAGGTGATCTTCATGCCATCTGGACTTAAAAATAGCTCTGGTTGACCAATTTCATCTGTCATTTCCTTAATATGTCTTAGCCATGGGATGCAATGTACATTATCCAGTTTTAAACAGTCCGTGATAACATCCTGGTTAGAGGCTGCTTCGGGGGAGTTCCATATCTTATGCTATAATAATAAAGGGCCAGATTTTATAATATCTGCAATATGACTCAAACCTACCATAGAATGACAAATGTGTGTGGCAGTTGATCTAGGTACAGCTAATAAATAGCGCAGAAAATTATTTTCACAGCTCTGTATACAATTTGCATTGGTAAATCCCCAAATACCGGCCCCATAAGTGGCAGTTGAAACACATTTGGTCTTATAAATTGCAAGCAGTTCTGGAACCGGTCGAGAGCCCAATTGTCTTGACATGCTTACAAGTGCCCCTGTAGCTTTTATAAACATAGTTTTACGGGCAGATATAGCAGCTGGCCAAGTGCCATTCTGATCAAAATGTATCCCAAGGTAGGCAAAGTTTTTTACGCACTCAATTTTGTTTCCATTAATAGAGATATTACAATTCTTAGCAGTTCTTTTCCCACACTTCATGCTAAATGTTTTACTTATATTCACTTGCAGCCCCCTCACATGCATATAGTTAACAAAGTCTGTAACTGTTCTCTGCAGACCTATTGGTGTCCTTGAAATTAAAACTGCGTTGTCCGCATATAGTAATATTGGGCCTGGGTTTCCATTAATGTTTGGGTAATCATCGGGGAGCTCGGTCAGTCGTTCACCCAGGCTATTGATATATAATGTGAAAAGGAATGGGGCAAGGACGCATCCCTGACTCACTCCTTTTCCAATGCCATATCTAGCCATGCACTTCCCATTTTTCCCATATCTCACCCTCGCTCCCGCCTCTCGATAAAGTTCTCTAATAAATAATAAGATATAATTTTCGACGCCCAACTCAAAAAAAGTATCCCATAATTTATTGTGTATAACACAGTCAAACGCGGAAGATAGATCGACAAATATTAAGAACACATTTCCACTTTTGGCCCTGGTATATTTATCAATATTAAGACTGAGATTCAGGCCTTGCTCTATTGTGCCCAGTCCAGACTTAAAACCATATTGTAGCCGTGATAAGACCCCCTTTTCCTCAGCCCATAACTGTAGTTTATTTAGAAATTACCCTCCCAACCACCTTTAAAAGGGAATCTAAAAGTGATATGGGTCGATAGTATTTAGGGTCATCACGATTTCCCTTCTTAAAAGTAGGTATTAAAATTTCATCTGACCAAGACTTAATAAAACCAGTTTGACAGCACGTATTTAAAACATTCATTATTAGTGGAGCCCAGATATCAGTATTTCACTGATAGATATCAACTGGGACACCATCTGGCCCTGGGGCTTAGCCTGAGGCACTTTTTTTGTATTGCACCAATTATCTCGTCCAGAGTGAAGCTAATATCCAGAGGGTATACCGATGGGCCCCTCTGTGTCCCATTTATACCCTCTGTCCCTTGACCACCTGTTTGAGGTACATCCCTCCCTGGTTCATTATCTATTGGCATTATGCCGGTGCCGTATAAGGCATTAAAATAGCCGATCCAACTCTCTTCGGTAATTGCTATGTCTATCTTATCACAATCCCTCACCGTTAAATTTGGAGAATTCACTATCTTCCAAAACTTTACATTATCTTTCTTTAGACAAGCCTCGTGTAAATCTAGCCAAACTTCCTCTTTTAATTTTTGCTTTCTGTTCTTTTGGGCCTATTTATAAAGCGATTTAGCTTTCCTTATCTCTTCTCTATTCCTGGGTAGTTTTTTTCAAGACTGTTTTTAGCTTCTTATGTGCTTTACTACATTCATTATCAAACCACCCCCGTTTTTTACACTATCCCATATTTTGTTTAACTGTAAGAATTTCCTTGATCTTAGCTGAGACATTCAAGAAAGCTTTTATCACGTCAGCTCCTTTATTTTCCTCCACTAAGCACACTTTAAAATCCTCTTGTGTTTCATGTACAAGCTGCCCCAAAAACGCAGTGGGATCCACCTTCTGCCATTTTAGTGTATATCCATTTCTGCTCGACAAACTGAGTTCATGATTATATGAAATACCCACTTCGCCCATTCTATGGCGAATGCCATTCTCGAATGAGAGAGAGGCACTAATGAGATAGTGATCACTCAACGCATTGCAGAGTGTCACATAAGTTAAAAGCTTAATAAATTTCTTATTTTTTGAAAACAAAACAAAATCAATTGTTGTGTTACAATCTCTCCCTATATAAGTGGGTTTAAACGCTACTGGAGGGATGCATAATTCATTGGCAAAGTCTAAATTAAATTCGGACATGATTTCATTCAGCATATCACCCACAATGTAATGTTTAAAATGTGGCATAGCATCATCTATTTCCTCCCCCAACCCACAGATTCCATTCTGGTAGTGCCTACATAGAGAACAGTTAAAATCCCCACCCCAGATACAGCATGGTTCCCCTTTTGGGCTCTCTTGGAGTTTCCTCAAATCACTGTGTAATTGGTTCAGGACGCTCAGAATCAAATTTGTTGGAACATTGTTATAAAAATTGACAATTAACAAACAGCCAACTTCCTTCCCTTGTAGCTCCACAATCTGGTAGAAATCATTTGTTCTTACAAACGTTACTTGCTCCGTAATTAGCAGGTGTGAGATATAAATACATAGGCCACCTTTAGGTCTGCCGCTTTACTAGGAAGAGCTGGGGTATGATAGGTCCGAAAACCCTCCATGTGGTACTCAATGATCTGCTAGGTCTCTTGTAAGCAGATTATCGGGTGATCTTCTACAACCTTCAACCAAGCTGGGTCATATATCTTTGCGGCCAACGCCGCTATATTCCAAAACACTAAGTTACAATGGTGATTCCCTGATGATTGTGGCCTATCAGACGACTTTGGGTTTGTAATATTTATGATATCATTAGGGATACTTTTATCCAGTTGTTCCGTTACATAGCTTGCAGTTTCTAGTTCTGCCATTCCTTGATTGTAAAGAGACTGAGAGTCAGTCATTAAACAGTTCTCCGCTGGGTCATCCACTTCGTATTGTACTATAGACGTGGTTGTTAACCTTTTATCTAACCTTTTCTCCGAAACCATACAATTAGTTGGCATATAATCTTTCCTGCCTCTACTTGGGTCTTCGGATAGTGGGCAGTCCCCGTTTCCCAATGATGATAATGATTCGAATCTGTTTTGTACGGCCACATTAAAAGGATTCCACCTTGCTCTATAGTTCTGTACCGAGAATATAGACTGACCTTCCAAACTTTGGGGTTTATAAAAAAAAAACAAGAGGGAGTACACACATTTCTCTCTCACTTATGTGTGTTTTCCCTATCCTGGTCAATAGTACATGAATGAGTCTGGAATCTCTAAATGTTAGAACAATACAGTCACCAGCCTCCATTTTCCCTCTATTGTCTACCCAGCTGACACGGCGGGCAATTTTAAAATTTGTGAATAGAGCTTCACCCAAACCAGTTTTATCCCCTAACCATGAAAGTGATTTATTACGCAGAGTTTCCCATGATTCATGAGCTGCTTCCGGTTGGGGCGGGACGGTTGCTATTACAATAACATAAGGTGAAGCGGCCGGAGGCAGATCTAGATGGCTGCCATTGTTTTTATGGATCTTAGGTGTAGGCCTCTCTATTCTTTGACTCGCATCTTGGCCCTTAGATTTTTGCGAATCCAGGGTCTGTCTCAGGTTGGCTTGATTTGCCATAGTATTATTGTTAATGGTATTAACCAACTTTGTCTGGACATCTTTCCTTATAGGGCCATTCACACAGGAAATTAACAGATTCAATGGTTGCATAGAGCTGCCCTGTACCGGTAAATAAGTGTTACAGGCATGGTACCTCAGATGGTTGTCATTTTTTAATTGAGTCTCAATGGCCTCCACTTTTTCAAGAAGATTTCCCATTGAACCTGTTAAAAAGGAATACAATTTATCTAAAGTTTTTGTAATATTGACCAAATCTTTTCTATATTCCTCTGCAGGGTATCCGTTTTTTTCAAGCCCGGCTCCCGTCTGTTTCCTATTCTGAGTTGACTTAACAGACTTATTAATGGCTTTCCTTTTTCTCCCTGGGGTTTTTCTATTTTTGGCCAGATTTGTATTCCCATCTTTGGTCACATCATTATTACCCTGGTTTATTACGGGAGTTTTCGCTATTTTAGGTGGGGTCTCAATCTCCTTTTTGGAGTCTGTCACCTCAATGTTGTCCAAAATATCCAAGACGCACCCATTTATTGCGCCCATCTTGGTTACCCCTGCATTAATAATCTCGCCTTGACTTTGTCGTGTTTCTCCCCCTGCACTTATATCAACAGGTAAGGATAGTCTACCCTGTGATAGTGTCTCCTCTACAGATATTATTTGTTCATCAATAGCTCCCATGGCCCCTTTTAAATATGTCATCAGTGATTGTTGTACACCTCGACCACCAGTTTCTGTGTTAGTACTGGAGGAGGAAATATTATTTCTTTTACCCATGGTGTGAGAATAATACTGTATCGTACCCCGATAAGGAATTATGCTAATACGGCAGCAACACACTGCAGGGGTGATTTACGCGAAACACTGTAATATTGCAGGGTAGAAGGAGAGAAAATTCAACAGCAAGGTGCAGGGTTATATAGGAGGTGCTTGTAATATATTAGTACGCAATACAGGTTTGTGCAAGTTATGCTGGTGTTGGGGCTAGGGGGGTAAAGTGCCAAAATTCCAGCAGCTTGATACCAGAATGTACAAAGAGTTACTGTAATACTGCGGGTAAAATGTGCAAATAATGCTGGAATAAGGACTAGGGGGATAAAGTGCCAACGTGCCTACAGCTAAATGCCAGAATGTACAAGGAATTACTTGTAATGGTAGAGTGTGCAAAATTATGCCGGGATAGGGATTTGAAGGATAAAGTGTCTATATGCCAACCGCTAATTGCAGAAATGTACAATAGTTACTTATAAAACGTCAGCCCACTGTAGCAGAAATGTATAAAATAAGCTAGAGTCGAACCTATGGGGGTAAAATGCCAACCACTATTACAGGAGTCTACAGATAGTTATTTGTAATGCGTCCACGAACTATAAAAGAGTGTGCAAAGTATGCTAGGATAGGAGATGGGAGGATAAAGTGCCTGTATGCCAGTCACTCTTGCAAGGGTGTGCAAATAGTTACTTATACCAGCCTGCGCTACGGCATTTATATTATGACAGCACACTGCAGGTAAATGTGCAAATACCAATAAGCCAGGAGCTGGAGAGATAAAGTGCTATAGTAATACCCACGAATGTAATAAAGTACACATGAAGGATTGATACTGTCTTTGGTAATATAAACCCTCCTCCTTTAAATACCACAATAAAACAATTAAAAATGGGTCATAATTGCTATCTAAAAATAATTTAAAAAGTCACTCATATATACAAATCAGTCTTGCATGCACAGGAGGCTCTATTCACAGAGCGATACTAGCAGCGAGAATGTTCAGAACGGTCACAAGGTATCCCAATTTTGAACAGCGTGTGGAATATGAAGTAAATTTATGAATAGCATCTATTGAGGTCTGAGTCACTCACATTCCATAGACGTACGGCCGAGAACCACTCCTCTGAAGCAGATGTCCTGCCGAGATCCCAGGCATTAGTGGGGGGGCCCAGCCCAGCCTCAGTCAGCCACAGACGGCCAAGGACGGGCCCACCCTTGGCCCGGGCTTCACCCACGCACGTCCCACCCCGCGGGAGCCCGCATTGGAATTAATAGGCCCGAGGTCGAAACAGGATGCTCCCCGCCTCACGCGAGACCGCGCTGCCCTGTGGGTGTTGAAGTCCGGGCAGCGCGCGGTCCACGGTTCCGGCAGGAGCAGTGCTGGGCGATGGAGGGCCAAAGCGGGCTGGAATCTCCAACGGAGACCGGACAGAAGCAACAACTAGGCGGTGAGCAAAAAACACTGTAGAAAGGCGTTACTGCAGAGTGAGCATGGAAGTTCAAAAAGAGGCAGTACAAGTGTACACACAAATAACTAGTTACATATAAGGATACATGAGAATCGCTTAGTCAACAGAGTGGGAGGAGTTATAATTTGCTGACATTAGTTAAAATAGCCTGACAGTTAAGTGTGTAACAGATGCATCCTAGCAGCTACAGGCCTCACTGAGCATGTGCAGTGCTCTGGCTCAGTGCTATGACCCTTTTAGCATCAGCTGAAGACATTTATGATATAGAAGGAACAAAGAAAAGTTCTTGTATATCAATTTACATAAGTTGATTAACTTCTTGGTCTAATACATATTGGGGGTTTACATTCTCAAAGTTGCGTTTAGTAGGCATACAAGCAGTGATACAAATGGAACAAAGTATTGGACCACATTGTAGACAGAAGCAACATAATAGTAGGATCGCAAAGAATATACATAAGATTGTCAACAGTTTCCAGCCCCAGGTAACACATAGTTTCCATTGCCAACCGGTTAAAATCCATGTTCCGGTATCAGTGTGAATTTCAGCAGCAATTTTATGCAGTTTAGAGATTGCATCAAAAAATGAAGGGGCGTGATCAGGGATGTAAACACAACAACTGCTCCCGATGATTCGACATGCACCACCTCGATCAGCCAGCACAACATCAAGGACCATTCTATTTTGGAGCGCCACAATCCTCGCAATTTGCAGTTCTTCTGTGATGTTTCCAAGTGCCATAGCTGTCTGGTTGGTCACAGCCTCTACAGCACGTGATTTTCCTGCTGTTCAAAGCAGCACCAACAAAGAAGAACAATCCCAAATTAAAGTCAACATATTAATGCAGTGCAGTGTCAGTCTGATCCACCTCATCATGATTTATTGTCCTCTTATTTCTGTTCTTAGAAATTTCATTAAACAGTTTATAGTCTTTCTGGTAGGATGCAGGAGCAAAAAACAGGTGGCAACAAAAAGGACACATAGCAAGTTCCTAACCATCCAATGGGTAGATGGTAGTATCCTTTATTTCAGGCAGATGAAGTAAGTATTGTGTGAGGACTTAAAACTACTGTTGTTAACCCCAGTAACCAGGGTACAGTTGCTCTTCCCCACTGGAATTCTTCCAACCCTGTTCACACACAAGTCTGCTCGAGCTCTAGTAACAGCTATAACAGGAGGTCTATTACCCTTAGATCTTCGGGTGTTTGGGAAAACATAGCACACAGAAGAGTTTCCTCAGCGATACTCCTCCATTTCTCATATAGTTTTTTTTAGCCTGTGGATCTCCTTCTCATCAGGATAGCACACTTTATTAAGATAAAAAGTCAGTCTCCCTACACCAACATCAGTAATATTAGCAACCTCAGAAGCCCACAGCAATGCGAACCAGGCGTGACAAAAAAAATTGTGTGAGTTTGGGAGCGAAATAAAAGGTGTTCCTCCCTTTTTCTGATGAGCTGGCATCATTCCACACACCCAACAGTTGGTGATGTTCGTAGCATTGTGGGTGTGGGTGTGGTGCAACATCTGAATGAATGTATTATTAAGGTAGGACGTTCTATGCTGCTGCTCATGATAGGGAAGGGAGAAATAATGGTGCTCAATGGGGGCTGGAGAAGTGGCATTCAGCGTTTGTCGAACAAGAGCCACTACCTCTACAACCCAAGCTATTACTGCCATAATAATTAAGATGAAAGTAAACCCAGCAATGAACATAGTCTTCTTGTCGCAAATTCTTGCAGCAGTTGATGTCTTTTCCATAGGCATGTTTATCTTGAAGTTGAAATAACAAAGCAGATGGAGCTCTAAAGTCCTGGGCAGCCATTGGTTTCTTCACTGAGAGCTGAGACGGGTGTCACTAAGAAAAAGCCCCCCCCCTCGCCAGCTCAGTCTTTCACTAACAACCCAGGACGGTTGCTCAACCTGTCTTTTTCAGCAATGCAGTCTCCGGGGTCGCAGCTGATATTGAGATGCACAAGGGATCGTGTGGTCCAGGAAGACTTCCTCAGGTTCTTCAGGTGATATGACTTGACCTCTCTCTGTGTCCAGGATATCTCGATGGTCGGTGAGTGCAGCTGGCTCCACCAGGGCAGATGGCACGCTTTTGCAGTGAACCCAGTTTTTCCTATTGGTCACTCAGACTGCAGTTCTGGTCGCCAGAAGCACCTGCTCAGGGCTGCGCCACCTCGGTTCCAGTGAATCAATCAATCAATCAATAGAATTTGTATAGCGCGCTACTCACCCGTTAGGGTCTCAAGGCGCTGAGGGGGGGTCGCTACTGCTCGAACAGCCAGGTGTTGAGTTGTTTCCTGAAGGAGAGATGGTCCAGGGTCAGCCGTAGGTGAGTGGGGAGAGAGTTCCATGTCTTGGCTGCCAGGTAGGAGAAGGATCTTCCTCTGGCGGTGGATATGCGGATTCGTGGGACGGAGGCGAGGCTGGCGGAATGGAGCTGGCGGATGTGTGTGTACAATGTGAGTCGGCTGTTGAGGTACTTCGGGCCCGTGTCGTGGAGAGCCTTGTGTGCGTGGATGAGGAGTCTGAATGTGATCCTCTTGTTGACGGGGAGCCAGTGCAGGTCTTTCAGGTGGGTCGAGATGTGGCTGTGGCAAGGGATGTCCAGGTTGAGTCGTGCTGAGGCGTTCTGAATGCGCTGGAGTCTTTTCTGGAGTTTGGTTGTGGTTCCACCGTAGAGGGTGTTCCCGTAGTCCAGACGGCTGGTGACGAGGACCTGGGTGACCGTCTTCCTGGTTTCGGTGGGGATCCACCAGAAGATCTTTCGGAGCATGGGCAGGGTGTTGAAGCAGGATGACGAGACGGCGTTGACTTGCTTGGTCATCGTGAGGGAGGAGTCCAGGATGAAGCCCAGGTTGCGTGCGTGGTCCGTTGGCTTTGGTGCGGTGCCCAGGGCAGGGGGCCACCAGGAGTCATCTCAGGCGAGATGGTCCGAGGATGAGGAGGTTTCCGTCATGTCTGAGTTCAGTTTCAGACGGCTGAGCTTCATCCATTCCGCGACGTCTTTCATTCCTTCCTGGAGGTTGGCTTTGGCGGTGGCGGGGTCGTTGGTGAGGGAGAGGATCAGCTGGTTGTCGTCGGCATAGTAGATGATGTTGAGGTTGTGTTGGCGTGCATTGGCTGCGAGAGGGCTCATGTAGACGTTGAAGAGGGTGGGGCTGAGTGAGGATCCTTGCTGAACGCCGCAGATGACTCCGGTGGCCGAGGCTCGGAACGGGGGGAGGCGGACTCTCTGGGTTCTTCCGTCGAGGAACGAGATGATCCACTCCAGGGCCGCTCCTTGGATTCCGGTGTTGCTGAGGCGCTGTGAAAATTGCAAAAAACACATTTGATGGACAGAATGTAGAACAATGTCATACATTCACCCCAGTACAAGGATCTGGGCCTAAATCCATCTTTTTTTGCACTCTATACCACCCTGGGTTAGACACTGGCCATATGCAAATCAGCTCCGACCCTGTGCCTCATGGAAACAGTCCAGTCCGAACTACCAAGCCATGTCTTTCCCAGACCGGAATCTAGCATCCAAGGACCGGTTTCTGGCTATCAGCCTTCATCAGCCTGGATAGCTTGACTCCAGTGGTGTGGAGAGAATGGGACTCACGTCTGAGCATACCCAGCACACTCGGGGTGAAAATTGCAAAAAACAGTTGATGGACAGAATGTAGAACAATGTCATACATTCACCCCAGTGCAAGGATCTGGGCCTAAATCCATCGTTTTTTTGCACTCCACACCACCCTGGGTTAGACACTGGCTATATGCAAATCAGCTCTGACCCTGTGCCTCATGGGAACAGTCCAGTCCGAACTACCAAGCCATGTCTTTCCCAGACCGGAATCAAGCATCCAAGGACCAGTTTCTGGCTATCAGCCTTCATCAGCCTGGATAGCTTGACTCCAGTGGTGTGGAGAGCCTGGGACTCACGTCTGAGCATACCCAGCACACTTGGGGTGAAAATTGCAAAAAACACAGTTGATGGACAGAATGTAGAACAATGTCATACATTCACCCCAGTACAAGGATCTGGGCCTAAATCCATCGTTTTTTGCACTCCACACCACCCTGGGTTAGACACTGGCTATATGCAAATCAGCTCTGACCCTGTGCCTCATGGGAACAGTCCAGTCCGAACTACCAAGCCATGTCTTTCCCAGACCGGAATCAAGCATCCAAGGACCGGTTTCTGGCTATCAGCCTTCATCAGCCTGGATAGCTTGACTCCAGTGGTGTGGAGATCCTGGGACTCACGTCTGAGCATACCCAGCACACTCGGGGTGAAAATTGCTAAAAACACAGTTGATGGACAGAATGTAGAACAATGTCATACATTCACCCCAGTACAAGGATCAGGGCCTAAATCCATCGTTTTTTTGCACTCCACACCACCCTGGGTTAGACACTGGCTATATGCAAATCAGCTCTGACCCTGTGCCTCATGGGAACAGTCCAGTCCGAACTACCAAGCCATGTCTTTCCCAGACCGGAATCAAGCATCCAAGGACCGATTTCTGGCTATCAGCCTTCATCAGCCTGGATAGCTTGACTCCAGTGGTGTGGAGAGCCTGGGACTCACGTCTGAGCATACCCAGCACACTCGGGGTGAAAATTGCAAAAAACACAGTTGATGGACAGAATGTAGAACAATGTCATACATTCACCCCAGTACAAGGATCTGGGCCTAAATCCATCGTTTTTTTGCACTCCACACCACCCTGGGTTAGACACTGGATATATGCAAATCAGCTCTGACCCTGTGCCTCATGGGAACAGTCCAGTCCGAACTACCAAGCCATGTCTTTCCCAGACCGGAATCAAGCATCCAAGGACCGGTTTCAGGCTATCAGCCTTCATCAGCCTGGATAGCTTGACTCCAGTGGTGTGGAGAGCCTGGGACTCACGTCTGAGCATACCCAGCACACTCTGTGTGAAAATTGCAAAAAACACAGTTGATCGACAGAATGTAGAACAATGTCATACATTCACCCCAGTACAAGGATCTGGGCCTAAATCCATCGTTTTTTTGCACTCCACACCACCCTGGGTTAGACACTGGCTATATGCAAATCAGCTCTGACCCTGTGCCTCATGGGAACAGTCCAGTCCGAACTACCAAGCCATGTCTTTCCCAGACTGGAATCAAGCATCCAGGACCGGTTTCTGGCTATCAGCCTTCATCAGCCTGGATAGCTTGACTCCAGTGGTGTGGAGAGCCTGGGACTCACGTCTGAGCATACCCAGCACACTCGGGTGAAAATTGCAAAAAACACAGTTGATGGACAGAATGTAGAACAATGTCATACATTCACCCCAGTACAAGGATCTGGGCCTAAATCCATCGTTTTTTTGCACTCCACACCACCCTGGGTTAGACACTGGCTATATGCAAATCAGCTCTGACCCTGTGCCTCATGGGAACAGTCCAGTCCGAACTACCAAGCCATGTCTTTCCCAGACCGGAAACAAGCATCCAAGGACCGGTTTATGGCTATCAGCCTTCATCAGCCTGGATAGCTTGACTCCAGTGGTGTGGAGAGCCTGGGACTCACGTCTGAGCATACCCAGCACACTCGGGGTGAAAATTGCAAAAAACACAGTTGATGGACAGAATGTAGAACAATATCATACATTCACCCCAGTACAAGGATCTGGGCCTAAATCCATCGTTTTTTGCACTTCACACCACCCTGGGTTAGACACTGGCTATATGCAAATCAGCTCTGACCCTGTGCCTCATGGGAACAGTCCAGTCCGAACTACCAAGCCATGTCTTTCCCAGACCGGAATCAAGCATCCAAGGACCGGTTTCTGGCTATCAGCCTTCATCAGCCTGGATAGCTTGACTCCAGTGGTGTGGAGAGCCTGGGACTCACGTCTGAGCATACCCAGCACACTCGGGGTGAAAATTGCAAAAAACACAGTTGATGGACAGAATGTAGAACAATGTCATACATTCACCCCAGTACAAGGATCTGGGCCTAAATCCATCGCTTTTTTGCACTCCACACCACCCTGGGTTAGACACTGGATATATGCAAATCAGCTCTGACCCTGTGCCTCATGGGAACAGTCCAGTCCGAACTACCAAGCCATGTCTTTCCCAGACCGGAATCAAGCATCCAAGGACCGATTTCTGGCTATCAGCCTTCATCAGCCTGGATAGCTTGACTCCAGTGGTGTGGAGAGCCTGGGACTCACGTCTGAGCATACCCAGCACACTCGGGGTGAAAATTGCAAAAAACACAGTTGATCGACAGAATGTAGAACAATGTCATACATTCACCCCAGTACAAGGATCTGGGCCTAAATCCATCTTTTTTTGCACTCCACGCCACCCTGGGTTAGACACTGGCTATATGCAAATCAGCTCTGACCCTGTGCCTCATGGGAACAGTCCAGTCCGAACTACCAAGCCATGTCTTTCCCAGACTGGAATCAAGCATCCAAGGACCGGTTTCTGGCTATCAGCCTTCATCAGCCTGGATAGCTTGACTCCAGTGGTGTGGAGAGCCTGGGACTCACGTCTGAGCATACCCAGCACACTCGGGGTGAAAATTGCAAAAAACACAGTTGATGGACAGAATGTAGAACAATGTCGTACATTCACCCCAGTACAAGGATCTGGGCCTAAATCCATCGTTTTTTTGCACTCCACACCACCCTGGGTTAGACACTGGCTATATGCAAATCAGCTCTGACCCTGTGCCTCATGGGAACAGTCCAGTCCGAACTACCAAGCCATGTCTTTCCCAGACCGGAATCAAGCATCCAAGGACCGGTTTCTGGCTATCAGCCTTCATCAGCCTGGATAGCTTGACTCCAGTGGTGTGGAGAACCTGGGACTCACGTCTGAGGATACCCAGCACACTCGGGGTGAAAATTGCAAAAAACACAGTTGATGGACAGAATGTAGAACAATGTCATACATTCACCCCAGTACAAGGATCTGGGCCTAAATCCATTGTTTTTTTGCACTCCACACCACCCTGGGTTAGACACTGGCTATATGCAAATCAGCTCTGACCCTGTGCCTCATGGGAACAGTCCAGTCCGAACTACCAAGCCATGTCTTTCCCTGACCGGAATCAAGCATCCAAGGACCGGTTTCTGGCTATCAGCCTTCATCAGCCTGGATAGCTTGACTCCAGTTGTGTGGAGAGCCTGGGACTCACGTCTGAGCATACCCAGCACACTCGGGGTGAAAATTGCAAAAAAACACAGTTGATGGACAGAATGTAGAACAATGTCATACATTCACCCCAGTACAAGGATCTGGGCCTAAATCCATCGTTTTTTTTTGCACTCCACACCACCCTGGGTTAGACACTGGCTATATGCAAATCAGCTCTGACCCTGTGCCTCATGGGAACAGTCCAGTCCGAACTACCAAGCCATGTCTTTCCCAGACCGGAATCAAGCATCCAAGGACCGGTTTCAGGCTATCAGCCTTCATCAGCCTGGATAGCTTGATCCAGTGGTGTGGAGAGCCTGGGACTCATGTCTGAGCATACCCAGCACACTCGGGGTGAAAATTGCAAAAAACACAGTTGATGGACAGAATGTAGAACAATGTCATACATTCACCCCAGTACAAGGATCTGGGCCTAAATCCATCGTTTTTTTGCACTCCACACCACCCTGGGTTAGACACTGGCTATATGCAAATCAGCTCTGACCCTGTGCCTCATGGGAACAGTCCAGTCCGAACTACCAAGCCATGTCTTTCCCAGACCGGAATCAAGCATCCAAGGACCGGTTTCTGGCTATCAGCCTTCATCAGCCTGGATAGCTTGACTCCAGTGGTGTGGAGAGCCTGGGACTCACGTCTGAGCATACCCAGCACACTCGGGTGAAAATTTAAAAAAACACAGTTGATGGACAGAATGTAGAACAATGTCATACATTCACCCCAGTACAAGGATCTGGGCCTAAATCCATCGTTTTTTTGCACTCCACACCACCCTGGGTTAGACACTGGCTATATGCAAATCAGCTCTGACCCTGTGCCTCATGGGAACAGTTCAGTCCGAACTACCAAGCCATGTTTTCCCCAGACCGGAATCAAGCATCCAAGGACGAGGGTGCGGTGGCATACAGTGTCGAAGGCTGCTGAGAGGTCCAGGAGGATGAGGGCAGCAGTTTCTCCGTTGTCGAGCAGGGACCTGATGTCGTCGGTGGCTGCGATGAGGGTGGTCTCGGTGCTGTGGTTTGCTCGGAACCCGGACTGTGAGGGGTCCAGGGATCCGTTGGTCTTGAGGAAGGCGGAGAGTTGTCTGTTGACGGTCTTCTCGATGACTTTGGCTGGAAAGGTGAGGAGCGAGATGGGGTGGAAGTTCTTGAGGTCCGTGGGGTCCGCGGTGGGTTTCTTCAGGAGGGTGCTCAGTTCGGCATGTTTCCAACTCTCCGGGAAGGTGGCGGATGCAAAGGGGCTGTTGATGATGTTCTGGAGTTGGGGTGCGATGATGGTGTCGGCTTTGTTGAAGATGTGGTGTGGGCAAGGGTCGGTAGGGGAGCCGGAGTGGATGGTGTTCATCAGGCGGGTAGTGTCTTCAGTGCTGACCGGGGTCCAGGTGCAGAGGGTGGTGGTGGGGGGCGTTGGTTCGGTGGTTGGGTCCGTGGTCTGCGCGCCGAAGCTGTTGTGTATGTCGGCGATCTTGCGGTGGAAGAACGAGGCGAGTGAGTCGCAGAGCTCTTGCGAGGGTGTGATGTCGTTGTTGCAGGCGCTGGGGTTGGAGAGCTCTTTAACGATGCTGAAGAGTTCCTTGCTGTCGTGGGTGTTGTTGTCCAGGCGCTCTTTGAATGTTGTCTTCTTGGTGGTGCGGATCAGCTGGTGGTCTTTGCGGGTGGCGTTCTTGAGGGCGGTCATGTGTTCTGCAGTCTGGTCGTGGCGCCAGGCTTTCTCGAGGGCAGGTTTTCTTGGAATTTTTGAGTTCGTTGGTAAACCACGAGGCTTTCCTGCTGCCGGGTCTGCTGAGAGGATTCTTCAGTGGTGCAAGTTCGTCGGCGCAGTTGATGAGCCACTGTGTGAGGTTGCGGGCTGCTTCGTTGGGGTCCGTCGTGTTGGTGGGCGGGTTCTGGCTGAGGGCGGTGGTGAGCTGGTCGGCGGTGATCTTACTCCAGCTTCTGCGGGGAAACTGTTGCGGGTGGTGGTAGGTCGTGGTTCTCCTGAAGCTGAAGTGGACGCAGCTGTGGTTTGTCCAGTGTAGCCCGGTTGAGTGGCTGAAGGAGATGTGCTTGCTGGAGGAGAAGATGGGGTCGAGCGTGTGGCCGGCGTAGTGGGTGGGGGTGTTTCTTGAGTCCGAGGTTGGCGAGGTTATCCAGCAGGGCGGCGTTGTTGCAGTCCTTGTTGTTCTCCAGGTGGAAGTTGAGGTCCCCTAGGAGGATGTAGTCTGTGGAGGTGAGGGCGTGCGGACTGACGAAGTCAGCGATGGCTTCGCTGAATTGTGTGCGTGGTCCCGGGGGTCTGTAGATGAGGGTGCCACTGAGGGTGGTCTTGAGGTCGGTGTGTATCTGGAAGTGGAGGTGCTCGGCAGCGGTGAGGGTCTCGTCGGAGTTGGTTGTGATGCGGATGGTGTTTCTGTGGACGGTGGCGATGCCTCCTCCGGTTTGGTTGACGAGGTCCCTCCGGGTGATCTTGTAGCCCTCCGGGATGGCTATGGCGATGTCGGGGGCTGAGGAGGCGTTCATCCATGTTTCTGTGAGGAAGGAGATGTCTGGTGATGTTGAGTCGAGGAGGTTCCAGAGTTCGACGGCGTGCCTGTGGACAGAGCGGGTGTTGAGCAGGATGCACTTGAGGTGGTTGTTGCTGGGGCTCGCCGTGGCGGGTGCGGTGCAGGTTCAGAGGCAGGTGAATTGGCAGGCTTGGCAGGTGAAGGGTCTGTGGGTGCGTTTCGGGGTGGCTTGGTAGCAGGCGGGGTTCCGGTCGGTATCGAGTGCGTGGAGGGTTGCGGCGTCGTAAGTTCGTCGGGTGCGTGGCGTCGACGAGGACCAGGGGTCCTGGCGCTGGGCGCGGTCCAGGCGCAGACGGACGTAGATGGGCTTGACTTTGGCGCGCCTTCGGCGTGCAATCGGCGCGCCCGCTGCGCGTACGCGTGGACTCTGCCATGTGTGGTGCGGTGGGAGGCAGGAGCAGCTGGGAGGCGGGAGCGGGGTTGCGCGGGGATCGGGATACAGAAGGAGGTGGCGGGCTGCAGGGGAGCAGCGGCAGGGAGCGGGGAGGGGTACTGGCGGGAAAGCGGTCACGAGAGGGCAAGGAGCGGAGAGCACAGATCATGGGCACAAGGAAGCGTAAGCCAAGCACAACAAGCACAGGGGACGACAAGTCAACAAAGAACACAGATCAGGGCACAAGGCAGAAGAAAAACAGCACAGGGAATGACAGTCATAAGGAAAGAACACACCTATGCCACAGGGGCAGCGGCGACCGTGCGGGGCAGGCAGGGAGACCGGGCGCACTCAGGGGGAGCCGTGCGGCAGGTGGAGCGACCTTCACAGACCAGGGTCAGGTCAGGTTCCAGGCTATTCAACCACTGGAAAAACTTTGACCATTACCTGGTCGCCGGGTCGTAGATCATGGCCATCACCTTGCGACCTGTCAGGAAGAGCTTCTCATACCTGTCGATGAATAGAAAGCAAGTTGTCAGTTAACTGAGACAGATAGTCACTCATCAAGACACAAGGTACATCATGTATTGGGCGTGGCTTAGGAATCCTTCAAATGTTCATGGGTCTTCCAAATACCACCTCATACGGTGTAAGGCCAGATCGTGTATGTAGCACAGATCTAATGGAAAGCAGAGCAAGGGGTAGCGCATCAGGCCATTTCAGGGATGTGAAAGCCTTTATTTTAGCCAACTTAAGCTTGAGGGTGGAATTGGACCGTTCCACTAACCCTGCTGATTGTGGGTGGAAAGCAGCATGGAACTTCTGCTTGATTCCCAATCCTTTCAAGAAATACGCAACAACTTGCCCAATGAAATGGGGTCCGTTGTCACTCCACAAGAGTCGGCAAACGCCGAATCTTAGGAAGAACTCCTTTAGAAGCACCTTTGCTGTAGTAAGAGCTGTGTTATCTTTCGTAGGGTACACTTCTATCCACTTACTTAAAGCACATATCACAACTAGGACATAATTTAAGTTGCTACAGCGTTCAAGATGGATGTAATCCATTTGCAGAACCTCAAAAGGTTCAGCTGGTGTGGCAAACCCTCCTTTTGGAGTTTGTTTTCCCTTTCCAGGATTATACTGGAGACAAATCAGACAGTCTGGACAATTTTTTTAAGCTGTACCAGCAATTTCTGGATGATCGCACACTTGCATAAGTAGCTTTGCTATTGTGGATCCTCCAACATGTGCCAACCCATGTACCATATGAATCATAGGTTGTAAGTAGGCTGCGGGCAATTTCCATTTGGTTATGTATTTTTTCTCCAACAGCCCTCATCAACCAATGCTCCCTCCTTAGCCCATTGCTCTAGTTCATCTGCAGAAGCAGATCGCTGCAGGTCCAGCACTTCTTGCCTGGCATCATGCCAACGTTCAGGCTGTAATTTAACCACATACATAGATGTAGTGTTTCGCTGCATTGCAGTCTCACCGGCTGTGTGATCTACAAAAGCATTGCCCTGTCCTATTTTATCAGTCACTTTCTTGTGTTCACTACACTTAACAATCTGTATTTTCTTAGGGTATGTCAAAGCAGTAAGGAGATTATGCACTAATTCTCCATGCACTATTTGTGTCCCATGTGATGTAAGAAAGCCTCTTCCCTTCCAGAGTAGCCTAAAATCATGAGCCACTCCAAAGGCGTATCGGCAATCGATGTAGATGTTAACAGACAAGTCAGTATTAAGTTCACACGCCCTCATTAATGCTATCAACTCGGCTGCCTGAGCTGACTTCTGTGGAATGCGAGCTGTCTCTACTTCCGTCTGAAATGTTGTAATTGCATATGCAGCTGATGTTGTGCCATCTGGAAATTTCAAACAGGATCCATCAACCCATAATTCCCCATCAACATTTGAAAGGAGCGTATCTTGCAGGTCAACACGACCCTTTGTCTGTTCCTCAGTAAGGAATATACAGTCATGAGACTCCTGTGACTGGGACTGAGTAGCTGGGAATGGCAATAAGGTAGCCAGATTAAGAGTCAAACATCTTTTCAAGGTGATATGAGGGGCCAAAAGCATCAATTCATATCCCGTTAAATGAACACTAGTTATGTGCTGTGTTTTGGTTTGGTTCAAAAGGGCATCAACTGCATGGGGTACTAACACAAGCAATCTATGTGACAAAATTATCCCCTCACTCTGACGTATGGCCGCTGCAACAGAAGAAAACACCCAGGCAACACATGAGCGACTGGATCAAGGACAGCTGAAAAATATGCACAAGGATGCTGAAGAACCGGGCCTTATGGGTCTGGCGGCGCAGGGCACGCCTTAAATCTCCGAGTTCACCTGCCTTGTCGGACAGAGACACGAGACACTCTGTTAGGAGTAGAAAACCAGGTTTATTAGCTGCAGCTAAGCACAGTTGTCCCAGAAGTACAGAGTAGGTTCTTAGGAGACTGCCACTTTACTTCGTGGCGCACTATCTTTTATAGCACACATATTTACACCGTATACTCCCATTACATACAAGGCTAGCCAATAGGAAAAGTTGGAAAACAAGCTATCAAGTGTCCCAAATACGCCCTTCTTTCAGACTCTGTCTGTCACCCCTCCCCTCAAGTTAATCAGTGCTAGTGCCTACAATCCAATTTGCAGGTGGCAGGACGTATTTGTGTGCCTCAAAGGATAGTTGTGTAACAAGAGAATACAAGGAGAGAATAGCGAAGGCCAGTCTGATAAGATAAAGTAAGGAAAGAATAGGGAGAGCCAAACAGTCAGTCGAGACAGGGATCTATCAGCCTTGACATGGATTAGTGGTTTCGGCCAGACCCTGACATCGGTTTCGTAAACAAGGGCAGGGCGTTACTTTTTAACAGAAGAGACACGTAGCAGCTGGAAAAGGCAAAAACACTCCGTTCGCCGTGTGTCATGAAGCATAGATCCTCTTCATAATGGGGATTCATAGACCCCTTCTAAAAAACCCACCCCTTTCCCGTGCACCCAGCACGCTTCAAAAATCAGTGTGATTATGTGATGTAACGTTAGACTTACTGGCGTTTTCAGTATAATGTGTTTTCTGTAAATTCTTGTTATTCCTTTCGTTCTGTTTATTATAATATTGCCTTTCATGTATCCCTGAGAGGTCAAGTGATAATGAAAGGAAGCCTTTGCCAGTGCGCCGACTGGGAGTACTAATGCCAGCCTTCATGCAGGTAAAGAGCCTTGAGTTCAGTTCCCAGCTTGGACGCACGCACGTTGTCTGTGCGCGGCTGGGTGTGGCTGGGTGCGGTTCCCTATTTAAACCGCACCGACCTTCCAGAAGACGCTTTGCCTTCCGCCTAGCATTGAGGAAGGATCGCGCTTGGGACCTCGCGAAGAAGCTTGCCAGAACAGATGGAAGACTGGCAGTCTGCAATCTCCATAGCAATTTTTTTTAAAGGAAAGCTAAGTACAGTACTTTAATTTGTTTCAAGGCGCCCTTCGCAAGAAAGGTCAAGAATAATTGTGGACAACACTTTCCTAGAAATTCACGGAAGGTTTACTTTTGGGACTAAAAGCTGAGAACCAGTCGTGTTTTAGAGACATTCTTATAATGCAAATGATATTGTGATAATTTGTGTTTTGTATTACAAATGTTTAGCCCTTGAAGAATCTTAAGGAAAAACTGCAAATTTTACTCAGTTGTTTCATTTGAAAAGCGCTAATGTTATCTAGAAAAAAAGTGCAAATCCTCGTTTTAGTTTTCATTTCAACATTTATAACAGAAGTCAGTGATGTAAAAGAAAGATACTTTTGGGAATGTCTTTGTACCTAGCTTCAGAACCCTTCAACCTAATATAGAAGCACAATTGGAAGGTGAACTACAAGAAAACATACAGTAAGTGAATGTCAGGGTGCATTAGTTTTAAAGACAGTAATTGGGAAATACATTCTGACAGGGGTTTCTTTGTTTCATAGCTCACAAAGTCAAGTTCCAAGAAAGGACAGCGCTAGACTGACATCAAGAAGTATCTGACGCCTTGACCATCACGACAAGACAAGACAAAGAAATACTGGACGAAGACAAGACAACACTGATCGCAGGTAGGCGCTTAGAAAAACAAGACACTCACTCTTAACTGAAGGAGGGGGTAGGTTAGAAAAGCTAATGCTTTAGACTATAGGTTAGTTAGGAGAATTAGTGGTTAGCATATGAGTAATACCTTGGTGCTTGTTGTTTCGCAGGTCGACAGCAAGAACAAAACCAACCACTCAACGTCCAGTACCGGCCCTCCTCCCTAATTTCTAGTTTAAAACTTGCTGTGCATAGATATTCAGTAAGGTTTTAGTTTGTAGTTTGGGAAGTTGGTCCCTTGCGTCTCTGCGAAATCGTCTACGTCATCCAAGAGGCTTCAGTTTCAAGACAAGGTAAGGGACGACGTAGCCAGCCTTGACAGAAGGCAAAGCCCACGAGAATCTTTTCGCCCAGACGCAATGGATCAAGTGACCTTACAAGATCTAGCAACCATCTTGGAAGATTTAAGACAGGAAAATGTAGCTTTACGTAGAGATATGTCTACCCTCCAAGATGCAATTCAGACATCTGCAACCCATCAGAGGACCTCCTTGGATTCAGGGTCTCAAACTCAGATCCAAGTGGTAACTCCAGTTCCTACTCCCTTAGCGCAGCCTGAGAGGTTTTATGGGGACTGTAATAAGTTCTCTGTATTTTTACAGCAGTGTCATTTACATTTCATAGCTAAAACTTCAGCATTCCCTGATGACTCATCCAAGGTAGCGTTTATGTTATCATATTTAGGTGGTGATGCTGCTCTTTGGTCAGTCCCTCTGGTAGAAAACGATGACCGAATTCTATATAATTTTAAGGATTTCGAACGTGCATTAAAAAAGATGTTTGCAAAACATGTATTTGTACAATCCGCGGATAATGAACTTCTTAGTTTAAAACAGGGATCCTCCGATCTGCTTCATTACATCTCTTTGTTTAACCGCCTGGTTTTAGAAGCAGATTGGCCTTATGATAAAAGAGTTTCAATTTTTTACAGAGGGTTAAAGGACGAGTTGAAGGACATGATAACTCAAATTTTAGAACCTCCTGATGACATCAGTGAGTTCATAGATTTAGTGGTAAAATTAAACCACCGTTTGTCAGAAAGAAGAGGAGAAAAGGTGAGATCCGATCACAAATTAGTTTTCTTAAAGGAAAAGTCTACAACTTCTAGAGAGGTCAGTCCCAGAATAGATCCAGTAGAACCTATGCAAATTGGTTCAATTCGAGGCACGATATCTAAAGAGGAAAAAGAAAAGAGACGGAAATTAAACCAAGGCCTTTACTGCGGAAAAACGGGACATTTTGTAAAAGAATGTCCAGCACGGCCTAATAAGGTAAAGACTAAAACCTCTGAGATAGCCATCACCCAGGATGAGTCGAGAAACGAGAATGCTCGGTAAAAGAAGAGGTCAGTTTATCGAGTAAAGATTCCAGTTTGGCCTCTACTCTTCCTCCTCTAGGTTGTAAGCATTTCTGTATATTAGTAGAATTAAGAGGGCCGTCTCCAGCCTCTCACACAGAAAGGTTGAGGCGATAATCGATTCAGGAGCTACAGGGAATTTCATTGATACACACTTTTTTCAGAAGTTAGGATTTAACTCAGTCCTTAAGAAACATCCAGAAACTGTCAGAGCAGTTGACGGCAAGGAACTGTCTTCTGGACCAATCAATAGACAATCTGAATTATTAGAAATGGATTGTTCATATATTCACAGAGAGAAGATTCATTTCGACATCATTGATGCCCCTCAATTCAAATTAATACTAGGAATTCCTTGGTTGGTTCAACACAACCCTCTCATCGATTGGGTATCTAAGACAGTGACCTTTCAATCCTCTCATTGTTCACAACATTGTTTTCTTTTAGAGAAAAAAGAAGACGTAATTCAGGGTTTTGACTTTAGAACTGAAGAACCAAATGTTTTAGTCTTGGATGGAGTACCTTCAGTATACTCTGATCTTTTGAATGTTTTTGACAAAAAGAGGGCAAACACACTTCCACCACACAGGGACTTTGACTGCAGGATAGATCTAGTACCTGGAGCCTCCCTGCCCTGTAGTAGGATCTACGCCTTAACAGAAAAAGAGAATATACACCTCAGCGAGTATCTTGACGAATACCTTGCAAACGTCTTCATCCGACATTCCAAATCGCCAGTGTCATCTTCTCTTTTTTTCATTCCGAAAAAAGGAGGGGAATTGCGCACGTGTATAGATTGCAGAGCCCTAAATAATATTACCATTAAGAACAGGTATCCTCTGCCTCTCATTCCCACACTTTTGGACCAGATTAAAAGGGCAACTATTTATACAAAATTGGACCTGCGTGGAGCGTACCATCTGGTAAGAGTACGAAAGGGAGACGAGTGGAAGACGGCCTTCGCACTAAATTTGGTCTCTTCGAGTACCAAGTTATGCCTTTCAGTCTCTGCAATGCTCCAGCAGCTTTTCAGTTTTTTATAAATGAAGTTTTGCACGAATTCATAGATGTATGTTGTGTGGTTTACATAGATGATATTCTCATTTACTCCAACTCAGAAGAAGAATATGTACAGCAAGTTCGTGCCATTCTCCAAAAATTGCTTTCAAATTCTCTATATGTAAAACTAGAGAAGAGTCTGTTTCACGTCTCCCAGGTGGATTTTCTTGGTTATGTCATCAGTACCAAGGGAATCGAGATGGATCCTAACAAGGTAAATGCAGTCAGTTCCTGGCCAAGTCCCACTACTGTAAAACAAATACAAAGCTTTCTATGATTCGCAAATTTTTATCGACGATTTATTCAAGACTTTTCACAGATAATTACTCCCATTACTAAATTGTTAAGAAAAGGCGTAAAATTCCTTTGGTCTGCCCCAGCAGAAGAAGCTTTTCAAGAACTAAAAAAGAGATTCACGTCAGCTCCAGTTTTGTCCCATCCTGACCCCAGTCAACCCTTCATTGTAGAGGCTGACGCTTCTCAATTTGCCTTGGGTGGCATATTATCACAAAGAGATCTTGACACAGGTCAAATGCACCCAATAGCCTATTATTCCAGAAAACTATCTGAGGCAGAACAAAATTATGCAATTGCAGACAAAGAATTATTGGCAATCAAGGCAGTATTTGGAGAATGGCGTCACTATTTGCTTGGAGCTCATCATCCTGTAACTATTTATACCGATCACAGAAATCTTCAGGCTTTAAAATCTGTAAAAGCTCTTTCTGCCAGGCAATTACGATGGTCTTTATTCTTCAATGATTATAACTTTGTAATCACTTATCGACCTGGGAAAGAGAATCTAAAGGCTGACGCCTTATCCAGAATTGGGGATAAAAGTCCAGAGCAACCAGAAATTATGCATCCTGTAATCCCTACTTCTTGTTTTCAGGCTAGTTTATCAATTTGTGATATAATAACCGAAATAAGAAGGCTTTGGGAGAAAAAGATGTGGATCAATGGAAAAGTGAACATCCTTTCCTTCAGGAAAAAGACAATTTGATGCTGGTTCATGATCTTATTTTTGTACCAACTGAGTCACTTAGAAAAAACATTATTCATCTTCATCACGATACTCCTTTAACTGCTCATCCCAGTATCATGAAAACCTATGAGCTCATCAAAAGAGACTTTTGGTGGCCCTCAATGTTCCAAGACATTCAGCTATTTGTAGAGACGTGTAGTATCTGTATTCAAAACAAAGCCTCTCATCAAGCTCCTAGTGGTTTGTTGATGCCTTTACCTATCCCACCTCAGCCGTGGCATACGATATCTTTAGATTTCATTGTTGAACTACCTGAAACCAAGAAGGGATTTACAACGATTTTAACTGTGGTAGATCAGTTCACTCGAATGGCCCATTTCATTCCCCTAAAAGGGCTTCCCACTGCAATGGAACTTGCCCACCTGATTATGGTACATATTATTCGTTTACATGGCATTCCATCAGTGGTAATTTCGGACAGAGGATCTCAATTTATATCTCGAGTTTGGCGCAATTTAAGTTCTTTGCTTAACATGGAAGTGAAACTGTCCTCCAGTTATCACCCCCAAACAGATGGCTTAACAGAACGAACAAATCAGACCATTGAACAGTTTCTTCGTTGTATGTTGCCAGGAGTATCAGAAGAATGGTCTGATCTCTTAAGTCCCTTAGAGTTCGCCTATAACAACCTAGAACATTCCTCAATTAAAATGTCTCCATTCTTTTGTAACTACGGATTTCATCCCAAAAGTATTCCTAAACTTACTGACAAAATCGAGAGTGTACCAGCTGTTTTTGATTATGTTTCTGAACTTTCTACAATCCAAGAAGAAGCTAGATTTAATCTAGCTAAGGCAAAAGAGACACAGAAAGGGGCAACTGATAAACATCGAACTAAACAACCAGAATACAAGACTGGAGACAAGGTATGGTTAAGTACCAGGAATTTAAAACTAAAGGGAAACAAGAAATTTAATCCTAGATTCACAGGTCCCTTTCCGATAGAAAAGGTCGTCAATCCTGTTTGTGTAAAATTGGATCTCCCTCAAAAATATCAGATACATCCAGTTTTCCATGTTTCATTGGTGAAACCTTTCCATTCTCAAACCCGTTTATTTCAATCACCTCCCTCCATTAATATAGAGGGACATCCAGAATTTGAGGTAAAAACAATCTTAGATTCCAAAAGAGTCAGAGGAAAACTTTTTTATCTGGTTGATTGGGGAGGTTATGGCCCAGATGAAAGATCTTGGGAGCCTTTGGAACACTTGAAAAATGCTCCAAAGTTAGTAAGGACTTTTCATCTTCGACGCCCAGACAAACCAAAACCCATATCTACTGTTCTTGGGGGGATCTTGAGGAGGGAGGACTGTCATGAAGCATAGATCCTCTTCATAATGGGGATTCATAGACCCCTTCTTAAAAACCCACCCCTTTCCCGTGCACCCAGCACGCTTCAAAAATCAGTGTGATTATGTGATGTAACGTTAGACTTATTGGCGTTTTCAGTATAATGTGTTTTCTGTAAATTCTTGTTATTCCTTTCATTCTGTTTATTATAATATTGCCTTTCATGTATCCCTGAGAGGTCAAGTGATAATGAAAGGAAGCCTTTGCCAGTGCGCCGCCTGGGAGTACTAATGCCAGCCTTCATGCAGGTAAAGAGCCTTGAGTTCAGTTCCCAGCTTGGACGCACGCACGTTGTCTGTGTGCGGCTGGGTGTGGCTGGGTGCGGTTCCCTATTTAAACCGCACCCGACCTTCCAGAAGACGCTTTGCCTTCCGCCTAGCATCGAGGAAGGATCGCGCTTGGGACCTCACGAAGAAGCTTGCCAGAACAGATGGAAGACCGGCAGTCTGCAATCTCCATAGCAATTCTTCGAAAAGGAAAGCTAAGTACAGTACTTTAATTTGTTTCAAGGCGCCCTTCGCAAGAAAGGTCAAGAATAATTGTGGACAACACTTTCCTAGAAATTCACGGAAGGTTTACTTTTGGGACTAAAAGCTGAGAACCAGTCGTGTCTTAGAGACATTCTTATAATGCAAATGATATTGTGATAATTTGTGTTTTGTATTACAAATGTTTAGCGCTTGAAAAATCTTTAGGAAAAACTGCAAATCTTACTCAGTTGTTTCATTTGAAAAGCGCTAATGTTATCTAGAAAAAAAGTGCAAATCCTCGTTTTAGTTTTCATTTCAACATTTATAACAGAAGTCAGTGATGTAAAAGAAAGATACTTTTGGGAATGTCTTTGTACCTAGCTTCAGAACCCTTCAACCTAATATAGAAGCACAATTGGAAGGTGAACTACAAGGAAACATACAGTAAGTGAATGTCAGGGTGCATTAGTTTTAAAGACAGTAATTGGGAAATACATTCTGATAGGGGTTTCTTTGTTTCGTAGCTCACAAAGTCAAGTTCCAAGAAAGGACAGCGCTAGACTGACATCAAGAAGTATCTGACGCCTTGACCATCACGACAAGACAAGACAAAGAAATACTGGACGAAGACAAGACAACACTGATCGCAGGTAGGCGCTTAGAAAAACAAGACACTCACTCTTAACTGAAGGAGGGGGTAGGTTAGAAAAGCTAATGCTTTAGACTATAGGTTAGTTAGGAGAATTAGTGGTTAGCATATGAGTAATACTTTGGTGCTTGTTGTTTCGCAGGTCGACAGCAAGAACAAAACCAACCACTCAACGTCCAGTACCGGCCCTCCTCCCTAATTTCTAGTTTAAAACTTGCTGTGAATAGATATTCAGTAAGGTTTTAGTTAGTAGTTTGGGAAGTTGGTCCCTTGCGTCTCTGCGAAATCTTCTACGTCATCCAAGAGGCTTCAGTTTCAAGACAAGGTAAGGGATGACGTAGCCAGTCTTGACACCGTGCTGCCTGAGTGAGGGCAACACAAAATGGCGACGGGACACAAAATGGCGGCCAAATACGGGACGAAGTCGAAAACCGAAGAACCTCAGACCCTCCTATTGCCATTACTCAGGCAAAACACAAAGGACTCAAGTTAGTCTGAGTCGATGTCAATGGCCATGAGGTCGTCGAGCTGTTGCTGCAACATCATTTTAATGTTCTCTGTTTTCTGTGACACAGGCCTTGGGACACGCATGGTGGCACAAAGACCGCAGATGGCAGGGCCACACTGTAAACAAAGACAACAAGAGAAAATGATGGCCAAAACCATTCCTAGGAAGGTTAATACCTTCCATCCCCATGTGGACAGTAGTCCCCAAAACCATCCCATCACAGACCAATCTCCTGTGTCCTGGTGAATCGACTCGGAAATTACGTGCAATTTAGAGATGGCTTGGTATACCGTAGGGGCATTATCAGGAATATAAATGCAGCAACTAGACCCGATCAATTTACAGACTCCTCCGCGATCTGCAAGAACAATAGCTAGAACCATCCAGTTCTGCAAAGTCATAAGGCGGTCCCGCCTGAAGTTCGGCTGTTAGATTACTCAAGGCTCCAGAAGTCACATTTATGGTAGCCTCAACAACACAAACTAACTGTCTAATGTTTCTGCTATTGGCCATTGGGCCCCAGAAAGGAAGGAACCCTTTGAAAAAGTCCCCTCCCTCTTGTCCTGCTGTGTCTTTGGAATCGATAACCCCTCTGCCATATCTATTTCTGTGATGACCTGAAGGAGCAGTGTATGTCGGAGGGAGAAGAAAAGCCACATAACACGTTCCTGAAAAATTGGTGGGGAGCCACATGTAGGCTCTGTCGTGGCAGACAAAGTATGTGCCCTGAGATGGTACTAATGGTGAAGAAATCTGGGATGAATAGATGTATGTACGGGAACAAACACTCTTTTCCTGTTGGTTTTTAATATTTTGACCATTTATCTGTAAACACAAATTGCCACGATGAGGTATGGTCCAAATGGTGGGGATCTCCTTCGTCTAGCCTTATCTGTGAGGCTAGTAACGTAAAGAGTCACATTCCAACCATCATACGCTCGTTTCTCATCAATGGGGATCTTACCACTTTCGGCAACTCTAGCCATAGCCACTATTCCCTTTATCAAAGAACTATGACTAAAATCTGCTCCACCCCCATATGGACCAACGAGAGGATGTCGAAGTTGATTCTGGTATGCATCGGAAAACATAGCCAATAGGCCCAAGCGGAACCTTCATAAGAAAACGGAAGGACTAAATATGGCATCCCTTTCTCTGTGTTATGGGGCATGAGTCCACAAACCCAACAATCAGTAGTATTGACTGCCAGTTGATGCTGATGCAACAGCTGGATGAATGAATTGTTAAAGTATTCTGTTCTCCTAATTTGTTCGTGCTCTGGGAGTGTATGGAACTGATGCGGGGAGGCAGTAGTGGAAAAAGGCAAAGAAACAGAAGTAGGAACAGGTGCTTGCTGCATAGTGTGAACAACCCAACCCACACAAGCCAATAAAATACATGAAAATATTAGAATGCACAAGGTTACGCCACATGGACTAAATAACAATGTCTTATATTTACTTTTCATTTCTTGCTTTTCATCATTCTTTTCCAATTCAATATCCATCCTCTAAAGCGTTGCTCACAGTAATCTTCCTAGATCACTTAGTTGTGATTATTAGCCGTCCTATGACACTGCAAGTCCTGCAGACCTACTGCCACTACTCAGGTCACAGGCTAAGACTCTTACCGTGACCCTGCAACTTGATGGATGGAAAAAAAAGTCTCTTAAAAGTGTAACCAGAAAAAGGAAAAGAAAAAAAAGTTTAATTGTTCTTAATCAGTCTAGGTCTCAGGTTGTACCGGGTCTTGTCAGGTACCGTTTGCTCTTGAAACAAAGTCTCTGGGTTTGTTGTGTTCAATCGCAGATGTGATGGTACAGCTTATTGCAACACATCGTCGTCTTCTTTTTCAGACCTTGTCCAATCCAGACGTGCACTACTGAAAGGTACCAACCGAGGGACCCTTTTGCCCTCACTATCACCTACACCCTTGCGGACCCACTGATCAAAAGGCAAAGGCAAAGGTACCCTTTTGCAGTGCACGCCATGGATCCAGTTCTTCTTTCCGGCGACCTTTACTGCTGTATGTGTCACCAGAAGAACTTGCCGAGGCGGCCCCCAACGAGGTTCCAGATTCTTCTTTCGCTGAAAATTCTTCAGACAGACCCAGTCTCCGGGTTGGATGGAGTGACCTGGGTCTGCGGAGGCCTCCGGCAAAGCGTTTTGAACCTGCTGGTGAAGAACACGCAGTTTAGTGGTGAGGTCATGCAAGTAATCAATCAACATAGGATACGGAATATCGGAGTACTTTTTAGGTCGAGGGACTCCCCAGAAGTTACCTGGGCGCCCAAAAACATCCTTGTATGGGCTGAGTCCCTAGCGAGGTGTGTACAGCCGTTCTCGTAGATAGGAGTGCCAAAGGTAAAGCATCGGGCCAAGCAAGACCCGTGCTGGCCTGAATCTTTGCCAGCTTGAGCTTGAGAGTGCCATTATAGCACTCTACCAAGCCTGCTGACTGAGGGTGGTTTGCCGCATGGAATTTCTGCCTAATACCAAGACCCGCACACACCTTCTGCATAATTTGGCCTACAAATTCACTTCCATTGTCACTCCAGACAATTCGCGACAAACCAAACCTCGGGAAGAATTCCTTCAAGAGGGCTTTGGCAGTGGACAAAGCAGTATTATCCTTTAGGGGGTAGGCCTCTATCCATCTGGAAAAGGCACACACCTCCACCAGAACATACTTAAGATTGTTGCAACGTTCCATATGAATGTAATCAATTTGTAATACCTCAAAAGGATGCGTAGGGGGAGCAAAATGACCTGCTGGAGTTGGGGTTCCCTTTCCTGGATTATGCATCAAACAAACAATACAATGTTTCACCACATTTTCTGCACATTTAGGGATACCTTCATTCTGCCATCCTGGAGCCAGAAATTTGCATATCCCTTTCGCACTGATGTGGGCTGGACCATGCGCCAGAGTAACTACAGGCAGTACATAGGCGTCTGGTAACAGCCAAAGCTGGTGTTCTGACAATTCCGTCCAACACCCTGTCGCGTCCAACATTCCCGTACTTTCTCTCCACTTACTCAATTCCTTCTCTGTAGCCTCTTCTTGAATCATTCTCACACTTTCTATTGTGTCCTCACACATTCCTCCTTCTCTGACCCATCTTGCAGGGCCTGCAACATAGATGCGACTTGTAGCATCTCTCGCTGTTTCTTTTGCTACCTCGTCTGCAAAAGCATTCCCGCGACCCACATCATCAGTGATCCTTTTATGTGCACTACACTTCACAATTGCTATCTGGGTAGGCAAAGCAAGTGATTCGAGAAGGTCAGTTACCAACTGACCATGCTGTATCTTAGTCCCATGGGAAGTAAAGAATCCTCTTTCTTTCCGCAGACGGCCAAAACTGTGAGCCACGCCAAAGGCGTACTGGCTATCGGTGTAAACATTCACTCTCTTCCCCTTAGTCAACACACACGCTCTCGTCAGGGCAATCAGCTCAGCTGATTGGGCTGAATTCTGTCTAATGTGTGCTGTCTCCACTACTGTATACAAGGTGGTAACAGCATAGGCTGAAGTCGTCATTTGGGAAGTTTGAAACAAGACCCATCCACCCATAGGATTCCATCCTGGTCCACGAGTGATGTATCTTTTAAGTCTATTCTACCTTTCGTTTCCTCCTCTGTATGGAGAAAACAATCATGTTGTTCTTGGGTGTCTTTCTCTTCTGGAATAGGTAACAGTGTTGCTGGATTCAAGGTATTACATCGCTTGATGTGTATATGACTAGCCAAGCGCGTCAGCTTATACCCAGACAAGCGAGCACTCGTGAGATGTTGTGTTTTCGTTCTGTTCAAAAGAGTATCCACTGCATGGGGTACCATAACAACGAGAGTATTATCCAGTACCAATCCAGCAGATTGACGAATGGAGATCGCTGCTGCTGTAGCTTTGAGACAACTAGGCAATGCCTTGGCTACTGGATCCAATGTAGCCGAAAATAGGCACATGGCCGCTGTTTGTCTCCAAATTTTTGAGTTAAAACTGACAACGCACAACCTTCTCTTTCATGAACATAGAGTGTGAAAGGCTTACTGTAATCCGGAGTACCTAACACAGGGGCAGAACACAAGGCAGTACGTAAGTTAGAAAAACTCTTCTGACATCAGTCAGTCCAAGAAAGAGGTTGGGGTGTGTCTTTCAGAGTAAGTGCCAGCAGAGGTTTAGCCAACAAAGAACAATTTGGAATCCACTGTCTACAATAAGAGGTAATGCCCAGAAAGGCAGGCACCTCCCTTTGTGTGGATGGTACAGGCATTTGTGCGATTGCTTGAATATGTTCTGGGGTCAATCGCCTTCTCTCCTTCGAAGAGAGATGACCTAAGTAGGTAACTGTTATGGTTACTGTCTCTTTAATGGAACTCTGTGTACTTTACATCATTGATGGAATATTTAGATTCTTAATACTGAGTCAGTTGTTGTGACTTGCTGTTGATGGTTGTATCAATAAACCTGCTCTTCCAACTTATCCTGTTTAAGAGCCTTTATCACTGGCGACGAGGGTCAAGGCTTGATTGGGGACAAGCATTTACAACCATCCACTCCCCAACAATTGGAATTTTGGTTTGGACTTGATTTGGACAAATTTGGATTTGGAACCAATTACTCTACTTGGATACTGTACAGATACTGCAATTTGCTTGAATTTATTGCAGCACCATACTCTACAGTTACTGCTGACTAATTGGATTAGTACTGCAGCTCCTTCATTTTGGATTTCTAAACTTTACCTTGCTTGGTTTGACTGTTCATTGTGAAAAACCTGGATTTCACAATATTAAAATCGCTATTTTGTCTTCCTGCCGTCTACATGACTGTGGATTACTCTTAAAGGTACTGATTTGCTGTTTACTATTTGCGCAGATATTTAAAAAAAGAAAAACAGGTAACTTTGTCTTTATTTGATTCACCTGTTCATCCGTTGCCTCTCTGTGCATTGTTTAAAACAGCCCGCGTGTGACATCGCGTGTAGCCGGCGCCGCGTGTGACACCGCGTGTACCGTCCACACGCGCTAGCTTCTTCAGCGCGCTCTTCATTTCCCTTGCCTCCAGTTGCATGGTTTCCTTCTGGCTTCCTCTGACTACGCTATGCTGGAGAACACTGACGCACGCAATGCACGCAACACACGTAACGTAACGTGCAGCATCATTACAGTGGCCATTTTGGTTTGGTCTATTACCATAGCAACTCATCACGCCGATGCGCACGGCAGCGCATTTTGGTTGTCACAAGTAACTGATCACGTCGATGCGCACGGCAACGCATTTTAGGATTACCACATAATTAATGACGCCGATGTGCACGGCAGCACATTTTTGGATTTGGATTACCACTTTTGACTGATCACGTCGATGTGCACGACAGCACATTGTTTCCTTTTCACAATTTTATCTGGGAAGTGAGTTATATCTCTTTATTCTTAATTATTTGAATTTTGTTTTTTCTTAATTCTTATTATTAATTTCTTTACTATTACAATATGGCTACTACATCTAGCATGTCTCAACCCCCACCATTTCTTTCTGAGGAAGGAGAACCCATACTTCCTTGGAAGAGATGGCGAAATCTCTTTGATTCTTATTTGGTGGCAATAGGTGGAGAAAATCTTTCAGCTGTTAGAAAACAAGCAATTTTATTGCATAATTTAGGGGTTGAAGGTAGGCACACTTATGATAGTATGGACATTATACCAGTGGGTGGAGCTGATGGTGAACCTTCGGATATTTTTGAAATGTCCATGTCTATGTTAGAAAGTTATTTTGGTCCAAGAATTAATGTTGTCTTAGAACGCCATAGATTTTTCACTCGTGTACAAGGTCCTGTTGAATGAGTAGGTACTTACGTAGCTGTTCTAAAAACTCTTGCACGCACGTGTGATTTTGGAGATCTATCAGAATCACTTGTGAGAGATCAACTTGTGAGATGCACGAACAGCACAAGAGTCCAAGAAAAACTGTTATCAAAGAATCCTACTCTGAAAGAGGCTATGGCTATTGTTGAAGGCATGGAGAATACTTCCACTTGGGTTAAAGAGATAAGAAAAAATAAAGAGGAAGCAAATCACACTTCTGTTGACGTTAAAAAGAAAAATCAAGATGTCATACATAGACTAAAACAAGATGAATTTTTAGAGGAATCCCCTGATGCTATTGCCAAAGTTTCGGCTAATGCAAGAAACAAATGCCTCAAAAGAACTTGTCAACTCAGAAGGGTTCTCAAGAGAGTCGTCCTTCCTTTAGTAGAGAGACTTCTTTACCCAAAGAACGAGATTTTCGGCAACAACGCTCATATGCTAACCAGAGAATGCGTTGTTTCAGATGTGGTAGTTTTCCTCACACGTATAATTATCCGAATTGTTTTGCAAAAGATAGTATTTGTAACAATTGTGGGGGTAAAGGTCACTATGCTCGTGTTTGTAAGTCTAACAAAAAGAAAGAGTCTAATGAAAATGTTTCTGACATTGTACGCACTGTGGTTGTATCAAATGTAAAGGATTTTGGAGAGAATGTTGATTCTGAACGTATTACTATGCCTTTCTGCGATATTGGTATTGACAAGTATGTATTTAAACTTATGGCGGACTCAGGATCTCCTTTTACTTTGATAGGAAACAAAATTTGGGATGAGGTTGTCGGTCTAGAAAATGTTCCACTGTTGCCTCCAGACATTGCTCCTTTAAGTTATGGTCGATCAAAAATAGATATTTTGGGTTATACAGTAGCTAAGATTTCTTTCAGGGGTAAAGAAATCACTGGGAAAGTTTATGTGGCTGTGAGAGGAGATAATCTTCTCGGATGGAAACATCAACATGATTTTGGTATAATCCTAAATCCTTGTGCTAAAAATCCTCATGATCAAGTCATGTTTTTGGAAGACTTAATTTCTTCTTCTCTTCATGATGGAGTTAACAGTGTGTCCGAATCTAACGACATTTTTTCTGAATTTCCTAAAGTGTTCTCAGATACATTGGGATGTTTAAAGGGATTTGAACACAAGATTATCCTTAAGAATTCAGCAAAACCATGTGTACATAAAGTTCGAAAAGTTCCGAATATGATGGTTGAACCTTTGAAATTGGAGATTGAGAAACTTTTGAAATTGGGAGTAATAGAAGAAATAGAGTCTTCAGAATGGTTAAGTCCAATAGTTTTGGCACCCAAGGATTGTGGAAAAGCGGTAAGAATGTGTGTGGATTTGCGTGGACTGAATGAATGTATTTGGGTTGATCGACAACCTTTGCCGAATATATCTGAATCAATTAGTATCCTGAAGGGAGCAAACATATTTAGTGTTCTAGATCTCTCTTCTGCATACCACCAAATTGTTTTACATCAGGAGTCCAGCACACTTAACATCTTTTGTTACACCCCTTGATGCTTATCAGTTCTTAAGAATGCCCTTTGGATTGGCCTCGGCTGCTGCTTGCTTTCAAAGGGTGATGAAGATGGTTCTTGGAGATCTACGGAGCGTGATGTTTTTCCAGGACGATATTTTGATTTATGGAGGGGATGCTAGGGAGCATGATGTTGTGTTGAGATCGGTGTTAGGCAGATTATCTGACAGGGGACTCACAGTTAAGAAAGAGAGATGCAGAATTGGTTTGGACTCAGTTACTTATCTTGGGCATCTAATTTCTGGGGAAAGGGATACAACCGAAGTTAGAATTGGCTGAGAGTATTGTTAAAGCACCAGCTTCAGAAGATAAAGACCAGGCAAAGTCTTTTTTGGGTATGGCGGAATTTTATTCCAAATTTGTTAAAGGTTTTGCGAGCATTGTTGAGCCTATAAGATCTCTTTTGAAAAAGGGTGTACGGTTCACTTGGTCTAATGATTGTGAGGAAGCATTTTGTTTGATAAAGACTGAGATTGGCAAAATGCCCACTTTGGGTCATTTTGATTCTAAGTTAAAAACCATTGTCACTACCGATGCCAGCCTTAAAGGTCTTGGCGCAGTACTTTCTCAGATTGTGAATGGGGAGGAAGTTGTGGTGGCTTTTGCTTCAAGAGCTTTGAAGGATGCAGAATTGAATTATTCTTGCATTGAGAGAGAAGCGTTAGCTGTGTTTTGGTCAATACACCATTTAAAATTCTTTTTATGGGGCATTCTGTTTGTTGTGAGATCGGATCATCGCCCTCTTGTTCAGACATTTTCTTGTCATCAAAGTGATCATATGACACCTAGATTGAAGAGATGGAGTGAAGGTCTACAAGAGTTTAATTTTATTGTACAGTATATTTCTGGCCAAAACAACAAGCCTGCAGACTGTTTATCCAGATTGCCGATTGAAGGGGATGGTTTTTCAGGTAGTTTAGAGTGTGTAAATTGGGTACTGGAATCTTCTTTGTCTAAGGATGAATGGTCAAGTTGTGTCGCGAATGATGTTGTTTTTCAATCTTTGAGGGATATCATCAGGAGTGGTTGGCCTAGGTATGATCAACTGGATAATGAATTAAAGCCTTATTGGACGGTTAGAAATGATTTGACGTTTTGTCAAGGAAACTTGTTGAGAGGGGACAGACTGGTACCTCCAGGTGAATTGCGAGAGAAAGTTGTTAATTTGGCTCATGAGGGCCATCTGGGGAGGAATCTCACCAAGGCTCGCATCAGAGAGAGATACTGGTGGCCTGGTATGGATCAAATGGTGGAAGTTGTTGTAAAGGATTGCCATTTGTGTGCTGCTAATGACACATCACACACCACTAGTCATTCTCCTCTTTCTCCAGTAGAAGTTCCTTTTACGGTATGGACAAAGGTGGGGTTGGGCATAGCAGGTCCTTTTGAGCTCATGCCCTCACATGAGAGGTTTGTGGTATTGCTGGTGGATTACACTTCAAAGTGGGTGATTTCTAAATGCATGAGCATGGTGAATTCTAGAGCCATTATTGAGTTTCTTAAGGATGTATTCGTGTCAGAAGGGGTGCCTAACTATGTGCTTACTGACAATGGGGTACAATTTACCTCCAATGAGATGGACTGTTTCCTTAAAGATCTTGGGATTGTTCACCAGAAAACAGCTCTTTATTCGCCTCAAGCAAACGGACTTACTGAGCGAATGAATAGGGTTGTAAAGAGTTGTGTGCAGAGGGCCTTACAGTCTAAGGTTTCTTTCAGTAGTGTGTTGAGGGAGACCTGGTGGGCACACCGTACAGTTCCCAAAGCTATCATGCAAAAGTCTCCTTTTGAAGCATTGAGGGGGAGATTAGCTAATTCCAAGCTTAACCCAGCTTGGCTTCCGGAGAGGGTATGTGATGATAGTGTTGAAAATGAGTTGAGAAGGAGAGATGCGCTGGCTGAATATCAATGGAAGTATAAACAACGTTATGATGATAGGATGGCTGTCAAATTTAGGAAATGAAATGTTGGGGATAGTGTTCTTGTGAAGAAGCCAAAATATGGACACAAGGGTACTTCCAATTTCAGTGGTCCTTTCATCAGTACTGCTATTAGGAAAAATGTTGTGACTTTAGACAATGGGTGCACTTGGAACATGTCTAGATTGGCAAAGTGTACTGAGTTTAAAAAACATTCCAATAGTGGTTCTGAGCCTGTTGATAATTCCAGTCATACCTGCACTTCTTCTTGTCATGGCCAAGAAAATGTTCTTGGCAGTTCAAGATTTGTTCCTAGGACAAGACAGGTTCCTAGGAAGTTTAAGGATTATGTTATGTTTTAACTTATTTTCATTTAGTTTCTTTTAATGCTATTTTGTCCTTAAATCCCTTTCCTTTTCTTTTTATTATGGTAAGGGGATGTGTTATGGTTATTGTCTCTTTAATGGAACTCTGTGTACTTTACATCATTGATGGAATGTTTAGATTCTTAATACTGAGTCAGTTGCTGTGGCTTGCTGTTGATGGTTGTACCAATAAACCTGCTCTTCCAACTTATCCTGTTTAAGAGCCTTTATTAGTAACCTCTTGGCGGCAATATTGTAATTTAGAGGGTGACACCTTGTAATGCAGGTCAGACAAATGACGCAACAGCGAAACAGTCACATTCTTACAAACATCCTCTGAATCAGCAGCAACCAACAAATCATCCACATACTGAATAAGAGTGGCACCTGGGGGCAAAGTGAAAGCATCAAGCTGAGATTTCAAAGCCTGACTATAAATGGAGGGACTCTCACAATAGCCTTGGGGTGCACGTTTGAATCGGAAACTTCGGCCTCCGAGAGAGAAGCCAAAAAGATCCCTACTCTCCTCAGCAATAGGAATGCTGAAGAAAGCATTTTTAAGATCGATAACTGAGAACCAGGCAGCTGAAGCAGGTATCATTGTGATCAAGGCAGTGATATCTGGGACGACAGGAAACTGGGGTATAACAATCTTGTTAACCTCCCGAAGATCAATCACAAATCGATATACAGGAGGCTGAGAAGAATCAGTGCGTTTAAGAACAGGTAGAACAGGACTATTGCAAACATTTCCTCTTGTTTCTTCAACTACACCCTTCTGAACTAAATCATAGATGATAGCCCACAGAGCTTTTTCCCCATGGCTGGAAATTTTATACTGAGGATTGCGTGGTAATTTAACATTAGGCTTGACAGTAACCACGTAAGGTGGAATTTGGAGCAGACCAACATCATTCGGACCTGTAGCCCAAAGCGTGGCAGGAAGGGAATGCAATGCGGGTGGGAGTTGGTCCTTAGACAAATACATAGGAGAAACCAATTTTTTACCTAAAGTAAGATGTACACCCGAGGGGGAACAGTACAATGTTGCATGAAGATTGCTATTTGTTTCCCTCTGAGGCGGAAGCCGGAGGTCTTACTGTGCTCCCTTGCACCTCTTGTATATTTTATACAGCTGAAAAACGATTGGGACAATAATTTGTTTTATGCTCTGTATATATTTTAAACAGCTCCGTTTTTAGCACATTGTCCCCTGAGGTGAGATTACTTCACCTAGACTCGATCTGCCCTCCCTCAGCGCCGCTGTAGTCAGGCGCAGGGAAGCTTGGAACAGAACTTGGCCGCCATCTTAGTTTGGGAAGGCTGGCCGAGAGCTCTGCGCCCCTCCCGCCCTCCCAGGGTATTTAAACCGCGTTTCTCAGCTAACGCGTTTAATTGCTATTTGTTTCCCTCTGAGGCGGAAGCCGGAGGTCTTACTGTGCTCCCTTGCACCTCTTGTATATTTTATACAGCTGAAAAACGATTGGGACAATAATTTGTTTTATGCTCTGTATATATTTTAAACAGCTCCGTTTTTAGCACATTGTCCCCTGAGGTGAGATTACTTCACCTAGACTCGATCTGCCCTCCCTCAGCGCCGCTGTAGTCAGGCGCAGGGAAGCTTGGAACAGAACTTGGCCGCCATCTTAGTTTGGGAAGGCTGGCCGAGAGCTCTGCGCCCCTCCCGCCCTCCCAGGGTATTTAAACCGCGTTTCTCAGCTAACGCGTTTAATTGCTATTTGTTTCCCTCTGAGGCGGAAGCCGGAGGTCTTACTGTGCTCCCTTGCACCTCTTGTATATTTTATACAGCTGAAAAACGATTGGGACAATAATTTGTTTTATGCTCTGTATATATTTTAAACAGCTCCGTTTTTAGCACATTGTCCCCTGAGGTGAGATTACTTCACCTAGACTCGATCTGCCCTCCCTCAGCGCCGCTGTAGTCAGGCGCGGGGAAGCTTGGAACAGAACTTGGCCACCATCTTAGTTTGGGAAGGCTGGCCGAGAGCTCTGCGCCCCTCCCACCCTCCTCACACCCCGCCCAAGTTATGCATAAAAACAACAACACCGCCCGTTCGCGCAGCGGGCGGGCGCAGCGGGCGCGCCAAAGGTGGGCCCGTCTGCGCCCGTCCGCGCCGGGACCGGGCCCAGGGCCACAACCCCTGCTTCTCGCACCATTTACTCTCGCAACGAACTCATGGAGCTGTGCCCTTCTTATGCTCCGCTATGTACTAAAGCTGATGTATCGCTCACTCCATTGGCTTCAGGTACACGGTGTTTACATTGTAACTCTCTATCTATGCTTGTTAACCCCACGCTGCATATCAAAACACGAGCTATTGAGGATGACACACATATTTCTATGGCACTTGTTAATGCGCGTTCCTTGAGTAAGCACTGCCAGGACATAGCCGACCTAATTAATGACCATAACTTAGACATCCTTTTTATCACAGAGACTTGGTCCGATGAAGCATCTGCCCCTGACTATGTTATAGCAGTTCCCCCTGGCTATAGTGCCTATCGGCAGGATAGGCCCAAAGGTAAAGGTGGTGGAATAGCCATCATAGCAAGAGACTTATATAAAACGCGCTGTTCACCTATCCCTATCAATGCATGCGAAGCCATGCATTTCGATATTAATCTGGCTCCCACGTATAATTTTAAGGGGACATTGATATACAGACCCCCTGGTACTAGATCCGCGTTTCTCACAAATCTTACCAATATCACCGAATCTATAGCGGCAGAAGAATTCACCACGATATTGGGTGATTTCAATTTTCATCTAGAGCTTCACAGTGACAGGGATACCATATCCCTCGTATCAGACCTAGACACGATGGGCCTTAGACAGTTGGTTACAACTTCTACTCACCAGGCAGGCCATACGCTGGACGGTATCTTCACTAATGTGGAAGGACTGTCCATCACCTCTGTTCTTCCAATGACCTGGACAGACCATTCAGTTATCATTAGTAAACTTACCATCAAAGGTCCGCAGAGTAAAAAAAGGTCTCCTGCTATAAAGGGCACGTTCAAAGCGTGGAAGGACATTAACCCCAATGATTTAATGCTGCTTCTCCACACCACAACCCCAGAATTATCCACTGACCCAACGACTGCCACTAATCAATTTCAAAAATGGTTGGGTGAAGCTTCAACTCAGTTGGCACCCACCAAATCAATTTCTAAAAATAGAAATAGGCCTAAAGCTCAGTGGTATACGAAACAACTAAAAGACCAAAAACAACTTACTAGGAATAAGGAACGACAATGGCGTAGAACTTATGATACTGAAACCAAGGACAATTATAAGAAAACCCTGGCTACGTATAAATCAATGATAATAACAGCAAAAAAGGATTATTACACTCGCCATATAGAATCTGCCAAAAATTCCAGCAAAGAGCTTTATCACGTTGCTAAAACCCTTGCGGGTAATGCCCCGGATCTTAATCCACCCCCATCACAAACCTTATGCGATGCCTTGTCAGACTTTTTCTTCACTAAAGTCAATGATATTTATCAAGCTTTTAATCTTGACCAGGTCCACAGTAGGGTCACTATTCCTCCGGTCACTTCATTGATTCCGGCTAGCACCACTATGACATCCTTCAATGCCCTTACCACCGATCAAGTTAAAAGCATTTTTAACACGATTAAAGCTGGATCAGCTTTGGATCCCTGCCCTACCTCTGTACTTGCCACAGTACCAGATATAGTCATCCCCATTATAACCACCCTCTGTAACACTATTCTGGCATCCGGATCCTACCCCGACTCACTGAAAAACACACTAATCAAACCTCTGCTTAAAAAACCGGGGTTAGACAAAGGCGAACTAAAAAATTATCGCCCGATTGCAAGTCTCCCTTTCCTAGCGAAGGTTATAGAAAAGGCCATGAACCAGCAGTTGTCAGCTCATATAGAGAACAATCATCTGCTGGACGATACACAGTTCGGCTTCCGCAAACATCACGGCACGGAAACCGCTCTCATTAAGGCAGCCGACGACATAAGAGTCATCCGTGACCAAGGAGGTACTGCTGTATTAGTCCTCCTTGATTTGTCTGCTGCCTTCGACACGGTCGACCACAAGATCTTGGTCGACCGTGTCGAGAGGATGGGCATTCAGCTTACTGCTAGAGATCTTCTGGCCTCTTTTCTGGCCAATAGAACCCAGGCGGTTACCCTGGGCCCCTTTCAATCTGCCGACTTGTCGTTGCCGTGTGGGGTCCCACAAGGCTCATCCCTGAGTCCGACACTATTTAATATATACGTGTCGGACCTTGCTAGTGTCATCAAAGCCTACGGGATGGGCCTGACCTCATACGCTGACGACACCCAGTTGGTTCTGGCCATAAAGGGTGATGGACAGAAGATGGCGGAGAGTTTCCAAGATGGGATGACTGCAATTAGTGAGTGGATGGCAAGAAATTGCCTGAAGCTCAACTCTGATAAAACAGAGGTGGTTATCTTCGGTAAGCTCTCCCCAGCCTGGTCGGCAACCTGGTGGCCAGCGGCCATGGGTACACCTCCTTGCCCCTCGGTCAAAGTTAGAAACTTAGGTGTCACATTTGACAACCAGCTCAACTTCATGGCCCATGCGAATAAAGTGGCTGCTAATGCTCACTTTAAGTTACGTATTGTAAGGAAAATCATACCCTACCTACCTGAATCAGCAGCAAAAACACTAGTCTCCTCGCTAGTGTTGTCTTCATTAGATTACTGTAACGGTCTGTTGCTTAATGCCCAGAACAGAGTCATCAAAAAATTACAGACCGTTCAAAATGCTGCTGCCCGCGTACTTGCAAAAAACCCCAGATTTGCACCCATCTCGGACACGCTTAAAAAATACCACTGGCTGTCCATTCACAATAGGGTCAAATTCAAATCTTTGTGCACTGTTTTTAAATCACTTCAGGATTTAGGACCTCGATTCTTTAAAAAACAACTGATTCCTTACAATCCGGTGAGAAAGCTCAGATCCACATCTTCTAACCAGCTAGTGGTTCAACGTAGCCGTACAGTTTCTTGGGGTGATCGCCGCTTTTTAATCGCGGCCCCCAGACTTTGGAACACCCTACCCATCTATATAAGAACTAGTTCTACTCTTCTTCAGTTTAGAAAAAAACTGAAGACATGGCTTTTTAATCAGTAATTCATTTTCCTGCTTTTTCTGTCTAGGGTGAGACTTTAATGCAATTTCAGCGCCGAGACGCCTAAGGGTAATTGCACGCGCTTTATAAATGGCATTAAATAAATAAATAAATAAATAAGATGTTTCAATAAGTCCAAACCCAGCAAATTCTCACCGCAACCAGTCGTTAAAATGAGGCGGGCCTCCAAATCATAAGGACCAATTGAGATAGGCAAAGGGCAAGAAACCGGGTTACGAACCGGGGCGCCAGTGAATCCTACATAAACGTTTGTTAAGCCAGACAAAGGTGCCCCAGGGAGTTTGGAGTGAATGATAGAACTTCTGATTGCACCAGTATCCAAAAGAAATGGCTCTGAAACACCCAATGCAACAACTTCAACATAAGGCCCATTCTGATCCACTGGAACTGATACGACTCCCTTGCTTTGTCCATGGCTGTCCTAGCTAGTGTGAAAATCCTGATTCTCACTTTCAACACAATAGTTGTCATTGTATTATTGTGCAGACTGAGTATTCTGCTGGTCAAAATAATTCATAGAATTCTGAGGGGGAAAGGAACGCTGTGTCAGAGACAACGCACCTCGCCCTCTACCCCTGGGTGCTGATTGAAAACCACCACGGCCTCGCGGCCCTGGCAATCCACCATTACGCTGCAATAAAACTGGACAGCTATTCTTAAAATGACCTTCCTCTTTACAATAGGTACATTGATTAGGTCCTAGCAAAGGTCACGTAACAAAGGGTTCAGGTTTCTGTAACAACCTCTGAAACTGGGGAGGCTGTTGAAATTGTCGCTGAGCAGAACGAGGGTGATAAGCCTGTTGCAAAAGAACCTTTGTTTTTAATTCTTTAGTCTTTTTCTCGAGTTTATCCTTTTCCTCCTTATCCCTATTCTCGTAATACTGAGCAGTGGCTAATATCTAGGCAGACGAAGAAACAGCCCACGAACTTTTGGAGTCTTTCGATTTATGCGATAATTCTGGAAGTAAATTAAATACAAATGTATCCACGAATAATCGCTGTCCACCCTCAGTACTCATATCTTGCCCACTGTGGTCGATGAACGTCTCCTCGAAACGGGTAAAGAAATCGGAGACACTCTCATCTTTCTTCTGTTACATGCAGCTAACTTATCCCAGTTAACACGTAAGGCAGGCATCATCGTTTTCATTAAAGTGATGATGCTACCGGGCAATTCTGCAGTCAAAGCATCGGGTTTAGCACCTCCTACTTGTGCTGCATTCGTGGCAGTTATAGCAGCCCAATTACCACCTAAAGCTTGGTCATGGTCCTCCCTACGAATCCGAGCCCATAACGCTTGTGGAACTACATTTGCCATCAGCATATTAATATCGGCCAAATTCATGATACACGCATCAACAGTCTGGGACAGCTCTTTATAATACCCAGCAGGATTTTTACGAGGGTCCGGTAAAGACTGTTTAAGCGCTAAAACTTCAGATCGTTTCCAGGGGACATGTACCCATATACGCTGGAAATGAGCAGGGACAGGCGGAATATTGCCTGCCTGTGGAACCGCATCTCTCCATACTGGAGGAACTTCTCTCATAGGATAATGTTTCACTTTCTGCCTAACTGCAGGATCAGGTTCAAGAAAAGCCTGAGAAGAAAATAAAGATCTGAAAGTGATAAGTATCCTTACGGCGTCCTCAACCTCAGAACCCACAATAAGTCCTTTATCAAATTTAGCCTGTACGTTTAACAGACCCTGGGGAGCTAAACCCAAATGCATATCCTGCCATCCTTTGACAAGAGTGTCACACATAACATTAAAAACTTATCTCTGCCTGGGCGCATCCCACTGGTGAAAGGTGCTCATGATATCATGCACACTATACTGTGGACCACTCATGATCCATTTGTGAGCAAGATGGTCCAACACAATTCGCTCGTCGGGACCTGGGAGTTGACTACGGGATTGCCTTCGAGAAAGAGCAGGAGTCATGTTAAAAGACCCAAAGAGGGGGGAGAAAAGGCCAGAAACAGTATCGACCAATCGTTTACGGGCTGTGGGAGAATCTGACAGTAGAATGGGAGACAAGGCATTAAGCGAAGCAGGAGAGGGGCTGACAGTTAAAAGAGGAACCGGGGGTAAAGGAGACTGAGGTACAGGAGTCCGAGGGACAGGAGTCGGTGGCAAAGGAGGCGGGGGTGGCAATACTGGAAGAGGCAATTGTGGAAGAACCGGGACCAATGGCGGAACGACAGGTGGCTGGACAAGCGGTAACAATGGGGGTGCATTCTTACCTTGTACATAGGGCGGAGGCAATCTCAACAAATGGGACATTAAGGGATCTTCATCAAGATCCTTACTCTGTGGAGAAGTAGGCAACACAGGGTAACATCTATCTATTGCCATACAATGCTGTCTTTCTGAGACTTCAATCGCCTGATCAATCTTATTATCTTTAAACTGCTGGCCAGCCTGTATAATCTTATCTCTTTTTGCCTGCTTAATTTCTCTCTGTTTGGCTTCCTTACGCCAGAGGCGGAAAGAGTCAAACATTGCCAGCCGGGCTTTTCTTTTGAACAAAATTGCTTCTAGATTGTCTAATATGTCAGGCTCAAAGCTACTATTTTGTGGCCACTGCAGAACACCATCTTTCTTTGTGTATCAGATCCATGCCTCGTTAAAGGCAATGGGGCCAACACCATGTTTCGAATAGAGCTCATAAGTGGGAGTTCCAACCGGAGGAATTGGACAAGAGTCCTCCAGCCGGGAATCCCTATTGCAACCAAGACAACAAAGCTTCCTAAATTTGCTAAGACCAGGCATCTTTAATTCACTGGTCTGCTTACAAATTTCAAGGGGTTAGAGCAAATAACACAGCACAAACGTACTCACCCCTTGGCTTCGGCTATTGCAATGGACAAATAGCAAACCCAAAAACAAAACAAAGAAGTGGGCGCTACCCACGAATACTTAACTAAGTGTTCTCTGACGCCAACAGAGGTCCGTCTAACGTCTCGCAATATCAGTCGTCACCAAAGGGGCCAAGGCAGGGCGGCAGTCAGGGCAGCCGTCGTCAGCAGCCATCGGCAAGGAGTAGCCGCGCTGCAAAAGACCTTCGGTCCACTTCGACATGCAGGTGTCGCTTGTAGTGGTTCGCGAATCCTCCGGAATTTTCTTGCGAGGCTCCTCACGACCCTCGGGCTGAACCGCTACCGCTGAAGCCGCCGCGCGTTGGGCGCCTGTTAAACAACCGGGCCTTATGGGCCTGGCGGCGCAGGGCACGCCTTAAATCTCCGAGTTCACCTGCCTTGTCGGACAGAGACACGAGACACTCTGTTAGGCGTAGAAAACCAGGTTTATTAGCTGCAGCTAAGCACAGTTGTCCCAGAAGTACAGAGTAGGTTCTTAGGAGACTGCCACTTTACTTCGTGGCGCACAATCTTTTATAGCACACATATTTACAACGTATACTCCCAATACATACAAGGCTAGCCAATAGGAAAAGTTGGAAAACAAGCTATCAAGTGTCCCAAATACGCCCTTCTTTCAGACTCTGTGTGTCACCCCTCCCCACAAGTTAATCAGTGCTAGTGCCTACAATCCAATTTGCAGGTGGCTGGATGTATTTGTGTGCCTCAAAGGATAGTTGTGTAACAAGAGAATACAAGGAGAGAATAGCGAAGGCCAGTCGGATAAGATAAAGTAAGGAAAGAATAGGGAGAGCCAAACAGTCAGTCGAGACAGGGATCAATCAGCCTAGACCTGGATTAGTGGACTCGGCCAGACCCTGACATCGGTTTCGTAAACAAGGGCAAGGGGTTACTTTTTAACAGAAGAGACACGTAGCAGCTGGAAAAGGCAAAAACACTCCGTTCGCCGTGCTGCCTGAGTGAGGGCAACACAAAATGGCGACGGGACACAAAATGGCGGCCGAATACGGGGCAAAGTCGAAAACCGAAGAACCTCAATGCTGTTTATCACCGTGTGTCTGGGTTAAAACCGAGAGAGCACAAACGTCCCTCTCATGTACATAGAGTGTGAATGCCTTGGTGTAGTCTGGAGTGCCTAACACTGATGCAGAACATAAAGCTTGACGCAACTGCTGGAAAGCATTCTGGCATTCAGTAGTCCATGGTTGGGGCATTGGAGTGTCTTTAGTCAAAAGGGCCAATAAAGGTTTAACAATATGTGAAAAGCTAGGAATCCACTGCCTACAGAAAGAAGTAAGACCAATCAACGCACAAACCTTCTTCTGAGTACAGGGCACAGGCGTGTCTAAAATACCTTCAATGCGATCTGGTGTGAGTGCACGTCCCTCCTTAGACAGTAGGTGACCTAAAAGGGTAACCTGCTGTTTACAATATTGCAATTCCTTCCTAGAAACCTTGTGACGGTGAGATGCAAGAAAAGAAAGCAATGACAGTGTTCTTTCTTTACACTGTTCAGGGGCATATGCAGCCAACATGATGTCATCAACATATTATATGAGAGCTACCCCTTTCGGCACAGAGAAACAATCAAGCTGTCTTTTCAATGCCTGGCTATAAATGCTAGGACTCTCTGTATACCCCTGTGGAGCTCTACAAAATCTGAATGATCGATTATTCAAAGTGAAGCCGAACAAATAACAGCTGTCAGGATGAATAGGTATCGAAAATAAAGCGTTTTTCAAACCAATCACACTGAATGTAGTGGCAGTCGGAGGAACCATAATAAGAAGTGTTGTGATGTCAGAGACTATTGAAAGTTGTGGCACCACTATCTTATTAACCTCTGGCAAGTCAATGATAAACCTGTATATTTTAGTATCAGTATCTTTTTTCAAAATGGGAAGGATAGGACTATTGCAAATGTTGTAAGGGACTTCTTCCACAACCCCTACTCCATTCAGATCTTGAACAATACGTATTAGTGCCTCTTCACCCTCTCAAGATATTTTATATTGAGGGAGTCATGGTACTGAAGCACCTTCCTTAACTTGAATATGCACCAGTGGGATAACCATTTGCCCCACATCAGTATCTGATGTGACCCACAAAGTACTAGGTAGTGATGCCAAAGCAGTATCTTCTTTAAGAAGACAAGACCTCTCAGCTATTGGAAAGTTGTCATTTAAAATAACACGCACACCTTCTGGGCAACAACGTATCGTGGCGCGTTAGTGTTTGAGCATATTGAGACCCACAATATTATCAGGTGTGTTAGGAGAAAGTAAAAATGGACATGTAGCAGAAAACTTATCAACATGAAATGCAAGCGGTTGTGACAGTGGGCTAAGGGAAGTTGTCCCATCAAATCCTATCGATGTTATTGTTAAGCCAGACAGGGGAGCCCTAGGAACCAATTGTGTAGACAGGGCACTACCAGTAGCTCCTGTATCAACCAAAAACCGATCAGTAGAACCCAAAATGTTTACATTAACATAGGAACCCTTCTGATCTACTGGGATTTCAACTGGTTCCTAACCGCATCCTAGGCATTGTATTGTATTGTATTGTGGTATACTTATATAGCGCGAGCCTGTCATCACCAAGGGCATCCTGGCGCTTTGAACATTGATCCAGCGGATTCAGCAGCTAGCCTGTCCTAGGGAAGAGGTAGGTTTTCAACGCCTTTCTGAAGGCTCGGAGATCTTCAAGACTCCTTAAGGATATTGGCAAGGAGTTCCAGAGTTTGGCCGCCGCTACTCTGAACGAGCGGCCACCCATCCTCACTTTCTGGAACCGCGGGACTACTAGTAGCCTGGATGACGAGGAACGGAGAGCTCGAGATGGAAGATACCAGGCAAACATTCTTTGCAAAGGGATCGGGCCCAGGCCGTGAATAGCTCTAAACACAATACACGCTGCTTTATAACGCACGCGTAGATGGACCGGCAGCCAATGGAGTTCCTGTAACGCTGCCGTAGAAGAGCTGTGGTAGGGGCGGGATAAGGCGAGTTTGGCAGCCAGATTTTGTACCCTTTGGAGCTTGCCCAGAAGTGTTACCGGGGCTTCCAGAAGTAGTGCGTTGCAGTAGTCGAGTCGACTTAAGATGGTGCTCCGCACTACTTCAGGTCTGGCTTGCTCAGGGAGGAGGGGTAAAACCTTGCGCAGCATGCGGATAAGCATCATGCACATTGAAGTGGTCTTATTTACGTGCAGATCCAGGTGCAAGTTGGGCCCAAAAATGACACCCAAATTACGCGCCGATTGTGCGGCTGACACTGTGTCTGAAAATGACAGGGGCCAGAAATCGTTTGGGAGATCTCTAGGAACTCGGTCGTTGGAGCAGTGCAGGACCTCTGTCTTAGTTCCATTGAACTGTAACGAGTTCAGGCGGAGCCATTCCGCTGTAGCCTGCATGCACCGGTGGAAGGTCTCCAATGGGACTGCATCCTGTCCCTCCAGTGAAAAGACCAGCTGGGTATCGTCCGCATAATTAAATGCGGAGATCCCAAAAGATTTAATGAGCTGGACTAGAGGGCGGAGGTAAATATTAACCCCTTTAGAGCTTGTAAACAAACCTCCCCAGTGCTGCGCTGTCCATTATCCAGTGCTGAACTGGACGTCCAACGGTCGTGCGCAGCACTGGGGAGGTAGTGGCCGTGACGACCGTTGGCCGACGGCAGCAATTAAGGGGTTAAAGAGTATAGGGCTGATGGCTGAGCCCTGAGGTACTCCTTGTCCTACCCTCCGCTCCTCTGAACTAAAGGGAGGGAGCGCAACCCGTTGCTGACGATTGTCCAAATAGGAAATTAGCCAGTCCCTGGCCTTATCTTTGACCCCGCACTCTTCCAGCCTCGATATTAAGGTAGGATGGCTGACCGTGTCGAACGCGGCCGACATGTCGAGCAGCACCAAGAAGGCTGCTCGACCACTATCGACTCGCGCCCGCAGATTGTCTAACACGGTCACTAACGCGGATTCCGTCCCATGAGCTGGGCGGAAGCCGAATTGCGTCTCATCCAACCAGGTGTTCCCTTCTAAGAAGCCGGACAGAGTGCGGGTGACCAATTTTTCCATGATTTTAACTGGAAAAGGGAGCAGGGAGATTGGCCGGTAGTTAGAGAGGCAAGCAGGGTCAAGCGTAGATTTTTTTAAGAGCGGGGATACCACTGCCTTCTTCCAACAACCCGGTACAGTCCCTGTTTCGAACGACTGGCAGCAGATGGAGTGCAGAGGCTGAAAAAGTTCCTCCTGAAACAACCTCCAAAATTTTGGAGGAAGAGGATCAAGAGGCGAGCCAGATGAGATCGTGAGGGCTAGGCTGCCAAACTCCTCCAAGGAGGGGAGGGGAAAGCTACTCAGCTGGGGTCGACTGGCCTCATTCGCCGGAGCTCCCAGACTGAAGGCCTGGTCCGAGGAGGGGAGGGAAGAGCTACTCAGCTGGGGTCGACTGGCCTCAATCGCCGGAGCTCCCAGACTGAGGGCCTGGTCCAGAGCGGGAAGGGGAGAGCTACTCAGCTGGGGTCGACTGGCCTCAATCACCGGAGCTCCCAAGCTGAGGGCCCGGTCCTCTGGACGGGGTCGACTGGAAAGCGTGGCCGGAGCTTCCAAACAAAGGTGAGAAACCCTTTGCAGGGGTCGACTGGCCATCGCTTCCGGAGCTCCCAAACCAGGGGAGGAATTAACTGGGTCCTGCAGACCCTCCAGGATTCTGCAGATTTTCTCCTCAAAGGCATCAGCGAGTGTGTCACAAAGAGCTTGCGATGAGGGAACAGAGCTGGCCACGCATGTAGGGTGGGCAAGGTCCCTGACGATTTTGAAAAGGGCCTGTGCCTTATTTGGGGCCTGATTCAAGGTGGATTCAAGATAGGTCGCTTTAGCCATCTTGATCTGAGCCTTGTATTTTTGTATGGCGGTCCGGAACACAGTTTTCTCCGAATCCAAGTACCGTTTCCTCCATGCCCTTTCTGCACGTTTACAATCGAGTTTAAGCTGGCGTAATTCACTCGTGTACCAAGGGCTAGCTCGATTCACCCTCCCTCGTGACTTCCAGAGGGGTGCCAACTGATCCAGCGAGCTCGAGATAGACTGGCAGAAGAGAGTATAACTCTCTTCAGCTGTATTGCCAAGCCTGAAATCCCTACCTAAGATATTTGGTAATGGAGAGGTTTTAAGAATTCGGGACCAAGGTCTCTCTAGCTTAGCTTGGGGTAATCCTACCTCACGCGAGGTGTGATCCTCTGAGCAGAGAGAGAACAAAATCAGAAAGTGGTCTGTCCAAAACTGGCACTTAATATCCTCCATTGATACCCATTGTGGGTCCGCAAATATTAAGTCCAGAATGTGACCTTTCCGATGCGTGGTGGCATTCACCAGCTGTTCCAACTTGATATCCATGCAGGCTTGACTAAGGGAGCAAAGTGCATTGTCCAGTGAGCCACCTGCCCACAAATTAAAATCACCAAGAATCAGTAACTTGGAGTGGGAACTAGAGAGTTCGTAGATCAGATCAATAAGGAGCGATATGGAGGGTGCCGGTCCCGGGGGACGATAACACAGGACACCCGAGCAAAGTATCAACTCCTGCTGTTTGACTGTAAAACCCATCAGTTCGAACCCAGATACCTCTCGGATCTTTAGCTGGGAAAGGGTCAGCGAGTCTTTGTAAATGAACTAACCCTGGGCGTAGTTCGCGTAGCCGCACTCCGCGAAGCTACGCGAAGACGCACTTGCACTCCGCGAGCTCCGCGTAGCTCCGCGGACATGCGTAGTAGCTTGCTAGACCCGTTCGCGCGCCGTTTTTCGTCTTCGGGAGCGCGGTGCGCGTGTTCGGGGCGCTGCCTGCATGCTCGCAATAGCTAGCGCGCTAAGTTACTCAATGAGGTTTGTCCCGCCCGCTTGCGTTCCCTTATTTCCGGTTCCGGGTCACAAGTAATGTGTTCGCGTTGTGTTAGACATGTTCGGGAACTCATCTTCTCGTTCGCACTGCCAAAGTGCGTGATCGCGTCAAATATCGCGCGAACTTACCGCGGCGGTCGCGACGGGCAGAGCCATCTTCGATTTCACACTCTGGCTATGGTTTTGGGCCTACTTTAGCATCTCACTCCTATCTCTTCCATCCTGGTCTTTTCCCTCAGTTTTTCTAACTTTCTTTACTTCTTACCTATTTCTGTCTGTGCCTAGGTTTATATTTCTCATTTTATTTTTACTTTTACCACTTTTTTTGCAACTTTTCTCTTGTTTTATATTACTTCCTTCTTTTATCTTTCTTCTTTCTTCCCCTAACCTTTTTGTCTTCAACTTTCCTTCTCCCCTCCACCCAGAACCATGGTGAAGGGTGCCAGCAGCATCGGCGGCTCAAAGGGCAAGGCGGCTGTGCCTAAAAAAACCCGGCTGCCTTGCGGCAGAATGCGCCCGGCAGGAGTGACGCCCCGCCAACTTTTTGGGGAGGAGGAGGTGGCCGCCCTGGTCTTTTTTATCCAACGTCACCTCCCCTTGACTTTGGCAGCAGGCGGCAGGCCCGGCTCCGGCTACCAGCGCATTGAAGAGCGTCTCCGGCGGTGGGCGAAGGTGCGCCGTGCAGTCTTCCGCTGCTCCGGTATCCGGCGTACCCACCATCAGCTGTCCCACCGCTGGGCCGACATTTTGGACCGGGAGCAGGACCTGTTGGACCTGCTTGGTGTGGAGGTTGTGGGTCTTGGTGAGTGGCTACCCCAAAAATAAAGTGTGTGTATATATATATATATATATATATATATATATATATATATATATATATATATATATATCTATATATAGTTATATACATATATATATATATATATATATATATATATATATATAGTTGTATAAATATTGTTATTGTATCTTTGTAAATATTGGCTGAATAAGTAACGCGATGACTGTTGCCCCTAGTTACATTTGCGATGTATTCCGGTATATCTACTGTCATTGTATGACAGTGTTCTTCTTCTTCACTGGCTCTTGCTTGTTGTTTCAACTTGGCGCTAGCTGTTGCTGTTTATTGATGTGAGATTTTCTTTATTGTTGAGAACTGAAGTTAGTTAATGCTATTAATAGAGTCTTGTCCTTCCTTTGTCCGTCAGTGAAATAGCGGTGGATGGATAATTGTACGTTGTTTGCATATTGTAGCATTTTTTTCACGGCCTTCTCTTCTGCATGAATCGAATCCTTTTCTTGCAAAGAATGCTAACGTTACTTTGTTCTTCTTACCTCAGCCAGGGCCGGCTCTAGGGGGCATGTGCAAGCTGTGCAACTGCACAGGGGCACCAAACTTCAGGGGCCACCGCACCAATAGATATCCTTAATTTAATAATACTCTAAGGATGGATACATATTTGCGTTGCGGCCCCTGGCATGGATTTGTTGCCTCCGGCTCTGTTCCACTGTAGCAGAGTGATTTGCAATGATGTCTATGTTTCACAGCACTCAATGTTTTTCTCTTTGTTTATTATTTTAATTTTTACATGAACCACAGAACCCAGGGGCAAGCAGAATACAGGGACCGAGTCGGCGGGTGAACCACCAGTTACACAGAGCTCCTCTACTGAGGATCCTGCTGCTGTCCCCAGTAAGTCCAACAGTGCTTGTTTTTTCCTCTGTAATGTGTCTGCAGTGCTTTGTCAATTGACAGCAACCAAGTATGCATCCAGAATGATGTTTGTCTAGTATTTTTGTAAACGTTAGTATACCACTACTAGTCTTGTGGGTATTCTTCTATCTCCTATGGAGTTATATACATATTACACAACTATGTAACTATGCACACGAAAATTGGATGTTGTTGGTACTGATAGGCAGGTTGGACCTTACTTACACCTCAGTCACAGAACTCTGAGGAACGCACAATTCACTGAACGTCAGCCTATATGGCCTGAGTCATTGGTCTATTGTTCAAATCACACTCCTGAACCCCAATACCAAGATGCCGAATGCTTTTAGGACACAAACCGTTACCTAAGAAACCCCCTTTTGCTCACTCACTCGTGTGAGTCTCTAAGACAACAGACACTGAAAATAAACTGCAGAGTCAAAGTGGTCATTCAAAAGCTTTATTTTGTTAGAAGTAAGTAAGTAACATCAATGTTTTTAAGTTGTTCCGTCCAATACGTTGAAGGGCCCACCAGAAAAAATCCAGAGTTAAAACAGGCATAATAAAGTAATCAACATTTGTACAGCTACTAGTGCACAATAGGGAAATGTGGCAACTATCGGAGACCTCTCACCAACGTATACTGGTCAGATATTCCTCTTTTTTTGTAAGCTATGGAAATGTCCGCTTCGTAGAAGGCAATCTTCTCACCTGCCGAAAAATAATGACAAAAGTGGTGCACGTTAGACAGTATTAAATACATTTATGCCAGTTTTATGCAGCCATGCTAAAAAGAAGTTGTAACCTGTAAGCAAACTCTATTCCACAATCCACATAGAAAACTTAAATACGGGCCCTTTTACTTTCCCACCTCTTCAGGTGTATGCATTGAACAATGATGTGTTGCCCCAGAGCGTCTTCTCGTACTGCGCAACAAGCTGCGAGTTAACATGCGCAAAACTGGATACATTGATGTACAAAGGTTACATAGTTCACTTCCAATTTCCAAGGACTAGAGTAGCAGGACAGATGAGATGAGCTTGGGTACCATACCATAACAATGAATGCTAATAATATGTGTAGTGACTCTGCTGTACTATGCAATGTGGACTCATACTGATTACGTACGTTGTACTTAACTGTTTTGAAGAACTCCATTCTTGGTGAACAAGTACAAAGGGGGCTGTGCATCCATCTAAAAAGGTGTACTTATTTTTATAGGTGCAGAACCCTTACCATCGACCAGTGCCGACGGGGACAGCGGCGCAGCTTCAGCGATCCCGGCGGGGACAGGAGGAACAGAGGCACCTACACCAGCAGCAGTGGGGGGGGAGCCAACAGCGGCGGGCGATGGTAAGTTACATTCAATAGTGATCTGCATTACTTGGTGGGAGGGGAAAACTTTCTCACTGTACTCTACTGGAAAATATATGATGTTACCTTTACTTGTCATTAGCATGCTAAGCATTACCACTACAGTAATGCAAGTGGCTGATAGCAGTCGGATGCATGGGTTGTTGTTAAAGCATGTAAAGGGGAAAACACAGCTGCCAGCGTGGTTGGGAGACACACCCAATACCGGTGGTTAGTGGATAGTCTCAGCAGCAGCGGTGTTTTGGGCAAACCCAAAGGCAAGGGAAGGAGGGGACGACTGGGTGCATGGGTCGTTGCTGGTGAAACACAAACCAAATAAGGTTTGTTGCGCGGTATAAAGTATTATAGTCTTTACTAGACATGTGCTACTAGCTGCCCCCTGTTAATTAATGTTACTTTGAGAGTGTTCCCGCCTTCCCGGAATCAGAGTATATAATACAAAAGGAGATATGAAAAAGACAGGTGTTCGTTCTAATGTGTGTGACCGTTGAAGTACACCCATGCTAATAGGGCAGGCATAATGCCGTGACAAAAAGTCCGAAAAATTAATAGAGGCTGTAGAATGTTCAAGATAGACGCAACACAATTTCTGGTACTCAGCTTGCTTGCTAGTGCTACTGTGCCGCCCACTATGTGTTGAATCAATGTTGTGTTCTTGATTTGCGGGGAGTTTGGATTACAACAATTCTGTTTCTTTCTTTATAGTTACTCCTTCCCAAAAACCAACAAGGAAGGAGTTGGCAGTCCGGGCCCGGCAGCGGAAACTGCAGGCAATTGTAGAGGCCTACCGCCGGCTGGTGGATCAGGCCGAGGAGGAGGAGGAGGAGGCGGCGGCAGCAGCTGCTGCCTCTTCCAATGCCCCGGGCCCCAAGCCTGCAGGACTACGTCGCCGTGGTCAGGCAGCCGCCCGCCGCCGCATTGTTACATCTTCGGCGGCCCCCCCACAACAACAACAACAACATGCATGCAAGTGTAGGTGCCGTGATTTCAAAGCAAAGATTCTCCGCCGGGTAGCGAAGTTGGAGGAGGAGCGGAAGAAGCTGGAGGACGGTCTAGAGGAGCGTGTGAAGATACTGGTGGACAAACACCTGAAAGCCCGCCGGCTTTGAAATGGACCCTGTTTTTTGCCCCTTTTTTAATCCTTTTGTTGGTGGGTGGGATGTGGGAGTTTGGGTGTACATTTGGGTTGAAATTTGGTTGGGGTTAGGGGAGGGTAGGGACAGCTCTGGGTCAGGGGGTTACATTTGTTATATATTTTATTTTTCTATTATCATTATGAAAATATAAAAATAAAACAAAGATATTTTCACAAGAAAACATTTGAAGTTCATTTGTGTTTGTTGGGGGGGTGGAGGGGGGACTGTTTCACCAAATAATGTACGTTGTGCAACATGAACATGAACTACGAACGATAAATTAAGTACTGACTGCACCTGTAGTAGTAGGGTCACAAGTGCATAAATAATTTATATTATTAAATAACATGGGAAAATTGCCCATCACGTGAGTCTGAAGTTACTACTAGTATACTTTAATTCCATGCACATTTGCTCAGAGTCGGCTAAACAATCCTATGCAATGCATTGCATCATTCCTTTAATATACCTGTCCTAGTTGTCAGGGAAGAGGAGCTCGTCCTCAAACTCTGTGCGTTCAGACAGAAGTAGGTCATGTAACCCAGTAGTGAGGACGTCTTCTTCACACTCGCTTTCTTCATCCGGCGGTGATTCACGTACTTGATAGTCTGGTGGTATGAAGCGTTGATTCATTTTTATCATTGTCAGCCGCTCCACGCTTTTGGGGGAGAGACTAGTCCTTTTCGATGTGACAATGGCACCAGCAGCACTGAAAACCCGCTCAGAGGAGACACTGGCTACAGGACAAGCCAGATACTTTATCGCCAGCCTGCTCAGCACTGGCCACTGTCTCCTTCTTTCATACCAATAGACCAATGGGCTTTGCTCCATGAACACCTCTGTTGTGTCATCCAGATAGGCCTGAACCATCCGCTCAATGTTCATTGGTGCTCGGCTTTGCTGGTCCTCTTTTCCCTTTGCAACAGCAACGGACTTACCCATCCCTTTCTGTAGAAAAAAATGAAGTTATGCTTTTGGTTGGGTCTGCTGAATCAGATCGTGTAGGTGCTGCTTTTGGTACTGTTGGTGCCTGCTGGAAAGCAGACGCACTGCTCTCACGCTGTGAAGAACTTGCGTCAGGAGTACTTGGACTGGCCTGGGCTGGCAGTGGCAGGCCTTTAAGTAACAGCCGTTCAGTTTCTAACTCATTAGCTTCCGCAGCTATGGAAGTTTTGTACTTGTCAACATCCTCATCTGAAAAGGGAATTACTTCGTTACTGCTGACAAATAATTTGTACCGTGGATCCAAGATTGTTGCAGTTATGTAATGTTCACCTGACACAATATTGTTGAGCCTTACATTTTCACACAAGCGGTTGACTAAGCCCTTGGCTAAGGTATATGCATCAACTTTTTGTTCGTCACCTTCGTATGTTTCACAGACCTCCTTCACCTGTTGCTCAAGCATGTACAACAATGGGATGGCTTGGCCCATAGTACAGTCCTCCCTGCTAACTGCACGTGTGAAGACCTCAAAGGGTTGTAGCATCTCTGTGATGCATTTAATGAGGTCCCACTGCCACATCTCAATGGTCAGGGCTTTAAGATTAACAGTAGGATCCCCTAATCTTCTTGACATGACATAAGCATTCAGTGGGATGTACTGCTCAAAGAGACGCTCAAGCATGAAATAAGTTGAGTTCCAACGTGTTGGGACCTCCTGGATCAGTGCTTTGACTGGCAACCTATGCTCTTGCGGAATGACCCGTAGCAGCTTCCGTCCTTTGAAAGAATGGTTAAAGTGCGTGCATATTCTTCTGCAGATGGCCATTATGTTGCTGACTTTGGCTTCATTTTTCAGAAAGTCTTGCACGACTAAGTTTATGCAGTGTGCCAAACAGGGTACCCTGAAATAATGTCCTTCTCTCATTGCCTTCACTACATTACTGCCATTGTCGGTGGAAACAAAACCAATCTTAAGGCCTCTTGGTTTCAGCCATTCAAAGACCTTGTCGTTAAAGTCAGACAAAATGTTTTCAGCAGTATGACTTTTGTCCATACCAAACATGGCTATAGTTGCATGTCTGCGCGTATCATTAAAAATTCCAGCAACGTCACGGAGGCCTGAAGTTAACTTGTCTTTAACACCTGCAAAAGAGATCCAGTGTGCGGTGATGCACATGAAATCTGTAGCATCGCAACTGCTCCACATGTCTGTTGTCAGGTGGATACAATGGACAACACTCTGTTGTAAGGCTTTCCCAATCAATTCCAGCACATCGTGGTGTAGTGCTGGAACAGCCACTCGGGCAAAATAGTAGCGACTGGGAACGTTCCATTTTGGGCAGAGGGTTGCCACTAATTCCAGAAATCCAACAGCCTCAACAAATGAAAATGGGAGAAGGTCCAGTGCTAACATTTTCGCAAGTTTGGCATTGTATAAACGTGCTACTGGGTGGTTCCGCTCGTACTTTCCCTCCTGCCTTAACATGCTAGGAATGGTAAGCTGCTTTGCATGTCTTTGAGTTGTGCTAGACGGACCACCTTGCATCGCAGACTTTGCACTCCTTGGTGTTTCCAGCTGACTCTGGTGCCACTGAGAAGTTGCAGATGCGGAGGATGTGGACTTTACCACTCCAGTGCTGGCGACAGGGGTCGATTGTGTACCACTCCTAGATAGAAGGTCATCGTCTCCCTCTTCTTCTACCTCCTGGTCAACCATGAGTGGACCTTGTACCACTGTATCCCCACCAACACGAGTGCTAACATTTTTTAAGCTTGCAAGGTGGTTCTCCCACCTGATCACGTGTGTTTTTTTCAAATGGGTCGTTTGGCCTCCAGTCCCATAGTTTGTACCAAGCTTACCACGACTAACATTGGCATGACAAATGGTGCATACAGCAATGTTCTCCTGAACTGGGTGAACCGTAAAGAAGTCCCACACTGGGGAGGTAAACTTTTGTCTCCTGCCATAGGAAGAGGAGGACCCACTGCCAATGCCGGATGGACTGGAGGATTGTGGAATTTCACTATGGGACAGCTCAGTCCTAGTACTGCCACTACCTCCTTCTGTTGAAGTGGCGCTTCTGCTGGATGTCGGATGCTGCCGGGCCTTCGCTGTTGAAAAAATTGGAGCTGGTGTTACTGTGGGTGTTGTGTGTGTAGGAGTTATGCGTGGTACCTGCTCATCAGTCATTGCAGCATTTCTGGATAGGGTGAAAATGTTTGTCTCTACATCCTCTGCACCAGGAATAACGCTTGTGATGATGACAGTGTCAGACCCGTCTTTATCACCAGCAGTATCCTGCTCACCTACATCGACCTCCATAAGTTCAAGCCTGCCTGGAAACTTCCTTTTTCCTAGCATGGTCTTCTTGGGATGTCTCTCCTTTGAATGCGCAGATAGTTGTGGCTGCCAATCCGTATCAAGGTCATCGGAAGGGATGCTTTGCGAAGAACTCGATGCACTAACCCTCCTTTCCCTTGGTGAATTCAAAGGAAATAGATCACCTACAGAAGTGGCTTCCTCTTCTTCTTGCTCGGAAGGAGGCTCTACTTCCTGAACTGCCCCGACTTCGGGAGGAACAACTACTACTATTTGGTGCGGAGATGGTGGTTGTTGTTCTTGAGGAAGTACTATTGCGGGCTGGGGTTTTTCAACAACAACTGTTGCGGGCGGTGGTTGTGGTTGTTCAACAACTGTTGCGGGAAGTGGTTGTGGTTGTGGGTGAACAACTCCTATTGCGGGCGGTGGTTGTGGTTGTTGAATATCTACTGCTGGCGGTGGTTGTTGAGCACTTCCATCTTGCGTGGATTGTGTACTACTTTGAGACAGCGATAAGTTTAGTTCTGGCTCAGTATCACTGCTCGCAAGCAGAAGGCTGGCTACCTCTTCGACCCTCATCATGTGCTTGGCCCTGGGATGCTGGCTTGCCCCCACTAATGCAGATGTGCTGGTCCCAGCTTGCACCCCAGACCCCGCTGCTGCAGGCGTACCTTTTGGGGTGCCAAAAAAGGTTTTGGGGTCCATACCAGACTTAAGTGACACTTCCTTCTGCTGTTCCTTCTTCGCAGCAACTTTCTTTGTGGTGGAGGACCTGGTAGCTTTCTTAGGGCCCATCTTCTTCTGATGTCAGTCAGCTCACAGCAGCACAAATTGCAGAGATGTCTGGTCAGATGAGTCACACACCACACGTGGCGTACAACTGAAGGACGTCCGTCTGGCAGTAGAACGAGCGATGGATGAAAAAACAACCAGCACCTCCTCAGTCTTTTTTGTGCACCTACAAGTAAAGAAGGCAGAACAACATCAGTCAAACAAGCAGTAAGGCAACATGAACAATTGAAAGACACACAGGTCAATGTATAAAAGACAAAACAGAAGACTAATAATACCAGTCCAGCAGCACCACAGCTCAAAGGCCACATGAAGTCCAGAAAGAACCAATAAAGTCAAGCAGGCCTATAGATACCAATATGGACAGAAAAACGAGGATGCCTGCTGCACATGACAGGTTAATGTGCAAGGAATAAATAGCCCATGGCTAAGACAGAGGTTGTAAACATAACACCGCAAAAACACATACAAAGAAACCCCTGCCCAGGCTCCCAAAACAACAACCAAATGACAAATTCTGTTTTTTTGGGTGCACAAGAAAGACCTGCAACATTTTTGAGAAACTTTTATGCAACTCGGGACATATTGTCCGCGAGAATGCTAAATCGGCATGTTCGGCAGCGCGAACGGAATAAAAAGTCGTGTTCGCGTTCCCGAGCAAGTACATTGAGTGCGCGAACAAGACAAAAAATGTAAGTTCACGTGCTCACACTGTGCGAAGTTACCAAAACTACCCAAGCTGTATTCCTAGGGTTACCTAATGGCAGAAATTGACAGAGTATTTAAAGTTTAAACACACCCAAAACCAGAAATACCCCACACATAAAAATAAGATTTTCTATATCAATCCAAGACATCCATGATTTTCACATTAAGGGTACACCACAAAAACAGTTGATTAACTTTCATGACCCTACTATGAGTAGTACCTATGGCCTACTGCCAGAGTAGGCCACAAGGTTGGAGGCCTATGCCTATGGCAAAAGCACAAAGGAAGGACACACAAAATGGCCGCCGACATAGGGCCTGGCCACCAACAACAACATGGCAAAATCACAAAGGATGTATACACAAAATGGCCTCCACCACATGGCCTGGCCACCAACAACAACATGGCAAAATAAATCACAAAGGAAGCATACACAAAAAGATCACCACCATAGGGCCTGGCCACCAACAACAACATGGACAACTTTACAAAATGGCCTCCACCACATGGCCTGGCCACCAACAACAACATGGCAAAATATATCACAAAGGAAGCATACACAAAATGGCCGCCACCACATGGCCTGGCCACCAACAACAACATGGCAAAATCACAAAGGATGTATACACAAAATGGCCTCCACCACATGGCCTGGCCACCAACAACAACATGGCAAAATAAATCACAAAGGAAGCATACACAAAAAGATCACCACCATAGGGCCTGGCCACCAACAACAACATGGACAACTTTACAAAATGGCCTCCACCACATGGCCTGGCCACCAACAACAACATGGCAAAATAAATCACAAAGGAAGCATACACAAAATGGCCGCCACCACATGGCCTGGCCACCAACAACAACATGACAAGAAAGAGAAGACAGACAATAATGCCTATGGCAAAGGGACAATGCTTTGCTTCAGAAAATGGACACACCACACCACCGCCCAAATTGGTCACCCCACCCCAAAAAAAAAAAAAAAATTACATAGAGGACAGAAAATGGAAGTGGTCCATGCTCCAAAAAGAGAAAACTACTACCAAAATGAGAACATAACATAAATGAGGACTTTTTAGGTGCACAAGAAAGACCTGCAACATTTTTGAGAAACTTTTATGCAACTCGGGACATATTGTCCGCGAGAATGCTAAATCGGCATGTTCGGCAGCGCGAACGGAATAAAAAGTCGTGTTCGCGTTCCCGAGCAAGTACATTGAGTGCGCGAACAAGACAAAAAATGTAAGTTCACGTGCTCACACTGTGCGAAGTTACCAAAACTACCCAAGCTGTATTCCTAGGGTTACCTAATGGCAGAAATTGACAGAGTATTTAAAGTTTAAACACACCCAAAACCAGAAATACCCCACACATAAAAATAAGATTTTCTATATCAATCCAAGCCATCCATGATTTTCTCATTAAGGGTCCACCACAAAACAGTTGATTAACTTTCATGACCCTATGAGTAGTACCTATGGCCTACTGCCAGAGTAGGCCACAAGGTTGGAGGCCTATGGCAAGAGCAAAGTGGCTGGAAACATTAAATGGCCGCCAACACATGGCCAGGCCAACCACAGAAAGTTAATACAATGAACTCATGCATGCCTACACACTAACTACATGGGGTACTAGGGTCAGATATTGGCTTAAAAATTAGAAACATTTTAAATTCCACAAAATGCAATGTTAGAAAAAAATTACAATTTGGGACCTCATGAAAGTACAGGCCTCCATCAATAATTTCATTCCAGGATTGAATACTGTAGTTAAAAAAAAAATCAAATCAAACAAGCACAAGTCTACATCACTCATACATTACACAAACTTACTTGAAAAAGAGAATTCCAATTCAAAAAGTCCTCATTAAATCCAAGGTAAATCAGTAATGCAGCCAACACAGACAGAAAGTGATCCTTCCAGCTCAAAATCCAAAGGAAAGTGAGCACCACATGGACAAAGCACTGGGAGGAGCCTGGTGGACAGGAACAGGAAGTTGTAAACTCAAGAGCCCTTCCTCCTTACTCTGCAAAACAAGAGTAGAAACAAAAAGAGGGGTCCTTCCCCCCTAAAAATAAAGCCAAAGGTACAACTTTAAGGTTTTTTGCTTTTTTTTCCTAACCAAAATGGTAATTTATTATGGTTTTAACATGCTCGCGAGTTATTCTGTGCAAGAATGCAGTTTCTGCGTGTTCGGCAACTCGATCTTACCAAAAAGCATCCTCGCGCATCCTTATGACGCTATCTCGCATCAAAATGACGTTATCGCGTTCGCACAGTCGCACGGGACTGTGCGAGAGTGTTTCCAAACATGGTGGCACAAGCGACCAGGAAAAAACGAACGCAGAACGAAGGTAAGCCATTGCCGCGCACGCGATAATGTTATTCAGCGCGCGAGAACTACGCTACGCACCGGATCGCGGAGTTATCGACAGCTACGCGTTCTCCGCGGAACGCGGAGCTGCCGAAACTCCGCAAGCTCCGCGAACGGAGCGTAGTTCTTCGCCCAGGGTTAAAATGAACCCGATTCCCCCTCCTCGATTGAGTGGGCGAGGGGTATGACTGATTTTATAGCCTGAGGGCTACGCATAATTAGAATCATTCAAACTCTCGTGCAAATATTCAGACATCTGATACTGATTTTGTCTGTCAAAAGTATTTGAAGAATTTTGAGTATGCTCTACTGCCTCAAACCTAGTACGAATATCCATACCTCCCCTGTTCCCTGAGGTCCCCGGGCGGCTTCTCATTTGTCCTCTACCACACTGATTCTGCTGACCTCGCAAAAGTGGGCAGTCAACGCACCAATGTCCAATCTCCTTACAATAAGTACATTGATCAGAATACAAAGTAGCTCAAGGGAAAGAGGCTGCACCAGGATGAAACATTGCATGTCCGCCTCTTCCACCACCTCTATAGGATGGACCATGAATCTGAGTTAAAATAACTTTTGTTTTTAAATCCTTAGTCTATTTATCCTCCTTGCCTTTTTCTTCCAATTCCTGACGTTCATAGTACTGAGCCATAGTCAAAAGAGAGAATGACGGAGACGTAGTCCATGAACTCTCACTGGCCTTTAGGCAACTAGCTATTCCTGGCAACATGTTTGTGACAAATTCGTCAACGAACAGATGTTTCCCAGTGCCATCTGTCAATGACTGCCCACTAAAGTCATGAAATGTCTCCTCAAAACGTGTAAAGAAATCAGAAACTGACTCATTCACCTTTTGCTTGCAGGATGCTAACATAGTCCAATCTATCTTTTTAGGAGGTATAAGGGTTTTCAACTTAATTATCATAGCCTTTGGGAGGTCTAATATCTCTTGTTGTGGTTTCTGCACGGGTGGCCTTTCTGAATTTTTTCTCTCTATTTCTGTCCAAATATTTCCAAAAGTTGTCTGATCATCTATTTTCCGTATCAATCTCCACATATCAGGGGGTAATATAAGCTCAAAAGACATGTCAATAAAAGACAAAGTCATAGTGCAAGAACTAATAGCTCCTTTGACTTCCTCATAAAAAGCAGCCAGATTTTTCTGAGGGTCAGCTTTAAGCGCCATGACATCCGCTCTACTCCAAGGAGTATAAACCTATTTGCATCAGTGGAAACTTTATTGTCACTTGTTCCCACATCCCTAGGAGGCACATATAAAGGCACAGCTTCACGCATTGGTTTCCCATGAACTACAATAGCCTTATCTGTCCCTGTAACTTCCTCCTGCGGCATGGGGGCCTGAGTTGCTCGTTCAGCTGCAGCAGCTGCCTTTTTTTCCTCTCGCAAACAGAACGCATCAGTTCGTAGTTTAACCGCACGTCTAATTAAATCGGCCACCTGGGAAGGTAGAAAATGACCGTCACTCAATTGTTTGTGATCAGTTTTTATATCAACAGGCTCTAAGTCTGAGGAACGTTTCCTAAAATTAGCAATTACTTCTCCAGTAAACGACTCTGTAAAATATAACTGTCCTGACTCTGGCTATTGCTGAACATTTGCTATAAGGTCTGGAGCAGAGGTATCACCACAAGCTGCTTTACGAGCAGCAGATCAGAGAGAGGCCGCACTGTCACCGGTCAAAATTGAACGAGTGTGTCATTTAGGGTCTAACTATGTCCCTTTCTGACCTGGGGAAATCTGTCATCACCAGAATCATCCTCGGGGGCACAGGGAAAAGTATATGGTGGTGGAGATCGATCTAACAAAATTGAATCATCCTGTGGTTTATTAAGTAGAGGATAGAGAGGACGCCGGACAGGGTATTGGCCATTTACCTGTAGACAGCGCTCCCAATCCTCTTTCTCTTTTATTTTCTTCAATTGTTTATTTTTCATTTCTTGCGCTTTCAAATAGATGTTTTGTGCTGTTCTTTGTCTGCTAAAGCTTGCTATTTCCTCACTCTCTCATGTGCTTCTTTCACCTACATTCATTCACAATCAAACATATCTGGTCTACTTTTGCGCTTAAACACTCATTGTTCCACATACTGAATTTCTCTAAGATCAAATGACCCATTTATTGGCCATCGTAAATCAGGATCCTTTCTTGTATATTTATTCCATAACACACTATACATTATGTAAGAAATACTGTGTTTAATGTACATATCCCTATTTGGTATCCCCTCTGGGGGATCCGGCTGATTTTGTTCTAAATCCATATTGGTACCTCCAAGAAAGCAACACATCCTTCGGAGCGTGCTTGAAACAGGCATGTCAAAAATATTATAGTATATATAATATTATAACAAAGTAGTACTTAACGCAAATATTGTACCGTTCAAGAATTCAATATTTAGAGAAAAATCTCCACATTGCCTGCCTATACAAATTGTAATTTATATATACCCAAATCAAACCAGAATCTTTGGCCAAACAAATCAAGAAGTGTTGCATCCAATGACCTTACCAAACAAATGTCTCCAGCCTCCAACTGCCAAGTTCTGAATCAACCAAATGGTCACTGTAAGATGAACACTAAAAGGGAACTCAGTCGGAGACCGGCACCACCTGGAGGGTCAAATTGGGAAAATCGGAAAAGCACTTCGGCCTGCAAAGACAAGGGCCTCCTCATGCAGTGTACATTCTTAGTGAGATTCCAAACCTCAGTCGAAACCACTGCTTCGGGCATCCGAGTCGCTGATGAGCCCCAGATTGGGCGCCAATTTGTGGGTGTGAGCTTTTTCAGGGGCCCACCGTACAGGGGTTCGCCCTTTTGCGCATTGGTCCTTTAGACTGACAAAGTAGAGATTGGCACAGTAGCTGTAATATTAAAGTGATAGTTTATTAGGACTCATGAGTGGAATTACATCGATATATAACCCTCAGGCAATGTATGGGGCAGCACACAGAGTACAGAAACTATGGTGCTTATATAACCTTTACTGCAGAGTAAGCATGGAAGTTCAAAAAGAGGCAGTACAATGACACAGAAATAATTAGTCACATATAAGGATACATGAGAATTGCTTAGTCAACAGAGTGGGAGCAGTTACAATTTGCTGACATTAGTTAAAATAGCCTGACAATTAAGTGTGTAACAGGTGCATCCTAGCAGCTACAGGCCTCACTGAGCCTGTGCAGTGCTCTGGCTCCGAGCTAAAAGAGTTAACTATAGATGATGACTCAGGCGAAATAGAGAAGCAGGCAACAGCGAAGACGGGGAAGCACATGGCAAACAAATAGCTAACTAAAATGGATGCCACAAACAAAATGGCCTCAGCTTATGCTAACAGTGATCCCTGCCAAGTTTCCACAGTGGGTCACGTGCTCTCCATGCCACTGGAGTCAAGCTATCCTGGCTAATGAGGGGTGAAACCCTGCAGCTGGTTCTAGGATGCTTGTTTCTAGTCCAAGGAGGGCCTGGCCTTGCAGTTCGGGCAGGGCTGTTCCTAATGGGCACAGGGTCAAGACTGCTTTGCATATGGCTGGGTTCAAACTGGAATGGTATGGGGAGCAAAAAAACGATGGGTTTAGGCCCAGATCTCAGTACTGGGGTGCATGTATGACATTGTTCTACATTCTGTCCATCAATTGTTGTTTTTGAATTTAACATGCATGTCAGGTCTTGGATTTACAGCAACCCTCCTCTGAAGTTAAGACAAATTTCCTTGTAGAAATCTTGTAGTCTGAGTCAGCCACTCCTGAGCCCTTGTTCCCATTCAATGTGGCACTCACTGACACTTTAATGGTCACTGGGTGAAAGCCCTGTTCTTGCCCACCCATGAATAAGCAGGTGACCAGATACCATAGATTAGCGTCTTGTGACCCTGATTTCCTAACAAAATGGCTTACTCTAGAAAGCCTGGTGGTTCATGCTTCAACCAGCAGATTAAACCCAAACTCACTCCCCATGACTACCACTTATAGAGGGTTTAAGAGGATTGAGGCATTCTTAAAACCAATGGTCTCTTTCGCCACCCTAGCATTGAGGTCAGTCAGTGTAGTTTGCTTGGTAGAGACAAACACTCTAGGATATGGCCAGCGAGTTCTTGCAGTGGTTCTGGAAGGTCTTTAGGGAGTCACTGGCTCAAAGTATTCAGGAAGGCTGAGATGTAGGCAAGTATGTGATTTGTACTGACTGTGATACGGTGGACTGTCAGGGAAGTGTGGTTGTTACAAGTGTGGTGCTTTGCAACCATGAGTTGATGCGCTTTACATGATTCTCTGAAAATGTATCAGCACCTTTCTGATCCCTGTTCGGCGAAAAAGCTGATTCTGCTTTGGAACAGTTCAAGGAAAGTAAGGGCACTGCATTTTTTGGCACTTTTGACCCCTTCCAAACAGTTCTCTCATCTGTTCCAGAAATTCAGGGGCTATTCTAGAAGGGCTGGCATATAGGCAGTGTCAGTCTCCCCAGCCTCTGCTTTAGTCACCTTAGTCCTTTCAAGGGTGGATCAGGCTGGCACTGTGCAGGCCTCCAATGGCATCAGGCTTTATATTAACATTGTTGACACCCAACTAACATGTGTGAGGCAGAATCCAGCACTTTCTCCAGGGGTGGTGATCTGTTATGACCGACAGGTGAGCATTCCAAATTCATTAGTATGCCTATACCTTACCCTTCCTGTCCACTGTGTGGATCCTTCCCCCCATATCTGAGTGATTTTCAGGGGAACACCTATCCATTTTGTTGGAAGAGGTCCAAGCTCTATCTAAAATCTAAAATCTAAATTCATCCCTCTCATAGTCTCCTTTTCTATCTGTTAAACATCACTATACATCACCACACGCCTGGTTTTCTTTCTGTCCGCATAAGCTCCAAGATGCTCCGTGGAGTGAACGTTGTGCTATACAAAACTCTCTTCATTCATTCATTCACTGAACTCTCCAAAGGAGCTATTGTGAGTGTTCTAGACTCAACTAGGAGAGGGTTGCTACTCTCACTATGTCTAGGTACTGCAGGATGGGGGCCTTTGGCCCATCGTAAGACTTTGCCCTGTGAACGCAATCCTGCAGAACAACTAATCGAAAATGTTCTGGCTGGCCTAGAACCAGGGTTGGGCTGGTGCAGGTACTCAAGAACCACACCATTGCCATGTTGTAATGCATCAAATAGGTGGAGGTTGGGTGATAAGTACTATGCTAAGAAGCTCTGGGCACTAGGAGTTGGCTGGAGGGTCAACTTAGATTATGTCAGCCTTGGACGTGAGCAACTAGATGACGTTCTTAGAATTCCAGGACAGATCATTTCATATACATGTCCTACAGTTCTTCAATGTTACCACAGGTTAAAGGTCGGTCAGGAGTATTTTCAGTTTGCTGTGCCCCCTTTTAGCCTTGCAGTGTCCCTTGGTTGTTCACAAAAGTGAAGGCAGTGGTTGTCACTCGTCTTTGGATATTAGTGATACCAGCCATCTCCCTACCTCAATGATTGGTTATTGAAGGCGGGATTGCCCCAGTGAGTCTTGCACCACTTCCAGAGTACAGCCAACATCCTTGCATCATTGAGGTTTGTGATAAATGAGACAAAGTTCCACTTGGCTCCTTCGTAGAGTCTCCTCTTCATCTGAGCTGTCCTGGGTTTGGTTCATTTCAAGGCCTTCCCTCTGTTGCAGGTCCAGAACAGTCAGGCCATGATTCCAATGATTCTGCCTCGATCTCGGTGGTAGCATTCTTGAGACTTCTTGGTCTTTTAGCCTCATGCATCACCAGTGTCATCGCCACCAGACGCCATATGTAGGTTCTCCAATGGAATTTGAAGCTCCAGTGGGACCAGCTTCGAGAAAACCTGTCAAATGCCATTCAGATTGTGAAGGAAACTGCACATGATATACACATTTGGCTGCCCAGTTGCAATTGGACCAATAGCAGAGCTCTCTCCACTCACCACACTGGGAATGTCATCTGGGTGAGGTGGAAGTCAGATGACTCTGATCTTTAGTGAAGAACTGGCGCCATATCAATCAATCAGCTGGAGTTGCAAGTCATTGGCCTGACATTGAAGGTCTTTCCGCCATTCGTCAAGGGGAGGCTGATGCAGGTTCTCATGTACAACACCACTGCCATGTGGTACTGCAACAAGCAGGGCGGAGTGGGGTCATGGGCCCTGTGTTAAGAAACTCTGCACATCTGAACTTACCTGGATTGTCAGGGCATTTCCCTAATAGGGAGTCACTTAGCAGGGTTCTCCATGCCCACCCACCTGCTCACAGGTGCTATCTAAGACTAACAGTAGTGCCCCAGCACTTCCAAGTTGTGATGCTCCTATTTGGTGTGACAACCACTCCGCAGGTTTTTATCGAAGTGTTGATCATGGTGGTGCACTCCCTTGAAGGTCAGAAATACATGTATTTCTAGCTGGCTTGTGAAGTGAGGTCCCATTGTTGTGCATTCTGTCCATCAATTGTTCTTTTTGCACATTATCATAATAACATCATTTTTAACTATTAAAAACACAAAGGGCCACATGTAACAAAATAAAATGTTAGCAATTACCAAATAGAGATTTTTACTGAATTGCTATTTGGTAATCACTAAATACTATGTTTGTTAGAAATAATTGCGATTCCTTAAAAATCGGATTCACAATTTGTGATTACCTAATTGCGAATCCTAAAAAAGGTAATAGCAATTAAGTGACCGCAAATTAGCAAAAGTCACAAAAAAGTATTTGGCAAAAACTCACTCCATGTCCTGGAGTGTGAAAAGCACAAGATTTGGCAGGAGATCCAGGCAAAAATCAATGCAGTGGGGGTCACGCAGCATTCCATTCAGGAGATACATAAGCGCTAGTATGACCAGCAGACAAGGGTGAAAGAAAAAGTGGCAAGCAGGCTTGCAGAGGTGGAGAAGATCGGAGGAGGAACATCCATGCACCCTGCATCTACACCCTTGAAGGAAATGATGGAATCCACCCTTCAGCCTCCAGCCATCATTGAAGTAACGCAGATAGACACCTCAGCCATGCCCAGTGCCAGCCACGGTAAGATGCAAGCTAAAGAACATGTGCATGCAACATGTGACAAAATGCCCTCTTAGGAAGATTAGGTATTAAGGGGCAAATACTATTGCAGTCTGCATTTTACCTGCTACCGACCAAAGCATTATGGGAGTACTAGTCAGGAACACATGAGGCAAGACAAGCAGCAATTTTCCAGCAGCATAGGTGCCTTTAAGTAAAACTAGCACTAGCACAAGACATGTAGAAACACCATGTGATGCTAAAGACTTGTATTAGTCAAATCAATCTGAATTGAGACATACATGTACGATCATTGTACTAAAGTAGTTCTGTTAATGTCACAGATACACATGCTCCACAGCCTGGTGATACAGAAGCCATTGACCCTGTGGAGACACAGGCTCAGTCAGGGGAAGACGACACAGTGGCCCTCCCACCCCCAACACCTGCACCACTAAGACGCAGGATCCTAGTGCCACTACTACCTGATTTTGAGATAGGAGAAGAGAGCCAACCCGACTTGCACACCACCCTAGCTGAACAGACACCCACACACCCAAAGAGCTCAGTTCCACATGCAGCATCACAATATACCCATCAAGAGGCACAGGGCAAGGACACAATGTCAATCTGAGGAAGGTGAAGGCTTCTCGGTCTTTGGTGGCCTGGAGACCGCAGTGGTGAAGGTGCAGCACCAGAAATGTAAACATATGTGTTTAATGCATGCACAGCTGGTGTCCCTAAACCACAATACATGTGACTTTAAGGACAGCATCACACAGCTGAACACAGCAGTGGCGGAAGCACAGAGTGCAACAGCAGATAACTTCAGGCACATGACTGATGCTATTAGAGAACTGTGCAGCATCATGCAGCAAGACCATGACTCCCTGCTCAGGCATCACCACCAACTACTAGGCTGTTTAGATTGCTACACTAGGTCCATCAACCGCCTGAGCGCTGTGGTCGTGCAACCTGAAATGGCCCATTGTAGTGTGATGTGGCCAGAGGTTTGGTGCAGGTCCCCAAAGCTGTTGAGCAGTTGCAGGCTACTACAATTTCGGTACTAATGAACTGGGTGTGTGGGATAGCGAGGAGGCCTTCAGTCTTAGCAGCATCACAGACGACGCAGTTCAAGGCATAGTGCTGCATCAGAGGCCTCAACAAAGGAGGTTTCAGAACACACTGATTGGGCCAGTGGAGTCATGGTCACAAGAAATATGGGATTGAGTCATGTGAAACCATTAGGTGAATTAACCTATTGCATTTTGTTGTCAGTGCTTACAGTTTAGTATTATAGCAAGTATTCTTTCTGGGTTTTTTTGCCCCAAAAAATGTAATCGTCTTTGACTTTGTGCATGTATTTCACCTGAAATCAAGGTAATAACTGTAAATTAGCAGTTTATTCATGTAGTGCATTGTCTCATAACTTAAATGTATAATAATTCTGCGTTATTTCTGCACATATTTGTCTACCTTCTGCTGCCCTTGAACCGTCGGCTGGTAGGTGAGGTTGACATGGCTCATCGTCTTAATCTGAATCTGGATCAGAAAGGTCCAAGGGTATGCTTCTGGTAGTTGTGATGTTGTGCAACCTGACATGTGGCCACAATCTTGCAGTTAGTTTCAGGACTGTGCTGTAGTGCACCACCACTTTTGTGCATACAGCAGAAGTGACTCTTGAGTAACTCAAAGGTCCGCTCGATTATATTATGTGTACTTTTTTGGGCAGCATTGTAACGTTGCTCACTTGGAGTGGTTGGATTGAGATGTGGGGTATAGATGAATGAGTGCACAACATATGCTCTGTCACCTACAGGGGTAAAGGCAAGAGATTCATCACTGTGCTAATGTCCCCATGTCAGTAATGACTGCTGACCTCTGTTACATGTATTTACCTAGTAGGTATCCTTCTCCGAATTCATTCCCAAGTGGATGTGTGTCGATTCCACTATGTCAGAAGATGAATGAATCGTGTACTACCTGGGAATTTGCCACTATGTCTGTAGTGATATATGCAGCTTTGCATATCATTTGAATGTTTACTGAATGGTAGCATTTCCTATTCCTGAAGATGTACTCATTGACTGAGGGGGGACATATAGGTACATGTGTACCACCAATGCCGGAATGACGATTTGTTTACTGCAAGTCTTGGGCTGTGTTTGGAAATCTAATGTACTGATGTATTTTCAGCAACATTTAATCCAGGAATGCATTGAAAAAGCACGACAGCGCACTTTGGGAGACCCCTCTTGCTGCTACAGTTGCCCCCTGGTAACTCACTGAGGCTAGAAGGTGCAGGGAACATAGGACCTGCACATGGATGGGAATTGTGTTAGTCCACCCAGTGTGACGCTGCAGATGTGGTTGCAGGTCGGCTACTCGATCCAATATGATGGCAGAACTCATATTTGGCATATATTTCCTCCTCTGGCTGGCCAAACATATAACGCGTGGTCTGATAATGCTCTCATGTCTCCTCCTCCTTCCTTTGCTGCAGCCTGGATCCTCATACTCCTTGCAATGATGTAGAGTGCAGCCATTATGGAACATGCTGAGGCTCTCTGGGCCTGTTTGAATAGGTTGCACCTGGTTTCCACCAGATTGGCATTGGTGGTATTTAGCCCATGCAAAATTACATTTTCTAAGTCTATTCGCGAATTACAAATTGCACATGGGTCCTACATTACATTTGCGATGACCTAATTGATATTTGCATTTTGCAAATCGGAATTGGGAGTTGCAAATTTGATAATTGCAATTTTTACAAAATAACCTAAATGTGGGCTGCGAATGCTTTTTATGCATTCTGAAAGGCAACTTTGCATTCGCAAATGGGTGCAAAATTACCAATTCGCATCGTTTACGAATGAAAAATTGTTTGATGCATGGGTCCCTGTGGTCGTGCAATTAAGAGACTCCCAACCACGTCTTTTGTAAATGTTGGAGGATTTAATAAAGTTGGTTTTGTTTCAAGAAAACAAATGAATGAACAAGGAAAGTAAACAGTCGAAGTCTGAAGGTTTTGGCAGGATCCTCTCTCTGTGTCTCCTTCAGGTCCACTGTTCCACCCTCCATCAGAGTTCCCCTCTTCTTCTCTCTCCATGCCCTTGGTACAAAGAAGAGGACGTCAGGTTAATGGCTGTGTCTTAACAGCGTTTCCCATCACCATACCCACACACTCCGTGTAGGCTAGACTGTGTGCTTTTTCTGCAGGAGTGAGGGTGTTCTTTACCCCTGGGGACCGTGAAGTACCCGAGTGTCCTGGGGCCTTCCCTCCCACCACTGCCTGAAGAGATATCGAAATAGCGGCACTTGCCTGAAGCCATGGCCCTCCGGGGTCATAGCAATGGTCCTCTCAGCCTTCTTTGCCTCTCCTGGGCGCTCAGGTGTCTCTTCTTGGTCTTCCTCTACTCTCTGCCAGTGGTCCTCAGAGTTTTGGGCTTCCCGCAACGCCTCTTCGTCACCGCAGTGCTCGTACTCCACGCTCTCTCCCTCCGGCTCCTGAGCGCTTTCGTCGTCTCTTCCTGGTTTTCCATAGGTGTCTGCCCAGTGGAATTTCTTATTGGTTGAGGCTCCAGCATCCTTGTGACCTGCCCTTCAGCGGCTAGATCGTTCTTGTTGTTTCTAGGCTGGAGGAAAGGCGCGGACATTACAGTCCCCGTGAGTTCCCAATACCAGACCACAGTCACAAAATTTGCCCTGATGTTCTACATAGCCAACAGGCACAGAGAGAGGTCAAAATCCAGTGTTTTAATAAAATCAGTGTTTAATAGCCTTAGGGCAAGCTTTATACTCTCAAATCTGAAAATTCCAGCTAAGAGGAAAAATCCAACACCGCCAACTAATTAAGTAGGCTGGGCAAAAAAACATTACAAGTTCCAAAGTCTCCTTAGAAGCCCCACAAGTTGGGCATAGCCGTTCATCCACTGTAAGGGATTTAGACCATTTGGCAGAAAATGAACATAGGGGCACGGTCCCATAGCAGAACAAGCAAAACAGGTGCCTCGTTGGAAGGGGTTCAATCTCACCATAAAATCTTCTCTAATATACAAATCTTTAACGTAAAGAAAGGCACCAGTCAATCATTTGGCTAGCTTTGGAATATATTAAAGACTCATGATGTTGCCTAAATGCTATTTTGATGTTAGACTTGGAAATGTGGAGAAGTGTGGCTCAGTGGAGAAGTGTGGCTCACTGGTTAGAGGAGGCAGACCCTGAAGCAGAGGTCAGACCCGGGACCAGGGTTCAATTCCCGACGCGGCAGGGTCTTGAGCCCAAATATCCACGGACTCGATAATTCTCGTTTCGGTGCCTACTTGAATCACGGGTTCACACTCTGCAGCTCTGGGCATTAGCCTGCTTAATCTCCACTACGGCCCCCCCGCGGCGGGATGCCTGGCTTTCACCTTGGGGAAGCCAGGACGGGTTCCCAAGGCAAGCGCCGAGATGCCTACGGGTAATCGAGCGCTATATAAGAACGCATAATAATAATAATAAATTAGCCTAGCCTCTCTTGGAGCACTCCACAGAAATGGCAACCGGATCTCTCCCATATGTGGCTTTAATATACTTGACCACATAAAATATTTCCCTCGTAGCCTATATATACTTTCCTTTCAACTTTCTTTATATTTCTTTGGATTATCATCAGAGTACAACAGTGACACATATAATCAACTATTTTGTCTGAAAAATATATATATTTATTTCTCTTTTTTCAGAAACTTTTTTTCAAAAACATATTCTACATAAACAGCTCGTACTTTTTCATGGTTGTAAATCCATATTCATCAATAGTGCTACAAATCGAAAACAAATACTTTTCTCAAATATATACAAAAGTATTACAGTGTGAATAATTGGGGACCATTAGGGTGACAGTGGGTGTTGAACAAGTAAAGGGTCGAACATTTCTTCGCCCTGAGGATCCACAAAACCACCAGCTTCCAACTTTATCTCACCTTCATCTAACCTCCTTCTTTTAACCTTAACCTCTTCTACATCTGACTCCGCCAAACTCGAGCTACAAGTCAACTCAACATAACCGCTGGTTGAACTCGAGTCACACGCCACTGCACTATGTCTCCTCTTATGCGCCTTTATAGCGCTCACTTTGGCCTTTATATCCAACCCTTTTTGAACTTTAAGTTCTTTTTATTTGTTTTCCTTTATTATGTTTCTTTTTCTCCTTCCTCTTAGTATTTTCTCTAGACGTTCCTGCAACTACCTCAACCTCTTCGTTAGTGAAGAAACTGTCTTCTTCGCCAGATTTCTCTCTTTTATCTTTTTCTTTGACTTTCCTCTCCATACTGCTCTCTATCTTTTTATAATTTGAAGCACTCAATTCACCAAATAACTTCTCCATATAACTTTTTATCCTTTCCTCCATGCTTCCTTCAACATTCTCACAAACTAACCAAACAAATCCAGACTATGTAAAAGTACCACTTATAGTCCACAACCCTAAAATACCTTGTTAATTGGACAAAAAAAACATTACTCGTCCAAATTCACCTCAGATATCGACTACCTGACACCTTCCTCAAACACCGATCCTTTCCGACGAACTCCTGACCCTTGTCTGACTGAAACTGACTTTGTTCAGTCAGACGCTAATCCTACTCCCAAAATATGGCCACCAAAATTTCCCTTATTAATGCGACTCGTTTCCCAAAGTCCCAAGATGGCCGCCGCACGCAACGTGTGTACGGCGGCTCTTCCCTTACAAATTCTTGTAAAGCTCTCAAAATACAGCCTCAGTTTGAATCCAGAGGCTGATGCACTCGAGCGACACAGATATTGCGCTCGAGCCATACGCGTGTAAGCTCACAATCAAGAGACGCGCTGCTTCACTCACGCACCCGCTTCAAACTTCAACGGTAATCTCTTTCTCATTTCAATACACCTCAATAAATCCTTCTTTTAAAAAACATTTCTAAACATCGCAAAGTCCGCTCAAAAGCCCCAATAAAAAAGTGGTCCGTCTACAAACCACAACATTAAATACCCATTTTCCGTTATTTTACTAAAAATAATATTTTATCCCCAAATGGCTTAAATATCTTAATACACGTCTAATATTCTTATCTTATCTCTAAAATATTATTTTAGCTTATAAAACATTCGTAATAAAAAACCAGCACAATTAATTGCCCACCGATGCGGACTCACCTTCAGAAAACCGAAACGCCTGATAACGCAGCTTCCGTAAGGATGCAGATCACGGCCATCTTGAAATAGACATGATACAGAGATGTGGATCACGTGGCGAATTAAAGCCACCTGACTTATCGGCACAAGGTAGAAAAGGCTAGTAACGAGAAGAAAATATAGGTAACGCCATCTTGAAATAGTGGAGAAGAAACCGTAGAAGTCATCTTATTAATAAGGCAGTGCGCAAAATATCAAAAGAAGCGGAATTGTAACTGTTTATAAATAAAGGCATCTATAAGCAATAAATAAAGGATACAATTAAAGTATCTTGGCTTAGAAAGCCATGCCACACAATTATTATACATACTGTGAAAAAAAATGACCAGCAACACACATAAAGGAGAAAAGAAATTATCCTTATATAACGTTTGTTATGACATAATTGTTCCTATCAAATGTCAAAGCCAAAAAGTTACACAAAAAATAACTGTATGGCCAAGACCGAGCTGAAAATAAAGATAAGTGATCTATTATTGCGGTATTGTGCATATAGTTCAGCCGATTAAGTGATTGCAAGGTTGCCAGTGAGAACAGCAGAAAATAGTGGGGGTAAAAGGTAATGCTGAGTCATGCAGGAGAGCGTGAGGAAACCACCAACCACCCTGTTATGAGAATTAATATCTAAAGCACACAATGATTCAATGTCAGTATCATGAACAGTACATAAAATATTGTAACAATTTGTCAAACAACGTTTTGCAGTTAGAAGGCATCAGAACAAGGAATCTTTATTTAGCCCTATGTTATCCCCTGACAACATGATAGATTGTTTTTTACAAAGCAGTTACTACTGTTCTCTATAAGTTGGAACACAAATTACATCATAAGCCTGGCCGTTTCAAAGATAATTGGTCACAACAAGAAAGAAATTACCTATTACAACTCCAAGATACTCCCATCTTACGATCAAAGAGGCAGACAAGGGGGGCAATATTGTCCTGATGGGCAATGGTCTCTATTTGGAGAAATCGAAAGACAGCTATCGGATGATACTGCCTACACCAAGATCTCCCATAATCCTACACAAGAGACCAACATATTGATAGAGAAAACCCTTCGATATTGGCTTAAAGCAGGACTTCTTTCTGATATTGAATTTAAATATTTGTTTAATCCCACACCAAGGGAAGCATATATTTATATATTACCGAAAATTCATAAAAATGCAGTAACACCACCAGGGAGGCATCATCATTTCCGGTATAGAGAGACCAACTGAACGAATATCCGAATATATTGACATTTTTTGAAACCGATTGTGCGACAGCTACCAGCATTCATTGAAGATACAAAAGATCTTTTAAATAAGCTTGAACATTTTGTGTGGACTGATGATTTTACTTTTGTGGCACTCGATGTGAATGCATTATACACCAGCATTCCATTGGACAAAGGAATTGAGGCTCTAATATTCTTTTTGTTGTTCAAACGTGATGCAACATTATATGACCATACCAGAATGGTTATTGAATTGACCAAACTGACTTTAGAGAACAACTATTTTCAACATCAAAAAAGCTTGGTATAGACAACATTCAGGAGTGGCAATGGGCGCGAAGTTTTCTCTGTCCTTTGCAAACATTTATATGGGCTTTTATGAGCAACAGCATATCTGGAAGGCCTGTCTGCCAACATTGACCAACCATATTATATATTGGGGTTGTTTCATTAATGAGATCCTGCTCATTTGGAGTGGTGACAACACATCTCTAAAAGACTTTAGTGATCATTTAAATAACAATGAGTACAATCTCAGTCTTACCTATAATTTTGACAAACAAGTGATTGACTTTTTGGACATCACATTGTTTGTCCAGAATGGTTTGCTGGAAAAGAAACTTTTTCGGAAGAGCACAGCGTGTAACGCAGTGCTGCACGCTACCAACGCACATTCTGCCGCACAGATTCGGGCGATACTATTTGGTGAAATGAACCGCGTCAGGAGAAACTGTAGCACTGATCAAGACTTCCAGCATGAGATGACTGGCCTTAAAAACGCTTCTAGTGAGGGATTATGAGGCAGATACTCTGAGTAAAGCAAATACTAGAATTAAGAGAACCAAACGCATGGATCTTCTAAAATCTAACTGTAGTAAAAAGAATAGACAAGGGGACAAACATTTAGCTATGATAACACAGTATCACTCATACAGTAATGAGTTCTATCGCACCCTACATAAGCATTGGCACTTACTCAAGTTAGACCATGACTTGGACCCATATCTTAGGGACAAGCAACAGATGACATACAGGAGGGAACAGACATTGAGGAACATTCTCAGTTCAACAACGACCAATCCTACTGGGATGGGATTATCCCAGACATGGCTACCCGCCAAACCGAAAGGCTTTTACAAGTGCACAATGTTTAATGTGTGCCAGTTCGCACAGAATAAGACAACTAGCTTCTGCTACAACTCTGACCAGATACACTAAATACAACATTTTATAAACTGCAAAACTAAATATGTGGTTTATTGTGTGTCCTTGCAATCTTATTTACGTTGGTAGCACAATAAGACCTCTTAAAGAGCGTATTCAAGAACATATTAGAGCTATACGGGGCAACAATGTGAACTATCCGGTTGCTGCTCATTATAATACAGAACATAAGTTGTCTGAAATTATGTGTTTGAAATTTCATGGCATTGCTGTAGTGAATGATGATCCACGGGGGTGATAAGACCCTTGCTTTAAGAAAACTGGAATCTAAGTGGCTCATCAAACTGAGATCAGTTGATCGAGGGTTAAATACAGATAGGCAAATTCATGTCTTTCTACGAGACTAATTTAACTGATCAAGATATACGTAGGTTGTTACATCTATCACTATGTTTGTATATACATAGGCATGTATTTTCGCTGAATCTGTAAACTTATCCATGTGCCTAATTTGCTCCTACATAGGAAGAATGGTCTGTCATTTTCTCTTTATCTTCCTAAAAGATGATTTATATGATTCCTTGTTCTGATGCCTTCTAACTGAAAATGTTGTTTGACAAATTGTTACAATATTTTATGTACTGTTCATGATACTAAAGAAAAAATCAGGAGGCCCCCTGAATTGGCTATGTTTGGACCAGGGGAAAGATACTCAAAAAGATCTATGATGTCCCTAGAGCATGTATCTAATGGATTACTACGTTGGTCCAACAGATACTATGCATCCACCATAGGACTTGCCTGTTTTTTGGGTCAACCTCACAACCACAAAAGTATGAACTTACTCATATCAAAAGGGACTAATAATAAGGTATTTAAATCAATGGTATTAGCAATTTGTAAACACAATACCTAAACACAATTCTAACAAAACAGTAAGTGTACGAATAAAAAATGTCTGTGGCAAGAGTGTGGTTACAAAATTAAAACATATATGTTTATTCTGTTTCATACAATTAAATTATTGTGCAATAACAATTACATATAGACATTTAAAAAAATCAATACATATAAAAACAGATTTGTTAAAAACAAAGATTACACATCCATATGTTAAAATTGTTCAAGAGAACAAATGTCGACGCAGCGTTTCGGTGTTGATAATATGCACCTTCTTCAGGACTGTTTCTCTATAAAGAGACACACAATTACCAATCAGACAACATTACAATTTAAAGTTTTCTACAAGTACCTAAACTTAACATGTTCTGTCTATCTAAAAACATCTATGGTTCCATTCATTTCTATATGTTCATTGTTATATCAAAAACCATTTAGCTAGTTTACATAACACATTTAGACCTTTACACTTTTCGCCCCTATATTTTCAGTTCATAGTGTGGTTGTATGTGGTTCCCTCCTCTGTCACCTATTCACAGAATCCTATATTCTGCTACTTGGAGAGACACAGTAACGTAAAGTTGCAACGTCTCTTACCTTAATTATCAATTTTCTGGGTTTATTAGGAGACACTTTGCAATATTGCGTCTTTGTCTGAATATGCTCAGTTGAGAGTATACCCGCACCGATACGTCTACTTGGTATAGTGAGTTCAATTTCTAAATAAGATAATCAAGAAAGAAAGTATTAACACTATGGGTGACCTTACATCTTGATTCTAGGTACTCTCTAATATAAAAGAACAAATAGGTGGGTTTGATTGAGATTTCTCATTCTCTAATTGCATGCTTAGATCACTTTGCTTTTCACAATAATTATTCGAGATTTCTTATACTACTACTTTTTATTGGGATATATCTTAGGCTAACTTGGTGTCTCTTCGGCTGAAATCTTTGTTGTTACTATTTTTATTTTCCGATTTCTTCATAATATCTTAGGATATATTGGTCACTATTACAGGCTTAGGCTGCAAGATCCTCATGGATCTCTCAGTGTACTGCTCAGGGATTGTATTTTCTGATCTATTGCTCTTGCTTGTTCTGCACACATCTACAACTATCTGTTCTTGATACCTCTCTATCACACTACTCTGGTCTTGAGCACGGTTCTTGTGGTGATTTTACATAACTTGGGACTCCTTAATAAGACTCACTATGGAATCCTTGTTATTGTAATTAAATGGTAATTATGTTTATATTTGCTTTACTGATTATGCACATTGTCTGTGTCACTGTTTACAGCCTTGAGAAAGTCTAAGTACTAATTGTGTATAGACGAAACACGTGTTGGCTGCATCTCACGTCTGGATATAAGTTTCAAAAGAATAAGAAATAAAGGAAATCAGACATTTAAGCATCGTGACCTGGTCATCCTCTCCTTACGGAATTTTGGATCAGTGTATGTGTAGTATCCTGCATATTATACTGTAAGGTGTTTTATCAGCCCTGCTCTGCCAGTGCCTGTACTCTGACTCATTAGAATGTTGGAGTCTGATGATGCCTCGGAATGTTGGGACTGAGGGAGGCAGAGTGACAGTTGGTCATGGGCTGAGCAGCTGACAGGCAGCTCCTGGTGGGGCTCTGATCTACCACATATCTACAAGATGTCCTGTACCTTACAACCTGTTATCTTCATGAAATAAATCATCATGAAATACTACCTTCCTGAGTGGACCTTCTTCACTACATATTTTGGCGACGCGGTGACGAAGAACCTACAGCTACAAGCAAATCTCAGGTACCTGATTTAAAAGTGGACCTGGAGATGGCGCAAAAAAAAAAAAAAATGAAACTACAGTGGCTACAACCACAATTTACAGAAGAAGAGGTTACCACAAGAAGGAATTAACTACGAAGAAGGAAAAAGCGTTTTCTACACAGTACAATGAAGACAACTGCAAGGAAGAAACACGAACTTCAAAGAAAAGAAAAAGTAAACAACAAGAAAAAAGTAAGCACAAAACCCTACGCATTTTAAGCCCCACCAGTGTCCTCACCACCGGACAGCCCTTCCCAGGCGTGTTGTGCGCATCCACTTTACCTATTTTTGGACTTTGGAGTAATGAGTACTGCTTATACCATCAAACCCATCTATTTACTGCCTTTATATTAATTTGGGTACTGTATGTGCATCCCCTGCCAGTAACACTTCATGACCCTGAGTCTACGATTCCAGTCAACATGTTTGGAAATGTGCACTCCTTCATTATTTTCTTTCACAGCTGTGCTTCAATATTAGCATGATTAATTTCTACATGTTTGAAATTACTCGAGTGAGGAATGCCACACGCTCACCTATGCCTTAGCGTTTTGCCAAGATATGATTTTTCAAGTTCACATTACATCGGAGGACACTTGTTTGTGAAATATATAAGCTGTGGTGAGCTTTAAATATCGTGTCTCATCGGATTTGTGGCAGTTTAAACCGTTTTATCTGTGCCTGGTAGATGCTTATTTGGCATTTGAATAGTAAAGTTGTCACGTATTGGGACTTGGACATTTTTGGACACTATTCTGGTTGGTGTCTTAAGAATACTGTTTCCATGTCATCGCCCTTTACAAGATCTGCCTGGAGTTTGTTATTTTATTTGCTGTGCGCATTCATGTCTTCATTGCGCATTTACATTTCAGCCCTGCTACTCTCCACAGAATAACTGCCTTACCGGAATTGGGGCGGTTTCTACAGTTTATTCCGTTGCTCTTCTTTGATTGACTTTTGCGCGCTCTGTTCACCTCACTCAGCGGACTGGATCGCGCTGATTTTCCTCACGAACCCTCTGTGACGTCAAGAATGCTCTGAAGCATACTCCTGTTTGGTGCTCCTTTGTGCTGTGAGCCACCCGGCAGCACGTTCATTTACGTGTCTCTATATTGCCTCGCTGCGACAGTAAACAGCTCGCAATGATCCTGGGCAATTGTTAATTGCAGGGAAAATGTCCTCTGTTACACAGTCATTACGGAGGAAATTGGTAATGTTAACGCTCACATGAGACTTATTAATCTAAATGAAAGATTTTGACTTTGTTTTTTTTATTGTCAGTTTTGGGGACTTTTTAAAGAGTGCTGTTCTTACTCTGGCACATTCAAGGAACAAGGGAAAAGATTTAGCAGACATGCTTACATTCTATTGTGCCCGTGATTTTTGAGCTCACATAGTCTGGCATATTCCTTTTGCAACTTGGAGAGGTTTTCACATTACAATGTCTGCTGTTTTTTGTTTACATCTGCAAGTCTGGGTAACATACGTACTCCAGTAAGTATCACAGGACAATGGTGACACACACACCTATTTTCTAAAATGTTTAAAAAAATTGTTTTGTGAAAAACGATGGCACATTATTTTATATTGAAAGATGATAGCTATAGGTTCTAGCCCCATTAGCATCCTCAAAAAAAATAGGAGGAAAACACTATGCATTATTTGCATCTTTATTTATGTCAAAAGATATTTCCCTACACAGGGGTGGGAATGGGTGTTTCCCAATTGGCCCACACATATGTGCCTGTTCACATTATTTTTACCCTACTAAGGGATGGGAATGGGTTATACCCCCATTTGCCCATATACATTTGCCTACATAGGTTACAATTTTTACCCTACAAAGGGATGGGAATGGGTTATAGCCCCATTTGCCCATATATATTTGCCTACATAGGTTACAATTTTACCCTACAAAGGGATGGGAATGGGTTATAGCCCCATTTGCCCATATACATTTGCCTACATAGGTAACATACAAATTTTAGCCTTACACGGGCACTGTAGTTAGGGTCACATCCCCTTCTACCTTTACACGAGTTTCCTCACACTGAGAACCGTATTATGGGTAACAGTCCCATTTACATATTTACCCTCACACTGGGCTTATGATGGGTCACAGTCCCATTTAAAATTTTCACCCTCACACAGGGTATGTTATGGGTTACTTTCCCATTTACATTTACGTGGTCACCCTACATAGGGCGTCACTTGGGTTTCAGTCCCATTTATAGTGCTCCTCACACTCTTACACAGGAGTAGAGGACGGTCATGGGTTTTAGCCCCCTGACTGATATTGTCTATTTACATTTTGTCATTATTTTGCTGTTTTGAATAACGCAATGCCACATTTACATCATATTTATTCTGTTTATTGGAAACAGAGGGAAGTTGTAGTCATACTGTATGTATCTACTTTGCCTCTTCTCTGTTTCCCTATTCGTCCAGCTTTCCTCGTGATGTCATCCTCTTTGTCATCCCTGGTTCCTGGATCTACACTTCTTGTTGTCGTCTTTTATCTCCAGCCTTCTTTTGTTCATTCTTTGATTCTTTTCCTCCCTGTTCTGGTGGGAATCTGTTACTCTTTTTTCCTGTGTCTATGTAGAGACTGGTGTCCATTCTCCGTAGTGCCTTGTTCTTTCTTCCCTTCCTGCCTGCCTGGCCAGTGGGTGCGTTCGGGGGTTAGTCATTGGTGCGTGTGAGTTCTTCTGCTCCATGTTGTTTCCATTTTCTTATTACTTGTTTTTTGTTCATCTTTTCTATGTCCGTGAGTCTGTGTTGTCTCTATCGGTTTCCGCATTACTCTTCGCTTCCTCCTCATATTCTTCCACCTGTCTCTTCACGCTGCTTTGCTTACACCTTTCCTTGTCGTTGTTTCTGTTCCTCTGCTATTCTTCCTTGTTATCTCTTCCTTGGTTCTCCCCCGCTGGTTGTAATTCACGTAGTGGTTTAAGGCTTCTGTTAGAACGAAAGGGGATATGTAGTATCCTGCATATTATACTGTAAGGTGTTTTACCAGCCCTGCTCTGCCAGTGCCTGTACTCTGACTCATTAGAATGTTGGAGTCTGATGATGCCTCGGAATGTTGGGACTGAGGGAGGCAGAGTGACAGTTGGTCATGGGCTGAGCAGCTGACAGGCAGCTCCTGGTGGGGCTCTGATCTACCACATATCTACAAGATGTCCTGTACCTTACAACCTGTTATCTTCATGAAATAAATCATCATGAAATACTACCTTCCTGAGTGGACCTTCTTCACTACAGTATGTCATTACCAATACTGTATATATATATGTCTTTAACACGGATTCACTTTATTTTACATTCTTATGATTGTCAAGATTTGACACAATTGAGATTAGGGTGTGCTTCACTAACCTTCTTTCTTGGATTATTCTGTCAGTGTATTACCCACTTAAGTGAATGTCTGCACTCTCTCTAGTGGTTTCCCTGCCAATGCTAGGTTTGCCCTGGTCGAACAACTTGGGTTCAATACCATAAACTTGGTCTTGGCCACATTAATTTCAAGGTCCACACTTTGCAAAATGTTTCAACGTGGTCCAATACGTTTTGAAGGCACATGGGAGACTTGGAGGTGGTCATCGGCAAATATGAGGACAGAGATCCTCATGTTTGTCAACTTAGAAGCATCATTATCACCCTGTTCTAAATGCTTTATAGGGCCATTGATGTATAGGGGGAGTAGCACAGGGGCAAGTACACAACCCTGTCTGACCCCTCTATTAACAAGAAATGGCTCTGTTAGCTTGCCAACTTGCCCACACCTGACCAACTCATAGTTATTGTCGTGCAGTCTCACTATAATATTTTGTAAATAACTAGGAACCCCCAACTTCTTTAGCACCTGCCACAGGGTTGGTCCTAGTTACTAAATCAAAGGTGGAACAAAGGTCCACAAATATGATGTATAGGCGCCCGCCTCCCTAGTGACAACTTTCCAGAATAACATCATGAGTCAGAACACCTAGTCAATCGTACTCATTACCTCCCTAAATCCCACCTGCAGCAGGGACAAGATGTAATTGTCTGTCATCCAATCCTGTAATCTACCAAGTATAATTCTGCAAAATCGCTACTGGGAGCTATAGAGCACACCAATGGGTCTGTAGTTGATTGGCAGCTCACTGGGCCCTTTTCGTAAATAGGAAACAATTCAGCCCTAGCCCACACTGGAGGAACTGGTGCCCCATTTAGAAATGCTGTAAACAGTGGTGAAAAGTAGGCTCCCCAAATGTCAACCACACTCCGGAAAAAATCCCCTGGGATTTTATCCAGTCCCAGCGCTTTGTTAGGGACAATGCCCTTGATAGCTGCACAAATTTCAATAACAGATATTTCTAAAAATGGTATAATCATTCCTGGGTGCAGGAATTCTGACCAAAGTCCCCTCGGTATTGTCCTCTGCCTCCCATCAGCCAGCCAGCCAGCAGTTGCCTTGAACCTCAGTTGCCTTGAGGTTCCTGGGCTCATTAATTTACCGCAGTTGGTTGATATTTCCCCAGGCTGCACATACAAATCAGAAAAATGTGCTACCCAGTCACTAGCTGTTAGACCTGGCATCATTGGTGTGAGTCTCCCTTCTATTTTTACTGATTGCCTCCTCTGTTTTTTATATGTTTTGCTGGTTATATGCTTTGGGCACTGTGCCACTGCTATTAGGTGCCACAGTGCAAGTGTTCCCTATGTTAAATTGAACTATTAATTAGTGATTCCATGATTGGGTTATTTGATTTACTTGTCAGACCCTAGTACAGTTCACCATGTGTGCCCAGGGCTTGTAAATCAAATTCTGCTGGTGGGCCTGCAGCACTGGTTGTGCCACCCACAGAAGCAGCTTGTAAAGTGTGTCTCAGGCTTGCCATTGCAAGGCCTTTGGGCAATCTGTGACTGCCATGTCGACTTGGCCAGTGCACCCACTTGCCAGTCCCTAAACCTTCCCTTTGCTTCATATCAGACACCACTATGGTAGGCCCAGGGGCAGGGTGCAGTGTAAGTATAAGGTAGGACATGCCCAGGTGTGTGTGGAATGTCCTAATAGTGAATTACAGCCATTTTCGTTTTTCACTATTGCAAGGCTACCTGTTCTCCAAAGGCCGGAATGGGCAGTTAGATTATTACATCCTATAATCCTAACTGACTCAGGGAACATGGTAGAAATTTGAATTTAGTATGCCTGAACTCAGAATGATGAAATAAATCTTTTAGTAAAGTCGGTTTTAACATTCCATGTTTGAAAATACCATTTTTAGAAAGTAGGTATTTTCTTATCTAACTATCCAAAGCCTGCCTCTGCTAGGTTGTGTATTCCTTGTCTGGAGTTTAAGTGACAGGGCTGGGGGATTCCAAGAGACAGAATGAGTCAGCCCAGTTGTGAATAGGGAGATCTGCATCTAGATGGGAGGGAGGAGTTGCACCTGGGAACTGAATAGGGCTGGGCCTTCCCTCCACAATGCTGGCTCCAACTCCTGGGGTGCGGCTGATGTCTCTGCCCTGCACTGTGAAAGAAGAGAAGGAATCATGTCAACAAAGTGCTCCAGGGCTGTGCTTTCCCGCCACACTGCTGGCTCCACCTCCTGTGGGGCGTCTGATGTTTCTGGCTGGCACTGTGAAAGGAAAGAAGGAGTCCTGTAAACAGAGTGCTCAGGAACTGGTTTGGACTAGGCAGAGGCCTCTCTGGCTTCAGAGAACAAAGGATTTTGGGGTATAAATATTGGGACTCAGACCCAAGAACTTTAGATCACTTCTGAGAACAAGAAACCTTTTGCCAAGGAGAAGAACCAAGGAAGCTGCAGGAGTTTGGACTGCCACTCTGCCAATGTGCTGTTTGCTGGGTTGGCCTGCAGTGGTTTCTTAATTGCCAAGGGAAAGGAGAAGGACCTTTTTAAGGACTTTCATCATCTACAGAATATTCTCCAAGGGCTTCGATTTATGCTTGCCTCCTGCTGAAGTCTCAGGGACAAACGACTTCACCTCCAGCTCCCCCCTGAATTTCCTTGCTGGGAATTCTAACTACAGAAGCCTGCGTGTCGCTGGGAGCTGGAAGCGCGTCGCAACGAGAAGAAGTGTGCCTCCACCGCAGCTGAGATCGTCACATCGCCGGAGAAGCGTGCCACCGCCGCATCTCCCAGAAAGCGTGTCTTCGTCAAAGCTGCCTGCTGTTGCATCACCGGAGAAGCGTGACACCATCGGGAGAGTCGCCATCGAATCACCGGAGAAGCGCGTCGCAGGGCTTGTCGCGGCTCCAAAGAACAGAGTTGTCGCAAAGCTGCCAGGGCGTCTACGCGTCACTGTCGCATCGTTGCATCAAGAGCGCCATCTTCTCGCATCGCATCAAGATTATCGCATCTCATAGAGGCGCCAATTTGCGCATCGCAACCGGCCCGCAAACCGTGAATCTACACATCATCTCCGCACCAGTAAGGATAACGATGCATCCCATACGCCGCGCAAGCATTGAGGCACGACGCATCATCTTCTCCGGATAACGGAACCGTTCCATCTCCCCTTTTGCAAGCCTTTTGTTCATTTTACGTTACGCGTCCAGGTACTTTGTTGAGAACTTTGTCGCATTTATCACCAACTTGAACTAAGTAACTTTGACCATGTTTAAGTCAATCTTAAGTACAGTATTGTGGATTTTTGTCATTTGTGGTCTTGTGTTAAGTGTATATAAAGAATACTTATTTTTATGAAACCTGTGTTGTGTCCATCTGTAGTGTTTTCGCTGTATTACTGTGTATATTCACAAATGCTTAACACACTGCCTTTGAGATAAGCCTGTCTGCTCATGCCAAGCTACCAAGGGGGTGAGCAGGGGCTATTTAGGAGTGTAATCCCCTTATCCTGACCTAGAAGTAAGGGTCCCTATTTGGACAAAGGTGAACACCATTGCCAACTAGAGACCCCCAGATCTAACACTAGCTATAATGTTGGTTGCTATAATATGGTGCCCATCCGTAGTGCCGGACCAATGCATTTATTTTTACTACAGTTGCTGTCCATTTCCCAATAGGCGCAACCTACACGACTGGGACAGACCATAATTTGTCCTGTCTGACATGGGGGATGAAATCCCTCTGTTCAAAGGCACAAATTGGCAATTAATGTCATCCACTACAATTTTCCTGGCACTAATTGACAGCAAGGCTTAGTGACCATTTAATTGCTCCAAAACATTAGGGGCGAGATGTAGGTAGGCCAATACCGGTCGGTAACGGCCGACTTTACCGAATTTCGTCCGTTACCGACCGGTATTGGTCAATCAGGATGTAGGGGAGCCAAAAACATCCAAATCGGTAAATTTACCGAATCGGTAAAGTTACCGAATCGGAAACCTTACCGAATCGGGAAAAATTCTGAATCGGTAAAAATACCGAATCGGTACAGTTTCCGAATCGGAAAATTACCGATTCGGAAAATATACCGAATCGGTAAATTTACCGATTCGGAAATTAAGAAATGGTAAAAATGAGTAATCGAGATGTAGGTAACTACTTAAATACCGATTTTGCATGAAATTCGGTATTTAAGAGTCGGTATTTAACATGGATTGAAATCAGGTGGTAAACAGTTGCAGGGTATAAAAAAGGCCCCAAAATGCAACATTTTCACCAGAATGGCGGCATTCTAAGTCATTGCGAGGCGGCTACGGCTACAAGCAGAAGGAGAGAGGGTCTGGAGGAGGGAGAAGCAGGTGTACAGGCAGAGGATCACTCTATTCAAGCTAACTGAGCCAGAGATCCTACAAAGGTACAGGATGGCACCCCAAACTATCCTGGACCTAATCAGGGACCTCCACCCACTATTGGAACATCCAACCCCAAGGGCACACGCCATCCCACCCCATGTGCAGGTACTGTGCAGCCTACACCAGCTTGCATCTGGGAGTTACCAGAGTGTGGTTGCTGCGGTAGGCGGGGTGTCCCAGAGTTGTCTGTCACGCTTCTTTAAAAGATTCCTTGATGCCATGCTGCAGAGAATGCAGCACTACATCAGCTTCCCTGCAACGCAAGCAGAACTGCTAAGGACAAAGACAGACTTTTATCAGATGGCGCATTTCCCCAACATAATTGGCTGCATTGATGGTACCCACATACCAATCTGCCCACCTGCTGCCACAGAGTCCATTTATCGGAACAGGAAGTCCACCCACACCATAAATGTACAGGTGATCTGTGATGCCAAGTACATTATCACTGACCTAGTAGCCAAATTCCCCGGTAGTACCCACGACTCCTACATCTTCCAGAACAGTGGGATCTACGCACGCCTGACTGCAGGGGAATTTGGAGAAGGATACTTGCTAGATAACAGACTGTGTGAAAGTCCCTTGATACGTATTGCAGGTGGATGTGTGTGTGTGCATGTGATTAATTTTTCTCTTCTTACTATTAAGGGACAGTGCATATGCCCTCCAGGCCTTCATCCTTACTCCCTACCTCAACCCCACAACACCAAGCCAGAGGAGACACAATCGGGCGCACAAATCAACCCGCAACATTGTGGAGCGCACCTTTGGCATGTGAAAGAGCAGGTTTTGCTGCCTCCACAAGAGTGGAGGGGCCCGGCAGTACACACCAATCACCTGCTGCAAGATGATTGCAGCCAGTGCAATGCTGCACAACCTTGCAGTCAAGAGGGACACAGAAGTGGATCTCACAGATTATGAGGACCATGACGACGAGGAAGCAGTGCCTGAACCACACGCATCTGGAGTTGCAACACCAACTGATGGCAGACACAGACGGAATGAGATCACACGCAACTACTTTTAAGTAAGTAAAAAGACACAGACAGGTGGGGTATGCACCAAAAGTAGTTTAATTTTGTAACGACGTAGGTTTTTAAAGCACAAATGTGCAACACAAACTATTTAACTGCAATGATGTCAGTCCAGGCTCACTTCACCATGAACTGTACAAGTCATTTCCTTCCTCGCTTCCCACTACCACTTGTAGGTTGCTCACCCTGCTCACTCTCTTGCTGGCCTGTGGCCTCAGCGTGGCACCTGCTCCTCCTTGTTTCTGGGACTAACAGTACCAGCGGTGCCAGGGAACAACACCTATAACCTTCATGGGATACCTGTTTCGGCGCACAAACTACAGAGACACGGGACACTTCCTTCGGCGTCAAAGATTCAAGGTTTATTACTGCAGGGAACACAGAAGTCACGACAAGTACAACACGTGCAACTTGGGGAGACTGCTTCAAATTGGTTCTGTGGATCGCTCCTTTTATGCAAGATTTACCCATAGGACAACATGGTACACAAAAGTTTACAACCCGGTTCCCATAATTATCCCCCAGAGGGGTCGCTTTGGTCACTTTAATACACATTAAGTCCGGAACATAAGTGCGGAAACATTTGGTGGTTCCCAACTGTAAAACCCATCTTCCCAACATTAGTGAATTCCAACCGGCAGTAAAACAGCTCGAAAATAGGAACTAAAACAGGTGGAGAGGAAAATGGAGACAGTGGGAGAATCGGAAAGGGTGTAAAAGGGGAGGTATCGGGAAACACGAGATGCCGGCATCAAAGGGACGTGCCTAATGAGATGCACGGCTGAGACAATAAACTGGCACGGCAAGATGAGCCTCGAGCGGGGCCATCTGCCTTACAGTATCGTCCCCCTCATCATAAAGACATTTACAGAGTACATCTGTCTTCCGCAAATATCTTGGGAGTCCCAGGGTCGCGAAGCGGACATCGTCCGTTCGCTGGCTACTTGAGGGCAAGAGACAAAATGGATGCCGTATCTAAGATGGAACCCGTGGGTACAGATGAAAAACCCACATAACAAACGAACGGTTTAAGTTAGCACAGCGAAACTGCGCACACTTACTAAACTTGTCATTTGCGGTTCATAGATACCAGACTCGACCATATTCGTGCGAGTCGAAAACATCACCTACAATCGTCACGGAACCTCAGACGCTCCTTTTGCCCTCATGTAGGCAAGCACTAATCAGAATCATATTCGATATTCATCAGACCCTCAAGATGTTGCTGTAGCATAGCTCTGTCCAAACGAGTCCCCTTGGTAACAGGTGGCTGTCTCATACACGTTGTAGCACAGAGGCCACATAAGGCAGGACCACACTGTACACAAAGGCAACACGTGAACAGGAACGTCACAACGACTCCAATGATCATCAGAATTTTCCAACCCCAAGTCGACATCAGGCCCCAAAACCATCCAAGTAGCGTCCAATCCCCTACATCCACGTGTATGGATTCAGAGATTTTATGCAACTTCGAGATGGCTTGATAGACAGTCGGAGCGTTATCAGGAATGAAAATACAGCAGGCCGAATGGATTACCTTACAGACCCCACCTCGATCTGCCAAGATCACATCTAAAACCATACGGTTTTGTAACGTCATAAGTCTATCCGCCTGAAGTTCTGTGGTGATATTACCAAGGGCACTGGCAGTAATATTAGCTGTCGATTCTACCACTCGAGTCAACTGTCTCAGGTTCCTACTATTAACCATAGGTCCCCAAAACGGGAGGAAACCCTTGAAAAAGTCTCCTGCCTCTTGACCGGCAGTATCCTCTTCGCTAATTACGCCTCTCACAACTCTAGTCTTGTGATAATCTGCATCTACAGTGAACGTCGGAGGCAACAAGTTGGCAATAAAACATGAGCCCATAAAGTCAGAGGGCAACCATGCATATGCACGATCATGACAAATAAAGTAGGTACCCTTGACAGCCAGGAACACAGGGGAGGAGACCATTGGCAGAATGTAATTTTCAGTGCAAGCACTCTCTCCAAGTCGGGCTTTCGATCTACGGCCACGACCTATTAGACAAAAATTACCAATGTGGGGTACAACCCATATCGGAGGTGAACTTTTAAGCTGTTTTTCATTAGTGAACACACTATATTCGCCTCTACTTAAAACCCTATAGGCTTGTACTTCTTCTTCAGGGATAAGCGAAGGATCATAGATATCGCTATCTAAATCCTCTATTGCTATCGACAAAGATTTTTGGTACGAAGTAGGACCAGAGTAGGGGGAACGTGGTTCTCGAATCGGGTGGAAACCCAGTGCGCTTCGAAACATTGTTTGAAATGCTCGAGCAGACCCTTGGGAACTATATGGTAACACTAGATATGGAATTCCCTTATCCGTAGTATGCGGCATCAACCCACACACCCAACAATTAGTGGTGTTAACCACTAACTGATGCTGATGAAGGAGCTGAATAAAGGAATTATTGCGGAATTCTGCACGTCTAGCCTGCTCGTGTTCGGGTAGGATGTGAAAAGAATGAGGAGAAACAGTGGAGTTGAATTTAAGGTCAGGGGTGAGAGTAGGTATGATAGAAGACAAGAAGTGAAACATTGTGTAATACACTCCACCCACCAAAAATGCAGAAATAGTCATAAACAGTACGAATATTTGGAATATGAAACATTTGGTACGACTGAGTTGCTGCAGCTTGAATCTTCCTGCTTGAGCTCTTTCCAAGTCCATCAGCTTCGAGAATGCCATTCCCTATGACCGTCCGCAACGTTTCTTGACGCACTTCGTTCTGTGTAGCAATAGTCAATACCTAGGAGTTCCCAGGAATCGACGGTCTTTAACCTAGCGTCAAAACCTACTAACCAGAAGGAAGTACACGCGCGGCCCTACGGCCTTTATTTCACAAATATATATATATATACAAAAACAATATCTCTCAGCTGTGGAAACAAAAAGTGTAAGGAACAAAGCTCAAAGAATATATACAAAATAATTACAATAATATGGGTGTTCAAACTGGTCATGGAAAACGGGATAATGCACTTATCAAGGGACAGAACGGGGTTTTTATTAGTCTTTAGTACTGGATCTCAAAAAATATCTGGTTTTCCCAGGGCGTGTCTGTTCGTTAAACAACAGATCCGTAGAAGGGACAACGCCCTGTTGATCAGCTGAATGTTCTGGTCTTGAGTTTTCTGATGACAAGTGTTCAACAATGCCTTTTTTCTGCACTGAGGATTCTCCGACAGGTTGTGCGTCGCTGAAAGGTACAAATGCCGGCAATCCTTCGGTTTCAGTTGATGCAATGCCTTTCCTCACCCACGAGTCTGCTGGCAACGGAATGGGGACTTTTTTGGTATGGGTGGCATGCACCCAGTTCTTCCGCCCCTCAAGACGAACTGCAGTTCTCGTGGCAAGGAGGACTTGATAGGGTCCAGTGAACCTGGGATCCAAATTGTTCTTGCGCGAGAAGTTGCGCGTCACCACCCAATCTCCGGGCTGGAGTTGGTGGCCTGGACCCTCCGTCTGCGTCGGCAATGCTTCGTGAACCTGTTGGTGAATTAACCTTAGTTTAGCAGTCAAGTCATGAAGATAATCAATCAACATTGGATATTCAAGATCACAAAAAACACCTGGTCTAGGGACCCCCCAAACATTGGCAGGACGACCGAACACTATTTCATAGGGACTGAGCCCTACTCGGGAGTGTACAGTTGCCCTTGTTGACAGTAATGCTAAGGGTAAAGCGTCAGGCCACGAAAGACCTGTCGTAGCCTGAATCTTTGCTAGCTTAAGTTTAAGGGTGCCATTGTACCCTTCAACCAAACCAGCTGACTGAGGATGGTTGGCACTATGAAATTTTTGAACAATCCCCAACCCGCGACACACGCTCTTCATCACGCTCCCAACAAACTCACTTCCGTTGTCTGACCACACAATTCTAGGCATTCCGTAACGGGAAAAATATTCTTTGAGTAAAATTTTTGCCGTGGATAAAGCCGTATTATCCTTAAGGGGGTAGGCCTCAATCCATCGGGAGAATGCGCAAACAACAACTAAAACATATTTCAGGTTATTGCATCGCTCCATATGAATGAAGTCTAACTGAATAACTTCGAAAGGGTACGCAGGAGGGGCAAAATGGCCAGGTGGAGTGGGAGTGCCCTTACCAGGATTGTGCATCAAACACACCATACAATTCTTAACCAAGCGTTCAGCACATTTCGTAATACCATCGTTCTTCCACACAGGAAACAGCAATTTACAGATACCTTTCGCGCTAATATGTGCTAACCCATGTGCCATAGTCACAACAGCCAACACATACGCATCAGGCAACATCCATCTTTTCTGTTCCGACAAGTCAATCCAACAACCATTTGCATCCAACTTTCCCGTACTTTCTCTCCACTTGGTCTTTTCAGTCTCGGTGGCCTCGTTCTGAATGGCTTTCACACTCTCAATAGTGTTTTCACACATACTTGATTCTGTAGGCCACCTAACCGAACTCGTCACATACATTCGGGTGCTAAGGTTCCGGGCAGTCTCCTTAGCAGTCTCATCCGCAAATGCATTACCACGACCAACATCATCCGTCACCTTACGATGCGCACTACATTTAACAATCGCCACTTGCTTAGGCAACGTAAGTGCATCCAAAAGATCATTCACAAGCTGGCCATGCTGAATCTTCGTACCATGTGACGTAAGGAATCCTCTCTCTCTCCACAGTCGTCCAAAACTATGTGCCACACCAAATGCATACTGGCTATCTGTAAACACATTCACCCGTTTATCTTTAGACAATACACACGCTCTCGTCAAAGCAATTAGCTCAGCAGCCTGAGCCGAATTTTGATTTAATCTTGCACTTTCCACAATCGTTCTCAATGTAACTACAGCATACGCAGTCGTCACATCACCGTTCGGCAACTTGAAACAAGAACCATCCACATACAAAGTACCATCGGGATTTGTCAATGGAGTATCTTTTAGGTCAATGCGACCCTTGGTTTCCTCTTCAGTTTTGAGATAGCAGTCATGTACTGCTTCACTACTTGATTCTGCGTCGATCGGCAGCAATGTTGCTGGATTCAACACATTACATCGTTTTATCCGTATATGACTGGCCAGCAATGTCAACTCATATCCAGACAATCTTGCACTTGTCAGATGTTGAGTTTTCGTTCGGTTCAATAGAGTGTCGACTGCATGCGGAACCATTACCGTGAGCATATTATCCATGACTAGACCTGCAGACTGTCGAATGGACGCCGCAGCTGCCGCTGTTGCCCTTAAGCAACTTGGCAAGGCTCTTGCTACTGGGTCTAAAGTCGAAGAAAAGTAGGCACATGGGCGTTGCTTACCACCAAAAGATTGTGTCAAAACACTCAACGCGCAACCATCCCTCTCGTGAACGTATAGTGTAAACGGCTTACTGTAGTCAGGAGTACCCAACACAGGAGCCGAACACAGCGCATCACGCAATTCAGAAAAACTTTTCTGACATTCTTCAGACCAAGGTACTGGGGATGAAACATCCTTGCACGTAAGGGCTATTAATGGTTTCGCCAACAATGAAAAATTTGGAATCCATTGTCTGCAGTAGGACGTAATACCTAAAAAGGCACGAACATCTCTTTGGGTTTTTGGCACAGTCATTCGGGAAATCGCTGCAATTCTCTCTGGGGTCAACCTTCTCCCTTCTCTTGACAATAAGTGACCTAGATAGGTAACTTCTTGACAACAATACTGTAGCTTTGAAGGTGATACCTTGTGGTGCAAGTCATGTAGATAGTGCAATAATGATACTGTAGCCGTTTTGCAAATAGCTTCTGTATCAGCTGCCACTAAAAGATCGTCAACGTATTGAATCAAAGCTGCACCTTTAGGCAATACAAAGGCATCAAGCTGACCTTTAAGTGCTTGGCTGGAGATTGATGGACTCTCACAGTAACCCTGTGGAGCGCGTTTTAGCCTAAAACTGCGACCTCCTAATGAGAATCCGAACAGGTCTCTGCTTTCCTCTGCAATCGGAATGCTAAAGAAAGCATTCTTTAGATCGATCACTGTGAACCAGGAGGCAGATGCCGGAATCATTGTTAATAAAGCCGTAATGTCAGGGACCACAGGAAATTGCGGAACCACTATTTTGTTTACCTCTCTCAAATCTATAACAAAACGATACACAGGAGGTTTAGTTGGGTCAGTTCGTTTCAGAATTGGTAATACAGGGCTATTGCACACGTTTCCACGAGTTTCTTCAACAACACCTTTTCCAATGAGATCATGAACGATTTCTAACAGCGCTTGTTCGCCCTCAAGAGAAATACGATATTGAGGTAAACGCGGTAATCGCGCATTTGGTTTTAATTGAATCACATAGGGTGGAATGTCTAACAGGCCCACGTCATTGGGACCTGTGGCCCATAAGGACGCAGGGAGGGAATTCAATTCCGGTGGGAATTTATCAACCGATAAATACATGGGAGAGATCACTCTCCTTCCCAATGTAAGCTCCACTCCTTCAGGGGAACAATACAATGTTGCATATAATCGTTTCAACAAATCCAGGCCCAAAAGATTTTCACCACAACCTGTAGATAGAATCAGTGGAGCCGTTAGCTCACGAGATCCAATCATAAGAGGCAAAGGGTTAGAGACTGGGTTACTAACAGGGGCGCCAGAGAATCCGACGGAAACATTCGTTAAGCCAGACAAAGGTGCGCCAGGGAGTTTTGAATGCATGATGGAACTTTTCGTCGCACCAGTGTCTAACAGAAAAGGCTCAACTACACCCGATGTAGTCACTGCAACGTAAGGCCCACTCTGATCGACCGGAACTGACACTACTCCCTCTCTTTGTCGTTGGCTGTCCTAGTAGTGGTCATTTACAACAGTCTCGTGGTCTATATAATAATCATCAACATTATACTGTGCAGATCGAACTGACCCCGCATTTCGCTGGTCAAAATAATTATTTGCATCCGATTGATTTTGATGACGATCAATCTGATTGTGGGATGAACCACGACCTCTACCACGTGGTGCCTGCTGAGGACCACCGCCACGATTTCCTCGTGTCGACACACCATTCAGACGGTCCCGTAACGCAAGACAATCATATTTTAGGTGTCCCTCTTTCCTACAATATGCGCACTGATTATACCCAAGTGAAGATCTGGGATCAAAGTTGTCAGAGCGCGGCTGTGTTCTATCGAGCTGTGCTCGTGGTCGATACTGCTGTTGTGCATCATTTTGGTTTGATCGTGGAGGGTATGCTTGCTGCAACAAAACCTTCGTTTTGAGTTCTTTCGTTTTCCTTTCTACACGATCACTTTCTTCCTTTTCCCTATTCTCATAATACTGAGCCGTTGCTAATATTTGCGCAGGGGTTGAAACTGCCCACGCACTTTCTGAATTCTTTAATTTGTTGCATAGCTCAGGCAGCAAATTTGACACAAATTTGTCAACGAATAACCGCTGACCTCCCTCAGCGCCCATGTCCTGGCCGCTGTGATCGACAAACGCTTCCTCAAACCTTGTAAAGAAATCCGAGACACTCTCGTCTTTCTTTTGTTTACAAGCTGATAACTTATCCCAGTTCACCTTCATCGCTGGCATGAGAGTTTTCATGAGCGTAATGATTTTCTGAGGCAAATCCAAGATCAACTGTTCAGGTTTAGCCCCACCAACTTGTAATGCATCAGCTGCTAGCAGTGCAGCCCAATCACCCCCTAATTCAGCTGCGTGATTGGCTTGACGAATTTTAGCCCAAACTGGTTGCGGTACAACATTGCCAAACAACAGGTCGATGTCGGCAATATTCATAATAGAAGCTTCTATCAGTTGTGATAACTCCTTATAATAACCAGCCGGATTTTTACGCGGATCGGGTAAGGATTGCTTCACTTGCAAAACTTCCGATCGTTTCCATGGAAGATGTATCCACACCCTTCGAAAATGTGGTAAAACCGCAGGGTTAGCTTGCGGATCTCCAGGCACCCACAGTGGCGGGACTTCTCTCATGGGATACTGACCAGGAACCGCTTTCCAGTTCTCAGTGGTATCATCTAATGACACCCGAGAATGTGCTGTGGGTCTGAATGCTAATAAGCGTTCCACGGCACGTCGTACATCGTCTCCTATAATCATACCGTTCGAAAAGTGACTCTGGAGTTCAATTATGTCGGACGGTACATCATCTACATCATTATTGTACCATTCTTCTCTCAAAAAGTTACACATTTCCTCAAATACGAATCTCTGCGTAGGCTCATTAAACTGAGAAAACGTATCAAATACTACACGCGGAGTGTAATTAGCAGGATGTCTTATCCACCTATGTGCCATTGTTACTAACGTCTCTTTCTCCCTACCACTAGGGATCTGACTCCGTCTCTGAGGAGTTTCAGATGAATCAGACGAAAATAACGGACCGGAAAGAGGTGAATAAAGGGTAGCAACAGAGTTAGGAACACGCTTACGAACAGAAGGAGAAAGAAAAACAGGAGCAACAACACTAGAGGTGAAGGAAGGCATAGTAGGAACGGACAAGATAGTCGGAGTAGCAGAAACAACAGTCTGCAAAGGTACAGGTACAGGAGCAGTAGGAACGAGGACAGGTGGTGGAACAAACGTAGGGTTAACAGCGGGCTGACCCGCAGCCGCCGGAACAACAAGAGGTACAACAGGAGGTACTACAGGAACAGCTACAGGAGCACCCTGTACATAAGGAGGTGGTGATTTCATCAAATACGATAACAAGGAATCCTCCTTCAAATCTTCTTCTTTCTTTTCTGATTTATTCGGTAAAGCTGGGTAACATTTATCTATTTTCATGTGATGCAATCTAGTAGCAATTTCCAGGTCTTTCTCTTCTTTATCCTGTCTACATTCTTTTACAGCTTGCATTATCGGAATAAATTCTTGCTTTTGATCCTTTTTAAGTTGTTTGATTTCCTTCTGCTTGGCCTCTTTACGCCATATCCGGAAGGAATCAAACATAGCTGGCCTAGCTTTCTTTAAAAATAATTTTGCCTCAAGATTATCTAAAATCGAAAGTTCAAAAGTCCCATGTGGTGGCCATCTAAGGTCACCATCTTTCCTTGTATAGCGGATCCAGTAATCATTATAGATTATGGGACCCACACCGTGTCGACTATAAAGATCATGAATAGGAGTTCCAACTGGAGGTATCGGACATGAGTCCTCCAACCGGGAATCCATTGCGCAACATTTGAAAATACGAAACAAACCACTATGGCTAGGCATCGTGCACACTAACCTAGTATCAAACTTCAAGGATTACCGAAGTAATTAAACCTCGTGTAAGTCAAAACCCTCGGTTTTTGGCAATTGCAACTGTCAAATAATACTAAGAACCAATACTAAGAACCACAAATGCAATGGAACCATGCAATACAACAAAGCCGTAAGGCTATTACAAAGCTCGGAGAGCTAACCACAAAGCCTGAGGAGGCTATTACAAAGCTCAATGAGCTATTACAACAAAGCCTTAAAGGCTAACAACAAAGCTTTCAAAAAGCTAGAACAACCACTAAGGACTGGGAGCGACCCACAAATACTTAACTCAGAACTTCAATGGCGTCACCAGGAAGGCCCGTCTATCGTCTCGCTTGTACATAAGGTCTACGCCGGGCGTCGAAGACAGGTCGACAGTCAGGGCATCGGTCCGTCGCAGCCGTCAGGAGGCGGGAATCTTCGCAGGGAAAAACTTCGGGCCACTTATTTCGACAACAGGATCGATGAAGCGGGGTGCACCTTCCCTCGGAGATTTCACACGAAGTTCCTCACGATCATCAGGCTTTGGACCGGACCGGTACCGCTGAAGTCGCCCCACGTTGGGCGCCAACTGAAGGACTGGACTTTTAACAGTACCAGCGGTGCCAGGGAACAACACCTATAACCTTCATGGGATACCTGTTTCGGCGCACAAACTACAGAGACACGGGACACTTCCTTCGGCGTCAAAGATTCAAGGTTTATTACTGCAGGGAACACAGAAGTCACGACAAGTACAACACGTGCAACTTGGGGAGACTGCTTCAAATTGGTTCTGTGGATCGCTCCTTTTATGCAAGATTTACCCATAGGACAACATGGTACACAAAAGTTTACAACCCGGTTCCCATAATTATCCCCCAGAGGGGTCGCTTTGGTCACTTTAATACACATTAAGTCCGGAACATAAGTGCGGAAACATTTGGTGGTTCCCAACTGTAAAACCCATCTTCCCAACATTAGTGAATTCCAACCGGCAGTAAAACAGCTCGAAAATAGGAACTAAAACAGGTGGAGAGGAAAATGGAGACAGTGGGAGAATCGGAAAGGGTGTAAAAGGGGAGGTATCGGGAAACACGAGATGCCGGCATCAAAGGGACGTGCCTAATGAGATGCACGGCTGAGACAATAAACTGGCACGGCAAGATGAGCCTCGAGCGGGGCCATCTGCCTTACAGTATCGTCCCCCTCATCATAAAGACATTTACAGAGTACATGTGTCTTCCGCAAATATCTTGGGAGTCCCAAGGTCGCGAAGCGGACATCGTCCGTTCGCTGGCTACTTGAGGGCAAGAGACAAAATGGATGCCGTATCTAAGATGGAACCCGTGGGTACAGATGAAAAACCCACATAACAAACGAACGGTTTAAGTTAGCACAGCGAAACTGCGCACACTTACTAAACTTGTCATTTGCGGTTCATAGATACCAGACTCGACCATATTCGTGCGAGTCGAAAACATCACCTACAATCGTCACGGAACCTCAAGGGTGCTTCCAATGCTGCTCCTGCTTGTGCTCTCCTCACTTACAGGCACATCCAGAGCTGCTGTATGTGCAGTTTGGGCATTCAACAGCGCCTCAAGAGCACTGGTCATCCTGCCCATGCCCCTAGTGACCTCATTGGTGTTTTGGGTCATAGCCTCCTGCATGTTACTCCTTCTCCTGCATAACAGGGATGTGGCAGTGGCCAGGCGGTTGATGGCTTTATTTTGGCCATGTGCACGCTGCCTTTCCTTGCGCCTTGCATCAAAATCAGTGTCTAGTTTGGTGCATAGTAGCTGCACCAAGTTGCTAATTCCGCGCATCCCTGCTGCCATCTCTTTGTTGACTTGAACAAGCTCACTGATGCCCTTTCCTATTTCTCCTATGTTACTGTTCAGGGATCTCACCTGTCATTGGCATGCCTGGATGGCTCTTCTCTGCATCCTCTGTATTCTCACCATGCTCCCCTCCAGACCACGGAACACACTTGGACCCTCAACTGGTGCATCTGCTGGCCTTTCTTGGACTCTGCGGCGTCTTGCACCACTATGGGACATCCCTGCACTGGAGTGCATTGTACCAGAGCTGACATCTACAGGAAAGTTGTGTGTTTCGTCCCCCTCCATGTCAGCTGCTGCTGACTCCATTTCTAGGAGTGGGGCCGCAACAAGCCTCCTGCTTGGTTGTGATGCAGGTGTTGTATCATGCTGTGATGGTGGCATTTCTGGGGATGACAGCAACAGAGGGGATTGAGATCTGCCAGGGGACGCCAGGAACTCTTGAGGCATTTCTGAGTCTTGTGCAGGAGGGTGGCTACTTGATGCACCTGTGTCCTGTGTTACGTTGTGGTTAGTAGGACCTGCCTCCTGACTTTCCTCCCTCTCAGCTGGTGTGCCTTCAGTCTCCTGCGAATGCCTACGAGACGTTTCACCTGTGGACATATGAGCGTACATTAGCTAAGCGCTACTGTCTCACAGTCACTACAATTAAATACATGTCACTTGGCTATATTATCTATGCAGTCATTTCCTTCAACAGTTGGTTGTTGTGCTGTATGACATGTTCTTACATTCCCTGACTACATATGGCATCATGCATTGGCCCTGTATGGTGCTAGCAGTACTGATCTGGTGTTCACTAACCCACAAAGGGTACAGGTAAGGATGATGGTATGTGGGGAATGCTGTGCATTTGTCTTATCTTTTTTGCTTGCAGCTCTGGCTGAGCTGTCCACTTCTCCCAGTCCGCAGACGCTTTCTGGTTCAATGGTTGAGGCCACCATCTCCTCCAGGTCAGTGAGGGCGGGGGCTGGGTTCTTGCCTCCGCCGGTTTTTGATGCCTGCTTGTGATGGTCTGACATTTTCTTTTTTGTTTGGCTCCTGAGGTCATAAAATCGTTTTTTGAGGTCCTCTGTGTCTCTGGTAGTCACCCCAACTGCATTTACTTTGTCCAAAATGTCCAGCCAGATTTTTCTTTTGGCAGATTCTACCACAGTGAGGGACTGCCTGCCAAAAAGTTTGTGGTGCACCTTCACCACCTCCTCCACAAGGACCTGCAACTCCATGCTGCTGAATTTGAGTTTTCTCTTCCTCTCAGGCTGCTCTTTGTCTTTGCTGCTTGACATTTTGTTTTAAAAGTGCACCAAACCCTTTCTGCTGCTCAGTGACTCAGCTCAGCTCCAACTGCCTTTCCAGAAGCTTCTGATTAGTTGCAGCTGCCTGTGTAGCCACTTCCTGGTAGGGAGGGGGAGGGTGGTAGCACCTGATTGGCTGCCTACTTAAGTTTCACTTTTGTTTGCTTTCCGATTCTGTATTTACCGAATCGTATTTACCAATTCGGTATTTACCGATTCGGTATTCCCCATGCATTCCTATGGGCCTTTTGGAATTACAGATTCAGGAAATACAGAATCTGTAAATACCAATTCGGTATTTTCCGATTGTCCGTTACCGAATTTTACCGATTCGGTATTTATTTCCGATTTTTTATCTACATACCATTTACCGATTCTAAAATACCGATTCGGTAAAATTCGGTATTTTAGAATCAGTAAAATCGGATTACCTACATCTGGGCCTAGGTTCCCTGCAGGACTCGGCAGACCTGCCTTACAAATTATAAGAATAGAGGATTTTGCCATGATGGATTGAAAGGCAAACGCAAAATAAATCTGGCTACTCCACCTGGACCTCTCTCAACATACCATCTACTGGTGTCCACACCCATGTTTTGAGCTCTCCTGAGGGTCTTTCCTGAAGATAAAACAGCTTCATTTGAAACGATGACATAGCCTGCATGGTAAAGGAGTTGCAGCAACCAAATCTCTTGGAAAAAGTGGAAATCAAACTTTTCAATAAACTCACACCACTCAGGGCGATCTGATTTTGATGCCAAGTCTGCCACATTCAAAAAGATAAAATTAGCCTGGCTTTCTGTGGCTACCATTAAAATCTCCCCTTCTATACTGCTCTTTTCCTTATGCAAAATTAGGTGAGGTGCCACATCTATTCTTGATGAATTATTTGACTCTGTGGAATTAGGGCCTCTTAATCTAGAGTTACAGCCAGCTATACCTGCTAAACCAGTGAACAGGCTCTCATTTTTGCCTAGATGCGGATCTCCCAGAGAAGAGTATAAAAGACTAAGCCTGGGTGGAGTTCGCATAGCAGGGCTACGCGGAGTGCCATGGAGTTGGCAACAAACTCCGTTGCACTCCCCGTAGCTCCGCTGCGCCGCCCTCTCCACCCCCCTATTATTAATATAACTTAAAAGTACATTAAAGCAAATCAAAAAGACTTACATTTAAACCTCGGCGGCCCCGGGCTGCCCTTCTCCTCTTCTTCGGCATTAGAAATACTGATAAGAATACTGCGCATGCGCGCACGCCAGCGCATGCGCATTTCTTATGCGTCATAACTGGTAAACTGTTGGCCTGACATTACTCTAAGTTTTTACAGCATTCTAGAAACCGGGAAGTAAAAGCAGCATAGAGGATCTCTCTGAGAGTAACCTCAAAGAGAAAACAGAAAGATTAATATGTTTCCACATACTCTCGATCTTCAACAAATTTTAGAAACGTACCAGTAAAAATGTGAACATGATCATTACATGCAAATTCATGTTTAAAAAACCTCTTTGCATTCATGATAGGAAAGAAATTGATAGAAACTTAAGGATAGTAGCTGCTTTCCTGTTCACCGGTCTTTGGGCTCACGCTGCATGCCTGCTGGGGACTGCATATCCCAACCTCCATAGCGCGTGAACGCGCACAAAAGGGAGATGCCGGCCCGTGGCCTCTGTAGCCACTTTCCTGTTCACCGGTCTTTGAACACCGATTGCATTTCCAATGCTTGTTAAATGCATGCAGTTGTGTCTGATGTAATTTTCCTAAATATTTGAATCAAAGGTATACGGCTGCATTTCATTATTATTGTTTGTTAATTAAACAACATATACTTGTCTGATGCAATATTCACATGTGTATTAGACCAAACCATAGCAGTACAGTGTTGTGTGTTTCCATAGTATTCATATATACATGGTACATTGCTTTTTTTCTTGTATTGTATTTATTTTCACAAAATAGAATTTTAGAAAGTTGAGGAAATAGATTGTAATGGGTAAAGAGTTTGCTTTCACTAGTGTCTAGCAGGGTGGATTTTACGAGTCTCTTTGGTGCTTGCACTGCGGAAGTCAATGTTGTATCATGGCAGCACAACTCCTACCATCACCTCCAACGTTTTTACGAGAGCTAGGGTCTCCAAGCCTTGGAGGATTGGAGGGATGTTTTTGATACATATTTGGGGACCATTGGAGGGGATGTCTGTGTCACTTTCTTAAAGTATAGTCTAGGTGTGGAGGGGAGACAAGTACTGTAAGAAATTAAGCTGGAAACTGATGGAATTAAGTATTTAATCATAGAATTGCAGCATAGCAACAGGATACAACTGCCCAGCAAACTGGCACAGTGCAACTGACCTGAGAGCTTAGCAGCCACATAAGATTCTCTGTGGAACTAGAATGTGCATTGTAAGATGCAGCAAACTTAAAGGGAAAGGAGAATAAAGTGAACAGTAAAATGCAATTGTAATATACCTCCTCTTTTTAATAAAAAGAAAACAGAGTGCATAATTAGGTGACATAATCAGAAAATCTCTTGGGAGGACCCCTTGAACGGATAGACTTCTTGACCCTAGAAGCAACCCCAGCTTTGGAGACAAGGTGTACCTCGGGTGTAGTATTATTTTAAATGGAAGGACATTTGGCAAAACGTTTGATGTTCCACAACTTACCATCTTGAGTGATAACACTGTTATCAAAAACGTTAACAATTTTCATTGGTTTGCCAAACTTATCAGAACATTTAGTGATAAAACCTGGTCTTCTGATTGTGACCCAATCACCAACCTCAAAACTGGGCGTTTTGACATTCCATTTGTTATCATACCATTTTTGAGCTTTTGCCTGTTTAATTTCCACCCTTTGAGCCACATCTCTTACCAACTCCTTTGAAAACGATTTGTTCATGCATTTATCCTTGAACCACCAAGGACAAATTTTGGACGCAGGATCACGCCCTTGGAGAAGGCGAAAAGGACTGACTTCTGTCTCAGAATGTGGTGTGATACGATATAGCCAAAATTTCTCTCTTAACAAATTTCTCCAATTACTTCCATTCTTGACAATATCAGACACAAACCCCTTCAAAACCCTGTTAAAACGTTCAACCAAACCATTTTCATGGGGTTCATAAACAGAAACAGTACGGTGTTTAATATTTTGACATTTTAAAACCTCTTCCATTTCCGATGATGTAAATTGTACTCCATTCTCAGTAAGAAGTTGCGAAGGACACCCTTCTCTTGAGAATACTTCTTTGAAAAATTCTATAACCATGTTGGTTGAGGCATTAGAAACAAATTTAACCTCTGGCCACTTTGAGTGATAATCAACCAAAACAAAAGCATAGAGAGAATCATTGGGAAGACACATAAAAGATCCAGAAATGTCAAATGCCTCTTTTATCCATGGTTGTGTGGGCCAATCTGAATTCTTCAAAGGGGGAACATTGAGTTTCAACATCTTCTCACTGCCCATGCAAACCTCACATTTTCTCATCTTGCGATCAACAATCCAGCCACCAAAAATAATTCCTGACCAAGCGTTTCATGGCAGACATGCCAGGGTGAGATTTATGTGCTAAATCCAAAATGACTTTTTGTATGCCAAAAGGTGAAACACATTTTCCACTTTTAAAATTCAAATCCCCTTCTAACTCTAATTCATCAGAAACATTAAACATGGGCATAAACTCTTCTGCCAAATTTCTTCTATCAGGCCAACCCTCTAAAATGTACTTCTTTATGGCCTGCCAAAAAAGATCTTGTTCTTCCGAAACGTTCCAAGAATCCTCAGAGATATCTTCAAATGAACCCAACAACACATCTTGTAAGCAGGTAACAATGTCTGAATCATCAGACTTATCATTACTGGTGATCTGACAAGGAAGTCGAGACATGAAATCGGCGATAACATTTTTCTTACCTGGAACAAACTCAGGTCTGAAACAGTACTACTGCAATCTAGAAGTCAGTCTAGCAATGCGAGCCGTTGAGTTCCACCCACCACCTGGAGAAAGAATGTTCACTAACGGTTTGTGGTCCGTTCTCAAAATTAACTTACTACCACAAATGTAGTTTCTGAAATGTTCAATTGCCCATACACAGACTAACAGCTCTTTTTCGATTACAGCGTATCTTCGTTTCATTGAGGGTGCGAGAAGCAAAACACACATTCCACTCCTCTTTCCCACACCTTTGTGACAAACCTCCTCCAATGCCATACAAACTGGCATCCACCGTAATGACACACTCCTTGTTCATACAAAAGGGCTTAAGTGTGGGGGCTTGAAGAATGTCAGATTTGCTGCTATCTGTTGCTCTTGTTTCCATCCAAAACTGGTGTTGTGTATAAGAAGTTTCCTAAGAGGCTCCATTTTAGATGCAAAGTTGTTCACAAACTTGCTGTAATACTCACACATACCTGCATAAGAAAGCAAATATTCTTTGTTGGTGGGAGCAGGATTGTGAGAAGTTGGCCTGATATATAGTGCTCACTATTCTAGTGGTCACTTTGTATCATACCAAACAACCCTTATTGATGATTGGTTGTAAGTCAACCTTTCAGACCAGCTATCCTAGTAGCGTGGACACGAGCAGTCTTCAGGCTAAACTCTAGAGGGCGTGTTAAGCCAGCTGTTTTACCATCACATATACCCCTTGAACACCAAGTGAAAGGACACCACACAAGTTGTTACAAAAAATATAGGATATTTATTAATAACAGTTCTACCCTGAACTCTTTATGAGTCAGGGAGCTAAGCACAATACACAACTCTTAAGAAAATACTTTAAGTTGCACAATTTACACAAATGCCCGAGGGGCACGAAAAACCATATACTACAAAAGTGGAATGCGAAATACTAGCAGGTAAGTAACAAGATCCAGAGGCTTCAGGATCGCTAGAACTACACTACTGAACCTTAAGATTACGAGCCGGAGGCCTAGGGAGATCGGGTGCAGAGTGTGCACTCTCACGCGGGATGCGGGACAAAGTCTATGGATGCTAGATTTCGTAAAGTTAGTGTTATCGGACGAATCCGACCAGTTAGGCTGAAAACGAAAAAGGATCTGGACACTTAGATAGTGAACCTACGTGGGAGCACCGAAATGCTCGAGTTACCTAGCCCAAGGGCTCTCTGAGGGTTCAATGACTCCCAATTCCAACATCTTTTGTACTTCAGTTTTTATGCAGTCCCTGACGTGGTCAGGTTGCCTGTAGATTTTACTCTTTATAGGCAGACTGTCTCCAGTGTCCACCTCATGTGTGCACCAGTTTGTCTGACTGGGGGTCAGAGAAAATATTTGTCTGAAGAATTGAAGGACTTGCCTACAATCCTGTTGCTGATGCTCATAGAGGCTGTCAGAAAAGACTACACCATCTACTGACCCATCATCAGGGTTCTGAGTGAGCAGGTCTGGGAGAGGGTCACTCTCTTCCTCCTGTCCCTCATCTGTGGCCATGAGCAAGCCCATGTCCTCCCTGTCAACAAATGCTTTGAGCCTATTCACATGAAGTACTCTGTGAGGGCTCCTGGGAGTTCCCATGTCAACCAAGTAGGTGACTTCTCCCTTTTGTTCAATGATGATGTGGGGTCCAGACCATTTGTCTTGGAGAGCTGCTGGGGCCACTGGCTCCAACACCCACACCTTCTGTCCTGCATGGTATACAGTAAGGACAGCCTTTTGGTCATGCCAAGCTTTTTGAAGTTCCTGGCTGGCCTCAAGGTTTTTAGATGCCTTCTCCATGTACTCTGCCATCCTGGAGCGGAGACCAAGTACATAGTCCACTATGTCAAGTTTAGGCTTTTTGAGAGGTAACTCCCATCCTTCCTTCACCAGGTATAGGGGTCCTCTTACAGGATGTCCAAACAAAAGCTCAAAAGGGCTGTAACCAACCCCCTTCTGTGGGACCTCTCTGTAAGCAAACAGAAGGCAGGGTAAAAGGATGTCCCATCTTCGCCTAAGCTTTTCTGGTAACCCATTTATCATCCCTTTGAGGGTCTTGTTGAATCTCTCAACAAGCCCATTGCATTGTGGGTGATAGGGTGTGGTGAATTTGTAATTGACACCACATTCCTTCCACATAGCAGTCAAGTATCCTGACATAAAGTTTGCACCTCTGTCAGAGATCACCTCCTTAGGAAACCCCACTCTGGAGAAACCTCCAACCAGGGCCCTTGCCACAACAGGAGCTGTAGTGGTTCTAAGGGGAATAGCTTCTGGATACCTGGTGGCATGATCCACTACCACCAGTATAAACCTGTGCCCAGATGCTGTTGGGGGGTCCATTGGTCCAACAATGTCAATCCCCACTCTTTCAAAGGGAACCCCCACCACAGGTAGTGGTATAAGGGGGGCCTTTGTTGTGCCACCTGATTTGCCACTGGCTTGGCAGGTGACACATGAACGACAAAAGTTCTTAGTGTCCTCAGACATATGGGGCTAGTGAAAGTGTGGGGCAAGCCTGTCCCAAGTCTTATTCTGGCCTAAGTGACCTGCAAGGGGAATTTCATGGGCCAAGGTGAGAAGGAAGCCTCTCAGAGTCAAGAGGATGGCCAGCCTCCTGGTAGCACCAGGCTTGGGGTCTCTTGCCTCAGAGTAAAGGAGTCCATCGTCCCAGTACACTTTATGAGCACCTGTGGCATTCCCTGCAGCCTCAGCAGCAGCCTGCTGTCTGAGGGGTTCAAGAGAGGAACAGTCTAACTGTGCCTGCCTCAAGTCTGCCCTGGAAGGGCCCCCTGTCCCAAGAAACTCAACCTGTTCAGGTTCAAGCTCTTCTAGGACAGTTCCTTCTGGGGTCTTGGGGTCAGTCTCCTGAGAGAGCTGGTCCTGTTCCTGAGGCAGGGGGGAAGGGTCAACCTTACCCCTACTGCTCTTTCTCTTGGTTAGTGTGTGGTCCATTGTTCCAGGATCCAGCACTAGTTCAGCTGGGCATTTCTTGGCCTGTGACCTAGTCACAGCAAGGACATGTGCTGACAAACCTAACATTTCCACATGAGTCCTATACTCCACATCTGACCATAAGGAGGATTCCAAATCATTGCCCAAAAGACAGTCCACAGGGAGGTCTGAACTAACAACAACCCTTTTGAGGCCATTTACCCCTCCCCAGGAGAAGTTAACAAGTGCCATACTATGGGAGGTAGTGGCATTGCTAGCATTGGTCACCAGGTAGTCTGCTCCCAGTATTACCTGGTCAGGGTCCACAAAGTTAGGTGTCACCATGGTGACACTGGCACAAGTGTCCCTGTAGGCCTGAGCCATTTTTCCATTAATCAAAGGCGTCTGCCTGTACTTGCCCAGAGTACTGGGACTTATTGTAGGGGTCATATCCATGTCCCCAGTACAAACAAGAACAGCCTGAGTAGGTGTTCTGACTAAGTCAGAGCCCGCCTCAGTTCCCAGGGTTAACCCCACTATAGCCTTGGGAGTATTACTACCACTACTAACTGTACTAGGGGGTGCAGGTGCCTTAGGGGCAGTAGTGGTAGGAGTTGGGCCTTTCTTGGTGCACTCACTAAACCAGTGAGTATTACTTTTGCAGTACTGGCACCATGGTTTCTTCTAACCATTCTTCTTCTTTTGGGAATTCTGGGAATTCTGGGTCCCACCCTCTTTAGATTGTTGGGGCCCTGTTGAAGACTTCTGGTCATTTTACTTATTCTCATTACCCTTGGGATCTGCTTTCTTCTGGCCACCACCCTGGTTCTGGTTCTGCTGCTTGACCCTTGTCCTGACCCATCTGTCTGCCTTCTTTCCCAATTCTTGGGGAGAGGTCAGATCTGAGTCAATAAGGTGCTGATGCAACAACTGATTCTGACAATTACTTAAGATTTGCTCTCTCATAATTAGATTATACAATCCTGTGTAATCAGTAACTTTACTTCCCAGTAACCAGCCTTCAAAAGCCTTAGTGGCACAATCTACAAAGTCAGCCCAATCTTGAGACTGTTTTCCCGGTGAGTGTTTATTCATGTGGGTATATACGAGATTTTTATAAACTCAACCATCACAGAATAGCACGTGTTCACCAGTATACTGGTAATATCCAAATCTCGTCCCCCTTTATAAAAAAAAATGTCCCGAATGGTGTTATTCTGCTCCGTCACCATTCCTTCCAGTTACCTTAACGGATGAGCTATCCACACCTAGCCCCAAATATAAATATAGGTATATTTTTAAATCCATTAGTTTCCTTCTTTTTCTTTTGTCATTTATGTATTTTAATTTTTGATGGTGTACTATCCACATTTTCCTTGTAGACGAGAACCAGAGTCTACACACTGACCGGCTCTTTTCGCCTCTATTTTGGTGTTTCTCAAATTGAAACACATCTCCTCTAAGTCATCCTTTCCAGGTAGGACAGTGATTACGTATTTCCATATATACGCGAACTATGGATTTTCACAGATGATGCTAGATTAAGGCCCTATACACCCAGGAATGCCCGATAAACTCGTAGCGTGACCATCACTGAATAATTTCTGACATGCACTAGACACTTTAAACTCCGCTGAGAACAACCGGCACCACTTACTCTGAGCATGTACAATTTAAAAATTATCCATTACCTTGTACCATTAGATCACCTATGAGTCACATGGGATATCGTCCTTCCTACTGGACACACTTTTCACTTCACTCACCTTTCCAACCGGCCAGTGTCCATATTTTCATTTAAACATATACTTTTTCGCTCATGATGTATTTCGTTTTCTGTCATTCACATATGTCACCAGATGAATGTTTTTTCTTTCCCAACACAAACACACCAAGTCACCCAATAGGCATGCTTCCTGTCACTCCGGTGTACACCACACATTCACCCGCTGTATTATTGGCAGAAACGGAATATGGTCTTATACAATTCTATTTGTACTTTTTGTTTAGCCCTGAAGATTCGCAGTTGTTCCATGCGATGAAACACGTGTTGGCTTATATTTTGGAACATTAAACAGAAAATGAACACCATGAGAACGGACTATAGATCTTCTTACAGCTTCCACTTGTGCTATTGATCACTGACTTTTGAATTTCTACTACTTGTTCAGATTGCTGACAAAGCCTTACCTGTGCATGTAACCACTTTATGTGTACCTTGATATAGCTACTTAATGTGTTTAGTGCAGGGGCACTGCAGTTTTTATTCGATACAGACTGGTCTCTGGTCTAATTGAGTGGTTGTGAGGTATTACCACTCGCCCCTTTGCCTACACTGTTTACCTTATTTACAAATATTACTCAGCGGTTACCCTGGTGTGCGCCGAATGACTCTGTAGCCTTAAAAGACCTCAACAGTTGTGTTTGTTAACCCCACTATAGCCTTGGGAGTATTACTACCACTACTAACTGTACTAGGGGGTGCAGGTGCCTTAGGGGCAGTAGTGGTAGGAGTTGGGCCTTTCTTGGTGCACTCACTAAACCAGTGAGTATTACTTTTGCAGTACTGGCACCATGGTTTCTTCTAACCATTCTTCTTTTGGGAATTCTGGGAATTCTGGGTCCCACCCTCTTTAGATTGTTGGGGCCCTGTTGAAGACTTCTGGTCATTTTACTTATTCTCATTACCCTTGGGATCTGCTTTCTTCTGGCCACCACCCTGGTTCTGGTTCTGCTGCTTGACCCTTGTCCTGACCCATCTGTCTGCCTTCTTTCCCAATTCTTGGGGAGAGGTCAGATCTGAGTCAATAAGGTGCTGATGCAACAACTGATTCTGACAATTACTTAAGATTTGCTCTCTCATAATTAGATTATACAATCCTGTGTAATCAGTAACTTTACTTCCCAGTAACCAGCCTTCAAAAGCCTTAGTGGCACAATCTACAAAGTCAGCCCAATCTTGAGACTGAATTTTCTGGGTGTCTCTGAACAGCAACCTGTACTGTTCAGTGGTTAAGCCAACCCCATCAATCAGTGTATTCTTCAAGACTTGGTAATTGTTAGCATCCTCAGCTCTAGTAGTGAGGAGCTTATCTCTACCTTTGCCTTCAAAGGAGAGCCACAAAATAGCTGCCCACTGACTCTGGGGGATGCACTGGACAGTGCAGGCCCTCTCCAAAGCAGTCATCCACTTGTGGATGGTATCCCCTTGTTTAAAGGGGGGCACTATTTTACTCAGGTGTCTAGTGTCAAAACTCCTGTCTTTATCCTTAGGGATATTGCTGCCACCAGTGGGGACTACCCCACTCAACTGTTGCTCTCTAGCAAAGGCAAGCTTCTCTTTGGCGAGGGCAAGTTCTTCCCTCTGAATTCTCAGATTAGCCTGCTTCATCCTTGCTTCATGTTCTCTTCTCTGGGGGGAAGTCAGTCTCCTCTGGGGAGAGATCATTCTCCTCTGAGCAGAGGCATGAGAGTGCACAGAGATGTTGGAGTCCCTAGAATGAGATCTATCTCTTCTAACTCCAATGTTAGGCCTGCTTAGGGTCAGTACTGGGGGTCCCCCAGATCCTTCCCTATGTAGGTCTAAGTTGGCCCTAGTAAGCCTGACTAGCTCAGGACCATTGTCTGCCTCATCCCCAGAGATTTCCCCTTCCTCCACCTCCTCTTCTACTTCCTCAGTTTTAGAGAGGTCTGGATCACCAAGGGTACCTTCTAAGGGGGGCATGCTCCCATCTGTCTGAGAAGCTTTCCTAGCATCAAAAGTCTCTAAGAGACCTAACAGAAAAGGAGTGGTAGGGTTAGAACCCTGTTTTAGTTTCCTGGAGGTACACAATTGTCTCATCTCCTGGAAGCTAAGGCCTGCATATCTGGAAGTGACCTGTGGAGGGTCAACAGCCACAAGGGGAGTCTCTGAAGACTCTCCATGGGTAGACATGCTTCTAGTGTGGTGTAAGTGATGCACCTACCTACACTATGGGTTTACATACTGATCCATTGCTAAGAGTTGTAGTCAAGGTGTGCTAAGCCTTGTTACACTACAACAGCTGGTTCAGTAGAACTCAGAGTATTCTAAGTTAAGTTATATGTACCTGGGTACTTATGTGATCTTTCAATTGATATTCTTAGGATACGTGCGAGGTAAAACAACAGCAAGCTCAAATCCCAACCGCTACACACCAATGTGAGAAGTTGGCCTGATATATAGTGCTCACTATTCTAGTGGTCACTTTGTATCATACCAAACAACGCTTATTGATGGTTGGTTGTAAGTCAACCTTTCAGACCAGCTATCCTAGTAGCGTGGACACGAGCAGTCTTCAGGCTAAACTCTAGAGGGCGTGTTAAGCCAGCTGTTTTACCATCACATATACCCCTTGAACACCAAGTGAAAGGATACCACACAAGTTGTTATAAAAATATAGGATATTTATTAATAACAGTTCTACCCTGAACTCTTTATGAGTCAGGGAGCTAAGCACAATACAAAACTCTTAAGAAAATACTTTAAGTTGCACAATTTACACAAATGCCCAAGGGGCACGAAAAACCATATACTACAAAAGTGGAATGCGAAATACTAGCAGGTAAGTAACAAGATCCAGAGGCTTCAGGATCGCTAGAACTACACTACTGAACCTTAAGATTACGAGCCGGAGGCCTAGGGAGATCGGGTGCAGAGTGTGCACTCTCACGCGGGATGCGGGACAAAGTCTATGGATGCTAGATTTCGTAAAGTTAGTGTTATCGGACGAATCCGACCAGTTAGGCTGAAAACGAAAAAGGATCTGGACACTTAGATAGTGAACCTACGTGGGAGCACCGAAATGCTCGAGTTACCTAGCCCAGGGGCTGCGGCTGCATAGGGTTCAAAAGACGTCGGGAATCCTCGTTACAGTCTATGGAGCCTGAAAGAAGAAGTTTCTGGCAGGCGACCAGTGATGAAGTTCGATGGGATCCAAGCCTGGATCGGAGTTGAAGATGACCTGAAAGCAGAGGGGACTCAGTTCTTAATCACTAGCCAGTGATCAGATGGGCACCAGGATGGCACCGGATGAGGGCACCTCGACCAGGTGAGTGGGCAACGCTTGGCTCTGCAGTCTCTCGGACCAGGAGGCGTTGTCGGCGACCAGGATGGAGGGGCGAGCTGTCCCACGAGGGTGCCTGCTGTCGGCGCTGCTGAAACCAGGATTGGAGCAACAAGCCTTGGCAAAGGCAAGCCCACGCGGTGGACTTAAGATGGGGTCTGGAGTGGACCAGGAGGGTCTAGGGTGCTCCTCTGTTGGAGGGGAGCAAGGGCCACTCTGGAGCAACCAGACCAGCTGTGAAATCATCGTGGTACGTCGTCAAGAGGGTCACTAGCCAACGGGCAAGTGACCGGACAACGTGGCAAGCAGCAAGGAAGCAGAAGGGCCCCACGCAGATCTCGTGGATGCTGGGAGGCCGGACTTCGGTGCTGGAGCTGCTTAGGGTTAGGGCTTCTCAAACCCCAGTGCACTTACTCGAGGGTCTCTCGGGGGTCGTGCTGGAGAAGCGTCGTGCAGGTCTTGAAGATGGCCCGTCCCACGGGTCTCGCGCACCCACGAATCTCAGCTGTGCTGGATGATGTAGGTAGAGGTCAGAGATGGAGGGGAAACCGGGTCTCGTCGAGCTGGACAGTCTTGTTCCAGAGGATGGACTTCAGCAAACCGCAAGAGCTTCGATGGTGCCTGCTGGTGCAGGGTGGCTACTCCTTAGCCACAAGGGAGAGTCTTCAGAAGAGTCAAGAGTTCCTTTCGTGGAAAGTAGTTTCAAGATTCAAGATTATCTAATTTGGGAAGGGGGCCTGCTCCTATCTTTATACTAAGAAAAGGGGCTGGCACGCGACGAAGTCCTGCCCTATGGGTGGGACTAGGAGGGGGGTGGTTACACCCCTCTCCTTTGTCCGGTCTCTCCCCAGCTCAGGGGCTGGTGTGCCCCAGGAACTGGTTTGAGCCGGCCTATGCACAGTGAGCACCGGGGTGCCACTTGCAGTCACCTTCCTTTCAGCCCTGCCTACCTGGAATACACAAAATCCTGTCTGGGATGGTGCTGGCACCGCCCCTGACAGGAAACCCTTTGTCCATGCCTCCGTTGCTGGAAGGACTCCCAGCAGCAGGAGGGCAGACTTGTGTCTCGGTGGCAGCATCCATTTTGTGGAGCTGAGGCTATGTCTGACTTTAACCGGGGTTCACAGTTACATACATGTCGTGCCCCTCTAGAAGGGTGGAATGCTAACCCCGTCGCCAGAATTGGCAAGGGGTTAGTATTCCAATTCGTTTGACACCTTACTCGACATGTTTTGATAAAGCTATACCAAAGTTAGCATTTAACCGCGAGGATTATAATGCACGTAAGAGTATATGGTATAGCGTTATCATGGAACAGCTATTTGGACTTGGTTCCGCAAGCTGCAAATGGGCTCAGCTCATGCCAGAGCACCATCTCACATAATTCCAAGCACACTGCCTTCAGGATTGATAAGGCCTGCCATAGGAGTGACTGATAGGAATATATGTGTCCATTTTAGGGTTAGATATAGGAATACTATATCTAAAGCAAAGGGTGTTTACACCAACTTGCCCCAGCTGTCGTGCAGCCAGTTGTGTCTGGTTGGGTGGCCAGCCAGGGGTGGCATAATACATGCTTCAGCCCCTGGCAGGCCCTGGGTACACCTATGCCCTGGATACCTAAGGTATGCTGTACAAGGACTGATAAGGTGGCCCAGTACCAATTGGTAAAATGCACCTAAGGTACATGGTTGTAATTTAGAGAGAGAACAGCTAGGCTGTGGGTCTGATTAGCAGGCCCACAGCCAAGGAAAGTCGTAAATCAGTGAAGCAAAAAGCAAAAATCTGGGGTGGCCATGGGATTGCAGTCCCCACTCTCCTACAAGGATCATTAGTAATACCTAGAACGTTCGATTTTTTGGGAACCACTCCATCACCAGACAGAGTGTGACCCAAATATTCCCCATTGTTTTTGAAAAATTTACATTTGCTTGATTTTAAGGTCCAACCACTTTTCCTCAACTTCTCACAGACATCTCTTAAATGTTGTACATGTTCCTCTACAGTACTTGAAAAATCTAAATGTCATCCTGAAAACATTTGACAAATTTTTCAACATCTCTGAATATATTGAACATAATTCTTTGAAATACTGATGCCGCAGAGCCTAAGCCAAACGGCATTCTGGTGTATTGGTACAATCCCTGCGGAGTGATAAAGGTTGTGAGACTCTTTGATTCCTCTGTGAGGGGAATTTGATGGTACGCTGATCTAAGGTCCAGCGTGTAAAAAACGTTTGCACCCTCGAACATGGAAACCACCTCATTAATGTTGGGAAGGGGATGACAGTCTACAATGATGCTGGAATTGAGTGCCCTGATGTCAACACACACTCTTACATTTTTATCAGATTTCCTCTCCAAAACAATGGGAGAAACCCCTTCAGCTGAGTCTATGGGCTCAATAATTCCTTCAGATACCAAATCTTCCAACATTTTTTTAAGTTCCTCTCTAACATTAATGGGAACACCCCTCAATTTTTGTTTGACTGGAATGACCCCACATTTAAGATTTATTTTGTGAGAATAATCTTTAATCTTACCTAGAACATCTGAAAAAACATCTTTGAATTCATTTTTTATCAAATTTTCTTTTTCCTCAGAGCTGACTACAGCAATGCCATATAAACATACACTTTCATCCTAACATCACAGATTCTGCAGAACGGGGGATTAAGAATAGTCCGAAACCTCCACTGATCTCTACACCCTAACACATTTACACCCTTGACTGCAATATACAACTTGACCATCATACACCTGGTTTTAAAACTAAGATCTACCTCCAGATAGCCCAGGATATCGATTCTGGACTCATCAAACCTTTCCGCAATGATGTCAGATGGTAACATTTTTGTGACATCCAAAACAGAGCTTAAACAAATATCGAAAGAATCCTTCGAAATAATCGTCCAGGGTGATCCTGAATCAGCCATTAGCTCAAGCTTAACACCAGCCACTACCACTTCACACATGGGGCGCTTTTTGTATTGACAAGATGTAGAGTCATTAACATTAGAAATACCTTCAGTAAGATAAACTACGAATCCATTTTTGTTTTCATTGCATCCACTACCACATTCACACTTACAAACCGTAGAATTTTCTTCTGAAATACAAGACACTTTACCACGAGTGGTGGGAGTAAATTTCCTAACATCTCTACTTACTGTAGAAAAATGTCCTAATCTGCCACACTTCCTGCATTCGTTGTTAATAGCAGAACATCTTATACGAGGCTATTTTTCATATCTGTCAAATTTCCTAAAATTACCATAATTGCTGGGCCGAGTGGAACTCGAACCAGCATGCGCGTTGTCATTTCTCTGCGTTTCTATGCCTTTGACAGCGCAAACTTCATCACCAGACTCTGTTTTAGTGCCATTGTGGGTCTTAACAGTAAGCATTCATTTCTCAGATTGCTCTAAGGCTTTAGCAATGGAGATTGCTTCAGATAACTTAGGATCTCCTAATTCCGAAAGACGTTCCTGAGCCTTCTTATTCTTAACATGCACAATGATTTGATCTCTCAACATTTCATCATACATATTACCAACATTACAATGTAATGATAAAGATCTTAAAGCAGTGAGGAAATCGTCAAAAGATTCTGAATCAATCTGTGACCTCGTATAACATTTATATCTGTTAAGGGCTATATTTGTAACTGGTTTAAACCTTTTCTCCAATCTAAGTAAAGCCTCTTTATATACATTTGCACCCTCACCTTCAGAGGGTGGAACTTGTGGTAAATCTCTAAACATAACTTGCCCCTCTGACCCCAGACAATGTAAAAGAGTACTTTTTTTCCTTTTCGGCTCCCATGCGCTCCCCGTCAATAGCCTTCATGTAATTTATAAACTCTTCCTTCCATCGTGTCCATGGAATGGCGGGGTCTCCTTTGTGTTGTAAAAATTTGTCTGGAGGATCGAACTGCATGGTTCTAATATGATGTATGAATTCACACAGGAATGTTCCACAAAAAACAATGCAAAGATGAAAGTACTATAAAGTGACAGTTCTACCTTTAAAAAAAAAAGAAAAATGAAATAAAGTAAATAAAGTATTAAAGAAAAATACCATAGAAATTTGAATGTAACAGTTCAACTAGTGGTTCAAAATGTCTCGATTTTGAGATATTCCCACCTGTTCCTTGTATTTTCCAACTTCCCAAATGAAAATAAAATAGCTGGTCTTTTGACAGGGATAGTCTTTTAAAACATGTGGCTTACTTCTTAAAACTGCTTAAAATATTTTATGGATTGAACACACTTCCAAACGCAGCCTTCGTTAATCAAGACAGCCTTCCTTTGCTTCGTGAAAGCGTTGCCATGGCAATGTACACAATAGGAAAAAAAAAAATTCCCGTCACGTTGCTCTTCATCGCATGTTTCGTGTGCACGCATTCGGTGACGTATATCACCTCAACATAGGCTCTGAGCGATGCAGTCTGAATCTGGAATCCTGCTTCAGATTGCTCGCATCTCACTAGGCTCGCTCCTCCAAGAAGACATCTTGTGTACCTTCAAAAGTTGAGCACGCGCGCGTTGTCCACTATCTTTTGCGATGTGAACTGCCTCCGATCCTCTAACAAAGCCGATTTTTTTTACCAAAAACAGCTTTTCTGACCCAGAGCAGCTCCTTTCTTCCAGATTTTCAGCAACTTAAAAGTTACAGCTTGCGTCTTTGATACCAAGTTTCCCTTTATATAAACCACAATTAAACGTGGTGACACACAGTACATCCAGGTCCACGATCACTCCACGTCTGTGCTGCATAAAAAGTTGGTAGAGGTGTCATTTCCTTCTCCTCGTCGCCAATTTGTAAGAAATTAAGCTGGAAACTGATGGAATTAAGTATTTAATCATTGAATTGCAGCACAGCAACAGGATACAACTGCCCAGCAAACAGGAACAGTGCAACTGACCTGAGAGCTTAGCAGCCACCTATGATTCTCTGTGGAACTAGGATGTACATTGTAAGATGCAGCAAACTTAAAGGGAAAGGAGAATAAAGTGAGCAGTAAAATGCAACTGTAACAAGTACTTAAAACATTACTTATACCTGTACTAGTGAGTGAGAATAACAATGTGGATGTAGGTTCAGGTGTGGATGAGGAAGATGGGATGACCATGCAAGTGTGTTGAAAGCATTAGAAGAGAATTATGGAAACAACCAGTTTCATGGTGGAACAACACAAGTTCTTATCACGAGTTCAAGTGCAGGGTGAAACTGTTGAACAGTATGTGGTGTTGTTAAGAAGGTTGGCCATATCATGTAAGTTTCGAGATTAGTGTGAAGAGATTATAAGGGATCAATTAATGAATAGAAGAACAAATAATATAAAAATACATGAAAAGTTGTTAGACTTGAAAGATCCTTCTCTGTGGAAAACTATTGAGATCACCAGGTGTACAGAGAATGATTCACAATATGTTAAGTTATTGAATAGTAATGCGTCCTAGGTGAAGAGGGAAAAGTGAAAGCACGGATGTTAATGCTGTGCACAAACCTCCACCTAATACAGTGAATACTGTACCTGAGAAAAATGCTGTAAACTTACAGGAAAAAGATAAGAAATGGGTATGTTTTAGGTGCAGTACTGTGAGACGTACTTCAGAAGCAAGAAATGGTCCAGCTTCCAAAGTGAGGTGCTTCAAGTGCATGAAAATGGAGCACTTCTCAAGAGTTTGTAAGATGATGGGAAATTCCAATATCAGGCAGAGTGTTGATCTGGTGAATGAGATTCATGCTTCGCAGAATGAGCAGGACCATATCATGGATGAGGAAGATGATGTGGAGGTGATGGCAGTATGCAGCGTGCAACCTAAGGAGAGTAACATTGTGAGTGAAGCTTACCATCCTCCTAAGTGCACTCTGAGGGTGAACAGCAGCAATGTGCAGGCGTTGGCAGATTCTTGTTCACTATTTACTTTGGTTGATAAAAGTATCTGGGAGGAGGTAGACAAGTGTGTACTTTGTCTAATGGATGAGGAGCCAGAGGGTTACTTTGAAAACAAATTGCCTGTGAAGGGATATTTCATGGAAAGATCTGGAATATCAAGGAAGTAGGGCTACTGGCAAAGTTTATGTAGTAGAAAGATGGTAGAATTATGTTGGAATGACACAGTGAGCTTTGGGCATGGCTAAATCCCAACCATCCTGATCATATTTTGCTTACAGCACTAGGAAGTGTGAATGTGTGGAGGTCTTGGTTTCCAGCTTTATTTGCTGAGAAGCTTGGTTGCTTAAAAAGATTTGAGCATAAAATTGTGCTAAAACAAAATGCAGTGCCAAAGGTACACAAAGTGAAGAATGTTCTGTTTGTCTTACGTGAGTCAGTGAAAGACAAATTAAAGCAGTTGTTTGATAATAATGGGAGCCTTTGGGGGAGATTCTGCCTGGCATAGTCTGACTACGGGCCTGGCTGTCATACCAGCAGGACCCACCATGCCCACATTTCCAGCACTGGTCTTCCCTGCAGTGCAGGAGCCTTTGGGGGAGTTTTTGCCTGACTCAGTGTGACTACAGACCCAGCTGTCATTGTGACAGGAGCCGCCATGCCCACATTGTGTGTCTTTTGCTTTCTCGCCCTAAGTATGCTGGGAATGCACAAATGTGGGTCCTGGGCTCACTGGGTTCAAGCTATTATTGCTGATGAGGGGTGAACCCCCGAAACCCGTCCTAGGATGCTTGTTTCCAGTCCAGGGAGGACCTGGCTTGGCAGTTCTGAAGAAATATAAATCGATATTGTATAATGTTGGCCTAATGTATCCAATATATTAGCATACCGCCTTAAGAAACCCCCCCCTAATGAATATACTCGAACCATGCACATATTAAGAATCTGGCCTTTTCTGAAGAAACGCCATGTGGGTTTCATTTCCCTGTACCTCTTGCTCTTTCTAGGAAAACACGTGACCTGCTACTATGTAGAGAGTGAGCGTGAGAGGTCGTCCTGGGCTATGAACGGACCATTGATTCTAACTTAGGGAACTCAAGGTCTCATCTGCCTTTCTTGTGGGATGATCACATTCTTGCAGACGCCGTGCCTGTACTCCCACGCCCGAGAATGAAAGAGAGGCACCTTTACTGATCTACCCCCGAAATAGTTTGAGCTGAGTTTCGAATCAATCAATTGCGCCTTATATGGGTTTTCCTGTTGGCTTCATGAGAAGTGGTACTTTTCCATGTACAGGGTTTTCATGAGGTATGCTGAAAGTATATATGCTCTGCTTTGAATGTAATCCAGTAGTCTCCTCTGCGTACCTTTGAGGGTGAAGACGAGAGAAAGGCTACCCTATATAGGGCGCTTTGCAAAATAAACGATTGAACCTTCTCCATTGCCGACTGACTTATTCCTGGTAAATAAGGTATATGGGCTATTGGTAAGTATAGCTCTATGGTATATTTTTTCTAGTACTTCAGTTGGCGACTCCGCCGGGATTCCGCGATAGGGTTGTCCCCTCCTGTAAACAGGAGAAGAGGGATGGGGAAGGGTTCTGGTCGAGTGGGTGGATTGAAAAAGGATCCTAATTGAGAAACCAGTTTGTGGTAGAAAAGGAAATTCCACTCTCGAGCCCAGTGACTTTCCCAGCTGCTAAATAACCCTTCGCCGGAGTCCTTCGGGCTTAACCCGGAACAGCTGACCGTGTTGGTCTATAAAGGAGTCGGCAGTGGAGAACACGCAATCAGACCTGAGTGCACCAGGTGAGTAAATTGCATTGTTCGTCCTTTGATGACTTTGGAATAAGCACTTTGGAGAAGTGGCTTAAAGAAACAGTTATCTGTATATGGAATTTGGTGGTTAGTGAACCACAGGGAATCTGGGGGTCTGACAAGGCAGTGGAGTGACTGCACAGGCAGATGCCCCACAGACTTGTTCGGTGATTAGTTGGGACAACGTTGGACGCCTTAGTGTGGCACAAGGGGGTGCTCACTTGGCCGGATCCTCTTCGGAAAAGCCCTAGGAGCAACTGGGTAAGCTTGGGGTCTGGAGCTGCGCGCCCAGTTGTCCTTGCCCAACCAGCACAGGACTATGGGATGGTCTGTAAGAGTGTTCGTGGTTCGCCTGTCTGATGATCCCAGGGCAGTCTTTGGACTGTCTCTTTTGTGAATTCTTTTTGTGGTCTGGAATCCAGCGTGATCGATTCCCCGAACAGGAGTCGACGGGCTCTGTTCGATTTGGAAGACATGTTATTTTGTATTTTGAATTCATGACCGAATCGTTTCTATCGATCGAAATTTATGCACTTTAGGTATGGATAGCAATTGAGATTGTACGATTTAGGAGTGAAAGGGTATGTGATGAACGGACGCGTTCATGTGAGTAAGTCTGGTTGAAATTGTATGAGTTATTGAATTTATAAACATGTCGTGTTTTAGTAAATTTTGTTTTGGATGCTGCCGTCGTCGGAGTGGACGGCTGGAAGAAAGACAGCCTGCTCCTCCGGAAGGCAGTCCTAGTTTTGATATGTATGTGAAACATGGTATTTCTCCCATTTTGTTTAATACACTGTGGAACAAGTATACTAAAGATAATCTAGAACTACAATGGCCTTTAACGGGGTCTTTTGATGAAAAAATAATTAATTATTTGCAGAACAAATTCTTTATGAAGAGGAGCCGTCAAACTATGTTCGACTCCCTGAACCTGTGGTTAAAGGAGGCGAAACGACGGCGAATAAGAGAAGAAAAATTGGGAAAAATTAAAGCTGGACAGACTGTTACCCAAAACGCAGTGGCATATGAGAAAGAAAAGGTAGAGAAAAATATTGAACAAATGGATAGACAATTTCGATTACAGACAGATAAGAGTTATATGGCACGGACTGAGGCAGAAGATGAGATAGAGGAATTATTAGAAGCCCGTCCGCCACCTCCATATGCCCCTCAAGGTTTGTATCCTGCGGTCCCAGTAGCTAGGACAGGAGTGGCTGGAGCTCCATCTCCCGAAGCGGTGCCCTCAGTTGCTACCGTACCAGTATCCGTGCCCCCTCTGGCTTCATTGTTTTCTCCTCCTACCCTTCGTCCAACTACCTCAGATTTGATTACTTTGCTACCTGGGCCGGTTGCTGCTTCTCCCTTGCCCCAGGTATTTTTAACAACCCCAGCTGTAGGACCAGCGGTCTCCTCTAGGGGAATGACCACTGCCTCTTCAGATGTTACACCACGACGCCCCGTATGGGGTTTTAAAGGCTGACGAGTTTTTACTCGATCGTCCTTAGGATCTGAAGAAAGACTGGCCATTGTGATTCAGGCATCCCAGTGGATGCTAAATCCAATTTATACTTTAGAAGATATTTGGAGTACTATGAAAGATTTTGAAACAGTTACGCAACAATTGGCATTAGAACACATGGCAATCCGATTAATTTCCTTATCAGAACAATGTTTTGAGGAAGGGCTGGCTCCTCAGATATTTTGTGATATCAGGGATCGAGCTTTTAAGTTTGAATTACAAGTCGAAGAAGTATTCCAGAATGTTGAGACCCTGATACAATACCGAGAACTAATGCATAGGAAATGTCCAGACTGGGGGGCACAACATCCTATGAGAGAAGTGCATCCTCTTTTCCATCCGGAGATTCCCGAAGTAAGAGATGGAGGTGGAACAGTGACCAGAAATTGTGTAGAGGCACGTTTTCAAGAGCAGTGGGTTTATACCCCCTGGAAATGAAGTGAAGTTCTTACATTAAAAGCCCAACTTCCTGACCCCCATAAAAATCCTACAGCTTATTATAAAGAATTAACCGAAGCCGCAAATTTGGCCGTTATGACTTTAGCTGATATTGAGCTATTCTTCGGCCTTTTGATCCCAGTGGATATATGGAGACAGGTACATGACTCAGATCATGCTACAGAACTTGGAGGGACCTGGGATCCGATTAAAGTATGGGACAAAGATCGGAAGCCGGGTCATAAACCTAAAGATGAGATTTTAGCTATACCTGCTCGTATCATAACATACATGCAAACTCTCATTCCCCCATGGAAGGTGGATTGGGATAAATTAACGGCCTGTAAACAGAAAAAGGATGAGAGTGTGTCTGATTTTTTCACCCGGTTTGAGAAAGTATTTATTGACTTTAGTGGACAAGACTTGTCCATTGAAGGTGGCATACGACTATTCGTGAATAGATTTGTCACTAATTTGTTGCCTGAAATAATGGCACGATTACAGGCTGCCGAAAGTACATGGACTACTTCGACCCCTTCAGTTATTCTTAGCATGGCTCAGTATTATGAACATCGGGAAAACGAGAGCAAGGACAAGTCAGATAAAAAAAGTTTAAGAGTTGAAAACTCGAGTGCTGTTGCAACAGGTTAGTAGAGGACAAAGTGCTAGGAGAGGAGGAAGAGGTTCCTTTCCAAGAGGAGCAATGATGAGAAGAAGGGGAGGAGGGGGTCCGGTTCCTGATATAGGAATAAATCAGTGTTCCAATTGTAGACAAGAGGGACACTGGCAAGCTCAGTGTCCATTATTATATGGACGGGGTGGCTTCAACAGGGGAAGAGGACGAGGAGGTAATGATCGGAATAGTATGAGACGTGGGGACATGTCCTGTGGTGAGGCAGAAAGGAATTATTTCGATGATCCTCAAGGGAGACAATACTACAATGAGGATTATCGGGAGGACGGATATGAGGGAAATGGTTACGCATGAGACAGCCACGGACAGAGCAGGGGCCACATATCAGTACCAGTTGACCAACAGGGGCCTTATGTAAAAGGGCAATTGTTGGGGACATCTGAGAAGTTTTTGGTGGATACAGGAGCAATGAATAGTTCGGTTGCTCATTCACTGGTCCCAGGGGCTGCTCTGTCTGGGCAAAATAACGTATCAGTGGGTTTCTCAGGAATCCCAGTAGTAAGCCCCATTTCTAAGCCACTGCCATTTACGATCGGCCCAATTACTGTGGACTCCCCATTTTTGCTTACTTCTAGTTGTGGCGAGAATCTGTTAGGATTGGATATATTAAAGAAATTGCATGCTCGTATTTACTGTTCTCCTGATGGTGTTTATTTAACCATGCAGCCTCCTTCTAAATGCACGTCTCAATGTTTTGCCAGAAATGGACACCTTCCACCTGAATTTTCCAAGATTCCCCAGACCCTTTGGGCAAAGGGGACACAGATGTGGGATTGTTAAAAATACCCCCTGTATCTATTACCTTAAAATGGGAAACATCCTTTACAACGCAACTTTTACCACGCAGTGCCTTTACAACGCAACTTTTACAACGCAAACCATTACAACGCATTGCGCTGGGGGGCGCTCTAGGATAGGGAATACGTTTAATTTACTATCCAACACCTTCCCTAGTGTCCACGGGGACTGGAGTTGGAATAGTAAATTAAACTAGTCACTATCCAGCACCCAAAAGCGCTATGCGTTGTAAAGGTTTGCGTTGTAAAAACCGCATTGTAAAGGCATGCGATGTAAAAGCATGCGTTGTAATGTCATACATCCCCTTAAAACCGAATGCACATTTGCCACGTATCCCACAATATCGAATTTCGCCAGAAGGCGAACGGGCTTTATTACAGATTATTCGTGACTTGATTAGGAAAGGAGAGGTAGAGGAAACAGCTGCTAATGTTTGTAATAGCCCCCTTTTACCGATTTAAAAAAAGGCCCCACTGGACGGTGACCCCGACTATAGAGATACATATCGTTTTGTGATTGACCTCAGAGAGGTTAATAAAATAGTGATTTCCCAATGTCCTGTGGTTCCGGATATCACCGCAATTCTTACTATGATTCCCCCTACCGCCCAGTATTTCTCAGTGATAGATTTGAAGAATGCTTTCTTTAGCATTCCAATCCACCCTGACAGCCGTCATATTTTTGGATTCTCATTATCTGGCCGCAGTTTTAGATTTTGTCGCGCACCTCAAGGCTATACTGAGAGTCCTAGTATTTATAGCCAAGCACTAAAAGCAGTATTAGATGAATTAGTCCTACCTCCTGGTAATGTTCTCATCCAATATGTGGATGACATACTGGTAGCGTCAGACACAGCAGAAGGTTGCAAAGAGGCCACTGTTAAATTATTGACCCATTTAGCAGCTAACGGTAATAAAGTATTCTTATCCAAATTTCAATATTGTCGACAGGAAGTGACTTACCTTGGTAATTTACTGTCGAAAGCGGGGAGAAGACTAACTCCTGAACGAATAACTGTTATTATTAACATGTCTGTGACCCGTATTCAACGTGATGTTCGTGCTTTTCTTGGCAAAACCTCTTACTGTCGCCAATGGATTCCTAATTTTTCTCTTCTGGCTAAACCCTTGTTGCATTTGATTACCAAAGATGTGCATGAACCTTTGCCCTGGACGGATGACTGTCAGGATGCTTTTGACTCTTTGAAATCTGCTCTTTGCTCCGCACCTGTCTTAGGTACTCCAGACTACCGAAAACCTTTTGTGCTTTACGTACATGAGGTGGACGGTTGTTCACTTTCAGTGTTAACACAAGGTTTTGGCGGAAAGCAACGACCTTGTGCGTATTTTTCGGCAGTATTGGATAATGTTGCCAGAGCCCTTCCTAGCTGTTTAAGGGCTACTGCTGCTGTGGCGGTGGCCATTCGACAGTCGGAGGGGATTGTTTTGAATACTGACCTCACAGTGATGGTACCGCATGCTGTGGATGTACTATTGAATGGAACAAAAACCCAGCACCTTACGAGTGCACGATTGACTGGTTACGAATTAACTCTATTTGCACCCCACATTATTATTAAACGATGTGCCACTCTGAATCTAGCCACGTTACTACCCCTCCCTTCGAGTGATCAAAAGGATGATGTCCATGATTGTATATTTCGGACGGAAGAAGAAACGAAGGGAAGAGTAGACCTCACTGACACCCCTTTATCTGAACCTCAAGGGGAGTTGTATGTGGATGGCTCATGTTTTAAGTTACCAGATGGCACGACAACAGCTGCATATGCTATAACTACCCTCAGAACAGTAGAGGAGACCGCTCGGGTTTCCCATTCTCAGCGCAAGCAGCTGAACTAATACCATTATTAAGAGCGTGTGAACTGAGCGAAGGTTTAAAAGTAAATATTTTTACAGACAGCCAGTTCGTGTTTGGCGTGGCCCATAGTTTTGGGCGGCTGTGGAGGGAACGAGGATTTCTTACCTCCCATAGTCAGAGGATACAACATGGCCCTTTGATTGAAAGATTGTTGAATGCTTTAACCTTACCAGAGAAGGTGGCCATTATTAAGTGTAGCGCCCACAAGAAAATCATTGATACTATAGGGGAGGGAAATGCCTTTGCCGATCAGGTAGCAAAGGATACAGCGCAAACTAAAATGTCTGTCATGTTCCCCAGTGTATCAGCCAAATGGGTGGCGGAGACCACAGTGTTTGACAATACTATTGAAAGTGTTAAAGAACTACAGAAAGAAGCTACTCCTGATGAAATAATGAAATGGGAACAGGAAATAGGGAAGTTGGATAAAAACAATTGTTGAATTGATTTGACTGAAAAACAGTGATGGCTTTTGCCCAATGCACTGGTGTATGCAGTAGTTGTAATGGCTGATGGTCCCGCTCACATTGGTGCAAAAGGTATTTGTGCATTGTTAGACCCTGTGTGGAATAACCCGAATATTCCGAGAATTGATGCCCATGTGGTTAAATACTGCATGGTTTGCTTACAGCATAATCCTGGAGGCAGGGAGACAGTCCTTAGTGGGAATTTTGCGCCTCCTTCTTTACCGTTTGAAGTAATACAAATGGATTATATTCAACTCGAAAGGGTGAATAACCTCAAATATGTGCTTGTGGTGGTATGCGCTTTTAGTAAATGGGTTGAAGCATATCCTACTATGGGTAACACCACTATGGCCACTGCAAAAGCCCTAATCAAAGAGGGTCTGCCCTGATTCGGTTTGCCTCGAGTCATTTGGACAGACAACGGGGTACACTTTAATGCAGGCCTTGTCAAACATATTTGTAATGGTTTACAAATACAACAGAAATTTCATGCAGCACGACATCCGCAGTCTTGCAGGACTGTTGGAGAAATATAATGGTATACTGATATTAAAGATGGCAAAAATTCAAGAAAGCAAGGGCTTGAGCTGGCCTGATGCTTTACCCCTAGCGTTAATGTCATTAAGAGTAACCCCCCATTCAAGAGCCGGGCTGTCACCTTATAAGGTCGTTTTTGGTCGTCCAGCTAATGTGTGGGGTATCCCAAGACCTAGGTCCTTCCGAGATATTGATTACCCTATGATGACAGATTATCTGTACGCTTTAACTAAAGATTTGCGTTCCATTTATCAACAGGTATCAGCTGTATTGCAGCCGCTGCTGGAGGGTCCTGGACATCGTTTGGAGCCAGGACAGTGGGTCCTTGTCCGAAATTATCAGCGGAAATCGAGTTTGGAACCAAGGTGGAGCCGTCCCTACCAGATTCTCTTGGCAACACGGACAGCAGTCAAAGTGGATGCGAAGAAGCACTGGATTCATGTCTCCCACGTGAAGAAATTGCCCCTTCCGCTTCCTTTTGATCAGCAGAACGCAAGAGGGAGAGCGGAGGTTGAGTTTTGTGCCTTTCTCTGATGCCCTTGAAATCGGGCAAGAGGAAGGATTCTTGATACCACAAGGAGACGAATCGGCCCCAGTCCTTGAATCTTTTGATAAGGCTGATTCCTCAGAGGCTTCTGAAAACCTTGTTGCACCGAATGTCCCTGCTGCTGTGTTGTTTCATGACCAGGAACAACCTGGCCACCTTCGATACAATTTAAGGCCCCGAAAACAATGCGGTACCCCAGTTTTGTTTCGGATTTTAGGAGATAGGGAAAGACTTGAGCTATAGGGTTGGAGATAACTCTTCACTGGGGTACTGAGCAAGACACTGGACTGAACCTGTTGAGAGCTTGGAAGTGTTACATTGCTCTGTTCAGAAAGAAAGACTGTGTTACAATAGGAGCCTAAATTGCAATGGCAAAATTAAAGTGAAGTTGTTCCTTTTTGATGAACAATAGGAGCCTGCCTGTGAGGCTCTAGACAGACACAGGAAGAAGAAACCCTCTGGCAGTTGGCTTGCACCCTTTTCCGAGTTTAGTTTGGATTTTTAGTTAGGATGTACCCCTTTGCCCGATTTGCCCTTGAAGATGAGCGACCCCTTGCTCCTCGACCTTTCTCCGAAAATATTCCAATGTTTTCCGGTTGGGCTACCAGAGTGATGGTAGCCTTTGTAATAATTATTGCAGTAATCATGATAATATTAATGAGTGTGTTTGTATATTTAGAATTTCAATATCCTATGCACAAGGTATTAGGTACTACAACAGCTCCGCCTGAACATTTCTTTTATACTTTGCCTCCCCATAAGGAAAGACATCGAGAAACGTATGCTAAAAATGTGTTCATTGAAATGTTAGATGAAGCTCATAGCACCACAAATAAGACAAACTGTTGGGTATGTGGCCTTTTGCCATCTGTAATGCATCGTCATGATTTATTCATTTCTCTGCCATTATCACACCTAGCGAGCTGTGAGGCCTGGTTTCAGTTGCTATCTCTTATGTATCTACATTATGTAGCCGACCCCAAAAGATATACCGAAAAGGATTATGAAGCTGTTCTAAGGTATATAGAACAACGTAAGGGATTTGATGCATTGGGAAACCAAGGAGAGGGATCTTTAGATCCAGATGCCTGTATGAATTTGTATACCACTTATGAAAATGCTACCTGGTTGAAGGAAGAAATGTTAGATTTTGAACATTTTAACTCCACACAATATTTCCTGTATTTCCAAGACCGTAATGTTACTGATGACAAGGCAATGTCAGTCCCTATTTTAAATAGTACTGCTTCATTTTGTATTAGAGGAAAGGGTCATGAGAAGGTAGGAGATAGTAGATGTAACTACACCTACACTTTGCATACCAACAGTACCCCGCCCTTGATAACTCCGCCTAATGTGTATTTCGTATGCGGCGAAAACGCTTACACTTGGCTTCCCCGAGGATGGGCAGGGCAGTGTTACCTGTTTTTCCTTTATCCTCCAGTATATATAGCCCCTTCTAATTATCATAAGAATCACCAGCTGGCTAAGCGAAATTCAGATCTTTCCCGAGTCACTAGAAGTATCGATACTGATAGTACTGATCAGACTGACACCGCCTTACAGCAAATTGTGGACATAGCAAAGGGCCTCTTTCCAATATGGGGTCCTATTTTTACTAGCAGAGACGTTAGACGTCTCTCCAGAGTGGTGGAAAATGTAGTTCATACCCCTGCTGGAATTTTGACTAATTTGACGGTAGAGCTTCAGGCTACGAGACTCGCTTCGCTTCAAAATCGGATGGTGCTTGACGTCATCCTAGCTGATCGAGGAGGAGCATGCCACCTGATCGGCAGCTCCTGTTGTGTGTATATCCCTGATTCTGCTCCAACTATACACTTAGCCATTCAGAAATTACATCGCTTGGCCCCGGAAGTTCATGCTAACACTGGTACTTGGTCCTTAACAGTGTGGTTCTGGAACCTCTTGTCCACTTGGGGTTGGATGATCTTTATGATCCTGGCTGGAGTAATTGGGGTGGTATTTACTTGTTGCCTGTGCCTACATTGTGGGCCAGCATGTTGCTCTTACTGCGCTGCCAAGCTTACTTCCTCGTTGACTGTTTCGCGCCAGGCGAAAATAGAGAAACAGTTAGTGCAGAAGGAAGTTACAGATCTAACGCAAATAGATGAGGGTGTGTTTTTGGATTAAAACTTGTAATTTCTTTGTATGTATATTGGCTACATCACACTAAAAGGGTGGTCTGAAGAAATATAAATCGATATTGTATAGTGTTGGCCTAATGTATCCAATATATTAGCATACCGCCTAAAAGAAACCCCCCCCCCTAATGAATATACTCGAACCATGCACACATTAAGAATCAGGCCTTTTCTGAAGAAACGCCATGTTGGTTTTATTTCCCTGTACCTCTTGCTCTTGCTAGGAAAACACGTGACCTGCTACTGTGTAGAGAGCGAGCCTGAGAGGTCTTCCTGGGCTATGAACGGACCATTGATTCTAACTTAGGAAACTCAAGGTTGCATCTGCCTTTCTTGTGGGATGAGCACATTCTTGCAGACGCAGTGCCTGTACTCCCATGCCCGAGAATGAAAGCGAGGCACCTTTACTGACCTACCCCCGAAATATTTTGAGCTGAGTTTCGAATCAATCAATTGTGCCTTATATGGGTTTTCCTGTTGGCTTCACGAGAAGTGGTACTTTTCCATGTACAGGGTTTTCATGAGGTATGCTGAAAGTATATATGCACTGCTTTGAATGTAATCCAGTAGTCTCCTCTGCGCACCTTTGAGGGTGAAGGCGAGAGAGAGGCTCCCCTATATAGGGCGCTTTGCAAAATAAACGATTGAACCTTCTTCATTGCCGACCGACTTATTCTTGGTAAATAAGGTATATGGGCTATAGGTAAGTATAGCTCTATGGTATATTTTTTCTAGTACTTCAGTTCGGGCTGGACTGTTCCCTTTGAGGCACAGGGTCAAGACTGATATGCATATGGCCAGGTCTAAACTGGGGCGGCATGGTGAGCAAAAGAATGATGAATTTAACCCAGATCTCATTATTGGGGGTAAATGTTTGGATTTGGTCTGCATTCCGCCCATCAATTGTGTGTCTTTTGCTTTCTCGCCCTAAGTGTGCAGGGTATTCCCACACGTGGGTCCCGGGCTCACTGTGCCACTGGATTCAAGCTATCCTGGCTGATGAGGGGTGAAACCCCAAAACCGGTCCTAGGATGCTTGTTTCCTGTCCATCAATAGTGTGTCATATGCCCACATTTCCAGCTCGTCTCATGAGGCATAAAGTGCACCGGTCTTCTCTGCAGCGCAGTAGTGCTTGGGGGGGATTCTGCCTGACCCAGTGTGACTACAGGCCCCATATATCATTGCCGCAGGAGCTGCCACACTCACATTCCAACATACCTTGTGGCACATAAAGTGAACCTGTCTTACCCACAGTATTGGAAACACGCGGGTCGTGCCCGTGAATAATCAGCGCCAGGTAGCGGCGGGGCGAGGCCATCCCCCTTGGCTTATTTTGTAATTAAAGGTTGTTTACCCTCTGGGACAGACCACAGACTTTCCAGTATTGAAATCTTACAGGGGGTCCTGACCCTGAGGGATGCTGCTCTTCCTCCATCTTGGACCTGGTTGGTGGCTAATGGAGTAAGTCATTATCTCTGCCCCGTGTAGTTGGACTCTCTTTAAGACTGTTTTAGCTATACCTTGTGAAGGATCTATGCTAGGGGCTGTTAGGATACCAACAAACCTCAAACACCCCTGTGCTTGAGGTTTGTTGTTTGACTCAGGCCTTGAGGACATAATATTTTTCCGGGAGTTGGGCAGAGTAGATGTTTTGAAGGGCGATCAAAGGGTTTACATACATGGGTAACACGAAGGTACCATACCCCTAGGTGCCACTCATGTTTCCACCATTGAGTTTTTTTAAAATCAAGTGGTGACATCGAAAGAAATAGAATTGGTGGAAAGAAGGCTCTCCCTGTCAAGGTAAAGCCCCCACACCCTCCTCCTGGTCACCCTATTGCAGTTTTGCCACTCCGCAGTCTAACTTGCTGAGAGAATCAATATGAGATGCCAGGGCACAGGCCATGAGGAAAGTGATGATAATCATATTCAGAGCACTATTTCCATGTCTCTCTTGGTGAGCCCCAGATGCAAATGGAAGAGGTGGGGGCCCACCGTGCCTCAGTGCAGTGTCCAATGTAGCTCATAGGTCAATATGGCAGCACAAACTGACCAAATATGTTCTTACCTTGAGGTTAGTCACCTTCATTTTAGGGACCTCCTATCTGAGTTCAAGGTATTAATAAAGGGAAACTATATCCAATCATGTCTAGGTTCCCCCATTTTGAATCACAAGTCTCTGAAATTCTGGCTTTTACCAACTCTAGGAGGGCATCTCAGCAGGGGCATAGTAACCAAACTGCTTTGGTGAATCATGTTAACTCTGATCCCCCTCCTCACCCGCTCCCAGACTGGTAGACCTTCAGCTGTAACAAGTACCTCTCTGAGTGCGCCTAACCCCTAGGCTTCAATGAGGAGCCCCAGGAGGTCCCTTTAATCTAAGCCATCTTAGGCAAGAGGGCCAGTCTAGGAACCCTCGTGCCCCTTTCCTTTTTCTACTCAGGGGCTGCACTCAATCTGCCACCGGAGGCGACTCCCTATGTAATGGTCCTAGGGAATGGTCCACCCTGCACCAACCCAGATTCCTATCAGGAACTAAAAAACAAGGTGGTACACTGGCTTAATTTGCACTCCCATATTGGCAGGGGCTATCTGAGTCTATCATAATGGGGTGGACTGGGAATTGTATGTGGTACATTTTAATAACCCCTCGACTGTGGCTCATGTTTTTTTTGCTTTATCTCTTAGGAGGGTAACTGATTCATCTAGTATAGTCATCCTTCCTCTGGGTTTGTTTTATAAGCCCGAAAGAGTTCATTTTCCCCTCCAGTCTAAGTCACTAAAGGGGAGGGCTTTTCTGGTTGTAATCACCTGGATCATCGGCAGTCTCCTATTTTGATTACATCAAATTGGTTTATCCCTCGGAGTAGCCAGGAGTTACATACCTGACTGCCTTTAAAGGGCTCTCTCCCCCACCTTTTGCATCCCCTTTACTTTTAGAGGTCCCCAAAGCCTTTTAAGTGTTGGAACCTTTTGTCTTAGAATGTCGCAGGACTTTCTGCTAAGTTCACTGAACCTAATTGGCAGAAGTTTGTTAACTTCTATCAGATAATTTGCCTCCAGGAAACCTGAGAGGTAAAGAACACCTTCTTCCTGGAATGCTGTGAAACCAAGGGCCAGATGTACGACCAATTTGCGATTGCAAAATCGGATGCATGCATAAATGGTCGTGCACAATGTACGAAAGGCATCGCAAATTTCAAAATTGCGAAGCAAACGATTACCTACTTGCAAAAAATGCGACCAGTGTTTGCATTCTGAAAATAGTGACTCGCAATTTCCGGGTCGCAAATTACATTGTACAGACCATTCGCAAATAGCGAAAGTTAGCAAATTGGCCCATTTGGCGGATACTGGCTGCTCAGCAGAGGAGGCAGAGACAGGAGAGGATTTTCAGAGTCAGGCTGACATTGTTTGAGAAGACAGAGGAAGAGATTTATGACCAGTACAGGCTGAGTAGCACTGTCATCCGAGACCTCATAGACACCTTGAAGCCACAAGTGGAAAGCAGAACCATGTGCAGCAATGCAATGACCACACATGTGCAGGTGTTGTACTACCTCCACCTATTGGCCACTGGTAGCTTCCAAGATGTCATTGCAGTGTCCGGAGGTGTGTTGCAGAGTGCGCTTTCGCATTTCTTACACAATTTCCTAGATGCCATGCGACACCACATCCATCAACATAGCCAGGAATAATGAGGTACTTGAAAATACAAAACTGCAATTTTATAGAATGCAAGGTTTTTCACAGGTTATAGGGTACATAAATGGGCCCCATGTGCCCATATGTTCCCCCTCATACATAGAAAACAAATTCTGTAATAGGATAGGTACACATTCCCTCAACATCCAAGTTGTCTGTGACGCAAACAACATAATCACAGACATTGTTGCCAAATATACTGGAAGCACCCATGGCTCCATCTTCAGACACAGTGGCATATACCAGCAATTAGAAAGAGGTGACTTTGATGAAGGATACCTACTAGGTACTGAATCTTCATGCCCACAGTGAAATGTTTTTGCACGTTAATTTCTGTCTGCATGTTCTCTCCCCATCATAAATTTCCCACCTAGGTGACAGTGCATATGCCCTGCCTCCATGGATCCTCACATGTTTTCTGTCTCCCAACAACGCACCTGAAAGGCGATATAACAGGGCACATAGACGCACCAGGTCAGTCATTGAGCGCGCATTTGACATCCTAAAATCACAATTCCGGTGTCTTCATAAGAGTGGAGGAGCCTTGCTGTATGCGCCTGAGACAGTCTGAAAAATGGTGGCAACCTGTGCCATGCTCCACAACATTGCCTGCAGGCATAGCTTACCCATGGAGGTGTCTGATTCAGACTCAGGGGATGAGGACCCTGGCCCACCAGCCAAGCGAGGGAAGCTCAGCAGTAGAGGGGAGAAGGCGCAGGGACCACATAGACAAACATTACTTTCCAAGGTACGTCATCACCATTGGCACTCTACACACAACAAATGACACTACAAAATGTGAACTTAACAATTTGACTTTCCCTTCATTTGAAGGGCATGTCAACAAACAATGCTGGACAATCTGTCCATCTCAATCCACATAACCAAATGAAAGTACAAATGTCATGTGGTTACTGCACCACCGAAAATAAGCAAACAGGCACATTTGTGTAAAATATCATTTCTTGATTCTACGTCAAGCATGTGGGGACACATGGCTTTAGTAGCTGCCGAATGCTGCTTTGCCGCTGCATAGGTGTTTCTGCAGAGACACTGCTGCGGCTGGACACCTCCCTGTGTTCTGTCTCTGTGGCGCCTCCACCATTGCCTCTGCTGCCGAAGGTTGGAAAAGTTGGATGGGACTCCTCCTATTCCTTGTACTTTACGCAACCATGCTGCCACCCTCTCCTTGGCCCTGGAGTGCAGGTCGTACCACCTTTTCTTTATGTTTACCCGGGACCGGTCGGCCACACCCAGGGCATTTATGTGCAGCAGATCTCTCTCCAGATTTTCCTTTTCTCACACTCTGGAACAGTATGTGATGACCTCCCAAACTGCTGCTCGTGGTTGTTGTAGCATTCTTCAACTAATATGTTCAGTTCCTTCCCTGGAAATTTGAGTTTGCGCAGCCGCTCCTTCCCTGCCTTCTCACTAGACTTGCTGGACATCTTGGGTTTCTTTGGTTAGCTGGCTTGCATTAGGATTCTCCAGGAACACCACTTCCTGTTTTGGGGTCCTTGTACTCTCCCAGGAAGTGTTTTTGCTTTTTTTATATTGTGGTCGCTATTTGCATATGCAAAATACACTATTCTGCTGCGTACGCTATTTGTGCATGCTAAACTGGCTTTTTCACTGCAAACACTATCTGAGTGCACTTAGCGAGTCGCAATTTGCCTCCTCGCTAAATTACGATGTCAGTCATTTGCGACTCGCAAATTGGGGACCGGTTGGATAAGTACATTGACTCGCAAATTTCTCCCTGCTGTTCCTTAAGGGGCACGGAGGGCCAGTGGGGGTTTGATTATAGCAGCAAAACTGAGTGGGTATGTCTTAGACATGCACTGGGAAGCTCTGATGCTGCAAGGGTTTTTGATCTCAGTATCAGTTACCCCATAGCACTTTCTAACTTCTGTAATGCCTGGGTGGGGCAGGACAGGGTCTCTAGTATTTCACTCCTTAACTCTGCCCTGAATGCCCTGTGGCCGATTAGTAAGGGAAAGGAACTATATATTATTGTGGGAGATTTTAATTGCCATACATGTGACTGCCCATTGGCATCTGATGTCCCAAAACCAAAATGTACATGCCTGTGGGGGCCTCCATTTTGTTCACTCTAAGTAAGATATAGAGCTTGGTGCCATTTTGGCTTCCCAGAATCTGTTTTTCAACCTGGAAACACTAGTAATAGGTTGTATGATAGAGGCACAACTGGCTAAACTACGCGTACCTCTACCACTCAGCCTAAACTACAAAGGTGTCTTATCCACACATTCTTTTACCATGCATGCCTTTACCATGTAATTTCACGATAAAGGCATAGATGGTAAAGGGGTATGCATGGCTTAGGTCGCAACCCCTTCAACATGCCCTAAGCTACAAACTTCCACTTAGCCCCACTACTCGCCCTAAGGTCCAAATGCCCGACCCCCTCCCAACTCCCTATACTGTCCCCAACAATTAAACACTACCTTGACCCCCTCCCCCTGACACCCCCTTGCGCTGTCCCTACATCTACCCCAACCCTTTCCACTACTGTTAGGCCTAAAACCCAAAGCCCTATTTCAAAAAACAACCCAACCACCCTGAGCCCTAAAACCTACCCCGCCCTTCCCAAAGCCCTAAAAACTACCTGACTACCCATTCCCCTCCTCCTGCCCTAAAGCTTAAAACCCTGTCCCTTGAAAAACACTATCCTGATACCCTGCCACCTCTCGCTGTCAAAAAACTACCCAACCCCTTCCACTGCCCTTAGGCCTAATGTCCTAATCCCTAATTAAAAAAAAAATACCCTGACCCTCTCCCAGCCCTGAAAATAACTGAAAATAACTCCGACCCCCAGCCCTGAAAACAACCCTGATCCCCAACCCTAAAAACTACCCCTGCCCCACATCCCTGAAAACTACCTCCAACTCCCCCTCAGCCCTGAAAACTAACCCCAAACTCACCCAGCCCTGAAAACTACCTCCGACCTCCTAGATCTGAAAATTAGCCCCAAGTCCCCCAGCCCAGAAAACAACCTGACCCCCAGCCCAGAAAACCTCCTCTGACCCCCCCAGTCCAGGATCACTACCCCCGGCCCCGAGCCCAGAAAACTACCTGACCCCCAGCCCATAAAACTACCCCAACCTGGAAAACTACAGCCCAGACCAACTTACCTCACCGCAAATCTCTTCAAGGTGAGGTCTTTCTGCTTCCGTCCCTAGCAGCTAGACCGCGCACAGCCTTAACAATGCATATGGGTGGTTAAGGCATATGTGTAGTTAATGCAAGCGTTTTTTAGCTTTTTAGCTTCCATAGTCGGAACAAACGTGGTGTTCCTACTGTTTCCCCCAGTAATCGCACCTAACCCCCGAATCTATCCCACTTTTAAGGGGAGGGTCTGTAAATCGATCATTGATTTTATCTTAGTCTCTGCTCCTCTGTTCTTGCTCATTTCAAAATGTTGCATCATTTAGTGAGCATAATCTCCTGTCTCTAGTCCTTGAGGTCTCTACAGTCCTAGTGGGCAACATTGGGGCTTGACAGGGGTACTGACATGGTGGAGCAGGGTGAAAGACTTACATGGGCACAGGTGGACCCCACTCTCCTCAAGGCCTTTTATTTTTCCAAGGGTACCCAGGAGTTTGCCACCTACCTGGACATAGACTCAGCTGGGCGGGACATCTTGCAAGCCTTCAAAGCGATTGTTTATGTAACATGCATTATTGTTAACATCGACCCCATGTAAAAGCTCCCAGGACCCAAAATGGTTTGATAAGGATTGTGCAAGGTGCCTTCAACACTTGAAGCTTGCACTCAAACAATCACCTAGGGAGAGGAACCTTGTTGTGGTTGTAGGCTGGCCTACAAGCAGTCCCTTGCTAACCGTAAATCTAATCTGCGGGAGATGGCCCGTAAGGATCTTTGTCAAGCTAGTGAGAGTGAGGATAGTCCCCTTTTTTGAAAGGGTGGAAACAGACCGTACTTAGTTGAGATGCCTGGTCCAGCAATATGCCATCACATATCCTAACAGCAATGAGTCGACCATTTTAAAAAAAAATATTTCTTTTATTGAAAATTTTTATATAAACAGCAAGGCAGAGAAATATATTACAAACAGTACCGATTCCAAGACGGGGAAGGAAAAGCAATACAAAGAAATCAGCAATCAATGTAGGAGAGGGGGAGGGCAGGGCAAAGTTAAAGCATATATAGTACAGTAAGTGGAATGCGGGGTTAGGGCGAAAGTGGGACATCTGGGACATCTACAACAGGTGGCGTCAATATATCTCCACGGTAGCTATTCCAGGGTCCCCATACTCTACACCATTTTCGGGGTCGGCCCCGGGCCAAGTAGACAGTCTTTTCCCTGAACATGCACCAGTCCATGTTTTCTTTCCATGCCGCGACCGTATGCGGCCTCGGGGACCCCCACAATTGAGCAATATCTCTCTTAGCAATCATGGCCCCCAGGGTCACCCACTGAGTCTGCGCTACGTTGTGGTCCGTAGGCTCCCAGGCATTCAGTAAACAGCCTCTAGCCTCCGGCAAGAGGGCAATCCCTGAGATGTAATAGGCAGAGTGGGGAAAGGAGGAACCGCTGTTGGTGTAATATGGACAGAGAGTTAAAATAAAAGCGTAAGAGGAGAGAGAGAGGGAAAGGAAGAGTGGGAAGAAGTAAGAAATGGAAAGGGCGGGAGCAAAGGGGAGTGCAAAGAGTGACAATGAGAGGAGAGTGACAGGGATGGAGATGAGAGAGAAGTTCACAGAGAGGAGAAAGTGACAGAGGAGAGGGGAACGAGTGGCAATGAGAGGGGGTGACAGAGATGCAGATGAGAGAGATTTGCACGGAGGGACAAAGGGAAGTGGAAAGAGGTACAGAAAGGAGAGTCACACGGATGGAGATAAAGAGCGTGTGATAAGGTTCATAAGGGCCAAATGATAGTGGAAAGAATGGCAATTAGAGGAGAGTGACAGAGATGGAGGTCAAAGAGAGGAGGGAAGGGCAAAAGGGAGTGCAAAGAGTGACAGCAAGGAGAGAGTGCAAGGATGGAGATGAAGAGCGTGAGATGAGATTCATAAGGGCCAAATGAGAGTGGAAAGCGTGGTAATGAGAGGAGAGTGACAGAGAGAGAGGTTCACAGAGAGGAGAGGGAGGGCAAAGGGGAGTGGAAAGAGTGACAGCAAGGAGAGAGTGAAAGGATGGAGATGAAGAGCGTGAGATGAGATTCATAAGGGCCAAATGAGAGTGGAAAGCATGGCAATTAGAGGGGAGTGATAAAGAGAGAGGTTCACAGAGAGGAGGGGAGGGCAAAGGAGAGTGGAAAGAGTGACAGCAAGGAGTGAAAGGATGAACATGAAAAAGGGTGCAATTCAGGCAGAGCTGCATGGGGGAAACAGGAGGTAGAAAGAGTGATGGGGAGACCCAAAGGTGAGGGGGAAGTGCAGAGGGCAGCTGAGGAGAAGGTGGGGGAGATGGTGAAGGGTGTGAGACACAAAGACACCGAAACACAGAAATGAGTGGGATGCAGAAAAAGGAAGGTGGTCATTTTTTAACACAAAAAGACACTGAACTTGCTGGGACAAGCACTCACTATTTCCTCATCCAGCCCAGTGAGTCTCATGGAAGCTCCCAGAAAGGGGAAGGTGTGACCAGGGGGTTGCTTGTGAGGTGGCACCGGGCACAGTATGTCTGGCTTCGGGTTTTGTGTTTGTCACTATGTGAGTAAATCGAGTATTTCAACGTCTGCTTGCAGCTGTAGCGGTCTCTGTGTACTTTTTTGAGTACAGGTCTTTAAGCCTAAACAAATGTTTGTGAATCTTGCTTTATGTGTGTACTTGATAGTGTTTGAGTGTGTGTTTGTACTTGTGTTGGGGTGAAGTTGATGGATATAAGGATGTTGTTACAGATCCTGTCATAACACTTTCGCAAGTGCTTTATCAACCTTCCTGCTTCCTCAAATTTGCTTGAAAATGCTCCATTTATCCACTCTTTTTTTCAAAATTTTCTCGGGGGAGAACCACCCGAACTCCTCGTAGGTTGTTAGGGGTCGCTCACTCGCCTCAGTGCAATACCACGATCACTTTACGCCTCACCACTTTCAAATGTCACCAGCCGCCCCTGATTACAGCAATATTAAAAGTGTCCATGTGGTATTCTTGCCTTTTGTGGATTGGATGTGGACTTCATCAACATTTTTACTCTTGCTACAGCCTCAACAACCAATGATGGGTGAAGAGCCAGGTCCCTCCAAAAGGCCGAAGACTTACAACTTTCATCAAGAGTGGGAGAACAAATTTTTATTTACACAAATCAAAGACAACTGTGTGTGTTTAATCTGTGGAGCAAAAGTTGCAGTGGGGAAAAAGGGCAATGTTGAGAGGCATTTTTCAACACAGCACATGCATTTTGAGAGGAAGTTCTCTAAGGGAAGCAGCCTGAGGTCACAAAAAGTAAATGAACTGAAATCTGCGTTGCAGACACAGCAATCTTTTTTTACAAAGCCAACGAAGAAAGCCACTGCGGCAACTGAAGCATCCTTCGTAGTTACTCATCACTTGATCAAGCACAAAGCAACATTTTCAGATGGAGAAATTGTGAAGGAAGCAATGCTTCTAATGGCCCACTCCTTATTCAAAGACTTTAAATATAGCCCTGAAATTATGTCTGGCATTTCAGATGTGCAGTTGGGGTCAAACACTATGGTAAGAAGGGTATCTGCATTATCGGTCAACATGATAGAGCAGTTGGAGTGGGATTTAAAGACATGTAAATATTTTTCTCTGCAATGTGATGAATCTGTTGATGCAAGCGATATTGCACAGTTGGCTATCTTTCTTAGAATGTTTTTTGAAGATTTCACTTATAAAGAAGAATTTTTAACTCTGTTGCCTCTGAAAACCATAACCAGAGGATCTGACATCCACAATGAGGTGAAAAATTATTTTGTGAAACAAAATGTCCCATTGAAAAAGTTAGTGGCGATAACAACTGATGGTGCACCCGCAATGATAGGGCGTCATTCTGGCTTCATTGCCAATTGTAAAGCAGATCCAGATTTCCCTCCGTTATTAAACTACCATTGCATTATACATCAACAGGCAATATGTGCGAAGGTAATGGGGTTTGATCATGTGATGATTCCTGTTGTTAAAATTATTAATTCAATTCGTGCAAAGGCCAAGCAGCACCGAACCTTCAAATTGTTCCTTGAAGAACTTTCAGCTGAGTATGGTGACCTTTTACTGCACACTCAGATCCGATTGCTTAGCAGAGGAAGAATACTGCGAAGATTCCTTTCCCTATTGCCAGAAGTCAAAGCTTTCATGGAGTCTAGAAATGAAGATACCACACAGCTGTCAAACACTGATTGGTTGCTCGATTTAGCTATTTTGACAGATGTCACAGAGAAATTAAATTTATTGAACTACGAGTTGCAAGGCAAAAACAAGACAATAGCCAACATGATTAGTTCTGTGAAAACATTCAAAACAAAACTTAACATTTAAATACAGCATGTACAGAAAAGAAAGTTGCAGCACTTTCCCTCTGTGCTCCAAATCCTGTCAGAAAACAACATTGAGGCTGAGATCCTTGACATACAAAAATACAGTAACCTCCTCGTGAGGCTTAATCAAGAGTTCAGTGACCGGTTTAGTGATTTTGAGCAACTGGAGCCCTGTGTGATGTTCACTTCAAACCCCTTCATGGAAGTGGATGTTTGTGACCTTTCAGAGAAAATTAGTGTTCTTCTGAACCTTGACTCTGACACCATGGAAATGGAGATGGTCTCACTTCAAAATGACATTGAATTGAAATCAAGGCAATCCGACATTAATTTCTGGAGTCTTGTGGATGCAGAAAAGTTTAAGAACATCCACAGAGCTGCATTGAAACTTTTTTCCCTGTTTGGCTCTACCTATCTTTGTGAATCTGCATTTTCCGATATGAACTTCATAAAATCTAAGTTTCGCACACGTCTGACTGATGAACATTTAAATGACTCCATAAGAGTTGCCCTCTCAAGCTACACCCCAGATTACAAGGCATTACTGGACACCATGCAGTGTCAAGTCTCTCACTGAAATTATTTGTATGCAGTCGTAATCAATACTTGTTCAGTCACAGTTCCTGATGAAATCACAAATCTGTTTCATTATTAAAACCAAGATTAAAGTCGCTGCAGAGAAGAATCTTCAGCCTCCTGCAAAGCTTTTTTATTTTTTGAACAAGAACAATGCAATGTGTACTGCAGGTCTGTATTACAAACACAATAAAAAAGAATCTTGAGCACGTTTCCTATTTGCAGTATAAGAACAAATCAGTTCCACATTGAAGGTAAGATCGCTTCCCATGTATGTTTGTTAATTGAGCCGCATTACAATGATTATTTCAATGACCACTATTACTGGAAGGTCTTAATTTTTTACCTTAATTTTTGACCTATTAATTGAAATGACTTGAAGCGTCACAAATCCAAAGTCATTCCTTCTGGTGTTCTGGGGAACTCTTAAGTCAGGCCTGTCTTGGGTATTTTGTTCAAACCACAGTATGGGCTCTGATGAAATTAGGCTTAAAGTCAATGGAACTGGGCGTGTGGGTTCTCTCGATTAAATGCGCGAGTTGATTCGGGTTCAGTAGCTCACGACGATTTTCACTGGCCAGAAGTAGCTCTGACTACACAAAAGGTTGGAGACCCCAGGCATAAACTCACTCATAGGGAGCCCCCCGCAGCACAGCCCCGGGCACTTCATCTATGGCCGGTGGTGCTGCCTCCGCCCCCACCCGGCTTGTTTTTCCTTTCACCGTGTGCAGTAACGTGTGTGTCCCTCCCTCGGTTTTGCAGTATGGAGCCCACCTCTCTTCCGCTGAAGAGCCATCTGTCCGCAGGCCAACACTCGGTTAAGCGGGCATTAATGTGAGTGTAAGGCCCCTGCACGTATGTTAGGAGCGTGGCTTCATATTATGTGGATGGCCTGTGAGTCACAGCAGAGTCATCGGAGGAGGCCAGCCCCCGGGCCCCGCCTGGGCTCCGACTCCACTGAAAGAGGCGGCAGGAACAGGATCCGTGCAGCGCTGCAGGCAGCAGATGGCGCGAGTGCCCCTGTGGCCCCCACACCAGGTCCCAGTGCTCCTCTGGTAATCCCAACTCCCCGGAGTGCGAGTGCTTCCGCCTCCGTTACTCCTTCTGCTAGGAGGAGGTGGAGGAAGAGTGCTACAGCGCTTGGCAGCCCCCACGTACCCCCACGTACACTGAGCAGAAGTGCCCGTCCCCCTCCAGTTACTCTCTCGACCCAGGGCGCATCAACCCCTCCGGGTCCTCACTTGACCCAGGGTGCTCCTGCCTCTCCTCCACAAAGCCAGAGTCACGTTCATCCTCTGGTTAATCTTGCTCCATCTATCCACAGTGCCCCCACCCCTCTCGTTCCTCCTACCCCTTCTCCCCAAAGCCAGAGTGCCTCTGCCCACGTTCTTGCCCCCTCTGTCCAGTGTGCACCAGCCCCTCTGGTTACTCCCTCTACCTAGAGTACCCCCTTCTCTTCTAAACCAGCGTGCCATGGCCCCTCTGGTGCTTCCCTCTACCCAGCGCTCCAGCGCCCTTGTCCGTCCTGACTTTAACAATAATTCAACTGACTCTCTGGATCGCCCCTCTACCCAGACCACAAGTGGCCGCGCCCCTCTGGTTGCCTCCTCTGGACGCCACAGGAGTGCCCTCAGTCCACAGGAGCCCACCTGTTCCCTGATCCCGCGTCTTCTCTGACACCCTCTTCTCTGACACCCTCTTCTCTCCAAAGCAGCAGTTTGCCTACACCCGTGATTCCCCTCTCAACCCCACAGTAAAAGTGTGCCTGCCCCTCTGGTGCCACCCTCTACCCACATCCAGACTGCTCCTACCCAAACACCACACGGGGTCAGGGGTTATGTTTTCTCTCCCAGGATGCCACCTACCTGATTTCCAATAAAACACATGCTTCCGGCTGGCACATTCAAGGCGGCCCAAAATTAATGGTCGAAGCAGACACTAAAGACACAAGGGAATTGGCAACGCATCTTTTTTAAGACAGGGCTAAAAAAGACAGAAAGCCTAGCCAGCACAGAGCCCTCACCAGATTCATCAGAAAGAGGTATTGCTGTTTTAGCACAAAGAGAGTGAAAAATGTTTAGAGCAGAGTAAAGCTCCCAGGTCAGCGTATCGAGGCACGCACCCTTTCCCTAGGGTTTTGCGTCTCACGCCATAGAAGGCCTCATGGTGGAACACATCACAAAACTTGAAACGAAAGCCTTATGGGGTCACCCATGTGACAAACCCGCCCTCTGTAAACAGGGCGGCAGGGTGCAGCTGGTCAGATATAAGGTAGTCACGGCATTACCTACATTGGTTGACACTGTAGTGTCCTGCCAGGACACAGTCTAGTTGTTCCTAAGTGTAACCCTACACTGAACACCCACCCACCACAGACGTCACTGGGTCAGGTGACTCTGTTAATAAAAGAGGCTGAGCGCACGTGCTCGAGGCCAGAATTACTATCCCCAACTGGTGTCCCGTGTCACACTTATTTCTATCATGCGGGCCTAGGGCCCCATCTTTACAGTGGCGACGAGGTCGGTAGTGAAGCCCGTGCATGCCACTGCCAAGCATCCTGGAAAAAGGGGGTGAGAGCTGCCCGCCCAGGATCACCCCCTGCAACACGGTGCGACGCGCCGAGAAGCCCGCGGGGCGTGTGCTGATCCCCGGGCCGAGAACACGAAGCAGGAGGTGACCAGGAGCTCACCCTGCACCTCCCGTGCCCAGCCTGTGTGCCCCCCCTGCCTGGGGCGAAGAGAGAGCCGTGCGGAGCCCACCCGCATCGGTCACCACCGAGCCGGGACCTGAATGCCCCAACAGATGCGGCAACCAACGCGGAGCCACCCGCGACAGAGAGAAAGGCCCGCAGGCCGGAGGTGAGCCAGGCGCTGGAAATGCCGGAGGGGGCCGCGCAAGCCTGAAGCGACCCCCCCTTGTGACTGTATCGTAACCGGTGCCCACCCGCATGGCCATGGCGGCCCGCCGAGCGCAAGGAGGCCGGCAATAAACACTATATAAAAAAGTAAGGCCAGCGGAGCCCTGCCCTCAGCGTCTCCTGTCCCCCGCCGCGCAGCATGTGTGTAGCGAAGCTGCCGCGGTGAGGGTGAAAGGATCTGGAAGGAGGTACTAATGAAGCGGAGCCCACCCGCTGCTACAGTGAACACTGTGCCCCATAAGTGAGCAGAGCAAGCGGAGCCCACCCGCGGCCTGCCGTCAGCGCCTCCTGTCCCCCGCTGTCACCCGCACTGCAGCACTGACTCCTGCCGCCCCCCCCCACAGCGCATGAACTGAGAGGCGGCTGCGGGCGGGAGCAACGAGGAAGAAACAGCGGTCAGCCGAGTGGAGCACCGGCACCCCGGGCAGCCCGCTACAAAGAAAAGGCCTGCTGCTAGAAAGTTGTGAATGGCAGAATTGACACTTATCCCAGTAACGCGAGGTGGGGAGGCGGACCATCCCAGAGGGAAGCTGCTCCGGACAAAGGAATGCATGCGGCCGCTGGGAGCTGCGTTGGCACCCCGCCCCCTCAGTGAAGGGAACTGAATGCCCACAAAGTAAGGAGCACCGGAGGCCGATCAGAGCGACCCGCCTCTCCCCAGCAGCCCGTGAACACTTGGCATACTGCGAGGGGCAGGGAGGGGGAAAGGTAACCGAAACGTTCAGCAAAGAAAAGGAGCCCACCTACGGAGGCATCACACGGACCCCAGCCACGAGCAGGAAAGCCTGGCAGCAACGCAGCCCGGCCCTAGCAGGCTGCACTCACCAAAAGTGGCTGGTCGTTCTTTTTTCGTTTCCCCTGTGCCCCCAACGAAACTGGAAACATCAAGCAGCAACACGAAGTTCAGCCAGGCTCCAGCAGGGACAAGTTGGGAGGCAACACTGCCATCTAGTGGCCGGAGGGAGCAATTGCGGGCAGGGGAAGAATTCCACGGAATAGCAAGCAAGCATTGGCCAAACCAAGTGCCAGATGAGCGATTGGACAAGCCACGTACACACCTGCCAGTTGTGCTGCTGCCACTACCAAGACAAGAGAAGCGCCCACAACCCCCAGGACAGGAAGAGAAGCAGCTTTGGACGGTGAGGACTGCGGAATACACGGGATAGTGCGCAAGTGTCCAGCTACCCCACGGCACTCACAGAAGAGTCTACTTTGTCCAACAGGCAGCACAGGCCACGCAGCAAGTGAGTACGCAGCAAGTGAGTGCGCAGCAACGCGCCAGAAGAACAGAACCGCGCCACGAGCCACAAGGGACGCGGCTGTAGTGCCAGAACTCCACACCCGCACGCCAGGACAGCGCAGCACCGTGCCGAGATGTGCCAGGAGCACCAGAAATTAGGAGCACCAAAGTGACGCTACACAGCGACACGCCAACGCCACGGGACAGCGCACTAAGGTCCCCAACAGAGACAGCAACGTCTTGCAGCAACCAGAGCACCATCATCAGCACGCATGGTGGCATGCACCAGAGATGCACCAGGAGCAGTGACGCAACCCTCCTCCGCGCAGACAAAGCGTGCCAACGCCAAAACATCGTGATGGTGAATAGCGACCACGAAGAAGATAGCACAGCATGACGACTCATGCCGAAGATGAAAGCCGACCACCCAGTCTGGTCGCCAAGGAAAGAAAAGAAGCAACAGAGAAGATCGCGACAAACGGTCCAGTCAAAGAAGAGAAGAACATCATGCCGGAGAGCTATGCCCAGACCAGAGAGAAACAGGTGGAGTGCACGCTGCCTGGGGAAGACTGGTCGGGAAGGCCAACGACAGCAAGAGGACCAGACCACGTCGCAAGAAGGAACATGGAAAGGAAGGGCACGACGCCATAAAGAAAAGGAAGGAGGAACAGTAGAGCCAAAGGAACCCGACGAGACAGGAGAGTCACGATGGAATTGACCAAGGAAGGGTATCCTGATTGAAGGCAACAGAAGTGATTAGGTAACAGGAATATACGACGACAGGTCTAGTCAACAAGCCAGGAGAAGACAGTGTCCTACCACATGGACAAGACCAAGGGGACGACATGTAGAGGAACATCAGTGCTGTCCAAGGAGCATCGCAACAGTCAGCACACAGGAACATCGGTGCTGTCCAAGGAACATCGCAACATCCGTGTGGATCCCAGTAATCCCGACAACCTGCATTCGAGGAGACCAACCACTGAAGAACCGTATGGGTACCCCGTGAACCTGAAACTTGCCGAAGCAGAGCATACCCGAGCACTAGACAATCCACCCTTGTGGACTACACAAGACTCGACTGTGGCCATGTCTGAAGTTCCGCAGCGACCCGCACAGCCCACGCGATCAAGTGGCAGTCCAGGGGACAAGGGCTTCGGCCGCATGTCCTGTGAGAGAGGAATCCGGATGGGAGAGGTGCAGCAGTGGCAGCTCCACGACAGGCAACAGGAAGCACGAAGGCCCCAGGTGAACACCTGGCACCGAGAAACGGTCTGGTGAATACACTGAACCCATGTCCTAACGGCAAGACCATCCTGGCGGATGACATCAACACCCCCGAGGACATCATGAGAGACTTGGCGGTGAGTCCGTTGGCAGTTCCTCAGCGACGCTTTTGCGCGGCTCATGCGAAGCCCCGCACGGTCCACCCGGTCCCATCGTGTCCGGCAAGAGGGTCCTCCCAGTGTCTCTAGTGAGAGAAGAGTCCAAGCAGGAGAGGCCAGTCTTCGAGGCTCCAGTGAGAGAGGAGTCCGGCAAGAAAGGCAAGTCGGAAGTTACTTGGCCGGATGGAGGTGTGAAGGCATCAAGATCAGCAAATCCAAGGAAAGACCTCTCGTGCCATAGTCGTCTCCAACAACCAACAAGCGTTGTCATCCACTGGACTAGGAACACCTGCGAGACCCCTCAAGGGTCACACCCATTCTGCTCCCAATGCTCCAAGTGATGAACACTGTACATAAGCGTCAATACAGTAAGACAAGGATGATCTGAAGTACACTGCTGAGGTGAAGCTCATCTGATTGACTTTGCAGTCCAGAACTTTTGACATCTCCCAGCCGGCCGCCTGAAGAGAATCCGTTGTGGGCTGTAAATTTCTGGTATTCTGTTTTTCTTGCAGGTTGGACATTTGCTTTTCCTTTCATTACATTTTGGGAGGGATGTAGTGTCCTGCCAGGACACAGTCTAGTTGTTCCTAAGTGTAACCCTACACTGAACACCCACCTACCACAGACGTCACTGGGTCAGGTGACTCTGTTAATAAAAGAGGCCGAGCGCACGTGCTCGAGGCCAGAATTGCTATCCCCAACTGGTGTCCCGTGTCACACTTATTTCTATCTTGCGGGCCTAGGGCCCCATCTTTACAGACACCTCTGGAGGCGTCTCCTTTCCAGCATCACTCCAGTGTGTTGCGTTTTTGTATCTTTGTTGTTGGTTTCAGTCTAATTAATTGTGCACATTTGCAATGGGGGCATTTGAATTATAGTCTCACAACATTATTGCATCACAGAGTCACCTCCACCACAGTGGCTACGTCACACGATTCCTACACTACCATGTAACTCACATCTAACTGGCCATCTTATCGTGCACCGTCTATAGTCTTCAACTGACCAGCCGCAGTCACCGACCTCTGGAGGATGAAAAGCGGTGTCAGCCCTGCTTTGTCCGACCTGATTTAATGCCTCCTTACTTTCGTGCAATCATCGCAACACCCGCTACCTGTAAACCCCTCTCCTGTGCGTGTGTTTTCTCCTGTGTTTCAACAAATGTATTTGTGCTCTAGGGAAGGGGAAATGTGTTCTTAATCTTTTTTTGTAAGTATAACTTTCATGCGTGTAAAATTCTTAAAGGAGACACAGAGTTTAACCCACCTCCAATTGGCGCTTCACGTGCCAGCGGGACCTTACAGCAATAAACTTACTTACCAGTGACAGATGTTTCTGCAAGATTGCATTGCCTCGTCTTTATTTCTGGGGTAGGAGGTGTGGCCGAGGAGGAAGGGGAGGGGCCATTTATCCAAGGAATGTCCAGTTAGTTAACATAAATGTAATGATCATAAGTCCCCATTGTTCCTGTGCTATACTTAGCCCAGTAGTAGTGTAAGCCCTAATAAAAGCTCAGATAAAAGTTTGCATCAAATGGTGCACTCAGCACTAAGGCCACAAAGGTAACAAACACATTTTTAAGCAGCTCCACACACTGTATCACTTGCTGTGCTCATAAAAGAGGTCAAACATTTTCAAAACAGGTATTCTAAATAGCTATATCGATATCACACTGCACCCTTTTTTAAAATGCTGTACTCAATTTATTATCAGCGTAAGCAAGTAAAACATCTTGCATCACTAGTTGCGGTCACCAAAGAGGCTAAACAGTTAATAAGCAAATAGTAGAAACCCCTTTACAATCAGTATCATTACGTTCAATCACCAAAATAGCCAAATAGTAAATAAACAATATTATAACATGGAAAGCAACAGCCTATACAGGATGCTTTACCAATGCACCATAACAATGTACACACTTTATGCGGCGACACTATTTTATAAAGTATTCAATTTTTCAGTATTCCCGTTTCTGTCACATTTCTGGCGAATGCTTCATCATTTGTTATTTTACGTTTAATTAGAAAATGTGGATATTATTACTGCTTCACCCTCAACCCTCTCCGCCTATACAGTGCTATAAGCAGTCGGGTATTTCCGTAGTAAAACAGGACATTTTTTATCACTTGCTGCGCTTAACAGAGAGCCCAACAAGTAAATAAGCAGGTATTGTAACCAACTATATAAACATCTCAATGCGCCCTAAATTATACTCTGTAGTGTATGCGCAAAAAAATACAAAATAAAACAGGCCGCATTACTTGGTACGCTCAACAGAGGTCAAACAGTTAACAAACAAATATTCTAAGCATCTTTCAGTCCGTATTAATTTATTTTATTAATTTTATTTAAAAAGTTTTATATAGCGCTGGCTAGACCCGAAAGTTTCAGAGCGCTTTACATGAGCATCAGATCATAGTTACAGGTTACATCATTACAAAGGTTACACAGTTCTTAGAGAATGGCAACATAGTTACATGTAAGATCGAGATAAACAATAAGCACAAATACGTAAGGGGAAAAGCAGGCAAGGTGAGAGATTCCGGGTAGGGGGGGTTGGAGCACGGGAAGTAGACAGATAATGAGGGTGGGAAAGGGGAGGGGCGGGTGAGAGACACAGCATGGGAAGAGGAGAGGAAGGGTGATGGGGACACAAACCGGTAGACGAGTCAAGGCAACGTCCAAAGTCCAGTAAGGTGTGATCCCAGGGCAGACAAGGGGAGAGAGGATAAGAGCTAGGGAAGAGACAATAAGGAGAGACTTAAAGAAGTCTGCCTAAAGATCGACTGGGTAAAGGAAGTGTAACTATGTGGTTCAACAATAAACCAGAAAAGATCAACAAGTAAACATTGTATCAAACAATCAGAAATACAATTAGGGGAGGAGAGAAAGGAGAGAGAAAGTAGTGGGGGGTAGAGGAGGAGGGAAAGTGAGGATAAGGGAAGATACAACCGTAGAGACGAGAGGAAGTCTGTCTAAAGACCGACTGGGTAGGTGACGACCAAGGAGGAAATCCACGGCCCATCTCATCTATAGCTAAACCAGGTAGCTCCATCGGGCGTCAGACAAAATAGTTCGGTCTCAATACATTGAGAGAGGAGGGAAGGAGAGACAAAAATAGAGGGAGGATGCTGGAGGAGACGACAGGAGAGACGAAAGGAAGTGCAACAATGTGGTTCGACAATATACCAGAAAAAGAACAACAAGTAAACATTAAATAGAACAGTCAGCATTACATTAGGGGAGGAGAGAAAGGAGAGATAAAGTAGTGGGGGGTAGGGGAGGAGAGAGAGTGAGGTTAAGGGAAGAGACAACCGTAGAGACGAAAGGAAGTCTGTCTAAAAACCGACTGGGTAGGTGACGACCAGGGAGGAAATCCACGGCCCATCTCCCCTATAGCTAAAACCAGGTAGCTCCATCGGGCATCATACAAAATAGTTCAGTCTCAGGTGGCGAGGGAAGAGGTTCACAGAAAACAGGGTGGGGACAAAGGACAGGCGCAAGAGAGGGCAGAGGAGAGAAGCTGGAAAGAGTAGGAGCGGAGGGGGGGGGGTTGGGAGAAGTGGGAGCACATATTGTCAGCAGCCGCAGGTTCATTTCTTTTATATAGCGCTGGCTAGACCCGGAGGTATCAGAGCGCTTTACATGAGAATCAACAATGTAACAGAAAAAGTTCAATAATTACACAAAGCATTCAAAACATAAGCAATACAATTAGGAGAGGAGAGAAGAGAGAGGAGAGAAGAGAGAGGAGAGAGAAAAGTAGTGGAGGGGGCAGGAGAGGTGAGAAAGGGAGGATAAGGAAAGAGACAATAAGGAGAGACGAAAAGAAGTCTGTCAAAAGACCGACTGGGTAGTTGACGACCAAGGAGGGAATCCACGGCCCATCTCCCCTATAGCTAAACCAATTACTATGCTCAGCAAAAAGCCCAACCAATTATTAAAATGTATAGTACACGTATTGTACACATAAATATCAACATCCAATACGAACTTATTCACCTATACTGCATAACAAAAACCATACTTGATGCTACTGCATTGTTTATAAAGTGGAAAGCATTTACACTTTTGCTAAAGTCATGGCTACGAGGCATACATTTATATTACAGCCCCTGCTGTTTGTGTGCATTTTTAAACAAAAACATTTGTTTTTATTAACGGTTGCTTACAGTTATTGTACTGCTGTGTGGTTTTATAGCCTTGCGTGTTATCTACATAAACTACAAAGGTTTAGCCTTTGCCAATTATCTTCCTTCCTAGCTAGCGTCATGTTTATATAGGTCAAAAGGTCACAACCCTTAATGATCCTGTGCCTTTTAAGCACAAACATACAGCTGGTTAATAGCATCACATTAGTATTTAAAACTGTATTTAAAAATAACATTTTAGTGTGTTGTGTTGATGTTTTTTAAGCTAAACAACTCACATTTAAAAACTATAACAGGTTTCAGCCTTTAATTATCTTGCACTTTCAAGGTACATACAGGCATAGTTTTGGACTAATTACCAAATAACTTTTCTCATATGTGCAAACACAAGTTATAAATACTTTCATACAGAAAATATACCATGCAAACTATTAATTGTACTTTTATTTTTAGTAACACTACAATATGGCGAAACCAATTGGCATGGCCAATGCTTGTTAAAGTTGTAACCCCTACTGGAAATGCCAAATGACCTGTTTCGTTGGGTGTCTGCTGGATTCGTTCACAACATAAAATAATTTTGGAGAGCAGATTATATATGACAGGATGAAAAAAGAGATCGTTTTCCTAGTTACAAGAAAAACAATGTTTGCAGTGACTTAACCTAAAATGATAGAGACCCTATCGTTGAACGTTTCGGGAGGTCTCTGAGACTCCCATATGTCACAGATATTCATATTCTTAAGATTGAATGGGAGCCCATTGAAGGATGGGGGTCCACCTGCACCACTAGAGCTACAGGGGCCCACGTTATGCCCAATTGTTCGGATGGGTATGTAGCATTCATGATTTGCAGATGTGCACCCCTCAGTAACACATGATGATCATGCAGGTGCGATGTGCCAAGGCTCTGTGTAAGGTTCTGAGACCCAAAGTGTGGCTATGTGGGGTGAAAAGTTGACCAGACATGCCTTCCGAGGACATGGGACTATTGTCTGGGTATAAGGACATAAACACGGAACAGTGGTGGCAGCACAGGTCAGTTACTTGTCCTATTCTGGAAGAGTGAGGTGCCTCTCGACCTCAGCCTAAATGAGTAGTGGGTGAATGGGGAGTATATGGCAACTGGTACTGCAACTCCATGTTGAATGGAAGTGTATGACTGTAAGGCCAGTGGGGCTTCCTCCCCAGATTGGCAAAGTGTATTGCTTGCATTCATCAGCTATGGGCATAGTATCAGACACTAAGGTGTGGGAAGATGGAGACAGGGCTGCTTTAGTTATGTATCATTGGCCTACTGGCTGTCTCTTCCTCAGCACCATCACTTAACTTAATGGATAGTATGGTGAGGTGGAGCCAGCAGTCTCCCTTGTTGTGCAAAGGGAATCTTCCAGGCAGGGCCTGCTCCTTGTTCTCTCCCACAAGTTTTACTCCCAAAGATTGATGGGAGCCAGTTACAACCTCTTCGTCTTGATTGTGCTCATGCTTTGGGAAGCCAAGGTTCAGGCACCCCTCAGCACTACATGCTGTGGCAATCTTCACCTCAAACAATGACTATCTCTTTCTGCAAAGAAAAGGTGTACAAAGAGAGGTAACTGATTTAGACCAGTTCCAGACCCTGACAGGACATCTGCTACCCTGTCCGCTACATGATTAAAATATCGGGAGTGAAATTTCCCTACTTGGTTTCAGATTTCTCAATAACTGAAAAGATGGTAGTCTGTAGAGTACCAGAAGAATTCTTCCTTCATATGTAGGGTTGGTGTCATTGACAGGCCAGTCTTTCAGAGGCATGGGGACATCACCTAAAAAACATATGCAAGGAGCTGCTGGATGAGCTGTCGAACTGCCTCCATATTGAAGCCTGCCTGGCCTGCTGACAGAGCCAAAAAACAATAAACTGGAATGAGACTCTGGGTAATTAACAGCCACTGAGTTTAGTTCAAGCATCACTGTTTTGTTTTCGTCATTTGGAGTGGGCCTCACATCCTTCCTGATCACTTTTACATCACCAATGGGGCCCTTACCCAAGAAGGAGAGGAAGCAAGGCAGAAGTTGATCGGAATGCTGCAGTGGGTTTTTCTGCCTCATGGTCCCTGTTTAAGCCATGACCGTCTAGCTGGGCCAACCAAGGAGGGAGAGATAGAGAGCGCGACCATGGCCTCCAAAGAATGCACCCCAAACTCCTCTGTACTGTGCTGACTCTGCAGGCAAGCGTGGATCACTGAAGAATCACCAACCCCAGAGGCTGGATTCTTCACTTGTTTCGATCAACACAAACGTGAGCAGCATTTTCTGAATGCCTGTGGGATTTTCTGAACGCTGATGGCATAATTCAGAGTGCAAGCACATCTATTGAATGAGTGGCAGTTCTTGAACACGGGCAGTCTCCAAACATATTTTTGGTTGATTTTTTACCTGAGCGGCCCATTCAGGTTAAAATTGGAGCGTGACAATACCATTTTGAATGTGAACAGCAATAGGTTTAATGCGATCAATCAGAAAATCAACTCGAAAATAGATGTTTAGTTGATATTTTACTCGAGCAGACTGTTCGGCAACTTTTTGAGGAAAGTTAACAACATAAATTAGCAACAGGTCTTCCGGAAGTAGGAGCAGGGCAGGCGGCAGCTGAGCAAGATATTGTTGAGACTGCCCCCCCCCTATGCTATGGATATGTTTTCAACCTGACCAAGTCTACAAGACACAAGGAAAAAAAAGAGAGTTCCTGGAAGCCTTGGAAGAAAAGAAGTTGATCATATGATAAGCCAGTAATTGTCAGTGTGGAGATTGGCACAGAGGAAGTACAGCTCACCTCTATTGAACCTGCTCAGAAGCAAATGGTTCCACCAAAATCACCTGCTTCCATATTTGTAAGACCGCAAAAACCTGCAGTCACAATCACCCCTATGGCAATCACAGCCCACTCTACAGAAAAGCAAACATAAAAAATCACCCATCTCCACCTCAATTTCTTCAGACTTTGGCACAATAAGAAAGCTCCCCTTCCCAGTTTTGGACTTCTCTACGCTTTGTCTGCATTAGGAGCAGATGGCAGAATGCTCCAATATCCGCCAGAAATGTTGTTGAGGCAAGCCAGGTGGGCATTACTGTAATAGAGTGTTCCATCTGAAGAAAAAAAAACACACAATCATGTCGAAGAGCACCTCATCAAAATAGCTGCTGGTGGTGAGAGAGAAGAAACAGTTGAACTGATAGAAGAACGTGTTGAGAAAAAAGAGGATGCCAGCAACAGTATTACCCAAAACAGCCTGTGAGTCTCACCCATAGTGTGCAATCATCACCTACAGCAACCTCTGTATGGCACAAGGGACAGCAGGATATTGATAGTCACCCAACGCTCCCAAGCAGCCTACCTGCTACTGGTACGTGTAGGTCACTTGTGGTGGTAATAGCACCAACCAACAGCCTAGATTTAAGCTTATGTTTAAGAAGTTAAAATGTTATTGCTTGACCTCCCTTTTTCTTGTGTGGAATAAGAGGGACTTCTAGGATTTACAGAGGCCCTCTACCCAAAATGGAAGGTTCTCAGCCAGACCTATTTATCCAGAGTTGCTGTGCCAGCACTGCATCATGAAGTGTTGCAATTGGTTGGTGACCAAATGAAGGAGACTGCTGCTCTGGCCATCCACCTCAGGACAGACATGTGGGTCAGTGGTCACGCAACAGATTACATGTGCATCACTGCACACTGGATCTCTTTCAAGGGACTGAAGCAAAGGAGAGCCACTGCTTTTCAGGGCATCCGGTTGCATTCAACAGTTGCAATGTTGGCCGTGGAGAAATCTCATACAGCAGCCAACATCTTGGATGAGTTTGATACCAAGGTCTGTGAATGGCTTCCACCCAGAGGTCTTAGCACTGGATTCGTTTCCACAGACAATGGCAGAAATATAGTCAAAGCCAGGGCTGACTATGGATTCTTTAGGGTCCTTTTTTTAGCACATTGCATCAACCTAATTGTGAGACTGCTTCCTAACATGCTTGTGGCGTTCCTTGCCACACCCTACTATGTGCATCTGGATCTATGTGAAGCAGGTGGGAAGCAGGTGACCAGAGAGACCGTGCCCCCCCACACTACTATGCATGCCTGTAACCCTGGGAAGAGGTCTGTCCAGGGTGACCAATCCTTCTCCACACCCTACTATGCATGCCTGACACCATGGAAAGCGGTGTGGCTGGTGAGGCCAGTCCCTCGCCACACTATACTACACATGCCCCTCGCCCTGTGAAGAGGTCAGCCCTGAGAGGTCAGTCCCTTGCCACTCCCTTCTATGCATGCCCATAACCATGGAAAAGGGTGTCAGTGGAGAGGTCACTCGCTCACCACATCCTACTACATATGCCCATCGACCTGCGATCTGACCAAAAAGGCCAGTGTCTTGCCAAACCCTACTACACGCACCTTTCACCCTGGGAAGCTTTTTGTCTGGAGCGGCCCTTCAGAGATGCCCCTTTCCACACCTTACTATGCATATCAGTCACTATGGAAAGCAGTTTGACAGGAGATGCCAAAATCTCTTGGTACACCCTACTACCCAAGCCCATCACCCTGGGAAGCAGCCTAACCGATTATGCCAGTCTGTTACCACACCCTACTATGCATGCCTGTTGCTCTGGGAAGCAGAGACCAGTCTCTCTCCATATATTACTATGTACACCCATTGCCTTGGGAAGCAGTCCCTCCCCACACCCTACTATGCATGGTTATCACCATGTGAAGCACTCTGAATGGAGAAGCCAGTCCCTTTTTGCACCTTTCTATGCAGGCCCATTCCTGGGTATTCTGGTTCCATGTTGGAACCTAGTGTTTGGAACCACATGACACCAAGGTTCCTATAACTGGTAATTCCAGGATTGTCAGTTGTTAGCTGACTGTTGGATGGGGCTGAATAAATATTACTTATTGAACACAATCCTGTGTGAATCCCACATTATTACACTGGCGACGTTTGTGGATGGGATCTACTCGTGCAAGATAGCCCCAACAACAGGTGAATAGCTAAATGCGAAGAGAAAGACTCACGTGACTGCTGTGTCGATGAGGGGAGATTGATCAGCATCTTCAAGGTACAGCTGTGGCCCAGCGGAGGAAACGCGGCGAGGGACGTGGAAAAAGTCGAAAACGCGACGAAAATCGGCAAAGGTAGTCTTTTACAATGATTTTTGGAAGAAAATAGAAAAAAACGGAGCTTGTAACTGACGTCGATTTTCGAGGGTGATTTCCCTTAGAAAAAAGCCTATTTGTTTGTAGAAAAGGTGGCGGACATCTTTGAATGGGCGAGTTTCAAGAATTAAAAAAACAAGCGAGATTGGCCATAGAAAGTGATGCAAATGTTTCTTGGGGGCCATTTTAGGTCGGGAAAAAAAGAAAACAAGCTCGAATAGCCAAAGAAAGAAGCATTTAATGTAGTGGCTGCCATTTTGACTTGGTTTTGGAAAAAGAAGAAAAGAAAGCCCAATCCACTTTGGAAACAAGACTGAATGTTTGTGATGGATTAGTGGCGGCCATCTTGGATTTTTTTCGATAGTTTTTTTTCAGTTTTTCTGTTATTTCAAGTGGATTGCAACGGGTGAAGCAGCAGTTTGGAGCGTGACATTATAAGGGTATCTACTTCAATGGTAAAGGAGGACAGAAGGACCTGTTGTACGGAAAACGAGTGAAAACGTGAGGAAGAGAAAAGTCGGAGGAGCTTGGTGGATGGAGTAAGTGACTCAAACTTGAAGAAGTACCGAGAGGTGCCGGAAAGGAAAACCAGACTCAATTTTTTTTAGTTCTACATTGAAGAACTTGAAGCCTGTCGACGGTGATGGGCACACCTTTTTGAGGGAAGGGAGGTGGAACTTTGTTGTTAAAGGTTTAAAAGTGGAATAAGGGTAAAGGTGTTGAGTGGAACTGAGGCAGTAAAATGCAGAATGTAACTGCACCTCCTTTCTTTCTGATGGAACCAGGGGAACCACTGATTAGGTGGAAAAAATGGAAACAAATATTTGAAAATTACGCAAGGGTGTGTGGTGCAAATTTGAGTGGTGAAAGGAAGCATGCTTTATTGATGCATTGTTTGGGCGGAGAAGGCCAGGAGATTTTGGAGACTCTTCCAGTCATTCCACAAGCAGAACAAAGAGGATTGAATGAGTATGAGGTGTGTGCTAGGCAGTTGGATTTACATTATCTTCCTGACGTTGTGGAAAAGTAAATTTTGCCATGTTCTGTGTCCCTACGTGTCATCCATCATATGTTATGTGTGCATGATTAAATATGCATATGCGTTCCCCATGTTCGATTAATGACGCAATTACAGTTGTGTCCACCTCTAGTATGCCAGTTTCCAGTTCTCGTGAATACTACGAATATCAGGCCTATGTAAAGCTACGTTGCCACGTTTCTCAGTGTGCACGTTATTCCATTGTAAAGTCCCCGTTTCTAGGCCTCAAAAGGGCCTGGACACCAGATTCAGCTCCTGTCTCCTGAAGCCTCGCTGAGGAGTGATACAGCCCCCACCTGTATCCTCGACCCTTCACTTACTTCCTGCCTCTCAGTGCCCGGTGCAGCCTGGCTCTGTCTCTGAGTCTGCCAAAGAGTATGTTATAGTTCCAGTTATCAGTTCAGTTCTCCTTCTCTGCATTCCTAAGCTACTGAACTGCATCAATAGTTTTCGTCATTGTCTAGCCTTCACGTCATCAATAGTTTTCGTCATTGTCTAGCCTTCACGTCTCCACGTTAGAGAAATACTGCATTTAATGGTCATTTAATATTCTTCATCACGCACTACATGTAGAATAATGCATGGTCCAGTCTCAGAATCACGTTAACTTTTCCCCTCCTAACTTCTAGTTCCTATCAACATGTTCTCTAAACATCAGATACTAGATAGGGTTTAGGTACATGTCGCCCTGACTCTCCAGACTTCAGTCTCTGCTCCTAGCACAGAGTTCATAGCCCCCAGCTTCTCCTAGTGATACGTCATTGCTAGTTTGCGCGCACCATCAGGTTAGAGGTCCCGGTTCCTCAGGTAGCCCCCTCCATGGTTTCCGCCCTATTCATGACATATTCTGTTACGTCTGTACCACATGTCTATGTATACGCCCCGTTACACCTACTTTCGCCCTTATCTTTCGCGACTGCTACGCGTCACGCCTTCTGCTCCACCCACTGCTACGCCTACTGCAATGTAATGCTATGTGTTTGCGTTATGTATATATGCTCATGTATTGTTATTAAAAGTCAGCGCGCTCATCCCAGATCCAGCCCCAGCAGCTGCTGGGCCCTGTCATCCTATTCCTATGCAGGTTGTCCTGTTCCTGTCCTTATGCTGTATTAAACCTGCAAAAACTCCTACTACCTCGAATCTTGACTCTTATTTATTGAGCTATCTGTTATGATATATGTCTAGTCAAAAAGAGAGGTATTATTTATTTATTTACCACATAATGGCGCCCGAACAGGGACTTGCCCTTTCCCCACGCGTCGGTGAAGCCACGCCGACCCCCTGACCCTCTGCAGTCGTGACGGAACTCTTCTGTGCACCGGCAGATATTTCTGCTTCAAGTATCCCTCAGGCCCACGGAGGAGACGGAGGAGGCGGTCCAGCATCCAAACGAGACGGTGGAGGAACGCGGCGAGTCCCGACCAGAGCCCAAGCCAAGAGTCCAAGGTCCGAGGTATCCGGAGGTCCACCCGTAACTGAAGTCCGAAGTCCGTCGTCGTCGTAGCAGTCCAGTCCAGTCCGAGGCTTTCCGTTCTTGCTGCCCGGTGAGTACCATTACTGGGGTAGTATCTAGACAGGGTCAATCTAAATTGACTCTGGTCCGTGGGTTGGTGGTACACAGACTCACAAACGAAGTGTTCACCTAGGTGGATACGGGTCTTGATGCGTCCCTTTATGGGACCGGTATGTTCCGTACTGTTTCAGCAGTGCATCCAGTAACTCTAGTCTGTTCCGTTCTCGAGAAATTCTTGTGTTTCTGTTCTCAGTATTCCAGGTAATATTCTGTCCGAACTGTTATGTTATGATGTTGTTCAATGTATTTCCAATGTCGTGGTATGCCTGAATTGTTTTCCCAGTTGTTATTGTTTCTCGTGTATTGTATTGTGTTCCGATTCAAGTCTACAATGTCTCTCTTTTCGAGATTACGTCAGCTAAAAACTAGAAAGGGTTTGTTAGAAGAAGCAGTTCCTGTTCCACCGAGGGACAGTCCAGGTCATTTTATGTATCAGAAGCATGGCATAAACGCCATATTGTATCTAGATTTATGGGTAGAGTATACCAAACAGTTAGAAGAGAAGTATAGATGGCCCGTATCGGGTACATGGGATGCCGAGTGCATCATGCGAGTAGAAGAAGCATTATGGAAAAAGAAAGCCAGACAGTCACAGAAAGATGCCATCGAGTTATGGCGCAAAGAAGCTCATAAAAGAACTGAAAAGGAAATCAGAAAGTCAGAATTAAGTAGAGAATCCTTAGAACGAGCACAAGAAAAAGAACTAATCGAGATAGGTGAACAAGTCAAAGCCGAACAGTCAGACAGACAGAGGCATGCCCTTATAAGGGGTATGTATCCTCTTCTTGCCGAGGGCTTGCCAAAAGCGACCCCAGAGGCATCCAGTAATTTCCCGCCACCATTAGTTCCGACCAAGCTACGTCACAAACAGACCGCAGCTGATATTTTCATTTCGTCCTATTTGGACGACACAGTCCCAGAATATGCAAATCCTGTTCGCGCTCCGCCAGTCCCTGTAAATCAGGCACTTCCCGCTCCTCCAGACACCGGAGTACCTGTTACGGTACCCCCGGTCCAGCCCGCCATACAAGTCCAGCCTACATTTCCATTTCCCACTCTGCCAGGGCGAAGAGCCTCAGTAGACGACTCCAGTTTAGGGGCCGCAGGAGGAGGCCCTCCTCAAACCCCGCCGCCACACAAGCGTTTAACGACAGCCGAATTACATGCACAAGCGTCACAGCGTACGCCTAGACATCAGACTGTAGCAGAAATAAGAAAATCCCTTGCCGAATGCGGCTATGATCCAGTCCCAGGCGAGGATAATATGGTTTTATATTCATTCCGCGTAAGAAAGGTGGCCGAGTATCTAGTCACCTTACCGAATATGAAAGAAGATCTAGACAGAATATATCGTTTCATCCGTACAGGGGATGATCCAGAAAGTATTAGCGAGGCCATGTCTCAAAGGAAAGCCGAGATCCAGCTCATGATATTAAAGTTTCTGATCAATTGTCTAATAAGAGAACAAGATTACCCGTCTAAAGATCCGGCCGAAATGAAAACCCTGACAAGGTGGAGTGATAATATAGCCGAGGGTAAGCACAAGACCGTCGGTGCTATGGAGAGTATGTACAAGAAAATCCGTAGAGAAATAATAAAGATACACGAACAACGTAAAGCAGCACAAGTAAGCGAGAAAGAAAGTAACTCTGATACTGAAGAGGTAGAGGACGAGAATCCCGCCAGAATAGCGTATGTAGGAAAACCTAGATTTCCAGATCGCCATTTACGCCTAGAACACAAGTCTATTTCTCATTCTCCAGCACCAGAACAAGGTTCTCTAGAACAAGTATTCCAAGCTACCGATCACATTCTGAAATCACGAATCGGTTACAGTGAGTTAAGTACCATGCATGAACAAGAACTAGCCCGATCAGCAGTCCGATGGATTACTGATTCTACCACTTTTCCAGACGAAATAGTGGCACAAATGTTTCTGAAAATGCCCCCAGCCGAACAACGACTGGTGGGTATGTATATGATCCAGCACCTCATCACTTTGTATGAGGGTCAACACTCTGATCCAGGTCCGTTACATGATGTCCTGAACGAGTTACTCCAGTATAGATGGAAAGGTCTAGGTACCGACTTAATTAGTGTCATTCTAGAACAGCGTCACAAATATAGAACGTTTTTGAACCCGCATTTTGTTCATGTCTCGCCCCCAGAAAGTAAACCATTTTACATGGAGAGACAGAATCCGTTACGAGAAGTCCACCCAGTTAAAGGAACGGGTGGCGAAATGCAGCGAGTGTTTGTATACACTCCGATTACAAAGATGGAACTCCTCGAAATGAAGAAATTAATTCCCTGTCATGACAAAGATCCAGCAGGGTTCCATAGAGAATTAAAAGACATGCTCCGTATGGGAGAATACACTTACCCAGATATCATTAAAATGTTAAAGGTTCTGCTGCCCGCAGGGGTGTATGAAAAGCTCAAGGAAAAAGAATGGGAGGTGGGAGAGAAAAAGATCGATTGGGCAGTTCTAGAAGCTGAAGACAAGGCACGAGTACCAGGTACCGGTCTTGGAGATAAATGTAAAGAATTACCAGAATTATTAATACAAGTTTTACCCAGATTATTGACAACTAGAAAAGAAGACTGGGATGCAATCTCAGCCTGTAAACAGAAGCAAGATGAGGATATTAGTGATTTTTATTCTAGATTTGAAAAATGTTTCAGCATCAACAGTGGCCTCAAGACAAGTAGTGAGTCATACCCTCACCTTTTTGTTACTAAATTAGTCGAGAATTCAAGCCCACAAATTAAAAATCGAGTTCTGAAAGTCGAAAGTACCTGGCAAGCTAATACCCCGTCCCAGATGTTGCAAATGCTTCAGTATCACCAGAATAGAATCAGGGAAGAGCAAGAACACGAGAGAAAACGTATGAAAGACACGAAAATGAAAGTACTAGTTGCACAATCTGTTCCTCAAGACAGTCAGAAGAGGGGTCCGAATCAAGCCAGTCATCCTGCAGCTCCCGTTAAAGGGAACTGCAATTATTGTAAACAGCCAGGTCATTTTATAAATGAGTGTGCAGTTCTGAAACACAACATAGCTACCGGTAAGACTAAAGAAAGACCACGTCCGCCTAGACAAGAACAAGTTTCACAGACTCCTCAGCCACAGAATGCACCACAGACAGTTACCGCACCGCAGCCTATTGCTGCAACACAGCATGTTACATCGCAGATGTACCAGTATGCACAGTCTGAGTATCCAGAGTACCAACAGTATTCATGAAACAGCCTAGAGAGGGAGGTAGGCTTGCCTCTCATCGAGATACCTGTAGATCAAGAAGGTCCCTATGTTCACAGTCAAGTATTAGGGAAAGACAGAAAGTTTTTGATTGATACAGGGGCAAGTAGGACCACAATTAGTCACGCCGAAGTTCCAGGGGCTCCGCTCTCAGGCTCAAGAAATGTTTCCCTTGGATTTTCAGGAAAACCTATCGTAAATGAGATTTCAAAGCCAGTTACTCTAGAAGTAGGTCCATTGTCCCGCACTACTGATCTGTTACTTACTAAGTCATGTCCAGAAAACCTATTAGGCATTAAGACACTGAAAGAGTTAGGTGCAGTTATATGCTGTTCCCCAGAGGGAATACGATTGTTCCTACGTGACTTTAAGGGTCACTATGTATTACGAGATTTTGATTCAAGACTGTCTAATGTTCCGCAGCACTTATGGGCGCAAGGTCCAACTGATGTAGGTTACATGCAAATCACACCCTATCGTGTGACTCTCAAGCCAGGTGTAGTGTTACCACGAATCAGACAGTACAGATTGCCACCTGAGGCTGTAGCAGCCTTATCCAAAATTATTGACGAACTCATGGCTCAAGGAGTGGTTGTAGAGACTGACTCCAACGTATGTAATTCTCCGATCATTCCAGTCATGAAACGCACTGATCCAAATGCACCCCCAGTATATCGATTAGTGATTGACCTACGAGAGCTTAATAAATGTATTATTCCTCAGTACCCAGTTGTCCCAGACATCTCTTCCCTATTAACGGCCATTGATTCCGAAGCCACGTTCTTCACTGTCATAGACCTCAAGAACGCATTTTTCAGTGTTCCTATTCATCCAGACAGCCAGTTCCTTTTCGGATTTTGTTTAAATGGAAGGAGCTATATGTTTACACGAGCTCCTCAAGGTTTCACAGAAAGTCCTAGTATTTACAGTCAAGCACTTAAGAGACAACTTGATAATATTCACATGCCAACTGACACTGCCCTGCTCCAGTATGTCGATGATCTACTGATCACAGCCCGTTCTGAACGTGCTTGCGAGCGAGCATCCCTTACAGTTTTGTATTTCCTAGCCGAGATGGGGCACAAGGTGTCCCCTTCTAAGCTTCAATTCTGTGTCCAGCAAGTGGTCTACTTGGGACACTTACTGTCCAAGAGGGGTAGGCAGTTGACACCAGACCGTATCCAGCTGATAGCGAGTCTTCCTCAGCCCAAGACCCAGAAGGAGGTACGTGCTTTTATCGGCCTTACTTCTTACTGCAGACAATGGATTCCCCAGTATGCATTTCTAGCCAAACCACTGATACAGTTAACGACACAGGAGGCAGCCGTATCGACTGTCCTCCCTTGGACATCTGAACATACACTTAGTTTCAATGAGTTAAAGAAAGCTTTATGCCAAGCTCCAGTTCTAGCGACACCGAACTACAGTAAGCCTTTTACACTTTTCGTCACTGAACGCGAAGGTACAGCATTATCTGTTCTCACACAAGATCAAGCAGGACAATACAAGCCCTGTGCTTATTTTTCGAGCACATTAGATCCTGTAGCCCAGGCTCTGCCTGCGTGCCTCAAGTCAGTTGCAGCCACAGCCCTAGCTATCAGACAAAGTGATTCCATAGTCTTAGGACATACCTTGACAGTACAAGTTCCACATTCTGTGGAAGTTCTTTTAAACCGAACACAGACTCAACACTTGACAATTGCACGTTTAACAGGTTATGAATTGACACTGTTCCAGCCACACATAGAAATCAGACCCTGCAACATTTTAAATCCTGCTACACTGTTACCATCAGTTAATTCAAATCCAGCCACACATGATTGCGTGGAAGTAGTTAACATTACGACAAAGCCAAGACAAGATCTGACAGATACTCCGTTACCAGATCCCGACCTGACACTTTATGTGGATGGTTCATGCCTAAGAACTAGTACAGGAGAACTAGTCGCCGCGTATGCAGTGACTACTGACACCGAAGTTATTGAAACACACCGTATTGATACCCTGTCCGCTCAAGCAGCAGAGCTAGTTGCTCTGACACAAGCCTGCATACACGCCAAGAACTTGAAAGTTAATGTTTATACAGATTCACGTTACGCATTTGGAGTCGTACACGACTTCGGAGTGCTCTGGCAGGAGAGAGGTTTCATGACTTCTCATGGAACCAAGATTCAGCATGGTCTCCTTATTCAAGCTCTGTTAGATGCCATACACTTGCCGACATCTATTGCTATCATGAAGTGCAAAGCACATACGAAAGTTACTGACATTATTTCTCAAGGTAACGATCTAGCAGATCGCACAGCCAAGCTTACAGCACAGACTCCAGACTTTCAAGTTAATCCGACACAGACACATACTCCAGATCCGACTACATGTATGACAGTTAAGGACCCTACACAAGATGTCATAGATATCCAGTTACATGCTACTCCCGAAGAAATCAAGAAATGGTCCGAACAAGGAGGGGTCCAGACAGATCAAGGATGGTTAACGAAGGGTAGAGCCACATGGTTTCTCCCCGACTCTATGGTTCAAGTCATTATTAATACCGCACATAGTCCAGCACATTTAGGAGAAAAAGCTATGTTAGACAGTATCCAGAACATTTGGTTCAACAAGCATTTACGAGCTGCAGCCAAGCAGAAAGTCCGTACCTGTATGATATGTTGTCAGTTTAATCCAGGTAAAAGTGTCCCGGTGGAACAAGGTGGATTCCAGCCCCCTGACCACCCTTTTGAAGTCCTCCAGATGGATTATATTCAGATGGAGCGATGTCGAGGTTCCAAGTATGTCCTTGTAGTTGTATGCGCTTTGTCCAGGTGGACAGAAGCATATCCAGTCCCAGATTACACAGCCACGACCACTGCCAAGCAGTTGGTTCGTGAGTTCTTCCCCCGTTATGGACTCCCTAGAGTCGTATATTCTGATAACGGCCAGCCATTCTCATCTGAACTCATGAAGCATGTTTCCCTGTTATTAGGGTACCAGTGGAAGTTCCATTGTGTACGCCATCCTGAAGCAGCCGGTCTCGTAGAGAGACATAACCAGACCCTGAAAATCCGTATTGCAAAAGTGTGTAAAGAAAAAGGTGTGGACTGGCTAGTAGCTCTACCAGTCGCTTTATTTTATATGCGCATGGTCGCACATTCCAGATCAGGTCTGTCCCCGTATGAGGTCGTTTTCGGCCGCCCCCCAAACATTTGGGGTACTCCTAGACCCCGAAGTATTACCGATGTTTCAAGTAATATGCTGACAGATTACCTAGCTTCCTTGATGTCTGCCCTCAACTCATGTCGTTCACAGGTTGCCGCCGCATTTCCAGACAATACCGAGGTGGCACCGCACGAAATCGTTCCAGGATCCATGGTGATGGTCCGCAACTTTGACAGATCAAGTCCGCTGGAGCCTCGATGGAAAGAGCCCCGACAGGTCCTCCTCACTACCCGTACAGCCGTGAAGTTGGAAGGACGCAAAGGCTGGGTACACCTTTCTCATGTCAAACTTTTTAATGGACTGAAACCCGTCTTAAAGAACATTTCCCAGGATTTGAAGGATTGCCAAAGCATTGTTCTCAAGGACTGTCCCGCAAAAGACATTGTTACAACCCCTCCCCTGTTAGAGAAAACTCCGCAGCAGGAGTATAAACAGAAACTTCGGTCTAGTAAAATAAGTCAGTCAGTTTGATTGTCTAAGTCCTCCCCTAGGTGAAACGGTTAGACTGTTTCTGACATGTATAAAATAGACCCCCATAGTGAGAGAGTTAGTCAAAACTCAATCCGATGTATCATTTTTCTATGTTTCATATTGTTTTCCAGCCTTATGATTTCCTGCACCAGTTATGCATTTTACCTATGTTTCCCAGTTTCACATGTAAATAAGTCTGCTAATGCTACAGTAGAGCACACGTTTAGTGATCTGCCCCCTCATGAACTCTCTTACCGCCTCGCTATGCGTAATAACTCCTTTATCCGCATGTTACATTACTCACACCAGACCAGCAATGCCACTAATTGTTGGGTATGTGGTCGACTCCCCCCTTTCCAGACACCGAAGGGAGTTCTGCCACTTTTTCCTTATCCATTTTCACATAATGGTTCGTGTGGAGCATGGTCCACGTTAACCTCATCCTCAACAGATATGTCTTTTCTTAACAGTACATGTTTTCCAGACAAGCAAGGTCTTCCCCACAGAACAGGTTTAGATCTAGAAAATGAAGTGTATAATTTAGGTAATTATTCGTCGAATTTCATGGTCTTGAATGTTCAGTCTGATACTACTCCAGACTTACCTGCTATTTCAGTACTACCAGTCAAAGGCGAATTATGTGTCCGAAATTATGGTTCTGTACATGTAGGACATAGTGATTGTACTACTATTGTCAAGTATAGTGACAGTGGGAAATCTATTTTCAAAGCTTCACGTCATTCTTATTTTATTTGTGGTCAAACTGCATATGTTCGTCTGCCCCTCGATTGGGAGGGAACCTGTACATTGCCTTCCTACTGCCCAGTTTCCTATGCCCCACCTGATTATCATAGACAGATTACTCATAGAGTACACATTAGATATAAGGACCTATAGAGAACAGTATACATATTTCAGGATTCTAAGAGGTTCTTTCTTATAGGACCTATCCAGAATAGGTAACTAATCCGTAGGTTAACCAGAACCCTGAAGCTGTACTGCCTTCACTAGGTAACTTAACTGAAGAGCAATCTGCTATGAGAATTGTCGTTTTGCAAATCGTCCTTGACGTACGTCATTACTGGTCGATAGGGGCGAAGGGGCGGCTTGTAGAGTCATCGGATCTAGTTGCTGCATTTTCATTCCAAATAACGCGCCGTCTGTTTATTCAGCTATAACCAGACTCCATAAAATTGCCCATCTGATACACCAAGACCCAGGCACCTGGACATGGTCCGGTTGGTTCTGGAATATAATTTCCGCATGGGGATGGAAAATATTGTCCTTTCTAGGTATTGCAGTAGCGATCATATTCAGCTGCTGTCTCTGTATACAATGTGGCCCTGCGATTTGCGGCATTTGTGCTACCTCTTGTATTCCTAGTCCCAAGCCCCGTTCTAAATCCCGTTCCAGGATAATTCGAGACGAGCAAATGATACTGTATGAAATGATAGATGGTATCATGAATATTGATGTTTCCTGATGGAAACGTAGTGAGAAGGAGGGAATGTGGAAAAGTAAATTTTGCCATGTTCTGTGTCCCTACGTGTCATCCATCATATGTTATGTGTGCATGATTAAATATGCATATGCGTTCCCCATGTTCGATTAATGACGCAATTACAGTTGTGTCCACCTCTAGTATGCCAGTTTCCAGTTCTCGTGAATACTACGAATATCAGGCCTATGTAAAGCTACGTTGCCACGTTTCTCAGTGTGCACGTTATTCCATTGTAAAGTCCCCGTTTCTAGGCCTCAAAAGGGCCTGGACACCAGATTCAGCTCCTGTCTCCTGAAGCCTCGCTGAGGAGTGATACAGCCCCCACCTGTATCCTCGACCCTTCACTTACTTCCTGCCTCTCAGTGCCCGGTGCAGCCTGGCTCTGTCTCTGAGTCTGCCAAAGAGTATGTTATAGTTCCAGTTATCAGTTCAGTTCTCCTTCTCTGCATTCCTAAGCTACTGAACTGCATCAATAGTTTCCGTCATTGTCTAGCCTTCACGTCTCCACGTTAGAGAAATACTGCATTTAATGGTCATTTAATATTCTTCATCACGCACTACATGTAGAATAATGCATGGTCCAGTCTCAGAATCACGTTAACTTTTCCCCTCCTAACTTCTAGTTCCTATCAACATGTTCTCTAAACATCAGATACTAGATAGGGTTTAGGTACATGTCGCCCTGACTCTCCAGACTTCAGTCTCTGCTCCTAGCACAGAGTTCATAGCCCCCAGCTTCTCCTAGTGATACGTCATTGCTAGTTTGCGCGCACCATCAGGTTAGAGGTCCCGGCTCCTCAGGTAGCCCCCTCCATAGTTTCCGCCCCATTCATGACATATTCTGTTACGTCTGTACCACATGTCTATGTATACGCCCCGTTACACCTACTTTCGCCCTTATCTTTCGCGACTGCTACGCGTCATGCCTTCTGCTCCACCCACTGCTACGCCTACTGCAATGTAATGCTATGTGTTTGCGTTATGTATATATGCTCATGTATTGTTATTAAAAGTCAGCGCGCTCATCCCAGATCCAGCCCCAGCAGCTGCTGGGCCCTGTCATCCTATTCCTATGCAGGTTGTCCTGTTCCTGTCCTTATGCTGTATTAAACCTGCAAAAACTCCTACTACCTCGAATCTTGACTCTTATTTATTGAGCTATCTGTTATGATATATGTCTAGTCAAAAAGAGAGGTATTATTTATTTATTTACCACAACGTGAGTACTATCATGGAAAGGTACTATTTCGGGTTACGAGAGCAGGGTAAGGAAGAGAGTGTTGAAGAGTACATTACTGCACTAAGAAAGTTGGCTTCAAGTTGCAAGTTTGGGGGTTTGGTGGAAGAACGAATTAGGGATCAGTTTGTTTTGAGATGTGTGAGTGATAAGATAAGGGAAGAGTTGTGGCTAAAGGATGAACCTGCACTTGAAGAAGTGGTAGGTATTGCAAAAAGGGTTGAACACATGTTAAAATGCGTTGGAGAACTAAGCAAGGAGAAAAAGGATGAAAAGCCAACTAGTTCTTCAACACAAGAAGTGGTGTGTCAGGCTGTGAAGAGAGAGGATGAGAAGAAAAAAAAAGAAGTGTGTGAGGAGGAAAGGTTGAAAGGGGAGATTGATGGTGGTATTTCTAAAATACAGACAAGTAAGAAATGTTCAACTCCTTTTCAAGGAACTTGTTACAGATGTGGGAGATATGGGCATATGGCAAATGCGAGAGAGTGTCCTGCCCTCAAGTTCAAATGCAATGTGTGTGTTAGAAAGGGACACATTGGTAGAAATTGCAGAACAAGAGTTGGGAGAGATATGAAGACTGAGACTAAGTTGGTTAGCTTTCAGATTAATGATGATGTGGTAGAACATCCTTCTGATTATGTGTTGATTGGGGAAGCAAGTGTGTTGATGAAATTCGATTCATGCTCACATGTTACTTTTATTTCAAACGAGGTGTTTGAAAATGTGTTTGGAAAGAAAAAGACTTTGTGTAAACCGGATATAAGACCAACAGGTTATCAAGAACATCCCATAAAAATAATGGGTTACTTTTTTGACTGCATCGAATATAAGGGGAGGTATACAGAAGCAAAAGTTTATGTGGTAAACAGGGGTGACAACTTGTTGAGTTGGTCTCATCAGGCAAGGTTGGGTGTGAGTCTCAATCCAAATGCTCATCCAGTTATTCAAGTACAGGCTGTAGACAATGAGGAGAACAAGTTTATAAAGAACTTTAAAGAGTTGTTCAGTGAAAAACTAGGATGTATAAAGGGTTACAATCACAACATCAAACTGAAGTTGGGTGCGGTGCCTGTTGCTGCTAAAGTAAGGTGCATTCCAATTTGTGTAAAGGATGCCGTGGGTAAAGAGATTGAGAAGTTATTGTCTACTGGGGTTATACAACCAGTAGAAGCAACTGAGTGGCTCGCACCAATTGTGGTCGCGAGGAAGCCTAATAATGAGATTCGGCTGTGTGTTGACCTTCGTGCTTTAAATAAAGAGGTAATAGTTGACAAGTACCCTTTGCCAAACATAGAGGAGTTGGTTTCTACATTAGATGGGGCATGCTATTTCACCACCTTAGATATGGCATCGGCCTATCACCAAGTTCCGCTAAAAGAAGAGTGTCAAGAGCTTACTAGTTTCATTACACCAATGGGTGCATTCAAGTTCTTAAGAATGCCTTTTGGGCTGGTTTCGGCAGCCTCGGTATTTCAGAGAATTATGGAAGATCTGTTCAAAGGAATACCGGGGGTAAGATGTTATCAGGATGATGTTCTCATTTCTGGTAAGAACGAACAGGAACATGATGAGAGGGTTTGCCTTGTGTTGAAGAAAATGTTGGGAGTTGGTTTAACTCTGCGTCAGAGCAAGTGCAAGTTTGGTGTCAATGAGCTAGATTATTTGGGCCACCACATCTCAAGGAAGGGCATATGTCCAAAAAAGGATCTTGTAGAAACAATTGAAAAGTTGAAGGAACCATGTTCAAAAGAAGAGGTTTCATCATTTTTGAGCATGGCAGAATTTTACAATAAATTTGTCAGAAATTGCGCAGATAAGACTGTTAATCTGAGGAAAATCATGTGTAAAAATGCTGTGTTTAATTGGACTGAGGAGTGTAGCAGAGAGTTTGATCAGGTGAAGATGGATCTGAGGAATGCACCAAATTTGCAGGCGTTTGTTCCAGGGGATCCGACGTTTATTGTAACAGATGCTAGCAGTAAGGGTCTGGGTGCTTTGTTGTTACAAGTGAGGAAAGACAAGGAGGTCCTGATAGCTTGTCGTTCGAGATGTTTGAAGGGGGCGGAGTTGAATTACTCTGTCATAGAGAAAGAGGCGCTAGGTATATATTGGGCGGTGAATAAGTTCAGGTAGTTTGTTTGGGGTTCCTCCTTTACCGTCAGGTCTGATCACAAACCACTACAGGAAGTATTTGAAAAAAAGGGGTTAGACTCCATCTCAGCAAGGATAAGGAGATGGGTAATTTCTTTGCAGGAGTTCGTGTTCAAGTTTGAGTATATCCCAGGAAAAACTAATGTCTCGGCAGATTGTCTGTCTAGGCTGGTGGATGTTGTAGAGAATGTTGAGGAAGCTTTGGCTGACGATTTTGAGGGTGAATTAAAGGTGTGTGACGTTACCTTGGGGGCGGTGAAGGAAGATACTTGGAGAGAAGAGCTGAGTAAGGATGAGGATTTGAAGGAAGTCATTAAATTGTTGGAAGGTGGTAGGTCTCGTTCTTTAAAGAAACCTTGGTCTTTGATTGCTGATGAGTTGGCAGTGGTGGATGGTTTACTCATGAGAGGTACTAGGTTAGTTCCACCTGTTAATCTCAGAAGTGTTCTGGTGGACATGTCTCATGAGGGACACTTGGGTATTTCAAAGACGAAAGAACGTATACGAATGGACTTCTGGTGGCCAGGTATCGATTTGTTGGTGGAACGCACCGTTAGGGATTGCTCTTCTTGCCAGGCAAGTGATAAAGTTTTGAGGACGAGGTCTTCTCCAATGGTTTGCAGGAGGTTGCCTAGGTCCCCCTGGGATGAAATTGCAGTTGATATTGTGGGGCCTTTACATGGTGAACATCAAACTCCATTTATGTTGGTTTTATTGGATTTGTATTCTAGATGGGTGGAGGTTAGTTTGGTAAGGGAGATTACAAGTGAGTCTGTTATTTCCTTTTTGGAGTCTGTCTTTAAACGTGAGAGTTTTCCGAACTCCATTCTTTCTGACAATGGGCCACAATTTTGTTCAGGGAAAGTTGAGGAGTATCTCAGTAAGTGTGGCATTATCCACAAGAGGATTTCTTTGTATCACCCTGAGGCAAATGGTGCTTTGGAGAGACTCAACAAAACTTTGAAGGAAAGCATTCAGTTGGCAAGGGTCAACAATTTGGACTGGAGAAAGGAGTTACAGAACAGAATTTCAGCTTATCGATTCTCTCCTCACTCAACTACAGGAAAAACTCTGTTTGAACTTTTCAAGGGTAGAGCACCTAACACTTGTTTATGTCCTGCCTGGATGGCTGCAGACAAGGGTGTAAAAAATAATGAGGTGGGTGCATGAAGAGAAAGGGAATTGAAACTACAGAGGAAAAGGAAAATATATGTGGATAGGAGAAATTCTGTTAAGGATTCCAAATTCGTGGTGGGGGAGGTAGTAAAGATCAGGGCTCCTGTGGGCTGTCAAAACTGGTCGAAGTTTTCTGTTCCTAGAACCATTGTGAAAATTTTCAAAAATGCTGTAAAGACGGAGGATGGTCGTATCTGGAACAATAGTCGGGTTTCTCATTTTGGGGGAAAAAGGAAATGTGAGGATATTGTTGCTGTTCCTGATCTGCGTTCTAATAATTCTCGCAAGAGTGTGAGAGTATGCAGGCCTCCTGTTCACTTGCGTGATTATGTCTAGGTAGTTTCTTCTTTGTTTTTCTTTATCTTTCTGTTGCCTACTTCATTGCTGAACATGTAAACCTGTTTAATGTTTAAGAGGGAGAAGTGTGATGACCTGTCTTCCTGGGTATTCTGGTTCCATGTTGGAACCTAGTGTTTGGAACCACATGACACCAAGGTTCCTATAACTGGTAATTCCAGGATTGTCAGTTGTTAGCTGACTGTTGGATGGGGCTGAATAAATATTACTTATTGAACACAATCCTGTGTGAATCCCACATTATTACAGTTATCACCATGTGAAGCACTCTGAATGGAGAAGCCAGTCCCTTTTTGCACCTTTCTATGCAGGCCCATTTTCCTGGGAAGCAGTCACTCGGGGGAGGTCCGACGCTTCCCGACTCTCACTTGCTGTGTTGTGCTGTCCTTGTTATCCATCTGCCATCAACCCCCACCCTTGGGTGGGGTGCTGAGTTGGGCGAGTAAAGCTGTGAGTTGAGGGGGTGTAGCCGGAGCTGTACACTGATTAGGTTCCACCTGTTCCACCTGCCTATGGTTGGTACATGCCGGGCACCTGGGGTTCCGGTGCCTTTTCTCATTCTCTACAGCATGGGTACTCAAACTTTCTCTCGGGGGCCAAATTTACAGCGTGGTTTGTGTCCAAGGCCCGTACCGGTGGGGGCGGGGTCAGTGGGGGAGGGGGCGGGGCTAAAGCAACAAAAAAACTGTGACCATGAGGTTGAACACAGGTCTCTGCAGCGGACGCCTTCATCCACTGAGCCACCAGACCCGGCATACAAATCTCTCTCTCTCTCTCTCTCTCTCTCTCTCTCTCTTTCTTTCTCCCTCTCTCTCCCTCTCTCAACCTCTCTCTCCCTCTCTCCCTCCCTCTCTCCTTCTCTCCCTCCATCTCTCCCTATTTCTCCCTCTGTCTCACTCAGACTGTCTCACTCCCTCTCATGCCCTCTCTCTCCCTCCCTGACTCTCTCTATCTCACTCACTCTGACTGTCTCACTCCCTCTCTCTCTCTTTCTCTGTCTCCCTCTCTCTCTGTCTCCCCCCTCTCTCTCTCTGTCTCCCTCTCTCTCCTTCCCTCTCCCTCTCTGTCTCCCTCTCTCTCCTTCCCTCTCCCTCACTCTGTCTCCCTCACTCTGTCGCCCTCCTCACTCAGTCGCCCTCCTCACTCTGTCACCCTCCCCCCTTCCTCCTCCCTCCCTCTGTCTGTCACCCTCCTCCCTCCCTCCTCCCTCCCTCTGTCTGTCAACCTCCTCCCTCCCTCCACCCTCTGTCTGTCACCCTCCCTCCTCCCTCCCTCTGTCTCTCACCCTCTGTGTCCCTCCCTCTCCCTTCCTCTGTCTCCCTCCCTCTCCCTTTCTCTGTCTCCCTCCCTCCCTCTCCCTCTCTTTGTCCCCCTCCCTCTCCCTTTCGCTGTCTCCCTCCCTCTCCCTCTCTTTGCCTCCCTCTGTCTGTCTCCCTCTGTTTCCTTCTGTCTCCCTCTGTTTCCTTCCCTCTCCCTCTCTTTATCTCCCTCTATCTCCCAACCTCTCCCTTTCTTTGTCTCTCTCTGTCCGTCTCCCTTTCTCTGTCTCCCTCTCTTTGCCTCCCTCTGTCTGTCTCCCTCTGTTTCCTTCTGTCTCCCTCTGTTTCCTTCCCTCTCCCTCTCTTTATCTCCCTCTATCTCCCAACCTCTCCCTTTCTTTGTCTCTCTCTGTCCGTCTCCCTTTCTCTGTCTCCCTCTCTCTGCTTCCCTGTCCCTCCTTCCCTCGCTCTCCCTCTGTCTGCCTCCCTTTCCCTCCCTCCTTTCCTTCCCTCCCTCGCTCTCCCTCTGTCTGCCTCCCTTTCCCTCCCTCCTTTCCTTCCCTCCCTCGCTCTCCCTCTGTCTGCCTCCCTTTCCCTCCCTCCTTTCCTTCCCTCCCTCTCCCTCTGTCTGCCTCCCTTTCCCTCCCTCCTTTCCCTCACTCCCTCGTTCTCCCTCCCTTTCCCTCCCCCCTCGCTCTCCCTCTGTCTGTGTCTGCCTCCTTTTCCCTCCCTCCCTCCCTCCTCCCTCCCTCTGTCTGTCACCCTCCTCCCTCCCTCCTGCCTCCCAATGTCTGTCACCCTCCTCCCTCCCTCTGTCTTTCACCCTCGTTCCTCTGTCTGTCACCCTCCCACCTCCCTCTGTCTGTCACCCTCCTCCCTCCCTCCTCCCTCCCTCTGTCCGTCAACCTCCTCCCTCCCCCTCTGTCTGTCACCCTCCTTCCCTCTGTCTCTCACCCTCTGTCTCCCTCTCTCTCCCTGTCTTTGCCTCCCTCCCTCTCCCTTTCTCTGTCTCCCTCCCTCTCCCTCTCTTTGTCTCCCTCTGTCTGTTTCCCTCTGTTCCCTCCCTCTCCCTCTCTTTGTCTCCCTCTGTCTGTCTCCCTCTATCTCCCTCCCTCTCTCTCTCTTTGTCTCCCTCTGTCCGTCTACCTTTCTCTGTCTCCCGCTCTCTGCCTCCCTTTCCCTCCCTCCCTCGCTCTCCCTCTGTCTGCCTCCCTTTCCCTCCCTCCTTTCCTTCCATCCCTCGCTCTCCCTCCCTTTCCCTCCCTCCTTTCCTTTCCTTCCCTCCCTCTCTCTCCCTCTGTCTCCCTCCCTTTCCCTCCCTCCTTTCCCTCCCTCGTTCTCCCTCCCTCTCCCTCCCTTTCCCTCCCCCCTCGCTCTCCCTCTGTCTGTGTCTGCCTCCCTTTCCCTCCCTCCCTCGCTCTCCCTCTGTCTGCCTCCCTTTCCCTCCCTCCTTTTCTTCCCTCTGTCGTTCTCCCTCTGTCTGCCTCCCTTTCCCTCCCTCTCTCGCTCTCCCTGTGTCTGCCTCCCTTTCCCTCCCTCCCTTGCTCTCCCTCCCTTTCGATCCCTCGCTGTCCCTCGCTCTCCCTCCCCCTCCCTTTCCCGCCCTCCCCCCCACTCCTTCTGTCTGCCTCCCTTTCCCTCTCTCCCTCGCTCTCCCTCCCTCTCCCTCCCTTTCCCTCCCTCGCTCTCCCTCCCCCTCTCTTTCCCTCCCTCCCTCCACCTCCCTCCCTGTCTCTCCCTGTCTGCCTCCCTTTCCCTCCCTCCTTTCCCTCCCTCCCTCTCCACCTGTCTGCCTCCCTTTCCCTCCCTCCTTTCCCTCCCTCTGTCTGCCTCCCTTTCCCTCCCTCCCTTGCTCTCCCTCTGTCTGTGTCTGCCTCCCTATCCCTCCCTCCTTTCCCTCCCTCCCTCGCTCTCCATCTGTCTACCTTCCTTTCCCTCCCTCCCTCGCTCTCCCTCCCTCTCCCTCCCTTCCTCCCTCACTCTCCCTCCCCCTCCCTTTCCCTCCCTCCCTCGCTCTCGCTCTGTCTGCCTCCCTTTCCCTCCATCCCTCATTCTCCCTCCTCCCTTTCCCTCCCTCCTTTTCTTCCCTCCCCCGCTCTCCCTCTTTCTGCCTCTCTTTCCCTCCATTGCTCGTTCTCCCTCTGTCTGCCTCCCTTTCACTCCCTTCCTCGCTCTCCCTCTGTCTGTCTCCCTTTCCCTCCCTTCCTCACTCTCCCTCCCTCTCCCTCACTTTCCCTCCCTCACCCTCCCTCTCCCTCCCTTTCCCTCCCTCCCTCGCTCTCCCTCTGTCTGCCTCCCTTTCCCTCTCTCCCTTGCTCTCCCTCCCTCTCCCTCCCTCGCTCTCCCTCCCCCTCTCTTTCCCTCCCTCCCTCCACCTCCCTCCCTTGCTGTCCCTGTCTGCCTCCCTTTTCATCCCTCCCTCTCCCTCTGTCTGCCTCCCATTGCCTCCCTCGCTCTTCCTCTGTCTACCTCCATATCCCTCCCTCCCACGCTCTCCCTCCCTCTCCCTCCCTTTCCCTCCCTCCCTTGCTCTCCCTCTGTCTGTGTCTGCCTCCCTATGCCTCCCTCCTTTCCTTCCCTCCCTCCCTCTCCCTCTATCTGCCTCCCTTTCCCTCCCTCCTTTCCCTTCCTCCCTCTCCCTCTGTCTGCCTCCCTATCCCTACCTCGCTCTCCCTCCCTTTCCCTCCCTCGCTGTCCCTCTCCCTCCCCCTCCCTTTCCCTCCCACCCTCTTTCTCCCTCTGTCTGCCTCCCTTTCCCTCCCTCCCTCCCTCCCTCGCTCTCCCTCACTCCTCCTCCCTTTCCCTCCCTCGCTCTCCCACCCCCTCCCTTTCCCTCCCTGTCTCCCTCCTTCCACCTCCCTCCCTCGCTCTCCCTCTGTCTGCCTCCCTTTCCCTCCCTCCCTCACTCTCCCTCCCTCTCCCTCCCATTCCCTTCCTCTGTCTGTGTCTGCCTCCCTTTCTCTCCCTCCCTCACTCTCCCTCTCTTTCACTCCCTTCCTCGCTCTCCCTCTGTCTCCCTCCCTCCCTTCCTTTCCCTCCCTCCCTCTGTCTCCCTCCCTCTACCTCCCTCTGTCACCCTCTTCATCTCACTGTGCCTGAGTGTGCCCGGGCTGAGACAGCTTCCTGGCACACACACACACAGCCGCACCCGAGCACTTCACAGGTCTTTAAAAGACCATTTGTATGTTAATGAGGCTTTTGTATTTCACCTCTTAGCGCCTCTGCAGCTGCACTCTGACTATCACTGGAATGCCCAGTTCCCCACAGAGCAGCAGAGTCTCTCAGAGTCGCGGCGCGCAGTGTTTGCTGACACTCTCACATTATTATTTTTTTTAAAACAAGGATCAATTGTCTGCTAGGTCCGCGGGCTGCAATGGAAGGCTTGCCGGGCCGCTGGCGGAACCGCGGGCCGTACTATGAGTACCCGTGCTCTACAGGCACCACACTAGCAGCAAGAGAAAGGCAATGGGAAAGGGTAGAGTACGACTAAGAGAAACTGTCAACTGTCGAACTTCTGCTTTCACAAAGTCTTGAAATAGTCCTGATATAGTTATCACAGAAAAGAAGGCATAGATAAATAAGGCTGATATATAGCGACTGAACGGACCCTAATTACAACAGCCTTGACAGTAACAGATTGTGTAACAATAATAAATAATAAAAGTCAGCGAGGAAAAGCAAATGGTAATTAGACCATCGCAACCAAGAAACGACGATTTGCAATGCAATAGGTCTCGCATTTGCGAGAGTTTAAGCAATTGGCATTGTAAATGACAATGCCTTTTATTTATCTGATTTACTAATTAACACATAAATAAAAGGCATTGTCATTTACAATGCCAATAGTTCAAACTCTTGTAAATGCGAGAGCTATTCAAAGAAGCGGCCGTCATTGTCCCAGCCACTAGGAAATTGAAAGCATGCATGGCGCGCTGAAAATTTCAAGAAAACATGCCTTGCCTGCAGTAGTAATGCCAGAAACCGGTCCCCGGAAGCTTGTTTCCTTTCCAGTAAAGAATTGGCTTGGTAGTTTTGTCTGCCCTGTTCCCATGATGCACTGGGCCAGGGACAGACTAATTTGCATGTAGCCAGGTTCTGAACTGGGATGGTGCAGTGAGCTAAAAAACGGTGATGGATCAAGCCCTGATCTTTTGACTGGGTAGGAGTGTTCTGCTTAATTCAGATACTCTGTCCATCACCACCCCCCTTTTTGAATCGTTTTGGCCACCATAAGTGTGGAAGGGTATGCTCAGATGTGAGTCCCTTGCTCACTGCACCATCAGGATTCAAGCAAGCCGGGCCGAAGACGGTTGTAATGCCAGAAACCGGTCCCCGGAAGCTTGTTTCCTTTCCAGTAAAGAATTGGCTTGGTAGTTTGGTCTGCCCTGTTCCCATGATGCACTGGGCCAGGGTCAGACTAATTTGCCTGTAGCCAGGTTCTGAACTGGGATGGTGCAGTGAGCTAAAAAACGGTGATGGATCAAGCCCTGATCTTTTGACTGGGTAGGAGTGTTCTGCTTAATTCAGATACTCTGTCCATCACCACCCCCTTTTGAATCGTTTTGGCCACTACAAGTGTGGAAGGGTATGCTCAGATGTGAGTCCCTTGCTCACTGCTCCATCAGGATTCAAGCAAGCCGGGCTGAAGACGGCTGTAATGCCAGAAACCGGTCCCCGGAAGCTTGTTTCCTTTCCAGTAAAGAATTGGCTTGGTAGTTTGGTCTGCCCTGTTCCCATGATGCACTGGGCCAGGGTCAGACTAATTTGCATGTAGCCAGGTTCTGAACTGGGATGGTGCAGTGAGCTAAAAAACGGTGATGGATCAAGCCCTGATCTTTTGACTGGGTAGGAGTGTTCTGCTTAATTCAGATACTCTGTCCATCACCACCCCCTTTTGAATCATTGCAGTAGGAGAACCTCATTAAAGCAAATAGTGCTTACAGTCTAAAAAAGACGTACCACGTAACAACCGAAGTAAAAGGGCCAGTCCTCATGGGAGGTTACAAATGAAGACAAGGTGGTACTAAGGAGGGACTAAGAAGCCCATTAACGCATCAAAAGCCAGCATTTACGAAGGACAATGACACAAGCCAATGACAAATATGGGTGGAGAGTGGGTGAGCCTCTATTCCATACTCTAATGCAAAATGCGGCAGATAAGCACATGCGTTGCCCAGGCTCAACCTAAAAAGGGATTGTAGCTTGCTTGCTGTTGTGTCCGAAGACATCAGAAATGCCACAACCCGCTCAAGGTTTGCTGCCTCATGAGCCATTCATGCTCCACAAAATGTACACAAATCATTGAGCTTTGCCTGTGAAAGAGGCTCACAACACGGACAGGTTGTGACATTCAAGTACAACACTTGAGTCATAATAAAAAGTATATGCCTTCTGCACGAGCACGGAAATCTGTAGATCCCATAGCCGCACATATGTGCAAGTATGGCTGACACAGTGGCGTTTTATGCAGACGCTCCAAAGGCTGTTTCGGTGATTACAGAATTGGGGGCAGTTATTTCACACACAGAGAGTCCATTGTCACTAAGGGCACGATTACGGTCGATAGGCATATGGGGAAAGATCGAGAAAAATACATCTTAATACAGGCACTGCTTGAGTGCCTGCGCCCTAAAATATTTGCTTCCAACGGTTTGAATGATTCACGTTTGATTATAAGGCACTCAGGGCCAGATGTAGGTAATCAGATTTTACCGATTCTTAAATACCGAATTTTACCAATTCGGTATTTAAAAATCGGTAATTGAGATGTAGATGAAAATTCGTTATTTTTTACCGAATCGGTAAAAATCGGTATCTGAGTTTCGGAAAATACCGAATCTGTATTTACCGAATCGGTATTTACCGATCGGTATGTCCAATGCATTCCTATGGGCCAAAAGGCCCATAGGAATGCATTGGAATTACCGATCGGTAAATACCGATCGGTAAATACCGATTCGGTATTTTCCGATTCGGACAGCAAACAAAAGTGAAACTTAACACAACTGCCAATCAGGTGCAACCACCCTCCCCCTTCCTGCCAGGAAGTGGCTACACAGGCAGCTGCAACTAATTAGAAGGTTCTGGAAAGGCAGTTGGAGCAGAGAGACTGGGAGCAGCAGCAGCAGCAGACAGAGCTTGTGCTTTTTGAAAACTTTAACATGGAAAGCAGCAGAGACACTGAGCAGGCTGAAAGAAAAAGAAAGCTTAAATTCAGTAGTACTGAGCTACAGGTCTTTGTTGAGGAGGTTGTAAAGGTACACCACAGACTTTTTGGAAAGCAGTCCCTCACTGTGCCAGAATCAACAAAAAGGAAAATATGGCTGGAAATCTTAGATAAAGTTAATGCAGTGGGAGTGACCACCAGAGTCACTGAAGATTTAAAGAAGAGGTTCTATGACCTAAGGAGCCTCACAAAGAAAAAATTGGCTGACCGCCACAAACAGTCACAGAAAACAGGTGGAGGAAAGAACACTGCACCCCCCCTCACCGACCTGGAGGAGCTGGTAGCCACAACCCTGGAGGCAGAAAGTGTCCATGGACTGGGAGAAGTGGACAGCTCGGCGCAATCTGCAAAACAAAAAGGTAAGATGCATGCACAGCAATCCCCCTCCCACCCCCATCCATCCCTCACCCCTTGCAGCTAAGTTACCCCAGTCCCATGGTGTCTGTGCAAAACTGTAGCAATGCATCATGGTACACGTAGTCAGTTATTGAAAGACCATGTCACACAGCACTGTAACCAACAAGTTATTTAAATGATTGCAGACAAAATGAAGGGCAGGCAGCATGTACAAAGTGCAATGTTATATGTTTAATTGTAGTGGCTGTGACACATTTGCACCTAGCTGATATGTGCTCATATGTCCACAGGTCACACATCCAGAAGGCAGTCCGAGGAGGCAGAAGGCACGGCATCCCAGAGGGATGACAGTCAGGACCCAGGGCCCAGTGCATCCCAGGACACAGGTGTTCCGAGTGGGCAGCCACCCTCCCAAGAAACAGACATCAGTGAAGAAATGCAGGGCTCCCCAATTCCTTCACAGTCACCACTATTGGTCTCATCACCAGAAATGCCTGCATCCCTTGTAGTAGTAACACCTGTTGCTCACCCTAGCAGGAGGCATGTCGTTTCCCCACTGCTGGAAATGGAGATAGGTGCTGAGGAAATGGTGGGTGAAGACTCACAGAACTTGTCTCAAGCTGACATCACTGCCACACTGCAGCCCAGCGCAGAGCCTGTACCAATTACCACTAGAAGGCACACAGTACAAGGAAGGGGTGTAGGTGCACGTGGGGAGGGGTCCAGTGTCTTTGAAGGCCTGGAGGGATCCATGGTCAGGATTCAGAGGATGCAGGGCAAGGGCATCATGGCCTGTCAAAGACAAATGAGAAACCTGAACATTAACATGCAGGAAATTGGCAAGGGCATAAAAGTGCTTGTGGAAGTGAACAAGAGCATGGCAACAGGCATACAGCAACTGTGCACTAAACTTGACTCTGAAATTACTGCAAGGCGCAGGGACAAGCAGCGCGCAGAGAGAACAAAGAAATCCTTACACCGCCTGGCAACAGCCACATCCCTGCTATGCAGGCGTAGCATCAATAGTCAGGAAGTCCTGACTCATAATAGCAACCAGTTGACAAGGGGCATAGCTGGAATGACTGGTGCGCTGGAGGCCCTACTCAATGCACAAAGTGCACATAGTTCTGCTCTTGACGTGCCGGACACTGAAGCTAGCACCAGTAGGAGCCGCACAGCTAGTCCCCATGGCGTAGAGCCAAGGAGGAGCAGCAGGCGACAGGGTAAGGCTACAGGCCAAACGCCCAGTGAACAGGCTGAGCCACAGACACCTGCCAGTGCAAAGCGTGGCCGAAAATGAACAGTTGTAACTATGGCCTACTGCCATTGGACATTTGATTCATAGTTAATAAAGTTTCATTTGCACATTTGTGCCATTTCAACCTGCCTAGTGACAATGTACAACTACGGTGGGTGGATTCAACACCTGTCTGAGTGTGTTTGCTCACTGTGAGCATTGCTGTCAAATGCTTACTGTTGCACTTTTGTTCTTTAACATATCTTTAAAAAATCTAATTAAACAGAAGCTTGTGCTTTCACTATAGCTCAGTGTCTTCACTTACTCAGAAATAGTTGCGTGTTATGTCATCACGTCTGTATCTGCCATCACTTGGTGTTGACACTCCAGCAGGTTGTCTTTCAGGCACAGCAATGTCGTCGTCATGATCCTCATAGTCAGTTAACTCCACCTCAGCCCCCTTCTTAACAGCCAGATTGTGCAACATAGCACAGGCAGCAATTATCTTACAGCAGGTGATGGGGGTATACTGCCTTGCACCTCCGCTCTTGTGCAAGCATCTAAACCTGCTTTTCCAGATACCAAATGTTCTCTCAACAACATTGCGTGTGATCTTGTGTGCCCGGTTGTATCTCCTTTAGCTGGGTGTTGAGGGGTTGAGGTAGGGGGTGAGTATGAATGAGCGGAGGGCATATGCACTGTCTCCTAAAATGAAAAGGGAATAATTTACTCACATGCATACATGTACTGCTTATTGCAATAGGTGTAATAGGTGTTGCACACTGTCTCTTACCTAGGAGGTAGCCTTCACCAAATTCCCCTGCAGTCAGGCGTGCATAGATGCCACTGTTCTGAAATATATATGAGTCGTGGGTACTTCCCGGGAATTTTGCGACAAGGTCTGTGATGACGTTCTTTACATTGCAAATCACCTGCACGTTGATGGTGTGGCTTGACTTCCTATTGCGGTAAATGTATTCTGTGGCAGCAGGGGGACAAATGGGGATGTGCGTGCCATCAATGCATCCGATGATATTGGGAAATCTTGCCATCTGGTAGAAGTCCGATTTGGTTTGAACCAGTTCAGCATGGGTGGATGGAAAAGAAATGTAATGGTGCATCCTATGCAACATGGCGTCAAGGAAATTGTGAAAAAACCTTGAGAGGCTGCTCTGGCTCACCCCTCCCACCACAGCAACCACGCTCTGGTAGCTCCCTGACGCCAGCAGGTGGATGCAGCACAGCACCTGTACATGTGTTGGAATTGCATGTGCCCTTGGGGTGGGGTGCTCCAACAGTGGTTTTAGGTCCCTGATGAGCTTCATGATGGTGTCTGGAGCCAACCTGTACCTTTGCAGTATCTCTTCCTCTGTGAGCATGAACAGGTCACCCTCTGCCTGTAAACCTGCTCCTGTCTCAGCCATTTCCTCTCTCCTTCCTCCTGTAGCCGTAGCCGTCTTGCAATGACATAAAATGCCGCCATTTTGCAAACAAATTTGCATTTTGGGTCCATTTTTATAGGCTGCACCTGGTTACCACCTGATTTGAATCCATGGTAAATACCGACTCTTAAATACCGATTTTGGTGCAAATTCGGTATTTCAGAGCCTCCCTACATCTCAAACTTCAATTTTAACTATTCTTAATTACCGATTCGGTATTTTACCGATCGGTAAGTTTACCGATCGGTAGGTTTACCGATCGGTAAGTTTACCAATCGGTAACTTTACCGATTGGTAAGTTTACCGATCGGTAATTTCTCCTAATCGGTATTTTACCGATCGGTAATTTTACCGATTCGGTAAATTTACCGATTCGGCCTATTTTCAATCACCTACATACCGATCGCTCAATACCGGTCGGTAACGGCCGAAAATCGGTATTTTCGGCCGTTACCGACCGGTAACAGCCTACCTACATCTGGCCCTCATTCCTAACGTAAGCCGAACAGGCCATTGCTCGACAGGGTAGCCCATTCTACTGGGGAAAAATTAACATTTGATATTTCAAGACAAATATCCTTAAAAGCAGATCCGCCAAATGTGATGTATAGGGGCAACAATTAATCACACAAACAGAAAAATATTTATTTCAGCAAGCAGCAATTAAGACTGCAGAAGCCAGATTCACCAGTGTTTTTGAGCACAGAAAGATATTGAGCCCCTGGCAGGTAATGGTGGATGGGTTATATGCTATATCAATAACGGGGTATGGTGCATAAATGCTTATTACCAGTTGTTTGCGCTGAGAGGTCAGACCCCCTCTGGCCAAAACAAACAGGTGCGGAACCAAGATCTGACTCTTTCGTCTGGTGGTGCACTCTCTGTTATAGCAGCGTGGAGGCAGTTGAAATCAAACAACCAAGGTGAAAAACAAGTTTGTATATTTCAACTATGTTCTGAAGATCTTTTTATGTAAAGTGTTGGCCAGATCCAACATTTCATCGGAGTATACAAAACAAGATACATATTTTGGAACTGGACTTTTTCTATATTCTAGTTCAAATTCAAGTTGACAAGTTGTAAGTGGTTTCTCATGGATCCAGTTGTTTCATATGGGCTTTTAGTCCAGTCTTCCTATCTATGCAGTCACCTTGTGTATGTGTTTTACAATGTACGTTGTGCTGGACATGAGGTGGAGGTGGTCCACTAAAGTGGTGTCTCTGCCAATGTGTATGGTGACAGGCGTCAATTTGATTGCCTTGTTGGTGGCAATTAAAACACGTTGCACCACTCTTGGCCCTATGCATCACTCTTTCCACTGTAGGCCGGTCCCTGTTTCTGAATTTACCCTGTCTATTGATATATGCAATACTATTTATCCCTGGCCATACTCCTCCCACGTTTTGGCTGTAACCGTTGTGACCTTGTCTATTATTGACTTGCAGTTATTCTTGCCAATGGGCCCATAATGCATTGCCCGAGCACAGGGTCCACGTGCAAAACGGATGCTGTCCTGCATGAGAGATGGTATTATACTGTAGCTATAATCGGATATAGTTTCTGCTATCAAACTTTGTGATCTAGCATTTATGGGATGCGTCTGTGATGTAGCATCTCCACTTTCATCCTCGCCTCCCTTGTTGTTTGGGCCCACTGGGCTAAGGATTGGTGGGTGGATGGACCATGGCGTATCTACTGATCCTCCCTCACATATTTTTAGCCCATTATCACAGCCCATCGCTGTGTTCTGTTCTTGGCATACCAGTCCCCCATTTAACTGCTGCAGGGACAGTGTTTTTTTGTCTTTTTCTGCAGCTGTCAGTTACCTGAGTGTGGTTGCTAATGTGAGGCATTGACCATCCTCATGTGAGGAGGCATGTGTTGGTGCTCTCTCCATTCTATCTTCCATGGTGTAGTGTATGGTGCCGTTTAACCTCCCCTTTTTCCTTGCTTTAAACAACTGCCTCAATCCCAGACTTATATATTCAATCTTATTCAATTACTTTTGCAATCTTTTATAGTGTCCACAATGTTCAAAATGTACAACTTCCCAAAAACGAATTCCACATCAAAATCTTCTAATCACCTCCTTCTAGGAGAATAATCACGATCACAATAAAGATATCATAGTCCATAAAAATGTAATATTTAGTCCTTTGTCCTCTTTTCATCCCCTTTCATCAAAAGAGAGAAAACAGCAATGCAATTGTGTTATTTGTAAAGCACTCGTACCTCAATTATTACTCTTTGTAAGGGCATGTGGGAAGGAGTCAGCTGTCCCTGTTGCACTGAACAAAAGTGCATACATGCTTTAGTACAATGACACAGAAGGTAGTCAGCAGACTATTTCTGGCTGCTCATTCTGGAAGTGCATGGGGATGGGTAACATATACGATCAATCAGTTATGCAGTGATCAAGCAGCCAGCTGCGCTTTCAAAGTTACATGACATCACATTTTCTTCAAGTTCACCGAAAATACTCAGAGATAGGAAGGAAAGAGACTGAGAGTAAAAATGTAATTCCCTTGCTTCCTCCGACAGCCACCCAGACCCACAGAGGTGCAGCTGAACGAAATTGTAGAATCACATGAAAATATGAGACAATAACTCATGAACTCTGCACTTACACAGGCGTACACATGTGACATAAAGAGCTGGGGTCTGTCCCGAGGAGGTGCAGAGCTACTTGAGCACATTTTCCCTGTGTATTGTTAATCCCAAAGGAGTACAAGTGCAATCACAAGGAAGGATGAAATCTCTAATTTCATAAGAAGCAGTGCACAGACATAGGGTAAAGTGCAATATAAAAACACTGTAAAATGTGTCTATTAAGCAATTTAGCAGCATAATTGTATGACAATGGCAACATAAATTGGTGTGGCCCTGTCAAAGTCAGATTAGTCAAAAATGTGGATGTACAGTCAAACTGATAATTGATGAACACAGGAATAAATAAAAAATTACAAAACCTAGGAAACCTAGGGTAAGAATAAATTATGTATTCCTCGCCTGTGTGAAATGAGGAGTTCACCACCCCATGCTTTTCTCAGCATCCAACCTCTTCCACCCAGGGGCGTAACAAAGGCCCCCGTAGACCCCACAGTGTTGGGGGCCCAAACTCCAGGGGGCCCCCTCAGCAAAGTATGCTGGCCTGAGAGCTCCTAAGTGAGCCGGAAGGGGGGCACTCCCTGTACTTTACAGGGGGGTCCCCTCGAGTTTCATTACGCCACTGCTTCCACCCCTGGAGTCGGTGAGTATCAGCAGGCAACACAGGGGACTGCAGAATGTCACCCTCCTTGAAACATCAGTGTGCTTGTGCTGCCTAGTTTCAGGAAATTACAGCTGGCAGGGGAAATTGCGAAGGTATGCCCTCTACCAGCTCCAGTGAAGAAGGTGATGGCACAGCAAGTATAATTCAAATGCACATGCAAGTCAGCAAGGAACGAGGTGAACACTGAGTGACAGACAGCAAGTAAATACCAGGGGAGTACCTGCAATTACAACCCCTCACACTGTTGGGTGTGCTCAAACTGCAACGGCACCCATGGGGCCACTACGAAAATTCCCACTGAATCCTCCCAACGCTGCTCCCACTGAGCTGAATCCTTGGACCTATCAGTCTGGTTGGAGCGCCACTGGCTGCCTAGAAACAGAAAACTTAACCCTAATCTAAATCCTGAATAAAGCATCAGCTGCAAACCACCATCCCTCCACCAGTCCCTCCAACAAAGCTCCAAATTCTGGTCAATAATAAATAACCCGTTATTTGCCCAATCTCGAAATACAGATCTTGAAGTAAATATCCCTGAAGCAGACTGGCTAAAACATTTTTCTGCAATCTATGGGAGTAATGAAGTTTTTGAGACATTTCATATGCCTTGCCCCTCCGATATGCTACCTAAACTAGATTTTAGTGTAACTGAAGTTGAGGTAGCGATAAAAGGTTCAGCTGGGAACAAAGCCCCGGGACCGGATGGGGTGCCTTTGAATCTCTATAAATTAAATCCAAAGATGTGGGCAACAATACTTGCGAATGTTTTTAACTGTGTACTTGCATGGGGTTTTCCCAAAACTTGGTTATGCTCAATCATAGTGCCTATTTTTAAAAAAGGGCAAAGATGTGACCCTAAATGTTACCGTCCTATATCCTTGTTGGATTCTTCTATGAAGATCCTGGGCAAAGTACTGCTTGCCAGAATTAATAAGTGGACGCTGGACAATGATATCTTGTCTAATGCCCAGTACGGATTCCGATCAGGAAGGGGCACAGAGGATCAATGTTTAAATTTACACTTGATAATTTCAAAATATACAAGGGCTGCAAAGGGGTCAATTTTTGTGGCCTACATGGATCTGTCTACAGCATTTGACCTGGTTAACAGGGCTCGGCTATGGTCCATGCTGCTAAAATGGGGCCTTGACCCACCTCTTGTCCATTTTCTGGCTGAACTCCATAAAGACCTAAAGGCATCTATTAGAATGAATCAAGAAGGTAATCGTACAGCATGGTTTAAATCTGGCAGGGGTGTGCGCCAAGGCTGCATTCTTGCCCCCATGCTGTTCACTCTATATATAAATTCTCTGGAGAAAAAACTTTTAACTGCATCCTTGGACATCCCGCGTGCAGGAGATACTCCTATTCCTGTTCTCCTGTATGCGGACGACGCTGCATTAATAGCCCGGACTCACTTAGGTCTTCAAAGATTATTAAATACATTCAGTGAATTTATGGCCTCACTTGACCTAGTGGTAAATAATTCGAAATCACATGTTATGGCATTTGGGGCTGTTAAAAATAATACTAAGCCCTTTTTTTGTAACGGTGAAGCAATCACTAGTGTCAAAGTTTTTACATACCTTGGAATAATTTTTGATAACAAGGGGAGCTGGACTCCACGAATAATAGCTAAAACTAAAGCGGTGAGGAGCTCGGCAAATGCAAACTTAAGCTTTTCGAGGAGACTTGGAGGGAAACCGAGCGGTGCACTAATAGCTTTGTACAAGGCAAAAACACTTGCAATAGCAAGGTATGGAGCAGGCCTGTGGGGTTATGCTAAAAGTGATACTATCCAAAGGGAGGAAAATAAGTTCCTCCGGTCTTTGTTAGGGCTCCCTCAGTCGACAGCCACTTTTTCAGTCCATCAGGAGCTTGGACTTGGGTACATTACTGATATCCTGTCCATGGCACCTATTCTTTTATGGATTAGGGTTTGGATTAATAACAACCTAGGTCTGAACCATAAAATATTGATGGATTGTTTAAAACTCGATAAATTTAAAGATATTGACTGGCTGTCATATATTTACAAGTGCTCAATAGAACTTGGACGCCCTGAGATATTTTCCTGTCCTTTGGGATTAAAAAAAGCAGACCTAGAATGGGTCAAGCATAACTTCCCTAAATTGAAGAGTTTGGATCGGGAGGCAAATCAACTAACCAAACCCACGGTCAGAGCCCATTTCATGACGATCACTTGTTTAGCTATTCAACCGTACCTTGCTGTAGTAAACATCCCTTTTCACAGGTGGCTCCTGGTTAAATTTCGATTTAACCAGATCTATACGGTCCTCTGTGATAGTCATGGTTGGTATAAGCCTGAGGATGCACCTGTGTGGAAATGTGATAATTTTTCTTTACAAGATAATATGCACCTAATGTTGTTTTGTCTATTTTATAATATTCCAAGACAGAAGTATTTGGTGCCTTTACTTAAAGGTAAAGCTTTTATACAGGCAAACCCAGCTCTCTTGTATCTACAAATGTTAGAATCACCCTTGGTTATGTTTAGTGTAGCTAATTATCTTGTTGCAGCTGTTAGGATCAGGAGGAGGAGAATGAAAATGTAGCATTAGGGTCTATGATGGGTGACAAACTGTTTTTTAGATATGACAATTTTATCTTGTACTATTTAAATGTTTGTTTTTTAATCTTTGTATAAATCATGATATTGTATTGTATGAATCTTTTATGAATTTGAAATGCCCTTTTTGATTGTAGCATGCTTTTATGATTTTTAACTAAATCGAATAAAGTGGTTTTTGACTTGACTTGACAAGTTCCAGAAGGGGCTCATCAGCCCAATCTTGTCTGAGTTTCTATGAACTCCGGCTAGCCAATAGGATGTGCAGAACTGCGTTGGCACCTTAATCTTCCCATTTCTGTCCCCTCAGGAACAAACAGATGCAGGTCCACTTTGAACCAGAAAAAAAATTAAAGCTTGGCAAAGAATGCCCACACACAGGGAGTGAAAAGAATACATAGGGCCACTCTGGAGACATAGGCAGCAGGTAAAGTGAACGGAGAAGAAATATAAAACAGTGGAAAAATGTTACCAAGGAGTTGACGATCCAGTGCTGAGTAAAGTTTCCGTCCCCTCCCTATGAAAGCCACCACAGGCAGGAGGAGCAGTAGTTTGCCCACTTTGAGGAATCTTCAGAGTGCCACTGCAGGAGGAATAGTAGGTCGTTTGCTCTGATCTTCCCTCAGAGGGTCTCTGCAGGCTGAAAACAAGGTCTGGAGGCAGTAATTCACCCTCTCAAAGGGGGGCTTGGAAGCGAAGGTTAGCAGCAGATAGTCAAGGCTCAAGGACCGCATTCTAACATGAAATGTAGAAACGGAAAAACCTCTAAGACCCAACATCAAACTCCTCACAACCACCTGAGTGAAATAATGAAAATGTATTAACATGCACAGGAGCATCAGTTTTGGGTGCTGAATTCTCGAATAAGCAGAAGTAAAACACAAGTATTAATAGTCGCAAACCATAAGATTTTATTATAAATTGTCTACGTAACAGGTCATGTCTAGGCCCTCATGGCTCGGCAGGTGGTGAAAAAACATTTTGTGTCGGAAACCTTCGGTATGTCGTTACACAAGAACAGTTACATTATCTTTACTTGTGTCTGGGTATACAATTGAGGCCTACGGGGCCTGTTGCTAAGGCAAGCAGGCAGACTGCAGTAACATGGAAATGTACTTTTTGTGCAAGCCTTGCAATGTGTTGCATTACTGATAGTTTCCACTTTGCCTGCCAGTAAGTAAGCTATCTATAAGGACTGTCACATGAGCTCATGAAATGATTGTTCAATGGTGTATAATTTCCATCATAATTGAATTATCACAATGTCAAGTCATACAAAATGGATGCCACCAATGTTATCTAAACTTAGCGTCCACGCCACCATACACCATACACCCTGACCCTTGACCCGGTCACTCCACCACCGCACGGCCCCTGTGTGCCCGGATTCTGCTGCCGCTGCCTGCTTGGCCCTCTTGCTGCCGCCTCTCCTTAGGGCCCCTGCTCTCCAGGCTTGCCCTCGCACTCCAGGCTTGCCCAAGCTTGCCCTCACTCTCCAGGCAACCCCCAGGCTTTCCCTCGCTCTCCCCTGCTCCGCTTTCCCGCTCTTTCCAACCCCCCCTCTGCTCCCCGCCGCTGCTGTCCTGCGGCCCCGCCCCTTCTCCTGTCTCCCGCTCTCCATTCGCCGCCCCGCTCCCGCCTCCCAGCTGCTCCTCCCTCCCACTTCGCAGCGGCCACGTGCAGCCAAAGGCAAGCCTGTCTACGCCCGTCCATGCCTGGACCGCGCCCAGCGCCAGAACCCCTGGACCCCGCCAGAGCCAGCCAACCCGACTGAGCTACGACGCCGCCATCCTCCACGCACTCAACACCGGCCGATATCCAGCCTGCTACTAAGCTACCCCGAAACGCACCCACGGAGCCTTCACCTGCCACGCCTGCTACTTCACCTGCACTCGGTCCTGCACTGCGCCAGCCAAAACAGCCCCCTACAACAACCACCTCAAGTGCATCCTGCTCAACACCCACTCCATCCACAGGCACGCCGTAGAACTATGGGACCTCCTGGACAAAACGGCACCAGACGTCGCCTTCTTCACGGAAACCTGGATGAACGCCTCCTCAGCCCCCGACATCGCCATTGCTATCCCGGATGGCTACAAGATTATCTGGAGGGACCGCGTCAACCACACCGGAGGAGGCATCGCCATCGCCCACAGAAACACTATCCGCATCACGACCAACACCGACGACACCCTCGCCACCCAGAGCACCTGCACTTCCAGATTCACACCGACCCCAAGACCACCCTCAGAGGAACCCTCATCTGCAGACCCCCGGGACCACGCTCACACTTCAGCGAGGCCATCGCAGACTTCATCAGCCCGCTCGCCCTCGCCTCCCCTGACTACATCCTCCTAGGAGACCTCAACTTCCACCTGGAGAACGACCAGGACAACAACACCACCGCCCTACTAGACATCCTCGCCAACCTCGGATTCAAGCAACTGGTCAACACCCCCACCCATTACGCCGGCCACACGCTCGACCCCGTCTTCTCCTCCAGCAACCACATCTCCTTCAGCCACACCCCCTAGCTCTACTGGACCAACCACAGCTGCGTACACTTCAACTTCAGGAAAACAACGACCCACCACCGCCCTCAACAAACCCCCCGAAGATGCTGGAGCAAGATCACCACTGACCGACTCACCACCTCCTTGAGCCTAAATCCTCCCACCAACACCACGGACCCCAACGAAGGAGCCCGCAACCTCACACAGTGGATCACCGACTGCGCCAACACCCTTGCTCCACTGAAAAACCCTCCCAGCAACCTCAACAGCAAGAAAGCCGCGTGGTTCACCAACGATCTCAAAGACTTCAAGAAATCCTGCTGTGACCTCGAGAAAGCCTGGTGCCACAACCAAGTCAAGTCATTTAGCTTTATTCGAGATTCACTCTTAAAAGCCTTGAGATTTACAAGCATTTAAGAATACAGATCTAAAAATATATAAAAATAAGAATAAAATATGATTTAAAATACAAGTTAAAATACAATCCAAAGAAGTAAAATACATCTCAATTGCTATTTACATGTGACGTGTAAATTACGAGCACTTGTTTAAAGCATTGACTAACAAATCTAAAACATTTTTTTGCAGACAAAGGCAGTCATCATTCAGTATCTAAAAGCTTAAGTCTAACCACCAATGCCCAACCTAAATATTTGGCAGTCGCTACAAAGATCAATGGTAAAGTGCTAGTGCATATTATTCTTAGGGCTACAGTACTGCTGGTAGTGCCAAAAGACTTACATAATGGAATTAGCCAGGCTCGCCTTGGCAATTCATATGCTGGGCAAGCAAATAGAAAGTGGCCAATAGTCTTTTTGTGATCGCTACACGCCGGGCAATTACTACTGGCTCGATTGCCCCACCTACCAGTCAGAGACCTAAGGGGAAGGGAACCAGCTCTAAGTTGGAAAAAAAGCTTCCTGTCCCCTGGTTTGTTAATTACATCCCAATAGGGCTCCAAGCATGGAATGAGTGTTGCCTCTAAGAATCTTCCAGCCATAGAAGTAGAGTCTACATCATTCCAATCTCGGAGAGCCACCTTTTCCCAGTAAATTTCCTTGATAGTTGTTTTGGATGGAAATTCAGCATTCACCGGGTTTTCCCATAGGATTTGCAGGCCTAGTGCAACCAAGGTGTCTCTAAGTTCGTTCAGCCACCTTACTTTATGGAAGACATCAGATTTAATAATGTCCAGGAAGCCTGTCGCATAATGGAGGAGCTCCGGAGTAGTCAAGATCCTCCGCCAGTATAGGACAGGGCGGAGCCTTGCTAGATCCTGAATAGACTTCCTTCCCAGGTCATACCTCAAAGGGAGCAAGGGAGTACTCACGGGAAGTCCAGTGATGCTTCGGAAAAACTTGTTTTCGGAAGTCATCAGGGGTTTCAGTTTCTCATACTCCCACAACTCAGCCCCATACAGCGCTGAGCTAAGAGCCTTAGCCCCGTACATCTGAAGTACGGGTTTTATTGGTTTGGTTAGGGACCTTTTGTGCTCCTGATTAAGGGCTCCTGCAAGTTGCCTATGCCTTAATACCGCCATATCTATGTGTTGTGACCATCTACTGTCCTTTGCCACAAGAATCCCTAGATATGTAAAAGCATTGACCACCTCTAGTGGACGACCATTCAAGGTGATCTTGCCTTTAAAGCTACGATGGGGATTAAAGGCCATAAGCTTGGTTTTAGCTATATTAACTTCCAAACTGTGGTCCACACAAAATTTGTAAAAAATGGACAGGGCATGCTGTAGACCACCCGGGGTCTTTGATAGAATCAGCGTGTCGTCTGCAAACATTAAAATTGGTGTCTTAATGCCAGCCAAGATAGGGGCATCAATGTTTGCAGATAGCATGCACGCGACAACCCCATTAATATATAGCGTAAAGAGCGTAGGTGCCATTAAGCAGCCCTGGCGAACCCCTCGCTGCACAGGGAAGTCAGAGGTAACCTTTCCCTGCCCTCCCCACTGGATCCTGGCAAAATTAGCTTCATGCAACCTCTTCAATAATGTTAGCAGATCTGGGGGTAAGCCTAGTTTATTTAAGACTGCCCACAACCGTGATCTTGGGACAAGGTCGAAGGCAGCACGTAAATCGACAAATGCCGCGTACAAACTGCCTTTACCCAACAGCACTGTCTTCCAGTGCAGGAGGGTGAATTGGAAGACTTGATCTATGGTACTAGTGGACTTTCTGAACCCTGCTTGGAAGGGTGACAAGGCACTAGTCTCCTCAGCCGAATCAAGAATCCTGTTCACAACCATCCTCCCTACCACCTTTTGGATAGTATCGATAAGGCTTATGGGCCAGGTTGCCAGGTTGAGATTTGTCGCCCTTCTTAAAAACTGGTATTATGACAGCTCCCTGCCATGAATCTGGAACTGGTGCTCCCAGTGCCACAGCGTTTGCAAGAAGCAAAATATACTTTCCCCACCGCTCTTTGTTACTAAGAAAAACATCAGCAGGGACCCCATCTAGGCCTGGGGCTCTTCCTCTTGCCACTGTACTAAGGGCCGTTAGGACATCATCGATACTAAAGAAATTACCTTTGGGAAAGACTGGCCTAGGGTCTACTAGTGAAATATCCAGCTGATTCCAGGCATATTGCGGTTTGAAATAGTTCATCCAGTCCTCCTGCGAAACATTATTTTCAGGAGCATCTGGTAGGCCCCCACTGCCCCATTTAACTTTATTCCAGAATTTTCTAGAATCCTTACCGTCACTGGCTTCCTTTAAATCTTGCCAGTGGCGATCATCCCACAGTTTTTTGGCCCTTACTATGGACCTTTTATACTTCTTTCTAGCAGTGCGAATGGCCTCCACATGCCTACCTTTGATAGCAGAACCTAGGGAAAGTCTGGCCTTCCTACATTCAGTGTTATACCAACTCAGCATCTTAGTGGATGCAATACTATTCCTCCTTACGGGTTTCAAGAAATGATCCCTGATAGCCGAAAAGAGGTTTTCGTGTAATTTAGTTACTTCGGTCAGACCATCGGCTGATTTATTCATTTCCTCGAGGGCCTGGATAGCTTTATCAGTTTTTTCCCCAATATTATTCATGGCATTTTGGTTTTCCATGACATGTACCCATTTTAGCCTACGAAGATCGTTTGAGAGCAGACTTGAAGGTAAACGGTCAACTATTGGATCCCTGTCTACCACTTCTGTATCCCACCATTTATGTGTTACGCATAGAGGATTGTGGTCACTTTCGATTCGCACCTTTATCTCCATGTCAACTAGGAGTTTCCACAATTTCATGTTGCACAAGACATAATCAATCCTGCTACTGTGTCTCCCATTATCAAAAGTGTTGGCCCCAATCTTGTCACTTGGGGTTCTCCCATTGTGTGCCCTTAGTCCCCTTTCACAACAGATCGCGTTTAGGGATATAACATCCTCGGTCCATCTAATTACGGGTTGCAGATCTAATTTGGGTACACCCCATTGCCTATCTTCCTCATCCCCAGGGTGTTGATCAATGGCAAACAAGGGTTCAAAGGTTAAATTTAGGTCTCCAGCTATAAGTATATTATTATCAACGGAATGCAATTCCAAAAGCTGATCCAGATCAGCTATAACTTTTGACCTACCACCCTTGTTTCTCCTGGCATAGACGTTGTAAATGTCCAACGAACCTAGAGAGCCCAATGCGACTCTGATGAGCTGGATGTCAATGTTTCGGGTAGATACTTCCTTAATAGTGAGTGCTAAACTCTGAGGGACCCAGATAACCAGACCCCCCATCGGTCGGCCCTTAGGCCCTTTAACAGCCGGAACAAAATAGTTCAAATAACCCTGGACAAACTGGGGTTCAACCAGAAAAAGAGTTTGTTCCCTTGAGAATAATTACAACAAAAGCTAAAACTTAGCCTCAAAGGTAAATGCTGTCTATAAGAACTCATATAGGCACGGAAGTGAAAGAATTAACATATTTATTTAACTCAATATATTATTAAAAACAGTTCATAAACAATTCTTATACAAATTGTGGTACCTAATTAAACTATAAAAAAGATTTGGAAAAACAATAACACATGTATTGTGACCTGCACAATACGAAGGACAGACAAGGATTTGTAAAACATACAAATAGTAAAATACAAATGGTACATTAAAAAATGCCAATTATATACACCTGGGGGCGCCTCACTCACCCTACTTGTGCTTATATACCCAGCTCTAGGTTCAGATACTCCTTCATTTATACATCCAACCGGTGCAACTGCCCTGGTTAATTCATCAATAGGGCCATCACCCATGATACTTAATGATCCTATGGTCTGGCCAGATAAGAGCCAATCATTGTTTTCAAGCCCAGATTCATACCTCTCACCCCAATGTGACTGAGCGTTGAAAACCTGGCCTTGATGGGGAGAACACACCTTTCTTAGTTGGATTCGTGAATATACTGGAGGGCTGGTTCTAAACTCCAGGGCAAAAAGGTTGTCAGCAAGGGATGTTGAAATTAATGTTAATTCAATGACATCAAATTCATCAATAGGGGAACTTAATCTTATTGCCTTCATTATGTCTTCCCTGATCACAGAGCGACACCCTCTAATATGCCGCAACCAGTGAATTACCTTATTGGTTAGGGAGTCAACATTTTCTCTGTGTCCACTAAGGCCAACTAATTTGGGAACGTTAGTCATATAGATTTTGTTAGGGCTGTAGGCATCATTATTTATGTGCACATTCCCCCTCCAGCTAGTAGCTTGATTATCTGGCACCACCGCACTAGTGGATGCCCTAGCTGAGGCTTTCCATCCCCCGTCGTTAGTAGGCTCTAGTGTCTGCCCCTGTTTTGTGTATGAGCCCGTGCTTGAGGGTGCCCCAAATGTAGTGTTACTACCACCTATGACTGTAGTTCCTTGTATTGCAGTGGTGGGCGTCTTGCATAAAGTGTTACTTCCTCCCACGATATTAAATCCGGGTTTTTGACCATTTTTTGTGTTTGAGCCTATTGGTCTACTTGCTGCAACTAATGGCCGGTTGTTAGGGCCATTGGGGGCTAGGACAGGGCTTGCCCTAGCGACTGAGGGAGGTACCATACGTGAGCCTCCTCCATCCCCCCCTTGCTGGGCCTTCTTGGCTGAGCAAAGTCTCAAGGGGAAAGAGCTGTTGGTGCTAGTAGTGTCGTTTTTTGGGAATGCACTGTTGTTAGATGAGATCCCTGGCCCCCCGTTGAGGACGCTGCCAACCATAGAGGTTAGATTTGCGGTACTAACTTCTTCTAATGCCAGTTTCCCCCTCATGATATCAATTTCAGTTACTAGACTGGATAGTAAATTCCCCACAGTGGTAACACAAGCCCCCGATGTTTGTGGGACTTGAGTGACGGGGGGTTCATCGTGAACAGCAGCCAGTACCTCATATCTGTTTGAACATGGTATTAAGTAAACATCCTGGCCCATTTGCAAAGTCGACACACCTGTTACATTCGCCAACCTATTACCCTCTACAGTCCTGTTCTTGCTCACTCTACGTTTAGCTTTGAATATGTCAGGAATTACAGGTGTTTCACCCTCAGTGGCCAGCCCAGGTTGCACTACGCTCTGCTCACTATACTCGTTACCATTTCCAGTGACAGAACTTTCCACAAGAATCTCATGACAATCATCAACAAGAGAGGAAATTCGATCTATCACGCAGTTAGGGGCAGCGTGATTTATTACATTTTTGGATTTTCTACCCTTTCTATGCTTCGGAGGGTTAACAGGAGCCCCTCCACCCCCTTCCATGGTTTTCCGCTTCCCCATTTCACTGAATACTACCAGTTAGTTCAGTGTAACGTGTCAAAGGAGGCCATATGCCCAAATCAGTCTCAGTTCTACCTTGTTTGTGGTATTACGATCTTAGCAGGAATGGCAGGAGCTTCCCCACGTTGGTGATCCCTCTTATTCAGTACGACTATGTCCACGCCAAAGAAAAAAATAAATAAATAATGGAGATGGCCCAGCCCAGCCTCGACCAGCCCCGTCATGGCCACAGATGGCCCCGCCCTTGTCCCGGGCTTAGCCCGGCTGGTCCCGCGAGCGGTCCCGCAAGGCGGGAATGAGCCAGGACTTTATGCGCCTCCTGGTGCGTTTTCGTATTTCGCGGTTTCCTGACGCGTTGGATGATGGGGATTGAAGTCCCTGGGCCCGCTCACCACACGGCAGCCGCAAACAGATGGGCAAATTGCGGCAGCGGGAGGCAGGCTCACATGGGGACCCCAGCGGTCGATGCTCCGAGTCAGGGCTCCGTGACCGAAACAGCAGGTAGGATTAGATGTCAGCAGGTCTCTATTACAGCCTCACAACCAGTCAACGGATAACATGACAGCCCTCAAGAACGCCACCCGCAAACACCACCAGCTGATCCGCACCACCAAAAGTTCATCCTTCAGAGAACGACTGGACAACAACATCCACAACAGCAAAGAACTCTTCAACGTCGTGAAAGTGCTCTCCAACCCCAACGCCAGCAACAACGCCATCACGCCTTCTCAAGACCTCTGCAACTCTCTGGCCACCTTTTTTCACCATAAGATCGTCGACATACACGACAGCTTCGGCGCTCAGAACTCGTACCCCACCACCAAACCTACACCCCCCACCACCACCCTGTGCGCCTGGACTCAGGTCAGCATGGAAGATACCACCCACACGATGAACACCATCCACTCGGGCTCCCCAGCTGATCCCTGCCCACACCACATCTTCAACAAAGCCGACTCCATCATCGCACCCAAACTTCGGGACATCATCAACAACTCCTTCATATCCGCCACCTTCCCGGAGAGCTGGAAGCACGCAGAGATCAGCGCCCTCCTGAAGAAACCCACCGCAGACCCCTCAGAACTCAAGAACTTCCGCCCCATCTCGCTCCACCCCTTCCCTGCAAAAGTCATCGAGAAAACCGTCAACAAACAGCTGACAGCCTTCCTGGAGACAAACGGCTCCCTCGACCCATCGCAGTCCGGATTCCGAGCGAACCACAGCACCAAGACCGCCCTCATCGCGGCCACCGACGACATCCGGACCCTGCTGGACAACGGAGAAACCGCCGCCCTCATCCTGCTCGACCTTTCGGCTGCGTTCGACACGGTCTGCCACCGCACCCTGACAACCCGTCTCCACCACGCCGGGATCCAAGGAAAGGCCCTTGAATGGATCACCTCCTTCCTCTCCGACAGAACCCAAAGAGTCCGTCTCCCGCCCTTCCTTGCAGAAGCCACCAAGATTATCTGCAGCGTACCTCAAGGCTCCTCGCTCAGCCCCACCCTCTTCAACGTCTACATGAGCCCCCTCACAGCCATCGCACGCAAGCACAACCTCAACATCATCTCCTACGCCGACGATACCCAACTGATCCTCTCCCTCACCAACGACCCCACCTCCGCCAGAGCCAGCTTCCAGGTCGGAATGAAAGACATCGCAGACTGGATGAAGCTCAGCCGCCTGAAACTAAACTCAGACAAGACGGAAGTCCTCATCCTCGGCCCATCCATCTCCGCCTGGGACGACTCCTGGTGGCCCCCTGCTCTGGGCCCCCCACCCAAGCCCACGGACCACTCACGCAACCTGGGCTTCATCCTTGACTCCTCCCTCACAATGGCCAGGCAAGTTAACGCCGTTACCTCCTCCTGCTTCAACACACTCCGCATGCTCCATAAGATCTTCCGCTGGATCCCCACTGGAACCAGGAAAACGGTCACCCAGGCCCTCGTCACCAGCTGTCTGGACTACGGGAATGCCTCTACGCTAGGACCACCGCCAAACTACAGAAAAGGCTCCAGTGCATCCAGAATGCCTCAGCACGACTCGTCTTGGACATCCTCCGACACAGCCACATCTCCGCCCACCTGAGGGACCTGCGCTGGCTCCCCGTCAGCAAGAGGATCATGTTCAGACTCCTCACCCATGCACACAAGGCTCTCCACGACTTGGGCCCCGAATACCTCAACAACCACCTCACATTCTACACGCCAACCCGCCAGCTCCGCTCCGCCAGCCTCGCCCTCGCCACCGTCCCACAGATCCGCAGAACCACCACCGGAGAAGGATCCTTCACCTACCTGGCGGCCAAGACCTGGAACACCCTCCCCACCCACCTACGACACACCCAGGACCATCTCTCCTTCAGGAAGCAACTCAAGACCAGGCTTTTCGAGCAGTAGCAGGCCCCCACCACCCAGCGCCTTGAGACCCTAGTGGGTGAGTAGCGCGCTTTACAAATACTCTTGATTGATTGATACACCGGCAGGGATTTGCTCTCACTAATGTTTGCCATCCTATTTGCTGTCACACTAGGTTACACCAATCCACTGGTCAAGGAGGCTACTAGACAACCCTTGGGCAGCAAGCCTCAGGGAGGAGAAGAAGATCCCAGGTCCAACCAACCCAGACACTATCAGCCCCAGCTCAGACGGTACCAGACTCCCTTGGGCATTGACCTATCACCCATCAGCCGCAGCACATCTAGTCCGGCCCAAACAAGGAACGCTTACTCCTAAGCACCTCATCAGGCGCCATAAGGTCAGAGGGAGGTTTGTGGTCCTTCTAGAAGATGATTCCACCAGTGGAGGGGAAGAAAGGAGCACCAGCCCCCCGGATCCAACTCCACCAAGGCAGGTCTATGGCATGGAAGAAGCATCAGGGAGTGAGATTGAGGCCAAAACACTGCCTAGAAAAACAGCACCTAGCACCGAGAGAAGAAGGCAACTCAGGTAGGAAGTAGAGGAAAGGCAAGAATTAAGGATGGAAATAGAGAGAGCTCTCACATGGGAAGCCCAGCAAGGAGAGGGTACAACATCCCCTCCCTAGGAGGAAACAGGAGCTTGACTTTGGGCCCCATATATAGATCAGGCTCCCACTAGCAACCCATACATCACAGGGCTATCGACGAAGGAGAAGGGGCTGACTAGGTAATAAGTAGCCAGGAAAGCCTGACTTATACACATTTGAGATGTAGAAGGAGCAGTATGGACCCTTTACACTTGCGCAAGGAGAGCAGTGACAAGGACGTCTGCTGCTCCCCTGGATGCGCTGGTCAGACAGGCCAGCCACTAGAGAGATAATATCCAGAGAAGCAGGTGAGGCCTTCCCATGGCCTTGCTGTCATTTACTGTCCTGCTGTATCAAAAGGCAGCGCCACCAGTATGACCGCCCTTGGTCAGAGGATGGATCCTTTGAACCTGAGGATATGGCCATTGGGGAATGAAGGGGGAGATCCAAAATGGAATCACCCCTTCATGCAGAAGTGTTTGAGACACTGGAAGTGCTACATAGAGGAGAAACCAACAGAGCTGCTCACAGCCAGGATTAGCCCGCTACTCTAGAAAAGCGCAACAGGAACCATCTATATGCCTTGGGCACAGATGGACAAAGAAGGGCTCAGGAATAAACTGCCCCCATTGATGGACAGGACAGGAAAATGGATCCCATGTTTTGAACAGAACACCGCAGGTATAAACTTAGCCATAGGTGATGTCAAAAGTCTTCCTTAGTAGGCTCACTGGGAAGCAGTCCAACATGGTGTTCTCCCAAGCCTGCATCCCAGCAGTCACACTCACCATCACCAAGCATGACAGGGCTGTATTTAATTCATTCAGAAAGCATATCAGGATGACTCTAAGCCAGCTGTTACCCACCACCCAGACATAGGAAGACTGATGGCAGAAAGCAGGAAGCCTGGGGAAAAAATGACTGGATTCCTAGGCAGAGTAAGAGAACGATGGGTGCAGGAGAAAGGACGGCCCTGGATTCTTCTACAACATCCTCAATAGAGGACTACCCATTGAGATCCAGACTGTATTAGCTAGTGTAGTAGGGCTAAACCCAAAAAAGTTGGCAGGAAATACAAGCCCACATATTACTCTATTATCAGAAGAGACATCAAAAGCACAGGGAAAGGCAGGAGCAGGCACAGAGAGATGCTGCCAAATTGGTCCACCCTAAGTTGTAAAGGACCGCCCTTGAGGTGGCTGCTCTAGCCTCAAGCTGTCTCAAGGTGAGCTTGGTTCATGGATCCCTAGAGGGTATCCACCCATCCTCGTGGCCGAGGTCAAGGAGGCTATGCCCAAACCGGCTTAATAGAATGCTACTACTGTCACACATGGGCCACATGACCAACCAATGCCACATAAAACTATACGATAATCAAAATGGAATAGTAGAGGACAGCCCCTATGGCTCATCCACCCCTAGAAGAAAGAAGAGGATACCACGCACACATCACTCCAAGTAATTGAGGCTGAAGCCTCCCAGTGCATGGATGGCCGAATGCAATGAAATTGCTGCAAAAAGCAGGGAATTTAGACCCGCAATGGCTTGACCCACAGTCACAGCAAGATGGGGTGGCTGCCTGGGGTGGCAATGCCATAATACAATCCCAGAACACAATTGTGCCATAGTAAAAAATCATTCCCCAAGACAATCCACCACCCATCTCACACTCACAATTGCTCTTTGTTGGACCTAGGGAACCCCAAGTCACATATGGTAGCTTGGCACTAAGTGGGCAGGCCTAACTCCAAGGAACATGTGCTAAGTTTGCGTCACACCCCTCAATAACATAACATCCATCCACTCAAAAATAAGGACACTACACAAATTTTGGAAAAATACGAGCTGTTTTATAAAAGTTCTCTTAGTTCCTTCGTTTTCCAACTATACCGCAATTTAATGTAATTGAGTTTTCACAATCCCATTTCTTTTCTACATTGACCAGGTAAACATTTACATCTTTCAACAGGTTATGTGCAACATTAAAGTTCTCCAGTAATCACTTTTATACCTCCTCCTGAAGCCCGACTTTTACCATACAGTTAAACCATCCCACCACATATTTTATTTCAAGAAAAGCAGGCTGGCATGAACTGTTCCCCAGATGACTCAAGGTTAACAATTTACTAGATAACCCCACCGGTCAGAGAACCCTTTCTCCTGTTATGGTTGAAGAAGGTTACACACAACTGTAGCTGGAAGAGAACAGGCAAGTTAAATCACATTGGCTTAGATCAGATCAAACCCCTCAACAAAAGAAGAGTCTAAGTCTTACACATGTGCAGCCTTGCCCTGAGGAGTACCCACTAGCAACTAAGGTGAATCAGCTGGCTTGTTATGTTTCTTTTCCCCAGCAGACCCCTTTTTTCTAGATAACCCTGGAACCAGCCAGTGCTGTACTGAGTAGTTGCTACTGAATAGGCTAGATGCAGAGCTGCCCAGTTCTCCTTTCTTGACAGACTTCGGGCTTGTAGTGCTGCTCCCCCCACCTTCCCAGCTTACTTGGCCGTGTAGCTCATGTGTTCCAGTCAACGACCGCCCCCTTTCTCTTCGAGTTCTTCTTTCTCGATGGAAAGGGTTTCCCTGCTCTCACTCCCCTGTCAGGCGAGCAGGCGCCCTTCGTGCGTGTCACTCGGCAGCACTCGGCGCTTCCTGGCAGACCAGCAGGCGTTCCACAGAGCGCAACCCGCTGCAGCGTAGGGCGGACTTCCAGGCACTCCTCCTCACCGACTCCTCCCTCAGGGCTCCGCCTGCAGTCGTCCTCTTCCGGCGCTTCCACGCCTCCTCACGCGTCACTGGGTCTTCCCACAGCCGACCTCTTCCGGCGCTTCCACGCCTCCTCACGCGTCACTGGGTCTTCCCGCAGCCGACCTCTTCCGGCTCTTCCACGCCTCCTCGCTCGTCACCGGAGCCTTTCCGAGGGATGATTGGACCGCTGAGCAGATCAGCTGTGCGGTAAGCTTTTTCTCACAGCACCCGCAGTCGCGACCTCACACAGCGCCTCAGCAGGGGTGGGGGCCGAACTCGTGGCCCAGGCAGGACGTTTTTCCCCAAATAGCAGAGGTCCAATTAATACACGGAGGCGGTGACACGCCAGGGTCCGCTTTACTCCTCTCCTCACTCCTCATTGGGTATTCCGGAGCAGGCAGGGTTCGGTAGACAGACAAGGGGGCACGTCAGCATAGAAGGGCAGTTCTCTCCCCTCTCAGTGCGTGCTCCTCCTCACTAAGTCGCCTTACTCCTGACCAGTCCCACTTCACACTTTCTCTGCCCAGCACTCTAAAATGGCCGCTCTGGTTCTGGTCTTATATAGGCTAGCACTGGCTATCAGAACCCTCCAGAAGGTTCTAGTACCTTCTTAGTGTGACTTGTAAATGTAAATGTAAATGTACAGGAATTTATATAGCGCAAATCACCAAGCGGTTTCTAAGCGCTTGCTTAGGGAACCCGTCCTGGTATTCCCTTGTGAGATAACCCCGGCAGGGTATCCGCAAGGTGAAAGCCAGGCATCCCACCGCGAGGGGCCGTTGTGGAGATTAAGCAAGCTATTGCCCAGAGTCGCAGAGTGTGAACCCGTGAGTCGAGTAGGCACCGGAGCGAGAATTGTCGAGTCCATGGACATTTTGTTTAGGACTCAAGACCCCGTAGAACCGGGAATTGAACCCTGGTCCCGGGCTGACCTCTGCTTCCAGGTCTGCCTCCTCTAACCAGTGAGCCACACTTCTCCATGTGACCCTATGGTCCCTTATCTAGGGGTGACAGTTATGACAGTTAATGGCGACCATTTTGTGGGTTTGACAAATCTAGTCAGAAGAGGCACCTAGGCCTCAGGGAAAAGGACTACGAAGGTCAAAGAGCATCTAACCCCTAGCCAACACCTCAAAAATTCAGTGGACATAAAAATTAAGGGATTTGAGGGGCAAAAAGGGGACAAAAAATAAATAAATAAATAGGAGGGACTACCCAGAGGCAGACAGGTCCAACACGCGTCCCCCCCAGCTGAAAGTGGGGAGAGCTACCCAACCCCTTGGGAGTCCTCATCACTAAGGCGGAAATACCTAGCGAGGCCATCTGCATTGGCGTGGTCCACTCCAGGCCGATGTTCCACCCGGAAGTCCATTCCCTGTAGGGAGATGGACCATCTCAACAAAACAACTTGGGATTTTCCCCCTTCATTTGCATCAGCCAACGAAGGGGTCGGTGGTCAGTCTGAACCAGGAAGTGCGAGCCAAACAGGTATGGCCGCAGCTTCTTCAGAGCCCACACCACCGCAAAAGCTTCCCGCTCAATTGCACTCCACTTCTGTTCCTAAGGAAGCAGTCTCCTGGATAGGAAAACTACAGGCTGATCCAGACCCTCTTCATTGAGTTGCGATAACACTGCCCCAATGCCATGTTCTGATGCATCTGTCTGGACAATGAACTCCTTGGAGAAGTCTGGGGCCCTCAGGACCGGTGCTGCACACATTGCCTGTTTCAATTTCTCAAAGGCCCGCTGACAAGCCTCTGTCCAGACTACCCGTCGAGGTTGTTTCTTGGATGTGAGCTCTGTGAAGGGCGCTACAATAGTGCCATACCCCTTCACAAAGCGACGGTAGTAACCTGTGAGGCCCAGGAAAGCTCGGACCTCAGTCTGGGTCTTGGGGGGTTCCCAGGCCATGGTTGCCTCAATCTTTGCCTGAAGGGGCTGCACCGTTCCCCTACCCACCAAGTGGCCTAGGTACACAACCTACCCCTGCCCGATCTGACATTTACTGGCCTTGATTGTCAAGCCAGCCTGTTTCAGGGCCTGGAGAACAGCTTGCAAGTGACGCAAATGGTCCTCCCAGCTGCTGCTGAAGACAGCAATGTCATCCAGGTAAGCAGCGGAGAAAGCCTCCATACCGGAGAGGACCTGGTTCACCAGCCTCTGAAAAGTGGCAGGGGCATTCTTGAGCCCAAAGGGCATCACGCAGAACTGGAAGTGTCCCTCAGGCGTGGAGAAAGCTGACCTTTCTTTTGCTCCATCTGTAAGGGAGATCTGTCGGTACCCTGAAGTGAGGTCAAAGGTACTCAGATATTGGGCAGCTCCCAGCCGGTCAATCAATTAATCCGCCCTAGGGATCGGATGAGCATCAGTCTTGGTGACTGAGTTCAGTCCCCGGTAATCCACACAGAACCTCAGTTCTGGAGTGGTGCCTGGTGGAGCTGCTTTTGGCACTAGAACCACCGGACTGGACCTGGGGCTGCGGGAAGGTTCAATAACTCCTAGCTCCAGCATCTTGGTAACCTCACCGTGGATGCTGGCCTTCACCTTGTCTGACAGCCGGTAGGTCTTTGACTTCACTGGTGGGCTGTCTCCTGTGTCCACATCATGGGTACACAGGTGGGTTCTTCCCGGGACAAGGGAGAACAACGAGGAGTACTGCTCCAATACCTGGCGGCAGTCCTCTCGCTGCTCAGGAGTTAGGGATGGGGAGAGAATCACTCCCTCCACCGACCCATCCTTTTCTTGAGACGAGAAGAGATCAGGGAGAGGCTCGCTTTCTGCTTCCTCAGCACCATCAGTCACCATCATCAAGATGACCTCGGGCCTCTCATGGTGGGGTTTGAGGCGATTGGCATGCAGCACCCGTAGGGGCTGCCGAGGGGTCTTAAGATCCACCAGGTAGGTGGCCTTACCCTTCTTTTCCAACACCTCAAAGGGGCCTGCCCAACTATCTTGAAGGGCACTTAGCTCTCCAGGTTCCATCACCCACACTTTCTGGCAGGCTCCAACTCCACCGGGTGAGCGTTGTGGTCGTACCATTCTTTCATTACTGCCTGACTGGCTTCCAAGTTGTCAGAAGCTTGCTTCCACAACTTTGCCATTTGGCTCCGGAAGGCCAGCATGTAGCTCACCACATCCTGAGGAGGCTTTCTGGGAGACTTTTCCCATCCATCCTTCACCAGGCTGAGAGGGCCACGCACAGGGTGCCCGTACAACAGCTCAAAGGGGCTGAAGCCCACTCCCTTCTGCTGCACTTCCCTGTAAGAGAATAGCAAACAGGGCAGGAGGACGTCCCATTTCCTCCGCAGGCTCTCAGGCAGACTTCTTATCATGCCTTTCAAGGTCTTGTTGAACCTTTCTACCAGTCCATTTGACTGGGGGTGGTAGGGAGTGGTGAACCGGTAGGTCACTCCACACTCCTTCCACATTGCCCGCATGTATGCTGACATGAAGTTGGTTCCCCTTGCGGACACAACTTCCTTGGGGAAACCCACTCGGGTAAAGATCCCCATCAGGGCCCTAGCCACAACAGGTGCAGTGACAGTCCTCAAAGGAATTGCCTCTGGGTACCGTGTGGTGTGATCCACCAGAACCAGGATAAACCTGTGACCAGCTGTAGTTGGTGGATCCAATGGCCCCACAATGTCGATGCCTACCCTTTCAAAGGGGGTGCTAACGACAGGTAGTGGTTCCAGGGGAGATTTCAGCTTCACGCCTGTCTTCCCACTGGCTTGACAGGATACACATGTCCGACAGTAGGTGTCAGTCGCCACTTTCATCTGAGGCCAGTAAAAGTGGGGAACAAGCCGGGCAAAGGTCTTGTCCTGACCTAAGTGTCCTGCCAAGGGTATTTCATGAGCCAATTCTAACAGAAAGGCTCGGTATCGTTGAGGGACTACCAAGGCCCTGGACAAACCGGGTAAAGGTACCTTGGGTTCACTGTAGAGGAGTCCGTCCTCCCAGTAAATGTGGTAGTGTCCTGCAACGTTCCCTGCTGCCTGGGCTTCGGCCTGTCGCCTCAGCCCCTCAAGGGTAGGGCACTCCTTCTGGCCCTTACAGAACTCCTCCCTGGTAGGCACTCCCTCCACATGCCACTCAGCAGGGATGGGTAGGTCCTCCAGGGAGACTATTTCCCCCTCCACGAACTCCTGGCTCACCACCGCAGGTGGCCGATCTGTCACATGGGGCGTGGAAACCGAAGCAGGCTTCTCCTGACTTCGGGTCTGTCCCTTTTTGGCAGCGGGTTGGGCCATTGTTCCAGGCTCCAACCCAGGCGAACTCCCTCTCTGGGCAGTCGCAGACCTTGTGCTTACACAGGCCCAGTCAGGTGTACCCAGCATCTCCGAATGAGTCCGGTATTCCACCTCTCTCCAAACGTTGTGCTCCATGTCATTCCCTAACAGACAATCGAATGGCACGGCAGGGCTTACGGCAACTCAAAGTGAACCTGCGACCCCTTCCCACTCAAAGGGAACCTCGGCCACAGGGTAGTGGCCCATTCTGCCATCAGCCATCGCGGCAGGGTGGAGTACATTGGGAATCACCTGCTCTGGAGACACCAGTTGACTCCTTACCATAGTCATACTGGCTCCTGTATCTCTCAGAGCCTCCCCTCTCTGGCCATTGATGGTGATCCACTGCCCATACTTGGTAGTATTTGGGGGCACCTGGATCTTAGGAACCATCTCCCGATCTCCCATGGACACTAAGGTGACACCCGCCCACTCACACCCCTTATCTAAGGGCAACTCCTCCCCGAGCGCTACACTAGCTACTCCCGGGGGTTTTCCTCCGGTGGGAGGGGGTGGTCTCTTTGGGCACTTGACATCTCCCTTATAATGTCCAACACCACCACACTCAAAGCAATGGACAACCCTTGGCTGCTGGCTTTGGCCAGGATGAGGGTTTCTGGGCGGGTTAGCCTTAGGGGTGAATCCTGTCCCCTTTCCCTGGAAACTGTTTTGGGGACCTTTTGAGAACTCCCGCTTTTTGTCTCCCCCCTCTTTCTTCTGAGGGGCGCCCTGTCCGGCCCTTTGGGAATACCCTCCCGTCCCCTTTGAGGACACCTGGGTACTTGCCCAGATGTCCGCCTCCTCTGCAAGCTTCCGGGGGTTAGTCAGCTTGCTGTCCACCAGGTGTTGACGCAGCTCGGGAAAACATTTCTCGAGTAGGTGCTCTTTGAGAAAAAGGTCATATAACCCCTCATAGTCCCTCACCTCGCTGCCTTGTATCCAGCCCTCCAATGCCTTCCTTGCATAGTCCAGGAAATCCACCCAGTTTTGGGTGCTTAATTTGTGACTCCCCCTGAACTTTTGCCTGTACTTCTCTGGGGTCAGCCCAAACTTTTTAATCAGCGCCACTTTCATGGTGGGGTAGTGGGTCTGCTCATCCTGCTCTAGGGCCAATAGTGTATCCCGCCTAGTAGGAGGCATGTATTTGTATAAACCACCCCCCCAGTGTTTTTCCTGGATCCCATGGGCTCTTAAGGAGACCTCATAGGCAGCCAGCCACTTGGCGATGTCATCCCCTGAGCTGTAACTGGCAACAATATCTTTGGGTAGATAGGGTCTGGATTCCCTGGTCAGTTCTTTTGTTTCGCTGCCACCATTTGGAGAATTAGAGGGTCCTATCTGTAGGGCCTTGAGTTCTAGCTCCTTCAGTTTCAACTCGTGAGCCATCCTCTGTTCCTCTCTCTCCTTTTCCATCTTGGCTAACTCCCACTTCAGATCTCTCTTTTCCCTCCTGTCCACTAGTCCAGCTTCGGTTAAGCTTCTTCCGGAGACACTGCTGCCCTCCCTTGAAAGGGTCCTAGGTCCTGGTAGTAGGTTCCCCATCTCAAGTGGAAACAATCCTTCTACCTCTATTACTGTGTCCCGGTCCGTCTCCTCTTCCTCCTCCTTTCCCTCTCCATGTGCTACCACCCAAGCCCTCAAACTGGTCTGGAGTTCCCCCTTCTTTGCACCACGCTTAAAAAAAACTCCCATCTTTTGGCAAAAGTCTCTAAGCTGGGCTGCAGAATAAGTTTCCAGTTCTTCCAGAGCAAATTCCATTTTGCTGAAGAGCAATGTAAGGACAAGCACACAAAAAGAATAGATTCAAAAGGGGCAATTTGAAGCTACCTCCACCCACCACCAGGAGTAAATTTAGAAAAAGCAAAAGTAGTAATTGGGAAGTCCGCCAGGAGAAAACTCCAGGTGTAGGCCTGTGGGGTATGCTTTGTTACTTCAGAGTAGACGCAAACACAGTTCGGATCCCACCGCTGGACACCAATTATGTTGGACCTAGGGTACCCCAAGTCACATAAGGTAGCTTGGCACGAAGTGGACAGGCCTAACTCCAAGGAACATGTGCTAAGTTTGCGTCACACCCCTCAATAACATAACATCCATCCACTCAAAAATAAGGACACTACACAAATTTTGGAAAAATACGAGCTGTTTTATAAAAGTTCTCTTAGTTCCTTCATTTTCCAACTATACCGCAATTTAATGTAATTGAGTTTTCACAATCCCATTTCTTTTCTACATTGACCAGGTAAACATTTACATCTTTCAACAGGTTATGTGCAACATTAAAGTTCTCCAGTAATCGCTTTTATACCTCCTCCTGAAGCCCGACTTTTACCATACAGGTAAACCATCCCACCACATATTTTATTTCAAGTAAAGCAGGCTGGCATGAACTGTTCCCCAGATGACTCAAGGTTAACAATTTACTAGATAACCCCACCGGTCAGAGAACCCTTTCTCCTGTTATGGTTGAAGAAGGTTACACACAACTGTAGCTGGAAGAGAACAGGCAAGGTAAATCACATTGGCTTAGATCAGATCAAACCCCTCAACAAAAGAAGAGTCTAAGTCTTACACATGTGCAGCCTTGCCCTGAGGAGTCCCCACTAACAACTAAGGTGAATCAGCTGGCTTGTTATGTTTCTTTTCCCCAGCAAACCCCTTTTTCCTAGATAACCCTGGAACCAGCCAGTGCTGTACTGAGTAGTTGCTACTGAAGAGGCTAGATGCAGTGCTGCCCAGTTCTCCTTTCTTGACAGACTTCGGGCTTGTCCTGCTGCTCCCCCCACCTTCCCAGCTTACTTGGCCGTGTAGCTCATGTGTTCCAGTCAACGACCGCCCCCTTTCTCTTCGAGTTCTTCTTTCTCAATGGAAAGGGTTTCCCTGCTCTCACTCCCCAGTCAGGCGAGCAGGCGCCCTTCGTGCTTGTCACTCGGCAGCACTTGGCGCTTCCTGGCAGACCAGCAGGCGTTCCACAGAGCGCAACCTGCTCCCGCTGCAGCGTAGGGCGGACTTCCGTGCACTCCTCCTCACCGACTCCTCCCTCAGGGCTCCGCCTGCAGTCGTCCTCTTCCGGCGCTTCCACGCCTTCTCACGCGTCACTGGGTCTTCCCACAGCCGACCTCTTCCGGCGCTTCCACGCCTCCTCACGCGTCACTGGGTCTTCCCGCAGCCAACCTCTTCCGGCTCTTCCACGCCTCCTCGCTCGTCACCGGAGCCTTTCCGAGGGACGATTGTACCGCTGAGCAGATCAGCTGTGCGGTAAGCTTTTTCTCACAGCACCCGCAGTCGCGACCTCACACAGCGCCTCAGCAGGGGTGGGGGCCGAACTCGTGGCCCAGGCAGGACGTTTTTCCCCAAATAGCAGAGAGGTCCAATTATTACACGGAGGCGGTGACACGCCAGGGTCAGCTTCACTCCTCTCCTCACTCCTCGTTGGGTATTCCGGAGCAGGCAGGGTTCGGTAGACAGACAAGGGGGCACGTCAGCATAGAAGGGCAGCCTTCCCGAAGGTCGATCTCTCCCCTCTCAGTGCGTGCTCCTCCTCACTAAGTCGCCTTACTCCTGACCAGTCCCACTTCACACTTTCTCTGCCCAGCACTCTAAAATGGCCGCTCTGGTTCTGGCCTTATATAGGCTAGCCCTGGCTATCAGAACCCTCCAGAAGGTTCTAGTACCTTCTTAGTGTGACCCTATGGTCCCTTATCTAGGGGTGACAGTTATGACAGTTAATGGCGACCATTTTGTGGGTCTGACAAATCTAGTCAGAAGAGGCACCTAGGCCTCAGGGAAAAGGACTACGAGGGTCAAAGAGCATCTAACCCCTAGCCAACACCTCAAAAATTCAGTGGACATAAAAATTAAGGGATTTGAGGGGCAAAAAGGGGACAAAAAATAAATAAATAAATAGGAGGGACTACCCAGAGGCAGACAGGTCCAACACTCTCCCTTACCTATCACCCTAAAATCTGTTATCTGGGTGTCGCAGGGGCCCCAGGGCCCCCTCTGCTGCTGATCCTCCAGGGAGGAGTTGGCGGACCATACACCCAGGGGAGAACTGGTTGCATAGTATTTTTTCATGGATCCCCTTATGGGTGTCCAAACTACTTATGTCATTTGCATCGATTCTCATTGCTGTACTTCTGCTATGTGGGTTCCTACAAGTAGGGGGTTCTTGCTGTAAAAAGGCAGTACTCAAATTTGTTAGTAAGCACTTAGCTAGGGTAAAAGCAACAGACACTACACATGCACACACACACACACACACTTTCAAATACCATGACTGTCATCACATACAAGGAGAATAGAGTAGTTGATGAATCAACCAGAGAGTGGGATGTTGGAATGGGTGAATACGATGTCAATGAATGTCCGCACAGCTGCACTGACTTCAGCAATATCGATAGCAATGTATATTATAATCCATGCTTGTATAATAATATTATTGTTTCGAAAAAGAACAATCTCATTGTACATTCAGACCAGAGCAAACATAACCTCATTAATACCAGTACAAGATGACAACTGTACGTGCAATGTTGATAATGTCAATAAAAGGGACACCAGTGGCTGCCATATTATTAGTAGGAGTTCTGATGAACTCACATCCTTGCTGTCAGATTCACCCAAGGTGACCTGCCCATCAACCCCGAGTCAGATATACGTGGTCAGGCAGGTCCTGTGACTCATGCCCACGGCAATTGAGAAACAAGTCACAGGTGGGGTCCCCCATAAACCAAAGACAAACATGCACCCGGGGAAAATTCTGATTGATCCCACAGGTAGATAGTTGCATCATGAACAAGTGCAAGATGATTGGCCCCCAATAAAACCGTTTAGCCAAAGACTTCCATTCCCCAGATTAGCTAGATACCCCATGTAGAGAGGAACACTCAGCTAATCAGGACATGACAGGAACCCTATATGTTGTGATCACGTGCTTCTCATGCCAGACATGTGGACACATACACACTTGCCCACACTAGCGTTCCTCGAGGTCGAGAGCCATCTGTGTCTTTAATGCTTATTGATTTACAACTGAGATGCTTTTTGTAATTTAGAAAATTGTTTTATTGTACCTCATTAACTGTATATAACAACAGTCAAAACTTTGTACACTGGGAGATTTTGAGCACATGCATTCTGTCCAGGCTCTCCTAGCCGCTGAGTTTAATTGAACTAACTTGTTTGTGTTATTGCCAATCACCCCTTCTGTTTTTATTTATTTAAGGTAATTCATATCCGAGCAACAAGCTCATGCACTTTTGCACTGATTAGCAACTGTAAAGTGCCTAGAGTCCTAAAAAACAACAAAAAGAAGGATAAGAAAAATAGGCTGAAGATGACCAAAGTTTGGGGATAACCCTGCAAAATGGGCCAAGTTCAACACCCACTTTTCACTGCAAACGTCTAACTTTAAGTAAAACATATATTTTCCTCATATTTCTCTGAGGTAAACTTCTGTAATCTGTGGGGACCCACAAATTTGCTACCACCCTGATTTGCCACATGTCCCTCTATGGTACGTCACTTGTGTGGGTGAGCCAAGAGACCACGACACAAAAGGCCCTAAAGAACTACGTTGATAGAAAAAAATAGTGGTGGCTCTGGTATTTGGGGCTGTGCTGTGACACTATCCACACAAACCTACAAACCCAAGACATTTTTATAAATAGACAACCAGAGAATTCCAGGGTGGTGTGCCTCGCATGCTTCCCATCAGGATTTCTTACCCACAATGCCATGCAAACCTCAAACTTTGAAATCAAACATTTTCCTTACATTTCTGTGATCAAAAGCTCCGTAACCAGCAGGAATCCACAAAATTTCTACCACCCAGCATTACCCCTCTTGTGCTAATAAAAACTCTGCACCACTTGTGTGGCTGGGCCTAAAGCCCCCCATAGGAACAAATCAAACTAAGGTCAAAGGGATTACCCTCGCGAGGGCTACCATTGACCTTGGTTTTATCAGTTTCTGTCAGGGGCACTAGACCCAGCCACACTCCTGCATCGGTAGCAGGACACCCTCCCAGAAAGATTCCCATCCTTTCGGGGTTAAAAACACCCCTCCAGACGCCGGATCACTAGCGGCGCCGGGGGCAACAGAGAAACCCGGCTGCCCCGCATCAGAAGAGCAGAAAGCGACGCCGACTCGGTCCCGCGGACCCAGGCCCAAGATGGTGGCGTCTCGACGCTGAACGGGACGGGGCTGAAAACCGCGACCCACCCGGACCTGCACTGTCCAGAGAGGGTATACAAACTTTATAACGCAACTTTTACAACGCACTACCATTACAACGAAACTTTTACAACGCAAAAACTATTACAACGCATGTATTTACAACGCATGTTTTTACAACGTAGGTACCTTTACAACGCATACCATTACAACGTAAGTATTGGTAAGTATATAATTATATTTAAAATGTTATATGTTTGGTTTTTTTTAAGGGGTATTTTTAGGGTTCAGGGTCAGTTTTGGGTTTTTGGGTAAAGGGGTATTTTTAGGGTTCAGGGTCAGTTTTGGGTTTTTGGGTAAAGGGGTATTTTTAGGGTTCAGGGTCAGTTTTGGGTTTTTGGGTAAAGGGGTATTTTTAGGGTTCAGGGTCAGTTTTGGGTTTTTGGGTAAAGGGGTATTTTTAGGGTTCAGGGTCAGTTTTGGGTTTTTGGGTAAAGGGTATTTTTAGGGTTCAGGGTCAGTTTTGGGTTTTTGGGGTACAGGGGTACAGGGTAATAATAAAGTAAAATTAAATTTAAATTAAATTAATTAAATGAAATTAAATGAAATTAAATTACATTACATTCAATTATATTAATTTCAATTAATTTACAATTAAAAAACTAATATGTACTTACCAATACTTACGTTGTAATGGTATGCGTTGTAAAGGTACCTGCGTTGTTAAAAACATGCGTTGTAAATACATGCGTTGTAATAGTATTTGCGTTGTAAAAATTTCGTTGTAAAGGTATGCGTTGTAAAAGTATGCGTTGTAACGTCATACATCCCCAGAGAGTGCATATGACCAGCTTCAAAGACTCGGCGGCCCTATCTACCCCCGGCCGTTGTGCCCGACACTCTCACCTGATGCTGGCAGACTGCTGGTGTCAACCCCCAGAGTCGCGGAGACGGCCAGTCAACGAGGGACGTCGCCACAACACTACGGACTGCAGTGGGAGGCTGGAGAGGCCCTAACCCCCCCCCGACACACACGGCGATCCCGGGGAGAACCGGAGGTTCCGTTTCCCTTCCTGGGAAGTCGGATAATTGGCAGGGACCTTCCACCATGACACCTGCCTGATTCCAACATGGCGGCCGCGATGGGACAACCTCGAAATTGAATACTTTCCCAGAGGCCCTGTGAGCTGACTGTTGGGGGTGAGTGCCATACCCAGCTAGTGTCCTCGCGGGCCCCCTCCCTGCAAGATCCCCCGACAACCTGGACACTCTACTGGCGAGCCGGTCACCAAATCGCCTATGCCTGACCTTAAGATGGCGGCCAAAGTCGATTGATTTGGACAGAGACTAGGCCCCATCCCTGGTCACTCCACAGAGGGCGGACCCCCTGGGTACACACAAGTCCATCCCTGCTGGGCTGGAACCAGATTACTGTCGAGTGGTGATCCTCCACCCTACTTGTAAGTGCGGGTGCGCTGAGAGGGACGGCACAGGACAAATTGTGCGTGGTGGGGCCCCCTAAACGTGCACAGCTGGCGACATGGTGAGGCAGCCCCTGTCGGGACACTGGAGACCTTAGAGCGCATTACGCCCCCTACCACAAGAAGGCGGCGAGTCACACAACCGTCACACAAGAGACTGATACTCCTGGCTCCATTCCCATGCTTGAAGAAGGCGAACACAGACACCACACCCCGGATCATCGCCATGGTGAAGCCGAGGGCCACACAGCAGAGGGCGGTCCCTGAACCAGCACAGGAAAACCAACCCCGCACTAGCACCCTCGCAAAAACACCTTCGCCACAACCGGACCCTACCGTATCCGACAAACTAGACCGAGTCCAAGCGGCCATTGAACTCTCCAGGGCCTCCATGGAAGAACGCCTGGGCACTCTTACCACAGACATCAACCTAATCCGCGACGACCAGCGGAAACTGGCGGATAGGGTCCGGGAGGGGGAGAAGATTCTGGCAGACGTACAACCCACTTTAAACACCCAGCAACTAACACTCCGAACGGCCATGGACCGTCTGGCCACAGTGGAGGATCGGGTGGATGATTTGGAAGGACGCTCTCGGCGCTGCAACATACGAGTGATAGGATTGCCAGAGGGGGTTGAGGGAACACACCCCATCGAATATGTTGAGGCCTGGGTGAAATCCTTCACACCGACTAAGGACCGCACCGCCTCCTTCACATTGGAACGAGCCCACCGGGTCCCAACCGGAAGACAGATACCTGGCAATGCCCCTCACCCCCTATTGGCGAAATTCTTTCATTTCCAAGACCGGGACGCAGTGTTGCTGGCAGCCAGACGAGCAGGTCCTCTGCAGGTCAAAAACCAACACGTCGTGATCGTCCCAGACTACGCCAAGGCGGTGCAAAAACTCAGGGCGTCCTTTCTGGAGGAGAAACGGCGCCTACGGGAGAATGACGTACAGTACTCTCTACTCTTCCCTGCCCGCCTGAAAGTAATCCATGCTGGCTCCACGCACTTTGTTTCCACGGCCGAGGAAGCAAGCGACTGGGCTGATCTACACTGCACGCGCGGATCGACTGCGACCCAGTCACAGAAACGCAACCACAGGGCACCCCGCAACAGGAGGAGAGCCACACAACAACCGCAACAGCAGGGACAACAGAACTGGAGAGATCCTACCAAACGCCAAGACGTTGAATCCCCGGACCTGGAGCAGCTTATGCAGGAGCGTCGCAGGGCCCTTCAGGCCGTAGTGGACCTTGGGGCTCCCCAATCGGAGCAAGACGTTGAGGGGATCCCTCATCTTTTCTCATCAGGCAGTGAAGAGGACAGTAATTCACTCCACCCCACAGCTGATTCCGTCACCATGCCCCCAGTCACACCCTTGATCGCTGACTCTGCCCAATAGTGATATCAATGGCTGCTAACAGACAACATGCTCAGCTGGAGGATCAATGCGGGTGGGCAACCCGCCCGGGGACCACCCACACCCTTTGTCAGGACATGATGGACAATATACCCCGAATAGACGACCATTTCTCCTGCAAACGCCCGAAAAGGAACTCGCCTCGCAGGTTCGGCCTGCCACCCCTAAGATTTGACTGTTCGCTCCCTGGTTCTAGGAGAGCTAATTTGGACGCATCGAGCTTGCCGATGCGCCCCATGCATTGGGACAGTTTTCCCATCCAGTTGTTGGTTTCGGTTTACCCTGTTCTCTCATCCCCTACACCCCACAGAAGACATGAGCATTAGGGCAGGTGACACACACGGAGGGGGGCAAACGGGGGCTATCTCCACGCGCAGCACCACCACGCTCACAGACATGCCCATATGTCCCGAGTTCGAGCAGCCGCAACTAGGCGCAGGTCGCCCCTCACATGCCGACCCATGCAGCACGCAGACGTTAATATACTCACCCTGAATGTGCGCTGCTTACACACGCCACGTAAGAGATGCACGGCTTTCGCATACATTAAGCACCAACAAGCCCAAATTGCGTTCCTACAAGAAACGCATCTTACAGCGACAGAGGCAGACAAACTAAGATTCCGCTGGTGTGGAATCATATGTGCCACATCAAACTCGGCATTCGCGCGCAGCACGCTCATCTGGGTTTGCCCAGGCACCCCCTTTCAGGAGACACGCAGGGTAGTAGATAAGGAGGGAAGGTATGTCCTACTGGAGGGTCTACTGGACAGACAGCCAGTCCTATTAGGTAGCATCTATGCACCCAATACTGAGTAGGATAGTTACTGGGATTCCCTCTCAGGTGTGCTGGCCCAATTCGCCACGCTCCCGTGGATACTGGGGGGCGACTATAACTGTGAGCTCGACGTTATACTCGACAGGTCCCACCCACCGCCTCCACATTCCCTGGCCCACGCATATTCCGGAAGGTTCCGCCGCTGGGTCGCACACTGGTCACTAGTAGACGCTTGGAGAGTGCACTATCCCCACAGCCGGTTGTATTCATTCCACTCCATCCCACATAATCTGCGGACCAGACTTGACAGGTTTTTATGCACCCCGTCACTAATACCCAAGGTCTGATACACTGACTACCTAGGCCGCATGATCTCAGACCACGACGCACACATCCTAGGTATCCGTTGGAGACCACCCCACCCTCCGGTACCCACTTGGCGCCTCCCGAAAGACTGTCTCACAGACCAGGTATTTAGACACGATCATGCGCAGACGATCCAAGAATATTTTACTACCAACACCGGGACCGCCACCTCCAGACTCGTGGAATGGGACGCATTCAAAGTAGTTGCACGGGGCGCGTGTATTATACAGATAACTGGGGCCCGCCCCACACTTGAACACACACTCACCGACTCAGAACGTACACTAGCGACACTCACCAAGAAGGAGGATGCCCAGTCGGCTATGGTGGCCCAGGTCGCCAAGGCAAAAACAAAGTACTCCACTGCTCTAGCAGACATGCGAAAATTCAATTTCCGAGCTTATGCTGCTCGTGTACACAAGGAGCGTGACAAAACAGGTACACTACTGGCGTGGTTGGCACGTCAAGACTCGGACGCGACACCCATTACCAAAATTCGGACTCCCGCGGGCACTCTGGTACGCTCTCAACAAGACATACTCGATGCGTTCCAACACTATTATGCTGACGTGTACAGTACCCAGGCACACTATCGGCAGGAAGCGGTCTCCCAGTTCCTGGACCCACTGCCACTTCCCCATATCACGGAGGCAACCAGGGATACCCTGGATGCGAAAATTACAGCGGCCGACGTCTCCAGTGCGATACGCTCCCTGGCTCGAAACAAGGCCCCAGGCCTTGATGGGCTACCTCTCGAGTACTACAGTACCTTCTCCACATTCTTGACTCCCCGGTTGACTGCCATGTTCGTGGACGCTCTCAGTCGGAGGGAACTCCCACGTTCTCTCCGGGAATCGGTAATTGTGTCTTTTCTCAAACCGCACAGAGACCCGCAACAGCTGTCCTCCTACCGCCCCATCACACTTCTCTCAGCTGACTGAAAACTCCTGGGGAAAATTCTGGCCACCCGATTTGAACAGATACTTTGCCCCCTAGTGCACACAGACCAAAATGGTTTCGTCCCCGGCAGGAACACATCCCAGAATATCAGACAAGTCTTTCATATTCAGGATCAGGTGGGTGACGCCTTTCCACGCGCGGCCTGCATTATCTGAGATCTCGAAAAAGCTTTTGATACAGTGACCTGGCCATACCTCTTTGCAGTTCTCTGCCAGACAGGACGAGGTCCCACCCTGATACAATACACTCGGCTTCTCTACACTAATCTAACGTCTCGGGTCAGGCTTGGCAGATACATCTCGGCCCCGCTGTGTGTCGAGAGGGGTACCAGACAGGGCTACCCCCTGTCACCACTGATATTTGCCTTAGCCGTAGAGTCTATGCCGGGAGGGTGCAGCTTGGGGCATTCTCATAGCCGACACGATCCACTGCGTCTCTATGTACGCGGAAGATCTTCTACTGTATGTTCTGGACATCACCGAGGGCCTAACCCCCATATGGACGATCCTTTCCGAGTTTGCAGAGGCATCTGGCCTCCGAGTGAACTGGGAGAAGTCGGTGGTGTACCCTTTGCACCATTCCCTTGATCCTCGGGAGGTCCGGATCGGTACGCAGAGCCTCTCTTGGACCACAGGCACCCCTCGTTATCTGGGGTACGCCTCTATCGATCGCCCACCGACATTTACGAGGGCAATCATCGTAGAGTTCTCGCTAGCATCCACGCCTCGGTGGGCTACTGGAAAACCCTCCCACTGGCTCCTATCGGTCGTGTAGCACTCGCAAAAATGGTCATCGTCCCTCGACTATTGTATTACTTCACCAACCTTCCGGTCGTGCCACCCAGCAGCTTCTTCCGCGAGTTGAACACGCTAGTGCGCACACTCATGTGGGGAAATGGCCGACATAGAATAGCCCTCACCAAGCTCCAGCTACCCACCACACAGGGGGGCCTGGGTGCCCCCGCCTTCGAGTCGTACTTCCCGGCAGCGCAACTCCAGTGGCTGTCGTACTGGACAGCGGGCAGACACTCCGGGGAAACCCACACATCACACGGCCCTATTCCCATACCAGAACTCTGTCGTCTGCTGCTCCCCGGCACCAAGCCCCGCCGAACCTATCCCTTACAGTTGTCTGTGGCCCGCCAATGTATGTTGCGAATTCACCGTATGGCGCCAAGGACTCCTTGCTATTCCCCACGACTACCACTAGTGGGTTGGCCTCGAGAGGACTCATACTTCACAAGCGCCATGGTACACATATGGACAGAATCTGAGGTCACGGAGGCGGAGACACTGTTTGCAGAGGGCCAGCTTCGCCCGTACGACCGTCTCATGGAGGACCACGACCTCCCGCCTGTACAGTTTCTGACACATCATCAACTCATTGACGGCTTTCGCCCACACAGCGACCTCACAGCAGGCGAAGTCGCGACACACCCTGTAATTAACACCATCCTTTACAAGGGCTGCGGCAGACACCTTGTTACCTGGCTGTATAAGTCCATCAGGGAACTCACACACAAACCTTTGCTCACTCTGAGGGCAACTTGGGAGGACGAGTTCAGACAACAACTGCATGACCGGGAGTGGGACAGAGCACTAGAATTCCCGAAGAAAGTCTTGAGAAACGCAAGGTTAAAAAAAAGTATACAATACTAGATTTTACACCGGGCCTACCAGTCCCCTGCGCACCTACAGCGGTTCTACCCTGACACTCAGTTCTTATGCCCCCGATGTCAATCCCTGGACGCACACTTCCTACACATGTTCTGGAGTTGCCCGACCCTTCAGTCCTACTGGTCGGCCATACTAGACTCAATTTGCAACCTCACAAACCTCACAGACTTGCGCTCCTGGGAGGCAGTTGCATTGGGGATCTTTCGCAGGCCAAAGACATACAAGGTACAGGTCAGATATGCTGCTCTATCCCTGCTTTTAGCCAAAAGGAACATAGACCCTAATTCGAGACGTGGGTGGGAGCGGTGAAAAAATGGGCTATGGCAGAGGAAGACACACTACGGGAGGAGGAGGCAAAAGGCCAGCGTAAGCGCCCTATATATTTGGAATGGGACACACTATCCCACCAATTTCTGCTAGCCCACAAACGCGACACCCCGAACACCTCTCAACGCGCCGCCACGTCCCCGACAGCACCAACGCCTTTCTAGTATAGACATGACCTAGTGTCCCCTCCCCATCACATTCTGCCTCCCCAGCTCTCGTCCGGCGTCCTTCCTCCCCCCTCCACCGCCCCCCCATCACCTCCTCAACCGATGTGCCCTGTACAACCTGTTTAATCCTGCTCCCCTACCTCAGTCTTCGCCTCTCTACCTCCTCCCCCTTCTCCTCCAGTTTTTTCTCCCCTCATTGGGGTACATTCTCCCCTCTCCCCTGCAGCCGCACTTCCCACATATGGTTCCCCTCTCCTTTTTCCCCCAAGAGTCCCCCCGCTCTCACACTGCATCAGTTATTAGCGAATCCACGCCCCAATCCGCGTATTCACAGATTATTGTATACATCCCATAGGCCTGATTATACTGTTGTAACACCTCTAAAGCAAATGATGTACTGTGACAGCTTTTCATTGACGAAAAAGTTAATAAAAACAATTTGAAAAAAAAAAAGTTCCCTAAAGACTAGGGGCCAGATGTAGGTAGACAAATTACAAACACAGAAATTCTGCAAATTTCCATGTTTGCCATTGCAAATGACCCATGTGAAATTTAGAGACAGAAAGACCTAATCGCAAAATCAAGAATCGCTAAAAATAAAGGAAAACAGTTAGCGATTCTTTATTTAGCGAATATGTCACACCGACTCTCTATTTTGCGATCCTCTAAATAAGAAATTGCAATACAAATTCGCAAACCAATGAACAAAAAAATCGCAAATTGCCATCATTTGAAAAATCTACTATTTTGGAGTCGCAAATTAACACCGACTCAAAGCAGGTGGTAACCAGGTGCACTGCATATGAACAGCCCCAGAATGCATCTGGGTGAACACATTGGCGGCCCTCTATGTCATTGCAAGGTGGATGCGGATGCACGCAGCAGCACTGAGGTTCTGGAGATGACAGGAACGCGTATACAGAGTGCGCATTACACTATTCCAACTCACAGAGGCAGAAATCCATGAGAGGTACAGGCTTCACCCCACCACCATCCTAGACCTGATATGTGACCTGCACCCAATTCTGGAGCACCAGACACCAAGGGCACACGCAATACCACCACATGTACTGGTCCTTTGTTGCCTGCACCTACTTGCATCAGGTAGTTACCAGGGCGTTATAGCTGTGGCTGGGGGTGTCTCACAAAGTTGCCTGTCACGCTTTTTCAACACATTCCTGGATGCCATGATGCAAAGAATGCACCACTATACCCGGTTCCCCAGCACACAGACGGAACTGCATAAGACAAAGATGGATTTTTACCAGAAGGCCCAGTTCCCACATATTATGGGGTGCATCGATGGGACACATATTTCAATCTGCCCCTCCTCTGCTACTGAGTACATATATTGGAACCATAAATCAACACATTCAATCAACGTACAGGCCATTTGTGATGCGTCACACATCATCACCGATATTGTTGCAAAATCTCCAGGAAGCACGCATGACTCCGACATTTTCAGGAACAGTGGGATCTATACATGTCTGGCTGGGGGTGAATTTGGAGAAGAATACCTGCTAGGTAAATTAATGTGAAACACCCTGATGTATACCTTTAACGTTTCTGTTGTTGACTGTGAATAATGTTTCTTCCTTTACCACTTAGGTGATAGCGCATATGAGGTGCGGGCAGTTATCCTGACTCCATACCTCAAACCATCTATCCCAAGTGAGAGGAGATTTAATGTGGCTCATAAATCAATGCGGAATGTGGTGGAGTGTCCATTTGGACTCCTGAAAAGCAGGTCCTGCTGCCTCCACAAAAGTGGAGGTGCACGGCAGTACCGCCCACTGATCTGCTGCAAAATAATAGCAACATGTGCCATGCTTCATAACCTGGCCACAAAGAAGGGAACACCCGTGGAACTCACTGAATCAGAGGATGAGGAATGTCCACAGCCACTGCACCGTGCAGCAGGTGTCCTAGCAGCGCCAGATGGGAGACACAGACGTGCAGAGATCACACATAACTATTTCTGAGTAAGTAATGAGACAAGGCTAGTAATTGCAATTGTGTAACGGTGTTTTATTTACCTTACATCAGGCAATAGGAATGCACACCGCCGCACCATATTGGCCTCTCAGTGCCTCAACAATCCCAGCATGGCATTAATACACTGCATGCTCATTGTCATCCCTTATCAGTTGGTTACATGGGTTACTTCACCCATCTCCCAATGCCAGCTGAAGCATGGTTTCATTTCCTGTGGCCACACACAGCACTGCTCTGCTCACTTTGCACACTGGCACACTGCCCTCCCTAGAGGACTGTCCTGCGTCTGGACCTTGCCTTGCACTGCGCCTCCTGGACTTTGCATTTGGTGGAGTGATGCTGCTGTGGCTTGTTAACCCCTCACTTTCACCACCATCCCCAGACCCTTTGACAGCGATGTGTGTTGCCTGGAGCACATCTAACACAGTGGTGACAGTAACCAACCCCCTAGCAACATCCTGGCTGCAGTGGGCCATTTCCAACTGCATGGCCACTGAGCGTCTGCTAAGGACAGAGGTGGCATTGCATAGGTGGTTCACTGCCTTTGTGTACCCTTCCATGTGCTGTTTGTCCCTGCGCCTTGCCCCACGTTCAATGTCTATTTTGCTGCATAACAGCCTTACAACCTCAGCCATGTCCTGCATGCCCTTTGCAACGGTGTCATTCAGACCATGTATGCCCTCCTTTATATCCCTCATGTGTTTGTTCATAGCCACGATCTAAAGTTGCATTGTCCGCATTGTCTTCCCTTGCAGCCGATGCGCCTTCAACATGTTTCCCTCCAGACCTGCGAATACACTGGAATCTTCACCCTGTGCGTCTTGACTGTGTGCCCTTGGTATGCGTCGTCAAGCACTTGTGTGGCCACGCTCTATGGGTGACTGTATCTCTGGAGTCTGTTCTGCCTCTTCCTGCATGGTCTGTGGTGCTCCCGTGCTCTCCTCCTCGGACCCCTCCATCTCCTGAAGGCTACCCACTGTGTACCTCTTGTGTCTGGGTGGTGGTGGTGGTGGTGGGACATCTGCGGGTGACAGGGTGTCTTCTTCCTGATTGTCGTATCCCATAGGTGCCTCTTCTGACTCCCTCGCAGCAGTCTGGGGTGTATGTTCACCTGTGGGAACAAAATGTCAATTTACTGACTTGCCTTGCAGCATTTGTGTTTCATTAAATTACATGAATGCCATTCAAACTAACAGTCCCCAGCTTGCTTATTTACTAATGTGGGTCACATGCACTTGGGTTCAGTTGACTCACTGGTATCCTATGTGTTAAATAGGACTACATCTCCCCAGATGCATTGCTGGTTGTTAGCAAATTATGGACTGGAGTGGGATTTATCCTTGCTCATTGGGGATTGGGGGTGGGTGTGGCACACCATGCTGTGCACACATCTTACCTTTTCTGTTGTTTCCTCTGGCTGAGCTGTCCGTGGCTCCAATGCCAATGATGGTCTCAGGCTGGAGGGTGGACTCCACCAATTCTTCCAGGGGTATTGTTCCTGGCACAGTTGATGTTCTGCCACCTGTCTGATTAGCTTGTTTGAGCCTGTCAGCCACCCTCTCCTTGGCACAGGAGCGGAGTTCAGTCAGTCAAAAAGTACTTTATTTGGTTAATTAAAACCATAAAAGCATTCTATACAAAGAATATTAAAATTAGTGTAACATTTTGTTAGCAGCAATAATAATGCACTCGTTATAAACATAGGATAGACAAAGACAAACAATTTAAAATACGACATTAAAAATCCTCATTTGTTAAAAGTTCATTAATATGAACTAGGTCATAGAAATCACAAACTTTTTTCCTCCTTATTCTAACTGCTGCAATAAGGAAACTCGCTATAATGAAAATCTCCCAGACATTGGACAGCATCTGTAAATATATAAGTGCTGTTTTTGCTTGTAAAAATTCTTTGTCCTTCAGGATTGGGAGGATAAAACGTTTCCGACTGTGCAAAAAATGCTAGCAAAATAGGACAAAGTGCAATGTGTCCTGGGTGGAGAAATTGTCACATGAACAAACTCCAGGTTCTCCACCCTTCTCCAACCTGGAGGATCGGCAAGGAGAAAATGTAACTAGTTCAGCCTAAATCTTACCAGGAGAAAGCAGTGGTCAGAGTTGGTTACCAATTCAAATAAGGTCCGATTGCACAAGACGTTTTAGCAATTGATGGGCATGTACCATTGGTTTTGCCAACTCCCTTTCTTCTCTTTCCATGAAAGCCATATATAAATAAGATTTCTTCACCCACTGCTTATCACCCTTTACTAATTTGTCTGGGGAATTAACTAGTTCTGGCTGTCCCAGTTTCACTGCCAACCTTTTAACATGACATAGCCAAGGAATACTTCTAGCTCAATCTAGAACTAAACAATCTCTCATGATTTCACAATTCAATTCGAGTTCAGGATTTAACCAGGTTGCTATCCATTTTAGGAGAGGTGCTATTCCAATTAAATCCTCCACAAAGCATGTCCCAGTCTCTTGGTGAATTATGTATGTTGGCGTGGATTGTGGCACCGATAGCATGTTTCTTAAAAATGTGTTCTCAACTACTTAGATTTCCCTTGATTCTCTATATCCCCATATATCCGCACCGTAAATTGCAATGGAGGTACATTTTGCTCTATATACGTTTAATAGTGCTTGCATTGGTTTTGCCCATAACCTACGTGCAAAGCCTAGAACTGCAGATGTGGATCTAGCCAATACATTTCTCTTAGCATTCAATTGTGGGATCCACGTACCTCGATCATCAAATAAAACACCTAGGTAAGGGAAAATGGTAACCCTAGTAATCACATTACCCTCACAATAGAGAGTTTTGACCCTTTTAGACTTATAACCTATTATCATTGTATGTGAATTTGAGAAATTTACACTTAGATCCTATGATTTCATAAAAACAGCAAAGGAGGTTAAAAGACATTGTAGACCAACCGCAGTTCTCGCTAATAGGGCAGCATCATCCGCGTATAGGAGTGCTGGAATCAATCACTCCCCTACATGCGGAATATCTTTACTGGCTTCCCCTAAGACTTGATCCAGGTTATTGATATAAAGGGTAAAAAGTAGGGGGGCCAAAATACATCCCTGCCTAACACCATTATCGAGGCATATTCCCTGGGTACAGTTCCCCCTTTGATCGTACCTCACTGTGGCGGTCAAATTCATATGCAAGTCGGCAAGGAAATGGACAATATTTCTATCCACACCTAGTTTGAGGAGTATAGCCTATAGTTTGGATCTATTCACTCAGTCAAAGTCCGAGAAAACATCTCTAAACGCCAAGCACAGTGTTCCCTTCTTGGCGATGGTGTACTTCCCGATTAATAAGTGCAGATTAAGGCACTGGTCAGTGGTGCCCCTTCCTTTCCTAAATCCGTATTGCAGATCTGACATGGTATTGGATACAGTTAACCAAACCGTGAATTTACTGAGTACCACCCTTCCAAGCACCATTACAGCAGAGTCTATGTGTGAAATTGGTCTGTAGCAGCTTGGGTCCCCCCTATTACCCTTTTTAAAAATCGGGACAATAACTGACTCAGACCATAATCTAGGTAGACCTATTTTACAAGCCATGTTAAAAACATGGGCCAATAATTTTGACCAAAGTATTACATTAGATTTGAAAAAATCGGCTGGGACGCGATCTGAACCAGGGGCTTTGTTACTTGTCATTTGAGTTATGACCTCCACTACTTTTAACTCTGTAAAAATCATAGTGTATGCCTCAACTTCAAATGCGGTACCTACAGATCCTTGATTCTCCTGATCACCATGTATAGATTTAAAATGATTGAACCAATCCTGCTCCTGTATATTACATTCAAGGGGACTACCCATGGATTTTCGAAAAGAAGGTTTGTTCACGATTTCCCAAAAACTGGCACTGTTTTTAATAACATCAGTGGACAGTAGATCATTCCATGCCTCATATTTAATCTGTTCTTTACGTTTATGTTTTGCCAGATTATATATTTTCCTTAGAGCTGCTGTGGCACATTTATCTTGTGGTTTATATTTTAAAGCCGTTAGCAACTTTTGATGGCCAACTGAGCAGTTATGATCAAACCACCTCTCCCCTTTATTTTGAGTTTCCCTAAAATGACGTTTAAGGTCAGAGGCCACCTGAGTGCAAATTTTGGTGTATGATGTAAGGACCTCTTTGCCCCTTGAGTTGTCATCTGAGCAGAGGTTCATCTCCCTTCCAACAGTATTCAACAAGTTTGCTTGAAAATCCCCTGGCACTACCATGCACCATTTAAGTCTACGGTCCTGGTCTTTAGATCTAATATTTGAAATACAAGCACATCTATTAGATTTTCGTTTTTTCTTGAGACCACCTGCCAGTAGTATAGATTGTGGTCACTAAATTGAGACCACATGGTGGTGTATCCTATCACCCGAGGGGTCAAAGCTACCCTAATAAAAATATAATCAATAGTGGAATGCATGCCCTGCTTTAAAGGTAGGAATGTCATCACTATCATGCGTTGTATTGGGATAGAATAGACCATGATCTGCCAAAGTGCCCTCTGCATAACCACCCTGCAATGAGTGTTCAAAATGAATCTCTAAATGATTATCAGGACCTAGGCTGTCAGAGACATGACAGTTCGATTGACAGCGACGTACTTTAAAATCACCTAAAATAATAAATGAATAAGGGGTAGTTTGTTTCCCACTATTGAACTCAAGGAAATGATTCAGATTAACCAATTCTTCAATTGCGATAATTCTATCAAATTAATTATAAAAGTTAACAATAAGCAATTTAAGTGTCTAAGTAAAAGTAATCTGCACTACTAGAAAATTCGGTGAACCTGAGTCCAGTTTACAATGATTGCCTGCAACTTTCAACGAGATCAGGGTCAACAAACCACCCTTTTCCCTGCAAGCCACGGATGCTTTGGCTGGGTCCGAATAGGTGGTATAACCTTGCATCCAGAAGCTTTTCTCAGTTTACCATGTCTCCTGGAGCCCAATCATGTCAAACTCACTTAAAAAAGCTTTCCAACTATCGTCAGCGGACTTATTTTTAAGTCCTGCTATGTTCCAGCTTAGTATCTTCAAAAGTGCCCCAGATTATTCTCTTCCCCCTGTGGTAATTTGCTAGGACAGTTAATGTACTTATCTCCATCTCCATTATGCCCTTCAGTAGAAGAACAAGGATCTAGTCAGTCATTACTATCCAACTGGCTCAATGGGGCAAATCTATTTGGATTCGCAAACCTACTCTCTTTAATTCCATTGTTTGCTACAGTAGTGGCATGTAAATAATCTTGAGCTTGGCCAGTATTATTTGCACAAAAGGACCGGCCAGCATTATACACAGTTTTAACAATGGGTCTGAACGGGCCTTTTCTAGCCGTATGTCTTTGTGGCCCCTTGCTATCTCTACCCCAGTCACCCATAACCAGAGGATAAAAAACCCAGGGATAAGGTAGTAATCCTTCCCTTACTCTGGTAAGGGCTCTCCCGGAAGAGTCAGCGTGCCACGTCTATCCGGTCAAAATTAATCACTATGCAGTCGCCATCCTCAGTTTTAGGGTAGCTGCCTACCCATCCAACCCGCCTGCGCATTATAATGTGTGTAAATGCTCTGGAACCCCCCTCAGAAAGCCTGTTACACCAGAACATAACTTTGCGAATAAGTTCCTCAGTTGTCTTAGTGCTGTAACTTTGGAGGGGGGCACCCCTACTAGAACCGCTACCAGAGGAGTAGCCTCAGGTGGCAAATTCAGCCTTCCTTGTTTGACAGTGGCTCCCATGGGTATTAGATTTGGTCCTGTCCAAAATCGTGTGTTGGTCTTCGACTAGGAACTGTTCACAACTCCCTTATCGGTACCGCTCCTTAGGCCATTACATGCCTCATTTAATTTTATAGGCCCTGAAGATGTCGTAGTCTGTGGCCTTCCCTCTTCAGGGATCATATTCTGAGTTGTTTGTGAGCTCGTGCCGATCTCAGCCTTGCCTGATCTATTTCGCACAACATTAACATTATGAACCTGACCCCTTCCAGCACTAGGATCATCAAGCTTGGACTCTATTCTAGCTAACCTATCCAACACATGATCTAGACCAGATTTAACATACTCAAATAAGTCCTCCTTAAGTGAACCAATAAGCATGTCAATATGTGATAGAACCGAGTCCGCGATTACTTTAGGTAGATTAAAGGATGGTAGTTCCACTATAGTCCGGTGATCAGCACCCCCCTTCCGTGTTGTTGGCTCCTTTATAAAGGGGCCTGTTTTTGAAAAACAAAATCTCCTTTTTTTACCGATGGCTACAGCCACATCTCTTGGCAGTTCCGGGCTCCCCTTGCCCGACAATTTACCTTTAGGGCACGACGTAGAAGCAGTGTCATTATCTCTAGTGATGTTATTTACAGCCACATTTGTTGTTAGGCTGGGGACAGAGTCTAAACATAGGGTATCATCGGTAGCAACAACAGATCCATCAGACTCCGACCCCAGCTGAGCCTCCACATCCTGAATCTCATTAGTTATAGCTTCCACAGCTGTAGTCAGGTAGGGGATATGGAGGCACAGTTGCATGGTAACTTTGCCTTAGATTTAAAGGTATCTGCGGAACATAAGTCTTTTCGCTTACCCATGGTGACTTCTCAATGAAAGAGAGTTGGCCCGGTCCAGTCTCAGTCGGTCACTGACGGGCGCAGATGGGCCCGCCCTTGGCCCGGGCTTCGCCCAGGCTCGGCCCGGGCATGCCTGCGGGCTGCTGTGTTTTAATAGCGCCTCCTGGCTTGTTGTCCTCATCGCGGGTGGGCAGGGGCCTCTGGGAGTTGTAGTTGTGGTCGTCGGGCTAATCCCCTCACGGCCAGAGCTGAAGTTGACCAGCCGTTCACCTCACAGCAGCAGCGGAGGCTGCTTGTCAATGCTCCAGAGTTAGAAGAGCGGAGGTCATACCAGCGCGTCTTCGGGTCGTCAATGGAGTGCTGGGTGACACCAATGGTATTAATTTTTCCTTGTATTTCTAGCCATGTCTTACGTTTCTGCAATTCAAGAACATGCAGAGATTTCTTCCCAACCAACTAGTCGTGAGTCTTTACCACCTCCTCAATTAAAACCTCAAACTCCTTCTTGCTGAATTTGTGTTTCCTCTTTCTCTCTGCGGGCTCCTTTCTCTTCTCTTGTGTGTCCATACTTGTATTTGGTTTCTGCTTGGCAATTACTGTGCAGCTTCTGGGTGTGTGGTCCTGCTCCCTGCCTCTCCCACAGCTTCAGGCTCAGTGAAACATCATATGTCAGGCCACTTCCTGGTTTTGATGTCATCCGGGTGCACCAGAATAGCAGATTAGTTAATTTGTGATTTTTAAAATTGCGATTTCGCAAATACGGATTCGGTATTGATTTAGCAATTTTTACCGAATCGCTAACTTTAAGCAAATTTTTGTTTACATCGGAGTTTGCGAGTTCTTAATAGCGATTCGGTATAAATCGCTATTAAGAATTCGCAATTTGGTTTTTACCTACATCTGGCCTTAGGTCCTATACTATGCCAAACAATTATTTTTTACACACAGTATAGTCAGTGAGAAAGTGGCATATGTTCGGTCCACCGTTATGTGCAGTGCTGTGATGTAATGCACTTGTCATACAGCAAACTGAACATCTACTATGTTTAGACAGAGAAAGAGCATGGCAAGCAGGATACATATTCCATCCATACATGTAGCGTTGGGTGCAGAGTTCTCTGTGCTATATTGTTTGTTTGTAAAGTGCAATGTCACCCGGGAGGGTATCTTATAGCCAACGTAGGAGCAATCAGGGCTGATCCATGGAGTTGCCTAGTTTAGGAGCCAAGTGTGCAGCTTCTTGAAGAATGCAATAATTTTAGAGGTGGCACAGATGTGTTAGGCAGGCGATTCTAGCCTTGCAGCGCAAGGTAGTCGAAGTCATTACTGCCTGTTGTGGTGCTGCATATGCATTGCATAGAACGTGTGTGAGTATGAATCCATGAGCAAAGGTGTCTGGAAAGTTTCTGAAATTTGAGATGGTTTTAAGGTATGCTGGGGGTATTTCGACAGAGTATCAGAAACTTAAATATTGTTGGACAAATTAGCATGTCAAGAATATCAAGGATAAAAATATTGTGAAGGTAAGTTTCGGTAGGTATACAAGTATGTACTATATGTAACTCCACACACACACACACACATATATATATATTCACTGAAAAAACCATAGGTTTCACACTCGTTATAGGTAGGAATTAGCATTTAAAAAACCTTTGAAATTCACTGAAAAAACCATAGGTTTCACACCAGTTATAGTTAGCTGAACATTTTACTCATACAAAACCATTGAAATTCCCACGTTATAGTTAGTTGGACTAACTATAACTCGCGCGCCCGCAATCCACTGCTGATGATGTCACATATTACATCATTCATGACATGGTCAGTGACATCACTGATGACATCACTGATGACATCTCAAATGACATCACTGATGACATCACTTATGACATCATCCAGCGTCTGTGTGTTTCTGTAAAGTTAAAATATGTTTAACATATTGAAGAATGAGTGTATGTATGAGTGTCTGGATAAAGGATTTAGTAGGTGCCTGACTGACTGTATGAGTGGGTGATTAAATGTGTCTTACTGAATGCATGGGTTAGTGAGTAAACTGTTTGAATTTGTGCATCATTATGTCTGTTGTTGTGTAAGCTGCTCCATGTATTGATTAGTAGTTATATGACTGGCTATATGGGTTATTCATTGGTTGCCCAAGTATTTGTATGTGAGGGTGAGTGTGTGTGTGGGTGGCTGGGAGGTGTGTGACTCTGTGCATAGATGTGTGAGCAGTTGATTCACTTGGTGTATGGGTTCAAGAGTGCATGTGGAAACAGCTGTATGGGCGGTTGACTGTGTGCATGGGTGTGTTGGTGAGTGAATGAATATCTCAGTGCTACATGTCCAAGTAAGTACATATGTAAAACAAAGTGCATGTGAGAGTTGGCATATATCAATGACTATACATGAGTGCCTGTGATTGCGTAAGTGACTGTATGGATCAATGTGTACTTGTATCAGTGATTGTAAAAGAGAGTAAGTATGTGTTAGTATATGTTTGAATAAGTAAGGTTATGTGTGTATAACTGTATAGATGAGGAAATGGGAGTGTGATTGATTCTTTGCATGACTGACTAGGTTTGTGAGTAACTCCATGAATGAATGGCACTGTGTGAGTGTCTGTATAGTTGTATGAGTGCATATGATAGTGTTATATTGATGAGTGACTGTATGTATGAGTGATTGTATGGGTGAAAGAGTGGATGTGTGTGTAGACTTAGGAATCAGTGAGTGTGTATGTAGTAACTGGTATTGGTGTGTCAATGGTTTCAGGAAAGGTAGTCTGTATTCAACACTGGATGATACAAAGGTTAGATTAGAGTGTGATGAGGTGCATTATATTATCACATGGATGATGTCATCAGTGATGTCATTTGAGATGTCATCAGTGATGTCACTGACCATGTCATGAATGATGTAATATGTGACATCATCAGCAGTGGACTGCGGGCGCGCAAGTTATAGTGAGTCCAACTAACTAAAACGTGGGAATTTCAATGGTTTTGTATGAGTAAAATGTTCAGCTAACTATAACTGGTGTGAAACCTATGGTTTTTTCAGTGAATTTCAAAGGTTTTTTAAATGCTAATTCCTAACTATAACGAGTGTGAAACCTATGTTTTTTTCAGTGAATTTCAAAGGTTTTTTAAATGCTAATTCCTAACTATAACGATTGTGAAACCTATGGTGTTTTCAGTGAATTTCAAAGGTTTTTTAAAAGCTAATTCCTTTGTATATCAACTTTGTAACCTACGATTTTAAAAGTGAATTATTATTTTTTTTCAGTAGCTTTTTTATAACTATTAATTATTTTATTTTTTTCAAAAATTAATTTTTCAATGTATTTTTCATGTAGGTTTTTTTTTATCATTTTGTCTCGGAGCGCTCAGGGTGCGCGCACCCGTAAGCTCTCCCGAGAGCGCTATTCCCGCGTGCGAGAAAAAAAAAGTTTGTATTTAAATTAAAAAATAATTCAAGACATTTAGTGGCATACTTATAAAACTAATATTTTTGATTTTAAATACCCGTATTTTAACTTTAAACGTATTCCGAAAAGGTAGCAAAACGTCATTTAGACGCGCCGCGTAAGCGCCCCCGGAAGCGCCTACGTTCGTGCTGCGTAAGCGCCCCCGGAAGCGCTCCGGTGCGCGCAGCGTAAGCTCGTCAAGTCATGTGACCTTAAAATAACTCTTTTCATTGGTTGTTAACAGTTTTTTTTACAAGTAATGAAAACTCCACCCATTTCCTTCATTTCTTCTTTCACTTTGGAGACAGCAAGACCTGTTCCTTTCTGTTCTTCCACTTAGTGAAAATAATGGCTGCCAGACCACCCAGCAGCAGTGAGGACTCGGATGAGTTCATCCAGGAGGAGCCTCCTCAACCCAAGGTGAAGGAGCACTTTATATGGAATTTTTTTTCCATACCACCTGGAGAGAAGAGTGGAGAAGCGTGGCTCAGTGGTTAGAGGCGGCAGACCCGGAAGCTGAGATCGACCGTGGACCAGGGTTCGATTCCCCGCCTCGGCGGGTCTCGGGCTCAAAAAATTCCACGGACTCGACAATTCTCGCTCCGGTGCCTACTCGAATCACAGGGTCACACTCTGCAACTCTGGGCAATAGCTTGCTTAATCTCCACTACGGCCCCTCGCGGCGGGATGCCTGGCTTTCACCTTGTGGACACCCTGCCGGGGGTTTCTCACAGGGGAATACCAGGACGGGTTCCCTAAGCAAGCGCCAGGATGCCCTTTGGGTGACAGGTTTGCGCTATATAAGTACACCTACATTTACATTTACATTTACATTTACAAGAAGGTTAATGCTCCAAAGGTGGAGTGTAAAATCTGCAAAACTGTTCTTTCCAGGGGTGGCCTTAGAAGAAAGTACAGTTTTGGCAACTCCCCTTTTTTTGCTCCTGTTGAGCAGTTTGGTATTCCTTGTTTTTGTTTTTGTTCAGAAAAAAAACCTAAAAAAGAAGAAAAAAACAGTTCTTTTTAGAACTACCTCCAATTCTCCAAAAAGAGCTGTATTCTTTACAAATTCAAAAGGAGTGAGTGAAGTGGAGTGCAGTCAGAAAGCAAAGGAAAATGAGTGAGGGAGCAAAGAAAGGGACGAGAGGGGAAGGGAAGTGAACTAGGGGGACTGAAAGAAGGTGAGTGTGGGAGGTGAGTGAGGAGAAGGGGAGTGAACAAGGGGAAAGAGGATAAGTGAAGAAAACAGAGTAAGGGAACGGGGGTGTGAAAGGGTAAGGGAAGAGCAGTGATGTTGAGGATAGAGTGGTGATAGAGAGTAGATAAAGGCAAGTGAGCGTGAGACAAGGGGAGTAAGGGAGTGAGGAGACAGAGGAAGTGAAGGAAAAAGTGAGAGAAGAGGACTGAGTGAGGGAGGAAAGAAAGATAAGTGAGGGAGTGTGGCTGAGTTATAGGGAGTAAGCGTAACAGAAGAGGAGTGAGAGACTAAGAGGACGGAGAGAATAGGGGTAACAGAGAGAGAGTGAGGGAAGGGGAGTGTAGAAGTAAGAGGAAAGAGGGAGTAAGAGAAGGAGTTAGTAAAGTGGAGTAAGGAGAGTAAGGGAAGGGAAAAGAGTGAAGGAGCGAAGGAAGGGAAGAGAGAGGAAGGAAAGTAAAGTAGAAGGTCTGAAAGAAGATGAGTCTGCGAGTATGGCTGAGTTATAGGGTGTGAGCGCGACAGAAGAGGAATGAGAGACTAAGGGGACGGAGAGAATGAGGCTAACAGAGAGAATGAGGGAAGGGGAGTGTAGAAGTAAGAGGACAGAGGGAGTAAGAGAAGGAGTTAGTAAAGTGGAGTAAGGAGAGTAAGGGAAGGGAAAAGAGGGAAGGAGTGAAGGAAGGGAAGAGAGAGGAAGGAAAGTAAAGGAGAAGGTCTGAAAGAAGGTGAGTATGGGAGTATGGCTGAGTTATAGGGAGTGAGCGTGACAGAAGAGGAGTGAGAGACTAAGGGGATGGAGAGAATGAGGCTAACAGAGAGAGAATGAGGGAAGGGGAGTGTAGAAGTAAGAGGACAGAGGGAGTAAGAGAAGGAGTTAGTGAAGTGGAGTAAGGAGAGTAAGGGAAGGGAAAAGAGTGAAGGAGCGAATGAATGGAAGAGAGAGGAAGGAAAGTAAAGGAGACGGTCTGAAAAAAGATGAGTGTGGGAGTATGGCTGAGTTATAGGGTGTGAGCGTGACAGAAGAGGAATAAGAGACTAAGGGGACGGAGAGAATGAGGCTAACAGAGAGAGAATGAGGGAAGGGGAGTGTAGAAGTAAGAGGACAGAGGGAGTAAGAGAAGGAGTTAGTGAAGTGGAGTAAGGAGAGTAAGGGAAGGGAAAAGAGTGAAGGAGTGAAGGAAGGGAAGAGAGAGGAAGGAAAGTAAAGGAGAAGGTCTGAAAGAAGGTGAGTGTGAGAGAGGAGTGAGGAAAAGGGGAGTAAACGTGGGGATTCAGAATAATTGAGACAAGCGCAATAAGAGAACAGGGGTGTGGGAGCTTCAGAGAAGAGTAGTGAGGTTAAGGAAAAGAGTATAGGGAAAGTAATTTTTGTACGTCAAACTTACCTTATAAATAATGTAAACCTAATTACATATTTTTAGTAAATGTAATATCTGTGAAAGAGAAAAAAAATAAGTTAGAATATTTATAATATATATTTTACAATACAAGAGACAACGTAGGAGATTAAAAGTCATAAAAGGTTAGTAAGAGATAAAGTAGAAGTGAAGGACTCAGAAAGAAAAACAAAGGAATGGTGAAGGTCAAAGAGAGTTAAAAAGAAATAGAGAGAGAGCAAATTACTAAAAGGATAATGACATGGATACATTCAGTGACAGTGAACAAGAGCAGGAAAGAGAAATGAAGTGAAGGTGAGTAAGATACTAAAGGAATGTGCATTAGGAAAACTAAAGGAAGAAAGGGAAGTAAAGAAATGGGAGTGAGTGACAGAGAAGCAGGAGTGAATAACGGTGGATTAATGACAATGAGGCATGGAAGGTGAGTGAGGGTGAATGTAGGGTCGTAAGACAGTAAGGAGACAATGGGAGTGAAGGTAACAGAGAGGGAGTGAGGGAAAACAAGTGAGAATATGAGAGAACAGGGGGAGTGAGAGAAAGAGTGAGTAAAGGGCAGTAAGGTGAGTAAGGGAAGGAGAATGACTAGGGGGCAAAGGAAGGGAAGAAAGGGAAGAAAAGTGAAAAAAGGGACTGGGAAAAGGTGAGTGCGTGAGGAGAGAAAGAGCAAGGATAGTTAAGGATGATGAATGAGGATAACTGAGGGAACTGGAGTAAGGGAACAAGGGTGAGGGAGGGTGAGTGAAGGGCAGTGAGGTTGATAAAAAAGGGAAAATAAAGAGAGGATAAAAGCAAGTGAGCATGAGACAAGGGAAGTGAAGGAGTGAGAACATAGAGGTAGTGAAGGAAAGAGTGGCAGAAAGGGACTGAGTGAGAGAGCAAAGAAAGGTAAGTAAGGGAGTGTGGGTGGGTTTTAGGCAGTAAGCGTGATGGAAGAGGAGTGAGAGAGTGAGAGGATCGAGAGAGTGAGGCTAAGAGAAAGGGAGTGAGGGAAGGGGAGTAAGGTGAGTGAGAGAAGGGGAATTATTGAGGGAACAAAGAAAGGAAACAAGGGGAAGGGGAGTGAAGTAGAGTGACTGACAGCTGGAAGTGGTGGATGGGAGAGAGGGAAAGGGCCGTGAAGGAGTGGAGAATGAGGATAAGTGAGGAAAGTGGAATAAGGGAAGGGAGGTGAGGGAGAGTGAGAAAAGGCCAGTGAGGGTGAGTTAAGAGGAGTGATAGAGGGTGGAAATAGGTGGGTGAGCATAAGAGAAGGGGAGAATAATATATATTTGATAATAGAAAATACAAAATAATTTGTACAACATGTTATATGTTTATTTTTGCTGTTCTCAGAATATATTGAATTTCACTTAAAACAGTGACTTCAATACTACTCATCATATAACAGTGGGCAAAAAAAACCCACAATCAAAATGATTGTGTTTAAAAATCCCATACAACTTTTTAATAAATAATATAACATTTTGAAAAAACATATCTTAACTCACTTTTGATCCATCTACTTTTCCACGAGGCCAAATAGTATATGGAAAGTCCTTTTCTTTGGAAATTAGTCAAGAATATTCTTAATCTCTCATTTACCCGAGTTTCTGAAAGAAAAGCTCCAACATCTTTTACATTATGAAACAATAGTTTTATTTCCACCTCTAGCTTACTTTTTATTAATATTTTCTATAATACTCACAGCACACACTATGTGATATACATATACTACCTCTATGAGAACTACATGTTTTTTATTATCTTCATCACTCTCACTCGGAAAGCAATTTTGAACAGCAAACTAAGTTTTATTAACTGCTGCAATCTTCATAGGCCAATTACCTTCCCTAAAATTTCGGTTGTAAGAACACTAGGTAAGAATTTTGTAAGTCTGAAGGCAAACGTTGTTTAAAAGTCAATTGAGTATCATTACAGTGTTTCCATCCTTTATGACATTTTAAATAAGCTATGTAATGTCCTGATGTTGTTGAAGGACCATCATGGTAAATAATTGCTGCAGTTGTAAAGGTTCTTCCTGAAATTGATAATTGAGAAGCCACAACCTTTTCAATTAATGTTGTCAATTTGGTTCAATCAGGTCTACATCGTTGGAACATTAAAATTACATACTGTCCATATCTTTGTATAAATAATGTTGATAGCATTGCAGATTTACATTGAGTACAGACCATGCTTTGATTTGCTTGTCTAACTAGATTATTAAATGACACTAATTTGCAGTCTGGTAAAGTCAAATATATAAATCTTTCAGTGTCTATTGTAGTACTACTTGAAAAGGAGCAATTGTCGCAGTCATGCTGCCATTTGTAAGAAAGGCCAAAAATATTTTCTACATCTACACCTTCATCTTGCAAAACAACAAGCATATACATTAGAAATTCCTGACAATCTTGCTGAATATTCTGTGAAAATTGATTTAGACCAGAACATATGTCTAAAACATTTCGAATTTCAGAAACACTTTGTATTTTTGTTCTATCACTGCTACATTTTTCTAACACAGAATTTAATAAACAACAAAATGTTTGATCACGATTTTCAGCAATCTGTTCTTGTACAGTTTGGAGAAAAAAAACAACATTAACCACTACATTAGCATAGCAGTTGACACCAGTACTATTTTTAAACTGAAATCCAACAACATCTTTAACTGAATCCCTTTAGTTTCTGCTTACAATTACTGGTTCATCTACCTTTTTTCTTTTTGCTACAACTTCACTACTATTTTTCTCATTTCTTCTTTTTTGGCCTACTACACGCTTTTCAAATAGAGGATATTGAGGTAAATTTGGAGCATACTCTCTTTTTAACCTATTATATTCTTTTACACAATTTAGATCTGCACTATTCTTTGTGTCATCAAAATCAATCAAGTACAATCCTGATAAAGTTCTGACTCGAGATAAAGCAACATATGCCATACCCTCTTTGAACACAGAACTTCCAATATTCACCAAAGCCCTATCTACACTTAAACCTTGAGATTTATGAATAGTCACTGCATATGCCACAGAAACAGGAAACTGTTTTCTGCTGACATATAAATCTTCCACAAGCAAAAATCGGGAAGAACAACGACTGATTTGTTGTACTTCTTCAATACCATCAAATTTAATTTTTATAAATTCAATTCCATCTCTATTTCGGTAATTCACAAAATCCACAACATGACCCATTGCTCCATTTACTAAACCACTTTCCACATGTAAATTACGTCGTAAAATTATACGACAATTTAAAGATGCATACAGAGTCTTTTCCATACCAGCAGTTTTAGATATTGTCTTCTCTAAAGAATCCAATTTTGATTTCAACTTTTCTGACAAAATAATAGTTGCTCCTTCATGTTCGATTTTATCAATAGCCTCCAGTTTCCCAATCTCTTGATTTTCCAACTTTAACATTTTGTTGTTCAAGATTGAACATTCTTGCAGAGTTGGCATCAAGCATATGACAGATTTGTTTTCAGGAATTTTCTTAAAAATATTCTCTGGGAGAATATTTTCATTTGGAAACAAATTTGAAATTAATCGTCCATGTAAAGCTTCTTTGCCATGCTCAGTTAGTTTTCCAATTCTTACATCTTGTAGAATATTTTTATAATCTTCATCCTTTGCCTGTCGCATATTTTGAAGCAGTTCTGCATATTTGAAATTTAACCATATGTTAACATTTCCAATGCTTCCTAAGCACTTCCTGTTATCTTCATGCGTAATCATTTTAAACACTGGCTGTCCTTTCACTGGAGTTAGTTGCAGTAGATCTCCAAAAACAATGATGTGCTTGCCTCCAAATAACACATCATAGACTGTTTTAAGAATTTCTTGCATTCTTAAATGCACAAAAGCAAGCATTACATTTGATACCATGCTTCATCAATGATAAGAAGTTTCATATTCTTTAGGACTCTTGAAACGTCACAACAAGCTTCTCCATATAGCTTGTGGTATTGTAATTTGTTATCATGCTCTACTGGTAGCATCAATAAGCGATGTAAATTAATCCCTTTAATATTGTGTGCTGCCAACCCAGTTGGAGCAGTAACAACACAAGAGAGCGATGACTCCGTTCTTTTCTGCAGATATGTTGCAATTGCTTTAATCAGGAAACTTTTTCCAGTTCCTGCTTCTCCACTCACGTACAGTCGGACAGGTATAAATGATGTACATGAGCACTCTTTTTTCTCATGAGATAAACCATGCTCAATGTGTTCTGTGACTTCGTCATATATTTGTCTCTGCTCAACGTTTAGTTCTTTTTCCAAATCTTCTAAGTTAACTCCATCCTCCTGAGCTTGTTCCATGGCTCTTTCAACTTCATCCATGGCAGTGGCACCTTCATTTTGTATAATTGGTCCTCCTAGTGGATCCTGACTCAATGAAGCAGAACTCTGACTATCTTGAGAACTGTCTCTAGCAATCTCTGATGCAATTGTAGCTTCTTGCTGTATTTCCTCGTTCAACATTTGCAGATAATTTGAAAAAAACAAGACATTCTATGGTATCCTTGGTTGCATTGAACGAATCTTCATAAGTAAGAACATCTCCAAGTAGTTCCTCTTCTGTACGCCAAGGCTTAAAGAGTTGCAAAAGAGCTAAGTAATAAAATTCCCTTTTGTCTGGAGATTCACAACTCAATTTTCGATGATTAATCAAATGGCCTTTTCTTTGTTTCACTAGACAGCCTTCACATCCAATTACAGCATATACACCTTTATTGATGTCTTCTGTGACGTACTTTTTAAAAGTATAGGTTTGCAGAACTTCATAGCGACAAACGTTCTCAAGATGAGTACTTCTATTTGGATAGTATATATCCAACATGTTTGTCTTCGAAATATCTGTACTGTCTGGTTCTTTCTCCGCCAAATACTCTATTTCTTGTACAGATTTCAAAACTCGGTTTCGTGTTGCAGCAAGACCTAGACTCACCCAAATGATGGTTCTAGATTTGGCATATAGACTTGCTGATGATAACCGATCAGAACATTCATATGCTCCAATTTCTCGATGCGACAACATCTTCAGACTGTAACTGTATAATTTCTTGCTAAGACTCTTTTCATGTGAAATTTCCTCCCACATTTCCTTCAGTTCCGTCTTTTCTGATTTTGTGATGTAAGACGTCACATATCGAGCCACAGCAGTAGAGTTGTCAGCCACATATTGAATATCCATGTTAGCATTCCACATGGACAAAATGACTGGGTTGTAGTCATTTATGTATTTGGACTCCTCATTTCTTCTGCGGTTGTATGTATTTTTGGGTGATTTTCTTGTCACAGTATGTCGCAGAGAAGACATAAAATTGTTCACTCTTCCTTTCGATGTTACTGGACGTGGAAATGCAAAACGACATTTCGTGTAGAACTTGTCCTTGGATTTCTATTTTTAACGACAGTATTTCCCACAACGATGGGTTTGAAAGCGTAAAACTTGATGTCTTAAATTGTTTTCTTCTGTACTTTTCGGAACAGCACATGTAGAATACTTCTCAATGAAACTCATCACTTTCTCATCTGAATCTGTTCCAAATTTTAGTGCATATTTAATCCATAGCAGCATATGTATGTGAGGAGCACCTCTTGCTTGATACTCCTTTCTCCAAAAGAAATCCAACACCTCTCCAAGCAGAGGATTTTTTTTGTTTGTAATAAAAGACATCATAGCTTCAAACCTATGATTGAAATATCTGCATACATTAACTGGATCCAAAGAGCACAGTTCTCCAGGTGTCTTGTATTCAATATTTTCAATGTTTTTATTTGCCTCTCGTAGAAATTCAAGTAAGTCTTCCCAAGCATACTCAGCACAGCTAAGAGTGAGGAACCATGTAGGAGTTCCTAAGTTTCTTAGCATACATTTCAATTCCCCATGACGACGGTACCAATACTCGTTAGTACCACGCTGACATGCCATGAGATTAATTAGCTGAGATTCCAAAACACTGTCTTGCAGTTTCACTTTATCCATAAAATCCCTTGCCGAAACATTTTGTAGATGTGTTCCACTTTTCAGTATATGGTTTACTGCATAAGAAAGTCCAGACAAGTCACTCTCAAACAGTAGATGGAACAAATATTGAATGCATTGACGAAACCTTGGATCTTCTGCATATAATCTTAAAGTCCGGTATTCAGATGCAAGAATTTGAACAGGTCGGTCGTCCTATCGTCCACCTTCACCTGTTGGAAATAACTGTGGTAAACAACGAGCTTCCAAACTTTCTTCCCATACACTAACGGGACTTCCTTTTGCTGCTTTCATTTGAAACAATTCAATTGCATTCCCCATTACTTCTTTGGAATGCAAAGGATGAACAGTATAATGTTCATAAATTTCTTCACTTCTAGGGACATCAACTTTTTCAATTTGCCCAGCTGAGAAATCAGTGTCGTCTTGTACAGCTGTTTCCTCTTCTCCCACATACACATTTTTATAGTACTGATTATTTTTTACCAGATACAACTTTGCCTTTTTTACTTTCCTAACATCCACTAATTCTTTCCAGATTTTCTTACTCTTTGTCGGAACACCATTAACTAGAATAACCAGAGGTTCCTCTTCTACTTTTTCGACATCAATTGTATCAATATTTTTCTTAAAATCTAGAGGCAAATAAACAACTCTTCCCTTTAATCCTCTCTGTAAATCTGAAGGAGGCAATTTCCCTGTCTTAGGCTCCATGCGAACAATAGCCTGAAAAGGATGCACACATTGAATCAGAATAGACTCATATGTATTTAAATCCATCAATTCAGAAGGAATGTCTACCAACTCCAGAATATTATGGACAGCTCTAACAGGCATTCTGTTTTCATTTAATTTATTATAACAATATTTACAAATACGTTGATCAGAACCCAAATCAAAACAATTTTCTACCAACAAATATTTTTTGAAATCCTTCCACTCATTATTATTTATCTTTTCGCTTTTTACATATAAATCAACTAATCTAGTCTGATGTGTATAATGAGTTCGTCGACAACACATGCAAGTAAAATTAGGCCTTTCACTTGAATTGACCTTAAACTTTGTAATTTTATTTTCAAATTTTTCTGTACTTGAAATCTCTACATTCTCTTCTACATTACCTTCTATTACTGTATCAATTTCTACACTGTCCTCTTTTTTACCAAAGTAGCAAAACTCAATTTCATCACAAATGTTTTTCACATCTAATTCAGTTTCATGCAAAAGAGCACTGTTTAACTGTTTTAGTTTAAGTGCTGGACTTTTTGCATAATACAACCTTCTCACTAATTTCCTCTCTTTATTATGATGCACTGCTAACATCCTAAAATGGTGAAAAACACTCTGACATACTTTTCTTGAAAGACAGGCCAGTGAATGCCCTTGCAAACCTGTTTTTTCTCTCACTCTACAAGGATCTAACTCTTGTAAAATTTTCATTTTTTGTTTTACACTTTTCTTAGTATATGTCCGTAAGAAACTGCGAAACAAATCAATTGAATCCTGTTGCACACTACAAATACTACTACAATTCCAAGTATACACTGGAGCCTTAGGACATCTCCCTAAAACTTCACCAGCTAACACCTCTTCTGTATTTCTAGGCACAATCTCTTCTTTTTCAACCGGACAACCGTCCTTCACCTCATATGCTCGACCACTGGTGTCAAATGCATGCACCAAATCAGTATCCTGAAAGTAACTTTCTTCATTAAAAAATGGCTCACAACTTGAACTATGCTTCCATTCTCCAGAAAAAACATCACAAAAATTAGTCCGATTAATTACTCTCCTCCACTTACATTTTGATTTGAACACATTGATTACCTTATCGAGTGTACGAATTCTATTCATTACTAAACTAAACAATTTATTTTTCACTTTAAATGCTTCATCCACAATCTTAACTATGTTTTTTTTTCTTGTAAAAAGCGGTCTTTTTTTGATACCTCTTTACATTTTTTAATAAATTAGATATAATTCTGCTATAAAACATTCGTCTACGAATTTCAATAAATTGATTTCTCCTTCTATTGCTATAGACAATATCATCTCCTTCTACAGGTCTAACATTTTTGGAGGGACACGCTTTCTTCTTTCTAATTATTGGTGTCTTATTCTTCTTTGTAATCACACGTTTTATTTTTTGACATTTCAATAGGTTCCTGAGAACATTTTTATTTTGCTTACCAGGAGCATTATTTGTTTTTCACTGAAGATTTTGTTTTGGTTGAGTCTTGTATTTATTTTTCCTTAGACCGTAATTTATTTTTATATTGTTTTTCACGTCTTTGTTTCGATGGCATATTGTTTTTTCTTTGTATAGATGATTATAATCTGTGGTAAAGAAAAAATAACATATTATAGACCACTACAAACATATTACATAGCAATTACAATAAGTAAACAATATAAACACTAGTATACAACAAAAGGCTGATTTACATTACATGTGCTTTGCTTTGTGTCAAAAACGATTTACTAATTAATGTTATGTCTTGCTCATATATAGGTGGCCTGTTTTTGGCCTGTAGAGACAGTGAAATAATATGAGCAGAGACACACATACTGCTTGCAGAGACAGACATGGTAGATTATATGTAACATTCTGGTCATGTGCCTAAGATCACACTGTGAGTCAAGCTTGATTTTAAATGGATCTGGGTGAATAATATGCTCAGTTGATGTCTTTAAAAATTTGGAAGTACATGTTTTTAAAAGACATGGTAGATTACATGTAACATCCTGGTCTTGTGCCTAAGATCACACTGATGGGTGAATCAAGCTTCAGTCACAGTGGGATCTTAGGCACATGACCAGGATGTTGCATGTAATGAGAAATTATTGTTATGTCTTGCTTATATATAGGTGGCCTGTTTTGGCCTGTAGAGACAGTGAAATAATATGAGCAGAAACACACATACTGCTTGCAGAGACACACATGGTAGATTATATGTAACATCCTGGTCATGTGCCTAAGATCACACTGTGAGTCAAGCTTGATTTTAAATGGATCTGGGTGAAAAATGTGATTAGTTGATGTCTTTAAAAATATGGAAGTACATGTTTTTTAAAGATATGGTAGATGACATGTAATATCCTGTTCGTGTGCCTAAGATCACACTGTGAGTGATGGTTGATTCATCCATCAGTGTGATCTTAGGCACATGACCAGGATGTAACATGTAATCTACCATGTCTGTCTCTGCAAGCAGTATGTGTGTTTCTGCTCATATTATTTCACTGTCTCTACTGGCCAAAAACAGGCCACCTATATATAAGCAAGACATAACATTAATTTCTCATTACATGTAACATCCTGGTCATGTGCCTAAGATCACACTGTGACTGAAGCTTGATTCACCCATCAGTGTGATCTTAGGCACATGACCAGGATGTAACATGTAATCTACCATGTCTGTCTCTGCAAGCAGTATGTGTGTTTCTGCTCATATTATTTCACTGTCTCTACTGGCCAAAAACAGGCCACCTATATATAAGCAAGACATAACATTAATTTCTCATTACATGTAACATCCTGGTCATGTGCCTAAGATCACACTGTGAGTGAAGCTTGATTCACCCATCAGTGTGATCTTAGGCACATGACCAGGATGTTACATGTAATCTACCATGTCTTTAAAAAACATGTACTTCCATATTTTTAAAGACATCAACTAATCACATTATTCACCCAGATCCGTTTAAAATCAAGCTTGACTCACAGTGTGATCTTAGGCACATGACCAGGATGTTACATGTAATCTACCATGTCTGTCTCTGCAAGCAGTATGTGTGTTTCTGCTCATATTATGTCACTGTCTCTACAGGCCAAAAACAGGCCACCTATATATAAGCAAGACATAACATGAATTTCTCATTACATGTAACATCCTGGTCATGTGCCTAAGATCACACTGTGAGTGAAGCTTGATTCACCCATCAGTGTGATCTTAGGCACATGACCAGGATGTAACATGTAATCTACCATGTCTTTAAAAAACATGTACTTCCATATTTTTTAAATACATCAACTAAGCATATTATTCACCCAGATCCATTTAACATCAAGCTTGACTCACAGTGTGATCTTAGGCACATGACCAGAATGTTACATATAATCTACCATGTCTGTCTCTGCAAGCAGTATGTGTGTTTCTGCTCATATTATTTCACTGTCTCTACTGGCCAAAAACAGGCCACCTATATATAAGCAAGACATAACATTAATTTCTCATTACATGTAACATCCTGGTCATGTGCCTAAGATCACACTGTGAGTGAAGCTTGATTCACCCATGAGTGTGATCTTAAGCCCATGACCAGGATGTTACATGTAATCTAACATGTCTTTAAAAAACATGTTCTTTCATATTTTTAAAGACATCAACTGAGCATGTTATTCACCCAGATCCATTAAAAATCAAGCTTGACTCACAGTGTGATGTTAGGCACATGACCAGCATATTACATATAATCTACCATGTCTGTCTCTACAAGCAGTATGTGTGTTTCTGCTCATTCAATTTCACTGTCTCTACAGGCCAAAAACAGGCCACCTATATATAAGCAAGACATAACATTAATTTCTCATTACATGTAACATCCTGGTCATGTGCCTAAGATCACACTGTGAGTGAAGCTTGATTCACCCATCAGTGTGATCTTAGGCACAACGACCAGGATGTTACATGTTATCTACCATGTCTTTAGAACACATGTAGTTCCATATTTTTAAAGACATCAACTAAGCATGTTATTCACCCAGATCAATTTAAAATCAAGCTTGACTCACAGTGTGATCTTAGGCACATGACCCGAATGTTACATATAATCTACCATGTCTGTCTCTGCAAGCAGTATGTGTGTTTCTGCTCATATTATTTCACTGTCTCTGCAGGCCAAAAAAAGGCCACCTATATATAAGCAAGACATAACATTCATTTCTCATTACATGCAACATCCTGATCATGTGGCTAAGATCACACTGTGAGTGAAGCTTGATTCACCCATCAGTGTGATCTTTGGCACATGACCAGGATGTTACATGTAATCTACCATGTCTTTAAAAAACATGTACTTCCATATTTTTTAAATACATCAACTAAGCATATTATTCACCCAGATCCATTTAACATCAAGCTTGACTCACAGTGTGATCTTAGGCACATGACCAGAATGTTACATATAATCTACCATGTCTTTAAAAAACATGTACTTCCATATTTTTAAAGACATCAACTAATCACATTATTCACCCAGATCCGTTTAAAATCAAGCTTGACTCACAGTCTGATCTTAGGCACATGACCAGGATGTTACATTTAATCTACCATGTCTGTCTCTGCAAGCAGTATGTGTGTTTCTGCTCATATTATGTCACTGTCTCTACAGGCCAAAAACAGGCCACCTATATATAAGCAAGACATAACATGAATTTCTCATTACATGTAACATCCTGGTCATGTGCCTAAGATCACACTGTGAGTGAAGCTTGATTCACCCATCAGTGTGATCTTAGGCACATGACCAGGATGTAACATGTAATCTACCATGTCTTTAAAAAACATGTACTTCCATATTTTTTAAATACATCAACTAAGCATATTATTCACCCAGATCCATTTAACATCAAGCTTGACTCACAGTGTGATCTTAGGCACATGACCAGAATGTTACAAATAATCTACCATGTCTGTCTCTGCAAGCAGTATGTGTGTTTCTGCTCATATTATTTCACTGTCTCTACTGGCCAAAAACAGGCCACCTATATATAAGCAAGACATAACATTAATTTCTCATTACATGTAACATCCTGGTCATGTGCCTAAGATCACACTGTGAGTGAAGCTTGATTCACCCATGAGTGTGATCTTAAGTCCATGACCAGGATGTTACATGTAATCTAACATGTCTTTAAAAAACATGTTCTTTCATATTTTTAAAGACATCAACTGAGCATGTTATTCACCCAGATCCATTAAAAATCAAGCTTGACTCACAGTGTGATCTTAGGCACATGACCAGCATGTTACATATAATCTACCATGTCTGTCTCTACAAGCAGTATGTGTGTTTCTGCTCATTCAATTTCACTGTCTCTACAGGCCCAAAACAGGCCACCTATATATAAGCAAGACATAACATTAATTTCTCATTACATGTAACATCCTGGTCATGTGCCTAAGATCACACTGTGAGTGAAGCTTGATTCACCCATCAGTGTGATCTTAGGCACAACGACCAGGATGTTACATGTTATCTACCATGTCTTTAGAACACATGTAGTTCCATATTTTTAAAGACATCAACTAAGCATGTTATTCACCTAGATCAATTTAAAATCAAGCTTGACTCACAGTGTGATCTTAGGCACATGACCCGAATGTTACATATAATCTACCATGTTTGTCTCTGCAAGCAGTATGTGTGTTTCTGCTCATATTATTTCACTGTCTCTGCAGGCCAAAAACAGGCCACCTATATATAAGCAAGACATAACATTCATTTCTCATTACATGCAACATCCTGGTCATGTGGCTAAGATCACACTGTGAGTGAAGCTTGATTCACCCATCAGTGTGATCTTTGGCACATGACCAGGATGTTACATGTAATGTACCATGTCTTTAAAAACATGTACTTTCATATTTTTAAAGGCATCAACTGAGCATGTTATTTACCCAAATCCATTAAAAATCAAGCTTCACTCACAGTGTGATCTTAGGCACATGATCCGGATGTTACATGTAATCAACCATGTCTCTAAAAAACATGTACTTCCATATTTTTAAAGACATAAAGTAAGCATATTATTCACCCACATCCATTTAAAATCAAGCTTGACTCACAGTGTGATCTTAGGCACATGACCAGGATTTTACATATAATCTACCATATCTGTCTCTACAAGCAGTATGTGTGTTTCTGCTCATATAATTTCACTGTCTCTACATTCCAAAAACAGGCCACCTATATTTAAGCAAGACATAACATTAATTTCTCATTACATGTAAAATCCTGGTCATGTGCCTAAGATCACACTGTGACTGAAGCTCGATTCATCCATCAGTGTGATCTTAGGCACATGACCAGAATGTTACATGTAATCTACCATGTCTTTAAAAAACATATACTTCCATAATTTTAAAGACATCAACTAAGCATATTATTCCAATTTAATCATTCCATCTTAGGTAGATTATCAATATGCTTCTTAATCTTCCCTATACTGCATACAGCAGTGTATCTTCATTAAATGAATCATATATCAGATTACACACAGGCACAGAGTAAAGTGAGACGCAAGCAAAGAATACTCTTTAAGCTAATTGAGGCAAACTCTTACAAGGCACAGGTGACATTATTGAAAAATCTGAAAATGTTTTCTCTTATTTCAAACAGAAAGTCAGTGTAATGCTTCTCCAAAATTTAAAAAGCAGAATTTTTTCCAGAAAATATTTTGCATACTAAATCGTTTTTGACACAAAGCACAGCTCATTTAAATGGCCACTACAAAACAAAGCAGAGACCTAACTCATTTTCAAAATACATTTCCAATATGCACCATTCTATTTTTAAACAACATTACAAAAAAACATGACACAAAATGCAAGAATAAAGAAGCACAATATGCTTCTTAATCTTCCCCATAGTGCATACAACACTCTATCTTTATTAAAAGAATCATTACTCTCCTTTAAAAATGCTTTGAAAGATGTAGAACAGTGTCAGTCACACACAACAGATTTTCTTAAGCAGAATCTCTGAATAATGCTTCTTTCACTGGAGCCTCAGAATAATGGCACAGATTCTTTCTCATTTCAGACCCATATTCTTGTACATAACCAATCAAAACTTTTCCCACACAAATTCAAAACCAAACTGCACATTTTAATTGGTTGTACATTTGAACACTTTGAAACTCACATAACATTCACCCATCCCCCCAGTGCTCATTCACCCTGTTACAATGGTAACTCCCTCCTAACCCAGCACACAGTTCAGAAGTTCTTCATACTATGTTGCAAAATAATTTAGCAAGGGTGTTTGACCTCTCAATGTACTAGCTAATCAAGTGCAATGTTTCTTTAAATGACTTTTTCTCAACCATTGATATGACTTCTTAAAAAAAAAAAGCATGCACCCTAATTTTCAGTGGAGATTTTTAAGAAAGCACCAATCATTTCTGGGTTTTCAAGTGCACTGAATCTCAACCACTTTTTATCATAATGAAACTGCCATTTCATTTCCACAACTCATCTGAATACAAGCACATCTACCTTCAAGATGCCAAAAGTCTGGTTTGTGGGTCATAGCTATGTCTTCTGGAGTGAAAAATTTGCAAGCAACAGAGGTATTTACAACCTTGACTTACCAAATGTGGACATTGTGTGGATTGGACAGAGAGGATTAAGAAGTCACCAATTGATACCATTCATAACATCCTTTATGCATCTTCCACACCCTGACCTTATAATTGTGCACTGTGGTGGAAATGACCTAGGTACTTTGACTGGGGTAGGTCTGGAAATGCTTTTAAAGGACATCTTTGGGCAATTGATGTCACTTTTTCCAAAAACTGTCTTGGTATTTTCTAATATATGCCAAAGGCAAAAATGGAACTGGTCCAACCAATTTTGTCCACAGATTGAGAAAGCAAGGAAACATGGAAATAGATCTGTTTCTGATTTCCTCAGAGACTATGGTATGGGTTCCATGTACCACAACAACTTGCGTTACAACATGCAAGGCATCTATAGGAGAGATGGTGTACATTTTACAGATGAGGGGAATAGAGTCTTCCTCTTGAATTTGAGACTCTGCATTGGTACCTACTTGTAGGTAGAAAAAACACCCACATAACACAACAGCTCTTTTCAGAGCTACCCTACCTCTAAGCACTGTAAATTATGTTTTTTACTCTATTTTCTTGCACTGTTTTTTCCCGTGGTGCGCTCAGGGTGCGCGCACCGGAGAGCGCACCTGGGAACGCACCCAGCGCTTACCCCGCAAATTTAAAAAAAAAAAAAAGTTTTTTTACCCTTCAGAGTCCTTCTAGGCCCCCCTCAAAAAACCTAGGCGATCAGGGGGTGTCTACCCTGCCCCCTTTTAATCATTTCCCTCTTTTTTTTAAACCTCTTGTGTCTCGATTCTACAGAGACACAAGATGGCGGACTCTCCGGACTGTTTAGAATGTTGACAGACATCCGACAGCCAATCAGCTTTCCGCTCGCGCACTCCCGTAGCGTGCCGGGTTCACTCCCCGGTACGCGTACCGGTGAGCGCTCAGAGCGGGCCTATAGATATATATGTGTTTTTTAAGTTAATTTTCTAAAAAACCACTGGAGCAATTTTCACCAAATATAGCAAAGGCACATCTGCGTACCAGTCCCTACAATTTTGCAAAGTTTCGCGTAATTCTGTTCAGCGGTTCGGGCTGTAGACGTGTCAGAACGTCCTATGGAAATTAACATGGGGAAAACACGTTTTGGGACCGCCCTTTTTTCTCAGCCCCCACTTCACGAATCCCCCCAAAACTTTCAGGGAAGGAGCAGAGCGGAGCTTGCCAAAATTTTGGAAAACTACACGCAAATTCCTCAACCGGCACCAGAGTTATTCCCAATAGAATGTTGCGGATTTCCTATGGTAGCTAGGTCCTAACTATAATTACCTACCGGCGACCGCCAGTAGGTAATATATATATATTATATATATATATATATATATATATATATATATATATATATATATATATATATATATATATATATATATATATATATATATATATATATATATATATATATATATGTGTGTGTACCTTGACAATATGACAAGATATTTATATATGTTCAAGGTATGTATATGTGGAGTTAAGATTAGTAATTCTATACTTACCTACTACATGATATTCTGTCCACATAATCATTTTGTTTCTGATATTCTGTCAGTGATCCTGAAGCTGCTTGAGGTGCAGAGCGTGTGTGTAGTGGTAGTTTCAGAGGGAGGCTGGCTGCTGCATTCTGTATACTTTGGAGTGATCTGCTTAATTGAGTAAGGGAGTTATTCAGTATTGGGGTTAATGTGGAGCAGATGGTCTTGAGTCTTTTGGTGAAGATATAGTAACAACATGTTTATCTGTACTACCTTGACTATCTGCCTTCCACCTATGCGATATCGCTGTCAAAGCACACCTAGCCTAAGCTTTTCTCACCTTTTCATATCTCCGTCCTCTTCAAAGTCCTGACTAATCCAGTATTCTGCTGTTGCTAGCCACCTGGAGCTCAATACAACATGATTTTTATGTGCCTTCGGCACACCAACTCTACTAAATTTAACTCCTTCCAGTTATTGAATGAAAGTTGGGAGTGTGTGAGACTGCCTTGCAAAGTTCCACATTCCCTAAAGTGCGTGATCATATCTACCTTCGAAACTAAGGCAAACATGCTGGGAAAGACCGCCTAAGTTCCCTAAAGGGCACTTAAAAAACTACTGAAGATTTTATGCTTTTGCCACACAGGGTACTTTGTGTCAGTCAGTCAGTCAGTCAAATTGTCTTTATTTCGATATAAAACATATATTTAAAAGCAATGTACAAACATGTTAAAAAGATAAAAGAGCCAGTTCACAATGGATACAATCATACAGAATAGAATGCGAAATGGCATCAATAAATTACATAAAATTCAGATAAAAAGTAATTAAACAATATACGTAAGCCTTTTGGATCTGATTAGCCATGCCCAGCTTAAGAATTTCGCCATACCAAAGACAAATAGGAGCCGTGTATCAGATTTCAGTATTCGCAAAGCTACGCTATAATGTCTGGTGCCCAGCTCTTTACACAGGGGTTTAAGCCACCTGAGGCGAGGGGCTTTATAAGCAGGGCATTCGAATAGAAAATGAGGCACCGACTCAGTCCTGGAAGCACAGAAGGGACAAAACTTGCTAGTCTGAGCTGGGATCTTCCAGCGAGCAGTCAGTTCGCCCAAGGGAAGTACTCCTATTCTAAATTTAATTTATAGAGCTCTATCTCTAGATTTTGTGATTGCATCGAGATAAGGTTCATATAGGGTTACTTCCTTTACCAATAAGAAATCTCTAGTAGTTCGACACAGATTGGGATTGGTGGTCCTTTTGTCCGATACCCACTGCCAATTGGCTTTTTTTAGGACAGCCTTTGGTGGTGCAGACATAGAATGCCAAGCATCGCCAAATCCCAGTTCTCCAAGGAGATGCTTGACATCCCTTAGCCATCCAATTTTGCACCAGCCTGAAAGTGACAAAACCTCCTTTAGCCCTTCCACGTAACTGGCAAGTTCAGGGACTCTCCATAGGCGAGCCCAAAGAAGAAGGGGTCATAATCTAGCCTGGTTTTAATAGAACGACATCCCATATCTAGGAGCAAGGGTGTAGTGGGGGTATTATACTGGAGACCCATTAAATCCTTCAGAAACTTGTTCTCTGAGCGAGTCAGGGTACTTTGTGATAACATTGCTTATGTTCCATCCACCATTATGTGCAATGTGGTGCCTGAAATGCACAGTGAAAAGAACACCTACCACGTCTGATGGCAGATAAAGTTGTTGGCAAATCAAAAGGGAGAGAGAGGACTAGGTAAGCCAGTCCGGGTCCCCTGGTTATATGTAGGAATATCAATATAGGACTAGCTACGTTGTATTTAGTGGAACTCAGAAGGTATATCTGCGGGCAAACCCTTAGGTTTGGACATGAAGCCCTCACACACCAACCTAGTTGGTGTCATGCTTCATCATCGGGCCCACCACAGTGACACCGAATGTGTCCCGGGTGTGCTGCGACTCCAGATTACTGAGGAGCTGGTATTCTTACTGAGTGTGCAGTGCTGGTGAGAATGAGGGTGAAAGGTTAAAAGCTATACAGGTGGTCCCAGTTCCCGAGGGTAAAGGTAAATTTAATACCTGGGCCCCTGTTAGCAAGATAAAAAGGCTGTGGACGATATGGAGTGTATTAAGAGCTCCTACGTCCATGTGGTCTACATGTTTCAGCCAGGCCTTTTGATTAAAACTGGCTTTCCTCAGGACCAATGAGTATGTGTAAGTGATGATTAACTATATTAAGTGATAGTGTATGGTGAATCAAGTGTTGCACTCGCTAAGGTGCCGTACGTGTAGGAGGGGGATTCCCTCTACTTTACTGTACATAGAACACAGAGACAATACAGACATACAAAGAGAACCAATGAGAATGGTGTATACCAAAACACAACATATGGCCGACTTCTAGTGTGCCTGAGCGACCTAGAGCGGCAGAGAACTTGGCCATGAGTGGATGCCATGGCCAGGGTGAACTATGGCGATAAATTATTAAACGCGGTGGCAGTGGTGGGCTACACAGCGAAACAAGCATAGCGTGAGGTACAGGTAAGTATGGTACATAATTCCTCACACTTGCTACTTGCTGTTAAAGCCTCATGGGTCACTTGGCAGGGAGTGAGAGAAGACCCTAAATGTTTTAAAAGGTCATAGTTAGGAAGGTACCTGTGGGGAGAAAATGCTGCTTACCCAGAGCGTCGTGTAGAGATCACTCGTGTACTCACGGTATTTCCGATCAGCGTGCTCCTGCGACCTATCGTCCTGCTCCAGTGTCCCGAGTGAACTGTGCATGGATCAGGTGAGTGCTTAAATAGCCGGTTCAATTGGTGTCACCTGGAGAGGGGAGAGGGTGCGGTCGCGCTAGCTAGAAGTGCGCACGCGCTGGTAGCTAGTGGCACTGGTGCTGCGCATGCGCATAGTGTGGTAGTCGCGCATGCGCAATGGGAGGCCTGGGCACTAAACAGTAGCGCATGCGCCTCGGAACCCCGGAGGTATACAGCATTGGTATAGACATGTGCACTCTAGTGCGTGCACCATGTGGGGGAAAGAAATTAATTAGAAAGGCTCGTGAGGGGCCAATGAAGGTTAACAAAAGTTAAAAATTATACAAAAGCAACAACAGCGAAGGGAGGCCTCTGGGCAAAATAGGGCAACTACAGGATAGGGACAGACCACGAGTCTGAGCGCAGACACTCCCTGCCAAGTGACCCATGAGGCTTTAACAGCAAGTAGCAAGTGTGAGGAATTATGTACCATACTTACCTGTACCTCACGCTATGCTTGTTTCGCTGTGTAGCCCACCACTGCCACCGCGTTTAATAATTTATCGCCATAGTTCACCCTGGCCATGGCATCCACTCATGGCCAAGTTCTCTGCCGCTCTAGGTCGCTCACGCACACTAGAAGTCGGCCATATGTTGTGTTTTGGTATACACCATTCTCATTGGTTCTCTTTGTATGTCTGTATTGTCTCTGTGTTCTATGTACAGTAAAGTAGAGGGAATCCCCCTCCTACACGTACGGCACCTTAGCGAGTGCAACACTTGATTCACCATACACTATCACTTAATATAGTTAATCATCACTTACACATACTCATTGGTCCTGAGGAAAGCCAGTTTTAATCAAAAGGCCTGGCTGAAACATGTAGACCACATGGACGTAGGAGCTCTTAATACACTCCATATCGTCCACAGCCTTTTTATCTTGCTAACAGGGGCCCAGGTATTAAATTTACCTTTACCCTCGGGAACTGGGACCACCTGTATAGCTTTTAACCTTTCACCCTCATTCTCACCAGCACTGCACACTCAGTAAGAATACCAGCTCCTCAGTAATCTGGAGTCGCAGCACACCCGGGACACATTCGGTGTCACTGTGGTGGGCCCGATGATGAAGCATGACACCAACTAGGTTGGTGTGTGAGGGCTTCATGTCCAAACCTAAGGGTTTGCCCGCAGATATACCTTCTGAGTTCCACTAAATACAACGTAGCTAGTCCTATATTGATATTCCTAGATAAAGTTGTTGAGCAGGCACATGTCCATGATTTCGTCTAGTAGGCAAAAAGATTCTATGGCTGCTTGCCTAGTCAAGTGATGGCCCATGGAAGGTTTGTTTCCATGTACAGCCATTGAAAGGTAACTGTTATGACAGACCCACTCCAGTCAGTTCGCCAATACTTTACTTTTGTATGGTAAAACATAAAGCAATTATGAAAACACAGAGCTAGTTGAGATGGGCACAGGGGACAGCAGCACCGACGTTCCTTCCTCAGAGCATACTCTACAACAGGGGTACTCATAGTACGGCCCGCGGGCCGCTTGCGGCCCGGCAAGCCTTCCTTGGCGGCCCGCGGACCTTACAGACATGTACCAGTTTAAAAAAAAAAAATTCTCGAGTGTCAGTAAACACCACCGGTTGCAGCAGTCTGGACTCGGAGAGGCTCTGCTCTCTGGGGGCCGAGAGATTCCAGCCATAGAGTGGAGCTGCAGGGGCCTCAGAAGAGGTGAAACAACAAAGCCTCATTAAAAAGTTAATGGTCTTTAAAGACCTGTGAAATGCTCCGGCGCGGCTGTGCGCGCGGCAGGCAAGCTGTCTCATCCCGGGCTGACAAGGGGGTGGCAGGGGCGTAACACAGCCCCTCCACCCATTGCGGGGTGGCCCTGCGCTCCAGGGGCCCCATCAGTGAGCCAGCAGGCACCACACACCCGTCAGGTATTATTTAAGAATTAAAAGGTTATGCACATCGCCGTCGTTCTTTTCACCAGCTAGTTTCAGAGCTGCCTGCACCCAGGTATACTCGTGTCCGCTCAGGCATGTATACCCTGCTTGGCACTACGATGTGGAAGGAGGAACTCCATTCAAGAAAACAGTGCGAGTCTGGTGCACAGAGTTATTGTTTTTTAATGACATGTCATAATCATTTCGTGGCACTGGTAAGGTAACGGCGTGTTTTAGCTTTTTTTCCAGGCTCTCTGGTGAAAAACCTTGACAGACACTTGTGCTTGTTCCCAAAAGCAGTTTACGGCAGCATGTCCAATGAGGCGTCTTCCAGTCTGCCACAATTTCCTTTCTATTACGGTACTTTTGTTAAGAACTTCAGTGTATGTCGTCTTTAACCAGCAAATGTTAAACGTTGTGCCAAGTAAATCTGCACCTGAAAGAATTACTTAAATAACGTGCTTCACAACAGGAACCAAACTGCCAACTACAACTCTGAACACACTTTTTCTTATCACGGTGCTGGACACAGGCACAGGGAAAGTGGGGGGCCAGATTGTGCGTGTGCTGCTGACCAGCCTTTACATTGCTGTTAGAGCGCGACTTGCAGAGTTGCTAAAATGCATATTTTTAATTTTACCAGCCTTGCTGCCCTTTGCCCCCAAGAAGGCATTGCTGGGGCTTGGCGGGCTCCTGGGAGGGAAAGTCAGGGGAGGGAGAGAGAGGGAGAGACAGGGGAGGGAGAGAGAGGGATAGTCAGGGGAAGGAGAGAGAGGGATAGTCAGGGGAGGGCGATGGAGGTAGAGAGGGGGAGAGTCAGGGGAGGGCGATGGAGGGAGAGAGAGGGAGAGTCAGGGGAGGGTGAGGGAGGGGGAGAGAGGGAGAATCAGGGGAGGGCGAGGTAGGAAGAGAGTCAGGGGAAGGCGAGGGAGGGAGAGACAGGGAGGGAGAGTCAGGAGAGGGCGAGGGAGGGAGAGCGAGGCTGGAGGGAGAGTGAGGGAGAGCCAAGGCGAGGGAGGGAGAGCCAGGGCGAGAGAGGGCGAGCCAGGCAGGGTGAGGGAGGGATGGAGAGTGAGGGGAGGGCAAATGAGGGAGAGAGAGGGAGGGAGAGAGTGAAGGGAGGGAGAGAGTCAGGGGTGTGAGAGAGGGAGAGTCAGGGGAGGGTGAGGGAGGGAGAGGGCGAGTCAGGGGAGGGAGAGAGGGAGAGAAGGGGGAGGGAGGGAGGGAGAAGTAGGGATGGAGAGAGAGGTAGGGAGACAGGGGGAGGGAGAGAGGGAGGGAGACCGAAAGAGATGGAGGGAGACAGAAAGAGAGAGGGAGGGAGGGAGGCAGCGAGAGAGAGGGAGGGAGACAGCGAGAGAGAGGGAGACAGCGAGAGAGAGGGAGACAGAGAGAGGGAGACAGAGAGAGAGAGAGAGAGAGAGAGAGAGGGAGAGGGAGGGATGAAGAGAAGGAGGGAGGGAGGGAGACAGAGAGGGAGGAAGACAGAGCAGGAGGGAGGGAGACAGAGGGAGGGAGGGAGACAGAGAGAGAGAGAGGGAGGGATGCAGAGGGAGGGAGACAGAGAGAGAAAGACAGAGAGAGGGGGAGGGGGAGGGAGACAGAGGGAGGAAGAGGGAGGGATGGAGACAGGGCTGAAGACAGAGGGAGGGAGACAGAGGGAGGGATGTAGACAGAGGGTGAGAAGGAGGGAGACAGAGGGTCAGAAGGAGCGAGACCGAGGGTGTGAAGGAGGGAGACAGAGGGTGTGAAGGAGGGAGACAGAGGGTGTGAAGGAGAGGGAGACAAAGGAAGAGGGAGGGTGACAGAGGGAGGGAGGGAGACCAAGGGAGGGAGGAAGAGAGGGTGAGAAGGAGCGAGACCGAGGGTGTGAAGGATGGAGACAGAGGGTGTGAAGGAGGGAGACAGAGGGTTTGAAGGAGGGAGACAAAGGAAGAGGGAGGGCGACAGAGGGAGGGAGGGAGACCAAGGGAGGGAGGAAGAGAAAGAGAGAGAGGGAGGGAGACAGAGAGAGGGAGGGAGACAGAGAAAGGGAGGGAGACAAAAACGGAGGGAGACAAAAAGGGAAGGAGAGAGAGGGAGGGAGACAGGGAGGGAGGGAGACAGGGAGGGAGGTATGGGGGAGGGAGACAGGGGGAGGGAGAGAGGGAGGGAGACAGGGAGGGAGGGAGGGAGGGAGACAGAGAGGGAGGGAGACAGAGAGAGGGAGGGAGACAGAGAGGGAAGGAGAGGGAGAGGGAGGGAGAGAAAGAGAGGGAGGGAGACTGAGAGGGAGGGAGACAGAGGGAGGGAGACAGAGGGAGGGAGACAGAGGGAGGGAGACAGAGAGAGAGAGGGAGGGAGGCAGGGAGGGAGACAGGGAGGGAGACAGGGAGGAAGGGAGACAGGGAGGGAGACAGGAGACAGGGAAGAAGGGAGAGAGAGGGAGGGAAGGAGACAGGGAAGAAGGGAGAGAGATGGAGGGAGACAGATAGAGGGAGACAGAGAGAGGGAGGGAGACATAGAGAGAGGGAGGGAGACATAGAGGTAGGGAGGGAGAGGGAGGGAGACATAGAGGGAGGGAGGGAGACATAGAAGGAGGGAGGGAGGTGTAGTAAACGAGGTCAGGAGACACTGGATAGTTTCTGTAGGTTTCTTTATTCACGATAGGAGATAGCGTAAGAGCAGACCATACACAGCAGCAACAGTCAGTAAACTGCCACTGTATGGAACATACAAAGGGAAGGAACAAGTGGAACATGGAATATAGAACAGAGCATTACACATTCCTAGGAAAGACTAGAATAACAACCTGTATGTACTACACATCTTCTCCCTTTCTGTTGTTTGAGAAAGAGAAAAAAAAAAACAAGGAAGAGAAAAAAAAACTTAACAAATAAAATCCTGCAGGTAAGTGGGAGGCCTCCGAGGCCTAAGGGGACGTGCAGAAAGTGAAGTACCTTGAACATGAACAGGACTCTGCAAAAGAACTGGCGCATCACCCCCACCAGAAACAATGGCTTGAGAGATACTGGAGGCACCATTTGAAGGTAAGTAATCATCAGTGTCATTGGCTAACAAATACCCACTAGTAACAGAATCGTCAGTACAAGGAGTGGATATGGACTCATCAAATTGGACTGATGAGGAAGGGACTCAAAAGAGAAGGATCCTTTTGCCTCTTGTAAAGTGCAACCCTTCTGAAGTTCCAGCACTCCCCATTATTAAGAATAACACAGTGATTGAGTACTTTCTTAACTTTAAATGGACCCTTGAACTTGGACAAACCTTTCTGCAACCTTCCCAATTTGATTTTGACCAAATCTCCCTCAAGAAAAGGAGAAGAAGTGCAATTGAAAATTGGGCTTGGATTGAAGGACATCAGTTTCAAGATCTTCTGGAAAATTACTTTGTACCTGCAGAGTAACAACATCTCTCATCCAGGACGGAAATAACTTTAGACCAGGATCACGTCCTCTCATTAACTGAAACGGAGACAAATCTCCACTAGCCAAAGGGGTGGTACGATATGCCCATAACATTTCGTTCACCATCTTCCTGACAATGTGACCACCACTGGATGCCATCTGTATTATACCCTTGACAACTTTATTGGCTCTTTCGCAAACCGCATTTCCTTGCGGGTTGTATAAAGAGGTAAGGTGATGGGAAACGCCACAATCCTTTAAGAAGACTTGCATGTCTTTGGAAGTGAGCTGTGGACCATTGTCCGTGATTAAGACTGAAGGCAAACCCTCATCCTTGAAGAGATTACCCAGAAATCTGATGGAGTTGGAAGCAGTGATTTCATTGGTAAAATGAACCACCAACCATTTGGTGAAGACATCAATAACAACAATTGCAAATCTGTCATTCTCTCCTAACTCACCCATTGGGCCAATGAAATCCAGGGCAATGGTGTGCCAGGGCAAATTTGGAGAAGAAAGGTGTGCACTTTCAACCATTTTAGGACCAGTTTTCAACCGTTTCTCTCCTTCTCTACAGAGTGAACATTTCTCGACCCAATCTACCACTTGTGAGTCAACTCCTGGCCACCAGAAATGATCCTTAAGGCGTCTTTGGGTAAGAGTCTGACCCATGTGCCCTTCATGCGCTAAAGCCAATAGCTTGGTCCTTAATCCAAATGGAGGTACAAATTTCTCACCTTTAAAAAGAACATCACCCACAATAGAAAGGTCATCTAAGACTTTAATGTACGGCCGAACAGCTGCAGAAACAGAACTCTCTCGTCTAGACCCTAATCTTATAAGTCTGATGACTTCTTGAAGAGTAGCATCAACAGACATCTCTCTAGACCAGTCAATGGAAGAGAAAACACCTTCACCTACAAACACAGCATCTTCAAGCGAGGCCACAGCCACATCATCCAATTCCAATGGCACAACTGAATTATAAGGGGAACGCCAATCCATGGACAACCTCGAAAGGCAATCAGCTTGGACGTTTCTCCAACCTGGTATGTACTCTACTGAATACTGAAACTCTTGTAATCTAGCTGCTAGCTTCATAAGCCGGGCAGATCCTTTTCCCGCCCCACCAGGTGAAAGAACTTTGATCAGGGGCTTGTGGTCAGATCGCAGAGTAAACTTCATGCCCCACAAATAAGTGCGGAAGTATTCAACAGCCCATGAAGCAGCTAATGCTTCCCTTTCGATAACAGAATAGTTCCTTTCTGTATCAGTTAGTGTCCTGGAAGCAAAGGCAATGGTGACTTCTGACCCCTCATTCAATTGGGACAACATAGCCCCTAAACCATGTGCACTTGCATCAACAGTAACTATTGATCTATTACGTACATCAAAGGGAGATAACATTTTCGTGTCACAAATTTCATTTTTGATATTCATAAAACACTTCTCTTGTTCTGGTCCCCAATAGAAACTTACACCTCGTTTAAGCAAAGATCTTATACACTCAGTTTTATCAGAAAAGTTTTGTACAAACTTAGAATAATATTCTATCAATCCCATGAAGGACCGTAACTGATCTTTGTCAGATGGTGAAGGTGCAGAACGTATTGCCTCACATAAGTTCTTTTTAGGTTTTATGCCAGATGAAGTAATGGTGTAGCCCAGATAGTCTACTTCATTCACACCAAACAAACATTTGTCCTTGCGCAATGTTAGACCAGCATCAGATAGTTTCTCAAGAACTACACTGAGAGTGAAATTGTGTTGGGATTCAGTGAGACCATAGATCAGTATGTCGTCCTGAAAATAGACTACCTTGGGCACACCTTCGAATATACCAGATACCATGCGTTGAAAAACGCTAGCTGCTGACTTGAGTCCAAAGGGTAGGGACCTGTATGTACTACAGGAGGGAGGGAGACATGGAGACATGGAGGGAGGGAGACAGAAAGGGAAGGAGGGAGACAGAGAGGGAAGGAGGGAGACAGAGAGGGAAGGAGACAGAGAGGGAGGGAGACAGAGAGGGAGGGAGACAGAGAGTGGGAGGGAGAGAGAGGGAGGGAGAGGGAGAGGGAAAGGGAGGGAGACAGAGAGGGAGGGAGACAGAGGGAGGGAGACAGAGAGAGGGAGGGAGAGAGAGGGAGGGAGAGAGAGGGAGGGAGGGAGGGAGACAGGGCGGGAGACAGGGAGGGAGGGAGACAGAGGGAGGGAGACAGAGAGAGGGAGGGAGACAGAGACAGACAGAGAGAGGGAGGGAGGCAGGGAGGGAGGGAGGGAGACGGGGAGGGAGGCAGGGAGGGAGACAGGGAGGGAGGGAGACACTGAGGGAGGGAGACAGGGCAGAAGGGAGAGAGAGGGAGGGAGGGAGACAGAGAGAGGGAGGGAGACAGAGAGAGGGAGGGAGACTTAGAGGGAGGGAGGGAGGGAGACATGGAGGGAGGGAGACAGAGAGGGAGGGAGACAGAGAGGGAGGGAGACAGAGAGGGAGGGAGACAGAGAGAGGGAGGGAGACAGAGGGAGGGAGACAGAGAGAGGGAGAGAGGGGGAGGGAAAGAATGATAGGGAGGGAGGGAGAGAAAGAGAGAGAGGGAGAGAGAGAGAGAGAGAGAGATATGCGTGTATGCTGGATCTGGTGGGTCAGTGGACGAAGACGTCTGCTGCAGGGGCCTGTGTTCAACCTCATGGTCAAAGGTTTTTTTTTGCTCTAGCCCCGCTCCCTCTCTCACTGACCCCGCCCCCACCGGTGCGGCCCTCGGCCACAAACCACACTGTCAATTTGGCCCCTGAGAGAAAGTTTGTGAGTACCCATGCTCTACAATGACAAAATGGTTATGTCTTTCAAGCTGTCGCAGGAATATGGTATGCAGAATTTTGATCCTACAGCCTTGCCCTGACTTGTACAGCATATGAAGTGAAGTCTGATGCTTCGGTTGGATGACTTGGCAGCCAGCCAGGATTGCACTTCTATTAAACGTGCTTCTGCTGGAATCCTACCCAAGTATCAGGAAGTATCTATGTTTAAAGTGAATACATCTGAGTTTCTTGGATTATACAATTGAGCCCATGTACCATTTCACCGAGCCAAGAATGGAATCACATATCTAAGCATTGAAAATGACCACTGTTTGCCTGGTATTCCCCCAGATTTTTACCTGAACTGATTTTGTTGGCTTTAGGACTATTGATTTGGAAGTAGCTACAAATGTTTGGTGCAGTGACTCGCTATCGTTGTTGATCACTTCATCAGATCCAGTCGGCTGCCTATTCCTGCTGAAAATGTTCCACCACCATAAACATTTTTAAGTGAGAAGAACTTTGTGAATGGAATGAATCTGGCCCTTGTATCTGAGCAGTGAGCCATTCCACTAGGTCCGGTTAAGACAGACCATTTTACATGCTCACGTTCTTAAGCTGCCTTCTCATCTTGAACACAATGACATTTGACACACATTCAATCAACCAAAGATACTTTATTCGGTTTTTAAAGTACAAAACCATAAAGGTTTATTTAAAAAATACAGTTTAAAACAGCATGATAAGATTTACACTCCTTAAAAGAGTGCACATTGAGGATAGTATTATTTGAACTTAGGGGCATATTTACAAGCCCCTGGGGCCACCGGAGAGTCACATTCTTTGATGCTCGGTGGTGCTCTATGCAAGCCGATGTTTACAAGGCCATGCTAAGCCACTTTGCATGGCTTAACACCTTGGATGCGTCAGACGCGCGGGAACCATCCAATGCATCAGTGCTCATGTGCGTCGGACAGCTCCCGTGTGTCCGATGCCATGGCACAGGGAATCCCTCTGGTGTGGGCACCAGAGTGATTCCTTTTACCCCCCAATTGCCTCGGGAGCTGAGGAAGGGTCTCCCCAGCTCCAGAGGCCTGCCCCCTGGTTTCCCGGAAATGACAATCAGAGCACAAGTCGCACTGACGTCATTTCAGTGAAACGGAAACTGAAATGAGCCAAGAGGCTCATTTCAGTTTCACTTTCTACGTGCTCAGGGGGCTATCTTAGCTTAGGCCCCTGAGCACGCAGAAAGTCAGGAGAGGTGTCAGTGGAAAGGGAAGAATCTCCCCTTTTCAATAGTACCCCTCCCTAGTGGATCCCTGGGGCGATCCCCAAGGAGATTCCCAAGCAGGGATCCACCAACTAGGCTCCAGGGAGGGGCCCCTTGGGCAAGGGCCTTTGCTCCCCCCATATTTATATGGGCACATTTAGTCTTTCTGCCCCCCGGAGACAGATGGGGCAGTAGCCCCCAATCTGCCCCCCAGGGGACAGAAAGCCCACTAGATTTAAGGGAATTTTTTTAACATTATAATTAGTGGTGGGGGCTGCCCAATATGTGCATGCCAATGCCCCCACCCCCCTGGCCACAAAATGACAGTCTTTTTGCCCCCCCCCCCGGGGGCAGAAAGCTTACTAGATACCACAGATTTTTTAATTAAATTATTATTTGGGGTGGGGGCTGCCCAATACGGGCATGCCAATGCCCCCACCCCTGCCACAAAAGTACAGTCTTTCTGCCTCCCTGGGAGGCAGATCGGGGCAGTTCCCCTCAATCTGCCTCCTGAGGTGGCAGAAAGCCCACTAGACACCAGGTTTTCTTTTTCCTGATGAATTTAGTGGTGGGGTTGCCCAAGATGGGCAGGCCAATGCCCCCACCCCCATCAAAATTCAAGTCTTTCTGCCCCCCCAGGGGAGCGAATGGGGACAGTAGCCCCCAATCTGCCCCCGGGGGGACAGAAACACCCTAGATGCCATGGATTTCTTTTTATAGGCCCGGGGTGGGGGCTGCCCAGAATGGGCCTGCAAATGCTACCCTGAGAAAACAAAAGACGTTCTGCCCCCCAGGATCCAGGTGGGGACAATTGTGAAAACCCACCAAGCACCAGGGATTTTTTTATATATAGGTAGGGGTGGGGGCTGCCCAGAACGTACATGTCAATGCCCGCACCCAAAAAACAAATGCTACAGTCTTTCTGCCACCCCAGGAGGTGGATGGGGCAATAGCAACTTCTCTGCACCCTCCGGGAAGGGGAGCAGAAAGCACAATAGCCACTAGGTATTTTTTCTTTACCAAAGTTCGGGGTGTGGGCTGCCAAGAATAGGCATGCCAATTCTCCCACCCATCCCAAAAATATGCCACAGTCTTTCTTCCCTTCCCAGGAGGCTGATGGGGGCAGTCATCCCTGATCTGCCCCCGGGGTGGGCAGAAAGCCCACTATGCGTCCGCGATTATGTTGGCTTTTTATGCTCAGGGGTGGGGACTGGCCAGAATGGATATCCCAATGCCCCGACTCCCCAAAAGAATATCCACAGTCTCGTGGGCATATCAGGGCAATAGCCCCTGATTTCCCCCCTTCCCAGGGCGACAGAAAGCCCGCTAGGCACTGACTTTTTTCGGAATGTGCCTACCTGTGGATTTTGGGTTGTAGCACACCCAGCACCTAGGGTAACATAGTAAACCTATATATTTTTTAAAACAAGACACTGATGGGATCCAGGATGGGGTGACTTGTGTGGCTCTCACTAGGTTATGTTACCCAGAATCCCTTGCAAACCTCGAACTTAGTTAAAAAGACACATTTTCCTCACATTTCTGTGATGGAAAGTTCTGGGATCTGCATGGATCCACTAACTTCCACCCACCACTCATTCCACAAAGTCTTCCAAGAAAAATGATACCCCACTTGTGTGTGAAGGCTCAGTGCCAGCAACAGGAAACAGACCAAAACGCAACGTGGACACACCACATTTTTAGAGTGAAAGCTGACCCTTTTTTTTTGCAAAGTGCCTAGCTGTAGATTTTGACCCCTAGCTCTGCCAGCACCTAGTGAAATCTAGCAAACCTATACATTTTTTAAAACTAGACACCCAGGGAAACCCAGGATGGGGTAACTTGTCTGGCTCCCACCAGGTTATGTTACCCAGAATCCCTTGTAAACCTCAAACTTTGTAAACAAAACACATTTTCTTCACATTTATGTGATGGAAGTGCTGGAATCTGCATAGGACCACAAACTTCCACCCACCCCGCATTCTCCAAAGTCTCCCGATAAAAATGGTACCTCACTTGTATGGGTAGGTCTAGTGCCAGAGACAGGCAACAGCTCAAAACGCAACATGGACGCCACATTTTCACAGTGAAAACTGATCCTTGTTTTGCAAAGTGCCTAGCTGTAGATTTTGAACCCTAGCTCTGCAGGCACCAAGGGAAACCTAGCAAACCTATACATTTTTGAAAGCTAAAACACACAGGGAAATCTAGAATAGCATAACTTGACTGGCTCTCACCAGGTTCTGTTACCCAGAATCCCTTGCAAACCTCAAACTTTGTCCAAAAAACCCACATTTGCCTCACATTTCTGTGCTGGAAAGCTCTGGAACCTGCGTGGATCCACACAATTCCACCCACCCCACCATCCCCAAAGTCTCCTCAGAAAAATGGTACTTCACTTGTGTGGATAGGCTTAGTGCCCGCGACAGGAAACGGCCCAAAACGCAACGTGGAAACACCACATTTTCACAGTGAAAACTGATCATTTTTTGCAAAGTACCTACCTGTAGATTTTGAAACCTAGCTCTACCGGCACATGGGGAAACCTAGCAATCCTATACATTTTTTTAAACTACACACCCAGGGGAATCCCGGATGGGGCGACTTGTCTGGCTCTCACCAGGTTCTGATACCCAGAATCCCTTGCAAACCGCGAACTTTGTAAAAAAAAATTTCCCCACATTTATGTGATGGAAAGTGCTGGAATCTGCACAAACCTCCATCCACCCCGCATTCTCCAAAGTCTCCTGATAAAAATGGTACCTCACTTGTATGGGTAGGCCTAGTGCCAGCGACAGGCAACAGCTCAAAACGCAACACGGACACCACATTTTCACAGTAAAAACTGACCCTTGTTTTGCAAAGTGCCTAGCTGTAAGTAAGTAAGTAAGTATGTAATCTTTATTGCTTGATTAATTAAAATCTTAGCAACTCACACAGCAGTATAAAAAGTACATATATAGCATAAATTCAGAATTTCATTAAAAACGTGGTGCCAATGTACAAAAAGCGAACGGTTGGTTAGTTAAAAATCCATAAAATATAATTGGGGTAGAAGTGTATAGTTTGAGTGAAGGCTGTGGGAGAGTCCCGGTCTGGAGGCAACACGTGTGTCCGTAGATCTAATGGTCGATTGTTTAATCATGATCTACTAGACTTTGTGTCGGTGAACAGTGGGGTTGAGAAGTTACCGACTTGAGAGTCTTAAGCAAGGGCGACTGTGCTCAGGGTGCAGCGCAAAGTTTTGTTTGTGCAATTTTCATGAAGCGGACAAAACTGCAGGTTATTCTGGTGTTGACCCCGTTAAAACATGCCTTCACTGCCTGTCTGCAAGACCGGATATGCATTTCGTTTATGTGCAGTTTTAACAGCTCTCTCCTTTCCCGGTCTAGAGAATTGCATATACACAGAAGATGCAGCATATCTTCTTTGGTTTCGCCGCATAATCTGCATGATGTGGTTGCAAATGAACGTTTCCAGGGGGGCATGTGGGGTTTGACAGGTAAAATGCCCATCCTCAATGTTTAGAAGCCTTCCTTTAGTGAGCCTGAGAAGCTGGTTCCGAGGTATGGTTGTGGCGTGCATTTTAGGTAGCTTTGTATCACAAACCAGCTGTGGGCCCTCTTAGTTAAGCTTTCTTTGTCGTTTTCAAGAGAGACAAGCTTTGCCGACTTTTTTACCAAGTCTTTAACATTTTTAAATGGAAGTCCTGACTCCCAGACGTTTCCCAAGGCTAACATCCTAATCCCTGACTGAAGGTAGGCCTTGGCGGGGGGAGTCATTTTTTCTTGATATTTCCTTCCATAGAAATGAATTCAATGTTCCCGCGTTCTTTATTTTATACCAGCTTTTTACGTATGCGGCCTTCCTACTTATTGTCTGATTTGCTATTCCGAATTCAAGTCTTGCTTGGGTGGGGGAGGTATATTTTGGAAGCGTGAAGATTATTCTAAGGGCTTTGGCGGCCGTTTTATTCAGGGTTTCTTCATCCGACCCTCGCATGGCCTCACTGCCATAGGTTAACGTTGGCAACAGCTTTGCTTGGAGCCCAAACCAGCGGGAGCAGGTTTGGGCCAGTAATTTTGTTTTTGAGATTTTTCAAAGTGATTGCTAGGATGGTCCCTTGCCTTTGAATCGCCTCCTTTTGTTGCTCGTACGACCCATTTTTGTCAAAGATGATTCCTAGATATTTATACTCTTCGACAACTTCAAGTTCTCTCTCGCCCAGCTACCATTTCAGTAATTTTTTTGTGCTGCGCTAGTTTAGCACCATTATTTTTGACTTTTCTAGGTTAATTTCTAACCCGTTTTTTGAGGTGAAGTTGTTAGCGGTGTGAAGCAGATGCTGTAAGCCGACTGGTGTTTGGCTGATTAATATCAGGTCGTCGGCGTACAGTAGGTTTGAGAGAGGGAGGCCTCCCAGTTTTAGTGCATGGTGGTTGCAGTTGTCTAGATCAGTTGAGAGATCGGCCACAAAAAGATTAAATAAAGTTGGGGCCAGAACGCATCCCTGCTTTAATCCTCTGGTAGTTGGGATCCGCCTGGACACGATCGTACCGTCCCCCAGTTTTATTTGCACCCATGTCTCAGTATGTAAAAGGATAAGTTGATTCAGGAGGGCGGTAGGTATTTCCCATTAAGCTAGCTTTGACCATAGTTTTCCACGATCTATGCTGTCAAAAGCGGCTTTATAATCAATGAAACAGACAAATAATGGTTGTCTTGTCGCTTTTGAGGAGTCAGCTAAAAGTGAAAGAGCCAAGATGTTTGTGGTGGTTCCTACGTTTTCCTGGAACCCTGTTTGATTGATTGGGATTAAGGATTTTTCCCTTGCCCATTCCCGGAGTTCAGCCAGGATGACACCGGCGTAGTACTTAGCCTCGATGTCAATGAGGGCGATGAGCCTGTAGTTTTTTGGGTCGCTCTTGCAGCCTTTTTTATAGATAGGGGAGATGATGGAACCTTTCCAGGATTCTGGGATTGTTCCTATTGCAACGATGTTATCAAAAAGCCGTAGTAGTATACTGGACCAGTATTTTTTATCATGTTTGTATAGTGTTGGTGGCAAGCCGTTGGGCCCGGGGGCACCCTCTTGATGACTTTGCTTAATTCTGCCCTCGATTGTTTTTAAAGAGAAGCTGAGTGGCGAGTTATTCCTTTCGTGAGGTGGGGGGAGTGCGAGATGAGGTTCCACTAATTTTTCCAAATAGCTATGGGGGTCTGCGTTGAAATAGGTTTGCAGATGGTTTGTCCAAACATCCTCCGTTATATGTGAGTTCATCCTAGGACCCGATGGATTCTCTATGCTCTTGACCGTTTGCCAGAATCTTGCACTGTTGTTCGATTTGGCGTCGTGCAATAATTTGGCCCAGAGTGATTCCGTGTGGTCCTTTTTTGCACGCCAAATAATTTTCTTTTTCCTTGCTCGAAGTTTTCCTAGTACATCTAAGGTGCCGGCTGTTGCGCTGTTTTGGCGCAGGGAGCGGATTGCTCTGTTTATATCGCCCCTTAGTTGTCTTAGTTCAGCATGCTGGCTTGAAGTCAGATGAGGGCACTGGCTTGTTCCCGCCCAGATGTTTTGTTTTAGCTTATGTTCTTGTTGTGCTGGTTGAGTAGCGGCCAGCGGGGCTGTTTGGCCCAGAGCTTTGGAGAAAGTATCCCAGGCGCAGACCGTGCTTCCTTCGATGAATGTGATTTCGGCCCACAATGGTCTTTGCAGCGACTGATAACTTTTCTGGGTCACGTATTTTGCATGGAATTCTCTTGTGTTCGTATTTCGTTCTTTGATGGGGGTGTGGGTTTGCGTATGTTAAGGCAGTCCCCTGAATACCAAGAGTGAGCTCTTGAGGTTGGTGGTCGCTGTGGTCGGACACCCCGATCCGGAAATCTTTTACTAGGCCAAGGAGTGGGAGGGCGAGAAAGGTATAGTCGATTGCAGAGTTAACTGAGTTCCTATGAAAAGTTGGTGCTTGGGGTCTGTCCCCTTGCATGCGACCATTTAGTGCTACCATCGATAGGCTATTCAGCTCTCTGTGGAAGTCCTTTGAGGTTTTGGTTGGCTTACCCCACTTGTAATTGTCCTGGGAAATAATCCCCCATGCTCGATGTTTATCATCCTCTGAGTTGCAAGCGTCTGTTCCCTCAGCTAGGAACATGTTAAAATCACTTGTTATAATGTAGTTCAGGCCTTCATCCTCCATTATTAGCTGCGTAAGTTTGAGTATCAGCTGCTTAGCACCAATTGTCTTGCTCTGGGGGTGAATATAGATATTAGCCAGGGTTATGTGATGTAGGTTGCTTCAACCCTGCATTTCAAATTGTATTGCCAATATTTCAACAGATGTTGTATTTTTACTCAAGCGTTCTTTTCCTGCAGTTATAGCTTCAATCGAGGCGTAGACGGTCAGTCCACCTTTGCGGTGCCCGTAGTTTGATTGTCGGACTGCAGGGAGATGGTAGGTCTTGTAGCCTTGGAGGTGCAGGGGTTCCTCCAGCCAAGTTTCCTGTAGGAGGATTAGGTCAAACTTTTGAAGGTATGACAGTAGTGAGTGGTCGTTGGTTTTAGACCCGAGGCCATTAATATTCCATGAACAGAGTTTTAAGTTCCTTTCCTTGTTTCCCTGTTCGAGGATCGGTCATCGGCTGTCAGTTCTTAAATTTATAGTTTTAGATATCCACGACCAGTTCGTTGTGGGATAGTTTTCTTCTGCCCCCCCCTCCCCCCCCCCCCATCCCCATCCGAGGGCTGAGTCCGTCTGGTCCTATGACCGAAGTGCTGCGGGCTCCTTTAAGGACTGTGCTGATTTGGTTGCGGCCAATCCCGCCGCTCAGTAGCCTCTTGTTGGGAGCTAGTTGGTGTTGTATCAGCGGGGTCGGGTAACCAACTCGTCGGGGCTGAAACACTCGGATCCCCCAGGCCTATAGTTGTTGGTCTTCACTGAGGATTCTTCCTGCTAATTCGGGTGTCGCCCACTCGGTTTTAGTTGCCTCTTGGTCTGAGAGATGTTTGAAGGTCTCAAATTCTACTGACAGCAGATCTTGAGTTTTGATCCCGGCTAGACTTCGGATTGCGTTTAGAATGTGGAGGATGTTGCCACGGTTTAGGATATCCCTTCTGCCTTTGGACTTATATTCAGGGACAAACAAAATTGTTTGTGAGGTGGCTTGCTGACATTGATTTGCCGAATTGCTGCTATCTAGACGCTTGCGGCCTGCGTCTTCAGTCAATAATTTCGGTTGGATTTTTTCTGCTTTGTTTTCGTTGCCGAAGGATCGCTCTTTTGGATGAGGTTGATCGTCAGCGTTAGGTAAGAAAATTGTGGTTCTTTCAGTTGTTACTTCTGAATTTATTTGTGCAGTTGAGGGTTGATGCTGGGTAATGTCACGTACTGCAGGATGTATGCCCGTTGTTGGGTCCTCGCTTCCATATATGCTGGGCTTATGCCTACTGGTCGCTTTTTCCTGATGGTTTATTAGGTGTTGATTGTGATCCTTGGAGCTATCCTCGACTACTCGCGCTGGTCCCTTTGGTGTCAGGGAGCTGGTTAAGCCTTGGACCGGCTGTTGAATCTTTGGTGACCCGAGTTCTTTGAGCTCCTGCTTAGGAGCGTTCTGTGGGTTTATTGCGGTTTTGAAGTATGTTTTTATGGGTGAGTTCTTATGCCTCCCTTTCCTCCTTTGTTTCCTTTGCTGCTTGGAGGATTGACATTTGTTCTGCTCAGCCTTACCTCCTGAGATTATTGCTTCATGCGCTTTTGGCTGGCTGGTGGTTGCTGCCGCTGGTTCCAGATTTATGGCCTCGACAGTCCCTGGAGGTTTGGGAGGAGACGGGTTGGATGTTTTAAGAGAACTTTTGATCCTGATTCTGGTTTCCGAATCTTGGCCGGCCTCTTGGATGGTCAGGTCCACCGAGGGGGTTGCTTCTTCCTTTGTACTTTCCCCTGGACCTGTACTGGGGCAAAAAGAGTTGCAGGTGATGGGTGAGTTCGGGTCTTTAGTGACCGGTTCTTGGGCCTCTTTTTGTGTCCACGTCTTGGGGCCAGTTTGATTGTTGGTTACTGGTCCTCTAGTGCTGGTATTTACACTGTCTCTGTTGAATTTCAAACGAGAGCCAATAGTTTTCAAATCAGTGAGGAGATCGTTCATCGCTGTCGGTAGTGTAGCGATTTTTTCCACGATTAGGTGGCAGGTGCAGCTTGGTGGGATTATGACTGTATCCCGTTGGGCTCTTTCGATAAAGTTGTTCATGTCTGAAAGTTTGCTGTCTATGCTGGTAACATGTAATGCCCGAAAATTGAGAAGGGTGAGCTGAATGTCCATTTTGTCGGAGTGGTATTCCAAAGCTTTGGTGGAGAGTTGCATGGTATTTAAAAGGGAGGTCCATATTCCTGATTTGCCTGGCTGAGTGTTTACGTCCGCCTTTTTGGAAGTGTTTCCTAATCCTTGGGGGACCTCTTCTTTCTTGCCCTCGGATGTGTAGGTGGTAACAAGGTTTTCCCATTCTTCATTTGTGAGGGAGGCAATGTTAATGCCTCCTAGAGTTATATCATCTGATTCACCCTCCGCGTTGACCGTTGTGTAAAGTTGCTTGAGTAAGTGTACCTCAGAATGTGGTTCCGCCAGAGTGTGCTTCGGGTGCGATTGATTTGTGCTATTTCGAATGGGTAGTTGGACCGCTATTGACTGATTGAGGGGAGTTTCTTTTTTGTTGTCTGTGCATTTTTGGTTATGATTGTGATTGTACTTATTGAGTTCGTAGTTAAGGTCAGTGGGGTCGGTAGAATGTGATTTTGGGAGTTGTAGGATGAATGGCTCTCGGGTTGCCTTTATGCCAGTTTTGTCCTCAAATGGGGGGGTCGTGAGGTCTGTAAAGTGAAAAACGTCTGACACTGAGGCGCCTCGAAGGTGACTTATAGACTGGTGGTGCAGAACTGTAATTTCAGGCTCTAGAGGGAACCCGGGTGGTTCCATAGGTGGTTCCATTTCGTCCTCTTGAGGAGGCTGCGAAACTGGTAAGAGCATGGTTTCATTGCTTGACAGGGGCAGTTCGGGGGCGCCTCCTGTGGTTTTTTCAGAGCTGATTAAAAGGGGTACGGTAATTGCGGGTGGATCCGTTACTTCTTTTGAGGCCCCTATGTTTGACGTGTTTAAAGGGCTGTGTCTCCTCTCCCCTGATTCGGTCGATTGGATATGCAGGCCGGTAACTGGTAAAACCGGTATGACTGGGATAATTCCTATAGTGCCTTCCGATGGCTGAGGGTGTAGCGGAGAGGGAAGATCCATTTGGTTATTGGTGTTGAGGTGAAGTAACGCTACTGCGTCTTTGATGAAGGAAAATTTGGAGTAAATTTTGGGTTGGAATTTTTTCGTCCCCTGGGGCGCAGGTTGCTTCCAAGTAGTCATTACTCCATTCTCCCTTGAGTCTGGGTCAAGGTCTACTAGCAAGGTGTTTGGCCTACTTGTGACCTTTTCCCGTCCTATCGGAGTGTTTGGGACCTGGGAAGTATTCTTGGTTAACTCAAGTTAAGTCTTAGGGTTCTTAATCTTCTTTTTCCTGATGTTGGTGGTGGTTGTTGGTGCACGCCTCTCCTTGCCAGACCTCATTATTGGCTAGGATTGGCACCCTCTACTGAGGATTAGGCTCGGTGGTCGGCAAGTTTTTAGGTGTTTGGTCCTTTGCTACTGTTATTTATTTATTTATTTATTTATTTTTGCCCCTAGTGATTTCCTGAGTGCTAGGAGTGTGTTCAGCGTTAGACCTCCTCCTAGCTGACAATGGGTTAAGGATTTGATGATGATGATGATGCTAGTGCTGGCTTGAGTTGGTAGTTGGTGGCTGGTGGCTGCTGACAGGTCTCTCTTAGCGATCCTAAGTGGTTGGCACTAGCAGGTGAGTGGGGGAGCTGGGGAGCGTGGGGGTAGAGTAAGACTGGTGGGTGTCCCCCCGACACTCTGTTGGAATTTCCGCAGCTCAGGTGGCTCTCACGCGTGACTCTCAAGACTCTTGTGACCCCCTCGCAGCCCCCCTCGCAGCTCCTCACCTCACCTCACCTCACAGTGCGTAGTGTAGTGCCCCCAGCTTCGAGGACTTGCCGCTCGTAGCACGCGGTGGAAACTTGGCAGCTTGCCCCCCCCCCGCAGCGCCTCCGCCTCCCCTGCTTTTGCTGCTGATGGCGCTGCCCTCACAGGGAGGAATAAGACCGGAGATGAGCAGCTTGAAGTGAGGCGGGGGAGAGCTGCGTGCGCTCGTGGCACCTACTCTGCGTGGCTCACTCTGATTGAGTCTCTCTGCTCGCTACTGCCTCTGCCAAGTTCCCGAGGGTCCCGAGGGTCCGGTCCCGGTTCCCAGCGAGGTCAAAGTGCCAATCTCTACTTCTCCTCTGGCTCCTCTGGCTTCACCCGCATCCGTCTGCTTTCCTCCGCTGCTTCTCTGCTCCTGCGTCGGAGGAAGACAGGCTGGGCGCCGGCCACTAATCAGGTAGCCCTGCCGCCCCTGTGACCCTGCGCCCACTGCTCCTGGCCTCGGATGCAGACCAGGGTCGGGCCGTTGCATGCGGCAGAGTTGGTTCTCACACCGGGAGAAGCCAGCGGGCAGGCTGTCAAGTGGGTACGGGCTTCAGGTGCCGGGGGCTTTCAGATTGCTACGAGGCAGTGCAGCGTAGAGCGGCTCGGCAAAGCTTCAGTCCTGCGGGCTGCGGGCTGCGGGCTGCGGTCGGCAACAACGGACTCTTCAATTGGCTCACTCTGTCTCCCTGTACCGACAAGTTTCAGCAATTGAGTACAATAAACTATTGAGCTTGTCGTGCTAGCTGTAGATTTTGAACCCTAGCTCTGCAGGCAGCAAGGGAAACCTAGCAAGCCTCTATATTTTTGAAAATCAGACACCCAGGGAAATCCAGAATGGCATGACTTGACTGGCTCTCACCAGGTTCTGTTACCCAGAATTCCTTGCAAACCTCAAAATTTGGCCAAAAAAAACAAATTTTCCTCACATATTTTTGTGGTGGAAAGTTCTGGAATCTGTGTGGATCCACAAAATTCCACCCACCCCATATTCCCCAAAGTCTTCCAACAAAAATGCTACCTCAATTGTGTGGGTAGGCCTAGTGCCCACGACAGGAAAGGGCCCAAAACGCAACATGGACACACCACATTGTCACAGTAAAAACTGACACTTTTTTTGCAAAGGGCCTAGCTGTACATTTTTAACCCTAGCTCTGCCGGCACCTAGGGAAATCTAACAAACCTATACCCACACAGAGTTTTGGGAAAAAAAGTGATTTGTTCAGCTAAATGTGATGTTTGCAGAGGATTCTGGGTATGAAAACTTTGGGGGACCCACACCAGCCATACCTCGCTTGACTCCCCCTGGTGTCTAGTTTTCAGAAATGTGTGGGTTTGGTAGGTTTCCCAAGATGGACGCCGAGCCCAGGGCCAAAAACCCAGGTGACTCCCCTTGCAAAACCAGGTTGTTTTGTGATAGGTCATTTTGATGTCTCCTCAATAGGTTTTGGGCCCTTATCTGAAGCGGGTACTTGACCCACCCACACAAGGAAAACATTGGGGGAGCCACTCAAGCCATACCTCGCTTGACTCCCCCAAGTGTCTAGTTTTCAGAAATGTGTGGATTTAGTCATTTCCAAAGATGGCCGCTGAGCCCTAGGCCAAAAACCCAGGTGACCTCCCTTAAAAAATGAGGTTGTTTTGTGATAGGTAATTTTGATGTCTCCTCAATATGTTTTGGACCCTTGCCCATTGCGGGTATTTGACCCACCCACGTGAGTGAGGTACCATTTTTATCTGGGTGCCTGTAGGAATGCTGGGTGATAGGAAATTTGTGGATACACGTAGATTCCAGAACTTTCCCACACAGAAATTTGAGAAAAATCTGATTTTTTCATCAACATATGTGGCTTGCTGGGGCTTCTGTGGAGGGAAGCTTTGGGGGATCCAAGCAAGCCATACCTCCCTAGACTCCCCTGCGTCTTTAGTTTTCAGAAATGTGTAGGTTTGGTAGATTTATCTAGATGGATGCCGACCCCGGGACCAAAAACGCAGATGCCCCTATGTATTTGAAAATGACCCGGTTTTGCAAGGGGGTCAGATGAGTTTTTGGTCCCGGGGTTGGCGGCCATCTAGGGAAACCTACCAAACACACATATTTCTGGAAACTAGAGACCAGGGGGAGTCCAGAATTCCCCCAGGTATCCTGATATAAATGATACCTCACTCGCGTGGGTGGGTCAAGTACCCGCGACAGGCAAGGGCCCAAAACGTATGGAGGAGACATCAAAATTACATAGCACAAAAAACAACCTCTTTTTGCAAGCAGGATCAGATGGGTTTTTGGCCTAGGGCTCAGTGGTCAACTTGTGAAACTAGTAAACCTACACATTTCTGAAAACTAGACAACTGGGGGAGTCCAGTGAGGTATGGATTGCATGCATCCCCCAACATTTTCTCATCCAGAATGCCCTGCAAACCTCAACTTTAGCTGAAAAAGTCACTTTTTTCTCACATATCCATGTGGGAAAGTTCTGGAATCCACGTGGATCCACAAATTTCCTACAGCCCAGCGATTCCCAGGCCTCCCGATAAAAATGATACATCACTCGCGCGGGTGCGTCAAGTACTCACGACAGGCAAGGGCCCAAAACATTTCAGAGATCAAAATTACCTATCACAAAACAACCTGGTTTTGCAAGGGGGGTCACCCGGGTTTTTGGCCCCCGGCTTAACGGTCATCTTGGGAAACTACCAAACTCACACATTTATGAAAACTAGACACGTGGGGGAGTCCAGCGAGGTATGACTTGCGTGGGTCCCCCTGTGTTTTCCTACCCAGAATGCTTTGCAAACCTCAAATTTAACTGAGAAAACCACACTTTCCACATAATTTTGGGTGGAATGACCGTGCCGGCACAAATGTCCTACCCCACAGCGTTCCCCAGAGTCTTGCAAGTAAAATGATACCTCACTTTTTGTGCTTAGGGTTTTGGGCCCCTGCCTGTTGTGGGTACTTGACTCACCCACACATGAGAGGTACCATTTTTCTTGGTAGACTTTGGGGAATGCGGGGTGGGTGGAATTTTGTGGATTCACACAGATTCCAGAACTTTGCACCACAGAAATGTGAGGAAAATGTGTTTTTGGGACAAATTGTGAGGTTTGCGCGGGATTCTGAGTAACAGAACCTGGAGAGAGCCAGACAAGTCACCTCATCCTAGATTCCACCGGGCGTCTAGTTTTAAAAAGTGAATAGGTTTGCTAGGTTTCCCTAGGTGCCAGCAGAGCCTGGGGTCAAAAGCTGCAACTAGGCACTTTACAAAGAAATCTACAGGTAGGTACTTTGCAAAAAATGATCAGTTTTCACTGTGAAAATGTGGTGTGCTCACATTGTGTTTTGGACTGTTTCCTGTCGTGGGCACTAGGCCTACCCATACAAGTGAGGTACCCTTTTTTCTCTGAAGACTTTAGGGAATGCGGGGTGTGTGGAATTTTGTGGATCCAGAGCTTTCCACCACAGAAATGTGAGATGTGAGGAAAATGTTTTTTTGTTTTTGTTTTGCAAAGTTTGAGGTTTGCAAGGGATTCTGGGTAACAGCACCTGGAGCCAGCCAGACAAGTCACCCACTCCTGGATTTTGCTGGGTGTCTAGTTTTCAAAAATGTATAGGTTTGCTGGGTTTCCCTTGGTGCCGGCAGGGGTAGGGTTCAAAATCTATCGCTAGGCAGTTTGCAAAAAAAAGGGTCAGCTTTCACTATAAAAATGTGGTGTGTCCACGTTGTGTTTGGGTCGTTTCCTGTGGCGGGCACTAAGCCTACCCACACAAATGAGGTACCATTTTTCTTGGAAGACTTTGGAGAATGCGTGGTGGGTGGAATTTTGTGGATCCATGCAGATCCCAGAACTTTCCATCACAAAAATGTGAAGAAAATGTGTTTTTTTTAAACTAAGTTTGAGGTTGGCAAGAGATTCTGGGTAACAGAAACTAGTGAGAGCCACACAAGTCCCCACATCCTGGATTCCCCGCAGTCTAGTTTTAAAAAATATATAGGTATGCTATGTTTCCCTAGGTTCCAGCTGCGTTAGGACCCAAAATCCACAGGTAGGCACATTCCGGAAAAGATCAGTGCCTAGAGGGCTTTCTGCCACCCCGGGGAGGGGGAAATCGGGGTCTATTGCCCCAATATGCCCCGAGGGGGGGCAGAAAGACTATGGCTATTCTTTTGGGGAGTCGGGCATTAGGACGTCCATTCCGGCCAGCCCAACCCCTGCATATAAAAAAAGGCAACATAATCACTGGTGCATAGTGGGCTTTCTCCCCTGCCCGCCGGGTGCAGATCAGGGGCTACTGACCCATCTGTTTCCTGGAAGGGGCAGAAAGACTGTGGCATCTTTTTTAGGGTGGGTGGGGGCATTGGCATGCCATTCTGGGTAGCCCCCATCCTGAACTTTGGAGAAAACAAATCCCTGGTGGATAGTGGTCTTTCTTCCCTCCCGGGGTGGCAGATAAGGTGCTATTGCCCCATCTGCCTCCCAGGGGGGCAAAAATATTATAGCATTTTTAAGGGGAAGGGGCATTGACATGCCCATTCTGGGCAGCCCCTACCTATATAAAAAAAATAACTGGCGGTTAGTGGGCTTTCTTCCCTGGGGGCAGATCAAGAGCTATTGCCACCATCTGCCTCCTGGGGGGCAGAAAGTCTTTTGTTTTATTTAGGGGTAGAGTGGGGGCATTTGCATGCCCATTCTGGGAAGCCCCCACTCCAGGCCTGTAAAAAAATTTCTCTGATGTCTAGGGTGCTTTCTACTACCCACCCCTAAATTAATCGTTAAAAAAAACCTGGAATTTAGTGGAATTTCTGCCCCCTTGTGGGGGCAGATTGGGCGTTAATGCCCCAATCTGCACCCGGGGGGGGGCAGGAAGACTGTAATTGTGCAGGGGGTGGGAGCTTTGGCATTCCCATATTGGGCAGCCCCCACCCTAATTTATATAATAAAATAAATCCCTGGTTTCTAGAGGGCTTTCAGCCACACGGGGGAAGATTGGGGGCTACTGCCCCATCTGCCCTTAGGGGGTGGGGTAAATGGCATGCCCATCTTGGGCAACCCCCACCCCTAAATTAAACATTTTTAAAAAGCTGGTGTCTAGTGGGCTTTCTTCCCCCGGGGGCAGATTGGGATCTACTGCCCCCATCTGACCCCCAGGGTGGGCAGAAAGACTCTAACTGTGCAGGAGGGTGGGGCATTGGCAGCCCCCACCCCTTATTTGTATACTAAAATAAATCCCTGGTTTCTAGTGGGCTTTATGCCCTCAGGGGGCACAGAAAGACTGAATATATCCCAAAACTTATCGGGGAGCAAAGGCCCTTGCCAAAGGGCCGCTTCCCCCTCCCTGGTGCCTAGAGGGTAGATCCCCAAGCAGGGATCCACTGCAGAGGGGTGCCATTGGAAAGGGGAGATTCTCCCCTTTCCAATGATATCCCTCCCGTCTTTCTATGTACTAGGAGGGTGAGATAGCCCCCTGAGCTCATAGAAAGTGAAACTGAAATGAGCCTCAAGGCTCATTTCAGTTTTGGTTTCACTGAAATAACATCAGAGCGACGTGCGCGCTGATCGTCATTTCAGGAAAAGCAAAGAAACACCCTCTGGAGCTGGGGAAGCTCTTCCACAGCTTCGGAGGCTGTTGGGGGAAAGGGAATCCCCCTGGTGCCTGGACCAGAGGGATTCCCAGTGCCATGTGATCAGACGGCCGGGGGCGTCCTACGCACATGAGCACTGGTGCGTCAGATGGCCGGGGACCAAAGGGGTTAATCTGAGACAAGCATCTGACTTGTGTTTATTTGGACCCCCGTACAATCAGATGGGGCTTACAAATACATCTTGGTAGAAGTGGATTCCTGCTCTCGATTCCTTTGGGTTTGGCCACAGTAATCACCTGCTGCCCTCACTCTTATAAAAGATTTGCAAGTCTTTATCAGGACATACACAGTAACCACATTCTATTAAGACCAGGATCCGGTGTTTGCTTACAGAGACACCATGGAAAACTTGGGTGTGATGGTGCAGTACTCCCCCCCTATCATCCTGAGGGAAATGCAGTAGTGGAAAGGAAGAACTGGGACTAAAAGCAGCCTTTAAGAGGTAGGGTATTAGGTTCAGGTCGCAGTTTGGCTCACCACCTATATGGGGTCCAGTGAGCCCTAAACAATCTGCCAAGAAAATCCCTGGGTGGTCAGACTCCCTCAAAGATCCTGTTTGGGGTTAAGATGTGGGTTCAAGACCTCAAAAGTCCCAATACAGTGGCAGCAGAAACACCATTTGACACCGATGAACGTTCAGATGTTTTACAGGATCTGAAAAACTTGTGAAAACCTCAGAGCAACGTCCAGCAGAAATGTACTACCAATGGAGAAGTGAAGGTTGCACCAGCGACTCCTGATTAGATTTCTAGGATTAGGGATGTCGTCCAGGAGAAGATAGTAAAAAAAAATGAGTTTGGGCCATGTTACAGAGGGTCTTTACTTGCCTGTACCTGTCCTAGCTGCTGAAGGTACCAGAACTTTACTTCTGTCACTCCTTGCTGGCTGCAGACACAAGAGATTTGTGTCGATAGATCTCATCAAACCACAATATGTGGCCAGTTCTTCACAGAAGGCCAAGAGGGCTCCTGGGTAGTTACCTGTTTCCTCTCACTATGCTGCAGGATGTCCTGATGGAAGCTTTGATCAGAGATAACGCTTCTTCTCCCTGGCTGGAGACTGCTAACACTAAGGTATCTCTTCTTCCTGTTGCATCAACAACTCCATATAAACAAAATATGTACAGAAACACAAATTCCAGTTCTACAAACAAACAAGGATGATATTTACAGAAGAGTACCACCAATTGAATCAACTCCCAGTTCTACACAGCCTGTAGAGCTGCCTAAAATAGATCGAACAACCCCTGGCTACTTCATCGTCTTTGATGATTTCTCTTCGGATTCATCTGATACACCACCACTCCCACCCTGAGGTATACTGTATGAATTCTACTTTTGGCTGAAAAATACATACTTTATTAATCCACAGACATACATTTGGAATACAATTGCATCCCTTTTTCTCTTCATTTGGATTGGTTTTGTGACAATATTTTTCTTGATTCTGAATGGACACTATCTCCCAGAAGGCTGTTCTATTGAACTGGTGAACTTGATTTTAACACCCCATTCTTCATTACAAGTGTGTAGAGAGATTTCCCTGGGGCACATTTCTGCAATTTTTGGGGCAGGGTACACTGTGATATATTTGGACCAATTGAATTCATTCAAATTACATATGTGTTAAAGATTTCTTTGCATGACATCATCAATCCTAGTACCATCTCTGATGATTGGGACATTGATACAGTGCATGAAATGCTAGATCATCTACTGTATCCAACTGTTTTTATTACAATTAAATGTATGATGGCACAGCTAATTATGATGAAATATTCTGTTTTCACCATTACAGTAACAATTTCCTGCATAAAGCAAGTGCTCAACGTGAAGTATTTAATTACACACAATGGTAACACTGCCATATACCACAAGGGGTAGCTCAAAAGCATTTGCACAGACGTGTGCATACTTTTCAGGTCACAATCCAGCTCACCCAAAGTCTAATTATTATAAACTCATGCCCTTGCAGGCTGAGGAAACTATGCTCACTGAAACTATGCTGATTTTTTCTCCATTTTTTATTTCCCAGCTGTCTTTAAAATGCTTTTTCTTTTGGAAGGACAATATTAATTTAAAATCAATTTGGGGGAAGTAAAGATTGGCAGGTTCAAGGGAAGGAGGCTTTATTTAGAGCATGCCTTATACCAAAACAAATGATTTTCGTGAACAAAACTGTGCAGCAAATATCCTGTCTGGGGCTAGCTAAGAAACACATTTTAAACACACCAAACATTCCCACATTTGTACAATGTGCAAACTGACAACAATTCACAAATTACAAGGAGGAAACATTCATTCAATTCTTCAGGTGCCAATCTAAAGTGATGGTTAGTGTGGCCGATATACACTAGCAGATGACAGGCATGTTTTCCAACTAACACCTATGGGTTTAAGATCAGTAGCCCCGACCCACAATATACGCAGACAGAACACTCGGAGTGGTAACAACTTATAGTGTTGCCAAGCTATGCCTAGATTGGCTAAAAACCTCAACGCTGTCTCAGGTGAAGTAACACTTGACCCTTCTTTCTGATGACGTGGGATTACAAGATTTTTTATTAGGTCTTCGGAGACCAAGTCAAAAGCACTTTCTGTAGGCAATATGCAATGAAGTGTGGACAATTTCATAGCATGACGCTGCTGAGAGATTACGTGAAATTGACAGGGCAAATTTAGAGAGGACTCTTGCTGTGGTAGATATTTGTATGATCACTCTATTCACCAGGATTTCTTCTCTGTGTAACACAGTCTTGTCTGCAATTGACATCATACAGAGTGACATGTCTTCTTTCTACATGGACAGTCACATCTTAGGGCTATTATATTACTACGTTAGACTCTACAGACAGTTCGGGCTGGCCAAGTTCATGGAAACACCTTAATACCACTAGTTTGTTTCTACCATACAATCTCACTTTACAATAGGCCATCATGTCAAAAATGGACACACCATACACCTTGTTATGTATAGAGAAGTTAGACAAACTACCATTCACTGTTAAGAAAATACCTTCAGCGGATAGGATAATCCACATGTTTATTTCTCTGCCGATTTTGACATTTCACTTCCAATACTGCTTACAACACCATCAAGTGGGCTGCCCCTACTCTGCCTGCTGTCCCTGCACTGCCTGCTGCCCATGCCCTTGAGCTGCCTGCTGTTCCTGTGCTGTCTGCTGTCCCTACCTCTGCGCAGCCTGCTGTTCCAGCCCCTGTGCTGCTTGCTGTCCCTGCCCCTACATTGCCTGCTGCTCCTGCTAAGCCCACTGCTTCTGTGCTGACTGCTGTCCCCGCGCTGCCTGCTGTTTCTGTGCTACCTGCACTTGGACCACCTACCAGGACCAATGAAGGAGGCTGCCACACAACCATGCAGTGGACGCGCACAATGGGCATGCCGCCAATGCAACATCGGTTGGACAATGCCAGTGTCAGGACCCCTGGCCCTCCCAACACCCAATGATTTACCGACAAGAAACTCCTGGTCCTAGACCCCGGATGTTGAAAGAACAACTGCATCTCCTCCTCTCCATAATCTACCAAAGGAACCTTCACCTGCCGACACTTCCACTTCCCCTGCGACATGACCTACAAAAAATCCTGGTCACATCCTGCCCACAAGCCTAAGAACACCACGCAACCACTCCATTGCATCTTGCTCAATTACTTCTCACTCTGCAAACACACCACGAAAATCTGGGACACCTTCACTACCCTCTCCACGGACGTTGCCTTCATCACCGAAACATGGGTCAACCCCTCTTTAACCCCTGACATCACCGCGGCCACTCCAGAAGGATACAAGATTATACACCATTACGGCACCAACACACAAGGTGGTGGCATCACCATCATCTTCAAGGAAACCATCAGATGCACCAGTAGCAATGACTACCCCACACCTTCATGGAATACCTCAACTTCCTACTACAAACCAACGTGAAGACCACGATAAGAGGCACCCTTGCCCACAGAACCTCAGGACCCCAAGCAACATTCTGCAACACCAAACCCAGCCTCATTTCACCCCAAGCAATTGACTCTAACCACTTCATCCTGCTCGGCGACCTCAACTTCTACTTTGATGACTTCAACAACACCAACTCCATCGCACTCCTAGAGAACCTGGGCACCATTGACGTCACCCAACTGGTCATCAAAACCACGCACAAAGTCAGACACACACTCAACCTCATTTTTACCTCCAGTGGCAGAATCAAATTCAGCCATACCACAGAACTTACCTGGACTGACCACACCAATGTACGGTTTCTACATCACTCACATCCAGCACACCATCACCAGGCATCAGATCTCCTCCCAACACAGCTGAATCAAGGTCACCGAGACTCAGTGATCAAAGGTCCTTACCACCTCCCAACTCTAGGACCCAACCAGGCTGTCCAGATCTTCGACTCCTGGATCACCGACAGCATCCACAGAGCCGCCCCACTGAAACCTACAATATTCAATAGGATCTCCAAACATGCCAGCTGGTACACCCTAGATTTCAGGACCACCAAGCACAACTGCCACCAAATGAAGAAATTATAGCACCCTACCAAGAACCCCACTGACAGAGCAGCTCACAATACAGCCCTCAGCATCTATCACCAGCACATCAAAGAAGCCAAGAAAGCAGCAATCACCACCTTCATCGACCACGCAGCCAACCACACAAAGGAACTCTTCAAAATTGTGAATGAATTCTCTAACATGACAGCCATAGAGAACACCATCCAACCCTCCCTAGTACTCTGCAACACTCTCTTAGACTACTTCCACAGCAGGATCACCAACATCTACAACAATTTCAACATCCAACCCACCACCTTCACCTCTGACAACCTCAACCAACCAGAAAACACCAGCCAAACCATCACCACCTGGTCAGTGCTCACTGCCCTGACAACCTCAGCCATCATGTCATCCATCTACACTAGTGCGCCCATCAACCCCTGTCTCCACCAGCTGTACAACCTCACAACAAACCCAATAAGCTTGCAACTCACCAGCATTCTCAAGACCTCCATCTCCATAGTAACCTTCCCAGACAGATGGCAACATGCAGAGTTCAGCCTACTCCTAAAGAAAGCCTCTGCTGACCCTAGTGATCTAAAAAATTACTGTTCGGTCTCCCTGCTCCCCTACGTGGCCAAAGTTCTTGAAAAAGTCAATAAACGGCAGCTCACTGAATTCCTGGAACAAAACTACGTACTGGATACCTCTCAATTAGGATTCCATGCCAACCTCAGCTCTGAGACCACGCTGATTGCTGCCATAGATGACACAAGAACACTCCTTGATGCTGGAGAACCTGTGGCTCTAATCCTCTTTGACCTCTCAGGGGCGTTCGACACAGTCTCCCACAACACCCTCATCAACAGACTCCACAACATAGGCATACAGCATGACCCCCTCAAGTGGATCTCCTCCTTTTTCACAGGAAGCACATTGAGCATCTTACTGCCTCCCTTCACCTCCTCACCCAGACATCATATGCAGCATACCACAAGGATCATCCCTGAGCCCCACCTTGTTCAACATATACATGACCCCCTTGCAGATAAGGTCAGATCCCACAGACTCAACATAATCTCCTACACAGATGACACTCAAATTATCCTCTCGCTCATAAAGGAATCCTCCAATGCCAAATCCAACGTATGCAATGCCATGACCAACGTAGCCAAATGAATGAGAGTCAACTGCCTCCAACTCAACTCCAACAAACCTGAAGTACTGATCTTCAGGAAGAAAACCTCCACATGGCACCACAGCTGATGGCCTGCAGAACTCGCAACCGCACTCACACTGACCGACCACACCCCCAACCTCAGCATCATCCCGAACAGCCAACTGACCATAAAACAACAAGTTAATGTGGTCACCTCCTCCTGCTTCCACACTTTTTGCATGCTTCTCAGAATCTTCAGATGTATCCCAACCAACACTAGAAAGAATGTCACTCAAACCCCCATCACCAGTAACCTTGACTACAGCAACGGCCTATAAACCGCCATTTCCACCTAGCTCCTCAGAAGACTACAGACCATACAGAATGCTACAGCCAGACTCATCCTGGGCCTCCCCAAAGGAACCCACATCTCACCCCACATGAAAGACCTCCACCGGCTGCCGATCCAGAAAAGATGGCAGTTCAATTTTCTCATGCACACCTTCAAAGCCCTCCATGACCTAGGACCTGCCTACCTCAACCATCAACTAAACTTCCACCAACCTGCTAGACACCTGTGCTCCTCTTCACTCACCCTCGCACACATCCCCCGCGTCCATCGCAAACGCAGCGGTTGCTGCTCCTTCTCCTACAGCACTAACAAGACCTGGAATGACCTTTTCCTCCAGCTCCTCACAGCCCCCTTGCTGCCAGACTTCATAAAGAGATTCAAGACCTGGCTCTTTGATGGAGACACATTGCCCAGTGTCATGCGTTTCCCATAGGGCTCGTTGTAGTTTTCCTACATTAGCCTAATTGTGCATGTTGCAAGCCGCCTTTTCTTTTGCACACATTACTATGTAAGAACCCTTGCTTTTGTGCCACATTGTACTTTCACACAGAACCTGCATACGTTTTTGCATTATGTCTTTTTGTGTGGTTTAATCCAAACACCCTAGACAAAGTCAAACAACAATGGCCATTGTTATTCTCCCTGGTCAGACATGAGCACCTCGGCATAACATGAGAACGCAGCTATTGTTTGTGAGCACACACGTTTTGTCATATAACTGTGCACAAGAGTTTAAGAAAGGGCACACTTTGAGTGAAGGTTCTGAGGCAATATGTGCTACATCTGCTGAGATGTAGACTGTCCATCTGTGTATGCTAAGGTATGGGGTCCACCACTTATCCCAGAGATCTTTGATATATAATCATCTAGCTTCATTAGAAGGGAGAAGAGTTGAGGATAGTCTGTCCTATAACATGACAGGGCTTTTCATGATATATGGTTTATTGACCATCCTAATGGTATTTTTAGTATTCATTTGTTTTTCAATTGTGGCACGAATACTCCATTTTAGGACACAATAGTTTGAATAAATATTCTAAACGTCTTTTGTTTCTCTTCTTTATTTTATTGTGAATGAGTACAAGTGAGAGGACAAAAGGGTTTGTCCTGTTACTGTGATCACTGAGAGGGTCGAGAGGGTTGTGATCTGAGGTGCCAATTTACTTGCTTCCCTGGTAAGGTTAGGAGCACTAATGAGGCATTATAGCTAGTCGGACTCAGGCTCATAGGTAATGAGGTGGTATTGTGACTCAGTCCCTACATGCCAACGTTCTATGGTCTCAACCATAATTCTGTTCTTGCGCAGAATACCTGCAACACCGGATACCCCTAGGGGTGACATTGCTGTGCTCTACAAATGCTGTTTGATTGATTGATATGAGGTGCCAGGAGAGGGGTATGTGCATGAGTCATTGGATCCTACCTTTCAAAATACTGTTGTAGAAATAGTGAGACCGAGTTTGTTTTTAGCTGGACTGACAGTGAGAGTACCTTGAGACATTTCTTAGTTTGTATGGAAGCTTTGGTTCATGGCGCATATAATGTGTTTAAGGCAAACTTGTCATTTTATTTGAAGGGTTCTCCGGCTGCTGTCCAACTTTCAGACGACTCTCGAATGGGAGTTACTTGATGCTGAATTATCAAGGCTGCTGTGGGATATGACTGGGCATTCCCTTTCTAGTAACAGTCGCTGTGTTGTGACCTGTTGTACACAAGTACTGTGTCCACTTGCCTGCTGCACAGCTAGGGATGCAACAATTTGGCCTTCGCTAAAGGTTACAAATGTGTGCTGTGATGCTTTAAGCCGACCTAAAGCCTTATTGTTTCAGAAAGATATGGCCTTAACATCTGCAAGGGAGACGTTTGATCTTCAAGTTGCAAAGACTTCTTCTGAGATACAGTCACTACTCCACACTAATTTCCCACACCATTTTGGAAAGCTTGTGAACCGCATTTTTAACATGTCTAGTACTAAGTGGGTGGTACACGTTTTAAGACAATTGGCTCCAAGTTGATTAACACCTTCCAGACTATTTTCGGAGTTATTCCATCATTCATGTACTCTGTGCTTGGAAGCAGTTTTAGAGGCTTACTTCTTTTCAAGTCAAGTCAAGTCAAAGATGCTTTATTCGAGTTTTTATCATAAAAGCAGATACATTCACAAATATGAAAACATCGATAAAAAAAGCACCAATACCTTCAAGTACAGTTAATACATGTTTAAAATTATCACAGAATGTACAAATAAAATACAGACGATCCCTTCATGCAATAAAACAATCAGTTGCCTAAAACCCTCTGTCTGATAGACCATGCTCATCCAAGATATTTAGCTGTAGCTATGACTAAGGGCAACATCACTACTAGCGGTACCTACATTTTTGCACACTGGTGTTAACCAAATGCGCCTGGGTTCAGCATAGGATTTGCAAGCAAACAGGAAATGACCAATTGTTTCCCTGTTTGCTCCACAGGCTGGGCAGTTGCTATTGGTTGTGCCCCCCCACCTGCCTGTTAAAGACCTAAGGGGGAGCACACCGGCTCTAATTTGGAAAAGGAGCTTCCTGTCCCTGGGCGAGGTTATAGTATCCCAATAGAGTTCTAGGCTGGGGTACAATTTAGCTTCTAAAAAACCCTCTGCCATAGAACCAGCCTTGGTCGCTCTCCAATTCCGGGTAGCCACATATTCCCAATACATTTCTTTTAAAGCTTTTTTGCTTGGGAATGGGGCACCTGCCGGGTCATCCCAGAGTAATTGAAGGCCAATATCGCCCAGCATGGTTCTAAGGGCTTTTAACCAGCCTATTTTGTGGAACACATCAGCTTTAGTTATAGCTCGAAATCCCTCCGCATAATGATGGAGCTCAGGAGTGGTCCAGAGCCTCCTCCAGTATAGAATTGGACGGAGCCTCGCTAGATCAACTACAGCCTTTCTACCCAAATCGTACCTAAGTGGAAGTAAGGGAGTACTTTTCCTGTTTCTAATTGTCAGGACTGTACTTTTCTTTTTCAGAACCACAATGGATGTCCCATCATGAGGCCAAATGGGAATAGCACTACCACACGTGCTTTTGTGTTGTGAACGCATGACCCAGTGCTTTCGCGCACCCTTGCTTCAGGAACTTAATGTCCACTGATTCTTGTCCTTCCGGCCTGTCAGGCTACACTGAGTGCATGTTGTTTTCCAAAGTCTGCTGTTCACATTCGAGTGTGCCCAGGACATATGCTTGGGAACGCAACTAATTCAAGCTCTGGACAACGGCTTACTGTTGGGTCTGTTAATGGCTCACCTATACCGTTGTCCTTTGCGCTTGCCATTGCTCCTGAATGCATACTATGAGTCATCCTAAGATGCTTCGGCTCCTGGTGATCTGGATCCTGGCCCATCTTCTGCAGAAACCACACTGGCTGTTCTTCCCTTGGCAGATGCTGAGGGGGATGGACTGGGACACATCTGTTCTATAGACCTGTTGTGATGGGTGCCCCTGGAAACTTTGCCTGTGGTTTCTGGGAACAGCAATGTTTTGTCAACTCCTCATAACACATAAACAATCTGGCAGTTTCAAGTTGTGGGAACATTTTAATTCATACATATTTTTTAACATCCAAAATTGTTTTTAAGTATCAAACAGTTTTCCTACTCGGTTTTAAGTTTGGGTTTACACTTTTTAAATTGGCTTTCTGCATGCTTTTACCTTCAAACTAGCAATGTGCCTATTTATACTTTTTAGTGTTTTTATGCTATTACATATAGGTTTAGAATTGTATGAAGAGAGCTTTGTTTTTAGTCATCTCACATCCAAGGAGGGGGTGTCACGTGGATATGCTAGTCCCAATTAAGAAACTCCATTTTACATGCCCACAGTCTTAATTTGCCTTCTCCCCCTGAACACTATGACATTTGACACACATTCATTTGCATGCACATACAGGATAATATTCTACGAACTCAGTTTTGCTTACCACTTTGTAGTCACTCTATCAAAACACCTTGAGCATTCTGTACAAGAGCTAGGTTCATTACTCAAAATGCTGTTATTTGTTTTGGACGCTCTGCGACATAGCTATCACAATAGAATAAACAATAGCAGCTTGACTGGGGCTGCAGCATGGTAATATAGATGATGTTATTATGAATACTACAGCAAACCTTTTTGGACAGAGGAGCATTTCGCTGGCACAAAGAGGCTCTCCCCATTCACAGTAGGAGCATTTATAGGATGGATGAATGTGTTGGTTATCCTTGACAACATACTCTAGACATATGACTAGCTGTTGACATCAATTTGAATAACAGTACCCAGAACATTCCTGGGACATGTTTATAACTCCCCCTTGGGATTTATCTTCTCTTTTGTTTCTCCTCCTTATGTAGAGCTTGACCAAAGTGTTCTCCCCTCCTCACTCTCCTATAGGGCTAGTAGGTCCCATCAGTTAGGGTAAGCATTAGGAACCTTGTTCCCCAATTCTTTTCTAAGAGCACAGATGAATGGCACAACATGATGTACTTATAGCCATGCACGTATAACTTGCATGAGTATGTGGACTTCACTTTTGTTTTCCTTTTCTACAGGCGGTAATTTTAGTCGCATATACGGTGGCGTGTGAAACTGCTCACCCCACCAAGTGAAACCCACCAGCAAAGCACGGTAAGGGCGGAGCCCGTCTAGGCAGTATAGGTCCTGATGAATGCCACGCACCCCTTGGGGCCAGCAGGCAGAAACATGTTGACCACTTTTAGTACGACGGGGAGACAATGGAATCCCCAACACACTGACCATTGATTTTAAACACCATACAGATGCCAGTTACATTAAAATAAGTATGACATCTGTAATGGCATTTTAACCTCACTCTTTTTGTAAGGGTCCCCACTTAGCTTTAGAAGTGCATCCCTGTCTTCAGGGTTATGCCTGCCCTCTATCAAAGCAAGTTTGTGGAGGGTGAGGACTGGCCAATAATGAAGCATGACACCAGGTGGTGTGTGAGACCAGCCTTTCACTTTTTGTGAGACGCCTGTAGCACTTAGGTCATCATACTAGGAGCGGCTATTTTGTGGCAAACAAAGAGGCCGACCCATGCAGGAATTCCAGTTCAGCTAATTCCTGTTTACCTCATGCAAGGGATGCTGTCCAGCTCTACTCCAAGACATGCAGCTTGATGACACTTACCCACAGGTAACAGGAAGTAAAATAACCCCACAAGGATTTGGCAGATTCATCAACACTGGGCATACTATGTTAGGGTTTGCTAATTAAGAGTACAATATATTACAGTACTTATATGCCAGCCTATATTCTCTGTTATAGCAAAATAGTCAAACTATTAATCTTTTTAACCATTCTCATAATGCTTATCACTCTATTCTGTTTCCTTCTATTGATTATTGCATGCACACATATTTTGCTCAAGAATCACGCTGCTTCAATAAATATTAAAACAGCATGTTGTGTATTTCTTGTGTAACTCTTTGGGTATGCATGAGTAACCATATGAAAGGGTCCTCAATCGGTTATCATGATTTTATTGAGGAATCAAGGTTGTCATGTTCTGAAGTTGCACATTCCATGGTCAGATTTAGGGTACTGATCGTGCACTGTGAGCTAGCAGGACTTAGACCAACATATCCAGACAGTGTGAGTGCAATCAGTCTTGCACAGTTCTGATGATTACGTTGTCCAACAGACACACAGTTTTACTTGGGAAAGTTAAGCCATACGACACAACCAGTTGTCTACAGTTGGCGCACAGTGCTTTTTGGTGCTTTTTAAAAATAAAAATGTTAACACTCATAACTCCAGTCCCACCAATTACAATTTTGTAATTTTGGTATCATTTTCCTTATTAAAATATTCTTTATTTTTCTAAATTGCTTAGGCATTTTCCTTGTGTTGTGTTTCCACTTTATTTCTGTTTGTGTACTGCATTACTAGTTCACACATTGACTCTAAGTTCAGCCTGACTACTCTGTTTTATAGCTACAGGGGGTTGAGCACTGGTTTGTTTAGTGACTTTTGTGATCCACCCTGGGGGTGAGTTGTCACCCCCCTGAACTAATATTCCAATTTCTTACCCCAAGGTTTAATGACAGCAACAGTGCAAGGTAAATTATCCAGCTTTCACCATAATATCATGAGAGAATTAAAGAGAAATTAAGACCGCTTTTCATATTGTTGATTGGCAGAGTAGCAACTAAAAGTCCTTTGCTTGATACTGTACCTCTTCCAGGTGCCCCTGGCATCTTTACCTGGATCTTCCTAATATCGAAGTAGTTCAAGTTCATTGGTCGGCAAAAAAGTCTAGGAAATGACTGCAAGCACAGGGGGGACACAAACGCTGCAAACAAACTTACCGGAGGTTGCAGGTCACTCGCCACGCCGGACGCTCCTGGGGCCCTGACGCTGACGCTGTTGGTCTCCCCTGCCGCCACAGCAAGTACCACCGCGCGGCCGCAGAGGGGGGAGACTACAGCTCCCAGGCTCCTTTGCCCATACCGCCCACTTCTGCCGGACAGCGCGCCCGGAGGCGCATTAAGAACAGGAGCTCCCACTGAGGAGCGGGGGGACACAAACGCTGCAAACAAACTTACCGGAGGCTGCAGGTCACTCGCCACGCCGGACGCTCCTGGGGCCCTGACGCTGTTGATCTCCCCTGCCGCCACAGCAAGTACCACCGTGTGGCCGCAGAGGGGGGAGACTACAGCTCCCAGGCTCCTTTGCCCGCACCGCCCACTTCCGCCGGACAGCGCGCCCGGAGGTCCATTAAGAACAGGAGCTCACTCCGCGTTGGGGACGCGCGCAAGCGGCGCTGGGCTAAGCCCGGGCAAAGGGCGGGCCATCTGTGGCCGTCCGGGGCAGGAGGAGGCAGGGCTGGGCCAGCCCTCTGACATCGATCTAACCATGGGTAAGCGCAAGAAACCCCAACATGCTGAAGGGGGAGGGAAGAATGCGAAGGTCCCAAGACACTCAGAGACTATTATTTCCTATCTGTCCTCAGCTGTGGGAGCCCTCACTAAAGAGATTGCGAGTGCTGAACAAGAGTTGGGTTTGGTTCCTGATATGACAACTAACGGCCCCATTTCTGCTGACATTGTACATGTACCGCATATCCCCCTTGTACCAGAGGTGACTGTGGTAAATCTCATCTCGCTTGTGGCACAAACGCCCGGCCCCTCTTCTGGTAACATCCCGGGACAGAGCACCCAAGGGACCCTACCAGAATTGAAGCGAAGCATAAATAAACGGAAAGAAAGGAAGGTACGCCCCTTGTGAAAAACGCACTAGATGATAACCTGGGCATCCAGCTTGAAGCTTTATTTGTCAACCAGATCGAGCCTCTGTTAGTGGGCATTGCAAAGGACATTGTTGAAACTTTAAACACCTGTCTCACTGGTCTGTTAAAGAAATGTTCACTCTTTGATAAAATAGTAAATGACCATAAATTAGCCCCGAAACTACCTAGAGCAGACACGGATACTCAGGCCACAAACCTCAGCAAGACTGTGGCCAAACCTGGCCCGCTGCGGTCTGACAAAGAGGAGGGCACATTCAAAAACGGGCCCCGGGATTCAAACACAGCCCTCCCTAGCTCAGAGGCAAAATATTCTAGTCTACGCTTTCAGGGTAGTCATTTACAGCCCCCCAGCATTGGCGCAAGTAAGTGAGCAAGTGGTTGTCAAGTAAAATTAGATCATCCCCTGAGGCAGCACCATTAGTTGCCATATTCACTGGCGTTCCCCCACTTAATGAAGGCCAAGGTGAGTCTACTTTGGATCTATTAACCGCATCGCTGCGGCGGCTTTTCCCGCTGTGCGCGGCGGTTTTAAAAAACCCACGGTTCATGACGAGCTCAGCTCGTCATGAGCTCACGGCAGGTAATGCTCATGACGAGCTGAGCTCGTCATCAGCCTGGAAGGGGTTAAATAGGGCCAGATCCTGGTGCGATGAAATTACTAGTGGTGGGACATACATCTCAAACAGGATTATTATGGCTAGAAGGGTGGGTTGGATTGGGAAGCGCCCAAAGATTGTTCAGAGGGACTGTGTGATAGTAAATTTTAATTGCCACGACCTGGCCGATAGACTACTCTGGGATGGCTCGGAGATCATAAATTCAGGCCACTTGAGACCAGTCCCCCTGGGTTTTTTCTACCCGCCCCCAGCAACGCACTTTTAGGCCCATCGCCCTGCAACAGTAAGGAGGAGCCTGAACCGAGTTGCGGGAGGGGATAGAGTAGTTGGGCACAAACAAACACACCCTCCTATTGGAGGGCTAGGATCACGGGCAGTATCTTTTCCTCTGTCAGCTCCTATATCCTCAAAAGGCGAGGGCCTAGTTTTGAGTAACTGTTTTGCCCCTCTCTCAGACATTGAGGAAATAGATTGACAGTTAGTTCCATTCACGTCTGCTAATCCCAAGGCTACCTATCCCAATGAACCAGCAGTCTGTAAAATCATTAGCTGGAATGTTGCTGGAATTAGAGCAAAGAGGGCAGATGCAGCCTGGGTTGATTTTGTTACTAGCCACGACATTATAGCCCTTCAGGAATCTTGGGATACCTGCCCAAGTTTTTGGCTGGATGGCTTTACAAGCTTTGCTATCCCGGCTGTCCCAAACACTGTTGGTAGGGCTAAGGGGGGTCTTATTCCTCTTTTCTCACTAAAACTTAAGGGGACCTTAAATATGGTCAAAGTATGCTCACCAAACCTTTTAATCGTGGAATGGGTAGTTTCACCTAGCCGCAAAATTATCCTAACTAATTTTTATAATTCATGGGATAGGGACAACAGAAACGAACACATCGTTGTCTTGGAAAACTTTTTATCTATGCTCCGTCAAAACACTCATACTACTTTTGAGCTCATTCTAATGGGCGATTTTAACATTCACCCCTGCAAGGACCTGTGTAATACTGAAGAAGTTGAGGGCCCAACATGCTCAATGGCCCCACACTTTGAGCACAAAAAGGCAGGAGAGGCTCTTGAGGAAATGCTGGCCAATTTTAACCTTTTTGAATCAATTAACACCGATGGGGGGGGCAAGAATAATGACTTATAAAGGCACTGAGCCCGGGTCTATAATAGATTATATTTTCCTGACCCCAGGTCTTCTACACAGGGCTGTGTCCTATAGAGTTATTGTATCGATATACAGTGACCACAACCCCATGTTGCTTGAGGTATACTGGGGAGGTTCAATGGGCACCAAGTCTTGCCCCACAAAACCAGGGCCGGCCATACGCCCTGTTGATCAAGGGAGAAGGCTTAAATGGGCAAAGGTGATCCCTGTAAATTTTATGGAAGAACTACTCCCCAAAATAGAGGGGAATATGCATACAAATTTCTAAGGCACTGAGCACTAAATCAGGCTCGGGAGGATTTAAACACCGTAGATGGTTTGATTCTGACTGTTCAAGAGCCAACAGGGCATTATTGCAAGCATTAAAAGCTACTCCGAGAGACAAGGCTGCTGTCGCTGTTTCAAGGAAGGAGTATAAGGCAATAACTAACAGGAGAAAGAACGACATAAAAGACGCAGCTTGGGAAAAATTACTTTCTATAGATGTATTGCGTGATAGCAATCAATTTTGGTCAATAATTAATCAGCCTTTTTTCTCAGATCTAGATAATATAGATACGGATTGTGTGATCCCGGATGACATATGGCTTCGGCACTTTAGAAAGGTGTACGGTGATATCGATTCTGGAGTTCAATGCAGCCCGATGGTGGCAGTTGGGTCTGCCCCTCTAGTTTTTACTCAAGGGGAAGTGGAGAGAGCTATCCTAGAGACCTCTAAGAATAAGCCCCGGGACCGGACGGTGTTCCGTACGATCTTTATTGACTGTCCCCAAAGCTTTGGGCTAAGGTGCTTACTAACGTTTTTACGGCTGCAAATGGGATCACCATTCCCTCTACCTGGGCCACATCAATTATCGTGCTAATCTTTAAAAAAGGGCAGCGAGACGACCCGGGGTGCTACAGACCCATCTCTCTCCTAGACTCTGCGATCAAGATACTAGGCAGAGTCTTACTATTTAAATTAAGGGATAACATCGAGAGAAGTGGGGGCTTATCAAATATCCAGTATGGCTTTAGAGCCAAGAGGGGCACCCTGGATCAGTGTTCTAACCTGCACATGTTAATCTCCAAATACACGGTAGCCAAGGAGGAGTCGTTATTTTTGGCATCATGGACCTCTCCTCGGCTTTCGATTTGGTGAACAGGGCCAAATTATGGGAAATTCTCTTGGAGATTGGGATCGATAAGTCACTGGTAAATTTTATGGCGTCGCTCCATCAGGACCTGTTTGCTACAGTTAGTGTCACCATGGAGGGGAGGTGTATGAGTCGCTTTAAATCCATGCGAGGAGTGCGCCAGGGAGGCCTTCTGGCCCCCCTCCTATTCATTATTTACATCAATGGATTGGGTAACCATCTAGAGTCATTGGAGGGGGACGTTCCGCGTGTAGGAGAAGTAAGAATATCGGCTCTCCTATAAGCGGACGATGCAGTTTTAATAGCTGCACCGGGGTGGGTCTCCAGCGTTTGCTGGATTCATTTGGTGCTTTTATGGATCGGCTGGACCTAAAAGTAAACGCCAATAAATCCCACACGATTGTGGTTGGTCATCATAGAACAAAGTGTAAATCTAAATCTTTCACGTGCAAGGGCGATGTAGTCTCCAGGGTTGCTGCGTTCCCCTACTTGGGGGTTCTCTTTGACGAGAAGGGCACCTGGGGTCCCCAGGCAAAGGTTAAGAGTATATCTATGGCAAGATCCACGTCAGCTCTTATGGGGTTCTCAAAAAGGTTAGGGGCTAGGCCCATGGAGGCCCTTTTAAAAGTCTACAACACCAAATGTATCCCTATTGCCACATAAAGCTCACCTTTATGGGGCTATACGTCTAATGAATTGATTCAAAGAGTGGAGAACCGGTGTTTGAGACATCTTTTGTCTGTTCCGCAGTCCACACCTACCTTTTCAATTCATTGTGAGGTCGGTTTGGACTACGTAACCGACAAGCTTAATTTGGCACCTTTTATATTTTGGGCAAAGACCTGGCTCAATAATGAGTTATCTCTCAATCATGCAATTTTGACTGACGTTATGTCATTGGATTATGCAAAGAAAATACCTTGGTTGGAATATTTGAGAAACATCTTCGCACAATTAGGAATCCCTGAACTCTTCCTATTACCATCTAGCATCAGGAGGGAGGATATTCATTGGTTCAAAACACACTTTATGGAGAGGGCAAGACTGGCTCGTGAAGAGCAGGAATTGATGAAACCCCTAGTAAGAGCACATTATATGTTAACAATTTCACCCTCACTTGAGCCATATCTTATGATTGTAACTAAGCCCCTCCATAGACACCTATTGATTAAATTTAGGTTTAATTTGATCCATTTTCATTGGGCAGTTATCAAACTTGGGCCAAACCGGATAAGGGCCCACCTTGTAGTTGTGACAAATTGTCACCACAGGATACCATGCATTTCATTATGTTTTGCGAGCTATATTCGGACATCAGGCAAAAACATCTGGTACCAATTTTGAGGGAGGCTGGCTTCACCCAGGTGAGGCCTGCCCTAGTTTACCTTCAGTCCTTGAACAGTACCCGCATTATATTTTGCATAGCTAGCTTTTTAGCGGCAGCAATCAGAATTAAAGCAAATACAGCGTCCCTCAATTCAGTATCATGAATTTTACTACTGAAATGTATTATCTATGTTTGTGTACATTAGGATCAGGTGTATTGCATTTATTTATTCATGATGCCCCGTATGGCCCTTGCATTTGTGGTGTTTGTAACCTATGAAGTAGATGTGTTTTTTAAGCATGTATATACATGTTTTTATGTATGTATATAAATGCTTTTTATCTCCTTTTATGGTTTTTATAAATCGAATAACGTGTATTTGACTGACTGCAAGCACTTAAAAGGGAAGGGGGTTCGAGCCTTCCAAACTTGGCATATTCTGCATGGTGGCACAAATTGACTAGCCTTTAATAGTTGCTTGCATACTCTGCGAAATACTTGCCTCACATGAAAAAGACCTTGACAAGTAAATTATTATGGGGTATGCTTTGGCTCTCGAAGAATAATAAAACGACAAATGCTTATATTATCTGCTGTAGTGATCACTCTTGTTTAACGCCTTGGACAAATTGACTTTCAGCACTGTGCCTTTGTTTCCAACTCCAGTTACCCCTATCTTTGACAATACAGATTTTGTGTCAGCTCACATAAGAAAAAATTTTGAGAAATGGGATGAGAGGGACTGCAGTACTGCAGTAGTGATCTCTTTCATGGAGGAAATATTAACACATTCGACACCTGTAAGGAACATTTTCCTTGGAAGATTTTTAAAGCATTAGCCATCTCCAAATTAGAAACTGTGATATCCATCCATCCATTATTACTTTATTCAATAAAAAATGTATCATAAAAGCATGTACATTCGTGGGTCATATTAAAAAAGGAAAATCCATTATTAAATATAAGCAGGAAGTACATTTACAGATGGTATTTATATATCCATTATTCCATGCATCCAGTAAATATACTCCTCTAAAATAAAGCGGTTAAAAATACTCCAATAAAAGTATAAAATAGCTTTACATAAAAACAGCAAGAGCAACAGTACAGCACATCTAAAATGGCCCCACGCATCGCCTAGGTCTTCTTTGTCTTTAGCAGTTTGTTACGTGTTAGCCAAGCACAACCCGAGTATTTGGCTAGCCCACAGATCATTGTGAGGGAGGTGGTATCAGATCTTAAAATGTGGAGCGCCACCCAGTAATTCTTGGTGCCCAACTTGTTACAAATAGGTTTAAGCCACTTCCTTCTTGCGTACCTGTATGCTGGGCAAGCAAAAAGGAAGTGGGCAGTGGACTCCAAAGGGGCTGCGCAACCGGGGCAAGAAGGAGATGTTGCATTACCCTGATTCCACCCTGCCGTAAGAAACTGTGATATCCCGTTTCAGCAAAGATGCGAGCGTGGGAGAAGTCACCCTCCTTTGAAATGCTATTCAAATCATACCGGTCAACCAATGGCATAATCTCTGACATATGTACATTGTGCTCTGTTCCAGGAAACACTAGGGGCCTCATTTATGAGGCCTTGCGTCAGTTTTGCGCTTCCGATGCGTCACTTTTTTTGACGCATCGGCGGCGTAAAACATGCCTCCTGATGCGCACTATTTACAAAGTGACGCATCTAAGCAGATGCGTCACTTTGTAAACCCCTGCGCTACATTATACCTGCGTCAGGTATAATGTATGCAGAGGGGGCGTTCACCCGCCAAAAGCCTCGTAATAGTGACGCAGTGAAATGTATGAGATTTCACTGCGTCACTTTTAGGATGCTGTTGCGTCAAAATCTTGCGCCTGCCTCACAGCAGGCGTAAGACTGACGCAGGCCCTTTCACAAAGGACGCATTGCTGGAGTTGCGTCACTTTTGTGACACACTCCAGCAATGCGTCACTTTTGCGCCTACAGATACGTCAGAAATACTGACGTATCCCGACTCCTTGCGACATGATGCGTCATATTATAAATATGACGCATCAATCATGTCGCAGGGAGAGCGCAGTGAAAAGTGACGCATCGCTGTTTTCACGCAGCGATGCGTCACTTTTCATAAATGAGGCCCTAGAAACATAACCAATATGAATGACTCTACTCAGGCATTAGGGGGTCGACTTACGCCCCTGCATACCCACACTTAAAAGTGCTTTGTAAAGATGTGTCAATTCACATTAAGAGTGCGGTGGGTTATAATGGTGGTGCTTCTATGCTTCAGGCGTGACCGGTGGGATGCCCTCTCTAATCCTGATTGAATATTCAGTGTAAATATGTTACTGACGGCCAAACAATTAGCTGCCTCTAATATTCATTGGATGGCCTAGAAGCCTTTGGAATTGATTATTAATGGAAATCCTCACACATTTTCCCATTGGCAAACCTGAGAAATGTGGAAACGTCTCTTGGATAACCTGAACGATTCATCTCATCAATGACGTCCCCAAAGTCTTAGGGAAATTAAGGACTACCGGGACCCTTAATATGCACTGTGAGAAATACATTCAGCAACGAACATCGCGTGACTGCTTATTGGTCATCAAACAGACGTCTTTTGTTTAGTTTATGGGTCCAAAAAATGAGGTTGGTTCCTTCTCCTTGGACCGAGTGAGGGTGAGGAGAGAGTATGACTGGAGAAGTAACAGTGCTGTAACCAGTCCACAGGTAAAGTATTAAGTCGATACTTTGCCTCTGCATGTGTAGTAGCAAAGGACGAATGCATTTCACTGTAATTTGGAAGGAGAACACTCTTCTGTCAGACTGTGCGCAATGCAATTCACAACGTCAATTAAGAATTGTAGTGCACTGTTTTGCATTGCAAATTAGAGCTGGCAGTAGCAAAACAGGCACATTTCCTTTTCGTTAGGTTGTCAAATGCAAAGTCCTTTTTAGGTCGAGCCTAGTCAGCGTTTGCGCTTTTAGGTAATCTTTTATATGTACTGTGCGGAGTTTGACTCCTGTCATCGCTTTGGATTGGAATTTGTCTGTGCCGTTTGAAAATAGTTGCCTCCAAATCGTTAATGGTTGATGCATGTCCATACTTTTTTCAAAATTTAACTCCCATGGAGTATTGCCGCGGGAGCGAGCAGCGACATAAGGAAAACCTACAAACTGAAATACGAGTGCAGTCTTGCACATATTCTGATTTACTTTAGTCCTCCATGGTCTTGGTGTGAGGAATGGACTTGGATTCCTTGTCCCCAGCACTCTGCTACCTCACACACTCACTCCAGCAGGAGAGGCCAGTGACAACAATAATACTAATTGTCGGAGACCACTCACCTGCTCTCCACACTGCAGCAGCCCACGCAGACACTGCATACCCGTTCCCATGGGTTGGAAGACTGCAAGCGACGCCGCCATTGGAAAGCAGCAAATAATAAACCCACAGGTCTCGCTTGTATCCTTCAAAATAATTGCACAAACAGGGCTGCCATTTTAAAAACCTAGGCTATTCTATTCAGGATGTGCAGGAACATCTGTAATAAAACCTCTAGGGATCTGAAGTAATGTAAACAATGTATTTTCTTGTATAAACTGCTGCACACATTTATTGATGATGTGATTGTCAACAGAAATAGTGAAATTGTACACATTACACATAGAATATCATGTTTGTGAAAATAAATCATAAAAAATGCAATTGAACTTCTGCACTTTAATATGGCCCGGTCTTTTCTTGCTTCACCCTGAGCAGCTTATTTGCCGCCTCCTATCCAGACTTCCCTTGCAGTGATGCGGCACACTGGAAGCACTCTCCCCCCAGTAGGCTTTTCTTCCCAACATGTGGTGGGCAGCTTAACTCGCTGCTGTGTCTTCCGCAGCCCTTTGCCCTTACCATGGGGAAGGCAGGGGGTCTCGAGCTCGAAACCCCCCGGCCGTATTTATTAAAATATGAAACAAAATTAAAAATTTGAATAAAATAACATTTACATAATTATTAAATGCAAACTTCAGACATTAGATTTACATCCATTTTAGACAGGTATGATGGGCTAACCTTAACAAATGTCTAATACAGCGTGGTTCCTAACCGTATCTAACATCCTGATAATGTTGCATTCTAATAATTTCTGGTCCTACGGCAAGGTCGCTAACCGGTGTCAGATCCTTTTACCAGCTACGCTCTCACGTCCGAGTTGCGCATGCGCAACAAGAGCCCGTTTACCTTTGTGCGCTCCGTGAACTCCATTTAACTATTACAGGAGGGCCCTTACACTCGCGCCCCTTGATGACGTCATAGTGTATGTGAGGGGCGGGTCTTGAGCTCAAAAATTCCACGGACCTGATAATTCTCACCTCGGTGCCTATTCCAATCATGGAGTCCCACTCTGCAACTCTGGGCAATAGCTTGCTTAATCTCCACAACGGCCCCCACAATGCTATGGATGCCTGGCCTCCACCTTGGGGGTGCCCAGGAGTGGACACCTCACAGGGAAAGCCAGGATGGGTTCCACAGCGGTATTCGTTCAAGCGCCTTGAGACCCTTGCGGGTGAGTAGTGCGCTATACAAGTATCAATTTACATTTAGCTCTGGCCAAGCAGGTCAGTGTCACTCTACCTCCTCACCCATGCAGACAGACCTGCTACCTGCCAACCCCAAGGATGGTGGGCTCCAGGACCTGGTCGCCTGCGCTTTTTTATGCGGCAGTCCTAGAATATGTTCTACACAGCAGCTACAATATTTGCAATCAACATTCACCCACACAGAGATCAGGCTGCACACCTGCTGGTGCACAGCAAAGAACTGCAGGAGCAGGACCCCTGATGTACACAAAGAAACCACATAACGAGACCAGCCCCTTGATAGGTCACTAATCAGCAATAAACATTTGGTGCTTCTATGTTCACATTACAGCTAATATTTTTTGCATACAAACCCAATCCCTTTTAAAGAGAGCCTTTAAAAAGAGTTAATGCCATGTTAATTTTGCATCTCGTTTTACACTGACTCTCCAATTCAGACAAGCTGTTAAATAAAAAAAACGATTCCCAGGCCCTCTTTATGTCTCTGAATTGTAGCGATGTCCCGTCAGTTGAATAAATAAAAAGACAAAATATGTGAACAACAAACACTAAGTGGTCCATTCTTTACTGCAACAACAAAACACCATTTTTCTTTTAAATATGGACCTTTATTTGGTATTCGACTTTAGACAGTAATCCTGTTATGGACTACTAGAGATATTAGATAACCAACGATTATTCATCTGGAATGGTAGGAAACGAGCATGATCTTACCCAGTAACTTTGTAGTCTATTCCTTTTCTAAACAATTGTTTTGAGCAAGTCTTCAATAATCTGAAAGTTAGTGTAATCTGCAATATTCAGTGTCAGTAGAAGACTAACTATTGTATTTTGTCGCTTTGGCTTCTAATACGTCCTGTTTGTCCCAGGTCAGCATGTATTCCTGAATCACACAGCATGACCCAGTGTGAAGTAATTGTATAGCTCTTCAAGCCCTGTTTTTTTGGTAGGCACTGGGAGATTACGTGATTGGCCCAGAATCACAGGATGTATTTCTCTCTCTTCACTCTGCCACACAATGATCTCTCCAATTTTAACAACCTACATGTAAACTCTCTCTCTCACACTACTTTTCACTAACTCTCTATATCATTCTCTCTCTTCACTCTACCTCTCACTTATAGGAGCAGCAACTAGCCGTAACTATCTCTATATACCATCTCTCTCTTACTTTCTATCACTTTCACACTCGTGCTCTCTCTCACATAAGGAAAAAACATTTCCTATACAACGTCAATAGCTCTAACTCTAAAAAAAAAGTGAGACCTATTGCATTGCAAATGCTTGTTGAATTTGGGATGGATGCATCCATGTCCTTTCCCTCTGGTGCGGAAGTCATTAATAAAGGTTGCTACCTCTGCAGAGTGCGAGAAGGGATCAGACTAACCCTACTTGCTGAAAAGCAGAATAGAAAGATAATGTATTTTACTGGGAAAATAATCCGCCTAAATGGGTTTTTCTTTTAAATCAGCTTATTTGAAGAGGGGGCTATTACGTCCAATTTATAACCAAGCACGGACTGCGAGAAGTGACTGTTGGCGTAACGATGATATCGCTGGATCGGGTTTTGCCCACACATGCACGTTGCTCGGTATCATGCCCATTTGTAATTTTCGCCTCATGTAACGCTGCTGTTCCCATTGTGAAACGCTCTGTCACCGTCAGGTTAAGTTCGCACTACATAACAAGCATTTACAATGCAATGGTTTCGCCTTTGTTAAAGTTAGAGCTATTGGCATTGCTCTTGACATTATTTTTATTTATGTTTTTTTAACATAAATAAATGGCATTGTCATTTACAATGCCACTAGCTTTATCTCTCGCAAATGACACACACAGAGCCCCCCCACACACACACCCACACAGAGCCCCCCACACACACAGCCACACAAAGATCTCCACACACACAGCCACACAGAGCCCTCCACACACACAGCCACACAGAGCCCCCCACACACACACCCACACAGAGCCCCCCACACACACAGCCACACAAAGATCTCCACACACACAGCCACACAGAGCCCTCCACACACACAGCCACACAGAGCCCTCCACACACACAGCCACACAGAGCCCTCCACACACACCCACATGGCACAAGCAGGCAACAGGGGCACACGGAGGCACAAGCAGGCAACAGGGGCACACGGAGGCACAAGCAGGCGACAGGGGCACGAAAACTGAGGCACAAGCAGGCGACAGGGGCACGAAAACTGAGGCACAAGCAGGCGACAGGGGCACGAAAACTGAGGCACAAGCAGGCAACAGGGGCTCACGGAGGCACAAGCAGGCAACAGGGGCACACGGAGGCACAAGCAGGCAACAGGGTCACGAAAACAAGCACAAGCAGGCAAAAGGGTCACAAGCAGGAATTGTAATTTAGACGGGGCTGAAGTGGAGAACGGTCAGTAGGGAAGTAGTGCGGCTGGTGCAGTGGTACCAAGCCGAAAGGTGAGAGGGGCTGTCTGCACCCCAGTTTGGACAGTTTCCACTACCTAACAGGGATTGGTGGGAGGGGGGCGTACTTCTTGCTTGCTTTAGGGCTGTTACTTCGGGGACGCAGTGCACGCTCCTGCCTGCTGCCGCCGGGACACTACGACAGGCAGGGAGAGGGCAGGCTGGGAGAGGGCAGGCTGGAAGTGGACAGGCTAGGAAAGGGCATTGAGGGGACAGGCTGGGAGAGGGCAGGCTGGAAGTGGACAGGGAGGGGACAGGCTGGGAGAGGGCAGGCTGGGAGAGGGCAGGCCGGGAGTGGGCAGGCCGCGAGTGGGCAGGCCGCGAGAGGGCAGGCCGCGAGAGGGCAGGCCGGGAAGCAGAGAGGGTCTTACCTGAGAAGTCTGCCAGCGCGGAGCTCTCCGGGGCGCAGAGCAGCAGCAGGGCCCAGCAGAGCAGGGCGGGCGAGCCCCAAGCCTCTGGTGGTGGTGCTAGTGCTGCTGCTGGACACGACTTTTACGTAGCTGCTGCTTTGTGTTAAGAGTAATTGTAATAATCTTGTAACTTAATTACGTAATTTGTAAACCCATAAATAGTTTACCCTTGACAAACGAGCAGAGTGGGCGATGCAAGTAAAATGTTAAAAGAGTCGGTGGCCGAGCAAACACTGAGAAGGGCGATGGCGGAAGGGAAAAGAAGTTTGTTAGTCACTTCCCGCAATATTAGCTGACCATGGACGGCACAAGAGGCCTCTGGGGACAGGGGGCTGCTGGGGGTCCTCGTTTTGCTGGCGCAGGACGGTGGGGTCAGGCATGGGCTGGTGGGGGGTGCCTGCTGGGCGACCTAAGGGCGGGTGGGGAGGGAGGAATGCGATGAAATGCAAGGCCTTGTGGCCTGAGTTGTGGTGCTGTCTGAGGGCAAGAGGTCTCGTGCCACACTCGGGCAAGGGGGCATCGCGTAGTTGACAATGGAGTGGATCCACTCCCGGACTTGACCCGATGCGGGAGGGGGAGGCTCGTAATTAAGGGGTAACAAAGGTTTCGGAAAGTGAAGGGACGAGGCGGTGTCTTGTGGGACAGTGGCGCGCGGCAGGATGGTACGGGGGCGCCGCGGAGCTCAGCACAACATCAATAGGAGCAGAGGGGAGGGGGCGATGACAAGGAGATCAGGCGCGAAGCAGGGGATAGGCGGGCACATGGCCTGGAAGGACAGGGGAGGGGTGGTCTTTTATGGGGCGGGCAGGTTGGGTTGCGATGGGGATAGACATGCGAGAGATTCATGCGGATGCATTGGGTGCTGTTTATACAAGTTGGTAACAGCATTAGAAGAAGAGAGTGATGTCAACGCGTAACTATGACTCATTCACAATGAGTACGTCCTGAGCAGGCACTGTTACTGTACTTTCAGTGTACCCCCGCTCACCCTCTCGGCACACTGTGCCCCTGATGTATTCAGAAAGAAGCTGGAACTTAAGATACTACAGCCCCCCTCCCTCCCGGGCATGTACCCCTCCGTATGACTTGTTCTGTGGGTAGTGCAGCCCTCTTTCTCTCTCCTCACCAGTACTTGACGATGGCGGTGACCTGGAGCGGGTTGGGCTGCTCAGGGTACAGGCGGCGGCACTCCCCGTAGATGGCCTGCAGGCCGGGGGGTACCAGCGGGTTGAAAGGTAACGAAGGGGTCCCAGCAGCGGGGCTGGACCGCAACTCGGCCATGCCTACGCCCAGGTCCTTGTCTATTCTGCGTTACAACTACGTCGCCGCTTATGAACTTCCAGGCGCCTCCTGAACACTTAGGAAAACTTCACTCGCTTCCCAGCCGGGCTGGAGGATCACTGTAGCCGCTTGTTGCTCCTGTGCCGAGCGACCAGTTCTAGCTCTCCGATTGGATAAGAAGTTGCCAATCAAAGGCGTCGTTAGGCGGAGCTTCACCACGGCTTCCCAAATCCGTGCCCGGAGGCAGGGGCAGACGTACTTTGCATTTTACTGTGCGACACCGACGTCTAACTACGTCATAGAAATAAAAACAGGACATAAGTAAACACAAAAAAGGGACCTGAAAGAAACCACTAAAATCATCCACAAGCGTTAATAGATAATCTTTTAACTACATGCATGATTGGTTAGCAGTCATTTTCCAGGATGTTAAAATGTGAATATGAATTTCGCTTTCTAGCTAATATTGTTCTAACGAGTACACCTGAATACATCAGTCATGTACATATTTCGAGTAATATTTTGTAATAAAAAACGCAGCATAGTACACGGTTCTTCTGAAAAACACGTTTATTTAAATTCTGACAACAGACTAACTCGGGGTGATGGTTTTAAGCAGAATAACTACCATTCCGGGGTGGCCTCTGTGTTTTACAGGACGAGCGGGCAGTGGCGTGCCTGATCAGATAAATGTTAAGTGCTAAAGTTCTGCAGATGGCAACGTGAGTCACCGCGTAGCATTCACATTGGTGGGAGGGGGGCGGGAGAGGACACGAACAGCGGGAGAGGGGCGGGAGAGGACACGGACGGCGGGAGGGGGGCGGGAGAGGACACGAACGGCGGGAGAGGACACGGATGGCGGGAGGGGGGCGAGAGAGGACACGGACGGCGGGAGGGGGGCGGGAGAGGACACGAACAGCGGGAGGGGACACGGACGGCGGGAGGGGACACGGACGGCGGGAGGGATGCGGGAAACGTGCACAGGACAACGAGGGGGGGGCGGGGGCGGGGAGGCACACGGAGGGGGGCGGGAATGGACAGCGCATCTGAAATCACTTTCAGTGAAAGGGGAGGGAACGGGAAAAAACGAAACTCCGCCCAGGGAAAAAAATCTCGGGAACGCCCCCGAATCTGGTCCGGCCTTGACGGACAGATCCGGCACCCAATGGCTAGCCTCCATTTATGGAGCTAGCCAATGAGAGCCGGGGGACGTTCCCGAAGTCCTTATTGTAAACAAAGGATTTCACCTGCGCCGAAAAGCTGCGCAGAGCGCAGCCTTCGGCAGGCGAAACCCAAAAACACAGAAAATGAACATGGAATGGGCGAGAGTCTATGATGTGATCCTTTTCCTCATACAGAAGACTACATTTAGCGCCTGTCCTACCATCTAGTGGTCATGTGGGGGAATGCGTCTATAATTAAAAGCCTCTCCGATGTAATAGATAATTATTCGTCTTTTGGAAAGACACTTCGTGAAACTATGTGAGAGGCGAATACAACGTAAGTAGAATTAAATGAAAGTTTGTTGTGTATCCCGCCATCTCCCGAGAGAATATGGTGAGCGTGGGGCACCTCGCGCCCACAAATCGCATAGGTTTTGTTGCTGGCGGTGTATGGGCACATAAGGAGAACACTAACAGCCTTATTCATCAACGGGCCGTTTTGCGAGCCCCTAATAGCGAATCATAGCGAATCGCTATTAAGGACTCGCAAAACGGTATTCATGTAGGAATTGCTAAATAAATAGCGATTCCTACACATTCCTTATTTGCGAGTAGCAAATTGCTAATCGCAAATAAGGAATAACTCCCCATTCATTCCTATGGGCCAAAAGGCCCATAGGAATGAATGGGGAGTATTCCTTATTTGCGATTAGCAATTTGCTACTCGCAAATAAGATAGCGATTGAAAGGGTGCCAGGGGTGTCCAAAGGACACCCTGTAGCACCCCTGAAATGCAAATTGAAACAGTTGTTGCGCACACACATGTCCAAGGGACATGTGTGTGTGCAACATGCAACTTAGAAAAATGCTTTTAAAAGCATTTTTCTAAGTTTTTGCTATTTACCGAGAGGTCTGACCTCTCGGTAAATAGCGGCCCAAAATTGCATTTTCGCAATTTTAAAATGCTTCATGAATTGCATTTAAGGAATCTCAAATAGAGATTCCTTAAATGTAATTCCTCGCAATTTAGCGAATTAGCAATTACCGATTTTTGCATCTGGGATGATGAATCCCAAATGCATAAATTGCGCTCGCAAAGGGCCAGATTCTCAGAATCTGGCCCTTTGCGAGCGCAATTCGGCTTGATGAATCAGGCTGTAAGATTCACATAACTGGTGTCTAGGGCTCTCCACTGGACGGAGCGCGCAGGCGATTAACTTAGCTCCCTGCGAATACTTCCTCTTCGGCTGTGCCACACAATGCACAATGTATGCGGTAGAGGCCAATGCGCAATGTAGTTGGTAGGGGCCGATGCTCAATGTATTTTGTGTCTATGCTCTTGAGGGTAAGTTTTTAAAGAAACACAGGGGTATCGTTTACAGTGTGGGGGTAGAACATCGGGGCGGCGATGTGGGGATGGTATCCCTCATTGGGTTAGCACCATGCATCAAGGGTGGAGCTTTGAGCTAATTTAGTGTGCCGCTGATGTTGAGAGTGCTCTATTGTTGAGGGTGCTGTATTCGGCAGCTGCTTCCCACCTGAACTTGAGATCTACCCAGATTTCTTTGCTTCTTATTGCTTAACTTCTGCAGCACTTTATTTCTGATCGGGTTTGGTTTAGGGACAGAGCTATACCTCTCTGATGGCTCTAATGAGAGTGAAACACGTGTCTGGGGTTGCTTTTAATAATGTCAGGTTGGCTTGTATGGTATTGCACCAAAAGCCAAAGCTGTAATGTGGTGCCTGGAGTGGTAAAAGGCATTGGGCCATTTTAATAGCTCGGCATGGATAGCACTGTGCTAATCCTTATAGACTTTGCTGCTGAACTGATGAAAGACTGCGTCCCTTTCGATTCTTATATCCTATGCCTAAAGACTTTGATAGAACAGCAGACAGTGGAAGTGATGTTATGGACTTTCATCCTCATGTCTTATTCAAATATGCTGGTTTCACAAGGCTAGGAGTCCCTTAGCTTCAGGTCAACCAGTCCGGAAAAGAATCGACACATTATTACATTAATTGCAAGCGCTCTCATTGGAAGTACAACGTTAATGTTACTCTTATAAGGAAAATGCTACTGGACTTAGCGGAGGGAATTCTTTCATAAGGGACTGAAAGAGCTCCAATTTATTCTCTATACCTTCCTTAAGTATCCAGGAAGGTGCTAGTGAGTCATTTTAGATACGGCATGTGCCCTCAGTGGGAATTATAACAGTAAATAGGTGTACAGTTTTGTTTTCGGGAGCTATATGGGGGGGTGCCATGGCCTGTAAGCCAAGTGAGTTTTGTTTTCTGGAGCTATAAGGGGGGTGCCATGGCCTGTAAGCCAAGTGCTGCTAGTGTGCTTTCACCACTGGTAGGGCCACCCACGGGGGGTACCTGTGAGATGTGTTTTCAGACCTATCACTGTAGGGTCAGCTCACGTAGTTTGTGAATTGCAAAAAATGGCCCACATTTTCTTTTCTTTACATGTAGGTTACCGCTGGGGCGGGCTCCAGGTGTCAACAAGTGGTCTGTACTTACTGAGGGAGGTATGCTTAGCATATTACAGCAATTTTCTTAACATGGGGGGAGGTCAGGCCTACGTGGAATGGCCTCGGCGAGGGTCACCCAGGTACACTCTCATCACTGACTTCAAAATAATACACCCCAGGCCCGGTGGTCATACCATCAAGGATATCCCTGCAAGCAGTTGCGGAGGTACATGGGAATACGGGGCCTGTGTTTAAAGCCCTAGGCACCAAAGGGTGGTACACGTAAGTGTTGGGGGGGTGCCATGTCACACAGATACGCTCATACACGTATGTGTGGACAGACTTCGGAAATGCCAATAGCATTGGACTGGCAAGAAATGTGCTGGGCTGCAGCATACCTTTAGGTAACCATGAAAGCGCTATTTCATGTTTTAATAAATACGTCCGGGGGGTCGTGAGACCCCCTGCCTTCCAAAGAAAACTCCTCGCATAGCTAATTACTTTAAGGGTTGATGTGGTGGTGAACAGGACAGGGAGGGGGTGGTCGGTAGTCCCAGACAATAAGGAAAGGGCGTATGGCGGGGCACCGGCTTCCCCTTCCCCAGTATCCTCGGTGGTGGGGCGTGCCCCCCTTCGTAGCATCTTGATGACGCGACAGGGGCGCCCCACCACCGATTGGTGCCGGCTCACCGTTGACCCGGAAGCGATAGGATTGCTCCAGGTCAAGGGGAGGGGCCAGGGGGAGGCGAGCCAGCTAGAACTGGTCAGTCCCCATTCATGCTTCCAGATAAAAGGCTGGGAGAGCGTGAGAGGCGCCCTCTTGCCTCCAGGCTCTCCAGGCCAGTTCCGTGCCCCCAGCTAGGGGCTGAATAATTTTCCCACCCACCAGCCCTTAAAGCAGAATTTCAATTGGTACGTAGGTCGGTCTTACCATTTATGGTGTTATGTCAATGTAAATATTGTTTGGTGTGCATTTTTTCCTTAGGCCTTTTTCTTTTTTGCAGGCGGTAGTATTGGAATCTGAACAATTTTGTGTGCATTAAAGTGCGTGTACTTGTTTTTTCCTTAGGCGTTTTTTCCCTTACACAGGTGGCATATTTGTCGTATTTATTGTAATCCTTGGTCAGGCCATGATCGGTGAGCAGCAATTTAAGGTCCTTACGGGGCGTCACCATTCTCGAATGGGGTTGCCCAGGGGGAGGGGCCAATGGTCTCTCCTAGAACTTCAGGGGCAGGATATCCGCTTGGTTGGAAGGGTGCGGGGAGGGAGTCACGCTTTCTTTGGGCTGTTAGCCACCCCGCACGTACACTATAACGTCATTAAACGGCGCAGAGTGAAAGGGTGCTCCTTTTGGTTTAATGGAGTTCACAAAGCGTACGGGGTAACCAGGAGAGGGACGTACTCTCCCAGTAACCGGGCCCTGTCGTGCATGCGCACTCATACGTGAGGGCATAGCTTGACAATAAGGATCTGACACCCGTTAGCGACCTTGCCGTAGGCCCATAAATGCTAGGATGCAAAAATTCATACGTAGGATGTTAGATTCAGTTAGGAAACACGCTGTATTAGACATTTGTTAAGGTTAGCCGTTTCATACCTGTCTACTTTACTGTAAATCTAATGTCAGAATTTTGCATATTAATGATTGTGTAAATAATGTTTTATTTCAACAATTTGAATTAGTTTTCATGTTCTAATAAATACGGCCCGGGGGTCGTGAGACCCCCTGCCTTCCAAAGAAAACTCGTCGCATGGCTAATTACTTTAAGGGTTGATATGGTGGTGAACAGGACAGTGAGGGGTGGTCGGTAGTCCTAGACCATAACCAACCCTACAAAATGACCATCAAAAGACACCCAAGCCCTGCTTAAGTAAACTCCTGTCGCCCTTTTAACCTCTCATGTTACTAAAATCTGCAGATACTCTACCCTAACGCCATTAAGAGCCCTCCTGAAGGGGCAGCCATGCAACAACTCTCCACCACTTGGGACATACTTCGGGGGAGCAGGAAAAACAATATGTGCAACATCAAGATGATGAACAGGGACAGGAACAAAACTCCCCCCACAGGGAATAGCTGGCAACCAGAGTGTAACTTTGGTTCCAGTCAGCCGCGGTCCGTGCAGGGAACAGGGTTGAGGCGGTGGGTACAATGCAGAGGGAAAATTAGTTATTTATTTAATTTTCCCTCTGCATCGTCCCTTGAAATCCCCCCCCCCACGCAGCCCCACCGCTGTTACCTAAATGGACCGTGGCTGATCCCAATCCAGTGGAAATGACTGGCCACCGAGCCTGGACTTCCCAGACAAAGAGACAGAGCACAAACAATACTAAGTCATAGAAATATCATCAACATTGGTTTCCCTGAAAGGTAACATTCAGAATATAAAAAAGAATAATCAATGAATTTTCCTAGAGTCAAGGCAGCTGATCTTATGGCCACTTGTTTACACCACAGACTCCTCCGGTATTCCAACCTTACAATCTTAATCAGAGCTCCGCCCTCCAGTGGCTGGGACGTTACAGCCTTGAGAGGGACCAGCCGGCCTCCATCTACCCGGCAAGACCAAGTACACACCTCAAGTCAACTGTTTTCAACAAAAGTCCCTCCTATCTTCAATAAATACCACATTGATGGCGAAACTAACGCCCTCACATGGCAGGCGCAACAATTGGAAATACAAATGGACACGATGCAGGCGATAGCAATTGCCATAAGTGAGATAGCTGCTAAAATGGACAAATTAGAGGGTAAAATTGGACACAATAAAGACCCAGCATTCAGTGAAGTGCTCATGCCTCCCCATAGTTGAGAAGTTCAGCTCTTTACCAGAAGTTTTTTCATCACTAGTTTTAAAGCTCAAACAAAGGCAATTGTTGAATACAAAACATTGGGGGAAAAACACAGAGCACATGGCCCTACTCCCCCTACAGCGTCACAGCTGCGATCAATGGGGAACTATAACTAAACCCAACATGACTCGAGGATAACGGGCAAAAACAGAAACATGCCAACAGACCCACCCATAGAGATCACAGAGCCCTGTAATCTTCCATTTAGGAGAGCAAAACAAATGCCTGCTGAAGCAAGCAAAACATACGAAACAGTGGCTCGGGGCATAAGAACTTCAACAGCAACTGGATGAATCAGATAGCAATCTAGCCCTAGCGCGGACCCTAACGCCGACTGCCAATTAAATACAGTTAGGCCACATAAACTCTATCCTATCTTTCAACGGATGAGACCAGTCACCAGTCAGGTAATGACCAGCCAATAACAAAGCCTTCAGTTCAATCAGCTGTAAGAGTACGCACGGGGCCATCCTCAAAGAGGAGGGGCAGAATTAAGCGCTATACAGACCCCCCAGGATATTGCGGCATAGATTTGCAAATTTAGCGGCACAAAAATGGAAATTTAGCGGCACAAAAGTGGAAATTTTGCGGCATTGTTGCGGCACTTTATTTTATTCATAATTATTCCTTTTCAGCCTTAAATCATTGTAAACTGATTTAGCAGAGTATTTAACTTTGAGAAATGCATTATAAACTGTCTGAGAGTTATTTTCCTCTATTATTCATGAATTGCGAAATTGCTAAATGCTGGAGGGTCTGCTCAGTGTTTCCCCTCCTCATTGCCTCCCATCTCTCTCTATTCTGCTTCATCCACCCCTTCCTCTTGCTTCCCTCACCTCTGGGATAGTCCCAAACAATAACGTTTTGTAAAAACCCATAACAAAACAAGACTTGCCAAAAGGCTGGTGGCCAACGCATGACCTATTGGCTTTGCCAATGCTTGCATGGATGAGTTCTAGATTCTTTCAGTTAAAGTCTGTACTTGGTTCCAAGCAGCCTTTAGATCATTAACAAATTGCACACATGAATATTTCTTTCAGGTAGTACCTACCTCTCCCTTCTCTAACTTCACTTTCAACCTGCAACAACTCATCTGTCAGGAACGGCCACTTTTTTTAAAATAAAAAGAATGGCTACTTTGATCAAATTAATAAAGCTTGCTAATGTCGTTCTCCCGTCACCCTACCCACTTCGACCTCTGATTCAGACCCTTTCTTTTTGCTCCCTTAATTTCCTAGATCGGCCTGCTATGTTGCTCCACCTGCTACCTTAGCATTTGTAACTCGGCACACTGCCTACACAACTTTGTGCTAAAAAAATCTATTCTTTTTTCAAAAGTGTTTATTCTGTATATAACTATTACGTGTAGCAGAGAACACACACGTCCTTCATTGGTGAAACATCCTCTAGGCGGGTGGGTATTTCATTCATTCCGCTCCCTCATTCAGCTCCTCGGGCCTCTGAAGCAAACAACATGTACAGTTTGCTTCTGCGGCCTATCCCCCCCCCCACAAAATGAACTTGAGAGGGACTCCTAGCAGTTCAGCGCACAGGTCAGACTCACTGTACGCCATGGGTACTCACAAACTTTCTCTCGGGGGCCAAATTTACAGTGTGGTTTGTGGCAGAGGGCCGCACCGGTGGGGGCGGGGTCACTGGGGGAGGGGGCGGGGCTAGAAAGAAAAAAACTGTGACCATGAAGTTGGACACAGGCACCTGCAGCTGACGCGTTCATCCACTGAGCCAACAGACCAGCATACACACACATCTCTCTCTCTCTCTCTCTCTCTCTCTCTCTCTCTCTCTCTCTCTCTCTCTCTCTCTCTCTCTCTCTCTCTCTCTCCCTCCCTATCTCTCCCTCCCTCCTATCTCTCTCTCTCTCTCTCCCTCTGTCTCTCTGTCTTACCTCTCTTTTTCTCTCTGTCTCCCTCCCTCTCTTTCCTTCCCTCTGTCCGTCTCCCTCCATCTGTCTCCCTCTGTGTCCCACTGTCCATCTCCCTCTGTCTCCCTCCCTCCGTCTGCCCTCTGTCAGTCTCCCTCCCTCCCTCCCTCTGTCTCCCTCCCTCCCTCTGTCTGTCTCCCTCCCTCTGTCTGCCTCCCTCTGTCTTTCTGTCACACTCCCTCTGTCTGTCTCCCTCCCTCTGTCTCCCTCCCTCTGTCTGTCTGTCTCTGTCTGTCTGTCTGTCTCCCTCTGTCTGTCTCCCTCTGTCTCCATCCCTCTGTCCCTCTGTCTCCCTCCCTCTGTCTATCTCCCTCTGTCTGTCTCCCTCTATCCCTCTGCCTCCCTCTGTCTCCCTCCCTCTGTCTCCCTCCCTCCCTCTGTCTGTCTCCCTCCCTCGGTCTGTCTCTCTCTCTCCATCTGTCTGTCTCCCTCTGTCTCCCTCTCTGTCTCCATCCCTCCCTCTGTCTCCCTCCCTCTGTCTGTCTCCCTCCCTCTGTCTGTCTCCCTCCCTTTGTCTGTCTCCCTCCCTCTGTCTGTCTCCCTCCCTTTGTCTGTCTCCCTCCCTTTGTCTGTCTCCCTCCCTTTGTCTGTCTGTCTCCCTCTGTCTGTCTGTCTCCCTCTGTCTGTCTCCCTCCCTCTGTCTGTCTCCCTCCCTCTGTCTGTCTCCCTCCCTTTGTCTGTCTCCCTCCCTCTGTCTGTCTCCCTCCCTCTGTCTGTCTCCCTCCCTTTGTCCGTCTCCCTCCCTTTGTCTGTCTCCCTCCCTCTGTCTGTCTCCCTCCCTCTGTCTGTCTCCCTCCCTCTGTCTGTCTCCCTCCCTTTGTCTGTCTCTCTCTCTCCCTCTCTCCCTCTGTCTCCCTCTCCCTCTGTCTGTCTCCCTCTGTCTGTCTCCCTCTGTCTGTCTCCCTCTGTCTGTGTCTCTCAGTCTGTGTCCATCCCTTCCTATGTCTGTCTCCCTCTCTCCCTCTGTCTCCCTCTGTCTGTCTCCCTCTCTCCCTCTGTCTCCCTCCCTCTGTCTGTCTCCCTCCCTTTGTCTGTCTCCCTCCCTCTGTCTGTCTCCCTCCCTCTGTCTGTTTCCCTCCCTCTGTCTCCCTCCCTTTGTCTGTCTCCCTCCCTCTGTCTGTCTCCCTCCCTCTGTCTGTCTCCCTCCCTTTGTCTGTCTCCCTCCCTCTGTCTGTCTCCCTGTCTGTCTCCCTCTGTCTGTCTCCCTCTGTCTGTCTCCCTCTGTCTGTCTCTCTCAGTCTGTCTCCATCCCTTCCTATGTCTGTCTCCCTCTCTCCCTCTGTTTCCCTCTGTCTGTCTCCCTCTCTCCCTCTGTCTGTCTCCATCCCTTCCTATGTCTGTCTCCCTCTCTCCCTCTGTCTCTCTCTGTCTCTCTCTCTCTGTCTCTGTCTGTCTCTATCGCTGTCTGTCTCTATCGCTGTCTGTCTCCGTCTGTCCCTGTCTCTGACCCTATCTAGCTCCGTCTGTCCCTGTCTCTGTCTCTGCCTCTATCTGCCTCTATCTGTCTCTATCTCTATCTGTCTCACAACACCCGGCTCTTACTCCCTGCTGCCCTCTGTCACCTCACCCGGGCTCTCACTCCCTCCTTTGCCCTCCACCTCCCTCACCCGGGCTCTCACTCCTCCCTGCTCTGCCCTCCACCTCCCTCACCCGGGCTCTCACTCCCTGCGCTGCCCTCCACCTCCCTCACCCGGGCTCTCACTCCCTGCTCTGCCCTCCACCTCCCTCACCCGGGCTCTCACTCCCTGCTCTACCCTCCACCTCCCTCACCCGGGCTCTCACTCCCTGCTCTGCCCTCTACCTCCCTCACCCGGGCTCTCACTCCCTGCTGCCCTCCACCTCCCTCACCCAGGCTCTCACTCCCTGCTGCCCTCCACCTCCCTCACCCAGGCTCTCACTCCCTGCTGCCCTCCACCTACCTCACCCAGGCTCTCACTCCCTGCTGCCCTCCACCTCCCTCACCCAGGCTCTCACTCCCTGCTCTGCCCTTCACCGCCCTCACCCGGGCTCTCACTCCTCCCTGCTCTGCCCTCCACCTCCCTCACCCGGGCTCTCACTCCTCCCTGCTCTGCCCTCCACCTCCCTCACCCGGGCTCTCACTCCCTGCTCTGCCCTCCACCTCCCTCACCCAGGCTCTCACTCCTCCCTGCTCTGCCCTCCACCTCCCTCACCCGGGCTCTCACTCCCTGGTCTGCCCTCTACCTCCCTCACCCGGGCTCTCACTCCCTGCTGCCCTCCACCTCCCTCACCCAGGCTCTCACTCCCTGCTGCCCTCCACCTCCCTCACCCAGGCTCTCACTCCCTGCTGCCCTCCACCTACCTCACCCAGGCTCTCACTCCCTGCTGCCCTCCACCTCCCTCACCCAGGCTCTCACTCCCTGCTCTACCCTTCACCGCCCTCACCCGGGCTCTCACTCCTCCCTGCTCTGCCCTCCACCTCCCTCACCCGGGCTCTCACTCCTCCCTGCTCTGCCCTCCACCTCCCTCACCCGGGCTCTCACTCCCTGCTCTGCCCTCCACCTCCCTCACCCAGGCTCTCACTCCTCCCTGCTCTGCCCTCCACCTCCCTCACCCGGGCTCTCACTCCCTGCTCTGCCCTCCACCTCCCTCACCCGGGCTCTCACTCCTCACTGCTCTGCCCTCCACCTCCCTCACCCGGGCTCTCACTCTTTCCTGCTCTGCCCTCCACCTCCCTCACCCGGGCTCTCACTCCCTGCTCTGCCCTCCACCTCCCTCACCCAGGCTCTCACTCCTCCCTGCTCTGCCCTCTACCTCCCTCACCCGGGCTCTCACTCCCTGCGCTGCCCTTCACCGCCCTCACCCGGGCTCTCACTCCTCCCTGCTCTGCCCTCCACCTCCCTCACCCGGGCTCTCACTCCCTGCTGCCCTCCACCTCCCTCACCCGGGCTCTCACTCCTCCCTGCTCTGCCCTCCACCTCCCTCACCCGGGCTCTCACTCCCTGCTCTGCCCTCCACCTCCCTCACCCAGGCTCTCACTCCTCCCTGCTCTGCCCTCCACCTCCCTGACCCGGGCTCTCACTCCCTGCGCTGCCCTTCACCGCCCTCACCCGGGCTCTCACTCCTCCCTGCTCTGCCCTCCACCTCCCTCACCCGGGCTCTCACTCCCTGCTGCCCTCCACCTCCCTCACCCAGGCTCTCACTCCCTGCTGCCCTCCACCTCCCTCACCCAGGCTCTCACTCCCTGCTGCCCTCCACCTACCTCACCCAGGCTCTCACTCCCTGCTGCCCTCCACCTCCCTCACCCAGGCTCTCACTCCCTGCTCTACCCTTCACCGCCCTCACCCGGGCTCTCACTCCTCCCTGCTCTGCCCTCCACCTCCCTCACCCAGGCTCTCACTCCCTGCTGCCTTCCACCTCCCTCACCCAGGCCTCACTCCCTGCTGCCCTCCACCTCCCTCACCCAGGCTCTCACTCCCTGCTGCCCTCCACCTCCCTCAACCGGGCTCTTACTCCATGCGCTGCCCTCCACCTCCCTCACCCGGGCTCTTACTCCATGCGCTGCCCTCCACCTCCCTCACCCGGGCTCTCACTCCCTGCTCTGCCCTCCACCTCCCTCACCCAGGCTCTGACTCCCTGCTGCCTTCCACCTCCCTCACCCAGGCTCTCACTCCCTGCTGCCCTCCACCTCCCTCACCCGGGCTCTCACTCCCTGCTCTGCCCTCCACCTCCCTCACCCGGGCTCTCACTCCTCACTGCTCTGCCCTTCACCGCCCTCACCCGGGCTCTCACTCCTCCCTGCTCTGCCCTCCACCTCCCTCACCCGGGCTCTCACTCCCTGCTGCCCTCCACCTCCCTCACCCGGGCTCTCACTCCTCCCTGCTCTGCCCTCCACCTCCCTCACCCGGGCTCTCACTCCCTGCTCTGCCCTCCACCTCCCTCACCCAGGCTCTCACTCCTCCCTGCTCTGCCCTCCACCTCCCTGACCCGGGCTCTCACTCCCTGCGCTGCCCTTCACCGCCCTCACCCGGGCTCTCACTCCTCCCTGCTCTGCCCTCCACCTCCCTCACCCGGGCTCTCACTCCCTGCTGCCCTCCACCTCCCTCACCCAGGCTCTCACTCCCTGCTGCCCTCCACCTCCCTCACCCAGGCTCTCACTCCCTGCTGCCCTCCACCTACCTCACCCAGGCTCTCACTCCCTGCTGCCCTCCACCTCCCTCACCCAGGCTCTCACTCCCTGCTCTACCCTTCACCGCCCTCACCCGGGCTCTCACTCCTCCCTGCTCTGCCCTCCACCTCCCTCACCCAGGCTCTCACTCCCTGCTGCCTTCCACCTCCCTCACCCAGGCCTCACTCCCTGCTGCCCTCCACCTCCCTCACCCAGGCTCTCACTCCCTGCTGCCCTCCACCTCCCTCAACCGGGCTCTTACTCCATGTGCTGCCCTCCACCTCCCTCACCCGGGCTCTCACTCCCTGCTCTGCCCTCCACCTCCCTCACCCAGGCTCTGACTCCCTGCTGCCTTCCACCTCCCTCACCCAGGCTCTCACTCCCTGCTGCCCTCCACCTCCCTCACCCGGGCTCTCACTCCCTGCGCTGCCCTTCACCGCCCTCACCCGGGCTCTCACTCCTCCCTGCTCTGCCCTCCACCTCCCTCACCCAGGCTCTCACTCCCTGCTGCCCTCCATCTCCCTCACCCGGGCTCTCACTCCCTGCGCTGCCCTCCACCTCCCTCACCCGGGCTCTCACTCCTCCCTGCTCTGCCCTCCACCTCCCTCACCCGGGCTCTCACTCCCTGCGCTGCCCTCCCACCTCACCCAGCTCTCAGTTCCTGCTGTCCTCTCACCTCCCCCCTCCAACCCCCCACCCCCTCTCCCCTGTGTGTCAGCCTGGCTGACACAGCCTCCCGGGCACCCCAGTACTTAACACGTCTTTAAAAAACCATTTGTTTGTTAATGAGGCTTTGTTCACCTCTTAGCGCCCCTGCAGCTCCACTCTTGACTGTGGCTGGAATCGCCCGGGCCCCCACAGAGCAGTGTCTCTGACTCGCACTGCTGCTCAGCGAGGTGTTTGCTGAAGTAAAAAAAAAAACACACACAGCACACACAGGTGCGATGTGTCTCAAGCTCCGCGGGCCGCCAGGGAAGGCTTGCCGGGCCGCTACTGGCACGCGGGCCGTACTTTGAGTACCCCTGCTTGTACGCCGTACAGTCTACAGCCATCACAGAAGTCGAGTTTCCTCCAACAAGCGGTAATTCACACACTAGAAATTTATGAAACTTCCTTTTTCGACCACATTTCAAAGTCTTAATAAAAGTGCTACATGTTATATCTTATGCATTTCTGGCTCACGTCACGTCGTAAAGAAAAATAACCACCACGTCTGCTCACTAACAGAGACACTGTAACTAACTAACAGCTGCTCAGAAATACCAACACGAATCTGGCACCTGCGTATTTACTCCCCCCTTAAAAAAATATGTGCTTAAGGTGGAAATCTTCGCAGTATTGACACTCAAACGATAGGGGAAATTAAAGCTGCGCTTGTTCAGGAACGAATGAAGGAGAGGAAAGAGAAGTAAGAACTGCTTCTGAAGTCACTGTTTTCCTTTAGCAAGCTTGGACGAGGGAAGACATGGGGCTCCACCGGCCACTGCGCCATGCAGACACTCTCACCCCAGCTCTCTACCCCCTTCCAGGAAAAAATATCAACAACGGAACGGACCGCGGGATACGTGTGTGCGTGCAGCAAATTGGAACTCCCTTAAAATCTGCAGGGAGACCATTTTTCGCGGCAATAATGGAGAATATTGCTGCATTTGCGCTCCTTAGCCGATTTTGCGGTAATTTCGTGAATCGCGAAATCGCGAAATGCTGGAGGGTCTGGCTATAGGAGTTCAATTCCTCAAACAAGTAGACAATGGGGGGAGCAACGACACAGTATGGCATTCAATCAGGCAGGAAAAAACAGGGGCACCATCTATTATTGAAAGCACAAGAACAACGTCACCCCGAATAAACAGAAATGAGGGGAACAGACCATTGCATATGCAGTCCAGCTCAAATATAATGAACAAACAAGCCTTGGACAAAAACAAGGACCCCCTGTTATGGATAAATATCCTGGGACAGGGCAAACAATATATGTGAGATAACAATCCCAGGCATACAATATAAGGAAATGTCACACTAGATTAAGGCAAACATACAACTAATTCAATATGAAAAAATACATTTTTAATATGATAGGGACATATAGTAAAAATCAATACATTGATCAAAATTGATAAAATAACATTGTACTAATACATATGTTGTCACAGTAAAAATTATTATTAGAAGAGCAGATGGTTTCCTGTCGACGCGTTTCGACATACACACTATGCCTTCATCAGGACTTTAACCATCATATTTCTGTGAAAAAAGGATTATAAAAAATGTTTTATTACATAGTTCCTTCATTCTATAGCAAGATGATTGAATCAGTTTCAGATTAGCCAAAAACATTCTAGTGCCAATTATTCTGTCCAACGAGCTGATGTACTGCTTAATAATTTAATACTTGTATTCTTGTCAAATACCTATGCCTTACTAATTTTTCAAAAAATGACACAAATGGAACATGCATGTATACAGCATAGCAACACGTATGATATCATAAAAACAATGATTATGTATAGATTTCTTTCTTATTCATACATATGCTTGACATTATGAAGGAACTATGTAATAAAACATGTTTTATAATCCTTTTTTCACAGAAATATGATGGTTAAAGTCCTGATGAAGGCATAGTGTGAATGTCGAAACGCGTCGACAGGAAACCATCTGCTCTTCTAATAATAATTTTTACTGTGACAACATATGTATTAGTACAATGTTATTTTATCAATTTTGATCAATGTATTGATTTTTACTATATGTCCCTATCATATTAAAAATGTATTTTTTCATATTGAATTAGTTGTATGTTTGCCTTAATCTAGTGTGCCATTTCCTTATATTGTATGCCTGGGATTGTTATCTCACAAACAAGCCTTGGAGACACACACAGCCAAAATAAGGACAGAGGACCAGACAATAAGGAACCCAGAAATTAATATCACAGTTTTCACACCTGAATACACTTCCCAGAGAACTAAGGACATACTAAACAGGGCAAACATTTTACAAATTCTTCACCACATTCCACATTTAACACACCTCGAGACAGAAGATTTAACACAAGTTCAATTTAAGACCCTGAGCAACAACGCGACAAAAGAATCAACAATAGTCACATGGAAAACTAGCCCTTCAGCACAAATGATCATTGCAGAAAAGGTCCATTTCACCAACTGGGGGATTATCATACAGGAACCCAAAGAGAAAAAAGACCCACATATTCTATTGGGACAACCTAACCGAAAAACAACGCAGATACAGAGAAAGTCCATACGAAGGGGCATATGCCAGCGGCACACACCCAAATCATTTTCAAATCTAAGAATACTTTTCAAATCCTCAAATTCCGTAACAGGGCATAGAATTACAGAAGGAGCAAAAGACACACACTGTACAAATGACTGGATTTGGTTTGTGTCAAACCTGACTGGACCGTAATGGAACTGCTCCAAGCACAAAGGGACTTAACTGGCCAATAGGCGGAATGGACAAAGCTTTAAAAATAATATCCTAGAATGTGTATGGGCTCAAAACAACGCTAAATAAAAGGGCTGCTTTCAAATTCCTACAGAAAGGGAATCTACTTTGTCTCAAGGAAACGTGGTTGCTGTCATCATTGTTAACAGGGAAGAAATTCACACGCAATCGCGACGAATAAAGTGGAATAAAATTGATACATCTGGCTTGGCAGCTTGGAAAAAAAACTGTCTGACAGTCAACAGCAATTATACAAGGGAGAACATATTTCTAAAATGGCCAAACATGGCGTCGGAGTCGTATCACTTGCTGCTCGGCAATCCACCAATCTCTAAGTTGGGGCCCAAAGAAAAGTTGTGCTGCCGATTTCAACCTCACTGTCCTGAGATAATGCAAAGTAAGAGAATACAGAGACAGGCAAATCGCCACCACAAACGGTTGGGCGATGAAGCATTGCTTTGTAAGTGGATTTCAGCTAGAAACTTGCACAAGAGAAATATGTGGTACTTTAAAAAACAACACAAAGAATCTCAATGGTTATTTGGCTATAGTCTTTTAACTCCAAGCAGACAATCAGAATGTTGGCAATACAGCAACACACTAGGAGGCACGGTCATGACCTATGAAACAGAGGGGCATATTATCAAGGACCGGTGTTAAAATTATCGCCGTTTTATCGGGAGGAAACTGCCAATAAAACGGCGACAATGGGCTTGATAGTACGCCCTTGTTAATTCCCATAGAAGCCCATGTTAGCATCAGAACACCGGATTCTTTGGGAATTAACAAGGGCGTATTATCAAGCCCATTATCGCCGAAACGGCGATAATTTTAACACCGGTCCTTGATAATATGCCCCAGAGTTCCAAGCTGTATTTGGATCAATCATGTGAAAAAACTGTACTGCAAACTGATCACCGGAATCTTCCCAGACAACCAACTAGTTTTAGTAAGCAACAGCCAACAGAATTCCACTGAAATGAAAATTGGGGCAAGGCAAATAACCTGCGAAGACGCAAGCAACATTTTTGATGTGCACAACAGCGTGCTAACAATTCTAAAGAACATCGGAAGCTATGGAGCCCGGGCCTCAATGGTTTACCAGGGCCACGATTTAAAGACAACTATACTTACCCCAGTATACCTGTACTGCATGATTAATGCAACAATCCCAAAAAATTGGAAAGGTTCTCTATTACAATGAATCTTTTTTAAAAAGGCGACACCGCAAATCCCACTAACTGCAGGAAGGCATCCCTGCTGCACCTTGAGGCGAAGGCATACGCAAGCCTTCTTAACAGGAACTACAACACTGGGTGAACAGTGAAAATATACTACAGGTGTACCGATCAGGTTTCAGGGTGGGGGCTTCAACATTTGACAACATTTCAGCTCTGGTCTACCTAGCTGAACAGACCACCCACGCAAGACAGCATCCTCTCTTTGCATGTTTTGGGGACTATTCAGCAGCATTTAACTGTGTTAACATGAATTAACTTTCGCAAAAACTACAAAACTGGAGGAGCCCAAGTATGTTGTGAAAGCCATTATTGGTCTTTACTCTAAAACCTGGGTACTTGTTAAACTTACGCAGAACAGAGCGACAAAAAAGGTGGTCATGGACCAAGGGCTCAAACAAGACTGCATCCTGGCGCCCCTACTTTTTAATTTATGCACGGCAGACCTGGGTTGCTCATTTTCAACAGCCAACCTGCTAGCACCAAAAATTGGGCAGACTAGCCTGTTTTTAATGCAGTATGCAGACAACTTGGTCTTAATGGACCACGCAAAGATGGGGCAGCACAAAGCATTGTACTCACTAACCATCTATAACAACGCCAATGTACTAATGGCCATTGCCAATAAAACAAAGGTACTGATTTTTGGAAAGTTCTCCAACAAACATAAACACCAGTAGAGATTGAGCAACTTGAAAATTTGGAGATCCCGATGGAACTGACAATGGTAGCAAAATTTGCACAACAACTCCAAGGACTTCTAAGCGAATGCCCAGCCTCGAGCCAACTGCACAATGATGAAAGTTAAATATTGGGGATCATGTATCCAATTTAACGTTTTTTATCCTTTTGTTTAGTAGGACTAATTGAAATCGATTATATGAATGGTACATTCATAGTTTTAAGTAGGACCAAATAAGGGCCTCCACTAAGGACACACTGTGCAATGTTCTTTTTTTTGTAACAATTTTTATTAATTGAAACAAATAAAAAATGTATTTATTTATTCCCTTCTTAACAACGCCAATTAAGGTGGCGCAAAGTGGCCCTTGCGTGTCTTTGTAAATATCACTGAAACCTTTACGTTGTCCTTGCGTCACTGTGCTCGGTGCAAGGACGACGCAAAGGCTACATAAATCTTCACCTATGTGACCTAGAATAAACATGTATGATCGCCATTCCCACCTAGGGCTCCCTTGGCTCTATTAAAGCCTGAGTCCATACATTATTTCATACCCCTCTCCACAGTTTAATTACTTTAAGTCCTAAATGAGCAGCAAAATCAATAAGAAATCTGACAGCAACCCTAGAAGCACTGGAAAGGTCTCTAGCTCACCCCCACATTTGAGGGTTTATACAGGACATCTTCACATTGACCTGCATTACAACTGCAGATCTATCATGGTGTGAGCAAATGGATACAATTTAGAGCATTGAAGTGTCATAATACCTTACCACCTAAGCACTATCCCACTACATAAATATTAATTTAGCCCTTCTATGCTAATTTCATCCAGAAATGTCAGAATAAACTAGTTACAAAACAACCGAGAACTAATGTGAATGACTGCAGTACAGTGAGCAGGCACAATAAACCTTGAAGGTTGAAACATTACAGAGCCCATGTTAGAGAGACTTCTTCAAGAGCAACGTCATTCAGAAATAAAAACTATGAGTTTGCTTGATTGTGAGTAGAAGAAATAATAAACAATGAATGTGCAGGTTGAGACATCTATTTTTAACAAGGTGATGTTGAGGTCTAGCTGTGTGGACAGGTATCTGACTTTCAGTTCAGCAGAGACACTGCAGGAAGGCCAGTGAGCTGCACAAAGTTGACCTGCTTTAGTGTCAGTGCTTTCTAGTACCTGAGGGCAGGTCATCACATGGGAGACATCTTTTACTTAATGTTTATGCACAGCGCAAGCCACACTTAGAAGACACATCAGCACTTTAACTACTGTTTTATGGCAGTGTGATCCAGACTTTGAGAGCAGGTCCATGCACCTAAAACCCAATCTGATAATTATACCAAATGTATGGAAGACTGGAAAATAGAGTACCACTTGGACACAAGTAAGTTACCTGTTGAGAAATATTCAAACCTTATTTAGTCCAGATAATTTTGAGCTTTATAAATACTTGAAGCATATTTTGAAATAACTCTAAAATTAGCACAGTACACGGTGATGCGTTCTCTAAAATGAGACTCACATGCTGTAGCAAGGTGTCCCTTTTTGAAAGGGTCACCCCACATTTTGATTGGTACATGATGTGATTTCAACTGGAAGTGTACCGGGTTCCTGCTAACCAGATCCCCAGTGCCAAATCTTTTTCCCCAAAACCATACAATTGTGTCCCCAATTGCCAATACCTTTAGCACTCTCTGTAACTCCCTTTTAAACAGTACCTCCGGTACCTAGGTCCTGAGAAACTAAAGAGGGTCCCCAAGGGCTGCAGACTGAATTGTGCCACCCTAGGGGACCACTCACCAAAGTCATGAAGGGCTGCCTTCGCAGGCTGCGTGTTTTGGTGCACAAAAAGTGAACATACGACATGACACAAATCCCTGCATGCCATGTCCACTAACACTGCATGTGATATTTGTAAATCACCCCTGCAGCAGGCCTTACAGCCGTAAAGCAGGGTGCCTTGTATTTTGTGTGAGGACATATCTGCATGAGAAGATATACCCCTGTGCTGCTCAGTTACATTGCTGCCAGCAGCCGCAGTCCATGCAGGTAACAGCGGTGGAGCTGTGGGGCTGCATGGGAGGTATTTCAAAGGACAATGCAGAGGGAAAATGTATTATTTTTTTAATTTTCCATCTGCATCGTGTCTTGAAATACCCCCCATGCGGCCCCAATGTTGTTACCTACACAAACTGCGGCTGGCTGCCAGTACAAGTGATTAGGGAAGCCATTTAACCCATGTGCTGGACACTGGTGAAAACAAGTTCCCCATTTTTACGATGGCTTCACTGAAAATAGGAATTTTTGGTATCAAATAACTCATATTCACAAACCCGCCGTAATTCCTGTGGTGGATTTGTGAGTACATGCACACAGAGGGTGCCTTAGTGGTGCCCCCTGAAAACCTACCAGCCTCTGGTGTGTTGGCTGACTTGTCTCTGCCAGCCTGACGCCCAAGGCAGATTTCTGACATCACAGGGTGAAGGCCTCTGCTCTCAGAAGCGCAGAAACAAAGCCTGCATTGTAAAAACAGTGGTCATACCCCCTAACTCAGGATGACTTGCTGATTAGCGTTACCAATCTGACCCCCCTCACAGGAGAGGAAGCGGGCTCCCTTTGTACAGAGCCCTTTGGCACCTGGACAGGCGGGAACATTAATCAGTCAAGCAGATGTGCCCACCCCTCAGGCTAGTACCACCACTGAGCTGGGCTAACTGAAGTAGACACAACTTTTCAGAGTTGGCCATCTGTGTGAAGTCAAACTTAGGAGTTTTGGGACAGCCTTATGGCCACTTCCAACATGAAGTGGTCTTGTGGGCCATAGTGACCCCAAAGTCAGTAGCCCATTGAATACAACCTTACTGTCCCCTAAAACCCCTAAATTCAGTATATAGGGGAGCCCGTGCCACAGGAAAGGCAGATCCTGCTGACCTGAAAGAAGAAGCAGGGTGTGAAGAGTTGCAAACAGCAAGAACTGAAGTCCCAGAAACTGACTTGGTGCCAACTCTGCAGGCCTGCCAGCTGCCTTCGACAATTGGACCAAAAGACAACTTGTACTACAGCTGTTGGGTCACCAAAGCCCAAGAGACTTGCCAGCACTTCTCCCAGGAACCAAGCACTTCTGAGAAGGAGCAGACCAGCTTCTCTGCATCCTGCAGGCACCCAAAGACTCCTGAGAGGACTTTGCAATCGTAGAAACCTGACACCCGAAGACACCACTGCACCCAACGCTCCAAGCCCAGGTTAAAGTGGGCCAATGGTGTCATCGTGATCCCCCACCCTCCAGAGACCGAGTCCAGTGTGGTTTCACCACCAGTACACTTTCTGACATTGTCTGCAACCTCTGCCTGCAGGCCCCCTCTACCACACTGCTTCCAGTATCTAAAACCTGACGCCTAAAGACACCTCTGCACCAGTCACCCCTGGGCCGTGGAGAAGAGGACCAAAGGTGTTCCTACTTTCCCGAGCATTGTGTGACTGAGCTTTCCTATTGGTTCAGCCCAATTGGCCTCCCAGTCAAAGCCAGCAACCTCTTTAAGCAAATACCTATCCCCATAGAGTAACATTGGGCACCCTACACTGTTTGCAGCACTGTACTCGGCCGCCCTAGTGCTGCTGTTGTTGTTCTGCTTATGCTGAATTGGCCCTAGCCCACCACTCACCTTAACTACTGGATACTGGTCCTGTAAGTTAGTGTACCGTACTTGAATGGCGCACTAGATATTCCTCCCATAGAATAACTTTGCAGCTTCTCAAAATTCCACTGTATCAATTTTTTTAAATATAAAAGTATTTCTTATGAAAAACGTACTTCCCTGAATGAATTACTTCTGGTACTGAAATATATATAAAGATATGTGTTATTTTTATACATTGGTGTGGATCTCCTTATTGAGTCATGGGTCTCACTTTTTGACTATTGTGTTTATTTCTGAATGTCTAACACTCCCCTCTGATAAGCCTAAGACTACTCGACCACACTATCCCCTCAAAGAGCACCTTGGGATAGCTAAAGCAAGCCCCGTGGTCTTATAAGTGAACCCCTGGACTCTTTACACAATATATCATATTTTGATATATCTTAGAAAGAGCCAGCTTCCTACACATGCTAATAATATTATTTTCTAAAAATCCTGTTTAACATACTATCTTTCTTCCTTGGTTACAGAGGCTCCAATTTATAAAGATTTTGCGTCAGGTCTGCCTACCATTTTGTAACTGTTAGGTTGGGATTTACAATCCAACGCAAATCTCAATTTATTTAGGATTGTAACAAAAAGTAGCACAAAGCTGTGAAGTACGCTGACTTGTGCTACTTTGCATCAAGGATACATCCCTGGGTGGTGCATGGAGGCAAACCCCAATTTATGGTGGACTGTAGACAGGGATCTGCAACAAAACTGTACACCTTTCTGAAGGAAATGCCTTAAAGCATAGTTGTTGGACAAGGATTGACCCCTTCCTGCACAAATACTATGGATTCTACGGCACAAACACCCTTCGACTATGGCACTAGAATGTCTAAGCTGGTGCATGGTAGCTTAAAGTGCGGCAGCGCGGGGAGAGAGTAGAACAGCGTCTCATCTTAATAGAAATGGAGCATTCTGCTTTTTCCTGTTCAAGTAATAAAGCATATAAACTTTTGCTGTGCCGTATTGCGTGGTTTCTTTATAAATCTGGGTGTGAATTTGAATTTAAGCAGAATTTATAAAACGTGGCAAAGGCCAGAAGGCGTCAAGGCACTGCAGTCTCAGGTCTGATGAACAGGTTTAAGGAAGATGGAAAGGAAGACCTTATAATGTGAAAAGTCAGATCTTTAATGCTTTCCTGAAAGGAGAATGAGATGAAAGGTTTGAATGTTGTGCCTACAGAGCCAAGTATAGGATCTAATTGCAGTATCTCTATGATGATTATGCAGTCTGAGTGACTCAGTTGTATCTGTGATATTTGGATCAGGCATCGTTTTGGTCACCTGGATATTTGATCAATAGAAATTGAAGGAATATGTTTGAATGCTATCAGTGTGTTTTTAAAGGTTATAGTGATGGAGCCTATTAAGCACTCATCTAAATACCATAATAATCCACATTTGTATAGCGCACAATCACCCGTTAGGGTCTCTAGGCGCTGGGGGCCGTCGGGAAGATTAAGCAAGCTATTGCCCAGAGTCGCATGGTGCTGGGCTAACCTGCCGCCGGCACCGGGGATCGAACCGTGATCCCCAGATTCCAGCGGCAGTCACCCTGGCCGCGGCGCCACACCTCTCCCGCACCATCACAATCCAGAGAAGAAGAGAAGAGAGGAAGAGTGAGAAGAAAGCGACAAACTGATCCTGACACTTCTCCTGTATTATCTCGATCTCAAATTCAGACTTTGATAAAATCCTTAACACAGGCTTTAGAGAGATGCTGACCCTCCTTGAGTTCCTGTTCAGAGAGGGCCTGACCTGTCAGTTTGGACTGGACTGTTCCATTGGGAGCAGAGTCAAGACTGATTTGCATATGGCTGGATCCAAACTGAGGTGGCATGGTGGGTGAAAAACTACAGTCTGGGGTGTGGCCTGAGCAATTTCCAGTGGTTAAGATGAATGCAAGCATTATATCCATCACCTTGTTGTTGTTGCACATGATGCTCTAAGTTCGATTAGTATGCCAAGCATGGGTCCCATGCTCACTGTATGAAACCTACCTATACTGGCTGATGAGACCTAATCAGGGCAAAACCAGTCCGGATTTCTCATGTTCCAATTCAGGGTGGACATAGACTGGCAATTTGGACTGGACTGTTCTCATTGCAGCAGGGCAAAGACTGATTTGCATATGGCTGGGTCCAATCAGAGGTGGCATTGTGGGTGACAAATTATGGATTGGGATACGGCCTGGGTGATTGCCAGTGGGTTAGATCAATTCAAGCATTCAATTAATCAACTTGCTGTTGTTTCAAATGCATTTGTGGCTCTGGTTAGCAGCCTTACTGCACCTGCCTTCAAGTACATGGGGACATGGTAAGATAATTATTATTGGGGACCGTAGGAGAAAGTTACAGCTTAGGATAAGATGGCACATCTGGTTTTGTTTTGTTATCTTTCAGACAGCTTATGTATGTGTGGTGTCAGGGACAAGGCTGCACCTCAGTTCCCTGGGGTGACATTTGTTGCAGTAGTGCTAAAAAGAACGTCAATATATTTCAATATTTATACATTTCAAATGTTTATATGTATCATTGTAATGGTTTTAATTAACCAAACAATAATGTTTACTTACACATTAGGAGGAAAATGGTAGGAAATGGGATCGCTGAATTATTTCCTCCTCTCCTTCAGGTTGAAGTGGTGTGGACAAGACTGCCATGAAGGCATACATAAATAGGCATTCATGGAAAGGGTCTGAAGCCATAGCTATCTTGCTTTCCAAATAGACTTTTGAGTAGGCCAGAATTGTTTGTTCCTATTGGGTAGTCATAGCAGGGGTGTGGCGTAGACAATGTAGTGGTGGATAAATTAAGCAAGGTGTTTCCTCCATCTTACAATTTTCGACTGGATCCCTGGATGTTCAAGTAGATACGTGTCTGGTTCGGAACTCCAAGAGTAGATTTGTTCACAAATATCAGCAATAATGTAATTGCATATTTTCTATCCCAGTTTCCTGGGAAGGAAGAGTGGATGCACTGCTGTTTCCTCGGCATCCACTTCCTTATGCTTTTAATCCATTTCCTCTCAAACCCAGGGGGCACATTTATCAAGAAATCATGCAGTGCAGCAAGCCACCTTGCTGTACTGCTCTGGTGATAGAGAAAGCGCATAAATGCACCGTATTTAACATTGTACAGTGCATTCCTGTATTTTCCTTGCACTGGTGTACAATGTGCTGCCTACGGCCTACCCAGGAATTCTTTCACCATGATGCAAGGGTGCCTGCTTTGTAAGCAGGATTGTTTTTGTGCAGGAAGGGACACAAAAATATTTCAGAATGCAGCACACATAGAAAGAGGAAAAAAACGAGAAGCAAAAAAGATATTACTCCTTTTTGTGCTGCACTTGAGGAGGAGTAGCATCTTGATGCATTCTCAGATCTACCTGTAATAGTAAATCTGGGAATCCATCAAAATCCATGGGTGGATGTGTGGGAACACCCACGCTCCAACCATGGAACACCTCCCTCTGGCAAAGTACCGCAATGCATTGATTTGTGCTGGGTTGAGTTACTCTAGATCTATCAAGTCAATCAGGGTCATGCAAGGTGGCCTTGCGTGTCGTGATAAATCTAAATAATTTCATTGGATTTTGCCCCATTCCTTGGCACAAGGGTGACGCAAATATTTGATAAATATGCACCCACATTTTTAACACATCAGGTCAGAGACTTTTTGGCCTCACATGGGGAAATTACAGTTTGTCCATAGTGGATGCTGCCATTGGATCTGTATCCGTGTACTACCCTGTGTCTCTCCAAAGACTTTGCCTATCTGCATGGAAGCTGATTAGCACATTTTTAGCAGTCTACATTCTTGAATTTTGCAGAAATTTAGCTTCTAAGTGCCATGATCGTTACTGAGCTTCATTTACTTCCTGTTGTCACAACTATTCTTAAGGACCTTGCACCTGTGTACCCAGTGAGGTTCTTCAATTTTGCAAGATCTTTTTAATGTATGATTAGCAGTGTCTGCCCTTAAGTTTCAATGTGCTGTTATTAAGGCCATTTGTTCCCCTTTGGGCGGTCTAGCTAACACAGAAGATTTGGTTCTCATTGCTAAAAAGTATTCCTCATGTGGAGACCACCTACCAAATCATTATTCAGGCTTGGGATCTTTGTTTAATGCTCAAAATTATTTTATATTATCCATGTTTTAATCCCTGGAGGATGTGCATGTTAAGTTTTTGATACTCAAGTTTAGCTTTTGGCGGCCATAACATCTGCAAGAAGGCTTGGTGAATTGGCTGTTCTTTTTGTAAAGCCTCCTTCCCTCAGGTTTTCGATGATTAGAATTAGGTCCTAATTTCTGATCTAGGGTGGTTTTCTAGTTGCATATGCAGTAAGAGATTACTTTGTCATATTTTTTCCAAGCCCATCCTCCTCAGAGGAGGAAAAAGGCTGAATAATTCTAGATATGATGAGAGCAGTTCAGATTTCCGTTTCTCGTGCATTTGATTGCTGACTTTCATAGAGCCAATTTGTGATTTTTAGGGGCTTCATTTAACGTCTGAAGTCCTCCTTCTCCCCCTATGTCATTGAATTAAATCAGTGATTCATTGACCTATGAATCTCAGGAAAGTCCTTTTCCTGCTGCCAAGTAGTGCTGACCTCTACCAGGAATGGCACTTTCTTGGACATAGGTAAGTGGCCCTTCTCTACTAGACTTTTGGAGGACTGCTACCTGGGCTACTCCTTTCATGTTTTTTACCATGATAGACTGGATTTGGAAAATGTTAAACCATTGGAGTTTAGAGTCAGTGTTTTGGCTGCTTTTGGTTCTACCAAAGCTCCTTTTTTTGTATTTACTTAGGCATCACCACACTAGTTGCATATTTCTTTATGGATTAAGTTGTGATATAATGCTTGGTATATCCTGCATCATTATAGGGCTTTGACAAGGTAAGTTTGAGGAGGTTGCATTCCAATTACTTACCTGTGGTAATTCTCATTGATCCTTTTACAATTCCTTGTCCCAGTGCTTACATTCTGACCCTCCTACACCTCTTAACACGTCTTTGATCCCTACCGGCTTGGGGATGACAGACTGTGGAGGAGGCTGCAGGATCTTTTATAGTTTATAGTTCCAAGCTTGTACAGGGCCAAGAGACTCCTAGAAGGGTAGATGGAGGAATCAGACCTTTTATGCTAGGTCATGTGGTGTCTTTGTAGGTGTGACAGACCTCAACCATGTAAGTACTGCAACAAAGAAAGGTAGTCAAAGTAATGAAGATTACTGGAAGGATATTGGGATATTGCCTCCTCCTCCCAGACCTTACCTCAATAGGTGATCCCACTTCACACAATAGGAATCTATCTGCAAAAGCTGACGAATACTAAATACCAGCTGGTATGCAGGACATTACAGGTTGGGGCATACGTTTGACAGATGTAGAAACATGTGAAAGTATGGACTGGGACAAGGAAGTGGATAATGAGAAAATGAGAATTGCTGGTTTGCATTGCCAACACCACCCATACCCATCCACTTCCAGATGAAAACATGCTCTTTTGTCATGTAAGTTAGCAATAAAAATAGGCCAAGGGAGAAGTCCTGCCTAGAGAGTTATATTTCAAAGACATTCGAGAAAGTAGGACGCTGTACTTAAAGCCGTTCTTATGTTCAATTGTTAGAGCTGATGTTGCATCATTAAGCACCATAGCCTGCTCAATGTGACCTTTTTTTGCTATAAGGTGCTCCTCTAATATCCATGCCCTTTGCAATACATTTCTGAGCAAGATGCTATATATTAACCAGAACAGATAACACGTTTGCATTCTTTTCACCTGCACCTGCCCTGTCATTTGTAGAGTACGCTTTTGGATGAGGGCAAAAGCAATCACATCATGGACTATCTAAAGGCATAGCAGGCTATCTGGCAAGCATTACAATATCTGACTCTGATCAGTCCTTTTTAGGTCTCGCCTATAAGAGACCTTTTGTAATCAATTCAGTTTTGGCCTCAAAAACGTGCACGCGATGCATTGCTTTCAATTGCAGCGTGTGCACATTTGGCGATTCCCTTGTGGGAGCGAACTTTGAAACCATCTGTTTGTAATTAACAGAGGGTTTCAAAGCTCGCTCCCGCAAGGGAAACAGGCGCAGGCCTCCTCCTCTCTCTCCTCCCCCTGCTGCCTCCTCTTCTCCTCGTCAGAGCAAAGTGCTTGTTGTTTTAATGTATTTGTTTTACGCATAATTTTTTTGTCACAAGTTATTTGTTCATTTTTTTTTAAATCGATTCTTTTTTTTTTAAAAATCTGTTTTTGTGTTTTGCAGTTTACTCTGCAAAATATTTTGGCCCAATATTATTGGGAGGAATTCACAATTTGCTGTGAAACAACCTTGTCTCCAAATCCTTCCTTTTCACAGTTTGGTAAATTTAGTTCTCCCAGCATTAGATGTGACGTAGTTGCCAGGGAGCCCAGGATGTCAGTCATCAAGAGGAGCCAAGTCTGTGATGAAAAAATGAGTGTAAACTGCTCCTGTGCCTTGTAGTGTAGTGAAAGCAGCAGAGACATTTAAGTCGATACTCTGGGGGAAAAAACTGTATTTCCAGATACGTAGGAGAGGACAACGGTGAAAGGAAAACTCAACGACAAGCGAAACGTGTCTAATCCTCCTCAGCCCTGCTGGCCTTTCCGAGGTACCTGGCTGTTGTCTGCTCATTGGAATTCCAGCCAGTTCTGTCCAGCCTGGGCGGGGGCGTGATAGGGAAGTTAACCTTCCAAGTGTTTCCCCAGATTGTTCCGTAGAGCGGGGAGGGTTGGGGGCATGAGGGGGCAAGGGGGTTGGTTGCTTTTGTACTGCTGCTGACTCCGTAGCAGATGGATTGCCCTGCTTCCATATATCAGCACACCGCCTCCGGAGATGCGCTTTGTCCCCGAGAACATTCCTACCCATTCTTCCAGACCGCGACATGAGGCCTGGATCACACAAAAATATGGGGCCTGGGGAGGGGCAGAGGCCAGGGACGGAGACCCTCTTTTATGTTGCTCTAACAGTGGGGAAGGAAAAGTTAATAAACAAAGAGAATCCACCCATGTAAGATAGGCGAAAAGATGGGAAACAAAGGTCTGCAGTTGGACGTGTTCCCTGCAATGGTGGGAAGCACGTGATGTTCTTTACCTATCCCTCACACACCAAAAGGGCCCTTGGTGTCATGCTTCATCATAAGGGTCTTCAAGTCCCTCTAAGGAACGCGGGGTGCTACTAACCAGCGGGTACGCGGGAGCACTGATGTAATCACTATGTGTTGTGTGCAAGGGTAGTGAGTGGTAGGGTAAGCAGTGAATGGTAAGGGATTGTTAAAAAATACCTGGCATGTGAGGGCTACAAAGAATTTTAATATACCTCCATGCTGGTATTGTTAAAATAATGCGGTGGAGGTTTTGTGTATTTAATGCACATAACCTCCTGTGTGCATCGACATGTTTGGAAGCCTAAAGCTTCTTCTTCAGGACGGGTGCATAGATCCCTACCCTACTCACATGCAACAGTTTAATACCGTCTATCCATAAATAATATTATGTGTAGAAACATAGCCAAATATGCCTACTATGGTAACTGGTCTGCAACAAGGTGATACCTTCAATCTCAATCTGTAAAGAACTCTTAAGTACAAATGGAGTATTAAATAGGTGGAGACAATCTTGTTGTGAAGATCGTGACATGTAAAGGTGAATTACACAGTGTCTAGACGTAATTATCAGCCTATCAGTGCTCTGAAATGCAGATGGCAAATACTGGACAAAACAACATTTAACATAAAACACACACTCTGGGGCGTGGCCAGCAGCCGAGTGGAATGGCTGTGTGAGCCGAGAGCTCCGTGGGTGAAGTGACCCCTTCATCAATCTGACGTACTATCCGATAATATTTACAGTCTCTGAGGACTGCCCCTAAGGCCCAGGCCCAGGCATCGTCGATCGGTGTCCATTCGGCACCAATCCTTGGCCGGACACCGGAGGAGTACGCATCGGCCGTCAGCGGCCTACAACAGAAGTGCAGCATCGGCCCACAGTGATCCAAGCGGCTGGGCGGAAGTGGAGGCACGGCGGCTGCCTTAGCCAGGAAGTCGGCCCTACCTTCGGCACGCTCGGTGCCACAAGTGCGCTCGTCCTTCCCCTCCGGGACTGCTGGATTCCGGGCAGTTAGCGGACCCTCTGGGCAACACTCCGGACCCACGGCACAGCAGACCCGGGGTGAGAACACATGCGCAAAGTCACTGGACTCACCACCCAGCAACGCTGACGCAGATCGGAGGATACCGCATCCAGCTCCTCACAAGGCTCCACTTTAAATAGCGCCGCACCCGACAGCAGACCACTGCGCAACACTACTTCTTCCCAGTGGACCTCCGCAATCTTTGCTAGTGCACTTGACCCCTAGATAGGCACTACAACAGCTACGGCGAACACCGCTGATCCGTGCGAAAGGGAAATTAAGCTCCGGTCAACAAGGGTCGCAGTGCAGAACGGCAGGAGAGAGGGATCGTATATATCAGCTAAGAAATATTTGCCGCGTATCTGCGCGAACTTAAAGTGAAGAACAACGCTGAAGGAGGCCATAACGTCCCGCTGCAGCGGGGACCAATCCTGTTGCCGGCCCCTCCCCCCTCACACGCAGACATCATACGAGGAGCACATAAGGAAGAGCCGACAGGAGTGCCTCTCAGCGACACCAAACGATGGCAGGCACACCTGGGCAGGGTCGTTGCTGCTTGGGTCGTAAGTCGCACACTGAAGAAGCACACTCTGCAAGGTCGCACTACTGGAAAACACCCAGTGCACAAAGCGATATTGCCCAGACCCTCATAGCTCCCGAGTGAAACGCAGGCATTGCGGCACCAGCAGGCACTGGGAAACTCATTGTGGGTAGCTGAGCGCGATATAAGCTTAAAAATAAATAAAATAAAATAAAATAAACTCAACATTAGGCCTACGACACTCGGCGGAACCGGGGGAAGTACGCGCCGGCAACGCCAACCGGACACTCAAGCATCGCGTCAAGAAGAACCCTGCGGTGGTTACACACCTCAGCACCAGTACGTGAAGAACCCCCCTCTCCTGGAGAGCAGCGGAGAATCACCACGGCAAGGTCACATAGGCGGTCAACGGAAGGATTGCACCCAGAGGGCAGACCCGGCAAGGCCTGACACTAGCCCCGACTCATTGACGTCCCGCGGCAGAGGACATTACCCCGTCACGCCATGGCGGGCAGAGGACCGAAATTGCAGTCGGCCCAGGCTAGGCTGGACAAGTTCGCCTACGAGAAACACAACCCACCGGTGGCAGAGACCAGGACGCCCACGGGGAAGACGCCAGAGGGGGGCGGCAATAAGAAAATCACTCTGGAAGACGTGATGAAGGCGCTGGCACAAGTACAGATGACAGTGGGGACAATATCTACGGACGTCGCCCTTCTCCGAGCGGATTTACACAACATGACGGAAAGGATAAAGGAGGTGGAAATAGTCACAAAATCGCTGGTATAGGACGTCTCAGAATTACAGACGGCGATGGTACGCAGTGAACATGAGAATAAGCTGCTCAAAGAAAAACTGGACTATCAGGAAGGACGCTCCAGAAGGAATAACGTTGGAATTTTAGGGATTCCGGAATCAGAGGGAGCATTGGCGATGGATCTCTATGTGGAAGACCTGATAAAGACCAGACTACAACCCAAGGGACTGTCTCACTTCTTCTCTGTGGAGAGAGTGCACAGAGTCCCTGGCGGCAAGCCAAAACTGGGAGCAACCCCGAGGCTGGTCCTGGCCAGACTGTTTAATTTTAGAGACAGGGATGCATTCCTTCAAGAGGCTAGAGTATCTCTGCCAATCCGGGTACAAAACTCGACACTCGCCTTCTTCCCGGACTACGCAGCCGAGGTATCACGCAGGCGGAAGTGCTTCATGGACGTCAAGAAGGCACTACGAGCACAGGAACTTCCATACTCAATGTTGTTTCCGGCGCGGTTGAGAGTGGTAGCTGAGAACAAGACTTGGTTTTTTGATACACCGGAGGCAGCATCTGACTAGCTGGAGGGTTGGAGAACAGCCGAGGCGCCGCGCCGCTCACACAGGAATCACCAAAACCAGCACCAAGCGGACCACGCCGGTTCCCAAACATCGCGACATGGCACACCTGACCACTCTCCGAGGGCGACAGCAAACAAAGGAAAACACTGACGGGATCAGGAAACTCACGGAGACCGCCGGAATTTGTATGGCCTGCGACACTACAGATCGTGCTGCTGCTGGACCCTGGCCTAGGGCAGGCCGAGGAGGGCAAGAGGGGTCACAGACTCTACGGAACCTTCACCCCGGCAAGCAAGTACTATGGGTTTCATGGGGGAAGAGCACTCTGCTAAGTTCGGGGGGCGGGCAGTTCAAGGTCCGTTAGGCAGGGAGGCAGGGAGGTGGGTGGGATGGGGGGTATTGTTTCTTCAATTATTGATTCTTTGTTTTGTGGCAGGACACGATGGACAGGACACACTGGCAACCTCCCTAACGGGTAGGCCGCACGCACCACTACGCTCGATACATTCACTAACACACTACCCCTTTACGAATGATGCACGCCTCACAGAATAACACTCCTGAGGGAGGAACACCGGAGACGCCAGTCTCTCCACTACAGATAATGACATGGAATGTACGGGGCTTGGGCGACAAAATCAAAAGGGGACTGGTAATGCAAAATATAAAGCGAATTGGCCCGGCACTAGTCCTCCTGCAGGAGACACATCTGATGGGCGCGGCATGCAAGGCGTTAGATAGAAGAGGCTACCACATGGCAGCGCACTCAGAATTCACAGCCGGCTCGATGGGGACGGGCATTTTGATACGGAAAACGTCCCCCTTCATACTCAGACAAACCAAAATAGACGACCAGGGCCGCTTTGCGGCCGTCCAGGGACAATGGGAAGGCAGACCGCTCACCATAGTCTCGGTCTACATCCCTTTGGCACTCCACTCAGTCGCATTGCCAGCGCTAGGGAAATTCCTCCTAGACTTGCCAGAGGGAGATCTCATCCTTGGCGGGGATTTTAATGCAGTTGCCAATGATCGGCTAGATAGGTTCCCTGTCCGAAGACAGACACATGGGCCTTTCCGATTCAGCGGATTCTTAGAAGCGCTTAGTCTGACGATGTATGGCGACGCTTGCACCCCACTGTCCAACAGTACACCTGCTATTCCGCTACGCACAGTAGCTTATCACACATTGACTATTTCCTGACATTGAGTGCCGGGCTCCTTACTATTGAAGATGTAAGCATCCGACCCAGGGGAATATCAGACCACTCACCAATGACACTGTCTCTCTCCTGCCAAGAAAAGACCCGCAAAAGGGTATACCCGATTTTCCCGGGATACCTCAAAGTCCCGACAATAAGGAAGGACCTGCAGAAAGCAATCCGGTACTACTTCGCTGAAAACACGGCGACGGTAGCATCTCCTTCGGTATTATGGGAAGCGTACAAGACAGTTTTGAGGGGGCAAGCCATCGCGTCGATAGAAGGGTACAAACGTACACAAAAACAGGAAATGACGGAGCTAGAACTGGCTCTCCACACAGCGAACACTGCACACATGGCAGACCCAACGCCGGCCACACTGCATACGCTACAGTTATGTCAACGGCAACATGACGACCACATGAAGCAATAGACCATAGCCAATATAGCAGCAACTACACACAGAATTTACGACGTGGGGGACAAAGCAGGGGAAATGCTGGCCTGGTTGGACAAGAAAGGGGGTGGCAATAAGAGCATAAGAGCATAATGCAGCTGTGCGCGGCTGACGGGACGCTCCTCACACGGTTACACAATAAATTGGTTAAAATCAGTCATTTATGTGTTGCACGGCCCAACACCGACCCTGCCCTCTGACTGTCAGCTGGTGATACCGGGGTCTTCCTTCAAATACCTCGGAATAAATGTCACCCAATATTCGTCTGAGTTTTACGACAAGAATCTGAAGCCGCCACTGGAGCGCCTGAGACGTGATGTACAACATTGGGGGGCTCTGCCTTTAACACTGTTGGGGAGGGCAGCACTATTTAAAATGATGGCGTTGCCACGCTTCCTTTATGCGCTGGAGAATACTCCTTACCTGGTGTCGCCACACTATTTTAAACAGGTAACGACCATGATCTCGGGTCTGTTATGGGGGGACCTTCCTGCCAGGATTGCTCACGCGAAGCTGAACAGGAGCTGGTATGAAGGTGGGATTGCGTTGCCGAATTTGCGGATGTACTATTGGGCAACTCAATTAAAAATCATTAATCAATGGCTACATATATCCCAAGACGATCCGGCATGTCGGGCCGACCGAGCGCAACTAGGCACACATAGTTTATTGGCGACACTATCACAAAGGTCTGGTGGCAAAACTTAAGGGACCCACGAAACACACCATGGCGTTATGGCATACGGCGCAGGCGAATCTGAAATGGGGTGGCAGAATTATTAAACTGACCCCGCTATGGGACACCACGGCACTGGGTCATTTAAGGCACAGCAAGGGCTTCACGCAGTGGGACAACATCGGCATTTCACAAGTGGGTGACCTGTGGGCAGGGGGAACTGTGGTCCCCTTCTCTCAACTCCAGCAACAATACGACCTAGGCCCAAATGAAACGTATAGATATGTGCAAATTCGGCATGCATTATTGACAGTGATACCGGTAGGCACAGACGTCTCGGAAGCCTCGCCGATGGAAGACCGACTGCTTACTGACTTTATGCAACACAGTGCTACCTCCCTTACTTATCACAAATTGCTGAAGAACCTACCTGACCCCACGAGCACACTACGGGAGAAATGGGTGGGCGAATTGGGAGACATGGATGATACAGACTGGAATGCAGCACTGGCATCCCCAAAAGAAGCAAGCATTTCGAACAGGTTCCGATTGGTGCAGCTTAAAATACTGCATCGGATCTATTACACCAGGACCACCCTGCACAAGCTCCACAGGGCGCCACATCCCTACTGTCTCAGAGGGTGCGGGGAGGAAGGAACTTTCCTCCACACTATTTGGGACTGCCCCATAGTAATGGACTACTGGAGACAGGTAATGCGCACCATCTCACAAACACTAGAGGCTTCCCTACCACCAGACCCCCGCACATGTCTGCTGAATGTATGGGACCCGAATGATCTCACTTGCCAGGGGCAGCTGTGGGCCACGATAGGCATTATGGTGGCTAAAAGGGATATAGCGCAGAAATGGGGGGCGGGGCAGCAGAATCACCTACCTTAACACAATGGTGCAAGAACATGGACATGTTAATGCTGATAGAAAGAGCGGTATATACGGCGAGGGCGAATCCACGTAAGTGGAATAAAGTGTGGCTGACTTGGAATGGGTATCGGGGTGATCTATGTGACCCGTTGCCCGAAGACGACATAACCAGTTCAGATGACGAGGGAGGGGAGGATTGACACAATCCCACAACTGGAGGAGAGTAGTGGTGACAATGGTTGACAAACGATGGGGCGACGGTCTGTCAAACTGCCCCGGACGTAACCAGTTCACGCGACACCTGACATGATTAGATGAACACATTGTCAAAGTCCTGGTATAGAGCACTGTGAACACTGCCAAAGTTTTTGTTTAAGTGTCTAGAATGGTATCTATTTTGAAATGTTCTCCTATAGGTTCTAGAGACAGTTTAATAACATACAAAAAATAAAAATCAAAAGTGAGACAACATTCCTCTTTGAGTACGCAATGGTTTATTAATGGATGCATATATCCACTTCTACGCAACCGGACCTGTCGTTGTCGGCTATTGGGCTGTGTAACTTTGTTAATGATAAATGCAAATATGCATTTGCGCAGCCGGCCCCCGGGTTGTAGGCTCATTGCTGTGTAATGATGTTTGATGCAATAAAGGTCTTATACAAAAAAACAAAAACCACAAAAAAAACCACACACTCTATATTAGTCCGATTGGTCGCTGTAGTCCTTCCCTATGGATGGTGCTAAAAAGCACAGTGGGAAAAAGTAGGTAATAATGCATACTTGCTAAAATGAAGCCAGTGGCATCATGAGCCTGTGAAAATGAACTAACCAATCTAAGAAGAACACAGATCAAAACAGCACTGCATGGCCTGTTCATTACTGAGTACCTGAGGGCCAATGTAGCACCACAGGGTCTGATTGTCCGCAATGAACCTTTCATTTTTCAAAATGATAAAGTATTTAAAACGGACTGGTCACTCATCTTGTGGCACTGTACCAGAGATTGGTTAGTTTTGTTCATAAAAACAGCCACCAGAATAGCACAAGAACTGAAAATTGACATTCAGAAACTGGAGGTACAACTGAAGACCTACCAATCCTATACCGTCCTAAAAAAATGTCTTGAGGAACTTAATCAGCAAATAACAGAGTTTGAGGTCACACTCAAACATTTCAACAAACGTAAAAAGGACAAGGAACGTTTTAACCATGAGAGAGCCTACCCCTACACCACGGATGGCTACATACCAAAAAACTATAACAGTGATCAGGATAGCGACACTTCAAATAACTGTTCCAACAGATCAAATTCCAGCAGGAGTAACTCCTTCAGGAACCAGAGAGGAGGCCAACAGTACCAAAGACTGTTTAATCCCAGATGGAGAGAATGGGGTGGCTACCAAGGCCCCCGGCTTTTCAACAATACCAATACGGACCTACACCTAAGGGGGGTCGTTTCCAACAATGGGCACCCGATTACGATTACAACTTCTACGGGCCACCGCCTTTTGTCATGATCATGCCCGGGACCCCGACGTGGCAGGAACAGGAGAGGCAACAATGTACACTGGACAGTGGGAGAAACAGAAGACCCCCGCGTCTCGACAAGGAGTATGATGGGCTCACTCAACAACCAAGCATCCACCAGCAAGAAGGGCAGCTAGTGGTGAATATAACATCACATGAATTAACAGAAACCCAAAAGGGAGTCCTAGAAAAAGGCCTGGGATTTGTACCCACTAATAGACTGGATACATTTAAAATCCACGCCAAGATGCAAGAATTCATAAGGAAATTGAAGCCAAGGGCTTTCTTTAAAGATAAAGACTCCACCACCTCAGTATCCACAGACATGGGCCTGAGATTGAAATCAACATTCACACCACCTGATTCTACCGTACCGGTCGAATTATTGGCCTTTGAGAAAGCAGTGATGGGAGACCTGGGACAGCTGACTACAGAAAACCATACCACTTTTCACGATACCACCAAAATGGAGAAAGAAGCCATACAACAACTATCAAACAACAAAGCGATCACTATAAAACCCGCCGACAAAGGAGGGGCAACAGTAATACAGACGTCATTGGCCTACGACACGGAATGCAGGAGACTTCTGGGAGACAGGAGAAACTACGCCATCCTGCAGAAGGACCCCACAGAATCCTTACGGGTCCAGATCACGGGAATGGTGGAAGAAGCTCTAGCACACAACTGGGTGTCAAAAAAGGAAGCTGAATTTCTGATCCAGAAATCACCCAGGACGCCATATTTCTACACATTTTCCAAGATACACAAGGATCTGGGGCATCCTCTAGGGAGACCAATTGTCTCAGGCATAGGCTCAATTTTGGAGCCTTTGTCCAAGTTTGCCGATGCCCTCGTACGCCCCTTGGTTCAGATGACTGACACCTACCTAAGGGATACAAAAGCAGTACTACAGCTATTACGAGATCTGACCTTTGAACCAAGTTCAAGTTCAAAAATTTATATAGCGCACTACTCACCCAGAGGGTCTCAAGGCGCTTGAGGAGGCGGGAGTATTTACTTATCGAATATCCAAGTTTTTAATTGCTTTCTGAAGGAGAGGTGGTTCTGGGTCAGGCGGAGGTGGGTGGGGAGAGAATTCCAGGTCTTGGCCGCTAAGTAGGAGAAGGATCTTCCCCCCATGGTGGATCTGTGGATGCGTGGAATGGCAGCGAGGGCTTGGTTGGATGATCGCAGTTGGCGGGTGGGGGTGTAGAAGGACAGTCTCGTGTTGAGGCATTCGGGTCCTAGGTCATGGAGGGCTTTGTGTGCGTGGGTGAGGAGACGGAACGTTATTCTCTTGTTGACGGGGAGCCAGTGGAGATCTTTCAGGTGACCGGATATGTGAGCTTGACGAGGGATGTCCAATATGAGTCTGGCTGATGCGTTTTGGATGCGTTGGAGTTTTTTCTGTAGTTTGGCTGTGGTACTGGCGTAAAGGGTGTTTCCGTAATCCAGTCGGCTGGTGACAAGTGCGTGGGTGACCGTCTTTCTTGTTTCAGTGGGGATCCAGCGGAAGACTTTTTTGAGCATGCGTAGGATGTTGAAGCAGGATGATGAAACGGTATTGGCTTGTCTGGTCATCGAGAGGGAGGAGTCCAGGATGAAGCCCAGGTTACGTGCGTGATCCGTTGGTATGGGTGCGGTTCCCAGGGCTGGTGGCCACCAAGAGTCATCCCAGGCCGAGGTGGATGATCCTAAGATGAGGACTTCCGTTTTGTCCGAGTTCAGTTTTAAACGGCTGTTCTTCATCCACTCGGCTACTTCTTTCATTCCTTCGTGTAGGTTGCTTTTGGCGGTGTTTGGGTCTTTGGTGAGGGAGAGGATCAGCTGGGTGTCGTCTGCGTAGGAGATGATGTTGAGGTTGTGTTGGCGCGCGATGGATGCGAGGGGTCTCATGTATACGTTGAAGAGGGTGGGACTGAGTGATGATCCTTGTGGTACGCCGCAGATGACTTCGTTGGCCTCTGATTTGAAGGGGGGGAGGCGAACTCTCTGGGTTCTTCCGGCGAGGAACGAGATGATCCAGTCCAGTGCTTTTCCTTGTATTCCGATGTTGCTGAGGCGTTGTATTAGGGTGTTATGACAGACTGTGTCGAAGGCTGCGGAGAGGTCAAGTAAGATGAGGGCAACTGTTTCACCGTTGTCCAGTAGTGTTCGGATGTCGTCTGTTGCTGCGATGAGGGCGGTTTTGGTGCTGTGTTTGGCTCGGAAGCTGGATTGTGAAGGGTCGAGGGATTTGTTGGATTCAAGGAAGGCGGCGAGCTGACTATTGTCGGCTTTCTCAATGACTTTGGCAGGGAAAGGGAGGAGCGAGATGGGGCGGTAGTTCTTAAGATCGGTGGGGTCTGCTGTGGGTTTCTTCAGAAGGGCGCTGAGTTCGGCATGTTTCCAGATTTCCGGGAAGTTAGCGGAGTTGAAGGAACAGTTGATGACATCGCGGAGGTGGGGTGCGATGATGGAGTCTGCTTTGTTGAAAATGTGGTGGGGGCATGGGTCGGTTGGCGATCCTGAGTGGATGGAGTTCATCAAGCGGATGGTGTCTTCGGTGGTGATTGGGTTCCAGGCGTAAAGGATGTTCGAGGGCGGTGTTGGATCGGAAATGGGTGGAGTGGACATGTCTTCGGACTGTTTGTCAAAGCTGTTATGTATTTCGGCGATTTTGTTGTGGAAGAATGAGGATAGGGAGTCGCAGAGGTCTTGGGAGGGAGAAATATCGCTAGTGCCGGCGGTGGGGTTAGTAAATTCTTTGACGATGTTGAATAGTTCTTTGCTGTTTTGGGCATTGTTGTCAATTCGGTCCTTGAATGCTGATTTCTTGGTGGATCGGATTAGTTGGTGGTGTTTGCGGGTGGCGTTCTTGAAGGTGGCTAGGTTGTCAGTGGTTGGGTTTTTTCTCCAGGTTTTCTCGAGAGTACGACAGAGCTTCTTGGATTTCTTAAGGTCATTGTTGAACCAGGGGGCTTTTTTGCTACCTTGTTTGATTAGATGGTTTTTCAGGGGTGCAAGTTCGTCGGCGCTATGGGTGATCCATTGGGTGAGGTTAGTGGCTGCTTGGTTTGGGTCCGATGATTTGGTGGGGGGATTTTGGTGAAGCGATGTGAAGAGTTGTTCGGTGGTGATTTTGTTCCAATTTCTTCGAGGAATAGGTAGTGGGGGGTTGTGGGTCGTGGATTTTTTGTAGTTGAAGTGAACGCAACTGTGGTCCGTTCAATGGAGAGCTGTGGTGTGATCGAAGGAGATGTGCTGGCTGGAGGTGAAGATAGGGTCGAGCGTGTGTCCGGCGTAGTGGGTGGGGGTGTCTACCAGTTGTTTGAGTCCTAGATTGGCCAGGTTATCCAGAAGGGTGGTGGTGTTGTTGTCGTTTTTCTTTTCTAGGTGGAAGTTGAGGTCTCCCAGTAGAATGTAGCTTTTGGAGGGGAGGGCATGTGGGCTGATGAAGTCAGCGATGTCTTCGCTGAATTGTGTGCCGGGTCCTGGTGGTCTGTAGATGAGGGTGCCTCTGAGTGTGGTTTTGTGGTCGGTGTGAATCTGGAAGTGAAGGTGTTCGGCGGAAGCGAGGTTATCATCGGAACTGGTCGTGATGCGGATGGTGTTCTTATGGACAATGGCGATGCCTCCTCCTGTTTGGTTGATGCGGTCCTTTCGGATGATCTTGTAGGCTTCTGGGATGGCTATGGCAATGTCGGGCGCTGATGAGGCGTTCATCCATGTTTCTGTGAGGAAGGCGACGTCCGGCGATGTAGTGTCGAGTAGGTTCCAGAGTTCAATGGAGTGTCTGTGGACTGAGCGGGTGTTGATCAGGATGCACTTTAGGTGGTTAGTGTCGGAGCTTTGTTTGGAGTTTGTGGATTTGGTGTGGGTTCTGATGCAGTCGAACTTGCAGGAGTGGCAGGCGAAGGGTCCATGGGTGTGACCTGGGACGGCTTGGTAGCAGTCTGGGAGTCGGCCGGGGTTAAGGGTTGAGAGGGTTGCGGCGTCATAAGTAATGCGGGTGGATTGGGAAATGCGGGGGCCAGGGGGTCTGGCGCTGGGCGCGGTCCAGGCGTGGACGGGTGTAGACGGGCTTACCTTTGGCGCGCCTTTGGCGCGCATGGGGCGCGACTTCTGCGCGTGGACGCTGCGCGCGGAGGCATCTGTCATATGTAGATAATGGAGGGGGCGGGGGCGAGGGAGGAGCAGCTGGGAGGCGGGTGCGGGGTGGGGAGGCTGGCTACGAGGCACAATAAACAAAATGGCAGCGAAAACAAACCTGATATAGGACGAGATTGGGGCACATAGATGAATGGCGCTATGGGCGGTGGTACCAGCACAATCAGGCAATAATAATTGTTTTTAAAGTCCAGCAATGCGAGCGCAAAAATAACCAAGCAGCAATGTTATTACAGCCAAGTAGTCAGAGCTACGATACAATACGATACAATCAGGCAATAATAATTGTTTTTAAAGTCCAGCAATGTGAGCGCACAAATAACCAAGCAGCAATGTTATTATAGCCAAGCAGTCAGAGCTACGATACCCAAGCAGCAATCTTTTTAAGGCAAGCAGTCAGAGCCAAGCGCTGCGATATCCGGCCAGGGAGCGTGGGGAGCGACCTCTTCTCACGGAGTCAGAGAGACAGAAACTCCTGGGCCTTGACGTGGAGAGCTTGTAAACCAGCTTGCCCCACGACGAGACACTCAACATTATTGAGGAGATTCTCTTCTCCAACCCATGGGAGTACCAAACACCAAAGAGCCTAGTAATAGAATGCATTTCCCTGGCGCTTACAAAGAACTTCTTTCTCTATGAAACCACTCTCTACTTACAGAAACATGGGACCAGCATGGGGAGCACTTTTGCTACCAGCCTGGCTGGTCTCTCTGTCCATCATCTGAAGAGTAACAGACTTCTCCATCAGGATAACCCTTTCAGGCACAACATTAAGACCTGGAAGCCTTACATTGATGATGTGCTGGTCATCTGGCAAACCCCTACCTTAAATTCACAAGCACTGCATCTTGTGACCAATTGGTTTCCCTGGACCTCAATATTTACCCTGAAGGGGGATTACTGAGGATAACCACACACTTCAAACCGATATCAAAGAATTGTCTGTTGCTGAATGACAGCTTCCATCCGCGCCACCTACGGGACAATCTTCATTATGGGCAGTTTCTTCGCCTTAGGTGAAATTGAACTAAACTTACTGAGTACAAAAAACAAGCGTGCCGGATGGATCATTAATAAGTTTACAAAAAACAAGCCTCAGATCTGAAATCTAAACTCTCCCATCGAAAGTACCCAGCACCCATCATAGACAGGGCAATGAAAAGGGCGCGCGCAATAATAACAGGTAGGCTCTATTGCAAGACAAAGTTCCCAAAGATCCAGACGCCAGACCCATCTGCGTAACAACCTTTCACACCCATTCAAACATGATTTCAAAGATTGTGAACAAACATTGGGGAACCTTTACCTGTGGTGACCTACACTTAGAGAAACCGTTGTTCTCACACAAAAGAGGCAGGAGCCTTAAGGACATGCTGGTCCACACACGACTACACACAGGCGCAGCCATACATACGAACAACACCTCTCTACAGCCGGTCCGGAGCCACCATCCCGGTGGCAATTGCAGCACCTGCCACCTGACCAAAAAGAGTAGATGGGTGAAATTCAGTAATGGCAGTGAATGGGAGCAGAGGAAATTCACCAACTGTACCAGCCGTAATGTCGTGTACATGATCACGTGCCCCTGTGGGCTGAAGTACATTGGCATGATGTCACGACCAGCCAAAATTCGAATCCGCGAACATAAAAGTAATGTTCGATGTAGAAAGAGCACCACAAAAATGGCGTCCCACTACCTGTCCGAAACCCACACAGTAAATGACCTGCAGTGGACAATCATAGAACAATTACCATCAGAGACTGTCTTATTGGAAAAGGAACAGCGTTGGGTGTTCCGCCTGGGTACTAGTGTCACTGGACTTAATGACTGTATCCCTTGGAACCAGTTCAGCTAACCATTATAACAATCAGACAGACTATGGGCATCACAGTGTGATATAGGCACTAAGCAAAATCAACCCCGGTGTGTGTAACCCATCTCATACCCCTCAGACACAAGACTCTATTAGGACTGAGAGAGCTGGCTGATTGGTTTTATCCAGGGATAACATTTTCTTTGTCACTATTTTTTGATCTAACGAACCGGCTTTGTAGCTACCTATGAATGCTGGTTCATCCCCTTGAGTGAAAAAGACCAGTGAGCCCCGTCTGTGTCTTATTGAACTTTGCCCACCAAGTAGATGATTAACATGACCCACGTTCTGTGCACCAAGCCGGTGTTTCACTTCGGCCAGTAGACCTGTACACTGCGCAGCCGCAGGAAGCATTCTGAAGTTAGCGGTTTAGTTTATGGATACCGCCGGTGCCGTGTGACGCATACCGCAGCACGCATGCCCACACAGGCAGTGGTATTCACTCTGCGCAGGCGCGGTCTGGGCTTTGAAGCGGGCTCCCTTTATCTCGGTTCCGGTTCAATGGCACATCGGAATCGAGGCTTATTGTTGACACCTACTGTTCGGCACTTACACCTTTTAATTGGCGGAAAGGATTTGGCAATCAAAGATAGTATAAATACGGCTCCCTCCCGACTCCTCATACACCACGGAGCCACGGAAGGGACGTTTGAAGCAGGTAGTACCACTACTCATGTAAGTATGGCATAGCTTTTTTTTCAGCATGATCACCATCACCCTAAGCTAGTGAGTATCTCCTATAGCGCTGAATTTTTTTGCATTTATCGTTTCAGAGAGATATTAAGCACGGGGTCCTCTCCGTTTTTTCAGGGGCTCATGATACCACTGGCTTTATTTTAGCAAGTATGCATTTTTACCTACTTTTTCCCACTATACTTGTTTGCACCATCCCTAGGGAAGGACTACAGCAACCATTTGAACTAAAATAGAGTGTGTGTTTTATGTTAAATGTTGGTTTGTCTAGTACTTGTCTTCTTATTTTCAGAGGACTGCATTGACACTAATAGGCTGATAATTATGTCAAGACACTGTGTAATTCACCTTTCCAGGTCACGATCTTCACAACAAGAGTGTCTCCACCTATTTCGTACTCCATTTGTACTTAGGTCTTCTTTTACAGATTTATATAGAGATTGAGGATGCACACCTTCTCCTACATTGATTAATTGATTAAACATTTATCGTCCTGTTGTGCGTGCGATCAGAACCTGTGGTCGGTCCCAGTCCACAGCATACTTGCAAGTGTAGGTCAGAGCACTCATCTCGCACCCTTCTGTTGCACTGCGAGATAGGGAACTTTTCCCTCATTAATCCATGTATTACTCGTAAGCCATGTTTTAACATTAGAAACCCAAATTCATCCGCTTCTTCTTGCAAGCTTAATGAATCACTGCAGAGACAGCGTCATGCCACTTCTTGAATTTTATTTTCAACACATGGATTAATGAGGGAAAAGTTCCCTATCTCGCAGTGCGACAGAAATGCGCGAGATGAGTGCTCTGACCTACACTTCTTTTACAGATTGACATTGAAGGTATCACCTTGTTACAGGCCAATTACCATAGTAGGCACATTTGGCTATGTTTCTACACATAATGTTATTTATGGATCGACGGTATTAGACTGTCGCATGTGAGTAGGCTAAGGATCTGTGCACCTGTCCTGAAGAAGAAGCTTTAGGATCCAAACATGTTGACGCACACAGGAGGTTATGTACATTAAATGCACAAAGCCTCCACCATACTATTTTAACAATACCAGCACGCAGGTATATTAAAATTCTTTGTACCCCTCACATGCCAGGTATTTTTTAACACTCGCTTACCATTCACTCCTTACGCTACCACTCACTACCCTCGCACACCACACATAGTGAATACATCAGTGCTCCCGCGAACCCGCTGGTTAGTAGCACGCCGAGTTACGTAGAGGGAAGCAAAGACCCCTGTGATGGGCCCTTTTCGTGTGTGAGGGGTATTTAAAGAACATCACTTGCTTCCCACCATTGTAGGAAAAAACATCCAACTCCAGACCTTTGTTTCCCGTCTTTTCGCCTATCTTATTTGGGTGGATTCTCTTTGTTTATTAACTATAATTGGGGAGATTGAATCCGCCCCTTGTGTCTACATGGACACGTCCCCTCTGCACTCCCTCCTTTGATATGTATGGGAAGGAAAAGCGACAGCATGAAAACTGGACCGGCTCCAGAGGGATGTCGCTTTTTCATTTTTTTATATATTTGTAACACTCGTGAAATTGTATGCTTGGCAATAATATGGAAGTGAGACGTGAGTTTGAGTATAACACTGGTAGCAGCGGGGCAAGCTTTATTCTCGTGCGCATGCACACAGTAATGGCAATAGCATTGTAAGCATTGCCCATGCAAACAAAACAATTCGATTAAATCGGGCTACAGTGCAAACACCTCTTCGTCCCCATCCCCTCCCACACACACGGGAACACCTACAGCATAGCTAGCAGCAGTAGAGCAAGCAGCATTGCCACTGATACACACGGTACAACTAAGGCAGCAGCAAAGGTGTTACAATCTTCACTCTCTAATGCAGATAAGGTACAGCACAAGTTACTGCAGTGCAATCACTCAACTGCACTTTAATCACGGGAAACATCCTTTACAACGAAACTTTTACAACGCAGTGCTATTACAACGCAGGTTTTACAACGAAAACCATTACAACGCATTGCACTGGGGGGCGCTCTAGGACAGGGAATAGATTTAATTTACTATCCAACACCTTCCCTAGCGTCCACGGGGACTGGAGTTGGAATAGTAAATTAAACTATTCACTATCCAGCACCCCAAAGCGCTATGCGTTGTAAAGGTTTGTGTTGTAAAAACTGCGTTGTAACAGCATGCGTGGTAAAAGCATGCGTAGTAACGTCATACATCCTTTAATCACCCCTCCCCAACATACAAGAGAACGTGCAGCATAGATAGCAGCGCACGCATCACTCACACAGAGGTCACACACACACAAAACAAGTTCATCTTAAGAAGCTGCATTGCAGGCACTCCCTCATCCCCCCTCCTCCTTCACAAGCATAAACACAGGCAAATTGGTACAGTGTAGATGAAAGTAGCAGTGGGTGCTTCCCTCCCACTGAGATACACCAATGAGAGGCAATGACACTGCAAGCTTCACTCTCACCCCTTGCAGCTTCACTCACAGACAGAATAAGTATATCACAAGCAGGTGCAGTGCAAGCATCCTCTCATCCTCTCCCTCAAACACAAACACGGGAGGACAGGTGTGGCACAGCTAGCATGAGCTGTGGATGCTTCCCTCACACTGAGATGCACCAATGAGGGGCAATGGCATTGCAAGCTTCACTCTCACCCCTTGTAGCTTCACTCACAAACAGAATAAGTATATCACAAGCAGGTGCAGTGCAGCATCCTCTCATCCTCCCCCTCAAACACAAGCACAGGAGGACAGGTGCGGGACAGCTAGCATGAGCTGTGGATGCTTCCCTCATACTGAGTTACACCAATGAGGGGCAATGACATTGCAAGCTTCAATCTCACCCCTTGTGCTTCACTCACAGACAGAATAAGTATATCACAAGCAGGTGCAGTGCAGCATCCTCTCATCCTCCCCCTCAAACACAAGCACAGGAGGACAGGTGCGGGACAGCTAGCATGAGCTGTGGATGCTTCCCTCATACTGAGTTACACCAATGAGGGGCAATGACATTGCAAGCTTCAATCTCACCCCTTGTGCTTCACTCACAGACAGAATAAGTATATCACAAGCAGGTGCAGTGCAGCATCCTCTCATCCTCCCCCTCAAACACAAGCACAGGAGGACAGGTGCGGGACAGCTAGCATGAGCTGTGGATGCTTCCCTCATACTGAGTTACACCAATGAGGGGCAATGACATTGCAAGCTTCAATCTCACCCCTTGTGCTTCACTCACAGACAGAATAAGTATATCACAAGCAGGTGCAGTGCAGCATCCTCTCATCCTCCCCCTCAAACACAAGCACAGGAGGACAGGTGCGGGACAGCTAGCATGAGCTGTGGATGCTTCCCTCATACTGAGTTACACCAATGAGGGGCAATGACATTGCAAGCTTCACTCTCACCCCTTGCAGCTTCACTCACAAACAGAATAAGTATATCACAAGCAGGTGCAGTGCAAGCATCCTTTCATCCTCCCCCTCAAACACAAACACAGGAGGACAGGTGCAGGACAGCTAGCATCAGTTGTGGATGCTTCCCTCACACTGTCCACACAGAAGTAGTACACCACAATCAACTGCAGTGCAATCACCCCACACACGCCCTGGATAACATGCACTGCACAGGCAGTGGCAACGGTGGGCTAGCACATGGAGAAGAAGTAAATCACAAAGCACTGTAGACCAACCACTACCCCCACACACAGGGGAATAATTAAAGCTGACATAGCATCAGCAATGCAAGCCTTACACATAGGCACATGCATATTTTGGAGCGCATGCTTTCAATATCCAAAATAAAAACTGGAAGTCCCACTCTGCAAGGTGCTACTGGCTGAATTAGCCAGTGCTTGCTGAAGGTGTCACCCCTGATATGGGAATAATTGCTGATATAGGCAAAACACAATCAGCTAAAGCAGTATCCTGACACACACAGAACAGGCACAGCCCTGGTCATGAGTCATAGACTCCCTCCATCAGAGGCACAGTATCATGAGGAACCAGCAGCAGCGCACGTGACTCACTCAGACCAGCAACAGCACCAGAATAGCCAATAGGTCTCGCTTTTGGGACCTGATAAGTATTTAGTTATGCAGCACAATATCCCTGGTGCAACAACATTAACTGTTGCATGGCAAAACACTTATAAGGTACCAAAGGCTATGCCAATGCTTGTTTTCCTTCCTGTTGAGGTACTTTACTGATGTAAAACTCAGAGCCTTCTCTTCGACCCTTAGTCATTATTCCAAGAGCAGGCTGGCTGCGACTCGTGCTTATTATTACAGGAGACTAGCGCCAAGCTCCTCTACCATCCTGCGGGGTTCAACAATGGGAACAGCAGCCAGTGGACCAGTGTGAAGGGTTGATTATTGTTGGGTGTCAAAAAGAACAAAAACAAAACAATCGGAAACAAAAGGTAGACGTGAAGAGGTACACTCGGATGGCCCTTTTATTTCTCCCCCATGAGGAAGTTAGAAAAACAGACGCCTCAATGCCTCCTTGAGCAAGAGAGACACGGGAGAATGCGCTGGGTCTTGCAACTAAAGCGCTTTCAAGTGGTTGCTACATTGTATTAGGTATCCCTCTACAATATCTCCTTTCAGGGAGGAACATATGGTTGGGGGTTTGTTTTCTAAAAGAAGAAACTTAAAAGATCATGGAAAAAAATAGAAAGTGCTGCAAAGAAACGAAGAAAGATAAACGCTGTACAGGCACCAGTGAAGGGCCTCTTTGAGTTGAAAGCATGCAGCTTTATTTTGTGTTCAATCTTTGCTGTGTGTTTCTGTCCACTGACTTGGAGTACTTTGTGAAGCTGAAGTGCAGAGAGAAAAGGATCCGGTCAGTCGGCGACGGTGAGACAGAAATGATATTGTGTTGCTTTGTGTTTATGACCTTCTGCCAGTACATTGCGCCTGGCGCCGTAGGTAGGTTCACAGTGCTGTACATGATGATACTGTAAAATCTTTCCCCAGAGGATGAACTTTCAACCTCACTCTGAGTTGTCATTGCCGAGAGGCAAACTAGGTGAAAATGTAATTAGAGAGTTCCCATCAGAAAAGCATTCTTCCTTTATCTCCTTCATCCAGATGCAAATACAACTGAAAACCTTGTGGCATAGCAATGGCGCCACGGGTTTCTATCAGGGCCACTGGAATTATGTGGTAGAGAAGAATCATATTATGCGGCAGAGTTGACTAAATTATGTGTCAAGAAAAGTCAAATTATGCAGCATAATGCATCACATTTTGTGATAGTATACATAATTGTCATTTTCCCATGTTAACACTGCCTTAGCAAAGGTTTCATCTCATAAGCACCACTTTAACATTCAAATACAACGTCAAACTACAGAAAAATGAATAGTCAACTTTCACAGAGGTCCTCACACTGTGTAACAATACATGTTGCTCTATTTTTGGTAACTTTTGATCTGCTGTGAGCTAAAAACAAAACTTTTTTTTGTTTAAAATTCTGCAAAATATGCAGCAGATGATGCCTTATGTGGCAAGTGCAGCAAATCCTTAACTATGCGAAAAACGTGGCAGTCACAAAATCGCATAATTCCAGTATCCTTGGCTTTAATGAAAACAAGGACAAATGGCCACAGTCACGCAGTTGAGCAGTAAAGGGCAACAATAACAGAGATGCAGTGGACGTCTCTCTGCAAGATGACTATGAATGCTCAAGGTTAATCTATGGGTGAGTCGATAGGCATCTGCATTTGATCTCACAATAGGTTACTCTCAGGTATATTCACAAGAACGTGTGATAACTATCGCAAGAGTAGCGTAACGCACCTTTCAACATCGCAGTCCATTGCGGGAAAATAACCCTGTGTCAATGTGGAATTCACAACACAGCGGTATCATGCGATAGTCTGCCGAAAACGCAGACAATGTCCGCGATACATCCATTGCGATGGAGACAAAAACGCAAACCACAACACCAAAAAACCTGTGTTGGGCCCAAGCGCAATGAGGAAACCAGCGATAAGCAGCACCATGCCTGCAACACCCACATGGCAGGTGGGAAAAATCACCATAAAAGTAGACCAAAACACAAACTGGCCAACACCCTAGCACCATGGAGGCTATCGGAGCAGGCGCAGAAGACGAGCGCAACCCCACAAGCACCACGGACGACCAGCCCAGGACCTCGGGACAGGGAAGGGCAATGACAAGAAGAAGAGGAAGACGAAGTTCAGTCCGCAAGCGAATAGGAGCATAGTCACAGAGGTGATGGAACACCATCAACAACTGTTCATCACCTCCAACGTGTCATTGGGCACCAAAAATGGAATATGGCGGGACATAGTGGACAAGGTGAATGCCGTCGGGGAGCACAAGAGGACAATGGATGAGGTCAAGAGGCGATGGAATGACATCAAGCGGAGGACCAAGGAGAAACTCTGCCAAGCGGAAGGCAGCAACGCAGACTGGAAGTAGAGGCCCAGTGCCACAGCTCGAGCTGGATGACAAGGAGGAGCTGGTGTTGACAGTCATCAGTGTGGAGACTATGGCCGGAGTCGGGGGATCGGACACTGCTCGACAGGACACAACACAACGCAACAGGGTGAGTGTCCATCAAGTACTGGGGGGATGGGAGGAGATGGACACAGTGGCACACATGCACAATAAAGCACAGCACAGTGCACCCCCACAATGACTCTGGGTCCTCGCCCAGATCTACAGACTGTCACAATGTACAATGCCATGCTGTCTGAATGTCAACATGTACCATGCGACTACATACATGTGGAGACTTCATAATACACCATCTCCCCTTCACATTGCAAGGGCACCGTCAACACCTCTTGCAGAGCAGTCCCAGCCACTCTTCACTGATTTTTTTTTCCCAACATTTTTTTCTTGTCCTCATACATGCCATCCATAGAAGGGTGCTCTAGTTGGGGTATCTCCACTTCCCTCCTACAGGCCGTTGTTAAAGACCACCCTGGTGATAAGCCCGAGGAGTGAGTAGAGTCCTCCCTGAGACACAGCTGTATCCTTATCCCACTCCCATTCACAACCCCCGAAGGGGCTAGATGTTATTTGGGAGGACCGGGCCTACAAGCCTTGGCATAATCATTGGACTGATCTTACTTCTCTCTCCAAATCTCCAAAGCTGACCAGATTTTTTGCAAAACTGGAGTTATCACGGGCCATGTCTGATTGACTAACCATGACGATATTTTTTAGGCAAACAGAAAAAGTAGGTGGTACCTCAAGCTTCCAGGATCTACAAATGTCCCTCCTGGCGATGATTACTACATATAATGCAAACTTTTAGGCTAGATCGTTCAAACCATAGTTCGCCAGGAGACCAAACAAAATTAACCTAGCACATACTTCAATCTGCATGCCCAATACTTCTTCAAGGAAACCACATACCTCCATCCAAAAGGGGCCGATCTTCGGGCAGTTCATAAATATGTGCAGGTCATCGCAGCCAGAAACTTACATCTTGCACAATTATATATAGTTGCGGACATCTTGGACAGTTTACCTGCAGCTGGTTTAACCACAGCCTGTAACATAGAAAAGAGTCACACCAGAGTTTCCGCAGGTCATGCTCATTTTCGGTGAAAACATTACCCCAGCGTCTCGCCAACTCTGAGTCTAAGCACACCCCTATTTCAATAAGTGCCCCATACCAAAAGGACACCTCACGTTTCCATGATCCTATTCTGGCAATAGAGTCAATAGTTGTACTAGAGTCTTCATTAATCCATGATTGTGATGACCACCACGTGGATAGCTGGTAAAACTTAAATCGTGTCAGAGTCCCCCTAGTAACCCGGGACATCAAGTCCCAGCTCATGAGATGTAAATCAACGTGGAGGTCTCCCCAAACTCTAATGCCAGCAGATCTGAGTGGTTGTGATAATTGGTCCTGAACACAATCCTGAGTACCTGGAGAGTCCCAGATTGGTGCATGGGGCGCATAGTATGGTATTCGTAATGATTTCCTGATATATCCCCAGTTTCTTAATGCAGCCGAAAGAACCTTAAGTCTAACCTTCTTGTAAAACTTGGGATCCCCAAAGTTATAGAGAAAGAATTCCTGTCCCTGTGGAATATCATGCAACAAGGCCTGGAACAAGCGGCCCATGGAGGAGGAATCAATAGTATTTGCTAGCATTCTGAAATTTTTGAAGTGAAAGGCATGGCAATAAGAGAGCAGATCAGGTAGAGCTAATCCCCCCCAATTTCAGCCCTCTCCTCAACTTTATCCAAGCTATCCTCGGGGTTTTAGTGGCCCAGATAAATGACCCAATTTTGCCTTGTAGGATGGCAAAGTCTCTGGTGTTAAAAGAAAGTGGAATCGAGTTAAACAGGAAGGTTATCTTGGGTAAAATGATCATTTTAATGAGGTGCACTCTCCTGTATATGTTTAATGGGAGATTCACCCAGCGCACTAATAAGGAGCCCACCTCCTTCGAAACCTTATCCCAGCTGATCTTAGATGTATCATTCAACTGCTGCGCTAAGTGGATCCCTAAATATCTCATCCGACCCTTTGCTCCTGATATTACATCAGCACAGTTCCAACTCATTATTTCAGTTTTTTCTTTATTAATTTTATATCCAGAGATCTTGCCAAATTCACCCGCTAATTTATATAATGTAGGTATAGCTGTTACGTGGTCAGAGGTATACATTAACAGATCATCTGCATAAAGGGCAGCCTTAAGGTCTAAATTGGCCATCTTAAAAGGCAAAATTGAGGGTTCTCCCCAAGGCGACAAACAAAAGGTTCTATATATAAATTAAATAATAAAGGGGACAGGGGACAACCCTGTCTAGTGCCTCTTGAAATATCGAACCATTCTGATAGGGTACCATTGACTAGATTTAATGGCATTAATAAAATTCAATGGGAAACAAAAACTATGCATCGTCTCCCAGAGAAAATTCCAATTAACTTGATCGAATGCCTTAGCGGCATCGATTGCAACAAGTGTTAATGGCAACCCTTTCTCCATTGCAACATCAATTGCTCCTAAAGCTTGAAAAGTGAGCTCATTGAGCTGCCTCCCCAGTATAAACCCCCTCTGATCTGCATATATGATATTTTTAATAATTTTTGCCATCCTAGAAGCCAAAATGCCTGAAAAAATCTTAAGGTCCGTATTGAGTGGTGAAATGGGCCTATAGGACTCGATCATTTGGGGGTCCTTATCTGGCTTTAGGATCAGGTATACAGTGAGGGGTACTGTAGTGAAGGCAGGGCCTTACTTGCACACATTGCTATGTTAGCATAGGCTTATTAGAAGTGTAAATGCCATTTTACCTTTTTGCTGCTTTTGCACACAACACTAAATGTAACTGTTGTTTGTAAGTTAGGCTGCTTGAATTGCTTCACATGAGAATGGCTTGTTTTCAATGTTCCTAGACTTACATCTCGACCTTAGTCTGCACAGTGAGTGCTGAAGCCTCCAAGGTTATTATAACAATGTTAGGTGTTGTTCGAACCGATCAGCTTATGCGCTAGACATAACATGATTTAGACAATTGGAGAAAATCAGTTTCCAGAGAATCAGTTTCCAGAGAGACAGAGAGCCTTTGCAGATCCTGATGTGATTCATCTCTATTGATCTTGGAGGTATGGGGTTCCCTATTCAAGCCTAAGAGACCTATATTTTATAAAACATAGTTCCTAGCTAGGGAGGGTGGCATACAAGGTGCTATATAACCTGTTCCCACCATCATTATAATATAATTTCTCCTTTTGTGAATTATGGATTTGTAGCAATGCTGATCGTATTATTTTTAATCATATGCCTGCTTATGCTTGCAAAAATACTGCATCTTAGAGCACGTCATTAAAATAAACATTTTAAACTTTACTGTGTCTCTTTTTTACCCATGTTGTGGACTGGTATGAGAATATAATGGAAGAGTGTTCTTGATTCCCACCATTCCTGAGAGTAACCTAAGTCGCATGTTCTGGGTTGTCTAATCATTGGTACCTTTGCTATAGAACGAAGAGCTAGTGTGACACTGATGCTAGTCGGTTAGGGGTTCTAGGAAGTGAGATGAGTTTTTTGGTCCACCACAATTCACTGATGTCCTGGATCTCTGTGCACAGTTCTGTGTATGAGCAGAATCCCTGCAACATGGCGCACCTAACGTACGGGTCTTATTTTGAGACTCTCGAGTAGTGCTTAAATCAGTCAACGACCCCCTCACTATTGTTTCCGGTTGACAATTATAGTTACATAGGTCTTTTCAAGCTTGATAACTTAAAACGGTTCACACTTTCAATTACTACCCGTTAGTGCTACAATTCTTTTGCAATGTCTTTTCTCTACTGTGTTGCTATGGGTGACTTTGAAATACCCCTTCATAGTCGGATGGCTCTCCGCAATCATTTGCAGACGTATGCTGTCCCTTTGGAGGGCATGGCGGTAGTTTTTGTGGTGAGTGCTGAGGCGGCATAACCGTTTGAGACTTTTTACTCATGGGTTACTTTCCCTGCTGTGAATGCAGATATCAATACTTTTCGGCTCTACTCTCCCACTGCCGTGCCTTTGGAGTATACTCCGTATAGGACACTAGAGATTCCTATTACTGCTTGGCAGCATCGAGTTTGGTTTAATGGCGCCCTTCCCCACTCCGTAACGGCGGTTCGATTGGGTCCTTTGTCCATCCCTGGAGCTACTTGGCCTGTTTTGTCCGGATTTACTCCGCACCAGCGTTACTTGCAGTTCCCGTTGGGGAACTAAGAATCCTTTATATCTCTTCTGTAGGGGTTATTAGGGCTTTAGTGCAATACGTTTCACACCACATCCAGGCAGGGCCACCTGGTGCTGCGAGGCAACCAGCTGGACCGGCCGGGATGAAAATGAATCCCGTCAGGGTTAATTCGGTTACGGGCAAGCGGCCCCAGGATAAGGATGATTTACCTTTTTGGCTTGCTGAGAAATTTGACCAGCTGGAAGCAGTATTTCCTAATATGACTCCTGTTGAGAAACACAGGATTCTAACGATTAGTTTGCAGAAAGACTTAATAACAGAGGTTCCTGATAGTGAGACCTGGGGTAAGATATTAGCGACAGTCTATCCTAAGTGCTTCGACACTTCGTCCATGGCTCTCCTACCCTCCGTCATTAAGCGTGTCCAAGATGAACACGGAGCGGAGGCGGCTGTTGTATTGGGAATGAGACTCGTCGGAGCGTTTGATGTTGTTTCTGATCTCGTCCTTGCTAATGTTAAAGGAGATGCGGGGAACTTCCAGGTTTCTAATACTTTGCGTGATGTCCCAGATGCTGATAAGACCCGGCAGTTAACGAAAATCATTGTGGCGGCTTATAAAACCATTGGTCGCATTAGTTTGGGTGTTAAGCCTTTTGCTAAGACAGCAGCGCAGAGACAAACAAAGGTGGCAGCTTCTGATAAAGATGAACACACCACTTTTCCAAAGCAGAATTGGAATAAGAATAAAAAACAGGGAAAAAAGCAACAGAAGCAGGGGTCACGTCCTTCTTCGTTAATACCTGTGTCTACTGAGCGCGCATATGATTTGTGCGACCCTGCTAATATTAAGTCACCTGATCGTTTTCAGGTTCCTGATCAACGTTCTCCTCGCTCTTTGCAGGATACATCGGTCTCACCAACCGGTGGAGGAGACAGCGGCAGAGGTCGGGGTGCCCAACAAAGCCGTGAGCAGCCCCGCAAGACCGAGGGTAAAGACAAGCAAGATGACTCTCCGCGTCAGAGACCCCAGTTTCAGAAGAAGAAAGTTACCGCTTTAACAACGAGGTAGGCCACGGATAGTGAGAACGCAGCTTCGGAATCTGACATGGGCGCTGACGCTGCTAGACAACGCAGCCGAAATTACAGTAGTGCGGGAAGCATTGTGTCCATTTCTGAAGGTTACAGTAACTGATACGTTTGTTGCTATTGAGACAGCTGACACTAGAGTGGCTCCCCCTGAAAGACTTTATGAAATAGTCCTTTTAATTGAAGGTAACATACAACGTAATATAAAAGGGGTATTTTGGGAAAATCTGACTACTACCTATGACATTTTGTTAGCAGAGGCTGATTGGCCCCACTCTTTGTTCTGTCTGCTCTGCAAGGGGAGGAGGTAATCCTCCCTGCTTTCGCTCACATAGTGCTGAAGGAGCAGGCGCTGAATTTTGCAGAAGAGCGGGCTAAGGTGCTTTCACCGGCATTGTACCATACTCAATGTGGATGGGACAAATCTTCCCCCAGACATGAGATATCATTGTAGTCTATGCCACAGCCTCAACCCCAATATCCCATACGATGTGAAGCTAAAGCTCCCGTGGCAGAAACCCTTGAACAATTGGAATATCAAGGTGTGATTGAACCGTGGGTGTCTCCGATGAATAATCTTCTTTTCACTGTGACCAAGCCTGATGGCTCGTACCATTTGGTGTTGGATTACCAGCACTTAAACTCTTATTTTCGGACCTGCGTAGTACAGAACACTCACAGTTCAGCTCTTGCGGATAGTCTTGTGCATAAACGGTTTAAGACCACACTTGACATATCCAATGGCTTTTTTAGCCATAACCTGTTCCCTATTAGTAGTCAGTGGACAGCTTTCACCTGTGGCGGAAAACAAAAACAGTTCCGCATATTAGCTATGGGCTACAAGAACAGTCCAGGCAACTTTGCCGCCCGCATAGTCTCACTTTTGGAGAGATTTCACCCTGATGCGTGTTTGTATGTTGATGATATTTATCTCACAGACGACGAATTATGGCTGCATCTGTGTTGCGTTGACCACATCATTTGCATGTTTGCGGACTTCGGTTACGAATTTAACTTTGCAAAATCACACATTACAGAGTACACAGTGTTGTTCCTGGGCTATGAGCTCAACAATGAAGGTCAAGGTTTAGCACCTCACTTCCTAGAGAAATGTGCACAGCTGCGTGCTCCGACAACTCTGAAAAAACTACAATCTTTACTGGGTTATTTGAACTTCGGACGTACTTATATTCCCGATTATGCCCAGCGTATCAAGCCTCTTTACGCATTGGTACTACCTACTTTCACCAAATCTTGCTGGCTGCCTGAACATTCTGCAATTTTGCGATCTTTGCAGTCTGATCTTCTTGAATCTAAATACTTACTGACTTATGACAACCACACCAACCTGGTCATAACAATTGTGCCTGGGGCGGTGGGTTTCACATACCTGACTTTTAATGAGGGTGACACAGTCCCTATTGCTTACAAGTCACACTTGTGCACTTTGGCTGAAATACGGTTTTCCACTGTGGAAAAAGTTTGACAGCAGTGCAGATGTCAATTCTGAAAGTACTGCCACTGTCGCAGGGGAAACGCATGTTGGTTGTTACACTGTGTCCTGCCTTGGAGGCTGTGACGAAAGCCAGTGTACCAAATTCAAAGGCTTTGCACCTGAGGTGGATACAATGGGCCACGTCATTGACATCTCCATATGTCACGTTCATCTTTGATTCCTCTTTGCAAACTCAAGTGCTCTTGCAGTATGAATCCATTCATCCAGCTCCTCTGACCATGAGCCCGCTGGAGGATTTCCATTGTATCATTTACACAGACGGATCGGCGCAGCTGGCGACGGATTCAAAATATGCATATTCAGCGGCCCGCGCAGTAGTGGTTGGTACTATGGTGAATGGAGAGTTCAAGTCCGATGTCGTGCACACACAGACTTTAGGGGACTGTACCGCCCAAATGGCAGAGCTACGTGCTCTGGTGCTTGCACTGGAGTACGCTGACCCTTGTGTGACTACTCCTATTATAAGTGACTCTTACTACTTTGTTCAGTCTTACAATGACAATTTATTCTTTTGGACTTAAAGTGACTATCGTGATTCGAAAGGTAGTACGATTAAACACAAAATGCTATGGGTTTGAGTCGCAGAACTTAAAGAACGTCTGCCACTCGTGTTTGTAATTCATACTCTTGGTCACCAACGCGTGGGGGTACACGCTGTTGGTAACTGTCTTGCTGATGAAGCAGCGAAGACCGCAGTTGCGACATAATTAGTAGCAGCAGTTACACGTTCCAAAAGTAAGATTGATGATGACATCTTGGCAGCTGTTGCCGCAACAGAGAAGGGAGGTAATTACCGTAGAGGTTTCCCTTCTAAATACTTTTATCTATTAAGTCCTGATAAAGTTCCCTATGTGAGAATTATAACAGCGGCTCACGAGGGCATGGCCTCAGCTCACGCTGGCATGTCAGCTACTGTATCTCTTCTACAACACCGTTACTGGTGGCGCCGATTGTACAAGCAGACGCGTGATTATGTCCTTCCCTTTAAACCTTCAACTGCTGCGCGCCCGCCCACAGACACAGTTGTACATATCTAATAAACCACTTTGGTGTGTTTATTTAGATTACTGCGGTCCTTTCTCCTCTGATACTGCCTATAAGTACGCACTTTATTTGGGTGTGGCCACAAACGAGTACTAATGCCCGCACTGTCATCAGGGATTTGCATGTCTTTGTGGGAATTTTTGCATGTGGCACCTTTCTTTTGGACCAGGGTCCAGCGTTCGCCTCTAAGGCGTACAAGGATGCCATGGGTTCATTGGAGGTCCAAGTCAAATGTTCGTCTCTATACAGGCCTGAGGGCAATAGTGTTGCGGAGCAAATGAACCGTGACCTAAAGCAATCTTTGACAGCTAAGGTTTTAGGTACAGGCCGGAACTGGCTGGCCCATCTCTTTAGCGTACAACGTGCACTTAATAATCTCCCTAGAAGGTATCTGGGTGGGCAGACCCCGTACGACCCCATACACAGCAAATTTAGAAAAAGTTCTTGCAGTTGTTGATAACAGCATTAACACCCTTTCTTCCTGAATTTACACTTTGGACAATATTGTTTCATCTGTTGTTGATATCGTAGAGGATGAAGTGTCTGTTTTGTATCATGGTCAAATCAATTACGTTCCATTATGCAATTTGCTTGGACATTGCAAACGTTGAAGGCTGGTAAAGTGCCTTGGGACTACATGAATACGTCTTCTCTATTTTTACCATTTAATTTGACTAAAAAACAACAATTCATGTCTATGAAGGCTGTGCGTATTCACTTTTGCATATTGAAAAGTTAGAGCCATTGCCTTTTTCTGTTGCTGAATATAATTCAGCTCTATGGCTCATTCATGGGTTAATAGCATTACCTTTTCCCTTATTCAAAATCGATTAATGTATGAAGTATAATGCCAAAGGCAGATATGAACCTTTAGGCAGCGCTTTTCTTCATGAAGTCTGATGTCTGCCATTCACCTATAGGTTTTTGAGGGAGGGTAAAGACGTTTATCTGAAAGGTGTAGATTGCACTACAACACCAGATCATTCATTAGTTTGTAGGAACATCCAATTGCATGGCTCTTGTAATTCTGATGCCCCGTATTTAGCATGCATTTTAAAAGGAAATCCTGTCCTGGCCATAACTCCGGCTTTCACGTTGCTAGCAAACGGTAGTTATTTGCTTTTAAATAATGAAGACGGCTGTGGTATGCTGGCAGGGATACAGTACATTGTGACTGTTTCCCAACGTGTAGTCTGTTGCAAAAATGGGCAGTTCCCTCCTCCATATGGGAAGCTCGATGTATCCATCTGGCCTTCCATTCAGACCTTGAAAGTAGAGTTCAACAAGATGAGTCGAATAAGGGCTCTATTGTCTCAAAAAGAAGTCGCCCTTACTTCTACGCGTGAAACATTCGTCCTTCACATGGAAAACTCTCACAATGAGGTGCATGCTCTCTTAAATACTGATCTCCCCCTACATTTCGGTGCCTTGATTCACACTATCTTCAATGCCTCGTCGACTACGGGCTTGGCGCACTTTTTTTTAAATTGTAAGTTCTGGCCTTGTGACTTCATTCCAACCTATATTTGGTGGGATACCGGCATTTTTTCATTCTATTTTTTCCAGCCTCTTCGGCGGATTACCGTTAATTCTCGCCTTGGCTGCCGGTATACTGCTGTTGATTTGCTTGTTCAAATATGGCTGCACAATCTATGCCCCATGAAAACCTGCCCCGGTTGCTCCAACTTCACAACCGGATGCTTGATTACTGTGGAGCGCTCCCGCAGGCTACCTTGAGTGTGGCGTATGGATTATCTTTCCGGTTCTCATACTTAACATGCGTGCAGCCTGTCTTCCATTGCCTGGATTGCGAATTTGAATTGGCTCTGGATTTGTGTCTCTGCAACACGGTGCCTCCTAACCCGGATTATGATCTACTGATGAGTCCCTTAGTTGCTCATGAGATAGACTGTTCTGGTATCGGAATAATGGCCTGCGCAGCGGCACATGGAGTCCTAGGTAATTGAAACATATGGACTGCAGCTCATGACTTTCTGGCACGCAGTTATCTCGAAGAACACCCGAGTTGTCCTCTGATGGTGCTAGAGGCTCCGGCTGTCGAACAACATGTGTGTTCTTTCCCATTATTGAATTGGATGGCTGAAATGTTTTCGGATGAGAACAATGACTTCCTCTTGGAGGCAGTTGCAATGTAGTGTGCTTATACACTTTTGGATTGAAGTAGTTTCTTCTTCAAACGCATTTGTGACTCATGATTTTGTATCTATTTTTTGCTCCACTCACATTCTATGCTTTGAACACTATACAGCCCCTGCTTTGGAATTCTACTTCCAATTGTCCAGTTTGGCAAAATTTTAACTTGGTTCTGTCTCACTCGAAATTGAACTCTGCGTTTCAAATTGCCCTTCGTTCTGTGCGTGTTCCGATCAAGGGAGGGTGTAGTGAAGGCAGGGCCTTACTTGCGCACATTGCTATGTTAGCATAGGCTTATTAGAAGTTTAAACACCATTTTACCTTTTTGCTGCTTTTGCACACAAAACTATATGTAACTGTTGTTATAAGTTAGGCGGCTTGAATTGCTTCACATGAGAATCAATCAATCAGGTTTCCCAGGTGGGGGTGATGTGGCCGTGGCGTGGTACGTAGAGGATCAGTCGTGCCGAGGCGTTTTGGATGCGTTGTAGTCGTTTGATGAGCTTGTGCTCCCGCATAGAGGTCATTTCCGTAGTCAAGTCTGCTGCTGACGAGGGCCTGGGTGACCGTCTTTCTTGTATCTGTTGGGATCCATCTGTAGATCTTGCGGATCATGTGGAGGGTGTTGAAGCAGGAGGAGGAGACGGCGTTGACCTGATTGGTCATTGAGAGCGTTGAGTCGAGGATGATTCCCAGGTTGCGTGCGTGGTCGGTGGGTGTCGGGGCTACCCCCAGTGCTGTCGGCCACCAGGAGTCGTCCCAGGCTGAAGGGTTGGAGCCGAGGATGAGGAACTCCGTCTTGTCCGAGTTCAGCTTCAGACGGCTGGTCTTCATCCATTCGGCGACGGCCTTCATTCCTTCGTGGAGGTTGGCTTTGGCGGTGATGCGGTCCTTGGTTAGGGAAAGGATCAGCTGAGTGTCGTCGGCGTAGGAGATTATGTTGAGGTCGTGCTGTCAGGATACGTGTGCGAGCAGGGCCATGTAAATGTTGAACAGCGTCGGGCTGAGGGAGGATCCCTGGGGTACGCCACAGATGATCTTGAAGGCTTTGGAACGGAATGGGGGAGGCGGACGCTCTGGGTTCTGCCGGAGAGGAAGGAGGTGGTCCAATCCAGAGCCTTGTCTCGGATTCCTATGGCGTGGAGGCGTGTGCGTAGTGTGCGGTGGCAGACGGTGTCGAAGGCGGCAGAGAGGTCTAGGAGGATGAGTGTGCGGTCTCGCCGTTGTCCAGCAGGGTCCGGATGTCGTCGGTGGCGGCGATGAGGGCAGTCTCGGTGCTGTGGTTGCTACAGAGCCCTGACTGGGAAGGGTCCAGGATTCTGTTTTCTTCGAGGTATCGGGTTAGATGTCTGTTGACGGTTTTGTCGATGACCTTCTCCGGGAAGGGGAGCAGAGAGATGGGCCAGGAAGTTCCTGAGGTTTCTTGGGTCTGCCTTAGGTTTTTTGAGTAGGGCGTTGATCTCTGCATGTTTCCAGATCTCTGGGAAGGTCGCGGTCTCAAGGGAAAGATTGATGACGTTGCGCAGGTGGGGTGCGATGGAGCTGCTTGCTCTGTTGAAGACGTGGTGCGGGAATGGGTCTGATGGAGAGCCGGAGTGGATTGAGCGCATGGTCTTGATGGTGTCATCGATGTTCACGCTGGCCCAGGCTAGCAGGGGGTCGTGGTCGATGCTGTACTGAGGGTCTGTTGTGTTGCAGTCTGTTGGGGCTGTCTGGGTGTTGAAGCTGTCGTGGATGTCTGCTATCTTGCGGTGGAAAAGGTATCGAGGGAGTCGCACAGGGCTTGCGACGGCGGGATGTCGTGGTGTTGGAGCTGGGGTTGGAGAGTTTCTTCACGATGTTGAAGAGCTCCTTGCTATTGTGTATGTTGTTGGCGAGGCGGTCTTTGAAGGAGGTCCTCTTGGCTGCCCTGATGAGGTGGTGGTGATTGCGGATGGCGTCCTTGTGTGCTGCGTGGCTGTCCAGAGTTTGTTCACTGTGCCATTTCTTCTCTAGTTTCTGGCAGGCTTGCTTGGAGGCTAGGAGTTCTGGGGTGAACCAGCTGGCCCTCTTGCTGGTGTCTCTGTGGGGGATTTCTTCCGCGGGGCGAGGGTGTTGGCACTGTCCTCGATCCAGCGTCTGAGGCTGTGGGCAGCTTCGTCGGTGTTGGAGGGTTCGGGGGATGGGCTGAGAGAGAGGTTTGCGTGTAGTTGGTCTTCGGTGATTTTGCCCCAGCAGCGGCGGGGGATCTGTTGGTTGTGGTGGGGTGTGTGGGTTTCTTGAAGGGGAAGTGGTACAGCGGTGGTCGGTCCAGAGGATTTCGGTGGTTTGGCTGATGGAGACGTACGAGCTTGAGGAGAAGACGGGCTCGAGCGTGTGGCCGGCGGAGTGGGTGGGCGTTGTGATGAGTTGATTCAGTCCGAGGTTGGCGAGGTTATCAATCAGGGTTGTGGAGTTGTTGTCGTTGTTGTTCTCAAGGTGAAAGTTCAGGTCTCCGAGGAGGATGTAGTTGGTGGAGGTCAGGGCGTGCATGCTGAAGTCGGCGATGGAGTCGCAGAACTGAGGGCGGGGTACGGGGGGTCGGTAGACGAGGGTGCCTCTGAGGGTGGAATTAGGGTCTGTGTGGATCTGGTAACATGTGTTCGTTCGGCGGTGCTGAGCGCGTCGTCGGTGCTAGTTGAGACCCTGATGCTGTTCTTGTGAACGATGGCGATTCCTCCTCCGACTCCATTGGTGCAGTCTCTGCGGGTGATCTTGTAGCCGTCTGGGATGGCTATGGCGATGTCGGGTGCAGAGGAGTCGTTAAACCAGGTCTCTGTCAGGAAGGCGACGTCCGGGGATGTTGCGTTGAGCTGGTCCAAGAGCTCGACAGCATGCTTCGGGTGTTCAGTAGTATGCATCGGAGGTGATTTTGGTCTTTCTTGGTGGGAATTTCGTCGGCTCTGAGGCAGGTGTAGCTGCAGTTCTGGCAAGTGAAGGGGCCATGTGTGCATTTCGGGATTGGCCTTGAAGCAGGTGTGGCTCAGTCTGGAGTTGAGAGCGTGCAGAGTGCTGGCGTCGTAGTGGCTGCGGTCATCGTGGTGGGGGCGGGGGCCAAGGGTTCTGGCGCTGGGCACGGTCCAGGCGCCGACGGACTCGCCTTAGGTGCGCCTTTGGCACGCCGACGTGCTCGCCTTAGGCGCGCCAAAGCGGCCAGAATATATGGGGAGGTGGGAGGGAGGAGCAGCTGGGAGGTGGGGGCAGCGAATGGGCAGTTAGGGAGCGGGGCCGCAAGGGATGCAGCGGCGAGGGCGGTGAGGGACAACAAAGGTTACAGAAGGAAAAGGGGCACAAAATCGAGGGTAAAACGAGTGGCACAGGAGGCAAAAGGGCACAAAAAATGAGTGGAACAGAAGGAAAAAAGGGCACAGAAATGAGGGAAGAACGAGTGGCACAGAGGGCAAAAGGGCACAGAAAAACAAGTGGACCGGAGGGCAGAAGGGCACAAAAAACGAGTGGAATAGAAGGCAAAACGGGCACAAAACGAGGGAAAAACGAGTGGCACAGAGGGCAGGAGGGCACAAAAAAACGAGTGGAACAGAGGGCAGAAGGGCGCAAAAACGAGTGGAACAGAGGGCAGAAGGGCACAAAAAATGAGTGGAAGAGAAGGCAAAAGGAGCACAAAAACAATGGAAAAACGAGTGGCACAGAAGGCCGATGGGCACAAAAACAAGTGGAACAGAAGTCAAAAGGGGCACAAAAAATAGGGAAAAACGAGAGGCACAGAAGGCAAAAAGGGCACAGAAATACCGGAAAAACGAGTCGCACGGAGGCAAAACACAGAATACAGAAAAACTGGGGCAGCTAAGAACAGAAAGCAGAATGGGCAGAGAGGCAGAGGGGCAGCGAGGGGAACAGAAGGGAAAACCGGGCAGAGACACGGGGACAGCGAGGGGTACAGAAGGAAAGACTGGGCAGAGAGAGCACGGGGACAGCGAGGGGAACAGAGGGAAGAAAAAAGGGCACAGACCACGTACAGGCAGCGGGGGAAGACAGGCAACAGCAGTCACAGACACAACAATGAAAATACAGGCAATACAATAAAAGCAATAAAGCGGAGGATGAACAAACCTACCTATGGCCTACCTCTGGCCACCAGGAATGGGGCGCAGGTGGTAGCCTGCGGGTGGTGGAAGGGCCCGACTTCCTCAGCAGTGGCAGCTGGGGCAGGGAGACACAGGCAGTGCTGTGCGGAGGGGGAGCGACCTACCTGGTGGGGTCAAGGGTCGCAGAATGGCTTGTTTTCATCGTTCCTAGACTTACATCTCAACCTTAGTCTGCATAGTGAGTGTTGAAGCCTCCAAGGTTATCATAACAATGTTAGGTGTTGTTAGGACTGATTGGCTCATGCACTAGACATAACATGCACGCAGCTTCAGCTAGCTGAAGTTCTGGCGTCTTTAATATCACACTGCATGCATGATTTAGACACTTGCAGAAAATCTTTTTCCAGAGATACAGTGAGCTTTTGCAGATCCTGATGTTATTTATCTCTACTGATCTTGGAGGTGTGGGGTTCCCCATTCAAGCCTAAAAGACCTTCTATATTTTATAAAACATAGTTCCTAGCTAGGGAGGGTGGCATACAAGGTGCTATATAACCTGTTCCCACCATCATTATAATATGATTTCTCCTTTTGTGTTTTATGGAATTGTAACAATGCTGATCGTATTATTTTTAATCATATGCCTGCTTATGCTCACAAAAATACTGCATCTTAGAGCACGTCGTTAAAATAAACATTTTAAACTTTACCGTGTCTCTTTTTTACTCATGTTGTGGACTAGTATGAGAATATAATGAAAGAGTGTCCTTGATTCCCACCATTCCTGATAGTAACCTAAGTTGCATGTTCTGGTTTGTCTAATCATTGGTACCTTTGCTATAGGACGAAGAACTAATGTGACACTGATGCTAGTCGGTTAGGGGTTCTAGGTACTGAGGTGAGTTTTTTGTTCTACCACAATTCACTGATGTCCTGGGTTTCTGTGCATAGTTCTGTTTATGAGCAGAATCCCTGCAACAGTACCTAGTGGCTTGGTCCACCACCACTGGAATATATATCTGTGCCCAGATGCAGTTGGAGGATCAATGGGACCAATTATGTCAATCCCTTCCCAACCCTCTGAAAGGGAACCCCCACCACAGGTAGTGGTATCAGGGGTCCTTTGTGGTACCACCTGCCTTACCACTGGCTTGACAGGTGGTACAGGAGCAACAAAACTCCTTTGTGCCCTTTGACATGTGAGGCCAGTGAAAGTGAGGGACAAGCCTGTCCCAAGTCTTACTTTGGCCTAGGTGTCCTGCTAAAGGGATATCATATGCCATTGTCAGTAGGACCCATTAAACTTGAGAGGTATGACCAACCTCTAGGCTTGGGTTATCTACCCTCTGAGTAAAGGAGCCCTTCATCCCAGTAGATCCTGTGGAGCCAACTGGCACTCCCAGCAGCCTCCACAGCAGCTTGTTGTCTAAGGGGTTCAAGAGAGGGGCAGCTGTGCTTCTCCTGACTCAGATATGCCCTGGAAGGGCCATTGTCCCCAAGAACTCAACCCGATCAGGTTCAAGTTCCTCTGAGATAGTTCCTTCATAGGGACTGGGATTATCTTCCTCAGGAGACTGATCCTCACCCTGAGTCTGCGGGGAAGACACTGCCTTACCCCTGCTGCTCCTTCTCTACGAAGGCACCTTGTCCATTTTTCCAGGATCCGGGGTCTGTTCAGTGGAAGACAGTTTGGCCTGTGACCTAGTCACAGCAAACACATCTGCAGAGATTCAAAACATTGCTGCATGTTCCCTGAGTTCTACTTCAGCCTAGGCTGAAGTTTCCAAATTATTGCCAAACAAGCATTCCACAGGGAGGTCTGCGCTAACCACAACTTTCTTAGGACCAGTTACCCCTCCCCAGCTGAAATTAACAACTTCCAAGGAATGGCCTGTCCTGACATTGTTAGCATTGGTTACTTGGTACATCTCACCAAGTATGATCTGGTCAGGGCCAAAAGATGGCTTGTTACCATTATGACACTTGCTCCTGTGTCCCTATATACCACGGCCTCCTTACCAAAAGTTAAAGGCTGTTTTTGCTGAGATTACTGGGGTTTACAAATAGGGAGGCAATATCAATGCCTCCATCACAGACTAAAACAGCCTGAGCTGGAGTTCCGACTAGGCCAGAACCCATCTCAGATCCCAGGGTTTATCCTACTATACCCTTGTTCCCTGTACCGCACTTTGAGCTGAACTAGGGGAAACAATTGCCTTAGGGGCAGTGGTAGAAGGATACTTGGCAATTGGACAACTGGCATCTTTTCTATAATGGGTTTTCTTGTTACACAGGAAGCACCACGGTTTCTTTCTGCCTTTACCTTTGTTAGACTGTGACTCCCCCCCAGATGCAGATTTCTAGGGCCTTGATGAACACTTCTGGTCTTTACCCTTCTCCCCACCCTTATCTGTAGGTTTAGCATCTTGCTTTTTCTGGTCACCACCTGTGTCTTTTTTTCTGCTTCGCACTGGTTCTGACCCACCTATCTGCCTTCGTTCCCAATTCTTGGGGCGATGTCAGATCAGAGTCAACCAGGTATTGATGCAACAACTGCTTTTGGCAATTATAAAGGATCTGCTCCCTCATAATCAAATTGTATAAACCCTAGAAATCATTCACTTAGCTGCCAAGTAAACAGCCATCCAGAGCTTTAGTAGCACAATTTACAAAGTCTACCTAGTCCGGAGTCTGTGTCTTCTGGGTGTCTCTGAACTTAATCCTGTACTGTTTAGTGGTTAAGCCAAACTCATCAATGAGAGCACACTTCAGGACTGAATAGTTGACAGCATCCTCTTCTCTAACAGTGAGAAGCTTAGCTGCCCACTGCTATTGAGGGACCCTCTGTACTTTACAGGCCCTTTCGTAAGCAGTTATCCATTTGTGGATATCCTCCCCACCATGGTAGGGAGGTGCTATCTTGCTCAGGTTCCTATGGTCATAAGTATACTCCTTAACCCTAGTGACACTGTTGCTGCCACCATGGGACTCTAGTCCCAATTTCTTTCTAGCTTTCTGGCGTTCTAAGGATTCCTTTTCTAGGGCCAATTGCTCTTGCCTGAGCCTAAGCTTGACTTTCTCAAGCTCTAGAAATTTACACTGTTTTTCATGAGAGGTATCTCTCTTATGAGATATGGAGGTCCCAATAGAATTTCCTGAATAGTCAGATTTTGCAGAGGGAGATCTAGATCTCCTGGGTAAACTCTATACTCATCCCCGAGGAGTGAAGAGAGGGCCACAAGGGCCTTCTCCATCCTCTTCCTGAAGATCTAAGTTGTCCAGGTTGGAATCATTTTGATCCTCCTAGCCAGGGTTTGAGTCTAGGTCATAAAAGGTGTCACCTCCCGACCTGTCTTCATTCCCTGCCTCACCCTCATCTGACCCTGTGGTCTTCCTAATGTCATCTAAGAGTAACACGTCAATGAGACCTTGGGTGTTGGCATTTCTCCCTTTCTTCAGCTTCCTAGAAGCAGACATGCCTTTCAAATATTGAAATGTAAGACCATTTTATCTAGAAGGCAGAGAGCCACTGGCTTCTACTTTAGAAGACATAACTAGTGTGGTGTGGTATATGCACCTACCTAACCTAGTGGGAACTAAACTCTCTTAGGTTGGGGAAAGAATGTGATAGACCCTAAACAACCCAAGCTTAAGTTCAGTAGAACTTATTTATTCTAATCTTTAAGTATTATATGTGCCTGAATACTTTAGTGGTTTTCAGTAAAAAATGCAGGCTTAAATCCCAACCGCTGCACCAATGTGAGATGGTGGCCTGGAATATGCTGTCCACTAATTAAAGTGGGCACCTTGCACCAGTCCAAACTACCGTTATGATGTATGAGGTCAAAGATAACCTTTAGAAAGCTATCCTAGTGGTAGCTGTGGAAAGAAGCCTTCAGGCTTAATCTTGAAGGAATGTAAAGCAGCCTGTTTTACCAGAATATCAACTCTTATATTGATCAAATGAAAGGAGAATCACACAGTAGTGGTATAAAAATATGTTTTTATTAATATAACACTCTCTAGTACCCTCTACATGAGGATTGAACACAAAGCACACAATAGGAGATCAATAGAACAGTTGTAAGTAGCACAATACACAGTGGGCTCCTGGGGGAGACCAAACCCTACACAAAATTAGGGGTATAACAATCATGACTTGAGTCAGGACACAGTCTAGTGATGTGGAATCGCTGGGACCCCAAGGAACCACCCACGGTGAGCAGATAGGGGCACCACGGAGGACGGGTACAGTGTGCCAACAGGACCGCGGGCTCCGTACAATTCTATGGGGAAGTCGCAGTTACAGTTTTAAAATTTAAGGACTCTTCTAGGAGGACGTTGAGCAAACTCTTTGGAACTTAAGATGTAGGAGAGCTACCCCACCCTTGGATACCATAGTACCAGGGTTACCTATCGCAGAGGAGCCTGGTGCATAGGTCTGGAGTGGCGTCGGAAACCACTGTCGTTCTCAATGGAGCGCTGTGAAGAAGTACTGCTGCCTTGAAGGTGAACAGGGTTTGGAGGAATATAAGCCTTGATTCTGGAAGGAAGGAACCTGAAAGCAGAGGGGACAGAGTCTGGGTCACTTCAGAGTGACCAGGGGCTCGGTAGACGAATGCCCACCGATGTCGAGTGCTTCAGGTGCGAAGAAGGGATGCTTGAATCTGCAGCCACAAGGGACAGGAGATGTCAAGGATGACCAGGAGCCAGAGGTGAACTGTCCCATGAAGCATGTCAAGTGCTGAGGGGTTGGTGTCTGGCTGGAGCACCAACAAGCAAGCCACACAGGAAGGTCAAGCAGGTTACGGTGTGGAGCAGCAAGGTCCTGAGGACTCACCAAGCAATAGGGAGTCAGGGCACATCTGGAGCAACCAGGAAAGCCCACAATAACTCAAGATGACCCTTAGGAGAACCCACAGGCTGAATGACCAGGAGCAAGATTGCAAAGTACCAGCCCACAGAGCACTCGGTGTGAGGAGGCCAGAGTTCTTTGGTACAAATACTGCTCAGGGTCAGGACTACACGAAGTCCAAAGCACAAGCTCAGGAATTGCCAACAAGCATAAGCAACTGCAAATGGACACGATGCACAGGGGTTCGAGTTATGCAGTCCCCATGAAGGATACTGGCCTCAAACTTTCTGAGGGCAGACCAACTTTAGGGACCTGTAAAACCAAACCTCCTGTGTTGCTGAAATCTTCAGAGTCTGCAGGATCTCAGGAGCAGCAGACCAGTCAGTTGTGTTAAGGTGCCTGCAGTTGCAGGGGAGTGACTCCTTCACTCCAAGGGAGATTCTTCAGTTGCCCTTAGTGTGCCACACGTCCTGCACATAGCTTGTATGGGGCAAGGGCACAGACAAAGCTTTGGACAGAGAGGGAGACGAAGTCGGGCCACGTCGAAATCCAGCAAAGTCCACAGTGTCCAGACGGTCGAAGGTCAGTGGTTTCCTTTTGTAGAATCTTGTCCCCATAAAATCTAAAGTCTTACAGCCAGGTAAGCCCTTTTGCACCCACGGGAGAGGGTCGGACCGATTCGATGGACCCTGCTAGGAGAGGGTCAGGCCAGAGAGGTGGTTCCACCCATGTCCTTTGTTCAGTTTCGCACCAGAGCAGGAGCCAATGGCTCCCAGAACTAGTTTGGGCTAGACTATGCACAGGGACACCAAATTTTCCCCAAGTGCAGACTTTCAGGCACTGTCAGAGTGCACTCACCCAGCCCCAATACACTAAATCCTGTCTGGGAGGTGGTGACACCACTCTGTGACAGGATGCCTATTGTGCTGCCTTCCTCTGCTCAAGCTTGGCTCAGCACCAGGAGGGCAGAAATGTGTCTTTGGTCGGCAGCATCCATGTTGTGCTGTCCGGGTTGAGAAGGCTGGCACCGGATAGACCAGCGACCCAGAGAAGCTCACTTCTGAAGGGAGGAATCATACCTCCCACTGTAGGATGAGGCCCTCTAAGGGCCCGCAGATTACTTCCACAACCACCTACTATGCCTTCCCAAATGAAGAGTCAGTCAGTCAGTAGAGAATACAAACTTACTTTATTAGCAGTTCTCTGCAGAGAGAGCCCCGGTCAGACCTGCACCCTAAGATGGACGCTGAGGGGACTGCCTGCTAGAAGCGCGCTAATAAATGATAAATGATAAAGCTTTCTCGAGACCTCAGCCACACCTACTATGGAAAAGGCATGAAGAAAGAGGGAACAGAGAGATGAGCTAACACCTGCCAGATGGGTGTATTATCAGCGCTCCAAGGCCAATTTGTTGGGCTTCAACATCTAACGTGGGAGCAGAACTACACATACAGAAAGTATTGTACGAAAAGAACATCTATTCATTAACAGATCCAACTTCAACCTTGGGCAGCAGAGAAAGAATAATAGGGATATACAGTTTTACAGTTCTGCTGAAGCAAGCGAAAAACAAATGAGGCCTAGCGTGGCTGCGGCCTAGACAGACTTCTAGTAGTCTCACATTACAACATGGAGGCACACAAGCCAACAAAGCTTGCATGCCGTATGGATAACTTAGTGGGTTCCATAATGTTAATACAAATGGCTTCTATTTAGCCACCTAATGCTAACTTATATAATATATATGAATGCATATTATAAAAAAGGGAATTCAAACCTAACAGATCCTCCTTTTAGCATATGAGGCTAAATAAGCTTTACTGCTATCCGGCAGGGTCTTCACAATTCTAAAGAGGGGGCTCGTGTATAATCGTCTATATAGAAAAATGCACAATAAAGCAGATATACAAAATATGCAAATATTGTAGAACTCTAATAATCAAATATCCCCTCATCTATCAACATTATTGGCTGAATTTCTTGCACCATCATAGGGGACTATTAATTTTCTTGCATTGACCTCACCATGTTGGAAGTAAGTTTCGTGGCACAGTAAATGCAGCAAGCTGGAAGACAATTGATACATAAACAACAGGTGAATATAACCCCTGCAATGGCTATCAATACGAGAAATATCTTCCAATCCCATGAAGGTAATAGGTCTCAGAACTACCTTGTGAGAGACCATGATCCATTGTCCTCATGCATCTCTGCGGCCAATCTGTGTAAATTTTGCACAACAGAATATACAGTCGGAGCACTATCAGGAATGTACACACAGCAGCTGCATGCTCCACCCCTATCAGCCAGTATGACATCTAAAACCATCCGATTTTGAAGTGAAACTAGTCTCGTTGCTTGGAGCTCAACTGGTATATTAGTGAGTATACCGGCAGTAGTATTAATGACTCCTTCAACTACTCTAGCTAGACGGCGTATGTTACGGCTATTAAACATAGACCCCAGAATGGCGCAATACTTTTCATTATGTCAGTAAATTGCTGTAGAAAAGTATCTGTTTGATCAATATCATCTACGATAACGCCTCTTTTGTTGCGGTGCATGGAGAAATCCCTTCGATGTAACCTATGATCTTTGTGGTATATGGATGGTGCAATGTAAACAGGAGGCAGAAGAAAAGAAATGTAGCACTGGTCAGACTATCCCCTAGGGAGCCAGGTATACGCTTGTTCCCCACACATAAAGTACACATTTGAAGGTGTTAATAAGGGTGGGCTACTAGTCGTATTCAGCTGGTAAGTATAATTACACTGGCTTCGTCCCACTGAAACATTCCCTGACCCTGAACACAGAAACTAGCCATTGTATTTATCACAGGAACAGGCATGACCTTATCCTCATTGATATTATGCTCTTGTAAACATTTAAAGTATTCAGTAATGTTAAATCCTTGAAAGTCTGATACTTCATTTCTGAACCAGGTAACATTTTTGTGGACTGTAAAAACGTTTATGCAAGCATCAGGGTGTAGCGTACCCTCCTTACCATCTTCCCCAGGGGTATATCCCTGATGCACCTCAACATACTCTAGAATTTCTTCATAGTCGGCCTGCGTCATTTTCATTGCATCTACATAATAGTGCATATAAACCATGGACAATATTTGATACCAAGCCTCACAGCTAACTAAGTAAGATAAAGGCATAGAAATTAATAGATCACTCTTATGCTTAACGGAAGGAAGGAGTCCACATACCCAGCACTCTGTAACCTTAATTGTGCCATGCACCTGATGGAGCATTTGAATAAACGCATTTAGAGTGCATGTTTGTCTATTTCTCTGCTTATGCGGGGCCGATATAATGAATGAATGCTCTGCTGGCACTGGGGTAGTTCCTATCAGAGTATATATAGGATGCTGATCTTCCAGATACCAGACTATTCCAAACAGTGTTATCATCAGCACCAGAATGAACACCACCACCCTGCTTCCAGTGGACCAATTAGACCATCCAGGCCCATTCTGCTCTATCGGAGAAGCCATTAAAGGGCGCTCCTCTCATTGTTTCACGGCCAAATGGGTACATAGCTAGAAAGTATTTAGGGAAAGGTAAATCTGCTGTACAACCAGCCAGAGGGGTATTCTTCTTCCCTGTGTCCGTCTAAAGCCTCACAGGCAGGCTTCTATCGTTCATCAACGTAGTCTCTCCCATGATGGAGCTGCACACTTGCAACTCAGCAACACAATCACGGCCCGTGCTGTAGACAATCCTTTGTTCAGGATAGGGTAACCTCCCTCTGGGGAAAATACCCTCAACGATCCTGTCCAGTGTTCTAGGCAGTGCACCAGTACTTTACTCTGAACTAAAGCAGATACCAGGAGCACAGCACCTGCAACCCAAACTCAAGTATTTCCCTTACTCTTGTGTTGGCCTGCTGATGCACTGTCTTTCCCTCAGGCCACAGATTGTACCTAGTGTGCCCAGGCACTTTGTCGTTAACAAACAAAGGTAAGAACTCACACTCTGCTGAGGATCGGGACTCAGGCAGTGGCACTGCAGGAGCTGAAGTATCTGGGGAAGCCCTTTTCTCAGGGGGGACCGCCTCAAGCACGATCTTATCACTCTCTTTTTCGGTCTGTGTCCCTCTCAACCGGGCCTCAGAAAAGGGAACAAAATGAGGGACCAGTTCTCCTTCCTGGTCGGCAATCCTGTCTTTCACCCAGAAATCATACGGGAGTGGCAGAGGCACGCTCTTTACGTGAAAGGCTTGCACCAAGTGCTTCCGACCATCCACCTTCACAGCTGTTCTAGTGGCCAAAAGCACCAGGGCGTGACCCCTCCACCATGGCTCCAAGCTGGACTTGCGCCGAAACTGGCAGACTAGTTAGTAATCCCAAGGCTGAATCTGAAGTCCTGGACACTCTGGCAATGGTTGTAGGGCGGCAGATATCTGTTGGTGTACAGAACTGAGATCTTTAGGCAAAGCATACAAATAATCAGTCAACAGAGGATACTCTATCTCTGAAAATGTTCAAGGTCTGGGGACGCCCCAAACATTAGCAGGGTGCCCGAAGACCACCTCATAGGGTGACAATTCAGTCCTGGAATGTGCAGTCACCCTAGCTGACATGAGTGCTAGGGGTAATGCGTCCGGCCATTGCAATCATGTACTTTCATGAATCTTCGCTAATTTCAACTTGAGAATGCTATTATATTTCTCAACCAGGCCGGCTGACTGTGGATGGTTTGCTGCATGAAATTTTTGCACAATTTGCAAGCCTTTCCACACCAATTCAATGATTTTAGCATTGAAATGGCTCCCGTTGTCACTCCAGATCACACGTGGCAATCCATAGCGCGGGAAGTACTCTTTCAAAAGTGCTTTTGCTGTCGCTATAGCCATGTTCTTTTTAGTGGGGTTGACCTCCACCCACTTACTAAATGCGCAGACTACCACTGATACGTATTTTAGATTATTGACCCGTCCATCTCGATGATATCCATCTGGATGACCTTGAAAGGGAAAGAAGGCAGTGCTAAAGACCAGCAGGTGTAGGGGTGCCTTTTCCTGGGTTGTGCTTCAAACAGACCATACAATGTCTCACCAAGTGTGTTGCAACTTTAGAAACATTCTCATTCTGCCATTACTGGGTCTAGCAATTTACAAGTAACCTTTCAATATGGGCTGAAAATTAGTTCCGCTCGCGGAATTTGCGGATTTTTGGCAATTTTGCGGTCCGCAAATCGTTCAAAATTGCCCAAAAATCCACAATTTGCTAGTTGGCGAATTTGTTTTGCTTGGTCGCGCTTCAAAAATACAATCTCGCTCCCGCGGCGTTGACATATCGTGATTCTGAGTTTGCCAAGTTGTTTTCCTCCCGGTTTGCGTGCGTTGCGCCATTTTGGTTGGCTGCGTGATGTCGCAAGACTTTTCGACCGCGAGTACGTCATGGAGTCCTGCCATCTTGCACTGTGAGACTTTGAGAACACGAATACGTCATAAGGGCCCGCGATCACGCATCGCGAGAGTAAACAATTGCGAATAAGTATATGCGACGCGCAGCTGACATCCGACGGGAGATTTGTACAGCTCGCTTTCCCGAAGTCGAAAAAATAGCAATTCTGCACAAGAAATCTATCGCAGGCAGCATAAACCTTCTGAAAATGATGATTCGGATCAGAATAACTCCTCCGATTGACATTTGGGTGCACTTTTTTGTGCAAGGAGTCCAATTTTGGGGGGTGGGAGGAAGGAAGTGCCCCAGAGTCTCCAACTTCCTGTTCCTGTCCAGCAGGCTCCTCCCAGTGCTTTGTCCATGTCCTGGTCACTTTTCATTTGGATCTGGAGCTGGAAGGATTACTCTTTGTGGCTGCTGCTGGATATTTGTATTTGAGGACTTTTTGTTTGGATCACTTTTGGATTTGAGATTTTACAAGTAAGTTGGTGTTGTTTGTTTGGGGCATTGCAGTTGCTGCAACTACAATTTATAAACTTTTTCACAACTTTAAAAAAATATATATTGTGGGTAGCCACAGTAAGTAGGCCCAGGGTTAGTCATGGGTGCATAATACAACTGTTTCTGTGAGTTTTGTTGAACTTAAATATCATTTACGACATGGATGGCATGGAATTGAATAGCTCACTGTTATATGTGGAAGTTTTTTTTTTATTTTGGGGTGCGTGTTAAAGCCACACTAGCCAGTAGGCCCAGGGGTAGTCAATGGTGCATGGAGCAAGTCTTTCTGTGGGGTCTCTTGAATTTAAACATCAGTTAGGGCATGGATTGCAATGGATTGGGGTGATTTTTGTGTGTATTTCGATTTTTGGGGTATTGTTGGGGCCTGGTCCAGGGCCTGGCCATGTGGGTGGGGGCCATTTTGATGCCTGGTCCAGGGCCTGGCCATGTGGGTGGGGGTCTAGGGGCCATGTTGAAGCCAGGCAGTGTGCTTTGTGCCATAGGCCTGCACCCAGTCAGCCTTGCTTTCATCCATTATGCCCAGGGGTACTCATGGTGCATGGGCCAAGTCTTTCTGTGGGGTCTCTTGAATTTAAACATCATTTAGGGCATTGATGGCATTGGATTGGGGTAATTTTTGTGTGTATTATGATTTTTTAGGCATTGTTGGGGCCTGGTCCAGGGCCTGGCTAATGTGGGTGGGGGCCATTTAAGGCCTGGTCAAGGGCCTGGCCATGTGGATGAGGGCCATTTTGATGCCCGGTCCAGGGCCTGGCCATGTGGTTGGGGGTCTAGGGGCCATGTTGAAGCCAGGCAGTGTGCTTTGTGACATAGGCCTGCACCCAGTCAGCCTTGCTTTTATCCATTATGCCCAGGGTTACTCAGTGGTGCATGTACCAAGTCTTCCTGCGGGCTCTCTTGAATTTAAACATCATTTAGGGCATGGATGGCATTGGATTGGGGTCATTTTTGTGTGTATTTTTATTTTTTGGGTGTTGTTGGGGCCTGGTCCAGGGCCTGGCCATGTGGGTGGGGCCATTTTGATGCCTGGTCCAGGGCCTGGCCATGTGGGTGGGGGGGTCTAGGGGCCTTGTTGAAGCCAGACAGTGTGCTTTGTGCCATAGGCCTGCACCCAGTGGGCCTTGCTTTCATCCAGCATGCCCAGGGGTACTCAGTGGTGCATGGACCAAGTCTTTCTGTGGGGTCTCTTAGATTTAAACATCATTTAGGGCATGGAAGACATTGGATTGGGGTGATTTTTTTGTGTATTTTGATTTTTTGGGTGTGGTTGGGGCCTGGTCCAGGGCCTGGCCATGTGGGGGGGGGGCATATTGAGGCGGCAGTTTTTGCCATAGGCTGGCAAGCTTGCGGTTGCGGGCCAGTAGGCCTAGGGTTATGATGAATGGGTGCATGAATCAACTATATCTTTTTGGTCTCTCTTCTATTAATTCCAACATCCATTTGTGATTAGAATTGCAATTTTTATTTTGGGTCTTTCCGTTTTTGGGTGCCTAGTTGCAATAGTATTAATTGAAGCACGACATATGCAACATTTATTTAACTGATGTTCCTCTGGCTTCTTTGCTTTTAGGTGTACAAAGACTGAGAACCCAGAATCATCCTCATCATCATCACTTGTTGTAGTGCCAGGAAGAAGTCCTGCTGCGGTGTGTGCACAACGTCACGTGTGGCCACAGACAACTCTGCAACTCATGCAACTGCGTCCTGCTGTTCTGACATCTGAAGAAGATGGGCCCAAATAAAGGTGGCCGTAGCTCTTCTACCACGAAAGTTGCCAGTGCCACTGCCAGTAAGAAGGAGCAGAAGAAGCAAGTGGCACCACTTACCAAGGAGACTGGTGTGCCAACTGACACTTTTTTGGGGAACAAAAACCTACTCCTGCAGCAGCGGTGTCCGCTGGGGACTAAGCTGTGAGCAGCACCTCCACTTCATTGGTCTCAGTGCCACCACGCCAAGTTAGGCCCAAGCCCATGAGTGCCACAGAGGCAGCCACTTTAATTGCTCTTTCACCATCGACCAGTGATGTTGGCGTTGACTCATCGCAAAGTAGCATCCAATCAACGCAGGGTGTAACTCATTAGACGAGTGTTCAGCCACAGCCACAACGACAACCACAGGTGCAACAAGGAGAGGCTCAAGGAGAGGTGCAAGGAGAGGCGCAAGTAGAGGCGCAAGTAGAGGCGCAAGGAGAAGCGCAAGGAGAGGCACAAGGAGAGGCGCAAGGAGAGGCACAAGGAGAGACACAACTGCCCACAATGCTTGTTCCTCCAGAAGTATCGGCACATGAGGAAATGGAGATTCATGTGGAGGTATCAGCTGAACAAGCCACTCCTGATGATCCATTGTCTTCCAGATCCCTAGCAAGTAAAAGGAGGGCTACTAGTACAACTTCTTCTTCAAGTCCCCTTATGATGATCTAGATCTTGATTGGCACCCATCAATTCAGTCTGAGAGGGAGGCACGCCATGAGCCGACAAAGCTAGGTAAAAGGAAGGTCCCCGTAAGGCTTTCAGTTATGGGTGATGACGAAGAAGAAGTAGAAGTGGTGTATTCTGCTGCTGATGAAGAGTCTGACGATGACCACCCAGTCATCACAGTGTCACTCCAGCCCCAGCGGGTATGCAGCAGACAGACATTTTTACCCTATCCCGAAATGCTGCGGGGGATGTGGGCGGCGTGGCACTGGTACCACCACCAACACAGGTAACTACTACACCAACACGACGTACAGCTTCCATATTTTCTCTTCATAAGGGCCGGCAGGGACCTCCATCCAGCTCGATCTCCATTACCTCAAGTAGTGGTGCTGTAAGTGCACAACAGAGACAAAGTCCGCCACGCCCATCCTCCACTTCATCTGGCATTGAAAGTGGCACCTCCACCACCACCACCAGAAATCTCAACTCCCCAGTTTGGGACTTCTTTAGTATTAGCAAAAAGGCAGAAAACCACGTTATTTGTTCGATTTGTAAACAAGTAGTTAGTCGGGGTGAGCTTGGTACCAAGTATGGTACTGGCGGCCAGAGAAGTCATCTCCAAAAACACCACAGCATCCAGTGGGAGGCGCACCTAAGTAACAAGTACAAATCCAAATGTAGCCATTGATATTTCATCTGGTGATGACGAGGAGCTGATCGTGCAGGGGGGAGGTGAAGAAATGAGAGACATTTTTTCTGGTACACACAGTACCCCTGGCAGCAGCACTTCAGTGGTAGCGCCCACACCCTCTACCCCAGCAACATCTAGGAGGCACAGTAAGAGTCTGGTAGAGAAACCAATGGGAAAAAGTACATCAATGAGCTTAACTGGGTTGAAGAAGTCTGGGTCATCATCACATATGAAAACGGTCCAGACCACCATTAAAAGCATGTTTTGGTTGGAGGCGCCATTTGAACGCAACCACCCAACGGCACGTCTGTATAATGCAATGCTGGCTAAAATGTTAGCGCTGGACCTTCTCCCTTTTTCTTTCATGGAAGGGGTGGGTTTTCAAGAATTTGTGGCAACAGTTTGCCCTAAATGGAATGTTCCTAGCCAGTCCTATTTTGCCAGAGTTGTGCTTCCAGCACTACATGAAGATGTGCTGGACGTGATTGGGGCAGCTTTGCAGAAGAGTTCTGTTCACACTATCCACCTGACAACCGACATGTGGACCAGTTGCCAAGCTGTTGATTACATGTGCATCACTGCACACTGGGTCTCTTTGGCGGGGGTTAGAGAGAAGATAGCTACAGGTGTTGACAGTGTCACAATTTTTCAAGCTACTCAGAAACATGCAACAGTAGCCATGTTTGCCATGGAGAAATCTCATACTGCAGTAAACATTTTGGAGGAGTTTAACAGTAAGGTCTTTGATTGGCTGCATCCAAGAAAGCGCATGATTGGTTATGTTTCCAGGATAATGGCAGTAATATAGTTAAGGCCATGGCTGATGATGGCTATTTCAGAGTGCCGTGTTTGGCGCACAATATTAACATTATTGTTCTAGATTCCTTGAAAAAAGAAAACACAGTCAGCAAGTTACTGACGACCTGCTGAAGAATCTGCACACATTTCAGCCATTCTTTTAAGGTCCGGAAGCAGCTGAGGATCATTCAACGTGACCGTAGAGTGCCAGTCAGAGGACTCATCCAGGAGGTGGCAACACGTTGGAACTCAATCTTCTACATGCTTGAGCATCTGTTTGAGCAGTACTTGGTAATCAATGAGTATGTCTATCACGCACGGGCTGCTTCTATGAAAGACATAAGGCTAGAGGTGGAGCAATGGGACCCAGTTAAAAGCCTGACAGACTTGCTTCGTCCTTTTGAGGTCTTCACCCGTGAAGTCAGCAGGGAGGACTGTACTTTGGGCAAAGCTATCCCATTGTTGCGCATGCTAGAGCACCAACTGAAGGCGGTGTCCTCAACGTTCCGAGTTGATGCTGAAAAACAAGACGCATGTCGGTTGGTGGAGAGCTTATTAAGCCGCCTAGTTGACAATGCAAGGCTTAAAGCAATACATTCAGAACAACATTACATTTGTGCCACGGTACATCTGGATCCACGGTACAAAAAGGCACCGGCCAGCAATACATTCATTCCTTTTTCTGAAGCAGATGTTTCCAAGTACAAACATTGGCTAGCTCTGTCAGCCACTCAATTCGAAAAAGAGCGGCAGGAAATTGAAGGAATCACCACAAGTACTACTGAAGCAGCAGGCCATCTGGCGTCAAGGTCCACTTCTGCGGCCGAAGGCAGTCACTTTCCCTCAGAGCCGTTAACGACATCAGCAACCGTATCATCACCTGCACCAGGCCCAGCCATAATATTGTCGGAAGCGGGTTGGATAACTCATCAAGGGTTTGCTCGTTCCAGTGTTCATGCAAAGGCAACAGATGGTACGCAAAGTGGAGCACCCCTGGAGGACCTTGAGTGGATGGTGCAGGCCTATCTGGATGACCCAACAGAGGTCTTCTTTGATCAGAACCCATTGGTGCATTGGTATGGGAAAAGGCCTCAATGGCCACTGATCATCAAGCTGGCTATAAATTATTTGTCTTGCCCACTTGCAAGTTTGTCTTCTGAACGTGTTTTCAGTGCTGCTGGTGCCATTGTAACTTCAAAAAGGACCCGCCTCTCGCCCAAAAATGTGGAGAGGTTAACAATGATCAAGATGAATCAGCACTTCATACCACCAGATTACAAAATACGTGAATCCACGCAGGAAGAAGAGGACACCGACTTAGGTGACGGAAGTTCATCTCTGGCAGCTGACCTACTCCCGTTTCAATTCACAGAGTTTGAGGACGAGTTCTACTTCCCTGACACCTAGGCTTGAAATACTTACTTTTTTTCTGTCCTTATTCACTTTTATTTCTGTGTGTCTTTCTTTGTTTTGCAACTTTTACCACAATAAAACTCTAATCACAACAAATCCATCAGCAGCACTGTCTTTGTCTTATTTCCATATTGAAGTTGCTGCTGTCTGCATTCCTGAAGTTCACAAGTTCACAACTCTCATGCTCCTCTATCCTCCTCCACCAGACTCCCCCTATCCATTTCCCTCAAGGCAGATGGCCGGATTACGCGGAATCAAGAAACTGTCGCTTCGTAGACGAGTCCCCTCAAAAGAAGTGGGACTGGAATTACTGACTATGCTGACTGATACTTCTGAAATTGACACGAGAGGCTGCCCTGTGGCCCTTCACTTAAGAATAAGAGGCTGAGAAAAAGTGGAAGAGGTAATGAATGATGAGATGGCATGCCGTGGACAACACTGGCTATCTGGCTCTGATGAAAGAAATTGCTGTTTGTTTGTTGTGCATGAAATGAATCCTACGTGTTCTGTTATTATTTAATCTTTTACACACTAAATGAAACTCTAAGTCTACTCTGTTTACCTTGTTTAATACAAATTGTACTTCTACTGCCGGGGCCACTACGTTGCATTTTTCAATATGGAAAATATCCTTGGACTCACTGTGTGTAGACTGTGACTGCATGAAAAACATTGAGTTTGCCAACACCATGATGATGATGATGAGTCATTATGACCAAAGTTACATAATATCTTTACAGTCACTCACTGGGATGGATGGATCATCATTGTCGATTTACGGAAGAACTATGGCCATTTTGTGAGTAGCAAACAGGTAAACAAGTCAACAACCACAGCAGAACTACATGTCTGTCTAGTCGTGGTATAGAGTGGTCGAGCCAGTGTAGTGTTATGCCAGAGTCCAGACAGGGGTTAATGTAAAATTGTTGCTATGTGGCTTGCTGTATAAAATTAGATCAGCTTTGTCTGTCAGTGTCAAAGAGGTATGCTACATGGAGGTTGGTTCACTCAGTGGTGCCTGCCTTGACCGTCTGCATGGCCCTGGCCTGCTGTGTGCTAATTATTACCCTGGAAACAGAGACTCAGAGTAGGCACTTTAGAAATGATGCATGTATGTAATACTGTCGCCTCTGAAAGTTTTATTTTTGCACTACACACCGTACCTTATATTTTTCCTTTGGGGTGTTTTAATATCCCTTTCTGTTTTTCCATCGACAATTACAGGCCGGCACTTACCCTGTGCAATGGGAAAAACATTAACTCAGGCTTACCATAGCAATCCGTAATTCCGCATCCCCAGGCAGGCAGTGTTCAGTGTGTTCACCAAGATTGATCGACGGAGCGCCCGATGGAATGGAGAAGTACAGCGAATAAGAGGAATAGCTGGATGCATGCAACTTACCAATTTGACCAGGACAACTACAACGTACAGTCACAGTATCCACTTCACTTGTCCTTATTTTTTAAATAATGTTATTGTTGTGAACTTCTATGAGTGCGACTCTGTGCATTTGCTCTCTGCTTCAAATTCATCCCTACAGCTATTTGATAAGTTTCTTTGCTATTTTTAAAACTAATGTAATGTACTACTAAGTGTTTATTTTCTTAAAAGATTTATGGATATGGTTGTATCCAAAGATTTGTTTTTCTTCATTTGTTGTTTGCCCATGCTGTGTTTTTTTTTCTCTCTCCAAAAACTTTCCCAATAACCCCCATTCCCATCCATTTTTCAAACTCTAACCCTCTTCCCCCGGGCTGTGTGGTTTTCATTGAGGTGTGAGTAAATGACACCAATAATTCCACACGCTTGCTGGGGAGGATAAGGTCAAAAGCAACAGAAAATCTATTTCAAGGCAGGTCAAGGATTCCAAGGATATATTCCTATTCTGCTTGACACACACCCATGAGTATTTACAAATTAATTCAGAATTTCATGTCCGCCATCGAGTGGATTAATCAACAACAACATCCTCCTACACGTGATGAAAGCTTACGCTGCTGTGTCCTTCAGTACTAGTACTAGTTCTTGTACTAGCCATAATCCACGCAACTAGTAGTTAACTTTTGATTGAATACTTTAGCATTGCTTAGGCTACAATTTATGGCACTGTTCTTGTGTACTATCGTACTGTTATAATACTCCTCTCAGGCCACTCAATGTCTCATTTCCTTTTTTTTCATATGCTGCTACTGCCAGCGTGTACCACTACTACTACCACCACAACGATGCCATTTCATCCATCCAGGATTCCATAGCCAACCTTAATCGTCATTTGCCATGCAGCCAGCCCTGTGCCTAGCCCTATTCTCAAACACGAATCACTGGTAAGATAAGCATTTTGGTGGAGGAAGAATAATGGAGTAGGAGGAGAGGAGAGACTGACGGTAGTACTAGTAAAGTAGTAGGACAATTTAATTCACTAACTCTGTCAGTGGCACTTTTGTACAAATTTGGGCGATAACTTAGACAATTTGATTAAACCAGCCAGTTAAGATTCAGGAAAAAAAACGTACAATAGTTAACCCCCCCCCCCGCTTCCCTCACAAAACAGTAAAAACGCGTATTCTATGTTTAAGTGTAAAATAAATAATTATTTTGAGCCTAACAAAAATAAACTATCCCACAAGACCCGACTCACCCCCCTCCGTAACCCCAACCAATGTCCTTGAAATGTCCCCAAAAGTTCAAAAACCCCAACGCCCAATCCCCCCCCCCCCAAGTCTTTAAAAAAGGGGTAAGGGACAGTCTCTCTCCAGTCTCTACTTTGGCCGGCGGTGTCCTGTGGCCAGGTGGTCACGCAGCTCTCTCCGGAGGGCCTTGAGCAGGGCTTTCTGCCTCTCCACCTCCTGCTGAAGGTAGGCCACTCGCAGGGTCAATCGGTGCATACAAGCCTTGCAAGTACTGGGGGGGCAGCTGTTGTTTTTGCTTCTCAGCGGCGGGTGGCTGCCGGACCATGGCGCTGGAGTATTGCGCTGGCTGTATGACCCAGGGGCAGCAGAGGAGGATGCAGCTGTTGTTGTGGATGTTGACTGCGAGTCATCCTCCTTCTGAGCCACCAGCCGCCGATAGTTGGCGACAATTGCCTCCAGCTTCCGTCGCCTAGCCCGGATAGCCAACTCCTTCCTTGATAGTTTAGAAGGAGTATCTATATGAAGAAAGAAAAAAATACTGTAACCAATACTCTTTAAGATTAACACAAAATAATTCAACAGAAAGTTGTGTCACAGTAGCCCTAGCAACTTGCAAGCACAGTGCATAACATTGGTGGCATGTATCTAGCTAACCTCCCACTTCGTGGGCCTCTGCTCTAACATTAGTGGGAGTTTCAGGAATTCTACTAGCACTATATGGACTCACTACATTAGACTTAGACAGTACACAAGTCTTCTTCTTCTATCTTGTTTAGCTAAATTAGTACTAAAACTTGTGGATGCCGGCATAATGCCAGCGCAGTCAGCTTGCACACAAGCCATGATGACGCAGGCTTGCGTTACTTTTACCAGTCCAGTACATGCAGGTGGTGAAGCTCTTACTTTTCTATTACGGGTGGCACTGGCCATACTCTGTTACAAGGGCTACTGCTCAATTATTTTAACTTTCACCCTGGCCTGCCCCTGACTACTACAAAAGGAAAATGAAGAAGATAATATGATCATCTATCCCTTCACAGGATATTTGCTTATATAAAGGATGACTTTAGGTGCTTTGTTTTTATTGATTGAGTGAACACCGATAGGCCACACATGAATGACAGAAAAATTATTAACAGAGGTAGTGAGTGGTCCCCGTAATCGCCGGAGGAAGGTACTTGTGACTTGACTTGATAATGTGAACTATACAATATAGATATACAATATATGCTGTGCTTGCAAACTACTGTTAGTAAGGGAGTATTCTGAAAAATTACAACTTCTACTTTCCTCAGCTTTGCTACTCTGGCACGGACGTGCGGTGTTACATGCTCTTCAAAGTAACACTCTTCATCCAGTGATCGTCTACTCTGTCTACTCTACATACACCTATGCTATCCATGAGGAAGATACCACCCAGGCATCCATCCATTCAAAGTAAATGTCAATCATTATTCTTAATGTCTCAACTGGACAAACCTTACTTTTTCTCACCGAAAAACACCCTTTATATTTTATTTTGTAAGCCGCCAGCCATCCATCCGTGCTTGACTTGCATTTGAATTTGTACCAAAGGATATATTGCGCACACATACAGTTTCTGTTTCAAACACCCAGGCAGTCCTCTTTTCTTTCTCCTTCCACCCATAATAATCCACATTTGTAAAGCGCACAATCACCCGTAAGGGTCTCTAGGCGCTGGGGGCCGTCGGGAAGATTAAGCGAGCTATTGCCCAGAGTCACATGGTGCTGGGCTAACCTGCCGCCGGAGCCGGGGATCGAACCCTGATTCCCAGATTCCAGCGTCAGTCGCCCTGGCCGCGGCGCCACACCTCTCCCACCTCTCCCATCCTTGCTTCAGCCTTCAACCGGCCATGCATCAGATTCCCAGCCACCTGTGCCTGCATTCAAAAGCACGCATCATTCTTTGCCAGTCATTAATTTAACTCGCTCGTCCTTCCTTACACCTTTCTTTCCCTTTTCGTTCATCCCATCCATCAAGTTCATCTCTGATCTGACTTGGCTTCTCGATAAAACTTTCACAGCTGAGTTGAAGTCAAATTTAGAGGAGGCCATTGGTTACTCGTCAATTCCCGCCGCTAATGCTATTGCCAATGAGAAGTCATGGGTGACTGTCTTTTACCTGGATGACAAAAACTTAGTTCTAAATTTGTAAGTCTTCTTAACAGTAAAGTATACTTGTACTGTACAACATATACACCCCTGCAGCGAGTCTACTCTGCAATCTCAATAAGTAAGGAATATAATAGCTTACCACTGCCCGCCACTACCATGGCATCCCCCACAGCAGTTCCTGCTGGCACCGCATCCGCCCCTGGAGTGGCCACCTCCGCGCTGGCCCCGGCACTGGTGGTGGGCTGTGCCAATGGTGTTACGCCTAGAAAATACATTTCATATTTTTAGATGCCATATACACCACTCCCTGTTTTGTCTAGGAATTAAAAAATATCTGTTACTACATAAACAAATGTAATTATTTGTGACTCTCTAGTCTACACTAAAAATTCCCCTTTCGGAAGGGGAGGGTGTTTTTATTTATGCTTAGCCATAACATGCTACACTTTTTGGCACAACTGAATGCTTGCATTTTAACACGCACCATTTTTGTCATAACAGACAGAAGCTTCCCTTCTACGAACAATATGTTACTCGGAGTCGTCATCATCACCACCAAGACTTTAAGTTTCAACCAGGTGAGGGCTCTCCCACAATTAATGTGTAAAATCAGCCACTGTTCAGTTTTCAAGAGTTCACCATTTATCTTATATGAAGTTGATTTTAATAAATGTTTTTATATAATGCACAATTGAAATTTAATATACAGAGTGCACACAGAGCTAGTTGTTTTACTTTTAATAAAGCTTTAAAACTTACATAGACTCTGTGGTTTTTGGTCATGAGTGAGTGAGCGAAAGGGTTTGCAATTTGCAAGCATGATTCCGTGACTCTGAGAGGTCGGGACTCTGACTCCGTAGTTTTATGTTCTGGGTTGTATAATCATTGGGGATCATCGCTGCTTTCGGGAGCTAAATAATGACTTTGACACACTAGCTAGTCAGTAAGGAGATTGGGGTTCAACTTCTGTTATGACTGAGGTATGTGGAAAGTCTAACTGCACCTATTATCACCAATGCCCTATTTCTTGTCCGTAGTTCTGTATGTGCAGAATAGTCCCTGCAACAGTAGTAGTATGACCTCCTATCCAATTAAAAAGTAAACTAGTATCTTATTCTTGGTGGCCATTGACATTTTATTGTTGGGAATTGTCAAAGCATAAACATTAAGAAGACTTTAATATACATTATGGACAACCCAGAGGACTGGACTTTGTGCCTAGAGCTATTGCTGAATAGGAGTTTTGTTTAACATCGTTTGCCAACTGTGCAAGCTTAGCTAGCTACACAGACAGCCTAATAATAATAAATAGCAGTAGCACAGAGAGTTATAGTAGGGGCAGGATAAGAATTTAGAAACAGTCTACAAGAAGATCAAACACGATTTAGGAAAACATAGAATTATGATGAACGTTTGGAATAAATAGGTGCTGTAAAAGTTAGGGAAGTATAATTATTAATATTAACAGGAAAACTTACTGGGGCCAGCAGAAGAGCCCTCGGCGGACCGATCCTGGCCTTCCTGCTCCGCCGGCGCTGCCACCGCCACCTCTGTCCTCTTGCCCCTGGGAGGAGCTGATGTACATGAAAGAAAGACACAAACATGAATGATTGTTGTCAACATTTCAAAAAAACAATAACAAATTATTTCGTGGAAATAAACAACAATTGCACTAAATGTATTGACCTATCTGATATGGTCTACTAGAATATTAGTATTGCTGGATTCGCGGACCGTCTACTTGGAAAGTTATGTAACTCACTAAACCTACTACAAAAAGTTTCTTCTAGGACTGGCAGCACTCAGCAGCACGCGAAGTGACAGACACAGTCCGTCATGATTGCAGACCACTTAAAAATGTCATACTACATAACAAGTCATAATATACTCAACCTATCAATCCACCACCACTATCTCTTCTTAGTGGCAGGAGGACAAAGGACTGGACTTGAGTCTCTAGTCTCTCTAGCATTACACAGTTTTGTAAAGTACTCTCATACATAATCACTCAGGCCAAATGAGCACAAAGTTGAAAACAAGTAAGCATAGTTGCACCACCACTGACTGAGCAGGCAAGCACCTGCAATCACAGAAGCTTTTGAAACATAATTTACCTGCAATGTAATTGGCAGCATTCTTGCTCTTCGGAAAAACATATATTTGCAATATAACACAGGGCACAAGAAAACAAAGTAGTTATTAAATGGCTACTAGTACTCACCAAGCCCAGGGATCTTGACGCCAAGCAGGTCTTGTTCCCGATCCAGGATGTCGGACCACCAGTTCGTCACCTGGTTGTAGGTGCACTGAACCCCAGACTCCCGATACATGGCCCGGCACACCTTACCCCATAGCTGGTGACGCTCCCGGAGGCCGTACCCGGTACCGGGCCTGCCACCTGCTGCGACGGTCTTCGGAAGGTGGTGCTGCACAAAGAAGACCAGTGCAGCCACCTCCACCGTGCTGAAGATCTGCCGGGGACTTACTGACTACCCCCTTAATCGCCCGCAAGGGAGCCGGATACAGGGTGCGGGACTCTTCCCCTTCGACTTGCCGGCTCCCTTTGCCATGGTCCTTGGTCAAAGAAGAAAGGAAAAATAGGAAAGAATAGGGAGAAAAAGTAAATAACAGAAAAGAGAGCGCTAAAAAAAAAGTAGTTAATAAAGTAACGAAAAGTTGAAAAAAACACAAAATATAGATGTACAAAAATAGAGATAGATAATGAGTAAAAAAGATTTTTAAAAAAAGTTCAAAGAAACAAAGGATTACAAAGATTGAAGCAGGATACAAAAGGCATGCCCAGAACCATAGCAATGAATGAAAAACAAGATGGCCGCGTTCATTGCAACCACGTGGGTAAGTTTGCACGATATTTTCCCCGCGAGCATGCAAAAACGGACGCGAACACACAATTGCGCCCCGGGAACAGGAAACTCACAACGTGAGCATGCAACTAGTGACCGGAAACGGAAATACACAACGCGACCAGTGAAAACAAGATGGCCACACCCATACACGACCGCATGGGTAAGTTAATGGTAGCCGCGGTGAAAAAAATCCAGCGAACGCGCAAAAATAAAAAAATCCGCAATCTTGCAAAAGTTTGCGGATTTTGCGGACCGCGAGTACGCTTTCGCACGAATTCGCATACAGCGAATTTGCAAAATTCGCCCATACCTAGTAACCTTCGCACTAATGTGCGCCGGGCCATGAGCCATAGTGACCATGGGGAGAACAAAGGCATTGGGTAACAGCCATCTCTGTTATCCTGACAAATCAGTCCAACATCCATCCTCGTCCAAATCCTCTCCTTCTACATGTCTAGTTTGTCTACAGTAGCCTCACTCTGTATTTCCCTTACACTTTCCACAATATTCTCAAACATCCCATTATCTGGGACCCATCTAGTAGGACATGCCATGAACATTTTATTCATCTTGGATCTGGCTGTTTCCTTAGCTGTTCTGTCTGCCAACACATTGCCTCTTCCAACCTCATCCATGACATACTTATGGGCGCTACACTATATTATAGCCACTTTAGCAGGAAGGGTCAGGGCTTATAGCAGTGTAAGTATCAGTGGACCATGTTTTATTCTTTGGCCGTGTGACATTAGGAACCCTCACTCTACCTAGAGGTGGCCAAAATTATGGGCCACCCGAACGCGTACGTCTGTGTAAAGAATTACAATTAATCCTTCACTCATCTCACAAGCCCTTAGGAGTGCAACCAACTCCGCTGCCTGGGCCGACTGGTATGGAATGCGAAACGTCTCAACTACAGTGTGTTAGGTGGTGATTGCGTAGCCTGCAGTAGTAGTGCCATCTGGCAGTTTGAAACAAGAGACATCAACATATAGTTCCCCTTGGGGTCAGATAAGGGAACATCAGTCAAGTCTACCCGTCCCTTCATCTCCTCTTCAGTCCAAAACAGACAATCATGGACAACATTGTCCTTTCCTTCTGAAGGGAGGGGTAGTAACGTGGCTGGGTTCAGAATAGCACGTCGTTTAATGGTAATGTGTGGAGTGAACAAAGTCAATTCATATCCAGTCAGACGTGGACTAGTAAGGTGCTGTGTCTTAGTCTTGTTCAGAAGCGTATCCACAGCATGAGGTACCATCACTGTGAGATCAGTATCAAGGACGAGCCCTGCCGATTGTCTCATAGAAACTTCCACAGCCGCTGCAGCTCTCAGACATCTCAGGAGCACTCTGGTGACGTTATCAAGCATAGCAGAGAAATAATTGCAGGGTCTCTGCTTACCACCGAAACCCTGTGTTAGAACAGAAAGCGCACAACCATCCACATCATGTACTTAGAGCACAAAAGGCTTCTGGTAATCAGGAGTACCAAGCACAGGAGCAGAGCAAAGCACAACCTTTAGTTGTTCGAAAGCTTGCTGGCATGCAGGTGTCCAAGGTAGGGGTTCATGCACTTCTTTGGTGGTCAGGTAAAGAAGGGGATCCATTTCTGACAATATGATGTTTTCCCATTGAACGCACGTACCTCGCGTTGACTCATGGGAACAGGCATATTAGTGATGGCAGCTATGCGCTCTGGGGTTAGTCTGCGACCCTCCTTCGACAGTAGGGGACCTAAGTAGGTGACCTCCTGTTGACTATATTGACATTTGGAAAGAGACACCTTGTGGCCATGGTGTGCCAAATGTAGGAGTAATTTAACAGTGGCTCCCCTGCAACCATCCTCAGTATCGGAGGCCACAAGGTCGTCAACATATTGTAATAGCACATTACCAGTGGGGAGCTCTATGGAATCCAATTGTGTTTTTAATGCTTGGCTATATGTACCAGGGCTTTCTGTATAGCCCTGAGGAGCACAACAGAATCTAAAACTTCGACCAGCAATTGTAAAACCAAACACATATTGGCTATCTGTGTGTATTGGCATAGTGAAAAAGGCGTTCTTTAAGTCACAGAAAAGAATTTTGTGGACGGGGAAATCATTGTCAAAATAGTTGTAATGTCCGGAACCACTGGGGATTGGGGAACAACAATCTTATTAACTTCTCGCAGGTCGATAACAAAACGGTAGACATCTGGGTGGACATTCCGGAGAATCTAAAGGCATCTTTTTAAGGATAGGAAGAATAGGGCTATTACACACATTTGCTACTGTCTCTTCAACCACCCCCGTTCTAATCAAATCCTGTATTATTTGTAGGAGAGCTTTTTCTCCTGTTTGTAAAATCTTGTACTGAGGGATTTGTGGCAATTTGGCTTTATCCTTGAGCTAAATGGACACCGGCGGGATCTGAAGCAATCCCACATCTGTGTCCCCTGTTGCCCATAATGTGGGGGTACTGTCTCAAATTCTGCAGGAAGCAGGGCATCTATGGCAAAACATTGTATAGCATGGGCCACCTGTGGGCCAATAGTTATATACACACCCTCAGGGGAACAGAAAATCCAATCTTGATAAATTTTCTCCACAATTGGATGTCAATAAAAATGGGGAATCAACCGTAATAGGACCAATAGTCAATTCTAGAGGTTTGGAAATGGGGCTAACAACCGGCACACCTGCGAAACCAACCAAAACATTATTTTGGTCAGACAGAACTGCCCCCGGGACCAGTGAACGGAAAACAGAGCTATTCCTGGCCCCTGTGTCAACCAGAAATGTATCTGTGGTGCCCTGCAAATCAGCGGTGACGTAGGGTCCGCGTTTATCTATAGGCACTGGAACTGGTCCCTTGCCCTGTCCTTGGCTGTCCTAGCTGTGGGACAGCCCAGTCATCTCATCAATGTCATAATCTTCATGATCATACTGTCGGCTCCTGGGGTCATCAAAATAATTTCCACTCTGTTTATTTAATGTTGCATACCCCGACTACATCACCTCTCTCCCGACTCCCCCTCTCCCACATCCGCTATAACCTCGACCTCTCAGAGCCTCACCTATGTGCGACAGCTCCAAGCACTAATTTTTGACAATGCCTCTCTTTTTTACAATACGCACATTGGTTAAGCCCAAGGGGCGTATTGTAAGCGACACTCCTACTGGACAGAGGTAGTCGCTGGGTCGATCCTGAACCACTGCCTCTTCCCCTTGCAACTTGCTGCAACAATACCTTCATCTTCAAATCCTTTGCCTTTTTCTCCACCTTTTCTTTATCCTCATTCTTTCCTTGCTCATAATACTGTGCCATACTCAAGATCACTGACGGTGAGGACGTAGTCCACGTGCTTTCAGAAGCCTGCAGTCTAGCTGCAATCTCAGGAAGCAAATTAGTAGTGAATCTATTAACACATAACCGAACACCACCTTCCAGCGATAAATCCTGACCACTGAAATCCAAGAACACCTCATATCCAGCAGGTTACCAGCAACAGGTAATCTAACACCACATACTCAACTGGGCTCATAAATTCATTCACAACCCACTGGTAATATCCGCTGGGGTAATGTTTTTGAAATTCTCAAGATTAGTTATCTCTAGTCCCTAACTAACCTTTCACTGATCAAAAGTTCTTTCTTCTGCTCAATGGACTATTTTAGTTAGAACTAGTTGATGGTGAAATGACATAAGCTTTAATGTACTTACACATTAGAAATGATCACAGAGTCGGGATATCTTTTAAATTTTTATCTTAGAGTAAAATTCATGTGAACCACTTACACAGCAAAGAACAAAATATTTTTCTCACAGGAAGGAAGATTTAAAATCAATCATATCATTTCATTAATACTTTGCAATGACACTGCATTAAAAAGGAGAGGACAGAGAGAAAAGAACATAAGCCCATACACAATTGTAGAACTATTTACCAAGAAAGGTTTGGAAACCAACTCCCAGGCCTAGGAATTGACAAGGGTTCCCCAGGAAAGATCTGGCAAACAAAGGCTTCAGGACATGACACATGACCTTTCTATCACCGACGCTTGCGTAGCATCCCTCTCTGACACTCTCTTCCTCCTCGAGATTCTTCAGCGATCTTCTTCTAAATGTAATTTGCTTAAGATAATTGGTTCAACAATTCGATTCTTCTTCAGCATCTAGGTCTGGGACTTCTCTATGCTCTTCGACAGCATCCCAGCCTCTGGCATCTCTAGTCTCCAGAACTCTCCTACTAACTAAAAATGACATCAATTATACCTTCCTGTATGCTAGTACCACCCATTAATGTTTCAATTTTATGAAACTCCTAATTTTGGTTGGACAGGCAAGGGGAGGTGATCATCACACCAAGCTTATTTCTCATATTTCTTTCAGCTCTTTGTTTAAAATCCCACCCCTTAAGTGTTATACATCAGTCTTTATTCCCACCCGTATTCACAATGTAATTGTCACATTTTAGAAATAAAAAACAGTAGTTCTCAGGGACTGTCATTCCGGTTCCCATGAATGTAGCAACTTTCAGCCTTGGACGAAGTTAAAGTTGACATGGCGTCTTCCAGCTAGGTTGCATTGCGCATGTGTAGCAAACGAGAGAGAATAGACGGTGGCTCATGAATGCAGGCCAATAATAAGCACTATAGAAAGAGTCAAAAAGACAAAGGTTAAAATCATAAATAAATGATTTCACTGAATACCACCTATCTCTACACTAATCTCATTTACTTAATATTATTCTCCCAACATTACCATTAGTAGAATAGCTGGAATTCATTTTTGGCAAGCATGTGAGTTTCAAGCGGCCATCTTGTTGGCTACTGCTCAAGTGCAGAAAGTTTCCCTCCAAGCATAGATAGTCACACTACATAGGTGCAGTAGATGCATGCCCACTAAAGAATTGCAGTTAGCGGCCATCTTAGCTTCACTCTCGGGTTATTGGTTAGTAAAACACATAGGCAAGCTTCCCTCTAATGCTATAATGTTGCATTGTTTTTTCCAAGAACCAGTTTTATTACGAGGTTAGTAGTTACATGAGAAGATTGAATCCAAGCAAGTCTCCTTTTTTCACGAGACCTTGCTCCATCACTCCCTAGTAAAGAAATCAGACACATTTTCATCCTTCTTCTGGCACCATGCAGTCAATTTATCCCAATCCACTTTCTTTGGGGGAATAAGAGAGTGCATGTACATTATGATACGACCTGGTAAAGTTAACAACTCTGCTTTCGGCTTGTCACCAGGCTTACTCTCTCTATCCCATGCCTTAATCTCATTCCAGGTACCTCCTAATTCCAGTGCATGGTCTTGCGTATGAACCTGCCTCCATGTATCAACTGGTACTAACAAGCCAAAAAACATTCTATATCAGCTAGTATCATCACAGTGGAGGAGGCTGCCTCTGTCAATTCTTTGTAATATGCAGTGTTTTTTTTTAGGGTCTGGCAGCTGGCTTTTTAAAGACAGAACCTCACCCCTCTTCCAGGGGGTGTAGATCCACTGTTCCTGAAACCGGGCATCAACTCTTTGACGAATTACTGTATTCATTGAATCATGCAACTCCGGTACTTCTGGATGATAAATGGGATGGACTTCTCTCATAGGGTATTGTGCCCCTATGGTCGCGATCTTTTGAAGCAATCTACCTAGGTACCCCACTAATATTGTTACATTGGCAAAAACTAAATTCGGGGCCATGCCCATAGCATAGACCCTGTCTCGTTTATCGTATATAATCTGAGGTGCAACACCCTGAAAGCACTGCTCCCACAACCGTATTAATGTAGCTGACATATGCTTAAGAGCAAGCTGTTGTAAAAATGGTTCCTAATCTTTCATCACACTCCACACATCCTCCACAGCATAAATTGCATTGTGAACCCACTGGGCTGCGCCGATTCACCACCATCTTATTGTCCTCATCTCCCACTGCAGAATGCACCAACACTTTCTCCATGGAATCTCGTGCTGCTGCCCAATTTTCTTCAAACATCCCTCGCACAGGCGTGTCAACATTTGGTAGTGTTTGAGGAATCACACTCAGTGGGGAAAGAGTGGATTCAGAGACAGGAGTCATCATGTAATGGGCAGCACTGTAGGGGCAGAAAGAGCAGTGATAGCCAAAGCGGAATGGGCGGACAGGGTGGAGAGGTTAGCAGCACCTGCTCCGGTTAGTGACTTGTACGGAAGAGGGGCAAGAGGGGTCTGGCGGAGGCAGTGGAACTAGTTGTAGATGTATCCGGGTAGGCAGTACTAAGAGCCGGGGACTGAGATGTCGGGACAGTTGGATATACCTGTTCAGGGGCATAAGGAGGTGGGTGACGAGAATCCAGGAGCCCTTCGACAAAATCTTCACCTTCTTCCCTCGCAACATAACATTTATCAGTCTGTAAGCGAAACTTCCTATCTGCACATTCTATACCCTTCTCTAACATTTCCCTTTCATAGGCCACCGCTTTCTGTGTTATTGTCTGTGTCTGACTTTTCCTGGCCTCTTTCCCCGCCCTCATGTGCCGCTGCTTCGCTTCTTTCTGCCACACTCTTAAAGAATCATTCATTTATTGCCTGCTTTTCCTACCAAAAAATTTGTCCTGCAAGAAATTACATTTTTTCTCATCAAACGAATCAGCAAGTGGCCATTGCAGTTCAGCATTGCCCCTCATATATTTATGCCACAACGTCTTAAACATAATAGGGCCAATACCGTGCTTCACGTATACGTCAAGATTTGGAGAACTCTCCCGAGGTGCAGGCTGGTTCTCTTCCAATCGAACATTAGTAGAACAACATTGACATCCAAAGCACCCAAACCTACTTAAACATGCCATCTTAATATAAGACACATACACTGTCCTCAACAGACAAATATGACACCAACAAACAAGGAAAGAAGAGAAAAGGGAGAATAAGCAAATGCATAATGGTCAAAAAGAAAACAAAAAAAGAAACAGAGCGGTCTGCGTACCGCACACCACAACCCGAAGGCTGCCCCAAGTTCAAGAAGACAGGTTCTAACCCCAAACCTTTTAAAACATATGCTGAATTACCAGTTGGCCTGGCAAATTGTTCATGAACAATCTGTGTCTTTTCCAAGTGTCCACAAACCCACCAAGTACAGACCAAGATGGCCCAAAAGACTGTGTCAGGACACAGCTCATCAGCTAATGTCTTCCAAGACAGTTCGTGGACCGCATCAAGGCACCTCCCTCAGGCCGGTGTTGTGCAAGCAAGGCAGTTGGCAAACTGTACCCAAGACAGCTCAAAGACTGTACCAATACAAGAGGACAGGCCTTCAGCCCCAGACCTTTTCAAGAGCAAATCCAATTACCAGTTGGTCTGGCAGAATACCTTTTACAGCCCCGACCTTTTCACACAAATAGGCCAATTACCAGCTGGCCTGGTAGACTGCTCACAAGCACTCTGTGTCCCTCAAGGGCCCGCAGACCCATCAAGTCCAAGACAAGACAGTCCGCAGACTGTACCAGGCACGTCCCACAGGCCCGTGTCGTGCAAAGCAAAGCGCCATTTTCCAAGAATCAAATCACTCACTTGGTGCACACAGGCCAAAAGCAAGCTATTGTCCACTGTCGACTCTCCGGACCAAATGGTCAGCTCCAGGGTTTCACCTTCAGGACCCCACCAAGGGCCACTAGCAGAGGATCAGTCCAATCTGGAGGGCGGAACATCTGTAAGAACCAAGCTCGGTCTTGTATGTGAGGGGCCCCAATCTGCCTGACCGACCAGACACCACCCCGACCCCTGCGACCCAGTTACAGGTGAGGGGGCGCTTTCTGCGGGTCCCTGTTTGGGTGCCAACTGAAGGACGTGGCCCTCTAAGGGCCCCGCGGGTTAGTTGAACAACCACCTACTATGCCTTCCCAAATGTAGAGTCGGTCAGTCAGTAGAGAAAACAAACTTAGTTTATTAGCAGTTCTCTGCAGAGAGAGCCCCAGTCAGACCTGCACACTAGATGTAAGCGAGTGGACTGCCTGCCCAAAGCGCGCTAATACAAGATAAAGCTTTCTCGAGACCACAGCCACGCCTACTATGGAAAAATACCGGCTAGAAGCGGGAATGAACAAAGAGGGTACAGAGAGATGAGCTAACACCTGCCAGAAGGGTGTACTATCAGTGCTCCAATGCCAATGTGTTGGGCTTCAACGTCTCCTAACGTGGGAGCATAAGTACACATACAGAAACAAATGTATGAAAAGAACATATATTCATTAGCAGATCCAACTTCAACCTTGGGGAGCAGAGAAAGAATAATAACGATATATAGTTTTACAGTTCTGCTGAAGCAAGCGAAAAACAAATGAGGCCTAATGTGGCTGCGGCCTGAACAGACTTTCAGTAGTCACACATTACAACATGGAGGCACACAAGCCAATGCAGCTTGTATGCCGTATGGATAACTCAGTTGGTTCCATAATGCTAATACTAATGGCATCTGTTTAGCCACCTAATGCTAACGTATATAGTAGATATGAATGCATATTATAAAAGCGAATTTCAAACCTAACACCACACCAGGTACCGGTGTGGAGGTATGATTCCAAGGTGTTTGATACCAAACACAATATGTTTCTATGCAGCCCTTTTTGAGATAGCATTTACAGCGAGGTTATAATGCACCTCTACCTATATGTCCGGATGAGTCACAGACAACCCAGGAGAATGGTCTACGAAGGCTGCAGAGGGGCTCTGCTCATGCAAGGGTACCCTCTCAATAAATACCCAGCACCCTGCCTTCAGGATTCATAAGGCCTGCTATAGGGGTGACTTATAAGTTTTAAGTGTAGTGACCTAAAGATATAGTGAACCCATATATAACGTAAATTGTTCAAGCCCCATCTTACACAGGTTGCAGTAGCAAACCTGTATTTTCATTTTGCTTGGCCTCTCATGGGTGGTATAATACATGCTTCAACCCATGGGAGGCCTGTGGGGTACCTATGCCCTGGGTCCATGAGTATACTAGGGAATTATAAGGGTACCCCAGTATCCAATCTGGAGTGTACCACAGTACAGGTATGTCACTTTAAAGGAGAAAGCATATAGACTGGGGTCCTGATTAGCAGGATCCCAGGCAGACTAGTCAAAAACAGTGCAACTTCAAGCAAAAAGTGGGGGTAACCATAAGAAGCAGATCCTACTTTCCTTTACCAGCCATATGTAAATCAGTCTTGACCTTGTTCCTTATGGAAACAGACCAGCCTGAACTGCCAAGCCAGTTCCTCCCTGAAACGGAAACAAGCATCCTAGGACCGCTTTCGGGGTATTACACATCAACAGCCAGGGTGCCTTGAATTCAGTGGCACAGTGAGCAAGGGACCCACCACGTCTGGGCATACCTATCCCTCTTAGTGCAAAAAGTGCTACACGAACAAATGATAAACAGAATACTGACTAAAGTGTGCATTCACCCCCTGTCAAGAGATCTGAGTTAAATCCATAGTTCTTTTGCTCACCATGCCTCCCCAGTTCAGATCCAGCTATATGCAAATCAGTTTCGACCATTTTCCTTATGGGAACAGTCCAGCCCGAACTGCTAATCCAGGACCTCACTTGACGAAAACAAGCTTCCTGGGACCGGTTTCGGGGTATTACCCATCATCAGCCAGGCTAGCTTGAATCCTGTGGCACACTGAGCAAGGGACCCAAGCTTGGGTATACCCATCCCACTAAGTGCAAAATTTTCTATGGAAACAAATGATGGATGGAATGCTGAATAAATCATTAATTCAACCCAGTCAAAAGATCTTGATTAAATCTGTTGTTATTTTTCTCAGCGTGCCACCCCAGTTTAGACCCAGCCATATGCAAATCAGTCTTCACCCTGATCCTTATGGGAACAGCCCCACCCGGACAGGCAAGCCGTGCCCTCTTTGGAACGGAAATAAGCATCCTGGCAAATGTTTCGGGCTTTTACCCATCATCTGCCACGCTAACTTGAATCCAGTAATGTTGTTAATTGGCAGCAATTGGGTTAGCGTGAACAGAAGCCATCTTGTATTTAGAGGCTATTTTGGCCATTTTGTGGAATCCATTTTGTATTTCTGGCAGCCATTTTGTTTGTTTGCCATGTGCTGCCACGTGCTCACCATGTGCTTTGTTCTCCCTCAGTGTTGACTGCTCTTGTAATCTGTCTAGAAATTAACTATATTTAGCATCTTCCACCTTCGCACATGCTCAGTTGAGTTTGCAGCTGTCCTTGCAGCTGTTAGTAGTATGTAACTGTCAGGATGTGTTTACTAGCATTGGCAAACTGTTAACTCCTCCTACTTGTCGACTGTGCATTTCTATATGACCTTATATGTACATAAAACCTTCTTCTGTACTTGTACTGCCTTCTTTTGAGCCCCTGTGTGGGTATAAAAGGACCTTGCTCCTTCTGTTCGGTGTGCTACTTCATACATTGGCGAAGGGTGCTGTGTGAATGTAGTTCTACCTCATGAGGTTTATTAAACTTTGTATTTTCTATTCCAATTTCTGTGCCAACTTCTTCCTATTGGTCTGAGGACTTGTGCAGAGAAGGGTAAACCCCTTGCACTGGCTTACTCCCACAAATCGGTGCCCCACGTGGGGCTCATCGGCGACTCGGAAGCCCGAAGGACTGGTCAAAACGAAGGATTGGAATCTCGCTTTGGACGCGATCCCTGCCTGACAAGACCAGAGTCTTGGCAACCACTGCGTTTTTCCTTTCTTTCTGATCTGACCATCCAGGTGGTGCCTGTCCTTGACTGAGATCTCTTCTGTTGATTCGCCGTGCAGTGACCATTTGGTCAATTTTGAGAACTTGGCAGTTGGAACCTGGACACCATTTAATTGGTAAGAGTCGTTATGCGGCACTTGCTGTTGGTTTTGATGCCTGGGATTGGTACGGTAGTTTAGTAACACTTACTGTGGCTTAGATTTGCGTTGGCCAAGTTTTGATTAGTATGTATGTATATATAAATTGCAATTTATGTAGGCAGGTAATAAGGAGATTTTTCTCTGTCTGAATTTGTTTGAACGGTAAGAAAAACAATGGTCCAGAACCTATTTCTTTCTTTTAACCAACTCAATCAGTGAATATTCAAACATTCATAAATTCATGGGCGTTCCTTATATTCGCACCAAAACATAAATAAACTCAGTTATTTAAGGTAAACAAAACAAATATATCACTACAGCACCAATATTTCAACAGAAGAGAGGAAAAACATCATTTTATTTCCTTATCTCTAACCATGAAATTGATCTTCTTTACAAGTTACACAATGTATTGCAATAAAAGATTGCCCAGTAGGAGCGTGCACAAAAAGAGGTGATTGAAGAAAAGTGCAGTGAATCAAAGGAAAAGAAGAAATTCAAAGAAATACACAGAATATTTACACTAATTTCGATAATTATGGTATTTTACAATTTCCATAACATTGTCACCTGGCCCATACACAGATAAACAACAACTAATCTCTAAGTTATGTCAACACAGCAGTCATGTCAAATGTGTGCACTTTTTGACGTTCTAACCGTCTCTCGCCACAACGAAAAAAGCCGGCTTTTTTCGTTGTGGCGAGAGACGGTTAGACTGAGAAATCCGAGGAGTACGACTTATCCGGCAGCGATTCTGCTACCTGATCCACGGAGGACAGGAGCGCTGAGGCACTGAGACCTATTACGCAAGAATTGCCAAAACGATTAAAAAGGAGTTGAACAAAAATGAATGCCTAGATTGAACGTCATACCTTGAGGGATGTTTGAATCACCCTCATTATAAGGATGCAGTCTTGACTGAGCACGAGACATATGCAGTCTAGCTTGTACATCCTTGGGGTCATCCTTAACCCTTGGTTGCCCGTTTTTTTGAACGTCCTGATGAAGACTCGCATGGTCCAGGTTTAACTCACCGGACGTCTTTAAGTCGAGTCGAAACGTCGACGATATTAGATTCACCTTGGACCCAGCGTTTAGTCAAAAAGTGCACACATTTGACATGACTGCTGTGTTGACATAACTTAGAGATTAGTTGTTGTTTATCTGTGTATGGGCCAGGTGACAATGTTATGGAAATTGTAAAATACCATAATTATCGAAATTAGTGTAAATATTCTGTGTATTTCTTAGAATTTCTTCTTTTCCTTTGATTCACTGCACTTTTCTTCAATCACCTCTTTTTGTGCACGCTCCTACTGGGCAACCTTTTATTGCAATACATTGTGTAACTTGTAAAGAAGATCAATTTCATGGTTAGAGATAAGGAAATAAAATGATGTTTTTCCTCTCTTCTGTTGAAATATTGGTGCTGTAGTGATATATTTGTTTTGTTTACCTTAAATAACTGAGTTTATTTATGTTTTGGTGCGAATATAAGGAACGCCCATGAATTTATGAATGTTTGAATATTCACTGATTGAGTTGGTTAAAAGAAAGAAATAGGTTCTGGACCATTGTTTTTCTTACCGCAGTATACCCAGGTCCGTATCCTTTTGGGTTACCCCATTTTCATTAATGGCTGAATTTGTTTGAACGGCGCAACGTACGAAGAGTACCTTAAGCACTACTTTGATTATAATACTGCATATTTTGCACTATTTTTGGCATGCCTGTTTTCAGCACACTTCCTAGGATGAGTTGCTTTTGTAGAGGTACCAGTATGGGTTTAAAGCACAACTGCCCCCCCTGGAGGGGATGCCTAATAGGGACATGTATATTAAGTATGGTATTTCTTCTATAATGTACAGCACGTTATGGAATAAATATGCTCGCAAGGATCCTGAGTTGCGTTGGCCTATGCATGGGTCATTTGATTTGCGAAAGATTCAGTATGTGGAACAATGTATGTTTAAGCGAAAGACTAGGCAAGATATGTTTGACTGTGTGCTAATGTGGGAGAATGAAGTGCGTGAACGAATGAAGCGTGAGCAAGCCTTGCTTGAAAAAGAACAGCGAAAGAACATTTATGCGAAAGCATTAGAGTTAAAAAACAAGGAAACGAAAGAACTAAGGGAGAGATAGGATAGAGAGCGCCATTTACAAGTAACTGGCCAATACGCTGTTAGGCTGCCCCTTTATCCTATCTATATATAAAAAGGAATGTATGTCTGTCTGTCTGTTTGTCCTTTATGCATTACTACACCATTCATTCGATCGCCATGAAACTTTGGGAAGTTGTTGAGTACACTCCCGCAAGGGTTTCTGGCATACATTTTTTTAAAATATCGGCCCCCCAGGGCCCTCATAATCTTTCAAATACTGATGTACGCACCAGACGGAAAATCAACAAATCGTGTATCCACAAGCACTCGAATAAATAAATAGAATTAAAACACCATTCATCCGATCACCCTGAAACTTTGGAAAGTTGTTGGGTGCACTCCTGCGAAGGTTTCTGGCATAAATTTCTTTTAAATATCTGCCCCCCCAGGGCCCTCATCATCTTTCAAATACTGATGTACGCACAACACGGAAAAACAAAAAATTGTGTATCCACAAGCACTCGAATAAATAAATAGAATTAAAACAGCATTCATCGATCGCCAGAAAAAATTGGGAAGTTGTTCAATACACTCCCGCAAAGGTTTCTGGCATAAAAATGTTTTAAATATTGGACCCCCAGGGCCCTCATAATCTTTCGAATACTGATGTACGCACAAGACGGAAAAACAAAAAATCGTGTATTCACAAGCACTCGAATAAATAAATTGAATTAAAACAGCATTCATCCGATCGCCAGGAAACTTTGGGAAGTTGTTGAGTACACTCCCGCAAAGGTTTCTGGCATACATATTTTTTTAAATATCGGCCCCCCCCAGGGCCCTCATAATCTTTCGAATACTGATGTACGCACCAGACGGAAAAACAACAAATTGTGTATCCACAAGCACTCGAATAAATAAATTGAATTAAAATGACACTTTGAAATGTTTTCCATAGTAAAATGAATAAGTTTCAATAAAAATGACACAATGTAAATTGAATGTTATCATAACGAGTTTCCTTGATTTTCCTTTCTTCGGAGATCACAGCAATGCGCGACGGGTAAGCTAGTCCTTAATAAACCGCAAGATGATGTCTTGTTATTAGATCGTTCTCCACTTCCGTATATTTTACCTTCCGCTCCTCATAAGTCCGATGAGGAATCTTCTACAGATCAGGACAAAGCGCGAGAAACTCGTTCTATGTTGACCATCCGCGTTCTGCTGAGCTTAGATCTGCTGCTCGCAAAGCCGTCCGTAATACTTCCTCTGCCTCTGAACTTTTAGATGACGTGAAGAATTGGCAGGAAAGGGAGCAAGTATATTTTACAGAGGTGTTTGCCGCAGAACAGTTTAGGAAACATTCTTAGGAATTGGAGCCTGTTTATATAGCAAATGATTGTAAGCAAATGCGTGATGGTCTTTTCCTCTTTTCTCAGGTGGCTGACTCTATCAGGCATTTGGTTAAATTACGTGTTGAGGCAGTCCGTTTGCTAGAGGAGAAAAAGGCAGCAGACGCAGCTGCACAAACATCTCAGACCAGCATGACCCAAGCTTCTATCGTCGGAACAGATAAGACTATGATAGTTCATGCGAAACCCATGCGGGATGCCGCACCTTTGTATGTTCCTCCTAGAGGCGAGGGAACAGATGATGATAAGAGTTCTGCCGATTCCGAGGGTTATTTTATTTAAAATTGGGTTTAAACACCTTGGAATAGAGGGGATGTTAAGGCTCTTAAAACTGCATTGCCTGATCCGTGTAAAAATCCAGCAGCTTTTTATGAGGAAGTTGAGGGTGCTATTAGCTCTTGTACCATGACTTTCCCTGATATTGATTTGTTTTTCGGCTTGATATTACCGACTGACATGTGGAGAACTGTGCATAAAGTTGATGATCGTGCAACTTTTGGGGCATTATGGAAAGAGTTAGAACAAATGGATGTAGAGCGGGAGCCTGCACAGAAACCGTGTAAATTAATTTTAGATCTCCCTACAGCTATATTAGTTAAGTTAAAGACTATTATCCCCCCTAAAAAGATAGATTGGACTGTGTTAGCGTCTTGTAAGCAAAAGGTAGATGAATCGGTCTCTGATTTCTTTACACGCTTTGAAGAAGCATTCCACAATTTTAGTGGCCAGTCATTGACAGATGACACTGGTAGGCATCTCTTTGCCGATAAATTTGTCACAAACCTTTTGCCAGGAATAGCTAGTCGCCTAAAGGCCAGTGAGAGTTCATGGACTACCACTTCCCCGGTTTCTCTTTTGACTATGGCTCAGTATTATGAACACCAGGAATTAGAAGCAGAGGGTAATGAGGATAAGAAGACTAAAGAATTAAAAACGAAAGTTATGTTGGCTCAGGCTTATGGTCCGCCTTCTAGAGGTAATGATAGATAGAGGTCGACATGGATCTTATGATTCGTCTTTTCCTTCCTATACTCGTTCGAATTTGTCTGTTGACCAGTGTGCGTATTGTAAGAAGTTTGGACATTGGATTTCTGATTGTTCAGTACTACGTGCTCAGCAGTGCCCACGTGGTCGGGGACAAATGAGAAATCGTTCAGGATATTCAGGGCCTAGAGGAGGCACGAATGATCGTGCCAGGTTTGATGCTAATACACGTGGACAGGATGGGTTTAACACTTTTGATAGACGGAACCAATATCAAATGTCTGACTACGTGCCATCTGATTTTCAAGATTCTGCTTATGCATAGGATTGCCTAAGATGGGGTAAGGAATCAGTTGAAGTTCCAGTAGATCAGAGGGGTCCCTATGTTACAGCACATGTTTTGGGTTCTGCTGATCAGTTTCTGGTTGATATAGGAGCTACTCGGAGCGCCTTATCTAAACAATTGGTTCCAAGGGCTCCCCTGTCTGTCTCAACCATTACATCGATAGAGTTAGATGGAACGCCTTCCCTTAGCCCACTGTCACAACCACTTGCATTCCATGTTGATAAGCTCACTGCTCCATGTCCATTTTTGCTTTCTCCGAACACACCAGATAATATTGTGGGTCTTGATATGCTCAAGTATTTCAGGGCTACGATACGATGTTCTCCTGAAGGAGTGTGTGTTATTTCGAAGGACAATTACCCCACAATTGAGAGATCTTGTCTTGTTAAAGAGGATGCTGCATTATCTTCACTCCCTAGTACTTTGTGGGCTACTTCAGACACAGATATAGGACAGATGGTTATCCCACCAGTTCATATTAGTGTCAAGGAGGGCGCTTCATTGCCACGTTTGCCTCAATATAAAATTTCTCAGGAAGTCGAAGAAGCACTCATTCGCATTGTCCATGATTTGATTAAAGTGGGGGTTGTGGAGGAAGTCCCTTACAATGTTTGTAACAGTCCTATTCTGCCCATTTTGAAAAAGGATACTGATACTAGGATTTACAGTAAGTATTTATTTGTTGATTAATTAAAATCATTACAAACAAGGAAAGATAAAAACAACCGAATAAAACCAGCATATACTATACACAGAGTTATTAGCATCTTAAAGTAATACTCCAATAATACGTTGATAGATGACCATTCCATCAAAGCATTCATACATTACGCAATAATAAAAAATCCATAAAACCAACTAAATGCCTTATGATTGCTCCAAAAACTATTATAGCAGAATTTACATAAAGTGACTTGTGTTAGCAGATGCAATTACAAATACAAATTTTAGATGTATTTCATGTACAAGCAATAGTAAAGTGCAACAGTAATATATTATGCAATAAAATAAATAAGACTTACTAAAATGCCTTATAATTGCACCGGGAACTATTATAGCAGCATTTACATAAAGTGAGTTCTGTTGGCAGTTGCAGTTACAAATAGAAATTTTAGCTTTGTTCCATGTGCAAGCGATAATAAAGTGCAATGTGCGCAACTATATTAAAATATACTCCCAGTCCCTTAAGCTAGCTTAACACTTTGCATCCAATTAACATTACATTATGTTTCTTACGTATTTTATATCGCAATACAGTTATTTACCCATTTTTCTCCTTTGAGTTTCTTCTCTACAATAATGATAAACTTAACAAAAAGATAAGTAAGTTTAATATTCGCCCCACTCAAACAGGTAATAATTGCTTGTCTACATGTTCTAATTCCTAATTCATTAAAGATCGGTTTTAGGATGGTCTTCCGAGCATCTGCCAAAGCTGGACATAAGGTTACTATATGAATTATTGTTTCATCACGTTGCCTACAAAGCCTGCAAATGCTCGATGACCATTGATTCTCCCATTTTGGTATGCCATGCTTAGTCGGGTATCTTCCCAACCTTAAGTGCATGAATTTATTCTTAAACCTTGGTTTTAAATGATATGCTAAATAGGGTTGAGGCGTCAGCTTACCAAAGGAATTAGCAATTGTCCAGAAAGGATTTCTTTTCCTTAATTCTTCCTTGTCAGCTATAATCGTTAGTAGAGCAGCCATTTGATTCATTTCCTTTTTAAAAACTACTTTACTCCTCATTTCATCTTCTAAATTAGAACAATCAAAATTACATAAGCATTCAGTTAGGTACAGCTGCCAATTTTTTTAATATTCCCCTTCTGAAATTTCAAGCCAACATAGCTATGCTAAAGATCCTTCCTCCGAACGGGCTAATGATATTAAGGACTTCAGAAATGCTGATTGACGCGCAACAATTTGGTTTTTCAATCCAAATTCCAATCTTATGTTTGCTCGACTGATATATTTAGGGATTTTAAAAAAAACTTTATAAGTTCTAATTTCTATATCGTCAAGCACTTTCGCGTCATTGCCCCGAAAGATGAATGAGCAGTAGTCCAATGATGGAATTAACTTTGCTCTCATCACCTTCATCAGATGAGCATAATTAGGGCATAATAATTTGTCTCTTAATTTCCTGAAAGCAAATGCAAGAGAGCAGCCCCTGGCTTCAAGGTTATTAAAATGTTGTCTAAATATCAGTCCATCGTCAAACGTGATCCCAAGATATTTATACGATTTCACATTTTCAATTACCAGGCCATTGATATTCCACTCCTTAATCCTCTGTTTCCCTTTTCCCATAGTCATTATTTTTGTCTTAATTGTTAGTCCATTTTGAGTGACATAACCATTAAAAGAGTCAATTAACCTTTTTAACCCTATTTCTGTTTGGCTCAATAAAATGGTATCATCTGCATATTGCAGGTATTTGATTTCTTGACCGTGAATAAAAGGCGAATGTGAATTACTATTTTTAAAATGAGCTGGCAGGTCGGCCATAAAAAGATTAAAAAGGCAAGAAGCCAAAGCACAGCCTTGTTTCAATCCCACATTCGTATCCATTCGACGGGTCATATGCTTTCCATCGGCAATTTTGATCTGCACCCAGGTATGGGTGTATAAAAGTATAATCATCTTTAATAGAGTTTCTGGAATACCCCAATTCCTTAACTTACCCCAGAGAGTATTTCGCGGTACAGAGTCAAAAGCGGCTTTTAGATCAATAAAACACACATATAATCTTTGCATCCTAGTTTTGGCTCTCTCACCTAATAATGTTAATAAAATCAAATTGGTATGGGTAGATTCTCCCTTTCTAAACCCAGTTTGAAAATTAGGGATAAGATCTTCCTTTGTGGCCCAAGCCTCTAGCTCTTCCAACAGGCAACTAGCAAACAGTTTTGCCTCTACATCAGTAAGCGTAATTAAACGATAATTAGCCGGATTATCCTGTGGGCCACTCTTATATATAGGTTGAATAACACTCCCATGCCAAGATAGCGGAATAAGACCTGTTTTAAGAACTTCATTAAACAGAAGCATTAGCAACTCCGGCCAGTTACTTATATCAGCTTTAAATATTGCATTCGGGATACCATTTGGACCTGGTGCTCCGTTGGATCTAATCTTATTTATTGCTTTTTTTACTTTATCGAGCGACCACGGACCCAAATCCACTCTACATTGAGGAGGGGGAATACAACCCTCATTCCCTCTATCTATTACTTTATGTATATCAATTGGACTTTTATTGAAACAGTTATCATTATCTAGACATTGGGTATCTATTTTTTTATTGAAGAAGCTCACCCAACTCACTTCATCAACATTAGCACTATTGCTTCTATTATTGCCGTTCTCTATGTCATTAATAATGCTCCAGAATAACCGTAAATCTTTGGATTTACAAGCATGATGGACTTTTGCCCATGTTGTTTCATAAAAAGCTTGCTTAGCTCTCCAAATTTCCCTTTTGTGTCTTTGTTTTAACTCTCCAATTTTAAGCGATGCAGTTTGAAGGGATAGTCTATTTTTATTCCGATGCAGTGATCTTATTTCTTTATTAAGCTTTCTTTTTTGATATAGTAGGTGGAAAGAATACCATCCTGGTTTCTTCGGATTTAGCAATATGCCATTGGAGGGCTCATTTCTAGCAGATTTAGCTATCAAATCGTCACACAAATGTGCCCGTAGGTCAACCATAGATTTACCTTTATCATAAGCAGCATGGACATCCTTGATTAAACAGTCAAGGATTCTCAAAATGTTTTCCTCAGTTTTATCATTCCACGTTAACCTTTTAAGATTAAAGGATGTTGGAGCTTTTACCAGACTCTTAGTTTCTGGTAAAGTGTCTAAATCAATATCAAAATTGATCACTTGTGGATTATGATCACTTTCAATCCTTGGGGCAATCTCATAGCTTTTTACTAATTTATATAATTTCTCAGACATGATAGTATAGTCTATTGACGAGGAGCTATCTGCTTTGGTAAAAGTCGGGGTATTATCAAGGTCATGCATAATCTTTAAGTCGAATTTTTTAAATTCACAGTCTGTCCATTGAGCTAACCATTTTAAGTCAAATGTCTGCTTTTTAAGTGCAACAAAGTGCATGTTAAAATCACCTGAAATAATAAATACTGAATCCAAGTTCTCATAGTATAAAGTTTTTACCATCCCCCATAGCTGAGTAATTTGGGTGGATCTAACCTTCTTTTTGCAACTTAAATACACATTTATTAGAATAATCGAGTGACTTGCTATTAGTTTAACACACTGTAGCCATTTTACATGAAGGTCAATTTCAAAGTGAGAGGTTTTTAGTTTTGATGATTTATACATAGAAAGACCACCACATGGCTGACCTGAGTTGGCTTCTCGTGTTGCGACATTACAATATTCCACATAACCTATAAAAGGTTCTTTTGACGTAGTCCAAGTTTCCTGAAACATTAATATACTAAAAGCCTTCAAAAAATCAATTACATATTGGTCTTCGGTTAATGATTTTAAGCCATTGGTGTTCCAGGAACAGAGAGTCAAAGGATTTGATAGACATCAATCCTTCGTTTCAAAATTATGTTTTGTTAAAATTCCTGGAAGCCAACTCCAATCATCTACTAACTCTGGGACATTCTTCAACTCCTCACAAGTTCGCCGACCGGATTGGCTGCTCCTTATCTTGATGCCATATGCTAAGTTCAATTCCTTAGATGCGCCTGACGCATTTTTTAAAACTCTAGCCTGTTCTACTATGGCTCTTCTTTTGTCATCAGTTTTTTTAGTAGCCATAGCTAATTTTTTATCAACCCCTTTTGGTTCATCTGGAATTAGCAACATCGGGTAGCAAGATGCTTGAGTTCGCCAAACTTTAATGCCCCATTTCTCAAATACACTACCGTTCGCCATTATTTTATCAACAATTTCCATATTTAACCAAGTTGTAACTGTTATTTCCCTGTCACAATTTTCACTTTCTTTCTTAAACTCCACAACTTCCAGATCATTCGTTACCACATCTTTAAGGTCTATAATAGCATGTAATAATTACCGCGGTTTAAAATATCATGTGGGCCTCTAGAAGTGTATTGGGCACTGAAGGCTACTTTCCTCAAATCGGTCGACAAATTTAAATGCTCAATATTAGCTTTTACAATTATAACTGGCGGCATGAATTATCCTTAACGGGCACAAGAACCCTTTCTGTCAGCAGATTGACCTCTTTAAATTCCTTTATTGATCGCTCTTGTGTCCCACTGAGAACCACTTGATCGGCTCTATTAACACCTTGCTGATGAATGTAATTCACTAAATTCGGATTAACAATATTATTTTGTGCACCTTGGTCGACCACAACTTCATTACTTGGTTTCCGGCTTAATTCAGACCCCAATTCATTGCTCATACTACCCACTTGACCATTAGAGTCCACTAATTTCTCAATGTGACTAGATTGCGCACTATTTACTTCCACACTTATCGATTGGTCAGATGCTTTTTCTTTTATTATTATTGGAACTTCACCTATGAGGCCAGAACTAAATTTGTGATCTACGTCCCCTAGTTTTTCAATGCCACACTCTGTTATTTGATTTACCTTTACCTTAAATGCCGAGTTCTTATTGGGCCCAAAAATCGGGAAATATGATTTCATTTCAGATTCCCTTACTTTCAAAAGTTTAGGTTCATCACTCACTTTCTTACTAATAGATTTTAATTCATGTGCTTTCTTATCGTGAGCTTTCCTTAACCTTTTCCTAGCCCTTTTCGAAAGGTTTGTTGGGTTTAATGGGCCGCTTGGATCTTGGCGTTGTTTTGAGCATGACGATTTCGTACTACTTGAATCGTTGATTGACCTTGAAAAATCACTAGTCACACCTTCCATTACCAAGCTATCATTAATTATGTCACATTAAATTTTCGGATGAGGGATCTCAGTTACTTGTGTGTTGTTATCATCCTTTACATGTGGCAATTTATCAGCGTCAATTAATCTGCTTAAATTATTTGATGGTTCAATGATTTTATTACTAGCTTGCACATTTCTATCCGACAGCAGTTTAACTTCTTGCACCATGGAACTTACTATTGAGGGCAAATCAGAGATCTTATCAATCAACTGTATAAATTGACTATCCTTATCTGCTTGCACCTTCATGATCAAGTTAGTCAGATGAAAGAGTTTGGTATCAATACCCGCCACATGGGATGCTAGTGTGTTTAAAATATCCACCTGAACATCCAATTTGTCTGAGTGGAAATTAAGCGCATTAGTAATTGAGCCCATGGTGTGTAAAAGGCAATCTCATAAACCCTGCTCCGTGCTAAGCTCACTCCTTTTTGAGTCACCTGGGGATGTCTGAGGGTCAACCTCTGCTTTAGATAATGACAATATATTCACTGATTTAGACTGCCCTATAAGGTCTAAGCTACGTTGTTTATGTGTTTTAGTAATCTTATCTGAACTGCCATTGCCTTGATCGAATGATGATATATCAATATTAAGGCTATTTTCCATTATTATACTTGACTGGTCCTGGTTAAAAAAACTAACATTATCACTAGGACTTACAGATTCTTTATTGATTTGCGAGAAGTTAACAAGATTGTAGTACCACAATACCCAGTGGTTTCTGACATAACAACACTGCTTACTTTGGTTCCCCCGACAGCGACTACATTTAGCGTGATTTATTTGAAGAATGGTTTCTTCTCGATCCCTATTCATCCTGATAGCAGATATTTGTTCGGCTTCACTTTGAATAATCGATCGTACAGATTTTGTAGAGTTCCTCAATGGTATACTGAGAGTCCTAGTATTTACAGCCAGGCATTGAAAAGACAGCTTGATTCTTTTCCTTTACCTAAAGGAATGGCTCTCATTGAATATGTCAATGACATCTTGTTGGCAGCCGATATGCCTGAACAGTGTGAGGAATGTACTTTGTCTTTACTTTCTTTTCTTGCATCGCACCATCACAAAGTGTCACGAAAGAAATTGCAATATTGTAGACCGAAGGTAACCTACTTAGGTCACCTTCTGTCTAAGGAGGACCGTGCACTTACCTCAGATCGCATTAAAGCAATTTTAGATACACCAGTACCTTCTACTCAGAAAGGTGTTCATGCATTCATTGTGTAGAAAATAGAAACCTTCTCAGGGGTCTTACTGATACTTGGTCCTTTTAAACCAACAAAGAAGAAATTGGCACAGAAGCTGAAATATAAAAGTAACATCTTTATTAACCTCAAATGAGGGAGACTACGTCACACAGAAGTCTTAGCAACTGAATGAGGCAGTCTAAGGAGTACAGAAAACTGGGGCCTTATAGATGCTTAGGGTTACATAGTCAGCATAAGACCAAGGGGCAGTCCTGGCTTATGTAAGCATGCAAAATGACTAATATGCACATGCAAGATCTGCTTCCTCAACAAAGTGGGATGAGCTAACAGTTGCTAATTCTGGTGAACACATCCTGACATTTACAGACTAGAAACAGTTGCAAGGACAGCTGAAAGCTCAACTGAGCATGTGCGAAGGTGGAAGATGCTAAATATAGTTCGTTTCTCGGCAGATTACAAGAGCAGTCAACACTGAGGGAGGACAGAGCACATGGCGAGCACGTGGCAGCTCATGGCAAACAATATGGCTGCCAGAAATATAAAATGGCTTTCAGCTCATGCTAACAAATCCCTGCAATATTTAACAGATGGTCCTTCTAGCATGAGCTAAATACATTCCTATGATCCAGTAGGAACACAGAAAATATTTGCACAATAATTTTCATAAATTTATCAATATCCTAATTCATTGCTAGGTGGGCATTTTCCATTCTAAACATTTCATTAAGCGAGTATATATAAAGTATAAGCATGAATACAAAGGGAACGAAGCATTAGGTCATAATTAACATACAGATAGCAGGAGAGAGTAATGACCACTATTATAAACAGAATTATCATCTTTCTAGTCCTAAGCAAAAGCAAATCCTAAAATCATCTAGTAAACATTTTCAGGGCTCCTATGCATTTCAGTGACCATCAATTTCAGTTTCAGAATAGTTAACAGGACATCTCTAATAAAAACATTTTCCAATTGACTTTTACTTTTTCCTTTTATGAGGGCTAGAACATCAATCATATCTGGGACCAGGAGGACCACACAGGCCCATAAAAATTAGGACGAAGAGCTGCAAAGGGCTGCTCCTCCTTAAAAACGGGACGACTAAAGGGATACATTATTGACAAGAAAAAGAAGAAGTCCTTGGGGAAATTGAAGCAGCTGTACAACCAACCCGACTGGAGTCTTCTCCCTGTGTCCGTTTGAGCCTCACAGGCAGGCTCTTGTTGTTTCCACGGTGGAGCTGCACAACTCGCAACTCAAGAATCACAGCCCAGTTTCAAGGGGGAAAAAAAGTCTCTTCTTTCAGGTTAGGGCAATCACCCACCAGGCAAATTCTCTTAGCGATCCTGTCCAGTGTCTCAGGCAGTGCACCAGTTTTCTTCACTTCAATCTAACAGGCACCAGAGACACAGCACCTGTACCCTAAACTCAAGTCCTTCTCTAACTTCTGTATTGCTCTGCTGGCGCACTGCTCATTCGGTGGGCCACACATTGCATCCAGTGTACCCAGGTATCTCTTGACCAACAAACAAAGGAGAAAACTTCCATTCACTTTAGGACCAGGATTCAGAGGCCTGATGCTAGGATCTCTGAAGCAACCCTTGTTTTAAAAGAGGTCACCTCAAGCAAAGCCTCCTCGCCATTCTGGTCAGTCTGTGACTCTGAGCTGGGCATCAAATACTTGATGCACAATTTCTCATTTCTGATTTGTGACCCCGTCTTTCGCCCAAGACAGTGGCAGGGGTACACAATTCATTTAGGGGCTTCCGCCTTCACTGAGGTCCTAGTTGCCAGCAATGCCTGTGCTGGTTACCTTCACTTTGGCTTAAAGCTGGACTGGTGCTGATGCTGACTCCCCGGGTTGAATCTGATGTCCGGTCCCCTCTGGCAATGGTTGGTGGACAGAACAAAACATCTTTAGACAAGGCACAGAAACAGTCTATCAACAAAGAGGATAGTCTCTGAATACTTCCTAATCTTGGGACGCCCCATATATTAGCAAGGCACCCAAGAACCACTTTCATCTATCTATGTGAGAGTTAAAAAAACAGCCTGGACCTATTGGCAAGTATAAAAGGAGCTCTTTGGTGAACTGACAAGAGTAATACATCACCCAATCCCAAGCAGCCAAGGAAGTCTGTATTCATTTACTAAATTGTGAGGAAAAGATAAAAACAACACAGACATACCCTAAATCCTTATATTGGTGTATTCCTGTGTACTAATCTGAAAACCCTCAAAAAAAGGAAATGTTCTACACTTTTCCTCATAAACTTTACATTACTTGTACAGTACTGCAGACACTTCTAAAATGATTTTTCTTAATAAAAGCACCTACATTGTACGCTTAGGACCATGCTCTCATGTTATAGGAGCAGCAGGAAAATCTAAAACTACTAATTTAACAGGAGTTCTTATTTATAAAACAATATTTCCTTCAAAACATTTTTGCTAAGGATCACATGGGCATCTTCCCTGCGTTCTACTTTTCATGATCCAAACTATGCAACATCAGCTCTAATAAGGACTGTCAGTTTATTTACACAGACTAGCTAATAAAAAACTAGCAATGCCCTTGCAAAACTATGTAGCATGAGAATAACACATTAATGCTAACAATGTTTAAAACAGTATTACTGAATAGCCAATTAAATGACTCATTGCTATTTCACAGACAGTTTAGACAGGCTTAAGAAAAATTGAGAAAAAAAGAGAGCAACATACATATGACCTAGCCTTAATTTGTAGAGGAGCTATCCTCCTTCCCTCATTTTGACAGTAGGAAACCTGAAACAGGTTTCACTTCTGTCAACACTATCAAACCCTATGTGTAGCAACTGGGCATAAATAAAGTTATAGGAGGTAGACAGCACATTTGAGAGAACTAAAAAACATGAATGCCCAAACCCCAAACCCTTTGAGCAAATGTACAAGTGAAACATGAGGCCGAATGAATTAAAACTCAATTTAATTGCCTCAGCTTTTAAGCATTAGTGCTGTATAAATATGGCAAAGCTTATCTCTTAATCAAAGTTCACATATACCATTATATCGTTTTCTATCATAGGAGTACATAAAGTGCTTGCTTTTGTCAAAAAAAAGTAAAACTTCTCCTTTTCTCCATGTCCTCTTTCAAAAAGTTTCAGAGGTCAAAATGTCAAAGCAGACCTTCTCTGGGAGCCCTGCCAGGCTTCTAAATATAGAACTGACTTTTAACTCTTCCCAGCTGTCCTATTCTGTGTGCGAATGCTGCCCCATTCCCCTGTTTGTCAGTTTAAAGTTTAGAATAATAACTTCTGCTCATTTTAGATACATATTTTCAATTATAAGCAGTGTGCAGTATACTTGTATAACATCAGCTGTTTGTATAATATCTAAATATATGCTTTTACTAAAGCCTAAGGCAGGTTAAAAGCTGCTTTGAATGCAGAATTTGTTTTTAAATTAGTGAATTTTGCCCAATTTCGACTTTGATATTTGGGGCACTTAAAAATTAATATCCTATAAGGTTTTGCATAATAGTCATCCTCAGAATATTCACTATATAGTCCAGGAGTTGGAAATTAAAAATAATCATATATACACTTATATAAATTAGTTTTTTTACGCCTGCGCTGAGTGATATTTCATATGCAAATTTCCTCATTATGTGATACAACACACCTTAAATTAAATTTTAATGCTAGGAGGTCACAGTATGATTATTAAGCTTTATAAATATTAAAAAACAAATTTAAAAGCACTTATTTTTTAAATACATTTTTCATAATTAATATATATATATTTTTTAATAAAACCAATCATTTTGATAATTCCACGTAGGAAAAGCAAGCTTCATTCCTTGCCTATCATATTTAGACGCATTCATTCATAAGCCTAAGCACAGAAGCCTTACTTGAAACATGAAAAGTTTTCCTCCACTTATTTAAAAGGACAGTCATTATTTAACATCAGAACCATGAATGTGCTTATGTAAAAGGCTTTAAGAAAGGAAATCCCTACCTTAAATGTTTTCCTGTTATCTAAAATAATGAACCTGATTTTTGTAACTTTTTAAAACAGCAGTCTGAAATGCAGGATTTTACCCCATGTTTGCACTGCAAAATCCTAGCTGAATCAACATCCCTGTCTCTCCGTGGCCTACAATCAAAACAACAGCTGCTGCTCAGGGGCAGTTAAAAGACAGCTGTTGGAAAACTTTTAAGCATGGTGACAGTCTATTTAAAACTGATGCATTTCTAGTTCTAAAATGTGTGTGTAGTTCAGCAACATCCAATTTACTCAGATGATGTTTGCCTGTTATTATCTAAGACAATGTATCTAAGAAAAATGCTGCAACATTTTATAATCATTAATTTATTGCAAAACACACAATTTCGTTTTTGAAGCCTATTGTATTCCTATTGAATGTGAATTCTAACTTTATCTTTTAAGCATTGGCAGTTTGTACATGTGCATAGTTGCTTACTCTATAAATTTATTAGTAACATGCAGGTATTTAGCATATCATATGGTTCATTTCTGGATTTTTATTTAATTTTTATTTAATATTAACTAGCAGCCCGTCCCGACCTTGTCCGGGTGCAACAGGCTTCCCCGACCCCCGCCCGCCCGACATTGTGCAGCAGCCCGGGCCCCCGCCCAACCTGTCCCCCGTCTGCCCAGACCCCCGCCTGCCCCGACATGGGTCCCCTTACCTGAGCCGCCGCTCCTCCCGCCTGTCCGCTGCTCGCACCGCCGCTGGCCTGTCCGCTGCTCCTCACGTCACCGCTCTTCCCCCGCGCCATTTCCGCCGCTCCTCGTCACGCTCCTGGACGCCGCTCCTCCCCGCGCTCCTGATGTGAGCACGCAGGTCGCGGCCGGCGCTACTTCGGAGGGACTACTTTTTTTTTTACTTTAAATTTTTTAAATAACGTTTTTTATTTATTTATATAGCCTATAACCATCTACACACCCTGACGATTCCAACGGTGTATAGGGTGTGTGGATTGGCGCTGTGGTTCCCGAGTTTACCCGCCTCAAAGGCTGAAAGTTCTTCCTTTATTATAGTAGTATAGATTAATGACATTTTGCATAACGGACTGATGACAGCAAGAAAACACAAAAAAACACATTGAGCTCATTCCAGACATATACAGAAGGGGTCATACACTCAGGACACATAATACAGGGTGCTTAAGGCTAGCAATCCTTACACAAAGAGCGCAATCGCTATTTACTCACAGAAGTTGCAATGTAAAACCACAAACCACATAGACATTTAAACACACATTTAACCCACAGATCAACACTTAGGACAGAAACAAAGGACAGCCCACAGACTGTACTTAAACCAAACCATTTGAAAATACTAGTTGTAAATCATATTTACAAGAAGAGCTTCTCAATAGTATTCCAAAAGACTGCAAAAAAAACAACCCAACAGACTGTTTTATTTCCAAGAAGTCAAAATACACTCAATTCACTAGCTTTGGCTGGCAGAACACCCAAAAAATTGCTCTGCATATCTCCATTTATAAACGTGCGCAGAGAAGGATCCTTGTTTGTATTATTGTCATATTTTAATTCCCTGGGGATAAGTCACCAAGGAAGAAATATGTTTTTATACCTAAACCTATTTAGGTATTCCCTCAGGGGAGCCGGCTAATTTAATTCACATCTCACTATGGTACCGCCAAAAAGCAACACATTCTTCGATGTGTGCTTGAAACAGGCATGCCAAAAATATAGCAACATATGCAAATAAGAGCTTAAGGTACTCTTCGTACGTTGCGCCGTCCAAACAAATTCAAACTGAGAATAATCTCCTCATTACCAGCCTACACAAATTGCAATTCGTATATCTATCCCATACAAATCCAAAGTTGGCCAACACAAATTCCAAAATTTCAAAGCCACATTAAGCGTTACTAAACTACCTTACCAATCCAAGGCATCAAACCAACAGCAAGCGCTGCAGAACGACTCTTACCAAACAAAAGGTTGTCCAAATTCTAACTCCCAAATTCTGAATGACCTAACGGTCGTTTTTAGAATACTCACGCCAAAAAGGTTCTCAGTCAGGAGTGACATCATGTGGAGGATCAAAATCAGGAAGATCAGAAATATACTGGGCTGCAGAGACAGAGAATCCCCAGAATCTCTGTGCACAGAGTACCTCCTTAGTAGAGTCCTGTCCTGTCCTCCACAGTAGATTTCTGTCTCCTGACAAGATCACTCCTTAGATAACCACTTCTCTGATGAGGTCCACATTGGAGCGCCATTTGTAGAAAATAGAAACCTTCTCAGGGGTCTCACTGATACTTGTTCCTTTTAAACCAACAAAGAAGAAATTGGCACAGAAGCTGAAATATAAAAGTGAAAGGGTAAAGGATGCCTTCAAGGGAATTTATTCTAACACTATATTTGAATTGATTTGAAGCACTTAGTAGGAAAAATTAATGGTCCCAAGGTTTGAACATTCAACAATAATTACTTTTAAGTAACATAAGTTTCAAAAAGATGCAAATTAATGTCAAACAATAAACAAATACAAAGAAACAAAACAGGACTTAGGCGGGTGTATGTGAAAATGTTGAATTTATCATCAAATAAAAAGGCAGAGATCTTTATATACAAATATATAAACAGGCCTACAGGCATATCAGTGGTAAATCAATATATAACACTGTGGGTCCTGCTGACACCTTTCCTTATAATCAAATAAACAAAATAATTATTGGTAGGAGAAGGCGATGATCAACCATCACCTTCTCCTACCAATAATATACCACTGATATTCCTGTAGGCCTGTTTATATATTTGTATATAAAGATCTCTGCCTTTTTATTTGATGATAAATTCAACATTTTCATATACACCCGCCTATGTCCTGTTTTGTTTCTTTGTATTTGTTTATTGTTTGACATTAATTTGCATATTTTTGCATATCTGCTTGCTCAACAAAGTGGGAGGAGCTAACAGTTGCTAATTCTGGTGAACACATCCTCACATTTACAGACTAGAAACAGTTGCAAGGACAGCTGCACGCTCAACTGAACATGTGCAAAGGTTGAAGATGCTAAATATAGTTTGTTTCTAGGCAGATTACAAGAGCAGTCAACACTGAGGGAGGACAGAGCACATGACAAACAAGATGGCTGCCAGAAGTACAAAATGGCTTTCAGCTCATGCTAACAAATCCCTGCAATATTTAACAATTGGTCTGACTTCGTTTTGTAGGCAATGGATATTAGGGTTTTCGCACATTGTCAAACCCCTTTTAGCGCTTTTGACCAAAGACACTCCAGTGCCCCTTCCATGGACAACTGAGTGTCAGAATGCTCTTCATCAGTTACGTCAAGCTCTTTGTTCTGCACCAGTTTTAGGCACTCCAGATTACATGAAAGGTTTTACACTCCATGTACACGAGAAAGATGGATGCGCATTGTCAGTTTTAGTGCAGACACATGGTGATGAGCAGGGCCCCTGTGCATACTTTCCAGCGGTTCTGGATCCTGTTGCTCGTGCATTACCTGGGTGATTTTGTTCAGTTGCAGCAACAGCTGTGTCCATACGTCAGTGTGAAGGGATAGTTTTGTCACATAAACTGTTGGTGCTAGTACCCCATGCAGTAGATGCCCTTTTGAATCAGACCAAGACACAACACTTAACTAGTGCCCGTTTGACAGGATACGAATTGACACTGTTAGCACCTCATATTACCTTGAAGAGATGTGCAACACTAAACCCAGCCACTTTGTTGCCATATCATGTGACTCAGTCTCAGCCAAAGGAGCCTCACGATTGTATATTCCTTACTGAGGAACAGACAAAGGGTCACATCGATTTGCAAGATACGCCCCTTACAGATGTAGATGGGGAACTGTGGGTTGATGTGTCCTGTTTGAAGTTACCAGATGGCACGACCTCAGCTGCATATGCAATTACCACACTTCAGGCAGTAGTGGAAACAGCTCGCATACCACAGAAGTCAGCCCAAGCAGCTGAACTAATAGCTCTGACACAGCGTGTGAACTTAGCAGTGACTTGCGTGTGAACATCTATACAGACAGCCGCTTTGCTTTTGGAGTGGCCCATGATTTTGGCCTGCTTTGGAAGGAAAGAGGCTTTCTTACATCCAACGGGATGCAGATAATGCATGGAGAATTAGTGCATAGCCTTTTTACGGCACTGACATATCCGTAGAAGATAGCAATTGTGACGTGTAGCGCACAATAGAAAGTGACTGATAAGATAGGACAAGGTGATGCCTTTGCAGATTGCGTAGCTCGAGAGACTGCGATGCAACGGAGCACTACTTCCATGTACGTAGTGAAGTCACAAGCTGAGCGATGGCATGATGCTAGAGAGGAAGTACTAGATGTACAGAGGTCAGCTTCTGTAGCAGAACTTGAGCAATGGGCCAAAGAAGGAATATTGGACGATGAGAGTTGTTGGCGCAACAAAGACCGGGATAGATGGAAACTGCCTGCAGCTTATTTACAACCTATGGTTCAAATGGGCTGGCACATGTTGGAGCTCTAGCGATAACGAAATTGCTTACATGAGTTTGGGTGCATCCTGAGATTGCCAGCACAGCTAAGAGAGTAGTACAGTCCTGTTTGATTTGCTGGCAGTATAATCCTGGTAAAGGGACACAAACTCCTACAGGAGGGTTTGGTACACCGACTACAGCTTTTGAAGTTTTGCAGATGGATTACATCCAACTTGAATGCTGCAATACCTTACAATATATGTCCTAGTGGTGGTATGTGCCTTCAGAAAATGGATAGAGGCATACCCTACAAAGGATACTACAGCTCTCACTACAGCTAAGGTGCTTCTTAAGGAGTTTTTTCCTAGATACAGTGTTTGTAAACTTTTGTGGAGTGACAACGGACCTCATTTCATTGGGCAAGTTGTTGAGCATGTTCTGAAAGGATTAGGGATCAAGCGGAAATTCCATGCAGTCTTCCACCCACAATCAGCAGGATTAGTGGAGAGGTACAACGCTACTTTGAAACTAAAGTTGGCGAAAATACTGGCTTCCACGTGTCTGAAATGGCAGATGCACTACATCTGGCATTGTTGTCCATAAGATCAGTGCCACACTCACGATCTGGCCTTACACCATATGAGGTGGTATTTGGGAGACCAATGAACATTTGGGGAGTTCCTAAGCCACGCCCCATACATGATGTACCTTGTGTTCTGATGAATGATTATTTGGCCCAGTTAACTGACAGTTTGATCTCTATTCATCAACAGGTTCGAGAAGTTCTTCCTGACAAATCTACAGGTGAGGCCCACGATCTCCGACCCGGTGACCACGTTATGGTCAAAGTCTTCGAGAGGTCGAACAGCTTGGAGCCGAGGTGGCGAGGACCCGAGCAAGTGCTTCTGGCCATGAGGACAGCAGTTCGAGTGACGAACTGGAAGAACTGGGTCCACAGCACACACTGTAAGCATATGTCGCCTGCCTTGGTGGAACCTGCTGTGCTGACTGATCATTGAGAGATCCTGGAAACGGAGAAAGGCCAAGGGATAAGAGCTTCAATGATTGTTTCAACGAGTTTGTAGAAAGATCAATTATCGCTGTTGCTAAAATGCATGACAAAATAATCATTTGTCCTGTAGGGTTTGTTGTTGATCTGGTGGTTATGGCAATAATCATCTGGTTTATTGAGAAAGTGGCTCCTGCTCGACAGCCTTTTGTTGCCACTACTCCAGTACCAATGGAACATCACTACTTCACGTTTCCATATCACGAGCAGAAGCATCGGCAATCCTACCTAAACAATACATTCATCCAGATGTTACATCATACTCATAATGCCATGAATACTACCAACTGTTGGGTGTGTGGAATGATACCTGCTCACCAGAAAAAGGAGGAACACCTTTTATTTCTGTTCCATTTTCTCATAATGGTTCTGTCAAGCTTGGTATGCGCTTTTGTTTGCATCTGGAAGACGTACAGTAGGTGGGCTTCTTTTTCGCCTTAATAAAGTATGCTACCAAGATAAAGATGGTTATCCTCAAGCCAAAGGGACCAAATGGGAATGGGAAGAGTATCAACCGGACAATATTTCAACACCATATGTCTTCAAAAAAATGAGAACTTTTACCAGTAATGAACAATTTGTGATTTCTGTTACCAGACCTAAAGCAGATCTATGTATAAGTAGTATTGCGAGAATTACAGTGGGGAAAAGTGAATGTACTGTAATTCTGACTATTGAAGGTGTTAATAACAGTAGTTTAATAGCCTCACATAATACTTATTTTGTCTGTGGTAGCCAAGGATATTATCAACTACCTGCTGGGTGGTCAGGTGTGTGTTATGTGTCCTTTCTATTGCCCCCTGTGTTTCTGGCACCTGCATCATATCACCGGGACCTTAAATTGTTCGATGATATCTCTAGAAATAGATACAAAAGGACAATAAGTGCTGACGAAGTAGACCAAACTGACACTACTTTGCAACAATATGGCGATTTTAATTTAGGTTTGTTCTTCTTTGTGGGTGCTGCATTAAACAGTAGGAAAATAAGACGATTGACTAGAGTTGTGGAAGCTGTTACCAATCAGACAGCTATGGCACTTGGGACCATTAAAGAGGAGCTGCAAATTGCAAGGATTGTAGCTCTCCAGAACCGAATGGTTCTGTAGTGTAGTTCCTATATTCCCAATAGGCTCTGCGCATTGGAATAACATAAACAGCAGTTTAGACGTAGGACTGAGGTCATCTAGGTCTCCACTGACTATATTAGACTTAATTAGGTTTGCCAGCCAGCTCAGAGGTCACTAGAAACGTTCTCGAATGTTCAGGAAGGAGTTAACTTTCCTGAATAGACAAGAAGGGATTAGTTTCTGACAACCGCATAAACATGACAACTTTGCTCCCTCAGAATAAAGAGTATATCTCTAGAGTCGTGTGAAAACAATAGACAACTATTTCACTCAGTCAATCGTGCATGCTTAATTTCACCAGAGTGCAGAGAAATAGAGAGACGGGCGTTTTCAATAAAAGTTGTTATTTATTGAGCAGTCTTCTTTCTCATGCAAGAGAAGTGAGTTGCCACAATTGCAATACTTATCATTAAGTAAAGTGCGTACAGTAAAAGGAGTATTATGAAATAATACTGTAAAAGCATTGATATGGTTTCTTAGCCATATGATACTTTAAAACGTATAAAATATATACATACATAAAAACATTGACTAACGTACTCAACTGATGCTTCTAAGATACGCCTACCCCGGTGTACCTGACTTAAGCCTAATACGTGGGAAGGAGTAAGTAAGTTGCAGTTTAAGTTAAGTTGGTTTTTGCCAAGAATCTGAATCAAGAATTCTCTTAAGGTTTTAATCAGCTCTGTACCTTGGCTATAGAATGAAGGAGGTCTTGTATCTCTCTCTCAGGACTCGATCTCCCAGCAACCCGCAAGGGTGACTGGAAACACCGGAGCTGGAGAAAAGACAGCGTCACTCTCAGTGCGTCAAATGAGAGGGTCGGCTTCCTTCAGCACTCGCATCAGCTGGGCGTCTGGCAAGTAGATAGCTGCTCTGCTCCAAACCACAGTGTGTTTGCTTAAGGCAACGTCGGTATATTTATACCTGAAAGGTGCCGAGTTTGACTTAAGGTTGGACATAAGACGTCACTAAGAACTAACAGTTCTTTCTGGACTCCAGGAGTTCTTGTGCAAATCAAAACAAAAGCAGGGGGAATTCCCGGGCTGCTGGAGGCTTGGTTTGTTTAAAGAACGCGTTGTACTTTCTAGGAGTCTATGGGAGTAGCCTTGCCGTATTTGGACTGCATGGGCTTTGACTAAATATGGACATGATTCTTATGCCTTTATAAGGATATGTTTTGTTATAACCACATAAGGGCATGAATCGGGAATATTTAATTAGGGTCCTAGATATATTCACAACAGTTCTAGATGTGGTTCTGGCTGATCGAGGTGGTGCATGTCGCATCATTGGTAGCAGCTGTTGCGTATTTATACCGGATCACTCACCTTCAGTAGATGATGCAATATCAATACTGCATAAGATTGCTGCAGAAATGTATCCAGAGACTGGTACTTGGACTTTAGCTGGATGGTTTTGGACTCTTGATTCTACTTGGGGCTGGAAGCTACTGACTATCCTGTGTGTAATGATTACAATACTTTTTACATGCTGTGCATGTTTCCAATGTGGTCCAATGCTTTGCTACATTTGCATCTCTGCTTGTATACCTGCCAAAAGGAATGTTGCAGAAACAAAGGCCCAACAAATGTAAAATAAAGAGGTGGCCGAAATAATGCTAATAGATGTACGGGATGAATTTTTAGATTACCCCAGAGGAACGAATGTCTTCAGCTAACGCTAAAATGGTCGTCTGTTGTAAATTGGCAGCGATTGGGTTAACTGAAGCCATCTTGTATTTAGAGGCTATTTTGTCCATTTTGTGGAATCCATTTTGTATTTCTGGCAGCCATTTTGTTTGCCATGTGCTGCCACGTGCTCACCATGTGCTCTGTCCTCCCTCAGTGTTGACTGCTCTTGTAATCTGCCTAGAAACGAACTATATTTAGCATCTTCCACCTTCGCACACGCTCAGTTGAGTTTGCAGCTGTCCTTGCAGCTGTTAGTAGTATGTAACTGTCAGGATGTGTTTACTAGCATTGGCAAACTGTTAACTCCTCCTACTTGTCGACTGTGCATTTCTATATGACCTTATATGCATATAAAACCTTCTTCTGTACTTGTATCACCTTCTTTTGAGCCCCTGTGTGGGTATAAAAGGACCATGCTCCTTCTGTTCGGTGTGCTACTTCATGCATTACCGAAGGATGCTGTCTGAATGTAGTTCCACCTCATGAGGTTTATTAAACTTTGTATTTTTTATTCAGGTTTCTGTGCCAACTTCTTCCTATTGGTCTGAGGACTTGTGCAGAGAAGGGCGAACCCCTTGTAATGGTAGGCCTTGCTGAGGCTTACTCCGACAGTAGCACAGTGAGCAAGTAACCCATGTCTAGGCATACCCATCCTACTTAAGGCGAAAAGTGCTATGCAAAAAAATGATGGACGGAATGCTGAATAAATTCTGCCTTTACCCCCAGTTAATCGATCTTGGTTAAGTCCATATCCCTTTTGCTCCCCATGCCACCCCAGTTTAGACCCAGCCATATGCAAATCAGTCTTGACCCTTTTCCTTTTGGGAACATTACAGCTGGAACTGCTAAGCAAGGTCCCCACAGGACTGGAAACATGCATTCTGGGACCGATTGTGGGGTATTTCTCTCATCAGTCAGGCTAGCTGGAATCCAGTGGCACAGTGAGCAAGGGACCCACGTCTACGCATATCCATCAAGATTAAGGAGAAATGTGCTACGCAAGCAAATGATGGATGGAATGCTGAATGGCTCATGCCTTCAATCCGAGTCTAGAGGCTTGGGTTAAATACATTGTTCTTTTTCTCACCATGCCACACTAATTTAGACCCAGGCATATGCAAATCAGTCGTGTCTTGACCCTGTTCCTTATGGCAACATTCCAGCCCGAAATACCAAGCACGGTCCTCCCTGGACCGGAAACAAGCATTCTGAGACTGATTTGGGGGTTTTACCATCATCAGCCTGGTTAGCTTGAATCCAGTGGCACACTGAGCAAGAAACCTAGGTATGGGCATACCCATCCCACTTAGGGCAAAAAGTGCTGCGCAAAGAAGTGATCGACGGAATGCTGAATAAATCATTCATTTACCCCGAATCATGAGATCATTCTTTTGCTCACCATGGCACCCTAGTTTAGACCCAGCCATATGCAAATCAGTATTGATCATGTTCCTTATAGGAACAGTCCAGCCCGAACTCCATAGCCAGATCCTCCCTGAACGATTTTAGGGTATTACACCTCAACAGCCAGGGTACCTTGAATCCAGTGCGACATATCTGGGCATAAACATCCCACTTAGTGCAAAAAGTGCTACGCAAACAAATGATGGGCAGAATGCTGAATAAAGTATGCATTCACCCCCTAGTTAAGAGATCTCAGTTAAATCCATTGTTCTTTGCTCACCATGCCACCCTAGTTTAGGCCCAGCCATATTCAAAATATTCTTGACCATGTTCCTTATGGGAAGAGTCCTGCCTAAACTGTAAATCCATGGCCTCCCTGGACTGGGAAAGAGCATCCTGGGACCATTTTCAGGGTATTACCCCTCATCAGCCAGGCTAGCTTGAGCACAGTGAGCAACGGACCCACGTCTGGGCATACCCATCCCACTTAGGGCAAACAAATGATGGACAGAATGCTGAGTAAACTACGCATTGACCCTCAATCAAGAGATCTGGGCTAAATCAATTGTTCTTTCACTCACCATGCCACCCCAGTTTAGATCAAGCCACATACAAATCAATCTTGACCCTGTTTCTTATGGACACTATCCAGCCCGAGCTGCTAATCCAGGTGCTCCCAGGACCGGAAACAAGAATCTTGCAACCTGTTTCGGGGTGTTACCCTTCATCAGCTAGGCTAGCTTAAATCCAGTGGCACAGTGAGTAAGGGATCCATATCTGGGCATACCCATCCCACTAATGGCAAAAAGTGCTACGGAAACAAATGATTACCGGAAGGCTGAATAAATCATGCATTCACCCCCAGTCAAGATATCTGGGTTAAATCCATTGTTCTTTTGTTCACCATGCCACCCCAGTTTAGACCCAGCTATATGCAAATCAGTCTTGACCCTGTTCCTTATGGGAATAGTCCAGCCCGAACTGGCAAGCAAGGTACTACTTTGATTGGAAACAAGAATATTTGGAAAATGCTGGGGGTATTATCCTTATCAGGCTGGCTAGCTTGAATCCAGTAGCACAGTGAGCAGAGGACCCTGGGCATACCCATCCCACTTAGGGCAAAAAGTGCTATGCAAACAAACGCTGGACAGAATGCTGAATAAATCATGCATTCACACCAGTTATTCAATATGGGTTAAATCCAATGATCGTTTGCTCACCCCAGTTTAGACCCAGCCATATGCAAATCAGTCTTGACCCTGTTCCTTATGGTAACAGAGCAAACACAAAGAGATGATGGACGGAGCACTAAAACTTTTCAGACACTCACCCCCAGTCACAGATCTGGGTTGAATGCATCATCGTTCTTTAGCTCACTTCGCCACCTCATTTCAGACACAGCTATATGCAAATCAGCCTCGACCCTGTGCCTCATGGGAATAGCCCAGTCCAAACTGCCAAGCCATGTCTTCCATGGACCGGAGAAAAGCATTCTGGGACCGGTTTCAGGCTAACAACCCTCATCAAAACCAAAGGGGATGATGGACATTGCAAGCACTCACCCCCAGTCAACTCTCATCAGCCAGGCTAACTTAAATCCAGTGGCAAAGTGAGCAAGGGTCCCACGTTTGGGCACACCATGCCAACTTAGGGCGAACAAAGCAAACACAAGGCGATGATGGACAGAGTACTGACATTTTTCAGACACTCACCCCAGTCACAGATCTGGGTTAAACCCATCATCGTTCTTTAGCTCACTTCGCCACCCCAGTTTAAACCCAGCTATACGTAAATCAATCTTGACCATGTGCCTCATGGAAACAGTCCAGCCCGAACTGCCAAACCAGGTCCTCCCTGGACTGGAAACAAGCATCCTGAGAATGGCTTCATGTTACTACCCCTCATCAGCCATGCTAGTTTGAATCCAGTGGCACAGTGATCAAGAAACCCACGTCTGAGCATACCCATCCCACTATGGGGGGAAGTGCTAGGCAAACAAATGATGTACAGAATGCTGAATAAATCATGTATTCACCCACAATCATGAGATCTGGATTCAATCAATCGTTCATTTGCTCACTATGCCACTCCAGTTTAGACCCAGCCATATGCAAATCAGTCTTGACCATGTTCCTTATGGGAACAGTCCAGCCCCAACTGCTAAGCCAGGTCCTCCCTCGACTGGAAACAAACATTCTTGGACCGGTTTCAGGGTATTACACCTCAATAGCCAGGGTAGGTTGAGTCCAATGGAACAGTGAGAAAGGGACCCACGTCAGGGCATACCCATCCCATTAAGTGCAAAAAGTGTTACGCAAGCAAATGATGGACAGAATGCTGAATAAAGTATGTATTGCCCTCCAGTCAATAGATCTGGGTTAAATCCATTTTTCTTTCACTCACCATGCCTCCCAGTTTAGACCAGCCAGATGCAAATCATACATTACCCTGTTTCTTATGGGAACAACACAGCCCAAACTGCAAAGCTTGGTGCTCCTTCAATCGGAAACAAGCATCCTGGGAAAGGTGTCGGGGCATTAGCCCTCATTAGCCAGGCTAGCTTATATTCAGTGGCACAATGAGCAATGGACCCGGGCAAACCCATCCTACTTAGGGCAAAAGTGCAATGCAAACAAATGAAGGACGGAATGCTGAATAAACCATGCATTCACCACCAGGTAATCGATCCTTCTTTTGTTCGCAATGGCACCCCAATTTAGACCCAGCCATATGCAAACCATCCTTGACCCTGATCCTTTTGGGAACATTACAGCTGGAACTGCAAAGCAAGGTCCCCACAGGACTGGAAACATGCATTCTGGGACCGATTGTGGGGTATTTCTCTCATCAGTCAAGCTAGCTGGAATCCAGTGGCACAGTGAGCAAGGGACCCACGTCTAGGCGTTATCCATCAAGATTAATGAGAAATGTGCTACGCAAACAAATGATGGATGGAATGCTGAATGCCTCATGCCTTCACTCCGAGTCTAGAGACTTGGGTTAAACACATTGTTCTTTTTCTCACCCTGCCATACTAATTTAGACCGAGCCATATGCAAATCAGTCTTGTCTTGACCCTGTTCCTTATGGCAACATTCCAGCCCGAAATACCAAGCAAGGTCCTCCCTGGACCGGAAACAAGAATTCTGAGACTGATTTCGGGGTTTTACCATCCTCAGTTTGGTTAGCTTGAATCCAGTGGTAGAGTGAGCAAGAAACCCAGGTCTGGGCATACACATCCCACTTAGGGCAAAAAGTGCTGCGCAAAGAAGTGATCGACCGAATGCTGAATAAATCATTCATCTACCCTGAATCATGAGATCATTCTTTTGCTCACCATGGCACCCTAGTTTAGACCCAGCCATATGCAAATCAGCATTGATCATGTTCCTTATAGGAACAGTCCAGCCCGAACTCCTTAGCCAGATCCTCCCTGAACCAGAAACAAGCATCCTGGGTCCGGTTTTACGGTATTACACCTCAACAGTCAGGGTACCTTGAATCCAGTGGGACACATTTGGGCATAAACATCACAATTAGTGCAAAAAGTGCTACGCAAACAAATGATAGGCAGAATGCTGAATAAAGTATGCATTCACCCCCTAGTTAAGAGATCTCAGTTAAATCCATTGTTCTTTGCTCACCATGCCACCCTAGTTTAGGCCCAGCCATATTCAAAATATTCTTGACCATGTTCTTTATGGGAACAGTACTGCCTGAACTGTAAATACATGGCCTCCCTGGACTGGAAAAGAGCACCCTGGGACCATTTTCAAGGTATTACCCCTCATCAGCCAGGCTAGATTGAGCACAGTGAGCAACAGACCCACGTCTGGGCATGCCCATCCACTAAGGACAAAAATTGCATCGCCAACAAATGATGGACAGAATGCTGAGTAAACTACGCATTGACCCCAAATCAAGAGATCTGGGCTGAATCCATTGTTATTTCACTCACCATGCCACCCCAGTATAGACCAAGCCACATACAAATCAATCTTGACCCTGTTTCTTATGGACACTATCCAGCCCGAGCTGCCAATCCAGGTGCTCCCAGGACCGGAAACAAGAATCCTGCAACCAGTTTCGGGGTATTACCCTTCAGCAGCTAAGCTAGCTTGAATCCAGTGGCACAGTGAGTTAGGGATCCACATCTGGGCATACCCATCACACTTATGGCAAAAAGTGCTAAGGAAACAAATGATTGACGGAATGCTGAATAAATCATGCATTCACCCCCAGTCAAGATATCTGGGTTAAATCCATTCTTCTTTTGTTCACCATGCCACCCCAGTTTAGACCCAGCTATATGCAAATCAGTCTTGACCCTGTTCCTTATGGGAACAGTCCAGCCCGAACTGCCAAGCCAGGTACTACTTTGATTGGAAACAAGCATCTTTGGAAAATGTTGGGGGTATTACCCTTATCAGGCAGGCTAGCTTGAATCCAGTAGCACAGTGAGCAGAGGACCCTGGGCATGCTCATCCCACTTAGGGCAAAAAGTGCTATGCAAACAAAGGCTGGACAGTATGCTGAATAAATCATGCATTCACACCAGTTATTCAATATTGGTTAAATCCAATGATCGTTTGCTCACCCGGCCACTCCAGTTTAAACCCAGTCATATGCAAATCAGTCTTGACCCTGTTCCTTATCGTAACAGAGCAAACACAAGGAGATGAAGGACGGAGCACTGAAACTTCTCAGACACTCACCCCCAGTCACAGATCCGGGTTGAATCCATCATCGTTCTTTAGCTCACTTCGCCACCTCATTTTAGACACAGCTATATGCAAATCAGCCTTGACCCTGTGCCTCATGGGAATAGCCTAGCCCAAACGGCCAAGCCATGTCTTCCATGGACCGGAAAAAAGCATTCTGGGACCGGTTTCAGGCTAACAACCCTCATCAAAACCAAAGGGGATGATGGACATTGAAAGCACTCACACCCAGTCAACTCTCATCAGCCAGGCTAACTTAAATCCACTGGCAAAGTGAGCAAGGGACCCACGTTTGGCCACACCCTGCCAACTTAGGGCGAACAAAGCAAACACAAGGCGATGATGGACAGAGTACTGACATTTTTAAGACACTCACCCCAGTCACAGATCTGGGTTGAACCCATCATCGTTCTTTAGTTCACTTTGCCACCCCAGTTCAAACCCAGCTATACGTAAATCAATCTTGAACCTGTGCCTCATGGGAACAGTCCAGCCTGAACTGTCAAACCAGGTCCTCCCTGGACTGGAAACAAGCATCCTGGGAATGGTTTCATTTTACTACCCCTCCTCAGCCATGCTAGTTTGAATCCAGTGGCACAGTGATCAAGAAACCCACGTCTGGGCATACCCATCCCACTATGGGGGGAAAGTGCTAGGCAAACAAATGATGTACAGAATGCTGAATAAATCATGTATTCACCCACAGTCATGAGATCTGGATTCAATTAATCGTTAATTTGCTCACTATGCCACCCTAGTTTAGACCCAGCCATATGCAAATCAGTCTTGACCATGTTCCTCATGGGAACAGTCCAGCCCGAACTGCTAAGCCAGGTCCTCCCTTGACTGGAAACAAACATTCTAGGACCGGTTTCAGGGTATTACACCTCAATAGCCAGGGTAGTTTGAGTCCAATGGAGCAGTGAGAAAGGGACCGACGTCAGGGCATACCCATCCCATTAAGTGCAAAAAGTGTTACGCAAGCAAATGATGGACGGAATGCTGAATAAAGTATGTATTGCCCTTCAGTCAATAGATCTGGGTTAAATCCATTTTTCTTTCACTCACCATGCCTCCCCAGTTTAGACCAGCCAGATGCAAATCATACATTACCCTGTTTCTTATGGGAACAACACAGCCCAAACTGCAAAGCTTGGTGCTCCTTCAATCGGAAACAAGCATCCTGGGAAAGGTTTCGGGGCATTAGCCCTCATTAGCCAGGCTAGCTTGAATTCAGTGGCACAATGAGCAATGGACCCGGGCAAACCCATCCCACTTAGGGCAAAAGTGCAATGCAAACAAATGAAGGACGGAATGCTGAATAAACCATGCATTCACCACCAGGTAATCGATCCCTCATTTGCTCGCAATGGCACCCCAATTTAGACCCAGCCATATGCAAATCATCCTTGACCCTGACCCTTTTGGGAACATTACAGCTGGAACTGCAAAGAAAGGTCCCCACAGGACTGGAAACATGCATTCTGGGACCGATTGTGGGGTATTTCTCTCATCAGTCAAGCTAGCTGGAATCCAGTGGCACAGAGAGCAAGGGACCCACGTCTAGGCGTTATCCATCAAGATTAAGGAGAAATGTACTACGCAAACAAATGATGGATGGAATGCTGAATGCCTCATGCCTTCACTCCGAGTCGAGAGACTTGGGTTAAACACATTGTTCTTTTTCTCACCATGCCATACTAATTTAGACCCAGCCATATGCAAATCAGCCTTGTCTTGACCCTGTTCCTTATGGCAACATTCCAGCCCGAAATACCAAGCAAGGTCCTCCCTGGACCGGAAACAAACATTCTGAGACTGATTTCGGGGTTTTACCATCATCAGTTTGGTTAGCTTGAATCCAGTGGCACAGTGAGCAAGAAACCCAGGTCTGGGCATACCCATCCCACTTAGGGCAAAAAGTGCTGCCCAAAGAAGTGATCGACCGAATGCTGAATAAATCATTCATTTACCCCGAATCATGAGATCATTCTTTTGCTCACCATGGCACCCTAGTTTAGACCCAGCCATATGCAAATCAGTATTGATCATGTTCCTTATAGGAACAGTCCAGCCCGAACTCCCTAGCCAGATCCTCCCTGAACCAGAAACAAGCATCCTTGGTCCGGTTTTACGGTATTACACCTCAACAGCCAGGGTACCTTGAATCCAGTGGGACACATCTGGGCATAAACATCACAATTAGTGCAAAAAGTGCTACGCAAACAAATGATGGGCAGAATGCTGAATAAAGTATGCATTCACCCCCTAGTTAAGAGATCTCAGTTAAATCCATTGTTCTTTGCTCACCATGCCACCCTAGTTTAGGCCCAGCCATATTCAAAATATTCTTGACCATGTTCTTTATGGGAACAGTACTGCCTGAACTGTAAATACATGGCCTCCCTGGCCTGGAAAAGAGCATCCTGGGACCATTTTCAAGGTATTACCCTCATCAGCCAGGCTAGCTTGAGCACAGTGAGCAACGGACCCACGTCTGGGCATGCCCATCCCACTTAGGGCAAAAATTGCAGCGCCAACAAATGATGGACAGAATGCTGAGTAAACTACGCATTGACCCCAAATCAAGAGATCTGGGCTAAATCCATTGTTCTTTCACTCACCATGCCACCCCAGTTTAGACCAAGCCACATACAAATCAATCTTGACCCTGTTTCTTATGGACACTATCCAGCCCGAGCTGCCAATCCAGGTGCTCCCAGGACCGGAAACAAGAATCCTGCAACCAGTTTCGGGGTATTACCCTTCATCAGCTAAGCTAGCTTAAATCCAGTGGCACAGTGAGTTAGGGATCCACATCTGGGCATACCCATCCCACTTATGGCAAACAGTGCTAAGGAAACAAATGATTGACGGAATGCTGAATAAATCCTGCATTCACCCCCCAGTCAAGATATCTGGGTTAAATCCATTGTTCTTTTGTTCACCATGCCACCCCAGTTTAGATCCAGCTATATGCAAATCAGTCTTGACCCTGTTCCTTATGGGAACAGTCCAGCCCAAACTGCAAAGCCAGGTACTACTTTGATTGGAAACAAGCATCTTTGGAAAATATTGTGGGTATTACCCTTATTAGGCAGGCTAGCTTGAATCCAGTAGCACAGTGAGCAGAGGACCCTGGGCATGCTCATCCCACTTAGGGCAAAAAGTGTTATGCAAACAAATGCTGGACAGAATGCTGAATAAATCATGCATTCACACCAGTTATTCAATATGGGTTAAATCCAATGATCGTTTGCTCACCATGCCACTCCAGTGTAGACCCAGCCATATGCAAATCAGTCTTGACCCTGTTCCTTATGGTAGCAGAGCAAACACAAGGAGATGATGGACGGAGCACTGAAACTTCTCAAACACTCACCCCCAGTCACAGATCTGGGTTGAATCCATCATCGTTCTTTAGCTCACTTCGCCACCTCATTTTAGACACAGCTATATGCAAATCAGCCTTGACCCTGTGCCTCATGGGAATAGCCCAGCCCAAACGGCCAAGCCATGTCTTCCATGGACCGGAAAAAAACATTCTGGGACCGGTTTCAGGCTAACAACCCTCATCAAAACCAAAGGGGATGATGGACATTGCAAGCACTCACACCCAGTCAACTCTCATCAGCCAGGCTAACTTAAATCCCCTGGCAAAGTGAGCAAGGGACCCACGTTTGGGCACACCCTGCCAACTTAGGGCGAACAAAGCAAACACAAGGCGATGATGGACAGAGTACTGACATTTTTCAGACACTCACCCCAGTCACAGATCTGGGTTGAACCCATCATCGTTCTTTAGTTCACTTCGCCACCCCAGTTCAAACCCAGCTATACGTAAATCAATCTTGACCCTGTGCCTCATGGGAACAGTCCAGCCTGAACTGCCAAACCAGGTCCTCCCTGGACTGGAAACAAGCATCCTGGGAATGGTTTCATTTTACTACCCCTCCTCAGCCATGCTAGTTTGAATCCAGTGGCACAGTGATCAAGAAACCCACGTCTGGGCATACCCATCCCACTATGGGGGGAAGTGCTAGGCAAACAAATGATCTACAGAATGCTGAATAAATCATGTATTCACCCACAGTCATGAGATCTGGATTCAATTAATTGTTAATTTGCTCACTATGCCACCCCAGTTTAGACCCAGCCATATGCAAATCAGTCTTGACCATGTTCCTTATGGGAACAGTCCAGCCCGAACTGCTAAGCCAGTTCCTCCCTCGACTGGAAACAAACATTTTGGGACCGGTTTCAGGGTATTACACCTCAATAGCCAGGGTAGTTTGAGTCCAATGGAACAGTGAGAAGGGGACCCACGTCAGGGCATACACATCCCATTAAGTGCAAAAAGGGTTACGCAAGGAAATGATGGACGGAATGCTGAATAAAGTATGCATTGCCCTCCAGTCAATAGATCTGGGTTAAATCCATTTTTCTTTCACTCACCATGCCTCCCCAGTTTAGACCAGCCAGATGCAAATCATACTTTACCCTGTTTCTTATGGGAACAACACAGCCCAAACTGCAAAGCTTGGTCCTCCTTCAATCGGAAACAAGCATCCTGGGAAAGGTTTCGGGGCATTAGCCCTCATTAGCCAGGCTAGTTTGAATTCAGTGGCACGATGAGCAAAAACGCCCGGGCAAACCCATCCCACTTAGGGCAAAAGTGCAATGCAAACAAATGAAGGACGGAATGCTGAATAAACCACCAGGTAATCGATCCCTATTTTGTTCGCAATGCCACCCCAATTTAGACCCAGCCATATGCAAATCATTCTTGACCCTGATCCTTATGGGAACAATCTAACCCGAACTACCAATCCAGGTCCTCCCTAGACCAGAAACAAGGATCCTGGGACCTGTATGGGGGTATTACCCTCCTCGGCCAGGCTAGCTTGAATCCAGTGGCACAGTGAGCAAGGGCCCCACCCCACTTAGGGCAAAAAGTGCTATGGAATCAAATGATGGATGGAATGCTGAGTAAATCATGCATTCACCCCGCAGTCAAGAGATCTGTGTTAAATCCATCATTCTTATGCTCACCATAGCACCCTAGTTCATACTCAACCTGAACTGGCATGCCATGCCATGGCCAAGCCATGTCTTCCGTGGACCGGAAAAAAGCATTCTGGGACCGGTTTCAGGCTAACAACCCTCATCAAAACCAAAGGGGATGATGGACATTGCAAGCACTCACCCCCAGTCAACTCTCATCAGCCAGGCTAACTTAAATCCACTGGCAAAGTGAGCAAGGGACCCACGTTTGGGCACACCCTGACAACTTAGGGCGAACAAAGCAAACACAAGGCGATGATTGACCGAGTACTGACATTTTTCAGACACTCACCCCAGTCACAGATCTGGGTTGAACCCATCATCGTTCTTTAGTTCACTTCGCCACCCCAGTTCAAACCCAGCTATACGTAAATCAATCTTGACCCTGTGCCTCATGGGAACAGTCCAGCCTGAACTGTCAAACCAGGTCCTCCCTGGACTGGAAACAAGCATCCTGGGAATGGTTTCATTTTACTACCCCTCCTCAGCCATTCTAGTTTGAATCCAGTGGCACAGTGATCAAGAAACCCACATCTGGGCATACCCATCCCACTATGGGGGGAATGTGCTAGGCAAACAAATGATGTACAGAATGCTGAATAAATCATGTATTTTCCCACAGTCATGAGATCTGGATTCAATTAATCGTTAATTTGCTCACTATGCCACCCCAGGTTAGACCCAGCCATATGCAAATCAGTCTTGACCATGTTCCTTATGGGAACAGTCCAGCCAGAACTGCTAAGCCAGGTCCTCCCTCGACTGGAAACAAACATTCTGGGACCGGTTTCAGGGTATTACACCTCATTGGCAGCATTGGTGGCCGTCCGACATGAGTCCTCCCGCTCAGTCCTCCCAGGTTGCTAAAAATTTGGGCGTCAAGTTAGATAATCAGTTGGCATTGAGAACCCACATTATTGGCCTGGCCGGTACCTGTTACGGAATCCTGAAGATGCTCCGCAAATTTTTGCCTTTGTTATCGGAGGAGCACAGGAGGATTACCGTTCAGGCTCTTATCGGTTCGAGGCTGGATTATGTCAACGCTCTCTTTCTTGGCCTCCCCGATTACTTGATCCAGCGCCTCCAGGTGGTGCAGAACTCTGCTGCCCGGGCAATCTTTGGTCTTGGTAGGCGAGCTCGTGCCTCGGGGTTGCTTCAGAAGCTCCACTGGCTCCCTATTAGGAAACGGATTCTGTTTAAGTCCCTGACCCTGATGCATAAAGCTCTGCATGGCTCAGGGGCGGGATATCTGCAGCGGAGGTTGAACTTTTATCTTCCAGCTCGTTCTCTCCACTCGGAAACCCTTTTCAAAGCTGTGGTTCCACGGGTAAGGAAGGCTCGTGCTGGAGGGAGATCCTTTAGCTGTCGAGCTCCCCAGGTGTGGAATTCGCTTCCGCTTTCCTTGCGCAGTGTTTCCAATTTGTTTCAGTTCAGGAGGAGCCTGAAGACGTGGCTTTTTAATTCTTAGTCTGTTTTCCTTATTAACTGGTTTATTTTTTTTTCTCTCTGTTTTTACTGTGTTATGTTACCTTTTATCAGCCGTTGGTGGAAAATAAAAAGCGTCGGGACACTCCAGTTCGAGTAGCCGTACGCTATACAAAAACAACGTAACATAACATAACATAACAATAGCCAGGGTAGTTTGAGTCCAATGGAACAGTGAGAAAGGGACCCACGTCAGGGCATACCCATCCCAGTAAGTGCAAATGATGGACGGAATGCTGAATAAAGTATGCATTGCCCTCCAGTCAATAGATCTGGGTTAAATCCATTGGTCTTTCACTCACCATGCCTCTCCAGTTTAGACCAGCCAGATGCAAATCATACTTTACCCTGTTTCTTATGGGAACAACACATCCCAAACTGCAAAGCTTGGTCCTCCTTCAATCGGAAACAAGCATCCTGGGAAAGATTTCGGGGCATTAGCCCCCATTAGCCAGGCTAGCTTGAATTCAGTGGCACAACGAGCAATGGACCCGGGCAAACCCATCCCACTTAGGGCAAAAGTGCAATGCAAACAAATGAAGGACGGAATGCAGAATAAACCACCAGGTAATCGATCTCTCTTTTGTTCGCAATGCCACACCAATTTAGACCCAGCCATATGCAAATCATTCTTGACCCTGATCCTTATGGGAACAACCTAGCCCGAACTACCAATCCAGGTTCTCCCTGGACCAGAAACAAGGATCCTGGGACCTGTATGGGGGTATTACCCCTCCTCTGCCAGGCTAGCTTGAATCCAGTGGCACAGTGAGCAAGGGCCCCACCCCACTTAGGGCAAAAAGTGCTATGGAAACAAATGATGGATGGAATGCTGAGTAAATCATGCATTCACCCCGCAGTCAAGAGATCTGGGTTAAATCCATCATTCTTATGCTCACCATAGCACCCTAGTTCATACCCAACCTGAACTGCCATGCCAGGTCCTCCGTGGACAGGAAACAATCATCCTAGGACCAATTTCGAGGTATTACTTCTTGTAGGAAAGTAGGATCTGTTTTTATGGTTATCCCACTTTTTGCCTGGTGCTACGCTGTTTCTGACTAGTTTCACTGGGATCCTACTAATCAGGTCCCCAGTCTATCTGCTTTCTCCTCTAAATTGGTATGGTAAGTACTTAGGTACATCTAAGATTGGACACTGGTGTACCCTTATCAGTCCCTAGTATATGGTACTAAGGCACCCAAAGCATTGCGACACCTGGGGCCCCCCATGGGCTAAGGCATGCATTATGCCACCCATGGGGGATCACCCAAACTTTAACTACAGGCCTGCCATTGCATCCTGTGTAAGCTGGTGCTAGCGACACTTACGACAGATATAGTTTTTCCGAGTTCTGAGGTCACAGCACTTGAAGCCTATAAGTTACCCCTAAAGCAGGCCTTCCTAAACTGAAGGCATTGAGCTTGGTTCTAACTGTGAGGGTGCCCTCTGAATGAGTAGGACACCGCTAATACCTTCGGAGTCCATACTCCCGGGTTGTAAGTGCATCAGCCATTATGATACATAGAGTAGCCATGTGTTACTACGCAATGACCATCTCTGAATTGGCTGCAATGAACCCTGTCATGTTTAGTATCAAACATGCTGGAATCATACCCCTACACCATAAACAGGGTGGAAGGTATGATTCCATGCACTGTAAAGCTCCTCTGGGAGGCCCTCAGTGCTCCCTGTACCAGACTTCCAGACCCGGACAGCACAACATGGCTTCTGCCGACCAGAGATATGATTCTGACCTCCTGCTGCTGAGCCAAGCTTGAGTAGGGGAGGGCAGAACAATAGTTATCTTGTCACAGGGAGGTGTGACCACATCCCCGATAGGGATAAGTGTATTGGGGCCAGGTGGGAGCGCTTGCCAGCGCCACTCAGTCTGCTTGAAGGGCACATTTGGTGCCCTCCTTGCATAGTCCTGTTTAAACCCGCTCAGGGAGCTGTTGGCACCCTCTCTGGCGTGAAACTGTACAATGGACATGGGAGTATCCTCCCCAATGTCCAAACCCTCCCCTAGAAGGGAACCCTGAACCGGCCCAACCCTTTCCTTAGGCTCCGCCCTCTCTCCTCTTCTTTTCAATCTTTATATTTTTCCTTTAATTTATGCTCTCTGTCACGGGAGGTCACAGTGTTTAATTACGCTGATGACATCCAACTCATATTCACCCTTTCTTCCTCCCCCGATTCTATTTCCCATTTTCACAAAACTATGATTTTTATCCAAGACTGGATGTGTACGAACCATCTGAAGTTAAATCCCGATAAGACGGAGCTAGTCCTGATCGGAGGCTCGCCCAATCCCTGGTGCTCCAACTTTCGGCCTCCCTCTCTTGGACCAGCTCCCTCTGTGGCTAAATCTGTGAAAAGTTTGGGTATTAAAATTAGTGATGACCTCTCGATGCATACCCAGATCAGCATGATTGTCTCTTCTTGTTTTCTATGCCTCCGTATCATTCGGAAGGTTTCCTGTTTTTTTACAATTGACGCCCTGAAGTCTATCCTCCTTGCTCTTGTCATCCTCAAGGTGGACCACGCCAATTCTCTTTACATTGGCATCCCTGCTTACGAATTACGCCGACTTCAGCTCATTCAAAATCTAAATTAAATCGGGGTGTCTTATTTTTAAATCTATGGCGGGCTTAGCTCCCCAATATGTATAATATATATATAATATAGGCTCTTAACCTACACTCTTTCCAGAAACCTACGGTCGTCCTCTAAGAATTTTCTGGTTGTCCCTCGTTTTGTCAGGAAGAATCATGGAGGGTCGAGTTTTTCTTTCTTGGCTCCCAGGTTCTGGAATGCGCTCCCTGACAGCCTTCGATTTTCTCAATCATATTTAGAATTACGCAAAGGTTTGAAGACCTGGCTATTCACCAGAGCGTTTGAGGTCTAAGTTTTAAGTTTTATCTATTCTGCATCGCACTGAATTAGCGCCATGAAGCCTTTTTGGTATACGTGCACTCTATAAATTTCCCCAACTTCAACTTCTACTTAAGGGCTTACCTGTGGGTGGGTCCCTAGATTTGTCATGGGACAAGATTCATTCCAAGACACCACTTCTGCTTTGACCATCTGGGCAATCTAAACTTTGCTGGACTTCGCTCTGGGCATCAAGACTGCAACTGGGAAGACAACTACTGCTCCTCATTTTATCACCCTGCTTGTCTGCTGCAACATCCATGCCTGTGCTCCATACAGGCCCCTTCCATGGCCTGAGGACATCCAAGACACCTGAAGGAATCTCTCTTGAAGTGAAGGAGTCACTTCCCTGCATCTGCAGGCACCACAACAAAGCGGACCGGTCTGCTGTTCCCAAGCTCCCATGGACTTCAAAAGGCTCAGTAACATAGATTTTGGTTCTTCACGTCCCTCGAGGCCTGCCTTGCCTTCTCACCAACTTTGAGGCCAGTATTCCTCGACGGAGCAGCAGGAACCGAACCACTGTGCACCGCTTTGACTTGCTGTTGCAAAGGCTTGTTGGCCTCCTTCCTCCAAGATCTTTGGGCTCCAAGTATCCCCAACCTCAAGTATCTCCAGTGACCATGATCTTCATCCTCACCTAAACACTTGCATAGTGGGCCTGCATCTTTGGTGAGCTGCTTGAGGTTCTCTTGTGTCTCCAGTGCTTCTGGCCTGTGGGTCCTTTTGAGGGTCTTCTTTGATTTCTGTGGGCTCCCCTGATCACACGGGACCTGCCCTGACTCCCCTTGCTTGTGGTGATCACCTGGACCTTACTGGTCCCGACACTGTACCTTCTTGCTTTCATGTTGTTTGCAGTTGCCAAGGCTTGTTGGTGTTCTCAGCAGACTACGACCCCTCAACTCCGATGTAGGACAGCTCAAGAATGGTCCCTGGTCTTCAACAGCGTTGCTTGGTCCTCACAGCTGTAGCTCCAAGGTCATTGTCATCTCTCCTGCAACACTCGACATCGGTGGGCATTTGTCTTCTGTGCCTCCTGGTCACTCCTGGGTGGCATAGACTCTGTCCCCTCTACTTGCATGTACTTCTCATCCTGAATCCACTTGTGGGTTCCACCAGACACTTTCACCTTCTCCAGCAGTGGCATCTTCCTGAAGTCTCCCATTGACTGCGGTTTCCAACGCCACTTCATACCTACGCACCTGGCTTCCCGGGTGTAGCTATCCTGGTTCCTGGGGTATTCACAGGTGGGGTAGCTCTCCAAGCTTCTGTCTTCCACTGAGTTTCTTCATGGTCTACTGGGTAGGGTCCTTGGAATTGGAACCACAACTTACCCATTGACTTGTATTGAGTCTGCGGTCGAGTTCCTACTCTGCACAAGTCCTCTGTGGGGTTCCTAGTTACTTATCTTGGTTAGTTCCTTGTCTACCCGGTACTTCTAAGTCTTCTGGGTATAGTTTTGGCTCGAGTCGTGGTTTGCATACCACTATTTTAGTATATGGTTTGGTCTCCCCATGACAACCACTGTGTATTTGTGCTACTTACCTGTTTCTATTGAAAAGTATTGTATGCATTGTGTATATCTGTATATGTTAGTGAGTGTCTTATAATAAGTAGATATTTTTTAAATACACTGTGTGGTTCTTTTTCACTTCTTTTATACCAATCAGAGTATGTTCTGGTAAAACAAGCTGCTTTGCACTCCTTCTGGACTAAGCCTGTAGGCTGCTCTCCATAGCTACCACTTAAAGAACTTTTTTTTTTTTTTTTTTAGTCCTCATACATGCCATCAGAAGATGTTTGCTCTAGATGGGATCTCTCTGTGCCTTTCACACAAACAAACTCGATTTCCGCCCCCCGTGTCTGTGTACGACATACAGGGTTCACCCGGAGGTAGGCTGTCTCCTTGTCCAACTTCCGTTTCCTTCGATGGACCATCATAAGTACCAGGGAGGACCGGACCACAAACCTCTGGCATAATCATTGAACCAATATTATTTCTTCGATCAGGCCACTAGTGCGGACCAGATCTTATTGGCGCTCGCTTCGTCACAGGCCATGTCTGACTGACTGATCATCATGATGTTTTTTAAACAATCAGCAAATCTGGGTGGGTCCTTCGAGTTCCATTCTCTGCATATTTCTCTCCTGGCGATGACTATCACATAGAACAGGAATTGTGAAGCCACTTTGTTCATCATGTACCCCAGTGGCTAGCCCAAAAAAAAACTATCTAGGAGAACATATGATCGGCATTGATAGGACCTCCTCTAAAAAACTACATACAGCCGCCCAATATCTGGAGATCTCAGGGCAATCCACAAACATGTGTTGATCGTCCGCTGCCGGATATTTACATCTGGGACAATAGTAGTTATCCGACGTTACCCTAGATAATTTAGCCGGTGTCCAATATACCCTGTAAGCTGTAAATTTGCTGGTTTGATTATTCTCTGAGACATAGAGAATGCATCAGTCCATATTCTCTGTACCTCCTCAGAACTGCCGGTTAAAACATTGCCCCAAAGGTTCGCCAGTTCAGAGTCCAAACTATCTTTTACTCCAACGAGTGTCCTGTACCAGAAGGAGAAATCCCGCTTCCAGACTCCCCCCCTGCAAATGGAATCTAGGATCCACTCCGGTCCCCGATGCTTGTCTTACCCACCACGCAGACAGCTGGTAGAACTTAAATCTGGTTAGGGACCTGTTGGTTAAATTCGCAAGAGACTCCCAATCCATAAGCCTAGAGTTAACACAAAGGTGAGCCCACGTTTTAAAACCAGATGCTTTAAGTGGCTGTAACAATTGATCTAAGAGACATTCCGGAGTGCCAGGGGAGTCCCAGATTGGAGCCTGTACATTATAATAAGGTATCCCCAAAGCTCTCCGGATATATCCCCAATTCTTAAGCGCCGCCTGTAGGATCTTAAGGCGGACTTTTTTATAGAATTTTTGGTCCCCGAATTTAAAGAGAAAGAATTCCAGACTCTGTGGCTGATCATGTAGCATTGCCTGAAAAAGGCGGCCCTGTCAAGAGGAATCCAGCTTATTGGCCAATATTCTGAAGTTCTTAAAGTGAAAGGCATGGCAGTATGAGAATAAATTGGGTAGGGCCAGACCTCCCATCTTCGGCCCTCTCCTCAATTTCTTCCAGGCAATCCTGGGTGATTTTGCAGCCCCTATGAACGATCCAATCTTCCCTTGGAGGCTAGCGATGTCCTTAGGATTAAATGATAGCGGGATGGTGTTAAAAAGGAAGGTTATTTTAGGGAGAATAGTCATTTTAACCAGATTTACTCTCCCATATATATTCAGTGGCAGGCTTCCCCATCTTAACAGTAGCTTACACACTTCCTTCGCTACTATCTGCCAACGGATTTTAGGGATATCAATCAATTTTTGGGTTAGATATATTCCCAGATACCTAATTTTTTGTTTAACCCCCTGCATAGGAATTAAGTTATTCCAACCCATTATATCTGTTTTCTCCTTATTGATTTTATAACCAGATACCCTTCCAAATTCCTCTGCCAATTCAAATAACCGCAGGATTGCCTCGACATGGTTTGAAGTGTACAAGAGGAGGTCATCCGCATACAGGGCGGGTTTAAGCTATAGCTCTCCAATTTTAAAGGGTGAAATAATACTGTCAATTCTAAGTGTACGGACAAAAGGCTCAATATAAACAACAAACAATAAGGGGGATAGGGGACATCCCTGCCTAGTACCTCTGGAGATGTTAAACCATTCTGATAAACCGCTGTTAACTACAACTTTTGCTCGAGGGTTCTGATATAAGGATTTAACTCCTTCAATAAAGATCGATGGAAACCCGAACCTCGTCATGGTAGCCCAGAGATACGCCCAGTTAACCTGGTTGAACGCTTTAGCTGCGTCGATTGCTATGATGGCAAGTGGCAACCCTCTCTCCTCCGCAAAATCTGTTGCCCCTATTACCTGGAACGTAAGCTCATTGAGCTTCCTCCCAGGTATAAACCCTCTCTGATCTGGGTGTATGATCTTTTTAATGATTCTGGCTAATCTAGTAGCCAGTATCCCGGAAAAGATCTTCAGATCTGAGTTTAACAATGAAATTGGTCTATAAGACTCGATTTTTTGTGGGTCTTTATTTTGCTTAGCAATCAAAGTTATGGTGGCTTCAGACCAAGAAGCAGGGATACTATCCCCTTGTAAAAAAATTCTATTAAAAAGTGTCCTAAGCACCGGAACAACTGTCTCTAGGTTATCAGAATATATCTCAACCGGCAGGCCATCTGGGCCAGCGGCTTTACCTCGGCTCATTTTCTTAAGTTGTTCTCTTATTTCCCCCTCTGAAATTTCACTAGCTAAATAAATCTTGTCTAATTCAGACAATTGGGGTAGATCTCTAAGGTTTAACCAGGCACTAACCTCCTCTAATCCAAGGCAAGTATCTTCTTGATATAAACCCTGCATAAACCCCCTAGTCTCCTCCCTAATCAGCTCATCCTCTGATATCAGCAGACCAGATTCTCTTTGCATCAACATCTTAATATTATTTTGACCCTCTCAGTCCTCGACTTCCATGCCAGGAGAGCACCGCATTTTTCACCGTACTCAAAATTCTTTAATCTGCTGACCTCCCACCTTTCCTTGATGATCGTATCACTCCTGGCTTTAAATGCTGCTTGTAATTCTAGCAGCTCTCTCACCAACTTCGGGATACTCTCCCTAACTGTCAGAGCAGCCAGCTGTAGTTCCAATTCTTTCTCCTTTATGGCTTTAAGATCATCTGTTTCTATTTTCTTAGTGGTTTTCCTCCTGTGAATCATTTGTGAATTCAGTTATCCCCCGTAGGTAGGCCTTAAAGGACACCCAAACTACTTGCTCAGTAGAGGTACCTATATTAAAATTAAAGAAATCGAGTATTCTTTCTTTTACCTCTACCTTTACTCTTTTATCCAGAAAGAGTGTTCTATCCAGTGTCCATCTATACTCTATAGTCCTAGAACCTAGATGAAATACTAGTTCAACCGCTGAATGATCCGAAATACCCACTGGAATATGGCAAACCGATACAATATCCGCAAGCAATACCTGATCAGCCAGAAAGTAATCTATTCTAGAATATTGCTTGTACTTTTTGTTATAGAAAGAATACTCTCTTATAGCAGAAAATTAAAATTAAAAGTGCCTGAAAAGGTATCAAAATAACAAATTTTAATAAGTGATCCCTAAGGCACAGAACGAAGAGTATTATGTGTCTGAATTTAGCTGCCAAGGTGTGAAATCCCACACCTCTTCATATACCTACACCCTTTTTTTCCACCCTTTTTTCTTTTGATTCCCCGCACAGATTTTAGTATTCTCCTTCACCCATATTCCTTGTAGTTCTTGTAATCCAAGGTAGGATTTATCAATTTTTCTTTATTGCCGTTTCATCTGAGATAGGAGGTCATCAACATCTTCTGGTTGACTGCAGCTGTACATTTTATTCCTCCACATTATTTTCAATAGAGCAGGGAACTTCATTTGAACTTGTGCTCCGAGTGACCTTAATTCAGACATTCTAGAGCCCAGCTCCCACTGTCTCTGCGCAGTTCTTCCCCCAATGTCTGATCGAATTTGATATGGATTGGCCGGATGATGGAGAGTAGATCGAGAAAAGCACCTGCCTAAAATGAATTCCTTAACGCTATAAGTCTGGAAATTAACAAGAATTTTCCTAGGTGCTTTCCTGTCTGGGTGTAGTCTAAAGGGGTCCCTATGCACCCTCTGTATGTCCGCCTCCAGGTCAATTACAAGCTGATCTTTCAAAACCCCATCTCTTAATAGCTTGCATACAAATCCTTTGATATCCTCCATCTCTTCCCCTTCGGGAATATTTAAAATTCTGAGATTATTCCTGCGGGCTTGCATCTCTAATCTTTCCATCTCCATCGTAAGAGACCGATTCTGAGTCTTTAAGGCATCAATATCCTTAGAATTTCCTTGAACAGATTCTGACAGTGTGGTAAATTTAAGCTCGAGCGATCCTGTCCGCGCACAAATGTCGTCCAGTCTAGACTCCAAGAGATCAAACCTATCGTGAATACTTTTTTGGTTATTCTCAGGTATTTCAAACTTAGTCATAAGGTCCCCCCTTAATGACTGAAATAAGGAACCCAACCTATCCTCGTCACCATCAGGACAGTCTGACCGCAGCGAGTCCCCCCGGACCTGAGTCTGCGATTGGACCTGAACTAGAACTTGAGATTGACATTGGACACCACGGTCCACCTCAACCAGTGGGGGCAGAGGGTCCAGAATCACTAGTGAAGCCTGAGGAGCTTGTGGAGGAGAGAGATGATTAGTATGGCTGACTACTAATGGACCCGCAGATGTATCACCAGCAAGGTCCTACTTTAAGCTCTCCACATTCCCTGGGTCAAGCATGCTCTCTAAGGGTGCAAAGCGGTTTTCAAGCACTAAGGGAGGACGACTAGGCTCCTGCACTGATAAGGCCGTATCTGTTGTCACCTCGGGACCTACAACCTGCTCCATAATTTTAAAAAAGGTCTTAAGCAATGGAGTATTCTTTTGGGTTTGTTGAACCACCTTAGGGCCTTTTACCCTTTTAATGCCTCTTGATTTTTTCTTTCTTTTATAGGGGGTTAACGGAGTTGGGCCCTCTCTCTCTACAGAGTCCAGTACACCCTTTGACCTCAGATCTTGTTGGGACCTTAATTGGTATCTGTTTCTATTTTTCAGGGGTGAAGCTGACAGCTCTCTCTGCGTTCCAGTAGGATTTTTTCTGCTGCTACAATTTGAAAAAATAGTCGCCTGTAAGCCGGGGTTTCCTACCAGCTGTACAACTATGCCCCCCCCCCACTCAAGGGGTTAACTGATTGAACCTCGGCAGAATCCAGATCCATGCGGTCCCACTGTCGCTCCTCCCCTGCTTGGAAACTCCTTACCGGGGTTAGCTGTGGAGAATTGGAGTACTGATGGAGGAAATCACCGCAGACCGGCCCTCGAAACTGGGTAAACAGGAGAGCAGCCCGAGCCCGGCACCAGAGACTCCTCCAACGTCCTCCAGGCCGCCGCGCTGGTGTGGAGCCTACTTCCTGGAGCACTTTCTCCGCCTCGAGCTCAGCATCGTGGCCCATCCGCTGCCCCAAGGCCCTAGCGCCGCAGGGCGCTGCCGCGACGGTGTCGCTGCAGGAGATTTTCTTGTTTTCGGGAGAAAAAATGAACCGGTTAATCCATTTTGCCAAAAAAGAAGAAGGAAAGAAACATCATCCTCTCACCGAGTAGGATTAGAAATCACCGCTTTCCCTCTCATGTCGCGACTCGCCGTATACGCTATGCCGCCTCCGAGCTCCTGCGACCGGCGTCAACCTGCCGCCGCCATGTTCCTCCCCCTAGAGTACTTGCACTTCTCAGCAGAGGTGCAATCTAAAGACTTTTCTTAGGCTATCTAAGACCACTAAACTCACCATAAGGGTTGTCTGGATTGGTGCAGGTTGCCCACTTACATAAGTGTGAATCATATACCAAGCCAGCTTCTCACAATGGTGTGCAGCAGTTGGGATTCAAGCCTGCATTGTTTTACCAGATAATCTTGGTGTGGATGAATTGAAAAACCATCACTAATATTAGGCACATAAAATAGAGCTTAAAATAAGTATGTTCTACTGAACTTAGGGTTGGGTAGTTAAGGGTCTAGCACAACCCTTTCACCGACCTCATAGAGTTTAGTTTCCACTAGGGTAGGTAGGTGCAACACCCCACTACAGCTAGAACCATGTCTTTAGTTGGGGATACCAGTGTACCCAGTCTACTAAGTACAAGGGTCTAAAGGTACAGGAACTAAGGACTGTGCGTAGCCTTAGAAAGATAAAGACAGGAGGCCACCCCATCATTTTTCTTTTTTTTTTTTTTTTTTTTTTTGGTTAAAAACTTTTATTGAGCAATCAGATAAAAGTACAAAGATGGGCCTACAACCACACGGGCTGGCCGCTAATTCACAAAGCACGACACATGAGGTAAACAATCATTTCCGTGGCCAGGACGAAACCATAGAGTAAATATTGCTCCAGACATAGGACAGGTCATAACAATTTTCTATATTAAACATTAAAATAACGAACACCAAACAAGGCGAATGCAGCAATCAAGTCAGCCCGGACGTCAGAGGGGAGGGCCACTAATCAGGAAAACAAAGGTAAATCAATGAGACTCGGCAAGGCCAGGGGGAGGGAGGAGCAGGGAGGACAGGAAAATCCTAAAACAGAATGAAAAAGTTCGGGGAACGTCAGCCTAGGGAGACAGGGTAATATCGGAGGTGTCAACCAAGGGAGGGGTACAAATTTCTCCACGGTATGCATTCCATTGACCCCAAATTTTCGTCCACGCCCTGGGCCTGCCCCTAGCTACATAGACGGTCTTCTCTCGGAACATGGACCAGTCCATGTTATCTTCCCACACCGAAACGTCTGGAGGTCGGGATGCGCCCCAAAGTTGCGCAATGTCACGCTTCGCGACCATGTAACCCAAGGTCGCCCATCTAGTCTAGGCCACGGAGTAATCGGAGGGTTCCCACACATTCAGCAGGCATCGTCGGGCCTCAGGCTGCAGGGCAACACCAGTCACAACAGTCATTATCGCAAGTACATCCACCCAATAGGCTGCTACCACAGGGCAATCCCAAAGTATATGCATAAAGGTAGCGCTCATCCCACACCCACGCTTACATAAGCCATCCGGGGAAAAACCCATCACAACCAGACGCGGACCAGTCACATACACCCGGTGGAGGATCTTAAGTTGCACCAAACGAAGACGGGCGGGAATGGCGACTTCCTTCGGAGAGGAGAGAGCCGACTGCCAATCCTCGTCATCTAAATCCAATCCGTCCCCGACCCACATCTCCCTGAGTCGGACCAACAAATCAGCGCGGTTATGAATCAATTTTTTGTAAATAAGGGAGATAGTGCTGTCGGGCAGGTGTCCATCTAGTACACGATCTTCCAGGGGGGAGGACTCAGGCAGGGCCACATCAGGAGTCAGAACCGAGGACAGGGCATGCCGGACCTGCAGATACCGGAAAAACTCTCTATCACTCAAGTCGTATTCTGCCTTAAGGGCCTGGAACGACTTCACGCTACCATTCACACAAACATCACCCACCTTACAAATCCCAATCATATCCCAGCGATCAAAGCCCTTAGTAGACCAGAGACACCCCAAACGTTCAGAAGCATAAAGCGGAGTCGCCAGCGTCAGTCGATTCTCCCATCCCAAACTCACATTCGCGGCGCGCCACACGTTGACTGCGATCCTGGACGGGCCCATAAGATGGCGCCCGGCCGATCTAGAATAAAGCGCTCTATTAAAGTCCCCTCCCGGCAGCTGGAACCTATCCATCTCAAAGGCCGGATCGCGACCCGGCGAATACATCGCGTGGTTAATGGCAGATAGCTGGGCAGCCCAGTAATATCTCTTGATGTCGGGGAGCGCCATGCCCCCGTCGTACCAAGGGATAGTAAGTTTCGCAAGGGCTATACGTGGACGCCCAGCCCAAATCAGTTGTCTTTGCAGACTCTCGATCTCTCGGAAATAGGTAGCGGGAATGTCGTCATAAGAATTTTGAAGTGCGTAGAGGAACCGCGGCAAGGACATCATTTTAAAAAGAGCTGCCCTACCCAACGGAGATAGGGGCAGCTTACGCCAACGGGCCACATCCAGTCGCAGTCTAAGAAGCGGGGGGAGGAGATTACGCTCAAACCGGAGTGAGGGGTCCAGGGTAATAAAAATCCCCAAATACTTGAAGCCAGACTGGACTACCTGGATAGGAATTCTGTCCGGCAAAGGGGGCAAAATACCCGAAAGAACATACACACAGGACTTAGCCCAATTAATAACAAGGCCCGAGTTAGCACCGAACGAAGTAAGAACATCAAATAAGACATTTAAAGATTTACGCGGGGAGGTAAGATATAATAGAATGTCGTCCGCGTAAAGAGAGACACGGTCTTCAAAGTCCGGTGACCAACGGATCCCTTTGAGTGAAGGCTCCCATCGAAGCCACGCAGCCAACGGTTCCAAGGCAAGCGCGAAAAGCAATGGAGACAGGGGGCAACCCTGACGGGTCCCCCTACCAAGGCAGAAGGGGGCAGAAACTCTACCGTTCACCACTACTTGCGCTAAGGGTTCAACGTACAACAACTTCACCCAACCAATAAACTCAGGTCCAAAACCGAATTTTTCAAGAGCTGCCCAAAGATAGGGCCACTCTACAGTATCAAAGGCCATCGAGGCGTCTAACGAGGCCAAAATGGCCGGCTCCGTCAGAAGCCCCGCCCTCGCAACAGCACCGTGGAGACGACGTAGGTTAAGAGCCGTGTTACGATGTGGGATAAATCCAGATTGATCCGGATGAACCAAACCACTAATGACCGTCAGTAGGCGGGTCGCCAGGAGCTTAGCCAGGACCTTAGGCTCAACATTTAACAGGGAAATGGGCCGATAAGACGAACAAAGGTCCCGCGGTTTCCCGTCTTTGGGAATTACGACTATCGTAGCCAGACGCTGGTCATACGGGAGAATACCCCGTTCCCGGGACTCCAAAAACATAGCACGAAGATAGGGCGCTACCCTGTCAGGGCGTAGCTTGTACAGCTCAATCGGTAACCCATTCGGGCCTAAGGCCTTGCCCGAACGGAGCGAGCGAATGGCAGTCGCCATCTCATCCGTAGTAAAAGGGGACTCCAACGAGACACGGTCAAAATCGGAAACACTGGGCAAAGCTATATCGCGCAACAAAAGGCGAGAGTCAGCCACATCCCGTCCAGACACAGGGGTATAAACCACACGAAAATACTCCGCAAAACATTCAACGATTCCAACCGGGTCCGTCACTGCAACACCATTCGACGACTGAATCACAGGCACCACACGATTCGCCCTCTCTTTCTTATCCAACCACGCCAACAATTTACCCGCTTTATCCCCCACATCATACAGACGACCCTGCTGTTCCCGGAACATCAGTTTAGCCGCATCCGTGACCAAGGACTTATAAGCAAATTGTTTCAGACCCAGGGCGTGGAGTTTATCCGAGGTGACATCCGACTCTAAGTCGGCCTCCCTCTCCGCAATCTCTCTCTCAAGGTCCACCACCTCCCGATTCCTAGCCTTCTTGGATTCAGCAATAAGGGAAAGGGCCTGCCCACGAATCACTGTCTTAAAGGCCTCCCACAGGGATACCGCAGAGGAAACGGACCCCTCGTTGTCTAAAAAATAGGCATCCAAAGACTTAGTCAAAAGGTTGCGGGTCTCAGGGGAGGTAAGGTACCAGGGGTTAATAGGAGCCACTCGGCCCGCCGCTTCCACCCCAATCTCAAAACAAAGCCAGAGCGGAGAATGATCGGAGATGCCCCGGGGGAGGTGTCTGATTTCACGCACCGCTGGCGTTTGCGCCGCGGGTATCAGGAAATAATCCAGTCTAGACAGACTCCCATGGGCCCCCGAATGGAAAGTGTATTGAAGCTGGGTAGGATGCAGTAGCCTCCAGCAATCCACCAAGCCAAACGTGTCGAAAAACCCACCCAGCCACTGATGGGCCGAAGGAGTATCCCTAGGGGGGTAACGATCGTGTAGACCGGAGATCACAGAATTAAAGTCACCTGCAATAAAGAGAGTACTATCAGGGAGGTTCAACAACACACGGCCCAAATCGGAAAAGGTAGAAGTCTGTAGGCGGGGGGGGCACATAAACAGTAAACAAGGAGAGGGTACGACCCTCATAACGACCCACAAGGACAGCATAGCGCCCCCGATCATCAAGGATCACATCATCAATAGCCAGGGGGAGGGAAGCCCGAACAAGGATACCCACCCCCCTGGAACCCGTGGTAAACCCCGAATGTGCGGCAAGGCGATATCCCCACCTATTCATCGCACGACAAGTATTGCCCACCAAATGAGTCTCCTGTAGAAAAACAATATCTGGAGATAGACGGCGTAGGCATTTTAACACCACACTCCGCTTAATGCGATCTCCCAGACCATTAACATTCCACGAAACAAACCTCAACCCGCTACCCCCCATCCCACACAGCAACGCCGAAACCCCTCTGCAATGAGCATGACATAAAAAACATCAGAAGCAAGATAGAATCGCCTTGAAAACATAACACACAAACATCGAACGTCCCAACCACCCACCCCCCAACAATCAAGAAAACACCCCCCACCCTGCACCCCTGCAAAATGCTAAAAAGCCACCCCAACATGCAGTGTGCCTGTCGCCCAAGAACCCCCATTCTACAAAAAGACCCCGGAGGAGGAAAGGCTCCGGCCCACCCGCCACCCCGAGCAAGACAGATAAGAGGGAGAACACAGAAACAGTAGAGGTACTGAGGCATAGAATCCCTGAAAAGTTACTCTATACGAGGGCCCAGGCGTAGACAAAGTGTTCAGCTCTCCACGCCACCCTCAGCACCACCCGGGTGGGCGTCGGACTCAGTCGCAGGAGGTCGGTCAGGCAGAGAGTCCAGCCAGTCATTCACAGAATCAGGCCGATCAAAGAAGAAGGCTCGGTCACTGTACTCGACGCGCAGCCTGGTCGGAAAAAGCATAGCGTAGCGTAACCCCATGTCTCGGAGACGTTTCTTGACACCACGGAAGCCCATACGCTGTCTCTGGACCTGCTGAGAAAAGTCCGGATAAAAGTTCACCGTGGCGTTCTCAAAGGCCACCGGGCCCTTCACACGTGATGCTTGCAGGATAGCGTCCCGATCCCTATAATGGAAGAGTTTCGCAACAATAGGCCTCGGCGGGGCACCTGGCTTACCCTAGCCCCCCGGAACACGATGGGCACGCTCCACCGCGAAGAATTTACTCAGACCAGATGGAGAGAGGTAGTTCTGGATCAAGTCCTCAACAAGGAGATCAACAGAGTGAGGTTCTGGATTCTCCGGAACTCCGACCACGCGCACATTACAACGACGTGCCCTGTTCTCAAAGTCCTCCAAGCGCCGGGTCATGACATCGTTCACCCTACGGAGGTTGCCAATCTCCGTCTGTATCTCCGAGACGTCTGCCGTGAGGCTGGATGACTTGAGATCCAATGACTTCACCTTCTCATTGGTTTTCGACAGGTCGGCTCGAATCAAGTTCACATCAATGGCCACGGTGTCGATTTTGTGGGCCAAAGCTTCATATTGTTGGCCTATCGTCTCCTTCATGGCAGAAATGGCGCCCATGATGTCCTGCAAGGACGGTTCAGTTGACGCGTCCACAATGTGGTCAGCAGTACTTGATCCGGGCAGGGCGGCTCCGGGAGACCCCTTCGAATGGGTGTAGCGGTCCATAACGTTAGATTGGACCGGGCCCCCACGGAGGGGCGTCTTGGTCTTCCGAGTCTCTCGGTCCCCTCTGCCTGCCATGTTAGAACTGCGTCACCAGAAGATTCACCAGGCTCGATGGAATGGCCATAGGAAAGTAGGGAGTCGGGATCAAAGAGCCGCTACCAGGGTACCACTAGTATAGGGCCAGCAGATAGGAGAATATACCAGCCGAAGGCCCGACTGCCGTTTCGTGCCCCGGATCCAGCCCAGGCCAGGCTCCCCTGCCAGATGTCTCAGTCCGAGGCAGAAACGAAACCGAAACTTAAGAGGGGGACCCACAAGTCGAATCCCCCTGCCGCTGTTGTTCAACTTCAAGACGGCCACAGAGCCTCACCCAGTCCCGGGCGCACCTCGAGGGCGGAGCCCGAAAGTTCGAATCACCGTAACTCCGGCACCCCGGGTCCAAATCAAATTCCAAAAGTGCCAGGGCAATCAGCTCAGCGTCCTCTACACAAATCCTTGTAAAGAGTCAGGATATGTTCAGGATATCATGCCGGGAGTGGCGGGGGTCCGGGGAGCGCTGTGCTCACGCGGCCATCTCGGATGCCCGCCAAGCTCCTCCTCCGGCAACCCCATCATTAAGCTGCTCTTAGAGTTGCTACATGAAGGTAATGGTTCCTGTAGAAGCAAAATAGCCAGATAATATTGATGAGAAGACTCCTGAAGAGGGAGCATCAGGGTCTCCCCCTGATGATCTAAATTCTGAGTATGGGCAGGAGGACTCAAATGATTCCAACCTGCCAAACTCTGACCCCTCAGGGTATAGTGTAGATGGGACAGAGGAGATACCCTTGGCGCCTCCAGGGAAGGTCCAGAATAGACCAAGGAGGTCTAAATCCTCCTCTAGAGAATCCCATATGTCAGACACTTCCATAGGGACTTCCCTATCTAGTAAGAGGGACAGCTCCTTTGACAGGAAATACCAATTGCTCAAACTTGAGAAAGTCAGACTTAAGCTCAGGAGAGATCAGTTGGCCCTTTATATAGAGTCCCTGGAAGTACAGAAGACTATGAAAAGATTGGACTAGAGTCCTGTGGTGGCAGCAACAGTAAATCTGATAATCTTATTTTGAAAATAGGAACCTGAGCAGGATAGTCCCTCCTTACTGAGGGTGTATGGTATCCATAAATGGATCACTGCGTTGGAGAGGGCCTGCAAAGTAAGTTCATAGAGTCCCCCAACATCATTGGGCAGCTATCCTGTAGCTCTCCTTTGCTAACAATGGTAGAGATAAGCTCCTTGCTTTTAGAGAAGGGAATGCTGAAAATTACTCAGGACTAAAGGGTGCTCTCATAGATAGTTTTGGCTTAACCACTGAACAGTATAGGATTAAGTTCAAAGACACTCAGAAGGCACACATCCAGGACTGGGTAGATTTTGTAGACAGTGCTATTAAGGCTCTGGAAGGCTGGGTTCATGGTAGCAAGGTACATGACAAGGATTGCACAATTGTATAATGTGGGAGCACATCCTTAATAACTGTCAGAACCAACTCTTGCATCAGTACCTGGTGGACTCTGAACTGACCTCTCCCCAAGAGTTGGGAAAGAAGGCAGACAAATGGGTTCGCACCAGGGTTAAGCAGAAAAACCATGTTAATGGAGATGACCAGAAGAAGCAAGATTCTTCTAAATCCCTGGATAAGGGGGGGGGACAAGGGTCAAGATAAAAAAGAGTCTTCACAAGGTCCCCCAAAACCTGCATCAGGGATGAGTCTCAAAATTCCAAGAAAGGTAAAAAGAAACCTTGATGCTACATTTTTAAGGTAAAGACCCATTGGACAAGGGAAGCTGATTAACCAAATGCCAATTAAACTCCTACTACCACTGACCCTAAGGCATCTGCTCACCCTAGCACACGTACAAGTGAAAGTATAGCAACCAAGTGATTAGTGGGGTTAACCTTGGGTTCTGAGAGGGGTTCTCTCTTTGTCAGAACTCCAGCTCAGGTTGTTCTAGTCTTTGATGGTGGCATAGACCTTACTACCTTATTGGTCAGTTCCACTAACTTGGGCAAGTAAGTACAGACAACAGCCTTTGATAAATGGAAAAGAAGCAATGGCATACATGGACACAGGAGCCAGTGTCACTAAGGTGACAGAGAAACGTGTGTCCCCTGATCAGATCATGCTTGCACAAATGTACCAAGTCACCAACGCTGCAATGTCAGGACTGACCATTCCTAGTTAGTTGTGAACCTCAGCTGTGGAGGGGTAACTGGACCTAAAAAGGTTGTGGTATCTCCAGACCTTAGATTGTTTGTTGGGCAATGATCTAGAAACTTCTGCTTGGGCTGAGGTGGAGTTCAGGGCTCATGCAGAGATGATGGGCATCTCTGCCACTGTGTTTGCTGTCACAAGAGCTCCGGCCAAACAGCTCAGCACTGACATGGCTCTGCATCCTGGGAAAGTGGACCAGGTGCCTCCCAGGAGAAGGAGCAGGAAGGCCTTATCCTCATCACAAACTCCCAGTGGAGGTCAGCCTCCTGATGGAGATGATCTCAGCCCCTGTGAAAATATTGTCCCAGAGGAACTTGGGCCTGACCAGGCAGAGTTCTAGGGGGCAGAGGGACCTTCCAGGGCAGATGAGTTTGAAGCAGCAGACCTGCCCCTCTCATGAACCCCTCAGACAGCAGGCTGCTGCTGAGGAAGCAGGGAATATCAGTGGGTCCCATAGGTTCTATTGGGAAGAAGGGCTTATGTACTCTGAAGATAGAGACCCTAAGCCTGGTGCCACCAGGAGGTTGGTAACACCCCAGATGTTCAGAGGTGAACTACTCTCCCATGATATTCCTCTTGCAGGATACTTAAGGGCAAAGCAAGACTTGGTACAGGCTTGCCCCTCACGTTCACTGACTCCATATGTCTTAAGATACAAAGGAGTTTTGTTGCTCCTGTGCCACTTGCCAAGACAGTGGTAATTCAGGTGGCAGCACAAAGGCCCCCTTGATTCTACTTCCAGTGGTTGGGGTCCCATTTGAGAGGGTAGGGATTGACATTGCTGGTCCCTTGAACCCTCCAACTGTATCTGGGCACCATTAAATGATTATGGTAGTGGACCATGCCACTAGTTAACCAGAGGCCATTCCCCTTACAACCACTACAGCTCCTGTAGTGGAAAGGGCCCTCCTGCGAATCTTCCAGATTGGGCTTCCCTAAGGAGGTATCAACAGACAGAGGAGAAACTTCATGTCTAGTTATTTCAATGCAATGTGGAAAGTGTGTGGAGTAAACTATGAGTTTGCCACACCCTACCATCCATAGTGCAATGTGCTTGTTGAAAGGTTCAACAAAACCCTCAAGGGTATGAACATGGGACTCCCAGAAAAGCTTAGGTGAAAATGGGATGTTCTTCTACCCTGCCTTCTCTTTGCCTACAGAGAGGTTCCTCAGAAGGGGGTTGGCTACAGCCGTTTTGAGCTACTGTTTGGACATCCAGTTAGGGGTCCATTGTGTCTAGTCAAGTAAGGGTGGGAATGTGAGAAGTTGGCCTGGTATATGCTGTCCACTAAATAAAGTGGGCACCTTGTACCAGTCACAATGACCTGTATGATGTATAAGGTCACAGATTACCTTTAGAAAGCTATCCTAGTGGTAGCTGTGGAGAGCATCCTTCAGGCTTATTAATCTGGAAGGAATGTAAAGCAGCTTGTTTTACCAGAATATCACCTCCTGAATGACTAAATAAAGGAGAACCACACAGTAGTTATAAAAAAATATGTATTTATTAATATAACACTCTCTACTATCCTCTATACAAGGATAGAACACAAAGCACACAATACGAGATCAATAGAACAGTTGTAAGTAGCACAATACACAGTGGGCTCCAGGGGGAGACCAAACCACATACTAAAATAGTGGTATAACAGTCACGACTGAGATCAAGACAAATTTTTGAGCAAGTAGAATTGCTGGAACCCCAAGGAACCACCCAAGGTGAGTAGGCAGGGACCCCCAAGGAGGCCATGTGCAATGTAGGAACATGACCAGGTGCTCCGTACAATTCTATGGGGAAGTCGCAGTAACACTTTTAAAGTTTAAGGTGCCTTTGAGGAGGACTTTGAGCAAACCCCTTAAAACTTAAGAGTTTGAAGAGGCACACCACCAGTGGATACTAAAGTACCCGAGTTACCTATGCCAGGTGAGCCGGGTGCATAGGTCTGAAGTGGGGTCGAAATCTGCTGTCGTTCTCAATATAGTGCTGCAATGAAGTACTGATGCCTTTAGGGTGAAAAGGGTCCTGTAGAATCCAGGCCTGGATTCTGAAAGGGAGGAACCTGAAAGCAGGGGGACAGAGTCTGGGGCACTTCAGAGTGACCAGGGGCTCAGAAGACGAATGCCAATCGATGTCGAGTGCTTCAGGTGCAAAGAAGGGATGCTTGACTGCAGCCACGAGGACCAGGAGATGTCGAGGATAACCAGGATCCAGAGGTGAGCTTTCTCACAAAGGATGTCGAGTGCTGAGAGGTCAGTGTCCAGCAGAAGCACCAACAAGCCTTGGCAAAAGCAACCCATGCAGGAAGGTCAAACAGGTTACGGTGTAGACGAGCAAGGTCCAGGAGACTACCAAGCAATGGGGGTCAGGGCACATCTGTAGCAACCAGAAAAGCCCAAGAACAATCAGGATGACCCTCAGGGGGACCCACAGGCTGAATGACCAGGAGTCGGGAGGGGATTTTGAGCAAGACTGCAAAGCACCAGCCCACGGAGCACTCGGTGTGAGGAGGCTGGAGTTCGTTGGTGCAAATACTGCTCAGGGTCAAGATTACACAGAGTCCAATGCACAAGCTCGGAAATTGCCAACAAGCATATGCAACTGCAAATGGACATGGTGCACAGGGGTTCAGGTTATGCAGTCCCCATTAGGGATACTGGCCTCAAACTTGGTAAGAGGGCAGATCAACCTCAGCAACTTTAAGAAACCTACCTCCTGTGTTGCGGAAATCTTTGGAGACTGCAGGAGCTCTAGAGAAGCAGACCGGTCATTTCCAGTAAGGTGACTGTGAATGCAGTGGAGTTACTCCTTCACTCCTCGGGTGATTCTTCGGTTGTCTTAAGTGCACCACAGGTCCTGCATGGAGCCTGTATGAAGTAAAGGCACAAACTAAGCTTTGGACAGAAAGGGGGATGAAGTTGAGCCCAATTAAGGTCCAGCAAAGTCCAGAGTGTCCAGAAGGTCGAAGGTCAGGGGTTTCTTCTTGTAGAATCTTGTCCACGGAAAATCTAAAGTCCTACAGCCAGGTAAACCCTTTTGTACTCACGGCAAAGAGTTCTACAGATTCAGCTGACCCTCCTAGGGGAGGGGCAGGACAGAGGGGTGGTTACACCCATGTCCTTTGTCCAGTTTCGGTCTAGAGTAGGAGCCAATGGCTCCCAGAACTGGTTTGAGCTGGAATATGCACAGGGACAATAATGTGCCCCGGTTGCAGACTTTCAGGCACTCTCAGAGTGCACCCACCCAGCCCCAATACACTAAACCCTGTCTGGGAGGTGGTCACACCTCCCTGTGACAGGATGCCTATTGTGCTGCCTTCCTCTGCTCTAGCTTGGCTCAGCAGCAGGAGGGCAGAAATGTGGCTCTGGTTGGCAGCATCCATTTTGTGCTGTCCAGGTCGAGAAAGCTGGCACCGGTTAGACCAGTGACTCCTCGCTTCTGAAGGGTGGAATCATACCTCCCACACCAATTACTGGCGTAGAGGGTATGATTCCAAGGTGTTTGATACCAAACATGATATGTTTCTATGCAGCCGTTTTCGAGATAGCATTTACCGCGAGGTCATAATGCACCTCTGCCTATATGTCCGGCTGAGTCACAGACAGCCTGGGAGAATGGTCTCCGAAGGCTGCAGAGAGACTCTGCTCATGCAGGGGCACCTTCTCACATAAAAAGCAGCACCCTGCCTTCAGGATTGTTAAGGTCTGCTATAGGGGTGACTTACACATTTTAAGTGTAGTGACCAATAGATATAGTGAACCTGATCCAGCGAAAGGCCAGGATAAACTTTTCTCACATCAACGTATCATTCCCTATGGGCCTATATACATATTCAGATTTCCTGACTTTTTCGCTGGGGGTCAAGTTTTATTTTCTTTGATCTGAATTAGTCAATGCCTAACTAATCTTCACAGGACCATTAGTGGAGTAGTTGATGTTGAAATTAACAAATTCATTAATTTATCTTATAACTTTTCAATAAAATGATCACCGACTCCAAGTAAGATTCAATAGATTTTATCTAATAATTCAATCAAAATGATCGCTCATTTGTACAAATTCACAGTGCAAACTCAATCAACTTTCAAGGGAGAGAAAATTAATTTATCAAACAACTTTCAAATATACAAATACATTCAACAAATCCAACGCATTAGAAGTAATAGATGAAGAGACAAAAGACATAATAACTCATACTTTGCAAGGAATCTTCAAAATTTAAAATAGAAGAATAATTACCTAGGTGAAAACGGGAAACCCAACCCCTGGCCAAAAGGATTGGTGGAGGTCGCCTGATTTAAGAGTCAGGAGACAAAGACTATTGGACAGGCGCAGGATAGGATTATACTTACTACACTTCTCTAGAACCCGACGCACTGGAGCGCATCCCTCTCTTACACTCTCTCTCCCTACTTGATATTCTTCCGCAAATCTTCAATATAATCAGGCTGTCTTGAGCATTGAATCTTCTCAGTCTGTTCTCCCCAGCAGCAGTTCTCCCCCACTCCTCACTCAGCATCAACGTCTCTTCGTAGCAGGTCTCTCTATCTTAATATTAAGTCACTCAAATTATACCCTTTAATTTTGCATGCCCCACCCTCAAAGGTTGCAAATATCTGTGAATCATGAACTGTGATTTGGCCGGTGCAGAGGAGTTGTCATCACCTCATGCAGTCATCCCAAAATTCTTAACTAATTCTTTGTTTAGTAAACCCTTGCCTTCCTAATGTATTCAACTTTTTCAGAACACTTCCCATCACATGCATTCATGAAGCAGATAGATAAAATTTTTATATAATTTCTTCAGTTGAGAAACTTTCCCAAGCATACGTCCTTGGTTCTTGGCAACCGATCAATGTTCTCGTCAGCAGGTCATTCCAGGACTTTAATGCGCAGACTCAACTTGCGTTACCTTTTACCCTCCATCTTTTCTTTTGGCTTAGCACATCAGGCCCAAAACGTTCACTATTGACGAAGGAATCGTAAACAGATGTTATTTTCACAAATATGTTATTATCACTGTTTTCCTCCCCTTCTATTCTATCCCATGTTATTTTCTTCTTTGTTAAACAAAGCGTTAGTAGCAAAAAACTTTTTTTTAAATCCAGGCGAGCGTTTGCCAGGCATGCAGTACATCAAGACCTACAGTTAGCAACTCCTTGCGCATGCTTGAGACTTTTCTTCTCACATGGTTAACCACGTGGTTATTTACGTGGGATGGGTTCGCACATGCGCAAGGCGATTTTTGGTTTCAAGTGGGATTTCAGTTACGTAGCACATTTTCGTTGTTATTTAAGCAAGCAGAAAGCCGTTTCCCGTATATGAATGCCGTGTGTATGTTACTTTATTTCAAGTCTCTATTCGTACTTGTTAGTACTTGTTAACAAGAGGTTGATTTGAGCAAGTTTCCTTTCTTTGAATCCTTGCTCCATCAATCTCCCCTCGGATAGCATTTTTGAGCCATCACAAAATACCCATCATTACCAATTGCCAATCAGTTCTTACTCTCTAGATTTGTTTTTACATATTCTTTATTTCCTCCTTTAATGTTCATCCCTTTCATTCTTCCATAGAAATTGTCTTTCATTTCCTCTAACTCAATCTCTTCACACTTTCTTTTTCCTCCCATTCTTTCGTCCTTCATTTCAACCATTGATTTTGTCTTCAATTTTCTCTTACAACATTTATAGGTCATTACTATCATTAATATCACTAATGCTATTGAAAACATCGTTATCACTATTTTCCCAAATAAACTACTTCCAAAAGCAGAAAACCAATTGCCTAATTTGGAAAGACTTTTACTAAATTTTTCCCATGCACCGTCAAACTCCAGTTGGGTCAAATCATTATGGATCTTTGAAATATTCTTGATATATCCCTCAATACCTTTTCTTTTATCTGGGATATGTGTACAGCAGTATTGAACTTTCAACATGCCACAGACTCCACCCTCTTTGGCCAAAACAATATCAAGGTCAAGTCTATTTTGTAAAACCATAGATCTGATCGCAACCATTTCAGTATTGATCTTTAAGAATCCTCCAGCAGTATCGGTTGATAAACGGTTAACTACAGTGGACAACAGACGTATCTTATGACAATGTAATATGACTCCAACTAATGGTATTAATGCACCAAATATATCATCAACTATTTCTGTAAAACTCGCTCTTTTATATCTTGTTAGTCCTTTGCTTATGTAATTCATTTCATTGTTCTTAGTAATGTGATATACCTTTGGGAATACAATGGCAATGTAGCAACTGCCATACCATCGTGCAGGTGAACTATAATAAGCATTTGTACCGCACACATAGTAAATTCCTGGAAATACAGGATCAGTTCCTCCTTTTAGTCCCCATCCCCCCGTTATTAGGAAGGTATGTACATATTCATTAGTGCCTAATAAATATACTATTATACTCAGTTGTTAATCTATGAAGACAGAATTTCCCCATTTTTGCCAAGTTCAGGGACATTGCAGCATGAGCCACGCCTTTCTTATTCCCCTTCTAAAGCAACCCATGGAGGTATGAGACCTTTGCTCAACCGCTTTCTTTTGAAAATCCTGCTTTCTTTCTTCTACTAAATTAAGAAAATCTTTTTCTTTATCATGCAAAAGACATGTTAGATTATTTCTGTGTGCATATGTTATGTCTATGGGGTTTGTTGTGAGAAATAATGCTCCCATAAACTCTGCATTTCTAGCACTAAGTACTGGATTCATATTTCTTTTAATAGGAATTTCAGAAAAGTCTACATCCATGTTACTATATAAATATTGCAACTTACCAGTAACATAAAACAAACTAGTTACTACACTACAAGACACCCCATAAGTAAATGGAAGGTGATGATACGTGACACCTTCCAAGACAGAAGTAGGAAGTTTCATTCAAACATAACAATGACTCACATCCATTGTCTCATAGTAGTGATAGGGGAGTTAGTGAATACATTTAATGATGAATCACTATTTGATTTATCATCATAATACATGCTTTTATCCGCTTGTGGTAATTCTGTAGTTGTAGCTTTCTTAGTAACCATACTTAGTTTCTCACTTACATTTGTGTTATTCTTATAATTAGTTATCATTAGAACAGGTATTACAAGTGTTAACAACAACCACGTCATTATTATTTTTGTAATACTACATAGACAACATTTAACACATCGTTGTTTTAGGTTAGATTTTAGATGTTCAGTCACTTTTACTTCTACCATTTTAAATTTCTAAAATTAATTCTAAATGTAGTTTCCTTCTAAGATAAAATATATCAAATCTTTGTGTGATCCCACACTTCAAAAAGGCTTTGCACTTTCAATTGGCTTTTCGTTCAGGGTCCTTGTTTCAATATCTTTTCAATAGAATCCACCTTTATGTTAAAGGAAAAGTCTTTCTTTAAGGTGGTCTCAATTCTCTTTCATCAGATCCTTCAAAAGTGCCACTTTTTGGTTCTTCATTTAGATCAAGATTTTCAAAATCTCAAGAATGACGTATGTCCACTCTGAAGCCTTATACTTTCTACTTGTAACCTTGACTCTTCTTGATGACCTTAATGATTTTCTTTTTAAATGTTCTTGCCCAGCCTGACTTGATACCTCATCTATTTGTTCTAATCTGGTCTCTGGTTTTCTTCTCAGGATGTATCTTATTCTGTTCACTCCACTTGGCCATCAATCTTCTTTTCTAACTTTCTTTGTCTGTACTGCCCTTTTATCTTCTTCACCTATTTCAAGTGTTCTTTTATTTTCTCTTTCGTTTTGTTGGTTTTGCTCTGGATTCCCTACTTTTTCTTCTTCTGTTGTTTGTTTCTGTTCTTGACTTTCTACTCTCCTTTCTTCTTCTTCTGACTGACTATGATCTAAATGTTCTTCAGCTAATTCTGTCCCTCTTCCTAACTTGGCTGGATTTGCATTTTCATTAATAGTCTTCCCTTCCTTTTCTTCTTGTAACTGAACCTGATCTAAGTCTCCTTCAATGAGTATCTTCTATTGCTTACAGGGCTGAATCTGGGATTTCTGCAACAGTCTCTTCTGGATTTTGTTTACTTTGTTCTGGTCTTTCAAGTTCAAGCTCTCTTTTGGTCTTTACAGCAGTCTCTTCAGTCCCAGTAACTGGTGCCCTCTCTACTTGGTTGTTCATCGTCAATGCATTCTTCAGAATCTGGTTCTCTGATTTCTTCGACTTCACATCTCTCAGCTTCTGGTTCTTTTCTATGTTCTACTATTTACTGCTTTGGTCGATCAGGTGGACTTGGGACTCTTTGTGTATGACTTGTGTGCACTGTTCTCACCAAGGTGCACGCGCACGCACGCGCGCACGATGGTCTCCCGGAGCGCGCAGTGTCCTGAATTCAGCGCGCACTCTATGAGACGTCCCTACGAGACCATTCGCGCCACCGCTTTTAAAACGCGAGCGGCACCAAATCCAGGCTGGAGGAAGAGACATGGTGTTGTAGGCGTGCCTTTCTAGAAACATGCTCAGTTGGCAGCATTAGGAACATAGCTGAGAGGGGGTGTGGAGGTAAAAATTACTGGCACTCCGCACGTAACTCCAGCGGGTCATTTCTTTGGGGTAAAAACATTGTTTTTCCTGTGTTGCCCTCTGCCCTCCCATGCCTCTCAATTCTTTACAGGTTCTCTTCCTCCCGCAATGCTTGTAGCTTTTCCCTATCTGAATGCGTTTTTTTTCAGCCTTTCTGGAAACACGCTTTGCTGGCAGCATTGAAAGAAAGGTGAGCGGTGGGGGTGGGGAGGCTAAGTTTGCTGATGATCCTGCACATAACTTCTCTTTTTTCACAGGAATAATTAGAGGACTGGCCCATGGCTTCTTACATTCCTGGATCGGGAGTTTTGGACGTCCTCATCCAGATGGGAGCTCCAGCAGTCTCGACCCTAGCTCCACAAATACCCACGAGAGCTTTTTGACTGAAAGTCTAAACTGTGCTGTACCCGGCTAGAAAAAAATGTTATTCTGTGAAAAAACGGGGTTGGTTCTAGGTGTATAGCTGCTCCACATCGTAATGTTACCATCAGCTGGACGAGTCCCCAATCACCACCCACTCACCCTCCCACTGTGTTATCTGCTCAGTTAGAAGGCACTTCACTCTGCCTGCATCAGTGCTCAGTTAAGGAGCGGCTCCCGCACAGCATACGTATATGGGTGGTCCACCTTTATTCTGAGCTAAGAACAAAACAATTATTAGACCTATGAAAATGGGCCAAGGCACTACAAAGCAATATGTTCTAAGAATACTACATTCTATACACAGCTAGCATTATTTAAAAAATTAAAAAAACGTGGGACATCTACATGATACCACATTTGGTGGCACGGACATTTCTCAAATCTAGTCCTAAACAACCATTGGCATAGCCAATAGGTCTCGCCTTTGGGCCAAGTAGGCAGTAGCAGTTGTGAAAAGCACAGCGCTATAAAAAAAAAAGTAACATATGCAAAAGCGGGCGGCCCCCTAATGAACAGGAGAACCCAGACGTCGCTCGAATCTTAGAGCCTCTTGTGACATACCTCTGGTGAGCCAGGAGTGAGTGACACATGCTACAAACATGGGCTAGGATTGTCTGAAACATGGTGCAGGTGATGGGTCAGGTCCCGGAGGGTGACTGGCTCTGACAAAGCAACAAGTCAGTGGTTGTAGGGAGCAGTCGGCAGCTAGAAACGTGTGCATTCTGGGATTTATAGTCTGTGCATAGAGTGCAAGAAGCTACAGATCGAATACTTCTATGTACAGTGCAGTAGGTGCAGGGAGAGAGCATTTTTGTGCACACACGGTGCACGAGCTGCAGAGGGAGTGTTTATGCATTGCTTGGAATTAGAGAACATTTCTGCACGGACTGTGCTCTAAGGAAACCATTTCTGTCTGTGGTAATGGAGCGCAGGAGCTTCAGACAGAGTGCACCTGTGCATGGCGAACGAAGTGTGGGGAAATATGTTCTATTTGTGCACTTTCAGAAGCTGCATATAGTGTGTTTCCTTGTACAGTTCAGGCATTGCGAGGTAGAGGTGGGCGAGAAAATACAATTAGTTAAAATTAATTATTTCACAGATTTGACTATGTTTTCTGCGTGTTTGCGCCTGTGCGCCTTTGGTTTTGGTCTGTGTGCATGTTGGCCAGTGTGATTCCTTGTGAATTTTCACCTCTGTATTTGTCAGCGTCTGTGCATTTAGATTTGGGCTTGAGTGTTATTTCGATTGCATGTTTGTGTGCAAGTGTGTATATGTGTGTGCGGGTTATAATCAACGTATTCCTCTGTGTCTGCTGTTCTCTGTCTTTGTTTCTATGTGTTTCATGTGTTTCTGTGTGTTAGATTTACAGTTCACGTTCTGTTGGTGCTGATCACTGCACATTATGTATTTCTAGAAGCCCTACCTTCTTTTCATTGTCTCTGTCATGAAATGCATCTTAATTGATTGTGGCAGAAGATTATTTGATTGTAGTACTTCCAGAGGTGAGTCTGAGCTGTACGTTTCTGATTGATTGTTCACATAAATGGAGTATGTTTCAATCCATTAATAGAATACTATAGCGCCTCATGTAGCTGGGAAAAACGACCCTGCAGAGAAGTTGCATTCGGACCATAATTCTGCAACAGTTTGATCAAAGCCTGAAATCAACCCTTTGGTTAACTTTTTTGTCAGTCAGAACTTTACACTTGTTATAATGTAACTACCACAGAACTTAAGGAGTAAGTATTTGAGAATATTCATATTTTTAAGGCACGTTTCAACACAATGCACTAGAATATTTTATGATGAAACCCAAGTTAAAACAGCACAGGGACTCTGCTGAAACAGTTTCAGCTTTATGTACGAAAATTCAAGGCATAATATTAAAAAATGCTATTTCATTGTGTGTTTTAAAAAAAACATTTTGGAAAGGTAGTGAATTTTTACTGTTCATATTGGATTAAAGTAACTATTGGCCAATAATTGAAAGATTCATGTCTCAGAATAGCGTATTGTTGCACTGAAAACCACCAGGTTGAAAGTTATAAGATTTCTGCCCTGGGATGGAATCTCTATGGCTAGTCCCTGTGTATCTGAGGGCAAACACTTAGTCCCATCAAAGGCTGAGAAATTAATGTGGTTGAGTCTAACAGCGACGAGGGAGAGCTTTAGTCCAGTGTCAAGGTCATGAGGCAAATGTCCATATCAATTTGAGTCTAGACACCAAGGGCTTGCCCCGCCGTGTGGGGTAATGGAGGCCTAGAGGCTCGAGCTGTTAGGGCAAATAGCTGACATTGTGTTCGTGGTAATGAAGCGCACTTGTGTTATTGTCATGCAGCCAAACTGGCGCAGGCGTTTTATTGTTTGTTGAAGGCCCGGGAGAGGCTGGGAACAGGGCGTCACTCGGCGTGCTGCTTTTCACACAGAAAACAGAAAACCTAATCCTCAGACACGGTTCCAGACAAACACTCATTTTGTTTACTCATATCCAGCTCTCTACAAGAACAAGCATTGGCGGCCGCGAAATGAAATAAAAAAAAAAACGCGAGTGTGATGCACGTGCATCACCGCAAGTGCTACCTTGCCGGCGATCAGCTTGCTATAACGCGCATGCAGGCGTGCGCTCTTGTGCGCGTTCTAGCAATCTGATCGCCGGCAAAGTAGCATATCCCAGAGCCCTCCTAAATGTCTCCGCCGAGACTAGCGCATGCGCTGGATCAGGCCGAGACCTAAAAATGAACATCTGATCCAACTAATGGTAAGGCAAACAAGGATACCAAACACTTGTTTCACCCAAATACATTAGCTTTATTTACAAATAAACAGTAAAAAACAGTCACTCACTTATTTTAACATCGGTTGTGCCTCATCTAGTAAAGGAGTTTTGTGGCAGCGTGGAAAGGCCCAGGAATGTCTTCCACAAATGCCCTCCTTTACAGGACAAACACCCCTCAAGCTGCCAGCATAAAACAATAATTCAGTTGTAGAGAACAGTTGTTCATGCTATTGCTAACAACTTATGGACAGTGATATTCATTTTGCGAACAGTTCAGATCGTAGGACGGTCATCACCGAGCCATTAGGCTTTCCATTAACTAAACTCCTCTAACAAGCCAAAGGCTAACATTTTGTGGAGGACAGCTTCCCTACTGCAGCTTAGTAAGGGGGGAGGTGCAGTTGCAATGTTCCCTTTATTTTTTTTAAAACACATTAACTGCGATTTGTCCACATTCCTTTAACACATCGGAAAAGTTATAGTTATGAGAACTCGTGGCTTGGTGAATGCGGGGACATTTCTGGCACTCCCTTTGCAGATTCAAGTATGCAAGCATAGATACACTGAACCTTTGTGAATTAAACAGGGTGCCAGATTGTTCAGTTTGTATAGAATACTCTGTGAGCAGATTTCAACACAACATCTTGCATCGCTTTACATGAATAGAGCACAAATTCCCAACGCTGTCTCTGCCATCACGGTTCCTAAAGGTGGGCAAACAATTCTGCTTTACAGAGCCTGGTGGACACCACAGATAGATACAGCAACTTAAAGGTGGATGAATTCATGGAATTGTGAAACATAAGGGCAGGATATTGGTTGGAAGGCTTAGATTGGTGGTACATGGCATTTTAAGAAAGGTCAACTTATCTCCCATCTTGGACACTTCACAGCCAGAACTAAGTTCTAAATGGTCTTTGCAGACATAAGTAGCTAATAATGTGAAAACCTGAAATAAAAATTCAAACAAATAAAACAATAAAGAATTGTGCGGTAATTGGGGAAGCATCAGGCCTATAATATGTTCAGCTGCAGCAGTGACTGGCTTCATTGCCAGTTTGCTATTGCGGTCTTATTGCAACAACTGGGCAACAAAGGCGGGGATGGATGTTATTACAGAAAGTGAGTGATGCCCTCATCTATATGCCACACTTAATAAAGCCAAAAAGGATCCATAAATAAGTGAACAAGAACTCCATCCATGCAAGGTAAATGCCTAACCCCAAAGCGTACAAAGAAGGGAAGGGACAGACTGCTTGGCTACAGCGCAGCCTCTGTGAAGAAGAATTTTCAGCACAGACCTCTCATCACTATACCCCACTCAGCAGTTATTAAATATAATAGATTGATCAATCCAAATAACTGACTAACATAGAACCACTAAAATTACTTTCATATTTCACTCCACTAATTCAAAATGAATCCTTATGGGTTCCAGAGTAGCATGCTACTCGCCAAAAAAAGCGCTTCAAAACCCCATCAGGGATAGCAAGCGCTATATAAATACAAACCTCTTTCCCTCTTCTATCCCGCCACCTACCCTTCTCTATCCAAATAACTGAATAACATATCCACCACTCGAATTACTTCATATTTCACTATACTAATTTTCAACACTAATACTTTATGGGTTTCAGAGTAGCGTGCTACTTGCCAGAAAAGCGTTTCAACATCCATTAGGGGTAACAGGTGCTATATGAATGCAAACCTTCCTTCCCCTTCTATCCCTCCGCTATCCTTCTCACTCCAAATAACTGACTAATATATGTGGAAATGCACATTCTTTTTAGTTTTTTAAACAAAATGTTGGAGGGATATTTGGCGCTGCACACATGCACAGTCTGGTTCCTGGTGCACATAGCCATGGCTGCAGCGCACAGAGACCCTACACTGCTGCACACAAAGGAAAAAAATGAGAGGGAACATTGCTTGTGTGGATCCAGTTCGGAATCCCAGCACACTTTACTGCTGTTGTCGTGACTAATATGACTTGATGAGGTCCTTTACACCTGGGTTCCAAGCACAATTTCCTTGTATGCTTCTTTATCATGACCCAGTCTCCAGGACACAAATCATGACCTTGATTTGGCTGTGCTGCGTTTGGATCTTCTCCAACCTGGTGAGACACATATCATACCAGATCAGCCAGCCCTTTACAATGGTCCAATATTAAATCATCAGTTATATTCATCAATTTGTTTCCAGGTATAAATTGTTGTCTCATTGCTCTTCCCATGAGGATTTCATGCGGACTTAGTCATGTTATTTGTTCAGGAATGCTCCTAAGACTCATCAATACAATTGGCAAAGCATCAGGCCATTTCAGTGAAGTGGATGCACATACTTTTCTTAACTTTTTTTTTTTTTTTTTTATTTGTTTATTAAGTTTTCAGATAAACACAGTACATGCATTTCGTTTATATTGGTGTATGAATAGGATAGAAGCATACTGCATAGTACTGCGATTTACATAACATAAGAATCATTTACCAGGATCAGAATAACAAACCAGAAAAAAAAAGATATCTTAATTAAAGGTGTGAATCAATTATGTCATTATACATAGCAGATGTTGACCAAGCCATGAGGATACAAGAGAGGGACTGGATAGCACAGCATAAGAAATACATATAATGATGAACAGTGCATGCATCTCGGCTTATACATGGTAGGATAATCCGCTAGGTCGCAGAGCTGTAACATGTGTATAATCTACAGGCCGCTTTCATCTGCAGGTAGCTGAGGCCCCTCCTCTAGACTATCCGAATCTGAAACCAATCCATTGCTCTGACTAACTGGATCCTCTATCGCAGTCACCTGTTGTGTAGAGGGTGGGGATTCCTTTCTCGCCCGCGCCCAGCTGAGAAACGGCTCCAAGATGCCACGGGGCCTAGATGCTGTAGGCATCAACTCCCAGTATGTGCCTAGTTGTCTGTGTCCGTATGTAACGTCAGATAGCCAGGCTTTGAATGTCGGTAGAACCTTGCTACCCCATCTAAGTGCCACCTGTCTCCTGGCATACAATAGGAGTAATGTATGTAGCTTGAGCATCTTGGGGGCAGTTTTAGTGATCAATCCCAGAAGAGCAATGTGTGGTGTTGGGTCATCTGATCTGCCTACTATCTGATTGATAGCCCCAAAAATTTGAGTCCAGTACTTAGCCAGCAATGGGCAGTCCCAAGCCACATGTAGGAACTTACTTTTCCTAACCTTAACTTTATTGTACCATTAGGCTGCTCGGCCACTCCAGAGGCTTCTGGTCAGTAGGCACAATGTAACTTCTGCTCAATTTGGAAAGCTTCACAATCAATTTAATTATCTCATTATTAAAATGAGGTCCTCTATCTGATTCTAAAGTGACTGGAAGTCTGAATCTTGGAATAAGCTCTCTTAGCAATAGTTTAGCAATTGTAAGGCTGTCGTTTCTTCTTGTGGGATAGGCTTCTACCCATTGAGAAAACACACACAATGACAAGGATATACTTCCAACTGTTGCAAGGTGGCAACTCGATGTAGTGTAGTTGCGATCTTGTGAATGCTTCCTCTGATTTTCCAATTTTAACCCAACTAACCACAGTTTTCATTCCTGGATTTTGCAATTGGCACGTCAAACATCTTTGGCAGAGGCTCTCTGCAACTATCCTGAACTTGGGATTAAACGACATCTGTCTGAACTGTCTGATCATGGCATTCCTCCCAACGTGTGCAACTCCATGATACACCTTAGCCATTTGTGACAACAAGCTATCTGGCATCATTGGTCTACCATCTGGACAAACCCATAATTCATCATCAGTCCTTCTAGTGCAGCCTGTTTTGATCCAACGTTCCTTTTCTTTCATGTCTGCTTCATCCTGTAATTGTCTAATTTCATCCCATGTTTTAAAGGCAGAGAAAAACATTTGTTGGCAATTGGTAACTTCTTTTTCCATCCCTCTGTTCAAAAACATTGTATTTCTTGCACAAAATTGTGCCACTTGGTCTGTGTACCGATTACCCAGTGTCACATGATCATTTCCTGATTTATGTGCGGCACATTTGACCACTGCAATTTCTTTTGCCAATTGTAGAGTTTCCAATAGTTCTTTAACATTTTGCCATTTCGTATAGGAGATCCTGAAGAAGTCAGAAAATCCCTTTATAGCTTCAATTGGCTAAAATCATGAACCACCTCGAAATCATACTGACTGTCCATAAATATGGTTACTCTCAATTTTTTCCCCAAATTTTCTATAGTACCTGATACGGTACATACAGTGTAACCAGACATCAGTACCCCCTTTTATCTTCTCAAACATGACCCATAAACAAACAATACAAAATCTGATTCTTCTAGGGGAACGTCAAGGAGGTCAAGCCTGGGCTTGGTACACATCTCTGTCACATCCAGACAATCGTGATCTACTTTTTCTTTCACTTCTTCACAATAGAAATCAGGCAACAAGGTTGTTGGATTCACCATGGTGCATCTTATTACAATTACATTCTCAGCACCCAAGATTACTCTTTCATACTTAGTGTTAGACCTGGCATCTCTGGCGTGAGTCTCCCTTCCACTTTTGATTGATTGCCTCATCTGTTTTGATATGTTTTTGAAAGTTAGATGTTTTGGGCACTGTGCCACTGCTTCAGTACCACAGTGCAAGCGCTCCCTATGTTAAATTGATGTATTAATTAGTGATTCCATGATTGGGTTATTTGGTTTACTTGTCTGACCCTAGTACAGTGCACCATGTGTGCCCAGAGCTTGTAAATCAAATTCTGATGGTGGGCTTGCAGCACTGGTTTTGCCACCCACAGAAGCAGCTTGTAAAGTGTGTCTCATGTCTGCCATTGCAAGGCCTGTGTGCAGTCTGTGACTGACATGTCGACTTGGATAGTGCAACCACTTGCCATTGCCTAAACCTTCCCTTTGCTTCATATCAGACACCCCTATGGTAGGCCCAAGGGCAGGGTGGATTGTAAGTATAAGGTAGGACATGCCCTGGTGTGTGTAGCATGTCCTAATGGTGAATTACAGCCATTTTCGTTTTTCACTATTGCTAGGCTACCTGTTCTCCATAGGCCAGAATGGGCAGTTAGATTATTACATTTTATAATCCTAACTGACTCGGGGAACATGGTAGAAATACGAATTTAGTATGCCTGAACTCAGAATGATAAAATGCATCTTTTACTAAAGTTGGTTTTCACATTCTGTGTTTGAAAATACCATTTTTAGAGAGTAGGTATTTTCTTGCCTAAATATCCAAAGCCTGCCTCTGCTAGCTTGTGTATTCCTTGTCTGGAGTTTGAGTGACAGGGCTGGGGGATTCCAAGATACAGAATGAGTCAGCCCATTTGTGAATAGGGAGATCTGCATCTAGATGGGAGGGAGGAGTTGCACCTGAATCTGAATAGGGCTGTGCCTTCCCTCCACAATGCTGGCTTCACCTCCTGGGGTGCGGCTGATGTCTCTTCCCTGCACTGTGAAAGAAGAGAAGGAATCATTTCAAAAAAGTGCTCCAGGGCTGTACTTTCCCTCTACAATGCTGGCTCCACCTCCTGGGGGGCATCTGACGTTTCTGCCCTGTACTGTGAAAGGAAAGAAGGAGTCCTGTAAACAGAGTGCTCAGGAACTGGCTTGGACTGGGCAAAGGCCTCTCTGCCTTCAGAGAACAAAGAGAAAAGCAGTATAAATATTGGGACTCAGACCCAAGAACTTTAAATCACTTCTGGGAACAAGAAACCTTTTGCCAAGGAGAAGAGCCAAGGAAGCTGCAGGAGTTTGGACTGCCCCTCTGCCAGTGTGCTGTTTGCTGGGTTGGCCTGCAGTGGTTTCTTTATTGCCAAGGGGAAGGAGAAGGAACTTTTTAAGGACTTTCATCATCTACAAAATGTTCTCCAAGGGTTTGAACTGTGCTTGCCTTCTGCTGAAGTCTCACGGACTAAAGACTTCATCTCCAGCTCCCCCCTGAATTTCATTGCTGGGAATTCTAACTGCAGAAGCCTGCGTGTTGCTGGGAGCTGAAAGCGTGACACAAGTAGAAGTGTGACGCCGCCACAGCTGAAATCCTCGCATCGCCGGAGAAATGTGCCGCTGCCGCATCTCCCCGAAAGCATGTTTTTGTCGAAGCTGCCTGCTGTTGCATCACCGGAGAAGCATGACGCCATCAAGAGAGTCTCTATCACATTACCGGAGAAGTGTGTTGCAAGGCCTGTCGCGACTCCAAAGAACAGAGTTGTCGCAAGGCTGCCAGGGCGTCTTCGCATCATCGTCGCATTGCTGCATCAAGGTCGCAGCTTCTCGCATCGCACCCGGATTATCGCATTGCATCGAGGCGCCATCTTGCGCATTGCAACCGGCCCACAAGCTGTTGATCTACGCATCATCCCCGCACCGGTTGAGGATCATGACGCATCCCCTACTCTAGCCTTTTGTTCATTTTGCGTTCTGCATCCAGGTACTTTATGGGAGAAATTTGTTGCATTTAGCACCAACTTGTACTAAGTAACTTTTACCATCTTTAAGTCAATCTTAAGTACAGTATTGTGGATTTCTGTCATTTGTGGTCTTGTGTTAAGTCTATATAAAGAATACTTATTTTTATAAAAACCTGTGTTGTGTCCATCTGTAGTGTTTAAGCTGTATTACTGTATATATTCACAAATGCTGAACACACTGCCTCTGAGATAAGCCTGTCTGCTCATGCCAAGCTACCAAGGGGGTGAGCAGGGGTTATTAAGGAGTGTAATCCCCTTATCCTGGCTTAGAAGTAAGGGTCCCTATTTGGACAAAGGTGCATACCATTGCCAACTAGAGACCCCCAGATCTAACATTGGTGGTTGGTGGTGAGGATTTGGACCTGCATTTGTGTTTCATATACAGTGATTCAGGTTTAGAGAAGGCCACGGAACTGAAACCACTTTAATCACCGCGAGTGAGGAGCTCAGGAAGTCATTGGACGAAGGCGGGAAGGCCACCTTGATACTGTTAGATCTCTTAGCGGCCTTCGACACCGTCAATCATAAAATCTTAATCGCCAGATTATCCAATATGGGCATTCAAGAATCTGCTACGACTCTATTAACATCATATCTCACGGAGAGATCCTTTTGAGTCGAATTAGGCAATTCCAGCTCGCAAACTTTCAACCTGCAATGTGGAGTACCGCAGGGTTCGTCTTTGAACCCTACGCTGTTTAACGTTTACGTGGCCCCTCTGGCCGCTCTGATTACACAGTTCGGGTTCTCTGTAATATCTTATGCAGACGACACGCAGGTAGTCATTTCAATAACTAATAATGAGGAGGAGATTGCCGATTGTTTCAACAACTGCATGTCCCATGTCAATTCTTGGATGCAATCTAACTGTATTAAACTTAACGGTAGGAAGACCGAAGTATTACTGTTGGGAGCCAATCCCACGGCCTGGTCTTTGAAATGGTGGCCTCTAGAGCTGGGAGAGTGTCCAAAACCCGTCTCAAAGGCAAAAAATCTGGGGATTACCTTTGACTATAGGTTGACCTTTGATAGCCAAATCAACTGTCTTACCGCCAGCTTCTGGGCCATCCTCAAAATGATTAGGAAGATTCACTCTTTCGTTCCCCTTGAGGCTTTAAAAACATTGGTGACTGCCCTTGCTATCTCTAGGTTAGACTATGGCAATGCACTTTACTTGAGGTTCCAAACTCAATTCTTGAAAAAGTTCCAACGTCTGCAGAATGCAGCAGCAAGATTGATTTTGGATATTCCTAAACACGAATCAATCTCCCAGCAGCTAGGAGCATTGCACTGGCTACCGGTTAGGAAAAGAATAATCTTTTAATCATTGTGCATTACGTTCAAAGCACTCCAAGGAAAGGGCCCTTCCTACCTGATGTCGCGCATAAAGTCCTACGTGCCATCTAGGAACCTTAGATCTGCACAACAAAAACTGTTGCAAGTCCCTAGGTTCAAGCAGGCACAATGGGGAGGAACGAGCTTCTTGCTGAGATCTGCCAAATCGTGGAATCTTCTTCCATTAATAATTAAAAACAGCCCAAATCTTAAAGCATTTAGGAAAGCAGTGAAAACATGGTTATTTCAAATCTGACCTCTAATTTCATTTTGCATACTAGCCTCACACGCTCTCTGAGTACGCAGCGCCATGACGCTTCTGGGCATTCGTTGCACTTTATAAATCCAAAAATCAAATCAAATCAGTGATTGGTGTACACTACTAGTGAGTGCAGACCAAACGCGACCACATACTTATTTTTGGTAGAATCTTTTTCCTTGGACTGTTATTTCTTTCCTGAAAACTCCCACGTCTTACTACCATGGGTAAACCAGCATCTGTTGCATCTATGGATCTTGATTTTGAGGAAGAGAGGTTGGAAACCTACACTTTGTAACAGCTCAAGTATCTATGCGGGAACTTGAAAGTTGCTACACCAGGCATTTCTAAAAAGGATGACTACCAAAAGGCGCTGAGGGCCTGGGTAGAAGCAAGAAATACCCCTGATCTTGTGGTGGAGCCAGTTGGGGATGCAGATGGGCAACTGGATAGTCCAGTGTTTCCAGTCAGGGGAGGGGTACCGTCCCCACCTGGCAGTAGTATCTCTGCCAAAGACCTGTCCCCCAGAGAGTTGGAAGACAGTGAGAGAAATAGGCACACAAGCTGGAGATGGCTAAGCTTGAGATGGAGAGTCAGAGGGAAGCAGAGAATAACATATTGTCCTTGGAGAGAAAGAGAATGAGAATGGAGCATGAGAGGATGTTGAGGGAGTTAGAGATCAAGGCGAAAGGCTTAGAGATCAATCCCTCTGGTGGCAGCGCAGGATCTGTGCCTTATCTGTGCCTTCAGAAGGCAGATTATATATTCCCAAGGATGTCATCAAAGATTTCCATAAGCATGAAGATATTGGGCAGTGGTTTGCAGCTTATGAAATAGCACTGTTGGCCCACCGGGTCCCTGAGAAGGATTGGGGAGCGGGGTTGTGGGGCCGCTTTGTGAATGAGGGGATGGATACTTTGTTAGACTTGCCCAGTGAGAATAGGATGTCTTATGCCCACATGAAGGAAGCACTGATGACAAGGTATGGTTTGACCCCAGAACTCTATAGACAGAGGTTCAGGAATTGTAAGAAGCTGGAGGGAACCACTTGGGTACAATATGCATCTTACTTTTGCAGAGCTATGGATGTTTGGGTGAGGGGTAGCAATGTGGATAATTTTCAAGTGCTCTATGATTTGATTGCCAGGGAGTACTGGTCTGCTAATTGTTTTCCAGAGCTACGCCAGCACCTTATTGATAGCAAGTTGACTAAACCTAGGAAGCTTGCTGAGGAGGCGGACCGCTGGGTCAGTACCAGTGTCCACAAGGGTCTTGTAGGAGACTCTACCAAAGGTGGGCAGGGTCCCCAGCAGAAGAGCGGGGGGACAAAGGTAAACAGAGGGAGTTCCAGGAAGGGCCCCAAAGTAATTTCCAAGGGAACTAAGGTAAGGGTTCCAAGCCTCCCCCTGAGAAGAAGTCAGGATCCCCGACAGGTAAACCTGTTCATAGGGGGCCTGTAGCCTTCTTTCAGTGAAAGCAGATGGGGCACTGTTGGTATGATCCCCAGTGTCCCCAAAGGGGTCAGTATGTGCCACCCCCTGCACCACCCCGTCAGATGGCCAGTGTAGCCCTGGGTGGGGAGGAGAAGGTTGCCCAAGGTGGGTGGGGTCCCGCAGAAGTGTCCCTTGTCTCATTAGGAGACTTTGGTCCTAAAAACTCAGCTGTCCTATAACACTAAAAAGTACAAGCAGTGGGTGACCATCAATGGCCATAAAGTGGAGGCTCTGAGAGACACCGGAGCCAGTGTGACAGCTGTCAAGTGTCACTTGGTGTCTGAAGAGCAGGTGGACCCCAATTCATTCTTCCCAGGTGTTGCCGCTGACAACACAGAGAGCCATTGCAAAGTGTCTCAAGTTCTCTTTGAGTGGGGGGGTCTCTGGTACTCTTCAAGTGGCTGTGAGGCCAGCCATGTCTGTTGATTGTCTGTTAGGCAATGATTTGGAAAGCTCCCCTTGGGCTAAGGTGGAGAAGAAGGCTCATTTAGAGATGTTGGGTCTGCCTGAGTGGGCGTGTGTGACCACTCGGTCTAGGGGTGTTCAAGAGATCCTGGCGCCTGAAAGTATGGCCCAGGAACCTGCCTCATAAAGAAGAGGTAGTAGTGGCCTTAAAACAGAATTTTTTTGAAGGGGGAGATAAGGTGGGGAGGTTATTGGCGAGGAGAGTGAGGGCTAAAGCTCCTTGCGAGGCCCCTGGACCCCCACATGCCGGGCCTGATCGACCCCGATCAGGTGGGTTTTATTCGCGATCGGCAGGGTGCGGACAACGTGCGAAGAGTGGTGCACCTTGTGGGCAAGGCCCATCATTGGCAGATCCCGGCTTGCCTTCTCTCCTTAGACGCCGAAAAGGCGTTTGACCGGGTGGATTGGTCCTTACTCCGCGCCGTCCTCCATAGGATAGGGCTTGGCCCGAAAATGATCACCAGGATTATGGCGCCTTATATTGCGCCATGGCCAGGATTAGAGTGAATGGGCAGCTCACGGAGCCGTTTACTATAGGGAGGGGAACCAGGCAGGGCTGCCCGCTCTCGCCTTTGTTATTTGCCCTGGCAATCGAGCCGCTGGCGGACATGATCCGTCGAGCCCCTGACATCCATGGTATACCGATAGGTGGCCTTGATAATAAGGTGGCACTCTTTACGGATGATCTCATCCTGACACTTACTAAGCCCCTAGAGTCCCTCCCGGCAGTACACTCTACGCTTTGCCTTTTTGAGCGTGTCTCTGGTCTGAAAATTAATCATAGCAAGTCCTGGGCGCTTAACCTCACCATCCCAAAGACAGAAATTCCCCACCTGGAACGAATAGCCCCCTATAGCTGGACGACACAACACATCCGTTATCTTGGCTTGCAACTGACACCTTCGCTAGCCGGCTGGACACACGCCAACTGGAGGGACTGTCGCCGAGCGGTCCTGGAGGACCTACGGCGATGGAAGTCGCTTATACCATCTTGACTGGGTAGACTCAATGCGATAAAGATGTCCATCCTGCCCAAAATCCTATATCTATTTCAATGCCTTCCCACCCCCATCCCGCTACATAATATCAGAAGTTTGCAGAGGGACCTAACCAACTTCATCTGGGGGTGAAGATGCCTCGCTTCTCGCAGGCAATCCTTCTGGCTCCACGAGACCGGGGGGATTAGCATGTCCCAACCTAGTGGAGTACTACTGGGCCGCCCATCTTCACTTTATAATTGAATGGGGGACTACGGAGAGTGAGAAGGGGTGGCTGCACATGGACAGAGCTGTGACTGGCCATACTATCTGGGATTTGGCTTGGAATCACAGGGCGGGGCGTTCCCCGAGTGCCTACATGGCAGTGCCCACGAAAACGGTGCTGGGGGTTTGGGACAGTGAAGCGGTACGTGGGGGCCTCACCACTTTTCCCTCGCCGCACACTCCAATTGAAGGGAACCCGTGGTTTCCCCCGGCCTACCGTACCAGAGACTTCCGTAGATGGTCCCAGGGCAACTGTAGGGTGCTTACAGACCTCTTTGATGGGGGCACCCTTAAAACATTTGCGCACTGCAGAGAGGACTTCCGATTGCCCCCTGACGCCGAATTGCAATATGCCCAACTGAGGCACTGGGTAATGGCGGATGGGACGTACCAGGCGGCTACCCGCGCTTTCACCCTGTTTGAGAGATTAGCCCGCTACTTTGCGGACTCAAAGGGTCTGATCTCAAAAATGTACCACATTTTGCAGCACCCTCAGACGCCGCCTACACATAAGTATCAGCAGCGGTGGCAATCTATTTCGGGTACAGACATCACATCAGCCCAATGGCTTTGACTGTGGCGTGACATACCTAAAATTTACCAAAGCGTTGCACAACAAGAGAACGCTTATAAAATGATGACCCAGTGGTATTATACGCCGCAACGACTCCACAAAATGTTTCCGACCTCTTCTCCAGAGTGCTGGAGGTGCCGATCTGCGACTGGTGATTTTTTGCACATCTGGTGGTCTTGCCCCTCGCTAACACTCTTCTGGAAGGAGATCTTGAGCCACATCAGGGGGGTCCTGGGGTTTCCTCTGCCTGATGCCACTAGCACAATTTTATTGGTGGTCAAACCGGCAGGCCTGCTAGCGCTAACCTGGAGCGACTGGACCATAGCGCTTCAAATGCTGGGAGCAGCCAGACAGCTCATTGCCCTTTACTGGAAAAAAACGGAAGCACCACCTGTCGCGGCGTGGTTCGTGCGCCTCTGGCATGTCATAACAATGGAGCTCCTTACAGTTCGACTGCAGGCTCGCTACACACGCTTTACGAAGGTGTGGCAATCTCTGGTGCAATATTTATGCAAAGTAGAGCATGCGCGACATATGCCCCCTAAACTACGGGCGCTGCGTCTGGTGGAGGATGCGGTGGGCCCCCCCATGCTGAACAGGCTCCTGACATGGCAGCCCCAGAGAATGGGGCGTACACTGGGATAGGTACTGCTGCTATCTCCCAGGGTCCGATGTGATGCTCATACCCCCTCAGGCCCTCTCGCTTTTACTGTCTAACCTTTCTCTTTCACTCTTTTCCTCTGTCTCTTTTATACTCTGCCTCTCCTTCAGACAATATGTTATGGTTTGGACCCGTATGGTCCTATGGTTCTATTAGTTCTGGTTCCTTGAGTTTCTATGGCCCTTGCGGCCGAGCTATAATTGGAAGTGACTGCCAAGCGTACACTTTGTGCTATCTTACGCGGCCGGCCCTTTTTGGGTTGTAGGCATACCGCTGTGTATACAGTAACCATGAAGGTGTGTCTCTACTCTGTTACCATGCATTGTGTTTGATGCGGCCCGCCCTGACAGGGTTGTAGGCTTATCGCTGTGTACATGTCACTCTTAGGCTTACGCCCTGTTGCAGGGGTGGAATAAACAGAATTGAATATAAAGAAGAGGTAGGTGGCGTGGGAAACCAGCCCCCATTGTTCCCACGGTCCAGGAGGAGGCAGACCTTGAGGGGGATGCCCTGGAACCTACTGGTGAGCAAGTTTCTGAACTGGGGAACCTACTGAGCTGACCCATTGGCAGCAAGAAGGGGGGCCTCCAGGGAGGAATTTTGTGCAGAGCAGCAGAAGTCCCCATCTCTTGAGGGTTTGAGGCAAAAGGCCACAAACCAGACAGCAGGTGATCAGTCAGGGTCACATTGAATCTACTGGGAAACGGCCTCCTGTATAGCGAGCCTAAGGTTGCTGAGCCTTGGTCAGCCTGTGTGCTGGTTGTACCCCGGTGCTTCAGAGCCTTCCTACTGGGGTTGGCTCATGACGTTCCTTTAGCTGGTCATCTGGGGCAGCACAAGACCTTTGAAAGGCTTGTCTCCCACTTTTATTTGCCCCAGATGCGGAGGAGTGCAGATACTCATTGTAGAACTTGTTAAACTTGCCAGGCAAAGTGGAAGGAGGCACAAGGCACCTCTCCAACCTTTCCCTTTGAGCAGGTGGGCATTGACATTGTGGGGCCACTGGACCCCAAAACAGCTATGGGCAACAGGTTTATCCTGGTCTTGGTGGACCATGCAACCCGGTACCCAGAAGCCATCCCGCTCAGGACAGTGACGGCCCCCGTGGTGGAACGTGCACTGATGGGGATTTTCTCTTGTGTGGGGTTCCCCAGAGAGGTGGTGTCTGACCGAGGTACAAACTTCATTTCCACTTATATGAAGTCCCTGTGGAAGGAGTGTGGTGTTACCTATAAGTTCACCACTCCTTACCACCCACAAGGTAATGGGCTGGTTGAGAGATTCAACCGGACCCTTAAAGGCATGATCATGGGTCTTGAGGAACCAATCAGGCATAAGTGAGACGTCCTCTTGCCATGCCTTCTGTTTGCTTACTGTGAGGTACCACAAATGTCCCTAGGGTTCAGCCCCTTTGAATTATTGTGTGGACAACTGGTAAGAGGACCTTTGAGTCTGGTCAAGGTAGGCTGGGAGCAATCTCCCAGGAAACCTCCCCAGGATATATACAGTTACATACTGGCCTTCAGGAACCAGACTCGGCGATTCAGAGATCTCGCTCAGGCGAATCTGTAAGCCAGCCAGGAAGAGATGAAGCGGTGGTACAATCAGAATGCCACTCTGATTGAGCTTCAGCCTGGACAGAAAGTTTGGGTCATGGCCCCTGTAGAGCCTTGTACGCTCCAAGACAGGTGGACCGGTCCATTTGAGGTGGTAGAGCGCAAGAGTGATGTTACCTATCTGGTGAACTTGCGGTCTCCAAGGAACCCTTTGCAGGTCCTACATGTTAACCGCCTGAAGCCCCACTTAGAAAGGTCCGAAGTGGGCATGTTCCTTGCGACAGATAATGGAATGGAGGAGGAGACCGAGCCTCTTCCTGACCTCCTGTCTGCAACAGGGCAAGATGGGTCAGTGTATGGTGTCAGCCTCTCTGCCACACTGACCCCTGATCAGCAGCAAGATTGTCGCCAACTGTTGGGGCAATTCTCTGATCTATTCTCCTTGGCTCCTGGTGTCACAGAGTGGTGCATCCATGATGTGGACACTGGAGATATTCCTCCTGTGAAGCACAGGGCTTACAGAGTGACTGACAAGGTCAGAGCTTACATGAAGGAAGAAATCTCCAAAATGTTTGCTTTAGGGGTGATTGAGTCCTCAAACAGTCTTTGGGCCAGCCCAGTGGTTTTGGTCCCAGAGGCTGCCGCGTCTGGTGCCACACCCGAACTCCAGTTCTGTGTGGACTACCGAGGACTCAATTCAGTCACCAGGACTGATGCGCACCCCATCCCCAGAGCTGATGAGCTCATTGATCGGTTAGAAGCTACATGGTACCTCAGCACATTTGATTGGACGTCTGGGTACCGGCAGATCGCCTTGACTGATGGGGCCAAGGAGAGGTCAGCATTCTCCACACCAGATGGGCACTACCAATTCCGGGTTATGCCCTTTGGGATGAAGAATGCCCCTTCCATCTTTCAGAGATTGGTCAACCAGGTGTTGGCTGGACTGAAGGATTTCAGTCCCGCCTACCTGGATGACATTGCCGTATTCAGAGCCAGTTGGGAAGAACAACTGCACTACCTCTGGGAAGTGTTTATAGCACTGCGAAAGGCAGGCCTCACGATCAAGGCGAGTAAGTGCCAGATCGGGCAGGGTTCCGTGGTGTACTTGGGCCACCAGGTAGGGAGCGGCCAGGTGGCGCCCCTGCAGTCCAAGATTGATACCATCCTGGCATGAGAACCCCCAAAGACTCAAACACAGGTGAGAGCCTTTTTAGAACTCATGGGGTACTACAGAAGGTTTGTCAAGGGGTATGGCAACATTGTTTCACCCTTGACTGAGCTGACTTCCCGGAAGCAGCCCAAGAAAGTGAACTGGACTGACACCTTTCAGAAGGCCTTTGACGCCCTGAGGACAGCCATGTGCACAGCACCCGTGCTTCAGGCACCCAACTTCTCAAAATAATTCATTGTTCAGACAGATGCTTCAGAGCATGGTGTGGGGGCTTTTATATCACAGATCAATGAAGATGGCCTAGACCAACCTGTAGCCTTCATCAGTAGGAGGTTACTTCCACGGTAACAGAGGTGGAGTGCAATTGAGCGTGAGGCATTTGCTGTGGTCTGGGGCCTGAAGAAGTTTAGACCATATTTGTTTGAGATTCACTTCCTGGTTCAGACTGACCACAGGCCCATCAGATGACTAATGTAGATGGGGGATGAGAACCCAAAGTTGTTGAAGTGGTCCATTTTCCTACAGGGTATGGACTTTACGGTGGAACACCGCCCTGTTACAGAACACGCCAAATCTGATGGTCTTTCCAGATTTTTCCACCTTAGTGAAGAGAACTCCCAAGGGGAAGGGTAGTTCTCCCCACATTTCAGCTGGAGGGGACATGTGTTAGACCTGGCATCATTGGCGTGAGTCTTCCTTCCATTTTTGATGGATTGCCTCCTCTGTTTTGATATGTTTTTGCTGGTTAGATGTTTTGGGCTCTGTGCCACTGCTATTCAGTACCCAAGTGCAAGTGCTCGCTATGTTAAATTGATGTCTTAATTAGTGATTCCATTATTGGGTTATTTTATTTACTTGTCAGACCTTAGTACAGTGCACCAGGTGTGCCCAGGGCTTTTATATCAAATGCTGCTGGTGGGCTTGCAGCATTGGTCGTGCCACCCACAGAAGCAGCTTGTAAAGTGTGTCTCAGGCCTGCCATTGCAAGGCCTGTGTGCAGTCTGTGACTGCCATGTCGTCTTGGCCAGTGCACCCACTTGCCAGTCCCTAAACATTCCCTTTGCTTCATATCAGACACCCCTATGGTAGGCCCAAGGGCAGGGTACATTGCAAGTATAAGGTAGGACATGCCCTGGTGTGTGTAGCATGTCCTATTGCAAGGCTATCTGTTCTCCATAGGCCAGAATGGGCATTTGGATTATTACATCTTATAATCCTAACTGACTCAGGGCACATGGTAGAAATTCAAATTTAGTATACCTGAACTCAGAATGATAAAATACATCTTTTAGTAAAGTTGTTTTTTACATTCTGTGTTTGAAGATACCACTTTTAGAGAGTAGGTATTTTCTTGCCTAATTATCCAAAGCCTGCCACTGCTAGGTTGTGTATTCCTTGTCTGGAGTTTGAGTGACAGGGCTGGGGGATTCCAAGAGACAGAATGAGTCAGCCCAGTGGTGAATAGGGAGATCTGCTTCTAGATGGGGGGGAGGAGTTGCAACTGGAACCTGAATAGGGCTGGGCCTTCCCTCCACAATGCTGGCTCCACCCCCTGGAGTGCGGCTGATGTCTCTGCCCTGCACTGTGAAAGAAGAGAAGGAATCATGACAAGAAAGTGCTCCAGGGCTCTACTTTCCCACCACAATGCTGCCTCCGCCTCCTGTGGGGAGTCTGGTGTTTCTGCCTTGCTCTGTGAAAGGAAAGAAGGAGTCTTGTAAACAGAGTGCTCAGGAACTGGTTTGGACTGGGCGAAGGTCCCACTGCATTCAGAGAACAAAGAGAAAAGCAGTATAAATATTGGGACTCAGACTCAAGAACTTTACATCACTTCTGGGAACAAAAAACCTTTTACCAAGGAGAAGAACCAAGGAAGCAGCAGGAGTTTGGACTGCCCCTCTGCCAGTGTGCTGTTTGCTGGGTTGGCCTGCAGTGGTTTCTTTATTGCCAAGGGAAAGGAGAAGAAACTTTTGAAGAACTTTCATCATCTACAGAATATTCTCCAAGGGTTTGAACTGTGCTTGCCTCCTGCTGAAGTCTCAGGGACAAAAGACTTCATTTCGAGCTCCCCCCTGAATTTCCTTGCTGGGAATTCTAACTGCAGAAGCCTGCTTGTCGCTGGGAGCTGGAAGCGCGTTGCAACGAGAAGAAGCGTGACGCTGCCGCAGCTGAAATTGTCGCATTGCCGGAGAAGCGTGCCATCGCTGCATCTCCCAGAAAGCGTGTCTTCATTGAAGCTACCTGCTGTCGCATCACCGGAGAAGTGTGACGCCATCAAGAGAGTCGCCATTGCATCACTGTAGAAGCGTGTCGCAGGGCCTGTTGCTGCTCCAAAGAATAGAGTCGTCGCAAGGCTGCCAGGTCGTCTTCACATCATCGTCGCATCGCCGCATCAAGGGCGCTATCTTCTCACATCGCTCCCGGATTATCACATCGCATGGAGGCACCATCTTGCGTATCGCCACCAGCCCGCAAGCCGAGAATCTACGCATCATCCCCGCACCGGTATGGATCACGACGCATCCCCTACTCTGCGCAAGCATTGAGGCACCAAGCATCATCTCCCCCGGATTACGGAACCGACGCATCTGCCTTTTGCAAGCCTTTTGTTCATGTTGCATTACGCATCCAGGTACTTTGTTGAGAACTTTGTCGCATTGATCACCAACTTGAACTAGTGTCAGTTTTACCATCTTTAGTCAATCTTAAGTACAGTATTGTGGAATTTTGTCATTTGTGATCTTGTGTTAAGGCTATATAAAGAATACTTATTTTTATAAAAACCTGTGTTGTGTCCATCTGTAGTGTTTTCACTGTATTACTGTATATATTCACAAATGCTTAACACATTGCCTCTGAGATAAGCCTGTCTGCTTGTGCCAAGCTACCAAGGGGGTGAGCAGGGGTTATTAAGGAGTGTAATCCCCTTATCCTGACTATTTTGTCTTAAGTTAGTATTTTGTCTTAAGTTAGGATTTTGTCTTAAGTTAGTATTTTGTCTTAAGCTAGTATTTTGTCTTAAATTAGGATTTTGTCTTAAATTTTGGTCTTAAAACAAAATCCTAATTTAAGAAAAAATACTTACTTAAGACAAAATACTAACTTTACTACTACTAAATGCCTTCTGTGAATACCAAACGTAGTAAGTTTAGGATTTTGTCTCGGATTAGTTCTGTGAATCGGTCCCTGAGACATCAAGCAACAAGTGGGGGTAACCATAAGAAGCAGATCCTACTTTCATATAGGGAGCAATCTCTCAAACCTCCTAAACAGGATACTGTGGACTATGTCCTTGGCCTACGTTCACACATGGGTGAGTACATGAAGGAGACCAGCAAAACCCTGGAGGCCAGCTAAGAACTTTAAAAAATCTTGGGATGACCAAAGGGCTGTCTTGAATGTTTACCAGCCAGGTCATAAAGTGTGGGTGTTGCAGACTGTGGCCCCAGCAGCTCTAGAAGACAAGTGAAGTGGCCCCCTACACTATTCTTGAACAAAAATGTGATGTCACCTACTTGATGGACCTAGGTACTCCGAGAATTTCCCATAGAGCACTTCATGAGAACCACCTGAAACCTTTTGTGGACAGGGATGACATGGGCTTGATCATTTCAGATGATGATGAACAGGAGGAAGTGAGTGACCCTCTCACTGATCTCCTCTCTCAGAACCCTGATGATGGTCAGTAGATGAGGTAGCCTTGGAAGGCAGCCTCACTGACCAACAGCAAACTGATTGTAGGCAAGTCCTCAATGAGTATAAACACATGTTCTCCCTGGCACCCAGTCAAACCGCCTGGTGTTCCCATGAAGTGGACACAGGTGACAGCTTGCCTGTTAAGAGTAAAATCTTCAAACAGCCTGACCATGTCAAGGATTGCATCATGACAGAGGTCCAAAGCATGATGGAATTGGGTGTCAATGAGCCTTCAGATAGCTCCTGGGCTAGTCTAGTAGTCCGTGTGACAAAACCTCACACCAAGCATGAAAAAAGAGAGATTAGGTTTTGTGTGGACTACTGAGACCTCATTGTAGTTAATCGGACTGATGCCCATCCTATTCCAAGGGCAGATGAACTTATAGATATTTTGACCTCAGCCAAGTTTCTGAGTACACTTGACCCGACTGCTGGCTACTGGCAAATCAGGCTAGCTGATGATGCCAAGCTAAAAAAAGCATTCTCAACCCCCAGTGGGCATTACAAATTTATTGTGATGCCCTTTGGTTTGAAGAATGCCCCTGCCACATTTCAGAGGTTGGTGAACAAAGTCCTAACAGGTCTGAAAGCCTATAGTGCAGCATATCTAGATGATATAGCTATCTTTAGCTCCACCTGGGAGGATCACCTGGTCTACCATTGAAATATCCTGGAGGCCCTGCAAAAGGCAGGCCTCAATATCAAGGCCACTAAGTGCCAGATAGGACAGAGTAAGGTTGTGTACTTGGGCCACCTGGTAGGTGGAGGCCAGTCGTGTGAGGATTTGGCATTGCAATACTCTGCTCAACTTTCTATGGCGGATGGCAGTGATCACAGTAGTTTATTGCTGGAAGAATCTGAAGAGTTAGAGGAGTAACAACCTAAGACTGTAAGGAGACTTGATTTGCATGCCAATAAAGATACTGTGTTAAAATCTTCACTTCAAGGGAATCAAGGAGAGGTTGAGGGGGAGGAGGTTTCTTTATCAATGAAATATCGCTCCATTATGTCTCACCGGGATGAAACGAGAGAGGAAAGCCAAAGAGTTCAAAATTCTTGTCGTAAATTGTCGTAAATTACAGAACTCAGTAAGACGTCTGGTTAAATCACATGCGGATTTTGTGTCTAGATTTATTGAGGCGGAGGCCCGTATATCCACTTTAGAAGATGACCTGGCTCAACACAAGGTGGCCACAGAATTAAGTTTCTCTTCTAAGGAAGATACCATTTGGAAATTGACTGACATTGAAAACCGGGCACATCGTAATAATTTGAAATACTTCATATTACGGAGGGGAAGGAGGGGCAGGACCCAAGGGGGTTTATTGTCGATTTGTTTGAAAAGGCTTTCCCTGATCTGACCCAATGGGATTGGGATCTTGAAATTAAACGTGCGCATAGGTTTCCTTTAATTATCCGAGTGAGGCCTGGTCAGGAGTCTATACCTAGGGCCTTTTTGGTATCATTTAATAGTGTTTTGGCAAGAGAAGAAGTTTTTACACTTGCACGACCTGATAAGAAAAGAAGAGGGGGGATGTTGAGTTTTTTATGCAGCCAGATCTGTGCCAACGCTCTGTCGAGCTCCTTTGGCAATTTCGTCAATTGATTCCTGAATTGCAATCTAAAGGGGTTTCAGTTTATTTGATGTTTCCTGCTAAGTTAAAAGTTGTATTTCAGGAACGCGCTCACTTTTTTACCAGTATGGCCCCCGCTAAAGAATTTCAAAATTCTATCTAGCTTTGGGTTTGATGTGCAGGTTGATCTGTGGGTGAAGTTAGGCATTGTGTACATTCTGCCTTTTTGGTATTTTTTTTGTTTTCTCTCCACTTTATTCTCGCTGTTTTTTGTTTGCTTTAAGATTCTGTAATATGACTCTACAGGGGATGGCAAGGGGTTTTGGTGAGCTTGCATCTACAGGACTATGTGTCCTAAAGCCTCTTTAAAGGCGGGGGGTTGAGGGTGGGGGTTGGACTGGGCTTACTAGGGTAGGAAGGGGTGGCTGGCTCAGGTGGGGTAGGGTGTCACTTAGGTGGGTAAAAGGGGAAAAACATTCACAGCAGCAAGTAACTGTTTACAGGCTAAGGAAAAAATGAAGGAAATTTTCTGGTGCCAGATGGAAGATAAATGCTATAAGCCTTTTAAGTGTGTACTCATTGGGTTATTTTCTTCAGGGGTTGGATGGCGTGGTGTAGAAGGATGACCACAATATTATAATGTTACATAAAGGACTAAAAATGTGTTCACTAAATGTGTCTGATCTCAATAATTGGGCAAAGCGACAGAGAGTAGCTGCGGAATTACGATATATATCAACCAGATTTACTGTGCATCCAGGAGACCCACATACCCTGGGCAAAGCGTGACATTTTGAAAGATTTGGGATTCTGATTTAGTAACCATTGGACGCACCTTGGCAGATAAGTATGGGCTATAATTGAATGTCGGTTTGAAGGATGTAAGATTACGCTCAGCACTATTTACTGGTCTAATCTTGATGAGCCAGAAATTTTAGCTGAATTAAACACTGAATTGGCTTCATGGGAGCACTCTTTGGTAATCTGTGGCGATATTAATATTAATTTGACTAATAATGCATTACAGGAAGGTCCCCAGAAATATATAGACCGAAAACCAAAAGTGTTTAAGGCACTTTACAACTTAATTTGTGATCATGGTTTGGTGGATGTGTGGGGTAAATTAAGGGAATTTGACATGGGCTTTAATTTTTACTCCCACCCTCACAAACAATTAGTTAGATTGGATTATTTTTTTGCGCCTGTTTCCTCATTAACAGATGCTTCTATTCAATTATATCCCAGGGCTTTGGCGGATCATGCTCCTATTGCTTTAGAATTAGCTATACTCAGGAGTAGGGTGGAACCGAAGTCTTTCTCATTTGATCAGAAGCTGTGTTTAAACGAAAAATTTAAGGAACATATGAAGCACTGGATGAAGGATTTTTTTGCAAATAACAATTTGTCTGCTCATTGTACTATCATCTGGGATACCTTCAAGGCTTTTTTTCGCGGGGAAGTGCTTAGTTTTACTTTGTATCAAAAAAAGAAATTTAAGTCGGATTTACTTCGGCATTATGAGGCTTTGAGAGAGGCGGAAGGGGAGCTAACTTCAGGGATTGCTACATGTAAGGATGATATTTCTGGATTAGAAAATAATGTTGCTAAACAACGTGCAAAGGTTTTGAGGTTCTGGAATGAGGAGAATGCTAGTAAATACTTGATTTTTAGGCAAAATCATGAATATGGGGAAACTATTGGTAGACGGTTGGCTTTGCGACTTCGTATGAAGGAAGGAATCTGCTCGCACTATTCAATAATTGAAGGACCAGAGCTGCCTTTCATTCTCAGATCTGCAACGGATACTCTCTATTTTTCATGAGTTTTATACCAATGTTTAAATGCAACAGGGAGGAACTGTTGGGGTGAAAGTGTTTTTGTACAACAGGGATTGGTGCAACTAGATCCACTGGTTGTGGAGCAACTTGATTCCCTGATTTCTATGCTTGAACTAGAAAATGCAGTTAATAGTCTAGCTTTAGGGAAAGCGGCAGGACCTGATAGGATTCCCGCTGAGGTCTATAGGCTTTTTTTTACCAAATGAAGGATGAGATGTTGAATGTCTTCCGTGCAGCACAATTAGGGCATCCGCCTAAATCTTGGTCAGATGCTACAATTGTGTTATTTTGTAAAAAGGGGAAGCCACCGGATTTGGTGGGGTCATATCGTCCAATTTTGTTATTAAACTGTGACAATAAGATTTATTCTAAAATCCTGGCAAATCGAGTAGCTAAGGTAATTACTCCATTGGTCTCTTTAAACCCACACGGTTTTATTCCTCAACGTGGAACTGTCACACATGTGAATAAAGTTATAACATTATTTGATATTGCTTGTACGGAAAAGAGGGATTTAGCTTTGATTTTATTAGACGCAGAGAAAGCGTTCGATCGTGTGGAATGGGACTATTTGTGGCAATTGCTGGAACGGAGTGGGTTTGGTAATAAATGTACTACTGCTTTGCAATCCTTGTATAATACCCCCACTGCCAAAATCTCTGCAATTGTTTTTTTATCAGACTCAGTGTCTATTACTCGGGGCACCAGGCAAGGTTGCCCCTGTTCCCCCCTTTTATTTGCCCTTTATATTCATCCTTTTGTTGAACAATTAGCTTGTAACGCCTTTATTCCTCCATTTGTGGTTCATGAGTACCAATTCTCCGTCTTTGCTTATGCAGATGACATAGCTGTGACCACTGTAGATCCCTCCCTTGCGATTGTCGCGATCGAACGGTTAGCAACAGAATTTGGATTAATTTCTGGGTATAAACTCAATGTGGCTAAAACACAAATTTTGTGTTCAGATAATATTGCAGGGATAGATAAGCGGGTAGTAAAAGAGGTGACATATCTGGGTATACAAATATGATCTTCTATGCTTGAAGTGATGGATGTGAACTGGAATTTATTGATACGGAATGTTAAAGAATCATTAGATAGATGGGGGCGCTTACATTTTACCTTAATTTGGTCGTAGTAATATTTTTAAAATGAATATCTTACCCAAGGTTCTATATCAATTCCGCTCATTGCCTTTGGAAGTTACAAATTCCAGATTACAACATCTTCAATCAATCTGTGGAAAGTTTATTTGGAGCCCTGGCAGGCCTAGACGTGCGATGTGATTTATGACGCTCCCTGTTGAGAGAGGTGGTTTAGCCATACCAGATTTTGCTTTCTATTTTTATGCATGTTTTCTGTTAAAAATGTGGGTTCTACTTACGAGGGAGGGTGCTGGGAATAGTGCTACGGCCCCAGCGATTTTCGAAATCCTTATTGGCCCAATTGCCAGACAATGTTTATTTAAAGAAGTGGATGGGAGTTACTTTAAACAAATACAATTTAAAGTTCTACATAGTGCTTATAAAGTTTGGAAAAGAATAAAAATGTTTGACTCACTGGGGAAAATTTCATATTACATGCCCCTGGATGCAGTAAAGATTTTACCCTCTATATTTGGGGATAATATAGCTCAGGGGTGGAGAAAGAAAGTTATTAGGAATCTAGGGCATTTTTACTCTCTTGATGAGGTGTGTAAATCTTTTGATTAATTAGTTATACAATACGGTTTGCCCGAAGTCCAGTTTTCAAAATTTTTACATATTAGGGACTTTTTGTTTCGGACTAATGTCAATATGTTGCCCCACTCTTTTATAGAGACGGTTAGACGCCAGGAGAAAATTGGTGTGCTATATCACTTATTATTGTCTGCTAGACCAGATGATCTGGACAAATATAATACTAAATGGTCTAGATAGTTGGATGAACCAAATATTTCCGTTGAGAAGCTCATTGTAAGCTCTAGGGAGATTCTATTGTCAGATAATTTGAAAGTTCAATTTTTTAAGACTGTTTTTGATTTATATTATACCCCCGCTCGAATGTCTAAATGGGGTGTTGGTTGCGATGGAAAGTGCTTCCGATGTGGGGAAAATAATGCTGACAGTCTACATACATTTTTTAGCTGTGATAAACTGTTAAGATTTATTTCCGACATAGAAAATTTCATGTCTTTGGTTATGAATACTCGGCCGACAATAACTCCGGCCATGATGTTATTAGAGAAGGTAGGCAACATGTATAATGGGACCCCCTCAAATGAATAATTTGTGGCCAAAGAACAGAGGGGAATAGAAATACACAAAATATGAGAAACGTTCCTTCAATGGCCATATACATCAATAATGTGTATGCATCTCTAAATGTCCAGATAGAGTGACAGTAACAAGTTAATAAAGAATACTGATAATTCAAAAATTGTGTTTATTTTTCTTTTTTCATATATATATAAATTCATATAAATACTGTTTTGAATTAGAAAATTACATAGAAAATACATCAAATAATTACAAAAGATCACAAGTCATGTATTACAATCATATAAGTAAACGGAAATTAATAATACCCCTAGGTAAAAATCAACCAAGCAACTCACTTACGTGCTACCAATCATACCACAACCATACCACATACTAAGATGAGGAGAAGGAACTGGATTCCAATTAGCTAGATAACAACGCTAATATTACACAAGGGCCACCAGATGTAACAGTCGGCCCCTGCTGCAGGTCTACGCGCGTTTCGGTGGTTCAAGCCACCTTCCTCAGGACCTTGTACATCATCAAGTGCAGATACCAGGGGATCAGAACAAACAAAGGAAAAAATAACCTAAGGAAAAGGGGAGAAAACAAGTCTGTCACTCCAAAATACACAAAGATAATATATACAAAAACATTAGGCATACACTGTTTAGGTAAGACTCTGGGAGCTCATCAACGTGACCATAGAAAAAGAGTCCTACATCTCACAAGAAATATTTCTATAAGTCTGACTCTTCACAAGAAACGAGACAAAGATTCACAAAAACTGTGGCAAAAAGGAAGACATTGTTTTAAAAGGTCAATAGTAACCAATCATTCTTAAACCCTATTGGTGATCCCTACGTAGGCAAGGATAAGATTACAACCAAAGATTTACCATATATACAAAAAAGAGAAAGAGAAGTGGGCCACAAAGCATAACCTGATCTAGTTCGAAGAAATTTAAACTAATAGTGACACATCATGGCACGTAATGATATACTTACACTGTAACATACGGGTATCTTTCCAAAGGGAATATATAGTCAGTAAAATCAAGAGTAGGATGAAATCCAGTGCACAGCTTCTACATAAAATTAAAAAAGGCCTTTAGAATAAAGTTTGCTCAAGGGACTGGCTGAAGCTCATGTATATTCCACAATTGGAAAGCTTACCAATGGTTCCACACACGCTGGAAACAGGGAACAGAAAAGCTAGAACGCTTCAAATAATGGATTGGATAATCAGACTGTTCCGTGTTGCTGGCTGCAGAAAAAGCATACAAGGCCAGGGGGTCATACTTGGTGTGAGACATATGTGGAAAACACCAAGATTTGTGTAAATGCCTCCTAACAGATCACTCCTCATTTAATACTGTTGATAGTCAGGTTAACCGATTGACATACCCAAATAGTCACAGGATATCCGTGCTGATAATGATTCTCAATGTATCAGTATCCTTGATATTTATCAAAAACGGGTATCTCAGTTAAATAAGGGCGGCGAGGGAGATAATTTCTGTTGCATCTCGATCTAGATATGGATGAAAAAAAATGTATAGAAAAATCCTATTAGTGCCGGTACCGGTACACGGTTTCGAGACTTCTAAACCCTAGCAACAGGTAAATAAGCTTACTTCTGAGTATGGTCAGTAAGCCATCCGTAGGTAGGGTATGGTTTCCAACACCAGCGACCCTGAAAGTTAAAAAGAAGTACGGGCGTTAAATGCGTGCCGCATACAACAAGGGTCTACTATGGAGGAGTATGCGCTGTTACTTGCAGAAATAACCTCGGCCAAGAACACATACCAAAGCATATTAAAACATATGGCGGTCCAAGCCCTGATGAAGAATGGTGACTGCGATCTACACAACTTACACAACCCCCGGGTGCGTGCGCATTTACAAGAAGAACACGTCGGTAGCGAGTGGCTCATTTGAAATCGACAGGGCATGTTAACAACTTGGACAAATCTAAACCCATATCGCTAATATGAGAGCGATAACTATTCCAAATTATTACATCCAAAAATATGAGACTCTAGCTTGCTTACTTGGTGTTTCGCAGCAGTGCGACGTGAACCCTCTACGTCGGAAGAGGCCCTCAGCGGAAGATCACAGAGGCCCGTCATGTTTTAAAGCTTCCGCGATAGGTCCTAAAATCACGCGAGAAGTTTCCAAAGGTGCGTAACAGATAGTGGGAGTCTCCCATCATAGTCATAGAAGGAGGACTGCAAGATAGCGTCCATCTCACTAATGCTTGACAATAAGTGCCGATCAAGCCACAATTATAAGCATGCCAGACTATCAGGTCAACACGAACAACAATAGAAATAAAAAAATTTTTTTAAATATATAAAGATACTAAAGAAGTTTGGATCAAAACATCTATAATTCAAAGGAAATGAAAAATACGTAATAGTTTAGAAGAATCTCCCATCAAAGACAGGGACAATATACTATACAAGAAAAAGAAAAGACTCCCAAGTAACGTCCATCTAACCAGTGTGGAATCATAAGAGATGGAGTAATTCCACCATCTAGATGAGATGGGAAAGATTGAAAAAGGTTTCATGAATCAAGTAAATAACATGTATCATTAATGAATCAATGCATGTCAGAAGTCAAATTCACTAAAGAGAGGGAGGTAGAGATCATATATCGTACACTCCCTACTGAACCAATTGTTACAGCGAACGCTCCCAAAATGAGGGGGCAGAATATATACTCTAGGTGTTCCATGTCAGATGCCAAGGTGGCACATGCAGAGTTAAGGCAAGGGTTCATTACTTGGTCACATACCAGGATAACTCTTCATTTAACCCTCGCTTGACGCTATCCAAATGGTAAATCCAAAACGTTTCACGTTTTTTACGCGTAATTTCGCTCGATTGTCCCATTTTAGTTGTAACCTTTTCAAGGATAGACCATTTAATCTCATTCTCTCCATGAGATTTCTCAATGCAATGTTGGACTAATGGAGCTGACAACTTATTGGTCCTAATAGCGGACTTATGTTCGCTGAAGCGGACGCGAAACTCACGACCCGTCTCACCGACATAAGCCAGACCACAGTCACAGAATAGAATATACACGATGTTGCTACTGCGACAGTTTGTGAGAAAGCGCAGCTTGATCTTTTTATCATTGTAAGTCACTGTGTCAGATGTAATCGCTGAATCACAGGCGTGGCAAGAGCCACATCTGTGATTACCCATTATCGCAGGAAGTCCAGTAATAGAAAGCTGGTTGTTCAATTGAGAATTTCTCGAGGGGGGTCTGGCATGAACCAGCATATCCCTCAGGTTTCTGTTCCTCCTATAAGCCAACATGGGGAGAGGAAGTGGAGAGCCGTTCTCATCCGAGTTCAGAATTCTCCAATTTTTATTGATGATATTACGAACCTTGTGGTTCAATGTGGAATGATTGATCACACATGTGATTCGATCATGTTTGGTTCGGGAATTACCTCGCAGGAGTGCAGATCTATCATAATATTTGGCCCTTTTGTAGGCTTGACGCACAAGGCGATGTGGATAGCCCCGTTTGATTAGTCTTTCTTTGAGTGCATCTCCATATTGATGGAATGAGCCAATATCTGTACAATTACGGCGAATTCGTAAGAATTCGCCGAAAGGTATCGATTCCCTTTGGCAGGTCGGATGGTAACTGCCAAATTCCAAAATGGTGTTTTTCGCGGTGCTTTTCCTAAATAGACTGACTGTGAGGAATCCATTGGTCCCTGCAATGCTGATGTCTAAAAAGTCAACTTTTAGACTACTACGGTTCATAGTGAACCTCAAGTTGGTGTCACTTGCATTGAGCCAAAGGAAAAAAGCTTGTAGTTGTTCTTCTGGTCCTTTCCAAATAAAAAAAATATCATCAATAAAACGCTTCCAAACAGAAATATTCTCAAAAAATGGAGCCAGTTCGTTGTAAATGTTAGTTAGTTCCCATTCCCCCATGAATGTATTGGCCACACTCGGGGCACAGGAAGCCCCCATAGAGGTACCCTGAATTTGCTTAAAGATCTTCCTACGGATGGCTTACTGACCATACTCAGAAGTAAGCTTATTTACCTGTTGCTAGGGTTTAGAAGTCTCGAAACCGTGTACCGGTACCGGCACTAATAGGATTTTTCTATACATTTTTTTTCATCCATATCTAGATCGAGATGCAACAGAAATTATCTCCCTCGCCGCCCTTATTTAACTGAGATACCCGTTTTTGATAAATATCAAGGATACTGATACATTGAGAATCATTATCAGCACGGATATCCTGTGACTATTTGGGTATGTCAATCGGTTAACCTGACTATCAACAGTATTAAATGAGGAGTGATCTGTTAGGAGGCATTTACACAAATCTTGGTGTTTTCCACATATGTCTCACACCAAGTATGACCCCCTGGCCTTGTATGCTTTTTCTGCAGCCAGCAACACGGAACAGTCTGATTATCCAATCCATTATTTGAAGCGTTCTAGCTTTTCTGTTCCCTGTTTCCAGCGTGTGTGGAACCATTGGTAAGCTTTCCAATTGTGGAATATACATGAGCTTCAGCCAGTCCCTTGAGCAAACTTTATTCTAAAGGCCTTTTTTAATTTTATGTAGAAGCTGTGCACTGGATTTCATCCTACTCTTGATTTTACTGACTATATATTCCCTTTGGAAAGATACCCGTATGTTACAGTGTAAGTATATCATTACGTGCCATGATGTGTCACTATTAGTTTAAATTTCTTCGAACTAGATCAGGTTATGCTTTGTGGCCCACTTCTCTTTCTCTTTTTTGTATATATGGTAAATCTTTGGTTGTAATCTTATCCTTGCCTACGTAGGGATCACCAATAGGGTTTAAGAATGATTGGTTACTATTGACCTTTTAAAACAATGTCTTCCTTTTTGCCACAGTTTTTGTGAATCTTTGTCTCGTTTCTTGTGAAGAGTCAGACTTATAGAAATATTTCTTGTGAGATGTAGGACTCTTTTTCTATGGTCACGTTGATGAGCTCCCAGAGTCTTACCTAAACAGTGTATGCCTAATGTTTTTGTATATATTATCTTTGTGTATTTTGGAGTGACAGACTTGTTTTCTCCCCTTTTCCTTAGGTTATTTTTTCCTTTGTTTGTTCTGATCCCCTGGTATCTGCACTTGATGATGTACAAGGTCCTGAGGAAGGTGGCTTGAACCACCGAAACGCGCGTAGACCTGCAGCAGGGGCCGACTGTTACATCTGGTGGCCCTTGTGTAATATTAGCGTTGTTATCTAGCTAATTGGAATCCAGTTCCTTCTCCTCATCTTAGTATGTGGTATGGTTGTGGTATGATTGGTAGCACGTAAGTGAGTTGCTTGGTTGATTTTTACCTAGGGGTATTATTAATTTCCGTTTACTTATATGATTGTAATACATGACTTGTGATCTTTTGTAATTATTTGATGTATTTTCTATGTAATTTTCTAATTCAAAACAGTATTTATATGAATTTATATATATATGAAAAAAGAAAAATAAACACAATTTTTGAATTATCAGTATTCTTTATTAACTTGTTACTGTCACTCTATCTGGACATTTAGAGATGCATACACATTATTGATGTATATGGCCATTGAAGGAACGTTTCTCATATTTTGTGTTATTAGAGAAGGTGCCTCCCAATAATCATATGAATATATTATTTCAGCATCAACAGTTAATATTTGTCTCAATGACTGTTGCCCGTCTTTGCATCGCTGGGCAATGGTTGCAGAAAGATCCCCCACCATTTGAACTGTGGTGGGCTAAAATGTACAATTTATATAAGTTGGAGTGGAGTTTATTTTCTGTTAAAGGGCTTAAGAAAAGTCAGATTGGCCTTAGTGTTTGGGGATCTTTTCTGGATTCTTTTGAATGTTGAATTACCTGTCTGTATGTATATGCTATATGTCATATCTTTTTGCATTGCTGGTTTTTGTATATTGATTTGTGATATTTTGCTGCTGTGAAGTTATAAAATAAAATAATAAAATAAAAAGGAAAGTAAGCTGTCAAAAGGCATTTGATTACCTGCAGCAGGCCATATGCACTGGCCTCATGCTGCAAAGTCCTGACTACTTCAAAACATTAATTGTCCAGACAGATGCATCTGAGATAAGGGAAGGGGCTTTGTTATCACATCTTAATGCATAGAGCCAGGATCAACCAGTAGCTTTTTTCAGCAGAAGGTTGACCCCCAGGGAGAAACGTTGGTCAGCAATTGAGAGGGAAGCCATTGCTGTACTCTGGCCTTGAAGAAGTTGAGGCCATACCTCGTTGGCACTCACTTCACTTTTCAGACAGAGCACAAGCCCCTCTTATGGCTTAAACAGATGAAGGGTGAAAACCCCAAGGTGGTCCATTTCACTAAAGGGAATGGACTATACAGTGGAACATAGACCTGGGAGTAACCATGTCAATGCGGATGGACTCTCCAGATATTTCCACTTAGAAATTGAAGACTTACTGAGAAAGGTTAGTCTCATCTTCTTTCGTTTGGGGGGTTGTGTAGGAATATAGGATCTGCTTTTATGGTTACCCCCACTTTTTGTCTAGTGCTACGCTGTTTCTGACTAGTCTGACTGGGATCCTACTAATCAGGACCCCAGTCTCTGTGCTTTCTTCCCTAAATTGGTATGGTAAGTACTTAGGTACATCCCATATTGGATACTTGTGTACCCTTATCAGTCCCTAGTATATGCTACTAAGGTACCCAGGGAAGAGGTACTCCAGGGGTCCCACATGGGCTCAAGCATGCATTATGCCACCCATGCCGATCACTGAAACTGTAACTACAGGCCTGCCATTGCAGCCAGTGTACGCTGGTGCTAGCACCACTTATGACAGATATTGGTTTTCCTATATCTGAGGTCACTGCACTTAAAAGCTATAAGTCGCCCCTAAAGCAGGCTTTTCAATCCTGAAGGCAGGGTGATCCTGCATGAGCAGGACACTCCTACAATCCTTTGGAGTCCATTCTCCAGGGTTGTAAGTGCATCAGCCATTACGATACATAGAGTGGCCATGCGTCATCAAGCGATGACATTCTCTATACTGGCTGTAATGAAACCTGTCATGTTTGGAATCAAACATATCAGACATGTTGGAATCATACCCCTACACCATAAACTGTGTGGGAGGTATAATTCCATGCACTGTAAAGCTCCTCCGGGAGGCCCTCAATGCTCCAGGTATCAGTCTTCTAGACCTGGACAGCACAACATTGCTGCTGCCGACCAGAGACACGATTCTGCCCATCTGCTGCTGAGCCAATCTCGAGCAGGGAAAGGCAGAACAATAGGTATCCTGTCACAGGGAGGTGTGACCACCTCCCAGACAGGGTTTAGTGTATTAGGGCCGGGTGGGTGCGCTTACCAGCACCACTCAGTCTGCTTGAAGGGCACACTCGATGCCCTCCTTGCAGAGTCCAGTTCAAACCAGCTCAGAGAGCCGTTGGCTCACGGTATGGCACAAAACTGGACAAAGGATACTGTCCAAACCCTCCCCTGGGAGGGAGTCCTGAATCGTCCCAACCCTTTCCTTAGAGTACTTAATGGCTTACCTGTAGGTGGGTCCCTAGATACATCATGGGACAAGATTCATTTCAAGACACCACTTCTATTTCGACCATCAGGGCACTCTGCACTTTGCTGCACTTCACTCTGGGCATCAAGACTGTAACTTTGAAGACTCATGCTGCTCCTGGTTTTATCACTGTGCTAGTCTACTGGAACGTTCATGCCTGTGCTCCATACAGGAACCTTCCAAGGCCTGTGGACATCCAAGACTCTTGAAGGAATCTCCCTTGAAGTGAAGGAGTCACCTCCCTGCATCTGCAGGCACCACAACAAAGCTGACCGGTCTGTTGATCCTGAGCTACCATGGACTCCAAAAAGCTCAGCAACACAGGTGGTGGTTGTGAGAAAGTGCTATCTTTCTTGCATGGGAACGCCCCCACTTTCTGGTGAACTGCTTATGTGCTTTGACTGAGTGTGCCCTTGGCTCCTGCCAACCAGGTGCCCAGGGATAGGGTTCCTTCCCTAAAACTGTGTTGAAACTAAAACCCAATTGGCATCTCTGGCCACCTATCAGCCCCTAGTAAATGGTACCCTTGGTACCCTAGGTACCCAGGGCATGGTGACCAGAGAAGACCCCTAAGAACTGCTGCACTTATTGTGCCACCCATAGGGGCCGTGTGCCCTGACACCCACACACTGAATTTGCAGGGTATAAGTACAGAACTAAACAGAGAGTCGACATGGCACACCTCCCTGGGTGTCATGCCCACAAGCTCACTGCCCTGGCATCCATCAGCCAACCCTCTAGCTGGGTGCCCTATGCCAGTGGTGTGGGCACAGGTGCATGAGCCCTGTGCCCCTACAGTACCCAGGGCCATTCATGGGCACAGTAAGTGGAGTGCTGCCATTAAGAGTATATGGTGCTGGGAGGTCGTCATTTCGAACTCCACAGCACCATGATGGCTTCACTGAAGACTGAGAAGTTTGATATCAAATTTCTCAGCACATTAAACCTGCACTGATGCCAGGGTGGGATTTAATAAACAATGCACAACAGAGGGCATCTTAGAGATGCCCCCTGAAACCTAACCAACTCCCAGTGTCCTGACAGTGTGGCTACCGAGGCTGCCACCGCCAGACATGTTTCTGGACCCCTGGGTCGAGAGCCTGCCGCTTTCGGGGCCTGAAACAATACACATACTGGAACGAGGTGCCAAGCCTCCTCCCCTAGGATGGGCAGGGGGGGCTTCAAAGGCATACCGCCCTTGTGAGCTTCTCCAGGCCATTTGCTGTACTCAGCAACTGGCCCCCACCGGTTCTGACCCCCACTCTGGTGGGAAGAATGGTGGGAAACCCTAAGTGAGGACAGGGGGTGTGCCAGCCTATGCCAACCCCACCCCTCAGGTGGGAGAGATGAGGTGAAGCACGACTCTGGGCTCCGGCCACCTTGAAGATGGGGAGCCCTGCCCAATCACAGCTAGGCTCCTGACCCCCTCCCACAGGAGAGGAGCAGGCTAGGGGTACCCACCCCAGGACAGTGACCCATTGGTCCCTGCCCTTGCCCTAACTGAAATGCCCCAAAATGTTGTATTTAGGGGCACCCTGAACCTTGCTTCCTCAGATCTCGTTTTGAAAAACAAGAAGAAGATCAAGAAGAAGGATGACCTGCCGTGCAGCTGCTAACAAAAGGACAACGAGAACTGACTTGGCCCCAGCCCTGCCGGCTTGTTAATCCTTGAACCTGTTCCTGCTTAATCCCGGTCTCTCCTGTGGACAGCAACCTAAAGAACCTCGGAGGACCTGCCTGCCTTGACCCTGTTAGAGACTGGGACTTCCATAAGCAGAGGCTCTGCTCCAACAGCAATATCCCTGGTGACAGCCAGGAACCACTAACCCAGCCCACTCTACACCCGCCGTGCCCGGCCCATGCCCGAGTGAACCAAGATGATGAGGAAGTCTCCCCGGTGACTGGGACCCAAATTTCAGTGCCCAAAGACCCTCCTTGACGAACCAGACAACGCCTGCAGCCTCAGAACCAGGGACCAATCTAACCGCGACCAGCTAAGGGTAAGATTTCCCGACGCCAAATGACACCCTTGCACCCGGCACCGCAGGACCCCCTGTGCCTTCCTTTGGGGTACCTACCTCTTCTCCAAGATCCCAACTTACCTCTCGAAGTGGTGGTCACACCTGAGGAATCTCGGTCCCCGAGCCTGCAGCCTTTGTTCACTTTTTAACTTTCCCTTTGGATAACACTGAGCACCCGACGGTTCAAAAGCACCCTGCACCCAGCTGCCCGAGTGCCACTGGAAGTGCAACAACTACCCTACTCTACTTCCCCACTTGTCCTGAGTAAGTGACCAGGAGCTCAGCTCCCACAGCTGTGTAGCCTGCTTGCTTGCAGCCACCAATCACAGGCCCCCTACCCTGCATTGGATTGCATTGGGCCTACTCTCTCTGCACCCGGCTGTCCCTGTGCCGCTGAGGGTGTAACAACTGTACCTTTTCGACCCTGGGAGACCCCTGAGGTTATGCCCAGAACCTTAACCCTCCCAGTCGAGTAACTACCAAAAATCTGATAACTCACTTTTCTTCCTTAGGTTAACATTGACTGGTTTTCACTTGAAATTTCTTCTCAGTGTGGAGTTTTGAAACTTTAAAATATTCATCTAAAATCAGCCGAATAACGAATTCCGAAATACTTACCTGTGATCAGGAGAGAAGCCAGTACTGTACCTTTTAGCCCAGTACTGAACCGCAAAAGTAATCCTAACTGTACTTACCGGTTACATGCATTTTCTTCCATAGGAAACCATTGACTGATTTTCTGTGAAATTTCTTCTAAGTGTCGATTTTTACAAACTACCAACTTTAATAATCGTACCAAGTACCAAAACGTAATTGCTTACCTGTCTTAGGTAGAGGTCCCAGTACTGAACCTAGGAGTCCAGTACTGGATTACAAAAGTAACGAGAACCTACTTTACCTGTGACTTGAATTTCCTTCCATAGGAAATCATTGCTGGTTGTTCTCTGAAAAGTTTCGAAGTGTCAACTTTGAAAATACATTTATATTCTTTAAAAATCACAACTGTAACCAAAATGCTTTCACTTAACTGTATGCAGCTTAGGTCCCGGGACTGAATCCAGGATACAGAACTGTGGTTGAAAAAGTAATCCTTAAAGTAATCAACTGCATTTATGTAGAAAAACCCATTAAGCTCAATGTTAAATTGTGTTTAGAATTGTGTTGCCTATTGCAACCACTGTAGCTATTGTACTTACAAAGTCCATTCCCTTTCTGCAAAGTAATTACCTAAAGTAACTCACATTGAGAAAAGTATATTTTGATACCTGTTAGTTCTAAAAATAAAATACCTATATACAATTTGATATAAAAACAACTGGCCTAGAGTTCAGTTCTTGAGTGTGTGAAACCTTTTGCTGACTGAGTGGGTACAACAAATGCTTTACACTGTCCTCTGATACTGCCTTAATGTTCGACTAAGCTACCACTTTAGAGAGTAAAGTTATATCTAACTTTAACCTCTGTCATACCTCTGGGGACTGGGGACTCTATACACACTGTACCCTACTTTAGTCCAGTGTATATAGAGCCACTTTCTACCAGTGGTTATTCACATCCCTCGAGGCCTGCCCTGTTCTCTCATCAAGTTTGAGGGCAGTATCTCTCGTCGAAGCTGCAGTATCCGAACCCCTGTGCATCGCATCGACTTGCGTTTGCAAATGCTTGTTGGCTTCCTTCCTCCAAGACCTTCGGGCTCCAAGTAGCCTCAATCTCAAGCATATGCAGTGACCAAGATCTTCATCCTCTCCACAACACTTGCATTGTGGGCCTGTATCTTTGGTGAGCTGCTGGAGGTCCTCTTACGACTACTGTGATTCTTGCCTGTGGGTCCTCTTGAGGGTCTTCTTTGATTTCTGTGGGCTCCCCTGATTGCTTGGGCCTGACCTGACTTCCCTGTGTGTGGTGATGCTCTTGGATCTTGCTGGTCCCGAAACTGCACCGTCTTCACTTTCCATGTTGTTTGCAGTTGCCAAGGCTTGTTGGTGTTGACGACGGACACTGACCCCTCAACTCTCAAACTCTAGATATTAGGGGTGGACGGAATTTGCGTAATCGCGTCACGCAAATCTTCGGGATACGGTAAAAAATCTTCTGCGAACACGTAGAAATTCCGCGAACGCGCGGAATTGCTTGTTCGCGATGCTTTTTTACTGTTTGCAAAAAATTTCCCAAAGTCGCGGAACGCAGAATTTTGGGCAATTTCGCGTTCTCTGCGAAATTGCCCAAATTCCGCGAGCGGAACAGAATTTACCGCCCAGGGTACTCGATATCCGACATGGGTCAGCTCTTGAATGGCTCCTGGTCTTTCAGGCATTGCCTGGTCCTCATAGTAGCAGTTCCAAGGTCACCGTCATCTCTCCTGCAACACTCGACATTGGTGGGCATTCGTCTTTCGTGCCTCCTGGGTGGCATAGACTCTGTCTCCTCTGCTGGCAGGCACTTCTCATCCTATATCCACCTTTGGGTTCCACCAGACACTTTCACCTTCTCCAGCAGTGCCATCTTCCTGAAGTGTCCCATTGAGTTTGACAGCAGTTTCCGACACCACTTCACTCCTATGCAGCTAGCTTCCCTTGTGTAGGTATTCTGGTTCCTGGGGTATCCACAGGGGTGTCTCTCTAACCTTCTGTCATCCACAGGGTTTATTCAGAGTCCACTGGGAAGGGTCCTTCTTCTTTAAAATTTCAAACGCAACTTACCCATTGACTTGTACTGAGTCTGCTGTCGTGTTCCCACTCTGCACACGGCCTCCGCGGAGTTCCTGGTTACTTACTTCAGGTGGTTCCTTGGGTCACTGGCACGTCTATGTTTTCTGGGTATAGTCTTGACTTGAGTCGTGGTTCGCATACCACTATTATAGTATATGTTTTGGTCTCCCCCTGGCTACCACTGTGTATTCATGCTACTTGCCTGTTTCTGTTGAAAAGTATTGTGTGCATTGTGTATATCTCCAGCTAGGGGATAGCTATATGAGCTAGTGAGTGTCTTATAATAAATACATATTTTTATAACTACACTGTGTGGTTCTTTTTCACTTAATCTGTACCACGAAGAATATGCTCTGGTGAAACAAGCTATTTCACACTCCTTCTGGACTAAGCCCGAAGGATGATCCCCCAGCTACCACGTAGATAGCTTTCTAAGGTTGTCTAAGACCACTAATATCACAATAAGGGTTGTCTGGATTGGTGCTTGGCGTCCACTTACATAAGTGTACATCATGTAACAAGCCAGCTTCTCACACCCCTCATCAGCCAGGCTAGCTTGAATCCAGTAGCGCAGTGAGCAAGGGGCCCACGTCTGGGCATACCCATCCCACTTAAGGCAAAAAGTGCTATGCAAACAAATGATGGACAAAATGCTGAACAAATGAAGCATTCACCCCAAGTCAACTGATCTGGGTTAAATCCATTGTTGTTTCACTCCCAATGCTACCCCAGTTGAGACTCAGCCATATGCTATCAGTCTTGACCCTGTTCCTTATGAGAACAGTCCAGCCCGAACTGCCAAATCAGGTCCTGCCTTGACCAGAAACAAGCATCCTGGGACCTGTTATGGGGTCTTACCCCTTATCAGCCAGGCTAGCTTAAATCCAGTGGCACAGTGTGAAATAAACCCAAGTTTTGACATACCCATCCCACTGAGGGTGAAAAGTGCTACACAAACAAATGATGGACAGATTGCTGGAAGAATCATACATTCACCTTCTGTCAAGATATCTGGGTTAAATCCATTGTTCTTTTGTTCACCATGCCACCCCAGTTTAGACCCTGCCATATTCAAATCAGTTTTTACCCTGTTCCTTATGGGAACAGTACAGCTCGATCGGCCAAGTCAGGTCCTCCCTGGACCAGAAGCAAGCATCCTGGGACTGGTTTCAGGGTATTACCCCTCATCAGCCAGGCTAGCTTGAATCCAGGGGCTCAGTGAGGCATGAACCCAAGTCTTGGCATACCCACCCCACTTAGGGTGAAAAGTGCTACACAAACAAATGATGGGCGAAATGCTGAATAAATCATACATTCACCCCCAGTCAAGAGATCTGGGTGAAATCCATTCTTCATTTGCTCACCATGCCACCACAGTTTGGAACCAGTCATATGCAAAACAGTCTTGACCCTGTTCCATATGGGAACAGTCCAGCCCGAACTGCCAATCCAGGTCCGCTGTGGACTGGAAACAAGCATTCTGGGATATGTCTTGGGATAGCCAGGCTAGCTTAAATCCAGTGGCACAGTGAGCAAGGGACCCATGGGCATACCACTCCCACTTAGGATGAAAAGCTCTCTTTACTGGGTTGAATGTCTGACATTGTTCACCATTCTGTCCATCTATCGCTCTTTTTGCATTTGTCGCCCAGAGTTGGTTGGGTATGCCCAGGCATGGGTCCAGTGCTCTCCATGCCATTGGAGTCAAGGTAGCCTGGCTGATAAGGCGTGAAACTACAAGACTAGTCCGAGGATGCTTGGTTCCAGTCCAGGGAGGACCTGGTCTGCCAGTTCGGGCTGGACTGTTCCCATTGGGAGCAGGGTCAAGTCTGATTTCCATATGGCTGGGTTTAAACTGGAATGGCATGGGGATAAAAAAATGATTGATTTAGGTCCAACATTCGGACCCTTCGTATTGACTCCAGCTATTCCCTCCTTAAGGGAGGATGTTGCGATACCCACTATATGCAAATTTCACGCCTTGCTAACAATATCAGCACAAACAGCAGGTTCTTCCCAGAATTACCCTTATCTCTTCATCTAACGCAACCCCAAACATAATTAAACTTAGGCTTACCTCCAGGCTCATGTCCAATACTGTTAAAAGGACTTCACTTACATCATGCCAATACACCTGGAGGCTCAGACAATGATAGAACATATGGAGGTCGTCAGCTTCTTTTTCCCACACTTAGGACAGCACTTGACCAACTGCTTATTCATCCTTGTTAGCCTTTTTGGTGACAAATAGGCCATGTGTAGCGTGAATAAGTTATTTCTCCTGAGTGAAGCTGCACAAACAACATACCACAGAGTAGACATAGATACTTGCCAAGCGCTTTGTGTGTCCCCCGACGGAAGATCCTTCCCCCAGATCTCAATAGGGAGAGTGAAACCCTCTTCTCCAGCAAGTACAATGCCCAGTACCAGTCTGATACCTCCTTTTTCTGTGGGGAGCTTTTTAAAAACTTCTCTTCCAATATACTAATACCCGCTTCTTCCTTCTCCAACGATTTTCCCCAACTGGCCAACAGATTGTATTTAAATTTGGAGATACCCCTATTTGTCAATAGTGATAACTGCTCCCAGTCTATCAAAGTCTTCCTGTCGAGTAACTGACCCCATCTTGTTATTCCGGCATCTATTAATATGCAGAAATACTATCCTTCAAACACTCAGGAGTCCCTGGAGATGCCCATATTGGGGCACAATTAGTGTAATAGGAAATTCATACGACTCTTCTGATTTTACACCATAGTTTACATGCTGCTTGGAGTGTCCTCAGTTTTACTTTTTTGAAAAACTTCAGATGGCCGAATTTATATAAAAAGTGGTCTCCTTCTAACTGGGTCATCGCCTGTAAATATGTTGGTTACCTTGGATATTCTTGAAGTAGAATTCTAAATGCTTTAAACTGAAATGTTCTACAGTATTGGGACACATCTGGGCTAGCGATTCCTCCCTGTTGTTTCCCCCTATGGAATTTCCTCCACGCAATTCTGGTTGCTTTAGAAGCCCAAATAAAACTAGACAGTGCACCCTGCAGTTCGTCAAACAAAACTTTCTGAAACTCTAAGGGTATTGAGGCGAACAGAAAAGTTAATTTTGGTAGTATAGCCATCTTCAAGATATTCGATCTTCCCAAAAAAGAGAGTGGAAGCCCTGCTCAAGTTTTAATTACCTTTTTGGACTCATTTGCTACTCTCACAAAGTTCACCCGTGCAGTATCTTCCAAGCTCTTTGTCACAGTAATACCCAAATACCTAATTTGGTTGCTCTGTAAGCTCTACTCCATCACTTCAGATTTTTGCTAGTTTATCTGGTACTCGGAAAACTCCCCGAATTGTCTAAGAGGCCCCCAATTTCTTGGAGTGAAAATGACAAGTCCTTGTAAATATCATCAGATCATCTGCGTACAAAGCTACCCTCTTCTCCCAACCCCTAAACTCAAATGGCAAAATCTGTTGGCTAGCCCTGATTTTGATGGCCAGGGGTTCAATATAAAGATTGAAAAGAAGAGGGGATAGAGGGCAGCCCTGCCTTGTATCTCTTGAGATGGATATTTTTTGCATAAGGTTCCCGTTTACCAGTTTCCTAGCAGATAGGCTGCTATATATCATCTTCAAAGCCCTACCAAAAGCCTCTCCCAACCCGTATGACCTCGCAACTCTATACAGAAAGAGCCAGCTCACTTTATCAAAGGTCTTTGCTGCATCGAAGGTAATTATTAACAGAGAGAGCCCTTCTTGAGTTGCTATGTCTATTGCCCCTAATAACTCTTGTGTCAGCTCGTGAATCTGCCTACCTTTAATAAACCCTTTCTGGTCTTGATGTATTAGTTTTCCCGCTACCCCTCTAAGCCAGAATCTGCGTAAAGATCAGATAGTCGCTATTCAACATTGAGATAGGTTTGTAAGATTCACAGCACTTTGAGTCCTTTCCTGCTTTTAACAAGAGGAACATAGTAGCCTCCTTCCAAGACTCCGGGGTAGTAGACCCTCCGAGGAAGATGAAGCAGGGTCTATTTTATCATATAGTATCCCCAGGCCTATTCTGCCCACACCTGGGCCATCTTTGCCACGTCAGCCAGCATGAAACGCTTACATAGGCCCTGGCGCCTCCATCTACAAGCCTTGTTAAATTGACCCGAGTGCTGTACCCATTCTTTCTAAACGCAGCAGGTCCTAAGCCTCTGTGACCTAAAACCTCAAGCAGCTTCCCTTTCTGCGAAGCACCTTGGCCCGCACCCCCTCCGGTCTCATGTGATCAGCTTACTCATGTGAAGCCACACCACAAGAACACAGAACACAGACACCAACTGATCACGAAAATGCAGAACTTCTCATGTAGCAGGGAACAGAGAGGTAGGCGCTGAGGCACACTAGGGCGTTGACCTATCTCTTTGTTTATCATAATATTATCACAATATTGCCAAACTCTCGCTAGCTCTTTGGAACTGAAGACGTGCAATTGAGCGTGTGACACTGACCCCTGACTGGGTGACGTTCCACATTCTTGTAAATATTTGGTAAATATTTGGCTTATTTCTCTAAAACTTATGATCTGTGGGTAATAATGACATCAGTATAACTGACCAATTCTGCATTTTAATTTCTGCTTTTAGGGGTATAAGAATGAAACCCACTGGTTGCTCTAACGGACTACCACTCTGTCTGATGCCAGGCGCAGACCGTATGTGTGTACTCCCCAAGAGCTCTTGATTTTTGTGGGTTTTTCTTTTAAGGTATAATTTAGCTTGTCATATATTATATCTGCCTGTTTTTCTTTAAATTGATGCTTTCTTGTTTAAACTTTAAGACTTGCAAAGAATGTTTTCTTATGGTAACCTTGTGTCCTCCTTCAGCATCACAGTCAAAACTTGTTTGTATGTTAAACTGTTCACTTCATATTGCCCTTTGAAGTATTTTCATGTTAGCAAGTTCAAATGCTTTCTGATATTTCATTTAATGCCATATAAACTAAAATCTTCTGATAACTGAGATTAATTGTGAAAACAAAATGACTTTAATTTGCTTCCAGTAGTATTTCTCTGAAGCTGTGTCTTCTAATAAATGTGTTGAACCTTTTTTGGCTTGGTTTCTGTGACTCACACAGTCTATTTCTTTCCTTCTAGTAAGGGCTCCGGCTCAAGTTAAGGTACCCCAAAAAAAGCATACTCACAAAGACTAACCCTGTCCAAAGCACTACGCTACGCTCGCGTAGTTTTCGAAGTTTGTGCTACTTCGCACTACACGAACTGCACGTAGCACAGTGGAAACACGCGTAGCGTATCGTAGTGCAGCGGTCATTTTTTGCTTGCTTGTGACCGCGAGCAAGCAAAATGACATCCTGGCGAGACTTTTTCCTCGTTCGCGATCAGCAACATCAAGTTGCCGATCGCGAGCGTGGAAAATAAACCTCCTGGCGAGATTCTCAACGTGGGGAGGTCAGGTTTCTCATTGCGAGTAGTCGCGTATGCTCGCGACCGCTTGCGATGAGAAACTACCAGTCCGCGTTGAGAAAGCTGCCGCTCGAGTAAAAATGTACTTGAGCGGCAGAAAACTGCAGCTCGCACTGTGCAAGATGCCGTTTTCAATGATTGCACAGTGCCGGATACTTGTCCGCACTGTACAATCATTGAAAACGCCATCTTGCACAGTGTGAACAGGGTACTACACAGTTCGCGTAGTGCTACGCGTAGCTCGCGTACTGCAAAGTGCACTTTGCATAGCTACGCGTAGCGCTACTTCGCGAACTACGCCCAGGGTTAACAAAGACCAAGTGAAATAGCTTTGTTAGAAAATGGGCAATTTCATCTTTAAGGGACAGACAAATCTTGTTCGGGAGGGTATCCGGACCTGCCGCCTTCCCTCTCTTCAATCTCGCTGTTGCCTCTACTACCTCTTCAATCGTTATTTCAGCATTCAATAACCCCCTTTGCTCATCTGACAAGAAAGGCAATTTCAAATCATTCAAATATCCCCCAACCTGGGGGGCGTGGCTAAGGTAGCCATCATGGCGGAAGCAGCCTAGAGGAGCTCCGTCCCGCCGCCTGATTATCTGCTGAAATATCCTGTGTTCCCCACACCCTGCGGTGTCCCAGAGGTGTTTCCCGGTAGCGAAAAGCAGCGGCTGACCCTGTGCGAGAGTTCCACGGTCAGGGGGTGCCGGCGGGCGAGGAGTGAGACCAGCGGCAGTGGGGCCTACGCTGCGTGGTGACGCCGGGGACCTCGAGTTTCGTGGGTACCGGCAGCAGCTACAGTGGCGGAGCGGATGGTGTGGGCGACTGGCACCGGACCTGGGCTCACGTAGTCGGCGCTCACAAGGCACAGTCGATCGGGTGACCTGGACCTGAAGCGGACGCCGGTCGAGTGACCAGCATTGGGGAGAGAGGCGGTGGAGTGGCCTGGCATAGGTCGTGGAGCTGGGGGCTGGATTTTGGAGGCCCGACCACTGACTGCTGAGGCGACCTTCCCTGGGGGCTGCTGGCCAGAGGCGGTGAAAGTAAGGAGGTGTGTTCCCCCCGGGGGTGCGCAGTGGGGCCCAGAGAAGCGGCAGGACAATTGGGGTGGGCGGCAGCCCCTCCGGCAGTCGGATCGGGCCGCGGCGGTGACCGGGAGCGGTCACCCCTCGGGGTGTTCAGTTGGTCTCCGCGGTGCTGGCGCAGTTGGTGGGCTCGGACCCGGGCGCCTCAGATCCTCCTGCCCCGAGTCCTGTGTACCACGGGGGTCCCCCACATTGAGCTGCGGGCCACTTAGCGGAGCGACATTCCACCGGTGGCGGCTGATTCACTGCCCTTGCCCCAGGGATCCTACATTGGCCCGGCTTGTGACCCTTGGGCCGGCAGCTTCCCCCCTCTCGGCGGTTGGACCGGGCCGCGGTGTGGGCTCGGCGGTGCGGAGACTGGGTGCGGTGGGAGGCACAGCTGGTCCTCCTGGTCGTCAGATCGGCGACGGTGATTAAGGACGCCCACCTACACTTGAGGCCGGTCCGGCTGGAGGCCGGCGACTCCCCGGCCCTACAGAAGAAGACCTCCCGGGGCTCAAAGCAGCGGATCCTGGGGCCAGGGTCCCCGGACGCAGCCCGACATGACCAGGGGCGGGAGTGGCGGAGGGACCTCGAAACAGGGCCCTATAGACAAGTACACGGGGCCGAGTGGAGGCGCTGGGGCTTCAGGGGGCCATCAGGCCTCAGGACCAGACAATGCGGCACTTATGGCGGCGATCACCCAATCCAGGGACATGTTGGATTGGAAGATAGGGGCGGTAGGGGCGGATGTCATGCTTCTGCGCCAAGACCTGCGAAATGCTGTGGCTCGCATCACGGAGGCTGAGACCAGGATATTGGGGGTGGAGGACGACATGGCGATCTTGAAGCGGAAAGTGGCCAGTATGGAGGGGATCCAGAAGGGCCTAGCGCGCCGGGCAGAGGATGCCGAAGGGCGCGCTCGGCGGAACAATTTGCGGTTCGTGGGGTTCCCGGAGGGCTGCGAGAAGGATAACATGGAGAACTTCCTGACCCAGTGGCTAGAGAGCTGGCTCCCACCAGATTCCCTCTCATGCTGCTTTGTGATTGAACGGGCACATAGAGCACTCATGCAAAATCCACCGATTGGATCTTGCCCCAGGCCAGTGATAGCCAAGCTACTGCATTATCACGATCGGGACACTATCATGCGGCAGGCGCCGGCAAAAGAGCCTCTTATGTGTGAAAACCAGAAAATCCTGATATTCCCCGACTACACTCGGCTGGTGCAGCAACAGAGACAATCATTTACAGCGGCCAAGGCACGCCTGCGCGATCTTAAGCTCCCATATGCCCTATTATATCCGGCCCGCCTGCGAGTGGTCTACCAGTCCCGTACTCTCTTCTTCGACACCCCGGAGGAGGTGTTTCATTGGACCGACAAAACAGTCAAAGTAAGGGTGCATAGCCCTCCGCGTCGAGACTCAGACTCTTCGACCAGTGGTGCACAGGCGCAGACCCCACGACGATCACGGAGCAAGAGCAATTAGAGATCCAAATCTAGGAGACGCTCTGCCTCCGGTGGGGGCGATGGATGGGAGGGCAGCGGCTCCTGATTCCCCGGCGACAGTCCCTTGAAAGGTGAATCAATATGAGGCAGACTATGGGAGCAAAATATACACCTGTGGTGACTAATGAGATGGGGGTCGTCCTGCGGAGTATTCCTGAGGCTACAGGGACCGACCTACAGAGACATTCGATTTATAGTACTGACGTAGATGTGGTGCGAATGTGGGGGGGGGGGAGATGTATCAAGGGAGGGCGCATTCCCCGAGAGTCATCGACCTCGAGTTGGGGGTGGAGGCTCTGCTACACCGTGACAGGTGCTTCATTGTTCTTTGAGGTATGGGGTGGGGGTGGGGGTAGGGGCCATGGGGGAATGTTTGATGTTGCAGTGGGGGGATGCACAGTTCTAGTGATGTCGCAGTGGTGGCTAAGTGTGTACATGCATGGCGCATACGGTGGCTCTTTGATACGAGTGGTCTTTGATGTCGGACCTGGATGATGGGGCCGTTGAGCCCAGGGGCACATTTTGTGTCCTCAGTTGGAATGTGAGGGGAGTATTGGACAAGATTAAGCGGGGGGTGGTCTTGAAGCAGGCTAAGCGAGCGGGGGCGGATGTAGTAATGCTACAAGAGACACACTTATTAGGTAACAAGACCCTTTGCCTCCAACGTTATGGTTATACCCAGGTCATTCATGCTGGCTTTGCTAGGGGCTCCAGAGGGGTGGCTATGCTAATTCATCGTAGGGTTCCCTATGTCCATGCCACTCAATGGGTAGATACACAGGGTCGATACATATTTGTCCATGGCACCCTGGGGGAGGAGCCGGTGGTGTTTGGTTGTGTCTACGCCCCACCCCCACTGCAGTGGTCTCTGGTTGAAAAGATAATGGCAGTGTGGGCAGATATCCCAGATGTACTAGCAGTGGTGGGGGGTGACTGGAACGATGTTGTAGACGGTGCCCGAGATAGATACAGGCCTGCTGGGGGGACAGTGACAACTGGTGGTACCAAGTTGAGTGATATGATTAGGAATCTGGGCTGGGTGGACACCTGGAGGCATATCCATGGTTCAAGGCGAGAGTATACCTTTCTTTCCGCGGTCCATAAATCCTTCTCTAGACTGGATTATTTATTTGTCCCTACGGCGACTCAGGGCAGGATTGAGTCCGCGGATATACTGCCGCGGGGGCTGTCAGCCCATTCTCCAATGACCGTTACTATTCACCTGGATCGGCGGCGGCAGCCATTTCGGTGGCGCCTCTCCGTATGGTATCTGCAATTAGTAGACTATCAAATACATATAAGGGAGGCATTCACCCACTATATGGCTGAGAATGTGGGGTCGGTGGCGGACAAGGCGACTCTGTGGGAGGCCATGAAGCCTACGTTTAGGGGCATAGACATCGCTTGATGTGTGGCGGCTAAGAGGAAGCGTAGGGCGGACCTGGATCGGGCCGAGGCAGAAATCAGAGACCTAGAGTGGCGCAGTGGCCAGGAGGGTGGAGGCCAGAAAGTGGGGCAGTTGTTGCTCAACAGTCTTATGCCTCGTTATTAATGGATGAAGCACGACAGATGTGGATGGCGACTCGTAGTCGCATATACCAATGGGGTGATAAATCCGGGACCATGCTTCATAGACTGTGTCAGGGCCAGACTCAGGCTCAGGTCCTCTTGAGGGTTGTGGATGGCTCTGGCTCCATGCTTACAGAACCCAGGGTGCTGGCCGAGAGCTTTGCGATGTACTATGCCGATCTATATGCCCCGCATGAATGTATCTCCGCGGATCTAATTGACAAATTTATAGCTGATCTACCGCCGCGAGCGGTCTCGGATGAGGTTTGCAACCGCCTCGATCTTCCTTTGATGGAGGATGAGTTGGGTACTGCTTTGAAGGAGTTGAACACTGGTAAGGCCCCAGGCCCTAGTGGCTTTCCCAGCGATTTTTTAAAGAAATTCCACCTCAAACTTGGGTTACATTACAGAGCGGTGGTGAAGGAGGCTAGGGAGCGTGGCTGCCTACCCCCGGATTGGAGACATGCTGAGGTGGTGGTATTTCACAAACCTGGCCGGCCCCCGGAGCAGCATGCTTCGTACCGTCCAATTTCCCTTTTAAACGTGGAGGCCAAGGTCTAGGCCAAGGCGTTAGCCAATCGGCTGCTGCCAAATATTACGGATTTCATACACCCTGATCAGGCGGGCTTCATGCCCCGACGGGCGACGCGGCATAATATTAGGCGGGCACATGTGGCGGTGGCGGCGATTCGCTTCACTGGGGTGCGGGCGGCACTTTTCCTGGCCGACATGGACAGGGCATTTGATTCACTTAGTTGGATATATTTGCTCTCGCTCCTGCCCCGACTGAATCTAGGCCCCATTTTCGTTTCCTATGTGCGGCTGCTGTATACGGATTTGACGGCCACCGTTCGCGTGGCGGGGGTGTCATCTTCGAGCTTCACCATAGGGAGGAGAACCAGGCAGGGCTGCTCCCTCTCGCCCTACTTATTCGCATTGGCCATGGAGCTGCTGGCTGCGTGGGTCCGCGTGGATGCGCAGATGCGGGGGTTTGAGTGGAAGCGCGGTCTGTCGGACAGAATTGCGCTCTATGCGGATGATGTCCTGGTCTTCTTAACGGACCTCAACAGGTCGGCCCCATCTTATGCGCATCTTACAAATTTTCGGCGAGACGTCGGGCCTCTATGTTAATCCGCGCGAGTCCACCCTTTGGGTACTGGGGGATGGCCCGGCAGTCGGAGACTGGGCATCGACCCTTCAGACCGCAGTGGGCAGCATTAAATACCTTGGGGTGTTCCTGTCTGAGATCTCTGCTGTGTCCTGGGAGCGCAATGTGGCGCCGGTATGGGAGCGCACCCGGGCGGATATTAAGGTATGGTCCCCCATGCCGTTAACAATCTATGGTAGATCGGCCATCTTTAAAATGGTGGCCCTGCCTCGACTACTTTATCAGTTACAAAACCATCCCTATCCTATCCCATCCTCCTGGTTTAAGCAAGTGGACTCGATTCTAGGACAATTCCTATGGGTGGGTGGTGCGGTCCGGGTGGCGCTACGCACGTGTTTTCGATCAACGTACGGTGGGGGTTTGGCGACCTCCGATGTTAGTTCCTATTACCAATCCTCGCATCTTCTTGTGTTGAATGAATGGAGGTACGGGGACAGGGGAGACCCGGCGCTGGAGCAGTTTCTTATGGAGCCCTACACGCTTCATACATTGCTGTACGTGACGCAGAGGCGCAGGGCCCTACCGTCAGTGACAGAGGTAGTCTTCGATGTTTGGAGGCAAGCCCTGAGGCGAATGGGATGGTGGCAGACTTTGACTGAAGAAACTCCTCTGTGGCAAAACGGACGATTCCCCGACCTAGCGGCCCTTCAGGGCTTTGCGGGGTGGGACGATATCGGAATCTCTAGACTGGGAGATGTCATGGCGGGGACGTCGCTCAAGTCGTTCCAGGACTTGAGTGCAGAATACCATATGACCCGCACTCAGTTCTTCCGTTATTTACAATTCCGACATGCCCTTGCCCCATATCTGGAGGGATTGACGTCTCTTCCTGAATTTAGTCCGCTAGAGGCACGGGTATTTATGGGGGACATTGAGACCAAAAAGATATCACGAATCTATCAATCCCTGATTATACATTGCTCTTCTGATTTACAGAAACTGAAAGGGAACTGGGAGGAGGATGTAGGAGCGTTAGAAGAGGAAGACTGGAATGAGGCTCTAGCGGGCCCCAGAGGAGCGGCCATTTTGGTCCGCCTTAGGCTGATCCAATTCAAATACTTGCACAGGGTATATTTCACTCGGCGGAGGCTGTGGCAGGCGGGCCTCATTGCATCCCCGATCTGTACTAGGTGTGGATGTGAGGAGGGCACTTTCTTTCACACGGTGTGGAGTTGTGGTCACTTGGACAGGTTCTGGAATGGAGTTTGGAATAGCTTGGATGAGGTCCTTGGATGAGTGCTCCCCTGCACGCCGCACCTGGGACTGTTGCACGTGTTGGATGGAGTGGGGGGAAACCTCTACAAGAGGCATCTATTGTTACTGGGACTCACAGTCGCGAAACGAGATATAGCGCAAGCATGGAAGGACCCGAGGGCTCCGACATTGGTGGTGTGGAAGAGGGGGCTAGATTTTTGTATGGGGATGGAGAAACCCATATATCTAGCTCGGGGCTGCCCCCGGAAACATTATAAAATATGGAAACGTTGGGCTGATTTCAGAGGCATCTGGTTCGAGCCTCCGCCAGTACAGGACCCGGTACTGGATGTCTGAGCGCACCGTGCTGATGTCTGTGTGTGCAAGAGTTGCTGACATTGTATGAAACCGTGAGGGGGGAGGGATCCGGGAGGGTTGGGGGCTGGGGGAGTGTTAGGGGGGTTGGAGGGAGGGGGGTTAATTGCATTCATTTTATAGCATTTGATGTAAACGACATGATGGATTGCAATGCGCTATGTGTATCTGCATGATAGGCAGTTGTCTCTGGGGAACAGAGCCCTGCAACATTTGTGTGATCTATCAATAAAATCTGTTTTAAAAAAAAATATCCCCCAACCTGCTCCTCTGTAGCTCCCACATCATCTGTATGAAGGGTTTGAAAAGAATCTACAAAAGCACTTTCGATCTCTTTGTCTTCACAACTGGGCGAGCTCTGCCCCTCTATCCTAATAGCTGATATCCTGTTTTGGTTCTGATCCATTTTCAATTTCCAAACCAGGAGTTTACCCCATCCTTCCCCATATTCACGGTGTGTGTACCTGCTCGCCTCCCACTTTCTCCTGCCTATCAACTTCAAAATGTAAGATATTTCTTCCTTCCTTTCTCCTATTTCCAACTCCGCAAAGCTCACATGCTGTGTATCCTCTGCTCGTTCTCCCCCTCCCAATTTCTTCCAGCTGTTTCACTCTATTTTCTATAGAGCTATTTTGCCCTTGCTGACCTTATTTTTATATGTAGCAATCCCAACCAACCCCCCCCCAATGACAGCCTTGTAAGCTTCCCAGGTAACCTGAGGTGAGGTATCCATGCCATTTGTACAAAAATAATCCCCAGTTATCTCCTTCAGCTTTCACCTCACTTGTGGGTCTAACAATAGAGTTCTATACAAAGTCCACCTTAGGGGTGGGGATTTTTAGCCCACCTTTACGCTCAGGCAAAATGCGGAATGATCCGACAAATGGGTAGGTAAAGGCTTCACTGGTCTAACCTTCCTGTCTTCCCCTCTCTCAACTAGGAAATAGTCAATCCTAGAGGTATGACCATGTCTCCTATTCTAGAAAGTAAATCTTTGTTGCCCCACCCCTTTCTCCCTCCATACATCCAACAACCCAAAATCCAGCATAAAACGCTTCAAGCATGCTCTCATGTGGGGTAGGTTTGGTTCTAGGTGCATTTTTACATTTGGCCACCTGTCTAGGGCTCAAATAATACATTGAAATCGCCCCCCAAAATAATGGGGGCCAAAAACTCCAATAATTGATTATACATAGATTTTAAAGGTATGGTTTCATCCAAATTAGGTCCATAATAACCTGCAATAACATAAGAATTCCCCGGAATCTTAACTTTTATCACCACCCATTTCCCCTTATTATCCGAGTGGGTCTCCAGTATTACTGCCTAGGCTGTCTTCTTAAAAAGAATAGTGACCCCTTGACACAACAACTCTGGTTGATACACACTGAGGCGTCCACCCATTTTAGCTTCTTTACAACCTCCTCCCGTAGCGATTTTAACAGATGCGTCTCCTGCAGAATAAGGATCTCGCTCTCTGCCATTCTCAGATATTCCAAAATGTTCTGACACCTTCTCCTGACCCTCAATCCATTTGTATTTCATGACATAGTGTTAATTGACATTGTGACTAAGACTACAAAACAAACTTAAGTGCTTGGTTTCCTCCTTCACCAGAGATCTCTTTGCATTGACAAAATCAGACTTTTTTCTTTTTTTCCCGATATGCTCCCATCACCCATGTGATAATCTGTGTATCCTCAAAATTGTGCACCAGCCTTAAGCCCCTCATTTAGGATTTTTTCTTTCAGGGAGTAAGACCGGAATTTAATCAAGATTTTTCTCAGGTTTTTCCTTGTACCGGTATTTCTGAAAGGGTCCCTATGGACCCTCTGAATATCTTGCTCCAGAGGAGATTTTTCCAAGCCAGGGATGAACTCCGTGAGTAACCTTACAACAAAGCTCCTAATATCTTCACCTTCCTTCCCCTTCGGGATATTTAATAGCATCAAGTTATTCCTCCAAACATTGTTTTCTAAGGATTCCATCTTATCCCTGGGGTCTTTCTCTCTCCCTTTTAGCGTCTAGATCTCGCTCCGATTCTCCTCAACTTCAGTACCCAAATCTGACAGTGATGCCTCAACCACAGCCACCCAGTTCATCAGTGAGTTCTTCTTTTCTTCTAGTGCTTCGCAAGACTCCTGTATCTTACCCTGATTCCTCTCAGAGGTGGCGAATTCTGTTCTTATTTCTGAACACATCTCTTCCATCAACCTTTCCACCCCCAAATGCGGTAACATCTCTTTGGGCTTCTGAAAATCAGACTGTATACCGGCAACAACATTCAAATCGCTCTGTACCTGTCTCTGGAGCTGACTTTGATCTTGAACCCTTTTTGCTTGCTACTCCTGCGAAACAGGATCTGGGGAAATCACATGCTCCTCCGTAGCCAAAACTTGATATTTATTGGATTGTATTATATCGACATTTATAAAGCACGCTGTAACCCTACGGGCATCCTGGCACTAAGATACGAGTAAAATGCTAGGGGGTAAGCAGTGTGGCTGAACCGGATGATTATGCTCTAGGAGAGAGCCAAGTCTTGACTTTCTTTATGAACAACAGTAGGTCCTGCATTTGCCTCAGCTCCAAGGGAAGATTATTCCAGAGGCGGGCAGCTGCCACGCCGTTCGCTCAGCCCCCCATAGTAGATCTCTTTAACATCGGGATAATAGCAAGATTGGCTGACGAGGACCGATAGCTGCATACCGGTGTATACCATACAAACCTACCCTGCAGTGGTTTAGGTCCAAGACCATTTAGTGCTTTAAAAACAATGCAAAAAGACTTGAACATTATCCTTTGGGTCACCAGGAGCCAGTGCAGCTCCGCTAATGCCTGGGTTGTCGATGATCGAGGTGGACTTGTCAATGCAAGCTTCGCTGCTACTGCCTGAATTCTCTGGAGCCTCGTGATCAGATAACTGGGGGACTCCAGTAGCAAGGCATTACAATAATCCAGGTGGCTCAGGATGACACTCCTAACCACTGTGGCTCTGGCCTGAGAAGGTAGCAGTGGCATCACCTTCCGGACACCTCTAATGAGAGTGTAGTAGCTTCCAACCAGCTTATTGACATGGGATTCCAGATTCAGCTTATCATTGAAGCTGACCCCAGATTGCATACTGTGCTCACGGGTACCAAGGAGGCATTTGTGGGATAGGCCAGAAGTCAATAGGTAAAACTGGAGGCACTATGCCCACTCCACAGTGCAGAATCTCCGTTTTGTCGTTGTTAAACTGTAGTGAGTTGTTTCTCCAACAGCTCACCATTTCCCGCATACATTTATGAAATGTTTCTTGGGAATCAGCATGGTCACCTTCCATGGACACTATAAACTGGGTGTCATTGGCATAGTTAACCACACTAATGTTATGTGCTTTGATGACACCCAGCAGCGGCCGCATGTAGGCATTGAATAACATGGGGCTGATAGAGGACCCCCGGGGTACCCCATGATCATTATTGACAAATTCTGATTGAAAAGGGGGAGGGATACTGCCTGTCGCCTTTCAACTAGATAGGATTGAACCAAACGCAAAGCCATATCCACCACCCCCATCTCTTCCAGTCTTGCAAGCAGTATGTCACATCGAAGACAATTTGATCTGCATAGCCTACCTGATGGAATCCACCTTAGCCACAAAAGGTAAATTGCTACACCTAGGATTTATCGACTTTCGTAAAGCCTTTGACAGTGTGAGCCGGCCTAAACTGTGGGAAAAACTGACAAGATGGGGCATTCCACGGCCGCTACTGAACGCATTAATAGCCCTACACACCGACACTTGGGTTAAGGTAAGACTAACAGCGAGATGGTCTACCTCTAGCAAAATTTATACTAGTAGAGGCCTAAAACAAGGGTGCCCCCTTGCGCCACTACTTTTTAACTTGTATCTCACAGACCTTCCCGAATGGTTGTTTCGCACCTGTGCCTTCCCTCCGGGAATCGAACTAAGAAAAATTAAAACCCTACAATACGCTGACGACACCATTCTGTTAGACCACACCCAGGTGGTCCTCCAAAAACTGTTTGATTCCCTCGCTCAGTACTGCAACCTCAATACGCTTAAAATAAATGTCACCAAAACTAAAGCAATGGTAATATCTTCCACAAAAAACAAAAAGATCTTGTGGTTTATCGAAGGGAAGCCGTTGGAAACTGTCACTGCATATAAGTACCTGGGCGTGTGGATTGATCATAAAGGGAGACCGTCTGTGCACATAACCGAAATGCAGGCTGTTGCTCACAGCCTGGAAGGGGCCTTTATAAAAACTAAAAGTGCTCTGTACTCCCAAGACCTTGCACCATTAATAAAACTGATCACTGCAAAACTACTTCCCACAATTTCTTTTGATGCAATAATCTTCAAAGATAAAATTAACAATTGGCTGGACAGAGCGCAATCGTCTTGCTACCGTACAGTCCTCCGACTGCCAAACTCAACCGCTCATGCCCAAATTCGGAAAGAATTTTCTTTATCCTCTCAGCAATGGATTATGAGTGCAAGATATCTCAGCTACTGCTTAAAAACCAAACAAGCTAGCTCTCACACCTTAAAAAGCTGCATATGGCTAGCCCTCAGCAACCCCAAAACATCGTGGAATAAATATTTGACATCCTGCCTCGAATCCCTCGAAGCAAAGGACATTTGGTCAACTCCATTGCCCATCGAGGCAAAAACAAAACTCTTTACCAAGCAAGCAAAAATCTTATCAAACGACCACGATGAGCAATGGTTACTTCAGCTCTTCCACGGCTCCTGGGCCTCCAAACCATATGCCCCAAAAATCTTACCGTCTTACCTGGCATCCTCTATGAAAGTCCACACAAAACTCCAATTAATGAGACTTCGCTTTGGCTTAATTCCGCTGAAGGCATACAAGTTTGGACAAGGATACAAGAACGATGCATCCTCCCAATGCCGCTTCTGCAACCTGGACGAGGAAAATCTTATCTATATTATGTGCATCTGCCAAAATCTCCGAGCCCAAAGAAACTTCTGGTTGCGACCAATTTGGCTCCTTCTTAACATCAGGACATGCCAGGAAGCATTATATGCATGTATGAGGGGAGACTCACCTCAGCTGGCGTCACGTTTTGTAAAGTTCATCCGGAAATCAACTCCCTGAACCCACTATTGGACCAAGTCTGAGCTCGATCCCCTCCTAGCGACTTTTTCCTTGCCCTTCTTTCCCAATCTATAAACTCTTTGTCTTGAACAGACTTAAATATCATTTTTCTTTTTTCTTCAATGGTTATTCATGAGTGTATATATTGCAATGATTTTAATTAATTAAGCAAATACATTTTACTTACTTACTTACTTACTCATGTGGGTGGCATCATCAGTGCTGCAAGCCCACTTCTAGCATTTGGTTTACAGGCCCTGGCACACACAGTGCACGTTAATAGGGGCTTACCAGTAAACCAAATGTGCCAATCAGGGAGAACCAATTGTAATATTAATTTACACAGGGAGCACTTGCACTTTGACACTGATCAGCGGTGGCAAATCTCCCAAAGCATTTACGCCAGAGAATACGAAATCCAGCGCAGCATCAAAAATACAGGAGGTACAGTCAAAACGTTAGGGGAAACCACGCTAAAGATGCCAATTCTAACAGTAGATCATTAAGAATCAACTAAAATGTATGTATTTATTTCCAAAAGTGTGTTTTAGCTCATTAGTTACACATGAAAGCTGCATTGTTACGTAGGTAATATGGACAAGTTTATAATAACTTACGTTAAAACTTGGCGTTTTTTATCCATAACCATATGTCTTTTACTTCCCGGTAAATAGTGCTGATAAGCAGTTTTTTTTATCGGAAATGAATAGTAGTATTTATTATTTTTAGTTCTAGATTTATGCACGGCTCTCATGATTGCACTTGAGAACATACCCATTAAATGAGTGCTTTGACACATGCCTACCATAATACGCCCATTACTAACCCATGACAAGTCTGTTTTAAGCCTCTTCCGGGAGATTAAATGGCCAGTCTGTAAATAACGACCTCACTGCATACCCCTAAATAAATCCTTGTTAACAAAGATTGCCAGTTTCCACTCAATCGGCGCTGTTTTTCACATATCTTCAAGGTAGCTGCTCAGACGTTTGTGTGCCGTACTGCCTGGTCACCACAGACCAGGACTTAGGTATTATTACCAATTAGTTTGAGAAAATGACACTGCATCCATGTAGCAGCCGCTCAATGCAGCACTTTAAAGCACTTGCTGCAACCAGATTGGCGGTATTAAATATGTAGGCGTATCTGGGTGTCATCTGAATAAATGTAGAAACGCAGTCCATATTTAGCACTAACCTTCACCAATACACTTGACTGCATATTAAATAAGATAGGCCAAGAGCCAAGAAAAGGGAGAATTCCCAAGCCTCTGATGAAGATCAAAATAAACTTAAATGCAACTTCTGTGAATGCCATTCAAACGGCTTCGCGTGGAAGGGTGTCCTAGCTAATTAAAAAGAAAGGAACAAACAGAAATTATACATTTGCCTAAGTTATATCATACTAGATTCTGCACATCACGCTTGTGATAGAAGTATCGCTCTTTAAAAAGGAGATAAAGACTAAGGGCCAGATGTAGGTAAATGTAAGTTACCGATTCTTAAATACCGAGTCATACCGAATCGGTATTTCAGATGTAGATAAAAAATCGGTAAAAATTACCGATTCGGAATCACTCGGTATCTGCAATCGGTATTTACCGAATTGGTAAATACCGAGTCGGAAATTTGAAACTGACAAACATGTGAGCCTGTGAACCAATCAGGAACCCCAACCACACCCAATCCCAAAGGTACTGGGGATTCAACCAATCAGAATCAAGCACCCCTCCCTAGTACCTGGGACTGGCCACGCCCATGCAGGTGCAGAAACCAACAGTCAGGAGAGCAGGAGGACAGACTGAGGAGCAGGCTTCCCTGAGCTAATCTGTACAGCACCATGGAGAGTCAGGATGCACAGAGGGATGCTGCTGAGCGCAAAAGGAAGATGAAGTTCAGCCCTGAAGAACTGCAGGTGCTTGTTGCTGAGGTCGTCAGACATTACAGCAAGATCTTTGGGAAACAATCACTGCATGTAGCTGAGTCCATCAAGCGCACCACCTGGATCGACATACAAGGCAAGGTAAATGCCATTGGTGTCACCCACCGTGAAATTGACGATTTGAAAAAACGGTGGTATGATCTCCGCATCATCACCAAGAAGAAACTAGCTGCCCACCGCAAGGAATGTGCTGCAACAGGGGGAGGAAGAAACCGAGCCCCACGACTCACCGACATAGAGGAGCTGGTGGATTCCACCCTTGAGCCTGAATCCATCCACGGCATCGGGGACGCTGACAGCTCTGCAAGAGCTGCAAAGAAACAAGGTAAGATGCAAGTACATTGTCATTAACCCATTTACCTATTCCCCTCACACACTCTGTGTGCCTAAATCATACTCCAGAACAGGTTTTACCAATGTCCTGCAATGCATCATGGGAAATGTAGTCATGGGTAGATACCTCTGAGCAGTCAGCATGCCATGCAGCAAGGGAAGCAACAGACTACTAGCATAGGCAAATGAGAGACAGGCAAATGTGCTATAGTAGTGTGTTTAATCACGAGACACAGGTGAACCACTCCACTGACACAATGTCCATGTCTGTCCACAGGAGAGTCAATGCGCAGCACAGCAAAGGATAGGGAGAAGAGGAGGGAAGAAGCTGGACCCAGCACTTTACACGGAGGGAAGGACAAAGAGCAGGCAGCCAAGTCACCTGAGGAGCCAACACCACCACAGCCACAGTCCACTCTGTTATTTGGGAGTCAGGAGACAGGAGCGGCTGCACAGTCCCCCACCCCCACAACTCCATCCCCAGTGCTGGAAAGGTCAAGGCGCCTTGATGTGCCCCCTCCCCGCATACTGAAAACATCTGAGGAGGAGGAGGAGGAGAGTGACATGCCCATCAACCCACAGGATTCAGCCGACGCTTAGCAGCTGCCCACTCCAAGAGCTGTGCGGGCCAGTGTCCGAGGACGAAGGCCACGGGAGGCTGATGATGTGCGTGATGATCAGGGGGTCTTCTGCGGACTAGAGGCCACCATGGTCAAGGTACAGCGCCTGCAGGCGAGAGCAATGATGGGGGTTCAGAGGCAGGTACGCACAACCAACAACAAGCTTGATGAAATAGGCATGGGCATTGGAGACATATCCGAGAGCATGCAGTCAATGGCATCTGGCATTTCCGACATCACACAGTGCATGACTGTCCTGTGCGACAAGTTGGACAGGGACCATTTGGAGAGACGCAAGGCTCGTGTCGATGTGCGGCAGCAGACAAAAGCCCTGAACAGATTTGCTACTCCAACCACCGTGCTGTGCAGACGGTCAGTGGCAATGCAGGATGCCATTGTGCAGTGCTGCAACAATTTATCAGTGGGAATGGCCAGAGTGACCTCTGCAATGGAGCTCATGCTCGCACAACAGACTGCCACTCGAGGCGACACATGTGTGGGGGAAAGTGAGGGGTCCACCAGCAGGAGTGGCGCAAGCACTCCTGTACAAGAAGTACGTAGGAGCGACAGGCGTCATGCAACTGAGACAGGCCACACCGAGAACATTGACACACAGCCACACCAGTCCCACCCTGTGGTCCGTGGCCGTAAAAATTGACTATGCCCTCCACCCAAGGAACAGGTCACGGTGGTGTTAACCATGTCAGCACAGTCATGGACATTTATATATTGTGTAACCAATGTGTGCTATTTTGCACTTGCGTAGTGAAAATTAAACTACGTACGTCATGAACTCTGCCTGTCTGTGTTTCATTACTCACTCAGAAATATTGCTGTGTGACCTCTGCCCGTCTCAGTCTCCCATCTGTAGCTGCTGCTGCTACTGTACCATGGGGCTCTGCCAGTTTTGTGTCATCATCAATGTCCTCATGATGTGTGATCTCCACCTCTGTGCCTTCCTTTGTGGCGAGATTGTGTAACATTGCACAGGTCGCAATGATTTTGCAGCACAGGATTGGGGTGTACTGGCGTGCCCCTCCACTCTTGTGGAGGCAGCGAAACCTGCTCTTTAGGAGTCCAAATGTGCGCTCCACAACGTTGCATGTAGATCTGTGAACCACATTGTATCGCCTTTCACTCCTGGTGGATGGGTTGAGGTAGGGGGTGAGCACAAAGGACCGCAGGGCATATGCACTGTCGCCTAGGGGGGGAGAAAGAATTACAATAATTGCATGTACATGATACATTGATCTGCTGTGAGTGTCATGGTGTGTCAATGTCATTTACCTAGCAGGTATCCGTTTCCAAATTCTCCAGCAAGTAGGCGTGTGTATATTCCACTATTCTGGAATATGTACGAATCATGGGTACTTCCAGGGAACTTCGCAACGATGTCTGTGATGATGTTCCCAGCGTTGCATATGACCTGTACGTTGATGGAGTGCGTTGACTTGCGGTTTCTGTATATGTGTTCTGTGGCTGCAGGTGGACAGAGTGGTACGTGGGTGCCATCAATGCAGCCTATCACGTGAGGGAAGTGTACCAGTTGATAGAAATCAGTCTTGGTTTTTGCAAGTTCCGCTGGTGTATCAGGGAATGAAATGTAATGCTCCATCCTCTGCATCATGGCGTCAAGGAACCTCCTGAAGAAGCGGGACAGGCAGCTCTGGGACACACCACCCACTGCAGCTATCACACTCTTGTAGCTCCCGGAGGCAAGCAGGTGTAAGCTACACAGCGCCTGCACATGGGGTGGGATGGCGTGGGCCCTGGGTATTGGGTGCTCCAGGAGTGGGTGTAGGTCCCTGATCAAGTCCTGGATGGTTTGGGGATGTAGCCTGTACCTCTGGAGTATTTCAGGCTCTGTCAGTTGGAACAGTGTTATCCTCTGCCTGTACACTTGTTCCTCCCTTTGCCATTCTCTCTCTTCTGCTGCCTGTAGTCTTTGCCGCCTTGCAATGACGTAGAAAGCCGCCATTATGGTTCCACAGGTGCATTTTGGGACTCTTTTTATGGCCCTCACCTGGTTACCACCTGCATTCAATCCATGGTAAATACCGACTCATAAATACCGAATTTCCGAGGATTCTGTATTTTTGGCCTTTCCTACATCTCCATGGCCAATTTTTTACCGTTTCTTATTTACCGATTCGGAAAATAAGAATTCGGTAAATATGAATTCGGTATATTCCGCCTCGGTAAAAATACCGACTCATATTTACCGAGTCGGAATTATACCGACTCATATTTACTGACTCATGTTTTCCGATTCGGTAAATAATATGCTCCTACATCTCATTTCATGGATACCGGTCGGTAACGGCCGAAATTACCGATTTTCGGCCGTTACCAACCGGTATTGGGCTACCTACATCTGGCCCTAAGGGCTTTAAGCAGACTCTTAAATTTTACCTGACTGGTTTCCATGTGAAGTAATTGAGTAGGAACAACTTCCATTAATTTGCTGCGGCCACTGAGAAATCTGTTCCCATAAATTGCCGTTCTCATTTTACAGACATGAAGTATGAGCTGGAGGGTGGAATAGAATATATTGCCAGTGAAACGTCACTTCAACTTGGGAGCCAAAAAATCCAGAGCGTTTGCTTAGATTGTCTTGTGGGCGGCAGTCATGGCCTCACAGGAGATTCTGTGCAGAATGGGGTGACAGTTCAGAGGTAAGAGAACTGGTACAATGTGTTCTTCTAAGGACAGGACACAATTCAGGCTACATGCATTTCGATAGTCAAGACAACATTGGGCCATGGAGTTAATCACTGCCATGTGCCACTGAGGATCCGAAATAGCAATGCTTTCTTCAATTGAAGAAAGCGGGAGTTCTACACGACAGGATGGACACATTTGAGGTCGCATGGCTTTCTTTCTGTACATTTATGAAGTGGGATAGGCTATTGGAAACATACCCCAGCCAATACCCAGAGCTGATTCAAAAAGCTGGGCTTCACATCATTGAATCCAGTTCAAACAATAAATTGAATGTAGGAAAATCCCTCATGAACATATGACTATTTTGTATTCAATGTGTTTGTACATATTGTATAAACAATGACTATGAAGTGTGCCAGTTTGTGAATGACAAGGTTTTCTTCCGATATTATTGTTTTTAAAAAAAATCAAAATAAAGTGGTTACACAAAATTGCATCTCCAGAGATAGCTTGGTGTCCAAATAAATGCCCAAACTGTGTACTGACTTGACCAAAAGGGAAGACGTTCAGACAGACGTATCTGATCTCCTATGGCAAAGAGCAGCTCCGTTCCAAGCAAAGGTATTTTAAAAAAAGGTTTTTGGCCACCCACAGCAGTGTAAATGTTAGTCAACTGGCTCCTGGCACATTTCTATTGCCAAAAACGAGCTAGGTTCCACTTGTACATATCTAACAACCAACACGCTCAAAATATACATCTCTGGAAATAAAACATGCAGTTAGAACTAGATAAGCAGTGGCCGTTGAGTTTCTGAATGGAATGGAAAATGTCTAGGAAGTGAATCCTAGAAAACTGGTAAGTGAACATCTATTTGCACACTTGCTATCTCACAGGGTGTATTCTTGCACTATTAACAGCCACCGTTCAAAGAAAAAGTCTGACAAGTCACAGTTGTGTGATCTCCAAATTCTTCTTGATTCATTTATTCAGTGTCCAACAAGTTACTAGCTTCCTCTTTTTTTATTCTCTCCACATAAGTACAGACGTCTGGCCAACACGTTTCTTTCCATTAGTAGGGTAGCCTCGGAACTTCATCAGGGCTAGAAGCAATAGAGACCTCATTGTAATCTCGGTATATTTACTGACACTGATCTAGAATACTACCACCACCCTAACCGCAAAAGTGTGTGTGGGGGAAATAAATACAGCCATTCACAGGTGTGTGTAAAGTCCATGAGAATGTTAACCATGGAGAACATGAATAGCCATTTTTACAGATTAAAGTAAAAAACAAAGGATGCAAGTAAATGGCAGGCGTGCATGTAAGAACTGTGCCTACCTTAGATATGTCATATTTGTAGCGTCCATAGAAGTTTGTAGTTACAATGCTGTCATCGGCATTCTGCAATGGAAAAAAAAACATTCTCAATTCAAGCGATAAACTGGGTAATTTAGAGCAGTTGTTATTATGAGAGCAAGGGATCTTTCCTATCCTAAGGACAAATGAGAAACCAATTTCAGAACAATCAATGAAGTGAGTTTTGCTACTATCGGGTAGGCTGAGGTAAGTTTAAAACAAATCCGAACCAAGAGTGAGGCCCTTGGAGAATACAAGAGAAGCCTACACAGCAGGTGAAAAACAGGGCAACAAAAGTGACCATTCTGTGACGTGTTAGTGTAGGAATACAGTGAAAACCGTAGTGAAGCAATTAAAGTGTGAAAGAGCGCTCATTATGACAAGGACTATTTAACATCAGTACATCTAATCTAAGCAAGACTGTGATGCCCTAATACTGGCCTGTATGTACCATGTCAACTGTGATTACAGTGACATAATATCACCATTATCTGATAAGCGATGCTACACTTCTAAAACAAATGAATCAGTGTGGTATCGAAATGCCCTACCAGAAAATCACTCGAAATTGGCCAGTGTGTGCCAGTGGCCAATTTCGAGTGATTAGAAGGAATATGGTGCGTCATCATTTCTGCAACTTCTTTATTGAGTTCCTGCAAGGGCTTGAGATAAAGCTTGCCCCCTGTTCAAGAGGTCTCAGGAACATCAAAGACTTCAAGTTCTTCTGCCATCAACACTGGGGACTATTTGTTTTGTGTTGCAACAGAATAAAAAGGAACCCAACGCCATCTATGATACCGTTGCCGACTCCGTGCTCTTAAGTCACCACAGAGGGCACCACCGCATGCCTCACCGCAACCCTGGTCTCACCGACGATGCCTCCCGACGCTGCCACCAAGCCGCTGCTTGCACCACAACCTGTGGCAAAACACTTCGCACCACCTCGCTTCACGCTACCACCTTGGTATCCCAGATGACGATGCTCCTCGCTGACATTGACGTCGCTACTTGCACCATGGTTCAAGGGCACTACTCATAAGTTACATGACGCACCGTCCTCATCCCGCACCGCAGCCTTGGCCTACCGACGCCGGCACCATCGACTCCCGTTTGTCAGCTGACTACAGGGCTTCAGCAACAACTACACCGCTGCTTCCACCTTGACCTGCCGGCACTGCAACAAGCACCACATCACCTCGCACCGCAGGCCTGGTCTCACTGATGCAGCTGGACGACTATCACCGAACCGCTGCTGCACCACCCGCCGCACTGCTGCACTTCACACTGCAGCCCTGACGCCTGCCAACGCTGGCGCTCTGGACTTCAACCGCAAGGAATTTGATCTGCAAAGCGTGTAACTTCAAGGGCCCGACAACTCCTCCACCGACCTCCGGAACTGCCGCCTGTGGATGCCAGCCCTTCGGGGCTCATCGAATGGTAGCCGATGCCCTACATTTTTGAAGGACCTATTTTGCGGGTCTTTCCAACACTGTAGCTGGCCCGCGACGCCGCGGTCAGCCAGAACTGTTTGGATTTGTTTTTCACGATGCCGTGATAGCCTCAGATTGAGGAACTGAATTTCAAGTCTTTTATGGTTACTGAAGATTTCTAAGAACTGTATGGTAGATTTTTATTATTTATGGTCTTGTTTTGGATATATAAAAATATTGGATATTTTTCTAAACTGGTTTGGTGTACTTTTGTGGTACATTCACTGCATTACTGTTGGTTATGATAGAGCGCTTACAGCACTCTAAATTGTATGGGTGCACTATACTCATGGTTTAAACGCACTCACATGTATTTTTATCGTTTGCAGTGTTTCACAATTATTAAGATGCATTGATTCGAGTTGTATTAGCATCTAAACCTAGTGTGCACATTTAAACCTATAATTCCTGTATGTATAATTTGCAGGATGAAATATTATTCATGTAATGTAATATGTGTCTAGTTTAAGTTGCCTGAATTGTAGGCCCAAACTGCAGGTTGTTTTGAGTTTCATTTCTCCTTGGTTGCTCAATAATTATAATTAAATGGATCCTTTTAGTGTTAGAAGACAGTATGTTCTCATCCTACTGCAGGTGCAGGAATTTGACCTCGTTATTCTTAGATTTAAGGAGATACCCGGAATGTCTTTGAAGAAGGTTGGAAGGCGAAAAAGGCCTTTCGTGTCTGGCCTGTCTGGGAACCAAAGCCACTGGTAGAAAACCTAATTTAATTAAAGCTTCTGTGGAAACTTACTGAAAGATGTTGCAAATAAAAAAGTTTACCTTGTGACATATGGTGGCTTGAACATTGCCTTTTTGTATGATATTGTAGTTCTGAAAATTCTGGACTTGTGTAATATGACTGCACTCGAGAATAAAACTTCGTCGTAAATTGACGAATTTGATATCAAAAGACCGAGAATGACGAGTATACCATGTACAAGCATTTCCAGCATATTCGAGTGAACTCTTCACCTCGAAATCGTCAATATCATTCAGAACCCTCGGCTTCCATTTTAAGTATGGAAGCCATTTTGTAAGTTGCCCTTTACATAGGCCTATAAACCAGCTGAATTCGATTCCACAAGGACACGTACACCTTAATCGACTTTCCTATGACCTGTACAAGTTGGAACCATTGCCCCAGGCCGAACTCGTTAGGTCAGTTCCCCTCCCAGTGGCCGAACAAGATAGCATCAAGGTTCAACAAGCCATAAAACCATTTCAGCGCACACACCTGCCGTATCTTGCTCACATCTGTCTTGTCTCTTTGCTTCACTTGCTTTATGGTGGGGAGGTGCCCGTTTTTATTGGGGTCCACCGATATCTGATGAAATGTTGGGCCTTCCCGGATGATTTGTTGTAGGCAGCACGAAGTGAAATATGGACATGTCATCATGACTCTGCTTTTTCTTTGTATTTTAAGAATGTCAATGATCTACTATAAAACTAAGAATGTTTGCCTGAAGCTCAAAATTCTGTATAAGAAGAGAAGCCTGACTTTGTAAATTTGAGCAGTCTCCTGAGAATATACTCCCCGTGTGTTGTACTTCTAGGACACTTGTTACCTTGGTTGCAGCCAATAAAATCGATCCTTGACTTCACCTAGAAGACTCTGAGTTTCTGTAGGTCTAAATCAGGAAGGACTCGAGGTCTCTGGGTGTACCCTGACACCGCTGGGTTGCCGGTTCTGTGCCGGCTCTTAAAAACCCAGTACCTCAGCTGGCGCCCAACATGGGGCGATTCCAGTGGTACCAGCCCAGCCAGAGGTTTGTGAGGAGCTTCGTGTGAAAATTCCGGAGGACGGCCAACCACTTCAACGACCCCTGCATGTCGACGTGGTCCGAAGGTTTTTGCTGCGAGGTTCCCCGCTTCCCAACGGCTACGAAGGACTGCTGCCCTGGCTATCGCCCTGATTTGGACCCTTGAAGTTTGGTAGAGCGAAACACTGAGACGAGTCTTCTGGTGACATCATCGATATTTCAGTTAAGTATAAGTGGAGCGTCTCCCAGTCCTTAGTTGGTCTTAGTTTTTGGTATCCTTTGGGATAATTGTTGGTACTTGCAAGCACCAAAACCGAAGGACTCGTGTATTCACGAGAAATATCGTAATCGATAATCCTTTGAAGTTTAGAACTAGACTAGAGAGCGAAGATGCCTGGTCTTAGACTTGGGAATTTGTTATGTCTTGGTTGTAATAATAGGGACTCCCGATTGGAGGACTCATGTCCGGTTCCTCCGGTTGGAACTCCAACTTACGAGTTATATGTGAAACATGGGGTAGGCCCTATCACATACAATGAAGTGTGGATCAAATACACCAGAAAAGATGGTGTTTTAAAATGGCCCCAATACGGTAGCTTTGATACCGAAATCCTAGATAACCTCGAAGTTAAACTGTTCAAAAAGAAAGCCCGGCCGGCGATGTTTGACTCTTTCCGCCTATGGCGTAAGGAGGCCAAACAAAAGGAAATTAAATTAGCAAGGAAAAATAAGAGAGAAGGGAATATTTCAGTAATGCAAGCTGCTATGCAGTTTAAAGACAATGAAGAAGAACAGATGAGTGAGCAGTTGCACAGGCAACATAAAATGGCAATAGATAAATGCTATCCAGTTTTGCCGTCTCTTCATCAAGAGGCAGCAAAAGAGCTTGAAAAAGATCCGTTAATGTCACATTTATTAAGTTCGCCACCACCCTATGCACAAAATGCCACAGCACCTCCGCAACCTTTAGTTGCGCCCCCTGTAGTTGTTATGCCTGCTCCTCTACAGCACTCACCAGCTACTCTTCAGCTGGCTTCTGTCTCTCTGGTGCAGCCTCCTCAAGGCCCAACGGTCACATCTACTTCTCCTAATGCTCCCTCTACGATTTTGCCTAGCGCACCTTCTATTTTTCCTGATGCTCGTTCTGCAATTGCCTCTGTTTCTGCCTTATCTGACACTATTTTTCCACCCGTTCTTCCTTCAGTCTCACCTTCCGTTCAGCAGAAAATGGCCAACACTGTTACTAACTTTCTCTCACCCCTTCTCGGATCGCCTACTACGACCCCTAACATAGGACGAAGACAGTTGCGAAGTCGACTGCCTGACTACCAAGAGAGAGATTTATTGAATCGTTTAGCGCGTAAATGGGTCATGGATACTGTAAAGTATGATGTAGAGTCTGTCATGGAAGTCTTCCGTCAATGGGAAGCACCGACGCAAAGATATGTTTTTGAACAAATGTGTGATTTCCTTTGTGAGGATTTGGAAGACAATGACCTGGAATGCAATCCGCAAGAGTTGTGTCGTGTACGGTTCAAATTTGGGGAGGGCATGATTGTAGGTCCCGAGGTCGAGAGAGCAGTTGAAATATTGTTATCATATCGGTGTAAGGGGAGCACTTCGGGGTCACAATCTGAGCCTGGTACATCTAGTAGGAAAAAGGCACGACAATACCCCATGAGGGAAGTTCCCCCACAATGGAGAGAGGGTGACACATCTGTTGACCCCCCTATTCTGCCACACTTTCAGCGTGTATGGGTACATGTCCCATGGAAGCGAGCTGAAGTTTTAGCACTCAAACAGACATTACCTGATCCACGTAAAAATCCTGCAGGGCATTACAAAGAGTTGTCACAGACTGCTGGATCATGTATAATGAATTTGGCCGATATCGATATGCTATTTGGGAATGTTGTTCCACAGCCTTTATGGGGAAAAATTCGTCATACTGATCATGATCAGGAGTTAGGTGACTCATGGGCCAATATTGCTGCCGCAGATGCCCGACAAGTTGGTGGTGCCAAGCCTGAGCCTTTGATAGCAAACTCCCCGGTAAAATAGTAGATTACATGAAAACGATAATGCCTGCAATACGTGTAAATTGGGACAAGTTGTCTGCATGCAAGCAGAAGAAAGAAGAAACTGTCTCAGATTTCTTCACCAGGTTCGAAGAAACATTTGCCGATCACAGTGGTCAGGATATGACCACCGAAGGTGGTCAGAGATTGTTCGTCGATAAATTCGTGCACAATCTGCTTCCAGAATTGTGTAAAAAATTAAAGGATTCAGAAAGTTCTTGGGCAGTTTCGTCTTCAGCACAGATATTGGCTACAGCACAGTACTACAAAAATAGGGACAAAGACGAGAAAGACAGAGCAGAAAAGAAAACTAAGGAGTTGAAAACGAAGGTTTTGTTACAGCAAGCATATCCACCACGCGGTGGTGGTAATCAGAATAATAGTGGCCAGAATAACTATCAGAATAATTTTCAGCAGCCTCAACAGTATCAGAAGAACTCGCAAAGAGTCGAGTATAATCAGCCACGTGTCCCTGTAGCCCCCAACCAGTGTTCATATTGCAAGGAAGAGGGTCATTTCAAGTATAGTTGCCCTATTCTGTTACAGCGCGCAAATGGTGCTTCTAGTGTGAGAGGTCGTGGTGTTCAGCAAGCACCTAGAGGTAGAGGACGTGGAAACGTCCCCCAGAACGCACGTCCACTTCCACCACAAAATTCTATGAATAGGTTTGATCAACAGAACAACACATCTGATAGAACAGCTCAGTACTATGTTGATGATTACTATACAGAAAGTGAGAATTGGGAAACTAATGATTGCTAGGACAGCCATAGACAAAGAGAGGGAGTTGTTTCAGTTCCAGTAGATCAGAGTGGACCATACGTTGAGGTGATTACATCAAGTGTGTCAGAACCTTTTCTGTTGGATACTGGTGCTAGGAAGAGTTCTATTATGCACTCCAAACTCCCTGGCGCACCTTTGTCTGGCGAAATGAAAGTTTCTGTAGGTTTTTCTGGCGCCCCAGTTAGAAATCCGATTTCTGACCCTTTGTCTCTTTCTGTTGGTCCTTGCGAATTCGAAGCACCCCTTATTCTGACAACAGGTTGTGGTGAAAACTTGCTAGGATTAGATTTGTTAAAAAGATTGCATGCGACTTTGTACTGTTCTCCTTCAGGAGTACAACTTACTTTAGGTAAGAAAGTGGTTTCTCCCATGTACCTGTCAAGAGATAAACTTCCAGCAGAATTGTCGTTTCTTCCAGATATCCTTTGGGCCGCTGGTCCTAATGATGTGGGTCTTTTAGAAATACCACCATATGTTGTAACATTGAAGGCCAATGTTCAAATGCCACGTATTCCCCAATATAGGATATCTAATGAGGGTGAAAAAGCTTTGCTAGCGATTGTTTACGAATTTATTGAAAAGGATGTGATTGAAGAAACACGAGGCAACGTTTGCAATAGTCCTGTTCTGCCTGTTTTAAAATGAACTGACCCTTCTCAGCCACCCGTGTACAGATTTGTGATTGATCTTAGAGAGGTCAATAAAATAGTTGTGCCACAATTCCCAGTTGTCCCCGACATTACCACATTATTGACTATGATTCCAGCTTCTGCCTCTTGGTTTTCGGTGATTGACCTGAAGAATGCTTTCTTCAGCATCCCGATTGCTGAGGAGAGCAGGGATATTTTTTCCTTCAGTTTAGGAGGTCGCAGCTTCCGCTTTAAACGCGCTCCTCAGGGCTACTGTGAAAGTCCATCAATATACAGTCAAGCTCTAAAAACACAGCTTGATACGATTGTTTTACCTAAAGGTGCTACTCTTGTACAGTATGTGGATGATTTACTCATTGCTGCAGATACTGAGCAAATTTGTAAGAAAGCAACAATGTCATTGTTGCGCCATCTGTGTGATTTACATCATAAGGTGTCACTTTCCAAACTGCAATACTGCCGACAAGAAGTGACCTACTTAGGTCACCTCTTATCGAAGGAGGGAAGGAAAGTGACCCCAGAGAGAATTCAGGCAATAGCAAAATTGAGTGTGCCTTGAACACAAAGAGAAGTGCGTGCTTTCTTGGGCAATACATCGTACTGTAGACAGTGGATTCCAAATTTTTCGTTATTAGCCAAACCTTTGGTGGCATTAACGTGTAAAAATACACCCAATCCCATTCCTTGGTCTGAAGAGTGTCAGAAAAGTTTTCTCGAATTGCGCACAGCATTATGTTCGGCTCCTGTGTTAGGTACCCCCAACTACAGTAAGCCTTTCACATTGTATGTCCACGAGAAAGAGGGCTGTGCATTGTCTGTGTTGACTCAGTTGTTTGGAGGTAGGCAGCGTCCATGTGCCTATTTTTCGTCGACTTTGGATCTGGTAGCTAAAGCATTGCCAAGTTGTTTAAGAGCCACAGCAGCAGCAGCTATTTCTATTCGACAATCTGCTGGTCTAGCAATGAACAACACACTAGTCGTGATGGTCCCACATGCAGTAGACACGTTGTTAAATAGAACCAAGACACAGCACTTAACTAGTGCTCGGTTGTCAAGTTACGAATTGACACTGCTAGCGAGTCATGTGCACATAAAAAGGTGCAGTACCTTAAACCTAGCTACGTTGTTGCCAATTGTAGAGGAATCAGATGCTTCAGAACAGCATGACTGTTTTCTTAGAACAGAGGAAGAGACAAAAGGGAGAATAGATCTATCCGATACTCCTCTTGCTGAATGTGATGGTACATTATGGGTGGATGGTTCATGTTTCAAGCTCCCGAGTGGTGACACGACTGCAGCATATGCCGTCACGACTTTACACACAATTGTTGAAACTGCACGTGTGCCACATAATTCGGCTCAAGCAGCAGAATTAATTGCACTCACGAGAGCATGTGTGTTGTCTAAAGGAATGAAAGTGACTATCTACACTGATAGTCAGTATGCATTTGGAGTGGCTCACAGTTTTGGACGATTGTGGAGAGAACGTGGGTTCCTGACTTCGCATGGAGCTAAGATCCAGCATGGTCAGTTGGTGAATGAGCTTCTTGAATCACTGACCTTGCCTCTGCAAATGGCGATTGTGAAATGTAGTGCTCAAAAGAAGGTGACTGATGATGTTGGTCGTGGAAATGCATTTGCTGATGAGATCGCGAAAGAAACGGCAAAGAGTGTGATGAGCCGAATGTATGTTGCGGGCCCTGCAAGATGGACTGGTGATGTTGGAATGTGTGAAGACACGATAGAAAGTGTGAAGTCCATCCAAGCTGAGGCCACAGAGAAAGAATTGAGCACGTGGAGAGAAAGTTTGGGTAGAATGGATGCGAATGGTTGTTGGATTGAATTGTCAGAGCATCAGAGATGGTTGTTACCCGACGCATACGTGCTTGCAGTAGTCACAATGGCTCATGGAATGGCACACATCAGCGTGAAAGGGATTTGCAAGTTGTTGGCTCCAGTATGGAAAAATTCAGGAATTCCCAAGTGTGCGGAGAATGTCGTCAAGAATTGCATGGTGTGTCTGCAACACAACCCTGGTAGGGGAACCCCAACTCCAGCTGGTCATTTTGCACCTCCTACGTATCCGTTTGAGGTTTTGCAGCTAGATTTCATACACATGGAGAGGTGCAACAACTTAAAGTACGTGCTCGTTGTTGTTTGTGCCTTCTCAAGATGGGTAGAAGCCTATCCCCTAAAAGACAATACTGCCTTATCCACAGCAAAAGCCCTTGTGAAAGAGTACTTCCCCAGGTTTGGAATGCCTAGAACGGTCTGGTCTGATAATGGGAGTGAATGTGTGGGTCGTGTGATGAAGAGAGTGTGTGAAGGGCTAGGTATTAGGCAGAAGTTCCACGCTGCAAATCACCCCCAATCAGCTGGATTAGTAGAATGTTACAACGGCACGCTTAAACTTAAATTGGCCAAAATCCAAGCGAGCACAGGTCTTAAATGGCCTGACGCTCTACCCCTAGCACTCCTATCCACCAGAATGACTGTGCATTCACGGGTGAAACTCAGCCCTTATGAGATCGTTTTTGGCCAGCCAGCCAACATATGGGGAGTGCCTAGACCCACTAAGTTCTGCGAGCTAGAACACCCTGTTTTGCTTGATTACCTGTATGAATTGACGGCTAAATTGCGTGTTTTGCATCAACAGGTTCATGACACCCTGCCTCCAGTCTCTGAGACTCCAGGACATGCCATTGAACCTGGATCCTGGGTGCTGGTAAAGAATTTCCAGAGAACGAAAAACAACCAGCCCAGGTGGACCGGACCGCACCTCGTCCTTCTTTCCACGAGGTCAGCCGTTCGAGTGGAGTGGAAGGCCAACTGGATCCACGGGGTCCACTGCAAAAGAATCCCTTCACCTCTGCCTCATGACCCGTGGGTCCAGAAAGGTGTCACTGACCCAGAACTTGCAACTGTGCCACGTGTCATACCTGTCAGCGATGCACATGTAAAAGGAACTAACCCTGAATGTGAAAGCGAGAACATTTTTCAAGAGACTGTGCCACCATCAGAACAATTGAACACTTTGGAGCCTGAACTCCTGTTTCAGGACCAGACAGTACCAGGAAAAAGACGCTACAATTTGAGACCAAGAAATACGAACTAATAAAAGTGATTCCTTTTTACGATTTGAGACCAAGACCTATGGACAAATAAATATATCTTTTTTTCCCCCAAGTACTATTTTTGGAAGTGCAGCTCTCCCATTTAGGAAACTTGCTTATTTTTGTTTTTCGAACCGCCATCCGGGTTCCGCTGCTAGGGCCGCGGTTGATTAAAGTCTTTGGGGTGCAGCTGACGACGTTAGGTCGGTAGTTCTGGTTGGTCCAAGGGAGTTGCCCTAGACTGACAGAAGCATCCCTTAGCAGAGGCAACCTCCCACCGCGGGCAGCACTTTAGAGAGGATGGAGTTTCCTGATGTGGAGAGACCTGCCAAACGAATGAACTTTAAACACAAATTATGCAAAGTAATGACAAAGAAAAGTTTTATAAAATTGTGCATTTGTATGTTATTCAGTATGATGATATTTTTAATAAGTTACGTTTTATTCTCTTTTCGTGTAACATTTGCACCCACTGCATCGCTCATACCTCCTCCTACTGTTTCCTCTCATTTTTTCCACCCCCTTCCTGACCACGAATCCAATAGAAGATTAGAGTTCATTAATAACTCCTTTGTTCAGCTTTTACACCAACACCAACTTGTAATGAACACGACTAACTGTTGGGTGTGTGGTCTTATGCCACACACAACAGATAAAGGTATCCCTTATCTGATCCTGCCATTCAGCCACAATGGTTCTGTGTGGGCATACAGGACAATGTTCATATACGCACGTGAAGTCCAACCCCTACGCTCTGTAAAAGACAACCCCAAGACCAGCGCCCTAGTCAAAGGTATAGTTGACATGATTAAGGGAGAAATCTCTTATGAAAATACCCCGGACGATGAGATATTTGCATATATAAATTGTAACGTGACCGGATATGAAGCTACTCTGAGTGAGAAACAGCAAGCTAAGAGATCCTCCCCGATTTGGATTGTACCCCATCAGGGTCACCTGTGTCTGCAAGGTACTGGCAAGAATCCCAGAGCTCAGTTAGGGAAAAGTGTCTGTACTGAAACGTATGTTTTTGGGTCTCAGACCTCCCCTGCGTTTTTAGCAGCTAAGGGTACTTATTTCATCTGCCATGACAGAGCCTATACATGGTTGCCCCCTGACTTTTCGGGCTCATGTTTTGTTTCATTCCTGTTGCCTCCCACCTACACAGCAGCGGCAGACTACCACAGGACAAGGATAGTTAGAGGTGTCTTGAGTAAAGAAGACACTGCAGGTCAAGAATTTGGGGACTTTGCAAAGGGTTTTCTGCCGTTCTGGGGATCCATGGCTAACAGCAGGAACATAAGGCAATTGACAAGGGTAGTTGAATCCACCGTGGTTGAAACTGCTGGTGCCCTTAGTAACTTGACTGCTGAGCTCCAGTCGGATCGACTTATGACCCTTCAGAACAGGGTCGCTTTAGATGTTATACTTGCAGACCGAGGTGGGGTATGCAGATTGATCCAATCAAGTTGCTGTGTTTTCATCCCAGATAACGCTCCAACAGTGTACCAGGCCATCTCCAAACTACATAAGATTTCCGAATCTATTCATGTGGATAAAGGAGATTGGTCATTAATGGGATGGTTCTGGGAACTGATATCCGCCTGGGGATGGAAAATTCTGATGGTCATTGGGATGGTCTTAGCCATTCTTTTCCTGTTCTGTCTGTGCGTGCAGTGTGCTCCTGCAATATGTGGCCTCTGTGTCACTTCATGTGTAAGGAAGCCTGTATCAAGAGACGAACTAAGTACTAGAATGATGTTACAGCAACATCTCAGTGACTTTAGGAATATAGATCTGGACTCAGATTAACATGAGGATAGATTAATTGCCTATGTAAGGGCAAAAGGAGGGATTGTAGTTCTGAAAATTCTGGACTCGTGTAATATGACTGCACTCGAGAATAAAACTTCGTCGTAAATTGACGAATTTGGTATCAAAATACCGAGAATGACGAGTACACCATGTACAAGCATTTCCAGCATATTCGAGTGACGACTTCACCTCGAAATCGTCAATATCATTCAGAACCCTCGGCTTCCATTTTGAGCATGGAAGCCATTTTGTAAGTTGCCCTTTACATAGGCCTATAAACCAGCTGAATTCGATTCCACAAGGACACGTACACCTTAATCGACTTTCCTATGACCTGTACAAGTTGGAACCATTGCCCCAAGCCGAACTCGTTAGGTCAGTTCCCCTCCCAGTGGCCGAACAAGATAGCATCAAGGTTCAACAAGCCATAAAACCATTTCAGCGCACACACCTGCCGTATCTTGCTCACATCTGTCTTTTCTCTTTGCTTCACTTGCTTTATGGTGGGGAGGTGCCCGTTTTTATTGGGGTCCACCGATATCTGATGAAATGTTGGGCCTTGCCGGATGATTTGTTGTAGGCAGCACGAAGTGAAATATGGACATGTCATCATGACTCTGCTTTTTCTTTGTATTTTAAGAATGTCAATGATCTACTATAAAACTAAGAATGTTTGCCTGAAGCTCAAAATTCTGTATAAGAAGAGAAGCCTGACTTTGTAAATTTGAGCAGTCTCCTGAGAATATACTCCCCGTGTGTTGTACTTCTAGGACACTTGTTACCTTGGTTGCAGCCAATAAAATCGATCCTTGACTTCACCTAGAAGACTCTGAGTTTCTGTAGGTCTAAATCAGGAAGGACTCGAGGTCTCTGGGTGTACCCTGACACCGCTGGGTTGCCGGTTCTGTGCCGGCTCTTAAAAACCCAGTACCTCAATGCACAGGGACAGATTCGAGAGACTTCTGCTTATTTTCGGAGGAGAAGGAGCATCTTAGAAATAGCTCCAAAGCTTTATGCTATCAAACCCATTTGACATGAGTATTTCTTAGGAAGTCAACACGTGCTGACACCTTTGGGATAGGATATTGGGGAAATAGGTAGGATTTTCATGTAGTACAGTGTAGGGAGAGATACTTTTCTCCTCTAATGAAAAGAGAATTGGACTCAGCTTCTATTCTTTGTTGCATTTTGATTTTGGAGTTCATCATATTATGCTTTTTGGGCCAAATAAATTATATTCGTAGATTCTGCTCTGTATTGATTTTTATGTATCTGTTTACTTTGATACTGAGGTGTGTTTATATTCAATTATTTTTGGCCTCATAAAAAATCCACAAAACTGAAATTCTGAGACCGTGGTCCTTTAAAAGCATGACTAAATTGAAAGTATATTCTTGAAGTGTTTTACTGCCCTCAAACACTTTTTGCGGCCTATAAAAAAAAAATTGATTTGAATTTAGTAGGGAAGGCAAGAATTAAAATTTAGCTTAATCAGTTATATGCAAATGCTTTTCACACTGCCTCTGTAAAGCGCGAAAAATCGAAGAGCACGCCATTAGGGCCCGGTCACCTGGGATTCAAGCCTCGCCTCCTAGCTTGTTGGAAAAACAACAGTTGATGGACAGAATGCAGAACAATGTCATACATTCACCCCAGAACAGAGATCTGGGCCTAACTCCATCGTTTTTTTGCTCACCAAGACATTCCAGTTTGAACCCAGCTGTGTGCAAATCAGTCTAGACCCTGTGCCCCATGGGAACAGTCTAGCCCGAACTACCAAGCGAGGTCCTCCCTGGACTGGAAACAAGCATCCTAGGACCGGTTTGGGGCTTTCAGCCCTCATCAGCCAGGATAGGTTGATTCCAGTGGCATTGAGAGCGCGGGACTCACGTCTGAGCATACCCGTCCCACTCGGGGTGACAAATGCAAAAACAACAGTTGATGGATAGAATGCAGAACAATGTCATATTGTTGTGTATTGATTTAGATTGCGTATGAATTTCCCGATGCATGCCCTTATATAGGTACAATTCACATTGCCCTTAAATAGGCATAGAAACCCAGTCCTTATTACATCCGTTCATCTACGTCACAACGAGTTCTAGGAAAACCAGACTCTTAAGCTGCTGGGACTTTCCCCTTGCTTGAATATTGATTCATCCAAGAACTCATTTATTAAGCATGAACATCTATTCTTTAGGGGTTCATTCATGACGTTCATATGCTCGACTTTTACGTCAATACCGGCACTCCTAAACATCTTAAAGGTATAAATATACCTTCACTTGCTATGGCAAGGTGCGGTTTGACTGCCTACTTGCACGACGCGGCTCGCCACAGCAAGTCCCGAAGGAAGTCATCTCCCCAACTAATGCACTGACCAGAGGCTGTCATCCTCCTCGCTGAGAATCCAGCTCCAGTGTTTCTGACTCCCCTTGCGGGGTGTTAGAAAATTGAGTCCTGAGAAAGAGATACCAACCTCTCTCATTCTAATGTATGGAGCTGATTAGAACCTAGAGAAACCTTTGACAATCCTTGGCAAAACTAAACTTATGCTAAGACAGCACCTACTTCTTCCCTCGTACCAGACTTTATTCTGAATATTTTAGCCTGTGTTATTTATTTATGTATTTTTATATATGTCATATCTACAGACCATGCTATTACAGTATTATTTTATATTACTGTTAACGCTGTACTCATTATACTTTGCATTCTGTCTTACGATTGTAGCAGTTCATATCTCTTGCATGAGAAAGTAGACTGTTCAATAAACCCTTTTATTGAAACACCTGTCTCTCTATTTCTGTGCAAACTATGGGCCGAAATCCATCTTTTTTTTTGCTCAGCATGCCATTCCAGTTTGAACCGAGCTATATGCAAATCAGTCTTGACCCTGTGCCCCGTGGTAACAGTCCAGCCCAAACTGCCAAGCCAGGTCCTCCCTGGACTGGAAACAAGAATCCTAGGACCGTTTCGGGCTTTCAGCCCTCATCAGCCAGGATAGCTTGATTCCAGTGGCATGGAGAGCACGGGACTCACATCTGAGCATACCCGTCCCACTCTGGGTGACAAATGCAAAAACAACAGTTGAGGGACAGAATGCTAAACAATGTCATACATTCACCCCAATACAGAGATTTTGGCCTAAATCCCTTCTTTTTTTGCTCACCATGCCATTCCAGTTTGAACCCAGCCATATGCAAATCAGTCTTGACCCTGTGCCCCATGGGAACAGTCCAGACCGAGCTACCAAGCCAGGTCCTCCCTGGACTGGAAACAAGCCTCCTAGGACCGGTTTCGGGCTTTTAGCCCTCATCAGCCAGGATAGCTTGATTCCAGAGGCATGTAGAGGGCGGGACTCACGTCCGAGCATATCCGTCCCACTCGGGGTGACAAATGCAAAAACAACAGTTGATGGACAGAATGCAGAACAATGTCATATATTCACCCCAGTACAGAGATCTGGGCCTAAATCCATCCTTTTCATGCTCACCATGAAATTCCAGTTTAAACCCAGCCATATGCAAATCAGGCTAGACCCTGTGCCCCATGGGAACAGTCCAGCCCGAACTACCAAGCCAGGTCCTCCCTGGACTGGAAACAAGCATCCTATGACCGGTTTCGGAAAAGCACGAAAAATCGAAGAGCACGCCATTAGGGCCGGGCCACCTGGGTTTCCAGCCCCGCCACCTAGGTTGTTGGGGTAGCCCGATTGGCGACCAGCAACAGGGGGAAGTCCTTCCGGGTTGCGCGATGACAGAGTTCCGGCCTGGACCGGTGTTGGGAGGGGAGGAGCTGGAGCCCTATTTATGCTGAGGGACCCAGACTCCATCCTCTTTCTTCCCAGCGCCGGCCCCGGGCACCCAACCTCGACCGACGAATCTAAGGAGCGGATCCCTCCACGTGGGCATATTGTTTGTTTTATTCCCAAACTACAGGTCCTTGCGAGTGGAATGGCGGGATGACGCGGTGGGGCCAGAGTGCACCAGAAGACGGAATTTGACCCAGAGAGCAGCGAGGCAACCGGGATTGCAATGAGACAGCTGGCATTAGCATCGGACAGCCGGCGAAGGGATTCCCCATCCAGACTGCAGCGGAGGAGTTCTGGGCAGAATTAGAGAGAGAGAGACCAGTGGCCTGTATCCAGCGCTTGAAGAACTGGTGGTCGGGAACAAAGGTACTCGCGGTACCAAGAGGTGAGGTGTTTGGGGCGTGGGGGCGGTAGCAGGGTGCGGTGGTTTTCTGGGGGTCTTTGAGGACTGTTATTTTTGTGACCCCGAGTTCTCCTCTTGTGTAGTCCTTGTGTCTGCTCTTCGGGGCCCCAAATTCAACATGCACATCTGAGAGCGCGCGCGTGCGGCACGCAACACCTTTCCTCTTGGAGCCACGAGTTGGGGGTTAGGCTTATGAGTGAGGGACACAGTGCGAGCGGGGCATAATAGTGGCATAGTTGTATCTCAAGGGTTTAACTGTCCGCCTTAGATCCCTCATTGTGCAAGTGGACAGGCGGAGTTCAGGTGCACGAGGAAAGAGCACGTGCATCTCAACCGTGAGTACAGCGGTCTAGTAACAGGCGCCATAGTAGAACTGTAGCCCATTGTTGCAGGGGACAGCAGGGGGTCAGGGCAGCACTAAGGTAAAGAACGGAGCTTTTCCACCAAGGACTAATAATGCCATCTAAGGGACGTAACCCTAAGAGAAAGTACAGTGGCCCTAATCTGTTCCAGCTATTCAAACTAGTTCTGTCAAAATTAAATAGAGATGAGGGGAGTGAGGATGAGGAATTAGGGGACCAGGTCATTGAGCAGGCGCCGGAGAAGGAAGGGGGTTATCGCCACCGCCGAACCCATGTACCTCCCAGGGCAGCTCCCCCCCACCTTGAAAAAAGACCCAGGATTCGCCCAAGTAAGGATAAAAGTACAGGTGGGGGAGGGGCAAGAAAGAATGATGTAAGACAGGGCGAGCATGAGCCTAGGGAGCAGATTCCACCCCAGGTGGTAGTCTTGTGCAGTATCAGCACAAAGCGCAGAAGGTGGGAGAGTAGGATACAGTAGGGGCAATATTAGCTGAGATTCAGAGGGCATTACAGGCGTTAGCGCCCTGCACCCCAACTCCCCCGTGTGTGACCCCGGTGCCAACACAAGGGCCTGCCCCAATACCACAGGTTATTTTGGGAGGGGATCTGCTAGTGTCAGGTAGCACTCCTGGGGGTGTAGCTCCCCCAGCACCAGGTAATACTGAGGGGCCAGTGGGGGTAGCACAGCGGACAGCGGCTATTGTGTTAGCCTCCGTGTCAGCCTTGCTGGTGCAATTAGAAGCACCTGGGGCGGGGAGTCAAGGCAGAGGGACACTGGTGGCCCCTTGGGCACCTTCATCTGCTCTGGTGACCACAGTCCGCGAGATCAATAGGCAGGTAGCCCTCTTGGGGGGGGGCACAGGTAAAAGATGTAAACACAGCCCCTTCAGCGGTGGGTCAAGCGGCCCCCGAACAACCTGCTACAGTGACCACAACAGGTAAGACTGTTGAGAAAAAAGGGACTTGCTGGGCGTTCAACCGAAAAACATGTACTTGGCCAGCAGGGACTTGTAAGTTTAAACAAGCCTGTGCATTCTGTGAACACCCATCCCACCCAGAATTTAAGTGCATCAAGAGATCAAAGGATAGAGGTAGGGAGCACAAGGCCCCCGCACAATAGGTTACCCACCCCAGTGGAGATTGAAACGGATACCGCCAGATCATCAGAGAAGTCGCACTGGAACCGGGATGGAGCCGGCCTGTTAACCCATTGCGTAATAACCGTAACAGAGCTTTGCACACCAAGCATTAAGCATTTTTGCACACCCAAGCCTCAAGGAAAAGCATCAACAGGCTAAGCTCAGACATTTTTGTACTAAGCAATTAATATTGATGCTGCACTATGCATTTTAAACTTGCACCTATTCGCCTGCCCTCGTTCTGTAGCCAAGACTCTGACAAGGGGGGTAATTCTATCACATCAACTGCTGCTAATCTCCGCAAACAAAAATGAAGAAACAGGACTATGGGTCACCAAGGCCGGGGGAGTGGATCTCTTTAGAAATGTTAATGTGTGTTCTTAACTGTGGCTATCAGCCTTTTAAATTGATGTTTTACTGATTATAGGAGATGGACAACTTTTGTAAAGGTTTTAATTAACTGTACAATAAACACATTACATTACTTACAGTGGAGATTGGGAAACTGATTTTTTTGGCTGAATCAGTATCCCAACAATAATGCTGCTAATGTGTTGTACCAAGGGTTTTCTGCAGGCTTTCGCATTCCTGCACAAGGGGTGCCTCCAGAGGATGGGTTATTGCAATAATCTGCTGTCTGCACGCACCCATGCCAGGGTAGTGTCTCAAAAGGTTAGTAAAGAAAGCATGTTAGGGTGAATCGCAGGCCCATTCCCCGCTCCTCCTCTGCCAGATTATGTGTGTTCACTGCTAGGGGTGATGCCTAAGAAGGAGAAGGCCAGTTTTGGATGATACATAACTTATCTGCTCCAAGGGGGGCGTCAGTGAATGAGGCAATAGATCCATCCTTATGCTCAGTGACATACTCCTCCTTCGATATGGCTCTACAAAAACTGCGAGACTTGGGCCCTAATGCCTTCATGGCAAAAACAGACATTGAGTCAGCCTTCCGCCTAATGCCTATGCACCCAGAGGACTAACCCTTGTTGCGTTTCCAGTTGGATCACCAGTATTACTATGACAAATGCATGCCAGTGGAATGTGAGGTGTCATGTAAATACTTTCAGATGTTTAGCAGCATGCTCCAGTGGCTTTTTACTTTCTGTACAGGGCACAGGGACATTGTACATTACTTGGATGACTTCATGGTCATGGGCCCGCCTGCGTCTGGGGCATGTGGTCAGGCCTTACAGGAGCTTGTTGTCATGTTTGAGGAATTTGGGGTGCCATTGGCCCCTGGGAACACAGTTGGCCCTGCAACATGCATGTATTTTCTTTGGATTGAAGTGGACACAGTGGTGGGTGAGTGCAGGTTACCAGAAGACAAGGATACAGGCATTCTCACAAGCGGTGGAGTCAGCTTTGGCAGGTGACAAAGCGTCTTTACACCAACTCCAGGTATTGGTGGTCCAGTTGAACTTTGTTCTAAGGATCATCCCCATGGGGCGCCCTTCTCGAGGTCGATTGCTAGGGCCATGGTAGGGTTGACACAGAAGCATCATCACGTAAGGCTAAGGTCTGAAGTAAAGCAGGACTTGAGGGTATGGTGCAGTTTCTTGCAGGACTTTAATGGAAAAGTAGTGTGGCCCGCGCCGGCGGTCACCAGTGTGGCCTTGGGCTTGCTTACGGATTCAGCCGGTAGTGTAGGCTTTGGGGCAGTGTTGGGCCCACGCTGGTGCCAGGAGGACTGGCCTGGAGCTTGGCATGAGAGCGGGTTAACCAGGAACAGTGCATTCCTGGAATTATTCCCAATTGTAGTAGCAGTGACTGTGTGGGCTGAGGACTTTAGGAATAAATCTGTGTTTTTTTGGTCTGACAACATGGCAGTGGTTGAAGCCATTTACAGGCAGGGGGCTACCTGTACGCATGTTCTGAGATTGTTGAAGCATTTGGAATCAGCATGCTTGAGGCTGAATCTCCTATTCAGGGCAGTTCATATCCCAGGCGTAGTTAATCTGCCTGCTGATGCTTTATCTTGCTCCAAGTTGCAGGAATTCCGGAGGTACCATCCACAAGCAGAGGATCAGATGACAGAGTTCCCAACATCTCTGTGGAAGATTGGAGCCCCGTGTTAGCGGGGTTGGTGGGTGCCTCATTGAGTGAGCGCACCCGGAAGGCCTATCAACAGCATTTCAAGTCTTACAGGGCGTATGTGCAGTGCACAGGGGTAACCGGCCTTTTTTCATCTGAAGCGATATGTGGCTTCTTGAGGGATGTAAGGGAACAAGGCAGGCCAGTGTCCTACGCTAGGGCGCACGTAACAGCAGTTGACTTCTTTGCTAAGATAGCAGGGGCTCAGGACCCAGGGACACACATTCCTAGTCAGAAAAGCGCTCACAGGCTGGGCCAGGTTGGAGGGAAGCACAAAGGATTGGAGGAGGCCTCTGGATTTAAACACCCTAGGTGAAATTTTGGACACATTACAGGCCATATGCTCTTCAGTTTATGAAGGCATCCTGTTTGAGGCTGCTTTCTCTTGTAGTGTAGTTCCTATCATCCCAATAGGCTCTGCGCATTGGAATAATACCTTCAATAGTATAGGCCTAGACCAGACGTTAACTAGGTCTACTACTGTCAATATTAGACTTAAAGTTTTGGGTTTGCCAGCTTAGCTCAGAGTTCACTAGAAACTTTCTCGAATGTTCAGGAAAGAATTAACTTCCCTGATTAGACAAGAAGGGATTTAGTTTCTGACAACCATAGAACATGACAACTTTGCTCTCCCCTAATCAAGAGTGTATCTCGAGAGTCGTGTGAACAAAAGGCAATTTATTTTACTCAGTCAGTACGTGCATTCTTAGTCTCATCAGATTGTAGAGAAAAGGAAGAGACGGGCGTGTTCAATAAAAGATGTTATTTATTGATCAGTCTCTTTTCTCATACAAGAGAAATGGATCGATATTATTGCAATACTTATAGTTAAGTAAAGTGCATACATTAAAAGCAGAAGCATAAAATAATACTGTAAAAACATTGATATGGTTTCTAAGCCATATGAAGGTTTAAAATGATTAAAATATATTACATACACATATACATTTGACTAAACGTACTCAACTGGTGTTTCTAAATACGCCTACCCCGTGTACCTGACCTAAGCCTAATACGTGAGCGGGAATAGAAAGTTACAGTTTAAGTTAAGTTTGTTTTTGCCAAGTGACTGACTAAAGAATTCTCTGCGAGGGGTTATTCAGTTCGGTACCTGGAAGTTAGGATGAATGAGGGATGGTATCTCTCTCTCTGGTCTCGATATTCCAGGCTGCCTGCGAGGGCTACCCGGAAGCGCCGGTGCTGGATCTCTCGGCAGGAGAAAGCAGCGCGTCTCGTTCTCAGCGCGTCAGGAAGGCGGGGCTGCGCCAGCGGGGTCTGCTCTGCTCTGGGCTTCGGCAAGTATGGCTGCTCCGTCTCGTCACCACCGCGTGTGTTTGCATAGGGCAATATCGGTAATATTTATACCTTTAAGGTGCCGAGATTGACGTAAGGATGGACATAGATACGTCAATAAGGATGTCATACGACTTGGTCGTTAGCACATTCTTTTGCTGAAGTTCTCGGTGAAATCAAAACAATGGCCGCAGGGTTTTTCCAGGTTGTCATAGGTTTGATTTGTTTAGAGAACTCCGTATGCCTTATCAGGGGCTGGAGGAATATTGCTTGTCTAATTAGATCGCAAGCGTTATGACCTAATCAGATAACACGTTCCTGTGCCGTAGTGTGGCTTCGTCAGATAACGGTATCTGCATCATGGGGGTTTGCTGCCTCATGGGCTGACTGCTAGTTAACTTGTTGGTTTGCTAACCAGAATAGGGTCAGGAATAGGGGGATCGATTCAGAACCTATAGGAATACATCACACCCACTCCACGCTAACTATGGACATATTTACTAATCTAGGCATAGTAAAACATAGTACAACATACTACAGGGTAACGTGTATACCTTACCACCCCAAAATACATAAATGCATTTTGAAATTATCAAATATACGGAAAAAGCAGTCATATGTATAGTATGCACTCAAGCTGTAGAATAATGTTAAGTAATTACGCATTTGTATACATTATTGCTATTTGGTATATAAGAATTTACACATGAAATGGCTCTTAATACAGAAAAAAAGTTCGAGACCATTTCATCACAGAATAAAATAGTTATGAACATACCAGCGGGCAGCTAATATCTATAAGCTATCTAAAAATAGAAATCTTAGTTCTTTAAGAATAGTTCTTACTTTAAGCAGAAGATAGTGTCCCGAAAAATATGCAAAAATATTTTGGGGCTGCTGAAAAAAATAGCTGTCCGTGAACTGGAAGGAAAATTGTTCATGTGACTCTATTATTAAAGGTGAAGGCCAAATTCATGGTGTCGGGAATGCCGTGTGCGAGCTTGCTCAAAAGTCTCTATTTCTGCTCTGGTGAGAACATCATATCATTTAGGCTTTCGAAAAAGCTGTCAACAGCTTCCTGGGAAAGTTCCACTAACTCGGAAAAAGGTGTAACCATGCATTCGTGCGCATGATTGTCTCCATTGACGTTCTGATTTGGATTGCTGACAGAAGGTCGTACCTGATCGAAGCTGCTTTCATCTTGAACTTCACTACCCCTTAATCGTAGTGGTGAAGCTTCCACGAATGCCGTCATCAGGATTGGTAGCCTTTGAGGGCAGCACAAAGCGTGAGCCTTTGTTGGACTCAACAATGTTTCTGCATCCATTGGCGCATCCGATTGTAGCGTCAGACAGGTGTCTAACACGCATTCTTCTCCGCATAGCAGGCACCTTAATACAGGTAAAACACATCTTTGCCACATAGGTCGAAATGATAGGAACCAAGTCATGTTCAGGTCTCTAAGCCGGGATAGTCCCAGGATTTTTGTTATCCGGTCCCGGTATCCAATGGCTAGGATTGTTTCTTCCCTTGTCGCAGGTGTTTTTTCTGTGACACGGTTTGCCATAACGAAAAATAAGGACTAGGAATAGGATTCCTGCAATCAGTCCTAAAATGAGGGGAAGTCCGCCAAAAATCGAATGGACGAAGTCTGGAAAAATACCCAGTATGGCTTTGAATGGTGTTAATGCCATCGTAAATATTGTCTTAAATACCTTTGAGACCCCAGTGGTATCAGAAATATTTAAGATTTCGTTCAGGATTTCTGCGAAATGTAGGGGGGAATTAGTTGATAACAATGAATGTATCTCTGCAGTCGTCCTTGCGACTTGTAGATCATACGTTTCCTTTGATGACGTGAGCCTGGTAGGCGTCTGAAGAAGCACTGTTTTCATTCTGCTTAAAGTATCTATTCGAATAGAAGTAATTTTCAAGTTGGGCCATGCCCTTGCCTCCCTGTCTGGAAAGGAGCTGGGGAACAATGAGTGTCCACAGCACTTGACCTTCGCAGTCGTAGTTACTAGATAAGGAGTCCCGGGCATAAGACTACAACATCTGCGATCTACAATTAGAATGTAGCTCCCATTGTAGAGTCTTTGAAAGAATGGTTCTATCTCTGTTGCAGGTGCGCCTTGCTGGTGACATGAAACGTTATTTGAGTTCCCTTCACAGGCTCCATGCAAACTAATTCCGTTACACAGAAGTGTGCCGCTTAGTGACATCGCACAATTATTGCCACTAAGAAACACTTTCTGTCCTTTATTACTGACACATGCATGTGAATAGGGCAAGTTCCATGTTGTTTTAATGTACCCTTTCCCCAATTTTTCGTACATGCCAGCCTGTATATATTTTTGGCAGTATTGAAACCTGAAGGTTGATATTGGAATATTAATTATCCCATGTATTATCCATTCACTGACAGGTCGTTCTGACATTGTCACTGGTAATCTCTCAAGTTTCTCAATGCTCAGGATTGTATAATCAGCACCCTTCTGGGCCATACTGATTTGTCTATCAGTAAGGTTAAAGATATGGAATAGTGACGTTGTGTTGATTAAACGCCAAGGCACATAGCCTGAACGCAGATTTTGTAACGTCTAGCCAAGCTGTACAATAGAACGCATTTGAGACTGACCGTGTTGTAATAACAGTAAGTCCTGCGATAATATATCGATTGCTGAAGACACAATGCTGTCCAGAGAAAAAATTCTGGAGGACAGAGTCATTAACCCATTGTCCACTACAGAAAGTGATTTTTCCAAATTAATACGGTCAATTTCCCGTATTCTCTCTGCTGTTTCAATTTGAGTAACCTTCCAGGCCTCGTTGTATGCTGCATATACAGAGGCTGCTATGAAACGCTTTTGACGCTGTTTGCGTGGTCCCATAGTGAAATCACGCAAGTCAGCACCATCAGTAAGTAAAGTTAGGTGTTGCTTAATTTCTGCCAGTGTGGAAGTTTGTAGCCATTGAAGGCATAATTTGCCCACACTGTAGGTGGTTATTATCCCTGGGTGTTGTCTTTGAGGATATCTAGGGTCTGGCCTGGTCATTTTGAACCCCTGTGATTTGTTCAGGAATCTGTCTTGACAGTTATTAGTATCTGTGGGCCAGATCAACCACTGTTTCCAATCTGGATGTGTTCTGTTTTGGTTTAATACATAGTTTACGTCTATCTCTTCATCTGTAGAGCTATTGCTGTTCATTGTTGGTTTTGGAATAGACGGTTTATTTAATTCTTTGATTTTGGCTAAGCCAAGACAGGTGGTTTGTTGAACAGTGTCATTTAAAAACATAATTTGTTCTGGGATCATGCAGGCTCTAAACAAAGATTCTATACCCTGTACTTGCCATTCTTTTGTGCCCCAAACACTTTTCAATTCAACATTTTTGTCCCAATAATCCAAACCAAAAGTATTCATTTGTTCGAAGAATGAGTCTGAATATATCAATTTTGTGTTTGTTATCATGGTCTTTGTCCCTGTCTTATTTGACAATTTGAAATAAAATGTTTCAGCATTACTTGTGTTAAAACCTGAAAAGTATGAATATTTGTCATAAACGGTTCTTGAGCTTCCTTTTGGAGGTGTTGCACAATGTTCCCATTGATTATAATTTAAAACATTTCTAGGTTGTGCAGATCTATGTATAAAATGGTTACCATAGTGGTTGTAGCAATACATACTATCATAATTTGTAGAACCCTGCAAATAATCATGTTTGGTAAATTTAGCAGACATCACTAAGTCAGACATCATATTATTAATGCTTTCGAAGTCCCAATCATCAGCAAATGAGTTTGGTTTTACAAAGTCACTCAATGAGATCTTAATTTGGTGTGGATATTTCAGGATTTCAACCGGACCATAGATTTCGTAGTCAGTGTTGTCCCATGCTACCCCACCCGGTATAGGATTGGCTGTGAAGTTGACTGAAGAAAGTTCTCTTTTCTCGACGTGTGAAGATGTGTGTGGCTTGAGGATCAAGTTGATTTTCTGACTTGCTGTGTCCATTTTAGCATATTTTCCCTCAATGAAGCGTCCCAAAGTTAGTATCATGATGAGCCAAAGTATGAGGATAAATGCACCAAAACCCACCCAAAATTCAATCCATGGAGAAATCAGATATGTTTCTTTCAGTTGTTTCAAAAGTTCTTTAGCTTTATCTTTAAAGGTTTTTGATGATGGCTGTGTCTTTGATTCACTGAAGCCTTCAGATGAATCATCGAAGTTTATGAAGTAGCCGGATGCAGTTCTGTCAATTGTTCCAATTGGTTCATGATCACTGTTTCTTGCATTTGTACTTGGTACTTCATTATAGATTGGTGTGTCTCTGCTAAATGTTTTTGTTTGGGTTTTCAGAGGTGTAAGTTCCATTGCATTTTTGCATAGTCCTTGTTGTTCTTCTGTAGGCGTTTCGAATGTGATTAGCCTCTTTGTTAGGACCTCTGTACTGGTAGCAAACCTTGGTGTTCTGCTACTTATTGGGAGTCCACTTGGCCTACTGTTTGTTATCGGCCACATGATTGTGGTTTAACCAGGTCGATGGATACAACTCGGTTCTCCTTTTTACCAGCAAGTGGCGGTAGTACAACTGATCTTGTCCCGTTGACAGACAAGACAGGAACTGCTTTTCTGTAAGAAGGCCCAAATTCCTTCTTTACCGCGATCTTTTCTCTGACTAGATCCCCGACTTTTGGAATCCATACAGGTCTTGCTGGGACAGGTGGTGGTTCTTCAGTGGTTGTTGGCTGCTGTTTCAACTTTATGTTGCTCAGGTCTTTTCTTGTTTTGTTTAAGTCCTGCAAAATAGCCAAACAGTCTTTGATATCAAAGCTTTTTCTTTCACCACTGAAGTCTGACTATCAAGGTCAGAGATCAACATCCTAGTTCCAAATAATAATTCGTACGGACTGAATCCCTTCAGAGAATTTCTTGGCAAGTTATTTAGACTACGTTGGACACTTATTAGATGTTTGACCCACCCAGCTCCCGAACCTAATACCTTTGCCGTTATAGATTGCTTTATGTCACGGTTTTTTCTTTCAACAATTCCGTTCCCCTCAGGGTGAAATGGACAAGAGTACCGCAATGTCACGCCCATGCTGACCATGGCCTCCTTATAAGCCCGAGAGCTAAAAGCAGGACCGTGGTCTGAATGCAGCATGCCAATTGCGTATGTGCCGATAAAGACTCGCAAATCTTTTATAACAGTTCTGGCGTCAGCCGTTCGCTGGGGCCACATCCATATGAATCTCGTACATGAGTCCACTGCAACCAAGATATATTTATAGTTACCATCCCTTTGTAAGGGACCACAGTGGTCTAGGTAAACACAGGCTAATGGTTTATCCGAGATTAGAAGGGGCGTCTGCGCTGGACGTCTCACCGTTGATACTTTCATTTTTTGACATATCTCACATTCTAGAACATAGTTCCTTGTTTGTCTTCTCATTTGTGGCCACCAGTATCTCTGTTTTAATAATGATACTGTGGCTGAGACGCCAGCATGTATAGAAGCAAGCCCTTCGTGTGCCGCTATAATGAGTCCTAACCTATGTTCCATGTTTGGAATTGCCCTATCCCCCACTCCAGGGATTCGAGCAAAAGGAACATTGTTTGCATCAGTTATGTATGAGTATTTTACTGGAAAGCCTTTCGGGAGTGTTTCTATCGAATCCTTTTCTGTAGCGCTGACAGCCTGTAATATTTCGCTGTCTATTTTTGTTTTTGACCGTGTGATGGCAGCTACGGAAGCCGTTTGCACAGCTGCCTTCGCGGCCTCATCAGCCAATGAATTCCCTGCAACGTGAACGCCATCACGTTGATGACTCAGTGTATGTATCACGTGAGTCTTTGGTAGTTCTTTTTGTAAAAGAACTACTTGTTCCCAGAGCATTTTATGCTTGATTGTGCCTCCTTTTGCATCTTTAAAACCATTCTGAAGCCAGATCTGCAAGTATTCATTGTAAGACTGAACGCAATAATACGAATCGCACACTATGAGTGTGGGGAATTCTCGATCGGTATTTTCAAGCGCCATCTTGAATGCCAATAGTTCAGCTCGCTGAGCTGTACAATCTCCTAAGGATTGTGTTTTAGTGAGTGTTGGTTTAAATATCCCTTCGTGCCAGCGACCTTTAACAATCGCGCACGCAGCACTGTAAGCTTGTTTACCCCCTACTGCGGGTTGTGCTGATCCGTCTGTATATATTATACAGCCGTAATGTTCCAGAGGCAGAATTTCGGTCGGCGGAGGACATTCAAATTCATATTGGAGGAATTCTTGTGTTTTTAAGTTAGGATCAAATTCGTATGCCACGTCTGTTGCAGCAAGAGAATTAGCCCATTGTATCCATCTTGGATGGAGCGCTTTAGCATTTGGAATGCTCGCTTTTGCTACAGCCTCTAGGGCTGGTATCGGTGTCACGATTATTATTCGTTTACCTTGTGCCAGGGCTCGTTCTTTTGCTATAGCTGTCTGTGTTGCAGTTAGAATTTTTTCCGTTGGGCTGAATTTCATTTCAGCTTTAGTGTACAAGTGTGATTTGAATGCAATTGGTACCTTTTCTCCCTCATTAGAGGTCAGGTATGTGAATCCGCATCTTCCTGGGATGACTCGAATCACAAGATTGCGTGTGTTATCACGTGTTTCTAATTTTGTTTTAATTAACATGTCTGTTTGTAAGGATCTCAGAATTTCTGTGTGTATTTGAGTCCAATTAGTTCTTTTAAAATCTGGTTTAATTAGATCATAAAGGGGTTTGACCCTTTCTGCGTAATTTGCAATGTATGTTCTTCCGAAATTTAGGAAGCCTAGAATTGACTGTAGGTTTTTTAGTGTTCTAGGTGCTTGGAGTACGGCACATTTTTCTAGAAAATTGTCAGCCAGGCTTTTGCCTTCACTTGATAATTCATATCCTAAGAACAGGACTGTCAGATGGGCAATTCTGGATTTTTTAAAGTTGAATTTGTAACCCTCTGCTGCGAACCCAAGTATTATGGTGTTCACTCTCTTCAAGTGAGTCTCCAAGTCATTATCTGTTAAGTATATGTCGTCGACATAAGATAATGCTTCATCATCATATATTTGTAGTAATTCTGTTACTCTCGCTGAGAATACTCCCGGGCTGTTCTTGTACCCCTGGGCTAACCGACAGAATTGTTTTTGAGTGCCATTTATTGAGAACGCAGACAAATATCTGCTCTCTGGTGCTATGTTTTGACAAAAGAATCCATTAGAGATGTCTAATGTTGTTTTGTATTTTTTGCGCACTATGTTATTCATTAGTGCAGCACTATGCGAATTTTGCACTGCAAAAGTTTTGCAACATGAGTTAAGGTGTCGGTAATCCAAGACTAGACGATATGAATTGTCTGGTTTGGAGACCGGAAACAAAGGGTTGTTCATTTGTGAGGTGCAAGTTTCAATCACCCCCTGGTATTCTAGCTGATCTAGGATTTCTTTTACCTGTTTTTTAGCTTCTTGCTTAATTGGGTACTGCCTTTGTGCAGTAGGTTGTGATTTTAACTGGATTTTGTGAGGAGGAGAGTCCTCATCCCATCCTACGTGATTTTTATATAAAGCAGGAGCTTGAGCCACTGCCCACTTTCTAGCAAGTGTGTATTTTTTATGAATTGGGATATGATTTGAGAAGGCAGGCATAATTATTTCTTCGCCATGAGGGCACTCCCTAACAAACTCTGGTGGCCAGTCTTTCTCAGCTAGAAGGATGTCATAGCCCTTGGAGAGATTATCCCAAAATAGTCCCCTTATTTTTCTAGTCTTATCCCCTTCTATACGCAATGTTATTTCGTATATTTTGTGAGGTTTGCTAACTCTGGTGTCTGCAGTTTCCACTTGAAGATATTCATTCGTGTCCACTGTCTCCAGATGATTCATAAGGACTTTGCGAGCTATGCTCACTTCTGCTGCGCTGTCTAGCATCGTCTGAGCCCATTCTCCGTTTTTCAGTTGTGTCCTCAGTATTCTCGGCATTGTTAACTACCTTGATACTGGCTACCTTCTTTTTTGGAAATTGTAATTTCTTTTTTAGCTGAGCAGGTTCCTTGTCTTTGGACTTGGCGTGCTCTTCTCTTTGTTCTGATCGTCCTCTTCTTTCCGATTTCTGCGAGGAAGTCTGAAAAGATTGAGAGGGACGTGTATCAATGTCTTGATATCTATCAGGCTTCTTTATATTATCCCTATTTCTAAGGTTATATCTTTTCCCAGAGGGGTCACTTTGGGGTGACCTGTGTCTTTGGTTCGGAGATTTTTCTCTTCGCCTAGGAGACCTTCCTCTGGACTGGAATTTCTTTTCTTTAGGATTGGATTGTTTGTTTCCATCCCAGCTCTTTTTCTGTGATGTTGAATTATTATTAAAAAATATTTTTTCAGGACTTTCAATCAGTTGTGGTTTTACTGGTATTCCACCTAAACTATCCCTACCTAGTTCCTCATAGGATTTTTCTATGATTCTGGCAATTTCAGCTGGTTGGTCTGCTATATCTGTTTCTTTTAACCTCTGGCGGATCGCTACGTTTACTGCTTCTCCCTTGATGTTGGCTAATAATATAGCCGAGACCTGCTTGAAGTCTTTTAGTAATTTCATACCAAGAGTTAAAGCGGGTTCTGGACCGTATTCATCTTGAATTTGTTTTAGCACATCTGGTATTACCGAAATGGATGGAACACCGTGCGTTTTTGTGTAAATGGAAGCAAAGACTGTACCCCAAGTGTCACAGTCTTCCACGTGTGGTGCGATTCCCATTGGAAGGCAGATAGTCAGAATCCTGTGTTTTTCTAATGGGGTGGTGTCTGGAAACACCGCCTCTATTTGGGTGATTTTCTGTGCCAACCAGAATGGTATTTGTTCCCGTTTAGCCGGTACTTTACCTAGGCAGGACTGTATGTTCTGTGGTGTAATTTTATTTGTGTTCCCCTGGTGAGGGGTCAGTTGTGGAATTTTAATTGCTGGTTGAATTGTTGAAGTCCGCATCACATACTGGACTAATTGTCTATGTACTTTTATTAATTGTTTTAGCTGTGTTAAAAGCTCTGGTGCAGGCATTCTTTCGATGTCTGGATGTGGTGTGTATCCGGCTAGGACCGGCCACGTTGCTCCTGGTCTACCTAAAGGACCGAGCCTGGTGATGTGATTATTATGTTTTAGGGCGCCATCAAATAAGAGCAAATGCTCTTGAAATTTGAGTGGTACTTCCACCTCCTCGAAAGGAGTGTAAATATCTGGAGGTTCCTCTATCTTGTAATAGTGGAAGTACTTTGTTACAGCATTTGCTGCTGGAAAATGTATCCATGAATAGTATACCTCTGTCTGCCGATATTCGTGTGCCTCAATTACGAATATGACTGTGCCACCTCTAGGTGTCAGTCCATTTTCTATAAGTTTTAAGGTTATAGATTTCCTTTTGATGACCGGGATGAGTATTATATCCTGGTCTGCTTCTTGCATAGTAGCATCAGCTGCTGCGAGTTCAGTTGCTATTCTAACTGCCTCTCTTTCATCTTCACTGTCCATTTTACCGACAGGAAGGTTATTCTGTTTGTTTGCAGATCAGGTTTCTTATGGAAACAAAGGATTAGATGCACAATATTTTGGAACTGTGTATCCTTCAACGTTGACTATACCAAGAACCATACATAGGAGTTCCCTCCTGCGAGGTTTTGGAGGATATTACCTTTTACCCACTCCAGACGTCTTTGGAGTATTATGGGAGAAAAGGGGTCTGAGTGAGAAAGCACGACTGAGTTACTCTAAATGTCTTACGTTAGTTTTATCGCCCTTTCCAAACACGTTGGGCGCCATGTAGTGTAGTTCCTATCATCCCAATAGGCTCTGCACATTGGAATAATACCTTCAATAGTATAGGCCTAGACCAGACGTTAACTAGGTCTACTACTGTCAATATTAGACTTAAAGTTTTGGGTTTGCCAGCTTAGCTCAGAGTTCACTAGAAACTTTCTCGAATGTTCAGGAAAGAATTAACTTCCCTGATTAGACAAGAAGGGATTTAGTTTCTGACAACCATAGAACATGACAACTTTGCTCTCCCCTAATCAAGAGTGTATCTCGAGAGTCGTGTGAACAAAAGGCAATTTATTTTACTCAGTCAGTACGTGCATTCTTAGTCTCATCAGATTGTAGAGAAAAGGAAGAGACGGGCGTGTTCAATAAAAGATGTTATTTATTGATCAGTCTCTTTTCTCATACAAGAGAAACGGATCGATATTATTGCAATACTTATAGTTAAGTAAAGTGCATACATTAAAAGCAGAAGTATAAAATAATACTGTAAAAACATTGATATGGTTTCTAAGCCATATGAAGGTTTAAAATGATTAAAATATATTACATACACATATACATTTGACTAAACGTACTCAACTGGTGTTTCTAAATACGCCTACCCCGTGTACCTGACCTAAGCCTAATACGTGAGCGGGAATAGAAAGTTACAGTTTAAGTTAAGTTTGTTTTTGCCAAGTGACTGACTAAAGAATTCTCTGCGAGGGGTTATTCAGTTCGGTACCTGGAAGTTAGGATGAATGAGGGATGGTATCTCTCTCTCTGGTCTCGATATTCCAGGCTGCCTGCGAGGGCTACCCGGAAGCGCCGGTGCTGGATCTCTCGGCAGGAGAAAGCAGCGCGTCTCGTTCTCAGCGCGTCAGGAAGGCGGGGCTGCGCCAGCGGGGTCTGCTCTGCTCTGGGCTTCGGCAAGTATGGCTGCTCCGTCTCGTCACCACCGCGTGTGTTTGCATAGGGCAATATCGGTAATATTTATACCTTTAAGGTGCCGAGATTGACGTAAGGATGGACATAGATACGTCAATAAGGATGTCATACGACTTGGTCGTTAGCACATTCTTTTGCTGAAGTTCTCGGTGAAATCAAAACAATGGCCGCAGGGTTTTTCCAGGTTGTCATAGGTTTGATTTGTTTAGAGAACTCCGTATGCCTTATCAGGGGCTGGAGGAATATCGCTTGTCTAATTAGATCGCAAGCGTTATGACCTAATCAGATAACACGTTCCTGTGCCGTAGTGTGGCTTCGTCAGATAACGGTATCTGCATCATGGGGGTTTGCTGCCTCATGGGCTGACTGCTAGTTAACTTGTTGGTTTGTTAACCAGAATAGGGTCAGGAATAGGGGGATCGATTCAGAACCTATAGGAATACATCACACTCTCTAGCCTTCTACGGGGCATTCAGAGTAGGCGAGTTAGTGGGGGCCTCCAAGACAGATCAGAGTGGGATCCAAGACTGACCGTTTAAGCAGGGTCAGTCCTGCACCCGGCGCAAGAGTATGTCTGATTGCCAGGATGCCGGCATACCTGTCAGTGTGCCCACCGGGGAGAGAACAAGCCCTGTTCATACATGGGCAAGAGGGGTGCCTCTCAAAATATCAGTTCAGGGCAGGGTTTATGAGCACTCTGAAGGGTCAGGGGTTGGATCCCAGGGGGTACTCTTCACACTCATTCAGGATTGGGGTAGGGACGCTAGCAGCATGGGCGTGCCTATCAGCGGAAGAGGTGAAGCGATTAGGGCTCTGGTCATCCGCATGTTACAAGCGCTATGTATGGCAAGAATTATTGTAGGAGGGTGCATGAATCCATTACTTTGACCACGCTGACTTTTCCATATTTTTCCCTGCTATTAGTATGCCCGCTAAGGTGATATGGGTGCTGGGACACTCGTTTGTGCGTCGCGCCACGGGATGATTGCAGCAGCAGCAAGTGGTGAAACCGGCTGGTTTGAAGGAGATGGCGTTCCTTTGCAAGGTGTCAGGGGCTTGCGAATTGGGCAACTGTGACGGCTGGTGGACGAGACACAAACACATGAGGGACAGCAGTCCCCGGATTTGATTCTTTTTGATTTGGGCAGCAATGACATGGTGGACCTTGGACACCAGGCACTCAGAGAAACATTGCTGATGGAGTTTGCATGGTTGGGGCGGGAATTTCCGCAGGCAAGGATCACCTGGTCATGTATGATACCGCGCCGGACATGGGGCGCCGGAGAAAGATCAAGGGCACTGAATGTGTCAGTAAGGCGACTCAACGGGGAGCTGGCGAAGCTGTGCACTGAACAGGGCCGCTTATGCCACATCCCGCACTCACTGATCAAAGGGGACCGAATGCTTCACCATGACGGCGTGCATTTGTCGGACATTGGGACAGACGAGTGGATCAGTGGCATCTGGTTGTTTGTGCAGATTTTGTTTGGTGGTGGGGAGGGTGAAGGACCTGTGGACCCTGGTTACCCTTGTGGTGGTAAAGAGGACACAGCAAGATTGAATAGTACAGTTAACTGGAGTTCTCCTACATACTCCCTAGGCCAGCACTGAGGGGAAGAGACAGTAAGCTCCCTGCACAGAGAATGGGGACACCGGCTGGGGAGGCAAGAGCACCAGGTCACAAGCTAGGGCGGGGGCAGCAGCCGCTGGTTATTCCCTATGAGCCTCCTTGGCAGCCTGGTGGTGGAGTGGTGGGCCCAAAAATGGCGGACAAGGACCAGAGGGCTGGGGCTCACCTCTCAAGAACGCAGGTGGGTTACACCTTGCGTGGTTTCTCAATTGGGGGATGTGAGCCGGAGGGCCCTTTGGAGCTGGAGTGGTGGATGGTCTTAGAATGACAGTTGGTTAGACTGATTGTTTTATGATTGCCAGTATAAAAAGCGTAAATATTGAATTGGACAATGTATAACTGTGTAAATAAGTAATTTGAATTTGCCATGTTTATATGTGTTGATGTTGATAAATAGACATGGTCGTTTTTACCCACAGTTATAGTATCAAGTCTTGATTGTAAGAGTTGTGGGGTGCGGGCTGGGAGCATCCTAGGGGATCCGGGCTCTATAAGATAAGCCTGACTGCTAGTGCAAAGCTACCCAGGGGGTGAGCAGGGGTTGTTTTAGGAGCGTAACACCCTCATCCTAACTAGGAAGAAGGGTCCCTACTTGGACAATGGTACCTACCTCTGCCAACTAGAGACACCCGTTTCTAACAATACTCTCCCAATCTTCTGAATATAGTTTCTCATTTGACCTTAGAATAGGTCAGATGCATGCCTCTGCTAACAACGACTACTCTAAAGTACCCAGTTTACCGCTTCAATTAAGGGTGTTTTTTCAATTCCAGGATACTGATTTCTGTGTTGTAAATACACACTTTCATGGATGCTACTAATACTACCTAAGGTAGACCCAATTTTTACTGGCCTGTTGTTTACGTGCATCCTTTTTGTTGGATTTAATCTATGAAACAGCCGGTAATACGTCTGAAATGGTGGTGAACTTTTCTCATAAGGAACTACAGATCCCTCCTACATTGGTATCCTTTGGATGAACGGACACCCCTTGTTGTACATGCAATTTGCACACACGTGCGCGCACGCACGCGCGCATACACATACCTCTGTTAATGGTTACATTTATATTCCTTCACAGGCATGTTTTTGATAGGGTGGTGGTATTGTTCTAGATTAGTGTCAGTAAACGCACCGACGTTACAAAGATGTTTTGTTGCATCTAGCCCTGATGAACTTCCCAGGACACCCTCCTAGTGGAATGAAGCACGTGTTGGTCGGAAGTTTGTAATTACGTGGATAACAAATGAAAAAAGAGAAAGCTTGTAATAAGTTCTTGGACAATGAAAAAGGATTAAGAAGATTTGGTGATGAATCGACTGTGAATTGACAGACTCTCTCTTTTTTAACTGTGGCTCTCTATAACGGAAGGATAAACCCTGTGCCATATAGCATGCGCGTGAATGGACACTCACTGATCAACTGCACATGCGCTTTGATTGCAGAGAAACATGGGTAATATTGATACCTGAGGGACAACGCAGCTAGATTTCAGGGGCTGAAAAGCAAAATGGGGTATTGTGACCATCTTAAATCTTTCCTACAAAAGTTGCTTCTGCTAGTTCAGTACTGTCCCTGAGAAACATGTATTAACAAGTCTACTGGTCCGGGTGGGTCAGTTATAGCGCCGAAGGCTGCTGAAAGGCCGATTGATATAATGGTCTCGATGAGTCACTTTGAGTAACCCCTCTATTCTGACAGCACCACTAACTCCGTGATGAGACCTGGTGCAATGCCTGCCTAGAGTAGCCTCAAATGCGCTTTTACGGTCGCACAAGATTGCTAAAAGCTGGGTAACACCAATTTTTCCAAACGTTTACCAAAATAAGGTAGCAGTTATATCGGGTGGACATTGCTCAAATTAACGTTCCCAGAGAAGTCTTTTGGGGTCTGGCATTAACCACCGCCTTGTGATTTTTGTAAAATGATATGTACATAATAAACGTACTTCCATGGGCTTTCAGCCTCTTTATCGGTTGGTCTGCCGTTGCATTGTTCACATTTCCTTCCGCCCGTCAGAGCATACAGCAGGGGGCAATAGGGCAGCCCACTCAGGCCTTTGGCCGTCGTCACTCTGACTAACGGCATTTCGCCTTTTCACAAGGTTACACATCTGCGCACAACGTAGCGCATCATCAGTGCCTGTGACCTCTCTGGAAATGTGTGTTTTTGGGAGAGAAAAAATTCTCGCTTTTTGCCAATTTGTTTAAATATTGGCAAGAAACCCGCCACCTTTCACAACGATGGTTTATAAAAACCATGGCAAAACATTTATAACGCCCAAAGGATGTCAGCCACCGCCAGGCCGACCGGCTTTGAAAATGCTTATTTAATAACGGGGAATTCGAGGGTGATTTCCAAGCTCGTGAACTGTTCCAGTGCTGAAAGAGTTGTTAAATGGCTTGAACGAGTCAGAGTGAATGTGAAGGTTCCTGGACAGCAGTCAATAGTGAAGCGAGGCCACTCCGTATCCCAGCCCTGGGCTGGGTGCGTGCTGTGTGTAGTTGGTGGCTCGGGTGCCGCAGCTTGAGCCATGGTGCTTATTTATGTATAATCAGTATATGAGGTGTGTTAATGATTCTGAAAAAAGTTGTATTCTTTTTTTCAACGTTTTTATATCTGTAGGGACTGGTGTATTTGGTATTCCTCTACTGCGATTATGCATGCTGTTTCTATGATGGCACTTTGGACGGTGGTATTTTTTCACCATTATTGAAAGGAATCTGCTACAGTTCGTTGAACTTTTGTAAGCTGTAATTACGATTGTTTTTTGTTATTTTTATAATATTTTATGTGGCCCTACATCGGAGTTCCGAATCCTAAAATATAAATTGATTGATCCAAATTGCTGCCTTACGTCATTTGTGCGAGCATATTATCCGCACGAATCTTTTCGCCAAAGAGGTAAATTCTACCCAAAAAAGTCTTTGTTGGTTAGTTTATTCTAGGATAAAAAAAACAGAGGGATAAATCTCCCACGAGTCTCATGTAGCATCACTGGCTGACAGTGGCAGAACGAGATCATATGAAGTAGCATTTCAGGCTGCTCTCTGCGCCAGTGGGTTACTAGCAACAACCATCAAGTGGTTCTTCGAGCGTTGTTTAACCCTAGCCCCAAGTGACAAGAATTCCATGTCAGTTAAGCGTTCAGGAGGAAACGAATTAAGAATAATTCGAGAGACTTGTAGACGTAGTACTACTGATTACCCCTAAATTAAGATTTTTCTTCTTTCAAAATCAGAGAAAACAGGCACTCTAGCAGAATTTGCTGCTGGGACAGGCGGGCTTGGAAACCGAGATATACCCTGTCCAAAGGGTTTGTCGTGCAGAATTCATTCCAAAAAGAGCCCACGGTGTCCAGACGAGCGACCTGGTTGCCCCTTGGCAAGGAAAGGGCGACGGGATATGGGCAGATTATCCGTGCCAGATCTCGGAGGGCACTAGAGTGCTTTGGCATTTTCGTGTGATTAACGCGCAGCCAGTGGTATTTTTTTCGATCCAAAGCGTCCCCTCCAGTCTCCCTGCTTTGTTCGAGCCCTGCATAATAGCCTTGGTAAGATCGGGGCTCCCTCCGGGTTCACAAAAGAAGAAAGATATATGGTTAAGGTTATGTTCAAAATACATCCGACGTTGTCTGCTTCTGCTGAGACAACACAATATTGTTTGGATTGGCTGGCCTGCACAAAGGGGCCCATATGTGCACCTTCCGGCTGGCATATGGGGTTCCTTGTTTTCCAACTGCGTTTCTGTGTGTGGAGTGGGGGCAGGAGGGCTCTGCATATTTAGAACAAACGTACATCTGTGTGAACTTGACGATAAATGAAGCAAGATCGATGGGTCTGGCACCCTAGAGGAGGGGACGCAGGAGATTATGGCCACCAGGTATTATACTACGTGTAGGTAGGGCGAGCAACAGCAGCTGCTGTCAGAAGAGTAGACACACAGCATATGTCACCACAAATCACAGTGTCCTTTTAAAAGTGGCCCAACCTAGTCCTCGGCTTGGGAACGTTCTGAGTGCAGACAGGCACCAGAACAGGTGTCGAGTGGGATGCGCAACGCACCTTCCACCCCCTGGTTTCCACTTGGCAGAAGAAACCAAAGAAGTACCTTTGTTCCGACCGCCCCCTGGGTCTTGCGTTGGGAGACGTACTATAAAGGCCCCTGTCCTCTCTGGAGAGTCTCCACAGCTCGACCCCCTCTGCCTCCCACTCCTGGCGTGCGCCCTGGCCACCTCCCCGGGGAGCATCTGGTGCCCTCTCACCTATCCAAAACAAAGAGGCAACCAGGGCGCACGAGGGCTGCTGCCTCTCCCATAGACGCTGGTGTTTTTTCTCTGCTTAATTATTATTTTACAGTCAAAACGAGTGCAACAGAGCAGCCCAGTGTTATCTACAATGCCCCTCTCCTCCCCCCAAACTAAACAGTGCCATGTGGCCCCGGCAGCCCGTGAGCTGGCTCCTAATTGCCAGCCTTGCCCAATGTTAACAGCCGAAGTATGGGGTTCCGCCGAGCTGGTCTACCATATGTTTTCAATAAAATAAGACAAACAGGCCAGTGAGATAGGAATTGCTGTAAAGCTGTTATAAAGCTGCTCTCGGTACTCCAATGTAAACGGCGTGTGCCCCCCTCCCCGCGGGGACATGGAGTGCCAGCTCGGTGTGTAAGCTGCCCAGACAGGTGTGAGTGTGAACTTGACACAGTCCACCCCCCAGACTCTTTTTATCAGGTTTGTGGTAGTGTTGTGCTTGTTATGCTAACTATGAGTAAACACAGGAATCCAGTGCTTTGTAGGAATAGAAGGGAGTTATCAGAAACTGGTAGTCGAAAGGTGATTTAACAATATATTTGCCTCGTTTTCGGAGCAGGTGATACCTGCCCTCTGCTCCGGTGATTAATGCTTCCCAAAGCACTCCACTTTGCAATCTCTTGTAATTATTTATTAAACGAAATCTATTTATTATTATTTTAGCAAACAGTGGTGCCAGGTGGGGCTTTCTCTTCTCCTACTGCCTTTGTCTGAAGGGCGTTTGAAGTGGGTCATCTAGGCTTTGGGAACTCGCTCGCCAGATTTCTGCCATCCATTTGTGCGAGGGGGAAACTGCTATTCACGTTTTTGTGTTTCACTTGTTGCGAATCTAAAGGGACACACACAGGGCAGCGATGACGAGGGAGAAAGAGTGGGAGGAAAGCACCCCAAGGGCTTTCAAACCCTTGTGCCTTTTCTCTGCTGCAGAAGCCAGCAGAATACCAGCATATGCCCGACGCTGTGGCGCCAGCGGGGAACTGCAGCTTGGGAAACGCACGGTGCGCAATAGGGCACCTGCGCCGGGGACCACTGACTGCCTACAAAAGGCTGACGAGGAGCAGAGGGTCCTGCGAGCCAGTCTTTACCCCCGTAGCGGGAGCTGTTTCAGCACCACCGCTTTGAACATGGATATCAGTTACAGGCGCCTTTATAATTCAATGCAGCAAAACGCATCTTAAATCTGATTGTGGATAATCCAAATAGGACACCCTACGTTTCCACTGTCTGTCTGGTCAGAGATCGCACTCATTTGACTCTGTTCCCCACCTATGAGAGGCTTCAGGTCTTGGTAAAATGTAAATCTGATGTTCCTGGGTCTATGGACCAATTAACAAAAGGGGAGAGCGGAGACCAGGCAAGCCAACAGATTTTTACGCAAATGCCCGGTGGCACTTTTTGCGCATTGGAGAAATCCCGGAGACAAGCGTGCCGCTGGTGATTTCTTCGCCTCTAAATATTCTATACTTCGCGGGCTCACATGCAACGCTTCCTTAATGGATAGTGAACCCCGATGTGACTGCTAAATGAGAGTTTAAGGGGAAAGAAGCCGCTCCAACCATGGGTCATCTCATCCATCCTAAAAGGACACCTGCCGTGCGCCCCCTTGAGCACGGCTCCATATGCCAGCCTGACGGCCAGGTCGTTTCAAGTTCAACATGAATGGATGTGGCACGGGGTTACGTGGCTGGAATGACCCACTGGTTATCCGTCCTAACATATCTCTGCTCTGAACAACTACGCGCCGAGGCAGCGCTAATTTATAGCCTTGCCCGTCTATTTGCCTTTCCCATCTTCTGGCATTGTGCGGCTGTCTGGGCGTTCTATTCAGGGACTATCAAGATCCATGGCATTCCTTCTCTATATCAATGGGCGGATCGTGCTTAGCCCCCCACACTCAAACCCGCCCCCACGCATGTTTTCCGTGTTTCAGAATCCCTTTTCAAAAAGGCTATATAGGAACATTCGTACCATTAGGTGCACGGTGGAATAATGCGGCCCCAGACCCTGTAGTTGTAGGTTCTTAGACTTGAAGGCGCTCATTGCAAAACCAGCTGCAAGGAACCCGTTCTCGACAGACTCGCTGTTTCAACTGAGGAAGTTGTGGTCAGTCCAGTGTTATGAGCCCCACTCCCCTCGACATGCCAACCCATCTTCCCTCTGTGTGTGAGGAGCTAGCGCCTGCTGTCCAAACAATGATGCACACATCGAATTTCGAAAGCTTTATTCGAATTGTGTAAACAAATTCATACAAGCATACACAATAAAATCACAATTTAAAAGTCATATCATTTACACTCATAGTTAAAACACGAATGCTCAATACAATTGAGAGTTATTAAAAACATTTAAGAACACAGAGAGTACATTCAAACTATTTAAGAGGTTAAAACTAATACATTGGTACGTGATGCACACAAATGTTTGAATTCTCTGCACAAATTGTTCCCCTCTAAATTACCAGGGCCTCATTTATGAGGCCCCTTGCGCCGCTGGAACGTCACATTTTGTGTCGCTCGGTGGCGCAGGAGCCTGCACCATATTTACAAGGCAGCACTAAGCCCCTTTTTTTGGCTTAATACTGGCTCGGAAATATCGTTCCCTCTAAAGCCATTTCCTGCGGTAAAGTGGCATGCAATGAGTGATGCGGTGGGCGTTCCTAGCATTTTCCATGGCTTTTTGACACTGCACCAGAAATACCAGACATCGTAAATCTGTGGCAGAGCCAAACACTTATGGGGAGGAGGCATAAGGGAGGCACAATGAGGAGAAATATCTTTATTTCTCATTTGTCCCTTTTCTATGTTTGCTATATTCTGCAGCACACATACAAGGAGGAAAAATCCACTTTTGATTGTTTTTGTACAGGAAACCAAAAATAATTATCCCCGCAACGCAGCCACCTTTGCACCACAGCAGCCCATTGTGCATCGGCACAGGGGAAAAGGACAGGAATGTGTTGTGATTGATAGATTTGGCATGTTCATGTCCTTTTCTTGTGCCGTAAGGCAGCACAGCAGGAAGGCCTGTGGCGCTGTCTTATGGCAAAACCTCATAAATGAGGCCCTCGGTGTGCACTCCACGAAGTTCTGGCCAAATGTACAGTTACAGCATGTGTTTACTAAGCAAGGATGTAACGCCCCCCCGCCCCCAACCTTCATTGTTACATCACAGCGAGCAGACAGGGCTCATTCTCTCCCGAAGCCCAAACATCGCCCACGCAAACACATTTCTAAGCAGAGCATGTGTGTTATGAGTCTCAGGCTCTTTTTTTTTTATAGATGTCAGTGACTTTTCTTTACACAGATACGCAGATTTCCAAACAACTCATCTCACAGCCTGGCAACCCCCAGTCTCTTTGCTGAAGGTGGAGTGACAGAGACACTGTAACTTCAGACAGTCCGTGTCCCAAAGGCCAAACATAAATACTTGAAATGCATGGGAGGGGGTCAAGTGCCTGTCTCTTGCTCAGTTCTAGATTCTCTTGTACCCTCCAGCCCAAAACGAGCCAAGCTCTCATGTGGCTTCTGCCTGCCACCCACAATCTAACCTCAGGTGCCCAGAATTAATGCAATAACCATTGATGCAAAAGGGAGAGAAACTTGTACAATCTTACACCTGAAACCTGCTATGCATCTCGGCGTCACCACTGGCCAAATTATGGGATACCAGAGAGTTATGCTGTTTCAGGAAGAAAAACGTGATTGTTTTATGAGGACACATTCAAATTCGTGACTTCAGGATGTGCACTGCAGAACAACCTCTTGTGTTTATTAAGTAGACCATGGGTCGCTCCATTCATAATGACAATCTAGGCCGCATACAGGGTACAAACGAATGTCTCCTCACTACTGGCATTGTCATCTGAGCAGGGAGCATGAATGTTTCTAACTCCATGTTTTTAATCTTTTCGACGCTGATGACGGAACCGCTCAGTCATCAGCCGCGGTGGCGCTGTGCTGATGACGGAGCGGTTCCGTCATGGCCCGCCCGACGCGCCTGCGCGGCGCGTTCTCTTGAGCGGGCGGGGCCATGATGGAACCGCTCTGTCATCAGCACAGCTCACCTGAGGCTGGTGACGGAGCAGTTCCGTCACCAGCGTGTGAGCGCCACACGGCCCCTCGGCCCCCCTAGCGGTGCGGCGGAATAGCCGCCGCAGCGAGGGTAATAAATTATCACTTTTAATAAGTGCCTTTTAGTACAGTAATATCATTTGTTGTACTGAGGTAAAACGCTTCTGCATGTTAATTAAATATACCTGGCCTTTTCATATTTTTGTGTAAAGTAAGTTGCATTTTTCATATGCCGATATTTTCATGGCTCAGAATGTGCACCAGCTCTTAGAGCCAAGCCACCATGGTGGCTCGGCTCTCTGTTGATTTGTTGGCTCACTCCTCTCTATAGCTCCTGTTGTATGTAAAACAAAATAGGGCAACCGTCTAACCCCAAGAAGCCTGGGTGTTCAGTTATTACCAAAGAATATGGCTCTAGGGATAGCACTTTGGAATTATATGCCATCAAACCATAATGCATGCATCAAAATATAATGGAATAAATAAAATTAGTGGCTAGTAAAGTAGAATCATATATATATATATATATATATATATATATATATATATATATATATATATATATATATAGAGAGAGAGAGAGAGAGAGAGAGAGATAGACAAACTGTTTTATTATTGTTTAGAAAATCAAAAGATCATATTAAAATATTGTCTATATACAAAGCAAAGTGCATCGACAATAAGAAATAAGCCAAAAAGGTATGACAAAAAATATTGCATGTTCCATAATATAAGTACGAATATTTACAGACTGAACAAGTAATGAGGATACCCGAGGTAAAAAAAAAAATGTTTCGGTTCACTCTGCACTACTTTATGGGCCATCATCAGGAAGTGTGAACTCCAAAAATTGTGGGGCATATTACCAACAACTAGCGATAATTATCGCTATGTTGGCTTAGCTGCAATTTTTTTATCGCCGAGCTGCGGCGATTTTTATCGCTTAGGAACCTTGCTATTATCAAGGTTTATCTCCTAAGCGATAAAAATCGTCCGAAATGCATGAATATCGCTGAAAAGTCAGTGATATTCATGCATTACCAAGCTAATGCTCTTAGCCATGTTATCCACCTACCATTGGATAACATGGCTAAGAACTGCTCAGGGGCAGGTGTTAGCTTTTGGAGATATTCGCGCTTAGCGCGAATATCTCCAAAAGTTGGTAATAGGAGATAGCGATGTTAGCGACTGTTTCCAGTCGCTAACATCTTGGCACGCCCACTTTGCATGTCATTAGTGATAAATTTCACTGACATGCAAAGCGGGGCCCAAGATGGTCGCTATCTCTTACTAGCTGTCGCTAACTGGTGTTAACGACAGCTAGGTAATAGGGAGATAATTTTATCTCTGCTTTCTTGGCTTTTAAAGCCAAAAAAGCAGAGATAAACCCCCTTGATAATATGCCCCCGTGTTCCTCAACCTCTTGTAGTGAAGTGCAAAAGCAGCTAATTGCTGTGCATTGATTAAAGATGCCAGTTTTAAAAAAAAATTGGGGGCATATTATCAAGGACAGGCGATACATTATCGCCGCTTTTATCGGCAGGAAACTGCCGATAAAGCGGCGATAATGGCCTTGATAATATGCTCTATGAATTCCAATCAAAGCCCATGTTAGATGTGTTTACATCTAACATGGGCTTCGATTCGATTTGTGTTTACATCTAACATAGGCTTCGATTGGAATTCATAGAGCATATTATCAAGGCCGTTATCGCCGCTTTATCGGCAGTTTCCTGCCAATAAAAGCGGCGATAATGTATCGCCTGTCCTTGATAATATGCCCCTAGATTCCACCAGAATTCTTGTCTTTTACTCGGTATCTGACAGCAGCTGTGGAGGTGTAGAAGCAGATGTAAACCGCAATGCACTGCACTAACATAAACCAGTCAAAACTAGCAAAAGACACCAAAATAGACTAAAGATAATCTATCTGGCGAAAAGATATTAGTTGGTAAACAGACGTCTTCAATCCACATACAGCAATAAACTGTTTTTGCGCTTGCTTACAATAGCCTTGAGGAACGCTCCTACCCTGATGATGGTGCAGTAAATTATTGTCAACCAGACCGAAACATCAACTCCTTTTGACGGTTCATTTAAGTTGCCTTTATTTTTAATATGGCATAGGTCTATGAAGTTCTGAAGTAGTCTGCATATTTGCTTATTTACATAGAGGAGCCTGTGTTGTGGTTTTTTTTCTCTATATAATTGTGGCGCCTGCATTTTCGATAAATGTTGTTGTGTATATAAAAATCTTTTATACGATCATTTGATTTTTTAATGAAATAATAATAATAAACTGTATACACTAGTTATGGTTGATAACCCCTTATTTGGCTTTTCCCCATTACAATTGTATGTATGTATTCACTGCTTTAGTATTACCACGTGCTCCCACTGCCGTCAGAGCAGTCGCGCGCTCTGGGCTCTAGCTCGGAGGGATCTATCTCCAAATAAACTGCGTGGCATGCTTGTTGCGCGCCGGTGTACTGATTGACACAATCATACCTAATGTGAAACCTGAACAAATGTAAGCCTGGATGGAGAGGTTGCTGTGCAATGTGTGAAGTTGTGTTGCTCGCTTGAGGCCGTCGAGCATCCTCCCCCAATTCACTCTCCAACCCGAGTGGAGCAGGTGACTCCTCGTGGCTGTCCAGACTGGTGCATCGGTTGGGGTCTTCTGGCGGGGTTTGGGGCCGCTGTGGCTCCCGTCAGAACAATAAAGAACTCCAAACTGTTCGAGCTCATCCCAACCTGCTGCGCACCTACCCGCCAAAAATCGACATGAGTGCGTGGGACCTGAATCTGATCTACTATAGACTTTTGGGCAATTTGCAGTTTTTTTTATAGCTTGAGAACAATGTTTCGGCACTGCATTCCCTGTAAGAGGCAGGATTGCGCCTTCGCACGCACGCGAGGAGCAGCAGCTCAATTGTATTCATTTGGGGATGGTTCAGGGAGTTTTGTAAAGCGGGAGCGTGCTGTGTTGTTGGACTCAGAGACAGAAATGAAGTCCCTCTCTGTTGAATTTAAGACTACGGGCTGGAAGAGAGCTATGTTGTTCTTCATTATTTACCCTTCCCTCGTACTTCACGTCTCTTCACCCCTTGCCCTTTGTCGGGATTCCAGCTGTGTGGGAGGCTCCTTGCGCTATGGCGGGGAGTGATGGGGAGGGGGAGGACTGAGGCTCGTGCGCCTCATCTTCCGAGCGGCCTCTCTGATTGGTCCCCTCTGACACTATGGGGGACAGGCACGCTCCTGGCCGGGCTGATAAGATAAAATGTGGTAAGAGGGGTGGGAGTTGGAGCAGGAGGCGGGGAGAGCACGCTTTTTATTGATTTCTAAACCCCAATTGTTCTCCGGTCCCTAAACCTATAGGTATATATAGGGCTAAATGCAGTCGTGTGCCGGACGTGCGGTCATTCACAAGCCTGCCTCTCCGCTGGGAACCGTTCTTGGATGGGATGCTGCCTTGTCAGTAGTTCACCTCTGAACTACCACAGCCTTTCCAGGCATACCCGGCAGAGCACCAAAACTCCCCACGGCCACCGTACCTGGCGGGAGCACTAGGCAGCTCACCTAAAAAACGTCCAAGCCGAGCCAAGCACCCCCGCGGGGGCACCAAGAATCCGCACCACCTTTGGTAAATGTCCGTGCACCTGAGCACCTACCTTAGAACCATCACAGCCGAGCCCGGGATCCCCGAGAAAGAGAGAAGGAGCCTGCCCACTCTGAGAGAGGTGGTAGGTTAGGGAGCCCCTGGGCACCTCACCGGCTGGCGTCAGAGCCACACCAAGCACTCCGGAAGAAGCAGTAGCAGAGCCTGGTGCCTACTGGGCTCCGTCATTGGCCGGACTCAGGCACGGAGCCTTCTTCAGATATTAGGTAAGGGGTCACTTAAAAGGCTTGGGTTCTCATTTCCCAAATATAATAATTTACATGAACTCACAATACCCTATCTTCTAAATCCACTTTTTAAAATGGTGATGGAAACTGCACAGGTGAATATCGTTCGGGATATTATTTTCTGATTTTGTTAAAAAAAAAACACCTGTCCAAGCTTTAAAGTGTTTCCTTATAAAATCCTGAAACAATAATATCAATTATGATATTGATTATGCGGGTTTGGAGGTGCGTAAAATAGCCCGGAACCACATTTAAAACAACACAGGGAATTGCTCACCCCTTGTCACCAGACATCACTTTGCCTTTTTGCCAGAGCTGCCCCTCTCTCTTCATGTATGTCTAACCGTTTTCTACTTGTACATGTTTGTTTTAACTGTAACCTGTACTATACGATGCGCGCCTTTTATTCTGTTTCTTTATCAGTGCATGCAGACATGTCAGTTTAGTATGACCCGTGTGTAGTACTTTGTGATGTATCTGACGGAGTTGTCGGTAACTTTAAAGTCATGTTTTACCCAGGGTATTAGTAGAAGTATATAGGGGTCTAGAAAACTAAGGTGGTTGGGCGTGTAGGTTTCGAAAACGTCACACGTAGCACGTGTCTTTGACTAAATGACATGAGCGAGAGATGCAAGTATGTTATTTATTGTTCGTTCTGCTCTCCGCCTAAGTTTAACAAGGGGAGCACAACAGTCCTCAGCAGCGAAAGTGCGAGAGTGTGTGTGTGTGTGAGTAGGGGGGGGGGCAGATCCTCATTTAACCTAAGACCCACCAATATCGGTAACATATGGATGACTCAGGGACCCCTTGTCACATTCTTTACGGGAGCAAAACATTTGTACTTTACCCGTCTGTTTTTAACTCCTGGAGGAGAGGCCAGGGTCTTTTCCCCATTGCAATTTTATTATGCCACAACCTGTAATAGTGGTGGGAGGGATGAGGTGGAGAGGCTGTTAAAGTTCGTCTAAGTCAAACTTTGTGGGCTGATGTAATGTATACTGACGCGGTGCTCTGTTTCCTTCCGCGCAGGATGTCCCCAAAGAGTGTCTGCTCACCTGCCCAGGCGGGGCAGTATTATGGGCTCTCTGAAGACGACGGCGGTTCTTCGCCCTCCTGCGCCTCCTCCTCCACGCCCTCCTCCCCCAGCACCACGAAGGACCGCTGCGCGTGCCATCCTCCTCAGAAGAAGCCGAGGGCGCGCCGGGGCTGTCCGCCAGAGGGCCTGCCCAGCGGGCCGAAGAAGCACAGACGAGTGAAGGCCAACGACCGGGAGCGCAACAGAATGCACAACCTGAACTCGGCGCTGGACGCTCTTCGCGGGGTGCTGCCAGCCCTGCCCGACGACGCCAAGCTCACCAAGATCGAGACCTTGAGGCTGGCTCACAACTACATATGGGCGCTGACCGAGACCCTGCAGATGGCCGACCAGAGCCTGCAGGGGGAGCCCCGCGCTCCGCGTTTGCTCATGGAGCTGGTCAGCCCGGACAGCTTCCCCACCAGCGACTGTGACTCCTTCTACTCCCCCATGTCACAGGGTAGCAGTATGAGCCCCTCGGACTCCGTGTTCCCCCCTGCCTGCATGAGGCACCCCATACCCTTCCAGCTGGCCTGAGCTCTTCCAGGATCCGCCTGGGCCTTTTGGGCTGCTGGGAGAAAGGTGGCCTCATGGCGATGCGGCTGCTTGTGGAACTAGCTATAAAGGAGCTAAAACAGTCGGCCACGCCACAGAAACAGTTTGCTGCTGTCTTACTTGATCGAATTGTGAGCGCTCTGAAAGCTACCAACCAGGCAACAACCTTGCGAGAAACGCATCTCAACGATCTGGACATTTACCAAGCACAGGCAGAACGTTCCCACAGTACCATGGGACAGCCAGGTCCAGGGGCAGCACGCAGGGTGGGAACTGATAAGTGTGCTTTTGAACAAGTCTTCGTTTTGTCTTGGTTTTCCTCAAAGAAGATCATGTCCGCGGTTTTTCTAACTGTTCTCTTTGTGTTGATGTGCCGAATCACGAAGTGCTTAATTTGAAAAACAATGAGTGCAGTTGCCCAAAGTGCTGCTCAGAAGCCCGATCGGCTCTGTTAAGTGTCAGAGAGTGGAATGCCAAGGCTGTGTAAACCCGAGTCCACCTCAAAGCTTTCATCCACTCCATATGACTGGTTTTCAGTATTTCTCTTCTTCATTCTTCCCCGTCGGTGCGTGTTTCCTTCTGTTCCTGCTAAGAAAAAAATTAAGTGCCTGTCCCCCAAAACGCTGGTTCAAAATTAAGCACTGGAAGCTGGTATTCTTTTTGCACTTTCTAAGTCTCCTAGCGCAAAATACAATATGCTCCCAAGTCGCCCGCTGGCAAATAAATAAGGATGCATCCGAGGTTTGACACACCCACTGACCTTTTTGACACTATTTCTTGCGTTCTTTCTCATATTTATGGCATGGGGGCTTCTCCTTCGAGGCACCATTAAGCCTTTTCCTAATCATTGTATTCATTTTTTTAACGAATTAATAATTATATTAAATTGCTTCTTTGACCTGTATTTATTGCTACATTTATAATTAACTATCTTTTGTACCTGAAAATATCAGCTATTTTTGCACAATGTCGAGTGATTCTATTGGGGAAGACATTTGGGGCGATGCCATGAATGTGTGAGTATGGTGGAAAGGAAATAAAGTAAGTGTTCTTTAATCAATAGCAGCCTTTTCAATCTTTTGTACCGGTAGAGAGAAGCATATCCATCTATCGCAATAATAACGTATGTTATCGAGCACGTGTGCTTTGCCTGCGAATGCCGTTGACAGCCATACCCGAGCTCAGTTATACTCATTTCATCGACCTCGGCATGGCAGGATGTGACGCAGAGCAGGTGCTACTTGCTAACTTCCATGTTAATCGCACAGTTCTGCAGCATTCGCATTAACTCAAGAAGCGTATGAATCCACAGGTTGTTGAAACAAAAACAAACACAGCCAACAGTGGGTATCGAAGGCAGCCTATTAGCCTAAGCAGCTGAATGCCGACTAACTGAGCATAACTGACACACTTATCCTATCAAGGTGGCAAGGTTTCGCTTCATGTTGACCCCGCCCCCACCTGCGATGCAGTGACACTTTCCGAAGATTTACAACTGTATCAAAAACAGTTAAATCATAGGAACTAGGTCCAGAATGGGGCGAGCCAGAGAGCAAACGAGTGTGTTGTTTAATTCCTGTAGATATAATCTTTTGGAAGAAGATTAATGGGTTCTTGGTGGAGTCCCACGTGGCTCAAGTGTGAAGAGGAAAGCACGCTAGTTTGCACCTGGCTGTGGAGCAATAGAGGGGTGATGGAGGGCGGGGGTGAGGGTGTCATGAGAAGGGAGGGGCTTCAGTAAGAAACGGAGGCCAATAGGCAGTAGAAAGGAGACAATGGACAAAGCCAAGAACTTGGGGAGTAGCGGAGCGAGAAATGGAGACTGCGAAAACTGCCAAATTTTAGAGAAGATGGATAGACAAGAGAAAGAAATGGCAGAGAAGAAACAATACACTAGTATAGAAGGAGAGCGTAAGCAAGATCACGTGAGGAAGGTAACTGAGTGAACAGAAACGTTAAATTAACAGAAAGTAGGAGGAGCAAAACAACGGGCCGAGAGATAAAAAAAATAGAGCCAAAAGATCGAGAAGGAAAGAAGGAACACACGAGAAGAGAAGGAAACAATAATAGATTCAGCAGAAAAAAGGAAGAAGAAGAAATAGCGTGGGAAAGAGAGAGGCAGCGGAAACACGAGAGAAAGGAAGATGGCAGAGAAAGTGCACAAGGGTGAAATATAGAAAAAATATAATGGCAAGAAAGTGAACGGCTGAGAAAGACAGCGAAAGTGAAACGGCGAGATAAAGAAATAGAAGGGGAGAGAGGGAGAGAGAAACACATGGGGGTGGGTGCTTGGTAGACGCTTGGCACAGTGGGACACTCACCAGCCTTCGTTCGGCCTTCTGATACAGGCCTTCCTGGCCGAGCGCTTCCAGGCTGCCCCCTTTCTTCTTTATACACCTTCAATCCTTCCGCTCCACCGCAGGGTCCCACAGAGCTCCGTGTGCCCAGTCCTTGGAATGACCCAATGCCTCTTCGGAGCCCATCGTTTCAACACACAGACACAACACACAGTAGCTGGGAGGAGAGTTGCGGGCCACCGCCTCACCTTTAATGTTGGAAGGCCGACCACGAAGACGGGGAAGTCGATTAAGGTAACTCCAGACCCTCGTTTAATTAGTAAACTACTGTTCCATATACCTGGCCCCTCCCTTGTCCATACATTATAAAAAAAGGTGCTTATAATTCACAGCCTTCTAAGTATTGTTGAACAAAACATCCAAGGCTGGCTTAGGGTGTCACACAGGACATGAGGTCGCTCGGCTGCTATGAACCCCCCTTCAAATAGTTCTTAAAATCATATCCCCCTCTCACCAATTTTACTGGCCTTACACTGTTTAAATAACACCATTTATAACAAGATTTCACAAGCTCACGTGAGATTCCTACACCATATTAAAGTGGCCTTAAACCAGATCCATTTCAGCCCAATGTCAGTGAGCCATGTGTTATGAACTGCACAAAATGCATGCCGCCAAATTTATTGGGGAAGATAGCCTCAATCCACTTGCAAAAGGAAATTTAAACTATACTGTATTTATCTCTCATCGAGTGTTTTTTTTGTGATGTGGCATTAATCAGAACAGTTGTTAAAAATGTCTTTAGGACACCTGTAAAGAGGCATATGTGCACACTCTCCCAACAAGTAATCTAGAAATGTTATCTAGTCCTGGTTAATGTTACACTGTGGATAGTGACTTAAATGAAATACCTTCATAACTACCAAATAATTCCTTCCTATGGATCCCCAAAACACCCTATAAAGTGCACTTTGAATCGTATACAGTTCTGACCATTATGCTTTAAAATTTGTACCAAGAGAGTCAACATTCTCCCCATCTACAGCAGTTAGTTGTGCTCCAGAAATATCACCCTTATTTAGTTTTGAAAGTTGACAGCTATCCAGTTTTATGCCATGGATTCTGGGAGGGGCAATGCAAAATGGTGAACATGGCCAATTGGGTAGTTTGGGCCCAGGCAACCCAGCACACAGACACACAGTGACACATACAGCACCCCCGAGTTGGGAGTGCTTCCGGTTCTAGGAAATAGAAGTGTCATAAAGCGTGGCTTGACATTCCGCTGGGACAGTCTCATCATCTTCTTTTCCATCAACTCTGCTGTGTCACAACCCCCTACAACTTTGCTGGTGTAATTTTTACATTTCTATAACGTGATAAATATCAGTGGTGACTCGACTTCTCAACAGGGGCTTCAGGGCGCAACCAACCACGTGGGCAGCCACACACTGCTCCTCGCCTCTCCCCATACTGCTCACTATTTAATTTACCAGTGTTCTTGAAAACACAACTTTCGTGTTTTCATGATCACTGTCAGTCGGTCAGGCAGCCTCCTGATGGAACGAGAGGTGGGGGCTGAGCGACCATCCACCTAGAGTGCTGTTTCAATACACAGCTCACCGTAGGTGAACATCTAGATTGTGCATGTGAGGACAATAATTCAACTGTGATCCCCTCACACAGGAGCAATCAATATAATTTTTTTTAAAAACTTTATTTTCCAAATTTTCTCACATATCAGCAATATACAATTGGTGGTACACTGTCTCATAACGTAGCATAAAAATAGGTATCCTGATTGCACATTTACGTATTGTACATATATTATAGCAGTAGGTATGTAAATATCAACATCTGCACTTTCTTAACACCTTGACCGCGGCGCGAATTCTGCTGCGGTGCTGGTGATTTATTGAGTGAGCGGGATCCTCCATACACACCCACTGTGACGTCGGACGGCCGGGGGTCGTCCGACGCATAGAAGGGGTTAAGATTGCATTACCCTCTCCCTGTCCCAACCCTGTGTTTTTTTTCTTCCAAACCATAGCACGTAATCGCCTCTGTGTCTAAGTCAACATGAGTTTATGTATACATACTTGAAACCTAAGGATGGTATAATAGCCATGAATTGATGTCTTGTGTGGAAGCAGCAGCAAACCTGCGGGATATGCTCCGTCACCCCATGCCCTCCGGGATTATGCCATTCTCTAGTTGTGAATTGGATGTCTGACGCAATATTGCAACATATGCCCAATATGGACCCCAGATGTCCTTAGGTCATGATGAACTAGGCATGATACTGGCATAGATCTCACTATTTACATTACAGTATGCCAAACAGCGTAACCATCCCTGCAGGGTGGGGGCAATCCTACGGCCCCACAATAGAGCTATCTCCCTTTTGGCCAGTAGTAATCCAAGGGATGCAAATTGTCACTCTTTTTTAGGAAAATTAACTGTGTATTCCTATAGTGCTACTTCTGTTTAGTCATGACACCCAGTGTGTTATGTATTTGCTTCCAGTATGATTGCAATTTGAGGCAGGTCCATGTGAGGTGCGCAAAGTCCGCATATGGTGCGGAGCATTTTAGGCAAGTGTGGGGTCTGGACGGGTCTATTCTATGTGCTTTGGCGGGAGTGCAATAAATATGGCGTAGGAATTTGAAATCCCGGAGCTTATGCCTACGGTTAAAAGAGACTTCCCTTGTCACCGCGCAGCACTTTGCCCATTGTTCGTCTGCAATGGAACGGCCTAGATCTTGTTCTCATGCGTTGCGAACCTCGTCATCCCTCACATGTCTCGCACTAGCGCAAGCTTTGTATAGCTTGGAGATGAGATGAGTACCCATCTCATTTTCAATGATCAATGTAAGTGGAGCAAAAGAGTCGGGTTCAACTGGGTAAGTAGTCAGTGTGGCACATAGAGCTGAACGGATTCATCCCAATACAAAGTGATCCATAAAGGTGGTAGATTGAAACTGGGTGTCTTCAGACACCGAGAAAATATGTTCAGTCGGGTATAGACCCCCCCATTTTTGTGATATTGAATTTGGCTAAGGTGTGTTGCACCAACTTTTCCCCGGTTATTGGCAGCCAGGTGGGGTTGGGGAGGGGTAGGGCTGAAGAATATAATGTGGTGGCGCCAACTAGCCTCTGTAGTTTATCCCATGCCCAACTGGTGGTGGAGACAGTCTGTATGTCGTGTGGGTCGTTCGGGTAAGACAAAATATGCTTCCGCTCGTAAAAATGGGATCCTCACGTCAGGATGAAACCAGGCATGTGCATAGCAGCACTGGGCTACTAAATAATACAGATGGAGATCTGGGACACTGTTAGATTGGGCGGTCCCTGGGGGACAGAGGTGAGTTCATCTGTCCCAGCCGGGACCGGCCTCCTCTAGTTAGGATAGGGGGCTATCCCCTTAGTAGTATCACCAAGCAGTCAGACTGAACCTCGAGGGCCAGTGTAAAGCATTTATGATCATATACAGTGATAATTTGCCACACTACAAACGGACACTACACCGGGTTTCTATGAAAATATAGTATCTTTATATATTGATTTAACAGAAGGCCCAATAGCAGTATTCTTCTACTGTAAGTCAGTTCGGGGGCGGTGTTCGAGTAGCTAGGGCGACTCAGTTACTCACAGTCCAAGGGTAGGGGTGCGATTCTCAATGTTCGAGCTGTGACGAAGTCAGCAGGGCTCGTGATGGGGAAATTCTTTCCGTACTGGAGGTATGATTCTCAAGATCCGAGCCGCGACAAAGTCAGCAGGGCTCGGGATGGTGAAATGCTTCAGGTACCGTAGATACGATTCTCAAGCTCCGAGCCGCGACACAGTCAGCAGGGCTCGGGATGGTGAAAGGCTTCAAGTACCAGAGGTACGATTCCCAAGGTCCGAGCCACGACACAGTCAGCAGGGCTCGGGATGATGAAAGGCTTCAGGTACCATAGGTACGATTCTCAAGGTCCGAGCCACGACACAGTCAGCAGGGCTCGGGATGGTGAAAGGCTTCAAGTACCAGAGGTACGATTCTCAAGTTCCGAGCTGCGACACAGTAAGCAGGGCTCGGGATGGTGTAAGGCTTCAAGTACCAGAGGTACGATTCTCAATGTCTGAGCCGCGACACAGTCAGCAGGGCTCGGGATGGTGAAATGCTTCAGGTACCGGAGGTACAATTTTCAAGGTCCGAGCCGCGACACAGTCAGCAGGACTCGGGATGGTGAAAGGCTTCAAGTACCAGGGGTACGATTCTCAAGGTCCGAGCCGCGACACAGTCAGCAGGGCTCGGGGTGGTGAAAGGCTTCAGGTACCAGAGGTACGATGCTCAAAGTCCGAGCCACGACACAGTCAGCAGGGCTCGGGAAGGTGAGATGCTTCGCGTACATGAGGTACGATCCGTGAGCCGCGACAGGGTCAGCCGGGCTCTCTTGTGTCCAAAAAGCGATCTGCTCTCCAGTTCAAGGGTTCCCTAGTTATATCCCAGAAAGTCTTTGAAGTCTTTGATCCGGTAGGGTGTTCTCCTTCACCCAGGTCTCTGTTGTCGGTCTTTTCGGCCAGATGGCACCCTCGTACTTTGAAGGAGGGAGGCCGGGGTGTCAGACGCTCCGGGGGGAGTGGGGCCGGCATTGTTGTAAGCAGGACACTTGGCAGGACTACCCCGCCTCTCTGATCTGGCGGCAGCCAGCTACCGCCAGGCTGTGGGAGATAGCCAAGAGATTTGACTACACATCTGGGGCCCACTACGAGGTTAGGAACCTGAACACTTCTCAGCAAGGGTCATTTCTATGCTCCGGTTCTAACCTGCATTCCTTGACAAGAATATTTCACATACCCCTGACGTTAGGGACACTAATCTGGAGCTCCTACCATTTAGTCCGGGTCAGATACACTGTTTGTGGTTATACTTTGAAAGGCAGCACTCGCACCGTGGCCTTGGTTAGCTGGGGTGCAGTACACAGCGCGTCGTAGTCCAGCACAAAAAGAAAGGGGTCATACGAGAAAGGGCGAAAAAGTGGTTGAGGGACCCATGCCAAGGATGTCAGGTCTAACATGTGTCCCCCCCAGCTGAAAGGCGGGAAGAACTACCCATCCCCTTGGGAGTTCTGATCGCTAAGGCAGAAGAATCTTGACAGACCGTCAGAGCTGGCGTGGTCTGAGCCAGGCCGGTGCTCCACGGTGAAGTCCATCCCCTGTAGGGAAATGGACCATCTCAGCAGTTTTGGATTTTCCCCCTCATCTGTATTAACCACCTGAGGGGCTGGTGGTCCGTTTGTACCTGGAAGTGAGTCCCAAATAGGTATGGCCTTAATTTCTTGAGTGCCCAGACCACTGCAAAAGCCTCCCGCTCACTGGTACTCCATCTCCGCTCCCGGGGTAGTAACCTTCTTCTAATGAAGGCTACTGGTTTGTCTAGGCCATCCTCATTCAGCTGTGAGAGGACCGCTCCAATGCCATGCTCTGAGGCGTCCGTCTGGACAACAAATTCTTTTGAGAAGTCAGGGGCTCGAAGTACTGGTGCTGTGCACATGGCCGCCTTCAGGGCGTCAAACGCTTTCTGACAGGTGGGAGTCCAAAGGACTTTTTTGGGTTGACTCTTGGAGGTGAGTTTCGTCAAGGCCCCTACAATACTGCCATACCCTTTGATGAACTTTCTATAGTAGCCGGTAAGTCCTAGGAAGGCCCTCACCTCGGTTTGGGTCGTGTGAGGTTCCCAGGCCAAGATGGCCGCAATCTTGGGCTGGAGGGGCGCCACTTGGCCGCTCCCGACCTGGTGTCTCAAGTACACTACTGACCCTTGGCCAATCTGACATTTACTAGCCTTGATGGTGAGGCCCGCTCGGCGCAGGGCCAACAATACTTCCCAGAGGTGTTGCAGGTGCTCGTCCCAGGTGGTACTGAAAACTGCAATTTCATCTAGGTAGGCAGCGCTGAATTGCTCCAGCCCTGCCAATACCCGGTTGAACAGTCTCTGAAAGGTGGAAGGGGCATTTTTTTATTCCAAAGGGCATTACCCGAAATTGGTAGTGCCCATCGGGGGTGGAGAAGGCTGACCGCTCTTTCGCTCCTTCTGTGAGGGCAATCTGCCAGTACCCAGAGGTGAGGTCAAAGGTACTGAGGTACTGGGCAGCACTCAGGCGGTCAATAAGCTCGTCGGCTCGGGGGATAGGGTGAGCGTCCTTCTGGGTAACGGCATTGAGTCCACAGTAGTCTACACAGAACCTCAGTTCAGGGGTGGCACCGGGCGCAGCAGCCTTGGGGACCAGGACCACTGGGCAGGCCCACGGACTGTCAGAGTACTCAATTACTCCGAGGGCGAACATTTTGGAGACTTCCTCCTTAATGTAGGACCTGACCCTGTCTGTGACCCTGGAAGCCTTATGCCTCACAGGCATGCAGTCCCCGGTGTCTACTTCATGGACACACCAACTGGTGACACTGGGGACCAGGGAGAAGAGGTCTGAGAATTGGCTCAATAACTGTCGACAGTCTCGGTGTTGCTCTGGGGTCAGGGAGGTGGAAAGGCAAACACCGTCTACTGACCCATCTTGTTCCTGAGCACACAGGAGGTTGGGTAGAGGCTCTGTCTCCTCTTCCACTCCATCATCGGTGGCTAGGAGCATGCCCACTTCGGACCTCTCGAAGTGGGGCTTGAGGCGGTTTACATGAAGGACCCGTAGGGGGTTCTGGGGGGACTGCAAGTCCGCTAGATAGGTAACCTGGCTTTTGCGCTCCACTATCTTGAAGGGACTGGTCCACTTGTCCTGGAGAGCACAGGGCACCATGGGGGCCATCACCCACACTTGCTGGCCTGGCTGAAACTTGACCAACGTGGCATTCTGGTCATACCAGCATTTCAGTTCCTCCTGACTGGCTTCCAGGTTCGCCTCGGCGAGGTCCCTGAATTTTCGGGTCTGATTCCTTAAGGCCAACATGTATCTAAACATATCTTGGGGTGGGTCCCTGGGGGCCGTCTCCCAGCCTTCTTTAATCAGACTCAGGGGTCCTCGGACGGGATGGCCATAGAGGAGTTTAAAGGGGCTGAAACCTAGGGACTTCTGTGGTACCTACCAATAGGCGAACAGTAGGCACGGCAAGAGGACGTCCCACTTACGCCTCAGGGGCTCCTCCAGGCCCATAATCATGCCTTTAAGGGTCCGGTTGAAACGTTCCACCAGCCCATTTCCTTGGGGGTGGTAAGGAGTGGTGAATTTGTACGTAAGGCCACACTCCTGCCACAGGGACTTCATATACTTCGAGATGAAGTCGGTCCCCCTGTCACTCACTATCACACTGGGGAACCCTACATGGGAGAAAATCCCCATCAGGGCCCGGCCCACCACGGGGACCGTCACTGTTCGGAGTGGTATGGCTTCAGGGTACCGGGTGGCATGGTCCACCAAGGCCAGGATAAACCTGTTACCCATAGCGGTCTTGGGGTCCAGTGGCCCCACAATGTCGATCCCTAATCCCTCAAAAGGGGTACCAACCACAGGGAAGGGTTGCAGGGAAGCCTTGCGCTTCCCCCCACTTTTTCCACTTGCCTGGCACGTCTGGCAGGATCTGCAGTGGGTCTTAACATTCTGGCGCATCCCTGGCCAATAGAAATGTGTGACAAGCCGTTGATAGGTCTTTTCTTGCCCCAGATGCCCGGCTAACGGTACATCGTGAGCCTGGCCCAGTAGGAAGTCCCGGTAGCGAAGGGGTACCACCAGCACCCTGGCGGACCTCAGCTCAGCGGACTTAGGCTCACTATATAGTAGTCCGTTCTCCCAATGAACCAAGTGTGAAACGGACTGATCACCGGTGGCCTGGGCGACGGCCTTCTGCCGTTCACCGTTCGCCCACGAGAGAGGGGCAGGTGTTCGGTTCCTGGCAGAATTCCTCCCTGGAGGGCCCACCGTCCTGCTGCCACTGGTTCAGCTCAGGTATATTCCCCAGTTCGGCTACCTGTTCCCCGGTGGGTTCCAGGGCCTCCTCCTCAGGGTCTATTACTACTTGGTCCGAAGGGAACCGAGGGGTCCGGGCTCTCAAACCCTTCTTTCTCTCCCTCTGAGGTAGGGCCCTGGGCCATTCTTCCAGGCTCCAGCCCCTGTTGATCATCTATTCTTGCGGCCATGGACCGGGTGGTGATGCACACCCATTCGAGTGATCCCAGCATCTCTAGGTGAGCCTTTCGCTCCACCCGAGCCCACGGGGAGCTCTCTAAATCATTGCCTAGTAAACAATCCACAGGCATGGCAGGTCGGACAGCTACTTGCAGGGTTCCGGAGACCCCCCCACTCAAAGGGAATTTGGACCATGCGACAGAGACTCTCAGAGTTATCTGCGCCCACCACGGGGCAAAAAGCGTGAGGTACAATTGGTCCTCAGAGACCAGGTGAAAGCTGACCGCAGTGACACTTGTACCAGTGTCTCGGAGGGCTCCCGCCCTCTGCCCATTGATGGTCACCGCCTGCCTGTATTCTTTAGTGTTGGCAGGCAGTTGGGTTCGGAGGACCATTTCTCCATCTCCTACGGAGACCAGGGACGTAGCTACGGGTCCCCATTCCTCCGGGGTGTCTAACTCCTCCCCCAATGCTAAATTGGCTACCTGGCGGGTGGGGGCACCCGAGGGTGCTGGTTGCTTGTACAGGGGGCACTGGGGGTCACTGGCATAGTGCCCCTGTTATTGGCATTGATAACAAAGGATGGGGGCCCTCGGTACTGGCCTACCGGTGGGGGCCTCGGTGGTGGTCCTAGAGGAAGGCTGGGAACCTCGCGGTTGGTTTCCGGGGGTGTTACGTTGGGGCTTTGGGGGGCTCTCCCACTGTTTACCCTGATTCCCCCCTCCTCGCTGCCGGGGACCCTGCCCACCCGTGGCATAGTCTCCCACAGGACCTTTCTGGACCCGTGTGCTCACCCAGTGATCTGCCTCCACCGCAAGCTTCCTAGGGTTAGTAAGTCGGCGGTCTACCAGCTGCTGGCGCAACTCTGAAAAACAATTTACATAGAAGTGCTCCCAGGCAATTAAGTCAAATAACTCCTCAAAGGTGGTGACCTTGCTGCCCTTGACCCAGCCTTCTAAGGCTCTGCTGTAGTAGTTCACGTATTCTACCCAGGTCGTGTCATGGATCTTCTTGCACTCCCTGAATGTTTGTCTATACATCTAGGGGGTCAGACCATCCCTCGACATTAAGGCGTCCTTCATATGGCTGTAGGAGTTCAGTACGGAGGACGGTAGGTCTAACAAGGTATCCCTCCCCTCACTAAGAAATCTCCCCCACAACCCCTCTCCCCAATCTTTCTCAGGGACCCGGTGGGAGGTCATCGCTACCTCATATGCCTTGAACTATTGTTGGATGTCATCAGTCCTATAGTACTCCTTTACCACATCCATGGGGATGTGTACCTTGCCTTTTACTAGCGGGGGGGGGTGCTGCTCCCTGTCGAAGCAGGCTCCCCACTCCTAGCCTTGAGCTCTAGCTCCCGGAGACTCCTCTCATGTTCCAACTGCACTCTCTTCCCCTCGTGCTCCCACTGCAGTCTTTTCTCTTCTTGCTCCCTTTGAAACCTCATCTCCTCCAGGGCTAACTTCCTTTCGCTAGTTTCAGTTCTCCTTCCATTTTTAACTTGGTGAGTTCTAACTTGTGGACTCTGCTTTTCTCCTATCGGCTAGCTCCTCTGGTGAAAGGCCCCTGTCTGACACACTACTACGCACGGGGGAAGCTGCTCTCCCTCTCTCCTGCTCCCCTGGCCCTTCCCGCTGCCCATCTCCCATACCAGCTCCTTCTACGTGGGGTGGGGGATCTCGGGATGCTAACCAGGCCCTTAGCGCCTTCTGATGATCCTCCTTTGTGTTGAGGCCTGTGGCCTGGTTTATTTACAAAAATTCCTTAATTCCTTATGGGCGTAAATCTCTAGATGCTCTTCCTCAAAGCTCGGACTCGCGGCTGGGCCTGTAAGACTCATGTTGCCGTGGGGAGTTTCAGTTGTTCCACCAAAGATTAGGTGGTTTTGTTATGGCCTGCACTTACTAGGTAGTGGATCAACAAATCACTGTACATAAATCATAAATGCAAGTTCGAATCCTAATCGCTGCCACCAATGTTAGATTGTGCGGTCCCTACGGGGCAGAGGTGAGTACATCTGTGCTCAATTCAGCACCATGTGCCTCAACCTGTTTTAGGATAATGCATATCCTTATAGAAGACCCCTCACTCACCAACCTAGTTGGTGACATGCTTCATCATCGGGGTCCCACCCCATAGGCCGAGTGCCTATAGGGTGTGCTGCGACACCTGATTACAGTGGAGCTGGTTCGTTTTTCTTTTATGTGTTCAGGGCGATCAAACAAGTGATTTTAAAAGGGGCCAACACTACTCACTACAAGTATTTATTCTTGAGTGCTTGAACCCTAATTAAAAAAGTGTTACACCTATGCCTAATTAGGTAGACTTCGGTGGTATGATTAGTGTTTGATAAAAATAGCTAAGTGTGCTATGTGAGGTGTGATAAATGTTATTGGTTAAAAAGGTCTACATGTTTCAACCTCCTCGGGGCACCGCCAGCCGGAACCAAGTAGGTTTACCGCCTGATGATCAGAAGCTGCAAGAGATGGACTCTTGCCGTCTTGGAAGCGCTGGTGCCCATGAAGCGGCAATACCGCAAGGAAGCGTTTTTTCTTTGAACAAAAGAAACGCACTAATTTTACACGAGTCCACAATTTGTGCACTCTAATTTGGACTAGGGCAGGACGCACCTTAGCGTGTGTGGACCACCCAGTTCAACACCATGGTCCTGACGAAAACCAATGAATAATACAATGGTTGAAACATGTAGACATTTTTAACCTATAACATTTATCACACCTCACATAGCACACTTAGCTATTTTTATCAAACACTAATCATACCACCGAAGTCTACCTAATTAGGCATAGGTGTAACACTTTTTTAATTAGGGTTCAAGCACTCAAGAATAAATACTTGTAGTGAGTAGTGTTGGCCCCTTTTAAAATCACTTGTTTGATCGCCCTGAACACATAAAAGAAAAACGAACCAGCTCCACTGTAATCAGGTGTCGCAGCACACCCTATAGGCACTCGGCCTATGGGGTGGGACCCCGATGATGAAGCATGTCACCAACTAGGTTGGTGAGTGAGGGGTCTTCTATAAGGATATGCATTATCCTAAAACAGGTTGAGGCACATGGTGCTGAATTGAGCACATAAGCCCATATACAGAGAAACCTTTTTCTGTTCTCTCTGTTCTGAGTGGATACTCCTCCATTGTTTTTGTAATTAATTCCGGGGACCAGGAGTTCTCAACTCACATTGATAAGTGAAAATATTCCCTCACTCTCTCTTTTGTTATTGAAGTGAGTACATCTGTCCCAGCTGGGACCGGCCTCCTCTAGTTAGGATAGGGGGCTATCCCGTTAGTAGTATCACCAAGCAGTCAGACTGAACCTCGAGGGCCAGTGTAAAGAATTTATGATCATATGCAGTGATATCTTGCCACACTACAAACGGACACCACACCGGGTTTCTATGAAAATATAGTATCTTTATATATTGATTTAACACAAGGCCCAATGGCAGTACACCTCTACAATAAGTCAGTTCGGGGGGGGGGGGGGTTTCGAGTAGCTAGGGTGACTCGGTTACTCACAGTCCAAGGGTAGGGGTGCGATTCTCAAGGTTCGAGCCGCGACAGAGTCAGCAGTGCTTGGGGTGGTGAAATGCTTCAGGTACCGGAGGTACGATTCTCAAGGTCCGAGCCGCAACAAGGTCAGCAGGGCTCGGGATGGTGAAATGCTTTAGGTACCGGAGGTACAATTGTCAAGGTCCAAGCCGCGACAAAGTCAGTAGGGCTCGGGATGGTAAAATGCTTCAGGTACCGGAGGTACGATTCTCAAGGTCCGAGCCGCGACACAGTCCGCAGGGCTCAGGATGGTGAAAGGCTTCAAGTACCAGAGGTACAAATCTCAAGGTCCAAGCCGCGACACAGTCAGCAGGGCTCGGGATGGTGAAAGGCTTCAAGTGCCAGAGGTACGATTCTCAAGGTCCGAGCTGCGACACAGTCAGCAGGGCTCGGGATGGTGAAAGGCTTCAAGTACCAGAGGTACGATTCTCAAGGTCCGAGCCACGACACAGTCAGCAGGGCTCGGGATGGTGAAAGGCTTCAGGTACCGTAGGTACGATTCTCAAGGTCCAAGCCGCGACACAGTCAGCAGGGCTCGGGATGGTGAAAGGCTTCATGTACCAGAGGCACAATTCTCAAGGTCCGAGCCGCTACACAGTCAGGAGGGCTCGGGATGGTGAAAGGCTTCAGGTACCATAGGTACGATTCTCAAGGTCCGAGCCGCGACACAGTCAGCAGGGCTCGGGATGGTGAAAGGCTTCAAGTACCAGAGGTCCGATTCTCACGGTCCGAGCCGTGAAACAGTCAGCAGGGCTCGGGATTGTGAAAGGCTTCAAGTACCAGAGGTACGATTCCCAAGGTCCGAGCTGTGACACAGTCAGCAGGGCTCGGGATGGTGAAAGGCTTCAAGTACCAGGGGTACGATTCTCAAGGTCTGAGCCGCGACACAGTCAGCAGGGCTCGGGGTGGTGAAAGGCTTAAGGTACCAGAGGTATGATGCTCAAAGTCCGAGCCGCGACACAGTCAGCAGGGCTTGGGATGGTGAAAGGCTTCAAGAACCGGAGGTACGATTCTCAAGGTCCGAGCCGCGACAAAGTCAGCAGGGCTCGGGATGGTGAGATGCTTCGCGTACATGAGGTACGATCCGTGAGCCGCGACGGGGTCAGCGGGCTCTCTTGTGTCCAAAAAGCGATCTGCCCTCCAGTTCAAGGGTTAACTAGTTATATCCCAGAAAGTCTTTGAAGTCTTTTATCCGGTAGGGTGTTCTCCTCCACCCAGGTCTCGGTTGTCGGTCTTTTCAGCCAGATGGCACCCTCGTACTTTGAAGGAGGGAGGCCGGGTGGAGGGAGGCCGAGGTGTCAGACGCTCCGAGGGGAGTGGGGCCGGCATTGTTGTAAGCAGGACACTTGCCAGGACTACCCCGCCTCTCTGATCTGGCTGCAGCCAGCTACCCCCAGGCTGTGGGAGATAGCCCAGACATTAGACTACACACCTGGGGCCCTCTACGAGGTTAGGAATCTGAACATTTCTCTGCGAGGGTCCTTTCTATGCTCCGGTTCTAACCTGCATTCCTCGACAAGAACATCTCACATACCCCTGACGTTAGGGACACTAATCTGGAGCTCCTACCATTTACTCCGGGTCAGATACACTGTTCGTGGTTATACTTTGAAAGGCAGCACTCGCACCGTGGGCCTGGTTAGCGGGGGTGCAGTGCGCAGCGTGTCGTAGTCCAGCACAAAAAGGAAGGGGTCATACATGAGAGGGCGAAAAAGTGGTTGGGGGACCCACGCCAAGGATGTCAGGTCTAACAGAGACCATACCCCCCCGTAGCATGGAAGGGTAAGCACCTGCCAGCGGATTCTCGCCCTTTCCCCCCCCATACCAGCCGGATGTAGTGTGTATGTAAAGTCAAAAAGAAACCATTGGTGAGGGGTACGGGGATAGTATGAAAAAGGTACAAAAATTTGGTGAGTACTACCATTTTAAGTATCCCGACTCTGTCTGCTATTGATAGAGGCAGGTGCAGCTAGCGTTCCAATGGGATAATAACTGACTTGTGCCAGATAATGCCCCATCCAGAAAAACTGCCAAATCTGAGTATTTCTCTGATAAGTGGTTCTAAGTTTTCTTGGTGGTCTCGAACATAGAGGATAGTGTTGTCTGCATATAGCAAAACTAATAAGGGGCCAGTGTTGTATTGTAAGCCTCTGTGTTAGATGACGTTCTTGAAAATGGCGAATCAAAGGATCCATGACAAAAATAAACAAAAGGGGAGACAGCCCTGCCGGGTGCCACGAGTCAACGAAACGGGTCGGGATGGAGTGCCGTTCAATCGGAGTCTCGCCAACGGTCAACAGTATAATAGTGCTGTGGTGCTTATAAAGCTCACAGGCATTCCCATGCAGCGCATAACCGAAAAAAAGAAAGGCCATTCCAAGGAATCAAAGGCTTTTTCTGCATCCAAAAGGATAGCAGCAGCTGGTACTTTCAGGTCAATTCTATTTATTACAGCAAATAATGTTCTGAGATTAAAGGAAGTGGATGGATGGGGGACGAAGCCCGATTGGGCTGGGGATATGATGAATTCCATTAATTGGGATAGACAATTAGAAATTATTTTAGCTAGTATTTTATAATCTAAGTTCAATAGCGAAAGGGGTCTGTAAGAGCTCACAAGCATTTGCAATGCAATAGGTCTTGCATTAGGAAAGTTTGAGCTATTGGTATTGTAAATGACAATTTCTTTATTTAGTTGTTTGTTTTTGAAAATAGCTAAATTAATAGCTTTGTCATTTACAATGCCAATAGTTATAACTTTCACAAATGTGACACCTATAGCATTTGTAATGCAATATGTGTTGTATTTACGTGACTTAGATGTATTGATATTACAAATAACAATGGCTTTTAATTTTTTTAAATATAGATAGATAGAGTGAGGGCGATAGAAAGATAGAGTGAGGGAGATAGATAGATAGACAGGTAGATACCTAGATAGATAGATACATAGATAGATAAAGTGAGGGGGCTAGCTAGAGTGAGGGCGATAGATAGAGTAAGGGCGATATATAGAGTAAGGGAGATAGATAGATAGACAGATAGAGTGAGGTCGATGTATAGATAGATAGAGGGCGATAGATAGATAGATAGAGTGAGGGCAATAGATAGATAGAGTGAAGGCGATAGATAGATAGATAGATAGATAGATAGATAGATAGATAGATAGATAGATAGATAGATAGATAGATAGATAGATAGATAGATAGGTAGATAGATAGATAGAGTGAGGGCGATAGATAGATAGAGTGAGGGCGATAGATAGATAGATAGATAGATAGATAGATAGATAGATAGATAGATAGATGGATAGATAGATAGATAGATAGATAGATAGATAGATAGATAGATAGATAGATAGATAGATAGATAGATAGATAGATAGATAGATAGATAGATAGATAGATAGATAGATAGATAGATAGATAGATAGATAGATAGATAGATAGATAGATAGAGGCCGATAGATAGAAAGAGTGAGGGAGATAGATAGATAGATAGATAGATAGATAGATAGATAGATAGATAGATAGATAGATAGATAGATAGATAGATAGATAGATAGATAGATAGATAGATAGATAGATAGATAGATAGATAGATAGATAGATAGATAGATAGACAGACAGATAGAGTGAGGGCGATAGATAGAGTGAGGGTGATAGATAGAGTGAGGGTGATAGATAGAGTGAGGGCGATAGATAGATAGAGTGAGGGCGATAGATAGAGTGAGGGCGATAGATAGAGTGAGGGCGATAGAGTGAGAGCGATAGATAGATTGATAGAGTGAGGGGCGATAGCTAGATAGAGTAAGGGCGATAGATAGATAGATAGATAGATAGATAGATAGATAGATAGATAGATAGATAGATAGATGGTTGTGTGTGGTTGTGGTTGTGTGTGTGGTTGTGTGTGTGATTGTAGTTGTGTGTGTGGTTGTGTGTGGTTGTGTGTGTGTGGGGTTATGTGTGTGGTTGTGTGTGTGGTTGTGTGTGGTTGTGGGTGTTGTGTTTGGGGTTGTGTGTTGTGTTTGGGGTTGTGTGTGGTTGTGGGGTTGTGTGTGTGGTTGTGTGTGTTGTGTTTGGGGTTGTGTGTGTGGTTGTGTGGTTGAGTGTGGTTGTGTGTGTATGTGGTTGTGTGTGTGTGGGTGGGTTGTGTGTGTGAGTGGGTTGTGTGTATGGGGTTGTATGAGTGTTGGGGGTTGTGTGTGTGTGGTGGTGTGTGTGTGTGGGGGGGTGTTGTGTGTGTGTTTGGGGGTGTTGTGTATGTGTCTGGTTGTGTGTGCGCGTTGGCTCAGAGAGATCTAAAAAAGTAGACACTACATGTAAATCGTTTTTTCTGTTTTTCAATCCGAGATAAAAAATCCAAACTCCTATTCGAGGGGTAATGCTTGCTGGGTGAAAATAGAGTACTCTTTCCTCCCTGAAAAAACAACGAATGGTAGGATTCCATCGTTAGATACAGTAAAATAATCAGAGTAACAGGAAGGATGACTTCCATAATAAAGCGCGAAGGGCAGACGGACTCAGTGTTGACATGACAAGAAGGCTCTTGGCAGATGGTCAACGCCTTTAAAAAAATCCACGTCAAAGACTCATCATCTATCCTTTTACTACATGTCTGGACTGATCTACTATGTACCCTGTTACCTTACCTTACTTTGCTCTCCACTGATAACCTTCTGCTCCTATGTGCACAAAACCTTTGTTAATCACTCACTTGTTTTTCTTATCCCATGTATTTGTAAAGCGCTCTAATATCTGCAAGGATCTTGTTCGCGCTATATAAAACTTTCAAAATAAATAAATAAAATAAATAAAGAACGAGATGTGCACTCACAATATGCGACCGAGTTGTATCTGAAGGGAGGCTCTCTTGGAGGGGGAGGGTAAGAGTAGAGAAGATGTTGATGGAGCAGATTTCATCTGCAGTCATGCATTGTTTTATTTTTTGTGCTTCAGACAGGCTGCATTTAAATTGCCACGCACATTTTGGTGCAGGTTAAAAACATGGCACATGAAAAACATGAAAAGTGAGGCCTATTCACTTCAGACTGAAAATGCTTTTGCTGAATTAAATTAACATGTGTTTTTTTTGCAATGTAGAGAAAAAGTGGCCTTTTTACCTTTGAAGATTTTTAATAGAATGTGTTTCTCTCTTCCCAGCACATCCATGTAAACTAAATGTATTATTCCTGTCTTAATAGACTTTGACTTGTTGCACATTTTGATAAACATTTTCAGTTAATAACACCTCTTTTTATAATGTGTGTGAATTAATAATGCACTTGGGACACATAATGGACTGATTTACATGAAATTAATATTATCTTTGTGTTTGTTTTATTTTTGGGGCCTACACAAAACATGGCTGCCTGTGAATCCATCAAGACTATGGCTTGAAATTTAATGAGAAGGGAGCATGCGCAGACTGTGGCAGCTTTCCTCATGACAAAAAGTCAAGGACAACCTGAATTCTTGTCATTCTGCCAATGTACCAGTTAGTTAAAAGTGTCCATCTACTGCGCTGAGAAGGAAGGAAAAGATGAATTAGATTGAAACATTTTTCCTAGTAAATGTTGCAATGTTTATAAATGTAGTTATTCATGTATGCTTCTTTTGTTAAGACTAGTGAAGTCAGGTTTTTAGAATGAGTCAGGGAAGTGTGACCTCATGCCTTTATGACTGACCAATCACTTAAGGTTCTCCTGAAAAATGTTACATCTTTGTGTACTCTGCCAATAATTATGGTATAAATACTGTCCTCTCTGGATGGGAGCCACCACTTCTTCTTTTTTCTCAGCTCAGCTGGCTTCTATGGGTTAGGTACGAGAAACGTCCCGGGAGATTGCTGAAGGGCGGGCTTGCGTCCGAGGAGTGTCTGGGGGAGGTTTCTTGCTTCCACGTCATATCTTGGCACTTTATGCCACATTCCTTTGAGGCCTGTGAAGGGCGGGCTGCTTTCCTCTTTAGACACAGACAGACAGAGAGTGCAGTGGATCAGGATAGGATTAGATGCTAATATGTTTTGACTAATTAATTAGGTCTAAAAGATTTATTTGTCTTATGCATTTATTTCTCTTAATGGGAGATTTTTTTGCCAACTATTTAATTATTGATTAGCTTTGCAAGACTATTTTTCTTAGAAACTCTTTAAGAATTGTGACTGAAATTTTGCGCCACATTTTCATAACTACATGTAATGCTTATATGCAGACTGTAATGTGTTCTGTATTATTGATATTTTTCCTGTTTTCCAAAATTCTGTAACCTAATTGATATTTTACTAATGAATAAAGGGTCAGAGAAAAATTAACTTTTTGACTAGAAAATAAAACCCTTTAAAATAATCAACAACTCTCTTTATTGGCTTACAATAATAATTGCATTTTGACTGTTCATCTTTATTTAAATTTCTCCTGATGGTAATACATGGTGTGAAGGGCCCAACACCTTTTGAGCGGTAAAATAGAGGTAGCATGAGGGTTTTGCATTGAGAAACTACCAGAAGAAATTACCGCTCTCCATCAATGTGAGCGGTAAAGTTCCATAATTGATACGTTTTATTCTGGCACTGCAATAGTGTGCACATTCTTTCTGAAAGACATGCTTCAATATAAATCAAACTAAACTCGAGCATTATCTCAAACACATAATTTAATTTACCAAGAAATAGTACTCAATGGTACCTCTTCTTCATTGAACATGACTAAAGGGGCTAAGGCTACTGCATTTTCTAGGAAGCCGTGCAGTTCAGAGGGGGCACAACAAAAGCGGTGGCGTTCCAGTGCCAAGAAGACCATATCAGCAATTACAGACAGCCGATTTGTGGAAGGCAGAAAGGCCGACACCCCCACGGGCACTTCCTCAAAACATCACACGCTCGACATTCATTAAAGCAAAGTCCGTGCCATCGTTTGTCGTGGACAGTCGGATTCTACAATAAAAAAACTATTAGTGGGGGTGAGGCATTGTATCTCCTAATGACGAGCTTTTTCTTTGTTTTTCCAATCAAAAGAGTTAACAAACAAAAAAAAAGAAGGCGGTGGCACCACTGTTGTCTGGATAATAACGTTTGATGTGAAACAATATACAGGAGAAACACAGATTTAACTATAGTGGAAGAATGGCATTGCTGCATAAACACGGCATCCGTTGCAGGTGACAAATAGTCATGGCATGACCTGAGCCGTGAAATGTATTATCCCGCGCTATGCCTCGCTCAGCGTGTCACTTTATTCCCGCTGTGCGCGCTCTTCAGCGCCGGTGGCCATGGAGTTTGTATTCCGTCTCCTCAATGCACTCGTATTCAGAGAAATGCACACGCTTTAATTTCATGAGGACTGGGCGTCAGTCACCCAAGGCATGAGCCTTATCAAGCTGATGTATTAAATAATTAACCGAAATAAGACCTCGAAAATCGCTCTTAGAGGTAAAAACAAGTCACCGTAAGATAATTTCCCACCTCTCCAGAGATGGTGGTCATCCCTGGAAGGAGGGGGGAGAAGGGGAGGAAGGGCTGGTGGCGCCAAGCAGAAAGCGGGAGTGTGTCAGCGTCTCAGCAGCAGCTGGCTTGCAGAAGCGACAGGGACTGCTCATGCAGAACACGGAAGTGGCCCACAGGCTGTCCGACAGGCACCAGACCTGTGTGATCATGAAGCCACTGAACCGCATCAAGACGGTCGGGCAGCGCCGGGGCGGCGGCGGCTGCAGGCGCAAGCATAAAGTGCCAGTGATACACTTAATATAGAATTATGCTATAAAAGCGCCAATGTGAAAGATGAAAACATCCGCTCAAACTGATTTTTTCACTACTTTCTCCCTTCAGCTTTTCTTTGACACCTCAATTTAATATACAGACCCTAAATGGAATTCTATGTTAGGAAGCGGAGGCGAGGATTATGCATATCCTTACTTCATTTTATTGACAGCAAGTTAAAAGTAAAAACAGAAAAACACGGCTCCAACCTACATATCCCATGAGGCATACAGGTAACCATGGGAGCCAGTCCACCAATCACAGTCCATCCATATCGATAAAGGGAATCGCACAACGTAGTCCTTCCTCTTTCTTCATTGCTGCCCTCCAGTTAAGTCCCCTTTTCAAAACTATCTGCGTATTTTGGGATTCTGGTGTGGGCAGTCTATTATTGGCAGTTTTTCTTGTTGTTTATTGTTGCTTGCTTCCCCCGCTTTGCTGTGGACGCGGTAGGCTTTCGCTTGAGCGGCTTTATTTTCGCATGTCCGCTGTGTGGTGCCGTCTCCTTGACGCGCTAATGGTGCTTCTCTTCACCACAGCGCCCTTTGCGCGCGTGTGGTGAAAACACGCAGAGACTTTGCGCTTTGCTTTTATTCATTGTGTGGCCTCTCCCCCCTTCACTGACACTGCGTTTGTGGTACGTTTGACGGGCTTTGCCCACATTGTGGAACTTTGTGTTTTCTCTTGTGCTAGAGCATTATTTGTATGTTCCTTATTTAAGAACTGTTATTCTCAGTTTTTTCAAGCTTGTTGTTGGAGGCACTCATGTTTGGGGGCTCCCTTTGGATTTTTATTTGGGTGTATTGGTGTATTGGTGCCCGACCCTCATTGATAATGCAGTCAAGTTCAGACCATGACTATGTGGCAGCTCCTTCTGCGGAGGTGCAGCCCCCCCAGGGACGCACTCCGGCAGGGGTTGACAAGCTCCTTTCTTCGGCCATTACCCAGGCGCCTGCTCCTCTGCAGGACAGTGTTAATAAGCTGTCTGCCCATGTTTTCAAGACTGGTACTGGTATCCTGGGAGACAGTGGGGCTGGGCCTAGTGGCATTCACTCGGTGGTGCCACGTAAGGCCCTTAAGCGTGACGCGGGGCACCTGGAAGGCTTCAGTAAACTTGCTGAGGTCCTTCATAAGAGTGCGTGCACGCTAAGAAGTGCACCCTACCGGGAGGAAGACTTACCCGGATATACTGGTGGAGTCCACCCCAGATTTTGACCCTGAGGAAGGGTTTCCCGATGGCGGAGAGGGTGACGAGGATGATGTGTTCGAGGATGATGACAATTCCTCAGATGACATGCTGGATTCAGGCAGGTCTTGGCGTCCTCGTTCTTCTAGTTCTGATCTTGGGGATGGAGAACAGGTTCACACTGATATGTTTGACCCTACCTGTATCTTTCTTCCACGTACTTCTGATTGGGTTCCCAAAAGGAAGGTTGCAGATTATGTTGCTGCAAAGGTTCCACAATCTCTTTCTCAGGATGTGAGATCTCGCCTTAGGTCAGAGTGCCCCAGACCTTCTCTCCCTAATGGTGTTGCTACTACCCCGGAGATAGACCCCAAGCTTTGCACCTTCTTTGCTAAATATATGAAGGATCCTAAGAAGGTGTAGGAGGGTGGATACCTGACTATGGTTACCCCACATTTTTTTGCCTAGTGTTTAGCTGGTTTTCGACTTAGTTGGCCTGGGATCCTGCTAATCAGGGTCCCAGGCTATCTGCTCTCTCTTTAAATGGACTCCATGTACCCTAGGTACATCACCAATTTGGTACTGGACACCTTACCAGCACATGTACAGTGCACTATAGGTGCCCAGGGCATAGGTGCATCTAAGGCCTACCAGGGGCTGCAGCATATCTTTTGCCACCCCTGGCTGGTGCTTAAATCGACACAACTGGCTGATCACTCAGCTGGTGCAAGGTGGTGTAATCACCCCTTGCTTAGATATAGTATACCTATATCTAAACCTATATCTGGACACATATATACCTATAAGTCACTCCTATGGCAGGCCTTAACAATCCTTGTTTAAATATACCTCCAAGTAGAGCTCCAACACCTCCTGTTACTGTTAGCAGTAATCCCCCAGGTGGTGGGAGCACCCCCAAGAATTTGGGTGGCTTTACTTTTGGAACCCAGGTGGACTCTGGCCTAACCAGGTCCCCTACTACAAATAATCTTGTCTGTGAAAATGGCATGGGGTTTGCCAACTTCACTGATTGCCAAAACACTTTGAGCAAGTACAAGCAAGAGCCCCTCATCAATGGTCAAAACGTTGAGGCCTACAGAGACACAGGGGCTAGTATCACCATGATGACTGAGAATCTAGTCCCCTCAAGGCAACTTTTACCTGGTGCCACATATCAGGTGACTAACATTGATGGAGTGCAGAGAGATCATCCCATGGCAGTGGTAAATCTCAGCTGGGGAGGTGTCACTGGCCCAAAGAGAGTAGCAGTGTCATCAAACTTGCCTGTAGATTGTCTACTTGGGAATGATTTAGAAATCTCAGCCTGGGCTGAGGTGGAACAAGAAACCTATTCTAAAATGGTAAATGTCCATGGAAAGGTTAGTGGGGCTGTGATGGCCACAGACCCAATGCAAGATGTCCTTCCAGAAAAGGTTGGTAGGGCTGTGCAAGACTCAGCCCCATCTTCAGCAGAATCCCTTCCTGAACAAGTTAGCAGAGCTGTTATGGTAACAGCCCATACCCAAACTGAGTCCCTTCCTGAAAAGGTTGGTGGGGCTGTGATGGCCACAGCCCAAACTCAAACTGATTCATGTGTTGTGAAGCCTGAAACTATTGATCACTCCACACAAACAGAGAGCATTGGGGAGGAAGAGAAATCTCCCTCCCACCAGACATTAGGAAAGGATCAGCCTCCTCAGGGAACTGATTTTACCCCTTGTGAAGAAACTGCCCTAGAGGTAGTCAGGCCTAGCCTGGCAAAGCCCCTGATGTCAGTGGATCCTTCCAAGGTGGGACCCAATCTGGAGCAGGTAACCTGCCCCTCTCTACCCTGCCTCAATCAGCCCAGGGCTGGAGAGGTCAAGGAGGTCAGTGAGCCTCAAAGGCCCCCTGTCAATTAAAACACCCCCATCAGCAGATTAGGGGCACCAAAGCTAGCAGCCCTAGCAAGGTGAAAAAGTTAAAAACCCCTGAGAGATTCCCCTTACCACTAGTTAGGGACCTCCCCCAGATGGAAACTGTTGGGCACAGCCAAACCTGGGACCTAAGGGCCCCACACCTGACCTGTCCCTCCAGTAAGCCAACAGAAGGGACCCCGCCTCCAGCTGTAGGCAGCCAGAGGTTGACCATGAGGGCACAGTGCAACTCAGTCAAGGAAAGAAAGGCACACATGGTGGAAGATGATTGGAGGAAGCTGAGCCCTACATTAGTGGAGCCTCACTTTAGTATTCCATCTCAACACCAGCCTTTTACTTTGCCAAAACACACCACAGGTAGTGATTCCCTATGGTGGAGACCCTCTGATACCCCTAGGGTGAGGGATTACTTGGTGGACCATGACACAGGGGGTATCCATGCCAGTGCAGGTTCCTCCTTATATGGCCACTCAGGTAATATAGGCTTACCTGGTCAAGGATAGCCTTATCTCCTTTCATTTGGGGGGTTATGTAGGAGGGTGGATACCTGACTATGGTTACCCCAGATTTTTTTGCCTAGTGTTTAGCTGGTTTTCGACTTAGTTGGCCTGGGATCCTGCTAATCAGGGTCCCAGGCTATCTGCTCTCTCTTTAAATGGACTCCATGTACCCTAGGTACATCACCAATTTGGTACTGGACACCTTATCAGCCCCTGTACAGTGCACTATAGGTGCTCAGGGCATAGGTGCATCCAAGGCCTACCAGGGGCTGCAGCATATCTTTTGCCACCCCTGGCTGGTACTTAACCACATTGGTGCTAAGGCAATTCCCACTGGGTGCTGACTAGTCTGATTTTACATTGTTCATGACAAGGTCAGCTCGTCATAAGCACAGCTCCAGTGTGCCTCATGACGAGCTGACCTTGTCATGAGCATGGAAGGGGTTAAATCGACACAACTGGCTGATCACTCAGCTGGGGCAAGGTGGTGTAATCACCCCTTGATTAGATATAGTATACCTATATCTAAACCTATATCTGGACACATATATACCTATAAGTCACTCCTATGGCAGGCCTTAACAATCCTGGCGGCAGAGTGCTTGGTTTTATGTGAGATGGTGCTCTAGCATGAGCTGAGCCTGTCTGCAGTGTTGGGAACCATTTCCTTACTGCTGTTCCAGTGATACTGCCATACCATATACTCTTAAGTGCATTATAACCCTCGCGGTTAATGCTAACTTTGGTTTGGCTTTATCAAAACATGTCGTGTTTGGTGTCATACACTTTGGAATACTACCCCCTCGACAGTTCTGGCGACGGGGGTAGCATTCCACCCTTCTAGAGGGAGAAGACATTTTACTGTACTTAAACGCGGTTAATTCTAACCAGAGCCTCAGCATCACAAAATGGATGCTGCTGCCACCGACACGAGTCTGACCTCTTGCGGCTGACCGAAACTTGGCAGGGGAGGCCTGGACAAAGGGTTACCTGTCACAGGGAGGTGCTACACCTCCCCAGACAGGAGATAGTGTATTGGGGCAGGGTGGGTTGAAAGAAACTAGACACTGCCTGGGGCACACAAGGTGTCCCATGCAAAATCCAGTCAAACCGGTTCTGTGGCACTGGAGCCCCAGCTCTGGCGCAAAACTGGGCAAAGGAAAAGGGGTGTAACCACCCCCTTCCTGGGTCCCACCCATAGGAGGGACCTAGCAGGTAATCCAGCCCCTTGATTTGGAATAAAGGTAGGAGCTGTGCAGATGCACATCAGATTATCCTGACTGAAACTTATGAAACGAAACTCTGGACCCTTCAACATCCTACTCGACGTAGAAGACTGAAGAATCTCCCTTGTGGTCAAGGAGTGACCACCCTGTGCAAACAGGCACCATCCAGTACCTCAACGTTTGCTTTGTTGAAGTTCCCGCTGGAACTCGAGCAACAGAGATCAACAAGACCCAGCGTGCCTGCCTTCCAACAGCCCGATCCACAGTCCCTGCAAAGCTGAGGCCCGTGGAGGCGACCTGAAGCGTAGGGCCGGCCATCTTGGAAAAACTACGAAGTGCTGACCGTGCAGCTTCCAAGGCTCTCTCAAAGCTGTGCATTGGAGTTTGAGAAGCTCCAACCCCGAGCAGCTTGTGCCTTGAAGCTCATCCCTCTACACTCGCTGAGTGTTGGGTGGGGCCCTTTTGCATTTTCCTGCTCGACGCGTTGGTCCGGTCACTTGCCCGTTGGCTAGTGGCCCCAGTACTGACGAACCTTTAAATTTACACTGCTGGTCTGGATGCTCCAGACTGGCCCTTGCTCCCCTGAAAAGGAGCACCCGCTCTGACCTTGCTGGTCCGAGTAAGAAGCGATCTTTGAATCCGGCGTGGGTTGCCCTTGCCAAGGCTTGTTAATTCCGATCTGGAAGCCGACACCGCCGACAGCGAGAACCTTTGTGGCACAGCTAGTGATTCACTCCAGGCCATCCTCGGTGCCCCAGAGTCCACGTGGCAGTGGAGACAAGCTTCGTGACAAGCACCTGATTGCGCCCGACATCACCTGGTTCCTTCCTGGTTCCTTTCTGGTCACTGTCTAGTGACCCAGACTCTGTCCCCTCTGCTTTCAGGTACTCTACATCTTCGATCCACCCTTGGATCGCACCGGACACTTCTCTTCTGGACGCCTGCAGCATCTTCATCTCCAGGCACCATAGATCTTCGTGACGAAACCCGACACATCTTTGCACCTGTGCACCCGCTTCCTGTGGGTTAGGTAATACTTGAACGCCGGTGCTCCTGTAGCAGTTTACACCTCTAGTGTCTAAGTCTAAAGTTTTGTCCTTCTAGTCCAGTCAGAAGACTCTTAAAACTGTAAATCGATAACTTTTACGCACCATTGACTTTGCATTGGTGCATGCGTGTGCTTTTAGCGCTGCACCCGAATTCCGCGGGCTACTCCCGTCCTAACTGCTGTTAGTCCAGTGTAGTCCCAGCGATTCCCAAGGCCCTAGGCCTTACCACTGATCGATTAGTGATACTTATACCACTTTTTTGATATATGGTTTGAGTGGCCACCGGCCCTATCCATAATCGTGCAACTTTCATATGTTATATTGTGCTTTTGTTTAAACGCTTGTGCTTCTTTACTCATAAAGAGTATTGGGGATTATTCTGAGAATAAATACATATATTTTTATAATATATAACTTGTGTGGTGTCCTTTCATTTGATATTACAGGATTGCATATGGTAAAACAGCTGGCTTCACATGCCCTCTTGAGTTAAGCCTTTTAGGCTGCTTAGTCCATGCTACCCCTGGGATAGCTTGTCTTTTAAGGTTGACTTACAACCATCACCATAAGGGATTGTTTGGACTGATACAGGGTGCCCACAGAATTGTGGACATCATATACCAGGCCAACTTCTCACAGAAGGGTATAGACCGCTCCTGGAGAGCTTGTCAGGACAAGCTTCTTGATGGTGTAGGACCCTTGACTAAGATCATTGAGTTGGCAGAAAGTTCTAGAGAGTCAGGTCTTCCTCTCCCAACGGACGATGTTGCGGGATGGGCACAAAGGGCAATGTGCCTCTTGGACAATGCCAATTGTGCACTCTCCGCTGAACGTCGCCGTTCTCTTCTTTTGAAGATTGACCCTAAGCGGGGGGAACTGTCTTCCTCTGAGGCACAGGGTACTCTCTTTGGAGAGCCTTTCGTGAAGGAGCTGGGGAAGTTTGTGACCACTTTTTCTGCCCTAGACAAAGCCCAAGCTTCCATGAAGAAGATCTTCCCTAAGAAGGTTTTTGCTGGGACCGGACGAGGCAGGGGTCGCTCTTCCCGCCGGCAGTATAAACAAGGGCCCAATAGAGCTCAGGCAAAACGAAATAATGGATGGCACGACGGTAGACAAGGAACCTTCTACCCCTCCCGTGGAGGAAAAGGACAAGGCAGAGGCCGTGGTGGCAGAATTCCAGAGTATTCAATGGTAAGCTTACAAATCCTCTCTCCTGTTTTTTTGGGGGCAGAATTTCTATGTTTCTGGCAAACTGGGCAGAGCTAACGTCGGATCCATGGGTGTTAGAGACGGTTCGAGGTTTTCACATAGAGTTCCACGGGTCCACCGTTCAAACCTCTCGTCCTCGCCCTTTGGTCTTTTCACTCTCAGAGACAGAGTTAATAGATTTGGAAGTTCGAGATCTTCTTTCCAAAGGCGCTATCGCTCTCTCTCGTCTTCATCCCCGCAGCTTTCTCAGTAATATATTTCTGGTAGAAAAGAAAGAAAAAGGCTTCAGGCCGGTTATCAACCTCCGATCCTTCAACGAATGGTTGGTTTACCGACATTTCAAGATGGAGGGAATCCATCTGCTCAGAGATCTCCTTCTCCAGAACGATTGGTTGGACCGGCTGGACCTCAAAGATGCTTATCTTTCAGTGCCCATCTTCCCTCCTCATTGTAGGTTCCTGCAATTCCTGTGGCAGGGCCAGACTTACGAGTTCAGGACTCTTCCCTTTGGTCTGTCCTCAGCTCCATGGTGCTTCACAAAGCTCCTCCGTCCAGTAGTGGAACATCTCCGCATCAAGGGCATTCGCTTGATCATTTACCTGGACGATATCCTCCTGATGGATCAGTCCAGGGATAAACTTCTCCTCCATTTGCAGATTATGGTTTCCCTGTTGCAAGATTTGGGGTTCACCATCAATGCCCAGAAATCAGATCTGGTTTCCCAGCAGAGCATGATCTTTCTAGGCTTCCGCTTAGACACGAGGGATGCCACCTTGAACCTTCCACCTCAGAAGATATTGAAGATCAAGAAGGAGATTCGGCAGGATCTCGGCCGAGACAGGATCTCCCTCAGGCAGCTGGCCAGGATTGCTGGTTTGTTATCGTCTTCGATTCAGGCCATCTTTCTTGGTCCCCTGCATTACAGGGCCCTGCAGAGGTTGAAAGCCTCGCATCTTCGCAGAGGCCTCACTTATTCAGGGTTGATCTCCCTCTCCTCGGAGGCCAGATCGGAACTACTTTGGTGGATGGATCACATGGAGGCCTGGAACGGGCGAGCGATCTTCGGCTCCCGTCCGGATCTAGTGATAGAGTCGGATGCCAGTCACCTGGGCTGGGGTGCCAGATGCGGCTCTCCCTCGGTGGGAGGCCGGTGGACAGAGGAGGAACTCCTTCTCCATATCAATTGCATGGAACTCCTTGCGGGCTCCTTTGCCATTCGATCTTTCACGACAAACAGAGTGTCCTGTTGTGTCCTTCTCAGGATGGACAACACGACGGCGGTGAGGTACATCAATCGTCTTTGAGGTACTCATTCCAAGATTCTGGCAGATCTAGCCAAGGATTTTTGGCATTACTGCTTCCAACGTCAGATTTTGGTGACGGCGGAGTATCTTCCAGGAGATCAGAATTGTGTGGCGGACTGGAACTCCAGGAATTTCAGGGATGCCAGCAATTAGAGACTGGATCCCGGAGTGTTTACTCAGATTGTGGCCCTTTGGGGCCTTCCTCTATTGGATCTCTTTGCCTCCAGATGGAACGCTCAAGTTCCCCGATTCTTCAGCTGGAGACCGGATCCGGGAGCGGAGGCGGTGAACACCTTCCTTCAGGAATGGTCGGGGATTCCAGCGTACGCCTTCCCCCCCTTCCTTTTTATTCAGAGGGTTGCTGCCCAGGTCCGCAGACAGAGGACCTCTCTGATCATGATAACTCCCATTAGGAGAACCCAAATTTGGTTTCCGTCCCTTCTAGAATTGTCTTGGGACAGACCTCTTCGATTGCCGTCTTTCAACAACATCCTATCAGATCCTCTGGGACTTCCTCACCCTCTGGTTCTCCAAGGCCATCTACATCTTATGGCTTGGAGGATTTCAGGAGACGTTGGACTGAAGTCTCGCATTCAAGAGAAGCTGAACTCCTCATCCAACAGGCTTGGGCCCCGGGTACTACCAAGCGGTACAGATCAGCTTGGAGACGATGGGTTCGTTAGTGTGTGGCAAAACACCAGGATCCCGTGGGTGCCTGCGTTGCCGAAGTTGTGAACTTCCTCTCAGAGCTTTTTCACCAGAAATTGGCTTATTGCACTATCAACTCTTTTAGGTCAGGCATTTCTGCTGGTTACTCCTTGGTGGATGGTGCTCCTGTTGGGGAGCATCCGTTGGTTTGTAAACTTCTGAAAGGCATTCGTCTTTCTCGTCCGCCGGAGCTTCGTTACTTAGGCCTCTGGGACGTTAACGTGGTCCTTCGTTTGCTCTTGTCCTGGCAAGATAACGATTATCTATCTCGAAAGGAGCTTTCAGCCAAACTGGCTATCCTCCTTTGTCTTATTTCCTGTAAGAGAGTGTCTGATGTCAGGGCTCTGGATATTTCGGCCCGTGTTTTTTCCCCAGATGGAGTTACCTTTACCATCTCCAGGAGGACAAAGTCGAGTACAAGGTCGTAACCTACCCTGCTTTTCCAGATTCTCCTAAATTGTGTGTTGTTCGATGCCTGAAGTCTTACGAGGATATGACTTTGGAGCTTCGTCCTCCAGGCGAGCGGCAACTTTTGATTGCCATTAAAAAAACATTTCATGCGGTATCTTCCCCTACCATTGCTAGGTGGGTCAAATGGATTATGACAGAATCTGGTATTGATGTCAGGCATTTAGGGGGCTCATTCCACTAGGGGAGCCAAGGCCTCCAAGGCTGTTCAGGTAGGTGGCAGGTTGGAGGACATTATGAATGTGGCTGATTGGTCTTCGGAATCTACTTTTAAGGAGTTTTATTTTAAACCAATCCATGAAGCCACTGCGCTGGTGGTGAGTAAGCTTTGAACTTGCATAATCCTCGCCTCCGCTTCCTGAAATAGAATGAGAAATGTCCTAGTTATCACAAAGGAAAGTTTCAATTCTATTAAGGACGCGGAGGCGAGGATTATCCCTCCCTGGCTTTCTAGCCTCCCTCCCTTTTTTCCTTGGAGGCCCTGAGGGATGTCCTTCTACGTATCAGGAGAGTATCTTTTCTTGGGATTCTTATGGCATTTTGTACATTCATTTGGTCATATGTCCTTTGCACTATGTTTTTTACACTAATGTTTATCTTTTTGCTATGCCATTGATTCTGCAATTGTCACTTTGTGGTGCTTTGCTCCTTTCTTTCACTACTCTTTTACGAAGAAGAGATTATAATGCTTTCTATTGTCCTAGGATCGGATCAGAAGACGGATTAGACTGGGAATGACTTAACTTCCTGTGGCAGAGAAAGAGGAAGGACTACGTCGTGGGATTCCCTTTATCGATATGGATGGACTGTGATTGGTGGACTGGCTCCCATGGTTACCTGTATGCCTCATGGGATATGTAGTTTTGAGCCATGTTTTTCTGTTTTTACTTTTAACTTGCTGTCAATAAAATGAAGCAAGGATATGCATAATCCTCGCCTCCGCGTCCTTAATAGAATTGAAACTTTCCTTTGTGATAACTAGGAAATGTCTCAGTCTTTAGCATAATCTGCCGTCATCCTGAAATGTGGTGTGGAATCAGTCCTCACATACCACGTTGAACACCCCTGGTCAAAAAAGTTTGTCAGGAGAGGATGTGGCTTAACGGCAAGAGCCGACTCTGAAGCAGGGGAAGCAGGTTCGAGTCTCGGCAGACACGCTCAAACATACTGTGATTCTGGGCAAATCACTTGCCTTGAATGTATCATGCTCTAATGCAAATGGTACTCATGTAAAGCGGTCTGATACCTTCGGCTCGAGTTCGCGCTATATAAAACTGTAAAATATAAAAAGAGAAGCAAGGCCAGAACTTGAAATGTTGTGTCTATGATAACATACAGTGAGGTGACCATTCTACCAAAAAGAGGAGCATTATTGTATTTTGAGAGCACACGGTTCCCGTGGGAAAATGTAGCTGCTTTTAAGCGATATTGCACATTTGAGTAAAACCAACGTTATGCCGAGTGGTAAATAATCTTAAGAAATACTGTTTCGCAAGAGCACGAAGCACGAGTTTAAAGATATCTGCATAAGATACATTTGCCTACATTTACATGAAAATCATTTACATATCCTGCTGTCATTCAGCAAACCTGACGTGACCCAACCAATGCTGGACACCTCTGTTTTAGGCTATGAACTAAGGTGACCAGATTACTCCACGTAGTCACTACACGGTACTTCCGTTCTGTATTTTTAACAATCCCGTGTATTTGCGGAATTTCAGTCCTCGCTCACTTCAACCGACAGAACACACCTGAAAACGAAACTTTGTAAAAGGAAAGCCAGGAGAGGTGCATTGCGTCATAAGTGACGTGGGGTCATCAACTGGTAACCTTGGGTGCTGAGGTCACAGAGAGGTCACCTTTGAGGAGTTAATATAGAGCCCTCCACCTGCCCAACTAAAGCAACATACCTCTGATCATTTTAAACAAGCGGCTAGGCTACTAAAGATGACACGAATGCATAATTTTCCCATGACGTCATGCATAAGGGGAGATTACTTTTTAGTAGCTGTCGGCTAGGACCAAGGGTTCCCTTCGTTATATCGTTATATCGAAATATTGTGGTGCTTGCCGTGATCTACATTGTGTTTCATTTCTTTGAAGTATATTTAATGTGATGTGATTTAGTGCCTAGTATGGCATTGTAGGACTTGGGGAAGTTCAGAGATAATTTAGGCTTGGAGTATATTGGGGAGGGGGGCTTTGCTGGGAGTATATTGGGAGGGGGGTTTGCTGGGAGTATATTGGGGAGGGAGGGTTTGCTGGGAGTATATTTGGGAGGGGGGGTTTGCTGGGAGTATATTGGGGGTGAGGGGGGTTTGCTGGGAGTATATTGGGGAGAGGGTGGTTTGCTGGGAGTATATTGGGGAGGGAGGGTTTGCTGGGAGTATATTGGAGAGAGGGAGGGTTTGCTGGGAGTATATTTGGGAGGGGGGTTTGCTGGGAGTATGTTGGGGGTGAGGGGGGTTTGCTGGGATTATATTGGGGAGAGGGTGGTTTGCCTGGAGTATATTGGGGAGGGGGGGGGGGTTGGTGGGAGTATATTGGCGATAGGGGGGTTTGCTGGGAGTATATTGGGGAGAGTTTTTGGGGAGAGTTTTTGGGGAGAATATTGGGGAGAGGGTGTTGCTGGGAATATATTGGGCCTATCGTGGTTGCTGGGAATATATTGGGAAGAGAGGGGTTTGTTGTGAGTGTGTTAGTCAGAGAGGATTGAATTTTGCAGACATGGGTACTGGAAGTGCATTGTGCTCTTCAGGCAGGTAGTACTTTTGTCAATACGACAGGGCGTGTATGCCATAGAGTAGGTGATGGGAGCCACTTGGTTAGAAGTTTAGAATCCTAGTGTGGTGATGCAGTCTGATTGAACAGTGACAAGTACAGTGCCCAAGAGGAGTACACGTTTTAGCATACTAATTTTAAGCAAGTATGTTATTGATTGCCCAGCGTCATTAGTGATAGTTCTTTCTATGGCCTGCTCTGATACTGCTTCAGTGGAGAAGGGACCATAGGTTGAATAGGCAGAGAGTAAGTGGAGGTTGGGCACGTCATGGAAAGAGGCCACAGAACTCCGTGCATATCGGGAAGAGGCTGGTCATAGCTCATGAAAGGAGAAAAGACAGAGCCGGGGTCTGGTCAGAGGCGGGGTGTAACAGTAGCAGACTAAATGGGTAATTTATTTGTAGTTTTCTATAGCGCAAACCTGGTCCAACCGGGTGTGAAACGCTTCACGATTTGCAGTGCTGAACAAAAGGAGCAGAACAAAAGTAAATGGCGAACAAAAGAAGAACAATTAAAGGTAAAACGAGAGTTAGAGCTATTGATGTTGTAAATGATAAGGCCTTTTAGGCATGTGTTTTGGTTTGGAGGGGATGTATGTGGAGTGCATTGGAATGATGTAGGTTTGTTTGAAATTGTTAGTTGCAGATCCGTGTGCAGTGGAATTGTGTAGGGGGGATTTGTGTAATGGAATTATGTGGAATGGTGGCATAAGGAGGGCTGCATAATTTGTAATCAGTAGTTGCACATAATATGTCTCATAATTTAAACAGTGTAACTCTTAACACATCTGTTTGCTGCAATTTAGAAACCATAAACTGTCATATGGCTAAGTGACATTTGTAACATGCATTACTGAAGACAAACTATCTGCCTTTAAAGTACTAACGTTTTGAGATAGCATTTGTGGACGACTAGATTTGTGTGTTTTAACACTAAGCGATAGGTGCATGTAGTTGCACAGCTACACATGCAATTGCACACTTCCAGAGGCCATCATACGCATGTATACACATTTAAAATTGCACATATACATTGCATTATATTGGCAATAAAGTCAAGGGGTAGATAACCATGGGAAGAGGCACAAAAGAAAGGTTGAAGTATATCTACAGTATGCAGAGAAAAGGGATAATATTAAAATAATAAAAATTAAATGCCACTTGCAAATAGCAAAGTCTTAATGAATTTCTAAACGTGGCCCCAAGTTTTGTTTGAATTCTTAGAAAAGCAATAAGGATGCTGGTATGTGCGATTAAAATGAGTACCATAAAAATGATTGGGATGTGAAAAGAGTGCCAGGGGCAATGTTTTGAAGTGATTTTGAAAAAAAGAATGCTCTAAAAGAAGAGATGTACCCAGCTGGGCTTTCTAAACCGCAGTCTGGCTCCTTCTCACTGTAAGTGTGGCCTTCTAACTGTTCTGCCTAATGCATAGATGCCTCGAAGCAAATGTTCAATCTATGAGGCACTACTCTGCAAACAGGCCCCTACAATCCACCTCTGTAAACAGTTCTACCGCACAGATGGGAGACTGGTACACGCTAAGGCCCAGAAACCTGCAATACGACACAGAGGCACAATTAGAGCCAAATTTGGGGGGTGGGGAGGCTACTAAAATTTCGGGGGGGGGCTGGGGGGATGGGCTGACTCTTCTAGCAATATGCAGAGTGGAGATGCAGGGGCTCTAATAAAGGGTGAAAAATAACAAAGCCTGTTTAACAAGTAAATGGACTTTTAAAGACCTGTGAAGTACTCGGGTGCGGCTGCAAGAAGACGGAGTCAGCCCACAGCAGCTCAAAAACTGTGTATGCTCGAGAAGCTTTCTCAGCCGGGCTGACACACACGACAGAGGGGGTCTGAAGCCCTTTGAGCCCAATGGGCGTTGCGCGCCCGATACTGCACCACTGTCTCAAGGAACACACACTTTACCCCCTAAAGTTTTCCAAGCAGTGTGAAATCTATATGGCGTTTAACTAATTACGATGCTGTTGCTGGGAGAAGTTCACGATACAGGAATATTTAAATTCATGTTTAAAAAATCTGTACTATATTAAAACATCAGCCTACTTACCTAAACGCAGAAAAAACGATGTTCTTTCTACTGTAATCCCAATCTGTGGTGTCTCTTGCAGGACAAAGTATTCACAGACTGGTGCTATAGAAAATATTAAAGAGCGGAGACTGTACACATGCTTTTATTTGCTGTCTGTTCTTCAAATCAGATTATACCAGGCCTCGGGAAAATGTATGCAATGACTGTGTTCCTCGCAGTATGCCTACATCCCGCATACCTCGTCCAGAGGCGCTACTGCTGATGTTTTGCATAAATAAAAAAGGTGGTGACAAAGTCCTGCTGAGTGACGCACATAGTGGCCAGTCCGGTCATCACACGATACAGCGCTTGCAAAGAGGAAGAAACATAGAACCATCAAGCAATGCTGGATGAGGGGCGAAGGGGGAGAGAAGTGACTACAGGGAAAGCAACAACAATAACAAGCGTTAACTGACAGTTTAGGGAAAAGTGCCAGAACCGGGTGCATCTGAAGACAGGACACCAAAGGTAACCATGTGACAGATGCTGCAGTAATTAAAATAGAGTTCTCAAAATCCGGTAGTTGCATCTGTGGCTTTATTTATTCTGCCCGATAATTTAACAGCAGTGACACTTTTGCAAAGTTTCGGAGGGGCTGGGGCCATGCAGTGGTGGTAAACAGAGCTCCGGTGGGGCAGGGCGATACATGTGAGTAGCGTAGAACTGGGGTGCGATGTCGGGCACCGGTTGAAGCTAATCAGCAAAAGAGACGACAAAAGAATGCATGTGCCACTCTTGGTTTTAGTAAGACGTATTGGAAACCATAGAATGGCAGAGGAAAGGCAGCGCTGGGAGGGGGGCTGGGCAACCATGGCAGCATTCCGATTCATGAGCAGATGTGGAGAGCGTGAAATGGCTGGTGGCAAATAGAATCAGAGTGGCTGCGGTCGCTTTGATGTTCTTGTTTGCTTTGTGGGAGGGGTAGGGGGAGCGGATTCCGGTGCACGCGCCTGGCTCACATGAACTGTACGCGATCCGCAGTTGGGTAGACTTTTCGAAAGCCTTACAATAAATCTCGCCCACCATCCCTATGGGATGGAATAGACGAGACCTAAAAAGGGACGTGTCCTTGCCAGGTTTGGGAGGAGAACAATGACCGCTTCTCGTAGTGTGGGGTTCAATACCTGTTTCTCAAGAGCTTCAGCATAGACCTCTATTAACTGCGGCGCTAATATATCTTTGTAGGCCTTATAGAAGACCCCGGTGAAGCCATCTAATCCGGGGGCTGAGGAGCCGCGGAGGGCATCAATCCGGCCAAGTACATCAGCCTCAGATAAGGGCTCTGCTAGTAAACCCTGCATGTATTTTTCCAAATACACCAGCGTAATCTTTGACAAGTAATCTTCTTGGGCTGAAAGATCTCTCCCTATTTTAGAAGGGTATAAGGCCGTGAAATAGTCCAGAAATTCATCACAAATTGCAGAGGTGGAAGAGAGTATTTGATTTGTAGATGAGCATAGTTCGGTGATGAAAGATCTGCTATACGGAGGACGGAGCATTTGAGCCAGCACCCTGCCGGGTCGCTCCGCTTCTCCATACCATCGGGCAGACTGGTATTCGTCCAAGTATAATAGCTCCCGATCCGCAGTCTCATGGAATTCAACAAGTAGGGACAACCGTTGACCCTCTGTATCTCGGTCTTAGGTGTGTAGCGCAGCGACATCTAAAACCGCGAGTTTGCGTTCGATGGGCGCAAGTGTGTTACGGGGGTTTTTAAGTACTCCAGCCTGTTTGGCGATGCACACATGAACTGTACGCGATCCGCAGTTGGGTAGACTTTTCGAAAGTCTTACTATAAATCTCGCCCACCATCCCTATGGGATGGAATAGACAAGACCTGAAAAGGGAAGTGTCCTGGCCAGGTTTGGGGAGGAGAACAATGACCGCTTCTCGTAGTGTGGGGTTCAATACCTGTTTCTCAAGAGCTTCAGCATAGACCTCTATTAACTGTGGCGCTAATATATCTTTGTAGGCCTTATAGAAGACCCCGGTGAAGCCATCTAATCCGGGGGCTGAGGAGCCTCGGAGGGCATCAATCCGGCCAAGTACATCAGCCTCAGATAAGGGCTATGCTAGTAAACCCTGCATGTATTTTTCCAAATCCACCAGCGTAATCTTTGACAAATAATCTTCTTGATCTGCTATACGGAGGACGGAACATTTGAGCCAGCACCCTGCCGGGTCGCTCCGCTTCTCCATACCATCTGGCAGACTGGTATTTGTCCAAGTATAATAGCTCCCGATCCGCAGTCTCATGGAATTCAACAAGTAGGGACAACCGTTGACCCTCTGTATCTGGGTCTGAGGTGTGTAGCGTAGCGGCATCTAAAACCACTAGTTTGCGTTCGATGGGCGCAAGTGTGTTACCCGGGTTTTTAAGTACTCCAGCCTGTTTGGCGATGCACACACCCATCATGTATGCCTTAAAACCCTCCCATAAGACTGCCCACGTGTCTACTGAACCGGTGTTAATGGAGAAGTAATCTTAAATGGCTTTGCGCACCTCTGCATTAAAAAGATCATCATGGAGGGCGCGGCTCGGAAATCGCCACTGTCTCTCAAACATTCAGGTGAAGCTGCACCCGGGCATGGTCAGAATATGCTTGAGGCAGTGTGGTAAATTAAATGTACTTATTACCTCATTTCTGAATTTCTATGCTTAATAAATCATAATTTCTTGTCAATGCAAAGCGAGGAGTCCGTGGTGCTCAAATGAAGGAGGAGAAGACCAATAACTCGAGTTAAGGGGAGCGCTTCCAGCACCAAGCCGGCACAGGAGCAATCTCTCAAGTCCCTCTCTTTAAGTGGGGGCTTTATTTTCAAACAGCAGAACATTTATACAGTCTTGGTCACGAGGCAAAATAGAGGAACAAACAGGTCGTGGCAGATAGAGGAACAAAGATCAGCAAGAGGAGCAGAGTGTGAAGAAATGGGGGCGTGTCTTAGGCTTCGTGAGGGGACTTGCGATGTGAAATAGTCTGACAGTTGGAAGGGGGAGGCTTCCTCATTTGGGGTTTGTGCTCGTGCTTCATGTCAGAAACATGAACCATCTCTGCGGGGGGGGGGGCAGGAACTCATGTACTGGTTTCCCGGACTTGGCAGAAACCACAGAGACAGATGGTGAAAATGAGGAAGGCCAGGTGCAGGGGTGTCGTGCTCGTGCTCGGGGTCTTGGGACACCAAAGGGTGAATTAAAAACAAAATGGTGCCGGCTTTTAATGTGGGCAATTATTAATCGCGCAAAGGGGATCGCGCAAAGGGGCATAATTAGATCGCGCAGAGGGCAGCGAAGGGGCATAATTATAGATTTTATTTCCACATTCGATCCTTGCCCCAGAGTGTACCTACATTATATCTAAATTTGCATGAGATCATTTATACATTCTTGTAACATGATTCTTTCCCTTTTTCTCTGCTGGACAAGTGGTTTAGGAATGCATTTTGCAGCGCATAGACCGCACAGGGCAGGACCAAATTGGATGCAAAGACAGCATCCAGTTATTATCAGGAATATTATACCTGCTGCTGACAGCAGTTGCCATCCCCAGGACGATATTATCTTCCAGAACCAGTCAGACCACGTCCAAGTGCCAGGTTCTTGATGTAAACTTATGGCTATTTTGTGTAATTTTGTTATGGCCGTGTATACAGATGGGGAATTACCAGGAATAAATATACAGCAGCTAGAGCCTATAATTTTACAGGCTCCGCCTCTGTCAGCCAAGATGATGTCAAGGACAAGGCGATTTTGGAGAGTAACCAATCGTATGGCAGACTGCTCCTGGGTTAAGCTCCCCAGGGCAGACGCCGTCTGGTTTACAACAGCCTCTAAGGTCCTTGTCAACCTGCGTATAAGCTTGCTGTTCTGTACAGGGCCAACAAAGAAGAAGAACCCTTTGTTAAAATCTGTATACTGTTCCCATGAGGTTTCCGTTTGGTCAACCAAGGAGGTATCGATCGTTCTTTTATGTCTGACATGGGGCACTAGGAGGTCTCGGTGGTAAGTGGATGGGGCCACAAAGACAGGGGGTAACAGGAATGCTATATAGCAAGTTCCCCCCCAGTTCAAGGGCAGCTGCACATAGGCCGTTTGGCCACAGATGAAATAAGTATGGCGTGATGCTAGAAATGAGGACTTTCCTCTGTCTTCAAAACTTATAGTGGTATGACAGTCACTGTGTCCTAATGGAACAGAGCCATTTTTCTGGATGCACAGGTGTCCTTTTACTGGTGAGACCGAGATGGAAGGGGGACCAGCATTCTTTTTAGGTTTGGTATTTAACATCTTGTAGGACATGGTCATGTTCCCTTGCTTGTATTCTTCACTTTCTAGGACTGTACCGGTCGCCTGAGGATCTCCCTCCTTATTAGGGTAACAGGCAGTATTGAGTACCTTGTTTAAATCCCCCCAAGGCCACCCATTCTTGCATGAATTATTTCCGTCATGGCAGGAGGTGGGGGTAGTATCGTCAGCTGTTATTAGGGCGAACCAGGCTTCACAAGTTCCATTATAAGAGAATGGGAAAGGAAAAAGAGGCATCCCTCCCTTTTTCTGATGAGGTGGGATGCGGCCACATATCCAACAATTGGTGCTATTACTGGCCTGCTGAGTGTGGTGTAGCATCTGTATGAAGGTATTGTTTCGCAAGGCTAGTCTATGGGCTTGTTCATGAGGGGGTAGGTCGTGATAGGTGTGTTCCTGAGTGCTGTTGGGTGTATGAGAGGTGTGTTGTGTTGGAGGAAAAACAGTGTGGAGAATCCAACCAAGACACGTCATAACTGCCATGAGGAAAAATAATACTGTCAACATATAATAAGACCATTATGTCTTTTTCTAGAGTTCATTTTTTCTTTCTCCCACATAGTCAAGGTGTTCAAATCCATTCCCATGCTCCAACCGCTTCACCACTGGACCGACGCCCAATGGACTTAATTAGCCAGAGTCCGAATGGCAGACCTTAACTTTGATTTGTAATCCTGTTGTGGGGTTAGTTCCAAAGGCAATAAAGATTGTTCAGTCACAATATCAGTGGGATTGGCAGGGCCATCAGCAGCAGTGTTTTTTTGTCCAAAATGTTTCCGGCAGTGGCTTGCGTGGAGCCAGCCCTTCCTGCCCTCGACCTTCACTGCTGTCCGTGTTGTTAGTAGTACGAGTCTTGGCTTCTTCCACCTGGGCTGGAGGGGACTGGTCCGGTCGAAGTTCCTCACGAGGACCCTGTCCCCGGGTCGGATGGCGTGTTCTTCCGGGTTGGTTTTGTCAGGGAAGGTGGCAGCAACCTGAGAACGACAAGATTGGAGTGCAGACATCAAGGAAGCCAGGTAGTCAGTCAGCATAGTACTGTCAACACCAGTTATTCTTTTAGGCCTTGGCGTACCCCACATATTTGGTGGTCTGCCAAAGACCACTTCACATGGAGATAAGCCAGTTCTGGAATGGGCTAACATACGCATGTAGAAGAGGGCAACCAGTAAGGCTACCATCCAGTCCACGCCTTTGTCAGTGCATATCTTGGCCAATTTTGTCTTCAAAGTTTGGTTGTGCCTTTCTACTAGACCTGCTGCCTGAGGATGTCTTACACAGTGAAACTTCCAAGTGTACCCTAACAGAAGAGACACTTGCTTCATGAGTTCAGAGGAGAAGGGCTGGCCGTTGTCTGAGTAGATGACGCGGGGCAACCCATATCTCGGGAAAAACTCTCTAACTAATTGTTTAGCAGTTGTCGTTGCAGTGTAATCTGGGACGGGATAGGCTTCTGTCCATCTGGTCAGAGCACACACTACAACTAGCACATACTTGTGATCTCTACATCTCTCCATCTGGATATAGTCCATCTGGAGAACTTCAAATGGATGGTCAGGGGGTTGGAATCCTCCCTGTTCCACTTTTGTGCCTTTTCCTTGGTTGAACTGATTACAAATCATGCACGTTTTAACTTTTTGTTTGGCTGCAGCTCTCAAATGTTTGTTGTGCCATATATTCTGTATGCTGTCTAACATTGCTTTTTCTCCCAGATGCGCTGGTCCATGTATGGTGTTTACCATAACCTGTACCATGGCATCCGGTAGAAACCATACTGCTCTTTCAGGTGTCATCCAGCCTTGATCTTTAAGGACCCCTCCTTTTTCCTTCCATTCTAGCAGTTCCTGTGGTGTGGCGTGACTTTGGACATCCCGGATGTCAGAAAAGGGGTCTCGTATTGTATATTGGCGGTGTGGTGTACTTAATTCTGTGTTTGCTGCTAACTTGGCTGCACTGTCTGCAGAATCATTTCATCTGTTCCTTTTGTGTGCGCTTTACATTTTAGCACTGCGATTTTCTCTGGTAACTGACTGGCCTCTAAGAGGGCAGTGATGAGTGTAGCATGCTGTATTCTGGACCCATGTGATATGAGAAATCCTCTCTCTTTCCATAATGTACCGAAGTTGTGTACAACTCCAAAGGCATATTGTGAATCAGTGTAGATGTTAACTGACTTTCCTTTTGCTAAGTGACATGCTCGTGTAAGGGCTATGAGTTCTGCTGCCTGTGCCGACAGTATCTCTATCTTGTGTGCTTCTAAAGTGTCTGTACCATTTGTGACGGCATAGGCTGCTGCTAATTCTCCTGTGGGGAGTCTCATACATGAACCATCAACAAAGAGTGTCATTTCTGCCTTAGCAAGGGGAGTATCTTGTAAATCTGGTCTTGGTTTGGTCACTAAATCAATTATGTCAATACAATCGTGAATTTCTTCAGTAGGAGAGGTCAGTGGCAACAGTGTTGCTGGGTTTAAAATGTTGCAGCGTCTAATCTCAATGTGTGGCTGAAAAAGTGTCATCTCATATCCGGTGAGTCTGGCTATTGTCAGATGCTGTGTTTGTGTTCTGTTTAACAGAAGTTCTACAGCATGTGGGACCTGAACTATCAGATGATGTCCCAATACAATAGAATCGCTTTGTCTAATAGCTTGTGCAGTAGCTGCTACTGATTTTAGACATGCAGGCAATGCTTGTGCTACTGGATCTAATGTGCTTGAAAAATAACCACATGGTTTATGTTTGTCTGCTTGAAGTTGGGTCAGAACTGATAGTGCTGTACCTGAGTTTTCTGTTACAAATAATGTAAAATCTTTGGTGTAATTAGGTGTTGCCAGCACTGGGGCTTGACACATAGCTTTTTTAAGAGACCGAAAGGCTTGCGTGTGTTCATCTGTCCAGGGTAATTGTGGAGTAGCGCCAGCTTCGAGTGTTGTCAGCTGCACTAACGGTTTGGAAATGAGTGCAAATTGTGGGATCCACTGTCTACAATATGAGGTGAGACCAACAAAAGCTCGAACTTGTTTCTGTGTTGTTGGTTGTGGTATTTGTTGTATGAGTTGGATGTGTTCCTGTGTAAGCTGCCTACCTTCCTTTGACAGCAAGTGCCCTAAGTATGCCACATGCTGTAAACAAAATTGGAGCTTACCAGGGGAAACTTTATGGCCATTTGCAGATAGGAATTCTAGTACTAGTAGTGATGCTTCAGCACATGCTGCGTCAGATCTGGCCGTAATGAGGATATCATCAACATATTGTAGTATGGCTGTATCCGTGGGCATTTGAACAGTATCTAGGTGTCTTTTTAATGCTTGGCTATATACGCTTGGACTCTCTGTGAAACCTTGAGGAGCTCTTGTGAATTGGAAACTTCGTCCTTGTAAGGAGAAGCCAAAAAGGTATTGACTGTCTGGGTGAATAGGTATGCTAAAGAATGCGTTTTTCAAGTCAATGACTGAAAAATGCGTTGCTTCCGCATCTATGGCTGTGAGTAGGGTGGAGATGTCTGGAACCACAGGGTGTTGTGGAACGACACATTTATTGAGCTCTCTCAAATCCACCACTAGTCTGTAGACAGGTGGTGTTCCTGGTTCCACTTTTTTATGAACTGGTAATACAGGGGAATTGCAAATGTTAGAAGTTGTTTCCTTAATCACACCTGACTGTATTAGGTCCTGAATAATTAACATTAATGCTTGTTCAGCCTGAGGTGGAATTTTATATTGCCTTATGCGTGGTAATTGGGCTCCCTCTTTCAGTGTAACCTTGTGAGGTGTTATTTCCATACATCCTACTGTGGTGGAATCAGTGGCCCACAGGGTGTGTGGCAAATCTTTCAAACGCTCATCTAATTCTCTACTTGTGTAGTGGCCCTTGAAATCTCGCAGAAATAGTCTGACATCTGTAGGTGAGCAAACAATGACAGCTCCTAATTCTTTCAATGTTTTTATACCAAGCAAGTTTTCTGGACATGATTTTGTCAATATAAGATCTGTAGTTGTCATGAGGGGACCAACCTGCAAGGGCAGTGGCTTTGACGTGACGTTTGTCACAGGTTGTCCCGAGAAACCCAGAGAAATACTTTTTGAACCCGAGAGAGGAGCCTCTGGGACCTCTTGATGGCTTATTGTTGTTTTACTGGCCCCAGTGTCTAGTAGAAACTTCCTATCCTCCCCAAGAAGTCGGACCTCTATAAATGGACCTGTCTGATCTACTGGAATAGGGATTAGGGGCAGTTTGTCATCTTCTCTCTCTGGGCAACATCATGAGAAATCTGGGTAATATTCAGTGTAGGCGCTGTCTATAATATTCATTTGGGCTATTTGTGTTGTCAGTGGAACTGAAGGTGTTGAACTGTCTAGGGAACCATTCTGTTTTGTCTGATATGGGCGTGGCTGGGTCTTACCAGTAGCCAAATTGTGCTTTAAGACAGAGCAATATTTAACTAAGTGTCCCATCTTTTTGCAATAATTACAAGTGCTTTTTATATTTGTCTGGCTACTTGGTGTCTGTTGACGCTGGGGTGCAGTTTGGGCTACTAATGCTTTCATCTTTGTGTCTTTCATGCGTTTCTTATCATTTTCTTCTTCATCCCTAATGTGATTCTGGTGATATTGTAGCATTTGTAACACCTGTGGAGGTGTATGTGCTTGCCTGGTACTTTCTACTTTTAGTACTCTGTCCTTAATGGCTGGCAAGGCGTTATCTACTAATTTGGAAACAAACAGATGCGGGTAAGCTTCACTTGTCGGCATAAGGCCGCTATTTACCGCAAAACACTTTTCAAGTCTAGTGTAATAATCTCCTATGTCTTCACCATGTTTCTGTTTGCAGGAGGAAATGGCATCCCAGTCCTCCTTTTTCACTGTTAGTAACTGTGGTAGCACCTTTAAAATAGTGCCAGGAAGTGCTTTTAGTCTGTCTCCTATACCTTGACCTGCTACTCTAGTATTTTCGTCATTCTGAAGTTCCGTCCATCTAATGTGTTCACCTGCTACTTCCCAATCTTTTTCTCTTAGTTTGTCATATATACCTGATGGCGACAATAATTTCAGAATTGCTGTGATAACAGAAAGAGTATATGTTCCCATCATTAATACATCTCCTAATTCCTTAAAGAATCCAGCAGGATCCTTTGAGTGGGAGGGAACCATCTCTTTCATCCTTAGTAACTCAAGTTTTGTCAAGGGTACATAAATGAAGACGCGTTGTAGCGCTCCATTTGTGTCAGCTCTGGGTGGACCTCTCTCATGGGGAACTGGCGTGTTTGAGGAAGTCTATTAGTTGATCCACACGTATTATGGGGAGATCTATATCCAGTCACTTTCTGGTATTTCTGTCTAAAATCTATATATGTGTTGAGAAAAACTGAACTATTGTGGAGGAACATGTTATCAGCGCAGTCAGACAGAAAATCTTCGAGTCTTGGATCATGTTTGAAATGAGTGTCATTGAGTGTGATGAGATGTTGTACCATGTAGAGACTTGCTAATCTTTGATATGAGCGTGGTAATGCTAGAAAAAGCTGGGCTATGAGATCATTGTCATATATCTTATATTGAGAGACCCATAGGGTCGCAGTTCTGGCTATTTCCTCCTCCTCCGGTGTAAGCGGATGTTCCTGGTCTAACCAGTAGTCTAATGCCAAGTGCGAGGCTAGACGAGCACGCACTTAGGGCCCGGCCCCGCGGCCCACGCAACGCCATTGGCAGGGTAGGGCAGGCCGGCCGGCCTATCGGCGGCCGGCCTGAGCAGGCGTTTCCGGTCGGGGCGGTGACGTGTGTCCGGTGGGGGCGTGGGGGCAGAGGCCGTGACCTATTTAGGTCAGGGTCACCAGGAACTCGGCCTCTTCCTTCGCCCACACTGGACCGGGTCTCACGCCGCTCGTCCTCGCCACTCGCCCTTGCCTGTAATAGAGAGGATTTGTAACTCTCAGTTAGCCCATCGGCCGTTAGCTTCCCCTCTCCCGTAGTCTCCCCCTTTGCCGCCGGAAGATCGATCGGCTCGGGCAGCGAGGTGCCCTCCCAGCCCTGTGACCGGAGCGGAGCATACGGGGAGAGCAGTTGAAGTGGTCAGCAGGCGGCTCGCCAGGTGAGGTGTCGGGGCTCAGGGGGCAGTGGGCGGGTGCGGGCACCCGGAGATCAGGTTTTTTCCCTCCGTCTTCATTCTGTTGTTTACGGCGCTGAGGGCATCTCTGGGGCCCGCGCCCGAACACAGGAGCCTGGAGTGTGTGTTTAGAGGGTCCCGGCACCAACGCCTCTTGAACGTCTGTAGAGTGGGCAGGAAGGTAACGAGGGCGGAGGCGCTCGGTGCGAGGCCCCCTAGGGAGCGAGAAAGCGTGTGAAAAGCTAGCGAGTCATGCCAGCCAGGGGTCAGGGCCATAAGCGCAAGGATAAAGATCCGGAGATCGCGCACTTACTTTCATTGCTACTGGCGAAGTTTAATGGAGATGGGGACAGCAGCGGAGGGGAGGGAGACGAGCAGCCTTCTGAGCCAGAAGGAGAGGCCCCGATCAGGGTAGAGCGCCCCCGCAGACAAGGTGTTCCCCCCAAGGCAGCTTTCCCGCCCTTAGTGAAGAAACCCAGGGTGCAGAAGGCGGGGGGTCATAGCAAGCGTAGGAATAAGGTTGGCGGGAACCCTCCGACTATTGTTCCTTTGGAACCCGTCATTAATGTAGTGCCTGCATCCATGCCTAACCCTCAGCCGCATGTAGTGCCGAGCGGTAGCACACCCAGCGTGCCGGTTGCGCCCCCCCTTGCAGATGGGTCGGGGACTATTGTTGATGAAATTCGAGGAGCCTTGGCAGCACTAGGACCGGCACCGGTGGTGCCGGTAACGACAGCGGCTCCCCCTGCACAGCCGGTCGGTGGGGGTTCTGGGAGCGCGCTACAAGAAATATTAAACGCAGTGAGGGCACTGGCGCTAGGGTCCACACCACAGAATGGGGGAGGAGCGGGAGCGGTACCGCCGGTGGCGGCCCAGCCCCCCCCACCGGTAACGACATCCGCAGCGGCAGCTGTTGCCCCATGGGCGCCAGGAAGGGCTGATGAGGGTGCGCTTGGCGAAATAAGGGAACAATTCGCGATTTTGATGAAATCACAGGCCCCTGTCTCGCCAATGGTTAATCAGGCGGCTTCAGTCGTGACATCCACAAATAATACGTCAGGAGGTAAGCCTGAGAATGTGGTCGTGGAGGCTGGAGGGGTGGCGAGAGCAGAAGGGGGCCACGGCTATGTGTTATCTAAGCCGGGTCGTTTGGCAATGCATGTGTCACCAGAGGTAAAAGAAAAAATATGGAAAGGGGAGTATGTCGACATTTTTTCCTTGATAAGACCAAAACGATGGGAAGTGGAGTGCAAAGACAAGGAAGGGAAGGAGAACTCATATAGGGACAGGAGACCGAAAGTTGAGGAGTCCATCATGAATTGGCTTTGTGGCTTTCAGGTGTTTATGACTGTGATCATTGAGAAAAAGCCAGAGCTAGCAGGGCCTTTGATTTATTACATGAACAAGGTGCTGAAGGCCCACATGATGCATGGGGGCACCGCCTGGCTCGATTACGATAGGGACTTTAGATGGGAAAAGGTGCAAGACCCCGATATTGGATGGGACCAGGTGGAGGTTAATGTGTGGCTCGAGAGCATGAATGGCAAGTCGGGGGGATCCCAAAGCAATAGGCAGCCTTTTCGGACATCCCAGGGAGGGCCGGGGGAAAAGAGAGGGACTTGCTGGGCATTTAATAAAAAAGCATGCACCTGGCCCACTGACAAATGTAGGTTTAAGCACGCATGTTCCTTTTGCGGTCACCCCTCCCACCCTGAGTTCAAATGTATTAAGAAGTCCAAGGAGAGAGGGGGGAGAGGCAAGGACATTAAGCCACCTCAACCTTAAGTTGCCCACGCCCGTCGACATAGGGAAATTGATTTATTGGCTGAATCAGTACCCTGACCGAGCGGCAGCCAAATTGTTGTTTCATGGATTTTCAGAGGGTTTTCGCATTCCAGCTCAGGGTGTTACGGCAGTGGAATACTGCCAGAACTTGTTGTCAGCCAGGGCTCAGCCTAGAGTAGTGGAGTTGAAGGTGGAAAAGGAACGGGGGTTGGGGCGCGTGGCGGGCCCCTTCCCGGCTCCCCCCCTTCCGGACTACGTGTGCTCTCCTCTGGGAGTAGTTCCTAAAAAGGAGCAGGGGCAGTTCAGAATGATTCACAATTTGTCAGCCCCAAAAGGGGAGTCAGTTAACGATGCTATTGACCCAGCCCTGTGTTCAGTGACATACTCATCTTTCGACGCTGCTTTGAGTAAACTGAGGGCCCTAGGCCCAAATGCGATTATGGCAAAAACAGACATAGAATCAGCCTTTCGCCTTTTGCCAGTACACCCAGAGGACTATCACCTGCTAGGTTTTCAATTGAATCACCAATTCTACTATGACCGGTGTATGCCTATGGGCAGTGCTTAATTTGTGCCGGTGCTTTCCGGTGCTCAGCACCGGCACTTATTTTACAGGGCCGGGTCTACACACGATTGTACGATCACATATGGTGACATGATGTTATAATTACCAAAACTGACTCCGTGACTTGGAGCCGGCGCAGAGTGCTGTTTTGGGTCTCCTTGGTCCCAGTGTGCTTCGGTTGAGTGTGAATCTGTGAGCCGTAGCAACTGCAAAGTGATTACTGCATTAATCATAAGGATACTATACTCATATGATGGTGTCATCATGGAGGCGGCGGCGGCGGGCGGGCGCAGCCCTTAGTTCAGTGAACTGTTGCCGGTGGTGGGAGGGAGTCAGACGTTGATTGGGTAGGTTGGATTTGTTTGTGCGTGCGCAGATTTTTTTTCCGCTTGCAAGGTGCCACGCCCCGGCACACCACAGTTACAGGAGCCTGACCTCGTTGAGGGCAGGCAACATCAGTCCAGGCGGCCTATTAGTTAATAAAAGCGATGCCCTGCAGCCCCGGTCGACTACGACGAGTGTACCGTAAGTACTAATTAGCAGTCAGGCATCATGCCGTGCCACATACGACATGCCCAGTGGTTGTGTGTCGGGCACCGGGTAGCTCCGGCTCCATCCAAGATTCAATGATGCACTGTTCCTGGCCTTGCCCTGGCCACGGCCGGCCATGCGTACACATTCTGGCCCGGGCCCATGGTGCGCATTAATATATCGCAATGGGGCCGCCGCCGGTCGGGGTTAAGAAAGCCCTTGAAGTATCCTCAAAAATTCGAATTTGAATATGCATGCAATGTACCTGGGCTGCCCTGGCTTGGCCTAGTAGCGCTGAAGCTGCCACCGACGCCGTACACATTATCAGGATAGGGTGAAATGCATGAACAAATAAAGAACCTATGATCATGCATGTGAGCACATTTACAACTCGAGATCAGCTTGCATTACATAAGGCCGGCCGGGGTTTAAAGTTAAAGGCCCTGCCTTTGAACTTAGTAATTAGTATCCTTCCCTGGGCCTTAAACAGTTTTCTGCTTAACACTAGTGGCATTAGTGGCTATCTGGGTCGGAGCCGGCGCGGAGTGTTGTTCTGGCCTGGGTGGGTCTCCAGAGTCCCTGTGGACTTCGGTTGAGGCCGGCCGCTGGTGCCCACCCGGGTTAAGTACGTTGTTAAATGCTTGTATGGCAGGCAGCACGGCGCGCCAGATGTCTTTCCAAGTGCCACACCCGGGTCGACACTCTCGCACCCCACGAGCCATCAGACCGAGACATTGAGTTGAGGGCAGGCAGGCAGCAGCTGTGCAGCACCATTACGTTACTCTGATGGGCAGAGTTATAGCTCTTGAATTAGGAATGATTTTGTGTGGAGAAGTGTTCCATAACTTTTGTAAAGAACCATGTCAGCTAAACTAGGGTGCATGCTTCAAAGAAATTAATTGATTGAACATTTTTCGTCGTAGATGACTGACTGTCAGAGAAAAATTAGTTCAATTGATTTGCTGTCATTTTTTCCACCTAATTTATTTTATTAGCACTTACACGACATTTAAATGAGGTTTACATGTGTCACAATTTTATTTGCCATGATGAAGAACGTTACAGAATATTTAACTCCGGTGTAAAGACTTCAGTTTCAATGCTCAGATAGTGTCATATAGTTCATTTTGTCTATTGGACGATATCGTGAAAGCCAGCTTTGAAACCAGGGTCGACTGGTTATTTGTAATAACCTTACACATTGCCACTTGGAACACACTGAGACCAAAGTCTTTCTTTCTGTTGTTATTTGTTCTAAAGTTGGTTTGAGCCTCTCCGGGAACGCACCTGTTAGGGACTTGATAATCTGCTGTGGATATGACTTTTAACACAAGTACCAGAAGGTAAAACTGTTAGCCAGACTTACTACGGTCATGGGTTTTGTGCCTTAAAAAACAAGTCAGATGAACGTGAAATAACAGAAAAACGTAGATGTCGAAAGCTGATTAGAAGTGTTTATCTTTGAGAATCAAAACTGCTGGGTAATAATTAGGGTCTGCTGCTCAAAAGAAATACTAGGGGCAGGTATTGACTAGGCCTGAGTGAAATTTACATTATGCTGACTATATTTATAAAATTCAGGAACTTCATGTTATGTGAAATTTCTTTAAATATCACATTGTCATTTTGCATGGTTTTTACCCAAAGGCAGAATGGTTGGCACTGAAAATGTATTGACCAATACGTTTTCTCATAGAACCAGTGAATTGCTTCGATCTTGTGACTTTTTTACGCGGAGAGAGCCCAGTAGTGAAAAAAAGAAGGCAAGATAACGGAAAACCGTTGTAATTTGACCTGAACAAAACGTGGAATTTCATAAAATGTTTGTCAAACTTCTTCAAAAAATGAAGCAATTGTCTTTAATCCCTCTCTTTACCTGTGTAATTTCTTCTATTTCCCCCTGGGCTGCGATGTAATGAGAATGAGTCACTTATAATTTCTAGAAATATGAAAATCAACAAATTATCTTCTCCAACCTCCTAGCACATTCTGTATGTGCTGTGACAAACACATCTCCACTCTAAATGTAACTGGGAACCTCATCTTACGAATGGGTCTCCTAATTAGTGAAAAATGGTCACCACTTGACAAACACTTAAAAGCAATATCTCACAGACCAATCAGATGCAATGATTGCCAACATTTCTTACACTTGCACTCATCAAAAGGCAGTGGATTATAATTGTGAGTGAAATAACAAAATGCATCAGTGCAAAAACAAAATTTGTGGCTGGTTTACATAATATATATTATCAAAAAGGAACATGGACGAACATGTCATTTATGTAATTCAAAGAATATTTAAAGGACGATTTTAAGGCAGGGTACCTGGAGATTGTTATTTTATGCTTATCAGTTCATAAGGTAGCTCTATAACATAAGCCAAGCCAGGAGGATTACCATAATGCATGGAAATGGTTTCTGGAATTTTGTGACTTATGTTGAACTAGACCAATAAATCATTTTTCATACCTAATAACTTAATAGATGGCTTAAAGGGACACACTACTGCACTCTACGACACACCACTCCATTCTGATATGCCACTATGCTGTAACCGACGCCACTATACTCTACGACATGGCACCCTTCCTATGGTAACTAGATCCAAATTATAACTACACACACACACACACACACACACTATCACACTCACCCTCATGCACCCTCACACACCCTTGCTCCCTCTCTCTGCCCCCCCCCCCCATTGGCTGATGATGCAAAGTTATACGGTGTTTCATTAAGAGGGTGCAAAGAAAAAAGGAGGGTCCCAAAACGTGTTTTTCAACCGAAGCATTTTCCTTAAATGTTTAACTCAGATGTAGTGACAAAATGGCTGAATGGATTTAGATGAAATTTAGCAAAGATTTTGATTTTTAGATATTTTATTTTATTTAGTCACATAAGCTATGTAAAAGTTGTATCTTGGATCTCATAGACTAGCAAAAAGGGCATACCCTACGGCAGTATTGTCCTTTCCCCGAATCAGCACAAAGAGCAGTGGAATTGCCCCTTTTCAATGCATTAGTGATTTTAGCCAATTTATTGCAGAATTGTGCTTTAAATCCACTTTTGATTTAATTTTTTACAAAATGTTCACAGGGCAGGGGTACCTCCTATCAAAACCTTACTATGAGGAAGGGCCCCTTGCTGAAATTCATCTGACTTTTCGCAGTGCCAGTTGAGGATGAGGGTGGAGCTAATAGAGTAAGTGGGTGGGGCCAGTGGGGGGAGTGGGTGGAGTCAGAGAAATGTAGGTGTGGCCTCTGACAAAAATTTGAGCACCTGCACTTCATATTTTACAAATTAAGGTGTGCAATCTCATGCAGGTATTTTGAAAGCTTTAGTTGCATGTTACAATGGTTGTTTACGCACAGGACGGGACACAAGGAGGTAGTGCACTACTTGGATGATTTTATGGTAATGGGTCCCGCCTCCTCCACAGCTTGTGCTCAAGCGTTACAGCAGTTGGTATACATGTTCCAGGAGTTTAAGATCCCTCTGGCCCCAGGTAAAACGGTGGGCCCAGCGACTTGTATGTCTTTCTTGGGGATCGAGATTGACACTGTGGCAGGGGTATGCAGATTGCCAGCAGACAAGGTCCAGGCCTTTTCCCGGGCCATTGATGCGGCCCTGTCCAGCCCAAAGGTAACTTTACACCAGTTGCAGGTGTTGGTAGGTCAGTTAAACTTTGCCCTCAGGATCATCCCTATGGGCCGCCCTTTTTCCAGATCGATAGCTAGGGCTATGGGGGGCCTGACCCAGAAGCATCACAGGGTGCGTCTACGGGCTGAGGTTAGGGACGACCTGAAAGTATGGCACGACTTCCTAGCAAACTTCAATGGGGCTGTAGTGTGGCCGGCTCCCGCGGTGTCCAACTCTGAATTGGGGCTATTCACGGACGCTGCAGGCAGCATTGGTTTTGGGGCTATTCTGGGTCTGCAGTGGTGTGGTGCCGAATGGCCAGAGGATTGGCACAAGAATGGTTTGACAAAATACATAGCCTTTTTAAAGTTGTTCCCAATCTTGGTAGCAGTAACCATATGGGCAGAGTGTTTCAGGAATAGATCAGTCATATTCTGGTCAGACAACATGGCGGTGGTAGAGGCCATCAACCGGCAAGGAGCGACGTGTACGCATGTTCTGAGACTGTTGAAACGTTTGGTATTGGCTTGTTTGAAACGGAATCTGTTGTTCAGGGCTGCACACATCCCTGGTGTTGACAATCATGCTGCCGATGCTTTATCTCATTTTAAGCTGCAGGAATTCCGGAGGTATCACCCCGAGGCAGAGGAGCGGATGACGGTGTTTCCACCATCACTGTGGAGGATTGGAGCCCCGCTTTAGCGGGGCTGGTAGGTGCCTCAATGAGTAGCCGCACTCGGAAGGCGTACCAACAGAGTTTTCTGTGTTACAGGACATTAGTGCAGGAAGCTGGGTTCTCCAGTTGGTTTACAGATCAGGCAATGTATCACTTTATACAAACATCCAGTGACCAGGGCAGATCACTTTCGTATGCTAGAACTCATGTGTCTGCAGTGGGGTTCTTTGCCAGATTAGCGGGCTGTAGGGATCCTGGGGCTTCATTTGTGGTCAAAAGGGTGTTAGCAGGCTGGGCCAGGCGGGAGGGCCCCAGGCGGGATAGCAGACGCCCGTTAGATGTGAAGACTCTGAAGGACATACTGAAGGCTCTCCCGGGGTTGTGCTCGTCTACCTTCGAGTGCACTTTATTCTCAGCAGTTTTCTCATTAGCCTTTTACGGGGCTTTTCGCCTGGGAGAAATTGTAGGAACTTCCCGGGCTGACCAGGGGGGTGGAATTCAGTTTGAGGACACCAGAATCGGCGCCAGGGGTTTGGAGGTGGTTTTGAGAAAATCCAAGACAGACCAGACAGGTAAAGGGGCCGTGATACAGTTGGGCCCCGCGCCAGAGGCACTTATTTGCCGTGTCGCTTGTATGCGAGCATACCAAGCCATCCGCCCGGGGTTGATGAGTCCGGCTCTATTCATTCATGAGGGGGGGGGACTGTGTATCGCAGTACCAGTTTAAAGCGGTGTTGCGGTTAGCCCTAAGTCACCTTGGCTTTGGGGACGCTCATTACTCTTCTCATTCCTTCAGGATAGGGGCAGCTACGTTAGCGGCAGAGGCAGGGTTGTCGGCCATGGCAGTGAAAAAGGTGGGTTCGGTGGTCGTCTGCATGCTACAGGCGGTACATAAGGTCTGATTTGCTGTGACTACATGTAATGAGTGACCAGTGCCTAACTTTTCTATTTCTTCTCCGGTTATTAGTATGCCAAGAACGGTGGTGTGGGTATTGGGACACTCGTTCGTTCGGCGGGCAGCAGTGCGATTGCGACAGCGGCGAGTGCGGAAACCACCAGGTCTCGAGGGGACCGAAATGTTGTGGCACGGTGTAGGAGGGATGCGCATCCGGCACCTGCGGCGGCTCGTGGAAGAGATTAGAGAACGTGAGGGACAGCAGTCCCCCGATTTGATCATCATCCACCTGGGCGGCAACGACATGGTAGACCTGGGACGCTTGGCGGTCAGAGAGGCACTGCTCACGGAATTTGCTTGGCTGGGGCGGACCTTCCCACAGGCCAGGATAGCATGGTCTTGCATGATCCCACGACAATGGTGGGGTGATGGAATCCGGGCAAGAGCTTTAAATGTGTCAGTGAGACGTCTCAATGGGGAGCTGGCAAAGTTGTGCTCAGGACAGGGCCGCTTGCTACACCTCCCCCACAAGATGATTTCGGGAGCGTCAATGTTCCATCACGATGGAGTGCACCTATCTGACTCTGGCACAGACACTTGGATTAAAGGGATATGGTCCTTTGTGCAGAACTTGCTTGAAGGGGGGAAGGGCGACGGACCTGTGGGCCCTAGTCTCCCTTGTGGCGTAGAAGAGACATTGGACCATTGAAAGAGACTTACAAAAGTGAGGGGAGTTCGCCTTGCGCACTCCCTAGGCCAGCACTGAGGGGAGAGAAGGTAAGCTCTCCGCAGGGGGATGGAGGTCACCAGCTGGGGAGGCTAGGGCGTCAGGTACGAGCCTCCAGGAAACCTGGTGGACGAGAGGTGGGGCCCTGGAAATGGCGGACAAGGACCCGAGGGCTGGGGCCCATCGCTCAGGGGCGCAGATGGGTTGCACCTTGCATGGGCATCTCAACCTGGGGAGATGCGAACCAGAAGGACCCTTGGTGCTGGGGGAAGGAATAATAACTTACAATTTTTAGGCACAGTGAATAATAAATAATGTCATTTGATGATTTGCCTCAATAATAGGTAATGTTTTTATAGATGTCTTTTTAATAACTGTGCTTGTCATGTTTATGAGTGTTGTCATTAAACATGGCCTTTTACACCCACCTATCTCAAAGTCTTGGTTAATTGGTGGGTTGGGGCGGGCGTGAAGCATGCTGGGGGATCCGGGTCCTATGCCAAGTGGGAGGCTAGACGAGCACGCACTTAGGGCCCGGCCCCCCGGCCCACGCAACGCCATTGGCAGGGTAGGGCAGGCTGAGCCGGCGTTTCCGGTCGGGGCGGTGACGTGTGTCCGGTGGGGGCGTGGGGGCAGAGGCCGTGACCTATTTAGGTCAGGGTCACCAGGAACTCGGCCTCTTCCTTCGCCCACACCGGACCGGGTCTCGCGCCGCTCGTCCTCGCCACTCGCCCTTGCCTGTAATAGAGAGGATTTGTAACTCCCACCCACCCGTCCCTTTAAGGAAGTAGTTCGAAGGGGTGTGTTGTGGAGAAGAGACATTGGACCATTGAAAGAGACTTACAAAAGTGAGGGGAGTTCGCCTTGTGCACTCCCTAGGCCAGCACTGAGGGGAGAGAAGGTAAGCTCTCCACAGGGGGATGGAGGCCACCGGCTGGGGAGGCTAGGGCGTCAGGTACGAGCCTCCAGGCAGCCTGGTGGACGAGAGGTGGGGCCCTGGAAATGGCAGACACGGACCCGAGGGCTGGGGCCCATCGCTCAGGGGCGCAGGTGGGTTGCACCTTGCGTGGGCATCTCAACCTGGGGAGATGCGAACCAGAAGGACCCTTGGTGCTGGGGGAAGGAATAATAACTTACAATTTTTAGGCACAGTGAATAATACATAATGTCATTTGATGATTTGCCTCAATAATAGGTAATGTTTTTATAGATGTCTTTTTAATAACTGTGCTTGTCATGTTTATGAGTGTTGTCATTAAACATGGCCTTTTACACCCACCTATCTCAAAGTCTTGGTTAATTGGTGGGTTGGGGCGGGCGTGGAGCATGCTGGGGGATCCGGGTCCTATGCATTTGATGTATTTTCAAATAACTCATCTGGAGATGACCGTTCAGAGTGACCTTGGAGGAATGTAGGCGGGGGTGTTCGTGAATTAGGGGCGGAAGAACGAACGGGTAGGACTTTTTCAGTAGGTTCAGTAATTTCCTCCTTAAGTTTCTTATTCTCTTCATTTGTTTGCAAGTTTTGCAGAATACGGGTCACATTACGGGTGAACCTGTCTGGTGCATCATTTATAAGTTCTAGACTAGTGTGGTCGGATGCGAAATCTAATAAGTCAAAAAGTGAAACTGGTACATTTCTTTCCTCTGCTTGTATGTTTTTATGAAACAGCAAAGGAGGAACCTATACATGTGCATTTTTACAGGGTGTGATCTTCTTGTAGTCATAGCGTTAATGGCTCGTGAGTTCTCTCCAGTACGAAGAAACTCAGAGGCCGCTTGAAGAAACGTGTCAATTGCTGGTAGATGTCTTATTTCTTCCCAGGAGTCATGAAGTATTTTACTTATTCGGCCCGCCTCCCCTGTGTTGCTCGGAGTCGGGTCATAGGGGCAGTCGGGAATTGTTTTACCTGGGTCTGGACCTACGGCACCCCCTTCTGGAGTGAGAGGTGGTGCGTTATGTTGTGAAAGGGGTGGCGGAGGCAGAGGGTGTTGAATGACTGGAACTTCATAGGGTGGTGGAGTATTTAAGAGAAAATTAGTAAAAGTATCCTCTGGTAGTGGGGCTGTAGGCTGTGCTGATGCAATGTTAAGGTTTTCAGGTGCAGATGGCAATACAGGAGAAAAACCAGTAGAAATGGCTGATTGTTCCCTTTTATTCCTTCCACTAACTACTTCTTTCCCTATTTCTTGTAACTGTTCTTTCTTGGCCTGCTCTGACATTCTCTTACCCTTTTCAACTTTATGCAATTCCTTCTGTTGCCTCCTATGGGCTTCTTTTCTCCATAATTCTACTGATTCACTCTGTGACTGGCGGACTCTCTTTTTCTTCCATAACTGTTCCTCTAATTTCATAATACACTCCGTATCAAAACTACCATTTTCAGGCCATCTATATCTGAGTTCTAGGTCTGTAGTATATTCTACCCATAGATCACAATAAATAAGTGCACCGACACCATGTTTTGCATACATGAAGTGTCCTGGAGTATCCCGAGGAGGAAGGGGAATTTCCTTCTCAAGAATACTCCTTTTGGTTGCCATCTTACGTATTTTCGAGAAAATAGGCATGATGGCAAGACTTTCAAAGATTTTAGAAGTGAGAAAAACACAAACAGAACAAATATCTTTACCGTACCCACGAAAGAGGTGAGTCCGTCTTTTATACTAGTTTAGTAGTCCTCACAAAATAAGTGAGAAACCCACAAAAAACATGTATCTTTACCGTGCCCACAAGGTAGTGAGTCCGTCTTTTATACTAGTTTTAGTAGTCCTCACCAAAGATAGGTGAGAAACCAACAAAACGCGTATCTTTACCGCCCCCACAAAAGCTGTGGGTTCGTTTTTATACTTTTCAGCAGTACTCACCGAAAAATAACTAGAAGGCCTCTTGAAGATTTTGGGAAAACACGGCGCGCAGTTTCAAGGTGGGATTTGTAGAACCTCGGACTCGTCTGCTTCGCAGGTTGGGCTTTGGTTCAGGACGTTCCTCTATTTCCTCACCGCCTCGTGTGGATGCTGGGCCGCAGTCGGTCCCCCTCTTCGCCTCTAGGGAGTTAGCGGGAATTCCCCGCGTTGTGCACTTTTGAAGTCCGTCAACGGTCAGGAGGGCACAGTACCGGGTCCAATATCGCCGGCGCGTGGGGGAAAGGGAATGTCCCTGTTCCGGGCGCCAAATAATGTAGTAAATTAAATTTACTTATTACCTCATTTCTGAATTTCTATGCTTAATAAATCATAATTTCTTGTCAATGCAAAGCGAGGAGTCCGTGGTGCTCAAATGAAGGAGGAGAAGACCAATAACTCGAGTTAAGGGGAGCGCTTCCAGCACCAAGCGGGCACAGGAGCAATCTCTCAAGTCCCTCTCTTTAAGTGGGGGCTTTATTTTCAAACAGCAGAACATTTATACAGTCTTGGTCACGAGGCAAAATAGAGGAACAAACAGGTCGTGGCAGATAGAGGAACAAAGATCAGCAAGAGGAGCAGAGTGTGAAGAAATGGGGGTGTGTCTTAGGCTTCGTGAGGGGACTTGCGATGTGAAATAGTCTGACAGTTGGAAGGGGGAGGCTTCCTCATTTGGGGTTTGTGCTCGTGCTTCATGTCAGAAACATGAACCATCTCTGCGGGGGGGGCAGGAACTCATGTACTGGTTTCCCGGACTTGGCAGAAACCACAGAGACAGATGGTGAAAATGAGGAAGGCCAGGTGCAGGGGTGTCGTGCTCGTGCTCGGGGTCTTGGGACACCAAAGGGTGAATTAAAAACAAAATGGTGCCAGCTTTTAATGTGGGCAATTATTAATCGCGCAAAGGGGATCGCGCAAAGGGGCATAATTAGATCGCGCAGAGGGCAGCGAAGGGGCATATTTATAGATTTTATTTCCACAGCAGTGTCCCCAGTGACCGGAACCAGCTGGCAACACCTGGGGAGACTAGCCAAAAATCAATCCTGGTCCACGTGTTATGCTGGCCCGAGTAGTGGGTATATTCTGTGAACGCAGGATTGTGTTTGTGCCAAATGTCTAGGAAGGAGAGTTGCTCACAGAGATCCAGCAGAGCACGGCGTGCGCATGGCTTGATGTCCGTGGAAGTGGAAGTGCTGTCTAGGCTTAGGTTCAGCAGTAAGTTGAAATCCCCCCAACCAGGATAAAGATAGGTTCCAACCTCAATAGCTGTGCATGTAAGGAGTGGAAAAAATCGGGGGAGTCAGTATTCGGGCCATAAACGCCTACCAAAGCCGTATAATGTCCCATGAGTTGTGCCTGTGATGATGATGAATCACCCCTCACCATCCCCTACCCCTGAGCTGAAGCTGAAGGGAACTCTCTTGTGGATAATGATGGCCACGCCCCTAGCGTAATTGCTGTAATTCGCAAAATATCTGTGCACTCCCCAACTGGCAGCAAAGTGGGCCGTGTCTGCCTTAAGCAAATGTTTTTCCGCCTTGTGCCGCATCAAATGGTTAACAACCTGTCGTCGTTTGCGGTTGTCATTCAGTCCCCTGACATTCAAGGACATTAAGGACAAGCTAGAGGGACCTTCAGTGTTACCTAATTGTGCCATCGGAAATACAAATCAAACATAGCACGATGAAGTAGCAAAAGAAACAGAAAAGAAACAGAAAAACATTGACAGTGACCATTGTCGTACATAACTGGGAACATTTAAGCAATGTGAAGTTACCCCCCTCCCACCACCCAACCTCACCTCCCCCTAAGCGAGGCAGTACCCTAAAAAAACACATAACTTGACCCCGACCCTGTCCTGTTATTGTTTTGCTTGTAGGTATGACAGAATTCCTGTGCTTCCGTAGGGGTGTCAAAGATGCGAGCACGGCCACTTTCGCCTACCTTTAGCCTGCTGCTCGCCTCGAGGTCCTCGTTCTTTGTAGCCACCTTCTTAAGAATGCGTTCTACATGCTTCAGATGCTTCAGAGACTGCGCTGTACCATCCTCGATGTCTGAGATGCAGGCTTCAGCAACATACAGGCGTCTGCCAGGCTCTTGTCTAATGTGTCAAACCGCCCATCCAGGGCTTTGAATCCTGCCCTCATTCCCTGAAGCATCAACGCTGACAGTGCAGGGAGATCCTTCACACGCTCCGCACCCTGCGCAATCTCCACCATTGTAGGAGCTTCCTCAGCAGTCCTGTCTGTGAGCTTTTCAAAGGGCAGGGTCTTCAGTTTGGGGTTGTTGAACTTGCGGCCCATGCTGTGGTGCCGCGTCGTGGTGAAACTGCAGATTAGCCTAGCAACAGTCGAACTTATTCACAGTCCAAGGCAGGTCCCTAAAGTTAAGTTAAACGAAGTAGGGATGTCAGTGGTGTAAGCCACAGCCGTCCCAGTGTACTGGCAAGGGAGTGATAGAATGATATCAGGAGCAAGGGAAACCTTAGTGCATCAGATGACTGGGGCAGGTCCCGCAGGCAGGATCCGACGACCCCCCTGTGTCCACGCGCCCACGTCTCAGGTCTGAGGGAAGCTTGCTGTTGATGGGGCTACAATCTGACAGTCTAGTAGCCGAGCAACAAACAGATGGGGCATGTGCCACAGCGTGTGCTGGATAGCCAGACCAGGCCTAACACCCTGGATGCGGTAATCGTTTGGCTGATGAGCGCAGGTAGCAGCTGCAATAGGAGGGGCTGGCGTGACCGTTGCAGCGGGTGCCTGGAGCAAGGATGTAGCGTCCTCAGTGCCTCTTTGTGGCAGGGAATAGCAGCAGGCAGGTGTAGGCCCTTCACACTTCAGGGAGCCATAGGAAGAGTCAGGACACCAACAGTTGGGTAGCTAGGGCGTGGGCGAGAAGGGACCGTGTCACAAGCGGCCGGCCACAATGCATCCGGGGCTAGCATAGAAACATCCCCTGCTGTCTTTTACGCTCTTACACCCTCAGATGAGCGCCATGGAGGCTCACAGCGTGTCCTGTCCCCCACGCAGCCTTGAAAACATGGTGGGTGCGTGTGCTTCTGAATGGGCGCAACCAGATGTCGCCGCGTCGTAGCCCAGTAATCGGCGTATCAGGGGGGGAGTCACCACTACTGACCACAGCAACGGGCCCCCTCTCAACTCCAGCATCGTTGGCTGCCATCTCGCCTCTACGTCCGCTCTCAGTAGCAGGGCTCGGGGGGGCGCGTCACGCCTCTCCGCGTCCCGAGCCTCTGATCGGCGTAATTCAGTGATCAGGCATCAGAGTCGGTTCACCAGGATCAGAGCTGCTCCTTTAATGCAGCGCCTTTACATGCAGGGCCAATGCCAAAGGTGATAACGGCGATAATGCCAGATACGTTTGGCCGGCCGACAGAGCTTCAGCAGCAAGCGGCCATCTTGGATGTTTGCATGGCCACGCCCCCCGCGATCAATATAATTTAGCAGACATACTGCACATACCTCAAGCAGCAGAGAGCATCTGATAAAATGGGGCCGTCATGCTCACATCAGTGCAGCCTTGAGGCCAATGCCGCACAGTGCAGCAGTAGCAGGATCCCAAGCACTGTCCCTGCGTCTGATAGGCCTGTGCTTCTTATCCTATGACGGAACCGCTCCGTCATCAGCTGCGGTGGCGCTGTGCTGATGACGGAGTTCCGCCATGGCCTGGCCGCCGCGCCTGCGCGGCGCGGATTCCGCGCCTGCGCTGGGCGTTCTATTGACCAGGCGGGGCCATGACGGAACCGCTCCGTCATGAGCACAGCCCAACCGCGGCTGATGACGGAGCGGTTCCGTCACCAGCATGCGGCCGCCGCGCGGCCGCCCCGCCCACTTAGTGCTGCAGTGGAATAGCCGCCGCAGCGATGCGGTTAAGAAACTGGGAGAGGGCTTCAGTCTCCCTCTTTTTAATCCTGGTCCCTGTTGCTCTGTCTGGCTCCACATTGGTAATCAGCCTCAGAGGTTCTGATGTCCAGGGCCAGATTCCTGCTTTGCTGCTGCCACAGTGTCGGCTCGCATAGGGCGTGCTGCGGGGTGGTGGGGCGGGGGAGGGGCAGGGTGGGGTGTAGTGAATTCGGACATCCTATGAAACGGAGAAAAGTAATTATTTCTTTCCTCCGTTCTGTCGTATGTCCGAGTTTACTACCCTACCCGCCCCATACCCCCACCCTGCAGCACGCTCTATGCGAGCCTCACTGTGCTGTCGTTGTGCTTTGAAGTTGCCTGCAAAGGAGGGAAAGATAAGGAAAAAGCACAGTGTTGTATCACTGTGCATGTGTGAATGTGTGATTGTGAGTGATTCAGAGTGAATGAGATTGAGTGATAGTAATTGTATTTAACAGGGTGTGACAGGTTCATACACGGATAATGCACCCTGTTACAAATAATGAGAAATGCCTTTAGAGTAGCGAACGGTGGGGCGGCTGTTTGAAGGAGCTGCTCCATCTTTAACAGTACAGGCAGCATCCTGCCTACACTTTAAAGGGGAACAGAGACACTCCTGCAGGCGGTTGCTGTGAGTGACTGCACCCCCTGTACGGAGATGTCTGCGGGTCCAAGGAACACATTTTTCCCCCTTGCAGGAATCGCCCGTAAGTGCTGCACTGGCTGTACACCACCTCTTTGTAGCACACAATCAGTTTGCCTCCTGACAGCCTCTTTCCCTCTACAATCCATGTCGATAAAACAGTGGGCGCGCAGAGGCAAATTGTCCCACTCATTTTCATGTGGCTCCCATGCAAATGAGGGACATTTGCTTGGGAGCCCCATGCAAATGAGGGAACGCCCCTTTAGGATAGCACCGGTACAACAAGTGTGCTGGCACTATCTGTATTGCAGAACGGGCCGTGCCAACATCTGTGGCCCCCTCTGTAATTCCAAAGTGGCCTGCAGGTGCAAAAATTGGGCGCACATGCCTGTTGCACCTTTGGGGCACTTTATGTGATACGGGCCCAGGAGTTGAAAGCAGAGACCATGTACAACAGCTGGTTGAGAGAGTGTGAATATTGGTGTTTGTGAGTAGGCGTGGGAATCAGCGAGTGAAAGTATGTGGTTAAGTGTATTTGGGAGTAGGTGTGAGTCAGAATGAGTAATTTAGAACGTGAGTGCAAAAGAGTGAGGGACAGGGAGAGAAAGTAAATATGATATGGAGTAAATATGAGTGAGAGTGAGTGAGAAAGTGTGGGTAAGAATACTGTTTTTTAGTGTTTTATGATGGTGAGTCTTCCCCTTACCATGGCATACTCTAAATACTTCTTGGCTTATGGAGGAACCCAAGGTAACATGCTGTCACTGACTCAGTTGAGGTCATTCTTTTCATGGCAAAACGCAGGTCCTGACACAATGGAAGTAATTCTTGGCATATGGGGGACATCTTTGGCGTAATGCTGATGCTAGCATACTAGAGATCATTATTGGAGCCATGGCATACTATGAGAGGGGGAACAGGTTTGCCGTAGGACATATGAGTGACCCGCAATATGCATTCAGTATTGTATGCAAAACTTGGCATAAGGAAGTTACTCATGAAAAAAGTATAACATATCGGGGCCCCCAGTACAAATTCTGTAAAAAGTAATATGGTAAGCCTTTGGCACATGTAGCGCCCAGCCAGTTTTGGAGATCACCAGCTTCCACTGGCGAAAAATAATGACATTGGGGCATATTATCAAGGGGGTTTATCTCCGCTTATTTGGCCTTAAAAGCCAAGAAAGCGGAGATAAAATTTTCTCCCTATTACCTAGCTGTCGCTAACACCAGTTAGCGACAGCTAGTAGGAGAGAGCGACCATCTTGGGCCCCGCTTTGCATGTCATAGAAATTTATCACTAATGACATGCAAAGTGGGCGTGCCAAGATGTTAGCGACTGGAAACAGTCGCTAACATCGCTATCTCCTATTACCAACTTTTTGAGATATTCGCGCTAAGCGCGAATATCTCCAAAAGCTAACACCTGCCCCTGAGCAGTTCTTAGCCATGTTATCCAATGGTAGGTGGATAACATGGCTAAGAGCATTAGCTCGGTAATGCATGAATATCGCTGACTTTTCAGCGATATTCATGCATTTCAGACGATTTTTATCGCTTAGGAGATAAACCTTGATAATAGCAAGGTTCCTAAGCGATAAACATCGCTGCAGCTCGGCGATAAAAATATTGCCGCTAAGCCAACATAGCGATAATTATCGCTAGTTGTTGGTAATATGCCCCATAATTTCTCTGTTATGTATATTAATGTGCTTTGTAAATAGAGTGATGACATTGTTGCTTCTTGGCAAGCTCATCGACTCATTTGTGTTTGTTCGGGTGGAGAACAGGCAAGATATGTTATGGCATGTTGTCATAAGCGTGACCGGCTCTCCTCCTGGTCGGGATTAATGGCCTGAACTTCAATGACCCACAGTTCTACGATAACCTAAATCACTGGCTAATATCATTTGAAGATCTGCCTTCTATATCGGAGAGGTGGGGAGAGAGGGAGGGGGGAGGTTTCATTGTGTTTTGCGTCCAGAATTGGATCGATCCAAAAGCACCCCTCGGAGACCGTGTGCTGCAGCCTGTGCCCTTTCGGACATGGCACAGCGTGAGCGTCTCTTGGATATTTGGAGTTACAGGTCCCCCACTGGGGAGGGATTCACGCATTATTAATTGGCACGATATACATATGATATATATACCCGCATTGATTTTAGCTTGCTGTCACAAGAACTGGTCTCTCACGTGCGTGAGTGTGAATCACTCTTGCGTACATAATTAGACCATTCACTGGTCCTTTTTTGGACCTGGACTTACACACACCACGACCCCCAGTGTTTTCCTGGCACTTCCCCCGTATTCATAACTGGAATCAGTATTTCACAACGAATTGGAGCAGGGCATTACTGAGTTTTTTACTCTCAACTTTGGCTCTTTAGATAAGTTTGTTACGGTGTGGAAAACGTTCTAGGTGGTGCGTGCGGTGCTATCTAAGCGTGCAGGTGTTCTCCGTTCCTACAGAAACAGCTAGTTAGACTTAACAAGGAGATCGCTGAACTAGAGAGACAACATAAGGAGGCAGCTGAAAGAAGCCTCCTGGGTGAGATTAGAACTAAGTTAGAGGAATATCATGAAATTGCACAAAGTGGTGTGAATCACCTAGGAAAATGCAGTGGCTAGGCTATATCGTATTGCATTGTAATTGCATTTATATAGCGCTCACTTCCCTGACGAGGCGGCGAAGCGCTTTTTTCGAGTATATGGTGAGGGGGAGAAACCTGGGGTCACACTTGTGGTGCTGCTATGCCTCTGCCGAGTTCACAATGTGATTCTTGAGGTACATAGAGGAAAATGGGTGGAAACTGAACAGATTTTAGATCGTTTTCGAAGATATTACACTGAACTCTACTGGTCACGGATAATTGCTTATAATGATAGTGATGCCATAGATTATCTGGTGCATATAGCAATGCAGAGACTCACTAATGAGCGCAGAGAACACCTTATAGCTCCTCTGAACCCCGGGGAGATATGAACTGGACTCAAAGACACCTGCCGGTAATGCTCCTGGTACTAACGGGCTCATGGAGGCCTTTTATACGGCTTACCAGGAACTCCTTATCCCACAACAAATCGCCCTCTATGAGGAAAGAGTTGCATGCCCCTTACTATGCGCAAGGGGCTTTATTTGTTATGATTTTAAAGCTGGGTAAGCCTGCGGACGAGTGTTCATCATACCGACATTTCCCTCTTGAATCTTAATACCAAAATCTATGCAAAAATACTGGTCAACCACTTAGCTCCTCTGCTGCCTGGGGATGTATGACTATACAACGCATACTTTTACAACGCATACCTTTACAACGCATTTTTAACAACGCAACATCCATTACAACGCATTCCATTATAACGCATGCCATTACAACGATTTTTTAAAAACTACCTTTACAATGCATTCCATTACATCGCATACTACCTTTACAACGCATACCATTACAACGCATAACATTACATTGCATGTATGGTAAGTATTGGATAGTGTAGGGGTAAAAATTACTATTCTAACTCCAGGGGGGTGCAACAGTAGGGTAAGTGTTGGATAGTGTAGGGGTAAAAATTACTATTCTAACTCCAGGGGGGTGCAACAGTAGGGTAAGTGTTGGATAGTGTAGGGGTAAAAATTACTATTCTAACTCCAGGGGAGTGCAACAGTAGGGTAAGTGTTGGATAGTGTAGGGGTAGAAATTACTATTCTAACTCCAGGGGGTGCAACAGTAGGGTAAGTGTTGGATAGTGTAAAGGTACTATGCGTTATAATGACATGCGTTGTAGTGGTATGCGTTGTAGTGTCATGCTTTGTAATGGTTGCGTTGTAATGGCATGCGATGTAATGGCTTTTGCTTTGTCAAAGTTTTGTTGTAATGGTAGTGCGTTGTAAAAGTTGCGTTGTAAAGGTTGTTTCCCCTGCCTGGACGTGTAGGTCCTCAACAAGCAGGGTTTATCCCAGGGCGCAGCTTTTCATTGAATCTCCGGACGCTGTTCGGTACTATTCATCGGCTGGACTATGAAGTGCGCGCAGCAGTGTTTTTTCTAGATGCTCAGAAAGCATTTAGCTCTGTAGAGTGGGGTTTCATGATGACAGTTCTGTGGTGCATAGGGGTCAGTGATGTATTTGTACAATTAGTAACAGTGTTTTATACTCAAGCGACAGCGAGACTTAGACTTAACAGGTAGCTTTCTAACCCCATTGTTATTGCGGAAGTCACCAGACAGTGTTGCCCCTTATTACCCCTGCTGTAAGCCCTGGTGGCCGAACCATTGGCAAGTGCGCTACGCGAGTACCATGCACACAGAGGTATGAGATTTCTGGATATAAATTCATTATCTCCGCTCCTGTAAATTATATGTTCCTACGCAACACAAACAGATGATGGAAGGAATGTTGAACATTGTCAAACATTCACCCCCAGTCACAGATCTGGATTTAATCCATTGTTATTTTACTCACCACACCATTCCAGTTCGGACCCAGCCATTTTCAAATCAGCCTTGACCCTGTTCCCCATGGGAACAGTCCAGCTCGAACTGTCAGGCCAGGTCCTCCCTGGACCAGAAAACAAGCATCCTGGGAACGGTATCGGGGCATCACCACTCACCAGCCAGGCTAGCTTGAAACTGGTGGCACAGCAAGCACAGGACCCATGTCTGAGCATACCCTATAGACTATATCCATATGCTCAGGAGGCGCATCGACATGTAGTTTCTGGGGCTAGACGTGAATGGCAAGATGACCTGGGAATAACAATACATGATCAGCAATGGCAGTACTGCTGTATGCCAAAGGTAAAGAGATACCTGCCCTGTACTATCAAACACGGCCCTAGGGAAGGGTCCTTATATTAATCCTCTATCACCGGAGCAGACCAAAGGCAGGGATAAATGATCGCATCAAGTTTTACAAAACATATAATGATTTTATGTATTCTTAAAGAAACATTTCATAGGTTTATAAATACACATAATGGTTATCAAACCAAGCCATAATTAATATGACAACAATCAATCAACCATGTCCCAGACACCCAATTCATACATAACAATCATACCATCATGCATTCTCAAGATTCATCATGACATCTCACACATCAATCACGTTGCTCGTGGGGGCGGAGCCGGGCCGGCGACCAAGATGGCCGCACGGGGTCCCGGCTCCGCCGACCTTCTCCCTTCGCCTCCAGTTCTGGCTACCCGCCCCGCGCTTGGACGGCGCGTTCGTATGTCGGAGGAGACGCTGCGATGGGGCGCCCGGCTGCTGTGAAATTTGGACTCTCCGGGATCAAGATATCCCCATTTGCTCTGGGCGGCCCGTCTGCTGCCGGAGACCGGGACCTCGCGTGGCTGTGCACCCGGCTGCTGGCTTCATCCTGACGGCCATGTTCTCCCGTGAGACGGCGCTCCTCCACCACTGTGCTGAGGGAGTCTCCCTACACCGCCGGAGCCCTCTACTAGATGCGTGGCGCAGCTTCTCTGTGTTGGATGCTTCGCCCCCCTCCCCCCCCCCAGCACTTCCTCGGCAGCCGGTCTAAGGTAACAGCGCTTTGCCGCCTTTGAGGCGCATTATATGCCTGAGTGTTCTGGACTGTGCTACACATCCCGGCTTATTTGTGCCAGTGGACATGATATTGCCGTGTCGCTTTCCTGCCGGGGGGGTCTGTGAATGATTCTCTGTGGAGGGGGTGCCTGTTCTCCTACGCTACGCAGTGACTGGACATCGCTGAATCTTGAATCTTATGGGGGCTGGCGAATTTTCGTCTCGCTGTGCTGCATGGTGATGGTGCATCCTGGAAAATGGCGACTCTCCTTTGTTATTACGGCGGCCGGGTGTGTGGGATGCTGAGTGAGGGCGGACAACTATCCTTGAAGGGCCGTCTCTTCCTATCCTGGTGATGGCGTGAGGCTGTTCTGGCTGTTTCTACCTGGTGTTTACTCGTGCGCCATCACTTGCCTTTTCCCATTACTGCTGCGAGACTACTCTTGCTATCCCCTGGGATGGGGTGATGGCAAGTACGAGATGTAACTTCATGGCGGCTGCAGTATGGCCGTGCTTCCTTTTGACACTCCTGGACAGCTCGCTACAGTTTGCATATCTTGTATATGGCCTCGTGGATGGCAATTGCTGGCAGTCGATGGGTCGCCCCTTGTGCTTTTACGAGACTTTGGTTTCTCCTGGTCTGAACTGGGTGCCCCCGTTCGTACTTTCCTTCTGACCCGTCATCTCCAGCTCTTTTCGATCTGTACCATCGAGGAAGAACGGCGCAAAATGGCGGCGACACCCCGGACACTGCTGCTTCTTGTACCATTGCAGGGAATTCGGTTCCTTTGGTGTTGACACGTTCATTTGTTATGCTGCTCCACCTGTTTTTTTTTTTTTTTCCTGCTTGAAACTTCCTGCCCTGTTTCTATTCAGGCCGACGAATTGTATGTACGACAATGACGCTTGGCGCCCTTTCCCCTGGTATGGAGAGTCTTGCGTATTGTTTGACAAGCTTGCGAGGGTGGGCTATTTAATCGATCGTGTCCCTGCGTATGGTTTCTGTATCTCAAAGTTTGGAAAGGTATTAATGCAGGGATGCGGGACTCGGGAGGGAGGGTCGGGTCCCTTGGAGGGCCCCCCCTTAGCTTTCTTCCCCTTCTGTGGGGTTTTCGATTCCTTTTTTCTTCTTTTCCCTTTTCTTTCCCTTTCTTTGTGTTGGATATTGTTTTTCTCCTTCCTCTTGCCTCTTTCTTTCTATATTTCGGGTTTAGCTCTGGGCGACAGGCACGCTGCTGGGGGGTGGGCCGTGGCCATGTGCAGTGGTGCAGGGTGGGGGGGTGGAGGTGGGGTTTTGTTTTTTCCCTTTTAGTTCCATGGCCTTTTTTTCATGTTGTTCTCTTGGTTTTTCTCCCCTTTTTTCCCTTTTTTTTCCTTTTTCGGGGTCGGGTTTCCTGCACATCTCTGGGTGTCTCCCGGGTTCAGTACGGGGGTCTCTGTTCTACTGCTCAATTTGATAGCGGGCGGGTATTGTTTGGGCGGGGGTCTGACCTGTTTGTTGATTATCCTGATTATCCGTCTCGTTATGTATGCCCTGCCTATGATGGTCCTGCCGTGCATATCCTGTTAACAGTACTACCTTAGTGTTGGCGATGTTTAATGATGTGCGATCCGATCCTGTTTTTCCTCCTTTCAAAAAAGAAAAAATGCAACCTTTCTGATCCTGTGAACATGTTTTATTCGGCTCTCCTGATTTGTACATCAATATTGTGAGGGGTACCATGGCTTAGATCCTGATTTACATTGTTTGGATGTACTACCTCTGTACCTTTGATTCACTGTCTCGTATGCCGAATTTTGATTGTACCTGTGCAATGTCAATAAAGGTTTTTGAAAAAAAAAAAAAAAAAAAAAAAAAAATCACGTTGCTCGTGTGGGGGCAGCTGGATTGTATCTACCCCTACCCCCTGATGATTTTTCCCACTCTGTCATCCAACCATCTTGTGGCTGTTATGCACAATTTTTAATATCATTTGTGTCGTGAATTGTGTGATTGATGTGTGAGATGTCATGATGAATCTTGGGAATGCATGATTGCATGATTGTTATGTATGAATTGGGTGTGTGGGACATGATTGATTGATTTATGTCATATTAATTATGACTTGGTTTGATAACCATTATGTGTATTTATAAACCTATGAAATGTTTCTTTAAGAATAAATAAAATCAGTATATGTTTTGTAAAACTCGATGTGATCACTTATCCCTGCATTTGGTCTGCTCCAGTGATAGTGGATTAATTTAGGGACCCTCCCCTAGGGCCGTGTTTGATAGTACGGGGCAGGAATCTCTTTATCCTTGTGAAGCAGATCCTAATATGTGACCAATGTATGAAGGTTCTATATGTTATGTCAGCGGAAGGGCTACTGGGAAAAGGATAAGAATGTGTTCTTTCTATCCTTCTTACTGCGCTATTTTGTACCTCACTTCTTTATATAGTGGCTGAATGATAACATACCTTTTAAATAAAATCAAGCCTGAGTCAACATCCTCTTGACTCTACACCTTTGCTTGGGATATACATGAATAATCCACAGGTTCCACCATTTGATCTTCGCTAGGGTTCCTCTTTATTTCAGTCTCAGGGTTATATTAAAAACTTCCTGGACCTGCTAGGGTTTAGTGAAATTAGTGTATATACATGTTTTATTTCTCTTCTACATATACAATGCTCATCCTACTTTCCCTCTTCTTTAAATAGTAAAGGGGACATTTTAAACAAGCACATGGCTCCCTCCTTAACAGTTTTATCTCTCCTGACCCTATTGTACATTTACATCACATTGTAGATACCACATAATGTCAACAATGTGTTCCTCAATCTCTAGGGCTATGGGAAAGGATGCTTCACCCTGACCCGCGTAGTGTGTGTAACTCCACACGGAGTCCAGATCAGCCAACCACCCCCAGAACCTCACCCAATCTGTATATGAGCCCTTGTCCATAGGTGCCCTCCCACACACACCATGTGTAGTTTAACACCTTTTTTTCTGTGTTACTTTTTATACAGGCTAATTGCAACATCTTGTTTCCCAAGGTTTGAATGGGCGTGTACCTTGGATATTATGTATACATCTCTCCTCCAGCACTCCAAAGTACATATTCCACTATGGGCCCACTTGCTTCAGTCTCCACCATGGTCTACCAAATTAAAATGTCTTTAATTTCCAGAACATGTACTAAAGAGTGTCCCTTATGAATGAATTTACCTTTGAGGCAGAGTTTCACTTCTATACAGTAGTGGTCGATGGTGGGAGTAGCTGCTGGGCGGTGACGTGGGGAGGGGCAGGGTTGGGGGTAGTAATCTATGGATTACGGAGGATTACGCGTAAGTAAACATATAAATAAATAAAATGAATTTTGTTGCGCGCACTGCATCCCCAAATGCGACGCAGTGCACGCAATGACATTAGTTTTATTTATTTTTATGTTTACTTACCTGTAATCCTCCATAATCTATAGATTACTACACCCCACCTTGCCCGCCCCCCTCCCCACATCACCGCCCGGCAGCTACTCCCACCACCGACTGCTACTGCTTCTATACATTCACATAAACCAATCAATCAATTCTACGGAAGCGTCTTCCCCCACTTTTAAACTATGTTACAGGCACAACATCTCACGTGGGATGTTCACATAATCTAGCCTTATAATATCAGCCACCGCCATTTTAGAGTATGTCTGCATTCCCTCTGCTCCTTGCTTACCCCCTGTCAACAAGGTTGCTCAATGATTCATATAAAGAAGTGCCATCTTAAGGGGGTTATAGTTACAACAATGTACGGCATATAAATATCCCCACATGGGGGACATTCCTACCATTGACCTATAGTTACTACCCCCGTTTGCATCTATTCATCCTAAATACAGAGTCACATGGGGTGTACACTTTTCGAATTCCATAGAACGTAACGGTGTCTAGAATCACCATTAAGGCACATATGTATCCTCCCTCTTATTGTGTAAAACAAACCCAAACTACCGGGCAGGTTGTTTTAAATCCTTGGTGTTAGGGATGGGGTCTATAGTTTGCAGTGATATAAAACCTGTCCAAGTAGGGGCCCTCACTCAAGTCAGGGTAAGGGAGCCACACAGCTAAGATAACACCTGCTCACCCCCTTGTTAGCTTGGCACGAGGAGTCAGGCTTATCTCAGAGGCAAGTGTAAAGCATTGGTACATACATCCACAGTAGCACGGTGAAACACTGCAAAATGAGTCCACACCAGTTTAGGGAAATAGTAAATATTTATCTGAATCACACAAGACCAAAATGAAAAAAATCCAACATACACAAGTAAAGACATCACTTTTGTAAGGTTAAGTGAGTACAGTCCATAGGAATCTATAGATGCGGTTGTTTTAGCACAAAGTACCTTAGATGCGTCAAACTAAAAGACTAAAACAGGCGCAAGGGAGGCAAGGTGCCGGAAAACATATGCAATGCATTGATTTCTTAATCCTAGGGAAGGTGAGGCATCAGTCCCCTACTGCCAGGCAATGGAAGTGTTCCTTATTGCGGGGGGAGGCACAAGTCAATATCCGCAGATGCGGCCTCTGTTCTTTACTGCAAACCAGCAATGATGAAGAGAAGGTGTTGAAAAATGATGCAGCGAAAATTCAGATGCGCTGCATCAATACAGCAGAAGCGATGCAGGGGCAGCATGGATTTCACAGCTGTGAAGTAGGCGATGAGTTGATTCTTTTGCCATGGTGCAGGGACTGTATTGGAGTCGGACCGGGGTTCCACAGACGTTGGTGACACAGTGCTTGGGACTCATGATGGGTCGATCTTTCAGTAGCAAAGCAGGCAATGCATAGATTCTTCAGCTGCACGGCGGTGCTGCGTCAATTCTTCACCCTCACAGCCGTGCTGCGTCAGAAAAACAGGCACTGAGATTCAATGCATAGATTTTCTCACAAGATTCACTTCCAGTGGCCCAAGAACTGGATCTGGCACCCCTTGTCAAGTCAGGGCTCTCAGCAGAAGAGCCCCAGCGCTGGTAGAGGAAGTCTTTAATGGCCCTGAGGCTGCTTAACAGGAGGCAAGCCCATACACGCCCTTGCAGAACCTTAGAAGCAGGATGTAGAAAGTAGAGTCCTCTCCTTTCATTCCCAGGATACAAGCAGCAAAGAAGCAGGCCAGCACAACAAAGTTACAGACAAATTGGCAGTTCCTTCTATAGCACCCAGTTCTTCTTCCTGGCAGAAGTGTTCTGATCTGAGAGTCTCAGAGGGCCAATACTTATACCCCATTCTGACTTTGAAGTAGGAAAACTTCAAAGGAAAGTCTTTGTAGTGTGCAAGACCCTACGTTTCTCCGACCTGGCTCCAAACACAATACAGGAGGTTGGCGTCAGCTTTGTGTGAGGACAGGCATTAAGTTGTCACTAACAACGTCTCCCACCACTCTAGCTCAGGAAGGTGCATCAGCCTGGTGATATGCAAGTCACACTTCAGCTCTCCTTGCATGACTGTCTAGAGTGAACACACAAGAGCTCAACTGTCAGCCAAACCCAGATGTGTATTCTAGAGAAAGGAAGAGGAACTGAATGGTAAAGCAAGAAAATGCCCACTTTCTAAAAGTGATGTTTTCAAACACCAATTTAAAAACCAACTTCACAAAAAGATGTATTTTTTAATTTCTCAGTTCAGCGACCCCAGACTCCAACTTTCTATCTGGTCCCAATTGGTAGATGCACTTGTAAGCTGTTACAGAGGGATGTACGACATTACAACGCATGCTTTTACCACGCATGCTTTTACATCGCAAGTTTTACAATGCATACCATTACAACGCATAGTACTTTGGGGCACTGGATAGTGAATTATTTAATTTACTATTCCAACTCCAGTCCCCGTGGATAGTAGGGAAGGTGTTGGATAGTAAATTAAATATATTCCCTATCCTAGAGCGCCCCCCAGCGCAATGCGTTGTAATGGTTTGCGTTGTAAAAGTTGCGATGTAAATGCATTGCGTGAAAAAAGTTGCGTTGTAAGTGATGTTTCCCGTTACAGAGCAGCCTCAATGATAATTTATGGGAGAGATAGGCCTTGCTGTAGTGAAATACAAAATTAGCAGTATTTCACTACCAGGACATGTAAAACACAACAGCACATGTCCTAATGTTTAAATACATGCCCATGTGGCTACCTTGGGCCTACCTTATTGGTGACTTACAAAAGGGAAGGTTTGGGCCTGGCAATTGGTTGCATTTGCCAGGTCGACATTGCAGTTTAAAACTGCACTCACAGACACCTCAATGGCAGGTCTGAGAAATGTTTGCAGGGCTACTCATGAGGTTGGCACAATCAGCATTTGATTTACAGGCCCTGGACACACGTGGTGCACTTTACTAGAGACTTATTAGTAAATCAAATATGCCAATCATGGATAAACCAATCACAAGTACAATTTACACAGGGAGCACTTGCACTTCAGCACTGGTCAGCAGTGGCAAAGTGCTCCTAAAACCAGCAAAAACTAAATACAACACACAGTCAAAAAAAGTATATGCTGAACTGCGTGTTTCTAGCTAAGCCTGCACGCATTTTTCCACTATTGTGGTAGAGGTCATGGCTCGAGGGGCATATAATTGTAAACAGTGAGTCCACATGTAAAATACCTTCCTTGGGGTTTCGCCTAAATTGACTAAGTAATGAGACTACCATACTTCTATACAAAAATATTGTGTCTGTAAAACTCCCCTAGTATTCTTATTCACAGGTGTGAGAAGTTGGCCTGATGTGCAGTGCTCACTATTCTAGTGATCACTATATATCAGTCCAAACAACCCTTATTGATGATTGGTTGTAAGTCAACCTTATAGACCAGCTATCCTAGTAGCATGGATACGAGCAGTCTAAGGCTAAGACTCTAGAGGGCGTGTTAAGCCAGCTGTTTTACCATCACATTACCCCTTGAACACCCAGTGAAAGGACACCACACAAGTTGTTATGAAAATAAACAGTGTATTTATTTATAACAAGACTACCCTGGCTCTTTATGAGACAGGGAGCTAAGCACACAACAAAACTCTTACGAAAATACTTTAAGTTAGCACGTTATACACAAATGCCCGAGGGGCACGAAAAACCATATACTTTAAAAGTGGAATGCGAATTACTAGCAGGTAAGTAACAGTTCTAATAGGCTTTGGAATCGCTAGGACTGGACTAGGGAATCGTTAGATTACTACTAGGAGGCCCAGGGGACTCGGGTGCAGAGTGTGCACTCTCACGCGGGATGCGGGACAAAGTCTATGGAAGCTAGAATTCACAAAGTTAGTGTTCACGGGCGAACCCGACCTGGTAGAGAGAAAACGACAGTGGATCCTGACCCTTGGATAGTGAGGCTATGCTGGGACACCGAAGTGCCGAAGTTACCTAGCCCAGTGGCTGCAGCTGCATAGGTCTGAAAAGACGTCGGGGATCTCGTTGCCGGACCAGGAGCCTGGAAGGAAGAAGTTGCTGGCAGGCGACCAGTGAAGGAAAGTTCGATGGATCCAAGCCTGGATCAAGGAAGAAGAAAACCTGAAAGCAGAGGGGACCAAGTTCTTGAATCACTAGCCAGTGATTAAGTGGGCACCAGGATGGCACCGGGCGAAGTCACCGCAGTCAGGTGAGTGGGCGCTGCTGGGCTCTGCAGTCTCTCGGACCAGGAGGCGTTGTCGGCGACCAGGATGGAGGTGCGAGCTGTCCCACGAAGGATGAAGTCGTCGGCGTCGAAGTTACCCAGGATTGGGCAACAAGCCTTGGCTAATTCAAGCCCACGCGGTGGACTCAAAATGGCGTCTTGAGTGGACCAGGAGGGTCCGGGGTGCTCCTCTTCTGGAAGGGAGCAAGGGCCAGTCTGGAGCAACCAGACCAGCAGCAGAAATGTCGTCGGGCGTCGTCAGAAAGGCCACAAGCCAACGGGCTAGTAGCCAAACAACGCGGTGAGCAGCGGAAAGCAGAAGGGCCCCACGCAGATCGTGGAGATGCTGGGGGGCTGCACTTCGGAGCTGGAGCTGCTCAGAGTCGGGGCTTCTCGGACCCCAAAGCACTCACCAGTAGATTACTCGGTGGGCTTGCTGGAAAGAAGTCGTGCAGTCTTGCAGATGGCCGGTCCCTTGAGGTCTCGTCGCACCCACGGTTCTCAGCTGGGCTGTAGAGGTGGGTAGAGGTCAGAGGTGCCAGGGAAGCCGGTTCTCGTCGAGCTGGGCAGTCGGATTCCGGAGGAAGGACTTACAGCAGACCGCAGTGTTCTTTAGATGGTGCCTGCGGATGCAGGGTGACTACTCCTTAGCCACAAGGGAGAAATCTTAGGAAGAAGTCTTGAGTTCCTTTCGTAGAAAGTAGTTTCAGGATTCAAAGATGATCTGATTTGGAAGGGGGCCAGTCTCTACCTTTATCCTGTAAAAAGGGGCTGGCACGCGACTAAGTCCTGCCCTATGGGTGGGACTAGGAGGGGGGTGGTTACACCCACTTCCTTGGCGGGCTTTTCCCCAGCACAGGGTCTGGAGTGACCCTGGAACTGGTTCCAGCCAGCCTATGCACAGTGAGCACCGGGGTGCCACGTGCAGTCACCTTCCTCTAAAGCCCTGCCTACCTACAATACACAAAACCCTGTCTGGGACGGTGCTGGCACCGCCCCTGGCAGGAAACCCTTTGTCCTTATCTCCTGCTCTGGGAGGACTCCCAGCAGCAGGAGGGCAGACTTGTGTCTCGGTGGCAGCATCCATTTTGTGGATGCTAAGGCTCTGTCTGACTTTTAACCGGGTTATAGGTTACATGCATGTCGTGTCCCTCTAGAAGGGTGGAATGCTAACCCCGTCGCCAGAATTGGCGAGGGGTTAGTATTCCAATTCGTATGACACCTTACTCGACATGTTTTGATAAAGCGATACCAGAGTTGGCACATAACCGCGAGGATTATAATGCACTTAAGAGTATATGGTATGCGATATCATGGAAACGGCCAAGGGATGGATCCCGAAAGCCGCAGACAGGCTCAGCTCATGCCAGAGCACCATCTCACACGATTCCAAGCACTCTGCCTTCAGGATTGTTAAGGCCTGCCATAGGAGTGACTGATAGGAGATCTGTGTGTCCATTTTAGGGTTAGATATAGGTATACCATATCTAAAGCAAAGGGTGAGTACACCACCTTGCCCCAGCTGTCGTGCAGCCAGTTGTGTCAGTTTTAGTTAGTCAATCCAGGGGTGGCATAATACATGCTTCAGCCCCTGGGAGACTTCTGGGTGCACCTCAGCCCTGGGTACAGGGACTTGGAGAGGGCCCAGGGCCAATTCAGTACCTGAGTACAATTTGGATAGAGAGAACAGCTAGGCTGTGGGTCTGATTAGCAGGCCCACAGCCAGGGAAAGTCGTAAACCAGTGCAGCAAAAAGCAAAAATCTGGGTGATCATAGGATTGCAGACCCTACTCTCCTACATGACCCCCCCCCAAACTTTGGGACAATAAACTAACCTTGACCAGGTGAGTCTTCTTGCTCTAAGTGGAAATACCTGGAGAGCCCATCAGCATTGCTGTGATCAGTCCCAGGTCTATGCTCCACTGTAAAATCCATCCCCTGTAGGGAAATGGACCACCTAAGCAGTTTGGGGTTTTCACCCTTCATCTGATTTAGCCACAAGAGGGGCTTATGGTCTGTCTGAATGGTGAAGTGAGTGCCAAACAAGTAGGCCCTCAGCTTCTTCAGGGCCCAGACCACAGCAAAGGCCTCCCTCTCAATAGCTGACCAATTTTTCTCTCTGGGTGTCAACCTTCTACTAATGAAAGCAATAGGCTGATCATTACTATCAAAATTCAGTTGAGACAGAACAGCTCCCACACCCAACTCAGAAGCATCCGTTTGGACAATGAATGGCTTGGAGTAATCTGGACTCTTGAGGATAGGTGCTGTGCACATGGCCTGCTTTAGGTCATTGAATGCTTTCTGACAGCTTGCTGTCCACTGAACTTTCTTTGGCATCTTTTTGCTTGTCAGGTCATTAAGGGGGGTCACTATGGACCCATAATTTCTGACAAACTTCCTATAGTACCCAGTCAGGCCCAAGAAAGCTCGAACCTGAGTCTGGGTGATTGGAGGAGTCCAGTCCTTGATGGCCTGTATCTTACTCTCCAGTGGCTGAACCTGGCCTCCACCTACAAGGTGGCCCAGGTATACAACCTGTGACTGCCCTATCTGGCACTTTGTGGCCTTGATAGTGAGGCCTGCCTTTTGCAGGGCCTCTAACACTTTCCTCAGGTGGACCAGGTGATCCTCCCAGGTGGAGCTAAAGACAGCAATATCGTCAAGATAAGCTGCACAGAAGTCATCCAGCCCAGTGAGGACTTGATTCACCAACCTTTGGAAGGTGGCAGGTGCATTTTTCAGTCCAAAGGGCATTACCACAAATTGATAATGCCCTCCAGGGGTAGAAAATGCTGTCTTAGGTTTGGCTTCCTCAGCTAACCTGATTTGCCAATACCCAGCTGTCAAATCAAATGTGCTTAAGAAGTTGGCAGAAGCCAATCTATCTATAAGCTCATCTGCTCTTGGTATTGGGTGGGCATCAGTCTTAGTGACTGCATTGAGGCCTCTGTAGTCTACGCAAAACCTCATCTCTCTCTTACCACCCTGGGTGTGAGGTTTTGGCACTAGAACTACTGGGCTAGCCCAAGGGCTATCTGAGGGCTCAATGACTCCCAGTTCCAACATTTTCTGCACTTCAGTTTTGATGCAGTCTCTAACATGATCAGGCTGTCTGTAGATTTTACTCTTGACAGGCAGACTGTCTCCAGTGTCAACATCATGGGTACACCAATCAGTTTGGCTGGGTGTCAGAGAGAACATATGTCGAAAGGATTGCAGAACTTGCCTGCAATCCTGTTGCTGATGTTCAGTGAGGCTGCCACAAAAGACAACACCATCAACTGACCCATCATCAGGATTCTGAGTGAGCAGGTCTGGGAGAGGGTCACTCTCTTCCTCCTGTCCCTCATCTGTGGCCATGAGCAAGCTCATGTCCTTCCTGTCAACATATGCCTTGAGCCTGTTAACATGGAGCACTCTGAGAGGGCTCCTGGGAGTTCCAAGGTCCACCAAGTAGGTAACCTCTCCCTTTTGCTCAATGATGGTGTGGGGCCCAGACCATTTGTCTTTCAGAGCTGCTGGGGCCACTGGCTCCAGCACCCACACCTTCTGTCCTGGCTGGTACACAGTCAGTACAGCCTTTTGGTCATGCCAAGCTTTTTGAAGTTCCTGGCTGGCCTCAAGGTTTTTAGATGCCTTTTCCATATACTCAGCCATCCTGGAGCGGAGACCAAGTACATAGTCCACTATGTTGGTTGCAGGCTTTTTGAGAGGTCTCTCCCATCCTTCCTTCACCAAACACAGGGGTCCCCTTACAGGATGCCCATACAGAAGCTCAAAAGGGCTGTAGCCAACCCCCTTCTGTGGGACCTCTCTGTAAGCAAACAAGAGGCAGGGGATCAGGACATCCCATCTTCTCCTAAGAGGTTCAGGTAGTCCATGAATCATCCCTTTCAGGGTCCTGTTGAATCTCTCAACAAGCCCATTGCATTGTGGATGATAGGGTGTGGTGAACTTGTAGTTCACACCACACTCTTTCCACATGGCAGTCAGATATCCTGACATGAAGTTTGTACCTCTGTCAGAAACGACCTCCTTAGGGAAACCCACTCTGGAGAACACTCCAACTAGGGCTCTTGCCACTACAGGGGCTGTAGTGGTCCTAAGGGGAATAGCCTCAGGATACCTGGTGGCATGGTCCACCACCACCAGTATAAACTTGTGTCCTGATGCTGTCTGGGGTTCCATTGGACCAACAATGTCAATCCCCACTCTTTCAAAGGGAACCCCCACCACAGGTAGTGGTATGAGGGGGGCCTTTGTTGTGCCACCTGACTTACCACTGGCTTGGCAAGTGACACATGAGCGACAAAACTCCTTGGTATTCTCATTCATATGGGGCCAGTGAAAGTGTGAGACAAGCCTGTCCCAAGTCTTTGTCTGACCTAAATGACCTGCAAGGGGAATCTCATGGGCCAAGGTGAGAAGGAAACCTCTCAGAGACAAGGGGATGACCAGCCTCCTGGTTGCACCAGGCTTGGGGTCTCTTGACTCAGAGTACAGGAGTCCATCTTCCCAGTATACCCTGTGGGCACCTGTGGCATTCCCTGCAGCCTCAGCAGCAGCCTGCTGTCTGAGGGGTTCAAGGGAAGGGCAGCTCAACTGTTCCTTCCCCAGGTCTGCTCTGGAGGGTCCCCCTGAGCCCAGAAACTCAACTTGATCAAGTTCAAGCTCTTTAGGCTCAGTTTCCCTCAGCTCTTCTAGATCAGCCTCCTCAGAGACTTGATCCTCAACCTGGGGCAAGGGGGAAGGCAAAGCCTTACCCTTACTGCTCTTCTTCTTGGGAGGTGTCTGGTCCATAGTTTCAGGATCCAGCACCTGTTCAGTGGGGCATCTTCTGGCCTGTGACCTAGTCACAGCAAGTACATGTGCTGGCAAGCCTAACATCTCCATGTGAGTCCTCTGCTCCACTTCTGACCATTGTGATGACTCCAAATCATTGCCCAACAAACAATCAACTGGGAGGTCTGAACTGACTACAACTTTCTTTTGTCCCTTCACTCCACCCCAGGAGAAAGCCACAATTGCCACACTATGACTAGTAGTGACATTGCTGGCATTGGTCACCAGGAAATCAGTACCTGGCATGATCTGTCCAGGGTCCACAAAGTTAGGTGTCACCATGGTGACACTGGCACAAGTGTCCCTATAGGCCTGAGCCATCTTGCCATTAATCAAAGGTGTCTGCCTGTATTTGCCCAAAGTATTGGGACTTATTTCAGGGGACATATCCATATCCCCTGTACAGACAAGGACAGCCTGAGTGAGTGTGCCAACTAAGTTGTCAGACCCCTCAGTACCCAAGGTTAACCCAACTAATGCCTTGGGAGTGACACTACCACTACTGACTGTACTAGGGGGTGCAGTTGCTTTAGGAGCTGTAGTGGCAGGAGTTTGTCCTCCTCTTTTGGTGCACTCACTAAACCAGTGAGATTTACTTTTGCAGTACTGGCACCACCTTTTTGACTGGCCTTCTTGAGTCTTCTTCTTCTGGGAAGCCTGACCCCCACCCTCTTTGGTTTGTTGGGGACCTGGTGAAGACTTCTGGTCATTTTGCTCATTCTTAACATTACCCTTCTGGTCTGCTTTCTTCTGACCACCCTGGTTCTGGTTCTGCTTAATCCTTGTCCTGACCCATTTGTCTGCCTTCTTTCCCAATTCTTGGGGAGAGGTCAGATCTGAATCAACAAGGTGCTGGTGCAGCAACTGGTTCTGACAATTGTTTAAAATTTGTTCTCTCATCATTAGATTATACAATCCTGTGTAATCTGTAACCTTGCTACCCAGCAACCAGCCCTCCAAAGCCTTAGTGGCACAATCCACAAAATCAGACCAGTCCTGAGACTGAGTTTTCTGGGTGTCTCTGAACAGCAACCTGTACTGCTCAGTGGTTAAACCAAACCCATCAACCAGTGTATTCTTCAGGACCTGGTAATTGTTAGCATCCTCCACTCTTGTAGTGAGGAGCTTATCTCTACCTTTACCATCAAAGGAGAGCCACAGTATAGCTGCCCACTGACTCTGGGGAATGCCCTGCACAGTGCAGGCCCTCTCCAGAGCAGCCATCCATTTCTGGATGTCATCCCCTTGCTTAAAGGGGGGCACTATTTTAGTCAGGTGTTTAGTATCTAAACCCTTCTCTCTATCTCTTGGGAGATTGCTGCCACCAGTGGGAGCTAGCCCACTCATCTGCTGCTCTCTTGCCAGGGCAAGCTTCTCTTTGGCCAGGGCAATTTCTTCCCTTTCAATCCTCAGTTCAGCTTGTCTCATCCTAGCTTCATGCTCCTTTCTCTGAGGGGAAGTAAATCTCCTCTGTGGAGGATTCCTTCTCCCCTGAGAAGAGGCATTAGAGTGCAGAGATCTATTGGAGTCCCTAGAAAGAGATCTATCTCTCCTAACTCCAAGGTTAGGCCCACTTCGGGTCAGTACTGGGGGGCCCCCAGATCCTAGCCCAAGTAAGTCTAAGTTGGTCCTAGTTAGCCTTCTGACTACCTCAAGACCCTTGTCTACCTCATCCCCAGAGAGTACCTCCTGATCCTCCTCCTCAACTGCTGAATCAGTGTTGTGGAGATCTGGATCCCCAGAGGTTCCCTCTAAGGCTGGCATGTTCTCATGTAACTGAGAAAGCTTTCTGGCATCATATGTCTCTAAGAGACCTATCAGAAAGGAAGTGGTGGGGTTAGACCCCTGCTTCAGTTTTCTGGAGACACAGATCTGTCTCATCTCATGAAAGCTGAGAGCTGCATATCTTGAAGTGACCTGTGGAGGGTCAACACTGACCAGGGGAGTCTCAGTAGAGTCCTCCTGAGTCGACATGCTTTTCTAGTGAGGTGTAAGTGGTGCACTTACCTACACTATATGTTTGCCTACTGATCCCTTGCTAGAGTTGTAGTTTAGGGTGTGCTAGGCCCTAGGAGCTACAACAGCTGGTTCAGTAGAACTCAGAGTATTCTAAGCTAAGTTATATGTACCTTTAGTACTTATGTGATCTTTCACAAGATATTCTTAGGATATGTGTGGCAAAACAACAGCAAGCTCAAATCCCAACCGCTGCTCACCAATGTGAGAAGTTGGCCTGATGTGCAGTGCTCACTATTCTAGTGATCACTATATATCAGTCCAAACAACCCTTATTGATGATTGGTTGTAAGTCAACCTTATAGACCAGCTATCCTAGTAGCATGGATACGAGCAGTCTAAGGCTAAGACTCTAGAGGGCGTGTTAAGCCAGCTGTTTTACCATCACATTACCCCTTGAACACCCAGTGAAAGGACACCACACAAGTTGTTATGAAAATAAACAGTGTATTTATTTATAACAAGACTACCCTGGCTCTTTATGAGACAGGGAGCTAAGCACACAACAAAACTCTTACGAAAATACTTTAAGTTAGCACGTTATACACAAATGCCCGAGGGGCACGAAAAACCATATACTTTAAAAGTGGAATGCGAATTACTAGCAGGTAAGTAACAGTTCTAATAGGCTTTGGAATCGCTAGGACTGGACTAGGGAATCGTTAGATTACTACTAGGAGGCCCAGGGGACTCGGGTGCAGAGTGTGCACTCTCACGCGGGATGCGGGACAAAGTCTATGGAAGCTAGAATTCACAAAGTTAGTGTTCACGGGCGAACCCGACCTGGTAGAGAGAAAACGACAGTGGATCCTGACCCTTGGATAGTGAGGCTATGCTGGGACACCGAAGTGCCGAAGTTACCTAGCCCAGTGGCTGCAGCTGCATAGGTCTGAAAAGACGTCGGGGATCTCGTTGCCGGACCAGGAGCCTGGAAGGAAGAAGTTGCTGGCAGGCGACCAGTGAAGGAAAGTTCGATGGATCCAAGCCTGGTTCAAGGAAGAAGAAAACCTGAAAGCAGAGGGGACCAAGTTCTTGAATCACTAGCCAGTGATTAAGTGGGCACCAGGATGGCACCGGGCGAAGTCACCGCAGTCAGGTGAGTGGGCGCTGCTGGGCTCTGCAGTCTCTCGGACCAGGAGGCGTTGTCGGCGACCAGGATGGAGGTGCGAGCTGTCCCACGAAGGATGAAGTCGTCGGCGTCGAAGTTACCCAGGATTGGGCAACAAGCCTTGGCTAATTCAAGCCCACGCGGTGGACTAAAAATGGCGTCTTGAGTGGACCAGGAGGGTCCGGGGTGCTCCTCTTCTGGAAGGGAGCAAGGGCCAGTCTGGAGCAACCAGACCAGCAGCAGAAATGTCGTCGGGCGTCGTCAGAAAGGCCACAAGCCAACGGGCTAGTAGCCAAACAACGCGGTGAGCAGCGGAAAGCAGAAGGGCCCCACGCAGATCGTGGAGATGCTGGGGGGCTGCACTTCGGAGCTGGAGCTGCTCAGAGTCGGGGCTTCTCGGACCCCAAAGCACTCACCAGTAGATTACTCGGTGGGCTTGCTGGAAAGAAGTCGTGCAGTCTTGCAGATGGCCGGTCCCTTGAGGTCTCGTCGCACCCACGGTTCTCAGCTGGGCTGTAGAGGTGGGTAGAGGTCAGAGGTGCCAGGGAAGCCGGTTCTCGTCGAGCTGGGCAGTCGGATTCCGGAGGAAGGACTTACAGCAGACCGCAGTGTTCTTTAGATGGTGCCTGCGGATGCAGGGTGACTACTCCTTAGCCACAAGGGAGAAATCTTAGGAAGAAGTCTTGAGTTCCTTTCGTAGAAAGTAGTTTCAGGATTCAAAGATGATCTGATTTGGAAGGGGGCCAGTCTCTACCTTTATCCTGTAAAAAGGGGCTGGCACGCGACTAAGTCCTGCCCTATGGGTGGGACTAGGAGGGGGGTGGTTACACCCACTTCCTTGGCGGGCTTTTCCCCAGCACAGGGTCTGGAGTGACCCTGGAACTGGTTCCAGCCAGCCTATGCACAGTGAGCACCGGGGTGCCACGTGCAGTCACCTTCCTCTAAAGCCCTGCCTACCTACAATACACAAAACCCTGTCTGGGACGGTGCTGGCACCGCCCCTGGCAGGAAACCCTTTGTCCTTATCTCCTGCTCTGGGAGGACTCCCAGCAGCAGGAGGGCAGACTTGTGTCTCGGTGGCAGCATCCATTTTGTGGATGCTAAGGCTCTGTCTGACTTTTAACCGGGTTATAGGTTACATGCATGTCGTGTCCCTCTAGAAGGGTGGAATGCTAACCCCGTCGCCAGAATTGGCGAGGGGTTAGTATTCCAATTCGTATGACACCTTACTCGACATGTTTTGATAAAGCGATACCAGAGTTGGCACATAACCGCGAGGATTATAATGCACTTAAGAGTATATGGTATGCGATATCATGGAAACGGCCAAGGGATGGATCCCGAAAGCCGCAGACAGGCTCAGCTCATGCCAGAGCACCATCTCACACGATTCCAAGCACTCTGCCTTCAGGATTGTTAAGGCCTGCCATAGGAGTGACTGATAGGAGATCTGTGTGTCCATTTTAGGGTTAGATATAGGTATACCATATCTAAAGCAAAGGGTGAGTACACCACCTTGCCCCAGCTGTCGTGCAGCCAGTTGTGTCAGTTTTAGTTAGTCAATCCAGGGGTGGCATAATACATGCTTCAGGCCCTGGGAGACTTCTGGGTGCACCTCAGCCCTGGGTACAGGGACTTGGAGAGGGCCCAGGGCCAATTCAGTACCTGAGTACAATTTGGATAGAGAGAACAGCTAGGCTGTGGGTCTGATTAGCAGGCCCACAGCCAGGGAAAGTCGTAAACCAGTGCAGCAAAAAGCAAAAATCTGGGTGATCATAGGATTGCAGACCCTACTCTCCTACAACAGGTATTACAGTTATATCATATAATATTCATCATACTGGTTCACCGCCTAAAATCAAAGGATTATACCAACATGTGCCCACCTTACCAATACAGATACCATCAGTGCTAGAAAGGAAAATCCTTTTAATTAATAAACTTACCCCAATCTTCTCTTGTGTTAAGGCCCTTCCTTACTATGTTACATCTAGATATAAACCATTGTTCTCTAAGTTTTCTTTTGTCATCTACATTTCCACACCTTAACCAGTGAAAATCAGTGTAAACATGAAAAAACAGTTCCATAATGGGTATTTGCTTATCAAGCAATATTGGGCCCGGGGTAACAAACTCCCAAAAAAGGTGAGTCTGAAAGATGGGGGGCTAGTTATGATACCTGCACAACAAGTGGTTTGTGAGTTTTTGGCAGGCTATGTGTAGAATGTGGTTGAAGGCTGAGAGTGAAAGGCAGATACCAGTAGCACATGGTAATGTGAATGTTCTTTTAACATAAGTTGTGATTGTTGATCCTCATTATTGAACCTGTGGTCCCATATATCTAGGGGTTGTGGAGATCAGTAATGGGTAAAATGTTAAATGACATGAATTGTGATAGATCTAAATATCTGTGATATGATATCATTGTGGGTTCATTTTGTTTTTATACAGGTGATAACATGGTTTTATGTACTTTTGCAGGAGATATAATTGACTACTGAAGAAGGTGGTTAAATTTTGTGTTCACCCCCGAAACGCGACGTACAACCTTGCACTAAATCTGTGTAACTTATTGATGGATCAAATGATGATTAGATGAGGAATCAGACATCCAGTATATTGATTAAAACAGACTAGTATTGTGTAAAGACTGATGTTGGTGTCTCCTGTGTATTCACCCTTGTCTGATTTCTGTTAAAAAAAAAAAAAAGAAATAGTGTCTGTTTATTCAATTATGATGGTCATTAAATGTTCTGAACATTGGCGAAATTTTAAATCAGCATTAGACAGTAAGTAGGTGATTACACTGTGACAATTTTACTGCTACATGATCTTCAATTGTAATGTGTGGTTGATACATGCGATATTAAAGATCTGACTTTTTTTTAACTTGTGTCACTGATTTTGATTAAACATTGGGGACAATTAACTGCGGAATGTTGATGACAGTTGACAGATTGATTGTTTTGATGCACATTGAATTGAGCATCCAAATGTTGCCTTTACCAGTCTGACCCGGTGCCTTGTCCCTTTGGCTGATTGGGGGACCCTCGCTCTCCATTGTAGCTTACTAAAAATGGCAGACAGGGCTTTGTATGAATCAAATTAGTCTCTTTGAGGAGAGCGTAATGTTTGAGATTTGTTTTTGTTTTTGTCTATTTATCCAAACTTCCCCAACTTTTCATGTGAGCATCATATGCAGATTAGGCGAGGCTCTGGGGGTGGTCAGCTGATCGGCACTCTGTGTGAAGTGACACGCACCAAAGGGGGTCTGGATGAGGCGTCCTTTCCAATAGCCATGGCGATTCGGGAACACATTGTGGGTTTATATGGCAACTACAATTTGATGTAAATGTTCGATTGGGTCACAAGAGATAAATTTGTTAAGGAGAGAGCCATGTGCTCGATTAAAATTTCCCCTTCACTATTGAAAGGAAACTACAAATAGGATGAGCATCATGTATATAGATGAGAAATAAAACATGGATATGCACTAAATTCACTAAACCCTTACAAGTCCAGGTAGTTTTTAATATAATCCTGAGACTGAAATAAAGAGGAACCCTAAAGAAGATCAAACGGTGGAACCTGTGTATTACTCATGCATATCCCTATAGGAGGCTGGCTTAGTATATGATGCACACTTATTTAAGTGAAGCACCTTGCACTAATGCAAGCAATCCTTATGGTGATTTTCGTGATCTTTGATAATATAGAAAGTTTTCAAAGTGATAGCTGTGGTGAGTAGCCTTCAGGCTTATCTCGTAGGAGTGTTAAGCAGCTTATTTCACCAGTTTAATCATGTAGTGTAGGCTGAACGAAAAAGAACCGCACAATGTTCATATAAAAATACTTATATTTATTACACAACACTTACTAACACATTGGTATACCTCCTACCCAGAGATATCAACACAAATACACAATAATACTCCAATTGCAATAAGGTAAGTAGCACAAAATACAGTGGTCACCAGGGGAAGGCCAAACCATATAATAAGAAAGTGGAATGAAAACTGTAGAAGAGGACGGCGCTTAGACCAGAAGACCCAGGTCAGCCAGAGACACAAGGAACCACCCAAGATAAGTACCCAGGAACCTCATGAAGGCTGTGTGCTGAGTGGGAACACAGCTGCGTACCCAATGGAAGTCGATTGAGAAGTTGCTGTGCAGTTTTGCAGATGAAGGACCTTTCCAAAGAATCCCGAGGAATTCCCTTAGAGGACGTAAGGTTGCAGAGTCACCCCAGCCATGGATGCCGGGGAGACCAGGTTACCAACACCTGGGAATGCAGACGTATAGGGGTGAAGAGATGCCGGAAACCTCCAAAGACGACAAAGGACGACTTGGAAGAAAGTGCCTCTGGAGAAGAAAGTGAAGAAGTACAATGGAAATAAAGGTAGGATCTTGGAAGTGAAGAATCTGCATGCAGAGGGGACAGAGTCTATGCCACTCAGGAGTGACTAGGAGGCACGGAAGAGCAATGGCCACTGATGTCAAAAGGTTTAGATGAGTTGACAGTGACCTTGAAGATGCAGCTGTGAGGGCCAGGCAATGCTGAGGAAGACCAAAAGTCATGCACAAGATGTCCCATGTCAGATGTCGGTGAATAGGTGGTTGATGTACGGTGGGAGAGCCAACAAGCCTTGGTAGCCACAACTGGTGTGGAGAAAGAAGAAGGTGCAATGTGCAGGCCTGCAAGGCCCAAGGGACTCACCAATAGCAGAATAATCAGAGCAGGCCCTGAGTGAGCAAGTGAGCCCACTGAAGCAGGAGAATACCATCAGGAGGACCCACAGGCCAAGGCACAGGAGTCACAAGTGGACCTCGAACAGCTCACAAAGAAGGAAGGCCCATAGTGCAGAGGATGTGGTGAGGATGCTGTAGTTGGTGGAAGAGATACTGGAGGCTGGAGCTTCTCATAGCTCAACGATCGGTGGAGTGCAGAGCCAACAAGCCTTGGCGACTGCAAGTTGACGCGGTGCAAAGCGGTTTGGGCCCAGTGGTTGCGGTAAGGGATACTGGCCTCAAAAGTGCAGAGAGGACAGGTCAAGCCTCGAGGGAGGTGCAGAACTACCACCTGTGTTGCGAGCCTTTGGAAGTCCATGGGACATCAGGATCAGCAGACTGCTCAGCTCTGTTGCCGTGCCTGCAGATGCAGGTGAGTCACTCCTTCACTTCAAGGGAGATTACTTTGGGTGCCCTTGATGCCCACAGGTCTGCTGAAGATCTGGAACAAGCAGAACAGAGAGACGAGGAGTTGCAGGAGTCTTTCTTGGTGCACTCTCAGTTCCAGGCAAAGTCCACGTGTCCAGATGATTGAAGAGTGCCATGGTTTAATTTAAGACTTGAGGTGGCTGAAGTATATTAAAGATTTTATGATGGATTTGGGACAACCTAAACTTTTTCTTAATCCTTCACTGATTTGTTCAATCCCTAGAAAAGCTTTTAAATAACAATGTATGACTCACTTGGAGGAAATTAGACATGCCAGTGAGGTCTCCAAACCGACAGTACAAACAAACCAGTTGATTCTCTCTACCACTGTAATGCAACCATACCTAATTTTTTACATAACTGGGTACAACAGATTTGTTCTCACATGCTCTAGATTAGATGTTTTCCATCGATCAGTATCCTTCCTTATGATAAATGACTGGTCCAAAAATTTTGTAAACTGCCCATGTGATGGATCTTCACCTCAATCAAAAATCCATGTTGTTTTATTTTGTAAATACTATTTGGACCAAAGAAAGAGGTGGATCGTACCTATCTTGAGAATCTGTGGTTTGAGGCAATGTCGCCCTGCCTATTTTGGACTGCAGTTTTTAGACAATGAGTGTTTTACATGAAACGGGGTGGCGGATCCAAAATGGCGGAGTGAGGGTCCGTGCCGGCTGACTCACCTGTGAGCTCCGCTCACCTCTCCTTCCCAAAAGCTTACGAAAGAACGGGGAACACCTATGGGACTATCTCGGAGCTGAGCTGCGGTCGTTTTGAGCCCTAATCTCCCGAGAGAAAGCCCTTTCGACGACGGTTTTCTGTGTCTCGACAAACTGATGCTCTTGTTTCCAGACACCGCTTGGCTGCTACGGCAGTTGCTAGGAGGGCGGATCAGCAACTCCGGGATCGGCTGGTTGGGTCCCACAATCAGCCGGCGAGTGAATGCCGGTGTACTTTGGATCCGCAGGATGTCTCCGAAAAACCCGACTCCATTGCCGCCACGCCAAACTCGGAACAGCAAACAGGCGGTGGTTGCAGCGGCAGCCACTATGACAGCGGCGGCGGTGTCAGCCCCCTCCTCGGCAGCTCCTTCCTCTGCTACTGCCGCTGCCACTGCCACTGCCATTACGTCTCAAGCTACAGCATCGACGGTAACGGTAGCGGCTACTCCCTTACAGACCTCGGAGGTATCCATTATTGGTGTTTCGCCGGAAAACAATGAGACGGCTGTATCTGCTCCTGCTCCTGTTCCAACGGGGGAAAAGAAATCTACTACCGGTACAGCCAAACAGGTACTGAGGCCATCTATTTTCCCAGCTATGTCACAGACCAAGGTGGACAGAATAGGGTCAGTAAAAACGGGGGGGGCGGCGGAAGAGATAGCCCCACAACACTTAAAGAAAATCTCTACAAACTCTGACGCAACTCAACAGGGGGGAGATGTAATAATAATGTCTCCAAGCAGCCAAGATGCTGATTCTAACTTTAACGCTGAAACAGGTAGGGGCGTGGATTCTACTGATCCCCTAAGCGTACAGGTTATGGCTTCGGAGGCTTATACCAGTAAACCAGAACAGACACATCCCTAGCCACCAATCAAGTCAGTACCAAAGTTGGCCCCCAGCGGTATTACTCCAAATAATTTAGAGGGGATACCAGAAGCCCAGGGTAACGAACTTGGGGTATCAAATGAAAACACAGTACACATTCTGACCTCAATGGACACTGAGCAGGATTCCTATGAGGATTACGAGGCAGAATCTGAAACCAAAGAGGACACGTCCCCAAAGAATAAGAGTAAGGGCAGACAAAAGTCTAAGAAAGGCAACAGGGCTGGTGCTATTTCCAAACGGCTAAAATTGAAGTCAAGTAGCAATTTAGCCCTGAAAAAACATATATCAGAGAAAAGCCCGCTCAGAAACTGGATTGTAACAAAAGGTCTGGTTAAAACTATGACATTGAGGCTGTCAGGTGGAAGCCCTACAGATTCCTTGCCAGCAACGATCTCCCCGGAGAAAAGTTTTTCAATTGACCCCGATAACTTACCTTTGGCGGATCAGATAGAAGGGCAACAACCTCAAGAGCAAGAACAAGCTAATGGGTCCCATAATAGTTTAGAGCTAATTTCATCGGATGAAGTCAACGCTAACGCTAACGCCATCGCTCCGCATCCAGCCACTCAACTGTCTGACCATGCAACAGCCAGCTCTCCCTCTCTAACGGAGACACTCATGGGCTCCACCCCAGTCACCCCAGTCTCTTCAAGAATTGATTCAAGAAGAGAGGGAGCCGACACTTCCTCCCTGGATGAAATACTTACCATTCTGAGCAAACAATTGAGCAATCAGCGGGCAGAGGCACAGGAGTATTATCTCCAACTTAGGGAAGATAACAATAAGATGCAATCTTCCTTGCAGGACCTTACCATCAAAATTGGGGGGATCTCCCAAGAAACTATAGAACTCCAGGAACGTGTGGTACAGGTGGAAGAGACAAACACCAAACTAGAAGGAGCAGTGGAAAAACATGATGACCAGCTGAAGGTACTGCAGTTAAAGGTCGAAGATTTGGAGAACAGACAAAGGCGATCCAACCTACGACTTTTTGGTATTCCGGAGAGATCAGAGGGCTCAGATCCCAGAGCCTATATAGTAGGGGTACTTCAGAAGGCCTTCCCGGACCTTGCAGATTGGGATTGGGACTCGCAAATCCAGAGGGCCCATCGTTTGCCCCTGATCCAGAGGAATAGAGGAAACCAATTCCCACGTCCCTTCCTTATTTATTTTGGTAATTTTCTTCTACGCCAAGCGGTTTGGCAGAGAGCCCGCCCTAACTCCCCAATTGCTGTAGGAGAGTTTTCTTTTTTTGCACGCTCTGATCTTAGTAGGGACACTATGGATAGGAGGTGGCAACTCCGTAAATTGATGGATCCAATTAAGGCCCGTGGAGGGCAGGTATTCCTTCAAGAACCCGCTCGTCTCAAGGTTATAAGAAATGGACATACGCACTTCTTCAATGATGTTAAAGAAGCAGAGAACTACCTTTCCAGTATTAGCTCTAGTCAGAGCCAAACATAATTTGCATTAGTATAATAGCTGATGAACAAGGTACTCAAGGGGAGGCCGAGGGGTATAAACTTACAAAATCAGAAGGGTGGCAAGGTGGATTAAGGGGTAAAAATAATATAAAAAAATAAAAAAAATAAAAAGGGGGGGGGGAAGGCTAAAAGGAAAGAAAAAGGAAAGAAAGACCCATGTTATTTTTGTAGCATGCACTATGAAGTTTGCTTTTGGAAGGTGGAGGGGGCGGGAGCGACTCAGGGGGTGTTACCACACGGGCTGCCTCACCAACGGCAGCAGTCACTGGAGGGCGGTTCTTCCCCGGCCGGGGAGAGAGCCAGGGGGGTGGGAGGGGGGAGGGACCCATCTCCGCAGGTTGGGGGCTAGGGGAGCAAGGGGGGGGGAATATAGTAAAAATTGTTTGCAGGATGACAGGGGGAAACAATCTGATAAAGTTTGCAATTTTTTATTGTTTCTCGATGGTATTACTTTGTGCTACAGAGGCTCTAAAGAACTAGCTCTATTATTTGGTTACCTGAAGAGGGGCGTAGCATCTTTATTGACATTTAAATGCGTTTTATAAAATGTTTAGCCTGGAACATGGCAGGGCTTAATAGCAAAAACAAAAGATCTTTAGTATCAGAAGAACTGAAACTACATAACCCCCATTTTTGTTTATTATCAGAAACCCATATTATTTGGAAAGACAGGAAAATCTTAAATCAAATGGGTTATGATGTTTTGGTTTGTTCCACTTTTGAGAATCCCACAAGAGGAGTTGCTATCCTCAAGGATAAGTGCTTTAGGGCAGAAGTACTCCAAACCGCTCATGATAAGGATGGCAGATGGGCTATAGCGCAAATTAACTATGTAAATACTAAATTTGTCTTATGTGTTGTCTATGGCTCAAATGCAGACGAACCCAAGCATTTTGATCAACTAAACGTGAAACTCTTGGACTGGGAGGGGGAAATTATTGTAATGGGGGATTTTAACTGCATTCTAGACTATAAAATCGACACAACTAAACCGCACGCTCACCAAAGGATGCATAGGACCAGGTCATCAATATTAGATTTATGCCGGACACATAACATTAAAGACGCTTGGAGGCATTTATACCCAACTGCACCAGGATATACGTATTACTCTGCTCCCCATAAGATGTGTACTAGATTAGACATGGCCTTAGTCAGCGATAACTTATTACAGACTGGCTCTATGATCCTCTGTCCCCGGATAACATCCGACCACAATGCACTAATAATGATATTTGATATACAAAATACTAGGACACCACCTAGGCCATTTTCTTTTCCCAGATACTTAATCTCAGACCCTATCCACGTGACGCAACTTAAAACTCATTTAAATGAATTTATAAATATCAATAGGAACTCAACTGGGTGCTGCATGGTATGGGACTCTTGCAAGGCAAGCATCAGGGGCTTTACTCAAGCGTATGTTTTTAGGCAAAATGCAGAACAGAAGCAACATAAGGTCACATTATTAGATAATATAACCAAACAAGAAGACTTACTAGTCAAAGCTTTACAGCTTAACTCTCCATCGGTAATGGAAATTAATATAAACCTTAGTGCATTGAAAAATGACATAAAATCTAATTTTATTCGGAAAAACAGTGCAAGGATCCACAAATTTAAATTTGCTCAATATGAGGGTGGAGATAAAATTGGTAGAATTTTAGCCTATAAGGTGGCAGAAAATAGAGCAGACACTTTAATCTCTAATATTCGAGGACAGGGGAACAAATTATATAGTCAACCACAAGATATACTAGATCAATTCGCGGAATACTATGAAAACTTATATAACCCAGACAGCCCTGTAAATATAGACCTAATTCAGGAGTATGTCGATGAATACCCAGTAAATACAGGGAATCTATTAGGCTTGGGTGCATTGTCTAACGACATACTACTGAGTGAATTACATCAGGCTATTAACTCTCTACCAATGGGAAAAGCGGCAGGGGAAGATACGATACCCTTGGAATTGTAAAAAATGTGCAGATCAGAATTAGAACAGCTTCTATTAGAAGTTATACAATCGATTGGAATAAATGGAACGGCTCCTAAATCCTGGAATAGGACAAAAATAATCTTTTTTTAAAAAAAAGGTAAGCATAAGGAGGAGAGAGGGTCATATCGACCCATCTCTCTAATAAACACTGATGCGAAAATATTCGCCAAGATCATTGCACTCAGACTAGCCTCATATATGCCTAAAATCGTTAATCCGCAACAACACGGCTTTATCTCCGGGAGAGATACAACAATACACGTAAACATGGCGATTACGGCATTCGATATCGCGGAGATTGAATCCACCCCACTCGGCATGATATTACTAGACGCCGAAAAGGCTTTTGACCGAGTGGGGTGGACCTACCTCTGGTGCGTGCTGTCTAAAATGGGTTTTGGGGGAAGCTTTTTGAAGGGTATAAAAGCACTTTATGACAAACCCACTGCCTGTATTAGCTACGGGGGCTTGACTTCATTAGAATTTCCTATTATGCGGGGGACTCGGCAAGGATGTCCTCTCTCCCCCCTCTTATTTGCTCTCTCACTGGAACCCTTTTTACTTGCCCTCCACTCCCAAAATTTGATTGTACCCTTTAGTTCCAGTTCACAGGAACTGAAAATGACAGCTTATGCTGACGACATTGCAGTATACACCACAGATATCGCCAAAGCGCTGAAAGGAATATATATTGAGGCTGGGAAATTCGGGAAGGTGTCAGGCTACAAGCTTAACCAGCAGAAGACGCAAGTTATAGCTAATTACTCCCCTACCGTACCTATCCCCGAGATCTGCAAAGAGGCCACGTACTTAGGGGTTAAATTAACAGCTAGAATACAAGATATCAATAATATAAATTATAACGATTTGATCAAAAAGACTACTCTTATCTTGAAAAAATGGAACAAACTGCCTCTGAATATGATTAGTAGGATAAACCTTATCAAAATGAAAGTCTTACCAAAGTTTGTATATTTATTCCGATCTATCCCACTGGCATTAAACAATAAATTCTTCCAACACTTAGATGGGAGCCTTAGTAGTTTTATATGGGGTTATAAAAGGGCCAGAAGGTCATTAAAAATGCTGAAAAATAATACAAATAAGGGAGGGCTGAACGCTCCAGACTTTAAATTATATTTTTGGTCCTCGTTTATTACACGTATACGCTCTTTATTGCATGGAGGTAGAACTCTCTTCTTTCATTCTTTTATGTTGAAACAAGACTCACTATTTTTTCTGTTCAGAATCAATGATCCGAATTACTATAAAAGGGTAAGATTCAAGACTGCTAGAGATATCGCTAAAATATGGGATAATATATTAAAATTTTGCAAAACAACCTTTTTCCACCCAAAATTACCGTTGTGGGGCAATCCAGGTCTCCCGGCTATCTTCACAGATTCCACCACCTCTAGCTGGGCGTCTCTCGGGATTAATACTTTAGCGGATTTATACGGATTGCAGGGGTTTCTAGAATTTAATACGCTCAAACAGGTATATGATCTACCAGAAACTTCAAGATTTAAACATATGCAAATTCATGATTATTTGATTAATAAGAAAAAGATACAAAATATTTCTGAATGTGATATATGGACATGTCTTTATACAAATAAGAACAAATCAATCATTAGCGAATCCTATAAAACACTTAGCACGTTCAAAATAAATGACAGTGATAAATTGGCTGAGAAATGGAGCACCCAACTAAATCTAAACATTACTCCCAAGCAGATAGAGAATTCTCTTGTTAACATCAACAATCTTGTACGCTCATCTAGCCTCAGGCTACAACAATATAGAACGACCTGTATGCTCTACTACACACCTGAAAGAATTGCTAGATGGTCCCCGAACCCCACCTTTAGTAGTCGTACCAAATGCCCTAAATGTTCGACCGAAGCAGCCAATCTAGTTCATATTTTGTACTCTTGTCCCAGACTTAAGATCTTTTGGGACGATATACTGAGTGTCCTTAGACTAAAAAACATCCCGCTCCCCACCATCACGGCCACTTTGGTCTTGCTAGATCTCAATCTATCCACATCCACACTACCACCCCTAATGACTATACTTCTCTCATGTGCTAAATTAACCTTGGCTAGGGCATGGATAGACTCAGATCCTCCGACGGTTTGGAAGTGGTGGACACTGGTAACAGAGGTACACGCCATGGAGCTAGCTTTAGCTAATCTTAGGGGAACTCGCTCATTGATTAAATTCGATAGAATCTGGGGTATTTTCCTAAACTAAAAATAGAACTTTACTTTATTTTAACACTGTATAACTGTTAAACCTTCATGCTTTAAATCTGTAATAGTAACTCTATCCATTGTGTTTACATATCACAATTAGCTTGTTTATAACACATTTAATCTAGTTTTTTTTTTTAATGTATATATGTGTATGAAATTATCTATGAATTTCTGTTGTTGTTTTTTTTTTTTTCTCTCTTTTTTCTGTCATCCTGCTAACATCAATAAAAAACTATTAAAAAAGTTGCTAGGAGTTTGGAATGTTGTTTCTTGAAGTGGGAACAGACATTGAAGTTACAGATGAAGCTGGAGGTCTTGTTTCTCTTCTACTACCAATAAAGATCTTTCAACTTCTAAAAAAAAAAAAAAAGAGTGTTTTACATGAAACACTGCTCTTTTCTTGAAAAGTGTAATTACATATAGGACACAACTCTGAATTTTAAAAGTTGATCTTAACCGGGTGTACTAAATAATTGTGATTCATATTGTGAGATTATGTTTTAATGGCTAACGTGTAGCCTGAACATGATAAAATATTCTGATTTTTAATAATTGATTTTAACTGGTTGTTCTGGAATAATTGTGATGTATACTGTGATATTGTGCTTTTATGGCTTTGTAATCCAAAAATGAAAACCGTATAAAACTAAATTTTGATTTGACTTGAAGTCTTGAGTCTTGTCCCATGACAAATCCCAACCCACAGGCTCATCCTTAAGTAACTTAAGGGAAGGTTTGGAACAACTCAAGGGTCCCTCCCTCAGGAGGTGCTGGAGAGAGGGGATGATACTCCCATGTCCTTTATCCAGTTTCACACCAGAATGGAAACCAAGGGCACCCTGAACTGGCTCAAGCTGGAGTATGCAGGGAGGGCACCAAAGGTCCCCTTCAAAGCTGTCTGGTGGTGCTGGCAAAACACACAAGATGATGGACGGAATGTTGCACATTGGCAAAACATTCACCCCCAGTTACAGATCTGGTTTCAATCCATCGTTATTTTGCTCACCAAGCCACCCCAGTTCAGACATGGCCATATGCAGACCGAACTGCCAAGCCATTTCTTCCCTGGACCGGAATCAAGCATCCTAGGACCGGTTTTTGGCTATCAGCCGTCTTCAGCCAGGATAGCTTGACTCCAGTGGCTTAGTGATCACCGGACCCACGTCTGGGCATATCCTTCCCACATAGGGTGAAACAGCAAAACACACAAGATGATGGATGGAATGTTGCACAATGGCAAAATATTCACCCCCAGTCACAGATCTGGGTTTAATCCATCGTTATTTTGCTGACCAAGCCACCCCAGTTCAGACATGGCCATATGCAAATCAGTCTTGACCCTGTGCCTCATGGGAACAGTCCAGACTGAACTGCCAAGCCATTTCTTCCCTGGACCGGAATCAAGCATCCTAGGACCGGTTTCTGGCTATCAGCCGTCTTCAGCCAGGATAGCTTGACTCCAGCGGCTTAGTGAGCACGGGACCCACCTCTGGGCATACCCTTCCCACATAGGGTGGAACAGCAAAACACACAAGATGATGGACGGAATGTTGCACAATAGCAAAACATTCACCCCCAGTCACAGATCTGGGTTTAATCCATCGTTATTTTGTTCACCAAGCCACCCCAGTTCAGACATGGCCATATGCAAATCAGTCTTGACCCTGTGCCTCATGGGAACAGTACAGACCGAACTGCCAAGCCATTTCTTCCCTGGACCAGAATCAAGCATCCTAGGACCGGTTTCTGGCTATCAGCCGTCTTCAGCCAGGATAGCTTGACTCCAGTGGCTTAGTGAGCACGGGACCCACGTCTTGGCATACCCTTCCCACATAGGGTGTAACAGCAAAACACACAAGATGATGGACGGAATGTTGCACAATGGCAAAACATTCACCCCCAGTCACAGATCTGGGTTTAATCCATCGTTATTTTGCTCACCAAGCCACCCCAGTTCAGACATGGCCATATGCAAATCAGTCTTGACCCTGTGCCTCATGGGAACAGTCCAGACTGAACTGCCAAGCCATTTCTTCCCTGGACCGGAATCAAGCATCCTAGGACCGGTTTATGGCTATCAGCCGTCTTCAGCCAGGATAGCTTGACTCCAGTGGCTTAGTGAGCACGGGACCCACCTCTGGGCATACCCTTCCCACATAGGGTGAAACAGCAAAACACACAAGATGATGGACGGAATGTTGCACAATAGCAAAACATTCACCCCCAGTCACAGATCTGGGTTTAATCCATCGTTATTTTGTTCACCAAGCCACCCCAGTTCAGACATGGCCATATGCAAATCAGTCTTGACCCTGTGCCTCATGGGAACAGTCCAGACCGAACTGCCAAGCCATTTCTTCCCTGGACCAGAATCAAGCATCCTAGGACCGGTTTCTGGCTATCAGCCGTCTTCAGCCAGGATAGCTTGACTCCAGTGGCTTAGTGAGCACGGGACCCACGTCTTGGCATACCCTTCCCACATAGGGTGTAACAGCAAAACACACAAGATGATGGACGGAATGTTGCACAATGGCAAAACATTCACCCCCAGTCACAGATCTGGGTTTAATCCATCGTTATTTTGCTCACCAAGCCACCCCAGTTCAGACATGGCCATATGCAAATCAGTCTTGACCCTGTGCCTCATGGGAACAGTCCAGACCGAACTGCCAAGCCCTTTCTTCCCTGGACCGGAATCAAGCATCCTAGGACCGGTTTCTGGCTATCAGCCGTCTTCAGCCAGGAAAGGTTGACTCCAGTGGCTTAGTGAGCACGGGACCCACGTCTGGGTATACCCTTACCACATAGGGTGAAACAGCAAAACACACAAGATGATGGACGGAATGTTGCACAATGGCAAAACATTCACCCCCAGTCACAGATCTGGGTTTAATCCATCGTTATTTTGCTCACCAAGCCACCCCAGTTCAGACATGGCCATATGCAAATCAGTCTTGACCCTGTGCCTCATGGGAACAGTCCAGACCGAACTGCCAAACCATTTCTTCCCTGGACCAGAATCAAGCATCCTAGGACTGGTTTCTGGCTATCAGCCGTCTTCAGCCAGGATAGCTTGACTCCAGTGGCTTAGTGAGCACGGGACCCACGCCTGGGCATACCCTTCCCATGTAGGGTGAAACAGCAAAACACACAAGATGATGGACGGAATGTTGCACAATGGCAAAACATTCACCCCCAGTCACAGATCTGGGTTTAATCCATCGTTATTTTGCTCACCAAGCCAGCCCAGTTCAGACATGGCCATATGCAAATCAGTCTTGACCCTGTGCCTCATGGGAACAGTCCAGACGGAGCTGCCAAGCCATTTCTTCCCTGGACCGAAATCAAGCATCCTAGGACCGGTTTCTGGCTATCAGCTGTCTTCAGCCAGGATAGCTTGACTCCAGTGGCTTAGTGAGCACGGGACCCACGTCTGGACATACCCTTCCCACATAGGGTGAAACAGCAAAACACACAAGATGATGGACGGAATGTTGCACAATGGCAAAACATATACCCCCAGTCACAGATCTGGGTTTAATCCATCGTTATTTTGCTCACCAAGCCAACCCAGTTCAGATATGGCCATATGCAAATCAGTCTTGACCATGTGCCTCATGGGAACAGTCCAGACCAAACTGCCAAGCCATTTCTTCCCTGGACCGGAATCAAGCATCCTAGGACCGGTTTCTGTCTATCAGCCGTCTTCAGCCAGGATAGCTTGACTCCAGTGGCTTAGTGAGCACGGGACCCATGTCTGGGCATACCCTTCCCACATAGGGTGAACAGCAAAACACACAAGATGATGGACGGAATGTTGCACAATGGCAAAACATTCACCCCCAGTCACGGATCTGCGTTTAATCCATCGTTATTTTGCTCACCAATCCACCCCAGTTCAGACATGGCCATATGCAAAGCAGTCTTGACCCTGTGCCTCATGGGAACAGTCCAGACCGAACTATTAAAGATCTGACAAACATTTTACATTTGTGCCACTGATTTTAGTTGAACTTGGGGTACAACTAAGTGAGGAATATACATGACAGCTGTGAATTATTGTTTTTTGATTATTGATTGTTTTGATGCAATTTGAATTGAGCATCCAAAGGGTGAATTTTTCAACTTTACCAGTCTGACTCAGTGCCTGCCCCTTTGGTAGACAGGGCTTTGCACGAAAAAATTACATCTGTTTGTGTGCAGGCATAATATTTGATATTTTTGTTTTGTCTTTTCCCTATCTTTGCATGTGTGCTGTACAGTACACAAACAAACGTGTAACAGTGTTTAACTATATTCATGCATAGTATTTTGAACTGGAAGAGTATCCTTCCAGTACAAAGCCTGCGCTAGAAATCACACACACCCCTTTACATCATATCGCAAGGGGGTGGGTCCCTTTACATCATGGTGCAAGGCAAAAGAGTGTGTTTGGCTTTAGGCAATCTAAAGCGCTCCAGTGCAAGGGGGAGAGCAATACAGCACCATATTTGAGTAGATATGATGCCCTGCTCTGTCCATTTAACGCAACTCCGCCCAGCAAGTTTGGTTGCTGCCCTGCATTGTGTAAAAATTAATACACAAAACAAAATAATGGAGCACTCCAACAATTTGTTTAAGTAACACAGTTTGAGGACCAATAATCAAAAAAGTCAGTTCATAAGTCCAAGGTCATGTGATATATTGTCGTCATCTTTAAAGTGTTTACATGCATATCAAGTGCATGATGATGAGCCAAACCGTTTTTTGTCCCCAATAGGACCTTTCTAAGGCTATGTGCAGTAAACAAATATGAAAATAGCGTGAGACCAACCTGACATTTTAAATCTGTTCATTTCATACATGAGGTACTTGCATTGCATACTGTTGATGGTACAAGCAAAACGTAAAAGTGATTTAGAGAGAGACTGCCATAGCAGACTTAAAATGCTCCTTACATATGACAAATACTACAGCATTATTAGAACAACACCTTACAGAATAGTTAAACTGCAAAAACAAAAAAATACCTTGCTGTGTGTATAGGCCGTTTCTGTAATGGAGCACCTGTGTTCTGGGGCAAAACGGGAACTGAGACCACGAAACGTGCACCAGATAGAAAAGGAAGCATGACCCATACAGAATAGGATATTCCCTATCACATACTAAATAATCCAGGGATGAGTATTAAATAGGAAATAGTAACATAAGATTATTATGGTTCGAAGTGGCAAGTGGTTCACTAAAATTTAGAACATGATTCGGTCCAAAAGAATTTAGCTGAGTTGTGTGCTGATACTGAAAAGGAAGATGACTAAGAGTTTCTTTATGTGGTTTGCCTTGCTAAGGGACTCACTGTGTGACTGCAAACCGTATTCCTTATTCCTCTAACAATAATACATGAAGTAAGATGATATAGGTGCCAGAGTACGAGATTCTTCTAGGTGATCTGTAAAAGGGGGTGGTGGGTCCTTAATAATTCATGTCCAACATATAATTAGTTTATGGAGTAAAAGAATAATAAGACATCCATCTCTCTTGTGGTCTATTCTAGGGTTGCATTCTTCCTAATAACACAAGTAGTCATCCTCATCTATTTATTAACAATATTTTAAAGCTATAAACCAAAAGGAGGAGTATTAAATGTATTATCAATAAAATACCACCAACATCCCAGGTAAAGTGTGATGTCAAAACCCACCGCACAATAAAGTGGCGTTGCTATTCAGTCATGGGCAAACCCAAGGTAAAGAGCCCTGATAAGATGAAAAATTAGTTGCAACAAAATTGCTGATTTAAGACTTAAGGCCCGATTACGATGTCGGGCGGAACGCCACCGACAGGCCGTCGGTCCATCTGACAGACAGGCTATCTGTACGACCGCTGCATTACAATGCAGGCAGTCAGACTGCAGTAGTCAGGGGGAAAGACTACGTCCTCCGACAGGATCTAAGATCCTGTGGTGTTGTGTAGTTCCTATAAATCTATATTGGATCTGCACGTTTAGACAACATAAACTAAGGGATTGATATCCACACTGATTCCAGATACCCCCAAAGGATAAGTTAGCCTGGAGACCAGCTAGCTCACAGTGGCACTATAAGCCCCACAACCTTACCAAGGAGTGAATAGTAACTGACAACTATCGAACATGACAACGCTGACCCCTCAGGGATCGTGAAAATAGTACAGTACTTTTCGCTCAGTCACTCCTGCTCACTTGGTCTCAGAGAGATGCACAAAATAAATGGTTGGGGCGTTTTTAATAAGCATTTATTGAACCAGCCTCCTTCTAGTATAAAATATGTGTGCTGCAACAACCATTAGACAGAAACATATATGTACAATTACAAGCACCAATAGAGCAAATAAAAGTTAGAAGTCTACCACGGTGCTAAAACAATGAATATATGCCGGCATATAGAAAAATGGCAGTAATCATGAGTACTCCTAATATGGGTACCCTAGTTAAGTGTTCCTGAATGTACCTAGCATGTATGTTAGTGTGAGGCCAAGAATCCCCCTTGGAAAGAGCCAACCCCATTGCCTGATGGGGGAACGAAGCACCCAATCTTGGTCTCGAGTTGGACAACCCGCAAGGGATGTCAGATCACTGCGTGCTGGTGTGTCTGCATGCAGGGACTTCTTCATCTTATGTCAGCGTTGAAGCTTCTCCTCTGGTTTGCCCAGCGAAGATGCGGTGCTTTCTTACTTGAAATGTAGGTGCTCTACCTAGATGTGTCATGGTACTGTTGTCCTAGGATAATGACAGCAGTGACTTTTGTACAGAGTTAATATGCAGAAGATGGTAATCCTGCTTTGAGATACTAAGAATCCTCATGCATTATAAATGAGGCTAGTTTTCGAAGAAAGCCACACTGCATTTATTCAGCACTTAACTGGGCAAAAGGTCAGTGCCAGAGCCATTATGTAGAACAAGGTAGGACAAATGTAGGTAAAAGGTAGTGCAACTACTTAGGCCTATATTGGGGTACATTGGGGCTCAGAACACCCACTCCTCATCTGAAGGACATTAGATAAACTAATGATAAGATATGCCAGTCTAAAAAGCATAAACACATTGTTAAAAAACTAACGTTAAAAATCTTAAAACATGATATATGTCAAACAATGTAAGAGGGTAAAAGCTCTATAAGTGTTCTAGAAAGTCAATATACTGTTCAGATCCAGTGAGCATATCAGAAGCCATGTTGTCCAGTGAGAGCATGAGAAAACATAAAACAAAAATTATGTTGTTGATTTCCAATTTAGGTTGTTTTAGAAAAAGCCAAATTGTTCCCATCACACAGAGAGCCAAATGCTTATGTGCCCTGTGTGGGAGATGCACCACACTGCTGCTTGCTTTCACAGACAACGGTCCCTGTAACACCTCTTGGATCAGGTCAATGGAGTAGAGGTGTTCTTCTCCGGTTCCCACAGCCGATGCTGAGAAAGCATTCATTGTCTGTGAACCTGTTGCAGAGCCAGTGTCCATTCCGACAGGAGCTGAAGCATCCTGTTGTGGCTCTAAGAAGGCCGTAATCAACATTGGAATACACTGAGGACACTGTTATATGTGGACCTTTAACGGGTCCAGTAGTACGTCTGCGTCCAGTAGCGCAACCAATAGGAGAGTTAGACATATGTCCAACATGCATTCGTATCCGCAGAAGAGGCAGCAGAGTACTGGCAAGACGCAGTCAACCCAGATTGACCTGAATGATAAGAACCAATGCTCGCTTAGATCCCAAAGCTGAGGTGTGCCCAGATGGAGTAACATGCGCTCATGGCAACATCGCACCAGGAGTGCTTTTTCCATCTCTTTGGAGGCTGGGCCATCTATTGCGTAGCTGAAAAATTAAAACCAGGATACCCACTACAAGGAGTAGGACCAGCGGAAGCCCTCCAAAAAAGCTACCTAATACAGAGTCTGTAAGTGATGGAATAACTCCGAAGATCTTCTGAAACATGCTCAATAGTCCAGAACCTATGGTCTTAAATAGGTGCACTAACTCACTTGTATCAGACATGTTAAAGATACGATGTACCATTTCCACAAAATGGAGCAGGAAGCTAGTTCGGACTAGTGCCTGTATCTCAGCCTACGACCTTGCAACCTAGAGATCAAAAGTCTCTCGGGCTGAGGTTAAGGCCAGATTCTTCTGTAAAAGCATGGCTTTCGGTCTGCTCAGAGACTCTAACCATCTGAGGGAAACATTCAATGGCCATAGCAGCGCATCCCTGAAGGTGTGAGTCGGTGGAAATAATACGTGCATAGAACAAGTAACTCTGGAACTTACTGTGACCAGATACACGATGCCTGGCAGCATCTCACAACAACCTTGATCATTCAACATAAAATAACTCCCATTCGAGAGCAGTTTGAACACTGGATGAATCACAGCAGCTGGGGATCCTTTCAAGTGGCATGATAGGTTTGCAACTGAAGCATTACAAGCTCGGTGAAGCATAATATCCTGACAAATTGGAGACCGGCGTAACAAATTCTCAGTCTGAACTGCTAGGAAAAAAACTTCAGTGTCCCCATTCCTGCATCTAAATCTGTACAGTAATTCCCAGGACTCGTGTATGTTTCCCTCTCCAAAGGCTTCATAACTGCCTAGATTCTTGTATGTATTCCTTACCCGTTTCATACCTGCCTACTTGGTGATACTGTAGACAATCTTGAACTTGGAAAGTTGTGACTGGCAGTGTAATATGGCCATTCTATGGAGGGTAACTCAGCCACCGTAAAAGCTAATTGGTCCAATTTTTCAATGTGCAACATTGTGAATTTTGCATCTCTTTGTGCCATTGTTGTCTGTCTTTCTGTTAGATTGTATGCAAAAAACAGAGAAGAACTGTTCAATGTACCGCCAGGGCACGTGACCAGAGCGCAGGGATTGTAGCGTGCAGCTCAATAAAAGACTGGATCGCAATTGCGATTGGCCATGTTGAAGAATAGGCTAATCCTGTTCTATTATATCTATTGCAGAAGACACAATGTTGCCCAGTGAATAAATCCTGGATGTTAGTGTGGTCATGCCATTGTCTATTACTGCCAAAGCTTTTTCGAGATTAACCCTGTCATTTTCACCTCTTTGTAGATCGCGTAAAGGAAGCACTTCTGATATGGTTTCTGGGGACCTAACAAAAAATCCCTAAGATCAAAGTCATCTGACAGTAAGGACTAGTGTTGTTTCACCTGGGACAGTGTTGATGTATTTAGACACTCTAGGCAATAACTTCCCAACACTGTAAGATGGCACCACCCTGAGTGTTCTTGTTGTATGTAGTGCTGGTCAGGCCGTTCGGTATTACCATTGAAGCTTGACTGACACCTACTTGTGTTGATAGGCCAAATCAACCATCCCTTCCAATTGGGGTCTGATGAATCCTATGAACCATCATGTAGAATGTCATCCAGTGTATTCTGTCTGTGGTGCGTGTAATTCTGCCAACCCTCAAATTGTGTAAGTGAGGGAATCTGAGGTGTGTTTGAATCCTTTATTTTAGTTAACCCAAGACAGGAAGTCTGTTGCACAGTGTCATTCAGGAAGATGATTTCCTATGGTATGAGGCATGCTCTAAATGAAGTCTCAGTACCCTGAACGTGCCAATCTCTAGGCCCCAGACAGAATTTGTGTCTATGGTGTCCCTTCAAAAGTCGAAATCCTGTAAAGACAGCTGGGTAATAAAGGAAGCAGAGTATATCTGTTTCATGTTGGTGGGCATATTTTTCTTTGCAGGTGTAGGTGCAACCTTATAATAATAAGAGGTTGGGTCTGAAGTGTTAAACCCAGAAAAATAAGCAAACGTCTGTCCAAAAATTTGTTAACTACCTTTCTGTGATGTTGGGCAATGTTCCCATTGATGGCAAGTAAAAATATTATGTGGGATATTTGCTTTGTGCACAAAAATGCTGAATATATTTTTGGTAACAATCCATAGTGTTGAAATCCAAGGTATCACCATAAAATGTATTACTGGAGAATGCAGCAGATTGTTCTAAATCAAACAGCATAGTATTTACAGTTTCAATGTCCCAATCATCAGAGAAAGTACTAGAGGTGATGATATCATTCAAAGAAATTTTAAACAAGTGTGGCATTTTTAAAATTTCAGCTGGACCAGATACATCATATGAAATGCTTTCCCAAACTATTCCTTCCGGAATGGAAACTGCTGCAATATTCACAAAGGACAGGTCTTTTTGTTCACGGTGTGATGATGCATGCAGTTTCAGGGCCAAGTTCACATGTTGTACTGCAGAGTGTTCTGGGCGATAATGTCCTTTCAGGAGAAGGAAAAATACAGTCACTATACTTATCCAGTAGACCAATTGCAATCCGTAGCTGTATCCAGGGAGAAACAAAGTAAGTCTTTATCAGCCAAAGGAGGAGAGCCTGTAGTTTTTGTTTGTGGGAAACAGGAGCTGGTGGTGACTCGGGTTCACTCGGATCCACAGTAAAATTGTCAAAATCGATAAAGTAGCCAGATGCTGTTTGATCTTTCTTTGGTAGCACAGCAGGTTTTCTATAACTGGCAGATGACTTGTTTCAAGACATAATAACATAGATGCCTGTATTTGGCCGAATTGAGATCTACGTTTCATTTGTGTTTGGTTGCCGTTTAGTTCCATTCCATTGTTGGTAACTCCTTCACTTCGTAGAGTCAAATTTCCAAATGTTATGAATCTTTCTGTCTGAACTTCCTGAATGGTAGCGAGAGGAGAACGGCACTTACCCAGGAGCTCACGCGGCTTACTATTCAGTATCATCCACATAGTGTGGTTTGATCAATGGAGATGAATCTCCTTTCTTTCTTGCCGGCAAGAGGTGGAAGAAGTACTGTTCTTTTTCCTTCAACAGCCAGGAAGTCTAAATTCTTTTTGACCACAATCTTATCTCTGACCAGGTCCTTTATAACAGTTTGAGCGTGAGCCAAGCACTGTGGCTAAACTGACAGGAATATAGAGTATGAATCCACTGCCACCAAGATGTACTTGTAAGCCCAGTCAGATTGTAAGTGGTTGTAGTGGTCCAAATAGGCAAATACTAGAGGTCTGTCTGAAAACAGTAACAGTGTTTGTGGTGGACGTGCTACAGTTGAACCCTTCATCTGCTGACAGATGTCTCACTTAAGTACAAAGCCTTTGGTCTGTTTAGTGACACCTGGCCACTAATATTGATGTTTCAGTAGTGAAACTATTGCAGTAATACCTGCGTGTGCTGAACCCAGACCCTCGTGTGCAACTACTCCTAATTTACGATCCATATTTGTTATTACTCTATTCACCACTCCTGGAATTGAGCATATGGTATGTTTTGCGCATCAAACTTGTAGGAGTACTTCAGTGGAAAACCTTTTGACAAGGCTGAGCTGTTGTTGCGTGTAGCATTCACACCTATCATTATCTGTCCATCTATCCTCGTACTAGAACGAACAATGGCAGCAGTTCTCACTGAAGCCTTGGCGGCTACATCAACAAGGGATCTCCCTTAAACCTGCACGTCAGCACACTGATTACTCAATGATCCCATTGCAAGCCTTTTTGCAGCTCTGCCACTTGTTGCCAATGCAATTGTTCTTTACTGTGTGATCTCTAAAGCAATTCTGGCCCCAATAGTAAAGATATTCATTGTAAGACTGGACACAGTAACACGAATTGCATACAATGATCATAGGGAATTCCCAATCTGTATTTTTTAGTGCCAGTATCAAGGCTTTTAGTTCTGTCAGCTGTGTCGTGCAATCTCCTAGAGACTGCGTCTGAATATTACTAGGACGGAACTTACCTTTACACATACGTCCTTTTACAATTGCACATGCGGCGCTGTATTGCTGTTTACTTCCTACAGCTGGCTAGTCAGATCCATCAGTGTAAATTATGTATTCATACTGATCTCGAGGCATTATTACATTCGGGAGAGGATATTCATGTTCATACTGCAGGAATGCTTGTGTTTTTAATGTAGAATCAAATTTGTAGTCTACATCTGTTGCAGTGAGAGAATTAGCTCATTGTATCCATCGCGGATGTAGTGTTTTTGCGTTTGAAACGCTTGCTTTTGTGATTGCCTCTAAGGTTGGTACTGGAGTTAAGACAATTATTTGTTTCCCCTGAGCAAGTGCTCTTTCTCTCACTACAGTAGTCTGCACTGCTGTCAGTATTTTTTCTTTGTATGTAAAATGCATTTCAGGGTTTGTGCACAAATGAGATTTGTATGCAATGGGTATAGTTTTGCCTTCATTGACGGTGAGGTAAGTGTACCCGATTGACCCACGATTACACAGATCACCAAATTTGTGGTGTTTGCATGTTGGCGTAAGTATTTGGAAAGGAACTGAGAATTTCTGTGTGTTACTGTGTCTAATGTCAAACTGAAAAAATGGTCTAATTAAGTCGTAGAAAGGTTTTACTTTTTCTGTGTAATCCAAAATGTATGTTCTGCCAAAATGTGGAAAATCTATAAGAGAATGTACAACTCTTTGGAGGTTGGAGCAGCACACCTTTTTTTCTAAATAAATTGCTGCTAGGCTTTTTCCTTCACCAAAATTGAGGTGGGCAATTTTTGATTTTTTAAAGTTACATTTGTAGCCTTCCGAGGTGAACCCCAGAATTATGTTGTTCACCCTGTTCAAATGATCCAATAGTTCATCATCCGTCAGATAAATAACATTAACTTAGGATAATGCCACCTCATCATATTTTTGAAGTAATCCTGATACTCTGGCTGAGAACAACCCAGGGCTATTCTTGTACCCTTGTGTCAGTCTACAGAATTGGCGTTGAGAGCCTAGGGCCGAACATGATTTGAAATATCTGCTTTCAGGCACTATATTTTGGCAAAAAATCCATTTAAGATACCTACTGTTGTTTTGTATTTCTTCCACACAATGTTATTCATTAATGTGGCACTAAGTGCATTTTGTACTGCAATGGTTTTCGTGCATGTGTTCAAATGCCTGAAGTCTAAAACTAAATGGCATGAATTGTCTTGTTTCACTACGGGAAACAAATGATTAATCATTGTTAGACCTGGCATCATTGGCGTGGGTCTCCCTTCCATTTTTGACGGATTGCCTCCTCCGTTTTGGTATGTTTTTGCTGGATTTATGCTTGGGGCACTGTGTCACTGCTAATCAGTGCTCCCTATGTTAAATTAATGTACTAATTGGTTATTCCATGATTGGTTTATTTGATTTATCTGTCAGCCCCTAGTACAGTACACCATATGTGCCCAGGGCTTATAAATCAAATTCTGCTGGTGGGCTTGCAGCACTGGTTGTGCCACCCACAGAAGCAGCTTGTAAAGTGCGTCTCAGGCCTGCCCTTCCAAGGCCTATGTACAGTCTAGCACTGCCATGTTGACTTGGCCAAGTGCACCCACTTGCCAGTCCCTAAACCTTCCCTTTGCTTCATATTAGTCACCCCGATTATTGGCCCAAGGGGGGGGGGTGCATTGTAAGTATAAGGTAGGACATGCTCTGATGTGTGTAGCATTTTCTTATAGTGAATTACAGCCATTTTGTTTTTCACTATTGAAGGCTACCTGTTCTCCATAGGCCAGAATGGGCAGTTAGATTATTACATTCGTATAATCCTAACTGTCTCAGGGAACATATTAGAAATTAGAATTTAGTATGCCTGAACTCAGAATTATAAAATACATCTTTTAGTAAAGTTGGTTTTAATATTTTGTGTTTTAAAATACCACTTTTAGAAAGTAGGTATTTTCTTGCCTAACTGTCCAGGCCTGCCTCTGCTGGGTTGTGTATTCCTTGTCCGGGTTTGTGAGTGACAGGGCTGGGGGATTCCAAAAGACAGGCTGGGGCAGCCCAGTGGTGAATAGAGAGATCTGCATCTAGCTGGGAGGGAGGAGTTTCACCTGGGTCCTGAATAGGGATGGGCCTTCCCTCTACAATGCTGGGTCCACCCCCTGTGGCTTGTCTGATGTCTCTGCCCTGCACTGTGAAAGGAGAGGAGGAATCATGTCAATAGAGTGCTCCAGAGCAGTATCTTCCCTCCCCTGTGCTGGCTCCACCTCCTGTGGGGCGGCTGATGTCTCTGCCCTGCACAGTGAAAGGAAGAAGAGAGTCATGTAAACAAAGTGCTCAGGAACTGGTTTGGACTAGGCAGAGGCCTCCCTGCCTTCAGAGAACAAAGGATTTTGGGGTATAAATATTGGGACCCTGATCCCAAGAAATTAGATCACTTCTGGACAAGAAACATTTTGCCAAGGAGAAGAACCAAGAAAGCTGCAGGGGTTTTACTGCCCCTCTGCCAGTGTGCTGTTTGCTGGGTTGGCTTGCAGTGGTTGCTTCATTGCCAAGGAAAGGAGAAGGAACTTTGTAAGGACTTTCATCTACAGAATATTCTCCAAGGGCTTGAACTGTGCTTGCATCCTGCTGAAGTCTCAGGGACAAAAGACTTCACCTCTAGCTCTCTCCTGAACTTCCTTGCTGGGAATTCTGACTCCAGACATTTGCGTGCCGCTGGGAGCTGGAAGCGCGACGCATCGAGAAGAAGCGGATCGCCGCCGCAGCTGAAATCATGGTACAAAAGGGGGTGGTGATGGACGGAGCATCTGAACCAATCAAACACTCACACCCAGTCAAAAGATCTGGGTTTGATTCATCACCGTTCTTTAGCCCACTCTGCCACCCCAGTTCAGACATGGCTATATGCAAATCAGTCAGACCCTGTGCCTCATGGGAAAAGTCCAGCCCGAACTGCCAAGCCATGCCTTCCCTGGACCGGAAACAAGCTTCCGAGGACCGGTTTCTGGCATTACAGTTTTCTTCAGCCCGGCTTGCTTGAATCCAGTGGCAAAGTGAGCAAGGGACTCACGTGTGCGCATACCCTGCCACACTTATGGCGGCCAAAGTGGTACAAAAGGGGGTGGTGATGGACGGAGCATCTCAACCAATCAAACACTCACACCCAGTTAAAAGATCTGGGTTTGATTCATCACCGTTCTTTAGCCCACTCTGCCACCCCAGTTCAGACATGGCTATATGCAAATCAATCTGACCCTGTGCCTCATGGGAACAGTCCAGCCCGAACTGCCAAGCCATGCCTTCCCTGGACCGGAAACAAGCTTCCGTGGACCGGTTTCTGGCATTAAAGCCGTCTTTAGCCCGGCTTGCTTGAATCCAGTGGCAAAGTGAGCAAGGGACTCACGTCTGAGCATACCCTGCCACACTTATGGCGGCCAAAGTGGTACAAAAGGGGGTGGTGATGGACGGAGCATATGAACCAATCAAACACTCACACCCAGTCAAAAGATCTGGGTTTGATTCATCACCGGTCATTAGCCCACTCTGCCACCCCAGTTCAGACATGGCTATATGCAAATCAGTCTGACCCTGTGCCTCATGGGAACAGTCCAGCCCGAACTGCCAAGCCATGCCTTCCCTGGACCGGAAACAAGCTTCCGAGGACCGGTTTCTGGCATTACAGCCGTCTTCAGCCCGGCTTGCTTGAATCCAGTGGCAAAGTGAGCAAGGGACTCACGTCTGAGCATACCCTGCCACACTTATGGCGGCCAAAGTGGTACAAAAGGGGGTGGTGATGGACGGAGCATCTGAACCAATCAGACACTCACACCCAATCAAAAGATCTGGGTTTGATTCTTCACCGTTCTTTAGCCCACTCTGCCACCCCAGTTCAGACATGGCTATATGCAAATCAGTCCCATGCTCTCCACACCACTGGAGTCAAGCTATCCTGGCTGAAGACGGCTGAAAGCCAGAAACCGGTCCTAGGATGCTTGATTCCGGTCCAGGAAAGACATGGATTGGCAGTTCGGGCTGGACTGTTCCCATGAAGCACAGGGTCAAGGCTGATTTGCATATGGCCATGTCTGACCTGGGGTGGTGTGGAGTGCAAAAAAACGATGGATTTAGGCCCAGATCTCTGTACTGGGGTGAATGCATGCCATTGTTCTGCATTCTGTTCATCAATTGTTGTTTTTGCATTCGTCACCCCGAGTGGGATGGGTATGCTCAGACGTGAGTCCTATGCTCTCCACACCACTGGAGTCAAGCTATCCTGGCTGAAGACAGCTGATAGCCAGAAACCGGTCCTAGGATGCTTGATTCCGGTCCAGGAAAGACATGGCTTGGCAGTTCGGGCTGGACTGTTCCCATGAGGCACAGGGTCAAGACTGATTTGCATATGGCCATGTCTGACCTGGGGCGGTGTGGAGTGCAAAAAAACGATGGATTTAGGCCCAGATCTCTGTACTGGGGTGAATGCATGTCATTGTTCTGCATTCTGTCCATCAATTGTTGTTTTTGCAACTGAAATCATAGCAACACCGGAGAAGCGAGCCTTTGCCGCATCTCCCTGGAAGAGTGTGTTCATCGAAGCTGTCTGCTGTCACATCACCGGAGAAGCGTGACGCAAAATTTTGGGAGAGTCGCCATCACATCAACCGGAGTAGGTCACACAAAACAGTGCGGCCCGCCTACTGTTCAATCTCTCCCGTCGGCAGTCGGCGAGGAAGGCTCTGAAAGACCTCCACTGGCTCCCAATGGCTGCCAGAGTGCAGTTTAAAGCTTTGTGCATTATGCACAAATCCTTTCACCGTGTAGGCCCAGCGATTCTGCACCCTTTGGTCACGCCTTATGTCCCAGCACGCCCCCTTCGGTCTGGTACCTTGCAGCTGGCCACCTCCTCTAAAATTAACAAAGCCCGTTGGGGTGGCCGCTCTTTTTCCCATTCGGCGACCAGACTTTGGAATGCCCTCCCCTTTGCCATCCGAGGAAATAGCAACCTCCTCTCATTCAGAAAGGCCTTGAAAACGCATTTGTTTGCTAAATCCTGCTGATCTGCCCCGAGCCTGCGCTAAACCATTTTATCTTCAAGCGCTGCGAGGCCCTAGGGCAGTTATGCGCTATACAAATGCAATTTTTCATTTCATTTCATTTCATTTCAGTAGCGTGTTGCAGGTCCTGTCACTGTTCCAAAGTACAGAGTCGTCGCAAGGCTGCCAGGGCGTCATCGCATCGTCATCGCATCGACGCATCAAGGGCGCCATCTTCTCGCATCGCAACTGGATTAACGCATCGCATCAAGGCACCATCTTGCGCACCACAACTGGCCTGCAGGCCGGGAATCTACGCATCACGTCCGGACCGGTTAGGCTCACGACGAGTCCCCTACTCTGCACAAGCATTGAGGAAGGACGCAATCATTCCCCCGGGTCACGGAACAGACACATCTCCCCTTTTGCAAGCCTTTTGTTCATTTTGTGTTACGCATCCAGGTACTTTGTTGAGAACTTTGTTGCATCTACCAACAACTTGAATTAAAAGACTTTAATCATCTTTTAAGTAATCTTAAGTGTAGTATTGTGGATTTTTGTCGTTTGAGGTCTTGTGTTAAGTCTATATAAAGAATACCTTTTTTAATAAAACCTGTGTTGTGTGCATCAGTAGTGTTTTCACTGTATTACTGTGTATATTCACAAATGCTTAACACACTGCCTCTGAGATAAGCCTGTCTGCTCGTGCCAATCTACTGTTGTATAGCGTTTTAGGACCCTAGTGTAATTTTCCCGATTCATGCTCTTATATAGGTATAAAATATCGTATCCTTATATAGGCTTAGAAATCATAACCATATTAAGACATAGCTCAAGTAGTCCTAATACGGCTTAGCTACTTCCACTAGTTCCGAAAATCTACAACGATTTCTTGGAAAAACCCGCCTTCAGCAGTCAGGGACTTCCCCCTGCATGAATATTAATTTATCCAAGAACTCATGGAGTTTTCAGAGAATTAAGTCTCTAATGACGGTATTATGTCCAATCTTACGTAAAACTCGGTATAAATATGCCCACACTTGTCCAAACAAACACACTGTGGTTTGGAGCAGTTCGACTATCTACCTACACGACACAGCTTGCCGCAGCAAGTGCTGAAGGAAGTCGACCCTCCAGCTGATGCACTGAGAGACGCTGTACTTTCTCCAGCCAAGAAATACAGCTCCGGTGTTTCCAGGCTACCCTTGCGAGTTGCTGGGAAATAGAGTCCTGAGAGAGAGATACCAGACCTCCCACATTCTAAAACCAAGGTACGGAGCTGATTAGACCCTAAGCGAATTCTTGGATTAGATTCTTGGCAAAGAATACTAAAACTAGGCTACACCTTACTTACTTCTTCCCTTGTACTAGACCTAGGTTAGGTACACCGGGGTAGGCGTATTTTAGAAGCACCAGTTGAGTACTTTTAGTCATTATTTATCACTGTATGTATTTTATGCATTTTAGGTATTTTATGGCTTAGAAACCATATCATGCTTTTACAATATTATTTTATAATACTCTTTATAGTGGACGCTTTGTACTTCACTGCAAGTATTACGATTGCAGCAATTAATTTCTTATGCTTGAGAAAGAAGTCTGTTCAATAAATACCTTTTATTGAAAACGGCCATCTCTCTATTTCTCTGCACTTCTGGTGAAACAAAGCATGCACGATTGACTGAGTGAAATAGCTATCTATTGTTTCCGCGACTCTAGAGATATATTTCTTATTCTTGGGGAACAAAGTTGTCATGTTTTAAGCAGTTGTCAGAAACAAATCCCTTCTTGTTCATTGGAGAAAGTTTCTAGTGACCTCTGAGCTAGCTGGCACACACACAATTAAGTCTAGTATATTCAGTAGAGACCTAGTCGACTTCAGTCCTGCGTCTAAACTACAGGATATTGTTGTAAACGTATCTAGGACCCTATTTAAATATTCCCGATTTATGCCCTTATGTGGTTATATCAAATCATATCCTTATAAAGGCATAAGAATCATACCCATATTAAGTCATAGCCAATGCAGTCCAAATACGTCAAGGCTACTCCCATAGACTCCTAGAAAGCACAACGCGTTTTTAAACAAACCAAGCCTCCAGCAGCCCGGGAATTCCCCCTGCTTCTGTATTGATTTGTCCTAGAACTCCTGGAGTCCTGAAAGAACTGTGAGTTCTTAGTGACGTCTTATGTCCAACCTTACGTCAAACTTGGCACCTTCCAGGTATAAATATTCCAGCATCTGCCCTAGCAAAAGACACAGTGGTTTGGAGCAGATCGGCTATCTACTTGCCGACGCCCTGCTGAAGCAAGTGCCGAAGGAAGCCGACCCTCCCATTGACGCACTGAGAGAGACGCTGTCTTTTCTCCTGCCGAGAAATCCAGCTCCAGTGTTTCCCTGTCACCCTCGCGGGTTGCTCGGAGATCGAGTCCTGAGAGAGAGATACAAGACCTCCTTCATTCTATAACCAAGGTACGGAGCTGATTAGACCCTTAGAGAATTCTTGATTCAGATACTTGGCAAAAACTATCTTAACTCAAACTACAACTCATTTACTCCTTCCCATGTACTAGGCTTAGGTTAGGTACACCGGGGTAGGAGTATTTTAGAAGCACCAGTTGAGTACGTTTAGTCAACTTTTATCATTGTATGTATTTTATCCGTTTTAAGTATCATATGGCTTAGAAACCATATAAATGCTTTTACAGTATTATTTTATAATACTCCTTTTACTGTACGCACTTTACTTTATGACAAGTATTGCAATTGTGGCAATTCACTTCTCTTGCATGATAAAGAAGACTGCTCAATAAATAACCACTTTTATTGAAAACGGCTGTCTCTCTATTTCTCTACACTCCTGGTGAAACTAAGCATGCATGACTGCCTGAGTGAAATAGCTATCTATTGTTTCCGCGACTCTGGAGATATACTCCTTGTTCTAGGGGAGCAAAGTTGCCATGTTTATGCGGTTGTCAGAAACTAATCCCTTCTTGTGAATTCGAGAAAGCTTCTAGTGACCTCTGAGCTAGCTGGCATTCATAATTAAGTCTAACATATTCAATAGAGACCTAGTCAACCTCAGACCTACGTCTAAACTATCGTTTATGTTATTCCAATGCGCAGAGCCTATTGGGAATATAGGAACTACACTACATGGCGCCCAACGTTTGGTAAGGCGATAATTTAGCGCTAGATACTAGAGTAACTCAGTCGTGCTTTTCACACAGACCCCTTTTCCCGTAAAAACTCCAATAGACGTCTGGAGTGGGTAAAAGGTTAATATCCGCCAGAACTTAGTAGGAAGAGATTCCTATGTATTATTTTTTGGTATAGTCAATGTTGAAGGATACAGTGTTCCAAAATATTGTGCACCTAATCTTTGTTTCCTTGAAACTTGCTCTGAAAACTTTCTGTCAGCAAAACTGACGGGAAGTGAAGACGAAAGAGTTGCTTTGACAGCTCAACTTTTTAGCGGAAGACACAAGTCTCCAACAAAATGACCCGGATGCAATACTCATCCCGGTAAATGTAAGAAAAACCATAACTATGAAACTTATAGAAAATGGAGTATCACAAAGAGGTGGTACAGTCATATTTGTAGTCGAGGCACATGAATATTGGCAGACAGAGGTATTCTATTCATGGATACATTTTCCAGCAGCAAATGCTGTGACACGCAAGTTCCACTACTAGAAAATAGAGGAATCTCCAGAGGAATATGTCCCTTTCGAGGACGTTGAAATTCCACTAACTTACCAAGAGCATGAGCTCTGGTTTAATGGCGCCCTAAAACATCAAAATCACATTACCAGGCTCTGTCCACTAGGTAGACCAGGAGCCACATGGCCGGTTCTAGCCAGCTATACACCACATCCTGACATTGAAAAAATGTCAAGCGGAGAACTTTTAGTTCAGCTAAAACAACTAATTAAAATACATAGACAATTGGTACAATATGTCATGCGGACTTTAACAGTCCAACCAGCAATAAAAATTCCACAGCACACCCCTAACCAGGGGAACACCGTCTATGGCGGTTATACCAGACGTACTAAGACAGATTCAAAATGAATACGGTCCAGAGCCTGCTTTAAATCTAGGTATGAAATTACTGAAAGACTTTAAGCAAGTCTCGGCTATACTACTAGCCAACATAAAAGGAGAAGCAGCATCTGTGACGATCCGCCAAAAATTAAAAGAAACAGATATAGCAGAACAACCTTTTGAACTTGCCAGAATAATTGAAAAATCCTATGAAGAACTAGGTAGAGATAGTTTGGGTGGGAAACCACTAAAACCACAACTAACTGAAAATCCTGAATTTTTTTTATCAAGAATAATCTCAATACTCCAAAAAAGAAGTGGGAGGGTAATAAACAACCCACTCCCAGAGAAAAACAGTTTCAGACCAGAGGAAGGTCTCCGCAACGGAGAAATAGATCTCCAGAACGGGGGGACAGGTCTCCACAAAGGGAGCCCTCTGAAAAAAGATACAACCTTAGAAATAGGGACAATTTGAGAAAACCTGACCAATATCAAGATATTGATACACGTCCCTCTCGATTTTTTCAGACTTCCTCACAGAAATCGGAAAGAAGAGGACGGTCAGAACATAAAGAAGAGCGCGTCAAGTCCAAAGACAAGGAACCTGCTCATCAAAGTAAAAAAATACAATTTCACAAAAAGAAGGTAGATAGTATTAAAATAAAACATGCAGAGGATTCTGAGGACACAACTCAAGAACGGAGAATGGGCCCAGACAATGCTAGACAGCGCAGCAGAAGTGACCATAGCTCGCAAGATCCTGATGAATCTTCTGGAGACAGTGGACACGAATGAATACATTCAAGTGGAAACTGCAGACACCAGAGTTAGCGTACCCCATAAATTATATGAAATAACATTATGTATAGAGGGGGGAAAAATTAGGAGTAGTAGAAAAGCTTTATTCGATTTTAGCAAAATTTTAAAATCATAAAAGCAGCAACACAAAGAATCAATACATATTGTGCATAAAAATGCAGAACTTGTCACATATAAATCATTACGTTTAAGAATTAACAGTATATACAGTAAATTTAAGAGCACATTAAACTTTTCCTTTTTCTGAATACACTCTTTAGAAAACCGACCATAGTGGCCACACATAGTTCATCATGTAACAACTGAAGATACAGTAATGCTGGGCGGCACTGATACCATGTTCCGCTATTTTTCAGAAAAGGTTTAATCCATCGGGCTCTCTCTTTAGAATAAAATCCACAAAAGCAAATCACATGAAGGGTTGATTGTTCGGCCACCCCATCACATGGGCACTTACAGAGTATTTTGGTCCAATCATTAATTTTTGGAAATGAAACAAGGCGAAAAAAGATGTCGAATCTAAACCTTGTGAGTAAAACCCTTAGTACACCAGTTCAAATAGGGTTGCATATTACCAGATACTAGCGACATTTGGTGCCGCACGACCGAGCCCTTATTGAGCTCAACCCCGAGCCACAGGGATTCCAGATGATACCAACAAATGTTCTTTAGATCTTTCCTCCTGATCTTACATAGCCCCTCTGGTACAGAAAAGAACTCAGGTTTCCCCATATCTTGGCAAAACTTTTGGATATAGGTTAGCCATGCTATTTTGTTTGATTTATCCAGGGCCATAACTTTACGGATAATCTCTCTGTTCAGATCCAAGTCAGCTGCGGTCCAAACCCTGTGCCAGAGTAGCAGTGGTTGCATCGCGATCAAATCGCTGATATGACGAACTCCCAACTCAGCGTGACAATTATACACAGATAAACTAAAAGGTACAGCTAAAATAAACCTTAGAAAAGCATTTTCTACTATTTGTATTTCCCTGGTGTCTTGGATACCCCAAACACAAGCACCATATATGGCCGTACTAACACATTTGGCCATATATATTTTAAGTAAAATTTCAGGGGGTCTTTTGCTCATCTTTCGTGAAAAAGCCATAAGTGCTGCAATCGCTTTTTTGAAGGACAAGGTCCTACTCCTAATGGCCGGACCCCAATGTCCCCCTCCCTCAAGGACTACTCCTAAATATGAAAAGGATTTGGTTGCCTGCACTTTCTCCCTACGTGCGAACAACTTACAGGTTTTTGTTTTACCCCTGGCGCACGTCATCACGAAGGTTTTTTCCACGTTCAGTTTCAGACCCCTAGAGTCCATGAAATTAATATAGGCATCTAGGGCTGTCTGCAGGCCTCTCTCTGTCCTGGCCATGATGACGGCGTCATCCGCATATAATAGGGACACCACTTGTTTAAAATTGATTCTGGGTGAGTCAATGACTTTAGACAGCAAAACATCCTCTAAGTCATTGGTGTATAAATTAAAAAGAAGAGGCGCGAGAACGCACCCTTGCCTCACACCACGCTTCACGTGGATGGGCTTGGTGCACTCTCCTCCGGTTCCAAATCTCACCCTGGCCCTTGCCCCAGCGTAGAGTTGCCTTAAAAAAGAAATAATAGCCTCCTCTACTTTAAGTTCTTCCAACACCTTCCACAGACAGTCGTGCTTTACGCAGTAGAAAGCAGCACTCAGGTCGACGAATGCTGCATAAAGTTTACCCGCCTTAGCCTGAACATATTTCCCTTGTAATAGTGTAAAGTTCAGGACCTGTTCCACGGTGCCCATCCCCTCACGGAAGCCGTACTGAACCGGGGACAACACTCCTGCTTCTTCTACCCAGGATAGTAACCGATTCAGAACAACCCTCCCGGTGATCTTCATAAAAGAATCAAGAAGGGAGATAGGGCGATAACAGGAGGGACTCTCCCTATCTCCCTTCTTGAAGATGGGAATAATGATAGAATCAGACCAGGTCTTGGGAAACCCCAGCTCACAACTTGCATCCAGGACTCTCTTCAAAATGGGGGACCATAAGTCAACTGAGTGTTTAAAAATATCAATAGGAACCCCGTCTAAACCTGGGGCTTTACCTCCCTTACTCTGCTTAATAGCAGTGGACATTTCACCAATTGAGATACCCAAATTAACTTGGCGAAAGGTCCGGGAAGCCTCCTTGTCCATATCCTCTATATCAGCTAGTTTTAAGATCCCCTCCGGGTTATAGACTTCTGGAAAAAAGTCAATCCAGGAGTTTTCGCTGATAGCAACCTCTACCCTTGCATTGTTGGCTTCATTAAAAAATGGTGCATTAACTGCACGCCAAAATAGGGCACTGTCCTTAGATTGTGCGGCTTTAGCCAGATTATTCCAAGCCTCGGATTTGATGTTATTCTTACAATTATTCCGTGCTAGACGATACACTCTCCTACAGGTAGCCACCTCTACCGGGTCCTTTACCTTGTGGTGTAATGCGGCTTTGAGGCAAGAATTTTCCTTAGAACAGGCAGCATCGAACCAAGAATTGGTAGTAGACCTAGAAGTATGATTTCTCCCCGGACGGGACAAACTATCTCGAATGGACCGGGTAATAGTCTCAAAGGCTGACAAAGTATCCTCGTGAGAGGTCTCTACGCCAAGACACCTTTCGATTGAGTCAAGGGATCCCCTGACTATGTTGGCATGCGTTACCTCCGGGTCATTCTGACTCCATTTAATAGCGTAGCCGTTTTGTCTTGGCATATCACAAGTTTTTAACCAAGACAGTCTTTCAATCAATGAACTGTGCTTAGCCTGTGGTAAAATAATGGCAAAAGAGAGGGGAAGATGATCACTGAATCCTACAGAATGAATGGTATAATCCGCAAACCAGGTGGCATGACTTTCAGAAGCAACAATAAAATCAATGATGGTGCCTAGCCCTCTCCCCACAAAGGTTGCACTAAACTCTACACTGGGGGAGCACAACCTGTTAACAAAATCTTGATTAAAAGATGCCAGCATATCATTCAAAGATTCACCCCCGTCCAGATGGGAAAAGTGTGGGGACGTGGCTTCCGCACCCGCCCCTATGATTCCACACGCCCCCCTGATCATGACCGCACAGATTATGATTAAAATCCCCCCCACAAACAATAATGCAATCCCTCCCTTTCAGGTTTGTAATCCCGTGAATTACATTAATCAAGGAAAAGACCATATCTGCAACACAGTGTTTATGCAAATTATTGTAGATGTTAATCAAAATGATATCAACCTTGGAGACCATTCGAATTATTAGGATCTGAAAGCAGACCCCCATCTTAACTATCTAAATTAGGAAAATAAGAGGTCTCTTTTGGGAGAACCTATCTAAAGGCTATGATATCCTGCTAGCAGAGAAAGACTGGCCACAAAGAAGGAAGGCCCATAGTGCAGAGGATGTGGTGAGGATGCTGTAGTTGGTGGAAGAGATGCTGGAGGCTGGAGCTTCTCATAGCTCAACGATCGGTGGAGTGCAGAGCCAACAAGCCTTGGCGACCGCAAGTTGACGCGGTGCAAAGCGGTTTGGTCCCAGTGGTTGCGGTAAGGGATACTGGCCTCAAAAGTGCAGAGAGGACAGGTCAAGCCTCGAGGGAGGTGCAGAGCTACCACCTGTGTTGCGAGCCTTTGGAAGTCCATGGGACATCAGTATCAGCAGACTGCTCATCTCTGTTGCCGTGCCTGCAGATGCAGGTGAATCACTCCTTCACTTCAAGGGAGATTACTTTGGGTGCCCTTGATGCCCACAGGTCTGCTAAAGATCCTGGAACAAGCAGAACAGAGAGACGAGGAGCTGCAGGAGTCTTTCTTGGTGCACTCTCAGTTCCAGGCGAAGTCCAACTGTCCAGATGATTGAAGAGTGCCATGGTATAATTTAAGACTTGAGGTGGCTGAAGTATATTAAAGATTTTATGATGGATTTGGGACAACCTTAACTTTTTCTTAATCCTTCACTGATTTGTTCAATCCCTAGAAAAGCTTTTAAGAAACAATGTATGACTCACATGGAGGAAATTAGACAGGCCAGTGAGGTCTCCAAACCGACAGTACAAACAAACCAGTTGATTCTCTCTACCACTGTAATGCAACCATACCTAATTTTTTACATAACTGGGTACAACAGATTTAATCTCTCACATGCTCTAGATTAGATGTTTTCCATCAATCAGTATTCTTCCTTATGATAAATGACTGGTCCAAAAATTGTGTAAACTGCCCATGTGATGGATCTTCACCTCAATCAACAATCCATGTTGTTTTATTTTGTAAATACTATTTGGACCAAAGAAAGAGGTGGATCGTACCTATCTTGAGAATCTGTGGTGTGAGGCAATGTCGCCCTGCCTATTTTGCACTGCAGTTTTTAGATAATGAGTGTTTTACATGAAACACTGCTCTTTTCTTGAAAAGTGTATTTAAATATAGGAAAAAACTCTGAATTTTAAAAATTGATCTTAACCGGGTGTGCTAAATAATAGTGATTCTTATTGTGAAATTATGTTTTAATGGATAACGTGTAGCCTGAACATGATAAAATATTCTGATTTTTAATAATTGATTTTAACTGGTTGTTCTGGAATAATTGTGATGTATACTGTGATATTGTGCTTTTATGGTTTTGTAATCCAAGAATGAAAACCGTATAAAACTAAATTTTGATTTGATTTGAAGTCTTGAGTCTTGTCCCATGACAAATCCCAACCCACAGGCTCATCCTTAAATACCTTAAGGGAAGGTTTGGAACAACTCAAGGGTCCCTCCCTCAGGAGGTGCTGGAGAGAGGGGATGATACTCCCATGTCCTTTATCCAGTTTCGCACCAGAATGGAAGCCAAGGGCACCCTGAACTGGCTCAAGCTGGAGTATGCAGGGAGGGTACCAAAGGTCCCCTTCAAAGCTGTCTGGTGGTGCTGGCAAAACACACAAGATGATGGACGGAATGTTGCACAATGGCAAAACATTCACCCCCAGTCTCAGATCTGGGTTTAATCTATCGTTATTTTGCTCGCCAAGCCACCCCACTTCAGACATGGCCATTTGCAGACCGAACTGCCAAGCCATTTCTTCCCTGGACCGGAATCAAGCATCCTAGGACCGGTTTCTGTCTATCAGTCGTCTTCAGCCAGGATAGCTTGACTCCAGTGGCTTAGCGATCAAGGGACCCACGTCTGGGCATACCCTTCCCACATAGGGTGAAACAGCAAAACACACAAGATGATGGACGGAATGTTGCACAATGGCAAAACATTCACCTCCAGTCACAGATCTGGTTTTAATCCATCGTTATTTTGCTCACCAAGCCACCCCAGTTCAGACATGGCTATATGCAAATCAGCCTTGACTCTGTGCCTCATGGGAACAGTCCAGACTGAACTGCCAAGCCATTTCTTCCCTGGACCGGAATCAAGCATCCTAGGACCGCATTCTGGCTATCAGCCGTCTTCAGCCAGGATAGCTTGACTCCAGTGGCTTAGTGAGCACGGGACCCACGTCTGGGCATACCCTTCCCACATAGGGTGAAACAGCAAAACACACAAGATGATGGACGTAATATTGCACAATGGCAAAACATTCACCCTCAGTCACAGATCTGGGTTTAATCCATCATTATTTTGCTCACCAAGCCACCCCAGTTCAGACATGGCCATATGCAAGTTAGTCTTGACCATGTGCCTCATGGGAACAGTCCAGACCGAACTATTAAAGATCTGACAAACATTTTACATTTGTGTCACTGATTTTAGTTGAACTTGGGGTACAACTAAGTGAGGAATATACATGACAGCTGTGAATGATTGATTTTTGGCAAATACATAATGGCCATGTGGCAGATAAGGAATAAACTATTAAAAGACTGACATTGATATGAACTCTAATGCTACCCCCCTCTATGAATTGATTCCCAAGGAAATGATTTTTATGATATGTTTTTTTTAATGTTTTTTAATGTTGAATGTTTTTATTGTATCCTTTGTGGTCTAAAAGACCTAAATAAAGAATTTTTGGATTTTTGGATTGATTTTTGATTATTGATTGTTTTAATGCAATTTGAATTGAGCATCCAAAGGGTGAATTTTTCAACTTTACCAGTCTGACTCAGTGCCTGCCCCTTTGGCCGAGGGAGGGGCTCATTTCATTGTAGCCTACTAAAAATGGTAGACAGGGCTTTGCACGAAAAAATTACATCTGTTTGTGTGCAGGCATAATATTTGATATTTTTGTTTTGTCTTTTCCCTATCTTTGCATGTGTGCTGTACAGTACACAAACAAACGTGTAACAGTGTTTAACTATATTCATGCATAGTATTTTGAACTGGAAGAGTATCCTTCCAGTACAAAGCCTGCGCTAGAAATCACACACACCCCTTTACATCATATCGCAAGGGGGTGGGTCCCTTTACATCATGGTGCAAGGCAAAAGAGTGTGTTTGGCTTTAGGCAATCTAAAGCGCTCCAGTGCAAGGGGGAGAGCAATACAGCACCATATTTGAGTAGATATGATGCCCTGCTCTGTCCATTTAACGCAACTCCGCCCAGCAAGTTTGGTTGCTGCCCTGCATTGTGTAAAAATTAATACACAAAACAAAATAATGGAGCACTCCAACAATTTGTTTAAGTAACACAGTTTGAGGACCAATAATAAAAAAAGTCAGTTCATAAGTCCAAGGTCATGTGATATATTGTCGTCATCTTTAAAGTGTTTACATGCATATCAAGTGCATGATGATGAGCCAAACCGTTTTCTGTCCCCAATAGGACCTTTTTAAGGCTATGTGCAGTAAACAAATATGAAAATAGCGTGAGACCAACCTGACATTTTAAATCTGTTCATTTCATACATGAGGTACTTGCATTGCATACTGTTGATGGTACAAGCAAAACGTAAAAGTGATTTAGAGAGAGACTGCCATAGCAGACTTAAAATGCTCCTTACATATGACAAATACTACAGCATTATTAGAACAACACCTTACAGAATAGTTAAACTGCAATAACAAAAAAATACCTTGCTGTGTGTATAGGCCGTTTCTGTAATGGAGCACCTGTGTTCTGGGGCAAAACGGTAACTGAGACCACGAAACGTGCACCAGATAGAAAAGGAAGCATGACCGATACAGAATAGGATATTCCCTATCACATACTAAATAATCCAGGGATGAGTATTAAATAGGAAATAGTAACATAAGATTATTATGGTTCGAAGTGGCAAGTGGTTCACTAAAATTTAGAACATGATTCGGTCCAAAAGAATTTAGCTGAGTTGTGTGCTGATACTGAAAAGGAAGATGACTAAGAGTTTCTTTATGTGGTTTGCCTTGCTAAGGGACTCACTGTGTGACTGCAAACCGTATTCCTTATTCCTCTAACAATAATACATGAAGTAAGATGATATAGGTGCCAGAGTACGAGATTCTTCTAGGTGATCTGTAAAAGGGGGTGGTGGGTCCTTAATAATTCATGTCCAACATATAATTAGTTTATGGATTAAAAGAATAATAAGACATCCGTCTCTCCTGTGGCCTATTCAAGGGTTGAATTCTTCCTAAAACCAAAAGTAGTCATCCTCATCTATTTATTATCAATATTTTAAAGCTATAAACCAAAAGGAGGAGTATTACATGTATTATCAATAAAATACCACCAACATCCCAGGTAAAGTGTGATGTCAAAACCCACCGCACAATAAAGTGGCATTCCTATTTAGTCATGGGCAAACCCAAGGTAAAGAGCCCTGATAAGATGAAAAATTAGTTGCAACAAAATTGCTGATTTAAGACTTAAGGCCCGATTACGATGTCGGCCGGAACGCCGCCGTCAGTCCGTCTGACAGACAGGCTATCTGTACGACCGCTGCATTACAATGCAGGCAGTTGGCCTGCAGTAGTCAGGGGCAACGACTACGTCCTCCGACAGGATCTAAGATCCTGTGGTGTTGTGTAGTTCCTATAAATCTATATTGGATCTGCACGTTTAGACAACATAAACTAAGGGATTGGTATCCACACTGATTCCAGATACCCCCAAAGGATAAGTTAGCCTGGAGACCAGCTAGCTCACAGTGCCATTTTAAGCCCCACAACCTTACCAAGGAGTGAATAGTTACTGACAACTATCGAACATGACAACCCTGACCCTCAGGGATCATGAAAACAGTACAGTACTTTTCGCTCAGTCACTCCTGCTCACTTGGTCTCAGAGAGATGCACAAAATAAATGGTGGGGGCGTTTTTAATAAGCATTTATTGAACCAGCCTCCTTCTAGTATAAAATATGTGTGCTGCAACAACCATTAGACGGAAACATATATGTATGATTACAAGCACCAACAGAGCAAATAAAAGGTAGAAGTCTACCATGACACTAAAACAATGAATATATGCTAGCATATAGAAAAATGGCAGTAATCATGAGTACTCCTAATATGGGTACCCTAGTTAAGTGTACCTGAATGTACCTAGCATGTATGTAAGTGTGAGACCAAGAATCCCCCTTGGAAAGAGCCAACCCCATTGCTTGATGGGGTGGAACGAAGCACCCTATCTTGGTCTCGAGTGGGACACCCCGCAAGGGATGTCAGATCACTGCGTGCTGGAGTGTCTGCATGCAGGGACCTTATCATCTTATGTCAGCGTTGAAGCTTCTCCTCTGGTTTGCCCAGCGAAGATGCGGTGCTTTCTTACTTGAAATGTACCCTCAGGGGCTCTTCCTAGATGTGTCATTGTACTGTTGTCCTAGGATAATGACAGCAGTGACTTTTGTACAGAGTTAATATGCAGAAGATGGTAATCCTGCTGTGAGATACTGAGAATCCTCATGCATAATAAATGAGGCTAGTTTTCGAAGAAAACCACACTACATTTATTCAGCACTTAACTAGGCAAAACGTCAGTGCCAGAGCCATAATGTAGAACAAGGTATGACAAATGTAGGTAAAAGGTAGTGCAACTACCTAGGCCTATATTGGGGTACATTGGGGCTCAGAACACACACTCCTCATCTGAAGGACATTAGATAAACTAATGATAAGATATGCCAGTCTAAAAAGCATAAAAACATTGTTAAAAAACTAACGTAAAAAATCTTAAAACATGGTATATGTAAAACGATGTAAGAAGGTAAAAGCTCTAGAAGTGTTCTAGAAAGTCAATATACTGTTTAGATCCAATGAGCATATCTGAAGCCATGTTGTCCAGTGAGAGCAAGAGAAAAAATAAAACCAAAATTATGTTGTCGATTTCCAATTTGGGTTATTTTAGAAAAAGCCAAATTGTTCCCATCACACAGAGAGGTAAATGCTTATGTGCCCTGTGTGGGAGATGCACCACACTGCTGCCTGCTTTCACCTCTGTAACACCTCTTGGATTAGGTCAATGGAGCAGAGGTGTTATTCTCCGGTTCCCACAGCTGATGCTGAGAAAGCATTCATTGTCTGTGAACCTGTTGCAGAGCCAGTGTCCATTCCGACAGGAGCTGAAGCATTCTGGTGTGGCTCTAAGAAGGCCCTAATCAACATTGGAATACACTGAGGACACTATAATATGTGGACCTTTAACGGGTCCAGTAGTATGTCTACATCCAGTAGCGCAACCAATAGGGGAGTTAGGCATATGTCCAACATGCATTCGTATCCGCAGAAGAAGCAGCAGAGTACCTGCAAGACGCAGTCAACCCAGATTGATCTGAATGATAAGAACCAATGCTCGCTTATATCCCAAAGAAGAGGTGTGCCCAGATGGAGTAACATGCGTTCATGGCAACATCGCACCAGAAGTGCTTTTTCCATCTCTTTGGAGGCTGGGCCATCTATTGCGTAGCTGGAAAATTAAAACCAGGATACCCACTACAAGGAGTAGGACCAGCGGAAGCCCTCCAAAAAAGCTACCTAATACCGAGTGTGTAAATGATGGAATAACTCCGAAGATCTTCTGCAACATGCTCAATAGTCCAGAACCTATGGTCTTAAATAGGTAGACTAACTCACTTGTATCAGACATGTTAACCCCTTCTATGCTAATGACAAGGTCAGCTCGTCATGCAGTACACTGGACGTGTGCTTATGACGAGCTGACCTTGTCATAAACAATGGGGAAAAAAGATTCAGCGTGTGAGAAAAATCTCCATAGCATTGAAGGTGTTAAAGATACGATGTACCATTTCCAAAAAATGGAGCAGGAAGCTAGTTCGGACTAATGCCTGTATCTCAGCCGACGACCTTGCAACCTAGCGATCAAAGGTCTCTCGGGCTGAGGTTAAGGCCACATTCTTCTGTAAAAGCATGGCTTTCGGTCTGCTCAGAGACTCTAACCATCTGAGGGAAACATTCAATGGCCATAGCGACGCCTCCCTGAAGGTGTGGGTCGGTGGAAATAATACGTGCATAGAACAAGTAACTCTGGAACTTACTGTGACCAGATACACGATGCCTGGCAGCATCTCACAACAACCTTCATCATTCAACATAAAATAACTCCCATTCGAGAGCAGTTTGAACACTGGATGAATCACAGCAGCTAGGGATCCTTTCAAGTGGCATGATAGGTTTGCAACTGAAGCATTACAAGCTCCGTGCAGCATAATATCCTAACAAATTGGAGACCGACGTAACAAATTCTCAGTCTGAACTGCTAGGAAAAAAACTTCAGTGTCCCCAGTCCTGCATCTAAATCTGTACAGTAATTCCCAGTACTCGTGTTTGTATCCCACTCCAAAAGCTTCATAACTGCCTAGATTATTGTATGTATTCCTTACCCAACGTTTCATACCTGCCTACTCGGTGATACTGTAGACAATCTTGAACTTGGAAAGTTGTGACTGGCAGTGTAATATGGCCATGGTTTAACCATTCTATGTAGGGTAACTCAGCCACGGTAAAAGGTAATTTGTCCAATTTTTCAATGTGCAACATTGTGTATTTTGCATCTCTTTGTGCCATTGTTGTCTGTCTTTCTGTTAGATTGTATGCAAAAAACAGAGAAGAACTGTTCAATGTACCGCCAGGGCACGTGACCAGAGTGCAAGGATTATAGCGTGCAGCTCAATAATAGACTTGATCGCAATTGCGATTGGCCATTTTGAAGAGTAGGCTAATCCTGTTCTATTATATCTATTGCAGAAGACACAATGTTGCCCAGTGAATACATCCTGGATGTTAGTGTGGTCATGCCATTGTCGATTACTGACAAAGCTTTTTCGAGATTAACCCTGTCATTTTCACCTCTTTGTAGATCGCGTAAAGGAACCACTTCTGATATGGTTTCTGGGGACCTAACAAAAATCCCTAAGATCAAAGTCATCTGACAGTAAGGACTAGTGTTGTTTCACCTGGGACAGTGTTGAGGTATTTAGACACTCTAGGCAATAACTTCCCAACACTGTAAGATGGCACCACCCTGAGTGTTCTTGTTGTATGTAGTGCTGGTCAGGCCGTTCGGTATTACCATTGAATCTTGACTGACACCTACTTGTGTTGATAGGCCAAATCAACCATCCCTTCTAATTGGGGTCTGATGAATTGTATGAACCATCATGTAGAATGTCATCCAGTGTATTCTGTCTGTGGTGTGTGTAACTCTGCCAACCCTCAAATTGTGTAAGTGAGGGAATCTGAGGTGTGTTCGAATCCTTTATTTTAGTTAACCTAAGACAGGAAGTCTGTTGCACAGTGTCATTCAGGAAGATGATTTCCTATGGTCTGAGGCATGCTCTAAATGAGGTCTCAGTACCCTGAACTTGCCAATCTCTAGGCCCCAGACAGAATTTGTTTCTATGGTGTCCCTCCAAAAGTCGAAATCCTGTAAAGACAGCTGGGTAATAAAGGAAGCAGAGTATATCTGTTTCATGTTGGTGAGCATATTTTTCTTTGCAGGTGTAGGTGCGACCTTATAATAATAAGAGGTTGGGTCTGAAGTGTTAAAACCAGAAAAATAAGCAAACGTCTGTCCAAACATTTTTTAACTACCTTTCTGTGATGTTGGGCAATTTTCCCATTGATGGCAAGTGAAAACATTATGTGGGATACTTGCTTTGTGCAAAATATGCTGAAAATAATTTTGGTAACAATCCATAGTGTCGAAATCCAATGTATCACCATAGAATTTATTACTGGAGAATGCAGCAGATTGTTCTAAATCAAACAGCATAGTATTTACAGTTTCAACGTCCCAATCATCAGAGAAAGTACTAGAGGTGATGATATAATTCAAAGAAATTTTAAACAAGTGTGGCATTTTTTAAATTTCAGCTGGACCATATACATCATATGAAACCCTTTCCCAAAGTATTCCTTCCGGAATGGAAACTGCTGCAATATTCACGAAGGACAGGTCTTTTTGTTCACGATGTGATGATGCATGCAGTTTCAGGACCAAGTTCGCATGTTGTCCTGCAGAGTGTTCTGGGCGATAATGTCCATTCAGGAGAAGGAAAAATACAGTCACTATACTTATCCAAAGGACTGGGAAAAGTAGACCAATTGCAATCCGTAGCTGTAGCCAGGGAGAAACAAAGTAAGTCTTTATCAGCCAAAGGAGGAGAGCCTGTAGTTTTGTTTGTAGGAAACAGGAGCTGGTGGTGACTCAGGTTCACTCGGATCCACAGTAAAATTGTCAAAATCGATGAAGTAGCCAGATGCTGTTTGATCTTTCTTTGGTAGCATAGCAGGTTTTCTATAACTGGCAGATGACTTGTTTCAAGACATATTAACATAGATGCCTCTATTTGGCCGAATTGAGATCTATGTTTCATTTGTGTTTGGTTGCCGTTTAGTTCCATTCCATTGTTGGTAACTCCTTCACTTCGTAGTGTCAAATCTCCAAATGTTATGAATCTTTCTATCTGAACTTCCCAAATGGTAGCGAGAGGAGAACTGCACTTACCCAGGACCTCACGCAGTGTACTATTCAGTATCATCCACATAGTGTGGTTTGATCAATGGAGATGAATCTCCTTTCTTTCTTGCCGGCAAGAGGTGGAAGAAGTACTGTTTTTTTTCCTTCAACAGCCAGGAAGTCTAAATTCTTTTTGACCACAGTCTTTTCTCTGACCAAGTCCTTTATAACAGTTTGAGCGTGAGCCAAGCACTGTGGCTTAACTGACAGGAATATTGAGCATTAATCCACTGCCACCAAGATGTGCTTGTAAGCCTAGTCAGATTGTAAGTGGCTGTAGTGGTCCAAATAGGCAAATGCTAGAGGTCTGTCTGAAAACAGTAACAGTGTTTGTGGTGGACGTGCTAAAGTTGAATCCTTCGTCTGCTGACAGATGTCTCACTTAAGTACAAAGCCTTTGGTGTGTTTAGTGACACCTGGCCACTAATATTGTTGTTTCAGTAGTGAAACTGTTGCAGTAATACCTGCGTGTGCTGAACCCAGACCCTCGTGTGGAGCTACACCTAATCTGCGATCCATATTTGTTATTACTCTATTCACCACTCCTGGAATTGAGCATATGGTATGTTTTGCGCATTAAACTTGTAGAAGTACTTCAGTGGAAAACCTTTTGACAAGGCTGAGCTGTTGTTTGGTGTAGCATTCACACCTATCATTATCTGTCCATCTATCCTCGTACTAGAACAAGCAATGGCAGCAGTTCTCACTGACGCCTTGGCAGCTACCTCAACAAGGGATTTCCCTTAAACCTGCACGCCAACACAATGATTACTCAATGTGTGAATAACATGAGCCCAGGGCAAGCCTTTTTGCAGCTCTGCCACTTGTTGCCAACGCAATTGTTCTTTACTGTGCAACCTTTAGAATCTCTAAAGCCATTCTGGCCCCAATAGTAAAGATATTCATTGTAAGACTGTAAGACTGGACACAGTAAAATGAATTGCATACAATGATTATAGGGAATTCCCAATCTGTATTTTTTAGTGCCAGTATCAATGCTTTTGGGGCCGACCAGTGGTGAATAGAGAGATCTGCATCTAGCTGGGAGGGAGGAGTTGCACCTGGGACCTGAATAGGGCTGGGCCTTCCCTCTACAATGCTGGCTCCACCCCTGTGGCTTGTCTGATGTCTCTGCCCTGCACTTTGAAAGGAGAGGAGGAATCATGTCAATAGAGTGCTCCAGAGCTGTATCCTCCCTCCCCTGTGCTGGCTCCACCTCCTGTGGGGCGGCTTATGTCTCTGCCCTGCACAGTGAAAGGAAGAAAAGAGTCATGTAAACAAAGTGCTCAGGAAATGGTTTGGACTAGGCAGAGAGTGCCTTCAGAGAACAAAGGATTTGGGGGTATACATATTGGAACCCTGATCCCAAGAAATTAGATCACTTCTGGACAAGAAACCTTTTGCCAAGGAGAAGAGCCAAGGAAGCTGCAGGAGTTTTACTGCCCCTCTGCCAGTGTGCTGTTTGCTGGGTTGGCTTGCAGTGGTTGCTTCATTGCCAAGGAAAGGAGTAGGAACTTTGTAAGGAATTTAATCTACAGAATATTCTCCAATGGCTTGAACTGTGCTTGCCTCCTGCTGAAGTCTCAGGGACAAAAGACTTCACCTCTAGCTCCCTCCTGAATTTCCTTGCTGGGAATTCTGACTCCAGACATTTGCGTGCCACTGGGTGCTGGAGGCGCGACGCATCGAGAAGAAGCGTGTCACCGCCTCAGCTGAAATCATCGCAACACCAGAGAAGCGAGCCTTCGCCAAATCTCCCTGGAAGCGTGTTTTCTTCGAAGCTGTCTGCTGTCGCATCACCGGAGAAGCGTGACGCCATTGTGAGAGTCGCCATCGCATCAACCGGAGAAGCGTGTTGCAGGGCCTGTCACGGCTCCAAAGTACAGAGTCCTCGCAAGGCTGCCAGGGCGTCATCGCATCGTCATTGCATCGCCGCATCAAGGAGGCATCTTCTCGCATCGCAACTGGATCGTCACATCGTATCAAGGCACCATCTTGCGCTCCACAACTGTCCTGCAGGCCGAGAATCTACGCATCACCTCCGCACTGGTAAGGCTCACGACGAATCCCCTACTCTGTACAAGCATTGAGGAAGGACACAACCGTTCCCCCGTGTCACGGAACAGACACATCTCCCCTTTTGCGAGCCTTTTGTTCATTTCGCGTTACGCATCCAGGTACTTTGTTGAGAACTTTGTTGCATCTACCAACAATTTGAACTAAAAGACTTTAATCATCTTTTAAGAGATCTTAAGTGTAGTATTGTGGATTTTTGTCATTTGTGGTCTTGTGTTAAGTCTATAGAAAGAATACTTATTTTATTAAAAACTGTGATTTGTCCATCTGTAGTGTTTTCACTGTATTACTGTGTATATTCACAAATTCTTAACACACTGCCTCTGAGATAAGCATGTCTGCTCGTGCCAAGCTACTGTTGTATACCGTTTTAGGACCCTAGTGTAATTTTCCAGATTTATGCCCTTGTATAGGTATAAAATATTGTATCCTTATATAGGCATAGAAATCATAACAATATTAAGACATCGCTCAAGTAGTCCTAATACGGCTTGGCTACTTCCACTAGTTCCGAAAATCTACAATGATTTCTTGGAAAAACCCGCCTTCAGCAGTCAGAGACTTCCCCCTGCATGAATATTAATTTATCCAAGAACTCATGGAGTTTTCAGAGAATTAAGTCTCTAATGACGTTTTTATGTCCAATCGTACGTCAAACTCGGCACCTTCAAGGTATAAATATGCCCACACTTGTCCAAACAAACACACGGCGGTTTGGAGCAGTTCGACCATCTACCTACACGACACACTCGCCGCAGCAAGTGCCGAAGGAAGCCGACGCTCCAGCTGACGCACTGAGAGACTCTGTACTTTCTCCAGCCGAGAAATCCAGCTCCGGTGTTTCCAGGCTACCCTTGCGAGTTGCTGGGAAATCGAGTCCTGAGAGAGAGATACCAGACCTCCCACATTCTAAAACCAAGGTACGGAGCTGATTAGACCTTAAGAGAATTCTTAGATTAGATTCTTGGCGAAGAATACTAAAACTAGGCTAAACCTTACTTACTTCTTCCCTTGTACTAGACCTAGGTTAGGTACACCGGGGTAGGCGTATTTTAGAAACACCAGTTGAGTACTTTTAGTCATTATTTATTACTGTATGTATTTTATGCATTTTAGGTATTTTATGGCTTAGAAACCATGGGCCAGATGTAGGTCGGTCGGTAACGGCCGAAAATCAGTATTTTTGGCCGTTACCGAGTGGTATTCAAGAATTGGTATGTAGGGGCATTATTTTACAGAATCGGTAAATTTACCGATTCGGTAAATTTACCGATTCTGTAAAATACCTAATCGGTATTTTTACCGATTCGGTAATTCCCAGATGTAGGTGGGACTCTTCTGAGTCCCAAAGGCCCTACAAATTCGGTATTTTATCACACAATCCAATTGGGTGTTAAAATACCGAATTCAGGTGTGCATGCACATGTGTGCATGCACACCTAGCCATGTGACAGACAGACATGCCCTTAGGGCATGTCTGTGTGCCACATGGCGCACATGCCTATTTTTGGGGTGCCAGAGGGTGTCAAAGTGACACCCCCTGCACCCTTGCCAAATTCAGTATTTACCGAATCGGTATTGCCCATTGATTCCTATGGGCTTCAAGGCCCATAGGAATCAATGGGCAATACCGATTCGGTATTTACAGATTTGGTAAATACCGAATCTTAAAGATTCGGTATTTACAGAATCTGTAATACCTACATCTCCCCCCTTCATATTTACCGACTCTTAAATACCGAATCGGTAAAATTCGGTGTTTAAGAGTCGGTAAATATGATTTACCTACATCTGGCCTCATATCATGCTTTTACAATATTATTTCATAATACTCTTCGTACTGCACGCTTTGTACTTTACTGCAAGTATTACGATTGTAGCAATTCATTTCTTATGCTTGAGAAAGAAGACTGTTCAATAAATACCTTTTATTGAAAACGACCATCTATCTATTTCTCTGCACTTCTGGTGAAACGAAGCATGCACGATTGACTGAGTGAAATAGCTATCTATTGTTTCCGCGACTCTAGAGATATATTTCTTATTTTTGGGGAACAAAGTTGTCATGTTTTTAGCGGTTGTCAGAAAGTAATCCCTTCTTGTTCATTCGAGAAAGTTTCTAGTGACCTCTGAGCTATCTGGCACACACACAATTAAGTCTAGTATATTCAGTAGAGACCTAGTCGATTTCAGTCCTATGTCTAAACTACAGGATATACTATTCTAATGCGCAGAGCCTATTGGGAATATAGGAACTACACTACATGGCGCCCAAGGTTTGGTAAGGCGATAATTTAACGCTAGATACTAGAGTAACTCAGTCGTGCTTTTCTCACAGACCCCTTTTTTCCCGTAAAAATACTCCAATAGATGTCTGGAGTGGGTTAAAGGATAAAATATCCGCTTTAAACTAAGTAGGATTGAAAAATCCCATGTATTAGTTTTTAGTTTGTTCAACGTTGAAGGATACAGTGTTCCAAAATATTGTGTACCTAATATTTGTTTCCTTGAAACTTGCTCTGCAAACTTTCAGTCAACACAATGAGTGACGATGAAAGGAATAGAGCTGCAGCAGCAGCTCAGGCAGTTTTAGACTACACAAATGTCCAACAAAGTGACGCAGATGCAATACTCCTCCCGGCAAATATAAGGAAAACAATCACTATAAAACTTATAGGAAATGGAGTATCATCGAGAGGTGGTAAAGTAATATTTGTTATAGAGGCACATGAATATTGGCAGACAGAGGTATTCTATTCATGGATTCTGTTTCCTGCAGCAAATGCAGTAACACATGAGTTCCACTACTATAAATTAGAGGAACCACCAGCGGAATACGTTCCTTTCCAGGACGTTGACATTCCAATAACATACCAAGAGCATCAGCTCTGGTTTAATGGTGCCCTACAACATCAAAATCACATTACCAGGCTCGGTCCACTAGGTAGACCAGGAGCCACATGGCCGGTACTAGCAAGCTACACACAACATCCTGACATTGAAAGAATGACAGCTCCTGAACTGTTAACTCAGCTAAAACAGCTGATTAAACTACACAGGCAGTTGGTTCAATATGTCATGCAGACTTTAACACTCCAACCAGCTGTAAGAATTCCACAACAGATCCCTCATCAAGGGAACACAGACAAAATCATACCACAGACTATACAGTCAGTCATTGGTAAATTGCCCGCAAAACGAGAACAAATTACGTTCTGGTTAGCACAAAAATTACTCAAATAGAGGCAGTATTCCCTTATAGTACACCTCATGAGAAACATAGGATTCTGACAATCTGTCTACCAATGGGGATTGCACCACACGTAGAGGACTGCGACACATAGGGTACAGTCTTTGCTTCAATCTACACTAAACACACGGTGTCCCGTCTATGGCGGTAATACCAGACGTTCGAGACAGATTCAAAATGAATACAGTCCAGAACCGTCCTTTAATCTGGGTATGAAATTACTGAAAGATTTCAAACAAGTCTCGGCTATACTATTAGCCAATATTAAAGGTGAAGCAGCATCCGTGGCGATCTGCCAAAAACTAAAAGAAACAGATATTACTGAGCAACCGTATGAGCTTGCCAGAATTATTGAAAAATCTTATGAAGAGCTAGATAGAGGTAGTTTGGGTGGGAAACCAGTAAAACCCCAACTAACTGAAAATCCTGAAAAAGTTTTTATTAAAAACAATCTCACTTCTCCTAAAAAGAAGTGGGACAACACCAAACAGACACTTCCTAGAGAGAAGCGTTCACAGTCTAGAGGATACAACCTTAGAAATAGGGATAATTTAAGAAAACCTGATAGATATCAAGATAATGATACACGTTCCTCTCGTACCTTTCAGACTTCCTCGCAGAAATCCGAAAGAAGAGGATGATCAGAACGAAAAAGAAGAACGAGTGAAGTCCAAAGATGAACAACATGTTCCAAAAAATAAGAAAACTCAATTCACCAAAAAGAAGGTAGCAAGTCTAAAGATCAGACATGCCGAGGATCTTTAGGGCACAACTCAAAAACGGGGAGTGGGCCCAGACAATGTTAGACAGCGCAGCAGAGGTAACTAAAGCTCGCAAGATCCTGAAGGATCATCTGGGGACAGTGGCTTTGAATGAAAGCATCCAAGTTGAAACTGCAGACTCCAGGGTTAGTGTACCACATAAGTTATATGAAGTAACACTCCGGATGGAAGGGGACAAACGAAGAAAAATTAGAGCACTCTTTTGGGAGAAGCTCTCTAAGGGTTATGACATCCTACTAGCTGAACAAGACTGGCCACCTGAATTTGTCAGGGAGTGCCCACATGGCGAAGATATAATTATGCCAGCCTTCTCAAATCACATTCCAATTCATAAAAAATATACATACGCCAGGAAATGGACCGTGCCCAGGCCCCAGCATTATATAAAAATCTTGTAGGATATGATGGAGATTCCCCTCACCATAAAATCCAGTTGAAAACTCAACCAACAATGCAAAGGCAATATCCTGTAAAACAGGAAGCTAAAAAACAGGTCAGGGAGATTTTAAATCAACTTGAATACCAAGGGGTGATTGAAACATGCACCTCATCAATGAACAATCCTTTGTTTCTTGTCTCCAAACCAGACAATTCATATCGTCAAGTTTTGGATTACAGACATCTAAACTCTTGTTGCAAAACATTTGCAGTACAAAATGCACATAGTGTAGCACTGAAGAATACCAATGTGTGCAAAAAATTAAAAACTACATTAGATATCTCAAATGGGCCTTTTGTCAAAACATTGCACCTGAAAACAGATATTTGACCCTTTTCTCAATAATGGGGACACAGCGACAATTTTTCCGTCTCCCCAGGGATTCAAGAATATTCCAGGGTTATTTTAAGCCTGATTAACAGAGTTACTACAAACGTACGATGATGAGGCATTATCCTATGTCGATGACATCTATGTTACAGATGATGATTTGGATGTACGCTTGAAGAGAGTGAACACCATCATACTGGGGTTCGCTTCTGAAGGGTATAAATTCAACTTTCAGAAATCACAAATTGCCCACCTCAACGTCCTATTTTTGGGATATGTGTTATCAAGTGAAGGCAAAAGCCTGGCAGCAAACTTCTTAGAGAAATGTGCGCTGCTCCAACCTCCAAAAACGCTGAAAAACTTACAGTCAATTCTAGGTTTCCTGAATTTTGGAAGTACTTATGTTCTAAACTAGGCAGAAAGGGTTAAACCCCTCTACGAACTAATCAAACCTGATTTCAAACCTACTAATTGGACACAAAAACACACAGAAATTTTGCGTTCAGTGCAAACAGACATGTTAGCAAAAACACAGTTACAAACACGCGACAACGTGCGCTACCTAGTGATCCAAATCATCCCAGGGAGATGCGGATTCACATACCTAACCCTTAACGAAGGTGAGACAGTACCAATAGCATACAAGTCACACTTGTACACACAAGCTGAAATTAAATTCACTTCAAAATAAAAGATACTGACAGCGGTTCAGACTGCTGTAGCAAAAGAAAGAGCCCTCGCACAGGGTAAACGCATTAAAATCGTTACACCTGTACCTGCCTTAGAGGCAGTGACAAAGGCAAGCATTCCAAATGCTAAAGCTTTACATCCAAGATGGAAACAATGGGTTAATTCTCTAGCTGCAACAGATGTTGAATACGTTTTGGACCCGTATTTGGAAACACAAGAATTCCTACAATACGAATTAAAATGTCCTCTGCTGACTGAAATTCTGCCACTCGAACATTACGGCTGTATAATATATACAGACAGCTCAGCACAGCCCGCAATTGGGGGTAAACAAGCTTACAGTGCTGCGTGCGCGATTGTTAAAGGTCGCTGGTGCGAAAGTAAATTTAGACCAATAGTCACTAAAACTCAATCACTTGGAGACTGTACAGCTCAGCGATCTGAACTACAGGCTTTCAAGATGGCGCTTGAAAATACTGATCGCGAATTCCCCACACTCATAGTGTGCGATTCGTATTACTGCGTCCAATCTTACAATGAATACGTGCAGAACTGGGTTCAGAACGGCTTTAAAGACGCTAAAGGAGGCACAATTAAGCATAACCTGCTACAGGAACAAGTAGTTCTTTTGCAAAAAAAACTACAAAAGACTCACGTGATTCATACACTGAGTCATCAGCGTGATGGCGTTCAGGTTGAAGGGAATTCATTGGCTGATGAGGCCGCGAAGGCAGCTGTGCAACCGGCTTCCGTAGCTGCAATCACTCGTTCAAAAACGAAAATAGACGGTGAAACAATGCTAGCAGTCAACTCCTCAATGAAGGGAAACTCTGCAGCATTACCACTGAATTATCCACTTGGTAATACATACATAAATGATGCAAACTCAGTTCCATTTGCTTGAATCCCTGGAGTGGGGGATAGAGTAATTCCAAACAGGAACGAGAGAGATAGAGACAGCAGTTTACCTTGGGATTACTGTAACGTCAGATCTATCAAAGATAGTGGAAAAGAACTTGGGTCTAGGGATCAGAAAAGCAAAAAAAGACTTAGAATAAACAATTTGCATCTCACAACAATAGGCCGCAGTAATGTAATAACATTTTTATTCTTGCCAAAGGTGCTATATTTATTTCGAACTATCCCTCTAAAATTCAATATTAATTGGTTTAGCAAAATAGAGAGAGTTGTGAATCGCTTCATATGGGCAATAGGCAAAACACGAAGGGCGTTAAAATGTCTGCATTACCAAGAGAGCGAGGGGGTCTGGCAGCACCTGATTTTAAGGCTTATTATTGGGCGACAGTCCTACAATATATCAGAGGGCTCTTGGGTGGGAATGTGAATGATTGGTGGAGGGCCAGCGAGAGTGTCCCAGACATGTATGAGCTATTAATCAACGAATCCAACAAGTGGCTGCTTGCGTTTAATGAAACCAGCTACTATAACAAAGTTAAATTTAAGACCCTAGGAGCTGTAATTTCAGTCTGGTCTCTGATTCGGAGGAAAATTAAATTGGGGAGGATGAATTGCTATACTCCACTGTTCAAGAATCCGTCGCTACCAGGCGTATTTCATGACCAAGTAATGAAGGGCTGGGACGTTTTAGGCGTTAGGACTATCGGGGATCTCACTGATGCAACAGGCTTTATAACATTTGATAAAGCGCAACGGCTATATAATCTAGAGCGACAAGACTTTTTAAAATATTTACAGATACGGTCAGCTTTGCTAAGAAAACAGGGAGGTGACATTAATTATAAGAAAGAGGAAATTATGGAGTATGTGAGAGACGAGGAGGGTTGTACTATATCTCAAATATACGGGGAAATGATCCAAATTAAGGAGGACGACTGTGGGAAGGTGTGTGAGAAATGGAGAAATAAGCCAAGCTTGTCAGGAAATGAGGTTGAAAAATCGCTCAAATTGGTAAACTCAGTGTTAAGAGTAGCTAATCTCCAAGTACAGCAATATAAGACTATGTTTGAGCTTTATTATACGCCACACAGAATTGCACGATGGGGTGGGACGAGTGGTATAAGGTGCCCGAGGTGTCAAAGCGGGCAGGCCGATACGGTACACATGTTTGCCTCATGTCCTGCTCTAGATCCATTCAAACGATCATTAGAGCAATTTTTTGATCAAGCATTAGGGATTCCTATTAGCTTGGCAAGCGAAGTAATGGTTCTAGGGGTCACCAAAGATGGGGTAGAAAATCGTCATGATGAATTTATATACTTAGCAATGACAGTAAGTTGGCTGTGTATTGCAACTGTGTGGAAAGACCCAAATTCGCCAACGTTTCAGCAATGGATGGCACGATTACTTGCCATATATACACTAGAGAAAGCATTATATGACAAAAGGGGATGGAAGGCAAAACAATTGGGCAAACGAATATGGGCTCCAGTAGCGGAATGGAAACAGAGGCTTGAAGACGACTAGAAAATGCTCATATTTGATTTCCATTATATATTTTGTTTGAATATGTTTATTTACATATCTTGTAGGGAAATCCTCTTCTTATGTCTTTTCTTTTTTTTTGGTTTAATCAATTAATGTATATATTCTGTGTAATAATGAAATAATGAATTGGAAATTCTTGATGATGAATAAAAAAAATTTTAAAAAAGGAATGAGAGAGATGCTTTGGTTTACAAGGCACATATGGGAGAGGGTCTGATACATCAAGGGATCTTAATGTCTCTAATAGAGTTAGAAAAGAGGTACTGGTGGCCAGGAATGAGCGTCCAAGTCTACAAATTTGGAATTAACTGCGATACCTGTCACGAGGATCATAGCTTTGAAAACAAACAAATTCCTGACTACAGTGTAGCCAGCCCAGTACAGACACCATTGTTAGACAGCATTAGACTATCTACACGCAGACATCAGTATAGTTGAATGCGGTCCCACAAATATTAAGACAAGATTCATTTGGATGTGGCCCCAGCGCTCGGCTGAGGCCAGAATTGTTATAAAAGATTTGCGAGTCTTTATCGGCACATACGCAATCAGCACGCTACATTCTGACCAGGGTCCTGCATTTAGCTCCAGAGCTTACAAGGAGGCCATGGCCTGCTTGGGCGGTGCATTGCGGTTTTCGAGTCCCTTCCATCCTGAGGGAAATGCGATAGTGGAAAGAAAAAAGGTGACATAAAGCAATCTATAACAGCTAGGGTATTAGGTTCGGGTGACTGGTGGGTCAAACATCTAAATAGTGTCCAAGGTAGTCTTAACAATCTGCCATGAAAATCTCTAGGGGGAATCACTCCATATGAATTATTATATGGTACTAGAATGCTAATTCAGGATCTTGATTGTCAAACTTCAGTGGTGGAACAGAAACCCTTTGATATCAAAGACCATTTGGCTGTTTTACAGGACTTAAATGAAACGAGAAGAAGTCTGAGTAACACAACACAAAGCCCAACGACCCCTGAATAAAAACCACCTGTCCCAGCAAGACCTGTCTGCATTTCAAAGATTGGTGATCTAGTCAGGGAAAAGATTCCGGTAAAGAAGGAATTATAGAAAAGCAGTACCTGTCTTTGCAATTCTTGGAACAAGATCAGTGTTACTACCGCCGCTTGCTGGAAAAAGGGAGAACACAACAGTATCAATTCACCTGGTAAAACCACGGTAACTAGTCATAATATCGAATCCAAAATATCGAAAGGACAAAATATCGAGTCAAAAATATCGAGTATAGGAAAATATCGAAAAAAAGAATATCGAAGTAGAAAATATCGTATTATTTAATGTGAAAAAAATATCGAGTACAAAAATATCAAGTCAAAAATATCGAGTAGTATTAATATCGATATGTAGTAATAGTAAAAAATATCGAAAAAGTATAGATAAAATGTTAATAAAATATTATTAATAAATATAAAAAATAATATATATTTATATAAATATAGAAATGTATGTTAATGTTTAGGAGCGGGATGTTGGGTTAATAGGGGATAAGGGTGGGGAGTAATTTAAAAATATGTAATTAAAAGTGTAAAAATCTATAAAATATTTGTATATTTAAAATTAAAAATTAAAAAATAAAAAGTTTCAGAAAAAAATGTTTTTTTTATTTAATAATATAAAAATCTACTCAAAAATTGTAAATAAATTAAAAAAATTAATAAAATATATGTTAGAAAATTAGATATATATTTATATAAATATAGAAATTAATGTTAATGTTTAGGAGCGGGATGTTGGGTTAATAGGGGATAAGGGTGGGGAGTAATTTAAAAATATGTAATAAAAAGTGTAAAAATCTATTAATGTAGTATAAAATTAAAAAAATACAAATGTTTATAAATATTAATATTTTATATAAAATATTAAAAAAAATATTAAAATTTTATATACAATTCTTCAAAAAATAGGAAAAATATATATAAATATGGGATAATATATGTAAAATACCTAATTAAAAATAAATATTTTTTAAAAAAATCCTTTTTTATTTTAATATTTATAAATTAATTTTAATAAGTTAATCAAATAATTTCAAAAAATTTAATAATTATACATAATTATTATTAATTTAATCAAATATTTATAAAATAAAATGATATTTATAAATAATTATTAATAATTTTATCAAATATCAATAAAACATTTTTTTGCTAATAAATGAAGAAGAAAAAAGATATAAGAATTACTATCATAAAATATGTAAGAAATAGTTAAATCTTTTTAATTTTAGAACAATATACAGATACATTAAAAACAGATTATAAAAAAATAAAAAGGATAACAATATAAATAAAAAATATCAGAAAATAACATAAATATTATTTTATAACACAAATAAAATATTTAAATATGTGAAAAATAATTACAAAAATAGGTCATACAAGATACAAATTTGCACATAAATTTAAAACATTTAGAATAAAAATATTAATTAAAATTAATATTTTTAAAATAAAATATTACCAAAAATAAAAGTTTTTATATAAAAAATACTAAATGATCAAATATATTATATATAGTGTAAATCACAAAATATATGTGGGAACATTTATTTAGAATCAGTGTCCAACACCTACCTTGATATATGCCTGACTGGAGTTGGAAAAGTAAATAATAATGGGAAACAACCTTTACAACGCAACTTTTACAACGCACTACCATTGTAAATGTAAATGTAAATGTAAATGTAAATGTAAATGTAGTTGAGCTTATATAGCGCACAGCTACCCGCAGTGGGTTTCCCGGCGCTTGCTTAGGGAACCCGTCCTGGTATTCCCCTGTGAGATATCAGGGTATCCACAAGGTGAAAGTCAGGCATCCCGCCGCGAGGGGCCGTTGTGGAGATTAAGCAAGCTATTGCCCAGAGTCGCAGAGTGTGAACCCGTGAGTCGAGGAGGCACCGGGGCGAGAATTATCGAGTCCGTGGAATTTTTAGCCCAAGACCCGCCGAGGCGGGGAATTGAACCCTGGTCCAGGACCGATCTCAGCTTCCGGGTCTGCTGCCTCTAACCCCTAAGCCACACTTCTCCGTTTTCCATTACAACGAAACTTTTACAACGCAAAAACCATTACAACGCATGTATTTACAACGCATGTTTTTACAACGTAGGTACCTTTACAACGCATACCATTACAACGTAATTATTGGTAAGTATGTAATTATATTTAAAATGTAATATGTTTGGGTTTTTGTAAGGGGTATTTTTAGGGTTCAGGGTCTGTTTTGGGTTTTTGGGTAAAGGGGTATTTTTAGGGTTCAGGGTCAGTTTTCAGTTTTTGGGTAAAGGGGTATTTTTAGGGTTCAGGGTCAGTTTTCAGTTTTTGGGTAAAGGGGTATTTTTAGGGTTCAGGGTCAGTTTTTAGTTTTTGGGTAAAGGGGTATTTTTAGGATTCAGAGTCCGTTTTTAGTTTTTGGGTAAAGGGGCATTTTTAGGGTTCTGGGTCAGTTTTTAGTTTTTGGGTAAAGGGGTATTTTTAGGGTTCAGGGTCAGTTTTTAGTTTTTGGGTAAAGGGGTATTTTTAGGGTTCAGGGTCAGTTTTTAGTTTTTGGGTAAAGGGGTATTTTTAGGGTTCAGGGTCAGTTTTTAGTTTTTGGGTAAAGGGGCATTTTTAGGGTTCAGGGTCAGTTTTTAGTTTTTGGGTAAAGGGTTATTTTAAGGGTTCAGGGTCAGTTTTGGGTTTTTGGGTAAAGGGGTATTTTTAGGGTTCAGGCCAGGTCAGTTTTGGGTTTTTGGGGTACAGGGGTACAGGGTAAAAATAAAATAAATTTAAATATAAATTAAATAAATGAAATGAAATGAAATTACATTAAATTATATTAAATTAAATTATATTAATTTCAATTAATTTACATTAAAAAAATTAATATATACTTTACAATACTTGCGTTGTAATGGTATGCGTTGTAAAGGTAACTGCGTTGTAACAACATGTGTTGTAAATACATGCGTTGTAATGGTTTTTGCTTTGTAAAAATTTTAATGTAAAGGTATGTGTTGTAAAAGTATGCCTTGTAATGTCATACATCCATTATAATTGGTCAGTGTCCAGCACCTTCCCTGATATTTGTCTGACTGCAGTTGGAATAGTAACTTATAATTGGTCAGTGTTCAGCACCTTCCCTGATATTTGTCTGACTGGACTAGGAATAGTAAAATATAATTGGTCAGTGTTCAGCACCCTCACAGAAAAATTTACATGACTGTGTTATAATCTTAGGAAAATAAGTACACATGGATGTTTTTAAAAGTTTTATTGTCAATTTGTATTTATAACATGTACAGTACAATAGTCTAAACAATTAATATTCAATATAAGTAGTTAGGAAAATAGGATGTGTTCATTTACATTTATTGTAATTTATAAATGTACATTTTCTAAACATATCTTTTGTACTGTATTTATACAAAACATAATAATTTGTAACATATTTATATTTGGGTGACAAATTAAAATATTTAGAACAAATTATAATCAATTTTTTTTAACAGACTGTTCAATATTTATTTAATAATGTTAATATATTATATATTAATATTATTAAATATACATGTTTGATATATAGATTATTATAAACTCATAAGAAAGTAAATATATGTTTTAAAGATATTATACAAAAAACGTAAAATACTTTGATAGATATTACATACAATGTTCTTAATAAACAATAACAAATTAATAATTCTTGTTATATATATACAAATATTTAGGAGAAAAACATTATTCCTAATACTATATGAAATAGTAAAACAATGACTTAGTTGGATATAATGTTTTAAAATAAATGTTTTAAATTTACATACATTGTTGGGATAATTAATAATAATAATTAATATATTATATTAATTATTAAAATTAATTTACAATTTTAAAATAATTATAACATTTGTTACAATAAAAAAATATACATTCTGAAAATAGTAAATCAGTTTTAGAGTTGTTATAGTATTTATTTCCTATTGATGTATTTAAATTATATTAATAATATAAATAAATAATAAAAATTATTTATTTATACTATTAATTTACAAATAAAATAAATTTCTACATTTACTTAAATAAAGGAAAAATTATTTATAATAAATATCATTTAACATTAAATATTTAAAAGATATGTATTATAAAGTTTATATATTTAAAGTAATATTAATATTAAATAATATTCTATAAATATTATTTAATATTAATTAAGAACGGATATGTAAGCTAAATAAATGGTAATTAGTGTTACATATTTGTATTAGAAATTATAAGTTTGTGTATGTATTTTATTTCTTATTAGAACATTGTATTTATTATGTTTACCTTTCTAATATAGTTTAAGGGGACTACTTTTTTGACCGCGTAAGGTTATTTTGCTTCATTCAGGACGGGAGAAGATTGCGGTTGGAAGCTGCTTCGCGTTGAGAAAGGTAAGGGGAATTTTAACTAATATTTCGTAGAGAGTAGTAGTGTTTGAGACTATATTCAACGTTTTTAGAGTTATTGTATGTATGTAGTCGTCGTTTTGGTATGTTTTAGGTGAAACTTCGTATTTACCGAGGCGTCGTGTATGTTAGAGGCCTAGTATTTTTTGATGCTTAGGATATGTGTTTGAACATGTTTTACATACATTTTAATGTGTATTTTGGAATCTTTGGGTGTTTGTGTGGGTGGGTTACTTAATGTATGTTTTTTTACAGGGACCGGAACTTCGCAGTATTATTTCATGGAAGGATGCGTTTTTTTTTGGGAGATAAGCTTGTATTACAAATAAATGTAATATTTTAACATCTATCTCCTTTTTTCGTGATTTCCTGGAGCGATTTTTAATCTTTTTCACGATTTTTCGGGTTTTTATGGTTGTTTATTTGGAATGGATTATGATAACATAGTGCTTATTTTTTTAACTAAGTGTGTGTATGTTCATATTTTTAAATGAATTTAACACACTTTGTTTACTCCGCGTTTACTGGAGCGATTTTTGTAATCTTTTACTAATTTTCGGGATATTTGTAGGGTGTCGCATTACATTGGGAGAAGAATATGCGTAATTTATTTTTTACAAGCTGTGTGTATATCACTTTAAATAATAAAGTGTCCACACTTGTATTATCGGGATTTCCTGAAGCATTTTTAAGATAAATTATATTATTTTTGGGTTTTTGAGGGTTTCCGAAATAGGATTTGTACTGGATTGTAAGGTATTGTATGGATTATACGTGGCTGGATGACCTCTTCTTCTGCTACATGAATTGTAAGTTTTTCACATTTATTTTATTTGGGTGGGAAATGTCGATTTAAATGTCATTGCAATGTTTAATATTATAAATATTGCATATTTGTTAAGTAAATGTTTTTTAAAATTTAACAAATATATTAAACAAATATGTATTATTTATGATTAAATGGAAAATGTTATGGATTTCACAATTTCTGTAATTATCAGAAGTTTTTGTTAGTTTTGGTATGATACTTTATAGTAGGCTTTTAGCTATCAGTGATTGGTATTCTAAACCTCTGGTTGAAGGATATAGGGTCACTTGGCTTTGCAGGAGTCTGAACATTTGTTTTGTTTGTTTTGTTAGTTTAGGGCCAATTTGTGTAACAGATTGTTCTATCCTTAGTTCTTGGTAGCTTTGTTCTTTTTTTAAAGATTGTATTAGATTTAGGAAGGTGGGTTTCGCTCTGTTAGTGGTAGCTTGGAATGCATTGTGCCATCCTTCCACACTGTTATTCGTTTTTGCCTCTTGGTTTAATGTACTTAGATATACATTCCACCAAGGTATGTGGAATTTAGGTTGGCGTCGGTGCCCAGATCTATGTAACCTTCCCACCCAAGTATCCTCAAAATAGTCCAGTAGTGGGGCCAGTTTGTCTTCATACTTTTTGTAGTATGTGCTGTCAATTAGTAAGTTATAGTGTTCCGCTACATCAGTAATTGGAACATAGGCTAGTGCTATTAATTTTTTAACTTGATATGCAAAGTTGCTATCAGTTGAGTATTGAATGCTTAAAGTTGATTTTTGGAGATGTCTCCATATACTTTGGTTGAAGTGATAGTAGCAACCTTGGATAGCTGTGTGGTGAAATGTTTTCAAAATGCTATTGATCATAGCAATTTCGAAATCAATAATTATTTTTTGGGGAAAATAATTATTGATTTCATTTTTGATAACATTTAATATTTCTATATATGTATTTTGTTGTTTGTTAGGTAACAAACAGTAAATAAAAGGGATATTGTAGTGATGATATAATCCATTAATGGTATATAGTTGATAAAATGGTTTGGGACATGGTTTAAAAGTCCCATCCATCATCCATTGGTCGCATTGTTGTATTTTTCTTAAATTTGTTGCAGTTGCAAACATGATAATTCTGTTGGTGGGGCTTTCATTGTCAAAAAGTTAAAATTTCTGATTACTGTGTGTTACGCTCATTTCTGGGGAAATTATTATTTCTTCAAAAGTTGTAGGGTTAGGTTGAGTGGTGGTAGTTAATCTTTTAGTGCGTGCTATTGTGCGTTTAAGGGAGTCAATTGAGGGTAGCTGCCCTGAAGCATGGGCAGGAATTTTTAACAGTTCTTCTTTAAGGATTCGTGTGGTAGGTTTGTCACTCCCTGTGCTAGCTGTTTTTATAGTTTCTAAAGCATCCCTTATCTCTATCTCTGTGACATTGGGGGGGTGATTATGTTCACTGGTAGATAATACATTTGTGTCTTCAGTAGTAGCCCTACCATAGCATTTGTTTGAATAGTATTTGGTACATTTCCAGAATACTTTTCTTCCTGTTTGTCTTTCTTGATTATAAACATACCCCATATAACATAACAACAATTTATTTTTCTGTGACATTACAAAATCTGCACCTTCAGTCATTTTGTATTAGATTGTCTAGGAAAGATTAGAAAGAAACATGTTTAAATGTACAATAATTTAGTTATAGTTTGACACATTTATATTTCACTGTTATACTTACAGTTGGTATAGCTTGTTTTGTGAAATGCAGAAACTGTGTTTTCAATTTATTTCTTTTTTGTTCTTCTCGTTTTCCTGTTAGTATGAAAATTTATAAAATATAAGTGAATTTCTAAAAAAAGAATGATTATTTTCTAGGAGAAAGCTGTATTATATTAATCTTTTTAATCTTTTTTGTGAAATGATTCGATATACTTACTTGTTTAAATTGTTGAGTGTTTGCCTTTGGTGGAGTAGATGCAGGTTGTATTGTGAATATCTGTAGAGAAGGTAGAATAAACAAGAAATGCTTATGAGTAAATAGATTTATAATTTTAGGGACTTTGAGGAAGTAAATACATATACTTACTTGTTTAAATTGTGTAGTGTTTGCTGTAGATAGAGTAGATGTAGGATGTATTCTGAATATCTGTAGAGAAGATAGAATAAATATTAAATGGTGTTTTGAAAATAGCTTTAGCAATTTAGGGTCTTTTATGAAATGTAAAATATACTTACTTTTTTTTAATTATGTAGTCTTTGCCTTTGGTATAGTAGATGTAGGATGTCTTTAGAATATCTGTAAGGAAGATAGAATAAACAAGAAATGCTGTTTCGAAAATAGCTTTAGTATTTTAGGCCCTTTTAGGAAATGTACACATATATTTACTTGTTTAACTTGTGTCATTTTTAAATTTAGTCGAGTAGAAATAGGATGTTTTCTGAATATCTGTAAAGAAAATAGAGTAAATAATGAATGGCTATTCCAAAATAGTTTTTAATAACAGCAGTTGGTGTATTAGAGAACATTTATATATACTTACAATCAGTAATTAGTGGTAAAGAAATAGCAGCACGTTTTTTGATGTGTTTAGGAGATGTCTATATAAGAAATGCAGAATGAGAGAAATAAATGTTATTAAAACAGTTAGGAGATATAGTTACATTTTTAGACTACTACTTCTGTATTCCCACAAAAAAGTTTAACTTACTTGATTAATTTGGTAGCAATCTTCTTTTGTAATGTAGATTCATCAGGAACAATTTTGCCAAAGTGTTGCCTTCTTCTTTCGATAGAGTTAGCAGCAGCAAATGGTAGTAGGCATGTACTTCTTATATAGTGTTTATGCTTTGTGTTCTCTCATTTAATTGGATGATTTAAGAAAGGGAGCATTTTATTGGCTAGTTTGAATTTTTTTACAATTAATTGGTTTGTTTGTTGATGTGGGAATGGTGATTTGTGAAGAGTTATGCATTAAAGCTGGTTAGTTATTTATTTTATATTAAATATATATAATATTAATGTGATAATATATGTATAATCTTTTCGAAATATGTATATATTAATTGCAATGTTTTAATGATATGTTGGAAAAATGTTAACACATTTAAATGGTTTAAAAAATATTTATCTAACATGTTTTATGTAATTATGATTGTGTAATGTATTTTATACGACCATTTATATTGTATTTTACATATTTTATGTTTATAATCCTAAGTCGATATTCATAAAATGACGATATTTTTGTTGTCTATATATTTGCTGTCGATATTATTGTAGTGTTAGGTTTATTTAGCTTAAAAACGATATATTTGTAGTCGATATATTTGTTGTCTATATTACTGAAGTCGATATTTTATAGACTCGATTGTTTTTACTCGATATTTTTGTCATTTGTTAAATAAGTATATAAACTCGATATTATTGTAGTCGATATTTTGTCAACGATATTTTGGCAACTCGATATATTGTCCGTCGATAATATTTCAGTGATCCAAAATCACTTCATGTGGCCAATAATAGGTAGTAGGCCCAGTGGACTCCCAAGAAGTAGCAGATGACCAAATCTGGCTACTATTCAAGAGGTTCAAACTGAAAGACTTATCACCTTTGATAAACCTGCAGTGAGAAAAGAAGGACTTTGCAGCACAGCCATGGAACTCGTCCCTCTTGATACCGAAATATCAGTTCGTCAAGAAACTCCTATCTACAATGATGTAGCATCTGACTATACAAGCATGCCAAAGGAGGAAGTAACTCCAGTGATCTCAACAAATCCGGATGCAATACCAACTATTGACAGAACTGCCTCTGGCTATTTTATCAACTTCGATATCTTTTCTGAGGATCCCAGTGAACCAGAAATAACGCCAACAAATAAACATTTAAAAAAAAAATAACAGAACTCTTTCATCAACTTGAGAAAACATATCTGGTTTCGCCATGGGTTGAATTTTGGATTGGAATAGGTGTACTTTTTCTCCTGCTATGGCTCAGTCTTGTTTTGAGTTTATGTCAAATGATAGATGGGAAATACAGTACAATGGACACAGCAAGTAAGAACATCAACTTGCTCCTGCAACCTTACAAGTCATCTCATCGTGAGCGAAGAGACCTGTCATCAGTGAACATCACAGCCGTTCCTATACCTGGTGGTATAGCATGGGACACAACTGAATATGCAATCGGACATTTATGGCCCGGTGGAATTGTTGAAAATTCCACACCAGTTTAAGGTATCTTTGAGTGATTTTGTTTCATCAAGCACCTTTTCTGATGATTGAAACTGTTAATCATATGATGTCAGACTTAGAAATGTCAGCTAAATTCACTAAACATGAATACTCAGAAGGTTCATCAGATTATGAACAAATGTATTGTTTTAATCATTTTGGTCACCACTACTTGCACAAATCTGCAAACCCTAGAAATGTTTTTACTTATAACCAATGGGAACATTGTTCAACGCCGCCAAAGGGCAGCTCAAAAACATTTTATAAAAAATGTCCATACTTCTCAGGTTTTAATGTCACAAACCCAGAAACATTTTATTTAAAAAATGTGAATAAGACAGGAATGAAAAACATGCTGACCAATACTAAACAAATTTATTCTGCGAACTTTTATGCTCAGCTGTCTACATTAGGTTTTAACTTTTGGAGAGACAACATTGAGACAAAAACTGTCTGGGGCACAAAAGACTGGCAGGTGCAAGGTTTAGAAGCCTTATTCAGAGCCTGCATTATCCCAGAACAAATAATGTTTTTAAATGACACTATACAACAAACATCTTGTCTTGGCTTAGCTAAGATAAAAGATTTAAACAAACCGTCCATACCTAAGCCCACACCTGACAGTAATAACACTTCGGATGAGGAGGTAGACGTGCAACAGATTTTTAAACACAACAGAACCAATCCTGATTGGAAACAATGGTTAATCTGGCCCATAGACACGAACAACTGTCAAGATAGATTCATGAACAGAACAAAAGGGTTCAAAATGAATAGGCCAGATCCGATATATTCCCAGAGACAACATCCAGGGATAGTTACACCATACAGTGTAGGAAAACTATGCCTTGACTGGCTACAGAAATCCACACTTCCAGAAATTAAACAACACTTGACCTTACTTAAAGAAGGCGTTGACTTACGAGACTTCTTACTTGGGCCTCGTAATCAACGTCAAAAACGTTTCATATACGCCGGTATATATTCTGCTTACAATGAAGCTTGGAAAATTACACAAATGGAAACTGCAGAAAAAATACGTGAAATTGATCGTATTCATTTAGAGAAAGCACTCTCTGTAGTGGACAATGGGTTAACGACTCTACTCCAGAATGTATTCTTTGGACAGCAATGTATCTTCTGCAATTGGCATAATATAACAGGATTTGCTAATGTTACAACATGGCCAGTCTCAATTGCGTTCTATAATGCTACTGGGCTGGACGTTACAAAATCTCCGTTCAGGCTACGTGCCATGGCGTCTAATCAATACTACGTCATTGTTTACTGTCTTTAACCTTACAGATAAACAAATCTCTCTGGCACAAAGAGGAGCAGACTATATGGTGCTGAGCATTGAAAAACTGGAAACATTACCATTAACTGTTTCTGAGAAACCTGTCGTTGAATGGAAAATATATGGCACCATCATGATACCAGTGACGATTTTCCAATTTCAGTATTGTCTGCAGTATGTACCAGCAGGCCTGTATGAAAGGTTGGGTAAAGGATACATTAAGTCAACCTGGAATTTACCATACACACACAAATGTTGTAGTGGGGGAAAGGAGGTATTTCTTAGTACAAAAAATGGAAAAAATTCTCTAAGCGGTACACTTTTATGTGAAGGTATTAATTTACATGGAGCCTGCGAAGGTTCTTTAAATAACCTTTCTTGCCACATGCACAGTACTCCAGCGGCCGTGATAGACCCGATTTTCAGGCAGCTATCCAATGGGAGCTATGTTATGCTCAATGATCACAGCTGCTGTGGCATGCTGCCAGGAAAAGCCTATTTAGTTAGTGTGTCGGCCAGGGTCACTTGTTGTATGCAAGTATTGTATCTAAAGAGTAATACAGACAGGGAGACGGCGTTATGGCCTTCAGTGAATATCTCTTCTATACGAATTGATACTTTAAGCAGAATGAAAGCCATTCTTTTACAAAAATCGGTGCCACTGACCTCATCTAGAGAAATGTATGATCTGCAAGTTGCAAGGACTTCTGCAGAGATACATGCATTATTATCAACAAACTGCCCGGTACATTTCACAGAAATGTTAGGTCAAATCTTAAACATGTCTGATACCAGTGGCATTGCACATGTATTTAAGACGATCTTTTTGGGACTGTTAACACCATTCTAAGCAGTCCTCTGTATTTTTCCAAATTTCGTGCACTCGTAGCAGGAATTTTATTTTTGTTTTCCTGCTCCGATATAGCAAGTCCAGTCACCAACGATACCCAGACAATGGAACGAGCTCTCCTGGCCATGCGTTATTGTGACAGAATTACACAGATTCTTGGCTTGGCTCGTTTAAGAGATCTGAATACCACTTGGTTCCTTTCATTCAAACCAATCTGGCAATATTGCATCTTACCTGTTCTACGATGCCTGCTTTGCGGAGAAGAGTGCGTGTTAGACATCTGTCTTACACTTCCATCAGCGCTGCCAATGGATGTTGACACTTTGTTGGGTCCTGTAACGACTCATACATCGTGTTGCCCCCAACGGCAACCAATCCTGATGACGCCATTCATTGAGATCTCGCCAGCGAATCCAGCTATTGGTGAGGTACGTGAAACAACAGGCACACAGGTACCATCTACATCGAACATTGCTAATGCGAATGACGCTGACGGCGATGCTTCACATCTATGCACATTAGATCTACTTGATGAAGTAGTTCCACTTTCACCAACTGTGGTAAACGGTTTCTTTGCCAGCTTAGATGATTTGATGGTTTCTCCCGACACCGAGAATAACTTTTGAAAGTGCACACAGCGTTCCATGAACTCTGAAATTCGGCCTTCGGTTTTTCAAAACAAACCCTCTAACTTGGGAACTCTATGTTTCTACAATCTACATTTGAATTTTTTTTTCTCTCCTACCCAGAATTAGAAATTTTTTCACTTGGCACAAAGTAATCTGCTTGAAGTAGAACTATTCTTCGAGAACAAGAAATTCGTTTAATACTTCCTATAGAAAACATTTGGCATTTTATATATTATGCCATGGAATGGTCTTGACTTTTTATTTGGTAAATTAAGAGCCATTTCATAAATGTCATTTCATAAATCGTTTAGATAGCATTCTTTAATGACAACTATTGCTTATAAAATACGTGCGAGACTAATACTCATGTATGTGTATGAACCATATTTGATGCATTTCATGTATTTTGGATGGGATTATGAACACATGCTCTAGTTCTGTTTTATGCTTATAGACTTAGTAATATTAGACATAATACATGGAGTGGGTGTTGTATAGCGTTTTAGGACCCTAGTGTAATTTTCCCGATTCATGCCCTTATATAGGTATAAAATATCGTATCCTTATATAGGCATAGAAATCATAACCATATTAAGACATAGCTCAAGTAGTCCTAATACGGCTTGGCTACTTCCACTCGTTCCGAAAACCTACAATGATTTCTTGGAAAAACCCGCCTTCAGCAGTCAGGGACTTCCCCCTGCATGAATATTAATTTATCCAAGAACTCATGGAGTTTTCAGAGAATTAAGTCTCTAATGAAGTTATTATGTCCAATCTTACGTTAAACTCTGCACCTTCAAGGTATAAATATGCCCACACTTGTCCAAACAAACACACGGTGGTGTGGAGCAGTTCGACTATCTACCTACAAGACACAGCTCGCCGCAGCAAGTGCCGAAGGAAGCCGACCCTCCAGCTGACGCACTGAGAGACGCTGTACTTTCTCCAGATGAGAAATCCAGCTCCGGTGTTTCCAGGCTACCCTTGCGAGTTGCTGGGAAATCGAGTCCTGAGAGAGAGATACCAGACCTCCCACATTCTAAAACCAAGGTACGGAGCTGATTCTTGGCAAAGAATTCTAAAACTAGGCTACACCTTACTTACTTCTTCCCTTGTACCAGACCTAGGTTAGGTACACCGGGGTAGGCGTATTTTAGAAGCACCAGTTGAGTACTTTTAGTCATTATTTATCACTCTATTTATTTTATGCATTGTAGGTATTTCATGGCTTAGAAACTATATCATGCTTTTACAATATTATTTTCTAATACTCCTGTACGCTTTGTACTGCACTGCAAGTATTACGATTGCAGAAATTAATTTCTTATGCTTGAGAAAGAAGACTGTTCAATAAATACCTTTTATTGAAAACGCCTGTCTCTCTATTTCTCTGCACTTCTGGTGAAACGAAGCATGCACAATTGACTGAGTGAAATAACTATCTATTGTTTCTGTGACTCTACAGATATATTTCCTATTCTTGGGGAACAAAGTTGTCATGTTTTAAGCGGTTGTCAGAAACGAATCCCTTCTTGTTCATTCGAGAAAGTTTCTAGTGACCTCTGAGCTAGCTGGCAAACACACAATTAAGTCTAGTATATTCAGTAGGGACCTAGTCAACTTCAGTCCTACTTCTAAACTACAGGATATACTATTCCAATGCGCAGAGCCTATTGGGAATATAGGAACTACACTACACTACCAAGGGGGTGAGCAGGGGTTATTAAGGAGTGTAATCCCCTTATCCTGACTTAGAAGTAAGGGTCCCTATTATAACAACGGTGAATACCATTGCCAACTAGAGACCCCCAGATCTAACATTGGTGGTCAGCGGTGAGGATTTGGACTTTGCATTTGTGTTTCATATACAGTGGTTGGTGCACACTACTAGTGAGTGCAGACCAAACGCGACCACAACTTTTTTTAGAATCCTTTTTCCTTGGACTGTTAGTTTTTCCTGAAAACTGCCAATTTTTACTACCATGAGTAAACGAGCAACTGTTGCATGTATGGATCTTGATTTTGAGGAAAGAGAGGTTGGAAACCTACACTGTGAAACAGCTCAAGTATCTCTGCAGGAAATTGAAAGTTGCTACATCAGGCATTTCTAAAAAGGAAGACTAGCAAAAGGCGCTGAGGGCCTGGGTAGAAGCCAGAAATGTCCCTGATCTTGCGTTGAGCCTGTGGGGATGCAGATGGGCAAGTTGATAGGCCAGTATTTCCAGCCAGGGGAGGGGTGCGGTCCCCGCCTGGCAGCAGCATCTCTTCCAAAGACCTGTACCCCAGTGAATTGGCAAACAGGGAGAGAAGTAGGGCAAACAAGCAGGAGATGGCTAAGCTTAAGATGGAGAGTCAGAGGGAAACAGGGAATAACAGGTTGTCTTTGGAAAGGGAGAGAATGAGAATGGAGCATGAGAGAATGTTGAGGGAGTTAGAGATCAAGGCCAAGGGCTTAGAAATCAACACCTCTGGTCGCAGCGCACCATCTGTGCTTTCAGAAGGCAGGGTACATGTTCCCAAGGTTGTCATCAAAGATTTCCACAAAGGTGAAGATATTGGTCAGTGGTTTGCAGCCTATTAGATAACAATGTTGGCCCACCGGGTCCCTGAGAAGGATTGGGGAGTGGGGTTTTGGGGCCACTTTCTGACTGAGGGGAGGGATACTTTGTTAGACCTACCCAATGAGCATAGGATGTCTTATCACCACATGAAACAAGCACTAATGACAAGGTATGGGTTAACTCCAGAACTCTATAGACAGAGGTTCAGGAATTGTAAGAAACTGGAGGGAACCACTTGGGTAGAATGTGTGGCTTTCTTTTGCAGAGCTATGGATGGTTGGGTGAAGGGTAGCAATGTTGATAATTTTCCAGTGCTCTATGATTTGATTGCTAGGGAGCACTTGTCTTCTAATTGTTTTCCAGAGCTACGCCAGCACCTTATTGATAGCAAGTTGACTAACCCTAGAAAGCTTGCTAAAGAGGCGGACCGCTGGGTCAGTACCAGGGTCCACAAGGGTCTTGTGGGAGACTCCGCCAAAGGTGGGCAGGGTCCCCAGCAGAAGAGTGGGGGAGACAAGGGTAAACAGAGAGAGTTCCAGAAAGGTCCCCAAAGTAATTCCCAAGGGTACCAAGGTGAGGGTTCCCAGCCTCCCCCTGAGAAGAAGTCAGGACTGCGACAGGTAAACCTGTTCATAGGGGGCCTGTTACCTGCTTTCAGTGTAAGCAGGTGGGACACCGTTGGAATGATCCCCAGTGTCCCCGTGTACCACCCTGTCAGATGGCCAGTGTAGCCCTGGGTGGGGAGGAGATATGTGCCCAACGTGGGTGGGGTCCCGCAGAGATGTCCCTTGTCTCATTAGGAGACTTTGAGATGGTCCCTAAAACTCAGCTGCCTGATAACACTAAAACATACAGGCAGTGGGTGACCATCAATGGCCATAGAGTGGATGCTCCTAGAGACACAGGAGCAAGCGGCGCAGCTGTCAAGTGTCACTTGGTGTCTGAAGAACAGGTAGTCCCCAATGCATTCTACCCAGTTGTTGCTGCTGACAACACAGAGAGCCATTGCATGGTGGCTCAAGTTCCCTTTGAGTGGGGGGGGGGTCTCTGGTACTCTTCAAGTAGATGTGATCCATCCATGCCTGTTGATTGTCTGTTAGGCAATGATTTAGAAAGCTGCCTTTGGGTTAAGGTGGAGAGGAAGGCGCATTTAGAGATGTTGGGTCTGCTTGAGTGGGTGTGTGTAACCACTTGGGCTATGGCAGCTAAGGGTGTTAAAGAGACCCTGGAGCCTGAAAGTATGGCCCAGGGACCTGCCTTAAAGAGAAGAGGTAGGGTGCGCGGGAAACCAGACCCCATTGTTCCCACGGTCCAGGAGGAAGCAGACCTTGAGGGGGATGCCCTGGATCCTACAGGGGGCAAGTTTCTGAACTGGGGAACCTACCTGAGCTGACCCATTGGCAGCAAGAAGGGGGTCCCTCCGGGGAGGAATTTTGTGAAAAGCAGAAGTGCCCTTCTCTTGTGGGTTTGAGGCAACAGGCCACAAACCAGGCAGCAGGTGATCAGTCTGGATCACATTATATCTACTGGGAGAATGGTCTCCTGTATAGCGATCCTAAGATTGCTGAGCCTAGGTCAGCCCGTGTGATGATGGTACCCCAGCACTTCAGAGCCTTCCTACTGGGTTTGGCTCATGATATTCCTTTAGCTGGTCATCTGGGGCAGAACAAGACCTTTGAAAGGCTTGTCTCCCACTTGTATTGGCCCCAGATACTCATTGTAGGACCTGTCAAACTTGCCAAGCAAGTGGGAAAAGAGGAAGGAGGCACAAGGCCCCTCTCCAGCCTTTTCCTGTAGTCAGCACCCCCTTTGAACGGGTGGGCATTGGCATTGTGGGCCACTGGACCCCAAGACAGCCATGGGCAACAGATTTTCCCTGGTCTTGGTGGACCATGCTACCCGGTACCCGGAAGCCATTCCGCTCAGAACAGTGACGCCCCCCGTGGTGGGACGTGCACTGATGGGGATCTTCCCGTGTGGCCTCCCCCAGAGAGGTGGTGTCTGACTGAGGTACAACCTTCATTTCCAATTATATGAAGTCTCTGTGGAAGGAGTGTGGTGTTACCTTCAAGTTCACCACTCCTTACCACCCACAAGGAAATGGGCTGGTTGAAAGATTCAATCGGACCCTGAAAGGCATGATCATGGGTCTTGAAGAACCAATAAGTTGTAAGTGGGACGTCCTCTTGCCATGCCTTCTGTTTGCCTACCGTGAGGTGCCACAAAAGTCTCTAGGGTTCAGCCTCTTTGAGCTTTTGTATGGTCACCCGGTAAGAGGACCTTTCAGTTTGGTCAAGGAAGGCTGGGAGCAATCTCCCAGGAAACCTCCCAAGGATGTATATAGCTACATGCTGGCCCTTAGGAACCAGACTCGGCGTTTCAGAGATCTCGCTCAGGCAAATTTGGAAGCCAGCCAGGAAAAGATGAAGCGGTGGTACGATCAGAATGCCACTCTCAGCTTCAGCCTGGACAGAAAGTTTGGGTCATGGCCCCTGTGGAGCACTGTGTGCTCCAGAAAAGGTGGACCGGTCCATATGAGGTGGTGGAGTGCAAGAGTGATGTCACTTATCTGGTGAACTTGCGGTCTCCCAGGAACCCCTTGCGGGTCCTGCATATTAGCCTCCTGAAGCCCCACTTAGAAAGATCCTAAGTGGACATGCTCAAAGCAACGGATGATGGAATGGAGGAGGAGACCGAGCCTCTTCCTGACCTCCTGTCTGCAACAGAGCAAAATGTGTCAGTGGATTGTGTCAGCTTCTCTGCCACACTGACCCCTGATCAGCAGCAAGATTGTCACCAACTGTTGGGGCAATTCCGTGATCTATTTTCCTTGGTTCCTGGTGTCACAGAGTGGTGCGTCCATGATGTGGACACTGGAGACAGTCTTCCTGTGAAGCACAAGGCCTACAGAGTGACTGACAAGGTAGGGCTTACATTAAGGCAGACATCTCCAAGATGTTTGCTTTAGGGGTCATTGAGTCCTCCAACAGTCCTTGGGCAAGCCAAGTGGTCTTGGTCCCAAAGGCTGCCTCACCAGGTGCCACGCCTGAACTCCAGTTCTGTGTGGACTTCAGGGGACTCAATTCAGTCACCAGGACTGATGCACACCCCATCCCCAGAGCTGATGAGCTCATAGATCGGTTAGGGGCTGCACGTTACCTTAGTACGTTTGATTTGACGTCTGTGTACTGGCAGATCGCCTTGGCTGATGGGGCTAAGGAGAGGTCGGCATTCTCCACACCAGATGGGCACTACCAATTCTGAGTTATGCCATTTGGAATGAAGAATGCCCCTGCCACCTTTCAGAGGTTGGTCAACCAGGTGTTGGCTGGACTGGAGGATTTCAGTGCTGCCTACCTGGATGACATTGGAGTGTTCAGCGCCAGTTGGGAAGAACACCTGCAGCACCTCTGGGAAGTGTTGATGGCACTGACTAAGGCAGGCCTCACAATCAAGGCGAGTAAGTGCCAGATCAGGCAGGGCTCCATTGTGTACTTGGGTCACCAGGTAGGAAGCGGCCAGGTGGCGCCCCAACTACCCAAGAGAGATACCATCCTGGCATGGGAACCCCGAAAGACTCAGACACAGGACTCACGAGGTACTACAGGAGGTTTGTCAAGGGGTGTGGCAACATTGTTGCACCCTTGACTGAGCTGACTTCCAGGGCGGAGCCCAAGAAAGTGAACTGGACTGACACCTGTCAGAAGGCTTTTGACACCCTGAAGACTGCCATGTGCAGAGCACCTGTGCTTCGGGCACCCAACTTCTCAAAATAATTCATTGCACAGACAGACGCTTCAGAGCATGGTGTGGGGGATGTTCTATCACAGATTAATGAAGAGGGACTAGACCAACTTGTAGCCTTCTTCAGTAGGAGGGTACTTCCACAGGAACAGAGGTGGAGTGCAATTGAGCGTGAGGCATTTGCTGTGGTCTGGGCACTGAAGTTGAGACCATACTTGTTTGGGACTCACTTCCGGGTTCAGACCAACCACAGGCCCCTCCGATGGCTGATGCAGATGAGGGGTGAGAACACAAAGTTGTTACGGTGGTGCATTTCCCTACAGGGTATGGAACACCTCCCTGATACAGAACACGCCAACGCTGATGGTGTGTCCATATTTTTTCACCTTAGTAAAGAGAACTCCCAAGGGGAAGGGTAGTTCTCCCCACATTTCAGCTGGAGGGGACACATGTTAGACCTGGCATCATTGGCGTGAGTTTCCCTTCCATTTGTGATGGATTGCCTCCTCTGTTTTGGTATGTTTTTGCTGGATTTATGCTGTGGGCACTGTGCCGCTGCTAATCAGTGCCACAGTGCAAGTGCTCCCTATGTTAAATTAATGTACTAATTGGTTATTCCATGATTGGGTTATTTGATTTATCTGTCCGCCCCTAGACCAGTGCACCATATGTGCCCAGGGCTTGTAAATCAAATACTGCTGGTGGGCTTGCAGCACTGATTGTGCCACCCACAGAAGCAACTTGTAAAGTGTGTCTCAGGCCTGCCATTGCAAGGCCTGTGTGCAGTCTAGCACTGCCATGTCGACTTGGCCAAGTGCATCCACTTGCCAGTCCTTAAACCTCCCCTTTGCTTCATATTAGACACCCCTATAGTAGGCCCAATGGCCAGGTGCATTGTAAGTATAAGGTATGACATGCTCTGCTGTGTGTAGCATGTTCTAATAGAGAATTAAGCCATTTTCGTTTTTCACTATTGAAGGCTACCTGTTCTCCATAGGCCAGAATGGGCAGTTAGACTATTACATTCTTATAATCCTAACTGACTCGGGGAACATGGTAGAAATTCGAATTTAGTATGCCTGAACTCAGAATAATGAAATACATCTTTTAGTAAAGTTGGATTTTAAAATTCTGTGTTTGAAAATACCACTTTTAAGAAAGTAGGTATTTTCTTGCCTAACTGTCCAGGCCTGCCTCTGCTGGGTTGTGTATTCCTTGTCTGGGTTTGTGAGTGACAGGGTTGGGGTATTCCAGGAGACAGGCTGGGGCAGCCCAGTGGTGATTAGGGAGATCTGCATCTAGATTGGAGGGAGGAGTTGCACCTGGGACCTGAATTGGTCTGGGCCTTCCCTCTACAATGCTGGCTCCACCCCCTGTGGCTTGTCTGATGTCTCTGCCGTGCACTGTGAAAGGAGAGGATGAATCATGTCAAAAGAGTGCTCCAGAGCTATATCTGCCCTCCCCTGTGCTGGCTCCACCTTCTGTGGGGTGGCTGATGTCTCTGCCCTGCACAGTGAAAGGAAGAAGAGAGTCATGTAAACAAAGTGCTCAGGAACTGGTTTGGACTAGGCAGAGGCCTCTCTGCCTTCAGAGAACAAAGGATTTTGGGGTATAAATATTGGGACCCTGATCCCAAGAAATTAGATCACTTCTGGAACAAGAAACCTTTCTGCCAAGGAGAAGAACCAAGGCAGCTGCAGGAGTTTGGACTGCCTCTCTGCCAGTGTGCTGTTTGCTGGGTTGGCCTGTAGTGGTTGCTTCATTGGCAAGGGAAAGGAGAAGGAACTTTGTAAGGACTTTCATCTACAGAATATTCTCCAAGGGCTTGAACTGTGCTTGCCTCCTGCTGAAGTCTCAGGGACAAAAGACTTCACCTCCAGCTCCCTCCTGAATTTCCTTGCTGGGAATTCTGACTCCAGACACTTGCGTGCCGCTGGGAGCTGGAAGCGCAACTCATCGAGAAGCGTGTCACCGCCGCAGCTGAAATCATCGCAACGCCGGAGAAGCCAGCCTTCGCCACATCTCCCTGGAAGCGTGTGTTCATCGAAGCTGTCTGCTGTCGCATCACCGGAGAAGCGTAACGACATTGTGAGAGTCGCCATCGCTTCAACCGGAGAAGCATGTCACAAGTTCCTGTCGCGGCTCCAAAGTACAGAGTTGTCGCAAGGCTGCCAGGGCGTCATCGCATCGTCATCGCATCGCCGCATCAAGGGCACCATCTTCTCGCATCGCAACTGGATCGTCGCATCGCATCAAGGCGCCATCTTGCGCACCGCAACGGGCCTGCAGGCTGAGAATCTAGGCCCCCTCCCGCACCGGTAAGGCTCACGACGAGTCCCCTACTCTGCGCAAGCATTGAGGAAGGACGCAGGCGTTCCACCGGGTCACAGAACCGACACATCTCTCCTTTTGCGAGCCTTTTGTTCACTTTGCGTTATGCATCCAGGTACTTTGTTGAGAACTTTGTCGCATCTACCAACAACTTGAACTAAAAGACTTTAATCATCTTTTAAGTAATCTTAAGTGTAGTATTGTGGATTTTCGTCGTTTGTGGGCTTGTGTTAAGTCTACATAAAGAATACTTATTTTTATAAAATCTGTGTTGTGTCCATCGGTAGTGTTCTCACTGTATTACTGTGTATATTCACAAATGCTTAACACATTGCCTCTGAGATAAGCCTGTCTGCTCGTGCCAAGCTACCAAGGGGGTGAGCAGGGGTTATTAAGGAGTGTGATCCCCTTATCCTGACTTAGAAGTAAGGGTCCCTATTTGGACAACGGTAAATGCCATTGCCAACTAGAGACCCCCAGATCTAACAATCATAAAGGAGGTGTAACTTTCCATAACACCTTGGTGTTCAAGTTGATCTAGGATCTTCCTGACTTGGTTTTTAATGTCATGTTTTATTGGCTACTGCCTCAATGGAGTTGTAGTAGTTTTAACTGGGATTTTATGGAGAGATGTCTCAGCATTTCCCCCTACATGATTGCGGTATAATGCAGGAGCTAGTGCTACTGCCCACTACTGCGCATATGAATGTTTAAGTGATTCTGGAATGAGGTTGAAGAAAGACAGTAAAATTACATGTTCCCCCTTTGGGCAATCCAAGACAAACTCAGATGGCCAATCTTTTTCAGCCAAAGGATATTGTATCCAAAAGTCAGGTTCTCCCAAAAGAGACCTTTCACTTTCCTCGGCATGTCCCCCTCCATCTGGAGTTATTTCGTGTAACTTATCTAGGACACTTACCCTTGTGTCAGGTGTTTCCACTGTGATATGCTCATTCAATGCTACTGTCACCAGAAATTCGATCAGGTTATGGCGAGCTATTGTTGCATCTAATTTGCGGTTTAGGATCGTAAGAGCCCATTCGCCGTTCAGAAGCTGAGTCCTCAGTAGCCTGAGCATTTCTTATTTTAAGGCCAGCTATCTTCTTCTTTTTAATTTGAGGTTCTGATTCGGGTTTATCTTCTTGTTTGATAATGAAATCTGAAATGCAATGTGTATCTCTTGGCTTGATTTTCTCTTCTGATCTGCATTCTGACCGTCGTTCCGTCTCTTAGTTTTTTGATGAAACCCGAAAGGAACGAGAGGAAAATGTAACAGTATCCTGACACCTGTCAGGTTTTTTAATATTGTCATGGTTTCTAAGGTTATATTTCCTGTCAGAGGGCTCCTGTCGAGGAGATCCACCCTGTGATTGTGATGCATTCTGCTTGTTTTTTGTTTGTTCATTATTCCATTTCTTTTTAGAAGAATCAGGTGCTTGCTCAGAGTTATTCTTTTCAGGATTACCCTATATTTATGGTTCACAGGTCTAGCTCCCAAATTATCTCCACCCAGCGAAGCATTGGTCTCTTCGATAATTTGCCTCCCCTTTTATGTTGGCTAAGATCATTGAGGATACCTGGGCAAAACTGCCTATTGTAGTAATCTCTGTATTAGGTCATTTAGAATTGTTATATTTCCTCTGTGTCTGAAGGTTCTGTTTCTGGGAGTTGAGCACTGAGAGAGAGGCTTCAGAGCTCTGTGGATGTTTAAGCTGTTTCAATTTCATCCCTAAGACCGGGGCAGTTTCTGCCCCGTACTCGTTCTGTATTTGTTTCAATACTTCTGGTATAACTGTTATTGAGGGGGTACCATGAGTCCTGGTATAGAATTGCAGCAAAAACTGTACCCCAAGTGGTACAGTCCTCTATCAAGGGAGTGATTCCCATTGGCAAGCAAATTGTCAGCATTCTGTGTTTTTCTTGCTGGTCTGTTTGTGAAAACAATGACACAAGCTGTGCTATTTTCTGTGCTATCCAGCGTGGTATTTGAACCCATTTAGTGGGAATTCTTCCCATAATTGCATTCAGCGTTTGTGAGGTAATTTTAGCTGCAGTCCCTTGTAGTTGACCTGCTTGAGTGACCCTTGTAGATTGAATTGTAAGTCTTCCCATTACGAACTGTGTAATATTTCTGTATAGCTTTATTATTTCTTTGTAAAACGGACGTAAGTCTGCTGCTGGCAATTTGTCAATCTCTGGATGCGGTGTGTAAGCAGCTAGAACCGGTGAGCTTGCTCAGTCTTTGCTGAGCGGACAGAGTCTAACTTTTTCTGTAGTATGGGGGAGGATGCCTTTAAACCAATTTATATGCTCTTGGTAAGTTAACGGGACTTCTATGTCCTCACATGTAGAATATTCATCTGTTATTTAATCCGGAGTGTAAGAAAGAAATGTATGTGTGCGTGCAGCTGCAGGTTGGAATTTAACCCAAGGATATAACAACTCTGTTCTGTATGCCTTGTGTGCCTCAATCACGAAGGTCACTGTCCTGCCTAACGCTGAGAGACCAATATTTTTGAATTTTACAGCAAGTGCATTTTTGCAATTTTCTGAAATGTTTATAGCACCTTCCTACTCAGCTTCCTCCCTATTAGCACTAACATAATCACCAGCACCAGTGTCTGCGGTTTGAGACAATATAGATGGAAGTTTATAGAGAAAGATATAAGGTTTGTCACAGTGTGGAATTATTATCTTTAAATCTTGAATAAACCTAAAGCCTATTGTCTTGTACTTTCCAGACGAATGAAGTGATGAGTGTGGTGTGAAGGGAGTGTAAGAGGTGTGCATGAATGAGAGGTTGCTGATAGGGTGATTGTTGTCTCTCTACCGGGGGTTTTTTATTGTTCTTTTTTGACTCAATATTGATGGTTGACAATATGAGTCTATGATAACAATTATGTGTATAGGCTGAGGAGAGTATTTCTATGTGTAAAGTATTTAAAAGTAATGATGAAAATGATTTTGATAAAAGAAATAAAATAAATATATATTTAAATAGATCAAAATATTGACGTTTTCTGTACTATGTTGCTGTTCAAAACTGATAGTTAGCCCACTTTTGAATTTGTGCTGAATCAAACAAAAGAAATATATGTCCAGAGGGAGTTTCTTTTCTTGTCTAAACCTAAAGCCTCTACATAGGGTATACCTACTCAGCTGCATTGGATTTGTCCCTTAAATATGAGTAGAGGTCTCTTGAGAAAGCCCGACTGAACTACTCAGATTTGACCGTCAAATAAGAACCAAACCAACGTTGGCTGCGCCATGGCATGTAGCACCTATAAATCTATATAGGATCTGCACGTTTAAATAAAACTCAGAAATTAGTGTCCAGACTGATTCCAGACACCCCCAAAGGATATGTTAGCCCAGACGTCTTCAAACTTTTTTAGGTCGAGCCCCCATGACAATATCTTTTAGGTGTAGAGGCCTCCAATCACTTACATTTCTGGAAGTTGGGATTTAGCATCTTTGGCAACCATTTTTACCCCGAGGTGTTATCTGATAACTAATTTTCACAATATTGAAACAACATTATCAGTGTTTTGTAAATATAAGATTTGTGAGTTGTAAATCTGGCCAAAAATCACAGAACTCATGCAACACCATTTGATGGGAAACTTTCTTTTGAGTGAAAACTGCCACAAGGTCAGTGCATGCAGCCCCAACTTTCAGGACCCCATCTAGTACTGTGCAGCCCAATCCAGCAAATAATCAGAATGTTGGCAGACTTGGCAACCACATCATTCTCTGGGCATGGTCTCTGCTCTCAAGATACAACTCAATCTATGGAAATTCCCACTGCCATATATGTTTATTTTGTATTATTCCACTAAAGCAGTATAGATGCCTTGGGCCCTGGTGCAAGCAATGCAAATGGCCTTCTGGACTAAAGCTGAGATTGGAATACACAGCAATTATCAGGGTTTAATGGGCCGGATCTAGCCGCGGTCAGTGCAGGTAAAATCAGTGGGGCCTGGTGTGGGGGTGGAATTTCGATGGACGATGACGAGGGAAAATTAAATAAATAATTAATTTTTCCTCGTCACCGTCCATCGAAATCCCCCACCGCTCTTACCTGCACAGGCTGAGGCTGCCGGATATAAATTAAGGCTGTTGCAGGCAGTTACTTGACAGTACTATCACAAATGAACAGAAGGGGGTGAAAAACTGCAACACATGGCCTAATTATGCCTTGTTACTATGGGAAATACTGTGACAAAAGATACAATTCAATTTTGCCTAAGACTCTGAGTCTGCATACCAGCAAATTTGCAGAATTCAAACTGCCAGGACTCACAAAAATAAGACTCTCAACTGGGGCCTCTTGATAGCAAAGTGCAAGGACACTAGGTCATCAACATTTGCACAGCACAATTATACTGTATGTAAGACCCCATGGTGCTCTATTTTTTCAGCTTGTTTTCAGTTAATAGTTCCCTTTTGTCTGATCATCAGGGTGTTGCTCTGCCTTTTAGAAACATTCTCAGGAAAGGCAGCATCACCTGGACCATGAGCGACAGAGGTGACTCAGAAGCACCTGTTTGTAAGTTAATAAAATGTCCTTGAGGAAAAAGAATGGAGGCACCTCCAGTATCTGACACCATATTGTTTGCGTGACCTATAAATAGATTTTGACTGGCTAATGCTACAGAAATCTGATTAGCAAGCCCATTTACTGCTGCTTCTGCAACCAGCGTGACTGGTGCCATCCAACCTGTAATTCTACAGTGGACTTTGTGGCACATGGCCCAAGTGAGTGTCAACTTACCATAACTACAGTACTGGAATCATCTGTAGTAACAGAGAACAGATCTAAGTTTTCAACTGACAAGGGAGAGACAAAACCCAAAACTTATTGGAGGTTTCAGAGTTGAGGAGAGATCCCTCTCTGAATTCTAAGGAGGGAGAGAGGTGTTGGGAGACGCAGTCAGTGTCGGACTGAAGTAGAAAATAGGCCCGGATACCAAAATAAGAGGCCACACTTATGAACTGGGTTCATGAAGCAGAGATGAAAAAGAATGTGCAAGACTCGGAGAAATAGAGAGAAGTGTAACGTGGTGAACAGAAGAGGCGTGAGCTGGAGGCAAGAGTAAGCAGCCTTGGTATTTGGCCGCCCTGGAGTTCAGCAATGCTGCTGGCCGCTTCTAAGAAAAACATTGGGTCCCTAAACCTATTTATTTACTTTTTTACAAATTAAGTACTGGAAATAGCACTGGAAACAGTACTATAAGAAGACCAAAAGAGAAAGGAAGAGAGTGGGAGGGTCAATCAGAAACATATTCTTCCTGGCTTTATGTAGTTTGTGCACATGGTACAGTAATTAAGCCAGATCCAGTACTGGGACTGAGAAAAGTACCCCGAATGACTCCCCTTCCACACAATCACAGACAACAGCTGTAGTTTTTGGGCTCTTATGTCAGCACACTCAGAGCACTCCATCAGAAAACTTTGGTACGAAATCTTTGGCAGTAGTAAACAGTACACAAGATAGCTAGTCTCAGATCATCGTGAAATGTCTAAGTACATCCACTCGGCCTCTCAAATAACGTTACTTGTAATCACAGCCATACTTTTAGCCGGTTAGCCTCACATAAAAATACCACTGATCCGTGGTGTACAACACAAGCCAATCTCTGGCCTGGTAGAAGCATCGGCATTAGCTTCAGTTTCGGAGCGGATTCTGAGCACAGCAGAAGGGGTGGTGAAAATATATTTAGTCCCAGACAGAACAGCCATCAACGGCTAACAGCCATCCAATTGTTCATTGCAATATGTGAATATGTTTTAACCAGTCCTTGCATCTGGACCAATCCCATCTCCAGTCAATCAACACACATCTTGTCTCAAACAAATAGAACAAAGGCAGTGTACCTTCTTCTATCTGTGGCTCTGCCTCTATGCTGCTCTGTCTCTGATTGGTGGAACGTCCGAGTTGAGCTTCCATATAGTGATTGGCTAATATGACTACTGCCTCCAATCAGAGAGAGTCCTGCTTGCGTCAACCACAATTCTGTAGAAATAATGGAAGTAAATGTACTTCAGACGTCCAAATGAACACTGTAAAGAGGAACTCTTTCTGTGGAGTTTGCGCCCCCCCCAGAGGTGTTTCCACGACCCCATGAGGGTTGCGCCCCACAGTTTGAAGACCTATGTGTTAGCCTGTAGATCAGCTAGCTCACAATGCCACTATAAGCCCAACAATCTTACCAAGGAGAAAATAGTTTCTGGCAACTAACAAACATGACAACCGTGACTCCTCAGGAATCGTGGGAAACAGTACAGTACTTTTCGCTCAGTCACTCGTGCTCACTTGGTAGCAACAGATATATATATATATTCACTGAAAAAACCATAGGTTATAGACCATATATAGTTAGGAATTAGCATTTAGAAAACCTTATTTTACTCACACAAAACCATTGAAATTCCATATATAGTTAGTTGCACTAACTATATATCGCGCACCCGCAATCCACTGCTGATGATGTCACATATTACATCATTCATGACATGGTCAGTGACATCACTGATGACATCACTGATGACATCATCTAGTGTCTGTGTGTTTTTGTAAAGTTTAAATACGTTTTACATATTGAAGAATGACTGGATGGATGGAAGACTGAGTGTGTGTGTGGCTGGCTGGGAGGTGTGTGACGCTGTGCATATCAATGTGTACTTGTATCAGTGATTGTATAAGAGAGTAAGTATGTGTTAGTATATGTGTGAAAAGTATGGTGTTCTGTGTTTAACTATAGATGAGGAAATCGAAGTGTGATTGATTCTTCACAGGACTGACTAGGTGTATGAGTGCATATGATAGTGTTCTAATAATAACTGACTGTATGTATGAGTAATTGTATGGGTGAATGAGTGAATGTGTGTGTAGACGTACGAATCAGTGAGTGCGTATGTAGTAACTGGTATTGGTGTGTCATGATGTCATCAGTGATGTCATTTGAGATGTCATCAGTGATGTAATTTCAGATGTCATTAGTGATGTCATCAGTGATGTCACTGAAGTATGGTGTTCTGTGTTTAACTGTATAGATGAAGAAATGGAAGTGTGATTGATTCTTTACAGGACTGACTTGGAGTGTGAGTAACTCCATGGATGAGTGGCAGTGTGTGACTGTCTGCATAGGTGTATGAGTGCATATGATAGTGTTGTAATAATGAGTGACTGTATGTATGAGTGATTGTATGGGTGAATGAGTGAATGTGTGTGTAGACGTAGGAATCAGTGAGTGCGTATGTAGTAACTGGTATTGGTGTGTCATGATGTCATCAGTGCTGTCATTTGAGATGTCATCAGTGATGTCATCAGTGATGTCATTTGAGATGTCATCAGTGATGTCATCAGTGATGTCACTGACCATGTCATGAATGATGTAATATGTGACATCATCAGCAGTGGATTGCGGGTGCGCGATATATAGTTAGTGCAACTAACTATATATGGAATTTCAATGGTTTTGTGTGAGTAAAATAAGGTTTTCTAAATGCTAATTCCTAACTATATATGGTCTATAACCTATGGTTTTTTCAGTGAATTTTCAAGGTTTTGTAAATGCTAATTCCTAACTATATATGGTCTATAACCTATGGTTTTTTCAGTGAATTTCATTGGTTTTTTAACAGCTAATATCTGTAGCTGTAAAATGTATTCTTCTTTAAATCCAAAAACATATTTTATATGTTTAATAATAATTTTTTTTTTTTAATATTTTTTTTTCTTCGTTCCCGCTTCGCGAATCGGGAAGCTTCCCGTTAGCTGACCTTGATGCCGCGAAATAGACCGCGAGCCGGTAAACGTTTCTTTACCGCAACTGCCGCGTTAGAAAACAACATCGTGACGCCTCCCGTCCGCATGACGTTTCGCGTTGTCGCGTGATACGTCATATGACGTGCTACTTTAGCGAACTGGTACGCTTACCGAGTCGCAAAGCACAGGTTTCTGGAAGCAAACCGGGAGGCCCTGCAAAGCGCTTAACGTAAACACAGCAGGTCATGTGACTTGGTAATAACACTTTTCATTGGTTCATTTCACTTTTGGTTTCCTAATGATGTAAGACTAGGTCATATAATCTAAAATGAACACTTTTCATTGGTTGAGAACTATTGTTTTTCCCAAATGATGAAAATCCCTCCTTCTTTCCTCACTCTGACTTTCATCATTGTGAGAGAAAGACCCTTTGTTACCAGTGAGCAATGGCTTCTTTAGTAGCTTCAGCTGGTGCTTCCCCACCACCTCCACCACATCCAAGGAAGAGTGGACCACCTGCTCAAGTTATAATTCAGCAAGAAGAGGAAGAAGAGGAACAGGACGACGAGCACGAAGAGAGGCACTTTTTGCCTGAGGAGCCCAGGACGTCTCACCGGAAAGAAAACTTCATTTGGCAATTTTTTTAAATTCCCAAAGGTCAGAAAAAAGTAAATGCAAGATACGTAACTTGCCTTATATGTCAAGATAGACTGTCCAGAGGGACCGACAAAAAATACAGTTTCGGAAACTACACAATGCATCGCCATATGACTAGGTGGCATCCTAACAACTACAGTGCTGCACAGTTTCGTAACGACCTAGATAATCTCCCTATTATGGCCAGAAGATCTGTTGTACCGGAAGTAACGGGACCAGAGGGCAGGGAGATGGTGCCAAATATTCAAACGAGATTTCATGAAGTAAAACACGTCTGCGTATATTGCAATGGATTCATTTGCTACGGAGAAAGAAGCATCACTCTGATCAACAGAGCTATTGACTATCATATGCAAGTTTGTACGAAACGCCCCAAATAATAAATACTTTTTTTTTGTTTTGTTGCTCCTGTTGAGCCCTTTACAATGAATCGTTTTCATTGCCCCCTGCAAGAAAAACCCAAAAAATATAAAACTGTTCAGAAAAATTCAAAAAAAGTAAAAAAAATTTCAGAAAAATAATTAAAAAAATATAAAACAACAAAAACAATAAAAAAAAGTTCTTTTCAGAACTACCTCCCCGTTATTGAAAAATTGGTACAATATTTGGAACTGTGCCAACCTCTATTTCTCGTAGTTCGCTTCCCAGTTCGCTCGCCGGTACGCGAACCGGAAGTGAACCAAACATTTTTTTTTTTAAAAAAGAACAGTAAGTATAAGGGAAGGAAACAGACACTTATGTTAAAAGAAAGACAGCTATAGGGGAGTAAACTAGAGATACTATTACCCGTAATCCACTGCTGATGATGTCACATATTACATCATTAATGACATGCTCAGTGACATCATCAGCAGAGGATTGCGGGTTTTTTGGCAACGTGCCTTATCCACGGTTTAATAACGCTGCCTTTTGCTTTATATAAGTTTTCAAATTGTATGAAATATATACCAATAGGTCGTTATGAACCTTTAGGTAGTGCTTTTCTTCATGAGGTCTGGTCGCTTCCATACACATACAGATGTTTCAAAGATGATCAAGAAGTTTATCTGAATGGAGAGGAATGCACTGAGACGCCAGATCATTCACTAATGTGTAGGCACATACAGTTACACGGTTCATGCAACAAACACCGACCAAATATGGCTTGCGTGTTGCAAGGCACGCCAGTTCCTGCTATCATCCCCACGTTCAAGTTGTTGGAAAATGGTAGTTATTTGATGCTCAATAATGAAGATTGTTCTGGGTTAATTAAAAGTATTCCTTTTATCGTAACAGTAAGTGAACGGGTTATTTGCAGCAGAAATGTTCTATTTCCTCCCACACATGAACATAGGGAGTTTTCAATCTGGCCACAAATACCAACCTTGGGAGCAGATTTCAACGGCATGGCAAGAATAAGAGCTCTTTTGTCTCAGAGAGAGGTGGCCTTGAGTTCGGCCCGTGAAACTTTCGTGCTTCACATAGCGAACACCCGTACAGAGGTGCAGACCCTTTTCAATACTGATTCGCCTTTCCATTTCAGCAAGATGGTTCGGACTATCTTTAACGCGTCCTCCACAAAGGCCCTGGCGCACTTTTTTAAAGTTGTTACCAGTGGTCTCGTGACTTCATTTGAGAAAATCTTTGGAGTCATCCCTGCTTTCTTTCATTCTATTTTTTTCCACTGTGCTTCGTGGATTCCCATTTTTACTTGCATTACCAGCGGACGCTCTTGTGCTTTTTTACATTTTTAAATATGGATGTCCCTCCTGTGCAAGCTCCCGCCCTGCAGCTGCTGACACTGTTCCGCAATCGCATGCTAGAATATTATGGCACAATGCCGTTGGCGATATTAAGCACGGCATATGGATTATCTTTTCGATTCTCCTACTTCACCTGTGTCCAGCCTGTATTTCACTGCCTGACCTGTGATTTCGATTGGGCCATTGATTTGTGTCTCTGCGGACCGGTTTCTCCTGACGTCGACTTTAATCAGCTGATGACTCCTATCATTACTCACGAGTTGGTTTGTCCTGGCGAAAGGATTATGGCTGTGGCATTGATGCATGGACTAATTGGTCCCTGGAATTTACTGGCGGCAACACAGTCTTTCTTGGAACAGAGCTTTCTTGAAAACCCACCGAGCTGTCCTCTGATGGTGATAGAGGATCCGGTGCTGGGAGAGCACGTATGTTCTTTTCCGCTTTTAAATTGGATGGCTGAACTCTTTTCGGATGAAGACGGTGACTTCCTATTGGAGGCTGTTGCAGCTTATTTTGCATACACAGTTATGTCATAGACCTTTTTCATGTTTGATATGCTGAGTACTAGCATTTCATTGACAATTCATTGACTTATTTGTCAAGTTTTTATTATTTAGCTTGCCTATTGGCTTAAGACTCGATAAAGTACTTGGCTGTTTTATTTTTCTTTAGCATTAAATTTTCCTAGTTTTTAATGTTTTACCTTGCGGACCGTCCACATATAAAGTTGCAATCTGCTCTCATGAGATGGCACTTCTATTATCTTATTCAGTTCGTTTCCGGATCATGGGGAGGTGTCATCTAGGTCCTGGATATCTTTACACCGTGTTAAGTTAGCATGGGCTCATTACCGGTTTAAACGCCATTTTTCCTTTTTTGCAACTTCTGCACACGACACTTAGTTGTTGCTTTAGCTTTCAACCTAGTAGTTCATCGTGGTTTACATGAGAATAATATGTTATTGCTCTACTATCTGCTTTGCTTGTTAAACTATATCTGTACAGCGAGTGCTGAAGTTTCAAGAACAACACGATACAGAATTGTTATGAGGTCTGATCTCCACGACTTCATACTCATAACATAAGTGCAGCTTCTGCCAATTCTGGGCATGAGGCGGGTTTTATATTGCTTTGCCGAACACACATACACAACAGTTGATGCGGTTCACATGAAGAGAGAGCTGGTGTATGCTGATGTGATTCCTTCAAATCTAAGACACTAAAGTATGGGCACGCCCTAAACCAACACAAACAGACCTTCTTAGCAAATAATATAATATGTGTATTAGGGAGGGTGAGATATAAGCAGCCGCGGGCCGTGGAGGGAGTTACGGTGGGGCAGGGAGGTGGGGAGGGGGAGGGGCAGGGTGGAGCCTTCTCCACCCTGCCCCTCCCCCTCCCCGCCTCCCTGCCCCACCGTAACTCCCTCCACGGCCCGTGGCTGCTTATAAGTGTTGCTAACTCTTATTCATTTACAGCATGTTAACATACTGTCACCATTCACTTTTTATGTACTAGTAACTATGCTGGTAATTTTGCTACTGATAATATGTGTACTTGTATTATCTAAGATACTACGCCTGAGAAGACGGCATTAGTAAATAAACATTTCAAATACACATGTGTTCTTCTTAACTCCATGTTCTGGTTTCTAAGAAATATATAACGACCGACTGTTCATGAGTTCCACATATCCTGAGGTACTATAAGTTCATATTCTGGATTGTCTAAACATTGAGAGTTTGTTATATCCAATGTGACACTGTACCTAGCTTGCTAAGGGGTTTTTGATTACTAAGCTGAGTTTTGGGGCACCCTAATTCGCCGAGGTTCCAATCCTCTGTCCACAGTTCTGTGTGAGAACAGAAACCCTGCGACAGGGGCACCCCCGACCCTTGCTGGAGCTTCATCACACTTGCGATACAACTCCAGCAATGCGCCACCTTTACGGCACAGATACATCACGCATCTGTGCTGTTTTTGCCCCATGATGCGCCGCATTGTAAATGCAGCACACCATAGGTGACGGAACAGCGGCACAGAATGACTAACACATCCCTGGTGATGCGCCAGTCATCATAAATCTATCCCTATGCTTCTTATCTTGTTAGAGATGAACCGCCATATGTATCATCAAAGTTTTTTGCATTTCCTAAATAGCGAACTTTAAGGAATAAATAGCGATTCTTTACCATTCCTAGTTTGCGATGAGCTATTTGCTAATTACAAATTACCCATTCATTTCCTTCATTTCCATAGGGCGGTTGGACTCACTTTTAGCTCGAACGGCTGAATGGATTTCCACGAAACTTGGCAAAATTGTAGGGACTGGTAGCCCGATGTGCCTTTGCTATGTCTCAAGATATATGCTCCAGTGGTTTTTACGAAAATTAACTTTGAAAAATATATATTGGGCTACATTGGCCTATATATATGTTGGAGCCCAAATGTAGCCCAATGTAGCCCAATGAAGCCCAATGAAGCCCAATGTAGCCCAATGTAGCCCAAAGATGGCCGCCAGAGACAAAAAAAACAAATGTAGCCCAAATATCAGCCAGATGTAGCCCAACTATATCCCAGTGACAGAATGACCAATCAGCTTCGCAAACCTCCGTTACGCGAAGCGGAGCGCTGTTACAGATATATATCTTTTTTTGAACGTTAATTTCTCAAAATCCACTGGAGCACATATATTGAGACCTAGCAAAGGCACATCGGGCTACCAGTCCCTAATATTTTACCAAGTTTCGTGCAAATCCATTCAGCCGTTCGATTATTATTATTATTTTTTTTTTTTGCCCCGCCGGGCCCTTTTAAAACCTCCACATCAAACCTAGGGGGTCAGCGAGGATCTACTATGCCCCCTTATGGTCATTTGCCCCTTCGCTTTGGCCTCCTCTTGTCTCTCGATCCTACCGAGAGACAAGATGGCGGCCGCTACGGACTGTTTGGAATGTTTACAGACGCCGGAGAACCAATCAGCTTCGCTTCACAAAGCTCCGTTGCGCGAAAAGTACGCGTACTGGAGCGCTGCCCGGTCCGCTGTTACAGATACATATCTTTTTTTAAACGTTAATTTCTCAAAATCCACTGTAGCACATATATTGAGACCTACAAAAGGCACATCGGGCTACCAGTCCCTACAATTTTGCCAAGTTTCGTGCAAATCCATTCAGCCGTTCGGGCTAAAAGTGAGGCCAACCGCCCTATGGAAAACTCAATGTTAAAAACACGTTTTGGGACCCCCCTTTTTTCTCGACCCCCCCTGGACGAACCCCCCCCCAATTTTCAGGGGCTGCTCAGAAACAAAATGTGCCATTTTCCTGAAAATTTCAGCCAATTCCGTCCACAAACGCCAAAGTTATTTGACATAGAATTTTCAAAAATCCCATAGAGAAAAAATCCTAACTATATATACCTACTGGCGACCGCCAGTAGGTAATATATATATATATATATATATATATATATATATATAGATAGATATATATATATATATATATATATAGTGTTGTCCAAAGGTCCAAGAGCTTTGAACTCGCACTCCCAGCACATGTCACCTTCCGGCATTAATCATGGAAACAAACCTCGGCATGTTAGGAAACTTTTATTTCATTTGCCTACGCGTTTCGAGGCAGCAGCCTCTTCTTCCTGGGCAGCTGCTAAAAACCGGCTTGTGGAATTTTCCTCATTGCTTGCACCTGCACTGCCCTCAGTGGGCCACGTTCTTCTTGCTGATTTTGGTGCATGCAGGGACTTGTTGTCCTTGGAAATACATTGAAACACCCACAGTGGGTTCCGTGCCAGTTTTTAAATTCATGCAGCATTGAATTAAATTAAAACACCTATATATATATATATATACATATATATATATATATATATATACATATATATATATATTGAAACAAAAATCCTGACCCTCCAAGTCCAGGGAGGGAGGTCGCAGGCACAGACCACAACAGGACGAACTCCTAGAAGGTACACGAAGGCTGGTTTTTAAAGTTTCATCGTGAAATGTATTCTTCACCAAATAAAACAGACAAGTGTCCGCCTCAGATGCGTTTCGATCGCCTCTGCGATATATATATATATATATATATATATATATATATATATATATATATGTATATATATATATATATATTCACTGAAAAAAACATAGGTTATAGACCATATATAGTTAGGAATTAGCAGTTACAAAACCTTGAAAATTCACTGAAAAAACCATAGGTTATAGACCATATATAGTTAGGAATTAGCATTTAAAAAACCTTATTTTACTCACACAAAACCATTGAAATTCCATATATAGTTAGTTGCACTAACTATATATCGCGCACCCGCAATCCACTGCTGATGATGTCACATATTACATCATTCATGACATGGTCAGTGACATCACTGATGACATCACTCATGACATCTCAAATGACATCACTGATTACATCACTGATGACAACATCAAGTGACTGTATGTTTCTGTAAAGTTAAAATATGTCTTACATATTGAAGAATGAGTGGATGTATAAGTGTCTGGACGAAGGATTTAGTAGGTGCATGACTGAATGTATGAGTGAGTGATTAAATGTGTCTCACTGAGTGCATGGGTTAGTGACTAAACTGTCTTAATTTGTGCATCATTATGTCTGTTCTGTAAATTGCTGCATGTGTTGATCAGTAGCTATATGAGTAACTATATGGGTTATTGATTGATTGCCCAAGTATTTGTATGGGAGACTGAGTGTGTGTGTGGCTGGCTGGGAGGTGTGTGACTGTGCAGATCAATGTGTACTTGTATCAATGATTGTATAAGAGAGTAAGTATGTGTTAGTATATGTTTGAAAATGTAAGGTGCTCTATGTTTAACTGTATAGATTAGAAAATGGAAGTGTGATTGATTATTTACAGGACTGACTAGGTGTGTGAGTAACTCCATGGATGAGTGGCAGAGTGTGAGTGTCTGTACAGGTGTATGAGTGCATATGATAGTGTTGTAAAGATGAGTGATTGTATGTATGAATGATTGTATGGGTGAATGAGTGAATGTGTGTGTAGACGTAGGAATCAGTGAGTGCGTATGTAGTAACTAGTATTGGTGTTTCAATGGTTTCAAAAATTATACTCTGTATTTAACACTGGGTGTAACAGAGGTTATATTAAAATGTGAGGAGATGCATTGTATTGTCACATGAATGATATCATCAGTGATGTGGTCATTGATGTCAAATGAGATGTCATCAGTGATGTCATCAGTGATGTCACTGACCATGTCATGAATGATGTAATATGTGACATCATCAGCAGTGGATTGCGGGTGCGCGATATATAGTTAGTGCAACTAACTATATATGGAATTTCAATGGTTTTGTGTGAGTAAAATAAGGTTTTTTAAATGCTAATTCCTAACTATATATGGTCTATAACCTATGGTTTTTTCAGTGAATATATATATATATATATATATATATATTCACTGAAAAAACCATAGGTTATAGACCATATATAGTTAGGAATTAGCATTTACAAAACCTTGAAAATTCACTGAAAAAACCATAGGTTATACACCATATATAGTTAGGAATTAGCATTTAAAAAACCTTATTTTACTCACACAAAACCATTGAAATTCCATATATAGTTAGTTGTACTAACTATATATCGCGCACCCGCAATCCACTGCTGATCATGTCACATATTACATCATTCATGACATGGTCAGTGACATCACTGATGACATCACTGATGACATCTCAAATGACATCACTGATGACATCACTGATGACATCTCAAATGACATCACTGATGACATCACTGATGACAACATCCAGTGACTGTATGTTTCTGTAAAGTTAAAATATGTCTTACATATTGAAGAATGAGTGGATGTATAAGTGTCTGAACAAAGGATTTAGTAGGTGCATGACTGACTGTATGAGTGAGTGATTAAATATGTCTCACTGAGTGCATGGGTTAGTGACTAAACTGTCTTAATTTGTGCATCATTATGTCTGTTGTTCTGTAAACTGCTGCATGTGTTGATCAGTAGCTATATGATTAACTATATGGGTCATTGATTGGTTGCCCAAGTAATTGTATGGGAGACTGAGAGTGTTTATGGGTGGCTGGGAGGTGTATGACTCTCTGCATAGATGTGTGAGCAGTTGATTCACTAGGTGTATGGGTTCAAAAGTGCATGTGGAAACATCTGTATGGGCGGTTGACTGTGTGCATGAGTGCATTGGTGAGTGAATGGACATCTCAGTGCTGCATGTCAAAGTAAGTACATATGTAAAACACAGTACATGTGAGAGTTGACATATATAAATAACTGTGCATAAGAGCCAGTGAATGTGTGAGTGGCTGTATGGATCATTGTGAACTTGTATCCAGGATTGTATAAGTGAGTAAATATGTGTTAGTATATGTTTCAATAAGTAAGGTGTGTATAACTGTATAGTTGAGGAAATGGAGGTGTGATTGATTCTTTGCATGACTGACTAGGTGTGTGAGTAACTCCATGGATGAGTGACAGTCTGTGAGTGTCTGTTTTCACTGAGTGTATATAAGGTTATATTAGAGTCTGAAGAGGTTCATCGTATTATCACATGAATGATGTCATCAGTGATGTGATCAGTAATGTCAAATGAGATGTCATCAGTGATGTCATCAGTGATGTCATTTGAGATGTCATCAGTGATGTCATTTGAGATGTCATCAGTGATGTCATCAGTGATGTCATCAGTGATGTCATTTGAGATGTCATCAGTGATGTCATCAGTGATGTCATTTGAGATGTCATCAGTGATGTCATCAGTGATGTCACTGACCATGTCATGAATAATGTAATATGTGACATGATCAGCAGTGGATTGCGGGTGCGCGATATATAGTTAGTCCAACTAACTATATATGGAATTTCAATGGTTTTGTGTGAGTAAAATAAGGTTTTTTAAATGCTAATTCCTAACTATATATGGTGTATAACCTATGGTTTTTTCAGTGAATTTTCAAGGTTTTGTAAATGCTAATTCCTAACTATATATGGTCTATAACCTATGGTTTTTTCAGTGAATTTCATTGGTTTTTTAAAAGCTAATATCTATAGCTGTAAAATGTATTCTTCTTTAAATCCAAAAATATATTTTATATGTTTATTAATAGTTTTTTTAAAATATTTTTTTTGTTTCGCTCCCGGTCCGCGAACCGGGAAGCTTCCCGTTAGCTCAATTTAAAGCCGCGACCCGGTCCGCGAACCGGTAAGAAATCAACATAGTGACGGTATCGCGTTGCCGCGTAATGCGTCTTATGACGTACTGCGTTAGCGCACCCGGAAGTGCCCCGGGGCGCGGACCGAGGCGCGAAACGCAGCTCCCCGGAAGCGATCCGCGGCGCATCGCGAAAACGCGACGTATCGCGTTGACGCGTAATGCGTCTTGTGACGTACCGCGTTAGCGCACCCGGAAGTGCCCCGGGGCGCGGACCGAGGCGCGAAGCGCAGCGACCCGGAAGCTATCCGGGGCGCGGACCGGAGCGCGTAACATAAGCATAACAGGTCATGTGACTTGTTAATAACACTTTTCATTGGTTCATTTCACTTTTGGTTTCATAATGATGTAAGGCTAGGTCAGGTGACCTAAAAATAACACTTTTCATTGGTTGAGAAGTATTGTTTTTCCCAAATGATGAAAACCCCTCCTTCTTTCCTCACTCTGACTTTCATCATTGTGAGAGGAAGACCTTTACTACTATATGAGAAATGGCTTCATTGGTAGCTTCAGCTGGTGGACCCCCACCACCACCTCCACCTCCTCATGGGAAGAGAGGACCACCTCCCCAGGTCATTACCAACACTGAGGAGGAAGATGAAGAAATGGATGAGGAGGGAGAAGAACCACAGTTCTTAGAAGAGGTGCCCCGGGTTTCCAGAAAGAAAGCCAGTTTCATCTGGCAGTTTTATTCGATCCCTCGTGGCCAACAAAAAGTCAATGCGAGGTATGTCACCTGCCGCATATGCAAAGAACAATTATCAAGAGGGACGGACAAGAAATATAGTTACGGAAATCACACAATGCACAGGCACATGACAAGGAAGCATCCACTAAATTACAGCCGGGCGGAAATAAGGGATATGCAGGACAATCCAAGACCAACTCCTGTGGCCAGACCAAGATTACCAATTGCGTTAACACCAGAAGAGGCACGGGAAACTGTGCCAAATATACAAGAGAATTTTGGCCACATGATACACTCTTGTATGCACTGTCGTGCGTTGTTAGCGTGTGGCAACATGAGCATCAATGCTATAAACCTGGCGTATGAACACCATGATTGCCCTAACCGCCCCCAGTAATTTTTTTTTTGCTCCTGTTGAGCCCTTTTCAACGCCTGTTTTTTGTTGTTTCCCCCCCCCCAAAAAAAAACAAAAAAATATAAAATCGTTCAGAAAATACAAAAAAACCAAAAAATGTTCAAAAAATTAAAAAAAATATATAAAACAACAAAAATATTTAAAAAAAAGTTCTTTTCAGAACTACCTTCCCTTTCAAAAAAAATTGCTAGAATGTTTAGCACTCTGGCAAGCTCTATTTCTTTTGGTTCGCTCCCGGGTTAGCTTCCCGGTACGCGTCCCGGGAGCTAACCCAAAACAAAAAAAAGAGTAAGTATAAGGAAAGTAAACAGAGAGTGATGTTAAAAGAAAGACAGCTATAGGGAGTAAAGAAGAGATACTGTTTAATAGATCTATTTACCGAAGAAAAGACGGAAGAGGGTATAATTGTGAAAAACAAAATAGATAACAAAGTGAAAGAAAAAAAAAGAGAGTATAACATTAACAAAGAAGAGTTTCTTGGAGAATGTGAGTGAATGTTCAAAATAAGATTAAAACATGAGGAATAACAGAGAGAAAAAATAGAAAACAGAAAACAAAAAATAACAGAAAAAGATTAATTGAAACAGCAAAGAAATGTAAGTAACATAGAGCCATATCATCAACATAGGCAATAAAAGTTTTGCAGCTTTTATTGGCAGAAATGTGTCGCTAAAGCTGCTTTTAGCGACAGAAAACTGCCGCTAAAACCACTTTTGCACCAGTTTTCTGCCAATAAAAAGAGCAATAATTTTATTGGCTGTATTCATAATATGCCCCTTAGTGTGCTTCAACTACACAGAGAAAGCATTATGAACAAGTAGTGATAGAGTGATCAGTCAAAGACACTAAGAGTAATAGAGACGGAGTGAGTGAACAAGAGTGAGGAACTATGAGAAGAGAGGGACTGAGAAAAAGAGTGGAAGGAGTTGAGTAAGTAGGTAATAGAGAAAGGAATGAGGGAAGTAGCAAAGGCAGGAAACTGAGGGTTAAAGAAATGAAGCAGTGGAACTAATAGTAGGTGAATGTGATAGAAATGTAACGAAAAGAGTACAAAGCATTTACCTTATAATTGTCGTTAAATTACTCACTTTTTGTTTTTATACTTTCAATCTGTGAAAGAGAGAACAAACATTTCAAAAATATTAAAACATGTATTTAAAAATTACAAAAGACAAGGGAAAAGATTTAAGGACAAACAGTTTTTCAACAACTTTGACACTTACAGAAGCTTCTGCTTCTCCAGGCCCCCTACACAGTCCTAAAGATATACATTTTAAACTAACAGTATCTTGATGCAGATGAAGTGAGGCCTATCTTAAAACATGGTGCATCTTTTGCATTGCTGTTGTCTCAGAAAAGTTTTTTTTTCGCACATATGGGCCTCCTCAGCCACTCTCACAAAACCTAGGGGGTCAAGATAAGTCTACCGTGCCCCCTTCTACCCATTCTGAACATTATTTGCCCTCCATCTTGTATCTTAATTCGACCGAAACACAAAATTGTGGACTCTCGTTACGCTTAAGGTTCGCGAACCGGGGCGCTCAACGGTTCGCGTACCGGGTCGCTCCCTGGGAAGCGCACCATCAAAAAAGGTGGGAAAGTAGTTCACAGAAAAGCCACTGGAGACAATTTCACCAAATATAGACTAGCTCATACTACATACCAATCCCTACCATTTTCACAAATTTGATTGGAATTCCATTTAGCCATTTAGCCTGTAGACCTCTCTAAATACCGTGAGGTAAATTACTTCACAAAACACATCTGAAGTGTTGGAATTGACAACCAATTAAAATGTTACTTTCATTTTCTACTTTTTTTACCTGACATTTGATTGGTTATATACCTGAATATATATAAAGGAAGAGAAGAAAACACAGCCATTTTGACTACTACTTCTTGGTGTACATTTCAATAGGATTTTCACTAATTCCTTCAACTTCTTTCTAAAGGTAAGTTTTTATTTTTAAAACTGAAGTATATTGTGCACTATAAGTTAATATGGTAAACTTTTTCTGGAGTTAGGCTTCTCTTGTATAATTATGAATTTACTTACGTTAAATCACATACACTTTTTTATATTCCTACTTCCACTCTGATACTATACACTGCCCAAAATTAATCCCAACAGTGCCCTATCTCTACTAATATATATTTTTTTAATCTAAATTTCAGGCAAAATGGAAGGCGAACAGAAAGTTGAATTTCAAATTGTCCTGCAAGAGAGCAGCCAAGAAATCAATGATGAAAATGATATTGAATTTTTCGATGAAACTTTAGACAAAGAACTACTGCAATGTGTACAAGCAGTAGATAACCTCCTTGAAAATGAGGACATTTTACACCCTCAGAGACTACAATGTATATTCAATGATAATTATGAAATTTCTGACAATGAAATGTTAGAAAGTTTAATAAATTATGAAACACAATCACAATAAAAAAAAATGCTTAAAAAATAAAGAAAATAAAAAATAATCAACAAAACCAACAATCAATTAACATACAGCATTTGAAAAGTCTATCATTCATTTTTCATTGCAGTACGCTGCCCAGAACGCTTCCCGGTTCGCGGACCGGGCGCTCCCCACGCAAAAAAAAAAAAAACACATTTTTTTGTTTTTTTTGCCCCGCGGGGCCCTTTTAAAACCTCCACATTAAACCTAGGGGGTCAGGGAGGATCTAGTATGCCCCCTTATGGTTATTTCCCCCTTTGTTTTGGCCTCCTCTTGTCTCTCAATCCTACCGAGAGACAAGATGGCGGCCGCTCCGGACTGTTTAGAATGTTGACAGACACCGGAGAGCCAATCAGCTTAGCTACGCGAAGTTCCGGTACGCTTAAGGTCCGCGGACCGGAGCGCTGCCCGGAGCGCGCTTACAGATATATATCTTTTTTTAAACGTTAATTTCTCAAAATCCACTGGAGCACATATATTGAGACCTACAAAAGGCACATCGGGCTACCAGTCCCTACAATTTTGCCAAGTTTCATGCAAATCCATTCAGCCGTTCGGGCTAAAAGTGAGGCCAACCGCCCTATGGAAAACTCAATGTTAAAAACACGTTTTGGGACCCCCCTTTTTTCTCGACCCCCCCTTGACGAACCCCCCCCAAATTTCCAGGGGCTGCTCAGAAACAAAATGTTCCATTTTCCAGAAAATTTCAGCCAATTCCGTCCACAAACGCCAAAGTTATTAGACATAGAATTTTCAAAAATCCCATAGGGAAAAAATCCTAACTATATATACCTACTGGCGACCGCCAGTAGGTAATATATATATATATATATATCCACAAACACCTCCTTCACGGGAAAGAAATCAGGCAGAGGCCACAGCAGGGGAAGATCAAGGAAGCAATTTATTCACTTGAATGTTCAAACGGGCTCCACCCCCAACAATGTTCGCACACCTGTTGCCTGCCCTCCGATCTTACAATGGACTGCAGCATCCAGAATGCCCTGTTGGGATGCCAGGTAGGTTGTGCTGGGGGAAATTTAGCCAAGTGGTTTGCGCTTGATGCAGGACACTGCGCAAAGAAAAAGCCAAATGTTCCTGCTTGTAAATCATGTGTTGGTAGCTTCCTCGGGTCCCCAACTGCTCCAGCCTCACTGTTAGGAGATCACATGGGCGGGGGCAGAAAGTCAGTGCTTGCCGCCCTGTATGAGGTAAAATACCTAACAACCGCCAGCTTCTCCACCAACAGCGAGGCGGGCCCAGGCTGTCCGATAACTCGGGGTACAAGAACTGTGAAACAGCAGGGTGCCAGTGAAGTCCGGGCCACTTTAGAGAGCAGGGGCCTCTGAAGCACGTCTCTGGCCGACGTGAATTGTATCCACAAACACCTCCTTCACGGGAAAGAAAGCAGGCAGAGGCCACAGCAGGGGAATATCAAGGAAGCAATTTATTCACATGAAGATAGGGGTGAATGCATTTCGGCGTAGGTTTGCCTTCTTCAGCGCCCACGTAGTCAGGAAGCTGTCCTTTGCTCTGATGAGCGTCCTGCCCTCCAATTGAATGTTCAAACGGGCTCCGCCCCCAACAATGTTCGCACACCTGTTGCCTGCCCTCCCATCTTACAATGGACTGCAGCATCCAGAATGCCCTGTTGGGATGCCAGGTAGGTTGTGCTGGGGGAAATGTAGCCAAGTGGTTTGCGCTTGATGCAGGACACTGCGCAAAGAAAAAGCCGAATGTTCCTGCTTGTAAATCATGTGTTGGTAGCTTCCTCGGGTCCCCAACTGCTCCAGCCTTACTGTAAGGAGATCACATGGGCGGGGGCAGAAAGTCAGTGCTTGCCGCCCTGTGTGAGGTAAAATACCTAACAACCGCCAGCTTCTCCCCCAACAGCGAGGCGGGCCCAGGCTGTCCGATAACTCAGGGTACAAGAACTGTGAAACAGCAGGGTGTCAGTGAAGTCCGGGCCACTTTAGAGAGCAGGGGCCTCTGAAGACGTCTCTGGCCCACGTGAATTGTATCCACAAACACCTCCTTCACGGGAAATAAAGCAGGCAGAGGCCACAGCAGGGGAAGATCAAGGAAGCAATTTATTCACATGAAGATACGGGCGAATGCATTTCGGCATAGGTTTGCCTTCTTCAGCGCTCACGTAGTCAGGAAGCTGTCCTTTGCTCTGATGAGCGTCCTGCCCTCCATTTGAATGTTCAAACGGGCTCTGCCCCCAACAATGTTCGCACACCTGTTGCCTGCCCTCCGATCTTACAATGGACTGCAGCATCCAGAATGCCCTATTTATATATATACGATTACAAGCCCTAACAGAGTAAATAAAAGGTAGAATTCTACCATGGTGCTAAAACAGTGAATATATGCGGCCATATAAATACATGGCAGTAATCATGCATACTCCTAATATGCGTACCCCACTGTGACGGGGTGGGTCCCTGGGGGCCCCTAGAGGGGGGTCAGACTACGGACTGGTGGTCCGACCCCGCTATCTCACCTGACTCCGTTCCCTCTCTACAGCAGCCTGGCCATGATGTAGATGAGGACTGGAGGACTGGAGACCCTGAGTACTGGTGGCCGACGCCGGACCGATGCGAACCCTGTTCCTTTAAGGAGTTGGAGCCCGTACTGGTAGCCCCGCCCTAGAGAATGTCACGCCGGAGTCAAAAGGATCCCGGATCAAGGAAGCGACGGACGGCGTTTCCCGAGAGGCAAGGAGAGAAGGAGATTATTGTGTGAGCAGTGGCAACGAGGAGCCGGAGGCCAACCCGAGAAGAGGAGACGGAGAAGCCAGGAGGCCAACGGAACTGCGAACTGCCCCGCCACGTTCCCACGGGAGGAGCGTGGCTCCAACAGGTACGGGCCGTGTGGCGGGTTGGATGGGAAACAGAGTCCCGCCTGTTGTAGAGTAACTTACAGACCCGTGTAAAGCTCGCCCCTTGATCAAACCCCTCCCCTTCACGAGCACTTCCTCACGTTATCCGCTCTGTACATAAAAGCACGTGTCACGGGTTTTCCCTCACTCCCAGTCCCTCACTGTGCATACCCATGCTCGGTCCTAATACGACCTCTGTCTTCTTCTCTTGCATACGGAGACACCTGGCCCTGAGGTCGTGCTGATCCATCACCAGAGGCAAACTGGATCCACCCCGCACCCCGGCATATGATCCAGCCGCGTTCGCCAGAGAACGCATTACCAGCCGGAGAAGAAAGACATATACCCAAATAAAGCCTTCCTTGAAAAGTCTTTATCTGTTCTCTGCCTCTCCTTCCTTCGATCTGCCAGCTAGGGTAGAAGAGGATAGCATAAACCCCGAGTCCCCAGGCACCCCAGGACAACTGGTGTCAGAAGTGGGATCAGAAGACCAGACCATCTGTACCAGCGAGATGGACGCCCTAATCCAGCACATCATAAAGGGGCAAGAGAAACTCGAGTGGGTAGTTGAACGCCAGCTATCTTCAGCTCAAGCCGACCGTGAGTTGTTTAAATCCACCATCACAGCCCAAATCGAGAGCCTGAAAAATGTGCCGCCTCCACCTATAACCCCTCTAGGAGATGTCCGAGTACACACCCCTAACCCCTCAGGCATAGCTCTTCAAAAATACCTCCCCGGGGAAGACCCAGACGCCTTCTTGATGAACTTTGAGAGGGCAGCCAGAGTATTAGGATGGCCCGAAGACAAATGGCCCTTCTTCCTTGCCCCCTTGCTCACGGGAGAGGTGCAATCCGCCTACCAGGCCGCAAATCCCTTGGGGAACACGCCCTACGCCATCATCAAAGGAGTAATCCTGGACCACTTAGGACTCGATCCAGAAGCCTACCGAGTCAGGTTCAGGAAGGAGAGAGGCATATCCGGCGAGAACCCCAAGACCCTCTTCTTCCGCTTAAAAATGGCGGCAGACAAGTGGCTAACCCCAGAGACATGTACCAAGGAGGAGATACTACACAAGGTCTATCTGGAACAATTCATGGACGCTCTCTCCTACGCCTCACAAAGATGGCTGCGTCAGCATTCCGGTCTGGGAATAGAACAAGCCATCGAGATGGCGGCAAACTTTGCTAGAGCCCAGCCAAAGACCACCCCTTGGGAAAACGAGAAGGCCACCAAACACCCGATACCCCCAAAGACTGATAGAAAACTCAAAACCAACCCGGAACCGTTGCGAACCAAACCACCGGGAATGGTTTCGCCTATGTTTAGAGGGCCTCAATGTTTCGAGTGCGGGGAATGGGGCCACATTGCCCGGATGTGTCCCAGAAAACGACCCCCCGACGAGCCGATGGAGGTCGGGTATCTACCCCGGACTGTCTTGTACTCTGCCGAAATGGGCGCGTCTTTCTATGTGAGTATGAGGATGAATGGCTATCAGGTGAGGGTCCTATTAGACTCTGGCTGTCGTCAGTCGGTAGTGAAAGAGCGCTTTGTCCTACCCAGCCAGTATGTCCCTAGGTCCCTAGTGCACGTACGATGTCCATGGGGACGTGAAGCCCTACCCCTGGCCTCCATCACCCTAACACACAAGAAGAAACGTCCCTGTAAGGTCCAAGTAGGGGTGGTGGATTAGTTACCTGAGGATATCATTTTAGGGGTCGACAATCCCGATTTCCTTTCCCAGTTTAGGGACTCTCTCATGCCAGCCACTACACAAAACGGTGGTCCCCTTCCCACTTATCTCACTCCCGAGCCGTGGGCAACGGACCAGAGCTTCAGGTTTGCTCAGGCTGAGGACAGAACTCTGTTCAACGCCTGGGAAAGCGCCCATGCTCAGCAGGGAACACAAGTCCTGGTATACCCTGGTTTCCGTATACAGAACGGTTTACTATACAGACAATCCCAAGAGAAGAGCCAGCATCAACTGCTGGTTCCGCGGGCATTTAGGGAACAGGTGCTCTTCTTCGCGCACACCCATCTCACAGCAGGACACGCAGGAAAGGAGAAAACCACGGATGTCATCCTGAGATATTTCTTCTGGCCGGGCATCTATAAGGAAGTCCAGGAATACTGTGCCAAATGCGAAGTGTGCCAGAGACGGAATAAGCATCGCCCTAGTGCCGCCCCTTTACACCCCTTGCCCATCATTGGAGTCCCATTTGAACGTGTGGGCATGGACTTGATAGGCCCCTTACCGAAAACCGCAAAAGGGCACGTGTATGCATTGGTGCTCGTGGACTACGCCACTAGATTCGTAGAGGCATTTCCTTTGAGGGCCCCCACCACCGCAGCCATTGCGGATCGGTTCGTGGAGTTGTTCGCAAGAGTGGGGTTTCCGAAGGAAGTGTTGACGGACCAAGGAACGCCGTTTACATCCAAGCTAATGAAGGAAATCTGCAAGACTTTGAACATAAAACCTTTGAAAACCTCTGTCTACCACCCCCAGACCGATGGGCTGGTCGAGAGATATAACCAGTCCTTGAAATCAGTCCTCAAAATCAGTCCTCAAGAAGATGCTGACGTCTGAAGGACCGGAATGGGATCGACTGTTGCCCTTGGCCCTTTACGTCTTAAGAGCCCAAAAGCAAAGCAGCCTAGGCTGCTCTTCCTTTGAGCTGTTGTATGGACGCCTCCCTCAGTCCTTATTGGAAATAACCAAAGACTTGTGGGAGAACGAGGAGATACAGGAACAGAAAACCATCCTCGATTATACGAAGCAGTTGAAGACGAAGCTCGGCAAATTGAGGACCCTTGCTTCCTCCAACCTGGAGGGGAAGCAAGCAGGACAAAAGAGGAACTACGATAAGGGGAAGAGACTGAGGCGTCCCTCCGTAGGAAAATGGGCCCTGGTGTTACTTCCCTCCGTTAGCAGGAAAAACAAGAGCGAATGGCAGGGTCCCTATCAAGTTGTGGAAACGATAGGGGACACCACCTATCGGTTACGCCTATCTGCACGGAAAACACAGAGTTATCACATCAACCTTTTGAAGGAGTGGTTGGGACCCGCTCCTAGGGGGGTACACGTAGCCTCCCCTTTATCCCCTTCTACGTTGAAGAAACTAGTGGTGAATCCTGAGCTGTTCCCTGAGGAGGAGGAGGCCCTTCACAGAGTCCTTGGGCCGTTTTCGAACATCTTCTCGGATCTACCCGGACACACCAACCTCGTTGAACACCGAATCAATACCACCAGCGGGAAGATCGTAAAACAGAGGCCATACCGGATCCCCGCTGCACGACGGGAAGCCGTGAAGAAGGAAGTCCTGAGATGTTGGACCTGGGTGTTATCAGGCCCTCGAGCAGTGACTGGTCATCCCCGATCATGATGATCCCGAAGCCCGACGGTTCCAAACGATTTTGTATGGATTTTCGCGCTCTGAATGCGATCTCCTCCTTTGACACGTTCCCTATCCCAAGGGTGGATGAACTAATAGAAAAGATCGGAGACGCCAGGTATATCACCACTCTGGAGCTCACGAAGGGATACTGGCAGGTGCCCTTTTGTGAGGAAGACAGGAAGAAAATCGCATTTGTGACCGATGATGGACTATACGAATATACGGTCCTGCCCTTCGGCCTCCATGGGGCGCCGGCAACCTTCCAGCGCCTCATGAACCGTGTCCTACAACCCTATCTCTCCTTCAGTTCAGCTTACCTGGACGACATAGTCATATTCAGCAGGAGCTGGGAGGAACACCTACAACACATACACACCATACTGGCCGCACTACGTCAGGCAGGACTCCATGTTAATGCCAAGAAGTCCCGAGCAGCTTTTACCAAAGTGAACTACCTGGGGTACGTTCTGGGGGAGGGCCATATAGTCCCACAGACAGAGAAAGTGAAGGCCATAAACGAAGTCCCCTTTCCGTCCACGAAAAAGGAGTTGAGAGCCTTTTTAGGCCTCATAGGCTATTACAGGCGTTTTATACCCAGTTTCGCGGAATTAGCCTCTCCCCTGACGGACCTGTTGCGAAAGGACGTGAGGCCCCGAGAGCTACAACAACCATCCCGGGGGCTCTCGCAGCGTTCTCTGTTCTTAAAAGCTCCATGACCTCTGCCCCTGTTTTGATATCCCCCGACTTTGATAAACCGTTTGTTCTGGCCACTGACGCTTCCAATGTAGGAGTGGGGGCGGTCTTGTCCCAGAGAGGTCCAGATGGTCTTGAGCACCCCCTATTATACATTAGTAGGAAGCTGTTTCCGAGGGAGGCTAGGTATTCCACTATAGAACGGGAGTGCTTGGCCATCAAATGGGCGGTAGAGAAGTTGCATTATTACTTGGAGGGATGGCCATTCATCCTCCATACTGATCATGCCCCGTTGAGGTGGATGCACCAGAACAGCAGTCATAATCCCCAGGTACTCCGTTGGTTCCTCTCCCGACAACCCTACTCCTTTTCTGTCCTGCCTAAAAAGGGGAAAGACAATGGGAACGCGGACTTCCTTTCCCGGGTATTTCCTCTCCCCGAGCGGGAGAGTCCAGGGGGGAGGTGTGTGACGGGGTGGGTCCCCGGGGGCCCCTAGAGGGGGGTCAGACTACGGACTGGTGGTCCGACCCCGCTATCTCACCTGACTCCGTTCCCTCTCTACAGCAGCCTGGCCATGACGTAGATGAGGACTGGAGGACTGGAGACCCTGAGTTCTGATGGCCGACGTCAGACCGAAGCGAACCCTGTTCCTTTAAGGAGTTGGAGCCCGCACTGGTAGCCCCGCCGCTAGAGAATGACGCGCCGGAGTCAAAAGGAGCCCGGATCAAGGAAGCGACGGACGGCGTTTCCCGAGAGGCAAGGAGAGAAGGAGATTATCGTGTGAGCAGTGGCAACGAGGAGCCGGAGGCCAACCCGAGGAGAGGAGACGGAGAAGCCAGGAGGCCAACGGAACTGCAAACCGCCCGCCACGTTCCCATGGGAGGAGCGTGGCTCCAACAGGTACGGGCCGTGTGGCGGGTTGGATGGGAAACAGTGTCCCGCCTGTTGTAGAGTAACTGTACAGACCCGTGTAAAGCTCGCCCCTTGATCAAACCCCTCCCCTTCACGAGCACTTCCTCGCGATTATCCGCTCTGTACATAAAAGCTCGTGTCACGAGTTTTCCCTCACTCCCGGTCCCTCACTGTGCATACCCATGCTCGGTCCTAATACGACCTCTCTCTTCTTCTCTTGCATACGGAGACACCTGGCCCTGAGGACGTGCTGAACCATCACCAGAGGCAAACTGGATCCACCCCGCACCCCGGCATATGATCCTGCCGCGTTCGCCAGAGAACGCATTACCAGCCGGAGGAGAAAGACATATACCCAAATAACGCCTTCCTTGAAAAGTCTTTATAAGTTCTCTGCCTCTCCTTCCTTCGATCTGCCAGCTAGGGTGGGAGAGGATAGCATAAACCCCGAGTCGCCAGGCACCCCGGGACACCTACCTAAGTGTACCTGAATTTACCTAGCATGTATGCAACTGTGAAGCAAATAATCTCCCTAGGAAAGAGCCAATCCCATTACCTGATGGCAGAGAACCAAGAACCCTGTTTTGGTCTTGAGTTGTACACCCCACAAGGGATGTCAGACCACTGAGTGCTGGGGCGTCTGGGTGCAGGGACTTCAGTGTCTCGTGTTAGCATGGAAGCTTCTCCTCTGGTTTGTCCAGCGAAGATGCAATGCTCATATACCCAAAAGGTACCCTCAGGGGTTCTACCTAGATGTGTCATGGCACTGTGGGCTTGTCGTCCAAGTATGACGATAGCAGTTAATTTTGTGCAGAGTTATTATACAGAAGATGGTAGTCCTGCTCTGTGATAATAAGAATCCTCATGCATAATAAATGAGGTTAGTTTTCAAAGAAAACCACACATTTCTTCAGCCCTTAACTGGGCAAACGATCAGCATTAGAGCTGTAATGTAGAGCAAGGTAGGACAAATGTAAGTAAAAGTTTGTGCAACTACCTAGGCTTATGTTGGGAATACATTGGGGCTCCTAACAGTGAGGGCGGCAGTCGGAATTGTACCTCTTGCAAGCCGGCAGTGTCTGAGCAGGCACAGCCATAGGGATTACCATGTTCCTTTCCAACAGCCTTTTCATGATGGTCCGACTGCCATATAAAACCTATCAGAAAAAGTGGCCTCAAACAGGGCTCACATCCACCATGGGCCCTTCAAAGTGGCCCTGGGGGCACATGTATTGCCCCCACATACATCCATGCATGGATGTGCAAAAAGAGCACTTTAACACTGAAGCTTGTGATGCTGCCCTTGTTCTAGGCTGCAGCACAAGCTGCAGTGTTAACATGCACTTTCCAATTGCCAGCATGGTGGTCCCATCATAATTGGGTGGTCAGACTGCCGCCTGCTTGTCGAGCAGACTCCTGACCCCCGTGATAGCAGGCGGCATTCCAACCTCCCACTATTGTAATTAGGGCTTTATTGTTAAAGTGAGTAATATACCACCAATTGTTTTGATAGAAATCCACTCCACGCAATACCTGGGGGGTAGAAACGGTAAGGTAGTAGCCTCATATGAATGACTATAATCGTAGACCTACGTTTTAAAGGACAAGGGAATCCAAAGACATGAAAGGGAGTATGGGTGAAGATTGGTTATCGAGGAACAGGCGGTCCCTTGGTGTAAAGATACAGCAACCAATAAGCATAGAAGTTAAATAAGTTCTATGCCACAAGCTTGGAAAATAAGAGAATAACAATATTTATTCAATCACAGAACAAAAAGGAACACAGTTGGAGTGGGAAACATAAGACAACAGGGAAGGGAAACAATATGACTAAGACATTTAAAACGAAGTGACAAGTAATAATCATACAAAGTTTGCGTCACTATTTTTTGTACCAATGCTAATAAATGAATTAATCAATGATATATGCAATAGTCATGGTACTGTGTGTTGACGACATTTCGATCCAGTTTAGTGATATAAGGATCATCATTGGGACTTAGATTATATCTGAGATTGTAAATTGTCTGGTATGATGAGGATTCCAGGCTAATTGGATGGACTACAAAGTACTCCTGGTGGGAGGATGGCTCTTAATCAAGGAGATGGAAACCATAGATTGTGCAGTGGGACTACCGTGGAGTGTGCACTCTGTGTCCGGAGGAAGGCAATTCCCTTGATAACTATGCGTCGTAGTCAGCAGGGGCTGATGAGGGGAAACAAGTCCAAGAATGCAAACACATCAGTGAATGCTATATGGGAGAGAAAGCAATTCGATTCGAGTTGCATAATCAATTTGGCAAAACGTGAAGGTATGCAGGCTCTGCAGCGGAAACATGTGTTGCTCCTAGATACAGGAGAAGAAATGTGCGCAGAATGTTACCCCTGACAATGTTAGGGGTGGCAATGGGTTCAAAATGTTCACCATCATTTGTGAACATTTACATAGCCGGGCTAGCTTGAATCCAGAGGCACAATGAGCAATGGACCCACGTCTGGGCATACCCTTGACCACTTAGGGCGAACATAGCAAATACAACAAGAGGATGGACGAAGGGCTGAAACTTTTCAACCACTTCCCCCCAGTCACAGATCTGGATTTTATTTGTCATTCTTTTGCTCATTATGCCAGAATACCTGTCCCAGGAGGCTTGCTTCCGGTCCAGGGAGTCCATCATTTGTTTGTGTAGCACTTTTTGCCCTAAGTGGGATGGGTATGCCTAGACATGGGTCCCTTGCTCTCTGTGCCACTGGATTCAAGCTATCCTGGCTGATGAGGTGCAATAACCCGAAACAGTTCCCATGATGTGTGTTTCCAGTCCAAGGAGGACCTAGCTTGGCAGTTTGGGCTGGACTTTTCCCATGAGGAACAGGGCCAAGACTGATTTGCCTATGGCTAGGTCCAAACTTGGGTGACGTAGCTAGACAAAGAACAATGGATTTAACCCAGTTCTCTTGAATGAGGGTGAATTTATGATTTTTTATAGCATTCCAACCATTGTTTGTTTGTGTAGCACTTTTCGCACTAAGTGGGATGGGTATGCCGAGACGTGGGTCCCTTGCTCACTGTGCCATGGTATTCAGGCTAGCCTGGCGGATGAGGGGTAATACCCCCAAACCAGTCCCAGGATGCCTGTTTCCAATCCAGGGAGGACTCGACTTGGCAGTTTGGGTGGACTGTTCCCATGAGGAACAGGGTGAAAACTGATTTGCATATGGCTGGGTCCAAACTGGGGTGGCGTAGTAAGCAAAAGAACAATGGATTTAACCCAGCACTCTTGACTGGGGGTGAATGTATGATTTATTCAGCATTCCGTCCATCATTTGTTTGCAAGACATAAGATCATGGCTAAAAAAGACATAGTTTATAAAAAATTAATTCTAAACATTTTGCCAAAAAGATAAGAAAATCTTTTATTACTCCTTATAGTAGCCAACGGCACAAACTATACAGGATTCTTGAAAAAGACTGGCATGTCTTAACTGTAGATGCTATAAAAAGTCTTTAAGAAGAGTCCCAACATAGTACATAATAGGACCATCAGAGACAAGGTCTAACAAAGCTTCATGTACTTCGACCACGCAATTGAGCCCAAAATGGCTGCCCCATTAGTTACATGGCTTTCACAAGTGTGGCTATTACAATGCGTGTAGATATGCTGTTGACAAATTGAAAATATTCCAGACAACACCTATGTGTTACGGAATTTATTAACTGTAACATCAAATATGTGGTGTATTCTATTATATGTCAATGTAACTTAATATACATAGGCATCATGATCAGAACGATAACAATGTTAGGGTAAATAATTCATATTAAGGGGACGAAGACTGTACACACACATAGAAACAGGAATTAACTTTTTCAACATAAACATCTGTTTAAGTTCCCAAGCAAAGACCCATAGGATGCTGCAGCAGGTGGTACAATGCAATGAACACAGTACACAGCAGCTTTTTTGCTTCCACCTTCAAATACCCAACATTACAAAGCATTGGCAAAGTCAATAGGTCTCGCCTATGCAAGACACTGGCTTTGTCAATGTTTTTAGCCATGGTGTACTGCAGCATGGCTGCAGTGCAGCACAACAGAATTTTTTTTAAATCACTATGACGCAGCCAGTGGAGGCTGAGTCATGGTGCGTTTTTTCTGATTGTGAGTGTGCGGGCCAAGACAGATGACTGAGGGAAGGAGGGGTCAGAACAACATGGACAACGTAATTAAACAGTACAGAGCACCACAAAGGTATGTACGATCTGACAAAATCCCAGATCAAAGTATTTTTAATCTTGTTCAAACATTTGTGTAACTAACAGACATTGTAACATAGTTCACCATTTCAAATTATTTTGGTATAGATCAACAAGCCACAATTTGTTGACACGCAGGTCAGAAGACAATATGCACAGCCGACACGTGTTTCGTCATTTGAACAACTTTTTCAAGGCTGTCAACAAACCCAATTTAAATACAAAGTATTATAAGCCATAGGTTTACAGAATCTCTTAGTGTATTAAGAAGAGAACCTTTTATACCACCGAAAATTTTGTGATCAGGCCATAGATTTCTCCGGTGAACCGTTATTTATTGAAAAAATTTGCCAAACTGGTGAAAAGAGGGAAAGAGGGAAAAGAGACAATGGTAGCATCACATGGTAGAAAAGACACTACATTGTGAAAACATGCATAAAACAAAATTCATCCATTTCAGAAATGAGGCGAATGAAATGAAAACACCCACCATCCACCTCAGATATCAAAACATGGTGAGTCACATACCGATAACAAGGAGCGAATCATCCTGTAATTCTTGCAAACAGTCTGCGTCCCAAACCTTTCTAAATGGAAGAGTCAGACCACGTAAATAATCCAGTCCTTGGAGCCCCAAGTATCAAATGGGTTGGCAAACAGTCACCTGTATATGCCCGAAGTCTCCGCAACTACAACAATAAGGAAAAGGCCCGGTAATCAATCCCTATACAGTATTGAAAGTATACATATGTCCCAGTACACCAACAATCCTCATTTAGTCCAATGATATGATATGCAATTACGGCTGAAACGTCCCACATAGTCTCAGACTGTTAAGTATCAAAATGTGACAGCTAACCCCCTTTGTTAAGGGAGAACTCTTTCACAGTAAACGTGAAACACCAATACATTTTAATGGCATCCATGAGGACACAGATTGATAATCTGTAAACATAAGCAAATTGTAGGAAGGGCCTTTGTCGACCCCTGTATATTAAAAATTGAGCCGGTTTTTCATCCTTCGTGTTTATGTCTGTTTAATCATAACACACACATAATAAAATGCAAAAATGGACCATACCTGGAAATTGTCATAAGTGGACCGCAAATGTTTACTGACAGCAAAGTTCAAGAAAAAGAACAAAAAATGTACAGTATCAGTCTTTACCCCCTTCAATTCTATGAGTCACATTCTGTACAAAATTAAACACAAACCTTGGTGTCGGACTTGGCCCTTTTTGCAGGGTCACACCTGAACTTTTTGTCTTCCTCCTGTATCGTTTCTGACCTGTTTCTGTTGGTTTTAGGACTCTGGGCACTTTACTACTGCTGATCAGTGCTAAAGTGCATATGCTCTCTGTATAAAGTGTTATGGTAATTGGTTGTCCATAATTGGTATGTTTGTCTTACTAGTAAAGTCCCTAGTAAAGTGCACTATGTGTGCCAGGGCTGGTAATACAAATGATACTAGTGGGCCTGCAGCACTAATTGTGCCCCCCACACAAGTAGCCCTAAAAAGCAATCTCAGACCTGCCACTGCAGTGCCTGCACGCAGTTTGTTAACTGCCTTGTTGTCCTGATAAGTGCACTCACTTTCCAGGCAATACCCTTCTCTTTTTATGGACATCAGCCACCCTTAGAGTAGGCCCAATGTACCCCTCTGGGCAGGGTGCAGTGTATACAAAAGGTAGGACATGTACTGAGGTGTGTACCATATCCTGACAATGAAATACTCTCAAATTCATTTTTCACTGTTGCAAGGCCATCTTGCCCATAGGACAGAATGGGGAATGCTGTGTCCCATGTTTCCAGCATATCTTCCCATAGGCATAATATGTAGAGATGGATATTAGTGTGCCTGAACTCAGAATTTAATAACACATCTTTTTGTGAAGATGATTTTTAAATCAATCAATCAATCAAGGAATTTGTAGAGCGCACTACACACCCTTGAGGCTCTCAAGGCGTTTAGAAACCACACTTTTAGAAGTGACTGGTTTCTTGTCGTAAACCATCCTGTGTGCCTCAGCTTGGTTGTGTATTGCCTGTCTGGGTTTGGATGTGACAGGGTCTGGGAAGTGTCCTGACACCAGGGAGGAGTAGGTAAGACAGCAACAGGCTGGCCTGCATTTGATGTGGGGGGAGGAGTAGCCCCCTGGATGTGAAGAGGGATGTGTTGCTACCACCGAAGGATGGCTCCACCTCCTGCGGAGAGTCTGGGGCCCAGACCCTGACTATCAAAGAAAGAGGGTGTGCACTAGCAGAAAGACACCCAGGTCTAGTTTGGACCGGGCTCAGAGCACCCTGAACACCAGGACTTCAAAGGCATTTAGGGGTATAAATGTGAAAGCTGAAACCCCTGAGCTCAAGACTGAAATCCAGACTGAAACTACTTTGTGATCAAGAGGAACCTCTGCCAAAGAAGAACAGCTGAAGAGACTGAAGAAAAGGACTGCCCTTGCTGTGTGTTCTGGGGCTGGCCTGCAGTTTGCTGATTTGACTAAGGAGAGGACAAGAGACTTTGTTGTGTGCTGTGTCCCCCTGCTTGAGAGGACTTTGCTGTGTGCTGTGTCCTGAAGTAACTTGTCTCCAAGGGCCCGAGGGGAGCTGGTCCCCTGTTGTGGAAACTCAGAAACATCAAAGTTTCCAACCGTGTCTCAGCGACGCTTGGTGTATGTGCTTTTGCAAGCCTGAGACTGCTGTGTGGTCTGTGGTGCTTTTTACGAGGTGCCACATGACTGCATTGCCCCCGCAGTGTGGAACATAGCCAACGCTGATGCATTGCTGTTTGTGGCCCGAGCCGTCATCGTAACTGAGGCTGTGAGCCGCAACGTGCTAAAGGATTTCTTGAAGCTAAGAAAGCTGCAAGGTGAAAGGGATCGTGATTGTTGTTAGCCAAGAGGAATTTTCCCAAGATCGTCAACGAAGGAGAAGGCAGCACCGTACAGCGTTGCCTAACAACGGAGCTGCAACGTCATCGGGGCCACCCAGCAGGACGTCCGACGAAAGGGGAGAGAGAGAGAGCGAGGTCGCGCATCCCCCAGGTAAGGCTTGGACTTCGGTCGCGAGCCGCAAGCGTGTGTGGGCTGGGGAGGCGTGCCGGAGGAGTACAGGAGTGCTCTGATCAGGGCCGGACTGGCCGTAGTGGGCACCGGGCAATCCCCCGGTGCGCTGCACGGGTGGGGGGCGGTTTTGGGCCCCTGGGGGCCGTTTTTTTGTTACAGGGACATTTTTGCAGCATAGCTGTAAAATCGGCCCTGTAACAAGATCAGCCAAAAACTGGCCCTGGCAAAGAGCTCGGCGGCACCCCAACCCCAGGGGATGGGGGGGGTGGAGGTGGCCGAACATTTTCCCAGGGCCAGTTTTGGTTCCCAGTCTGGCCCTGGCTCTGATCTCTCTCCCGCTGCACCGCGTTAGACGGCCCTTACCTGCCCAGCAGTCTCTGCTGTTGGGGCCTCGTGGTGCCCAAGTTGACCGTGCAGATTGACTTATAGCATTATTCTTGCATTACGAAGTGCCTGATTCTTGCATTACGAACTGCCTTATTCTTGCATTATGAACCGCATTATTTGTGCATTACGAACTGCCTGATTCTTGCATTATGAATCTCATTATTCTTGCATTACGAACTGCCTGATTCTTGCATTACGAACGGCCTTATTCTTGCATTACCAACCGCATTTTTCTTGCATTACGACCTGCATTATTCCTGCGTAATGAACTGCATTAGTACGTGCATTAAGGATTGTCTTATTACTACATCTAGAACTGCATAGCATTGCATTAGGAATGCATTAGATCATTATAACTGCTCATTAATACCGCAAGAACCTACAAGAGATTGCTGGCCTAATAACCGGCAAAGTGAAATATTACGAATATGTATATGCTGGATTTCTATCATCTGGTCTCATCGTATTCCTTTTGATAAAGATACTGTTAATTTTATAAAAGCAGAGTGGTGTCCATTTGTGGTGTTATCACAGTGTTACTGGGAGTGTGGTTGCAAATACTTTACACATTGCTTTGCAGAAAAGCCTGGCTGCTCGTGCCAAGCTACCGGGGGGTGAGCTGGGGTTATCTGAGAGTGTGTCTCTCCTTTCCCTGACTAGAAGCAAGGGTCCATATTTGGACTAAGGTACCTACCTCTGCCAACTAGAGACCCTCAGTTCTAACAATTGGCATATTGTAAAAGTAGACCTGATGGTAAATAGGATCACTACTTACAAACCGAATGTTGTCTATAGGAGGGGGCAAACAATACGGCACATACTGTGTCTCAGTTTTTACAACCCTAGGAAACACAAGGAAGCAACACACTGGTTATAATCTCCACCAGTGGGTTTTACAAATGTGGACACTACACTGTTTGCCCCTACACTCTTGACAAGATAAAGCATTTCAAATACAATACCAATGTGCAATACAGGATACAAACTTTTATGAATTGCAACACCAAATACATGATCTGCTGTATTGTATTTGTGTGCAACAAAATATATGTTGGCAGCACAATTAAACCTGTAAAAGAGAGGCTACAAGAACTCTTAAGAGCCATCCGGAATGGTAATAGTAACTATCAGCTGGTGGACCACTATAATGAGTGCCAAGGTCTAGCTCAGCTACCACTAATTAGATTTCATGGTCTGGGGAGGGCCGTGGACCCCCCTAGGGGTGGTGATAAGACACATACTTTACAGAAATTAGAAGGAACTTGGATATGCCAACTTAAATCCGTAGACCATGGTCTGGATAAAGATAGGGAACTGTCCGTATTCCTCAAGGAATGAATACAACCCCTCAGATTATTGATGGAGTCAACAATTATTACTGTGAAGAGAAAATAAGTTTGTCCACTGGATGGTTGGGTGTTACAATTGACAACCATGGATTGGCCTCCATTAGCACATGCTTAATTGGTGTTGTTATTAGAGTGTATTGGTTTAACTATAACATTCTGGAGGATTTACTTAATAAGCACCAACTTTATCTGAAAGACAAAAAATCATGCAAACTGCGAAGGGATGATAATGATTATAGGACAGGATGGGTGTTTACCGTTGCATGTAAATTTGATAACATACAGGTCACCTCACAGACTTACAAAACAAATACCAATGATTTATTACGTGGGGCTTCAAATAGCGAATCAGATGTGTTGAGTATTAGGAGTGACAGTAATGAAGGATGAAGTGTTGGTCAGGATACTAACAGCACAACACAGCCACCCACACCCTCTTCTTTTTTAAGGGAGGTGGGAAGATACCGGAAAGGAACAAAGCCCAATTTCAACAAGCGTACCAATAAAGTAAAAAAAATAAAGATGGGCTCCAACAGCTCGAAGAGAAACAGAAGGGAAGGTTTACTTACCAGATCAGAGACTCTGAAAAGCTGAGCATACTGCAATATGCAGGTGGCAAAGTAAGAACAAGGTATGCTATGTCTTGTGACAAAAATTATGCAATCTCTATTGTTAATTTGTCTAAATATTAATTGGATAAAGACAAAATAAAGGTGTTATCCAAAGGCTTGAATCTTTGTCCCACTTTCAAACCTGATTTTAATCAAATGCACATTGATATTTTCAAGTTTGTACGTAAGTTGAAGTTAGAGAACTTTTTTGCACTTAACCCCAAATTAGATCAGGTTCGAGCACCGTCATTTACACTACACAATGGTAAAACAATTTGAGAAATCATAGATATACAAACACTGCTGTCCCTGACCACGGGAGAGCAAGATTCTCTTTTCATTTCACAGAATTTAAGCGATCTGGATATTCCAACATATCTAAGCACAGATAGTAGTTTTAAACAAAATTCATATTCCAACCTATTTTTCCCAGTGACAATTTGATTGATACATTTTATCAGGTGGTCACTAAAGAGATACATGACTGGGAAGACAATTTTAACCCTCAGACTATTTATGACAAAGATAACCTCAGTAAGGGTGAAAGATAGACACTATTGGGATTTGCCTCAGCTCCAGGAGTTATTCTAAATAAAGCTGATAAGGGGGGCAATCTTGTTCTGGTGGATATTGGTGACTATCTTGCAGAAATTGACAGACAACTGGCAGATACTGTTGCATATGCCAAACGGACCTCCAATCCCATGAGAGAGATTACAGACCTAGTAGAGAAGAAACTCAAAATGTGGAGAGATCTTGGTCTAATAAAAGAATATGAATATAAATACATGTTTGTACCATACTTCGGTTGCACCATGTATTTATGCCTTACCTAAGATACATAAACCAGGAGCCTTTCCCCCAGGTATACCAATCATAGTAGGGATAGGTTCTCCTACTGAGCATATTTCAGAATATATTGACCATTTTTGAAAACTTAGTGTCAAGAACCTTCCATCTTATGTTCGCGATACCAAAGATCTCCTGAACCAACTGATGGATTTTAAATGGTCTGAGGAATGTTGGTTTGTCACCCGAGATATTAGTTCCCTCTACACTTCTATTCCAATGGACCTTGGCATTGAAGCGGTCAAATATTTTTTTGCACCTAGGGATGCATCATTGTGGGAACATACATATATGCTTATAGACATGATTACTTTGGTTCTTGAAAATAACGTGTTCCTACAGAATGGAATATGGTTCCAACAACATCAAGGAGTTGCTATGAGGTCATTTTCGACTTCCTTTCCGAATTTCTTTATGGGTTGGCTAGAAAAAAACCTACATTTGGTCAACCTGCCCTGATATACTGATTAACCATGTGATCTATTGGGGTCAAAATATCAATGATGTTTTAAGGATATGGACCGGGACAGAACAGCTTTTACATGAATTTTGTATGTTCTTGAATGCTAATCGACGCAACATTGTTTTTACATACCATGATGATCAAAATAAGATTGCGTTCTTGGACCTGAGATTATATATAAACAATGGTTCAATAATGTCAGCCCTATACTGCAAACCCAATGCATTCAATTCAATACTGCATGCACATACTGCACACCGTAAATCCCAAATCCAGTCTATTCCCTTTGGCGAACTAACACCCATAAGTCGTGACTGCAGTCAAGAAGAAGTATTTAAAATGGAAATGAGCAAGTCAATCAAGATATTTGAGGCCAGTTATAGTCAGGGGATAAGCACTAAGGCAAAGAATAGAATAGCCCATGCGTCCCACAAAAGTTTACTGACAACAACAATCAAGAAAAAGAACAAAAAACTTGCAGTATCAGTCATTACCTCCTTCAATTCTATGAGTTACATTCTATACAAAATTCTACACTAACTTTTGTCATATTCTAAAAGTAGAGCCGATGGTAAATATGATCACTACAGACAAACTGGATTTTGTCTATAAGAGGGGGCTAACAATACGGAACATACTGTGTCCAACTTTTTACAACCCATAGAAACTCAAGGAAGCAACACACTGGTTACAGCCCCCACCAGTGGGTTTTTACAGATGTGGACACTGCAATTTTTGCCCCTACACTCTTGACAAGATAAAGCATTTAAAAAACAATACCAATGTGCAATACAGGATACAAACTTTTATGAATTGCAACAGCAAATGCATGATCTACTGTATTGTATCTGTGTGCAACAAAATATATGTTGGCAACACCATTAGCACTGTAAAAGAGAGTATACAAGAACACTTAAAAGCTACACGAAATGGTAATAATAACTATCAGTTGGCCGTCCACTTTAATGAGGGCCATAGTCTAGTTCAGCTACCACTAATTAGATTTCATGGCGTGGGGAGGCCTGTGGACCACCCTAGAGTTGGTGATAAGACACATACTTTACGTAAATTAGAAGCAACTTGGATATGCCAACTTAGATCCGTCGACCATAATTTGATTTGATTTGATTTATTATTTGTATAGCGGTTGAATCACTCCCAGGGAGGTATCTCAGTGCTCAGGACGTGCATTGAAAGCAATGGCACTGGCTAGGCTGAGAACAGAGCGGTTTTCAGAGTTTTCCTAAACTTCAAGTGGTCAGGGCATTGTCTTAAGGCAAGAGGGAGTTGGTTCCATATGAGAGGGGCTTGGTGAGAGAAGGACTTGTCTCCAGTCCTTGACTTTTTAATTCTGGGTATAATGAGAAGGGCTTTGGAACTTGAGCGTAGAGTCCAAAGTGGGGTGTATGGGCGGAGCCTCTTCGTCAGATAGGAGTGTCCATTCCCCCATATAGCTTTATGGGTGATGCAGCATATCTTAAATTTCATGCGTTGTCGTATGGGTAGCCAGTGCATTCGGTGAAGGAGGAGGAGAGAAGCAGATCTGTGAGGGGCATTTAATATCAGGCGAGCAGCAGTGTTTTGTATCATTTGGGGTCGGGTTAGAGAGGACTCGGTGGCTGCGATCAGTAGGGCATTGCCGCAGTCTAATTTACTCAGTACTAGAGTTTGAGTCAAGGTCTTTCTGGTGGTGTCGGGTAGATAGGGGAAAGCTCTCCTTAAGAGGCCTAATATGTGGACGCATAAGCCCAAGGTGTGGGTAACATGCTTCTTCATAGTGAGGGCTGTTCAAGGTACACTCCTAGGTTCTTACCAGTGGTTGCTGGGGAAGTAAAGTAAAGTAAAGTAAAGTCCACATTTGTAAAGCGCACAATCACCCGTAAGGGTCTCTAGGCGCTGGGGGGCCGTTGGGAAGATTAAGCGAGCTATTGCCCAGAGTCACATGGTGCTGGGCTGACCTGCCGCCGGAGCCGGGGATCGAACCGTGGTCCCCAGATTCCAGCGTCAGTCGCCCTGGCCGCGGCGGGCCTTCCTAAGTTCTGGGGCCACAAGTGGGGTGACCATAGGAGTGGGACGTCACCGAAGAGCAAAACCTCTGTCTTCCCGGCATTCAGCTGGAGGTAGTTGTTTTCCATCCATCGGGATATTGCTAGCATGCCGGAAGAGAAGGTGGATTGGGCGGTCTGAGAGGTTTTGTTGAAGGAGATGGTAAGTTGAGTGTTGTCCGAGTATGATATTGGGACAAACCCATGCTTCCTTAAGTGGGCTACCAAGGGGACTATGTAGATATTGAACATAGTGGGGCTTAGGCAAGATCCTTGTGGCACCCCCTTGGTAAGTTCTTGTGCTTTGGAGCGGAAAGGGCCAAGGTTGATGGTCTGGGACCGGTTAGAGAGGAAGCTGAACATCCATTTCAGGGCTACTCCCCCGATCTCTGCCTCCCTCATTCTAATGAGCAAAGTCTGGTGGTCAACCGTAGCGAAAGCGGCAGAGAGGTCTAATTGCACTAGAAGGGTGGGCTGGTTCTGATCTAGAGCAAGCCTGATTTTATCGGTAATGGCCACTAGAGCAGTCTCAGTGCTATATTTGGGCCGGAAGACGGATTGCACCGGGTCCAAGTAGCCTGCCGCTTCGATATGGTCGGAAAGGTGTTTGGTGACATATTTTTCCAAGACTTTGCTCATGTAAGGTAAGAGGGAGATGGGGTGGAGATTTGTTAGATTCTCCGTGGGTAGTTTGGTATTTTTCCGTATGGGAATGATTTGAGCCGCCTTCCTTGGGGGGAGGGTAGATATCCGTCCTCCAGGGATTGGTTTAGAAGGGAACAGATGGACTCAGATAGTTGTTTTTCAAGAGAGGATGTGTCCTTGGCGGGTATGAGATCAAGCGGGGATCCGGATTTTATGTTGCACATTATTATTTCAGTTTCCTCTGGGGTTAGAGGGGAGAAGTGCATCATGGTGTGTTAATTTTGTGTGGGGATGCAGAGGGGAGCTACAGAGGTGTCTGTGAGGGGTGGGTTGGTGGTAGCGATTTTATTGTATATGGCATCAATATTCTCTATGAAGGGATTGCTAATGTTGTCACATAAAGCTTGAGAGGGGACTTCTTCGGATTCACAAGCTTTGGGGTTAGTGAAGGTTTTTAGGATTTGGTATAGGGCTTTAGGGGTGTTTTCAGCTTGACTAATTTGTGTGGCTATTTGCAGTTTACGGGCGTGCTTAATGTTTTTGTGGTAGTGGGTGAGGGCGACCTTATACTTCTCTTTGTGGGCTGTAAGGTTGGTGCGACGCCATTTTCTTTCCAGGTTTTTGCACCTGTTTTTTTCGTTGTGATGTTCTATAGAGAACCAGGGAGCCTTTGTATCTCTGGGTTTAATGGTGCCTAATGTTTCCGGGGCTATCTGGTTAATGGCAGCTAAGATGGATTTATTAAGGTGGGCAAGGCTGTCTTCGGTGTTAGTCCCTGGCGAATATTTAGGAGGTGTAAAAGCAGATGCAAAGGTGGTTGGATTGACTTTATGTCATTGCCTGTAGGTGGATAGTTTTAGTGGGGTTAAAGTTCTTTGAGTCCTTTTAGATAGAAGTCGATGATTGCATGGTCAGTCCAGGTGACTGACTTCAGGGTCTCGCATGTTAGGAGGGGGAGTTAGAGAAGATAATAGCTAGGGTTTGTCCTGCTGTGTGGGTGGGGCCACTATTGATTCTGTTGAGATTGAAGGAGGCGAGGTCTGCTAGGAAGGATCCAGTTTCCACTTTTTCGAGGTTCTCACTGTGGATGTTAAAATCTCCCGTTAACATGAAGCTGCTAGAGGAGATCACATGAGGGGATAACATCTCCATTAGAAGGAGAGAGAAATCGGCTAGGGGTCCCGAGGGGCGTTACACCAATGCCCCTTTCCAGGTTAGTTGGGGCGAGAGGTCCAGTCTAAATATCATGATCTCAATCAGTTCGTCGGAGCGCTGTTCTAATATGGAGAATTTGCCCTCTCATAATGAATGATGGCGATCCCTCCTCCAACTTTAGGCTGCCTGTCTTGTCTGCGGATCCTGTACCCTTCTGGCAGGGCAATGGCAATTGTCGGAGTGCTGGCTTATTTCAGCCAAGTCTCTGTAATGAAGCCAATGTCAGGGGAGTAGGTAGCGAGTAGGTCCCATATCTCAGTTGCATGCTTAGGGAGTGATCTTACATTTCCTAGGAAGCCTTTCCAGTTAGTTTGTGGGGAGGGGGTTTGATGTAAGGGATTAAGGTCAGTGTTTGCCTTAATTTTTACCTTAGGGCCTGAGATGGGTGAGGGGTTGGGGGAGTGAGGTATAGGCTGTGCTAGTGTGCAGTACATGCTTTGGTATCTGCAATGAGGGCATGAGCATGGGCATGGTCTGAATAAAGATAGGGAACAGTCTGCATTCCTCAAGGAATTAACACAACCCCTCAGATTATACATGGAATCAACAATTTTTACTCTGCAGAGAAAATACGTTTGTAAACTACATGGTTGGGTGTAACAATTGACAACAATGGATTGTCCTCCATCAACACATGCCTAATTGGTGTTGTTATCAGAGTGTATTGGTTTAACAGGGGACGTTGCATCTCTGAATGTGCACAAGTGTGCAGAATTAGATATTTTTCTCCTCCATGCTGAACATTACATGTATATGTCATTATGTAACTGTCAGGAGGAGGTGAAACAGGAGTCCCAAAACAATTCACAGGACCCCGTATTCTCTAGACATAGGCGAGAGAAAGGTAACCATGGGGTTAAACCTTTCACTGTCTCCTCTCCTATACATACCAATAGGAACCCGGCCTCCAAGGAGAACCAATCAAGAGCCCTGGAGACCGGGGGAATGGAGAGCTCGCGAGAGCAGAGAGAGAGTCATCACAAACCCGGAGGACAGCTGGAAACTGAGTGAGGGATCCGAGGAGATCACGGCCGATGAAGACGTCCTGGAGGTCTGGAGTGAAGGCTGGTGGACGCCTCCGGGAGATGCCTGCTTGCCGCAGCAGCTCAGGAGAGTTAGGGCTTTGGCGATAAGTGACCTGAACAAGGCCGGGGTAGAACTCAGGGACAGCAGAGTAGAACCAGCGGTATCCCAGGGTGGGAGTGTGCACCAAAGCCCGTAATTAAGGGAGGGGAAGTGTGAGAAGTTGTCCTGGTATATGCTGTCCACTTGTTATAGTGGGCACCTTGCACCAGTCCAAACAACCCTTATTGATGATAGGTTTAAAGACAACCTTTATTGAAAGCTATCCTAGTGTCGCTATGGAGAGCAGCCTTCAGTCTAAGTCTTGAAGGAGTGTAAAGCAGCTTGGTTTACCAGATTATAACCTCTTGAATGACCAAAGAAAGGAGAACCACATGAGGTATCTATAAAATATATGTATTTATTACTAAACACTCTCTACTAACCTCTTTATGAGCTTAGAGAACAAGATACACACTATCAACAATCAACACACTAGTACCTAAGTTAATAGCACAATATACAATAGGACCCAGGGGGAGACCAAACCATATATTAAGAAAGTGGTATAAGAACCATGACTTGACTAGAAACAGTGCCTAGATCACGTAGAATCTCTGGGACCCCAAGTAACCACCCAAGGTAGTGACACAGGGGACCCACAGGGGACGCGTGCAGTGTGAGAACACAGCCGCAAGCTCCGTACAATACTATGGGAAAGTCGCAGTTAGAATTTTAAAGGTTAGGGACACTTAGGAGAGGACTTGGAGCAAACCCTTTTAGACTTAGATGAGTCTAAGGCCAGCACTCATGAGAGCACTGGAGTACTTGTGTTGCTTCACCTAGGGAAGCCATGTACATAGGTGCCAAATGGTGTTGGGAATCGTCGCTGTTTTCAATGGCGAGTTGCTGCAAAGTGCTGATGCCGTGGAAAGGAAAAGTGTCCGGTGTGATCCAAGCCTGGAATGGAGCTGTGAAGAACCTGAAAGCATTGGGGACAGAGTCTGGGTCACTTCAAGGTGACCAGGGGCACGGTAGACCAATGCCCACCAATGTCGGGTGTTTAAAGTGCGATGAGGTGTAGCTTGACTCCGCTGCCACGGGGACCAGGAGATGTCGACAATGACCAGAGTCCACAGGTGACCTGTCCCATAAAGAATGTTGAGTGCTGGGGGGTCGGTGTCTGGATTGGAGAGCAACAAGCCTTGGCAACAGCAACAAATGCAGTGAGACTAAAAAAGCTTTGAGATGGACCAGCAAGGTTGTGGTGACTTCCCAAGCAATGGAGAGTCAGGGTACATCTGGAACAACCAGGTAAGTACATTCAAAGTTACAGTACCCTTCACAGGGACCCACAAATCAACAGACAAGGGATCGTGAAGGGACCTGAAGAGGAATAACTAAATACCAGCCCTCGGATCAGTCGTGGAGTGTAGGCCAGCAATCTTCAGTGGAATCACTGCTCGGGGTATGGACTACAAGTAGCCCAAAGCACAGCCTCAGGGATCATCAAGAAGCAAATTCTGCTGCAAATGTGCACGGTGTACAGGGGTTCAGTTTGCATGGTCCCCACGAGGGCTTTGGATTTCAGGCTTGCTGAGAGCACGGATCGGCCTCGGGGAAGCTTGGAAACCCACCTCCTGTGTTGCAGAGTCTTCAGAGTCCTTCAGGAGCTGCGTAGTTGCAAACCAGATAGATGTGTCGTTGGTGCCTGCCCTGCAGGGGAGTAACTTCTTTACTCCAAGGGAGATTCATTGGTCATCCAATAAAGTGTAGATAGTTGAAGCTCTGGGATTCTGTAGCAGAGTTTAGTCCTGTAGTCAGGGGTTCCTACTTTATACCCAAGGAAGGGGTGGGACAAACTCTGGGGACCCACCAATGGGAGGGTCAGGACAGAGGGGTGGTTACACCCATGTCCTTTGTCCAGTTTCACGCCAGAGCAGGGACTGGTAGCCCGTGCAACCGGTTGGAGCTGGACTATGCACAGGGACACCAAATGTGCCCCCAGTGTAGACATCAAAGAACTCTTGGAGTGCACCCACCAATCCCCAATACACTAAAGCCTGTCTGGGAGGAGGTTACAACTCCCTGTGACAGGAAACCTATTGTCCAGCCTCCCCTGCCGGAGTTTCGTCCAGCAGCAGGAGTGTAGACGTGCAGCATCCATTTTGTGATGCCAGGGTTCTGTTAAGCTGGTACCGGGTGTACCGGTGTAGTCACATTTCTCCCTCTAGGAGGGTGGAATCATACCTCCCCCACCAGGACTGGTGGGAGGTATGATTGCAAGATGTTTGACACCAATCAGAACATATTTCCTTGCAGCCATCTCAAAGATAGCATTTACCGCTAGGCTATAATGCATTTAAGAGTATATGGTATGGCTGCATCAAAAAACAAGCCCGAAGGATAGATTCTAAAGGCTGCAGAGGGGCCCTGCTCATGAATGGGCACCATCTCACACAAAACCCAGCACCCTGCCTTCAGGATTGATAAGGCCTGCCATATGGGTGGCTGATAGGTTTATATGTGTAGTGACATAGGTACATATAGGGACCCTACATCTAAGTTAGGGGTGAATACACCACCTTACACAGGCTGCTGTAGCAGACCTGTTATGTCATTTTGAGTGGTCTCTCAAGAGTGGCATAATACATGCTGCAGCCCCTGAGAGGCCTGTGGGGTACCTATGCCCGAGGTATATCGGACACCATATACTAGGGACTTACAAGGGTACCCCAGAGAATCCAATCTGTGGTGTACCTAAAGTATATGTAATCATTTTAGAGAGGAAGCAGCTAGGTTGGGGCCCTGGATAGCAGGGTCCCAACCAGACTAAAGTCGAAAAACAGTGAAACAGCAGTAAAAAGTGGGGGTAACTATAAGAAGCAGATCTCACTCTCCAACACAACCCTCCCCCCTAAACGTAAGGGCATTAAACTAACCATGACCAGTTGAGTCTTCATGTTCTAAGTGGAAATATCAGGAGAGTCCATCTGCATTGGCATGGTTACTCCCAGGTCTATGTTCCACTGTATAGTCCCACCCCTATAGGGAAATGGACCACCTCAAAAGTTTGGGGTTTTCACCCTTCATCTGTTTTAGCCATAAGGGGGGCTTATGGTCTGTCTGAACAATGAAGTGAGTGCCAAACAAGTATGACCTCAGCTTCTTCAGAGCCCAAACTACAGAAAAGGCCTCCCTCTCAATAGCTGACCAACGTTTCTCTCTGGGGGCCAGCCTTCTGCTAATAAAAGCTACTGGCTGATCCTGACCTTCATCATTCAATTGTGATAACACAGCCCTTACCCCAAACTCAGATGCATCTGTTTGGACAATGAATTGCTTAGAGTAGTCAGGACTTTGCAGAACGGGAGCAGTGCACATGGCCTGCTTCAGGTCATCAAATGCCTTTTGACAGCTAACTGTCCACTGAACTTTGTTTGGCATTTGCTTGTAAGTTAAGTCATTCCAAGGGGGCACTATGGATCCATAACCTTTGACAAACCTCCTATAGTACCCAGTCAGGCCCAAGAAAGCTCTGACCTGAGTCTGAGTGGTTCAAGCAACCCAGTCCATTATGGTTTGGATTTTGCTCTGCAATGGTTGAACCTGAACTCCACTTACCAGGTGGCCTAGGTATACATCTTGACTCTGCCCTATCTGGCACTTGGTGGCCTTGAAAGTGAGGCCTGCTTTCTGCAGGGCCTCCAAAACATTTCTCAGGTGGACCAGGGGATCCTCCCAGGTAGAGCTAAAGACAGCCATATCATCAAGATATGCTGCACTATAGTCTTCCAGGCCTGTAAGGACTTTGTTCACCAACCTTTGAAAAGTGGCAGGTGCATTCTTCAAACCAAATGGCATCACCACAAATTGGTAGCGCCCACTAGGGGTAGAAAATGCTGTCTTTGGCTGTGCATCATCAGCTAGTCTGATCTGCCAGTAGCCAGCTGTCAGGTCAAATGTGCTCAGAAACTTGGCTGAGGCCAAAGTATCTATAAGTTCATCTGCCCTTGGAATTGGGTGCGCATCTGTCCTAGTGACTGCATTGAGACCCCTGTAGTCAACACAAAACCTCATTTCTCTCTTGCCATCTTTGGTGTGAGGTTTGTGGACTAAGATTACTGGACTAGACTAAGAGCTATCTGAGGGTTCATTTACTCCCATATTCCAACATCTTCTGGACTTCAATTATGATACAGTCCCTGACATGATCAGGTTGCCTGTAAATCTTATTTCTAATAGGCAGACTGTCCCCAGTGTCCACTTTATAAGTGCACCAGGTAGTTTGACTTGGTGTCAGTGAGCAACAACAAAACGGATTCAGGGAGGGTCCAAGGGATATAAGGTTTAAAGACCCGTACCTGGTTATTATCCCCAGCAACTTCTATATGTATAACACAGAAAACACAGAGGGTCTATCAGCTTAGTTATATAGCTGGACTGTCAGTCCGAGTCACCAGGATCTCGGGGTGTATAAATCACATGAAGACAGCATAATTCAATATGAGGCAAAAGGAGACCGGCATAGCACACAGGGGTTCAATGGGAAGATCAGACAGGTCCCCATACAGGCACGCGGAGTCAAACAGCGAAGAATCAGAAGGCGGGCCCGTCGGGGAATCATCCCTCGTAGTCAATCTATCAACAAAAACATTGAGTCCCCTTGAAGAACAAGTACTAAACAAAGGTTTAGGATTTGTTATGACCAACCATGGAGACCGTATCTCTTTTCAGTGCAAACTAAGCCAATTTTTTAGAAAGCTTAGGCTGCACTACCTGTTTAAGGATAAGAATAACGAAGAATCTCAGTACAAAGATACCAACACGGGTCTCAGAGCCAAATCTAAATTCCAACCACCTGCACACATGGTTCCACCACAGGTTTTGGCCTTCGAGAAAGCGGTTGTGGACGATGTTGCTACGCTTTGGAGCACAAAAGCGAGGTTGTTTAACAATTTGACCAAATTGGAACAGGCAACACTCAAATCACTTTCGGAGGAACAGTCAATAACTATAAAGCCCGCGGACAACGGCGGCTCTATAGTTATTCTCAATGCTACTGATTATCAGGCAGAGTGCCTCAGACAGCTGAACAATAGACAGGCATACTCTCCTCTGCCCAAAGACCCCACTGAGGAAGTTATTAAACAAATAAGGGACATTGTTGAAGAGGCCCTCTCGGAAGGATGGATCACCCAGAATGAGGCTACCTTCCTAGTTGCTAAACATCCTGTAACACCGTATTTTTACCTTTTACCTAAGGTGCACAAACCACAGAGGCCGCCGCCTGGCAGGCCCATTATTTCAGGAATAGGGTCTGCACTGGAGCCGCTTTCCACCTTCGTAGATGTTTTCCTGCGGCCCATTGTACAACAAATGCCCACCTACTTGCAGGACACCAAAGACGTGTTACGTATCCTGCCTGAAATAAACTTTGATACCGAAAGAGACCTCTTGGTCTCTTTCGATGTAGAATCATTGTACACCTCTATCCCTCAGGATGAGACTTTAGAAGTTGTAACATTCATCCTGAGGGAGAACATCGGTGAGACAATCACACCAGTACCGTTCATTATGGCTCTAGCCACCTTGGCCATGAAAATGAACTATTTTAAATATGAGGACAAAGTTTTTCTCCAGGTGTCTGGCACTAGCATGGGCAGCGTTTTTGCGCCGAGCCTGGCTAATTTATATGTACATCAGTTCGAGCAACAACACGTACTGACTCCCACCAACCCCTTCCACACCTCGATTAGGTGGTGGAAGCGTTATATCGACGACGTGTTGGTGGTGTTGAGAGGCTCTTTGGATTCTGTTCCGAATTTGTTTATGGGTTGGCTAGAAAAAAACCTACATTTGGTCAACCTGCCCTGATATACTGATTAACCATGTGATCTATTGGGGTCAAAATATCAATGATGTTTTAAGGATATGGACCGGGACAGAACAGCTTTTACATGAATTTTGTATGTTCTTGAATGCTAATCGATGCAACATTGTTGTTACATACCATGATGATAAAAATAAGATTGCGTTCTTGGACCTGAGATTATATATAAACAATGGTTCAATAATGTCAGCCCTATACTGCAAACCCAATGCATGCAATTCAATACTGCATGCACATACTGCACACCGTAAATCCCAAATCCAGTCTATTCCCTTTGGCGAACTAACACCCAAAAGTCGTAACTGCAGTCAAGAAGAAGTATTTAAAATGGAAATGAGCAAGTCAATCAAGATATTTGAGGCCAGTTATAGTCAGTGGATAAACACTAAGGCTAAGAATAGAATAGCCCATGCGTCCCACAAAAGTTTACTGACAACACCGATCAAGAAAAAGAACAAAAAACTTGCAGTATCGGTCATTACCTCCTTCAATTCTATGAGTTACATTCTATACAAAATTCTACACTAACTTTTGTCATATTCTAAAAGTAGACCCAATGGTAAATAGGATCACTACAGACAAACTGGATTTTGTCTATAAGAGGGGGCTAACAATACGGAACATACTGTGTCCCAGATTTTACAACCCTAAGAAACTCAAGGAAGCAACACACTGGTTACAACCCCCACCAGTGGGTTTTTACACATGTGGACACTGCAATTTTTGCCCCTACACTCTTGACAAGATAAAACATTTAAAAAACAATACCAATGTGCAATACAGGATACAAACTTTTATGAATTGCAACAGAAAATGCATGATCTACTGTCAGTCAGTCAATTATCTTTATTCGATTATTAAAAATCATAAAAGAACGAGCATTAATACATAACAACATTTCATCAGAACACAAATTAGTACAGTCAATGTTTAAAACTCTAAAATCACAATGTACAAAATAAGTTATGCAAAAATGTTAAGAATATTAAAATCAGTAAGATATAAAAGAGTAATCAATATTCAGGAATAAGATGCCTAGTTCTTGTACGGTGCTTGTTTATGCGTGCTCCTGCAACTAAAAAACTAGCAACATGAAAAGCTACTTTTACATTAGGAAGGAGTTGCAGGAACATCAAGGCTGGTTTTACCTGAGTAAATCCCAAATTGCACAAAATAGGAAGCAGGTATTTTTTTCTAATCTCAGTATAATGGCCGCAGAACATGATAAAATGAATCGTATCCTGGGTGGAAAAGTGATCACAATCACATGGTTCAGCATTATCGGGTCTATTCCATATTTTAAAATTGCCCAGAATGAAGTGAATCAGATCAAAACGAAATCTCGTTAGAAGGAAACGATGGTATGGTTTAGTTACCAGGAAGAGGTATGGTTCCTTTCCTGGGACAGATGTCACCATACAGTGTTTCCTAACCATGGGTTTATTTAGCTCTGTGGCTTCCCTCTCCAAAACATAAAAATTTGTCAGGGTATTTTTTACTGTTTTTAAATCTTCCTGCGTTATCAAATGTGGAGATGAGAAAAGTTCAGGTCGGCCGGCTAAAATTAGCTGCATATGAACGTATTTTACCCACGGAATGTTATGGGCTCTATCCAGGGCTAAACAATCTTTTAAGATGATATGATTTAATGTTAGCTCCTGGTTGAGCCAAATTTTCAACCATCCAATAACTGGGGCTAGTTTTAAAATGTCGGTTATATAGCCCAATCCAAGCTCTGTATGTATTATGTAGGTGGAAGTCGATTGAGGGACAGAAAGCAGGGTTCTCAGAAATTTATTTTCTACTTTCTGGATTTTATCATGATTAGTGTACCCCCAAATAACAGAACCGTATTGGGCAACCGACAAACATTTAGCTTTATAGACCTATATAATGCTTTCCATGGGGCGGGCTCCAAGTTTTTTAGCAAAGCCAAGCAACCCAGCGGCCGCTCTTGCCACAGCGTTGCTTTTGACGGAATGCTGGGGGCCCCACGTGCCCTTTTCATCAAAGGTCACCCCTAAGTATGGAAAAGATGGAACTCTCCTGACCTCTTTCCCAGCACAAGAAAATGTTTTCGACTTTCTTTTCCTGCCTGCAGCTCCTGCAATCATTACATGAGATTTATCTGTGTTGGTTTTCATGTCCAACGAGGACATGAAATCCCCAAAGGATGAAAGGAGTTTATTTAGTGCCACTCCGGAGCGTGCCAAGAGGACTGCGTCGTCCGCGTACAGGAGGACAGGTATCTTTGTCTCACCTGCACGCGGAATGTCGGTGTGGGAAGCTGCCAGGACTGCCTCAAGATCGTTTATATAAAGAGTAAAGAGGAGGGGGGCAAGGATACACCCTTGCATAACCCCCCTCTCTGACTTAAAGTGGCAAGTGCATCTCCCTTCCCTGGTCACTCTGACCGAGGTCATAAGATCCCTATGTAACTCGGCCAGGTACCCGACCAAAGGAGCGTCAATGCCCATGGTCAGAAGGACCCCCCACAGCTTAGCCCTGTTAACCAGGTCAAAAGCTGAGGAGAGGTCCATAAAGGCCATGTACAGAGAGCCCCCCTTGGCGATTGCGTATTTATTTATGATCAGTTCTAGGTTTAGGCACTGATCTAAAGTTCCTCTTTTGGCTCTAAAACCATATTGTGCATTTGATAGGACACCCTTCCCTTCTAAAATCTGAGTCAGTCTTCCTAAAAGGACTCTTCCCAGGATTTTGACATTGGAATCAATGAGAGAGATTGGCCTATAACAGGCCGGGTCTGTTCTCTGTCCTTTTTTAAAGATCGGTATTATCGTGGACTTGGCCCAACTAGTAGGAAAGATAAGATCCCTTGTAGCGTTAAAAATATTTGTGAGAATTTTGGCACTTAGTTCAGGGGCACTCTTAAAGAAATCTGCGGGAACCCCATCGGGCCCCGGTGCCTTTTTATAGAGTGTGTCATTAATTGCTTTTTTCACCTCCTCTAAACTAAAAGGAGAGATGGTAGTTACTGCTTGTGTGAATTGCATTTCACAGCCTGGAGTGATATCAGGACAGCTATAAATGTTGCTGAAATGTGTGACCCACTGTTCGTCAGGTATGATGCAGTCTGCTCTCTGATTCTCTAGTCCCACGAAGTATGGATGGTTTATTATTGCCCAAAATCTAGCGCTATCTCTCTGTATATCAGGCGACAATAAGTCATTCCAGGCCTCCTTTTTAATCTCAGATTTCCTCGTCCTGATAGCATAACTGTATTGTTTCCTCAGTGATGCTATCTGCTCTTTATCTCTTGGTTTATTTTTTAGGGCATTCAGGAGGATTGAGTGAGCCTTGGAACAATTTGAGTCAAACCATTTGGGGCCCCTGAGCATATTAGGCTTTTTCTTTACGGTCAGGTCTAAATTGACCTGACGGCAGATAACATTGAAAGCCTCTATCATGGTAGTAGCAGAGTTATTATTATCCAAGCAAATTGCAACCTCCCCCTCAACTTTAGCCAGAGTATCCTGTAAAAAGGTGATTGGGGTTACTTGATCCCATTTCAGTCTGCGATTCTGATCTCTCAGGACTAAATCTGTCACACATAAAGCTTCAATCACCCTCTTTCCCAAAACTCCCTGTGATACAATCTCTAAAATTACGGGATTGTGATCGCTAAAAACTGAAGTTTCTACCTTATAATTGAACACTTCAGGCAGAATACTAGAAGATAAAAAAATATAATCTACAATTGTGCCTGTGTTGTTACCCACGTATGTTGGTAACCTCGAGCCTGTGTGGCAGCTATGTGATTCATAAAGATTAAAAGTTGCTAGGAGCGATTCCAAAGCCTCTCCACGTGATGAGTGTTCGAAATGCGGTGTAGAGGAATAGGGGGAAAAATCCTCGTGTTCCACATGGCAATCCACATGGCATGGATGGATGTTATAATCACCCATAAGGATCACCTCAAACCCATGGACACTATTCTCACTGTGTTGTATCTGTGTGCAACAAATTATATGTTGGCAACACCATTAGCACTGTAAAAGAGAGTATACAAGAACACTTAAGAGCTACACGAAATGGTAATAATAACTATCAGTTGGCCGTCCACTTTAATGAGGGCCATAGTCTAGTTCAGCTACCACTAATTAGATTTCATGGCGTGGGGAGGCCTGTGGACCACCCTAGAGTTGGTGATAAGACACATACTTTACGTAAATTAGAAGCAACTTGGATATGCCAACTTAAATCAGTCGACCATAATTTGATTTGATTTGATTTATTATTTGTATAGCGCTTGAATCACTCCCAGGGAGGTATCTCAGTGCTCAAGACGTGCATTGAAAGCAATGGCACTGGCTAGGCTGAGAACAGAGCGGTTTTCAGAGTTTTCCTAAACTTCAAGTGGTCATGGCATTGTCTTAAGGCAAGAGGGAGTTGGTTCCATATGAGAGGGGCTTGGTGAGAGAAGGACTTGCCTCCAGTCCTTGACTTTTTAATTCTGGGTATAATGAGAAGGGCTTTGGAACTTGAGCGTAGAGTCCAAAGTGGGGTGTATGGGCGGAGCCTCTTCATCAGATAGGAGTGTCCATTCCCCCATATGGCTTTATGGGTGATGCAGCATATCTTAAATTTCATGCGTTGTCGTATGGGTAGCCAGTGCATTCGGTGAAGGAGGAGGAGAGAAGCAGATCTGTGAGGGGCATTTAATATCAGGCGAGCAGCAGTGTTTTGTATCATTTGGGGTCGGGTTAGTGAGGACTCGGTGGCTGCGATCAGTAGGGCATTGCCGCAGTCTAATTTGCTCAGTACTAGAGTTTGAGTCAAGGTCTTTCTGGTGGTGTCGGGTAGATAGGGGAAAGCTCTCCTTAAGAGGCCTATTATGTGGACGCATGAGCCCAAGGTGTGGGTAACATGCTTCTTCATAGTGAGGGCTGTTCAAGGTACACTCCTAGGTTCTTAACAGTGGTTGCTGGGGAAGGGGCCTTCCTAAGTTCCGGGGCCACAAGTGGGGTGACCTTAGGAGTGGGGCTTCACCGAAGAGCAAAACCTCTGTCTTCCGGGCATTCAGCTGGAGGTAGTTGTTTTCCATCTATCAGGATATTGCTAGCATGCCGGAAGAGAAGGTGGATTGGGCGGTCTACGAGGTTTTGTTGAAGGAGAAGGTAAGTTGAGTGTTGTCCGAGTAGGATATTGGGACAAACCCATACTTCCTTAAGAGGGCTGCCAAGGGGGCTATGTAGATATTGAACATAGTGGGGCTTTGGCAAGATCCTTGTGGCACCCCCTTGGTAAGTTCTTGTGCTTTGGAGCGGAAAGGGCTAAGGTTGATTGTCTGGGACCGGTTAGAGAGGAAGCTGAACATCCATTTCAGGGCTACTCCCCTGATCCCTGCCTCCCTCATTCTAATGAACAAAGTCTGGTGGTCGACCGTATCGAAAGCGGCAGAGAGGTCTAATTGCACTAGAAGGGTGGGCTCGTTCTGATCTAGGGCAAGCCTGATTTTATCGGTAACGGCCACTAGAGCAGTCTCAGTGCTATATTTGGGCCGGAAGCCGGATTGCGCCGGGTCCAAGTAGCCTGCCGCTTCGATATGGTCGGAAAGGTGTTTGGTGACATATTTTTCCAAGACTTTGCTCATGTAAGGTAAGAGGGAGATGGGGTGGAGATTTGTTAGATTCTCCGTGGGTAGTTTGGTATTTTTCCGTATGGGAATGATTTGAGCCGCCTTCCTTGGGGGGAGGGTAGATATCCATCCTCCAGGGATTGGTTTAGAAGGGAACAGATGGACTCAGATAGTTGTTTTACAAGAGAGGATGTGTCCTTGGTGGGTATGAGATCAAGCGGGGATCCGGATTTTATGTTGCACATTATTATTTCAGTTTCCTCTGGGGTTAGAGGGGAGAAGTGCATCATGGTGTGTTAATTTTGTGTGGGGATGCAGAGGGGAGGTACGGAGGTGTCTGTGAGGGGTGGGTTCGTGGCGGCGATTTTATTGTATATGGCATCAATATTCTGTATGAAGTGATTGCTAATGTTGTCACATAAAGCTTGGGAGGGGACTTCTTCGGATTCACAAGCTTGGGGGTTAGTGAAGGTTTTTAGGATTTGGTATAGGGCTTTAGGGGTGTTTTCAGCTTGACTAATTTGTGTGGCTATTTGCAGTTTACGGGCGTGCTTAATGTTTTTGTGGTAGTGGGTTAGGGCGACCTTGTACTTCTCTTTGTGGGCTGTAAGGTTGGTGCAACGCCATTTTCTTTCCAGGTTTTTGCACCTGTTTTTTTCGTTGTGATGTTCTATAGAGAACCAGGGAGCCTTTGTAGCTCTGGGTTGAATGGTGCCTAATGTTTCCGGGGCTATCTGGTTAATGGCAGCTAAGATGGATTTATTAAGGTGGGCAAGGCTGTCTTCGGTGTTAGTCCCTGGCGAATATTTAGGAGGTGTAAAAGCAGATGCAAAGGTGGTTGGATTGACCTTATGCCATTGCCTGTAGGTGGATAGTTTTAGTGGGGTTAAAGTTCTTTGAGTCCTTTTAGATAGAAGTCGATGATTGCATGGTCAGTCCAGGTGACTGACTTCAGGGTCTCGCATGTGAGGAGGGGGAGTTAGAGAAGATAATAGCTAGGGTTTGTCCTGCTGTGTGAGTGGGGCCACTATTGATTCTGTTGAGATTGAAGGAGGCGAGGTCTGCTAGGAAGGATACAGGGGCATATTATCAAGGGGGTTTATCTCCGCTTTTTTGGCTTTAAAAGCCAAGAAAGCGGAGATAAAATTATCTCCCTATTACCAAGCTGTCGCTAACACCAGTTAGTGACAGCTAATAGGAGATAGCGACCATCTTGGGCCCCGCTTTGCATGTCAGTGATATTTATCACTAATGACATGCAAAGTGGGCGTGCCAAGATGTTAGCAACTGGAAACAGTCGCTAACATCGCTATCTCCTATTACCAACTTTTGGAGATATTCGCGCTAAGCGCGAATATCTCCAAAAGCTAACACCTGCCCTGAGCAGTTCTTCACAATGTTATCCAATGGGAGGTGGATAACATGGCTAAGAGCATTTGCTCGATAATGCATGAATATCGCTGACTTTTCAGCGATATTCATGCATTGTGGCCGTTTTTTATCGCATTTGCGATAAACCTTGCTAATAGCAAGGTTTATCTGCGATAAAAATCGCCGATGTGCGGCGATAATTTTTGTCTCTAAACAAGTTAGAGACAAAAATTATCGCTAGTTGTTGGTAATATGCCCCACAGTTTCCACTTTTTCCAGGTTCTCACTGTGGATGTTAAAATCTCCCGTTAACATGAAGCTGCTAGAGGAGATCACATGAGGGGATAACATCTCCATTAGAAGGAGAGAGAAATCGGCTAGGGGTCCCGAGGGGCGTTACACCAATGCCCCTTTCCAGGTTAGTTGGGGCGAGAGGTCCAGTCTAAATATCACGATCTCAATCAGTTCGTCGGAGCGTTGTTCTAATATGGAGAATTTGCCCTCTCATAATGAAGGATGGCGATCCCTCCTCCAACTTTAGGCTGCCTGTCTTGTCTGAGGATCCTGTACCCTTCTGGCAGGGCAATGGCAATTGTCGGAGTGCTGACTTATTTCAGCCAAGTCTCTGTAATGAAGCCAATGTCAGGGGAGTAGGTAGCGAGTAGGTCCCATATCTCAGTTGCATGCTTAGGGAGTGATCTTACATTTCCTAGGAAGCCTTTACAGTTAGTTTGTGGGGAGGGGGTTTGATGTAAGGGATTAAGGTCAGTATTTGCCTTAATTTTTACCTTAGGGCCTGAGATGGGTGAGGGGTTGGGGGAGTGAGGTATAGGCTGTGCTAGTGTGCAGTACGTGCTGTGGTATCTGCAATGAGGGCATGAGCATGGGCATGGTCTGAATAAAGATAGGGAACAGTCTGCATTCCTCAAGGAATTAACACAACCCCTCAGATTATACATGGAATCAACAATTTTTACTGTGAAAAGAAAATACGTTTGTAAACTACATGGTTGGGTATAACAATTGACAACAATGGATTGGCCTCCATCAGCACATGCCTAATTGGTGTTGTTATCAGAGTGTATTGGTTTAACAGGGGACGTTGCATCTCTGAATGTGCACAAGTGTGCAGAATTAGATATTTTTCTCCTGCATGCTGAACATTGCATGTATATGTCATTATGTAACTGTCAGGAGGAGGTGAAACAGGAGTCCCAAAACAATTCACAGGACCCCGTATTCTCTAGACATAGGCGAGAGAAAGGTAACCATGGGGTTAAACCTTTCACTGTCTCCTCTCCTATACATACCAATAGGAACCCGACCTCCAAGGAGAACCAATCAAGAGCCCAGGAGACCGGGGGAAAGGAGAGCTCGCGAGAGCAGAGAGAGAGTCATCACAAGGAAGAAGCCGAAAGTAGGAGGAGAACGGAAGGCACGGGAGGAGGAAGCGAAGAGACACCGTGGCGGTGGGACAACCCGGAGGACAGCTGGAAACTGAGTGAGGGATCCGAGGAGATCACGGCCGATGAAGACGTCCTGGAGGTCTGGAGTGAAGGCTGGTGGACGCCTCCGGGAGATGCCTGCTTGCCGCAGCAGCTCAGGAGAGTTAGGGCTTTGGCGGTAAGTGACCTGAACAAGGCCGGGGTAGAACTCAGGGACAGCAGAGTAGAACCAGCGGTATCCCAGGGTGGGAGTGTGCACCAAAGCCCGTAATTAAGGGAGGGGAAGTGTGAGAAGTTGGCCTGGCATATGCTGTCCACTTGTTATAGTGGGCACCTTGCACCAGTCCAAACAACCCTTATTGATGATAGGTTTAAAGACAACCTTTATTGAAAGCTATCCTAGTGTCGCTATGGAGAGCAGCCTTCAGTCTAAGTCTTGAAGGAGTGTAAAGCAGCTTGGTTTACCAGATTATAACCTCTTGAATGACCAAAGAAAGGAGAACCACATGAGGTATCTATAAAATATATGTATTTATTACTAAACACTCTCTACTAACCTCTTTATGAGCTTAGAGAAAAAGATACACACTATCAACACACTAGTACCTAAGTTAATAGCACAATATACAATAGGACCCAGGGGGAGACCAAACCATATATTAAGAAAGTGGTATAAGAACCATGACTTGACTAGAAACAGTGCCTAGATCACGTAGAATCGCTGGGACCCCAAGTAAGCACCCAAGGTAGTGACACAGGGGACCCTCGGGGGACGCGTGCAGTGTGAGAACACAGCCGCAAGCTCCGTACAATACTATGGGAAAGTCGCAGTTAGAATTTTAAAGATTAGGGACACTTAGGAGAGGACTTGGAGCAAACCCTTTTAGACTTAGATGATTCTAAGGCCATCACTCATGAGAGCACTGGAGTACTTGTGTTACCTCACCTAGGGAAGCCATGTACATAGGTGCCAAATGGTGTTGGGAATCGTTGCTGTTTTCAATGGCGAGTTGCTGCAAAGTGCCGATGCCGTGGAAAGGAAAAGTGTCTGGTGTGATCCAAGCCTGGAATGGAGCTGTGAAGAACCTGAAAGCATTGGGGTCACTTCAAGGTGACCAGGGGCACGGTAGACCAATGCCCACCAATGTCGGGTGTTTCAAGTGCGATGAGGTGAAGCTTGACTCCGCTGCCACGGGGACCAGGAGATGTCGACAATGACCAGAGTCCACAGGTGAGCTGTCCCATAAAGGATGTTGAGTGCTGGGGGGTCGGTGTCTGGATTGGAGAGCAACAAGCCTTGGCAACAGCAACAAATGCAGTGAGACTAAAAAGGCTTTGGGATGGACCAGCAAGGTTGTGGTGACTTCCCACGCAATGGAGAGTCAGGGCACATCTGGAGCAACCAGGTAAGCCCATTCAAAGTTACAGTGCCCTTCACAGGGACCCACAAATCAACAGACAAGGGGTCATGAAGGGACCTGAAGAGGAATAACTAAATACCAGCCCTCGGATCAGTCGTGGAGTGTAGGCCAGCAATCTTCAGTGGAATCACTGCTCGGGGTATGGACTACAAGTAGCCCAAAGCACAGCCTCAGGGATCATCAAGAAGCAAATTCTGCTGCAAATGTGCACGGTGTACAGGGGTTCAGTTTGCACGGTCCCCACGAGGGCTTTGGATTTCAGGCTTGCTGAGAGCACGGATCGGCATCGGGGAAGCTTGGAAACCCACCTCCTGTGTTGCAGAGTCTTCAGAGTCCTTCAGGAGCTGCGTAGTTGCAAACCAGATAGATGCGTCGTTGGTGCCTGCCCTGCAGGGGAGTAACTCCTTTACTCCAAGGGAGATTCATTGGTCATCCAATAAAGTGTAGATAGTTGAAGCTCTGGGATTCTGTAGCAGAGTTTAGTCCTGTAGTCAGGGGTTCCTACTTTATACCCAAGGAAGGGGTGGAACAACTCTGGGGACCCACCAATGGGAGGGTCAGGACAGAGGGGTGGTTACACCCATGTCCTTTGTCCAGTTTCTCGCCAGAGCAGGGACTGGTAGCCCGTGCAACCGGTTGGAGCTGGACTATGCACAGGGACACCAAAGGTGCCCCCAGTGTAGACATCAAAGAACTCTTGGAGTGCACCCACCAATCCCCAATACACTAAAGCCTGTCTGGGAGGAGGTTACAACTCCCTGTGACAGGAAACCTATTGTCCAGCCTCCCCTGCCGGAGTTTCGTCCAGCAGCAGGAGTGCAGACGTGCAGCATCCACTTTGTGATGCCAGGGTTCTGTTAAGCTGGTACCGGGTGTACCGGTGTAGTCACATTTCCCCCTCTAGGAGGGTGGAATCATACCTCCCCCACCAGGACTGGTGGGAGGTATGATTGCAAGATGTTTGACACCAATCAGAACATGTTTCCTTGCAGCCATCTCAAAGATAGCATTTACCGCTAGGCTATAATGCATTTAAGAGTATATGGTATGGCTGCATCAAAAAACAAGCCCGAAGGATAGATTCTAAAGGCTGCAGAGGGGCCCTGCTCATGAATGGGCACCCTCTCACACAAAACCCACCTCCCTGCCTTCAGGATTAATAAGGCCTGCCTTAGGGGTGACTGATAGGTTTATATGTGTAGTGACATAGGTACATATAGGGACCCTACATCTAAGTAAGGGGTGCATACACCACCTTACACAGGCTGCTGTAGCAGACCTGTTATGTCATTTTGAGTGGTCTCTCAAGAGTGGCATAATACATGCTGCAGCCCCTGAGAGGCCTGTGGGGTACCTATGCCCGAGGTATATCGGACACCATATACTAGGGACTTACAAGGGTACCCCAGAGAATCCAATCTGTGGTGTACCTAAAGTACATGTAATCATTTTAGAGAGGAAGCAGCTAGGTTGGGGCCCTGGATAGCAGGGTCCCAACCAGACTAAAGTCGAAAAACAGTGAAACAGCGGTAACTATAAGAAGCAGATCTCACTCTCCTACACAACCCTCCCCCTAAACGTAAGGGCATTAAACTAACTATGACCAGTTGAGTCTTCATGTTCTAAGTGGAAATATCAGGAGAGTCCATCTGCATTGGCATGGTTACTCCCAGGTCTATGTTCCACTGTATAGTCCCTCCCCTATAGGGAAATGGACCACCTCAAAAGTTTGGGGTTTTCACCCTTCATCTGTTTTAGCCATAAGGGGGGCTTATGGTCTGTCTGAACAATGAAGTGAGTGCCAAACAAGTATGACCTCAGCTTCTTCAAAACCCAAACTACAGCAAAGGCCTCCCTCTCAATAGCTGACCAACGTTTCTCTCTGCGGGCCAGCCTTCTGCTAATAAAAGCTACAGGCTGATCCTGACCTTCATCATTCAATTGTGATAACACAGCCCTTACCCCCAACTCAGATGCATCTGTTTGGGCAATGAATTGCTTAGAGTAGTCAGGACTTTGCAGAACGGGAGCAGTGCACATGGCCTGCTTCAGGTCATCAAATGCCTTTTGACAGCTAACTGTCCACTGAACTTTGTTTGGCATTTGCTTGTAAGTTAAGTCATTCCAAGGGGGCACTATGGATCCATAACCTTTGACAAACCTCCTATAGTACCCAGTCAGGCCCAAGAAAGCTCTGACCTGAGTCTGAGTGGTTCAAGCAACCGAGTCCATTATGGTTTGGATTTTGCTCTGCAATGGTTGAACCTGACCTCCACTTACCAGGTGGCCTAGGTATACATCTTGACTTTGCCCTATCTGGCACTTGGTGGCCTTGAAAGTGAGGCCTGCTTTCTGCAGGGCCTCCAAAACATTTCTCAGGTGGACCAGGTGATCCTCCCAGATAGAGCTAAAGACAGCCATATCATCAAGATATGCTGCACTATAGTCTTCCAGGCCTGTAAGGACTTTGTTCACCAACCTTTGAAAAGTGGCAGGTGCATTCTTCAAACCAAATGGCATCACCACAAATTGGTAGCGCCCACTAGGGGTAGAAAATGCTGTCTTTGGCTGTGCATCATCAGCTAGTCTGATCTGCCAGTAGCCAGCTGTCAGGTCAAATGTGCTCAGAAACTTGGCTGAGGCCAAAGTATCTATAAGTTCATCTGCCCTTGGAATTGGGTGTGCATCTGTCCTAGTGACTGCATTGAGACCCCTGTAGTCAACACAAAACCTAATTTCTCTCTTGCCATCTTTGGTGTGAGGTTTGGGGACTAAGATTACTGGACTAGACTAAGAGCTATATGAGGGTTCATTTACTCCCAATTCCAACATCTTCTGGACTTCAATTATGATACAGTCCCTGACATGATCAGGTTGCCTGTAAATCTTATTTCTAATAGGCAGACTGTCCCCAGTGTCCACTTTATAAGTGCACCAGGTAGTTTGACTTAGTGTCAGTAAGCAACAACAAAACGGATTCAGGGAGGGTCCAAGGGATATAAGGTTTAAAGACCCGTACCTGGTTATTATCCCCAGCAACTTCTATATGTATAACACAGAAAACACAGAGGGTCTATCAGCTTAGTTATATAGCTGGACTGTCAGTCTGAGTCACCAGGATCTCGGGGTGTATAAATCACATGAAGACAGCATAATTCAATATGAGGCAAAAGGAGACCGGCATAGCACACAGGGGTTCAATGGGAAGATCAGACAGGTCCCCATACAGGCACGCGGAGTCAAACAGCCAAGAATCAGAAGGCGGGCCCGTCGGGGAATCATCCCTCGTTGTCAATCTATCAACAAAAACATTGAGTCCCCTTGAAGAACAAGTACTAAACAAAGGTTTAGGATTTGTTATGACCAACCATGGAGACCTTATCTCTTTTCAGTGCAAACTAAGCCAATTTTTTAGAAAGCTTATGCTGCACTACCTGTTTAAGGATAAGAATAACGAAGAATCTCAGTACAAAGATACCAACACGGGTCTCAGAGCCAAATCTAAATTCCAACCACCTGCACACATGGTTCCACCACAGGTTTTGGCCTTCGAGAAAGCGGTTGTGGACGATGTTGCTACGCTTTGGAGCACAAAAGCGAGGTCGTTTAACAATTTGACCAAATTGGAACAGGCAACACTCAAATCACTTTCGGAGGAACAATCAATAACTATAAAGCCCGCGGACAAGGGCGGCTCTATACTTATTCTCAATACTACTGATTATCAGGCAGAGTGCCTCAGACAGCTGAACAATAGACAGGCATACTCTCCTCTGCCCAAAGACCCCACTGAGGAAGTTATTAAACAAATAAGGGAAATTGTTGAAGAGGCCCTCTCGGAGGGATGGATCACCCAGAATGAGGCTACCTTCCTAGTTGCTAAACATCCTGTAACACCGTATTTTTACCTTTTACCTGAGGTGCACAAACCACAGAGGCCGCCGCCTGGCAGGCCCATTATTTCAGGAATAGGGTCTGCACTGGAGCCGTTTTCCACCCTCGTAGATGTTTTCCTGCGGCCCATTGTACAACAAATGCCCACCTACTTGCAGGACACCAAAGACGTGTTACGTATCCTGCCTGAAATAGACTTTGATACCGAAAGAGACCTCTTGGTCTCTTTCGATGTAGAATCATTGTACACCTCTATCCCTCAGGATGAGACTTTAGAAGTTGTAACATCCATCCTGAGGGAGAACATCGGTGAGACAATCACACCAGTACCGTTCATTATGGCTCTAGCCACCTTGGCCATGAAAATGAACTATTTTAAATATGAGGACAAAGTTTTTCTCCAGGTATCTGGCACTAGCATGGGCAGCGTTTTTGCGCCGAGCCTAGCTAATTTATATGTACATCAGTTCAAGCAACAACACGTACTGACTCCCACCAACCCCTTCCACACCTCGATTAGGTGGTGGAAGCGTTATATCGACGACGTGTTGGTGGTGTGGAGAGGCTCTTTGGATTCTGTTAAAGAATTCCATCTGTGGTTGAACAGCAGAAACCAGTACCTTAAATTTACGATGGAGGCACATAAAGAAAGGATTGCTTTCTTGGATTTGTCTGTAGTGTAGTTCCTATTATCCCAATAGGCTCTGCGCATTGGAATAATACCTTATTATTATTATTATGCATTCTTATATAGCGCTCAATTACCCGTAGGCATCTCGGCGCTTGCCTTGGGAACCCGTCCTGGCTTCCCCAGGGTGAAAGCCAGGCATCCCGCCGCGGGGGGGCCGTAGTGGAGATTAAGCAGGCTAATGCCCAGAGCTGCAGAGTGTGAACCTGTGATTCAAGTAGGCACCGAAACGAGAATTATCGAGTCCGTGGATATTTGGGCTCAAGACCCTGCCGCGTCGGGAATTGAACCCTGGTCCCGGGTCTGACCTCTGCTTCAGGGTCTGCCTCCTCTAACCAGTGAGCCACACTTCTCCACCTTCAATAGTATAGGCCTAGACCAGACGTTAACTAGGTCTTCTATTGTCGATATTAGACTTAAAGTTTTGGGTTTGCCAGCTAGCTCAGAGTTCACTAGAAACTTTCTCGAATAGGCAAGGAGGAGTTGAACCTCCCTGGATAGACAAGAAGGGATTTAGTTTCTGACAACCATAGAACATGACAACTTTGCTCTCCCCTAATCAAGAGTGTATCTCTAGAGTCGTGTGAAAACAAAAGACAACTTATTTTACTCAGTCAGTACGTGCATTCTTAGTTTCACCAGATTGTAGAGAAAAGGAAGAGACGGGCGTGTTCAATAAAAGATGTTATTTATTGATCAGTCTCTTTTCTCGTACAAGAGAAATGAATCGATATTATTGCAATACTTATGGTTAAGTAAAGTGCATACAATAAAAGCAGAAGTATAAAATAATACTGTAAAAACATTTATATCGTTTCTAAGCCATATGGTGGTTTAAAATGGATAAAATAGATACATACATATATACATTTGACTAAGCGTACTCAACTGGTGCTTCTAACTACGCCTACCCCGGTGTACCTGACCTAAGCCTAATACGTGGGCGGGAATAGAAAGTAGCAGTTTAAGTTAAGTTTGTTTTGCCAAGTGACTGACTCAAGAATTCTCTGCAAGGGGTTATTCAGTTCTGTACCTGAGATCTAGGATGGTTGAGGGATGGTATCTCTCGTCTTTGGTCTCGATATTCCAGGCTGCCTGCAAGGGCTGCTTGGAAGCGCCGGAGCTGGATTTCTCGGCAGGAGAAAGCAGCGTCTCGTTCTCAGCGCGTCAGGAAGGTGGGGCAGCGCCAGCGGGGTCCGCTCTGTGCTGGCCTCTTCGGCAAGTCTCGCTGCTCCGATCTCGTCACCACCGCGTGTCTTTGCTTAAGGCAATATCGGTAATATTTATACCTGTAAGGTGCCGAGATTGACGTAAGGATGGACATAGATACGTCAATAAGGATGTCATACGAACCGGTCGTTAGCACATTCTTTTACTGAAGTTCTCGGTGAAATCAAAACAATGGCCGCAGGGATTTTCCCAGGTTGTCATAGGTTTGATTTGTTTTGAGAACTCCGTATGCCTTATCAGGGGCTGGAGGAATATTGTTTGCCTAATTAGATGGCAAGCGTTATGACCTAATCAGATAACGCGCTCCTGTGCCGTGGTGTGGCTTAATCAGATAACGGTTTCTGCATCATGGGATGGCTGCTAGTTAGTTTGTTAACCAGAACAGGGTCAGGAACAGGGGGATCGATATAGAACCTATAGGAATACATCACAACCACTCCACGCTAACTATGTCCATGTTTACAAATCTAGGCATAGTAAATATACAGTGACGTATGTGTATACCGTACCACCCCAAAATACATCCATATGCATTTTGAAATTATGAAATACATAGAGAAAAATATAATCATATGCACTATATGCACATAAGCAGTAGAGGAATGCTAATTAATCACGCATATGTATACATCAATATAAATAAGATATGAAAATGACACATGAAATGGCTCTTAATACAGAAGAAAAAGTGCGAGACCATTTCATCACAAAATAAAATATCCATGAACATGCCAGAAGACAGCTAATGTCTCTGAAGTTCCTAAAATAGAAATTTAGTTCTCTAAGAATAGTTTCTACTTTAAGCAGAAGATAAGTGTCCCGAAAAACTATAAAAATATTTTGGGTGTTTTGAAAAAAAAAAATCTGCTGTCCGTAGACTGGAGAAAAATTTGTTCACGTTACTTTATCATTAAAGTTGAAGGCCAAATTCACGGTGGTTGGAACGCCGCATGCTAGCTTGCTCAAAAGTCATTATTTCTGCTCTGGTGAGAACATCATATCATTTAGACTGTCGAAAAAGCTGTCAACAGCTTCCTGTGAAAGTTCCACTAACTCGGAAAAAGATGTAACCATGCATTCATGTGCATGATTGTCTCCATTGACGTTTTGATTAGTATTGCTGACAGAAGGTCGTACCTGATCGATGCTGCTTTCATCTTGAACTTCACTACCCCTCAATCGTAGTGGTGAAGTTTCCACGAATGCCGTCATCAGGATTGGCAGCCGTTGAGGGCAGCACAATGCATGAGCCGTTACCGGACCCAACAATGTTTCTGCATCCATTGGCGCATCCGATTGTAGCGTCAGACAGGTGTCCAACACGCATTCTTCTCCGCACATCATGCACCTTAATACAGGTAAAACACATCGATGCCACATTGGTCGAAATGAAAGAAACCAAGTCATGTTTAGGTCTCTAAGCCGGGATAGTCCCAGGATTTTTGATATCCGGTCCCGGTATCCAATGGCTCGGATTGTTTCTTCCCTTGTCGCAGGTGTTTTGTCTGTGACATGGTTTGCCATAACGAAATATAAGGACCAAGAATAGGATTCCTGCAATTAGTCCCAAAATGAGGGGAAGTCCGCCAAAAATCGAATGGACAAAGTCTGGAAAAATACCCAGTATGGCTTTGAATGGTGTTAATGCCCCTGAAAACACTGTCTTAAATATATTTGAGACTCCACTGGTATCAGAAATATTTTAGATTTCATTCAGGATTTCTGAGAAATGTATGGGGGAATTAGTTGATAACAATGAGTGAATCTCTGCAGTCGTCCTTGCGACTAGGAGATCATACGTTTCTTTTGATGACGTGAGCCTGGTCGGCGTCTGAAGAAGCACTGTTTTCATTCTGCTTAAAGTATCAATTCGAATAGAAGTAATTTTCAAGTTGGGCCATGTCCTTGCCTCCTTGTCTGGAAAGGAGCTGGGGAACAATAAGCGTCCACAGCACATGACCTTCGCAGTCGTACTTATGAGATAAGGAACCCCGGGCAGTAAACTACAACATCTGCGATCCACAATTAGAATGTAACTCCCGTTATAGAGTCTTTTAAAGAATGGTTCTATCTGTGTTGCAGGTGTGCCTAGCTGGTGACATGAAAGGTTATTTGAGTTCCCTTCACAGGCTCCATGCAAACTAATTCCATTACACAGAAGTGTACCGCTTAGTGACATTGCACAATTATTGCCACTAAGAAACACTTTCTGTCCTTTATTACTGACACATGCATGTGAATAGGGCAAGTTCCATGTTGACTTAATGTACCCTTTTCCCAATTTTTCGTACATGCCAGCCTGTATATATTTTTGGCAGTATTGAAACCTGAAAGTAGATATTGGAATATTAATTATCCCATGTATTATCCATTCAATGACAGGTCGTTCTGACATTGTCAATGGTAATCTCTCGAGTTTCTCAATGCTCAGGATTGTATAATCAGCACCCTTCTGTGCCATACTGATTTGTTTATCAGTAAGGTTAAAGATATTGAATAGTGACGTTGTGTTGATTAAACGCCAAGGCACATAGCCTGAACGCAGATTTTGTAACGTCCAACCAAGCTGTATAATAGAACGCAATTGAGACTGACCGTGTTGTAACAACAGTAAGTCTTGCGATATTATGTCGATTGCTGAAGACACAATGCTGTCCAATGAAAAGATTCTGGAGGACAGAGTCATTAACCCATTGTCCACTACAGAAAGTGATTTTTCCAAATTAATACGGTCAATTTCCCGTATACTTTCTGCTGTCTCAATTTGAGTTATCTTCCAGGCCTCGTTGTAAGCTGCATATATAGAGGCTGCTATGAAGCGTTTTTGACGCTGTTTGCGCGGTCCCATAATGAAATCACGCAAGTCAGCACCATCAGTAAGTAAAGTTAGGTGTTGCTTAATTTCTGTCAGTGTGGAAGTTTGTAGCCATTGAAGGCAGAGTTTGCCCACACTGTAGGTTGTGATTATCCCTGGGTGTTGTCTTTGGGAATATCTAGGGTCTGGCCTGGTCAATGTGAACCCCTGTGTTTTGTTCAGGAATCTGTCTTGACAGTTATTAGTATCTGAGGGCCAGATTAACCATTGTTTCCAATCAGGATGTGTTCTGTTTTGGTTTAATACATAGTTTACGTCTATCTCTTCATCTGTAGAGCTATTGCTGTTCATTGTTGGCTTTGGAATAGACGGTGTATTTAAGTCTTTGATTTTGGCTAAGCCAAGACAGGTAGTTTGTTGAATAGTGTCATTCAAAAATGCAATTTGTTCCGGGATCATGCAGGCTCTAAACAATGATTATATACCTTGTACTTGCCATTCTTTTGTACCCCAAACACTTTTTACTTCAACATTTTTGTCCCAATAATCAAAACCAAATGTATTCATTTGTTCAAAAAACGAGTCCGAATATATCAATTTCGTGTTTGTAAGCATAGTTTTTGTTCCTGTCTTATTTGACAATTTGAAATAAAATGTTTCAGCATTACTTGTGTTGAACCCTGAAAAATATGAATATTTGTCATAAAAGGTTCTTGAGCTTCCTTTTGGAGGGGTTGCACAATGTTCCCATTGATTATAATTTAAAACATTTCTAGGTTGTGCCGATTTATGTAGGAAATGGTTACCATAGTGGTTGTAACAGTACATACTATCATAATTAGATGAACCCTGCAAATAATCATGTTTGGTAAATTTAGCAGACATCACTAGGTCAGACATCTTATCATTAATGCTTTCAAAGTCCCAATCATCAGCAAATGAGCTTGGTTTTACAAAGTCATTCAACGAGATCTTGATTTGGTGTGGATATTTCAGGATTTCCACCGGACCATAAATTTCATAGTCAGTATTGTCCCATGCTACCCCACCCGGTATAGGATTGGCTGTGAAGTTGACTGAAGAAAGTTCTCTTTTCTCGACGTGTGAAGACGTGTGTGGCTTGAGGATCAAGTTGATTTTCTGGCTTGCTGTGTCCATTTTAGTATATTTTCCCTCAATGAAGCGTCCCAAGCATAGTACCATGATGAGCCAAAGTATGAGGATAAATACACCAAAGGCCACCCAAAATTCAATCCATGGAGAAATCAGATAGGTTTCTTTCAGTTGTTTCACAAGTTCCTTAGCTTTATCTTTAAAGGTTTTTGTTGATGTCTGTTCCTTTGATTCACTCAGATCTTCAGAAGAATCATCGAAGTTGATGAAGTAGCCGGATGCCGTTCTGTCTATTGTTCCAATTGCTTCAGGATTACCGTTTCTTGCAGCTTCAGCATATTCATTTGTTACTTCATTGTAGGTTGGTGTGTCTCTACTAAATGTTTTTATTTGGGTTTTTAGAGGTCTGAGTTCCAATGCATTGTTGCATAGTCCTTGTTGTTGTTCTGTAGGCGTTTCGAACGTGATTAGCCTCTTAGTTAGGACCTTTGTATTTGTAGCAAACCTTGGTGTTCTACTACTTATCGGGAGTCCACTTGGCCTACTGTTTGTTATCGGCCACATGATTGTGGTTTTACCAGGTCGATGGATACAACTCGGTTCTCCTTTTTACCAGCAAGTGGCGGTAGTACTACTGATCTTGTCCCGTTGATAGACAAGACAGGAACTGCTTTTCTGTAAGAAGGCCCAAATTCCTTCTTTACCGCGATCTTTTCTCTGACTAGATCCCCGACTTTTGGAATCCAGACAGGTCTTGCTGGGACAGGTGGTGTTTCTTCAGTGGTTGTTGGCTGCTGTTTCAACTTTATGTTGCTCAGGTCTTTTCTTGTTTCGTTTAAGTCCTGCAAAATAGCCAAACGATCTTTGATATCAAAGCTTTTTTCTTTCACCACTGAAGTCTGACTGTCAAGATCTAAGACCATCATTCTAGTCCCAAACAACAATTCGTACGGACTGAATCCCTTCAGAGAATTTCTTGGCAGGTTGTTTAGACTACGTTGGACACTTATTAGATGTTTGACCCACCCAGCTCCCGGACCTAATATCCTTTCTGTTATAGATAGCTTTATGCCTTGGTTTTTTCTTTACACCTTCCCGTATCCCTCAGGAAGGAAGTGAGAAGAATCCCGCTGTGCTATGCTCATTTGGCCATGCTTCCCCACAGGCTTGAGGGCTTAAAGTGAAAACATTGGTCAAACGTAGCATGCTCCTAGCGTATATGCCATTTAGACTCGCAAATCTTTTTATAACAGTCCCGACGTCAGCCGAGTGCTGGGGTCTACATTATAAGTGGAAACTAGTCTTTGTTTGTTAATAGGACGCATTATTTACACTGGTTTTATTGATTATTGTTTAGCCCTTCTTGAGTGAAACGCCATGGTATTACACCGCTTCTCTCGCCGCTGCGATCTCTGTTGCAGTCCGGGCATTTTTTTACAAAAATGTGATGCTGCAGGCTCATGCCTGGCCACCAGTACACTGATTGTAGTTCTTCCAGAGAATCTTTTAGTTTGAGATGACTAAGACCCTCACCTATATGTGCGTCTACAATTAACAAAGTTCTCCTGTCCATGTTTGGAATTACTCTATCCCCCACTCCAGGGATTTGAGCAAAAGGGACGGAGTTTGCATCGATTATGTATGTATAATTGAGTGGATAGTTGATCGGTAGCGCTGAGCAGTCGCCTTTTGATGACGTTTTCACCGCCAGCACTGTTTCACCGTCAATGTATTTTGCTGCACGCTTTTTTCTAACTACGGAAGCCGATTCAGTTGCTACCGTTGTGGCTTTCTCAGCCAATGAATTCCCTGCAACGTGAACGCCATCACGCTGATGACTCAGTGAGTGTATCACGTGAGTTTTTGGTAGTTCTTTTTGCAAAAGAACTATTTGTTTCCAAAGCACTTTTTGCTTTATTGTTGCACCTGTGTCATCTTTGTAACCGTTTCGAATCCATTTCTGCAAATCGTTGTTATATGATTTGACGCAGTAATATGAATCGGACACTATAAGTGTCGGGAATTCGCGATCTGCATTATCTAGCGCCATTTTCAATGCTATTATTTCAGTTTGTTCTTCTGAATTAGTTTCTACTGAGTGTGTTTTTGTTAATAGAGGTCTTAGTTTACCTCCGCGCCACACTTCTTTTGTAATCTCACATGTGGGGTTGTATGCTTGTTCTCCCCAAACGGAGGGTTGAGCATGTCCGTCTGTATAGATTACAAAAGCGTATTGTCGTAATGGCAGAATGTCGATTGGCAGAGGGAATGTTCTTTCATATTCTAGATTTTTTAATTCTTTTAATTCTGGATCAAAGTAGTATTTTACTCTGTCCGTTGTAATTGAATTCACCCATTGTATCCATTCAGGATACAACGCTGTTGTTGGTAAATTACATGGGGTTGTTAATGCCTCAAAGGCTGATTCTGCTGTTCTGACTGTGATACGTCTACCGTCAGCTTTATCTTTTTCTCTGGCTATTGCCGTTTGAACTGCATGAACAATGTTTTCTTTAATGCTGAACTTCTTTTCAGCTTCTGTGTACAAGTGTGATTTGAATGCAATCGGTACCTTTTCTCCCTCATTAGAGTTCAGGTATGTGAATCCGCATCTTCCTGGGATGACTCGAATCACAAGATTGCGTGTGTTATCACGTGTTTCTAATTTTGTTTTAATTAACATGTCTGTTTGTAAGGATCTCAGAATTTCTGTGTGTATTTGAGTCCAATTGGTTCTTTTAAAATCTGGTTTTATTAGATCATAAAGGGGTTTGACCCTTTCTGCGTAATTTGCAATGTATGTTCTTCCGAAATTTAGGAAGCCTAGAATTGACTGTAGGTTTTTTAGTGTTCTAGGTGCTTGGAGTACGGCACATTTCTCTAGGAAATTGTCAGCCAGGCTTTTACCTTCACTTGATAATTCATATCCTAAGAACAGGACTGTTAGATGGGCAATTCTAGATTTTTTAAAGTTGAATTTGTAACCCTCTGCTGTGAACCCAAGTATTATGGTGTTCACTCTCTTCAAGTGAGTATCCAAGTCATCATCTGTTAGGTATATGTCGTCGACATAAGATAATGCTTCGTCATCATAGGTTTGTAGTAACTCTGTTACTCTCGCTGAGAATAATCCTGGGCTGTTCTTGTACCCCTGGGGTAACCGACAGAATTGTTTTTGAGCGCCATTTATTGAGAACGCAGACAAGTATCTGCTCTCTGGTGCTATATTTTGACAAAAGAATCCATTAGAGATGTCTAATGTTGTTTTATATTTTTTGCGCACTATGTTATTCATTAGTGCAGCACTATGCGAGTTTTGCACTGCAAACGTTTTGCAACATGAGTTAAGGTGTCTGTAATCCAAAACTAGACGATATGAATTGTCTGGTTTGGAGACCGGAAACAAAGGGTTGTTCATTTGTGAGGTGCAAGTTTCAATCACCCCCTGGTATTCTAGTTGATCTAGGATTTCTTTTACCTGTTTTTTAGCTTCTTGCTTGATTGGATACTGTCTCTGTGCAGTAGGTTGTGATTTTAACTGGATTTTGTGAGGAGGAGAGTCCTCATCCCATCCTACATGATTTTTATATAAAGCAGGAGCTTGAGCTACTGCCCATTTTCTAGCAAGTGTGTATTTTTTATGAATTGGAATATTATTTGAGAAGGCAGGCATAATTATTTCTTCGCCATGTGGGCACTCCCTGACAAACTCTGGTGGCCAGTCTTTTTCAGCTAGAAGGATGTCATAGCCCTTGGAAATATTATCCCAAAATAGGCCCCTTATATTTCTAGTCTTATCCCCTTCTATACGTAAAGTTATTTCATATATTTTGTGACGTTTGCTAACTCTGGTGTCTGCAGTTTCCACTTGAAGGTATTCATTCGTGTCCACTGTCTCCAGATGATTCATAAGGACTTTGCGAGCTATGCTCACTTCTGCTGCGCTGTCTAGCATTGTCTAAGCCCATTCTCCGTTTTTCAGTTGTGTCCTCAGTATTCTCGGCATTGTTGATTACTTTAATACTGGCTACCTTCTTTTTTGGAAATTGTAATTTCTTATTTAGATGAGCATGTTCCTTGTCTTTGGACTTGACGTGCTCTTCCCTGTGTTCTGATCGTCCTCTTCTTTCCGATTTCTGCGAGGAAGTCTGAAAAGATTGAGAGGGATGTGTATCAATTTCTTGATATCTATCAGGCTTCTTTATATTATCCCTATTTCTAAGATTGTATTTTTTCCCAGAGGGCTCACTTTGGGGAGACCTGCGTCCTTGGTTCGGAGATCTTTCTCTCCGCCGAGGAGACCTTCCTCTGGACTGGAATTTCTTTTCTTTAGGATTGGATTGTTTGTTTCCATCCCAGCTCTTTTTTTGTGTTGTTAAATTATTTTAAAAAAATACTTTTTCAGGACTTTCAATCAGTTGGGGTTTTACTGGTATTCCACCTAAACTATCTCTACCTAGTTCCTCATAGGATTTTTCTATAATTCTGGCAATTTCAGCTGGTTGGTCTGCTATATCTGTCTCTTTTAACCTTTGGCGGATCACCACGTTTGCTGCTTCTCCCTTTATGCTGGCTAATAGTATTGCCGAGACCTGCTTGAAGTCTTTTAGTAATTTCATACCGAGAGTTAAAGCGGGTTCTGGACCGTATTCATCTTGAATTTGGATGTATGACGTTATAACGCATACTATTACTCCGCAGACCATTACAACGCGACTTTTACTCCGCATACCGTTACAACGCATAGCGCCTTGGGGCGCTGGATAGTGGTAAGTATAATTTACTATTCTAACTCCAGTCCCCGTGGACCCTAGGGAAGGTGTTGGATAGTAAATTATACTTATTCCCTATCCTAGAGCGCCCCCCAGCGCAATGCGTTGTAATGGTATGCGGAGTAATGGTCGCGTTGTAATGGTAGTGCGGAGTAAAAGATCCGTTGTAACGGGTGTATACCCTTGAATTTGTTTTAGCACATCTGGTATTACCGAGATGGATGGAACACCATGCGTTTTTGTGTAAATGGAAGCAAAGACTGTACCCCAAGTGTCACAGTCCTCCACGGGTGGTGCGATTCCCATTGGAAGACAGATAGTCAGAATCCTGTATTTTTCTAACGGGGTGGTGTCTGGAAACACCGCCTCTATTTGGATGATTTTTTGTGCTAACCAGAATGGTATTTGTTCCCGTTTAGCTGGTACTTTACCTAGGCAGGACTGTATGTTCTGTGGTGTAATTTTATTTGTGTTTCCCTGATGAGGGGTCAGCTGTGGAATTTTAATTGCTGGTTGGATTGTTGAAGTACGCATTACATATTGGACTAATTGTCTATGTACTTCTATTAATTGTTTTAGTTGTATTAAAAGATCTGCTGCAGACATTCTTTCGATGTCTGGATGTGGTGTGTATCCGGCTAGGACCGGCCACGTTGCTCCTGGTCTACCTAATGGACCGAGCCTGGTGATGTGATTATTATGTTTTAGGGCGCCATTAAACAAGAGCAGGTGCTCTTGGAATTTAAGTGGTACTTCCACCTCCTCGAAAGGAGTGTACTCATTAGGAGGTTCTTCTGTTTTGTAATAGTGGAAGTGCTTTGTTACAGCGTTTGCTGCTGGAAAGTGTATCCATGAATAGAATACCTCTGTCTGCCGATATTTGTGTGCCTCTATTACGAATATGACTGTGCCACCTCTAGGTGTCAGTCCATTTTCTATAAGTTTTAAAGTTACAGATTTTCTTATGTTGACCGGGATGAGTATTATATCCGGGTCTGCTTCTTGCATAGTATTATCAGCTGCTATGAGTTCAGCTGCTATTCTAGCTGCCTCTCTTTCTCCTTCACTGTCTGACATTGTACTGTCCAGAAGGTTATTCCGTTTGTTTGCAGATCAGGTTTCTTATGGAAACAAAGATTAGATGCACAATATTTTGGAACAGTGTATCCTTCAACGTTGATTGAACCAAGAACCATACATAGGAGTTTCCTCCTGCGAGGTTTGGCGGATATTACCTTTCACCCACTCCAGACGTCTTTGGAGTATTATGGGAAAAAAAGGGGTCTGAGTGAAAAAGCACGACTGAGTTACTCTAATGTCTTGCGTTAGTTTTATCGCCTTTCCAAACGGTTGGGCGCCATGTAGTGTAGTTCCTATTATCCCAATAGGCTCTGCGCATTGGAATAATACCTTCAATAGTATAGGCCTAGACCAGACGTTAACTAGGTCTTCTATTGTCGATATTAGACTTAAAGTTTTGGGTTTGCCAGCTAGCTCAGAGTTCACTAGAAACTTTCTCGAATAGGCAAGGAGGAGTTGAACCTCCCTGGATAGACAAGAAGGGATTTAGTTTCTGACAACCATAGAACATGACAACTTTGCTCTCCCCTAATCAAGAGTGTATCTCTAGAGTCATGTGAAAACAAAAGACAACTTATTTTACTCAGTCAGTACGTGCATTCTTAGTTTCACCAGATTGTAGAGAAAAGGAAGAGAAGGGCGTGTTCAATAAAAGATGTTATTTATTGATCAGTCTCTTTTCTCATACAAGAGAAATGAATTGATATTATTGCAATACTTATGGTTAAGTAAAGTGCATACAATAAAAGCAGAAGTATAAAATAATACTGTAAAAACATTTATATGGTTTCTAAGCCATATGGTGGTTTAAAATGGATAAAATAGATACATACATATATACATTTGACTAAGCGTACTCAACTGGTGCTTCTAACTACGCCTACCCCGGTGTACCTGACCTAAGCCTAATACGTGGGCGGGAATAGAAAGTAGCAGTTTAAGTTAAGTTTGTTTTGCCAAGTGACTGACTCAAGAATTCACTGCAAGGGGTTATTCAGTTCTGTACCTGAGATCTAGGATGGTTGAGGGATGGTATCTCTCGTCTTTGGTCTCGATATTCCAGGCTGCCTGCAAGGGCTGCTTGGAAGCGCCGGAGCTGGATTTCTCGGCAGGAGAAAGCAGCGTTTCGTTATCAGCGCGTCAGGAAGGCGGGGCAGCGCCAGCGGAGTCCGCTCTGTGCTGGCCTCTTCGGCAAGTCTCGCTGCTCCGATCTCGTCACCACCGCGTGTCTTTGCTTAAGGCAATATCGGTAATATTTATACCTGTAAGGTGCCGAGATTGACGTAAGGATGGACATAGATACGTCAATAAGGATGTCATACGAACCGGTCGTTAGCACATTCTTTTACTGAAGTTCTCGGTGAAATCAAAACAATGGCCGCAGGGATTTTCCCAGGTTGTCATAGGTTTGATTTGTTTTGAGAACTCCGTATGCCTTATCAGGGGCTGGAGGAATATTGTTTGCCTAATTAGATGGCAAGCGTTATGACCTAATCAGATAACGCGTTCCTGTGCCGTGGTGTGGCTTAATCAGATAACGGTTTCTGCATCATGGGATGGCTGCTAGTTAGTTTGTTAACCAGAACAGGGTCAGGAACAGGGGGATCGATACAGAACCTATAGGAATACATCACATGTCCATCTATGCTACACCTGCAGGCCTGCAGAGTGAGCTTTACAGGAAACCTATGGCGCGTAACTCCTTGCTCCTGTATGAGAGCTACCACCCTATGTCCCTACGCCAAAACTTGCCTTACGGGCAGTTCCTTCGAGTACGCAGAAACTGCTCGAGTAAGGAGGACTTTGATGCACCTGCACGGAACCTTTGCACACAATGGAAAGAGAGACATTATCCTAGCTCGCTGATCAAGAGGTCAAGGAAAAGAGCAATGAATAACAATAGAGATGCCCTTCTTGAACCTCCCATTGCTAAAACCACCACTTAAAAGACTCACATTTGTCACTTGAAAGACTCACATTTGTGAGTACTTTCAATACTAGGAGTAACAGCATCCAGAAAATTGTGAGAAGACATTGGCGCATTCTCAATCATAGCAAAGAGAAGATAGCGCAGCCCCTATTTGCGTTTAAACGGGCCAGTAACATTCGGGACCGGCTTGTACACACACGCCCCAAAGAAACCAGAAAGAAAATTGGCGAAACCCTATGGAATCTCCCTCCTGTGGTGGGTCACCACCCTTGTGGCATTTGCTCTGTCTGTCCCCAGACGAATCATACCAGAGAGATAGACATAGGTACGAATAGACCTTGGGTGCAGTGCACTTTCAGCAATTGCAACAGCAATAATTTAATCTACATGCTGACATGTATATGTTCCATTTGATATGTGGGCATGACAACTCGAAAAGTCCGCACAAGAATTTTAGAGCATAAGAGCTCTTTTCGCTGCAAGAAGTCCCACACGAAACTCACACGACATTTCTTGGAGAAACAGCATAATGAAACTGATTTCCAATGGACTGTCCTTGAGAAGCCCTACATACCTGGACACATAAGTGATGTGTCGAGTTACCTTTTCTCAAAGGAACAAAAATGGATTTACAAGCTCCAGACAGATAAATGTGGATTAAACGATGATATTCCATGGACCCTATTATAGGGTACCAACCACGGGTTCAGCTTACCTCAGCAGAGGCCCCCCGTTTTGTATGAGCGTAGATATTTCAATATGAACTGAGATATACAGTTTTGGGTTGTATAGAGGTGTTATACTTTAACAAATACAACTATATAAGCGGCGGCGGCATAAGTTTCATTAACACAAAGAGGGCCGAGGCTTAGTATTGCTGCAGCTTGCATTATTATAACTAACACACACCTTATAAATATGACCTCCAGAAGAAGTGTCTGTGTCTCGTAGGTGGAGCAGACTATGCACCACTAGTATTTCTTCCTTTACTGTTAGCCGGTGGTTCTTGGAAATACACTGTTGGCGAGAACCTTGACTGTAGACACAATGATTCTATATAGCCATACTTAAAGTCTGGCTGACACGTCTTAGAGTATTGATTACATAACTCTATCCTTCAAAACAAAGTTAGAGCATTTTTAGATAATTGACTGGATAATATCCAGTATTGCTGCGGTCATCGGTATAGTAAACATACTACCACAAACGGGCAAGTCGATATCATCGTTCAGTTTATATCTTTCAACGTCCTGTGAGACTTGCAATACAACATAGAATGTCCTATAATGTAGAGCTCCGTATTTCTAATGAGTTTGTATTTAGCGCAATGTCGAGCGCTCTACTTTTGTGCCTTTGATCATTGGCACAATTAATAATATTGAGCATAATAACACTGAGCATGATAGGGTTCTGATCGGAAGCGTCCTTGTGCTTTCTATCACCCATAAAAACCGATACTCAACGAACTACAAAGATGGAGGAGATGACCTCATTTAGTAGTTCTGGGCCCGAGGTGATTACCCATAGCAACTGCATTGTAACGAACTACAAAGATGGAGTTTATGATGTCATCCAGTAGTTCTAAGCGCGAGTTCTCGCGCGATTTCGAGCACAAAGTAGTGCGCCCCTAAATCCATCAAAAACAGGGTGAATAAACAATGCTCCTGTTTTCAAGTTACTGAAGAAGCAGGGAGATGCCACTGGGGACTAATCAAACCACTCTGGGATCACATAACATATACAATTCAAGACCTTCATTAATAACTGAGGCGGAGGGTAACCATACAATCAACCCCCGGAGACACTATTAAAGAAGAGACCATCTACAAGTCGGTGCCTCCCCCAAGTCTCAGATGGAAGCTTGAGGTACCGACGGATAGGTGAGTCTACAACAGATCAGACTAATAAGGAGTCTTTTTAATCCCAGTATGTAAATACAGTTATAGAGAATGTTGTTGATTTAGTTTGTAGCTTTTGACTTTTGACTAGTGACACTAGCAACACGTAATATATCTGTATGAGTACAGTTTTGTGTTAGATGATAGACCTGGGAGGCTTTGAGGCAGGGCGCACTAAGTTTGAGTGCTAGAGTCTCATTACATGTTGGTCCCTAGATATAAGGGGATTTTTTATACAGGAATCACATTGGGCATATCAATAGGCTGTGTAATCCACGCTTTAGGGTGCTCCATTTCTGTTTCCCTTTCTTGTATCTATGTAGCGCGGGGCCTCGTACAACCTGAGCAAGGTCCAGGTGAGGTGAGGTCCTTCTCCCTACCATGGAGGGTGAGCATGAATATATTATATAGTTTTTTCATTTATATTTTGGTGATACCATGTATGTGGGTCAGTCCATAATTAACGACTATACATTTTCCTCCATAGAATTTGTATTTCCTTATTGACATGGAGGGCTAATGTCTGCGGTTGTTACAGGTTGTACCATATTCAACCTTTCTAATTTTTTATTTCTCTCGCTTTTGTGGTGGTGGTGTTTCTTGTGTTTCACTACTACTTGTGCAACTATTGAAAGAACAGAGGCCCTGACGAATGCCATGGGATGTTATACCCGATAGGCAGAAACATGTTGGCCCGTTATCAGACAGATATTTGTTTGACTGTCTCTCTTGCACTGTTCTTGGTTTTTAACTAGGAGGTGTGGTTCGTCCGCAGAATAAAGTTGCTAGTAGGAGGACACTCCATCCTATTTTAAAGTCACTATTTCTTTGTTGCACTGCTATTCACTTGACCATCAAGGATCAGCCATCACTGACGGTTCGCGTATGTTGGTGGACCAAATCCTTAACCAGCAATAGATGGTGCGGTGTTTGTTGTCCCAATGATCAGGGGACCAGACTGACATGCACTTGGGTTTGGCCAAATGATAGGACTGATCACTGAGTCTATTTGATGGAAACCCTTCACTAATTGTTCTGGATTTGTCAGCCATGTATGAATGATCTGCGATGTGTTGGCTTTTCCTATACACATGGTGTTCACCGTATATTGAATTATGCTGTCTTCATGTGATTTATACACCCCGAGATCCTGGTGACTCGGACTGACAGTCCAGCTATATAACTAAGCTGATAGACCCTCTGTGTTTTCTGTGTTATACATATTGGTATCAGTGAGAACATATGTCTAAACTGTTGAAGAACTTTTCTGCAGTCAGTTTGTTGCTGGTCAGTGAGGCTGCCTGCCATCTACTGAGCCATCATCAGGGTTCTGTAAGAGCAGGTCAGGGAGTGGATCACTCTCTTCCTCCTGTCCCTCATCAGTAACTACGAGCAAGCCTATGTCTGCCCTGTCAGCCTATGGTTTGAGCCGGATGACATGGAGCACCCTATGGGGGATCCTGGGAGTTTCAAGGTCCACCAGGTTGGCAACCTCTCCCTTCTGCTCAATTATAGTATGAGGGCCACTCCACTTGTCTTAGAGAGCTGCTGGGGCCACTGGCTCCAACACCCATGCTTTCTGCCCTGGCTGGTAAACAGTCAGCACAGCCGTTTGGTCATGCCAGGCCTTCTGTAATTCCTGGCTAGCCTCAAGGTTTTTAGTGGCCTTCGACACCAACCTTAATTAACAGTGAGTCCACACAAAGAATGTACCCGAATATACAAAAAAACACAGGGAAAAGTTTAACAAAAACGAGTTCCCATCAGTCCACCATCGAGACCGCCCTTCATCATCTGGGATCTCTTGTATATATATATATATCACATTAAGGGGTAAAAAACCTGTCCTGGCAGATGATAAACCATGCACAGGAGTAACCCACAACAATTATGCAGATGTGAAGGAATGGCGTGCCTAGTGGGGAAATGAGTAGCAGTGCTTAGAAAAAAGTGTATTGTGAAAAAAGAAAAGAGAAGAAGGCTCTAAAATTAGGTCGTGATTGGGGAATTTTTTTTTTAATATACACCCTCACACTCCTAAATCAGTAAAAACAGTGCAAATTAGTAGTATAACAAATGACCACTAAAAAAAGATGTAAGGTCGACATGTTTCTGCAGTCAAATGGAGTCTCGAGATCTCCTGCTGCTTCCTCAGGACCATTAGTGCTACTGCTAAATTAAAACAAAATAAACCATATCACCTGAGTAGTGTATGTGTAATCGTCTTCTCATCCTGAACATAAGAAGAAAAATATATATATAAGGGTACATTATGGAAAAATAAAATTATCAATAACATGCACTCCTGTGCATGGTTTATCATCTGCCAGGACAGGTTTTTTACCCCTGAATGTGATATATATATATATACAAGAGATCCCAGATGATGAAGGGCGGTCTCGATGGTGGACTGATGGGAACTCGTTTTTGTTAAACTTTTCCCTGTGTTTTTTTGTATATTCGGGTACATTCTTTGTGTGGACTCACTGTTAATTAAGGATGGTGTCAATTCTAATCAGGGGGTTTAACAGTCAGGGTCTTAAAACTTACCCCTGGGGCCTTTTTTGTGTTTAGTTGTTCTCGTGCAGCTTTGGTTGCAGGTCCTGATTATTATTTTGCACCGTAACATTTAACATTTACTATAAACGCATTCCTAATTCATATTGGTTGGGCATGTGCTAGCTTCAGGTGTCACCTCCTGCCGTGATCATGGCCACTAATCCTGGTTTAGCTTTTGATGATGCTGAAATTGATTCTATTTTGGCAGACAATCCGAGTATATTGGATACTATACCATCTGTCCAATTAACTAGCAATGATGGATGGGCAAAAATCCTTGTACTCAAAAAGAACCAGGCAAGGGTCTGTGTCCATGGCATCATCATGGCAGAATATCTCAGGGGCAATTGTGCTCCTAGTGGGTTAATTGTTAATAATGCTCCTCGCCTGTTCCTTGATAATAAGGATTTTTGCAGGGACTGGTATCTCATCGCGTGGTAGTGTACGCGAGATTGGCTAGTGCTGATCATCAAAACTGCCAAAAAAAGAGCTGACGAGATATTGGTCGAAATTCAAACTTTAGAGGGCCAGATCAGGACAACTCTGTCTAGTAAGATGTTCAACAAAGGACAGGAGGAAGGAAATAAACCCAGCAAAGAACTGAGGGACTCTATCCTGGTGCAGAAACTTGAAAAATTTAAGAAAGACTTGGCCAAGTTTTCTGCTGAGACTATATATCCATATACGGGTGATAACTACGTACCGGCGGCTTTTAATAACAATGGCCGGACAGGTGGATCGACATATGGCACGTCAAATTCGGATGAGACATCTACTGACTCCGATTCCTCAAACCAAGGTAGTAATAAAGGGGGCGTGAGAGGGCGAGGTAACAACAGGAGAAACCGAAGGGGTTATAACCCATACTATAGCCAACCTCCCATTCCACCGTGGTGGCAACCATCACCTTGGGGCCCACCAACCTTTCCTCCGCCAGGTCCGTTTGGACCACAACAACCATACCCAGACTTCAACCAGCAGCCTTTTTTAGGACAGCGTTTTGGACGTCCGAGAGGCCGACGGAGAAGTCAACAACAAGGCCAAGTCCGTTGGAATCTTGCTCCAGCAACCATGGACTTGAGAGACGGCAAGAAGATCCCGCGGGAACAGGCAGGAACGTCAGCCTCGTGATAAATTTGAGCAAACACGTTCTGACGCACACTGAAGAACTGGTCCTGAATAAAGGACTAGGTTTTGTGAAAACCAATAAGGGTGACCCGTTTCTTATACAAACAGAAATGGGAAAATTCTTCCGTAAAATTAGGCTCCATTATCTGTTTGCTAACAAAACTATTGCAACACAGAGTGGAGACACAGAGAACACTGGTCTCAAGAGACCCTCTACTTTTAACCCCAGTACTGTGGGTTTACCAGCTAAAGTACAGACCTTTGAAGAGGCAGTGGATCATGACCTGAGACAGCTGTACCTTCAACCTCAAAACTGTTTTGTGAACCTGTCCACAGTTGAACAGGAGGCTGTGACGACACTGGCGAATTTGGTGTCGGTGATAATCAAACCAGCCGATAAAGGTGGGGCAACTGTACTAATGGATGTTGATACATATCGTGAAGAATGTATGCGCCAATTAAATGACACAAGGGCGTACCGCAAACTGGACAGTGACCCCACTGATAGGCTGACCGTGGTCATAGGCCATATTGTTGAGGAAGGCCTAGCAGAAGGATGGATTACACAAAAGGAATCCCAATACCTATGCACTGTCAATCCTAAAATGCCGTACTTTTATACGCTTTCAAAAGTACATAAGACACAACGCCCCCCACCCGGTAGACCTATCATATCGGGGATTGGTTCACTGTTGGAACCTTCATCTACATTCGTAGATTTTTTCTTGCAGTCAATAGTGCGGGAGATGCCCACTTTCCTTAAGGACACCAAAGATGTCCTAAGGATCTTGCCAGATATTGAATTCAATGAAGACCTTGACCTTTTAGTGTCTTTTGATGTGGAGAGTTTATACACATCAATTCCACAAACCGAGACATTAGAGGCCATTGAAGCCCTCTTGACTAACAGGGATCTTAATTCGATCACTCCGGTCAGTTTCATTATGACTCTGGCAACGATTGCCATGACTGAGAATTTCTTCCAATATGAGGAATCGATCTACTTACAAGTTAGCGGGACGAGCATGGGAAGTGTTTTTGCTCCTAGTCTCGCTAACTTGTATGTTCACACCTTTGAACAAACATACGTACTCGCAGACACTAACCCCCATCTCCAGTGTCTGCGAGTATGGAAAAGATATATAGACGACATTTTGGTCGTGTGGCGAGGAACAGAAGATGAACTTCGTCATTTTCATGCTTGGCTGAACGAAAGGAATCAATTCCTTAAATTCACCATTGAGTTTGATAAACATCAATTATCATTTTTGGATTTGTTAATTTCTGCATCAGGAGGGGGCCTACAATCTGAGTTATACCGGAAACCAATGGCAAGGAATTCCTTGTTAAACTATGAGAGTTTCCATCCCAAAGCTTTGAGGGATAATCTACCCTTTGGGCAATTCCTCCGCATTCAGAGGAATTGTTCTACCAAAATTGCTTTCCAAGAACACTCCCAAGCCCTTGAAAGAAATCTACAAGATAAGAAATACCCTAAACATCTTATCAAACACGCAAAGAAAAGGGCTGCTAACAACAACAGGGAATGTCTGTTAGAAGTGGCACCTCCGAAAATCCAACAAGAGAGAATTACTTGTCTAAATACATACAGCACACTCTCTAATAAGGTTCAAAAAATTGTCAACAAACATTGGAAGATCCTCAATACAGGTACTGATTTAATACCTCCGCCCCTGTTTGCCTTTAAGAGAGGCCAAAATTTGAGAGATCAGCTGGTCCATACAAGACCTAAAACCGTGATCCCCCGGGCGGTTGGTACTCTATGGGACTTGCCCGCAGTTACTGGACACCATCCTTGTGGTAGCTGTGCGGCCTGTCCCCAAACTACCAAAACACTCACTATAGACATAGGCACCAATAGACCTTGGCAACTTAGACGGTTCACTAACTGTAACAGTTCGAACTTGATCTACTTGATAACAGGCCCGTGCAAATTGAACTATGTGGGGATGGCCACCAGAAAAATTAAATTAAGAATTTCTGAGCATAAAAGTTCGATTCGCTGTTGTAAACAAGCTACGAAACTGACGAATCACTTTTTGCAAGTAGGTCATCAACCTTCTGATATTTCTTGGACGGTATTGGACCAACCATGGATCCCTCCTTCTGTAACTGACACCTCTAAATACCTGTTCAAATGCGAACAAAAATGGGTCTACAGACTTCGGAGCGATAAATGTGGGTTGAACGAAGACATCCCATGGATGTCGTTTTAAATGCTGGGCATTTTTTCAATATTACATTTTTTCAATATCACATTTTTTCAGTCCCTCAGACAATACTTAGCATATTTGTAATAAGTGGCCTCATGGTTATTATTGCGAATGTCATAGCTGGTGTCATGAGATAATGTGGTTATTCCATGTACATACCACTTGCAGGCGTGATATGTATAGTATGATGATTACCATATTGAGTGCAGAAATCTACTGACCCCTGATAGTTCAGTTGAGCAGTAAGAACTTGATCTAAATCTTTGCCTACCCGGCAATTTCCAGCTTTATGTGTAAGAGTCCGAACTGGGGATCAGAACTGTTCCTTCCATGGCTATGATTAATAATGATTAAACCTAATCCTGAGAGATATAATTATTAACCATCAAGAATAGGCGATAATCTATCGCCTCCGAATATTCATGTCCCCTTTTGGGGAATCGAACCGCTAACCTGGATGCAATATCCATCTAGAACTACACTTCCCGACAGCAATAGCGCGTTCGAGACGTAATTACGCGCCGGGCACGTTTGTACACGCCCAACGCTCATTGCGGAAGTAGGACAGGCATTTATCTCCCTCCGGGGCACCGAGTCGGTTCCTCCCCACGATAGAGCTTAGAGGGACGACCGGTGTACCGACGGAGAGGTGAGTTTTATTTACAACCACCAAGGAATATGAACCTGTGTGTGTGTATCTTTTGGGTCTGTTAGTTATTGGTGTTTGAGTCACAAGACCGATAACAATTTGCAACACTTTCCCATAAGGGGTGAATGTGACCAGGTGGTGTTTTCTGACATTGGCAGGCGAATGCGGCGCCGTTTGTGGCGCATGTTGAGACTGGTTAGATTAGGTATTATACAAGTGTAGATACATCTATTTATTTGTCGTTTTCTTTGTAGTGCGGTGCATCCACTACCTGAGCTCGTGCCAGGTGAGGTGGGGCTTTTCCTTCCCATCAAGTGGGTGAGTGAATCTAAATTTGCAAATTTACGAATTGGTGATTTGTGACAGACTATGATGGTCTTGATGATGGTCAACAACTGTTTATGACCAATACAAACGATATACCATTATAATGAAGGCACAATGTGCATGTTATTGATAATTTTATTTTTCCATAATGTACCCTTATATATATATTTTTCTTCTTATGTTCAGGATGAGAAGACGATTACACATACACTACTCAGGTGATATGGTTTATTTTGTTTTAATTTAGCAGTAGCACTAATGGTCCTGAGGAAGCAGCAGGAGATCTCGAGACTCCATTTGACTGCAGAAACATGTCGACCTTACATCTTTTTTTAGTGGTCATTTGTTATACTACTAATTTGCACTGTTTTTACTGATTTAGGAGTGTGAGGGTGTATATTAAAACTTTTTTTCCCCGATCACGACCTAATTTTAGAGCCTTCTTCTCTTTTCTTTTTTCACAATACACTTTTTTCTAAGCACTGCTACTCAGTTCCCCACTAGGCACGCCATTCCTTCACATCTGCATAATTGTTGTGGGTTACTCCTGTGCATGGTTTATCATCTGCCAGGACAGGTTTTTTACCCCTGAATGTGATATATATATATATACAAGAGATCCCAGATGATGAAGGGCGGTCTCGATGGTGGACTGATGGGAACTCGTTTTTGTTAAACTTTTCCCTGTGTTTTTTTGTATATTCGGGTACATTCTTTGTGTGGACTCACTGTTAATTAAGGTTGGTGTCAATTCTAATCAGGGGGTTTAACAGTCAGGGTCTTAAAACTTACCCCTGGGACCTTTTTTGTGTTTAGTTTTTAGTGGCCTTCTTCATGTACTCCAGTCTTCCTGGAGCGGAGACCAAGTACATAGTCCTCAATATCCTGTTTAGTGGGTTTGAGAGGTAACTCCCATTCCTTCTTCACTAGAAACAATGGACCCCTAACTGGATGTCCAAACAGAAGTTGAAATGGGGTGTAACCAACCTCCTTCTGTGGAACCTCCCTCTAGGCAAATAGAAGGCAGGGCAAAAGTATGACCCATCTGCGCCTAAACGTGTCTGGGAGAACTTTGATCATGCCCTTGAGGGTTTTGTTGAACCTTTCAACTAACCCATTGCATTGTGGGTGATAAGGTGTGGTAAATTTATAATTCACACCACACTCCTTCCACATAGCAGTCAAATAACTAGACATGAAGTTTGCATCTCTGTCTGATACCACCTCCTTAGGGAAACCCGCTCTTTAAAATATTCACATGAGGGCCCTTGCAACCACAGGTGCTGTGGTGGTCCTAAGGGGAATTGCATCTGGGTACCTAGTGGCATGGTCCACCACCACCAGGATAAATCTGTGCCCAGATGCTGTCTGAGGATCCATGGGACTAACTATATCGATCGCAACCCTCTCAAAGGGAACCCCCACCACAGGTAGTGGTATCAGGGGGGCCTTTGTTGTACCACCTGCCTTGCCACTGGCTTGACAGGTGACACAGGAACGACAATACTCCTTTGTATCTTCAGACATGTGATACCAATGAAAGTGAGGGACAAGCCTGTCCCAAGTCTTGTTTTGGCCTAGGTGACCTGCTAAAGGGATATCATGTGCTAGTGTCAATAGGAAGCCCCTAAACTTCAGAGGTATAACCAACCTCGTACTGGCACCAGGCTTGTATCTATACTCTCTGAGTAAAGGAGTCCATCATCCCAGTAGATCCTATGGGACCCACTAGCACTCCCAGCAGCCTCAGCAACAGCTTGTTGTCTGAGGGGTTCAAGAGAGGGACTGCTCAGTTGCCCCTCACTCAGATCTGCCCTGGAAGGTTCCCCTGTCCCCAAGAACTCAACCCTATCAGGTTCAAGCTCATCTGGGACAGTTTCTTCTTCAGGCCTAGGATCATCTCCCTCAAGAGACTGATCTTGACTCCGTGCCAGGTGGAAGACACTGCCTTACCCCTACTGCTCCTCTTCTTGGAAGGTGCTTGGTCCATTCTTCCAGGATTCAAGACCTGTTCAGTGTTAGACATTTGTGCCTGTGACCTAGTCATAGAAAATACATCTGCAGGGATACCCAACATTTCTGCATGAGTCCTGAGTTTCACTTCAGCCCAAGCTGAAGAGTCTAAATCATTGCCAAGTAAGCATTCAACAGGAGGTCTGCACTTACCACAACCTTCTTAGGGCCAGTTACACCTCCACAGGTAAAATTAACAACTGCCAAGGAATGGTCTGTCCTGACATTGCTAGCATTGGTCACTTGGTACATCTCTCCAAGTATGATTTGCTTGGGAGCCAAAAGACCTTTTGTCACCATTCTGACACTTGCTCCTGTGTCTCTGAAGGCCAAAGCCTCTTTTCCATTTATCAAAGTGTTATACCCTACTGAGTTGTATTTGCATGAACTCCAGTCCTGCTGCCTCTAGCTGCTCAGCCAGAGTGCGAGATGGTCATGGAATGTTAGTGTGCCTGTAATGCATGGAATGCCTGGGTGTGTGAGTGGATGAGTGTTGGCAGTTAGAGATGGGCAGGCTGCTCCTGGTGGGGCTGGTACCACACCAGCGCTGGCTGGACTAAAGACTGATGTAACTTGGACTGAAGACTGAATAAAGAAGACTTGAATACACTTCCTGGCTCCTGGTTTCTACCTTCATAGGACACAACATATTTTGGTGATGAGGATGGGATGCAGGATGGGATGTTAGCAGACCCCAACCCCTGTATAGGATTAAGAAATGCTGCATGTGGAAACTGTTTTCCCAGTGATTGTGTTACCTCATGTCCACTTTAGATGTACGGAGACTATTTGCCTGCTTAGTGTGATTTTGGCACAGTCTTTGGTTTGGAATTGGTACGTTCTTAATAACCCTGGGCGTAGTGGGGCGTAGTGGGGCTCCGCGGAGCTACGCGGAGAGGGCGAGAAGCTACGCCCACTCCCGCACTCCGCGTAGCCCCACTACGCACCTCCCTCCCGCTCTCCCCTACATACTTTATTTAAGCATTTACACGGATTAAAACAACTTAAAAGCACTTACCTTGTCCGGGGCTCGTCCGGGTCTTCATCTTTGAATAGCGTCCTTTGCCTGGATACCAATGCGCATGCGCGGGCGGCCGCGCATGCGCATTTCTCGGGAGAAATGCGCATGCGCGGCCGCCCGCGCATGCGCATTGGTATCCAGGCAAAGGACGCTATTCAAAGATGAAGACCCGGACGAGCCCCGGACAAGGTAAGTGCTTTTAAGTTGTTTTTATCCGTGCAAAGGCTTAAATAAAGTATCTAGTGGAGGGCGGGAGGGAGGCGGGTGGCGGCCGACTCGGCTACGCTCACGGAGTGGGCGTAGTGTTGCCGGCTACGCTGTCTACGCAAAATGCGTAGAAGGCAACACTACGCCTACTCCGTGGGCGTAGCCGATTCGGACGCCCACCCTTAGTTCTTAACAGTCCATCTGGAATTCAGACTATCAATTTCGATGATGGATGGAAGTATTTAAGAAAGGATGTGCTTTTTTTACATGCTATACGGCAAGATAGAATGTTGAGTTTTGAGATTTTAAGTGGTGAGCCTGATTTTTTATTGTTTTTAATCATCTGTGGCAGCGCTTTAAGTTTGTCAGTACAACCGCTGCCTAGCGGTTTGAAAATCTTTGCGCGTTTTGTCCCCTGTCCGCGCGCAACCTGATCTCCACTTGGACTCTCTTCATGTCTCCTTGGACTACTTGTGACGTTCTTTCTTGTCGCGCTGACACTCTGCTTCTAGAAACCGGATGCTCAATCGTGCCGGGAGCCATCCGGCATCACGTCCCCATACTTGCCGCCAACTTGTGGTTGGCCGGCTTCACTCTGCATTTTTGCCAACCACGCTCCTTCTGGATGCCATTGACGCTATTTGTGCCATTTCTAATAAAGTTTTGCCATTTGTCAATGGGATTTTATGCACGGAGGTGTGCCTCTATACACAGGGAACTTCAAGCAGCATTCAGTGTGGTCCAGTACGTCGTGGCGAGTTTTCAGGATCACATCTTCATTGGAAGCCCACTTACATGGTTGGTTCTAGCATAGAAAAAAAGTAAAGGTACACTTTTTTGTTTCTTTTTGTGAGATAACTGTTCTTATTGTGTCCGTAACTTACAAAGAACTTTTGTGTGGACGTGACATTATACCGTCGTCTGGACATTCTCAGAGTGGATTCCTCCGTTTCATGTATGTCAGAGTTGATTTTACATTGCCGTTTTGAATACATCTATGTGCCTCATGTTTCACTACGAGACAAGGGGCGCTTTTCTCAAGTCATTGGATGTGAAAGTTGTTATCAAATGTGGTTATAGTTCCATTACTTGTAACTATGCAAACGTTTATGGTGTTCCTGCACGTCTACACTTATCCATTTTGTGTTATTTTTTTTTCAGGCACAGTGAGAGGTCGTTCACCGGCGTGTCCCATGTGGGCACACTTCTTTCTTTAGGGGCATGATTATATGTTTTGCCTAGAGTGTAGTGTATTAAAGCTATAGTGTCCTCTTTGCTCAGAGGTTAAGATAATGAGATTATTTTCCACAGCACATCTTCTGTCATGATGCCACAGATTTTTGCTTTCTTATGGATGAGGCGTCCATAAGGTCTTTTGGGTGGTCATCACATTGTTCCCACACATGAGGGATGGTTGTGGGATTAATTCCCCATCACTATTCACGTTTCGTAACTCCTACATGGGGGTATGTAACCTCTATAAGGAGGTTGGGCCTTGGGATAGTTCTCATAGATACACTGCACCTAGGTTAACCTTTACACTGGGTTGGATTATGGACTATACCCCATTTACAGTTGCGTGCAGTACAATTTTAATCCCTTCACAGGCATTTCTATGGGTGACAACCCATTTGTTTTTTGTTTCCCTTATTCTTGGGATTGAGGTTGTAGGGTAGTCTGTCTTTTTCGCTACTCTAGTTATGCTTTTTGGCATTTGTGTTCCGGGGTCTTCTACTCTTTGCGTTATAGTACATTACGTTATAGTGTATGATTAGGCTGTCTGGTTTTAGGTTTAAACCTATAATAACAGATAAAACCCCACTGAAAGAGAAATAGCCCTCACCAGTGAAAATATATAAACACTGAAAAAACCCCTGCACAACCACAAACTAAATGCCATTAAAAGAAAGGAAAAGGAGAGTGAAAGAGTCATTTTCTTTCTTCCTGAAGGGACCAATACAATGTAACTTTGTTATACAAGCTAGCAGTAAGACAGTCTGAGCTAACATTATTCTGCTTGAGTTTTGTTGTTTAGGGATGCCACTAAAATATTGTTTCTTCTTCTTTTTGTTGTTTTCAGTTTTGTGGACTTTGGTCTGAAGATGCAGAGTTTAGAGGCATGTTTTATGTCTTGTTTAATTATTTTATAATCTGTCGAGAATCAGGAAATATCAAAATCATATTTGATATTTTGGCTGTGTTTGATTCTTTCACTGATAGGTAAAATAGCTAGTTTCATAAGAATCTTTCCTAATGTGTGTCATCACATTTACCCACAGAGAATGGGTAAAAACCCTTAGTACATCAGTCCCCAATTTCTTGTGAAACAGTATTGATAGTAGGCAAATTGCCAACACCTCAGGCTTTATTAAATTCAATGCAAGGTATAGGGACAAGTGCATGTGAGAAGAGCGCTATCACCAAGCATCTGGGATAGTGGTTAAAACATGACACCAGACTTTTGGAATACATGCAATGCAGTGTCACTTGGAATGCTCTGCAAAAAAAGGGTCTTTCCAAGTTCATCAAAGATTGGAGTGATACTGTTTGTATTTGCAGTGATTCAGCTACGTATATGAAAAAGTTGTGTGATGGCCTGTCAAAATTGATTCCTGAGCTGAAGTACTTTCCTGTAAGAGATACTTGCCACTTGTTAGATGGTATTCTTAAAGCATCTTTACAATCTTTAGAATTAATGAGGAATGCTATAGACGTATTAGTCCATTCTGGTGTACTGTTCACAGGAACTGAAACGCAAATATTTATCATTTCTTGCTTTGTGTGGCATCAAAGAAAGAGTCATCCCAACTGTGTCCCTTAGCTGATGGTTCTCAGTCCAAGGGGTTAAGAATGCTATATAATCCATGAGGCAACCATTTACATACTTTTTGCTGAGTGATGATGCCAAAGACAAGAAATATGAGGATCTTTGGTCACATATTGATAGTGATTTGAAAAAAAGTACACTCTACTGCATTCTTAGATTTTTACAGGAAAACATAACTGTGGTAGTGGACATAATAAAAAAACTAGAGTCTGAAAAAACCCTTGTCTGCCAAGTGTTCAGCATAATTGGTGTACAATAATCCACACTGGTAAAGCACGAACAATCACCCGTAAGGGTCTCCAGTAGCTGGGGACCGTCGGGAAGATTAAGCAAGTTATTGCCCAGAGTCACATGGTGCTGGGCTAATCTGCCACCAGCACCAGGGATCGAACCGTGATCCCAAGATTCCAGCCTTACGTGCCCTGGCCACGGCCCCACACATCTCCTTGAGAGTAGGCTGGGCGACACCTTTAGTGACTTTGGCACTGCAACATGTTCCATGTTAGAGGGTTTGCCAATAGGTAAGCAAAGCAATGGTGAAGAGCAATTCAGGAACTTTTATTTTACAATGTATGAGAAATGGCTTGCAATGATGCATGGAAATATCCCTTCACCACCAATGGCATTTGAAGTCAATGAAACCTCACTGTGGTACTTTGTTCTAGATCCCTTCCGTAAAATCGAATTTCCTCCGTAGTTTCAAAAGTGCTGCTTCATTTTTGACCGCTTCAATAACTCTGAGGGCATAAGCGCCCAGATCAGTGCAAATGTTGCAGAATCTGCCCTCAGTATCGCAATCTTCAGGTGAACCAGTATTGGCATGGAAAGCTATGTCAGGGGCCAGAGTTAACAAATTGAGTACTGGCTGTTTTGGCATTGCACATCTCAAGTGTCAATGTTGAGAGGGCTTTTTCACAGAAGTTTACATGGGAAGGAAAGAGTTAGCACACGTGACCAAAGACTCACTGAAGAAGTATTGTATGGTGTTCTACAATAAGTTTAAATTGAAAAATTCTATTTGGACCTCATATACACTATACTTATACTGTCTATATACAATGTGCTATCAGTACAGAAAGCAAGCAATAATAAAAGCAAAACGTTCCGCAAACACCAGAAAAACACTGCTTCTGTAGTTTTTAATGGCGAGAAAATGCGTAACCTCTGATAACCACTGTTTTTAAAGTATTGAAATCACTTGAAAACACTGGAAAAAAAACACCAGAATTTACCAAAAATAGAAACTGAAAACAGGAAAGTCTATGTATGATACAAAATGCGACAAACTGTATTTCTTGCAATGCTACTCTTTTGCTTACTATTCAAACTGTTTTGTCTTTCTTATTAAGGAGGATGGGGGATATTGTTGGTCAATTGTTTATTTGTTGTACCTTAACCATCCTTTCTTGTCTTAATGGTTCTTTCTCTTGCGATGTTCCGTCTTTATTGCTGCATCCTAGATACTTGTACCATTATTAATTTTTCTTGTTTATAGTTCTTGCTTGATGTTTTCTTTTGAAGAAAAAGGGATAATTTTATACCCTACTGAGTTGTATTTCCATGTACTCCAGTCCTGCTGCCCCTAGCTGCTCAGCCAAAGTGTGAGATGGTGTGAGAAGTTGGCCTGATGTATGATGTCTCCAATTCTGGGGGCACCTTGTATCAGTCCAAACATCCCTTATGGTGGCGGTTGTAAGTCAACCTTAAAAGACAAGCTATCCTAATGGTAGCATGGACTAAGCAGCCTTCAGGCTAAACTCAAGAGGGCATGTGAAGCCAGCTGTTTTACCATATGCAATGCTGTAATATCAAATGAAAGGACACCACACAAGTTATATATTATAAAAATATATGTATTTATTACTAGAATAATCCCCTGTACCTTTTATGAGTATAAAAGCACAAGCGTTTAAACAAAAGCACAGTTTAACATATGAAAGTTGCACGTTTATGGATGAGGCCGGTGGCCACTCAAACCATTTATCAAAAAAGTGGTAAAAGTATCACTTTACAAACAGTGGTGAGGCCTGGGGCCTTGGGAATCGCTGGGACTACACTGGACTAACAGCAGTTAGGACGGGAGTAGCCCGCGGGAATCGGGTGCAGCGCTAAAAGCACACGCATGCACCAATGTAAAGTCAATAGTGCGTAAAAGTTACAAAGTTACTGTTTTAGGAGTCTTCCGACTGGAAAAGAATTACCACACTTTAAACTAGGACACTAGAGGTGTAAACCACTACAGGAGCACCGGCGTTCACGTATTACCTCACCCACAGGAAGCGGGTGCATGGGTGCCAAAGTGTGTCGGGTTTCGTCGTGCAGTTCTATGGAGCCTGGAGATGAAGATGCTGCAGGCGGCCAGGAGAGAAGAGTCCGGTTGGATCCAAGGGTGGATCGAAGATGTAGAGTACCTGAAAGCAGACGGGACAGAGTCTGGGTCACTAGCCAGTGGCCAGGAAGGAACCAGGAAGGAACCAGGCAATGTCGGGCGCAATGAGGTGGTTGTCGAGAAGCTTGTCTCCACTGCCACGTGGACTCGGGGGCATCAAGGATGACCAGGGTCGAATCACAAGCTGTCCCACAAAGGCTCTCGCTGTCGGCGGTGTCGGCTTCCGGATTGGAGTCAACAGGCCTTCGCAAAGGCAACCCACGCAGGATTGGGAGATCGCTTCTTTCTTGGACCAGCAAGGTCAGAGGGGTTGCTCCTTTTCAGGGGAGCGAGGGCCAGTCTGGAGCAACCAGACTAGCAGAGCAAATTCAAAGGTTCGTCGGTACTGGGGCCACTAGCCAACGGGCAAGCGACCGGACCTATGCGTCGAGCGGAAAAATGCAAAAGGGCCCCATGCAGCACTCGGTGAGTGTGGAGGGGAGATCTTCAGTACAAAAGCTGCTAGGGGCTGGGGCTTCTCAAACCCCAATGCACAGCTTCAAGGGAGCCTCGGGAGCTGCACGGTCAGCACTTTGTAGTATTTTCAAGATGGCCGGCTCCACGCTCCACGTCGCATCCACGGGTCTCAGATTCGCTGGGACTGTGGATCGGGCTGTTAGAAGTTGAGGGAAGCTGGTCTTGTTGATCTCTGTTGCTCGAGTTTTGGCGGGAACTGCAACAAAGCAAACTGTTGGGCGCTAGATGATGCCTGTTTGCACAGGGTGGTCACTTCTTGACCACAAGGGAGATTCTTCAGTCTTCTACGTTGAGTAGGATGTCGAAGGGTCCAGAGTTTCGTTTCATAAGTTTCCGTCAGGATAATCTGAGGTGCATTGGCACAGATCCTACCTTTATTCCAAATCAAGGGGCTGGATTACCTGCTAGGTCCCTCCTATGGGTGGGACCAGGGAAGGGGGTGGTTACACCCCTTTCCCTTTATCCAGTTTCGTGCCAGAGCTGGGGCTGGAGTGCCCCAGAACCGGTTTGACTGGATTTTGCATAGGTCACCTTGTGTGTCCCAGGCAGTGTCTAGTTTCTTTCAACCCTCCCTGCTCCAATCCACTCTCTCCTGTCTGGGGTGGTGTAGCACCTCCCTGTGACAGGACACTCTTTGCCAGGCCTACCCTGCCAGGTTTCGGTCAGCAGCAGGAGGTCAGACTTGTGTCGGGGCAGCAGCATCCATTTTGTGATGCTGAGGCTCTGGTTAGGTTTAACCGCGTTTAAGTAAAGTAACATGTCTTCTTCCTCTAGAAGGGTGGACTGCTACCCCCGTTGCCAGAACTGGCGAGGGGGTAGTATTCCAAAGTGTATGACACCTTACACGACATGTTTTGATAAAGCCAAACCAAAGTTAGCAATAACCGCGAGGATTATAATGCACTTAAGGGTATATGGTATGGCAATACCCTGGAACAGCAGTAAGGAAATGGTTCCGAACACTGCAGACAGGCTCAGCTCATGCTAGAGCACCATCTCACATAAAACTAAGCACTCTGCCTCCAGGATTGTTAAGGCCTGCCATAGGGGTGACTTATAGGTGCATATGTGTCCAGATATAGGTTTAGATATAGGTATAATATACCTAAGCAAGGGGTGAGTACACCACCTTGCCCCAGCTGAGTGATCAGCCAGTTGTGTCAATTTGAATGGCCAGCCAGGGGTGGCAAAAGATATGCTGCAGCCCCTGGTAGGCCTTGGATGCACCTATGCCTTGGGCACCTATAGTGCACTGTACAGGGGCTGATAAGGTGTCCAGTACCAAATTGGTGATATACCTATAGTACATGGATATTAATTTAGAGAGAGAACAGCAGGCTGTGGGTCTGATTAGCAGGCCCACAGCCACATTAAGTCGAAAACCAGTGAAGCAAAAAGCAAAAATTGGGGTGACCATTGGAAAGCAGACCCTACTCTCCTACACAACCCCCCCCCCCCCAAACGCAGGGACATTGAACTTAACCTTGACCAGATAAGTCTTCATGTTCTAAGTGGAAATACCTGGAGAGACCATCTGCATTGCCATGGCCAGTCCCTGGTCTGTGCTCCACTGTAAAGTCCATCCCCTGTAGGGAAATGGACCACCTGAGCAGTTTGGGATTTTCACCCTTCATCTGATTAAGCCATAAGAGGGGCTTATGGTCTGTCTGAATTAGGAAGTGAGTGCCAAACAAGTAAGGTCTCAACTTATTCAGGGCCCAAACCACAGCAAAGGCCTCCCTCTCAATAGCTGACCAACGTTTCTCTCTAGGGGTCAGCCTTCTGCTAATAAAAGCAATGGGCTGATCTTGACCATCTACATTAAGTTGTGAAAGCACAGCTCCCACCCCCAACTCAGAAGCATCTGTTTGGACAATGAACTCTTTGGAGTAGTCATGACTCTTCAGGATAGGTGCAGAGCACATGGCCTTCTTTAGGTCATCAAAGCATTTTGACAGCTAACTGTCCAGTGAACCTTTTTATGCATCTTCTTGAATGTCAGATCATTCAATGGTATCACAATGGACCCATAGTTCTTCACAAATTTCCTGTAATACCCAGTCAGGCCCAAGAAGGCTCTGACTTGTGTCTGGGTAGTTGGAGGAGCCCAGTCCTGTATGGCCTGTATCTTGCTCTCCAATGGTTGAACCTGACCCCCACCTATTAGGTGGCCCAGGTACAGAACCTTGCTCTGCCCTATCTGGCACTTAGTAGCCTTGATAGTCAGGCCTGCCTTTTGCAGGGCCTCCAGAACTTTCTTCAGTTGGATCAGGTGATCCTCCCAGGTGGAGATAAAGACAGCAATATCATCTAGATATGCTGCACAAAAATCATCCAACTCCGCAGGGACTTGATTCACCAACCTTTGGAAAGTGGCAGGTTCATTCTTCAAACCAAAGGGCATTACCACAAACTGATAATGTCCACTGGGGGTTGAGAATGCTGTTTTGGCCTTGGACTCCTCAGCTAACCTGATTTGCCAATAGCCAGCTGTAAGATCAAATGTGCTCAGAAATTTGGCAGAAGCCAACTTATCTATGAGCTCGTCTGCCCTTGGAATAGGATGAGAATCTGTCCTAGTGACAGCATTGATACCTCTATAGTCCACACAAAATCTCATTTCTCTCTTTCCATCTTAGGTATGAGGTTTTGGCACAAGGACTACTGGGCTGCCCCAGGGGCTCTCTGATGGCTCAATAACTCCAAGTTCAAGCATTGTCTGCACCTCAGCCTTTATACAATCCCTGACATGGTCAGGTTGCCTTTAGATCTTATTCTTCACAGGCAGGCTGTCACCAGTGTCCACCTCATGGGTGCACCAGTTAGTTTGACTGGGTGTAAGAGAGAACATATGTCTATGAGCCTGCAACACTTGTCTGCAGTCCCATTGCTGCTGGTCAGTGAGGCTGCCTGCCAAGGCTACACCCTCCACTGAACCATCATCAGGGTTTTGGGATAACAAGTCTGGGAGAGGGTCACTCTCTTCCTCCTGTTCCCCATCTGTTGCCATGAGCAAGCCCATGTCTGCCCTGTCCACATATGCCTTCAATCTGTTTACATGGAGCACCCTGTGGGGGCTCCTAGGGGTGCCAAGGTACACCAAGTAGGTGACCTCTCCCTTTTTCTCAAGTATGGTGTGGGGTCCAGACCATTTGTCTTGGAGAGCTGCTGGGGCCACTGGCTCCAACACCCACACCTTCTGCCCTGGCTGGTACTCAGTCAGAACAGCCTTTTGGTCATGCCAAGCTTTCTGTAATTCTTGGCTGGCCTCCAGGTTTTTGGTTGCTCTCTCCATGTACTCTGCCATCCTGGAGCGGAGACCAAGTACATAGTCCACAATATCAAGCTTAGGCTTTTTGAGAGGTAACTCCCATCCTTCCTTCACAAGACACAATGGACCCCTCACAGGGTGGCCAAACAAAAGTTCAATAGGGCTGTAGCCAACCCCCTTCTGTGGGACCTCTCTGTAAGCAAAGAGCAGGCAGGGTAAAAGGATGTCCCATCTTCGCCTAAGCTTTTCAGGTAACCCTTTTATCATTCCCTTTAGGGTCTTGTTGAACCTTTCAACAAGCCCATTGCACTGTGGATGGTAGGGTGTGGTAAACTTATAGTTTACTCCACACTCTTTCCACATTGCTTTTAAGTATCCAGACATAAAGGTGGTACCTCTGTCTGAAAGGACCTCATTTGGAAAGCCCACTCTGGAGAATACTCCAAATAGGGTTCTTGCCACAACAGGAGCTGTTGTGGTCCTCAGGGGAATTGCCTCTGGGTACCTGGTGGCATGATCCACTACCACCAGGATAAACCTGTGCCCAGATGCTGTTGGGGGATCCATTGGTCCAACAATGTCTATCTCAACTCTCTCAAAGGGCACCCCCACCACAGGTAGTGGTATAAGGGGGGCCTTTGTGGTGCCACCTGATTTGCCACTGGCTTGGCAGGTGTCACAGTAGGGAAAAAACTCCCTGGTATCTTCTGACATGTGAGGCCAGTGAAAATGAGGGACAAGCCTGTCCCAAGTCTTGTTCTGGCCTAAGTGTCCTGCAAGGGGAATATCATGGGCCAAGGTGAGAAGGAAGCCCCTAAATTGCAGAGGTATAACCCAGTTGCTCTTTACATTTGATAAGGGCAAGGATTTCGACGGTCCTCGGATTAGAGACTGCTTGGGAGCTGTTTTTGCTTGGTTCCAGCGACACAGCCTAAAATGCAATTCCGATAAATCGGAATTGCTTTTTTTCGGATGCCCCCCTGATCCTGGTTGGAAGGCCCGGTGGCCTTTAGATATGTTTCCACCTGATGCCGCCTCTCCCAAAGCTAAAAACCTGGGCTTTGTGATAGAAGATGGCCTCGCCTTTGGTCCTCAGATCATTGGGCTGACTGGTAAATGCTTCGGCCTTTTGAAGATGCTGCGGAAATTTCTTCGACTGCTGTCACTGAAGCATAGAAAGATCATCGTGCAGGCCTTGATAGGTTCGCGTTTGGACTATGCGAATGTCCTCTATCTTGGCCTGCCAAAATATCTTTTGGCTCGACTGCAGATTGTGCAAAATTCTGCGGCCAGAGCCATCTTTGGTCTCCAGCGTAGAGCGGGAGTCACAGAGTTGCTCAAAAAATTGCATTGGCTCCCAGTCGCCAAAAGGATCGCTTTTAAGGCGCTTACTTTTGCCTTCAAGGCCCTTCATCAGATAGGCCCTAAATATCTTCAGAAGCGCCTGGTTTTTTATGTAGGTAATTGCAAACACAACAGTGATGGACAGAATGTGGATCAATGTCACACATTCACCCCAGTCCAAAGATCTGGGCCCAAATCCATCGTTTTTCCACTCCACACCACCCTGGGTTAGACAATGGCGATATGCAAATCAGCGCTGACCCTGTGCCCCATGGGAACAGTCCAGTCCGAACTACAAAAGCCATGTCCTTCCCAGAACGGAATCAAGCATCCGAGGACCGGCCCGGTTTCGAGGTAACACCTCTCATCAGCCCGGCTAGCTTGACTCCAGTGGTGTGGAGTGCCTGGGACTCACGTCTGAGCATCCCCAGTACACTTAGAGCGGTAAATGCAAACACAACAGTGATGGACAGAATGTGGATCAATGTCACACATTCACCCCAGTCCAAAGATCTGGGCCCAAATCCATCGTTTTTCCACTCCACACCACCCTGGGTTAGACAATGGCGATATGCAAATCAGCGCTGACCCTGTGCCCCATGGGAACAGTCCAGTCCGAACTACAAAAGCCATGTCCTTCCCAGAACGGAATCAAGCATCCGAGGACCGGCCCGGTTTCGAGGTAACACCTCTCATCAGCCCGGCTAGCTTGACTCCAGTGGTGTGGAGTGCCTGGGACTCACGTCTGAGCATCCCCAGTACACCTAGAGCGGTAATTGCAAACACAACAGTGATGGACAGAATGTGGATCAATGTCACACATTCACCCCAGTCCAAAGATCTGGGCCCAAATCCATCGTTTTTCCACTCCACACCACCCTGGGTTAGACAATGGCGATATGCAAATCAGCGCTGACCCTGTGCCCCATGGGAACAGTCCAGTCCAAACTACAAAAGCCATGTCCTTCCCAGAACGGAATCAAGCATCCGAGGACCGGCCCGGTTTCGAGGTAACACCTCTCATCAGCCCGGCTAGCTTGACTCCAGTGGTGTGGAGTGCCTGGGACTCACGTCTGAGCATCCCCAGTACACTTAGAGCGGTAATTGCAAACACAACAGTGATGGACAGAATGTGGATCAATGTCACACATTCACCCCAGTCCAAAGATCTGGGCCCAAATCCATTGTTTTTCCACTCCACACCACCCTGGGTTAGACAATGGCGATATGCAAATCAGCGCTGACCCTGTGCCCCATGGGAACAGTCCAGTCCGAACTACAAAAGCCATGTCCTTCCCAGAACGGAATCAAGCATCCGAGGACCGGCCCGGTTTCGAGGTAACACCTCTCATCAGCCCGGCTAGCTTGACTCCAGTGGTGTGGAGTGCCTGGGACTCACGTCTGAGCATCCCCAGTACACTTAGAGCGGTAATTGCAAACACAACAGTGATGGACAGAATGTGGATCAATGTCACACATTCACCCCAGTCCAAAGATCTGGGCCCAAATCCATCGTTTTTCCACTCCACCCCTACGTTCTGCTTCTTTGTCTAAAGCTTTGATTCCCTCCATTCGCCTCGCTAGAATCGGAGGACGTTCCTTTCGTTTTCTAGTGCCTAAAGGTTGGAATGATTTGCCTGTCCTGCTTAGGAAAGCTGAGGACCTGCTTTCCTTTAGAAAAGGACTTAAAACCTGGCTTTTTGCTCAGTAACTGCTCTCCTGCTTTTTTCCATTCTGTCTTGTTATGTTTCTCTTCTTCCTAGGGCTCTTTGCCAAAGCGCCGGGACACTCCCAGGAGTAGCCGTGTGCTATAAAAGAGCATTTTTTAACATAACATAACCTCCTGGTAGCACCAGGCGTGGGGTCTCTAGCCTATGTATAAAGGAGCCCATCATCCCAATACACTCTATGGGTACCTTGGGCATTCCCAGCAGCCTCAGCAGCAGCTTGCTGTCTGAGGGGTTCAAGAGAAGGGCAAGTTAACTGAGCCTGCCCCAGATCTGCCCTAGAGGGTCCCCCTGTCCCCAGAAACTCAACCTGATGAGGTTCAAGCTCCTCCAGGACAGTCTCCTCTGGGTTCACAGAACCATCCTTCTGAGAGGGCTGATCCTCAACCTGGGGAAAGTGGGAAGGCCCTGCCTTAACCCTCTTGCTCTTCCTCTTGGATTGTGGTTGGTCTATTGTTTCAAGATCCACCACAGGTTCAGGTAGGCACTTCTTGGCCTGGGACCTGGTTACAGCAAGGACATGTGCTGAAATCCCTAGCATTTCTGCATGAGTCCTATACTCCACTTATGACCATAAGGATTCCTCTAGATCATTGCCCAAAAGACATTCAACTGGGAGGTCTGCACTCACAACAACTTTCTTGAGGCCAGTTACCCCTCCCCAGGAGAATTTAACGACAGCCACACTATGTGTAGTAGTGACATTGCTAGCATTGGTCACTAGGTAGTTCTCACCTAGTATGATTTGTCCAGGGTCCACAAAGTTAGGTGTCACCATAGTGACACTGGCACATGTGTCCCAGTAGGCCTGAGCCAGTTAATCATTAATCAAAGGTGTCTGCCTATACTTGCCCAAAGTATTCGGACTCATAGGAGTGGACACAGACATGTTCACATCATATAGCAGAACTGCCTGAGTAGGGATTCTGACTAGGCCAGACTCCATCTCAGTTCCCAGGGTTAACCCCACTAATCCCTTGGGTTGTGCACTACCACTGCTAACTGTACTAGGGGGTGCAGGTGTCTTAGGGACTGCAGTGGTAGGTACTGGATTTTTCTTAGTGCACTCACTACCCCAATGAGAAGTAGATTTACAGTTGTTGCACCAAGGTTTCTTTGGGCCATCATTCTTCTTCTTCTTGTTTCCATTCTGGGAACCACCCTCCTTATTAGAATTATTTTGGGGGCCTGAAGAAGACTTCTGGTCTTTTTCTTTTTCTTTCTTATCCCCACCCTTCTGGTCTGCCTTCTTTTGATCACCTCCATGGTTCTGGGGTTTCTGCTTAACCCTTGTTCTGACCCACTTGTCTGCCTTCTTTCCCAATTCTTGGGGAGAGGTCAGATCTGAGTCAACAAGGTGTTGATCCAATAGCTGGTTCTGACAGTTATTAAGGATCTGTTCTCTCATTATTAGATTGTACAATCCTGTATAGTCTGAGACTTCACTTCCCTGCAACAAACCCTCCAGAGCCTTAGTGGCACAATCAACAAAATCAGTCCAGTCCTGAGTCTGAGCTTTTTGGGTATCTCTGAACAACAACCTGTATTGCTCAGTGGTTAGGCCAAACCCATCAATAAGAGCACTCTTCAGGACAGAGTAGTTTTTAGCATCCTCAGGTCTAACAGTGAGGAGCTTATCTCTCCCTTTCTCAGAAAAGTAGAGCTACAAGATTGCTGCCCACTGATCTTGGGGGACCCGCTGTACCATGCAGGCCCTTTCCAAAGCAGTTATCCATTTGTGGATATCATCCCCATCTCTGTAGGGGGGCACAATCTTACTCAGGTTTCTATGATCATAGGACCTGTCTTTATCTCTAGGGATAGTGCTGCCACCAGTGGGTTCTAACCCACACAATTTGTGTTCCCTTGCTAACGCAAGTTTAGCTTGGGCCAGGGCTATCTCTTCCCTCTCTATCTGGAGTTTGACAGCTCTCATCCTGGCCTTATGCTCTTTTCTCTGGGGGGAGGTCATTCCCCTTTGAGATTTCCTTGAGGCTCTAGAAAGGTGGGATTCCCTGGAAGGAGATCTCTCCCTTCTATTACCTGGGAGTATTCTGTTATGGAATCTGGGGAGGTGCTGGCCCTCTCCATTTCCATGTAGGACCAAGTTGATCTGGCTAAGCCTCCCAACTGGTACCTGGTTATCCCTCTGATCCTGATCTGACTCTTCACCTTCTGATTCAGGGTCCACCTCCTTATCTTCCACCTCTGGGGTGGTGTTCTCAGTATCTGGGGGATTCACTCCTTCTCCTGGATTACCTGGGGGAACTGCACTAGCTTTCACCAGATCATCCTTCTCTACAATGGCTATCAGGGATGGAATGGTAGGGTTGTGACCCTTTTTCAGCTTCCTTGTAGTGCACAAGGCACTCAAGTCCTTTTGGCTGAGTTTGTCATAGCTGGAAGGTGCCTTGGGAAGGTCACCTGTCACAGGCAGAGAGCTGGGAGCTTCACATGTGCCAGACATGACTCTAGTGAGGTGTAAGTGATGCACTTACCTACACTAAGTGTTTTCCTACTGTACCTTGCTAGTGAGTTGTAGGCAGGGTGTGCTAGGCCCTTTAATCTACAACTACTAAGTTCAGTCGAACTTAAATATGTAAGCTTTGTTGATATGTACCTATGGTACTTAATGTGATCTTTCAATTTGATAAAAAGATTGCAATGGTAAAACAACAGCAAGCTCAAATCCCAACCGCTGCACACCAATGTGAGAAGTTGGCCTGATGTATGATGTCTCCAATTCTGGGGGCACCTTGTATCAGTCCAAACAATCACTTATGGTGGTGGTTGTAAGTCAACCTTAAAAGACAAGCTATCCTAATGGTAGCATGGACTAAGCAGCCTTCAGGCTAAACTCAAGAGGGCATGTGAAGCCAGCTGTTTTACCTTATGCAATCCTGTAATATCAAATGAAAGGACACCACACAAGTTATATATTATAAAAATATATGTATTTATTACTAGAATAATCCCCTGTACTCTTTATGAGTATAAAAGCATAAGCGTTTAAACAAAAGCACAGTTTAACATATGAAACTTGCACGTTTATGGATGAGGCCGGTGGCCACTCAAACCATATATTAAAAAAAAGGTATAAGTATCACTTTACGAACAGTGGTAAGGCCTGTGGCCTTGGGAATCGCTGGGACTACACTGGACTAACAGCAGTTAGGACGGGAGTAGCCCGCGGAAATCGGGTGCAGGGCTAAAAGCACACGTATGCACCAATGCAAAGTCAATGGTGCGTAAAAGTTACAAAGTTACAGTTTTAGGAGTCTTCCGACTGGAATAGTATTACCACACTTTAAACTAGGACACTAGAGGTGTAAACCACTACAGGAGCACCGGCGTTCACGAGTTACCTCACCCACAGGAAGCGGGTGCATAGGTGCCAAAGTGTGTCGGGTTTGCAGTTCTATGGAGCCTGGAGATGAAGATGCTGCAGGCGGCCAGGAGAGAAGAGTCTGGTTGGATCCAAGGGTGGATCGAAGATGTAGAGTACCTGAAAGCAGAGGTGACAGAGTCTGGGAAACTAGCCAGTGACCAGGAAGGAACCAGGAAGGAGCCAGGTGATGTCAGGCGCAATCAGGTGGTTGTAGAGAAGCTTGTCCCCGCTGCCACGTGGACTCGGGGGCATCGAGGATGACCAGAGTCAAATCAAGAGCTGTCCCACAAAGGCTCTCGCTGTCGGCGGTGTCGGCTTCTGGATTGGAGTCAACAGGCCTTGGCAAAGGCAACCCACGCAGGATTGGGAGATCGCTTCTTTCTCGGACCAGCAAGGTCAGAGGGGTTGCTCCTTTTCAGGGGAGCGAGGGCCAGTCTAGAGCAACCAGACTAGCAGAGCAAATTCAAAGGTTCGTCGAGAATGGGGCCACTAGCCAACGGGCAAGCGACCGGACCAACTCATCAAGCGGAAAAATGCAAAAGGGCCCCACGCAGCACTTGGTGAGTGTGGAGGGGAGATCTTCGGCGCAAAAGCTGCTCGGGCTGGGGCTTCTCAAATGCCAATGCACAGCTTCGAGGGGGCCTAGGCAGATGCAAGGTCAGCACTTCATATTTTTTCTAAGATGGCCTGCTACATGCTCCACGTCGCCTCCACGGGTCTCAGATTCGCTGGGACTGTGGATCAGGCTGTTAGGAGTCCAGGGAATCTGGTCTTGTCGATCTCTGTCGCTCGAGTTCCGGCGGGAACTGCAACAAAGCAAACCAATGGGGGCTGGATGGTGCCTGTTTGCACAGGGTGGTCACTCCTTGACCACAAGGGAGATTCTTCAGTCTTCTACGTCGAGTAGGATGTCGAAGGGTCCAGAGTTTTGTTTCATAAGTTTCAGTCAGGATAATCTGAGGTGCATTGGCACAGCTCCTACCTTTTTTCCAAATCAAGGGGCTGGATTACCTGCTAGGTCCCTCCTATGGGTGGGACCAGGGAAGGGGGTGGTTACACCCCTTTCCCTTTGTCCCGTTTCACGCTAGAGCTGGGGCTGGAGTGCCCCAGAACCGGTTTGACTGGATTTTGCATGGGACACCTTGTGTGCCCCAGGCAGTGTCTAGTTTCTTTCAACCCTCCCTGCTCTAATCCACTATCTCCTGTCTGGGGTGGTGTAGCACCTCCCTGTGACAGGAAACTCTTTGTCCAGGCCTCCCCTGCCAGGTTTCGGTCAGCAGCAGGAGGTCAGACTTGTGTCGGGGCAGCAGCATCCATTTTGTGATGCCGAGGCTCTGGTTAGGATTAACTGCGTTTAAGTAAAGTAACATGTCTTCTCCCCCTAGAAGGGTGGAATGCTACCCCCGTCACCAGATCTGGTGAGGGGGTAGTATTCCAAAGTGTATGACACCTTACAAGACATGTTTTGATAAAGCCAAACCAAAGTTAGCAATAACCGCGAGGATTATAATGCACTTTAGGGTATATGGTATGGCAATACCCTGGAACAGCAGTAAGGAAATGGTTCTGAACACTGCAGACAGGCTCAGCTCATGCTAGAGCACCATATCACATAAAACCAAGCACTCTGCCTCCAGGATTGTTAATGCCTGCCCTAGGGGTGACTTATAGGTGCATATGTGTCCAGATATAGGTTTAGATATAGGTATACTATACCTAAGCAAGGAGTGAGTACACCACCTTGCCCCAGCTGAGTGATCAGCCAGTTGTGTCGATTTGAATGGCCATCCAGGGGTGGCAAAAGATATGCTGCAGCCCCTGGTAGGCCTTGGATTCACCTATGCCCTGGGCACCTATAGTGCACTGTACAGGGGCTGATAAGGTGTCCAGTACCAAATTGGTGATGTACCTATAGTACATGGATATTAATTTAGAGAGAGAACAGCAGGCTGTGGGTCTGATTAGCAGGCCCACAGCCACATTAAGTCAAAAACCAGTGAAGCAAAAAGCAAAAATTGGGGTGACCATAGGAAAGCAGACCCTACTTTCCTACAGATGGTCATGGAATGTTTGTGTGCCTGTGATGCGTGGAATGCCTGGGTGTCTGAGTGGATGAGTGTTGGCAGTTAGAGATGGGCTGAGCAGCTAGGCAGGCTTCTCCTGGTGGGGCTGGTACCACACCAGTGCTGGCTGGACTAAATACTGATGTAAGTTGGACTGAAGACTGAATAAAGACGACTTGAATATACATCCTAGCTCCTGGTTTCTACCTTCATAGGACCCAACACAAAGGCGGCTGTCTGTAATTTCTAAGATTACTGGGTCTGACAAAGGAGGACATATCCATGCCTCGGTCACAGATCAGTACAGCCTGAGTTGGAACTCTGACTAGGCCAGAGTCCATCTCAGAACCCAGGGTTAACCCTACTACACCCTTATTCAGAGTACTACCACTTGGAGCTGAACTAGGGGGAACAGTTGCTTTAGGGGCAAGGGTGGCTGGAGCTGAGTCCTTCAATCAATCAATCAGAGTACTTGTAAAGCGCGCTACTTACCGTTGAGGGTCCCAAGACGCTGAGGGGAGGGGGGTTGCTGCTACTGCTCAAAGAGCCAGGTCTTGAGGAGTCTTCTGAAGGCGAGTAGGTCTTGGGTCTGCCGTATGTGGGTAGGGAGGGTGTTCCAGGTCTTGGCGGCAAGGTAGGAGAAGGATCTGCCGCCGGAGGTTGTTAGTCGGATGTGGGGGACAGCGGCAAGGGCGAAGCTGGCGGAGCGGAGCGGGCGGGTGGGGGTGTGTAAACTGAGTCTGCTGTTCAGGTAGGCTGGTCCGGCGATGTGGAGTGCTTTGTGTGCGTGGGTGAGGAGCTTGAAGGTGATCCTCTTGTCAACAGGGAGCAAGTGTAGGTCTCTCAGGTGGGTGTGATGTGGCTGCGGTGGGGGATGTTGAAGATCAGTCGGGCGGAGGTGTTTTGGATGCGTTGTAGTCGTCGTAGGTGTTTGGCTGGGATTCCTGCGTAGAATGCGTTGCCATAGTCCAGTCTGCTGCTGATGAGGGCCTGTGTCACCGTTCTTTTTGTTTCGGTCGGGATCTACTTGTAGATCCTGCGGAGCATGCGGAGGGTGTTGTAGCTGGAGGAGGAGACGGCGTTGACCTGCTTAGACATGGAGAGGGAGGAGTCGAGGATGAATCCTAGATTCCGTGCATGGTCGGTGGGTGTTGGTGCTGTTCCCAGTGTGGTCGGCCACCAGGAGTCGTCCCAGGCTGAGGGAATGGGTCCATGGATGAGGACCTCCATCTTGTCCGAGTTCAGCTTCAGACGGCTGCTACTCATCCAATCGGCGACGGCCTTCATTCCCTCGAGGAGTTTGGTTTTGGCAGTGTGTGGGTCCTTGGTGAGGGAGAGGATGAGCTGGGTGTCATCAGCGTAGGAGATGATGTTGAGATCTTGATGGCGGGCCACTTGTGCGAAGGGGGCCATGTAGATGTTGAACAGAATTGGGCTGAGGGATAAGCCCTGGGGGACGCCCCGGATGATGTAGGTGGCTTCTGATTGGAAGGGTGGGAGGTGGACGCTCTGGGTTCTGCCGAGAGGAAGGAGGTGGTCCAGTCAAGAGCCTTCTCTTGGATTCCGGCTTCTAAGAGGCATGTCTTTAGAGTGCGATGGCAGACCGTGTCGAAGGCGACTGACAGGTCCAGGAGGATGAGGGCTGATGTTTCGCCGTTGTCTAGTTGGCACCTGATGTCATCTGTGGCGGCGATGAGGGCCGTCTCGGTGCTGTGGTTTTGTCTGAATCCGGACTGGGACGGTTCCAAGATGTTGTTATCTTCGAGGTGGCGGGCCAGTTGCATGTTGACGATTTTCTCGATGACCTTTGCCGGGAACGGGGGCAGGGAGATGGGCCGGAAGTTATTGAGGTCCTTGGGGCCTGCTTGGGGCTTCTTGAGGAGGGCGTTGATTTCGGTGTGCTTCCAGCTTTCCGGGAATGTCGCTGTTTCGAAGGAGATGTTGATGACCTTCCGTAGTTGGGGTGCTATGTCTGGGTCTGCTTTGTTGAATACGTGGTGTGGGCACGGGTCAGACGGAGATCCTGAGTGAATGGAGTTCATGACATTGCGTGTCTCGTCGTGGTTGACGTTGGACCAGGAGGTCAGGCGGTTGGTGGTGGTGGTGTTCACAGGGGAGGTGGAGTCTGGCGTAGTCGGGGCGGTCGTAGTGTTGAAGCTGTCGTGGATGTCAGCGATCTTGCGGTGGAAGAAGATAGCTAGTGAGTCGCACAGTTCTTGTGAGGGCGGGATGTCGTTGGCGTTGGCGCTGGGGTTGGAGAGTTCCTTTACAATGCTAAAGAGTTCTTTGCTGTTGTGTGCGTTGTTATCCAAGCGATCTTTGAAGGAGGATCTCTTGGATAATCTGATGAAGTGGTGGTGTCTGTGGGTGGCGTCCTTGTGTGCTGCGTGGTTGTCCGGTGTGCGTTCGTGGAGCCATGTCTTCTCCAGTTTCCGGCATGCGCGTTTAGAGGTCTGGAGCTCGTCGGTGACCCAGGCGGCTCTTTTGTTGGTTGTTGAAGGGTTTCTTGAGCGGGGCGAGGTTGTTGGCGCAGTCGTCGATCCACTGTCTGAGGTTTCGGGCTGCGGTGTCTGGGTTGGTGGGGTCGGTGGGTGGGTTCTTGGCGAGGGAGGTTATCAGCTGGTCTTCGGTGACTTTGCTCCAGCAGCGGCGAGGCAGCTGTTGGGTTCCGTGGTGCGTGGTTGGTTTCTTGAAGGTGAAATGGATGCAGCGGTGGTCGGTCCAGTGGAGTTCGGTGGTGTGGTCGAAGGCGACGTGGGTGACTGTGGAGAAGACGGGATCCAGCGCGTGGCCGGCGGCGTGGGTGGGTACAGTGACGAGTTGTCTGAGGCCTAGGTTGGCGAGGTTGGCGATCAGGGTGGCGGAGTTGGCGTTGTTGTTGTTCTCGAGGTGGAAGTTCAGGTCCCCTAGGAGGATGTAGTCCATGGAGGCGAGTGCGTGGGTGCTGGCGAGGTCGGAGATGGAGTCGCTGAACTGAGCCCGGGGTCCGGGGGGTCTGTAGATGAGTGTTCCTCTGAGGGTGGTGTTGGGGTCGGTGTGGATCCGGAAGTGCAGGTGTTCGACGGTGTCGTCTGCGTGGGTGTCGACCTTGAGGGTGGACTTGTGGACGATAACTATTCCTGCTCCGATTCCGTTGGCGCGATCCCTGCGGGTGACCTTGTAGCCGGCCGGGACGGCTATGGCGAAGTCGGGCGCCGAGGAGTCGCTCCACCAGGTCTCGGTCAGGAAGGCCACGTCTGGGGCGGAGGTGTCGAGCAGATCCCAGAGCTCGACGGCGTGTTTGCGTGCGGAGCGGGCGTTGAGGAGTATGCAACGGAGGTGGATGGGTCCAGTCCTTGGAGGTTTGGTGGTTCTGTCACAGGTGAAGCTGCAGGTGCGGCAGGAGAAGGGTATGTGGGTCAGTTTCGGGGCGGCCTGGAAGCAGGTGTGGTATCGGCCGGCATTGAGTGCGTGGAGGGTGCTGGCGTCGTAGTGGATTCTGGTGTCGTGGCTTTTGCGTGGTCCAGGGGTTCTGGCGCAGGGCGTGGTCCAGGCACGGATGGGCGTTTCGTGCGTCCGCTGTGCGGCTGCTTCTCGGCCTGCATTTGAGGTGGCTTAGGAGGGAGAAGCAGCTGGGAGGCGGGAGCGTGAAGGCGAATGGGTGTGCAGGGGGGGCAGGGCCGCAGGGTAGAGGGGAGGGGAAAACCCAGGAAACAAGGGGGCAGGAACCAGGCAGTCAGGTGACGAGCAGCCGCGTGGGGGCAACCTGCCTGCAAGCAGGTTCAAAGGTCACAAAAAAGTGCAGAAAGGTCACAAAAAACGGGGGTAAACGAGTGGCACAGAGGCACAAAGGTCACAAGAAAGGGCAGAAAAGGTCACAAAAAACGGAGGGAATTGAGTGGCACAAAGGCAGAAAGGTCACAAGAAAGGTCACAAAAATGGGGGGAAACGAGTGGCACGGAGGCAGAAAGGTCACAAGAAAGGGCAGAAAAGGTCACAGAAAATGGGGGAAATGAGTGGCACAGAGGTAGAAAGGTCACAAGAAAGGGCAGAAAGGTCACAAAAACGGGGGGAAACGAGTGGCACAGAGGCAGAATGGTCACAAGAAGGGGCAGAAAAGGTCACAAAAAATGGGGGGAAACGAGTAGCACAGCGGCACAAAGGGGAGTAGAGGCAAGAAAAACGAGTACAATCAGGTGAGCAGAACGCAAGAAAAACAAGTGCAATCAGGGGAGTAGAAGGCACGAAAAACGGGTACAATCAGGGGAGCAGAGACAAGAAAAACTAGTGCAATCAGGGGAGCAGAGGCAAGAAAAACGAGTGCAATCAGGGGAGCACAAGGCATGGAAAACGAGTGCAATCAGGGGAGCAGAAGGCAAAAAAACGAGCACAATCAGAAAACAGAAGGCAAGAAAAACGAGTGCAATCAGGGGAGCAGAGGCAAGAAAAATGAGTGCAATCAGGGGAGCAGAAGGCAAGAAAAACTCGTGCAATCAGGGGAGCAGAGGCTAGAAAAATGAGTGCAATCAGGGGAGCAGAAGGCAAGAAAACGAGCACAATCAGAAAACAGAAGGCAAGAAAAACGAGTGCAATCAGGGGAGCAGAGACAAGAAAAACGAGTGCAATCAGGGGAGCAGAAGGCAAGAAAAACGAGTACAATCAGGGGAGCAGAGGCAAGAAAAAACGAGTGCAAGGAGGGGAGAAGGCAAGAAAAACGAGTGCAATCAGGGGAGCATAAGGCTAGAAAACGAGCACAGATAAGAATGCAGGCACGGGGGGAGACGGGCAACAGCGGTCACAGACACCAGAAGACAGTATGGGCAGTAAAGAGAGGACAGACAGAGAGTGACAGTGATACAAACCTAAGGCCTACCACTGGCCACCAGGGATGAGGCGCAGGTGGTAGCCTGCGGGTTGAGGAGGGCCTCAACTTCTACAGCAGCGGCAGCTGGGGCAGGGTCAGGACACACAGGCGGAGCTGTGTGGTGGGTGAGTGACCTACCAGCAAGGTCTGGTAGGTCACTCCCCCACCTCCTGACCTTGGTACAATCACTGCTCCAATGGGTTTTGTGTTCTATATACCTAATTTTTTTAAACGTTTTCTCTGTTTTTTTATCACTTTTTTCCCTTATGTTTTCACCAACCATTAAGCCAGGAGAAACAGTTGTCTCACCGGGTGCAGGTGACAGTAAGCCAGATACAAACACAAAAACCTCTCCCTAACCATTAGTTAATCAAGAGGTCATAGATCCTAAATGATAAAACAGTATCATTGTCCCACAGGTCAGATATTTATAAAGATTTTTTTATTATTCTTGTTATATCAAAAGATATCATTTTATTAAAAATATACGTAAATACATTATGCAAAAACGACAGTCATTCTAATGCAAGCACAGAGAGACCCCAACATGTGAATAATACATAAATTCAAGAAATTGGCAAAAATGGATTACAGTGTAATACCACACATCACACATCCTCCAGTAATACCATACACAACCCAACAGAGCAAAACACAAAATAGAAATAGCACACTAACTCACATGGGACAGAAAACTGTTACATAGATATTGTACAGATCAATATTCATAAATAGAATACACAAAATAATTGTGAGACTGAGAACAGCGCCGATGCGCGTTTCGGAGTGGAGCCTTGTCCACCAGTTCCTTCGTCAGGGTGTGTTGGACTTGGCCCTTCTGGCAGGTTCACCCCTAAACTTTTTGCTTTTAATGGTGACCTGGTGATGGTGATTTTTGGGTTCTGCGCACTTTCACTGTGTCCCAGTGGAAAGTGCGTGCGCACTTTGAGTGCATGTGGTGAGATAGGCCTGCCCTCCCATAGGAATGCATGGGGAATGTATGTGTCCCTGGTAGTTCCTGATGCGTGGGGTGTACAGGCTCGAGTCTGGTATGTGCGGACTCGTGTGATTGAATGCTGCGAAATGATGTATGCCGCATGAATGTATCTAGTGTGGAAGTGCCACTTCTAGACATGGCTGTACGTGTGCTGTGAGGGTGCTGGAGTGTGATTGGCTGGAGCCGGCTGGGATGCCTGGCTCCAGGAAGTCTGTGTGGGTCTGACCCGGTGGTGAATGGAGAGATTAGCATGCTGATGTGAGGGAGGGGCTGCACCTGGTTCCTGAATGGGACTGGGCTTTCCCCACACAATGCTCGCTCCGCACTGGGACACACTGCATCCTAGCCCTAGAGAGGCCTAGGGACAGTCACAGGTCACCTCTGAATGTGTTTTAAATGCGTCATGTGCCTTGTTCCTTACACCTCTGAATGTTGTAGGCATCATGTGTTTCTCCTGCACCTCTGAATGTATGTTATGCATCATGTGTTTTCCTTCCTTACACCGCTGAATGTATGTTTATGCATCATGTGTTATGTGCTTATACCCCTACAGGTATTGTGATACTTAGGTGGTTGTTTTTCTCCTAGTGCAGGTGGTGCTAGTGAGGTCCTGGTTCCCTGCGTGACCTGTTCCTAAGGTGGTTAGGATTGCGTAGGTGGTACTTAACCATTACCAGTAGTTACTGGTTGTGTACTTTATGTTCTCATTTGTGCTACAGTGATTTTATATTCTAAGTTCTAAAAGTGCTGATTCCTGACAGTGGTCCAGGTGGCCCTGTATTGTACATATCCCCTGTAAATTCTGCCCGTGCCTGTTGGCACATTGTAAAGTGTGTGTTTTTATCTAATGTGTTTTGGTGTAATGCAAAGGCTATTTTTATATAACCTTGTGTGGAGTTTCCTTTGTGGTGGGCCTTGGGTGTTGTTGCTGGGGTGCGTGCGCAAATACTTAACTCACATCGCCTCCAAGTTTAGCCTTGCTGCTCGCGCCACGTTACCTAGAGGGTGAGCAGGGGTTATCTTGGCGTGTAACTCCCTTGCCCTGACTTGGAAGTGGTGGTCTCTGACTGACTTTGGCGCAAGCCCTGGCCAGCCAGGGATCCCATTTCTAACTTTAGGGTGCAACTGTTACAATAATGTTATACCTTCAAGATTCCATCATAGGACCAAAAACAATTTATCTAGGACGGTGGTGAGGGGGTCTTTGTAAAATATCGGTCAAGTGGATACGGTTCAGTAGGTGCAACACTTAAGGCAGTTTAATTTAACAATCCACAGATTCTCGAATTCAGAAGATCATAAATCAGGAGATAAATGCTGGTGATGGTGGGCTTCACAATCCCCAAAATTATAGTGCCAGTGGACGAAGAAAACCCCACATGGAGGCTTCTTCCTGTAGTTAAAAATGTACCAACCCTGACCGGGGTCACGATGATAAAGGAGACTTAAAGACAAGAAAATACGTAAAAATAGAGTGTAGAATATAATGCAGGCACTGCTACTATGTACGTCCTGGGCTGGTCATCAATGATTTATTTATTTATGCATTTTTATATAGCGCAGACTTTACCCGAAGGTGTCAGAGCACTTCACAATAGGAACAGAACTGATACATGAGAACATTACAAGTGAACAAATTACAAAATCAAACGTTACATTACATGAGGCAAAAGTGACAATCGTGAGCAAACAAAATACAAGAGGTAGCAAACCGTGCAGTACAGGAGGAAAAAGTAACATGTGTGCAGGTTACAAAAGCGTACAAAGTACAAGTAGAGGCATAATACTGCAATAAATGGAGGACACTCAAACACAAGAGCAAACGTTACGTAGACAATGGTGGCACTTCTGCAAGTATCGAAAGCAAACAAAATGTAAGAGGTAGCAAACAGTGTGTTACAAGAGAAAAGTGACGTGTGCATGTTACAAAAGGGTAATAATGCAATAAATGGCAGACTCTCAAACCACAAGAACACACTGGGAAGGCACTTCCATAGTCATGGAGAATAGAACTGTTCTATACTAAAAGGTCTTCCTTAAGATAATAGAGAGGGCATGAATTAACTTTGGAAGTATCTTTGAAGGATGAGAACTTTGAGGTCAGTTTTGAAGGCGTGGGAGGAGGTGGTGGTCCGGAGCTGAGGCGGAAGTGAGTTCCAGATTCTCACTGCGTTGCCTGAAAAGGATTGGGCAATCGATCTTTCCTTCTTGAAAGTAGGAGGTTCAAGCAGTAGATTTTCCGCATTTCGTGATGGTCTAGAGCCTCCAGCAACACTATGAGCTTCTGGGATAAGGCATGGTAAAGCTTACTAGACCTCATGGATTGCTCGAGCGGGGAAATGCATCCTCCGATGTACTCCACAGAGAATAATAAAAATAACTTTATAAATCTCTGACCTGTGGGACAATGATATTGCTTCTTCATTTAGGATCTTTGACCTATTGATTGATTAATGGTTAGGGAGAGGTTTTTGTGTTTGTCTCTGGTTATTCCCTACTCTCCTCTCCCTCCATCCAGTACCTCAGGGACCCTCTTGTGTTTCTTGCAGGTGACGGTTAGCACCATAAGCAAAAACCACTTTCAAACTATTTACTACCCACCTTCTCTCTCTCTTTGAGCCCCCCAGGGAAGCCACCCTACAAGCGAAGAAGATCATACAAAGAAGAGAGGAAGAATATGTCATACCCCTACCAAGGCGTATATCTGGATACAGTTGGAATAGTACTAAGATAATAAGATTTCTTGCCCTGGGGAAGGCAGTGGACCACCGTAGAGGTGGTAAGACACATACTTTACAGACATTAGAAGCAAATTGGAAATGCCAACTTAGATCCGTAGACCATGGTCTCAATAAAGATAGGGAACAGTATTTATTCCTCAAGGAATGAATTCAACCCCTCAGACTATACATGGAGTCAACAATTTTTACTGTGAAGAGAAAATAAGTTTGTTCACTAGATGGTTGGGTGTAACAATCGACAACCATGAATTGGCCTCCAGCAGCATATGCTTAATTGGTGTTGTTAATATATTGTTTTGTTATTGATTAGTTGCTTTGGTTATATAAAACTGGGAAGTTCCATATGTACTTTTTGATTGTTGGCTGGTTTGGGTGGGATACGAGTGTCAAGCACTTATTTTCATTCGTTAACATTATTTAATACCATTACAAGATGGCGGTCATACAGTGGGTATCATTGCACCATTGCTAGTGCGTTTTTTGTTTTGATTCACTCCTAATGCTGCCGGCGACTCTATAAGAGAGAACCTTTGCATGAAGACCTTATGACTTCTACTTGCCGTTACATAGTTAAGCCGCTACGGGTGAGTCACGTTTTCGAAATCTGAGTTAGACACGGAAATGCTTTTTAGGTCTCGCCTGAGCCAGCGCATGCGCTATCTGGAGAGACATTTTGTCTGTGTGCTACCACAGCTTGGCTGGCATTGAGTGTGCGGTTACGCGCACAATGACGAGCAGAGGCGCCCTATGTCTTTCCTCTCTTGTTATGGTGCGCGCACATCACACACCATTTGCCAGCCTGCTTTCACGTTTGCCTTTTAGCGCACGCGGGCACACACAACTCACAGGCTTTTTTTTATTATGTGAGCCGGAGTTAGCGTGCGCGCGCCCACACACAACTCCATCGCCCACCACATATCGGGTCTCGCGGCTTGGTTTACGACTTGTGCCCTGCCTGTCACTGTCCACCCTAGTAGGGATAACACAAACATTTGATATGCTGTCTGAAACACCATGGAGCAGTCAATGTAGCATCACGGTACGCATTGAACAAAAACCACAAAGCAAACGTAATAAACAGTGTCAGTAAATGCCACATTAGCCTCAGAGAACTGCCATTCTGTCTTCTGCCGGACACGGCTGCAACCCTTTAGGTGCCACATCCAGAAACGATTACAAAGGCAAAGGGAGATTCCCGGCTGTCAATCGTGGACAAACTAGGACAGGGTCCAGCCATTGTTCACTGTAACAAAAAGTGCCTTACTACGAACTGCCCTACCCACCTTCCCACTGGTCCAGAAACACACAACAACGCCCAGTCAGTGTCTAATCTTCGACTCTGAACTAGGCAAGCGGTATACGACAGCTTGAGAAAAAGGAAGGCTTGGACGAAGGCATGTACAGACCCCTCAGCCAATGAGCTTTGGAATTGTGTGCTGCGCTACAATTGGCTGAGGTGCTCCCTATGCCCCAATCCTAAATCATCTTACAAGTTACCAGTACTTCCGTATCTTGGACTGCTTACTGAATATGTTCAGCAGATAGATTGGTTGTTATGCAACCCGGACGTGCTAAAATTACAGATTAATAACATCTACTAAAACATCAGCAATGGAAGACGGACATTAAGCTGAATTCAGGTAACTCGGACAAGGGTGGTCATCTTTTCGACAGTGGGGTTATCGTTCAGTTTCCTGATCTATTACTGCATAAAATAACCAACTTTTACTGATTTTATTGTGTTCCATATATGTACATATTGTTTATTTTGACGCTCACCGCATTTATGTATGCTACATTAGATGAATATGCTAAAGGAGAGTGTAGAGTTTACCTGTGTTGCCCATGATCTTTAACGTAAAAGGTACTCTGGTTGTCTCAAATAAGGCATAAGTGGTAGTTACACTAGATCCTTTCAAAATGTTTGCCGCTTAATGCTTGTAGCCTGTTGAGTGCTGAAGTCTAGAGTGATGTAGGAAAGTCTAACAGCAAATTTCAGCATTGCGATGGGAACGTAAAGCATAATATACCCTGCATGTTTGCTTACTGAACTATGAAGTCTGGAGAGAATTATTATAATCCTGATCCTAAAGATAAAAAGCTTTTTGTTGAGTAAACATTTCGCTTAAAAGTGCTGTTAGAAATACATAATAGTCAGAACAAAATATATGGTCGGGTTAAGATGGGAAGGTTTGTGATTAATTAAATATACTACCCCGAATTGAAACTGTAGCTGATTTTATGCTTTTCAGGGTGACAGCAGAATTTATTAAGTTATAAGGTCTTCTTGCGTGTGCCAAATGTAGAGTTACTGGCTTAGTCTCACCACAGTGACGCAGCAGGCGATTTAGACTGCTTACTGGACAAGTCACGGAGTAAGCGTGTGTAGGCATTTCTTTATTCTCTTTGAATAGGGTGACCAGATTTTGTAAACCAAAAAACGGGACAGTCCACAAACCTAGAAGTAGGGAATTTTGCATCGACTTACGGGCAGAGGAACACTTAATAGACAGTGGAGACAAACATAAGAAAGACAGACAATAGGTACAGCAGGCAATTAAAATCAATTTAACACCCTGTATTATCATACATCCAAACTTTCCTCCCTTTATACTATCTACCCGCTTCGAATACTAGGACAAGCGCTGACAGTTGCAGAGAAATTTCATGAGAAAACAGGCCTGCCTCAGCAAAGGATAGCAAATAAATCTCACCTTTGGGACCTTATAAGTGTTTAGCCATGCAACGGTTGATGTTGTTGCACCAAGGATATTGTGCTGTATAACTAAATACTTATAAGGTCCAAAAAGCGAGACCTATTGGCTATGCCAATGCTTGTTTAAATCTAACTATTGGGTGTACTGAAATCCCTTTTTTTGCAATTCTAGTTACAGGGGTTCATTTTAACCTGAAGCCGACTGAAGCTTTGCCTCTTCTTTTAATTTCCACCCTAACTGGGGGGTAACTTATGACAATTTCTGGGTATGGTGCATTTTGGGATTTCATTATGTGTCGTGTTATGAATAAACCGACATAAACACAAAGCATGAAAAAACAGCTCAATTTTTAATATATGGGGGTTGACAAAGGCCCTTCCAACAATTTGCTTGTGTTTACAAATTATCAATCATAAAAAAGTATGGGACGGTTTAGCCATAATTTGATATCATATAATTGACTAAATGAGGACTTTTGGTGTACTGAGACAAATGTATACTATCAATACTGTATAGGGATTGCTGACTGGGCCTGTTTCTTATTGTAGTTGCAGAGATTTTGGGTATATACAGGTGACTGATTGCCATCCCATTTGATCCTTGGGGCTCCAAGGATTGGATTACTTACGTGGTCTGACGCTTACATTTAGAAGGGTTTGGGACGCAAACGATTTGCAAGATTTACTGGATGAGTCCCTACTTGTTATTGGTATGTGACGCACCAAGTTTTGATATTTGAGGTGGATGGTGGGTGTTTTCATTTTATTCGCCTGATTTATGAAATGGATGAACTTTGTTTGATGCATGTTTTCACAATGTAGGGTATTTTCCACCAGATGATGCTATCATCGTTCTCTTTTTCACCAGTTTGGCAAATCTTTTCAATAAATAGCGGTTCACTGGTGAAATCTATGGCCTGTGTGGGCTTGATCACTACATTTTCGGTCATATGATAGGGTCTCTTCTTAATACACTAAGAGATTCTGCTAACCTATGGCCTATTAGTGTATTTTAATTGGTTTTGTTGACCGCCTTGAAAAAGTCGTTTAAAGGACGAAACATGTTTCAGCTGTGCATATTGTCTTCTGACCAGCGTGTCAACAAATTGTGGCTTGTTGATCTATACCAACAAAATTGGATATAGTGACCTATGTAACAATAACTGTTAGTTACAAAAAAAATGTGAACAAGATTAAAAAAACTTTGATCTGGGATTTTGTAAGATCATATACACTTTTGCGGTGCTCTGGATTGTTTAACTATGTATATGTACGTTTTTTCTCATATTAGCTACACTATTTAGATGGCATAGGGCGAATCCATGTGAGCACACTGTACTTATCTATACATATTACAATACTCCTGAACTTTACAGAGGTGCTGGCGGCTCTAAGTAACCACTGCCATCAAGTGCTTTCTATTTAACCCCTTCACCGCTAGACCTTTCCCCCCCTGTGCTAAGCCTTTCTTTGGCTATTTGGGGTAGGTTGCGCTTAGGCTCCTGTAACTTTTTGACCACATGAGTATCCAAGGCAAATTTGCATTGTTTTTTTCCTACATCATGGGGATTCTAAAAGTACCCAGGGTTTGTGGAGTCCCCTGGAGGGGACCCAGAAGTTAGCCAAAATACAGCTAAATTCTTTGGGGGGGGGGGAATTGGAAAAAAGGGCTACAGATGAAAGCGTCTGTTTTTTTCCCAGAAAAAAAGGGGTTGTGGTGCTGAAATCACCATCTTCCCAGCTTTCAGGGACAAGCAGACTTTTATCAGAAAACCAAAATTTCTTACACAGTTTTGCAATTTTTCTAGGACATAACCTATTTTTGCTATTTTTTGTGTTTTCAACCTACTTCCAGTTAACGATAGAAATGGGTATGAAAGCAATAATGGATCCTAGAAAGCTAAACATTTTAGAAACGTAGACAAAATTATGAAATCATCAAGGGGTCATTTGTGTAGATCCTTCCAGGTTTCTTCATAGATACTAACAGTTAAAGTTTGAGAAAAATTGAAAATTAGTTGAAAAAAACAGCCATTTATGTCGACGTTTTCACCTGTAACTTCTTCTAATTATGACAGCTGTTTGAAAGCAATATGCTGTTACATTTGCTGTGCATTTCTGGTTGTGGGGATATAAAGGACTTGTAGGTTCACCAAGAACCTGACGAACCCAGAGCCAATAACTGAGCAGCGTCTTCAATGATTTTTTATTATGTACCGGGTATATAGCAATTATTTTGGGAAAATGTATACATGGTAAAATCTGTATGAAAGACACCTATGTATTTCTGAAATGGGAACAAAATATAGAATTTTGGAAACAGTAGATATTTCCACATTTCCGAAATTGGGAGTACCCATACCAGCATGAGAATTATAGGTAATTTTTCAAAATTAAATCTTTTTTACACATTGTCTTTCATTTGGAAGGCAGAAATGCATTGAAAGTCAATAGGTAATAATAATTGCTCTACAATTCTGTGTTACCCTAAGTCTCCCAACAACAATGGTAACTCACTTGTGTGGGTAGGCCTTGTGCCCATGAGAGGAAATGGATCAAAACGCAACGTGGACACACAACATTTTCACAATTAAAAATGTCCATTTTTTTTGCAAAGTGCCTAACTGTAGCTTTTAAACCCTAGCTCTGACTGCACCTAGGGAAACCTAGCATACCTATACATTTATGAAAAAAAGACACCCAGGGAATCCAGGATGGGGTGACTTGATTGGTTCTGTTACCCAGAATCCCTTGCAAACCTAAACAATTGTCAAAAAACACTATTTTTATCCACATTTCTGTGGTAGATACTTCTGGAATCTCGGTTGATCCACAAAATTCCACCCACCTCGCGTTTCCCAAAGTCTTCTGAGAAAAATGGTTCCTCGCTTGTGTGGGTAGGCCTAGTGCCCGCAGCAGGAAACGGCCCAAAACTCAAAGTGGACACACCACATTTTCACAGTGAAAATTGACCCTTTTTTTGCAAAGTATCTAGCTGTAGTTTTTGAACCGTATCTCTGCCAACTCCTTGGGGAAACCTATAAAACCTATACATTTTTTAAAACTAGACACCCAGGGAATCCAGTATGGGGTGACTTGACTGGCTTTCACCATGTTCTGTTACCCAGAATCCCTTGCAAACCTAAACATGTGTTCAAAAACCACATTTTACTCACATTTCTGTGGTGGAAAGTTCTGGAATCTGCGTGGTTCCACAAAATTCCACCCACCCCGCGTTTCCCAAAGTCTTACAAGAAAAATGGCATCTCATCTGTGTGGGTAGGCCTAGTGCCCGTGACAGGAAATGGCCCAAAACGCAAGGTGGACACACAACATTTACACAGTGAAAAATGACCCTTTTTTGCAAAGTGCCTAGCTGTAGTTTTTTAACACTAGCTCTGCCAGCACTTAGAGAAACCTAGCTAACCTAATAAGTTTTGAAAACTATACACCCAGGAAAACCCAGGATGGGGTGACTTGACTGGCTGTCACCAAGTTCTGTTACCCAGAATACCTTGCAAACCTGAAAAACTTGTCAAAAAAATACTTTTTCCTCACATTTCGTTGGTGGAAAGTTCTGGAATCTGCGTGGATCCACAAAATTCTACCCAACCTGCATTTCCCAAAGTATTCCAAGAAAAATGGTACTTCACTTGTGTGGGTAGGCCTAGTACTTGCGACAGGAAATGGCCAAAATCGCAAGGTGGACACACCACATTTTCACAGTGAAAAATTACCCTTTTTTTGCAAAGTGCCTAGCTGTAGTTTTTGAACCCTAGCTCTGCCGGAACCTAGGGAAACATAGCAAACATATACATTTGTGAAAACTAAACACCCAGAGAATGCCAGGGAGGTATAGCTTGCGTGGATCACCCAATGTTTTCTTACCCAGAATCCCCTGCAAACCTCAAATTTAGCTGGAAATATCACTTTTTCACACATTTTTGTGTGGGAAAGTTGTGGAATCACTGGGCTGACACAAATTTCCTATCGCCCAGCGTTTCCCTGGGTCTCCCGATAAAAATTGTGCCTCACTCGTGTGGGAGGCCCAAGTACCCGCGACAGGCAAGAGCCCAAAACGTATTGAGGCAACATCAAAATTGCCTATCACAAAACAATATGGTCTTGCAAGAGGGAACACCTGGGTTTTTTGCCCCGTGCTCGGCGGCCAGCTAGGGAAGCCTACCAAACTCATACATTTCTAGAAATTAGACACCCGGGGATTCCAGGGAGGTATGGCTTGTGTGGATCCCCCAAAGCTTTCTTACCCAGAATCCCCTGCAAACACCAAATTTAACTGAAACAAATCACGTTTTCCATATATTTTTGTGTGGGAAAGTTGTGGCATCACTGGGCTTCCACCCAGCATTCCCGCGGGTCTCCTGAGAAAACTGGTACCTCACTGAGGTGGGAGGCCCAAGGACCACGACAAGAAACGGCCCAAAACATATTGAGGCGACATCAAAATTGGCCATCACAAAACGACCTGGTTCTGCAAGGTGGGTGACCTGGGTTTTTTGCCCCGTACTCGGCAGCCAGCTAGGGAAACCTACCAAACCCACACATATCTGAAAACTAGACACCCAGGGGATTCCAGGCAGGTATAGCTTGCTTGGATCTCCCAATGTTTTCTTATCCAGAATCCCCTGCAAACCTCAAATTTAGCTGAAATTAAAAAATCACGTTTTCTACACATTTTTGTGGGGGAAAGTTGCGGCATCACTTGTCTGACACCAATTTCCTGCAATCCAGCGTTCCCTATGGTCTCCTGATAAAAATGATGACTCACTCATGTGGGAAATGCAAAAACAACAGTTGATGGACAGAATGCAGAACAATGTCATACATTCACCCCTGTACAGAGATCGGGCTGGACTGTTCCCATGAGACACAGGGTCAAGACTGATTTGCATATGGCCATGTCTGAACTAGGGTGGCTTGGTGAGCAAAATGACGATGCATTAAACCCAGATCTGTGACTGGGGGTGAATGTTTTGCCATTGTGCAACATTCCGTCCATCATCTTGTGTGTTTTGCTGTTCACCCTATGTGGGAAGGTGTGAGAAGTTGGCCTGATAGGTGATGTTTCCAATTCTGGAACCACCTTTTATCAGACCAAACAATCCCTTATGGTGTCTGGTTGTAAGTCAACCTTATTAGACAAGCTATCCTAGGGGTAGCATGGACTAAGCAGCCTAAAGGCTTAACTTAAGAGGTCATGTTAAGGGAGCTGTTTTACCACATACAATCCTGTAATATCAAATGAAAGGACACCACACAAGTATATATTATAAAAATATATGTATTTATTACTAAAAACAATCCCCAGTATTCTTTATGAATAAAGGGGCACAAGCGTTAAATCAAAAGCACAGTATAACATAGAAAGTTGCACAAATGTGGACGAGGGCGAGGGGCCACTCAGACCATATACTAAACAAGTGGTATAAGAGATACCAATCGAACAGTGGTTAGGCCTAGGGCCTAGGGAATCACTGGGAGCAGTCGGGACAAGCAGTGCTGAAGTTGGGAAAAGCCCGCGGGATTCGGGTGCAGTGCAGAAAGCGCACGCATGCACCAATGTTAACCAATGGTGCGTAAAAGTTGTAAAGTTAAAGTTTAAGGACACTTCCGCTGAACCTAGAGGAACAAAACTTAAGACACAGACCCTAGAGATGTGTACCAGTGTGGGAACACCAGCGGAGCAAAGTTACCTCACCCACAGGAAGCGGGTGCACAGGGTCGAAGTTGAGTCGGGTTTCGTCACGCAGGCTCTTGGTGCTTGGAGCTGAAAGGGCTGCAGGTGGGGTGAAAGAGAAGTGTCCGGTGGAGTCCAAGGGTGGACTCAAGTCGAAAAGTACCTGAAAGCAGAGGGGACAGAGTCTGGGTCACTCAGCAGTGACCAGGGTGGAACCAGGACGGAACCAGGCAATGTCGGGCGCAATCAGGTGGTCGTTGAGGAGCTTCTCTCCGCTGTCACGTGGGCTCTGGGGCATCTACGATGTCCAGGAGCGGGTCACGATCTGTCCCACGCAGGCTCTCGCCGTCGGCGCTGTTGGCTTCAAGATTGGAGCAAACACCACTTGGCAAAAGCAATCCACGCGGAACCGGGAGATTGCTTCTCACTCGAACCAGGAGGGTCAGAGTGGGGGCTCCTTTTCAGGGAAGCTGGTGCAAATCTGGAGCAACCCGAATCGCAAGTCGAATTTCAAGTTTCGTCGGCACAGGGGCCACAAGCCAGCTGGCAAGTGACCGGGCCAACGCGTTGAGCCAAAAGAAGCAGAAGGGCCCCACGCAGCACTCGTCAAGTGTGGAGGGCTGAACTTCGGTGCAAGAGTGGCTCAGCGTTGGGGATTCTCAAACCCCGGTGTACAGCTTCGAGGGTCACTCGTGGGCTGCACGGTCAGCGTCTCGTGGTCTTTTCAAGATGGTGTGCCCCACGCTTCCGGTCGCCTCCACGGGTCTCAGCTCTGCAGGGACTGTGGATCGGGCTGTTGAAAGGCAGGCAAGCTTGATCTCGTTGATCTCTGTCGCTCGAGTTCCGGCGGGAACTGCAACAAAGCAGACATCGATGGCTGGATGGTGCCTGTTTGCACATGGTGGTCACTCCTTGACCACAAGGGAGATTATTCGGGCTTCTACGTCGAGTAGGATGTCGAAGGGTCCAGAGTTTTGTTTCTTATGTTTCATCAGGATAATCTGAAGTGCATTGGCACTGCTCCCAGTCTTATACTAATTTTGGGGGCTGGATTACCTGCCAGGTCCCCTCCTATGGGTGGGACCCAGGAAGTGGGTGGATACACCCCCTTCCTTTGATCCAGGCCGCCCTGGCATGAGGGCTGGAGTGCCCCAGAACCGGTTTGGCCGGATTATGCAAGGGGCAGCCTTGTGCTCCCCATGCAGTGTCTGGTTTCTTTCAAACCTCCCTGCTACAATCCACTATCTCCTGTCTTGGGGGGTGTAACACCTCCCTGCGACAGGAAACCCTTTCTCCAGGCCCCTTTGGCTGAGTTTCGGTCAGCTTCAGGGGGTCAGACTCGTGTCTGTGGCAGAGGCATCCATTTTGTGGATCCAAGGTCCTTTTAGAAATTAACCGCATTTAAGTAAAGTAACATGTCTTACCCCTCTAGAGGGGTGGAATGCTATCCCCGTCACCAGAACTGGCGAGGGGATAGTATTCCAAATCGTATGACACCTTACACGACATGTTTTGATAAAGCCAAACCAAAGTTGCTATATAACCGCGAGGATTATAATGCACTTAAGAGTATATGGTATGGCATTATCCTGAAACAGCTTAGGGAGTTGTTCCCGACAGCTGCAGACAGGCTCAGCTCATGCTAGAGCTCCATCTCACATTAAACCACGCACTCTGCCTCCAGGATTGATGAGGCCTTCCATAGGAGTGGCTCACAGGTTTATATGTGTCCAGATATAGGTTTAGATATAGGTATACTATATCTAAGTAAGGGGTGATTACACCACCTTACCCCAGCTGAGTGATCAGCCAGATGTGTCAATTTAAGAACCAGCCAGGGGTGGCAACAGATATGCTTCAGCCCCTGGTAGGCCTTGGTGGCCCCTATGCCCTGGGCACCTATAGTGCATTATATAGGGGCTGACAAGGAGTCCATTTCCAATTGTGGTATGTGCCTATAGCACATGTATCATTAATTTAGTGAGAGAACAGCAGGCTGGGGGTCTGATCAGCAGGCCCACAGCCTCAGTAGTCGAAAACCAGTGAAGCAAAAAGCAAAAATTTGGGGTGACCATAGGATAGCAGACCCTACTCTCCTACACAACCCCCCCCCCCAAACGCAGGGACATTAAACTAACCTTGACAAGATAAGTCTTCATGTTCTAAGTGGAAGTACCTGGAGAGGCCATCTGCATTACCATGGTCAGTCCCTGGGCGGTGCTCCACTGTAAAGTCCATCCCCTCTAGGGAAATGGACCACCTGAGCAGTTTGGGATTTTCACCCTTCATCTGATTGAGCCACAAGAGGGGCTTATGGTCTGTCTGAACTAGGAAGTGAGTTCCAAACAAGTAGGACCTCAACTTCTTCAGGGCCCAAACCACAGCAAAGGCCTCCCTCTCAATGGCTGACCAACGTTTCTCCCTGGGGGTCAGCCTTCTGCTAATAAAAGCAATGGGCTGGTCTTGACCATCTTGATTAAGTTGTGAAAGCACAGCTCCCACCCCAACTCAGAAGCATCTGTCTGTACAATGAACTGTTTGGAGTAGTCAGGACTCTTCAGGATAGGTGCAGAGCACATGGCCTTCTTCAGGTCCTCAAATGCCTTTTGACAGCTAACTGTCCACTGAACCTTTTTTGGCATCTTCTTGGATGTCAAGTCATTTAATGGTGTCACAATGGACCCATAGTTTTTCACAAACTTTCTGTAATACCCAGTCAGGCCCAAGAAGGCTCTGACTTGTGTCTGGGTAACTGGAGGAGCCCAGTCCTGTATGGTCTGGATTTTGCTCTCCAGTGGTTGAACCTGACCCCCACCTACTAGGTGGCCCAGGTACACAACCTTACTCTGCCCTATCTGGCACTTAGTAGCCTTGATGGTCAGGCCTGCCTTTTGCAGGGCCTCCAAAACCTTCTTCAGGTGGATCAGGTGATCCTCCCAGGTGGAGCTAAAGACAGCAATATCATCTAGATATGCTGCACAAAAGTCATCCAACCCAGCAAGGACTTGATTCACCAACCTTTGGAAGGTGGCAGGTGCATTCTTCAAACCAAAGGGCATCACCACAAACTGATAATGCCCACTGGGGGTAGAGAATGCTGTCTTGGCTTTTGACTCCTCAGCTAGTCTGATTTGCCAGTAGCCAGCTGTCAAATCGAATGTGTTCAGAAACTTGGCAGAAGCCAATCTGTCAATGAGCTCATCTGCTCTTGGAATGGGATGTGCATCTGTCCTAGTGACAGCATTGAGACCTCTGTAGTCCACACAAAACCTCATTTCTCTCTTTCCATCTTGGGTATGAGGTTTTGGCACCAGGACTACTGGGCTGGCCCATGGGCTCTCGGATGGCTCAATCACTCCAAGTTCCAACATCTTTTGCACCTCAGCCTTGATGCAATCCCTGACATGATCAGGTTGCCTGTAGATCTTATTCTTGACAGCAGACTGTCACCAGTGTCCACCTCATGGGTGCACCAGTTAGTCTGGCTGGGTGTGAGTGAAAACAAATGCCTGTGGGCCTGCAAAACTTGTCTGCAGTCCATCTGTTGCTGGACAGTGAGGCTGCCTGCCAAGGCTACTCCATCAACTGAACCATCATCAGGGTTCTGAGAAAGCAGGTCTGGGAGAGGGTCACTCTCTTCCCCCTGTTCCCCATCTGTGGCCATGAGCAAGCTCATGTCCTCCCTGTCCACAAATGCTTTCAAATGATTCACATGGAGCACCCTGTGGGGGCTCCTAGGGGTTCCAAAGTCAACCAAGTAGGTGACTTCTCCCTTTTTCTCAATGATGAGGTAGGGTCCAGTCCATTTGTCCTGGAGTGCTGCTGGGGCCACTGGCTCCAACACCCATACCTTCTGTTCTGGCTGAAACTCAACCAGAACAGCCTTTTGGTCATGCCAAGCTTTCTGTAATTCTTGGCTGGCCTCCAGGTTTTTGGATGCTCTCTCCATATACTCAGCCATCCTGGAGCGGAGACCAAGTACATAGTCCACTACATCTAGCTTAGGCTTTTTGAGAGGTAACTCCCATCCTTCCTTCACCAAACATAATGGACCCCTCACAGGGTGGCCAAACAAAGGTTCAAAAGGGCTGTAGCCAACCCCCTTCTGTGGGACCTCTCTGTAAGCAAAGAGCAAGCAGGGTAAAAGAATGTCCCATTTCCGCCTAAGCTTCTCTGGTAATCCTTTTATCATTCCCTTGAGGGTCTTGTTGAATCTCTCCACAAGCCCATTGCACTGTGGGTGATAGGGTGTGGTAAACTTGTAGTTTACTCCACACTCCTTCCACATTGCTTTCAAATAGCTAGACATGGAGTTAGTACCTCTGTCTGACAATACCTCCTTTGGAAAGCCCACTCTTGAGAAAACTGCAATGAGGGCTTTTGCCACCACAGGTGCTGTGGTGGTCCTCGGGGGAATAGCTTCTGGATACCTGGTGGCATGATCCACTATCACCAGGATACATCTGTTCCCAGATGCTGTTTGAGGATCCATGGGACCCACAATATCTATTCCAACTCTTTCAAAGGGTACCCCCACCACAGGTAATGGTATGAGGGGGGCCTTTGTTGTGCCACCTGACTTACCACTGGCTTGGCAAGTGACACAGGAGCGACAAAACTCCTTGACATTTTCTGACATGTGGGGCCAGTGAAAGTGTGAAACAAGCCTGTCCCACGTCTTGTTCTGGCCTAAGTGTCCTGCAAGGGGAATATCATGGGCCAAGGTAAGAAGAAAACCCCTAAACTTCAAAGGTATGACCAACCTCCTGGTTGTACCAGGCTTGGGGTCTCTAGCCTCTGAATAAAGGAGTACATCATCCCAATACACAGTATGGGTACCTTGGGCATCCCCAGCAGCCTCAGCAGCAGCCTGCTGTCTGAGGGGTGCAAGTGAAGGGCAATCTAATTGAGCCTGCCTCAGGTCTGCCCTTGAGGGTCCCCCTGTCCCCAGAAACTCAACCTGGTCAGGTTCAAGCTCCTCAGAGACAGTCTCCTCTTGGACTGCAGAATCAGTTTCCTGTGAAACCTGATCCTCAACCTGGGGCAAGGTGGAAGGCTCAGCCTTTCCTCTCTTGCTCCTTCTCTTGGGTTGTGGTTGGTCTATTGTTCTAAGATCCACCACTGGTTCAGGAAGGCACTTCTTAGCCTGAGTCCTTGTCACTGCAAGGACATGTGATGAAATCCCTAGCATTTCTGCATGAGTCCTGTACTCCACTTCTGACCAAACTGAGCTTTCAACATCATTGCCTAACAGACAGTCTACTGGGAGGTCTGCACTCACAACAACTTTCTTTAGGCCATCTACCCCTCCCCAGGAGAAGTTCACAACTGCCACACTATGGGAAGTAGTGGAGTTGCTTGCATTGGCCACTAGGTAACTTTCACCTAGTACAATCTGTCCAGGGTCCACAAAGTCAGGTGTCACCATTGTGACACTGGCACATGTGTCCCTGTAGGCCTGAGCCAGTTTCTCATTGATTAAAGGCGTCTGCCTATATTTGCCCAGGTTACTGGGACTCACTGTAGTGGACAAAGCTAGGTCCACATCATATAGGAGAACTGCCTGAGTAGGGATTCTGACTAGGCCAGATCCTACTTCAGTACCCAGGGTTAACCCTACTACACCCTTTGGCTGTGTTCCACCACTGCTTACTGAAGTAGGGGGTGCAGGTGCTTTAGGAGCTGCAGTGGTGGGGACTGGATTTGTCTTGGTGCATTCACTGCCCCAGTGTGAAACTGATTTGCAGGTATTACACCAAGGCTTCTTTGGGCCATTATTCTTCTTTTTCTTGTTTCCATTTTGGGAACTACCTTCCTTATTACTAGTTTGGGGGCCTGAAGACTTCTGGTCCTTTTCTTTATCTTTCTGATTTCCAACCTTCTGGTCTGTTTTCTTCTGGTCACCACCTTCGTTCTGGGGTTTCTGCTTAATCCTTGTTCTGACCCATTTGTCCGCCTTCTTTCCCAATTCTTGGGGAGAGGTCAGATCAGAGTCAATAAGGTATTGATGCAACAGCTGGTTTGTACAGTTATTAAGGATCTGTTCTCTCATGATAAGATTGTACAATCCTGTATAGTCTGAAACTTTACTTCCCTGCAACCAACCCTCCAGAGCCTTAGTGGCACAATCTACAAAATCAGTCCAGTCTTGAGTCTGTGCTTTTTGGGTGTCTCTGAACAACAACCTGTATTGCTCAGTGGTTAGGCCAAACCCTTCAATAAGAGCACTCTTCAAGACAGAGTAGTTTTTGGCATCCTCAGGTCTAACTGTGAGGAGCCAGTCCCTCCCTTTCTCTGAAAAGGAGTACCATAAAATTGCAGCCCACTGATCCTGAGGAACCTGCTGTACCATGCAGGCTCTCTCAAGAGCAGTAATCCATTTGTGGATGTAATCCCCTTCCTTGTAGGGGGCCACAATTTTTGTCAGGTTTCTATTATCATAGCTCCTGTCTTTTTCTCTAGGAATATTGCTGCCACCAGTGGCATCTAAGCCACACAATTTCTGCTCTCTTGCCAAGGCAAGTCTAGCTTGAGCCAAGGCTACCTCCTCCCTCTCTATTTGGAGTTTGACAGCCCTAATTCTGGCCCTATGCTCTATCTTCTGAGAGGCAGTCATACCTCTCTGAGATTCTCTTGAGGCACTAGAAATATGAGAGTCCCCTGAGGGAGATCTCACTCTTCTGTTGCCTGGGAGAATGACATGGTGGGATCTGGGGAGGTGCTGGCCCTCTCCATTTCCCAGTAGGTCTAAGTTGGCCTGGTTAAGCCTGGCAACTAGGACCTGGCTACCCCTCTGATCCTGTTTTTCTGGGTCCTCTACATATGAGTCCTCCTCCTCCTCCTCTTCCTCCTCTTCTTCTTCCTCTGGAGGGGTATCAGTTACAGGGGGGTTCACTCCATCTCCTGACTCTAAGGGAACTGCATTCGCCTTTTCTAAGTCATCCTGTTCTAGAATGGCTATCAGGGAAGGACTGGTGGGACTTCTGCCCCTTTTTAACCCTCTTGAGATGCACAAGGCAACCAAGTCTTTGTGGGTTAGTTTGTCATAGCTGGAAGTTGCCTGGGTAAGGTCAACTGTCACAGGAGCAGACCCTGAGGCTTTTCCTGTGTCAGACATGACTCTAGTGTGGTGTAAGTGATGCACCTACCTACACTAAGTGTTTCCCTACTGTACCTTGCTAGTGAGTTGTAGTCAGGGTGTGCTAATCCCTTTAATCTACAACTACTAAGTTCAGTAGAACTTAAATATGCTAAGCTTTTGATTTATATGTACCTAGAGGTACTTGATGTGATCTTTCAATTTGATAAAAGATTGCAATGGTAAAACAACAGCAAGCTCAAATCCGCACCGCTGCTCACCAATGTGAGAAGTTGGCCTGATAGGTGATGTTTCCAATTCTGGAACCACCTGTTATCAGACCAAACAATCCCTCATGGTGTCTGGTTGTAAGTCATCCTAATTAGACAAGCTATCCTAGGGGTAGCATGGACTAAGCAGCCTAAAGGCTTAACTTAAGAGGTTGTGTTAAGCGAGCTGTTTTACCACATACAATCCTGTAATATCAAATGAAAGGACACCACACAAGTATATATTATAAAAATATATGTATTTATTACTAAAAACAATCCCCAGTATTCTTTATGAATAAAGGGGCACAAGCGTTAAATCAAAAGCACAGTATAACATACAAATTTGCACAAATATGGATGAGGGCGAGGGGCCACTCAGACCATATACTAAACAAGTGGTATAAGAGATACCAATCGAACAGTGGTTAGGCCTAGGGCCTAGGGAATCACTGAGAGCAGTCGGGACAAGCAATGCTGAAGTCGGGAAAAGCCCGCGGGATTCGGGTGCAGTGCAGAAAGCGCACGCATGCACCAATGTTAACCAATGGTGCGTAAAAGTTACAAAGTTAAAGTTAAAGGACACTTCCGCTGAACCTAGAGGAACAAAACTTAAGACACAGACCCTAGAGGTGTGTACCAGTGTGGGAACACCGGCGTTGCAATGTTACCTCACCCACAGGAAGCAGGTGCACAGGGTCGAAGTTGAGTCAGGTTTCGTCACGCAGGCTCTTGGTGCTTGGAGCTGAAAGGGCTGCAGGCGGGGTGAAAGAGAAGTGTCCGGTGGAGTCCAAGGGTGGACTCAAGTCGAAAAGTACCTGAAAGCAGAGGGGACAGAGGTTGGGTCACTCAGCAGTGACCAGGGTGGAACCAGGACGGAACCAGGCAATGTTGGGCGCAATCAGGTGGTCGTCGAGGAGCTTCTCTCCGCTGTCACGTGGGCTCTGGGGCATCTACGACGTCCAGGAGCGGGTCACGATCTGTCCCACGCAGGCTCTCGCCGTCGGCGCTGTCGGCTTCAACATTGGAGCAAACAACACTTGGCAAAAGCAATCCACGCGGAACCGGGAGATTGCTTCTCACTCGAACCAGGAGGGTCAGAGTGGGAGCTCCTTTTCAGGGGAGCTGGTGCAAATCTGGAGCAACCAGAATCGCAAGTCGAATTTCAAGTTTCGTCGGCACAGGGGCCACAAGCCAGCTGGCAAGTGACCGGGCCAACGCGTTGAGCCAAAAGAAGCAGAAGGGCCCCACGCAGCACTCGTCAAGTGTGGAGGGCTGAACTTCGGTGCAAGAGTGGCTCAGGATTGGGGCTTCTCAAACCCCGGTGTACAGCTTCGAGGGTCACTCATGGGCTGCACGGTCAGCGTCTCGTGGTCTTTTAAAGATGGCGTGCCCCATGCTTCCGGTAGCCTCCACGGGTCTCAGCTCTGCAGGGACTGTGGATCGGGCTGTAGGAAGGCAGGCAAGCTTGATCTCGTCGATCTCTGTCGCTCGAGTTCCGGCGGGAACTGCAACAAAGCAGACGTCGATGGCTGGATGGTGCCTGTTTGCACAGGGTGGTCACTCCTTGACCACAAGGGAGATTCTTCTGGCTTCTACGTCGAGTAGGATGTCGAAGGGTCCAGAGTTTCGTTTCTTATGTTTCATCAGGATAATCTGAAGTGCATTGGCACTGCTCCCAGTCTTATACTAATTTTCGGGGCTGGATTACCTGCTAGGTCCCCTCCTATGGGTGGGACCCAGGAAGTGGGTGGATACACCCCCTTCCTTTGATCCAGGCCGCCCTGGCACGAGGGCTGGAGTGCCCCAGAACCGGTTTGGCCGGATTATGCAAGGGGCATCCTTGTGCTCCCCATGCAGTGTCTGGTTTCTTTCAAACCTCCCTGCTACAATCCACTATCTCCTGTCTGGGGGGGTGTAACACCTCCCTGCGACAGGAAACCCTTTGTCCAGGCCCCTTTGGCTGAGTTACGGTCAGCTTCAGGGGGTCAGACTCGTGTCTGTGGCAGAGGCATCCATTTTGTGGATCCAAGGTCCTTTTAGAAATTAACCGCATTTAAGTAAAGGAACATGTCTTACCCCTCTAGAAGGGTGGAATGCTATCCCCGTCGCCTGAACTGGCGAGGGGATAGTATTCCAAATCGTATGACACCTTACACAACATGTTTTGATAAAGCCAAACCAAAGTTGCTATATAACCGCGAGGATTATAATGCACTTAAGAGTATAGGGTATGGCATTATCCTGAAACAGCTTATGGAGTTGTTCCCGACAGCTGCAGACAGGCTCAGCTCATGCTAGAGCTCCATCTCACATTAAACCACGCACTCTGCCTCCAGGATTGATGAGGCCTTCCATAGGAGTGGCTCACAGGTTTATATGTGTCCAGATATAGGTTTAGATATGGGTATACTATATCTAAGTAAGGGGTGATTACACCACCTTACCCCAGCTGAGTGATCAGCCAGTTGTGTCAATTTAAGAACCAGCCAGGGGTGGCAAAATATATGCTGCAGCCCCTGGTAGGCCTTGGTGGCCCCTATCCACTGGGCACCTATAGCGCATTATACAGGGGCTGACAAGGAGTCCATTTCCAATTGTGGTATGTGCCTATAGCACATGTATCATTAATTTAGTGAGAGAACAGCAGGCTGGGGGTCTGATCAGCAGGCCCACATCCTCAGTAGTCGAAAACCAGTGAAGCAAAAAGCTAAAATTTGGGGTGACCATAGGATAGCAGACCCTACTCTCCTACAGAAGGGTATGCCCAGACGTGGGTCCCTTGCTGACTAAGCCACTGGAGTCAAGCTATCCTGGCTGAAGACGGCTGATAGCCAGAAACCGGTCCAGGGATGCTTGAATCCGGTCTAGGAAAGACATGGCTTGGCAGTTCAGGCTGGACTATTCCCATGAGGCACAGGGTCAAGACTGATTTGCATATGGTCATGCCTGAACTGGGGTGGCTTGGTGAGCAAAATAGCGATGGATTAAACCCAGATCTGTGATTGGGGGTAAATGTTTTGCCATTGTGCAACATTCCGTCCATCATTTTGTGTGTTTTGCTGTTCACCCTATGTGGGAAGGGTATGCTCAGACGTGAGTCCCTTGCTCACTAAGCCACTGGAGTCAAGCTATCCTGGCTGGAGACAGCTGATAGCCAGAAACCAGTCCTAGGATGCTTGATTCCGGTCCAGGAAAGACATGGCTTGGCAGTTCGGGCTGGACTGTTCCCATGAGGCACAGGGTCAAGACTGATTTGCATATGGCCATGTCTGAACTGGGGTGGCTTGGTGAGCAAAATAACAATGGATTAAACCCAGATCTTTGACTGGGGATGAATGTTTTGCCATTGTGCAACATTCCCTCCATCATCTTGTGTGTTTTGCTGTTCACCCTATGTGGGAAGGGTATGCCCAGACGTGAGTCCCTTGCTCACTAAGCCACTGGAGTCAAGCTATCCTAGCTGAAGACGGCTGATAGCCAGAAACCGGTCCTATGATGCTTGATTTCGGTCCAGGAAAGACATGGCTTGGCAGTTTGGGCTGGACAGTTCCCATGAGGCACAGGGTCAAGATTGATTTGCATATGGCCATGTCTGAACTGGGGTGGCTTGGTGAGCAAAATAACAATGGATTAAACCCAGATCTGTGACTGGGGGTGAATGTTTTGCCATTGTGCAACATTCCATCCATTATCTAGGACCTCCACCCATTCCTAAGGAGGCAGTTAAAAACCTAGGTGTGATGCTGGACAACTCACTTTCTCTAGAGTCACATGCTAAAAAAGTGGCAGGCACCTGTTATGGTCGCCTACGCTCCCTTAAACCCATTCTTGGCTTCTTTGAGCCTCTCACTCGCCAGGCTATAGTCCAGGCCCTAGTCTTATCACATCTAGACTATTGTAATGTTCTTATGCTTGGTTCTAACCTGACAGTGATAAATAGGCTACAAATAGCTCAGAATGCTGCTGCCCGTATTCTGTTTGCATTGCCAAAAACTTGTCAAACCTCCCTGATTCTTCGACGCCTGCATTGGCTGCCAATCAAAAAGCGCATCCAATTTAAAACTCTATGCATAACCCATAGAATTCTGTATGGCTCCGGTCCTCAAATTCTGCAGGCACTTTGTGTCCTCTATGCCCCCACGCGTGCCCTCCGCTCGGCGGATCTATCCCTTGCCGGCACAATTAAGATTCGGAAGAGTAGAGCCAATGGCCGCTCCTTCAGGTACCTGGCCCCGAAGCTATGGAATTCGATCCACCTAAAGGCTTGGGCTACCACTAACCACATGCTCTTCCGGAAACAGATCAAAACCTGATTGTTCTCCTCCATGTAACTCACTCCCTCCGGTCACGCTGTTGCATCTCTTGATATGTCCACTAGCGCTGGGACGCCCCGTTGCTGGGGTAGCCATGCGCTATGTAAATAAAATTAACATAACATAACATCTTGTGTTTTTTGCTGTTCACCCTATGTGGGAAGGGTATGCCCAGACGTGGGTCCCTTGCTCACTAAGTCACTGGAGACAAGCTATCCTGGCTGAAGACGGCTGATAGCCAGAAACCGGTCCTAGGATGCTTGATTCCGGTCCAGGAAAGACATGGCTTGGCAGTTCAGACTGGACTGTTCCCATGAGGCACAGGCTGAAGACTGATTTGCATATGGCCATGTCTGAACTGAGGTGGCTTGGTGAGCAAAATAACGATGGATTAAATCCAGATCTGTGACTGGGGTGAATGTTTTGCCATTGTGCAACATTCCGTCCATCATCTTGTGTGTTTTGCTGTTCACCCTATGTGGGAAGGGTATGCCCCGACGTGGGTCCCTTGCTCACCTTATAAGCCACTGGATTTAAGCTATCCTGGCTGAAGATGGCTGATAGCCAGAAACCGGTCCTAGGATGCTTGATTCCGGTCCAGGAAAGACATGGCTTGGCAGTTCAGACTGGACTGTTCCCATGAGGCACAGAGTGAAGACGTATTTGCATATGGCCATGTCTAAACTGAGGTGGCTTGGTGAGCAAAATAACGATGGATTAAATCCAGATCTGTGACTGGGGTGAATGTTTTGCCATTGTGCAACATTCCGTCCATCATCTTGTGTGTTTTGCTGTTCACCCTATGTGGGAAGGGTATGCCCAGACGGGGGTCCCTTGCTCACTAAGTCACTGGAGACAAGCTATCCTGGCTGAAGACGGCTGATAGCCAGAAACCGGTCCTAGGATGCTTGATTCCGGTCCAGGAAAGACATGGCTTGGCAGTTCGGACTGGACTGTTCCCATGAGGCACAGGGGCAAGACTAATTTGCATATGGCCATGTCTGAACTGAGGTGGCTTGGTGAGCAAAATAACGATGGATTAAATCCAGATCTGTGACTGGGGTGAATGTTTTGCCATTGTGCAACATTCCATCCATCATCTTGTGTGTTTTGCTGTTCACCCTATGTGGGAAGGGTATGCCCAGACGTGGGTCCCTTGCCCACTAAGCCACTGGAGACAAGCTATCCTGGCTGAAGACGGCTGATAGCCAGAAACCGGTCCTATAATGCTTGATTCCGGTCCAGGAAAGACATGGCTTGGCAGTTCGGGCTGGACTGTTCCCATGAGGCACAGGGTCAACACTGATTTCCATATGGCCATGTCTGAACTGGGGTGGCTTGGTGAGCAAAATAATGATGGATTAAACCCAGATATGTGACTGGGGTGGATGTTTTGGCATTGTGCAACATTCCGTCCATCCTCTTGTGTGTTTTGCTATTCACCCTATGTGGGAAGGGTATGCCCAGATGTGGGTCCCTTGCTCACTAAGCCACTGGAGTCAAGCTATCCTGGCTGAAGATGGCTGATAGCTAGAAACCGGTCCTAGGATGCTTGATTCCGGTCCAGGAAAGACATGGCTTGGCAGTTTGGACTGGACTGTTCCCATGAGGCATAGGGTCAAGACCGATTTGCATATGGCCATGTCTGAACTGGGGTGGCTTGGTGAGCAAAATAACGATGGATTAAACCCAGATCTGTGACTGGATGTGAATGTTTTGCCATTGTGTAACATTCCATCCATCATCTTGTGTGTTTTGTTGTTCACCCTATGTGGGAAGGGTATGCCCAGACGTGGGTCCCTTACTCACAAAGCCACTGGAGTCAAGTTATCCTGGCTGAAGACGGCTGATAGCCAGAAACTGGTCCTAGGATGCTTGATTCCGGTCCAGTAAAGACATGGCTTGGCAGTTGGGGCTGGACCGTTCCCATGAGGCACAGGGTCAAGACTTATTTCCATATGCCATGTCTGAACTGGGTGGCTTGATGAGCAAAATAACGATGGATTAAACCCAGATCTGTGACTGGGGGTGAATGTTTTGCCATTGTGCAACATTCCGTTGTTGGACTTGGCCCTTCTGGCAGGTTCACCCCTAAACTTTTTGCTTTTAATGGTGACCTGGTGATGGTGATTTTTGGGTTCTGCGCACTTTCACTGTGTCCCAGTGGAAAGTGCGTGCGCACTCAGAGTGCATGTGGTGAGATAGGCCTGCCCTCGCATAGGAATGCATGGGGAATGCCTGTGTCCCTGGTAGTTCCTGATGCGTGGGGTGTGCAGGCTCGAGTTTGGTATGTGCTGACTCGTGTGATTGAATGCTGCGAAATGATGTATGCGGCATGTATGTGTCTAGTGTGGAAGTGCCACTTCTAGACATGGCTGTGCGTGTGCTGTAAAGGTGCTGGCGTGTGATTGGCTGGAGCTGGCTGGGATGCCAGGCTCCATGAGTCATGATGGGTCTGCCCAGTGGTGAGTGTGGAGATTAGCATGCTGATGGCTGGGAAGGAGTGCACCTGGGTCCTGAATAGGGCTGGGCTTTCCCCACACAATGCTGGCTCCGCCCCCTGTGGTGCGTCTAATGACCCTAGCCCTGCCAGTGAATAGAGTGAGGGGCTGAGCACATCAAGAGTGCTCACCAACCAGCTGCGACTGGTTTCTCCCCTCACCCTGTGCCAGAACAAGGGAATGCTGGGTATAAGAAAGGGGCTGTGTCCCCACACAAACTGTTCTTTCCTGATCTTGCTGAGGGGGGCTGCTACTGGGCGCCAGGAGGAACCGCCACTTGGGACTGCCTTTCTGCTTGCAGGGCCCAGTGAGATGGCCCCTGGGCCCAGCCTTGCTCCCCTCCATGAAGGACTTTGCTGGACCTTTGTCTTTGTCATTTTAGCGCTGGGGGCGCTTTACTTTTACCTAGCGCTGGGAGCGCTTTATTTTCGCGTGGACCTTTGGTTTGCTGATAGCGCTGGGAGCGCTTTACCTTCTTCTACTACAGCGCTGGGGAGCGCTTTATTTGCTAAAAGCCGATGCCCACCTGGCATTGCCCCGAAGCGTATTGAAGCGCCCAGAGAGGTGCGATGCGTACGCTAGAAGTGTACCAAATCGCACTGCCGCCGTACGCCTGGTACGCGAGAAGCGTACAAAAGCGCACCGGGCCCCTACGCAGCGTACGCTCGAGGCGTACTGAGGCCTGCATCGCGTCTTGATGCAGAGGAAGCTCGAAGCGTACTTCGAGGCGTACTGAGGAGCTCCAGGGCGAGAGGAAGCTCGAAGCATACTAAGGCCCACACTGCTCCCTGGTGAAACATAAACGGGAGGCGTACTAAGATGCTGCATCGCCCTCCGTGAGCCCGAGAGCCCCGCAGCCAAGGAAGAGGAAGTAGCGGTGAGTGGGGCCCAGGGCTGTACCAAAGAGATGGGGGGCGTCGGGGCACATTGCCGGTGCCCGCCCCCCTCCTTCCGCAGTGTTGTGTTGCCAGAGCCCACGAGGCTCGAGGGGCATTTTCATTAGCTCGAGTCCCCAGGAGGGGGACTCCATCGGCGGGGCACATTCTTCTTGAGAGCCCACAATGCTCTAGCACCACAAGGTGGCAATTGTTTGTAAAGAGCCCCAAGAGGCTCAAGGCGTCCCAGTGTTCAGAGCCCGGAGAGGCTCAGGCAGCACTTTTGTTGTCCAGAGCCTGCGAGGCTCCCCCATCGCCTTTGGCCCCATCATTGTTGTTACAGCTGCCCAGCACTTCGTGGGCAGCTGCTATGTTTAGGCCCCCCCCTGACTTTGGGACACAGGGTGTCCTAGCCCCACAAGGCCAGTTGGCCTATGGACAGTCACAGGTGGTGACTTATGTGAGTTTGGCGCAATTGTTCTTTTTGCTGCACCTCTGAATGTGTTTTTATGCGTCATGTGCCTTGTTCTTACACCTCTGAATGTGTTGTTGATGCATCATGTGTTTTCCTTCCCTACGCCTCTGAATGTTTATGCATCATGTGTAATGTTCCTATGCTATACCCCTGTAGGCGTGGGAGAGGGGCTGGGGACGCTCTCTATGCTGGGAACAGGTGCTGTAACAAGAACAGACTGACCAGTATGCTTCTTTAGACTAGGTTTTATTGTAATGGTACGTCTTGTTCTGAACGTCAGTCTCTCTCTGGCAAACTCCAGCTTATCCGTGATGGTGGTGTCCTGGGGCTGGGTTGTCTTCCGGGGCTGTCTTTTTCTGGTTGTGTCCTGTGGCAGGGGTGTCTTCAGGGCTTCTTCCTGGTTTCAGTGACTCCGGTACCCAAGGAGAAAGAAGACCGACAGAGGGAGGCCGTTAGTCACTTATCTGATACTAACTTATCCCAACGGGACCCAGTGTGTGTGAGGGAGCACCGGTGATATTTGTGCGCAGGCCAGGGAGGAGTGAGGTGAGGTAAGCGGGTAAAGGGAAGGGAGGGTAGCGGTTCTAGGGGTAGGACACAGGGAAGGCACTCACAGGGGTTTTTTACACTATGTACACGGGGCACTCTTCCTCCCCACCCAGGTCGCCCAACGCCGCCGTACCTGAGCAAGCCACACTCCTCCCTCGGGAGCGTGGCACGGCGGATCACGGGGTCGTTGGCCTCCTGGCTCTCCTCCGCTCTCGGTCCTCCCGACTTCTCCGCCTTCTCCTTCTCTCGCCCTCGGACTCTCTTCGTCTTCTCCGTCTCTCGGTCCCGAGGTGACGTCACACGCCGCATACAGGGCTTCCCCTTCTTTCATCCATACGGGTCCTCCTACGTCAGCCGGAGGCGTGGTGTCGCCGACGTCATCATACGCCCACTTAAAGGAACCGGTATCATTTTCTTCGTCTGTTACCGGCTGTATTCCCCAGTCTTCCCTCGAGGTGCCAGTCTGTGGGGAAGGAGGGGAATTAAGGTCAGGGGTCCACCAGTCATCCCGGCCTCCCGTCCCTACCTCGTTACACTCCTCCCCCCTTGGATTCTCCCGATCGGGGAGAACGGGCACCCTCGACAGGTAATCCGCATTCCCATTGTCCACCCCCTTTTTGTGCGATATATGGAACGAAAAGGGCTGAAGGAACAGAAACCATCTAAGTATTCTGGAGTTCTGGGTCATGTTTCTCTGCATCCATTGCAGGGGAGCGTGATCCGAGTGCAGAGTGAATGTCTTGCCCTCGAGGTAGTATCTCAATTTGTCCACAGCCCAACGTATCGCCAGGCATTCTTTCTCAACAGTGGGGTATGCACATTCTCTCGGGTGGAGCTTCCGGCTTATAAAAAGGATAGGGTGTTCTAACCCATCCACACCCAGCTGCGACAATACGGCTCCGATCCGGTATTCGAGGCGTCTGTTGCCAGGTAGAATGGTTTCTCAAAGTCTGGGGGTATCAGCACGGGGCTGGAGGTGATGGCCCTTTTTAGGTCCTCAAAAGCCCGGTTGGCTTCCGTGGATGGGCTTTTCTTTAGGCTGTTTGTGGTGTTATTTTTGAGAAGGTCAGTCAAGGGAGCGGCTATCTCCGCAAAGTTCATTATGAACCGCCTATAATAACCGATCAGGCCTAAGAAAGCCCTGAGTTCTTTTCTTGACGTGGGAAAAGGGGTGTTAGTGATGGCTCTTATCTTTTCCTCCTGAGGGGCAATGACCCCCTTCCCCAACACGAACCCCAGATATTTCACTCTGGGATAGGCGGCCCTTGATTTCTTCGAATTTATGTGTAGGCCAGCGTTTTGTAAGGCTGTTAGGATTCGGTCTATGTGCCCTAGGTGGTCCTCCCAGGTCTTACTGAAAATGACAATGTCATCTAGGTACACCGAACTGTACTCTGTGTGAGGGGCCAATACCGTGTTCATCAGTCTCTGAAATGTAGCGGGCGCTCCGTGGAGTCCGAATGGTAGCACGGTAAATTCGAGAAACCCATCATCAGTGGCAAAAGCTGTTTTGTGCCTGTCTTTTTCTCGCAACGGTACCTGCCAATAGCCCTTGGTCAGGTCGAGTGTTGTAATGTACCTGGCTTCTCCTATTCTTTCTGTCAACTCATCCACTCTGGGAATTGGGAATGCATCGAATGAGGAGATGGCATTTAAGGCGCGAAAGTCCATACAGAACCGGGTGGACCCATCCGGTTTTGGCACCATCACTATGGGCGAAGCCCAGTTGCTTCGTGATGGTCGAATGACTCCGAGTTGAAGCATGTCCCTGACCTCTCTTTTAACGTCTGTTCTCCTGGCAGCCGGTATACGGTATGCTTTCTGTTTGACCACCTTGCCTGGTTCTGTCTCTATACAGTGCTCGGCTAAGTAGGTGTGACCCGGAACATCAGAGAACATGTGTGTGAACCGTTGCAATCTTTGCAGGAGTTCCTTTTTCTGGGATTCAGTCAACTCTATGTTAATGGGAAGTTGGTCGAGAGTGGTGCCTTCTTCTCGTGAAGGCAACGCTAAGTTAGCTGATTTGGGCGGGGGCCCTATCCATTTCTTTAAAAGATTGATGTGGAAGGTCTGTTGCCGTCCCGGGGTGATCTGTACACGGTATGTCGTTTTACCTATGGTCTCTACCACTTCGTACGGCCCCTTCCATTCACTCCTGAATTTTTGTGTAGAAGACGGGAGAAGCACTAAGGCCCAATCTCCCTTATTCATGGTCCGCCATTTCTTGCCCTTGTCATATTGGTGTCTTTGTTTCTCTTGGGTTCTCTCCAAGTTGGAGTATGCTAGATCCCTCAGTTTGCCCAGCCTGGATTTTAGTTGTTTGGTGTACTCTAACAACGATCTTTGTTCTGCCTCCTCCTCTTTTTCCCAAGCGTCCTTGGTGATTTCCAAGAGCGATCTGGGCTGACGCCCATATAAAAGTTCGAAAGGGGAGTATCCCAGGCTGCTCTGTACTTGTGCCCGCAATACATAAAGAGCCATGGGCAACAACTTGTCCCAGTCTCTGTTCTCAGCGGTTAGCATTTTCTTCAGTGTGGTCTTAAGGGTGCGGTTGTACCGTTCCACCAAACCATCCGTTTGGGGGTGGTAGGCCGAGGTACGTATGTGTCGCAGTTCTAAGGTTTTGCATACTTCCGCCATCATTTTGGACACAAAGGGAGTCCCCTGATCAGTGAGTATCTCCCTGGGGAACCCCACCCTTGAGAATAACTCGATCAGTTTGTCTGCTACATTTCTGGTTGTAGGAGCACTCAGGGCAAAGGCTTCAGGGAATCTGGTATTGTAGTCGACAATGACTAAAGCGTATGTGTGTCCCCTGGTTGTGCGGGGAAGAGGCCCGATAAGGTCCATTCCTACCCTCTCAAAGGGGTTGCCTATGATGGGTAGTGGTTGGAGGGGTACCGCGGGTGGTCTACTCATGTTCTTTTTCTGGCACACATCGCACTGACGGCAGTACGCCTCCGCCGTTTTGTATATACCGGGCCAGAAGAAGAGTCGTGTAATGTTCTGAGTTGTCTTTTCGGCCACGCTATGTCCTGCCGTCAAATGGGTGTGGGCATAGAACAATATCTGGTCCCTGAAGTCTTTTGGGACGACTAACTGCGGAAGATCACCTGCCTTCCCTTCCCTGTACAACAGATCGTTTATGATCTTGAATCTGGGATACCCTTGGGTCGGTGTCGTCTCGGCTATATGTGCTGCCTCCCAGGCGTTCAGAAGGGTTGGGTCGTTGGTCTGTGCAAACTTGAAACCTCGATCTAACTCCCAGGGATCAGTGGTTAAGTAGGTATCTCGGGGCTGTCCTTCTATCTTTCCACGGAAGAGTTTAAGAAAATCAGAGTTGTCTACTCCTAGGATCAGGTCCTCAGGTAGGGTTTCCACTACTCCCACTCTTACTACACACGGATCACCACCCAAGGGCCTAAGGGTGAGGATGGCTACGGGATATGGTTTCACGTCTCCGTGTACGCATCTAATGTTTACCACTAGGTTAGAACCTAACTGGGAGGGTCGGACCAATTGTTTCTTTATCACTGATTGTTTACAGCCGGAGTCTAAAAGGGCTTTCACACATTTACTGTTCACTTGTACCCTTACATAAAAGGATGGTCCCATCTCCGCTGTATACATCACGGCTCGTGGGATATAGCCAACCTCCATGGGTTCTTCTGCTGTTCTTTTCCGGGGACACATGCGGGCAATGTGCTCCCACTCCCCACATTCAAAACACTGCGGTCCCCTTGTGGAGGGTAGCTCATATCGCATCGGTCGGGTCTTCAGGGGTTCTGTTGCCTGTTTAGGTTTTTTTTCCGGTTTCGCCATCCCTGAGGTTGCTTTGGGACCTTTGTCTGTTTCCCACGGAAATGTACGGGGCATCGCTCTGTTGTAGTTAGAGGCCATCTCAATTGCTTGTTCAGCGGTAATGCCCGAGTGCTGCCGGAGCCACCGCTGAGTGCCGTAGGGTAAGGCCTCCATGAACTGTTCCAGATAGATGCTGGACATCACTTCCTCTTTACTCCTGCTTTCTGGTTTTAGCCATTTATCGGCCGCCATCTTCAGTCTCAGGTACAAGGTCTTAGGGTGCTCCCCAGCGATCCCTTTTTCCTTTCTGAATCTAAGCCTGTAGGCTTCGGCATCAAGCCCTAGGTGTTCTAGGATCACAGCCTTGATTGTTACATAAGGAGTGAGCCTGGCATGGTTGGCCACTTGGTAGGCTGCTTGAGCTTCACCGGTTAAGAGGGGCGCCAGGAAGAAAGGCCATTTGTCCTCCGGCCACCCACAAGCTCTGGCCGCCCGCTCGAAATTGAGGAGAAATGCGTCGGGATCTTCGCCTGGTACGTATTTCTGCAACTGCATTCCGGAGGGATGGGGACCATATGTCCATCTCTCCGTTGGAATGGGAATGCCAGGACCCTGTACTGCTTTCTGTAGTCCCTCAATCTGGGCTGCGATGGTGTTTTTAAACATGTCGCGGTCAGCATCCGCGGTCGTGATCTGTTGACTGATGGCCCATTCCAGCTTCTGCTGCCCCTCTATCAATTGCTGTACCACTTGTTCCATTGCCGAATCTTGCAAGGGCTGACCTGATCCCACTTCTGACACCAATGTAGGCGTGGGAGAGGGGCTGGGGACGCTCTCTATGCTGGGAACAGGTGCTGTAACAGGAACAGACTGACCAGTATGCTTCTTTAGACTAGGTTTTATTGTAATGGTACGTCTTGTTCTGAACGTCAGTCTCTCTCTGGCAAACTCCAGCTTATCCGTGATGGTGGTGTCCTGGGGCTGGGTTGTCTTCCGGGGCTGTCTTTTTCTGGTTGTGTCCTGTGGCAGGGGTGTCTTCAGGGCTTCTTCCCGGTTTCAGTGACTCCGGTACCCAAGGAGAAAGAAGACCGACAGAGGGAGGCCGTTAGTCACTTATCTGATACTAACTTATCCCAACGGGACCCAGTGTGTGTGAGGGAGCACCGGTGATATTTCTATAGTCACACGTGTTTGTGCGCAGGCCAGGGAGGAGTGAGGTGAGGTAAGCGGGTAAAGGGAAGGGAGGGTAGCGGTTCTAGGGGTAGGACACAGGGAAGGCACTCACAGGGGTTTTTTACACTATGTACACGGGGCACTCTTCCTCCCCACCCAGGTCGCCCAACGCCGCCGTACCTGAGCAAGCCACACTCCTCCCTCGGGAGCGTGGCACGGCGGATCACGGGGTCGTTGACCTCCTGGCTCTCCTCCGCTCTCGGTCCTCCCGACTTCTCCGCCTTCTCCTTCTCTCGCCCTCGGACTCTCTTCGTCTTCTCCGTCTCTCGGTCCCGCGGTGACGTCACACGCCGCATACAGGGCTTCCCCTTCTTTCATCCATACGGGTCCTCCTACGTCAGCCGGAGGCGTGGTGTCGCCGACGTCATCATACGCCCACTTAAAGGAACCGGTATCATTTTCTTTGTCTGTTACCGGCTGTATTCCCCAGTCTTCCCTCGAGGTGCCAGTCTGTGGGGAAGGAGGGGAATTAAGGTCAGGGGTCCACCAGTCATCCTGGCCTCCCGTCCCTACCTCGTTACAACCCCTAAATGTATGGTGATACTTAGGTGGTTGTTCTTGTTAGTACAGGTGGTGCTAGTGAGGTCCTGGTTCCCTGCGTAACATTTTCCTAAGGTGGTTAGGGTTGCGTAGGTGGTACTTAACATTTACCAGTAGTTACTGGTTGTGTGCTACAGTGATTTACATTCTATGTTCTATGTTATAAGTGATATTCTAAGTGCTAGTTCTAAAAGTGCTGATTCCTGACAGTGGTCCAGGTGGCCCTGTCTTGTACATATCCCCTGTAAATTCTGCCCGTGCCTGTTGGCACATTGTAAAGTGTGTGTTTTTATCTAATGTGTTTTGGTGTAATACAAAGGCTATTTTTATATATAACCTTGTGTGGAGTTTCCTTTGTGGTGGGCCTTGGGTGTTGTTGCTGGGGTACATGCGCAAACACTTAACTCACATCGCCTCCAAGTTTAGCCTTAATGCTCGTGCTACGTTACAAAGGGGGAGAGCAGGGGTTATCTTGGCGTGTAACTCCCTTGCCCTGACGTGGCAGTGGTGGTCTCTGACTGACTTTGGCGCAAGACCTGGCCAGCCAGGGATCCCATTTCCAACATCCGTCCATCATCTTTTGCTGTTCACCCTATGTGGGAAGGGTATGCCCAGACATGGGTCCCTTGCTCACTAAGCCACTGGAGTCAAGCTATCCTGGCTGAAGACGGCTGATAGCCGGAAACTGGTCGTAGGATGCCAGATTCCGGTCCAGGAAAGACATGGCTTGGCAGTTCGGGCTGGACCGTTCCCATGAGGCACAGGATCAAGACTGATTTGCATATGGCCATGTCTGAACTGGTGTGACTTGGTGAGCAAAATAACGATGGATTAAACCCAGATCTGTGACTGGGGGTGAATGTTTTGCCATTGTGACACATTCTGTCAATCATCTTGTGTGTTTTGCTGTTCACCCTATACGGGAAGGGTATGCCCACACGTGGGTCCCTTGCTTACTAAGCCACTGGAGTCAAGCTATCCTGGCTGAAGACAGCTGATAGCCAGAAACCGGTCCTAGGATGCTTGATACCGGTCCAGGAAAGACATGGCTTGGCAGTTCGGGCTGGACCGTTCCCATAAGGCACAGGGTCCACACTGATTTGCATATGGCCATGTCTGAACTGGGGTGGCTTCGTGAGCAAAATAACGATGGATTAAATCTAGATCTGTGACTGGGGATGAATGTTTTGCCATTGTGCAACATTCCGTCCATCATCTTGTGTGTTTTGCTGTTCACCTCTATGTGGGAAGGGTATGCCCAGACGTGGGTCCCTTGCTCACTAAGCCACTGGAGTCAAGCTATCCTGACTGAAGACGGCTGATAGCCAAAAACCGGTCCTAGGATGCTTGATTCCGGTCCAAGAAAGACAAGGCTTGGCAGTTCGGGCTGGACTGTTCCCATGAAGCATAGGGTCAAGACTGATTTGCATATGGCCATGTCTGAACTGGGGTGGCTTGGTGAGCAAAATAACAATGGATTAAACCCATATCTGTGACTGGGGGTGAATGTTTAGCCATTGTGCAACATTCCATCCATCATCTTGTGTGTTTTGCTGTTCACCCTATGTGGGAAGGGTATGCCCAGACATGGGTCCCTTGCTCACTAATCCACTGGAGACAAGCTATCCTGGCTGAAGACGGCTGATAGCCAGAAACCGGTCCTAGAATGCTTGATTCTGGTCCAGGAAAGGCATGGCTTGGCAGTTCGTACTGGACTGTTCCCATGATGCACAGGGTCAAGACTGATTTCCATATGGCCATGTCTTAACTGAGGTGGCTTTGTGAGTAAAATAACGATGGATTAAACCCAGATTTGTGACTGGGGTGAATGTTTTGCCATTGTGCAACATTCCGTCCATCATCTTGTGTGTTTTGCTGTTCACCCTATATGGGAAGGGTATGCCCCGACTTGGGTCCCTTGCTCACTAAGCCACTGGAGTCAAGCTATCATGGCTGAAGACGGCTGATAGTCAGAAACCGGTCCTAGGATGCTTGATTCCGGTCCAATGAAAGACATGGCTTGGCAGTTCGGGCTGGACTGTTCCCATGAGGCACAGGGTCAAGACTGATTTCCATATGGCCATGTCTGAACTGAGGTGGCTTGGTGAGCAAAATAACGATGGATTAAACCCAGAGCTGTGACTGGGGATGAATGTTTTGCCATTGTGCAACATTCCGTCCATCATCTTGTGTGTTTTGCTGTTCACCTCTATGTGGGAAGGGTATGCCCAGACGTGGGTCCCTTGCTCACTAATCCACTGGAGACAAGCTATCCTGGCTGAAGACGGCTGATAGCCAGAAACCGGTCCTAGAATGCTTGATTCCGGTCGAGTAAAGGCAAGGCTTGGCAGTTCGTACTGGACTGTTCCCATGATGCACAGGGTCAAGACAGATTTCCATGTGGCCATGTCTGAACTGAGGTGGCTTGGTGAGTAAACTAACGATGGATTAAACCCAGATTTGTGACTGGGGGAATGTTTTCCCATTGTGCAACATTCCGTCCATCATCTTGTGTGTTTTGCTGTTCACCCTATATGGGAAGGGTACGCCCCGACGTGAGTCCCTTGCTCAATAAGCCACTGGAGTCAAGCTATCATGGCTGAAGACGGCTGATAGTCAGAAACCGGTCCTAGGATGATTGATTCCGGTCCAGGAAAGACATGGCTTGGCAGTTCGGGCTGGACTGTTCCCAAGAGGCACAGGGTCAAGACTGATTTGCATATGTCCATGTCTGAACTGAGGTGGCTTGGTGAGCAAAATAACGATGGATTAAACCCAGATATGTGACTGGGGATGAATGTTTTGCCATTGTGCAACATTCCGTCCATCATCTTGTGTGTTTTGCTGTTCACCTCTATGTGGGAATGGTATGCCCAGACGTGGGTCCCTTGCTCACTAAGGCACTGGATTCAAGCTATCCTGGTTGAAGAGGGCCGATAGAAAGAAACCGGTCCTAGGATGATTGATTCCGGTCCAGGAAAGACATGGCTTGGCAGTTCGGGCTGAACTGTTCCCAAGAGGCACAGGTCCAAGACGGATTTGCATATGTCCAGGTCTGAACTGGGGTGGTTTGGTGAGCAAAATAACAATGGATTAAACCTAGATCTGTGACTGGGGGTGAATATTTTGCCATTGTGCAACATAACCAGAAACCGGTCCTAGAATGCTTGATTCTGGTCCAGGAAAGACCTAGGTTGGCAGTTTGGGATGGAATGTTCACTTGAGGCATAGGGTCAAGACTGATTTGCATATGGCCATGTCTGAACTGGGGTGGCTTGGTGAGCAAAATAACAATGGATTAAATCCAGATCTGTGACTGGGGGTGAATGTTTTGCCATTGTGCAACATTCCGTCCATCATCTTGTGTGTTTTGCTGTTCACCCTATATGGGAAGGGTACGCCCCGACGTGGGTCCCTTGCTCACTAAGCCACTGGAGTCAAGCTATCATGGCTGAAGACGGCTGATAGTCAGAAACCGGTCCTAGAATGATTGATTCCGGTCCAGGAAAGACATGGCTTGGCAGTTCGGGCTGGACTGTTCCCAAGAGGCACAGGGTCAAGACTGATTTGCATATGTCCATGTCTGAACTGAGGTGGCTTGGTGAGCAAAATAACGATGGATTAAACCCAGATCTGTGACTGGGGATGAATGTTTTGCCATTGTGCAACATTCCGTCCATCATCTTGTGTGTTTTGCTGTTCACCTCTATGTGGGAAGGGTATGCCCAGACGTGGGTCCCTTGCTCACTAAGGCACTGGATTCAAGCTATCCTGGTTGAAGAGGGCTGATAGAAAGAAACCGGTCCTAGGATGATTGATTCCGGTCCAGGAAAGACATGGCTTGGCAGTTCGGGCTGAACTGTTCCCAAGAGGCACAGGTCCAAGACTGATTTGCATATGTCCAGGTCTGAACTGGGGTGGTTTGGTGAGCAAAATAACGATGGATTAAACCTAGATCTGTGACTGGGGGTGAATATTTTGCCATTGTGCAACATAACCAGAAACCGGTCCTAGAATGCTTGATTCTGGTCCAGGAAAGACCTAGGTTGGCAGTTTGGGCTGGACTGTTCACTTGAGGCACAGGGTCAAGACTGATTTGCATATGGCCATGTCCGAAATGGGGTGGCTAGGTGAGCAAAATAACGATGGATTAAATCCAGATCTGTGACTGGGGGTGAATGTTTTGCCATTGTGCAACATTCCGTCCATCATCTTGTGTGTTTTGCTGTTCACCCTATGTGGGAAGGTTATGCTCAGACATGGGTCCCTTGCTCACTAAGCCACTGGAGTCAAGCTATCCTGACTGAAGACGGCTGATAGCCAGAAACCGGTCCTAGGATGCTTGATTCCGGTCCAAGAAAGACAAGGCTTGGCAGTTTGGGCTGGACTGTTCCCATGAGGCATAGGGTCAAGACTGATTTGCATATGGCTATGTCTGAACTCCAGTGGCTTGGTGAGCAAAATAACGATGGATTAAACCCATATCTGTGACTGGGGGTGAATGTTTTGCCATTGTGCAACATTCCGTCCATCATCTTGTGTGTTTTGCTGTTCACCCTATGTGGGAAGGGTATGCTCAGACGTGGGTCCCTTGCTCACTAAGCCACTGGAGTCAAGCTATCCTGACTGAAGACGGCTGATAGCCAGAAACCGGTCCTAGGATGCTTGATTCCGGTCCAAGAAAGACAAGGCTTGGCAGTTTGGGCTGGACTGTTCCCATGAGGCATAGGGTCAAGACTGATTTGCATATGGCTATGTCTGAACTCCAGTGGCTTGGTGAGCAAAATAACGATGCATTAAACCCATATCTGTGACTGGGGGTGAATGTTTTGCCATTGTGCAACATTCCATCCATCATCTTGTGTGTTTTGCCGTTCACCCTATGTGGGAAGGGTATGCACAGACGTGGGTCCCTTGCTCACTAATCCACTGGAGACAAGCTATCCTGGCTGAAGACGGCTGATAGTCAGAAACCGGTCCTAGGATGCTTGATTCCGGTCCAATGAAAGACATGGTTTGGCAGTTCGGTCTGGACTGTTCCCATGAGGCACAGGGTCAAGACTGATTTCCATATGGCCATGTCTGAGCTGAGGTGGCTTGGTGAGCAAAATAACGATGGATTAAACCCAGATCTGTGACTGGGGTGAATGTTTTGCCATTGTGCAACATTCCGTCCATCATCTTGTGTGTTTTGCTGTTCACCCTATCTGTGAAGGCTATGCCCAGACGTGGGTCCCTTGCTCACTAAGCCACTGGAGTCAAGCAATCCTGGCTGAAGACGGCTGATAGCCAGAAACCGGTCCTAGGATGCTTGATTCCGGTCCAGGAAAGACATGGCTTGGCGGTTCGGACTGGACTGTTCCCATGAGGCAAAGGGTCAAGATTGATTTGCATATGGCCATGTCTGAACTGGGGTAGCTTGGTGAGCAAAATAACGATGGATCAAACCCAGATCTGTGACTGGGGGTGAATGTTTTGCCATTGTGCAACATTCCGTCCATCATCTTGTATGTTTTGCTGTTCACCCTATGTGGGAAGGGTATGCCCAGACGTGGGTCCCTTGCTCACTAAGGCACTGGATTCAAGCTATCCTGGTTGAAGATGGCTGATAGAAAGAAACCGGTCCTAGGATGATTGATTCCGGTCCAGGAAAGACATGGCTTGGCAGTTCGGGCTGGACTGTTCCCAAGAGGCACAGGGTCAAGACTGATTTGCATATGTCCATGTATGAACTGGGGTGGCTTGGTGAGCAAAATAACGATGGATTAAACCTAGATCTGTGACTGGGGGTGAATATTTTGCCATTGTGCAACATTCCGTCCATCATCTTGTGTGTTTTGCTGTACACCCTATGTGGGAAGGGTATGTCCAGATGTGGGTCCCTTGCTCAATAAGCCACTGGAGTCAAGCTATCCTGGCAGAAGCCTGCTGATAACCAGAAACCGGCCGTAGAATGCTTGATTCCGGTCCAGGAAAGACATAGCTTGGCAGTTTGGGCAGGACTGTTCACATGAGGCACAGGGTCAAGACTGATTTGCATATGGCCATGTCTGTACTGGGGTGGCTTGGTGAGCAAAATAACGATGGATTAAATCCAGGTCTGTGACTGGGGGTGAATGTTTTGCCATTATGCAACATTCCGTCCATCTTGTTGTGTCTTTTGCTGTTCACCCTATGTGGGAAGGGTATACCCAGACGTGGGTCCCTTGATCACTAAGCCACTGGAGTCAAGCTATCCTGGCTGAAGACGGCTGATAGCCAGAAACCGGTCCTAGGATGCTTGATTCCCGTCCAGGAAAGACATAGCTTGGCAGTTCGGGCTGGACCGTTCCCATGAGGCACAGGGTCAAGACTGATTTGCATATGCCATGTCTTAACTGGAGTGGCTTGATGAGCAAAATAACGATGGATTAAACCCAGATCTGTGACTGGGGGTGAATGTTTTGCCATTGTGCAACATTCCATCTATCATCTTGTTTGTTTTGCTGTTCACCCTATGTGGGAAGGCTATGCCCAGACGTGGGTTCCTTGCTCACTAAGCCACTGGAGTCAAGCTATCCTGGCTGAAGACGGCTGATATCCTGAAACCGGTCCTAGGATGCTTGATTCCGGTCCAGGAAAGACATGGCTTGGCAGTTCGGGCTTGACTCTTCCCATGAGGCACAGGGTCAAGACTGATTTGCATATGGCCATGTCTGAACTGGGGAGGCTTGGTGATCAAAATAATGATGGATTAAATCCAGATCTGTGACTGGGGGTGAATGTTTTGCCATTGTGCAACATTCCGTCCATCATCTTGTGTCTTTTGCTGTTCACCCTATGTGGGAAGGGTATGCCCAGACGTGGGTCCCTTGCTCACTAACCCACTGCAGTCAAGCTATACTGGCTGAAGACGGCTGATAGCCAGAAACCGGTCCTAGGATGCTTGATTCCCGTCCAGGAAAGACATGGCTAGGCAGTTCGGGCTGGACCGTTCCCATGAAGCACAGGGTCAAGACTGATTTGCATATGCCATGTCTGAACTGGGGTGGCTTTGATCAAATTAACGATGGATTAAACCCAGATCTGTGACTGGGATGAATGTTTTGCCATTGTACAACATTCCATCCATCATCTTGTATGTTTTGCTGTTCACCCTATGTGGGAAGGGTATGCCCAGACGTGGCTCCCTTGCTCACTAAGGCACTGGATTCAAGCTATCCTTGTTGAAGAGGGCTGATAGAAAGAAACCGGTCCTAGGATGATTGATTCCGGTCCAGGAAAGACATGGCTTGGCAGTTCGGGCTGAACTGTTCCCAAGAGGCACAGGTCCAACAACTGATTTGCATATGTCCATGTCTGAATTGGGGTGGCTTGGTGAGCAAAATAACGATGGATTAAACCTAGATCTGTGACTGGGGGTGAATATTTTGCCATTGTGCAACATTCCGTCCATCATCTTGTGTGTTTTGCTGTTCACCCTATGTGGGAAAGGTATGTCCAGACGTGAGTCCCTTGCTCAATAAGCCACTGGAGTCAAGCTATCCTGGCAGAAGCCTGCTGATAACCAGAAACCGGTCCTAGAATGCTTGATTCCGGTCCAGGAAAGACATAGCTTGGCAGTTTGGGCTGGGCTGTTCACATGAGGAACAGGGTCAAGACTGATTTGCATATGGCCATGTCTGTACTGGGGTGGCTTGGTGAGCAAAATAACGATGGATTAAATCCAGATCTGTGACTGGGGGTGAATGTTTTGCCATTATGCAACATTCCGTCCATCTTGTCGTGTCTTTTGCTGTTCACCCTATGTGGGAAGGGTATGCCCAGACGTGGGTCCCTTGCTCACTAAGCCACTGGAGTCAAGTTATCCTGACTGAAGATGGCTGATAGCCAGAAACCGGTCCTAGGATGCTTGATTCCCGTCCAGGAAAGACATAGCTTGGCAGTTCGGGCTGGACCGTTCCCATGAGGCACAGGGTCAAGACTGATTTGCATATGCCATGTCTTAACTGGAGTGGCTTGATGAGCAAAATAACGATGGATTAAACCCAGATCTGTGACTGGGATGAATGTTTTGCCATTGTGCAACATTCCATCTATCATCTTGTTTGTTTTGCTGTTCACCCTATGTGGGAAGGCTATGCCCAGACGTGGGTTCCTTGCTCACTAAGCCACTGGAGTCAAGCTATCCTGGCTGAAGACGGCTGATATCCCGAAACCGGTCCTAGGATGCTTGATTCCGGTCCAGGAAAGACATGGCTTGGCAGTTCGGGCTTGACTGTTCCCATGAGGCACAGGGTCAAGACTGATTTGCATATGGCCATGTCTGAACTGGGGTGGCTTGGTGATCAAAATAACGATGGATTAAATCCAGATCTGTGACTGGGGGTGAATGTTTTGCCATTGTGCAACATTCCGTCCATCATCTTGTGTCTTTTGCTGTTCACCCTATGTGGGAAGGGTATGCCCAGACGTGGGTCCCTTGCTCACTAAGCCACTGCAGTCAAGCTATACTGGTGAAGACGGCTGATAGCCAGAAACCGGTCCTAGGATGCTTGATTCCCGTCCAGGAAAGACATGGCTAGGCAGTTCGGGCTGGACCGTTCCCATGAGGCACAGGGTCAAGACTGATTTGCATATGCCATGTCTGAACTGGGGTGGCTTTGATCAAATTAACGATGGATTAAACCCAGATCTGTGACTGGGATGAATGTTTTGCCATTGTACAACATTCCATCCATCATCTTGTATGTTTTGCTGTTCACCCTATGTGGGAAGGGTATGCCCAGACGTGGGTCCCTTGCTCACTAAGGCACTGGATTCAAGCTATCCTTGTTGAAGAGGGCTGATAGAAAGAAACCGGTCCTAGGATGATTGATTCCGGTCCAGGAAAGACATGGCTTGGCAGTTCGGGCTGAACTGTTCCCAAGAGGCACAGGTCCAACAACTGATTTGCATATGTCCATGTCTGAATTGGGGTGGCTTGGTGAGCAAAATAACGATGGATTAAACCTAGATCTGTGACTGGGGGTGAATATTTTGCCATTGTGCAACATTCCGTCCATCATCTTGTGTGTTTTGCTGTTCACCCTATGTGGGAAGGGTATGTCCAGACGTGAGTCCCTTGCTTAATAAGCCACTGGAGTCAAGCTATCCTGGCAGAAGCCTGCTGATAACCAGAAACCGGTCCTAGAATGCTTGATTCCGGTCCAGGAAAGACATAGCTTGGCAGTTTGGGCTGGGCTGTTCACATGAGGCACAGGGTCAAGACTGATTTGCATATGGCCATGTCTGTTCTGGGGTGGCTTGGTGAGCAAAATAACGATGGATTAAATCCAGATCTGTGACTGGGGGTGAATGTTTTGCCATTATGCAACATTCCGTCCATCTTGTCGTGTCTTTTGCTGTTCACCCTATGTGGGAAGGGTATGCCCAGACGTGGGTCCCTTGCTCACTAAGCCACTGGAGTCAAGTTATCCTGACTGAAGATGGCTGATAGCCAGAAACCGGTCCTAGGATGCTTCATTCCCATCCAGGAAAGACATTGCTTGGCAGTTCGGGCTGGACCGTTCCCATGAGGCACAGGGTCAAGACTGATTTGCATATGCCATGTCTGAACTGGGGTGGCTTTGATCAAATTAACGATGGATTAAACCCAGATCTGTGACTGGGATGAATGTTTTGCCATTGTACAACATTCCATCCATCATCTTGTTTGTTTTGCTGTTCACCCTATGCGGGAAGGCTATGCCCAGATGTGGGTTTCTTGCTCACTAAGCCACTGGAGTCAAGCTATCCTGGCTGAAGACGGCTGATAGCCAGAAACCGCTCCTAGGATGCTTGATTCCGGTCCAGGAAAGACATGGCTTGGCAGTTTGAGTTTGACTGTTCCCATGAGGCACAGGGTCAAGACTGATTTGCATATGGCCATGTCTGAACTGGGGTGGCTTGGTGAGCAAAATAACGATGGATTAAACCCAGATCTGTGACTGGGGGTGAATGTTTTGCCATTGTGCAACATTCCGTCCATCATCTTGTGTGTTTTGCTGTTCACCCTATGTGGGAAGGGTATGCCCAGACGTGGGTCCCTTGCTCACTAAGCCACTGGAGTCAAGCTATCCTGGCTGTAGACTGCTAATAACCAGAAACCGGTCCTAGAATGCTTGATTCTGGTCCAGGAAAGACCTAGGTTGGCAGTTTGGGCTGGACTGTTCACTTGAGGCACAGGGTCAAGACTGATTTGCATATGGCCATGTCTGAACTGGGGTGGCTTGGTGAGCAAAATAACAATGGATTAAATCCAGATCTGTGACTGGGGGTGAATGTTTTGCCATTGTGCAACATTCCGTCCATCATCTTGTGTGTTTTGCTGTTCACCCTATGTGGGAAGGGTATGCCCAGGCGTGGGTTCCTTGCTCACTAAGCCACTGGAGTCAAGCTATCCTGGCTGAAGACGGCTGATATCCTGAAACCGGTCCTAGGATGCTTGATTCCGGTCCAGGAAAGACATGGCTTGGCAGTTCGGGCTTGACTGTTCCCATGAGGCACAGGGTCAAGACTGATTTGCATATGGCCATGTCTGAACTGGGGTGGCTTTGATCAAATTAACGATGGATTAAACCCAGATCTGTGACTGGGATGAATGTTTTGCCATTGTACAACATTCCATCCATCATCTTGTATGTTTTGCTGTTCACCCTATGTGGGAAGGGTATGCCCAGACGTGGGTCCCTTGCTCACTAAGGCACTGGATTCAAGCTATCCTTGTTGAAGAGGGCTGATAGAAAGAAACCGGTCCTAGGATGATTGATTCCGGTCCAGGAAAGACATGGCTTGGCAGTTCGGGCTGAACTGTTCCCAAGAGGCACAGGTCCAACAACTGATTTGCATATGTCCATGTCTGAATTGGGGTGGCTTGGTGAGCAAAATAACGATGGATTAAACCTAGATCTGTGACTGGGGGTGAATATTTTGCCATTGTGCAACATTCCGTCCATCATCTTGTGTGTTTTGCTGTTCACCCTATGTGGGAAAGGTATGTCCTGACGTGAGTCCCTTGCTCAATAAGCCACTGGAGTCAAGCTATCCTGGCAGAAGCCTGCTGATAACCAGAAACCGGTCCTAGAATGCTTGATTCCGGTCCAGGAAAGACATAGCTTGGCAGTTTGGGCTGGGCTGTTCACATGAGGAACAGGGTCAAGACTGATTTGCATATGGCCATGTCTGTACTGGGGTGGCTTGGTGAGCAAAATAACGATGGATTAAATCCAGATCTGTGACTGGGGGTGAATGTTTTGCCATTATGCAACATTCCGTCCATCTTGTCGTGTCTTTTGCTGTTCACCCTATGTGGGAAGGGTATGCCCAGACGTGGGTCCCTTGCTCACTAAGCCACTGGAGTCAAGTTATCCTGACTGAAGATGGCTGATAGCCAGAAACCGGTCCTAGGATGCTTGATTCCCGTCCAGGAAAGACATAGCTTGGCAGTTCGGGCTGGACCGTTCCCATGAGGCACAGGGTCAAGACTGATTTGCATATGCCATGTCTTAACTGGAGTGGCTTGATGAGCAAAATAACGATGGATTAAACCCAGATCTGTGACTGGGATGAATGTTTTGCCATTGTGCAACATTCCATCTATCATCTTGTTTGTTTTGCTGTTCACCCTATGTGGGAAGGCTATGCCCAGACGTGGGTTCCTTGCTCACTAAGCCACTGGAGTCAAGCTATCCTGGCTGAAGACGGCTGATATCCCGAAACCGGTCCTAGGATGCTTGATTCCGGTCCAGGAAAGACATGGCTTGGCAGTTCGGGCTTGACTGTTCCCATGAGGCACAGGGTCAAGACTGATTTGCATATGGCCATGTCTGAACTGGGGTGGCTTGGTGATCAAAATAACGATGGATTAAATCCAGATCTGTGACTGGGGGTGAATGTTTTGCCATTGTGCAACATTCCGTCCATCATCTTGTGTCTTTTGCTGTTCACCCTATGTGGGAAGGGTATGCCCAGACGTGGGTCCCTTGCTCACTAAGCCACTGCAGTCAAGCTATACTGGTGAAGACGGCTGATAGCCAGAAACCGGTCCTAGGATGCTTGATTCCCGTCCAGGAAAGACATGGCTAGGCAGTTCGGGCTGGACCGTTCCCATGAGGCACAGGGTCAAGACTGATTTGCATATGCCATGTCTGAACTGGGGTGGCTTTGATCAAATTAACGATGGATTAAACCCAGATCTGTGACTGGGATGAATGTTTTGCCATTGTACAACATTCCATCCATCATCTTGTATGTTTTGCTGTTCACCCTATGTGGGAAGGGTATGCCCAGACGTGGGTCCCTTGCTCACTAAGGCACTGGATTCAAGCTATCCTTGTTGAAGAGGGCTGATAGAAAGAAACCGGTCCTAGGATGATTGATTCCGGTCCAGGAAAGACATGGCTTGGCAGTTCGGGCTGAACTGTTCCCAAGAGGCACAGGTCCAACAACTGATTTGCATATGTCCATGTCTGAATTGGGGTGGCTTGGTGAGCAAAATAACGATGGATTAAACCTAGATCTGTGACTGGGGGTGAATATTTTGCCATTGTGCAACATTCCGTCCATCATCTTGTGTGTTTTGCTGTTCACCCTATGTGGGAAGGGTATGTCCAGACGTGAGTCCCTTGCTCAATAAGCCACTGGAGTCAAGCTATCCTGGCAGAAGCCTGCTGATAACCAGAAACCGGTCCTAGAATGCTTGATTCCGGTCCAGGAAAGACATAGCTTGGCAGTTTGGGCTGGGCTGTTCACATGAGGCACAGGGTCAAGACTGATTTGCATATGGCCATGTCTGTTCTGGGGTGGCTTGGTGAGCAAAATAACGATGGATTAAATCCAGATCTGTGACTGGGGGTGAATGTTTTGCCATTATGCAACATTCCGTCCATCTTGTCGTGTCTTTTGCTGTTCACCCTATGTGGGAAGGGTATGCCCAGACGTGGGTCCCTTGCTCACTAAGCCACTGGAGTCAAGTTATCCTGACTGAAGATGGCTGATAGCCAGAAACCGGTCCTAGGATGCTTCATTCCCATCCAGGAAAGACATGGCTTGGCAGTTCGGGCTGGACCGTTCCCATGAGGCACAGGGTCAAGACTGATTTGCATATGCCATGTCTGAACTGGGGTGGCTTTGATCAAATTAACGATGGATTAAACCCAGATCTGTGACTGGGATGAATGTTTTGCCATTGTACAACATTCCATCCATCATCTTGTTTGTTTTGCTGTTCACCCTATGCGGGAAGGCTATGCCCAGATGTGGGTTTCTTGCTCACTAAGCCACTGGAGTCAAGCTATCCTGGCTGAAGACGGCTGATAGCCAGAAACCGCTCCTAGGATGCTTGATTCCGGTCCAGGAAAGACATGGCTTGGCAGTTTGAGTTTGACTGTTCCCATGAGGCACAGGGTCAAGACTGATTTGCATATGGCCATGTCTGAACTGGGGTGGCTTGGTGAGCAAAATAACGATGGATTAAACCCAGATCTGTGACTGGGGGTGAATGTTTTGCCATTGTGCAACATTCCGTCCATCATCTTGTGTGTTTTGCTGTTCACCCTATGTGGGAAGGGTATGCCCAGACGTGGGTCCCTTGCTCACTAAGCCACTGGAGTCAAGCTATCCTGGCTGTAGACTGCTAATAACCAGAAACCGGTCCTAGAATGCTTGATTCTGGTCCAGGAAAGACCTAGGTTGGCAGTTTGGGCTGGACTGTTCACTTGAGGCACAGGGTCAAGACTGATTTGCATATGGCCATGTCTGAACTGGGGTGGCTTGGTGAGCAAAATAACAATGGATTAAATCCAGATCTGTGACTGGGGGTGAATGTTTTGCCATTGTGCAACATTCCGTCCATCATCTTGTGTGTTTTGCTGTTCACCCTATGTGGGAAGGGTATGCCCAGACGTGGGCCCCTTGCTCACTAATCCACTGGAGACAAGCTATCCTGGCTGAAGACAGCTGATAGACAGAATCCGGTCCTAGGATGCTTGATTCCGGTCCAATGAAAAACATGGCTTGGCAGTTCGGGCTGGACTGTTCCCATGAGGCATAGGGTCAAGACTGATTTGCATATGGCCATGTCTGAACTCCAGTGGCTTGGTGAGCAAAATAACGATGGATTAAACCCATATCTGTGACTGGGGGTTTATGTTTTGCCATTGTGCAACATTCCGTCCATCATCTTGTGTGTTTTTTTCTGTTCACCCTATGTGGGAAGGGTATGTCGAGACATGGGTCCCTTGCTCACTAAGCGACTGGATTCAAGCTATCCTGGCTGTAGACTGCTAATAACCAGAAACCGGTCCTAGAATGCTTGATTCTGGTCCAGGAAAGACCTAGCTTGGCAGTTTGGGCTGGACTGTTCACTTGAGGCACAGGGTCAAGACTGATTTACATATGGCCATGTCTGAAATGGGGTGGCTAGGTGAGCAAAATAACGATGGATTAAATCCAGATCTGTGACTGGGGGTGAATGTTTTGCCATTGTGCAACATTCCGTCCATCATCTTGTGTGTTTTGCTGTTCAACCTATGTGGGAAGGGTATGCTCAGACGTGGGTCCCTTGCTCTCTAAGCCACTGGAGTCAAGCTATCCTGACTGAAGACGGCTGATAGCCAGAAACCGGTCCTAGGATGCTTGATTCCGGTCCAGGAAAGACAAGGCTTGGCAGTTCGGGCTTGACTGTTCCCATGAGGCATAGGGTCAAGACTGATTTGCATATGGCCATGTCTGAACTCCAGTGGCTTGGTGAGCAAAATAACGATGGATTAAACCCATATCTGTGACTGGGGGCGAATGTTTTGCCATTGTTCAACATTCCATCCATCATCTTGTGTGTTTTGCTGTTCACCCTATGTGGGAAGGGTATGCCCAGACGTGGGTCCATTGCTCACTAATCCACTGGAGACAAGCTATCCTGGCTGAAGACGGCTGATAGTCAGAAACCGGTCCTAGGATGCTTGATTCTGGTCCAATGAAAGACATGGATTGGCAGTTCGGTCTGGACTGTTCCCATGAGGCACAGGGTCAAGACTGATTTCCATATGGCCATGTCTGAACTGGGGTGGCTTGGTGATCAAAATAACGATGGATTAAATCCAGATCTGTGACTGGGGGTGAATGTTTTGCCGTTGTGCAACATTCCGTCCATCATCTTGTGTCTTTTGCTGTTCACCCTATGTGGGAAGGGTATGCCCAGACGTGGGTCCCTTGCTCACTAAGCCACTGCAGTCAAGCTATACTGGCTGAAGACGGCTGATAGCCAGAAACCGGTCCTAGGATGCTTGATTCCCGTCCAGGAAAGACATGGTTAGGCAGTTCGGGCTGGACCGTTCCCATGAGGCACAGGGTCAAGACTGATTTGCATATGCCATGTCTGAACTGGGGTGGCTTGGTGAGCAAAATAACGATGGATTAAACCCAGATCTGTGACGGGGGTGTAAATGTTTTGCCATTGTGCAACATTCCATCCATCATCTTGTATGTTTTGCTGTTCACCCTATGTGGGAAGGGTATGCCCAGACGTGGGTCCCTTGCTCACTAAGGCACTGGATTCAAGCTATCCTTGTTGAAGAGGGCTGATAGAAAGAAACCGGTCCTAGGATGATTGATTCCGGTCCAGGAAAGACATGGCTTGGCAGTTCGGACTGAACTGTTCCCAAGAGGCACAGGTCCAAGACTGATTTGCATATGTCCATGTCTGAATTGGGGTGGCTTGGTGAGCAAAATAACAATGGATTAAACCTAGATCTGTGACTGGGGGTGAATATTTTGCCATTGTGCAACATTCCGTCCATCATCTTGTGTGTTTTGCTGTTCACCCTATGTGGGAAGGGTATGTCCAGACGTGAGTCCCTTGCTCAATAAGCCACTGGAGTCAAGCTATCCTGGCAGAAGCCTGCTGATAACCAGAAACCGGTCCTAGAATGCTTGATTCCGGTCCAGGAAAGACATAGCTTGGCAGTTTGGGCTGGACTGTTCACATGAGGCACAGGGTCAAGACTGATTTGCATATGGCCATGTCTGTACTAGGGTGGCTTGGTGAGCAAAATAACGATGGATTAAATCCAGATCTGTGACTGGCGGTGAATGTTTTGCCATTATGCAACATTCCGTCCATCTTGTCGTGTCTTTTGCTGTTCACCCTATGTGGGAAGGGTATGCCCAGACGTGGGTCCCTTGCTCACTAAGCCACTGGAGTCAAGTTATCCTGGCTGAAGATGACTGATAGCCAGAAACCGGTCCTAGGATGCTTCATTCCCATCCAGGAAAGACATGGCTTGGCAGTTCGGGCTGGACCGTTCCCATGAGGCACAGGGTCAAGACTGATTTGCATATGCCATGTCTGAACTGGGGTGGCTTTGATCAAATTAACGATGGATCAAACCCAGATCTGTGACTGGGATGAATGTTTTGCCATTGTACAACATTCCATCCATCATCTTGTTTGTTTTGCTGTTCACCCTATGTGGGAAGGCTATGCCCAGATGTGGGTTTCTTGCTCACTAAGCCACTGGAGTCAAGCTATCCTGGCTGAAGACGGCTGATAGCCAGAAACCGCTCCTAGGATGCTTGATTCCGGTCCAGGAAAGACATGGCTTGGCAGTTTGAGTTTGACTGTTCCCATGAGGCACAGGGTCAAGACTGATTTGCATATGGCCATGTCTGAACTGGGGTGGCTTGGTGAGCAAAATAACGATGGATTAAACCCAGATCTGTGACTGGGGGTGAATGTTTTGCCATTGTGCAACATTCCGTCCATCATCTTGTGTGTTTTGCTGTTCACCCTATGTGGGAAGGTATGCCCAGACGTGGGTCCCTTGCTCACTAAGCCACTGGAGTCAAGCTATCCTGGCTGTAGACTGCTAATAACCAGAAACCGGTCCTAGAATGCTTGATTCTGGTCCAGGAAAGACCTAGGTTGGCAGTTTGGGCTGGACTGTTCACTTGAGGCACAGGGTCAAGACTGATTTGCATATGGCCATGTCTGAACTGGGGTGGCTTGGTGAGCAAAATAACAATGGATTAAATCCAGATCTGTGACTGGGGGTGAATGTTTTGCCATTGTGCAACATTCCGTCCATCATCTTGTGTGTTTTGCTGTTCACCCTATGTGGGAAGGGTATGCCCAGACGTGGGTCCCTTGCTCACTAATCCACTGGAGACAAGCTATCCTGGCTGAAGACAGCTGATAGTCAGAATCCGGTCCTAGGATGCTTGATTCCGGTCCAATGAAAAACATGGCTTGGCAGTTCGGGCTGGACTGTTCCAGTGAGGCATAGGGTCAAGACTGATTTGCATATGGCCATGTCTGAACTCCAGTGGCTTGGTGAGCAAAATAACGATGTATTAAACCCATATATGTGATTGGGGGTGAATGTTTTGCCATTGTGCAACATTCCATCCATCATCTTGTGTGTTTTTTTCTGTTCACCCTATGTGGGAAGGGTATGTCGAGATATGGGTCCCTTGCTCACTAAGCGGCTGGATTCAAGCTATCCTGGCTGTAGACTGCTAATAACCAGAAACCGGTCCTAGAATGCTTGATTCTGGTCCAGGAAAGACCTAGCTTGGCAGTTTGGCTGGACTGTTCACTTGAGGCACAGGGTCAAGACTAATTTGCATATGGCCATGTCTGAAATGGGGTGGCTAGGTGAGCAAAATAACGATGGATTAAATCCATATCTGTGACTGGGGGCGAATGTTTTGCCATTGTGCAACATTCCATCCATCATCTTGTGTGTTTTGCTGTTCACCCTATGTGGGAAGGGTATGCCCAGACGTGGGTCCCTTGCTCACTAATCCACTGGAGTCAAGCTATCCTGACTGAAGACGGCTGATAGTCAGAAACCGGTCCTAGGATGCTTGATTCCGGTCCAATGAAAGACATGGCTTGGCAGTTCAGTCTGGACTGTTCCCATGAGGCACAGGGTCAAGACTGATTTCCATATGGCCATGTCTGAGCTGAGGTGGCTTGGTGAGCAAAATAACGATGGATTAAACCCAGATCTGTGACTGGGGTGAATGTTTTGCCATTGTGCAACATTCTGTCCATCATCTTGTGTGTTTTGCTGTTCACCCTATCTGTGAAGGCTATGCCCAGACGTGGGTCCCTTGCTCACTAAGCCACTGGAGTCAAGCAATCCTGGCTGAAGACGGCTGATAGCCAGAAACCGGTCCTAGGATGCATGATTCCGGTCCAGGAAAGACATGGCTTGGCGGTTCGGACTGGACTGTTCCCATGAGGCAAAGGGTCAAGACTGATTTGCATATGGCCATGTCTGAACTGGGGTAGTTTGGAGAGCAAAATAACGATATATCAAACCCAGATCTGTGACTGGGGGTGAATGTTTTGCCATTGTGCAACATTCCGTCCATCATCTTGTATGTTTTGCTGTTCACCCTATGTGGGAAGGGTATGCCCAGACGTGGGTCCCTTGCTCACTAAGGCACTGGATTCAAGCTATCCTGGTTGAAGATGGCTGATAGAAAGAAACCGGTCCTAGGATGATTGATTCCGGTCCAGGAAAGACATGGCTTGGCAGTTCGGGCTGGACTGTTCCCAAGAGGCACAGGGTCAAGACTGATTTGCATATGTCCATGTATGAACTGGGGTGGCTTGGTGAGCAAAATAACGATGGATTAAACCTAAATCTGTGACTGGGGGTGAATATTTTGCCATTGTGCAACATTCCGTCCATCATCTTGTGTGTTTTGCTGTTCACCCTATGTGGGAAGGGTATGTCGAGACGTGGGTCTCTCGCTCACTAAGCCACTGGAGTCAAGCTATCCTGGCTGTAGACTGCTGATAACCAGAAACCTGTCCTAGAATGCTTGATTCCGGTCCAGGAAAGACATAGCTTGGCAGTTTGGGCTGGACTGTTCACATGAGGCACAGGGTCAAGACTGATTTGCATATGGCCATGTCTGTACTGGGGTGGCTTGGTGAGCAAAATAACGATGGATTAAATCCAGATCTGTGACTGGGGGTGAATGTTTTGCCATTATGCAACATTCCGTCCATCTTGTCGTGTCTTTTGCTGTTCGCCCTATGTGGGAAGGGTATGCCCAGACGTGGGTCCCTTGCTCACTAAGCCACTGGAGTCAAGTTATCCTGACTGAAGATGGCTGATAGCCAGAAACCGGTCCTAGGATGCTTCATTCCCATCCAGGAAAGACATGGCTTGGCAGTTCGGGCTGGACCGTTCCCATGAGGCACAGGGTCAAGACTGATTTGCATATGCCATGTCTGAACTGGGGTGGCTTTGAGCAAAATAACGATGGATTAAACCCAGATCTGTGACTGGGATGAATGTTTTGCCATTGTACAACATTCCATCCATCATCTTATTTGTTTTGCTGTTCACCCTATGCGGGAAGGCTATGCCCAGACGTGGGTTTCTTGCTCACTAAGCCACTGGAGTAAAGCTATCCTGGCTGAAGACGGCTGATAGCCAGAAACCGCTCCTAGGATGCTTGATTCCGGTCCAGGAAAGACATGGCTTGGCAGTTTGGGCACGACTGTTCACATGAGGCACAGGGTCAAGACTGATTTGCATATGGCCATGTCTGTACTGGGGTGGCTTGGTGAGCAAAATAACGATGGATTAAATCCAGATCCGTGACTGGGGGTGAATGTTTTGCCATTATGCAACATTCCGTCCATCTTGTTGTGTCTTTTGCTGTTCACCCTATGTGGGAAGGGTATACCCAGACGGGGGTCCCTTGCTCACTAAGCCACTGGAGTCAAGTTATCCTGGCTGAAGATGGCTGATAGTCAGAAACCGGTCCTAGGATGCTTGATTCCGGTGCAATGAAAGACATGGCTTGGCAGTTCGGTCTGGACTGTTCCCATGAGGCACAGGGTCAAGACTGATTTCCCTATGGCCATGTCTGAGCTGAGGTGGCTTGGTGAGCAAAATAACGATGGATTAAACCCAGATCTGTGACTGGGGTGAATGTTTTGCCATTGTGCAACATTCCGTCCATCATCTTGTGTGTTTTGCTGTTCACCCTACCTGTGAAGGCTATGCCCAGACGTAGGTCCCTTGCTCACTAAGCTACTGGAGTCAAGCAATCCTGGCTGAAGACGGCTGATAGCCAGAAACCGGTCCTAGGATGCTTGATTCCGGTCCAGGAAAGACATGGCTTGGCGGTTCAGACTGGACTGTTTCCATGAGGCAAAGGGTCAAGACTGATTTGCATATGGCCATGTCTGAACTGGGGTAGTTTGGTGAGCAAAATAACGATGGATCAAACCCAGATCTGTGACTGGGGGTGAATGTTTTGCTATTGTGCAACATTCCGTCCATCATCTTGTATGTTTTGCTGTTCACCCTATGTGGGAAGGGTATGCCCAGACGTGGGTCCCTTGCTCACTAAGGCACTGGATTCAAGCTATCCTGGTTGAAGATGGCTGATAGAAAGAAACCGGTCCTAGGATGATTGATTCCGGTCCAGGAAAGACATGGCTTGGCAGTTCGGGCTGGACTGTTCCCATGAGGCACAGGGTCAAGACTGATTTGCATATGGCCATGTCTGTACTGGGGTGGCTTGGTGAGCAAAATAACGATGGATTAAATCCAGATCTGTGACTGGGGGTGAATGTTTTGCCATTATGCAACATTCCGTCCATCTTGTCGTGTCTTTTGCTGTTCACCCTATGTGGGAAGGGTATGCCCAGACGTGGGTCCCTTGCTCACTAAGCCACTGGAGTCAAGTTATCCTGACTGAAGATGGCTGATAGCCAGAAACCGGTCCTAGGATGCTTCATTCCCATCCAGGAAAGACATGGCTTGGCAGTTCGGGCTGGACCGTTCCCATGAGGCACAGGGTCAAGACTGATTTGCATATGCCATGTCTGAACTGGGGTGGCTTTGAGCAAAATACCGATGGATTAAACCCAGATCTGTGACTGGGATGAATGTTTTGCCATTGTACAACATTCCATCCATCATCTTGTTTGTTTTGCTGTTCACCCTATGCGGGAAGGCTATGCCCAGACGTGGGTTTCTTGCTCACTAAGCCACTGGATTCAAGCTATCCTGGCTGAAGACGGCTGATAGCCAGAAACCGCTCCTAGGATGCTTGATTCCGGTCCAGGAAAGACATAGCTTGGCAGTTTGGGCAGGACTGTTCACATGAGGCACAGGGTCAAGACTGATTTGCATATGGCCATGTCTGTACTGGGGTGGGTTGGTGAGCAAAATAACGATGGATTAAATCCAGATCTGTGACTGGGGGTGAATGTTTTGCCATTATGCAACATTCCGTCCATCTTGTTGTGTCTTTTGCTGTTCACCCTATGTGGGAAGGGTATACCCAGACGGGGGTCCCTTGCTCACTAAGCCACTGGAGTCAAGTTATCCTGGCTGAAGATGGCTGATAGCCAGAAACCGGTCCTAGGATGCTTGATTCCCATCCAGGAAAGACATGGCTTGGCAGTTTGGGCTGGAGCATTCCCATGAGGCACAGGGTCAAGACTGATTTGCATCTGCCATGTCTGAACTGGGGTGGCTTTGAGCAAAATAACGATGGATTAAACCCAGATCTGTGACTGGGGTGAATGTTTTGCCATTGTACAACATTCCATCCATCATCTTGTTTGTTTTGCTGTTCACCCTATGCGGGAAGGCTATGCCCAGACGTGGGTTCCTTGCTCGCTAAGGCACTGGATTCAAGCTATCCTGGTTGAAGATGGCTGATAGAAAGAAACCGGTCCTAGGATGCTTGATTCCTGTCCAGGAAAGACATGGCTTGGCAGTTCGGGCTTGACTATTCCCAAGAGGCACAGGGTCAAGACTGATTTGCATATTGCCATGTCTGAACTGGGGTGGCTAGGTGAGCAAAATAACGATAGTTTAAACCCAGATCTATGACTGGGGGTGAATGTTTTGCCATTGTGCAACATTCCGTCCATCATCGTGTGTCTTTTGCTGTTCACCCTATGTGGCAAGGGTATGCCCAGACGTGGGTCCCTTGCTCACTAAGCCACTGGAGTCAAGCTATCCTGGCTGAAGACGGCTGATAGCCAGAAACCGGTCCTAGGATGCTTGATTCCCGTCCAGGAAAGACATGGCTTGGCAATGCGGGCTGGACCATTCCCATGAGGCACAGGGTCAAGACTGATTTGCATATGCCATTTCTTAACTGGAGTGGCTTGATGAGCAAAATAACGATGGATTAAACCCTGATCTGTGACTGGGGGTGAATGTTTTGCCATTGTGCAACATTCCATTTATCATCTTGTTTGTTTTGCTGTTCACCCTATGTGGGAAGGCTATGCCCAGACTTGGGTTCCTTGCTCACTAAGCCACTGGAGTCAAGCTATCCTGGCTGAAGACGGCTGATAGCCCGAAACCGGTCCTAGGATGCTTGATTCCGGTCCAGGAAAGACATGGCTTGGCAGTTCGGGCTTGACTGTTCCCATCAGGCACAGGGTCAAGACTGATTTGCATATGGCCATGTCTGAACTGGGGTGGCTTGGTGAGCAACATAACGATGGATTAAACCCAGATCTGTGACTGGGGGTGAATGTTTTGCCATTGTGCAACATTCTGTCCATCATGTTGTATGTTTTGCTGTTCACCCTATGTGGGAAGGGTATCCCCAGACGTGGGTCACTTGCTCACTAAGGCACTGGAGTCAAGCTATCCTGGCTGAAGACTGCTAATAACCAGAAACCGGTCCTAGAATGCTTGATTCTGGTCCAGGAAAGACCTAGCTTGGCAGTTTGGGCTGGACTGTTCACTTGAGGCACAGGGTCAAGACTGATTTGCATATGGCCATGTCTGAAATGGGGTGGCTAGGTGAGCAAAATAACGATGGATTAAATCCAGATCTGTGACTGGGGGTGAATGTTTTGCCATTGTGCAACATTCCGTCCATCATCTTGTGTCTTTTGCTGTTCACCCTATGTGGGAAGGGTATGCCCAGACGTGGGTCCCTTGCTCACTAAGCCACTGCAGTCAAGCTATACTGGCTGAAGACGGCTGATAGCCAGAAACCGGTCCTAGGATGCTTGATTCCCATCCAGGAAAGACATGGCTAGGCAATTCGGGCTGGACCGTTCCCATGAGGCACAGGGTCAAGACTGATTTGCATATGCCATATCTGAACTGGGGTGGCTTGGTGAGCAAAATAACGATGGATTAAACCCAGATCTGTGATGGGGGGTAAATGTTTTGCCATTGTGCAACATTCCATCCATCATCTTGTTTGTTTTGCTGGTCACCCTATGTGGGAAGGCTATGCCCAGACATGGGTTCCTTGCTCACTAAGCCACTGGAGTCAAGCTATCCTGGCTGGAGACGGCTGATAGCCAGAAACCGGTCCTAGGATGCTTGATTCCGGTCCAGGAAAGACATGGCTTGGCAGTTTGGGCTGGACTGTTCCCATGAGGCACAGGGTCAAGACTGATATGCATATGTCCATGTCTGAACTGGGGTGGCTTGGTGAGCAAAATAACGATGGATTAAACCTAGATCTGTGACTGGAGGTGAATATTTTGCCATTGTGCAACATTCCGTCCATCATCTTGCGTGTTTTGCTGTTCACCCTATGTGGGAAGGGTATGTCCAGACGTGGGTCCCTTGCTCACTAAGCCACTGGAGTCAAGCTATCCTGGCAGAAGCCTGCTGATAACCAGAAACCGGTACTAGAATGCTTGATTCCGGTCCAGGAAAGACATAGCTTGGCAGTTTGGGCTAGACTGTTCACATGAGGCACAGGGTCAAGACTGATTTGCATATGGCCATGTCTGTACTGGGGTGGCTTGGTGAGCAAAATAACAATGGATTAAATCCAGATCTGTGACTGGGGGTGAATGTTTTGCCATTATGCAACATTCCGTCCATCTTGTTGTGTCTTTTGCTGTTCACCCTATGTGGGAAGGGTATGCCCATACGTGGCTCCCTTGCTCACTAAGCCACTGGAGTCAAGTTATCCACTTGTGGGACACCCCCGCGCCGCACGGCCACCAGCTGCTGCGTGTGCCCCTTGCTGTGCCCTCTGCCTCGCTGCCTGCCTCGCCGCCGGCTGACCCTGCTGTCGTTGCTCTGCCCTGTATTGTAAATCATTTGTGCTTGTTTTTCTCTCATATTTCTTTTGCCCGTGTTAAGCGTTGTTTTGACCCCATTTGTGCTTGTTTTTCTCTCGTATTTCTTTTTCCCGTGTTAAGCGTTGTTTTGACCCCATTTGTGCTTGTTTTTCTCTCGTATTTCTTTTGCCCGTGTTAAGCGTTGTTTTGACCCCGTTTGTGCTTGTTTTTCTCTCGTATTTCATTTTCCCGTGTTAAGCGTTGTTTTGACCCCATTTGTGCTTGTTTTTCTCTCGTATTTCTTTTGCCCGTGTTAAGCGTTGTTTTGACCCCATTTGTGCTTGTTTTTCTCTCGTATTTCTTTTGCCCGTGTTAAGCATTGTTTTGACCCCATTTGTGCTTGTTTTCGTAGTTTCTGCCCGTCCTCCTTCCGGTTTGCCGCCTCCTCGCCGCCCCCCGCTTCCCGCCACCACCGCAGACCCCGCCCCTTTTTCCTTCTGTTCCCTCCCCGCTCCCGCCTCCCAGCTGCTCCGCCCACCCGCGCACTTGGCCTTAAATGGCGACCGTGCGACACAGGTGAGTGTGACCCACTTGTGGGACACCCCCGCGCCGCATGGCCACCAGCTGCTGCGTGTGCCCCTTGCTGTGCCCTCTGCCTCGCTGCCTGCCTCGCCGCCGGCTGACCCTGCTGTCGTTGCTCTGCCCTGTATTGTAAATCATTTGTGCTTGTTTTTCTCTCGTATTTCTTTTGCCCGTGTTAAGCGTTGTTTTGACCCCATTTGTGCTTGTTTTTCTCTCGTATTTCTTTTTCCCGTGTTAAGCGTTGTTTTGACCCCATTTGTGCTTGTTTTTCTCTCGTATTTCTTTTGCCCGTGTTAAGCGTTGTTTTGACCCCATTTGTGCTTGTTTTTCTCTCGTATTTCTTTTTCCCGTGTTAAGCGTTGTTTTGACCCCATTTGTGCTTGTTTTTCTCTCGTATTTCTTTTGCCCGTGTTAAGCGTTGTTTTGACCCCATTTGTGCTTGTTTTTCTCTCGTATTTCTTTTGCCCGTGTTAAGCATTGTTTTGACCCCATTTGTGCTTGTTTTCGTAGTTTCTGCCCGTCCTCCTTCCTGTTTGCCGCCTCCTCGCCGCCCCCCGCTTCCCGCCACCACCGCCGACCCCGCCCCTTTTTCCTTCTGTTCCCTCCCCGCTCCCGCCTCCCAGCTGCTCCGCCCACCCGCGCACTTGGCCTTAAATGGCGACCGTGCGACACAGGTGAGTGTGACCCACTTGTGGGACACCCCCGCGCCGCACGGCCACCAGCTGCTGCGTGTGCCCCTTGCTGTGCCCTGTGCCTCGCTGCCTGCCTCGCCGCCGGCTGACCCTGCTGTCGTTGCTCTGCCCTGTATTGTAAATCATTTGTGCTTGTTTTTCTCTTGTATTTCTTTTGCCCGTGTTAAGCGTTGTTTGACCCCATTTGTGCTTGTTTTTCTCTCGTATTTCTTTTTCCCGTGTTAAGCGTTGTTTTGACCCCATTTGTGCTTGTTTTTCTCTCGTATTTCTTTTGCCCGTGTTAAGCGTTGTTTTGACCCCATTTGTGCTTGTTTTTCTCTCGTATTTCTTTTTCCCGTGTTAAGCGTTGTTTTGACCCCATTTGTGCTTGTTTTTCTCTCGTATTTCTTTTGCCCGTGTTAAGCGTTGTTTTGACCCCATTTGTGCTTGTTTTTCTCTCGTATTTCTTTTGCCCGTGTTAAGCATTGTTTTGACCCCATTTGTGCTTGTTTTCGTAGTTTCTGCCCGTCCTCCTTCCTGTTTGCCGCCTCCTCGCCGTCCCCCGCTTCCCGCCACCACCGCAGACTCCGCCCCTTTTTCCTTCTGTTCCCTCCCCGCTCCCGCCTCCCAGCTGCTCCGCCCACCCGCGCACTTCGCCTTAAATGGCGACCGTGCGAACGCGCAGCGTTGACGCGCAGCGTTGACGCGCAGCGGGCGCGCTGATTGTGCGCCGAAGGCGCACCAAAGGTAAGCCCGTCTGCGCCCGTCCGCGCCTGGACCGCGCCCAGTGCCAGGACCCCTGGCCCCCACCGACGGAAGCCGACCCGACGAACCTACAGCGCCGCCGACCTCATCGCACTCAACACCGCCGCCATCCCGAGATGTCACCGCGCCGCCCCGAGGCACACCCACGGACCCTTCAGCTGCCACGCCTGCAAGTTCACCTGCATCCGAACTCATCCTGCATCAGCACTCGCCAAGCCGACCATCAGCAGCAACCACCTCAAGTGCATCCTGCTCAACACCCGCTCCGTCCACAGACACACCGTAGAACTCTGGAACCTCCTCGACACCACCGCCCCTGACGTTGCCTTCCTCACCGAGACCTGGATGAACGCCTCCTCAGCCCCAGACATCGCCATCGCCATCCCGGAGGGCTACAAGATCATCCGGAGGGACCGCACCGCCAACCTTACGGGAGGAGGCATCGCCATCATCCACAGGGACACCATCCGCATCACGACCAACACCGACGACACCCTAACCACCGCTGAACACCTGCACTTCCAGATCCACACCAACCCGAAGACCACCCTCAGAGGCACCCTGATCTACCGACCCCCGGGTCCACGCACACGATTCAGCGAGGACATCGCCGACTTCGTCAGCCCGCATGCCCTCCCCTCCGCCGACTACATCCTCCTGGGGGACCTCAACTTCCACCTGGAGAACGACAGCGACCGCAACACCATCAGCCTGCTCGACAACCTCGCCAACCTCGGACTCAAGCAACTGGTGACCACCCCCACCCACCTCGCCGGACACACACTCGACGCCGTCTTCTCATCCAGCAAAGACATCACCTTCAGCCACGCAACAGGACTCCACTGGACGGACCACAGCTGCGTCCACTTCACCTTCAAAAGAACGACGACCCACCACCACCAGCAACAGGTTGCCCGAAGAAGCTGGAACAAGATCACAGCCGACCAGCTCACCGCTTCCCTGAGCCAGCACCCCCCCGCCAGCTCAGCGAACCCCAGCCAGGCCGCCGACAACCTCACGAAGTGGATCAACAACTGCGCGGACGAACTCGCCCCTCTGAGAACCCCACCCAACAGACCCTGCAGCAGAAAAACACCATGGTTCACCGACGAACTCAAGAGCTCCAAGAAGAACTGTCGAGCCCTCGAGAAAGTCTGGAGAAGGGAACCAACTACGGACAACATGACCACCCTCAAGCTCGCCACCCAGAAACACCACCAACTGATCCGCGCCACCAAGAAAAATACATACAAAGACCGGCTGGACAACAACGCACACAACTGCAAGGAACTCTTCAACATCGTGAAAGAGCTCGCCAACCCCAACGCCGGAAACAATGACATCACCCCGTCGCAAGACCTCTGCAACTCCCTCGCGTCCTACTTCCACAACAAGATCGCGGACATACACAACAGCTTCAGCAACCAACCAACGCAAGCCACAACCGCAACAACGCCACCCACCACCACCCTCCGCACCTGGACTCCGATCAGCACCGAAGACACCATCCGCACAATGAACTCCGTCCACTCCGGATCTCCGACTGACCCCTGCCCTCACCACGTCTTCAACAAGGCCGACGCCGTCATCGCACCCCACCTGCGGGACATCATCAACACCTCCTTCGACACCGCCACCTTCCCTGAGAGCTGGAAGCACGCCGAACTCAGCGCTCTTCTCAAGAAACCCACAGCAGACCCCACCGACCTCAAGAACTATCGTCCCATCTCGCTCCTCCCGTTCCCGGCCAAAGTCATCGAGAAGACCGTCAACAAACAGCTGGCCGCCTTCCTCGAGACAAATGGATCCCTCGACCCCTCCCAGTCTGGCTTCCGAGCGAACCACAGCACCGAGACCGCCCTCATCGCCGCCACCGATGACATACGAACTCTGATGGACAACGGAGAAACAGCGGCCCTCATCCTCCTGGACCTCTCCGCGGCTTTCGACACTGTCTGCCACCGCACCCTAGTACAGCGCCTCGGCAACATCGGAATCCAGGACAAGGCACTGGAATAGATCACCTCCTTCCTCGACGGAAGAACACAGAGAGTCCGCCTACCACCGTACAAGTCAGAGGCCACCAAAGTCATCTGCGGCGTCCCTCAAGGTTCCTCACTGAGCCCCACCCTCTTCAACATCTACATGAGCCCCCTCGCGGCCATCGCACGCCAACACAACCTCAACATAATCTCCTACGCCGACGACACCCAGCTGATCCTCTCCCTGACCAACGACCCCGCCACCGCCAGAGCCAACCTGCACGAAGGGATGAGAGAGGTAGCCGAATGGATGACGACCAGCCGCCTGAAACTGAACTCGGACAAGACGGAGGTCCTCATCCTGGGCTCCTCGCCCTCCGCCTGGGACGACTCCTGGTGGCCCCCAGCCCTCGGCACCGCACCCAAACCGACGGACCACGCACGCAACCTGGGCTTCATCCTGGACTCCTCCCTCTCCATGACCAGACAAGTAAACGCCGTCTCCTCGTCTTGCTTCAACATCCTGCGCATGCTACGTAAGATCTTCCGGTGGATCCCCACCGAGACGAGGAAGACGGTCACCCAGGCCCTCGTCACCAGCCGACTGGACTACGGCAACGCCCTCTACGCCGGAACCACCGCCAAGCTCCAGAAGAGACTCCAGCGGATCCAGAACGCCTCGGCCAGACTCATCCTCGACATCCCCCGACGCAGCCACATCTCCGGACACCTGAGAGATCTGCATTGGCTCCCGGTCAACAAGAGAATCACCTTCCGTCTCCTCACCCACGCGCACAAAGCCCTACACGACCAAGGCCCGAGCTACCTCAACAACCGGATCAACTTCTACACCCCCAAGCGCCTCCTCAGATCAACCAGCCACGCCCTCGCCGCCGTCCCCCGCATCCGAAGAGCGACAACAGGAGGAAGGTCCTTCTCCTACCTGGCCGCCAAGACCTGGAACTCACTCCCGACCGATCTGCGCCTGACCCAGGACCACCTCTCCTTCAGGAAGAAGCTCAAGACCTGGCTGTTCGAGCAGTAACGGCACCCCCCCCACCCCAGCGCCTTGAAACCCTACGGGTGAGTAGTGCGCTCTACAAATGACCTGATTGATTGATTGATTGACTGGCTGAAGATGGCTGATAGCCAGAAACCGTCCTGGGATGCTTGATTCCCGTCCAGGAAAGACATGGCTTTGCAGTTCGGGCTGGACCGTTCCCATGAGGCACAGGGTCAAGGCTGATTTGCATATGCCATGTCTGAACTGGGGTGGCTTTGAGCAAAATAACGATGGATTAAACCCAGATCTGTGACTGGGGTGAATGTTTTGCCATTTACCAACATTCCATCCATCGTCTTGTTTGTTTTGCTGTTCACCCTATGCGGGAAGGCTATGCCCAGACGTGGGTTCCTTGCTCACTAAGCCACTGGAGTCAAGCAGTCCTGGCTGAAGACGGCTGATAGCCAGAAACCGGTCCTAGGATGCTTGTTTCTGGTCCAGGAAAGACATGGCTTAGCAGTTCGAGATTGACTGTACCCATGAGGCACAGGGTCAAGACTGATTTGCATATGGCCATGTCTGAACTGGGGTGGCTTGGTGAGCAAAATAACGATGGATTAAACCCAGATCTGTGACTGGGGGTGAATATTTTGCCATTTTGCAACATTCCGTCCATCATCTTGTGTGTTTTGCTGTTCACCCTATGTGGGAAGGGTATGTCGAGACGTGGGTCTCTCGCTCACTAAGCCACTGGAGTCAAGCTGTCCTGGCTGTAGACTGCTGATAACCAGAAACCGGTCCTAGAATGCTTGATTCCGGTCCAGGAAAGACCTAGCTTGGCAGTTTGGGCTGGACTGTTCACTTGAGGCACAGGGTCAAGACTGATTTGCATATGGCCATGTCTGAACTGGGGTGGCTTGGTGAGCAAAATAACGATGGATTAAATCCAGATCTGTGACTGGGGGTGAATGTTTTGCCATTGTGCAACATTCCGTCCATCATCTTGTGTCTTTTGCTGTTCACCCTATGTGGGAAGGGTATGCCTAGACGTGGGTCCCTTGCTCACAAAGCCACTGGAGTCAAGCTATCCTGGCTGAAGACGGCTGATAGCCAGAAACCGGTCCTAGGATGCTTGATTCCCGTCCAGGAAAGACATGGCTTGGCAGTTCGGGCTGGACCGTTCCCATGAGGCACAGGGTCAAAACTGATTTGCATATGCCATGTCTGAACTGGGGTGGCTTGATGAGCAAAATAACGATTGATTAAACCCAGATCTGTGACTGGGGTGAATTTTTTGCCATTGTGCAACATTCCATCCATCATCTTGTTTGTTTTGCTGTTCACCCTATGTGGGAAGGCTATGCCCAGACGTGGGTTCCTTGCTCACTAAGCCACTGGAGTCAAGCTATCCTGGCTGAAGACGGCTGATAGCCAGAAACCGGTCCTAGGATGCTTGATTCCGGTCCAGGAAAGACATGGCTTGGCAGTTCGGGCTGAACTGTTCCCATGAGGTACAGGGTCAAGACTGATTTGCATATGGCCATGTCTGAACTGGGGTGGCTTGGTGAGCAAAATAACGATGGATTAAACCTAGATCTGTGACTGGGGGTGAATAGTTTCCCATTGTGCAACATTCCGTCCATCATCTTGTGTGTTTTGCTGTTCACCCTATGTGGGAAGGGTATGTTGAGACGTGGGTCCCTTGCTCACTAAGCCACTGGAGTCAAGCTATCCTGGCTGAAGACTGCTGATAACCAGAAACCGTTCCTAGAATGCTGGATTCCGGTCCATGAAAGACATAGCTTGGCAGTTTGGGCTGGACTGTTCACATGAGGCACAGGGTCAAGACTGATTTGCATATGGCCATGTCTGAACTGGGGTGGCTTGGTGAGCAAAATAACGATGGATTAAATCCAGATCTGTGACTGGGGGTGAATGTTTTGCCATTGTGCAACATTCCATCCATCATCTTGTGTGTTTTGCTGTTCACCCTATGTGGGAAGGGTATGCCCAGACGTGGGTCCCTTGCTCACTAAGCCACTGGAGTCAAGCAATCCTGACTGAAGACGGCTGATAGCCAGAAACCGGTCCTAGGATGCTTGATACCGGTCGAGGAAAGACATGGCTTGGCGGTTCGGACTGGACTGTTCCCATGAGGCATAGGGCCAAGACTGATTTGCATATGGCCATGTCTGAACTCCAGTGGCTTGGCGAGCAAAATAACGATGGATTAAACCCATATCTGTGACTGGGGGTGAATGTTTTGCCATTGTGCAACATTCCATCCATCATCTTGTGTGTTTTGCTGTTCACCATATGTGGGAAGGGTATGCCCAGATGTGGGTCCCTTGCTCACTAATCCACTGGAGACAAGCTAACCTGGCTGAAGACGGATGATAGTCAGAAACCGGTCCTAGGACGCTTGATTCTGGTCCAATGAAAGACATGGCTTGGCAGTTCGGTCTGGACTGTTCCCATTAGGCACAGGGTCAAGACTGATTTCCATATGGCCATGTCTGAGCTGAGGTGGCTTGGTGAGTAAAATAACGATGGATTAAACCCAGATCTGTGACTGGGGTGAATGTTTTGCCATTGTGCAACATTCCGTCCATCATCTTGTGTGTTTTGCTGTTCACCCTATCTGTGAAGGCTATGCCCAGACGTGGGTCCCTTGCTCACTAAGCCACTGGAGTCAAGCTATCCTGGCTGAAGACGGCTGATAGCCAGAAACCGGTCCTAGGATGCTTGATTCCGGTCGAGGAAAGACATGGCTTGGCGGTTCGGACTGGACTGTTCCCATGAGGCAAAGGGTCAAGACTGATTTGCATATGGCCATGTCTGAACTGGGGTAGCTTGGTGAGCAAAATAACGATGGATTCAACCCAGATATGTGACTGGGGGTGAATGTTTTGCCATTGTGCAACATTCCGTCCATCATCTTGTATGTTTTGCTGTTCACCCTATGTGGGAAGGGTATGCCCAGACGTGGGTCCCTTGCTCACTAAGGCACTGGATGCAAGCTATCCTGGTTGAAGATGGCTGATAGAAAGAAACCGGTCCTAGGATGATTGATTCCGGTCCAGGAAAGACATGGCTTGGCAGTTCGGGCTGGACTGTTCCCAAGAGGCACAGGGTCAAGACTGATTTGCATATGTCCATGTATGAACTGGGGTGGCTTGGTGAGCAAAATAACGATGGATTAAACCTAGATCTGTGACTGGGGGTGAATATTTTGCCATTGTGCAACATTCCGTCCATCATCTTGTGTGTTTTGCTGTACACCCTATGTGGGAAGGGTATGTCCAGACGTGGGTCCCTTGCTCAATAAGCCACTGGAGTCAAGCTATCCTGGCAGAAGCCTGCTGATAACCAGAAACCAGCCCCAGAATGCTTGATTCCGGTCCAGGAAAGACATAGCTTGGCAGTTTGGGCAGGACTGTTCACATGAGGCACAGGGTCAAGACTGATTTGCATATGGCCATGTCTGTACTGGGGTGGCTTGGTGAGCAAAATAACGATGGATTAAATCCAGATCTGTGACTGGGGGTGAATGTTTTGCCATTAGGCAACATTCCGTCCATCTTGTTGTGTCTTTTGCTGTTCACCCTATGTGGGAAGTGTATACCCAGACGGGGGTCCCTTGCTCACTAAGCCACTGGAGTCAAGTTATCCTGGCTGAAGATGGCTGATAGCCAGAAACCGGTCCTAGGATGCTTGATTCCCGTCCAGGAAAGACATGGCTTGGCAGTTCGGGCTGGAGCATTCCAATGAGGCACAGGGTCAAGACTGATTTACATCTGCCATGTCTGAACTGGGGTGGCTTTGAGCAAAATAATGATGGATTAAACCCAGATCTGTGACTGGAGTGAATGTTTTGCCATTGTACAACATTCCATCCATCATCTTGTTTGTTTTGCTGTTCACCCTATGCGGGAACGCTATGCCCAGACGTGGGTTCCTTGCTCACTAAGCCACTGGAGTCAAGCTATCCTGGCTGAAGAAGGCTGATAGCCAGAAACCGGTCCTAGGATGCTTGATTCCGGTCCAGGAAAGACATGGCTTGGCAGTTCGGGCTTGACTGTTCCCATGAGGCACAGTGTCAAGACAGATTTGCATATGGCCATGTCTGAACTGGGGTGGCTAGGTGAGCAAAATGACGATGGATTAAACCCAGATCTGTGACTGGGGGTGAATGTTTTGCCATTGTGCAACATTCCGTCCATCATCTTGTGTGTTTTGCTGTTCACCCTATGTGGGAAAGTTATGTCGAGACGTGGGTCCCTCGCTCACTAAGCCACTGGAGTCAAGCTATCCTGGCTGTAGACAGCCGATAACCAGAAACCTGTCCTAGAATGCTTGATTCCGGTCCAGGAAAGACATAGCTTGGCAGTTTGGGCTGGACTGTTCACGTGAGGCACAGGGTCAAGACTGATTTGCATATGGCCATGTCTGTACTGGGGTGGCTTGGTGAGCAAAATAACGATGGATTAAATCCAGATCTGTGACTGGGGGTGAATGTTTTGCCATTATGCAACATTCCGTCCATCTTGTCGTGTCTTTTGCTGTTCACCCTATGTGGGAAGGGTATGCCCAGACGTGGGTCCCTTGCTCACTAAGCCACTGGAGTCAAGTTATCCTGACTGAAGATGGCTGGTAGCCAGAAACCGGTCCTAGTATGCTTCATTCCCATCCAGGAAAGACATGGCTTGGCAGTTCTGGCTGGACCGTTCCCATGAGGCACAGGGTCAAGACTGATTTGCATATGCCATGTCTGAACTGGGGTGGCTTTGAGCAAAATAACGATGGATTAAACCCAGATCTGTGACTGGGGGTGAATGTTTTGCCATTGTGCAACATTCCGTCCATCATCTTGTGTGTTTTGCTGTTCACCCTATGTGGGAAGGGTATGCCCAGACGTGGGTACCTTGCTCACTAAGCCACTGGAGTCAAGCTATCCTGGCTGTAGACTGCTAATAACCAGAAACCAGTCCTAGAATGCTTGATTCTGGTCCAGGAAAGACCTAGGTTGGCAGTTTGGGCTGGACTGTTCACTTGAGGTACAGGGTCAAGACTGATTTGCATATGGCCATGTCTGAACTGGGGTGGCTTGGTGAGCAAAATAACAATGGATTCAATCCAGATCTGTGACTGGGGGTGAATGTTTTGCCATTGTGCAACATTCCGTCCATCATCTTGTGTGTTTTGCTGTTCACCCTATGTGGGAAGGGTATGCCCAGACGTGGGTCCCTTGCTCACTAATCCACTGGAGACAAGCTATCCTGGCTGAAGACAGCTGATAGTCAGAATCCAGTCCTAGCATGCTTGATTCCGGTCCAATGAAAGACATGGCTTGGCAGTTCGGGCTGGACTGTTCCCATGAGGCATAGGGTCAAGACTGATTTGCATATGGCCATGTCTGAACTCCAGTGGCTTGGTGAGCAAAATAACGATGGATTAAACCCATATCTGTGACTGGGGGTGAATGTTTTGCCATTGTGCAACATTCCGTCCATCATCTTGTGTGTTTTGCTGTTCACCCTATGTGGGAAGGGTATGTCGAGACATGGGTCCCTTGCTCACTAAGCGACTGGATTCAAGCTATCCTGGCTGTAGACTGCTAATAACCAGAAACCGGTCCTAGAATGCTTGATTCTGGTCCAGGAAAGACCTAGCTTGGCAGTTTGGGCTGGACTGTTTACTTGAGGCACAGGGTCAAGACTGATTTGCATATGGCCATGTCTGAAATGGGGTGGCTAGGTGAGCAAAATAACGATGGATTAAATCCAGATCTGTGACTGGGGGTGAATGTTTTGCCATTGTGCAACATTCCGTCCATCATCTTGTGTGTTTTGCTGTTCACCCTATGTGGGAAGGGTATGCTCAGACGTGGGTCCCTTGCTCACTAAGCCACTGGAGTCAAGCTATCCTGACTGAAGACGGCTGATAGCCAGAAACCGGTCCTAGGATGCTTGATTCCGGTCCAGGAAAGACAAGGCTTGGCAGTTCGGGCTGGACTGTTCCCATGAGGCACAGGGTCAAGACTGATTTCCATATGGCCATGTCTGAGTAGAGGTGGCTTGGTGAGCAAAATAACGATGGATTAAACCCAGATCTGTGACTGGGGGTGAATATTTTGCCATTGTGCAACATTCCATCCATCATCTTGTGTGTTTTGCTGTTCACCCTATGTGGGAAGGGTATGCCCAGACGTGGGTCCCTTGCTCACTAATCCACTGGAGACAAGCTATCCTGGCTGAAGACGGCTGATAGTCAGAAACCGGTCCTAGGATGCTTGATTCCGGTCCAATGAAAGACATGGCTTGGCAGTTAGGTCTGGACTGTTCCCATGAGGCACGGGGTCAAGACTGATTTCCATATGGCCATGTCTGAGCTGAGGTGGCTTGGTGAGCAAAATAATGATGGATTAAACCCAGATCTGTGACTGGGGTGAATGTTTTGCCATTGTGCAACATTCCGTCCATCATCTTGTGTGTTTTGCTGTTCACCCTATCTGTGAAGGCTATGCCCAGACGTGGGTCCCTTGCTCACTAAGCCACTGGAGTCAAGCAATCCTGGCTGAAGATGGCTGATAGCCAGAAACCGGTCCTAGGATGCTTGATTCCGGTCCAGGAAAGACATGGCTTGGTGGTTCGGACTGGACTGTTACCATGAGGCAAATGGTCAAGACTGATTTGCATATGGCCATGTCTGAACTGGGGTAGCTTGGTGAGCAAAATAACGATGGATCAAACCCAGATCTGTGACTGGGGGTGAATGTTTTGCCATTGTGCAACATTCCGTCCATCATCCTGTATGTTTTGCTGTTCACCCTATGTGGGAAGGGTATGCCCAGACGTGGGTCCCTTGCTCACTAAGGCACTGTATTCAAGCTATCCTGGTTGAAGATGGCTGATAGAAAGAAACCGGTCCTAGGATGATTGATTCCGGTCCAGGAAAGACATGGCTTGGCAGTTCGGGCTGGACTGTTCCCAAGAGGCACAGGGTCAAGACTGATTTGCATATGTCCATGTATGAACTGGGGTGGCTTGGTGATCAAAATAACGATGGATTAAACCTAGATCTGTGACTGGGGGTGAAAATGTTGCCATTGTGCAACATTCCGTCCATCATCTTGTGTGTTTTGCTGTACACCCTATGTGGGAAGGGTATGTCGAGACGTGGGTCCCTCGCTCACTAAGCCACTGGAGTCAAGCTATCCTGGCTGTAGACTGCTGATAACCAGAAACCGGTCCTAGAATGCTTGATTCCGGTCCAGGAAAGACCTAGATTGGCAGTTTGGGCTGGACTGTTCACTTGAGGCACAGGGTCAAGAATGATTTGCATATGGCCATGTCTGAACTGGGGTGGCTTGGAGAGCAAAATAACGATGGATTGAATCCAGATCTGTGACTGGGGGTGAATGTTTTGCCATTGTGCAACATTCCGTCCATCATATTGTGTCTTTTGCTGTTCACCCTATGTGGGAAGGGTATGCCTAGACGTGGGTCCCTTGCTCACAAAGCCACTGGAGTCAAGCTATCCTGGCTGAAGACGGCTGATAGCCAGAAACCGGTCCTAGGATGCTTGATTCCCGTCCAGGAAAGACATGGCTTGGCAGTTCGGGCTGGACCGTTCCCATGAGGCACAGGGTCAAAACTGATTTGCATATGCCATGTCTGAACTGGGGTGGCTTGATGAGCAAAATAAAGATGGATTAAACCCAGATCTGTGACTGGGGTGAATTTTTTGCCATTGTGCAACATTCCATCCATCATCTTGTTTGTTTTGCTGTTCACCCTATGTGGGAAGGCTATGCCCAGACGTGGGTTCCTTGCTCACTAAGCCACTGGAGTCAAGCTATCCTGGCTGAAGACGGCTGATAGCCAGAAACCGGTCCTAGGATGCTTGATTCCGGTCCAGGAAAGACATGGCTTGGCAGTTCGGGCTGAACTGTTCCCATGAGGTACAGGGTCAAGACTGATTTGCATATGGCCATGTCTGAACTGGGGTGGCTTGGTGAGCAAAATAACGATGGATTAAACCTAGATCTGTGACTGGGGGTGAATAGTTTGCCATTGTGCAACATTGCGTCCATCATCTTGTGTGTTTTGCTGGTCACCCTATGTGGGAAGGCTATGCCCAGACGTGGGTCCCTTGCTCACTAAGGCACTGGAGTCAAGCTATCCTGGCTGAAGACTGCTGATAACCAGAAACCGGTCCTAGAATGCTTGATTCCGGTCCAGGAAAGACATAGCTTGGCAGTATGGGCTGGACTGTTCACATGAGGCACAGGGTCAAGACTGATTTGCATATGGCCATGTCTGAACTGGGGTGGCTTGGTGAGCAAAATAACGATGGATTAAACCTAGATCTGTGACTGGAGGAGAATATTTTGCCATTGTGCAACATTCCGTCCATCATCTTGCGTGTTTTGCTGTTCACCCTATGTGGGAAGGGTATGTCCAGACGTGGGTCCCTTGCTCACTAAGCCACTGGAGTCAAGCTATCCTGGCAGAAGCCTGCTGATAACCAGAAACCGGTACTAGAATGCTTGATTCCGGTCCAGGAAAGACATAGCTTGGCAGTTTGGGCTAGACTGTTCACATTAGGTACAGGGTCAAGACTGATTTGCATATGGCCATGTCTGTACTGGGGTGTCTTGGTGAGCAAAATAACAATGGATTAAATCCAGATCTGTGACTGGGGGTGAATGTTTTGCCATTATGCAACATTCCGTCCATCTTGTTGTGTCTTTTGCTGTTCACCCTATGTGGGAAGGGTATGCCCATACGTGGCTCCCTTGCTCACTAAGCCACTGGAGTCAAGTTATCCTGGCTGAAGATGGCTGATAGCCAGAAACCGGTCCTGGGATGCTTGATTCCCGTCCAGGAAAGACATGGCTTTGCAGTTCGGGCTGGACCGTTCCCATGAGGCACAGGGTCAAGACTGATTTGCATATGCCATGTCTGAACTGGGGTGGCTTTGAGCAAAATAACGATGGATTAAACCCAGATCTGTGACTGGGGTGTATGTTTTGCCATTGTACAACATTCCATCCATCATCTTGTTTGTTTTGCTGTTCACCCTATGCGGGAAGGCTGTGCCCAGACGTGGGTTCCTTGCTCACTAAGCCACTGGAGTCAAGCAGTCCTGGCTGAAGACGGCTGATAGCCAGAAACCGGTCCTAGCATGCTTGTTTCCGGTCCAGGAAAGACATGGCTTGGCAGTTCGGGATTGACTGTTCCCATGAGGCACAGGGTCAAGACTGATTTGCATATGGCCAAGTCTGAACTGGGGTGGCTTGGTGAGCAAAATAACGATGGATTAAACCCAGATCTGTGACTGGGGGTGAATATTTTGCCATTGTGCAACATTCCGTCCATCACCTTGTGTGTTTTGCTGTTCATCCTATGTGGGAAGGGTATGTCGAGACGTGGGTCTCTCGCCCACTAAACCACTGGAGTCAAGCTGTCCTGGCTGTAGACTGCTGATAACCAGAAACCGGTCCTAGAATGCTTGATTCCGGTCCAGGAAAGACCTAGCTTGGCAGTTTGGGCTGGACTGTTCACTTGAGGCACAGGGTCAAGACTGATTTGCATATGGCCATGTCTGAACTGGGGTGGCTTGGTGAGCAAAATAAGGATGGATTAAATCCAGATCTGTGACTGGGGGTGAATGTTTTGCCATTGTGCAACATTCCGTCCATCATCTTGTGTCTTTTGCTGTTCACCCTATGTGGGAAGGATATGCCTAGACGTGGGTCCCTTGCTCACAAAGCCACTGGAGTCAAGCTATCCTGGCTGAAGACGGCTGATAGCCAGAAACCGGTCCTAGGATGCTTGATTCCCGTCCAGGAAAGACATGGCTTGGCAGTTCGGGCTGGACCGTTCCCATGAGGCACAGGGTCAAAACCAATTTGCATATGCCATGTCTGAACTGGGGTGGCTTGATGAGCAAAATAACGATGGATTAAACCCAGATCTGTGACTGGGGTGAATTGTTTGCCATTGTGCAACATTCCATCCATCATCTTGTTTGTTTTGCTGTTCACCCTATGTGGGAAGGCTATGCCCAGACGTGGGTTCCTTGCTCACTAAGCCACTGGAGTCAAGCTATCCTGGCTGAAGACGGCTGATAGCCAGAAACCGGTCCTAGGATGCTTGATTCCGGTCCAGGAAAGACATAGCTTGGCAGTTTGGGCTGGACTGTTCACATGAGGCACAGGGTCAAGACTGATTTGCATATGGCCATGTCTGAACTGGGGTGGCTTGGTGAGCAAAATAACGTTGGATTAAATCCAGATCTGTGACTGGGGTGAATTTTTTGCCATTGTGCAACATTCCATCCATCATCTTGTTTGTTTTGCTGTTCACCCTATGTGGGATGGCTATGCCCAGACGTGGGTTCCTTGCTCACTAAGCCACTGGAGTCAAGCTATCCTGGCTGAAGACGGCTGATAGCCAGAAACCGGTCCTAGGATGCTTGATTCCGGTCCAGGAAAGACATGGCTTGGCAGTTCGGGCTGGACTGTTCCCATTAGGCACAGGGTCAAGACTGATTTCCATATGGCCATGTCTGAGCTGAGGTGGCTTGGTGAGCAAAATAACGATGGATTAAACCCAGATCTGTGACTGGGGTGAATGTTTTGCCATTGTGCAACATTCCGTCCATCATCTTGTGTGTTTTGCTGTTCACCCTATCTGTGAAGGCTATGCCCAGACGTGGGTCCCTTGCTCACTAAGCCACTGGAGTCAAGCTATCCTGGCTGAAGACGGCTGATAGCCAGAAACCGGTCCTAGGATGCTTGATTCCGGTCGAGGAAAGACATGGCTTGGCGGTTCGGACTGGACTGTTCCCATGAGGCAAAGGGTCAAGACTGATTTGCATATGGCCATGTATGAACTGGGGTGGCTTGGTGAGCAAAATAACGATGGATTAAACCTAGATCTGTGACTGGGGGTGAATATTTTGCCATTGTGCAACATTCCGTCCATCATCTTGTGTGTTTTGCTGTACACCCTATGTGGGAAGGGTATGTCCAGACGTGGGTCCCTTGCTCAATAAGCCACTGGAGTCAAGCTATCCTGTCAGAAGCCTGCTGATAACCAGAAACCGGCCCTAGAATGCTTGATTCCGGTCCAGGAAAGACATAGCTTGGCAGTTTGGGCAGGACTGTTCACATGAGGCACAGGGTCAAGACTGATTTGCATAAGGCCATGTCTGTACTGGGGTGGCTTGGTGAGCAAAATAACGATGGATTAAATCCAGATCTGTGACTGGGGTGAATGTTTTGCCATTATACAACATTCCGTCCATCTTGTTGTGTCTTTTGCTGTTCACCCTATGTGGGAAGGGTATACCCAGACGGGGGTCCCTTGCTCACTAAGCCACTGGAGTCAAGTTATCCTGGCTGAAGATGGCTGATAGCCAGAAACCGGTCCTAGGATGCTTGATTCCCGTCCAGGAAAGACATGGCTTGGCAGTTCGGGCTGGAGCATTCCAATGAGGCACAGGGTCAAGACTGATTTGCATCTGCCATGTCTGAACTGGGGTGGCTTTGAGCAAAATAATGATGGATTAAACCCAGATCTGTGACTGGGGTGAATGTTTTGCCATTGTACAACATTCCATCCATCATCTTGTTTGTTTTGCTGTTCACCCAATGCGGAAGGCTATGCCCAGACGTGGGTTCCTTGCTCACTAAGCCACTGGAGTTAAGCTATCCTGGCTGAAGAAGGCTGATAGCCAGAAACCGGTCCTAGGATGCTTGATTCCGGTCCAGGAAAGACATGGCTTGGCAGTTCGGGCTTGACTGTTCCCATGAGGCACAGGGTCAAGACTGATTTGCATATGGCCATGTCTGAACTGGGGTGGCTAGGTGAGCAAAATAACGATGGATTAAACCCAGATCTGTGACTGGGGGTGAATGTTTTGCCATTGTGCAACATTCCGTCCATCATCTTGTGTCTTTTGCTGTTCACCCTATGTGGGAAGGGTATGCCTAGACGTGGGTCCCTTGCTCACAAAGCCACTGGAGTCAAGCTATCCTGGCTGAAGACGGCTGATAGCCAGAAACCGGTCCTAGGATGCTTGATTCCCGTCCAGGAAAGACATGGCTTGGCAGTTCGGGCTGGACCGTTCCCATGAGGCACAGGGTCAAAACTGATTTGCATATGCCATGTCTGAACTGGGGTGGCTTGATGAGCAAAATAACGATGGATTAAACCCAGATCTGTGACTGGGGTGAATTTTTTGCCATTGTGCAACATTCCATCCATCATCTTGTTTGTTTTGCTGTTCACCCTATGTGGGAAGGCTATGCCCAGACGTGGGTTCCTTGCTCACTAAGCCACTGGAGTCAAGCTATCCTGGCTGAAGACGGCTGATAGCCAGAAACCGGTCCTAGGATGCTTGATTCCGGTCCAGGAAAGACATGGCTTGGCAGTTCGGGCTGAACTGTTCCCATGAGGTACAGGGTCAAGACTGATTTGCATATGGCCATGTCTGAACTGGGGTGGCTTGGTGAGCAAAATAACGATGGATTAAACCTAGATCTGTGACTGGGGGTGAATAGTTTGCCATTGTGCAACATTGCGTCCATCATCTTGTGTGTTTTGCTGTTCACCCTATGTGGGAAGGGTATGGGTAGACGTGGGTCCCTTGCTCACTAAGCCACTGGAGTCAAGCTATCCTGGCTGAAGACTGCTGATAACCAGAAACCGGTCCTAGAATGCTTGATTCCGGTCCAGGAAAGACATAGCTTGGCAGTTTGGGCTGGACTGTTCACATAAGGCACAGGGTCAAGACTGATTTGCATATGGCCATGTCTGAACTGGGGTGGCTTGGTGAGCAAAATAACGATGGATTAAATCCAGATCTGTGACTGGGGGTGAATGTTTTGCCATTGTGCAACATTCCATCCATCATCTTGTGTGTTTTGCTGTTCACCCTATGTGGGAAGGGTATGCCCAGACGTGGGTCCCTTGCTCACTAAGCCACTGGAGTCAAGCTATCCTGACTGAAGACGGCTGATAGCCAGAAACCGGTCCTAGGATGCTTGATTCCGGTCCAGGAAAGACAAGGCTTGGCAGTTCGGGCTGGACTGTTCCCATGAGGCATAGGGTCAAGACTGATTTGCATATGGCCATGTCTGAACTCCAGTGGCTTGGCGAGCAAAATAACGATGGATTAAACCCATATCTGTGACTGGGGGTGAATGTTTTGCCATTGTGCAACATTCCATCCATCATCGTGTGTGTTTTGCTGTTCACCCTATGTGGGAAGGGTATGCCCAGACGTGGGTCCCTTGCTCACTAATCCACTGGAGACAAGCTATCCTGGCTGAAGACGGCTGATTGTCAGAAACCGGTCCTAGGATGCTTGATTCCGGTCCAATGAAAGACATGGCTTGGCAGTTCGGTCTGGACTGTTCCCATTAGGCACAGGGTCAAGACTGATTTCCATATGGCCATATCTGAGCTGAGGTGGCTTGGTGAGCAAAATAACGATGGATTAAACCCAGATCTGTGACTGGGGTGAATGTTTTGCCATTGTGCAACATTCCGTCCATCATCTTGTGTGTTTTGCTGTTCACCCTATCTGTGAAGGCTATGCCCAGACGTGGGTCCCTTGCTCACTAAGCCACTGGAGTCAAGCTATCCTGGCTGAAGACGGCTGATAGCCAGAAACCGGTCCTAGGATGCTTGATTCCGGTCGAGGAAAGACATGGCTTGGCAGTTCGGACTGGACTGTTCCCATGAGGCAAAGGGTCAAGACTGATTTGCATATGGCCATGTCTGAACTGGGGTAGCTTGGTGAGCAAAATAACGATGGATTCAACCCAGATCTGTGACTGGGGGTGAATGTTTTGCCATTGTGCAACATTCCGTCCATCATCTTGTATGTTTTGCTGTTCACCCTATGTGGGAAGGCTATGCCCAGACGTGGGTCCCTTGCTCACTAAGGCACTGGATTCAAGCTATCCTGGTTGAAGATGGCTGATAGAAAGAAACCGGTCCAAGGATGATTGATTCCGGTCCAGGAAACACATGGCTTGGCAGTTCGGGCTGGACTGTTCCCAAGAGGCACAGGGTCAAGACTGATTTGCATCTGCCATGTCTGAACTGGGGTGGCTTTGAGCAAAATAACGATGTATTAAACCCAGATCTGTGACTGGGGTGAATGTTTTGCCATTGTACAACATTCCATCCATCATCTTGTTTGTTTTGCTGTTCACACTATGCGGGAAGGCTATGCCCAGATGTGGGTTCCTTGCTCACTAAGCCACTGGAGTCAAGCTATCCTGGCTGAAGACGGCTGATAGCCAGAAACCGGTCCTAGGATGCTTGATTCCGGTCCAGGAAAGACATGGCTTGGCAGTTCGGGCTTGACTCTTCCCATGAGGAACAGGGTCAAGACTGATTTGCATATGGCCATGTCTGAACTGGGGTGGCTAGGTGAGCAAAATAACGATGGATTAAACCCAGATCTGTGACTGGGGGTGAATGTTTTGCCATTGTGCAACATTCCGTCCATCATCTTGTGTGTTTTGCTGTTCACCCTATGTGGGAAGGGTATGTCGAGACGTGGGTCCCTCGCTCACTAAGCCACTGGAGTCAAGCTATCTTGGCTGTAGACTGCTGATAACCAGAAACCGGCCCTAGAATGCTTGATTCCGGTCCAGGAAAGACATAGCTTGGCAGTTTGGGCAGGACTGTTCACATGAGGCACAGGGTCAAGACTGATTTGCATATGGCCATGTCTGTACTGGGGTGGCTTGGTGAGCAAAATAACGATGGATTAAATCCAGATCTGTGACTGGGGGTGAATGTTTTGCCATTATGCAACATTCCGTCCATCTTGTTGTGTCTTTTGCTGTTCACCCTATGTGGCAAGGGTATACCCAGACGGGGGTCCCTTGCTCACTAAGCCACTGGAGTCAAGTTATCCTGGCTGAAGATGGCTGATAGCCAGAAACCGGTCCTAGGATGCTTGATTCCCGTCCAGGAAAGACATGGCTTGGCAGTTCGGGCTGGAGCATTCCAATGAGGCTCAGGGCCAAGACTGATTTGCATCTGCCATGTCTGAACTGGGGTGGCTTTGAGCAAAATAACGATGGATTAAACCCAGATCTGTGACTGAGGTGAATGTTTTGCCATTGTACAACATTCCATCCATCATCTTGTTTGTTTTGCTGTTCACCCTATGCGGGAAGGCTATGCCCAGACGTGGGTACCTTGCTCACTAAGCCACTGGAGTCAAGCTATTCTGGCTGAAGAAGGCTGATAGCCAGAAACCGGTCCTAGGATGCTTGATTCCGGTCCAGGAAAGACATGGCTTGGCAGTTCGGGCTTGACTGTTCCCATGAGGCACAGGGTCAAGACTGATTTGCATATGGCTATGTCTGAACTGGGGTGGCTAGGTGAGCAAAATAACGATGGATTAAACCCAGATCTGTGACTGGGGGTGAATGTTTTGCCATTGTGCAACATTCCATCCATCATCTTGTGTGTTTTGCTGTTCACCCTATGTGGGAATGGTATGTCGAGACATGGGTCCCTCGCTCACTAAGCTACTGGAGTCAAGCTATCCTGGCTGTAGACTGCTGATAACCAGAAACCTGTCCTAGAATGCTTGATTCCGGTCCAGGAAAGACATAGCTTGGCAGTTTGGGCTGGACTGTTCACATGAGGCACAGGGTCAAGACTGATTTGCATATGGCCATGTCTGTACTGGGGTGGCTTGGTGAGCAAAATAACGATGGATTAAATCCAGATCTGTGACTGGGGGTGAATGTTTTGCCATTATGCAACATTCCGTCCATCTTGTCGTGTCTTTTGCTGTTCACCCTATGTGGGAAGGGTATGCCCAGACGTGGGTCCCTTGCTCACTAAGCCACTGGAGTCAAGTTATCCTGACTGAAGATGGCTGATAGCCAGAAACCGGTCCTAGGATGCTTCATTCCCATCCAGGAAAGACATGGCTTGGCAGTTCGGGCTGGACCTTTCCCATGAGGCACAGGGTCAAGACTGATTTGCATATGCCATGTCTGAACTGGGGTGGCTTTGAGCAAAATAACGATGGATTAAACCCAGATCTGTGACTGGGATGAATGTTTTGCCATTGTACAACATTCCATCCATCATCTTGTTTGTTTTGCTGTTCACCCTATGCGGGAAGGCTATGCCCAGACGTGGGTTTCTTGCTCACTAAGCCACTGGATTCAAGCTATCCTGGCTGAAGACGGCTGATAGCCAGAAACCGCTCCTAGGATGCTTGATTCCGGTCCAGGAAAGACATGGCTTGGCAGTTTGAGTTTGACTGTTCCCATGAGGCACAGGGTCAAGATTGATTTGCATATGGCCATGTCTGAACTGGGGTGGCTTGGTGAGCAAAATAACGATGGATTAAACCCAGATCTGTGACTGGGGGTGAATGTTTTGCCATTGTGCAACATTACGTCCATCATCTTGTGTGTTTTGCTGTTCACCCTATGTGGGAAGGGTATGCCCAGACGTGGGTCCCTTGCTCACTAAGCCACTGGAGTCAAGCTATCCTGGCTGTAGACTGCTAATAACCAGAAACCAGTCCTAGAATGCTTGATTCTGGTCCAGGAAAGACCTAGGTTGGCAGTTTGGGCTGGACTGTTCACTTGAGGTACAGGGTCAAGACTGATTTGCATATGGCCATGTCTGAACTGGGGTGGCTTGGTGAGCAAAATAACAATGGATTAAATCCAGATCTGTGACTGGGGGTGAATGTTTTGCCATTGTGCAACATTCCGTCCATCATCTTGTGTGTTTTGCTGTTCACCCTATGTGGGAAGGGTATGCCCAGACGTGGGTCCCTTGCTCACTAATCCACTGGAGACAAGCTATCCTGGCTGAAGACAGCTGATAGTCAGAATCCGGCCCTAGGATGCTTGATTCCGGTTCAATGAAAGACATGGCTTGGCAGTTCGGGCTGGACTGTTCCCATGAGGCATAGGGTCAAGACTGATTTACATATGGCCATGTCTGAACTCCAGTGGCTTGGTGAGCAAAATAACGATGGATTAAACCCATATCTGTGACTGGGGGTGAATGTTTTGCCATTGTGCAACATTCCGTCCATCATCTTGTGTGTTTTGCTGTTCACCCTATGTGGGAAGGGTATGTCGAGACATGGGTCCCTTGCTCACTAAGCGACTGGATTCAAGCTATCCTGGCTGTAGACTGCTAATAACCAGAAACCGGTCCTAGAATGCTTGATTCTGGTCCAGGAAAGACCTAGCTTGGCAGTTTGGGCTGGACTGTTCACTTGAGGCACAGGGTCAAGACTGATTTGCATATGGCCATGTCTGAAATGGGGTGGCTAGGTGAGCAAAATAACGATGGATTAAATCCAGATCTGTGACTGGGGGTGAATGTTTTGCCATTGTGCAACATTCCGTCCATCATCTTGTGTGTTTTGCTGTTCACCCTATGTGGGAAGGGTATGCTCAGACGTGGGTCCTTTGCTCACTAAGCCACTGGAGTCAAGCTATCCTGACTGAAGATGTCTGATAGCCAGAAACCGGTCCTAGGATGCTTGATTCCGGTCCAGGAAAGACAAGGCTTGGCAGTTCGGGCTGGACTGTTCCCATGAGGCACAGGGTCAAGACTGATTTCCATATGGCCATGTCTGAGCTGAGGTGGCTTCGTGAGCAAAATAAGGATGGATTAAACCCAGATCTGTGACTGGGGGTGAATGTTTTGCCATTGTGCAACATTCCATCCATCATCTTGTGTGTTTTGCTGTTCACCCTATGTGGGAAGGGTATGCCCAGACGTGGGTCCCTTGCTCACTAAGGCACTGGATTCAAGCTATCCTGGTTGAAGATGGCTGATAGAAAGAAACCGGTCCTAGGATGATTGATTCCGGTCCAGGAAAGACATGGCTTGGCAGTTCGGGCTGGACTGTTCCCAAGAGGCACAGGGTCAAGACTGATTTGCATATGTCCATGCATGAACTGGGGTGGCTTGGTGAGCAAAATAACGATGGATTAAACCTAGATCTGTGACTGGGGGTGAATATTTTGCCATTGTGCAACATTCCGTCCATCATCTTGTGTGTTTTGCTGTACACCCTATGTGGGAAGGGTATGTCCAGACGTGGGTCCCTTGCTCAATAAGCCACTGGAGTCAAGCTATCCTGGCAGAAGCCTGCTGATAACCAGAAACCGGCCCTAGAATGCTTGATTCCGGTCCAGGAAAGACATAGCTTGGCAGTTTGGGCAGGACTGTTCACATGAGGCACAGGGTCAAGACTGATTTGCACATGGCCATGTCTGTACTGGGGTGGCTTGGTGAGCAAAATAACGATGGATTAAATCCAGATCTGTGACTGGGGGTGAATGTTTTGCCATTATGCAACATTCCGTCCATCTTGTTGTGTCTTTTGCTGTTCACCCTATGTGGGAAGGGTATACCCAGACGGGGGTCCCTTGCTCACTAAGCCACTGGAGTCAAGTTATCCTGGCTGAAGATGGCTGATAGCCAGAAACTGGTCCTAGGATGCTTGATTCCCATCCAGGAAAGACACGGCTTGGCAGTTCGGGCTGGAGCATTCCCATGAGGCACAGGGTCAAGACTGATTTGCATCTGCCATGTCTGAAGTGGGGTGGCTTTGAGCAAAATAACGATGGATTAAACCCAGATCTGTGACTGGGGTGAATGTTTTGCCATTGTACAACATTCCATCCATCATCTTGTTTGTTTTGCTGTTCAACCTATGCGGGAAGGCTATGCCCAGACGTGGGTTCCTTGCTCACTAAGCCACTGGAGTCAAGCTATCCTGGCTGAAGAAGCCTGATAGCCAGAAACCGGTCCTAGGATGCTTGATTCCGGTCCAGGAAAGACATGGCTTGGCAGTTCGGGCTTGACTGTTCCCATGAGGCACAGGGTCAAGACTGATTTGCATATGGCCATGTCTGAACTGGGGTGGCTAGGTGAGCAAAATAACGATGGATTAAACCCAGATCTGTGACTGGGGGTGAATGTTTTGCCATTGTGCAACATTCCGTCCATCATCTTGTGTGTTTTGCTGTTCACCCTATGTGGGAAGGGTATGTCGAGACGTGGGTCCCTCGCTCACTAAGCCACTGGAGTCAAGCTATCCTGGCTGTAGACTGCTGATAACCAGAAACCGGTCCTAGAATGCTTGATTTCGGTCCAGGAAAGACCTAGCTTGGCAGTTTGGGCTGGACTGTTCACTTGAGGCACAGGGTCAAGAATGATTTGCATATGGCCATGTCTGAACTGGGGTGGCTTGGAGAGCAAAATAACGATGGATTAAATCCAGATCTGTGACTGTGGGTGAATGTTTTGCCATTGTGCAACATTCCATCCATCATATTGTGTCTTTTGCTGTTCACCCTATGTGGGAAGGCTATGCCCAGACGTGGGTTCCTTGCTCACTAAGCCACTGGAGTCAAGCTATCCTGGCTGAAGACGGCTGATAGCCAGAAACTGGTCCTAGGATGCTTGATTCCCGTCCATTAAAGACATAGCTTGGCAGTGCAGGCTGGACCGTTCCCATGAGGCACAGGGTCAAGACTGATTTGCATATGCCATGTCTTAACTGGAGTGGCTTGATGAGCAAAATAACGATGGATTAAACCCAGATCTGTGACTGGGGGTGAATGTTTTGCCATTGTGCAACATTCCATCTATCATCTTGTTTGTTTTGCTGTTCACCCTATGTGGGAAGGCTATGCCCAGACGTGGGTTCCTTGCTCACTAAGCCGCTGGAGTCAAGCTATCCTGGCTGAAGACGGCTGATAGCCAGAAACCGGTCCTAGGATGCTTGATTCCGGTCCAGGAAAGACATGGCTTGGCAGTTCGGGCTTGACTGTTCCCATGAGGCACAGGGTTAAGACTGATTTGCATATGGCCATGTCTGAACTGGGGTGGCTTGGTGAGCAACATAACGATGGATTAAACCCAGATCTGTGACTGGGGGTGAATGTTTTGCCATTGTGCAAAATTCCGTCCATCATCTTGTGTCTTTTGCTGTTCACCCTATGTGGGAAGGGTATGCCCAGACGTGGGTCCCTTGCTCACTAAGCCACTGCAGTCAAGCTATACTGGCTGAAGACGGCTGATAGCCAGAAACCAGTCCTAGGATGCTTGATTCCCGTCCAGGAAAGACATGGCTAGGCAGTTCGGGCTGGACCGTTCCCATGAGGCACAGGGTCAAGACTGATTTGCATATGCCATGTCTGAACTGGGGTGGCTTGGTCAGCAAAATAACGATGGATTAAACCTAGATCTGTGACTGGAGGTGAATATTTTGCCATTGTGCAACATTCCGTCCATCATCTTGCGTGTTTTGCTGTTCACCCTTTGTGGGAAGGGTATGTCCAGATGTGGGTCCCTTGCTCACTAAGCCACTGGAGTCAAGCAGTCCTGGCTGAAGACGGCTGATAGCCAGAAACCGGTCCTAGGATGCTTGTTTCCGGTCCAGGAAAGACATGGCTTGGCAGTTCGGGATTGACTGTTCCCATGAGGCACAGGGTCAAGACTGATTTGCATATGGCCATGTCTGAACTGGGGTGGTTTGGTGAGCAAAATAACGATGGATTAAACCCAGATCTGTGACTGGGGTGAATATTTTGCCATTGTGCAACATTCCATCCATCATCTTGTTTGTTTTGCTGTTCACCCTATGTGGGAAGGCTATGCCCAGACGTGGGTTCCTTGCTCACTAAGCCACTGGAGTCAAGCTATCCTGGCTGAAGACGGCTGATAGCCAGAAACCGGTCCTAGGATGCTTGATTCCGGTCCGGGAAAGACATGGCTTGGCAGTTCGGGCTGAACTGTTCCCATGAGGTACAGGGTCAAGACTGATTTGCATATGGCCATGTCTGAACTGGAGTGGCTTGGTGAGCAAAATAACGATGGATTAAACCTAGATCTGTGACTGGGGGTGAATAGTTTGCCATTGTGCAACATTCCGTCCATCATCTCGTGTGTTTTGCTGTTCACCCTATGTGGGAAGGGTATGTTGAAACGTGGGTCACTTGCTCACTAAGCCACTGGAGTCAAGCTATCCTGGCTGAAGACTGCTGATAACCAGAAACCGGTCCTAGAATGCTTGATTTCGGTCCAGGAAAGACATAGCTTGGCAGTTTGGGCTGGACTGTTCACATGAAGCACAGGGTCAAGACTGATTTGCATATGGCCATGTCTGAGCTGAGGTGGCTTGGTGAGCAAAATAACGATGGATTAAATCCAGATCTGTGACTGGGGGTGAATGTTTTGCCATTGTGCAACATTCCGTCCATCATCTTGTGTGTTTTGCTGTTCACCCTATCTGTGAAGGCTATGCCCAGACGTGGGTCACTTGCTCACTAAGCCACTGGAGTCAAGCTATCCTGGCTGAAGACGGCTGATAGCCAGAAACCGGTCCTAGGATGCTTGATTCCGGTCGAGGAAAGACATAGCTTGGCAGTTTGGGCAGGACTGTTCACATGAGGCACAGGGTCAAGACTGATTTGCATATGGCCATGTCTGTACTGGGGTGGCTTGGTGAGCAAAATAACGATGGATTAAATCCAGATCTGTGACTGGGGGTGAATGTTTTGCCATTATGCAACATTCCGTCTATCTTGTTGTGTCTTTTGCTGTTCACCCTATGTGGGAAGGGTATACCCCGACGTGGGTCCCTTGCTCACTAAGCCACTGGAGTCAAGTTATCCTGGCTGAAGATGGCTGATAGCCAGAAACCGGCCCTAGGATGCTTGATTCTCGTCCAGGAAAAAACATGGCTTGGCAGTTCGGGCTGGACCGTTCCCATGAGGCACAGGGTCAAGACTGATTTGCATCTGCCATGTCTGAACTGGGGTGGCTTTGAGCAAAATAACGATGGATTAAACCCAGATCTGTGACTGGGGTGAATGTTTTGCCATTGTACAACATTCCATCCATCATCTTGTTTGGTTTGCTGTTCACCCTATGCGGGAAGGCTATGCCCAGATGTGGGTTCCTTGCTCACTAAGCCACTCGAGTCAAGCTATCCTGGCTGAAGACGGCTGATAGCCAGAAACCGGAACTAGGATGCTTGATTCCGGTCCAGGAAAGACATGGCTTGGCAGTTCGGGCTTGACTGTTCCCATGAGGAACAGGGTCAAGACTGATTTGCATATGGCCATGTCTGAACTGGGGTGGCTAGGTGAGCAAAATAACGATGGATTAAACCCAGATCTGTGACTGGGGGTGAATGTTTTGCCATTGTGCAACATTCCGTCCATCATCTTGTGTGTTTTTACTGTTCACCCTATGTGGGAAGGGTATGTCGAGACGTGGGTCCCTCGCTCACTAAGCCACTGGAGTCAAGCTATCTTGGTTGTAGACTGCTGATAACCAGAAACCGGTCCTAGAATGCTTGATTCCGGTCCAGGAAAGACTTAGCTTGGCAGTTTGGGCTGGACTGTTCACTTGAGGCACAGGGTCAAGACGGATTTGCATATGGCCATGTCTGAACTGGGGTGGCTTGGTGAGCAAAATAACGATGGATTAAATCCAGATCTGTGACTGGGGGTGAATGTTTTGCCATTGTGCAACATTCCGTCCATCATCTTGTGTCTTTTGCTGTTCACCCTATGTGGCAAGGGTATGCCCAGACGTGGGTCCCTTGCTCACTAAGCCACTGGAGTCAAGCTATCCTGGCTGAAGACGGCTGATAGCCAGAAACCGGTCCTAGGATGCCTGATTCCCGTCCAGGAAAGACATACCTTGGCAGTTCGGGCTGGACCGTTCCCATGAGGCACAGGGTCAAGACTGATTTGCATATGCCATGTCTTAACTGGAGTGGCTTGATGAGCAAAATAACGATGGATTAAACCCAGATCTGTAACTGGGGGTGAATGTTTTGCCATTGTGCAACATTCCATCTATCATCTTGTTTGTTTTGCTGTTCACCCTATGTGGGAAGGCTATGCCCAGACGTGGGTTCCTTGCTCACTAAGCCACTGGAGTCAAGCTATCCTGGCTGAAGACGGCTGATAGCCAGAAACCGGTCCTAGGATGCTTGATTCCGGTCCAGGAAAGACATGGCTTGGCAGTTCGGGCTTGACTGTTCCCATGAGGCACAGGGTTAAGACTGATTTGCATATGGCCATGTCTGAACTGGGGTGGCTTGGTGAGCAACATAACGATGGATTAAACCCAGATCTGTGACTGGGGGTGAATGTTTTGCCATTGTGCAACATTCCGTCCATCATCTTGTATGTTTTGCTGTTCACCCTATGTGGGAAGGGTATGCCCAGACGTGGGTCACTTGCTCACTAAGGCACTGGAGTCAAGCTATCCTGGCTGAAGACTGCTGATAACCAGAAACTGGTCCTAGAATGCTTGATTCCGGTCCAGGAAAGACATAGCTTGGCAGTTTGGGCTGGACTGTTCACAAGAGGCACAGGGTCAAGACTGATTTGCAAATGGCCATGTCTGAACTGGGGTGGCTTGGTGATCAAAATAACGATGGATTAAATCCAGATCTGTGACTGGGGGTGAATGTTTTGCCATTGTGCAACATTCCGTCCATCATCTTGTGTCTTTTGCTGTTCACCCTATGTGGGAAGGGTATGCCCAGACGTGTGTCCCTTGCTCACTAAGCCACTGCAGTCAAGCTATACTGGCTGAAGACGGCTGATAGCCAGAAACCGGTCCTAGGATGCTTGATTCCCGTCCAGGAAAGACATGGCTAGGCAGTTCGGGCTGGACCGTTCCCATGAGGCACAGGGTCAAGACTGATTTGCATATGCCATGTCTGAACTGGGGTGGCTTGATGAGCAAAATAACGATGGATTGAACCCAGATCTGTGACGGGGGGTAAATGTTTTGCCATTGTGCAACATTCCATCTATCATCTTGTTTGTTTTGCTGGTCACCCTATGTGGGAAGGCTATGCCCAGACGTGGATTCCTTGCTCACTAAGCCACTGGAGTCAAGCTATCCTGGCTGAAGACGGCTGATAGCCAGAAACCAGTCCTAGAATGCTTGATTCCGGTCCAGGAAAGACATGGCTTGGCAGTTTGGGCTGGACTGTTCCCATGAGGCACAGGGTCAAGACTGATATGCATACGTCCATGTCTGAACTGGGGTGGCTTGGTGAGCAAAATAACGATGGATTAAACCTAGATCTGTGACTGGGTGTGAATATTTTGCCATTGTGCAACATTCCGTCCATCATCTTGCGTGTTTTGCTCTTCACCCTATGTGGGAAGGGTATGTCCAGACGTGGGTCCCTTGCTCACTAAGCCACTGGAGTGAAGCTATCCTGGCAGAAGCCTGCTGATAACCAGAAACCGGTACTAGAATGCTTGATTCCGGTCCAGGAAAGACATAGCTTGGCAGTTTGGGCTGGACTGTTCACATGAGGCATAGGGTCAAGACTGATTTGCATACGTCCATGTCTGAACTGGGGTGGCTTGGTGAGCAAAATAACAATGGATTAAATCCATATCTGTGACTGGGGGTGAATGTTTTGCCATTATGCAACATTCCGTCCATCTTGTTGTGTCTTTTGCTGTTCACCCTATGTGGGAAGGGTATGCCCATACATGGCTCCCTTGCTCACTAAGTCACTGGAGTCAAGTTATCCTGGCTGAAGATGGCTGATAGCCAGAAACCGGTCCTGGGATGCTTGATTCCCATCCAGGAAAGACATGGCTTGGCAGTTCGGGCTGGACCGTTCCCATGAGGCACAGGGTCAAGACTGATTTGCATATGCCATGTCTGAACTGGGGTGGCTTTGAGCAAAATAACGATGGATTAAACCCAGATCTGTGACTGGGGTGAATGTTTTGCCATTGTACAACATTCCATCCATCATCTTGTTTGTTTTGCTGTTCACCCTATGCGGAAAGGCTATGCCCAGACGTGGGTTCCTTGCTCACTAAGCCACTGGAGTCAAGCAGTCCTGGCTGAAGACGGCTGATAGCCAGAAACCGGTCCTAGGATGCTTGTTTCCGGTCCAGGAAAGACATGGCTTGGCAGTTCGGGCTTGACTGTTCCCATGAGGCACAGGGTCAAGACTGATTTGCATATGGCCATGTCTGAACTGGGGTGGCTTGGTGAGCAAAATGACGATGCATTAAACCCAGATCTCTGACTGGGGGTGAATATTTTGCCATTGGCAAACATTCCGTCCATCATCTTGTGTGTTTTGCTGTTCACCCTATGTGGGAAGGGTATGTCGAGACGTGGGTCCCTCGCTCACTAAGCCACTGGAGTCAAGCTGTCCTGGCTGTAGACTGCTGATAACCAGAAACCGGTCCTAGAATGCTTGATTCCGGTCCAGGAAAGACCTAGCTTGGCAGTTTGGGCTGGACTGTTCAATTGAGGGACTTGGTCAAGACTGATTTGCATATGGCCATGTCTGAACTGGGGTGGCTTGGTGAGCAAAATAACGATGGAATAAATCCAGATCTGTGACTGGGGGTGAATGTTTTGCCATTGTGCAACATTCCGTCCATCATCTTGTGTCTTTTGCTGTTCACCCTATGTGGGAAGGGTATGCCTAGACGTGGGTCCCTTGCTCACTAAGCCACTGGAGTCAAGCTATCCTGGCTGAAGACGGCTGATAGCCAGAAACCGGTCCTAGGATGCTTGATTCCCGTCCAGGAAAGACATGGCTTGACAGTTCGGGCTGGACCGTTCCCATGAGGCACAGGGTCAAAACTGATTTGCATATGCCATGTCTGAACTGGGGTGGCTTGATGAGCAAAATAACGATGGATTAAACCCAGATCTGTGACTGGGGGTGAATTTTTTGCCATTGTGCAACATTCCATCCATCATCTTGTTTGTTTTGCTGTTCACCCTATGTGGGAAGGCTATGCCCAGACGTGGGTTCCTTGCTCACTAAGCCACTGGAGTCAAGCTATCCTGGCTGAAGACGGCTGATAGCCAGAAACCGGTCCTAGGATGCTTGATTCCGGTTCACGAAAGACATGGCTTGGCAGTTCGGGCTGAACTGTTCCCATGAGGTACAGGGTCAAGACTGATTTGCATATGGCCATGTCTGAACTGGGGTGGCTTGGTGAGCAAAATAACGATGGATTAAACCTAGATCTGTGACTGGGGGTGAATAGTTTGCCATTGTGCAACATTCCGTCCATCATCTTGTGTGTTTTGCTGTTCACCCTATGTGGGAAGGGTATGTCGAGACGTGGGTCCCTTGCTCACTAAGCCACTGGAGTCAAGCTATCCTGGCTGAAGACTGCTGATAACCAGAAACCGGTCCTAGAATGCTTGATTCCGGTCCAGGAAAGACATAGCTTGGCACTTTGGGCTGGACTGTTCACATGAGGCACAGGGTCAAGACTGATTTGCATATGGCCATGTCTGAACTGGGGTGGCTTGGTGAGCAAAATAATGATGGATTAAATCCAGATCTGTGACTGGGGGTGAATGTTTTGCCATTGTGCAACATTCCATCCATCATCTTGTGTGTTTTGCCGTTCACCCTATGTGGGAAGGGTATGCCCAGACGTGGGTCCCTTGCTCACTAAGCCACTGGAGTCAAGCTATCCTGACTGAAGACGGCTGATAGCCAGAAACCGGTCCTAGGATGCTTGATTCCGGTCCAGGAAAGACAAGGCTTGGCAGTTCGGGCTGGACTGTTCCCATGAGGCATAGGGTCAAGACTGATTTGCATATGGCCATGTCTGAACTCCAGTGGCTTGGTGAGCAAAATAACAATTGATTAAACCCATATCTGTGACTGGGGGTGAATGTTTTGCCATTGTGCAACATTCCATCTATCATCTTGTGTGTTTTGCTGTTCACCCTATGTGGGAAGGGTATGCCCAGACGTGGGTCCCTTGCTCACTAATCCACTGGAGACAAGCTATCCTGGCTGAAGACGGCTGATAGTCAGAAACCGGTCCTAGGATGCTTGATTCCGGTCCAATGAAAGACATGGCTTGGCAGTTCGGTCTGGACTGTTCCCATGAGGCACAGGGTCAAGACTGATTTCCATATGGCCATGTCTGAGCTGAGGTGGCTTGGTGAGCAAAATAACGATGGATTAAACCCAGATCCGTGACTGGGGTGAATGTTTTGCCATTGTGCAACATTCCGTCCATCATCTTGTGTGTTTTGCTGTTCACCCCATCTGTGAAGGCTATGCCCAGACGTGGGTCCCTTGCTCACTAAGCCACTGGATTCAAGCTATCCTGGTTGAAGATGGCTGATAGAAAGAAACCGGTCCTAGGATGATTGATTCCAGTCCAGGAAAGACATGGCTTGGCAGTTCGGGCTGGACTGTTCCCCAGAGGCACAGGGTCAAGACTGATTTGCATATGTCCATGTCTGAACTGGGGTGGCTTGGTGAGCAAAATAACGATGGATTAAAGCTAGATCTGTGACTGGGGGTGAATATTTTGCCATTGTGCAACATTCCGTCCATCATCTTGTGTGTTTTGCTGTTCACCCTATGTGGGAAGAGTATGTCCAGACGTGGGTCCCTTGCTCAATAAGCCACTGGAGTCAAGCTATCCTGGCAGAAGCCTGCTGATAACCAGAAACCGGTCCTAGAATGCTTGATTCCGGTCCAGGAAAGACATAGCTTGGCAGTTTGGGCAGGACTGTTCACATGAGGCACAGGGTCAAGACTGATTTGCATATGGCCATGTCTGTACTGGGGTGGCTTGGTGAGCAAAATAACGATGGATTATATCCAGATCTGTGACTGGGGGTGAATGTTTTGCCATTATGCAACATTCCGTCCATCTTGTTGTGTCTTTTGCTGTTTACCCTATGTGGGAAGGGTATACCCAGACGTGGGTCCCTTGCTCACTAAGCCACTGGAGTCAAGTTATCCTGGCTGAAGATGGCTGATAGCCAGAAACCGGTCCTAGGATGCTTGATTTCCGTCCAGGAAAGACATGGCTTGGCAGTTCGGGCTGGACCGTTCCCATGAGGCACAGGGTCAAGACTGATTTGCATCTGCCATGTCTGAACTGGGGTGGCTTTGAGCAAAATAACGATGGATTAAACCAAGATCTGTGACTGGGGTGAATGTTTTGCCATTGTACAACATTACATCCATCATCTTGTTTGTTTTGCTGTTCACCCTATGCGGGAAGGCTATGCCCAGACGTGGGTTCCTTGCTCACTAAGCCACTGGAGTCAAGCTATCCTGGCTGAAGACGGCTAATAGCCAGAAACCGGTCCTAGGATGCTTGATTCCGCTCCAGGAAAGACATGGCTTGGCAGTTCGGGCTTGACTGTTCCCATGAGGCACAGGGTCAAGACTGATTTGCATATGACCATGTCTGAACTGGGGTGGCTAGGTGAGCAAAATAACGATGGATTAAACCCAGATCTGTGACTGTGGGTGAATGTTTTGCCATTGTGCAACATTCCGTCCATCATCTTGTGTGTTTTGCTGTTCACCCTATGTGGGAAGGGTTTGTCGAGACGTGGGTCCCTCGCTCACTAAGCCACTGGAGTCAATCTATCCTGGCTGTAGACTGCTGATAACCAGAAACCGGTCCTAGAATGCTTGATTCCGGTCCAGGAAAGACATAGCTTGGCAGTTTGGGCTGGACTGTTCACTTGAGGCACAGGGTCAAGACTGATTTGCATATGGCCATGTCTGAACTGGGGTGGCTTGGATAGCAAAATAAAGATGGATTAAATCCAGATCTGTGACTGGGGGTGAATGTTTTGCCATTGTGCAACATTCCGTCCATCATCTTGTGTCTTTTGCTGTTCACCCTATGTGGCAAGGGTATGCCCAGACGTGGGTCCCTTGCTCACTAAGCCACTGGAGTCAAGCTATCCTGGCTGAAGATGGCTGATAGCCAGAAACCGGTCCTAGGATGCTTGATTCCCGTCCAGGAAAGACATAGCTTGGCAGTTCGGGCTGGACCGTTCCCATGAGGCACAGGGTCAAGACTGATTTGCATATGCCATGTCTTAACTGGAGTGGCTTGATGAGCAAAATAACGAAGGATTAAACCCAGATCTGTGACTGGGGGTGAATGTTTTGCCATTGTGCAACATTCCATCTATCATCTTGTTTGTTTTGCTGTTCACCCTATGTGGGAAGGCTATACCCAGACGTGGGTTCCTTGCTCACTAAGCCACTGCAGTCAAGCTATACTGGCTGAAGATGGCTGATAGCCAGAAACTGGTCCTAGGATGCTTGATTCCCGTCCAGGAAAGACACGGCTTGGCAGTTCGGGCTGGAGCATTCCCATGAGGCAGAGGGTCAAGACTGATTTGCATCTGCCATGTCTGAAGTGGGGTGGCTTTGAGCAAAATAACGATGGATTAAACCCAGATCTGTGACTGGGGTGAATGTTTTGCCATTGTACAACATTCCATCCATCATCTTGTTTGTTTTGCTGTTCAACCTATGCGGGAAGGCTATGCCCAGACGTGGGTTCCTTGCTCACTAAGCCACTGGAGTCAAGCTATCCTGGCTGAAGAAGCCTGATAGCCAGAAACCGGTCCTAGGATGCTTGATTCCGGTCCAGGAAAGACATGGCTTGGCAGTTCGGGCTTGACTGTTCCCATGAGGCACAGGGTCAAGACTGATTTGCATATGGCCATGTCTGAACTGGGGTGGCTAGGTGAGCAAAATAACGATGGATTAAACCCAGATCTGTGACTGGGGGTGAATGTTTTGCCATTGTGCAACATTCCGTCCATCATCTTGTGTGTTTTGCTGTTCACCCTATGTGGGAAGGGTATGTCGAGACGTGGGTCCCTCGCTCACTAAGCCACTGGAGTCAAGCTATCCTGGCTGTAGACTGCTGATAACCAGAAACCGGTCCTAGAATGCTTGATTTCGGTCCAGGAAAGACCTAGCTTGGCAGTTTGGGCTGGACTGTTCACTTGAGGCACAGGGTCAAGAATGATTTGCATATGGCCATGTCTGAACTGGGGTGGCTTGGAGAGCAAAATAACGATGGATTAAATCCAGATCTGTGACTGTGGGTGAATGTTTTGCCATTGTGCAACATTCCGTCCATCATATTGTGTCTTTTGCTGTTCACCCTATGTGGGAAGGCTATGCCCAGACGTGGGTTCCTTGCTCACTAAGCCACTGGAGTCAAGCTATCCTGGCTGAAGACGGCTGATAGCCAGAAACCGGTCCTAGGATGCTTGATTCCCGTCCATTAAAGACATAGCTTGGCAGTGCAGGCTGGACCGTTCCCATGAGGCACAGGGTCAAGACTGATTTGCATATGCCATGTCTTAACTGGAGTGGCTTGATGAGCAAAATAACGATGGATTAAACCCAGATCTGTGACTGGGGGTGAATGTTTTGCCATTGTGCAACATTCCATCTATCATCTTGTTTGTTTTGCTGTTCACCCTATGTGGGAAGGCTATGCCCAGACGTGGGTTCCTTGCTCACTAAGCCACTGGAGTCAAGCTATCCTGGCTGAAGACGGCTGATAGCCAGAAACCGGTCCTAGGATGCTTGATTCCGGTCCAGGAAAGACATGGCTTGGCAGTTCGGGCTTGACTGTTCCCATGAGGCACAGGGTTAAGACTGATTTGCATATGGCCATGTCTGAACTGGGGTGGCTTGGTGAGCAACATAACGATGGATTAAACCCAGATCTGTGACTGGGGGTGAATGTTTTGCCATTGTGCAAAATTCCGTCCATCATCTTGTGTCTTTTGCTGTTCACCCTATGTGGGAAGGGTATGCCCAGACGTGGGTCCCTTGCTCACTAAGCCACTGCAGTCAAGCTATACTGGCTGAAGACGGCTGATAGCCAGAAACCGGTCCTAGGATGCTTGATTCCCGTCCAGGAAAGACATGGCTAGGCAGTTCGGGCTGGACCGTTCCCATGAGGCACAGGGTCAAGACTGATTTGCATATGCCATGTCTGAACTGGGGTGGCTTGGTCAGCAAAATAACGATGGATTAAACCTAGATCTGTGACTGGAGGTGAATATTTTGCCATTGTGCAACATTCCGTCCATCATCTTGCGTGTTTTGCTGTTCACCCTTTGTGGGAAGGGTATGTCCAGACGTGGGTCCCTTGCTCACTAAGCCACTGGAGTCAAGCAGTCCTGGCTGAAGACGGCTGATAGCCAGAAACCGGTCCTAGGATGCTTGTTTCCGGTCCAGGAAAGACATGGCTTGGCAGTTCGGGATTGACTGTTCCCATGAGGCACAGGGTTAAGACTGATTTGCATATGGCCATGTCTGAACTGGGGTGGCTTGGTGAGCAAAATAACGATGGATTAAACCCAGATCTGTGACTGGGGTGAATATTTTGCCATTGTGCAACATTCCATCCATCATCTTGTTTGTTTTGCTGTTCACCCTATGTGGGAAGGCTATGCCCAGACGTGGGTTCCTTGCTCACTAAGCCACTGGAGTCAAGCTATCCTGGCTGAAGACGGCTGATAGCCAGAAACCGGTCCTAGGATGCTTGATTCCGGTCCGGGAAAGACATGGCTTGGCAGTTCGGGCTGAACTGTTCCCATGAGGTACAGGGTCAAGACTGATTTGCATATGGCCATGTCTGAACTGGGGTGGCTTGGTGAGCAAAATAACGATGGATTAAACCTAGATCTGTGACTGGGGGTGAATAGTTTGCCATTGTGCAACATTCCGTCCATCATCTCGTGTGTTTTGCTGTTCACCCTATGTGGGAAGGGTATGTTGAAACGTGGGTCACTTGCTCACTAAGCCACTGGAGTCAAGCTATCCTGGCTGAAGACTGCTGATAACCAGAAACTGGTCCTAGAATGCTTGATTCCGGTCCAGGAAAGACATAGCTTGGCAGTTTGGGCTGGACTGTTCACATGAGGCACAGGGTCAAGACTGATTTGCATATGGCCATGTCTGAGCTGAGGTGGCTTGGTGAGCAAAATAACGATGGATTAAATCCAGATCTGTGACTGGGGGTGAATGTTTTGCCATTGTGCAACATTCCGTCCATCATCTTGTGTGTTTTGCTGTTCACCCTATCTGTGAAGGCTATGCCCAGACGTGGGTCACTTGCTCACTAAGCCACTGGAGTCAAGCTATCCTGGCTGAAGACGGCTGATAGCCAGAAACCGGTCCTAGGATGCTTGATTCCGGTCGAGGAAAGACATAGCTTGGCAGTTTGGGCAGGACTGTTCACATGAGGCACAGGGTCAAGACTGATTTGCATATGGCCATGTCTGTACTGGGGTGGCTTGGTGAGCAAAATAACGATGGATTAAATCCAGATCTGTGACTGGGGGTGAATGTTTTGCCATTATGCAACATTCCGTCTATCTTGTTGTGTCTTTTGCTGTTCACCCTATGTGGGAAGGGTATACCCCGACGTGGGTCCCTTGCTCACTAAGCCACTGGAGTCAAGTTATCCTGGCTGAAGATGGCTGATAGCCAGAAACCGGCCCTAGGATGCTTGATTCTCGTCCAGGAAAAAACATGGCTTGGCAGTTCGGGCTGGACCGTTCCCATGAGGCACAGGGTCAAGACTGATTTGCATCTGCCATGTCTGAACTGGGGTGGCTTTGAGCAAAATAACGATGGATTAAACCCAGATCTGTGACTGGGGTGAATGTTTTGCCATTGTACAACATTCCATCCATCATCTTGTTTGGTTTGCTGTTCACCCTATGCGGGAAGGCTATGCCCAGATGTGGGTTCCTTGCTCACTAAGCCACTCGAGTCAAGCTATCCTGGCTGAAGACGGCTGATAGCCAGAAACCGGTCCTAGGATGCTTGATTCCGGTCCAGGAAAGACATGGCTTGGCAGTTCGGGCTTGACTGTTCCCATGAGGAACAGGGTCAAGACTGATTTGCATATGGCCATGTCTGAACTGGGGTGGCTAGGTGAGCAAAATAACGATGGATTAAACCCAGATCTGTGACTGGGGGTGAATGTTTTGCCATTGTGCAACATTCCGTCCATCATCTTGTGTGTTTTTACTGTTCACCCTATGTGGGAAGGGTATGTCGAGACGTGGGTCCCTCGCTCACTAAGCCACTGGAGTCAAGCTATCTTGGTTGTAGACTGCTGATAACCAGAAACCGGTCCTAGAATGCTTGATTCCGGTCCAGGAAAGACTTAGCTTGGCAGTTTGGGCTGGACTGTTCACTTGAGGCACAGGGTCAAGACGGATTTGCATATGGCCATGTCTGAACTGGGGTGGCTTGGTGAGCAAAATAACGATGGATTAAATCCAGATCTGTGACTGGGGGTGAATGTTTTGCCATTGTGCAACATTCCGTCCATCATCTTGTGTCTTTTGCTGTTCACCCTATGTGGCAAGGGTATGCCCAGACGTGGGTCCCTTGCTCACTAAGCCACTGGAGTCAAGCTATCCTGGCTGAAGACGGCTGTTAGCCAGAAACCGGTCCTAGGATGCCTGATTCCCGTCCAGGAAAGACATACCTTGGCAGTTCGGGCTGGACCGTTCCCATGAGGCACAGGGTCAAGACTGATTTGCATATGCCATGTCTTAACTGGAGTGGCTTGATGAGCAAAATAACGATGGATTAAACCCAGATCTGTGACTGGGGGTGAATGTTTTGCCATTGTGCAACATTCCATCTATCATCTTGTTTGTTTTGCTGTTCACCCTATGTGGGAAGGCTATGCCCAGACGTGGGTTCCTTGCTCACTAAGCCACTGGAGTCAAGCTATCCTGGCTGAAGATGGCTGATAGCCAGAAACCGGTCCTAGGATGCTTGATTCCGGTCCAGGAAAGACATGGCTTGGCAGTTCGGGCTTGACTGTTCCCATGAGGCACAGGGTTAAGACTGATTTGCATATGGCCATGTCTGAACTGGGGTGGCTTGGTGAGCAACATAACGATGGATTAAACCCAGATCTGTGACTGGGGGTGAATGTTTTGCCATTGTGCAACATTCCGTCCATCATCTTGTATGTTTTGCTGTTCACCCTATGTGGGAAGGGTATGCCCAGACGTGGGTCACTTGCTCACTAAGGCACTGGAGTCAAGCTATCCTGGCTGAAGACTGCTGATAACCAGAAACTGGTCCTAGAATGCTTGATTCCGGTCCAGGAAAGACATAGCTTGGCAGTTTGGGCTGGACTGTTCACAAGAGGCACAGGGTCAAGACTGATTTGCAAATGGCCATGTCTGAACTGGGGTGGCTTGGTGATCAAAATAACGATGGATTAAATCCAGATCTGTGACTGGGGGTGAATGTTTTGCCATTGTGCAACATTCCGTCCATCATCTTGTGTCTTTTGCTGTTCACCCTATGTGGGAAGGGTATGCCCAGACGTGTGTCCCTTGCTCACTAAGCCACTGCAGTCAAGCTATACTGGCTGAAGACGGCTGATAGCCAGAAACCGGTCCTAGGATGCTTGATTCCCGTCCAGGAAAGACATGGCTAGGCAGTTCGGGCTGGACCGTTCCCATGAGGCACAGGGTCAAGACTGATTTGCATATGCCATGTCTGAACTGGGGTGGCTTGATGAGCAAAATAACGATGGATTGAACCCAGATCTGTGACGGGGGGTAAATGTTTTGCCATTGTGCAACATTCCATCTATCATCTTGTTTGTTTTGCTGGTCACCCTATGTGGGAAGGCTATGCCCAGACGTGGATTCCTTGCTCACTAAGCCACTGGAGTCAAGCTATCCTGGCTGAAGACGGCTGATAGCCAGAAACCAGTCCTAGAATGCTTGATTCCGGTCCAGGAAAGACATGGCTTGGCAGTTTGGGCTGGACTGTTCCCATGAGGCACAGGGTCAAGACTGATATGCATACGTCCATGTCTGAACTGGGGTGGCTTGGTGAGCAAAATAACGATGGATTAAACCTAGATCTGTGACTGGGTGTGAATATTTTGCCATTGTGCAACATTCCGTCCATCTTGTTGTGTCTTTTGCTGTTCACCCTATGTGGGAAGGGTATGCCCATACATGGCTCCCTTGCTCACTAAGTCACTGGAGTCAAGTTATCCTGGCTGAAGATGGCTGATAGCCAGAAACCGGTCCTGGGATGCTTGATTCCCATCCAGGAAAGACATGGCTTGGCAGTTCGGGCTGGACCGTTCCCATGAGGCACAGGGTCAAGACTGATTTGCATATGCCATGTCTGAACTGGGGTGGCTTTGAGCAAAATAACGATGGATTAAACCCAGATCTGTGACTGGGGTGAATGTTTTGCCATTGTACAACATTCCATCCATCATCTTGTTTGTTTTGCTGTTCACCCTATGCGGAAAGGCTATGCCCAGACGTGGGTTCCTTGCTCACTAAGCCACTGGAGTCAAGCAGTCCTGGCTGAAGACGGCTGATAGCCAGAAACCGGTCCTAGGATGCTTGTTTCCGGTCCAGGAAAGACATGGCTTGGCAGTTCGGGCTTGACTGTTCCCATGAGGCACAGGGTCAAGACTGATTTGCATATGGCCATGTCTGAACTGGGGTGGCTTGGTGAGCAAAATGACGATGCATTAAACCCAGATCTCTGACTGGGGGTGAATATTTTGCCATTGGCAAACATTCCGTCCATCATCTTGTGTGTTTTGCTGTTCACCCTATGTGGGAAGGGTATGTCGAGACGTGGGTCCCTCGCTCACTAAGCCACTGGAGTCAAGCTGTCCTGGCTGTAGACTGCTGATAACCAGAAACCGGTCCTAGAATGCTTGATTCCGGTCCAGGAAAGACCTAGCTTGGCAGTTTGGGCTGGACTGTTCACTTGAGGGACTTGGTCAAGACTGATTTGCATATGGCCATGTCTGAACTGGGGTGGCTTGGTGAGCAAAATAACGATGGAATAAATCCAGATCTGTGACTGGGGGTGAATGTTTTGCCATTGTGCAACATTCCGTCCATCATCTTGTGTCTTTTGCTGTTCACCCTATGTGGGAAGGGTATGCCTAGACGTGGGTCCCTTGCTCACTAAGCCACTGGAGTCAAGCTATCCTGGCTGAAGACGGCTGATAGCCAGAAACCGGTCCTAGGATGCTTGATTCCCGTCCAGGAAAGACATGGCTTGGCAGTTCGGGCTGGACCGTTCCCATGAGGCACAGGGTCAAAACTGATTTGCATATGCCATGTCTGAACTGGGGTGGCTTGATGAGCAAAATAACGATGGATTAAACCCAGATCTGTGACTGGGGTGAATATTTTGCCATTGTGCAACATTCCATCCATCATCTTGTTTGTTTTGCTGTTCACCCTATGTGGGAAGGCTATGCCCAGACGTGGGTTCCTTGCTCACTAAGCCACTGGAGTCAAGCTATCCTGGCTGAAGACGGCTGATAGCCAGAAACCGGTCCTAGGATGCTTGATTCCGGTCCGGGAAAGACATGGCTTGGCAGTTCGGGCTGAACTGTTCCCATGAGGTACAGGGTCAAGACTGATTTGCATATGGCCATGTCTGAACTGGGGTGGCTTGGTGAGCAAAATAACGATGGATTAAACCTAGATCTGTGACTGGGGGTGAATAGTTTGCCATTGTGCAACATTCCGTCCATCATCTCGTGTGTTTTGCTGTTCACCCTATGTGGGAAGGGTATGTTGAAACGTGGGTCACTTGCTCACTAAGCCACTGGAGTCAAGCTATCCTGGCTGAAGACTGCTGATAACCAGAAACCGGTCCTAGAATGCTTGATTCCGGTCCAGGAAAGACATAGCTTGGCAGTTTGGGCTGGACTGTTCACATGAGGCACAGGGTCAAGACTGATTTGCATATGGCCATGTCTGAGCTGAGGTGGCTTGGTGAGCAAAATAACGATGGATTAAATCCAGATCTGTGACTGGGGGTGAATGTTTTGCCATTGTGCAACATTCCGTCCATCATCTTGTGTGTGTTGCTGTTCACCCTATCTGTGAAGGCTATGCCCAGACGTGGGTCACTTGCTCACTAAGCCACTGGAGTCAAGCTATCCTGGCTGAAGACGGCTGATAGCCAGAAACCGGTCCTAGGATGCTTGATTCCGGTCGAGGAAAGACATAGCTTGGCAGTTTGGGCAGGACTGTTCACATGAGGCACAGGGTCAAGACTGATTTGCATATGGCCATGTCTGTACTGGGGTGGCTTGGTGAGCAAAATAACGATGGATTAAATCCAGATCTGTGACTGGGGGTGAATGTTTTGCCATTATGCAACATTCCGTCTATCTTGTTGTGTCTTTTGCTGTTCACCCTATGTGGGAAGGGTATACCCCGACGTGGGTCCCTTGCTCACTAAGCCACTGGAGTCAAGTTATCCTGGCTGAAGATGGCTGATAGCCAGAAACCGGCCCTAGGATGCTTGATTCTCGTCCAGGAAAAAACATGGCTTGGCAGTTCGGGCTGGACCGTTCCCATGAGGCACAGGGTCAAGACTGATTTGCATCTGCCATGTCTGAACTGGGGTGGCTTTGAGCAAAATAACGATGGATTAAACCCAGATCTGTGACTGGGGTGAATGTTTTGCCATTGTACAACATTCCATCCATCATCTTGTTTGGTTTGCTGTTCACCCTATGCGGGAAGGCTATGCCCAGATGTGGGTTCCTTGCTCACTAAGCCACTCGAGTCAAGCTATCCTGGCTGAAGACGGCTGATAGCCAGAAACTGGTCCTAGGATGCTTGATTCCGGTCCAGGAAAGACATGGCTTGGCAGTTCGGGCTTGACTGTTCCCATGAGGAACAGGGTCAAGACTGATTTGCATATGGCCATGTCTGAACTGGGGTGGCTAGGTGAGCAAAATAACGATGGATTAAACCCAGATCTGTGACTGGGGGTGAATGTTTTGCCATTGTGCAACATTCCGTCCATCATCTTGTGTGTTTTTACTGTTCACCCTATGTGGGAAGGGTATGTCGAGACGTGGGTCCCTCGCTCACTAAGCCACTGGAGTCAAGCTATCTTGGTTGTAGACTGCTGATAACCAGAAACCGGTCCTAGAATGCTTGATTCCGGTCCAGGAAAGACTTAGCTTGGCAGTTTGGGCTGGACTGTTCACTTGAGGCACAGGGTCAAGACGGATTTGCATATGGCCATGTCTGAACTGGGGTGGCTTGGTGAGCAAAATAACGATGGATTAAATCCAGATCTGTGACTGGGGGTGAATGTTTTGACATTGTGCAACATTCCGTCCATCATCTTGTGTCTTTTGCTGTTCACCCTATGTGGCAAGGGTATGCCCAGACGTGGGTCCCTTGCTCACTAAGCCACTGGAGTCAAGCTATCCTGGCTGAAGACGGCTGTTAGCCAGAAACCGGTCCTAGGATGCCTGATTCCCGTCCAGGAAAGACATACCTTGGCAGTTCGGGCTGGACCGTTCCCATGAGGCACAGGGTCAAGACTGATTTGCATATGCCATGTCTTAACTGGAGTGGCTTGATGAGCAAAATAACGATGGATTAAACCCAGATCTGTGACTGGGGGTGAATGTTTTGCCATTGTGCAACATTCCATCTATCATCTTGTTTGTTTTGCTGTTCACCCTATGTGGGAAGGCTATGCCCAGACGTGGGTTCCTTGCTCACTAAGCCACTGGAGTCAAGCTATCCTGGCTGAAGATGGCTGATAGCCAGAAACCGGTCCTAGGATGCTTGATTCCGGTCCAGGAAAGACATGGCTTGGCAGTTCGGGCTTGACTGTTCCCATGAGGCACAGGGTTAAGACTGATTTGCATATGGCCATGTCTGAACTGGGGTGGCTTGGTGAGCAACATAACGATGGATTAAACCCAGATCTGTGACTGGGGGTGAATGTTTTGCCATTGTGCAACATTCCGTCCATCATCTTGTATGTTTTGCTGTTCACCCTATGTGGGAAGGGTATGCCCAGACGTGGGTCACTTGCTCACTAAGGCACTGGAGTCAAGCTATCCTGGCTGAAGACTGCTGATAACCAGAAACTGGTCCTAGAATGCTTGATTCCGGTCCAGGAAAGACATAGCTTGGCAGTTTGGGCTGGACTGTTCACAAGAGGCACAGGGTCAAGACTGATTTGCAAATGGCCATGTCTGAACTGGGGTGGCTTGGTGATCAAAATAACGATGGATTAAACCCAGATCTGTGACTGGGGGTGAATGTTTTGCCATTGTGCAACATTCCGTCCATCATCTTGTATGTTTTGCTGTTCACCCTATGTGGGAAGGGTATGCCCAGACGTGGGTCACTTGCTCACTAAGGCACTGGAGTCAAGCTATCCTGGCTGAAGACTGCTGATAACCAGAAACTGGTCCTAGAATGCTTGATTCCGGTCCAGGAAAGACATAGCTTGGCAGTTTGGGCTGGACTGTTCACAAGAGGCACAGGGTCAAGACTGATTTGCATATGGCCATGTCTGAACTGGGGTGGCTTGGTGAGCAAAATGACAATGCATTAAACCCAGATCTCTGACTGGGGGTGAATATTTTGCCATTGGCAAACATTCCGTCCATCATCTTGTGTGTTTTGCTGTTCACCCTATGTGGGAAGGGTATGTCGAGACGTGGGTCCCTCGCTCACTAAGCCACTGGAGTCAAGCTGTCCTGGCTGTAGACTGCTGATAACCAGAAACCGGTCCTAGAATGCTTGATTCCGGTCCAGGAAAGACCTAGCTTGGCAGTTTGGGCTGGACTGTTCACTTGAGGGACTTGGTCAAGACTGATTTGCATATGACCATATCTGAACTGGGGTGGCTTGGTGAGCAAAATAACGATGGAATAAATCCAGATCTGTGACTGGGGGTGAATGTTTTGCCATTGTGCAACATTCCGTCCATCATCTTGTGTCTTTTGCTGTTCACCCTATGTGGGAAGGGTATGCCTAGACGTGGGTCCCTTGCTCACTAAGCCACTGGAGTCAAGCTATCCTGGCTGAAGACGGCTGATAGCCAGAAACCGGTCCTAGGATGCTTGATTCCGGTCCACGAAAGACATGGCTTGGCAGTTCGGGCTGAACTGTTCCCATGAGGTACAGGGTCAAGACTGATTTGCATATGGCATGTCTGAACTGGGGTGGCTTGGTGAGCAAAATAACGATGGATTAAACCTAGATCTGTGACTGGGGGTGAATAGTTTGCCATTGTGCAACATTCCGTCCATCATCTTGTGTGTTTTGCTGTTCACCCTATGTGGGAAGGGTATGTCGAGACGTGGGTCCCTTGCTCACTAAGCCACTGGAGTCAAGCTATCCTGGCTGAAGACTGCTGATAACCAGAAACCGGTCCTAGAATGCTTGATTCCGGTCCAGGAAAGACATAGCTTGGCACTTTGGGCTGGACTGTTCACATGAGGCACAGGGTCAAGACTGATTTGCATATGGCCATGTCTGAACTGGGGTGGCTTGGTGAGCAAAATAATGATGGATTAAATCCAGATCTGTGACTGGGGGTGAATGTTTTGCCATTGTGCAACATTCCATCCATCATCTTGTGTGTTTTGCCGTTCACCCTATGTGGGAAGGGTATGCCCAGACGTGGGTCCCTTGTTCACTAAGCCACTGGAGTCAAGCTATCCTGACTGAAGACGGCTGATAGCCAGAAACCGGTCCTAGGATGCTTGATTCCGGTCCAGGAAAGACAAGGCTTGGCAGTTCGGGCTGGACTGTTCCCATGAGGCATAGGGTCAAGACTGATTTGCATATGGCCATGTCTGAACTCCAGTGGCTTGGTGAGCAAAATAACAATTGATTAAACCCATATCTGTGACTGGGGGTGAATGTTTTGCCATTGTGCAACATTCCATCTATCATCTTGTGTGTTTTGCTGTTCACCCTATGTGGGAAGGGTATGCCCAGACGTGGGTCCCTTGCTCACTAATCCACTGGAGACAAGCTATCCTGGCTGAAGACGGCTGATAGTCAGAAACCGGCCCTAGGATGCTTGATTCCGGTCCAATGAAAGACATGGCTTGGCAGTTCGGTCTGGACTGTTCCCATGAGGCACAGGGTCAAGACTGATTTCCATATGGCCATGTCTGAGCTGAGGTGGCTTGGTGAGCAAAATAACGATGGATTAAACCCAGATCCGTGACTGGGGTGAATGTTTTGCCATTGTGCAACATTCCGTCCATCATCTTGTGTGTTTTGCTGTTCACCCCATCTGTGAAGGCTATGCCCAGACGTGGGTCCCTTGCTCACTAAGCCACTGGATTCAAGCTATCCTGGTTGAAGATGGCTGATAGAAAGAAACCGGTCCTAGGATGATTGATTCCAGTCCAGGAAAGACATGGCTTGGCAGTTCGGGCTGGACTGTTCCCATGAGGCACAGGGTCAAGACTGATTTGCATATGTCCATGTCTGAACTGGGGTGGCTTGGTGAGCAAAATAACGATGGATTAAAGCTAGATCTGTGACTGGGGGTGAATATTTTGCCATTGTGCAACATTCCGTCCATCATCTTGTGTGTTTTGCTGTTCACCCTATGTGGGAAGAGTATGTCCAGACGTGGGTCCCTTGCTCAATAAGCCACTGGAGTCAAGCTATCCTGGCAGAAGCCTGCTGATAACCAGAAACCGGTCCTAGAATGCTTGATTCCGGTCCAGGAAAGACATAGCTTGGCAGTTTGGGCAGGACTGTTCACATGAGGCACAGGGTCAAGACTGATTTGCATATGGCCATGTCTGTACTGGGGTGGCTTGGTGAGCAAAATAACGATGGATTATATCCAGATCTGTGACTGGGGGTGAATGTTTTGCCATTATGCAACATTCCGTCCATCTTGTTGTGTCTTTTGCTGTTTACCCTATGTGGGAAGGGTATACCCAGACGTGGGTCCCTTGCTCACTAAGCCACTGGAGTCAAGTTATCCTGGCTGAAGATGGCTGATAGCCAGAAACCGGTCCTAGGATGCTTGATTTCCGTCCAGGAAAGACATGGCTTGGCAGTTCGGGCTGGACCGTTCCCATGAGGCACAGGGTCAAGACTGATTTGCATCTGCCATGTCTGAACTGGGGTGGCTTTGAGGAAAATAACGATGGATTAAACCCAGATCTGTGACTGGGGTGAATGTTTTGCCATTGTACAACATTACATCCATCATCTTGTTTGTTTTGCTGTTCACCCTATGCGGGAAGGCTATGCCCAGACGTGGGTTCCTTGCTCACTAAGCCACTGGAGTCAAGCTATCCTGGCTGAAGACGGCTAATAGCCAGAAACCGGTCCTAGGATGCTTGATTCCGCTCCAGGAAAGACATGGCTTGGCAGTTCGGGCTTGACTGTTCCCATGAGGCACAGGGTCAAGACTGATTTGCATATGACCATGTCTGAACTGGGGTGGCTAGGTGAGCAAAATAACGATGGATTAAACCCAGATCTGTGACTGTGGGTGAATGTTTTGCCATTGTGCAACATTCCGTCCATCATCTTGTGTCTTTTGCTGTTCACCCTATGTGGGAAGGGTATGCCTAGACGTGGGTCCCTTGCTCACTAAGCCACTGGAGTCAAGCTATCCTGGCTGAAGACGGCTGATAGCCAGAAACCGGTCCTAGGATGCTTGATTCCCGTCCAGGAAAGACATGGCTTGGCAGTTCGGGCTGGACCGTTCCCATGAGGCACAGGGTCAAAACTGATTTGCATATACCATGTCTGAACTGGGGTGGCTTGATGAGCAAAATAACGATGGATTAAACCCAGATCTGTGACTGGGGGTGAATTTTTTGCCATTGTGCAACATTCCATCCATCATCTTGTTTGTTTTGCTGTTCACCCTATGTGGGAAGGCTATGCCCAGACGTGGGTTCCTTGCTCACTAAGCCACTGGAGTCAAGCTATCCTGGCTGAAGACGGCTGATAGCCAGAAACCGGTCCTAGGATGCTTGATTCCGGTCCACGAAAGACATGGCTTGGCAGTTCGGGCTGAACTGTTCCCATGAGGTACAGGGTCAAGACTGATTTGCATATGGCCATGTCTGAACTGGGGTGGCTTGGTGAGCAAAATAACGATGGATTAAACCTAGATCTGTGACTGGGGGTGAATAGTTTGCCATTGTGCAACATTCCGTCCATCATCTTGTGTGTTTTGCTGTTCACCCTATGTGGGAAGGGTATGTCGAGACGTGGGTCCCTTGCTCACTAAGCCACTGGAGTCAAGCTATCCTGGCTGAAGACTGCTGATAACCAGAAACCGGTCCTAGAATGCTTGATTCCGGTCCAGGAAAGACATAGCTTGGCACTTTGGGCTGGACTGTTCACATGAGGCACAGGGTCAAGACTGATTTGCATATGGCCATGTCTGAACTGGGGTGGCTTGGTGAGCAAAATAATGATGGATTAAATCCAGATCTGTGACTGGGGGTGAATGTTTTGCCATTGTGCAACATTCCATCCATCATCTTGTGTGTTTTGCCGTTCACCCTATGTGGGAAGGGTATGCCCAGACGTGGGTCCCTTGCTCACTAAGCCACTGGAGTCAAGCTATCCTGACTGAAGACGGCTGATAGCCAGAAACCGGTCCTAGGATGCTTGATTCCGGTCCAGGAAAGACAAGGCTTGGCAGTTCGGGCTGGACTGTTCCCATGAGGCATAGGGTCAAGACTGATTTGCATATGGCCATGTCTGAACTCCAGTGGCTTGGTGAGCAAAATAACAATTGATTAAACCCATATCTGTGACTGGGGGTGAATGTTTTGCCATTGTGCAACATTCCATCTATCATCTTGTGTGTTTTGCTGTTCACCCTATGTGGGAAGGGTATGCCCAGACGTGGGTCCCTTGCTCACTAATCCACTGGAGACAAGCTATCCTGGCTGAAGACGGCTGATAGTCAGAAACCGGCCCTAGGATGCTTGATTCCGGTCCAATGAAAGACATGGCTTGGCAGTTCGGTCTGGACTGTTCCCATGAGGCACAGGGTCAAGACTGATTTCCATATGGCCATGTCTGAGCTGAGGTGGCTTGGTGAGCAAAATAACGATGGATTAAACCCAGATCCGTGACTGAGGTGAATGTTTTGCCATTGTGCAACATTCCGTCCATCATCTTGTGTGTTTTGCTGTTCACCCCATCTGTGAAGGCTATGCCCAGACGTGGGTCCCTTGCTCACTAAGCCACTGGATTCAAGCTATCCTGGTTGAAGATGGCTGATAGAAAGAAACCGGTCCTAGGATGATTGATTCCAGTCCAGGAAAGACATGGCTTGGCAGTTCGGGCTGGACTGTTCCCAAGAGGCACAGGGTCAAGACTGATTTGCATATGTCCATGTCTGAACTGGGGTGGCTTGGTGAGCCAAATAACGATGGATTAAAGCTAGATCTGTGACTGGGGGTGAATATTTTGCCATTGTGCAACATTCCGTCCATCATCTTGTGTGTTTTGCTGTTCACCCTATGTGGGAAGAGTATGTCCAGACGTGGGTCCCTTGCTCAATAAGCCACTGGAGTCAAGCTATCCTGGCAGAAGCCTGCTGATAACCAGAAACCGGTCCTAGAATGCTTGATTCCGGTCCAGGAAAGACATAGCTTGGCAGTTTGGGCAGGACTGTTCACATGAGGCACAGGGTCAAGACTGATTTGCATATGGCCATGTCTGTACTGGGGTGGCTTGGTGAGCAAAATAACGATGGATTATATCCAGATCTGTGACTGGGGGTGAATGTTTTGCCATTATGCAACATTCCGTCCATCTTGTTGTGTCTTTTGCTGTTTACCCTATGTGGGAAGGGTATACCCAGACGTGGGTCCCTTGCTCACTAAGCCACTGGAGTCAAGTTATCCTGGCTGAAGATGGCTGATAGCCAGAAACCGGTCCTAGGATGCTTGATTTCCGTCCAGGAAAGACATGGCTTGGGAGTTCGGGCTGGACCGTTCCCATGAGGCACAGGGTCAAGACTGATTTGCATCTGCCATGTCTGAACTGGGGTGGCTTTGAGGAAAATAACGATGGATTAAACCCAGATCTGTGACTGGGGTGAATGTTTTGCCATTGTACAACATTACATCCATCATCTTGTTTGTTTTGCTGTTCACCCTATGCGGGAAGGCTATGCCCAGACGTGGGTTCCTTGCTCACTAAGCCACTGGAGTCAAGCTATCCTGGCTGAAGACGGCTAATAGCCAGAAACCGGTCCTAGGATGCTTGATTCCGCTCCAGGAAAGACATGGCTTGGCAGTTCGGGCTTGACTGTTCCCATGAGGCACAGGGTCAAGACTGATTTGCATATGACCATGTCTGAACTGGGGTGGCTAGGTGAGCAAAATAACGATGGATTAAACCCAGATCTGTGACTGTGGGTGAATGTTTTGCCATTGTGCAACATTCCGTCCATCATCTTGTGTGTTTTGCTGTTCACCCTATGTGGGAAGGGTTTGTCGAGACGTGGGTCCCTCGCTCACTAAGCCACTGGAGTCAAGCTATCCTGGCTGTAGACTGCTGATAACCAGAAACCGGTCCTAGAATGCTTGATTCCGGTCCAGGAAAGACATAGCTTGGCAGTTTGGGCTGGACTGTTCACTTGAGGCACAGGGTCAAGACTGATTTGCATATGGCCATGTCTGAACTGGGGTGGCTTGGTGAGCAAAATAAAGATGGATTAAATCCAGATCTGTGACTGGGGGTGAATGTTTTGCCATTGTGCAACATTCCGTCCATCATCTTGTGTCTTTTGCTGTTCACCCTATGTGGCAAGGGTATGCCCAGACGTGGGTCCCTTGCTCACTAAGCCACTGCAGTCAAGCTATACTGGCTGATAGCCAGAAACCAGTCCTAGGATGCTTGATTCCCGTCCAGGAAAGACATGGCTAGGCAGTTCGGGCTGGACCGTTCCCATGAGGCACACGGTCAAGACTGATTTGCATATGCCGTGTCTGAACTGGGGTGGCTTGATGAGCAAAATAACGATGGATTAAACCCAGATCTGTGACGGGGGGTAAATGTTTTGCCATTGTGCAACATTCCATCCATCATCTTGTTTGTTTTGCTGGTCACCCTATGTGGGAAGGCTATGCCCAGGCGTGGGTTCCTTGCTCACTAAGCCACTGGAGTCAAGCTATCCTGGCTGAAGACGGCTGATAGCCAGAAACCGGTCCTAGGATGCTTGAATCCGGTCCAGAAAAGACATGGCTTGGCAGTTTGGGCTGGACTGTTCCCATGAGGCACAGGGTCAAGACTGATATGCATATGTCCATGTCTGAACTGGGGTGGCTTGGTGAGCAAAATAACGATGGATTAAACCTAGATCTGTGACTGGGGGTGAATAGTTTGCCATTGTGCAACATTCCGTCCATCATCTTGCGTGTTTTGCTGTTCACCCTATGTGGGAAGGGTATGTCCAGATGTGGGTCCCTTGCTCACTAAGCCACTGGAGTCAAGCTATCCTGGCAGAAGCCTGCTGATAACCAGAAACCGGTACTAGAATGCTTGATTCCGGTCCAGGAAACATGTCAGTGACTACAACAAGGGGCAGTTAATATATCCTGCTACCTCTCACACTCTCATACACTTTATGAAGAGAATATTGCACTGCACTCCCGCCCACGTTAAAAAAATGTATTCCGCCTGTTGGCCCGACAGCAACCACGAACACCAACACTCGTGACCTAAATGTGTTAGTCACACGTGTCCACACATTCGTGTTGGACTAAATTCTCCTTAGAAAAAATGTGGAAGAGACAAGTGACACCTCACGGAAACATCACCAACGGGGTAACTGGTATGAAATTTCCAGACAGGCCCCTGTCTCATCATCGGTCGTCACTTGTCTCTCAAAGAAAAAAGAAGAAAGCAAAGGAGTGTCCACAACAACAACAAAAATTGTGACAAACAGTGGATAGCAGTGATATCTGCTGGTGACAAACACAAAACATAAAGAAGTGCTTAAAAACCGAGCATAAAGTCCCCTTAACCAACTTTATTTATAGGGAATTACTTATGCAATGGTGTCTAAAAAGGCTGGTAGCTATTCATGCCTACCATTACCTATTGCCAGTGCCGACATGTTTCACTGCTATAGCTCGTTAAGCAGTTTCATCAGGGCTGCACTCTTGTGCCACCACTCCACTTTTGGACACTAGTTCAGTTTATGCCAGAGACATCCAAGTTGCGCATACCAGCCGCTCAGGGCTTGAAAAGGATGTCGGGGTGCTCCAATCGTGAGCTATCACCTCAGCTTATCCTTAAGCTATCGTAATATCAAAACGTAGGTGCTATTCCTCAACCTCAAAGGACTGGGTCTTGTGTTGTATGACATTTTCTGAGTGGAGGGCGACCCTTTCCTCTTTCTCTCTGAACTCCTACTGTGGTTTTGACTCCGGTCCAGGAAAGACATAGCTTGGCAGTTTGGGTTGGACTGTTCACATGAGGCACAGGGTCAAGACTGATTTGCATATGGCCAAGTCTGTACTGGGGTGGCTTGGTGAGAAAAATAACAATGGATTAAATCCAGATCTGTGACTGGGGGTGAATGTTTTGCCATTATGCAACATTCCGTCCATCTTGTTGTGTCTTTTGATGTTCACCCTATGTGGGAAGGGTATGCCCATACGTGGCTCCCTTGCTCACTAAGCCACTGGAGTCAAGTTATCCTGGCTGAAGATGGCTGATAGCCAGAAACCGGTCCTGGGATGCTTGATTCCCGTCCAGGAAAGACATGGCTTGGCAGTTCGGGCTGGACCATTCCCATGAGGCACAGGGTCAAGACTGATTTGCATATGCCATGTCTGAACTGGGGTGGCTTTGAGCAAAATAACGATGGATTAAACCCAGATCTGTGACTGGGGTGAATACTTTGCCATTGTACAACATTCCATCCATCATCTTGTTTGTTTTGCTGTTCACCCTATGCGGGAAGGCTATGCCCAGACGTGGGTTCCTTGCTCACTAAGCCACTGGAGTCAAGCAGTCCTGGCTGAAGACGGCTGATAGCCAGAAATCAGTCCTAGAATGCTTGTTTCCGGTCCAGGAAAGACATGGCTTGGCAGTTCGGGCTTGACTGTTCCCATGAGGCACAGGGTCAAGACTGATTTGCATATGGCCATGTCTGAACTGGGGTGGCTTGGTGAGCAAAATAACGATGGATTAAACCCAGATCTGTGACTGGGGGTGAATATTTTGCCATTGTGCAACATTCCGTCCATCATCTTGTGTGTTTTGCTGTTCACCCTGTGTGGGAAGGGTATGTCGAGACGTGGGTCCCTCGCTCACTAAGCCACTGGAGTCAAGCTGTCCTGGCTGTAGACTGCTGATAACCAGAAACCGGTCCTAGAATGCTTATTTCCTGTCCAGGAAAGACCTAGCTTGGCAGTTTGGGCTGGACTGTTCACTTGAGGCACAGGGTCAAGACTGATTTGCATATGGCCATGTCTGAACTGGGGTGGCTTGGTGAGCAAAATAACGATGGATTAAATCCAGATCTGTGACTGGGGGTGAATGTTTTGCCATTGTGCAACATTCCGTCCATCATCTTGCGTCTTTTGCAGTTCACCCTATGTGGGAAGGGTATGCCTAGACGTGGGTCCCTTGCTCACTAAGCCACTGGAGTCAAGCTATCCTGGCTGAAGATGGCTGATAGCCAGAAACCGGTCCTAGGATGCTTGATTCCCGTCCAGGAAAGACATGGCTTGGCAGTTCGGGCTGGACCGTTCCCATGAGGCACAGGTTCAAAACTGATTTGCATATGCCATGTCTGAACTGGGGTGGCTTGATGAGCAAAATAACGATGGATTAAACCCAGATCTGTGACTGGGGGTGAATTTTTTGCCATTGTGCAACATTCCATCCATCATCTTGTTTGTTTTGCTGTTCACCCTATGTGGGAAGGCTATGCCCAGACGTGGGTTCCTTGCTCACTAAGCCACTGGAGTCAAGCTATCCTGGCTGAAGACGGCTGATAGCCAGAAACCGGTCCTAGGATGCTTGATTCCGGTCCAGGAAAGACATGGCTTGGCAGTTCTGGCTGAACTGTTCCCATGAGGTACAGGGTCAAGACTGATTTGCATATGGCCATGTCTGAACTGGGGTGGCTTGGTGAGCAAAATAACGAGGGATTAAACCTAGATCTGTGACTGGGGGTGAATAGTTTGCCATTGTGCAACATTCCGTCCATCATCTTGTGTGTTTTGCTGTTCACCCTATGTGGGAAGGGTATGTCTAGACGTGGGTCCCTTGCTCACTAAGCCATTGGAGTCAAGCTATCCTGGCTGAAGACTGCTGATAACCAGAAACCGGTCCTAGAATGCTTGATTCCGGTCCAGGAAAGACATAGCTTGGCAGTTTGGGCTGGACTGTTCACATGCGGCACAGGGTCAAGACTGATTTGCATATGCCATGTCTGAACTGGGGTGGCTTGATGAGCAAAATAACGATGGAATAAACTCAGATCTGTGACGGGGGGTAAATGTTTTGCCATTGTGCAACATTCCATCCATCATCTTGTTTGTTTTGCATTTCACCCTATGTGGGAAGGCCATGCCCAGACGTTGGTTCCTTGCTCACTAAGCCACTGGAGTCAAGCTATCCTGGCCGAAGAAGGCTGATAGACAGAAACCGGTCCTAGGATGATTGATTCCGGTCCAGGAAAGACGTGGCTTGGCAGTTCGGGCTGGACTTTTCCCATGAGGCACAGGGTACAGACTGATTTGCATAGGGTCATGTCTGACCTGGGTTCGCTTGGTGAGAAAAATAATGATGGAATAAACCCAGATCTGTGACTGGGTGTGAATGTTTTGCCATTGTGCAACTTTCCGTCCATCATCTTGTGTGTTTTGCTGTTCACCCTATGTGGGAAGGGTATGTCGAGACGTGGGTCCCTTGCTCACTAAGCCACTGGAGTCAAGCTATCCTGGCTGAAGACTGCTGATAACCAGAAACCGGTCCTAGAATGCTTGATTCCGGTCCAGGAAAGACATAGCTTGGCACTTTGGGCTGGACTGTTCACATGAGGCACAGGGTCAAGACTGATTTGCATATGGCCATGTCTGAACTGGGGTGGCTTGGTGAGCAAAATAATGATGGATTAAATCCAGATCTGTGACTGGGGGTGAATGTTTTGCCATTGTGCAACATTCCATCCATCATCTTGTGTGTTTTGCCGTTCACCCTATGTGGGAAGGGTATTCCCAGACGTTGGTCTCTTGCTCACTAAGCCACTGGAGTCAAGCTATCCTGCCTGAAGATGTCTGATAGCCAGAAAACGGTCCTAGGATGCTTGATTCCGGTCCAGGAAAGACATGGCTTGGCAGTTCGGGCTGGACTGTTCCCATGAGGCACAGGGTCAAGACCAATTTGCATATGGCCATGTCTGAACAGGGGTAGCTTGGTGAGCAAAATAACGATGGATTAAACCCAGATCTGTGACTGGGGGTGAATTTTTTGCTATTGTGCAACATTCCATCCATCATCTTCTGTGTTTTGCTGTTCACCCTATGTGGGAAGGGTATGCCCAGATGTGGGTCCCTTGCTCACTAAGTCACTGGAGACAAGCTATCCTGGCTGAAGATGGCTGATAGCCAGAAACCGGTCCTAGGATGCTTGATTCCGGTCCAGGATAGACATGGCTTGGCAGTTCGGACTGGACTGTTCCCATGAGTCACAGGGTCAAGACTGATTTGCATATGGCCATATCTGGACTGAGGTGGCTTGGTGAGCAAAATAACGATGGATTTAATCCAGATCTGTGACTGGGGTGAATTTTTTGCCATTGTACAACATTCCGTCCATCATCTTGTGTGTTTTGCTGTTCACCCTATGTGGGAAGGGTATGCCCGACGTGGGTCCCTTGCTCACAAAGCCACTAGAGTCAAGCTATCATGGCTGAAGACTGCTGATAGCCAGAAACCGGTCCTAGGATGCTTGATTCCGGTCCAGGAAAGACATGGCTTGGCAGTTCGGGCTGGACTGTTCCCATGAAGCACAGGGTCAAGACTGATTTGCATATGGCCATGTCTGAGCTGAGGTGGCTTGGTGAGCAAAATAACGATGGATTAAACCCAGATCTGTGACTGGGGGTGAATGTTTTGCCATTGTGCAACATTCCGTCCATCATCTTGTGTGTTTTGCTGTTCACCCTAAGTGGGAAGGGTATGTCGAGACGTGGGTCCCTCGCTCACTAAGCCACTGGAGTCAAGCTATCCTGGCTGTAGACTGCTGATAACCAGAAACCGGTCCTAGAATGCTTGATTCCGGTCCAGGAAAGACCTAGCTTGGCAGTTTGGGCTGGACTGTTCACTTGAGGCACAGGGTCAAGACTGATTTGCATATGGCCATGTCTGAACTGGGGTGGCTTGGTGAGCAAAAACACGATGGATTAAATCCAGATCTGTGACTGGGGGTGAATGTTTTGCCATTGTGCAACATTCCGTCCATCATCTTGTGTCTTTTGCAGTTCACCCTATGTGGGAAGGGTATGCCTAGACGTGGGTCCCTTGCTCACTAAGCCACTGGAGTCAAGCTATCCTGGCTGAAGATGGCTGATAGCCAGAAACCGGTCCTAGGATGCTTGATTCCCGTCCAGGAAAGACATGGCTTGGCAGTTCGGGCTGGACCGTTCCCATGAGGCACAGGTTCAAAACTGATTTGCATATGCCATGTCTGAACTGGGGTGGCTTGATGAGCAAAATAACGATGGATTAAACCCAGATCTGTGACTGGGGGTGAATTTTTTGCCATTGTGCAACATTCCATCCATCATCTTGTTTGTTTTGCTGTTCACCCTATGTGGGAAGGCTATGCCCAGACGTGGGTTCCTTGCTCACTAAGCCACTGGAGTCAAGCTATCCTGGCTGAAGACGGCTGATAGCCAGAAACCGGTCCTAGGATGCTTGATTCCGGTCCAGGAAAGACATGGCTTGGCAGTTCGGGCTGAACTGTTCCCATGAGGTACAGGGTCAAGACTGATTTGCATATGGCTATGTCTGAACTGGGGTGGCTTGGTGAGCAAAATACTGATGGAATAAACCTAGATCTGTGACTGGGGGTGAATAGTTTGCCATTGTGCAACATTCCGTCCATCATCTTGTGTGTTTTGCTGTTCACCCTATGTGGGAAGGGTATGTCTAGACGTGGGTCCCTTGCTCACTAAGCCACTGGAGTCAAGCTATCCTGGCTGAAGACTGCTGATAACCAGAAACCGGTCCTAGAATGCTTGATTCCGGTCCAGGAAAGACATAGCTTGGCAGTTTGGGCTGGACTGTTCACATGAGGCATAGGGTCAAGACTGATTTGCATATGGCCATGTCTGAACTGGGGTGGCTTGGTGAGCAAAATAACGATGGATTAAATCCAGATCTGTGACTGGGGGTGAATGTTTTGCCATTGTGCAACATTCCGTCCATCATCTTGTGTCTTTTGCTGTTCACCCTATGTGGGAAGGGTATGCCCAGACGTGGGTCCCTTGCTAACTAAGCCAGTGGAGTCAAGCTATACTGGCTGAAGACGGCTGATAGCAAGAAACCGGTCCTAGGATGCTTGATTCCTGTCCAGGAAAGACATGGCTTGGCAGTTCGGGCTGGACCGTTCCCATGAGGCACAGGGTCAAGACTGATTTGCATATGCCATGTCTGAACTGGGGTGGCTTGATGAGCAAAATAACGATGGAATAAACTCAGATCTGTGACGGGGGTAAATGTTTTGCCATTGTGCAACATTCCATCCATCATCTTGTTTGTTTTGCTTTTCACCCTATGTGGGAAGGCTATGCCCAGACGTTGGTTCCTTGCTCACTAAGCCACTGGAGTCAAGCAATCCTGGCCGAAGAAGGCTGATAGACAGAAACCGGTCCTAGGATAATTGATTCCGGTCCAGGAAAGACGTGGCTTGGCAGTTCGGGCTGGACTGTTCCCATGAGGCACAGGGTACAGTCTGATTTGCATAGGGTCATGTCTGACCTGGGGTCGCTTGGTGAGAAAAATAATGATGGAATAAACCCAGATCTGTGACTGGGTGTGAATGTTTTGCCATTGTGCAACTTTCCATCCATCATCTTGTGTGTTTTGCTCTTCACCCTATGTGGGAAGGGTATTCCCAGACGTGGGTCTCTTGCTCACTAAGCCACTGGAGTCAAGCTATCCTGCCTCAAGATGTCTGATAGCCTGAAAACGGTCCTAGGATGCTTGATTCCGGTCCAGGAAAGACATGGCTTGGCAGTTCGGGCTGGACTGTTCCCATGAGGCACAGGGTCAAGACCAATTTGCATATGGCCATGTCTGAACTGGGGTAGCTTGGTGAGCAAAATAACGATGGATTAAACCCAGATCTGTGACTGGCGGTGAATGTTTTGCTATTGTGCAACATTCCATCCATCATCTTCTGTGTTTTGCTGTTCACCCTATGTGGGAAGGGGATGCCCAGATGTGGGTCCCTTGCTCACTAAGTCACTGGAGACAAGCTATCCTGGCTGAAGATGGCTGATAGCCAGAAACCGGTCCTAGGATGCTTGATTCCGGTCCAGGATAGACATGGCTTGGCAGTTCGGACTGGACTGTTCCCATGAGTCACAGGGTCAAGACTGATTTGCATATGGCCATATCTGAACTGAGGTGGCTTGGTGAGCAAAATAACGATGGATTTAATCCAGATCTGTGACTGGGGTGAATTTTTTGCCATTGTACAACATTCCGTCCATCATCTTGTGTGTTTTGCTGTTCACCCTATGTGGGAAGGGTATGCCCGACGTGGGTCCCTTGCTCACTAAGCCACTAGAGTCAAGCTATCATGGCTGAAGACTGCTGATAGCCAGAAACCGGTCCTAGGATGCTTGATTCCGGTCCAGGAAAGACATGGCTTGGCAGTTCGGGCTGGACTGTTCCCATGAAGCACAGGGTCAAGACTGATTTGCATATGGCCATGTCTGAGCTGAGGTGGCCTGGTGAGCAAAATAACGATGGATTAAACCCAGATCTGTGACTGGGGGTGAATGTTTTGCCATTGTGCAACATTCCGTCCATCATCTTGTGTGTTTTGCTGTTCACCCTATGTGGGAAGGGTATGTCGAGACGTGGGTCCCTCGCTCACTAAGCCACTGGAGTCAAGCTATCCTGGCTGTAGACTGCTGATAACCAGAAACCGGTCCTATAATGCTTGATTCCGGTCCAGGAAAGACCTAGCTTGGCAGTTTGGGCTGGACTGTTCACTTGAGGCACAGGGTCAAGACTGATTTGCATATGGCCATGTCTGAACTGGGGTGGCTTGGTGAGCAAAATAACGATGGATTAAATCCAGATCTGTGACTGGGGGTGAATGTTTTGCCATTGTGCAACATTCCGTCCATCATCTTGTGTCTTTTGCTGTTCACCCTATGTGGGAAGGGTATGCCTAGACGTGGGTCCCTTGCTCACTAAGCCACTGGAGTCAACTATCCTCGCTGAAGACGGCTGATAGCCAGAAACCGGTCCTAGGATGCTTGATTCCCATCCAGGAAAGACATGGCTTGCCAGTTCGGGCTGAACTGTTCCCATGAGGTACAGGGTCAAGACTGATTTGCATATGGCCATGTCTGAACTGGGGTGGCTTGGTGGGCAAAATACAATGGATTAAACCTAGATATGTGACTGGGGGTGAATAGATTGCCATTGTGCAACATTCCGTCCATCATCTTGTGTGTTTTGCTGTTCACCCTATGTGGGAAGGGTATGTCGAGACGTGGGTCCCTTGCTCACTAAGCCACTGGAGTCAAGCTATCCTGGCTGAAGACTGCTGATAACCAGAAACCGGTCCTAGAATGCTTGATTCCGGTCCAGGAAAGACATAGCTTGGCAGTATGGGCTGGACTGTTCACATGAGGCACAGGGTCAAGACTGATTTGCATATGGCCATGTCTGAACTGGGGTGGCTTGGTGAGCAAAATAACGATGGATTAAATCCATATCTGTGACTGGGGGTGAATGTTTTGCCATTGTGCAACATTCCGTCCATCATCTTGTGTCTTTTGCTGTTCACCCTATGTGGGAAGGGTATGCCCAGACGTGGGTCCCTTGCTCACTAAGCCACTGGAGTCAAGCTATACTGGCTGAAGACGGCTGATAGCAAGAAACCGTTCCTAGGATGCTTGATTCCCGTCCAGGAAAGACATGGCTTGGCAGTTCGGGGTGAACCGTTCCCATGAGGCACAGGGTCAAGACTGATTTGCATATGCCATGTCTGAACAGGGGTGGCTTGATGAGCAAAATAACGATGGAATAAACTCAGATCTGTGACGGGGGGTGAATGTTTTGCCATTGTGCAACATTCCATCTATCATCTTGTTTGTTTTGCTGTTCACCCTATGTGGGAAGGCTATGCCCACACATGGGTTCCTTGCTCACTAAGCCACTGGAGTCAAGCTATCCTGGCTGAAGACGGCTGATAGCCAGAAACCGGTCCTAGGATGCTTGATTCCGGTCCAGGAAAGACATGGCTTGGCAGTTCGGGCTTGACTGTTCCCATGAGGCACAGGGTCAAGACTGATTTGCATATGGCCATGTCTGAACTGGGGTGGCTTGGTGAGCAACATAACGATGGATTAAACCCAGATCTGTGACTGGGGGTGAATGTTTTGCCATTGTGCAACATTCCGTCCATCATCTTGTATGTTTTGCTGTTCACCCTATGTGGGAAGGGTATGCCCAGACGTGGGTCACTTGCTCACTAAGGCACTGGAGTCAAGCTATCCTGGCTGAAGACTGCTGATAACCAGAAACCGGTCCTAGAATGCTTGATTCTGGTCCAGGAAAGACATAGCTTGGCAGTTTGGTCTGGACTGTTCACATGAGGCACAGGGTCAAGACTGATTTGCATATCATGTCATATGTCATGTCTGAACTGGGGTGGCTTGGTGATCAAAATAACGATGGATTAAATACAGATCTGTGACTGGGGGTGAATGTTTTGCCATTGTGCAACATTCCATCCATCATCTTGTTTGTTTTGCATTTCACCCTATGTGGGAAGGCTATGCCCAGACGTTGGTTCCTTGCTCACTAAGCCACTGGAGTCAAGCTATCCTGGCCGAAGAAGGCTGATAGACAGAAACCGGTCCTAGGATGATTGATTCCGGTCCAGGAAAGACGTGGCTTGGCAGTTCGGGCTGGACTGTTCCCATGAGGCACAGGGTCAAGACTGATTTGCATATGGCCATGTCTGAACTGGGGTGGTTTGGTGAGCAACATAACGATGGATTAAACCCAGATCTGTGACTGGGGGTGAATGTTTTGCCATTGTGCAACATTCCGTCCATCATCTTGTATGTTTTGCTGTTCACCCTATGTGGGAAGGGTATGTCTAGACGTGGGTCCCTTGCTCACTAAGCCATTGGAGTCAAGCTATCCTGGCTGAAGACTGCTGATAACCAGAAACCGGTCCTAGAATGCTTGATTCCGGTCCAGGAAAGACATAGCTTGGCAGTTTGGGCTGGACTGTTCACATGAGGCACAGGGTCAAGACTGATTTGCATATGCCATGTCTGAACTGGGGTGGCTTGATGAGCAAAATAACGATGGAATAAACTCAGATCTGTGACGGGGGGTAAATGTTTTGCCATTGTGCAACATTCCATCCATCATCTTGTTTGTTTTGCATTTCACCCTATGTGGGAAGGCAATGCCCAGACGTTGGTTCCTTGCTCACTAAGCCACTGGAGTCAAGCTATCCTGGCCGAAGAAGGCTGATAGACAGAAACCGGTCCTAGGATGATTGATTCCGGTCCAGGAAAGACGTGGCTTGGCAGTTCGGGCTGGACTGTTCCCATGAGGCACAAGGTACAGACTGATTTGCATAGGGTCATGTCTGACCTGGGGTCGCTGGTGAGAAAAATAATGATGGAATAAACCCAGATCTGTGACTGGGTGTGAATGTTTTGCCATTGTGCAACTTTCCGTCCATCATCTTGTGTGTTTTGCTCTTCACCCTATGTGGGAAGGGTATTCCCAGACGTTGGTCTCTTGCTCACTAAGCCACTGGAGTCAAGCTATCCTGCCTGAAGATGTCTGATAGCCAGAAAACGGTCCTAGGATGCTTGATTCCGGTCCAGGAAAGACATGGCTTGGCAGTTCGGGCTGGACTGTTCCCATGAGGCACAGGGTCAAGACCAATTTGCATATGGCCATGTCTGAACTGGGGTAGCTTGGTGAGCAAAATAACGATGGATTAAACCCAGATCTGTGACTGGGGGTGAATTTTTTGCTATTGTGCAACATTCCATCCATCATCTTCTGTGTTTTGCTGTTCACCCTATGTGGGAAGGGTATGCCCAGATGTGGGTCCCTTGCTCACTAAGTCACTGGAGACAAGCTATCCTGGCTGAAGATGGCTGATAGCCAGAAACCGGTCCTAGGATGCTTGATTCCGGTCCAGGATAGACATGGCTTGGCAGTTCGGACTGGACTGTTCCCATGAGTCACAGGGTCAAGGCTGATTTGCATATGGCCATATCTGGACTGAGGTGGCTTGGTGAGCAAAATAATGATGGATTTAATCCAGATCTGTGACTGGGGTGAATTTTTTGCCATTGTACAACATTCCGTCCATCATCTTGTGTGTTTTGCTGTTCACCCTATGTGGGAAGGGTATGCCCGACGTGGGTCCCTTGCTCACTAAGCCACTAGAGTCAAGCTATCATGGCTGAAGACTGCTGATAGCCAGAAACCGGTCCTAGGATGCTTGATTCCGGTCCAGGAAAGACATGGCTTGGCAGTTCGGGCTGGACTGTTCCCATGAAGCACAGGGTCAAGATTGATTTGCATATGGCCATGTCTGAGCTGAGGTGGCTTGGTGAGCAAAATAACGATGGATTAAACCCAGATCTGTGACTGGGGGTGAATGTTTTGCCATTGTGCAACATTCCGTCCATCATCTTGTGTGTTTTGCTGTTCACCCTAAGTTGGAAGGGTATGTCGAGACGTGGGTCCCTCGCTCACTAAGCCACTGGAGTCAAGCTATCCTGGCTGTAGACTGCTGATAACCAGAAACCGGTCCTAGAATGCTTGATTCCGGTCCAGGAAAGACCTAGCTTGGCAGTTTGGGCTGGACTGTTCACTTGAGGCACAGGGTCAAGACTGATTTGCATATGGCCATGTCTGAACTGGGGTGGCTTGGTGAGCAAAATAACGATGGATTAAATCCAGATCTGTGACTGGGGGTGAATGTTTTGCCATTGTGCAACATTCCGTCCATCATCTTGTGTCTTTTGCAGTTCACCCTATGTGGGAAGGGTATGCCTAGACGTGGGTCCCTTGCTCACTAAGCCACTGGAGTCAAGCTATCCTGGCTGAAGATGGCTGATAGCCAGAAACCGGTCCTAGGATGCTTGATTCCCGTCCAGGAAAGACATGGCTTGGCAGTTCGGGCTGGACCGTTCCCATGAGGCACAGGTTCAAAACTGATTTGCATATGCCATGTCTGAACTGGGGTGGCTTGATGAGCAAAATAACGATGGATTAAACCCAGATCTGTGACTGGGGGTGAATTTTTTGCCATTCTGCAACATTCCATCCATCATCTTGTTTGTTTTGCTGTTCACCCTATGTGGGAAGGCTATGCCCAGACGTGGGTTCCTTGCTCACTAAGCCACTGGAGTCAAGCTATCCTGGCTGAAGACGGCTGATAGCCAGAAACCGGTCCTAGGATGCTTGATTCCGGTCCAGGAAAGACATGGCTTGGCAGTTCGGGCTGAACTGTTCCCATGAGGTACAGGGTCAAGACTGATTTGCATATGGCTATGTCTGAACTGGGGTGGCTTGGTGAGCAAAATACCGATGGATTAAACCTAGATCTGTGACTGGGGGTGAATAGTTTGTCATTGTGCAACATTCCGTCCATCATCTTGTGTGTTTTGCTGTTCACCCTATGTGGGAAGGGTATGTCTAGACGTGGGTCCCTTGCTCACTAAGCCACTGGAGTCAAGCTATCCTGGCTGAAGACTGCTGATAACCAGAAACCGGTCCTAGAATGCTTGATGCCGGTCCAGGAAAGACATAGCTTGGCAGTTTGGGCTGGACTGTTCACATGAGGCATAGGGTCAAGACTGATTTGCATATGGCCATGTCTGAACTGGGGTGGCTTGGTGAGCAAAATAACGATGGATTAAATCCAGATCTGTGACTGGGGGTGAATGTTTTGCCATTGTGCAACATTCCGTCCATCATCTTGTGTCTTTTGCTGTTCACCCTATGTGGGAAGGGTATGCCCAGACGTGGGTCCCTTGCTAACTAAGCCAGTGGAGTCAAGCTATACTGGCTGAAGACGGCTGATAGCAAGAAACCGGTCCTAGGATGCTTGATTCCCGTCCAGGAAAGACATGGCTTGGCAGTTCGGGCTGGACCGTTCCCATGAGGCACAGGGTCAAGACTGATTTGCATATGCCATGTCTGAACTGGGGTGGCTTGATGAGCAAAATAACGATGGAATAAACTCAGATCTGTGACGGGGGGTAAATGTTTTGCCATTGTGCAACATTCCATCCATCATCTTGTTTGTTTTGCTTTTCACCCTATGTGGGAAGGCTATGCCCAGACGTTGGTTCCTTGCTCACTAAGCCACTGGAGTCAAGCAATCCTGGCCGAAGAAGGCTGATAGACAGAAACCGGTCCTAGGATGATTGATTCCGGTCCAGGAAAGACATGGCTTGGCAGTTCGGGCTGGACTGTTCCCATGAGGCACAGGGTCAAGACCAATTTGCATATGGCCATGTCTGAACTAGGGTAGCTTGGTGAGCAAAATAACGATGGATTAAACCCAGATCTGTGACTGGGGGTGAATGTTTTGCTATTGTGCAACATTCCATCCATCATCTTCTGTGTTTTGCTGTTCACCCTATGTGGGAAGGGTATGCCCAGATGTGGGTCCCTTGCTCACTAAGTCACTGGAGACAAGCTATCCTGGCTGAAGATGGCTGATAGCCAGAAACCGGTCCTAGGATGCTTGATTCCGGTCCAGGATAGACATGGCTTGGCAGTTCGGACTGGACTGTTCCCATGAGTCACAGGGTCAAGACTGATTTGCATATGGCTATATCTGAACTGAGGTGGCTTGGTGAGCAAAATAACGATGGATTTAATCCAGATCTGTGACTGGGGTGAATTTTTTGCCCTTGTACAACATTCCGTCCATCATCTTGTGTGTTTTGCTGTTCACCCTATGTGGGAAGGGTATGCCCAGATGGGGGTCCCTTGCTCACTAAGCCACTAGAGTCAAGCTATCATGGCTGAAGACTGCTGATAGCCAGAAACCGGTCCTAGGATGCTTGATTCCGGTCCAGGAAAGACATGGCTTGGCAGTTCGGGCTGGACTGTTCCCATGAAGCACAGGGTCAAGACTGATTTGCATATGGCCATGTCTGAGCTGAGGTGGCCTGGTGAGCAAAATAACGATGGATTAAACCCAGATCTGTGACTGGGGGTGAATGTTTTGCCATTGTGCAACATTCCGTCCATCATCTTGTGTGTTTTGCTGTTCACCCTAAGTGGGAAGGGTATGTCGAGACGTGGGTCCCTCGCTCACTAAGCCACTGGAGTCAAGCTATCCTGGCTGTAGACTGCTGATAACCAGAAACCGGTCCTAGAATGCTTGATTCCGGTCCAGGAAAGACCTAGCTTGGCAGTTTGGGCTGGACTGTTCACTTGAGGCACAGGGTCAAGACTGATTTGCATATGGCCATGTCTGAACTGGGGTGGCTTGGTGAGCAAAATAACGATGGATAAATCCAGATCTGTGACTGGGGGTGAATGTTTTGCCATTGTGCAACATTCCGTCCATCATCTTGTGTCTTTTGCTGTTCACCCTATGTGGGAAGGGTATGCCTAGACGTGGGTCCCTTGCTCACTAAGCCACTGGAGTCAACTATCCTGGCTGAAGACGGCTGATAGCCAGAAACCGGTCCTAGGATGTTTGATTCCCATCCAGGAAAGACATGGCTTGCCAGTTCGGGCTGAACTGTTCCCATGAGGTACAGGGTCAAGACTGATTTGCATATGGCCATGTCTGAACTGGGGTGGCTTGGTGGGCAAAATACAATGGATTAAACCTAGATATGTGACTGGGGGTGAATAGATTGCCATTGTGCAACATTCCGTCCATCATCTTGTGTGTTTTGCTGTTCACCCTATGTGGGAAGGGTATATCGAGACGTGGGTCCCTTGCTCACTAAGCCACTGGAGTCAAGCTATCCTGGCTGAAGACTGCTGATAACCAGAAACCGGTCCTAGAATGCTTGATTCCGGTCCAGGAAAGACATAGCTTGGCAGTATGGGCTGGACTGTTCACATGAGGCACAGGGTCAAGACTGATTTGCATATGGCCATGTCTGAACTGGGGTGGCTTGGTGAGCAAAATAACGATGGATTAAATCCATATCTGTGACTGGGGGTGAATGTTTTGCCATTGTGCAACATTCCGTCCATCATCTTGTGTCTTTTGCTGTTCACCCTATGTGGGAAGGGTATGCCCAGACGTGGGTCCCTTGCTCACTAAGCCACTGGAGTCAAGCTATACTGGCTGAAGACGGCTGATAGCAAGAAACCGGTCCTAGGATGCTTGATTCCCGTCCAGGAAAGACATGGCTTGGCAGTTCGGGGTGGACCGTTCCCATGAGGCACAGGGTCAAGACTGATTTGCATATGCCATGTCTGAACAGGGGTGGCTTGATGAGCAAAATAACGATGGAATAAACTCAGATCTGTGACGGGGGTGAATGTTTTGCCATTGTGCAACATTCCATCTATCATCTTGTTTGTTTTGCTGTTCACCCTATGTGGGAAGGCTATGCCCAGACGTGGGTTCCTTGCTCACTAAGCCACTGGAGTCAAGCTATCCTGGCTGAAGACGGCTGATAGCCAGAAACCGGTCCTAGGATGCTTGATTCCGGTCCAGGAAAGACATAGCTTGGCAGTTCGGGCTTGACTGTTCCCATGAGGCACAGGGTCAAGACTGATTTGCATATGGCCATGTCTGAACTGGGGTGGCTTGGTGAGCAACATAACGATGGATTAAACCCATATCTGTGACTGGGGGTGAATGTTTTGCCATTGTGCAACATTCCGTCCATCATCTTGTATGTTTTGCTGTTCACCCTATGTGGGAAGGGTATGCTCAGACGTGGGTCACTTGCTCACTAAGGCACTGGAGTCAAGCTATCCTGGCTGAAGACTGCTGATAACCAGAAACCGGTCCTAGGATGCTTGATTCCGGTCCAGGATAGACATGGCTTGGCAGTTCGGACTGGACGGTTCCCATGAGTCACAGGGTCAAGACTGATTTGCATATGGCCATATCTGGACTGAGGTGGCTTGGTGAGCAAAATAACGATGGATTAAACCCAGATCTGTGACTGGGGGTGAATGTTTTGCCATTGTGCAACATTCCGTCCATCATCTTGTGTGTTTTGCTGTTCACCCTAAGTGGGAAGGGTATGTCGAGACGTGGGTCCCTCGCTCACTAAGCCACTGGAGTCAAGCTATCCTGGCTGTAGACTGCTGATAACCAGAAACCGGTCCTAGAATGCTTGATTCCGGTCCAGGAAAGACCTAGCTTGGCAGTTTGGGCTGGACTGTTCACTTGAGGCACAGGGTCAAGACTGATTTGCATATGGCCATGTCTGAACTGGGGTGGCTTGGTGAGCAAAAACACGATGGATTAAATCCAGATCTGTGACTGGGGGTGAATGTTTTGCCATTGTGCAACATTCCGTCCATCATCTTGTGTCTTTTGCAGTTCACCCTATGTGGGAAGGGTATGCCTAGACGTGGGTCCCTTGCTCACTAAGCCACTGGAGTCAAGCTATCCTGGCTGAAGATGGCTGATAGCCAGAAACCGGTCCTAGGATGCTTGATTCCCGTCCAGGAAAGACATGGCTTGGCAGTTCGGGCTGGACCGTTCCCATGAGGCACAGGTTCAAAACTGATTTGCATATGCCATGTCTGAACTGGGGTGGCTTGATGAGCAAAATAACGATGGATTAAACCCAGATCTGTGACTGGGGGTGAATTTTTTGCCATTGTGCAACATTCCATCCATCATCTTGTTTGTTTTGCTGTTCACCCTATGTGGGAAGGCTATGCCCAGACGTGGGTTCCTTGCTCACTAAGCCACTGGAGTCAAGCTATCCTGGCTGAAGACGGCTGATAGCCAGAAACCGGTCCTAGGATGCTTGATTCCGGTCCAGGAAAGACATGGCTTGGCAGTTCGGGCTGAACTGTTCCCATGAGGTACAGGGTCAAGACTGATTTGCATATGGCTATGTCTGAACTGGGGTGGCTTGGTGAGCAAAATACTGATGGAATAAACCTAGATCTGTGACTGGGGGTGAATAGTTTGCCATTGTGCAACATTCCGTCCATCATCTTGTGTGTTTTGCTGTTCACCCTATGTGGGAAGGGTATGTCTAGACGTGGGTCCCTTGCTCACTAAGCCACTGGAGTCAAGCTATCCTGGCTGAAGACTGCTGATAACCAGAAACCGGTCCTAGAATGCTTGATTCCGGTCCAGGAAAGACATAGCTTGGCAGTTTGGGCTGGACTGTTCACATGAGGCATAGGGTCAAGACTGATTTGCATATGGCCATGTCTGAACTGGGGTGGCTTGGTGAGCAAAATAACGATGGATTAAATCCAGATCTGTGACTGGGGGTGAATGTTTTGCCATTGTGCAACATTCCGTCCATCATCTTGTGTCTTTTGCTGTTCACCCTATGTGGGAAGGGTATGCCCAGACGTGGGTCCCTTGCTAACTAAGCCAGTGGAGTCAAGCTATACTGGCTGAAGACGGCTGATAGCAAGAAACCGGTCCTAGGATGCTTGATTCCTGTCCAGGAAAGACATGGCTTGGCAGTTCGGGCTGGACCGTTCCCATGAGGCACAGGGTCAAGACTGATTTGCATATGCCATGTCTGAACTGGGGTGGCTTGATGAGCAAAATAACGATGGAATAAACTCAGATCTGTGACGGGGGTAAATGTTTTGCCATTGTGCAACATTCCATCCATCATCTTGTTTGTTTTGCTTTTCACCCTATGTGGGAAGGCTATGCCCAGACGTTGGTTCCTTGCTCACTAAGCCACTGGAGTCAAGCAATCCTGGCCGAAGAAGGCTGATAGACAGAAACCGGTCCTAGGATGATTGATTCCGGTCCAGGAAAGACGTGGCTTGGCAGTTCGGGCTGGACTGTTCCCATGAGGCACAGGGTACAGTCTGATTTGCATAGGGTCATGTCTGACCTGGGGTCGCTTGGTGAGAAAAATAATGATGGAATAAACCCAGATCTGTGACTGGGTGTGAATGTTTTGCCATTGTGCAACTTTCCATCCATCATCTTGTGTGTTTTGCTCTTCACCCTATGTGGGAAGGGTATTCCCAGACGTGGGTCTCTTGCTCACTAAGCCACTGGAGTCAAGCTATCCTGCCTCAAGATGTCTGATAGCCTGAAAACGGTCCTAGGATGCTTGATTCCGGTCCAGGAAAGACATGGCTTGGCAGTTCGGGCTGGACTGTTCCCATGAGGCACAGGGTCAAGACCAATTTGCATATGGCCATGTCTGAACTGGGGTAGCTTGGTGAGCAAAATAACGATGGATTAAACCCAGATCTGTGACTGGCGGTGAATGTTTTGCTATTGTGCAACATTCCATCCATCATCTTCTGTGTTTTGCTGTTCACCCTATGTGGGAAGGGTATGCCCAGATGTGGGTCCCTTGCTCACTAAGTCACTGGAGACAAGCTATCCTGGCTGAAGATGGCTGATAGCCAGAAACCGGTCCTAGGATGCTTGATTCCGGTCCAGGATAGACATGGCTTGGCAGTTCGGACTGGACTGTTCCCATGAGTCACAGGGTCAAGACTGATTTGCCTATGGCCATATCTGAACTGAGGTGGCTTGGTGAGCAAAATAACGATGGATTTAATCCAGATCTGTGACTGGGGGTGAATGTTTTGCCATTGTGCAACATTCCGTCCATCATCTTGTGTGTTTTGCTGTTCACCCTATGTGGGAAGGGTATGTCGAGACGTGGGTCTCTTGCTCACTAAGCCACTGGAGTCAAGCTATCCTGGCTGAAGACTGCTGATAACCAGAAACCGGTCCTAGAATGCTTGATTCCGGTCCAGGAAAGACATAGCTTGGCAGTATGGGCTGGACTGTTCACATGAGGCACAGGGTCAAGACTGATTTGCATATGGCCATGTCTGAACTGGGGTGGCTTGGTGAGCAAAATAACGATGGATTAAATCCATATCTGTGACTGGGGGTGAATGGTTTGCCATTGTGCAACATTCCGTCCATCATCTTGTGTCTTTTGCTGTTTACCCTATGTGGGAAGGGTATGCCCAGACGTGGGTCCCTTGCTCACTAAGCCACTGGAGTCAAGCTATCATGGCTGAAGACTGCTGATAGCCAGAAACCGGTCCTAGGATGCTTGATTCCGGTCCAGGAAAGACATGGCTTGGCAGTTCGGGCTGGACTGTTCCCATGAAGCACAGGGTCAAGACTGATTTGCATATGGCCATGTCTGAGCTGAGGTGGCCTGGTGAGCAAAATAACGATGGATTAAACCCAGATCTGTGACTGGGGGTGAATGTTTTGCCATTGTGCAACATTCCGTCCATCATCTTGTGTGTTTTGCTGTTCACCCTATGTGGGAAGGGTATGTCGAGACGTGGGTCCCTCGCTCACTAAGCCACTGGAGTCAAGCTATCCTGGCTGTAGACTGCTGATAACCAGAAACCGGTCCTATAATGCTTGATTCCGGTACAGGAAAGACCTAGCTTGGCAGTTTGGGCTGGACTGTTCACTTGAGGCACAGGGTCAAGACTGATTTGCATATGGCCATGTCTGAACTGGGGTGGCTTGGTGAGCAAAATAACGATGGATTAAATCCAGATCTGTGACTGGGGGTGAATGATTTGCCATTGTGCAACATTCCGTCCATCATCTTGTGTCTTTTGCTGTTCACCCTATGTGGGAAGGGTATGCCTAGACGTGGGTCCCTTGCTCACTAAGCCACTGGAGTCAACTATCCTCGCTGAAGACGGCTGATAGCCAGAAACCGGTCCTAGGATGCTTGATTCCCATCCAGGAAAGACATGGCTTGCCAGTTCGGGCTGAACTGTTCCCATGAGGTACAGGGTCAAGACTGATTTGCATATGGCCATGTCTGAACTGGGGTGGCTTGGTGGGCAAAATACAATGGATTAAACCTAGATATGTGACTGGGGGTGAATAGATTGCCATTGTGCAACATTCCGTCCATCATCTTGTGTGTTTTGCTGTTCACCCTATGTGGGAAGGGTATGTCGAGACGTGGGTCCCTTGCTCACTAAGCCACTGGAGTCAAGCTATCATGGCTGAAGACTGCTGATAGCCAGAAACCGGTCCTAGGATGCTTGATTCCGGTCCAGGAAAGACATGGCTTGGCAGTTCGGGCTGGACTGTTCCCATGAAGCACAGGGTCAAGACTGATTTGCATATGGCCATGTCTGAACTGGGGTGGCTTGGTGAGCAAAATAACGATGGATAAATCCAGATCTGTGACTGGGGGTGAATGTTTTGCCATTGTGCAACATTCCGTCCATCATCTTGTGTCTTTTGCTGTTCACCCTATGTGGGAAGGGTATGCCTAGACGTGGGTCCCTTGCTCACTAAGCCACTGGAGTCAACTATCCTCGCTGAAGACGGCTGATAGCCAGAAACCGGTCCTAGGATGCTTGATTCCCATCCAGGAAAGACATGGCTTGCCAGTTCGGGCTGAACTGTTCCCATGAGGTACAGGGTCAAGACTGATTTGCATATGGCCATGTCTGAACTGGGGTGGCTTGGTGGGCAAAATACAATGGATTAAACCTAGATATGTGACTGGGGGTGAATAGATTGCCATTGTGCAACATTCCGTCCATCATCTTGTGTGTTTTGCTGTTCACCCTATGTGGGAAGGGTATGTCGAGACGTGGGTCCCTTGCTCACTAAGCCACTGGAGTCAAGCTATCCTGGCTGAAGACTGCTGATAACCAGAAACCGGTCCTAGAATGCTTGATTCCGGTCCAGGAAAGACATAGCTTGGCAGTATGGGCTGGACTGTTCACATGAGGCACAGGGTCAAGACTGATTTGCATATGGCCATGTCTGAACTGGGGTGGCTTGGTGAGCAAAATAACGATGGATTAAATCCATATCTGTGACTGGGGGTGAATGTTTTGCCATTGTGCAACATTCCGTCCATCATCTTGTGTCTTTTGCTGTTCACCCTATGTGGGAAGGGTATGCCCAGACGTGGGTCCCTTGCTCACTAAGCCACTGGAGTCAAGCTATACTGGCTGAAGACGGCTGATAGCAAGAAACCGGTCCTAGGATGCTTGATTCCCGTCCAGGAAAGACATGGCTTGGCAGTTCGGGGTGAACCGTTCCCATGAGGCACAGGGTCAAGACTGATTTGCATATGCCATGTCTGAACAGGGGTGGCTTGATGAGCAAAATAACGATGGAATAAACTCAGATCTGTGACGGGGGGTGAATGTTTTGCCATTGTGCAACATTCCATCTATCATCTTATTTGTTTTGCTGTTCACCCTATGTGGGAAGGCTATGCCCACACGTGGGTTCCTTGCTCACTAAGCCACTGGAGTCAAGCTATCCTGGCTGAAGACGGCTGATAGCCAGAAACCGGTCCTAGGATGCTTGATTCCGGTCCAGGAAAGACATGGCTTGGCAGTTCGGGCTTGACTGTTCCCATGAGGCACAGGGTCAAGACTGATTTGCATATGGCCATGTCTGAACTGGGGTGGCTTGGTGAGCAACATAACGATGGATTAAACCCAGATCTGTGACTGGGGGTGAATGTTTTGCCATTGTGCAACATTCCGTCCATCATCTTGTATGTTTTGCTGTTCACCCTATGTGGGAAGGGTATGCCCAGACGTGGGTCACTTGCTCACTAAGGCACTGGAGTCAAGCTATCCTGGCTGAAGACTGCTGATAACCAGAAACCGGTCCTAGAATGCTTGATTCTGGTCCAGGAAAGACATAGCTTGGCAGTTTGGTCTGGACTGTTCACATGAGGCACAGGGTCAAGACTGATTTGCATATGGCCATGTCTGAACTGGGGTGGCTTGGTGATCAAAATAACGATGGATTAAATACAGATCTGTGACTGGGGGTGAATGTTTTGCCATTGTGCAACATTCCATCCATCATCTTGTTTGTTTTGCATTTCACCCTATGTGGGAAGGCTATGCCCAGACGTTGGTTCCTTGCTCACTAAGCCACTGGAGTCAAGCTATCCTGGCCGAAGAAGGCTGATAGACAGAAACCGGTCCTAGGATGATTGATTCCGGTCCAGGAAAGACGTGGCTTGGCAGTTCGGGCTGGACTGTTCCCATGAGGCACAGGGTCAAGACTGATTTGCATATGGCCATGTCTGAACTGGGGTGGTTTGGTGAGCAACATAACGATGGATTAAACCCAGATCTGTGACTGGGGGTGAATGTTTTGCCATTGTGCAACATTCCGTCCATCATCTTGTATGTTTTGCTGTTCACCCTATGTGGGAAGGGTATGTCTAGACGTGGGTCCCTTGCTCACTAAGCCATTGGAGTCAAGCTATCCTGGCTGAAGACTGCTGATAACCAGAAACCGGTCCTAGAATGCTTGATTCCGGTCCAGGAAAGACATAGCTTGGCAGTTTGGGCTGGACTGTTCACATGAGGCACAGGGTCAAGACTGATTTGCATATGCCATGTCTGAACTGGGGTGGCTTGATGAGCAAAATAACGATGGAATAAACTCAGATCTGTGACGGGGGGTAAATGTTTTGCCATTGTGCAACATTCCATCCATCATCTTGTTTGTTTTGCATTTCACCCTATGTGGGAAGGCAATGCCCAGACGTTGGTTCCTTGCTCACTAAGCCACTGGAGTCAAGCTATCCTGGCCGAAGAAGGCTGATAGACAGAAACCGGTCCTAGGATGATTGATTCCGGTCCAGGAAAGACGTGGCTTGGCAGTTCGGGCTGGACTGTTCCCATGAGGCACAAGGTACAGACTGATTTGCATAGGGTCATGTCTGACCTGGGGTCGCTGGTGAGAAAAATAATGATGGAATAAACCCAGATCTGTGACTGGGTGTGAATGTTTTGCCATTGTGCAACTTTCCGTCCATCATCTTGTGTGTTTTGCTCTTCACCCTATGTGGGAAGGGTATTCCCAGACGTTGGTCTCTTGCTCACTAAGCCACTGGAGTCAAGCTATCCTGCCTGAAGATGTCTGATAGCCAGAAAACGGTCCTAGGATGCTTGATTCCGGTCCAGGAAAGACATGGCTTGGCAGTTCGGGCTGGACTGTTCCCATGAGGCACAGGGTCAAGACCAATTTGCATATGGCCATGTCTGAACTGGGGTAGCTTGGTGAGCAAAATAACGATGGATTAAACCCAGATCTGTGACTGGGGGTGAATTTTTTGCTATTGTGCAACATTCCATCCATCATCTTCTGTGTTTTGCTGTTCACCCTATGTGGGAAGGGTATGCCCAGATGTGGGTCCCTTGCTCACTAAGTCACTGGAGACAAGCTATCCTGGCTGAAGATGGCTGATAGCCAGAAACCGGTCCTAGGATGCTTGATTCCGGTCCAGGATAGACATGGCTTGGCAGTTCGGACTGGACTGTTCCCATGAGTCACAGGGTCAAGGCTGATTTGCATATGGCCATATCTGGACTGAGGTGGCTTGGTGAGCAAAATAATGATGGATTTAATCCAGATCTGTGACTGGGGTGAATTTTTTGCCATTGTACAACATTCCGTCCATCATCTTGTGTGTTTTGCTGTTCACCCTATGTGGGAAGGGTATGCCCGACGTGGGTCCCTTGCTCACTAAGCCACTAGAGTCAAGCTATCATGGCTGAAGACTGCTGATAGCCAGAAACCGGTCCTAGGATGCTTGATTCCGGTCCAGGAAAGACATGGCTTGGCAGTTCGGGCTGGACTGTTCCCATGAAGCACAGGGTCAAGACTGATTTGCATATGGCCATGTCTGAGCTGAGGTGGCTTGGTGAGCAAAATAACGATGGATTAAACCCAGATCTGTGACTGGGGGTGAATGTTTTGCCATTGTGCAACATTCCGTCCATCATCTTGTGTGTTTTGCTGTTCACCCTAAGTTGGAAGGGTATGTCGAGACGTGGGTCCCTCGCTCACTAAGCCACTGGAGTCAAGCTATCCTGGCTGTAGACTGCTGATAACCAGAAACCGGTCCTAGAATGCTTGATTCCGGTCCAGGAAAGACCTAGCTTGGCAGTTTGGGCTGGACTGTTCACTTGAGGCACAGGGTCAAGACTGATTTGCATATGGCCATGTCTGAACTGGGGTGGCTTGGTGAGCAAAATAACGATGGATTAAATCCAGATCTGTGACTGGGGGTGAATGTTTTGCCATTGTGCAACATTCCGTCCATCATCTTGTGTCTTTTGCAGTTCACCCTATGTGGGAAGGGTATGCCTAGACGTGGGTCCCTTGCTCACTAAGCCACTGGAGTCAAGCTATCCTGGCTGAAGATGGCTGATAGCCAGAAACCGGTCCTAGGATGCTTGATTCCCGTCCAGGAAAGACATGGCTTGGCAGTTCGGGCTGGACCGTTCCCATGAGGCACAGGTTCAAAACTGATTTGCATATGCCATGTCTGAACTGGGGTGGCTTGATGAGCAAAATAACGATGGATTAAACCCAGATCTGTGACTGGGGGTGAATTTTTTGCCATTCTGCAACATTCCATCCATCATCTTGTTTGTTTTGCTGTTCACCCTATGTGGGAAGGCTATGCCCAGACGTGGGTTCCTTGCTCACTAAGCCACTGGAGTCAAGCTATCCTGGCTGAAGACGGCTGATAGCCAGAAACCGGTCCTAGGATGCTTGATTCCGGTCCAGGAAAGACATGGCTTGGCAGTTCGGGCTGAACTGTTCCCATGAGGTACAGGGTCAAGACTGATTTGCATATGGCTATGTCTGAACTGGGGTGGCTTGGTGAGCAAAATACCGATGGATTAAACCTAGATCTGTGACTGGGGGTGAATAGTTTGTCATTGTGCAACATTCCGTCCATCATCTTGTGTGTTTTGCTGTTCACCCTATGTGGGAAGGGTATGTCTAGACGTGGGTCCCTTGCTCACTAAGCCACTGGAGTCAAGCTATCCTGGCTGAAGACTGCTGATAACCAGAAACCGGTCCTAGAATGCTTGATGCCGGTCCAGGAAAGACATAGCTTGGCAGTTTGGGCTGGACTGTTCACATGAGGCATAGGGTCAAGACTGATTTGCATATGGCCATGTCTGAACTGGGGTGGCTTGGTGAGCAAAATAACGATGGATTAAATCCAGATCTGTGACTGGGGGTGAATGTTTTGCCATTGTGCAACATTCCGTCCATCATCTTGTGTCTTTTGCTGTTCACCCTATGTGGGAAGGGTATGCCCAGACGTGGGTCCCTTGCTAACTAAGCCAGTGGAGTCAAGCTATACTGGCTGAAGACGGCTGATAGCAAGAAACCGGTCCTAGGATGCTTGATTCCCGTCCAGGAAAGACATGGCTTGGCAGTTCGGGCTGGACCGTTCCCATGAGGCACAGGGTCAAGACTGATTTGCATATGCCATGTCTGAACTGGGGTGGCTTGATGAGCAAAATAACGATGGAATAAACTCAGATCTGTGACGGGGGGTAAATGTTTTGCCATTGTGCAACATTCCATCCATCATCTTGTTTGTTTTGCTTTTCACCCTATGTGGGAAGGCTATGCCCAGACGTTGGTTCCTTGCTCACTAAGCCACTGGAGTCAAGCAATCCTGGCCGAAGAAGGCTGATAGACAGAAACCGGTCCTAGGATGATTGATTCCGGTCCAGGAAAGACATGGCTTGGCAGTTCGGGCTGGACTGTTCCCATGAGGCACAGGGTCAAGACCAATTTGCATATGGCCATGTCTGAACTAGGGTAGCTTGGTGAGCAAAATAACGATGGATTAAACCCAGATCTGTGACTGGGGGTGAATGTTTTGCTATTGTGCAACATTCCATCCATCATCTTCTGTGTTTTGCTGTTCACCCTATGTGGGAAGGGTATGCCCAGATGTGGGTCCCTTGCTCACTAAGTCACTGGAGACAAGCTATCCTGGCTGAAGATGGCTGATAGCCAGAAACCGGTCCTAGGATGCTTGATTCCGGTCCAGGATAGACATGGCTTGGCAGTTCGGACTGGACTGTTCCCATGAGTCACAGGGTCAAGACTGATTTGCATATGGCCATATCTGAACTGAGGTGGCTTGGTGAGCAAAATAACGATGGATTTAATCCAGATCTGTGACTGGGGTGAATTTTTTGCCCTTGTACAACATTCCGTCCATCATCTTGTGTGTTTTGCTGTTCACCCTATGTGGGAAGGGTATGCCCAGATGGGGGTCCCTTGCTCACTAAGCCACTAGAGTCAAGCTATCATGGCTGAAGACTGCTGATAGCCAGAAACCGGTCCTAGGATGCTTGATTCCGGTCCAGGAAAGACATGGCTTGGCAGTTCGGGCTGGACTGTTCCCATGAAGCACAGGGTCAAGACTGATTTGCATATGGCCATGTCTGAGCTGAGGTGGCCTGGTGAGCAAAATAACGATGGATTAAACCCAGATCTGTGACTGGGGGTGAATGTTTTGCCATTGTGCAACATTCCGTCCATCATCTTGTGTGTTTTGCTGTTCACCCTAAGTGGGAAGGGTATGTCGAGACGTGGGTCCCTCGCTCACTAAGCCACTGGAGTCAAGCTATCCTGGCTGTAGACTGCTGATAACCAGAAACCGGTCCTAGAATGCTTGATTCCGGTCCAGGAAAGACCTAGCTTGGCAGTTTGGGCTGGACTGTTCACTTGAGGCACAGGGTCAAGACTGATTTGCATATGGCCATGTCTGAACTGGGGTGGCTTGGTGAGCAAAATAACGATGGATAAATCCAGATCTGTGACTGGGGGTGAATGTTTTGCCATTGTGCAACATTCCGTCCATCATCTTGTGTCTTTTGCTGTTCACCCTATGTGGGAAGGGTATGCCTAGACGTGGGTCCCTTGCTCACTAAGCCACTGGAGTCAACTATCCTGGCTGAAGACGGCTGATAGCCAGAAACCGGTCCTAGGATGTTTGATTCCCATCCAGGAAAGACATGGCTTGCCAGTTCGGGCTGAACTGTTCCCATGAGGTACAGGGTCAAGACTGATTTGCATATGGCCATGTCTGAACTGGGGTGGCTTGGTGGGCAAAATACAATGGATTAAACCTAGATATGTGACTGGGGGTGAATAGATTGCCATTGTGCAACATTCCGTCCATCATCTTGTGTGTTTTGCTGTTCACCCTATGTGGGAAGGGTATATCGAGACGTGGGTCCCTTGCTCACTAAGCCACTGGAGTCAAGCTATCCTGGCTGAAGACTGCTGATAACCAGAAACCGGTCCTAGAATGCTTGATTCCGGTCCAGGAAAGACATAGCTTGGCAGTATGGGCTGGACTGTTCACATGAGGCACAGGGTCAAGACTGATTTGCATATGGCCATGTCTGAACTGGGGTGGCTTGGTGAGCAAAATAACGATGGATTAAATCCATATCTGTGACTGGGGGTGAATGTTTTGCCATTGTGCAACATTCCGTCCATCATCTTGTGTCTTTTGCTGTTCACCCTATGTGGGAAGGGTATGCCCAGACGTGGGTCCCTTGCTCACTAAGCCACTGGAGTCAAGCTATACTGGCTGAAGACGGCTGATAGCAAGAAACCGGTCCTAGGATGCTTGATTCCCGTCCAGGAAAGACATGGCTTGGCAGTTCGGGGTGGACCGTTCCCATGAGGCACAGGGTCAAGACTGATTTGCATATGCCATGTCTGAACAGGGGTGGCTTGATGAGCAAAATAACGATGGAATAAACTCAGATCTGTGACGGGGGTGAATGTTTTGCCATTGTGCAACATTCCATCTATCATCTTGTTTGTTTTGCTGTTCACCCTATGTGGGAAGGCTATGCCCAGACGTGGGTTCCTTGCTCACTAAGCCACTGGAGTCAAGCTATCCTGGCTGAAGACGGCTGATAGCCAGAAACCGGTCCTAGGATGCTTGATTCCGGTCCAGGAAAGACATAGCTTGGCAGTTCGGGCTTGACTGTTCCCATGAGGCACAGGGTCAAGACTGATTTGCATATGGCCATGTCTGAACTGGGGTGGCTTGGTGAGCAACATAACGATGGATTAAACCCAGATCTGTGACTGGGGGTGAATGTTTTGCCATTGTGCAACATTCCGTCCATCATCTTGTATGTTTTGCTGTTCACCCTATGTGGGAAGGGTATGCTCAGACGTGGGTCACTTGCTCACTAAGGCACTGGAGTCAAGCTATCCTGGCTGAAGACTGCTGATAACCAGAAACCGGTCCTAGGATGCTTGATTCCGGTCCAGGATAGACATGGCTTGGCAGTTCGGACTGGACTGTTCCCATGAGTCACAGGGTCAAGACTGATTTGCATATGGCCATATCTGGACTGAGGTGGCTTGGTGAGCAAAATAACGATGGATTTAATCCAGATCTGTGACTGGGGTGAATTTTTTGCCATTGTACAACATTCCGTCCATCATCTTGTGTGTTTTGCTGTTCACCCTATGTGGGAAGGGTATGCCCGACGTGGGTCCCTTGCTCACAAAGCCACTAGAGTCAAGCTATCATGGCTGAAGACTGCTGATAGCCAGAAACCGGTCCTAGGATGCTTGATTCCGGTCCAGGAAAGACATGGCTTGGCAGTTCGGGCTGGACTGTTCCCATGAAGCACAGGGTCAAGACTGATTTGCATATGGCCATGTCTGAGCTGAGGTGGCTTGGTGAGCAAAATAACGATGGATTAAACCCAGATCTGTGACTGGGGGTGAATGTTTTGCCATTGTGCAACATTCCGTCCATCATCTTGTGTGTTTTGCTGTTCACCCTAAGTGGGAAGGGTATGTCGAGACGTGGGTCCCTCGCTCACTAAGCCACTGGAGTCAAGCTATCCTGGCTGTAGACTGCTGATAACCAGAAACCGGTCCTAGAATGCTTGATTCCGGTCCAGGAAAGACCTAGCTTGGCAGTTTGGGCTGGACTGTTCACTTGAGGCACAGGGTCAAGACTGATTTGCATATGGCCATGTCTGAACTGGGGTGGCTTGGTGAGCAAAAACACGATGGATTAAATCCAGATCTGTGACTGGGGGTGAATGTTTTGCCATTGTTCAACATTCCGTCCATCATCTTGTGTCTTTTGCAGTTCACCCTATGTGGGAAGGGTATGCCTAGACGTGGGTCCCTTGCTCACTAAGCCACTGGAGTCAAGCTATCCTGGCTGAAGATGGCTGATAGCCAGAAACCGGTCCTAGGATGCTTGATTCCCGTCCAGGAAAGACATGGCTTGGCAGTTCGGGCTGGACCGTTCCCATGAGGCACAGGTTCAAAACTGATTTGCATATGCCATGTCTGAACTGGGGTGGCTTGATGAGCAAAATAACGATGGATTAAACCCAGATCTGTGACTGGGGGTGAATTTTTTGCCATTGTGCAACATTCCATCCATCATCTTGTTTGTTTTGCTGTTCACCCTATGTGGGAAGGCTATGCCCAGACGTGGGTTCCTTGCTCACTAAGCCACTGGAGTCAAGCTATCCTGGCTGAAGACGGCTGATAGCCAGAAACCGGTCCTAGGATGCTTGATTCCGGTCCAGGAAAGACATGGCTTGGCAGTTCGGGCTGAACTGTTCCCATGAGGTACAGGGTCAAGACTGATTTGCATATGGCTATGTCTGAACTGGGGTGGCTTGGTGAGCAAAATACTGATGGAATAAACCTAGATCTGTGACTGGGGGTGAATAGTTTGCCATTGTGCAACATTCCATCCATCATCTTGTGTGTTTTGCTGTTCACCCTATGTGGGAAGGGTATGTCTAGACGTGGGTCCCTTGCTCACTAAGCCACTGGAGTCAAGCTATCCTGGCTGAAGACTGCTGATAACCAGAAACCGGTCCTAGAATGCTTGATTCCGGTCCAGGAAAGACATAGCTTGGCAGTTTGGGCTGGACTGTTCACATGAGGCATAGGGTCAAGACTGATTTGCATATGGCCATGTCTGAACTGGGGTGGCTTGGTGAGCAAAATAACGATGGATTAAATCCAGATCTGTGACTGGGGGTGAATGTTTTGCCATTGTGCAACATTCCGTCCATCATCTTGTGTCTTTTGCTGTTCACCCTATGTGGGAAGGGTATGCCCAGACGTGGGTCCCTTGCTAACTAAGCCAGTGGAGTCAAGCTATACTGGCTGAAGACGGCTGATAGCAAGAAACCGGTCCTAGGATGCTTGATTCCTGTCCAGGAAAGACATGGCTTGGCAGTTCGGGCTGGACCGTTCCCATGAGGCACAGGGTCAAGACTGATTTGCATATGCCATGTCTGAACTGGGGTGGCTTGATGAGCAAAATAACGATGGAATAAACTCAGATCTGTGACGGGGGTAAATGTTTTGCCATTGTGCAACATTCCATCCATCATCTTGTTTGTTTTGCTTTTCACCCTATGTGGGAAGGCTATGCCCAGACGTTGGTTCCTTGCTCACTAAGCCACTGGAGTCAAGCAATCCTGGCCGAAGAAGGCTGATAGACAGAAACCGGTCCTAGGATGATTGATTCCGGTCCAGGAAAGACGTGGCTTGGCAGTTCGGGCTGGACTGTTCCCATGAGGCACAGGGTACAATCTGATTTGCATAGGGTCATGTCTGACCTGGGGTCGCTTGGTGAGAAAAATAATGATGGAATAAACCCAGATCTGTGACTGGGTGTGAATGTTTTGCCATTGTGCAACTTTCCATCCATCATCTTGTGTGTTTTGCTCTTCACCCTATGTGGGAAGGGTATTCCCAGACGTGGGTCTCTTGCTCACTAAGCCACTGGAGTCAAGCTATCCTGCCTCAAGATGTCTGATAGCCTGAAAACGGTCCTAGGATGCTTGATTCCGGTCCAGGAAAGACATGGCTTGGCAGTTCGGGCTGGACTGTTCCCATGAGGCACAGGGTCAAGACCAATTTGCATATGGCCATGTCTGAACTGGGGTAGCTTGGTGAGCAAAATAACGATGGATTAAACCCAGATCTGTGACTGGCGGTGAATGTTTTGCTATTGTGCAACATTCCATCCATCATCTTCTGTGTTTTGCTGTTCACCCTATGTGGGAAGGGTATGCCCAGATGTGGGTCCCTTGCTCACTAAGTCACTGGAGACAAGCTATCCTGGCTGAAGATGGCTGATAGCCAGAAACCGGTCCTAGGATGCTTGATTCCGGTCCAGGATAGACATGGCTTGGCAGTTCGGACTGGACTGTTCCCATGAGTCACAGGGTCAAGACTGATTTGCCTATGGCCATATCTGAACTGAGGTGGCTTGGTGAGCAAAATAACGATGGATTTAATCCAGATCTGTGACTGGGGGTGAATGTTTTGCCATTGTGCAACATTCCGTCCATCATCTTGTGTGTTTTGCTGTTCACCCTATGTGGGAAGGGTATGTCGAGACGTGGGTCTCTTGCTCACTAAGCCACTGGAGTCAAGCTATCCTGGCTGAAGACTGCTGATAACCAGAAACCGGTCCTAGAATGCTTGATTCCGGTCCAGGAAAGACATAGCTTGGCAGTATGGGCTGGACTGTTCACATGAGGCACAGGGTCAAGACTGATTTGCATATGGCCATGTCTGAACTGGGGTGGCTTGGTGAGCAAAATAACGATGGATTAAATCCATATCTGTGACTGGGGGTGAATGTTTTGCCATTGTGCAACATTCCGTCCATCATCTTGTGTCTTTTGCTGTTTACCCTATGTGGGAAGGGTATGCCCAGACGTGGGTCCCTTGCTCACTAAGCCACTGGAGTCAAGCTATCATGGCTGAAGACTGCTGATAGCCAGAAACCGGTCCTAGGATGCTTGATTCCGGTCCAGGAAAGACATGGCTTGGCAGTTCGGGCTGGACTGTTCCCATGAAGCACAGGGTCAAGACTGATTTGCATATGGCCATGTCTGAGCTGAGGTGGCCTGGTGAGCAAAATAACGATGGATTAAACCCAGATCTGTGACTGGGGGTGAATGTTTTGCCATTGTGCAACATTCCGTCCATCATCTTGTGTGTTTTGCTGTTCACCCTATGTGGGAAGGGTATGTCGAGACGTGGGTCCCTCGCTCACTAAGCCACTGGAGTCAAGCTATCCTGGCTGTAGACTGCTGATAACCAGAAACCGGTCCTATAATGCTTGATTCCGGTACAGGAAAGACCTAGCTTGGCAGTTTGGGCTGGACTGTTCACTTGAGGCACAGGGTCAAGACTGATTTGCATATGGCCATGTCTGAACTGGGGTGGCTTGGTGAGCAAAATAACGATGGATTAAATCCAGATCTGTGACTGGGGGTGAATGTTTTGCCATTGTGCAACATTCCGTCCATCATCTTGTGTCTTTTGCTGTTCACCCTATGTGGGAAGGGTATGCCTAGACGTGGGTCCCTTGCTCACTAAGCCACTGGAGTCAACTATCCTCGCTGAAGACGGCTGATAGCCAGAAACCGGTCCTAGGATGCTTGATTCCCATCCAGGAAAGACATGGCTTGCCAGTTCGGGCTGAACTGTTCCCATGAGGTACAGGGTCAAGACTGATTTGCATATGGCCATGTCTGAACTGGGGTGGCTTGGTGGGCAAAATACAATGGATTAAACCTAGATATGTGACTGGGGGTGAATAGATTGCCATTGTGCAACATTCCGTCCATCATCTTGTGTGTTTTGCTGTTCACCCTATGTGGGAAGGGTATGTCGAGACGTGGGTCCCTTGCTCACTAAGCCACTGGAGTCAAGCTATCCTGGCTGAAGACTGCTGATAACCAGAAACCGGTCCTAGAATGCTTGATTCCGGTCCAGGAAAGACATAGCTTGGCAGTATGGGCTGGACTGTTCACATGAGGCACAGGGTCAAGACTGATTTGCATATGGCCATGTCTGAACTGGGGTGGCTTGGTGAGCAAAATAACGATGGATTAAATCCATATCTGTGACTGGGGGTGAATGTTTTGCCATTGTGCAACATTCCGTCCATCATCTTGTGTCTTTTGCTGTTCACCCTATGTGGGAAGGGTATGCCCAGACGTGGGTCCCTTGCTCACTAAGCCACTGGAGTCAAGCTATACTGGCTGAAGACGGCTGATAGCAAGAAACCGGTCCTAGGATGCTTGATTCCCGTCCAGGAAAGACATGGCTTGGCAGTTCGGGGTGAACCGTTCCCATGAGGCACAGGGTCAAGACTGATTTGCATATGGCCATGTCTGAACTGGGGTGGCTTGGTGAGCAACATAACGATGGATTAAACCCAGATCTGTGACTGGGGGTGAATGTTTTGCCATTGTGCAACATTCCGTCCATCATCTTGTATGTTTTGCTGTTCACCCTATGTGGGAAGGGTATGCCCAGACGTGGGTCACTTGCTCACTAAGGCACTGGAGTCAAGCTATCCTGGCTGAAGACTGCTGATAACCAGAAACCGGTCCTAGAATGCTTGATTCTGGTCCAGGAAAGACATAGCTTGGCAGTTTGGTCTGGACTGTTCACATGAGGCACAGGGTCAAGACTGATTTGCATATGGCCATGTCTGAACTGGGGTGGCTTGGTGATCAAAATAACGATGGATTAAATACAGATCTGTGACTGGGGGTGAATGTTTTGCCATTGTGCAACATTCCATCCATCATCTTGTTTGTTTTGCATTTCACCCTATGTGGGAAGGCTATGCCCAGACGTTGGTTCCTTGCTCACTAAGCCACTGGAGTCAAGCTATCCTGGCCGAAGAAGGCTGATAGACAGAAACCGGTCCTAGGATGATTGATTCCGGTCCAGGAAAGACGTGGCTTGGCAGTTCGGGCTGGACTGTTCCCATGAGGCACAGGGTCAAGACTGATTTGCATATGGCCATGTCTGAACTGGGGTGGTTTGATGAGCAACATAACGATGGATTAAACCCAGATCTGTGACTGGGGGTGAATGTTTTGCCATTGTGCAACATTCCGTCCATCATCTTGTATGTTTTGCTGTTCACCCTATGTGGGAAGGCTATGCCCAGACGTTGGTTCCTTGCTCACTAAGCCACTGGAGTCAAGCTATCCTGGCCGAAGAAGGCTGATAGACAGAAACCGGTCCTAGGATGATTGATTCCGGTCCAGGAAAGACGTGGCTTGGCAGTTCGGGCTGGACTGTTCCCATGAGGCACAGGGTCAAGACTGATTTGCATATGGCCATGTCTGAACTGGGGTGGTTTGATGAGCAACATAACGATGGATTAAACCCAGATCTGTGACGGGGGGGTAAATGTTTTGCCATTGTGCAACATTCCATCCATCATCTTGTTTGTTTTGCATTTCACCCTATGTGGGAAGGCTATGCCCAGACGTTGGTTCCTTGCTCACTAAGCCACTGGAGTCAAGCTATCCTGGCCGAAGAAGGCTGATAGACAGAAACCGGTCCTAGGATGATTGATTCCGGTCCAGGAAAGACGTCGCTTGGCAGTTCGGGCTGGACTGTTCCCATGAGGCACAAGGTACAGACTGATTTGCATAGGGTCATGTCTGACCTGGGGTCGCTGGTGAGAAAAATAATGATGGAATAAACCCAGATCTGTGACTGGGTGTGAATGTTTTGCCATTGTGCAACTTTCCGTCCATCATCTTGTGTGTTTTGCTCTTCACCCTATGTGGGAAGGGTATTCCCAGACGTTGGTCTCTTGCTCACTAAGCCACTGGAGTCAAGCTATCCTGCCTGAAGATGTCTGATAGCCAGAAAACGGTCCTAGGATGCTTGATTCCGGTCCAGGAAAGACATGGCTTGGCAGTTCGGGCTGGACTGTTCCCATGAGGCACAGGGTCAAGACCAATTTGCATATGGCCATGTCTGAACTGGGGTAGCTTGGTGAGCAAAATAACGATGGATTAAACCCAGATCTGTGACTGGGGGTGAATTTTTTGCTATTGTGCAACATTCCATCCATCATCTTCTGTGTTTTGCTGTTCACCCTATGTGGGAAGGGTATGCCCAGATGTGGGTCCCTTGCTCACTAAGTCACTGGAGACAAGCTATCCTGGCTGAAGATGGCTGATAGCCAGAAACCGGTCCTAGGATGCTTGATTCCGGTCCAGGATAGACATGGCTTGGCAGTTCGGACTGGACTGTTCCCATGAGTCACAGGGTCAAGGCTGATTTGCATATGGCCATATCTGGAATGAGGTGGCTTGGTGAGCAAAATAATGATGGATTTAATCCAGATCTGTGACTGGGGTGAATTTTTTGCCATTGTACAACATTCCGTCCATCATCTTGTGTGTTTTGCTGTTCACCCTATGTGGGAAGGGTATGCCCGACGTGGGTCCCTTGCTCACTAAGCCACTAGAGTCAAGCTATCATGGCTGAAGACTGCTGATAGCCAGAAACCGGTCCTAGGATGCTTGATTCCGGTCCAGGAAAGACATGGCTTGGCAGTTCGGGCTGGACTGTTCCCATGAAGCACAGGGTCAAGACTGATTTGCATATGGCCATGTCTGAGCTGAGGTGGCTTGGTGAGCAAAATAACGATGGATTAAACCCAGATCTGTGACTGGGGGTGAATGTTTTGCCATTGTGCAACATTCCGTCCATCATCTTGTGTGTTTTGCTGTTCACCCTAAGTTGGAAGGGTATGTCGAGACGTGGGTCCCTCGCTCACTAAGCCACTGGAGTCAAGCTATCCTGGCTGTAGACTGCTGATAACCAGAAACCGGTCCTAGAATGCTTGATTCCGGTCCAGGAAAGACCTAGCTTGGCAGTTTGGGCTGGACTGTTCACTTGAGGCACAGGGTCAAGACTGATTTGCATATGGCCATGTCTGAACTGGGGTGGCTTGGTGAGCAAAATAACGATGGATTAAATCCAGATCTGTGACTGGGGGTGAATGTTTTGCCATTGTGCAACATTCCGTCCATCATCTTGTGTCTTTTGCAGTTCACCCTATGTGGGAAGGGTATGCCTAGACGTGGGTCCCTTGCTCACTAAGCCACTGGAGTCAAGCTATCCTGGCTGAAGATGGCTGATAGCCAGAAACCGGTCCTAGGATGCTTGATTCCCGTCCAGGAAAGACATGGCTTGGCAGTTCGGGCTGGACCGTTCCCATGAGGCACAGGTTCAAAACTGATTTGCATATGCCATGTCTGAACTGGGGTGGCTTGATGAGCAAAATAACGATGGATTAAACCCAGATCTGTGACTGGGGGTGAATTTTTTGCCATTCTGCAACATTCCATCCATCATCTTGTTTGTTTTGCTGTTCACCCTATGTGGGAAGGCTATGCCCAGACGTGGGTTCCTTGCTCACTAAGCCACTGGAGTCAAGCTATCCTGGCTGAAGACGGCTGATAGCCAGAAACCGGTCCTAGGATGCTTGATTCCGGTCCAGGAAAGACATGGCTTGGCAGTTCGGGCTGAACTGTTCCCATGAGGTACAGGGTCAAGACTGATTTGCATATGGCTATGTCTGAACTGGGGTGGCTTGGTGAGCAAAATACCGATGGATTAAACCTAGATCTGTGACTGGGGGTGAATAGTTTGTCATTGTGCAACATTCCGTCCATCATCTTGTGTGTTTTGCTGTTCACCCTATGTGGGAAGGGTATGTCTAGACGTGGGTCCCTTGCTCACTAAGCCACTGGAGTCAAGCTATCCTGGCTGAAGACTGCTGATAACCAGAAACCGGTCCTAGAATGCTTGATTCCGGTCAAGGAAAGACATAGCTTGGCAGTTTGGGCTGGACTGTTCACATGAGGCATAGGGTCAAGACTGATTTGCATATGGCCATGTCTGAACTGGGGTGGCTTGGTGAGCAAAATAACGATGGATTAAATCCAGATCTGTGACTGGGGGTGAATGTTTTGCCATTGTGCAACATTCCGTCCATCATCTTGTGTCTTTTGCTGTTCACCCTATGTGGGAAGGGTATGCCCAGACGTGGGTCCCTTGCTAACTAAGCCAGTAGAGTCAAGCTATACTGGCTGAAGACGGCTGATAGCAAGAAACCGGTCCTAGGATGCTTGATTCCCGTCCAGGAAAGACATGGCTTGGCAGTTCGGGCTGGACCGTTCCCATGAGGCACAGGGTCAAGACTGATTTGCATATGCCATGTCTGAAGTGGGGTGGCTTGATGAGCAAAATAACGATGGAATAAACTCAGATCTGTGACGGGGGGTAAATGTTTTGCCATTGTGCAACATTCCATCCATCATCTTGTTTGTTTTGCTTTTCACCCTATGTGGGAAGGCTATGCCCAGACGTTGGTTCCTTGCTCACTAAGCCACTGGAGTCAAGCAATCCTGGCCGAAGAAGGCTGATAGACAGAAACCGGTCCTAGGATGATTAATTCCGGTCCAGGAAAGACATGGCTTGGCAGTTCGGGCTGGACTGTTCCCATGAGGCACAGGGTCAAGACCAATTTGCATATGGCCATGTCTGAACTAGGGTAGCTTGGTGAGCAAAATAACGATGGATTAAACCCAGATCTGTGACTGGGGGTGAATGTTTTGCTATTGTGCAACATTCCATCCATCATCTTCTGTGTTTTGCTGTTCACCCTATGTGGGAAGGGTATGCCCAGATGTGGGTCCCTTGCTCACTAAGTCACTGGAGACAAGCTATCCTGGCTGAAGATGGCTGATAGCCAGAAACCGGTCCTAGGATGCTTGATTCCGGTCCAGGATAGACATGGCTTGGCAGTTCGGACTGGACTGTTCCCATGAGTCACAGGGTCAAGACTGATTTGCATATGGCCATATCTGAACTGAGGTGGCTTGGTGAGCAAAATAACGATGGATTTAATCCAGATCTGTGACTGGGGTGAATTTTTTGCCCTTGTACAACATTCCGTCCATCATCTTGTGTGTTTTGCTGTTCACCCTATGTGGGAAGGGTATGCCCAGATGTGGGTCCCTTGCTCACTAAGCCACTAGAGTCAAGCTATCATGGCTGAAGACTGCTGATAGCCAGAAACCGGTCCTAGGATGCTTGATTCCGGTCCAGGAAAGACATGGCTTGGCAGTTCGGGCTGGACTGTTCCCATGAAGCACAGGGTCAAGACTGATTTGCATATGGCCATGTCTGAGCTGAGGTGGCCTGGTGAGCAAAATAACGATGGATTAAACCCAGATCTGTGACTGGGGGTGAATGTTTTGCCATTGTGCAACATTCCGTCCATCATCTTGTGTGTTTTGCTGTTCACCCTAAGTGGGAAGGGTATGTCGAGACGTGGGTCCCTCGCTCACTAAGCCACTGGAGTCAAGCTATCCTGGCTGTAGACTGCTGATAACCAGAAACCGGTCCTAGAATGCTTGATTCCGGTCCAGGAAAGACCTAGCTTGGCAGTTTGGGCTGGACTGTTCACTTGAGGCACAGGGTCAAGACTGATTTGCATATGGCCATGTCTGAACTGGGGTGGCTTGGTGAGCAAAATAACGATGGATAAATCCAGATCTGTGACTGGGGGTGAATGTTTTGCCATTGTGCAACATTCCGTCCATCATCTTGTGTCTTTTGCTGTTCACCCTATGTGGGAAGGGTATGCCTAGACGTGGGTCCCTTGCTCACTAAGCCACTGGAGTCAACTATCCTGGCTGAAGACGGCTGATAGCCAGAAACCGGTCCTAGGATGCTTGATTCCCATCCAGGAAAGACATGGCTTGCCAGTTCGGGCTGAACTGTTCCCATGAGGTACAGGGTCAAGACTGATTTACATATGGCCATGTCTGAACTGGGGTGGCTTGGTGGGCAAAATACAATGGATTAAACCTAGATATGTGACTGGGGGTGAATAGATTGCCATTGTGCAACATTCCGTCCATCATCTTGTGTGTTTTGCTGTTCACCCTATGTGGGAAGGGTATGTCGAGACGTGGGTCCCTTGCTCACTAAGCCACTGGAGTCAAGCTATCCTGGCTGAAGACTGCTGATAACCAGAAACCGGTCCTAGAATGCTTGATTCCGGTCCAGGAAAGACATAGCTTGGCAGTATGGGCTGGACTGTTCACATGAGGCACAGGGTCAAGACTGATTTGCATATGGCCATGTCTGAACTGGGGTGGCTTGGTGAGCAAAATAACGATGGATTAAATCCATATCTGTGACTGGGGGTGAATGTTTTGCCATTGTGCAACATTCCGTCCATCATCTTGTGTCTTTTGCTGTTCACCCTATGTGGGAAGGGTATGCCCAGACGTGGGTCCCTTGCTCACTAAGCCACTGGAGTCAAGCTATACTGGCTGAAGACGGCTGATAGCAAGAAACCGGTCCTAGGATGCTTGATTCCCGTCCAGGAAAGACATGGCTTGGCAGTTCGGGGTGGACCGTTCCCATGAGGCACAGGGTCAAGACTGATTTGCATATGCCATGTCTGAACAGGGGTGGCTTGATGAGCAAAATAATGATGGAATAAACTCAGATCTGTGACGGGGTGAATGTTTTGCCATTGTGCAACATTCCATCTATCATCTTGTTTGTTTTGTTGTTCACCCTATGTGGGAAGGCTATGCCCAGACGTGGGTTCCTTGCTCACTAAGCCACTGGAGTCAAGCTATCCTGGCTGAAGACGGCTGATAGCCAGAAACCGGTCCTAGGATGCTTGATTCCGGTCCAGGAAAGACATGGCTTGGCAGTTCGGGCTTGACTGTTCCCATGAGGCACAGGGTCAAGACTGATTTGCATATGGCCATGTCTGAACTGGGGTGGCTTGGTGAGCAACATAACGATGGATTAAACCCAGATCTGTGACTGGGGGTGAATGTTTTGCCATTGTGCAACATTCCGTCCATCATCTTGTATGTTTTGCTGTTCACCCTATGTGGGAAGGGTATGCTCAGACGTGGGTCACTTGCTCACTAAGGCACTGGAGTCAAGCTATCCTGGCTGAAGACTGCTGATAACCAGAAACCGGTCCTAGAATGCTTGATTCCGGTCCAGGAAAGACATAGCTTGGCAGTTTGGTCTGGACTGTTCACATGAGGCACAGGGTCAAGACTGATTTGCATATGGCCATGTCTGAACTGGGGTGGCTTGGTGATCAAAATAACGATGGATTAAATACAGATCTGTGACTGGGGGTGAATGTTTTGCCATTGTGCAACATTCTGTCCATCATCTTGTGTCTTTTGCTGTTCACCCTATGTGGGAAGAGTATGCCCAGACGTGGGTCACTTGCTCACTAAGGCACTGGAGTCAAGCTATCCGGGCTGAAGACTGCTAATAACCAGAAACCGGTCCTAGAATGCTTGATTCCGGTCCAGGAAAGACATAGCTTGGCAGTTTGGTCTGGACTGTTCACATGAGGCACAGGGTCAAGACTGATTTGCATATGGCCATGTCTGTACTGGGGTGGCTTGGTGATCAAAATAACGATGGATTAAACCCAGATCTGTGACGGGGGGTAAATGTTTTGCCATTGTGCAACATTCCGTCCATCATCTTGTGTCTTTTGCTGTTCACCCTATGTGGGAAGGCTATGCCCAGGCGTGGGTTCCTTGCTCACTAAGCCACTGGAGTCAAGCTATCCTGGCTGAAGACGACTGATAGCCAGAAACCGGTCCTAGGATGCTTGATTCCGGTCCAGGAAAGACATGGCTTGGCAGTTTGGGCTGGACTGTTCCCATGAGGCACAGAGTCAAGACTGATATGCATATGTCCATGTCTGAACTGGGGTGGCTTGGTGAGCAAAATAACGATGGATTAAACCTAGATCTGTGACTGGGGGTGAATATTTTGCCATTGTGCAACATTCCGTCCATCATTTTGCGTGTTTTGCTGTTCACCCTATGTGGGAAGGGTATGTCCAGACGTGGGTCCCTTGCTCACTAAGCCACTGGAGTCAAGCTATCCTGGCAGAAGCCTGCTGATAACCAGAAACCGGTACTAGAATGCTTGATTCCGGTCCAGGAAAGACATAGCTTGGCAGTTTGGGCTGGACTGTTCACATGAGGCACAATGTCAAGACTGATTTGCATATGGCCATGTCTGTACTGGGGTGGCTTGGTGAGCAAAATAACAATGGATTAAATCCAGATCTGTGACTGGGGGTGAATGTTTTGCCATTATGCAACATTCCGTCCATCTTGTTGTGTCTTTTGCTCTTCACCCTATGTGGGAAAGGTATGCCCATACGTGGCTCCCTTGCTCACTAAGCCACTGGAGTCAAGTTATCCTGGCTGAAGATGGCTGATAGCCAGAAACCGGTCCTGGGATGCTTGATTCCCGTCCAGGAAAGACATGGCTTGGCAGTTTGGGCTGGACTATTCCCATGAGGCACATGGTCAAGACTGATTTGCATATGCCATGTCTGAACTGGGGTGGCTTTGAGCAAAATAACGATGGATTAAACCCAGATCTGTGACTGGGGTGAATACTTTGCCATTGTACAACATTCCATCCATCATCTTGTTTGTTTTGCTGTTCACCCTATGCAGGAAGGCTATGCCCAGACGTGGGTTCCTTGCTCACTAAGCCACTGGAGTCAAGCAGTCCTGGCTGAAGACGGCTGATAGCCAGAAACCGGTCCTAGGATGTTTGTTTCCTGTCCAGGAAAGACATGGCTTGGCAGTTCGGGCTTGACTGTTCCCATGAGGCACAGGGTCAAGACTGATTTGCATATGGCCATGTCTGAACTGGGGTGGCTTGGTGAGCAAAATAACGATGGATTAAACCCAGATCTGTGACTGGGGGTGAATATTTTGCTTCTGTGCAACATTCCGTCCATCATCTTGTATGTTTTGCTGTTCACCCTATGTGGGAAGGGTATGCCCAGACGTGGGTCACTTGCTCACTAAGGCACTGGAGTCAAGCTATCCTGGCTGAAGACTGCTGATAACCAGAAACCGGTCCTAGAATGCTTGATTCCGGTCCAGGAAAGACATAGCTTGGCAGTTTGGGCTGGACTGTTCACATGAGGCACAGGGTCAAGACTGATTTGCATATGGCCATGTCTGAACTGGGGTGGCTTGGTGATCAAAATAACGATGGATTAAATACAGCTCTGTGACTGGGGGTGAATGTTTTGCCATTGTGTAACATTCCGTCCATCATCTTGTGTCTTTTGCTGTTCACCCTATGTGGGAAGGGTATGCCCAGACGTGGGTCCCTTGCTCACTAAGCCACTGCAGTCAAGCTATACTGGCTGAAGACTGCTGATAACCAGAAACCGGTCCTAGAATGCTTGATTCCGGTCCAGGAAAGACATAGCTTGGCAGTTTGGTCTGGACTGTTCACATGAGGCACAGGGTCAAGACTGATTTGCATATGGCCATGTCTGAACTGGGGTGGCTTGGTGATCAAAATAACGATGGATTAAACCCAGATCTGTGACGGGGGGTAAAAGTTTTGCCATTGTGCAACATTCCATCCATCATCTTGTTTGTTTTGCTGGTCACCCTATGTGGGAAGGCTATGCCCAGGCGTGGGTTCCTTGCTCACTAAGCCACTGGAGTCAAGCTATCCTGGCTGAAGACGACTGATAGCCAGAAACTGGTCCTAGGATGCTTGATTCCGGTCCAGGAAAGACATGGCTTGGCAGTTTGGGCTGGACTGTTCCCATGAGGCACAGGGTCAAGACTGATATGCATATGTCCATGTCTGAACTGGGGTGGCTTGGTGAGCAAAATAACGATGGATTAAACCTAGATCTGAGACTGGGGGTGAATGTTTTGCCATTGTGCAACATTCCGTCCATCATCTTGTATGTTTTGCTGTTCACCCTATGTGGGAAGGGTATGCTCAGACGTGGGTCACTTGCTCACTAAGGCACTGGAGTCAAGCTATCCTGGCTGAAGACTGCTGATAACCAGAAACCGGTCCTAGAATGCTTGATTCCGGTCCAGGAAAGACATAGCTTGGCAGTTTGGTCTGGACTGTTCACATGAGGCACAGGGTCAAGACTGATTTGCATATGGCCATGTCTGAACTGGGGTGGCTTGGTGATCAAAATAACGATGGATTAAATACAGATCTGTGACTGGGGGTGAATGTTTTGCCATTGTGCAACATTCTGTCCATCATCTTGTGTCTTTTGCTGTTCACCCTATGTGGGAAGAGTATGCCCAGACGTGGGTCACTTGCTCACTAAGGCACTGGAGTCAAGCTATCCTGGCTGAAGACTGCTAATAACCAGAAACCGGTCCTAGAATGCTTGATTCCGGTCCAGGAAAGACATAGCTTGGCAGTTTGGTCTGGACTGTTCACATGAGGCACAGGGTCAAGACTGATTTGCATATGGCCATGTCTGAACTGGGGTGGCTTGGTGATCAAAATAACGATGGATTAAACCCAGATCTGTGACGGGGGGTAAATGTTTTGCCATTGTGCAACATTCCGTCCATCATCTTGTGTCTTTTGCTGTTCACCCTATGTGGGAAGGCTATGCCCAGGCGTGGGTTCCTTGCTCACTAAGCCACTGGAGTCAAGCTATCCTGGCTGAAGATGACTGATAGCCCGAAACCGGTCCTAGGATGCTTGATTCCGGTCCCGGAAAGACATGGCTTGGCAGTTTGGGCTGGACTGTTCCCATGAGGCACAGGGTCAAGACTGATATGCATATGTCCATGTCTGAACTGGGGTGGCTTGGTGAGCAAAATAACGATGGATTAAACCTAGATCTGTGACTGGGGGTGAATATTTTGCCATTGTGCAACATTCCGTCCATCATTTTGCGTGTTTTGCTGTTCACCCTATGTGGGAAGGGTATGTCCAGACGTGGGTCCCTTGCTCACTAAGCCACTGGAGTCAAGCTATCCTGGCAGAAGCCTGCTGATAACCAGAAACCGGTACTAGAATGCTTGATTCCGGTCCAGGAAAGACATAGCTTGGCAGTTTGGGCTGGACTGTTCACATGAGGCACAATGTCAAGACTGATTTGCATATGGCCATATCTGTACTGGGGTGGCTTGGTGAGCAAAATAACAATGGATTAAATCCAGATCTGTGACTGGGGGTGAATGTTTTGCCATTATGCAACATTCCGTCCATCTTGTTGTGTCTTTTGCTCTTCACCCTATGTGGGAAGGGTATGCCCATACGTGGCTCCCTTGCTCACTAAGCCACTGGAGTCAAGTTATCCTGGCTGAAGATGGCTGATAGCCAGAAACCGGTCCTGGGATGCTTGATTCCCGTCCAGGAAAGACATGGCTTGGCAGTTTGGGCTGGACTATTCCCATGAGGCACATGGTCAAGACTGATTTGCATATGCCATGTCTGAACTGGGGTGGCTTTGAGCAAAATAACGATGGATTAAACCCAGATCTGTGACTGGGGTGAATACTTTGCCATTGTACAACATTCCATCCATCATCTTGTTTGTTTTGCTGTTCACCCTATGTGGGAAGGGTATGCCCAGACGTGGGTCACTTGCTCACTAAGGCACTGGAGTCAAGCTATCCTGGCTGAAGACTGCTGATAACCAGAAACCGGTCCTAGAATGCTTGATTGCGGTCCAGGAAAGACATAGCTTGGCAGTTTGGGCTGGACTGTTCACATGAGGCACAGGGTCAAGACTGATTTGCATATGGCCATGTCTGAACTGGGGTGGCTTGGTGATCAAAATAACGATGGATTAAACCTAGATCTGAGACTGGGGGTGAATGTTTTGCCATTGTGCAACATTCCGTCCATCATCTTGTATGTTTTGCTGTTCACCCTATGTGGGAAGGGTATGCTCAGACGTGGGTCACTTGCTCACTAAGGCACTGGAGTCAAGCTATCCTGGCTGAAGACTGCTGATAACCAGAAACCGGTCCTAGAATGCTTGATTCCGGTCCAGGAAAGACATAGCTTGGCAGTTTGGTCTGGACTGTTCACATGAGGCACAGGGTCAAGACTGATTTGCATATGGCCATGTCTGAACTGGGGTGGCTTGGTGATCAAAATAACGATGGATTAAATACAGATCTGTGACTGGGGGTGAATGTTTTGCCATTGTGCAACATTCTGTCCATCATCTTGTGTCTTTTGCTGTTCACCCTATGTGGGAAGAGTATGCCCAGACGTGGGTCACTTGCTCACTAAGGCACTGGAGTCAAGCTATCCTGGCTGAAGACTGCTAATAACCAGAAACCGGTCCTAGAATGCTTGATTCCGGTCCAGGAAAGACATAGCTTGGCAGTTTGGTCTGGACTGTTCACATGAGGCACAGGGTCAAGACTGATTTGCATATGGCCATGTCTGAACTGGGGTGGCTTGGTGATCAAAATAACGATGGATTAAACCCAGATCTGTGACGGGGGGTAAATGTTTTGCCATTGTGCAACATTCCGTCCATCATCTTGTGTCTTTTGCTGTTCACCCTATGTGGGAAGGCTATGCCCAGGCGTGGGTTCCTTGCTCACTAAGCCACTGGAGTCAAGCTATCCTGGCTGAAGACGACTGATAGCCCGAAACCGGTCCTAGGATGCTTGATTCCGGTCCCGGAAAGACATGGCTTGGCAGTTTGGGCTGGACTGTTCCCATGAGGCACAGGGTCAAGACTGATATGCATATGTCCATGTCTGAACTGGGGTGGCTTGGTGAGCAAAATAACGATGGATTAAACCTAGATCTGTGACTGGGGGTGAATATTTTGCCATTGTGCAACATTCCGTCCATCATTTTGCGTGTTTTGCTGTTCACCCTATGTGGGAAGGGTATGTCCAGACGTGGGTCCCTTGCTCACTAAGCCACTGGAGTCAAGCTATCCTGGCAGAAGCCTGCTGATAACCAGAAACCGGTACTAGAATGCTTGATTCCGGTCCAGGAAAGACATAGCTTGGCAGTTTGGGCTGGACTGTTCACATGAGGCACAATGTCAAGACTGATTTGCATATGGCCATGTCTGTACTGGGGTGGCTTGGTGAGCAAAATAACAATGGATTAAATCCAGATCTGTGACTGGGGGTGAATGTTTTGCCATTATGCAACATTCCGTCCATCTTGTTGTGTCTTTTGCTCTTCACCCTATGTGGGAAGGGTATGCCCATACGTGGCTCCCTTGCTCACTAAGCCACTGGAGTCAAGTTATCCTGGCTGAAGATGGCTGATAGCCAGAAACCGGTCCTGGGATGCTTGATTCCCGTCCAGGAAAGACATGGCTTGGCAGTTTGGGCTGGACTATTCCCATGAGGCACATGGTCAAGACTGATTTGCATATGCCATGTCTGAACTGGGGTGGCTTTGAGCAAAATAACGATGGATTAAACCCAGATCTGTGACTGGGGTGAATACTTTGCCATTGTACAACATTCCATCCATCATCTTGTTTGTTTTGCTGTTCACCCTATGTGGGAAGGGTATGCCCAGACGTGGGTCACTTGCTCACTAAGGCACTGGAGTCAAGCTATCCTGGCTGAAGACTGCTGATAACCAGAAACCGGTCCTAGAATGCTTGATTGCGGTCCAGGAAAGACATAGCTTGGCAGTTTGGGCTGGACTGTTCACATGAGGCACAGGGTCAAGACTGATTTGCATATGGCCATGTCTGAACTGGGGTGGCTTGGTGATCAAAATAACGATGGATTAAATACAGCTCTGTGACTGGGGGTGAATGTTTTGCCATTGTGTAACATTCCGTCCATCATCTTGTGTCTTTTGCTGTTCACCCTATGTGGGAAGGGTATGCCCAGACGTGGGTCCCTTGCTCACTAAGCCACTGCAGTCAAGCTATACTGGCTGAAGACTGCTGATAACCAGAAACCGGTCCTAGAATGCTTGATTCCGGTCCAGGAAAGACATAGCTTGGCAGTTTGGTCTGGACTGTTCACATGAGGCACAGGGTCAAGACTGATTTGCATATGGCCATGTCTGAACTGGGGTGGCTTGGTGATCAAAATAACGATGGATTAAACCCAGATCTGTGACGGGGGGTAAAAGTTTTGCCATTGTGCAACATTCCATCCATCATCTTGTTTGTTTTGCTGGTCACCCTATGTGGGAAGGCTATGCCCAGGCGTGGGTTCCTTGCTCACTAAGCCACTGGAGTCAAGCTATCCTGGCTGAAGATGACTGATAGCCAGAAACTGGTCCTAGGATGCTTGATTCCGGTCCAGGAAAGACATGGCTTGGCAGTTTGGGCTGGACTGTTCCCATGAGGCACAGGGTCAAGACTGATATGCATATGTCCATGTCTGAACTGGGGTGGCTTGGTGAGCAAAATAACGATGGATTAAACCTAGATCTGAGACTGGGGGTGAATGTTTTGCCATTGTGCAACATTCCGTCCATCATCTTGTATGTTTTGCTGTTCACCCTATGTGGGAAGGGTATGCTCAGACGTGGGTCACTTGCTCACTAAGGCACTGGAGTCAAGCTATCCTGGCTGAAGACTGCTGATAACCAGAAACCGGTCCTAGAATGCTTGATTCCGGTCCAGGAAAGACATAGCTTGGCAGTTTGGTCTGGACTGTTCACATGAGGCACAGGGTCAAGACTGATTTGCATATGGCCATGTCTGAACTGGGGTGGCTTGGTGATCAAAATAACGATGGATTAAATACAGATCTGTGACTGGGGGTGAATGTTTTGCCATTGTGCAACATTCTGTCCATCATCTTGTGTCTTTTGCTGTTCACCCTATGTGGGAAGAGTATGCCCAGATGTGGGTCACTTGCTCACTAAGGCACTGGAGTCAAGCTATCCTGGCTGAAGACTGCTAATAACCAGAAACCGGTCCTAGAATGCTTGATTCCGGTCCAGGAAAGACATAGCTTGGCAGTTTGGTCTGGACTGTTCACATGAGGCACAGGGTCAAGACTGATTTGCATATGGCCATGTCTGAACTGGGGTGGCTTGGTGATCAAAATAACGATGGATTAAACCCAGATCTGTGACGGGGGTAAATGTTTTGCCATTGTGCAACATTCCGTCCATCATCTTGTGTCTTTTGCTGTTTACCCTATGTGGGAAGGCTATGCCCAGGCGTGGGTTCCTTGCTCACTAAGCCACTGGAGTCAAGCTATCCTGGCTGAAGACGACTGATAGCCAGAAACCGGTCCTAGGATGCTTGATTCCGGTCCAGGAAAGACATGGCTTGGCAGTTTGGGCTGGACTGTTCCCATGAGGCACAGGGTCAAGACTGATATGCATATGTCCATGTCTGAACTGGGGTGGCTTGGTGAGCAAAATAACGATGGATTAAACCTAGATCTGTGACTGGGGGTGAATATTTTGCCATTGTGCAACATTCCGTCCATCATTTTGCGTGTTTTGCTGTTCACCCTATGTGGGAAGGGTATGTCCAGACGTGGGTCCCTTGCTCACTAAGCCACTGGAGTCAAGCTATCCTGGCAGAAGCCTGCTGATAACCAGAAACCGGTACTAGAATGCTTGATTCCGGTCCAGGAAAGACATAGCTTGGCAGTTTGGGCTGGACTGTTCACATGAGGCACAATGTCAAGACTGATTTGCATATGGCCATGTCTGTACTGGGGTGGCTTGGTGAGCAAAATAACAATGGATTAAATCCAGATCTGTGACTGGGGGTGAATGTGTTGCCATTATGCAACATTCCGTCCATCTTGTTGTGTCTTTTGCTGTTCACCCTATGTGGGAAGGGTATGCCCATACGTGGCTCCCTTGCTCACTAAGCCACTGGAGTCAAGTTATCCTGGCTGAAGATGGCTGATAGCCAGAAACTGGTCCTGGGATGCTTGATTCCCGTCCAGGAAAGACATGGCTTGGCAGTTTGGGCTGGACTATTCCCATGAGGCACATGGTCAAGACTGATTTGCATATGCCATGTCTGAACTGGGGTGGCTTTAAGCAAAATAACGATGGATTAAACCCAGATCTGTGACTGGGGTGAATACTTTGCCATTGTACAACATTCCATCCATCATCTTGTTTGTTTTGCTGTTCACCCTATGCAGGAAGGCTATGCCCAGACGTGGGTTCCTTGCTCACTAAGCCACTAGAGTCAAGCAGTCCTGGCTGAAGACGGCTGATAGCCAGAAACCGGTCCTAGGATGCTTGTTTCCGGTCCAGGAAAGACATGGCTTGGCAGTTCGGGCTTGACTGTTCCCATGAGGCACAGGGTCAAGACTGATTTGCATATGGCCATGTCTGAACTGGGGTGGCTTGGTGAGCAAAATAACGATGGATTAAACCCAGATCTGTGACTGGGGGTGAATATTTTGCTATTGTGCAACATTCCGTCCATCATCTTGTATGTTTTGCTGTTCACCCTATGTGGGAAGGGTATGCCCAGACGTGGGTCACTTGCTCACTAAGGCACTGGAGTCAAGCTATCCTGGCTGAAGACTGCTGATAACCAGAAACCGGTCCTAGAATGCTTGATTCCGGTCCAGGAAAGACATAGCTTGGCAGTTTGGGCTGGACTGTTCACATGAGGCACAGGGTCAAGACTGATTTGCATATGGCCATGTCTGAACTGGGGTGGCTTGGTGATCAAAATAACGATGGATTAAATACAGCTCTGTGACTGGGGGTGAATGTTTTGCCATTGTGCAACATTCCGTCCATCATCTTGTGTCTTTTGCTGTTCACCCTATGTGGGAAGGGTATGCCCAGACGTGGGTCCATTGCTCACTAAGCCACTGCAGTCAAGCTATACTGGCTGATAGCCAGAAACCAGTCCTAGGATGCTTGATTCCCGTCCAGGAAAGACATGGCAAGGCAGTTCGGGCTGGACTGTTCACATGAGGCACAGGGTCAAGACTGATTTGCATATGGCCATGTCTGAACTGGGGTGGCTTGGTGATCAAAATAACGATGGATTAAATACAGCTCTGTGACTGGGGGTGAATGTTTTGCCATTGTGTAACATTCCGTCCATCATCTTGTGTCTTTTGCTGTTCACCCTATGTGGGAAGGGTATGCCCAGACGTGGGTCCCTTGCTCACTAAGCCACTGCAGTCAAGCTATACTGGCTGAAGACTGCTGATAACCAGAAACCGGTCCTAGAATGCTTGATTCCGGTCCAGGAAAGACATAGCTTGGCAGTTTGGTCTGGACTGTTCACATGAGGCACAGGGTCAAGACTGATTTGCATATGGCCATGTCTGAACTGGGGTGGCTTGGTGATCAAAATAACGATGGATTAAACCCAGATCTGTGACGGGGGGTAAAAGTTTTGCCATTGTGCAACATTCCATCCATCATCTTGTTTGTTTTGCTGGTCACCCTATGTGGGAAGGCTATGCCCAGGCGTGGGTTCCTTGCTCACTAAGCCACTGGAGTCAAGCTATCCTGGCTGAAAACGACTGATAGCCAGAAACTGGTCCTAGGATGCTTGATTCCGGTCCAGGAAAGACATGGCTTGGCAGTTTGGGCTGGACTGTTCCCATGAGGCACAGGGTCAAGACTGATATGCATATGTCCATGTCTGAACTGGGGTGGCTTGGTGAGCAAAATAACGATGGATTAAACCTAGATCTGAGACTGGGGGTGAATGTTTTGCCATTGTGCAACATTCCGTCCATCATCTTGTATGTTTTGCTGTTCACCCTATGTGGGAAGGGTATGCTCAGACGTGGGTCACTTGCTCACTAAGGCACTGGAGTCAAGCTATCCTGGCTGAAGACTGCTGATAACCAGAAACCGGTCCTAGAATGCTTGATTCCGGTCCAGGAAAGACATAGCTTGGCAGTTTGGTCTGGACTGTTCACATGAGGCACAGGGTCAAGACTGATTTGCATATGGCCATGTCTGAACTGGGGTGGCTTGGTGATCAAAATAACGATGGATTAAATACAGATCTGTGACTGGGGGTGAATGTTTTGCCATTGTGCAACATTCTGTCCATCATCTTGTGTCTTTTGCTGTTCACCCTATGTGGGAAGAGTATGCCCAGACGTGGGTCACTTGCTCACTAAGGCACTGGAGTCAAGCTATCCTGGCTGAAGACTGCTAATAACCAGAAACCGGTCCTAGAATGCTTGATTCCGGTCCAGGAAAGACATAGCTTGGCAGTTTGGTCTGGACTGTTCACATGAGGCACAGGGTCAAGACTGATTTGCATATGGCCATGTCTGAACTGGGGTGGCTTGGTGATCAAAATAACGATGGATTAAACCCAGATCTGTGACGGGGGGTAAATGTTTTGCCATTGTGCAACATTCCGTCCATCATCTTGTGTCTTTTGCTGTTCACCCTATGTGGGAAGGCTATGCCCAGGCGTGGGTTCCTTGCTCACTAAGCCACTGGAGTCAAGCTATCCTGGCTGAAGACGACTGATAGCCCGAAACCGGTCCTAGGATGCTTGATTCCGGTCCCGGAAAGACATGGCTTGGCAGTTTGGGCTGGACTGTTCCCATGAGGCACAGGGTCAAGACTGATATGCATATGTCCATGTCTGAACTGGGGTGGCTTGGTGAGCAAAATAACGATGGATTAAACCTAGATCTGTGACTGGGGGTGAATATTTTGCCATTGTGCAACATTCCGTCCATCATTTTGCGTGTTTTGCTGTTCACCCTATGTGGGAAGGGTATGTCCAGACGTGGGTCCCTTGCTCACTAAGCCACTGGAGTCAAGCTATCCTGGCAGAAGCCTGCTGATAACCAGAAACCGGTACTAGAATGCTTGATTCCGGTCCAGGAAAGACATAGCTTGGCAGTTTGGGCTGGACTGTTCACATGAGGCACAATGTCAAGACTGATTTGCATATGGCCATGTCTGTACTGGGGTGGCTTGGTGAGCAAAATAACAATGGATTAAATCCAGATCTGTGACTGGGGGTGAATGTTTTGCCATTATGCAACATTCCGTCCATCTTGTTGTGTCTTTTGCTCTTCACCCTATGTGGGAAGGGTATGCCCATACGTGGCTCCCTTGCTCACTAAGCCACTGGAGTCAAGTTATCCTGGCTGAAGATGGCTGATAGCCAGAAACCGGTCCTGGGATGCTTGATTCCCGTCCAGGAAAGACATGGCTTGGCAGTTTGGGCTGGACTATTCCCATGAGGCACATGGTCAAGACTGATTTGCATATGCCATGTCTGAACTGGGGTGGCTTTGAGCAAAATAACGATGGATTAAACCCAGATCTGTGACTGGGGTGAATACTTTGCCATTGTACAACATTCCATCCATCATCTTGTTTGTTTTGCTGTTCACCCTATGTGGGAAGGGTATGCCCAGACGTGGGTCACTTGCTCACTAAGGCACTGGAGTCAAGCTATCCTGGCTGAAGACTGCTGATAACCAGAAACCGGTCCTAGAATGCTTGATTCCGGTCCAGGAAAGACATAGCTTGGCAGTTTGGGCTGGACTGTTCACATGAGGCACAGGGTCAAGACTGATTTGCATATGGCCATGTCTGAACTGGGGTGGCTTGGTGATCAAAATAACGATGGATTAAATACAGCTCTGTGACTGGGGGTGCATGTTTTGCCATTGTGTAACATTCCGTCCATCATCTTGTGTCTTTTGCTGTTCACCCTATGTGGGAAGGGTATGCCCAGACGTGGGTCCCTTGCTCACTAAGCCACTGCAGTCAAGCTATACTGGCTGAAGACTGCTGATAACCAGAAACCGGTCCTAGAATGCTTGATTCCGGTCCAGGAAAGACATAGCTTGGCAGTTTGGTCTGGACTGTTCACATGAGGCACAGGGTCAAGACTGATTTGCATATGGCCATGTCTGAACTGGGGTGGCTTGGTGATCAAAATAACGATGGATTAAACCCAGATCTGTGACGGGGGGTAAAAGTTTTGCCATTGTGCAACATTCCATCCATCATCTTGTTTGTTTTGCTGGTCACCCTATGTGGGAAGGCTATGCCCAGGCGTGGGTTCCTTGCTCACTAAGCCACTGGAGTCAAGCTATCCTGGCTGAAGACGACTGATAGCCAGAAACTGGTCCTAGGATGCTTGATTCCGGTCCAGGAAAGACATGGCTTGGCAGTTTGGGCTGGACTGTTCCCATGAGGCACAGGGTCAAGACTGATATGCATATGTCCATGTCTGAACTGGGGTGGCTTGGTGAGCAAAATAACGATGGATTAAACCTAGATCTGAGACTGGGGGTGAATGTTTTGCCATTGTGCAACATTCCGTCCATCATCTTGTATGTTTTGCTGTTCACCCTATGTGGGAAGGGTATGCTCAGACGTGGGTCACTTGCTCACTAAGGCACTGGAGTCAAGCTATCCTGGCTGAAGACTGCTGATAACCAGAAACCGGTCCTAGAATGCTTGATTCCGGTCCAGGAAAGACATAGCTTGGCAGTTTGGTCTGGACTGTTCACATGAGGCACAGGGTCAAGACTGATTTGCATATGGCCATGTCTGAACTGGGGTGGCTTGGTGATCAAAATAACGATGGATTAAATACAGATCTGTGACTGGGGGTGAATGTTTTGCCATTGTGCAACATTCTGTCCATCATCTTGTGTCTTTTGCTGTTCACCCTATGTGGGAAGAGTATGCCCAGATGTGGGTCACTTGCTCACTAAGGCACTGGAGTCAAGCTATCCTGGCTGAAGACTGCTAATAACCAGAAACCGGTCCTAGAATGCTTGATTCCGGTCCAGGAAAGACATAGCTTGGCAGTTTGGTCTGGACTGTTCACATGAGGCTCAGGGTCAAGACTGATTTGCATATGGCCATGTCTGAACTGGGGTGGCTTGGTGATCAAAATAACGATGGATTAAACCCAGATCTGTGACGGGGGGTAAATGTTTTGCCATTGTGCAACATTCCGTCCATCATCTTGTGTCTTTTGCTGTTTACCCTATGTGGGAAGGCTATGCCCAGGCGTGGGTTCCTTGCTCACTAAGCCACTGGAGTCAAGCTATCCTGGCTGAAGACGACTGATAGCCAGAAACCGGTCCTAGGATGCTTGATTCCGGTCCAGGAAAGACATGGCTTGGCAGTTTGGGCTGGACTGTTCCCATGAGGCACAGGGTCAAGACTGATATGCATATGTCCATGTCTGAACTGGGGTGGCTTGGTGAGCAAAATAACGATGGATTAAACCTAGATCTGTGACTGGGGGTGAATATTTTGCCATTGTGCAACATTCCGTCCATCATTTTGCGTGTTTTGCTGTTCACCCTATGTGGGAAGGGTATGTCCAGACGTGGGTCCCTTGCTCACTAAGCCACTGGAGTCAAGCTATCCTGGCAGAAGCCTGCTGATAACCAGAAACCGGTACTAGAATGCTTGATTCCGGTCCAGGAAAGACATAGCTTGGCAGTTTGGGCTGGACTGTTCACATGAGGCACAATGTCAAGACTGATTTGCATATGGCCATGTCTGTACTGGGGTGGCTTGGTGAGCAAAATAACAATGGATTAAATCCAGATCTGTGACTGGGGGTGAATGTGTTGCCATTATGCAACATTCCGTCCATCTTGTTGTGTCTTTTGCTGTTCACCCTATGTGGGAAGGGTATGCCCATACGTGGCTCCCTTGCTCACTAAGCCACTGGAGTCAAGTTATCCTGGCTGAAGATGGCTGATAGCCTGAAACTGGTCCTGGGATGCTTGATTCCCGTCCAGGAAAGACATGGCTTGGCAGTTTGGGCTGGACTATTCCCATGAGGCACATGGTCAAGACTGATTTGCATATGCCATGTCTGAACTGGGGTGGCTTTAAGCAAAATAACGATGGATTAAACCCAGATCTGTGACTGGGGTGAATACTTTGCCATTGTACAACATTCCATCCATCATCTTGTTTGTTTTGCTGTTCACCCTATGCAGGAAGGCTATGCCCAGACGTGGGTTCCTTGCTCACTAAGCCACTGGAGTCAAGCAGTCCTGGCTGAAGACGGCTGATAGCCAGAAACCGGTCCTAGGATGCTTGTTTCCGGTCCAGGAAAGACATGGCTTGGCAGTTCGGGCTTGACTGTTCCCATGAGGCACAGGGTCAAGACTGATTTGCATATGGCCATGTCTGAACTGGGGTGGCTTGGTGAGCAAAATAATGATGGATTAAACCCAGATCTGTGACTGGGGGTGAATATTTTGCTATTGTGCAACATTCCGTCCATCATCTTGTATGTTTTGCTGTTCACCCTATGTGGGAAGGGTATGCCCAGACGTGGGTCACTTGCTCACTAAGGCACTGGAGTCAAGCTATCCTGGCTGAAGACTGCTGATAACCAGAAACCGGTCCTAGAATGCTTGATTCCGGTCCAGGAAAGACATAGCTTGGCAGTTTGGGCTGGACTGTTCACATGAGGCACAGGGTCAAGACTGATTTGCATATGGCCATGTCTGAACTGGGGTGGCTTGGTGATCAAAATAACGATGGATTAAATACAGCTCTGTGACTGGGGGTGAATGTTTTGCCATTGTGCAACATTCCGTCCATCATCTTGTGTCTTTTGCTGTTCACCCTATGTGGGAAGGGTATGCCCAGACGTGGGTCCATTGCTCACTAAGCCACTGCAGTCAAGCTATACTGGCTGATAGCCAGAAACCAGTCCTAGGATGCTTGATTCCCGTCCAGGAAAGACATGGCAAGGCAGTTCGGGCTGGACCGTTCCCATGAGGCACACGGTCAAGACTGATTTGCATATGCCGTGTCTGAACTGGGGTGGCTTGATGAGCAAAATAACGATGGATTAAACCCAGATCTGTGACGGGGGTAAATGTTTTGCCATTGTGCAACATTCCATCCATCATCTTGTTTGTTTTGCTGGTCACCCTATGTGGGAAGGCTATGCCCAGGCGTGGGTTCCTTGCTCACTAAGCCACTGGAGTCAAGCTATCCTGGCTGAAGACGGCTGATAGCCAGAAACCGGTCCCAGGATGCTTGATTCCGGTCCAGAAAAGACATGGCTTGGCAGTTTGGGCTGGACTGTTCCCATGAGGCACAGGGTCAAGACTGATATGCATATGTCCATGTCTGAACTGGGGTGGCTTGGTGAGCAAAATAACGGTGGATTAAACCTAGATCTGTGACTGGGGGTGAATAGTTTGCCATTGTGCAACATTCCGTCCATCATCTTGCGTGTTTTGCTGTTCACCCTATGTGGGAAGGGTATGTCCAGACGTGGGTCCCTTGCTCACTAAGCCACTGGAGTCAAGCTATCCTGGCAGAAGCCTGCTGATAACCAGAAACCGGTACTAGAATGCTTGATTCAGGTCCAGGAAACATGTCAGTGACTACAACAAGGGGCAGTTAATATATCCTGCTACCTCTCACACTCTAATACACTTTATGAAGAGAATATTGCACTGCACTCCGCCCACGTTAAAAAAATGTATTCCGCCTGTTCGCCCTGACAGCAACCACGAACACCAACACTCGTGACCTAAATGTGTTAGTCACACGTGTCCACACATTCGTGTTGGACTAAATTCTCCTTAGAAAAAATGTGGAAGAGACAAGTGACACCTCACGGAAACACCACCAACGGGGTAACTGGTATGAAATTTCCAGACAGGCCCCTGTCTCATCATCGGTCGTCACTTGTCTCTCAAAGAAAAAAGAAGAAAGCAAAGGAGTGTCCACAACAACAACAGAAATTGTGACAAACAGTGGATAGCAGTGATATCTGCTGGTGACAAACACAAAACATAAAGAAGTGCTTAAAAACCGAGCATAAAGTCCCCTTAACCAACTTTATTTATAGGGAATTACTTATGCAATGGTGTCTAAAAAGGCTGGTAGCTATTCATGCCTACCATTACCTATTGCCAGTGCCGACATGTTTCACTGCTATAGCTCGTTAAGCAGTTTCATCAGGGCTGCACTCTTGTGCCACCACTCCACTTTTGGACACTAGTTCAGTTTATGCCAGAGACAGCCAAGTTGCGCATACCAGCCGCTCAGGGCTTGAAAAGGATGTCGGGGTGCTCCAATCGTGAGCTATCACCTCACCTTATCCTTAAGCTATCGTAATATCAAAACGTAGGTGCTTTTCCTCAACCTCAAAGGACTGGGTCTTGTGTTGTATGACATTTTCTGAGTGGAGGGCGACCCTTTCCTCTTTCCCTCTGAGCTCCTACTGTGTTTTTGACTCCGGTCCAGGAAAGACATAGCTTGGCAGTTTGGGTTGGACTGTTCACATGAGGCACAGGGTCAAGACTGATTTGCATATGGCCAAGTCTGTACTGGGGTGGCTTGGTGAGCAAAATAACAATGGATTAAATCCAGATCTGTGACTGGGGGTGAATGTTTTGCCATTATGCAACATTCCGTCCATCTTGTTGTGTCTTTTGCTGTTCACCCTATGTGGGAAGGGTATGCCCATACGTGGCTCCCTTGCTCACTAAGCCACTGGAGTCAAGTTATCCTGGCTGAAGATGGCTGATAGCCAGAAACCGGTCCTGGGATGCTTGATTCCCGTCCAGGAAAGACATGGCTTGGCAGTTCGGGCTGGACCATTCCCATGAGGCACAGGGTCAAGACTGATTTGCATATGCCATGTCTGAACTGGGGTGGCTATGAGCAAAATAACGATGGATTAAACCCAGATCTGTGACTGGGGGTGAATGTTTTGCCATTATGCAACATTCCGTCCATCTTGTTGTGTCTTTTGCTGTTCACCATTTGCGGGAAGGCTATGCCCAGACGTGGGTTCCTTGCTCACTAAGCCACTGGAGTCAAGCAGTCCTGGCTGAAGACGGCTGATAGCCAGAAACCAGTCCTAGAATGCGTGTTTCCGGTCCAGGAAAGACATGGCTTGGCAGTTCGGGCTTGACTGTTCCCATGAGGCACAGGGTCAAGACTGATTTGCATATGGCCATGTCTGAACTGGGGTGGCTTGGTGAGCAAAATAACGATGGATTAAACCCAGATCTGTGACTGGGGGTGAATATGTTGCCATTGTGCAACATTCCATTCATCATCTTGTGTGTTTTGCTGTTCACCCTATGTGGGAAGGGTATGTCGAGACGTGGGTCCCTCGCTCACTAAGCCACTGGAGTCAAGCTGTCCTGGCTGTAGACTGCTGATATATAGCAACAAGGGGAACCAGGAAGGACAATATTTAATGGGGTCCAGTGTACGTGTCCAAGAGACAAGCCACAAAGTAATGTACAAAGTTCCCCAGGTGGGGTGATGAGCAGGTAGAGTATGTCAAATTGAAGCGTGCACAGAGAAAGATAGAAAGCCAAAGAGGGGAATACCCTAGTTGGGACTAAAACCCTCACACACCTAGCAAGCTAGATGTCATGCTTCATCATATGGGTTTGCTCCTCGCCGGACTGGCGCTGCAATGTCCGGCGGGCACCCATAAAGGGGCTCTTTAACGGAGATCTTTAATCCCTGCCATATGATGCATGCGGGTGTGCGGGGAAGAAAAAGGTGTAGTCGTGAGAAATGTGGTGAAACTTAAAAAAGGTGGGTCAGTCCACAAAGAACTTTATTGGCGTGGCTGGCGCCCTTGGTTAAAATGGTGGGAGGGGAGATAACTGCTACAGGTAGTGTTGTGCAAGATACCTACAACACCCTGGTATGGTCAACATGTTTCATGCCCGAAGGGCAATTCATCAGGACCTAAGTGGGACGTACTACACAGTGAGGAAATAAATAAGTGATCATACAACCTTATGCCATGAGGTCATAAAGGGGCAGGCAAAGAAGTCCTGCTGAGTACGGGTGACCTAAAGAAAATACACAACAACACATAGTGAAGGTTTTATATGTTTGAGATATTAAGAGGCCACACACATGCTAGATTAAATGACATACTCATGAATGGAAAGGAAAAATTAAATTAAAGATTAAAAATCAAAACCTGCATTGATACTCATAAGTGCCTACTTAGTGGAGACAACAATAGTCTATCATGCAGGGTTTAAATTGGTAAAGAATAGCCAAGGAACATAGGACTCATGACATGGGGCACATCATTGCCGATCTTACCCTAAGGGAGATCATAAGATGCCCTGCAGTCTGCTCCTGTGGGACCTGCACGTATCGGTCAGGAACCTGGGAGAAGAGGGAGAGAGTGTTGATGTCAGGCAGCAGTACGTGCCATACGATAATGGAATAGCAGCATTGAGGGGGCCAGGACTCGTAGGAAGGAAAATGCCAATGAGGAGGGAATCCACCCGAACGGCCACTAGGGCGCCAATTGTAGCCCAAGTGAGTAAAGTGAGCCAGAATCATCCCCGCGGTCAAGGTGAGTGCACGGACCCTGAATCGGCGAAGACCGACCCCGCACACCCAAACGGGGGCAGAAGTCAGAAAACACCAAACCAACGGCCCAAACACCCATCAAGGCAAACGGGGACGAAGCCACACTCGCGTCCAATTGGAGGCGTCGAGCAAATGGGCGTGTAGGTAACACTCCCAAAACATCCGCACAACCGTCCACGGCCTAGGCAGAGACTGTTTCATGCGGATCGAAGCAACTTACCCGGATGGCGTGCGGTCAGTGCCGCTAACACCTACCCCCACCGTCTGGTCAGGACAGAGCAGCTGGTCAACGACCCAGTATTCGTGTGGAGTATAAGTAGCCCATATCTCGCCGAGTTCGCGTGGGGGCGGGGCCTCAGCGGGAAGTCACGCATGCTTCACAGCGTAAAGCTTGCGACCACTGAAACAGATACGGTGGAGTCGATGCAGGTACAAGGTGGCGGCCATCTTGGGAGTAGAAATCAAAAAGGTCCGCTATGTCGGGCTGCAAGGTATAGGTGAATTGGCACAGACAGAGATTCATGTAGTGGGACATGAGGGTGGGTATGCAGGCCCAAAGTAGCGGCCATCTTGGGAGTAGAAATAAAAATAAGAATAAAAAGGTCCGCAATGTAGGGCTAAAAAGTATCGGTAGTCTGGCACAGATAGAATTTCATATTGTAGGCCATGGGGATGGGTATTACCGTGACAGTGCCGACCATGGCACAGAATCGTTAAGGCCAACAACATCAAGTCGAAGGCGATGTACCCATCTTGGTTCAATTTTAAACAATGCTTGCTGTGAGATGTGAGGATGGGACTCTAAGACTAGCCATCGTATGCTGTCTGCCTGATGGCCATGCTGTGTGTAATGTTCATAGAGCCTGGTATGTGTTTTCAGACACCTGATGTTGCTCTTGTGTTCCATGATGCGGAGTTTGACTGGTCTCATAGTCATGCCCAAGTAATATTTATTGCAGGGGCAAGTGATGAGATAAATGCATTTAGTACTGTTGCAATTTGTGTGTTTGCGTAATTGCCACTTAAAAGTCTCTGTGAGCGTGATCTCCTTGATGGATCGTGTTTGTGGACAAACCACGCAGCCACCGCAAGGGAAGTGCCCTGTCACTGGGGCTTGACCCCATAAAGTACTTTGACTCTTTCTGTTGTGTTTCCTCGGGCGTGTGTGTATGAGAGAATCCTTGAGATTAGCCGTTCGTTTGAATGCAAAACGAGGTAATGGAATATCAAGATCACTGGAGTTCAGGATGTGCCAATGTCTATTGATAATTTTCTTGATATGGCTGGAGTGTTTAGTGAAGCAAGTCACACAAGTGATCACATTATCAGGTTCTTTAGGACTGGACTCCAACAATGCCTCTCTAGGGTTGTTGCAGGCTCGTTTGCGAGAATTATATATCAGCCGTGCTGGATACCCTCTATCCTGTAGTTTATGTTGTAAGATATTTGCTTCATGGTTGAAGTCAGTCCTCTCAGTACAGTTCCTGCGTACTCGCAGGAACTGCCCGAAAGGCAGGTTATCCCTTAAGGCTCTCGGATGATGGCTCCCATAGAGAAGGAGACTATTCCTATCCGTCCCTTTGCGATACAAAGTGGTCTTCAACCCATCCGGGTCGAGACTGATGTTGAGGTCAAGAAAGGGAATGGTGGTGTCTGATATGGTACTTGTAAATTTGAGGAAGGGATTCTGCAGGTTGATCCATGTGCAGAAAGATTCACATGTGGTGCGGTTGCCTCTCCATAGTACGAAAATATCGTCTTTATACCTTCGCCACACAGTCAGATTGTCTTTGAAGGGATTATTAGGAGAGTTGATGATATTCTCTTCGAAGGTAGACATATAGATGCATGCTAAGCTAGGAGCAAATGTCGAACCCATAGAGGTCCCGCTGACTTGGTGATAAAGCTGGGTACCGTACTGAAAGAAGTTCTCAGTTAGGGCTATGGTGGCACATGCCAATATGAAAGAGATAGGCGTGGGCGAGTACCATTCTTCCTGTAGTAAAGTGGACTCTACAACGTCTAGCGTAGCCTGTTGGGGGATGCTGGTGTACAGTGCTTCAACGTCTAGTGTCAGAAGGAGGTCAACACCCTCCCTCCCATTGATGTTGTCCATTAGACGGAGCACATCCCTGGTGTCCTGGAGAAATGAGGGTATCTTTCTCACCAACGGTTGTAAAAAGGAGTCACAAAACTTGGACAGTGGTTCAAGGAGAGAGCCAATCCCCGAGACAATAGGTCTCCCAGGGACTGGACTTTGGCCTTTGTGGATCTTTGGAAGGGTGTAGAAGTATGGAATCACAGGGTCGGTGGTTTTTAAGAACTCAGCTTCGTTCTTGGTGATCCACCCGTTGGTTTCTCCTTCCAAAACCAGACTGGAAATCGATGTGGCGAGTCTTTTAGTAGGGTCTGTTTTCAGAGGTCTGTAGTGGGTCGTATTAGCCAATTGACGTTTGCACTCTGTGTCGTAGTCACCACTGTTTTGAATCACAGTGGGCCCACCCTTATCCGCCTGTTTAATGACAATAGAGGTGTCATTAGATAGATCCTGGACTGCTTGTCTTTCGATTTTACTCAGATTGTTGAAATTGCTAGTTACAGGCATGGTTTCAAAACCTTTGAGAACAGCCTTTTCAAAGGCTAGGACCTCAGGGGGAACCATGTTGTCATTGGGGGTGAACGTAGATGGTTTGCGTAAACCAGTATCAGTACTTTCTACGGTGGGTTTATCATGGAAGAATGCTCGTAAGCGTATCTTTCTGAACAGTTGTTTTAGTTCACACATTTCCGTAAAGCTATCGGGGATAGGTGTCGGTACAAAGCCCAAGCCCTTCTCCAGGACCCTACTCTCAATAGGGGTGAGCGACCTTTCGGAAAGATTAACAATCAGGCTCTCCTTCCCCTGGTCGTGCTCCGTGTCTCCACTGAGGGGGTTGTGGTTTGTTGGTCCTGCCACTGCACTCCTTTCTGCGTACCTCCTCTGTTGCGCCCTCTTCCTCTGCCCCAACCTCTGCCTAAAAAAGGAGAGTTCATGGGATAGAATTGCGGTGCTGCCTGGGGGTAGAAGGGATATTGCCAAGGAGGCAACATCTGTGGTGGACCATGGAACTGTGGAGCATTCTGGTAGCCCTGATTCCAATTGCCACGTCGTTGATTACGATTACTCTTAGCGGGGAAACCTCCACTAGAGTCACTACTAGATGAACCCCTGCGACTCCCAGTATCTGAGTTCTCGTCAGAGGAGTAGGTAGATCTTTTGTTGGAGTAACCGTTTTTGAGGTAAGGGTAAATTTTTTCTTTGTCGAATCTATCCACCTCTTTTTGGAGCTTTGTCATTTTTTGCTTGAGCAGAAAATCTTGACTCTCTTCAATTTCTTGATTTATTTCTGCTAGTTTGGTGGTAAAGGGTGTTTTAGTGAGTGTACCCCTGATAGCTACCTCCATGGCTGTTATTTTAACCTGTAAGGCATCTGCCAATCTCTTGGCAGTTTTGACTATCAGGAAAAGCAGGTCCTTGGTGCATTTCCATGACACATGGCACCAATCGATCTTGAATTGCCCATACTCTAAAAAGAGTCTGGGTAAGATGTTGATTATGAGTCCCTGTGGAGCGATGTTTGCTCTTAGGTATTCGGTCATCATTAATCCATGGACAGTGATCCTAAGCCATTCTTTTTTTAAAACTGTCAAATTAGTCCAATCGTCATTATTAGTTGTGCTTGAGGAAGAAGCTCCACCCGCCCCAAAGAGTGGGGGAGCCTGTCTCAATGCTTCAGCAATAGCGTCTTCATCAAAACTCAAGCCAGGGACGTCTTCCATGTTTGGTAGGAACTGTCTGGAAAATTTGTATGAGTTTTGGGGATGTAGAAGAGGATCAACCCGATGTTCCGCAGTAGCAAAGGGGATCAATTGGTCCTAACAGTAATGTGTATACTGTAGGTAGCCTAGAGAGGATTCCGCGGGAAAGATCTCGTGCAAGATATATAGCAACAAGGGGAACCAGGAAGGACAATATTTAATGGGGTCCAGTGTACGTGTCCAAGAGACAAGCCACAAAGTAATGTACAAAGTTCCCCAGGTGGGGTGATGAGCAGGTAGAGTATGTCAAATTGAAGCGTGCACAGAGAAAGATAGAAAGCCAAAGAGGGGAATACCCTAGTTGGGACTAAAACCCTCAAACACCTAGCAAGCTAGATGTCATGCTTCATCATATGGGTTTGCTCCTCGCCGGACTGGCGCTGCAATGTCCGGCGGGCACCCATAAAGGGGTTCTTTAACGGAGATCTTTAATCCCTGCCATATGATGCATGCGGGTGTGCGGGGAAGAAAAAGGTGTAGTCGTGAGAAATGTGGTGAAACTTAAAAAAGGTGGGTCAGTCCACAAAGAACTTTATTGGCGTGGCTGGCGCCCTTGGTTAAAATGGTGGGAGGGGAGATAACTGCTACAGGTAGTGTTGTGCAAGATACCTACAACCCCCTGGTATGGTCAACATGTTTCATGCCCGAAGGGCAATTCATCAGGACCTAAGTGGGACGTACTACACAGTGAGGAAATAAATAAGTGATCATACAACCTTATGCCATGAGGTCATAAAGGGGCAGGCAAAGAAGTCCTGCTGAGTACGGGTGACCTAAAGAAAATACACAACAACACATAGTGAAGGTTTTATATGTTTGAGATATTGAGAGGCCACACACATGCTAGATTAAATGACATACTCGTGAATGGAAAGGAAAAATTAAATTAAAGATTAAAAATTAAAACCTCAATGATACTCATAAGTGCCTACTTAGTGGAGACAACAATAGTCTATCATGCAGGGTTTAAATTGGTAAAGAATAGCCAAGGAACATAGGACTCGTGACATGGGGCACATCATTGCCGATCTTACCCTAAGGGAGATCATAAGATGCCCCGCAGTCTGCTCCTGTGGGACCTGCACATATAGGTCAGGAACCTGGGAGAAGAGGGAGAGAGCGTTGATGTCAGGCAGCAGTACGTGCCATACCATAATGGAATAGTAGCATTGAGGGGGCCAGGACTCGTAGGAATTAAAATGCCAATGAGGAGGGAATCCACCCGAACGGCCACTAGGGCGCCAATTGTAGCCCAAGTGAGTAAAGTGAGCCAGAATCATCCCCGCGGTCAAGGTGAGTGCATGGACCCTGAATCGGCGAAGACCGACCCCGCACACCCAAACGGGGGCAGAAGTGTGGTAAATAAATAAATAATACCTCTATTTTTGACTAGATATAATAATAACAGATAGCTCAATAAATAAGAGTCAAGATTCGAGGTAGTAGGAGTTTGCAGGTTTAATACAGCATAAAGGACAGGAACAGGACAACCTGCACGGGCATAGGATGGCAGGGCCCGGCAGCTGCCGGGCAGGATCTGGAATGAGCGCGCTGGCTTTTAATAACAGTACACAAGTATATATAGTTAAAACAATTGCATTACAATACATACAGTAGGCGTAACAGTGGGCAGGGCCTGTAGCAGTCGCGAAAGATAAGGCAGAAAGTAGGTGTAACAAGAGGCGTGAACATAGACATGTGATGTAAACGTAACGGAATATGTCATAAATGGGGCGGAAACATGGAGGGGGCTACCTAAGGAGCCGGGACCTCTAACCTAGTGGTGCGCGCAAACTGACAATGACGTGTTACCAGGGAGAAGCTGGGGGCTATGACTTCTGCGCTAGAAGAAGAGACTGAAGTCTGGAGAGTCAGAGCGACATGTACCTAAACACTATCTAGTATCTGGTGTTTAGAGAACATGTTGATAGAATCCAAAAGTTATCAGGGTAAAGGCTAACAGACACTAAGACTGGTGCATGCATTATTCTACATGTAGTGTGTGTTGAGGAATATTAAATGACCATAAATACAGTATTTCTCTTACATGGAGACGTAAAGGCTAGACGATGACTGAAACTATTGATGCGATTCAGTAGCTTAGGAATGCAGAGAAGGAGGGCTGGACTGATAACTAGAATCATAACATACTCTTGGCAGACTGGCAGGCAGAGCCAGGCCGAGCCGGGCACTGTGAGGCAGGAAGTAAGTGAAGGGTCAGGGATATAGGTGGGGGCTGTATCGCTCCTCAGCGAGGGTTCAGGAGACAGGAGCTGAATCTGAGTCCGGGCCCTTTTGAGGCCTAGAAACGGGGACTTTTCAATGAAATAACGTGCACACTGAGAAACGTGGCAACGTAGCTTTACATAGGCCTAATACTCGTAGCTTTCACGAGAACTGGAAACTGGCATACTGGAGATGGACACAACTGTAATTGCGTCTTTAATCGATCATGGGGAATACATATGCATATTAATCATGCACATACAACATAGGATGGAGGACACGTAGGGACACAGAACATGGCAAAATTTACTTTTCCACATTCCCTCCTTGTCACTACGTTTCCATCAGGAAACATCAATATTCATGATACCATCTATCATTTCATACAGTATCATTTGCTCGTCTCGAATTTTCTTGGAACGGGACTTAGGACTAGGACTTGGAATACAGGATGTAGCACAAATGCCGCAAATCGCAGGGCCACATTGTAAACAGAGGCAGCAACTGAATATGATCGCTACTGCAATACCTAGAAAGGACAATACTTTCCATCCCCAGGCAGAAATTATACTCCAAAACCAACCGGACCATGTCCAGGTGCCTGGATTCTGGTGTAACTGATGGGCAATTTTATGAAGTCTGGTTATAGCTGAATAAACAGACGGCGCGTTATTAGGAATGAAAATGCAGCAACTAGATCCGATGACTCTACATGCTCCTCCTCTATCGGCCAGTATGACGTCAAGAACGAGACGATTTTGGAGCACGACAAATCTCATAGCAGATTGCTCTTCGGTTAAGTTACCTAGAGCAGAGGCAGTCTCATTCACTACTGCTTCAAGGGTTCTGGTCAATCTACGTATTAACTTACTATTCTGGATAGGTCCTATAAAGAAGAAGAAACCTCTATTGAAATCTGTATACTGTTCTAGAGCAGTTTCAGTTTGATCGACAATCGGGGATTCAATCTCCCTTCTATGTCTAATGTGTACTAGATGTGTGTTTCTATGATAATCAGATGGGGCTAGAAAAACTGGTGGCAGTAGGAAGGCAATGTAACAGGTTCCATCCCAATCGAGGGGCAGACGAACATATGCGGTCTGACCACAAACAAAATAAGAATGACGTGAAGCTTTGAAAATAGATTTCCCACTGTCACTATACTTGACAATAGTAGTACAATCACTATGTCCTACATGTACGGAACCATTATTTCTGACACATAATTTGCCTTTGACTGGTAGTACTGAAATAGCGGGTAAGTCTGGAGTAGGATCAGACTGAACATTCAGGACCATGAATTTCGAAGAATAATTACCTAAATTATAAACTTCATTTTCTAGATCTAACCCTGTTCTGTGGGGAAGACCTTGCTTGTCTGGAAAACATGTACTGTTCAGAAGGGACATATCATTTGAAGATGACGTTAACATGGACCAGGCTCCACATGAGCCATTATGTGAAAACGGATAAGGAAACAGTGGCAGAACTCCCTTCGGTGTCTGGAAAGGGGGAAATCGACCACACACCCAACAATTAGTGGCATTGCTGGTCTGGTGTGAATAATGTAACATGCGGATGAATGAATTGTTGCGCATAGCAAGACGATAGGATAGTTCGTGAGGAGGCAGATCACTAAACGTGTGCTCTACTGTAGCATTAGAATACTTATTTACATGAGAAATTGGAAAACATAAATGAAATGCATAGCTCGTGCAGGTAACCATCAAGCTGAGAAACAATATAAAACTTAGAAAAACGATACATCGGATTGAGTTTTGACTAACTCTCTCACTATGGGGGTCTATTTCATACATGTCAGATACCTGTCTAACCGTTTCACCTAGGGGAGGACTTAGACAATTAAACTGGCTGACTTATTTTACTAGACCGGAGCTTACTTTTATACTCCTGCTGCGGAGTTTTCTCTAACAGGGGAGGCTTGGTATCAATGTCATTTGCGGGACCGTCCTTAAGAATAGTATCTTGGCAGTCTTTAAAATCTTGACAATCCTTGGAAATGTTCTTGGAAACAGTTTTCAGCCGGAGTCCGTGAAATTTCTTGACGTGTGACAGATGCACCCACCCCTTCCTGCCTTCCAACTTGACGGCAGTACGGGTGGCCAAAAGGACTAACTTCGGCTCCTTCCAGCGAGGCTCCAGCGGACTTGAACGATCAAAATTCCGGACGAGAACCAAGCTTCCTGGAACGATTTCATGCGGTTTCACCTCGGTATTGTCTGGAAATGCGGCGGCAACCTGTGAACGACAAGAGTGTAGGGCAGACATCAAGGAAGCTAGGTAATCTGTCAGCATATTACTGGAAACATCTGTAATACTTCGGGGTCTAGGTGTACCCCACACGTTCGGGGGGCGGCCGAATACGACCTCATAAGGGGACAGACCTGATCTGGAATGTGCGACCATGCGCATATAGAACAGAGCGACTGGCAAGGCAACTAACCAGTCTACACCTTTTTCTTGACAGATTTTGGCAATGCGGATTTTCAAGGTTTGATTATGTCTCTCTACGAGACCGGCTGCTTCTGGATGGCGTACACAATGGAACTTCCACTGGTACCCTAGTAAAAGGGAAAAGTGCTTCATGAGTTCAGATGAGAATGGCTGGCCATTATCAGAATATACGACCCTTGGGAGTCCATAGCGGGGGAAGAACTCACGAACCAACTGCTTGGCAGTGGTCGCGGCTGTGTAATCTGGGACTGGATATGCCTCTGTCCATCTGGACAAAGCGCATACAACTACAAGGACATACTTGAAACCTCGACATCGCTCCATCTGAATATAATCCATCTGGAGGACTTCAAAAGGGTGGTCAGGAGGCTGGAATCCACCTTGTTCCACCGGGACACTTTTACCTGGATTGAACTGGCAACATATCATACAGGTACGGACTTTATGCTTGGCTGCAGTTCGTAAATGCTTGTTAAACCAAAGGTTCTGGATACTGTCTAACATGGCTTTTTCTCCTAAGTGTGCTGGACTATGTGCGGTATTGATAATGACTTGAACCATTGAGTCGGGGAGAAACCATGTGGCTCTACCCTTCGTCACCCATCCCTGATCTGTCTGGACCCCTCCTTGTTCGGACCATTTCTTGATTTCTTCGGGAGTAGCATGTAACTGGATATCTATGACATCTTGAGTAGGGTCCTTAACTGTCATACAAGTAGTCTGTTCTAGAGTGGATGTCGGTGTCTTGTTAACTGGTATGTCTGGAGTCTGAGCTGTAAGCTTGGCTGTTCGATCTGCTAGATCATTTCCTTGAGAAATAATGTCTGTAACTTTTGTATGTGCTTTGCATTTCATGATGGCAATAGATGTCGGTAAATGTATTGCATCTAACAGAGCTTGAATAAGGAGACCATGCTGAATCTTGGTTCCATGAGAAGTCATGAAACCTCTCTCCTGCCAGAGCACTCCGAAGTCGTGTACAACTCCGAATGCGTAGCGTGAATCTGTGTAAATATTAACTTTCAGGTTCTTGGCGTGTATGCAGGCTTGTGTCAGAGCAACTAGCTCTGCTGCTTGAGCAGACAGGGTGTCAATACGGTGTGTTTCAATAACTTCAGTGTCAGTAGTCACTGCATACGCGGCTACTAGTTCTCCTGTACTCGTTTTCATACATGAACCATCCACATAAAGTGTCAGGTCGGGATCTGGTAATGGAATATCTGTCAGATCTTGTCTTGGCTTTGTCATAGTGTTAACAACTTCCACACAATCATGTGTGGCAGGATTTGAAGTAACTGACGGTAACAGTGTAGCAGGATTTAGAACGTTGCAGCGTCTGATTTCTATGTGTGGCTGGAACAGTGTCAGTTCATAACCTGTCAAACGTGCAATTGTCAAGTGCTGAGTCTGTGTTCGGTTTAAAAGAACTTCCACGGAGTGTGGAACTTGTACTGTCAGGGAATGTCCTAATACTATGGAATCACTTTGTCTGATAGCTAGTGCTGTGGCTGCAACTGACTTGAGGCACGCAGGCAGCGCCTGGGCTACTGGATCTAGTGTGCTCGAAAAATAAGCACAGGGCTTGTATTGTCCTGCTTGATCTTGGGTGAGAACAGATAATGCAGTACCATCATGTTCTGTGACAAAAAGTGTGAAAAGCTTACTGTAGTTCGGTGTGGCTAGAACGGGAGCTTGGCATAAAGCTTTCTTTAACTCATTGAAACTAAGTGTATGTTCAGATGTCCAAGGGAGGACAGTCGATACGGCTGCCTCCTGTGTCGTTAACTGTATCAGTGGTTTGGCTAGAAATGCATACTGAGGAATCCATTGTCTACAATAAGAAGTAAGGCCAATAAAAGCTCGTACCTCCTTCTGAGTCTTGGGCTGTGGAAGACTCGCTATTAACTGGATACGGTCAGGTGTCAACTGCCTACCCCACTTGGACAGTAAGTGGCCTAAGTAGATCACTTGCTGGACACAGAATTGAAGCTTTGAAGGGGACACCTTGTGCCCCATCTCGGCTAGGAAATACAGGACTGTAAGTGATGCTCGCTCGCAAGCACGTTCAGAACGGGCAGTGATCAGTAGATCATCGACATACTGGAGCAGGGCAGTGTCAGCTGGCATGTGAATGTTGTCTAGTTGTCTCTTAAGTGCTTGACTGTAAATACTAGGACTTTCTGTGAAACCTTGAGGAGCTCGTGTAAATTTATAGCTCCTTCCATTTAAACAAAAACCGAAAAGGTACTGGCTGTCTGGATGAATCGGGACACTGAAAAATGCGTTCTTGAGGTCTATCACTGTGAAAAATATTGCCTCAGAATCAATGGCTGTCAATAGAGATGAGATATCTGGGACAACTGGATACTGAGGTATGATACATTTATTGAGTTCTCGAAGATCGATCACTAATCGATATACTGGGGGTGCATTTTGATCAGTACGTTTCATGACTGGAATGATAGGAGAATTACATACATTGGAGTCAGTTTTTACAACTACTCCTTGAGCCATAAGCTCGTCAATAATTTTGGATAAGGCTGCTACAGCCTCAGGTGGCAATCTGTACTGTCTGATTCGTGGCAGGACTATACCTTGCTTGAGAGTCACACGATGAGGTGTGATTTGCATGAAACCAACATCAGTTGGACCTTGCGCCCATAGATGCTGCGGGACATTAGACAATCTCGGATCAAAATCTCGCAAAACATAGTGACCCTTGAAGTCACGTAAAAACAAACGTATTCCCTCTGGGGAACAACAAATAACTGCACCTAATTCTTTCAGTGTCTTAATGCCTAACAAATTTTCTGGACATGACTTCGTAAGTAAGAGATCAGTAGTTCGGGACAATGGACCTACTTCTAGAGTAACTGGCTTTGATATCTCGTTTACTATTGGCTTTCCTGAAAATCCAAGGGAAACATTTCTAGAGCCTGAGAGCGGAGCCCCTGGAACCTCGTCATGACTAATAGTCGTCCTACTTGCCCCTGTATCAATCAGAAACTTTCTGTCTTTCCCTAATACTTGACTATGAACATAGGGACCTTCTTGATCTACAGGAATCTCGATGAGAGGCAAGCCTACCTCCCTCTCTAGGCTGTTTCATGAATACGCTTGATACTCTGGATACTCTGTCTGTGCATACTGGTACATCTGCTGTGTAACATGCTGAGTTGCAGCAATAGGCTGCGGTGCTGTAACTGTCTGTTGTGCATTCTGTGGCTGAGAAGTCTGTGAAATTTGTTCTTGTCTAGGCGGACGTGGTCTTTCTTTAGTTTTACCAGTGGCTATATTGTGTTTCAGAACTGCACACTCGTTTATAAAATGACCTGGCTGTTTACAATAATTGCATGTCCCTTTAACGGGAGCTGCAGGATGACTGGCTTGATTCGGACCCCTCTTCTGACTGTCTTGAGGAACAGATTGTGCAACTAGTACTTTCATTTTCGTGTCTTTCATACGTCTTCTCTCGTGTTCTTGCTCTTCTCTGATTCTATTCTGGTGATACTGGAGCATCTGTAACATCTGGGACGGGGTACTAGCTTGCCATGTACTTTCGACTTTCAAAACTCGATTCTTAACTTGTGGACTTGAATTCTCGACTAATTTAGTAACAAAAAGATGAGGGTATGACTCGCTACTCGTCTTCAAACCACTGTTTATTATAAAACATTTCTCGAATCTAGAATAAAAATCACTAGTGTCTTCGTCTTGTTTCTGTTTACAGGCTGAGATTGCATCCCAGTCTTCCTTTTTAGTGGTTAATAATCTAGGCAAAACTTGTATTAACAGTTCAGGTAATTCTTTACATTTGTCTCCAAGACCGGTACCTGGTACTCGTATCTTATCTTCAGCTTCTAGAGCTGTCCAATCGATCTTTTTCTCTCCCACCTCCCAATCTTTTTCCTTGAGTTTTTCGTATACCCCTGCGGGCAACAGGACTTTTAGCATTTTAATAATATCTGGATACGTATATTCTCCCATACGGAGTATGTCTTTTAATTCTCGGTGGAACCCTGCTGGATCTTTGTCGTGACAGGGAATTAATTTCTTCATCTCTAAGAGTTCCATCTTGGTAACTGGGGTGTAAACAAATACTCGTTGCATTTCACCACCCGCTGTCCTAACTGGGTGTACTTCTCGTAACGGATGCTGTCTGTCTATGTAAAACGGTTTACTTTCTGGAGGTGAGACATGAACAAAATGTGGGTTCAGAAACGTTCTATATTTGTGGCGCTGTTCTAGAATGACACTAATTAAATCGGTACCTAAACCTTTCCATCTATACTGGAGTAACTCGTTCAGGATATCATGTAACGGACCTGGATCAGAATGCTGACCCTCATACAATGTAATGAGGTGCTGGATCATATACATACCCACCAGTCGCTGCTCGGCTGGGGGCAGTTTCAGAAACATTTGTGCCACTATTTCGTCTGGAAAAGTGGTAGAATCAGTAATCCATCGGACTGCTGATCGGGCTAGTTCTTGTTCATGCATGGTACTTAATTCACTATAACCGATTCGTGATTTCAGAATTTGATCGGTAACTTGAAATACTTGTTCTAGAGAACCTTGTTCTGGTGCTGGTAGATGAAAGACTTTCTTGTGCTCTAGGCGTAAATGTCGGTCTGGAAATTTAGATTTACCTACATACGCTATTCTGGCGGTATTCTCATCGTCTACCTCTTCAGTAGAAGAGTCATTTTCTTTCTCGCTTCCTAGAGCTTCTTTGCGTTGTTCGTGTAACCTTATTATTTCTTTACGAATTTTCTTGTACATATTCTCAATACTATTGAGTGTCTTGTGCTTACCCTCGGCTATATTATCACTCCACCTTGTCAGAACTTTCATTTCGGTCGGATCTTTAGTCGGGGAATCTTGTTCCCGTATTAAACAATTGATCAGGAACTTTAATAGCATAAACTGGATCTCGGATTTCCTGAGAGACATGACTTCAGCAATACTTTCTGGATCTTGTCCTGTACGAATGAAACGATACATTCTGTCTAGATCTTCTTTCATATTCGGTAGGGTGACCAAATACTCGGACACCTGTCTTATACGTACGGAATATATAACCATACTATCCTCGCCTGGGACTGGATCATAACAGCATTCAGTAAGAAGTCGCCTGATTTCTGCAATGGACTTATATTTAGGCGTACGCTGTAACGCACGTTCATGTAACTCGACTGCCCCTAGACGTCTATTTGGCGGCGGGGTACCAGGAGGACCTCCTCCCGCGGCCCCTAAACTGGAATCGTCGACTGATACTCTTCGTGCTGGCAGAGTGACTGAAGTAGCGGGAATTTGTACTACGGGCTGGACCGGGGGTACCGTAACAGGTGTTGTAACAGGTGCCCCGGTGGCTGGAGGACCATGAATTACATTATTTACAGGAGCTGGTGGAACAGGATTTGCATATTCTGGGACTGTGTCGTCCAAATAGGACGAGAGAAAAATATCAGCTGCGGTCTGTTTGTGACGTAGCTTGGTCGGAACTAAGGGTGGCGGAAAATTACTGGATGCCTCCGGGGTTGCTTTTGGCAAGCCCTCGGCAAGAAGAGGATACATACCCTTAATGAGGGCATTCCTCTGTCTGTCTGACTGTTCGGTTTTAACTCGTTCACCTATTTCGATTAGTTCCCTTTCTTGGGCTCTTTCTAAGGATTCTCTACTTAATTCTGACTTTCTGATTTCTTTTTCGGTTCTTTTATGAGATTCTTTGCGCCATAACTCGATGGCATCTTTCTGTGACTGTCTGGCTTTCTTTTTCCATAATGCTTCTTCTACTCGCATGATGCACTCGGCATCCCATGTACCCGATACGGGCCATCTGTACTTTTCTTCTAACTGTTTGGTGTACTCCACCCATAAATCTAGATATAATATGGCACTTATGCCATGCTTTTGATACATAAAATGACCTGGACTGTCCCTAGACGGGACAGGAACTGCTTCTTCTAACAGACCTTTCCTAGTTTTTAACTGACGTAATTTGGAAAACAAAGGCATGACTGGGCTGGAGTCTAGACACAATACAATACACAATGAACACAATAATTACACCACTTTCATACCACGACATTGAAATACATGAATGACATTTAAAATAACAGTTTTGACAAAATACTACCTGGAATACTGAAAACAGAATACATGAATTTCTCGAGAACAGAACGGACTAGAACAGAAACTAGATGCACTGCTAAAACAGTACGAAACTTACCGGTCTCATAAGGAGACACGTCAGGACCCGCATCCACCTAAGTGGACACTTCGTGTTCGATCTGTGTACCCAAACCCACGGACCAGAGACAATGCAATTGACCCTGTCTAGATACTACCCCAGCAACGGTACTCACCGGGCAGCAAGAACGGAAGGCCTCGGACTGGACTGGACTGCTATGACGCCGGACGGACGAACTTCGGACTTCTGTTACGGGTGGGCCTCCGGATACCTCGGACCTTGGACTCTCGGCTTGGGCTCTGGTCGGGACGCGCCGCGTTCCTCCACCGCCTCGTCTGGAGGCTGGACCGCAACCTCCGTCTCCTCCGTGGGCCTGAGGGATACTTGAAGCAGAAATATCTGCACGTGCACGGTATGGTTCCGTCACGGCTGCAGAGGATCAGGGGGCTTGCGTGGCTTCACCGGCGCGTGGGGAAAGGGCAGGTCCCTATTCGGGCCCCATTATGTGGTAAATAAATAAATAATACCTCTATTTTTGACTAGATATAATAATAACAGATAGCTCAATAAATAAGAGTCAAGATTCGAGGTAGTAGGAGTTTGCAGGTTTAATACAGCATAAAGGACAGGAACAGGACAACCTGCACGGGCATAGGATGGCAGGGCCCGGCAGCTGCCGGGCAGGATCTGGAATGAGCGCGCTGGCTTTTAATAACAGTACACAAGTATATATAGTTAAAACAATTGCATTACAATACATACAGTAGGCGTAACAGTGGGCAGGGCCTGTAGCAGTCGCGAAAGATAAGGCAGAAAGTAGGTGTAACAAGAGGCGTGAACATAGACATGTGATGAAAACGTAACGGAATATGTCATAAATGGGGCGGAAACATGGAGGGGGCTACCTAAGGAGCCGGGACCTCTAACCTAGTGGTGCGCGCAAACTGACAATGACGTGTTACCAGGGAGAAGCTGGGGGCTATGACTTCTGCGCTAGAAGAAGAGACTGAAGTCTGGAGAGTCAGAGCGACATGTACCTAAACACTATCTAGTATCTGGTGTTTAGAGAACATGTTGATAGAATCCAAAAGTTATCAGGGTAAAGGCTAACAGACACTAAGACTGGTGCATGCATTATTCTACATGTAGTGTGTGTTGAGGAATATTAAATGACCATAAATACAGTATTTCTCTTACATGGAGACGTAAAGGCTAGACGATGACTGAAACTATTGATGCGATTCAGTAGCTTAGGAATGCAGAGAAGGAGGGCTGGACTGATAACTAGAATCATAACATACTCTTGGCAGACTGGCAGGCAGAGCCAGGCCGAGCCGGGCACTGTGAGGCAGGAAGTAAGTGAAGGGTCAGGGATATAGGTGGGGGCTGTATCGCTCCTCAGCGAGGGTTCAGGAGACAGGAGCTGAATCTGAGTCCGGGCCGTTTTGAGGCCTAGAAACGGGGACTTTTCAATGAAATAACGTGCACACTGAGAAACGTGGCAACGTAGCTTTACATAGGCCTAATACTCGTAGCTTTCACGAGAACTGGAAACTGGCATACTGGAGATGGACACAACTGTAATTGCGTCTTTAATCGATCATGGGGAATACATATGCATATTAATCATGCACATACAACATAGGATGGAGGACACGTAGGGACACAGAACATGGCAAAATTTACTTTTCCACAGAAGTCAGAAAACACCAAAACAACGGCCCAAACACCCATCGAGGCAAACGGGGACGAAGCCACACTCGCGTCCAATTGGAGGCGTTGAGCAAATGGGCGTGTAGGTAACACTCCCAAAACATCCGCACAACCGTCCACGGCCTAGGCAGAGACTGTTTCATGCGGATCGAAGCAACTTACCCGGATGGCGTGCGGTCAGTGCCGCTAACACCTACCCCCACCGTCTGGTCAGGACAGAGCAGCTGGTCAACGACCCAGTATTCGTGTGAAGTAGAAAGTACTGATACTGGTTTACGCAAACCATCTACGTTCACCCCCAATGACAACATGGTTCCCCCTGAGGTCCTAGCCTTTGAAAAGGCTGTTCTCAAAGGTTTTGAAGCCATGCCTGTAACTAGCAATTTCAACAATCTGAGTAAAATCGAAAGACAAGCAGTCCAGGATCTATCTAATGACACCTCTATTGTCATTAAACAGGCGGATAAGGGTGGGGCCACTGTGATTCAAAACAGTGGTGACTACGACACAGAGTGCAAACGTCAATTGGCTAATACGACCCACTACAGACCTCTGAAAACAGACCCTACTAAAAGACTCGCCACATCGATTTCCAGCCTCGTTTTGGAAGGAGAAACCAACGGGTGGATCACCAAGAACGAAGCTGAGTTCTTAATAACCACCGACCCTGTGATTCCATACTTCTACACCCTTCCAAAGATCCACAAAGGCCAAAGTCCAGTCCCTGGGAGACCTATTGTCTCGGGGATTGGCTCTCTCCTTGAACCACTGTCCAAGTTTTGTGACTCCTTTTTACAACCGTTGGTGAGAAAGATACCCTCATTTCTCCAGGACACCAGGGATGTGCTCCGTCTAATGGACAACATCAATGGGAGGGAGGGTGTTGACCTCCTTCTGACACTAGACGTTGAAGCACTGTACACCAGCATCCCCCAACAGGCTACGCTAGACGCTGTAGAGTCCACTTTACTACAGGAAGAATGGTACTCGCCCACGCCTATCTCTTTCATATTGGCATGTGCCACCATAGCCCTAACTGAGAACTTCTTTCAGTACGGTACCCAGCTTTATCACCAAGTCAGCGGGACCTCGATGGGTTCGACATTTGCTCCTAGCTTAGCATGCATCTATATGTCTACCTTTGAAGAGAATATCATCAACTCTCCTAATAATCCCTTCAAAGACAATCTGACTGTGTGGCGAAGGTATAAAGACGATATTTTCGTACTATGGAGAGGCAACCGCACCACATGTGAATCTTTCTGCACATGGATCAACCTGCAGAATCCCTTCCTCAAATTTACAAGTACCATATCAGACACCACCATTCCCTTTCTTGACCTCAACATCAGTCTCGACCCGGATGGGTTGAAGACCACTTTGTATCGCAAAGGGACGGATAGGAATAGTCTCCTTCTCTATGGGAGCCATCATCCGAGAGCCTTAAGGGATAACCTGCCTTTCGGGCAGTTCCTGCGAGTACGCAGGAACTGTACTGAGAGGACTGACTTCAACCATGAAGCAAATATCCTACAACATAAACTACAGGATAGAGGGTATCCAGCACGGCTGATATATAATTCTCGCAAACGAGCCTGCAACAACCCTAGAGAGGCATTGTTGGAGTCCAGTCCTAAAGAACCTGATAATGTGATCACTTGTGTGACTTGCTTCACTAAACACTCCAGCCATATCAAGAAAATTATCAATAGACATTGGCACATCCTGAACTCCAGTGATCTTGATATTCCATTACCTCGTTTTGCATTCAAACGAACGGCTAATCTCAAGGATTCTCCCATACACACACGCCCGAGGAAACACAACAGTAAGAGTCAAAGTACTTTATGGGGTCAACCCCCAGTGACAGGGCACTTCCCTTGCGGTGGCTGCGTGGTTTGTCCACAAACACGATCCATCAAGGAGATCACGCTCACAGAGACTTTTAAGTGGCAATTACGCAAACACACAAATTGCAACAGTACTAAATGCATTTATCTCATCACTTGCCCCTGCAATAAAAATTACTTGGGCATGACTATGAGACCAGTCAAACTCCGCATCATGGAACACAAGATCAACATCAGGTGTGTTGGTTCCTGCCCAACTATACCCGTGCAATGCAGGAGCGACGATAATCCCGTTCCTCTGAACCTACCACTCCGTGACCCACACCATAGATATTACCATGGGCCAACAGATTGGCAAGGGACAGGGGGCGGGAATAAGGGATGGACAGACAAGGGATCCTAAGTCTTCTTACCAGGGACCTTCTGCCAGGACCACGTTTCTCCACGTGCTGTCACCACAGGGGACCGGATAAATCACCGTCTGCCACACAAAACAATAGATATTTATACCATTAGCCCTCTTTCTCTTCTCATGCCCCCACACACCACCCCAATACACTCCTCCTTACCCACGAATGCTGTGGTGGTTACCGGGTGGAGAGCTCCGTCCAGGAGTTAATACTACAGTCCGGCAGGCAGGAGACGAAACAGGGGAGGGAAGGGCTAAGCGGCAGGGATATCGCGTCCGGAGACTTGGGACAAATGGGGATGTGGAGGAAAAAGTCGTGAGAACGACTAAAAAAACCTCCGTTATTGCCAGTCCACGTCAATGTCTCCTCGCGTACCGCAGATGGGGACCAGAACAGGCCAGAACAGGGAAAAAAGCACTGCACAACACTGGCTTCGTTGTGCGCTGACCAGGAACCCGGAAACGCCCAAATCAGCACTCCGCCTCCGCACAACGATGTGGATGGGATGCACAAGGGGGCGGAAGTGCGGGGCAGCGTTCGAACACACACCACCAGGAATCACAGGGTAATCCAGCCGGATCACCGATTCCTGCAAGAAGCGCCGGAGCCCCAGCCACTCCTTGATCCCAGCCGGGATAAAATGACTCCACAAACAAACAACAAACACAAGGTAACCAACAAACACGAAAAGACAAAGACGAACTGACTCACAAATAAACCCGGGAAGGTACTAAAGTAAGCGTCCAAAGGACTTAGTAGGGAAGGGGAAACCAAGAGTCAAGGCAAGAAGGGAATAAATCACGAGCCCGTGATAAACTGCTAATTTCCCAATGTACTATTACAGCACCTAGCTAAAAACCAGGAACCACACAACTAGATAACGAGCACCGGGGGCAGGGAAGAACAGCCTTTTATCCCCACCTAACCTGTCACATGGGTTCCCTGGACATGGCAGGAGAAAGAGGACTAAAGAGGACGGGAATCCTAACAGTACCCCCTCCCAACGATCCTCCCCACAGGGCAGGGCTTAGACGGATGTTGACGATGGAACATACGGATCAGACGAGGTGAGTGTACTCCCCCAGCCGGCTCCCAAGTACGATCCTCAGGGGAATACCCTTTCCAATCTATCAAATAGAAGAGACGGCCCTTCCGTCTTTCCGAATCCAAGATGGCCCGGACCGCATACTCCTTCTGTCCATCCACGATTATAGGGGGAGGAGGAGGTAATACCTGTGCGGATGGTACATAGGGCTTCAACAGGGACGTGTGGAACACAGGATGGACCCGATAATCACCGGGCAGATCTAATTTCATAGCCACGGGATTTATGATCTGTATTATCGGGAATGGTCCCGCATATCTAGGTTGTACTTTGCGGGATCCCCCAAGCCTCAAGTTCTTCGTGGCTAACCATACCTGGTCACCAACTTGATAACCAGGTGCGGGAACACGGTGTTTGTCCGCCTGCAACTTCATGGCAGCCTTAGCTGCCAACAACTGCTCCCGGGCGATATCCCATATCTTGCCCAAACGGTTACACACATCATCTATGGCTGGTACACGCCCTGTAGGTTGAATAGCCAACGCCCTGGGATGGTAACCTAATGAACAATAGAAGGGAGTCATGCCTAAAGCTGAATGCCGACTGTTGTTATACGCAAACTCAGCAATGGGCAGAGCCGTAACCCAATCACATGCCAAGGATGACGTTAAACACCTAAGGTACTGTTCCATGGTCTGATTGGTTCGTTCAGTCTGGCCGTCAGACTGTGGATGATATGCGGAAGACAACCTGACGTCCACCCGTAACACTGAACACAACTCCTTCCAAAAATGGGAAACAAACTGAGCCCCCCTGTCTGTCACCACTGAAGAAGGCAACCCATGGATCCTCACTATAGAAGACATGAACACCAAAGCCATCTCTCTGGCTGTAGGGATCTTAGGAAGAGGAATAAAGTGAGCCATTTTGGTAAACAAATCAACCACCACCAAAATAGCAGTGAACCCAGAAACGGAAGGAAGCTCGGTCACAAAATCCATACTAATGGTGTGCCAAGGAGAAGGAGGCACCTCCAAAGGTTGCAACAGACCCGATGGCTTACTATGAGAGGGCTTACTGATGGCACATACCGGACATGCTGCAACATACCCCTGAACATCCTGAACCAGCGTATCCCACCAAAACCATCTTGCGCACAACTCCTTCGTCTTAGGAATCCCGGGATGTGCCACCAGGGCAGACGAATGACACCACTCCAATACCTGATCCCTCAAAATTGGAGGAAGAAACAACCGGCCCTCATAATACAACAATTCATCCTGAACCGATGCCTGGGACAAAGACAACCATGGGGTGAGATCCATCTTTAGTAGTTGTTCCTTTACTGATGCCAAAAACACTTCCCCATCCACCGCCCCAATGATTCTGTCTTCAGGTATCATGGGCCTACTCTCCCTACCCTGGCCCTGTTCTCTTGGGTCTACATGGATACGGGACAAGGCATCAGATTTAACCTGCTGTGCTGCATGGTCTGTACGTAATAATGAAATCAAATTCATTGAAAAAGAGAACCCATCGCATTTGGCGTGGTGTCAGGGCTCGCGCGGAACGAAAGAACTCCAGGTTTTTATGGTCCGTATAGATGGTAACGGTGTGCCGCGCCCCCCACAGATAATGTCTCCATTCCTCAAAAGACAGCTTAACTGCCAACAGCTCCCTCTCAGCCACAGTATAATTGCGCTCTGCAGGCAGCAAGGTCTTAGAAAAGTAGGCGATAGGATGCATACAACCTGTCTCGACCACTCTTTGGGACAAAACCCCTCCTACTGCACACAACGAGGCATCCGTCTCCACAAAGAATGGTAGGGCCGGATCAGGGTGGACCAACACTGGAGCCGATGTAAACGCCCCCAGCAACCGCTGGAAAGCCCCCTGCGCTTCTGGGGACCACTCAAAAGATACACCCTTTCTCAACAGTTGAGTCAGGGGGGCCACGATGTCCGAAAAATGTGAGATAAAACGCCTATAAAAATTGGCGAATCCCAACAACACCTGTATATGTTTTACTGACGTTGGAACAGGCCAGGTAGTAATGGCCTCGATCTTTCTCGGATCCATCCGAACCCCTCCTGCAGACACCACAAACCCTAGGAACTCCACCTGCGCGGTGCTAAACTGACACTTCGCTAGCTTTGCGTATAAATGATGTTCCCGCAATTTGCGCAGTACCTGGATCACGTGTCGTTGATGCTCGGCCCCTGTCTCAGAGAAGATCAGGATGTCATCCAGATAAACAATCACGCTCCGATCCAAGAACTCCCGAAGTACCTCATTTATGAAATACTGGAATGCCGCCGGCGCATTGCATAGCCCGAACGGCATTACACAGTATTCATAAAGGCCATGCTTTGTCTTAAACGCCGTCTTCCACTCATCCCCTGCTCGCACACGCACCAGATGGTAGGCGCCCCGCAAGTCCAACTTGGTGAACACCTTTGCGCTGCGGAGCTGATCTAACAACACGGGGATGAGTGGAAGCGGATATTTGTTCTTGACGGTGGCCTTGTTTAGCGTTCGATAGTCCACACATGCCCGCAAAGTGCCTTCCTTCTTCGGAATAAAGAAGATGGCCGAAGAGACAGGCGAACATGAGGGACGAATAAATCCCAGACGCAACATCTCATCGAGATACACCTTAAGGTGCAGCTCCTCAGGTTCAGAAAGAGCATACACCCTGCTACAAGGGAGGGACGCCCCAGGAATGAGATCGATCTTACAATCAAAAGATCTGTGTGGGGGTAGGCCTTGCGCCTGATCTACGTCAAACACTTCCCTAAACTCCTGATATTGCGATGGTACTGTATCCATGTCAGTGGCAGCACAGGACAACGACAACTCCTTCTCGCCTGCATCCTTGTAACAGTGCTTGAGACAATACGAAGAGTCAAGAGACACTAGCCTTTGTACCCAATCTATCCTGGGATTGTGCTCCTGCAACCATGGCACACCCAACACCATCCCGAAAGAGGGAGCATCAATGAGATCAAAACACACCATCTCTGAGTGTCCGTTCTCACACACCAGACACAAAGGTACTGTCCTCTTAGTGATTGAACCCGACGTTAATTCGGTACCATCGATTGCCCGCACGGGTTCAGGCTGATCTTTTACACAACAAGGAACCCTCAGCTTTTCAGCCAACGTAATGTCGAGGAAGTTCCCTGTGGCCCCCGAATCCAATAATACCGATACTGGCACTCTACACTCGCCGCCAAGTACCAAATGAGCATTGATAATGAAGTGCCTAGGGGCCCTATCTACCGCTCCAAGCACCTCATACTGTCGGTCCTTCCTTTCGTGATACAAACAGGCCACCTTCTTTCCATAGGATGAACCAGAGGGTTTCACTGGACATTCTCTTGCAAAGTGCCCACCCTGACCACAATACAAACACAGGCCCATCTCTCTCCGGCGTTTCTTTTCCTCATCAGACAAAGGCCCTCTTACTCCGCCTATCTCCATTGGCTCAGACACACCTTTCGTCTCTCCAGCTCCCATGGACTTATTGTCAGGCCTCACAAACCCTCCCCGTGGCACCTGATAACGACTCTTCTCCCCCCGTCTCTCTGCAAGGCGATGGTTCAACTTGACCACTAGATCGATGAAGGCTGCACAATCAAGTGGGGGGTCTACTACCTGTGATACTATGTCCTTCAGATCCTCGGACAATCCCTGGTAAAATAAAGAGGTCCTCTTATCCTCGGGCCAATGGGTCTCAGACACTAAACGGTTAAAGGTAGAGATGTATGTTAGCAGGTCCTGACGTCCTTGCCTTAACTTCAATAGTTCTGCCTCACTTGCCTGCATAAAGGCATGTTTCGCGAACAAACCGCGCATCAACTCTTTAAACGCAGGATAGTTGGTTAACACCGGATCATCCCTGTCTACCAGGGGTATACCCCACTGAGCCGCTGTACCAGCCAAGTATGATATCGTGAACGCCACTTTGGCCGAATCATTGGGGAAAGCAGTTGGTTTGCACATAAAGTGCAATTGGCACTGATTCATAAAAGTGCCAAATTTGGCGCTATCCCCTGCAAACCTCTCTGGCGGTCCCCACCTAACCTGTCACATGGGTTCCCTGGACATGGCAGGAGAAAGAGGACTAAAGAGGACGGGAATCCTAACAAGGTGTCTGAAAACACATACCAGGCTCTATGAACATTACACACAGCATGGCCATCAGGCAGACAGCATACGATGGCTAGTCTTAGAGTCCCATCCTCACATCTCACAGCAAGCATTGTTTAAAATTGAACAAAGATGGGTACATCGCCTTCGACTTGATGTTGTTGGCCTTAACGATTCTGTGCCATGGTCGGCACTGTCACGGTAATACCCATCCCCATGGCCTACAATATGAAATTCTATCTGTGCCAGACTACCGATACTTTTTAGCCCTACATTGCGGACCTTTTTATTCTTATTTTTATTTCTACTCCCAAGATGGCCGCTACTTTGGGCCTGCATACCCACCCTCATGTCCCACTACATGAATCTCTGTCTGTGCCAATTCACCTATACCTTGCAGCCCGACATAGCGGACCTTTTTGATTTCTACTCCCAAGATGGCCGCCACCTTGTACCTGCATCGACTCCACCGTATCTGTTTCAGTGGTCGCAAGCTTTACGCTGTGACGCATGCGTGACTTCCTGCTGAGGCCCCGCCCCCACGCGAACTCGGCGAGATATGGGCTACTTATACTCCACACGAATACTGGGTCGTTGACCAGCTGCTCTGTCCTGACCAGACGGTGGGGGTAGGTGTTAGCGGCACTGACCGCACGCCATCCGGGTAAGTTGCTTCGATCCGCATGAAACAGTCTCTGCCTAGGCCGTGGACGGTTGTGCGGATGTTTTGGGAGTGTTACCTACACGCCCATTTGCTCGACGCCTCCAATTGGACGCGAGTGTGGCTTCGTCCCCGTTTGCCTCGATGGGTGTTTGGGCCGTTGTTTTGGTGTTTTCTGACTTCTGCCCCCGTTTGGGTGTGCGGGGTCGGTCTTCGCCGATTCAGGGTCCGTGCACTCACCTTGACCGCGGGGATGATTCTGGCTCACTTTACTCACTTGGGCTACAATTGGCGCCCTAGTGGCCGTTGAGGTGCCGGGTTTTTAGGAACCCGGTGGTGCCAGGGGGTAACACCCGAAGACCTCTGAGTTCTCCCTTGTTCCGGACCACAGAAACACTGAGTCTTCTAGTCACGGTCAGAGATCAAGTTTTATTGGTAGCTACCAAGTAACACGTGTCCCAGAAGTACACCACACGGAGAGTAGGTTCTCGGGAGACTGTTCGTTTTTACAGAACCAGCCTTCTCCTTATATACAAGATACATGGCTCCAAGCAAGAATTCTTGGGTTTATGATATGGCTATACACATATTTCTACAATAATACAAAAAGCGAAGTCATGTAAGCAAGCCCATATTTTAGATGTCCAGTTCGCTGATAGATTACCCAGTTAGATCTGAAACTCCCATCAGATATCGATGAAACACCAATAAAGAAAGGTACAACCCAGTCATAAAACTGGCCATAAACAAGGAACGTGGACAGGTGCATGTTTGTAGAAAGCATGGTCTGTATGTAGTGAATGGTTTGTGGAATGTTATGTATTGATGTTATCGTATTCGGCCACTGGGCGAGGAGCTGCCCAAACAGGTTTGGCTTAAGGCAATGGAGTCAGTTGGGACAGGTCAGGGGGAAGTCAGGGAAGGTGGACGTGTCCCTTTTGATCAAGCTCGACCTTTAATTGACTTAACATGAGGGCAAGATGTAAGATGGATGCCGTTCACAAAATGGAGTCTAAGGGATTGGGACGGAAACTACGATTTTGGGGTGTTGGCAACCCTTGATTGTGACGCAAATACATAGGAATGATCAAAAGAATTTATCGAGCACTCAAAAGTCCAATCAAATACTCAGTCTTGTATTATCTTGCAAAGACAGAAAAGTTTTATTCCCGAATCATTCCAATTATCGTCTTCATTGGATACATCCTTTACATCCTTCTGAGTAGTACAATCTTCATATTACATGTAGCCACGCAATCTTGCAGCCAACACGTGTTTCGTCTGGTCTGTATATGACCTAATGACTTCCTCAGGGCTGCAACCCAAACATAATGCAATAATTCCAAATTATTAAAAATTATAATCGTAAATTAATAGCATTCAAGGCATATTTACAATTAATACGGGAAACATCCCAAACCTTGAAAAGTGCTCCATAGTATAACATGCAAATCAGGAAGGGCCAGCCACCAAGCGAAGAACTAGCTAGAGGCACCAAAGTGTAGTGAAATCTAAGTAGATCGCACATATAAAATAATGTCAAGCTTAAATAAAGTCTAAAGGTATGAAAAAGAAACATAGTAGTTAGATATGTCAAAGACGAAACATGCTAGGGGTCTCATACCTAATTTCTTCACGTGTAGATTGATGGGGTATCTGTTCTAATATATCCTATACGATGCTACACAAGGTAAAAGGTAAAAGTTATCTCGATATTTGTTCACATAGTAGTAACCTATTTGTACTCAAAATTCTACTCGTATCCTCTTACCTAATGTCCAAGGGACTTCACGTAGTTTCTGAAGTCTGCCCTGCTCTCAAAGTGCCAGGTGTCCGAGTTCGTCACCTGCAAAGCCGAGATGCCGTTTTAGCGTGTTATGCAAATAATCAAAGTTAATCTAAGCTAATGTAGATATTGACTAGTTTAAGAGACGCGGCATCTTACCTATCGTACTATGTATTGTACGTCAAAACGCGGTATCCCTTTCTGGCGTCCTAGTTCGGAGCCATCTTGCGTTTCTTGTTTATGTATAGTGAGACTAGCGGCCGCCATATTAGTATAACCCGATCAATCCCAAACAGTAGTTCGTGTAAAGTAAATAGAGCAAATACATAATAGGTATTTATTCCTTAGTATAGTTCGCGTAGTTCAAAAGTAACTTAATAAAAATAGAGATATACTAGCTTAGATACGTTTTATCAATACCGTATGCAATCGTATTTAGACCATTACAAGATGGCGGTGACGAATTTAAAATGCCTCCAGAGCGTTAATATCATATATTGATAAAATTAGAGATTTATATTATTGCGAACGGTGTCTTTAGAATTACTTTTGAACTACGCGAACTATACAGCGCCACCTTGATATTATTACAGTGGCTCTTACTCATTAAATAAATATATATCAACCTTATTAATAATTTTCGAACACGACTATGATCAAGTTAATTTGTAATGAGGAATAAATACCTATTATGTATTTGCTCTATTTACTTTACACGAACTACTGTTTGGGATTGATCGGGTTATACTAATATGGCGGCCGCTAGTCTCACTATACATAAACAAGAAACGCAAGATGGCTCCGAACTAGGACGCCAGAAAGGGATACCGCGTTTCGACGTACAATACATAGTACGTTAGGTAAGATGCCGCGTCTCTTAAACTAGTCAATATCTACATTAGCTTAGATTAACTTTGATTATTTGCATAACACGCTAAAACGGCATCTCGGCTTTGCAGGTGACGAACTCGGACACCTGGCACTTTGAGAGCAGGGCAGACTTCAGAAACTACGTGAAGTCCCTTGGACATTAGGTAAGAGGATACGAGTAGAATTTTGAGTACAAATAGGTTACTACTATGCGAACAAATATCGAGATAACTTTTACCTTTTACCTTGTGTAGCATCGTATAGGATATATTAGAACAGATACCCCATCAATCTACACGTGAAGAAATTAGGTATGAGACCCCCTAGCATGTTTCGTCTTTGACATATCTAACTACTGTTTCTTTTTCATACCTTTAGACTTTATTTAAGCTTGACATTATTTTATATGTGCGATCTACTTAGATTTCACTAGACTTTGGTGCCTCTAGCTAGTTCTTCGCTTGGTGGCTGGCCCTTCCTGATTTGCATATTATACTATGGAGCACTTTTCAAGGTTTGGGATGTTCTCCCGTATTAATTGTAAATATGCCTTGAATGCTATTAATTTACGATTATAATTTTTAATAATTTGGAATTATTGCATTATGTTTGGGTTGCAGCCCTGAGGAAGTCATTAGGTCATATACAGACCAGACGAAACACGTGTTGGCTGCAAGATTGCGTGGCTACATGTAATATGAAGATTGTACTACTCAGAAGGATGTAAAGGATGTATCCAATGAAGACGATAATTGGAATGATTCGGGAATAAAACTTTTCTGTCTTTGCAAGATAATACAAGACTGAGTATTTGATTGGACTTTTGAGTGCTCGATAAATTCTTTTGGTTTTGCTTAAGCTTCTGTGAGCTTATCTACAGGTCGTGGTAACCGACCTATTTTTGTCTGGAGCACCGAATTTACTGTGGACGTTACTATTTCCCTTACCCGCTGTGCGCTTTTGCTATAACAGTTACCAACTTATTAGCATTACATAGGAATGATGTCCTAATCATTATCGGTTCATAGACACCAAAATCGTCATGGTACGTTGAGGTTTTGTGACACGGGTATTGGACCTCGATACCGGGAAAACAACAGGGTCCAGATTTTCAGAACCACAGACCCTCCTTTTGCCCTCATATAAGGCAATAACTCATGCTAATCTGAGTCCAAATCGGTATGAAGAAATTCGTGGAGATGTTGCTGTAGCATCATTCTGTTACTCAGCTCGTCCTGTGACACAGGCTTCCGTACACACGAGGTAGCACAGAGGCCACATAGTGCAGGAGCACACTGTATACACAGGCAAAACATGAACAGAAGTGCCAAGATCATCCCAATGAAGATCAAGGTTTTCCATCCCCAGGCAGTGATCAGCTCCCAGAACCACCCCAGCAGGGACCAATCCCCTTTCTCAACGTGAAGGGAACCAGATATTTCGTGTAGTTTGGAGATGGCCTGGTATACTGTCGGTGCGTTATCAGGGATGAATATGCAACAACTGGATTGGATGACTCTACACACACCACCACGATCGGCGAGTATGATGTCCAAGGCAATTCGGTTCTGAAGGGTCATAAGTCGATCCGACTGAAGCTCGGTTGTCAGATTGCCAAGGGCTCCGGCCGTAGTAATCACGGCGGATTCAACTATCCTCGATAACTGGCGAATATTTCTGCTGTTCACCATAGGCCCCCAAAATGGCAGAAAACCCTTCGCAAAGTCAGCGAATTCCTGACCCGCGGTGTCGTCTTTACTCACGACACCCCTAGCTGTCCTTGTCCGATGGTAATCTGCTCTGGCCGTGTAGGTGGGAGGCAGCAGAAATTAGATAAAACATGTACCTGACAAATCAGGGGGCAACCACGTGTAGGCTTGGTCGTGGCAAACGAAATACGTGCCTTTGGCTGACAAGAGTATAGGGGAAGTTCGGGAAGCAAATACATATGTTTCCGTGCAAATGCTCTTTCCTAACTGTGCTGTGGGGTCCCTACCAATACCCTGTAAGCATAAGTGACCTCGGTGGGGCACTATCCAAACTGGGCGGGATTTCTTTGCTGCCTGGCTCTTGACCAGGTAAACCCCATGTTTAGTCACGTTCCAACGGGTATAGGGACTGAGTTCATCTTTGGGGATTGTCAGATATGTGTCGATATCCCTACTCATATTTCTTATTCCTGCAATTAGTGCCTTGTTACTGGAATCGCTCGCAGTGGAATGGGTCGGGTATGGTTCTAGGGCGAATAGGCACATGGTCTGGAAAGCCCACAGAGAACCATAGTAGCTGAATGGCAAAATGAAGTATGGATCCCCTTATCGGTTGTGTGTGGCATAAGTCCGCATATCCAACAGTTTAATGTGTTCATTATGGACTGGTGTTGGTGTAGGAGCTGAATGAAAGAGTTGTTTACAAATTTGAGTCTTCGGGCAGACTCGTGTTCAGGTAGAGGGTGAAAGTAGTGTGGAGAAATAGTGGGAGGAGGTGGTGGCTGGGTGTCATTCGAAAAGGTAACTTTAAATACGAACAGAGTATAACCAGTAAAAAACACAAGTATGCTACATAACATTAAAACACATAGTATCAGGAATCTTCTTTTGGACAGTATCGTGCATAACTGTTTTTCGAAGTTTGTGGGTCTGATAGGTCTCTCTACCCTTGGAAACTCCATCCTCTAGTTGCTGCCCGCGGTGGTTGATTGATTCTCCCAGGGAGCGCGCTCTGCTCAGTCCGGGGTAACTCCCGTGGACCAATCAGAACCGTGGACCTAGAACTTCCCAGTTGCACTCCCCAGACTTCAACCGCGACCCTAGCAGCAGAACCGGATGGCGGTTCGAAAAAAATCAAAAATGAGCTAGTTCCCCTGGGACGAGAGAGCTGAAAAATCCAAAAATAGTTCTTAGGGGAAAAGGGAAATCACATTGGATCAATCATTTATTAGTCTCTTTGTTTAGACCGTAGGTCGTACCGTCGTTTCCCAGGTATGGTGTGGTCTTCAAACAACGTCTCAGGTTCGGTAGTGTCCAATTGCATAGACGGTGGCACAAGTCCTTGTAAAATATGATCACTCTCCTTTTCGGTACTAGTTTCTTTCAAACGTGCATCGCTGAAAGGGATGAAGCGAGGTACGGATTCTGTCTCAGAGTCGGCAAGTCCTTTGTTGACCCACCGGTCGTATGGAAGGGGTAGAGGGACCCGTTTACAGTGGGTCCCATGTACCCAGTTCTTCTTGCCTTCCACCCGAACAGCAGATCTCGTTGAAAGCAGCACTAGGTGCGGTCCGGTCCACCTCGGCTGTCCGTTGTTGGTGCGCTGGAAATTTCGCACCAAAACCCACGAGCCGGGTTCGATGAGGTGACCTGGATCGTCAGAGGCTGGTGGAGAGGAACTGTGAACCTGTTGGTGTAAAACACGCAATTTAGTTGTCAATTCGCACAAATAGTCAAGCAGTACGGGGTGTTCTATCTCGCTTAGTTTCTTGGGTCTTGGCACGCCCCAGACGTTGGCTGGGCGACCAAACACGATCTCATGGGGGCTAAGTCCTAATCTGGAGTGGACAGTCATCCTGGTTGACAAAAGTGCTAGAGGCAAGGCGTCAGGCCATTTAAGACCTGTACTGGCTTGGATCTTGGCTAGTTTGAGTTTTAGAGTGCCATTGTAGCACTCTACTAATCCAGCTGATTGGGGGTGATTTGCAGCGTGGAATTTTTGGTGGATGCCTAAACACTCACACACTCTCTTCATCACGCATCCTACGAATTCACTTCCGTTATCACTCCAGACAATTCTAGGCATACCGAACCTCGGGAAGAACTCTTTGACAAGGGCTTTGGCAGTTGATAAGGCGGTGTTGTCCTTAAGGGGGTACGCTTCCACCCACCTCGAAAAGGCGCAGACAATAACGAGCACATACTTTAAATTGTTGCACCTCTCCATGTGGATGAAATCGAGCTGCAAAACCTCGAACGGATACGTTGGAGGCGCAAAGTGACCAGCTGGAGTTGGGGTTCCCCTACCGGGATTGTACTTCAAACACACCATACAGTTTTTGACCATATTCTCTGCATATTTTGGGATATTGCTATTCTGCCATACTGGGGCCAATAGTTTACATATTCCTTTCGAACTGATGTGCGCCATTCCGTGAGCCATTGTTACTACTGCAAGTACGTATGCATTAGGTAATAGCCATCGCTGGTGTTCTGATAGTTCGACCCAACAACCATTCGCATCCAATCTACCTGTGCTTTCTCTCCATTCATTCACCTCGTTCTCAGTGGCCTCGGCTTGTATCGATTTTACGCTTTCAATGGTGTCCTCACACATTCCCACATCAGCAATCCATCTAGCGGGACCCATAACATACATCCGACTCATTGTGTTCCTTGCAGTTTCTTTCGCAACCTCATCTGCAAATGCATTCCCGCGGCCAACATCATCCTGAATCTTTTGGTGTGCACTGCATTTTATAATGGCGACTTGTAGGGGCAAGGTGAGTGACTCAAGGAGCTCACTGACTAGCTGGCCATGTTGTATCTTTGCACCATGGGACGTAAGGAACCCACGTTCACGCCACAATCTCCCAAAACTGTGAGCCACGCCAAAGGCATATTGGCTGTCAGTGTACACATTCACTCGCTTTCCTTTCGCCAGCACACATGCTCTGGTAAGCGCTATAAGTTCTGCGGCTTGTGCAGAATCGTGGGAAATACGTGCAGTCTCTACAATGGTGTGTAATGTCGTTACGGCATATGCTGTAGTCGTATCACCATTCGGCAACTTGAAACATGAACCATCAACCCATAAAGTATCATTGCATTCGGGAAGGGGAGTGTCCTGTAAGTCTACTCTCCCTTTTGTCTCCTCTTCTGTCCTGAAACAGCAGTCATGTTTGTCAATCTTGTCTGTCTCTGTCGGGATGGGTAATAACGTAGCGGGGTTGAGTGTATCACACCTCTTTATGTGGATGTGACTTGCTAGCAGGGTAAGTTCGTAACTGGATAGTCGAGCGCTAGTAAGATGTTGTGTCTTTGTCCTGTTTAGCAAAATGTCTACTGCATGTGGAACCATAACGATCAGAGTGTTATTCATGACTAATCCAGCAGACTGTCGAATGCAGACAGCTGCTGCGGCGGTTGCTCTCAGACAACTTGGCAGTGCCTTAGCCACAGGATCCAGAGTTGCCGAAAAATACGCGCATGGGCGCTGTTTGTCCCCAAAGTGTTGCGTTAAGACTGATAATGCACAACCTTCTTTTTCGTGGACATACAATGTAAAAGGCTTACTGTAGTTGGGGTTTCCCAACACAGGAGCCGAACACAATGCATCACGCAACTCGTGGAAACTCGTCTGACAATCTTCAGACCAAGGCATAGGATTAGGCGTGTCTTTGCGGAGTAGTGCCAGCAAGGGTTTGGCTAGTAGTGAGAAATTCGGTATCCATTGTCTACAGTACGATGTAATGCCCAAGAAGGCTCGAACTTCTCTCTGTGTCCTTGGGGCACTTAGTTCTGTAATTGCCTGTATTCTTTCTGGTGTCAGTCTCCTTCCCTCCTTCGACAAGATGTGACCTAGGTAGGTCACTTCTTGTCGGCAAAATTGCAGTTTGGAAAGGGAGACTTTGTGCTTCATGTCACATAAGTGACGCAATAGCAACAACGTAGATTCCTTGCAAATCTCTTCAGTGTCTGCAGCGATCAGTAGATCGTCTACGTACTGGACCAAAGTTGACCCATCTGGCAGCACAATTGTGTCTAGTTGTGTTTTCAGAGCCTGACTGAATATTGATGGGCTTTCGCAGTAGCCTTGAGGAGCGCACTTGAAGCGGAAGCTTCGTCCTCCTAAATTGAAGCCGAAAAGGTCTCTACTCTCTTCGGCGATCGGGATGCTGAAGAAAGCGTTCTTTAGGTCAATCACCGAGAACCAGGCTGCTGAAGCTGGAACCATTGTCAATAAAGCAGTAATGTCGGTGACGACTGGAAACTGCGGGATAACTACCTTATTTACTTCTCGGAGGTCAATCACAAACCTATACACAGGGGACTGTGAAGGATCAGTACGTTTTAAGACCGGTAAAACTGGACTGTTACAAACGTTACCTGTTGTTTCTTCGATAACATCTTTATCGATCAAATCATAAACGATCGTTAACAATGCCCTCTCGCATTCGTTAGATATTTTGTATTGGGGAATACGTGGCAATCTGACGTTGGCTTTCAAAGTTATGACATACGGGGCTATCTCCAAACAACCTACATCATTGGAACCATTAGCCCACAGTATATCAGGAAGTGATGACAATTCAGTTAGAATACCTTCTTTTGACAAGTACATTGGAGAAATGACTTTTTTCCCTAAAGTAAGTTGTACTCCCAAGGGAGAACAGTACAAAGTCGCATACAACCTCTTTAGCAAATCCAATCCTAACAAATTTTCACCGCAACCTGTTGTAAGAATGAGGGGTGCTTCTAATTCACAGGGGCCAACAGAAAGGGATATAGGACTAGAGATCGGGTTTCTAACAGGGGCGCCAGAGAAACCTACTGAGACATTCATTTCGCCAGACAAAGGTGCGCCAGGAAGTTTTGAGTGCATAATAGAACTTTTTGTAGCACCAGTATCCAGCAGAAATGGCTCTGACACTCCTGAGGTAATCGCCTCGACATAAGGTCCATCCTGATCTACTGGAACTGAAACAACTCCCTCTCTTTGTCCATGGCTGTCCTAGCGATCGTTACCCTCATTGTCGTGTTCGGTGTAATAGTCGTCAGCATAGTACTGAGCTGACCTAGACGATGCGTTATTCTGTTGGTCAAAGCTATTCATGGAATTCTGAGGCGGAAAAGAAACTGTGTTCTGGGAGAAATTTCCACGGCCCCTACCTCTGGGGGCATGTTGATCACCTCTCCCCCTTACACCTGAAACACCGTTTAAGCGTTGCGCAAGAGCCGGACAATTACTTTTGAAGTGACCCTCTTCCTTGCAATACGCACATTGATTCGGGCCATACGGAACACGCTGATGGGAAAACTCGTTTCCTTGCGCGTCTCTAGAATACTGCTGATTCTGTTGATAATTGGGCTGGCTAACCATACGAGGCGGATAGGCCTGTTGGAGAAGAACTTTAGTTTTTAAATCTTTCGTCTTTTTGTCTGCCTTATCTAGCTCGTCTTTGCGCCTGTTTTCGTAGTACTGAGCTGTTGCTAAAATCTGCGCTGACGTAGAGACAGCCCAAGCACTCTCTGAATCTTTTAGTTTAGCACACAGTTCGGGAAGCAGATTGTGTACAAACTTGTCTACAAACAATCTTTGGTCACCCTCGGTAGCCATATCCTGACCACTATGGTCAGTGAAAGTTTCCTCAAATCTTGTGAAAAAGTCAGAGACATTCTCGTCTTTCTTCTGCTTGCACGCGGATAGCTTGTCCCAGTTTATGCGTACTTCAGGCATAATTGTCTTCATGTACGCAATAATTCTACCAGGAAGTTCAGCTATTAACGGCTCAGGCTTATAACCACCGACTTGTCTAGCATCTGTAGTCGCAATGTTCGCCCACGAGTCACCTAATTCTTGGTCATGATCCGTATGAAGTATTTTACTCCATAAAGGATGTGGAACAACGTTCCCAAACAACATGTCTATATCCGCTAAATTCATTATACATGAGCTTGCAGTTTGGGACAACTCCTTATAATACCCAGTCGGGTTTTTACGGGGATCGGGTAGTGTCTGCTTGAGTGCTAGAACTTTGGATCTTTTCCAGGGGACATGTACCCATACACGCTGGAAATGAGGCAGAACCGGTGGAACTGCAGTTGCGTCACCTTCCCTCCAGACCGGAGGAACCTCTCTCATGGGGTACTGTCTCGCTCTTTTCCTACTAGATGTACCACTGTCAGAGGATGACACAGAATTACCACCCGTACTTCGATGTGATAATAATATCTCAACTGCTTTTTCAACGTCGGGACCAACTATCATACCCTCCCCAAATTTAAATCGTCCACTACACAACTCTTGCTGGTTGCTCTTCTGACCATTATCTTCCAAATCCTCACACAGAAAAACACACATCTGCTCAAACACGTATCTTTGCGTTGGTTCATCCCATTGACGGAAAACGTTCATGACAGACTCTACATCATATCTTGCGGTGTCAATAGCCCAATTCCGTGCTAGCTTATTCAATGATTCCGTTTCCTGATAATCGGGCATTTGGCTTCGTAATTGTCTTCGTTCCGTGTTAGGGGTCGTTTTAGGCGACCGAAAAAGTGGTGAAGGAAAGTTAGTAACAATGCTGGCCATTTTATGCCAGACGGAAGGTGAAAGTGGAGGAATAACTGGTGGTAGTACAGAGTCACGCAAAGTAGAAACAGAAATGTTCGTAGAACGAGTATCAGAGAGACTAGAAGGTACGCTAGGCGAAATATTAGAAGGAACAGTAGGAGAAGTAGATGTGATCGGTGAGCCTTGAGGAGGCTGCGCCAGAGAAACAGGAGCCAGCTGAAGAGTAGCCGGTGAGTGCGGTAAAGGAGCCTGTATAACAGCTACCAGAGGTGCAACTAAAGGTTGCGGAGCTGCTGTGGCATTTTGTGCATAGGGTGGGGGCAAATTTAATAAGTGGGACATTAATGGATCTTTCTCGGATCCTTCCTTTTGACCTTGTCCCTTATTTGGCAGCATCGGGTAACATTTATCTATCGCTAGTTTCTTGCTCCTAAGCATCTGTTCGCTTTCCTGCTCTTCCTCGTTATCTCTGTATGCGACGGCAGCTTGCACCATCGACATACCTCTTTTATTCTTTTTTGCTAATTTTATTCCTTTCTGTTTGGCTTCTTTGCGCCATAAGCGGAAAGAGTCAAACATCGCCGGCCGGGCTTTTTCCTTGAACAGTTTGACCTCTAAGTTATCTAATATTTCTGGGTCGAAACTACCGTATTGGGGCCACTTTAAGACACCATCCTTGCGGGTGTATTTTATCCACACTTCGTTATATGTTATAGGACCTACGCCGTGCTTTACATAGAGCTCATACGTTGGAGTTCCAATTGGAGGAACCGGACAAGAATCCTCTAATCGGGAGTCCTTACTACAGCCAAGACAAAACAAGTTTCCAAGTCTGCTAAAACCAGGCATCTACGCTCACTAGTCTAGCTTCAAACTTCAAAGGATTATCTGTTACAATATTTCTCGTGAATACACGAGTCCTTCGGCTTTGGGGCTTGCAAGTACCAAATCAAAGCGTATCTCAAGGATACCAAAAACTAAGGACAAACTAAGGACTGGGAGACGCTCCACTTATACTTAACTGAAGTATTTGAAGATCTGTGACGTCGCTAGAAGACTCGTCTATCGTTTCGCTCTACCAAGGATCACTGGGTCCAAAACAAGGCGATAGTCAGGGCAGCAGTCCTTCGTAGCTGTCGGGACGCGGGGAACCTCGCAGCAAAGACCTTCGGAACCACGTCGACATACAGGGGTCGCTGAAGTGGCTGGCCGTCCTCCGGAATTTTCACACGAAGCTCCTCACGAACATCTGGCTTGGACCGTCACCGCTTGATATCGCCCCGAGTTGGGCGCCAACTGAGGTGCCGGGTTTTTAGGAACCCGGTGGTGCCAGGGGGTAACACCCGAAGACCTCTGAGTTCTCCCTTGTTCCGGACCACAGAAACACTGAGTCTTCTAGTCACGGTCAAAGAGCAATTTAATGGTAGCTACCAAGTAACACGTGTCCCAGAAGTACACCACACGGAGAGTAGGTTCTCGGGAGACTGTTCATTTTTACAGAACCAGCCTTCTCCTTATATACAAGATACATGGCTCCAAGCAAGAATTCTTGGGTTTATGATATGGCTATACACATATTTCTACAATAATACAAAAAGCGAAGTCATGTAAGCAAGCCCATATTTTAGATGTCCAGTTCGCTGATAGATTACCCAGTTAGATCTGAAACTCCCATCAGATATCGATGAAACACCAATAAAGAAAGGTACAACCCAGTCATAAAACTGGCCATAAACAAGGAACGTGGACAGGTGCATGTTTGTAGAAAGCATGGTCTGTATGTAGTGAATGGTTTGTGGAATGTTATGTATTGATGTTATCGTATTCGGCCACTGGGCGAGGAGCTGCCCAAACAGGTTTGGCTTAAGGCAATGGAGTCAGTTGGGACAGGTCAGGGGGAAGTCAGGGAAGGTGGACGTGTCCCTTTTGATCAAGCTCGACCTTTAATTGACTTAACATGAGGGCAAGATGTAAGATGGATGCCGTTCACAAAATGGAGTCTAAGGGATTGGGACGGAAACTACGATTTTGGGGTGTTGGCAACCCTTGATTGTGACGCAAATACATAGGAATGATGTCCTAATCATTATCGGTTCATAGACACCAAAATCGTCATGGTACGTTGAGGTTTTGTGACACGGGTATTGGACCTCGATACCGGGAAAACAACAGGGTCCAGATTTTCAGAACCACACCGTTCGGGTGGATTCCCTCCTCATTGACATTTTCCTTCCTACGAGTCCTGGCCCCCTCAATGCTACTATTCCATTATGGTATGGCACGTACTGCTGCCTGACATCAACGCTCTCTCCCTCTTCTCCCAGGTTCCTGACCTATACGTGCAGGTCCCACAGGAGCAGACTGCGGGGCATCTTATGATCTCACTTAGGGTAAGATCGGCAATGATGTGCCCCATGTCACGAGTCCTATGTTCCTTGGCTATTCTTTACCAATTTAAACCCTGCATGATAGACTATTGTTGTCTCCACTAAGTAGGCACTTATGAGTATCATTGCAGGTTTTGATTTTTAATCTTTAATTAAATTTTTCCTTTCCATTCACGAGTATGTCATTTAATCTAGCATGTGTGTGGCCTCTCAATATCTCAAACATATAAAACCTTCACTATGTGTTGTGGTGTATTTTCTTCAGGTCACCCGTACTCAGCAGGACTTCTTTGCCTGCCCCTTTATGACCTCATGGCATAAGGTTGTATGATCACTTATTTATTTCCTCACTGTGTAGTACATCCCACTTAGGTCCTGATGAATTGCCCTTCGGGCATGAAACATGTTGACCATACCAGGGGGTTGTAGGTATCTTGCACAACACTACCTGTAGCAGTTATCTCCCCTCCCACCATTTTAACCAAGGGCGCCAGCCACGCCAATAAAGTTCTTTGTGGACTGACCCACCTTTTTTAAGTTTCACCACATTTCTCACGACCACACCTTTTTCTTCCCCGCACACCCGCATGCATCATATGGCAGGGATTAAAGATCTCCGTTAAAGAGCCCCTTTATGGGTGCCCGCCGGACATTGCAGCGCCAGTCCGGCGAGGAGCAAACCCATATGATGAAGCATGACATCTAGCTTGCTAGGTGTGTGAGGGTTTTAGTCCCAACTAGGGTATTCCCCTCTTTGGCTTTCTATCTTTCTCTGTGCACGCTTCAATTTGACATACTCTACCTGCTCATCACCCCACCTGGGGAACTTTGTACATTACTTTGTGGCTTGTAGACTGCTGATAACCAGAAACCGGTCCTAGAATGCTTATTTCCGGTCCAGGAAAGACCTAGCTTGGCAGTTTGGGCTGGACTGTTCACTTGAGGCACAGGGTCAAGACTGATTTGCATATGGCCATGTCTGAACTGGGGTGGCTTGGTGAGCAAAATAACGATGGATTAAATCCAGATCTGTGACTGGGGGTGAATGTTTTGCCATTGTGCAACATTCCGTCCATCATCTTGTGTCTTTTGCAGTTCACCCTATGTGGGAAGGGTATGCCTAGACGTGGGTCCCTTGCTCACTAAGCCACTGGAGTCAAGCTATCCTGGCTGAAGATGGCTGATAGCCAGAAACCGGTCCTAGGATGCTTGATTCCCATCCAGGAAAGACATGGCTTGGCAGTTCGGGCTGGACCGTTCCCATGAGGCACAGGTTCAAAACTGATTTGCATATGCCATGTCTGAACTGGGGTGGCTTGATGAGCAAAATAACGATGGATTAAACCCAGATCTGTGACTGGGGGTGTATTTTTTGCCATTGTGCAACATTCCATCCATCATCTTGTTTGTTTTGCTGTTCACCCTATGTGGGAAGGCTATACCCAGACGTGGGTTCCTTGCTCACTAAGCCACTGGAGTCAAGCTATCCTGGCTGAAGACGGCTGATAGCCAGAAACCGGTCCTAGGATGCTTGATTCCGGTCCAGGAAAGACATGGCTTGGCAGTTCTGGCTGTACTGTTCCCAGGCGGTACAGGGTAAAGACTGATTTGCATATGGCCATGTCTGAACTGGGGTGGCTTGGTGAGCAAAATAACGATGGATTAAACCTAGATCTGTGACTGGGGGTGAATAGTTTGCCATTGTGCAACATTCCGTCCATCATCTTGTGTGTTTTGCTGTTCATCCTATGTGGGAAGGGTATGTCTAGACGTGGGTCCCTTGCTCACTAAGCCACTGGAGTCAAGCTATCCTGGCTGAAGACTGCTGATAACCAGAAACCGGTCCTAGAATGCTTGATTCCGGTCCAGGAAAGACATAGCTTGGCAGTTTGGGCTGGACTGTTCACATGAGGCATAGGATCAAGACTGATTTGCATATGGCCATGTCTGAACTGGGGTGGCTTGGTGAGCAAAATAACGATGGATTAAATCCAGATCTGTGACTGGGGGTGAATGTTTTGCCATTGTGCAACATTCCGTCCATCATCTTGTGTCTTTTGCTGTTCACCCTATGTGGGAAGGGTATGCCCAGACGTGGGTCCCTTGCTAACTAAGCCACTGGAGTCAAGCTATACTGGCTGAAGACGGCTGATAGCAAGAAACCGGTCCTAGGATGCTTGATTCCCGTCCAGGAAAGACATGGCTTGGCAGTTCGGGCTGGACCGTTCCCATGAGGCACAGGGTCAAGACTGATTTGCATATGCCATGTCTGAACTGGGGTGGCTTGATGAGCAAAATAACGATGGAATAAACTCAGATCTGTGATGGGGGGTAAATGTTTTGCCATTGTGCAACATTCCATCCATCATCTTGTTTGTTTTGCTTTTCACCCTATGTGGGAAGGCTATGCCCAGACGTTGGTTCCTTGCTCACTAAGCCACTGGAGTCAAGCTATCCTGGCCGAAGAAGGCTGATAGACAGAAACCGGTCCTAGGATGATTGATTCCGGTCCAGGAAAGACGTGGCTTGGCAGTTCGGGCTGGACTGTTCCCATGAGGCACAGGGTACAGACTGATTTGCATAGGGTCATGTCTGACCTGGGGTCGCTTGGTGAGAAAAATAATGATGGAATAAACCCAGATCTGTGACTGGGTGTGAATGTTTTGCCATTGTGCAACTTTCCGTCCATCATCTTGTGTGGTTTGCTCTTCACCCTATGTGGGAAGGGTATTCCCAGACGTGGGTCTCTTGCTCACTAAGCCACTGGAGTCAAGCTATCCTGCCTGAAGATGTCTGATAGCCAGAAAACGGTCCTAGGATGCTTGAGTCCGGTCCAGGAAAGACATGGCTTGGCAGTTCGGGCTGGACTGTTCCCATGAGGCACAGGGTCAAGACCAATTTGCATATGGCCATGTCTGAACTGGGGTAGCTTGGTGAACAAAATAACGATGGATTAAACCCAGATCTGTGACTGGGGTGAATGTTTTGCTATTGTGCAACATTCTATCCATCATCTTCTGTGTTTTGCTGTTCACCCTATGTGGGAAGGGTATGCCCAGATGTGGGTCCCTTGCTCACTAAGTCACTGGAGACAAGCTATCCTGGCTGAAGATGGCTGATAGCCAGAAACCGGTCCTAGGATGCTTGATTCCGGTCCAGGATAGACATGGCTTGGCAGTTCGGACTGGACTGTTCCCATGAGTCACAGGGTCAAGACTGATTTGCATATGGCCATATCTGAACTGTGGTGGCTTGGTGAGCAAAATAACGATGGATTTAATCCAGATCTGTGACTGGGGTGAATTTTTTGGCATTGTACAACATTCCGTCCATCATCTTGTGTGTTTTGCTGTTCACCCTATGTGGGAAGGGTATGCCCGACGTGGGTCCCTTGCTCACTAAGCCACTAGAGTCAAGCTATCATGGCTGAAGACTGCTGATAGCCAGAAACCGGTCCTAGGATGCTTGATTCCGGTCCAGGAAAGACATGGCTTGGCAGTTCGGGCTGGACTGTTCCCATGAAGCACAGGGTCAAGACTGTTTTGCATATGGCCATGTCTGAGCTGAGGTGGCTTGGTGAGCAAAATAACGATGGATTAAACCCAGATCTGTGACTGGGGGTGAATGTTTTGCCATTGTGCAACATTCCGTCCATCATCTTGTGTGTTTTGCTGTTCACCCTAAGTGGGAAGGGTATGTCGAGACGTGGGTCCCTCGCTCACTAAGCCACTGGAGTCAAGCTATCCTGGCTGTAGACTGCTGATAACCAGAAACCGGTCCTAGAATGCTTGATTCCGGTCCAGGAAAGACCTAGCTTGGCAGTTTGGGCTGGACTGTTCACTTGAGGCACAGGGTCAAGACTGATTTGCATATGGCCATGTCTGAACTGGGGTGGCTTGGTGAGCAAAATAACGATGGATTAAATCCAGATCTGTGACTGGGGGTGAATGTTTTGCCATTGTGCAACATTCCGTCCATCATCTTGTGTCTTTTGCAGTTTACCCTATGTGGGAAGGGTATGCCTAGACGTGGGTCCCTTGCTCACTAAGCCACTGGAGTCAAGCTATACTGGCTGAAGACGGCTGATAGCAAGAAACCGGTCCTAGGATGCTTGATTCCCGTCCAGGAAAGACATGGCTTGGCAGTTCGGGCTGGACCATTCCCATGAGGCACAGGGTCAAGACTGATTTGCATATGCCATGTCTGAACTGGGGTGGCTTGATGAGCAAAATAACGATGGAATAAACTCAGATCTGTGACGGGGGGTAAATGTTTTGCCATTGTGCAACATTCCATTCATCATCTTGTTTGTTTTGCTTTTCACCCTATGTGGGAAGGCTATGCCCAGACGTTGGTTCCTTGCTCACTAAGCCACTGGAGTCAAGCTATCCTGGCCGAAGAAGGCTGATAGACAGAAACCGGTCCTAGGATGATTGATTCCGGTCCAGGAAAGACGTGGCTTGGCAGTTCGGGCTGGACTGTTCCCATGAGGCACAGGGTACAGACTGATTTGCATAGGGTCATGTCTGACCTGGGGTCGCTTGGTGAGAAAAATAATGATGGAATAAACCCAGATCTGTGACTGGGTGTGAATGTTTTGCCATTGTGCAACTTTCCGTCCATCATCTTGTGTGTTTTGCTCTTCACCCTATGTGGGAAGGGTATTCCCAGACGTGGGTCTCTTGCTCACTAAGCCACTGGAGTCAAGCTATCCTGCCTGAAGATGTCTGATAGCCAGAAAACGGTCCTAGGATGCTTGATTCCGGTCCAGGAAAGACATGGCTTGGCAGTTCGGGCTGGACTGTTCCCATGAGGCACAGGGTCAAGACCAATTTGCATATGGCCATGTCTGAACTGGGGTAGCTTGGTGAGCAAAATAACGATGGATTAAACCCAGATCTGTGACTGGGGGTGAATGTTTTGCTATTGTGCAACATTCCATCCATCATCTTCTGTGTTTTGCTGTTCACCCTATGTGGGAAGGGTATGCCCAGATGTGGGTCCCTTGCTCACTAAGTCACTGGAGACAAGCTATCCTGGCTGAAGATGGCTGATAGCCAGAAACCGGTCCTAGGATGCTTGATTCGGGTCCAGGATAGACATGGCTTGGCAGTTCGGACTGGACTGTTCCCATGAGTCACAGTGTCAAGACTGATTTGCATATGGCCATATCTGAACTGAGGTGGCTTGGTGAGCAAAATAACGATGGATTTAATCCAGATCTGTGACTGGGGTGAATTTTTTGCCATTGTACAACATTCCGTCCATCATCTTGTGTGTTTTGCTGTTCACCCTATGTGGGAAGGCTATGCCCAGACGTTGGTTCCTTGCTCACTAAGCCACTGGAGTCAAGCTATCCTGGCCGAAGAAGGCTGATAGACAGAAACCGGTCCTAGGATGATTGATTCTGGTCCAGGAAAGACGTGGCTTGGCAGTTCGGGCTGGACTGTTCCCATAAGGCACAGGGTACAGACTGATTTGCATAGGGTCATGTCTGACCTGGGGTCGCTTGGTGAGAAAAATAATGATGGAATAAACCCAGATCTGTGACTGGGTGTGAATGTTTTGCCATTGTGCAACTTTCCGTCCATCATCTTGTGTGGTTTGCTCTTCACCCTATGTGGGAAGGGTATTCCCAGACGTGGGTCTCTTGCTCACTAAGCCACTGGAGTCAAGCTATCCTGCCTGAAGATGTCTGATAGCCAGAAAACGGTCCTAGGATGCTTGATTCCGGTCCAGGAAAGACATGGCTTGGCAGTTCGGGCTGGACTGTTCCCATGAGGCACAGGGTCAAGACCAATTTGCATATGGCCATGTCTGAACTGGGGGTAGCTTGGTGAACAAAATAACGATGGATTAAACCCAGATCTGTGACTGGGGTGAATGTTTTGCTATTGTGCAACATTCCATCCATCATCTTCTGTGTTTTGCTGTTCACCCTATGTGGGAAGGGTATGCCCAGATGTGGGTCCCTTGCTCACTAAGTCACTGGAGACAAGCTATCCTGGCTGAAGATGGCTGATAGCCAGAAACCGGTCCTAGGATGCTTGATTCCGGTCCAGGATAGACATGGCTTGGCAGTTCGGACTGGACTGTTCCCATGAGTCACAGGGTCAAGACTGATTTGCATATGGCCATATCTGAACTGGGGTGGCTTGGTGAGCAAAATAACGATGGATTAAATCCAGATCTGTGACTGGGGGTGAATGTTTTGCCATTGTGCAACATTCCGTCCATCATCTTGTGTCTTTTGCAGTTCACCCTATGTGGGAAGGGTATGCCTAGACGTGGGTCCCTTGCTCACTAAGCCACTGGAGTCAAGCTATACTGGCTGAAGACGGCTGATAGCAAGAAACCGGTCCTAGGATGCTTGATTCCCGTCCAGGAAAGACATGGCTTGGCAGTTCGGGCTGGACCGTTCCCATGAGGCACAGGGTCAAGACTGATTTGCATATGCCATGTCTGAACTGGGGTGGCTTGATGAGCAAAATAACGATGGAATAAACTCAGATCTGTGACGGGGGGTAAATGTTTTGCCATTGTGCAACATTCCATTCATCATCTTGTTTGTTTTGCTTTTCACCCTATGTGGGAAGGCTATGCCCAGACGTTGGTTCCTTGCTCACTAAGCCTCTGGAGTCAAGCTATCCTGGCCGAAGAAGGCTGATAGACAGAAACCGGTACTAGGATGATTGATTCCGGTCCAGGAAAGACGTGGCTTGGCAGTTCGGGCTGGACTGTTCCCATGAGGCACAGGGTACAGACTGATTTGCATAGGGTCATGTCTGACCTGGGGTCGCTTGGTGAGAAAAATAATGATGGAATAAACCCAGATCTGTGACTGGGTGTGAATGTTTTGCCATTGTGCAACTTTCCGTCCATCATCTTGTGTGTTTTGCTCTTCACCCTATGTGGGAAGGGTATTCCCAGACGTGGGTCTCTTGCTCACTAAGCCACTGGAGTCAAGCTATCCTGCCTGAAGATGTCTGATAGCCAGAAAACGGTCCTAGGATGCTTGATTCCGGTCCAGGAAAGACATGGCTTGGCAGTTCGGGCTGGACTGTTCCCATGAGGCACAGGGTCAAGACCAATTTGCATATGGCCATGTCTGAACTGGGGTAGCTTGGTGAGCAAAATAACGATGGATTAAACCCAGATCTGTGACTGGGGGTGAATGTTTTGCTATTGTGCAACATTCCATCCATCATCTTCTGTGTTTTGCTGTTCACCCTATGTGGGAAGGGTATGCCCAGATGTGGGTCCCTTGCTCACTAAGTCACTGGAGACAAGCTATCCTGGCTGAAGATGGCTGATAGCCAGAAACCGGTCCTAGGATGCTTGATTCGGGTCCAGGATAGACATGGCTTGGCAGTTCGGACTGGACTGTTCCCATGAGTCACAGGGTCAAGACTGATTTGCATATGGCCATATCTGAACTGAGGTGGCTTGGTGAGCAAAATAACGATGGATTTAATCCAGATCTGTGACTGGGGTGAATTTTTTGCCATTGTACAACATTCCGTCCATCATCTTGTGTGTTTTGCTGTTCACCCTATGTGGGAAGGCTATGCCCAGACGTTGGTTCCTTGCTCACTAAGCCACTGGAGTCAAGCTATCCTGGCCGAAGAAGGCTGATAGACAGAAACCGGTCCTAGGATGATTGATTCCGGTCCAGGAAAGACGTGGCTTGGCAGTTCGGGCTGGACTGTTCCCATGAGGCACAGGGTACAGACTGATTTGCATAGGGTCATGTCTGACCTGGGGTCGCTTGGTGAGAAAAATAATGATGGAATAAACCCAGATCTGTGACTGGGTGTGAATGTTTTGCCATTGTGCAACTTTCCGTCCATCATCTTGTGTGGTTTGCTCTTCACCCTATGTGGGAAGGGTATTCCCAGACGTGGGTCTCTTGCTCACTAAGCCACTGGAGTCAAGCTATCCTGCCTCAAGATGTCTGATAGCCAGAAAACGGTCCTAGGATGCTTGATTCCGGTCCAGGAAAGACATGGCTTGGCAGTTCGGGCTGGACTGTTCCCATGAGGCACAGGGTCAAGACCAATTTGCATATGGCCATGTCTGAACTGGGGTAGCTTGGTGAGCAAAATAACGATGGATTAAACCCAGATCTGTGACTGGGGGTGAATGTTTTGCTATTGTGCAACATTCCATCCATCATCTTCTGTGTTTTGCTGTTCACCCTATGTGGGAAGGGTATGCCCAGATGTGGGTCCCTTGCTCACTAAGTCACTGGAGACAAGCTATCCTGGCTGAAGATGGCTGATAGCCAGAAACCGGTCCTAGGATGCTTGATTCGGGTCCAGGATAGACATGGCTTGGCAGTTCGGACTGGACTGTTCCCATGAGTCACAGTGTCAAGACTGATTTGCATATGGCCATATCTGAACTGAGGTGGCTTGGTGAGCAAAATAACGATGGATTTAATCCAGATCTGTGACTGGGGTGAAATTTTTGCCATTGCACAACATTCCGTCCATCATCTTGTGTGTTTTGCTGTTCACCCTATGTGGGAAGGCTATGCCCAGACGTTGGTTCCTTGCTCACTAAGCCACTGGAGTCAAGCTATCCTGGCCGAAGAAGGCTGATAGACAGAAACCGGTCCTAGGATGATTGATTCCGGTCCAGGAAAGACGTGGCTTGGCAGTTCGGGCTGGACTGTTCCCATAAGGCACAGGGTACAGACTGATTTGCATAGGGTCATGTCTGACCTGGGGTCGCTTGGTGAGAAAAATAATGATGGAATAAACCCAGATCTGTGACTGGGTGTGAATGTTTTGCCATTGTGCAACTTTCCGTCCATCATCTTGTGTGGTTTGCTCTTCACCCTATGTGGGAAGGGTATTCCCAGACGTGGGTCTCTTGCTCACTAAGCCACTGGAGTCAAGCTATCCTGCCTGAAGATGTCTGATAGCCAGAAAACGGTCCTAGGATGCTTGATTCCGGTCCAGGAAAGACATGGCTTGGCAGTTCGGGCTGGACTGTTCCCATGAGGCACAGGGTCAAGACCAATTTGCATATGGCCATGTCTGAACTGGGGGTAGCTTGGTGAACAAAATAACGATGGATTAAACCCAGATCTGTGACTGGGGTGAATGTTTTGCTATTGTGCAACATTCCATCCATCATCTTCTGTGTTTTGCTGTTCACCCTATGTGGGAAGGGTATGCCCAGATGTGGGTCCCTTGCTCACTAAGTCACTGGAGACAAGCTATCCTGGCTGAAGATGGCTGATAGCCAGAAACCGGTCCTAGGATGCTTGATTCCGGTCCAGGATAGACATGGCTTGGCAGTTCGGACTGGACTGTTCCCATGAGTCACAGGGTCAAGACTGATTTGCATATGGCCATATCTGAACTGGGGTGGCTTGGTGAGCAAAATAACGATGGATTAAATCCAGATCTGTGACTGGGGGTGAATGTTTTGCCATTGTGCAACATTCCGTCCATCATCTTGTGTCTTTTGCAGTTCACCCTATGTGGGAAGGGTATGCCTAGACGTGGGTCCCTTGCTCACTAAGCCACTGGAGTCAAGCTATACTGGCTGAAGACGGCTGATAGCAAGAAACCGGTCCTAGGATGCTTGATTCCCGTCCAGGAAAGACATGGCTTGGCAGTTCGGGCTGGACCGTTCCCATGAGGCACAGGGTCAAGACTGATTTGCATATGCCATGTCTGAACTGGGGTGGCTTGATGAGCAAAATAACGATGGAATAAACTCAGATCTGTGACGGGGGGTAAATGTTTTGCCATTGTGCAACATTCCATTCATCATCTTGTTTGTTTTGCTTTTCACCCTATGTGGGAAGGCTATGCCCAGACGTTGGTTCCTTGCTCACTAAGCCTCTGGAGTCAAGCTATCCTGGCCGAAGAAGGCTGATAGACAGAAACCGGTACTAGGATGATTGATTCCGGTCCAGGAAAGACGTGGCTTGGCAGTTCGGGCTGGACTGTTCCCATGAGGCACAGGGTACAGACTGATTTGCATAGGGTCATGTCTGACCTGGGGTCGCTTGGTGAGAAAAATAATGATGGAATAAACCCAGATCTGTGACTGGGTGTGAATGTTTTGCCATTGTGCAACTTTCCGTCCATCATCTTGTGTGTTTTGCTCTTCACCCTATGTGGGAAGGGTATTCCCAGACGTGGGTCTCTTGCTCACTAAGCCACTGGAGTCAAGCTATCCTGCCTGAAGATGTCTGATAGCCAGAAAACGGTCCTAGGATGCTTGATTCCGGTCCAGGAAAGACATGGCTTGGCAGTTCGGGCTGGACTGTTCCCATGAGGCACAGGGTCAAGACCAATTTGCATATGGCCATGTCTGAACTGGGGTAGCTTGGTGAGCAAAATAACGATGGATTAAACCCAGATCTGTGACTGGGGGTGAATGTTTTGCTATTGTGCAACATTCCATCCATCATCTTCTGTGTTTTGCTGTTCACCCTATGTGGGAAGGGTATGCCCAGATGTGGGTCCCTTGCTCACTAAGTCACTGGAGACAAGCTATCCTGGCTGAAGATGGCTGATAGCCAGAAACCGGTCCTAGGATGCTTGATTCGGGTCCAGGATAGACATGGCTTGGCAGTTCGGACTGGACTGTTCCCATGAGTCACAGGGTCAAGACTGATTTGCATATGGCCATATCTGAACTGAGGTGGCTTGGTGAGCAAAATAACGATGGATTTAATCCAGATCTGTGACTGGGGTGAATTTTTTGCCATTGTACAACATTCCGTCCATCATCTTGTGTGTTTTGCTGTTCACCCTATGTGGGAAGGCTATGCCCAGACGTTGGTTCCTTGCTCACTAAGCCACTGGAGTCAAGCTATCCTGGCCGAAGAAGGCTGATAGACAGAAACCGGTCCTAGGATGATTGATTCCGGTCCAGGAAAGACGTGGCTTGGCAGTTCGGGCTGGACTGTTCCCATGAGGCACAGGGTACAGACTGATTTGCATAGGGTCATGTCTGACCTGGGGTCGCTTGGTGAGAAAAATAATGATGGAATAAACCCAGATCTGTGACTGGGTGTGAATGTTTTGCCATTGTGCAACTTTCCGTCCATCATCTTGTGTGGTTTGCTCTTCACCCTATGTGGGAAGGGTATTCCCAGACGTGGGTCTCTTGCTCACTAAGCCACTGGAGTCAAGCTATCCTGCCTCAAGATGTCTGATAGCCAGAAAACGGTCCTAGGATGCTTGATTCCGGTCCAGGAAAGACATGGCTTGGCAGTTCGGGCTGGACTGTTCCCATGAGGCACAGGGTCAAGACCAATTTGCATATGGCCATGTCTGAACTGGGGTAGCTTGGTGAACAAAATAATGATGGATTAAACCCAGATCTGTGACTGGGGTGAATGTTTTGCTATTGTGCAACATTCTATCCATCATCTTCTGTGTTTTGCTGTTCACCCTATGTGGGAAGGGTATGCCCAGATGTGGGTCCCTTGCTCACTAAGTCACTGGAGACAAGCTATCCTGGCTGAAGATGGCTGATAGCCAGAAACCGGTCCTAGGATGCTTGATTCCGGTCCAGGATAGACATGGCTTGGCAGTTCGGACTGGACTGTTCCCATGAGTCACAGGGTCAAGACTGATTTGCATATGGCCATATCTGAACTGTGGTGGCTTGGTGAGCAAAATAACGATGGATTTAATCCAGATCTGTGACTGGGGTGAATTTTTTGGCATTGTACAACATTCCGTCCATCATCTTGTGTGTTTTGCTGTTCACCCTATGTGGGAAGGGTATGCCCGACGTGGGTCCCTTGCTCACTAAGCCACTAGAGTCAAGCTATCATGGCTGAAGACTGCTGATAGCCAGAAACCGGTCCTAGGATGCTTGATTCCGGTCCAGGAAAGACATGGCTTGGCAGTTCGGGCTGGACTGTTCCCATGAAGCACAGGGTCAAGACTGTTTTGCATATGGCCATGTCTGAGCTGAGGTGGCTTGGTGAGCAAAATAACGATGGATTAAACCCAGATCTGTGACTGGGGGTGAATGTTTTGCCATTGTGCAACATTCCGTCCATCATCTTGTGTGTTTTGCTGTTCACCCTAAGTGGGAAGGGTATGTCGAGACGTGGGTCCCTCGCTCACTAAGCCACTGGAGTCAAGCTATCCTGGCTGTAGACTGCTGATAACCAGAAACCGGTCCTAGAATGCTTGATTCCGGTCCAGGAAAGACCTAGCTTGGCAGTTTGGGCTGGACTGTTCACTTGAGGCACAGGGTCAAGACTGATTTGCATATGGCCATGTCTGAACTGGGGTGGCTTGGTGAGCAAAATAACGATGGATTAAATCCAGATCTGTGACTGGGGGTGAATGTTTTGCCATTGTGCAACATTCCGTCCATCATCTTGTGTCTTTTGCAGTTTACCCTATGTGGGAAGGGTATGCCTAGACGTGGGTCCCTTGCTCACTAAGCCACTGGAGTCAAGCTATACTGGCTGAAGACGGCTGATAGCAAGAAACCGGTCCTAGGATGCTTGATTCCCGTCCAGGAAAGACATGGCTTGGCAGTTCGGGCTGGACCATTCCCATGAGGCACAGGGTCAAGACTGATTTGCATATGCCATGTCTGAACTGGGGTGGCTTGATGAGCAAAATAACGATGGAATAAACTCAGATCTGTGACGGGGGGTAAATGTTTTGCCATTGTGCAACATTCCATTCATCATCTTGTTTGTTTTGCTTTTCACCCTATGTGGGAAGGCTATGCCCAGACGTTGGTTCCTTGCTCACTAAGCCACTGGAGTCAAGCTATCCTGGCCGAAGAAGGCTGATAGACAGAAACCGGTCCTAGGATGATTGATTCCGGTCCAGGAAAGACGTGGCTTGGCAGTTCGGGCTGGACTGTTCCCATGAGGCACAGGGTACAGACTGATTTGCATAGGGTCATGTCTGACCTGGGGTCGCTTGGTGAGAAAAATAATGATGGAATAAACCCAGATCTGTGACTGGGTGTGAATGTTTTGCCATTGTGCAACTTTCCGTCCATCATCTTGTGTGTTTTGCTCTTCACCCTATGTGGGAAGGGTATTCCCAGACGTGGGTCTCTTGCTCACTAAGCCACTGGAGTCAAGCTATCCTGCCTGAAGATGTCTGATAGCCAGAAAACGGTCCTAGGATGCTTGATTCCGGTCCAGGAAAGACATGGCTTGGCAGTTCGGGCTGGACTGTTCCCATGAGGCACAGGGTCAAGACCAATTTGCATATGGCCATGTCTGAACTGGGGTAGCTTGGTGAGCAAAATAACGATGGATTAAACCCAGATCTGTGACTGGGGGTGAATGTTTTGCTATTGTGCAACATTCCATCCATCATCTTCTGTGTTTTGCTGTTCACCCTATGTGGGAAGGGTATGCCCAGATGTGGGTCCCTTGCTCACTAAGTCACTGGAGACAAGCTATCCTGGCTGAAGATGGCTGATAGCCAGAAACCGGTCCTAGGATGCTTGATTCGGGTCCAGGATAGACATGGCTTGGCAGTTCGGACTGGACTGTTCCCATGAGTCACAGTGTCAAGACTGATTTGCATATGGCCATATCTGAACTGAGGTGGCTTGGTGAGCAAAATAACGATGGATTTAATCCAGATCTGTGACTGGGGTGAATTTTTTGCCATTGTACAACATTCCGTCCATCATCTTGTGTGTTTTGCTGTTCACCCTATGTGGGAAGGCTATGCCCAGACGTTGGTTCCTTGCTCACTAAGACACTGGAGTCAAGCTATCCTGGCCGAAGAAGGCTGATAGACAGAAACCGGTCCTAGGATGATTGATTCCGGTCCAGGAAAGACGTGGCTTGGCAGTTCGGGCTGGACTGTTCCCATGAGGCACAGGGTACAGACTGATTTGCATAGGGTCATGTCTGACCTGGGGTCGCTTGGTGAGAAAAATAATGATGGAATAAACCCAGATCTGTGACTGGGTGTGAATGTTTTGCCATTGTGCAACTTTCCGTCCATCATCTTGTGTGTTTTGCTCTTCACCCTATGTGGGAAGGGTATTCCCAGACGTGGGTCTCTTGCTCACTAAGCCACTGGAGTCAAGCTATCCTGCCTGAAGATGTCTGATAGCCAGAAAACGGTCCTAGGATGCTTGATTCCGGTCCAGGAAAGACATGGCTTGGCAGTTCGGGCTGGACTGTTCCCATGAGGCACAGGGTCAAGACCAATTTGCATATGGCCATGTCTGAACTGGGGTAGCTTGGTGAGCAAAATAACGATGGATTAAACCCAGATCTGTGACTGGGGGTGAATGTTTTGCTATTGTGCAACATTCCATCCATCATCTTCTGTGTTTTGCTGTTCACCCTATGTGGGAAGGGTATGCCCAGATGTGGGTCCCTTGCTCACTAAGTCACTGGAGACAAGCTATCCTGGCTGAAGATGGCTGATAGCCAGAAACCGGTCCTAGGATGCTTGATTCCGGTCCAGGAAAGACATGGCTTGGCAGTTCGGGCTGGACTGTTCCCATGAAGCACAGGGTCAAGACTGATTTGCATATGGCCATGTCTGAGCTGAGGTGGCTTGGTGAGCAAAATAACGATGGATTAAACCCAGATCTGTGACTGGGGGTGAATGTTTTGCCATTGTGCAACATTCCGTCCATCATCTTGTGTGTTTTGCTGTTCACCCTAAGTGGCAAGGGTATGTCGAGACGTGGGTCCCTCGCTCACTAAGCCACTGGAGTCAAGCTATCCTGGCTGTAGACTGCTGATAACCAGAAACCGGTCCTAGAATGCTTGATTCCGGTCCAGGAAAGACCTAGCTTGGCAGTTTGGGCTGGACTGTTCACTTGAGGCACAGGGTCAAGACTGATTTGCATATGGCCATGTCTGAACTGGGCTGGCTTGGTGAGCAAAATAACGATGGATTAAATCCAGATCTGTGACTGGGGGTGAATGTTTTGCCACTGTGCAACATTCCGTCCATCATCTTGTGTCTTTTGCAGTTCACCCTATGTGGGAAGGGTATGCCTAGACGTGGGTCCCTTGCTCACTAAGCCACTGGAGTCAAGCTATCCTGGCTGAAGATGGCTGATAGCCAGAAACCGGTCCTAGGATGCTTGATTCCCGTCCAGGAATGACATGGCTTGGCAGTTCGGGCTGGACCATTCCCATGAGGCACAGGTTCAAAACTGATTTGCATATGCCATGTCTGAACTGGGGTGGCTTGGTGAGCAAAATAACGATGGAATAAACTCAGATCTGTGACGGGGGGTAAATGTTTTGCCATTGTGCAACTTTCCGTCCATCATCTTGTGTGTTTTGCTCTTCACCCTATGTGGGAAGGGTATTCCCAGACGTGGGTCTCTTGCTCACTAAGCCACTGGAGTCAAGCTATCCTGCCTCAAGATGTCTGATAGCCAGAAAACGGTCCTAGGATGCTTGATTCCGGTCCAGGAAAGACATGGCTTGGCAGTTCGGGCTGGACTGTTCCCATGAGGCACAGGGTCAAGACCAATTTGCATATGGCCATGTCTGAACTGGGGTAGCTTGGTGAGCAAAATAACGATGGATTAAACCCAGATCTGTGACTGGGGGTGAATGTTTTGCTATTGTGCAACATTCCATCCATCATCTTCTGTGTTTTGCTGTTCACCCTATGTGGGAAGGGTATGCCCAGATGTGGGTCCCTTGCTCACTAAGTCACTGGAGACAAGCTATCCTGGCTGAAGATGGCTGATAGCCTGAAACCGGTCCTAATATGCTTGATTCCAGTCCAGGATAGACATGGCTTGGCAGTTCGGACTGGACTGTTCCCATGAGTCACAGGGTCAAGACTGATTTGCATATGGCCATGTCTGAGCTGAGGTGGCTTGGTGAGCAAAATAACGATGGATTAAACCCAGATCTGTGACTGGGGGTGAATGTTTTGCCATTGTGCAACATTCCGTCCATCATCTTGTGTGTTTTGCTGTTCACCCTAAGTGGGAAGGGTATGTCGAGACGTGGGTCCCTCGCTCACTAAGCCACTGGAGTCAAGCTATCCTGGCTGTAGACTGCTGATAACCAGAAACCGGTCCTAGAATGCTTGATTCCGGTCCAGGAAAGACCTAGCTTGGCAGTTTGGGCTGGACTGTTCACTTGAGGCACAGGGTCAAGACTGATTTGCATATGGCCATGTCTGAACTGGGGTGGCTTGGTGAGCAAAATAACGATGGATTAAATCCATATCTGTGACTGGGGGTGCATGTTTTGCCATGGTGCAACATTCCGTCCATCATCTTGTGTCTTTTGCTGTTCACCCTATGTGGGAAGGGTATGCCCAGACGTGGGTCCCTTGCTCACTAAGCCACTGGAGTCAAGCTATACTGGCTGAAGACGGCTGATAGCAAGAAACCGGTCCTAGGATGCTTGATTCCCGTCCAGGAAAGACATGGCTTGGCAGTTCGGGGTGGACCGTTCCCATGAGGCACAGGGTCAAGACTGATTTGCATATGCCATGTCTGAACAGGGGTGGCTTGATGAGCAAAATAACGATGGAATAAACTCAGATCTGTGACGGGGGGGTAAATGTTTTGCCATTGTGCAACATTCCATCCATCATCTTGTTTGTTTTGCTTTTATACCCTATGTGGGAAGGCTATGCCCAGACGTTGGTTCCTTGCTCACTAAGCCACTGGAGTCAAGCTATCCTGGCTGAAGAAGGCTGATTGACAGAAACCGGTCCTAGGATGATTGATTCCGGTCCAGGAAAGACGTGGCTTGGCAGTTCGGGCTGGACTGTTCCCATGAGGCACAGGGTACAGACTGATTTGCATAGGGTCATGTCTGACCTGGGGTCGCTTGGAGAGCAAAATAATGATGGATTAAACCCAGATCTGTGACTGGGGGTGAATGTTTTGCTATTGTGCAACATTCCATCCATCATCTTGTGTGTTTTGCTGTTCACCCTCTGTGGGAAGGGTATGCCCAGACGTGGCTCGCTTGCTCACTAAGCCACTGTAGTCAAGCTATCCTGGCTGAAGAAGGCTGATAGACAGAAACCGGTCCTAGGATGCTTGATTCCGGTCCAGGAAATACTTGGCTTGGCAGTTCGGGCTGGACTGTTCCCATGAGGCACAGGGTCAAGGCTGATTTGCACAGGGCCATGTCTGACCTGGGGTCGCTTGGTGAGCAAAATAATGATGGATTAAACCCAGATCTGTGACTGGGGGTGAATGTTTTGCTATTGTGCAACATTCCGTCCATCATCTTGTGTGTTTTGCTCTTCACCCTATGTGGGAAGGGTATGCCCAGACGAGGGTCTCTTTCTCACTAAGCCACTGGAGTCACGCTATCCTGCCTGAAGACGGATGATAGCCAGAAAACGGTCCTAGGATGCTTGATTCCGGTCCAGGAAAGACATGGCTAGGCAGTTCGGGCTGGACTGTTCCCATGAGGCACAGGGTCAAGACTGATTTGCATATGGCCATGTCTGAACTGGGGTAGTTTGGTGAGCAAAATAATGATGGATTAAACCCTGATCTGTGACTGGGGGTGAATGTTTTGCCATTTCGCAACATTCCATTCATCATCTTGTGTGTTTTGCTGTTCACCCTATGTGGGAAGGGTATGCCCAGACGTGGGTCCCTTGCTCACTAAGTCACTGGAGACAAGCTATCCTGGCTGAAGACGGCTGATAGCCAGAAACCGGTCCTAGGATGCTTGATTCCGTTCCAGGAAAGACATGGCTTTGCAGTTCGGACTGGACTGTTCCCATGAGGCACAGGGTCAAGACTGATTTGCATATGGCCATATCTGAACTGAGGTGGCTTGGTGAGCAAAATAACGATGGATTTAATCCAGATCTGTGACTGGGGTGAATTTGTTGCCATTGTACAACATTCCGTCCATCATCTTGTGTGTTTTGCTGTTCACCCTATGTGGGAAGGGTATGCCCGACGTGGGTCCCTTGCTCACTAAGCCACTAGAGTCAAGCTGTCATGGCTGAAGACTGCTGATAGCCAAAAACCGGCCCTAGATTGCTTGATTCGGGTCCAGAAAAGACATGGCTTGGCAGTTCAGGCTGGACTGTTCCCATGAGGCACAGGGTCAAGACTGATTTGCATATGGCCATGTCTGAGCTGGGGGGGCTTGGTGAGTGAAATGACGATGGATTAAACCCAGATCTGTGACTGGGTGTGAATGTTTTTGCATTGTGCAACATTCCATCCATTATCCTGTTGTTTTTGCTGTTCACCCTATGTGGGAAGGGTATGCCCAGACGTGGCTCGCTTGCTCACTAAGCCACTGTAGTCAAGCTATCCTGGCTGAAGAAGGCTGATAGACAGAAACTGGTCCTAGGATGCTTGATTCCGTTCCAGGAAAGACATGGCTTTGCAGTTCGGACTGGACTGTTCCCATGAGGCACAGGGTCAAGACTGTTTTGCATATGGCCATATCTGAACTGAGGTGGCATGGTGAGCAAAATAACGATGGATTAAATCCAGATCTGTGACTGGGGTGAATTTTTTGCCATTGTACAACATTCTGTCCATCATCTTTTGTGTTTTGCTGTTCACCCCATGTGGGAAGTGTATGCCCCGACGTGGGTCCCTTGCTTACTAAGCCACTAGAGTCAAGCTATCATGGCTGAAGACGGCTGATAGCCAGAAACCAGTCCTAGGATGATTGATTCCGGTCCAGGAAAAACATGGCTTGGCAGTTCGGGCTGGACTGTTCCCCTGAGGTACAGGGTCAAGAAAGATTTGCATATGGCCATGTCTGAACTGGGGTGGCTTGGTGAGCAAAATAACAATGGAATAAACCTATATCTGTGACTGGGGGTGAATGTTTTGCCATTATGCAACATTTCGTCCATCATCGTGTGTGTTTTGCTGTTCACCCTAACTGGGAAGGGTATGCCGGGACGTGGGTCCCTTGCTCACTAAGCCACTGGAGTCAAGCTATCCTTGCTGAAGACGACTGATACCCAGAAGCCGGTCCTAGGATGCTTGATTCCGGTCCAGGAAAGACATGGCTTGGCAGTTCGGGCTGGACTGTTCCCATGAGGCACAGGGTCAAGACTTATTTCCATATGGCCATGTCTCAACTGAGGTGGCTTGTTGAGCAAAATAATGATGGATTAAACCCAGATCTGTGAGTGGGGTGAATGTTTTGCCAATGTGCAACATTCCTTCCATCATCTTGTGTGTTTTGCTGTTCACCCTATGTGGGAAATGTATGCCCCGACGTGGGTCCCCTTGCTCACTAAGCCACTGGAGTCAAGCTATCCTGGCTGAAGACAGCTGATAGCCAGAATGCGGTCCTAGGATGCTTCATTGCGGTCCAGGAAAGACCTGGCTTGGCAGTTCGGGCTGGACTGTTCCCATAAGGCACAGGGTCAAGACTGATTTGCATATGGCCATGTCTGAACTGGGGTGGCTTGGTGAGCGAAATAACGATGGATTAAACCCAGATCTGTGACTGGGGTGAATGTTTTGCCATTGTGCAACATTCCATCCATCATCTTGTGTGTTTTGCTGCTCACCCTATGTGGGAAGTCTATGCCCAGACTTGGGTCCCTTGCTCACTAAGCCACTAGAGTCAAGCTATCCTGGCTGAAGACGGCTGATAGCCAGAAACCGGTCCTAGGATGCTTGATTCTGGTCCAGGAAAGACATGGCTTGGCAGTTCGGGATGGACTGCTCCCATGAGGAACAGGGTCTAGACTGATTTGCATATGGCCATGTCTGAACTGGGGTGGCTTGGTGAGCCAAATAACGATGGATTAAACCCAGATCTGTGACTGGGGGTGAATGTTTTGCCATTGTGCAACATTCCGTCCATCATCTTGTATGTTTTGCTCTTCACCCTATGTGGGAAGGGTATGTCCAGACATGGGTCCCTTGCTCACTAAGCCACTGGAGTCACGCTTTCCTGGCTGAAGACTGATGATAACCAGAAACCGGTCCTAGAATGCTTGATTCTGGTCCAGGAAAGACATAGCTTGGCAGTTTGATCTGGACTGTTCCCATAAGGCACAGGGTCAAGACTGATTTGCATATGGCCATGTCTGAGCTGGGGTGGCTTGATGAGCAAAATAACGATGGATTAAACCCAGATCTGTGACTGAGGGTGAATGTTTTGCCATTGTGCAACATTCCGTCCATCATCTTGTGTCTTTTGCTGTTCACTCTATGTGGGAAATGTATGCCCCGACGTGGGTCACCTTGCTCACTAAGCCACTGGAATCAAGCTATCCTGGATGAAGACGGCTGATATCCAGAAACCGGTCCTAGGATGCTTGATTCCGGTCCAGGAAAGACATGGCTTGGCAGTTCGTGATGGATTGTTCCCATGAGGCACAGGGTCAAGACTGATTTGCATATGGCCATGTCTGAACTGGGGTGGCTTGGTGAACAAAATAACGATTGATTAAACCCAGATCTGTGACTGGGGGTGAATGTTTTGCCATTGTGCAACATTCCGTCCATCATCTTGTATGTTTTGCTCTTCACCCTATGTGGGAAGGGTATGTCCAGACATGGGTTCCTTGCTCACTAAGCCACTGGAGTCACGCTTTCCTTGCTGAAGACTGCTGATAACCAGAAACCGGTCCTAGAAGGCTTGATTCCGGTACAGGAAAGACATAGCTTGGCAGTTTGATCTGGACTGTTCCCATAAGGCACAGGGTCAAGACTGATTTGCATATGGCCATGTCTGAACTGGGGTGGCTTGATGAGCAAAATAACGATGGATTAAACCCAGATCTGTGACTGAGGGTGAAAGTTTTGCCATTGTGCAACATTCCGTCCATCATCTTGTGTCTTTTGCTGTTCACCCGATGTGGGAAGGGTATGCCCAGACGTGGGTCCCTTGCTCACTAAGCCACAGGAGTATAGCTATCGTGGCTGAAGAAGGCTGATAGACAGAAACCGGTCCTAGGATGCTTGATTTCGATCCAGGAAAGACGTGGCTTAGCAGTTCGGGCTGGACTGTTCCCATGGGGCACAGGGTCAAGACTGATTTGCATATGGCCATGTCTGAACTGGGGTGGCTTGGTGAGCAAAATAATGATGGATTAACCCCAGATCTGTGACTTGGGGTGAATGTTTTGCTATTGTGCAACATTCCCTCCATCATCTAGTGTGTTTTGCTGTTCACCCTGTGTGGGAAGGGTATGCCCAGACGTGGGTCTCTTGCTCACTAAGCCACTGGAGTCAAGCTATCCTGGCTGAAGACGGCTGATAGCCAGAAACCGGTCCTAGGATGCTTGATTCCGGTCCAGGAAAGACATGGCTTGGCAGTTCGGGCTAGACTGTTCCCATGAGGCACAGGGTGAAGACTGATTTGCATATGGCCATGTCTGAACTGGCGTGGTGTGTGAGCAAAATAAGGATGGATTAAACCCAGAACTGTGACTGGGGGTGAATGTTTTGCCATTGTGCAACATTCTGTCCATCATCTTGTCTGTTTTGCTGTTCACTCTATGTGGGAAGGGTATGCCTAGACGTGGGTCCCTTGCTCACTAAGCCACTGGAGTCAAGCTATCCTGGCTGAAGAAGGCTGATGGACTGAAACCGGTCCTAGGATGCTTGATTCCGGTCCAGGAAAGACATTGCTTGGCAGTTCGGGCTGGACTGTTCCCATGAGGCACAGGGTCAAGACTGATTTGCATATGGCCATGTCTGAACTGGGGTGGCTTGGTGAGCAAAATAATTATGGATTAAACCCAGATCTGTGACTGGGGGTGAATGTTTTGCTATTGTGCAACATTCAGTCCATCATCTTGAGTGTTTTGCTGTTCAACCTATGTGGGAAGGGAATGCCCAGACATGTGTCTCTTGCTCACTAAGCCACTGGAGTCAAGCTATCCTGTCTGAAGATGTCTGATAGACAGAAACATGTCCTAGGATGCTTGATTCCGGTCCAGGAAAGACATGGCTTGGCAGTTCGGGCTGGACTGTTCCCATGAGGCACAGGGTCAAGACTTATTTCCATGTGGCCATGTCTCAACTGGGGTGGCTTGGTGAGCAAAATAACGATGGATTAAACCCAGATCTCTGAGTGGTGTGAATGTTTTGCCATTGTGCAACATTCACTCCATCATCTTGTGTGTTTTGCTGTTCACCCTATGTGGGATATGTATGCCCCGACGTGGGTCACCTTGCTCACTAAGCCACTGGAGTCAAGCTATCCTGGCTGAAGACGGCTAATAGCCAGAAACCGGTCCTAGGATGCTTGATTTCGATATAGGAAATACGTGGCTTGGCAGTTCGGGCTGGACTGTTCCCATGAGGCACAGGGTGAAGACTGATTTGCATATGGCCATGTCTGAACTGGGGTGGCTTGATGAGCAAAATAACGATGGATTAAACCCAGATCTGTGACTGAGGGTGAATGTTTTGCCATTGTGCAACATTCCCTCCAACATCTAGTGTGCTTTGCTGTTCACCCTATGTGGGAAGGGTATGTCCAGACATGGGTCCCTTGCTCACTAAGCCACTGGAGTCACGCTTTCCTGGCTGAAGACTGCTGATAACCAGAAACCGGTCCTAGAATGCTTGATTCCGGTCCAGGAAAGACATAGCTTGGCAGTTTGATCTGGACTGGTCCCATAAGGCACAGGGTCAAGACTGATTTGCATATGGCCATGTCTGAACTGGGGTGGCTTGATGAGCAAAATAACGATGGATTAAACCCAGATCTGTGACTGAGGGTGAATGTTTTGCCATTGTGCAACATTCCGTCCATCATCTTGTGTGTTTTGCTGTTCACCCTATGTGGGAAATGTATGCCCCGACGTGGGTCACCTTGCTCACTAAGCCACTGGAGTCAAGCTATCCTGGCTGAAGACGGCTGATAGCCAGAAACCGGTCCTAGGATGCTTGATTCCGGTCCAGGAAAGACATGGCTTGGCAGTTCGTGATGGACTGTTCCCATGAGGCACAGGGTCTAGACTGATTTGCATATGGCCATGTCTGAACTGGGGTGGCTTGGTGAGCAAAATAACGATTGATTAAACCCAGATCTGTGACTGGGGGTGAATGTTTTGCCATTGTGCAACATTCCGTCCATCATCTTGTATGTTTTGCTCTTCACCCTATGTGGGAAGGGTATCTCCAGACATGGGTTCCTTGCTCACTAAGCCACTGGAGTCACGCTTTCCTGGCTGAAGACTGCTGATAACCAGAAACCGGTCCTAGAATGCTTGATTCCGGTCCAGGAAAGAATTAGCTTGGCAGTTTGGGCTGGACTGTTCACTTGAGGCACAGGGTCAAGACTGATTTGCATATGGCCATGTCTGAACTGGCGTGGTGTGTGAGCAAAATAAGGATGGATTAAACCCAGAACTGTGACTGGGGGTGAATGTTTTGCCATTGTGCAACATTCTGTCCATCATCTTGTCTGTTTTGCTGTTCACTCTATGTGGGAAGGGTATGCCCAGACGTGGGTCCCTTGCTCACTAAGCCACTGGAGTCAAGCTATCCTGGCTGAAGAAGGCTGATGGACTGAAACCGGTCCTAGGATGCTTGATTCCGGTCCAGGAAAGATATTGCTTGGCAGTTCGGGCTGGACTGTTCCCATGAGGCACAGGGTCAAGACTGATTTGCATATGGCCATGTCTGAACTGGGGTGGCTTGGTGAGCAAAATAATTATGGATTATACCCAGATCTGTGACTGGGGGTGAATGTTTTGCTATTGTGCAACATTCAGTCCATCATCTTGAGTGTTTTGCTGTTCAACCTATGTGGGAAGGGAATGCCCAGACATGTGTCTCTTGCTCACTAAGCCACTGGAGTTAAGCTATCCTGTCTGAAGATGTCTGATAGCCAGAAACATGTCCTAGGATGCTTGATTCCGGTCCAGGAAAGACATGGCTTTGCAGTTCGGCTGGACTGTTCCCATGAGGCACAGGGTCAAGACTTATTTCCATGTGGCCATGTCTCAACTGGGGTGGCTTGGTGAGCAAAATAACGATGGATTAAAGCCAGATCTCTGAGTGGGGTGAATGTTTTGCCATTGTGCAACATTCACTCCATCATCTTGTGTGTTTTGCTGTTCACCCTATGTGGGAAATGTATGTCCCGACGTGGGTCACCTTGCTCACTAAGCCACTGGAGTCAAGCTATCCTGGCTGAAGACGGCTAATAGCCAGAAACCGGTCCTAGGATGCTTGATTTCGATATAGGAAAGACGTGGCTTGGCAGTTCGGGCTGGACTGTTCCCATGAGGCACAGGGTGAAGACTGATTTGCATATGGCCATGTCTGAACTGGGGTGGCTTGATGAGCAAAATAACGATGGATTAAACCCAGATCTGTGACTGAGGGTGAATGTTTTGCCATTGTGCAACATTCCCTCCAACATCTAGTGTGTTTTGCTGTTCACCCTATGTGGGAAGGGTATGTCCAGACATGGGTCCCTTGCTCACTAAGCCACTGGAGTCACGCTTTCCTGGCTGAAGACTGCTGATAACCAGAAACCGGTCCTAGAATGCTTGATTCCGGTCCAGGAAAGACATAGCTTGGCAGTTTGATCTGGACTGTTCCCATAAGGCACAGGGTCAAGACTGATTTGCATATGGCCATGTCTGAACTGGGGTGGCTTGATGAGCAAAATAACGATGGATTAAACCCAGATCTGTGACTGGGGGTGAATGTTTTGCCATTGTGCAACATTCCGTCCATCATCTAGTGTGTTTTGCTGTTCACCCTATGTGGGAAATGTATGCCCCGACGTGGGTCACCTTGCTCACTAAGCCACTGGAGTCAAGCTATCCTGGCTGAAGACGGCTGATAGCCAGAAACCGGTCCTAGGATGCTTGATTCCGGTCCAGGAAAGACATGGCTTGGCAGTTCGGGATGGACTGTTCCCATGAGGCACAGGGTCTAGACTGATTTGCATATGGCCATGTCTGAACTGGGGTGGCTTGGTGAGCAAAATAACAATTGATTAAACCCAGATCTATGACTGGGGGTGAATGTTTTGCCATTGTGCAACATTCCGTCCATCATTTTGTATGTTTTGCTCTTAACCCTATGTGGGAAGGGTATGTCCAGACATGGGTTCATTGCTCACTAAGCCACTGGAGTCACGCTTTCCTGGCTGAAGACTGCTGATAACCAGAAACCGGTCCTAGAATGCTTGATTCCGGTCCAGGAAAGACTTAGCTTGGCAGTTTGGGCTGGACTGTTCACTTGAGGCACAGGGTCAAGACTGATTTGCATATGGCCATGTCTGAACTGGGGTGGCTTGGTGAGCAAAATAACGATGGATTAAATCCAGATCTGTGACTGGGGGTGAATATTTTGCCATTGTGCAACATTCTGTCCATCATCTTGTATGTTTTGCTCTTCACCCTATGTGGGAAGGGTATGTCCAGACATGGGTCCCTTGCTCACTAAGCCACTGGAGTCACGCTTTCCTGGCTGAAGACTGCTGATAACCAGAAACCGGTCCTAGAATGCTTGATTCCGGTCCAGGAAAGACATAGCTTGGCAGTTTGATCTGGACTGTTCCCATAAGGCACAGGGTCAAGACTGATTTGCATATGGCCATGTCTGAACTGGGGTGGCTTGATGAGCAAAATAACGATGGATTAAACCCAGATCTGTGACTGAGGGTGAATGTTTTGCCATTGTGCAACATTCCGTCCATCATCTTGTGTCTTTTGCTGTTCACCCTATGTGGGAAATGTATGCCCCGACGTGGGTCACCTTGCTCACTAAGCCACTGGAGTCAAGCTATCCTGGATGAAGACGGCTGATATCCAGAAACCGGTCCTAGGATGCTTGATTCCGGTCCAGGAAAGACATGGCTTGGCAGTTCGGGATGGACTGTTCCCATGAGGCACAGGGTCAAGACTGATTTGCATATGGCCATGTCTGAACTGGGGTGGCTTGGTGAGCAAAATAACGATTGATTAAACCCAGATCTGTGACTGGGGGTGAATGTTTTGCCATTGTGCAACATTCCGTCCATCATCTTGTATGTTTTGCTCTTCACCCTATGTGGGAAGGGTATGTCCAGACATGGGTTCCTTGCTCACTAAGCCACTGGAGTCAGGCTTTCCTGGCTGAAGACTGCTGATAACCAGAAACCGGTCCTAGAATGCTTGATTCCGTTCCAGGAAATACATAGCTTGGCAGTTTGATCTGGACTGTTCCCATAAGGCACAGGGTCAAGACTGATTTGCATATGGCCATGTCTGAACTGGGGTGGCTTGATGAGCAAAATAACGATGGATTAAACCCAGATCTGTGACTGAGGGTGAAAGTTTTGCCATTGTGCAACATTCCGTCCATCATCTTGTGTCTTTTGCTGTTCACCCGATGTGGGAAGGGTATGCCCAGATGTGGGTCCCTTGCTCACTAAGCCACTGGAGTATAGCTATCGTGGCTGAAGAAGGCTGATAGACAGAAACCGGTCCTAGGATGCTTGATTTCGATCCAGGAAAGACGTGGCTTAGCAGTTCGGGCTGGACTGTTCCCATGAGGCACAGGGTCAAGACTGATTTGCATATGGCCATGTCTGGACTGGGGAGGCTTGGTGAGCAAAATAATGATGGATTAAACCCAGATCTGTGACTTGGGGTGAATGTTTTGCTATTGTGCAACATTCCCTCCATCATCTAGTGTGTTTTGCTGTTCACCCTGTGTGGGAAGGGTATGCCCAGACGTGGGTCTCTTGCTCACTAAGCCACTGGAGTCAAGCTATCCTGGCTGAAGACGGCTGATAGCCAGAAACCGGTCCTAGGATGCTTGATTCCAGTCCAGGAAAGACATGGCTTGGCAGTTCGGGCTAGACTGTTCCCATGAGGCACAGGGTGAAGACTGATTTGCATATGGCCATGTCTGAACTGGCGTGGTAGGTGAGCAAAATAAGGATGGATTAAACCCAGAACTGTGACTGGGGGTGAATGTTTTGCCATTGTGCAACATTCAGTCCATCATCTTGTCTGTTTTGCTGTTCACTCTATGTGGGAAGGGTATGCCCAGACGTGGGTCCCTTGCTCACTAAGCCACTTGAGTCAAGCTATCCTGGCTGAAGAAGGCTGATGGACTGAAACCGGTCCTAGGATGCTTGATTCCGGTCCAGGAAAGACATTGCTTGGCAGTTCGGGCTGGACTGTTCCCTTGAGGCACAGGGTCAAGGCTGATTTGCATATGGCCATGTCTGAACTGGGGTGGCTTGGTGAGCAAAATAATTATGGATTAAACCCAGATCTGTGACTGGGGGTGAATGTTTTGCTATTGTGCAACATTCAGTCCATCATCTTGAGTGTTTTGCTGTTCAACCTATGTGGGAAGGGAATGCCCAGACATGTGTCTCTTGCTCACTAAGCCACTGGAGTCAAGCTATCCTGTCTGAAGATGTCTGATAGCCAGAAACGGGTCCTAGGATGCTTGATTCCGGTACAGGAAAGACATGGCTTGGCAGTTCGGGCTGGACTGTTCCCATGAGGCACAGGGTCAAGACTTATTTCCATGTGGCCATGTCTCAACTGGGGTGGCTTGGTGAGCAAAATAACGATGGATTAAACCCAGATCTCTGAGTGGGGTGAATGTTTTGCCATTGTGCAACATTCCCTCCAACATCTAGTGTGTTTTGCTGTTCACCCTATGTGGGAAGGGTATGTCCAGACATGGGTCCCTTGCTCACTAAGCCACTGGAGTCACGCTTTCCTGGCTGAAGACTGCTGATAACCAGAAACCGGTCCTAGAATGCTTGATTCCGGTCCAGGAAAGACATAGCTTGGCAGTTTGATCTGGACTGTTCCCATAAGGCACAGGGTCAAGACTGATTTGCATATGGCAATGTCTGAACTGGGGTGGCTTGATGAGCAAAATAACGATGGATTAAACCCAGATCTGTAACTGAGGGTGAATGTTTTGCCATTGTGCAACATTCCGTCCATCATCTTGTGTGTTTTGCTGTTCACCCTATGTGGGAAATGTATGCCCCGACGTGGGTCACCTTGCTCACTAAGCCACTGGAGTCAAGCTATCCTGGCTGAAGACGGCTGATAGCCAGAAACCGGTCCTAGGATGCTTGATTCCGGTCCAGGAAAGACATGGCTTGGCAGTTCGGGATGGACTGTTCCCATGAGGCACAGGGTCTAGACTGATTTGCACATGGCCATGTCTGAACTGGGGTGGCTTGGTGAGCAAAATAACGATTGATTAAACCCAGATCTGTGACTGGGGGTGAATGTTTTGCCATTGTGCAACATTCCGTCCATCATCTTGTATGTTTTGCTCTTCACCCTATGTGGGAAGGGTATGTCCAGACATGGGTTCCTTGCTCACTAAGCCACTGGAGTCACGCTTTCCTGGCTGAAGACTGCTGATAACCAGAAACCGGTCCTAGAATGCTTGATTCCGGTCCAGGAAAGACTTAGCTTGGCAGTTTGGGCTGGACTGTTCACTTGAGGCACAGGGTCAAGATTGATTTGCATATGGCCATGTCTGAACTGGGGTGGCTTGGTGAGCAAAATAACGATGGATTAAATCCAGATCTGTGACTGGGGGTGAATGTTTTGCCATTGTGCAACATTCCATCCATCATCTTGTGTCTTTTGCTGTTCACCCTATGTGGCAAGGGTATGCCCAGACGTGGGTCCCTTGCTCACTAAGCCACTGGAGTCAAGCTATCCTGGCTGAAGACGGCTGATAGCCAGACACCGGTCCTAGGATGCCTGATTCCCGTCCAGGAAAGACATACCTTGGCAGTTCGGGCTGGACCGTTCCCATGAGGCACAGGGTCAAGACTGATTTGCATATGTCATGTCTTAACTGGAGTGGCTTGATGAGCAAAATAACGATGGATTAAACCCAGATCTGTGACTGGGGGTGAATGTTTTGCCATTGTGCAACATTCCATCTAGCATCTTGTTTGTTTTGCTGTTCACCCTATGTGGGAAGGCTATGCCCAGACGTGGGTTCCTTGCTCACTAAGCCACTGGAGTCAAGCTATCCTGGCTGAAGCCGGCTGATAGCCAGAAACCGGTCCTAGGATGCTTGATTCCGGTCCAGGAAAGACATGGCTTGGCATTTCGGGCTTGACTGTTCCCATGAGGCACAGGGTTACGACTGATTTGCATATGGCCATGTCTGAACTGGGGTGGCTTGGTGAGCAAAATAACGATGGATTAAACCCAGATCTGTGACTGGGGGTGAATGTTTTGCCATTGTGCAACATTCCGTCCATCATCTTGTATGTTTTGCTGTTCACCCTATGTGGGAAGGGTATGCCCAGACGTGGGTCACTTGCTCACTAAGGCACTGGAGTCAAGCTATCCTGGCTGAAGACTGCTGATAACCAGAAACTGGTCCTAGAATGCTTGATTCCGGTCCAGGAAAGACATAGCTTGGCAGTTTGGGCTGGACTGTTCACAAGAGGCACAGGGTCAAGACTGATTTGCAAATGGCCATGTCTGAACTGGGGTGGCTTGGTGATCAAAATAACGATGGATTAAATCCAGATCTGTGACTGGGGGTGAATGTTTTGCCATTGTGCAACATTCTGTCCATCATCTTGTGTCTTTTGCTGTTCACCCTATGTGGGAAGGGTATGCCTAGACGTGGGTCCCTTGCTCACTAAGCCACTGGAGTCAAGCTATCCTGGCTGAAGATGGCTGATAGCCAGAAACCGGTCCTAGGATGCTTGATTCCCGTCCAGGAAAGACATGGCTTGGCAGTTCGGGCTGGACCGTTCCCATGAGGCACAGGGTCAAAACTGATTTGCATATGCCATGTCTGAACTGGGGTGGCTTGATGAGCAAAATAACGATGGATTAAACCCAGATCTGTGACTGGGGGTCAATTTTTTGCCATTGTGCAACATTCCATCCATCATCTTGTTTGTTTTGCTGTTCACCCTATGTGGGAAGGCTATGCCCAGACGTGGGTTCCTTGCTCACTAAGCCACTGGAGTCAAGCTATCCTGGCTGAAGACGGCTGATAGCCAGAAACCGGTCCTAGGATGCTTGATTCCGATCCAGGAAAGACATGGCTTGGCAGTTCGGGCTGAACTGTTCCCATGAGGTACAGGGTCAAGACTGATTTGCATATGGTCATGTCTGAACTGGGGTGGCTTGGTGAGCAAAATAACGATGGATTAAACCTAGATCTGTGACTGGGGGTGAATAGTTTGCCATTGTGCAACATTCCTTCCATCATCTTGTGTGTTTTGCTGTTCACCCTATGTGGGAAGGGTATGTCGAGACGTGGGTCCCTTGCTCACTAAGCCACTGGAGTCAAGCTATCCTGGCTGAAGACTGCTGATAACCAGAAACCGGTCCTAGAATGCTTGATTCCGGTCCAGGAAAGACATAGCTTGGCACTTTGGGCTGGACTGTTCACATGAGGCACAGGGTCAAGACTGATTTGCATATGGCCATGTCTGAACTGGGGTGGCTTGGTGAGCAAAATAACGATGGATTAAATCCAGATCTGTGACTGGGGGTGAATGTTTTGCCATTGTGCAACATTCCATCCATCATCTTGTGTGTTTTGCCGTTCACCCTATGTGGGAAGGGTATGCCCAGACGTGGGTCCCTTGCTCACTAAGCCACTGGAGTCAAGCTATCCTGACTGAAGACGGCTGATAGCCAGAAACCGGTCCTAGGATGCTTGATTCCGGTCCAGGAAAGACAAGGCTTGGCAGTTCGGGCTGGACTGTTCCCATGAGGCATAGGGTCAAGACTGATTTGCATATGGCCATGTCTGAACGCCAGTGGCTTGGTGAGCAAAATAACAATGGATTAAACCCATATCTGTGACTGGGGGTGAATGTTTTGCCATTGTGCAACATTCCATCCATCATCTTGTGTGTTTTGCTGTTCACCCTATGTGGGAAGGGTATGCCCAGACGTGGGTCCCTTGCTCACTAATCCACTGGAGACAAGCTATCCTGGCTGAAGACGGCTGATAGTCAGAAACCGGTCCTAGGATGCTTGATTCCGGTCCAATGAAAGACATGGCTTGGCAGTTCGGTCTGGACTGTTCCCATGAGGCACAGGGTCAAGACTGATTTCCATATGGCCATGTCTGAGCTGAGGTGGCTTGGTGAGCAAAATAACGATGGATTAAACCCAGATCTGTGACTGGGGTGAATGTTTTGCCATTGTGCAACATTCCGTCCATCATCTTGTGTGTTTTGCTGTTCACCCTATCTGTGAAGGCTATGCCCAGACGTGGGTCCCTTGCTCACTAAGCCACTGGAGTCAAGCTATCCTGGCTGAAGACGGCTGATAGCCAGAAACCGGTCCTAGGATGCTTGATTCCGGTCCAGGAAAGACATGGCTTGGCGGTTCGGACTGGACTGTTCCCATGAGGCAAAGGGTCAAGACTGATTTGCATATGGCCATGTCTGAACTGGGGTAGCTTGGTGAGCAAAATAACGATGGATTAAACCCAGATCTGTGACTGGGGGTGAATGTCTTGCCATTGTGCAACATTCCGTCCATCATCTTGTATGTTTTGCTGTTCACCCTATGTGGGAAGGGTATGCCCAGACGTGGGTCCCTTGCTCACTAAGGCACTGGATTCAAGCTATCCTGGTTGAAGATGGCTGATAGAAAGAAACCGGTCCTAGGATGATTGATTCCGGTCCAGGAAAGACATGGCTTGGCAGTTCGGGCTGGACTGTTCCCAAGAGGCACAGGGTCAAGACTGATTTGCATATGTCCATGTCTGAACTGGGGTGGCTTGGTGAGCAAAATAACGATGGATTAAACCTAGATCTGTGACTGGGGGTGAATATTTTGCCATTTTGCAACATTCCGTCCATCATCTTGTGTGTTTTGCTGTTCACCCTATGTGGGAAGAGTATGTCCAGACGTGGGTCCCTTGCTCAATAAGCCACTGGAGTCAAGCTATCCTGGCAGAAGCCTGCTGATAACCAGAAACCGGTCCTAGAATGCTTGATTCCGGTCCAGGAAAGACATAGCTTGGCAGTTTGGGCAGGACTGTTCACATGAGGCACAGGGTCAAGACTGATTTGCATATGGCCATGTCTGTACTGGGGTGGCTTGGTGAGCAAAATAACGATGGATTATATCCAGATCTGTGACTGGGGGTGAATGTTTTGCCATTATGCAACATTCCGTCCATCTTGTTGTATCTTTTGCTGTTCACCCTATGTGGGAAGGGTTTACCCAGACGTGGGGCCCTTGCTCACTAAGCCACTGGAGTCAAGTTATCCTGGCTGAAGATGGCTGATAGCCAGAAACCGGTCCTTGGATGCTTGATTTCCGTCCAGGAAAGACATGGCTTGGCAGTTCGGGCTGGACCGTTCCCATGAGGCACAGGGTCAAGACTGATTTGCATCTGCCATGTCTGAACTGGGGTGGCTTTGAGCAAAATAACGATGGATTAAACCCAGATCTGTGACTGGGGTGAATGTTTTGCCATTGTACAACATTCCATCCATCATCTTGTTTGTTTTGCTGTTCACCCTATGCGGGAAGGCTATGCCCAGACGTGGGTTCCTTGCTCACTAAGCCACTGGAGTCAAGCTATCCTGGCTGAAGACGGCAAATAGCCAGAAACCGGTCCTAGGATGCTTGATTCCGGTCCAGGAAAGATATGGCTTGGCAGTTCGGGCTTGACTGTTCCCATGAGGCACAGGGTCAAGACTGATTTGCATATGACCATGTCTGAACTGGGGTGGCTAGGTGAGCAACATAACGATGGATTAAACCCAGATCTGTGACTGGGGGTGAATGTTTTGCCATTGTGCAACATTCCGGCCATCATCTTGTGTGTTTTGCTGTTCACCCTATGTGGGAAGGGTATGTCGAGACGTAGGTCCCTCGCTCACTAAGCCACTGGAGTCAAGCTATCCTGGCTGTAGACTGCTGATAACCAGAAACCGGTCCTAGAATGCTTGATTCCGGTCCAGGAAAGACCTAGCTTGGCAGTTTGGGCTGGACTGTTCACTTGAGGCACAGGGTCAAGACTGATTTGCATATGGCCATGTCTGAACTGGGGTGGCTTGGTGAGCAAAATAAAGATGGATTAAATCCAGATCTGTGACTGGGGGTGAATGTTTTGCCATTGTGCAACATTCCGTCCATCATCTTGTGTCTTTTGCTGTTTACCCTATGTGGCAAGGGTATGCCCAGACGTGGGTCCCTTGCTCACTAAGCCACTGGAGTCAAGCAATCCTGGCTGAAGATGGCTGAGAGCCAGAAACCGGTCCTAGGATGCTTGATTCCCGTCCAGGAAAGACATAGCTTGGCAGTTCGGGCTGGACCGTTCCCATGAGGCACAGGGTCAAGACTGATTTGCATATGCCATGTTTTAACTGGGGTGTCTTGGTGAGCAAAATAACGATGGATTAAACCTAGATCTGTGACTGGGGGTGCATATTTTGCCATTGTGCAACATTCCGTCCATCATCTTGTGTGTTTTGCTGTTCACCCTATCTGTGAAGGCTATGCCCAGACGTGGGTCCCTTGCTCACTAAGCCACTGGAGTCAAGCTATCCTGGCTGAAGACGGCTGATAGCCAGAAACCGGTCCTAGGATGCTTGATTCCGGTCCAGGAAAGACATGGCTTGGCGGTTCGGACTGGACTGTTCCCATGAGGCAAAGGGTCAAGACTGATTTGCATATGGCCATGTCTGAACTGGGGTAGCTTGGTGAGCAAAATAACGATGGATTAAACCCAGATCTGTGACTGGGGGTGAATGTCTTGCCATTGTGCAACATTCCGTCCATCATCTTGTATGTTTTGCTGTTCACCCTATGTGGGAAGGGTATGCCCAGACGTGGGTCCCTTGCTCACTAAGGCACTGGATTCAAGCTATCCTGGTTGAAGATGGCTGATAGAAAGAAACCGGTCCTAGGATGATTGATTCCGGTCCAGGAAAGACATGGCTTGGCAGTTCGGGCTGGACTGTTCCCCAGAGGCACAGGGTCAAGACTGATTTGCATATGTCCATGTCTGAACTGGGGTGGCTTGGTGAGCAAAATAACGATGGATTAAACCTAGATCTGTGACTGGGGGTGAATATTTTGTCATTTTGCAACATTCCGTCCATCATCTTGTGTGTTTTGCTGTTCACCCTATGTGGGAAGAGTATGTCCAGACGTGGGTCCCTTGCTCAATAAGCCACTGGAGTCAAGCTATCCTGGCAGAAGCCTGCTGATAACCAGAAACCGGTCCTAGAATGCTTGATTCCGGTCCAGGAAAGACATAGCTTGGCAGTTTGGGCAGGACTGTTCACATGAGGCACAGGGTCAAGACTGATTTGCATATGGCCATGTCTGTACTGGGGTGGCTTGGTGAGCAAAATAACGATGGATTATATCCAGATCTGTGACTGGGGGTGAATGTTTTGCCATTATGCAACATTCCGTCCATCTTGTTGTATCTTTTGCTGTTCACCCTATGTGGGAAGGGTTTACCCAGACGTGGGGCCCTTGCTCACTAAGCCACTGGAGTCAAGTTATCCTGGCTGAAGATGGCTGATAGCCAGAAACCGGTCCTTGGATGCTTGATTTCCGTCCAGGAAAGACATGGCTTGGCAGTTCGGGCTGGACCGTTCCCATGAGGCACAGGGTCAAGACTGATTTGCATCTGCCATGTCTGAACTGGGGTGGCTTTGAGCAAAATAACGATGGATTAAACCCAGATCTGTGACTGGGGTGAATGTTTTGCCATTGTACAACATTCCATCCATCATCTTGTTTGTTTTGCTGTTCACCCTATGCGGGAAGGCTATGCCCAGACGTGGGTTCCTTGCTCACTAAGCCACTGGAGTCAAGCTATCCTGGCTGAAGACGGCAAATAGCCAGAAACCGGTCCTAGGATGCTTGATTCCGGTCCAGGAAAGACATGGCTTGGCAGTTCGGGCTTGACTGTTCCCATGAGGCACAGGGTCAAGACTGATTTGCATATGACAATGTCTGAACTGGGGTGGCTAGGTGAGCAACATAACGATGGATTAAACCCAGATCTGTGACTGGGGGTGAATGTTTTGCCATTGTGCAACATTCCGGCCATCATCTTGTGTGTTTTGCTGTTCACCCTATGTGGGAAGGGTATGTCGAGACGTAGGTCCCTCGCTCACTAAGCCACTGGAGTCAAGCTATCCTGGCTGTAGACTGCTGATAACCAGAAACCGGTCCTAGAATGCTTGATTCCGGTCCAGGAAAGACCTAGCTTGGCAGTTTGGGCTGGACTGTTCACTTGAGGCACAGGGTCAAGACTGATTTGCATATGGCCATGTCTGAACTGGGGTGGCTTGGTGAGCAAAATAAAGATGGATTAAATCCAGATCTGTCACTGGGGGTGAATGTTTTGCCATTGTGCAACATTCCGTCCATCATCTTGTGTCTTTTGCTGTTCACCCTATGTGGCAAGGGTATGCCCAGACGTGGGTCCCTTGCTCACTAAGCCACTGGAGTCAAGCAATCCTGGCTGAAGATGGCTGAGAGCCAGAAACCGGTCCTAGGATGCTTGATTCCCGTCCAGGAAAGACATAGCTCGGCAGTTCGGGCTGGACCGTTCCCATGAGGCACAGGGTCAAGACTGATTTGCATATGCCATGTTTTAACTGGAGTGGCTTGATGAGCAAAATAACGAAGGATTAAACCTAGATCTGTGACTGGGGGTGAATGTTTTGCCATTGTGCAACATTCCATCTATCATCTTGTTTGTTTTGCTGTTCACCCTATGTGGGAAGGCTATGCCCAGACGTGGGTTCCTTGCTCACTAAGCCACTGGAGTCAAGCTATCCTGGCTGAAGACGGCTGATAGCCAGAAACCGGTCCTAGGATGCTTGATTCCGGTCCAGGAAAGACATGGCTTGGCAGTTTGGGCTTGACTGTTCCCATGAGGCACAGGGTCAAGACTGATTTGCATATGGCCATGTCTGAACTGGGGTGGCTTGGTGAGCAACATAACGATGGATTAAACCCAGATCTGTGACTGGGGGTGAATGTTTTGCCATTGTGCAACATTCCGTCCATCATCTTGTATGTTTTGCTGTTCACCCTATGTGGGAAGGGTATGCCCAGACGTGGGTCACTTGTTCACTAAGGCACTGGAGTCAAGCTATCCTGGCTGAAGACTGCTGATAACCAGAAACCGGTCCTAGAATGCTTGATTCCGGTCCAGGAAAGACATAGCTTGGCAGTTTGGTCTGGACTGTTCACATGAGGCACAGGGTCAAGACTGATTTGCATATGGCCATGTCTGAACTGGAGTGGCTTGGTGATCAAAATAACAATGGATTAAATACAGATCTGTGACTGGGGGTGAATGTTTTGTCATTGTGCAACATTCCGTCCATCATCTTGTGTCTTTTGCTGTTCACCCTATGTGGGAAGGGTATGCCCAGACGTGGGTCACTTGCTCACTAAGGCACTGGAGTCAAGCTATCCTGGCTGAAGACTGCTGATAACCAGAAACCGGTCCTAGAATGCTTGATTCCGGTCCAGGAAAGACATAGCTTGGCAGTTTGGTCTGGACTGTTCACATGAGGCACAGGGTCAAGACTGATTTGCATATGGCCATGTCTGAACTGGGGTGGCTTGGTGATCAAAATAACGATGGATTAAACCCAGATCTGTGACGGGGGTAAATGTTTTGCCATTGTGCAACATTCCATCCATCATCTTGTTTGTTTTGCTGGTCACCCTATGTGGGAAGGCTATGCCCAGGCGTGGGTTCCTTGCTCACTAAGCCACTGGAGTCAAGCTATCCTGGCTGAAGACGACTGATAGCCAGAAACCGGTCCTAGGATGCTTGATTCCGGTCCAGGAAAGACATGGCTTGGCAGTTTGGGCTGGACTGTTCCCATGAGGCACAGGGTCAAGCCTGATATGCATATGTCCATGTCTGAACTGGGGTGTCTTGGTGAGCAAAATAACGATGGATTAAACCTAGATCTGTGACTGGGGGTGCATATTTTGCCATTGTGCAACATTCCGTCCATCATCTTGCGTGTTTTGCTGTTCACCCTATGTGGGAAGGGTATGTCCAGACGTGGGTCCCTTGCTCACTAAGCCACTGGAGTCAAGCTATCCTGGCAGAAGCCTGCTGATAACCAGAAACCGGTACTAGAATGCTTGATTCCGGTCAAGGAAAGACATAGCTTGGCAGTTTGGGCTGGACTATTCACATGAGGCACAATGTCAAGACTGATTTGCCTATGGCCATGTCTGTACTGGGGTGGCTTGGTGAGCAAAATAACAATGGATTAAATCCAGATCTGTGACTGGGGGTGAATGTTTTGCCATTATGCAACATTCCGTCCATCTTGTTGTGTCTTTCGCTGTTCACCCTATGTGGGAAGGGTATGCCCATACGTGGCTCCCTTGCTCACTAAGCCACTGGAGTCAAGTTATCCTTGCTGAAGATGGCTGATAGCCAGAAACCGGTCCTGGGATGCTTGATTCCCGTCCAGGAAAGACATGGCTTGGCAGTTCGGGCTGGACTATTCCCATGAGGCACATGGTCAAGACTGATTTGCATATGCCATGTCTGAACTGGGGTGGCTTTGAGCAAAATAACGATGGATTAAACCCAGATCTGTGACTGGGGTGAATACTTTGCCATTGTACAACATTCCATCCATCATCTTGTTTGTTTTGCTGTTCACCCTATGCAGGAAGGCTATGCCCAGACGTGGGTTCCTTGCTCACTAAGCCACTGGAGTCAAGCAGTCCTGGCTGAAGACGGCTGATAGCCAGAAACCGGTCCTAGGATGCTTGTTTCCGGTCCAGGAAAGACATGGCTTGGCAGTTCGGACTTGACTGTTCCCATGAGGCACAGGGTCAAGACTGATTTGCATATGGCCATGTCTGAACTGGGGTGGCTTGGTGAGCAAAATAACGATGGATTAAACCCAGATCTGTGACTGGGGGTGAATATTTTGCTATTGTGCAACATTCAGTCCATCATCTTGTATGTTTTGCTGTTCACCCTATGTGGGAAGGGTATGCCCAGACGTGGGTCACTTGCTCACTAAGGCACTGGAGTCAAGCTATCCTGGCTGAAGACTGCTGATAACCAGAAACCGGTCCTAGAATGCTTGATTCCGGTCCAGGAAAGACATAGCTTGGCAGTTTGGGCTGGACTGTTCACATGAGGCACAGGGTCAAGACTGATTTGCATATGGCCATGTCTGAACTGGGGTGGCTTGGTGATCAAAATAACGATGGATTAAATACAGATCTGTGACTGGGGGTGAATGTTTTGCCATTGTGCAACATTCCGTCCATCATCTTGTGTCTTTTGCTGTTCACTCTATGTGGGAAGGGTATGCCCAGACGTGGGTCCCTTGCTCACTAAGCCACTGCAGTCAAGCTATACTGGCTGATAGCCAGAAACCAGTCCTAGGATGCTTGATTCCCGTCCAGGAAAGACATGGCTAGGCAATTCGGGCTGGACCGTTCCCATGAGGCACACGGTCAAGACTGATTTGCATATGCCGTGTCTGAACTGGGGTGGCTTGATGAGCAAAATAACGATGGATTAAACCCAGATCTGTGACGGGGGTAAATGTTTTGCCATTGTGCAACATTCCGTCCATCATCTTGCGTGTTTTGCTGTTCACCCTATGTCGGAAGGGTATGTCCAGACCTGGGTCCCTTGCTCACTAAGCCACTGGAGTCAAGCTATCCTGGCAGAAGCCTGCTGATAACCAGAAACCGGTACTAGAATGCTTGATTCCGGTCCAGGAAAGACATAGCTTGGCAGTTTGGGTTGGACTGTTCACATGAGGCACAGGGTCAAGACTGATTTGCATATGACCATGTCTGAACTGGGGTGGCTAGGTGAGCAACATAACGATGGATTAAACCCAGATCTGTGACTGGGGGTGAATGTTTTGCCATTGTGCAACATTCCGTCCATCATCTTGTGTGTTTTGCTGTTCACCCTATGTGGGAAGGGTATGTCGAGACGTGGGTCCCTCGCTCACTAAGCCACTGGAGTCAAGCTATCCTGGCTGTAGACTGCTGATAACCAGAAACCGGTCCTAGAATGCTTGATTCCGGTCCAGGAAAGACCTAGCTTGGCAGTTTGGGCTGGACTGTTCACTTGAGGCACAGGGTCAAGACTGATTTGCATATGGCCATGTCTGAACTGGGGTGGCTTGGTGAGCAAAATAAAGATGGATTAAATCCAGATCTGTGACTGGGGGTGAATGTTTTGCCATTGTGCAACATTCCGTCCATCATCTTGTGTCTTTTGCTGTTCACCCTATGTGGCAAGGGTATGCCCAGACGTGGGTCCCTTGCTAACTAAGCCACTGGAGTCAAGCTATCCTGGCAGAAGCCTGCTGATAACCAGAAACCGGTACTAGAATGCTTGATTCCGGTCCAGGAAAGACATAGCTTGGCAGTTTGGGTTGGACTGTTCACATGGGGCACAGGGTCAAGACTGATTTGCATATGACCATGTCTGAACTGGGGTGGCTAGGTGAGCAACATAACGATGGATTAAACCCAGATCTGTGACTGGGGGTGAATGTTTTGCCATTGTGCAACATTCCGTTCATCATCTTGTGTGTTTTGCTGTTCACCCTATGTGGGAAGGGTATGTCGAGACGTGGGTCCCTCGCTCACTAAGCCACTGGAGTCAAGCTATCCTGGCTGTAGACTGCTGATAACCAGAAACCGGTCCTAGAATGCTTGATTCCGGTCCAGGAAAGACCTAGCTTTGCAGTTTGGGCTGGACTGTTCACTTGAGGGACAGGGTCAAGACTGATTTGCATATGCCATGTCTTAACTGGAGTGGCTTGATGAGCAAAATAACGAAGGATTAAACCCAGATCTGTGACTGGGGGTGAATGTTTTGCCATTGTGCAACATTCCATCTATCATCTTGTTTGTTTTGCTGTTCACCCTATGTGGGAAGGCTATGCCCAGATGTGGGTTCCTTGCTCACTAAGCCACTGGAGTCAAGCTATCCTGGCTGAAGACGGCTGATGGCCAGAAACCGGTCCTAGGATGCTTGATTCCGGTCCAGGAAAGACATGGCTTGGCAGTTCGGGCTTGACTGTTCCCATGAGGCACAGGGTCAAGACTGATTTGCATATGGCCATGTCTGAACTGGGGTGGCTTGGTGAGCAACATAACGATGGATTAAACCCAGATCTGTGACTGCGGGTGAATGTTTTGCCATTGTGCAACATTCCGTCCATCATCTTGTATGTTTTGCTGTTCACCCTATGTGGGAAGGGTATGCCCAGACGTGGGTCACTTGTTCACTAAGGCACTGGAGTCAAGCTATCCTGGCTGAAGACTGCTGATAACCAGAAACCGGTCCTAGAATGCTTGATTCCGGTCCAGGAAAGACATAGCTTGGCAGTTTGGTCTGGACTGTTCACATGAGGCACAGGGTCAAGACTGATTTGCATATGGCCATGTCTGAACTGGGGTGGCTTGGTGATCAAAATAACGATGGATTAAATACAGATCTGTGACTGGGGGTGAATGTTTTGCCATTGTGCAACATTCCGTCCATCATCTTGTGTCTTTTGCTGTTCACCCTATGTGGGAAGGGTATGCCCAGACGTGGGTCACTTGCTCACTAAGGCACTGGAGTCAAGCTATCCTGGCTGAAGACTGCTGATAACCAGAAACCGGTCCTAGAATGCTTGTTTCCTGTCCAGGAAAGACATGGCTTGGCAGTTCGGGCTTGACTGTTCCCATGAGGCACAGGGTCAAGACTGATTTGCATATGACCATGTCTGAACTGGGGTGGCTAGGTGAGCAACATAACGATGGATTAAACTCAGATCTGTGACTGGGGGTGAATGTTTTGCCATTGTGCAACATTCCGTCCATCATCTTGTGTGTTTTGCTGTTCACCCTATGTGGGAAGGGTATGTCGAGACGTAGGTCCCTCGCTCACTAAGCCACTGGAGTCAAGCTATCCTGGCTGTAGACTGCTGATAACCAGAAACCGGTCCTAGAATGCTTGATTCCGGTCCAGGAAAGACCTAGCTTGGCAGTTTGGGCTGGACTGTTCACTTGAGGCACAGGCTCAAGACTGATTTGCATATGGCCATGTCTGAACTGGGGTGGCTTGGTGAGCAAAATAAAGATGGATTAAATCCAGATCTGTGACTGGGGGTGAATGTTTTGCCATTGTGCAACATTCCGTCCATCATCTTGTGTCTTTTGCTGTTCACCCTATGTGGCAAGGGTATGCCCAGACGTGGGTCCCTTGCTCACTAAGCCACTGGAGTCAAGCTATCCTGGCTGAAGATGGCTGAGAGCCAGAAACCGGTCCTAGGATGCTTGATTCCCGTCCAGGAAAGACATAGCTTGGCAGTTCGGGCTGGACCGTTCCCATGAGGCACAGGGTCAAGACTGATTTGCATATGCCATGTTTTAACTGGAGTGGCTTGATGAGCAAAATAACGAAGGATTAAACCTAGATCTGTGACTGGGGGTGAATGTTTTGCCATTGTGCAACATTCCATCTATCATCTTGTTTGTTTTGCTGTTCACCCTATGTGGGAAGGCTATGCCCAGATGTGGGTTCCTTGCTCACTAAGCCACTGGAGTCAAGCTATCCTGGCTGAAGACGGCTGATAGCCAGAAACCGGTCCTAGGATGCTTGATTCCGGTCCAGGAAAGACATGGCTTGGCAGTTCGGGCTTGACTGTTCCCATGAGGCACAGGGTCAAGACTGATTTGCATATGGCCATGTCTGAACTGGGGTGGCTTGGTGAGCAACATAACGATGGATTAAACCCAGATCTGTGACTGGGGGTGAATGTTTTGCCATTGTGCAACATTCCGTCCATCATCTTGTATGTTTTGCTGTTCACCCTATGTGGGAAGGGTATGCCCAGACGTGGGTCACTTGTTCACTAAGGCACTGGAGTCAAGCTATCCTGGCTGAAGACTGCTGATAACCAGAAACCGGTCCTAGAATGCTTGATTCCGGTCCAGGAAAGACATAGCTTGGCAGTTTGGCTGGACTGTTCACATGAGGCACAGGGTCAAGACTGATTTGCATATGGCCATGTCTGAACTGGAGTGGCTTGGTGATCAAAATAACGATGGATTAAATACAGATCTGTGACTGGGGGTGAATGTTTTGCCATTGTGCAACATTCCGTCCATCATCTTGTGTCTTTTGCTGTTCACCCTATGTGGGAAGGGTATGCCCAGACGTGGGTCACTTGCTCACTAAGGCACTGGAGTCAAGCTATCCTGGCTGAAGACTGCTGATAACCAGAAACCGGTCCTAGAATGCTTGATTCCGGTCCAGGAAAGACCTAGCTTGGCAGTTTGGGCTGGACTGTTCACTTGAGGCACAGGGTCAAGACTGATTTGCATATGGCCATGTCTGAACTGGGGTGGCTTGGTGAGCAAAATAAAGATGGATTAAATCCAGATCTGTGACTGGGGGTGAATGTTTTGCCATTGTGCAACATTCCGTCCATCATCTTGTGTCTTTTGCTGTTCACCCTATGTGGCAAGGGTATGCCCAGACGTGGGTCCCTTGCTCACTAAGCCACTGGAGTCAAGCAATCCTGGCTGAAGATGGCTGAGAGCCAGAAACCGGTCCTAGGATGCTTGATTCCCGTCCAGGAAAGACATAGCTTGGCAGTTCGGGCTGGACCGTTCCCATGAGGCACAGGGTCAAGACTGATTTGCATATGCCATGTTTTAACTGGAGTGGCTTGATGAGCAAAATAACGAAGGATTAAACCTAGATCTGTGACTGGGGGTGAATGTTTTGCCATTGTGCAACATTCCATCTATCATCTTGTTTGTTTTGCTGTTCACCCTATGTGGGAAGGCTATGCCCAGACGTGGGTTCCTTGCTCACTAAGCCACTGGAGTCAAGCTATCCTGGCTGAAGACGGCTGATAGCCAGAAACCGGTCCTAGGATGCTTGATTCCGGTCCAGGAAAGACATGGCTTGGCAGTTTGGGCTTGACTGTTCCCATGAGGCACAGGGTCAAGACTGATTTGCATATGGCCATGTCTGAACTGGGGTGGCTTGGTGAGCAACATAACGATGGATTAAACCCAGATCTGTGACTGGGGGTGAATGTTTTGCCATTGTGCAACATTCCGTCCATCATCTTGTATGTTTTGCTGTTCACCCTATGTGGGAAGGGTATGCCCAGACGTGGGTCACTTGTTCACTAAGGCACTGGAGTCAAGCTATCCTGGCTGAAGACTGCTGATAACCAGAAACCGGTCCTAGAATGCTTGATTCCGGTCCAGGAAAGACATAGCTTGGCAGTTTGGTCTGGACTGTTCACATGAGGCACAGGGTCAAGACTGATTTGCATATGGCCATGTCTGAACTGGAGTGGCTTGGTGATCAAAATAACAATGGATTAAATACAGATCTGTGACTGGGGGTGAATGTTTTGCCATTGTGCAACATTCCGTCCATCATCTTGTGTCTTTTGCTGTTCACCCTATGTGGGCAGGGTATGCCCAGACGTGGGTCACTTGCTCACTAAGGCACTGGAGTCAAGCTATCCTGGCTGAAGACTGCTGATAACCAGAAACCGGTCCTAGAATGCTTGATTCCGGTCCAGGAAAGACATAGCTTGGCAGTTTGGTCTGGACTGTTCACATGAGGCACAGGGTCAAGACTGATTTGCATATGGCCATGTCTGAACTGGGGTGGCTTGGTGATCAAAATAACGATGGATTAAACCCAGATCTGTGACGGGGGTAAATGTTTTGCCATTGTGCAACATTCCATCCATCATCTTGTTTGTTTTGCTGGTCACCCTATGTGGGAAGGCTATGCCCAGGCGTGGGTTCCTTGCTCACTAAGCCACTGGAGTCAAGCTATCCTGGCAGAAGCCTGCTGATAACCAGAAACCGGTACTAGAATGCTTGATTCCGGTCAAGGAAAGACATAGCTTGGCAGTTTGGGCTGGACTATTCACATGAGGCACAATGTCAAGACTGATTTGCCTATGGCCATGTCTGTACTGGGGTGGCTTGGTGAGCAAAATAACAATGGATTAAATCCAGATCTGTGACTGGGGGTGAATGTTTTGCCATTATGCAACATTCCGTCCATCTTGTTGTGTCTTTCGCTGTTCACCCTATGTGGGAAGGGTATGCCCATACGTGGCTCCCTTGCTCACTAAGCCACTGGAGTCAAGTTATCCTTGCTGAAGATGGCTGATAGCCAGAAACCGGTCCTGGGATGCTTGATTCCCGTCCAGGAAAGACATGGCTTGGCAGTTCGGGCTGGACTATTCCCATGAGGCACATGGTCAAGACTGATTTGCATATGCCATGTCTGAACTGGGGTGGCTTTGAGCAAAATAACGATGGATTAAACCCAGATCTGTGACTGGGGTGAATACTTTGCCATTGTACAACATTCCATCCATCATCTTGTTTGTTTTGCTGTTCACCCTATGCAGGAAGGCTATGCCCAGACGTGGGTTCCTTGCTCACTAAGCCACTGGAGTCAAGCAGTCCTGGCTGAAGACGGCTGATAGCCAGAAACCGGTCCTAGGATGCTTGTTTCCGGTCCAGGAAAGACATGGCTTGGCAGTTCGGACTTGACTGTTCCCATGAGGCACAGGGTCAAGACTGATTTGCATATGGCCATGTCTGAACTGGGGTGGCTTGGTGAGCAAAATAACGATGGATTAAACCCAGATCTGTGACTGGGGGTGAATATTTTGCTATTGTGCAACATTCCGTCCATCATCTTGTATGTTTTGCTGTTCACCCTATGTGGGAAGGGTATGCCCAGACGTGGGTCACTTGCTCACTAAGGCACTGGAGTCAAGCTATCCTGGCTGAAGACTGCTGATAACCAGAAACCGGTCCTAGAATGCTTGATTCCGGTCCAGGAAAGACATAGCTTGGCAGTTTGGGCTGGACTGTTCACATGAGGCACAGGGTCAAGACTGATTTGCATATGGCCATGTCTGAACTGGGGTGGCTTGGTGATCAAAATAACGATGGATTAAATACAGATCTGTGACTGGGGGTGAATGTTTTGCCATTGTGCAACATTCCGTCCATCATCTTGTGTCTTTTGCTGTTCACTCTATGTGGGAAGGGTATGCCCAGACGTGGGTCCCTTGCTCACTAAGCCACTGCAGTCAAGCTATACTGGCTGATAGCCAGAAACCAGTCCTAGGATGCTTGATTCCCGTCCAGGAAAGACATGGCTAGGCAATTCGGGCTGGACCGTTCCCATGAGGCACACGGTCAAGACTGATTTGCATATGCCGTGTCTGAACTGGGGTGGCTTGATGAGCAAAATAACGATGGATTAAACCCAGATCTGTGACGGGGGGTAAATGTTTTGCCATTGTGCAACATTCCGTCCATCATCTTGCGTGTTTTGCTGTTCACCCTATGTCGGAAGGGTATGTCCAGACCTGGGTCCCTTGCTCACTAAGCCACTGGAGTCAAGCTATCCTGGCAGAAGCCTGCTGATAACCAGAAACCGGTACTAGAATGCTTGATTCCGGTCCAGGAAAGACATAGCTTGGCAGTTTGGGTTGGACTGTTCACATGAGGCACAGGGTCAAGACTGATTTGCATATGACCATGTCTGAACTGGGGTGGCTAGGTGAGCAACATAACGATGGATTAAACCCAGATCTGTGACTGGGGGTGAATGTTTTGCCATTGTGCAACATTCCGTCCATCATCTTGTGTGTTTTGCTGTTCACCCTATGTGGGAAGGGTATGTCGAGACGTGGGTCCCTCGCTCACTAAGCCACTGGAGTCAAGCTATCCTGGCTGTAGACTGCTGATAACCAGAAACCGGTCCTAGAATGCTTGATTCCGGTCCAGGAAAGACCTAGCTTGGCAGTTTGGGCTGGACTGTTCACTTGAGGCACAGGGTCAAGACTGATTTGCATATGGCCATGTCTGAACTGGGGTGGCTTGGTGAGCAAAATAAAGATGGATTAAATCCAGATCTGTGACTGGGGGTGAATGTTTTGCCATTGTGCAACATTCCGTCCATCATCTTGTGTCTTTTGCTGTTCACCCTATGTGGCAAGGGTATGCCCAGACGTGGGTCCCTTGCTCACTAAGCCACTGGAGTCAAGCTATCCTGGCAGAAGCCTGCTGATAACCAGAAACCGGTACTAGAATGCTTGATTCCGGTCCAGGAAAGACATAGCTTGGCAGTTTGGGTTGGACTGTTCACATGAGGCACAGGGTCAAGACTGATTTGCATATGACCATGTCTGAACTGGGGTGGCTAGGTGAGCAACATAACGATGGATTAAACCCAGATCTGTGACTGGGGGTGAATGTTTTGCCATTGTGCAACATTCCGTTCATCATCTTGTGTGTTTTGCTGTTCACCCTATGTGGGAAGGGTATGTCGAGACGTGGGTCCCTCGCTCACTAAGCCACTGGAGTCAAGCTATCCTGGCTGTAGACTGCTGATAACCAGAAACCGGTCCTAGAATGCTTGATTCCGGTCCAGGAAAGACCTAGCTTTGCAGTTTGGGCTGGACTGTTCACTTGAGGGACAGGGTCAAGACTGATTTGCATATGCCATGTCTTAACTGGAGTGGCTTGATGAGCAAAATAACGAAGGATTAAACCCAGATCTGTGACTGGGGGTGAATGTTTTGCCATTGTGCAACATTCCATCTATCATCTTGTTTGTTTTGCTGTTCACCCTATGTGGGAAGGCTATGCCCAGATGTGGGTTCCTTGCTCACTAAGCCACTGGAGTCAAGCTATCCTGGCTGAAGACGGCTGATGGCCAGAAACCGGTCCTAGGATGCTTGATTCCGGTCCAGGAAAGACATGGCTTGGCAGTTCGGGCTTGACTGTTCCCATGACGCACAGGGTCAAGACTGATTTGCATATGGCCATGTCTGAACTGGGGTGGCTTGGTGAGCAACATAACGATGGATTAAACCCAGATCTGTGACTGCGGGTGAATGTTTTGCCATTGTGCAACATTCCGTCCATCATCTTGTATGTTTTGCTGTTCACCCTATGTGGGAAGGGTATGCCCAGACGTGGGTCACTTGTTCACTAAGGCACTGGAGTCAAGCTATCCTGGCTGAAGACTGCTGATAACCAGAAACCGGTCCTAGAATGCTTGATTCCGGTCCAGGAAAGACATAGCTTGGCAGTTTGGTCAGGACTGTTCACATGAGGCACAGGGTCAAGACTGATTTGCATATGGCCATGTCTGAACTGGGGTGGCTTGGTGATCAAAATAACGATGGATTAAATACAGATCTGTGACTGGGGTGAATGTTTTGCCATTGTGCAACATTCCGTCCATCATCTTGTGTCTTTTGCTGTTCACCCTATGTGGGAAGGGTATGCCCAGACGTGGGTCAATTGCTCACTAAGGCACTGGAGTCAAGCTATCCTGGCTGAAGACTGCTGATAACCAGAAACCGGTCCTAGAATGCTTGTTTCCTGTCCAGGAAAGACATGGCTTGGCAGTTCGGGCTTGACTGTTCCCATGAGGCACAGGGTCAAGACTGATTTGCATATGACCATGTCTGAACTGGGGTGGCTAGGTGAGCAACATAACGATGGATTAAACTCAGATCTGTGACTGGGGGTGAATGTTTTGCCATTGTGCAACATTCCGTCCATCATCTTGTGTGTTTTGCTGTTCACCCTATGTGGGAAGGGTATGTCGAGACGTAGGTCCCTCGCTCACTAAGCCACTGGAGTCAAGCTATCCTGGCTGTAGACTGCTGATAACCAGAAACCGGTCCTAGAATGCTTGATTCCGGTCCAGGAAAGACCTAGCTTGGCAGTTTGGGCTGGACTGTTCACTTGAGGCACAGGCTCAAGACTGATTTGCATATGGCCATGTCTGAACTGGGGTGGCTTGGTGAGCAAAATAAAGATGGATTAAATCCAGATCTGTGACTGGGGGTGAATGTTTTGCCATTGTGCAACATTCCGTCCATCATCTTGTGTCTTTTGCTGTTCACCCTATGTGGCAAGGGTATGCCCAGACGTGGGTCCCTTGCTCACTAAGCCACTGGAGTCAAGCTATCCTGGCTGAAGATGGCTGAGAGCCAGAAACCGGTCCTAGGATGCTTGATTCCCGTCCAGGAAAGACATAGCTTGGCAGTTCGGGCTGGACCGTTCCCATGAGGCACAGGGTCAAGACTGATTTGCATATGCCATGTTTTAACTGGAGTGGCTTGATGAGCAAAATAACAAAGGATTAAACCTAGATCTGTGACTGGGGGTGAATGTTTTGCCATTGTGCAACATTCCATCTATCATCTTGTTTGTTTTGCTGTTCACCCTATGTGGGAAGGCTATGCCCAGATGTGGGTTCCTTGCTCACTAAGCCACTGGAGTCAAGCTATCCTGGCTGAAGACGGCTGATAGCCAGAAACCGGTCCTAGGATGCTTGATTCCGGTCCAGGAAAGACATGGCTTGGCAGTTCGGGCTTGACTGTTCCCATGAGGCACAGGGTCAAGACTGATTTGCATATGGCCATGTCTGAACTGGGGTGGCTTGGTGAGCAACATAACGATGGATTAAACCCAGATCTGTGACTGGGGGTGAATGTTTTGCCATTGTGCAACATTCCGTCCATCATCTTGTATGTTTTGCTGTTCACCCTATGTGGGAAGGGTATGCCCAGACGTGGGTCACTTGTTCACTAAGGCACTGGAGTCAAGCTATCCTGGCTGAAGACTGCTGATAACCAGAAACCGGTCCTAGAATGCTTGATTCCGGTCCAGGAAAGACATAGCTTGGCAGTTTGGTCTGGACTGTTCACATGAGGCACAGGGTCAAGACTGATTTGCATATGGCCATGTCTGAACTGGAGTGGCTTGGTGATCAAAATAACGATGGATTAAATACAGATCTGTGACTGGGGGTGAATGTTTTGCCATTGTGCAACATTCCGTCCATCATCTTGTGTCTTTTGCTGTTCACCCTATGTGGGAAGGGTATGCCCAGACGTGGGTCACTTGCTCACTAAGGCACTGGAGTCAAGCTATCCTGGCTGAAGACTGCTGATAACCAGAAACCGGTCCTAGAATGCTTGATTCCGGTCCAGGAAAGACATAGCTTGGCAGTTTGGTCTGGACTGTTCACATGAGGCACAGGGTCAAGACTGATTTGCATATGGCCATGTCTGAACTGGGGTGGCTTGGTGATCAAAATAACGATGGATTAAACCCAGATCTGTGACGGGGGGTAAATGTTTTGCCATTGTGCAACATTCCATCCATCATCTTGTTTGTTTTGCTGGTCACCCTATGTGGGAAGGCTATGCCCAGGCGTGGGTTCCTTGCTCACTAAGCCACTGGAGTCAAGCTATCCTGGCTGAAGACGACTGATAGCCAGAAACCGGTCCTAGGATGCTTGATTCCGGTCCAGGAAAGACATGGCTTGGCAGTTTGGGCTGGACTGTTCCCATGAGGCACAGGGTCAAGCCTGATATGCATATGTCCATGTCTGAACTGGGGTGGCTTGGTGAGCAAAATAACGATGGATTAAACCTAGATCTGTGACTGGGGGTGAATATTTTGCCATTGTGCAACATTCCGTCCATCATCTTGCGTGTTTTGCTGTTCACCCTATGTGGGAAGGGTATGTCCAGACGTGGGTCCCTTGCTCACTAAGCCACTGGAGTCAAGCTATCCTGGCAGAAGCCTGCTGATAACCAGAAACCGGTACTAGAATGCTTGATTCCGGTCAAGGACAGACATAGCTTGGCAGTTTGGGCTGGACTGTTCACATGAGGCACAATGTCAAGACTGATTTGCCTATGGCCATGTCTGTACTGGGGTGGCTTGCTGAGCAAAATAACAATGGATTAAATCCAGATCTGTGACTGGGGGTGAATGTTTTGCCATTATGCAACATTCCGTCCATCTTGTTGTGTCTTTCGCTGTTCACCCTATGTGGGAAGGGTATGCCCATACGTGGCTCCCTTGCTCACTAAGCCACTGGAGTCAAGTTATCCTTGCTGAAGATGGCTGATAGCCAGAAACCGGTCCTGGGATGCTTGATTCCCGTCCAGGAAAGACATGGCTTGGCAGTTCGGGCTGGACTATTCCCATGAGGCACATGGTCAAGACTGATTTGCATATGCCATGTCTGAACTGGGGTGGCTTTGAGCAAAATAACGATGGATTAAACCCAGATCTGTGACTGGGGTGAATACTTTGCCATTGTACAACATTCCATCCATCATCTTGTTTGTTTTGCTGTTCACCCTATGCAGGAAGGCTATGCCCAGACGTGGGTTCCTTGCTCACTAAGCCACTGGAGTCAAGCAGTCCTGGCTGAAGACGGCTGATAGCCAGAAACCGGTCCTAGGATGCTTGTTTCCGGTCCAGTAAAGACATGGCTTGGCAGTTCGGGCTTGACTGTTCCCATGAGGCACAGGGTCAAGACTGATTTGCATATGGCCATGTCTGAACTGGGGTGGCTTGGTGAGCAAAATAACGATGGATTAAACCCAGATCTGTGACTGGGGGTGAATATTTTGCTATTGTGCAACATTCCGTCCATCATCTTGTATGTTTTGCTGTTCACCCTATGTGGGAAGGGTATGCCCAGACGTGGGTCACTTGCTCACTAAGGCACTGGAGTCAAGCTATCCTGGCTGAAGACTGCTGATAACCAGAAACCGGTCCTAGAATGCTTGATTCCGGTCCAGGAAAGACATAGCTTGGCAGTTTGGGCTGGACTGTTCACATGAGGCACAGGGTCAAGACTGATTTGCATATGGCCATGTCTGAACTGGGGTGGCTTGGTGATCAAAATAACGATGGATTAAATACAGATCTGTGACTGGGGGTGAATGTTTTGCCATTGTGCAACATTCCGTCCATCATCTTGTGTCTTTTGCTGTTCACTCTATGTGGGAAGGGTATGCCCAGACGTGGGTCCCTTGCTCACTAAGCCACTGCAGTCAAGCTATACTGGCTGATAGCCAGAAACCAGTCCTAGGATGCTTGATTCCCGTCCAGGAAAGACATGGCTAGGCAATTCGGGCTGGACCGTTCCCATGAGGCACACGGTCAAGACTGATTTGCATATGCCGTGTCTGAACTGGGGTGGCTTGATGAGCAAAATAACGATGGATTAAACCCAGATCTGTGACGGGGGGTAAATGTTTTGCCATTGTGCAACATTCCATCCATCATCTTGTTTGTTTTGTTGGTCACCCTATGTGGGAAGGCTATGCCCAGACGTGGGTTCCTTGCTCACTAAGCCACTGGAGTCAAGCTATCCTGGCTGAAGACGGCTGATAGCCAGAAACCGGTCCTAGGATGCTTGATTCCGGTCCAGAAAAGACATGGCTTGGCAGTTTGGGCTGGACTGTTCCCATGAGGCACAGGGTCAAGACTGATATGCATATGTCCATGTCTGAACTGGGGTGGCTTGGTGAGCAAAATAACGATGGATTAAACCTAGATCTGTGACTGGGGGTGAATAGTTTGCCATTGTGCAACATTCCGTCCATCATCTTGCGTGTTTTGCTGTTCACCCTATGTGGGAAGGGTATGTCCAGACCTGGGTCCCTTGCTCACTAAGCCACTGGAGTCAAGCTATCCTGGCAGAAGCCTGCTGATAACCAGAAACCGGTACTAGAATGCTTGATTCCGGTCCAGGAAAGACATAGCTTGGCAGTTTGGGTTGGACTGTTCACATGAGGCACAGGGTCAAGACTGATTTGCATATGACCATGTCTGAACTGGGGTGGCTAGGTGAGCAACATAACGATGGATTAAACCCAGATCTGTGACTGGGGGTGAATGTTTTGCCATTGTGCAACATTCCGTCCATCATCTTGTGTGTTTTGCTGTTCACCCTATGTGGGAAGGGTATGTCGAGACGTGGGTCTCTCGCTCACTAAGCCACTGGAGTCAAGCTATCCTGGCTGTAGACTGCTGATAACCAGAAACCGGTCCTAGAATGCTTGATTCCGGTCCAGGAAAGACCTAGCTTGGCAGTTTGGGCTGGACTGTTCACTTGAGGCACAGGGTCAAGACTGATTTGCATATGGCCATGTCTGAACTGGGGTGGCTTGGTGAGCAAAATAAAGATGGATTAAATCCAGATCTGTGACTGGGGGTGAATGTTTTGCCATTGTGCAACATTCCGTCCATCATCTTGTGTCTTTTGCTGTTCACCCTATGTGGCAAGGGTATGCCCAGACGTGGGTCCCTTGCTCACTAAGCCACTGGAGTCAAGCTATCCTGGCAGAAGCCTGCTGATAACCAGAAACCGGTACTAGAATGCTTGATTCCGGTCCAGGAAAGACATAGCTTGGCAGTTTGGGTTGGACTGTTCACATGAGGCACAGGGTCAAGACTGATTTGCATATGACCATGTCTGAACTGGGGTGGCTAGGTGAGCAACATAACGATGGATTAAACCCAGATCTGTGACTGGGGGTGAATGTTTTGCCATTGTGCAACATTCCGTCCATCATCTTGTGTGTTTTGCTGTTCACCCTATGTGGGAAGGGTATGTCGAGACGTGGGTCCCTCGCTCACTAAGCCACTGGAGTCAAGCTATCCTGGCTGTAGACTGCTGATAACCAGAAACCGGTCCTAGAATGCTTGATTCCGGTCCAGGAAAGACCTAGCTTTGCAGTTTGGGCTGGACTGTTCACTTGAGGGACAGGGTCAAGACTGATTTGCATATGCCATGTCTTAACTGGAGTGGCTTGATGAGCAAAATAACGAAGGATTAAACCCAGATCTGTGACTGGGGGTGAATGTTTTGCCATTGTGCAACATTCCATCTATCATCTTGTTTGTTTTGCTGTTCACCCTATGTGGGAAGGCTTTGCCCAGATGTGGGTTCCTTGCTCACTAAGCCACTGGAGTCAAGCTATCCTGGCTGAAGACGGCTGATGGCCAGAAACCGGTCCTAGGATGCTTGATTCCGGTCCAGGAAAGACATGGCTTGGCAGTTCGGGCTTGACTGTTCCCATGAGGCACAGGGTCAAGACTGATTTGCATATGGCCATGTCTGAACTGGGGTGGCTTGGTGAGCAACATAACGATGGATTAAACCCAGATCTGTGACTGCGGGTGAATGTTTTGCCATTGTGCTACATTCCGTCCATCATCTTGTATGTTTTGCTGTTCACCCTATGTGGGACGGGTATGCCCAGACGTGGGTCACTTGTTCACTAAGGCACTGGAGTCAAGCTATCCTGGCTGAAGACTGCTGATAACCAGAAACCGGTCCTAGAATGCTTGATTCCGGTCCAGGAAAGACATAGCTTGGCAGTTTGGTCTGGACTGTTCACATGAGGCACAGGGTCAAGACTGATTTGCATATGGCCATGTCTGAACTGGGGTGGCTTGGTGATCAAAATAACGATGGATTAAATACAGATCTGTGACTGGGGGTGAATGTTTTGCCATTGTGCAACATTCCGTCCATCATCTTGTGTCTTTTGCTGTTCACCCTATGTGGGAAGGGTATGCCCAGACGTGGGTCACTTGCTCACTAAGGCACTGGAGTCAAGCTATCCTGGCTGAAGACTGCTGATAACCAGAAACCGGTCCTAGAATGCTTGTTTCCGGTCCAGGAAAGACATGGCTTGGCAGTTCGGGCTTGACTGTTCCCATGAGGCACAGGGTCAAGACTGATTTGCATATGGCCATGTCTGAACTGGGGTGGCTTGGTGAGAAAAATAACGATGGATTAAACCCAGATCTGTGACTGGGGGTGAATATTTTGCTATTGTGCAACATTCCGTCCATCATCTTGTATGTTTTGCTGTTCACCCTATGTGGGAAGGGTATGCCCAGTCGTGGGTCACTTGCTCACTAAGGCACTGGAGTCAAGCTATCCTGGCTGAAGACTGCTGATAACCAGAAACCGGTCCTAGAATGCTTGATTCCGGTCCAGGAAAGACATAGCTTGGCAGTTTGGGCTGGACTGTTCACATGAGGCACAGGATCAAGACTGATTTGCATATGGCCATGTCTGAACTGGGGTGGCTTGGTGATCAAAATAACGATGGATTAAATACAGATCTGTGACTGGGGGTGAATGTTTTGCCATTGTGCAACATTACGTCCATCATCTTGTGTCTTTTGCTGTTCACCCTATGTGGGAAGGGTATGCCCAGACGTGGGTCCCTTGCTCACTAAGCCACTGCAGTCAAGCTATACTGGCTGATAGCCAGAAACCAGTCCTAGGATGCTTGATTCCCGTCCAGGAAAGACATGGCTAGGCAGTTCGGGCTGGACCGTTCCCATGAGGCACACGGTCAAGACTGATTTGCATATACCGTGTCTGAACTGGGGTGGCTTGATGAGCAAAATAACGATGGATTAAACCCAGATCTGTGACGGGGGGTAAATGTTTTGCCATTGTGCAACATTCCATCCATCATCTTGTTTGTTTTGCTGGTCACCCTATGTGGGAAGGCTATGCCCAGGCGTGGGTTCCTTGCTCACTAAGCCACTGGAGTCAAGCTATCCTGCCTGAAGACGGCTGATAGCCAGAAACCGGTCCTAGGATGCTTGATTCCGGTCCAGAAAAGACATGGCTTGGCAGTTTGGGCTGGACTGTTCCCATGAGGCACAGGGTCAAGACTGATATGCATATGTCCATGTCTGAACTGGGGTGGCTTGGTGAGCAAAATAACGATGGATTAAACCTAGATCTGTGACTGGGGGTGAATAGTTTGCCATTGTGCAACATTCCGTCCATCATCTTGCGTGTTTTGCTGTTCACCCTATGTGGGAAGGGTATGTCCAGACGTGGGTCCCTTGCTCACTAAGCCACTGGAGTCAAGCTATCCTGGCAGAAGCCTGCTGATAACCAGAAACCGGTACTAGAATGCTTGATTCCGGTCCAGGAAAGACATAGCTTGGCAGTTTGGGTTGGACTGTTCACATGAGGCACAGGGTCAAGACTGATTTGCATATGGCCAAGTCTGTACTGGGGTGGCTTGGTGAGCAAAATAACAATGGATTAAATCCAGATCTGTGACTGGGGGTGAATGTTTTGCCATTATGCAACATTCCGTCCATCTTGTTGTGTCTTTTGCTGTTCACCCTATGTGGGAAGGGTATGCCCATACGTGGCTCCCTTGCTCACTAAGCCACTGGAGTCAAGTTATCCTGGCTGAAGATGGCTGATAGCCAGTAACCGGTCCTGGGATGCTTGATTCCCGTCCAGGAAAGACATGGCATGGCAGTTCGGGCTGGACCATTCCCATGAGGCACAGGGTCAAGACTGATTTGCATATGCCATGTCTGAACTGGGGTGGCTTTGAGCAAAATAATGATGGATTAAACCCAGATCTGTGACTGGGGTGAATACTTTGCCATTGTACAACATTCCATCCATCATCTTGTTTGTTTTGCTGTTCACCCTATGCGGGAAGGCTATGCCCAGACGTGGGTTCCTTGCTCACTAAGCCACTGGAGTCAAGCAGTCCTGGCTGAAGACGGCTGATAGCCAGAAACCAGTCCTAGGATGCTTGTTTCCGGTCCAGGAAAGACATGGCTTGGCAGTTTGGGCTTGACTGTTCCCATGAGGCACAGGGTCAAGACTGATTTGCATATGGCCATGTCTGAACTGGGGTGGCTTGGTGAGCAAAATAACGATGGATTAAACCCAGATCTGTGACTGGGGGTGAATATTTTGCCATTGTGCAACATTCCGTCCATCATCTTGTGTTTTTTGCTGTTCACCCTATGTGGGAAGTGTATGTCGAGACGTGGGTCCCTCGCTCACTAAGCCACTGGAGTCAAGCTGTCCTGGCTGTAGACTGCTGATAACCAGAAACCTGTCCTAGAATGCTTATTTCCGGTCCAGGCAGGCTTATTTCCGGTAGATTGGCAGTTTGGGCTGGACTGTTCCCATGAGGCACAGGGTACAGACTGATTTGCATAGGGTCATGTCTGACCTGGGGTCGCTTGGTGAGAAAAATAATGATGGAATAAACCCAGATCTGTGACTGGGTGTGAATGTTTTGCCATTGTGCAACTTTCCGTCCATCATCTTGTGTGTTTTGCTCTTCACCCTATCCTGCCTGAAGATGTCTGATAGCCAGAAAACGGTCCTAGGATGCTTGATTCCGGTCCAGGAAAGACATGGCTTGGCAGTTTGGGCTGGACTGTTCCCATGAGGCACAGGGTCAAGACCAATTTGCATATGGCCATGTCTGAATTGGGGTAGCTTGGTGAGCAACATAACGATGGATTAAACCCAGATCTGTGACTGGGGGTGAATGTTTTGCTATTGTGCAACATTCCATCCATCATCTTCTGTGTTTTGCTGTTCACCCTATGTGGGAAGGGTAGGCCCAGATGTGGGTCCCTTGCTCACTAAGTCACTGGAGACAAGCTATCCTGGCTGAAGATGGCTGATAGCCAGAAACCGGTCCTAGGATGCTTGATTCCGGTCCAGGATAGACATGGCTTGGCAGTTCGGGCTGGACTGTTCCCATGAAGCACAGGGTCAAGACTGATTTGCATATGGCCATGTCTGAGCTGAGGTGGCTTGGTGAGCAAAATAACGATGGATTAAACCCAGATCTGTGACTGGGGGTGAATGTTTTGCCATTATGCAACATTCCGACCATCATCTTGTGTGTTTTGCTGTTCACCCTAAGTGGGAAGGGTATGTCGAGACGTGGGTCCCTCGCTCACTAAGCCACTGGAGTCAAGCTATCCTGGCTGTAGACTGCTGATAAGCAGAAACCAGTCCTAGGATGCTTGTTTCCGGTCCAGGAAAGACATGGCTTGGCAGTTTGGGCTTGACTGTTCCCATGAGGCACAGGGTCAAGACTGATTTGCATATGGCCATGTCTGAACTGGGGTGGCTTGGTGAGCAAAATAACGATGGATTAAACCCAGATCTGTGACTGGGGGTGAATATTTTGCCATTGTGCAACATTCCGTCCATCATCTTGTGTTTTTTGCTGTTCACCCTATGTGGGAAGTGTATGTCGAGACGTGGGTCCCTCGCTCACTAAGCCACTGGAGTCAAGCTGTCCTGGCTGTAGACTGCTGATAACCAGAAACCTGTCCTAGAATGCTTATTTCCGGTCCAGGCAGGCTTATTTCCGGTAGATTGGCAGTTTGGGCTGGACTGTTCCCATGAGGCACAGGGTACAGACTGATTTGCATAGGGTCATGTCTGACCTGGGGTCGCTTGGTGAGAAAAATAATGATGGAATAAACCCAGATCTGTGACTGGGTGTGAATGTTTTGCCATTGTGCAACTTTCCGTCCATCATCTTGTGTGTTTTGCTCTTCACCCTATCCTGCCTGAAGATGTCTGATAGCCAGAAAACGGTCCTAGGATGCTTGATTCCGGTCCAGGAAAGACATGGCTTGGCAGTTTGGGCTGGACTGTTCCCATGAGGCACAGGGTCAAGACCAATTTGCATATGGCCATGTCTGAATTGGGGTAGCTTGGTGAGCAAAATAACGATGGATTAAACCCAGATCTGTGACTGGGGGTGAATGTTTTGCTATTGTGCAACATTCCATCCATCATCTTCTGTGTTTTGCTGTTCACCCTATGTGGGAAGGGTAGGCCCAGATGTGGGTCCCTTGCTCACTAAGTCACTGGAGACAAGCTATCCTGGCTGAAGATGGCTGATAGCCAGAAACCGGTCCTAGGATGCTTGATTCCGGTCCAGGATAGACATGGCTTGGCAGTTCGGACTGGACTGTTCCCATGAGTCACAGGGTCAAGACTGATTTGCATATGGCCATATCTGAACTGAGGTGGCTTGGTGAGCAAAATAACGATGGATTTAATCCAGTTCTGTGACTGGGGTGAATTTTTTGCCATTGTACAACATTCCGTCCATCATCTTGTGTGTTTTGCTGTTCACCCTATGTGGGAAGGGTATGCCCGACGTGGGTCCCTTGCTCACTAAGCCACTAGAGTCAAGCTATCATGGCTGAAGACTGCTGATAGCCAGAAACCGGTCCTAGGATGCTTGATTCCGGTCCAGGAAAGACATGGCTTGGCAGTTCGGGCTGGACTGTTCCCATGAAGCACAGGGTCAAGACTGATATGCATATGGCCATGTCTGAGCTGAGGTGGCTTGGTGAGCAAAATAACGATGGATTAAACCCAGATCTGTGACTGGGGGTGAATGTTTTGCCATTGTGCAACATTCCAACCATCATCTTGTGTGTTTTGCTGTTCACCCTAAGTGGGAAGGGTATGTCGAGACGTGGGTCCCTCGCTCACTAAGCCACTGGAGTCAAGCTATCCTGGCTGTAGACTGCTGATAAGCAGAAACCGGTCCTAGAATGCTTGATTCCGGTCCAGGAAAGACCTAGCTTGGCAGTTTGGGCTGGACTGTTCACTTGAGGCACAGGGTCAAGACTGATTTGCATATGGCCATGTCTGAACTGGGGTGGCTTGGTGAGCAAAATAACGATGGATTAAATCCAGATCTGTGACTGGGGGTGAATGTTTTGCCATTGTGCAACATTCCGTCCATCATCTTGTGTCTTTTGCAGTTCACCCTATGTGGGAAGGGTATGCCTAGACGTGGGTCCCTTGCTCACTAAGCCACTGGAGTCAAGCTATCCTGGCTGAAGATGGCTGATAGCCAGAAACCGGTCCTAGGATGCTTGATTCCCGTCCAGGAAAGACATGGCTTGGCAGTTCGGGCTGGACCGTTCCCATGAGGCACAGGTTCAAAACTGATTTGCATATGCCATGTCTGAACTGGGGTGGCTTGATGAGCAAAATAACGATGGATTAAACCCAGATCTGTGACTGGGGGTGAATTTTTTGCCATTGTGCAACATTCCATCCATCATCTTGTTTGTTTTGCTGTTCACCCTATGTGGGAAGGCTATGCCCAGACGTGGGTTCCTTGCTCACTAAGCCACTGGAGTCAAGCTATCCTGGCTGAAGACGGCTGATAGCCAGAAACCGGTCCTAGGATGCTTGATTCCGGTCCAGGAAAGACATGGCTTGGCAGTTCGGGCTGAACTGTTCCCATGAGGTACAGGGTCAAGATTGATTTGCAAATGGCCATGTCTGAACTGCGGTGGCTTGGTGAGCAAAATAACGATGGATTAAACCTAGATCTGTGACTGGGGGATGAATAGTTTGCCATTGTGCAGCATTCCGTCCATCATCTTGTGTGTTTTTCTGTTCACCCTATGTGGGAAGGGTATGCCCAGACGTGGGTCCCTTGCTAACTAAGCCACTGGAGTCAAGCTATACTGGCTGAAGACGGCTGATAGCAAGAAACCGGTCCTAGGATGCTTGATTCCCGTCCAGGAAAGACATGGCTTGGCAGTTCGGGCTGGACCGTTCCCATGAGGCACAGGGTCAAGACTGATTTGCATATGCCATGTCTGAACTGGGGTGGCTTGATGAGCAAAATAACGAAGGAATAAACTCAGATCTGTGACGGGGGGTAAATGTTTTGCCATTGTGCAACATTCCATCCATCATCTTGTTTGTTTTGCTTTTCACCCTTTGTGGGAAGTCTATGCCCAGACGTTGGTTCCTTGCTCACTAAGCCACTGGAGTCAAGCTATCCTGGCCGAAGAAGGCTGATAGACAGAAACCGGTCCTAGGATGATTGATTCCGGTCCAGGAAAGACGTGGCTTGGCAGTTCGGGCTGGACTGTTCCCATGAGGCACAGGGTACAGACTGATTTGCATAGGGTCATGTCTGACCTGGGGTCGCTTGGTGAGAAAAATAATGATGGAATAAACCCAGATCTGTGACTGGGTGTGAATGTTTTGCCATTGTGCAACTTTCGTCCATCATCTTGTGTGTTTTGCTCTTCACCCTATGTGGGAAGGGTATTCCCAGACGTGGGTCTCTTGCTCACTAAGCCACTGGAGTCAAGCTATCCTGCCTGAAGATGTCTGATAGCCAGAAAACGGTCCTAGGATGCTTGATTCCGGTCCAGGAAAGACATGGCTTGGCAGTTCGGGCTGGACTGTTCCCATGAGGCACAGGGTCAAGACCAATTTGCATAAGGCCATGTCTGAACTGGGGTAGCTTGGTGAGCAAAATAACGATGGATTAAACCCAGATCTGTGACTGGGGGTGAATGTTTTGCTATTGTGCAACATTCCATCCATCATCTTCTGTGTTTTGCTGTTCACCCTATGTGGGAAGGGTATGCCCAGATGTGGGTCCCTTGCTCACTAAGTCACTGGAGACAAGCTATCCTGGCTGAAGATGGCTGATAGCCAGAAACCGGTCCTAGGATGCTTGATTCCGGTCCAGGAAAGACATGGCTTGGCAGTTCGGGCTGGACTGTTCCCATGAAGCACAGGGTCAAGACTGATTTGCATATGGCCATGTCTGAGCTGAGGTGGCTTGGTGAGCAAAATAACGATGGATTAAACCCAGATCTGTGACTGGGGGTGAATGTTTTGCCATTGTGCAACATTCCGTCCATCATCTTGTGTGTTTTGCTGTTCACCCTAAGTGGGAAGGGTATGTCGAGACGTGGGTCCCTCGCTCACTAAGCCACTGGAGTCAAGCTATCCTGGCTGTAGACTGCTGATAACCAGAAACCGGTCCTAGAATGCTTGATTCCGGTCCAGGAAAGACCTAGCTTGGCAGTTTGGGCTGGACTGTTCACTTGAGGCACAGGGTCAAGAATGATTTGCATATGGCCATGTCTGAACTGGGGTGGCTTGGTGAGCAAAATAACGATGGATTAAATCCAGATCTGTGACTGGGGGTGAATGTTTTGCCATTGTGCAACATTCCGTCCATCATCTTGTGTCTTTTGCTGTTCACCCTATGTGGGAAGGGTATGCCTAGACGTGGGTCCCTTGCTCACTAAGCCACTGGAGTCAAGCTATCCTGGCTGAAGACGGCTGATAGCCAGAAACCGGTCCTAGGATGCTTGATTCCCATCCAGGAAAGACATGGCTTGCCAGTTCGGGCTGAACTGTTCCCATGAGGTACAGGGTCAAGACTGATTTGCATATGGCAATGTCTGAACTGGGGTGGCTTGGTGAGCAAAATACAACGGATTAAACCTAGATATGTGACTGGGGGTGAATAGATTGCCATTGTGCAACATTCCGTCCATCATCTTGTGTGTTTTGCTGTTCACCCTATGTGGGAAGGGTATGCCCAGACGTGGGTCCCTTGCTCACTAAGCCACTGGAGTCAAGCTATACTGGCTGAAGACGGCTGATAGCAAGAAACCGGTCCTAGGATGCTTGATTCCCGTCCAGGAAAGACATGGCTTGGCAGTTCGGGGTGGACCGTTCCCATGAGGCACAGGGTCAAGACTGATTTGCATATGCCATGTCTGAACTGGGGTGGCTTGATGAGCAAAATAACGATGGAATAAACTCAGATCTGTGACGGGGGGTAAATGTTTTGCCATTGTGCAACATTCCATCCATCATCTTGTTTGTTTTGCTTTTTTACCCTATGTGGGAAGGCTATGCCCAGACGTTGGTTCCTTGCTCACTAAGCCACTGGAGTCAAGCTATCCTGGCCGAAGAAGGCTGATAGACAGAAACCGGTCCTAGGATGATTGATTCCGGTCCAGGAAAGACGTGGCTTGGCAGTTCGGGCTGGACTGTTCCCATGAGGCACAGGGTACAGACTGATTTGCATAGGGTCATGTCTGACCTGGGGTCGCTTGGAGAGCAAAATAATGATGGAATAAACCCAGATCTGTGACTGGGAGTGAATGTTTTGCCATTGTGCAACTTTCTGTCCATCATCTTGTGTGTTTTGCTCTTCACCCTATGTGGGAAGGGTATGCCCAGACGTGGGTCTCTTGCTCACTAAGCCACTGGAGTCAAGCTATCCTGGCTGAAGATGGCTGATAGACAGAAAACGGTCCTAGGATGCTTTATTTGGGTCCAGGAAAGACATGGCTTGGCAGTTCGGGCTGGACTGTTCCCATGAGGCACAGGGTCAAGACTGATTTGCATATGGCCATGTCTGAACTGGGGTAGCTTGGTGAGCAAAATAACGATGGATTAAACCCAGATCTGTGACTGGGGGTGAATGTTTTGCCATTGTGCAACATTCTATCCATCATCTTCTGTGTTTTGCTGTTCACCCTATGTGGGAAGGGTATGCCCAGATGTGGGTCCCTTGATCACTAAGTCACTGGAGACAAGCTATCCTGGCTGAAGACGGCTGATAGCCAGAAACCGGTCCTAGGATGCTTGATTCTGGTCCAGGATAGACATGGCTTGGCAGTTCGGACTGGACTGTTACCATGAGTCACAGGGTCAAGACTGATTTGCATATGGCCATATCTGAACTGAAGTGGCTTGGTGAGCAAAATAATGATGGATTTAATCCAGATCTGTGACTGGGGTGAATTTTTTGCCATTGTACAACATTCCGTCCATCATCTTGTGTGTTTTGCTGTTCACCCTATGTGGGAAGGGTATGCCCGACGTGGGTCCCTTGCTCACTAAGCCACTAGAGTCAAGCTATCATGGCTGAAGACTGCTGATAGCCAGAAACCGGTCCTAGGATGCTTGATTCCGGTCCAGGAAAGACATGGCTTGGCAGTTCGGGCTGGACTGCTCCCATGAGGCACAGGGTCAAGACTGATTTGCATATGGCCATGTCTGAACTGGGGTAGTTTGGTGAGCAAAATAATGATGGATTAAACCCTGATCTGTGACTAGGGGTGAATGTTTTGCCATTTCGCAACATTCCATTCATCATCTTGTGTGTTTTGCTGTTCACCCTATGTGGGAAGGGTATGCCCAGACGTGGGTCCCTTGCTCACTAAGTCACTGGAGACAAGCTATCCTGGCTGAAGACGGCTGATAGCCAGAAACCGGTCCTAGGATGCTTGATTCCGTTCCAGGAAAGACATGGCTTTGCAGTTCGGACTGGAATGTTCCCATGAGGCACAGGGTCAAGACTGATTTGCATATGGCCATATCTGAACTGAGGTGGCTTGGTGAGCAAAATAACGATGGATTTAATCCAGATCTGTGACTGGGGTGAATTTTTTGCCATTGTACAACATTCCGTCCATCATCTTGTGTGTTTTGCTGTTCACCCTATGTGGGAAGGGTATGCCCGACGTGGGTCCCTTGCTCACTAAGCCACTAGAGTCAAGCTGTCATGGCTGAAGACTGCTGATAGCCAGAAACCGGTCCTAGGATGATTGATTCCGGTCCAGGAAAGACGTGGCTTGGCAGTTCGGGCTGGTCTGTTCCCATGAGGCACAGGGTACAGACTGATTTGCATAGGGTCATGTCTGACCTGGGGTCGCTTGGAGAGCAAAATAATGATGGAATAAACCCAGATCTGTGACTGGGAGTGAATGTTTTGCCATTGTGCAACTTTCTGTCCATCATCTTGTGTGTTTTGCTCTTCACCCTATGTGGGAAGGGTATGCCCAGACGTGGGTCTCTTGCTCACTAAGCCACTGGAGTCAAGCTATCCTGGCTGAAGATGGCTGATAGACAGAAAACGGTCCTAGGATGCTTTATTTGGGTCCAGGAAAGACATGGCTTGGCAGTTCGGGCTGGACTGTTCCCATGAGGCACAGGGTCAAGACTGATTTGCATATGGCCATGTCTGAACTGGGGTAGCTTGGTGAGCAAAATAACGATGGATTAAACCCAGATCTGTGACTGGGGGTGAATGTTTTGCCATTGTGCAACATTCTATCCATCATCTTCTGTGTTTTGCTGTTCACCCTATGTGGGAAGGGTATGCCCAGATGTGGGTCCCTTGATCACTAAGTCACTGGAGACAAGCTATCCTGGCTGAAGACGGCTGATAGCCAGAAACCGGTCCTAGGATGCTTGATTCTGGTCCAGGATAGACATGGCTTGGCAGTTCGGACTGGACTGTTACCATGAGTCACAGGGTCAAGACTGATTTGCATATGGCCATATCTGAACTGAAGTGGCTTGGTGAGCAAAATAATGATGGATTTAATCCAGATCTGTGACTGGGGTGAATTTTTTGCCATTGTACAACATTCCGTCCATCATCTTGTGTGTTTTGCTGTTCACCCTATGTGGGAAGGGTATGCCCGACGTGGGTCCCTTGCTCACTAAGCCACTAGAGTCAAGCTATCATGGCTGAAGACTGCTGATAGCCAGAAACCGGTCCTAGGATGCTTGATTCCGGTCCAGGAAAGACATGGCTTGGCAGTTCGGGCTGGACTGTTCCCATGAGGCACAGGGTCAAGACTGATTTGCATATGGCCATGTCTGAGCTGGGGTTGCTTGGTGAGCGAAATAACGATGGATTAAACCCAGATCTGTGACTGGGGGTGAATGTTTTGCCATTGTGCAACATTCCATCCATCATCTTGTGTGTTTTGCTGTTCACCCTCTGTGGGAAGGGTATGCCCAGACGTGGCTCGCTTGCTCACTAAGCCACTGTAGTCAAGCTATCCTGGCTGAAGAAGGCTGATAGACAGAAACCGGTCCTAGGATGCTTGATTCCGGTCCAGGAAAGACATGGCTTGGCAGTTCGGGCTGGACTGTTCCCATGAGGCACAGGGTCAAGGCTGATTTGCACAGGGCCATGTCTGACCTGGGGTCGCTTGGTGAGCAAAATAATGATTAATTAAACCCAGATCTGTGACTGGGGGTGAATGTTTTGCTATTGTGCAACATTCCGTCCATCATCTTGTGTGTTTTGCTCTTCACCCTATGTGGGAAGGGTATGCCCAGACTTGGGTCTCTTTCTCACTAAGCCACTGGAGTCAAGCTATCCTGGCTGAAGACGGGTGATAGCCAGAAAACGGTCCTAGGATGCTTGATTCCGGTCCAGGAAAGACATGGCTAGGCAGTTCGGGCTGGACTGCTCCCATGAGGCACAGGGTCAAGACTGATTTGCATATGGCCATGTCTGAACTGGGGTAGTTTGGTGAGCAAAATAATGATGGATTAAACCCTGATCTGTGACTAGGGGTGAATGTTTTGCCATTTCGCAACATTCCATTCATCATCTTGTGTGTTTTGCTGTTCACCCTATGTGGGAAGGGTATGCCCAGACGTGGGTCCCTTGCTCACTAAGTCACTGGAGACAAGCTATCCTGGCTGAAGACGGCTGATAGCCAGAAACCGGTCCTAGGATGCTTGATTCCGTTCCAGGAAAGACATGGCTTTGCAGTTCGGACTGGAATGTTCCCATGAGGCACAGGGTCAAGACTGATTTGCATATGGCCATATCTGAACTGAGGTGGCTTGGTGAGCAAAATAACGATGGATTTAATCCAGATCTGTGACTGGGGTGAATGTTTTGCCATTGTACAACATTCCGTCCATCATCTTGTGTGTTTTGCTGTTCACCCTATGTGGGAAGGGTATGCCCGACGTGGGTCCCTTGCTCACTAAGCCACTAGAGTCAAGCTGTCATGGCTGAAGACTGCTGATAGCCAGAAACCGGTCCTAGGATGCTTGATTCCGGTCCAGAAAAGACATGGCTTGGCAGTTCAGGCTGGACTGTTCCCATGAGGCACAGGGTCAAGACTGATTTGCATATGGCCATGTCTGAGCTGGGGGGACTTAGTGAGTGAAATGACGATGGATTAAACCCAGATCTGTGACTGGGGGTGAATGTTTTGCTATTGTGCAACATTCCGTCCATCATCTTGTGTGTTTTGCTCTTCACCCTATGTGGGAAGGGTATGCCCAGACTTGGGTCTCTTTCTCACTAAGCCACTGGAGTCAAGCTATCCTGGCTGAAGACGGGTGATAGCCAGAAAACGGTCCTAGGATGCTTGATTCCGGTCCAGGAAAGACATGGCTTGGCAGTTCGGAATGGACTGTTCCCATGAGGCACAGGGTCAAGACTGTTTTGCATATGGGGGGGCGTGGCCAACAGCATGGCTGAGTAGACGTGCCTTGCCGGAGCTCCGGCCGAGCGGCACTTTATCCGACTTTTTCATATCCCCCACGATCCCAAAGAGGCACTGTGTGGACGACAATACACCCTGGTACCTGGTTGGAGTACCTGCGTAGTGGAGTGCAGCCGCCTTTGCAGAAACCCGGGCTGTGCGGTGTCCCCGGCGGCTCTCCGGCGGCCAGGAGGGCGCCTGCGGCGCTTGGCGGAGCGCGGCGCTCCCAGTGCCCCACGTGCGGTCTTGCCGCACACTGCCCAGCTGGAGGTGGCTCCGCGACCCGCCTGATCCCCAAGAGTGACCAACGTCTCGCCGGCAGAGGAGGGGAGGTGAGCCGCGACAGTCGCGAGGCACCGGCTGCCTGCACCAAGATGGCGGCCGGCGGTGTGTGACGGCGAAATCCCCCACCGGCTGCACTCCCCGGGTCGCGGATTGCCCGAGAGTGCTCGTCGAGGCGGAGCGGAGGTAAGCCCAGGACAGAGGAATCAAGGGCCGTCCTCCTGGCAATCTGAGAGCAGAGACCGGCTCGAGCGCGGCTCCCGCCTTTACCAACATGGCGGCGGAGCTGCGGAGGCGCCCGACCTGAAGGGCACTGGAGGGAGAAAAGTGGCTGAGAGCCTGGGCCCTGACTACCCAGCCCCCACCATTGGAGACTTAGTCTGCAGGACGGCAGACACGCGACCCCTGCCATCGGACCCCACGGCGACACTTGGGGGACCTCGGGACTGCGACGGGAGGTGAGCCGGGGAGACCGCTGACGCGGTACAGCGGACAGTGACATCCGGAGTACCTAGCGTCATTGGAGCTACGCGACTGGGCCCCTCCGCGCCTCTGAGACAGGACGCCTGCATAGGGAGCCTCCGGCCTGCAGACTTCATCATCATGGGGAAGGGTGACACGGCGAACAGGGCTGCGAGGCGGGGACCTATGGACGACTTCACGGCAACGCGTTCTGGGGCGGTGCAACACTCTCTGCAGCCTGACACGCGCAATGACACGGCCATGTTAATGGAGGCCATCCAAGCGTCCAGGACCGACATACAAGCGTCCCGGACGGCCCTGGAGACGAAAATTGGAGAGGTAGGGTCCGAGGTGACGCTACTGCGGCAGGACTTCCGAAATTTGACGGACCGGGTAACGGCAACCGAATCTAGGTTGACTGACAATGAAGCCTCGATTTCTACTCTCAAGAAGGACATGGCGGAACTCCAGGCCTCTCACCGTCAACTGCTGTGGAAGGTGGACGACGCGGAAAATAGGTCGAGGCGCAATAACCTTCGCTTTGTAGGCTTTAGAGAAGGGATTGAGGGAAAGAACATGTCCGCCTTTCTCCTCACATGGCTGAAAGATACCTTCCCGACAGCGCAATTCTCCCAGTGCTTCATCATCGAAAGGGCACACAGGGCGCTTCTAGCCAAGCCTCCGGAGGGTGCGCGACCGAGACCAGTGATAGCGCGCTTCTTGAACTATGCAGACAGAGACCTGATCTTACGGGAGGCCAGGAAAATGGGGGAGATCCGTTTGGAGAATACCACCATAATGATCTTTCCGGACTATAGTCAGGAGGTCTCGAAGCAACGCCGCTCGTTTGATTCGGTGAAGGCAAAGCTGAGATCTTTGAACATTACTTACATGCTCCTTTTCCCCGCCAAACTCAAGGTGATCTATAAAGACAACTCCATCTTTTTTGCTCACCCGGAGGATGTGTGGCAATGGCTCGAAGAGCGACCTATTCTGAACAGTAGAGAGGCGGCAGGTCGAGCGGCGCTGGACAAATCGGTCCGGGAGAGGACGCCCTGGGAAATGCCGAAAACACGGCGACGGGGAGTACGGAGGACGCAGAAGAAAACACCGGCGACACCATACAGGCCACGAGACAAGGAGGGTGGGAGAGGCAGCAGATCCACATCCCCGGGCACGGACTCCGTGGCGGGCTCGAGATTCCATTGCCTGCGGAATGGAACCCGTTCAGAAGGTGAAGACGTGGAGGACTTGGAGGACCGCATATCTGGAAGAGGGGACGAGGAAACAGTGAACGACTCAGTGCACCCGCTGGTCGCAGAAATCCAGCAATTGGAACAAGACTCCTCGGGTCAAGGGATGAATATGGACACTCAGGACTCACATTCGTGATCGTTGCTGTATAGGGATCGGGGAAGATAGCGGCTCGGCGCAGCGGAGCACGCAAGTTGACACACCCCCCTACTATTCCTTAAGTTTTCAGTACTGGTTACTGTTTGTTGATTGAGGGTGGGATGTGTGGGAGGGCGACAGGCCTTCTCCCACGGATAGTTGAGACCCGGATTGGGATGCAACTGGAAGGGGAGGGAGGTGGGGAGGGGGGTGCGGGAAGGGGTTTGGTTACAGTTTACCCCATGTTGGGGTGTTGGGATGTTGGGAAGGGAGGGAGACAGGTGTGCATGCAGCAGCAACTTCGGGAGAGTTTACCCTTGCTACCATCCCGGCCCTGGGGCCCGGTACTGGACAGTCCTCAGGTGATACAATGGCGAGTACACTAGCTACACCACACGGTGAAGGCGCCGGGGTTAAGGCGCTAACCTGGAACGTGAACGGTTTGGGGTCCAAAATTAAGAGGAGCCTGGTTACTGCATATATTAAGCGTGTAGCACCTGACATCGTTTTCCTGCAGGAAACACATTTGAGGGGGAACCGCTGTGCTTTTTTGGCGCGCGGGCAGTACGTCGTTCTGGCACATGCGGGGTACACCATGGACTCACGGGGCACGGCAATACTAGTCAGGAAAACAGCACCTTTCACAGTCGCACGTACATGGTTGGACCCACAGGGTTCGTTTGCCGGGGTGCAGGGGACATGGAGGAGGCGCAGGTACACTCTGTTGTCGGTTTATGCTCCACCCAAATTACAAACACGAACAATGCAGGAGATCACGACCATTCTGTTAGACACGGCGGACACGATACAGATTGTGGGGGGGGATTTCAACGACGTGATGTGCACGATGCGCGATCGTTCTGGGAACCCCCACACGGTGGCTGCGGAGACGGCTCTGGCGCGTAGAATGGACACGATCGGTCTCACCGACGTTTGGCGGTGGCTTCATCCTACCCACGCAGCTTACTCATTCTACTCTGGGGCCCACAAGGTCTTCTCTAGGCTAGATTACATTTTCACATCGAGACAGGAACTTTCGGCGGGAGACGAGGCAGACTACAGGGCGAGGGGTATCTCGGACCATTCACCGCTGTTCGTACACATAGGTCGGGGAAGGGGGAGAGGTCAGGCACAGTGGCATATGTCGCCATGGGATTTACAGACTCCTGCAATTCTAGGGGGCATAAGAGCGGATATCAGAGTTTTTTTGGCGGAAAACGAGGGATCGGTACAGTCCGGGGTGACACTATGGGAAGCCATGAAAACGGTGTTGAGGGACCGCTTCCAATCCAGGGTGGGGGAGGCCAGAAGGAAACGCACGGAAGCTATAGCGAGGGAGGAGGCAAACATCTTGACCCGAGAGGCTGAATATCACAGAACGAAGGAGGAGGTAGATCTCAGAATACTGCTAGACACTCAAAGGCTGTATAGAGAGCTAAGCACGGACGAGGCGCGTACACAGGCGCTGGCCACCCTGCATCGCTTATACGATGTCGGAGACAAATCTGGTAAACTCATGGCATGGCTGAGCAGGCGCGAGCAAGCTGCCAGATGGGTGGATTGGGTTGAGCTCCCCAGTAAGGCACGGGCGTCCACAGACGACACTATAGCGGAGGCCTTTGCGACCTATTTCGAAGACTTCTACAGGGCGCGGGACCTAGGGGACTGCGAGGCGGTGCAGTCGTTCCTGGGTAGAGTGGAAGTTCCGCAGTTGACCCCCGAGGATAGTGAGGCTTTGGAAGCCGACCTGTCCCTAGATGAAATCGCAGAGGCGATGGCTGCCCTGAAACCGGGGAAGGCTCCGGGACCAAATGGTTTCCCAGCGGAGTTCTTCAAACGAACGGGGGACCTCCTTTCGCGTCACTTGAAGTCGCTGTATGCGGACGCTCTCGCCTCGGGAGGCCTACCGCCGGACCTGGCCCTAGCTACCATAATCCCGATTCACAAAGAAGGCAAGCCCCGTGGCGACTGTTCCTCCTATCGCCCAATCTCGCTGCTGAATATTGAGACTAAAATCCTGGCCACTATTCTGGCACGACGCTTACGACAGGTAATAACGGGCCTGGTCCACCCAGACCAGTCCGGGTTCCTGCCGGACAGGGCCACCAAACTAAACCTGCGGCGCACCCACAACTGGCTCCAAGAAGTCGGCGACAGGAGTGAGCCACATTGGTTCCTCTCCTTGGACGCAGAGAAAGCGTTCGATGCGGTCCACTGGCCTTTCCTGATGGGGACCCTTGAACGGTTTGGGTTTGGGCCCACCTTCCAGCGCTGGGTGAAACTTCTATACTCGAAACCTAGGGCTAGAGTGCGACTAAATGGGCGAATGTCGAGGGAGTTCGCGATAGAGCGGGGGACGCGGCAGGGGTGTCCGCTGTCTCCACTCCTTTTTACCCTCACGATCGAGATCCTTGCGATCCGTATCCGGCTTAACCGAGAGGTGACTGGCTTCCACTGGGGGGAATCGGCCACTGAACAGGAGAAGATCTCCCTATACGCCGATGATGTACTGTTATACGTGACCGACCCGGCTACGACGATACCGGCCATATTCAGGGAACTAGACGACTTTAGGGCGGTAGCCGGACACGCTATAAACTGGCATAAGTCGGTCCTCTACGACCCACAGGGTGCCCCGCGAGGGGAGGAGCTGCCTGAGCTGCTCATCCACACCACGGAAGGCTTCCGGTACTTAGGGGTCTTTATCACCCGAGATAAGCGGCGCTCCTTCACGGACAATGTCGACCGAGTTTTGGTGGCAGCCAAGGCGGAGATGGATAGATGGAGGCCGCTCCCGCTCACCATGTTGGGCAGGGCTGCTCTATATAAAATGATCCTACTCCCGAAGTTTTTATACGCCCTGCAAAATGAGTATTATCCCCTTCCGGCTCTGACACTGCGGAAAATCCATGCCGATCTCCGCTCTTTCTTGTGGCTGGGGAAGCAGTCCCGGGTGGCACTCACGACTATGCAGCGTCACCAATATAGTGGGGGTATCTCATTACCCAATTTGGAGGCCTATTACTGGGCGGAACACCTTACCCCGATCAACGATTGGATACACGCCCCGGCTGACCACCCCACCTATGCACTAGAGAGATCTACGTGGGGCAATAAGACGGTGCTCCACTTTTTATATGGGGGTAGGGGGGGGCGCCAGCTTCTCCCTGCGACTAAGATTACCCTGTCGGCGTGGCGCAGAGCGTCGGTTAGAATGGGCTGGCATGAAAGGCTCACCCGCCAAACACCCTTATGGTCATGTGGGTGGCTAACTGAACTAAACAAGTTGCGTGGGTTTCAAAGGTGGGATGACATTGGCATCTCCACAGTTGGTGATGTCATAGCAAAGGGAGAACTTAAAACCTTTCAGGCACTGCAGCAGGAATTTGGACTCCAGGGAACCCAATACTACAAATACATACAGCTGCGACATGCATGGGGAGCCCAAAACATATCTCTCACTGACATTCCCCAGTTTGCACCACTTGAGGGCCGTCTACTGCAAGAACAGATACAAAGGGGGGCGGTATCCATGACTTACAAAACACTGACAAATAACATGTTGGGGGATCTACAGGCCCTCAGGGAGAGGTGGGAGGCAGACGTGGGTACGCTGGAGGACCTGGACTGGGAACTCATACTCATGCACCCCCGAGAAGTGGCCATAAAATCGAGGCTTCGCCTCATCCAGTTTAAGGTCCTTCATCGGGCATACTTTGACAGAGTGAGGCTTTTCCGGATGGGGAGGGTTACCAACACCGCCTGTCTACGATGCCAGCACCTAACAGGCGACTTCTTCCACATCATTTGGGGATGCACAGTGATACAGGAATATTGGGACGAGGTTTTCAATGAATTGAGTGCGGTACTGGAGGTAGAGATACCTAAGGACCCCAAACTGGCGCTCTTGGGAATGTCCACGGATACTTACTCATCTTTCTGCTGCTGGCCCTGGTGGTCGCAAAAAGAGACATTGCAAGAATGTGGGGGGCGCCTGGGAAACCAGATCTCGAGGAATGGAGAAGAGGTCTAGATATGTACATGGCAGCTGAACGAGTTACATACAAAGCTAGAGGGTGCCCCCGCAAATTTAGAAAAATATGGGCCAAGTGGAGGCACTACCATGGGTTGGAGTAGTAGGGTGGGACCGGTGGGGGAAGTGGGCGGGTGGTGGGATGAATCACAGGGATGGTGCATATGTCGATGACTCCAGCATTTTGTACCCTTGAAGACTTCGGGACGGGGGGTTTGCCTATGCTCAATGTCACACAACTTAGAGGACCGAGAGAGCCGCGAGGGTCGGGGGGCGGAGTGGTTGAGGAGGGTGTTCTGCTGCTTAGGGGGGGGGAAGGACGGGAAGGGGGGCTTCGAGGAGAGGTCTCTCAGTTACTGCCTCTACTTATAGTTGATGGGTGGGGGGGAGTTCGGGGTGAAAATGAAAATTAAGTTCGTCAGGATGAATGCAATGTAACTGACTATTTCAAAAGTTGCGTAACGGCGGGTAGAGCGGAATGTTGATGCTCCCCCGCGCTGTCTTGTTCCTAATACTTATGATTCGCCTGCTGCAACAATAAAAAGAATTTATAAAAAAAAAAAAGACTGTTTTGCATATGGCCATATCTGAACTGAGGTGGCATGGTGAGCAAAATAATGATGGATTAAATCCAGATCTGTGACTGGGGTGAATTTTTTGCCATTGTACAACATTCTGTCCATCATCTTTTGTGTTTTGCTGTACACCCCATGTGGGAAGTGTATGCCCCGACGTGGGTTCCTTGCTTACTAAGCCACTAGAGTCAAGCTATCATGGCTGAAGACGGCTGATAGCCAGAAACCGGTCCTAGGATGATTGATTCCGGTCCAGGAAAGACATGGCTTGGCAGTTCGGGCTGGACTGTTCCCCTGAGGTACAGGGTCAAGACAGATTTGCAAATGGCCATGTCTGAACTGGGGTGGCTTGGTGAGCAAAATAACGATGGAATAAACCTATATCTGTGACTGGGGGTGAATGTTTTGCCATTGTGCAACATTCCGTCCATCATCTTGTGTGTTTTGCTGTTCACCCAATGTGGGAAGGGCATGCCGCGACGTGGGTCCCTTGCTCACTAAGCCACTGGAGTCAAGCTATCCTGACTGAAGACGTCTGATAGCCAGAAACGGGTCCTAGGATGCTTGATTCCGGTCCAGGAAAGACATGGCTTGGCAGTTCGGGCTGGACTGTTCCCATGAGGCACAGGGTCAAGACTTAATTCCATATGGCCATGTCTCAACTGAGGTGGCTTGTTGAGCAAAATAACGATGGATTAAACCCAGATATGTGAGTGGGGTGAATGTTTTGCCATTGTGCAACATTCCTTCCATCATCTTGTGTGTTTTGCTGTTCACCCTATGTGGGAAATGTATGCCCCGACGTGGGTCACCTTGCTCAATAAGCCACTGGAGTCAAGCTATCCTGGCTGAAGATGGCTAATAGCCAGAAACCGGTCCTAGGATGCTTGATTTCGATATAGGAAAGACGTGGCTTGGCAGTTCGGGCTGGACTGTTCCCATGAGGCACAGGGTGAAGACTGATTTGCATATGGCCATGTCTGAACTGAGGTGGCTTGGTGAGCAAAATAACGATGGATTTAATCCAGATCTGTGACTGGGGTGAATTCTTTGCCATTGTACAACATTCCGTCCATCATCTTGTGTGTTTTGCTGTTCACCCTATGTGGGAAGGGTATGCCCGACGTGGGTCCCTTGCTCACTAAGCCACTAGAGTCAAGCTGTCATGGCTGAAGACTGCTGATAGCCAGAAACCGGTCCTAGGATGCTTGATTCCGGTCCAGAAAAGACATGGCTTGGCAGTTCAGGCTGGACTGTTCCCATGAGGCACAGGGTCAAGACTGATTTGCATATGGCCATGTCTGAGCTGGGGGGACTTAGTGAGTGAAATGACGATGGATTAAACCCAGATCTGTGACTGGGGGTGAATGTTTTGCTATTGTGCAACATTCCGTCCATCATCTTGTGTGTTTTGCTCTTCACCCTATGTGGGAAGGGTATGCCCAGACTTGGGTCTCTTTCTCACTAAGCCACTGGAGTCAAGCTATCCTGGCTGAAGACGGGTGATAGCCAGAAAACGGTCCTAGGATGCTTGATTCCGGTCCAGGAAAGACATGGCTTGGCAGTTCGGAATGGACTGTTCCCATGAGGCACAGGGTCAAGACTATTTTGCATATGGCCATATCTGAACTGAGGTGGCATGGTGAGCAAAATAATGATGGATTAAATCCAGATCTGTGACTGGGGTGAATTTTTTGCCATTGTACAACATTCTGTCCATCATCTTTTGTGTTTTGCTGTACACCCCATGTGGGAAGTGTATGCCCCGACGTGGGTTCCTTGCTTACTAAGCCACTAGAGTCAAGCTATCATGGCTGAAGACGGCTGATAGCCAGAAACCGGTCCTAGGATGATTTATTCCGGTCCAGGAAAGACATGGCTTGGCAGTTCGGGCTGGACTGTTCCCCTGAGGTACAGGGTCAAGACAGATTTGCAAATGGCCATGTCTGAACTGGGGTGGCTTGGTGAGCAAAATAACGATGGAATAAACCTATATCTGTGACTGGGGGTGAATGTTTTGCCATTGTGCAACATTCCGTCCATCATCTTGTGTGTTTTGCTGTTCACCCAATGTGGGAAGGGCATGCCGCGACGTGGGTCCCTTGCTCACTAAGCCACTGGAGTCAAGCTATCCTGACTGAAGACGTCTGATAGCCAGAAACGGGTCCTAGGATGCTTGATTCCGGTCCAGGAAAGACATGGCTTGGCAGTTCGGGCTGGACTGTTCCCATGAGGCACAGGGTCAAGACTTAATTCCATATGGCCATGTCTCAACTGAGGTGGCTTGTTGAGCAAAATAACGATGGATTAAACCCAGATATGTGAGTGGGGTGAATGTTTTGCCATTGTGCAACATTCCTTCCATCATCTTGTGTGTTTTGCTGTTCACCCTATGTGGGAAATGTATGCCCCGACGTGGGTCACCTTGCTCAATAAGCCACTGGAGTCAAGCTATCCTGGCTGAAGATGGCTAATAGCCAGAAACCGGTCCTAGGATGCTTGATTTCGATATAGGAAAGACGTGGCTTGGCAGTTCGGGCTGGACTGTTCCCATGAGGCACAGGGTGAAGACTGATTTGCATATGGCCATGTCTGAACTGGGGTGGCTTGATGAGCAAAATAACGATGGATTAAACCCAGATCTGTGACTGAGGGTGAATGTTTTGCCATTGTGCAACATTCCCTCCAACATCTAGTGTGTTTTGCTGTTCACCCTATGTGGGAAGGGTATGTCCAGACATGGGTCCCTTGCTCACTAAGCCACTGGAGTCACGCTTTCCTGGCTGAAGACTGCTGATAACCAGAAACCGGTCCTAGAATGCTTGATTCCGGTCCAGGAAAGACATAGCTTGGCAGTTTGATCTGGACTGTTCCCATAAGGCACAGGGTCAAGACTGATTTGCATATGGCCATGTCTGAACTGGGGTGGCTTGATGAGCAAAATAACGATGGATTAAACCCAGATCTGTGACTGAGGGTGAAAGTTTTGCCATTGTGCAACATTCCGTCCATCATCTTGTGTCTTTTGCTGTTCACCCGATGTGGGAAGGGTATGCCCAGACGTGGGTCCCTTGCTCACTAAGCCACTGGAGTATAGCTATCGTGGCTGAAGAAGGCTGATAGACAGAAACCGGTCCTAGGATGCTTGATTTCGATCCAGGAAAGACGTGGCTTAGCAGTTCGGGCTGGACTGTTCCCATGAGGCACAGGGTCAAGACTGATTTGCATATGGCCATGTCTGAACTGGGGTGGCTTGGTGAGCAAAATAATGATGGATTAAACCCAGATCTGTGACTTGGGGTGAATGTTTTGCTATTGTGCAACATTCCCTCCATCATCTAGTGTGTTTTGCTGTTCACCCTGTGTGGGAAGGGTATGCCCAGACGTGGGTCTCTTGCTCACTAAGCCACTGGAGTCAAGCTATCCTGGCTGAAGACGGCTGATAGCCAAAAACCGGTCCTAGGATGCTTGATTCCGGTCCAGGAAAGACATGGCTTGGCAGTTCGGGCTAGACTGTTCCCATGAGGCACAGGGTGAAGACTGATTTGCATATGGCCATGTCTGAACTGGCGTGGTGTGTGAGCAAAATAAGGATGGATTAAACCCAGAACTGTGACTGGGGGTGAATGTTTTGCCATTGTGCAACATTGTGTACATCATCTTGTGTGTTTTGCTGTTCACTCTATGTGGGAAGGGTATGCCCAGACGTGGGTCTCTTGCTCACTAAGCCACTGGAGTCAAGCTATCCTGTCTGAAGATGTCTGATAGCCAGAAACGGGTCCTAGGATGCTTGATTCCGGTCCAGGAAAGACATGGCTTGGCAGTTCGGGCTGGACTGTTCCCATGAGGCACAGGGTCAAGACTTATTTCCATGTGGCCATGTCTCAACTGGGGTGGCTTGGTGAGCAAAATAACGATGGATTAAACCCAGATCTCTGAGTGGGGTGAATGTTTTGCCATTGTGCAACATTCACTCCATCATCTTGTGTGTTTTGCTGTTCACCCTATGTGGGAAATGTATGCCCCGACGTGGGTCACCTTGCTCAATAAGCCACTGGAGTCAAGCTATCCTGGCTGAAGACGGCTAATAGCCAGAAACCGGTCCTAGGATGCTTGATTTCGATATAGGAAAGACGTGGCTTGGCAGTTCGGGCTGGACTGTTCCCATGAGGCACAGGGTGAAGACTGATTTGCATATGGCCATGTCTGAACTGGGGTGGCTTGATGAGCAAAATAACGATGGATTAAACCCAGATCTGTGACTGAGGGTGAATGTTTTGCCATTGTGCAACATTCCCTCCAACATCTAGTGTGTTTTGCTGTTCACCCTATTTGGGAAGGGTATGTCCAGACATGGGTCCCTTGCTCACTAAGCCACTGGAGTCACGCTTTCCTGGCTGAAGACTGCTGATAACCAGAAACCGGTCATAGAATGCTTGATTCCGGTCCAGGAAAGACATAGCTTGGCAGTTTGATCTGGACTGTTCCCATAAGGCACAGGGTCAAGACTGATTTGCATATGGCCATGTCTGAACTGGGGTGGCTTGATGAGCAAAATAACGATGGATTAAACCCAGATCTGTAACTGAGGGTGAATGTTTTGCCATTGTGCAACATTCCGTCCATCATCTTGTGTGTTTTGCTGTTCACCCTATGTGGGAAATGTATGCCCAGACGTGGGTCACCTTGCTCACTAAGCCACTGGAGTCAAGCTATCCTGGCTGAAGACGGCTGATAGCCAGAAACCGGTCCTAGGATGCTTGATTCCGGTCCAGGAAAGACATGGCTTGGCAGTTCGGGATGAACTGTTCCCATGAGGCACAGGGTCTAGACTGATTTGCATATGGCCATGTATGAACTGGGGTGGCTTGGTGAGCAAAATAACGATTGATTAAACCCGTATCTGTGACTGGGGGTGAATGTTTTGCCATTGTGGAACATTCCGTCCATCATCTTGTATGTTTTGCTCTTCACCCTATGTGGGAAGGGTATGTCCAGACATGGGTTCCTTGCTCACTAAGCCACTGGAGTCACGCTTTCCTGGCTGAAGACTGCTGATAACCAGAAACCGGTCCTAGAATGCTTGATTCCGGTCCAGGAAAGACATAGCTTGGCAGTTTGATCTGGACTGTTCCCATAAGGCACAGGGTCAAGACTGATTTGCATATGGCCATGTCTGAACTGGGGTGGCTTGATGAGCAAAATAACGATGGATTAAACCCAGATGTGTGACTGAGGGTGAAAGTTTTGCCATTGTGCAACATTCCGTCCATCATCTTGTGTCTTTTGCTGTTCACCCTATGTGGGAAGGGTATGCCCAGACGTGGGTCCCTTGCTCACTAAGCCATTGGAGTATAGCTATCGTGGCTGAAGAAGGCTGATAGACAGAAACCGGTCCTAGGATGCTTGATTTCGATCCAGGAAAGACGTGGCTTAGCAGTTCGGGCTGGACTGTTCCCATGAGGCACAGGGTGAAGACTGATTTGCATATGGCCATGTCTGAACTGGGGTGGCTTGGTGAGCTAAATAACGATGGATTAAACCCATATCTCTGAGTGGGGTGAATGTTTTGCCATTGTGCAACATTCACTCCATCATCTTGTGTGTTTTGCTGTTCACCCTATGTGGGAAATGTATGCCCCGACGTGGGTCACCTTGCTCACTAAGCCACTGGAGTCAAGCTATCCTGGCTGAAGACGGCTAATAGCCAGAAACCGGTCCTAGGATGCTTGATTTCGATATAGGAAAGACGTGGCTTGGCAGTTCGGGCTGGACTGTTCCCATGAGGCACAGGGTGAAGACTGATTTGCATATGGCCATGTCTGAACTGGGGTGGCTTGGTGAGCAAAATAATGATGGATTAAACCCAGATCTGTGACTGGGGGTGAATGTTTTGCTATTGTGCAACATTCCGTCCATCATCTTGTGTGTTTTGCTGTTCACCCTGTGTGGTAAGGGTATGCCCAGACGTGGGTCTCTTGTTCACTAAGCCACTGGAGTCAAGCTATCCTGGCTGAAGACGGCTGATGGCCAGAAACCGGTCATAGGATGCTTGATTCCGGTCCAGGAAAGACATGGCTTGGCAGTTTGGGCTAGACTGTTCCCATGAGGCACAGGGTGAAGACTGATTTGCATATGGCCATGTCTGAACTGGCGTGGTGTGTGAGCAAAATAACGATGGATTAAACCCAGAACTGTGACTGGGGTGAATGTTTTGCTATTGTGCAACATTCAGTCCATCATCTTGTGTGTTTTGCTGTTCAACCTATGTGGGAAGGGAATGCCCAGACGTGGGTCCCTTGCTCACTAAGCCACTGGAGTCAAGCTATCCAGTCTGAAGATGTCTGATAGCCAGAAAAGGGTCCTAGGATGCTTGATTCCGGTCCAGGAAAGACATGGCTTGGCAGTTCGGGCTGGACTGTTCCCACTAGGCACAGGGTCAAGACTTATTTCCATATGGCCATGTCTCAACTGAGGTGGCTTGGTGAGCAAAATAACGATGGATTAAACCTAGATCTGTGACTGAGGGTGAAAGTTTTGCCATTGTGCAACATTCCGTCCATCATCTTGTGTCTTTTGCTGTTCACCCTATGTGGGAAGGGTATGCCCAGACGTGGGTCCCTTGCTCACTAAGCCACTGGAGTCAAGCTATCCTGGCTGAAGGCGGCTGATGGCCAGAAACCGGTCCTAGGATGCTTGATTCCGGTCCAGGAAAGACATGGCTTGGCAGTTTGGGCTAGACTGTTCCCATGAGGCACAGGGTGAAGACTGATTTGCATATGGCCATGTCTGAACTGGCGTGGTGTGTGAGCAAAATAACGATGGATTAAACCCAGATCTGTGACTGGGGGTGAATGTTTTGCCATTGTGCAACATTCCGTCCATCATCTTGTATGTTTTGCTGTTCACCCTATGTGGGAAGGGTATGTCCAGACATGGGTCCCTTGCTCACTAACCCACTGGAGTCACGCTTTCCTGGCTGAAGACTGCTGATAACCAGAAACCGGTCCTAGAATGCTTGATTCCGGTCCAGGAAAGACATAGCTTGGCAGTTTGGTCTGGACTGTTCCCATAAGGCACAGGGTCAAGAATGATTTGCATATGGCCATGTCTGAACTGGGGGGGCTTGGTGAGCAAAATAACAATGGATTAAACCTGGATCTGTGACTGAGGGTGAAAGTTTTGCCATTGTGCAACATTCCGTCCATCATCTTCTGTATTTTGCTGTTCACCCTATGTGGGAAGGGTATGCCCAGACGTGGGTCCCTTGCTCACTAAGCCACTGGAGTCAAGCTATCGTGGCTGGAGAAGGCTGATAGACAGAAACCAGTCCTAGGATGCTTGATTTCAATCCAGGAAAGATGTGGCTTAGCAGTTCGGGCTGGACTGTTCCCATGAGGCACAGGGTCAAGACTGATTTGCATATGGCCATGTCTGAACTGGGGTGGTGTGTGAGCAAAATAACGATGGATTAAACCCAGAACTGTGACTGGGGGTGAATGTTTTGCCATTGTTCAACATTCTGTCCATCATCTTGTGTGTTTTGCTGTTCACTCTATGTGGGAAGGGTATGCCCAGACGTGGGTCCCTTGCTCACTAAGCCACTGGAGTCAAGCTATCCTGGCTGAAGAAGGCTGATAGACAGAAACCGGTCCTAGGATGCTTGATTCCGGTCCAGGAAAGACATTGCTTGGCAGTTCGGGCTGGATTGTTCCCATGAGGCACAGGGTCAAGACTGATTTGCATATGGCCATGTCTGAACTGGGGTGGCTTGGTGAGCAAAATAACAATGGATTAAACCCATATCTCTGAGTGGGGTGAATGTTTCGCCATTGTGCAATATTCACTCCATCATCTTGTGTGTTTTGCTGTTCACCCTATGTGGGAAATGTATGCCCCGACGTGGGTCACCTTGCTCACTAAGCCACTGGAGTCAAGCTATCCTGGCTGAAGACGGCTAATAGCCAGAAACCGGTCCTAGGATGCTTGATTTCGATATAGGAAAGACGTGGCTTGGCAGTTCGGGTTGGACTGTTCCCATGAGGCACAGGGTGAAGACTGATTTGCATATGGCCATGTCTGAACTGGGGTGGCTTGGTGAGCAAAATAATGATGGATTAAACCCAGATCTGTGACTGGGGGTGAATGTTTTGCTATTGTGCAACATTCCGTCCATCATCTTGTGTGTTTTGCTGTTCACCCTGTGTGGGAAGGGTATGCCCAGACGTGGGTCTCTTGCTCACTAAGCCACTGGAGTCAAGCTATCCTGGCTGAAGACGGCTGATGGCCAGAAACCGGTCCTAGGATGCTTGATTCCGGTCCAGGAAAGACATGGCTTGGCAGTTCGGGCTAGACTGTTCCCATGAGGCACAGGGTGAAGACTGATTTGCATATGGCCATGTCTGAACTGGCGTGGTGTGTGAGCAAAATAACGATGGATTAAACCCAGAACTGTGACTGGGGGTGACTGTTTTGCCATTGTGCAACATTCTGTTCATCATCTTGTGTGTTTTGCTGTTCACTCTATGTGGGAAGGGTATACCCAGACGTGGGTCCCTTGCTCACTAAGCCACTTGAGTCAAGCTATCCTGGCTGAAGAAGGCTGATAGACAGAAACCGGTCCTAGGATGCTTGATTCCGGTCCAGGAAAGACATTGCTCGGCAGTTCGGGCTGGACTGTTCCCATGAGGCACAGGGTCAAGACTGATTTGCATATGGCAATGTCTGAACTGGGGTGGCTTGGTGAGCAAAATAATTATGGATTAAACCCAGATCTGTGACTGGGGGTGAATGTTTTGCTATTGTGCAACATTCAGTCCATCATCTTGTGTGTTTTGCTGTTCAACCTATGTGGGAAGGGAATGCCCAGACATGTGTCTCTTGCTCACTAAGCCACTGGAGTCAAGCTATCCTGTCTGAAGATGTCTGATAGCCAGAAACGGGTCCTAGGATGCTTGATTCCGGTCCAGGAAAGACATGGCTTGGCAGTTCGGGCTGGACTGTTCCCATGAGGCACAGGGTCAAGACTTATTTACATATGGCCATGTCTCAACTGACGTGGCTTGGTGAGCAAAATAACGATGGGTTAAACCCAGATCTCTGAGTGGGGTGAATGTTTTGCCATTGTGCAATATTCACTCCATCATCTTGTGTGTTTTGCTGTTCACCCTAAGTGGAAAATGTATGCCCAGACGTGGGTCACCTTGCTCACTAAGCCACTGGAGTCAAGCTATCCTGGCTGAAGACGGCTAATAGCCAGAAACCGGTCCTAGGATGCTTGATTCCGGTCCAGGAAAGACATGGCTTGGCAGTTCGGGATGGACTGTTCCCATGATGCACAGGGTCAAGACTGATTTGCATATGGCCATGTCCGAACTGGGGTGGCTTGGTGAGCAAAATAACAATGGATTAAAACCAGATCTGTGACTGGGGGTGAATGTTTTGCCATTGTGCAACATTCCGTCCATCATCTTGTATGTTTTGCTGTTCACCCTATGTGGGAAGGGTATGTCCAGACATGGGTCCTTTGCTCACTAAGCCACTGGAGTCACGCTTTCCTGGCTGAAGACTGCTGATAACCAGAAACCGGTCCTAGAATGCTTGATTCCGGTCCAGGAAAGACATAGCTTGGCAGTTTGGTCTGGACTGTTCCCATAAGGCACAGGGTCAAGACTGATTTGAATATGGCCATGTCTGAACTGGGGTGGCTTGGTGAGCAAAATAACGATGGATTAAACCTAGATCTGTGACTGAGGGTGAAACTTTTACCATTGTGCAACATTCCGTCCATCATCTTGTGTCTTTTGCTGTTCACCCTATGTGGGAAGGGTATGCCCAGACGTGGGTCCCTTGCTCACTAAGCCACTGGAGTCAAGCTATCGTGGCTGGATAAGGCTGATAGACAGAAACCGGTCCTAGGATGCTTGATTTCGATCCAGGATAGATGTGGCTTAGCAGTTCGGGCTGGACTGTTCCCATGAGGCACAGGGTCAAGACTGATTTGCATATGGGCATGTCTGAACTGGGGTGGCTTGGTGAGCAAAATAATGATGGATTAAACCCAGATCTGTGACTGGGGATGAATGTTTTGATATTGTGCAACATTCCTTCCATCATCTTGTGTGTTTTGCTGTTCACCCTGTGTGGGAAGGGAATGCCCAGACGTGGGTCTCTTGCTCACTAAGCCACTGGAGTCAAGCTATCCTGGCTGAAGACGGCTGATAGCCAGAAACCGGTCCTAGGATGCTTGATTCCGGTCCAGGAAAGACATGGCTTGGCAGTTCGGGCTGGACTGTTCCCATGAGGCACAGGGTGAAGACTGATTTGCATATGGCCATGTCTGAACTGGTGTGGTGTGTGAGTAAAATAACGATGGATTAAACCCAGAACTGGGACTGGGGGTGAATGTTTTGCCATTATGCAACATTCCGTCCATCATCTTGTGTGTTTTGCTGTTCACTCTATTGAGAAGGGTATGCCCAGACGTGGGTCCCTTGCTCACTAAGCCACTGGAGTCAAGCTATCCTGGCTGAAGAAGGCTGATAGACAGAAACCGGTCCTAGGATGCTTGATTCCGGTCCTGGAAAGACATTGCTTGGCAGTTCGGGCTGGACTGTTCCCATGAGTCACAGGGTGAAGACTGATTTGCATATGGCCATGTCTGAACTGGCGTGGTGTGTGAGCAAAATAACGATGGATTAAACCCAGAACTGTGACTGGGGGTGAATGTTTTGCCATTGTGCAACATTCCATCCATCATCTTGTGTGTTTTGCTGTTCACCTTATGTGGGAAGGGTATGCCCAGACGTGGGTCCCTTGCTCACTAAGCAACTGGAGTCAAGCTATCCTGGCTAAAGACGGCTGGTAGCCGGAAACCGGTCCTAGGATGCTTGATTCCCGTCCCAGAAAGACATGGCTTGGCAGTTTGGGCTGGACTGTTCCCATGAGGCACAGGGTCAAGACTGATTTGCATATGGCCATGTCTGTACTGGGGTGGCTTGGTGAGCAAAATAACGATGGACTAAACCCAGATCTGTGACTGGGGGTGAATGTTTTGCCATTGTGCAACATTCCGTCCATCATCTTGTATGTTTTGCTGTTCACCCATTGTGGGAAGGGTATGCCCAGACGTGGGTCCCTTGCTGACTAAGCCACTGGAGTCAAGCTATCCCGATGAAGATGGCTGATAGCCAGACACCGGTCCTAGGATGCTTGATTCCCGTCCAGGAAAGACATGGCTTGGCAGTTTGGGCTGGACTGGTCCCATGAGGCACAGGGTCAAGACTGATTTGCATATCGCCATGGCTGTACTGGGGAGGCTTGGTGAGCAAAATAATGATGGATTAAACCCAGATATGTGACTTTGGGTGAATGTTTTGCCATTGTGCAACAATCCGTCCATCATCTTGTGTGCTATGCTGTTCACCCTATGTGGGAAGGGTATGTCCAGACGTGGGTCCCTTGCTCACTAAGCCACTGGAGTCAAGATATCCAGGCTGAAGATGGCTGATAGCCAGAAACCGGTCCTAGGATGCTTGATTCCTGTACAGGAAAGACATGGCTTGGTAGTTCGGGCTCGACTGTTTCCATGAGGCACAGGGTCAAGACTGATTTGCATATGGCCTTGTCTGAACTGGGGTGGCTTGGTGAGAAAAATACCGATGTATTAAACCCAGATCTGTGACTGGGGTGAATGTTTTGCCATTGTGCAACATTCCGTCCATCATCTTGTGTGTTTTGCTGTTCACCCTATGTGGGAAGGGTATGCCCCGACGTGGGTCCCTTGCTCACTAAGCCACTGGAGTCAAGCTATCCTGGCTGAAGGCGGCTGATAGCCAGAAACCGGTCCTAGGATGCTTGATTCCGGTCCAGGAAAGACATGGCTTGGCAGTTCGGGCTGGACTGTTCCCATGAGGCACATGGTCAAGACTGATTTGCATATGGCCATGTCTGAACTGGGGTGGCCATTGCCTCTCGGAATTCTGTGCCCCTGTCCGACCCCAATTCAGCGACTCCATCGCTGACTTCTTCAGCATGCATGCCCTGACCTCCACCGACTACATCCTCCTCAGAGACCTGAACTTTCACCTTGAGAACAACGACAGCACCTCCACCACTCTGATCGCCAACCTCGCCAACCTCGGACTGAGGCAGCTCATCAAAAAGCCTACTCATTCCGCCAGCCACACGCTGGACCCCGTCTTCTCCTCAAGCTCCCATGTCTCCTTCAGCCACACCACCAAACTCCTCCAAAACTATCACCGCTGCATCCACTTCACCTTCCAGAAACCCACCACACACCACCGCACCCAACAGATCCCTCGTCGCTGCTGGAGCAAAGTCACCGAAGACCAACAACACGCAAACCTCGCTCTCAGCCCACCCACCGACACCTCCAACATCGACTCCGCCACCTACAACCTTAGACGCTGGATCAATGACTGCGCCAACACCCTCGCCCCGCTGAAGCAACCCACTCAGAGAAACCAGCAAGAGAGCTAGCTGGTTCACCCAAGAACTCCTAGCCTCCAAGCGAACCAGCCGGAAACTAAAAAAGAAACGGCACAATGAAAAGACACCGGAAAGCCTCGCAGCCGACAAAGACGCCATCTGCAAACACCATCAGGTCTGCCAAGAAGACCTCCTTCAAAGACCGCCTCAACAACAATGCACAAAACAGCTAGAAACTCTTCAACATCGTAAAGGAACTCTCCAATCTCAGCTCCAACACCAACGACATCCAGCCATCGCAAGCCCTGTGCGACTCCCTCGCCACCTTCCTCTACCGCAAGATTGCTGACATCCACGACAGCTTCAATGCCCAAACAGCAACACAACAGACCCTCCGCACACCATCGACCACGACCCCCTGCCAGCCTGGGCCGACGTGAACATAGATGACACCATCAAGACCATGAGCACAATCCACTCCGACTCCCCGTCAGACCCACTCCCGCACCACATCTTCAACAAAGCCAGCAGCTCCATCGCACCCCACCTGCGCAATGTCATCAATCTCTCCTTTGAGACCGCAACCTTCCCAGAGAACTGGAAACATGCCGAGATCACCGCGCTACTCAAAAAACCCAAGGCGGACCCGAGAGACCTCAAGAACTTCCGGACCATCTCCCTGCTTCAGTTCCCAGCCAAGGTCATCGAGATGATCATCAACAGATAGCTAACCCAATACCTCAAAGAAAACAGCACCCTGGACCCATCCCAGTCATGGTTCGCAGCAACCACAGCACCGAGACTGCCCTCATCAACTAGTCAATGAAAGTAAGAAACCAGAAGCTGGAGGTTGTGAAATTAAAGAATCTAAAGTGACAAATTCTGACAAGCAAGTGTAAGATGAACAACCAAGCACAAGTCAAGTAGAGTGGGCACCAGGTCTCGTAAGACTGCTGTTGAGTGTGAAGAAGAGAAAGTTACCTGAAAACCAAGAGAAAGTACAACAAAGGATAGGGCTAAATAAAAGGACTTGTGAACTAGAAAAAGAAGGTGAAGAAGTGGTTCAAGCTAAGAGAGCAAAAAAGGGTGACCATTGGCCAAGTGGAGTAAAAAGACTGAAATACACTCTTGAAAGGTAAAAACCAGAGCAAATAAATGAAGTTTCAAGTCAAACTGAACAAGCAGAATCAGAGGAAGATTTAGTGCGAAAAACAAAAAGAATAAGAATTCCGAGCAAGAAATACACAGCTCCAGAATGGAAATATGTGATTTTGGAAGAAATTGAAAGCACAGATCCAATAAAAATAGAAGTTGCTACTGGTATTGAGCAAGTTGATGAAAGCAAATTGAAACCACCGTGTAAAGAACTGTAAAAAATAAGGTGCAACAAATTCAGTCAAAATAAATTGAAAAAAACAGAAATATTTTAAAGAAGACTCTTAAAAAAAAGGGGGGTAAAGAAGAAAGCCTTGAAGTGTGGGATACACTTTTTTTCTGGTGGTTTTTGGACAAGTTTGTCAAAATCTTTAGAGAGTTGTTAGAAATTGTTCTTAGCTTCTTTCTTACATTTTTTTTAAAGTATTTTTTATAGTATACAATATGGCAGAAGATACAGTGACTGTACAACAAAAACCTAGACTAAAAAGTAGATGTTTTAAAGCTTGCTTATGTAGGGTCCTACTACTAATGTTGATGTGGTCAATATTGACTATCATTGTACCTGTTCTAATAGTGACTAATAACAATAATAATACTAATAATGTGATAAGTGAGAGAGTGAATTCTGTTACTAAAGAAACACCTAAAACTAACACAGAAGAGATAGATGAAAGTATTTATCATCATGATAAATCGATTACTGATTTCTTGTTAAATATTTATGCAAAATTATTGTATGAGTATGTTGAGACAATGGACGTTAGAGATTATGTGTGCATGCAATTACCTTTGTCTGTCTCAGAGGGGGTGACTTACCATCACTTACCTTTAACATATGGTGTGTCGTGCAGTGTATTAACAAGATTGTTTTACACAACGGGGAAGTTCCAATATTAATATTCTAATCTAAATTTTGTGTTTTCAGAAATTCCAATTAGAAAACATATGAAGAAGGTGTACAGTAATAGAAATGCGGTATACGTGGGAAAAGTTTTCCATATTACTCAGACACTAGATATAGTATATGTTCATAGACATAATCTTACATGTAGTTTGCAGGCTGAAGAAAAAGAATTCATTAACATGGTAGAAGATAGAAGACAGGATTTTCAAAGAAAAGCTGGTGAACAGAAGTCACATGTTCCACCATGGTATTTCAGAGAGGGAAATTATAAAAAAGGCGAGACTTACGCTGCAGTGTCTCTGGATTGGTATCATAAAGGGAAACTTTGCTTGCTTAGACTAAAAACTGACTATAACACTTATTTTATTGGCACTGGTGAATGTGAACATACATTTTCAATGACTGGTGGATGGGGTTTGAAAGGTGGAACTGAGTTTACTATGTGTGCGGTAAGAATGTCTACTATAGGTTGCCTGCACATTGGTATGATAGTTGTTAATTTGGAATCGTATTCCCCAAGGTGTATCATGTAGATAGAATCATTAAAATCAATGAAATAAAGCATGGGCTAATACGCAAAAAGACAGCAAGTTTTTCAGAAATAATTGGTGATATTTTTGGTGCACTGATAGCCTCAGTTGGAGTTGAAAATTGTCCACAGTGGTTGATCGTTTATCAACCTATACTGCTGGTTGGTTCTTGATGATTGATACTGAAATGGTGGCAATTAGATCAATGGTTTTGCAAAATCGACTTGCTCTTGATATTTTATTGGCAAAAGAGGGCAGAATCTGTGGCATGTTGAAAATATAACTTCTCTGTACTTTTATCCCTGATAAAAGTAAAAGTCTTGAGGGATATATTAAGAACATTGAAAAATTGCATGAGGATTTGACTCAACTGGAGGTTGAGAGTGTTTGGGAGAAACTTGGTAAGGGTTTTTCCTCTGTGGGTAAAGGGTTTTCTACATTTGGGAGTAGCTTATTAGGGAAAATACTAATACCAATTATTTCAATAGCGGTAGTGGCATTATCAATAATAGTGGCATATAAATGCTGCAAGTGTAGATGTGGAAAGAAGGAGATGACAGAGTCAGACAATAAATGTAGGGCAAGAAAGAGACAAAGAGATAGAACTAGAAGATATGACACGCAATTATTATGAAATGATGAAAGATTTAGATGAGAAAATGGCAAAACGGGAAAGAAGTACAGTCCTTTAGATAAAAATGAATGTGGCAATTGTTATGATGTTTATTTTTGTGATGGCTTAAAAATGCCATCAAAGGGGGGAATTGATGGAGCAGGGTTTTGAGAAAATAAAACCTGCTCAGATGAACTCCTCAGTAACATTTACTAATAGTGTGCTGTGAAACTAACATGCAAAACCACAAAAACATGGGAAAATGCTTTTGCACATGTGTGCACTAATGTGTGGACTAATACAAGAAAACTAGGCCGCATTTGCGTTTTGTTTGAAATAAAATAAAAATGATGCCGCTTTTCTACATTAATGCTCTTGCTAGGAATACAAGGTGGGATAGTGTGATACAGGGTGGTTAACAGTGAGAAATATATTTCATGAAATTAATAATGTCTGTGTTCCGTTCCTCATAGTGAAGCACGCATGGGCCTACATCTTTGAATGCAGAAGTACCTCTAGTCAGACCTATATGGTTTCATCAGGTGATTAAATCACAACATATTTAACAAAGGATGCAAGGTATAGGAAAATACTTTTATTTTATTTAAACATGTTATTTTTTTACTTTTCCATTTTTTCTTTTTTTATCATATTTGATACATACTCATTTCTTTATATAAAAAGATTTTATCAACACTTTTATATAGAACAATCTATGTGATATATGTTTTGTAAGGAAAACTTTTTTTGAAAAAGAAGAACCCCATAAACTCACCATAAATTCATACCATTCATTCCATCATACATACTACATACTACTTCACTCACTAACCAACCTGTGGCAAAACTAAACTAACATATGGGACATAAATTAATCTACATCTTTGAAAGTCAGTCGAGGGTTAAAGAAAATAAATATGAATAAATAAGCTGAAGGGGCGTGGCTAAGATGGCCACCACAACGGACGTGTCTCAGTGAGGCTCCATGACTTGGCTGTCACCTCGCCAGTCCAATGGTGTCTAGCTGGTACTGGCCCACACCCAGCGGTTCCTGACCACTTCGGGCGCCCAGCGCTCACGTCCATGCTGCAGGCCCAGCATCACAGGGGCTGAAATCCGGACTTTGCAGCGGGGACGCGCACCGCGCATAAGATGGCGGCCGCCAAACTCGTGTCTTCTCGCATTGTCAGTTGCACTTCCATGGGCCCGTGGAATCCCTGCTGCGCCATACCAGGCTCTCGCCAACAGTAAGAAGAGGTGGACAAAGTAGGGGTTGGAGGAGACGACTTCAGGCATCTGACGCTGGGTGTTCCGCTCGATTCTTCATGGGGACCGCGGGGGTCCCGACGCGGATCTTCACAACCACTAGCGCCCTCCTCTTGACCCGCCCGGTGGGTGCCTCCCCCGTGCCCGGGGGCCCATTGCGGAGAGGGGGAGATCTTCGTGCAACAGCAGGAGGTGCATTTCGCACAGGAGCGTCGCCACCACCTGCATTGGCCGCGGGAGATCTAACTGCTGTCGACTTGCGGAGCTCGTTTGCTGCCAGCTTGCGGGGCCCATCTGTCGCTAACCCGGCATACCGCTGGGGCCCAGGTGAGCCCGCGCAAGAGTGGCAGTGACCCGGTGGGCGGATCTGCACGCCTCGCAGGGACTGTTGAGATTGCGGCCATAGTGCAGCTTCCCGGACTTTAAAATGGCGGCCTATCGCACCACCGCCCAGCATCCTGCATCGGTGTGCGGCGAGCCCTGAGGACTGGACAGACAACCGCTGGGGGACCTGGAGGCTCTGACCCAACATAAGACCTCAAAATAGAGGCTTGCCTGGACTCCCTGGGGGCTGAGGAGGTACGTGGAGAGCAACTGATGATCTAACCTTGGCGCCACCCCTCACTGCCAAGCGCTAGAGCGGGACAGCCACCCTCATCTGGGCAAGTAGCGCGGCAGGGGGGCCCCCAGGGATTGAGACAGGGTGGGGCCCCCACCTTCACAAGAGGCTACCAGTACCACCATGGGGCAATAGCAACCACCAACACCACGCACTTTGATGCAGTGGGCGCCTAACTGACCGGTGTCTACATTACGCCAGCCTGTGCACGCAGCTAGCCTTACCTGCTGCGGCCCAGTCTGGGTGTAGAGTTACCACCAGCCAGGGGACCCTGCCCCCACCGTCCGGTGCTGGCAGTGGGCAGAGCGCAAGTGGTGTGGTGGCTGGTTGAGGGACACTGCACACGCACCAGCTAATCAGGACAAGGAAGACAACGGACTGACGCCAATTCCAGTGAGTTGCGTTGGGTAGGTCCGCGAGCTCCCGTCCCTCCTGGCGGCCTACAGTGAGGGCACCCCAACTCCGCCACACACAGCACTCACCTTCCCAGGAGCCCGAAACCCACAGTCCAGTCTCAGCTTGGCCTCCCTCCGGAGTCATTTCCACTCCTGCGGGACACTGCGCAGCAGCTAACCCCAAGGCTAGGAGATCCACCATCGGCTAGGACAGTATTTTACCTCGATAACAACATCCTCCACTTTCGCGTGGTCCCCAACAGACAACATGGGCAAGCCCAGAGCAATAGCACCAGCCTCAGGGGCTGCATCAGCAGCCCCCACCAACCATTCCGATGGTGCCCCAGGGGCCGACGGACCGACCACAGACATCTCCCTACCGGCCAAGCTGGACAAGGTCCTAATGGCAATAGAGCAGTCCAGACTCTCCATGGCACAACAATTGGGCACCCTCACGACGGACATTAGCCTCCTCCGTGTTGACCACTGAAATCTTGCAGACAAGTTTTCAGACAATGCGAGAGCGGTCAATGACATCCAGCTCTTGGTGCAGACACATCAAGACTCGATACGGACTCTGATAGGCCGCATGTCCACTATGGAAGAACGCATCGATGATCTGGAAGGGCGATCACGGCGCTGCAACATCTTCTTGGTCTGCCGGAGGGAATTGAAGGATTTGACGCAGTGGAGTACATGGAGACGTGGACTAAGTCATTCACCCCAGATATTAAGCAGACAGCGTTCTTCTCCATCGAAAGGGCGCACCGAGTTCCAGCGCGTCGTCTCCGTCCGGGAGCCCCACCGCGCCCATTGTTGGCAAAATTCCTACACTTCAGAGACCGTGACTCGGTGCTCCGGGCAGCTCGACAACATGGACCGCTCCGAGTCGAGAACAAAACCATCATGCTTTTCCCCGACTACTCCTGAGTGGTCCAACACCAAAGGTCATCCTTTCTGGAAGTGAAGCGGCACCTACGATCAGAAAAAAATACAATATTCCCTGCTTTTTCCCGCTCGCCTTAAAGTCATACACGATGGCACGACTCACTTCTTCGCGACCCCGGAGGAGGCCCTTGAGTGGGCGGACCAGAACTGTACCGCAGGCCGTCAGGAGGAACGCATCCAGGAGCAACACCCGAGAGCAACAGGCCCCAGAAGACAGCGCTCCCGGAGACGCAACCGTCCGGGCGCGGCCGCATCACTTCCACGCACCTTGGGGTCCGCGGATTTGGAGCTAATAGTTCAGGAAAGACGCAAAACCCTGAAGCCAGTGGCAGGCCTCTGTCCCCCCTCCCCTGCAACAGACATTGAATGGGCTCCCAACATCTTTACATCGGAGGAAGAGGGGGACAGTGAAACAATGCAATCCCGGGTGGATTCGGTAGTTCTGCCCTCGGTTACCCCACGAACAGCAGACAACCTGATATGAATGGACCCTTGCAACACGCTGAGGACTTGGGGCGGGGGGTGATACCTTCTGCATATTGCAACAGATAGTCCTCGTGACGCATGCGCCTTCCCGTCCTATCAGGCCTAATTTGCCCATATGCACACATGCAGACCAGCAGACGATCAGTGATTGCGCATATAGCCCACATGTTGAGATCCTTCACGGATACCAGGCCGTCACCCCTACAATATGTTGATGCTCTCGCACCAATTCAGAGCTAGTTTGGACGTATCGCCCCTGACGATAGGTCTCCCAAGTTGGGGCAGGTTATGTTCGCCCGCCTCAGTTTCCCCTTCCCCCTGATCCCACCCGCATTGCACTGTGTCCCCGCCCATAAGCCATTGAGCAGCTGTGCTGACGGTCTAGCAGTGAGAGCACTGGGGGAATGAGTTAGAGTTCGGGGCTTCCGGGGGAGCCCATTCACCTACCCAGCCTTATACACCCTACGCATACATCGATGGCACACACAGGTAACATCACCATCCTTACATTGAATGTGCGCGGTATGCACACCGCGCGCAAGAGGTACTCAGTATACGCTTAGATCAAACGCCACTATGCACAAATTGCGTTCCTGCAAGAGACGCACCTTACAGCGGGCGAGGTGGCGAAACTGCGCAGGCGATGGAGGGGTATCATATGTGCCACTACATATTCGGCCTTCGCTCGGGCCACCCTCATATGGGTGCACCCCGGTGTTCCATTTCAGGAGCAGTCCCACATCATTGATCAAGCCAGCCGATACACTCTATTGCAGGGTCAGTTAGACGGTCAAGCAGTACTGCTGGGGAGTATCTATGGGCCCAACGTAGACCAGAATACATTTTGGGACACGCTTTCCGCCCCTTTAAGCACATACACACAGGTACCCTGGATCCTGGGTGGGGACTACAATTGTGTGCAAAACATAACACTGGATAGATCCCATCCGACATCCCCCCTTGTAATGCAGGCAAAACAATTTGTAGCATGGGCACAACACTAGTCCCTTGTGGATGCCAGGCGAACCCAGAATCGTACTGCCAGACTCTACTCGTTCCATTCGAGGCCTCACGGCCTTAGGGTACGCCTGGACTGTTTCCTCTGCTCCCCCGCTATCCTACCTATTATTTCAGACACGGACTATCTAGGCAGAACCATATCAGATCACAACGCCAACACAATAGCGATCCGATGGCGCCCGCCGTATCCCCCTGTCCCTACTTGGCACCTCCCCAGGGACTGTCTCGATGACCCAGTTTTTAAGCAAGCTCAAGCGGACCACATAAGCCATTACTTCCAGGACAACACGAATACGGACACTACACGCGCGAACGAGTGGGACGCGTTTCAAGTCGTAATGGTGGGTAACTGCATTCGCCACATCACGGGAGTCCGACGGGTCCTGGAGCGTGACATCCAAAGTGCAGAACAAGTGCTGGCCGCCCTTACCAAAGAGACAGACCCGGATAAAGTCACGCCGGCCCAGATTGCGAATGCCAAAACCACTTATGAGGAAGCGTTGGCAAGCATGCGCCGATATAACTTTGCGGCATACACGACCCGTGCCCATAAGGAGGTAGATAGAGCGGGCGCGTTACTGGCATGGTTCGTTAAACAGGACTCGACCCTTCCGCCTATCACGGCGATCCGTAATGCTCAAGACACTCTTCTCTACTCGCAGGACTCGATCCTTAAAGCCTTTCAAGAGCACTACACACTGTTATATGCCAGTCTCTCCCAGGTGCCGGAGGAAACCCTTTCTTGCTTTCTAGATCGGTTCCAGGTAGCCCACATAGACCATGACACCCGCCAAGACCTCGACGGTCCAATCAAGGCGACGGAAATTAGGCATGCAATGAAGGCATTAGCCACTCGCAAGGCCCCTGGTTTAGACTGTCTTCCACTACAAATTTACCACACCTTCGTGTCCCAATTGGTCCCCCAGTTAGAGCTGCAATTCCGGGCGGCCATAGACGGAGGTGCTTTACCCCAATCCATGTGCGAATCCGTCATAGTGTCCCTTCTTAAGCCAGATAGGGACCCCCAGCGATTGGGCTCCTACCGGCCCATAGCCTTTCTGCCCGCAGACTATAACATTTACAGAATGGCAGATAGGTACACCACGGTCCTTCCACAACTGATCAACCCAGATCAGAATGGTTTTGTTCTGGGCAGAAATACCTCTTACAACATCCGGCAGCTTTTTCATGTACAGGACCAGATACAAGATTGATTCCCCCGGGCAGCGTGTCTGGTATTGGACCTCGAAAAAGCTTTCGACACCCTCTCGTGGGCTTACTTATTTCAGGTCCTGCAATGCATTACTAGCCTACACTAAGCTCATCTACTCCACGCCCAGCTCCAGAGCGAGACTAGGCCCCCTCATTTCTGCCTCCTTTCCAGTCCGTCGGGGCACCAGGCAAGGCTGTCCACTCTCCCCCCTACTTTTTGCCCAGGCAATGGAGCCTCTGGCAATTTACCTCCGTGCTGCGGGCGAGGAGTGGGGTATCCCAATCGCCAACTCCACCCATGCAGTGTCACTATGCGCTGATGATGTACTCATTTACATCCGGGATATTGCAGCAGACCTATCCCCTATACTATGCATTTTACAAGACTTTGAGGAAGTGGCGGGACTTAAAGTCAACTGGGCCAAATCCACTGTATATCCCTTGGTGCAGACTCTGCCCCAGTGTCCATTCCGACTGGGTAAGGTGGACCTCTCATGGAGCCCCCAAGTGGTCAGATATCTAGGAGTTCGGCTGTATCATACGCCGCAGGACATATACGTGGGTAACTACCGCAAACTGATGGCTAGCATTAGATCCTCGGTCCACTTTTGGAAAGATCTCCCACTGGCAGTCACGGGGAAGATAGCGGTCGCGAAAATGATCCTCATTCCGCGGCTGCTGTATTTCTTTTCTAACCTCCCGGGGGTTCCCCCATGATCTCTTTTTCGAGAGCTCAACACCCTGCTGGGGATGCACATCTAGGGCTCCGGCCGCCGGCATATTGCCCTTGCAAAACTGCAACTGCCCCTTGACCAAGGAGGACTAGAGGCCCCATCATTTGAGGCATACTTCTTGGCCGCCCATTTGCAATGGTTGCCCCGTTGAACGGCGGGCCGGGCGAAAAGGGAACTGATCACCACGACTGGGCCCACTCAAACCCCCACTATCCACTGCATTCTGCTACCAGGGTCTGCGCCACCACCAACTAAGCCGCTTCAGGTGATGACTGCGCGCGCCTGCCTAACGCGCATTCATAGAATGCACCAGACTGCAACTCCATACTCCCCGCTTCTACCGCTGGTAGGGTTCCCCAAAGGCCGGGTACATTACACAGAAAGAATGCTACACATATGGACTGACTCTGCCTTGAAAGACGTAGGGGCGCTGTACTTTAATGGAGAATTACAGACATTTGAGGCGCTTGCGACCAACTTCGAACTTCCCAGAGGACAGTTTCTATTGCATAGACGGCTCCTAGCAGACTCCCGCAAGCAGTGGCACGCGATCGAGACGCAACCTCCCACACATCCTGTAATCTATGCGGTCCTGCAGGTGGGTCCAGGGTGACAGCTAGTCACCTGGATATATAAAGCCATACGCACCCCTAAACAGCCCACTCTTGCACCCCTCAGAGAAAAATGGGAGACCGACTTTCGCAGACCACTACATGACAGGGAATGGACCAGGGCACTCGAACATACCAAAAAAGTATCCCGCAACTCTCTTAGCTCATATTCGGCACTTTCAGCTCCTTTTCATAATTTGTCTTTCCTTTCCTTTGACCTTCTCTTGTTTTAATTTGTTCTTTCCCTTACAGATCCTTTATTTTCTCTTGTTTGTCCTTGTTTTCCTTTCTTTTCCTTTTCTTTCCTTTGTTTGGTCTTTATTTCCGATTTCTTGTCTTTGCCTGGCCTCCTGCCTTTTTACCTTGACACTCTCTTGTATGAATTTGTTCTTCCCCTTACAGATCCTTTATTTTCTCTTGTTTGTCCTTGTTTTCCTTTCTTTCCTTTGTTTAGCCTTTATTTCCGACTTCTTGTCTTTGCCTGTGCTTTATTTATCCTTTTATCCTTTTTTCCTTGCAATCAGCACTTTTCTGACTTTTTCGACCTTTTCCTGACTTTAAAATGGTCGCCCGACTTTTCTGCTCACTGATTGGCCCTCGCGCCTGACTCCAAAATGGCCACAGAGACTCTCGCAAGACTTCTTAGCCAATCGGGCGCTTCTTGACTTTAAAATGGCCGTCCGACTTTTCTGCTCGCTGATTGGCCCTCGCGCCTGACCCCAAAACGGCCGCCGAGACTCTCACGAGAGCTCGCGCCAATTTCTTTAAACTTCGCGCTTTCTCTACAGCGCTTACCGGGTCACTTGGTCTTCCCCTCGCCGCGGTCGGGGTGGGCTCCCGCGTCGCTGCGCTTCCGTTGGTGGCACCTGTCTTCCTTTCTTCTTTTGTCACAATGCGATCCAGGGTAGGCTCCTGGTTTAAAATCGCAATTTCTGCACACCAGTGGATCTCGATCCCGCCTGCGTCGCCAGATGTTGTGTCCCCCGACCCAGGAAAACCACACAGTACACGGTGTTGGTTGTCAGGTACGTCTTTATTGTTGCAGTCACAGCGTGTACAGATCACAACCTCTTGCCTCGAGGTCCAGCAGCCAAGTGTCCCCTGTCCCCACCCCCTGACCGGATGTGGTGTCCGGTGTCCCCTCGCTTCTGTCCTGTCCCAGGGTCCTAGTGCCCTTGCCCTGGGCATGACAGTAGAAATGCAAGAAACTACACACAATGTCCAACACATAATACATTTCTTAAACATTGCTACATGCTACACCACTGCCGTAAGTTCAATTGGTCCCCAAAGCATATCAGGGTCAAGAATATCTTTCATAACAGAAGCTTTTTGTTTACATTACAGTCCCAGAAGTATACCGACCGGAACTGTCCAAAGTGTCATCAGTGTCCTTGGCTGACGCCATGGCTTTTTCGGTAAAAGGCAAGGCCCTAGTCTATCCAAAGGGCCATTAAAGAAACTGTCAGCCGAAGTAATGTTATTGAAAACAATGACAAAGCCATAGATCTATATCCATAAACAATATAAATATGCAGAGGTAATAACACAATGTAGGATATAAACTTCAGAATCTGATTCAGAGAGACAACGGCCCACCCCCAAGGTACAGGTGTGCAACATGCCTAATCTTTCTTAATCGGGCCCCCTTGGGCGCAGAGCTGCCGAACTGAAGAGGTGCAAGAAAAGGTGCGATGCGGGAAATACTATGGTCTAACATGCGCACACAGGCCCATTCCTTCGAGAATTTCTTCTCCCCAAATATGCGCTGGAGAACGATTGCAACGGAATGTTTGTTTCTCCAAGTTATTAATGTACAGGGGAGGTGTCCACTGTAGGTCTAGAAGAGGCAGGCTTGAGTCAGCTTCTCGGATATCCAGACAAGATAAAGCTACATTTTAAGTGTAATGTGCACGATTCATAAACTTGGCTCTAACATCCTGTCCTGTGAGGTGGTCTTTATTGCCCCTGCCCCCATGCCCGTTTCAAAGCCCTCAGGCGCCAACCTTAAGCTGCATGCTGGGCCCCAGGGGAAGCACAGTGGTAGACTAGTCTTCCCCCTGGGTCTTTCGCGCAGGGGAGGACTAGGTAGGGTCAAGGGGTGGAGTTAGGGGTTGGGTATAAGAGTAGAGGGGTGGAATGGATCTTCCTCTTCCTGCACTCTCTGCACCATAGGGAGGTCTAAGTTTAAAAGGGGGAGAAAAAGTGTTAGGGTTAGGTCTACCTTGTCTAGCGGAGCAGGACTTGTTGTGAAGGATCGCGGAGCCACTGGCTGGTGGTTGTGGGTGTGTTGCGGACAAGGAGCATAGTGGATTTCTTTTCGGACGAGGAGGTGAGGGAAGCCCTGTGGCTGCTGGGCCGTGTGGGCCTGTTGGACCTTCTCCAGCCTGGTGTGCTGCGGGAGGCCTGGGAGGGAATGACCCACACCCTGCGGGCAGCTTCCGCGGGTGTTGCAGCGGCAGAGGTGGCTTGCCTTGATGAACCACGCCGCTGGGGAGAGTTGCGTCAGGTCGGGGGAGGGGCTTGTTAAAGAAAGAGCCCGGGCGCGGAGGCCGGCAGAAGAGCCTGCTTCCGCGGGTTGAATTCCTACAGCTCGAGTTTCGAACGTCGGGGGGGCTTCTGATGCTTCTGGTGCCTGCGGGGAGATGGCCATTGTGCCTTGGGGGAGCGGGAAGCTTACGCAGAGCGGGGGAGTGCCGGTTGGGCCTCAGCCAGGCCCGACGGTGCTCGTGGGCCTGGGGAGCTGGAGGAGGTGTGTTTGGGGGAGGGTGGGGCACCGGGCCCAGATATGGAGGCTGCAAGGCTGGAAGGGGCCAGCCCTACAGGAGAGGTGCATGTGGGGCAATGGGAGGACTCTCCCATTGACCTGCCTAGGGGTTCCCGGGTGGGGACTCATGTGCCTGCAGGGGAGGTGGTGGTGCCTCAGGTGGGGGTGGCCCTGGTGGATGGTGGGAGGGGGACCCCAGTGTGTTAGTGGCACCGGGGCTCTAGGTGGGGGCTGCAGCCATACAGGGGGCTACTGCACACCTCTCCTCCCCCAGTGTGGGGTCATGGCATGGGAGGACAGGGTTAGGAAGCAAAGGCTGCTAGTGCAGCAGGTGGGGGTGCGCCGGGCAGAGATGGAGGTGGCTCGGGTGGTCTGGAGAGACGTGGCGGAGAGGCTACCCACCCCTACCTCTGAGGAGGAGTGGTGGGCTGAGCAGGAGGAGAGGGAGAAGGCAGATAGGGCCAGGAAAGGAGGGGGGTGCAGCAGTAAGGGGCAACAGCCTAGGGTAGGGACGGCCAGGACGGCTATGAGGCCCGATGGTGCCAGGGCCCGCCCAGGTTGGAGCAACCTGGGGGCAGGGGGGATCCAAGCTAGCGGAGGTCAGTGGAGTGCGGGGAGGTGCAGCGGGGCGCAAGACGGCTCCAGGATGCCACCTTGAAGCAGCAGGGGGGTCCGCAGCAGCCATCCCTCTGGCTGGGGCAACAGATTTGTGTGTGGCGAGTGGGGTGGTGTTGAGTGTCACGAAGAGTAAGGGTGTGAAGAGAGCAGTGAGAGAGGTGTTGTGGGCGCCTGTGGATGTGGAGCGAGAGTTTTATTATGATGAGGAAAGTGATGACCTGGAAGAAGGGGAGGTGAAGGATGATGATGACAGGACGGGGGAGTAAGGAGCACAGTGGAGTTAGTGTTTTGAAGGAGCCTAAACCGACGAAGGGCAAGGCGAAAGTGGAGGTAACCAAAGTCACCAGCACCATAGGATAGTCCGGAGAGGCGCACTCATCTTTGGCAGGTGAGGGGGCATGGTGGGCAGCTTGGGATGGCGAGCCAAAAGGGGGTAGGAAGAAGGCTTGCCGGTCAGTGGGTGTGGAGGAGGGGTCGGTGCAGGAGTACATAGGGTTGACAAAGGACAGGCCTAATCTGGGTGCCAAGTCGGAGGGGGTTAAGTCTGTATCTACAGCGGGGGTTCATACGGATAAGGTGGACAGGAAGGATGAGAAGGGGGAGAAGTCAGAGGACAAGCATCAGAAAAAGTTGCCCTACATGGGCTGGCCATGCCCCTGGGATCACATTTGTCGGACAAGATTAAGACTAGGATTTGGAAACACGAGTATGTGGACGTGTTTAAGTCATTGCACAGGGAGGTGCAAGCAAAGGAGGGTTCCAAGGAGGAGGAATGGGAGTTGACTAGATGGCCCAGGGTTCCGGTGAACATGGAAAACTAGACATCGGCGTTTCTCATTTATGCTATCATTTACTGCGAGAAGCACCTGGATAGGGCCATAGTGCTGTTGAAGTAAATGGACATTATTAGGAAGGCCCAGATGCAATTTGGTGGGTTCACTTGGCTGAGCTATGATGAGGAGTTCAGGGCCAGAGTTAGTGCAAACCCGGACAAGCATTGGGAGGAGTTGGCCAGGAATTGTGGATGCAGAGGATGGCATCCATGCATTCATCGACTTCTACGTACACGGCGAGTTGCTTGCCGGTCACTTATCCGTCTTTTCCGTCGCGCACCGCCCAAAGCGGGGCAGGGGAATACCGCCAGCGCAGGTAGCACAGGTCAGTCCGCTAAGCCAGGCAGTTACAACACCGGGGCATGTTGGAGTTACAACAGGGGATACTGCTCGCGGTACCCGTGCAAGTTTAAACATGAATGCTCCAAGTGCGGGGGGCGGCACGCCCTTACACAATGTCTTACCCTGGTCATACCCTCTGAACAGTGGCAAAACGAGAAAGGAAGGGGACAGGCTGGACAGAAGGGCGCCTACACTGGTTAAGGTGGAGGCGATGGCCCAGTGGCTCTCGTGTTACCCGGACAGGGAGGCAGCTTTGAGGTTTCAGTGGGGTTTCACGGAGGGCTTTCGGGTGGGCTATCAGTGGCCGAGGGTGCGGAGATGGGCGGACAGTCTGAAGTCAGCTAAAGAATTGCGAGGAGTGGTGGCGGCCAAATTGCAGAAGGAGGTGGACGAAGGGAGGATTGCAGGCCCGTTTTGTGACTGGTCAGCCGATGACTTAATCATCTCCCCTTTGGGGGTGGGGCCTAAGACGGAGGAGGGTGAGTTTCGCATGATACATCTCCTTTTGTGGCCGGAGGGACGGTCTGTTAAGGATTACATTGCGGAGGCGGACTCAAGGGTGCTTTACACGTCGGTGGATGATGCGATTCGCCTAGTGAGGGTGTGTGGGCCAGGGGCGGAATTGGCAAAATTTGATATCAAGTCTGCTTTCCGCCTTCTGCCTATACACCCCACGGATTCCTCTCTGCTAGGGATGCAATTCGCGGGGGCCATCTACGTGGTCAAGGTTTTGCCCATGGAATGCGCGATTTCCTGCACGCTGTTCGAACTGTATACCACTTTCTTGCAGTGGGCTTTCACACAGATCAGCGGGCTTCAGGACGTTACTTACTATCTGGATGACTTCGTTTTTCTAGGGAAGGCACACTCAGGGATTTGTGGCAGGGCCCTGTCGCATTTCCAGGAGATTTTGCAGTGCTTCGGAGTCCCCTTGGCACCAGAAAAGACAGCTGGGCCCAGCTGCAGTCTGGCATTCCTGGGCATTGAGCTGGATTCCATTCATTGGATAGCTTGGCTCCCTGCTGCGAAAGAGACAGAGATACAGGCGTGCCTCTTGTGGGCGATCGGAGATAGGAGGATTGCTTTGAGGGTTGTGCAACAAATGCTGGGTTTCTTGAATTTCGCATGCAGGGTGGTGAGGGCTGGACAGATGTTCTGCCGACAGCTCGGCATGGTCATGTCGTGAGCAGTTCTACCACACCACAGGGTCCGGATCTCCATGGGGGTAGGGGCGGATTTGCGAACAGGGTTGTTGTTCTTGACAGACCATGTCTGCATTTCTTACCTGCTGTGATGTCTGTACCACTGTTGCCTGCTGCCTGCTGCTGGTCTTTGTTTGGGACATTGAAGGGGCCGCTGCAACGCATGAATACTGCTGAGTGCCGCCATTGCCCTCTTGCCGCCAGGGGACTACATCCCCAGTGTCCAACGCCACCCATCACGCTTGTGAGCGCCAGGAGGCGCACATTAGGGGGCCAAGTCTCCCGCGGGGCGGGAGCCCGTGTTTACATTTCTTACCTGCTGTGATCTTTGTCCCAATGTTGTCTGCTGCCTGCTTGTGGACTTTGTTTGGGACATTGAAGGGGCCGCTGCAATGCACAAGTACCGCCGAGTGCTGCCATTGCCCTCTCGCCGCCAGGGGACGACATCCCCCAGTGTCCCACGTGGCAACCACACCACCCATCACGCTCGTGAGCGCCAGGAGGCACTCATATGGGGGCCAGGGCTCCCGCGCGGCGGGATCCCATGTTTGCATTTCTTGCCTGCTGTGATGTCTGTCCCACTGTTGCCTGCTGCCTGCTGCTGGACTTTGTTTGGGACATTGAAGAGGCCGCTGCAACGCACAAGTACCGCCGAATGCCGCCGAGTGCGCCATTGCCCTTTTGCCGCCAGGGGACTACATCCCCCAGTGTCCCACGCAGCACCCATGCCACCCATCACGCTTGTGAGCGCCAGGAGGCACTCATAAGGGGGCCAGGGCTCCCGCCGCACGGGACGCACATGGGCGTGCCAGGGCCGCGCCCTGGCGAAGCCAGGGCCAAGGGCTTCGTCTGTGCCCGTCAGTGACTGGAGGTGGCTGGGCTGGGCCACCCCCCTTGGCTGTGAAAAAGGATCTCCTGTCATATATCGGTAAGGAGAAATATTGACCATAGTGATAAATATCTATTTCATTTCTTCACAAAATTAAAATGGGCAAGAGAAAACAACCGCAGTCTAAGGAAAAACTCCAACCTGCCAAAACACCCATAACTAAATATTTAAAGACAGCAGTGTGGATGATCGACAGTGAAATTGTCTTGGTGAAAGAAAAGTTGGCAGCAACAAAAACTGCATTAGACGCCGCCTTAAAGGCACCCGATCCTGCCGACAAGCAAGATACATTTACACCTGAAGTATCTGAGATGGTACTGGAATCGGAGCTAGTACTATCAGATAATAATGTAAGCAGGGGGATGGCGTCATGCAGAAGAGACAAGCCATGTGTTTTAACAGCGTCACTGGAGATATCAGAGTCAACAGATAGTGCAACACTAATTTCACCACCAGCAAAAAAAGTCAAGCAACTGCCCAGATTGAAGAATAGTACAGAAGAGGCTATCACGATAAAACCCAGTGTAAAACAAAAGGCAAAGAAAGGGGGGAACCAGCGGGAACATCAAAAAGAGAGACCACTACCATGGATAGCCATCCCAGGATGGTAAATCTTGAGACATTATTTAAAAAAGTGCATTCTAAATTGGATTGTATAGAACAACGTTTTATGTCTGAACTTAAGCTTGTTCAAAAGGAGGTAACTTCTCTAACCAATTTGGTCTCTGACCTCCTTGTATCTAAAAAAAACTCATATAAATCAAGCACAGATGTGAAAATACAACCTAGGTTGATGGATGTTGGCGGAAGCCATTTGCCAAAGTAAGCTAGCAAATGACTTTACAAAGCCTGTTCTAGGGGGTCGTATGTTGTCCACTCAAAGTCAAAGGCTGCCCATAGTAAATCAAATGAGTCCTAATTTAGCGAAATAAGTGAACAGAGTAGGGCTAATATATAGGCCAAATTATCATGAGCATACCACCGAGAATACTATGGAGGAGTCCTTACACCTACCACCCCGGGCTACACCCTATGTTATTGTGCATAAAAATATCCCGAGGACACAAAACACGCTTTTTGAACCATATGAGAAACTCAAGAATCAGGTGATTTATTGGTTAACTGTTAATACGAACATTGAGACTACAGTTCTATATCACAATATTATAATGCTGAGGAGAGTGAGTTGGGTTGGGAAGTCCAGGAAACACACTACGGGAGATTGTGTGGTGGTGAACCTTCGCAGTAGTAAACTGGTAGAAGCCCTTTTAGAGCTACTGATGAATAACAACAAAGAAGTTAATTTCGTGAGGACTGAACATATAACTGCTGTCCCGTTAGGATATTTTTACAGGCCAAACGAGGTTCACCCAAATTTCCATAGGACTAACCCTCTTAAGCCATTTTTTAATATTCCCATACATAACAGGTTTGAACCACTCAGATCATGTAGTGAAATTGATTGACATAAGAAAAATGATGAGTGTGATGGGGAGAGAACTACTGATGATATTCCTTTCAGATGTCGGAGAGATGGTAACGAAAGAGTAAATAGATTGACTGATAATACGAGCATGCAATTATTGTGCAAGGAGCGTAGTAATCTGAGAGTGTATGGATCAGGTAAAGGGCTATATCTCTATGTTATAATGGGTGCGAGTGATACACACCCTGAAACATCTGGTAGGCATCATCACGAAAATCTTGGTAATACCAGCGATACGGAGGTCAGCGAGAAGGAAAATATGGCCATACAAAGAACAGTTTATATTGACTATACATCACCAATTATTACAACCTGGAATATAGCAGGTATTAAAAATAAGATAAATAATGAAATATGGCTAACATCCTTAGAAAAGTCTAGCATAATCATGGTTCAAGAAACATGGAATGTGGAACCCTTTTTTATAAATGGGTTTAAAGTAATTTGCACTAACGCTAAATCATCTAGGCGAGGGAGAGCTAAAGGTGGTTTAGCAATATTAGTAGCGGTTACAGCCCCACTGTCAGTAAAAGCTCTTAATACTAATTCACAATTTTATCAGCTGATACAGCTTTATTCAGAAAGGAAACAAACAATCATTTTGATCAATTTTTATAATAATGTTTTTGATGGTACCAAGTCAAAAGTAATCAATGATTTAGAGGCCGATTTAGAGATTTTTGTGAGATCTTGTCGGATCATATATCATTTTGTGGGGGGGGATTTTAATTCTGAAATTTGCAGTATCCCGCTAGGAGAACAATGCAGATTTATTGATTGTTTTGGGGATCGGATATCTATTTTTCCTCAAGAGTGGTATGGAGAAGCTATAAATACTATTACCTCTAAATATAACCTAATTGTCCTAGAACCAAAAAGCGCAGAGGGTGATACTGCTATTCCAACCTATGTAGGCGAAAGAGGTGCGTCAAATATAGATCATTTTTATTATAACAGTTTTGGAAATGGCCCTTTTTGCAGGGTCATTCCTAAACCTTTTGCCTTCCTCCTGGATTTTTCCTGACCTATTTTTGTTGGCTTTATGACTCTGGGCACTTTACAACCGCTGATCAGTGCTAAAGTGCATATGCTCTCCCTGAGTAAATATGTCTGTGTATTGGATTTACCCTGATTGGCTTATTTGAGTTACCTGTTAGTCCCTAGTAGTGTGGCCTATGTGTGCCCAGGGCTGGTTACCCAAATGCTGCTGGTGGGCCTGCAGCGCTGGTTTGAGCCACCCTGAGAAGCAGTTTGTAAATGGTACCTCAGACCTGCCACTGCAGTGTATGTGTGCAGTCTAGAACTGCCATCTTGGCTGAGAAGTGCCCACACTTCCCAGCCCCTGAACCTTCCCTTAGCATCATGTCAGTCACCCCTATGGTTGGTGCATTGTGTGTGTAAGGCAGGACATGGCTTGATATGTGTAGCATGTCGTGGTAGTGAATTACCCTCCATTTTGTTTTTCACTGCTGCAAGGAGACCTGTTCGGTCAGAATGGGCAGACTGGCTATTATATCTTATAGTCCTAACAGTCCCAGGAAACATGGTAGAAATTCGAGTTTAGTATGCCTGAGCTCAGAATAATAAAATACATCTTTTGGCAAAGTTGTTTTTAAGATTCTGTGTTTGAAAATACCACTTTTAGAAAGTAGGTATTTTTGCCTAAGCATTCCAGTGTGCTCTGCTGTTATGTGTATTGACTGTCTGGGTTTAGAAGGGCTAGGCAGGCTGAGTCAGACCTGGGTTGAATAGAGAGATCTGCATTGAGTACTAGGGAGGTGTAGCTCCTTGACCTGAATAGGGCTGTGCCTGGCAAAGTGAATGCTGGCTCCACCTCCTATTGTGCGTCTGATGGCAGGCCCCCTCTTTCTGAAAGGAAGGATGCAGCCTGGTAAACAAAGTGATCCAGGCCTGAGCAAAACCGGTTCTGGCTGGGTTCATTGACCAGAGACTTTTGAGAACAAAGACTTTTGGGGTTTAAATATCTGTGCCCGAACCCCGGAATTTTGTATTGCTGCTGGATGTCAAGAGGAACCTCTGTCCGTGTTACTGAAGGAATTTGCAGGAGAGGACTGTTTCTTGGATTGGCCTGCAGTAATTCCCCTTGGACTCGGAAGAAGAGGGAAAAGAACTTTTGAGAGACTTTTACTTTTACTAAGCAATCACCCAAGGGCTAGAAGAGAGCTGGCCTCCTGCTGGAGTCACAGGCACATCTGACTCCCCCACCAGCCTCCTAATTCCTCCCAGCAAGGATTTCTATCTGCAGGTGAGGCCCCTGTGAGTTCCAGGGCCTCTAGGTCTATTGCAGAGAAGAGAGTGCTGAAATTGTCGCTAACACCCGTTTTTGAGCCGCTGCAGCTGAAGAGGGAAACATCCTTTACAACTAAACTTTTACAACGCAGTGCTTTTACAACGCAGGTTTTACAACGAAAACCATTACAACGCATTGCGCTGGGGGGCGCTCTAGGATAGGGAATAGATTTAATTTACTATCCAACACCTTCCCTAGTGTCCACGGGGACTGGAGTTGGAATAGTAAATTAAACTCTTCACTATCCAGCACCCCAAAGCGCTATGCGTTGTAAAGGTTTGCGTTGTAAAAACTGCATTGTAACAGCATGCGTGGTAAAAGCATGCGTTGTAACGTCATACATCTGCTGAAGAGCATAAGAAAAATCATTGCGCTGCTGCCGCCGAGCGCTCACAAACCCAAGATCATCGCATCTCAAGCTTGAGGGCCACAAAATGCTCGCTAACCCCCGAGATCATCGCATCGCACGTTTGCGGGCTTGTCGAAGGCTCGCTAACCCCGGATCATTGCATCAAGATCATCGCATCACAACATCGCAGAGCGGGTGACGCGCATCTGCCATTTTCCTCGCATCGCACCTGGATCATCGCTCCCTCGCGGGGCACCATTTTCTTTCATCGCAACAAGATCGCACACGCAACAGGATCAGCGCATCATCCTCCCTCGCGGCAAGGATTCAACGCATCGTTGGCCTAGTGTAAAGAAGCCTGTCGCTTTGTCCGCACGCACCCGCAGACCGGCACATCATCCTCCGTAGCGGCAAGGATTCAACGCATCGCCGGCCTAGTGTGGTGAAAATCATCGCTACAGCTCGATTGCGACATTTTGCTTGTTTTGCTATGAAATCCAGGTACTTTGTAAGTAACAGGGTCGCAGAGAACCCCTGCTTTGAACTGAACCCTTATTTGAACACTTTTAACTATTTTTCCAGCTTTTCAAGAGTACCCCCCCCCCTTTTCACTATTGTGGCTTTTTACCATAATTGGTCTTGTGTTAAGTCTATATATAAAGATTCCTATTTTTTATAGCTACTTGTGTGGTGTCTCTTTGTAGTGTCCTTCACTGTGTTACTGTGTATGATCATAAATGCTTTACACACTGCCTCTGAGGTAAGCCTAGCTGCTCGTGCTACGTTACCACAGGGTTGAGCAGGGGTTATCAAAGGGTGTAGCCCCCTTACTCTGACTTAGGAAGAAGGGTCCCTACTTGGTCTGTGGTCAGCCACTGCCAACTAGAGACCCCCATTTCTAACAAACAGCAAATTGCAAAGGCCTGGTTGAGAAAATTATAATTAGTGAAAATCTGTTTAGTGACCATCACCCTATTAATTTGAAACTAAGGATTGGTTTGGGTCATCAACAGAGGGGTAAATCCATACAATCAGATATAGCATTATAAGGAAATAATGGAGTATCAATTAAATGGGCCGGTGTAGATCCAATATTATTTTTGGAAAGTATAAAAGGGAAAATTGAAAAGGATATTGATATCTGTCTAAATAACTTCACTTCAGATTTCCATATCGTAAAAGCCTTTTATAGTATTACATATGAAATAGCAAAAGATCTAACTAGTAAAAAGAAGAAAAAACCCTGTGAAAATACTCCTAGATGGTTTTACGAAAAATGCACTAAGTTAAACAAGGCTTTAAAAATGGCCCTGAAAGCAAAACCTAGGATTTGTAGTAAAATAAGACTACTGAGGAAAGAATACAAAATAGCTTTAAGTTATAGGAAAAGTGAAATCCGAGAGGACGCTTGGGCGAGTCTCATCCAGGCTGCTGAAAGTAATAACACAGGTTTATTTTGGCATACTATCGATCATCTTTATTTTAAAGATATTTGTACACTGAAAATTGTAATTGCAGTCCCCCCGCAGGACTGTATTACACATTTTGAGTTAATTTTTAATCCTGGTACATGTAAAGCCACTCCAATGTTAAATAGTACCATTATATTAGTAGAACCAACAAACTCCGTACCCATAACATCGATGGAAATTAAATTAGCCCTCTCAAAGAGTGCCAGGGGCAAAGCGGCTGGTCCCGACGGCGTACCAATTGACGTCTTTAAAAGTAATATGGAATTCTGGACCCCGATATTAGTGAATGTTGTAAATGCTGCTATGGGAGGAGTTAAATCCGCATCATGGTCCCAAAGCATTATTGTACCCATCTTCAAAAAGGGAGATAGTGGAAAGGCTAACTGTTACCGCCCTATATCCCTTCTGGACTCTACTTTAAAGTTAATGGGTAGGATTCTATTGGGGAGATTAGAAGACTGGGTGGACGAGAATAACATTCTCTAAAGAAGCCCAGTTTGGGTTCAGAAGAGGTATGGGGACTGTGGAACAGTGCCTAAATTTGGAACTCCTTATCGGAAAGTACATGCTGGCGAAGGAGGGGGCTCTCCACCTATGCTTTGTGGACCTTACAAGCACGTTGGACTTTGCCTATCACACAAAGTTGTGGCAAACTTTAAAAGAGATAGGAGCACCAAACTAAATTATTATATTCCTATCTCAAATCTATAACTCCTTAACTTCTAGAGTTCGTTTTGGGAACAAAGGAGAATGTACACAGGATTTTATGGTTACTGGAGGTGTACGCCAAGGATGTGTATTGGCTCCATTGTTGTTCTCATTATATATCAATAACGTGGACTCCTTTTTGCAAATACAGAAAGCTGATTGCCCTAAAGTAGGAAGCCGTACTACCCCAGTACTACTTTATGCGGATGGCGCAGTCCTCCTGTCGGGGACAGCAAATGGTCTACAATGTCTAATTGAGAAGTTCTCCCAGCACATAATAGAAAAGGACTTGCAATTAAACCTTACTAAAACCTCTGTTATGACATGTGGTAAGACCAGATTTAAGAGTAGACAACACAATGTGGGGGGAGTGGTTATAGGTAGAGTGCCAAACTTTGTCTACTTGGGCCTTCGTTTTAATAGTAGGGGCAGTTGGAGACCACATATGTACTAGTAATTTGAATTTTTTAATAGTAGTCGAGGGAATTTTTAGATTCTCATCCAAAATGGGAAACAAGCCAGTTAGGGAGATACTTACTTTGTATAGAAGAAAGTGTGTGACTGGGGCCTACTACGGTGCAGAAATATGGGGAAGAGTAAGTTCCGCCTCCCTGCAAATACAAGAAAACAAGTTTTTGAAAAGACTTTTGGCAGTACCTAGCTCCACAGCCAACTATGTCATACATAGAGAACTGGCCGTACGATTCATAAATGATACTATTAGAATAGCTGGTCTCACTTTCTGGCGAAGGCTGTGGGCAAAGCATGAGGCAAAACTTACAACAGATATAATAAAAGATTGTCTGACTCTCGATAATTGGAAAGAAATCCAATGGCTTGAGTACATTCACAACTTATTGATGGATTGGAAGATAGATTTTAATAAAGGGGAACCCATATCGATACGAGACATTAGTAAGATTGATTTGAAATTGAGATATATCTCGCTTATGGACTGTGCTAGAAGTGATGAAGACAAACACAAATATAGCGTTACTGCTTATTGCCAAATCACTTCTGTTCCGGGTTTACAATGCTACCTAAAAATGATTGTAAATTCCCAGCACAGATTCTACCTCACGAGGTTGAGATTTGGTGCTGCACATTACCTTGTAGCATTTCGTGACAGAGAAAAAGGTTTCCATAAGCTACCGAATTGCCCTTGTAATGGGAAAACTGCTCAGTCTACACTACACTTTCTATATTTTGTACACTGTTTAACGATATAAGGAAATTAATCTTAAGACCCCTTTTTCTTGCAAATAGATTGTATAATTATAAAAATGCTTTTATTATTTATGTGCTTTGGACAATATGAAGATTATGTGCACTGTTGTACATTTTAATGTACGCGCAATAAGGAAAAGAAAGGAATTGGCGTACTTAGACGTATTATCATATGAAAATATTGATGAGGATAATTGGAGTTGTTACAACAAAAGTATAGAATTGCAATTTATAGTGATTTTAATTATATGCGATTTTTTGCACAATTATGCATCTATGTTGCACAAGGTGTTCTACTTTATAATATTTTTACATTCTTGTGTAAATGTAAAATATGTCATTAGCTTGACTGTAATTATGAAATGTAGGCCTTTATAAATTCCCTTGACTATTGTACATATTTGGTAAGAAATGTAGTAAAGGAAAATGTCTGTGGGGCATATTACCAACGTTAAGCGATATTTATCGCTAACGATGCTTAGCAACGAATTTTTTAACGCTAAGCATCGTCAGAAATTATCGCAAATAAACATTGCTATTATCAAGGTTTATCGCAAATGCGATAAAAAACGGCCGCAATGCATGAATATCGCTGAAAAGTCAGCGATATTCATGCATTACCGAGCTAACGCTCTTAGCCATGTTATCCACCTCCCATTGGATAACATGGCTAAGAACTGCTCAGGGCAGGTGTTAGTTTTTGGAGATATTCGCGCTTAGCGCGAATATCTCCAAAAGTTGGTAATAGGAGATAGCGATGTTAGCGACTGTTTCCAGTCGCTAACATCTTGGCACGCCCACTTTGCATGTCATTAGTGATAAATTTCACTGACATGCAAAGTGGGGCCCAAGATGGTCGCTATCTCCTACTAGCTGTCGCTAACTGGTGTTGGCGACAGCTAGGTAATGAGGAGATAATTTTATCTCCGCTTTCTTGGCTTTTAAAGCCAAAAAAGCGGAGATAAACCCCCTTGATAATATGCCCCTAAATTTTAAAAAATTTGTATATTGTATTTCGGATGGTTTGTTTTAGAATGCTTTTATGGATGTATATTTTACTCCGAATAAAGCTGTTTTGAATTGAATTGATTGACTGACTTCAATGGGGTGTCCCTGGACTTGGAGGACGAAAGGATGGTTTGGCTAGTTCAAATTTACTCTGATGCAGCCGGGGCAGCTGGTTTTGGAATTTTCTGCGATGGCAGGTGGTGCGCGGAGGATTGGCCGGCTCATTGGGTGAAGCAAGGGAGGAGCATTGCATTTCTGGAATTCTTTCCCTTATTGGTTATACTGGAGATGTGGGGACATGAGTTTCAGACCAGATCAGTGCTGTTCCACGTGGACAACATGACTGTGGTCGAGTTGGTCAACCGACAGCAAGCAAGGGATCTGAATGTGGTTTTTAGAGCCAATCATGTCCTGGGGTGAATAATGACATTGCGAATGCTTTGTCTCGTTCGCAGTGGCAGCGGTTCCGGCGACTGGCACCAGGAGCGGATCTGTGCAAGACCGAGCTGCCGGACGGCATATGGGTCTTGGGGGTGTGAGGGTGATAGGCCTGGTTGAAAACGCTATTGCTGACTCCACAAGACGAACCTACAGTCTGTCGTGGGCGGAGTTTGGATCCTTTATGGGATAGCGCGGGGATTCAGCTTTTGGAGATCTCTCAGCGGTGGAACAAGGAGTGTAGCAGTTTGTATTGCATGGTGTTGATATAGGGCTGACGTCTGCGACTATATCAGGAAAATTGGCAGGAGTGTCATTCTTTTGTTGTTTGTTTTTTGGTTTTGACCCTACGAAATATGTGATTATAAGTAGGGTACTCAGAGGTTGGGGCAGGGAAAGGAGGGGAGGAGGGGGGTTTAGGGAGGTGATTACTTTTGAACTGTTGGTCAGGTTGGTCGAGGTTTTGCCGCTTTGTTGTTATGATACTTTTGAGGTGCGAGTTTTCCATTTGTGCATTATCTGGATGTTCTTTGGGGCTTTTAGGGTCTCTGAGTTGCTTGGCACATGGTCAGTGGGTGGCAGAAGGTATGAGGAGGTCAGGTTGGATGCGGGGCGACTGGGGATTTGGTTGGGTCAGTCTAAAACGGATCAGTTGGGGCAGGGTAAGTGGGTTTGGTTGTGTGAGAATGGTTGTGGGGGTGTGTGCCCAATGGCTGAATGGAGGTCGTTTCTGCTTTTCTCGCGGGCTGTGAGTGGTGAGATTTTTTGTCACGTCTGGGGCGAAGGTGACGGCGGGGCAGTTGTTGGTGGTGCTGCGTATGGCTTTGAGGTGTCTGGGTTTGGAACCGGGAGGTTTTGGGACCCACTCTTACCGTATTGGGGCGGTGACAGTTTCAGCTCGGCTGGGTTGTCCTGGGACAAGTTTCAGCCAATTGGGAGGTGGAAGTCTGGGTGCTGTGAGTGGTATATTCGTAAGTGAAGGGTATGGGCGGTGCTCAATGCTAGGCGTGGGGTGAATTGGTGTGGCTGGGTTTAAGCTGGGTTTCTAACATATTTTTCTCCTGTAGGTTGCTTGGGTGGACAGGGGGCCAAGACGATCACTTGGATCGTGGGGCATTCCTTCATGCACTGGGCCTCCAAGTATGCAGAGCAACAGGTGTACGGCCGTAACCTGGGATTCAAAGGACAACATCACAAGGTGCATTGGTGGAGTAAAGAGGGGATGCAATGGGGGGCACTATTGCCCTGGCTCACTAAGATGGTCCCTCAGAAAGGATGCCCTGATTTGTTGATCATACATTTGGGTGAGAACAATTTGGTTTGGCTGTCGGGTTTGGCACTCTTACAGCTGATGCAGAGAGACTTGGAGGTTTTGAAACAGGCTGGCAGGGACATGCATTGCCTGGACTGAGTTTGTTCCTAGGAAAGTATGGAGGGGTGCAATCAAACACGGCTCTGTGGAAAAAGCAAGACGGAAGATCAACAGAGCGATGCAAGTTTTCTGTGGGGACGAGGACATTAAGGTCATTGCTCATGCTGGACTGAGACTGGAGGAACCACTGCTGTTTAGGGACAAGTGTGGCTCACTGTGGAGAAGTGTGGCTCACTGGTTAGAGGAGGCAGACCTGGAAGCATATATCTGGGGGCCCCACAATCTACACTTAACAGACTCCAGGTCATTCAAAACTGTGCGGCAAGAATCCTCCTGGATATCCCCCGCCGAACTTCAGTCAGAGCCAGACTGAAGGATCTTCACTGGCTCCCGGTGAGATCCAGAATTGAATTTAAGAGCATGTGCATCGCACACCGATCCTACTGGGGTACAGGCCCCTCTATTAACTCCCCCCTGATGAAAGCCTATCTACCCTCCCGCCCACTCAGGTCTACAACCTCCCACCTCGCCTCAGTACCACGCATTAGGAAGGCCAGATGTGGAGGCCGCTCGCTTTCTTACAACCTGGCTAGGATCTGGAACTCCCTTCCCCTCCCTATCAGATCAGAACCTAACCTTCTCACCTTCCGTAAACTATTAAAAACTTGGCTCTTCAGCAAAATTCCAATCTAACTTTTCACTCAGCTTCTATTACTCCAGCCTCTCCAGCCCAACTCACTCTTTTCTATAGCGCTGGGACGCCCCTGGGTAGCCAACGCGCTTTACAAATCATCAATACAATACAATACAATACAAGCAGAGGTCAGCCCGGGACCAGGGTTCAATTCCCGGCTCGGCGGGGTCTTGAGTCCTAAAATGTCCATGGACTCGTCAATTCTCGCTCCGGTGCCTAATCGATTCATGGGTTCACACTCTGCGACTCTGGGCAATAGATTGCTTAATCTCCACAACGGCCCCTCGCGGCGGGATGCCTGGCTTTCACCTTGCGGATACCCTGCCGGGGTTATCTCACAGGGGAATACCAGGACGGGTTCCCTAAGCAAGCGCTTAGAAACCAGTGGTGATTTGCGCTATACAAATCCATGTACATTTACATTTACAACCAAGTGCATCTTTTGAGATTGGGGAATGCTTACTACATGATGGAGATGTGAGATAGGGTTAGCAAGTTGTGGAATGAGGTGATTTGGTGTCAGAGAAATGCTTGAATGGGTGAGGGGACAAAGATGCGCTGTCTGTACAGCGCGGGGCAGGTAACCGCCCTAAAGGGGGTTCCCTGGTTGGCGATACTTTGGAGGGGTAAGGGAGTCAATAGCGGGCACACCCATCCCTCGGGGGGGAGAGTGAATTATGTGGGGAGCTGGAGGCATGAGTGGAATGCCAGGTGATACCAGGGAGGATGCTAGGAGATCTGTGAAAATGGATGAGGAACGGAATAGGTCAGGGAGTGGTATGAGATGTGAGTTCGGAGAGGGTGAACAGAGTGAAGGAATTAAGAGTTGATGGGGGGTTTTGTTATTAATGTTGATGTTATTGGTTATTGTTTATTGTTGTGCAGCCTAGTCCTAATAAATGGCCTTTCACGCATAAGACACTAGCTTGGTCTGTTTATTGCGTGATGCTGGGCCCCGGGGGAAGCACAGTCGCAGACTAGTCTTTCCCCGGGGTCTTTCGTGCAGGGGAGGACCAGGTAGGGTCAAGGGGTGTAGTTAGGAGGTGAGTATAGGAGTGCAGAGGAGGAAGGGATCTTCCTCTTCCTGCACTCTCGGCACCAAAGGGAGGGATCATTTCAAAAGGCCAACCAACCACCCTGCAGTTACTAGGGTTTGGAGGTAGGGTTGGCGAGGTGTGCCAGTTTAGGATGGGCTGTGGGGTTGGTGATACTTTGGAGGGGTGGGGGAGTCAATAGCAGGTGCACCCATTCCTCGCGGGGGAGGGTGAATGATTTGAGGAGCTGGAGACATGAGTGGAATTCCAGGTGATACCGGGGAGGATGCTAGGAGATCTGTGGAAATGGATGAGGAACAGAATGGGTCTGGGAGTGGTACGAGATGTGAGTTCGGAGTGGGTGAAGAGAGTGAAGGAATGAAGAGTTGATGGGGGTTTTGTTATTGATGTTGATGTTATTGGTTATTGTTTATTGTTGTGCAGCCTGGTCCTAATAAATGGCCTTTTACGCTTAAGACACTAGCGTGGTATGTTTATTGCGCGATATATTTTATCCCACAATTATATTGCACCCTTGAAACCCCCATGGTCAGTCCACCTGCGTCATTGTTTTGTGTTGTTGAAGGACGTGGCTCGCTTTTGGGGAACACAGCCCCTTAGGAGGTGCATTGACTACAAGAAGCAGAGCACAGTTATGTACAAAAGGGAGAAAGTGAGACAGGGGAGCATGGCTAGCCAGCCAAGATGCCAGAACACTCTATCAAGGCTCCGTCTCCATGCCTGCTATTCCGTAATTTCTCATGTGCATGCAGTGCCATTGGGATGCCAGAAGTGGCGCGTTAGGCTCGGGTGCAGGCAATCCTAACAAGTTTGCAGCCGATTGATATTGCACGAGCCAAGCTATGTACAGACGCACAGCGGGAGAACCGCGTCGCGAGCCGGGCAGTGGTGATGGCCGCATAACGTCATCGAGCCGCGGCCTAGCTGCAGCAGCCTTGGCGAGTAACGTGAGGGGCCGTTTGGACGAGGCAGAAGTCAACGACACCAGAGAGTGGACCTTCACTTGTGATCCTGGCGGAGTGGTGGGCCGACGCTGCGACCTGACCACAACTTGAGGCGGACCACGGAGTCAGAGTGAAGCGACTCTGGGCGCCGGTGGTCATGTCTGGTGGCGGTGCTGATCCACAACAGAAGCTGCCAATCGTTCTGGAGGAAACACAATCGGAGGTACTCATTCTTCTGTGCCCCCTTCTGCTCATACTCCTCCCCCCTCATCTATAGTACTGGGTGGCGCACAGCGGGGGGGGCCCATATCGAAGATTCTGCTGGGAACACCGTGGAGGGGTTCTTCCACGGAGGCGCAGTCATTGATTGAGGAGTAAGCACCGGCAGGAACCATCGGGCCTAAGAAGGAACCCGTCATTGATGAAGCCCTCATAGTGCCGGCAATCTCAGGCTGCGAGAATCAAGGTGGCTCACTCTGACGTCCGCCTGGAGCAAAGAGATAACAGCAGCGCACTGCCTGACGTCCGCACCCAGTTGAAACAGGCGTAAGGCTTGCTGCCTGTCCTGAGGGCCGGATAGACGTGCGCCTCCACAATGAGTGCATTTCTGATCTGACTGCAGACTGGCACCAGAGGGGCAACTAGAGCCAAATTTCGGGGAGGGGGCTGAATATGTAAGCAATAGGCAGAGTGGAGGTGCAGGGGCTCTTAGAAGGGGTGAAACAACAGCAAGGCCTCCTTAACATGCAAATGGTCTTTTAAAGACCAGTGAAGTGCTCGGGTGCGGCTGTGTGTGTGCCCGGGAAGTTGTCTCATCCTGGGCTGCCACACACAATGGAGGGGCTGAAGCCCTTTGAGCCCAATGGGTGTTTCATGCCTGACTGGCACTGTGCTGGAGTTGGGGGAGACATGGAGTCCTCATACATCCATCAACGTTGCATGCACAGCATTGCTGGGCAAACTCATCGAAATGTATAGCGCCGCAGCAGGACCTTCCAGTGAGCCTATTCAGTGTCTAAATGCCCTGCCTTAAGAAATAATAATATTTACAGGCAACGGACCAAATCTAAATTGATGCAGTGGATCTTCACAGCTCCAGTCAACAAAGTGAGCATTCAGTCTTCACCAAGCTAGTGCTTACAAAGGGGCGCCTGGAAGAACGCATCTCCAGCACATACAAACTTGCTTGCAGTCCCAGCTGATACTGCGTAGAACGGCAATGCAGCGCTGCTACATATAAACATCGACCCCAGGCGCCATTGGAGCGCAGCTTGGAGCCCGGCTGCAGACGTCGCATGCAACAAATGCCAGACCCACTGCACAGTTAAACGGTAGACCCAGCTGCTTCAGTAATAATTGCAACTCTGGTGTGTGTTCCCCTGTTGATCTGAGTGTGTGGAACTCCCGATAGTGTTGACAGGCATTGGGGTTCATAGCACACTATCCTGCTCTCCTGCGCAGTGGCATCACCATTCCAGTAAGATGGGCAGGCAGTGCACAACCACAGGTACTGCAACCTCCCGGCCGGGGATGGGCCAAGCCCAGTCTTATCATGAATCTGAGCAGTCCGGCGCCTCCAAGACTTCCAGCCTGGAATCTAAGTTGAACTCTCTGCTCCAAGCAGTGTGCAGATGAGTGAGGCGTTGACACAGACTTGTACCTTCCTCGAGGGCCGATTGACAAGGTCACTGCAGACTTCACACCTCTCCATGCTGACCATCGACAGTTGTCAGGAAGAGTTAACAAACTAACTGCGGAATTGAAGGAGATTGCTCTAATCGCCTAAGACGTGACCACGGAAGTTTGTCATCTCAACTCCAGGCTACAGCTCTTGGAACGGCAGATGGACGATGCAGAAGGCCTTTCGTGCAGGAATAATGTGCATGTGGTGGGGCTACCAGACGGCGTGGAAGGAGGAGATGCGGTAGCATACACTGAGACCGGGTTGCAATCTCTGATGCCTGAAGGCACGATCTCCACCTTCTTTGATGTGGAGAGAGCACACAGGGTGCCGTCAAGCATCTGCCACCGGGAGCAAGACCAAGACCTTTCCTGTTTCGCCTCATGAATTTCAAGGACAGAGATTCAGTGCTCCATGAAGTCAGGAAAATGGAGGCAGTCACGGTTGACAATTCGCAAGTTCTTTTCTTCCCGGATTACACTCTGGGTGTGCAACGGCAAAGGAGCACCTTCCTTGCAGTCAAGAGATGCATGCAAGATTAATTTTGAAATACTCTGAGTCATAGGCAAGAAGCCGTAGGAATCGCTGCAGCAGGCACCAGATGCCACGTAACAGTCTCACTGATGCATTCGGCGGCGGCCCCCAATCATGAACAAGTGCTACAAGAAAGAAGAAACGCGCTGCAAACAGTAGCGGACTTCAGAAAATGGCAGAACAGCAGAGACGCCGATGCCTCCTCCGACCAGTCACTAAGTGAGGACAGCTTGCAGGCTCGTTGGCGGATCCATGAAGACCTGCAATTACTCCCTGATGTGACTCCCCAGACTGCAGATTACCTCATGTAGACATTAGATGTGGCTCGTGAATACACAAGTATAAGAATGCAATAGTACCTCTGCACATGACACACATGTCCTATGCATGTGTTACCTCTCGCTGCTCACCTTGCGACCATGTCCCATATGTCAGCTGACACAGATACACACACATCTGAAGTTGCAAACAGCAAGCAAATACTGTGAGGTACAGTACAATTGCACACGCATCAGCAAACACTGCGGGCCTAGACGCACAGGGTCTGGTACCTCCAAGGCTCACACACACCTCACCCCCCATGTACCCCTCGTTAGGGTTGTAGCGGCGCATGCTGCCGTGAATTGTCGTATGATACTGTTAGGTGTTTGGGCAGACACGTGTTGTCCCTCTGCTCTCTCCCAGTTGTACCCCCTAACATGTTGTTTACACCCTTAAGGAACATTGACTCATTGCACATCCATGGTTCTTATTACCATCTTCTGTAATTTTACAGCACCCATTGTGCCAGCGCCCTATACATTGCATAGCATATCGGCTGCATGCCACGCTGCCTTCTAATCACGTCATATGCCTCCCACCAACGTAATCACTTGGAATGTCAGGGGTATCCACACGCCCGCCCGTAGATATGCAATATATGCATAACTTGAATGCACGCTGCATATGTAGCATTTCTGCAAGAAACCCACATCTCCCAGCCGGACATATGCAAAGTGCAGCAGAGTTGTAGGGGTTACATATTGGCCACAGATTATTCGGCTTACGCAAGGGGGGGTTTGATGTGGGTGCGACCCGGTACTCATTTTGAACCAGAGGAAACAGTGATAGACACATACGGTAGGTATCAGTCAGTTCACAAACTTTATTCGGATAAACAATCTATCCATAAAAGTGTGACAGTAATTAAAAATGACAATAAGAATTAACAATATATAGTAGCAGGGATTATAGTTGTATGGGGAGAGTAACATAAAACATTTTAGATGGCAAATTGGAACAATACAATCATCATAGATAAATGACTAATGTATAAAACCAATCCATTCAATAATTAAGAATTGTCTATGCATAATTAAAGACTCAGTCCATGAACATTGACTTACGCGCCCTAGTGGCAGTTCTCAGGAATGTGCTTAAGCGAAAAACCAACTCTTCGTCTTCCAAGGCAAGCATGCATGAATAGGCAGTAGCCAAGCAAACAGGCCTACTCTTAATGAAGAACGGGAGAAGTAGCCACTTACTATATTTCATGTAAAATTTGCAGAAAAACAGAAAGTGCTGGGTTGATTGACTACTCAGGGGAACTCCTTTTTGCCCTTGCTGTTGCCAGAAGCTACACTCTCCCTACTGACACTCGGTGCTTATTGCAGACCCGCCCGCCTGTCTCCCGCTGCCCTGCCGCTCTCTGTCCATCTGGAGTGGGGCCGCCGAGCGGAGACCGGCGAGGGGCGGACTACAATACCCAGAAGCCCTAGTGGTGAGCCGTGTCACCTGTAAGCGCCAGGAGGCGCTTAAAAACGTCATCACCACCATTGAGAGGGGGAACTCGTTTTTGCCCTTGCTGTTGCCAGAAGCTACACTCTCCCTACTGACCCTCGGTGCTCATCGCGGACTCGCCCGCCTGTCTCCCGCTGCCCTGTCGCACTCTGTCCATCTGGAGCGGGGCCGCCGAGCGGAGACCGGCGAGGGGCGGACTACAATACCCAGAAGCCCTAGCGGTGAGCCGCGTCACCTGTAAGCGCCAGGAGGCGCTTAAAAACGTCATCACCACCGTCTCGCGGGACGCCGGGCGAAGCCCGGGCCAAGGGCGGGCCCGTTTAAGCCCGTTCAAGACCGGGTAAGACTGAACTGGGCCACCTTATTGACATTTAGCATCTTAGCTATCACTTTTCCTCTTATAACATCACCAAACACCTGCTCCCACTTTGCACCTGTTTGCAGTTATTCTGACTTGTAAATCTAAATGACACCCAGAGGTACCAGAAGCACTAAAGCACTACGTGCTGCTCAGGTATCTGGCCCTATCGACCAATTCATTTCTAGGGCAAACGAGGCAATCAACCAGGGCGTACTCCTGTTGGACCGGAGGGTTTCGCAGGATCTCGCATGGGCTAAACGTTCCTCGCTGGGTCTACTTGCTGCAGCTAAAAAACCCTTACGCCCCACAGAACCCGGTGCACTATTGGAAGAACACACTGACTCCCACACCGTCCCATGCACCGTGGATCTGTCAGTTTTCCTAGAGTTATCAGCCTCACAGTTATCACAGACATCTTTGTCACTGGAGAGAACCCCTGCTCTCTTTGTAAGTCCGAGCAGGGACGCCTCCACTTCAGCATCAATTAGGGGTTTAAGGGAGGGTGCGATACCTAAGAAAAAAAGAACTTACAATAAAAATTCTCGTAAGCAGCCCCAATCTATAATACAACTTAATCATCAAGCTTTACCTACTACCCAGTCTCCTAGCCATGCTGTTTCACCACAGCAAGACCTAAATCCCATACCGGCAGAAATAATTAATCTTTCCACCAACACGGCCAATCTTAGTATAAACAGTAACGAGGGAAGAGGGTGCGAAATTTGTGGCATAAATAACCAACTATTGACCAGATTAGGGGTACTAATTAAATCCTATGTGCTGCCTATCCAACAGACTTTGTCAAAAATTGAAAAACAGCTTGCAGCACTGACTATAACTCCCAAAACCCACAAGGGAACTCGGTTCAACAGAGGTCCAAAAATCCAACCCCAAATCCAACCCCAAAATCACCAAGGAAGGGGTGGTAGTACCCAAGTTGGTATCTAAACCGGCTTCTTCCATAACAGCCGTACTACAAAAACCTCTACCTACAGCAGTGAAGAAGGCTCCAGCTGTAACAAAAGTCCCCGCCCCTCTATCCTCCCACGCTCCCCCTCAAACAAAGTCACTAGGGATCCAAAACACCATCCATAAGACTAGGAGGAGGGGAGATAATCCGATCCACCTTCCACCAGAAGCTAGCCCGTACATGATGATTATGACCGGGGTTCCCGAGCTGAATACTAACTCGGATGAACCAGGTTGGTCCTTACGAAATAAAGTACTTCACTGGCTATCCTCTAATAGGCCGCTTCCACCATATTCTGACAATAGAGTCACAATGGTCCGCAGAGTCCCGTGGATAGGTAAAGAGCCAAAAAATATCAAGGGTGATTGCGTTATTGTTAATTTTGAGGATCCCCACACAGTTGAGCATATTTGCTCCTGGGGTTCACAACCTTCACCAGATGGGATTGATACCAAAAGACTTTCGTACTTCTACCCCCCAATACCCCGTTTCAACAAAGGCCCAGAATGGATCTGGACCCAAGTTGGAAATTGGGATAGAAGACGTGATTGGGCTGATTGGCCGGGTCACGGGGGAAGAGAAGTCGCCCCACCCTTTGGATGGAGAGGCGTTCCACTATCAAATCGATTCGACTGTCTGGAAATGGTGGATTGACCATCACTCCCTGGCAACCAAATAAGCTCAGACCATCTAACCCCAGAGTCTAATACATCGCACCAACCCCCCTGCTTCCCAACCCCTCTCCCTATGGACTGCATTGTAGATATAGTCGACGTATCTACTTCATTATCTAGAACAGCACAAGTTTCCCCTATCACACGTGACGATCACTATGTACCACATTCTACCGCCCCAATACTACACACCACCCGAGACTCAGGAACCTTACTTCCTGATGCCTTGCAGGATACCAGTAATTCAACCTCCTCCAATCAGATGTTCTCTGCACTATTTTGGAACGTAGCGGGGCTCCACTCTAAAATAAACCTTACACCATGGTTGGATATAGTGTACGCACACCAAATAGTCTGTTTGCAAGAAACTTGGGCCACAAAACCCATCCATATCCAGGGCTTTAAAACATACCATGTTCCAGCTTGTTCCACCACTCATGGTAGATCTAAGGGAGGCCTAGTAGCATATTTCTCAAATAATTTACCATCTAAGAAAGTAACTGTTCTCCACACCACTACGAGTTTTCAAATCATAAAGGTTACATTCAATAAATTTATGTTACACTTTTTTATCAACATGTATAACAACCTCCTCCCTGTTGATTGTGCCAAGTCTGTAATCGAAATCTCCTCTCTTATAAACGAACAACATAGCAAGCATTCATCACTTACCTGCTACGTGATTTGGGGGGGGGGGGATTTCAACGTTCCTCTGTGTACCAACTACAAGAAAGGTGTCTGTGGTCTCCAAGATGAAAATGACTGTCCTTTGACCCATTTTGCTCATTCGCATCTAGGTAATACTCTGAATGACTGTCTTTTCTCCTTGGAACTGGAATATGCAAACAAACTTGTGGTCCCACCCGTGGAATTTAGGCCTACATTCCACGGTAGGGGTTTGTCAAGCACTATTGATTACATTCTATGCTCTCAAATATTAATGGGCAAACTCCAACTATTTAGGACAGGCTCCGACATTTCAAGCGACCACTTTCCAAATAGTATTACTTTGTCAATCAGCCCTGATGTACTTCACTCTACCAGGTCCAGCTTACTAGACCAGCAATCTTTGGCCATGGATAAAGTAAACAGCTTTTCCTTAAAATTGTCCAAAGTTGATCCTGCAATAATCACTGGCAAAGTTATATCCAAAGCCCTCCCCTGGCTGAATAACTGCCTGGCAGAGGATTCCCCACCCCAATTGATCCTGTCCAGTTTTTCGGAGATCTTAAAAGTCGTGCGGGCCGAGTTATTCCTTCACCATAAACCCGGAGATCAGGAATCCACACGATGGTTTAACTCAACCTGTCGTAAAGCACTAACTGCCTTAAAAAAGGCGTTACACAGTCAAAATAGAGACCCAGTCGAGATAGCTAATCTCAGAAAGGCGTACAAAATCGCACAACATAACTGCAAAAAGGAAACAAAGAAAAAGCTATGGGCCCAACTACATGAGAGCTGTCTAAGTAAAGACAGCTCCCAATTTTGGCGTACTGTCAAATCACCCTTTCTGGCTGACACCACCACCCCCCAACACTTAGATGTCGCAGTGACGGGCGACGAGTGGGTGGCACACTTTTCAAGGATTTTCGGTGGTCTCCCCGTCGACACTACATCTGTCCAGTTGGAAAAGGATCGTACTGAGGCCCAAACTTACCCTATTGACCTCTATTTTAACCTTAACGAGGTCACTCACGCCCTTACATTGTCTAAAACTGGCAAGGCTCCAGGTCCCGACGGAGTTCCTCTGGATATCTTTGTAAGCAATATAGAACTCTGGTCCCCCCTCATCACCCAGGTGATGGCTGCAGTCGCTAAGATTGGTTTAATAGACTCCTGGTCCTCCTCCATTCTCCTCCCCATTTTTAAAAAGGGGGAACGTAACAACCCGGCCTGCTACAGGCCCATCTCTCTCCTGGACTCCCTGGGGAAAGTCGCAGGTCGACTGATCCTGGAACGCCTCCAGGACTGGGCGGCGGGGAATAACATACTAACTGACCTCCAGTATGGATTCCAGGAGGGACTTGGCACTGTCGAACAGGCTTTGAATTTAATCCTTATAATAGGGAAGTACGTCGGGGCAAAGGGAGGTAACCTGTACCTAGTTTATGTTGACCTCAGCGCAGCATTTGATTGCGTCATACATTCTCGGCTGTGGTCAATTCTTAGTGAATTAGGGGTAGATTCCCCTCTCATTAAATTTCTCCGCAAGCTTTACTCTGACGCTACTGCGTGCGTGAGATATGGGATCTGTGGTGAACTTTCCCCCTCTTTCCCAGTAAACAAAGGAGTCAGACAGGGCTGTGTCCTGGCCCCTTTCTTGTTTAACCTTTATACCAACGGGCTGGAATCGGCCATGCTAGAAAGGAGCCAGGACCTTCCATCTATCAACCAACGCCCTATTCCCGCTTTACTTTACGCGGATGACTCTGTCATTCTCGCAAGAACCCTAATCCAGCTGCAAAGACAATTGGACAAATACTGCCAGTTTATGCTCTCCTTGGGGTTAAAAGTAAATAAAAGCAAAACCTTTGTCATGCACATTGGTCCCAAGGCAAAAAACCCTAAACCTGTTTTCATAGGACAAGTTAGATTGGAACGTGCCAGGGAATATCCTTACTTAGGTATTCTAATGGACGACCAGCTATCTTGGAAACAAGCAGTAGCTAGCAAAAAGTTGCTCTATCAGAGAGCAACCTCAGCTCTTGTTTCCTTTTCAAGAAAATTGGGCAAACCAGCACCAACTGAGTTGCTTAAAATCTATCACGCGAAATGCCACAGGGTAGCAACCTATGGCGCTGGTGTTTAGGGCTATGCCCCTGCAGAAGACTTACAAAAGGTCCAAAACGGGTTTCTAAAATATATCTTGGCCCTTCCTCAAAGCGCTCCAACTTACGGTTGCCACATTGAGCTGGACATCGATTATTTAATCGATACCATCAGATGTCAGCCAATTCTCTTATGGCACCGTATTTGGAACAGATCGCAATGCCATCTAACCCGTTTATTAATAAGTGACTGTTTATCCCTGGCAAGATGGAATAAAATCCCTTGGTTATTGTACGTCTCCAATTTCCTAAAAGATCTGAACTGCACATCTTACTTCACTGAGCCTTCTTCAACATCTGATATTACTAGAAGCGCCCTGAAAAATCTCTGCCTAAACCACCTCAGAGATTTGCGTCTCTCACATGAAGTATTAAAACCAACAAATGTGCAGATCCCAATGATTCAGTCCTCCCCTGGTATTCAGCCCTATTTAACTTTTTATTTATCTAACCACGAAAAATATGTTCTAACCAGGTTTCGTTTTAATTCTTTTTTCCGCCTTGTTACTTTTCCCACTGAGTTAAACTGGTCCCATGATCTGGCCAACTGTCCGTGTGATGGACTTTCACCTCAGTCGACAATACACGTAACCCTGTTTTGTCGCTACTACGAGCTTCCCCGTAAGCGCTGGATTATTCCACTTCTCCGAGAAATGGGGTTGAGAACTTGTCGGCCAGCCTATCTGGCCCTTCAGTTATCAGATTCACAGCATGTCGCCAAATGTGAAGCTCGCTTTTTAAAATCATGTTTGAAAATTCGTTGTGAAGTCGAGCTATAGCTTACATGATTCCAAGTTTATCTGTATTAATTCCCATTATTATTTTTATCAAATGTTTTTAACCATTGCTCAGTTTTTATCTGTTTTTAATACTGTGTTTTTATTACATACTGTAATCTCATGATGTACTTTTTATGATCTGCCAGATGCTGATCGAATAAAAGTTTATTTGACTTTGACTTTGACTTGGACTACTCACCCCGTCGCATGGGCAGGGTAGTGAGTCTAGTTTGGAATGATAACCCAAGGGGAAACACAATGCACTTCACTGTCCCAGGCCTCAGGTGAAATAAAAGGCTACTTTCCCATCTACTCATAGGCAGGGTGAGATGATTCGGCAGGGGATAGCAATGACGTTCATAAGCCATGTAACTGAAAACAGAGGATTTCTTTGATTCCAGCTCAGTTCTTGCACTGCTATATGACAAATAAAGTGCGCTTCTAAGTTCTTTTTTATTTACATTTCTGGCTTCACTGGGGTTTAAGAAAATGGAGCCCTTATTAACACCACATAAGCTCTGGTACACTACAGATAGCCAGGGAATGCCATCCCTTCTCACACTTCAAGCAGTCTGTTATAATACCTTGTGTTAGGGTAGCTGCCTGGTTCTTCCAAACTGATAGCCAAAAAAGAGCTGGGCGAGCATGTATAAAATCACATATGTAATTTAAGTTCAGTTCATTGTGGCAAATGTATTGTGGGGTCGAGATTGGGACACTCAACAACTTTCTACAGAACCAGTTTTCTTCCTGCTGAATGTAGGAGCTTTCTGCGGTACCCCAAATCTCAGCTTCATACGCAGCTACGGGGACACACTGTAGTTAAAACATTTTTAAAATAGCTAAAATAGCACCTGTATTCTTTGGGCGGGGGACGCTACAAATGGTTTAATAGTCTTTGAGAACTTGCTCCTAGAGTGAGTCAAATGCTCAGTCCAGGAGCAGTTCGCAGCAAAGACAACTCCTAAATAGGGACATTTACAGGTACTTTTCAATTTTTGGTTGCCAACAACAAAGGAACTGAGCTGACGCTTCCTGGGGCCGCAGGACATTAGAAATTATTTTTTAAATGTACACACAGATCCAAAGTATCCATATATTTAACAAAAGACTGTACTAGAATTCTCAGAGAATTTGGAGTGCGGCCTATAAGGACCGCATCATCTGTGTAAAGTATTACAGGGAGGGGTTTCCTGTGGATCATGGGAACATCTTGGGTCATGGGTACCAGTGACTTATTCACTACCTGTTGAGCTGCTCACGCTTTCCAAGGGAGGTTGCTGCCTCTGTAATCCTTCGTGACCGGAACCCCCCGCCTGCCTCCCGCCTGCCTCCCGCTGTCCCGCAGGGTTCTGTCATCTAGCCGGCGCGACCGCCGAGCGGAGTGCGGGCTGGGGACCACAACTCCCAGCAACCCCTGCTACCCTCGCATCACCCGACCGCGCCAGGAGGCGCATAAAAGTGGTGTAAGATCCTGCCGAGTGGGGAATACCTGTTGAGCTGCTCACGCTTTCCAAGGGAGGTTGCTGCCTGTGTAATCCTTCGTGACCGGAACCCCCCGCCTGCCTCCCGCTGTCCTGCTGGTTCTGTCATCTAGCCGGCGCGACCGCTGAGCGGAGTGCGGGCTGGGGACCACAACTCCCAGCAACCCCTGCTGCCCTCGCATCACCCGACCGCTCCAGGAGGCGCATAAAAGTGGTGTAAGATCCGCCTCGCAGGACGCCGGGCGAAGCCCGGGCAAAGGGCGGGCCCTCTGAGGCCCTCAGAGTCCCGAGGAGTCGGGGCTGAGCCTTGTCCCTTGGCTTCACAAATAAAACATCCTGTAAGGTAAACCATTCCAATTGATTTGAGACTGATCTAACTACTGCCAACTCTAGAACTGTCTGAAGTAACAAGTAGAACCATGGCTAAAAAGACTCCAATGTCCACTCGATCGACGACAAGGAAATGAATGCAGGCACCAACCCCTCTCCCAACCCTAACCGCGATTGACAAAATGTTGCAACAAACAATTGGGGTGGTTGTCACTGCTATAGCAAACACTGAAAGACGCCTCTCACTACCACCGAGCATGTGCCTGGTAACCCAACCCACACAAGGAGTTAATACACCTGCTAATACATCCAATATAACAGCTATGCCACAGGATTCTATTTTATTACATTCTTATGCAGACTTACCAGGGAATGGGCAGAATCAAGATGAGGCACTACAACAGTCACCATCTACTGTATTTGCTGCTCGGGAGAGTAGGCTGTCAATAACCCCTAATTTACAACCCAGTGAGATCGTTCTTCCATCTACAGTGACTGATGCGCCAAAAGTCAGAGCGGAGTTAGATGATTGTGGCATCAACGATATTAACTCAATAGTAGAGTCAGTTAACATCAGCCCATCGAGCAGTATGGGTGACCATGGAACCGGCAGGTCTAAACACAAATCTGCCTTCAGTAGGAAATTGGTAGCAGTAAATAGACAAGGGAAGAAACATAGAAGTAAAAAGAAGAGATTAATCCAAACCACATTGGACCAAGGGAGGGGGGGAATTACATCGCATCAGGGCAGAAATTTGCAGTTGGATGAAAATCAGGATATTGCCCAACAAAATCCACCCCCATTTAATATGGAGGGCCTCATACAACAGCTAGAGCACATGGTGAAATCCCACATTACACCAATGGCTGAAAGATTGAGGGTCTTAACGGATAAAGTGGAGAACCTGGAAAAGCTGGGTCTAGCCAACTTAGATTTATTAGAACATCTCAGCACACAAGTTAAGCAGCCCACAACCAATGCATCAAAGGGTATACCCAGTAACAACTCGGCTGGCAGCGAAATAAGTACATCTAGTCGCCTGGCCCCGGTAATAGTAGCTACTACCCAAGAAAAATTACCCACTCCTAATGCTAAAACGGGGCAGACAACCGATGCGGGGCAAAGGGAGAAAGGGGGTTCCATACCTACCAACATGGCCAAAACAGCACCAGTGCGGCATATTAATAACATTATTCCCGCAACGATTAACCTCCCGCCAGAATGTAGCCCGTACGTAGCTATTCTTGCTAACGTACCTAAGCTTAAACCCACCCAATTTGAAAATCAGCTAACCCTCAAGAATAAAACTTTGCATTGGCTTGCCCAAAATTGTGGGTTCCCAATGCGAGGGGCAAATCAAATTATCTCTACACAGAGAGTAGGTTGGCTGGGACCTAGCAAGAAAGAAATAAAAGGGGACTGTATAGTTATAAATTTCAGTATACCTGACTGGGCTAGAGACTCCATTTTAAATGCACCTATACCGTCTAAACATGAATATAATACAACCTTGCTCCCTCTAGACTATTTCTACAGGAGTCAGTCAGGAAAACAAGTCTCAAGACTGCCTATCGACTGTTATAGAGATCCACATTCTAACTATTCTAATGCAGCGTATGAACCAGCACCATTGTACAACCTATGGGATAATATTACAATCCCGACTCACAACAGATTTCAGGTTTTTGGTTCATTAGAAGAGAATGACTGACTGAGGGAACAAACTGCATTACCTCATCCTGAAGAAACTGTATCTAGGGGAATGGTCGAAACCGACAAAGGGCTGTTGAGCACATATAAGGCAGAAGGGGATATTGCAGCGAGTCCAGTAAATAGTGACCAGCACAATAATGATACAATAGCCCTGTTTGATGTAACTCCTGATACGGACTTAACTCTGGACGTGAGCTTAGAGAGACCCGACTCGATCACACACTACGATACAACCCACGATAATTTTGTTGAAGGCCTAAAGGTCATTACGTGGAACATAGCGGGAATTGCTGCTAAAATAACTACGCCTCTTTGGGACAGCTTTGTTAAACAAGGTCACGATATAATCTGTCTCCAGGAGACGTGGCATAGAGCCCAAATTCAAGTTGAGGGGTATACTTCATATAGTGTGGATGCAATAGCTTCTTCAGCAGGAAGAGCAAAAGGCGGACTGCTGACGCTGATATCCACCTCTCTAACAGAGTTCAACCCTGGTGGTTATGTGGAGGTGGCTCAATATGCATCAATTTTGCGTCTAGTACATGGTACAGGCAAGGACTTAGTCATAATAAATTTTTACAACAATATAGTGGGACCCAATAGGGGCACAATTGTATTGGATTTAGAGCGGGCAATAGAGGAAGTACTAATGTTATCAAGTGACCCCCCAGTAATAATTTGGGCGGGAGATTTTAACATTCAAGCATGTAGCCATGCACAGAATGGGATCTGTGGCCACCGTGAGGAGTATTTTAACGGAGGTAGTACTTTTTATAATCACTTCCCACATACTAATTATGGGAGCGTGTTGAATAACCTAGTAGCCAAATTAGACCTGGAACTATTAGACTGTACAAAGAATAAAGATAACGAAGAGTGCCCCACATTTAGAGGGAGGGATGCCTACTCTAACATCGACCATATCTTGGTATCCAATGGATCAGTCTATCTTAATGTCTGGGTAACCGACCAGCCAGTGAGCGATCACAATAGCATATCGATGGTATTAATAGGCTGGGGGCCAAAAACACATGTTTACGGTAGACCTGTCCAAGGGATCATAGCCGAAAGACCTAACGGTATGTGGATAAAATGGATCAAAATTAATCCTGTCGAATTTATGGAGGATATACTCCCCAAATGTAGAGGGGAAATAGCCTACTGTTTGACATCTAAAGAGACCCCTGGTATCTTACTCGCTAACTTTTTAAAAATAACTGAAGTAATCGATAACTCACTAACAGTGAGGAGTCGAAAGACGAGGAGAATCAAAGTGGCGTGGTTCGATAAGCATTGTGCCCAGTCACTAAACAAACTAAAAAAAGCACTTGATACCAAGCCGAGGGATACAGATAAAATCAAAGTGGAGCGTCTCAATTATAAGACTGCCCTAGCAATCAGGAAAAAAGACTTGCAAAACGAGGCTTGGGTCAAGCTGGATATGGCTGCGGAAACAAAAAACCATAAATTATTTTGGGAAACCGTGAATAGTCCACTTTTAAAGAATGATAATATTCCTGAAATTACCTCCCACGTCAGTTGCCGCGCCTGGATAACCCATTTTACTGGGATTTTTAATTCAGATTTTAACCCAGATGGGACACTTTTAATTACAGACATAGCACCTAGCTCCAAATGGCGAAAAATGCAGTTATTTGTAACCCTAACTGAGGTTACAGAGGCAATAAAAAATAGTAAAGGCGGTAAAGCCCCGGGCCCCGACGGGTTACCTATGGACTTTTATAAACACGAAATGAATTTATGGGCCCCAATACTGACACGTTATTTTAATGCTGCTGTAGAAGATAGGCTCCCTGCAACATGGGGTCAGTCCATTATCGTGCCTCTTTACAAGAAAGGCTCCAGGTCAGAGGCCCGAAATTACCGTCCCATCTCACTCCTGGACTCGTCAATCCTCAGTCGAGTCCTTTTAGAGAGACTGGAAGCCTGGGTAGAGGAAAATAACATCTTATCCCCAGTGCAGTACGGGTTCAGAAAGGGGATGGGTACAATGGAGCAGTGTGTGAACCTGGAACTCATAATCAGCAAATACACAAAAGCCAAGGAGGGCAATTTATTTTTGTGTTTTGCTGATCTGAGTTCGGCATTCGACCTGGTGGAGCACACGCTTCTATGGCCAGTCTTGTTGGAAATGGGAGCCCCGATTGAAATCATACATTTCCTGGCCAGACTGTACGAAAACTATCTAGTGAAGTTAGATTCGGACCTACAGGGGAATGCACACCCTTTTTTAGAACCAATAGAGGTATCCGGCAAGGATGTGTGCTTGCCCCACTGCTATTCTCCCTTTTTATAAATCAGATAGATCAAAACTTAAGAAGAATTCAAGCAGATGCTCCCATTATTAATGGTAACCCAATTCCTATTCGTTTATACGCGGACGACGCGGTTCTTCTCTCCCGCACTCAAAACGGCTTGCAAAGTTTGATTGACAAGTTTCATGCCTTCATTGAGGGTAGAAAGTTGACAATTAACAAAGGAAAGACCTTCACAATGTCTTGTGGCAGGAAGTCAAGAAAAAGCAGGCCCTTTTACTTAGACGGCGAGAAATTAGAATCTGTAAGGAATTTTTGCTACCTCTGCATCACATTCTCAGGAGACGGGAGGTGGGCTAACGAACAAGACAGTGTCCGCCTCAAAATGTCAAGGAATATAAGCGGTGTTTTTAGATTTGCAGCAAAATTAGGGGGCCGTAGAATTCAAGAGATGTTGTCAATATACAATTCTAGGTGCATTACATCAGCCCTGTATGGGGCTGGGAAATGGGGATACCATTCTCAGAGTGGTAACCTAATTCAGCATGAGGAGAATGCCTTCCTGAAACGGTTGCTTTGTGCTCCGGCTGCGGCCTCAAATGAGCTAACACATAGGGAAGTGGGCCTAAATCATGCTAAGGACTTAATTGCCCTATGCCCACTGTCCCTATGGCGATCAATCTGGTCAAAGGAAGAAACAAAATTTACTCAGGATGTGATCAACGACTGTTTAAAGCTCGACCATTGTTCAAATATACCATGGTTACGCCATATTCAATCTTGGTATAAGACACTTTATGGCTGTGATATTTTAGCAGAACCATTAATGGGAACAGGGTTATCAAAGAAGGAGCTTAAAAACACTCTCCTGAAACATACAGATAGCACCAGAATGATTAAATATCCAAAACAAAGCACGTTTAATTCCTATTTAGAATATAACGTTAATGAAGGCTTACAATCATACCTCACTGTTGCCAGTAAAAGTTCGCACCCTTTTGTACTATTTCGCTTACGCTTAGGGATCGTGCACCACCTAGTGGCGTTCCCAGCAATTAAGAAACCTGGGACATGTCCATGCCCCTGTGATGGTGCATCCAAGCCAGGGGTACTCATAGTACGGACGCGGGCCGCCAGCGGCCCGGCAAGCCTTCCTTGGCGGCCCGCGGACCTTGAGACATGTACCAGTTTAGATAAGAAATGTTTTCCAGAGTGTCAGTAAATACCGCCGGTTGATGCAGCCTGGCCTCGGAGAGGCTCTGCTCTAGGGGGGCCGGGAGATTCCAGCTAAAGAGTGGAGCTGTAGGGGCCTTAGAAGAGGTGAAACAGAACAAAGCCTCATTAACAATTTAATGGTCTTTTAAAGACCTGTGAAGCGGCTGTGTGCGCGCCAGGCTAGCTGTCTCATCCCGGGCTGCCACACAGGGAGGGGGGGTGGGGTGGGGGTCAATTGTTGGACAATTACAGTGACCAGGACAAACCCTGTGACTGATTGAACCGAGCCGAACATGAACTTGGAGATCACTCTGCGCAGCTCTTGCTCCCCGAGTAGCATTTATTTTATCGACACTGAAGGGATGAAAGTCTGAATCAGCCCAGCCTTATTTAGAATCTCTGCCCTACGGATTACACCTGATCTCTGCTGCAGCGGTCCAGCCAGCTCTCGTGCACCCTCTACATTCGGGTGTCATTAATAATGTGCTGCAGATTTTGGGAAGGCTGGGGAAGGTGGTTCGATGTGTGCAGCAAATAGCTCTTGCTTTTCGTGATATTTCTAATATAATTATTACACCTCGCCTAGACGGAGATAGGGAGACGGTGATGGAGAGAGAGGGAGAGAGTCAGGAGAGGGCGACGGAGGGAGAGTCAGGAGAGGGAGAGTCCGGGGAGGGCGAGGGAGTGAGAGAGTCAGGGGAGGGCGAGGGAGGGAGAGAGTCATGGGAGGGAGAGAGTCAGGGGAGGGAGAGACAGAGGGAGGGAGAGTCAGGGGAGGTTGAAGGAGGGAGAGAGTCGAGGAGGGCGAGGGAGGGATAGACAGAGGGAGGGAGCATGAGGGGAGAGAGAGGGAGGGATCGTGAGGGAAAGGAGGGAGAGTGAGGGGAGGAGGAGGGAGGCGGAGGCAGAAGGAGGCAGGGAGACAGAGGGAGACGGAGGGAGGGCGACAAAGGGAGGGAGGGAGACGGAGGGTGAGAAGGAGGGAGAGAGAGAGGAAGAGAGAGAGAGGAAGACATAGAGAGAGAGAGAGGGAGACAGAGATATAGAGGGAGGGAGACAGAGAGGGAGGGAGAGAGAGAGAGGGAGGGAGATAGAGGGAGGGAGAGAGAGGGAGAAAGAGGGAGGGAGGGAGACGGAGGGAGGGAGAGGGAGGGAGACAGAGAGAGGGAGGGAGAGAAAGAGAGAGGGAGGGAGAGAAAGAGAGAGGGAGGGAGAGAAAGAGAGAGGGAGGGAGACAGAGAGGGAGGGAGAGAAAGAGGGAGGGAGGGAGATGGAGAGAGGGAAGGAAAGAAAGAGAGGGATGGAGATGGAGAGAGGGAGGGAGATGGAGAGAGGGAGGGAGACGGAGAGAGGGAGGTAGACGGAGAGAGGGAGGAAGACAGAGAGAGGGAGGGAGACAGAGAGAGGGAGGAAGACAGAGAGGGAGGGAGACAGGGAGGGAGAGAGACAGAAAGGGAGACGGAGGGAGGGAGGGAGGGAGGGAGGGAGGGAGAGAAAGAGAGAGGGAGGGAGTGAGACAAGGGCGGGAGGGAGGGGGAAGACGAGGGAGGGAGGGAGGAAGGTGAGAGGGAGGGAGGGAGGGAGACAGAGAGGGAGGGAGAGAAAGAGAGAGGAAGGGAGGGAGACGAGGGAGGGAGGGAGGGGGGAGACGAGGGAGGGAGGGAGGGAGGGAGGCGAGAGGGAGGGAGGGAGGGAGACGAGAGAGGGAGGGAGGGAGACTAGAGAGGGAGGGAGGGAGACTAGAGAGGGAGGGGGACGAGGGAGGGACGGAGACAGAGAGAGAGGGAGGTAGAGAAAGAGGGAGGGAGACAGAGAGAGAGAGAGATATGTGTGTATGCTGGGTCTGGTGGCTCAGTGGACGAAGACATCCGCTGCAGGGGCCTGTGTTCAACCTCATGGTCACAGTTTTTTTTGTCTCTAGCCCCGCCCCCCTCTCTCACTGACCACGCCCCCACCGGTGCGGCCCTCGGCCACAAACTACACTGTAAATTTGGCCCCTGAGAGAAAGTTTGTGAGTACCCATGATCCAAGCGGAGTAGCTGCCATTTCATGTTGTTTTGCAAATTTTATAGTTCTTATAGAAAATTTTATTTGAAACCCATGTTTTTAAAATATAACTTGCGCAGCACAAAGAAAGCGATGCAACTGATGTTTAATCTAGAGAATTCAGATATATGTTTTTATGTAGCTACCTATATTTTAAAATGTATTTTTGCACGGAAATCAATCATTGTATGATCCCAATACATGGCCCTGACTTATACGCACTTTACTATTGACAATTTTCACATGTATTACTAGTCGTCTGTATCAATATGCACTTTAACATTGCCAATTTTGCACATGCGCTAGAAAATGAGTATTCTTAGCATTTCGGCACTTTATACTGCTAGTTTATACACGTACCATCAGGCGAATGTATTAATATGCACTTTCAAGATTGCTCATTTTTTCACGTGTCGTAAATGTATATTGTACATAGTATTGAGGATTTGGTAAACAAGAGTTGATGTAAATCATGACGTATATGCAATCAACTCACATGCACCTTACTATTGCTAGTCTGTATACGTATTACTAGTCGTATGTAACAATATGCATTTTAATATTGCCAATTTTGCACATGCGCCAGTAAATGGGTATTCTCAGCACTATTGCACTTTATACATGCACTTTATACTGCCAGTTTGCACATGTATTACCAGGCGAATGTATTAATATGCACCTCAAGTTTGTTCATTTGTACATGAGCCGCACATGTATATTGTATATAGTACTGAGGATTTGGTATACCAGAGTCAATGTAAATCATGACGCACACGCATTTTATTTTGACTGTTGCTATATGGTTGTATATACATACCTAATAAAGCACTTTTGAACTTTGAACTTTGACTTATTCAAACCATTAATGTAAATAATAAAGAGAAGGGGGGCCAGGACACATCCCTATCTGACCCCCCTTCCAAACTTAATGGCTCACGATACCTCACCACCGCTGCCAATCCTCACCTGTGCCTGGAGGTGTTTGTGAAGATGTGCCAGACAATGAAACAATGTCTCATCCAGCCCATAAGTCAGTAGGATAGCCCACAGACTTGACCTATTCACAAGGTCGAATGCTGATGATAGATCCATAAAGGCCAGGTAGATAGGGGAATTCCGAGCAATGGTGTACTTTCCGATTACGAGGGTGAGATTAAGACATTGTTCGGTAGTACCAACCTTGCTATGGAATCCTAGCTGGCAGGGCTCTAAAATGCTGCATTCCTCAGACCATTCCAGGATCTTATTGTATAAGACCCTGCCCTAAATTTTAAGGGTATTGTCAATCAGTGAGATCAACCTATAGTTACTGGGCTGTGATGACCCCCCTTTTTAAATATTGGGATACTAATGCTGTTAGCCCAAGTGCTAGGTATCGGGGCGTGCTTTAAGTTAAGGAAAACATTCAAAAGGATCAGGGCCCAGAAATCCGGGTTCCATTTAATCAAATCTATTGGTAGTCCATCTGGGCCCGGGGCATTGTTCCCGATACTTTGATGGATGGCTTCTTCAACTTCAGGAAGAGTTATCTGGACACCAGTAAATGGACCAAATTCGTGCTGGTCTGTCACTGTTGGAGGGGTGGCGTAAATATTGGAAAAATGATTTTCCCAAGATTCGCTTGATATAGTGCAGCTAATAGGGGTTAGTAGCTGTTCAATGGATCGGAGGTCCCTTACAGCAGACTAAAACATTTTACCCTTTTTATTGGTAGCAGCTAGGGAAAATGTTTCCCAGAGATCATTTAGCAGAACTCCCTTCCTCTTGTTAACTGCTGCATTATATTCCTGCCTCACCAGTTTCACATCTGAAGCACATCTAGGTGTGGCAGATAGGGCCCTACGTAACTTCCTATTCGCCAGTGAACATTTATCATCAAACCATCTAGGGCCCTGCTCCCTTAGCGAAGCGGGCTTCAACAGTATGGTTTTGATGACCATACAAAGTGCATAGAAATCATTCACTACCTCTAGATGAAGAGTTTTAAATGAAAGACAAGAGTTATTGAGCGGTAGGTTATCCTTCACTAGTAACTTGAAAAAGTCATCGCTATCCACACCTCTCCATATTAGTCTTAAGTTGTTGGTGGATGGCGTTAGATCTTTAGCCCCACATTCAACTGAAAACACAGATCGAGGTGTCAATTTAAGTGCTAATTTGATGGGGTTGTGATCCCCATGGATCCTGGCGATGACCTCTGCGGCCATAAAGTGATCCAGAAGTGCAGAAGAGATCAAAACATAATCTATTATAGAGGAATGACCCCTGCCTCTAAATGTCGGAAGTTGATAGTTGGTGGCGTGTGCTGGACTCAACTGGTCCATCACATTAACCAGATCATGTGTACTCAGCCAGCTCAGCGCCCATACGAAAGGAGGTACCTGGATTAAATGTCTCTACTCTATGACATGTATCATTAAGCTTTGCGTTAAAATCCCCCACTAAGATGATCCCGGTAGTGTCGCCCGAGTGTTAGTGACAATCTAAATTAGAGATGAAATCAAAAAGTGCAATAAAATTCCTGTTAGGAATAGATTGGAAATCATTATTATAAAAGTTTACCACATAAAAATAAACTATTCTCTTGTATAGAACAACTTGGTAATTGAAGCTATTATTTGGGAGTACCTTAACCCCTTCGATGCTGATGACGGAGCGGTTCCGTCATCAGCATCGGTTGGGCTGTGCTGATGACGGAACCGCTCCGTCATCGGCACAGCCCTCGGGGGGAGCGCTGGCGCTCCCGCCCCGGGGCATCGATCTTTGTTTTGGATGTAGGGGAAAGTCTTCCGCTGCCACCCCCGGCCCCCCCCCCCACGCTTCCTGGTGACGTCAGCGTGCTCAGAGCGCCGACGTCACCAGGAAGTGCTGGACACGCTGGAAGCCATTTCTTTCCAGCGCGTCCAGCGAGCAGGTAAGGTTTCTGCTCTCCGGTGGGGCGGGGGGGCCGTTTCTCGGTGCCTTGAGGCATCGGGGGGGGAGGAAACACTGTTTCCTCTCCTCTGATGTCCCAATGCAGGGCATTCCTGGTTCAGGATCGCGCACAGCGTCGCGATCCTGCACCAGGAATGCCCCCACTAGACACCAGGGAAGTTTTTTTGGGAAAAAGGAAGTGACCCCTTGGGCAAGGGCCGCTTCCAGGGGCATAATTTAAAATTTCAGAATTTTCTGCCCCCCCTGGGGGCAGATCGCGCATTTTTTCGCCGAATCTGGACCCAGGGGGGGGGGGGCAAAAAAGCCCACTAGACACCAAGGATTATTGTTTTTATCAAAAGGAAGTGACCCCTTGGGCAAGGGTCGTTTCCTGGGGTCAAAAATATTATTTCAGACTTTTCTGCCCCCCTTGGGGGCAGATCGCCCGTTTTTTTGGCCGAATCTGGACCCAGGGCAGGTAGAAAAGCCCACTAGACACCAGGGATTGTCTTTTTTTTTGCAAAGGAAGCGACCCTTTGGGCAAGGGTTGCTTCCTGGGGGCAAAATGTTTGTTTTAGACTTTTCTGCCCCCCCCCTGGGGGCAGATTGGGCGTTCTTTTACCAAATCTAGACCCTGGGGGGGCAGAAAAGCCCACTAGACACCAGGGATTGTTTTTTTTCTTGAAAAGGAAGTGACCCCTTGGGCACGGGTTGCTTTCTGGGGGCAAAATAATTATTTTAGATTTTTCTGCCTCCCCTGGGGGCAGATTGGCCCCTTTTTTGCCGAATCTGGACCCAGGGGGGGAGTAGAAAAGCCCACTAGACACTAGGGATTGGGTTTTTTTTGCAAAGAAAGCGACCCTTTGGGCAAGGTCTCTTCCTTGGGCCCTTAGTTTTTATTGAATATATTCTGCCTCATAATTTTGCCTTTCTGCACTCAGGAGGGAGCAAAAAACCTTACTAGACACCAGGGAAATCTTTTTTTTTTTTAAATGGAAGCGACCCTTTGGGCAAGGGTTGCTTCCAGGAGGTCCAAATTCAAAAAAGATTTATATTCTGTCCCCCATTGGGACAATCACCCCATTTGTAACATAACCTGTGACATAGCCTGTTGTAATGTGTATTTTTTGTTTTCTAAAGTGTAATGTTTTCTTTTCTCTTTAGACTGTTGCAGTGTGCGGTTTAATTACTGGTGGTTCTGCTGTTTGTGTAGTTACATGTGTTTGGTAAGAGACCTTTTTTGTACAATTTTTATGTAAATGTTTTTTTTTAAAAGTATGTAGTAGTACGAGTATGTTTGGCTTCTGGTTTTTGTGATTGTGAAACATGTTTTGCATTTGTGCTTGATGTGTATTTTGCTTTTTGTAGATGTAAGTTTTTTTTTCTTCTTTCTAGTGGGATATCGTTGACTATTTTCTGTGTCTTTGCAGAGTAGATGCTGGTGAGTGTGGCTGTATTTTGTAAGTCAATTGTATAGTTATTCAGTTTATAGATCTTTGTGACTTACATTTCTTTACCACTTTGCACAGTGTTGGTTGTTAAATTGTTTGTGCAGTCTCCTTTCTTAGTGAGAATACCGGCTAGCCGCCGTATTACTGCTTAGCAAGTTGTTGGAATGCTTTTTGATTCTTCCTCTGACCATAGTGCTGAGACTGACTCTGATTCTGAGGCAGAGGTGGGAGGTGAAGATTCTGGTAGTGAGTTTTCTCTCCACATGGCATCGTCTGATGATGAAGATACTCTGAGTGCTGATAAAGCTACTTTTGGTGTGGATGAAGTGCCTGTGTTAGAGGAGGACATTGCTGTGCCGATAGTGCGGCAAGAGGCATCTGGGGTGCAGCCTGGGGCTGCTACACTTCACGTTGGTATAGTGCGGCAAGAGGCATCTGGGCTGCAGCCAGGGGCTGCTAGACTTCCAGTTGGTGTAGTGAGACAAGAGGCAGCTGGGCGGCAGCCTGAGGCTGCAAGACTTGTCATTGAAAGTTCTGACCTCTGGGTTGCCCCAGGCATGGTGCAGCCCGCATTGCCTGAATTTACTGGTGTTCCAGGGTGTAGGGTGAACACTGAAAACTTTTTGCCAATTGATTTTTTCAAGTTGTTTATGGATGATGTGTTTTTGGCAGAGATTGTAGAGCAGACTAATTTGTATGCAGAACAGTTTTTGAGGGAGAACAGTGCAAGCCTTAAGCCCCACGCTAGAGCTACCCGGTGGACTCCCACAAATTTGGAGGAGATGAAAATGTTTTTGGGGTTAACTTTTTTGAAGGGCTTGCTTAGGAAACCATCAATGTCTTCATATTGGTCAACCAGTCCCTTGATGGCAACAGCTATATTTCCGGCAGTCATGAGACGTGATAGGTATTTGCTTCTGCTTCGGATGATGCATTTTGTTGACAATGGTTTAGCTTTGCCACGAGATCACCCTGATTGTGACCGTCTTTTCAAGATTCGGCTTGTCATTGATCATTTTGTTGATCGATTTCCAGAGATCTTTGCTCCTGGGAAAGAAATTGCAGTGGATGAGTCTTTGGTGTTGTTCAAGGGCCACTTGGTATTTAGGCAATACATTCCTAGTAAGAGGGCACGCTATGGAATTAAGCTTTATATGCTCTGTGACAGTCGGACTGGATATGTCTCTAATTTCAGGGTGTACACCAGTAAGGAATCCAGGATTAACCCCCCTGGTTGTCCGTCCGTCGACTTTTGGAGTGACTGAGAAAATTGTGTGGGAACTTGGTAGAGGATTGTTTAACAAAGCCATCATTTATATGTAGATAACTTCTACACTGGTGTGCGGTTGTTCAGGGAATTGGCCAAAGTGGACACTGTTGCTTGTGGCACAATCCTCTCTAACCGTAAAGGTTTCCCAAAAGAACTTGTTTGTCAAAAGCTTGCTCTGGGACAGTGCAGTGCATTGCGTTGTGAGGAGCTTCTAGCTGTGAAGTTTTCAGACAGGAGAGATGTCTACATGTTGACTTCCATACATGATGAAAGCACTGAACCGGTGACTGTTTGGGGTCAGGTTGCAGAAGCGCGCAAACCTGTGTGCATTTTAGACTATAATAGGCACATGAGTGGTGTTGACAGAGTAGATCAGAGGTTGGAACCGTATGCTGCTCTTCGTAAGGCTTACATTTGGTACAAGAAGTTGGCTATCCATCTTTTCCACTTGGCAAACTTTAATGCTTTTGTTGTGTTCCAGCAATCTTGTCCTCAGTCAAAGATGACTTTTGTAAAGTTGCAGGAGTCTGTAATAGGCAGCCTTGTTTTAGTGGAATAGGCAAGTGTTCCTAGAGTTGGAGTGGTGGAGGATGTTGCCAGATTGAAAGATCGCCACTTTCCTGATCAAATTCCTCCTACAACCTCAAAAGACTTTCCCAGTCGGAGATGTAGAGTCTTAGCGAAGAAGTTTGCGGAAGGAGGTTCGTATGTACTGCCCCGACTGTCCTTCTAACCCTGGGCTGTGTGTACCTGCTTGTTTTAGAATGAACCACACGCAAAATAATTTTTGGGAGCATCCATGATTGGTAAAATGAACTGGCTGGTCTCTATTCTTTAAAACTTATTGTTCAGTTTCAAAGTTGGCATTTGTGTAGTGTACTTAGATTTAGTTGTTGTGTTAGTAGATTTGTATCAATTTGCAATTTGTTTTTGTTTTTCATTTGTATTGAAAAAAAACTAAAGTATGATGTTGGTTTGCGTGTAGTGTCCATTGACTGACGGTGTGCATGGTTTGGCGCTTGGCTGGCAGTGTCTGTGGACTGGTGCTTTGCTGGTGGTGTCTGTGGACTGGTACTTGGCTGGCGGTGTGCGTGGTCTGGTGCTTGGTTGGCGGTGTGCGTGGTCTTGCGCTTGCCTGGTGGTGTGTTGGGATTGGTGCTTGGCTGGTGGTGTGCCTGGGCTGGTGCTTGGCTGGCGGTGTGTGTGGAGTGGTGCTTGCCTGGTGGTGTGTGTGGACTGGTGCTTGGCTGGTGGTGTGTGTGGTCTGGTGTTTGGTTGGTGGTGTGCGTGGTCTTGCGCTTGCCTGGTGGTGTGTTTGGATTGGTGCTTGGCTGGTGGTGTGCCTGGACTGGTGCTTGGCTGGCGGTGTGGGTGGAGTGGTGCTGTCCTGGCGGTGTGTGTGGACTGGTGCTTGTCTGGCGGTGTGCGTGGTCTGGTGTTTGGTTGGCGGTGTGCGAGGTCTTGCGCTTGCCGGGTGGTGTGTTTGGATTGGTGCTTGGCTGGTGGTGTGCCTGGACTGGTACTTGGCTGGCGGTGTGCGTGTTCTGGTGCTTGACTGGCGGAGTGTGTGGTCTGGTGCTTGGATGGTGGTGAGCGTGGACTGGTGCTCGGCTGGCGGTGAAGTTATTTAATGCTGGTTACTACACACAGTGCTAGCTGAGCGCCACTCCATGCAATCCATGAGTTTGTGTAGTTGCTGTGTCAGGAATGTGGACGTGTGAAAGTGATGGGTCCTTGATTGGCATTGTCTGCTGGAGGAAGTGTAGTAATGTGATGGGTCCGTGGCTGGCGGTGTGAATGTTTTGTATGTGTCACATGTATGAAAGATGTATGAATGGCCTGTAAAGAGGTTGGTGCCTTGTCGTGGCTTTACCGCTCACGAGCTGTGAGTCAATGGTTCAGTTTCTCGTCCTTTCCGTTATTAACAGTGTATTTCATTTTTTGTGAAATCACTCGCTAATACAATGGTATATACACTGAACCATCGCTCACTCTCGTGCCAAATCCAACCAGTATGTGTGTGTGTTTTAAGCATGGGCGAAATCTGCGAAATCGCGGTTCGTGAAATCGTGCAAAAGCGAATTCGCGATCCGCATAATTTGCGAATTCATGCAAAATTGCGAATTTTTGGTTTTTTGCGTGTTCGCGGGGCTTTTTGTGTGTTCGCGGGGCTTTATGCGTGTTCGCGAGCCGCTTGCACGGCGAAGTTACCCATGCGGGCGTGTATGGCCATAGCACCCTCTGGTTCACCACTGCCACCCTCTGGTTCATCACTGCCACCCTCTGGTTCATTACTGCCACCCTCTGGTTCACCACTTCCACCCTCAGGATCATCACTGCCACCCTCTGGTTCATTACTGCCACCCTCTGGTTCATCACAGCACCCTCTGGTTCACCTGTGCCACCCTCTGGTTCATCACTGCCACCCTCTGGTTCACCACTGCCACCCTCTGGTTCATCACTGACACCCTCTGGTTCACCACTGACACCCTCTGGTTCACCACTGACACCCTCTGGTTCACCCCTGCCACCCTCAGGTTCAGCACTCACCACTGCCACCCTCTGGTTCATCACAGCACCCTCTGGTTCACCCCTGCTGCCACCCTCTGGTTCAGCACTCACCACTGCCACCCTCTGGTTCATCACAGCACCCTCTGGTTCACCAGTGCCACCCTCTGGTTAACCCCTGCCACCCTCAGGTTCAGCACTCACCACTGCCACCCTCTGGTTCATCACAGCACCCTCTGGTTCACCAGTGCCTCCCTCTGGTTCATCACTGCCACCCTCTGGTTAACTCCTGCCACCCTCAGGTTCAGCACTCACCACTGCCACCCTCTGGTTCATCACAGCACCCTCTGGTTCACCACTGTCACCCTCTGGTTCATCACTACCACCCTCTGGTTTGCCACTGCCACCCTCTGGATCATCACTGTCCCCCTCTGGTTCATCACTGCCACCCTCTGGTTCATCATAGCATCCTCTGGTTTACCCCTGCTGCCACCCTCGGGTTCAGCACTCACCACTGCCACCCTCTGGTTCATCACAGCACCCTCTGGTTCACCACTGTAGATTATGGGGGAAAGCACACCTGCCCAGCCTCAACTGAGATGAATTAATTTGGGGCTGGTTAATGTGTCACTGAATTTGAGCTTCAAGTCTGGCACCTGCTTCCTTAGCTGTAAGTGCTTCCTGTTGCAGTTTAATTTTTTTTACAGGAGCATTGTGCCATACTTGTAACTATTCTCTGACCCTGCTTTGAGCGTCAGAGAATAGTTGCAAGTAGGCAACTGAACTCTGGAGGGGCCCCTCAGGAAGCACTACAGGGAATGGTTACAAATTAGCGTGAACTTTTGCACCTGCTAAGTGCTTTCAGTTTTCTAAAATGCGTTTATCTGCCATTTCGCGAGATTCGCGGGCCGTGTATTTGTGCGAAATCGAACTTGCAATCTGCGAATTCGTGCGAATTTGCGGATTTCTTTTTTTTTGCGTGTTCGCGCGTTTTTTTGCTTATTCGCGGACCGCTTGCAGCGCACCGACCCCGAGGTTTCCCATGCGGTCATGTATGGGCGCGGCCATCTTGTTTGCGTGACATGTTTCCGTTTGCGGACGCTAGTTGCATGCTCGCGTCGTATGCGGCGCGCGATTACGTGTTCGCGGGCGTTTTTGCGTGCTCGCAAGGGAAATATCTCGCGAACTTACCCACGCGGTCCTCAATGGGCGCGGCCATCTTGTTTTTCATTCATTGCTATGGTTCTGTGCATGCTTTCTAATCCTCCTTTCATCTGTGCAATCCTTTGTTTCTTTGGACTTTTTTTTATCTTTTCTACTCTATATCTATCCCTCTTTTTTTTCTAGATCTATATTTTGTGTTTTTTTCAACTTTTTGTTACTTTTAAAGCTACTTTAAAAAAAAAAGTACTTTACTTTTTCCCTATTCTTTCCTTTTTTTCTTCTTCCTGCTGTACAGGACCATGGCAAAGGTAGCCGGGAAGGAGAAGGGGAAGGGTCCCGCACGCTGTACCCGGCTCCCATGCGGGCGATTGCGGGGGGAGAACGTCACAGTCCGGGAGAGCTTTAGCGCGGAGGAGGTGGCCGCACTGGTTTTTGATGTCCAGCGCTGCCTCCCCAAGACCATCGCGGCAGGATCGCTGGCAGGTACGGGCTCCGGGAACGTTGGAAGCGGTGGGAGAAGGTGTGCCGGGCCATGTATCAACACTCTCGGGTCCGGCGCACCTACAACCAGGCCACGCACCGGTGGTCCGACCTCCTGGACCGTGAACGCGACCTGCTCGACCTGCCAGGCGTCGCGATCCCCAGGCTTGGTGAGTAGTAGTAGCTATTTAATCACTACTCTGTTTTCTCCTGCTCTATGTGTTATCATATTGCAAATAAAATTTGTTTCCGAAGAGCAATAATGCTGCCGATTACATTGTAGGTAACTTATGTTTCAAAATGTTCGGTGATTGCATTTCAGGTGCACTGCTCTCCTGCTCAGTGGCGGTGCTACTATGCTTATTTGTTTTCGATTTTTTGTGTTCATTTCATTGGCCTGAGTAATTATGTAGGAGTGTACTTTACAGAACTGCGTAATGCTAGACACCAAGGGGCAGATTTACAATTACTGGCGCATCCCTGCAAATTAGCAGGGATGCGCCGGTAATTGTGCGCCATGCCTCCACCCCCCATGGTGCGCCGCATTTACAATGCGGCGCACCATGGGGCAAAAACGACACAGAAGCGTCACGCATCTGTGCCCTAAAGTCAGAGCATTGCTGGAGTTGCGTCGCAACCACGACGCAGCTCCAGCAATGCTCTTGGGTGCCCTATCTCCCCAATACTGCGTCAAGCCGTACGTCTGCTTCAAGCAGCCGCAGGGTTTAGAGTGACGCAGCATTGGCCTAAAAGTGACTGAGTGAAATCTTGTAGATTTCACTCAGCCACTTTTAGGATGCGTTCCTGCGCAGGAACGCCCTCCCTTGCGCTGGAACGCCCCCTGATGGCGCAGGGCTTTACAACGTGATGCATCTCCCATATGCATCACGTTGTTAATATACCCCGCACCATGGCGCCTCTTTTGCGCTGCCGCTGCGTCACAAAAGTCACGCAACGACGGAGCAAAAGAGCCGCAAGGGACTTGTAAATCTGCCCCTAGAGACTCAAGTCCAGTCCTTCCTTTGTACACCTGCCACTAATAAGAGTGGTTGTGGATTGATAGTTTGAGTATTTTAATGACTGGTTATGTAGTAGGAAACTTACTTTTTAGTGTTCTCACTGGTCTGCAATCACAATGGACTTTGTCTGTCACTTCGCGTGCTGCGGAGTGCTGCCTGCCAGTCCTAGTTGAACCTTTTTGTAGTTGTTTTAGTGAGTTACATAACTTTCCAAGTCGACGGTTCGCGTATCCAGCAATACTAATATCCTAGTAGACCACACCAGAAAGGTCAATACATGTAGTGCAATTGTTGTCTATTTGCTATTTCCCCAAAATAATTTGTTATTGTTCTTTTGAAATGTTTGATTTGGTTGACAACAATCATCCATGTTTGGGTCTTTCTTTCATGTTGTACATCAGCTCCCCCCAGGGGCAAGAGGACAGAGGAGGAGGAGGTAGCGGCGCCGGCGGACGAGGACCAGGAAGGCCAGGATCGGTCCGGCGAGGGCTCCTCTGCTGGCCCCAGTAAGTTTTCATGTTAATATTCATAATTATCTTTCCCTACCTTTTAGAGTACCTATTTTTTACTAACGTTCCTCATTCGATTTTTCCTACATCGTCTTTGATCTTCTTGTAGACTGTTTCTAAATTCTTATCCTTCCTCTACTATGACTCCCTGTGGTACTACTAGGTTATTAATATTAGTCTGTCTGTGTAGCTAACTAAGCTTGCACAGTTGGCAAAAGGTGTTAAACGAAACTCCCATTCTAGTCATCAATAGCTCTATGCACTGAGTGCAGTCCTCTGGGTTGTCCATAATGTCTTTTGAAGTCTTTTAAATGTTTATCCTTTGACAATTCCCAACAAGAAACTGTCAATGACCACCAAGAAAGAAAAAGATACTAGTTTACTTTTTGATTGGATAGCAGGACAATCCATACTACTATTGTTGCAGGGACAATTCTGCACAAACAGAACTATGGACTCTAAATAGTGCATTGATTATCAATTATTATAGGCGCAGTTAGACTTTCCACATACCTCAGTCATAACAGAATTTGAACCCCCCCCATCTCCTTACTGACTAGCTAGTGTGACAGAGTCATTTAGCTCCCTAATTCATCCATGATTGATCCCCAATGATGATTATCCAACCCAGGACATAAGACTACGGAGTCAGAGTCCAGAACTGTCAGAGCCACGGAGTCATGCTTGCAAATTGCAAACCCTTTCGCACACTCACTCATGACTAAAAACCACAGTCTATGTACGTTTTAAAGCTTTATTAAAAGTAAAAACATTTATTAAAATCATGTTCATCATACAACATAAACGGTGGATTGAAAATGGAAAAGTGCTTAGTGATGTCACACATTAATTGGGGGTGAGCCCTCACCTGGTTGGAACTTCAAATCTTCTTTGTGGTGCTGAATCGTTGCTGACTCCGTCCTAGTGATGATGATCTGATGTTGCTCTTGTTCTTAGAAGGAAAGCTTCTGTCTGTTATGAGAAAAGCGGTGCATGTTAAAAAGCAAGCATTCATCAGTTGTGCCAAAAATTGTAGCAAGACAAGCAACGCCCTCCTCATAAAAAAAAGCGATTTTTAGTTTTGACTAGACAGTCACAAATTATTACATTTGTTTGTGTAGTCGTAGTGACATTTTTTCATTCCTAAACAAAATACTAGGGAGTGGTGTACATGGCATCTAAGAATCTGAAATGTATTTTCGAGGCGGAACATCGGCACAACCATCCACCGGTGCCGGGGCCAGCGCGGAGGTGGGCACTCCTGGGGCGGAGGCGGTGCAACAGCCAGCGGAAGCTGCTGTGGGGGATGCCACGGTAGTGGCGGACAGTGGTAATCTATTATATTCCTTACTTATTGAGATAGCAGACTGCAGAGTGTGCTCTCTGCACGGGTGTATATGTTGTACAGTACAAGTATACTATACTGTTAAGAAGACCTACAAATTTAGAACTAAGTTTTTATTAACCAGGTAGTAGCCTCCTCTAAATTGACTTCAACTCAGCTGTGAAAGTTTTTTCGAGAATCCAAGTCAGATCAGAGACGAACTTAATGGATGGAATGAACGAAAAGGGAAAGAAGGGTGTAAGTAAGTGTGGAATGACGAATGAGTTAAAAGTAATGATGACTGGCAAAGAATGATACGTGTTTATCAATGCTGCCCGAGGTGGCTGGGAATAGGATGCATGGCCGGTTGAAGGATGAAGCAAGGATGGGTGGAAGGAGAAAGGAAAGAGGACTGCCTGGGTGGGTGAAACAGAAACTGTATGTGTGCGCAATATATCCTTTGGTTGAAATTCAAATGCAAGTCAAGCACGGATGCATGGCTTGCGGTTTCCAAAATAAAATGAGAATGTTGTTTTCCCGTGAGAAAAGTAAGGTTTGTCCACTTGAGACATTAAGAAGAATGATTGACATTTACTTTGAATGGATGGATGCCTGGATCATGGTACTATCTGACTCATAGATAGCATATGTGTATGTAGAGCGAGTAGACGGTCACTGGATGAACTAGGTGTTACTTTGAAGAGCATGTAACATATCCGGCGATTTCGGGGGCCACTCACTACCTGTGTTATTAATTTTAGTACAACTCTGTCATTCATGTGTGGCCTATCAGTGTTCAATTAAATAAAAAACAAAGCACCTAAAGTCATCCCATATGTAATCAAATACATATCCTGTGAAGGGATAGATAATCATAATATTTATCTTCTTCATTTTCCTTTTCTAGTAGTCATTGGCACTGTAGGGTGAAAGTTAAATTAATTAAGCAGTAGCCCTTGTAACAGAGTATTCTCAGTGCCTCCCGTAATAGAAAAGTAAGAGCTTCACCACATGCATGTACTGGACTGGTACAGTAACGCAAGCCCGTGTCATCATGGTGTGCGTCTGTTTTTCTCGGGTGCAAGTTGACTGCGCTGGCGTTATGCCGGCTTCCAGAAGTTTACGTACCAATTTCGCTAAACAAGAGAGAAGAAGAAGAATAAGACTGGTGTACTGTCATAGTCGACTCTAATGTAGTGAGTCCATAGTGCTCATAGAATTGATTCCTGAAACTCCCACTAATGTTAGAGCAAGGCTGAAGAAGTGGGAGGTTAGATAGATACAGTCCACAAATGTTATGTACTGTGCTTGCAAGTTGCTAGTTCTACTGTGACACAACTTTCTGATGAATTATTTTGTGTTAATCTTAAAGAGCATTAGTTACAGACTACGTTTTTCTTTCTTCATATAGATGCTCCTTCCAAACTATCACGGAAGGAGCTGGCTAGACGGGCCCGGCAACGAAAACTGGAGGCGATTGTCGCCGAATATCGGCGGCTGGTGGCCCAGGAGGAGGAGGAAACGCAGTCGCAGACCACCACAACATCCACAGGGACAGCTGCATCCTCCTCCGCGCTCCCTGGGTCAACTAGTCAGCGCAGGCCTCTAGCGGTACGGAGCCGTGGTACGGCAGCCACCCGCCACCGCCAAGCAGCCAGAAAATTAGCTGCCCCCCACAGCAGGTGCAAGGCACGCGTGCACCGCCTAACCCTCAGGGTGTCCTACCTTGAGCAGGAGCAGAAGAAACTGAGAATCCTGCTCAAGAACCTCCGCAAGGAGCATCACCACCTGGCCCAAAAAGTACGCCGCCGGCGGCATTAGAGAAAGAGAGACTGTCCCTTGCCCCCTTTTTTACAGACTTTTGGGGGGAGGGAATTGGGAGCTGGGTTTTTTGGACTTTGGGGACTTTTTATTTCACAGACATTCTTTGGGGTTAGGGAGGGGGGGTGGGTCGGGTCTTGCGGGATAGTTTATTTTTGTTAGGGATATAAATAATTATTACTTTCAACTTAAACATAGCATACGTGTTTTTACTGCAGTTGAGGCTGGAGGGGGGGTTAACTGTAAGTTTGTTTTCCTGAAACTTAAGTGGCTTCTTGATTCAAATTGTGTAAGTAATTGCCCAAATGTTTACAAAAGTAAGTGCCTCTCACAGAGTTAGTGAATTCAATTGTCCTAGGACTTTACTAGTACTACCGCCAGTCTCTTGTCTCTCATACTACTCCATTATTCTTCCTCCCCCCAAACGCTTATCTTACCTGTAATTCATGTTTGAAATTAGGGCTAGGCACAGGGCTGGCTTCATGACAAATGGCGATTAAGGTTGGCAATCCTTGGCGGTTGAAATGGCATCATTGCGGTGGTACTAGTGGTGGTACACAGTGGAAGTTGCAGCATATGAAAAAAAAGAAATTGAAACCTTGATTGGCCTTAGCAGAGCATTAGAACGGTACGATAGATACTATAGCATGTGACAGTACACTAGAACAGTGCCAAAATGTAGCCTTACAAATGCTAAAGTATTGAAAGTATAACTACTACTTGCGTGGAATTTGACATTGGCTACTACTACAAGAAATAGTACTGAAGGTGAAGGACACAGCAGCGTAATCATTTGCCACGTGTAGGAGGAGTATGTTCTTCATGATCAATCCATTTCATGGCGCCCATGAAAATCTGCTTTGATTTGCCAATAATCATGGGTCTGTGTCAAGCTGAGTAAGAATACATCCTTTGATTCCTTCACCAGCCTTGAAATGTAATTCATTTTCAGTTGCTATGACCTTATCCTCCCCAGCAAGTGTGTGGAATTGTTGCTGTCATTTACTCACACATCAATGAAAACCACACAGCCCGGGGGAAGAGGGTTAGGGTTTGGAAATTGGATGGGAATGGGGTTTTTTGGGAAAGTTTTGTTGTGAGAGGAAAAAAAAACACAGCATAGACAAACAACAAATGAAGATAAACAAATCATTGGATACAAAGATATCCATGAATATTTTTTTTAAGGGGCATAAAGGAAGTGCATGCACTTCTGCAGGCATGAAGTTGATTGCTAAAGGGATGGTTAGGTTACTTTAACTAAGTAGTACTTTCTAATGAATGAAAGAATGCGACAGTACAGGGCTGCAGTAATTATGCATTTTCACTTGCCTATCTCTGCACTCGGAGAAACACTTTGTTCATTAAATTAGTTTGAAAAATAGCAAAGTAAAACTATACAATAGCTGGAAGGATGAATTTAGAAGCAGAGAGCAAAGATAAGATAAGTAGAAATAAATGGATACTGTTACTGTATGTTGTTTTACTTCTCCTGTTGAATTTGGGAAGTTACATGCATCAAGCCATTCCTCTTATTTGCGGTACTCCTCCGTTCCATCTGATGCTCCGTCGATCAATGTTGGTGACCAGAAGACACCCTGTCCACTGCCTGCCTGGTGGATGCTGAATTGCGGGTCGCTAATGTGAAGCCTGACTTCATCCTTTGTTCCATAGCACAGGGTGAAAGCCGCCCTGTAAATCATGATGGAAAAACAGGAAGTGATATTAAAACACCACCGAGAAAAAATTATAAGGTACATACGCTGTGTAGTGCAAAAAGTCACACTTTCAGTTTCAGAATCGACAGTACAATAGTTTCGAAAGGGCGTACTCCGAGTCTCCTTTTGAAGGATAAATAAGTATGGGCGAATTTTGCGGATCTTTCCCCTCAAGCTAGGTGTAGTGTAAACTACGATTTTAGAACAAAATTAGACATTCCCAGCAGTGCTCCCAGACCTTTAAACACAAACGCTAAAATGTAGAATACCCCCAATCAGACCCCAAAAACGTGCAATACTGCTACCTGTCTGAGGCCTAGTGGAAAATGGTGACAAAATGTACTTTGAAAGAAAAGTAGGCCCAAATCCCCCCTTTCCCACCATGGATGTTCTTCAAACCACTTGCAACCAAAAGTAGACATTTCTCGACAAGTGCTCCAAGAGTAGACCCCAGAACCCAGTAGCCAAAATCTCGAAAACCCCCAAACACATGCAATACTGCTAACCCTAACGAGCCCTAAGTTAAAAATAGTGTCAACAGCTTTCTGCAGCTAGGCCCCAACTCCCCTTTGCCACCATGGATTTTCTCCAAACCTCTTGCAATCAAAAGTATCCATACCCAGCGTTCCTCCAAGACCCCAAAACCCACCCACAAACACCAGGAACTCCCCCAAGCAGGCCCCCGAAAGTGAGCGAAATGCCTGAAAATGGAAAAACGTTTTCACCTCTGATTTTCTCCACACCACTTTTATCCGGTATTAGACCTTCACAGCAATGCCCCCCGACCCGTCAACCCAGGCGGAAACAAGTTTAACCCCCCCAAACAGCCAAAAAGCAAAAATGGAAAAATGGGCACTTTGACAAATTTCTGCATAGTTCCCAGATCACTCCGTGCGCGCTTTGCAGCTAGGCCCCAACTACCCTTTGCCACCATGGATTTTCTCCAAACCTCTTGCAATCAAAAGTATCCATACCCAGCGTTCCTCCAATACCCCAAAACCCACCCACAAACACCAGGAACCCCCCCAAGCAGGCCCCCGGAAACGCTAAAGTGAGCCAAAGGCCTGAAAATTGAAAAAAAAAATTTCACCTCTGATTTTCTCCAAACCACTTTTATCCGGTATTAGACCTTCACAGCAATGCCCCCAGACCCATCAACCCAGGTGGAAATAAGTGTAACCCCCCCCCAAACAGCCAAAAAGCAAAACCACAAAAAGTGAAACAGCTAATTTCAGGCCTACCTGGAATTCAGTCCAATTGCGCTGTGCAGCAAGGCCCTAACTCCCCTATTCCACCATGGATTTCCTGAAAAACAAATGCAATCAACATTAGACAGTGCCACTAGTGCTCCCAGACCCCAAAACCCACCCACAAAAACCTAGAAGCCTCCCAAACAGCCCCCCAAAGACAGGCAAGTGAGCAAAAACGCAAACACTTTTTCACCATGGATTTTATCCAAAACACTTTTATCCGATATCAGACCTTCCGAGCTATGCCCCCAGACCCCTGCAGCAACCCGACAAAAAGCAGAACACCCCCAAACAGGCAAAAAGCAAAAATGGGCCTACCTTCAATTCAGTCCAAATACGCTCTGTAGCTAGGCCCTAACTCCCCTTTTCCACCATGGATTTCCTGAAAAACAAATGCAATCAACATTAGACTGTGCCAGCAGTGCTCCCAGACCCCAAAACCCACCCACAGAAACCTAGAAGCCCCCCAAACATCCCCCCAAAAACATGCAATACTGGTATATTCAAAACATGGCAAATTGCGCTCTTCACAAAACATTGCTGTTTTCAGCACTTCCACTACTTCGATCCTCCTGATACTCACCTGGACAGTCACTTGTTCCAGTGATTCACAAGAATCTCAGCAAGGCAGAACAAAATCGAACCACTGTGCTCCTTGAAGAAGAAGAAGAAGAAGGTCTACGACTAGTCTACGACTAGTCTACAACTAGTTTTCACTTAGTTTTCACCCAAACACACGTGCCCGCAAAACACCCAAAAAGGCCAAAATTCCCCCTAAAACATTGCCAACATCATTATGAACGAGCCAATGTTAGAAATGGGATCCCTGGCCGGCCAGGGCTTGGGCCAAAGTCAGTCAGAGACCACCACTTCCACGTCAGGGCAAGGGAGTTACGCGCCAAGATAACCCCTGCTCACCCCCTTGGTAACGTAGCACGAGCAATAAGGCTAAACTCGGAGGCAATGTGAGTTAAGTGTTTGCGCATGCACCCCCAGAAACAACACCCAAGGCCCACCACAAAGGAAACTCCACAAAAGGTTATGTATAAAAATAGCCTTTGTATTACACCAAAACACATTAGATAAAAACACACACTTTACAGTGTGCCAACAGGCACGGGCAGAATTTACAGGGGATATGTACAAGACAGGGCCACCTGGACCACTGTCAGGAATCAGCACTTTTAGAACTAGAAATACTGTTAGAATTAGCACTTAGAACATGGAGTATAAATCACTTTAGCACACAACCAGTAACTACTGGTAACCGGTAAGTACCACCGTCGCAACCCTAACCACCTTAGGAGAATATTACGCAGGGAACCAGGACCTCACAGGGAACACCTGTACTAGGAGAAAACAACCAACTAAATATCACCGTACATTTAGGGGTATAGGCCTGGGAAAAAAACACATGATGCATAAACATACATTCAGTAGTGTAAGAACAAGGCACATGATGCATCAAAACACATTCAGAGGTACAGCACAGGAGAACACATGATGCATAAACAACACATTCAGAGGTGTAAGAACAAGGCACATGATGCATCAAAACACATTCAGAGGTGCAGCACAGGAGAATTCGCAGAAATTACCTTAGCACAGTACTTACATCAAAGTCCAGGTTGCGCCACTGCACCAAAACCTAAACGTAGCAGCTGCCCACTACTTGCTGGGCAGCTGAGGACAGGCACAGAACAGGGCCTAAACGTTGAGGGAAATGGATAGGGGGAGTCTGGAGGAGGAGTATAAAGGAGCATGATTGAGTTGTGAACACTTGAACCTCAGGAATGCAGACTGAGGCACCTTCAAATCAATAAGAAATATAAGATGAAGACAGTGCTGCTGATGGACTTGTTGTGATTAGGTGATTAGAGTTTTGTTGTGGTAAAAGTTGAAAACAAAGAAAGACACACAGGAATAAAAGTGAATAAGGACGAAAAAAAGGAAGTCATTTTCAGGGCTCGGTGTCAGGGAAGTAGAGCTTGTCTTAAAACTCCATGAATTGAGACGGGAGTAGGTCAGGTAACAGAGAAGAACTTCCGTCACCCAAGTCGGTGTCCTGTTGTTCCTGCGTACTTTGTAATCTGGTGGTATCAAGTGCTGATTCATCTTGATCAGTGTTAACCTCTCCACATTTTTGGCCGAGAGGCGGGTCCTTTTTGAAGTTACAGTGGCACCAGCAGCACTGAAAACACGTTCAGAAGACACGCTTGCGAGTGGGCAAGACAAATAATTTATAGCCAGGTTGGTGATCAGTGGCCATAGATCCATTTTCCTGTATCAATACAGCAATGGGTTCGTATTAGCAAAGACCTGTGTTGGCTCATCCAGATAGGCCTGCACCATCAACTCAAGGTTCTCCACGATTGCTCCACTTTGCGTACCATCTGTGGCCTTCTCAGCACTGGAACAAATAAACCCTTTATGAGTTAGCCAATCCGCTTCCGACAATATTATGGCTGGGCCTGGTGCAGGTGAGGATGATGATACTGTTGCTGCTGGTGTCGTTAACGGCTGTGAGGGAAAGTGATTCCCTTCGCCCATAGATTCAGAAGTGGAACTTGACGCTGGATGGCCTGCTGATTCAGTTGGACTTCTGACGGCTCCTTGAATTTTCTGCCGCTCTTTTTCGAACCGACTGGCTGACACAGCTAGCCAATGTTTGTACTTTGAAACGTCTGCTTCATCAAAAGGAATGAATGCTTTGCTGGCCACTGCCTTTTTGTACCTTGGATCCAGAATAGTGGCACAAATGTAATGTTGTTCTGTATGTATGTTTTGAAGCCTTTCATTGGCAACTAGGCAGCTTAATAGGTTCTCCGCCAACCGATATGCATCTTGCTTTCCAACATCTTCTCTGAACGTTGAAGACGCGTCCTTCAGTTGGTGCTCTAGCATGACCAACAATGGGCTACCTTTGCTCAAAGAACAGTCCTCCCTGCTGACTTCATGCGTGAAGACCTCAAAAGGACGAAGCATGTCTGTCAGGCTTTTAACTAGCTTCCATTCCTCCAACTCTAGCCTCTTGTCTTTATGATCAGAACCTAGTTTAAAGACATACAGCCTGATTCATGTAGGTAAATTGCACTCGCAAAGGGCCAGATTCTGAGAATCTGGCCCTTTGCGAGTGCGATTTTTGCATTTGGTATTCATGATACCAAATGCAAAAATCGCTATTTAAGAAGTCGCAAATATGCGAGGAATAGCATTTAAGGAATCTCTAATAGAGATTCCTCAAATGCTATTCATGAAACATCAAGAAATAGCGATTTTGAACTTTTGGGGCCGCTATTTACCGACAGGTCAGACCTGTCGGTAAATAGCAAAAACTCAGAAAAATGCTTTTAAAAGCATTTTTCAAAGTTGCATGTAGCACACACACATGTCCTTTGGACATGTGTGTGCGCAACACCTGTCCAAAAGTACATTTTAGGGGTGCTACAGGGCGTCCTTTGGACACCCCTGGCACCCTTAAAATCGCTATCTTAGTTGCGAGTAGCAAATTGCTACTCGCAAATCCCCATTCATTCCTATGGGCCTCTTGGCCCATAGGAATGAATGGGGAGTATTTGCGAGTAGCAAATTGCTACTCGCAAATAAAGAACATGTAGGAATCGCTATTTAAGTAGCAATTCCTACATGAATGCCGTTTTGCGTGTCCTCAATAGCGAATCGCTATGATTCGCTATTAGGGACACGCAAAACGGCATGTACATGAATCAGGCTGATAGTCATTGATTACCATGCACTGCTCAGACAGACGGTCAAGCATGTAAAAGGTTGAGTTCCAACGTGTTGCCACCTCCTGGATGAGTCCTTTGACTGGCACTTTACGTTCATGTTGAATGCTCCTCAGCTCCTTCCGGGCCTTAAAATAATGGCTGAAATGTGTGCAGATTTTTCGGCAGGTGATCAGTAACTTTTTGACTGTGTTTTCAGTTTTCAAGAAATCTTGCACAACCAGGTTTATGCAGTGCGCCAAACACGGCACTCTGAAATATTGACCCTCCTGCATGGCCTTAACTATATTACTGCCATTATCCGTGGAAACATAACCAACTATGCGATTTCTTGGTTGCAGCCATTCTCGGGGACTGGGATTTGTGTATTGAATTCAGTTGAGTGGAGGGCTTTCCCAGTATCACCTGTATTCCCTCTTGGCTCCTTTGTGTATTATATGCAGCCATTCAGAGACCTTACTGTTAAACTCCTCCAAAATGTTTTTTGCAGTATGAGTTTTCTCCATGGCAAACATGGCTGATGTTGCATGTTTCCGAGTAGCTTGAAAAACTGTGTCCAGGTCAACAACTGCACTTGACTTGTCTCTAACCCCTGCCAAAGACCCTGCAAACGAGACCCAGTGTGCAGTGATGCACATGTAATCAAGGGCTTGGCTACTGGTCCATATGTCTGTTGTCAAGTGGATAGTGTGAACAGCACTCTTCTGCAAAGATGCCCCAATCACCTCCAGCACATCTTGATGTAGAGCTGGAACCGCAACTCTGGCCAAATAGGACCGGCTAGGAACCTTCCATTTAGGGCAGACTATTGCCACTAATTCTAGAAACCCCACCCCTTCCACGAAAGAAAAAGGGAGAAGGTCCAGCGCTAGCATTTTAGCCAGCTTTGCGTTATACAGACGTACCGTTGGGTGGTTGCGTTCATATGGCGCCTCCGACCACAACATTTGGCGAGTGGTGGGCTGGATCATTTTACGTGATGATGATGATGACGTCTTCAAACCAGTTAGGCCCATTGATGTCGTTTTTCGCATAGGTGTCTCTCCCACACTCTTAGTTTGCCTCATAGATGTTGCAGGGGTAGAGGGTGTGGCCGATACAACTGCAGTGCCGCTGCCATCAGAACTGGGTGTACCAGAAAAAATGTCCGTGCTTCTTCACTTCCCCCCCTGCATGATCAGCCTCTCGTCATCATCAGATGCAATATCAAGGGATACATTTGGATTTGTTTTTCTTTTGCCTTTCTCGATCTTCCTCATGTGTGCTTCCCAAATGATAGTGTGGTGTTGCTTGAGATTACCTCTCTGGCCTCCGGTACCATAGTTGGTACCAAGCTTACCCCAACTAACTAATGTTTTAAAAATCGAACAAACGACCATGTTTTCCGCCCTTTGGCTAACAGTAAAGAAGTCCCAAACTGGGGACTGGTGATGTCTGCTAAAGGTGGAGGTGCTACTTTGTCTTTCAATGCCAGATGAAGTGGAGGATGGGCGTGGCTGAATTTGTTTCTGTTGTTCACTTACAGCACCACTACTTGAGGTCGAGCTGGATGGAGGTCCATGCCGGCCCTTCTGACTAAAAAAGAATGGAGCTGTAGGTCGTGTTGGTGTTGTAGCTAACGGTGGTGGTACCAGTGCCACGCCGCCGAAAATGTCTGTCTGCTGCAGGCCTGCTGGGGCTGGAGTGATGACTGTGATGACTGGTTCATCGTCAGACTGTTCATCAGCAGCAGAAGACACCACTTCTTGTTCATCGTCATTACCCACAAGTGGAAGCTTTGCGGGAGCCTTCCTTTTAGGCTTAGCTACCTTTGTCGGCTCATGGCGTGACTCACTCTCAGACTGCATGGCTGGGTTCCAATCATGATCAAGGTCATCAGAAGGAAGGGGGCTTGAAGAAGAACTTGTAGTAGTAGTAGTATCCCTCCTTGACCTTTTTCTTGCTGGGGATCTGGAAGACAATGGATAATCATCATCAGGATGAGTGGCTTTCTCGGATGATACCTCCTCTTGAATATCAATTTCCTGATGTGCCCCTACTTCTGGAGGAACAAGCGTTGTAGGCAGTTGTGCCGCTCCATGAACCTCTAGTTGCACCTCTCCATGCACCTGTCCATGCGCCTCTACTTGCGCCTCTCCTTGCGGCACTACTTGCGCCTCTCCTTGCAGCTCTACTTCCGCCTCTACTTGCGCCTCTCCTTGCCCATGTACTTGCGCTTGTACTTGTTGCACGTGTGGTTGTCGTTGCGGCTGTGGTTGTTGAACACTCGTCAGCTGAGTTACACCCGGCGTTGACTGGATGGTACTTTCTTGGGATGAGCCAACATCACTGGTCGATGGTGATTGAACAGCCAAAGTGGCTGCCGCAGCAGCACTCATGGTCTTGGACCTAAGTTTGCGTGGTGGCACTGAGCCCAATGAAGCGGAGGTGCTGCTTCCAGCTTGGTCCCCGGAAGACACCGCTGCTGCTGCAGGCGTAGTTTTTTTTCCCCAAAAAAGGTGTCGGTGGGCACACCAGTCTCCTTGGTAGGTGGTGCCACTTGCTTCTTCTGCTCCTTCTTACTGGCAGTGGCACTGGAAACTTTTTTCGCTGCGGCGCTACTGCCAACTTTCTTTGGGGCCATCTTCTTGAGATGTCAGAACAGCAGGCCGCAGTTGCACGAGTTACAGAGTTGTCTTGTCTGTGGCCACACGTGACGTCACGTGACGTTGTGCTGCACACACTGCTGCAGGACTTCTTCTTGGCTCTGAGCACACTGCCTGCCTTCAAAATGGCCCTTGACCCCCACCACATGGCCAGGCCCTGCCTGTACCAGCCTTCAAAATGGCCCCCACGCACATGGCCAGGACCCAACAACACCCCAAAAAATCTAAAAACACATATAAATCACCACAATCCAATGCCATCCATGCCCTCAATGATGTTTACATTCAAGACACCTCACAGAAAGACTCGGTCCATGCACCACAGAGTACCCCTGGGTATAATGGATGAAAGCAAGGCAAGATGGGTGCAGGCCTGAGCACACTGCCTGCCTTCAAAAAGGCCCCTTGACCCCCACCACATGGCCAGGCCCTGCCTGTACCACCCCTCAAAATGGCCCCCACCCACATGGCCAGGCCCCAACAACACCCCAAAAAATCGAAAAACACATAAAAATCACCACAATCCACTGCCATCCATGCCCTCAATGATGTTTACATTCAAGACACCCCACAGAAAGACTTGGTCCATGCACCACTGAGTACCCCTGGGCATAATGGATGAAAGCAAGGCAAAATGGGTGCAGGCCTGAGCACACTGCCTGCCTTCAAAATGGCCCCTTGACCCCCACCACATGGCCAGGCCCTGCCTGTACCAGCCTTCAAAATGGCCCCCACGCACATGGCCAGGACCCAACAACACCCCAAAAAATCGAAAAACAAATATAAATCACCGCAATCCAATGCCATCCTTGCCCTCAATGATGTTTACATTCAAGACACCCCACAGAAAGACTTGGTCCATGCACCACTGAGTACCCCTGGGCATAATGGATGAAAGCAAGGCAAAATGAGTGCAGGCCTGAGCACACTGCCTGCCTTCAAAATGGCCCCTTGACCCCCACCACATGGCCAGGCCCTGCCTCTACCAGCCCTCAAAATGGCCCCCACCCACATGGCCAGGCCCCAACAACACCCCAAAAAATCGAAAAACACATAAAAATCACCACAATCCCATGCCATCCATGCCCTCAATGATGTTTAAATTCAAGACACCCCACAGAAAGACTAGGCCCATGCACCACTGAGTACCCCTGGGCATAATGGTTGAAAGCAAGGCAAACTGGGTGCAGGCCTGAGCACACTGCCTGCCTTCAAAATGGCCCCTTGACCCCCACCACATGGCCAGGCCCTGCCTGTACCAGCCCTCAAAATGGCCCCCACCCACATGGCCAGGCCCCAACAACACCCCAAAAAATCGAAAAACACATAAACATCACCGCAATCCAATGCCATCCATGCCGTCAATGATGTTTAAATTCAAGACACCCCACAGAAAGACTTGGTCCATGCAACACTCAATACCCCTGGGCCTACTGGCTAGTGAGGCTTTACAGGCACCCCAAAATTAAAAACAAACAACATATAACAGTGAGCTAAAATTCCATGACATAAATGAGAATTAAGTTACAAAAAAATCACAGAAACAGTTGTATCATGCACCCATGACAAACCCTGGACCTACTGGATACTGTGGCTAGCTAACCACCACAATATATATTTTGTTAAAGTTGTTTTAGAACTGGAGTTGCCTCAACTGCAATGCCCCAAACAAACAACACCAACTTACTTGTAAAATCAGAAGTCCAAAAGTGATCCAAACTCCAAAGTCCAAAAAGTCCTCAAATACAAATATCCACCAGCAGCCACAAAAAGTAATCCTTCCAGCTCCACAGCCAAATGAAAAGTGACGAGGACATGGACAAAGCACTGGGAGGAGCCTGCTGGACAGGAACAGGAAGTTGGAGACTCTGGGGCACTTCCTTCCTCCCACCTCACCCCAAAAAATTGACTCCTGTAAATGTACAGGAATTTATATAGCGCAAATCACCGAGCGGTTTCTAAGCGCTTGCTTAGGGAACCCGTCCTGGTATTCCCCTGTGAGATAACCCGGCAGGGTATCCGCAAGGTGAAAGCCAGGCATCCCACCGCGAGGGGCCGTTGTGGAGATTAAGCAAGCTATTGCCCAGAGTCGCAGAGTGTGAACCCGTGAATCGAGTAGGCACCGGAGCGAGAATTGTCGAGTCCATGGACATTTTAGGACTCAAGACCCCGCCGAGCCGGGAATTGAACCCTGGTCCCGGGCTGGCCTCTGCTTCCAGGTCTGCCTCCTCTAACCAGTGAGCCACAATTCTCCTGCACCAAACAGTGCAGCCGAATGTCAATATGAGGAGTTATTCTGATCAAAATCATTATTTTCACAAGGTTTATGCTTCCTGCGGTGGATTTCTTGTGCAGAATTGCAATTTTTGCAATTTGGGGAACGCGAGCTGGTCAAACCTCCCGCCGGCAGTCAGCTGCGCGCCGTCGCGGGCCTTTATGACGTACTCACGTTGTCAAACTCTCGCCGTGCAAGATGGCAAGCCGCGATAACGTAATTGCGTTCGAAAAACTCTCGCGCGATCACGCAGCAAGATCGAAAATGGCGCAGCACACGCAAAAATCGGGAGAAAAACAACTCGGCGGACTCAGAATCACGGTAAGTCAACGCCGAGTGCGCGATATTGTAATTTTCAAGCGCGACCAAGCAAAATAATTCGTAGCTTGCGAATTTGCGGATTATTGGGTAAATTTGTGCGATTCGCGGCTTGCGAAATCGTCAAAAATCCGCAAATTCGCCCGCGAAACGGATTTTACGCCCATACTTAGTGTGTTTGAGAACTTGATGTCTGTGTAGTTTATTTATTTATTTATTTTTTTTTTAAGCAGGACGCACCTTGTCACTTTTTGTGTTGTTTTTGTGCCTTGTGGTGTGAATGGCCTTCTGTGTGTCAGGTATGAAAGGTGTGTGAAGGGCCTGTAAAGTGGTTGGTGCCTTGAAGTGGCTTTATAGCTCACGAGCTGCGAGTCATTGGTTCAGTTTTATTGTCCATTTAATTGACAGTGCATTTCCTTTTTGTGAAATCCCTTGTTAATAAAATTATATATACTCAACCATCACTCGCCCTCGTGCCAAATCCAACCAGTATGTGTGTGTGTTTGAGGAATAGATGGCTGTGCAGGGATCTTGTTTTTATTAGTCTCTCTGCCAAGGTGTATATTCCGCCTACGAATAACCTGCCAATTGTAGATATTGTTGAAAACCCATGGGACTACATGGTGATGTCTCTCTTGTGAAATCTAACAATACATTTTTTCCACAGTATCCTGCATTGCCTATGTCAAAACCACCAGCTTTTGCAAGGGGGGTTACCTGGGTTTTTGGCCCCGTGCTAGACGGCCATATAGGGAAACCTACCAAACCCACACATTTCTGAAAAGTAGACACTCGGGGGCTTCCAAGGAGGTATGGCTTGTGTGGATCCTCCAACGTTCCTTTACCCAGAATCCCTTGCAAACCTCAATTTTAGCTGAAAAATTCAGATTTTTCACACATTTTTGTGTGGGATAGCGTGGCATCACTGGGCTGACACAAATTTCCTCCCACCCAGCGTTCCCCCAGGTCTCCTGATAAAAATGGTACCTCACTTGCGTGGGTAGGCATAGTGGCTGCACCAGGAAAAGGCCAAAATCGTACAGTGGAGACTTAAAAATTACCTTTAGCAAAACGACCTTGTTTTTGGGGGTGGGCACCTGAGTTTTTGGCCCGGGGCTCGGCGGCAATCTTTGGAAACTACCAAACACAAACAGTTCTGATAACTAGACACCCGGGGGAGTCCAGGGAGGTATGGCATGCGTGGGTCCCCCAAGGTTTTCCTACCCAGAATTCCCTGCAAACCCTAAAATTAGGTAAAAAAAACACTTTTTCATACATTTTTGCATGGAATCTCCGTGCCGGCACAAATGTCCTACCACCCAGCATTCCCCTTGTTCTCCCGAGTAAAATGATACCTCACTTGTGTGGGTGGGCCAAAGGCCTGTGACTAGGATAACCCCAAAACAGTAGAATTCTCTGTGCTTATTTTGTCAATCCCGAACGCTACAATTTCGTAAAAATAAATTTTTAGCCTGTTCTGCTTTTGGACACCCACAAAAGTGAGGTATTATTTTACTCGGAAGAACAAGGGGAACGCTGAGTGTTAGGACATTTGAGCCGGCACGGAGATTCCACAATTTTTTTATGGAAAAGTGTTTTCTTAACCTAATTTTAGGGTTTGCAGGGAATTCTGGGTAGGAAATAGTTGGGAGACGCATGCATGCCATACCTCCCTTGACTCCCCCGGGTGTCTAGTTTTCAGAACTGTTTGATTTTGGTGGTTTCCAAAGATGGCCGCCGAGCCCCGGGCCAAAAACTCAGGTGCCCCCCCCAAAAATAAGGTAGTTTTGCTAAAGGTAATTTTTAAGTCTCCACCGTCCGATTTGGGCCTTTTCCTGTTGCAGCCACTATGCCTACCCACGCAAGTGAGGTACCATTTTTATCGAGAGACCTGGGGGAACGCTGGGTGGGTGGAAATTTGTTGCTCCACACAGATTCCAGAACTTTCCACCACAGACATGTGAGGAAAATGCGTTTGTTTGTCAATTTTTTAGCTTTGCAAGGGATTCTGGGTAACAGAACCTAGTGGGAGGCAGTTTAGTCACCCCATCCTGAATTCCCCTGGGTGTCTTGTTTTGAAAAATGTATAGGGTTGCTAGGTTTCCCTAGGTGCCGGCAGAGCTAAGGTTAAAAAACTACAGGTAGGCACTTTGCCAAAAAAGGGCCAGTTTTCACTGTGAAATTGAGGTGGCACCAGGTTGTGTTTTGTGCCGTTTCCTGTCGCAGGCACTAGGCAGACCCAGGCAAGAGAGGTGCCATTTTTCTCATAAGACTTTGGGGAACGCGGGGTGGGTGGAATTTTGTTGATCCACACAGATTCCAGAACTTTCCACCACAGAAATGTGAGGAAAATGCGTTTTTACCCAATTGTTTAGGTTTGCAAGGGATTCTGGGTAACAGAACCTGGTGGGAGGCAGTCGAGTCACCCCATCCTAAATTCCCCTGGGTGTCTACTTTTCAGAAATGTATAGGTTTGCTAGGTTTCCCTAGGTGCTGGCAGAGCTAGGGTTAAAAAACTGCAGGTAGGCACTTTGCCAAAAAAGGGCCAGTTCTCACTGCAAAATTGAGGTGCGACCACGTTGCGTTTTGTGCCATTTCCTGTCGCAGGCACTAGGCAGACCCAGGCAAGTGAGGTACCATTTTTCTCATAAGACTTTGGGGAACGCCGGGTGGGTGGAATTTTGTTGATCCACGCAGATTCTAGAACTTTCCACCACAGAAATGTGAGGAAAATGCGTTTTTTTCCAATTGTTTAGGTTTGCAAGGGATTCTGGGTAACAGAACCTGGTGGGAGGCAGTCGAGTCACCCCATCCTGAATTCCCCTGGGTGTCTCGTTTTAAAAAATGTATAGAGTTGCTAGGTTTCCCTAGGTGCCGGCAGAGCTAGGGTTAAAAAACTACAGGTAGGCACTTTGCCAAAAAAGGGCAAGTTTTCACTGCAAAATTGATGTGGAACCACGTTGCGTTTTGCGCCGTTTCCTGTCGCAGGCACAAGGCAGACCCAGGCAAGTGAGGTACCGATTTTCTCATAAGACTTTGGGGAACGCGACGTGGGTGGAATTTTGTTGATCCACGCAGATTCCAGAACTTTCCACCACAGAAATGTGAGGAAAATGCTTTTTTTCCCCAATTTTTTAAGTTTGCAAATAATTCTGGGTAACAGAACCTGGTGGGAGGCAGTCGAGTCACCCCATCCTGAATTCCCCTGGGTGTCTAGTTTTCAAAAATGTATATGTCTGCTAGGTTTTCTAGGTGCCGGCAAAGCTAGGGTTCAAAAACTACAGGTAGGCACTTTGCCAAAAAAGAGTAAATTTTTAACTGCAAAATTGAGGGTTGACCACGTTGCATTTTGCACCGTTTCCTGTCGCAGGCACAAGGCCGACCCACACAAGTGAGCTACCATTTTTATCGGGAGACTTGGGGTAATTCAGATTTGCCAAAAAAGGGCCAGTTTTCACTGCAAAATTGAGGTGCGACCACATTGCGTTTTGCGCCGTTTCCTGTCGCAGGCACTAGGCAGACCCAGGCAAGTGAGGTACCATTTTTCTCATAAGACTTTGGGGAACGCGGGGTGGGTAAAATTGTGTTGATCCACGCAGATTCCAGAACTTTCCACCACAGAAATGTGAGGAAAATGTGTTTTTTCCCCCAATTTTTTAGGTTTGAAAGGAATTCTGGGTAACAGAACCTGGTGGGAGGCAGTCGACTCACCCCATCCTGAATTTCCCTGGGTGGCTAGTTTTAAAAAATGTATAGGTTTTCTAGGTTTCCCTAGGTGCCGCCAGAGCTAGGGTTAAAAAACTACAGGTAGGCACTTTGCCAAAAAAGGGCCAGTTTTCACTGCGAAATTGAGGTGCGACCACGTTGCGTTTTGCATCATTTCCTGTCGCAGGCCCTAGGCAGACCCAGGCAAGTGAGGTACCATTTTTCTCATAAGACTTTGGGGAACGCAGGGTGGGTGGAAATTTGTTGAACCACGCAGATTCCAGATCTTTCTACCACAGAAATGTGAGAAAAATGCGTTTTTTTCCAATTGTTGAGGTTTGCAAGGGATTCTGGGTAACAGAATCTGGTGGGAGGTAGTCGAGTCACCCTATCCTGAATTCCCCTGGGTGTCTAGTTTTCAACAATGTATAGGTTTGCTAGGTTTCCCTAGGTGCCGGCAGAGTAGGGTTCAAAAACTACAGGTAGGCACTTTGCCAAAAAAGGGCCCGTTTTCACTGCGAAATTGAGGTGCGACCACGTTGCGTTTTGCGCCGTTTCCTGTCGCAGGCACTAGGTAAACCCAGGCAAGTGAGGTACCATTTTTCTCATAAGACTTTGGGGAACGCGGGGTGGGTGGAAATTTGTTGATCCACACAGATTCCAGAACTTTCCACCACAGAAATGTGAGGAAAATGCATTTTTTTCAATTTATTAGGTTTCCAAGGGATTCTTGGTAACAGAACCTGTTGGGAGGCAGTCGAGTCACCCCATCCTGAATTTCCCTTGGTGTTTAGTTTTCAAAAATGTATAGGTTTGCTAGGTTTCCCTAGGTGCCGGCAGAGCTAGGGTTCAAAAACTACAGGTAGGCACTTTGCTAAAAAAGAGTAAATTTTTAACTGCAAAATTGAGGGTTGACCACGTTGCATTTTGCGCCGTTTCCTGTCTCAGGCACAAGGCCGACCCACACAAGTGAGGTACCATTTTTATCGGGAGACTTGGGGTAATTCAGATTTGTAAATCAACTGTTATTACCTATTGAGTTTTCATGCATTTCTCCCTTCCCAATAAAAGACATTGTGAAAAAAAAAATCATTTTGAAAAATGACCAATAATTCTCATGCTAGTATGAGTATTCCCAATTTTAAAAATGTGCAAATATATACTGTTTCTAAATTCTATAATTTGTACCCAATTCAGAAATATGTAGGTGTCTTTCATACCCATTTTTCCATGTATACATTTTCCAAGAATAAGTGTTCTATACCCGGTAAACAATAAAATACCATTGCAAGTTGCTGCTCAGTTTTTGGCTCTGGGTTCGTCGGGTTCTTGGTAAAACTACAAGTCCTATATATACGCACAACCAGGAAGGTCCAACAGATATAACCGTATATTGCTTTCAAAGAGCTGTCAAAATTACAAGAAGTTACAGGTGAAAACGTTGAGACAAAAGGCTGTTTTTTTCAACTAATTTTCAATTATTCCAATATTTAACTGTTAGTTTCTATAAAGAAACCTTCATGGATTTAGACAAATGCCCCCTTTCTGAATTCAGAATTTTGTCTACTTTTCGAACATGTATAGCTTTCTAGGATCCTTTATTGCTTTCAAACTCATTTCTACCATTAATTGGAAGGAGGTTGAAAGCACTAAAAATAGCAAAAATAGGCATTGTCCCAGAAAAAGGCCAAAACTGTGTAAAAAATGTTGGTTCTCTGACAAAATACTGTCATTCTCTAAAAGCTGAGAACATGGTGATTTCAGCCCCACAAACCCTTTTTTGATAACATATGCAGGGAAAAACCTATAGGCTTTCATTTGCAGCCCGTTTTTCCAATTTTTCTGAAAAAAAAACATTTTACTGTATTTTGTTTAATTTCTAGGACCGCTCCAAGGGAATCCACAAACCCTGGGTATCTTTAGAATCCCCATGATGTTGGAAGAAAAGGACGCAAATTTGGCGTGGATACCTTATGTGGTCAAAAAGTTACAGGGGCCTAAGCGCGCACTGACCCAAATCGCCAAAAAATGGATTAGCACCGGAGGGGAAAAGGCCTAGCAGCGAAGGAGTTAAAGCTTCCTCCAGCTGCTACGTTTAGTCCAATAAAAAGTCCCCTGATGGGCGGCCCGGTTTAAGATGGGATGCTGCAACGCTAATGCAATGAAACCCCTCAATGTGCAAACCATTAATGGCCCAAGTCTCCTGGAACATGAGTACATCCTGGTCCCTAACTAAGCACTGCCAATCCAGATCCCATAGCTTTGACTGCAGCCCTGCTACATTCCAACTTAGGATGTTCAAATCTGCTCGGGTGCCGCTGTTGGTTCGGGGTGGCATATCATTTGCATTGTGAGACAATACCATAGTGCCAGGAGAAACCGTCATGTTTTTCGATACCTTATCATCAGCATTATGAATTATTGGTATGGTGGCAGGAGGGACCGCCAGGTAGGGCCGATAATACAGTTGGTCTGCCATTGGCGGTGATTGTCAATCCTGTGTATCGAGGCTAGAGAGTGTTTTGAACCTATTAGTTAACAGAGGGGGGACATTAATGTCCATAAGGGGTTTGGCAGGCGGCTTGTAAAAATAGCCTAAGGGGAGCGCACTAATGCAATTGTTTTGTGTGGAGTGATGCTCAAAGATGTTCAATAAGCGGTGGACCATGTGGGGTCTGCGAAAGTCACCATTTATATGCTTTGCAGATTGGCCAACCCAGCTACTCTTCTGGCCATAAGAATATCATTCGTGTTAGAAGGGTGAAAACCCTTATATTTTCAGAGCCAGTCAACAGATTTATTGCACAGGTCTACCCAAGACTCCCTTTGACCCTCCACTAAGTTAGGGACCCCGGCCAACACCAGCACATAGGGACAGGAGGCTGGAGGTAAATTTAATACATCTGTGTTTGGCCTAACATGAGATTCCCTAAGGTTGCTAGCTGTATCCTTCCTAGCTCTTTGATCACTGGTCCCTGGCTGGATGCAGCTGCATCTTCCTGGGGCCAAATTTAGATGAACTACACTGGGTTGGGGGATAACCTGACTTCCCCCCTGCGCGCTAATAAATTGTGGTGCTCTGAGTACATTTAAGTTACTACAATTTGTAACGTCTTTGTTCCGAGCAGAGCCGATTTGATCTTGTGCCCATGTGTGCTGTATGGAATGGTTAAAGAACCCTCCCCCCCCAGCATCATCACGGACAGAGTCCATCTCCCCCCTCAAGTTGACCAATTAAAAGTTCAAATGCTCCAGTTTCCCCCAAAGAGCATCAAAGTTTGATTTAATTAGTTCCTTAAGGTTTGCCAGAGCATTTCCAATGGATTCCACTGCAGAATTATTATCAGCGGTGGCTCCCATGGTGTGTATGTTAGGACTGGTGCACGCTGTATTTGGGAAAGCATCGGTCTGTGTGTCCACAGAGTCAATAGAAATGGCCACCTGGTCTAGTACATTGTTAGCAGATTGACCTTTAGTATGTTTTCTTTTAGTCTGCGCAGCCCCAATATTCCTTTTTCTTGTGACAGATTTGGCAGTTTGTGATTTCGCTATAGGATTCCTTTGTGGACATGCCACCTGAGCTCTAGTGTTAAGACTAGGCACATCCAGGGAAGCCTTACTAGGGGCTCCCAAGTTTGGTGGGGATGAAATTATGGGGGCAGAGCATAATTCCGTTGGTGGCACGTTTTTTGTCCGCTGTCCGTGACCAGACCACCTAGTGATAGGCGTGGTCGTAGGGACACAAGGTCGTGTGACAGGCGGTGCTCTGTAAGTTCAATTTTGTGGTTTAACAGTGACTCAGCCCTCACAAGGAATGCGTCCAGTGTCCCAGCTGCTCCTCGGCGCTTACTCATTTCCTCACAGACACAAACAATCCAAATTAGGGCCACTAAATAACGTGCTCTCAGATAGGAGGGATAATTATATAGCTATGCTTAGGACTTACTGCAAAGTTGCTTTCCTCGATGACAAGCGTCAGAGGGGTGGCCCAGCCTCTTCCGGCCCCTGACGGGCACAGACGGGCCCGCTGTGGGGGCCCTGTGTTGGTTTTAAGCGCCTCCTGGAACTTTGCAGCGGCATGCAGCGTTTGATGCCACTAAGGATGCTGGGTCTTGTGGTCCCGGCCGGCAACCTCTGCTCACAGCCAGAACCGGGACAGCGGGACTGCTCAGCTGACTCTTCAGGTGGTGGTCGGCAGCGATGCAGCGTCCCCCAGGGTAAATAGTGCAAAGGAAAAGGACTCCAAGTAACTAGATCCTGTTCCCCTCCCTTCTGTTTCCACTCCCCTGCCACGTTAGCTCCTTCGAACTCTCTCTTTTTCAGGGGTTAACAGTTCTTTATTTTAATATTTCCAACTGTTGCTGTCTGGCTGGGGTCTCCGCAATAGCTGTTTAGCTATTCGAATTTGCACACACACTAGCTGGAGCACGAGGCACAGGGATATGGGGCGAGCACTTCCCCCGTTGAAGCCTCTTACCGGTCAAGGTTGTTCCCTACCGGCTTGCTCCCCATCCTCAGCCATCCGCTTTTGGCCTTTAATTGCCTCCCTGCAGCGTCTCACAGCCCTTCACCGCAGCCTTTCGCCCACATTAAGGCACTGTCCTTGTCTGCCAATTCAGGCCTCTCGAGGCGTTGCTAAGTGCTCCTTATCAGACTTGTTCTCTCACCTCTTGCTAAGGGCCGCCTCAAGGGGGATTAGGCGGGCAGCCGAGCCTCGAGGTCTGCCGCCCCGGGCAGATTTGGGAGGGGGAAGGGGGTGAAGGGAAGAGCTGCCATTTTGCCGCGTTGGGCTGCCTGGGGATAGCCCAAAGGCAGCCCAAAGGAGTTTAGCAGCCTAATAGGTTTAAAAAGGGTGCCCGCATTATCCCAGCCACCATTTTAGGTATTGAGACCTGGTGGCTGGGAGCGTAGCAGTTAGGAGTTTTTTGTCTCACGATTAGTGGGTAGTGGTCAGGAGTTTTTTCCATTGTTGTTGGAGTGTATTGTGGTGGCTTACCTGCACGACGTGACGATGTGCAAGTCCTTGAGGCCATCCGCCTGCTGAGTGAGGCAGGGCAGATGGACCTCCTGGTGGGCCCGCAGGAGACTTCTAGCAGGAAGGTTTGTGGCCCGAAGCCGAGGGTGTGACCGGAGAGCCCCTCACCTGCCAGGCAGGGGGCCGTGGGTGAAGTCGGGAGGGGCAGGAGACCTGGTAAGAAGGGGGCAAAGGGGGGGCGCAAGGGGGGGGTGGGACAAGGTGGCCAGGGGGTGAGCAAAGGGGGGTTGGCACCAGGTGAGTGGGTGGGGGGAGTAGGGAGTTGGGGGCCATGGGGGGGCAGGGAGTCAGGGGAGGAGATGGGGCAGGTGGGTGGGGTTTCCCCTTTATTGATAGAGTCCGAGGAGAGTGAGAGGGAGTGGGAGGGTTTGGATGTTTTTGAGTCTTGGGAGGAGGGAGTGCAAGAGGCGCGGAACGTGTCAAGGGGCAGGGAGGAGAGGGGGGAGGAGGAGGCATGAGGTACTGGGTTTTTCAGAACCGGTACCGAACCGGTAACCCAGCGGTGCCAGGGACAACACCCAAAGACCTCGAGTACTTTCCTGATTCAGACACAGAAACTCAGAGTCTTCTAGGTGAAGTCAAGGATCGAATTTATTGGCTGCAACCAAGTAACAGGCGTCCTAGAAGTACAACAACACGGTGTGTATATTCTCAGGAGACTGCTCAATCTTACAAAGCCAGGCTTCTCCTTTTATACGAAATATTATGCTTTAGGCAAACATTCCTTACATTTTAGTATGCCATTCACATGTTTTTACTACAAAGAAAAAGCAGAGTCATGATGACAGGCCCATATTTCAGTTCGTCCAGCCCACAACAAATTACCCGGCAAGGGCCAACATTTTCATCAGATATTGGTGTGCCCCAATAAAACCGGGAACCTCCTCATCATAAAGCAAGTAAGAGAAAAAAGAGCAGGGACAGGTGTGAGCAAGATTAGGCAGGGTGTGTGTGTGATGAAAAGCGTTTATGGCATGTTGTGCCTTGATGCTATCTCGTTCGGCCACTGGGAGAGGAACTGACCGAACAGGTTTGGCCTGGGGCAAAGGTTCCAGCTTGCCCAGGTCACAGAAGAGTCAATTAAGGTGTACGTGTCCTTTGATATCGAATTTGGCTGTAGTTATAAGCCTATGTGAGGGCAACTCACAAAATGGCTGCCGTGCACAAAATGGAAGTCAAGGGTTCAGAACGAAAGTAACGATTTCGAGGTGAAATCGTTACTCGATTATGACGAAAATGCTTGTACATAGTGTACTAGCCATTCTCGGTCTTTTGATATAAAAATCGTCATGCTACGACAAAGTTTTTTACACGAGTTCAGAATTTTCAGAACCACAAACCCTCCTTTTGCCCTTACATAGGCAATTAACCTATCCTCATGCTAATCTGAGTCCAGGTCTATATTCCCAAAGTCATTGAGATGTTGCTGTAACATCATCCTAGTACTTAGCTCGTCTCTTGATACAGGTTTCCTTGCACATGATGTAGCAAAGAGGCCACATATTGCAGGAGCACACTGCACGCACAGACAGAACAGGAAAAGAATGGCTAAGACCATCCCAATGACCATCAGGATTTCCCATCCCCAGCCGGATATCAGTTCCCAGAACCATCCCATCAAAGACCAATCTCCTTTATCCACATGGATAGATTCGGAAATCTTATGCAGTTTGGAGATGGCCTGGTACACTGTTGGAGCGTTATCTGGAATGAAAACACAGCAACTTGATTGGATCAATTTACATACCCCCCTCGGTCTGCAAGGATGACGTCTAACGCGACCCTGTTCTGAAGGGTCATAAGACGATCCGACTGGAGCTCAGCAGTCAGGTTACTTAGGGCACCAGCAGTTTCAATTATGGTGGACTCAACCACCCTTGTCAATTGCCTTATGTTCCTGCTGTTAACCATGGGTCCCCAGACCGGAGAGCCCCTCACCTGCCAGGCAGGGGGCCGTGGGTGAAGTCGGGAGGGGCAGGAGACCTGGTAAGAAGGGGGCAAAGGGGGGGCGCAAGGGGGGGGTGGGACAAGGTGGCCAGGGGGTCAGCGAAGGGGGGTTGGCACCAGGTGAGTGGGTGGGGGGAGTAGGGCGTTGGGGGCCATGGGGGGGGCAGGGAGTCAGGGGAGGAGATGGGGCAGGTGGGTGGGGTTTCCCCTTTATTGATAGAGTCCGAGGAGAGTGAGAGGGAGTGGGAGGGTTTGGATGTTTTTGAGTCTTGGGAGGAGGGAGTGCAAGAGGCGCGGAACGTGTCAAGGGGCAGGGAGGAGAGGGGGGAGGAGGAGGCATGAGGTACTGGGTTTTTCAGAACCGGTACCGAACCGGTAACCCAGCGGTGCCAGGGACAACACCCAAAGACCTCGAGTACTTTCCTGATTCAGACACAGAAACTCAGAGTCTTCTAGGTGAAGTCAAGGATCGAATTTATTGGCTGCAACCAAGTAACAGGCGTCCTAGAAGTACAACAACACGGTGTGTATATTCTCAGGAGACTGCTCAATCTTACAAAGCCAGGCTTCTCCTTTTATACGAAATATTATGCTTTAGGCAAACATTCCTTACATTTTAGTATGCCATTCACATGTTTTTACTATAAAAGAAAAAGCAGAGTCATGATGACAGGCCCATATTTCAGTTCGTCCAGCCCACAACAAATTACCCGGCAAGGGCCAACATTTTCATCAGATATTGATGTGCCCCAATAAAACCGGGAACCTCCTCATCATAAAGCAAGTAAGAGAAAAAAGAGCAGGGACAGGTGTGAGCAAGATTAGGCAGGGTGTGTGTGTGATGAAAAGCGTTTATGGCATGTTGTGCCTTGATGCTATCTCGTTCGGCCACTGGGAGAGGAACTGACCGAACAGGTTTGGCCTGGGGCAAAGGTTCCAGCTTGCCCAGGTCACAGAAGAGTCAATTAAGGTGTACGTGTCCTTTGATATCGAATTTGGCTGTAGTTATAAGCCTATGTGAGGGCAACTCACAAAATGGCTGCCGTGCACAAAATGGAAGTCAAGGGTTCAGAACGAAAGTAACGATTTCGAGGTGAAATCGTTACTCGATTATGACGAAAATGCTTGTACATAGTGTACTAGCCATTCTCGGTCTTTTGATATAAAAATCGTCATGCTACGACAAAGTTTTTTACACGAGTTCAGAATTTTCAGAACCACAAACCCTCCTTTTGCCCTTACATAGGCAATTAACCTATCCTCATGCTAATCTGAGTCCAGGTCTATATTCCCAAAGTCATTGAGATGTTGCTGTAACATCATCCTAGTACTTAGCTCGTCTCTTGATACAGGTTTCCTTGCACATGATGTAGCACAGAGGCCACATATTGCAGGAGCACACTGCACGCACAGACAGAACAGGAAAAGAATGGCTAAGACCATCCCAATGACCATCAGGATTTCCCATCCCCAGCCGGATATCAGTTCCCAGAACCATCCCATCAAAGACCAATCTCCTTTATCCACATGGGTAGATTCGGAAATCTTATGCAGTTTGGAGATGGCCTGGTACACTGTTGGAGCGTTATCTGGAATGAAAACACAGCAACTTGATTGGATCAATTTACATACCCCCCTCGGTCTGCAAGGATGACGTCTAACGCGACCCTGTTCTGAAGGGTCATAAGACGATCCGACTGGAGCTCAGCAGTCAGGTTACTTAGGGCACCAGCAGTTTCAATTATGGTGGACTCAACCACCCTTGTCAATTGCCTTATGTTCCTGCTGTTAACCATGGGTCCCCAGAACGGCAGAAAACCCTTTACGAAGTCCCCAAATTCTTGTCCTGCAGTGTCTTCTTTACTCAAGACACCCCTAACTACCCTTGTCTTGTGGTAATCTGCCGCTGCTGTGTAGGTGGGAGGCAACAGGAACGAAACAAAACATGTGCCCGAAAAGTCAGGGGGCAACCATGTATAGGCTCTATCATGGCAGATGAAATAGGTACCCTTAGCTGCTAAAAACGCAGGGGAAGTCCGAGACCCAAAAACATATGTTTCCATACAGATACTCTCCCCTAACTGAGCCCTGGGATTCTTGCCTTTACCTTGCAGACACAGGTGACCCTGATGGGGTACAATCCAAATCGGGGAAGATCTCTTAGCTTGCTGTTTCTCACTCAGAGTAGCTCCATATCCGGTCACGTTCCATCCTATATATGCAAGTGTCTCATCTTCCGGGGTAGTTTCATAAGAAATCTCTTCCTTAATCATATCGACTATACCCTTAAGTAGAGCACTATTCTTGGGATTGTCTTTTACAGAACGTAGGGGGTGGACTTCACGTGCGTAGATGAACATTGTTCTGTATGCCCACACAGAACCATTATGGCTGAAAGGCAGGACCAGATAAGGGATACCTTTATCCGTTGTGTGATGCATAAGACCACACACCCAACAGTTAGTTGTGTTCATTACTAGTTGGTGCAAAAGCTGAACGAAGGAGTTATTAATAAACTCTAACCTTCTAGCGGATTCGTGTTCAGGAAGGGGCTGAAAAGAATGAGAGGAAACAGTAGAAAGAGGAGGTGTAGGCGATGTAGTGGGTGCAAATGTTACTCGAAAAGAGAATAAAACATATCCTATTAAAAACATCACCACACTGAATAACATAAAAATGCACAATATCAAAAAGCTTTTCTTTGTCATCATTTTACATATTCTGCTTTTAAAGTTTGTTTCTTTGGCAGGTCTCTCCATCTCGAAAAACTCCATCCTCTCTAAAGTGCTGCTCGTGATGGTAGGTTGTTTCTGCTAAGAAATGCTTCTGTCAGCCTAGGGCAACTCCCTTAGACCAACCAGAACTGTCGACCTAACGTCGTCAGCTGCACCCCAAAGACTTTGAGCAATCGCGACCCTAGCAGCGGAACCCGGATGGCGGTTCGAAAAAGCAAAAATAAGCAAGTTTCTCAGATGGGAGAGCTGCACTTTTCAAAAATAGCAATGAAAAAGAAAATTTGTTTTTATTTGTCCATAGTTCTCGACCTCAGATTGTATCTTTGCTTTCCAGGTATGGTGTGATCTCGGAAAAGGAGTTCAGGTTCTGTAGTGTCCAATCGAACTGACGGTGATACAGCTGGTTGCAAAATATTGTCACTCTCTTTTTCAGTAAGTGTTCCTTTTACACGTGCATCACTGAAAGGCAGAAAACGAGGCAGGTTTCAGTCTCTGAGTAGGCGACACCCTCCTGGACCCACCGGTCATATGGCAGGGGCAAAGGGATCCGCTTGCAGTGGATCCCGTGGATCCAGTTTTTCTTCCCCTCCACTCGAACGGCTGATCTTGTGGACAGAAGAACGAGATGCGGTCCGGTCCACCTGGGCTGATCGTTCTTTGTTCGTTGGAAGTTCTTTACTAGAACCCAGGATCCTGGGTCGAAGGGATGACCTGGAGTTTCAGAGACCGGAGGCAGGGTGTCATGGACCTGTTGATGTAAAACACGCAATTTAGCCGTCAATTCGTACAAATAGTCAAGCAAAACAGGGTGTTCGATTTCACTGAACTTTGTGGGCCTTGGCACTCCCCATATGTTGGCCGGGCGGCCAAAAACGATCTCGTAAGGACTAAGTCCTACTCGCGAATGTACAGTCATTCTGGTGGATAGGAGTGCTAAAGGGAGAGCATCAGGCCATTTAAGACCAGTGCTCGCTTGAATTTTGGCCAGTTTTAACTTAAGCGTGCCATTGTAGCATTCTACTAGTCCAGCTGATTGGGGGTGATTTGCAGCGTGAAACTTCTGATGAATGCCTAGCCCTTCGCATACTTTCTTCATCACTCGACCCACAAATTCACTCCCATTGTCACTCCAGACCATTCTAGGCATTCCAAATCTAGGGAAGAATTCTTTCACAAGGGCTTTCGCTGTGGACAAGGCAGTATTGTCCTTTAGGGGATATGCTTCTACCCATCTTGAAAAGGCACAAACAACAACGAGTACGTATTTTAAGTTGTTGCACCTTTCCATGTGGATGAAATCTAACTGCAAAACCTCGAACGGATACGTAGGAGGCGCAAAATGACCAGCTGGAGTTGGGGTTCCCCTACCAGGATTGTATTTCAGACACACCATGCAATTCTTGACCACATTCTCTGCACACTTGGGAATTCCTGCATTTTGCCATACTGGAGCCAACAACTTGCAAATCCCTTTCAAACTGATGTGGGCCATTCCATGAGCCATCGTAACCACTGCAATCACGTACGCATCGGGTAACAACCATCTCTGATGGTCTAACAGTTCAACCCAGCAACCATTTGCATCCATTCTACCTGTACTTTCTCTCCACATGTTCAACTCTTTCTCTGTAGCCTCAGCTTGAATAGACTTCACACTCTCTATCGTGTCTTCACACATTCCAACATCACCAACCCATCTTGCAGGGCCTGCAACATACATTAGGCTCATCACATTCCTTGCTGTTTCTTTTGCAATTTCGTCAGCAAATGCATTTCCACGACCAACATCATCAGTCACCTTCTTGTGAGCACTACATTTCACAATCGCAACCTGCAGAGGCAAGGTCAGTGATTCAAGGAGCTCATTCACCAACTGACCATGCTGTATCTTAGCTCCATGCGAAGTCAGGAACCCACGTTCTTTCCACAATCGTCCAAAACTGTGAGCCACTCCAAACGCATACTGGCTGTCGGTGTAGATGGTCACTTTCATTCCTTTCGACAACACACATGCTCTTGTAAGTGCAATCAACTCTGCTGCTTGAGCTGAATTATGTGGGATACGTGCAGCTTCAACAATTGTATGCAAAGTCGTGACAGCATATGCTGCAGTCGTATCACCATTCAGAAGCTTGAAGCATGAACCATCCACCCATAAGATACCATCACATTCAGCAAGAGGAGTATCCTGGAGGTCTATTCTCCCTTTTGTTTCTTCTTCTGTTCTAAGAAAACAATCATGCTGTTCTGAAGCATCTAATTCCTCTACAATCGGCAACAACGTAGCTGGGTTGAGAGTGTTGCATCTTTTTATGTGCACATGACTTGCTAACAAGGTTAATTCGTAACCTGACAATCGAGCACTAGTTAAGTGCTGTGTCTTGGTCCTGTTTAACAACGTATCCACTGCATGTGGAACCATAACGAGCAAGGTGTTATTCATTACTAAACCAGCAGACTGTCGAATAGAAACAGCTGCTGCTGCTGTTGCTCTTAAACAACTTGGCAACGCTTTAGCTACCGGATCCAAAGTCGACGAAAAATATGCACATGGACGCTGCTTGTCTCCAAACAACTGTGTCAGCACTGACAATGCACAACCTTCTTTCTCATGGACATACAATGTAAAGGGCTTACTGTAGTTGGGGGTACCCAACACAGGAGCCGAACATAATGCTGTGCGCAATGCGGAAAAACTTTTCTGACACTCTTCAGACCAAGGAACGGGATTCAGTGTATCTTTACACGTTAATGCCACCAAAGGTTTGGCCAGCAAGGAAAAATTTGGTATCCACTGTCTACAGTATGATGTAATACCCAAGAAAGCACGCACTTCTCTCTGTGTTCTTGGCACACTCAATTTCGCTATTGCCTGAATTCTTTCTGGGGTCAGTTTCTTTCCCTCCTTCGATAAGAGATGACCTAAGTAGGTCACTTCTTGTCGACAATATTGCAATTTTGAGAGAGACACTTTGTGATGCAAATCACACAAATGACGCAACAAAGACAGCGTGGCTTCTTTACAGATTTCCTCAGTATCTGCAGCAACAAGCAAATCATCAACATACTGAATGAGGGTAGCGCCATCAGGTAAAACAATCGTATCAAGCTGTGTTTTTAAGGCTTGACTGTATATTGATGGACTTTCACAGTAGCCCTGGGGAGCGCGTTTAAAGCGGAAGCTTCGACCTCCTAAACTGAAGCCAAAAATATCCCTGCTCTCCTCAGCAATCGGGATGCTGAAGAAAGCATTCTTCAAGTCAATCACCGAAAACCATGTTGCAGAAGCTGGAATCATAGTCAATAGGGCAGTAATGTCAGGAACAACTGGAAATTGTGGCACAACTATTTTATTCACCTCTCTAAGATCAATCACAAATCTGTAAACAGGTGGCTGGGAAGGGTGGGTCAGTTCGTTTCAAAACAGGCAGAACAGGACTATTGCAAACGTTGCCTCTTGTCTCTTCAATTACATCTTTTTCAATCACATCATAAATGATCGCTAACAACGCTTTTTCACCTTCACTAGAAATTTTGTATTGGGGAATTCGTGTCATTTTAACATTGGCTTTCAACGTCACAACATATGGCGGTATTTCCAAAAGACCCACATCATTAGGACCAGTAGCCCAAAGAATATCAGGAAGAAATGACAATTCTGTCGGAAGTTTATCCCTTGAAAAAATACATTGGAGAAACCCCTTTCTTACCTAGTGTAAGTTGCACTCCTGAAGGAGAACAGTACAAAGTCGCATACAACCTTTTTAACAGATCCAATCCCAACAAGTTTTCACCACAACCTGTTGTCAGAATAAGGGGTGTTTAGAATTCACAAGGACCAACAGAAAGAGACATAGGACTAGAAATCGGGTTCCTAACCGAGGCGCCAGAAAAACCTACTGAAACATTCATTTCGCCAGACAAAGGTGCGCCAGGGAGTTTGGAGTGGAATAATAGAACTCTTTGTAGCACCAGTATCCAACAGAAAAGGTTCTGACACACCTGATGTAATCACCTCAACGTAAGGTCCACTCTGATCTACTGGAACTGAAACAACTCCCTCTCTTTGTCTATGGCTGTCCTAGCAATCATTACCTTCCATATGCTCATCTTCTGCATAGTAATCATCAGCATAGTACTGAGCCGTCCTACCAGACGCGTTATTCTGCTGATCAAACCTATTCATTGAATTTTGAGGTGGAAGGGAACGTGCGTTCTGGGGGAAATTTCCACGTCCTCTACCTCTAGGTGCTTGTTGAACACCTCGACCTCTTGAGCCAGAAACACCATTTGCGCGCTGTAACAAAACAGGGCAACTATACTTAAAATGACCCTCTTCCTTACAATATGAACACTGATTGGGACCTACAGGGACACGTGGTTGAGTATACTCGACTCTTTGTGAGTTCCTCTGAAACTGTTGAGGTTGCTGATAGTTATTCTGATAGTTACTCTGAGCACCACTATTCTGGCCACCACCACCACGTGGCGGATACGCTTGCTGTAACAGAACCTTCGTTTTTAACTCTTTAGTTTTCTTCTCTGCTCTATCTTTCTCATCTTTGTCCCTATTTTCGTAATACTGTGCAGTAGCCAATATCTGTGCTGAAGAGGAAACTGCCCAAGTACTCTCTGAATCTTTCAACTTTTTGCACAACTCGGGAAGTAAATTGTGCACGAACTTATCGACGAACAACCGCTGACCACCTTCTGTGCTCATATCTTGACCACTGTGGTCTACAAACATTTCCTCAAACCTGGTGAAGAAATCTGACACCGTTTCATCTTTCTTCTGCTTACACGCAGACAATTTATCCCAATTTACTCGCATGGCAGGCATTAAAGTCTTCATGTAATCAATGATCTTACCAGGAAGTTCTGCTACTAAAGGCTCAGGTTTAGCACCACCAACTTGTCGGGCATCTGCAGCAGTAATATTATCCCATGAGTCACCTAACTCCTGATCATGATCTGCATGACGAATCTTTCCCCATAAAGGCTATGGAACAATATTCCCGAACAACATGTCTATGTCGGCTAAATTCATGATGCAAGAACCTGCAGTCTGTGACAATTCCTTGTAATACCCTGCAGGATTTTTACGAGGATCAGGCAATGTTTGCTTAAGGGCCAATACTTCAGCTCGCTTCCATGGAACATGTACCCACACACGCTGAAAGTGTGCTGGAACAGCTGGGGGGTTATTACCAGGACCAGTCGCTACTTCTTCCTTCCATACTGGAGGAACTTCTCTCATTGGGTATTGTCTTCCCCTCTTTTTGACTGAAGAATCAGACTCAAACAACGACTTGGAAACACCTTCAGTCCTAAGCGACAACAACGTCGCAGCTGCTTTCTTAACATCTGGACCCACAATTGCGCCTTTTGAAAAGTCGAACCGTACATGGCTCAACTCGGGCGGATTAGAGTCCAAATCATTTTCCTCTAAATCTTCACATAGAAAAACACACATTTTCTCAAAAACGTATCTCTGCTTCGATGCTTCCCACTGATTGAAGACATCCATAACAGATTCTAGACCATATTTAGTCGGTTCGGTCATCCATCTATGTGCCAAATAATTAAACGTTTCCTTCTCCCTAGAATCAGGCAGTTGACTATGCAACTGCGTACGCTCTAAAGTAGGGGTCGTACTTGTCGCACCAAAGAAAGGATATAGAAGACTAGTGACCGTACTAGTTACTCTCTGTCGGACAGAAGGAGAAGTCAATGAAAAGACAAGCGGAAAAGCAGGGTGAGGCGAGGCAGATGCAGAGGCAGTGTCAGAAGGAATACCAGGAGTGGTAGTCGATATAGTAGTCAAAGTTGTAGGAAGTATAGGAAGAGCAGATGTAAAAGCCGGTGGCCCTTGAGGAGGCGGCACCGGAGGAGCAGGAGCCAGCTGAAGAGTAGCTGGTGGGTACTGTGGAGGAGCAGGAGGCAATGCAATCACAGGTTGCGCAGCTAAAGGTTGCGGAGGTGCCGTAGCATTCTGCGCATAGGGGGGTGGCGAACTTAACAAATGGGACATTAGGGGATCTTTTTCAAGGTCTTTTGCTGCATCTTGCTGAAGAGGCGGCAAAACTGGATAACATTTATCGATTACCATTTTACGTTGCCTGTGCAACTGCTCACTCATCTGTTCCTCTTCATTATCTTTAAACTGCATAGCAGCTTGCATTATCGAAATACTCCTTTCTCTCTTATTTTTCTTTGCTAATTTAATTTCCTTCTGTTTGGCTTCCTTATGCCATAGGCGGAAAGAGTCAAACATCGCCGGCCGGGCTTTCTTCTTAAAAAGTTTAACTTCGAGATTGTCTAAGATTGCCGTGTCAAAGCTACCATATTGGGGCCATTTTAAAACACCATCTTTTCTGGTGTATTTGATCCATACTTCATTATATGTGATGGGGCCAACTCCATGTTTCACATACAATTCATAGGTTGGAGTTCCAATCGGAGGAACCGGACACGAGACCTCCAATCGGGAATCCCTATTATTACAACCAAGACAAAACAAATTTCCAAGTCTGCTAAGACCAGGCATCTTCGCTCTCTAGTCTAGCTTCAAACTTCAAAGGATTATCAATTACGATATTTCTCATGAATACACGAGTCCTTCGGCTTTGGTACTTGCAAGTTCCAAATCAAAGATCCCGAAGGGATACCCAAAACTAAGAACCAATTGAGGACTGGGAGACGCTCCACTTATACTTAACTGAGATATCTATGACGTCACCAGAAGACTCATCTATCGTTTCACTCTACCAATCATCAAAGGTCCAAATCAGGGCGATAGCCAGGGCAGCAGTCCTTCGTAGCCGTCGGGAAGCGGGGAACCTCGCAGCAAAGACTTTCGGACCACGTCGACATGCAGGGGTCGATGAAGTGGCGGCCTCCCTCCTGAATTTTCGCACGAAGCTCCTCACGAACCTCAGGCTTGGACCGGTACAGCTGGTATCGCCCCATGTTGGGCGCCAACTGAGGTACTGGGCTTTTCAGAACCGGTACCGAACCGGTAACCCAGCGGTGCCAGGGACAACACCCAAAGACCTCGAGTACTTTCCTGATTCAGACACAGAAACTCAGAGTCTTCTAGGTGAAGTCAAGGATCGAATTTATTGGCTGCAACCAAGTAACAGGCGTCCTAGAAGTACAACAACATGGTGTGTATATTCTCAGGAGACTGCTCAATCTTACAAAGCCAGGCTTCTCCTTTTATACGAAATATTATGCTTTAGGCAAACATTCCTTACATTTTAGTATACCATTCACATGTTTTTACTACAAAGAAAAAGCAGAGTCATGATGACAGGCCCATATTTCAGTTCGTCCAGCCCACAACAAATTATCCGGCAAGGGCCAACATTTTCATCAGATATCGGTGTACCCCCAATAAAACCGGGCATCTCCTCATCATAAAGCAAGTAAGAGAAAAAAGAGCAGGGACAGGTGTGAGCAAGATTAGGCAGGGTGTGTGTGTGATGAAAAGGGTTTATGGCATGTTGTGCCTTGATGCTATCTCGTTCGGCCACTGGGAGAGGAACTGACCGAACAGGTTTGGCCTGGGGCAATGGTTCCAGCTTGCCCAGGTCACAGAAGAGTCAATTAAGGTGTAGTTGTCCTTTGATATCGAATTTGGCTGTAGTTATAAGCCAATGTGAGGGCAACTCACAAAATGGCTGCCGTGCACAAAATGGAACCCAAGGGTTCAGAACGAAAGTAACGATTTCGAGGTGAAATCGTTACTCGATTATGACGAAAATGCTTGTACATAGTGTACTAGCCATTCTCGGTCTTTTGATACAAAAGTCCAGTAATGGTGTTAGTGATTTCTTGCAGGTGTCTCAGGGCCTGGGTGCTGCGGCGGCCCAGACACAGTCGGTGGACAGGTCAGCGATGGATAGGAGAGGTTATGAACGGCGAGGGGATGCTTTGGTGCCAGGTAAATGCAGGGACGCGATGCGCATGGTATCGTTGGGGTGGGGGGGGCGGGGGAGGTGGGGGTGACCGGCTATGCAAAGGGAAGTATGTGGTGGATGAGGTCGCGCAGGCAGGGGTGAAGGGATTGGAGGGGGACCAAAAGGCAATGGAAGGAGGTAGGGTGGTCCCAGGGACGCAGGGTGCGGGAGGTCCGGAGGGCGACGTGGCAAAGCCAGAGGGCGCGGCGAAACCAGAGAGTAAGGAGCTGAAGATTAAGCGGCTCCCGTATATGGGGGTCACGAAGCCGCTGGGGCGCACTTAATGGCGTCTACTAAGGAGAAGATATGGAAGGGGGAGTATGTGGAGTACCTAAAGTTGTTGCACCGCGAAGTCTGGTCGAAAGAGGGCTCGAAAGAGGAAGAGTATGAGTTGCAGAAGAGGCCGAGGGTGCCGTTGATGATCGAAAATTGGACAGCGGCGTTTTTGATATTCCCAAGTGTTTATTGTGAAAAGTTCCCAGAGCGTTTGGTGTCCTTGTTTAAATACATGGACGTCATTCGGAAGGCGCAGATCACGGGGGGTGGTTACGCGTGGGTGCAGTACGACGAGGAGTTCCGGGCGCGGATGGCGTGGGACCCAGAGGCAAAGTGGTGAGAGTTGGATTGCCATCTCTGGCAACATACGATGGGGCTGGTGGGGTCAGGCAAGACCATCTTTACCGCCAGTGGCCTCCCGATTATATATCAGCCCTTTCAGGGCCACCCCACCCGAGGGGGGGTGGGGGCTGGCTTCAAGAGCCAGTCCGGAGCAGTGGGCGCCTGCTGGGACTTCAATGAAGGGGCATGCGCCAGGGAGCATTGCCGTTTTAAACACGAGTGCTCTGGTTACGGTAAATACGGCCACCCCGTGGTCCGTTGTTGGGGCCCCCCGGGCAGCAGCACGGGGGTCAGCAGGCATCAGCCGGGGGTTCGCGCCCCGGAGCCGCCCAGCAGTCGAGCGCCCGAGGTGGTAAGGGGTCTGGGCCAAAGGGCTTGTACGCCGGTTAGTATAGAACGGTTGGCAGCGGCCCTGTGTAATTACCCGGATGAAGGGGCCGCGGATCGGTTGCGTACTGGGTTTCAGGAGGGGTTTCGATTGGGCTACGCGGGGCCTCGGCGGCGGCATTGGGCGGACAATTTGCGGTCGGTTTGGGAGTACCCAGAGGTGGTACAGAGCAAGCTGGACAAGGAAGTCAAGGAGGGCCGCATGGCAGGGCCTTTTGTGGATTGGCCGTTGGAAGAATTGATGGTGTCCCCCAGAGGGGTTGTGCCCAAGAAGGAGGCAGGGCAGTTCCGCCTTATACAACATTTGTCATGGCAGGAGGGTGGACCGGTTAACGACTATATTGACGAGAAAGAGACCGCAGTGTCTCACTCCTCGTGGAGGCGGCCATGGCCTTAGTGGTGGCGGCGGGAATTGGCGCACAGATGGCGAAGTGTGACATTAAGTCGGCTTTCCGGCTGCTGCTGGTTCACCCAGACGACTGATGCCTACTGGGGATCCAGTTTAACGGCCGCTGGTATGTGGACAAGGCATTGCTGATGGGCTGTTTGATGTCCTGCGCGCTTTTTGAGTGTTTTAGTACGTTCCTGGAATGGCTTTTTATGGAACGAACGGGTCACCAGGGAGTTACTCACTACCTGGATGACTTTTTCTTGGTCGGGTCCCCGGACTCCACGGACTGCGCTGGACAGGTTTCAGGAGATCATGGAGGACCTTGGGGTGCCATTGGCGCCGGAGAAGACAGTGGGGCCAGGCACGGCGCTGTAATTTTTGGGTATTGAGATGGACTCGGTGTTGCTGGAGGCACTGGTGCCTGCAGACAAGCAGCAGCAGATGTTGGGGCTGCTTGAGTTAATGGTGGCAAAGCACAAAATGACAGTTTTGGAAATTCAGGTGCTGCTGGGACACCTCAACTTTGTGTGCCGAGTGGTACGCATCGGGCGGACATTCTGTAGGAGATTGGGCAGGGCTTTGGCTGGACAGAGGCCTCTGCACCACCACGTGCGTTTGTCGGCGGGCGTTCGGGAGGACTTGCGGATATGGCGGTTTTTCTTGACACAGTTCAACGAGGTGCCCATGCGGAGGGATGAGGATATGGTGTGGGACGTGCAGATCTTCTCGGACGCGGCGGGCAGTGACGGTTTCGGGCTCTACTGGAACGGCAAGTGGTGTGCGGAGCGGTGGCCCCCCGAGTGTCTGGGGGGTGGGATGAGCATTGCCTTCCTGGAACTTTTCCCCTTGGTGGTGGCAATATGGCTGTGGGGGGAGGTGCTGGCCCACCGACAGGTGACTCTCATTGTAGACAACATGGCGGTGGTACAGGTGGTAAATCGCCAGTCCGCCAGGGATGAGCAGGTGTTGAAGTAGTTGAGAGTGTTTGTATTGGGCTGCTTGCGCCATGACATTGCTTTTCGCGCGGTGCATGTCCCAGGGATTGACAATGACATTGCGGATGCTTTGTCTCATTCGCAGTGGGGGAGATTCCATGGATTAGCCGAGGACGCGGAGCGGGACCCGACGCCAATGCCGCCGCGGATGTGGCACTTAGGCAACATCGGATGTTGCAACTGGTCCTAGGATCCCTGGCGGAGTCGTCCAGGACAATGTATGTGGCTGCATGGGGGGAATTTGTGGCATCAGCAGCACGGTGGAGGCCCCCGGGAAGGGAGAGACAGGAGGATGTGCTGCAGTTTATGCTGTCCATGATCGGCAAAGGTTTATCGAAGATGACGATAGCAGGCAAGCTGGAGGGGATTGCTTTCATGGGAAAGATGTTTTGGGGATACGCCCCATACGCGGGGGAGCTCGGGTCTCGGATGCTGGAGGGTTGGGCCCGGGAATGCGGGCGGGTGGGGGCGGTTAGGCGGCGGAGGACATGTTGGGGAGAGTGGTGGGGGTTTTGCCTTTGGTCTGTAGGGATGGCCGGGAAGCTTATCTGTTTGCGACATTGATGGCGTGGATGTTTGCGGGGGCTTTTCGGGTGTTTGAGCTGTTGGGTTCAAAAACAGGCCAGGGTTTGGGGTGGTCGGAAGTGCAGTTGGGACGGCAGGTGGTGCGCCTTTGGTTGCGTAAGTCTAAGACCGATCAGCGGTGTGTTGAGGCGTCGGTGGTCCTGCGAAAGGCGGAGGAGGGAGCGGCGTGCCCGGTGCAATAGGGTTGGAAATGGGAGGGGGAACGGTAGGCAGACAGTTTGGTGTTTCAACACGCGAACGTGAGAGGGGCGACGGGGTCACAGTTGTTGGCGGTGTTGCGAAAGGCTCTGGCGAGGTTAGGGGTTGATGGCAGATGGTACGGCACACACTCGTTTTGGATTGGGGCGGCGTCGGAAGCACATAGACGGGGGTGCGGGCAGGGGGACATTATGCGCCTGGGGAGATGGTCCTCGAATTGCTATCAGCGTTATGTGCGCAGCGGAGAGGGGTTTTGAACGCGCGTTGGGATGTTGGGGGGACAGTTTACTGACATTTGTTTCTTATTTCAGGTTCGGTGGCGGGTCCCGTGGCCCGGGAAATGTTGATTTGGATTGTGGGCCATTCTTTTGTGAAGAGGGCCAAGTTGCAAGCGCAGGATAGCTATTTTGGCGATCACCTGGATTTCAATCCTGCAATGTTTCAGGTTGTTTGGTCGGGGAGGGGGGGCATGAGATGGAAGGAATTGATCCCTACGCTGAACGGTATGGTGCAAGGGGGTCGGTGTCCGGATGTGTTGGTTCTCCACCTAGGGGAGAATGATATGTTGCAGGAGACAGGTTTGGTGTTGATGCGAGCAATGCGGAGGGATTTAGCGGAGCTGCGGAGGGCTTGGTCCGGGTGTACGGTTGTGTGGACCAAGTTGATACCACGCAGGGTGTGGCGAGGTGCGGTGAAGCCGCAGGCGCTGGACAAGGCGTGTCGGAAGATTAATGTGGAGATGGTGCGTTTTTGTCGGCTTCTGGGTTTTTCGCGCATTTGTCATCGGGACATAAAATACGACGCACCTGAGTTGTTCAGGGGTGATGGGGTCCACCTTTCACGTATGGGGATGGATTTGTACCTGTTGGAGCTACGCGAAGTTCTGACCAGTTTATTGGGGGTGCTTCGAGAGTAGGGGCCTGCAAGGGTGTGTTTCTTTCTGCATCAAATCGGGGTGGGGGGCAGGGAAAGGGGGAGGCGGTGTAAGCACCTACAAAAAATCAATTGGGGAAGTGTAGAGGAGATGATAGAATCACCCTCCTGAACTAGACTTGTAAACAATGGGATTCTATCAATGTGAGTGGTGACTAATTTTATATGATATTGTATATTCTCTAAACTTGTGGAAACACTGCAATGTGAAGATTAGGCCTCTCTGCAAGCTGGGAACATTAAAAAGGGGGTTAGTAAGTAGAATTACACGCAGGCTCATGAGGTCCTATCACCACGCTTCAAATAGACCATATTAGGTCATTTTTCATGATAATTTTTCATGATAATGCCTCACCAAGGGCCAACTCAAGCCCAGAGGCTAAACTTAGCAGCCGATTTTTGCTGTTATGTTTTAGGACCATAGGCATTTAACATTTAGTTTAGAATTGAGTATTTTTGTAGGGATCAACAGAGGTCCTGATGAGTAGGCAGGAGGGGTCTGCCTATGAAACATGTCATGTCGACAAAGTAGACCACACTTGTAATTCTACTTACTAACCCCCTTTTTAATGTTCCCAGCTTGCGAAGCCATTAAAATTAATTTTTTCGACCAGCCAGCGAATTTTTACCTTTTTTTACACCACCATTCACGTAAATAGGTCCCTACACTCCCTAACACATACCACTATCCTCATCACATCACATAGCCTATTGTCAAGAAAATATAAATGCTCCCGCGTCACCCGTAGGTTGAAGCACGCCCCGCCCCGTAGAGGGACAGGAAGACCCCAATGATGGGAGAATGACACTATGGGATTCATAGTGTGTGAGGGGTATTTTAAAAACACACTATGCCCTCATTCTGCCACCCGCAGAGAGGCCTAATCTTCACATTGCAGTGTTTCCACAAGTTTAGAGAATATACAATATCATATAAAATGAGTCACCACTCACATTGATAGAATCCCATTGTTTACAGGTGTAAGCACCTAACCTCCACCTTTCCCTGGGTGGCGGAGTTGTTTTTGATGTTGGCCATGTTTGGCTGGAATTCGGTACTTTATCGTTAAGTTTGGGGAGTTGGGGAATGGGAGCCGGGAAAGGGTAACCAGTTTGGGGGTTACATTAGAGGGTAGTTAGTTACAGTTGCAAGAAGGCAAATAGGACTGTAGGTCTTGGGAGGTTTTGGAGTTAGGATGTAGGGGATAAAATTGAATATGATTATGATGTAATTGAGTTATATATTTTGCGTATTGCAGGGTGGGGGATTTTATCATGTGGGGATCGTAGGGGTGGGGGGAGAAAAACAAAAGGAGTCAGGTAACTCGATGTTTAGAGAGGTTTTAGTTTTTTAAGGCGGTTTGCCAGTTTAATAAAATGTGATGTGCACCTGTTTCAATAATGGTAGTCGGTTGTGCTTGCCCCCCTTCTTCCCTACCAAGGGGGTTTTGGGGGGCAGCCGAGCCACGAGGTCTGCCCCCCGGGCAGATTTGGGAGGGGGAAGGGGGGTGAAGGGAAGAGCGGCCATTTTGCCGCGTTGGGCTGCCTGGGGATAGCCCAAAGGCAGCCCAAAGGAATTTAGCAGCCCAATAGATTTAAAAAGGGTGCCCGCGTTATCCCAGCCACCATTTTACATATTGAGACCTGGTGGCTAGGAGCGTAGCAGTTAGGAGTTTTTTGTCCCCGCACACCCTCCCTGGGCTTATGGGTTTTTCGGGAGGTTTTAGTCCGGGTTTTGTTTTATTTAGGGAGGCGGTGTTAGGACAGGTGCACAGGGGGGGATATATATAAGTTGTCGCTTGGAACAGGTGCTGGCGGAGTTGTTTTTGATGTTGGATATAATTGAGTTATATATTTTGTGTATTGCAGGGTGGGGGATTTTATCATGTGGGGATTGTGAGAAGTTGGCCTGGTATATGATGTTCACTATTCTAGTGAGCACCTTGCACCAGTCGAAACAACCCTTATGGTGATGGTTGTAAAGTCAACCTTATAGACCAGCTATCCTAGGCGTAGCATGGACAAAAGTAGTCTTAGGCTAAACTCAAGAGGGCATGTGAAGCCAGCTGTTTTACCATATGCAAACCTTTTAATACCAAATGAAAGGACACCACACAGGTTATATGTTCAAAATATATATATATTTATTTCTAAACAACCCCCTGAACTCTTTATGTGCACAGGAGCACAAGCGCATAACAAGTAACTTAATATAACATACAAAAGTTGCACAAATATGGATAGGCCCTGATGGCCCGTAAAACCATATACTAAAATAGTGGTATAAGAACCACGTCACGAACAATGGTAAGGCCTAGGGCCTTGGGAATCGCTGGGGCTACACTGGACTAACAATAGTTAGGGAGCAGGAGGCCCACGGGATGCGGGTGCAGTGTCTAAATGCACACGCGTGCACACATAGAAGTCAATGGATGCGTAAAGTTAGAAAGTTAAGGTTTTAGGAGTCTTCCGACTGGACTAGAAACTAACCACTTGAAACTAGGACACTAGGAGTGTAAACCTTTACAGGAGCACCGCAGTACTCGCGTTACCTAACCCACAGGAAGCGGGTGCATAGGTGTCGAAGTGTTTCGGGTTTCGTCGTGGAGTTCTATGGAGCCTTGGAGAAAAGATGCTGCAGGCTACCAGGAGAGAAGAGTCCGGTTGGATCCAAGGGTGGATCGAGGATGAACTGGCCTGTGCATGGGACACCTTGTGTGCCCCAGGCAGTGTCTCGTTTCATTCAGCCCTCCCTGCCCCAATACACTATCTCCTGTTCGGAGTGGTGCTAGCACCTCCCTGTGACAGGAAACCTATTGTCCAAGCCTCCCTCGCTGGAAGGACTCCCAGCAGCAGGAGGTCAGACTTGTGTCTGTGGCAGCAGCGTCCATTTTGTGATGCTGAGGCTCTGGTTAACTTGAACCGGGATTAATGGAAGTAACATGTCTTCTCCCTCTAGAAGGGTGGAATGCTACCCCCGTCACCAGAATTGGCGAGGGGGTAGTATTCCAAAGCGTATGACACTTTACACGACATGTTTTGATAAAGCCAAACCAAAGTTAGCATCTGACCGCGAGGTACATAATGCACTTAAGACTATATGGTATGGCAATATCCTGGAACAGCTATAAGGACATGGTTCAGAAAGCTGCAGACAGGCTCAGCTCATGCTAGAGCACCGTCTCACATAAAACCAAGCACTCTGCCTTCAGGATTGTTAAGGCCTGCCATAGGAGTGGCTTATAGGTGTATATGTGTCCAGATGTTATGCTATTTTTTTTTATTTTGTAATGCGCACAGCTACCCAACAAGGGTTTTCCAGCGCAGGCCATATGTGTCCAGATATAAGGTTTAGACATAGGTATACTATATCTAAGCAAGGGGTAATTACACGACCTTGCCCCAGCTGAGTGATCAGCCAGTTGTGTCAGTTTGGATGGCCAGCCAGGGGTGGCAAAAGATATGCTGCAGCCCCTGGTAGGCCTTGGGTGCACCTATGCCCTGGTTACCTATAGTACACTGTACAGGGACTCATAAGAGTGACCCAAATCCCAATTGGTGATGTACCTAAAGTACATGGTGTGAAGTTTAGAGAGAGAATAGCAGGGCTGTGGGTCTGATTAGCAGGCCCACAGCCACATTAAGTCGAAAACCAGTGAAGCAAAAAGCAAAAAAAAGGGGTGACCATAGGAAAGCAGACCCTACTCTCTTACATAACCCCCCCCCCCAACGCAGGGGCATTAGACTAACATTGACCAGTTGTGTCTTCATGTTCAAGGTGGAAATACCTGGAGAGACCAACTGCATTGCCATGGTCAGTCCCTGGTCTGTGCTCCACTGTAAAGTCCATCCCCTTTAGGGAAATGGACCACCTGAGCAGTTTGGGATTCTCACCCTTCATCTGATTTAGCCCCAAGAGGGGCTTATGGTCTGTCTAAATTTTGAAGTGAGTGCCAAACAAGTATGGTCTCAACTTCTTCAGGGCCCAAACCACAGCAAAGGCCTCCCTCTCAATAGCTGACCAACGTTTCTCTCTAGGGGTCAGCCTTCTGCTAATAAAAGCAATGGGCTGGTCTTGACCATCTACATTAAGTTGTGAAAGCACAGCTCCCACCCCCAACTCAGAAGCATCTGTTTTGAAAGGGGGACGTAGAACAAAAAAATATGCTTAAAGTGAACATACATGGAATGTAGTGAAAGAATATGCAATGGTATCAACCAAAGAACAGACAGAAACAAAAAGCTTCACCAAATGATGAAAGCTGTACATAGAGGTACAGAGAAGGAAAGATAGAACTCAGAAAACAGCATATCGAGAAGAAAACCAGAGAACATACACAAATATTGTGAGATGAAAGGAGACAGTAAACTCAAAGCAAGGGTTATAGAAGGAAAGAGAATACAGAAAAATCAGACAGAAAATATAATGAACAAGAGATGAAAGACGAGACTGCAAACAAAAAAAACTGGTCTTTTACAGAGGGCTGAGAAAGAAAGTAAACAAATATTAAGAAAATCAACATAAATACATATATAAACGAGCTTTCTATGTTGTAGGTAAGCATGTGAGCGCCACAAAAAGTTAACGCACATACTGCAAAGTTTGATGTTTACTCTACAATTCGCTAGTTTCAATTCTTGTGACATACTTTACTGGGTTAAATATGAACGACAGCAGAGACTGCCTAGAAGCTTCACAGGACTTAGGGTGTGCTGGATTGAGGAGAAGGCCTGCTGTAGTAGAGGGGGTTAGCCAAAAGACAACAGCACAGAAGCATCATTTGAATTTTCACGCCTTGTGGTGGGAGCCTGAGACTAAGGGGCTCCCGTTGCAAAGTTTAATGGTTAGGCAGAGCCAGAGATTGGCTGGGGGTAGCCGAGGGCGGGTCCACCATGAAAATCTTGAGCTGCAGCAAAGGGGTAAGAGTTTTTCTCACTCCCCTTCTACCCTCGGCTATCTTACGTGCACACCGGTATTCCGGCGAATATGGTCTGGGATTGCTTATTGTGCAGCACTTTGTCCTCATAGACCCTACCCAGCTATTCCTTGTGGCCGTTGGACTCAGATTGTATTACCAGTTATAAAACTGGGGGTTTAATGAACCCACTGCACAGATATGTCTTCATCGTACAGTTCACTGATCCAAATTCTAGTGAGAAATTATAGTAGGTTACTCCACACACTATAATTCATGGGTAATCACAAATATTTCCACAGGGACCACAAAGTACTGTCTGGTATGCCTGAGGGCCGCACCGATGCCAGCAGGGCGAGGTTCGAGGTGATGAAAGAAGGGCGTAGAGGGACGCGAAGCAGATGCATGGTGTGGATAAAAAACCAAGCCTTCACATGACTTTTGTCTGCCACAGACAGACAAAGCATTAACTTCTGATGTAAAACATGAGAGTGAAAGAGATACTTATCTGGAAGCCGAATTGCAAAATGTGAAGCCAGAAAACCTAGGATCAGACCTGGCTTCCCCACTTGACCAAATTGCGCAATCCTAGGCAATTACTTTGCTTTCCTTCATTTCATTACCACATATGAGAGCCCCTTGAATCACACAAGTTCAGGATGTGTGCTGTACAAAACCTTCTTGTGTTTTATTTTACGAACTGTGTTGTTTCAATTATATAACAACCAAGACTACACACAAGGTGCACCTGACAAATGACTTGCCTCTTGGTTCACTAATGTCATTGTTTTCAGAATGGGGATAGCATGAATGTTTCCAAGTTAATGTTTGAAAACTATCACTTCTAATAAATGCTTCTCAATGCAGTAATATAATCTATCTACTAAGGTAAAACGCGAATGCATGTTAATAATATACACTTTTTCGAAATTTGCAGGGAGTTTCTCATGTTTTTACAAGTTTAATGCATGATGTCTTTAAAACTAAAGGTGTTCCTAAAGATAAGTTGTCTAGGGCACCTTTTTTACTTTTTTACTGTTACTTTAGTTAAGGTGTAAATAAAGTATGCCTGTTTCACAGCTTTAAAAACGTTCATAAAAGTACATCATAGCAAGAAAAAACGTTTTGTTATATGGGTACAATCAAATTAATAAAATAATGTATTTCCTTATATTAAAACCGTAACATCCCAATTCATAATAATACATCACCTAAGAGTCAAATCTTACAAATAACACATAAGGATCTAAAACCAGTATTTTTAGTTCCATAGGTAATGTGATTTCCTTTTTGCTAGATACTCAAAGTTTTTCTCATTTTAATTGCTTTGAGGATAAACAGGGTAACACTAAAACGAGTCAAGGGGTCACCCAGAGTCATCAAGAACTTCATTGCTACTTTATGTGACCTGATATGATGGGTGTTAAAAAGTGGCTTTAGATAAAAGCATCTAAAATTCTTATAAAAATTACAAAATAGCAAGAAATGCATTGTACTCTGCTTACTCCTGTTGTTACATGGACATACCACATCTTCAGATGGATGAAACTTCATTGTAGGGAAAGCTACAAGATAATGGACAATGCCACATCTAAATCTAATTAGCACATACAGATCATGGGCATAGGTAACATATGATAGGTAATTTTTGGTGCTTGCCGCTACACTATTTGATATATACTGTGCAACAATTTATTTGTCCTTTTCCGTCTTAGATCTCAGGTCCAGCCTAAGTTCTAGAATGGTGTTTTTAATCTCTTTCTTTGTGTGTATCAGTGTTTTAGAATTTTCTGACTATATTGTTTCCATATACAAGTCCTTCAATGCAGAATTAATATATGACAACCATGGTATTTTTAGTACATCATGCAGTTTGAGACAATCTAAAAAACATTCTTTTGTAAAAGCAGTTTCTTCCCTTTTCCATACTGATTCCAAGAATACTAATGGTTGTACCATTAGTAGGTCTTCAATAAACTGAAGGCCCACCTCATGATGTCTTGGAGGGTTGGGGGCAGCCCAATGGCAATGCTGTTAGGTAATTTCAATTTTGGTGGCAGCCGGAGCATGGTTGAGGATGTACATGAAAGCGGTTACCTGACTGGTGGAAACACTGCTGCTTGGGGAGGGGGGTCCAGGGTTTGGGGGGGTGGTTGGCAGAGCAGCTGGGGGCCCTGCATAGCCTCATTTATGCCAAGAGATGGGGCACTTGTCCTCTTCACTTGTCTGGATGCACCATGCCTTTCACCAGCTTTTTTCCACCCACTCAGTTTTCCCCATGTTGTTAGTTGGGTGGGTGTCACTGTTTTGTGATCTGTGTAATTTATTAGTCATATTTTATAGGGTAAATACATGACTGGTCGCAAGCCATATAGATAGCTTGGCATTAGACACTCCAGAAGCCAAAATAATTCTTGAAACTGATTGTTCTGCCACAAAAGTGGGTGGTGGGATTCCGGTGATAAAGGGATGCTTCGAAGGTGCTTCAGTGACTGTTTCTATTCCTTCATGCTTGCTTCATAGTAATGCCCTGACAATCGGGAAGATAACACTTGCATCAGGGGACCAAGATATGTCCCAGCAGCCCATTCACAACTCAGAGAAGGATGGCACATATTACCCATTAGGGTTGTCTCTGTCATGTTTTTTTTTTTACCAGTGTATGTACAGGCCCAGTTCCCAGGTTAGGTAGCAATAAATATGGATGAGTGAGAATTTGGCAAGGGCCCTCGAAGAATACAGGACAAATTATCTGATGGCCATGGGCCAGTTTTATAGTCCACCTTGACTCTTTGTATGGGATTGTATGAGATTCATATAACAAGCACCTTAAAAAACTTTGATGTACCTGTCCTCAGGTAGGTCGCCCCCAGTCGTCACATGGTCCTCCCGTGACGCTGCCCCCGCTGTCGCATTGACCCTGCCGCTGCCTGGTGCCACGTGAGGCCCTTCTGCTGATCGCTGTATTTTTTGTAATTTTGTGATTACTTGTTGTGCCTTGTAGCCCCTTTTGCCTTCTGTGCCCCCTTGTTCCCCCGTATTGTCTCCCATGTCCTGTCCCCCGTTTTCCCCAGTTCCCTCTGTGCCTTCTTCCCGCCACTACGTCCCTGCGGCCCCACCCCCCGCCGTTCCCATTTGCCGCCCCACTCCCGCCTCCCAGCTGCTCCTCCATCTCACAGCCACTCATATGGAGGCCGCGCAGGGGTAAAGGCAGTGACCTTTGACCCTGTCCTCAGATAGGTCGCCGCCACACGGTCCTCCCGTGATGATGCCCCCACTGTCGCCATGCCCCTGCCGCTGCCTGGTGCCGCGTGAGTCCCCTCTGCTGATCGCTGTATTTTTTGTAATTTTATGATTACTTGTTGTGCCTTGTACCCCCTTTTGCCTTCTGTGCCCCCTTGTTCCCCCGTATTGCCTCCCGTGTCCTGTCCCCCGTTTTCCCCGTTTTCCTCTGTGCCTTCTTCCCGCCGCTGCGTCCCTGCGACCCCGCCCCCGATGTTCCCATTCGCCGCCCCACTCCCGCCTTCCAGCTGTTCCTCCCTCCCACAGCCACTTATATGGAGGCCACGCAGCGACCGTGCAGCGGACGTGCGCAGCGGGCGCGCCGCAGGTGCACCAAAGGCAAGCCGTCTGCGCCCGTCCATGCCTGGACCGCGCCCAGCGCCACAACCCCTGGCCCCCGCCAGAGCAAGGGAACCCGACTGAGGTACGACTCCTCCACCCTCAACGCATTCAACACCGGACAACAACCCGCCTGCTACAGAGCGACCCCGAAGCGAACACAGGGACCCTTCACCTGTCAAGCCTGCAAATTCACCTGCCTCCGAAACTGCAGACCAAACACCGGACCTAACATCAACAACAACCACCTCAAGTGCATCCTCCTCAACACACGCTCCGTCCACAAGCACGCCGTCGAACTCTGGGACCTCCTCGACACAACATCACCAGACATCGCCTTCCTCACAGAGACATGGATGAACACTTCCTCCGCCTCCGACCTAGCCATAGCCATCCCGGACGGCTACAAGATCACCCGGAAGGACTGCATCAACCAAACCGGAGGAGGAATCACCATCATCTACAGGGACACCATCAACATCAACATCACGACCAATGCCGAAGACACACTCTCCACCGCCGAACACCTACACTTCCAGATTCACACCAACCCCAAGACCACCCTCAGAGGAACGCTCATCTACAGACCCCCGGGCCCGCGCACACAATTCAGCGAAACCATCGCCGACTTTATCAGCCTACTTGCCTTGGCCTCACCAGAATACATCCTCCTAGGGGACCTGAACTTACACCTGGAGAAAAGCAACGACAACAACACCACCACCCTGCTCGACAACCTCGCCAAACTCGGACTCAAACAACTGGTGAACACTCCCACCCACCTCTTTGGCCATACGCTCGACCCCATCTTCTCCGCCAGCAACCACGTCTCCTTTAGCCACTCCGCCGGTCTACACTGGACTGACCACAGATGCATCCACTTCACCTTCAAAAAGAATACATCACACCACCGCACGCAACACGTCCCCCGTAGATGCTGGAGCAAAATCACCACAGACCAACACCGTATGCCACCGCACCCTAAGAACCCACCAATGGATGAAGCTCAGTCGCCTGAAGCTGAACTCAGACAAAACGGAGTTCCTCATCCTCGGACAATCCCCATCCGCCTGGGACGACTCATGGTGGCCCACTGCACTGGGCCCTGTGCCAACACCCACGGACCATGCACGCAACCTGGGATTCATCCTGGATTCCTCCCTCACGATGACCAAGCAAGTCAACGCCGTCTCATCATCTTGCTTTAACACCCTGCGCATGCTCCAAAAAATCTTCCGATGGATCCCCACCGAAACCAGAAAAACCACCATCCAGGCCCTCGTCACCAGCCGACTGGACTACGGAAACGCCCTATACGCAGGAACCACAGCCAAACTTCAGACACGACTTCAACGCATACAGAACGCCTCTGCACGACGCATCCTCGACATCCCTCGCCACAGCCACATATCCGCCCACCTGAGAAACCTACGCTGGCTCCCCGTCCGCAAGAGGATCATGTTCAGGCTCCTCACCCACGCAAACAAAGCGCTACACAACAAGGGCCCCGAATACCTCAACAACCGCCTCTCGTTCTACATCCCCACTCGCCAGCTCCGCTCCGCCAGCATCGCCCTCTCCACCGTCCCACGAATTCGCAGAAACACCACCGGAGGAAGATCCTTCTCCTACCTGGCAGCCAAAACCTGTGGAACTCCCTCCCACGCACCTACGACTGACCCAGGACCATCTCACCTTCAGAAAACACCTCAAGACCTGGCTAAACGAGCAGTAGCAACATCCCCCCCCCCTTCAGCGCCTTGAGACCCTCACGGGTGAGTTGCGCGCTCTATAAATGTAATGATTGATTGATATTGAATTGAAATTAATGTTTTTCTTTAAATAAATAGATACAGCTTGAGAACTCTGTTTCTCAAAACCGAGTGCATGGTGTCAGGCTAATTTTTGGGGTGAGGTGTTTTGTATCCTGCTCTTGAGTCTCACCTGCTGTCTCAATCAAGTTTCAAGTTTTTTTATTCTAGTGTTTAGTCTTTTTAAAACCATTACACTATATGATAAATATTTTTAAAAAAACATGTACAAAACATTCATAAAACCTTTTGTACACTTATTTGACAACATTTTTAATATAAGTATAAATGTATGACAAATTTCATAGTTTCATCTCATTATAAATTCACAATATGCTTCACATCTCTCTCATGCGAGAGAACATTGGCAAAGCAAAGTTTCTTTACAGTCAGAGAAAGATACAAAGAAAATCTTTTTTTTCTTTCAGAGTTTATGTATAAGATGGGATTATTGTTTCCCGTCAAGATCATTGTTCGTGGTTAATTTCAATATTGTCCTTCATCCAGAATGTTCTTCTTAATAGGGTTGCATCCACACAGAGGATATGCGCTAAAGACTCTTTCTTATATTTACACAGCCAACATTCTTGATTTTGAAACTGATATTTCCAATTGGGAGCAAGATCTTTAATTTCCCACATGCCGAAACGGAATTGTAGGAACTGTAGTTTTATGTTCTGTGAGAAATGACCTGAATGGTATTCCTGCGGCTGCCTCTTTTTGTAGGAATTGATCACTGGCACTGGCAAGAGGGGAGATGCCACTTGCACCAGGGGACCAGGATAAGTCCCAGCAGCCTCTGCACAACTCCCAGAAGGGTGGCATAGATTCCCTATAAGGGTTGCCTCTATCATGGACTCAGCTCCCAGGTTGGGGGGCAATAAATATGGATAAGTGAGAATTTGGCAAGGGCCCTCGAAGAATACAGGACAAAACCAATCAATCAATCAATCAATCATGCCATTTGTATAGCGTACTACTCACCCGGGAGGGTCTCAAGGCGCTTGGGGGGAGGGGTATGCTACTGCTCGAACAGCCAGGTCTTGAGTTGTTTCCTGAAGGCGAGATGGTCCTGGGTCAGCCGAAGGTGGATGGGGAGGGAGTTCCAAGTCTTGGCAGCCAGGTAAGAGAAGGATCTTCCTCCGGCGGTGGCTCTTCGGATGCGTGGTACGGCTGCGAGGGCGAGGCTGGTGGACCGTAGCTGGCGGGTGGGCGTGTAGAAGGTCAGGCGGTCGTTGAGGTACTTGGGGCCCAGGTCGCGGAGAGACTTGTGTGCGTGGGTGAGGAGCCGGAACGTGATCCTCTTGTCGACGGGGAGCCAGTGCAGGTTCCTCAGGTGGCTGGAGATGTGGCTGCGTCGGGGGACATCCAGGATGAGTCGGGCGGAGGCGTTCTGGATGCGCTGGAGTCTTTTCTGTAGCTTGGCTGTGGTTCCGGCGTAGAGGGCGTTTCCGTAGTCCAGTCAGCTGGTGACGAGTGCCTGGGTGACAGTCTTCCTGGTCTCGGTCGGGATCCAGCGGAAGATCTTGCGAAGCATACGCAGGGTGTTGAAGCACGATGAGGAGACGGCGTTGACTTGTCTGGTCATCGAGAGGGAGGGGTCCAGGATGAAGCCCAGGTTGTGTGCGTGGTCGGTTGGCTTGGGTGCGGTGCCCAGGGCTGGGGGCCACCAGGAGTCATCCCAGGCGGAGGGCGAAGATCCCAGGATGAGGACTTCCGTCTTGTCCGAGTTCAGTTTCAGGCGGCTGTCCTTCATCCACTCGGCGACGTCTTTCATCCCTTCGTGTAGGCAGGTTCTGGCGGTGTCGGGGTCTCTGGTGAGGGAGAGGATCAGCTGGGTGTCGTCGGCGTAAGAGATGATGTTGAGGTTGTGCTGGCGTGCGATGGCTGCGAGAGGTTTCATGTAGATGTTGAAGAGGGTGGGGCTGAGTGAAGATCCTTGCGGGACGCCGCAGATGACTTCGGTGGCCTCGGAGCGAAACGGGGGGAGGCGGATTTTTTGTGTTCTTCCGGCGAGGAACGAGATGATCCACTCCAGTGCCTTCTCTTGGATACCGATGTTGCTGAGGCGCTGGACTAGGGTGCGGTGGCAGACCGTGTCGAACGCAGCGGAGAGGTCCAGGAGGATGAGAGCCACTGTTTCCCCCTTGTCGAGCAGGGTCCGGATGTCGTCGGTGGCTGCGATGAGGGCGGTCTCGGTGCTGTGGTTGGCTCTGAAGCCGGACTGCGAGGGGTCGAGGGATCCGTTCGTCTCGAGGAAGGCGGTCAGCTGTCTGTTGACGATCTTCTCGATGACTTTAGCAGGAAAAGGGAGGAGCGAGATGGGGCGTAAGTTTTTGAGATCGGTGGGGTTCGCTGTAGGTATCTTCAGGAGGGCGCTGATCTCGGCGTGCTTCCAGCTCTCCGGGAAGGTGGCGGTGTTGAAGGAGGCGTTGATGATGTTCCGGAGTTGGGGTGCGATGGTGGAGTCGGCCTTGTTGAAGACGTGGTGTGGGCAGGGGCCGGTCGGTGATCCGGAGTGGATGGTGTTCATCGTGCGGGCCGTGTCTTCGGTGGTCACCGTGGTCCAGGTGCGAAGGGTGGCGGTGGGGGGCGTTGGTTCGGCGGTTGGGTGTGTTGGTGGGGCGCCGAAGCTGTTGTGGATGTCGGCGATCTTGCGGTGGAAGAACGAGGCGAGGGAGTCACAGAGGTCTTGCGACGGAGTGATGTCGTTGGTGCCGGTGCTCTTTGCTGTCGTGGGCGTTGTTGTCCAGTCGTTCCTTCAGGGATTTCTTCTTGGTGGTGCGGATGAGCTGGTGGTGCTTGCGGGTAGCGTGTTTGAGGGCGGTCATGTTGTCGGTGGTCCGGTCGAGGAGCCAGGTTTTCTCGAGGGTGCGGCAGGTCTTCTTGGAGTCCTTGAGGTCGTCGGTGAACCAGGATGCCTTCTTGCTTCTGGGTCTGCTGGGAGGGTTCTTTAGTGGCGCGAGGTCGTCGGCGCAGGCGGTCACCCACTGTGTGAAGTTGCGGGCTGCTTCGTTGGGGTCCGTTGTGTTGGCGGGTGGGCTCTGGCTGAGGGAGGTGGTGAGCTGGTCTGCTCCAATTCCTGTGAGGTACCTGTTGCGGGTGGTGGTGGGTCGTGGATCTTTTGAAGCTGAAGTGGACGCAGCTGTGGTCGGTCCAGTGAAGTCCGGTGGCGTGGCTGAAGGTGATATACTTGCTGGAAGAGAAGACGGGATCAAGCGTGTGGCCGGTGTAGTGGGTGGGGGTGTTGACCAGTTGCTTGAGTCCGAGGTTGGCGAGGTTTTCCAGCAGGGCGGTGGTGTTGCGGTCCTTGTTGTTCTCCAGGTGGAATTTGAGGTCCCCGAGGAGGATGTAGTCAGTGGAGGGGAGGGCGTGCGGGCTGATGAAGTCTGTGATGTCTTCGCTGAATTGTGTGCGTGGTCCCGGGGGTCTGTAGACGAGGGTGCCTCTGAGGGTCGTCTTAGGGTCGGTGTGAATCTGGAAGTGGAGATGTTCGGCTGCGGCGAAGGAGTCGTTGGCGTCGGTCGTGATGCAGATGGTGTTCCTGTGGACGATGGCGATGCCACCTCTGGTCTGGTTGATGCGGTCCCTCCTGATGATCTTGTACCCGTCCGGGATGGCGATGGCGATGTCGGGTGCAGAGGAGGCGCTCATCCAGGTTTCCGTGAGGAAGGCGACGTCCGGTGATGTAGCGTCGAGGAGGTTCCAGAGTTCCACGGCGTGTCTGTGGACGGAGCGGGTGTTGATCAGGATGCACTTGAGGTGGTTGCTGCTGGTGTTTGTCTTGGCGGGTGCGGGGCAGGTTCGTAGGCAGGTGAACTTGCAGGTGCAGTAGGTGAAGGGTCCGTGGGTGCGTCTCGGGGTGGCTCGGCAGCAGGCGTGGGTCCGGCCGGCTTTGAGTGCATTGAGAGTGGCGGCGTCGTAGGTCAGTCGGGTCGTCTTGCCTCGGCGGGGAGGGCCAGGGGTCCTGGCGCTGGGCACGGGCCAGGCACGGACGGGCGCAGACGGGCTTACCTTTGGCGCACCTTCGGCGCTCCCGCTGCGCGCTTCCGCTGCGCGGTCGCTCTGGGGGCGTCATAAGTAAGGAGCCGGGAGGGAGGAGAAGCTGGGTGGCGGGAGCGGGGCGACAAATGGAATCACAGGGGGGGGGGCGCAGGGAGGCAGCGGCGGGAAATTCCAAGAAGCAGCTAGCAGCGGGAAATTCCCAGGAGCAGCGGGAAATTCCCAGGAGCAGCGGGCAGCGAGCGAAGGAATCTGCAGGCAGGAGGCGGCAAAGGCAGGCAGGAGCGGCAGCAGTGAGTGGGGCGACGAAGCCCTGTGGAGGGCTGAGCGGTCGGACAAATTATCTGATGCTGGAAGGGCCAGTTTGGTAGTCCACCTTGACTCTTTGTATGGGATTGTATGAGATTCAAGTATTGAAATGACTATGTTCACATAACATGCACCTTAAACAAGTTGATGTACGTATTCTATATTGAATTGAAATTAATGTTTTTCTTTAAATAAATAGATACGGCCTGAGAACTCTGTTGCTCAAAACCGAGTGCATGGTCCCAGGCTAATTTTTGGGGTGAGGTGTTTTGTATACTGCTCTTGAGTCTCACCTGCTGTCTCAATCGATCCCTCACCTATATTATCAGGGCTGGCACTAGGCATGCACAGTGTGGGAGGCTGCCCAGGTGCCTGTGCTTAACTCAACACCATGTGGTCCTGCATCAGAAATAATCTATTTTTTCACTCGCCCTGAGCTGTGAGGCCCAACAGAGGGAGAGAGAAAAATGCCCCCCTCCTTTGGACTTTACAACGCTGGATCATGACTGTTATTCCAACAGGAATGGATCCCTCTCCCTTGGGCCTCACATCACTGATAGAGCGCTGGTTCACCTGCTCGTTTTACCATACTCACCTGGGCCCATAAACATACACACTTTGAACAGGTAAACCTTCGCTTATCAGGATTGTAATTAACCTTCTAGGACTTATACCTATACCATTGACTTACCAATCCTTGTCTCCGGCACCTAAAGTCCTAAGGGATCAAGGGTGTTAGCACAATAGGTAGGAAATAAACAATTTGTATTCATAAAGTAACCACAAACTCTGGAAAGATTTAAATGCTTTATCTATGAACATTCTTAAATGTCAGAGTCCATACAAGCTCAGTTAAAGCTTTTTCAATTAGGAATATAATGATTAAAGCAAGATGATGCGACAATATTACGAAACTTTCTTTAAGCATTGAAACATAGGAAGGGTAAGAAAAGGGAAACAGTACAATGACATACCCACAAAGATTATATTTACCTAGAATGGTGTGAAAACCAACCCTGGCCACGGGCTGGGATAAAGGACAGGACTCCTGATAGTTCAGGTGCAAACAGGACAGGACAGGTGCAGACCAGAACCAAGACAGGTACGGACCAAATTGGATCAGGACAGGACCAAGGCAGGTCAGAACTGGTACCCTAAGCTAAAGTGCAATGCCAGCGTCACACCCCTATCTGCGGCTAACAGTCGGGCCCCGATTGGGTTATCGAATTTCCACCCTCAGAACCCCGATTGGGTTATCGATTCTTCTCCCTCAGAACCCCGATTGGGTTACCAATTCTTCTGTCAGACTGCTCCGCCAGCACCTCTGCTCTCGATCGCCTATTGAGTATGTTGGTCAGTGACAGGTCAGCTAGTCGGACAAGTTGGACAAACTAACTAGCTAAGCCTACCTTAGATATACCATTTTCCAGGGAAATATACCACCCCTAATGTTGCAAATTTGTGTATTGCCTCAATTTGATTGGTCAAAAGCAAGGAGAGGTCATCACACCATACCAGTTATGAGATCATTTCATTCAAATCTTTAAATCAATGTTCCCTCCCATAATTTTTTTTTCCCATGCACTTTTATTCCACCCTACAATGGATGTTTCAATAACAAATACAATGTATAAAATTTGTACAGTTGAGCTTCCTTTTGAGAGGTTGAAGGGTGAGGTTCTCATGGTTTTCACAGGCAAGTCTGTTACTGGCACTAGTTCAATGCCATGACTTGAGGACTCTTGAGCTCTTCTGCGCAGACACAGTTCTTTTCAATATGGAGCACATAACATCAGGCCCAAATACGAACTAGTAGCAAAGTTAAAGAGAAACAGTTTTAGAACGAGGAATAAATGAATGCACTGTATACCACTTATCTCTACTCTATTCCCATTACTTTATTTTAACTATAGCGTTATTAATTAGGCAGAACAAACAAGGTTTAGTATAAGCAGCAGCATAAGCATTAGCATGTGAAACATAGAGCAGCCATCTTTAATTCTAGTGCGCAGAAGCAAAGATTTCCCACCAAAGCAGAGAGTACGTCATGTCACGTGAGTGTGGCAGACGCATGTGCAATGAAATTCCGGCATTGCAGCGGCTATCTTAATGTATTCAAGTTACTGTTAGTAAAAGCACATTGGCAAGCTTCCCTAGCTTACTAAAAATGTCATGTGGTGCAATATTGATAAGACAAAACATGTTGATTTAATACATTATTTGTTATTTAGAGAGGGTTGAATCCGAGCAAGTCTCTTTTCCTGCGAAACCTTGCTCCATCAATCCCCTCTTTGATTATATTTTATATCATCACATATACAGAAACAGATGCCAACTTTAACACTTTCCCAATTCAATCTCCTCAAACACTTTCTTTGGATTTTTATCATTATTCATTTGGAGATTTTTCATCTTTTTATAAAGATTCCCATTCAACTCTTCCAACTCAATTTCATCAAAATTTCTTTTCTTTTCTTTCTTATTTACTGTATATGTTGTTTATGTCTGCAGCATTTACAACAAAATATTATCCCTAAAATCAGCAGGGCTACTCCCACCATTGGCATCAGTATTCTACCTACAAAACTTTTTCCTACGTTAGAAAACCAACTACCTATCGAAGAGAGACCACTAATTAGTCTCTTCCATGCACTGTCAACCTCCAGTGGTTTCAATTGTTCTCTCAAATGTGTAATATTTCTTGCATATTTCCCAATTTCAACACTTTCATCTGGAATGTAAGTGAAACAATGTTGCGTCTTCAGCATTCTACAAGACTCCGCCCTCTTTTGCTAATAATATATCAAGAGCAAGTCGGTTTTGTAAAACCATTGATCTTACCGCAACTAATTTGGTATTGATCATTAAAAATCCACTAGCAGTGTCAGTCGATAAGCGATCCATCCCTGTTGATAATTTGCAAATTCTTTTAGTGTTCAGAACCACTCCCACTGAAGGTATTATTGCACTTAATATATCACCTACAACTTCAGCAAATGTTGCTCTTTTACTACGTGTTAGTCCATTAGTTTCTTCAATGCCTCCAGTGATTTGCTTCGCATGATATACCTTTGGGAATACTATTCCAAAATAGCAACTTCCATACCAGTGATCAGGCAACTTAAAATAGGCCTTATTCTCGCAAATATAATACATTCCAGGAAATACTGGTTCAGTTTCAGCTTTGAAACCCCAAACCCCCAATTACTTTGAAATTATGTTCACACTCACTGGAACCAATGAATATATTGTTATAATAATCTGTTTTCTTCCTATGGAGACAGAGTTTGCCTTTCTTTTCGAAATCCAGCAACATAGCAGCTTGAGTCTTGCCATTGGAGGTAAACTCTTTATTTTCAGCCCATTTAGGAATTTTACATTTCTGTTCAGTGGCTGTTCTATGGAAATCCTGTCTCCTTATCTCTGCTAAATTTAGAAATATTTTTTCTTTTTCGTGCAACTTACATGTTAGATTATCTTTGTGTGCTTCAGCTATATCTATTGATCCTACTGTTAGAAAATACTCGCCCATAAAATGTGTAGAATCTCTAGTGCTGAGGATAGGATTTAGATTTATTCGTAAAGGAACTTCAGAAAAGATTATATCAAAATTAGAATAAAGAAAGGTTCTTTGGACGATCCCGCGAATTATAAACCCATCAGCCTTTTAGATATACTTCAAAAGGTTTATGCAAAACATATTTTAGATAGGCTAAATGATTGGATCATGGACACTAATGTACTCTCTCCTTGTCAAGCTGGCTTTAGAAAGAAAATAAGCACAATAGATCAAGTGCTGAGGCTAATAATTATCTCATGGAAGTTTACAAAGTTGCGTGATGGTCATTTGTATGTAGCCTTCATAGATTTGAAGGCAGCATTTGATTCTATTTCAAGAGATCGTCTTTGAGCCTGCCTTTTACACCAAGGAGTCCCGAGTAACATTGTACTTCAGCTAGTCAGGTTACATGAAAATACTTATGCAAAGGTGAGATGGGGGAAAGCGGGAGAACTGACAGAAGACATCCCTATAAAAAGGGGTGTGCGCCAGGGCTGTGTCCTGGCGCCAACCCTGTTTCTCCTGTACGTTAATGATATGGTACGGCTCTAAAAAAATGTAACCATGATTCCCCGAAATTGGGCGGAGGACATATTTGTGCGCTAACCTTTGCGGATGATACCATCTTACTTTCTCAAACTCCCAGGGGTCTTCAGAACCTTTTAAATGCGCTAGATGTGTACTGCAGACAAAAGGGGCTCGAAATAAGCCCAATAAAAACAAAGTATATGGCCATCAGACCCCATAAATGTTTTAAAAATAATATGCAATCAAATGGAGTTAGTTTGGAGCGTGTTCCAAATTTCGTATATCTGGGGGTGACCATTGATTCCCAACTTTCGTGGAATCCTCAGATTGCGAAATTAAAATCCATCCTTATCCAAAAAGCAGCTCCAATTGTAAAAAAAACTTTTTTTGACATCATCGAAGGCAATTACTCCTGCATTGTTAGTTTATAAATCTGCGGTTCAAACAGCTGCATTATCTGGTGCTGAGTTATGGGTGGGGGGGCACTCTCTACGTTAACTTTTAGGGAGAATAAAATTATGAGGAGATTTACAGCCCTTGCACACAATACCCCAGTGATTCCCTTGATGTTGGATTTAGGCATTAAGCGGATCGAGTACAGGGCTATCTGGATGTCGCTCTCATATTGGATCAGAATATGGACAATGGAAGAGTTATATGTATACAAGCAGGCATTAAGTGAACTGATTGCCCTTGATACTTCCATTACTTTTCCATGGCTGGCCCATATCCGTAGGTGGTTCCTGATCCTGGGCTTGATTAGGTATTGGGAACACCCGGACCAGCTTACTCCTGATTCAAAACAGGAATGCAAGGCCATCTTTTGGAATTTTATTGATCAGAGTGTTATCATAGGCCTTAAATATGGTTAATTGATTAATCAGTTCTTAAGTCTTAAAATAAGCCCCTCCTTTGAACCTTTTCTGGATGAGATCAAACCCCTGCTAGCCATAATACTCTACCTTAAATCTAGATATGGTACGCTAATTTTGCCGTATCCTCAACAGAAAAAAAGCACGTGCAGGTCAGTCTCCTCCTTGGCTGAACAAGCAGGGCAGCCCAGGTCCCGCCCAGGTATCCATTGATTTGTGTATGCATTGAGCGGGAGACAACCATATCGAAACTGTAAATAGAGTTTCCTAGCCAGGGTTGGATAAATGACATCAAGTACAGTCTCCAACATGTATGTACATTTCACATCTAGGAATATAGACAGCCTAGAGCCAGCCCTTGGACTGAGATACAATTTACCCATTTGGATATCCCAGTATATTCTTATCAGGACCTTCCTGGTGATGCTTACACAGGTCAATCTGAGATTCTCCCACAAATCGCAAAATCCTAGAGCAATCAAACCGTTTTTAACATACATAAGCTATGGAAACTTCCAGTTCCCCGAGGTACTAAGAATCTCCTCTAGCTCAATTCTATACACAGCAATTTCCAGGGTAGCCCATATCCTTCGCCAAAAAAGAAGTGGCCTACATCCTACAACCTGGGTGATTGGTCTTACTCCTAGGTCTATTCGGAGAGGGAATAGAAGGGTGCTCACCAGAAGACCGACTATTTGTCTTAGAAATTTGTTTTCGGTGATCCGCATTGAGTTTATATTTGTGGCCCCATATCTCGGCGCCATACAGTGATGCACTTCTCACCTGAGTTTTGTAAATCTCTAAGACGGGCTCATGGGTTTGTGATGGGTGTCCCTAAAAACTTTAGCCAAATCCCCGAGATTTGGGTTAGTTTAAGATTAGCCTTTGTGACCTGGAGCCCCCCGGTAAGTTTTTCATTTAGGGTGACCCCCGGTACTCAAATTCGCTAACCCTCTCTAGGGGTGAGCCATGTAGGCAGGGGCCTGAATGAAGCAATTTCCCGGGGTTAAAAACCATATATTTGTTTTTTTGTACATTTATCTCCAACCCCCTGTCCTTACAAAAAAGTGAAAATCCATCCATTATTCTTTGTAGCCCTATAGGGAACTTAGACAGGAGTAGCGTGTCATCAGCAAACATCAACGCCGGCACACAACTCCGAGCCAACTTCGGGGCGTCGATGTTCTTGCATTGGCTCAGGGCGCGCACCAGACCGTTGATGTAAATGCAAAAAAAGGTGGGGGCCAGGATGCACCCCTGTCTAACTCCCCTATTAACCGAAATAGGGGTAGTGAGATCCCCCCCTTTCCCATACCTAATCTTGGCATAGTTCCCTGCGCGGAGCAGAATAATTATCCCTAGAAGATATGGGGGTATCCCCAGCTCCCAAAACACTCTCCACAAGGTCTCCCTGGGGACCACATCGAAGGCACTCTGCAGGTCCACAAAGACCAGATAAAGGCTCCCCCCTCTGATACTACTGTTTTCCAGTGGAGGAGTTGGAGCCTAAATAGTCGAAGTTTTAGATCTAAACCCAGCCTGTAGATGGGACATTATTTCGTTTTCCTGCAGCCAGGTCTAGACTCGATCTAGAATGATCCTTGCAAAGGCCTTTTGGGATATATCTATTAGACGAAGAGGTCTATAGTTTGAGGGTTGAAAGGGACAGCCCTTCTTAAATACCAGGATTACCTCAGCCCCCAGCCCCAAGTCAGGTAACTTAATCACTTTTAGGATGGCATTAAAAATCAACCACAGGTAAGGGGCCCAGATTTTAGGCTCTTTTCTGTATAACTCTCCGGGAACATTGTCGAGCCCTGCAGCTTTTCGTATAGGAATTTTTTTAATTACAGTTTCTACTTCAGCCAGGGAGATTTGTGGGGATTCTATATCTACGGTGGGCAGTATGAAGGGAGATGTTACTACCATGGGACCATTGTCCGATGTAAAGAGTACAGACCCTGGCAGTGGGTGACCCAGCTCTCTGCCACTATATTCGCATCCAAGGGAATCCGACCCTCACTGCTGCCGGTCGCAACAATATTCCAGAATGATCTTGGATCCTTGGATTCTAAGGCTGTTTTTAGTCTGTCCCATTTATCTATTCCCCAGGCAACCTTGGCAGAAGCAATGCTGTTCTTATACTGGGCCCTAGCTGTTTTAATGGCACTCTGAGATTTATGTTTTATAGCCTCTATAAGAGTGTTCTTTGCCTGTTTGCAGGTACTGTTGAACCACGTGATCTTTTGTTGCCTCCTCCTGCCCCGCGGGCAGGGTCTATAAAATGCTTCTCTTAGTTTACAGTAGGTGGAGTCATTGATGACCCCTAATCTACTGTAGGTTTCAGGTGGTCCACCAGGTCTGAAAGGGTCGTTAGGTCAGGAATGATGCTTTCATAGAGTAGTGCCAATTTCGCTTGACAGTTTTCCATCTGTGCCCACTTGACTTTTTTTTTTGTTGGAGAGAAATAGCCCGTCCCTGGGACACTGTTCTAAATCTCTTGATTCTGTTTTTAAAGGAATCTCAAGGGTTGCTAACAGGGCGTTATGATCTTAATCATGCCTGGGTAGAATAGTGATTCCATTAACGAATGACCAACCTCTGGATTCTATTAGAACGTAGTCCAGTATTGACTCGTGGCCCACCCTGTTAAAAGTGTGTTCACCAGGAGAGGCGGTACTAAATCGACCATTACAGGCACATAATGAATGTTTCAAGGTAAGAGCCTTGATTTGTAGCGCCAGAGAAGACCAGGCTCTAATCGGGGTTGAATTTATCTCGGGTATAGCCCACATCTCATCTTCTTCTCTGCCACTAGAGTCATCAAAGTCTTTTAGGGGTTCATATTGGCCATTTAAATCACCACCCAAAAGAATCAGACCATCTTTTATCTCGCCCGACATTACTATATCTAGATGGTCTATTGTTTGTGACTCCTTTCCATTTTTCACGGGCCTGGCATACACATTAATCAATTTGATTTTGTAATCCTTGTTAAAAGACAGGATAAGGCTCAAGATATCTGGCCCAGTTTCTTCTATTTGTTAAACTATGCATCCTAGATGGGAGCTGATCCATATAATTAGCCCACCCGATGGTCTTCCCTGCCCTTTAGAAATGGCTGATTTATAATAGGATGAAAATCCCGGACAAATGTGTTCCTCGACAGCCCAAGTTTCCTGGAACATACAAATGTCACAGGAGTCTAGCAGTGTTTCCCTGTCCGGGCGATTCAGTTTGTTTTTAATGCCCGCAATGTTCCATGAAAGAAGCTTTACATTTAGACTAGGTTTTAATGGGGAAAGGGGGATATTGTGAATCCTTCCTTAGCATCCTCAATTTGGACCAGCGGGGAAGCCAAGAGAGGGGAACAAACAGAGTTGACGGAGGGAAGATCAGCCTTATTTGAGGATCCATTTCCTCTAATGGGCAAATGCCCGATTTCAGCTTGCAACTTGACCAAAGCCAATTTTTGGGTCGGAAGGACAGGGGGTGGGGGTCGTAAAGGACAGAGATAAGCAACACTGTGATTGGGGTCAGATTTTTTTTTCTCGGGATGCGAACTATCAGGGGGCTCTCTTTTTGAAATACCTGAGTGTTGGTGGGGGTTGCTGAACGCTCTCTGTGTCTCCCAGCTGGCAACCCGGACCGTGACCCTGCCGCCTGTCTCCCCCTGCCACCGCAGTGAGGGAGGGACTCCATTTCCCAGCTCCCCTTGCGCCAGGAAGCTGCACACGCCCTGCCCAGCGCCCGGAGGCGCATAAAGTTTTGCGAGATCCCCGGTGGAGCGGGCTCTCTTTTTGAAATACCTGAGTGTTGGTGGGGGCTGCTGAACGCTCTCTGTGTCTCCCAGCTGGCAACCCGGACCGTGACCCTGCCGCTAGTCTCCCCCTGCTGCCGCTAATTTTCCAGACCACGGCACGGCCGCAGTGAGGGGGGACTCCATTTCCCAGCTCCCCTTGCGCAGGAAGCTACACACGCCCTGCCCAGCGCCCGGAGGTGCATAAAGTTTGGCGAAAGCCCCCGCGTCGCGGGATCGCGCGGGTGTCAAGCCCGGGCCAAGGGCGGGCCCGTTTGAGCCAGTTGGAGAATGTTTCGAGGACGGGATGGGGCCATATTCGGTTGATGTCAGAATAAGGTCAGTGGCAATCAGTCATTGGTGACATAAGGCTAAAGTATCTATTTATCAAGAGTTTAAATTTGACGGGCTGGCCAAGGGTCCCACCATTATATATTAAAGAATAAAAGTAGGAATGTCTGTAAAGGGGACCAAAGGATTGAAAACTGCCCCTACTGGCTCCATCATGGGAACGTTGGACCAATTCATAGTACGGGCTACATCAATTGTAGCGCACAAAATTGACCGTGCTGAGAAAAAGCTGTCGACGGATTTTGCCCTTAACAAAAGGTCCTCAATAGGAGCACTGGCTAGGGTAGTTTCCCCCATAACTACCCAAGGCCTTAATGCCCCTCTAGGTGACGGCATGGGGGCGAATCAAGTTACTCATTCTGCACTGATTCGTAAGGCCGAAGGAGGACCTGGCAATTTATGTTCATCCCAAGAGAACCTGCAGGAAGCAGAATATAGTGGTACAGAATGTAGCATTCTGATCGACCGTATGGAGTGCCCCTCAAGAACGCGTCAAACGCGTGGTTCGAAGCAAGTAGAATCAGTAATAGCAACAAAAAGGAAACGAGGGGGCTCAATCCAAAAGGGGAGAAAAGCTTAAGTAAAGAAGATAAATGCCCTTGGAGAACCATCTGGGACTCAAACTATACCTCCATACATCGCAGAGTCTTTGTCTCCGACTAATGATTTAACAGATCCAGTGTTGCCCCAAAGGATGGACACCCCACAGGACTGGTCACAAGAAATGTGGGACAAACTTGAACAGCTTTTTTATAGGTCTTGCATCCCCATTTATAACAGACTGGACGCCTTGGAAAAGAGACTGTCAATTCTGAAAGGAGCAGGGGGCAGGGACACAGATACCGGTGGATCTGTGATTAGCATAATGAGTGTTCATGAGTCTGTGAGAGCTCCTGGGGCTCTTGAACCCCCCTAAATGTTAATGTTAATCTTTTATCTAATTTAACACAGGCAACAATATCAAAAGGTAATACTGCTATAATCACAAGTGACCCCGCTACCCAGCCCAGTTCTAGCGCAACTGAAGGTGTACAATCTATGGGAAACGAAGGTCTTGGGAAAGGGGGTACGAACCCGGGGCTTTACAAACCAGGCTCCAACAAACGGGCGAACAGTGATTGATCAGTAGGCTATCTCCCATGCATAGATCTCCCCCCAGCCTCCGCCCTCTATGTGTGTATTTTGACGGGGGTACCTCCATTAAGCGAGGAAATCAAAAAGAGGGAGAGAAGAGGTGGTGCTGGGCAGCACCGAGGTGGGCACGTCCTCCTCTTGCAAAATTAAAGATAATCAAAAATGTCCACCTCAAAGAGGTACTGTGTATATCCTGTTGTTACTGGAGTGTACACAGTGTGTTAAAATACCCCTCACACATCAAAAGGGCCCTTGGTGTCATGCTTCATCATCGGGGTCTTCCCGCCCGGCTGCCGGACGGGGCAGTGCTGCGACAAGCGAATACGCTGGAGCACCTTTTAAATGTGGGTGCTATGTGAGTGAGTTGGAGTGAGTGTCAGTAGGGTCAGGGGTGATTGAGAGAAGTGATGTTAAAAAATACCTGGCCTAGTGATGGAAAAAACTATTTAATAAACACTGGCTGGTATCAATAAAAATTGTGGTGTCGGAAAGGGTAAGCGGGTTAATGGGCTTACTTTCCTGTGCGGGTCAACATGTTTCGGGGCATCCAGCCCCTTCGTCAGGACCGGGTTCAGATCCCCCTGTCACTCACTAATGTCTTGCCACAAATAAGGTGTATGTACAAAAGGTGCAGTGGTGATACAGTTTATCAATGTGTATAGATATATAGTTAATATTTATACATTTCCCTAGCTAGTGCTAAAAATACTGATGAAGTATGCTTGGGAAGATGAGGAACAATGCCCCATGAGCCAACACTGGACAGAAGGGTATTTGAGGGTCCAATCAGCCCCAGCCTCGATGTGCTTCCTCCTCAGTCAGTGGCTTCCGTGATTGTCGCAATATTCACTTCATCAGTATTTTTAGCACTAGCTAGGGAAATGTATAAATATTAACTATATATCTATACACATTGATAAACTGTATCACCACTGCACCTTTTGTACATACACCTTATTTGTGGCAAGACATTAGTGAGTGACAGGGGGTTCTGAACCCGGTCCTGACGAAGGGGCTGGATGCCCCGAAACATGTTGACCCGCACAGGAAAGTAAGCCCATTAACCCGCTTACCCTTTCCGACACCACAATTTTTATTGATACCAGCCAGTGTTTATTAAATAGTTTTTTCCATCACTAGGCCAGGTATTTTTTAACATCACTTCTCTCAATCACCCCTGACCCTACTGACACTCACTCCAACTCACTCACATAGCACCCACATTTAAAAGGTGCTCCAGCGTATTCGCTTGTCGCAGCACTGCCCCGTCCGGCAGCCGGGCGGGAAGACCCCGATGATGAAGCATGACACCAAGGGCCCTTTTGGTGTGTGAGGGGTATTTTAACACACTGTGTACACTCCAGTAACAACAGGATATACACAGTACCTCTTTGAGGTGGACCTTTTTGTACCTCCATTAAGACCAGGCAAACGTGACGATTACCTAGATCTGAAAAATAAGTGTATATATTGGCTTAAGGCCAATCGGTCCCTTCCCCATGGGATTTCGGCCGAAATCCTATTTGCAAGAAGGGTGGATTGGGTGGGGTCGAGATCCAAGGATATAAAAGGGGATAGTGTTATTATAAACTTTAGAGACCGTAGAGTTGTAGATCACATTTGTAGCTGGGGTAATCCGGGTACTGACTCTTGCATCAAACCATTTGCACTAACTTACTTTTACCCAGCTAATGTCCAAGGTTCTTGGAATGGCCAGGGAGGAAAAGGTGGGTTTGTGCAAGGCCCCGAGTATGACATTGGAATTCGCATATCGAACAGGTACAATGCTTTATCTGGCCTAGATAAGTGTGATTGACATAAAGCTGATTCTAGTAATCAGAGCCCAGTATGTCATGTGAATGTTGCCAATCCACTTATTTCTGGATATCAATTCAATTTTCAAAGCTTTATTCGACTTCAGTCATAAAAGCATTTCCACCTAACACTATACAATAAATACTAAATCTAATACACAAAATATAAAATAAGTATTAAACAAAAAAATCCATCGAATACATTAGCTGTTTATAGCATTTTTAAGAACCACCCTGACTCGTACTCACAAGACAAGGCATTAAAAACATAGTAGGCGAGATACCTCACAACATTTTTCCTAATAGGGTGCGTGTTCGAATCACCCAGGCCCAGGCTAAAAACTTTGCAACAGCAATTGCGAACTGTGGAAAACAGTCAGTTTCCAGAATTCTAAATGCTGTAGCTTGGCTACGCGTCCCCAAGTTAAGACAAACGGGTCTTATCCATTTGTGACGCGGGTTGGCATATAAAGGGCAGCAAAACAATACATGGGAGACATGCTCAACTTTGTCCTTACAGTGGTAACAATGCTCGTCCCAGGATATAGACCATTTCTTTTTAAACACATTTACTGGGAGTGATCCAACTCTGAATTGAAAGTACAGCTTCCTGTCTTACGGCTTCTCAATCAAGTCCCAGTACGCTTCATACGAGGGAGCCATTTTTAAGTCCAGGAAGCGCCTCGTCAGCGAGGTGTTAGTCCCATTAGAGAAAGTTCTAAGATTCACCATCTCCCAGTACATTTGTTTCAGCCTGATCTTTGAGGGGAAACAGGACACATCAGTTTTACACCATAAGTGATCTAATTTTAGTTGTTGCAATACCCCCCGTAGGGCTTTCAGCCAGGCAATTTTATGAAAGCGATCAAGTAGAACATTGTCAGTCAATGCTAAAGCATAGTGTGCTAACTCTGGGGTCACCATTAAACGTCTCCAATATAGCAGTGGACGCAACCTCGCTAAATCTGCGATGCTTTTCCTGCCAAGGTCTAGTTTTAGAGGGATGGTTGGCGTACTTTGTGGTACCCCTACCAGCCCACGAAGGAACTTTTTTTCTGCAGTAGTCAGGTTTGTTAGGTCACTAAGGCCCCATACCTCTGAACCATATAAGCTAGCACTTATAACTTTCATGTGATAGATCTCAAGAACAAAGTTTACTGGCTTGGTAAGAGAAGCTCTATGTTTTAATGATAATGCTCCTGCTAATTGTCTGAACTTCAATACAGCAGTATCTATGTGTGTCTTCCATTTCAAGCTCCCCTGTAGTGTTATTCCAAGGTAGGTGAAAGCATCTACCTGCTCAAGGGGATACCTTTGAAAGTAATGACGCCTTTAAACAATGAATGATGGTTCATACACATAAACTTTGTCTTACTGGTATTCAGTTCTAGACCTCGAGAATCACAGAACTCACCAAATGCGTTTACCGCCTTTTGGAGACCGCTTGGTGTACGCGATAGTATAAGCGTATCGTCCGCAAACATTATTACGGGAACATGTGATCCAGCTATTTTAGGGGCATCGGAAGGGGACCTCTTCAGGAATTCTACTATACCATTTACAATATCGAGAACAGTGTAGGTGCTAGAACGCAACCTTGCCTCACCCCACGCTCTACGGGGAAAGGCTCGGTTACTTTTCCCTGTGAGCCCCATCTAATTTTGGCGTAATTATTTTCATGCAGTCGCATCAGGAGAGTAAGAAGTTCTTGGCTAATCCCTGCGTCACCTAGGACCCTCCAGAGCTTGTCCCTGGGAACCAAGTCAAAAGCTGACTTTAGGTCCACAAAGACAGCATATAGAGGGCCGTTATTTAGAATGACGTTTCTCCAGTACAGGGAAATGAAGTAGAAAACCTGGTCAATGGAACTTGTCAGGGGTCTTACCTTCACTTATCTCACCACCCTTGGCACCCTAAACAGCGGTAGCGCTGCAACGACACCCACAGCTTCTTCGCCAATTTCGAGGGCGAGGCGCGTCCGAAGACACGCCCCCTCTACTGGCCACGCCCCCCCACGAGGCATATAAATAAAGCGCCGTCGCTTTACTTCTTGTTGACATCGGCCTCCTGAGGCGGAAAGCCGGGAGCGCCAAGACGCTTTTAAAAATTGTTTACTTGTGATATTTGTGCATTTTTTAACTCTTACCTTCACTTATCTCACCACCCTTGGCACCCTAAACAGCGGTAGCGCTGCAACGACACCCACAGCTTCTTCGCCAATTTCGAGGGCGAGGCGCGTCCGAAGACACGCCCCCTCTACTGGCCACGCCCCCCCACGAGGCATATAAATAAAGCGCCGTCGCTTTACTTCTTGTTGACATCGGCCTCCTGAGGCGGAAAGCCGGGAGCGCCAAGACGCTTTTAAAAATTGTTTACTTGTGATATTTGTGCATTTTTTAACTCTTACCTTCACTTATCTCACCACCCTTGGCACCCTAAACAGCGGTAGCGCTGCAACGACACCCACAGCTTCTTCGCCAATTTCGAGGGCGAGGCGCGTCCGAAGACACGCCCCCTCTACTGGCCACGCCCCCTTAAACGCTCTGACTCCCCCGTATAAAGCATGTGCCTGGGCAGGAAGCGCAGCGGACGAGCGCAGCGGGAGCGCCGTTTGCGCGCCGAAGGCGCGCCTAAGGCAAGCCCGTCTGCGCCCGTCCGCGCCAGACCGAGCCCAGAGCCTAGACCCCAGGCTAGTAACAATGGCCCTAGGTTAACATATTCATTCAATACCCTGTACCAGCTCAGGGAATCAGTCACCACTGGATGTAAGGAAACTATCATGCCAGAAACCGACTCTTTGGGCTGCTCAAACTGCGAATACAGGTTATCCCTGTCCCCCCAACCTGAACCTGCACATCTCGAAATGGCCCTGTTGAATTGTAGGTCACTCCCAAAGCACCAGACAGAAATTCACTTACTACTAGCAGAGCTTGGCTTAGACGCCCTGTTTTTAACAGAAACGTGGCTTTCTCCTAGCACTGATCCAGACATCATTCAAGCACTCCCCCCCGGATACCTTATCAAAACTCTTAATAGACCGAAGGGTATTGGTGGAGGGATTGCGATCATCTACCGGGATAATCTTTTATGCCAACTTAAAGATAGCCCCATTCTGGATAGTGAAAACATTCTGTTCTCCCTTCACCTGCCACCATCTACGACACTCTCTGGTGCCCTAATCTACCGCCCTCCGGGACAGGTAGGGGGTTTCATAGACTCACTCACGGACGTCATCTCCTCTCGGGCTTGTGTTACCCCTAATTTTACAATTCTTGGAGACTTAAATCTCCACTTCAACGATCATAGCAATAAACTTGCAACTGACCTAAAAGCCGATCTGGCTTCCCTCAATCTTCACCTCCTTAATAAAGAACCCACCCATACGAAAGGTCGACTACTTGACCCAATCTTTTCCAACCTCTCCTCCCTTACGGTCCAAACTCCTCTTCCCCTCCCCTGGTCAGACCACTTCCTGGTCCCTTTTAAATTACAACTTACAGGCAAATTGCCTGACATCCCCCTTCCCCGAGTCCCCTCTCGGCCCTGGAAAAAACTGGACACAACCTTGTGGGATCAAGCACTGACGGCTACGACCCCCTTAGTAGACCCTAACCACTCGTCAGCTGAAATCCAACTTCATAACTGGATAAAAGACTCCCTCGACTCAGTCTTACCTTTTAAAACTCTTCCATCCAGTAGGAAAGCGTCCAAACTGCCTTGGTTCACAGAGGAACTTCGTGAATTAAGAAGAAAGGGAAAAAAGCTCGAACGCCGTTGGAGGAAAAACTGGAATACAAACGATAAAAGTGACTATAGAACCCATATTAGACTATACAAAAACGCATTAAAAACTGCACAGGCCAATTTCTTTGAGGAGAAAATAGCTTCAGCCGCTAACTCCGCGAGAGAGACCTACAGAATTGTGAAACTCCTCACCAAAATACAAGACCCTCCATCCCCCCCTGATGTGGACGGTGCAAATTGCAACAAAATGGCAGAGTTCTTCTCGGCAAAAATTACAAAAATCCTAACCTCCCTTCCAACCCCAGTGACAATTCAAGCACTACCAGGCCCCTCCCCTCTCCAAGACACCCCGAGACTAACCTCTTTCTCCCAAATCTCCATCGAAACGTTCCTCAACGTCTTACAGAAAGTCAAAAGTGGCTCCCCATCAGACCCAGCCCCAATTAGTAAATTGAAGCTAGTTGCCTCCACTATTGCTCCCCTATTTACCAAATTGATCAATGTTTCCTTCGAAAATGGTATAGTTCCGGAGAACTGGAAAAAAGCCACGGTCAAGGCCCTCATAAAGAAACCACACTTGGATCCCTTAGACCCCTCCAATTTCAGACCAATCTCGTTGCTTCCAGCTATGAGTAAAATAGCCGAACGAGTAGCAAATCGGCAACTCTCGGATTTTTTAGAGTCCAACAATCTTCTTCGCATGTCCCAGACAGGCTTTAGACCAGGACAGGGGACTGACACCGCTTTGTTAGCCGTTGTCGAGGAAGCCAGAGGCATACTGGACGCAGGAGGATCAGTGGCAGTGATCCTCCTCGACCTGAGTGCCGCCTTCGACACGGTGGACCATGCAACCCTTGTCCATCGCCTTGGTCTAATGGGAGTGGCCGACTCCGCCCTGGCCTGGTTATCATCCTTCCTCAACAACAGGTCCTTCCAAGTAGCGGACGGGTACTCCATCTCCTCTGCTAAGCCTCTTGGGTGTGGTGTGCCGCAGGGATCTTCCCTGAGCCCCACACTCTTTAACGCTTATATGGCTCCCCTCGAGGATGTTGTAAAGCCGTACGGCATTAAATCAATAATGTATGCTGATGACACCCAGCTGATCGTCTCCCTTAATCAGGCGGACAATGCCCTGTCCAACCTGAGCAGCTGTCTAGAGGGGGTGCATCAATGGATGTGCGAATCAAGGCTAAAATTAAATGGGGAAAAATCAGAAATTCTCCTTTTAGGGACCCCCAACAAAATTCCCACTTCCCTTCCTTGGCCTCCGTGCATGGGAATACCTCCCATCCCCAAATCCGAAGTCAAGAGCTTAGGGATCTGGCTTGATCAGGATCTAAGCTTCAAAACTCAGGCGAGAAAAACGGCGGGAACTTGCTTCGGCCTGATAAAGATGGCTCGGAAGATCTTACATTTACTGCCACTCCAGTCCAGGAAACTCTTGCTGCAAGGGCTTGTGAACTCCAGACTGGACTACGGAAACGTCCTGTATCTGGGAGCCCCAGCTTCGGTGACCCATAGACTTCAATGCGCTCAGAACGCAGCGGCGAGAATCCTCACAGGTACTTCAACGAGGAACTCAGCTAAACCAGCTCTCAGAAGTCTACACTGGCTGCCAGTGAAGGAGAGGGTCAATTTTAAGACCCTGTGCATCACCCACAGAATTCTGCACAATGAGGGCCCTCCCATACTCAGGACATTGGTGACTCAACAACAGTCGAGTCGCCATCTTAGGTCCAACTCTCTTTCCCTCGCCAATGTCCCCAGAATCAGGAAGGCCAGATCAGGCGGTCGCCTGTTCTCCTATAATGCTCCTAGATTGTGGAACGCCCTCCCCCTTTCCCTGAGGCAAGAACACAACTACCTCAGGTTTAGGAAACGCCTTAAAACTCTACTGTTCCCCTGAGTTCACCTCCTGACCCTTCCTTCCCTCAGCTCCGTAGTCTTCTCCAGCGCCGGGATGCCCCAGGGTAGCTGCGCGCTTAAGAAAACATAAAAAAAAAAAAAAAAAAAAAAAAAAAGGGGTTGGAACACCGCTTGATATGGTGACAAGATGTTATTTTCCTCTATCCATACTTGGAGCTTATTTTGCACCATTCGTCCCATCAGTTTCTGGGCTGAATCAATGAGACTGATGGGTCTATAATTACTGGGGAGGGATTTGTCACCTTTTTAAAAAACTGGAATGATTTCCGCCCCTTTCCAGGACAAAGGTACTTCACCACCCATCGCCACTGCATTTGCAAGCCAAGCAAAATATGTACACCATATATTCCGATCACTTAGGTAGACGTCTGCTGGTATTCCGTCCATACCTGGCACTCTTCCCCTCGATACGCAGTCAAGGGCTGCGTTTACATCATTTTCATTAAACACATTATGCTTGTAGAAAACAGCCGGCGGCAGAGTAACGTAGACTAACGACTGATTTCGAGCATATTGAGGTTTGAAGAATTCTTTCCAGTTATTAATGGCAACATTGTTTTGAGGGGGTGCAGCCAACCCTCCCCGATCCCACTTCACTATGGACCAGAATAACTTCGAATCTTTGGCTGCACATGCAGTTTTAAGCTCACCCCATAGTTCCTCATCCCATAACCTCTTCGCCTGCTTTTGTGTGCGTCTATATATGTCCCTTGCTTTCCTAACTGTGTCGGCGTTTCCTAGTTGAAGTTCTCTACTAAGATTCTGGCGTGCCAGTCTACAGCTTTTTCCATACCATCCCTGTTTACTTTGGTGTTTTTGCCTTTGTTATTGCCTACTGATTTTAGGAAGAATGTTTGCAGTCTACAAAAAAGTTTTTTATGAGCCTCCATTAAAATGTCTCGGAAGTTAGAGTTGCTTGTGAGTAGTTTTATGTTATTTACTGCCTCTCTTACTACTCTCTTAAGTTCATCCAGCTTCCCCTCGTCCTCTACTAGCTTTCCCCATTTTAGTTGCCGCTGATTGTTTGTACATACTAAGTCCAAGGTCACCCTCTCTTCCTCTAAGCTTATCACCCTTTCCTCTAAATAGGACTTGAAGGCCATACACAATGGGTTATGATCGCTTTCCATTCTTTTTACTATGGTCATATCAATCAATTTTTTCCAGACCCTGGTATCTACCAGAAAATAGTCGATTCTACTAGATGCCCGACCGTTATCAAATGTACAGTTCCCATCACGGTCTGATAATGTGCGACCATTTGCGGCTCTAAGGCCTTTAGCTAAACAAAGGCTCTTCACTTGGATAGCCACCGTACTCCATCTTTTGACTGCAGCTATCTCAAGCTGGGGGATTCCCCATTTAATGTCCTCTTCCTCGGCTAAGAATTTATCCTCTTGACCCAAGGGTTCAAAAGTAGTATTTATATCCCCCCCGACAATAATAAATTGTTCTAGGGGCAATGATTCTAGCTCTTGCTCGAGGACCGTTATTACATTTTAGGTTTTTCCCCCTTTAACTCCCCTAGCATATATGTTAAAGAGGGCTAACTCTTCACCATTGTCCCATCTAATATTAACTGATAGTATATCCCCAGTTGGGAGCGATCTTTGCTGGATTGTACACTTCAGCGACTGGGGAACCCAAATTAGCAAACCTCCAGATGGGCGGCCTTTACCATTTGTCACTGCGGAAATAAAAAAATTAAGGTACCCCACTCGATGTACAGGGCTTTGCGACCATGTTTCTTGGAATAATATGATATCGTGAAGGTCGATAAAAGCACACCATTCAGGGGATGTTACTTTATTCGCTATCCCAGCAAGATTCCAAGAAATGAAGGACAATGATGGATTAGATGTGGCAAGCCCTGTCTGGCCTAATCTTGGGAGGCTACTTATATTTATATTCCGCTGTGTTGTTTCTACTGCTAAAAATTTAGAAGAAATGCCAATGGGATCAAGTAGGCAAGTCTCCTGTATTGGCACACTGCCATTACACCGGCCTAAACTACTGTACCACTCCAAGGTATCAGGCCCCCCCCTCCCTGTTTTTGCTATTGGGAGCTTCCTTGCGGTTGGCTATCTGGGTCGGGGCTTGATATACGAGTCAATCGCAATAGTTTAGATTAGATAGTGCTGCAAATCTGTTTTCTAAGTTAACACCCCAGTCGCCACTTTGGACACCCCCACCCACACCCCCACCCCTTCTGTTTGCCACTGTAGTCCATTTAGTTCTCAAAACACTTGGTTTAGCAATAAAGCCTCTTCTGCTATAAAAGAAGTCGAGTGTGAGAGGAATAATTTCTGCTGTTCTACGTTGGGGGGGCAGAAGATTAGGTAGGATATCAGGCAATACTTCTGGCCCCTTAAAATTAAGTACCACGCAGTCACCTTCAAATCTTTTAGGGCTACTGCCTATCCATTTCACTCTTCTGGCAGTTAATAATTCCTCTGAGAGTTTGTGTTTACCTCAATGGGTGATGTGCATATTATTGGTTAGCCAGTATAAAGCTTTACTTAAGAGTGATTGGGAAGACTCTATCTGGCCAGGTTTCAGGATTGGTACATTTGCTAGAACCAGGATCAGCGGGGATGCTTCTACGATTAACTCCACTGGACCTGGTTCCGGAAAAGAATCTTCACCAGACCCGTTAGTTGCTAGTGGATCTGATGTGCGATGGGCGTTTACTGTTAAGCATGGGGTGGGGATAGGTGGATGAGTCGGAACCACCGACTCCCCACCTTCTCCAGTTCCACCTTCCCTGAGTTTAATTTGCTCAAATTTATCCATCACCTGATTAGGTATTTCTCTCATATTTTCATTTGTGTTCAACAGGAGACCCTCAAGTTTGTGCACTTTATCAGTTAGTTGGTCAATCTTAGATAACAATGGCTTAATTATACCCCTCATTTTTTGGTCAAACATTCCCATAAGTTTCTTGATGTTGGCTTCATCCCATAGCATACTGCCCTCGTCCTCAGCTCCTACAATCTCTGTATTATTTTTCCTAGGTGGGGTTGCTGGTCTTTTTCTACTGGAACGTAATCCAGTACGTCTAGGTTGTCCCTTTGTAGCCCCTCTAGTCACCCTAGGCGCAGGAACAGGTGCAGGTTTGGGGGAGCTATCCTCCACAATTTCTAAGTCCAAATCTGTGTCATCATGATCAGCCTCGATTATTTTGCTCAAAATAACCGGTGACGATACATTATACACGGGGCTATCAGTACTAATCTGGGAAAGCACCCCTACCTCACTGGCATCTTCTGCTTCCTGTAAGTTAACTCGGGAATTACTCGGTATGGGAGGCAACGATGCATTAAGAGCGGGGCTATCAGTACTAATCTGGGTGAACACCCCTGGTTCACTGGAGTTGTCTAAATCCTGTGAATTAACTTGAGCGGAATCAGTTGAGATTTTGTTAGGTGTTAGACTCAGACCCAGGGAAGACCGTCTATCATTGTTTATCTTAGCGACCACTTGGAATAAATAGTTGTCCATAGTGTTTGATGGGGCAGTACATTGTTTATGTTTAGACTTAATTAAAAAAGAAAAACACTCCACAATCACAGTGACCCAAAATAATGTCAAGCCTGTTTACCAAGAGTCACTACTAGCGAGTACTTTTAGACCTCTCCTTATAATCGTTAATAGGAGCTATGGTACTTCAAAGTTGTCACGAAAAGTTATAATCACTCACGAGGATGAAAGGGCAGTATTCCTGGCCCAGTCCAGTCACTGCCAGTCGCGGACTGTCGCAGACTGTCCCGCCCTTGTCCCGGGCTTCTCCCGGGACGCTCCCGCGCAGCGGGGAATGCTGCTCCAATTATGGGAGGGAGGTGTTCGGGGGGGCGTGGCAGACAGGGAGAGCGTCCAGGGGCAGGTGATGACAGCTCAGGGGCTCCTGGGCAACAGTCCCTCACCTGGCGCTCGCAGCCCTGGTAGTCTTCACGCAGCCCTGGTCTCTGGTCCACAGTTCAAGCCCCAACACAAGCGAAGCGCCCTGTCAGGCGGGCGATGCGGGACCCGCGCAGCGGGTTCCGCGAGGTTTCTCGGTGTTAAAAGAAAACAGGAACAGAGGCAATAGCAGCAAACAACCGGCTCTCCTTCTATCTGACTGGATATGTATTGGGTGATTTAGGGGATGCCATATCTAGCTCTATTAGCACCCCGCCAGGGGGGTTCAATTCATGCCCTGCTCCTGTGGTTAGGAGCCCGAGATCCCTGAGTAGTATGGGGGTAAAGGGATTGTCACCAGTCATGGAGTTGACTCCGAGACCGGGCCAACCCCCCAGGCAGCAAGGGGATCTGCTGCCAATTGACTGTGAGACCCATAGGGCCGGAAATGTGACGTTGTTATCCTGGAATGTCGCAGGACTGGGCTCCAAGGTAGTACTCCCTGAATGGTCTGACTTTATTGAATCCCATGATATATGCCTTTTACAGGAGACATGGACGACCAAACCTGTGTTCAGACTGGGATACCTAACATTCCATGTTTCAGCGACTAAGCAAGCAAAGGGCAGAGCAATGGGGGGCCTGATGGTCTGGGTGCAGCAGACATTGTGCTGCAAAATATCTCAGGTCCCTACTAACAACATTGACATACTCCAGATAGGAATTAACCTGGTGCTTGGACCTAACTTGGGTATTTTTAATGTATATGCAAGAGGCCTCAAAGGTGGAAGAAGTTCTGAGGTTATAGCAGACTTGGAGCTGTTGTTGGATGGCATGCCAAGGGGTACTAGTGTAATAGTAGCTGGGGGACTTCAACACCACGTTCGAACCACTTGTGGTGGAGGATCAGGCCCTCACGGAAGGCGAAGACATGAAATGGGGCATACCTACCTGAGGTAACAGGTTTTTAGGAACCCGCTGGTGTCAGGGGATAACACCCGAAGACCTCTGAGTTCCCTTGTTCCGGACCACAGAAACAATGAGTCTTCTATCGCAGTCAAAGATCAAGTTTTATTGGTAGCTACCAAGTAACACGTGTCCCAGAAGTACACCACACGGAGAGTAGGTTTTGGGAGACTGTTCGTTTTTACAGAACCAGCCGTCTCCTTATATACAAGATATATGGCTTCAAGCAAGAATTCTTGAGTTTATGGTACGGCAATATACATATTTCTACAATAATACAAAGAGCGAAGTCATGTAAGCAAGCCCATATTTTAGATGTCCAGTTCGTTGATAGATTACCCAGTTAGGCCTGGAACTCCCATCAGATATCGATGAAACCTTAATAAAGAAAGGTGTAACCCAGTCATAAACCTGGCCATAAAACAAGGAACGTGGACAGGTGCATGTTTGCAGAAAGCATGGTCTGTATGTAGTGAATGGTTCGTGGAATGTTATGCGTAGATGCTATCGCATTCGGCCACTGGGCGAGGAGCTGCCTAAACAGGTTTGGCCGAAGACAGTGGAGTCAGTTGGGACAGGTCAGGGGAAAGTCACGAAAGGTGGACGTGTCTATTTGGATCAAGCTCGACCTTTAATTGACTTATCATGAGGGCAAGATGCAAGATGGATGCCGTTCACAAAATGGAGTTTAAGGGATGGGACGGAAACTGTGATTTAGGGGTGTTGGCAACCCTCGATTGTAACGCAAATACATAGGAATGATGTCCTAATCATTATCGGTTCATAGACACCAAAATCGTCTTGGTACGTTGAGATTTTGTGACACGGGTATTGGACCTCGATATCAGGAAAACGACGGGGTCCGGATTTTGAGAACCACAGACCCTCCTTTTGCCCTCATATAAGGCAATAACTCATGCTAATCTGAGTCCAAATCGGTATGAAGAAATTCGTGGAGATGTTGCTGTAGCATCATTCTGTTACTCAGCTCGTCCTGCGACACAGGCTTCCGTACACACGAGGTAGCACAGGGGCCACATAGTGAAGGAGCACACTGTATACACAAGCAAAACATGAACAGAAGTGCCAAGATCATCCCAATGAAGATCAAGGTTTTCCATCCCCAGGCAGTGATCAGTTCCCAGAACCACCCCAGCAGTGACCAATCCCCTTTCTCAATGTGAAGGGAACCAGATATTTCGTGTAATTTGGAGATGGCCTGGTATACTGTCAGTGCGTTATCAGGGATGAAAATGCAGCAACTGGATTGGATGACTCTACACACACCACCACGATCGGCGAGTATGATGTCTAAGGCAATTCGGTTCTGAAGGGTCATAAGTCGATCCGACTGAAGCTCTGTTGTCAAATTGCCAAGTGCTCCGGCCGTCGTAGTCACGGCGGATTCAACTATCCTCGCTAACTGTCGAATATTTCTGCTGTTCGCCATGGGCCCCCAAAATGGCAGAAAACCCTTTGCGAAGTCAGCGAATTCCTGACCCGCGGTGTCGTCTTTACTCACGACACCTCTAGCTGTCCTTGTCCGGTGGTAATCTGCTCGGGCCGTGTAGGTAGGAGGCAGCAGAAATGAAATAAAACATGTACCTGAGAAATCAGGGGGCAACCACGTGTAGGCTTGGTCGTGGCAAACGAAATACGTGCCTTTGGCTGCCAAGAGTATAGGGGAAGTTCGGGAAGCAAATACATATGTTTCCGTGCAAACGCTCTTTCCCAACTGTGCTGTGGGGTTCCTACCAATACCCTGTAAGCATAAGTGACCTCGGTGGGGAACTATCCAAACTGGGCGAGATTTCTGTGCTGCCTGGCCCTTGACCAGGTAAACCCCATGTTTAGTCACATTCCAACGGGTGTAGGGACTCAGTTCATCTTTGGGCATTGTCAGATATGTGTCGATATCCCTACTCATGTTCCTTATCCCTGCGATTAGTGCCTTGTTACTGGAATCGCTCGCAGCGGAACGGGTCGGGTATGGTTCTAGGGCGAATAAGAACAAGGTCTGGAACGCCCACAGAGAACCATAGTAGCTGAATGGCAAAATGAAGTATGGGACCCCCTTATCGGTTGTGTGTGGCATAAGTCCGCATATCCAACAGTTTGACGTGTTCATTATGGACTGGTGTTGGTGTAGAAGCTGGATGAAAGAGTTGTTTACAAATTCGAGTCTTCGGGCAGACTCGTGTTCAGGTAAAGGGTGAAAGTAGTGTGGAGAAATAGTGGGAGGAGGTGGTGTCTGGGTGTCATTCGAAAAGGTAACTTTAAAAACGAATAGTGTATAACTAGTAAAAAACACAAGTATGCTACATAACATTAAAACACATAGTATCAGGAATCTTCTTCTGGACAGTATCGTGCATAACTGTTTTTCGAAGTTCGTGAGCCTGACAGGTCTCTCTACCCTTGGAAACTCCATCCTCTAGTTGCTGCCCGCGGTGGTTGATTGATTCTCCCAGGGAGCGCGCTCTGCTCAGTCCGGGGTAACTCCCGTGGACCAATCAGAATCGTGGATCTAGAACTTCCCAGTTGCACTCCCCAGACTTCAACCGCGACCCTAGCAGCAGAACCGGATGGCGGTTCGAAAAATCAAAAATGAGCTAGTTCCCTTGGGACGAGAGAGCTGAAAATCCAAAAATAGTTCTTAGGGGAAAAAGGAAATTACATTAGATCAAACTTTAATTAGTTCTTTTGTCTAGACCGCAGGTTGTATCGTCATTTCCCAGGTACGGTGTGATCTTCAAACAGCGTTTCAGGTTCAGTAGTGTCCAATTGCATAGATGGTGACACAAGTCCTTGCAAAATATGATCACTCTCCTTTTCGGTACTAGTTTCTTTCAAACGGGCATCGCTGAAAGGGATGAAGTGAGGTACGGATTCTGTCTCAGAGTCGGCAAGTCCTTTGTTGACCCACCGGTCGTATGGAAGGGGTAGAGGGACTCGTTTGCAGTGGGTCCCATGTACCCAGTTCTTCTTGCCTTCAACCCGAACAGCAGATCTCGTTGAAAGCAACACCAGGTATGGTCCGGTCCACCTCGGCTGTCCGTTGTTGGTGCGCTGGAAATTCCGCACCAAAACCCACGAACCGGGTTCGATGAGGTGACCTGGATCGTCAGAGGCTGGTGGAGACGAACTGTGAACCTGTTGGTGTAAAACACGCAATTTAGTTGTCAATTCGCACAAATAGTCAAGCAGTACGGGGTGTTCTATCTCGCTTAGTTTCTTGGGTCTTGGCACGCCCCAGACGTTGGCTGGGCGGCCAAACACAATCTCATGGGGGCTAAGTCCTAACCTGGAGTGGACAGTCGTCCTGGTTGACAAAAGTGCTAGAGGCAGGGCGTCAGGCCATTTAAGACCTGTACTGGCTTGGATCTTGGCTAGTTTGAGTTTTAGAGTGCCATTGTAGCACTCTACTAATCCAGCTGATTGGGGGTGATTTGCAGAGTGGAATTTTTGGTGGATGCCAAAACACTCACACACTCTCTTCATCACGCATCCTACGAATTCACTTCCGTTATCACTCCAGACGATTCTAGGCATACCGAACCTAGGGAAGAACTCTTTGACAAGGGCTTTGGCAGTTGATAAGGCGGCATTGTCCTTAAGGGGGTACGCTTCCACCCACCTTGAAAAGGCGCAAACAACAACGAGAACGTATTTCAGATTGTTGCACCTCTCCATGTGGATGAAATCGAGCTGCAAAACCTCGAACGGGTACGTTGGAGGCGCAAAATGACCAGCTGGAGTTGGGGTTCCCCTACCGGGATTGTACTTCAAACATACCATACACTTTTCGACCACATTCTTTGCACATTTTGGGATATTGCTATTCTGCCATACTGGGGCCAAGAGTTTACATATTCCTCTCGAACTGATGTGTGCCATTCCGTGAGCCATCGTTACTACTGCAAGTATGTATGCATTAGGTAATAACCATCGCTGGTGTTCCGATAATTCGACCCAACAATCATTCGCATCCAATCTACCTGTGCTTTCTCTCCATTCATTCACTTCGTTCTCAGTGGCCTCGGCTTGTATTGATTTTACGCTTTCAATGGTGTCCTCACACATTCCCACATCAGCAATCCATCTAGCGGGACCCATGACATACATCCGACTCATTGTGTTCCTTGCAGTTCCTTTCGCAACCTCATCTGAAAATGCATTTCCGCGGCCAACATCATCCTGAATCTTTCTGTGTGCACTGCATTTTATAATGGCGACTTGTAGGGGCAAGGTGAGTGACTCAAGGAGCTCATTAACTAGCTGGCCATGTTGTATCTTTGCACCATGGGACGTAAGGAACCCACGTTCACGCCATAATCTCCCAAAACTGTGAGCCACGCCAAAGGCATATTGGCTGTCAGTGTACACATTCACTCGCTTCACTTTCGCCAGCACACATGCTCTAGTAAGCGCTACAAGTTCGGCGGCTTGTGCAGAACCGTGGGAAATGCGTGCAGTCTCTACAATGGTGTGTAATGTCGTTATGGCATATGCTGTAGTCGTATCACCATTCGGCAACTTGAAACATGAACCATCAACCCATAGAGTATCATTGCATTTGGGAAGGGGAGTGTCTTGTAAGTCTACTCTCCCTTTTGTCTCTTCCTCTGTCCTGAAACAACAGTCATGCTTGTCAATCTTGTCTGTCTCTGTCGGGATGGGTAATAACGTAGCGGGGTTGAGTGTATCACACCTCTTTATATGGATGTGACTTGCTAGCAGGGTAAGTTCGTAACTGGATAGTCGAGCGCTAGTAAGGTGTTGTGTCTTGGTCCTATTTAGCAAAATGTCAACTACATGCGGAACCATAACGATCAGAGTGTTATTCATGACTAATCCAGCAGACTGTCGAATGCAGACAGCTGCTGCGGCTGTTGCTCTTAGACAACTTGGCAGTGCCTTAGCCACTGGATCCAGAGTTGCCGAAAAATACGCGCATGGGCGCTGTTTGTCCCCAAAGAGTTGCATTAAGACTGATAATGCACAACCTTCTTTTTCGTGGACATACAATGTAAAAGGCTTACTGTAGTTGGGGTTTCCCAACACAGGAGCCGAACACAATGCATCGCGCAACTCGAGGAAACTCGTCTGACACTCTTCAGACCAAGGCATAGGTTTAGGCGTGTCTTTGCGGAGTAGTGACAGTAAGGGTTTGGCTAGTAGTGAGAAATTCGGTATCCATTGTCTACAGTACGATGTAATGCCCAAAAAAGCTCGAACACCTCTCTGTGTCCTTGGGGCACTTAGTTCTGTGATTGCCTGTATTCTTTCTGGTGTCAGTCTCCTTCCCTCCTTCGATAAGATGTGACCTAGGTAGGTTACTTCTTGTCGGCAAAATTGCAGTTTCGAAAGGGAGACTTTGTGCTTCATGTCACATAGGTGACATAATAGCGACAACGTAGCTTCCTTGCAAATCTCTTCAGTGTCTGCAGCGATCAGTAGATCGTCTACGTACTGAATCAATGTTGACCCATCTGGCAGTACAATTGTGTCTAGTTGTGTTTTCAGAGCCTGACTGAATATTGATGGGCTTTCGCAGTAGCCTTGAGGAGCGCATTTGAAGCGGAAGCTTCGTCCTCCTAAATTGAAGCCGAAAAGGTCTCTACTCTCTTCAGCGATCGGGACGCTGAAGAAAGCGTTCTTCAGGTCAATCACAGAGAACCAAGCTGCTGAAGCTGGAACCATTGTCAATAAAGCAGTAATGTCGGGGACGACTGGAAACTGCGGTATAACTACCTTATTTACTTCTCGGAGGTCAATCACAAACCTATACACAGGGGGCTGTGAAGGATCAGTACGTTTTAAGACCGGTAAAACTGGACTGTTACAAATGTTTCCTGTTGTTTCTTCGATAACATCTTTATCGATCAAATCATAAATGATCGTTAATAATGCCTTCTCGCATTCGTTAGATATTTTGTATTGGGGAATACGTGGCAATCTGACGTTGGCTTTCAAAGTTATGACATACGGTGCTATCTCTAAAAGACCTACATCGTTGGAACCATTAGCCCACAGTATGTCCGGAAGTGATGACAATTCGGTTGGGATACCTTCTTTTGACAAGTACATTGGAGAAATGACTTTTTTCCCTAGTAAGTAAGCTGTACTCCCGAGGGAGAACAGTACAAAGTCGCGTACAACCTCTTTAGCAAATCCAATCCTAACAAATTTTCACCGCAACCTGTTGTAAGAATGAGGGGTGCTTCTAATTCACAGGGGCCAACAGAAAGGGAAACAGGACTAGAGATCGGGTTTCTAACAGGGGCGCCAGAGAAGCCTACTGAGACATTCATTTCGCCAGACAAAGGTGCGCCAGGAAGTTTTGAGTGCATAATAGAACTTTTTGTAGCACCAGTATCCAGCAGAAATGGCTCTGACACTCCTGAGGTAATTACCTCGACATAAGGTCCATCCTGATCTACTGGAACTGAAACAACTCCCTCTCTTTGTCCATGGCTGTCCTAGCGATCGTTACCCTCATTATCGTGTTCGGTGTAATAGTCGTCAGCATAGTACTGAGCTGACTTGGACGATGATTTACTCTGTTGATCAAAGCTATTCATGGATTTCTGAGGCGGAAAAGAAGTTATATTCTGAGTGAAATTTCCACGGCCTCTACCTCTAGAGGCATGCTGAACACCTCTTCCCCTTACACCTTGGGCACCGTTTAAACGTCGCGCAAGAGCCGGACAATTACCCTTAAAATGACCCTCTTCTTTGCAATACGCACATTGATTCGGGCCATACGTAGGACGCTGATGGGAAAGCTCGTTTCCTTGCGCGTCTCTAGAGTACTGCTGATTCTGTTCATAATTGGGCTGGCTAGCCATACGAGGCGGATAGGCCTGTTGGAGAAGAACTTTAGTTTTCAAATCTTTCGTCTTTTTGTCTGCCTTGTCTAATTCGTCTTTACGCCTATTTTCATAGTACTGGGCTGTTGCTAGAATCTGCGCTGACGTAGAGACAGCCCAAGCACTTTCTGAGTCTTTTAGTTTAGCACACAATTCAGGAAGCAAATTGTGTACAAACTTGTCTACAAACAGTCTTTGGCCACCCTCGGTAGCCATATCCTGACCACTATGGTCAGTGAAAGTTTCCTCAAATCTCGTGAAGAAGTCAGACACATTCTCGTCTTTCTTCTGCTTGCACGCGGATAGCTTGTCCCAGTTTACGCGTACTTCAGGCATAATTGTCTTCATGTACGCAATAATTCTACCAGGAAGTTCAGCTATTAACGGCTCAGGCTTGAAACCACCGATTTGTCTAGCATCTGTAGTCGCAATGTTCGCCCATGAGTCACCTAATTCTTGGTCATGATCCGTATGACGTATCTTACTCCATAAGGGATGTGGAACAACGTTCCCAAACAACATGTCTATATCCGCTAAATTCATTATACATGAGCTTGCAGTTTGGGACAACTCCTTATAATACCCAGTCGGGTTTTTACGGGGATCGGGTAGTGTCTGTTTGAGCGCTAAAACTTCGGATCTTTTCCAGGGGACATGTACCCATACACGCTGGAAATGAGGCAGAACCGGTGGAACTGCGTTTGCATCACCTTCCCTCCAAACCGGAGGAACCTCTCTCATGGGGTACTGTCTCGCTCTTTTCCTACTAGACGTACCACTGTCAGAGGATGACCCAGAATTACCACCCGTACTTCGATGTGATAATAATATCTCAACCGCTTTTTCAACATCGGGACCAACTATCATACCCTCCCCAAATTTAAATCGCACACTACACAACTCTTGCTGACTGCTCTTCTGACCATTATCTTCCAAATCCTCACACAGGAAAACACACATCTGCTCAAAGACGTATCTTTGCGTTGGTTCATCCCATTGACGGAAGACGTTCATGACAGACTCTACATCATATCTCGCTGTATCCATAGCCCAATTTCGTGGTAACTTATTCAATGATTCCCTTTCCTGATAATCAGGCATTTGGCTTCGTAATTGTCTTCGTTCCGTGTTAGGGGTCGTTTTAGGCGACCGAAAAAGTGGTGAAGGAAAGTTAGTAACAATGCTGGCCATTTTATGCCAGACGGAAGGTGAAAGTGGAGGAATAACTGGTAGTAGAACAGAGTCACGCAAAGCAGAAACAGAAATGTTCGTAGAACGAGTATCAGAGAGACTAGAAGGTGCGCTAGGCGAAATTTTAGAAGGAACGGTAGGAGAAGTAGACGTGATCGGTGAGCCTTGAGGAGGCTGCGCCAAAGAAACAGGAGCCAGCTGAAGAGTAGCCGGTGGGTGCGGTAAAGGAGCCTGTATTACAGCTACCAAAGGTGCAACTAAAGGTTGCGGAGGTGCTGTGGCATTTTGTGCATAGGGTGGCGGAGAATTTAATAGGTGGGACATTAATGGATCTTTCTCGGATCCTTCGTTTTGACCTTTTCCTCTATTTGGCAGCATCGGGTAACATTTATCTATCGCTAGTTTCTTGCTCCTAAGTATCTGTTCGCTCTCCTGCTCTTCCTCGTTATCTCTGTATGCAACGGCAGCTTGCACCATTGACATACCTCTTTTATTCTTTTTTGCTAATCTTATTTCTTTCTGTTTGGCTTCTTTGCGCCATAAGCGGAAAGAGTCAAACATCGCCGGCCGGGCTTTCTTCTTGAACAATTTGACCTCTAAGTTATCTAATATTTCTTGGTCGAAGCTACCATATTGGGGCCATTTTAAAACAGCATCCTTGCGGGTGTATTTTATCCATACCTCGTTATATGTTATAGGACCTACGCCGTGCTTTACATAGAGTTCATACGTTGGAGTTCCAATTGGAGGAACCGGACAAGAATCTTCCAATTGGGAGTCCTTACTACAACCAAGACAAAACAAGTTTCCAAGTCTGCTAAAACCAGGCATCTTCGCTCACTAGTCTAGCTTCAAACTTCAAAGGATTATCTATTACGATATTTCTCGTGAATACACGAGTCCTTCGGCTTTGGGGCTTGCAAGTACCAAATCAAGTCGTATCTCAAGGATACCAAAAACTAAGGACAAACTAAGAACTGGGAGACGCTCCACTTATACTTAACTGAAGTATTTGAAGATCTGTGACGTCGCTAGAAGACTCGTCTATCGTTTCGCTCTACCAAGGATCACTGGGTCCAAAACAAGGCGATAGTCAGGGCAGCAGTCCTTCGTAGCCGTCGGGACGCGGGGAACCTCGCAGCAAAGACCTTCGGAACCACGTCGACATACAGGGGTCGCTGAAGTGGCTGGCCGTCCTCCGGAATTTTCACACGAAGCTCCTCACGAACATCTGGCTTGGACCGTCACCGCTTGATATCGCCCCGAGTTGGGCGCCAACTGAGGTAACGGGTTTTTAGGAACCCGCTGGTGTCAGGGGATAACACCCGAAGACCTCTGAGTTCCCTTGTTCCGGACCACAGAAACAATGAGTCTTCTATCGCAGTCAAAGATCAAGTTTTATTGGTAGCTACCAAGTAACACGTGTCCCAGAAGTACACCACACGGAGAGTAGGTTTTGGGAGACTGTTCGTTTTTACAGAACCAGCCGTCTCCTTATATACAAGATATATGGCTTCAAGCAAGAATTCTTGAGTTTATGGTACGGCAATATACATATTTCTACAATAATACAAAGAGCGAAGTCATGTAAGCAAGCCCATATTTTAGATGTCCAGTTCGTTGATAGATTACCCAGTTAGGCCTGGAACTCCCATCAGATATCGATGAAACCTTAATAAAGAAAGGTGTAACCCAGTCATAAACCTGGCCATAAAACAAGGAACGTGGACAGGTGCATGTTTGCAGAAAGCATGGTCTGTATGTAGTGAATGGTTCGTGGAATGTTATGCGTATATGCTATCGCATTCGGACACTGGGCGAGGAGCTGCCTAAACAGGTTTGGCCGAAGACAGTGGAGTCAGTTGGGACAGGTCAGGGGAAAGTCACGAAAGGTGGACGTGTCTATTTGGATCAAGCTCGACCTTTAATTGACTTATCATGAGGGCAAGATGCAAGATGGATGCCGTTCACAAAATGGCGTTTAAGGGATGGGACGGAAACTGTGATTTAGGGGTGTTGGCAACCCTCGATTGTAACGCAAATACATAGGAATGATGTCCTAATCATTATCGGTTCATAGACACCAAAATCGTCTTGGTACGTTGAGATTTTGTGACACGGGTATTGGACCTCGATATCGGGAAAAGGACGGGGTCCGGATTTTGAGAACCACATACCCTTGAGATAGAGCCAATTAAGAAGTGGACGGAGGTGGTAGTCCAACTCAAGGGGATGTGCGTAGGCCAGCAGTTGAGAGCCAAGAATGGGTGAACATGTTCAGATAAGCAGGGGGCTAATACCTTTAACAACGGGGTCAGGTCAAGCCGCATTGACTATGTCCTTGTAAGTCTGACATTGTGGCAGTTTGTAAGGGACATGGCCGTCACTATACGAGCTGAAAGTGATCATGACCCGTTAATAGTCACGGTAACCGGCCTATTTGGAGTAGCCAATCCACCTAGGATAGAGGTAGGGGGTAGTGATTTAGCATTAACAAATGACATGCAGCACCTGAAATGGAGTAAGGTTTCCAATTCCCCAGATGCCTTGTTAGCCATGAATAAGGAGGTGGACAGGGTATTGGAAGAGTGGGGAACTGGTGAGGATAATCAGTCCTCATTGTCTAATGTTACAGTAACACACATTGCCCTCTTCGATCGGCTAAAATAATTTTTCTGTAAACCCAGTAATTCCGACAGAGCCAAGTTCAAGAAAGTCGAAGGGTGGTTTAACACAAAGTGTCACCTAGCGCGGAGGTCATTAGGGAAAGCACTAGGCACCCGGGATCCAGTTAAAGTAAGAGTGGCACGTGACTCATACAGAAAGGAAATAAAAGAAGCAAAAAAGGTCTGGGACCAGGTGAGATGGCAGGAGCTAAAGGAGGCATGTGTGTCCAGGAATCCTAAACTATTTTGGGACACATATAGGTGGGACCAGGGGGGGTGCCCAGACCCCCCGCAAAACAATGTTGCCCACCATTCCTGGGTTGAGCACTTCAAACCCCAATATGCATCATTGGTGGACGAGGTGAACATGGTTCCCTATGCTCACTGCTATTTCTCAAGCCGGATATTCACATTAGCGGATGTGGAAAGGGCATTAAACTCTATAACACCAGGTAGAGCACCAGGAACAGATAGTGTCCCTGCAGACGTGTTTTTGAGTTATAAACCCTCTTGGCGATTGTATATTAGACACCTAGCAAATGCAATTGCCCTTGGTGCCCCAATTCCGGCCTCCTGGGGGCAGAGATAATACCAGTATTTAAAAAAGGGGATAAATCCATGGCAGCAAATTACAGACCAATTAGTCTCATAGATTCTATCCAAAAGATTATTGGTCGTTTGGTCCTACAAAAAGTTCAGGTGTGGATGGAGGATGAAAAGATCCTATCGCCACTGCAAGCAGGCTACCGTCCCCTTACTAGTACCATCGATCAGGTCTTCCGGTTTGTTAATATCTATTGGAAGACAGTTGTCTTGGGGAAAGGGGCCCTGTACGCGGTTTTTGTGGATCTAAAGGCAGCCTTTGATCTAGTGCCTCGTCATAGGCTGTGGAGTGTCGTGGGGGAAATGGGGATGTCTCCCGACCTATTATCACTGATCGTCCGCTTGCATGAGGGTAACCATGCGTGGGTGCGGTGGGGGGCACAGGGGGAGGTGACGGAGTCATTTCCCGTGGATAGGGGAGTGCGACAGGGTTGTGTGCTTGCACCGACCCTGTTTTCACTCTTCGTTAACGGGGTGGCTGGTTTCCTCTCCGCGGTCCCCCTTGATGCCCCGACGCTGGCAAATGAACATATACCTATCCTCATGTTTGCGGATGATACTTTAATTATGTCCAAGACCCCCAGTGGACTGCAGAAAGCCTTAAGTAGGTTTGAGGATTTTTGTCTCATGCGGGGCCTTACCATTAACAATGTAAAAACAAAGTTTATGTCCTTTACTTAACATGGGTCATTCCGGGGTAACGTATATATGAACAACGTCCCCCTTGAAAAAGTTGATGCTTTTATCTACTTAGGAGTGACGATACAGGCAAATATGGGGTGGTCAAAACAAATCGATATTGCCACCATAAAGCACAAGCAGCAGGCTGGGAGTCTTGTAACCAAGTTTAGATCCTCATTGTCCAAACCAATTAGCCCATTGATGGAAATCTACGGCATGAAGGTTCTAAGTTCAGCGCTCTACGGAGCAGAGCTCTGGGGGTTTGCAAATGTATCATCACTGTCAGTAGCTGCAACCTCTTTTTTCGGAAGGCTACCAGTGTCCGAAAAGCACACCAATGTACCCACTGTTGCTCAATCTGGGTAGAAAAGCAGTACCAGATCTGGCGAAACTCCGTCCTCTCCTATATTGGAGAAGACTGTGGTGTACGGCTGAGCTTGCCCATTACGCTAATGGCCTTAAAGATGTAATGGTTACCGATCGATTTCATAAGATCAGATGACTGAGGGAAATCAGGGCGCTGCTGGAAAACCTAGGCTTGTACGAACGGTGGGCCGATCCCGTTAATGCATCTTTTCCTTTTAAGAAGACCCTGAAGAAGATGTATTGGGATAAGATCATGGTTACAGCATGCACAAATAGCTCAGCAAGACACTTGACTGGCCGATTTCTCGAATTTAAGATTAGGCCTGTACTTGAACAGTATTGGGATCTTATTGAAAAACCATTTGATAGAAAGTTGTATTTTCAATTGAGGGTCGGTACATTACCCGTTAGGTCATTTACATGTAAATGGGCAGGGGCCGCTGAGAAGGTGTGTCCAAAATGTATTGAGGTGCAAGAAACAATTAGCCATCTGTTGTTTCTTGCCCGCTGTATAAGAAACCTCGTGCCATGTGGGTAATACCAAGTTTGGTTTTAGTAGGCATGAAGAGGCGCTGAGAGTATTAACAACGGACTCTTCACCACCAATTGCAATTGCAGTAGCCAAATTCTTGGGTTGGGCCTGGATTATCCGGGTAAAGGCACTCTGTTAGGGCTGGTTATGGCTTTTAATCCTACAATGGTGTTTTCGTATTGCAATACTCGCAATGAACTGATGTTTTAGAATATCTGATGAATATTGTTGATTATGAATTTATTTGATCAATTTTAACTAGAGCCTTCTCCGGCAGTTATGTGAGGTTTAATAATATTTTTAAACTGCTTTTAAAATTTGTAATATTTATTGTCTTAAATTGTGAGTATTTTGTATGTTGTGCTTTTATGACAAATCTGTCGAATAAAGCTATTTTGACTTGAACTATCAGGCTTTGCTGTTCATTAACTATCCCAGCTGTTTCACTCCCCTTTGTGGTCTCCAACAGTCAGTCTACTTTGTCTAAATGCCTAAATCTATTATCGCAAAGGGAGAGTAAACTGGATGGGATTTTGGTAGAAGCAATTCTGTCCCCCCTGGGGGCGCATTTGGCACCAGACATGTGAACCAATACCCTGTTCCTCACTTCTTGCTTGATGGTCAGAGATAGGGTGTAGAAGATATTGAGTAATGTGAGGCTTCCTTAGATTCACTATTGTGCACTCCCCATATATATATTTTGGTCTATTCCCCACCCAACTTACTCTACTTGTCAGCAAGATATCTTTTACACTGACAAATTGGCCCCTACTAGAGAAAAAATGGAGACATTTGTTCTTTAGCTCGGAGTGTGATTCCTTTGCCCCAGGACTAAGAGACGGAACACCAGAAAGATCTACTACATAAGGAATTGAAGCTGGGGGAAGAATTGGGATAGGGAACTCTGGACTAGATGGCTTGTCAGCCAAGACCAAACTGGCCGAAGACGCCTGAAATGGCAGAAACCGGTCCCCGGAAGCTTGTTTCCTTCCTAGTGTAAGAATTGGCTTTTGTAGTCTGGTCTGCCCTGTTCCCATGATGCACTGGGCCAGGGACAGACTAATTTGCATACAGCCAGGTTCTGAAACTGGGATGGTGCAACGAGCTAAAAAACAGTGTTGGATCTAGCCCTGATCTCTTGACTGGGTGAGAGTACTCTGCTTAATTCAGAGACTCTGTCCATCACCACCCCTTGTTGTAAATTATTTTGTCCACCCTAAGCGTGGAAGGGTATACTCAGATGTGAGTCCCTTGCTCATTGCACCATCAGGATTCAAGCAAGCCGGGCCGAAGACGCCTGAAATGGCAGAAACCGGTCCCCGGAAGCTTGTTTCCTTCCCAGTGTAAGAATTGGCTTTTGTAGTCTGGTCTGCCCTGTTCCCATGATGCACTGGGCCAGGGACAGACTAATTTGCATACAGCCAGGTTCTGAAACTGGGATGGTGCAATGAGCTAAAAAACGGTGTTGGATCTAGCCCTGATCTCTTGAATGGGTGAGAGTACTCTGCTTAATTCAGAGACTCTGTCCATCACCACCCCTTGTTGTAAATTAAGACCAAACTGGCGGCAGTGTTTGTAGCAACTCTTGGTCCATCAACCTCCATATTCCCTCCGTTTGCTCTTTTTACCATCGGGCGATTAGGTTCCTTCTCACTACAGGTAATTTCTTTCCCTCCATCTTGGCCAAAAAATGCTCGCCCCTGTCTCTAATGGCCCTGACTCTACCGCCTCTTCTAAGACTGTTGGGCTGTTTTTGACTGCCATAACTGGTAGGCTCTCAATTCTCTGATCTTGGAGGCTAATTATTTTATCAATATGCCCATGAATGTGTGTTAATTCTTCCCTTACTATATCTCTAATTTGTACTTTTAGGAAACTCAGCAGGGAAGGGAACCAAGTAGGTTCTAAATCAACCTTTTTGCGCTTTGCCTCACTCTGTTGGTTAGGGTCTAGTCCACTCTCTACGGGATCTATGGAATCACCATGGGTGGCTTTCCTTTTAGTCCCGGCTCTAGTATTTCTACTATTGGACTTGCAAACAATGGATTTCTTAGCTCCTCTAGCCGGGTCCATTTTCTTCGCTAAAATTTTTGGAGTAGTGCCCACTCCCTTGTCTAGAGGAGTACTATGGCAAGATTGTTCCTGGGTAAAGGTGGGGGAATTAGAGACAATTTCGGGGTTGGGATAGCCTTCGCTCCGTGCGTTCTATTTCTGTTGCGACCACCCCTATCGCTCTTTAGAGCATTTTATCAATGGATGTTTGGGGAAGACGGGGAGGTACTGGTCGTGGAGGTGCGTGGCACTGAGCTTTTATGCTATGTTTCCCCAAAATAAAATACACAAATGCTTGCTGTGATACAATAGAGATAAGATCACTCGATGTGGCTGACTTCGTTACTCAAAGTGGAATATGTACCAGATAGGAACACACACGGTTAACCATGTAAAGGGTTTATAGCTCAGGGTCTTAAGTAAACTGCAACCAACAAGTTCTTTGCACCCAGTACTTGGTAATTAAATGGCCCCACCCATAAGTCCTGGTACCTTCGAGAGTTCCAAATGTGTCTTTCGCCAAGGGGGGTGGCCCAGCACGGTCTCTTCCGGTCACTGACAGGCTAGGACGGGCCCACCCTTGGCCCAGGATCTGCGCATTGTGCAGAGCGGGTGGCGCAAGCAGTGATGTAGCTGCCGGTGGTGGGAGGGGATGATGGGGGACAGCTGGCATGGCCCCAGAGTTTCCTGGGACCTGGAGTCCTTGCAAGCAAGTTATGCCCCCAGCAAAACTCCTGCACGAAGCATCACCCGCAGAGCGGGTGGCGCGACCAGTGATGTAGTTGCTGGTGGTGGAAGGGGCTGATGGGGGACAGCTGGCATAGCCCGGTAGTTTCCTGGGACCTAGAGTCCTTGCAAGCAAGTTATGCCCCCAGTAAAACTCCTGGATGAGGCGCCACCTGCGGAGCGGTTGGCGCGAGCAGTGATGTAGCTGCCGGTGGTGCGAGGGGCTGATGGGGACAGCTGGCGTGGCCCCGTGGTTTTTTGGGACCTGGAGTCCTTGCAAGCAATTTCTGCCACCAGCAAAATTCCTGGACGAAGCGTCACCTGCAGAGCGGGTGGCATGAGCAGTGATGTAGCTGCCGGTGGTGGGAGGGGCTGATGGGGACAGCTGGCATGGCCCCGTGGTTTCCTGGGACCTGGAGTCCTTGCAAGCAAGTTATGCCCCCAGCAAAACTCCTGGACAAAGCGTCACCCACGGAGCGGGTGGTGCAAGCAGTGATGTAGCTGCCGGTGGTGGGAGGGGCTGATGGGGACAGCTGGCATGGCCCCGTGGTTTCCTGGGACCTAGAGTCCTTGCAAGCAAGGTATGCTCCCAGCAAAACTCCTGGATGAAGTGTCACCCAGGGAGGGGTGGCGCGAGCAGTGATGTAGCTGCCGGTGGTGGAAGGGGCTGATGGAGGGCAGCTTGTGTGGCCCCGTGGTTTCCTGGGACCTGGAGTCCTTCCAAGCAAGTTATGCCCCCAGCAAAACTCCTGGACGAAGCGTCACCCGCGGAGCGGGTGGCGCAAGCAGTGGTGTAGCTGCCGGTGGTGGGAAGGGCTGATGGGGGACAGCTGGCGTGGCCCCCTGATTTCCTGGGACCTAGAGCCCTTGCAAGCAAGTTATGCTACCAGCAAAACTCCTGGATGAAGCGTCACCCACGGAGCGGGTGGCGCGAGCAGTGATGTAGCTGCCAGTGGTGGGAGGGGCTGATGGAGGGCAGCTTGTGTGGCCCCGTGGTTTCCTGGGACCAGGAGTCCTTGCAAGCAAGGTATGCCCCCAGCAAAACTCCTGGACGAAGCGTCACCCACGGAGCGGGTGGCGCAAGCAGTGATGTAGCTGCCGGTGGTGGGAGGGGCTGATGGGGGACAGCTGGCATGGCCCCGTGGTTTCTTGGGACCTAGACTCCTTGCAAGCAAGTTATGCCCCCAACAAAACTCCTGGACGAAGCATCACCCCTAGATAGGTTTGACTTCTGGTTCTCACAATTTCTGCAGGTATGTCGACTACTGGAATCCATTCATCCTGGCTGGTGCTCGGTTGTTCCTCATCAGCTACTTCAGGATCGACTTCGTGGGATCCTTCAGCTGCACAACCTTCAGCTCCTATGTCATCAGGTTCAGTCATCCTCTTGGTATGACTCGATCCAATTTGGAATAACGTTGCACTTTACAGCTGTGGTGGTAACCAGTATCACTTGATGTGGCTCTCCCCACCTCGGTGCTAGGCAAGATTCTAAAGCATGTTCCTTTTATCACCTGGATTCAGATCATGTGCTGAAGTCGATTGTCTGGCAACAGTGTCTTCCCCAACCTGGTGAGAGATAGAACCCACTTGATCAGCCAGTTCCTTGCAGTACTCGAGTACTAAATCATCAGATATATTTATCAGCTTGTGTCCTGGTACACTTGCCTGCCTGATTGCTCTTCCCATGAGTATCTCATGGGGACTCAAGCCTGTATTCCTGTCTGGGATGCTTCTGAGTACCATCAGAACAAGAGGTAAATCATCAGGACACTCCAATCGGGTAGATTCATCCATCTTTCCTAATTGTGATTTGATTGTGCCATTCAGTTGTTCCACCATTCCAGAAGGCTCTGGTCGGTATGCGCAGTGCAGCCTTTGCTCAATTTGGAATGCTTCACAGATTAGACAAATTATTTCATTATTAAAATGAGACCCTCGGTCTGATTCAATTGTTACTGGAAAACCGAAACGAGCTATGAGTTCTCTCAATAAAAGTTTAGCTACAGTGATGCTATCATTTCTGCGAGTAGGGTAGGCTTCCACCCATTTTGAAAGCAGGCAGACAATGACAAGGACATACTTCAGTCCTCGGCAAGGGGGTAACTGGATGAAATCAATTTGGAGTCGTATGAAGGGACCTTCTGCTTTTCCAATCTTTCCTGGCAAAACTACAGTTCTCTTACCAGGATTCATTTGTTGACAGGTTATGCACCTCTGGCAAAGACTCTCTGCTACATTCCTGAACCTCACATTGAACCAACTCTGTCTAAATAGCCTAACCATTGCATTCCTACCTATGTGTGAATCTCCATGGTACATCCTAGCCACAGGAGCAAGCATACAATCTGGTAACACAGGTCTACCATCAAGTTAAACAATAACACCATCCTCAACCCTTCTCCGACATCCTATATTCTCCCACTCTTCCTTTTCTTTTATTTCTGCTTCATTTCGTAAATCTCTCACTTCCTCCCCTGTTTTCACTCGTCCAAGCAACATAAGTTGGCAGCTGTTTCCATAGGCCTCAATTTTCTTGTTTACAGCTATTTTGAATTTTGCACAGTGTTGGGCTACTTGGTCAGCATAACAATTACCTGCTGTCACTTTGTCATTCCCAGATTGGTGAGCAGCACACTTGACCACAGCCACTGTTTCTGGTAATTCGATGGCTTCTAGCAAATCCTTTACATAATGTCAATTTTTAATGGGAGTACCTAAAGAATTCATGAACTCCACTTGCATCCAGAGTTGGCCAAAGTCATGCACAACCCCGTAACCATACTGGCTATCAGTGTATATGGTTATTTTCCAATTTTTCCCAATTTTGCAAGCTTTCGTCAATGCAATTAATTTGGCTATTTGTGCAGACTTTACTCCGGGTAAATAGGATGCTTCGACTACACCACCCAATGTGCACACAGCAAAAGCAGCGCTCAATTCTCCTTCCTTATGTCGCATGCATGAACCATCTACAAACAGCTCATATTCTGAATTTATTAATGGTTCTTCTCGTATGTCTGGTCGTGGTTTAGTACTGTATTCTGTGGTGGCGATACAATCATGTTCGACAACCTCCTTTATTTCCTCAAAATGTGAGTCGGGTAACAGTGTTTCTGGGTTCAGAACAGTACATCTACCAATAGTCACATTTTCTGCACCTAGAATGATTCGTTCATATTTGGTCATCTGACTAGGAGTTAAGTACTGAGTATGTGTTCTGGTTAATAGAATCACGACTGCATGTGGGACATACACAGTTACAGGGTGTCCCATAATGATAGATTCACTTTGTTCAAGACTCATGCAGGTTGCAGCTACTGCTTTCAGACATCCTGGCAATGCAGATGCCACAGGATCCAGTGGAGCACAAAAATATGCCACAGGATGTCTCATCAGACCATGAGTTTGGGTCAGAACAGTCAGTGCACAATTGTCACATGCATCACAAAACAGTGCAAATTATTTTGAATAATCAGGCATCCCTAATGCTGCAGCTGAGCACAGACAGTCTCGCAGTTTTAAGAAAGCAGTCATGACGTTGCAGACGCTAGCAAGCAAGATGGCCGCATAAGCTCCCGGCTCCGCCGACCTCCGCCAGCAGCTCGTATATCCTGCAAGTTATCCTGTTTTCCAACCGGACTCCCGTATATATGAGGAGTGACTGACTCTGAAGGCGCAATCCCGAACTTTTTATCACACCGGATGACGGAGATACGCCGTGTTTCATTTTCGGCCTACCTGGGAGTGGAAGCCGGGGCCTCGATTTCTAACCCATCCGGGCTGGAATTGAACAACATCGGCTGTGAACCTTGGGCTTTGTCCGGTCTCCTGAACGGGGACATAATCTACCTGTTTTAAACGGCGATTTCGTATCCTGCCTGCAACGCACACGCCACGGCGTGACGCATCGTTTGCTGCGGCCCTGTATCCGACGCCCGGAGACATAGTAAGCTTGTCGGGGGGGGGGTGCGGACGGGAGCCCTGACCAGCGGCGAAGGTGCAAAATTGTGAGGTGAGAGCGCCCGTGGTTGGTGTCCGCTCCAGATTTGCCTGCTTCCCCGGAGTAGCCGGCCTCCGGGGTCTGCATCCTGCTCTGTTGCTTACGAGAGGAGATGGAGGGGACGAAAGACACACCACCGCTGCGCGCCGTAATGGCGGCCATTAGAGCGCTCCACTCACAGATCATCGTCGACTACCAGGCACTGTCGGTAACAATGGATGATCCTTGCCGGAGACCAGACAGCGGCTTTTTGCCATCATCGCAGCCAGCGGTGCCACCAATGAAACATCGTGTATCCAACTTCGAGGTCCCTGTGCAGACGCCGGATCCCTTTCGCACTGCTGATTCCTATGAGACAGATCGCACGCCCGTGGACATTGTCAGCGTCCCTTGCTTGAACCCTATCTCGCCGAATATCACTATGGACAATCTTGACTGCCTTAACAAGATCACCAGTGACTATTGGAAAGTTTTAGCATCCTTCCATGCTTTTCCTCGCTTGTTCTGTGGAGATCGTGAACTTTTATCCTTTATTTGGCTTGCTCATACTGACTTGAACTTTCATGAAACCTTTACCTCTCTCATTGTTGCAGTGGCCTGGGTTATAAGTGCTCCAATGGACATTCGTACTGGCCAGGGTTAACTTGTGGGACTTTTTAGGATACGGGAAAATAATTTAATCTGCTGTTGGGATTGTGACCTGTGAAATGCGGGAGTCGGGTGGTATGTTTCGTACTTACCCGGATTGATTGTGCATCTCGCTACATTTATTTTGCACTTGTTTCCGGGTGGTCGAGTCTGGTGGAGGGTAAGGGGGTCCGGGAGTGTGTTTTTTTGTCTCTCCTCCTCCGCTTCTTTCTCTCTTTTAGGGACGTTTCTGGGCGACAGGCACGCTGCTAGTGGGTTAGGCCGAAGCCATTGCAGGGGTGCAGGGTGGTGGGGGGGTTTGTTATTTTGCCTTTGTTGTGTTCTATGGCCCCTTCTTTCTTCTCTTTCTCTCTCTTTAGGGTATTCCTCTGGGCGACAGGCACGCTGCTAGTGGGGTAGGCCGTAGCCATTGCAGGGGTGCAGGGTGGGGGGTGCGGGGGGGTTTGTTATTTTGCCTTTGTTGTGTTCTATGGCCCCTTTTCTTTTTTCTCGCAGGGTCCGGTAGCGATACTTTCGATCTCATCCTGCAGCATATGAGTGGGCGGGGTTTGGGGTGGGTGGTTATGATGATAGATTGGTAGCTTTGTTCTTCTCCCTTAGTGAACATACTGGCGCTTGCATTTTTACTGTTGGTCTATCTTGATCCATGACTGCCTTTTAACGCCTACCCGCATTTTTATACCTCCAGTGTGTAGCTCCGGATATCCTGTAATTTCTTCTTTATCTTATTCTTGGGGGGGGGGGTTAATTATAAAATGAAACCTTAGGCATATCCTTGATCTCGAAATGTTTTCAATACATCGTCTATCCTCTACCACTGCCGGACCCATGGGTTGTCGGCTGAAGAGCTGTGTTATTGGATTTCCTGATACGTTCTGCATACATGTGGTGACCGGCCCCTGTCGATGCAGGGCTACTTCTGTATTTTGTGTTGAACGATATAATAAAGGTTTAAAAAAAAAAAAAAAAAAGAAAGCAGTCATGCTTTCGTCATCCCACTCTACTGGGTCCTTTGCTCTCTTCTTTGTCATTTGTATTAAGGGTTTAGCTAGGACTGCAAATCCCACAATCCAATGCCTGCAGTAACCCACAACTCCGAGAAACATTCAAATTTCTTTCTGTGTTTGAGGTAGATTCATGTTTCTAATTATTTTGATTCTTTCAGAGGTAACTCTTCTGACACCTCTCTCTATCTGGTGCCCCAGTAATTTCACTGATGTGGTACAGAATTGTAACTTTTCAGGTGACACTTTATGTCCTCCTTCAGTCAAATGATTCAGTAATGCAATGGTATCAACAACACAGTAATTTCGAATCTTAGACGCCACCAGCAGGTCTTCTATATATTACACCAGGACAGACTGTCCGGGCAGGATCAGAGATTCAAGACATTTTTTCAATATCTGATTTAAAATCGATGGGCTTTCTGTGTATCCCTGAGGGACACGATTCAAAACGAATACATGGTCATCGAACTTGAACGAGAAAATAAATTTGCTATCTGGATGTAATGGTATGGAGAAAAATGCATGGCACAAATCAATTACCGTGAACCATCTGGCTCCCCACGGTATCTGATGCAGAATTACTGTGGGATTTGGCACAACTGGACAACATGGGATGACTATTTTATTAACCTTGCGGAGGTCTTGCACGACCCTATATTTTCCGCTTGGTTTCTTTATGCCAATTATAGGTGAATTACATGGACTGCTCATTATTTCTTGTCAAATTCCTTGCTCAACCAAACGCTTTATTTCTGCTGCAATACCTGCTTTTATTTCTGGGCTCATTTTGTATTGCCAAATATTTGGGTAAACTGCACCTTCCTTCACTGTCACTTTTATCGGGTCCACATTTGCAATTAATCCTACATCTTTTCCAGTGAAATCCCACACTTCAGGATTCACAGTATTCTGTAATTCTTTTGGAAGCTCTCCCACCATCTTCTTTTTATTATCAGTTTCTTGTTGGCTAACATTAATTTATAAATTCCATCCTTGTTCGGGGTTTTGAATTTCAACACCACTTGGGGTGCAAAAGATTGTGCAATTCATTTTCCACAGCAAGTCCCTACCTAATAGGTTCACTGGACTGGAGTTGCATACTACAAATTTGTGCATTTCTTTAAAATTCCATATTCTGACTTCCATTGGTTCTGGAACAGGGGTACTAATTTGTTTATTAGAAACGCCCACTACTTGGATCACTTCTCCTGAGAGGGGTAGGTTTGGAATGTCTGCTGTTCTCACAGTAGAACGGGTAGCAACAGTGTCCAACAAAACGGTAATATCATTTCCCTCGACTTTTCCCTCAATGTATGGACCTGACTGATCTACCGGCAAGAATGCGCAAGGTACGCATTCCTTGTCCTCCCCTCTCAGGCACCGTCAGTAGTTATCTTCTTCGGAAAATGTGTCACTCAAAAGAAATTGTGATGTCACTGTGTTTCTCCTTCCACTTCCCTCCCAATTTGTGTTATCCACACTGTATTTAGCTTGGCTTCCAGAATCTGGCATAGGTGCAAGTGGTAACTGGTTCTGTAATACCTGTTGCAGTTGTTTCCTTGACACCCCATTCTGCGTCTGTGGATAAAAAATTTCAGTTTGGACATTATTACTCAATATGTCCTTACACTCATTCCTCCAATGCCCCATTTTTCCCCACCCATGACAAGGAAACTTTGTCTTTGCCTCCTCTCTGTTCATTCTTCCTCTCGGTTTACCCCCATTTCCTTCTCCTTGATTCTGATTATTTTTCAATTGATTCAACTGGAGTTCTTGCTGCTCTGCTAACTTTACTTGTGCCCACATTACCTTTTCTTCGAATTTCTTTTGTTTATTGTCTATTTCATCCCCACAATATTTTGCATACTTGAGTATTTCATCAACAGGCTTGGCCTGCCAGCAAATTTTATGATCTTTAATCATTTGCAAAATTTCTGGTTTTAACCCTGACACAAACCGATAAATAAAATGTCATGTCTTTCGTGTCAATGTTTTCCAACCCACTATACTGCTTGAATACCTGTAAAAGGCGCTCATAATATGCATGTACTGATTCATCTTTATTTTGGGTAGTTCTGTTTATTCTTGTCCAATCTGTTTCTTTTGGGGGTACCTTCCCTTTCATGAAGGTTTTGACTTGATGGTATTTCTTCATTACATCATCTGAGGGGGCTCCTGTCTTTGGACTCTGGGGTACACTTTACTGGGCCAATCTATGGTAATTTTACATTATGTCCACAAATCTACAGGGACTACAATATCAAACAACCCATCTAAATCTTTCAACAATACTTTCGAGACTTTTACAAATCTTTTGACTTGTCTGCACCACTCTACAGGTTTTTCTCTAAGTTTCGGGAAATCATTTGTAAATGATCAAATATCCTGCCGGGACCATGGGACATGTACATACCCTCCTCCTTTCACATCTCCCATTGGACACAACCTTTCTACATTTTCTGATTCGTTTAGCAAATATTCAGATGTAGTACTTTTTGCTTGGGCTTCCTCTTTTTTCTTTGTCCATCTAGCTTTCCACTTGTCTAAATCCCCCCATTTCTGCAACAATGATAATAATTTCTTTATTTGCACTTTTCGTCCTGACACATTCATGTTTTCTAATTCTTTATCAGAAAATTCAGCTCGGTAAGGTTTCTGTAACACTTTAGATTTTCCAATATCAATTCCCATATCAGAAGCCAAATTAATTAATTTCTCATGAAAAGTTTTTGTATTTCGAGTAATACTTCGACATATAAACAATAATTCATCCTTACTGAATGTATTTAATCTTTCTAAACCCACATTTCCAGTAATCAATTCTTCCAATTCAACTCTTAATTTAAAAATATCCAATACTTTCAGCTGTGATTTTGGCTTCTCTATTTCTCGAGACCATCTCTCTATTTTTTCTGAGGATACTACAGTAGCACTTCTTGTACCTGAGGATGTTTCCATTCTCACCTCTCTATGGCTTCCGGGAGGGTTTTTCCTGTTTGAACTACTACGGGTTCTCTTATAGGTAAATCCATTAGGGAGATTACTGACTCGCACTCACTTGCTTGGTCATCAATAATCAATGTTTCCTTTCTAGGTTGTACTACAGGTGTAGTCAGAACAGGAGTTTTAGAACAGATTTGTTCATCTACATACAAGGGAACCACAGGATCTATAGTTACCAGTATAGTTAGGGTTTCAGGACTGTATTCAAATGGGACATTTTCTGAATCAACTCACTTCTCTGTTTATTTATTGCCTTTCTTTCCCTTTCCTGTAAAACCTTTTCTAGTGAAGTTTCATGTACAACTTGTGGAACCAAAGGTGGTGTAAAGAACGGGGCACTAGGGTTAACTCTATTTGCTTCCTCATGGTAAGGTAGCGGATTTTTCATTAACAAATCCTCCAGATAATCATCATCTGAGTCACCACTAGTCATTAAATTCTTCGTTTTCTCTGTGCACTTGCTTACTGATGGTTCTTCTAAAGTTAGTACTGGATATAATCCTTCCACAAACATGGCCTGTCTCAATTTCTTCATTTGCTTATCTCTTGTTTCTATAGGAAATCTGGGATAGACTTTATACCAATTTCTGTCACTTCTGGGTCTGTCTCGCTCAAAAGCCTCAGTTTCTCACTCATCTAATGCTTCGTACTGAGTCAATCTGGGTCTGGGAACTAATTCATTAATGCGTGTTCTTAGATTGTACAAAATTCTACCATTAAAGGTGCCATTTTCTGGAAATGCCAAAACACAGTCATCTTTAGTGTTCTCCATCCAGTTTTCTAACCACACACAAGTGTGGTAGCCCCTTTCTACCATCATGTATGATGCAGGCATATTTGGTGGTGGAAATATAATCCCTTCTCTTGTCTTAATCGTTTTAAATTTCTTGAAGAAATTCTTATTTTTCTTTAAAAGTGACATTTTTCTCTTCCCTCCGTATATGATATGAGGTCTTCCTCTTATGTACTGTTCTTGCGCAAAACCTAAGTACCTCCTTTCGGGTCTATTTCCTATAATTGCTGGATCTATATGCCACATATGATTTGTACCGATAAAATTAATATGCAGCTATTCTCAATTGTTTACTAAAATGCTTTTCCAATACCAGCGTGTTTCTTATTTTCAATAACCAATCAGTGATTAGAATTCAAATACATTTTGACCAATAATTGCGTTGCTTTTCTCGTGAGACAAGTTCCCACGCTCCTGCACTCACCCCTCCTTTACAATTATTACCTCAGCTACACACTCGCTGTCATAACCAAAACTAGCGCGGTCTTGGTGACGTCAGTGCAGCACTGCAACTGACTCCCTCCTTTGCAAGGTAATACGAAAACTAATTTTTTTCACTTTTAAATGCAATATTCATTAATTAACAATGTAGAAACATTTGTCAATGTGCCTATGGGGCATATGTATCAACATATGTGTTTGCGATTAGCAAATAGCGATTTTTCGGGAATTGCTTTTTGAGAATTGCAAAACGGGATGTATTTAAAAAATCGCAAATTTATTGCGATTTCTTAGTATTCCTTAATTGCGTTTAGCAAATTGCGAAATAGCAATTAAGGACTACCTTCCCAGTCATTCCTATGGGTCAGGAGGCCCATAGGAATGAATGGGAAATCATTCTCATTTTGCCATTCGCAATTTGAGAATCGCAAATTGAGAATAATGTCAAGGGTGTAAGGGTGTCATAAGGACCCCCTGATGCACCCCTGAAATGAGCATATGTGCGCATATGGGGCACATACATACCCTAAGGGCATGCATGTGTGCCACATAGCACTTTGAAACATGCCAAAAAGTGCATTATTGCCAGAAAACGCAAATTACCACCAACTTGAAGTTGGTGGTAATTTGCGATTTCTTAGGGAGAAATCGCACAGCTTGGTTGCATGATACATAGCATTTAAGAAATCGCAATTTGCGATTCCTTAAATGCTCACACAAAATTAAGGAATCACAAATTTTGCAAATCCTTAGTTTTGCGATGAGAAAACAGCTCATAGATCGCGTTTACCGATTTTTTTATTTGAAACGCTGTATTTTTGCGAATCGCAGCGTTTACGAATAAAAAAACGTTTGATACATATGCCCCTAAGTGACTAAATTTAAAGGAAAGAATAATTTTCTTTTACTGCGAGTAAATCTCTTCCGTTTACCCTTCACTCACTGCGAGTAAATCCCTTCCACTTACTCTTCACACAAGCATCAGAGAACCTGTTACTCCCTCAGGCTTACCCTTTCTAGGTGATATAAGGCCAAAGTTTCACCAGCGAACTCCTCTGCTATCATTTATTCACACATTTATACAGAAAATCCCTAATTAGTTCTTCAAGTTCTACCTAACTTTTACGCACTTACTTCCTTAGGCAAGTGACCTCACTGCAGTGTGGCTTTTATTTACCACCCGCTATTCTGCCCCTAGGGATTCCAAACGAACGTAAAACAATACAAACGGGTTTTTGTTAATACATTAAATCAATACAAAATCAAATAATCAATACGCGACTAACTACCTATCTTAATTAAACCCTAACCATCATGCTGCTATCAAAAGAATACTGATAGAGTGCGGGATCACCTGCTCGTTTTACCATACTCACCAGGGCCCATAAACATACACACTTTGAACAGGTAAACCTTCGCTAATCAGGATTTTAATTAACCTTCTAGGACTTATACCTATACCATTGACTTACCAATCCTTATCTCCGGCACCTAAAGTCCTAAGGGATCAAGGGTGATAGCGTAATAGGTAGGAAATAAACAATTTGTATTCATAAATTAACCACAAACTCTGGAAAGATTTAAATGCTTTATCTAAGAAAATTCTTAAATGTCAGAGTCCATACAAGCTCAGTTAAAGCTTTTTCAGTTAGGAAAATAATGATTAAAGCAAGATGATGCGAAAATATTATGAAACTTTCTTTAAGCATTGAAACATAGGAAGGGTAAGAAAATGGAAACAGTACAATGACATACCCACACAGATTATATTTAACTAGAATGGTGTGAAAACCAACCATGGCCCGGGCTGGGATAAAGGACAGGACTCCCGAGAGTTCAGGTGCAAACAGGACAGGACAGGTGCAGACCAGAACCAAAACAGGTACGGACCAAAGTGGATCAGGACAGGACCAACGCAGGACAGAACCAGTACCCTCAGCTAAAGTGCAACGCCAGCGTCACGCCCCTCTCTGCGGCTAACAGTCGGACTCCGATTGGGTTATTGAATTTCCTCCCTCAGAACCCCGATTGGGTTATCGATTCTTCTCCCTCAGAATCCCGATTGGGTTATCGATTCTTCTGACAGAGTGCTCCACCAGCACCTCTGCTCTCGATCGCCTATTGAGTAAGTTGGGTCAGTGACAGGTCAGCTGTTCGGACAAGTTGGACAAACTAACTAGCTAAGCCTACCTTAGATATACTATTTTCCTGGGCAATGTACCACCCCCAATGTTGCAAATGTGTGTATTCCCTCAATTTGATTGGTCAAAAGTGAGGAGAGGTCATCACACCATACCAGTTATGAGATCATTTCATTCAAATATTTAAATCAATGTTCCCTCCCATAATTTTATTTTCCAATGCACTTTTATTCCACCCGACAATGGATGTTTCAATAACAAATACAATGTATAAAATTTGTATAGTTGAGCTTCCTTTCGAGAGGTCGAAGGGTGAGGTTCTCATGGTTTTCACAGGCAAGTCTGTTACTGGCACCAGTTCAATGCCATGACTTGAGGACTCTTGAGCTCTTCTGCGCAGACGCAGTTCTTTTTAATATGGAGCACAGCGAGGTAACATCAGGCCCAAATACGAACTAGTAGCAAAGTTAAAGAGAAACAGTTTTAGAACAAGGAATAAATGAATGCACTGTATACCACTTATCTCTACTCTATTCCCATTACTTTATTTTAACTATAGCATTAATAATTAGGCAGAACGAACAAGGTTTAGTACAAGCAGCAGCATAAGCATCAGCATGTGAAACATAGAGCAGCCATCTTTAATTCTAGTGTGCAGAAGCAAAGATTTCCCACCAAAGCAGAGACTACGTCATGTCAAGTGAGCGTGGCAGACGCATGCGCCGTGAAATTCCCACATTGGGGCGACTATCTTAATGTATTCGAGTTACTGTTAGTAAAAGCACATTGGCAAGCTTCCCCAGCTTACTAGAAATGTCATGTGGTGCAATATTAATAAGACAAAACATGTTGATTTAATACGTTATTTGTTATTTAGAGAAGGTTGAATCCGAGCAACACAACACTAGATTATGACTGTTATTCCAACAGGAATGGATCCCTCTTCCTTGGGCCTCACATCACTAAACCATAGCTTGGTGACCCTGCCATGTCCCTGACAGTGCTGGGTTATAGCTGGTGGACTCAGGAAAGGGGGCTCTTATCACCTGGGCCTTGAAGCACTATCCCATCTGCAAGGCCCAGTGTAGGATTTCCCTACTTTCCTGGGCCTGACAGTGCTAGGCAAGGACTCTGAGGCCCAGGAGAGGAGACCCTGTACGCCAAACCTCAACGAGATAGCTCTGGGCCTCAAAGCACTACATCATAGCTGCAAGGCCAGGGTGAGGAGTTTCCTACCCCTCTCTGTGCTAGAGCATGACTGCAATGCTCCAGGAAGGGGTTCTTGCAGGCCCCAGGATGCCACTGCACCTGCTGTATCATGGTTCAGTGTATGGGACCATGTAAAGGGCATAGTCATCCATAAAGCAGTAGTTGCAGGGGTACCAGGTCCGGGGGTATTAGTTGCCAATGCACTCAAATCCTGGCTGTATTTTACCGTGCACCGCTTGACAGCGGTACAATGTAGAAATGGCCCACACCCCCATCAACTGGCTGCATGATAAAATGCTGACAGGATTTAGGTGCATTGGGCACCTAATGTCCCTGGTGCCACTGCACCTCCTTTACCATGCCAGGGGCATAGTTATGAGTAATGCAGTAGATGTAGTGGTACTATTCACCAAAAGTATTAGATGGCCACTGCACCCAAATTAAGGCAGTATTTTAACGTGCAGGTGGTGGATGAGGGTGAGGAGGAACTTTTACTTTACACCAGGGCCCATGGCACTATTTTTATGCTTCGTGCACCTCTTCCACGGTCCTCATCATATGTTACATTGCTGGGAGGCCCTCCTTCCCCACAACCTGTGTCGGGATCAAGCTTTGTGAGGCCCGGGAGAGGTGGCTCCCTGCCATGGGTTCCTCAGCAGAGGGATATCACTGCGAAACCCATGGGCCTGGCCCTCTTGGGGTGTAGCTTTCAATAGTGCAGCAGGTGCAGTGGTGCCAGGTCTCAGGGATGGTAGGGACCCAATGCTCTCAAATTATGGCTGTGTTTGTATTTCTCTGAAAGTGGACAGATGTTCAGTTTACTTTGCTTGGATCATAACCCATGTCTCCATTGCCACTCCTCTGGCCCCTGCACCATGGCCCTCGCTGCTCTGATCCAGAGCTGCATGCCAGGAGAAGCCCATCCTCCCCTGGGCCTCGTAGCACTGGACGATGGCTGCAAGGCCCAGGAGAAGAGGCCCCTCTGAAGATGTAGCTTTCAATCGTGCAGCAAGCTGAGTGACACAGTGGCCCTGTGGGTTTAGGGGCCCAATGCATTGAAAATCATGGCTGAATGTTACTGTTGAGCCAGTGAACAGGAGCGGAAGACAATGTATGATGCGTGTCCCTGGGTCTATTGGCCTATTGTTAGGTCACTGGCCACCTCCCCTGCTTAGCCATGGTCCTGCTCTGTGTTGCCTGGGGGAGGGGGATCACCCTCTTCTAAGCGTCTCAACACAGGACGAATTGGTGCACTTCATACACATTAAGTTACACAGATTCATATATATATATATGATGAATCTATATGTGTATGAGAAATCGTTTGATATTAGCAAAAGAATATTGATTTTGCTTCGTTTTCTTTTGAATTTTACTGGTTTGCACAACATCTTATGGCCCTGAGGAAGCAATTGATTCGTGATACATGTGTTGTCAAAGTGTGTGCTTCTTTAAAAGAAGAAAAAAAGTTCCAATAAAGACTATTTCCTAAAACTTTTAAAAGATGTCCCTATCACATTATTTGGATTTAGAGTACTTGAAACATACCAGCTTAGGCTCGCTGGTAATATTAGAGGATGCACATACACCGGTCAAGGATCTGTGGGTTCCTATTGGTGTTTATAGTGTCTGCAAGGCTGCGAGGTCCATGGGATGAGGTCTCTCTCAGGGGTGTAGCTATCAATAATGCAGCAGTTGCAGTGGCATCAGAGCCCAGAGTTGTTAGAAACAAGAATGTCTTTCTATGTAGTTCTATCCCAAGAAGATCTATTGGAATTGTTGCTCTTTTGTTCTCCTAAGAAAAACAGAACGTGATATGAGGAATCCTTGAGTTATTCTAAGTTGCCGGTTGTTACTTGGAAGGAATTCCAGTCCATGTTTTATTATTCACTGTGTTACTACTGTCAGGGCCCAACCTTATGCAAATCAGTCTTAGATACTAAGAGTTGATGAAGCAAGGTGAAGAACAAGATTTTGTTCAAACATGTGAAGTTAATCTCCCATAACAGTAATTAAATTAATAAGCTTGTGATGAAATTACTAATCAACTTAGTTTAAGAATACATTCATCAATACACGCGGGATAAACTAATGTGCTTTATGTTGCAAACGCAAAGAAAAAATAATAAACTAGCCTTGTCTATTGTCTTTGTCAGTATTAAATGCGGCTGTTTAACTAATGGCATGTGCTTATTTTGTGAGCTTATTATATGTCTTTTCTGTGACAAAAGCTTATGGAGTTCGTGCAGTTCCTAAAAGAGAGGTAATTATAATGCTGCTTGATTGTGCTTTTTGCTAGGTAACATAATTAACAGGAATAATTAGAAAGGGGGTGGGTAACAGAATGGGTCTCAATTCTTTAATTAATTGATGTCTTGTGTTTGTTTAATAATAGTTTCCAAAGTGAGGCCTAAATATGGTTCAGAAAAAAATGGCTGACAGAGCTGCAGACGCAAAAGCTTGTCCAGAATGAAGTCTTTCACATGCGTAGCTGTGAAGATTTTTACTGCACTGTCATCGTTAATTGAAAAGCAGTTCTTTGGCTGGGTTGAACGTGCTCACGGAGAAAAGGCTCAAGGACAGAAACTTAAAGTGTCTGCCAAGGCTAGGAAGTAAATGTTCAAAACTCGAGGAAAAATAACTTTCTTGAGGAAGCTGAAAGATGTGGAAGTGAAAGACAATAGGGCTTATGTGAAGCCTGGACTTGGTCAAGAATCGGACATGACCTAAAATATTTTATCATGGACTGACACAGGACAGCCAATGAAACGCTTGGATTCGTTTAAAAGAATGTAAAATGTAGAAAGTTTAGCTAGAAAGAAAGGTATAAAACCTGACACCATGAGCAGGAAAAAACTCTCTCGCTGCTCCTGATTCCTGAATGACGTGACATGCTGTTGGACTTTTGGCACACGTAAGGACAGCAGACTTTAAATGATTTTTCCTTTCTAGGTGAAGTGAGAAATAGACAGGGAAATAGATTTAGGGAATGGAAACCGTTATTTTGCTAATATTTCATGTTTCTGAGCTTGCTTTGAAAATGTCAGTTTATTAATTCATTTCCTTAATAAAATGCTGCTTTCTTAATTGCTTATAAAATAAAGATTTTAAAACGTAAATGCTATTTTCTTTAGGAAAAATAAAGTTAATAAAATTAGATTTGAAAAGACAAGCTGGTCTTGTTTATTCATGGTCTAGTTTCCATCAGTTGATCCAAACGCCTTAGTGGTCTGATTAATAAATGTTTAAAACCATGGTGAAAATAAGTAAACTGCAGTTGTATATAATAGTGTAAATATTATGAGAGTAGTTTTGATTAATCACACCACTTGATTCAGTTGCTCAAAAAATTGTCTCATTGGTATTATGGGCCTTTATGTGAGTTTCATGATAAATGGTGAGGATTGAGGTGATAGGTAGTGTTTTTGAGACAGTTTTCCAAACAGAGCGCTGGATCAATTTCTTGGTAGCAGAGTTAAGGTTTCTATGGTAACTAGCATGTTACATGGTAATACATAGGATTGATGTCTAAAACATGTTAAGTTTGTTCAGTTGTTATATGTAGTCAAAAGGTTTTTTCCAGCAGTGTGAAAATTCCTGGTTTGTGCCGGCATGAGAAGTGTGACAGGTGAAGTTACACAGTGCATTTGTTCTGTTTCAAAATAGTGATATCGCCGTATATCACAAGTGTTGTGGTCGTACAGCACAAGTTTAGGGATTTTAGGTGTGTAAGGTAGAATGCATAGTGAGGATTGTCTATGAAATTGTAGCTTATAAATATAGGGACTTCTGTCCTGTTTTAAAATTCACGGTGAAAAGAGTAGTAGAATTTATCACTCTTGAGTGAAGGGTAAGGAAGCGTCGTCTATCTTACTGGCGAGTGAGGATTTCTATTAGTGGGTTAAAGTCCTACTAAAGATTTATATATGCATGGTTAGGGATTTTTCTGTATGAATGTGCGTAAATGAATTTGTAATATACGATCGAGTGAAACTCTGAATTGTCTCTAAGGAGGTGTAAAATATCTCTGTATGTGCATTTAGAGAGAAACAAGTTCGTTATTACCTGCTAGAAGGGTAAAGTAGCCTTACTTTATCACCGAATTTAAATATTCTGTGAAAATAGCTTTGTCTATTTCACGTGAAAAGAATATTTGAATGTTTGGGAAAGCTATCACTTTATTTTAGTGAAACAGACAAATGGTTTGTTTTTGTGGAGTTATTAACTGAATTCAATTGAAAGATTTGTAAATATGGCGCTATAAAAATGTTTTTGTAAAGGAGGCGTCAGTTTAAGGAGTGGAGTGAGGGACAGAGTAGCTGCAGCGGTAGCATACGTCACAAGTGTCGCGCTGTGATTGGCTAACATACGTCACAGTATTCGCGCACAGATTGGTCCATGTGACTAAGGCAAGCTGACAGCTGATTGGCTCATCCTGAAAAACAGTTATTCTATTGGTTGAGCAAAATAGTGACGAAGCTTAACTTGATTGGTTTGTTGGTAAGTTTCGCGCACGGATTGGTTGGTGTTATGAAATAACAAGGAAGTTGTTACGATCTTTACCGAAGTAAGGGAAATTGTTTAAAAAACATGAATTACTATTACATAAAGGAGAAAAAGAGGCTTTCATGGTTTCAGAAATTGAAAAACAAAATTAAACCTGACAAGAAAATGTTATTGCTGGGTGGAAGATTACTTCATAAGTACAAAACACCTGCAGCTTATATGTTGGGTGAATATGGTTATCATACTTGTCTTTGGATTGAGAATTGGATGAAGTATACTGAGAATAATGGTGTATTAGCATGGCCGGAAGACGGATCATTTAACATAGCGGTTTTGAGAAATTTAAGAGAAAAAATGATGAAACTCGTACCAAAGCCTGGACCCACTCAATTTGAAGCTTTAGTTGAATGGGAATATGAAATGTTTGAATTAGATTGAGTGAGTAGAGAAATATTAAGGGGAACAGGATTAGGACTTGGTAGAGAAACACATGAGGATAGAATGCGTCGATGGAGAAGTGCAGACAGGTGTGATGACTTGTACCCAGTGAGACTAATTGATGAGGTAACTGGACAAAAGAGTGCCCAAAAGAAAAAGAAAAATAGTGAAGAAAGTGATTCAGAAGATGCGGTATTAGAAGAAATTTATACTAGAAGACCGCCACCTTATCAACCAGTTTGTTCATGGACTTCTCCAGGTGACCCTCCAGGAGAAATTATTGATGAGACATCTCCTAAAACAAATTCGAATTATAGAAAAACACCTGAAAGAGTAGAAACAAGACGTAATTCAAATATATCAGGAGAAAGTAGAAATTATACTGAAACCCCAGTTCAAAGAAATGAAACCCCAAGAAACGGAATAGGAACAGAAAGGAATGAGGAATTACCAAATACCTCAGAATATATTCGTTCCACGAATGAATTAATAAAGCAGTTAACTAAAAGCATGGAAGCAGTAACAGTACCTGTAACGATTGGACCTGTTCTTCCAGTATTTGATCAAAAGGAAGTTAGACATTCAGCTTTAACTGTTCCATTAAATTCAGAAATACAGAAAGTGACTGAAAAATTTTATTCAGACTTGTCTGAAATACATCGAGAGAAAATAATGATGCCTGATTTAACTTTTAATCAAAGTTTGTCAAGTAAAACTCCATCAGGTGCAGAATCTGACTCTGGAACTCCGGAAAAGAGTCTGAGTAAAATAGATTTAACACAAACCCCAGAATGTAAATTACTTGATGTTCCAAAATTGAAAGCAGATTTAGAGGAATTAATAATTGGAACGATTGGAACTGACAAATTGAAGGCATATCAGGATGATGAATTATTATTTTTTTGCAACAGCATAACATGGAAAACAAAAAATAGATATGATCAATTAGAGGATATGGCTTTTGAATTAGAAGTAGATTTAAGTAAGCAGAAGAATTTTCAGAAAACTTATAGGGTGGATTTCTCTGAAAAAGATATTGAAAATATGAATACCACAGGAAGAATAACTCATATAAAAGACTTAATTGTGATTTTGAGAAAATGGGGTGAATTAAGTAAATGGAGAACGAAATGGGCAAAGAAAAGAGATGAGGACAGAACAAGTTTAGCTTTTCCTATCAGAGAAAAGGAAAATGTAGTAAATGAGTTTACAATGAGAGAAATACCGGGAGGAGGGTATGTGCATGTCCCATGGACAAGACAGGACATTTTACTGTTTACAAATGATTTCCCTTGATTAAGAGAAAAACCTGTAGAATGGTATCGACAGGTAGACAGATTTGTGAAAGTTTCTAAAGTTTTGTGGGTTGATCTTGATGGATTCTTTGACATAGTTGTCCCATCGGATCTATGGACAGAATGTAAAACTACTATAAATTGGCCTAAAGAAGAATACCCTTGACATAAAGTAACAGGTGCTTCTTCACCAGAGGTAATGAGAAAGTACGATCAGGTAATTGTGTTTTTGAAAAACAAGATTCCCCCAAAAGAGATAGATTGGGTTAAAATAGATAGAACAACTCAAGAGCCAAAGGAATCAGTACATTCATTTTATGAAAGATTACTGCTGGTATTTAAACAATACAGTGGTTATGAAAATGTGAGTGAAAAAGACATGAGCCATTTTATATACAGATTTGTATATGGCTTGAGACCTGAAATTAGTGAAATGGTAAGAACTGGAATAGTAGGTTGGCAATCAAACACAGTAGATGATATCTTGAGAAAAGCAAAATACTGTAGTGATGAAATAGATGCTAAACAAAAGAAGTTAAAAGAAAAGGCTATGTGGGCACAGGTAAAAGTGGCTGAACAAAAAATAGCAACTTTAGGAAATAAAAATGTTGATCAGAATCAAGGTAAATTTAAAAGTAATTATAATAAACCAAAATTGATGGGAAATATAGAAGAGTTAAAACAGAAACTCCCATGTTTTAATTGTGGCGAAATTGGACACTGGAAGCGTGAATGCAAGAATCCGCCCAGAACTTATTTAAAAAATGCATCATTAAATCTACAGATGCAGAGTGAGATAAATCAGCAGCAACAGCTACAGCGACAGGTAGTGATTCAGCAAAGTCAGTTACCACAACCGCCATTTCCAAACTGTGTAAATGTGCAGAGATACCGTGCAGAAACAGGATTCAGAGGAGGTGAACAGGTAAACAGATCGCCAAGAGTGAATGTGTTGAATGTGTCTCAACAATATTGGTTGAAAGAAGATGGAGGGAGTGAATCTGAAGAATACTTATGACGGTGCCTGAGAGAGGAGGAAGAGTGTGTGCTTGGAGCCACTCTTGAGGTAAATCAATCTGGTCCATTTGTAAATGGTAAAGTGAATGATGTAAAAATTACTTTCCTAGTGGATACAGGTGCTACCCGTTCTACTGTTAGATCAGTGGAAATAGAAAACCTTCCTCTGTCTGGAGAAAAAATCCAAGTAGTAGGTGTAGCTAATCAGCAAATAAAAACGGATTTAACTGAACCAGTTGAAGTTGAAATAGGTAAATGTAAAGACATGCATAGATTTGTAGTTTGTGATAGCAGTCCTGTAAATCTATTAGGAAGGGATATCTTGTGTAAAATGAATTGTGCAATATATTGCTCACCGGATGGTATAGAGCTTCAAACTCCAGAAGAAGATGGGCTTTACAAATTAACAATGTCAATGGTTGAGGCAGAAGAAAGTAAATTATTTCCTGTGTTTGATAAAAATAATCTACCTGAAGAATTAAAAGACACAGTGAATGTAAAAATTTGGGATTTCACCGGAGATGAAATGGGTTTGATGAAAAATGTAGACCCAGTAAAAATATCAGTAAAACAAGGAGCAGATTATCCAAACATTCCTCAGTATAAAATGAAAGCAGAAGTGATTGAAGGTGTTACCCCTGTAATAGAAAAATTCATAAAACAAGGTGTTCTAAAAGAAATTGAGAGTAGTCCATGTAATTCACCAATTATGGGAATTAAAAAGCCAAATAGAACTTTCAGGATTGTTCAAGACCTGAGAAAGGTTAATAAAATTGTTGTTCCATGTTGCCCAATTGTACCAAACCCAGAGGTAATTTTATATCAGATTCCGCATGATGCAGAATGGTATACGGTTATTGATTTGTGTAATGCATTCTTTACTGTTCCATTGCATCCAGAAAGCCAACAAATGTTTGCGTTCCGGTTCAAAGAGCGTATTCTAGCATGGTGTCGAATCCCCCAAGGGTACACTGAAAGTCCATCTATTTTTAATCAATTGCTAAAGAAATCATTGGAAAATCTAGATTTACCTGGAAAATCGACGTTAGTGCAGTATATTGATGACCTTCTTGTGGCTGCAAAAACAAGAGATAATTGTGTAACAGATACCATTACTCTTTTAAATCATCTGGCAGATGAGTGACATAAAGTATCTCCTGCAAAATTACAGTTTTGCAAACAAGAAGTAAAATATCCTGGTCACAGAATTGCAAAGGGAGTCAGACAAGTGACAACAGAAAGAATAAAAATGATTAAAACAATGCAACCTCCAAAAACACAGAGACAGGTTAGAATGTTTCTAGGAATGGTAGGTTATTGTCGTCAATGGATTAGTGGATTTTCAGTAATCGCAAAGCCACTGCAGAGACTGACAAAAGCAGACATAAAAGACCCGATTAGCCTAACAAAAACTGAATTAGAAGCATTTGAACAGTTAAAGAAAAGTTTGTGTGAAGCTCCAGCATTAGGAATGCCTGGTTATGAAAAAGAATTTGAGCTGTATTGCAGTGAAAGAGAAGGATGTGCATTATCAGTTCTGATTCAAAGACATGGAAGACTTGGAAAGCCAATAGCATATTTCTCAGCTGTTCTTGACCCTGTTGCAAAAGCATTACCAGGTTGCTTAAAAGCAGTAGCTGCAACAAGTGTAAATTTGGAACAAAGTGAAGGAATAATAATGGGATTTCCTGTAAAAGTATATGTACCACACTCAGTTGATATTCTCCTCACTAGAAGCAGAACACAACATTTGACAAATAATAGGCTAACAAAATATGAAAAGGTTATCCTTGGCTCAGACAATGTTTCAATTGCGAGATGTGTGAATTTGAATCCTTCCACATTATTACCTGACACTACTGAAACAGAAATCAGGGATGAGGTTGATCATGAATTCCTGGATGTATTAGAATATTGCACAAAACCAAGGCAGGACATTAAAGATGTCCCATTAGCTGAATCCGATTATGTTTTATTTGTTGATGGTTCATGTTTAAGAACAGAAGAAGGTGTTCTGAGTGCATCATATTGTGTGTGTACAGTTGTAGATGTAATTGAAGCTTCCTGTCTCAAAGGAATTCGTTCAGCTCAAGTAGCAGAATTAATTGCTTTGATTCATGCATGTGAATTGGGAAAAGAGTTAAAAATTACCATAGTGACTGATAGTCAATACGGTTATGGTGTAGTCCATGACTATGGCCAGCTCTGGTCTCAAAGAGGTTATTTAACTTCTGCGGGATCACCAATAAGAAATGCTCAGTTGATGAAAGGATTGATTGATGGAATTCAGCTACCAGAAAAAAGTGCAGTAGTAAAGTGCACAGCACATAAAAATGGTGAGGATTACATAACAAAAGGAAACTCATATGCTGACTCAATAGCAAAATTCTGTGCAAAACATAATGTGTCCATTAATCGGGAAAAAGAAAATGAACATGTTTTGAACTCACTTATGCTAAAATCTGTAGTTGAGACTTGGCAGCAAGTAAAACAGTTGCAAGATGAGGCAAATGATGAGGAGAAAAACACATGGTTAAAAGCAGGATGCAGACAGAGATAAGATGAGGTTTGGGTTTACAAAGATGACAGACCAGTAATGCCAGATAGTATGATTTCTGACATGGCACACATGTACCATGGTCCAGGACATATTGGTAGAGATTAAATGATTAGATTATTCAGACAAATATGGTACAATCCAAAATTCAGAATAATTGCAGAGTCGTTTTGTCAAAGGTGTCTTATCTGTCAGCAGATAAACCGAAGCAGGAAAACTGTTGTGAGTATGGGAACAATAGGACGGGAGGGTGGTCCATTTACCAGAATACAGCTTGACTTCATTGACATGGCACCTCACAACAAACTCAGATATGTCTTGGTGATAATCTGTTTGTTTTCAAGATGGGTAGAAGCATTCCCAACACGCCGCAATGATTCAATTACTGTGGCAAAATTGCTTTTGAGAGAAATCATACCAAGGTATGGATTTCCAGTGACGATCGAGACAGATCGTGGCACACATTTTTAAAACAGATTGCTAAAATTGATTTGTGAAGCACTGGATATAAAGCAAACATTACATTGTGCCTACAGACCAGAAGCATCAGGTGTTGTTGAGCAAGTGAATGGTACAATAAAAAACAGAATAGCAAAAGTGTGCTTAGCAACAGGAATGAAGTGGACAGATGCACTTCCACTTGTTTTGATGTCTTTGAGAAGCATTCCAGATAGAAAAACAGGATTCCTCATGAGATTCTAATGGGCAGGGTTATGAGGCAAGCATTTGTTCCAATTGATAAACTGTTGAGCATTAATGATAGCATCATTATGGATTACTGCAAAAATCTATCTGATGTGGTGACTTCTGTGTTCCATCAGGTGGGAACTGAAGTAATTACAAAAGAGAAAGAACAAGCTCATGACTGGGTAAGGACAAAAGTACATCGAAGAAGAAATTGCCTAGTACCAAGGTGGCAGAAGGCAAGACAGGTGATATTAGTCACAACAAATGCAGTTAAGTGTAGGGGATTGAAGAGATGGATTCATGCTAGCCATGCGATACGTGTGCCAGTACCTGAGAATCCTGACGAAGGTGAAACAACAGCTGATTCAGATTCAGAAGAAGAACCTGAAAGAAACCCAGATCCTGAAGATCGACAAGAAAGTCAACATCTGGAAAATTCAAATGTGAATGAAGCATTGAATGAAGAAAATGAAGAAATTGTGATACAAGATTCTGAAGAAAATGAAAATGATGATCTGCTAGTTTAAGTAGCAGAACAGGAAACTGAACAAGGAGTGATTCTAGATCAAGATCAGGAGAGTATTGAAAAGAAGATTGGAAGCTCTGGAAGTAGGAACGGAAATTCTGAAACTGGTGAATTGGAAGTAATTGAGGAAGAAGAAGAAGAAGAAATTCCAAGTATCAGCTATAAGGATGTTGTTCCTAACAGAGTGAAACTGCCGAGTAAAGAAGTACCTGAATCTAAAGAAGAATCTAATACAGTAAAACTGATTATTGATGAATCAGCTGATAACACAGAAAGTGAAACAGATGATAGTGGAGATGAATCAAAAGTGAAAAGATCAAGGAAAAGAGTTTGGAGAGTGGAGTATAATTTAGCGGAACTAAAAAGGAAATTAACGAGAAAAGGAGATAATTGGCCAAATGAAAACGAAGGCCTAAAATTTAAATTAGTGAATAAAGCAAAAGAGCAGGTGAATGAGATCACAAGTCAAAAGGAAGAAGACTCAAATAAGAAAAAACAAGCAGGAAAGAAAATAGAAGTGATAAACAGCAGAGCAAAAAGAGTAATAAAGCCAAATCAGAAGTACAAATCACCTGAGTGGACCTATATCATAATTCCACCAGTAGTTGAAGTAAATAGTAGTCAAGGAAATTTAGATGATGCCAGTGATAATGATTGATTTTGTTCATTAGGTGACACAAGGTTGAAGAAATTGTAAAGGTGACACAAGGTTGAAGAAACTATGTTAGCAAGAAAAAACATTGTTGTATGACATAAGGTCGAAGAAAAGCTGTTAGATAATAAAGTTATCTGTTAAAAAAAAAAAAGAGGGGAGTATATTTAGTATTTTTAATTTTTAATTGTTTTTTTAAAAACGCTCTTGTTTGTATGTAAAGACGCCTTCTACTAATAATAATTCGAGATGCTCTATTTTCAGAAGATGTTGCAAATTATCTTCAATATGTGTAATCATGATAATTTTAGTTTGGTTAATTTTAGCTGTCATTTTTCCTTTTGGATTAGATAAAAAGATGTATAAAACTAACATGACTAGTAAAGTTGTGGTTAATCATGATAAAGTTGATAAGACTGATAACATTATTGTACATAAAACAGAGATTCATCAAGATAGATCTGTGGGAGATTTTTCTAGTAACACCTTTTCAAGACTTTTATCTGAATATGTTAAGGTGAGGGACGCAAAAGACTGCTACATTTGTGTGAAGTTACCTACTTCTGTTGTGGTAAATAAATAATTAATTACCGGTACTATTTTTGATTACAATGAATAAAACAGATAGCTCAATAAATAAGAGGCAGGATTCGAGGTATCGGAGTCTTACAGGCTTTAATCAGGCATAAGGGAAGGGACAGGAACGGGATAGCCTGCACGGAAATAGAATGAAGGCAGCTGCCGGGGAATGGGAATGGCATGGGAATGGGGATGGGGGACTTTCAGTAACAGTACATAGTATATATACTAAAACAATTACATTACATTCAATACAGTAGGCGTAGCAGTAGGCGTAACTCGTAGCAGTCGCGAAAGATAAGAGTAAAATGGGTGTAGCAAGAAGGCGTGTACAGGGCGTATACATAGACATGTGATGTAGACGTCACAGAAGTGTCATAAATGGGGCGGAAACTTGGAGGGGGCTACCTGAGCAGCTGGGACCTTTAACCTAGTGGTGCGCACAACGGGCAATGACGTGTTACCAGGAAGAACTGGGGCTATGACTTCTGCGCTAGAAGAGGAGACTAAAGTCTGCAGTGTCAGAACGACTTGTACCTATATCATATCTGGTATCTGGTGTTTGGAGTACATGTTGATAGAATCCAAAAGTTATCAGGGCAAAGGCTACTTGACACTAAGACTGGTGCGTGCATAATTCTACATGTATTGCGTGTGCTAGGAATATTCTATGAATATTAATACAGTATTTCTCTTACATGGAGACAGAAAGGCTAGACCATGGCTGAAACTATTGATGCGATTCAGTAGCTTAGGAATGCAGAGAAGGAGGGCTGGACTGATAACTAGAAGCATAACATACTCTTGGCAGACTGGGAGGCAGAGCCAGGCCGGGCCGGGCACTGTGAGGCAGGAAGTAAGTGAAGGGTCAGGGATGCAGGTGGGGGCTGTATCGCTCCTCGGAGTGGGTTCAGGAGACTGGAGCTGAATCTGGTGTCCGGGCCCCTTTTGAGGCCTAGAAACGAGGACAATTCAATGAATTACCGTGCACACTGTAAAATGTGGCAACATAGGCCTAATACTCGTTGCTTTCACGAGAACTGGAAACTGGCATACTAGAGTTGGACACAACTATAATTGCCTCTTTAATCGATCATAGGGGAATACAAGCATATCGATCATGCACATATAGCATAAGATGGGGAACACGTAGGCACATATAACATGGCAAAATTTACTTTTCCACATTCCCTCCTTGTGCCCTACGTTTCCATCAGGAAACATCAATATTCATGATACCATCTATCTGTTCATATAGCATCATTTGCTCGTCTCGAATTGTCTTGGAACGGGATTTAGGACTAGGAATACAGGATGTAGCACACATGCCGCAAATCGCAGGGCCACATTGTAAACAAAGGCAGCAACTGAATATGATCATTACTGCTATACCTAGGAATGACAATACTTTCCATCCCCAGGCAGATATGATACTCCAGAGCCAACCGGACCATGTCCAGGTGCCTGGATTCTGGTGTAACTGATGGGCAATTTTATGAAGTCTGGTTATAGCTGAATAAACAGACGGTGCGTTATTAGGAATGAAAATGCAGCAACTAGATCCGATGACTCTACATGCTCCTCCTCTATCGGCCAGTATGACGTCAAGAGCGAGACGATTTTGGAGCACAACAAAACGCATAGCAGATTGCTCTTCAGTTAAGTTACCTAGAGCGGAAGTAGTCTCATTCACTACTGCTTCAAGGGTTCTTGTTAACCTACGTATTAACTTACTATTCTGGATAGGGCCTATAAAGAAGAAGAAACCTTTATTGAAGTCTTGGTATTGTTCTAGAGTAGTTTCAGTTTGATCGACAATTGGGGACTCAATCTCCCTTCTATGTCTAACGTGTACTAGGTGTGTGTTTCTGTGATAATCGGATGGGGCTAGAAAAACTGGTGGCAGTAGGAAGGCAATGTAACATGTTCCATCCCAATCGAGGGGCAGACGAACATATGCGGTCTGACCACAAACAAAATAAGAATGACGTGAGGCTTTGAAAATAGATTTCCCACTGTCACTATACTCGACAATAGTAGTACAATCACTATGTCCTACATGTGCGGAACCATTCTTTCTGACACATAATTCGCCTTTGACTGGTAGTACTGAAATAGCAGGCAAATCTGGAGTAGTACCGGACTGAACATTCAGGACCATGAAATTCGAAGAATAATTACCTAAATCATATACTTCATTTTCTAGATCTAACCCTGTTCTATGGGGAAGACCTTGCTTGTCTGGGAAACATGTTCGATTCAGAAGAGACATATCAGTTGAGGATGACGTTAACGTGGACCATGCTCCACACGAACCATTATGTGAAAACGGATAAGGAAAAAGTGGCAGAACTCCCTTCGGTGTCTGGAAAGGGGGGAGTCGACCACACACCCAACAATTAGTGGCATTGCTGGTCTGGTGTGAATAGTGCAACATTCGGATGAATGTGTTGTTACGCATAGCAAGACGATAGGATAGCTCGTGAGGAGGCAGATCACTAAATGTGTGCTCTACTGTAACATTAGAAAACATATGTACATGTGAAATTGGAAAACATAAATGTAAGGCATAACTTATGCATGTAACCATAAGACTCAAAAATAATAAAAAGAATAGAACGATAATACATCTTTTAGAGTTTTGACTAACTCTCTCACTGTGTGGGTCTATCTCATACATGTCAGGAACCTGTCTAACCGTTTCACCCGAGAGGGACTTAGACAATTAAACTGGCTGACTTATTTTACTAGACCGGAGCTTTGTTTTATACTCCTGCTGCGGAGTTTTCTCTAACAGGGGAAGTTTGAATTCAGAGTCTGTTTTTGGGCAGTCCTTAGGAATAGGGCAGTCTTTGATAAATGTCTTTTGTCGCAATCCATGGAATTTCTTAACATGACTGGTATGCACCCATCCCTTGCGGCCTTCAAGCTTGACTGCAGTCCTTGTTGTTAATAACACCAGCTGGGGCTCCTTCCAACGGGGTTCCAGCGGACTTGAACGATCAAAATTTCGCACCAGGACAAATTCTCCCGGAACGACTTCATGCGGTTTCACCTCAGTGTTGTCTGGAAATGCAGCGGCAACCTGTGAACGACAAGAGTGTAGGGCAGACATCAAGGAAGCTAGGTAATCTGTCAGCATATTACTGGAAACGTCTGTAATACTGCGGGGTCTAAGTGTACCCCACATGTTTGGAGGGCGGCCGAATACGACCTCATACGGGGACAGACCTGATCTGGAATGTGCAACCATTCTCATGTAAAAAAGAGCGACTGGCAGAGCTACTAACCAATCTACACCTTTTTCTGTACACACTTTAGCAATGCGGATTTTCAAAGTCTGGTTATGTCTCTCTACGAGACCGGCTGCTTCAGGATGGCGTACACAATGGAACTTCCACTGGTACCCTAACAGAAGGGAAACTTGTTTCATGAGCTCGGATGAGAATGGCTGACCGTTATCTGAATACACGACCCTAGGCAATCCAAAGCGGGAAAAATACTCACGAACCAACTGTCTGGCAGTGGTCGCAGCTGTGTAATCTGGAACTGGATATGCTTCTGTCCACCTGGACAAAGCGCATACAACTACGAGGACATACTTGAAACCTCGACATCGCTCCATCTGAATATAATCCATCTGGAGGACTTCAAAAGGGTGGTCAGGAGGTTGGAATCCACCTTGTTCCACTGGGACACATTTACCTGGATTGAACTGACAACATATCATACAGGTACGTACTTTCTGCTTGGCTGCTGCTCGTAAATGCTTGTTGAACCAAAGGTTCTGAATACTGTCTAACATAGCTTTTTCTCCTAGATGTGCCGGACTATGTGCGGTATTAATAATGACTTGAACCATAGAGTCGGGGAGAAACCATGTGGCTTTTCCCTTCGTCAACCATCCTTGATCTGTCTGGACCCCTCCTTGTTCGGACCATTTCTTGATTTCATCGGAAGTGGCATGTAACTGTATGTCTATGACATCTTGTGTAGGGTCCTTAACTGTCATACAAGTAGTCTGATCTGGAGTGGGTGTCTGTGTCGTGTTAACTGGAATGTCTGGAGTTTGAGCTGTGAGCTTGGCTGTTCGATCTGCTAGATCGTTACCTTGGGAAATAATGTCAGTGACTTTCGTATGTGCTTTGCACTTCATGATAGCAATAGCTGTCGGTAAATGTATTGCATCTAACAGAGCTTGAATGAGGAGACCATGCTGGATCTTGGTTCCATGAGAAGTCATAAAACCTCGTTCTTGCCAGAGCACTCCAAAGTCGTGTACGACTCCGAATGCATAACGTGAATCTGTATATATGTTAACTTTCAGGTTCTTGGCACGTATGCAGGCTTGGGTCAGAGCGACTAGCTCTGCTGCTTGAGCAGACAGGGTGTTAATACGATGTGTTTCTATAACTTCGGTGTCAGTAGTCACTGCATACGCGGCTACTAGTTCTCCTGTACTTGTTCTCATACATGAAACATCCACATAAAGTGTCAGGTCGGGATCAGGTAATGCAATATCTGTCAGGTCTTGTCTTGGCTTTGTCATAGTATTAACAACTTCCACACAGTCATGTGTGGCAGGATTTGAAGTAACTGACGGTAACAGTGTAGCTGGATTTAGAATGTTGCAGCGTCTGATTTCTATGTGTGGCTGAAACAGTGTCAGTTCATAACCTGTTAAACGTGCAATTGTCAAGAGCTGAGTCTGGGTTCTGTTTAAAAGAACTTCCACGGAGTGTGGAACCTGTACTGTCAGGGAGTGTCCTAACACTATGGAATCACTTTGTCTGATAGCTAGAGCTGTGGCTGCAACTGACTTGAGGCACGCAGGCAGAGCCTGGGCCACTGGATCTAATGTGCTCGAAAAATAAGCACAGGGCTTGTATTGTCCTGCTTGATCTTGTGTGAGAACAGATAATGCAGTACCATCACGTTCTGTGACAAAAAGTGTAAAAGGCTTACTGTAGTTCGGTATTGCTAGAACGGGTGCTTGGCATAAGGCTTTCTTTAACTCATTAAAAACAAGTGTATGTTCCTGGGTCCAAGGGAGGACAGTCGATACGGCTGCCTCCTGTGTAGTTAACTGTATCAGTGGCTTGGCTAGAAACGCGTACTGAGGAATCCATTGTCTGCAGTAAGAAGTGAGGCCGATAAAAGCTCGTACCTCCTTCTGTGTCTTGGGCTGTGGAAGACGTGCTATTAACTGGATACGGTCAGGTGTCAACTGCCTACCCCACTTGGACAGTAAGTGTCCCAAGTATACCACTTGCTGGACACAGAATTGTAATTTGGAAGGGGACACCTTGTGCCCCATCTCGGCCAGAAAATACAGAACTGTAAGTGACGCTTGCTCGCAGTCACGTTCAGAACGGGCTGTGATCAGTAGATCATCGACATACTGGAGCAGGGCAGTGTCAGTTGGCATGTGAATATTGTCTAGTTGTCTCTTGAGCGCTTGACTGTAAATGCTAGGACTTTCTGTAAAACCTTGAGGAGCTCGTGTGAACTTATAGCTTCTTCCATTTAAACAGAATCCGAAAAGGAACTGGCTGTCTGGATGTATGGGGACACTGAAGAATGCGTTCTTGAGGTCGATAACTGTGAAGAACGTAGCTTCAGAATCAATGGCTGTCAAGAGGGATGAAATATCTGGGACTACTGGATACTGGGGTATGATACATTTATTAAGTTCTCGAAGATCAATCACTAATCGATATACTGGAGGTGCATTTGGATCAGTACGTTTCAGGACTGGAATGATAGGAGAATTACATACATTGGAGTCAGTTTCTACAACCACTCCTTGGGCAATAAGCTCGTCAATAATTTTGGATAAGGCTGCTACAGCCTCAGGTGGCAATTTGTACTGTCCGATTCGGGGTAAAACCACACCTTGCTTTAGAGTCACACGATGGGGTGTGATATGCATACAACCTACATCAGTTGGACCTTGCGCCCATAAATGCTGTGGTACATTCAATAATCTTGGATCAAAATCACGTAATACATAATGACCTTTGAAGTCTCTCAAGAACAGGCGGACCCCCTCTGGGGAACAACAAATTACTGCTCCTAATTCTTTCAATGTTTTAATGCCTAACAAATTTTCTGGACAAGATTTCGTGAGTAACAAATCAGTAGTTCGGGACAATGGACCGACTTCTAGAGTAACTGGTTTCGATATTTCATTAACAATAGGCTTTCCTGAAAATCCAAGGGAAACATTTCTAGAGCCTGAGAGCGGAGCCCCTGGAACCTCGTCATGACTGATGGTAGTCCTACTTGCCCCTGTATCAATCAGAAACTTTCTGTCTCTCCCTAATACTTGACTGTGTACATAGGGACCCTCTTGATCTACAGGTATCTTGATGAGAGGCAAGCCTACCTCCCTCTCTAGGCTGTTTCATGAATACGGCTGATAATCTGGATACTCTGTCTGTGCATACTGGTACATCTGCTGTGTAACATGCTGTGTTGCAGCGATAGGCTGCGGTGCTGTAACTGTCTGTTGTGCATTCTGTGGTGGCTGAGAAGTCTGTGAAACTTGTTCTTGTCTAGGCGGACGTGGTCTTTCTTTAGTTTTACCAGTAGCTATATTATGTTTCAGAACTGCACACTCGTTTATAAAATGACCTGGCTGTTTACAGTAATTGCAGGTCCCTTTAACGGGAGCTGCAGTATGACTGGCTTGATTCGGACCCCTCTTCTGACTGTCTTGTGGAACAGATTGTGCAACTAATACTTTCATTTTCGTGTCTTTCATACGTCTCCTTTCGTGTTCCTGCTCTTCCCTGATTCTGTTCTGGTGATACTGGAGCATTTGTAACATCTGTGACGGAGTATTAGCTTGCCAGGTACTTTCGACTTTCAATACTCTATTTTTAACTTGTGGACTTGAATTCTCGACTAGTTTAGTAACAAAAAGATGAGGGTATGATTCACTACTTGTTTTCAGACCACTGTTAATAATAAAACATTTTTCAAATCTTGAATAAAAATCACTGGTGTCTTCATCTTGTTTCTGTTTACAAGCTGAAATGGCATCCCAATCTTCCTTTTTCGTGGCAAGTAATCTTGGCAAAACTTGTATCAATAACTCGGGCAAATCTTTAGCTTTCTCCCCAAGACCGGTACCTGGTACTCGTGTATTATCTTCAGCTTCTAGAGCTGTCCAATCTATCTTTTTCTCTCCCACCTCCCATTCTTTTTCCTTGAGTTTTTCATATATGCCCGCGGGCAACAGGACCTTTAACATTTTAATGATATCAGGATACGTGTATTCTCCCATACGGAGCATGTCCTTTAATTCACGGTGGAACCCTGCTGGATCTTTATCGTGACAGGGAATTAACTTCTTTATTTCTAAGAGTTCCATCTTTGTGATAGGGGTGTAAACAAATACTCGTTCTAGATCACCACCCGTTGTCCTAACTGGGTGTACTTCTCGTAACGGATTCTGTCTATCTATGTAAACTGATTTACTTTCTGGAGGTGAGACGTGAACAAAATGCGGATTCAGAAACGTTCGATATTTGTGGCGCTGTTCTAGAATGACACTAATTAAATCGGTACCTAGACCTCTCCATCTGCACTGGAGTAACTCGTTCAGGACATCATGTAGCGGACCTGGATCAGAATGCTGTTCCTCATACAGTGTGATGAGGTGCTGGATCATATACATACCCACCAGTCGCTGTTCGGCTGGGGGCAGTTTCAGAAACATTTGTGTCACTATTTCGTCTGGAAAAGTGGTAGAATCAGTAGTCCACCGGACTGCTGATCGGACTAGTTCTTGTTCATGCATTGTACTGAGCTTACTATAACCTATTCGTGATTTCAGAATGTAATCGGTAGCTTGGAATACTTGCTCAAGAGAACCCTGTTCTGGTGCTGGAGGAGGGAAAACTTTCCTGTGGTCTGGACGTGAATGTCGATCGAAAAGTCTAGTTCTACCTACATACGCTATTCTGGAGGGATTCTCGTCGTCTACCTCTTCATTAGAAGAGTTGTCTTCTTTCTCGGTTGCTTGTGTTGCTTCTCGTTTCTCGTGTAACTTTATTATTTCCCTACGAATTTTCTTGTACATACTCTCTATACAATTTTGTGTCTTGTGTTTTCCCTCGGCTATATTGTCACTCCACCTGGTCAGAACTTTCATTTCTTCTTGATCTTTTTCCGGACAATCTTGTTCTCTTATTAAACAGTTAATTAAAAACTTTAAAAGCATGAGCTGAGTCTCGACTTTTCTTTGAATCATGGCGTCGCGAACACTTTCAGGATCCACTCCTGTACGGATAAAACGATATATTCTGTCTAGATGTTCTCTCATATCGGGCAGGGTGTCCAAGTAGTCGGTCACCCGTCTTAAACGTAATGAATATATGACCATGGTACCATCACCTGGAACTGGATCATAACGACATTCGGTAAGTGCTCGTTTGATATCTGTGAATGTATGAACTTTTGGCGTACGTTGTAACGCTAGTTCATGTAGCGTCATACGTCTGTGTTGAGGCGGGGTACTAGGAGAATCTCCCCCCGCGGCTCCTAAACTAGAATCGTCGGTGGGTACTGTACGAGCTGGAAGAGTGACTGATGTAGCGGGTACATGTACTGTGGACTGGGCCGGGGGTGCTGTAACAGATGCTGTAACAGGTGCTGTACCCACGGCCCGGTGGCTGGAGGAACAGGAATTACATTATTTACGGGAGCAGGCGGAACAGGATTTGCATATTCTGGGACCGTATCGTCCAAATAGGACGAGAGAAAAATATCAGCTGCGGTCGGTTTGTGACGTAGCTTAATCGGGACCAATGGTGGCGGAAAATTACTGGATGCTTCCGGGGTTGCCTTCGGCAAGCCCTCGGCAAGAAGAGGATACATACCCTTAATAAGGGCATTTCTCTGTCTGTCTGACTGTTCTGCTTTAACTTGCTCACCTACTTCGATTAATTCCCTTTCTTGGGCTCTTTCTGAGGATTCTCTACTTAATTCTGTTTTTCTGATTTTTTTTTAAGTTCTTTTATGAGATTCTTTGCGCCATAACTCGATGGCATCTTTCTGGGACTGTCTGGCTTTCTTTTTCCATAATGCTTCTTCTACTCGCATGATGCACTCGGCATCCCATGTACCTGATACAGGCCATCTATATTTCTCTTCTAGATCCTTGGTATAGTCGACCCTTAAATCTAAATACAATATGGCACTTAAGCCATGCTTATGATACATAAAATGTCCTGGACTGTCCCTAGGCGGGACAGGAACTGCTTCCTCGAGTAACCCTTTTCTGGTCTTTAACTGACGTAACTTGGAGAACAGAGGCATTCTATACTTGAATCCGAACACAATACAATACACGATAAACACAGTAATGAATAGAAAGACAAATCACTCATACCACGACATTGAAAACACATTAAATAACATTTAGAATAACAGTTCGGACAGAATATTACCTGATATACTAAGAACAGAACACATGAATTTCTCGAGAACGAAACTTACTAGAATTACTAGATGCACTGCTAAAACAGTACGAAACATACCGGTCCCATAAAGAGACACGTCAGGACCCGTGTCCACCTAGGTGAACACTTCGGACTGGATCTGCGTACCCAAACCCACTGTACCAGAGACAAATTAATTGACCCTGTCTAGATACTACCCCAGCAACGGTACTCACCGGGCAGCAAGAACGGAAGGCCTCGGACTGGACTGGACTGCTACGACGTCGGACTACGAACTTCGGACTTCAGTTACAGGTGGGCCTCCGGATACCTCGGACCTTGTACTCTCGGCTTGGGCTCTGGTCAGGACTCGCCGCGTTCCTCACCGCCTCGTCTGGATGCTGGACCGCAACCTCCGTCTCCTCCGTGGGCCTGAGGGATACTTGAAGCAGAAATATCTGCCGGTGCGCAGTAGAGTTCCGTCACGGCTGCAGAGGGTCAGGGGGCCTGCGTGGCTTCGCCGGCGCGTGGGGAAAGGGCAAGTCCCTATTCGTGCGCCATTATGTGGTAAATAAATAATTAATTACCGGTACTATTTTTGATTACAATGAATAAAACAGATAGCTCAATAAATAAGAGGCAGGATTCGAGGTATCGGAGTCTTACAGGCTTTAATCAGGCATAAGGGAAGGGACAGGAACGGGATAGCCTGCACGGAAATAGAATGAAGGCAGCTGCCGGGGAATGGGAATGGCATGGGAATGGGGATGGGGGACTTTCAGTAACAGTACATAGTATATATACTAAAACAATTACATTACATTCAATACAGTAGGCGTAGCAGTAGGCGTAACTCGTAGCAGTCGCGAAAGATAAGAGGAAAATGGGTGTAGCAAGAAGGCGTGTACAGGGCGTATACATAGACATGTGATGTAGACGTCACAGAAGTGTCATAAATGGGGCGGAAACTTGGAGGGGGCTACCTGAGCAGCTGGGACCTTTAACCTAGTGGTGCGCGCAACGGGCAATGACGTGTTACCAGGAAGAACTGGGGCTATGACTTCTGCGCTAGAAGAGGAGACTAAAGTCTGCAGTGTCAGAACGACTTGTACCTATATCATATCTGGTATCTGGTGTTTGGAGTACATGTTGATAGAATCCAAAAGTTATCAGGGCAAAGGCTACTTGACACTAAGACTGGTGCGTGCATAATTCTACATGTATTGCGTGTGCTAGGAATATTCTATGAATATTAATACAGTATTTCTCTTACATGGAGACAGAAAGGCTAGACCATGGCTGAAACTATTGATGCGATTCAGTAGCTTAGGAATGCAGAGAAGGAGGGCTGGACTGATAACTAGAAGCATAACATACTCTTGGCAGACTGGGAGGCAGAGCCAGGCCGGGCCGGGCACTGTGAGGCAGGAAGTAAGTGAAGGGTCAGGGATGCAGGTGGGGGCTGTATCGCTCCTCGGAGTGGGTTCAGGAGACTGGAGCTGAATCTGGTGTCCGGGCCCCTTTTGAGGCCTAGAAACGAGGACAATTCAATGAATTACCGTGCACACTGTAAAATGTGGCAACATAGGCCTAATACTCATTGCTTTCACGAGAACTGGAAACTGGCATACTAGAGTTGGACACAACTATAATTGCGTCTTTAATCGATCATAGGGGAATACATGCATATCGATCATGCACATATAGCATAAGATGGGGAACACGTAGGCACATATAACATGGCAAAATTTACTTTTCCACACTGTGTGTGAAGGTGTTACGTATAATATGCTTCGTCTTACTTATGGCATAACATGTAGTGTAATAGCTAGTTTGTTTTATCAAACTGGACGTTTGGAATATTATTATTCAGATTTTGATGAGATTTTTGCAATCTTAAAAGTTGAATGTTAGTGGAAAATTTTGTATAAGAAGAGATAATACTTTGTTTGATAATTATTTTGTAGGTGCAAGTCAATGTGAAGACACTTATCGTATTATAGGGGGTTGGGGATTTAAAGAAGGCAAAGATCCAATTTTTCCTGGAATTTATTTTGTTTGTGGGAATAAGGCTTATTACAATCTCCCAGACCATTGGTATGGGACATGTTATGTAGGTTTAGTTTTTCCCAAAAAATTTCATGTAGATAGAAATGCAAAGGGTTCATTTGAAATTAGCAATCACCTGAATAGATTTAGAAGGGAAAGCTTTTCAGAAATAATGGGAGACATATTTGGTGCATTAATACCTATGGTAGGAATAACCCTGAATGCAAACAAAATCAGAAAAATGTCTACAATTGTTGATATATTGTCAACAGATACTGCAAGTGGATTTCAATTAGTGAATACAGAGCTTATTGCTATGAGAACTATGGTGATGCAAAATCGTCTTGCTCTTGACATTTTGCTGGCAAAAGAGGGTGGAGTCTGTGGAATTTTGCATGTTCAACATTGTTGTACTTACATACCTGACAAAAGTCAGAATATAGAAATGTATATAAAAATATTACTGAATTACATAATAAAGTTGAACCTTTAGAAGACAAAAGTTTTCGAGAGCGTTTAAGTAAAAGATTTGCAGCAATTAAACACTGGTTTCAAGAGCTTGGTAATTCAATTATAGGTAAAATTGTTTTTCCTTTAATAGTTATAGCTATAGTGATACTTTTGTTAAAAATTAGTTGCATGATACACAAGAGAAGAAAACATGTAATAGAAAAGAAAAGAATTTGCAAACTAAGATGAGAAAAAGAAAAAGAAACAGAATTAGAAGCGTTTTGGAGAAATCAATATGAAAAATGCAGAAATACAGATGAATCCAAAGTTTAGAAATACTAATATTAAGAAAGTCCAAAACATGTTCAAGGGTTGAAAATTTATAAATTTTGGGTATTATTTGGTGATTTAGAAATCACCAGATGAGGGAGTTGATGAAGCAAGGTGCAGAACAAGATTTTGTTCAAACTTGTGAAGTTAATCTCCCATAACAGTAATTAAATTAATAAGCTTGTGGTGAAATTGCTAATCAACTTAGTTTAAGAATACATTCATCAATACACGCGGGATAAAATAATGTGCTTTATGTTGCAAACGCAAAGAAAAAATAATAAACTAGCCTTGTCTATTGTCTTTGTCAGTATTAAATGCGGCTGTTTAACTAATGGCATGTGCTTATTTTGTGTGCTTATGTTATGTCTTTTCTGTGACAAAAGCTTATGGAGTTTGTGCAGTTCCTAAAGGAGAGGTAATTATAATGCTGCTTGATTGTGCTTTTTGCTAGGTAACATAATTAACAGGATTAATTAGAAAGGGGGTGGGTAACAGAATGGGTCTCAATTCTTTAATTAATTGATGTCTTGTGTTTGTTTAATAATAGATTCCAAAGTGAGGCCTAAAGATGGTTCAGAAAAAATGGCTGACAGAGCTGCAGACGCAAAAGCTTGTCCAGAATGAAGTCTTGCACATGCGTAGCTGTGAAGATTTTTACTGCACTGTCATCGTTTATTGAAAAGCAGTTCTTTGGTTGGGTTGAACGTGCTCACGGAGAAAAGGCTCAAGGACAGAAACTTAAAGTGTCAGCCAAGGCTAGGAAGTAGATGTTCAAAACTCGAGGAAAAGTAACTTTCTTGAGGAAGCTGAAAGATGTGGAAGTGAAAGACAATAGGGCTTATGTGAAGCCTAGACTTGGTCAAGAATCGGAGATGACCTAATACATTTTATCATGGACTGACACAGGACAGCCAATGAAAAGCTAGTATTCATTTAAAAGAATGTAAAATGTAGAAAGTTTTGTTAGAAAGAAAGGTATAAAACCTGACACCATGAGCAGGAAAAAACTCTCTCGCTGCTCCTGATTCCTGAATGACGTGACATGCTGTTGGACTTTTGGCACATGTAAGGACAGCAGACTTTAAATGATTTTTCCTTTCTAGTTGAGTGAGAAATAGACAGGGAAATAGATTTAGGAAAAGGAAACCGTTATTTTGCTAATATTTCATGTTTCTGAGCTTGCTTTGAAAATGTCCGTTTATTAATTCATTTCCTTATTAAAATGCTGCTTTGTTAATTGCTTATAAAATAAAGATTTTAAAAACGTAAATTCTATTTTCTTTATGAAAGATAAAGTTAATAAAATTAGATTTGAAAAGACAAGCTGGTCTTGTTTATTCATGGTCTAGTTTCCATCAGTTGATCCAATCGCCTTAGTGGTCTGATTAATAAATGTTTAAAACCATGGTGAAAATAAGTAAACTGCAGTTGTATATAATAGTGTAAATATTATAAGAGTAGTTTCGATTAATCACACCACTTGATTCAGTTGCTCAAAAAATTGTCTCATTGGTATTATGGGCCTTTATGTGAGTTTCATGATTAATGGTGAGTATTGAGGTGATAGGTAGTGTTTTTGAGACAGTTTTCCAAACAGAGCGCTGGATCAGAGTCCAGCCCTGTTATGACAGGTTTTGTAACAGTGAAAACACACGTAACCTCAGAATGTTCTCAGCTTTTGTTAGGCCTCCTCAGTGAGGTACAGATCACGTCTTATTGCCCAGTGAGCCACACCACCAAAGCTGGCGAACCCAATGCACTTAGGGAATTTCACTGAGAATAAAAAGATGAATGGTGGGATGTTAAATTAGTTCCAGCACCTGGTAATTATTGTAGTAAACAGTCCAGTGTATTGTTGTTTTGGTGTGTGTACCACGTACGAGGACCAACCATATGCCGATTGGTCCTTAGCATTGATCCTGCTGAAGAAAACAGAAAATACTGGCATTTTGTCCTTTTTCCCATTTTCTGCTGGTTTAAAATTGAATATGGTACCCACGTTGGCAAAATACTAGCCATGTTGAATCCGCAGAGGGCTGGCCTTGGCCTTGGCCTTGCCACCATAATCCAGCACTGCAAGGCCTAAGGAAAGGGGCAGTTAGTGAAACAAACTCACAGTTTTGTTTAATTGCATTCAGGACGCTTTCTAGGTATGCTGAATAATTGGGATGAATAATTGTATGTAGGTGGATAATATATACATCAAAACGGATTGAACCTGCATCATCGTAATTTATAATACTGAAATGTACTTTGGAACTGGCCAAGTGTGTAATAATAGTGTTAGAACTTTTAAAATCCACAAAGATGGTGGATGGGGTTCTTGTAACTATGGATCAGGGCAACTACCATTGAAACCGTTTAGCCTACTTATTGCAGGATGGTACTTTCACATTTACCAATGTACATTTGGGCTGAAAAATCCCACAAAACTGATAGCTGTCATAGAAAACCCTATACAATAATACTTTGTGCAGCACGTTGCTGCCCTATTCCTGGGTCTGACCTGTGCTTTGTAATCTTTCAAATAAAAAGGTACATTTATCAGAAGTCAGGTTTATCTCAAATGATCACTTTGCTCACAGTGATTTGAGTGATGTCTTTAATAAAAGTCAAGCAATTAACTATTTTGTTTGCTGTCAAATCTTTCTTGCTCCGAAACATTCTGTGCTACATAGCTTTTCTTGCACTGGGTATGTAGGAGAAGTCTTGACATTTTATTCCACACTGGACCACCTTAAGGTCTATTCTACATGCTGCAGCACTCCTGTTTAGTTCCTCAAGAAATATAAACACATCATTCGACCCTTATAGAGATCCACAGGCTGGCCTTGCGAGCCCCCACCTTCTTCAAAACCAGCTCCACCATCTACAAATCTATCATAACTGGCACTCTTGTTTACTTGGATGACAAGTTCCCCATCTCCGATGAGTCCATACACACACGCACACACATGCACACACACACACACCCCTGACATTTTCAGGAGGTAGATCAAGAAATGCAAAAAATAAAAGTGAAGTCAAAGACCTTCTCCATATATGTACTGAAGGTCTGAAATGATATCCACAAATCCATCCTGACAGCCCCAACACAGCTCCAATTTAGGAAACAGCTGAATAGTTCTCTCTTTAATAAATTCTACATCATGGTGCAGTAACAAACCAGCTACACTTCCTAAAACATGTTGACTATGTTTTTGCCTTTTTCCCTGCACAGCTCTTCACTGAATTTCAGTTATATTTGAAATATATAAATACCAGATAAATGCATAATAACCTATTAATCAGGAACACATTTTTATTGGAGTAACATATAAGTTTGGAGAACCCTGGGGCAAGCTTTTCCACCCACTTATTAAAGTGTTAATATATATATTATTGTATAATAAAATCCATTATTGTACTTGGTATTTTTTTATGTTCCTTACTGTACACGATCCCCCTCGCAGGAGCAGCAGCAAACAGGGACTGACACGGCAGGAGAGGGGAGAGAGGACTCCAACTCCCAGCCGCCCTGGTTCTTCCATCGCGCATAAAGCGCCAATGCAGCCCCGCGGCGGGTGTAGCCGCACACAATCCCCCTCACAGGAACAGCAGCAAACAGGGACTGACCTGACACGACAGGAGAGGGGAGAGAGTACACCAACTCCCAGCCGCCCCTGGTTCTTCCATCGCACATAAAGCGCCAACGCAGCCCTGCGGCGGGTGTAGCTCTGGGAACACTCGATTCATTCCTAACCAGAGCAACATCCGTTCTAGCCCATGAAATTGAGATTACAGAACGCCGTCTATCCCTGGAACCGGTCTTTCAAACTACCTCTGCTTTGACGGCTGAGACACTTCTCTCTACTACAAATCAACCCTCATCCCAAACTCAGAGGGAGGGGATAGAAAGGGATGCATCGCCTAATCAATCTGCAATAACATTAAAACCAGGAATATCTGTCAGAGGTGCAGGGGGTAAAAGGGCCACTGGAACAAATTTGGAAAAAGTAGGCGGAAAAAAAGAGGAAGTTGCCCACAGAACCAAACCCAAAACCAAAAACAGGCAAAGGCACTCAGACAAGCGAAATAAGTGGGAATTGTGAGGAGGGGGAGCCTGCACAAGATATACAAGAAGAAGCTAGTATTTTGGCAACCCCATAAACAACTGTCAGCCCCCTGGCCAGTAAGGAAACGTGGCAGAGACTGGAGACTTTAGTAGCTACAATGCTGATTCCTATTATTGCTGCATTGACTCGGATGGAAGGGAAGCCAGGGGCCCTGGAGTCACAGATGGAAAGAAACGAACAGGCATTAGGGACATTAGTCCTTGCACCGAATTTGGGGCCGCTGGGAAGGGAAAGGCCGGAACAAGGGACCCAACCCCAAAGCTCTTTTGATAGCACAGAGAAGAGGGTTTTTTTCAAAATACAGAGCCCCCAGGTAATAATCCCAGAAATGGCCCATCAGGGATTTCAAAGCGACATGGGAGAGCTGACCTGAGCAAACCTAGCATTATCCACTCTTATCAGCCCCAGTTAAATGGTATGGACGCTTTAACAAATCACCAAACGTCACCCTTGAACATAGTCACAAACGCTTGAGGAGGAATGATGCCTGCTAATCAATTAAATCTCCCCACGGAGGAAAGGGCGACTTTCCGTCCACTATTGAACGGAACACGGTCATTACATCTCCCCCCGGCAGCCGCACCATTGGTATTGGTATTAGGGAATACAACTTTGATGTAGGAGGGCCAACCAGAATCCACAAAACAATTGATGTTTAAAGCATTACACTGGTTGACAGAAAAACTGAGTGAGAGGAGGCGAAGCGCCAGAAATCTCTCAAATCAGTTGATTATGGCTAGAAGGGCAGCATGGATGGGCCCAGCGAGGAAAGGAATGGTGGGAGGCTGTGTGGTATTACATTTTAATAATGAATTCATAGTCAGATATATTTTGGATAATTTAGGCACTATTTCTTTTCAATTCTGAAATTGTGGTTTTACCGTTAGGCTATTTTTTTAAACCGAAGTCCATGCTATCCCAGAAGAAATATTTCCATCAGAAAGGGAATCAGGCTTGGAAGACCCCAGTGGATCACTCTAGGTCGCAGAGCTTAACTCTTGAGAATCGTTTTGCCCCACTGTCTGACCTAGAAGCTTGCGATTGACTGCAACCATCCCCTCAAAATCCTCAAGGTAATTGTGAAAATCAGATTAATTTAGGTTGTCAAATAGAAGAGGCTTCTTCTTTATCTGATCCACAAAGGGGGCCTCCAAAATGGTCCTTACGATAGCCTCATGGAATGTGGCTGGTATTTCCGCAAAATTACTTGATGAAAATTGGTTGAAAACATGGCAAGGCCATGATATTGCATGTTTTCAGGAGACATGGTCTATTGACCCAATTTTTGTAAATGGATCAAAATCCATCTACACCCTCGTCCTCAGAAAGGGCTAAGGGAGGCATTATGACTCTGATTTCGAATAACTTCCCAGGTAAGGTAACAAAATTTGAAGCCCCAAACACAAATGTTCATATTCTTACGCTGGAAATACATGAAGAAGGCAGATGGCTTCTACTTAATACCGATAAAAATGATTTTGGACTAAATAGACATGCTATTGTTGGTGAAGTTGATAAGGCTCTAGACCACTGTGTAGATAAGAAGAGAAATTATGATGTTAGTGTTGTTTGACTGAGTGACTTAAATATACATCCGTGTAAGTACAATGCAGCCCCTATATTTGGCTTAGAGGATTGGGGGGGGAACAACATAAACCATTTTGAACATAACGAATATGGTAGTCGTTTAAACAAGATGCTAGCAACGTGAAATATGGTAATGTTGAGCGATTTAGAGCCAGCATCAGGTTATAAGGCAGGAACCGTCTATAGAATTGGCCTAGAGTCAACAATTGACTATATGCTGGTAACTACTCCTATTAGCTTTAGGGCCAGTAGAGTGCCAAACAAATTCACAACTTTTAGTGACAATGCTATTTTATCACTATGGATAAAAGTATCCATAGGGCAGTCTGCACATACTCTAAATGTTGACACCCGGGGGGCGTGGCCAAGATGGCGGCGGAGTAGGACGTGGTTTCAGTCCCTCCGACACCACGATTTGCATCGCCTTGTAAAGCACTCTCTTCGGGGCCCATCCGTCTGTGAACACGCTACCTGGTACCCTGTGATGATCCTGAGCTGATTGTGGGTTTCAGTTTTGCTTGGGGTGGCGAACCGCCACAGACTGTGGTGCGGCCTACACTCGGTCGGCCCTGGGGCCCAGCATGAGATCTGGCGGCAAGACAGAGAAAGATCGAAGCGGCGTCTGGAGCTGGGTCACTGCCCTCCGACTTGGCGGCGCTCAGCGACCCTGTCGAGGGCCGGCGGTAGAGGCACCGTTGACCGCTGAGCACCAGACGGGGCTCCCACTGTGAGTTGCTACAGAGATGCCCGGCGGACCCGGGAGAGTGCGGCACCAGGAGCGGGTGTTGGATGCGGAGCGGAGGAGTCCGGCGGGGCTGCCTACCTGCGGGCGGGGCGTTGTGGCCTGGTCGGAGCCTGGAGAGGGACGTGCTCGGTGGCTCCCTGGACGAGCTTCTGTTACAGCCGGCGGTTACGGGGTAGCGGGAGTGGCGGAGAGGTGGTGGCGGCGTGCGTGGGAGATGCGGGGGGAGCCCTGATTCCCCTCGGTGGAGGAACACAAAGGCGTCTGAGAGGCCTGGCAGTGAGTGACTGGCAGCGGCCTGAGCTGGAGGCTGGAGTGGTGTGAAGCCCAACGGCTGTGGAGGGGAAGCTTGCCCGGCCTCACCGAGGCCCAACTACGGACCTGAGTGGCCGCGAGGGCGGTTGTGATTAGCGGTCCACGCCGCGGGGGTCGGTGCTTGCCCTGTGCGTGGGGTGGAAAGTGAGGTGTTGGCCCCGACCATCCCCCAGATACAACAGGCCTTGCGGCCCGAACTGAGTGTGGAGTAGCGCTACGCTGATGGCCTAGGGGGTCAGAAGAAGCACGGGATCTGCATGCAGATTTAGGAGTGGACCCTACCTGCAATGCATGTACAGTCAGGGAAGCTGTATAATATACCAGAGTGGAAGTGTACACAGCCGGCCGGGTGAGGCCTTAAAGTGGTTGTCCAGGGCCTAGCTGTTCCCAGCGTTCTCGTGTGGTGAGCGAGGTGACATTGGACTGGTGTGGTGCCCTTCCTCGTCCCCCACTGTGCTGTGGCATCAGTACATTAGGATGGCGACAACTAGACAGAGGAAAGATAAACCTGTAAAGGATGGGACCCCTAAGGGGTCGGCGCAGCCAGCTTCTCCGATGTCGGATACGTCCCTGCGGAGGGGCGAGAATGAGGAGCCGGCAACCAAGGCCTTCATGGTTGAGCTCTTTGCGGCCATTAAGGCAGATATATCGGAACTGCGCTCCCAATTGGCCTCTGACCTGCGCGAGGTGCGGAGAGACGTCGACGGAGTGGGGGAGCGTGTTGCGACGCTAGAGGAGCATGACTTGGGGATGGCATGACTTGGGGAGCGTGTCGCGACGCTAGAGGAGCATGACTTGGGGACGCTAGAGGAGCATGACTTGGGGACATTCATCAGCTTCAGCAAGACGTGATTTGTTTGACGGAGCAGAACCTGGACCTACAAGCACATGCCGAGAACCTGGAGAATAGGTCCCGGCACAACATTAGGATTCGAGCGGTGACCTGGAAAGGAGAGGGGGCGGACTTGAGGGAGTATGTGGAGGCCCTTTTCAGGCACGTCCTCAATGAAAAAGACCTGCAAGAAATTCGAATGGACCATGTGCATCGAGTCGGTTTGCCGCGGGGTCCCAGGGCCCCCCCGCCTGATATATTGGTCTGCGTACATGATTTTCAGTTGAAAGAGCGGATCCTCCGTGAAGCACGCGACTTTAATCCTCTTCAGTTTCGGGATCACCGCCCCCTGCTATTTCAGGACCTAGCGGCTTCCACACTTCTGAAACAACGAGAATTCAAGCCCGTCACCGCCCACCTACGTGAGCAAAATGTGCCCTACTCCTGGGGGCACCCGTTTCGGCTCATCTTCAGATGGCAGAATAAGCTGGTCCAAGTTCGGTCCCTGGAAGTTGCCTTGTACCTTTTAGGCCTGGAACGGCCTGATTCACCGTCCGGCAGTGGCAATTCCTCTACCAGAAGGCGGCTACGCTCGGCGGACTGGTAGAGAGTGGGCAGGCCAGCGCCTGCAAGGAAGCCCAACTTGTCCGCAAGTCTGCAGGAGAGAGGAGCTGCGGTGGCTTCAGTGGCGTTGGTGACTGAAGCAACGCCGGCAGAGGGCGATGAAGGTGAGTGAGGCCCTGAGTGGACTAATGGCAGGCGTCGGAGGGGGCTGCCCCTGTGAGGTAACACTTGAGATTTATGTCCTTGCCCTTGAGGGAGTACTGTATCAGGAACTGAAAGACTGGTGACTGGTGCCATGTCCCGTTGCCTTTGGTGCCTATCTTACGAACTGTCGTTTGTTGCTTTCTGTTTGTCCAATTATGTTTACGTTGTGGGTTTTTTGTTGCTTGTTGCTGGAGGGAGGGGGTTGGAGGGGTGGGGTTGGGACTCCGCGTCAGCTGTAGAAGATTGTCAGATGGGGCCATGATGGAGACGTTCTTCCCCTGCCATGGTGAGGATGAGATGCCGAGGGTTACGCTGCGCTATCAAAAGGGGAATACTGGGGACAGATTCGATCTCCTGGTATTGAGTGTGCTCTGCTGTTTGATTCTAGCTGAGACTGGTGCAATAGCCTTCCCTCCCCTGTGTGGTGTGCAATGCCTAGGGAATTGAAGGTGGTGAGCCTTAACGTTCGCTGGCTCAATAATCCTGCAAAGCGAGCTGCAGTTTTGTCCCTTCTTGAGAACGCGGACAGCGATGTGTGCCTTTTGCAAGAAACCCATCTTCTTGCTAAGGATACACGGCGCATGCAAGACAAGCGTTTTCCTTTACAGCTTTGGTCCTCGGGCCCAAACAAGAAAAATGGTGTGGCGCTGCTGTTTAGCTGTCGAATACCCTGTAAGGTCTTGGCCCACGTAGTAGATATTAGAGGGAGGTTCCTGGCAGTGCGAGTTCAGTGGGGGGACATCATTTTTACGATAGGATCTCTGTATACCCCCGAATGCCCAGCAAGAACCCTTCCTATGCGCTGCCCTGGCGCAGGTTATGGCATCCCCTGACGAGTTAATCTTGGTTGGTGGGGACTTTAATCTCGTGATGGATGGGGGTTAGACAGATCAGAACATAGGACGTCCCACGCAGGTGCATGGACGCGGGAGGGGAAGCAATGGCTTGTTGAAGGTGGGCTTCATGATGTGTGGCGGTTACAGTATCCCCAAGAGCGTGACTTTACCTATTATTCTGCTGCACACAAGACGTATGCGCGATTAGATCACTTTCTGGCCACGACGGCCCTTTTACCGCACCTCTCTGAAGCAGACATTACACCACGCACACTCTCCGATCACGCCCTCATATCAGTGAAGTTCTCCCTGACTGGCGCCCGGCCGCCTTCAGCCGGCTGGCGGCTTAGGGACTCTATGTTGCACTCTGACTCAGTGGTCACGAAGATCCGGGACACTATCACTCACTACCTAGTTGAAAATATGGTAGGGGACACTGCTCTTGCGTCAATCTGGGAGGCCCTGAAGTAAGTGGTCAGAGGGGAGTTCATAGCGCTTGCGGCTACATACTCCCGGTTGCACAGGGAGAAGCAGGAGGAATTGGAGGGAGAAGTGCGAGGCCTAGAAGCGATACATAAAAGGACAGGTGCACATAGAGTATGGAGAGAGCTAGAAACAAATAGACGCATGCTCAAGCACCTGGACCTAGACAGAGCAGCTTATGCCCTACTGCGCCTGCGACACAAATTTTACTTATGCGGAGACAAAGGGGGTAAGATGCTGGCACACAGGTTGCGGGCTCAGGCTTATGCCGTCACCGAAATCAAGGATCATCGTGTGACACCCCATACCAACTATGCGGACATTGTTAAGTCCTTCCGCCATTTTTATCACTCTCTGTACACGAGGGAGGGTGCGTCCCCTGAAGTTATAACACAATACCTTGCACAGGCCGACATCACACCTATCCTCCCTGAGTCAGATGAGTCGCTAGATGCGGAGATTCGCGTGGAGGAGGTAATCTCTGCCATCTCCAGACTTAAGTTAGCTAAATCGCCTGGACCAGACGGGTTCTCCGCCATCTTTTATAAGACCTTCTGTAGGGAACTAGCCCCATTTTTAACACAGCTCTTCAATTCCTTCCTTGACACTGGAGCAGTCACCCCCTCCATGTCAGAGGCGGCCATTACAGTCATTTTTAAACCCGGAAAGGACCCTACTGAATGCGGCTCTTATAGACCGATCTCGCTCCTTAACATAGATGCTAAATTGTTTGCTGGGATACTTGCAGCGTGGCTTAATCCTCTAATGGATGGCGTGATCGACCCTGATCAGGCGGGTTTTATCCCCACCAGACAGGGGGGAGACAACTCTAAGAGGTTACTTCATCTGCTTGATCTGATACATCGCTCTAAGACACAGGCTTTTCTGCTGTCCATTGACGCGGAGAAAGCATTTGATCGTGCAGACTGGGACTTCCTTTTTGCGGTGCTGAGAGCATTCGGCATGGGTGACAACTTTTTGCGCTGGGTACAGTGCCTTTATGCAGCTCCCACAGCGGTGGTTAGGGTTAATGTACGCAAATATGCCCCCTTCTCCATCACTAGAGGGACACGGCAAGGGTGCCCCCTTGCGCCGCTCCTTTTTGCGTTATATATGGAGCCTTTCGCCCAGCGTGTCAGGTCTCACGCCGATATATCAGGTATCCGCTTTGGAGCTGACGTGCATAAAATAAGCCTATATGCGGATGACGTCATTCTGGCGCTGCAGGATCCCTGCTCCTCCTTACGGTATTTGTCAGCGGAGCTGCGTGCCTTTCATGCGGCGGCGGGGTTCAAAGTCAACTTTTCTAAATCACAAATCCTCAACATTTCGATCCCGTCCACTGACGTAGCAGATCTGCGGAGGGACTTTGAGTACCAATGGACACAGTCGGACATCACGTACCTTGGTATACGTCTTGCCTCAACCCTGCTTAGAACGCTATCCGTGAATTACACTGTGCTAAAGGAACAGGTCACTAAGTCCCTTTCGGACTGGTCCCGCCTCCACTTAGCATGGTTTGGTAGGCTGGCCGCCATTAAGATGACCATCCTTCCTAGAATACTCTACCTGTTTCAGATGATATCCCTAACACCACCATTAGGCATGCTGAAGAAACTCCAGGGGATGCTTAACAAATTCCTCTGGGACAACAAAAGACCACGCGCCCCGTTCACTACGACCTCTTCACCGAAGGCTGTTGGGGGTTTGGGTTTCCCTCAGCTTTCGGCATATTTCCAGGCGTCCTGTCTACGATATATAGTGGAGTGGAATAGGCCCATGTCCAGTAAGCACTGGCTTTTCATGGACCAAACTGTTGCAGATTTGTAATATCTGGCGAGAGCTTTGGTTGCCGCATAAACGCAGAGCATGGGGCATGTACTCCTCCCTGGTGACATCTCCAACGCTAAAGGCCTGGGATCAATTGGCGCTTCGTAAGGGGTGGACCTCCTTCCCTTCTCCGATGACACCGATAGTAGACAACCCAGATTTCCCTCCAGGTTGTGCTTCGCTGATCTTCCATCGCGGGCGAGAGAAAGGCTGAAAGAGGGTGGGTATGCTCTTTGACTTAGATGGGCTAATCCCATTCCCCGAGTTGCGGGCGGACTATTACCCCCTAGCTGAGGAGGATGCATTCTATCATGCTCAAGTAGCACATTGGGTGACCCGTCCGACCAATGTGGTCCTCATGTCGAGACCGCTTACAACCTTTGAGCGGTGGCTCCTTGGTAAAAAGGATGATCGAAGCCTAATATCGGAGCTGTATGCCATGATCCTACGTTGCTCCCGGAAACAGCGCACAAAAGCGCAGGTTCCTTGGGAGGTAGAGCTAGGACGTCCCCTCTCGACTAAAGAATGGGAGCAAGTGTTCTACCGAGCGCACCACACGACCTCTAACACAGCGGGAACTGAGTCGGCATATAAAACGGCGATGTATTGGTATTATACTCCAGCGCGGGTGGCGCAATGGGATAAAGCTAAATCAGGCCTCTGTTGGTGGGGTTGTGGGCTGTCTGGGACTCTGGCACACCTTCTATGGCGCTGCCCGAAATTAGAACGCTATTGGATGACAGTGCTCGACGAGTTAGACGCGGCGTTTCAGATCACACTGCCCCGACTTCCTGAGCACACCTTATTGGGATTTCCTCATCCTAAATTCTTTCCCTTGCGCTTGCTACCTGGCAGGCAAATTGTGCTGGCCCTACTAGCAGCAAAACAAGTGCTTTTAGCACAGTGGGGCTCTCCAGCGACTCCTGATTTTCAGGACTGGCTCCAGCGTCTGTGGCACACCCTTGCTATGGAGCGACTTTCCCTTGGCATGGATGGGAAGGGTTCGGAATATGCTACCCTATGGACACTGTTTCTTTGGCTTCTGGCTAAACACCTCCGGGAGGTGACGTGCCCGAAGTACTTGCAAATCCTACAACTTATCCCTCTAGAACCGGTAGGTGCCACACAACGTACCTGAGACTTAGAGGGTCTTCATTCAAAGAGGCGGGCGACACCAGGGATCAGGGGGTGTCAGTTAGAGCGAATACGGAATGGGGTAGGGGTGGGCGGGAAGGGGTGTGGGTGGCTGGGGGGAGTGGAGAGGGAAGGGGGAGTTTCATTGTTTCCTTGTTTGTCTGGAATTTCTTTAATTTAAAATGGCAGATGTGTTGCACCCGGTAGGGTGGCAGTGCTGTCACGAATACGCGGGGTCGACCTCCGGGATGTAGACCCATACACTGTGTATGATTAATACTGACCTGCGTCCTGCCGGCGAGTAGATGTAGGCAGCTGGGCTGTGTATAAAGGTGTTTGGTCCACTTAATAAAATGTTTGATTCTAAATGTTGACACCCCAGTAGTGACAAAAAGAAACGGCATACAGCTAAAATGGGCTCGTGTTGACCAACCAAAATTATCAGCAGAAATCGTATCAACCACAATGAACAAGATAGCAATTTGCCTAGAGATAGAGGCAGATCCAGAAGAAACTGTGAAGGCTTTTAGTGACCTACTAGAAAAAGTAAAAAGGGCTCTTACATGTACAAAAAAAATGAATAAGAGTCCAGATAGGGGTTGGTTTGACTCCCCCAGTGCAAAAGCAAGGAGAGCCATGCTGAGTGCCCTGAAAAGAAAACCCAGAATTCCGAACAAAATCAGGGAACTGTCGATCACATACTAACTTAGCAGGAAAAAGAGAGAAAAAGCTATAAAAGAAGAAATGTGGGAGGATCTCAGAAAAGCAGCAAAAATGGGTAATAGCTGTGATTTCTGAGGGTTTGTTAATGCACCACATTTTAAAAATCCTGCAGATCATACACTAGATAACAATGTAGGAGAGGAGGCATGGGTTGCTCATTTTGAGAACAGTTTTTGCTGTAGCAACAGATCCCAAAATACCACCTGATAACATGGAAACAAGCGAACAAGCTCCCCTTTCATTCTCACTCATGGAAATAAAAGAAAGCTTAATGTCATGCAGTGCAGGTAAGGCCCTAGGACAGAATGGCGTCCCAATTGATTTTTTTTCAAGGAGTGCCAGACCTATGGGCGGTTTACAGCAGGAATATCGACGGGGAAATATCGACAAGCAGAAATATCGAGGTAAGAATATTGTCAGAGTTAAGTATCGAAGAATTAAATATCGATGTAGTAAATATCGTTTTTTTAGTACCACTGAAATATCGACATTGTTAAATATCGTTGTAGTAAATATAGTTGAAATAAATATCGATGTTAATAATATCGATATTATGTTTGTAATTGTATAATTTGTTTACTTGTTTAATAGTTCTGTTATTTTAATTAGATTTTTAATGTTTTATGTGAATAATAAATGTAATTGTATAAAAATATTTACATTTGTTAGTAAATATTTTAGGAGCGGGTTGTTGGGTTTATAGGGGATAAGGGTGGGTAGTAATTAAAAAACAATTGTGTCAAATTTTTTGTAAGAGCTAAAATATGAATGAAATACATTTTTAAATTCGAAATTTAAAATTTAAAATGTAAATTTTGTATTATATTTTTAATTTTTAATTTTTTTTAAATGTGTAAATGTTTTAGGAGCGGGTTGTTGGGTTTATAGGGGATAAGGGTGGGTAGTAATTTAAAAAAAATTGTGAAATTATTTTTAAGAGGTAACATTTGAATGAAATACATTTTAAAATTCGAAATTTGAAATTTGAAATTTTTAATTATATTTTTAATTTTTAAATATTATAAAATGTGTAAATCTTTTAGGAGTGGGTTGTTGGGTTTATAGGGGATAAGGGTGGGTAGTAATTAAAAAAAATTGTGAAATTATTTTTGAACGGTAACATTTGAATGAAATACATTTTTAAATTCAAAATTCAAAATTTGAAATTTGAGATTTATTATTATGATTCACATTTTTATATATTACAGAATGTGTACATTTTTAAGGAGCGAGTTGTTGTGTTTATAGGGGATAAGGGTGGGTAATAATTTATAAAAGTAGATAATAATTTTATGTTATATATTAAAAATATATTTTAATTAAATTTATATTTTGAAATGTGAAATTTGTATTTTACAATTTTAAATTTCAAAATTTTGGAATTGTTACTGTTCAGCATTTTCAATGATTTATGTTGGATTGGGAGTTACAATAGTAAATTATTATGGTTTACTGTCAAGTACTTTCCCTGAGTTATGTTGGATTTGGAGTAAGAATAGTAATTTATTATGGTTTACTGTCCAGCACTTTCACTGAGTTATGTTAGATTTGGAGTTAGAATAGTAAATTATTATGGTTTACTCTCCAGCACTTTCCCTGAGTTATGTAACATTTGGAGTTAGAATAGTAAATTATTATGATTTACTGTCCAGCACTTTCCCTGAGTTATGTCAGATTTGGAGTTAGAATAGTAAATTATTATGGTTTACGGTCCAGCACTTTCCCTGAGTAATGTTAGATTTGGAGTTAGAATAGTAAATTATTATGGTTTACTCTCCAGCACTTTCCCTGAGTTATGTTGGATTTGGAGTTAGAATACTAATTTATTATGGTTTACTGTCCAGCACTTTTCCTGAGTTATGTTGGATTTGGAGTTAGAATAGTAAATTATTATGGTTTACTCTCCAGCACTTTCCCTGAGTTATGTTGGACTTGGAGTTAGAATAGTAAATTATTATGGTTTACTCTCCACCACTTTCCCTGAGTTATGTTAGATTTGGAGTTGGAATAGTAAATTATTATGGTTAAATGTCCAGCACTTTCCCTGAGTTATGTTAGATTTGGAGTTAGAATAGTAAATTATTATGGTTTACTGTCCAGCACTTTGCCTGAGTTATGTTAGATTTGGAGTTAGAATAGTAAATTATTATGGTTTACTGTACAGCGCTTTCCCTGAGTAATGTTACATTTGGAGTTAGAATAGTAAATTATTATGGTTTACTGTCAAGCACCTTCCCTGAGTTATGTTGGACTTGGAGTTAGAATACTAATTTATTATGGTTTACTGTCCAGCACTTTTATTTGCATTTGAGACACTGGCTGGGGGTCCCGTGGCTGCTCTCCTCCGCCGCCGGTTTTGTTAAAACGGCCGCTGAGTGGGGATTGCGGGCTGCGAGGCCAAACTACACTTCCCAGCACCCTTTGGGGGAACCGGGACGCCGCCTGCCTCGAGTCACTTCCGCGACTGGAGGCGCATAAAGACAAGCCGCCCCTTCGGTGGAGCAGGGCTCTTTATTTGCATTTGAGACACTGGCTGTGGATCCCGTGGCTGCTCTCCTCCGCCGCCGGTTTTGTTAAAACGGCCGCTGAGTGGGGATTGCGGCTGCGAGGCCAAACTACACTTCCCAGCACCCTTTGTGGGAACCGGGACGCCGCCTGCCTCGAGTCCCTCCTGCGCCTGGAGGCGCATAAAGACAAGCTGCCCCTTCGGTGGAGCAGGGCTCTTTATTTGCATTTGAGACACTGGCTGGGGTTCCTGTGGCTGCTCTCCTCCGCCGCCGGTTTTGTTAAAACGGCCGCTGAGTGGGGATTGCGGGCTGCGAGGCCAAACTACACTTCCCAGCACCCTTTGCGGGAACCGGGACACCGTCTGCCTCGAGTCACTTCCACGCCTAGAGGCGCATAAAGACAAGCTGCCCCTTCGGTGGAGCGGGGCTCTTTATTTGCATTTGAGACACTGGCTGGGGGTCCCGTGGCTGCTCTCCTCCGCCGCCGGTTTTGTTAAAACGGCCGCTGAGTCGGGATTGCGGGCTGCGAGGCCAAACTACACTTCCCAGCACCCTTTGCGGGAACCGGGACGCCGCCTGCCTCGAGTAACTTCCGCGCCTGGAGGCACATAAAGACAAGCTGCCCCTCCCGCGTCGCGGGAGCGCGCGGGGTGCACCCGGACGAAGCCCGGACAAAGGGCGGACAGTCTGTGACAGTCCGAGACAGGCTGAGACAGGGCAGGGCCACGGACTTTGGTTCTGGGACAAGCTTTGGTGCCCTTAAGGTAGCCCGCTCCGCTTTTGGTAATTGAGACTGTATCTGCATTTTCTCAGTTGCACTCTTGTCTGTTTGTTCCCAGGACTGTGTTGCTTTGAATAATATTTTAACTGTATAAGGGAACTATATTTTGTTCCTTATTAAGGCTTTCGGAGTTTTAATATTTGTTGTGAGTATTCTGAGAGTATTGTGAGAGAATTAATTATGTCTAAATGTAACAGCGTAAACACCCATCCTGCCCTAGCTACTCTTGACAATTATCTTGTTAAAGTAGTAGATAAAATTAATAAAGATCGCCGACTATCATTGGGTCGGGGGAGCCCTTCTGTTCCTCTACCTAGCTCACCCAAGTCACCTATTTCCTTGTCGACCTCTCTAGTCGATGTCAGTTGCAACTCGGAGTTCCCAGTTGTTCCTATAGAACTAGAGCCTAACCTGGTTACGCCCGAGTCCCCTCTTGATATAACAGTATCTGGCTCCCCGGCTCCAAGAGCCCAGAGGGTATTAAGATCTGGGAGGAATATCAGTAGGATAAATATACCAAAACGGGGGGGGGAAGCATAATAAAAAAAGACTGGAGCCACCATCTAACAGCGCCATAAGCGACCCAGCAGCTGTTATTAATAATCCCCAGGTTAAACTAGTTCCTGAACAGTTAGAGCTCTTGATTAGCATTATTGATGCAAAGTTTGATAAAATCATCAAACCTTTAATGGACAAACTTGACACAATCTCGGGGGAGGCAATGAGGTTGGGAGGCCTTTTGAGTTTACATTCAGGGTCTAATGTTATCTTAGAAGCTAGTACAAGGGTTAATGGTTCTATAACTGAGATACTAAAGATTCCCAAAGAGGGACCATGCCCAGTTACTGTTGCTGTATCCAACCCTGTGCCTACGGTATGTTTAAAGACCCCTATTGCATAGTTCTTGTGGGTAAGCCAGGGCCAGTTAAAGAGAAGATAAGGCGACATGGTTATTCGCAACCCGACTTACCACCAGACTGTGCCCCATATATGGCAGTCCTGACCAATGTTCCACCAGTCAGGGAGTCAGGACCTTATGGCAATCTGGAAACACACGAATCCCTGAAGAATAAAACTGTGGGTTGGCTCAACCGAGAGTGTGGTTTCCCAGTAGCTCTGTCTGATCAGATTCTAACCACCACTAGAACTAATTGGATAGGGAAATCACACAAAAATATTAGTGGCGACTGTGTAATAGGTAATTTTAAAAATCCACATCTTGCCACCACCTCTTTGATTAGAGCCACCTCCCGCCCACCGAATTATCAGGGAATTTCACTAAGGCCTTTGGGGTTCTTTTACAGACATTTATTTGCTCAGCCTACAAATGACTCTGGGGGGAGAAGAGGTAGTGCCTCTAGTATGTCTAGAGGTTTTGAGTTGGTAACATCCAATCGTTACCAAGGTCTGAGCGATTTAAACTCCAAGGATTGACTGAACTCTGACCAGATCTCCTCCCTACCTGAAGTAAAAATTGTACCCTGTGGTGGAGAATTAGAAGGAAATGATTTAGGGCCTCCTGCCATTGTAAGCGAGCAATATGATTGCCGCATGATATGCAGTGCAGTGGTTGAACCTGTTGGGTGTATTGAGGGTCTATACATAGCAGATAGGTTAAGTGTAACTTACCCTAATTCTAATGTTGCACAGGACAATCCTCGTATCAGTCCAACTTCCACTACCGCCGAAACTATGCAAACATCCACTGGGCCTCCAAGCTGTTTTATCGCCAGTTGGAATGTTGCGGGTCTAATGTCTAAAGAGGACTGTCTGGGGTGGACGGAATTTGTTGATCTTTTTGATATTATCTGCCTCCAGGAAACTTGGTGTAAACATTTTACCGGTGATAACGGTTTTGTTTGTTACCAATTACCCGCTACGACATCAACCTCAGGTAGAGCTAAGGGCGGGCCTTTGGTTTTGATTTCTGTTAAAATCCCTATAATCGTTAAAAAACATGTCTTAGTGGGGGCTCACTCTCAAATTTTATGGTCGTCACAAGATGAGGGAAGAAATATGCTTCTAATCAATTTTTATAATAACATTTTCGACGGCACCAGGCATCTGGTGATTAATGCCTTAGACAGTGCTCTGGTTGACATTATAGACGGTTCGAATGTTATTTTTGAATTTATTTTGGCAGGGGATTTTAATATTGCAGTTTGTCCCCTCTCCCACCAAAGTACGTGTGGGGTCACTAATCGTGTTGGGGATGCCAATCTCCATTTTCCCCATAACATGTACGGTGAATCTTTGAACAATTTGTTAGCAGTACTTGATATGGAAATATTGGAGAATGAGAAGAATGATTTAGGTGAGAGTATCCCAACCTTTGTAGGTAGGGGGGCAAATACTGTTACTGATTTTATATGTATGTCTTCTAATCTTATCCCCTGGAGTTTGGCCCCAAGGGTCGTGGATATCATGCTTAGCGACCACAACTGTATTACTATTGAGGCCACACTCTGGAAAGAAAAACCTGTACCTGATTCGGGTGTTATTGCTAACATTGAACCCCATAGACCTAACGGTAGTAGGTTAAGATGGAAAGGGGATAAAGCTGAAATGACGTCTGATTTAATCATAAATAGCTGCTTATTAGAAATCATTGCAATCCTTGAGCAAGCTAACGTCACTGTTGAACTTATTGGACATTTTACTAGAATTAATTCCATCATTGACAACAAGTTTACTAAAATAGCTGGGCGTAAGTCGGACCAACGAAGGGGATGGTTTGACCATGCATGCATTATCGCGCTTAAAGAGCTTAAAGAGGCTCTGGCAGCCAAACCTAGAGTTAGGAGCCAGGTGTCCCAGCTTAGAATAAACTATAAGATAATTTTAAAGTGAAGGAAGACTGAGTTACAGCTTGAGGCCTGGGATAAATTGACTCTGGCTGCAGAGTCAAAAAATGGTACACTATTTTGGGCTACTGTTAATTGCCCGTTTCTCAAAGATGAGAAGGTACCAGAATTAACATCTATGGTTAACATGGAAACATGGATCGCCCACTTCTCTAATATCTTTGACTCAGATAAAGTCCTGGGTAACTTTAAGTAGGGTTGTCCCATCGTCCCTTTGGGTATTACTATTACAATCAATCAATCAATCAATCAATCAATCAATCATTTGTATAGCGCGCTACTCACCCGGAGGGTCTCAAGGCGCTTGGGGGGGTCCTCTACTGTTCGAACAGCCAGGTCTTAAGTTGCTTCCTGAAGGAGAGGTGGTCTAGGGTCAGGCGGAGGTGGATGGGGAGGGAGTTCCACGTCTTGGCAGCCAGGTAGGAGAAGGATCTTCCTCCCGTTGATGCTCTTTGGATGCGGGCAACGACGGTGAGGGCGTGGCTGCTCGATCGTAGTTGGCGGGTGGGGGTGTAGAAGGTCAGGCGGTCGTTGAGGTATCTGGGTCCTTGGTTGTGGAGAGCTTTGTGTGCCTGGGTTAGGAGTCGGAACGTGATTCTCTTGCTGACGGGGAGCCAGTGCAGGTCTCTCAGGTGTCCGGTGATGTGGCTGCGTCGTGGGATGTCCATGATGAGTCGTGCTGAGGCGTTCTGGATGCGCTGGAGCCTGTTCTGGAGTTTGGCTGTGGTTCCGGCGTAGAGGGAGTTGCCGTAGTCCAGACAGCTGGTGACGAGGGCCTAGGTGACCGTCTTCCTGGTTTCGGTGGGGATCCACCGGAAGATCTGGCGTAGCATGCATAGGATGTTGAAGCATGACGAGGACACAGCGTTGACTTGTCTGGTCATCGAGAGGGAGGAGTCCAGGATGAAGCCCAGGTTGCGTGCGTGGTCCGTTGGTTTGGGTGTGCTGCCCAGGGCGGTGGTCCACCAGGAGTCGTCCCAGGCGGACGTCTTATCTGAGTTCAGTTTCAGGAGGCTGTTTGTGAGAAGTTGGCCTGATAGGTGATGTTTCCAAGTCTGGAACCACCTGTTATCAGACCAAACAATCCCTTATGGTGTCAGGTTGTAAGTCAACCTTATTAGACAAGCTATCCTAGGGGTAGCATGGACTAAGCAGCCTAAAGGCTTAACTTAAGAGGTCGTGTTAAGCGAGCTGTTTTACCACATACAATCCTGTAATATCAAATGAAAGGACACCACACAAGTATATATTATAAAAATATATGTGTTTATTACTAAAAACAATCCCCAGTATTCTTTATGAATAAAGGGGCACAAGCGTTAAATCAAAAGCACAGTATAACATACAAAGTTGCACAAATATGGATGAGGGCGAGGGGCCACTCAGACCATATACTAAACAAGTGGTATAAGAGATACCAATCGAACAGTGGTTAGGCCTAGGGCCTAGGGAATCACTGGGAGCAGTCGGGACAAGCAGTGCTGAAGTTGGGAAAAGCCCGCGGGATTCGGGTGCAGTGCAGAAAGCGCACGCATGCACCAATGTTAACCAATGGTGCGTAAAAGTTGTAAAGTTAAAGTTTAAGGACACTTCCGCTGAACCTAGAGGAACAAAACTTAAGACACAGACCCTAGAGATGTGTACCAGTGTGGGAACACCAGCGGAGCAAAGTTACCTCACCCACAGGAAGCGGGTGCACAGGGTCGAAGTTGAGTCGGGTTTCGTCACGCAGGCTCTTGGTGCTTGAAGCTGAAAGGGCTGCAGGCGGGGTGAAAGAGAAGTGTCCGGTGGAGTCCAAGGGTGGACTCAAGTCGAAAAGTACCTGAAAGCAGAGGGGACAGAGTCTGGGTCACTCAGCAGTGACCAGGGTGGAACCAGGACGGAACCAGGCAATGTCGGGCGCAATCAGGTGGTCGTCGAGGAGCTTCTCTCCGCTGTCACGTGGGCTCTGGGGCATCTGCGACGTCCAGGAGCGGGTCACGATCTGTCCCACGAGGGCTCTCATCGTTGGCGCAGTCGGCTTCAAGTTTGGAGCAAACAACACTTGGCAAGAGCAATCCACGCGGAACCGGGAGATTGCTTCTTACTCGAACCAGGAGGGTCAGAGTGGGGGCTCCTTTTCAGGGGAGTGGGTGCAAGTCTGGAGCAACCAGAATCGCAAGTCGATTTTCAAGTTTCGTCGGCACAGGGGCCACTAGCCGGCTGGCAAGTGACCGGGCCAAGTGTTGAGCCAAAAGTAGCAGAAGGGCCCCACGCAGCACTCGGTGAGTGTAGAGGGGTGAGCTTCAGTGCAAGAGTGGCTCAGGGTTGGGGCTTCTCAAACCCCGGTGTACAGCTTCGAGGGTCACTCGTGGGCTGCACGGTCAGCGTCTCGTGGTCTTTCCAAGATGGCGTGCCCCACGCTTCCGGTCGCCTCCACGGGTCTCAGCTCTGCAGGGACTGTGGATCGGGCTGTTGGAGGGCAGGCAAGCTTGATCTCGTCGATCTCTGTCGCTCGAGTTCCGGCGGGAACTGCAACAAAGCAGACGTCGATGGCTGGATGGTGCCTGTTTGCACAGGGTGGTCACTCCTTGACCACAAGGGAGATTCTTCGGGATTCTACGTCGAGTAGGATGTCGAAGGGTCCAGAATTTTGTTTCTTATGTTTCTTCAGGATAATCTGAAGTGCATTGGCACTGCTCCCACTCTTATTCGAATCTGGGGGGCTGGATTACCTGCTAGGTCCCCTCCTATGGGTGGGACCCAGGAAGGGGGTGGATACACCCCTTTCCTTTGATCCAGGCCGCCCTGGCATGAGGGCTGAAGTGCCCCAGAACCGGTTTGGCCGGATTATGCAAGGGGCAGCCTTGTGCTCCCCATGCAGTGTCTGGTTTCTTTCAAACCTCCCTCCTACAATCCACTATCTCCTGTCTGGGGGGGTGTAACACCTCCCTGCGACAGGAAACCCTTTGTCCAGGCCCCATTTGGCTGAGTTTCGGTCAGCTTCAGGGGGTCAGACTCGTGTCTGTGGCAGAGGCATCCATTTTGTGGATCCAAGGTCCTTTTAGAAATTAACCGCATTTAAGTAAAGTAACATGTCTTACCCCTCTAGAGGGGTGGAATGCTATCCCCGTCGCCAGAACTGGCGAGGGGATAGTATTCCAAATCGTATGACACCTTACACGACATGTTTTGATAAAGCCAAACCAAAGTTGCTATATAACCGCGAGGATTATAATGCACTTAAGAGTATATGGTATGGCATTATCCTGAAACAGCTTAGGGAGTTGTTCCCGACAGCTGCAGACAGGCTCAGCTCATGCTAGAGCTCCATCTCACATTAAATCACGCACTCTGCCTCCAGGATTGATGAGGCCTTCCATAGGAGTGGCTCACAGGTTAATATGTGTCCAGATATAGGTTTAGATATAGGTATACTATATCTAAGTAAGGGGTGATTACACCACCTTACCCCAGCTGAGTTATCAGCCAGTTGTGTCAATTTAAGAACCAGCCAGGGGTGGCAAAAGATATGCTGCAGCCCCTGGTAGGCCTTGGTGGCCCCTATGCCCTGGGCACCTATAGTGCATTATACAGGGGCTGACAAGGAGTCCATTTCCAATTGTGGTATGTGCCTATAGCACATGTATCATTAATTTAGTGAGAGAACAGCAGGCTGGGGGTCTGATCAGCAGGCCCACAGCCTCAGTAGTCGAAAACCAGTGAAGCAAAAAGCAAACATTTGGGGTGACCATAGGATAGCAGACCCTACTCTCCTACACAACCCCCCCCCCCCAAACGCAGGGACATTAAACTAACCTTGACCAGATAATTCTTCATGTTCTAAGTGGAAGTACCTGGAGAGACCATCTGCATTACCATGGTCAGTCCCTGGGCGGTGCTCCACTGTAAAGTCCATCCCCTGTAGGGAAATGGACCACCTGAGCAGTTTGGGATTTTCACCCTTCATCTGATTGAGCCACAAGAGGGGCTTATGGTCTGTCTGAACTAGGAAGTGAGTTCCAAACAAGTAGGACCTCAACTTCTTCAGGGCCCAAACCACAGCAAAGGCCTCCCTCTCAATAGCTGACCAACGTTTCTCTTTGGGGGTCAGCCTTCTGCTAATAAAAGCAATGGGCTGGTCTTGACCATCTTGATTAAGTTGTGAGAGCACAGCTCCCACCCCCAACTCAGAAGCATCTGTCTGTACAATGAACTGTTTGGAGTAGTCAGGACTCTTCAGGATAGGTGCAGAGCACATGGCCTTCTTCAGGTCATCAAATGCCTTTTGACAGCTAACTGTCCACTGAACCTTTTTTGGCATCTTCTTGGATGTCAAGTCATTTAATGGTGTCACTATAGACCCATAGTTTTTCACAAACTTTCTGTAATACCCAGTCAGGCCCAAGAAGGCTCTGACTTGTGTCTGGGTAACTGGAGGAGCCCAGTCCTGTATGGTCTGGATTTTGCTCTCCAGTGGTTGAACCTGACCTCCACCTACTAGGTGGCCCAAGTATACAACCTTACTCTGCCCTATCTGGCACTTGGTGGCCTTGATAGTCAGGCCTGCCTTTTGCAGGGCCTCCAAAACCTTCTTCAGGTGGATCAGGTGATCCTCCCAGGTGGAGCTAAAGACAGCAATATCGTCTAGATATGCTGCACAAAAGTCATCCAACCCAGCAAGGACTTGATTCACCAACCTTTGGAAGGTGGCAGGGGCATTCTTCAAACCAAAGGGCATCACCACAAACTGATAATGCCCACTGGGGGTAGAGAATGCTGTCTTGGCTTTTGACTCCTCAGCTAGTCTGATTTGCCAGTAGCCAGCTGTCAAATCAAATGTGCTCAGAAACTTGGCAGAAGCCAATCTGTCAATGAGCTCATCTGCTCTTGGAATGGGGTGAGCATCTGTCCTAGTGACAGCATTGAGACCCCTGTAGTCCACGCAAAATCTCATTTCTCTCTTTCCATCTTGGGTATGAGGTTTTGGCACCAGGACTACTGGGCTGGCCCATGGGCTCTCTGATGGCTCAATTACTCCAAGCTCCAACATCTTTTGCACCTCAGCCTTGATGCAATCCCTGACATGGTCAGGTTGCCTGTAGATCTTATTCTTCACAGGCAGACTGTCACCAGTGTCCACCTCATGGGTGCACCAGTTAGTCTGGCTGGGTGTGAGTGAAAACAAATGCCTGTGGGCTTGCAAAACTTGTCTGCAGTCCATCTGTTGCTGGTCAGTGAGACTGCCCGCCAAGGCTACTCCATCAACTGAACCATCATCAGGGTTCTGAGAAAGCAGGTCTGGGAGAGGGTCACTCTCTTCCTCCTGATCCCCATCTGTGGCCATGAGCAAGCTCATGTCCTCCCTGTCCACAAATGCTTTCAACCGGTTCACATGGATCACCCTTTGAGGGCTCCTAGGGGTTCCAAAGTCAACCAAGTAGGTGACTTCTCCCTTTTTCTCAATGATAGGATAGGGTCCACTCCATTTGTCCTGGAGTGCTGCTGGGGCCACTGGCTCCAGTACCCACACCTTCTGTCCTGGTTGGAACTCTACCAGTACAGCCTTTTGGTCATGCCAAGCTTTTTGTAAATCTTGGCTGGCCTCCAGGTTTTTGGATGCTCTCTCCATGTATTCAGCCATCCTGGAGCGGAGACCAAGTACATAGTCCACTATGTCTAGTTTAGGCTTTTTGAGAGGTAACTCCCATCCTTCCTTCACCAAACACAATGGACCCCTCACAGGGTGGCCAAACAAAAGTTCAAAAGGGCTGTAGCCAACCCCCTTCTGTGGGACCTCTCTGTAAGCAAAGAGCAAGCAGGGTAAAAGAATGTCCCATTTCCGCCTAAGCTTCTCTGGTAATCCTTTTATCATTCCCTTCAGGGTGTGGTTCTGAAAAATCTGGATTCATATTATAGTACTGGACTCGAGAATAAAAACTTCGTCGAAATAGGACGAATTTGGTATCAAAAGACCGAGAAAGACGAGTACATCAAGTACATGTATTTTCGGCATATTCGAGTGACGATTTCACCTCGAAATCGTCATTTACCTTCTAAACCCTTAGCTGCATGTTGCCCTCTACATAGGCCTTAATCCAGTTGAATTTGATTCCCCAAGGACACATCCTCCTTAATCGACTTCTCCCTGACCCCAGTACAAGTTAGAACCATTGCCCCAGGCCGAACTCGTTAGGTCAGTTCCCTCCCAGTGGCCGAGCAAGATAGCATCTAGGCCCAACCAGCCATAAAACCATTTCAGCACGCACACCTGCCATATCTCGCTCACATCTTTCTCCACTCCTTTTCCTCACTTGTTTTATGATGGGGAGGTGACCATTTTTATTAGGGGTCCAGCGATATCTGATGAAATGTTGGGCCTTGCCGGATGATTTGTTATGGACAGCACGACGTGAAATATGTACGTGTCATCATGACTCTGCTTTTCTTTTTGTAATCAGTAACCATAAATGAAATACCACGAATCCAAGGAATGTTTTGCCCAAGGCTGAATATTGTGTATAAGAAGAGAAGCCTAACTTCGTGAAAGTGTGCAGTCTCCTGAATATACTGGTATTGTACTTCTAGGACCCTGTCACCTTGGTTGCAGCCAATAAACAAATCTTTGACTTCACCTGGAAGACTCTGAAGTTTCTGTCGGTCTGACTCAGGAGAACCCGAGGTCTCTGGGTGTTGATCCCCTGGCACCGCTGGATTACCGGTTCTGTGCCGGTTCTTAAAAACCCAGTACCTCATTTGGCGCCCAGCGTTTGGGGCGATTCCAGTGGTACCAATCAAGCCTGAAGATCGTGAGGAGCTTCGTGTGAAAATTCCGGAGGAGGGCCCACCACCTCATCGACCCCTGCATGTCGACGTGGTCCGAAGGTCTTTACTGCGAGGTTCCCCGCTTCCCGACGGCTACAAGGACTGCTGCCCTGGCTATCGCCCTGATGTTGGACCCTTGAAATTTTCGGTAGAGCGAAACGCTGAGACGAGTCTTCTGGTGAAGCCATCGATATTTTTCAGTTAAGTATAAGTGGAGCGTCTCCCAGTCCTTAGTTGGACTTACTTTGTGGTATCTTGGAGATACATAAGGTTTTTATTGGTTCTTGCAAGCACCATAACCGAAGGACTCGTGTATTCACGAGAAATATCGTAATCGATAAATCCTTTGAAGTTTTGGAACTAGACTAGAGAGCGAGGATGCCTAGTCTTAGACTCGGGAATTGGTTTTGTCTTGGTAGTAATAATAGGGACTCCCGATTGGAGGACTCGTGTCCGGTTCCTCCAGTTGGAACTCCGACTTACGAGCTATACGTTAAACATGGGGTAGGCCCCATCGTTTACAACGAGGTATGGATTAAATACACTAGGAAAGACGGTGTTTTAAAATGGCCCCAATATGGTAGCTTTGATTCTGAAATCTTAGACAACCTTGAAGTTAAGCTCTTCAAAAAGAAAGCCCGGCCGGCGATGTTTGACTCTTTCCGCTTATGGCGCAAAGAAGCCAAACAAAAAGAAATTAAACTAGCTAAGAAAAATAAGAGAGAAGGGGGACTTTCAGTAATGCAAGCTGCCGTGCAGTTTAAAGATAATGAGGAAGAGCAGATAAATGAGCAGTTGCACAGGCAACGTAAAATGGCAATAGATAAGTGTTATCCGGTTTTGCCGTCTCTTCAGCAAGGGACAGAAAAAGTGCGTGAAAAAGACCAATTAATGTCGCAATTATTAACTTCACCACCCCCCTATGCGCAGAATGCTACAGCACCCCCGCAACCTTTAGTTGCACAAGCTGCGCCTCTGGCTCTTCCACAGCACCCACCAGCTGTTCTTCAGCTGGCTCCTACTTCTTCGGTGCAGCCTCCTCCAGGCCCACCGACCACTTCTGTTTCACCTGTGTTTTCTACGATTTGGCCTACAGTGCTTTCTACATCTCCTAATGCCCCCTCTATGATTTTGCCTAGTACCACATCTATTATTCCTGATACCTCTTCTGCCATCTCTACCCCCGCCTTATCTCACCCCGTTTTTTCGTCCGTTTGTCCTTCAGTTTCACCTTCCCTTCGGCAGAAAATGGCCAGCACTGTTACTAATCTTCTTTTACCCCTTTTTGGGTCGCCTGCTGCGACCCCTAACATAGGACGAAGACAGTTGCGAAGTCAACTGCCTGATTATCAAGAGAGAGATTCCCTGAATGGTTTAGCTCGGAAATGGGTCATGGACACTGCAAAATATGATTTACAGTCTGTCATGGAAGTCTTCCATCAATGGGAAGCTGCGACACAGAGATATGTGTTTGAACAAATGTGTGTTTTTCTTGGCGAGGATTTAGAAGACAATGATCAAGAATGCATCCCACAAGAGATGTGTCGTGTACGATTTAAGTTTGGAGAGGGTATGATTGTAGGTCCCGATGTGGAAAAAGCAGTTGAAATGCTATTATCATATCGAAGTAAGGGAAGCAGTTCTGGGTCACCATCGGAATCCAGTGCATCTAGTAGGAAAAAGGCACGACAATACCCTATGAGAGAAGTTCCCCCACAATGGAGAGAGGGTGACGCGACAGCTGTCCCACCTGTCCTGCCCCACTTTCACCGCGTATGGGTACATGTTCCATGGAAGCGAGCTGAAGTTTTAGCACTCAAACAAACACTACCAGATCCGCGTAAAAATCCTGCAGGGTACTATAAAGAATTGTCGCAAACTGCTGGGTCATGTATAATGAATTTGGCCGATATCGATATGTTATTCGGGAACGTTGTTCCACAGCCTTTATGGGGAAAAATTCGTCATGTAGATCATGACCAGGAATTAGGTGACACGTGGGCTAATATTACTGCTGCAGATGCACGACAAGTTGGTGGTGCCAAGCCTGAGCCTCTGATAGCGGAACTACCTGGTAGAATAGTAGATTACATGAAAACAATAATGCCTGCAATACGCGTAAATTGGGATAAGTTATCTGCATGCAAGCAAAAGAAAGAAGAAACTGTTTCAGACTTCTTCACCAGATTTGAAGAAACATTCATTGACCACAGCGGTCAAGATATGACCACAGAAGGTGGTCAGAGATTGTTTGTCGATAAATTTGTGCACAATCTACTTCCAGACTTGTGTAGAAAATTGAAAGATTCGGAAAGTTCTTGGGCAGTCTCATCTTCAGCCCAGATATTAGCTACCGCACAGTACTACGAGAATAGAGACAAGGATGAGAAAGATAAAGTAGAAAAGAAAACTAGAGAACTCAAAACGAAGGTTTTGCTACAGCAAGCCTATCCGCCACGAGGTGGTGGTAATAAAAATAATAATGGTCAGAATAACTACCAGAACACTTTTCAGCAGCCTCAGAGAAACTTGCAGAGATTCGATTACAATCAAAACCGCGTAGGTCCCAACCAGTGTTTATACTGCAAACAAGAGGGTCATTACAAATATGACTGTCCTGCCCTACCACAACGTGCGAATGGAATTTCTGGCGTAAGAGGTCGTGGTAGTCAGCAAGCGCCTAGAGGTAGAGGGCGTGGAAACGCCCCTCAGGACGCACGTCCCCTTCCACCACAAAACTCTATGAACAGGTTTGACCAGCAAAATAACGTATCTGACAGGACAGCTCAATACTACGTTGATGAGTATTACACAGAAAATGAGCAGTGGGAGAGTAATGATTGCTAGGACAGCCTTAGACAAGGAGAGGGAGTTGTTTCAGTTCCAGTAGATCAGAGTGGACCTTACGTTGAGGTCATTACATCGGGTGTGTCAGAACCTTTTCTGTTGGATACTGGTGCTACAAAGAGTTCTATTATGCACTCCAAACTCCCTGGCGCACCTTTGTCTGGCGAAATGAACGTTTCCGTAGGTTTTTCTGGCGCCCCGGTTAGAAATCCGATTTCTGACCCTTTATCTCTTTCTGTTGGTCCTTGTGAATTCGAAGCACCCCTTATTTTGACAACAGGTTGTGGTGAAAATTTGCTAGGATTAGATTTGCTAAAAAGATTGTATGCGACTTTGTACTGTTCTCCCTCAGGAGTAAAACTTACTTTAGGTAAGAAAGTGGTTTCTCCCATGTATTTGTCGAGAAATACGCTTCCAGCAGAATTGGCACTTCTTCCAGATATTCTTTGGGCTACTGGTCCGAATGATGTAGGTCTTTTAGAAATTCCACCGTATATTGTAACATTGAAACCGAATGTCAAAATGCCACGAATTCCCCAATACAGGATATCCAATGAGGGCGAAAAAGCTTTGCTAGCGATTGTTTACGAGTTGATTGAAAAAGACGTAATTGAAGAAACACGAGGCAATGTTTGCAATAGTCCTGTTCTGCCTGTTTTAAAACGGACTGACCCTTCTCAGCCACCTGTGTATAGATTCGTGATTGATCTTAGAGAAGTAAATAAGATAGTGGTGCCACAATTCCCAGTTGTCCCCGACATTACAACATTATTGACTATGATTCCAGCCTCTGCATCCTGGTTTTCGGTGATTGACCTGAAGAATGCTTTCTTCAGTATCCCGATTGCTGAGGAAAGCAGGGATATTTTTTCCTTTAGTTTAGGTGGTCGCAGTTTCCGCTTTAAACGCGCTCCTCAAGGCTACTGTGAAAGCCCCTCAATATACAGTCAAGCTCTGAAAAGTCAGCTTGACGCAATGGTTTTGCCCAAAGGTGCCACTCTCGTACAGTACGTGGACGATTTGCTCATCGCTGCGTATACTGAGAAAATATGTAAAATGGCCACGTTGACATTACTGCGTCATCTATGTGATCTGCATCACAAGGTGTCACTTTCCAAGCTTCAATATTGCCGACAAGAAGTGACCTACTTAGGTCATCTCTTATCGAAGGAGGGAAGGAAACTGACCCATGAAAGAATTCAGGCAATAGCGAAATTGAATGTGCCAAGAACGCAGAGGGAAGTACGCGCTTTCTTGGGCATTACATCGTACTGTAGACAGTGGATTCCAAATTTTTCGTTATTAGCCAAACCCTTATTGGCACTAACGTGTACAAATACACCCAATCCCATTCCTTGGTCTGATGAGTGTCAGAAAAGTTTTCTCGAATTACGCACAGCATTATGTTCGGCCCCTGTGTTAGGTAACCCCAACTACAGTAAGCCTTTCACGTTATATGTCCACGAGAAGGAGGGCTGTGCATTGTCTGTACTGACTCAGTTATACGGAGATAGACGGCGGCCATGCGCCTATTTTTCGTCAACTTTGGATCCGGTAGCACGAGCATTGCCAAGTTGTTTAAGGGCAGCAGCAGCTGTTTCTATTCGACAGTCTGCAGGTCTAGTAATGAATAATACACTAATCGTGATGGTCCCGCATGCAGTAGACACATTGTTAAATAGGACCAAGACACAGCACTTAACTAGTGCTCGACTGTCCAGTTATGAATTGACGCTACTAGCAAGCCACGTGCACATCAAAAGGTGCAGTACCTTGAACATAGCCACATTGTTACCAATTGCTGAGGAATCGGATGCTTCAGAACAGCACGATTGTTTCCTCAGAACAGAGGAAGAGACGAAAGGGAGAGTTGATTTATTCGACACTCCCCTTGCGGAATGTGATGGTACATTATGGGTGGATGGTTCATGCTTTAAACTCCCAAATGGTAACGTGACTACAGCATATGCTGTCACAACTTTGCACACAATCGTTGAAACTGCGCGAATACCGCATGGTTCAGCTCAAGCCGCTGAACTCGTGGCACTGACGAGAGCATGTGTGTTATCCAAAGGAATGAAAGTGACTGTCTATACCGACAGTCAGTATGCTTTTGGAGTGGCTCACAGTTTTGGACGATTGTGGAGAGAACGTGGGTTCCTGACTTCGCATGGAGCTAAGATTCAGCATGGTCAGTTGGTGAATGAGCTTCTTGAATCACTGACGTTGCCCCTGGAAGTAGCGATCGTGAAATGTAGTGCACACAAGAAAGTGATTGATGATGTTGGTCGTGGAAATGCATTTGCTGATGAAACTGCTAAGGAAACCGCAAAGAATATGATGAGCCGAATGTATGTTGCGAGCCCAGAAAAATGGACTGGTGATGTTGGAATATGTGAAGACACGATAGAAAGTGTGAAGTCCATCCAAGCCGAGGCCACGGAGAAAGAGTTAAGCATGTGGAGAGAAAGTACAGGGAGAATGGATGCAAATGGTTGTTGGATTGAATCGACAAAGCAACAGAGATGGTTGTTACCCGATGCATATGTGCCTGCAGTGGTTACAATGGCTCATGGGATGGCCCATATCAGCGCGAAAGGGATTTGCGAGTTGTTGGCCCCAGTGTGGAAGAATTCAGGGATTCCCAAGTGTGCAGAGAATGTTGTCAAGAATTGCATGGTATGTCTGAAGCACAATCCTGGTAGGGGAACCCCAACTCCAGCTGGTCATTTTGCACCTCCTACGTATCCGTTCGAGGTTTTGCAGCTAGATTTCATACACATGGACAGGTGCAACAACTTAAAATATGTGCTCGTGGTTGTTTGTGCCTTCTCAAGATGGGTAGAAGCCTATCCCCTAAGGGACAATACTGCCTTGTCCACAGCGAAAGCCCTTGTGAAAGAGTTCTTCCCCAGGTTCGGAATGCCTAGAATGGTCTGGTCGGACAACGGAAGTGAATTTGTGGGTTGTGTGATGAAAAGAGTGTGTGAAGGGCTAGGCATTAGGCAGAAGTTCCACGCTGCAAATCACCCCCAATCAGCTGGTTTAGTGGAATGTTACAATGGCACGCTTAAACTTAAATTGGCCAAAATCCAAGCGAGCACAGGTCTTAAATGGCCTGACGCTCTACCCTTAGCACTCCTATCCACCAGAATGACTGTGCATTCGCGAATGAAACTCAGCCCCTATGAAATAATTTTTGGTCGGCCAGCCAACATATGGGGAGTGCCTAGGCCCACGAAGTTTAGCGAGCTGCAACACCCCATTTTGCTTGACTATTTGTATTAATTGACGGCTAAATTGCGTGTTTTATATCAACAGGTTCACAACACCTCTCCTCCGGTCTCTGAGACACCGGGTCACTCCATTGACCCCGGTTCCTGGGTGTTGGTCCGCAATTTCCAGAGGACAAGAAACGACCAGCCCAGATGGACCGGGCCTCACCTCGTCCTCCTGTCTACAAGGTTGACTGTTAAAGTGGAGGGGAAGGCCAATTGGGTCCACGGGATCCATTGTAAGAAGATACCTTTCCCTCTGCCACATGACCAATGGGTCCGAAAAGGAGGCACTGACTCAGAGCGCACAACTGATGAACGTGTGAAAGAAGCCAATCCTGATTGCGAAAGTGGGAACATTTTTCAAGAAACTACGCCGTCATCAGAACAATTGAACTCTGTGGAACCTGAGCTACTATTCCTGGACCAGACAGTATCCGGGAAAAGACGCTACAATTTGCGACCAAGAAAAACAGACTAAAGCAAAAGTGATTTATTTTTATGATCCAAGAGAAAAACCTGTGGACTAATAAAAAATGTTTTTTTTCCCAAATCCTATTTTTGAAAGTGCAGATTCTCCCATCTAGGTAACTTGCTTATTTTTGTTTTTTTCGAACCGCCATCCGGGTTCCGCTGCTAGGGTCGCGGTTGATTAAAGACTTTTGGGTGCAGCTAACGACGATAGGTCGCTGGTTCCAGTTGGTCCAAGGGAGCCACCCTAGACTGACGGAAGCATCCTTTAGCTGAAACAACCTACCGCCGCGGGCAGCACCTTAGAGAGGATGGAGTTTCCTGATGTGGAGAGAACTGCCAAACAAATGAACTTTAAGCAGAGACTTTTGAAAACAATAAGGAAGAGAATTTTTATAATAGTGTGTATTTTTATGCTATTTAGCGTAATGTTCTTTTTGATAAGCTATGTTTTATTCTCTTTTCACGTGACATTTGCGCCCACTACATCACCCATACCTCCTCCTACTGTTTCCTCTCATTCTTTCCACCCTTTGCCTGACCACGAATCAAATAGGAGATTAGAGTTTATTAATAACTCCTTCGTTCAGCTATTACACCAACACCAACTTGTAATAAACACAACCAACTGTTGGGTGTGTGGTCTCATGCCCCACACCACGGATAGAGGTATCCCCTATTTGGTCCTGCCATTTAGTCGCAATGGGTCAGTATGGGCATATAGGACAATGTTCATATATGCGCGAGAAATCCAACCCCTACGTTCGGTAAAAGACAACCTCAAGACTAGCGCCCTAGTCAAGGGTATAGTTGACATGATCAAGGAAGTAACTTCTTACGAAGATACCCCGGATGATGAGATACTTGCATATGTAGGTTGGAATGTGACCGGATATGGCACTACATTAAGTGAGAAACAGCAAGCCAAAAGATCGTCCCCTATCTGGATCGTACCCCATCAAGGTCACCTGTGTCTGCAAGGTATTGGCAGGAATCCCAGAGCTCAGCTAGGGAAGAGTGTCTGTACAGAAACGTATGTTTTTGGATCTCAGACTTCCCCTGCCTTTTTAGCCGCTAAGGGTACTTATTTCATCTGCCATGATAGAGCCTATACATGGTTGCCCCCTGACTTCTCGGGCTCATGTTTTGTTTCATTCCTGTTACCTCCCACCTACACAGCAGCGGCGGATTACCATCGTACAAGGGTAGTTAGAGGTGTTTTGAGTAAAGAAGACACTGCAGGTCAAGAATTTGGTGACTTTGCAATGGGTGTTCTGCCGTTCTGGGGAGCCATGGCTAACAGCAGAAACATAAGGCAATTGACAAGGGTAGTTGAATCCACCGTGATTGAAACTGCTGGTGCCCTTAGTAACCTGACTGCTGAGCTCCAGTCGGATCGACTGATGACCCTTCAGAACCGGGTCGCTTTGGATGTAATACTTGCGGACCGAGGTGGAGTATGCAAATTGATCCAGTCCAGTTGTTGCATTTTTATTCCAGATAATGCTCCAACAGTATACGGGGCCATCTCCAAACTACATAAAATTTCCGAATCTATCCATGTGGATAAAGGAGATTGGTCGTTAATGGGATGGTTCTGGGGACTGATATCTGCCTGGGGATGGAAAATTCTGATGGTCATTGGGATGGTCTTAGCCATTCTTTTCCTGTTCTGTCTATGCATACAGTGTGCTCCTGCAATATGTGGCCTCTGTGTTACATCATGTGTAAGGAAGCCTGTGTCAAGACATGAGCTCAGCACTAGAATGATGTTGCAGCAACATCTCAATGACTTTAGGAATATAGATCTGGACTCAGATTAACATGAGGATAGATTAATTGCCTATGTAAGGGCAAAAGGAGGGTCTGTGGTTCTGAAAAATCTGGATTCATATTATAGTACTGGACTCGAGAATAAAAACTTCGTCGAAATAGGACGAATTTGGTATCAAAAGACCGAGAATGACGAGTACATCAAGTACATGTATTTTCGGCATATTCGAGTGACGATTTCACCTCGAAATCGTCATTTACCTTCTAAACCATTAGCTGCATGTTGCCCTCTACATAGGCCTTAATCCAGTTGAATTTGATTCCACAAGGACACATCCTCCTTAATCGACTTCTCCCTGACCCCAGTACAAGTTAGAACCATTGCCCCAGGCCGAACTCGTTAGGTCAGTTCCCTCCCAGTGGCCGAGCAAGATAGCATCTAGGCCCAACCAGCCATAAAACCATTTCAGCACGCACACCTGCCATATCTCGCTCACATCTTTCTCCACTCCTTTTCCTCACTTGTTTTATGATGGGGAGGTGACCATTTTTATTAGGGGTCCAGCGATATCTGATGAAATGTTGGGCCTTGCCGGATGAGTTGTTATGGACAGCACGACGTGAAATATGTACGTGTCATCATGACTCTGCTTTTCTTTTTGTAATCAGTAACCATAAATGAAATACCACGAATCCAAGGAATGTTTTGCCCAAGGCTGAATATTGTGTATAAGAAGAGAAGCCTAACTTCGTGAAAGTGTGCAGTCTCCTGAATATACTGGTATTGTACTTCTAGGACCCTGTCACCTTGGTTGCAGCCAATAAACGAATCTTTGACTTCACCTGGAAGACTCTGAAGTTTCTGTCGGTCTGACTCAGGAGAACCCGAGGTCTCTGGGTGTTGATCCCCTGGCACCGCTGGGTTACCGGTTCTGTGCTGGTTCTTAAAAACCCAGTACCTCAAGGGTCTTGTTGAATCTCTCCACAAGCCCATTGCACTGTGGGTGATAGGGTGTGGTAAACTTGTAGTTTACTCCACACTCCTTCCACATTGCTTTCAAATAGCTAGACATGAAGTTTGTACCTCTGTCTGACAGTACCTCCTTTGGAAAGCCCACTCTTGAGAAAACTACAATGAGAGCCTTTGCCACCACAGGTGCTGTGGTGGTCCTCAGGGGAATAGCCTCTGGATACCTAGTGGCATGATCCACTACCACCAGTATAAATCTGTTTCCAGATGCTGTTTGAGGATCCATGGGACCCACAATATCTATTCCAACTCTTTCAAAGGGTACCTCCACCACAGGTAGTGGTATGAGGGGGGCCTTTGTTGTGCCACCTGACTTACCACTGGCTTGGCAAGTGACACAGGAGCGACAAAACTCCTTGACATTTTCTGACATATGAGGCCAGTGAAAGTGTGAAACAAGCCTGTCCCACGTCTTGTTCTGGCCTAAGTGTCCTGCAAGGGGAATATCATGGGCCAAGGTAAGAAGGAAACCCCTAAACTTCAAAGGTATGACCAACCTCCTGGTTGTACCAGGCTTGGGGTCTCTAGCCTCTGAATAAAGGAGTCCCTCATCCCAATACACCGTATGGGTACCATGGGCATCCCCAGCAGCCTCAGCAGCAGCCTGCTGTCTGAGGGGTTCAAGGGAAGGGCAATCTAATTGAGCCTGCCTCAGGTCTGCCCTTGAGGGTCCCCCTGTCCCCAGAAACTCAACCTGGTCAGGTTCAAGCTCCTCAGAGACAGTCTCCTCTTGGACTGCAGAATCAGTTTCCTGTGAAACCTGATCCTCAACCTGGGGCAAGGTGGAAGGCTCAGCCTTTCCTCTCTTGCTCCTTCTCTTGGGTTGTGGTTGGTCTATTGTTCCAAGATCCACCACTGGTTCAGGAAGGCACTTCTTAGCCTGAGTCCTTGTCACTGCAAGGACATGTGCTGAAATCCCTAGCATTTCTGCATGAGTCCTGTACTCCACTTCTGACCAAACTGAGCTTTCAAGATCATTGCCTAACAGACAGTCTACTGGGAGGTCTGCACTCACAACAACTTTCTTTAGGCCATCTACCCCTCCCCAGGAGAAGTTCGCAACTGCCACACTATGGGAAGTAGTGGAGTTGCTTGCATTGGTCACTAGGTAACTTTCACCTAGTACAATCTGTCCAGGGTCCACAAAGTCAGGTGTCACCATTGTGACACTGGCATATGTGTCCCTGTAGGCCTGAGCCAGTTTCTCATTGATTAAAGGCGTCTGCCTATATTTGCCCAGGTTACTGGGACTCACTGTAGTGGACAAAGCTAGGTCCACATCATATAGGAGAACTGCCTGAGTAGGGATTCTGACTAGGCCAGATCCTACTTCAGTACCCAGGGTTAACCCTACTACACCCTTTGGCTGCTGTGTTCCACCACTGTTTACTGTACTAGGGGGTGCAGGTGCTTTAGGAGCTGCAGTGGTGGGGACTGGATTTGTCTTGGTGCATTCACTGCCCCAATGTGAAACTGATTTGCAGGTATTACACCAAGGCTTCTTTGGGCCATTATTCTTCTTTTTCTTGTTTCCATTTTGGGAACCACCCTCCTTATTATTAGTTTGGGGGCCTGAAGACTTCTGGTCCTTTTCTTTATCTTTCTGATTCCCACCCTTCTGGTCTGTTTTCTTCTGGTCACCACCTTGGTTCTGGGGTTTCTGCTTAATCCTTGTTCTGACCCATTTGTCCGCCTTCTTTCCCAATTCTTGGGGAGAGGTCAGATCAGAGTCAATAAGGTATTGATGCAACATCTGGTTTGTACAGTTATTAAGGATCTGTTCTCTCATGATAAGACTGTACAATCCTGTATAGTCTGAAACTTTACTTCCCTGCAACCAACCCTCCAGAGCCTTAGTGGCACAATCTACGAAATCAGTCCAGTTTTGAGTCTGTGCTTTTTGGGTGTCTCTGAACAACAACCTGTATTGCTCAGTGGTTAGGCCAAACCCTTCAATAAGAGCACTCTTCAAGGCAGAGTAGTTTTTGGCATCCTCAGGTCTAACTGTGAGGAGCCTGTCCCTCCCTTTCTCAGAAAAGGAGTACCATAAAATTGCAGCCCACTGATCCTGAGGAACCTGCTGTACCATGCAGGCTCTCTCAAGAGCAGTCATCCATTTGTGGATGTCATCCCCTTCCTTGTAGGGGGCCACAATTTTTGTCAGGTTTCTATTATCATAGCTCCTGTCTTTTTCTCTAGGAATATTGCTGCCACCAGTGGCATCTAAGCCACACAATTTCTGCTCTCTTGCCAAGGCAAGTCTAGCTTGAGCCAAGGCTACCTCCTCCCTCTCTATTTGGAGTTTGACAGCCCTCATTCTGGCCCTATGCTCTATCTTCTGAGAGGCAGTCATACCTCTCTGAGATTCTCTTGAGGCACTAGAGATATGAGAGTCCCCTGAGGGAGATCTCACTCTTCTGTTGCCTGGGAGAATGACATGGTGGGATCTGGGGAGGTGCTGGCCCTCTCCATTTCCCAGTAGGTCTAAGTTGGCCTGGTTAAGCCTGGCAACTTGGACCTGGCTACCCCTCTGATCCTGTTTTTCTGGGTCCTCTACATCTGAGTCCTCCTCCTCCTCCTCTTCCTCCTCTTCTTCTTCCTCTGGAGGGGTATCAGTTACAGGGGGGGTTCACTCCATCTCCTGACTCTAAGGGAACTGCATTCGCCTTTTCTAAGTCATCCTGTTCTAGAATGGCTATCAGGGAAGGACTGGTGGGACTTCTGCCCCTTTTTAACCCTCTTGAGATGCACAAGGCAACCAAGTCTTTGTGGGTTAGTTTGTCATAGCTGGAAGTTGCCTGGGTAAGGTCAACTGTCACAGGAGCAGGCCCTGAGGCTTTTCCTGTGCCAGACATGACTCTAGTGTGGTGTAAGTGATGCACCTACCTACACTAAGTGTTTCCCTACTGTACCTTGCTAGTGAGTTGTAGTCAGGGTGTGCTAATCCCTTTAATCTACAACTAGATTCAAAATCTTTATTCGATTGTAGGTTTTACAATCATAAAAGTACAATTTATAAGCACACAATAAAAATAACGTTACAAACAATTCACTTCAATTGGCAAATAAAGACACAGTATACAGTACAATATATTAGACAGTATGAGCATGGGCAACATATGATTAAAAATATAAATAACTGTAATATTAAAATCACCTAAAAAATTTTGCAGTGTAATTAGCCATCCATGCTTTTCCTAAAGCAGATGGCTTTTTTAAGAAAATTACATACAAATAAAGTGCAATCGCTATTCAGTAGTTGTAAATAATAAAGTGCAACTACTAAATTCAGTAGAACTTAAATATGCTAAGCTTTTGATTTATATGTACCTAGAGGTACTTGATGTGATCTTTCAATTTAATAAAAGATTGCAATGGTAAAACAACAGCAAGCTCAAATCCGCACCGCTGCTCACCAATGTGAGAAGTTGGCCTGATAGGTGATGTTTCCAAGTCTGGAACCACCTGTTATCAGACCAAACAATCCCTTATGGTGTCTGGTTGTAAGTCAACCTTATTAGACAAGCTATCCTAGGGGTAGCATGGACTAAGCAGCCTAAAGGCTTAACTTAAGAGGTCGTGTTAAGCGAGCTGTTTTACCACATACAATCCTGTAATATCAAATGAAAGGACACCACACAAGTATATATTATAAAAATATATGTGTTTATTACTAAAAACAATCCCCAGTATTCTTTATGAATAAAGGGGCACAAGCGTTAAATCAAAAGCACAGTATAACATACAAAGTTGCACAAATATGGATGAGGGCGAGGGGCCACTCAGACCATATACTAAACAAGTGGTATAAGAGATACCAATCGAACAGTGGTTAGGCCTAGGGCCTAGGGAATCACTGGGAGCAGTCGGGACAAGCAGTGCTGAAGTTGGGAAAAGCCCGCGGGATTCGGGTGCAGTGCAGAAAGCGCACGCATGCACCAATGTTAACCAATGGTGCGTAAAAGTTGTAAAGTTAAAGTTTAAGGACACTTCCGCTGAACCTAGAGGAACAAAACTTAAGACACAGACCCTAGAGATGTGTACCAGTGTGGGAACACCAGCGGAGCAAAGTTACCTCACCCACAGGAAGCGGGTGCACAGGGTCGAAGTTGAGTCGGGTTTCGTCACGCAGGCTCTTGGTGCTTGAAGCTGAAAGGGCTGCAGGCGGGGTGAAAGAGAAGTGTCCGGTGGAGTCCAAGGGTGGACTCAAGTCGAAAAGTACCTGAAAGCAGAGGGGACAGAGTCTGGGTCACTCAGCAGTGACCAGGGTGGAACCAGTACGGAACCAGGCAATGTCGGGCGCAATCAGGTGGTCGTCGAGGAGCTTCTCTCCGCTGTCACGTGGGCTCTGGGGTATCTGCGACGTCCAGGAGCGGGTCACGATCTGTCCCACAAGGGCTCTCACCGTCGGCGCAGTCGGCTTCAAGTTTGGAGCAAACAACACTTGGCAAGAGCAATCCACGCGGAACCGGGAGATTGCTTCTCACTCGAACCAGGAGGGTCAGAGTGGGGGCTCCTTTTCAGGGGAGCGGGTGCAAGTCTGGAGCAACCAGAATCGCAAGTCGATTTTCAAGTTTCGTTGGCACAGGGGCCACTAGCCGGCTGGCAAGTGACCGGGCCAACGTGTTGAGCCAAAAGTAGCAGAAGGGCCCCACGCAGCACTCGGTGAGTGTAGAGGGGTGAGCTTCAGTGCAAGAGTGGCTCAGGGTTGGGGCTTCTCAAACCCCGGTGTACAGCTTCGAGGGTCACTCGTGGGCTGCACGGTCAGCGTCTCGTGGTCTTTCCAAGATGGCGTGCCCCACGCTTCCGGTCGCCTCCACGGGTCTCAGCTCTGCAGGGACTGTGGATCGGGCTGTTGGAGGGCAGGCAAGCTTGATCTCGTCGATCTCTGTCGCTCGAGTTCCGGCGGGAACTGCGACAAAGCAGACGTCGATGGCTGGATGGTGCCTGTTTGCACAGGGTGGTCACTCCTTGACCACAAGGGAGATTCTTCGGGATTCTACGTCGAGTAGGATGTCGAAGGGTCCAGAATTTCGTTTCTTATGTTTCTTCAGGATAATCTGAAGTGCTTTGGCACTGCTCCCACTCTTATTCGAATCTGGGGGGCTGGATTACCTGCTAGGTCCCCTCCTATGGGTGGGACCCAGGAAGGGGGTGGATACACCCCTTTCCTTTGATCCAGGCCGCCCTGGCACGAGGGCTGGAGTGCCCCAGAACCGGTTTGGCCGGATTATGCAAGGGGCAGCCTTGTGCTCCCCATGCAGTGTCTGGTTTCTTTCAAACCTCCCTGCTACAATCCACTATCTCCTGTCTGGGGGGTGTAACACCTCCCTGCGACAGGAAACCCTTTGTCCAGGCCCCATTTGGCTGAGTTTCGGCCAGCTTCAGGGGTCAGACTCGTGTCTGTGGCAGAGGCATCCATTTTGTGGATCCAAGGTCCTTTTAGAAATTAACCGCATTTAAGTAAAGTAACATGTCTTACCCCTCTAGAGGGGTGGAATGCTATCCCCGTCGCCAGAACTGGCGAGGGGATAGTATTCCAAATCGTATGACACCTTACACGACATGTTTTGATAAAGCCAAACCAAAGTTGCTATATAACCGCGAGGATTATAATGCACATGAGAGTATATGGTATGGCATTATCCTGAAACAGCTTAGGGAGTTGTTCCCGACAGCTGCAGACAGGCTCAGCTCATGCTAGAGCTCCATCTCACATTAAACCACGCACTCTGCCTCCAGGATTGATGAGGCCTTCCATAGGAGTGGCTCACAGGTTAATATGTGTCCAGATATAGGTTTAGATATAGGTATACTATATCTAAGTAAGGGGTGATTACACCACCTTACCCCAGCTGAGTGATCAGCCAGTTGTGTCAATTTAAGAACCAGCCAGGGGTGGCAAAAGATATGCTGCAGCCCCTGGTAGGCCTTGGTGGCCCCTATGCCCTGGGCACCTATAGTGCATTATACAGGGGCTGACAAGGAGTCCATTTCCAATTGTGGTATGTGCCTATAGCACATGTATCATTAATTTAGTGAGAGAACAGCAGGCTGGGGGTCTGATCAGCAGGCCCACAGCCTCAGTAGTCGAAAACCAGTGAAGCAAAAAGCAAAAATTTGGGGTGACCATAGGATAGCAGACCCTACTCTCCTACACTGTTCATCATCCACTCGGCTACTCTTCCATCCCTTCGTGTAGGTTGGTTCTGGCGGTTGCGGGGTCGTTGGTGAGGGAGAGGATCATCTTGGGGTCGTCAGCGTAGGAGAGGATGTTGAGGTTGTGTTGGCGTGCGATGGCCGCGAGGGGGCTCATGTAGACGTTGATCAGCGTGGGGCTCAGTGATGAACCTTGCGGTACGCCGCAGATGACTTCGGTGGCCTCGGATCTGAATGGGGGAGGTGGACTCTCTGTGTTCTTCCGACGAGGAAGGAGATGATCCACTCCAGTGCCTTCTCCTGGATTCCGATGTTGTTCAGGCGCTGCACTAGGGAGTGGTGGCAGACAGTGTAGAACGCTGCGGAGAGGTCCAGGAGGATAAGGGCTGCTGTTTCCCCGTTGTCGAGCAGGGCTCGGATGTCGTCAGTGGCTGCGATGAGGGCGGTCTCGGTGCTGTGGTTGGCCCGGAAGCCGGATTGTGAGTGGTCGAAGGATCCATTTGTCTCGAGGAAGGCGGCCAGCTGTCTGTTGACGGTCTTCTCGATGACTTTGGCGGGAAAAGGAAGGAGCGAGATGGGGCAGTAGTTTTTGAGGTCGGTGGGGTCCGCTGATGGTTTCTTCACTAGGGCGCTGAGTTCGGTGTGCTTCCAGCTCTCTGGGAAGGTGGCGGTGTTGAAGGAGGCATTGATGATGTCCCGGAGATGGGGTGCGATGACTGAGTCGGCCTTGTTGAAGACGTGGTGAGGGCAGGGGTCGGTTGGTGATCCGGAGTGGATGGAGTTCATCGTGGGGATGGTGTCTTCCGTGTTGACCGGGGTCCAGGTGCGGAGGGTGCTGGTGGGTGGCGTTGGTGCGGTCGTAGGGTGCGTTGGCTGTGTGCTGAAACTGTTGTGTATGTCTGCGATCTTGCTGTGGAAGAACGAGGCGAGCGAGTTTCAGAGGTCTTGCGAGGGAGTGATGTTGTTGTTTCCGGCGCTTGGGTTCGAGAGCTCTTTGACGATGTTGAAGAGTTCCTTGCTGTTGTGGGCGTTGTTGTACAGGCGTTCCTTTGAACGAGGTTTTCTTGGTGGTGCGGATCAGTTGGTGGTGTTTTCGGGTGGCGTGCTTGAGGGTGGTCATGTTGTCTGTAGTCGGGTCTCTGCTCCAGGCTTTCTCGAGGGCTCGGCAGTTCTTCTTGGAGCTCTTGAGTTCGTCGATGAACCAGGATGCTTTCTTACAGCCGGGTCTGATGGGGGGGGGTCTTCAGTGGGGCGAGTTTGTCTGCGCAGCTGGTGATCCATCTTGTTAGGTTGTCGGCGGCTTGGTTGGGGTTCGTTCAGCTGGCGGGAGGATTCTGGCTCAGGGATGAGGTGAGTTGATCGGTCGTGATCTTGTTCCAGCTTCTGCGGGGAACCTGTTGCGGGTGGTGGTGAGTGGTGGTCCTACTGATACTGAAGTGGACGCAGCTGTGGTCTGTCCAGTGGAGTCCGGTGGCGTGGCTGAAGGAGATGTTGTTGCTGGAGGAGTAGACGGGGTCAAGCGTGTGGCCGGCGTAGTGGGTGGGGGTGGTCACCCGTTGCTTGAGTCCGAGGTTGGCGAGGTTGTACAGCAGGGTGGTGGTGTTTTCGGTCGTTGTTGTTCTCCAGGTGGAAGTAGAGGTCTCCTAGGAGGATGTAGTCAGCGGAGGGGAGGGCGTGCGGGCTGATGAAGTCGGCGATGTCTTCACTGAATTGTGCGCGGGGTCCTGGAGGTCTGTAGATTCAGGTGCCTCTGAGAGTGATCTTGGGGTTGGTGTGTATCTGGAAGTGAAGGTGTTCGGCGGTTGTGAGGGTGTCGCCGGAGTTGGTCGTGAAGCGGATGGTGTTCTTGTGGACGATGGCGATGCCTCCTCCGGTCAGACAGAGGTTCTGGACAGCGTTAGAGCTAGCAAAGGGGGAAAGGCTCGGGGACCTGATGGGGTGCCCATTGACGTTTATAAGACAGTCCCCGAGGTATGGGGCCCACTGCTGGTTAAAGTTTTTAATGCAGCGGTTTGTCATGGGATACCCCCAACCTGGGAAGAATCAATTATCATTCCCATATTTAAGAAAGGCGACCGGGGGGATGTGAAAAATTATCGTCCTATTTCCTTGTTGGATTCCTCAGTGAAAATTATGAGCCGGGTACTTCTGGTTAGACTGGAAGATTGGGCTGAAACCAACGGGATTCTAGCTAACTGCCAGTTTGAGTTCAGAAAAGGGCGTGGGACAATTGAGCAATGCTTAAATCTCGAACTTTTGATCAGGAAATACACCCAGGCCAAGAAGGGCTCTAGCTATCTCTGTTTCGCAGATTTGAGTAGCGCTTTCGATATGGTGGACCACGCTATTCTTTGGGCAAAATTGATTGAAATGGGGGCACCCGAGGGTATCGTCTTCTTTTTGGCCCGACTCTATGTTAAACTACGTACCAGCGTTAGATATGGCAAAAATGGGGAGTGTACACCAAATTTAAGATCAGGAGGGGTATAAGGCAGGGGTGTGTTTTAGCCCCCTTGCTTTTTACACTCTTCATTAACTAAGTGGACTCGGCTCTACAGACAGTAGCAGCAGATGCCCCGAGAGTTAATGATTTTAATGTCCCCGTATTACTCTACGCGGACGATGCCGTGCTGCTGTCTAGGACCCCGATAGGCCTTCAACGCTTGATGGACGGGTTTTCGCAATTTATCAAGAGCAGGAAACTTGTGATTAATAAAACCAAAACCTATGTTATGGAGTGTGGGCCAGGGCTGAGTAAGCCCCAGTCTTATTATATAGAAGGTCAAAGGGTCCAAAAAGTTGACAACTTTTGTTACCTTGGCATTACCTTTTCTAAGAATTGCAGCAGGACCTGTGAGCATAAGAATTTTAGGACTAAGATGATGAGGAGCGCCAATGGGGTGTTTACTTTTGCCACCAAATTAGGGGACAAACGGATAAAAAACATTCTTAAGATTTTTCAGTCTAGGTGTCTCTCCGTTGCCCTTTATGGGGCAGGGGTTTGGGGTCAGGCCCCAGCTGGGAGCCTCCAGGTGGAGGAGAACGTCTTTTTAAAAAGACTTTTGTGTCTGCCTAAATCTGCCTCTAATGATTTAGTTCATAGAGAACTCGGAATCCAATATTTAAATGATTTGATCCTTCTGAGACCTCTATTGTTGTGGCGCTCCATCTGGCTGAAAGAAGAGACATCTCTAACTAGAGCTATCATTAATGATTGTCTCACTGTTGATTACCATTTAAAGATTCCTTGGATTAAATATATCATCAACAGCTTTCAGGAGTTTTTTGGCCTTAATATAATTACTGATCGATATGGGGCTGCAGACTTTTCTAAGTCTGAAATGAAGAATATCTTTTTGAACTGTAAATCAGAGAGGCGGACCTGTAATGAAGACAAGTTATCTACCTGTGTGTTTTACAGCAGTATGAATGAAATAGCAGGCTATCAACCATACTTGACCCAAGTGACCAGAGTTTCCCATCAGTTTGTTTTAACAAGGTTAAGGATGGGGATTGTGCATAACCTGGTTGCTTTCCCTTCCCTGAATAAGCACCCTGTTGGCCCCTGCCCATGTGACAATATCTCTGCACAAAGCACTATGCACTTTCTTCTGCTGTGTCAATTGTATGGGAATTTTCGTAAAACCTTTTTAAAACCTATTTTCGTCAAGTTTGGTGTTAGGACAGTTCATGACTCTATGAAATTGCTTTTTAACTTGCACCATTCTGATGTTTGTTTTTTTTACTGCTACTTTCCTGCTTAAAGCAATTAGTGTCAGGAAAAGCATGAGTTTTTAAATATTTATTCTGTCCCCGTCTGTATATTATGTTTTCCTTTTAACATTGATTGTCTAATTGCTTATTGCTATTACAGGGGGAATTTGTGCTCGGCCGGGCTTTGCTCCGCCGAGAGCACATCACCTTCACTTTCTACTGACCTGAGCACCGGCCCGGCTTGGCTCCGCCGGCCCGGAACCACCACTCCCAGCAGCCCCGCAGTCAGGCTCCAGGTGACGCTGCTGCCCTGCCCATCAATCCGCGCCAGGAGGCGCATAAAGTTCAGTGCTGCCCGAGGACTTTGTGCTGCTATTACAGGGGGAATTTGTGCTCGGCCGGGCTTTGCTCCGCCGAGAGCACATCACCGTCACTTTCTACTGACCTGAGCACCGGCCGGGCTTGGCTCCGCCGGCCCGGAACCACCACTCCCAGCAGCCCCGCAGTCAGGCTCCAGGTGACGCTGCTGCCCTGCCCATCAATCCGCGCCAGGAGGCGCATAAAGTTCAGTGCTGACCCTCGTCCCGCGAGGACGCGCCGGGCTAAGCCCGGGCAAAGGGCGGGCCCTCTGTGGCCCTCAGAGGACCCGAGAAGGACGGGACGGGCCACCCCACTTGGCTGCAACAAAGGAGGAGGTACAGAGACGTTTATTCCTTCTTATCTTTACCGCTTTGGACTGCCTACTGTTGTTATTGGAGTTCTGTCTCCCAACTACTATGTCCATCTGGGAGGAGCTGAATGCCCTGTGTGGCACAAACTATGGCCGGAGGTATCAACTCCCCCCATAGTGGGCAGAGACACTGTCCAAATAATCTGCACTCCCCAGGATGTACCTTCACCCCCCAAAACTATCCCCTCCACCAACCAATTGTGCTGTAGCCCCTCTTTATCCCCCCCCAAACCAACCCTATCAATGTTGGATAAGGCTGGGACTCGAACAAATGACTCTGCATCGCCCCTCCAATTGACCCTACTGGCGCAAATAGAGCGATTGTTAAACTCCGCATTGTCACCCCTGGTTGCGAAAATCAATGACTTGGGGGACAGGTTGACCTGTATTGAAAACACTGTAAATAGGATTTATCCATTGACTGAAAATTCTGCTATACCCATTGGCTCTACTCTCACTACCAACCATAAAAAACCTAAGACCATTGCTCCTATGAAAGTTCAATCTTTAGATTCCCCTCTTACTACACCCAATCCAAGTGGCAGCAATGCTACTTTTAATCCCGCACATGTCCCCAACATAGTTCAAGAAAGAAGGCACCGAATAAATCTACCCCCTGTAGCCGCCCCATACGTCACCGTTCTTTCTGGGGTCCCTCCACTCAGTCAGGGCAAACGTGAATTACATCAGGACTTGCTGAATAAAGCCATTTTCTGGCTCAAAAACAACAGACCGCTACCACCTGCTCTAGATGGCGGGATCCTGAGCGTTAGGAGGGTGGGGTGGCTAGGGATGTTGCCCAAAGATATTCCAGGGGACTTGATACTAATTAAATTTAAACACAGCAATATTGCCCCGTATTTACGATCTTCTCAGCCCAAAGTTGGAGATGGTCCCATCTGTATCTGGGACCTGCATGACTTTTATCCTGGACCCCGAGCACCGAATTATAATACCTGGTGAAAAGGAGTCTCTGTACATCTTGGGCAATCATTTTGATTAGTTGATTTGCTAAACTTTTTTGTTTGAATTGTCGGTTTTCTTTTTATCTTGAAATGAATTGTTGAGTTATTTATGCATGTATGTATTTCTTTCTGTTGCTTTTATGGTTTTAAACTCAAAAACCGAATAAAGCTTATTGAAACTGAAGCTTATGTAATTGTACTGTAACTGTGATCTGTTTTAATCATTATGTGTGCTTTTATGGACATATTTTCTTGTTCCGAATAAAGCCTTATGAAATGAAATGAGTTATGTTGGACTTGGAGTTAGAATAGTAAGTAATTATGGTTTACTGTCCAGCACTTTCCATGAGTTATGCTAAATTAGGAGTTAGAATAGTAAATTATTATGGTTTACTGTCCAGCACTTTCCCTGAGTTATGTTAGATTTGGAGTTAGAGTAGTAAATTAATATGGTTTACTCTCCAGCACTTTCCCAGAGTTATGTTTGATTTGGAGTTAGAATAGTAAATTATTATGGTTTACTGTCCAGCACTTTCCCTGAGTTATGTTGGATTTGGAGTTAGAATAGTAAATTATTATGGTTTACTGTCCAGCACTTTCACTGAGTTATGATAGATTTGGAGTTATAATAGTAAATTATTATGGTTTACTGTGCAGCATTGTCAGTGATTTATATAGAGTTTGGAATTCGAACAGTATTTTTTTTGAGTTACTATACAGTGTTTTCTTTTACTTTAATTGTATTTGGAATTATAATACTGAATTAAATTTTGCGAATAATTTTTAAATTACAATATTGTTAATAAATACAATTTATTATTGTTTTAATTGTTTTCTTTCAATATTCTGTAATTTATTTTGAAGTATTTAATAGATTATATTTAATAACATATGCATAAAAATGAATTACACATTTTTGTAACATTTTATTATTTATTTCAAATGAATGTATCATTATAAAGTAACATAGTAACATTTTTTCTAGAATAAACAGTATGTGTTGTTTTTGTTTGTAAATGAAAACATTTATACATGTAAAATAAATTTGTATTTAATGATGTATAACATTGCAGTATTTGTTATATATATACATTGTACATTTTTAAATATAATGTTTTATTAATTAGCATATTAAATTTTTTTTTATTTAAATAAATGTTAATATGTTAAAAAATGTATAAACAATTAGTAATTACAAAAGTAGATACATAAGTTTTTTACCATTTTTTTATTTTAAGTAAATAAAGAGTTAATGTTATAAACATATTTGTAATATACATTACTTTTTTAATATATATATTTTAACATAAAGTAAGTAAAATATATTTTACAATATTAATATGTTTATTTTACACATTTTAAAAATAATAACAAGTTTTTTAACAACATTTTAAACAATTTTTAATTTGTTTCTATTCATTTCTATGGGGATGTAGTCCTATTTTTGTTTTAATTATGCCGCCATTTTGTTTTACTTAGTTCACTTTTAAGACTATCTACATCGTTGTTTGGGTCATTTGTGAAGACGGAACCTCGCGGTTGGGAGCTCCTTCGTGTTTCTTCATGTAAGTTTGGTTTTAATTACTTTTAAGTTACTTTTAAGGTATTCTTTAGTTAGTAGTAGTTTATATGTGTTGCTATGTGTGTTATTTAACTGGTTATGTGACATGTACGTGTTATTTAAGTACGTTAGTGATAGCGTAGTTTGTTTAATATCTAATATTAATGTAATGTTAATGTTTTGCTTTGAATTATTATCTTATGTATATTCATACGTTTTATATGTTGTTTATTCGATTTGTGGGTTTATTATTTGTTATGGGTGGGTTTTGTATGTACTTTATTTACAGGTCACCGTTTTGGTGAACGGACGGAATTGCTGTCGGTTTTTTTAAATAAAGGAAATTGTTGTTACTAGTGTTTTTTACTAGTTTACGTACATTTCCTTATTTTTCGGGATTTTGGTGCGTTTTTTATAGTGATTTATTTTCGGTTTTTTTTGGTTTCATTCTCGAGAGGATTGCTACGTTGGAATCTTTTTAAACAGTTGTATTTTTACATTTTTGGGGGTTTGTTATCACTATGTGGATTGTTTTTTGCTTGGATTGATTTTTAAAGGATCTATTTCGGATATATTCTACAGCTACAGAACCGTAAGTTATTATTTATTATTTTTTGGGGTGGGTAATGTTTATTTGTTAATTTTTATTTTTATTAGTTATATTATGTCTTGTGATATTAATTTATATTTTACATCACATGACATAATTTAACTAATATTGAAAAAGAACATTGATATGTCTTATATATGTTTTTATGGTTTGCTATTTGTATTTTATTAAAGGAAGGATTTTGCAATTAAGTCTATGTATTCTAGACCTTGAATACTTGGGTACATTCTGTTTTTTTGTTGGAGATATTCGTACATATTTATTGTTTGTTTGCTTAGTTTTGGTCCGATTTTTGATAAAGATTGTTCTATTCTTAGCTCTTGGTAGCTTTGTTCTTTTTTGATGCATTGGATGAGTTTGTGAAGTGTTGGTTGTCCTCTCCCTATTGTGGCTTGAAAGGCATTATGCCATCCTTCTACCGCGTTATTGGTTTTGGTTTTTTGTGCTATAGTGCTAGCGTAGACATTCCACCAGGGAATTTGGAATTTAGGTTGTCTGTGGTGACCTGAACGATGTAATCTTCCTACCCAGGTGTCTTCAAAATAGTCTAAGAAGGGAGTTAATTTTTTTTCTCATTATTGCGGTAGAAAGGATTGTCAATTAATAAATTGTAGTAATTTGCCACTTCTGTTGTTGGGACGTATGCTAGTGCTATTAATTTTTTTATCTGGTAAGCAAAGTTGCTGTTTGTTGAGTAGTCTATACTTAAGGTAGATTTTTGTAAGTGTATCTATATACTTTGATTGTAATGATAATAACACCCTTGTATGGCAGTGTGTGGGTATATTTTTAGTATAGCTTGTATCATAGTTATTTCAAAAGTCTATTATGATTCTTTGTGGATAGTAATTATCTGTTAATTCTTTGATTGTTGTTAATATTTCTATGTAGGTTGAGTTTGTTTTATTTGGCAGCAATGTATAAATTAAGGGGAAATTAGTTTCCTGGTATTCACCTTGGATGGTATAAAGTTGATAAAAAGGTTTTGGACACACTTTAAAAGTTCCGTCCATCATCCATGTTTCACAATTTTTTCGTTTTTGCAAGTTGTTATTTGTTGCAAAAAGTAGAAGTCTTTTATCATGGCTTTCGTTATCATACATCAAGAATTTGTCTTCTTTATGGGTAATAGTATATTCAGGATATATTTTAATTTCTTGAAACGTTTGGGGTGGAGGTGGAGTTGGATCAGATGCTCTTTTAGTTTTAGCTATTAATCGTTTCAAGTTGGGGATTGAGGGTAACTGTCCTGTTACGTGTTCTGGTACTTTGGTTAGTACATTTTTCAAAATTGCAGTGCTTGTTTGTTAGGAGCCTGCACTTGCTTCTCTCAGTGTTTCTAATGCTTCCCTTACTTCTACTTTGATCACATTGGTGAGTGGTTATGCTCTCGTACAACATTGTTATCTACAGTTGTAGCTCTACCATAGCATGCAGTTGAATAGTATTTGCTACATTTCCAATGTGTTTTGTTATCTTTTACTTTTTCTTGGGTGTAGGTATAACCCATATAGCTGAGCATTATTTTTCCTTTTTGAGATGTTATAAAAGTAGCTCCTTCTGCGATTTCTAGGATATATATGTGAAGACCTACATATGTGTTTTTAGTAAATATGCAATATATTTATTTCAATTTGTAGGTTTAATTAGTAATTTTAAAATTATACTCACAATGTTGTTCTTTCTGTTTTCCTGATGTCTTTATTTCTTTTTATTGGAGTTTCACTGTTGTAATTCCTGTAGTTGTGGTAGAAAATAGTAGTAATAAATGATATTGTTTGATATTTAGTTATTTCTCTTTTGTTAATATTTCTTTAAACTGTGAGTCTACTTACTTGATTTGGTAGAAGCTTTTGTTTGTGTAGATGTAGTTTGGTAGATGAAGTTTGTTGAAGCTGAAAAAATAAGTGCTTGTATTAGTTGTGTATTATATTTGTATTTATTTACAGCTTAGACAATTTCATTTTAACCTTTAGTTTGGTAAAGCTTTATTTTTTTGTTACATTTCTATGTAGGTATTGATAAGGTTGGACATTTTTTTAGTACATTTCATCATTTTTGGTGTTGTTGATAGGAAGTTGTTGTTTAAATAAAAAAAAAGAGAATTTATATATTTTAGGGAGTTTAGCTAAGGTTCTTGACTTTTTAATAGTACATAAAATGGGAATTTACTTACTTGTGTTGTTGTATAATATGTTGTGGTAGTTGGTCTAGGTAAGTTTTCTTTTCTCTTCAGCAAAGTAACCGTTTTTCTTCGTGTTTGTTCCAAAAATGGTAATTTGTAGTTAATTATGTAATTGTTTTTATAGTAGCTACTTAAGTACTTCTGAATTTTGATTGGTTGATGGGTTTTTAGTTTAAATTTATTGGTTGAGAAGTTTACTTTGAATTTGGTATCCGTTATTTTTTAATGAGTGTGTTTTATGTATTATTTAGTAGTAGTATATAATGAAATATGTTTTGTATGTGTTTTATAATACAATTTATAATACAATTTGTACGTTTGGTTTATAATTTAAAAACTGTTTATATATGTATTGTGTGTTAATACATATTTTTTATTGAGTATATTTGAATTATAAAGTATGTTTATATTTATTGGCGTATTTATAATTACTTTATACGTATTTTAAATATATACTATATTTATATATGTTTATTTAGTATTTATTTAAAAGTTAATAATAATTATATTGTTATGTTGTTGAGAGGAGTGTGTATTTAATGTTAAATAAAATAGTCGATATTTGTTGTATTCGTTAATAGGCTGTATGTAAGTCGATAATAGTGGTGTCGATATTTGTGTAGTGTTTCATATTATTTTAAGTTTTTTCGATATTTTCAATATTTTTGTAGTCGATATGTTTGTAGTCGATATAATTTACAACAATATTTTTTTGTCGATAATAGAATATCGATATTTGTGTAAATCCTTGTTTAAGTATCTGGTGACCATATTTTAGTGTACGATATTTTTGCGGCGATGTTTTTGTAGGTTGGTGTTTTTGTTATCGATATTTGATCAGGGATCCCTATGGGCACCCCTATTAACTAACGTTATGAATAGTATAGCCCGAGTAGGTCCCCCACAGTCCTGGCCAGCAGGCGTCATCGTCCCAATATACAACAAGCATTTGCCATGCAATAGGTCTCGCATTAAGAAAGTTTGAGCTATTGGTATTGTAAATGACACATTTTTTATTTATGTGTTGGTTTTGAAAATAGCGAAATTAATAGCTTTGACATTTACAATGCCAATAGTTTTAACTTTTGTAAATGTTACACCTATAGCATTTGTAATGCAATATGTGTTCTATTTACATGACTTAGATGTATTGATATTACAAATAACAATGGCTTTTATTTTTTTTAAATAATTAATACTTAAATAAAAGTTATTGTAATTTATAATGGCAATAGCTTAAACTTTTGTAAAGAACTTTTGTGAAGATTATGTTCAGTGTATTATATTGTGACAAAAATCCAAGCACAGAAGTGAAATATTAACATCTTTTTGTGACATTTGTAATAAAGCTTGAAACATTGAGAGAACATATTTGAACCAGTTGTTGTTGAATGGTTGCACAGATTGATGTTGTGGTGGCGCTGAGTGATGTTGTGGTGGCGATGAGTGATGCTGTGGCGTTCAGTGATGCTGTGGTAGGGCATAGTGATGTTGTGGTGCCCCTGAGTGATGCTGTGGTGGTGCTGAGTGATGCTGTGGTGTTGCGATAGATAGATAGAGTGAGGGCGACAGAGGGAAGGCAATAGATAGATAGAGGGAAGGCGATAAATATAGTGTGGGCAATAGATAGATAGAGTGAGGGTGATTAGATAGATAGATAGATAGATAGATAGATAGATAGATAGATAGATAGATAGATAGATAGAGTGAGAGCGATAGATAGATAGAGTGAGGGCGATAGAGTGAGGGCGATAGATAGAGTGAGGGTGATAGATAGAGAGATTGAGTGAGGGCGATAGAGAGAGTGAGGGCGATAGATAGAGAGATAGAGTGAGGGCGATAGATAGATAGATAGAGTGAGAGCGATAGATAGATAGAGTGAGGGCGATAGATAAATAGAGTGAGGGCAATAGATAGATAGATAGATAGAGTGAGGGCGATAGATAGATAGAGTGAGTGCGGTAAAGCGAGGGCGATAGATAGATAGATAGATAGATAGATAGATAGATAGATAGATAGATAGATAGATAGATAGATAGATAGAGTGAGAGCGATAGATAGACAGATAGAGTAAGGGCGATAGATAGAGAGTGAGGGTGATAGATAGATAGATAGATAGATAGATAGATAGATAGATGATAGATAGATAGATAGATAGATAGATAGATAGATAGATAGATAGATAGATAGATAGATAGATAGATAGATAGATAGATAGATAGAGTGAGGGCAATAGATAGATAGAGTGAGGGTGATCGATAGAGTGATGGCGATAAAGTGAGGGCGGTAGATAGATAGAGGGCGCTAGATAGATAGATAGATAGAGTGAGGGCGATAGATAGATAGATAGATAGAGTGAGGGCGATAGATAGATGGAGTGAGGGCGATAGATAGATAGAGTGAGGGCGATAGATAGATAGAGTGAGGGCGATAGATAGATAGATAGAGTGAGGGCGATAGATAGAGGGAGTGAGGGCGATAGATAGATAGAGTGAGGGCGATAAATAGATAGATAGAGTGAGGGCGATAGATAGATAGACAGATAGATAGAGTGAGGGCGATAGATATAGTGAGGGCGAAAGATAGAGTGAGGGCGATAGATAGATAGATAGATAGATAGATAGATAGATAGATAGATAGATAGATAGATAGATAGATAGATAGATAGATAGATAGATAGATAGATAGATAGATAGATAGATAGATAGATACGGACACCAAGATTATACGAAGATGAGAGGGTTGCAGTGCATTCGCGTTTCTGTTGCTTTTAGGGGTAATAGGGCACCTCAAGATGGTCTCTGGATCACATACATTTCTTCGGTGTGAGGCACTTACCCTGAGCATGTTTGCACTAGTGACAGTACAGTTTGCATTAGTCTTAAACTGATATGTGCTCTTATTGGCAACTGGAAAATATGCTGTGTACGATGTCAGTTGTTGCAAATGTTGGTTTTTGGATAATCATGAGTCACAAAGGGTCAATTCAAAATTGTCCAGACCCAATGCAAATTTCGTAGTGCTAACATAATGCTTGCCTGATGGCTCATTGCACGAATGCACCAACAATTGGAAGGACCAGTTTGATCTTATGGTGACATGTTTACATTCTGGCTGGCCCACTCAGCATTTTATCCTTGTCGCAAGGTCGATAAAATGAATCCATTGAATTGAGTCACAATATACTTCTGCTATTCAGTACCAAGATACCTTTCTGTTTGAACGTGCACTTTAAAACACTCATGTAATTTTATAGTAATGTGACCCAAGGTGTATCCATTGGATGAACTTTCATGCGTCATAAGGCAGAGCTGTTTTTGTATAATTTATTTAAATGAATGATCGCCTACAAACTTGCCGAGTCCATGTAAAAACAAGCGTCGGAGTCGGGACTGGAACCCCGTTTTCTTGACTCTACTCAATAGTTAGACAAATCCGACCCATTTATGAAAAAAAAGAGGATCTGAAGGGCTGAAAGCATCGGCAATGCAGTTAGCCAATTAAAAAGATTTCCACAAATACAGGAACACAACCAGAACAGCATTGAGTATCATTTAATGTGCATGTAGCATCATGCAGGCAACTGCTCTGTGTGCTGAGGCCAGGGTGACATTTGCAGTGATCATAATAATTATAAAAGAGCAATACTAAAACACATAACGCTTATTGCTATGTTTGTGCCGTTTCTAAGTGTAGTAACAATAAATGCTACTATTGCCCAGTTTAAAGGTGCCCATGATAAGGGTGACGTGTCCATCTCAAGTAAAATACTCAACGTGTCATTTATTCCGTGAGGCACCTCGCAGAATAAATTACCCTCAGAGTATTGCACTTTATAGTCGGTTTAGTCAGTTTCACATCTCTCCTGGTTTTGCCAAATAAAGAACCCGGAGAAGATTTTTTTGCCCAGGATCACATAGTTCAGCCAAGTGTCGGAGCCGGGACTGGAACCTCGTTTTCTTGACTACTCAATACTCGGTCAAATCCGACCCATTTGTGGAAAAAAAGGAAGAGGAGATGGTGGGCTGAAAGCATCAGTAATACAGTTAGATGAAACTCGGAGAAGACGCCGAGTCAGAAATCGATTTTTAAACAAATAAACGGTAAATGATTTAGCTGCAAAAGCCAGTCTGTGTACCTAGTGGTGGGCACTTCTGTTTAGAAAAAAAACTAAACTTTTTTTACCAGTTACAAAGTGAGTGGTAGACTTCTGCAAGTGAATAAAGAAGCAGACAATGGACATCTTGGCATGATGCTGTGTAAGCCAGCATCACACCGCTGCGCTCTCTTTGAACGTCCAGGGCTCTGATTGTACAGATAGTTTTTTTTTATTAAGACTTTGGTAAATGTGCACTGCTCCGCATACAAGGCAGTTTACCTTCGATGTCTGTACCCAAGATAGGGTTTCTGCGATGTCCTGCCTTTGTTGTACTGTTATTGCTAAAGGGAAAGAACACATATTGCGTGGAAGGGAGGCTCTAAATGCGAAGCAGCAGGGAAGGGGATAACTTCAAGGGGCATGTAACGGCATGTAAAATGACCTTAATGTGAAGCGGTGTGTGAAAGAAATCCCGACGGGGTGGGGAGGGGAGGAGGGGTGATCTTAATGTGAAGCAGCGTGTACCTTCGATGTCTGTGCCCAAGAGAGGGTTTTTGCGACTTCTGCCTTTGTTGTACTGTTATTGCTAAAGGGAAAGCATGCATATTGCGTGGATGGGAGGCTCTAAATGCGAAGCAACGGGAGGGGGATAAATTCAAGGGGCATGCAGCAGCATGCAAAATGATCTTAATGTGAAGTAGCATGCAAAACAAATGAAAGGCGGCACCCACATCATGCCGGGTGAAACCACCACGTATAATGTAATAGTCAGCAGGAAGTTGAAAAGTGACACAGTTGCAGTAAAGCATATCCTGAACCAAAACAAGATTTTAGTTAATAGGTTTAAAGCTATGCCCCAAAGTACATAGCAGCAGCCTGTGGTGTGAGAGACAAATGTTGGGGTGAGGAGGAGGGAGGGGGGAGAGAGTGCACTGCAGAGGAAGAGGCTGAAGGTGGAAGGGCGGGGGAGATAGCAAAAGGGTGAGAGAAGAGGCATTGCACAGAGGGGGGCGGGGGTGAGCATTCCTTTGAAGTGTGAAGCTCTCGGCATTGCTGTGGCAGCAAACAGCAAGCACGGGCACATGCACTCGGCGCAATCCGCCTGGTTTAGCTTTCCTGGTTTCAACTCTATAGTCTCGACATCTGCAATGCGCAAGCGTATTGGCAGAGGTCGAGACCTAAAAAAGGAGACAGGGCTGATCCAGAAAAACTAGAGGCCTATCTCCCTGCTGGACACGACTGCAAAACTTATGGGCCGGCTCTTTCATTCTAAGTTAGAGGGCTTGGCAAAGGAATATAACATCTTAATCCAGGTCCAATATGGATTCCAGCAGGGAAGGGGCACCATAGATCAGTGCTTAAACCTGGTGCTTATAACAGAAAAATATACCAGGATGAAGGATGGGGAAATATATATATGGCTTTCATTGACCTGTCGGCAGCTTTTGACTGTGTGGTCCATGAAAAGCTATGGGCTATAATTAGGGAAATGGGGGTTGATCCAGCTATTTTAAACTTTATTAGACAATTGTATTCCAACGCGACGGCCTCTGTCCGATACACTAAAAATGGGGGCTGTACACGCTCATTTAAAATCACCAGAGGAGTAAGGCAGGGATGCGTCCTTGCTCCATTTCTTTTCTCCATTTATACAAATGGAGTAGAAAACACTCTAATCAAGGCTACAAGAGACATTCCCATGTTTAATTCACAATTCATACCAATCCTGGCATTTGCAGATGATGCGGTGTTGATCCCTAGGACAGGCCATGGTCTACAACACCTGATATCTTCATATGTATCCTTCATGGATTCAATAGACCTTAGAGTAAACCACTCTAAGTCCTTTGCAGTAATAGTGGGAGCAAAAAAAAGAGATAGAACTCCCTACTAACAAGTGGAGGAGAGAATAGAGATGGTTGACTCCTTCCCTTATCTGGGGGTACTCTTTGATAAGGACTTATCATGGTCAAGGCTAGTTGAAGGAAGAAAGGGGGTAATGGAAAGAACTCTCTCTGCTGTAAAATCATTCGCTAAAACACTAGGGGCCAGGCCACTCGTGCCGATAAGAAATATTTATCAGGCTAAAGCCAAGGCAGCATTAACTTATGGGGCAGGGGTGTGGGGCATTGTAAACACGAGCGCACTACAAACTATTGAAAATTCGTTTTTTAAATCTCTAGTGGGCCTCCCAGCCTCCACCTCCAACTATCTTCTACAGATCTTTCCAGCTTCCACGCGCATTACAGAGATTTTAACTGCACTTAGATTGTTATTTTAAAATTGCGCCGCTGTAACTGCGCTGCTGTTTTGGCTGTATTTTTCGCTGGGCGCTTGCTAGTGCTGTCACCTGGGGCATAGTCAGGCTTACCTGCAGTTAAATTGTGCCTTCACCCGCTCTTTGCGGGACTTAGGTAGTAGGGTCCCCGGTCCTAGTGATCCGTCCGCCATCTTGAGTAGGTTGTGACGCTTGGGATTCTCTCAGGCGCCATATTGGTTGGGGGCAGAGGCTCCAGCAGCCGGAAGTCCGCGTGGCGTAATAAGATAAGTAGACATGTGCCGGCAGACGCGCAGCGGGTACGCGCAGCGGACGCGCCGTAGACGCGCCGGAGGTGCGCCAGAGGTAAGCCCGTTTGCGCCCGTTCGCGTCCCGGGCGCCCCTGGCGCACCTGCCTTTTACCATCTGGCTAACCCGTGTCCCGCTGCTCCTGAGTCCTTGGAGCCTATTATGGGCGGGGAGAATCACTCGGCTAATTCATCTTCGCAAATGACCCTGTCTTGCGGCTTGCTGAATGTCCGCTCCCTTGTTAAGCATCATGCTGAGATCGCGCTGCTGATAGAAGCATCTCGGCTGGATATACTATTTCTCACCGAAACCTGGGCTACAATGGACTGTAGCGTGGAACTGGGTTGGGCTTGCCCGCCTGGCTACCTTATAAAGCACACTCCCCGACTCTCAGGTAGGGGTGGTGGGATAGGATATATCTTTCGAGATTCAATCTCCCTGTCCGAGTTGGTGGTTAAAAAGGTAGCAGGGTTTGAGCTTATGGGCTTTTCTATCGCGGCCCAAGGAGGTATTTTGGCAACAGGCCTCCTATGCTACAGGCCACCCTCGCCTTCCTCAGTGGCCCATCAAGCTCTGGTCGACTTGATCTACGATCTCTCCAACTCACATACTAATCTTCTGGTACTGGGTGATTTTAATTTGTGGCCTTCTGGTCCACATGACTTGGCTTTTCGAGAACTCTGCCAAGCCTGCAGCAATATTCAGCTTGCTCAATTGGTTTCGGAACCCACCCATGTTAAGGGGCACATACTAGATTTGGTATTTGCGGAGGAGAAGTTGGTGGTGGTGGAGAAGGTCGTGGACCAGGTTTGGACGGATCATTCACTGATTGTTATGTCTCTCACCTTGCCTGTCCCGCTGACACCCAGCAGACAGGGCGGTACGAAGCTGAACCGACAATGGAACCGTCTCCTTAGGGAATCGAGCCGACCCGCCCTGCTACCGGGAATGTTTACAGTGGAGGAGAATGTGGACAAGAGTTATACATCTCTCTGTCGTTATATCACATCCTCTCTGGATGCACTCACCCCTTTACGTAAGGTGAGAGACAGACCTCGAGGCTTAAATGCCTGGTTTAGTGAAGATCTAGGGCAGCATAAACTTCGCTGCAAACAAGCAGAGCGTACATGGAGGAGGGGTTACGGGGAACAGGATAAGGCGGCTTATAAGCGGCCTTGCATGAATACAAGGCCCAGCTAAGAAGTGCAAAGGCCAAGTTCCTAGAAGACACTCTGGCGAAGGCCTCTAATAAATCACAGACCCTGTTCAGGCTTGTTAAGAGTTTGTCTGATCCATCTTGTATGGCGCCCACAATACCGGCCTCGCAGGAACTGTGCGATTCTTTGGCCCTTGCATTCGAGGAGAAAATCAGGAATATCTTGACTGGACTTACTAGATCTGAACAGTCTTTGTCGTCTACATCCCCCTCTTCGGAGCCTTCTCATACTCTGGGATCCGAGGGGGCAAATGTCGGAAATGATTTGCCTCAGCTGTCCTGCTTTCCAGTTCCCTCGTTGGAGGAATTCTGTACCCTGGCCAACGGCGTATCCTCTGGGTCGCCGCTCGATCCAATGCCTCATAAAATCTGGAAGGCTTTCCAAGATGAGCTATTTTCCCCATTGCATTCCATCTGCTGCCAATCATTGACAACTGCAACAGTCCCGGACAGTTGGAAGATGGCAATTGTAACACCTTTGTTGAAAAAGGCTTCTTTGGACCCTCTCTGCTCGGCCAATTATAGGCCGATTTCGTTATTACCATTCGCGATAAAAATTCTTGAGAGATGGGTGACAAGGGCCTTATCCAACTTCCTGGAAACTAATCTCTGCCTGGATGCTGTTCAATTTGGCTTCAGACCGGCTCACGGCACCGAGACTGCCTTGGTCACCGTGCTGGACGAGCTACGAACGCGGGTCGACAGGGGCAAGTCTGCATTTTTAGTGCTACTTGACATGTCGGCCGCGTTCGACACGGTGAACCATAAAATACTACTAGGCCGTCTTCGGAGTGCGGGAGTGAGTGGTCTGGCTTTGAATTGGCTAACTTCCTATTTGGATAATAGGCAACAAGCTGTGGCACTACCACCTTTTCGATCAGCCACTCGGCTGGTGAATCAAGGAGTCCCTCAAGGGTCGGCAATTAGCCCAATCCTATTCAACATATATCTCCGTCCCTTGGTAGCACTGATAAAGTCATTCGGCATATCAGTCATCAATTATGCCGATGACACTCAGTTGCTTTTTTCTTTCGAGGGACCGGAGACAATATCAAGGGACTCCTTTCACCGCTGCATGTTGGCAACAGCAGCATGGCTGCGAGCTAACTCATTGCAGTTCAATGGGTCGAAAACGGAGGTATTGTACTGCTCCTCGGACCGAATTTCTCGTACATTACCGGTTGATTTTTGGCCATCTTTTATCCCGGGTTCGGTGGAGGCGGCAGAATCGGCTCGCAATTTGGGAGTTCTGTTCGAACCCAACTTGCAGCTGGATGCCTCCGTAAATAGGACGGTAGCGACATGCATGGGCCTGCTTCGTGTGCTTAGGAAAATCTTGCCACTTCTTCCCCGGGGCTCCAGAGCAGAGGTAGTGCGTAGTTCCATCCTCAGTAGGTTAGACTACTGTAACGCACTACTTCTGGGAGCTCCGAAGATCCTGGTCCTTAAACTCCAAAGGATTCAGAATATGGCCGCTAAATTAGCCTTGTCTCGCCCGCGCTCCTCTTCTTCATCGGCAGCGCTTGCCGATCTTCACTGGCTTCCGGTCCAGCAGAGAATTGCATTCAAGGCCGCGTGCCTTGTCTTCAGGGCCCTGCATGGACTGGGACCACTACCCCTTCAGAGTCTCTTTTCTTGGTACCAGGCTACCAGACCGCTGAGATCCTCCTCGGCGTTCCTGGTTAGGGTCCCCAGGATACATAGAGTGAGGATGGGCGGACGTGCTTTTAGTTTTACGGCCGCCAAGTTGTGGAATACTCTTCCTCTGACATTGAGGAGTAGCCTTGATCTACTCACTTTTAAAAGGGACTTAAAGACCCATTTGTTTCCAAGGGTAGTGTAGTTATGCAATAGATGGTTCTGGATCGGTCTCAGCGCCAGGATGCCCTTTGGGTGACAGCTGCGCTTAACAAGCAATAAAATACATACAAAATACATACATAGAACTGGGTCTCCCTCACATATCAGATACATTACGACTGGCCCCTATTCTTTTCTGGCACTCAATATGGAGGAGGGATACAGTGACGCTGATACAAATCATAATAAAGAATTGTTTAAAAATGAACAACTCTAGGATGTCGAGATGGTTAGGTTATGTGGAAACACTTTTGAACAAAATTGGCCTCTTGCAACTGTTTAACGAGCCACCCTCATGTAACAAAGTTTTAAAGCAAAAGATTAAAAGCTTGTTTCAGGAAATGATGGAGTATGAGAGAATGGAGCAACACAGAAAGAATCAGGCAGTTGTAATATATAGTTTACACCCCCCAGTGTCTGAGTGAGGTTTCTTTTATCTGACCAATCACCGTCACCAATCCACAACATAGATTTATACTGTTGAGGTTTTGACTGAATATGATTCCGCTCATGCTAGGTTACCCTAACAAAACCTATAAGCATGCAGATTTAATTTTGAGCCCATGTGACAAATTGTCCAGACAAACTGTTTTGCACTTAGTTTTATTATGCAGCCTCTATAAGAAGGAAAGGAACGAGTACCTAAAGCCGTTATTAAAGAAAATTAATTTTAATCAATGCCGGGTGGCATTATATTTCTTAAAAGGCCTATTTGATCCTTTGACGTGTTTTTCATTAGCTTCTTTTCTGTGGGCTAGCACGAAAAAAAGAAAAAAGAGGGAGATGCTAACAATAAATGCTTCAAGCTTTTTGGGGCCTGACAATGCAATAACGGATTTTATATTATGAAAAGCCTTGATTGTTTTTAACTTTCCTTAATGACAGATTAAATTAATTATATTATTTCCAAGAAAGAAAATGAATATTGTAAATAGGTTTTATTCTACTTTTATCTTGTAATTTTATCTTGTACTTTTATGATCATTTTTGCATTTGATCGAATAAAGTTTTTTGACTATGAGTATGTGCGTTACTGATATCCGCACCAGACTAGTTTGTTCTTGCAATGTCGCTTCAAGAATGGCAGAGTACTAATAGCAAATTGATGGAACTTCCAGTGATGTTGCCTCCTGTGGTATCACACTGAATTCAAATCAGAGGAGCCTCGCACATTCCCTTTCTGCTGCAGCCCCAACAATCCTTGAACCGGCCCTCAAAATTATGGGACCCCCTTCAGAAGGTAATGAGCAGTGCTTAATTTGAGCCGCTGTTTTCCGGTGCTCCACACTGCCACTTAATTGTTTTCCAGAGCTTTGCTCCGGCATTTAATTGTGAACACTGCACTTATGACAGTCTGTCACATTGGTGGCACTGCGCATCAAATTTAGAGATCAGCATAACAATGGATGTTTATGAATACAATACATATTAAAAAATGACTAATGCCTGCTTCCCCAGACACTCCTTTAGATTGGGGACCTGGAATAATCTGAACTGTGGCACTTGCAGGCGATGTTTAGTAGTTGCAGATGGGGCAATGGGTGGTGCAAGCTGCAGTGGCCTCCTGATCCGAGCTCTGGCACTTATTATTTTACAAACTAAGCACTGGCGATGAGGGGCCCCTAGTCTGGAATCACTCGCAGATATTCATAGGCCTTGGGCCGAATGGGGGCCCCCTCAAGGGTTGGGTGGCCCCCTGGGCCGCAGGCCTGCGTTACGCCCCTACTAGCCCTGTATATTATGTTTGTCAAAGGGCTGACTCCTACAGGAGCTGCCTCTCTGAAGTCTGCAGACACTCAGTGTGCGCTCTATCACAAAAGCCCTAGTGTGGAAAAGAGGAGTTAAAAAACAAACAAACTGCAAAAGTACCCATAAACACCAATGTTGTACCAAACACCATCTGATACTCTGACCCTCGGCCAGAGCCTTATTACACACTTTACTCATATCTGGAATGCTCTTTCTGTTTTGCCAATTTTTTATTAAACATAAATGTTTAGCTTTAAAAAAAAATAGTTTATTTCCGTTTCATTTCTTCCTCTCCTTTAGTAGACATGTTCCTGGAATCTGCCACTGACGGGGAAAGAGGAAGAGCAGCGGAGATAGGAAAAAAGAGCACGGGAGCAGCACTAAGAGGAAGAAGAAAAGACAGACTGTGACCGAAAGGCCGAGGTAGTTGAAGAGGGAAATAACAGGTCGACTGTGTTTTCTTTTTTAAAACTTTCAATTTGTTCGGATGGTTCCAAGATAAGTATTTAAATTGCACGCCGCGGGGTCTTGGCTTCTTTCCTACCCTTCCCCCTCCCGAGTCCCTAATCTTTGTCTGGGTGATGGGTGGGCTAGGGACACCGCAGAAAGGCAGCAGGCATGAATCTTGCAGCCCGCCTTTCACACGGGCCGGCCTGTGCCAGTCAGATTTATGGGGACTGCTGTCTTTGCGAGGCATTCCCCCACTGCCCCGCATTGCTACGTCCCCGGCACCACACAAAGCCATGATTGGGGGCCAAAGGCCCATTGGGATGCTAATTGTTGTCAGCTGAAGCCATTAGAGAGCTGCAAAGAGAAGCCATTGAGGCAATTTGTTGGACAAAGGGGACTGGATCCCAGGGGACGCAAACACACGCACATCTCCATTAAAAAAGAGAGAGTGGAAGCCAGCAGCAATTACCAAGCAACTGACCTGGCACAGGCGCACATTGCCTTAGTGGCATTGTCTGCCACAGAGCGGCCCAGTGAAAGTGCTTTTTGTAGAATTCCGTGCGTGGCGTTGGAGATCTAATGCCAGAAGCGTTGGAAACAGCCTGTGTAAAGGGGATTTCTTTAAATCTCCTAATTGGCTGCGTGCCCCAAAGCGTAGATGACTGAAGGGCACGCAGCAAGCACAACTCTTTACAAGTACCCTAGAGAGCCTCAGTAAAGGTGTATCCTGCCACCTATGGTGGAACCTGACTACTTTCAAAGGGATGGACGTAGCATGCCCCACTCACTTGTTGTCCTGCGTGTGGAGAAGGAGTGAGCCACGGGAAGAGTAAGAGCGAGAAGCACATGGAATTGAGAAGAGTCAGACAAAAAAAATGGAGACTGGGGGAGAGAAAGAGAGGGTCAATCGTGTGGCGGGAAGGGGATACAGACAGTGCTTGAAATGGAAAAATAGAAGTGCAGGTACTCTGTACCAGAGTACCTGCTACATTCTGAGAAGTGCCGGTACTATCCAATTAAAAGTATTACAATTCTTTTGAGAAGTGCCGGTACTCGCCCTGTCAAAATGAAAAAGTGCCGGTACTCAGTACCGGACAGTACCGGCCCATTTAAAGCACTGGATACAGAGATGAGGGAAGAGGGAGAGAGTAATACTGAGGGGTTGAGGAAGGCGTACAGAATCAGAGTTGGGAACACAAACGTGTGGAGGGAGATAGACATTGAGTAGTGTGTGTGCTTTCGTGTGTACCACAGAGAGTGAGAGAGAAAGATATGAGAGTGGAGCGAAAGGAAGAGAAACGAATGGGAGGGGAAGGGGTGACAGTGCTGGAAATAAAAATATAAAAAATCCCATAAGTCCCCTAAGTTGAGGATCAAGGGGTATCAGAAGAAAGGAGGCGGAGTCACGAGGGGTAGAGTCTGACAGTCAACATGTGAATGTATTAAACTATGCCCCCAAAGAAATTGGAAAGATGGACAAATACACCTGCCCCAGAGATCTTGGTGTACCTGCTGAGTGCCAGGGTATCACAACGGATGAGAGAACTTTGGTGCTTAATTTTATAGACTACAATGTTGCTCTCTCCTTAAGTTCATGTTTAAAAATGTACTTTTAAAAACTATCACTTTAAAAAAAGGACTTAGTGCAGTGCTATAATGGGACTATTAATGTAAAAGCTTTCACATGTTAAAAAAATACACTTTTTTGCCTTTTGAAGAGACTATGATACTATATGAGATGTTTGTTGTACGATTTACATAGCAAACATTTTCAGGGCTTAGCTCATACACGGGCTCTAAGAGTCAAGCCAGATCTTTTTAATTTGTTGGCTTACCCACCTCTAGTATTGACATCAAGGTGTTAGGCTTCAGCTAGCTGTCAGCCACAGTGAGACTTCATCAAAAGTTATTATTTTGGCCCTTTCATTGAGGCATTTCTGTTGGACCCAGCAGAAACTCGAAATAAGAGATCTCCCTCACCCCCTGCAGACTGTGACTCGGCCTCAATGTTAAGCACAAAAAGTGCAGATGCCACTGAATTTATCCTGCTATTGACAAATTGCGCCAGGGCACAGTCAGCATATTTCCCTGGTACCTTCCTGGATCTTGGATCCTTCTCAGTAATAGCTGCCAGATCCAGAATGCAGATTGATCCAGCACTATTCCAGTACTGAAGAGTTGGATATATGTTGCAGCCACAATTCGCCCTCAAATCTCTGTGCCAATACAAACTGTATGTGATTACAAATGCAGTATAATAATGCTTTACTAGAATGATGTATATGACCTAAGGATTTCATTTTGGCAGACGGAACGCCGCGCCAAATACACCTCGAGAGCATTATCCTGCTGCCAGCCTTTTATCACCGGACCTATACGAGTCCTTACATGCTACAGCTGTCGTTTTGAGGCTACTATTTTTGCCGCACATTAACATTATTCACTGCCGGTTTTCGATATCTTGGAACATATTTTAAGACTTATATGCGTCTTTATATGCGAAAATTGTCGTTCTGGAGCTGTTATCATTGCTGATACGTTATTACTGCACGTTGCCTTACTTGACATCCTGACTTTTTGAAACATTCAGCTAGCTGTTCATGCAATATTAAGAAAAGGATCCGTACATTCCTGCATCTTTTCATATACCTTTCAAGTGGGCTTTTTTGCATATCTTTCAAGTGGGTCTTCAAGTTCGGCTATATCACGTCAGATAGATCGTATCCTTTTAAAGAACTGCTCCATTACCTTTGACGACCAGTGACTGATTTCATCTTAGCACCATCACTTTCGTTTTTCACAGGAACATCAATTGCCTGATGTTGTTTTTTATCTTGAATGAAGATATCATCTGTTTGTCATCAGTATCCTAATATAACCAACTGTGACTCCTGAGGAAGGCGTTTTCCGCCGAAACGCGCGTCGAGTTCTTATTCGCCATTGCACTTTAGACACCATTTATGATTTAGGGTGTCTTCTGATTTTATTGTTAAAATCCCTTTTTTTTAAAAGAAAAGTATGTATTGTATATGTTCTGATTATTATATGTATATGTTTTGATTATTGTTAGATTCTATCATATAGTCTGATATTTGCTCAGGTCTCTATATGATTTTTACTATGTCAATTAAAAGTATGTTTGTTTTATAAATTTATTTCTTGTATGTTCCTTTTGCTATTGGGTCAGATTAATTGTTTGCCTACTGGTTAGACTGCCTAGGATTTTTCTCACAAATTTTATGACCTAAGGTCTGCCAGAACTCTTGCAGACTGCTCCCTATCATGGGCAAGCACATTTAGACCAGGTGTTAGTGGATGGCAAAGCTGCAGTACTGCTTCCAGTTGCAGGGTGTCTCTTACCTCACAATGGATCAATTTTCCGAGATCCTGGCCAAAGCACATGACATTGTGGGATTGGTGGTGGCGATTAAATGAATTTAATGCTACGTGGAAGAGTTATTCAGCCTCTTTGTTCTCATAGCTACCCCCTCATTCAGGTGCAGTACATAACAAAAAATCCTTCTAATTCCTCAGACACCGGAACCCATTGTCTTGTCTTTTTCACACCCCTGGTCCTCATTTTTAGGGGATAAGGGACTATCTCCTAAAAATTGGTTTATTTCGTTGACCATGGTAGTGTGCTTTTCTGTCTTAGAATTGGTGTAAGGATGACTATTTGGTCATATTGTTGGACTAAGCATTGGTTTGCAGATGCATGACTGTGATGATTCAAAGGTATTATGATTGCATGCCAACAGAGATCAGATATTGTTTGATTTAAAACTTTCCAGATGTGTGTTCAGGCGATGGTTTATTTGTACCAAGTGTGTGGTACGGGGATGGGTCCTCAGCAGTAGCCCATTATTTGACCTTTTTCCACAAGACTGTCTTGTGCTTGAGGTCATTATGATGCTTCTGAGCATGGTGTTAATCTAATGCAGCATGGTCTGTAATAGGGGCGTCGGATAAAGGTGTGCAGACACAAAAGCAAATTTTGTTTCCCAAAGTAATTAAGACGGGATCCAGCAGGCTTTGTGGTGACCCAAAGCAATGACAAGTCAGCACAAAACAACCTGAGCGAGCAACATTCTTGGTTAAAGACAATGCATTTGGGGGGCATAGCCAACTGCCGGGCATGGAGGACGTGAGCTGAAAGAGCTCCGTTCCCTACCCTGACAAATAGCGAAATATCCTGAAATTTACTGGACCTGCACAGCTGGGTCGCCCATCCTGTCGTGGCGGAATACTTCTGGACCCAGCGGCTGTGTTCCTGAGCGCCGTAATTTAGACGGATCCTGTCGAAAAGTACGATGATCCTGAATGGCTTCGGAGCCGTGGAACAGCGAGAGGCGGAGCCGCGTCCCTAGAGAGGCCGTCCCACTGGCCTTTGAAATCTTTGCAGTGCATACGGAGGCTGTGAGTGGTGTCGCCGAGAAGATTGCAGCCATTATGCCTAACCGAGGTGCAAGACTGTGGTGAGCGTTTGATTTTCCGGCTCATGGCGCAATAACAAAGGCCGCGGCAACGAAAATGGCAGATGTGTGCGGGATGGCCCTTGGCCGGCATTGGTGAAGGTGGAGACGAGTTGCGCCCTGATGAGTGTGGGGGCAGCCCCATTAACCCCCCCCCTGCCTGTGGCATATTTCAGCAACTCTAAGGTGAGCCTCTGTCATGAGGCAGAATTGTGGGACTGTGAGGGGACGAAATCGCTGCACCCCACTGCATACGGGAGGCCGCGATCTGCATGCAGCCACACTGCAGTGTCCTGCGCGCACTGCCTCTGCCTGCTGTGAATGCTGACCTTCGTTGCAAGGACCAGAGTGCTGCTGCTGGGCCCCCTTGTGACTGCTTGTGCCCCTGCCCCCAGGATCAGCGACCACAAATGCAGATGTTGGTGATGCCCTCCAACTGCCGTTTGCCCTGATTGTGGAAGAGTGCACAGGATCAGGCTGTGACTACATTGATACTGCCACTGCCAGGACTGATTTATTACTCCTTGGCGGCGCAGAGGCCGGCATTACTGGTGGTGAGCGCGAGGGGTGCAGGATTAGCCCATGGGTGCGATTCAGGACCTGTGACCTGTGGGACATATGACTGCGGATGCAGTTTTTGTGCGACAAGAACCAGAACTTGTCTGTGGGTGTCGCACTACGGGATATAGTGCTCTGGTGGCCCCTCAGGTGACCATCCTGGAGCAGAGATGGACGGGTGGATGCCGAGGCCCGATGGGACGCACCAGCAAAAGCAAACAAGCAGATGCAGCCGCTGATGGCGAAATGCAGCTCACATTTGGCAGTGACGCCGCCAATGCATCAGACAATGATGTGATACCTCCCACTGGAACAGATCCACACAATGCAAAGCTGGACTTAATCTTGAAGGAAATACAGGACTCGTGGATGGCGCTGGAGGGGCGCATGGGAACGATGTCCACTAATATCTGCCTACTGCAGGAAGACCACAAGAAACTGGTCGATAAGGTCAAATCGAATAAACTGGCACTAGATGATAACCTCATACCCCAGCAGACCATGCACTCCACTCAACTTGAACAATTCCAAAGTCAACTGAAAGGCCTGAAGGACACAGTGGATGATGCAGAGGGGAGGTCCCGCCGCAATAATGTCGCATATTTGGTATACCAGAATGCAGTGAGGGATCCAACCCCACACAGTTCGTTGAGGACTGGTTGAGAGATCATGTGGCGACAGAGGGCCTAACATCCTAACATACAGTGTGGAGAGGGCGCACCGAGTGCCTCCCAGGCCTCCTCAACCAGGCGCACCACCCCACCCGCTGATAGCACGCATACTAGATTACAAGGACCGTGACACGATCCTACGAGCTGCCAGAGAAAATGCTCCCACACGCTTCGAGAACAAGACTATCTCTCTCTATCCGGATTTTACCCCGGCGGTCCAGAAAGCTAGGGCTACTTTTTTGGGAGTCAAGAAGACCCTGCACGCACGCAACTTGAAATATGCGCTGCTCTTCCCGGCTAGACTGAAAGTTGTTCACGGACAGAAATCATATTTCTTCGTCAACCCGGAGGAAGCAGCGGACTGGCTTGAAATAACTTTTACACCGGAGATTTCTCAGACATCACTTCCGTCAGGACAGCTACGTTGTGCCTCTCCGATATGATCTACTGGACTACCCAGATTGGGATCTGGCAGCTCTATGAACACAATGGACCCTGGCCCAACATCGGAACAGATCACTAACAGCCAGAAAGATACACTCCTGACGGCGGCGGCTTTGGCTGCTCACGATGCGCAGACTGCGGCGACCTCGGAACACTCTTTGGATGGGGACACAGTGTGCTATGACTCTGAAACTAGCATAACGCTGTTCCATCGATTACAGTGCAGGTTGCCAAAGACTTCTAATGTTGTGGTCCAGTGGTCCAGGAGTGGTAACGTATACAGAGAATATGCAATGTTTGCTACTGTTGGTGACTGTTGTAGTGGATCTAGTGTAACTATGCTGTATAGGGAAATAGTTTAATGTAACAAGGACATTTTAAAATGGGCAATACCTTACCTTTACGACTGTCGCAGTTCAGGCCTTCACTCCCCAGGCAATTGGCATTTATTGTTTAGAATCCTTGCTGGACTTTTGTTTCAGGTTTGGTCCTCTTATGTTTTTTGGGGGAACCTAGTATTGGGGAATCTATATGTTAACGCATGCTCGGCACACATGCAGTTTATTTTCACAGGGATTCAGTTTTCACACAACACATGGCAACTACACTTTCTGCACCACGATGGCATTACATAATAAATACACTTACTGCACCTGGAACGTGAGGGGCCTGGGCTCTGTCCATAAAAGACACCGTATCCTGGCGCAACTAAATAGACGGAAGGTTGCTATAGCTTACCTACAAGAAACCCCCCTTAATGCTGAGGAAGTAGCCAAGTTGCAGAGGAAGTGGAGGGGCAACTGTTTGCTACTACATACTCGGCTTTCTCTAGGGGGGCGGCGGTGTGGATGCGAAGCAGTGTCCCATTCAAACTCCTAGAGCAGAAAATAGACATCAACGGCAAATATGTGTTACTTAATGGATTGTTGACGGGGCTCATGTGGTCATGGGTTGTATATATGCACCAAACATTGATCAAGACAAGTACCTAGCTACACTAAGTGCAGCCTTGACAGACTGGGCCGAGTATACTTGGGTGATAGGAGGCGACTTTAATGCTGTATTAGATGTTGACTTAGACAGGTCCCACCCCCCATAACACACCACAGAAAGGAAAAAACAAGTTGAGGCACTTAAGAGGTGGACAAAGGGATGGGAACTTCAAGATGCGTGGCGGGCTGAACATCAAGAATTCAGGGAGTATTCCTTTTATTCACCACCACACAGGCTACATACCCGGATAGATCGGTTCCTCTGTTCCGGCACCCTGATGGGGTCCATTACTTCTGTACTCCTTATGGGTAAAACCCTATCAGACCATAACCTGGTGGAATTAACCTTGCAGTGGGGCAAGTTTCCAACTCCAATACCGACTTGGAAGCTGCAGCCCATAATGCTGGAAGACCTGGTCTTCCAGCATTAATAATAATAATAATAGCAATAATAATAATAATAATAATAATAATTCCGCTGTGCCCAATCGGAGGCGATTGATCATTATTTCTTGGAAAATGCGGGGTCTGCTAGTACTCGCCAGACAGAATGGGATGCCTTTAAAACGGTCATCAGGGGAGTGGCAATAGGCACTAAGACAGGAGTTTGAATTGCTCTAATAGAACGGCTCACGGAGCTTGAGGGTACCTTGACTGCGCTAGAAGGGGAGGCCTCGGTGACAAATGAACAACTGACACAACTAGGGGAGGCAAACATTCAATACGCTGAACTACTTGAGGAGCTACGTGTTGTTGATTACCGGCTATATATACAGAAACAACACACACAGGCGGACAGGACGGGGCCGCTGCTAGCACGGTTGGTTCGTAATGCCCCTCTCCTAACACCCATATTGGAAATCCAGAACAGTGTGGATGCAGTGGTGGACACGCAATTAGACATCAATAACACGTTTAGGGACTATTATGAACAACTTTATGGTCCACTTCCTGGACTTACTGACACTGATTTTGAACCCTTTTTTGACATAATGCGCCTACCACAACTCACACAACAACAACGTGACACACTAACACGGCCAATAACGGGGGTGAAAATTCGGCAGGCGATTAAGGCTTTACCGCGTAATAAAACCCCAGGGAGTGATGGCTTACTGGTCGAATTTTATGCGTGTATGCTGACCTGCTGATTCCCCGCTTGCAATGCATATATCAAGAGTCGTTGGAAACGGGTAGGCTCCCTGCTACTGCCCTTTAGGCATTAGTGGTCTCTTTATTAAAGCTGGGGAGGGATGGTTTTATTAACTCAAGCTACAGACCTCTATCACTTCTGAATACGGACTATAAGTTCCTGAGCAAGTTGTTGGCCACTCGCCACGGTCAGTTTATCCCTACACTAATACACACTGATCAATGTGCCTTTGTACTGGGTAGAAATAAGGCACTTAATATCAGACGACTCCACCAGGTCATGCTGGGCACACTTGGCAAAGGTACCAAGGAAGGATGCATTTCACTCAATTTGAGACAGGCATTCAACTCTTTGAGCTGGGACCATATGATCTATGCCCTTGGACGATTTGGTATACCAGACAAATATATAGCAAGGGTGTGCCTACTATACACAAACCCTACCGCGTGGGCGCGCACGGACAAGCATATTTGGGGAAATATACGGTGGTTCGGGGAACCAGGCAGGGCTGCCCCTTGTCGCCATTGTTGTTTTTCCTGGCTATTGAACCGCTTCTCCATGCTTTTGCAACCTGTAGGGGAATAGCGCGGGGTCGCACATCTCACACTGTCTCAGCATACGCAGATGATGACATTCTTTATATCAAAGACATGGAGGATGACCCGCACCCAGTGCCTTCCATATTTGAGTAGTTCAATACCTTTCTTGACTGGCTATTAATGCTGATAAGTCGTATTCCTATTTCTTTGATGACTCTGTGAGGAACGGTCCCTTTAAATTCGGCCCCTGGACATTCCAAATAGCACCTGATACCTTTAAATAACTCAGAATACAGATTTACCGCAATGCCACGGACCTCTTAGATGGCAACTTATCACGTGCGATTTCTGCGCTTAAATCTCAAATCAAATTCTGGGTTTCGCTGCCCCTTTTGGTAGCGGGCACAGTGGCCATCACAAAAATTGTGCTGCTACCGCGGCTCCTTTATTATTTCACCAATCTACCTATCCTTGTCCCCTCAAGGATATTTAAAGTATTGAACTCTTTGGTATTAGATCTGGTTTGGGGCACCGGGTGCAGGCGTATTAGCCTAGCGAAGATGCAATTAACTACAAAACAAGGGGGGATGGGAGTGCCGGATTTACGTGCATATTGCTCTGCTAGCCAATTGCAGTGGCTAGCTTATTGGCTTGCCGGACGTAACTTGCATGATTTGGACATGACATCACGAGACAAGGATAAAGGGATTATTTACAAGCTTTTACTGCCTCAGGCCCCCCTACCAGCATCGACACCCCACTTTTCGAAGTTAGCTATTACTTACTGGAGGAGTGCGGTCACAGGCTTTTACTGCCTCAGGCCCCCCTACCAGCATCGACACCCGACTTCTTGAAGTTAGCTATTACTTACTGGAGGAGTGCGGTGAGATACACTGGACAGGCAACACCGTATGCCCGCACTATCCCACTACTGGGTATCCCTACACGATCGGGACTGACCACTAACCAAGCTCTGCGAGCATGGACTGATGCGGGCGTCACCACGATGGGAGAGTTATATTCGGAGGGTGTCTTAATGCCGCATGATACATTTGTGCGCGTACACGGTGCCCCCGATACAATGATCCTATTACACGCACATATATCCAGATATATACGCATCACATGGCCATCGGGAGATACAGAACTGACCACGAATGCCCTACTTACCATGCAATATCTAATGGGACACGGAGCACGACTGACAAAATGGCTCACCCACAGTATTCGGACTGAGATGGCGATCTCCTTATGACGGGTACGCGACAGATGGGAAGATGACGTAGGCCGTGAGTTTACAGTTAAGGAATGGGACACTATAGTGGGATACCCCAGGAAGGTGTCTCGTAATCCTAGATTTAAATTTATCCAATTGATGTTACTACATAGAGCTTATTTAACACCAGGCAGATTGGGCACTATGTTTCCGGGAGCAAGTGATGCCTCCCCACACTGTCATGCACCCAACGCGGGATTGATACACATGGTATGGGATTGCCCCCGACTAGGGTACTACTGGGCGACAGTGTGCAAACAACTGGCGGATGTAGCCCCGTGCGATATACCGTCACCTTGGAATATTGCATACTGGTACAAGGGCCTCGTGGAAAGAAGGGTAATCCTGCCTCTCGATTTGCCAACCTTGTGCTGCTTCTAGCTAAAAGAGCCATAACCACATGATGGAAAGCCGCTAGAGCCCCGTCCATACCAGACTGGCATGCGGAAGTGGTGAGATGGGGAAGGGCTGAGGGGTCCTGAACTAAAAAGAGTGGAATATAGAGTCCTAAGGAAAACACTTTTCTCGCTGAGCTGGAATGCAATGCTAGAGGAATATGCTGCGATAGATATATTATCCTTCTAGCGTGTTCTGTTATTATAGATTGGGGGCATGTACTACTGCTGTGTGACGCATGGGCTTCCTACATTATCCATGGGTTGTTACATGGTATAATTAACAGGCCTGCACAGTGTACCTAAGTCAAATTGTGGAACTGAAATACATACAAAAATTCAGATATGGAAATGTGAAAATGCTACTATAAATACTTATTGCCAGGCATGCATGGAGGGGAGGGAAGGGTGGGTAGGTTTTAGTTGAGTTGTTATAAACGTATTGAGCACTGATAGATTTGATAAGTCACGGTATGTTTTACTAGACTCCTGGTATAGGAACAAAAGCTGGAAATTATCCGTACTTGTTTGCAATTTGAGATTCAGTTACAGATTTTAGATTACTATGCATTGACTTGCAAGGATTCTCATAGTGCTTGGAGCACCCAGCTAAATGAACACCATAAACAGCCACAGTAACATCCACCCCTAAACCCTTTTAAACATTTAAGTATTAAAAAAAAGATTTGAGGCCACCAGCCAAGATAGACCCATAACTGAAAAGACCTGAGCGAACCCTGGCCCAACCGCCGAAAATCCAACATTAATCTGCATGGAATTGAAGGTCAACAAAACTCTGGGATGACCCCTGTAACAAGGTGACCATGAAAATCCTTGTTGCTCTCAGGAAAACTTACAGTAGCACTGGAAATTTGGAACCTGGGCTGCTGAAGGTCGGATGACTGTGGGCGGGTACTACAGCTGCACCTCTGTTGCTTCCTTCTACACTTCTCTTGCCTCTTTCTGCACCTCTCTTGCTTCTTTCTGCACCCCTCTTGCCTCTTTCTGCACCCCTCTTTCCTCTTTCTGCAACTCTCTCTGCACTTCACTTGCCTCCTTCTGCACCTCTGTTGGATCTTTCTGCACATCCCTTGCCCCTTTCTGCACCCCTCTTGCATGTTTCTGTATCCCAATTTCCTCTTTCTGCTCCTCTTCTGCCTCTTTCTGCAGTTTTATTGCCTGATTCTTCACCTCTCTTGCTTCTTTATGCACCCTCCTTGCCTCTTTCTGCACTTCTCTTGCTTCTTTCTACATCTCTGTTGCTTCCTTCAGCAATTCTCTTGCCGCTTTCTAGACTTCTCTTGCCTGTTTTCGCACCTCTCTTGACTTCTTCTGCACCTCTCTTACTTCTTTCTGCAACTCTCTTCCATTTTATGCACATCTCCTCCCTCTTTCTGTACCTCTCATATTTTTTTCTGCACCCCTCTTGCCTCGATTTCAGAGATCCCATGTACCTAGAGGTAGAGGATGGGAACACTACCAAGCCCCCCCAGGATACATGTACTACCCACCAGGACCACCTTATATACCCACCACCGATTTCATCTATTATGGCCCACCGCCTTTTTTAGGCCAATGGCGCGGACCACGGAGAGGCAGAAACCAAAAGGGCAATCAGGTGCATTGGAACCAGAATCCAGAGGAACCACCGCGTGTGTCAGCACGGAGCATGACAGCGTCAACCAGTCGGGGCACCTAGTAGTCAACCTGTCGGATCTCCTACTATCAGAATCTCAAGGTCAGATTCTTGAAAAAGGCCTAGGTTTCGTCCCCACGAACAGAATGGATAAATTCAAGATCTGTCAAGAGATGAAGGAATTCATACGCAAACTCAAACTCAATGCCTTCTTTAAGGACTCGAGAGACATCGATACCAATGATAATGACCAAACAGACACAGGGTTGCGGAAAAAGTCCACTTTCACTCCCCTGGATTCTACCATACCTGTGGAGATTTTGACCTTCGAAAAAGTAGTCATGGAGGACCTAGCAAACTTACCAGCCAATGACACTGAGATCTTCCAAAAAACCTCACGGAAAGAAAAAGAGGCTCTAAGGGAACTAGCAAATAACTCTCATATCGTCATTAAACCAGCTGATAAGGGCGGCGCAATTGTCATCCAAACCCAGCCTAACTATGATAGAGAATGCCGAAAATTACTAGATGACAAAAGAAATTATGAGATACTACGGGATGATCCAACAGAAGATATCTGTATCCGCATTCTCATGATGGTGGAAGAGGCACTAGCCCATGATTGGATATCAAAGAAAGAGGCAGATTTCCTCATCCAAAGCAACCCCACAATACCTTATTTCTATACTATACCAAAGATTCATAAAGAGGCGGCTTATCCACCTGGCCGCCCAATAGTATCAGGCATTGGTTCTATACTGGAACCCCTCTCAAGATTCGCGGACGCGTTCTTGAGACCCATTGTACAGGCAACTAACACCTATCTGAAAGATACCAAGGCGGTACTCCAACTGATTGAGGAACTCCCATTCAACCACGAGCATGACCTCCTACTCGGGCTGGACGTAGAAAGCCTATACACGAGTCTTCCTCACAGAGAAACACTAGTAATCATTGAAGAAGTACTGTTCTCTACACCCTGGGATTACCAGACCCCTAGGCATGTAGTTTTGGAATGTATCAGTCTGGCACTGAAAAACAACTTCTTTCTCTATGAGGGCACTCACTATATACAAAAACATGGGACCAGCATGGGGAGCACATTTGCACATTTGCTCCCAGCCTGGCTGGTCTCTATGTCCACCATTTGGAGACCACACGAATCCTCCAGCAACAGAACCCCTACAGTGACCATGTGGCACATGGAAACGATACATCGACGATGTGCTTGTGATTTGGAGGGGTGACATTCACTCTGTTCAAGTGTTCATGGTCTGGCTCAACCAGCAAGACAGGTTTCTAAAATTCACTCATACAGTATCAAATCAAAGTTTGGTCTTTTTAGACCTCAATATTTACCCAAACCAAGGCAGACTGAAGACCAGTACCCACTTCAAACCTACTGCCAAAAACTGTCTCTTACTACATAACAGTTTTCATCCGAGACACCGGCGGGAAAATTCTCCCCTATGGACAATTTCTTCGCCTTAGGAGAAATTGTTCTGACATTTCAGAGTTCAAGAGTCAAGCATCCAACCTTGAATAAAAACTACTCAACATAAACTACCTGGAGAAGATTGGCAAGAAGGGCCTAAAAAGGGCAAGAAATAACAACAGAGATGCCCTGTTAGAACCCACGGTGCCTAAGGAACGAGAAACCTGCCCTATATGTGTCACAACATACAACACAAATTCCAATAAAATCTCCAAAATAGTTAACAAACATTGGAAAATCCTGAACTGCGTCTCCTTGAATTTTCCCAAACCAATGTTTTCTCACAGAAGGGGAAATAATCTCAGAGACATTTTGGTCCACAGCAGACCAAGAACCATAACAGACAGCTGCCCTACCAGAATAACATCTGTAAAAGGTCACCATGCATGTGGCTCATGCAGCACCTGCGAATTAACCAGAAAAAGTAGAACAATAGAGTTCTCTAATGGCACAACTTGGGAACAACGTGCCTTCACAAACTGCAACAGCAGAAATGTTGTCTATCTAATCACATGCCCCTGTGCCAAAGAATATGTCGGAATGACTTCTAGACCAGTGAAAATACGTATCGGCGAACATAAACCACCACCAAAATGGCCAGTCACTACCTGACAATGGGTCATAACATTCAAGACCTCCGCTGGACAGTAATCGAATCTATCAGGAGCGAAAAGAACCTCCTGGAGAAGGAGCAACGCTGGGTGTTCCGTATAGGGACACACATTACAGGGTTAAATGATGAGATACAATGGGCGCAACTGAGCCAAAACAGACCCTAGCCCAGTACCACAACCACTCTCCTATTGGCTTCCGGGAAGATTTGACTGCCTTGACTACCATCCACATGCACACATGTATTTTTGCAAGCCACATTAAGTGATCTCATCTCCACTGAATGCAGACTAGTAAAGCATTTTATTATCCTTATCTACAACCACCGTTGACTTTCCATCCATGTGCACATATGTTGCTTGCATGCCACAATAAGTGAACTTTTCCACACTGCATGCAGAAAAGTAAATCGTTTTTTCTGTACCTATATTGCCTGTGAGTTATAGATATAGCCACTAGATGCATCAATCTAAGAAACTCATCACCAGTCACCTCCATCCCATTCCAATATGGCGAAATGACGGGACCGAGTCTTCAATGAAAGGAGTACATCCCGGCGCATGCGCACCTTTGCGGCTTTGGAGCACGCATTTCTTCATGCACAGCGCCCCGCTCAATAAAGGTGTCTTTCTGCTAAACAGTAAGCGTTTCACACTACCGACCGCCCGGGTCGTATTTTCCGGTGCCGGCAGCATACGCGAGGCACACCCGGGTTTTCCAAGATGGCCACCGCGTCTGCTCGGACTTACAAACTGAGCACGGTCTAGTTCTAACCACACTCATGGTGTCTCTCCACCGACACCGGTGCAATCACTTTACCAATTTAGCCGAGCATGAAAACGCCTCGTCCTCTCCTCTCACTCACATCACGGAAGCCGCGGACGAGGGAGGATGCGAGGACTGATCGCCTATTAGTGAGTATTCTGGAACTGAATCTCTCTCCATATTTTGTACCCTATCTCTCTCCCACACCAACAGATGAGAGTTTCATTTACCCCTTTTTCCTGACCGGCTCATGGAGCACTGACTCCTTTCTTTTTCAGTATGTATCAAGCATAATAACATATTACCATGCGCAACTTTTTGCAGCTCACTACTGTTTACGCAGATCATCACGACATAGAGTGTGTGTTTTCTGTTATGTGTGTGTTTTGTCATGTAGTGTCTTTTTTCCTTAACAGGTCACAGCACTTAGTTTAAAAGTATGAGACTTTCTCAAATCGAAAAGTCACCTTATGTCACCATTTTCTTCCTTCAACAGGTGACATGTTTACGCGCATTGGGAAGCGCACGAAGAGTAACTGTGCGCTCTCATTTTATCATACAGGCTCATGATTCAGAAATACTGTCAGGGCTATAACTAGAATTATTTCCATACCACAAAGGTATTGTACTTTTACTTTCACTTGTATATACACTTTGCACATTTTGATGGCAACCATAGTGAGTGACAAAGGGATCTAACTCCGTACTGAAAAAGAGGCATACAAGGCCTCGAAACATGTTGACATCACCAGGAGAACTAGCTCATTAATAGCTTTGGTTTCTCCGACGCACAACCTTTCAACAATACCAGCCTATGACCAATAAAAAGTTTTTGTTATCACAGGGCCAGGTATTTTTAATCTCACTTTGTATTCACCCCTGACCCTACTTGCACTCACTCAAATACACCTCACATAGCACTTACAATATTCAAGTGCTCCAGCATAGTCGCCAGTCATAGCACGCCCCATCCCGCAGCGGGGCGGGAAGACCCCGAAGATGAAGCGTGACACCAAGGGCCCTTTTGGTGTGTGAGGGGTATTTTAACAAATACTGTGTATGCCTCTTACACCTTGGCTCACAAATAACCTCTTAGAGGTGGATCTTGCTGTTTATTGATACCATTGACAGGAGGAGGGTGCATCCACCAGAGTGCTTTCTAGCACTACCTCTTCACTCCCCTGTTTACTATTTCTACACTGCGCCTGCCTATTTATGCATCTCTCTTGCCTCTTTCTGCACTTCTTTTGCTTCTTTCTGCACCTCTCTTGCTTTTTTCTGCACCCCTCTTGCCTCTTTCTGCTCCCCTCTTCTCTCTTTCTCTATCTCTCTTGCCTTTTTCTGTACCCCTGTTCCCTCTGTCTGTACCTCTCTTGCCTCTTTCTGCAGTTCTCCTGCCTCTTTCTGCACATCTTTTTCTTCTTTCAGCACTTCTCTTGCCTCTTTTTGCAGCACTCAAGTCTCTTTCTGCAACTCTGTTGCCTCTGTCTGTACCCCTGGTCCCTCTTTATGTACCTCTCTTGCCTCTTTCTGCATACATCTTGCCTCCGTCTCTACCCTTCTTTCTTCTTTCTGCACTTCTCTTGGTTCTTTCTGCACCTCTCTTGCCTCTTTCTGCACCCTTCTTGCCTCTTAATGCAACTCTGTTGCCTCTGTCTGCATCCCTGTTCCTTCTTTCTGTACATCTCTTGCCTCTTTCTGCACGTCTCTTGCCTCTTTCTGCATCTTTGATGCATCTTTCTGTCGTTTTGCTTCTTTCTGTTCCCCTTTCTTGCCACTTTCTGTACCATTATTCCTTCTTGTGCACCTACCATGCCTCTTACTGCACCTCTCGTGCCTCTTTCTGCAGTTCTTGTGCTTCCTTCTGTACCTCTTTTGCTTCTTTCTGGACCCTTCCTCCTTCTTTGTGCACCACTCTTGCCCTTTTCTATACCTCTCTTGCCTCTCTCTGCCATTCTTTTGCCTCTTTCTGCATTTCTCTTGCCTGTTTTTGTACCTCTCTTGACTTCTTATGTACCTCTCTTACTTATTTCTGTACCTCACTTGCTTATTTCTGCACCCCTCTTGCCTCTTTTTGCACCCCTTCCCTCTTTCTGTAGCTTTCTTGACTCTTTCTGCAACCCCTGTTCCCTCTTTATGCACATCTCCTCCCTGTTTCTGTACCTCTCTTACTTTTTTCTGCACTCCTCTTGCCTCTTTCTACACCTCACTTGCCTCTTTCTGCAGTTCTCATGTCTCCTTCTGCATATCTTTTTCTTCTTTCTGCACTTTTATTGCCTCTTTCTGCAGCACTCAAGTCTCTTTCTGCAACCTCCGTCTGCACCCCTGGTCCCTCTTTCTACACCTCTCTTGGCTTTTTCTGCACCTCTGTTGCTTCTTCCTGCACTTCTTTTGCTACTTTCAGCATGTCTCCTAGTTCTTTCTGCACCCTTCTTGCCTCTTTCTGCACCCTTCTCCCTCTTTTCGCACCTCTTTTGCCTTTTTCTACACCTCTCTTGCCTCTCTCTACCATTCTCTTGCCTCTTTCTGTACCTCCTCTATTTTGTCTGCACTTCTCTTGCCTCTTTCTATCCCCTCTTCCCACTTTCTGCTCCTCTGTTGCCTCTGTCTTCACTCCTGTTCCCTCTTTCTGCATCTCTCTTGCCTCTTTCTACACTTGAACTGCCTCTTTGTGCATCTCTCTTGCCTCTTTCTAGACTTCTTTTGCTTCTTTCTGCACCTCTTTTACTTCTTTCTGTACCCCTCTAGGCTCTTTCTGCTCCCCTCTTCTCTTTTTCTCTATCTCTCTTGCCTTTTTCTGCCGCCCTGTTCCCTCTGTCTGCACCTTTCCTGCCTGTTTCTGTACCTCTGTTACTTCTTTCTGTACTTCCTATGCTTCTTTCTGCATCTCGCTTTCTTCTTACTGCACCCCTCGTGCCTCTTTCTGTTCCCTCAACCCTCTTTGTGCCCCTGTTTTTCCTCTTTCTGTACCCCTCTTGCCTCTTCTGCACCTCTGATGCTTATTTCTGCACTTCCCCAGCTTCTTTCTGCACCACTCTTGCCTATTTCTGCACCCCACTTTCTTCTTTCTGTACCTCTTTTACCCCGTTCTGCAGTTCTCTTTTTGTTTTTTCTGCGCCTCTCCTGCTTCTTTGTTCACCCCTCTTGCCTCTTTCTGCACTTCTCTTGCTTCTTTCTACACCTCTGTTGCTACTGTCATTAATTCTCTTGCCTCTTTCTGCACTTCTCTCACCTGTTTTAATACCTTTCTTGACTTCTTCTGCACCTCTCTTACTTTTTTCTGCACTTCACTTGCTTCTTTCTGCACCCCTCTTGCCTGTTTTTGCATTAAACCCTCTTTCTGCAACCCTGTTCCCTCTTCATGCACATCTCCTCCCTGTTTCTGCACCTCTCTTACTTTTTTCTGCATCCCTCTTGCCTCTTTCTGCACATCTCTTGCCTCGGTCTCTACCCTTCTTTCTTCTTTCTGCAGTTCTCTTGGTTCTTTCTGCACCTCTCTTGCCTCTTTCTGCACCCTTCTTGCCTCTTAATGCACCCCTGTTGCCTCTGTCTGGATCCCCGTTCCTTTTTTCTGTACATCTCTTGCCTCTTTCTGCACTTCTCTTGCCTCTTTCTGCATCTTTGATGCATCTTTCTGTCCTTTTGCTTCTTTCTGCTCATCTTTCTTGTCACTTTCTGTACCCTTCTTCCCTCTTGTGCACCTACCATGCCTCTTACTGCACCTCTCTTGCCTCTTTCTGCAGTTCTTGTGCTTCCTTCTGTACCTCTTTTACTTCTTTCTGGACCCTTACTCTTTCTGTGTGTACCACTCTTGCCCTTTTCTATACCTCTCTTGCCTCTCTCTGCCATTCTTTTGCCTCTTTCTGCATTTCTCTTGCCTGTTTTTGTACCTCTCTTGACTTCTTATGTACCTCTCTTACTTATTTCTGTACCTCACTTGCTTATTTCTGCACCCCTCTTGCCTCTTTTTGCACCCCTTCCCTCTTTCTGTAGCTTTCTTGACTCTTTCTGCAACCCCTGTTCCCTCTTTATGCACATCTCCTCCCTGTTTCTGTACCTCTCTTACTTTTTTCTGCACTCCTCTTGCCTCTTTCTACACCTCACTTGCCTCTTTCTGCAGTTCTCATGTCTCCTTCTGCATATCTTTTTCTTCTTTCTGCACTTTTATTGCCTCTTTCTGCAGCACTCAAGTCTCTTTCTGCAACCTCCGTCTGCACCCCTGGTCCCTCTTTCTACACCTCTCTTGGCTTTTTCTGCACCTCTGTTGCTTCTTCCTGCACTTCTTTTGCTACTTTCAGCATGTCTCCTAGTTCTTTCTGCACCCTTCTTGCCTCTTTCTGCACCCTTCTCCCTCTTTTCGCACCTCTTTTGCCTTTTTCTACACCTCTCTTGCCTCTCTCTACCATTCTCTTGCCTCTTTCTGTACCTCCTCTATTTTGTCTGCACTTCTCTTGCCTCTTTCTATCCCCTCTTCCCACTTTCTGCTCCTCTGTTGCCTCTGTCTTCACTCCTGTTCCCTCTTTCTGCATCTCTCTTGCCTCTTTCTACACTTGAACTGCCTCTTTGTGCATCTCTCTTGCCTCTTTCTAGACTTCTTTTGCTTCTTTCTGCACCTCTTTTACTTCTTTCTGTACCCCTCTAGGCTCTTTCTGCTCCCCTCTTCTCTTTTTCTCTATCTCTCTTGCCTTTTTCTGCCGCCCTGTTCCCTCTGTCTGCACCTTTCCTGCCTGTTTCTGTACCTCTGTTACTTCTTTCTGTACTTCCTATGCTTCTTTCTGCATCTCGCTTTCTTCTTACTGCACCCCTCGTGCCTCTTTCTGTTCCCTCAACCCTCTTTGTGCCCCTGTTTTTCCTCTTTCTGTACCCCTCTTGCCTCTTCTGCACCTCTGATGCTTATTTCTGCACTTCCCCAGCTTCTTTCTGCACCACTCTTGCCTATTTCTGCACCCCACTTTCTTCTTTCTGTACCTCTTTTACCCCGTTCTGCAGTTCTCTTTTTGTTTTTTCTGCGCCTCTCCTGCTTCTTTGTTCACCCCTCTTGCCTCTTTCTGCACTTCTCTTGCTTCTTTCTACACCTCTGTTGCTACTGTCATTAATTCTCTTGCCTCTTTCTGCACTTCTCTCACCTGTTTTAATACCTTTCTTGACTTCTTCTGCACCTCTCTTACTTTTTTCTGCACTTCACTTGCTTCTTTCTGCACCCCTCTTGCCTGTTTTTGCATTAAACCCTCTTTCTGCAACCCTGTTCCCTCTTCATGCACATCTCCTCCCTGTTTCTGCACCTCTCTTACTTTTTTCTGCATCCCTCTTGCCTCTTTCTGCACATCTCTTGCCTCGGTCTCTACCCTTCTTTCTTCTTTCTGCAGTTCTCTTGGTTCTTTCTGCACCTCTCTTGCCTCTTTCTGCACCCTTCTTGCCTCTTAATGCACCCCTGTTGCCTCTGTCTGGATCCCCGTTCCTTTTTTCTGTACATCTCTTGCCTCTTTCTGCACTTCTCTTGCCTCTTTCTGCATCTTTGATGCATCTTTCTGTCCTTTTGCTTCTTTCTGCTCATCTTTCTTGTCACTTTCTGTACCCTTCTTCCCTCTTGTGCACCTATCATGCCTCTTACTGCACCTCTCTTGCCTCTTTCTGCAGTTCTTGTGCTTCCTTCTGTACCTCTTTTACTTCTTTCTGGACCCTTACTCTTTCTGTGTGTACCACTCTTGCCTTTTTCTACAGCTCTCTTACCTATCTCTGCCATTCGTTTGCCTCTTTCTGCATTTCTCTTGCCTGTTTTCGTACCTCTCTTGACTTCTTATGTACCTCTCTTACTTATTTCTGCACCTCACTTGCTTCTTTCTGTACCCCTCTTGCCTCTTTTTGCACCCCTTCCCTCTTTCTGTAGCTTTCTTGCGTCTTTCTGCAACCCCTGTTCCCTCTTTATGCACATCTCCTCCCTGTTTCTGTACCTCTCTTACTTTTTCTTGCACCCCTCTTGCCTCTTTCTGCACCTCGCTTGCCTCATTCTGCAGTTCTCTTGCCTCCTTATGCACATCTTTTTCTTCTTTCTACACTTCTCTTGCCTCTTTCTGCAGCACTCAAGTTTTTTTTGCAACTCTGTTGCCTCCGTCTGCACCCCTGGTCCCTCTTTCTACACCTATCTTGCCTTTATCTGCACCTCTGTTGCTTCTACCTGCACTTCTTCTGCTACTTTCTGCACGTCTCCTAGGTCTTTCTGCACCCCTCTTGCCTCTTTCAGCACCCTTCCTCCCTCTTTTTGCACCTCTTTTGCCTTTTTCTACACCTCTCTTGCCTCTCTCTACCATTCTCTTGCCTCATTCTGCACCTCCTTCGTTTTTTCTGCACTTCTCTTGCCTCGTTCTGCTCTCTCTTCCCACTTTCCGCTCCTCTGTTGCCTCTGCCTTCATCCCTGTTCCCTCTTTCTGCATCTAACTTACCTCTTTCTGTACTTGTCCTGCCTCTGTGCATCTCTCTTGCCTCTTTCTATACTTCTTTTGCTTCTTTCTGCACCTCTCTTACTTCTTTCTGTACCCCACTAGCCTCTTTCTGCTACCTCTTCTCTTTTTCTCTATCTCTCTTGCCTTTGTCTGCACCCCTGTTCCCTCTGTCTGCACCTCTCCTGTCTGTTTCTGCACCTCTGTTACTTCTTTTTGTACTTCCTTTGCTTCTTTCTGTATCTCGCTTTCTTCTTACTGCTCCCCTCTTGCCTCTTTCTGTACCCTTCATCCCTCTTTGTGCCCCTGTTTTGCCTCTTTCTGTACCTCTATTGCCTCTTCTGCACCTCTGATGCTTATTTCTGCACTTCCCCTGCCTCTTTCTGCACCACTCTTGCCTATTTATGCACCCCACTTTCTTCTTTCTGTACCTCTTTTATCCCGTTCTGCAGTTCTCTTGCCTTTTTCTGCGCCTCTCTTGCTTCTTTGTGCACCCCTCTTGCCTCTTTCTGCACTTCTCTTACTTCTACACCTCTGTTGCTACTTTCATTAATTCTCTTGCCTCTTTCTGCACTTCTCTCACCTGTTTTAATACCTCTCTTGGCTACTTCTGTACCTCTCTTACTTTTTTCTGCACCTCGCTTGCTTCTTTCTACACCCCTCTTGCCTCTTTTTGCCTTAAACCCTCTTTCTGTAACTTTCTTGCCTCTTTCTGCAACCCTGTTCCCTCTTCATGCACATCTCCTCCCTGTTTCTGCACCTCTCTTACTTTTTTCTGCATCCCTCTTGCCTCTTTCTGCACATCTCTTGCCTCTATCTGCAGTTCTCCTGCCTCTCCCCTCCAATAAAAGTAACCCAAGGACAACAGTCTTATATTACTTGATAGGTTTGCAGGCCTCCCTCTTAGAATATGGGCGACTACTCTACGGTCCCTGAAGTTTACTACCACACAGTCACCAGTGATGTCCTTGTGTCTACTCCCCAACCAGCTCACCCTCCGGGCAAACAGGATTTTCCCCTGTTTACTCCCTGAGAGCGGCCTATTCTTGTTCAGCCAGAACGTTGTTTTGTTCTTTAATTCAACATATGATTCTGTACGGTCTGGCTTCAGCTTTGGTACCCTCTTGAGTATAACTACCTATGGGGATGCTTCTGGGGGTAAATTTATACATGGTAGTTGGTTGATATTCACCTTTTCGTGTGACCCTCTTGGTTGGTAAAGCAATGGGGGTTCTGGAACGGTCCGCATATGGGTTAGTGCTTGCGGGATAATGCTTAGCCGGTCGGTAATTACCTCCTCTATGTTCGAGGTGCTTCTGTCGGGGACGCCACTGGTATGTGGGTGTTGGTGGATTAGAGGCAGTGTTGGACCCTGAGTGAAGATTGTTTGCCCCCCTGGGGGTCTACTAGATTGTACTGCGGGCAGGTTCACAGAGATGGTCTCAGGGGTGTTAGGCTTAGCTACTGTATGGGAGGGTATAATGCCACCCACGCCCCCCCCTGTTTTCAATAGGGTTACCACTTTATCTAATCAGCTCACAATTAGTTTCATCTGGGTGTTAATGAGCTGTTCAAAGTGATTTTGCAGATCAGTAATCAGTTGGGACGCCCAGCTAGGGGGTGCTTGCAATTGCGGCATATGCCCCGTATTTTCCCCTGCTTCTACACTGATTGCTCCAGTCAGGGCGGGACAAATTTTGTCCTTTTGCGCCTGAGTGTCCTAAGGCTAGCCCCCTTTTTCTTAACAATAGATCCTTTCCCCTAGCTTTGGTTTTCTCATTGCCATCTTTAATAGCAAGCTGGGCGCAGGGATCTCCATTGCTGGTGACGCTAATAAATTATATTGGGGGGTAGTGGTAACGTGGGTCTCAGGTTCTTGGGACAAGGAGGTGAGATCAGTTTGCGGGGTTAGCGATAAGCGTCTTTCGGTACGCTCAATTTCGCTAGATACCGCGCCAATGGCTTTTCTCAACATTCTGTCAATTGCCGTGGGCTGTACAGACGTAGGGGGAAAAGTTCCCTTTTGTTTGGTCACAGAGCGGGAGTTAGGTGAGGTGTTATGACCCAATTTGGATGACCTTGTTTGCACAGTACTAGCAATTGTGTTAGAGGCCTACCCAACAAAAAGACTACGATGTACATTCAACCAAGATACACCTCCAACCCACTATGACAGTTTGTGTGACAGTTTGTGTGACGGGTCAGGCCCACCCCAACTGACCGATTTGTCCAAACCACCCACCTCCCCTGTTAGTACCGAAAGCAAAGAGTTTTGGGCTGATGGCCCAGTCTAGTCACTCACAGTCAATGGAGTCGAAACCAATGTTCCAGGAGCTGTTATCGGGGGGGGGGGGCAGCCCAGCCTCTCCCGGCCCCTGCCGGCCACAGACGGCCCACCCTTTGCCCAGGATTAGCCCGGCCCCCGCCCGCCCACGAGAGTCCCGCGACGTGGGAATCCACAGATGGTTAAATCCCCCCGGTGACAGGGGGAGGGGTTGCTGGTCCGCTGGTACCTGCGGCTTGGAGTTTCTGCCCGTGCCGGTCCCCAGCTGCTGCTGCACAAAACACGATGCGCCTCCCGTGAAGCGGGAGGCGCGAGGAGTAATTAAACCCCCGGTGGCAGGGGGGAGGGGCTGCTGGTCCGCTAGTTCCTGGGGCTTGGAGTTTTTGCCCGTGCTGGTCCCCAGCTGCTGCTCTGCACAAAACGTGATGCGTCTCCCTAGCTGGTTTATTAGTGACAGGCTGAAGCGGCCTCCTATGGCCGGAAGGAGGAAGTCCCGCCTGCCAATGGGACCCTATCGGAGCCTCGTGGGCTCCACATTGGAGTCCTGTGTCCCTGGAGAGGGACCTGGTGTAGGAGAGCCTGGTTGGGGCCGGCCTGGGGTGTGTGCTGGCCCGCCTTCCGCAAACACCACAAGAGCGGAGTCCAGAGAAGGAGAGAGTGCCCCTGAAGAGTGGGGGCTCTCCTGCGCATGCCACCCAGGACCGGAGTCCCCAACCAAAAAGTCCCATTAGTGGAGCCTGGTGGGGAGGAGGTGTGTGTCGAGGCACGCTTTTGGTGCCTGCCCCCGTAGTTGCTCCCCCAAGGCACAGAGCTGCCAGAGCCTCTTTGAGTATTCACAGCAGCACTGCCATGCCGGACCGCTGCAACGATGGGGCCAATTTTATTTAGAGAACCAAGTGGGGGCCCTGAGGGCACAGTCGTGCCAGGGCCCATTTACTTTCCTCACAGCTGCACCATTGGGGCAGCATTTCTTTTTTTTATAGAGCTCCTGAGTGGGACAGGAAGCCAGAGTGGTACCCGGCCTTCTTTGCATCACAGCTGCACCGTAATTAGCGTCAGCTACTATGTGTAGGCCAACATTTCTTTGGGGGCATTTTTGAATGAGATAGGAGTGAGATGCACTCCTCTGCCCCAGCGCAATTGTGCACTTGCGATTTATGCTGCATTGGCAACCGCCCTGACATTTTGGACATAGGTCATTTGAGCCCTCTGAGAAGGCCAGTTGGTCAGGGGGACAGGTTTATAGGGCGTTAGGAAGAAAAACAAAACCTCTCACTAGTATTCAATTAAATCTAGGTAATATATCCTACATTAATTCAATAATAATATTGTCCTGAACCAGAAGGTATTGGAAAAACATATTTTCTTTTTTATTCAAATAGTTTTCTGATAAGAAAAAACATAACAATCACAATGTATCATATTCGTGGTACCAATTTTGTATGTACATTCTATATACATATATTCATACTATATACAATGGCCCCCAAAGATAAAACACAATAAAGCCCAATCATATCAACCACACAATTCATCCATTTCACAAAAAAAGACCACAAATTATACAGACATATGAAATATATACAACACAACACAACGAAAGTGAAGCACCGACGAGAGTTTCGGAATAGGAATTTTGTCCTAACTTCCTTCGTCAGGCCGCAAAGGGTCAATATTTTCATATATGTAAATGTTTTTCTTGAATATATTATACAATGATTCCAATCCAACACTATAATAGCATGGGGGCTAAATCTTGAGTCAGTCTAGTAGCTGACAATATTCTCCCTTGTCACTGTTTGCGTCCAGAGGATATTTACGGGAATAATAATCTGGTTCTGTCGGTTTGCAGTATAGGTCCCACACTAACCTCCAGGTTGAGTCATCAGGATAAACATCCAACCGGATTCAATATAAATGGTAGTCCCTTCCCAATATCGTTCCGGGGGCCGCCGCCACACTGTAGTTCCAATTTAAAATCTATGAAGAATATATCCGGGTAATGATTCGATATAATAGATGGAAACTGGGCACATAATCAATCTCAGGAGAATAGGTCCCACAACAATAAATCGGCGCTGAGAAGTTTCTAGCGGTACGTCCAAGGTCTCGTCTTCAACGTGACGGCAAACAACTGAAGCCCTCATGTGATTTATATGGTGCACCGGAAATGTGATTCAGGTACTGTGATTTATGCACCGCGATTTAAGCCTGTAATGTGGTTCGTGTTTATGAGGTGATTTTCATACTGTGGTTTATTCTTGTAAGGTTATCCTCTAGTGTGATTTATGCCCCTAATGTGAGTTATACTTAGGAGGTTATGATCTAATATGTTTTAGGCTTATGAGGTTGGCGCAAAATTTATTTTATGTCTGATGTTATACTGTGTATAATATGTTTTTTGTTGCAGGATGATGCTGAGTGCAGGTTTGCCAGTAATTGCTGGTTGTGTTCTACGTTTATTATATGTTCTACATTTACTATGTTTATTTTGTGATGGTTCTGACAGTGGTCCAATTGGCCCTGTCAGGTGTATATAATCCCCTATAAAGATTGCCCGGTGCCAGTTGGCACAGTGTATATTGTGTGGTGTGATTACTATTCTAATGTGTTTATGATAATACAAAAAGGCTATATTTATATATAAACTTGTGTGGAGTTCCTTTTATGGTGTGCCTAGCATGTTGTTGCTGTGTGTGTGTTGTGCAAACGCTTTACATATTGCCTCTGGGATAAGCCTGACTGCTCGTGCCAAGCTACCTCGGGGGTGAGCAGAGGTTATCTTTGGCGTGTAACTCGCTTGCCCTGACTAGAGTGGTGGTCTCTGCCTGGCTTTAGTGCAAGCCTTAGTCAACCAGAGATCCCATTTCTAACAAGTACACATACACCTCAGTCACAAGAGCACTCAGACCTTTAAACTTGACAGCTTGCTCTTCCCATTACAATATAGAAACATTCAAGAGAAGTACAGAAAGAAACAAGAGAATTATAGAAATAAACAAGAGGCACAGAAAGAGTAAGATGTGCAGAAAGAGGCTAAAGAAGTGCAGAAAGAGGCAAGTGGAGTGTAGAAAGAGGCAAGAGAGGTGCAGAAACAGAAAAGAGACCTGCAGAAAGAGGCAAGAGAGCTGCAGAAAGAGGCAACATGGATGCATAAAGAGGCGAGAGGTGTAGAAATCAGCAAGAGAGGTGCAGAAAGAAGAAATAGGGGTACAGAAAGAGGTAAAACAAGCGCTGAATGAAATAACAGACGTGTAGAAAGAGGCTAGAGAAGTGCTGAAAGAAGGTACTTATATGGAGAAAGAGGCAAGAGAAGTGCAGAAAGAAGCAACAGAGATGTAGAAAGAGGCAAGAGAAGTGCAGAAATAGGCAAGAAAGATACAGAGAGAAGCAAAAGAGGTACAAAAAGTGTCAAAAGAGGTGCAGAAAGAGACAAGAGAGGAGTAGAAAGAGGAAAGAGAACAGCAGAAAGAGTCAGAGTGGCAGAAACAGGCAAGAGTGGTGCAGAAAGAGGGAACAATGATGCAGAAAGAGGGGAGGGGTGTAGAAACAAGCAAGAGAAGTGCAGAAAGAGGGAACAGGGATACAGAAAGTGGCAAAAGGTATATCAACAGGCAAGAGAGGTGCAGAAAGAGGAAACAGGAATACAGAAAGAGGCAAGAGAATTGCTGATCCTCGACATCCCCCGCCGCAGCCACATCACCTCCCACCAGAGAGACCTACACTGGCTCCCCATCAACAAGAGAATAACCTTCAAGCTCCTCATCCATGCACACAAAGCCCTCCATGACACCGGCCCAGCGTACCTCAACAGACGAATCAGCTTCTACACCCCCACCCGCAAGCCCCGCTCTGCCGACCTCGCCCTCTCCACTGTCCCCCGCATCCAAAGAACGACAGCCAGAGGCAGTTACTTCTCCCACCTCGCCGCCAAGACCTGGAACACCCACTGCACCAACCTACGGCAGACCCAAGACCTATTGGGCTTCAGAAGATAACTCAAGACCTGGCTCTTCGATCAGTAGCAACGTCCCCCCCCAGCGCCTTCAGACCCTCACAAGTATGTAGTGCGCTTTACAAGTGTCCTGATTGAGTGATTGATTGAAAGAAGTAGCAGAAAGAGGGAACAGGGGTACATAAAGAGGCAAGAAAAGCACTGAAAGAAGTAACAGAGGTGCAGACAGAGGCAAGAGAAGTGTTGAAAGAAGGTACAGATATGCAGAAAGAGGCAAGAGAAACGCAGAAAGAAGCAACGGATGTGCAGAAAGGGGCCAGAGAAGTGCTGAAAGAAGTAGCAGAGGTGCAGAAAGAGTCATGAGAAGTGCAGAAAGAGGCAATAGAGGAGCAGAAAGAGGCAAGAGAGGTACAGAACAAGACAACAGATATATACAAAGAGACAAGAGAGGTGCAGAAAGAGGGAAGACGAGTGGAGAAACAGGCAACAGGGGTGCAGAAAGAAGCAAGAGAGGAGCAGAAAGAAGCAAGAGAAGTGTAGAAAGAAGTAACAGAGGTTCAGAAAGAGGCAAGAGGGTTGCAGAAAGAGGCGAGAGAAGTTTAGAAAGAAGCAACAGAAATGTAGAAAGAGGCAGAAGTACAGAAAGAAGCACGAAAAATGCAGAAAGAGGCCGGAGATGTGCAGAAATAGGCAAGAAAGGTGCAGAAAGAGGCAAGATAACTGCATAAAGAACCAACATTGGTGCAGACACAGCCAAGAGGGGTGCTAAAAGAGGCAGAAAGAGAAAAGAGAACTATAGAAAGTGACAAGAGAGGTCTAGAAGGAGGCAAGAGAGGTGCAGGGAGAGGGTTGCAGAACAATGCAAGATGGGTAGAGAAAGAAGCAAGAAACGTGCAGAAAGAAGCAACAGAGGTGCAGAAAGAGGTAAGAGGGGTGTTGAAATAGTCAAGAAAGGGTGCAGAAGGAGCCAAGAGGGTCCGAAAGAGGGGACAGGGGTGCAGAAAGAGGCAAAAGGGGTGCTGCAAGAAGCAAGAGGAGTGAAAAAAGCCAAGAGACCTTCAGAAAGAGGCAAGAGAGGTGCAGAAACAGGCACTAGAGGTGCAGGAAGGGGAACAGGGCTGCAGAAAGAAGTAAGTGAGGTTCAGAAAGAGGCAAGAGAAGTGCAGAAAGAGGCACAAGAGGTGCAGAGTCAGGCAGGAGAGGTGCAGAAAGAGGGAACAAGGGTGCAGAAAGTGGCAAGAAAACTGCAGAAAGAACCAACAGAGATGCAGAGGGAGGCAGGAGGGGTGCTGGAAGAGACAAGAGGAGTGCAAAAATGTATCAACAGATGTGCAGAAAGAGGCAAGAGATCTGTAGAAAGAGGCAAGAGAGTTGCAGAAGGAAGCAAGATAGGTGCAGAAAGAGGGACATTGGATGAAGAAAGACCTAAGAGGGGAGCAGAAAAAAGCAAGAGAGGTGCAGAAAGAAGCAATAGAAGTGGAAATATAAGTAACAGAGGAGCAGAAAGAGTCAAGAGGAGTGCCGAAAGAGGCAAGAGAAGTGCAGAGAGAACCAACAGAGGTACAGAAAGTGATGTTAGAGGTGCAGAAACAGGCAAGAGAGGTGCAGAAAGAGGGAACCAGGATGCAGAAAGAGAAACGAGAACAATAGAAAGTGGCAAGAGAGGTGTAGAAGGAGGAAAGAGAGGTACAGGGAGAAGGTTGCAGAAAGACACAAAAGGGGTAGAGAAAGAAGCAAGAGACGTGCAGAAAGAAGCAACAAAGGTGCAGAAGTAGGCAAGAGAGGTACCGAAATAGGCAAAGGGGTGCAGAAGGAGGCAAGAGGGGTAGAAAGAGGGAACAGGGGTACATAAAGAGGCAAGAGAGGTGGGTGTAGAAAGAGGGTAGAGGGGTACAAATAGAGGCAAAAGGGTACTGCAAGAAGCAAGAGAGGTGTAGAAAAAGCCAAGAGAACGTCAGTAACAGGCAAAAGAGGTGCAGAAATAGGCACAAGAGGTGCAGGGTGGGGGAACAGGTGTACAGAAAGAAGCAACAGAGGTACAGAAAGAGGCAAGAGAGGTACAGAAACAGGCAGGAGAGGTACAGGAAGAGTGAACAGGGATGCAGAAAGTAGCAAGCGAACTGCAGAAAGAACCATCAGAGATGCTGAGAGAGGCAGGAAGGGTATTGAAAGAGGCAAGAGGAGTGAGAAAAAGTATCAACAGATGTGCAGAAAGAGGCAAGAGATCTGTAGAAAGAGGCAAGGGAGGTGCAGTAGGAGGCAAAATAGGTACAGAAAGAGGGACATTGGATGCAGAAAGACTCAAGAGGGGTGCAGAAAGAAGCAATAGAAGTGGAAATATAAGCAACAGAGGAGCAGAAAGAGTCAAGAGGAGTGCCAAAAGAGGCAAGAGAAGTGCAGAGAAAACCAACAGAGGTACAGCAAGTGGCAATAGAAGTGCAGAAACAGGCAAGAGATGCAAAAATAGGGAACAGGGATGCAGAAAGAGGCAAGAGAGGTGCAGAAAGAAGGAAGAGGGGTGCAGAAAGATGCAAGAGGGATGTAGAAAGAAGCAAGAGAGGAGTTGAAAGAACAAGAGAAGTGCAGAAAGATGCAACAGAATTGCAGAAAGAGGTAAGAGGGGTGCAGAAAGAGTCAAGAGGAATGCCAAAAGGGGCAAGAGAAGTTCAGAGAGAACCAACAGAGATACAGAAAGCATAAATAGAATGTATCAACAGGCAAGAGAGGTGCAGAAAGAGGCATGAGGGGTGCAGAAAGCAGCAAGAGGGATGTAGAAAGAAGCACGAGAGGAGTGGAAAGAACAAGAGAAGTGCAGAAAGATGCGACAGAATGCAGAAAGAGGCAAGAGGGTACAGAAAAAGGCAAGAGAAGTGCTGAAAAAGGCAAGAGAGGTACAGAAAGAGGCAAGATAACTATATAAAGAACCAACATTGGTGCAGACAGAGGCAAGACGGGTGCTAAAGGAGGCAAGAGAAGTGCAGAAAGAAGCAACGGGGTGCAGGGAGAGGGTTGCAAAAAGACGCAAGAGGTATAGAGAAACAAGCAAGAGAATTGCAGAAAGAAGCAACAGAGGTGCAGAAAGGGGCAAGAGGGGTGCAGAAATGGGCAAGAGAGATGCGGAAGGAGGCAAGAGGAGCAGAAAGAGGGAACAGGGGTGCAGAAAGAGCCAAAAGATGTGGGTGCAGAAAGAGGGAAGAGGGGTAAAGATAGAGGCAAAAGGGGTGCTGCAAGAAGCAGGAGATGTACAGAAAGAAACAATAGAAGTGGAAGTATACGCAACAGAGGAGCAGAAAGAGTGAAAAGGAGTACCGAAAGAGGCAAGAGAAGTGCAGAGAGAACCAACAGAGGTTTAGAAATTGGCAATAGAAATGCAGAAACAGGCAATCAAGGTACAGAAAGAGGCAAGAGAGGTACAGAAAGAGGGAACAGGGATGCAGAAAGAGGCAAGAGAGGTGCAGAAAGATGCAAGAGGGATGCAGAAAAAAGCAAGAGAGGAGCATAAAGAACAAGAGAAGTGCATAAAGAAACACATTTGCCATAAATTCTGAATTTTAGCACTCTAGTTGCTCATTAGATCACTGTAGTAAAGCTACTGCTCACCAGGGAAGTCTGCTGCAGGTATTCAAAGTGCATGTTTCAGTCTGCATATCAGAATTTTTAAATGAAATAGAAGAGGATTTGAGAAGTCTGTGCCCTAATTTTTCTTTGTGCAGCACTAATCATAATTTCTATGGCAAAATGAACCCCCACATTTAGTTCCCTTGCAAATTAAATGTTTTAAGTGTTACCATTTTATTCCTATCAAGATAGCTTCAGGTGGTCATACTTTTGTCATAAGTAAGACTGTTAGCGCTCTGGTTGTTCTTTAGAACACTCTTGGACATTCTGTCATCGGGCTATACTTGGGCTACATCTGGGTGATATTTGTGCTACATTTGGGCTCTTTTGTCTCTGGTGGCCATCTTGGGAGACTTATTTGTTTTGAAGTTTCCAAATTTACTCATTTACTACAGTCTCCTCAGTAGGAAATATTTCCAGTTTTTTACTTTGATTCCATCAAGAAGGCATTCAGATGTGTCACTCATTTGCCATAAATTCAGAATGTTAGCACTCTAGTTGCTTATTAGATCACTGTAGTAAAGCTACTGCTCACCAGGGAAGTCTGCTGCTGGTATTGAAAGTGCATGTTTCAGTCTGCATGTCAGAATTATTTAATGAAATAGAAGAGGATTTGAGAAGTCACTCAAAATGTGCCCACATTTTTCTTTCTGCAGCATGAATCATATTTTCTGTGGCAAAATGAACCCCCTCATTTTGTTCCTTTTTAAATTAAATGTTTTAAGAGTTACCACTTTATTACAATCAAGATGGCTTTAGGTGTGCAATACGTTTGTCATAAGTAGGACTGTTAGCGCTCTAGTTGTTCTTTAGAACACTCTGGGAAGCTGCAGTAGAACACACAGGAATTAACTGACAGTCTCTGCCCTTGTTGGATGTACATGTTTTACTGAGAATGTCAGACTTCATTCTCACATGACTGAGAAAGATAATGTGAATTTACAGAAAATATGCTCTCAGTTTAGCTTATAGATCACTGTAAAAGTCCAAATAAATCCAGATAAATCTGTAGAACAGGATTCAGTTTAATGAATAAAAGCACAGTACATCTGTCCAGGTTGAAATGCAGTTCTGTAAGACCATCAGCACATTCTGACCGTGATGTCACACAAACTGCAGAGTCAGTGCCACAGATCAAAAGAACACACATTCTGATTTAAAAGGGCAACACAATAAAAGGGGAAATGAAACATAATGTTACAAGATATAACACATTTCCTTCCTTAGAAAAATTAAGATAACACATTTCTGCATTTGGAAACACGTCTAACATTCCAAACATGTCCATCTTGTGTTACAATACTATTACGATTAACTTTGACAACTCTAACTGGTTTACCAAATTTACTATTCCCTTTAAGAACAATGCCCGGTTTTTTAACTCTAACCAAATCTCCAACTCTAAAATCAGGAACTTTAACTTTCATGCGGAGATCATACAAATCTTTACTCTTCTGTTGTTTCTTTTCAATATTTCGGGTTAACATTTCATTATCAACATCAGAAGAATAACACTTCACATTCTTCTTTAGCCACCAAGGACATAGTTTAGAAATTGGATCCTGCCCCTTTAGTAAACGGAAAGGCAAAACTTCTGTTGTTGATTGAGGAGTGATCCTGTACATCCACAACCTTTCCCTCAATGTATCTTTTTAATCAGCTCCAAAACCTCTAGCCCACATAATATCTTGCTTTAAGACCCTGTTAAACCTCTCCATCTGCCCATTTCCTTGAGGTTCATAAAGGGGAGTAGTAACATGACTGATATTATGATATTTTAAGAATTCTTCCATCTCATAAGACTTAAGTTGCACACCATTATCTGAAATAATGACTTCTGGTGTTCCTTCTCGAGCAAAAACCTCCTTTAAGAATACAATGACACTTTTGGTATCCACACGTGGAACCAACTTAACTTCAGGCCATTTAGTATGGTAATCCACCATGACCAAAGCAAATCTACAATCCTGTGGCAAAAAATTGAATGGACCAGCAATGTCCAATCCTAATTTTTGCCAAGGGAAACTGGGCCACTTTATGGGAACTAGAGGAGCAGGATGACATTTAAGAGACTTCTCACTATTGACACACTCTGTACATTCTCTCACAATTCTATCCACAAATCTATCCATGCCAGGCCACCAAAATGAGGATCGGATAAGTTTTTTCATGGATGACATACCCAAATGTGTCTCATGACTCAAAGATAAAATTGTTTCACGTAAAGAGCTGGGTGGAATACATTTTCCATCCTTATACACCATATTACCTTCCACCATAATCTCTTCAGCAATCTTCCAAAATGGTTGCAGATCTTACGTAAGCTCATCCTTTTGTGGCCAACCCACCAAGGTAAATTTAATACCATCCTGTAACAACGTATCTTCATTCATTCCCTTCATCCACAAATCTTCGGAAATAACCCCAAATCTTCCAGGAAACAACTCTGTGATACTGGAAACAATCTCACCAGAACACTCTTCATCCTCGACTTTACAAGGTAGTTTTGACAAACAATCCACAACAACATTAAATTTCCCTGGAACATATTCAATGTTAAAAGAGTACTCTTGTAATCTTGACATTAATCCTGCTATCCTAGCAGTAGCATTTAATCCTCCACCTGGCGATAAAATATTAATTAAAGGTTTGTGATCTGTCTTAATTATGAACCTTGCACCCCAGATATAATTTCTGAAATGTTCCACACTCCACACACAGGCTAACAATTCCCTCTCAATTACCGCATAGCGTCTCTCTTTAGCATTCAATGTTCGGGATGCGAATGCTACATTCCATGCTTCCTTACCAGGAACTTGAGACAAAACACAACCTAGCCCATAAAGACTAGCATCAACCGTAAGAACACATGTTTTACCTATACAAAATGGTTTGAGAGATGGAGCGGCAACCATGTCTTTTTTAATATTCTCAAATGCAGCCTGTTGTCTTGTACCCCACACAAATTCCACATTATTTCTAGATAACTCTCTCAAAGGTTCCATTTTCTCAGCAAAATTCCTTATGAACTTACTGTAGTATTCACATAAACCAGAAAATTACAGCAGTTTCTCTTTTGAATCAGGAAATGGTGCCTTAAGTATTGCATCAACTAAAGACTTTTTAGGAATCACACCTTCTTTTGACAAAGTGTGCCAGAGGTACTTAACCGAATCTTGATATAACTTACACTTATTGTTCTTTAAAGTAAGACCATGATCTTTAAGAATTTTACACACTGTCTTAATATGTTCTGAATGTAACATTCTCTTCGGTGAAAACATCAATATATCATCCTGGAAGCACTTCACAAAAGATTCTACACTACTGAATAAATGGCACATAGATCTCTGAAATACGGAGGCCGCGGAGGCCAGACCAAAAGGCATTCTCCTAAACTGAAATAGACCAAAAGGTGTGATAAAAGTCGTCAAATGTCGAGATTCTTCTGATAACTCCACCTGATGATAGGCCGACCTGAGATCCAAAGTCGAGAAAATTGTAGCTCCTCCCAACATGCTAACTACCTCATTTATGTTAGGTAGGGGATGACAATCTACCAGAATGTTAGCGTTCAACGCTCGAAGATCAACACATAGCCTCACAGAATTATCAGATTTTCGTGCTAAAACAATCGGAGAAACCCACTCCGATGACTCCACTTCCTCAATTACTCCCTCATCTAACATCTCTTTCAACAGCTTCCCTAATTCTTCTCTTACATTCAAAGGAACATTCCTTAATTTCTGCCTTACAGGAACCGCATCTTTCTTTAATTTAATTACATGACGGAAACCCTCTAACTTTCCTAAAGAATCCAAAAATACTCCTGGAAATTATTTTCCAATGTCATCAAAATCATCATTCAAGACTTCTTTATCTTCCACAACCATTACAAGTTCTTTGTTGCGAAAGACTTCTTTATCTTCCACAACCATTACAGGTTCTTTGTTACGTGGATTGAGCATTATTTCTAGTTTCCACTGATCACGCCATCCCAACACATTCACACCCTTCCTAGCAACATACAATTTTATAAAAGCTGTCCTTCCCTTAAATTCAATCTCTGAAGCAACATATCCTATAAAGTCAATTTCAGTTTCATTAAAACTTTTCGCTAAAATATCCGGATAATTCAAATCACTCAAGGATAAGACATTACCATACTTTTCATTGAAATATACTAGTCCATGGAGAACCAGAATCTGCCATCAGTTCAAGTGTTTCACCCAGGAAAGTAACCACACACTTTGGGGACTGTCTTCAACAGCGCACACATCAATAATATAAACTATTAACCCTTGAGAAGGATTCTCTCCCAAATCTCTCACACTGGACACTACAGTGCTTTTAGTAGGTAAATGTTTTTGAATATCAAAACCCTTCTTCCGATCATCTCTGCACGCCGTGGCAAAATGTCCCACACGCCCACACTTGATACATTCTTTACCTATTGCTGGACAAAATTTAAATGATGCCACATGGTTGGTACTTCCACACCTAAAACATACCACATTCTTGTTGGATTGATATGTTGGTTTAGTTGGAACAAATTTTTTAACAACACAAACTTCATCAATACATTTACTACTATCACCTTTGGCACTCACATCATCAATAGTCTTCCTCCATTTGTCAGTTTGTTCAAAAGCTTTACCTGTAGCGATTGTATCATGCAGATTAGGGTTCCCTAATCTCCATAACTGTTCTTGTGTTTTTTTGTTTCTTACATTAACTATGATTTGGTCTCTAATCATTTCATCTGCTAAATTTCCAAAGTTACAAGAAATTACCAAACTTCTAAGAGCAGTAAGAAAATCATCGAAACTTTCAGACTCCCTTTGTGCCCTGGTATAAAACTTATACCTATTTAGTGCTATACTCGTGGTTGGTTTAAAACGAGTTTCCATCCTCATCAATGCTTCATCGAACGAACCCAAATCACTAATGGCAGTAGGTAAAGTTCTAAACACCGCTTGGCCTTGAGAACCCAAACAGTGTAGTAAAATGTTCTTTTTTCTCTCATTCCCCATCCTTTCCCCATCAATAGCTTTTAAATACGTTATGAACTCTTCTTTCCATCTAGACCATGGAATTGGTGGTTCACCTTTTGACTGGAGAAACTTACTGGGTGGTTCAAACTGCATGTTAACTCAAAATTAGAGTGATAACACAGTCAAAGGGCAAAAGAAAATAGTGAAAGAAAAGAAAAGAAAGAAGAAAAATTAAAATAAGCAGAAATAAAATGTACTTAAAATTGCACAATATGCTAATTAAAAAATAGTAACACATTAATTTATAAATGACTTGAGTCAAAATTGAATATAGTTACTGCTGTGCACATCAGCGAAAGAAGTTGAAATATGAATCCATGTAGTATTCTTCTTAAAGATGTGCGTTGTGTTCAAATTGCCAATAAAATGAAATCCGTTTGAATCTGACAAGAAACGTTAAGAAATTGTATCCAATGCAACTGTGAATATCTTCAAGAAAATCCTAAGTAAATTGCGGAGTTTCTCAATTAAAAATGGTCGCCGACGTTAAATCGTCATCACGCACGCCAACGCGATGACGTCATACGTTGCCTTCCACGCGCTTTGCCTTTCCTTTCACGTAGCGTAGTGTCTCTTCAGAGATGCCTACGATGATGCGTCGTCATGGTTGCTTCACCGAACGACGAGTAAGTTCTGTAAGATGCAGCGCGTGTTTTGACTGCAGCGCGTCTTTTATATCAAGCACAGTTGCAGGAACGACGATACATCGGTATATCGGTACATCGATGTATATGAATGTATAAATGTAGAAATTCGTTGAAAATGGTAGAGCAGAAGTTTAGCAACACAATGTATAAAGTGTAGCTCAAATCGGCAGTTCAGTAAATTGCAATATCAAAATGCGCTTTCCTTTCCATGAAAATAAATGCAAACTTGTCAATTCTTGAAGCAAAAGTAATATAAAATCTTTGGTCTTTAGTAGTAAAAAGAATTGATCCTCCAAGTATTTAAAAAATAGTAAAATCCCATCCTCGTTGCCAATGTAAAAGTCCAAATAAATCCAGATAAATCTGTAGAACAGGATTCAGTTTAATGAAGAAAAGCACAGTACATCTGTCCAGGCTGAAATGCAGTTCTGTATGACCATCAGCACATTCTGACCGTGATGTCACACAAACTGCAGAGTCAGTGCCACAGATCAAAAGAATTCACATTCTGGTTTAAAAGGGCAACACAATAAAAGGGGAAATGAAACATAATGTTACAAGATATAACAATCACCTTCCAAACCTCTGTGGGAAAAGCATGAGAAAATAGTTTTCCCTTAAACATGATTCATGCTACCCCAGCAGAAGGATTTTTCACATGGTAAAATCACCTTAGAACACACCACAATTCCTGAAAGGAGTATAGTACCATCAACAAATGAATTATAATGTAACTAAAGTCTTGAAACCTTCTATTAACTGCAATGCTTTTTAATGAGCTGCTATCATATATATTGGTCCTAAGATGGCTGCCAACACTTCTTGGATGAAGTGCTGACCAATCAGATCTCACGATGAGATGTGTAGTTAGGCTCTGCCCAGATATGCATATTTATTTTTCCATTAATATTTTAAAAACTACTGTATGGATTTACACCATTTAACAAAAAGGGCTCTTTCTGAACCAAGGGCTACCTTTTTGCCAAATTTGGTGTAATTACGTTCTGCGGTTCGGGCTGTAGCCGTGTCTAAAGTTTTCTATGGAAAATTGCATGGAGAAAACACGTTTTGAGACCCCATTTTTTTTCGGACCCTGCTTGCCAAGTCACCAAAACTTTCAAGATAGGAGCGGACCGAAGCGGGACATAGGTTTTGAAAATTTTGCGAAGGTTTGTCAATCGACGCCAAAGTGATTGGGAATAGAATGTTGTGATTTTCCTATGGTAACTAGGTCCTAACTATAACTACCTACTGGAGACCATCAGTAGGTATTATATATATATTTATATATATATATATAAGGGCTTATATTAGCCCGGCTCGACTATGGGAACGCCGCTTACCTTGGAGCCCCTGAATTCACCCTGGCTAAGCTCCAACGTGCACAGAATGCCGCGGCCAGGCTCATTTTGAACCTCCCGCCCAGAGCCTCTACCAAACCGGCCCTCAAAGCTCTGCACTGGCTTCCTGTGCGCCAGCGTGTAGAGTTCAAGGCCCTGTGCACAACGCATAAACTTATAAACGGGGTTGGCCCGGCCGCCCTTAAAGACACGGTCATCCCCTACAAAGCCCCCAGAAACCTTCGCTCGGACAGCGAACACCTGGCCATAGTTCCTAAATTCAAGAAGTCGCGCACCGGTGGCCGCCGCTTCTCAGTCAATGCCTCCTCAAAATGGAACGCTCTCCCTCGCAATCTGCGTCTGGAACCCTGTCTCCCCCTCTTTCGTAAAAAACTTAAAACCCTCCTTTTTCCCAAATAGGTCCCCCGGTCTACTTCTCCAGGATTTCACAACTCGATAGCGCGGGGATGCCTTCGGGTCACCAGGCGCTTTACAAAACATAAAATAAATAAATAAATAAATATATATATATACCAAAGCTCTAGGGTGCCCTCAGGCGAGGCAGCACTGCAGCAGCGGCTTTCGGCGGGTAAAGTACACCTCAACATTCCGGTTATTGTCTTCAGCTCTCAAGTCTGGGGATCTTCAGCCTGACGCGTTTCTGAGCCTATCGCTCGTCATCAGAGGCTCGACATGAGTGCATCCGTTCTGACACTCCCACTATTTGTAATTAATGGCCCTCATATGGGCATGCAATGTCTTGTGGGATTTGCAGTCCGTATTTATTCCCTGAATGGGTGCTTGAATTTACAGCTGATACAATGCAAAAGCCATGGATGGGCCCCAAAATGTGAAGCGTCCATTGATCCCTTTAGCCGCTGCTTCACATGTGGGCTCGGCTGCATTCGGACCCGTGACCTCCGTTATGGGGTGGTGCATGCCTCCACGGCTGGGCTGCCGCGTAAATATCAAAGCTCTAGGGTGCCCTCAGGTCGGCAGCACTGCAGCAGCGGCTTTCGGTGGGTAAAGTACACCTCAACACTCCGGTGATTGTCTTCAGCTCTCAAGTCTGGGGTTCTTCAGCCTGACGCGTTTCTGAGCCTATCGCTGGTCATCAGAGGCTCGACATGAGTGCATCCGTTCTGACACTCCCACTAATTGTAATTAATGGCCCTCAGATGGGCACGCAATGTCTTGTGGGATTTGCAGTCCATATTTATTCCCTGAATGGGTGCTTGAATTTACAGCTGATACAATGCAAAAGCCATGGATGGGCCCCAGGATGTGAAGCGTCCATTGATCCCTTTAGCCGCTGCTTCAAATGTGGGCTCGGCAGCATTCGGACCCGTGACCTCCGTTATGGGGTGGTGCATGCCTCCGCGGCTGGCCTGCCGCGTAAATATCAAAGCTCTAGGGAGCCCTCAGGCAAGGCAGCACATCAGCAGCGACTTTCTGCGGGTAAAGTACATCTCAACACTCCGGTGATTGTCTTCAGCTCTCAAGTCTGGGGTTCTTCAGCCTGACGAGTGTCATTTCACGGGTCCGAATGCTGCCGAGCCCGACATGTGAAGCAGCGGCTAAAGGGATCAATGGACACTTCACATCCTGGGGCCCATCCATGGCTTTTGCATTGTATCTGCTGTAAATTAAAGCACCCATTCAGGGAATAAATATGGACTGCAAATCCCACAAAACATTGTGTGCCCATCTGAGGGCCATTAATTACAAATAGTGGGAGTGTCAGAACGGATGCACTCATGTCGAGCCTCTGATGACGAGCGATAGGCTCAGAAACGCGTCAGGCTGAAAAACCCCAGACTTGAGAGCTAAAGACAATCACCGGAGTGTTGAGGTGTACTTTACCCGCCGAAAGCCGCTGCTGCAGTGCTGCCTCGCCTGAAGGCACCCTAGAGCTTTGATATTTACGCGGCAGCCCAGCCGCAGAGGCATGCACCACCCCATAACGGAGGTCACGGGTCCGAATGCTGCCGAGCCCACATGTGAAGCAGCGGCTAAAGGGATCAATGGACGCTTCACATCCTGGGGCCCATCCATGTCTTTTGCATTGTATCAGCTGTAAGTTCAAGCACCCATTCAGGGAATAAATACGGACTGCAAATCCCACAAGACATTGTGTGCCCATCTGAGGGCCCTTAATTACAAATAGTGGGAGTGTCAGAACGGATGCACTCATTTTTTTTTTTTCATTTTTTTTTTGTCCTCATACGCCACTTCCCACCTCTTCATATCGGTACCGCCCTTTGGTGGTTTTCAAACTCAACTATGAGAGGTTATTTCCTGTTGCCTACGCTGCAAACCTGTAGGCTTGAGAAGAGTGGAAGGTGTCACAGCCATACCTGATGCAGGAGAGCATATAGGTTTCATTAAACCTCCAAGAGCATCTGAAGTGACTTAATCATTGAACCTTATTCTCTATTATCTTTAAAGTCAGCAGTTATTTAACTCCCAGTTCCCTCACCCATAGTGATTTAAAAATAAATTCCAAAATTGGTGCTTCCTATTATTTTGCCCAGCCAAGTCCAACTTAGCTATTGTTTTCATAGCTCTAGTCCACATTAATTCTGTCGGAGGTTCTGACGAAATCCACAGTTTACAAATTTCTCTTCGAGCAATCAAAATGGCATAGAAAAACAGTTTAGAATTATCATCAAGGCCCTTACCTTGAATATCCAGTCTACCCGAGATGATCTGTTCAGGGCTTACCGTGATATCTTGCTCCAACATTTTTGATAACGTTTCACTTACAGCTGCCCAAAAATCTTGAATCTCTGAGCATGTCACAAACATATGAATGTCATCTTCATTTGGGCTTTTATACTTGGGGCATAACACCATGCCCCCATCTTTGAATTTTGCAAGCCTCTATGGGGTCCAATATGCCCTGTGGAGAGTGAACAAGTGATTCCTCCTTAAATTTGCAGGTTTTACCACTTTGTAGAGAATCAACATATCTACTTGCCATTGTTCTTCTGTTGCGATCCTCGGCAAGCGCTCTCCCCACAGGAACTCGGAAAGTAGGAAGGGGCCGTCCTCCATTTCGACTATTTCCCAATACCATGTTGCCACTTCTTTGTTCATCCGAATGTTTGAAGCCAACTTTTCTTCGAACTCATTATGTCATCCCATTAACTTTCCCTTACCTACACCCCAACTTTGTATCTGCAGATACTTAAATTTTGCAAAATTGCGACCCCAGAGTTGCTCGCAAACCGCCCACGGTAGCAATGCTCCTTCAAAAAACAACTCACCCCAGACCTGTGGGCCTTCTGTTTTCAAAGCCCTTGCTAAGGCATCTTTCGTCCAACTTGGAGCCCCCGGGACCTCCCAAATTGGTGCAGCCACGCTGAAATATGGAATTTTTGTCACGCGTCGAATACGGTACCATACCGTAGCTAGGTCTCTTAAAACCTTCAATCTAACTTTTTTGAAGTATTTTGGATCTGCAAAACCATATAGGAAGCCGCGCTTGTAACATTTTTCTACTTTCAACATGGCCGTAAAAAGGTCCCCTATTGATGAGTTATTGGGAGTACCAAGAAGCATTCTACAGTTCTTGAGCAGAAAAGCCCAAGAATAAAATTGAAAGTCTGGAGCTGCTAAACCTCCCTTGGCATATTTTCTCCGAATTTTTTTCCAAGATAGCCTTGACCCCTTGGAACCCCAAATAAATGAACCAATTTCACTCTGTAGCTTAGCTAGGCCTACCTTCTCAAACATAAGGGGAACAGAATCAAATAAAAAAGTCAATTTCGGAAGCACCATCATTTTAACCAGATTTACCCGGCCAATCATAGTCAGTGATATTGAACTCCAGTTTCTCAATAATGCTGTAATATCTTTCTTTGCTTTGGCCAGATTTACTAGTGTTAGCTGTTTTATATCTTGAGTGATTTGTACCCCCAAATATCTAATCTGCTTTTTTGCGATCCCAGGCTCCGTTGCCATGTTCCAAGCCATAATCTCAGTCTTGTCCGAATTTAATCGGTATCCTGAAACTTCTCCAAACTTTTTTGTAATGTTTTCAATTTCCACCAGTGATGTTGTCAAATTTGATGTTAAAACTACAATATCATCCGCATATAGCCCTATCTTCTTTGACCACCCTTGGAAACTAAAAGCAGGAATGTTCTCTGACCCTCTTATTTTGCAAGCCAATGGTTCAATATAAAGGTCAAATAGAAGTGGGGACAGGGGGCATCCCTGCCTAGTTCCTCGCGCAATTCTAATAGATTTTGTAAGAATTTCATTAACCAAGACCTTAGAGTTTGGCGTATGATATAATTGCGATATCGCTTGAAGAAAATTTTCCCCTAGCTGAAGATGTTCGAGTAGAATCTTCAAAAACTCCCAATTTACACGGTCAAAAGCCTTGGCAGCATCCAATGCCACCACCGCCAGGGGAAGCCTTTGCTCAACCGCAACATCTATACTGCCTATCAGGGAAAAGGTTAGTTCATTTAAGTGTCTACCTTTGACAAATCCCTTTTGATCTTCATGGATAAAGTACGGGATCACTTTACCCAGCCTATCTGCCAAAATCTTGGTGAACATTTTGTAATCACAGTTCAAGAGTGAAATGGGTCAATATGAATCCATGTGTGTTGGAGATTTACCAGGTTTGGGTATGATGATTATATTTGCCTGGTCCCATGATGCCGGAATCTTCATATTTCCCAAGAACACCTCATTTAACACCTTTGTTAATAATGGAGCCAGCCCTTGCATCAGGCTCTTGTATACTTCTACAGGAAGGCCATCGGGACCAGGTGCTTTGCCTTTTTTTGCCTTCCTAATGCCTTCCTCTACCTCTTCCAGCCTGATGTCTCTATTCAAAACCCTTCGGTGTTCTTCTGTAGCGGATTTTAGAACTCTAACCCACTTCTCCATCTCTTGCTTATCTGGGTGTAAGTCTTCACTATATACTTCCGCAAAGTAGTTATGAAATGCCTCCACAATCTCATTTGTATTTGAGGCTACTTTTTCTTCTGCACCAACCTTGACCTCTTTTATCATGTTTTTAACCCGATTCTTCCTAACCTTCCAAGCTAGAAGTTTGCCTGCATTTTCCCCGTGTTCGAAGTGATCCTGTATAGAAGCCTCCCATCTTTCTTTCACCCTTTTATTGATCACAACAGTCAATTGTTCCTTTAATCCTTCCAACTCTTGAAGAATCTCCTCCACCTGAACTCCCCCTGAATTTATAATCATGATTTCATATTTTCGGATATTCTGTTCCAGACTCGCTGTTTCCTGGTAATATGCCCTCCTTTTCTTAGCCCCCAGTGCTCCCAGCCTGCCTCGAAGAAAGGCCTTAGTGGCCTCCCAAACAGTATCTAGATTGGTTGATCCTATGTTGTGCTCTATAAATACCTCAAGCTCCTGTTGGAGGGACTGCATCGCTTCCTGGTCATATAAAACTGTACGATCTAGCCTCCAGACTGAATCCACAACACAGGACCCAATTTCCAATTCTAAGGAGACCGCTGAGTGGTCGGATAAATGCACCCCTACATGTACCACTTCCTTCACATTGTCAACTAATCTTGCATCTAACAGAAAAAAGTCAATTCTAGATCTATGACTGTATTTTTTATTATAGTATGTATATCCAAGCCCAGACCCAGCCAGCCTCCTCCAGATATCGCAAAGCCCAAACTGTTCTATTATGTTTTTAACCCTGGCCGCCATTTTACAATTTCCCTGGGCTCTGCTATTAATGGATCTATCAAGCTTAGCGTCCAGTACGGTGTTGAAGTCCCCTGCGAGAACGATATATCCTGAAAGCCCAGTCATCTCTTGTGCTAGTTCTAGCAGCGGAGTCACATCGTCCTGATTAGGGCCATAATAACCAATGATAATATATAGTGAACCCACTATCTTTAAAGTCACTATCAACCAACGCCCTTTCTCATCTGCAATACTGCTCACTACCTGACAGTCCAGCCCATATCTAATTATCACTAATATTCCTTTAGTAACCCTTGTTTGTGGTGAACTGAAAAAATACCTTATCCACCGAAGTCGACCCAAGAATTGTTTACACTCCTCCCCAGTTAAATGAGTCTCTTGAAGGATCATTATATTCGCTGGCGTATCCCTTAAGTACTTCAGAATCCTATCTCTTCTTACTTTAACCCTTAAACCATTGACATTCCATGACACCCATTTCACTATTTGTGTTTTAACCCTCGCACTCTTACCCTCCACCATCATATACTGATCTCTGAATCCTTACCCTCAAGGTGGTCTTTAGCATATGAGAACATTTTTGTTTTCCTCCCCCCTTCTTCCTATCCCTCCCCCTCTACCTCTAAGCCCTAACCAGCTCCCCCCTCCCCTCCCCCCCCCTCCCTAGGAAAACCCTTCCAACTTCCTAAGGCCCAAACCTAGGCCCTTTGAGTGCCGATCACCGACTGACGTGTTACCATAGCTTCTATACTTAACCCACTTTTTTTTTTTTAATTCTATTCTAGTTACATATTTACAAATTTACAAGCTTCACAAACCATAAACCATAAGCCGAAACGCGTTAACTATGCACCACCGCCTTGGCAGTGCTCCAGAAAATTATCTACATCATCTACAAATCTAAAGGAGTACATTTTGTTATTCCACATAACTTTAAAAAAAGCTGGGAATTTTAACTGCACAGTCGCCCCCAATTTACTTAGGGGTTCAATTCGCTTCCCCAGCTCCCACTGCCTATTTGCAGTAACTACGGATAGGTCAGATCTGATCTCAATTTTTGCTTCCCCTGCCATAAGAGAGCCCTTTTTCAATGCTGTAGCAAGAATCTTTTCTTTTAAACTGTACGTGAGAAAGTTAATCAAAACCCTTCTAGGCTTAGACCGATTTGGCTTCAGTCTAAAGGGATCGCGATGAATCCTCTGTATGTCAGCAGCAATCTCCTCTTCAGTCTCCTCCAACTGCAGCTCAGATTTTAATAAATGAACTAAAAAAACTTTTAAATCCTCTCCCTCTTTTCCTTCTGGTAACTTCAAAACTTTTAGGTTATTTCTTCGCTGCATATTTTCCAACCTCTCTAACCGATCCTCGTATGCTCTTTCTCTACTTTTAATCTCCTCTAGCTCTTTACAGTTATCTTCCACTGCCTCCTGCATCTCCTTGACCTCTTGTTCCAGTTTCCCTGTCCGTGTATTTAGCTCATCAAACTTAGCCTCCAGTAAACCCACTGCCTCCCTGATTCCATCCTGTTTGCTTTTAGATTCCTCAAACCCCCGATGTACATCTAGGTCTAATTTTCTCAAAAGGGCGGTAACCATACTATCTGAGTTTAGCGCCCCATCACCTATAACCGCTCCCTCCTCTTCAACCCCATCCATCTCTCCCCCCTTCTGATTAACTTTTCCTTCCTTATTGTCTCCTGACTCTATCATGTTTTCCAATGGGCCCCCTTCTATTAGAGTTTCCGACAAACTATCAACCTCAGGCTCCATCTCTCCTGCCTCTATAGCCGCAGCTTCCTCCACCTCCAAAATTTTGTAACGATTGGGGCTCAAGTGATCTGCCCAGTCCTCAGTTATTAATTCTCCTTGCTTGCTATCTTTTGTAAGAACCAATATCTTAGGAACAGGTTTGAAATAGGAATTTAGAGATGGGTTAATTGCAGTTTTTTTCCCAAGAATTCCTGCTTGCTTGCATTTTTTCTGATTAAAGGGAGTTTTTATCTTCTGTTGTGCATTAAGAGGGGCCAGACCTCCCGTTACAGGCTTCCCTGTGCTCCTCAAAGCATAACCTGTGTTAAATTTTTGTGGGCTCTTCCTTTTCTCCTTTGGCCGTGTGTCTTGCACCCTGTAGTTTTTTAATCCCCCAGCAGCAGAGTTCTGTGGTATATTTGCAGTGAGCTGTACCCGACTTCCCTCTTGTGCTGCTCCTCTCCCCACAGCCCCTCCAGCAGAGAACTGTAGCCTTGCAGCTGCCCGCCTACCTCTGCCTTTCTCTAGCGCTGCGTAGCTCCAGCGCTCAAAACCCTTCGGTGAGGAGAACACCTTCAGTCCACTTGCTCCTTTCTCAGTCCCCTCCTCAGCTGTTTCCACCGCCACTAATGCAGTGCAGCTAGTACTGGCCTCTCCTGCGTTCTCTATAGACCGCCGCCGTACGCTTCTCACCCCGGCCGTTTCTCCTCCTCCTTTCTCGCTCCTCTCAAAGCTCTACCCCACAGCGTCTCATTCTCGCTACAATCACCAAAACGTTTTCGCACCTCGCACGTATTAATTTTACACGGGTTAGCGTGTGCAGTCCATCATCCTTACTTGCTACTTTACTGCTCGCATCTTTCGCGTCTTTCGCCCGTTTGTAACACGCCACCTAGACCGGCACTCCCGACCAGTCTCTCTAGCTAGCCGCCAAGTTCTCCCTTGCCCCGCCCCCCTGTACTCCACACTCTTGATGCCGCCATGTTCTCCCTTGCCCCGCCCCCCTGTACTCCACACTCTTCAAGCACCCATTCAGGGAATAAATATGGACTGCAAATCCCACAAGACATTGCGTGCCCATCTGAGGGCCATTAATTACAAATAGTGGGAGTGTCAGAACGGATGCACTCATGCCGAGCCTCTGATGACGAGCGATAGGCTCAGAAACGCGTCAGACTGAAGAACCCCAGACTTGAGAGCTGAAGACAATCACCGGAGTGTTGAGGTGTACTTTACCCGCCGAAAGCCGCTGCTGCAGTGCTGCCTTGCCTGAGGGCACCCTAGAGCTTTGATATTAATGCGGCAGCCCAGCCGCGGAGGCATGCACCACCCCATAACGGAGGTCACGGGTCCGAATGCTGCCGAGCCCACATGTGAAGCAGCGGCTAAAGGGATCAATGGACGCTTCACATCTTGGGGCCCATCCATGACTGTTGCATTGTATCAGCTGTAAATTCAAGCACCCATTCAGGGAATAAATACTGACTGCAAATCCCACAAGACATTGTGTTTCCATCTGAGGGCCATTAATTACAAATAGTGGGAGTGTCAGAACGGATGCACTCATGTCGAGCCTCTGATGACGAGCGATAGGCTCAGAAACGCGTCAGGCTGAAGAACCCCAGACTTGAGAGGTGAAGACAATCACCGGAGTGTTGAGGTGTACTTTACCCGCCGAAAGCCGCTGCTGCAGTGCTGCCTCGCCTGAGGGCACTCTAGAGCTTTGATATTTACGCGGCAGCCCAGCCGCGGAGGCATGCACCACCCCATAACGGAGGTCACGGGTCCGAATGCTGCGGAGCTCTCATGTGAAGCCGCGGCTAAAGGGATCAATGGACGCTTCACATCCTGGGGCCCATCCATGGCTTTTGCATTGTATCAGCTGTAAATTCCAGAACCCATTCAGGGAATAAATACGGACTGCAAATCCCACAAGACATTGTGTGCCCATCTGAGGGCCATTAATTACAAATAGTGGGAGTGTCAGAACGGATGCACTCATGTCAAGCCTCTGATGATGAGCGATAGGCTCAGAAACGCGTCAGGCTGAAGAACCTCAGACTTGAGAGCTGAAGACAATCACCGGAGTGTTGAGGTGTACATTACCCGCCGAAAGCCGCTGCTGCAGTGCTGCCTCGCCTGAGGGCACCCTAGAGCTTTGATATTTATGTGGCAGCCCAGCCGCGGAGGCATGCACCACCCCATAACGGAGGTCATGGGTCCGAATGCTGCCGAGCCCACATGTGAAGCAGCGGCTAAAGGGATCAATGGACGCTTCACATCCTTGGGCCCATCCATGGCTTTTGCATTGTATCAGCTTTAAATTCAAGCACCCATTCAGGGAATAAATACGGACTGCAAATCCCACAAGACATTGTGTGCCCATCTGAGGGCCATTAATTACAAATAGTGGGAGAGTCAGAACGGATGCACTCATGTCGAGCCTCTGATGACGAGCGATAGGCTCAGAAACACGTCAGGCTGAAGAACCCCAGACTTGAGAGCTGAAGACAATCACCGGAGTGTTGAGGTGTACTTTACCCGCCAAAAGCCGCTGCTGCAGTGCTGCCTCGCCTGAGGGCACCCTAGAGCTTTGATATATATATATACACATATATATTCACTGAAAAAAACATAGGTTTTAAAGACGTTATAGTTAGGAATTAGCATTTTCAAGAATCTTAGAAATTCACTGAAAAACCATAGGTTTCAGAGACGTTATAGTTAGTTGGATATTTGACTCATATAAAACCAGAGAAATTTGCCTGTCATAGTTAGTTGAGCTAACTATAACTCGCGTGCCCGCAATGCACTGCTGATGACGTCACATATTACATCACTCATGACATGGTCATTGACATCACTCATGACATCACTGATGATATCTCAAATGACATCACTGAGGAACTCCTTTGGTCTTTGATCTGCAGCACGCTCTTGACCCTGCTTGCTCCCTTTTGAGGATCCTACCTGCCAGCATTCTTCTTTGGTGTAGACGCCGCCTGTGGCCCCGCATCGTCCCGCCTCCCGCCGCTGCACACCCACGCCATCTGGTGCAGCCGCCGTGAGGAGAGCGGACTACAAATCCCAGCAGTCCATGCGGCCGGAAGCCGCGCACGGGGATATCGCGCCAGGAGGCGCATAAAAACTAGCATCACCCCCGGTGGAGCGGGGAACTCCTTTGGTCTCTGATCTGCCGCACGCTCTTGATCCTGCTTGCTCCCTTTTGGGGATCCTACCTGCCAGCATTCTTGTTTGGTGTAGACGCCGCCTGTGGCCCCGCATCGTCTCGCCTCCCGCCGCTGCACACCCACGCCATCTGGTGCAGCCGCCGTGAGGAGAGCGGACTACAGATCCCAGCAGTCCATGCAGCCGGAAGCCGCGCACTGGGATATCGCGCCAGGAGGCGCATAAAAACTAGTGTCACCCCCGCGTCGGGGGAGCGCGCGGGCAGCACCGGGCTAAGCCCGGGCAAAGGGCGGGCCGTCTGTGGCCGTCCGGGGCTGTTCCGGGCTGGGCTGGGCCCTCCCCCTTTCATCCACAATTTTACATCCCGGACTAAATCTGAACAGTCAAGTAAGAATATAGACATCTCGACCATATACCTAGCCCATTGTCACTGTCCTCTGAACTGCAAAATAAGCGTTCCTCACTGGGTGCTAAACAGCTAATAATTACACCACCAAGCCACGCCCCTGCCACTGATCTACTAGCTGATATCGGCATTCCCCTGCAGCTACAGGACCTGACAGAGTCCCAGGTTAGGAGAGGGGAATCAGATTCCATCAATATTAGCACAGATTGTCAAACCGATTCCTCAAGGAGGAGAATACAGTAGCAGTAAAATTAGGCAAAACTCCCAGTAAGGTCACCACTGCTAAAACAACATGTCTAGTCCCTGCCACAAAAAGAAAACGGGGTGGTAACAAGCAAAAAGGTAATCGTTCAAAATTCATCAAAATTGTTACCAGCCCTAAAATAATCAAAGACCACTTAGCTAGCAATTCCCTTCAAAATCAATTAACCACAGATTTAATGGGGAAGATAGAACATTTGGTTAAATCTTTACTGTTACCACTCACAGAAAGGGTGAAAAGGTTGGCGGAGCAATTGGGGGCTATCCAAGACATTGGGACCACCAACATGAACACACTTAAGGAACTGGTAGCAAAAAAGTCTAATATACCCCACCTTATCACAACACCAGCCCAGAATCCAAATAATTTCACAAACTGTGCAAAATCGTTACCTTTGTTAAATAATAATTATGCAGGTAGACAACACACAAACCAATATCCTGGGCATATAAAAAAGAGGGACCCCCCAATGAGAGGGGAAAATAACATCTTGGCTGACCATGAAACCACTTTAGCATCTAAGCACATAAAATCTAGGGATGTGAGTTTGAAAGGACAAGAAAATATGCAGTGGGATGGGCAAGGACAGGTACAACGTGGTGGGAGACCTACCTTGGACAAAAATTTGCATGCCCCACTCCCACCCGAGGCAGAACCCTATGTCATCGTACCCACAGGAGTACCGGCTCTTACTGAGGGTAAATCGGAAAGCCACGAGAACTTGAAGAACAAGGTGGTACATTGGCTAGGGGAGAACAGACTTTACCTTACAACATTGATGGTAAATTCCTACATGTGAGAAGGCTAGGCTGGGTGGGCCGGAGAACTAAAGAATCTACACGGGGACATCGTTATTATCAATTTTAAAGACTGCAGGGCTACAAATTTCATCAGAGACTGGTATACTGAGGGCACTAATGACGGTATAACCACTCGAGACCTAAGCTATTTTTATCCCAGGGCTCTAGTAGGGCACTCCCAGAGAACACACAGATCGCGATACCCACGTACAATGCCACTCTTGGGTCAATTAGAAGCCTTTACTACTAATAATCGCTTTGCACCTCTATCAGGCTTAGAGGAAGTAGACTGACTCCCAGGTAGGTCAGCTAAGAACGGGGGCGCTGACGATACAAAATACTGCCCCATTACTAGTATAAAAACTAGAGCAATAGGTTTAGCTGATAGTTATAATGCAGCAATTAAGAAGGGCGGCATAAACCCAGAGGAGATAAATAAAACGGGGGAAGACTCAGCATCTACTCATAAAAAGTCTTCCAATGACATGGTAGGATCCAACACCCTTCCCAATAGTTTCATGAGGGAATGAATACCCTAGGTGTCAAATACTGAGTTAGTCAAAGATAAAGACGTAAGAAGGAATGCACTTAATCAAAAACTGCCCATTGACAAACCAGACTTGACTATTCTCAGTTGGAACTTTGCCGGGTTAGAGTTAAGATTGTCAGACACGAACTGGGTATTGTTATTGGACGGCAAATTATTATGTTCCAGGAGACATGGGCCACTAAGAAACTATACATAGAGGGTTTTCATTGTTTCAGTGTGACAGCCCCTAGGCCTGCCTCAGGCCGTGCAGTAGGTGGATTATTTACTGGAATTAGAATATCTTCCGGGGGGACCATTAGGGAATTGCCAATTATGAACCCCAATTTACAGGTTTTAGAATATAAGAGAAAGACCCGGATTTATTTAATACATTTTTATAATAACGATTTTCACTCTGTCCCAAATAACAACTTTAGAGAGCTCTCGAATGTTTTAACAAATTTAAAATCAAATATAGTCACAGAGGAGGTGATAGGGATCCTCATTGGGGGGACTTCAATGCGAAATCCCAAAGAACTACTGGGTTAAGGACAAATCCCAATTAGACCAAGCTGAAAGAAGGGGGATGGAATTAGATAACCTGCTAACCGAGCACATGCTTAGCGATGCTATGGAAACGGGACACGCCCATAGTAAACTCTACGTCCCTACCTTTAGAGGCATAGATTGCTCCTCGACCATTGATTTTATTTTCATGTCCCCCCGCCTAATAGACCTTATAATAACGAGTAAAGTTTTGGAAACCTAATTTGGAGATCATAACCCTCTTATGGTTGTCTTACGACTAGGTCCCAGTCCCGTATATTTTAATTTTTGTGGAGCAAGAGACATCACCCCCTCAGAAGATGGCCTGCGACTGAAATGGAGGGGAGTCGATAGCGGCACAATATTAGAAACCGTGAAAAAGGATTATTCCCACCTGATAACTTCCTTCTTATTACCTGACGGGAACGGTTTAAGGGTAATTACGGATTTTGTAAAACTATGTTCTGTAATAAAAACCTGCCTATCAGTTCCCCCATCTAAAACAGAGAAGGCTCCCAGGTGGTTTGATAGTGCATGTTCGGCAGCGAATTGGGCGCTGCGCAGAGTACTAACCGCAAAACCTAGATGTACCTCAGAGGTACAGATAGCAAGGAAAATTTACAAAACTAAAATTGCTGAGCGGAAAGCCATACTAGTAACTAAGCAGTGGGAGGAACTGGTAGGATGTGCAACCCAGAAGAATAGTGCTCTCTTCTGGTCAGCCGTCAGAAAAATGCGAGATATGGGTAAACCATTGAACACAATAAGCTGCACCATAACCAGCAGTGTTTGGGAGAACCATTTCTCTAAAGTATATGCCACCCCATCTGAGGACACAACACGTTTTGCCCCTGGGGAACTGCGTTGCTTGGAGATTGGGCTTCAGGAGGTAGAAATGGCTATTAGACAGAGCTCAGGAAATAAGGCTCCTGGTCCGGATGGACTCCCAATAGATGTTATTAAGTGGAGCCCAGACTTATGGGCACCAATTCTTCATAATGTTTTTAACAGCCTGCCCTTAGTGCCCATGCCTAATACTTGGTCGACTAGCACTATCGTCCCTATATTTAAAAAGGGCGACAGAACCGACCCGATTAATTATAGACCAATCTCGCTCTTAGATAATACCCTAAGGATCCTGGGGCGAGTTCTTTATAACAGGGTGTTGGAGTGGACAGAAGACTGTGGATTATTGGATCCCTGTCAGATGGGGTTCAGAAGTAGGGTGGGCACGGTTGATCAGTGCCTGAATCTGAAATTAGTGATCGACAAGTATAACCTTGCTCGATCCTCCCTGATTTACCTCGCATTCATGGATCTTTCATCCGCATTTGACCTAGTCAATAGGGCTAAATTATGGCCCATCCTTCTGAATTATGGATTGGATGAAACCCTTGTAAACTTTTTGGCTTATCTCCATACCGACCTTAAAGCGCAAGTTCGAATTGGGAAGGGTGGGGAAGTCTCTAGCGCAATTAAAGTAGGAAGAGGGGTCAGACAGGGGTGCGTTTTAGCACCCCTGCTTTTTATTATCTATATTAACGGACTAAGCAATTGTCTAAAACAGGGGACACCTGATGTTCCGATGATTAAGGGTCAACCATTACTGGTCCTCCTATATGCAGATGATGCGGTCCTTATGGGCCGCACACCAAACGCATTACGTCTACTTGTTAAAACCTTTGTACAATACATGGAGGCTTAAGACTTACGCATGAATTAAAAAAAATCTTTTATTATGCCATGTGGCCCTGGGAAACGGAAGCTTAAAACCATACATGTGGGAACCGATAAGTTAGACTCTGTGAGCATGGTGGGGGTGAGCATATCTGGGGATGGTTTTTGCTGCGAGCGGCTCGTGGAGTGGGCACTTGGCCCACTCCACGGGCAAGCTCTCAAAAAACATCAATTCCGTTTTGAGCCTGCCTCGTCCGAAGAAAACAGGTGCCACTATGGCTATTTTAAAGATTTTTAAACTACAATGCGTACCAGTAGTCACATATGGGGCAGAAGTTTGGGGCTTGGGAAAGTCTCCCTGCATTCAAAGAGAAGAAAACCGCTTCTGCAGAAAAGTCTTGGGTGCCCCAATCTCATCATCTGAATTTATCTGTCATCAGGAATTAAATCTGCCCTATAGATGTGATTATATTAGGTCTAGACCAGCTCTATTCTGGCTTGGAATCTGGAAAAATAGCTCTGCCGTCCTAACTCAGGATATTTTTAATGACTGTCTAAGCTGTGATAAAGGATTAGCAATCCCCTGGCTCGCGGGAGTTCTTAAATCCCTGCGCGCAGTGGGCAGGGGAGATCTTTTTTCTGATCCATCTAGAATAGTCCCCAAACACAAAAGTGAGATAAAACAAGCATTACACACACTTTATAACTCGGAAAGAATGGGAATTGAATCACTCAAATCATCAGTTGTGACCTATATGGGTAACAAATTGAATAGGCAACCGTCCCCACTATATCTTACCCTGCCCATGACCAAGTGCGAAAGATCGCTGTTGTTTCGCCTAAGGGCTGGCACGGTAAAGTTTTTATTATGTTTCCCATTGGGTCTTTATCAGTCATCACATCTTAAACCTTGCCCTTGTGATGGAATGAGCACACAAAATGATCTGCATTTTCTATTCTTCTGTAAATTTAATATAAAATATATTAAATGGTTTTTATCATCATATTTTAGAAAACGAAGACCCCTTTCTCTAGGGGATTCATATATAATGATGCTTTCTTTGGACACTGATGAATTGGTCTTCCGCACAAGCACTTTTTTGAAATTGACAATTCGCGCCCGGAAAATGATGGAAAATCCATGAAATTTGACATATGAAAGCTGTATAATTTTTAAAATTTTGATATTTTAAATTGCCTCACAAAGAGTTTATGGGACGATTGAAATGTATTCTGTGCTTTTATGAGTTTTATGAAATTGGAATAAAGGTCTTTTGAACTTTGAACTTTTGACATCACTGATGACATTACTGATGACATCATCCAGTGAATGTGTGTATCTGTAAAGTTTAAATATTTTTCATTTATATCTATGCCAAGGTCCATTTAAGAATACGTCCATGTAAAAGTGCCTGAATGCATTATTTAGTAGATGCATGACTGACTCTATAAGTCACTGATTGAACTATATTACTGAATGCTGCATTAGTGACTAGACTGTGTGAATGTCTCTCTTAGTCTCTCACTTGGTGTGTAAGCAGATGCATGTGTTGGTGAGTAGCTACATCAGTGTCTATATGTGTTTTGCATTGATTGTTTGTCTATCTGTATGGAGGTCTTAGTGTCTATATGGGTGGGTGGGGGTTGTCTGACTCTGTGCATACATATCTGAATGGCTGATTCACTGGTTCTATAGATTTGAAAGTGCAACTTGGAAGGGCTGTATGGGTAGCTGACTGTGTAGAGGTCTGTTGAGTGAATTGATGTCTCAGTTGTATATATGCGAGTAACTATATTTGGTTTTTCACAATATATGTGACTGTTGGGATGTATAATTGACTATACGTGAGAGACAGTGATTGCAGGAGTGTCAACATACACAAATGTGTACTTGTATTAGTGATTGTATAAGAGAGTAAGTATGTGATAGTATCTATATAATTAAGGAAAACGGTGTGTGTATAAATAGGGCAGGTGTTGTGTATAGATCTGCCTAGGCGAGTACATGGGTGTATGATTGATTTTTGGCATGACTCAGTAGATGTGTGAGTAACTCAATGGATCAGTAGCACTGTGTAAATATATATATAGGTGTATGAGTGGATATTACACTGATGTGATGATCAGTGACAGCATATATGAGTGACTGTATCAGTGTATATCTGGCTCACAATATATACATAGGAATCAGTGAATGGATATCATTTCATTTCATTTCAAAAATCTTTATTTCGATCACAGATCATAAAAGACACATAGCATATATACAACTTAAAAGCTTATTAAACATGAAGTGATCCGATATTTAAGATGGTTAAAACGAATGGTAAAATAAATCAGTATATTTCATTCAACTAGTTTTATTTTTTTTTATACCAGTCTTTTCATCGCTCGGGTTCGGGTGTACCACATGGAAGTCAGGAATTTCGATAAGGCGAAAACTAGAGTGGGAGAGAGGTCAGATTTTAAAACTCTGTAGGCTGGTTGGAAAGATCTGAAGCCCAAGTTCCTGAGTAGCGGGACTAACCAGTGTTTCCTACTTCTCTCGTAGCCTTTGCAGAAAAAGACAGCGTGCACGTCGTCCTCCTTCTGGTGAGCACATAATGGACAGGTTGCTACAGTGGAGCGAGATTGCCATGACGCTGTGAATGAAGCTAGTGGGAGGCATCCATATCTCCATTGTAAAAATAGTTTTCTCGTTATTACAGGTGAGATTGCGTCTTGGGTGCCTTCAAGGCAATAGGAGTCTTTCACTTTCAGGAACAAATGTGTCAAGGATCCTTCACGCGTAGCATTAATAGCCCTTGTGAGCATCAGTTCGTAGTATGCTCTCGCTAATACCTTTTTTGGAGTCTTTGTACAAGAGTTTGCAGGATCCGTCCATAGTTCCGGGTATCCTATCTCCTCTAGCATTCCCTTGACATAGGTCATCCAAGGGATCCTATTGGCGTTCCGTAGCTCCAAAAATTCCTGTAGTTCCTCTCTATAGTTTGTGAGATCAGGGCTACACCACAACCGCCTCCAGAAGGTTAGGGGTTTAAGTCCCAACTCCTCTGTTATTGGTCGGATTCCCAGATCTAGTCTGAGGGGGAATAGGGGGGTGCTCTGGGGAAGGGCGACAACCTGCCTCAAGAATTTATTTTCTGTAGACTGTAAGTTGCGTGATTGGGAGTGACCCCACAGTTCTGCCCCATATGTGACACCCGCCCGTGCTTGGATTTTGTAGATGTGCATAATTGGGGTTAGTGGGCGATAGAAAGATTTGTTCGCCAGACGCATTATGCCACCCGCCAACTGTGCCAGTTTGATGGACACTTTAGTCTGGTGACTCGTCCACGTTAGGTGTTCGTTTAAGGTGATCCCCAAGTATTCAATGTTGCGCACGCGTTCTAGTTGGACAGGGCCTATCCTTGGTGGGACTCGATTTTAGGGGTTAGGGTTTAAGATCATAAATTTAGTTTTTTGTGGGTTTATTTCTAAACCGTGTTCAGAGCAAAATTCTAAAAAGCCGTCCAGGATACGTTGAATCCCCATAGGGGATTTAGACAGCAGCAGGGTGTCATCTGCAAACATGATTGCAGGCACCCTGCTGCCTGTCAGCTTTGGTGCGTCAGTGTTGGCAATCCTGTTTAGGTGGGCAATCACCCCGTTCACAAAGAGGCAGAACAGGGTCGGAGCTAGCACACAACCCTGTCGTACCCCTCTGCGAACGGGGAATCTTTCGGTTAACTTGCCACCTTTGCCACATCTTACACGGGCATAATTATTGTGGTGGAGCCTCATTAGGATTGCCAATATATCACCTGGAACGTTTAGCTCCGCCATCACTTTCCACAGCCTCTCTCTGGGTACCAAATCGAAGGCGGCGCGTAGATCTACAAAAATGGTGTAAAGAGTTCCACCCTCGATTACAGCTGTTCTCCAGTAAAGGAGATTTAGTCTAAATATTTGATCTATGGTTGAGACACCCTGCCTAAATCCTGCCTGGTAGGGAGATAGAATGTTCATCTCTTCTATCCATGCCTGCAATCTATTCAAAATCAGTCTGCCGAAAAGTTTTTGTGATATGTCAATGAGACTGATAGGGCGATAGTTCGCGGGAAGCAGGGGGGATCCCTTTTTATAAATTGGGACCACCTCTGCTCCCCGCCAAGTATCGGGCACCTCCATTCCCCCCAAAATGGCATTAAATATCAGTGTGAGGTATGGTGTCCATATCATCGGTTCCTGTTGGAACAGATCCCCTGGGACTCCATCGAGGCCCGGGGCTTTTCCTGCAGCTAGGTTTTTAATGGCCTCCCTCACCTCTTTTTCAGTGAAAGCGGCCCCAGTAGGACTAGCTATATTTAGAATACCATCGCCATTTTGGTCTTCCCCCCCAAGCGCGTATAATGTCTCAAAGTGGTTCTGCCATGCCGATTCAGCTATATTGGGCTCTATGGCGGAGGCTAAATCCTCCGTACCATTAGCTACTATGCGCCAAAATCTACGAGAATCTCTAGTTGTTAGTGTCTTAGTGAGATTCTCCCAATAATTTTGGTCCCATTCAGCCCGCGCATTTGCAAGAAGGGTTTTGTATGATCTTCTCCTATCGCGGATTATTTCGCGATTAAGGCGTCCCTTTATAGCAAGTAGCAGGAGGGCCTTAGCATCCCTACAAGCGGCATTGTACCATGATGACTTAGATATGGGACCTGTCCTTTTCCCTACAGATGAGAACAAATCCTGTTCTAGAGTGGAAATAATGTCTGCATGTGTTTGTGCGAGATAGCCTCTGGTGGTTTCATCAGAAGCTTCACTTCCTAGCTGGAAGGCTCTCTCTAGAAATGGTATGATCCTTTCGTATAGCCGATGTATTCTATCTGGGTTATTAACCAATTTCTCCCACTTAACTTTTCTCCGATTATTTTCGAGTTGGAGACCCGCCTTGCCATTATCCGATCCATGGGAATTGACCTCCCCCACATACAAGGTGTAGGTCAGTTCCAGAGCATTGTGGTCACTGTCCGTTCTTTCAGTGACTTTAAAGTCAACTATTGCTGGCCACATAAACAGTTTGACCATAATGTAGTCCAGTCTAGACTCACTACCTGCTTTGTTGTAAGTATGGCTACTGGGAATATCTGATTTACAGCGGCCATTGCACGCCCTTACACCTAGGTTAAGGGTGAGGGCAGTTATCTGCAGGGCCAGGGGGGTCCAAGCCCTAGGAGGTGGTGCCACTGTCTCGGGGATAAACCAGCAAAGGTCTTCCTCGTGTGAAGGACCATCACGTAATCCGAGGAGTGGTTCATAGTGACAATTAAAGTCACCTCCCACACATGCTAAATCGGTGGGAGTTCCTTCCAAGAGCACTGATAACTCACCTATGGTCCCTGATTCTTTGTGGTTTGGTACTGGCCTAGAATAGATGTTAATAACTAGCAACTTTGTGGAATCTGGCCACTCAAGTAGGACGGCCAGGATGTCGTCGGAGGCAGACTCAAAATAGGAGGCTTGACATCCCAAATCCGTGGCTTATCTAATATCTGGTATCTGGTATTGGTGTACCTATGCTTTTCAAAACGGTAGTCTGTATTTTAGAGTGCATCTATTAAAGGTTATATTACAGTATGAAGAGGTGTGTCAGACTATCACGTGGATGATGTAATTAGTGATGTAATCAATGATGTCATCAGTGATGTCACTGACCATGTCATGAGTGATGTAATATGTGACGTCATCAAGAGTGCATTGCTGGTACGCGAGTTATAGTTAGCTCATTCAGTATAAGTATGGGCCAAAAATCCGTTCCGCTCGCGAAATTTGCGGATTTTCAGCAATTTCGTGATCCGCGAATCTCACGAAATTGCCGCAAAATTCGCAAATTCGCTCGCGGGCGGATTTTATTTTTTTTGATGGCCAGCTCACTCAAGGGACCAAAGTTACAGGCACACACGGTCACTGGAGGCAAATCTTCTGGCCCTTTACGCAGCTGCAGTGTAGGAAAAGCACTATACATTTACCCAACGAGGTAGCACTTACTGATTAGCCAGTGGAAAGTACTCCAATTGAGTAGAGGTATTGCATAAAATGGTGGCATCTTCGTGGATAACTATGCAGGGCAGGATTCATTCTGGCACGAGGCTCCTGTCACAAAAATTAAACCTCAACAGGATGCACTTACAGATATAAATAAAGCAGGTGCCCGAGTTGAAGCTCAAATTCAGTAACGTTTTAATCAACCCAAAACATTAGTGAGCACGGTCGAGGCTGGGCAAGTGTGCTTTAACCCTATATCTGCCGTCGAAAATTAGCTGTAATACTCGAGGGAGGTCTTTGAATTCATGAGTTTCTCGAGCGCAATCCCCGTGTAGTTCCTGTGACCAGGAGGCTGCTTTCCCTTCACCTGATGCCCTGCTCGCTCTCTGACCCTTTATACACAAGAGGCATGTTGACACGCATAGAAGCCCCGCCCGTTTGGCCCCGCACCACACATTAGCGGTATCAAACATCTTCCCGCCCTTTCCCAACTATGATGGACATCTCACTCAAGGGACCTCGGCGCTTTTTGGCGCGGTGGCAAAGAGACAGGAACACATGGTCAGTGGAGACAAATCTTCTGGCCCTATACGCAGCTGCAGTGTAGGAAAAGCACTTTACATTTACCCAGTGAGGTAGCACTTACTGATTAGCCGTTAGAAAGTACTCCAGTTGAGTAGAGGTATTGCACAAAACGGTGGCATCTTCGTGGATAACTATGCAGGGCAGGGTTCATTCTGGCACGAGGCTCCTGTCACAAAAATTAAACCTCAACAGGAAGCACTTTCAGATATAGCAGGTGCCTGAGTTGAAGCTCAAATTCAGTAACGTTTTAATCAGCCCAAAACATTAGTGAGTACGGTCGAGGCTGGGCAAGTGTGCTTTAACCCCATATCTGCCATCGAAAATTAGCTGTAATACTCGAGGGAGGTCTTTGAATCCATGGGTTTCTCGAGCGCAATACCCATGTAGTTCCTGTGACCAGGAGGCTGCTTTCTTCTCACCTGCTGCCCTGCTCGCTCTCTGACCCTTTATACACAAGAGGCATGTTACACGCATTGAAGCCCCGCCCGTTTGGGCCCGCACCACACACTAGCGATATCAAGTCTTCCCGTCCTTTCCCAACTATGATGGACAGCTCACTCAAGGGACCTCTGCGCCTTTTGGCGCGGTGGCAAAGTTACAGGCACTCATGGTCAGTGAAGACAAATCATCCGACCCTTTACGCATCTGCAGTGTAGGAAAAGCATTCTACATTTACCCAACGAGGTAGCACTTACTTGATTAGCCAGTAGAAAGTACTCCAGTGCAAATCGCAAAAATAATCCGCGAATTCGCGGATTTTTTTGCGATTTCACGCGAATTCGTGGACCGCAATTTTGCAAAATTCGCCCATACTTAATCCAGCATGAATTCCTGAAAGTATCTTTACACCTTCCCTCAAAGCTGAATGGTGTATCTACAATCTTTGTTTCAGAAAGATCAAGTATGAGTTGGGTAATTCATAAGGCAATCTCGGTTTCATTTCCAAGGGTGTATCGTAGCAATGACTCCATCCATTATTACACTTTAAATAAACTGTATAACGTCCACTTGTAGTAGTACTTCCAGCATGGAAAACAATAGCAACTGTTGCAAAAGTTCTTCCAGAAACAGAAACTTGACTAGGAACAAAATTTAAAATTTCGGTTTCCACTTTTCTTCTATTTGGTCTACAGCATTGCAGCATTATAATCAAATATTTTCCATATTTTGGTTGGCATAATGTAGATAGCATTGTTGATTTACAATGAGAACACATCATCTCGTGATCAGCTTATTTTACTAATTTGGAAAATGGTACAGATTTGAAGTCATAGAAATCGTTCTCTGTCAACTATAGTGCTTGAAGTTAATGAACACTCTTTAAATGTATCTTCCCATTTGTAACTAAGTCCAAATAAATTCTCAATCTGAATTTTTCATCTTCTAATACTCCAAGCATAGCCATCAGACATTCTTGTGCATCTTGTTGTATATTAGCACTGAACATTAAAGTTCCAGTACATGTATCCAACAGTTGGTGAATACCAGAAGAAGAATGGATCTTACTTCTATCAGTTCTCAATTCTTGAAATAAAGTATAAAGTGCCAAACATAATCTTTTTTCTTGACTTTCCATAATTTCACCGTAAACATCTTCAAGATAAAATATAATGTTTAGAATAACATTACCATAGCAGTTGACACCAGAAGCATTTTCTAATTGGTATCCAATAACATCATCACTTGTTTGTATTTTCTGCTTCTTTACATTTTTTCTTTTCTCTTGATTTTTTTTCTGCTTTTCTACCATAGTTGATTCTTGAACATATTTGCGTTTTGAACACACAACACGTTTCTCATAAATAGGATTATTCACCTAAACTTGGAGCATAAAGCCTTCTCAAACAATTATATTCTCTTGCACAATTAACATCAGCACTAACCTTGTTCTCATGAAAATCAAATAAATACAAACCAGACAACGTTCTAACATGAAATAATGCAACATATACCCTTCCCTCTTTAAACACTCTTCTTCCTACATTTACCAAAGCATTATCTACACTTAAACCTTGAGATTTATGAATAGTTATTGCATATGCTAAACAGAAGAAAAACTACAAACATACAAGTCTTTTGCAAGCATAAAACGTGCAGCAGAACGAGCAATCTGTCTTACCTCTGTAATCTGATCAAATTTAACTTTCAAGAATTCAATTCCATTTCTATTTTGATATTTCACAAAATCAACAACTTTTTCCACTGCTCTATTCACTAAACCTTCTTCTACATTCAGATTACGCTTCAAAATTACCTTACAGTTTAAACATACATCTACATTTTTTTCTAAGCCAGCAGTTTTTGATACAGATTTTTCCAAAGAATCCAATTTAGTCTGTAGTTTTTCTGAAAGAACAATTGTTATTCCTTGATGCTTGATTTTATCAATAGCTTCAATGTGAATTATTTCTTGATTTTCAAATTTCATAAGCTCTATTAAATGTATAACAGTCTTCCACTGTAGGCATTAAGCAAACTATAGACTTTTTTTCTTTCTTTTTCTTGTACAACACTTCTGCTGGTGTGTTTTAATTTGTAAACAAGTTCTTTAGTAGACGACTTTGAAAAGCTTGTTTACCATGTTTGCTTAGAACACCAATTCTTACATCTTTTAGAATATTTGCATAATCTTCATCTCTTGTTTGTCACATATTCTGTGTCAGTTCTTTATACTCAAAATGTAACCACAGATTCACATTTCCAATACTTCCCAAAGATTTCTTAGGGCCCGATTCACAGAATGAACTTAAGACTAAATCCTAAACTTACTACAATTTGGTATTCACAGAATGCACTTACTACTTTCGGGATTCACAGAGTGAACTTACTACTTTCGGGATTCACAGAGTGAACTTACTACTTTCGGGATTCACAGAATAAACTTACTACTTTCGGTATTCACAGAATAGATTTAAGACTACTAACTCTAAGTCCGAAATCGGGGAGTACATTCCGGCCCGGAGGCGGAGCTTCCGGCCCGGAGTCGGAGCTTGCGGCCCAGAGTTGGAGATTCCAGCATGGCAAAAATCCCCACCTCTGAGCCGGAAGCTCCGCCTCCGGGCCGGAAGCTCCGCCTCCGGGCCGCAAGCTCAGCCTCCGGGCCGGAAGCTCCGCCTCCATGCCGGAATTTACTCCCCGATTTCGGACTTAGAGTTAGTAGTCTTAAATCTATTCTGTGAATACCGAAAGTAGTAAGTTTATTCTGTGAATCCCGAAAGTAGTAAGTTCACTCTGTGAATCCCGAAAGTAGTAAGTGCATTCTGTGAATACCAAATAGTAGTAAGTTTAGGATTTAGTCTTAAGTTCATTCTGTGAATCGGGCCCTTAGTGTCTTCATGTAGAAGAGTTTTAAACACTGGTTCTCCTTTTACAGGGGTTAGTTGTAACAGATCTCCAAATACAATTGAATATTTTCATCCCCAAAGAGAATGTCGTAATCTGTTTTTAATACCTGTTGCATTCTTAAGTATACAAAAGCAAGCATTAATTTTGAGACCATGCTCACCTCATCAATAATTAAAAGTTTAATTTTCTTCAGCACTCTTGACACTTCATAAGAAGCTTCTCTGGACAACTTCTGATATTCTCATTTATTATCATGTTCAACTGGTAACATCAATAATCTATGCAAAGTAACTCTGTTAACATTGTGTGCAGCTAATCCAGTTGGAGCTGTTACCACACAACATAAATGTGAACCAGTAGTTTTTTGGAGATAACTGGTCAAAACTCTAATTAAAAAACTTTTACCTGTCCTAGCTTGACCACTGAGGTACATCAGAAGAGGTTTAAACGATGAACACACACATTCTTTTTTTTCATGCAACAAAACATGTTCTATCCGTTCTCTCACTTATACATATATTTCTTTCTGTTCAACATTTACATGTTTTTTTAAGTTTTCCAATGTAATGTTCTCTTTGTGTGCTTGTTGCATTACACTTTCAACTTCATCCAAAGCAATCGCTGCTTCATTTTCCAGCATTGGTTGTCCAAGAGGATCTTGACTACATGGATCACTACTTTAACTATCTTGAGAACTTTCATGAGGTATTTCAGCTGTAATAGTCTTTTCCTGTTTAACTTTATCATTCAAAATCTTTAAACATGTATGGAAAATTGTACATCCAATGCTATCTTTACATGAATTAACAGAATCTTCGTAGTTGTCAAACACTCTTAAAGTAATTCACTTTCGCTACGCCATGGTTTAAACAGTTGCAGAAGTGCAAAATAGTAATATTCTCGCTTATCTGGAGTTTCACAACTAAGTTTCTTGTAGTTTATAAGATTACCCTTTGCATGTTTTACTAAACAACCATGACATCCAACTACTGCAAACTTTCCTTCTTTTAAATTCTGTTTAACATTTCTTTTGAAGCTGTAATGTTGAAGTACTTTATACAGACATAGCTGTTCCAGATTTCGACTCCGTTTCGAATAGTATGTGTCCAACATATTAGTTTTAAGAATGTCTGTACTGTCTGGATCATTTGCTGCTAATTGTTCAAATTCTTCCAATGTTTTCAACACTCTATTTCGTTTGCAGGTGAAACCTAAACTTACTCAAATGATTCCTTGTGACTTTGAATATAAACTTGAAGAGCACAAGCGGTCTGAACATTCACAGGATCCAATTTCTCAGTGGGAAAGCATTTTCAAAGTAAAGCTGTACAATTTTTTGCTAAGGCTTTTCTCTTGTGCAATTTCTTCCCACATTTGTTTCATCTCTCTTTTTTCTGATTTTGTTGTGTACGATGTGTTGAACCAAGAGAGGGACAAGGGACCAGTTTAACGAGGTCCAGCGTACATGCCCAGGGAGACTGTGTTACAAGATAGGAACGGAGTACCTCTGTGTCATGAGTAGAAATACTTAGGCTTGATCCGGTCAAGGGGTCTCTGCACGACCCCTATCGTGTGATGAAAGGAGGGGGATTCCTCCTTGTGGAACTAGGGCTCTCACACACCCAGCAAGCTAGGGGTCATGCTTCATCATGTGAGCCTGCCCCTCGCCAGGTCGGCGCTGCAATACCTGACGGGCACCCGGAACCGGGGCTCTTTATCTGGGATCTTTTGTTCCTGCCGGTGGGTGCAGTGGGGGTGAGGGGCCTAGTGTGTGTAGATGTTGGAAAAATGTGTATTAAAATAGGTCAGTTAATCCTATCAAAGCTGTATTCTGAAGGTAAACTGCCTAATTAAAACATGGAGAGGGGCCAAACCTAGTAGTTAGGTGTCTAATGGTAAGTACCCTGCTCTCAAATGATCAACATGTTTTGTGTCTTAATTTGTCAACATTCCTACTTTGACTTTTATAATGAGTTTGCCGACAACAAACACAAACATAGTTTGGTGTTTCAGAACACACTACATTAAACTTATCAAATTCTTGTTCAAACCGATCCATGCTAATCACTTTCCATCTCCTCCAACATCTGTAATTGTCAAACTTTCACTTTCTATGGACTGCTCTTCTGAACCAAAATATTGCATTTCAACATCATCACACTTTTTTTGAACATCTGATAAAGAATCATATAAAAGACATGTGTTCAGTTCACTTAAACATAATGCAGGACTTTTTACATTGTACAGTTTCCCTACAAACTTCCGCATTTCAGAATGGTGTACTGCTAACATCCTCAAGTGATGACATTTTTTTTTACAAACTTTTCTTGAAAGACAAGCCACAGAATGCCCATACTTCTCAGTATATTTTCTTACATTACATGGATCTAGTCCTTTTGGTCAATTATATATTTTTCTTCTCGTTTCTTTTCTCTTCTTTTCATTTCTTCTGGGCATTTCCAAATTTTAATCCAAACGAAATAATTTCCTGAAAAACAAAAAATAGATTCAATTATTTTTCACATTTGTTCACTATAATAAAATAATAACATACAAGTACAAAACTTCTACTAACAACTTCCAGACCCAGTGCTGCAACGTGATGGAGCACGACAGAGGAGCACTAGGATGACAAGTAGTACCATAGAACATATAGCAAGTATTTATTTAATTATTTACATACACCTTTATATTTTATATGTAGCTGCAGTACCTCGCACTTTTCACCTCTCCTCCGTAACCCACCACCCTACAGTACTCCTCCTGCAACCCACCGGAGTCAACTTTATAGATAGTATTTTAAAAACATATAATTTATGTACTTAGGATGATATTATCAACCAAACGGCACACACAAAAATTACCATTATTAGCCTAACAACTTCGCAAACATAACACTGCACCCAGGGCTTTAAGTGGGGGGGGTGTTTTTGGGGGTCTGAGCATCAGCACTTTATTTTTGGGGGCCTCAAAACGGGTCTTTATGGGGCTTTATTTTCGGGCCTCGCAAAGCGAATCCATTTTTTTTATTGCACTGCAGTGATACTGTGAGACTGTGAGAGCATGCGCATTGCCCACTACTGAGAAGTGCAGACATCATGCCAGGTAACTCGCATTGTAGCACAAGTGAAATACTTTAAAGAGAGACATTTTCTCTCAGGATTTCCCTTCTCTTTTTACAACGCAGGAGCAACATCATCGTGGGGTGATTAGCAGAGAGACCACCAGGCGCGAAACGCCCATTGCCCCGGACTCTCTGAGACAGCTTCCCGTGCTCACACACAGACCCGCAACCGAGTATTTCACAGGTCTTCAATAGACCATTTTTTGTAAATGAGACTCTGTTCTTTTTCACCCCTTTTTACAGCCCCTACATACCCACTCTGCCTATTGCTGAAAGAATTAGGCTTCCCCGAAATTTCGCTCTGGTTGCGCCTCTGGGAACAACCACAAGCAGGCAACTGTTATGTTATGTTATGTTATTGCTTTTTATTGTGCGCACAGATACTCCAGCTAAGGAGCGTCCTGGCGCATTTTGACAAGGAAGTGCATAAAAAACATAACACAGCAAAAAGAGAGACTAGGAGGGACCACTCTAAATTGAAAATACTTAAAACGGACTGGGGCTAAGGGAGGAAACTAGAACAGAAATGTTTTCAAGGCTTTCCGAAAAGCCATGAGATCCTCCAGGAGGCGAATTTCCACCGGGAGAGCGTTCCAAGCTGATGCCGCCTTTACACCAAAGGAACGTCCCGCCATACGGCAAAGCCTGTATCTAGGGACTACTGCCAAGGCCTGGCCTTGGGAGCGAAGAGTACGAGTAGGGACATAGAAAGATAGAGAGCAAGCTAAAATTTCAGGACCAATACCTCTCAGGATCTTAAAAGCGAGGCAAAGAACTTTAAAAAGAATACGCTTCCTCACTGGAAGCCAGTGTAGGGAGCGGAGAACATTTGCCACCGGGCAGAATCTAGGCAAGCCGACAATCGCCCTGGCTGCGGCATTTTGTACCCGCTGCAGTCGAGTAAGCTCAGCCTGATTCGCCCCAGCGAGAAGAGAACTCGCGTAATCCAGGCGAGAGATGACAGTGGCCTGGATTACTAACTGTCTGGTTGGGGCGTCGAAGTATTTGAGGACAGGTCTTAAGCCTCTCAATAGACCAAAGCAACATGCATCTGTTCTTTTAGTGTGCCCTACAAAGGTAAGACCCGAGTCTAACCAGACTCCTAGATTTTTCAGCTCCAGCACCGGCGTCGGGGATGGTCCCAACTCTGATGGCCACCATTGGTCACCCCAAAGCTCCGCTCCCCTCCCGACAATCATAACCTCTGTTTTAGTGGCATTCAGCTGGAGACAGTTTCCCGTCAACCAGCTAGCCACCGCCTTCAGTCCATCCTGAAACCTGGGGGCATCCACTTCCGCATCCCCGCTGAGAGTAACCGCCAGCTGCGTGTCGTCGGCATATGAGACCAAAGTTAGGCCCCACTGCCTAGCGACATCAGCCAGCGGTCTCACGTACAGATTAAACAGCGTGGGACTCAGCGAGGATCCCTGCGGAACCCCCATGGCCAGTGGCTGGAAATTGGACTTGAAGGGAGGGATGGAAACACAGAAGGAACGATTGCCGAGGTAGGAGCGGAACCACTGCAGGGCCTATCCGCCGAAACCAATCTCCTCGAGCCGATGTAGGAGGATGCTGTGGGAGACCGTGTCGAAGGCGGCGCTGAGATCTAACAATATCAGCGCCGCCATCTGACCAGCATCCAGCACCGCACGGAGATGTTCCACCATCACAAGAAGAGCGGTCTCCGTGCTGTGTCCAGCACGGAAGCCGTTTTGTGTGGGGTCGAGGACATTGGTTCGGGCGAGATAGTCTGCCAGGGCCAAGTTGACATGGGCCTCTGTTATCTTCGCCGGCCAGGGCAACAGCGAGATAGGCAGATAATTTTCGGGCTTAGACGGGTCCAAGGTAGACTTCTTGATAATAGGGGACACCACCGCCTGCTTCCACTTAGTTGGAACCACCCCTGACTCCAAGGATAGGTTGACAAGGGAGCACACAACAGAGCGCCCCGTAAAGGCCTGATCTCTAAACAGAGCCGGCCTAACTGGGTCAGATGGAGAACCAGTTTTAACTCTCAAAGCGAGTTTGTCAAACCCCTCCAAGGAAAGAGGGGGAAAGGAGAGCAGGGTGGTAAGATGTACCGTCCCATCAGAACTTCCCAGATCGATCCCTGTGCTGGGAAATGCCCGATAAATGGCTTGGACTTTTCCCAGAAAGTACAACGCAAGGGATTCACAGTGGGAGATGAAGCTCACCACTGCAGAGGAGGTTCGCTTCGCCACAAGGTCCTTCACAGCCTTGAAGATAGTCTTCGACGGGTTTGGGCTACTGCGAATTTCTGCCGCATAGTAAGCCGCTCGAGCTCGACAGATAGCCCGATGGTAAGTCTTTGTAGAAATAGCATATGCGGCTTTTAAATCAGCCCCATATGTCTTTTGCCAAGCTCTTTCTGCCCGTCTACAGACTCCCTTCAAGGCACGCAGAGCACTGTCGTACCAGGGACTCGACTCTCTGGTACTGATTTTACTCGATATGATGGGAATCAGAGTGTCGAGAGCCCTGGTAGTCCAGGAACAAAAGCGGTCATAACCCTCTTCTGCGTCTTTCAGTGGACCCAGCGGATCTTCCGCTAGAAGGCGATGAAAATCCTCTAGCCTGAGTTTGTTCCACAGTCTCCTTGGGACACGTCTCACCGAAGGGGTGGGGGGTGCCGTTGGAATAGGGCACAAAATAGTTACCAGAAAATGGTCGGTCCATGCTAGCGGAGAGACAGATGTGATCTTGGTCTCCGGCAGGTTGGTGAAAAAGGGGTCAAGAATATGTCCCCCTGTATGGGTAGGCTGCGAGACCAGTTGAACAAGCTGGAAGGCCTCTAAGTCAGCGGTAATGCTGCGTACCGTCAGGTTGGAGGGTGTATCGAAATGTAAGTTCAGGTCGCCCAAGATTGAATAATTGGCACACCCAGTGACCAGTGTGCCAAGGGCATCCGGGAACGAACTTCTAAACACCACATCACTACCCGGCGGACGGTACACCACCATCCCGGAGAATGTAAACTCAGGGCTGACAGAGATTTTAAAAGAGGCGCTTTCACACCCGGCGATATTGAGGCCACTCCACACGCACGCAAAGCAGGACCTGACTATAAGCGCTATGCCACCACCTCTGGAAGGTCTGTTCAGAGTGAACATAGAGTAGCCAGGAGGACAAACCAGATTTGGAATAGCTACATCCGTATCCTGGAGCCAGGTTTCAGTGATGGCCAGAACATCCGGGGCTCCATCCTCAATTAGATCGTAGATGTTCTGGTGGTGACTCAAAGCCGATCTGACATTTAGATTTAAAACCCGCAAAGAGGGTGAGGGGCCCTTAAGCTGGTGGACCCGATGTGAGGCCCTCCGGAAGATAGATCCCGGTGGATCCAGCGCCCAGCCATCACAGCGGCACCGATACGGGCCACACAGCGGGTGGACAGGTGGCAAATTGCACCTCCAAACAGCCTGGCCGATGGTATATAGGCTCTCTCTAGTATAGCTCAGCATGTCAACCCACTAAGGAGGCCCGCCAGAGCCTAGCCACCCGCCGCGTCCCGCGCGGCCTAAGCGCGGACGGGGGCAGACGGGCAGGACTCTGGCACGACTCCGGCCACGCAAAGGCGCGTCCGCTCCGCGAACCCGCTCCGCTAGGGGAGGAGCTTTAAGTAGGCGTTTCCCTCAGGTACTCATGCGCAGTCAAGCGCAGGAGATCAACTATCGCCTCTACCCCACTCCAAGATGGCGCTCAGAGTCCCAGAGACAACTCACCCCAGGTACCGGACCCGCCAAAACGGCTGTGCAGCAACTATTACTGTGCAGGTAAGGGGCCACAATCCAGCAAGTGCACACAGTTTAAAATAACAAAGAAAGTGAAGTTAAAAGCGGAATTTCAGCAGCGCGAGCGCTCCAACCGCAAATGTGCTACCTTGTCAGAAAGGGAGACCGGGGACTCGCCTTAAGTAGGCGTTTCCCTCAGGTACTCATGCGCAGTCAAGCGCAGGCGATCAACTATCGCCTCTACCCCACTCCAAGATGGCGCTCAGAGTCCCAGAGACAACTCACCCCAGGTACCGGACCTGCCAAAACGGCGGTGCAGCAACTATTACTGTGCAGGTAAGGGGCCACAATCCAGCAAGTGCACACAGTTTAAAATAACAAAGAAAGTGAAGTTAAAAGCGGAATTTCAGCAGCGCGAGCGCTCCAACCGCAAATGCGCTACCTTGTCAGAAAGGGAGACAGGGGACTCGCCTTACGTAGGCGTTTCCCTCAGGTACTCATGCGCAGTCAAGCGCAGGCGATCAACTATCGCCTCTACCCCACTCCAAGATGGCGCTCAGAGTCCCAGAGACAACTCACCCCAGGTACCAGATCCGCCAAAACGGCGGTGCAGCAACTATTACTGTGCAGGTAAGGGGCCACAATCCAGCAAGGGCACACAGTTTAAAATAACAAAGAAAGTGAAGTTAAAAGCGGAATTTCAGCAGCGCGAGCGCTCCAACCGCAAATGTGCTACCTTGTCAGTCATTGGATGTCAACTCCAGCACAACCCGGCTCTGACCTTACTCACTGTCTTGTTTTAGTGCGACAAAAGCACACACTTCGCCTGCTTCACTTAGTTCTCACACCCCTCTTTAATATGAAGATAAAAGCTTTGCAATTACTTTTATATTCCTATACTTTACTTCACATGAAACTATAGAACTGCAGGTTCTCACCACCCCAAATTAGCTCTCTGGTATACTTTCGCAAATGTAAGAAGTACAAGTATGCAGTAACTGTCAGTCACGGCCACTTTAAAGCAGTGTTCCATATACAACTTGACAAAACGTTATGTTTCAAACTTAACATCTTACACTGAGAAGCTCCTTTACATTTCCTTCGCTAGATGTACCTTTGTTTAACACACCACCAGAGAAGGGTGCTGAAGTATGCTCCACAAAGAGCAACTCAAAGCTTTGTTGTTCTTTATGGGAAACATCTGCATGTCAATGCTTATCGCTTGCCTTTTCGACCCCTTAAGAGGCTGAGTGGATGAGTATAACATGCCGTATTTAGGATCGGGCAGAGGGTGCACAGAAATAGGAATGTATAGTTGAATAACGGGCGAGTGGATGCATGGCCGCATGGATGAATAGATAGGTAAATGGATAGATGTATCAATGTATGGATGGAAGAATAAATAAATGCATGGACCAGTATTTAGGATATATGGGTGGTCTTATAGATGCTTAGGATTGGGTATCTATGGATATATAGGCGTATGGCTACATGAATGGCACAGTGCTTACCAAAGGCGAGTGGGCTCATAGATGCTTAAGATAAGTGCAGGAACAGATATATGTATGTATATAAGTAGGAAAGTATGCATCAAATAAAATATGGTTGGATGGCACAGTGCTTGGGATGGATGAATGCTGGGCTTTAATTGGGCCGGTTCTGAGGACCGGCACTTATTTTCAGGGAGCCTCCAAACGGGTCTCTATCGGGCTCTATTTTCAGCCCTCGCAAAGATAGTGATTTTTTTTTCTTTTTATTGCACTGCAGTGAGAGCATGCACATCGATATACGCATGCTCATTTTGCTCACTACCGAGAAAAGGAGACATCATGCTAGGTGAGCCACGTTGTAGAAGGAAGGGAAATCCTTTAAAGAATGTTTTTTCGAAAGTAGCATGATTGGAGGGGATTTTCTAAAGCACACAATGCTACTTATCTTGATTTAGACCAAGCCCCTACTTGCATAGCCCACACCCCTTTAGGAGGTTTGCCCCCCCTTTTAGAGCACCCCCAATTTGTTCCCACTTAAAACCCTGACTACACTATAGTAACAAAGAAATAGTCTAAGCTTACATTGAAATCTGCAATGGCACCAAGTTTCATAATTTGCCATCAGCGCTGGCAGCCTTCTACCACAGTGCAAAAGTATCTATAAGCACGAAGATTTGTTATCCACAGAAAGGTTGTGTATTTTGTGTAGCTGTCTGCTGGACCACTCATCATCAAAAGGTACTAAAACATGGGAATTTGCCTGAAAAAAATATACCATACCATAAAGCGATTCATAAATGGGCACACTGCCACTACACCATGCTCTTCCCCAGCCTTCCTTATCCTTACAAAATCAAAGAAAGAGCCCCAGCAAACCTACTAGACCCACTATAGCAATACAGGAACTTAATTTCAACAACTGTCTGCTAGAAAGCTCATCAGCAAAGCATATTAAAACCTGCAAATTTGCGGGTAAAACACATACCATGCCATAGGGTGCTTTATAAGTGCTCCCAGTGGTACTACATCACCTTTAGTAGCTCGACATTTGCATGTTACTAAATTCTGTGTTTTAATGACCAACATACCCACCTCCCTCACCCCTGCCCTTGCTTAACCGTATGAAATCAAACAGAACCCCCCACCATTTCTAGTAGTGCCACTATACCCATACACGGTGTTAATTTTAACAGGTGTCTGCCGGAACACTTATCAGCAAAAATAATTCAAACATGCAAATTGACGGGTAAAACATCAACCATTCCATAGCACGGTTTATAAACGGGGCCAGTGGCACTAGATTACCTTTACTACCTACACAGGTCCACGTTACAAATATCCGTGTTATAATCAGCAACATACCTACCTCCCCCACCCCTGCCCTTGATTAACCTTACAAAATCAAACAACGATCCCAGCACTCCTGTTACCGCCACTATAGCCATACATAGACTTAATGTCAACAGGTGTATGCCGGAAGCTCATCAGCAAAAGCTATTAAAACCTGCAATTTTGCAACTAAAACATACACCATACCATAACACGGTTTATAAATGGTTGCAGTTCCACTACACCACCTCCACACCCGCCCTTGCTTAACTTTACAAAATAAAAGAAAGAGCCCCAGCAAATGTAGAAGCACCGCTATAGCCATTCAGAGGCTTAATTTCAACAGATGTCTCTCGAAACGCTCATCAGCAAAACATATTAAAACATGCACATTTCCTGGTAAAATATATACCATACCATAGGACGCTGTATAAATGCTCCCAGTGGTACTACATCATGTCAGACCTGAGAAAACTCCGTTATACTTTGCCGCACAGGAACGGAGATGCCTTGTCCCAAATCCCACCTGACAATAACCCAGAGCTCAATTTTCACGAGTCTCTAAATTATTATCTTGGGGGGAAGGGGGATATTGGATTAAATAACAAATAGAGAAGAGAAGAGAAGAGACTGCCTTGGCTGGTTCCTTTCGTCCTGTCTGTCCTACAGACTGTTAAGTATTTGGAACCTAAGGGAAAGAAGATTATTATTACCTGTTTACCTCCTACTCTAACACTCTCCTTATTTATTATTTATTCTCTTATTCGCACCTACCATTTACCTTCCAAGAACTAGCCTCTCTCCTGTTGCTTGCACTAGGTACTGGTTTGAACCACTCGTGTTCCACTTCGTTAATGAATTCTTGGTGTGGATTCTATGTGGTCAGTTTATATTCCTAATGACTCTCTCTTCTTAGTCTGATAACTCCTGCATAATCAAATTACACATTGGATTAATAACACTCCTATTAGGACCCTAAAACTTCTATTGTGTCTACGATTTTCTGTACTCACTTATTCAGTTATCTGACTGTGTTGTTGTCTTCTTCAATTGGGTATTCTTGGTTTACTAGCTGGCTAGTTTAATTGGTATTCTTCTTCTGTATACCTTTTTATTAACATATATCTTCTCCTGTTCTTGTAGGGTTATTCACAAACGTGTATTCACCTTCCTTATTATTTTGAACAACTCAGAAGAATTATTTCTCATCCATATTAAGGTAAGTATCGACTTAAGCTTTTCTCATAATGTACATTGACTGTAAGCAACTATAACATTGTTCTTTTATATCACTTAGCTCTTGTCCAATTGTCTTTTCCTTTCAACAGGTGCTCGAACTGTCAGCCACAAGAGTCGACGTTTTCCTGAGAAACAGCTGCCTTCGAATTTGAACTGCACACGACCTTAAACTGCTCCTCGATATTGCGTTTAGCGATTCAGGTAACTCTCGCATGAATGCTGACTAAGATAAATTTAACGAAGACACTTCTTTGACTCGATTAATCTCCGCTCTGCAATTACGCTTCTACTCTGACTCGAATCCTCGGTGAAGTGCGCACCTGAGCTTCCACGATAACCAGGTCAAACAACTAGACTGCTGAACTGAGCGCGAACTCGGCGGCCATCTTGGAATGCCGAATTCGCATCAGATCAGACCAGGAACCCTTTGCTGGTCTAATTCTTCTGTCCCATGGCCTTTTGTGTGTAATTGACGCCACCTGGGTACTTAGGGTTCTGACAGTACCCTCCAACAAAGTAGATTCCTTCCGTCTTGGCTGGTAGGAAATCGTTGATAAAATTATCTTATTAACCTGGGAGCATGTACATCTTCATATTTTTCCCAAGATCGCTCCTCTGGGCCATATCCTTTCCAATCCACCAGATAATACAATTGTCCTTTAGACCATTTTGAATCTAAAAATTCTTTTACCTCAAACTCAATTCCTGTTTCTAAATGAACTGGTTGGGAGGCAGGGTCTTTCGCAAATTAGCCGGGGCTTTCTTTAACAAGGAAACATGGAAGACTGGGTGCATCTTTAATTTGGGTGGCAGTGTAACTCGATAAGTTACTTGATTTATCTTTTCTTCTACTGGATAAGGGCCAATAAACCTAGGTTGGAATTTCTGGTTTCCTTTTAGTCTCAGATTATTAGTACTTAGTCAGACTTGGTCGCCTATTTCAATTGGAGGACCTTCTCGTCTTTTTCTGTCTGCATAAGTTTTATACTTTTCCTTTGCCAATTCTAGGTTTTCCTTTGCACTCTGATGAATCTGTTCTAAATGGGACACTATTTCCTCAACTGCTGGGACTGATATTTCGGTTTGTCTGATAGTTGAGTTTGGGTGTCTACCATCATTCATATAGAATGGTGAATATCCTGTGGACACGTTCTTGGCATTATTGTGGGCAAACTCCGCTGCCCACAAATAATCTGACCAATTCCCTTCTTTTTTTAAAAGAAATAATCTTAAATATTGTTCTAACTCTTGATTCACCCTCTCAGTCTGGCCATTCGTCTCTGGGTGATAACTGGTGGAAAATCTCACTTCTGTTCCTAATCTCTCCATAAAAGATCTCCAGAAATGGGAAAGGAATTGGGTTCCTCTATCTGAGATTATCATTTTGGGAATTCCATGTATTTTCACTATTTCAGTACTAAAGTGGGTGGCTAACTGTGTGGCATTCGGGACCCCTTTCAAAGCGGTGAAGTGTGTCATTTTGGTGAGAGAATCAACTACTACTAAAATGGTGTTGTAACCTTGACTAAGTGGCAAGTCTGTGATAAGATCTAATGTTACTGTGTGCCAGGGGTAAGGTGGAGTGGGCAATGGCTGAAGTAGCCCTTTCGGGGACTGCCGTTCAGATTTTCCTTGAGCACAAATCTCACATAACATCTTAACATATTCTTCAATGTCTTTAGACATTTCTGGCCACCAATAGTGTCTTTTGATTAGTTCCTTTGTCTTCGCCTCTCCCTTGGTGTCCTGCCAATTTAGCATCATGACATTCTTGCATAACTTGTCTCTGTAACACTTTGGTGGGTATAAATAAGGCTTCCTGAAAATAAGTCAATTGACGAATGATTCTTCTGCCTTCTTTTTCTTTCACCCAATTTTGCATGACTTCCAAATCCATCACTTCGGTGATACTTTTTTCAAGATTAACTGAAGTAGTAGCTCCAATTATCTTGTCGCTTGGAATGATGGATTGATTTTCCAAGGGAGTCTTTTGATTCTCCGTATCTATCCGAGATAGAGCCTCTGCTTTTCCGTTTTGTGCTCCTGGTCTGTAGGTGATTACAAAGTCGTAATCCGCAAAATACAATGACCATCTCAACTGTCTCTGGGTTAGTGTTCTGGCTGTCTTAAAAAATTTCAGATTACGATGGTCCGTAAACACTGCCACCTGATGCTGTGCCCCCATGAGATAGTGTCGCCATTCCTTAAAGGCATCTTTTATTGCCAATAATTCCTTCTCGGTGATAGTATAATTAATTTCAGTGGGGTTCAGTTTTCTTGATCTGTAGGCGACTGGATGTAGTTGCCCCGTTACCTTGTTCCGTTGAGATAGAACTCCTCCTACAGCTTGATCCGAGGCTTCGGTCTCTACAGAGAAAGGTTTAGAGGGATCCGGATGTTGTAGAATTGGGGCCAAAGTAAAATCCCGCTTCAAGGCATCGAAGGCTTCCTCAGCTTCCTTCGACCATTCAAACTGAATTCCTTTCTCCAGCAGCTTGGTGAGCGGTAAAATCTTTCGTGAAAATTCGCTGATGAATCGTCGATAGAAGTTCGCGAACCCTATAAAGCTCTGAACCTCTTTGACACTCACTGGGGACTTCCAACTGATCACTGCTTCAATTTTCTGTTTGTCCATAAGTATTCCATTAGGTGAAATGACGAAACCCAGAAATTCTACTTTAGACACGTTGAACACACATTTTTCTAGTTTCACAAATAGTAGATTGTCTTTTTATTTTTGTAGAACCCCCTTGACTTGATCTTGATGTTTCTCCGTATCAGAGGAATAAATAAGGATGTCATCAATGTATACTATCGCGCATTGATCTATGTACTCCTTCAGGACGTCATTTATAAAATGTTGGAAGGCAGCCGGGGCATTGCACAGCCCATAAGGCATGACCTGGTATTCGAACAACCCAAATCTCGTCCTAAAGGCTGTCTTCCATTCATCACCTTCACGCATTCTAACCAGATGGTAGGCTCCTCTCAGATCGAGTTTGGTGAATATCTGAGCTCCTTTAACCTGATCCAGCAAGACTGAAATAATGGGCAATGGATACCGGTTCTTCTTGGTGATCTTGTTTATGGCTCGGTAGTCGATGCACATTCTCAAATCCCCTTCCTTCTTTGGCACAAAAAATAGGGGCGACAATACAGGGGATTGTGAGGGTCGAATAAATCCATTGGCTAAGTACTTGTCCAAGTACTCCTTCAGGTGTTGGTGTTCTTTTTCCGTTAAGGCATACACTCTACTGCAGGGTAGGTTAGAGCCGGTTTCTATTTCAATCTTGCAGTCGTTAGCTCGGTAGGGAGGATGTTGTTATGCTTCCACTTCATTAAATACTTCTTCAAAATCCTTATACTCTTCCGGTATTTCCTGAACATCGATGTCACCTATTGACTCTCCAGTTTGGCACAAGGAATAAGCCAGGTTTGATTCCTGGGTTCCTTTGTGATTCCCAAAACAATTTCCCAGGCAGTAATCTGAATTCATTTCTATGGTCCTAGCACTCCAATTAATCGTTGGATTATGCTCGGTGAGCCAGGGAAGACCAAGTATCAATTCAAATTGAGGAGCATCAATCTCATGTCCATCACTTGAAATGAGATGAATTACTTCCGTGTGGCTCACTATTGGACCAGAAGATAAGTTGGTCCCATCAACAGCTCTGACTGGTTCACTTTTGGATTTTTTAATTGATTGTATTCCTGTTTTATTAGCAAATTTCAAATCGCAAACGTTTCCTGTGGCCCCTGAATCTATCATCACTGATACTTCCGTCAATATTTTGTCTCTGAATTTAATCTCCATTGACAAAATTAAATGAGGTGCGGCAGACTGCGAGGTGTTGGCAACTCTATGTTCCTTGGGAGTTTTTTCTTGAATCGCACCCACCTGTTCAACTCCTCCAACAGGTGGTGCTATTAGTTTTCCTTCGGCTTGAAAGTCGTTTTAGGTTTCTTCGTACAATTTCTAACAAAATGGCCTCCAGATCCACAATACATGCACAGATTACTAGATCTTCTTTTATCTTTTTCTTCCTTTGACAAGGGACCACGTATGGTTTCGATCTGCATAGGTCCTGGGCCCAATTCTCCGTCATAACTTCGGTTATTTTCAGACCTAACTCTGTCAAACCTGGGAACCGTTGGTATAAAGTCTTTTCTTTTCTCACCTCTCCTTTCTCCTTGTCGAAAATCTATTTCTAGCACCAGGTCCACTAATGCTGAAATCTCTGTCGGTCTATTTGGTATTCCAGCAAACACATCCTTTAGCTCATCTTTTAAACCACGATAGAAAACTGCCGCTCTCTTGCTTACCGGCCAGTCGGTCTCCATCACTGGATTTGACGTCACAACCACAATGTCATCTGCATAAGCAAACACCTGGAACTGCAACGGACCACAAGATACGGAGCTAAACCTACTGCTACCTTACAACATTATTATAAAAGGATAAATATACAGAGCAAACAAAAGCGGGGAGCACATGCAGCCCTGCCTTGTCCCTCTAGTTACACGGACTGATTTTGACTCCTTGCCCATTATCCATATTCTGGCAATCGGGGTCTTATACATGACTTGAATGGCCTTGATAAAACCCGACCCAAACCTAAACCTCGCAGGACCGCCTATAAAAAAAAAACAAGGAGACACGGTGTAGGAGAGTGGGGTCTGCAATCCTATGGTCACCGCAGATTTTTGCTTTTTGCTTCACTGGTTTACGACTTTCCCTGGCTGTGGGCCTGCTAATCAGACCCACAGCCTAGCTGTTCTCTCTCTAAATTGAAAACCATGTACCTTAGGTGCATTTACCAATTGGTACTGGGCCACCTTATCAGTCCCTGTACAGTGTACTATAGGTACCCAGGGCATAGGTGTACCCAGGGCCTACCAGGGGCTGAAGCATGTATTATGCCACCCCTGGCTGGCCATCCAAAACTGACACAACTGGCTGCACGACAGCTGGGGCAAGGTGGTGTAATCACCCTTTGCTGTAGATATAGTATACCTATATCTAACCCTAAAATGGACACATATATTCCTATCAGTCACTCCTATGGCAGGCCTTATCAATCCTGAAGGCAGAGTGCTTGGAATTATGTGAGATGGTGCTCTGGCATGAGCTGAGCCCGTTTGCAGCTTGCGGAACCAAGTCCTAATAGCTGTTCCATGATAACGCTATACCGTATACTCTTAAGTGCATTATCAACCTCACGGTTGAATGCTAACTCTGGTATAACATTATCAAAACATGTCGAGTAAGGTGTCATACGAATTGGAATACTACCCCCTCACCAGTTCTGGCGACGGGGGTAGCATTCCACCCTTCTAGAGGGACACGACATGTATGTAACTGTGAACCCCGGTTAAAGTTAACTCGAGCCTTGGCATCACAAAATGGATGCTGCCACCACAGACATAAGTCTGACCTCCTGCTGCTGGGAGTCCTTCCAGCGAGGGAGGCTTGGACAAAGGGTTTCCTGCCTTGGGAGGTGCTAGCACCACCCCAGACAGGATTTTGTGTATTGGGTAGGACAGGCCTGAAAGGAATGAGACATGCCTGGGGCATACAAGGTGCCATGTGTGGTTCTGAGAATTCTGGACTTGTATAAACATTCTAGACTCGAGAATTAAACTTCGTCGTAACATGACGAATTTGGTATCAAAAGACCGAGAATGGCTAGTACACTATGTACAAGCATTTTCGTCATGTTCGAGTGACGATTTCGCCTCGAAATCGTTATTCTCGTTCTGAACCCTTGGCTTCCATTTTGTGTATGGCAGCCATTTTGTGAGTTGCCCTCACACAGGCAAATGGATCAAGCCAAATTCGATTCCAAAGGACACGTACACCTTGATTGACTTTTCTCTGACCTGGGCAAGTTGGAACCATTGCCCCAGGCCGAACGTGTTCGGTCAGTTCCTCTCCCAGTGGCCGAACGAGATAGCATCAAGGCAGGACAGGCCATAAACCTTCTCATCGCACACACACCCTGCCGAATCTTGCTCACACCTGTCCTCGCTCTTTTCTCTTTCACTTGCTTTATGATGGGGAGGTGCCCGTTTTTATTGGGGGTCCACCGGTATCTGATGGAAATGCTGGGCCTTGCCGGGTAATTTGTTATGGGCTGGACAAACAGAAATGTGGGCTGTCATCATGACTCTGCTTTTCCTTTGTATTGGAAACATTTTTATGGTATAAGTAAAATGTGGAGAATGTTTGCCTAAAGCACAATATTTCGTATAAAAAGAGAAGCCTGACTTTGTGAATTTGAGCAGTCTCCTGAGAATATACATCCCGTGTGTTGTACTTCGAGGACCTGTTACTTGGTTGCAGCCAATAAAATCGATCCTTGACTTCACTTAGAAGACTCTGAGTTTCTGTGGTCTGAATCAGGAAAGTACCCGAGGTCTTTGGGTGTACCCTGCACCGCTGGGTTACCGGTTCGGTACCGGTTCTGAAAAACCCAGTACCTCAGTTGGCGCCCAACGTAGGGCGATACCAGCGGTACCGGTCCAGCCAGAGGTTCGTGAGGAGCTTCGTGTGAAAATTCTGGAGGAAGGCCATTCACTTCATCGACCCCTGCATGTCGACGTGGTCCGAAAGTCTTTGCTGCGAGGTTCCCCGCTTCCCGGCGGCTACGAAGGACTGCTGCCCTGGCTATCGCCCTGATTTGGACCCTTGAAGTTTGGTAGAGCGAAACGCTAAGACGAGTCTTCTGGTGACGTCATCGATATTTCAGTTAAGTATAAGTGGAGCGTCTCCCAGTCCTTAGTTGGTTCTTAGTTTGGGTATCCTTTGGGATTTATTTGGAACTTGCAAGTGCCAAAGCCGAAGGACTCGTGTATTCACGAGAAATATCGTAATCGATAATCCTTTGAAGTTTGGAGCTAGACTAGAGAGCGAAGATGCCTGGTCTTAGCAGACTTGGAAATTTGTTTTGTCTTGGTTGTAGTAAAAGGGACTCCCGATTGGAGGACTCATGTCCGGTTCCTCCGATTGGAACTCCAACTTATGAATTATATGTGAAACATGGAGTAGGCCCCATCACATATAACGAAGTGTGGATCAATTAAACCAGAAAAGATGGTGTTTTAAAATGGCCCCAATATGGTAGCTTTGATACCGAAATCCTAGATAATCTTGAAGTTAAACTTTTTAAGAAGAAAGCCCGGCCGGCGATGTTTGACTCTTTCCGCCTATGGCGTAAGGAGGCCAAACAGAAGGAAATTAAATTAGCGAAGAAAAATAAGAGAGAAAGGGGCATTTCGATAATGCAAGCTGCTATGCAGTTTAAAGACAATGAAGAAGAACAGATGAGTGAGCAGTTGCACAGGCAACGTAAAATGGTAATAGATAAATGTTATCCAGTTTTGCAGCGTCTTCAGCAAGATGCAGCAAAAGAGCTTGAAAAAGACTCGTTAATGTCACATCTGTTAAGTTCGCCACCCCCCTATGCCCAAAATGCTACGCCACCTCCGCAACCTTTAGTTGCGCAACCTGTGATTACATTGCCTCCTGCTCCTCCACAGCACCCACCAGCTATTCTTCAGCTGACTCCTGCTCCTTCGGTGCAGCCTCCTCAGGGCCCACCGATCACATCTGTCTCACCTGTGCTTCCTACGACTTTGCCTAATGCACCTTCTATTTCTCCCAATGCTCCCTCTGCTATTGCCTCTGCTACAGCCTTATCTCACTCTGTTTTTCCGCCCGTTCTTCCGTCAGTTTCTCCTTCCGTTCGACAGAGAATGGCCAACACTGTTACTAATCTTTTCTCACCTTTTCTCGGGCTGCCCAATACGACCCCTAACACGGAACGAAGACAGTTGCGGAGTCAACTGCCTGACTATCGAGAGAGAGATTTACTGAATCGTTTAGCGCATAAATGGGTTATCGACGCTGTAAGGTATGATGTAGAGTCTGTCATGGAAGTCTTCCGTCAATGGGAAGCACCTAAGCAGAGATATGTTTTTGAACAAATGTGTGTTTTTCTCTGTGAAGATTTGGAAGACAATGATCTGGAATGCAACCCGCCCGAATTGTGTCGTGTGCGGTTCGAATTCGCAGAAGGCATGATCGTAGGTCCCGATGTCGAGAGAGCACTAGAGATATTGTTGTCGTATCGGAGTAAGGGGGGCACTTCTCGATCACTATTTGAGCGTGACGCATCCGGTAGGAAAAAGGCGCGACAGTATCCCATGAGAGAAGTTCCCCCACAGTGGAGGGAAGGGGACCTACAAGCTAACCCACCTATTCAGCCTCATTTTCAGTGTGTGTGGGTACATGTTCCTTGGAAGCGAACTGAAGTTTTAGCCCTTAAACAGACATTGCCTGACCCCCGTAACAATCCTGCAGGGTATTACAAAGAGTTGTCACAGACTGCTGGTTCATGTATCATGAACTTAGCCGATATCGATATGTTGTTTGGGAACGTTGTTCCACAGCCTTTATGGGGAAAGATTCGTCATGTAGATCATGATCAGGAATTAGGTGACTCATGGGCTAATATTGCTGCTGCAGATGCCCTACAAATTGGTGGTGCTAAGCCTGAGCCTTTAATAGCTGAACTTCCTGGTAAAATAATTGATTACATGAAAACGATAATGCCTGCGATGCCTGTAAACTGGGATAAATTGTCTGCGTGTAAGCAGAAGAAAGAAGAAACGGTCTCTGATTTCTTCACCAGGTTTGAAGAAACGTTTTTCGACCACAGTGGTCAAGATATGAGCACAGAAGGTGGTCAGCGATTGTTCGTCGATAAATTCGTGCACAATCTACTTCCAGAGTTGTGTAAAAAGTTGAAAGATTCAGAGAGTTCATGGGCAGTTTCCTCTTCAGCACAGATATTGGCTACTGCACAATATTACGAAAATAGAGACAAAGACGAGAAAGATAGAGCAGAAGAGAAAACTAAAGAACTGAAAACGAAGGTTTTGTTACAGCAAGCATACCCGCCACGTGGTGGTAGTGGCCAGAATAATGGTGGTCAGAATAACTATCAGAATATTTATCAGCAGCCTCAACAGTATCAGAGGAACTCGCAAAGAGTCGAGTATACTCAGCCGCGTGTTCCTGTAGGCACCAACCAGTGTTCGTATTGCAAGGAAGAGGGTCATTTTAAGAATAGTTGCCCTATTTTGTTACAGCGCGCAAATGGTGGTTCAAACACAAGAGGTAGAGGTGTTCAGCAAGCACCTAGAGGTAGAGGATGTGGAAACGTCCCCCAGAACGCACGTCCCCTTCCACCTCAAAATTCTATGAATAGGTTCGATCAACAGAATAACGCATCTGGTAAGACAGCTCAGTACTATGCTGATGATTACTATACAGAAGATGAGCATTGGGAAGGTAATGATTGCTCGGACAGCCATAGACAAAGAGAGGGAGTTGTTTCAGTTCCAGTAGATCAGAGTGGACCATACGTTGAGGTGATTGCATCAGGTGTGTCAGAGCCTTTTCTGTTGGATACTGGTGCTACAAAGAGTTCTATTAGGCACTCCAAACTCCCTGGCGCACCTTTGTCTGGCGAAATGAATGTTTCTGTAGGTTTTTCTGGCGCCCCGGTTAGGAACCCGATTTCTGACCCTTTGTCTCTTTCTGTTGGTCCTTGTGAATTCGAAGCACCCCTTATTCTGACAACAGGTTGTGGTGAAAACTTGTTAGGATTAGATCTGTTAAAAAGATTGTATGCGACTTTGTACTGCTCTCCTTCAGGAGTACAACTTACTTTAGGTAAGAAAGTGGTTTCCTCGATGTATTTGTCAAGGGATAAACTTCCAACAGAATTGTCGTTTCTGCCTGATATTCTTTGGGCTACGGGTCCTAATGATGTGGATCTCTTAGAAATATCACCATATGTTGTAACATTGAAAGCCAATGTTAAAATGCCACGAATTCCCCAATACAAAATTTCTAGTGAAGGCCAAAAAGCTTTGCTAGCGATCGTTTACGATCTAATTGAAAAAGATATCATTGAAGAAACAAGAGGCAACGTTTGCAATAGTCCTGTTCTGCCTGTTTTGAAACGAACTGATCCTTCTCAGCCACCTGTTTACAGATTTGTGATTGATCTGAGAGAGGTCAATAAAATAGTTGTGCCACAATTTCCAGTTGTCCCCGACATTACTGCCCTATTGACTATGATTCCAGCTTCTGCAACCTGGTTTTCGGTGATTGACCTGAAGAATGCTTTCTTCAGCATCCCGATTGCTGAGGAGAGCAGGGATATTTTTTCCTTCAGTTTAGGAGGACGCAGCTTCCGCTTTAAACGAGCTCCACAGGGCTACTGTGAAAGTCCATCAATATATAGTCAAGCTTTAAAGACACAGCTTGATACGATTGTTTTACCTGAAGGCGCTACTCTTGTACAGTACGTTGATGATTTGCTTATGGCTGCAGATACTGAGGAAATATGTAGGAAAGCCACTTTGTCATTGTTGCATCATCTGTGTGATTTGCATCACAAGGTGTCACTTTCCAAATTACAATATTGTCGACAAGAAGTGACCTGACCTACTTAGGTCATCTCTTATCGAAGGAGGGAAGGAAACTGACCCCAGAAAGAATTCAGGCAATAGCGCAATTGAGTGTGCCAAGAACACAGAAAGAAGTGCGTGCTTTCTTGGGTATTACATTGTACTGTAGGCAATGGATACCAAATTTTTCGTTACTAGCCAAACCTTTGGTGGCATTAACATGTAAAAATACACCCAATCCCGTTCCTTGGTCTGAAGAGTGTCAGAAAAGTTTTTCTGAATTGCGCACAGCATTATGTTCGGCTCCTGTGTTAGGTACCCCCAACTACAGTAAGCCCTTTACATTGTATGTCCATGAGAAAGATGGTTGTGCATTGTCCGTGTTAACACAGTTATTCGGTGACAAGCAGCGTCCATGTGCATATTTTTTGTCGACTTTGGATCCAGTAGCTAAAGAATTGCCAAGTTGTTTAAGAGCAACAGCGGCAGCAGCTGTTTCTATTCGACAGTCTGCTGGTCTAGTAATGAATATTATGCTAGTTGTGATGGTCCCACATGCAGTAGAGACGTTGTTAAACAGAACCAAGACACAGCACTTAACTAGTGCTCGATTGTCAGGTTACGAGTTAACATTGTTAGCGAGTCATGTGCATATAAAAAGATGCAACACCCTAAACCCAGCTACGTTGTTGCCAATTGTAGAGGAATTAGATGCTTCAGAACAGCATGATTGTTTTCTTAGAACCGAAGAGGAAACGAAAGGGAGAATAGACCTCCAGGACACTCCTCTTGCTGAATGTGATGGTACATTGTGGGTGGATGGTTCATGCTTCAAGCTCCCGAATGGTGACACGACTGCAGCATACGCTGTCACGACTTTGCATACAATTGTTGAAGCTGCACGTATTCCACATAATTCAGCTCAAGCAGCAGAATTGATTGCACTCACGAGAGCATGTGTGTTGTCAAAAGGAATGAAAGTGACTGTCTATACCGACAGCCAGTATGCGTTTGGAGTGGCTCACAGTTTTGGACGATTGTGGAAAGAACGTGGGTTCCTGACTTCGCATGGAGCTAAGATTCAGCATGGTCAGTTGGTGAATGAGCTTCTTGAATCACTGACCTTGCCTCTGCAAATGGCGATTGTGAAATGTAGTGCTCACAAAAAGGTGACTGATGATGTTGGTCGTGGAAATGCATTTGCTGACGAAATCGCGAAAGAAACTGCAATGAATGTGATGAGCCGAATGTATGTCGCAGGTCCTGCAAGATGGGTTGGTGATGTTGGAATGTGTGAAGACACGATAGAGAGTGTGAAGTCGATTCAAGCTGAAGCTACAGAGAAAGAGTTGAGTGTGTGGAGAGAAAGTACGGGTAGAATGGATGCAAATGGTTGTTGGGTTGAATTGTCAGAGCATCAGAGATGGTTGTTACCCGATGCATATGTGCTTGCAGTGGTTACAATGGCTCATTGAATGGCTCACATCAGCGTGAAAGGGATTTGCAAGTTGTTGGCTCCAGTATGGCAAAATACAGGGATTCCCAAGTGTGCAGAGAATGTTGTTAAGAATTGCATGGTGTGTCTGAAACACAATCCTGGTAGGGGAACCCCAACTCCAGCTGGTCATTTTGCGCCTCCTACGTATCCGTTTGAGGTTTTGCAGCTAGATTCCATCCACATGGAGAGGTGCAACAATTTAAAATATGTACTCGTTGTTGTTTGCGCCTTCTCAAGATGGGTGGAAGCATACCCCCTAAAAGACAATACTGCCTTGTCCACAGCGAAAGTCCTTGTGAAAGAGTTCTTCCCTAGATTTGGAATGCCTAGAATGGTCTGGAGTGATAACGGAAGTGAATTTGTGCGTCGAGTGATGAAGAAAGTATGCGAAGGGCTAGGCATTCAACAGAAGTTCCACGCTGAAAATCACCCCCAATCAGCTGGATTAGTAGAATGTTACAATGGCACGCTTAAGTTAAAATTGGCCAAAATTCAAGCGAGCACAGGTCTTAAATGGCCTGATGCTCTACCCTTAGCACTCCTATCCACCAGAATGACTGTGCATTCGCGAGTGAAACTCAGTCCCTATGAGATAGTCTTTGGCCGCCCGGCCAACATATGGGGAGTGCCAAGGCCCACAAAGTTCAGCGAACTAGAACACCCTGTTTTGCTTGATTATCTGAACGAATTGATGGCTAAATTGCGTGTTTTGGATCAACAGGTTCACGACACCCTGCCTCCGGTCTCTGAAACTCCAGGTCACGCAATCCACCCTGGATCCTGGGTCCTTGTCAAGAACTTCCAGCGAACCAAGAACGACCAGCCCAGGTGGACCGGACCGCACCTCGTCCTTCTTTCCACAAGATCAGCTGTTCGAGTGGGGGGGAAGGCAAACTGGATCCACGGGATCCACTGTAAACAGATCCCTCTACCTCTGCCGTATGACCAGTGGGTCCAGAAGGGTGTCGCCGACTCAGAAACTGAGACTGTACCACGCTTTCTGCCTTTCAGTGATGCACGAGTAAAAGGAACATTTACTGAACAAGAGAGCGAGAACATTTTGCAACCAGTTGTATCACCATCATTGCGATTGGACACTTCAGAACCTCAACTCCTTTTCCAAGATAATACAATACCAGGAAAACAACGGTATAATTTGAGGCCGAGAAATACGAACTAATAAAAGTGTTTTTTTCTTCCTTCCAAAGTACTATTTTTGAAAGCGCAGCTCTCCCATCTGAGAAACTTGCTTATTTTTGTTTTTTGAACCGCCATCCGGGTTCCGCTGCTAGGGCCGCGATTGCCCAAAGTCTTTGGGGTGCAGCTGACGACGTTAGGTCGGCAGTTCTGGTTGGTCCAAGGGAGTTGCCCTAGACTGACAGAAGCATTCCTTAGCAGAATCAACCTCCCATCGCGGCAGCACTTTAGAGAGGATGGAGTTTTTCGAGATGGAGAGACCTGCCAAGGAAATGAACTTTAAACACAGATTATGTAAAATAATGACAAAGAAAAGCTTTTTGATATTGTGCATTTTCATGTTATTCAGCGTGATGACATTTTTAATAGGTTATGTTTTATTGTCTTTTCGAGTAACATTTGCACCCACTGCATCGCCCATACCTCCTCCTACTGTTTCCTCTCATTCTTTTCAACCCCTCCCTGAACACGAATCAGCTAGGAGATTAGAGTTTATTAATAACTCCTTCGTTCAGCTCTTACACCAATACCAACTTGTAATGAACACGACTAACTGTTGGGTGTGTGGTCTTATGCCTCACACAACGGATAAAGGTATCCCTTATCTGGTCCTGCCTTTCAGCCACAACGGTTCTGTGTGGGCATACAGAACAATGTTCATATATGCACATGAGATCTACCCCCTACGTTCTGTAATAGACAATCCTAAGAATAGTGCTCTAGTTAAGGGTATAGTCGACATGATTAAGGAAGGTATTTCTTATGAGACTATCCCGAGAGATGAGACACAAGTATACATAGGATGGAACGTGACTGGATATGGAGCTACCCTGAGTGAGAAACAGCAAGCTAAGAGATCTTCCCCGATTTGGATTGTACCCCATCAGGGTCACCTGTGTCTGCAAGGTATTGGCAAGAATCCCAGAGCTCAGTTAGGGAAGAGTATCTGCACTAAAACGTATGTTTTTGCAGCCCAGACTTCCCCTTCGTTTTTAGCAGCTAAGGGTACCTATTTCATCTGCCATGATAGAGCCTATATATGGTTGCCCCCTGACTTCTCGGGCACATGTTTTGTTTCGTTCCTGCTGCCTCCCACTTACACAGCAGCGGCAGATTACCACAAGACAAGGATAGTTAGAGGTGTTTTGAGTAAAGAAGACACTGCAGGTCAAGAATCTGGGGACTTCGTAAAGGGTTTTCTGTCGTTCTGGGGACCCATGGTTAACAGCAGGAACATAAGGCAATTGACAAGGGTAGTGGAATCCACCGTAGTTGAAACCGCTGGTGCCCTTAGTAACTTGACTGCTGAGCTCCAGTCGGTTCGTCTTATGACCCTTCAGAACAGGGTTGCTTTAGATGTCATACTTGCAGACCGAGGTGGAGTATGTAAATTGATCCAATCGAGTTGCTGTGTTTTTATCCCAGATAACGCTCCAACAGTGTACCAGGCCATCTCCAAACTACATAAGATTTCCGAATCTATTCATGTGGATAAAGGAGATTGGACGTTAATGGGATGGTTCTGGGAACTGATATCCGGCTGGGGATGGAAAATTCTGATGGTCATTGGGATGGTCTTAGCCATTCTTTTCCTGTTCTGTCTGTGCGTGCAGTGTGCTCCTGCAGTATGTGGCCTCTGTGCTACATCATGTGTAAGGAAACCTGTATCAAGAGACGAACTAAGTACTAGAATGATGTTGCAGCAACATCTCAATGACTTTAGGAATATAGACCTGGACTCAGATTAGCATGAGATTAGGTTAAATTGCCTATGTAAGGGCAAAAGGAGGGTTTGTGGTTCTGAGAATTCTGGACTCGTATAAACATTCTAGACTCGAGAATTAAACTTCGTCGTAACATGACGAATTTGGTATCAAAAGACCGAGAATGGCTAGTACACTATGTACAAGCATTTTCGTCATGTTCGAGTGACGATTTCGCCTCGAAATCGTTATTCTCGTTCTGAACCCTTGGCTTCCATTTTGTGTATGACAGCCATTTTGTGAGTTGCCCTCACACAGGCAAATGGATCAAGCCAAATTCGATTCCAAAGGACACGTACACCTTGATTGACTTTTCTCTGACCTGGGCAAGTTGGAACCATTGCACCAGGCCGAACCTGTTCGGTCAGTTCCTCTCCCAGTGGCCGAACGAGATAGCATCAAGGCAGGACAGGCCATAAACCTTCTCATCGCACACACACCCTGCCGAATCTTGCTCACACCTGTCCTCACTCTTTTCTCTTGCACTTGCTTTATGATGGGGAGGTGCCCGTTTTTATTGGGGGTCCACCGGTATCTGATGGAAATGCTGGGCCTTGCCGGGTAATTTGTTATGGGCTGGACAAACAGAAATGTGGGCTGTCATCATGACTCTGCTTTTCCTTTGTATTGGAAACATTTTTATGGTATAAGTAAAATGTGGAGAATGTTTGCCTAAAACACAATATTTCGTATAAAAAGAGAAGCCTGACTTTGTGAATTTGAGCAGTCTCCTGAGAATATACATCCCGTGTGTTGTACTTCTAGGACCTGTTACTTGGTTGCAGCCAATAAAATCGATCCTTGACTTCACCTAGAAGACTCTGTGGGGCATATTATCAAGGGGGTTTATCTCCGCTTTTTGGGCTTTAAAAGCCAAGAAAGCGGAGATAAAATTATCTCCCTATTACCAAGCTGTCGCTAACACCAGTTAGTGACAGCTAATAGGGGATAGCGACCATCTTGGGCCCCGCTTTGCATGTCAGTGATATTTATCACTAATGACATGCAAAGTGGGCGTGCCAAGATGTTAGCGACTGGAAACAGTCGCTAACATCGCTATCTCCTATTACCAACTTTTGGAGATATTCGCGCTAAGCGCGAATATCTCCAAAAGCTAACACCTGCCCTGAGCAGTTCTTCACCATGTTATCCAATGGGAGGTGGATAACATGGCTAAGAGCATTTGCTCGATAATGCATGAATATCGCTGACTTTTCAGCGATATTCATGCATTGCGGCCGTTTTTTATCGCATTTGCGATAAACCTTGCTAATAGCAAGGTTTATCTGCGATAAAAATCGCCGATGTGCGGCGATAATTTTTGTCTCTAAACAAGTTAGAGACAAAAATTTTCGCTAGTTGTTGGTAATATGCCCCTGAGTTTCTGTGGTCTGAATCAGGAAAGTACCCGAGGTCTTTGGGTGTACCCTGCACCGCTGGGTTACCGGTTCGGTACCGGTTCTGAAAAACCCAGTACCTCACCTGTGCATACACCGGTTCAAACCAGTTGCTGGGGCATCCCTGCCCCAGCTCTGGCGCGAAAACCGGACAAAGGATAGGGGGTGTAACCACCCCCCTTCCTGGTCCCACCCAGGGGAGGGACCTAGTCAGTAGTGCGCCCCCTTTAGGAGAATAAAGGTAGGAGTTGGTCCCATTCCAAATTAGATTATCCTGAACAATTCTACAAGAAGAAACTCTGGACTTCGACGTTCTGCTCCACAGAAGACTGAAGAATCTCCCTTGTGGGCAAGGAGTGTCCACCCTGCACAAGCAGGCACCATCAGCGTCCAGCGGCTTCACTTTGTCGTCTTCCCTCGAGGATCCAGACTTCAGAGCCCGACGAGACCCGGATTCCCAGACCTCTCCGACCTCAACCTACATCTGCAGCACAGCTGAGATCCGTGGGTGCGACGAGACACGTGGGACCGGCCATCTTGAAAGAACCTGCACTTTGCTTTCAGCACGTCTCCCGAGGTAAACTCGACCAAGTGCTTTGGGTACTGAGAAGCCCCAGCCCGGAGCAGCTCCTGCACCGAAGACCAGCCCTCCAGCATCCACGAGATCTGCGTGGGGCCCTTCTGCTTGTTTTCTGCTTGACGCATTGTCTGGTCACTTGCCGGCTGGCTAGTGGCCTCCTAGACGACGAACTTTGAAACCTTCACTGCTGGTCTGGTTCCTCCAGACTGGCCCTTGCTCCCTTCCAAAAGAGGAGCACCCCGGACCCTTCTGGTCCACTCCAGATGCCGTTTTCACTCACCACGTGGGTTGCCTTTGCCAAGGCCTGTTGATGCCGATTCCGGATCCAACACCGCCGACAGCGAGAGCCTGCGTGGGGCAGCTTGTGCCTCCATCCTGGTTGTCGAAGACACCTCCTGGTCCACGTGGCTACAGAGACAAGCATCCACTCTTCACCTTATCGCGACGACGACATCTGGTTCCTTCCTGGTTCCACTCCAGTCACTGGCTAGTGACTTTGAACATTGTCCCCTCTGCTTTCAGGTCCTCTTCTTCACTGATCCACCCTTGGATCGCACTGGACATCTTCCTCCTGGTCGCCTGCAGCATCTTTTCGTTCAGGCTCCATAGACTTCAACGCGAGAACCCGACACACTTTGGCACCTATGCACCCGCAGCCCGTGGGTGAGGTAACGAGAGCATTTCGTGCTCAAGGGTAGTTTAACTGTCCTAGTGTCCAGTTCCACAGTCGTTTTAGTCCTAACTAGTCAGGATTGTCCGTACTCACCTTTTACTAGAACTGTACTGTCCATAGACGTTGTTACGCATCTCGCGTGTGAGTTCACACTCTGCACACGCGTTCCGTGGGCCTCCTATTACTTACCTAGAGTTCGTGTAGCGTGGTCCCAATGATCCTACAGCCTTTGGACAGCTCCATTCTTCCTATCGACTTTCACATTCCACTTACTTAGTATATGGTTAGTCGTGCCCCTAGGGCACCATTGTAATTTTGTGCAACTTATCGTATTTTTCCTAAGAGATTGTCATGTGCTTAGCCCTCTGACCTCATAAAGAGTTCAGAGGTGTTTGTTATTAATAAATATACTGTTTATTTTCATAACAACCTGTGTGGTGTCCTTTCATCTGGTATTCAAGGGGTATATTGTGGTAAAACAGCTGGCTTCACATGCCATAAAGAGTTTAGCCTAAGACTGCTTTGTCCATGCTACCACTAGGATAGCTAGTCTATAAGGTTGACTTACAACCAATCACCATAAGGGTTGTTTGGACTGATACAAGGTGATCACTAGAACTAGTGAGCATCATATATCAGGCCAACTTCTCACATTGGTGTGCAGCGGTTGGGATTTGAGCTTGCTGTTGTTTTTACCACATATAATCTTGAAATATCATTTGAAAGATCACATAAGGTACTATAGGTACATATAACAAGCTTAGAAATACTCTGAGTTCTACTGAACCAGCTGTTGTAGTAGAAAGGGCCTAGCACACCCTGACTACAACTCTTAGCAAGGGATCAGTAGGAAAACCCATAGTGTAGGTAGGTGCATCACTTACACCTCATTAGAAAGCATGTCTACCCATGGAGAGACTTCAGAGACTCCTCTATTGGTTAGTGACCCTCCACAGGTCCTTTACAGATATGCAGCTCTCAGTTTCCAGGAGATGAGACCATTGTGTACATCCAGGAAATTGAACCAGGGTTCTAACCCTACCACTCCTTTTCTGTTAGGTCTCTTAGAGACATATGATGCCAGAAGGGCTGCTGACGCAGACCCCTCTAATCGAGATAGGAGCATGCCTGCCTTAGAAGGTACTCATGGTGATCCAGACCTCCCTGAAACAGAAGATGTAAAAGAGGAGGAGGAGGAAGAGGACCCCTCTGGGGATGAGGCAGACAAGGGTCCTGTAGTAGTCAGCAGACTAACCAGGGCCAACTTAGACATGCATAGGGAAGGATCTGGGGGACCCCCAGTTCTGACCCTGAGCTGGCCTAACTTTGGGGTTAGGAGAGATAGATCTCCTTCTAGGGACTCCAATAGATCTGTGCACTCTCATGCATCTGCTCAGAGGAGAATGACTTCCCCTCAGAGGAGAGAGCATGAAGCAAAGATGAAGGAGGCTAATGTGAGGATCCAAAGGGAAGAACTTGCCCTTGCCAAAGAAAAGCTTGCCTTTGCTAGAGAGCAACAGTTGAGTGTGGTAGTCCCCACTGGTGGCAGCAATATCCTTAGGGATAGAGAAAGAGGTTTTGATACTAGAAACCTGAGTAAAATAGTGCCCTCCTATAAGACAGGAGATGATATCCACAAGTGGATAACTGCTTTGGAGAGAGCCTGCAAAGTACAACAGGTACCCCAGAGTCAGTGGGCAGCTATTTTGTGGCTCTCCTTTGAAGGTAAAGGAAGAGACAAGCTCCTCACTGTTAGAGATGAGGATGCTAATGATTACCAAGTCTTGAAAACTGCACTGATTGATGGGTTTGGCTTAACAACTGAACAGTACAGGTTAATGTTCAGAGACACCCAGAAAACTCAGGCTCAAGATTGGACTGACTTTGTTGATTGTGCCACTAAGGCTTTGGAGGGCTGGTTACTGGGAAGTAAAGTTACTGATTACACAGGATTGTATAATCTAATTATGAGAGAGCAAATCTTAAATAATTGTCAGAACCAGTTGTTGCATCAGCACTTGATTGACTCAGATCTGACCTTTCCCCAAGAATTGGGAAAGAAGGCAGACAGATGGGTCAGGACAAGGGTCAAGCAGCAGAACCAGAACCAGGGTGGTGGCCAGAAGAAAGCAGACCAGAAGGGTAATAATGAGAATAAGCAAAATGACCAGAAGTCTTCAACAGGGCCCCAACAACCTAAGGAGGGTGGGTCCCAAACTTCCCAAAAGAAGAAGAATGATGGTCCTAAGAAACCATGGTGCCAATACTGTAAAAGTAAGACTCACTGGTTTAGTGAGTGCACCAAGAAAGGCCAAACTCCTACCACTACTGTCCCTAAGACACCTGCATCCCCTAGTACAGTTAGTAGTGGTAGTGTACCTCCCAAAGCTATAGTTGGGTTAACCCTGGGATCTGAGGTGGGTTCTGACTTAGTTAGAATACCTACTCAGGCAGTTCTTGTTTGTACTGGGGACATGGATATGACCCCTACTGTAAGTCCTAGTACTCTGGGCAAATACAGGCAAACACCTTTGATAAATGGAAAGATGGCTCAGGCCTACAGGGACACATGTGCCAGTGTCACTATGGTGACACCAACATTTGTGGACCCTGACCCGATCATGCTAGGTTCAGAATACCTAGTGACCAATGCTAGCAATGTCACTACCAATCACAGTATGGCAGTTGTTAATTTCTCCTGGGGAGGGGTAACTGGCCTCAAAAAGGTTGTAGTTAGTTCAGGCCTCCCAGTAGATTGTCTTTTGGGCAATGATTTGGAATCCTCACTGTGGTCAGATGTGGAGTACAGGACTCATGTAGAAATGCTAGGTCTCTCCTCACATGTCCTTACTGTGACCAGGTCACAGGCCAAGAAATGCCCAGCTGAACAAGTGCTGGATCCTGGAAGAATGGACCAGACACTACCCAAGAGGAAGAGCAGTAGGGGTAAGGCTGAGCCTTCCCCCCCCGCCTCAGGTTGAGGATCAGCTCTCTCAGGAGGCTGACCCCAAGACCCCAGAAGGAACTGTCCTAGAAGAGCTTGAGCCTGAACAGGTTGAGTTTCTTGGGACAGGGGGACCTTCCAGGGCAGACTTGAGGCAGGCCCAGTTAGACTGTTCCTCCCTTGAACCCCTCAGACAGCAGGCTGCTGCTGAGGCTGCAGGGATTGCTACTGGTGCCCATAAGGTATATTGGGATGATGGACTCCTATACTCTGAGGCAAGAGACCCCAAACGTGGTGCTACCAGGAGGCTGGTCATCCCCTTGTCTCTTAGAGGTTTCCTTCTAACCTTAGCCCATGAAATTCCCCTTGCAGGTCACTTAGGCCAGAACAAGTCTTGGGACAGGCTTGTTCCACACTTTCACTGGCCTCATATGTCTGAGGACACAAAGAGTTTTGTTGCTCATGTGTCACCTGCCAAGCCAGTGGCAAATCAGGTGGCACAACAAAGGCCCCCCCCTTATACCACTACCTGTGGTGGGAGTTCCCTTTGAAAGAGTAGGGATTGACATTGTTGGACCAATGGACCCCCCAACAGCATCTGGGCACAGATTTATACTGGTGATAGTGGATCTTGCCACCAGGTACCCAGAAGCTATTCCCCTTAGGACCACTACAGCTCCTGTTGTGGCCAGGGCCCTACTTGCAGTTTTTACTAGAGTAGGGTTTCCTAAGGAAGTTCCTTATTGTTTATTTTCTTTCTTCAGTTTCCAAAAATGATGGTACAACTCTTTATCTGCCTTAAGCAGATGCCAATGGCGATTAATGATTGAATAAAGTCTATTGGATTCGGTATTATAGCAAGTCACCAGGCGCACTTTTTGTTCCTGTCTATCTATACTTGTTCTTTGTGTCAAGGTTTTGGAACGTCTCAGTTTGGATACTCGCCTCCTTGCTTTGTCTATCACATCTTTTTTATACCCTCTGGCTTCAAATCTCATAGACATATCATCAATATTGTTCATAAAATCCACTTCCTCAGAGCAATTCCTCCTTGCTCTTACCATCTCCCCGTAAGGGATCGATTTGATTTGGAAGCTCTTGATATAGTATCCCTATACTCCAATGTAGACCATACACTGGGGACAACAGCTGTGGAAACTTTCCTTAACAAGAGACCAGCGGAACTATTTGAACATACGAAGATGATATTGGATATGACACAAACTGTACTTAAAAATAATGTTTTTGTATTCAATCGGAAATGGTACAGACAATCTCTTGGGACCGCCATGGGTTCCAGATTTGCTCCGTCTTTTGCCAACCTCTTTATGGGGTGGTTTGAGGCGGAGTGGATATGGGGCCGTCGCGGTCAAAAATGGATTGAATATATACAGTATTGGGGTCGTTTTATTGACGACTGTCTCATGATCTGGACTGGTACCCTTGAAGACCTTATGGCCTTTTTTGATTACTTAAACAGTAATGAAGTTAATTTACGGTTTACAACACACTATGACAAAAAGAAAATTACCTTTTTAGATGTGGATTTGTATGTTCAGGATGATAAACTTTGCTCACGAATGTATAGAAAGGAAACTAGTTGTAACTCAATCCTGCATGCAACCAGCTGCCACCCGAGCATCCAAATCAAATCGATCCCTTACGGGGAGATGGTAAGAGCAAGGAGGAATTGCTCTGAGGAAGTGGATTTTGTGAACAACATTGATGATATGTCTATGAGATTTGAAGCCAGAGGGTATAAAAAAGATGTGATAGACAAAGCAAGGAGGCGAGTATCCAAACTGAGACGTTCCAAAACCTTGACACAAAGAACAAGTATAGATAGACAGGAACAAAAAGTGCGCCTGGTGACTTGCTATAATACCGAATCCAATAGACTTTATTCAATCATTAATCGCCATTGGCATCTGCTTAAGGCAGATAAAGAGTTGTACCATCATTTTTGGAAACTGAAGAAAGAAAATAAACAATAAGGAACTTCACCTTTTGATTTATGGACAATTCTATTTTCAAAGGAATAATTATTTTTATGATTTATGTGACTCTTGCCTTATAATAACTTTTCAAGTTACAAAACAAGATTGGACTATATTAACTTTTCAAGTTACAAAGTGTGCTCAGGGGATTATATAGAATGTGTCGCTCTCAACAGAGAGTTGTAGATGTTGGATACGCATCTTTCTTCTAGAGGCACCAACTTAGTGTAACATTTATACTGTGACCCTGATGTTAATTGGTTTAGCGCCCGTGAGTCTGTTGGTATCCTATTGTTTATTGGGTTTCCTAAGGAGGTTGTCTCTGACAGAGGTACAAACTTCATGTCAGGATACTTGACTGCAATGTGGAAGGAATGTGGTGTAAACTACAAGTTTACCACACCCTATCACCCACAGTGCAATGGGCTTATGGAGAGATTCAACAAGACCCTCAAAGGGATGATAAAAGGGTTACCAGACAAGCTTAGGCGAAGATGGGACATCCTTTTACCCTGCCTTCTGTTTGCTTACAGAGAGGTCTTACAGAAGGGGGTTGGTTACAGCCCTTTTGAGCTTCTATTTGGGCATCCTGTAAGAGGACCCCTGTTTCTTGTGAAGGAAGGATGGGAGTTACCTCTCAAAAAGCCTAAACTTGACATAGTGGACTATGTACTTGGTCTCCGCTCCAGGATGGCAGAGTACATGGAGAAGGCATCCAAAACCCTTGAGGCCAGCCAAGAACTTCAAAAAGCTTGGCATGACCAAAAGGCTGTCCTGACTGTTTATCATCCAGGACAGAAGGTGTGGGTGCTGGAGCCAGTGGCCCCAGCAGCTCTCCAAGACAAATGGTCTGGACCCCATACCATCATTGAACAAAAGGGAGTGGTCACCTACCTGGTGGACCTTGGAAATCCCAGGAGCCCTCAGAGAGTACTTCATGTGAACAGGCTCAAAGCATTTGTTGACAGGGAGGACATGAGCTTGCTCATGGCCACAGATGAGGGGCAGTAGGAAGAGAGTGACCCTCTCCCAGACCTGCTCACTCAGAACCCTGATGATGGGTCAGTAGATGGTGTAGTCATTTCATTTCATTTCAAAATAGCTTTATTCGATTTTGAGAACAGAATCATAAAAGCACAAAAAATTAAATTTCTATTAAAAAACATGAATAATAAGCCCTTTTTTAAAAAATTCATTAATACAGTGGTTAAAATATCATATTACATCGACTTTCTAAGAGCTATGATGGTCTTCAGATAGGATCCCACAGCCTTTATCTCAAAGGCAGTCTCTAGTTGCTTGAGTTTGTGATAGGCATCGTGGCAGCCTCTGATGCCCCATTTAGTCAATATAGGTTTTAAAAACTGTTTCCTGGGAGCCAGATAAAAAAGGCAGAACAGAGTAGAGTGGATGTTTGATTGCTTCGAAACTCCATCACAAGGACATTCTTCCAGCTGTTTGCCCCAATCATTGCATTTAGGAAATGTAATCAAGCGGAAGAATGTGTCGGCTCGAAACCTTGTCAATAGCATTCTTGAATACGGACTGCTCTCCATAATTAGATATAATTTCATTCCTACTGGTTGAATGAGTGCGCCTATTGAATTGTTGGTATATTTTTCTTCCTTGAAGTACTTGAAAATTTCATTCTCAGGGAATAATTACTAATATAGCAAAAACTTGGCACAGAAGCTGTAATATGAAAAGTCATCTTTATTAAATTCCATAAGTGAGGCCACGTCACCCAGAAGCCGTAGCAACTGAATGAGGTAGTCTGAGGAACACAGAGGACAGAGGCCTTTTATATGTGTTTTAGCGTTACATGACTCAGTACAAAAGTAAGGGGCAGTCCGAGCTTTTGCAAGCATGCAAAACCCAACATTCCTTCTTACACAAGTTGCACAAACCCATAATAAAAACGGGCACATCCCCATCGTAAACAGGCCATAAAGAAAGGAGCAGAGACAGGTGTGAGTAAGATAAGACATAGTTGTGTGCAATAAAGGTTTATGATCTCCTGTGCCTTGATGCTTAATTTGATCAGCTACTGGGAAAGGAACTGGTCGAACAGGTTTGGCTTCGGGCAGTGGAGTCAGCTTGCCCAGGTCACACAGAAGTCAGCTGAAGGTGTACGTGTGCTTAAGACTCGCTTGGCCTTAGTCATTGGCCTATGTGAGGGCAACCACAAAATGGCTGCTGTGCACAAAATGGAACCCGAGGGTTCAGGGCGGAATCCCTGATTTCATGGTGATCTCGCCACTCAAACATGACGAAACTACACACACACCTTACACTCGTCATTTTCGGTCTGATGTTACCAAAATCGTCATGCTACGATGATGTTTATGACGTGGGTCCAAAATTCACGGAACCACAGACCCTCCTTTTGCCCTTACATAGGCAATAACCTACACTCACGCTAATCTGAGTCCAGGTCTATATTCATCAAATCATCAAGATGTTGCTGAAGCATAATCCTATTACTTAGCAACTCTCTCGGGACAGGTCTCCTTACACACGTAGTAGCACAAAGGCCATAATGGCAGGACCAAATAGGGAATACCTCTGTCTGTAGTATGTGGTATAAGACCACACACCCAACAATTAGTGATGTTCACTACTAACTGGTGTTGATGCAGAAACTATACAAAAGGAATTATCAGTAAACTTTGACCTCCTAACTAGGTCATGTTCAGGTAAAATATGGAAAGAATGCAAAGAAGTAGTAGTAGGAAGAGACATAGTTTGGGAGGTGGGTACAGATGTCAATTGAGTTGGAAAAAACAATCCCACCCATAAAAGACACTAGAAAACACGTTATTAAGAACATATAGACACCAGGAGAAAGTAGTGACCACTATTACAAACAAAATTATAATTTTTCACAACCCTAAACAAAAGGTAAATCCTAAAATTATCTAGTAACATTTTAGGTCTTCCTATGGACTTCAGTAATTTATTATATGTTCAAGTGAAACAGTGGTGACCCTCATTAATGCTCTGAGGTGAAAAGGGGATACTCTTCCACAGAAAATTGACTTTTTATTCTGCTTTTACTAAACAGAATACTACTTTAAAATAATGCCAGCAGAACAATAAAATCATTCTCCTAACACTTAGTCTATACAATCACACGGAAACCTCTTGTGAAACCAACTATGCCCGGAGTCCGTTCAAAAAGCTTCTCTGGCAGGCTACTATTGTCCATCAAGTCTGCTCCCGTTGTTGCATGGGCCTTTGGATTCAGGCCTCCCATGAAAAAAAATGCTCAGTATCTGTTGGAGTGCCCTCCTGGCAAACACTCATAGCTCATTCAAAAAAAGTCTCAATGTCTCAAGGCAGTGCACCGTATCTCTCCTCTGCGGCAGACACTACAGATATTGTGCTCTTCATTGGTCATGGGCACAAATCATCTTGTGCAGACCCGGGACCATTCTCAGACTCCAACACTCATCATTCAGTGTCAGAGGATGCTCAGGCTGCTCTTTCATGGGCACCAGAATGGAGTGCCTTTTGCCACTCTTGGATCCTCCGGTGCACTGCACTTCCGTTGAAGCAAAGGAAAAAGGGGGGTGCGTGGCCAAAACTCAGGCCAAGGGGTTCAAGGTACTGCACACTGTCAGAGGTTAACCAGCACATGACAGGCGCTCCTTTGCACTGAAATCTCAAGGGACTGCACACTGTCAGAGGTTAACCAGCACATGACAGGCGCTCTTTTGCACTGAAATTCTGGTTCTGGGGCAAAACCAGCTCCTCCTTCTTTTCCGATGTTGAACGCCTTCTGATGAAGCAAGTGCGATGCTTTAAACAGTTCATTGTTATAACAAGGGGACGCAAACAGGTGGCCTGCGATCTTCAAAGGAGTGGCCACACGCCATGGTACAATTCTGCGTTGAAATACACTGTCATTCTGAAAGGCAATACAAAAACAAAGGCAATAGGCAAAACAGTGCCTCTAGGCTCTTCAATTGGGTTTCCGTGTGAGAGCATATCCTTCACCATCTAAGGGTAGATAGCGACATGGGAATTCTATCTGAATGGATGTCCTCACACATAGTGGCATCGTCTAATGGGGTAAACACATTTTATCTCAATGATTACGTATAGGTGTTCCTAAATTCCTTATCTAGAACATCTCAAAAGAAAAATCGCGTAATACATATTATCAGGGACTTGTGGATACCTTCTTTTAATAATTGTGCATCAGGTGGACTATGCAATACAAAAGCTAATGATCAAGATGTGAAAACAAAAGACAAGAACTAGAGAGTCCTGATATTTCCATTATTTAAAACACATCTGGTCCATCAAAAATTAAAGCAGTAAAAAAGGAACTAAAAACCAAATTAGAATAGGCATTGAATTTGTCATATTCAAAAAAACGTAAGGAGTCTCCTATTGAGGTGGAAAGCTTATCTTACTATAGTAATGAGTCAGTTAATCAGTCAGACTGGAAAAACATCAGAATAGGCCTAAAGAAAATTCTTAGAAACCAGTCTGGTTATGCAACAGGGAATTATACATAAAATGGGGGTCCATGGTACATTACCGCAATCTGAAAGTGTGAACCTGAACAATACACTAATAATAATAAAAGCTGACTGGTGAAACGAATACGGAAAAGAGAAATGGGACTAGGACACAGCTAAAATCCCCAAACTCTAGGCACGATGTGCTTGGGTGATAGTCAGGCATGTGACACAATACCAAGAGTATGGGTGATACACAAAAAAAAATCACCATAGTATACAAATTTAACTCTACCGCTGGCCGCTACACCATATACGGTAATCTCATCTAATGTTCCAGTTCCTTCTTCAGGGAAAAATGAAACCTGGTTTCCTTTACGGTCCAAAGCCATATACTACTTAGGAAGCAGAATAAAACTGACTAATGTTATATAGAAATTAGGTCACCATGTACAAGAGTCACAAATCTATAATTTATCCTTACGTCCAATCAGGATACATAATTTAGGGCTGCCTGTTCCTTACAGGAAAGGGCAGTATCGTGACTACAGATGACACAATTTGCTGTTTATTTTTCTTCAATACTTATAGCCAAATTTGACATACACTGGTGAAGTGTTGTCTGTCTGATTCACAATATGAAAAATAATCATATCTGTGAATTTTAGTATCAGCGAAGCGACACGTATCGTCATACATGTCCCCTCACAACAACACAGGTGAACTTGTAATAATTTCTTAAGCAGCAACATAAAACATAAAACATGCAAAAACGCAGAAAACGGACGTCAAGCCATCAGATATACTCGCTGTAAAACAATAGCATGTATAAATGAGCGGTGACGCATAATACCGTGTCAGGTTTAAAATCCTTACCCTCCTCTTTGACAGTAGATCACCAATATTAGTGGGTATCTGCTGTCAAATACAACTGAGAGACACACAGAACCAGCAAGAACAATTCATGATAGAACCAAATACACAAACATGAAAAACGCATGGACATTTCTTTCCAAAGGAGTTGCGCAAAAAAACCCCATCTCATTTCAACCAACCAAACTCACGTCTCTTGTTAGCCCTAAAATCCCCCAGAGCAATCCATGAATGATCTGTGAGCAGAAGCGAAAAGAAAAAAAATACACAGCACACAAAAGAGAGACATTTCTCATACTAAACAGACATCAATTGTAACTTTTAAGCAGAAGACAAAACATGATACACATTAAAAAACACAAAAAAAAATTCCATTACTTAACTGTTACCATCTTGTCAGTCATCTTGCAACATGAAGCTCTTTTAACTTTCCAAAAGTAAAACCCTTTCCCTGACACTGCATGTTAGCCTTGTGCCACAGTCTCCACGATAAAAAATATTTCTTAATTGGCAAATCGTTCTTACTTATTCATGTAGGCTGCAAAATTTTAGTAAAAGGCTGCATCTTATTTTTTGTCTAAGACGTAATGCAACACTTCTTTTTCTGTCAAATAAAAGCTATTAGCAGACATTATTTTTTTAGAGCAGAAATACAAATGTCATGATTTTGGGACTTTTAAAGAAACCTTTTTGTATTTCCTTTTTGGAATTAAGTTCTTTAATTTTATTGATGTTCTTATGGAGAAACCAGAAATTCCACCTTTCAGGGACCTGTTTAGCAAGATGTTCTGTATTTCACAGAGACAAGGCGCGAATTTAAAAGGTCACAAATGTCAACATGACAGCCTCCTCCATTGTTTACAGGAAAACTAAAGATAGCATCTTAGCGCAACGTGAGCAGCCTGTTCTCCTAGCCCACAGTTTCTGCCCATTCCGAGGCCTACTACATTTACTGTGAATGATTCACACATACCAGTTTTTAGAACAATTGTTTGCTACCACCCTATACAATGGTACTCATTTTAGCAACCTAACATGGATGAACGCCTAAATGGGCCCCTCTAAAGTTAGAACCTTCAACCCTGATATTAAACACAAACCTCTGTACCGGGCGCTGAGCTATGAAAAATAACCTTAATAACAACTCGCAAGTTGTATTATACACAAATGTATGCATTTACTGAAGCCTGGGACACTTCCTAGCTATGGTAAATAACAAGAATGCTGTGTTAAAAATCCATTTAACTCAATTTTGACTTTTATCTTTGGGGCACTGAAAAATAAAAATCCTACAATTATATTACTTATTAATCATCCTCAGAATGTGATTTACACATTGCAAAGATTGGACTTTAAGCATATCACATCTAATTCCTTTGAAAAATGAGTTTTTACGCCTGCGCCAAGTGAAAACCAACATGCAAATTACCTAATTATACAGTAACACATAACTTAAATCAAATTTTAATACTGGGAGGTCATAGTATGAGTATTAAGCTTTATAAATTTCAAAAAACGATTTTAAAAAACACTTATTTTTTTCTCAAATAATTTTTCCATATTAATAATTTTTCGTTCAATGAAACCAATTATCTACTTTTATGATAATTCCACATATAAAGGTAAGCTGCATCCCTTGCCTATCATTTTTAGATACATTCATTTATGCGCCTAAGCACAAAAGCCTAACTTAAAACATGACATTTTTTGTGCCATTTCTTAAAGGGCAATCAGTATGTAGCAACAGAACCAAAAATATACTTTAAAAAAAATGTTTAAAGAGAGGAAAAGCGTAATTGGAATGTCTTCCAGTGATACAAAGTGATTAACCTTATTTTTGTAATCCTCTAAAACACTATTCTGAAATGAAAAAGTCCAACTGTGCTAAATAAACATTCCGATGCCATTCATGGCCTTCGAAAAACAACATCTGCTGCCTTAACAGCAGGAAAGGCCCTGCACAGTGCTGAAACCTGAGCACGCTTTCAGTCTTACTGAAAACAGATATTTCAAGTTTTAAAAATGCGTGTGTAATAAGATGCATTTAAATCTAGCAAAAATTCACTTTAGCTGAAGTGTTTGCCTTTTAATGTACTACAATGCATGTAAGTAAAAAAATGCTATAAATTCGTTTTGCTACAAAATACACATAAATTTTTTGAGGCCCTTCATATTCCTATTGAATGTGAATTTTAACTTTATCTATTTTAAGCATTTAACCGTTTGCACATATGCGTTTTTGCTTAGTCTGTAAATTAAATAGCAACACATAGCGATTTTAGCATGTGACATAGTAAATTGCTGGAGTGTTATTTAATTTCTACTTAATATTAATTAATCTGACATTTTACTTAACAGACTGAAAACATCAAGAAACCTACAAACACACATTGAGCTCATTGCAGACATAAAGAGAAAGTATTCAAACACTCAGGACACACAATACAGCGCTGTAGCTATTACTGAAGTTACACTAATGAGAAAAAACACATAGACATTGAAACACACATTGAACCCACAAATCGACACTCAGGACGAAAACAAAGCCATTTGTAAATACTAGCTGTAAGTCATATTTACAAGAAACACGTCTCAATAGGGTTCCAAAAGACTGCAAAAAACACAGCCCAACAGACTGCTGTATGTGCACGAAGCCACAATACACTTAATTCACTAGCTTTGGCTGGCAGAACACCAAAAATCGTTCTGCATATCTCCATTCATAAAATTGCACAGAACAAAGGATCCTTGTTTTGTATTATGTCATATTTTAATTCCCTGGGGATACAAAATCACCAAGGAAGAAATACGTTTTTAAATCTAAGCCTATTAAGATATTCCCTTTAGGGGAAGCCGGCTAATCCAAACGTATACAAAATTGGCCAACACAAAGCTCCAAATTTGCTAAGATCAGGCATCTTATAGCTCACTAATCTAGCTTCAAACTTCACGGGGCTATCTCTATCGATACACTCGTAAATATACAAGACCCTCGGTTTTTGAAAATTGCAATATTCAAATAAAAACTAAGGACAAATCAAACTAAGAACCAGACTAAGGAACCAAAGAACAAAGGACTGGGAGCGACCCACTTATACTTAACTCTTACTTTTACTAATCAAAATGTTATCCAGATTCTAACTGTCAAGTTCTACATGACCTAACGGTCTTTTTAAGAATACTCACGCCAAAAAGGTTCTCAGTCAGGAGTGACATCATGTGGAGGATCAAAATCAGGAAGATCAGAAATATACTGGGCTGCAGAATCAAAGAATCTCCAGAATCCCTGTGCACAGAGTACCTTCTTAGTAGAATCCTGTTCTGTCCTCCTCAGTAGTTTTCAGTCTCCTGACACGATCACTCCCACAGAAAGCCACTTCTCCTGATGAGCCCCGCGTTGGCTGCGTCATTTGAAGTACTGAAATTTTTGTTCTCAGGGAATAATTACTAATATAGCAAAAACTTGGCACAGAAGCTGTAATATGAAAAGACATCTTTATTAAATTTCATATGTGAGGCCATGTCACCCAGAAGCCGTAGCAACTGAATGAGGTAGTCTGAGGAACACAGAGGACAGAGGCCTTTTATATGTTTTTTAGCGTTACATGACTCAGTACAAAAGTAAGGGGCAGTCCTAGCTTTTGCAAGCATGCAAAACCCAACATTCCTTCTTACACAAGCTGCACAAACCCATAATAAAAACGGGCACATCCCCATCGTAAACAGGCCATAAAGAAAGGAGCAGAGACAGGTGTGAGTAAGATAAGACATAGTTGTATGCAATAAAGGTTTATGATCTCCTGTGCCTTGATGCTTAATCTTGATCAGCTACTGGGAAAGGAACTGGTCGAACAGGTTTGGCTTCGGGCAGTGGAGTCAGCTTGCCCAGGTCACACAGAAGTCAGCTGAAGGTGTACGTGTCCTTAAGACTCGCTTGGCCTTAGTCATCGGCCTATGTGAGGGCAACCACAAAATGGCTGCTGTGCACAAAATGGAACCCGAGGGTTCAGGACGGAATCCCTGATTTCATGGTGATCTCGCCACTCAAACATGACGAAAATACACACACACCTTACACTCGTCATTTTCGGTCTGATGTTACCAAAATCATCATGCTACGATGATGTTTATGACGTGGGTCCAAAATCCACGGAACCACATTCTCACTCGACCACCTTTGGATGGCCAGGTAATCCATTATGGACTTTTTCACTTTTTCAAAGAACACTTAGAAATAGCTTCCAGGGACAGAGGGTCATTAAAATATTCCTCATGGCCAATATTTATGTACATTTGTCTCACATAGTTCAGCCATTTGACATTTCGTGCCCCCACTAGGTTTAAGCAGTCCAAAACGATATCCCTGTTTAATGAAGTTTCCGGGGTAGTCCAGATTTTATGCCACAAAAGGAGGGGGCTAGCTTTAATCATGTCCTCTACAAAGGGAAGTCCCAATTCGTTGTGTGTAAAAAAGATAGAAAATGATTTTGGGGTAGCAAGCAGATATCGTAAAAAGTTGTTTTCAGTCAGTTGTATCTGCTTAGTATTTGTAAAGCCCCAAATTCCCGCGCCATATGTGCCAGTTGAGAGACATCTGGCCTTGTAAATTTGTAAGAGTTCTTTGGCAGGGCGACCGCCGAGTTTCCTCGAAAAATTAATTAAGGCTCCGGTTGCTCTGCTGAAGGCCAAGTTTCTGGCACGGACCGCCTTCGTCCAATTTCCTTTGTTGTCGAAGTTTATTCCTAAATAGCAGAAAGTGGCGGTGTTAAGGATCTTTTTCTGGTGTAAGAAGATGGACTTAGGGATTTTTCTTAAGGGACCAGATCTCATGGAGTAGGTCTTTGTTACGTTAATAGTTAACCCGCGAGTGTCCATATAATTTGAGAATTCCACCACCGCCCTCTGCATGCCGATTGGGGTCCGTGATAGTATGGCGGCATCGTCCGCATATAAGAGGATTGGTAAGTAGGTCGCTCCCACTGTGGGATAGTCAAACTGAAACTTCCTCATATGTTCCACCACTGTGTTTATGTACAATATGAAAAGGAAGGGTGCGAGGATGCACCCTTGCCGCACACCTCTGTTGATGGGGAATTTATCTGAACATTGGCCTTCTCTGCCATATCTCACTCTTGCCCCTGCGTTTCTGTATAATTCCCTAATAAAAAGAATGATTCTGTTGTCTATGCTTAAGCATTTCAGTGTGTCCCAGAGCTTAGTGTGATCTACACAATCGAAGGCAGAGGTCAAATCGACGAATGTTATGTATAGGCTTTCGTGTTTTGCCTCTGTATATTTGGCAATGAGCAGGGCCAGATTAAAACTCTGCTCTATAGTACCCTTCCCTTGACGGAAGCCATATTGAAGGGGGGTTATGGTGTTATTCTCTTCCGACCAGACTTGAAGCCTATTTAGAATGATCCTGCCTGCTATCTTCATCAGTGCGTCCAGAAGTGAAATTGAACGGTAGCAGGCAGGATCATTTCTATTGCCCTTTTTAAAAATTGGGACCACGATTGCCTCAGGCCATGTGGGTATAAAACCCACGGTATTGATGCTATTCAGAACGTTTGTTAAAAGGGGAGCCCAGAGTTTTATCCTGCTTTTATATATATATCAATGGGGACCCGGTCTGGTCCGGGTGCCTTGCCCGACACGCTATCAGTTATGGCCTTGGTAACTTCCCTATAATCGAAGATAATTCCCAGCGGGAACTGAGCGGGAGCTCCTTAGTTGAATTTGGGGCTATACGTCCACTTTGATTGGGGTTATTATACAGGTGCGTAAAGTGTTCAACTCACACCTCCCCCGGCACTGCAATATCTATTGCGTCATTGTCACTGTTTTTAAAAAAGGGGGCATTTACTGCCTTCCATAAGGCAATATTATAATTTTTCTGACAAGCTAAGTGTAAGTTTTCCCATAAGTCTCTTTTCAATTCCTTCCTCCTGTTGTCTAATGCTGTTCTGTAAAGCTTACGCGCCTCTCTAACATGGGCCACGGATCTTGGAATTCCGTGCAAAACTGCTATTAGGTGTGAATGCGCTCTAGAGCATTCCTTGTTAAACCAGCCCTTATTTTTGCTATGGTGTTTTTTGGATGGCTTCATTAACAGGTTATTTATCTCTTTGATAGTTTCACTAAAAGAGTCTAAAAAATGTTCTGGTTGTTCAAGATCGCTCAAACAAATTAAGACATGATCGAGAACTCTGGACAATAAGGTTATCAGGAATTTTTCAGGGTCCACCTTTTCCCACTTAAGTAAATACCCATTTAATTTCCCCAGGGTAATGGGTATCGGGTTCTCTTTATTGTCGCTTGCGGTCGGTCCCTTTGCTTGCAGCTCCAAGATGGTGTAGTCTTTTCTGACAGCCTCTCTGAGCATCAACAAGAGGATTGTAGACAGGTACTTCAATCCTTCAGACAAATGTTTTCTCTGACCCCCAGTCAGACAAACTGGTGCACCCATGAGGTGGACACTGGTGACAGTCTGCCTATAAAGAGTAAAATCTACAGGCAACCTGACCACGTCAGGGACTGCATAAAAAAGGAAGTAGAAAAGATGTTGGAATTGGGAGTCATTGAACCCTCAGAGAGCCCTTGGGCTAGTCCTGTAGTTCTAGTACCAAAACCTCACACCCAGGATGGTAAGAGAGAGATGAGGTTTTGTGTAGACTATAGGGGTCTCAATGCTGTCACTAAGCCAGATGCCCATCCAATACCAAGAGCAGATGAACTCATAGACAAATTGGCTTCTGCCAAGTTCTTGAGTACATTTGACCTGACAGCTGGTTATTGGCAAATCAGGTTAGCTGAGGATGCCGAGGCCAAAACAGCATTTTCTACCCCAGGAGGTCATTACCAGTTTGTGGTGATGCCCTTTGGTTTGAAAAATGCACCTGCCACTTTTCAAAGGTAGGTGAACCAAGTTCTCACTGGGTTGGTTGACTTTTGTGCAGCATATCTAGATGATATTGCTGTCTTCAGCTCCACCTGATCCACCTGAGGAAAGTTTTGGAGGCCCTGCAAAAGGCAGGCCTCACTATCAAGGCTACGAAGTGCCAGATAGGGCAGAGTCAGGTTGTGTACCTGGGCCACCTTGTAGGTGGAGGCCAGGTTCAACCCTTGGAGAGCAAGATACAGGCCATAAAGGACTGGGCTCCTCCAACCACCCAGACACAGGTCAGAGCTTTCTTGGGCCTGTCTGGTTACTACAGGAAATTTGTCAGAAATTATGGGTCAATTTTGACCCCTCTTATTAACCTGACAAGTAAGAAAATGCCAAAGAAAGTTCAGTGGACAGCTAGCTGTCAAAAGGCATTTGATGACCTAAAGCAGGCCATGTGTACTGCACCTATTCTCAAGAGTCCTGACTACTCCAAAACCTTCATTGTCCAAACAGATGCATCTGAGTTGGGTGTGGGAGCTGTTCTATCTCAACTGAATACTGATGGTCATGACCAGCCCATTGCTTTTATAAGCAGAAGGCTGACCCCTAGAGAGAAACGTTGGTCAGCTATAGAGAGGGAGGCCTTTGCTGTGGTTTGGGCCCTGAAGAAGTTGAGGCCCTACTTGTTTGGAACTCACTTCAAGATTCAGACCGACCATAAGCCCCTCTTATGGCTAAATCAGATGAAGGGTGAAAACCCCAAACTTCTTAGGTGGTCCATTTCCCTACAGGGGATGGACTTTACAGTGGAGCACAGACCAGGGACTGACCATGGCAATGCAGATGGTCTCTCCAGGTATTTCCACTTAGAACAGGAAGACTCACCTGGTCAAGGTTAGTTTAATGTCCCTGCGTTTGGGGGGGGGGGGTTATGTAGGAGAGTGGGGTCTGCAATCCTATGGTCACCCCAGATATTTGCTTTTTGCTTCACTGGTTTACGACTTTCCCTGGCTGTGGGCCTGCTAATCAGACCCACAGCCTAGCTGTTCTCTCTCTAAATTGACAACCATGTACCTTAGGTGCATTTGCCAATTGGTACTGGGCCACCTTATCAGTCCCTGTACAGTGTACTATAGGTACCCAGGGCATAGGTGTAACCAGTGCCTACCAGGGGCTTAAGCATGTATTATGCCACCCCTGGCTGGCCATCCAAAACTGACACAACTGGCTGCACGACAAATGGGGCAAGGTGGTGTAATCACGCTTTGCTGTAGATATGGTATACATATATCTAACCCTAAAATGGACACATATATTCCTATCAGTCACTCCTATGGCAGGCCTTATCAATCCCGAAGGCAGAGTGCTTGGAATTATGTGAGATGGTGCTCTGGCATGAGCTGAGCCCGTTTGCAGCTTGCGGAACCAAGTCCTAATAGCTGTTTCATGATAACGCTATACCATATACTCTTAAGTGCATTATCAACCTCGCGGTTGAATGCTAACTCTGGTATAACATTATCAAAACATGTCGAGTAAGGTGTCATACGAATCGGAATACTACCCCCTCGCCAGTTCTGGCGACGGGGGTAGCATTCCACCCTTCTAGAGGGACACGACATGTATGTAACTGTGAACCCCAGTTAAAGTTAACTCGAGCCTTGGCATCACAAAATGGATGCTGCCACCACAGACACAAGTCTGACCTCCTGCTGCTGGGAGTCCTTCCAGCGAGGGAGGCTTGGACAAAGGGTTTCCTGCCTTGGGAGGTGCTAGCACCACCCCAGACAGGATTTTGTGTATTGGGTAGGACAGGCCTGAAAGGAATGAGACATGCCTGGGGCTCACAAGGTGCCCTGTGCATACACCGGTTCAAACCAGTTGCTGGGGCATCCCTGCCCCAGCTCTGGCGCGAAAACCGGACTAAGGTTAGGGGGTGTAACCACCCCCCTTCCTGGTCCCACCCAGGGGAGGGACCTAGTCAGTAGTGCAGCCCCCTTTAGGAGAATAAAGGTAAGAGCTGGTCCCATTCCAAATTAGATTATCCTGAACAATTCTACAAGAAGAAACTCTGGACTTCGACGTTCTGCTCCACAGTAGACTGAAGAATCTCCCTTGTGGGCAAGGAGTGTCCACCCTGCACAATCAGGCACCATCAGCGTCCAGCGGCTTCACTTTGTCGTCTTCCCTTGAGGATTCAGACTTTAGAGCCCGACGAGACCCGGATTCCCAGATCTCTCCGACCTCAACCTACATCTGCAGCACAGCTGAGATCCGTGGGTGCGACGAGACATGTGGGACCGGCCATCTTGAAAGAACCTGCCCTTCACTTTCAGCACGACTCCCGAGGTAAACTCGACCAAGTGCTTTTGGGACTGAGAAGCCCCAGTCCCGAGCAGCTCCTGCACCAAAGACAAGCCCTCCAGCATCCACGAGATCTGCATGGGGCCCTTCTGCTTGTTTTCTGCTTGACGCGTTGTCTGGTCACTTGCCGGCTGGCTAGTGGCCTCCTAGACGACTAACTTTGAAACCTTCACTGCTGGTCTGGTTGATCCAGACTGGCCCTTGCTCCCTTCCAAAAGAGGAGCACCCCGGACCCTCCTGTTCCACTCCAGATGCCATTTTGACTCACTGCGTGGGTTGCCTTTGCCAAGGCCTGTTGACGCCGATTCCGGATCCAACACTGCCGGCAGCGAGAGCCTGCGTGGGACAGCTCGTGCCTCCATCCTGGTTGTCGAAGACACCTCCTGGTCCACGTGGCTGCAGAGACAAGCGTCCACTCTTCACCTGATCGCGACAACGACATCTGGTTCCACTCCAGTCACTGGCTAGTGACTTTGAACATTGTCCCCTCTGCTTTCAGGTCCTCTTCTTCACCGATCCACCCTTGGATCGCACCGGACATCTTCCTCCTGGTCACCTGCAGCATCTTTTCTTTCAGGCTCCATAGACTTCAACGCGAGAACCCGACACACTTTGGCACCTATGCACCCACAGCCCGTTGGTGAGGTAACGAGAGCATTTTGGTGCTCAAGGGTAGTTTAACTGTCCTAGTGTCCAGTTCCACAGTTGTTTTAGTCCTAACTAGTCAGGATTGTCCGTACTCACCTTTTACTTGAACTGTACTGTCCATAGACGTTGTTACGCATCTTGCGTGTGAGTTCACACTCTGCACACGCGTTCCGTGGTCCTCCTATTACTTACCTAGAGTTAGTGTAGCGTGGTCCCAACGATCCTACAGCCTCTGGACAGCTCCAATCTTCCTATCGACTTTCACATTCCACTTACTTAGTATATGGTTTGTCGTGCCCCTAGGGCACCATTGTAATTTTGTGCAACTTATCGTATTTTTCCTAAGAGATTGTCATGTGCTTAGCCCTCTGACCTCATAAAGAGTTCAGAGGTGTTTGTTAATACTAAATATACTGTTTATTTTCATAACAACCTGTGTGGTGTCCTTTCATCTGGTATTCAAGGGGTTATATTGTGGTAAAACAGCTGGCTTCACATGCCATAAAGAGTTTAGCCTAAGACTGCTTTGTCCATGCTACCACTAGGATAGCTGGTCTATAAGGTTGACTTACAACCAATCACCATAAGGGTTGTTTGGACTGATACAGGGTGATCACTAGAACTAGTGAGCATCATATATCAGGCCAACTTCTCACACACGGTCAAATGACTTTTCAGCATCTAGTAGCACCAGACTCATGGTAGTATCTTGTACCTTTGCCAGGTCCAACAGGGTCTCTATCCCTATCAATGCTTGCAATGGAGCTATGACAGTGCTGGCAGACATCCTTTGCATAAGCATCTCCTCAGTGATTCTAAGATTCTCTAGAAGACCCTGCAGGGTAGACATAAGTTGTTTCTGTTTAAATAATCCATAACTAAGAACTTCCCCCCTGAATCCAGCCTTTAAGATATCCCACACCAAAGCCCTAGAAGTTGGGTCCTGATTATTATCAAGAAAGTGCACAAACTAGTTGTTAATGTGATTAAGTAACAAGGTATCCAACAAGAGCTTCCTATCAAACGAGAAGGATCTTGCCGGAACAATTCTGCTAATGGCAGGAATATCCAACAGCAGTGGGCCATGATCCGCCGTAGGTACCACTTGGAATCCTTATTAGAGGATTAATCTGTGGTTTGTCGTTCTGAAGTTTGAATCTACGGAATCAGATTGCAGCCGGAGCAACGTGACTCGTACTCGTCTCTGCTCCCTTAAAGGATCCAACCGGAGGGTGGATTAAGCTCCCTTATACTCCAATAAGGATTCCAAGTGGTACCAACATCACTTCTACTGGCTGTCCATCTTGTGTTCTGAAGAAGACCCATTGTGACTTCATCGTAATCACGCAACCTCTTGGGTTGAAACTTCGACGTACCTCGACAATCCAAATCCTAAATTCTCCATCCCCCGACAATTAACAGAATCTATTGGAGATTTATATGTCCAGGGACGGATGCAGCTTACATGTCCGACCCGGCGGCGCCATCTTGCCCACTTGTAGTATTTCAATCCATATATATTTATTATTAATGATTTTTTTTTTTAGAAAACAAGCGACTGGCTTAACTGCTAAAGCTGTCTCCAGGCCAGACCTACAACGGGCACCCAGATCAAGACAGCAGGATGTTGCAACACTAATGGTAAAAGGCTCTATTTAAATGCTGATGACAGTTAACATAAGATAAGATGACATAATATAGCATAGCATAACGTAGCATAAGATAACAATACACTTAACCTACAGTATCTCAGCTCCGAACCCTGTACTTTCTCCTGCACTGATTCTTAAATGCTCAGCCCCCTACTTTAGAAGAGTCACATTGATGAATGTAAATTGGTTATCAAATTCGAGCGAAGGTTCTTGAGTAACCCTGGGCGTAGTGGGCGTAGTGGGGCTCCGCGGAGCTACGCGGAGTGGGTGAGAAGCTACGCCCACTCTCGCACTCCGCGTAGCCCCACTACGCACCTCCCTCCCGCCCTCTCCTACATACATTATTTAAGCAACTAACCTTAATAAAACAATTTTAAAGCACTTACCGTGTCCGGGGCTCGTCCGGGGCTCCCTCTTGGAATAGCGTCATCCTGGATACCAATGCGCATGCGCGGGCGGCCGCGCATGCGCATTTCTCCCGAGAAATGCGCATGCCCGGGCTGCCGCGCATGCGCATTGGTATCCAGGAAGGGACGCTATTCCAAGAGGGAGCCCCGGACGAGCCCCGGACACGGTAAGTGCTTTAAAATTGTTTTATTAAGGTTAGTTGCTTAAATAATGTATGTAGGGGAGGGCGGGAGGGAGGCGGGTGGTGGCCGACTCGGCTTCGCTCACGGAGTGGGCGTAGTGTTGCCGACTACGCTGTCTACGCAAAATGCGTAGAAGGCAACACTACGCCTACTCCGTGGGCGTAGCCGATTCGGACGCCCAGGGTTATTCTTGAGGCTGTGAGACCCCATTTCCTCAGGGGGTCCTGAAAAGATAGCACACAGATTTTTGTGGCCAAGAAAGCCACAAAGACAAAAACGCCTGGACAGTTCACGTGGAACATCTAAACTCCTTTGCAGAGCATCGTTTTCTTGAATAGCTTGTATTGATGGCAATGCTCAGAGTACATGCATTACTGGGTAAACTTATGGGCAAAACATCTCTTCACATGTGAACAAAGGATCTGCGAAAATTGATTGTTGTGCTAATATAGGAATAACCAAGTTCAGTCCCACTGAATTAGCACAGTGTTCTTCAAGAGCACTTTCCAACGCAGTTCTATAAAAGCTGAAATTGCAAAGATTTTCACTGCATACAGCATATGTCCCAAATTCCCTCTACAGCAAAGTACCCAACGTAGAATTGTTCAGCCTTAAGATAACCAGTGCAGTCTTTGCTGTAGAACACTGTAGCTTTTTGTCACCAACTGCACTAGGAAATATCCCTCCATTTATTTCTTCTTTCTGTCTGTTTCACAGCAGGAGGGCATTTCCCATGGTTTCACTTGGTCACGTTCTACTACCTGATACGACAAGTCACTATCCATCAACATTAGCTTGTCAAGGCAAAAAGTCTATCATCAGGAGAACAGAAATATATTAGGATTGCGAGCCAATCGTGTCTGTTACAAAAATGTACTTGTCCCCAAGGAGTGTGTAAAGGGCAAACAATTCAGGTCAGTTAATCCAGGCATATTTATAAAGTGAACCTGGAGAAAAGATCCCTCTTGCAATGAGGAAGCTACCACACCTTGCTTATTGCACGTGATTCTCACTCTGTAGTAAGCATAGCTAGAATAAATCTGTAATGCATCTCATTTCACTAATCTGCATTGAAAACATCCCTTTCTCTTGGTCAGTAAGCCTCGATGCCTTCATTAGGGGACACTGAAGCATTTCTTCTCACATTTGTGATGGGTCAAGACCACAGTTTTTCATTTTGTTGAAAAGGCATCTTGCAACTTTGTTGCCAAACTGTGTCCCCATTAGAATCCACTCAACTCAGTAACCCACCCACAAAAGCAATAACCGAGATTGATGAAAACAAAATAGATGAACATGCTTTTAGACACCAATATCCACCTAAGAGGGCGCCAGAAGATTTTATGGGCTCCTATTGCTGCGTCTCCAGCTTAACGAGTCCGAGGGCTAAAGAGCCTCTCATAATACACATGTAGATGGCTAATGGCTATGTATCCATTTGTTTTTTCATGTTAAAATCTATTTGAGAATGACCAATAGAACGACAATCAAAACATTTGCTCTTTGACTGTTTAAGCCTTGCTCTCAGCATAGCTACTTGGTTACTATTCCTGTTTTTAGTGGATACCAAGCTGGTAATCGGGTTCGTTAAGAAGGGACCCTCAAAGCTGTACAACTCGCAGAGGGTGCTTGTCATCCCCATATAATATGCTTGAAAATCCATCTCGGAATAGTACAAAGGTTCAGCTGTCTCATTGGAAAACCATGCAGCGCTCTTTAGTGCCCCTATTCAGGGCGACCCTTGAAATCGGTTTGCATAAATGTGTAATTTACTCCACTCTTGATGCCCCTACACAATCTAAAAGAGCAGATTTGCATATCAATTAACAAAGCCAAATTTACCCGTTCGGGCTGAGCCAGTGGAATTGTGCCTCCCTAAGCCACGCTTGCTACCTGCTACACGATTCAACCGCAGTATATTGCAGTGGGGAAATCTAACTTGGAGATAGTATGTAAATCAATTCTTCATACTAAAATCTGCCGGGGAGGCGTTCCTCTTTGGTGGAGGGAGCCGTGGGGTGGAAAATGCAAAAAGCCGATTACTAATGCTACGAAACAAAATTCTTACGGATGGTAGAAGCTGAAAAGTGAACTCTCCCTGCCATAACGACATTCAAAAGAGATATTGATAGGGTTTTAAAATGTGCTTATTCATTCACTGTCTGTCAAGCATGAACATCGGGGTCATTTGTTTCCATTCTCGGCAGCAAAGGGCGACCTCACAGCGTCCAATTCAGTTCGCCACTGGCGTCCAAAACTTGTCATTCACTTCGTTGCCGTTTTTGTGTTCTCGCCTTTTTTTTTGTCGGGACGCCTGCTCCTCATCCCCTGCCCCGCCCTTCCAGGAAACCGCCACACACACTCTCTCCCAGTATCTTCCAGAGTCACGAGACCGAGCCTGGGAATATTTGTAAGGCCTACTCCTTTCCGATCCTACAACTTAGTCATGTAAACAGGCAATATAAGAAAGTGCCGAATCATGACATTAACTCTTTTTTGTACCTCGATAGACTGAAGAGGCATTTTCATGTGTACGACACCAGTGCAGATTGTGACTGGACCTCAGTATTGTAAGTCCTTGGATGCTGGCGTTTCATTGTGAATTTTATCTGAGGTGCAACATCAGAAATACTGTCATTGAGAAGCAAGGAAGCCTCGTGGCTCACTTACTTCTTCATGGCGTGTATGTTATATTATACCAGATGCCTTTGGGATGTATGACATTACAACGCATGCTTTTACCACGCATGCCTTTACAACGCGGTATTTACAACGCATGCCTTTACAATGCATAGTGCTTTGGGGCGCTGGATAGTGAATTGTTTAATTTACTATTCCAACTCCAGTCCCCGTGGATAGTAGGGAAGGTGTTGGATAGTAAATTAAACCTATTCCCTACCATAGAGCGCCCCCCAGCGCAATGCGTTGTAATGGTTTGCGTTGTAAAAGTTGCATCGTAAAGGCACTGCGTGGTAAAAGTTGCGTTGTAAAGGATGTTTCCCATTCCAATTCATTCTCCTTTGGCTTCCTTTTACTTATTCAACATCTGTCTGGCCCATGTTGACACTTGAATTACAGGGCCTTCTCTAACCATCCCTCTTTTTGGTGTACATACACCGAGCATCCAGCTGCACTTATGTCGGTTTGGTGCTGTGTAGCTGTCTATAAGTTTTAGCCCTTATTTCAATTATAATTGGAGCATTAACCTCTCATACCGCCTCACCCGTCACACAGTCGGGGCTGCAACCCATAACACGATAATCATACAATAACAGCACCCAGGTGGTCATCAAGCACAGCATGTAAACACTTCAGCACACAATCAAAATATAAACACCATCCCTCACACACCCCTATGGTAAGTGCTACTGCGCCCCAGAAGAACTATAAAAACGCTACAATACTGAACAATACTATAATTGAGCAAAAGGCTCCTCTTCTAAAGGATAAACTCGAGCTGCAAAGTCCCAACAAATGCACTAAACAGACACCCATTCTGACAAGTAATTTCTGGTCAGAATTAGGTCTGTATTAAGTTACTACTGAGCAGGGGTCAAAGTACTTCAATTTCAAATGCTGATAATGGCAAGTTGTGGCTGACGTCTCTGCAAAGCTAGGGGTCTGCTGAATAGGCCCAAGTACCCTGCAATTAGCAAAGCTAGCCCAAGACACTGTAACTAGCCTTAAAATGATGGGGGTAGTTGGATTTTTCCTTGCCAAACCATCATCTTGTAATGCTGATAAAGGTAGATTCCAGACCTTAGCTTTGCAATGGAAAGGGTCAGCAGGATGGAACTATTTTCTGCGGAATCAGTAAGATTGCCTGGAGACATAGCAATGGCTTTGAAGTGGTAGGGAGTTGTTTGATTTCTCCTGTGTGGCAGAGCTCAGCCTACTACTATCTTCCAATGCAGATAAGGGAAGAATCTGAAGGATCAGTAGGATGGGACCAAGAGCCAAGAAATCAGCAAGGCTAATCTGACATTGATACTACAGTTAAAGTAGTAAGGGGTAACTTCTTTTTTCCCGAAGTGTATCTACAGTGCCAACGCCAGGGTTCTTGTAAGAACAAGGCAAGCAAAGGCTCTGCTCTCCCAGGGCAGACTTTGTGGAATTTTAGTTCGTGTACTGAACATCATCTACGCCATCTTGCAGACTCACGTATGAGCATACGCGACAGCCATTTTAGGTACCATGGTCTCCCTGTTCACGATCGCCCGTCAGCACACTTCCCTGAACCTTGCAAGCCTTCCCCGCGCACCCTGGCTGCCCCCGCACTCACATGCACAAGTCATGAACCCTCCCCTCCCATGACTCTGTCTCAGGGAATCACACCCCGCGCCTGACCAACACCTCCTTTCCGTCCATGAATACCCCTCCTTTGATGACCCCTTCCTCTGAGCCCGACTGCCTGTACGAACCGCTGGTCATCCTTTAGCCCGAGGATATAGTTTATTGCCCACTACTGTATGCACTCGCTTTTCCTGAAAGGAGCCACTATTGATCATGACCTCCCCACCCCCTGAGATTCGATCAGGCGCACACATTCCAAAGGAATCGGCAGAACACTCAGCTGCGTGATAGCCCCCTCCCAATCATATGAGGGGAAAGGGCCTCTACTGTTGTCATGTGTTGGAAGGGGCCGGAACTGGGGGGTGCCGGGGATGTCGTTCTCATACTTCACAATGTCCTTGTTGTAATAAAGAACGTCCACATGTCTTAAACCAGTGTATAAAAGACCAGGTCTCAAAGAGGCTGGGAGAGCACCTCGATACGATACCTTGTTGTCTAATCTGATGTGTTCTACTCCGTTGGAATAAACTTGTTTCCTGTCTTTCTGTCTCCAGCGCCTGCCTCTTTATTGAATAACTTCGTATGGTATTAGAGGCGTTTTTACGCCGGGCAAATTTAACTTAGGAAACATCTACTGAAATCGCCTGACCATTTTGAATTGATCTTTATCAATTGGCGTCCCAAACGCGGGGCCCATCAGCGACACGTGGATCCAGTGGGAGAGGTCCCGACGACAGAGTGAACGACTGCAACGATCGGGAGAGCTCCTGTCCAATAGACCCTCGTCTGACAGCCGATCATCTTAACTTCACTGATTCCGAGCAGACCTCTCCCGAGTGATCTACGGTCCTGACTGGGAACCACCAGGAGTGCCGCGATAGCAACAGAGAGTAGAGGATGATCGGGCGCTGGAAGCGGAAGACGAGAAACTGTCCATGCGGTCCGGGTAAGGTCGTGACACACGACGAATCGTGAAATTGATTGATTGATTGTTTGAAAATACTAGTATTACTTATTGACTGTTTCTGAGAGATTCTCTATTTGCAAACAAGCACAGAATCGCCATACTCTGTTTAGTCTTTGCAGATAGTGAAGGATAGGTAATGCAGACTTTTGTCCCCCATTGTAATCTGCCGTGCCTATTTTTCTCCCCATTGATTGATTGATTGAATCGAGCATTGAATTGTTCGAAGTTGGTTCTCTTAATGATCTTCTCTGCCTACAAACGGGGAAGAATAGGAATATTCTCTCTCCCTTTGCAGATAGTGAAGGGTAGGTAACGCAAGCTTTTAACCCGTCGTACCTATTTCATTCCTCATTGATTGATTGTTTGTCCAAACATTGACTGTTTGGAATTGGTTCTTTCTGGAGGTATTCTCTATTTGCAAATAGCGTAGAATAGAATATTCTGTCCAGTCTTTGCAAGTAGTGAAAAGATAGGTAGTGCAGGCTTTTGCCCCCCATTGTAATCCGTCATGCCTATCTTCTCCCCATTGGTTAGTAGTTGGGTCAACCCGGACCGCTTATTAGAGATGAACCATCCACCTCCACTGGAAGGCACCCCTAATAAGGACATGTTTACTAAGCAAGGACTAGTCGCTATAGCTTATAGTAAGTTATGGCATAAATATACAAAAAAGGATCCTGAAAGTCAGTGGCCACTGATAGGTTCTTTTGATGAAAATAAAATAAAAACACTAGAAGCAGCTGTAAAAATAAATAAGGCAACGCCCACTATGCTCGATAGTATTGGCATGTGGCGCAAAGAAGCAGAACAGCGAAGGAAAAGAGAAGAAGCAAAAATAGTGAAAGAATTACGAAAAGCAGCCCATCTGGCCGCAAAAGAACTAGATGAAGAAATAAGAAAAAGAGAGGAAGTTAAACAAACACAAGAATCAGGACTGGCAGGCCAATGCCCTGTCAGGACCACCCCTACGCTCTACCCGGAGATGCCCTCCAAACAGCGGGCAAATGACGAGTTACTGCTCGGTCCTCCAATTATCTACATGCCCCCTCCTTATGCTCCCAGCCAACCTCTAGCACAACACTCACCAGTTCAAAATGTAGGCGAGGGTGACCATAGCGCTAGTGCCCCGACTCTTACGGCCTTCGCACCGGCCGCATTGGTAACAACAACAGATGAACTCGAGACTGGCAAACAGCTAACAGCCAGGCCAAATAGGTTGAGCAAAGATGAGCGGGATGGAATCGACCAGATAGCAAAGACCCTGGTAGAACGGAAGGAGAGTGAAGAATATACGATGAATATGCATAATTCACATGCCGGTAGTCACAGACGGCATTTCATTTTACGGTTCAGCTACCACACCCTGAACGCATATGAGGATAGGTACCAGAATAAGGGTCCTGCAAAACTGACGACTCTATATAGAAGGGTCGATGTTGGAGATGGGACTGAGAGCGATGTGACGGACCTCTTCATGCAAACGCTTGAGGTCTTCCGCCACCTCGCGGAACAGAAACCAGAGGTCAAGATCACAGTCCCTGAGACGATTGAGCCCTCATTAGAAGCAGCCAACACTATGATGCCTATCAGAGAAGCCGCCCCCTACTGGGTTCCCCCAAGAGGTCAGGGAACAAACGATGATATCAACCACGCAGATGCAAAAGGGAGGGTTGTGTACTACTGGGTTTACCAACCATGGGATCGGCAAGATATTTTAACTTTTAGGCAAACCCTGCCCGATTTAAGAAAGAACCCTACAGCATTTTATACCGAACTAGGCACAGCCTTGGGCTCAACCATAATGACTCTATCGGACATTGATTTGTTTTTCGGGTTGTGTCTGCCGGCTGATGTGTGGAAACAAATCCGGAAAGCCGACCACACAGACCTGTTCGGACACACCTGGAAACAACTCGATGAACTAGATAGGCAGCGAGAGCCCGGAAAGAAACCCGTAAAGGACATACTGGAACTCCCCGACAAAATAGTGCAGAAGCTAAAGACGTTGATCCCAGAAAAGAAGGTAGACTGGTCGGTAGTCACGGCTTGCCGCCAGAAACCTCAGGAGGACGTATCAGAATACTTCTCCCGATTTGAGACGGTTTTCTCCGACTACAGTGGCCAAGACATGACTACCGCAACCGGACAACACCTATTCGTGCAAAACTACGTAAAAGGGCTATCGCAAGAGGTCTCCCAAAAGTTACAGACGAGTGAGAGTAGTTGGGGAGCCTCCAAACCTGCAGCTATCCTTCAGATGGCTCAGTATTACGAACACCAAAAGAATGAGAACGAGAGGGCGACTGAGAGAATGAAAAAGGACTTAAAGGAACGAGTGATGATTGCCCAATTACAGGGAGTGACTACAGGAAGGGAACGATATAGGGGGAACTACCAGTCGAATGCCCCTAGGAATCCGCCCACTAGAGACCGCAACCCCACACCCGGTGCTCCACGAACTGACCTCGATGAGAACCAGTGTGCATTTTGCAAAGAATTTGGACATTGGAAGTCCCAATGCCCGGCCCTTCGGGAAATGATTAAAAATAAAGAGACAAGGGACATGACAAATGGCCCAAAAACTGGAGGGCAGGGGCGAGGGCAGACCTACGACACCACCAATGACCGACCTGGCAGACCAAACACATTTGACCGCCCCGACAGAATCAGTGCCAACAGTCCGACTGTAACAATGCTCACGACTCTGCATAGGACTGCCAGGGGCAAGGGAGGGATCCAGTCGAGCTCTGTGTTGACCAGCAAGGTCCTTACGTCACTGCTAAGGTCCTGGGTACAAAGTCTCCATTTTTGGTAGACACTGGAGCGACACGTAGTGTATTATCAAAACGACTGATTCCAAGGGCACCCTTGTCTGGCTCACACATTACCTCGATAGGTTTCGATGGAACGCCCTCCACTAATCCCCTGTCTGTACCTATCTCCTTTGACCTAGGAAACAATCCCACTGACACCACGTTTCTGCTCTCCTCCAACTCCCCTGACGCCATTATGGGTATTGATTTACTGAAACATTTCCGAGCTACTATTAGGTGTTCCCCGGATGGAGTCCGAGTCATCCTGTACGACAACCCGAGCATGTCCAGACCCTACCCCGCACGACATATGTACGCCATAACAGATGCTGACCTATCCTTGCTCGATACCCTACCCCTGTACCTATGGGCCAGAAACGACTCGGATGTAGGACGAATGATGATCGATCCTGTACACATAACTGTTCGACCAGATGCAATAATCCCGAAACTCCCACAGTACCGGATATCGCCCGAAGGCGAGAAGGCATTGGTAGCGATTATTCAGTCCTTGGTAGATGCAGGAGTGGTAGAGGAAGTGGTTAGTAATGTCTGCAATAGCCCTATCCTACCCATTGTTAAGAAGCAAGGTGAGGGAGATGAGAAAGCGTACCGCTTCATCATCGACCTGCGAGAAGTCAACAAAGTGGTGGTGCCACAGTACCCCGTAGTCTCAGACATCGCCACCATTCTGACTCTCATCCCGTCCACTGCCACCACCTTCACCGTTATTGATCTTAAAAATGCATTTTTCTCTATCCCCATCCATCCAGACAGCCGTTATCTCTTCGGCTTCACTTTAAAAAACCGTTCATACCGATTTTGTAGAGCTCCCCAGGGCTACACTGAAAGTCCCAGCATTTACAGCCAGGCCCTCAAAAGACAGCTGGACGCCGTCCAGCTACCAGATGGAGTAGTGTTGATCCAATATGTCGATGATATCCTTTTGGCGGCCGACACCACTCCACTTGCAATCACAGCCACTATCCAACTCTTGCACTTTCTTGCGGAGAATGGCCACAAAGTCTCCAAAAAGAAACTGCAGTTCTGCCAGCCCCAAGTGACATACCTAGGCCATCTCCTGTCCAAAGAAGGGAGGAAACTTACGCCCGACCGAATCCAAACCATCCTAGACACCCCCATTCCAAAAACACAGAAGCAAGTCCGTTCATTAGTGGGCCTTACTTCTTTCTGCCGACAATGGTTACCAAATTTCAGTCTCATTATAAAACCCCTACTTTCCCTGTTGGCCAAAGATGTTCCGTTCCCACTCCCTTGGACTCCCGAATGCCAAGCATCCTTTAAGGAGTTGCGGGATGCCCTTTGCTCGGCACCCGTTCTAGGAACACCAGATTACTCCAAGCCCTTCTCCCTCTTCACTCACGAAAGGGAGGGATGCGCATTGTCTGTTCTAACTCAGCCCATCGGCGCCAAACAACGCCCTTGTGCCTACTTCTCTGCCACTCTTGATCCAGTCGCCAGAGCCTTACCTGCCTGCCTTCGAGCAGTAGCCGCTGCTGCTGTCTCTATCCGCCAGAGTGAGGGAATTGTGCTTTCGAACTCTCTCACGGTATTAGTGCCCCATGCAGTTGACACCCTTTTGAACCAGACCAAGACTCAACACCTGACTAGTGCATGACTGACAGGGTACGAATTGACTCTACTTGCACCCCACATCACCCCGAAGAGATGCACGACATTGAATCCTGCTACACTGTTACACCTGCCCGAAAATGACCCCGATGTGCCCCCTATACACGACTTTGTGACCCTCACGGACGAACAGACTAGGAGTAGAATTGACCTCCGAGACATTGCTTTTACAGATCCTGATGGAGAACTATGGGTAGATGGCTCTTGTATCAAACTCCCAGACGGCACCACTTCTGCTGCCTATACGGTGACGACAGCTCGAACAGTAGTTGAAACAGCTCGCATCACACAACGATCCGCACAGGCAGCAGAACTAATTGCCCTCACACGAGCATGTATCATAGCAGCAGGAACCACGGCAAACATTTACACGGACAGCCAGTACGCCTTCGGGGTGGTTCATCATTTTGGGCTCCTGTGGAGGGAAAGGGGATTCCTGACGTCCCACGGTACGCCCATCCTTCACGGAGATTTAGTCTCCGCCCTGATTGAAGCAGTTCTTCTCCCCAAACAATTAGCAGTGATCAAATGCCAGGCACACAAGAAGGTGACAGATTTAGTTGGACAGGGAAACGCACTAGCCGACATCACTGCCCGAACCACAGCTGAGAATAGGACAACGACACGCATGTATGTGACCAGGTCACAAGCAGAAAAATGGACCGACGCTAGGGAAACGATCAGGGACATCCAATCGGCCAGCACACCTCTCGAACTGACTGAATGGGCACGGGTGGGTCTAAGGGACGATGAAGGCTGCTGGCGGACAAAGGACACGAACAAATGGTTGCTGCCTGATGCATATTTGATCCCCATACTGACAATGGCACACTCCCCTGCACACATAGGCTCTGCCCCCATGATTGAACTCATTTCCAAAGTCTGGCACAACAACAAGATCCCCGACTCGGCCAAACGCCTAGTCCAGCAGTGCCTTATCTGCCTACAACACAACCCCGGGAAAGGAACTGTGGTACCCCGGGGAGGGTTTGGGATCCCCGACCACCCCTTTGAGGTCCTCCAGATGGATTACATCCAATTAGAGAGGTGCCAAGGCTTGAAGTACGTATTAGTCATTGTATGTGCCTTCAGCAAATGGGTGGAAGCCTATCCGACCCGAGATAACACTGCCATGACTACTGCCAAAGTACTACTGAAAGAGTTTTTCCCTCGCTACGGCCTTTGTCGAATTTTATGGAGCGACAATGGCCCCCACTTCATAGCTGAAGTTATCCAACTAATCCTGAAGGGGTTGGGGGTAAAACAGAGGTTCCATGCAGTCTTCCACCCCCAATCCGCTGGCCTGGTTGAACGACACAACGCTACACTGAAACTGAAACTGTCAAAAATAGTGGCCACCACAGGACTTAAGTGGCCAGATGCCCTTCCACTGGCATTACTATCGATGCGCTCCACTCCCACTAAGCACCACTTGACCCCCTACGAAGTTGTGTTTGGGCGGCCTATGAACCTCTGGACTGCCCCCAAACCGACCTCCATTCACGACGTCCCCGACGTCCTGCTGTCAGATTATTTATACAAATTAACTAAAACGTTGTCTGTCATTCATCAACAGGTGCAGCAGGCCATCCCCGATGCTTCCAGGGGTCCCGGTCACGATATCCAACCGGGGGACTACGTCCTAGTCCGGAACTTTCAACGAGCGAAGAGTCTGGAACCCCGGTGGACGGGCCCCTGGCAAGTACTGATCACCACTCGGACGGCTCTTCGAGTGGAGGGGAAGAAGAACTGGCTGCACGCACACCACTGCAAAAAGGTTTCCTCGACCCTGGCCACGACAGACAACGTCAGCACCCAAGAAGAGCTCCTGAATAAAGACCGACCATCACTGAACTGCTATCCTGATACCGAGGCACTTGAACTTGCAAAACACTCTGATCCCACTGTGCCTTCCCGAGAAGGGTATTTCCTGCGTCGAAAGGAGGGAGCTTCGGCTAAGTAGGCCACTGACTAAGTTAAAAATCTCAGAACGGTGACCCAAAGCAACCAAGGGTTACCCGGAGAGAAGCTAAACAAAGTCTGTGGTTCTGCCCACTACCGAGCACCTTGAAGATGAAGATGATGGAAGCGCCAGATAAGAAGATGATGGAAGCGCCAGATAGGAAGACGTCGGAAGCAACAGGAAATACCCGCTACAGAAACCCAAAGACTGATAATTTGCACAAATCAAAGACAATCGCTTTCTTCATTGTCTTCCTCTTTTGCCTCCTCCTCATGACTTCCTTCTGGATCTTGGAGGAAAGCACACCCGCTCACCAGATGTTGCCAACCACTGTCCAGCCAACCACCATGAAAGAGCACCACCTGGTCACCCTTTCACCTCAGCTCCGAGAAAGGCGTAAGGAGTTCTGGAACAATTCCTTCGTACAACTGTTGCACCAGCACAACCTTGCTGCAAATGCCACGAACTGCTGGATCTGTGGGTTGCTCCCACATGCTACCGGACACTCCATCCCCTTCATCCCTTCTCCTTTCTCAGTTCACGGCTCCTGCCTCGCCTGGTTGATCCTCATGCAGGAAAGCCACAAGGACAACGCCGCTTCTGGTCAAACAGTGTCACACTTCTACTATGGGTTCTGGCTGAACAAAACAGGAAAGATGTCTGCTCCCTTTTGTCCTGCAATTTCAGGTTCAACCTTCCTTACGAACATCCCTGCCAAAGAAGGGGTCGAAATGCAAGTGCTCCACAATCCAGCCAGACCCACCTTCTCCCACCTGCGGAAACAAACGGCTGCCACCCTGACCGTGGCCCTGTCTGTCATCAATGTCACAGGACTCGTATGCCTCGAAGGACAAGGAACGCAGCTGGTGGGTCACAGTTCTTGTCGCATCACCAAAACATTGGTCTCAGCTGACCCCCCCTCCTTTGTTGCTTCTCCGAATATGTACTTTGTTTGTGGCACCAAAGCTTACACTTGGCTCCCAAAAGGCTGGAGGGGTACGTGCTACATTGCCTTCATTCTTCCTCCCATGTATGTGGCTTCAGCCTACCACCACCGGCAAAGGCGCGCAGGAGATGTTGAACAAGCCGACTCCACCGGAGCACAGTTCCTGGATGCAGCAAAGGGACTTGTTCCTCTGTGGGGACCAATGGCAAATAGCCGCGCTATCCGAACCTGACTCAGGCAGTAGAAACAACCATTAACATCACCTCTGGCATCCTTGCTAACAACACGGCTGAGCTTCACGCAGTCCGCCTGGTGGCTCTTCAGAACCGCCTTGTTCTAGATGTGGTTCTGGCCGATCGTGGAGGTGCATGCCGCATCATCGGCTCCAGCTGTTGCACCTACGTGCCAGATAACTCACCTTCAGTCTACAAAGCAATCGAACACCTCCACAGACTGTCCTCGGAGGTTCACCAGGAGCAGGAAGGATGGTCGCTTGGAGGCTGGTTCTGGGACACTTTGAAGAATTGGGGATGGAGATCGTTCACGTTTTTATTGATACCAATCATGATACTGTGTGGGTGTTGCTTGGGTATTCAATGTTTACCACCTTTATGTGCACTCATTTCCAACTGTATGTGCCCAAAGACTTTGAACTTTAAAACTGAGCACATGAGTCCCCTATATGAGATAGAGGTGCGTGGTCTCATGGGGATCGATCCGAACTGACAAGCTGGCGAGACATGTTAAAGGGAGGACTGTGGAATTTTAGTTCGTGTACTGAACATCATCTACGCCATCTTGCAGACTCACGTATGAGCATACACGACAGCCATTTTAGGTACCATGGTCTCCCTGTTCACGATCGCCCGTCAGCACACTTCCCTGAACCTTGCAAGCCTTCCCCGCGCACCCTGGCTGCCCCCGCACTCACATGCACAAGTCATGAACCCTCCCCTCCCATGACTCTGTCTCAGGGAGTCACACCCCGCGCCTGACCAACACCTCCTTTCCGTCCATGAATACCCCTCCTTTGATGACCCCTTCCTCTGAGCCCGACTGCCTGTACGAACCGCTGGTCATCCTTTAGCCCGAGGATATAGTTTATTGCCCACTACTGTATGCACTCGCTTTTCCTGAAAGGAGCCACTATTGATCATGACCTCCCCACCCCCTGAGATTCGATCAGGCGCACACATTCCAAAGGAATCGGCAGAACACTCAGCTGCGTGATAGCCCCCTCCCAATCATATGAGGGGAAAGGGCCTCTACTGTTGTCATGTGTTGGAAGGGGCCGGAACTGGGGGGTGCCGGGGATGTCGTTCTCATACTTCACAATGTCCTTGTTGTAATAAAGAACGTCCACATGTCTTAAACCAGTGTATAAAAGACCAGGTCTCAAAGAGGCTGGGAGAGCACCTCGAGACGATACCTTGTTGTCTGATCTGATGTGTTCTACTCTGTCGGAATAAACTTGTTTCCTGTCTTCCTGTCTCCAGCGCCTGCCTCTTCATTGAATAACTTCGTATGGTATTAGAGGCGTTTTTACGCCGGGCAAATTTAACTTAGGAAACATCTACTGAAATCGCCTGACCATTTTGAATTGATCTTTATCAACTTGAGCTGCAGCTTCCGGCTCGCTTGATCAACACACTCTGCCAACTGGAGCCAGCCTTCAGAGAAGTTAAATTAGGAGTTGACTAGGGCAGCGGCTACCAAAACATTTTAGAATTAGGGCCCACTTTTTCACATGACAAACGTTTGTGACCCACATAACTTTAATGGGCATGAGGTGGGGGAAATGTTTAATGTGAATAAAGCATTTTGTAGTAGTGCAGTGTTATTTACAGATGGCCCATTTTCCTTTGAAATGGCCGCTAAATGTATTTATTTATTTATTTATAAGCTTATAAAGCACACTGATGCCCAAAGGCGTCCTGGCGCTGCCTACTGACTCCTGAACAAGACGGGGAGACTATTCCATAAATAACCAGGTTTTAAGCCCCTTTCGAAATGAAAGTAGCTCTGAGGCATTTCTGAGATGCCCCGGCAGATTGTTCCAGGCTTTTTGTAGCACAGAAGGAGAAGCTGTTTCCTCCCCATCTGGCCTTTTTTACTCGTGGCACCGAAGCTAATCTGCCTTCAGCTGATCGAAGCGCTCTGCCCGGCACATACCACTTTATACAACTGCTCAAAAACTCTGGTCCAATGCCCTTCAGCACTTTAAAGACTGTGCACAGAGCTTTAAACTGAGCATGTTTGGATACCAGCAACCAGTGTAGTTGCCTAAGACCCTAGCGTAAATGTGCATAGACATATAGTTTTACTGATAAAACTATACTGCACATAAATGGTAATGTATGGATATCCAAGTTTCAGTGAATATTTATCATTTGCGCGTTGCCAATTAAAAGTATCTGGATTTGTTTTGATCCTAATAAAACATTTGTTTCCATCACACTTTAGCGATATAAAAAAAGCTTCCTTTTTTACACTTCTCAACCTTCTAAAGTATGATAAAAATCAGTAGCTTAAACATCCAATGACAATGACAACTAAAAGGTTACTGCAGCTGTTGAGACACAGGGAATACAGTGGCCATATTAGTTTGAGACGGGTCAACGGATGTATGACATCACAACGCATGCTTTTACATCGCGCGGTTTTTACAACGCGGTTTTTACAACGCATACCATTACAACTCATAGTGCTTTTAGGCGCTGGATAGTGAATTGTTTAATTTACTATTCCAACTCCAGTCCCCGTGGATAGTAGGAAAGGTGTTGGATAGTACATTAAACACATTCCCTATCCTAGAGCGCCCCCCAGCGCAATGCGTTGTAATGGTTTGCGTTGTAAAAGTTGCATTGTAAAGGCACTGCGTGGTAAAAGTTGCGTTGTAAAGGTTGTTTACCCGGGTCAACTGGTTACTTTCTGCAACAAGATCAGGTCATCAAAAGCCAGCATCACTTCAGTCAGAGGTGAAAAGCCGGTGAACATTAGTGCAAAATGTATGTGGTGGCTCTTTAAAAAAAGATTGGGAATATGTAGCCCTGAGGGTACCTGCCATTATGCTTGCAGCACATTGCCAAACCATCCTTTGCCCTTTGCATCAGTATTGACCCTTGTTGGGAGTACTGGGTTTGTTAGGAAAAGAAAGAACAAAGATTTTGACCAATAGAGGAGCGTGAAAAGAAGAAGCTGCCACCCAGGCCCTTTTTAGGTCGAGCCTTCGCAGCGCATGCGCTGCAAAGGAAAACAACCTTTTCCTAGTGCTTAGGCTTTTCAGCCAAGCACGTGCACGCGTTGCCATTGCCTTCAATGGCAACGCGTGCACGTCAGGATATCCACTCGCGGGAGCACGCGGCCCATCTGCATCTGGTCGCAATTATCGCTCCCGCGAGTGAATCCCTCCCCCCCGCTGACATCAGATGGGCCTGCTGATCATCGGGGTAGAATGGAATTTTTTCCACTTCCGGTGTTTGCAGGCAGCAGTAGTGGCGGGTTTTCGTACCTGTGGAACGTTGCGGTGTTGGCGTATTTGACCAACAGATTAGGTTCAAGTTCAAGTTCAAGAATTTATATAGCGCACTACTCACCCAGAGGGTCTCAAGGCGCATGGGGAGGGGGTTTATTATATATCGAATAGCCAGGTTTTGAGTTCTTTTCTGAAGGAGATGTGGTTCTGTGTAAGGCGGAGGTGAGTGGGGAGTGAGTTCCAGGTCTTGGCCGCCAAGTAGGAGAAGGATCTACCTCCCATGGTGGATCTTTGGATATGCGGAATTGCGGCGAGGGCTTGATTGGAGGATCTCAGTTGGCGGGTGGGTGTGTAGAAGGATAGTCGAGTGTTGAGGCATTCGGGCCCTAGTTTGTAGAGGGCTTTGTGTGCGTGGGTGAGGAGACGGAACGTAATTCTCTTGTTGACGGGAAGCCAGTGGAGGTCTTTCAGGTGGCCGGTAATGTGATCTTGGCGAGGGATGTCTAAAATGAGTCTCGCTGATGCGTTTTGGATGCGTTGGAGTTTTTTTTAAAGTTTGGCTGTGATTCCGGCGTAGAGGGTGTTTCCGTAATCTAGTCGACTCGTGACCAGTGCGTGGGTGACAGTCTTTCTTGTCTCGGAGGGAATCCAGCGGAAGATTTTTTTGAGCATACGAAGTACGTTGAAGCAGGAGGATGAGACGGCGTTGACTTGTCTGGTCATCGAGAGTGCGGAGTCTAGGATGAAGCCAAGGTTTCGTGCATGGTCTGTGGGTATGGGTGCTGAGCCTAGAGCTGAGGGCCACCATGAGTTGTCCCAGGCAGAGGGGGATGATCCCAGGATGAGCACTTCCGTTTTGTCTGAGTTAAGTTTTAGGCGGCTGGTTTTCATCCAGATGGCTACTTCTTTCATGCCTTCGTGAAGATTGGTTTTGGCGGTGTTAGGGTCTTTGGTGAGGGAAAGGATCAGCTGGGTGTCGTCAGCGTAGGAGATGATGTTAAGGTTGTGTTGACGCGCGATGGATGCGAGTGGGCTCATGTAGACGTTGAAGAGGGTGGGACTGAGTGATGATCCTTGTGGTACGCCGCAGATGACTTCGGTGGCCTCTGATTTGAATGGGGGAAGTCGACCGTGAAAATAATCTCCGCTTTGGATTTTGAATAGTTTATCCATACCTTGAAACATCACAGTACCGAAATGTAAGTTTGATTCACGCCATAATAGAAGGAATTAATATTGAACAAGCATTTGTTGACATACACAAAGCTCATATGATGGATAATCCCATGGAATGTGTCAATCACTCGTAACATGGAGTGTGTTTCAGAATGTTGGAAATAAAGGCTATCTTTTGTGGACTATACCACACTTGACACTACTTTTGCCCTGAAGAAGTTCTGTTTCAGAACGAAACGCGTTGGCTGGCTTTGTCTAAAAAGGAATATTAAACAAGCATTGAAATGTACACCAAGACTCAGCGTATATATATATGGACATTAAGAGAGCTATTTATCTCTTTCATTGATTAGATTGTTTTATTGGGCAGTGCTTTTCCAAATTTGAAGTAAGCTAACAGAGGCGCTGGTGTCAGCTTTTCCGGGAGCGCTCACCCGCGCTGCATCACGTTTTCAGCTTTTTTTAGGTCTCATTAATAATATCTCATCACTATTTTTTTATCCAGGCCTATGTCATGTTCTATACAAACCAATTCAATATTTGTTTTCACTAGACCAAGACAGCCTTAACGAGGACCTTTCACTTTTTTTAACTAGACTATTCACGTTTACCACCAGCCCGCTCACATTTCCCATTTTGTACAGACCCATTCACAGGCTTTCCACAATTATGAGTAGCCGAGAAACTTTTTTCACCAGCTCATTCGTATTTATATTTTTTAGTTGGCCCTCACTTCTTGAAAAGTGCGGCATATTTTGGCAAGGCCTGGAACGCAAATACAATATTTTTGCACCAACTAATTCACTTTTGTTTTCAACAACGCATGTCAGCATTTTTTTTTTACCAGCCCAGTCACACTTAGGGTTGTCACCTTTCCTAGAGAAAAACACTGGCCATCTCTGCACGTTTGAAGATGCTGCAAAGGCACAGACATGACACTTATGTGGAACCTGATATGAAATTGTCTGTATTAATTTTTAACAGGGCCTTTCTGTGTTTGTTTGTTTCGAGTACCGACGTCACCTCAACATCTTGTGAATCTGAGCAAATCATTAATCTCCCTGTAAGTAAAAATGTGGTGGGTGGGGGGGGCACCTAACCATGTGCAATCTATTCTGATGCTCTTGTAAAGCGCTCTGATGCCTCCGCCTTAAGTTCGCACTATACTTAAAAATAAGTGAAATGAAAATTAAATTGAATTGAAAATTAAATTAACATTTAATTTATAATGTGCACTAATACTTAAAAAAATAAGGGCTGGAACATAGCATGTGGCATGCAAATAAAAGTGGCGCTGTTCTTTTTTCTTTTCTTCGTTTACAATTTTGTTTTATAAAGAATCAGTAGAATCGAGCTGCTGAATATAAATACAACTTTATAGACCTTATGAGTCACAATGGGTGTTGTTCTCTTGCCCCCTTTTTATTACTCCTTTCTGCTACAAAGCAACACACAGTGCTTTCACTTGCAACTTATTTTGGCAAACTCCATTGGATCCCAATACTTATGAGGTCCCAAAGGCGAGACCTATTGGCTATGCCAATGCTTGTTCTTTTAGGATATGTTTTTTAATCTACTAGAAACTGAAGATTTCCATCAAAAAGACAAGAACTACAAATTCCAGTACTTCACATTCTGGGAGTCTTTGAACCATAATGGGTGAAAACGCATAGGACCCGGATCCCCCCAGTATGTCCCAGCCCCACATACCCTAAACCCACAGGTATACCAAGACAGAGATTTGCGTGGGTTAAAACGGCCATGTTTAATACACATTACCACATAAACATGACAAAGAAGTTAAAATGCATAATTAGCAAACACACACTTTTTAATAATAATTAACATTCAAGATTGTAAACCCCCCCAGCACTAAGGGGGAGGTAATGCTGGCTGATATCCACCAGAGCTTCCTGCGCAAGGTGCAATCCACCTGCGCCCTAGAGTGGTGGGCCCCCCCTCTGATCCTTGTCCGCCATTCCGGGGCCCATCCCGACCACCAGGCTGCCCAGGAACCCAGGAGGCTCGAAACCTGTCGCCCTAGCCTCCCCAGCCGGTGGTCACCTTTTCCCAGCGTAGAGCTTACCGTCTCCCCCCCTCAGTGCTGGCCTAGGGAGTACGCAGGGCGGACTCCCATCCATTCTGTGAGTAAATGTCAATGTTCTTAGGTCTCTTTACCGCAACTTGCCCCCCAAAACTACTGATCACAGGGACGGGTGGGTGGGAGATAAACAAAGACTAGGGATAAGGAGAGAGCACAGGTCGCGGGTGAGTGCAGCCGGTCCGGTGAGGAAGAGGGGGACAAAGAGACCGGGGTCACTGCCCGAGCCCCTAAATAGGCCTCGGTCTCCCCCCCCTCACTCCCCACCGGAAGTGCGTCACCCATTGACCCGGAAGGAAATGGGCGGGCGGAGGCCTCTCGGCGATCCGCCCGCCCCCCGATCATAGAGGGAAGGGGCGGGTACCGGGGGGCCGGGCCCTAGGAGCACGCTCCTTTAACGCCGCTCTTGGCATAGGACCCGCATCCCCCCAGCATGTCCCCGCCCCAGCCCCACATACCCTAAACCCACAGGTGTACCAAGACAGAGATTTGCGTGGGTTAAAACGGCCATGTTTAATACACATTACCACATAAACATGACAAAGAAGTTAAAATGCATAATTAGCAAACACACACTTTTTATTAATAATTAACATTCAAGATTGTAAAAACCCCCAGCACTAAGGGGGAGGTAATGCTGACTGACATCCCCCAGAGCTTCCTGCGCAAGGTGCAACCCACCTGCGCCCTAGAGTGGTGAGCCCCCCTCTGATCCTTGTCCACCATTCCGGGGCCCACCCCCCGACCACCAGGCTGCCCAGGAACCCAGGAGGCTCGAAACCTGTCGCCCTAGCCTCCCCAGCCGGTGGTCACCTTTTCCGAGCGGAGAGCTTACCGTCTCCGCCCCTCAGTGCTGGCCTAGGGAGTACGCAGGGCGTACTCCCATCCATTCTGTGAGTAAATGTCAATGTTCGCAGGTCTCTTTACCGCCACAAGGGTGACCCAGGCCCTTAGGTCTGTCACCCTCCCCACCTGCGTTCTGCACAAATGACCATAGTCCTTTTATCCAAGCATCTGTGCCCAAGTCCGACAGATGCACTCCATCTTGGTGGTACATTGCTTTTCCCGAGATCATCCTGTGTGGAATCAGACACAAGCGGCCCTTCTCTGAGCACAACTTGGCCAACTCCCCGTGGAGCCGCCTAACAGACACGTTCAGGGACCTCGCCCGCACTCCGGGGCCTCAGGTCCTACGCGGGATCATGCAAGACCAGGCAATTCTGGCCAAAGGAAAGACTCGCCCCAACCATACGAACTCCGTCAGCAGTGCTTCCTTGACTGCCAGCCTTCCCCTATCGACCATATCGTTCCTCCCAAGTGGATGATGATCAAGTCGGGGGTCCTCTGCCCTTCCTGGTCTCTTATCTCCTCCATGAGCCATCGTAGGTGCCGAATTCACAAGCCCCTAACGCTGCTGCAACCGCACCGTGGTGCACCGCACGAACGAGTGCCCCAGTACCCATACCACCTTTGCGGGCATCTTACTGCATAGGATAGAAATGGAAAAGTAAACACAAGTTTTGGCAAGTTATCATCATGTAGTCACAACAACTCGGGTCTGATGTATCTCTTGAAACAATTGGACGACCAGCGCCCCACCCTTTTCACCGTGTTGGTTGGTAGGCCTGCCCCAGCCGCTAAAGTGGTGGTGCCAATCCTAAAAGAGTGCGAGGAATAACCTGAGGCCCCTAGTCCCAACTCAACTAAAGCCAGGTCCAGGACTGCCTTAAATTGGTATTGGGAAAGACAATGGCCCTGTTCGTGTATGTACAAGGCTGGCTCCCCCTCGGTAGGGCGCAAAGCCAAATATGCCCGCAACTGGGCGACTGGACAGGTGATAACACCGGGAGCCGAGCTCAACTGAATGGTAGACCCCTTCCCACCCTGATCAGTTTTGGACCTTCTCAGGGTCACTACCAGGCCTTCCGGGGATAAAGAGGTGTCCCTGAACTGCAGGCCCCTCCCGTGATTAGTCCTAGATGACCCCACCAGTTCGCCTACCCATAAAAGGCCAGTGTGAAGGCCGAACCAAATAAGGTGCACTCAAAGTGTGAACTACACACCTTGGGAAGGGCTACTATGATGTTAGATAGTGTTGCAATATCCAGAGGCCTCCGGCAATCCCGCCTGGGTCCCTCCAGCCTGGCCCACCCTGTCAGGGCCTTTTTCACCACAAAAGATGCGCTTGGGTCACTCTCTCCCGCTAATCTGGCGAAGAAAACTATTGCTGACACGTGCGCCCTTGCATTTGACACAGCCCTGCCCTGGTCCCTTAAGACTTGAAGGTAGCCATATATCGCGTCGTGGGAAAACAGTACCGGGATACCGGCCCCTAGGACAAACAACCTGTAGGAATTGAAATGCTGCTGATATGCTCTCCTTGTACTGTCGCTCAGTGAGGCACCTACCAGCCCCGCTAGCGCGGGGCTCCAATCGTCCACAGTGATGAAGGGAACCCTGTCATCCGCTCCTCCGCATGCGGGTGGAATCTCCGGAAGTCCTGTAACTTGGAACGAGACAGAGCATCAGCAGCGTGATTGTCAACCCCCGGTATGTGTGCCGCCTTAATTAATTAATTAATTAATTAATTATGTGCTTATATAGCGCTGGAATCACTCCCGAAGGGGTACCTCCGCGCTTCGACCGCTGCGAAACCCTTCCTGGCTTCCCTGAGAGATGGTCCCTTAATGGGTATCTCCAGGGTGAGACCAGGCATCCCCGGCGGTCTGGTGGGGCCGTTAGTGAAGATGAGGCAAGCTAGTGCCCAGAGTTGCCGAGTGTGATCGCTGATCAGAGTGGGCACCGAGGCGAGAGAATTATCAAGTCCGCTGACCCTGGTCCAGAAACCTGCCGCGTCGGGAATCGAACCCTGGTCCCGGGCCGTCCTCTGCTCTCGGGTCTGCCGCCTCTAACCAGTGAGCCACACTACTCCACTCCAGTTAATTAAATTACAGTAAATGTTAAATTAAGTTTCAGACATTCCAACACCAAGTGTTTCAACAACCTCAAGACATGCCTGCACGAGGCCCCCTGTCTGTTGATGGCCTCCACCACTGCCATGTTGTCAGACCAGAAAACCACTGACTTGTTCCTGAATCGGTCAGCCCATATGGCTACTGCTACAACAATTGAGAAGAGTTCCAGGAAGGCTATATTCTTAGTCAAAGCAACATCATGCCACTCTGATTGCCACTGGGCCCCACACCAGGATGGGCCCAGGATGGCTCTAAAACCACAGCTGCCTGCGGAATCTGTAAACAGGCCCAGATCAGTGCTAGACACCTGAGGAGCCGGCCACACCACCTTACTGTTGAAGCCTTTCAGAAAACTGCGCCATACCATGAGATCCTCCCTAACCTCGGCCCTCAGGCGTACTCGGTGGTGCTTTTGAGACAGCCCACCCATTGCCCTGGCAATTGACCTAGAGAAAGGGCGCCCCATGGGAATTATCCTCAGAGCAAAATTGAACTGGCCCACTAGTACCTGCAACTGATGTAAAGTCACTTTAGGTCCTACCAGAGCTGCGTCAATGGCCTGAGAGAAGGCCTGTACTTTGTCAAGAGGCAACCTACAGTCCCCTGCCACTGTGTCAATCTCAATGCCCAGAAAGGTCATACATGTCTCTGGCCCACTGTCTTACCTGGCGCCAGGGGCACCCTGAACTCCTGAAACAAAGCCACTAGCTGCTCCAGAGCTCCAGCACAAGCCTCTGAGGCGGCCAGACCCATTACCATGAAGTTGTCCAGGTAGTGTACAACCTCCTCATAACCAGTCCTGAGTATAAAAACCCATTGCAGCATGGAGCTGAAAGTCTCAAAGTACTTGCAAGAAACTGCACACCCCATTAGCATACACCTATCATAGTAAAATTGGTTGTTCAGCTGAAAACCCAATAGATGATAATCATCAGGGTGTACTGGCAACAGGCGAAAGGCTGATTTGATATCTGTCTTGGCCATGATAGCCCCGGGCCCCAAGGCCCTCACCTTTTGTAAGGCAGCATCAAAGGAGGAGTAAGTCACTGAGCACAGGGATGGGTCGATGGCGTCATTGACCGACGCCCCCCGTGGAGCTGAGAGGTTGTGGATCATTCTGAACTGTCCCTGTTCCTTTTTTGGCACCACCCCTAGTGGAGAACAAACAAACCCCACCAAAGGGGGGAAGGGAAGGGGCCCGCAACCCGCCCCAGGGCGCGCTCCTTTTCAACTTTCTGGGCCACTACTGTGGGGTGCCTGTGCGCCGAAAGCAAATTGTTACATAGCCTGACTGGAGCCACACCTTGGGCCGGGATGCGAAAGCCTTCTGAAAATCCTGAATAGAGAACCTTGGCTGCTGTCCTATCTGGATACTGATTGAGCCAAAAAATCAGTCTCCCAATGTTTACCGGAGTGGGCAGCTTAAGGCTGCGGGGGTTTGACATCCCTGCTTCCGGTCCCTCCCCGCTCTTTTGATTTCTTGATGCATTTAAACTCAGGATGTGAGGGGTGGCCACAGAATGAACAGGCATGTCTAAATGTGCACTGCCCCGTGGGCCAGGTGCACATCTTTTTATTGAATGCCCAACATGTACCTTTCTTTTCCCCCGGGCCTCCCTGAGATGTCCTAAAGGGCTGTTTGGTGTGCTGTTCCCTACTGTTGACACTCTCCAACCACACGTGAACCTCAACTTGATCCCACCCTATATTCGGGTTGGCCGCCTTCGCCCACCTGAAGTCCCTATCATAATCTAACCATGCTGTCCCGCCCAGGGAGGCATGGGCCTTCAGGATCCTATTTGTATAGAACACCAATGAAATTGCCAACTCTGGCTTCTTCTCCAACATCACCGTAGTAAATACATGAAAGCCACCTAACCAATTCGTAAAGGACTCCTCCACTTTTGGCTTTTTATCCCTGAAGGACCCTTCCTTCCCTTCTCTCTCTTTGTACTCCACATCCCGCCTCTTTGGTCTAATTAGCGTGAATATGTCCACATATTCCCCTTTCCAGATTTTCTCTCTCATCTCACTGGAAACATGGGTAGCTAGCGTCCCTGGTTGGGATAACACATTACTCTGGCCCCCCCAACAACTACCAATCCCTCAAGGGGTTTGCTTGGCTCGTCCCCTGTCTTACCTCCCAAGGGTGCTGACGGTCCTGCCGCCGTAGGGGAATTAAGTCCAGCCGCCATAGTGGCCTTGCCACGGGATTCAACCAGGAGGGCTAATTGTTTTTGTATATTACTTAGCGCATCCTGCTCTGCAGATCTCGGGGGCACCCAGGGAGCCACTGCTGGACTACTAGACACAAGGCTGGCTGTGGGCGCTGCCAACTGACTCACAAGGGAGGCCACTGTTGCTAAGATTCCTGCTGTGGGATCTTGTGTCACCCCCGCCAGCACACCTGTTTGCTGCTGAGGTGCTGGGGGGGGGTGCCGATATTTTTGGTAGCTCCACCGGAGTCTGTGCTGGTGCCAATACCTTTAGAGCTTCCCTAATCTCTGCAAGGGCTGACCCTACCGGGTCAGCCAGAGCGCTCGCGTCTTTATTCATCGGGTCCGCGCTTGGTGCAGGTGGAGGGGAGGGCCTTACTCCTTGGGGAGATGGGAGGGCGGGACCTACTAGACTCTCGCCCTCCCTTGCTGGCTCATTCGTAGCCTGAGCCCTGTCTTTCCTGCAGTTGCCCCCCCCCCTCACCTTGCCCTGCACTCTCGGTTTCTTGACCAAAGGGGGGAAAGCAGCCCTGGGCGGTACCCCTTCTCTACGTGGGCGCTTCCCCATACTTCCTGGTGCTGGTTCCTCTGGAACCGCTACCTCCTTGTCGCTACTCTCATCACCATTGTTGCCCAGCTTGGCTAGTACCATTTTTAGTAGCTGGGCAATCTCTGGATCCGTATCTTTTCGCTTATGGCTCCCTTTCCTCACTGGCATCTTCTTACCGACCCCTAGCTGCTCCCCTCTCTGTCCGGGACCGTGGTAAGGTATGGCCGAAGTGCCCTCCGCTTGCTCTGCCAGGGATTTCTGTTTTGTGCAGTCTACCTAACTGCCCGATCAATTCACGCGCTTCCGGCTACTCCCTCCCATATTTGGGCAGTTTATTTGTCCCTTAGTTGGCCCCCAAGCCCCTTTAACATCCGCTGAAGCCACCCGCAATCTTAATTTCCCGCCCGACTGGTGCACGGTGTTCGCGCCCCTCCCTCAGTCCTTCCCCCAGCTCCCCACACACCTGGAAGGAGAACCGTGCTACCGGAGGCCCCCGCCCGCAGCCGCATGGGATCAGGGCCTCAGAGCGGAAGCACCCGTGTTTCGCCGCTGCTCCCGCTCCCTGTAGCTATGCCCGGGCCCCCCCAGCCATACGCACCCCCATACCTGATATGCCGGGTCGCTGCTGAAAGGACGCCGCAGTTTTCCTCTGTCTCCACGCTCCCTCACCACAGCTGCCTCAATTCCGCCGACCGCCCGACCTCCTCACACAACTGGAGAACAACGGGGCAGACTAAGTTTAGATAAACAAAGACTAGAAATAAGGAGAGGGCACAGGTCGCGGGCGAGTGCAGCCGGTCCGGTGAGGAAGAGGGGGACAAAGAGACCGGGGTCACTGCCCCGAGCCCCTAAATAGGCCCCGGTCTCCGCCCCCCTCACTCCCCACTGGAATTGCGTCACCCATTGACCCGTAAGGAAATGGGCGGGCGGAGGCCTCTCGGCGATCCGCCCGCCCCCCGATCATAGAGGGAAGGGGCGGGTACCGGGGGAGCCAGGCCCTAGGAGTGCACTTCTTTAACGTCGCGCTTGGCAGACACTTCCCTAGGAAAGTGATCATGGAATACAGCTTTTAGGTTCGAGATATGAAAAACAAATGGATTTTTCAAGCTGTGTTTCGAACTAAACAGTATGTCACTTGAGATATTTGGAAATTCGAAACGTTTCTAAGAAATGATTCTCAATTTGAAAGACAATGAACAAACTGGAAGATGTTCAGAAGTCATTCAAAAATGATCTCCCAGGTCACAAGAAGCTGAAAGATTTCTATGCTGATCAGTAGACTTAGCCTTGGCGAAACTTTGCCGTCTGAAGATTGTCAGAAATATTGTATTGTTGCTGTTTCAAATGACTTATACATTTCACAGTAGGGAAGCTGGTCCCAGTAGAACAATTCAAAACAACACACACACACTTGAAACCAATAAGTATTAATACGCAAGTATTCCATAAATCATTGGACAATGTTATTTAATCACATTGAACAGATGCTCATATTTCAACACAAAATACACTTCAGTACTAAACAAGTGCCCCACATAAAATAGGGGTAGAAAGGGAAAAGGTAGTGTGCATCAAGTGAGGGTTGAAGGAGTGAAAAAGAGAAGTAGTGACAATAAATGCATCACACCATTATTTATAGAAAAATCGGCTTTTATCAGCCTCACAAGTTAACAGATAGCTAATATATAGCCATTGTTTGTACAAGCATAGGAAAAATTTACTGTTGCCCAAACTGGCATAGAAGGGAAGCAATGTCAACGTTTCGACCACAAAAATTAAAGTAGGCCGCTTGGGTCCTTACCACGGGGTCTTCCTCAGGACTGGGTGTGGGGCACCTGGGGATATTAACAGAAGGGGTACTTAATTTAAGGTATGGGTTTGATATACAAATGGATATAGGTTGAAAAGTAACTGTAAATTACCATGCGCCACCCTTAACTGGATGGTGGAAGGATTGTAGGCGAGCTCATTGGCTTCGAAGTGAGAGAACGGAGAGAGGGCACCTGTGGGACAAGGTGCGAGCCATCAGGGAGTAGAGGCAAAAGGTTTGAAATGTATTTTCCAACGTTATCATGCTCGCAATTAAGCAGACTTACTTGGATAAATCTTGAGGGTTCCACACTGCTGGAAAACACCTCTCGATGCAGTGAGATTAAATATTTAGTATTTAGATAGGGTTGGGCCCGGATGAACTTCAATGTTCTGAAAGTAGCTGTAGTAAAAACATAGAGGAAAGAAAAGAGGACCAAAGATCAGCCACCACTGTCTTTGGAAACTTATCTGATTAATTACACATGAAAGAAACACAAGGGACTGTGTTTACCTGAAACGGAGTTACACAATCACCGTTGACATATGGCGGTGCCGTCAATCTGGAAAGATGTAAACAAGAAAAGAGAAAGTTGTACTAAATCCTTTCTGAGCCCGACACCCAGCACTATCATCAATTCGGTCAAGTTGGTAAAAAGTAACACATAAGGATGGTTGCCAAGGAGAAAGGAGAAAGTAATACTACGTCCCTTCTAAACGTGACACTCAGCATGTGCACAACAAGGTTGGATTGGTAACTCTAAGCGATAAATAAACCACGGTCTGAAAAGCAGACAGGTAAAAATTAACCATTTGCTTGGTCAAGGGAAAAGTCTAACCCAAAAGGCCATCCAGCGCGAGCGTAAACATAATGAGTATAAAAAACCAGTAATGAAACCCTGCAGTGCGGTCTGAGGAAACAAGTTTAACAGAATTACCTTCTACCTTTAAAGTGCATCCGTCTCTGACAAGCAAAACAGTGCACTGGCAGCCTTGATGTTTAAGTAGGAGGCTAGGGAGTGCCGTGCATGCGCTCTACGAGGTGAGACAGCCTCTCAATGCATGTCAGAAAATGTCTTGTTACTTACCGGTAATCTTCATTACCCCGATTAGGGTCCAGTCCAGTCCTTACTACGTGAGGCAGTCCTGCCTCCACCCAGCCAATCACAACGCCAGTATTCAAAGACTTACATAAGCCCCCCTCACCTACCGCCATGCCTGTTATCGAAAAGACTCCGACACAAACACAGCGGGAGGGAGGGAGGGTTGAGGACTGGGACAGGGAGGACCCTAATCGGGGGAATGAAGATTACCGGTAAGTAACAAGACATTACCCCCTCACGGGTCCTCCCCTTCCCAGTCCTTACTACGTGAGGAACTCACAGTCAGAGAACCAATAAAAAACGCAGGACACCAGGGATCCATGCAGAGTACAAAACTTCAATCAATAAAAGATCAAGGAACAACAGCGTTCAAGACGCCAACAGAAAAACTGTCAGCAGAGGCATGTAAAACATGAAGCCGATAATGTTGCACAAATGTGTGATGAGACTGCCAGATGGCCGCCCTACAAATCTCCTGGATATAGACCCCCGCCGCCTCAGCCCAGGAAGCAGACACAGAACGCGTCTAACAACCCTGCACATGAGACAGAGGAGGCAAATCCAAAGACTCATAAGATTGGCAGACCGCCATGCACACTCACCGACTGATCGTGAAAGTGGAAACCTTCTTCCCCTTAGACACACCCCCACAGGAGACAAACAGGGCAGGAGAAATCTTGAACCCCAGGGAACATTGGGAGTAAATCTGGAGAGCCCTTCGAACATCCAAGGAAGGTGGAACAAGGGAGTCCCCCTCAGCAGGCAAATCAGGAAGAATCACCTACTGCTGCAAATGAAAACTTGAAGAAACCTTAGACAGGAAAGCCAGATCTGGCCGCAAAACGACCCGATCCGGGAGGAACTGCAAATAAGGAAACAAAATGAGCAAGGCACCCAACTCACCCAACCCGCGAGCTGAGGTAATGGTCAACAGGAAAGTCACCTTAGCGGACAGCCACAACAAACCCGCCACCATCAAAGGCTCAAAAGGGGGCAACTGTAGACCCCACAAAACAGTAGGCAAATCCCAAAAAGGAACGAGAACAGCAGAAACCGGCCGACAAAGCCGAAAGCCCCGAAGAAGCCGACTAACCAAAGGGGCAACACTCTCAAGGTGGCCCCAGAACCGCAACAAGCACGAACCGCCACCCACTGAGCAGACTACATAGAAAGGGAAAGGCCTTTCAAAAAAACATCTCGGAGAAAATCCAACACAGAAATAGGAACACCCCAGTACAGGATCCACCGCATGAGAAGAACACCAAGAAAGAAAAGAATCCCAATGACGACCATAGCACTTAAGGATCGAAGGGCGGCGAAACAACTGGATATCACAAGCCACGGCAGCCCAAAGACTCCAACGTCAACCGCTCAAGAGCCAAGCCGTCAGCTGCAAACAATGAAGACAAGGCAAAGACTGGAGCGGTAACTGAAGAGGACACGGACACAAAGGAAGCCGGACAACGGACCCTTCGCCAGCAGCAACAGGAGAGGAAACCAAAGACGCGAAGCCAGAAAGGAGTAATCAACAGAACCAAAACTTTCTCCTCCCGAATCTTCTGCAGCACCCTCGGGAGGAGGGGAATGGGAGGGAATGCATACAGAATGCTCGAAGGCCAGGGAAATGAAAGAGCATCCACCACCCAAGCCTGAGGACGCAGCACCTCCAAACAAAACTGGGACAGGAGAGAGTTGTGAGGAGGAGCAAAAAGATCGATCCTAGAGTCCTGAACCAAAGTCAAAGGAACTGGAACAGAGGAAGAGAGAGATGGTACAGAACAGAAGATGGAAGGTTGTGGCTCAAAGCGTCCGCATGAAAATTCAACCGTCCCGAAATGTACACCGCCCTCAAGGCCAACAGATGAGATTCCGCCCAAGCACAAATCATGGAGGCCAACATGTTCAGAGACGCGCACCTGGTCCCACCTGACAGTTCAGGTAACAAGCAACCTGGTTGTCGGTACGAACCAACAGATTCATCCCGAGGAGATGAACCTGAAAGAACTGCACCACCTCCCAGATGGCCGCCAACTCCCGCCAGTTTGATGAACGGGCGCCGTCCCCCCAAGACCACCAGCCCATGGCTTCCAAGGACCCCAAAGTGGCCCCCCAACCCCAAAGACTGGCATCCATCGTCAATAAAAGGGGAGGAGGTAGACAAAACCGCACCCCTTCCTCCAGAGTGGGAATGCACAGCCACCAGTCCAAGTCCTGAATGAAAGCAGGAGAAAGAGGAACCAGAGCCTCGTAATCCACACAGCAGGGGTCCCACCAAGCCAACAGATGAGTCACTAAGGGCTTGAGATGGAGGCGAGACTGAGGAACCACAGCATTGGACGCAGCCATCAATCCCTGGACCCGCTACCAAACACGAGCCGGGCCGAGGGACGACTCAACAGGTCCTGCAACAGAGTCTGTAGGGAAAAGATCCGAACAGGAGGGAGAAGCAACGCCCCCAGAGAGGTGTCGAACAGACCCCAATGAACTGAAGTCTCTGAACAGGATCCAGATGAGACTTGGCCACATTCACCTTGAACCCCAGCTCCCGGAACAGGGACAACGTAGCCTTCACCGCCAGAAGAACCTGAGCAAAAGAGGAAGCAGAGAGCAAACAATCATCAATATAGGGAAACACGGAGAAACCCTGATGTTGCGAAACCCCCACAGCAGGAGCCAATACCTTGGTAAAAGTCCTGGGAGCAGTGGAGAGGCCGAATGGCAGAACCTGAAACTGGAAGTGCATCCCCTGGACCGCAAACCTCAGGAACCGCTGATTGGCAGGATGGATCGAAACTTGAAAATAGGCGTCCTCTAAGTCCAGGGAAGCCAAAAAAACACCCTCCTGGATGAGGGTATGACGGCCTGCAACGTGACCATCCGAAAATGATCCAACCGCACCAATTTGTTTAGGGAATGGAGATTCAATATGGGGCAGAAGGAACCATCGGTCTTTGGAACCAGAAACAGACGCGAAAATAACCTCTTCCTCCACTGGAACTGGCACCACTGCCCCTTTCTGTAACAACATGGCAATGCCGGACAACATGGCACATCGTCGCATGAGGTCTCTTGACAATGGGGTAACCAGAAAACAATCCAGAGGGGGAGGGCCCCGGAAGGGAATCTGGTAACCCCACCTGATGACAGACAAGACCCATTTTTCGGAAATCAGAGCTGACCAACAGTCCAGAAACAAACGGAGACAAGTCCCCACAGCACCAGAGGGAGGCTGTTGCTGCTGCTGCTGCTGCTGCTGCTGAGGCTGGGATTTATAACGGAACATGGCCCCCGACCACGGACCCGACCACGAAAGGGCTGAGAGAACAAACCCCCCTGAAACCCCTGCTTCTGGAAGAAATACCTTTTCTTCGGAGCAGGCTGAAAAGGCTTTAACAACTTCTTTTCCTCAGCAGAGCGCTGCACCATCCTATTCAAAGCATCCCCAAAGAGACAGTGACCCTCAAAAGGCAGTTTATGTTCTAAGGCCTTCTATGCAGCCTCAAGGCGCCAAGGTCTTGTCCACAGAGACCTGCTTCCAGCCACGGCCGCCCCAGCAGCAGAGGAGAAAGCCCATAAGGAATCAAAAGTGACATCCAAGAGGAATTGCGCCTAGACCTCCCTTTGTGCCAACACAGGAGTAGGGTCCCCCTGATCCTGAAGACAGTCAAACAGTTTCTCGGAATCCTTAAGCAGGAGCTGCGATGCATAGGCTGCATAAGTGCTAGCATGCACCCCAAAGTGAGAAGAGGCGTGAGAACGTTAGAGAGCAGACTCCACCTTATGCTCCAACGGATCAGACAGGCAACCCTCTTCCGAGGACAAAGAGGAAGAAGAGGCAGCCATAGATGAAAAAAGAGAATTAACCTTCAGAATCACAGGAAACTGGGAATCAAAGTCCGCCAGGTGATACCGCTTCCCCAGGCATCACAGAATATCCTGCTTATCCACCTCAAGCCACTCTTCCGTGAGGATATCTTTCAGGACATCATGGAAGGGGAGGTCATCCACCACAGAGGAACTATACTGTGCGTAAAATCTCTCCTCAGCCAGGGATTTAGGGTCAAACTCAAGCACCTCTCGAATATGGACCAGCATGTCAGAAAAACCTTGCCCTGGATGTACTCTCCCATAGGGGAATTGACTATGTCTTCCTCATTATCCTTAGCCCGCTTTGCTGCAGGCTCCAGCAACATAGACTAGACCACAGAAATAATCAATTACTGTAAATCTGCCCTAGAAATCTGCAAGACGTCGTCCTCCTGAAGATCCTGAACATTATGCTGCTTTGAAATCGCTTTAGCAGGCACAGGTGAAGAAGCCCCTTCACTCATGGCAAGAAATCCAGTGTCAAACAAAGAGGAACTCACCACACAATCAAAGGAAGTGCCCAGGAATCTCCAATAAATACTGCCCCAAACACCCAATAACGCAAAGTTGAGACTGGTGAAGGAAATAAAAAAAAGGGCAGCACTGTAGTCTCCACGCACAGCCGCAGATCAAAAGATAATGGCCGCGGGGGCCGGGCGCTGCACGAGAGCCCTTGCGCCGAAACAACCCGGGGTCAGGAATCCATAAAACTCCCCACCCCAGCCCAGCACATGAACGGGGAGCGTCCCTGACCCCAGAACAGGAGCGCGGTCGACCGGCATACCGGAGCGGCCGCGCGGATGAATAACAATGCAGAATACATAAAAACAAATCAAACACTCACTACACCGTCCTGAAGGAAATCCAGACCAGGAAGCAGAAACCGGGAGTACCAGTGTTCCGACCACCATCGGAGCAGAAACAAAACAGGCATGGCGGTAGGTGGGAGGGGCTTATGTAAGTTTTTGAATACAGGAGTTGTGATTGGCTTGATGGAAGCAGGACTGGCTCACGTAGTAAGGACTGGGACAGGGAGGACCCATGAGGGGGTAATGACAAGTCATCATGGTGTCAGCATGGTAGAACGACTCCGTACCATGCAAAAAGCTGCATTCTAAAATGATGTTCATCATTTAAAAAAAAATAAAGAGAAGTGAAGGCTCCGGCGAGATAAATGGTATAGTACAGTGGTACTTTAATGAGATCAGAAGTTACGTCAGGGACAAAGTACAGAGGTAATTGATGGATTAAAAAGGTTGCGTTTGCGCAGGGTCAGGCAGTCGGTTAAAGTGTGTAACCACACATGTTCCCGTTGTTTCTACATGCTTTGTACAGATGGTCATCTGTCTCTCCGGCAGATTAAGATCACGTCACTGGACATTAAAGGCAAATTCAAGGTATTGTGGAATATATAGCGGGCACATAGGCAGACGGTAAACAGACAAAATATCGACTACAAAATATCGAATGGACTTAATATCGAGTACAAAATATAGACTGGACAAAATATCGAATGGACAGAATATAGACATCAAAAATATCGTTTTGAAGGTAAGTAATGTAATATCGTATTTTAAAAAATAGATAGTCAAAATATCGAAGTACATGATATAGATTAATTAAAATATCGAACTTTTAATAATATCACATTTTTTATAGTGTATTGTATGTGTTAAAAGTGTTTATTTATGTTATAAGGTAATTTAATTAATGAATTTAATGTTATTTACATTTTGCGTAATTATTTTAGTAGCGGGTTATGGGTTTATAGGGGAATAGGGTGGGAAGTAATTTAATTATAATTAACTAAATATGTACATTTATTTATTGGTGTTTGTTTATAATTAATTGTTAATTCATTTTTATTTTGTAATTAATACAATTTTAATTGCCAATTCATTTTTTTAAATTGAATAATTGATAATTATGTTAATTTGAGTAATTTAATTTCTGTAGCGGGTTGTGGGTTTATAGGGGAATAGGGTGGGAAGTAATTTAATTATAATTAATTAAATATGTTAATTTACATATTGTTATTTATTTATAATTAATTGTTAAATAATTGTTATTTGGTAATTAATTAAATTTTAATTGACAATTAATTTTATTTAATTGATTAATTGATAATTATGTTAATTTTACTAATTTATTTTATGTAGTGGGTTGTGGGTTTATAGGGGGGGAAGTAATTTAATTATAACTAATTACATATGTTAAATTTTTTTATGGTATTTATTAGATTTTAATTGTTAAGTAACTTTTTAATTACTAATTAATTAATTGTTCATTTGTAATTAATTAGTATTCATAGATAACTAATTGTAATGATAAATTTAAATTAGTAATATTAATTAATTAATTATTATATTATATTAAATTGGTAATTACTTTTAATTATTTTTTTTACAGATATTAATATATATATATATTTTAAAATAATAATATGAAGTATCTACTTTCCCTACTGTTGCACTCACTGGAGTGGGAATAGTAATTTTTAGCCCTACGCTATCCAATGCTTTCCCTACTGTTGCAGTCTCTGGAGTGGGAATAGTAATTTTTACTCTACGCTATCCAACGCCTTACCTACTCTTGCACTTTCTGGGGTGGTAATAGTAATTATTACCCCTACGCTATCCAACGCTTTCCCTACTGTTGCACTCTTTGGAGTGGGAATAGTAATTTTTACCCCTATGCTATCCAACGCTTTCCCTACTGTTGCACTCTCTGGAGTGGGAATAGTAATTTTTACCCCTACGCTATCCAACCCTTTCTCTACTGTTGCACTCTCTGGAGTGGGAATAGTAATTTTTACCCCTATGCTATCCAACGCTTTCCCTACTGTTGCACTCTCTGGAGTGGGAATAGTAATTTTTACCTCTACGCTATCCAACGCCTTACCTACTGTTGCACTGTATGGAGTGGGAATAGTAATTTTTACCCCTACGCAATCCAACACTTTCCCTACTGTTGCACTCTTTGGAGTGGGAATAGTAATTTCTACCGCTACGCTATCCAACGCTTTCCCTACTGTTGCACTCTCTGGAGTGGGAATAGTAATTTTTACCCCTACGCTATCCAACGCTTTCCCTACTGTTCCACTCTCTGGAGTGGAAATAGTAATTTTTACCCCTACGCTATCCAACGCTTTCCCTACTGTTGCACTCTCTGGAGTGGGAATAGTAATTTTTACACTTCCGCTATCCAACGCCTTACCTACTGTTGCACTTTATGGAGTGGGAATAGTAATTTTTGCCCCTACGCTATCCAACACTTTCCCTACTGTTGCACTCTTTGGAATGGGAATAGTAATTTTTACCCCTACTCTATCCAATGTTTTCCCTACTGTTGCACTCTCTGGAGTGGGAATAGTAATTTTTACCCCTACGCTATCCAACGCTTTCCCTACTGTTGCACTCTCTGGAGTGGTAATAGTAATTTTTACACTTCCGCTATCCTACAGTAATAATATTGGATATTTTTTAATTATATTATGTTACTATATATATATATATGTTTTAACAAATATGATTGTAATTTTTGTTATAACTTTAATTAAATATTTAAATATTATAAGGTAATTTAAGTATTTTTCAGTATATTTTAGTAATTAATTTTTTATATTAATTTAATTTAACATTGTTTTTAATAAAGTCGATATTTTTATAAACTATATTTTTGTAAACGATATTTTTTACTCGATATTTTTGTACTTACCTGTTTGTAGATACAAAGTCGATATTCTGTCTGTCGATATTTTTTCACCGATATTTTTGATAGTCGATATTATGTCCCTCGATATTATGTCAGTGGTCCAGGCAGACACTAGTTAGGTGTAAATTATGGGAGCAAAAATAGCCACATGAAGTAGACTTATTGAAAAGAGCCTAGGATGTGCATGGAAAAGATTCTGAGATGTACATTATAGGCAAAGGGGGGACATGCACTAGGTTGTAAGTGGAAAAAGTACATTCCATCGTTAAAGGTAGTGTACGAGTGCTAGCCAGAGGCAACATTAACTATTTTGGAAAAATCCTCAATTACATTGTCTTGACACTGTGAAGCATATGTTTTAATATTGCTACTAGCACATACAGAGAGAGTGTTGGTTCCACAAACAATTGATCAAGGAATCACATATGTGACATGCATGTAGTTACTGCCTATTTCCATTCTATACCAACGTTCATGTGCACAGTTATATGATAGTACATAGACATATTATATGGAAAAAGTCACACCAGGAAACCGTTGCCATGGTTGTAATATGAATACTCTAGGCTTACAAATACATAGTAACCTCTAAAATAGTGTCCCAAGAGGGGCTGGGAAGGAATACCACTGAAGCTCTCAGGTCATATTACATGTACCATTTCATGATTGTGCAGTAAACGTATGTAAGTGGTGGGGAAACAAACCTCATACGAGACAGTAAATTATAACCATGGGTTGGGATGCACACCTTGGGTAGGATAATTATTCCGACGCTAGGAGGGATAATTGTGCATGGCTGGCATCTAATTCATTCAGGCCAATGGGTATTGAGACCAAATGATGCATTCATTTGCACTCTGTCACATTGAGAATGGTTGCAATTTTACCCCCTCTGGTTCCAAGGGTGGCCTTTTCAAGTACTAGCCTTTGACATCCTCTTTCCCATTTTGTGCATCTCTGAAATGCTCCACAAGGGGGGGCCCCTTGGACTTCACAGCGTATCCTGCTGCAGTATTACTGAATGCGACCTTTGACCTTCTGTTGCGTTTGACCTATGTTTATCATGTCCCAAGGACAGATGATTCCATATGTGACATTTGGCGTGTTGTACTTAGAAAAGGATTTAAAATCAATGCTATGCTGTTTGTGGTTGAACTGTTTTGTCTGAATGGTCGTTTTACAAGCCTTACAATGGCCGCATTTGTAGTGGCCGAGTGTAGGGGGTAAGTTCCAAAGCGCCTGAATTAATGGTTCCTCTGGTGAATCCTGGAGTGACTGTACCACAAAGTCCTTCACACTTTTAACCTTCTTGAAAGAATGCATAGGTAATTCCGGCTGTCTTAGGTCGTCTGATATTAAACCCCAACGTTGGTTGATAACCTTCTTACTAGCGTTACTCCGAGTGGAGAACGTTGTCACGCATATCATCCTTTGCCTAGGGTCGCATTGTCTATCTTTGGGGGTAAGTAGTGTTTCTCTTGGGCTGAACCAAGCCCTCTTACGAGCTCTCTTGACCAGTCTCTTGGAATAGCCCCTTTGTACAAGTCGGTCGCTCAGCTCCTCAGACTCTTTCATGAAGTCTTCTTTCTTGGTGCAGTTCCTACAGATCGTCAGGAACTGCCCGAAGGGCAAGTTGTCCTGTAGACCCCTCGGGTGGTGGCTATTGTAGCGAAGTAATGAATTGCGTTCAGATGGCTTACGATAAAATGTAGTGTATAGTAGATTATTCCCATTCCTGATGGTGATGTCAAGGAAGTCAATCTTGTCTGGTCACAATGTATTGTGAACTGATTATCCTCGCTCCTCTGATTCAACCATGAATGAAAGTTGCCAAGCTCGCCTGAGTCACCAGTCTAGATCAGCAAAATGTTGACTATGTAACGCCTCCACAATGTAATCTGAGCGTGATAGGGGTACATGTGCCAAATAAATACGTGTGAATGTTCAAGATTATCCATAAAGATGATCGCTAGGTCTGGATCAAAGGCCGCCCCCATCGCTACACATTTAGTCTGAAGGTAAAGAAGCCTTGAAAAAAGAAGAAATTCTGCATCATTGTGATACGGATTAGTTTAATGATAAACTCAGTCGGTACAGCCATGGGTGCTATTCTCTGATCCAGGGCTATCTTCATCACTTCGATACTCTCCTGATCTCACGAACCAGGCAGGGTTTGCAGAATGCACTGTCAAGGTTCGAGAGTTTCTGCAGCGATCATGAGCTGGAGGTGAACGTCTCCAAAACCAAATTTATGGTTTTAAGGGGGCGTAAGCAAATAAATGCCAGGGTCACCATGGGGGATATCCCCCTGGAGCAAACAAAACATTTCACCTACCTGGGTGTCACCTTCAGCGACACCTTGAGTTGGACCCACCAGATTGAGCTCATGACCATGAAACAGAAACAGCTGGGCGGAGCACTGATCAAAGAACACAAAGGGTCATTTACGAGGCCAATGTCTCCGCTTATTAAGATCTATGGTGGTAAGGTTCTTTCAGCGATCCTATATGGTGCGGAACTATGGGGTGGCAGTAATTTGGATTCATTAAAACATGCCCAAAACAAATTTCTAAGATTGTCCACAGGTCTCCCACAGTCGACTCCAACAATTCCCCTCCTTTATGACCTAGGGTGTCACCCGGTGGAAGACCAAGCAAGACTTCGTCCTCTTACTTTCTGGCGCCGTCTGTGGACAACGCCAGAACTCCATTACTATGCAGAAGCCTGTCTGGAGGTTAAAAATAGCCCTGGAGCCTCAAATATTGGATGGTTCAGAGACCTCAAGACTACCCTATTATCCTTGGGTTATGGTGATCTGTGGTCCTCGCCTGAGTCAGCCAATTTTCCTTCCAAAAAGGATCTTAAAAAATGTTATTGGGACTGGGTGACCCACAATATGTATATGGAAACAAACCCGAGCAGCCTTACTGGACTGTTCATTGTACACAAGGACATACCAAAGTTAGAGGGTTTTTGGGACACTATAACTAAACCCTTGGACCGCAAACTATTTTTCCAACTTAGATGCGGTTCACTTCCCATTGGGGAGTTTACTAAAAAATGGGGATCAGAAAGGTCGGGTTTTTGTCCCAACTGTCAAGGTATTAGGGAAAGCCTGGACCATTTGTTGTATGTGTGCCCTTTATACTCTGCCCCCAGAGCCAAATGGCTTAAACCTGTATGTAGACAGCTAGGAACCAGATTGGCTGTAGAAGCAACTAGACTGCTAAAAACCAACTTGGATCCCCTCATTGTTGTGGGGGTTGCTAAATTTCTCGGGTGGGCATGGGTGCTTAGAAGCAGGTTCATTAAAAACAATTAAATGGTGACTGCCTAGTATCCTGTAACCTGTTGATGTATGGTTGTCCATGTGTCCATTTGTAAAGTTTGTATATTTGTACAAGAAGCTGATTAGCTTGTCAATGATTTAATATTTGTTTTAACTGTTTTTATATGTATATATTGTATTTTAATGTCTTTTATGATGAACTAATCGAATAAAGACTTCTTGAACTTGGCCTGTTCTTGGGGTATACTGGTGTAGAGTGACATGGTGTTGAGGGTCACGAGAAGTTTTTGGACCGGTTCGAATGGTTGCTAATCCACAAGGTCGATGTTCTCCATCGTATCCCTTAGGTATGTCTTTGTTGTTTCTGCTATGGGCTTTAGAAAGAAGTCCACATATCTACACAGAGGTTCGAATACAGATCCGCAACCTGAGATGTTGGGTTATCCAGGCGGGTTCTCCATATCCTTGTGAATCTTGGGTAGTGTGTAAATCGTTGGGAGACAAGGCTGCTGTTGATTTAGAAAAAGAAATTCCAAGTTGGAGAGGAATCCTTGCTCTAAACCCTCCTTAGTTATTTTCAAGATCGATTTCTCCAGTTCTTTTGTAGGGTCTGACCTCAGTTTCCTAAAGCTGATTCAATCTTGTAGTTGTTTCAAGATCTCAGTTGTATATTTGGTAATGTACTGCAATACAATAGCGCCGTCCTTGTCAGAGTGCTTGATCACGATTCCCTTATTCTTATTCAAGGACACTAGGGCTTCCCATTCCGTTTTGGTGACGTTGTAGTTAACGTTTTTTTTGGCTTTAAGAAACTTGGAGACATCTCTCAGCACCACGCTTTCATAAGCAAGGATTTTACTGGTCATGGCATGGGATGGTGGGACAAAGGTGGATGGTATTCTCAATCCTGTCTGGAAAGACACCCTCAGTGTAGGAGATTGTCTGAAGAAATAGCATAGGCGAATCTTCCTAAAAACAGTGGATCTCCGTCTTTATGGTGAAGTGATTTGGATGGGCAGTGGGCACAGAGGAAAGACCTTTGCTCATCACCTTAATCTCTTCTTCTTTGAGAGTATAGGAGGAGATGTTCACTATTGGATTCTCTGGTTGTTTTACCACCTGTAGACCCTGTGGTGTGTTTAAATCTCACCATGGCTCTCTGGTTGGAACCTGACCTGCTTCTGTGCTCTCATGCGGCCTCTCTCCCAGTTCCTGCTGAACTGTTCCTGCCCCGTTGGAGTCCTTGAAGCCAGCTGCCGCTCCTTTCCCTGGGTGGATTCCACTGTCCCTCGCCTAAAAAAGGAGGAGGTCCCTGGAGTTCGTACCCACTGTCCTGGTATCTGTAGTCCGCACTGGTTCCTGAGTGCTCGTTGTCACTATCGTTGCTGTTCAAGCCAGAGGACTCAGAGAAAGTGGTGTTTTGTCTCCGGCCTTTGTATTCCCCTCTTCCTCTATTAGGGAAGTGACCTTGATTATCTTACTTAAAATAGTCCTCTTGAAGATAGGGATAGGTCCCTTTCTTATCATATTATCTTATGTCTTTTGCTAGCTTCTCTAATTTCTTGGTCTGAGTGTTTGTCTCAAAGTCCTTTAAAGTTTTGTCTAAGCGCTCAAGGGCATCCTTGGCGTTGATCAATGAAGAGTCTCCAGAAATCTCGAATTTCAGGGCAGCAACCTCTCTGGTGAGAACCTGTACCTGTTCAAGTGCTGTCTCCGTCTTTATGGTGAAGTGATTCGGATGGGCATTGGGCACAAAGGAAAGACATTTGCTCAGCACCTTAATCCCTTCTTCGTTGAGAGTATAGGAGGAGATGTTCACTATTGGATTCTCTGGTTGTTTTACCACCTGTAGACCCTGCAGCGGGTTTGAATGTCCCATGTCTCTCTGGTTGCAACAGGACCTGCTTCTGTGCTCTCATGCGGCCTCTCTCCCAGTTCCGGCCAAACTGTTCCTGCCCTGTTGGGGTCCTTGAGGCCAGATGCCGCTCCTTCCCCTGATTGGACGCCATAGTCCCTCACCCAAAAACAGGAGGAGGTCCCTCGGGTTGGTACCAACTGTCCTGGTATCCGTAGTCGGTACATTTCACAGCCGCATGAATTAATTGATCTATATGTAGCGAATAAGGAAAAGTTTGAGGATGATATATATACACTCAGAGACTAAAACGATGACCAACTGGGAGCCGTGTGTGAGGAGGAAACTGATGCTAGCCCCCCATTCTCCACCAAGTAAGAGCAGCAAACAGGGAATTAGGAATTTCAAAAGTACTATTTGAAAGAAGGGGAAATAGGGATTAAAAATGAGAGAGTAAACACACTGGGGTCAATGTCACACCTATCAGGTGCTTTAGATGATTCAGACTGACTCAGTCTCTAGGAGGTATTTAAAGATGCCTCACACACCCCTGGTACAGTGAGTCTGACTACAACAACAAAGGCAGACGGTAAGTGATTATAGTGGTGCCCGTATGATAATTCTTAGTAAGGGATAGACGATAATTCACCAACGGAGGACCTGGTTTCCTTCCCTTAGCTATAGAGCAGCAGGAGATGCTGAGAAGCAGTGGTTGTGTCCAAAATACCACATCTGATTAAAGTCAATATGGTGTAGATCTTCGGAGATATACAGAGGAAGAACAAAGTGAAGCATACAAAGAGTATCCATGGGTCTAGCAAAAAAACAACTACCTTTGAGAAACATAAACAAACAGATTGTGTGTGTGCCTCAGTGAAGGAATCCTATTCCAAATACGGATACCCATCAGTCACCATTCGATACCGCCCTAGTCATCATCTGGGCTTTTTTAAGTTCTTCCCATAGCGGCTCATAAAAGATGTAAATAAGGACTAAGTTGACATGTCCTACATCTAGTTATGAGACATAGGGTCACCTCATAGATGGTGAATGATGGTGTTAAGTGATGGGTAAGAATGAAAAGACTGCAGTGCGTGAAAGGTGTCAAAAAGTGAGTGACTTAAAATTGGGTAAGTGAGAGAAATAGAGATTTACTTGGTCACCCAACTAGCCCAAGGTTAAAAACCGTACGGCAGTTTAAACAAATATCTGCCAGAGTATTAATTGGACAACATGTTTCGGCAGTTAATCAGGACACTGTTATCCTCTGCCTTCATCAGGACCTAAATAAGTGAAAGCTACTGCATAAGACAAAAAATAATGTGAAGTTAAAAAATGATCAAGGAACCATGTCACCTGAACTCCTAGGTGTCTGGTCAAATCCTCCTGTATGTGGTTATACTCTGCCACTGTGGAGCAGAAAAAACAATCTGTTGGTTACATGTAAATCAAAAGAAAGGATAGGGAAACTTAGTGTCTCAATCTAGACATCTTAAGCGGACAATTTAGGTAAACGCAAGTGTCTTAAACGAGAACTGATTTTGCTCGAGAACTGATTTGTCCGAGAACTCATGGAGTTTTCAAAGAACTGAGACTCTTATGACAATATTATGTCCACCTTTACGTCAAACTCGGCAACTTCAAGGTATAAATATGCCCACACTTGCCTTAGCAAACACACAGTGGTTTGGAGCAGTTCGACTATCTACTTGCCCGACGCATCCTGCTGCAGCAAGTGCCGAAGGAAGCCGACCCTCCAGCAGACGCACTGAGAGAGGCACTGTCTTTTATTCTGCCAAGAAATCCAGCTCCAGTGTTTCCAAACTCCCCATGCGGGGTGTTGGGAAATCGAGTCCTGAGCCTGACCTTCTTCATTTCAAATCAAGGTATGGAGCTGATTAGACCCTAAGATAAATCTTGGACAGATTCTTGGCAAAGGAATACTAAATTTATTCTACACCTCACTTACTTCTTCCCTCGTACTAAGCTTAGGTTAGGTACATAGGGGTAGGCGTATTTTAGAAGCACCAGTTGAGTACTTTTAGCCTCTGTTATTTATGTATGTATTTATTTATGGTTTAGGAACCATACAATACACCCAATTTCCACCCCCCCAAAAGTCTTTAAAAAAGGGACAAGGGACAGTCTCTACTTTAGCCAGCGGTGTCCTGTGGCCAGGTGGTCCCGCAGCTCTCTCCGGAGGTCCTTGAGCAGGACTTTCTGCCTCTCCATCTCCTGCTCAAGGTAGGCCACTCGCAGGGTTAGGCGGTGCACACGTGCCTTGCTGGTACTGTGGGGGCAGCTGTTGGTTGCGCTGCTCGGCGGCGGCGGGTGGCTGCCGGACCACGGCGCCGTACCGCTGGAGGATTGTGCTGGCTGGATGACCCAGGGGCAGTGAAGGAGGATGCAGCTGTTGTTGTTGACTCCTCCTCCTCCTGAGCCACCAGCCGCCTATATTCGGCGACAATTGCCTCCAGCTTCCGTCGCCTGGCCCGGATAGCCAACTCCTTCCTCGATGGTTTAGAAGGAGTATCTATATGAAGAAAGAAAAAAATACTGTAACCAATACTCTTTAAGATTAACACAAAATAATTCAACAGAAAGTTATGTCACAGTGGCACTAGCAACTTGCAAGCACAGTACATAACATTTCTGACATGCATCTATCTAACCTCCCACTTTGTTGGCCTCTGCTCTAACATTAGAGGGTGTTTCAGGAATTCTACCAGCACTATGGACTCACTACATTAGACTCGAACAGTACACCAGTCTTCTTCTTCTCTCTTGTTTAGCGAAATTAGTACGTAAACTTGTGGAAGACGGCATAATGCCAGCGCAGTCAGCTTGCACCCAAAAAAAACAGACACAAGCCATGATGACGCAGACTAACCACCACCCATGCATCCGTGCTTGACTTGCATTTGAATTTGACCCAAAGGATATATTGCTCACACACACAGTTTCCGTTTCACGCACCCAGGCAGTCCTCTTTTCTTTCTCCTTCCACCCATCCTTGCTTCAACCGGCCATGCATCAGATTCCTACCAGCCACCTCAGCCTGCACTCAAAAACACATATCATTCTTTGCCAGTCATTAATTTAACTCGCTCGTCCTTCCTCCTTCCTTACACCCTTCTTTTCCTTTTCGTTCATCCCATCCATCAAGTTAATCTCTGATCTCACATGGCTTCTCGATAAAACTTTCACAGCTGAGTTGAAGTCAAATTTAGAGGAGGCCATTGGTTACTCGTCAACTGCCGCCGCTAATGCTATTGCTAATGCGAAGTCAAGGGTGACTGTCTTCTACCTGGTTGACTAAAACTTAGTTCTAAGTTTGTAAGTCTTCTTAACAGTAAAGTGTACTTGTACTGTACAACATACACCCCTGCAGCGAGCTTACTGTGCAATCTCAATAAGTAAGGAATATAATAGCTTACCACTGCCCGCCACTACCGAGGCATACCCCACAGCACTTCCTGCTGGCGCTGGTGGCACCGCATCCGCCTCCGCGCTGGCCCCGGCACTGGTGGTTGTCTGTGCCGATGGTGTTCCGCCTAGAAAAAACTTTTCATATTTTTAGATGCCATATACACCACTCCCTATTTTGTCTAGGAATGAAAATTTTTTTTACTACATAAACAAATTTAATTATTTGTGACTCTCTAATCTAAACTAAAAATTCCCCTTTCGGAAGGGGAGGGTGTTTTTATTTATGCTTAGCCATAACATGCTACACTTTTTGGCACAACTGATGAATGCTTGCTTTTTAACGCGCACCATTTTTCTCATAACAGACAGCAGATTCCCTTCTACGAACAAGAGCAATATGTTACTCATCATCATCACCACCAGTACTTTCAGTTCCAACAAGGTGAGGGGTCTTCCACAATTAATGTGTAAATCAGCCACTGTTCAGTTTTCATGAGTTCACCGTTTCTCTTCTATGAAGTTGCTTTTAATAAATGTTTTTATATAATGCAGAATTGAAAATTAATATACAGAGTACACACAAAGCTAGTTGTTTTACTTTTTTTAAATTTTTTTTTTATTATTGTTCTTTTACAGCAAAACTGCGGAGAAAAACAAAGTATTCAATTCACAATTCCATCTTCTTCCACATTTGTAAAAAAATAAATAAAAAAACAACACAAATCAAAGCAATTTTATTACATCCAAGTGGTAATTCAATCCTCGTAATAATCCCTGAACATACTCCAGATTTGTATGCCCAGTCTTTTTTTCCTCCGTCCTTTAATAGAGAAGAGACTCCATTCCAAATTATATAAGCTAAGCATTCTAGCCCGCCACTGATGAAAGTCTGGTGGCTTTTCCTGTAACCACTCCGTAGCTATACACAGGCGTGCAACAGTCATTGCGAAAAATATAAAATGGCGATGCTGAAAAAGTAATTCTAGTGTCCCATCCTTTGGATTTTTACCCAATAACAGCATTGCTGGAGTGATAACAACAGATATTTTAAAGCACCAAATACAGAAAATGTTTAAGATCTCCAATATAAACCTGAAGTTTAACACAGCTATAAAAAATATGTATCGCCCCAGCATCATTTTCCCCACACCGAAAACACTTGCCTTCGTTTCCTCCTCCCCATTTCGCCATTCTTTTAGGTGTGTAATATAAATCATATAATGTTTTAAAAAACTGGGCCTTCAAATTTGCCGACATTAGGGCCTCCTTAGATAATATTAACAAATCTTCCATTTCTATCTCTGGGTCTCCTAGTGAATCTCTCCATTTTAGCTTTACCTTGTCTATATCATCCTTCTTAACAATTAATAATAATTGGTATATCACTCCAATTTTAACAGACCTCCTAATTCCTTCAATGACTTTATTTTGGTCCATCTTCCCTCTTCGCCGATTTAAATAATCCCAAATTTGTAAGTATTTGAAAAAAAAACTCCTGGGCAATAAAAACTGGTCTTTCATTTCCTCAAAAGATTTATAAATCCCTTCATCATTAATCAAATCTCCCAAGATCCTAATCCCTTTCCGCTGCCATATTAGAGCAGTTGTATCTGAGAAAATGCCTGGTAGGAGCCTATACGCGCTGAGGGGCGTATAGTACGATACTCTCCCTATCCCCATTATTTTGGTAAACCATTTCCTTACCTTAAACGCCCCCAGCGCTACCTTGAACCTGGTTCGTTTATAGTAACATCAATCTCTTTAACTAAAAATTGCTTTGCAGATGCGCCTAACTGAATGTCAAAAATGTTCGGGGCATTAGCCACATCAGTTCCTGACTCCCAGGTGATTAATATCCTCATCCTTAAAAGAAAACAGGTTACATAATACAAATAAAAATCTGGAACCACCAGTCCTCCCCTCAAATATGGTAAAGTCATGAAATTCATTGCCCTTCTAGGTCTTCCTGGGCTCCAAATAAATTTCCCACACCTTGCCTGTAATGCCTGTATTTTATCTTTAGAGATTTCTAGCGGTATAGACCTGAATAAATATAGGACTTTTGGCAGCACATTCATTTTTAAAACATTTGAACGTCCTATAATGGTTAGATATAAGCGCTCCCATCTATCCAAAGATTGCCTAATTTTGTACATAAGCGTACTCCAGTTAGCTTCCAATGATTCAACCATGTTTACCCATAATATAATTCCTAAATACATAGCTTCCTTTACTACTCTACAATCCTGCCATACTACTGTCTCAGAGCAAAGAATTTGAGTTTTTGCTTCATTCAGTTTATATCCAGCTACTGTCCCAAAGACAGTAGCCAGACGCTCAATTTCTTTTATTGCTGTGCCGGGGTTTGTAGTTGTCACAGCAATATCATCGGCGTAAGCAAAAACCGAAAAATAATATGCATCAACATTGTTCGGTGGGATCAAAACATTCCGACTTAATTGCTCTATGAAAGGATTAATATAAAGGGCAAACAGAAGAGGGGAGCAGGGACATCCTTGTCGAGTACCCCGTGTAACTTTAACCGTGTCCGAAAGTAGGCCCATAGCAGATATCTTAGCCACAGGATGTAAATACAAAGATTGAATTGCATGAATAAATTTCTGGCCAAACCCCATCTTTCTCATTAAATTCCACAAATATCCCCAATGTACGCGATCAAACGCTTTTTCCACGTCAAGCAGAATCAACGCAAGATCGTTCCTTTTCACAGCAGCTATATCAAATAAAGAGATAACTTTATTAACATGTTCTACCATCCCCCTTTTTGGGATAAAACCATGTTGGTGGTATGAAACTAAAGAGGTCATACGATGAGTTAACCGATTAGCTAATATTTTATAGTATATTTTATTATCCACATTTAGCAGAGATATCGGCCGGTAAGAGCCTACTACCTCTGGTCGCTTATCCTTCTTACAGAAAACTGCTATAGTTGCTTCGGCCCACGACTTTGGAGGGGAACCAAGGTGAGCATCCTGAATAACTTCTAGTAACTCCCCTTTAATATCATCATAAAATTGTACATAGACTTCACTAGGTATTCTATCGGGCCCAGCCGCTTTTCCGTTTGCAATACTTTTCACAGCTTTTTCCATCTCTTCCCCTGTAATAGTTTCTTCCAGCCCTTGCGCCTCAGATGTATCTAATCTTTTATACCCTCTTCTAACATTACTAGCCAATCTGGTCCACTATCCACATCTTGCTGTTGGTCATATAACTCTGAATAAAACTGTTGAAAAATCTTGAGTATTTGTTGTGGATCCGAGTGAACCACCCCAGCAGAGTCCGACATTTACGCAATATTTCTGGCTGATTCCTTTATTCGCAATTGTACCGCCAATTTTTTCCCTATAACTTCACCATACTCATGCTTTTCCATCTTAGATGTTATGAACCTCCTTGCATTATCTACAGACCAAAATCCTAGCACTTTCGCTCTATCCTTTGCAACTGTGTCCTCCAATTTACCCAAATCACTCAATCCACTAACTACCCCCTGCATTAATAATGTTTCAGATAGACTTAATTGCTGATATAGTATGTCTAACTCCTGTCTCGCCTTCCTTTGATACTTGGATGAGAAACTGATACATTCCTCCCGGAACCCCGCTTTAAAAGTGTCCCAAATAATAGCCTGCGTGGTGGAACCCTTATTTTCCTGAAAGAATAGCTTAATCCACTTCCTCATATGATCCCTAAACTCACTATTTGCCACCAACTTTCTATCAAATGTAAAATTAGACTGTTAAGGCTTGGATAAACCCGCAACTATCTCCAATACTATGGGAGAATGGTCTGATGAAATCCTAGGATACACAGTAATTATTGCTCGTTCTATTACAGAAATTGGGGCAAAAAAGTAATCGAGTCTAACCAGTTTTTTGTGGGGGTAAGAATAAAATGTGTACCCACTATCCTGTGATCTTATATGCCCCCACACGTCCACCAGCCCTTGATCCTGAACTAAGTTCAGTAATGCTTTATATACTTTTGGCTTGCGGCCCTTATACTTAGCGAACCCATCTCTCAGTGAGCTGTTAGTCAAATGAATATTCATGTCTCCACAAAGCACTACAGGCTGAGACCAGGTGGCTAACTCCAAATTTACTTCAACTAGAACTTCCGGGTCATCTAGATTTGCACCATAGATGTTACATAACGTCAGCTTCTTACCATCGACACAAAATTCCGCAATTGCCCATCTTCCTTTTTTATCCGCTAATGTCCTTCCCAATGTTACATTGTTCCCCTTACACATAATAGCCACACCACGTATCAGGCTAGACTGTCCCGTAGTAATCACTAATGAAAATCCAAGTTCTTTTAGGACATCTCTTTTAGCCCATGGTATATGAGTTTCCTGCAAGCATAATAAATGTGGTGCAATATATCTTAATTCTGCTGCAACTTTCTGTCTTTTTACAATATTATTTAGCCCCGATACCTTCAAAGAGCAAATTTTTTATAGTTTAGAAGCCATTAGTCAGAAATGTAATATAAACAAATATAAACAATTTTTTTCCAAAACCAACAGAGACATTTTCCCCCTGCCCCACCTACCTCCTACACAAAAAAATAGCAGAGATATATTGGATTCAAATCATACTCTTTACGCAGTTTGCTGTGTGCAAGAACATTTTTCACCCCTTTTTTCCCCCCACACCCCCCCTGTGCACCTCCCCCGCAATCCCCCGGCCCTGGTTCCCCCCTCTTCCCTCCACCCCCAACCCTTCAATGAGGCTTTAGGACTTATGGTCCTGTTGATGCGAACTAGCCCCCATCTACCTGCCTTCGCCCACGGGCATGTCATTTACAATTAAAAGTCCTAAAGAAATGATATTAAACCAATGCCGTCCGAGAAAGAGCGATACTAAAGAGCAAAAAACTAACAAAATAACATGAATTACTGGCCTATTGAAATATAGCCCAATTAAAACACTTTCAATAAACCATTACATTGTGCCCATATAGGCCTTAACTGCCACAGCCGTCATAAAGTAATGGGTACGTTCTTTATACACAACTTTCATTTTAGCTGGGAACATCAAATAAGCTTGGGCCCCCTTAGATTGAAAGTCTGGAATTAGTTGTCTAAACTGCCATCTCAGATCCACGGATTGTTTACAGAGATCGGGGCGTACAAAAAACTCACAGCCAAGAGCATTGATTTTCTTGTCAGGTCGCGCTTTGATAAATATTTCCTCGCGTGCCAAAAAACTATTAAATGCCACCAACATAGCTTTCGGTTTTTGATCACGATGATCCCGTTGATTTGTTCTGGTATTAAAAGGGAACCGATGTGCCCTTTCCACCTCGCGCTCCCAGTCCCATCTTTTGGTCTCAGGAAATGATTTCTTCAGGAGCTCAATCATGAATCCTCGGGGGTCTGACCCCTCCTTACCCTCCGGAATTTACAAAAACCTCAAGTTGTTCCTTCTTGAGCGATTTTCTAAATCAATGAGCTTCCAATTGATGTCTTCCTTGGTAGCAAGTTGTGCCGCTATAACCTTCTTCTGCTGTAGAAGCTCATCCTCCAACGTAGAAATGCGTACTTCAGCTTCATTTGCCCTCTCCAGAAACTCAGAGTGTGATTTGGTCAAACGCCTAGTTGTTTTACTTTTAATAAAGCTTTAAAACTTACATAGACTCTGTGGTTTTTGGTCATGAGTGAGTGAGCGAAAGGGTTTGCAATTTGCAAGCATGATTCTGTGACTCTGAGAGGTTGGGACTCTGACTCCGTAGTCTTATGTTCTGGGTTGTATAATCATTGGGGATCATCGTTGCATTCGGGAGCTAAATAATGACTCTGACATACTAGCTAGTCAGTAAGGAGATTGGGGGTTCAACCTCTGTTATGACTGAGGTCACTGTTCCGTATCTTGCAAACACGCATTTTGAAAGTGCGAGCAAGCAAAAGCTGCGGAACGTGGAAGTTTTGGCAATTCCGCGTTCTCTGCAGAATGCAAAATTACCCAAATTCTGCCAATTCCACGAGCGGAACAGAATTTATCACCCAGTCCTACCAACTATCAAACAATAAGAAGCATCATTCAGCTATACCTTTGAACAGACTTAATATATATATATATATATATATATATATATATATATATATATATATTCACTGAAAAAACCATAGGTTATACACCATATATAGTTAGGAATTAGCATTTAAAAAACCTTATTTTACTCACACAAAACCATTGAAATTCCATATATAGTTAGTTGTACTAACTATATATCGCGCACCCGCAATCCACTGCTGATGATGTCACATATTACATCATTCATGACATGGTCAGTGACATCACTGATGACATCACTGATGACATCTCAAATGACATCACTGATGACATCACTGATGACATCATCTAGTGTCTGTGTGTTTTTGTAAAGTTTGAATATGTTTTACATATTGAAGAATGAGTGGATGTATGGAAGACTGAGTGTGTGTGTGGTTGGCTGGGAGGTGTGTGACTCTGTGCATATCAATGTGTACTTGTATCAGTGATTGTAAAAGAGAGTAAGTATGTGTTAGTATATGTGTGAAAAAATATGGTGTTCTGTGTTTAACTGTATAGATGAGGAAATCGAAGTGTGATTGATTCTTCACAGGACTGACTAGGTGTATGAGTGCATATGATAGTGTTGTATAATGAGTGACTGTATGTATGAGTGATTGTATGGGTGAATGAGTGAATGTGTGTGTAGACGTAGGAATCAGTGAGTGCGTATGTAGTAACTGGTATTGGTGTGTCATGATGTCATCAGTGATGTCATTTGAGATGTCATCAGTGATGTCATTTGAGATGTCATCAGTGATGTCATCAGTGATGTCACTGAAGTATGGTGTTCTGTGTTTAACTGTATAGATGAGGAAATGGAAGTGTGATTGATTCTTTACAGGACTGACTAGGTGTGTGAGTAACTCCATGGATGAGTGGCAGTGTGTGAGTGTCTGCATAGGTGTATGAGTGCATATGATAGTGTTGTAATAATGAGTGACTGTATGTATGAGTGATTGTATGGGTGAATGAGTGAATGTGTGTGTAGACGTAGGAATCAGTGAGTGCGTATGTAGTAACTGGTATTGGTGTGTCATGATGTCATCAGTGATGTCATTTGAGATGTCATCAGTGATGTCATCAGTGATGTCATTTGAGATGTCATCAGTGATGTCATCAGTGATGTCATTTGAGATGTCATCAGTGATGTCATCAGTGATGTCACTGACCATGTCATGAATGATGTAATATGTGACATCATCAGCAGTGGATTGCGGGTGCGCGATATATAGTTAGTACAACTAACTATATATGGAATTTCAATGGTTTTGTGTGAGTAAAATAAGGTTTTTTAAATGCTAATTCCTAACTATATATGGTGTATAACCTATGGTTTTTTCAGTGAATTTTCAAGGTTTTGTAAATGCTAATTCCTAACTATATATGGTCTATAACCTATGGTTTTTTCAGTGAATTTCATTGGTTTTTTAAAAGCTAATATCTACAGCTGTAAAATGTATTCTTCTTTAAATCCAAAAATATATTTTATATGTTTATTAATAATTTTTTTTTTATATTTTTTTTGTTTCGCTCCCGGTCCGCTAACCGGGAAGCTTCCCGTTAGCTCAATTCGATTCCGCGATCCGGTCCGCGAACCGGTAACAAATCAACATAGTGACGGTATCGCGTTGCCGCGTAATGCGTCTTATGACGTACTGCGTTAGCGCACCCGGAAGTGCCCCGGGGCGCGGACCGAGGCGCGAAACGCAACTCCCCGGAAGCGATCCCCGGCGCGAAAGCGCGACGTATCGCGTTGCCGCGAAATGCGTCTTGTGACGTATCGCGTTAGCGCACCCGGAAGTGTCCCGGGGCGCGGACCGGGGCGCGAAGGGGAGCGACCCGGAAGCTAACCGGGGAGCGTTCCGCAGCGCGTAACATGAGCGTGAGAGGTCATGTGACTTGTTAATAAAACTTTTCATTGGTTCATTTCACTTTTAGTTTCATAATTATGGAAGGCTAGGTCATGTGACCTAAAAATAACACTTTTCATTGGTTAAGAAGTATTGTTTTTTCCAAATGATGAAAACCACTCCTTCTTTCCTCACTCTGACTTTCATTATTGTGAGAGGAAGACCTATTTTGCTTCTTGGAAGACCTATTTTGATTGTATGAAAATGGCTTCACTGATTGCTTCAGCTGGTGCACCCCCACCACCACCTCCACCTCCTCATGGGAAGAGAGGACCACCTCCCCAGGTGGTTACCAACACTGAGGAGGAAGATGAAGAGATGGATGAGGAGGGAGAACAACCACAATTCCTGGAAGCGTTGCCCCGGGTTTCAAGAAAGAAACCCAGTTTCATCTGGCAGTTTTTTTCCATCCCTCGTGGCCAAAAAAAGGTCAATGCCAGGTACGCAACATGCCTCATATGCAAGGAACAATTGTCCAGAGGGACGGACAAAAAATACAGCTATGGTAATCATACCATGCATAGGCACATGATGAGGAAACATCCCCTAAATTACAGCCGGGCGGAATTAAGGGATATGATGGACAATCCTCGACCAACTCCTGTGGCGAGACCAACAACATCGGTTTCTTTATCACCAGAGGAGGCACGGGAAACTGTGCCAAATATCCAACCAAATTTTGGGAACATGATACACTTATGTATGCGCTGTCGTGCATTATTAGCTTGTGGCAACATGAGCATCAATGCACTGAACCTGGCGTATGAACACCATGATTGCCCTAACCGCCCCCAGTAATTTTTTTTTGCTCCTGTTGAGCCCTTTTCAACGCCTGTTTTTTGTTGTTTCCCCCCCCCCAAAAAAACCAAAAAAAATATAAAATCGTTCAAAAAATACAAAAAAAACAAAAAATGTTCAAAAAATACAAAAAAAATATAAAACAACAAAAATATAAAAAAAAAAGTTCTTTTCAGAACTACCTTCCCTTTCCAAAAAAATTGCTACAATGTTTAGCACTCTGGCAAGCTCTCTTTCTTTTGGTTCGCTCCCGGGTTAGCTTCCCGGTACGCGGACCGGGAGCTAACCAAAAAAAATGTTTTTTTTTAAAAAAAGAGTAAGTATAAGGAAAGTAAACAGAGAGTGATGTTTCAAGAAAGACAGCTATAGGGAGTAAAGAAGAGATACTGTTTAATAGATCTATTTACCAAAGAACAGACAGAAGAGGGTATAATTGTGAAAAACAAAATAGATAACGAAGTGAAAGAAAAACAAGCATTGGCATAGCCAATAGGTATCGACTTTGGGACCTTCTAAGTATTTAGTTATGCAGCATAATATCCTTGGTGCAGCAACATCAACTGTTGCATGGCTAAACACGTATAAGGTCCCAAAGGCGAGACCTATTGTCTATGCCAATGCTTGTTTCTTAAGTAGAATTGCAATACGTCTGGCTCTTCCATGTGAAAAGATCTTATCTTGTGCTCTAAAGATTGCTAAAGTCTCGACAGAGAACAGGCTAGATTGTAAGTAGGGTAAATTGCGCTTGGTGATCTGTTTGAGGGAGCGTCTGCTTTGCCTGGTGTCTTTGGAGAGCAATTTTGATTGTTATACTGGACAATATAGCCCTAATGTAAATAACATAGGGGCATATTATCAACATAGGCAATAAAAGTTTTGCAGCTTTTATCGGCAGAAATGTGTCGCTAAAGCTGCTTTTGCGGCAGAAAACTGCCGCTAAAGCCGCTTTTGCACCAGTTTTCTGCCAATAAAAAGAGCAATAATTTTATTGGCTGCATTCATAATATGCCCCTTAGTGTGCTTCAACTACACAGAGAAAGCATTATGAACAAATAGTGATACAGTGATCAGTCAAAGACACTAAGAGTAATAGAGACGGAGTGAGTGAACAAGAGTGAGGAACTATGAGAAGAGAGGGACTGAGAAAAAGAGTGGAAGGAGTTGAGTAAGTAGGTAATAGAGAAAGGAATGAGGGAAGTAGCAAAGGCAGGAAACTGAGGATTAAAGAAATGAAGCAGTGGAACTAATAGTAGTTCAATGTGATAGAAATGTAACGAAAAGAGTACAAAATACTTACCTTATAATTGTCGTTAAATTCCTCATTTTTTATTTTTATACTTTCAATCTGTGAAAGAGAGAACAAACATTTGAAAAATATAAAAACATGTATTAAAAAATTACAAAAGACAAGGGCAAAGATTGAAGGACAAACAGTTTTTCAATAACTTTGACACTTACAGAAGCTACACAGTCCTAAAGATATACATTTTAAACTAACACTATCTTGATGCAGATGAAGTGAGGCCTATCTTAAAACATGGTGCATCTTTTGCATTGCTGTTGTCTCAGAAAAGTGTTGCAAGACACTAAAATTTAAAATAATTGCTTCAGGATGCCAATAAGATGTCTACTATCCAGAGTTTTGTTTCAGGTGAGGCCTACTCAGGGTTGCAGATGAAATTTCGAGTTGTTGAAGAGAATAGAGGACATAATACATGTGAAGGTCTACCAATGAAGTGAGTCATGTCCACTGCAATCTTCAACAAAGTCCAAACCTCCTATGTTTCCCTGGACAGACCTAAACTTGATCTGCACAATGTGATTCGTAATGATAGGAAACACAGGTGATGTAATTGAAATACATGCAATTTATTTTGCTCATTTCACAATCACATCACTTGTGTTTCCTTTGCTTAGGTATCTCATTGTGCAGATGTAGTCTAGCATATGAAAGAATACGCAGAAGTGCAGCACTGCATGCAACAACTTTGACACTTACAGAAGCCTCACCTTCTCCATGCCTCCTACACAGTTCTACATATACATCATAAATGCAAACAGTACAGAATTAATTATACATGTTAAATGGTTTATTTTTGCTGTTCTCAGAATGTATCAAAATTCACTAAAAACAGTGACTTGAAGGTATTCATCATGTAACAGCGGGGAAAAAAAAACACAATCAAAATGATTGTGTTTAAAAAACCCATACAACATCAGAAATCAAAAATCAGAACTCCTTAAAGTTAACTTACTTTCCATGACGTCCAAGGATGGCCTATGAATAGCTTACACTCTTTTGTGCTGTTATTACTTTCAGCCCGCCACTTTCTGAAAGAAAATCTCCATCGTTTTTAAAAACATGTTACATACAATAAATGACTTCTTGCTCTCTACCACAAGATTCCACAAGGCCAAATCTTGTCAGAGCCATGTTTAACTCTTGGATTTCTTGTTAGCCAATCCCATCATTTGGCATTTCCGCAACTTTCAGAATTAAAATGTTGAAGATCATTTTCACAATCCTGGAATAGTAATATCTTCCCCTTCTTGCTCAGTCATGTTCTACATTTCCTATGACACTGATACTGCTTAATATGAAGCAGACTTACACTACCTCTATGACTACAACAATTATTTAATTCTCTACATCACTTTTAATCACAAAGCAATGTAAAACAGTAGACAGCATTGCAGACTTACATTCCCTCTACTCCATGTTTTGATTGGCTGCTTCAATTAGCTTATAAAAAGAAACAGTTTTTCTGAACTCATTCAAAGTGCACATATATCTCCATGATGTCCAGTCCTATGATTAGAAGTTATGTCTCTGAACTACACTTATCCTCAAGGCCAAATTGTGTAGGAGCCATTAGAACTTCTTGAAATTCCACAGAGCACATCCCGAGATTATTTCCCTAAAATTTTGGTTTTAAAAACACCAGGTAAGAGTTTTTAAGGTCATACGGCAATTTTATTTTGAAAATTAAAACAGAATCATTGCAGAATGACCAGCCATTTCTAGACTTTAAATAAGCTGTGTAATGTCCTGATGATATTGAAGGGCCGTCATGATATATAATTGCTGTAGTTACAAAAGTCCTTCCTGATATTGACAACTGCGAAGCTACAAATTTTTTTATTAAAGTTGTCAATTTTGTTCCATCAGGCCTACATCGTTGGAACATTAAAATGACGTACTGGCCATATGTTCGTATAAATAATGTGGACATCATTTCAGATTTACATTGGCTACACTCCATGTTGTGATTAGCAGCTTTTACTAGCTTATTAAAGGAGACTGATTTACTGTCTGGCAAACTTAAATATATAAATCTTTCTGAGTCTACACTAGTAGTACTTGATATCATACAGTTCTCGCAGTCATGCTGCCATTGATAAGAAAGCCCAAACAGCTGATCTACATCTACACCTTCAGCATGTAATACATCAAGCATATACATTAAAAACTCCTGACAATCTTGCTGAATATTTTGAGAGAATTGTGTTTGGCCTGAACATCTGTCTAACAGATTTCGAATTTCAGACACACTTTCTATGTTTCTTCTATCAGTGGTACATTTCTCTAACACAGAATTTAACAAACTGCAAAATCTTTGATCAGAATTGACCACAATCTCTTCTTTTACATTTTTTAGAGAAAACAAAACATTAATTACTACATTAGCATAGCAGTTGACACCAGAACTGTTTTCAAACTGAAAACCAACAACATCTTCAACAGAATCCTTTTTGTTTCTGCTTGTAATTTTAGGTTCATTCACTTTTTGTCTTTTTGCTATAACCTCCCCAGTATTGTTCTCATTTCTTCGTTTCCGGCCTACCAGACGTTTCTCAAACAAAGGAAACTGAGGCAAATGTGGCGCATACTCTCTTCTTAACCTATTGTATTCCTTAACACAATCTAGATCTGCACAAATGTTTGTGACATCACACTCAATCAAGTACAATCCCGATAAAGTTCTAACTCGTGACAATGCCACATATGCCATACCCTCCTTGAACACAGAACTGCCAATATTCACCAATGCACTGTCTACACTTAAACCTTGCGATTTATGGATTGTCACCGCATATGCCAAGCAAACAGGAAACTGCTTACGGCGAACATATAAGTCTTTTACAAGCAAAAATCTAGCAGAACAACGAGCAATTAGCTGTACTTCCTCAATGCCATAAAATTTAATTTTTAAAAATTCAATTCCATCTCTATTTCTGTATTTCACAAAATCAACAACATTACCCATTGATCCATTTACCAGACCTCTTTCAACATGTAAATTCCTTCTTAAAATTATACGGCAGTTCAAGCACACATTCAGAGTCTTTTCAAAACCTGCAGTTTTAGATATACTCTTCTCTAATGAATCCAATTTTGTTTTCAGATTCTCAGACAAAATAATTGTTGATCCCATATGCTCTACTCTATCAATAGCTTCCAGTTTCACAATCTCTTGCTTTTCTAAATGCAACATTTTGTTGTTAAATTTGGCACATTCTGCAAGAGTTGGCATCAAACATATTCCAGATTTCTTTTCAGTAATTTTCTGAAAAATATTCTCAGGCACAACATCTTGTTCTGGATATAAATTTGACAGTAATCGTGCATGTAAAGCTTCTTTCCCATGCTCGGTCACTTTTCCAATTCTAACATCTTGTAGAATAGTCTTGTAAACTTCATCCTTCGCCTGACGCATATTTTCATGCAGTTCAGCATAATTGAAGTTTAACCATATATTGACGTTGCCAATGCTGCCTAGGCACTTCCTGGTATCTTCATGCGTGAGCATTTTGAACACAGGTTGCCCTTTCACTGGTGTCAGCTGCAAAAGATCTCCGAAAACAATGATGTGTTTGCCACCAAATAACACATCATACTCTGTTTTGAGAACTTCTTGCATCCTCAAATGCACAAAGGCAAGCATGACATTGGAAACCATGCTTACTTCGTCAATAATAAGAAGTTTCATTTTCCTCAAGATTCTTGAAACTTCAAAACAAGCATCTCCAGATAGCTTATGATATTCTAATTTGTTGTCATGCTCCACTGGCAGCATCAGTAAACGATGTAAAGTAATCCCTTTAATATTATGTGCTGCCAGTCCAGTTGGAGCAGTGACAACACAAGACAGCGATGACTCTGTCCTTTCCTGCAAATAGCATGAAATTGCTTTAATGAGGAAACTTTTTCCAGTTCCCGCTTCTCCACTCACGTACAGTCGGACAGGCTTCAACGACGTACATGAGCACTCTTTCTTATCATGACTTAATCCATGATCAATTTGCATGGTAACTTCGTCATATATTTTCCTCTGCTCAACGTTGAGTTGCCTTTCCAACTCTTCTAAGTTAACCGCATCCTCTTGAGCATGTGCCATGGCTCTTTCCACTTCATTCATAGCAGTGGCAGCTTCATTTTCGATAACAGGTCCTCCTAGTGGATCCTGACTCAATGAAGCAGAACTCTGACTGTCCTGAGAACTGTCTCTGGCAATCTCGGCTGCAATCGTTGCTTCCTGCTCAATTTCCGCATTCAACATTTCTACATATTTGGGAAAAGCAGGACATTCTATGGTCTCCTTGGCGACATTGAAAGAGTCTTCGTAACAGAGGAAATCTCCAAGCAGTTCCTCTTCTGCACGCCAAGGCTTGAAAAGTTGCAAAAGTGCTAAATAGAAAAACTCCTTTTTTTCAGGAGATTCGCCACTCAATTTTCGATGGTTTACCAAGTGGCATTTTCTTTGCTTGACCAGACATCCCTCACTTCCTATTACAGCATACACTCCTTTCTCAGTATCTTCTTTGATGTTCCTCTTGAATATGTAATTTTGCAGAACCTCATACAGACAAACATTCTCGAGGTGACTGCTTCGATTTGGATAATATGTATCCAACATGTTTGTCTTCAAAATGTCGGTACTGTTTGGCTCCTTTTCCGCCAAATACTCAATTTCCCGCACAGGTTTGAGAACTCGATTACGCGTTGCAGCAAGACCAAGACTCGCCCAAACGATACTCCTGGACTTGGCATAGAGACTTGCTGAAGACAACCGGTCAGAACATTCGTACGCTCCGATTTCTCGATGCGACAACATCTTCAGACTGAAACTGTACAACTTCTTGCTGAGGCTCTTTTCATGGGAAATGTCCTCCCACATATCCTTCAATTCTGTCTTCTCTTTTTTGGTGATGTAAGACGTCACATACCGCGCCACAGCCATACAGTTATCAGCCACAAACTGTATATCCATGTTAGCATTCCACATGGACAAAATCACCGGGTTGTAGTCGTTGATGTACTTGGACTCTTCGTTCCTCTTCAAATTGTAAGTGTTTTTAGGTGATTTCTTCATGACATTGTGTCGCAACGAAGACATCAAACTGTTTACTCTTCCTTTAGAAATCACCGGTCGTGGAAAGCCGAAACGACATTTAGTGTAGAACTTGTCTTTGTTTCGGAATTTACGACGGCAGTACTTTCCACATCGATGGCTTTGGAAACGCAGAACTTTTTCTCTTAGGCTTTTCTTCTCCTTTGCGTTTGGAACAGCACACGTAGAATACTGTTGGATGAAACTCATCACTGAGTCTTCTGGATCCGTTCCAAATTTAGGTGCATCCTTGATCCACAGCAACATATGTATATGAGGAGCACCTCTTGCTTGGTACTCCTTTCTCCAGAAGAAATCCAACACCTCTCCAAGAGGTGGATTCTTCTTATTCGTGATGAAAGACATCATAGCTTCAAATCTATGATTGAAGTACCTACATACATTGACTGGATCCAAAGAGCACAGTTCTCCGGGTGTCTTGAATTCGATGTTATCTACGTTAGCATTTGCCTCTCGTAGAAATTCAAGTAAGTCTTCCCAGCCATACTCGGCACAGCTCAGAGTGAGGAACCATGTGGGAGTACCTAAGTTCCTCAGCATACATTTTAAATCACCATGACGACGGTACCAGTACTCATTAGTACCACGCTGACACGCCATGAGATTAATCAGGTGAGAATCCAAAATACTATCTTGGACATTGACTTTATCCATAAAGTCACTTGCCGAGATGTTTTGCATGTGTATACCACTTTTCAAGATGTGGTTCACTGCATATGACAGTCCAGACAGATCGCTTTCAAACAGAAGATGAAACAAATAAGGAATGCATTGTCGAAACCTAGCATCTCCTGCATACAATCGCAAAGTCCGGTATTCAGAAGCAGGAATTTGATGAGGTCGCTCATCATATCTTCCTCCCTGACCTGTTGGAAAAAGCTGTGGGAAACACCGAGCTTCCAAACTTTCCTCCCAAACACTAATGGGACTCCCTTTGGCTTGTTTCATTTGAAACAACTCAATAGCATTCCCCATGACTTCCTTGGAATGCAAAGGATGAACACTATAATGTTCATATATTTCTTCACTAGTAGAGGGTTCTACTTTCTCAATTTGACCAGCACACAAATCGCTATCCTCTTCCTCACTTACTTCCTCTTCTGCAACATATACATTCTTATAGTATTTATAATTTTTTTTCAAATACAATGTTGCCTTTTTAACTTTCCTAACATCTACTAAATCTTGCCATATTTTCTTATTCTTTGTCGGAACCCCATTAACTAAGATAACCAGAGGTTCCTCTTCCACTTTTTCTACTCCAATTGTGTTAATGTTTTTCTTGAAATCTAGAGGCAAATAAACAACTCTTCCCTTTAATCCTCTCTGTAAATCTGATGGAGGCAATTTCCCTGTCTTTGGCTCCATTCTTACAATAGCCTGAAAGGGATGGATACTTTGAATCAAAATAGATTCATAAGTATTTAAGTCCTTCAATTCAGAAGGAATCTCAACCAATTCCAGATTATTATGAACTGCTCTAGCAGGCATCTGGTTTTGTTTTAATTTGTTACAACAATAAGTACACACACGTTGATCCAATCCCAAATCAAAACAATTTTCTACCATCAAGTATGTTGCAAAATCCTTCCATTCACTATTATTTTCCCTTTCACTTTTTGCATATAAATCCACTAACTTAGTCTGATTCTTATAATAAGTGCGTCGACAACACACACAAGTGAAATTAGGCCTCTCACTTGATTTCACCTCAAACGTCGCAATTTCCCTCTGGAAATTATCTGTACTGGAAACCTGTACACTATCTTCCACATGACCCTCTACTTCTTGCTCAATTTCAACATTCTCCTCTTTACTTCCAAAGTAACAAAACTCAATTTCTTCACACATATTCTTCACATCTATTTCAGAACCATGCAAAAGAGCAGCGCATAATTGTTTCAGCATAATTGCTGGACTCTTAGCATAATACAACATTCTAACTAATTTCCTCACTTTGTTATGATGCACTGCTAGCATCCTGAAATGATGAAAAACACTCTGGCATACTCTCCTGGAAAGACAAGCCAGTGAATGACCATGCAAACCTGTCACTTCTCTTACTCTGCAAGGATCTAATTCTTGCAACAACATCATTTTCTGCTTCAAACTTTTTTTGTTAAATGACCGTACAAAATCACAAAGCAAATTGATGGAATCCTGTCGCACACTGCAAATACTACTACACTTCCAGGTGTACACAGGACCCTTAGCACGTCTTCCTAAAACCTCATTACCTAACACCTCTTCTGCCTCTGTTGTCACAAGTTTTTCTTTTTCAACTGGACAACCATCTTTCACTTCATAAGCACGACCACTGGTGTCAACTGCATGCACCAAATCATTATCCTGGAAATAACTCTCCTCATTAAAAAATGCCTCACAGCTTGAACTATGCATCCATTCTCCAGAAAAAACTTCACAAAAATTACTACGATTAACTATTCTCTTCCATCTACTATTTCTTTTGAAATCAAAAATTGCCTTGTTTAGCTTCCTAATTCTATTGATTATCAAAATAAATAACTTACGTTTAATTTCAAATGCCTGATCAATAACTTTCTCAACTTTTTTTTTTCTCTTATAAAAAACTAGTTTCTGTTGACCTTTCTTAATATTTTTTAACAAATTGCCAATTATCCTGTTGCGAAACATTCGTTTACGAATCTCCCTAAACTGTTGTTTCCTTCTACTATCATGCACAGATTTATCTCTTGCTCTAGCAGTAACATTTTTCATTGTCCTTTTCTTTCCATTTGATTTCCTTCTCGTGTTATGGACTGAAACATTTTCTGTAGTAATATTTTTTTTATTACAAATATTTCTTATGAAATATTTAGAGCTCTTACCCGGTGCTTTCTTCGTGGCTTGAGAAATCTTTTTGTTAGAGGACTGCTGGGTTTTTGTTTTCACCTGCTGTCTTTGACGTTTTGCAGCCTTTATCTGTCTTTGTATTGTAGGCATGGTGAAATCTTGAAATGATCTGCAGTTGAATCTGAGGAAAAATATAATAAAAAATGTTAATAAACATTATTACCAAACAGTAAATCAGTAACAGTGATCAAAAACTTAACACACTACTTGACATTTTAATTTGAAGATTTTTTAGTCATTGGCAATCTTACAATACAAAAATACCAGAAAAGAAATGACATTTATATTTATGTTACCTATGCTATTTTATATGTGAATCTGATCTAATTTTATGAACATATTTTAATATTTTATTGAAGACACTACACATAACCTGTTTTTGAAGGTGTCTTTATTTTTAAATTAAACGGTTTACCTTTTTACTTTTTATTAATTATAAAATTTAAAAATAAATGTTTATATTTCCAAAGGCTCAAGCAGGTCAGCTTCCCATCCTATATCATATAGTTCGGACAAATCTGCATCCTCATCACGCTCTTCTTCATCCTCAGGATTTAAATCATCCAAAGGATCAACATCCACTGATGTTTCAATTACAAGTTCAATGATGAGGTCAAAATCAACTGATTGCAGATTGTCGCTCATGTTGAGGTTGTCTTTATCTTTAAAGAAAGATAACAACAATGAGATGTTGCAGAGTAAGAGACAAATCTCAGAGATTATAATAGTAAAATTGTTTAACAAGATTAACATTTAGCAGCTATTATTTAGCCATGTCCAGCAATGCTGAGCAGGTGAAGCCTATGTCTAATTATTCACTGAACAGGACTCATCTCTTCTTAACCTTGGATAAGCCTCACCGACTCTGTGTCCCCTGCACATACTTAAATGTAAAGGGGCAGATTTATATTAAATGGCACATCCCCAGGCATGCACCAGTTAACGTGCACCACTGCTCTGCCACCCATGGTGTGCCGCATTTACAATCAGATAGGAGAAAGCTGCGTCAAAACCCTGCGCCTGCTTGAAGCTGGCATAGGTCTTGACGCAGCATTGTGGAGATGCGGCACCCCTGAGCCTTGCTGGAGCTGCATCGCACTTGCAATACAACTCCAGCAATGCGCCACCTTTACGGCACATATGCGTCACGCATCTGTGCCATTTTTGCCCCATGCTGCGCCGCATTGTAAATGCAGCACACCATGGGTGGCGGAACAGCGGCGCAGGATGACTGTCACATCCCTGGTGATGCGCCAGTCATCATAAATGTATCCCTAAGCTTCTTATCTTGTTAGAGATGAACTGCCATATGTATCATCAAAATATTTTACATTTCCTAAATAGCGAATTTTAAGGAATAAATAGCGATTCTTTACCATTCCTAATTTGCGATGAGCAAATTGCTAATTGCAAGTTACCCATTCATTTCCATGGGCTAGGAGGCTCATAGGAATGAAGGTTTAATTTGCGATTACCAATTTGCTCATCACAAATTAGGAATTTTTCCAAGGGTGCAGGGGTGTCTCAAGAACACCCTGCTGCACCCCTGAAAAAGAAATTTGGGGGCATATGGCACACATACATGCCCTAAGGGCATGTGTTGGCGTCATATGGCACCTTTTGTTTTTTTGAAAAAAAGCTTTTTGAAAAGAATTCACAAATTACCACCAATTTACCACAATAGTTTCCAAATCCTTAATGTCATTTTTTACATAGTTTTTGTTTGATACATTGCATTCACGTAGTCACAAAATTTGCAAATCCTTCAGTGCAATTGCAAAATAAGGAATAGCAAATTTTGCTACTCCTTATTTTGCATCAAACTTGTTTGATACATACCATTTGTCTAATTAACATTCACAAAGGCCGAAATTCGTAGAATTTTGATCTTTGCAAATGCTAATTACCTTCATACATATGGCCCCAAGTGAGGCCTGTCTTGCGGCATGGTGCATCTTTTGCATCACTGCTGCTTGGGTTTTATGTGGTACGTTTTTTTTACACCATGACATATCTGCCTAAATGCATCAATTTGTAATGTTGTCGCCTCATAGCAAATCTTTTGCACCACCGCTGCATCATAAAAGTGACGCACAGTGGCACAAAAGAGGCATACACCTATCATAAATCTGTCCCTACCATTTTAAATGATTAATCCAGGATGACAATAAAGTGTGTCCTATCCAGAGGTTTGTTTAAGGTGAGGCCTACTCAGGATTGCAGATTAAAGTTACGCTTGATGAAGAATACAGAGGAGATAATACATGTAAAGGCCTACCAATGAAGTAAGTAATGTGCACTTTATTGCGCTAGTCATCATAAATGTATCCCTAAGCTTCTTATCTTGTTACAGATGAACCACCATATGTACCATCAAACTATTTTGCATTTCCTAAATACCAAATTTTAAGGAATAAATAGCAATTCTTTACTATTCCTAATTTGCAATGAGCAAATTGCTAATTGCAAATTAACCATTCATTTCCATGGGCTAGGAGGCTCATAGGAATGAAGGTTGCAATTTGTGATTAGCAATTAGCTCATCACAAAATAGGATTTTTTTCAAGCGTGCAGGGGTATCTCAAGAACACCCTGCTGCACCCCTGAAAAAGAAATTTGGGGGCATATGGCGCACATAAATTTTAACAACATTCCTTTACCTCAACAACGATTTTCAAATCATAACTTCAAAACACTACACATGGGAAAATTACTTAAATTGTCCTTAAGACACATAAAAGCGTTTTTTGATTGGCTTTCCTGCATGGTAGGGTCACTTTTAACATGGCTATGTAACACAAACATTCAAAATCTAAATTTTCCATGCACATGTGGGAGCATATTTACAAGCAATTTGCGCCACAGAGAAAGGTCTTACACTAAAATGAGAAAAATAACATCAGGGACAGTCAATTGCCTTATAAAGAAGCATACACCATTATGTCCTTGTCATGATTTTAAAAACAATTCCTTTTCCCCAAAAACGATTTTCAAATCATAATTTCTAAACACTGCACATGGGAAAATGACTTAAAATGTCATTAAAACACATGAAAGCGTTTTTTGATTGCCTTTCGAGCATGGTTGGGTCACTTTTAACATGGCTATGTAACACAAACATTCAAAATCAAAATTTTCCATGCACACGTGGAAGCATATTTACAAGCAATTTGCGCCACAGAGAAAGGTCTTACACTAAAATGAGAAAAATAACATCAGGGACAGTCAATTGCCTTATAAAGAAGCATACACCATTATGTCCTTGTCATGATTTTAAAAACAATTCCTTTTCCCCAAAAACGATTTTCAAATCATAATTTCTAAAAACTGCACATGGGAAAATGACTTAAAATGTCCTTAAGACACATAAATGCGTTTTTTGATTGGCTTCCCTGCATGGTAGGGTCACTTTTAACATGGCTATGTAACACAAACATTCAAACTCTAAATTTTCCATGCACATGTGGGAGCATATTTACAAGCAATTTGCGCCACAGAGAAAGGTCTTACACTAAAATGAGAAAAATAACATCAGGGACAGTCAATAGCCTTATAAAGAAGTATACACCATTATCTCCTTGTCATGATTTTAAAAACAATTCCTTTTCCCCAAAAACGATTTTCAAATCATAATTTCTAAACACTGCACATGGGAAAATGACTTAAAATGTCAATAAAACACATGAAAGCATTTTTTGATTGCCTTTCCAGCATGGTTGGGTCACTTTTAACATGGCTATGTAACACAAACATTCAAAATCAAAATTTTCCATACACATGTGAGAGCATATTTACAAGCAATTTGCGCCACATAAATCATAATTTTCTCCTTAAAGCACACTATTCTCTATCTAAAGTAAAGAAATATTTTCTCACCTTAGCAAATACTTTGAGTTTGAAAACAGTCTCAGAAACACACCAATTTGTCTGCAGCAGAGCAAAAGGTATGCACTCCAGAGTCTGCAGCTATGAAAAGCACAGAAATGCTGTAATTCTTCACACATATCTCTCATGTCACCCAATCAAAAGTCTTCCCTCACTTTTTTCAAATGAAAACCCATCCCCCCTCTGCCCTTTCTGCTTTATCTGCATGGCAACCACCTCCTGGAAGAACTCTGTTGTTTGCAAGTTCACACAACAATGTTGCAATTGAACTCTGAACTCTCAGTGCACCTGCATATCCAGTGCATTCTTTCATTTAATGATTTTTTATTGACCACTCAAAATACATCTTTCAAAGAACACATCCGTGCACCCTAACTTTTTGTTTTCAGCAATCAAAATCCACCAATCACTGTTACTGCTTCATGAACACAGAAACTCCACAGTTTTTTTCATTTCAAACTCTCATTTTTTCAACTGCCATTTCATTGCCACACTTCATCTGACTGCAGGAGAACCTTCTCTCACCATGTTTTCTGTCTGGATTGTTGGTCATAGTTATATTCACTGGGCTCAAAGGTACGTTGAAAGCAGGAATTTACCTAACCTCAATTTACAAGATGTGGAAATTAAGTGGTTTGGCCACAGAGGATTAAAATGTCACCAATTGATACCATTGGTGAAAACCTTTATGCATTTGCCCAAACCTGACCTGTTAATTGTGCACTGTGGAGGTAATGACTTGGGCACTTTGACTGGTGTAGGTCTGGAAATGCTTTTAAAGGACACCTTTGAGCAATTAATGGCACTTTTTCCTCAGACTGCCTTGGTATATTCAAATATATGCCAAAGACAGAAATGGAGGTGGTCAAACCAATTTTGTCCACAAATTGAGAAGTCGAGGAAGCATGTAAACAAATCTGTTTCAGCTTACATGAGAGACCATGGAATGGGCTCCCTGTACAACAATAACTTGCGTTACTACATGCAAGATATCTACAGAGGAGATGGAGTTCACTTCTCAGATGAGGGCAACAGAGTTTTCACTCTGAATTTAAGAATGTGCATTGGAACCTACTTATAAGTACCTAAATGTACCATAAACCCAAAAGCTCTTCTCAGAGCTACCCTACATCTGATCACTCACAATTATTATTTAACTCTAACATTTTTCACTAATTTTCAACAAAATACGCTACCGGGGCCGCTACCCGGTACGCGAACCGGGAGCTAACCTCGCGAAATTTTTTTTAAAAATGTTTTTTTTTCGCACATATAAGCCTCCTCAGCCACCCTCAGAAAACCTAGGGGGTCAAGATAACTCTACCGTGCCCCCTTCTACCCATTCTGAACATTATTTGCCCTCCATCTTGTATCTTAATTCGACCGAAACACAAAATGGTGGACTCCCGGAACGCTTAAGGTCCGCGAACCGGGGCGCTCAACGGTTCGCGTACCGGGTCGCTCCCTGGGAAGCGCACCATCAAAAAAGGTGGGAAAGTAGTTCACACAAAAGCCACTTGAGACAATTTCACCAAATATAGATTAGCTCATACTACATACCAATCCCTACCATTTTCACAAATTTGATTGGAATTCCATTTAGCCATTTAGCCTGTAGACCTCTCTAAATACCGTGAGGTAAATTACTTCACAAAACACATCTGAAGTGTTGGAATTGACAACCAATTAAAATGTTACTTTCATTTTCTACTTTTTTTACCTGACATTTGATTGGTTATGTACCCGAATATATATAAAGGAAGAGAAGGAAACACAGCCATTTTGACTACTACTTCCTGGTGTACATTTCAATAGGATTTTCATTAATAACTTCAACTTCTTTTTAAAGGTAAGTTGTTATTTTTAAAACTGAAGTATATTGTGCACTTTAAGTTAATATGGCAAACTTTTTCTGTTAGTTATATACTATCCCTCTGTAGTACTTATAAATTTAGATACAATTTTTTATATTCCTACTTCCACTCTGATACTATACACTGCCCAAAGATAAATTCACTGTTAAAAACTGCCTATCTAAAATTAATCCCAACAGTGCCCTACCTCTACTAATATATATTTTTTTATGCAAATTTCAGGGAAAATGGAAAGCGAACAAAAAATTTCATTTGAAATTGTCCTTCCAGAGTCCAACACAGAAATCATTGATCCAAATGAGATTGAATTTATGGATGAAACTTGGGACCAAGAACTACTGCAATGTGTACAAGCAGTAGATAACCTCCTTGCAAATGAGGACATTTTACAACCTCAGAGACTACAATGTATATTCCATGATAATTATGACATTTCTGACAATGAAATGTTAGAAAGTTTAATAAATTATGAAACACAATAAAAAATGCTTAAAAAATAAAAAAAAATAAAAAATAATCAACAAAACCAACAATCAATTAACATACAGCATTTGAAAAGTCTATCATTCATTTTTCATTGCAGTACGCTGCCCAGAACGCTTCCCGGTTCGCGGACCGGGCGCTACCCACGCAAAAAAACAAAAAAAAAAATTATTTTTTTTTGCCCCGCGGGGCCCTTTTAAAGCCTCCACATTAAACCTAAGGGGTCAGGGAGGATCTACTATGCCCCCTTATGGTTATTTCCACCTTTGTTTTGGCCTCCTTTTGTCTCTCAATCCTACCGAGAGACAAGATGGCGGCCGCTCCGGACTGTTTGGAATGTTTACAGACGCCGGATAACCAATCAGCTTCGCTACGCGAAGTTCCGGTACGCTTAAGGTCCGCGGACCGGAGCGCTGCCTGGAGCGCGCTTACAGATATATATCTTTTTTTAAACGTTAATTTCTCAAAATCCACTGGAGCACATATATTGAGACCTACAAAAGTCACATCGGGCTACCAGTCTCTACAATTTTGCCAAGTTTCGTGCAAATCCATTCAGCCGTTCGGGCTAAAAGTGCGACAGACCTCCCTATGGAAAACTCAATGTTAAAAACACGTTTTGGGACCCCCCTTTTTTCTCGGCCCCCCCTTGACGAACCGCCCCCAAATTTCCAGGGGCTGCTCAGAAACAAAATGTTCCATTTTCCAGAAAATTTCAGCCAATTCCGTCCACAAACGCCAAAGTTATTAGACATAGAATTTTCAAAAATCCCATAGGGAAAAAATCCTAACTATATATACCTACTGGCGACCGCCAGTAGGTAATATATATATATATATATATATATATATATATATATATATATATATATATATATATCTGTACAAACTGTTTTTAAACAAACTTCAAGTACAATAAAAATATTCCCAATATACATCTCTACATTTAATAATATATTTCAAACAACACAGGTTTCGAATAATGACAAATCTATTTTAAATAAACCTCAAAAATATATAACCCACCTTTTAAATAAATATGTTGAATGAAAAATCTCACACACTCAGACAGGATTTTCTTTTACACACAGAGAATATAGATCACCACACTCTCCAAGGTAAAACCAGTAATGGCAAGATTTCCCTCTATTTTGCCATACAAATTCACATAAGCAACAAATCACATTACTTCCCAGAGATTTTCAAATTGAAAAACACATTTCCATTGGTCATACATAATAACAATTTTCAACTGACTTCTTCGCCCCTTCTGCTTAGGGCCAGTTTCTCCAGCAACAGCTCATGCAATATTCAACTTAACTGTCAGGTCAAACGTTCACCACAGAATGTTGCAAATAAGAACAGCCAGTGTGGTTGCTTTTGCAAAACATGCCCTTATCCTTTCTGCTGTACCTTTCAAACATTTTTTATTAACCAATAAGAAACATGTTTTTTTTTAAACAAAGTAAAATGTACCCTATTTTGAATGTATACACTTCTTAAACAGCCAATTAAAACTCTACTTTCTTAAAAACAGCATCTTCTCCACCATTTTAGATACCTCTCATTCCTCCAACTGACTACCTCAGCTACATATATCTTTTCATTACCTACAGAGATCCCTTCAAGATGCTTTCAGTGTGGATTGTTGGGCACAGCTAGGTATTCTGGGGCAAAAGGTATGCTGAAAGCAGAGGTATTGACAAAGATCTAGCTTTGCAAAATGTAGACATTAAATGGATTGAACAGTGAGGATTAAAGCGGCACCAAGTGATGCCTTTGGTTAAAACCTTTTTTTCATCTTCACCTGCCTGACCTCATGATGATGCACTGTGGTGGCAATGACCTAGGCACATTGACTGGGGTAGGTCTGGAAATGCTAATTAAGGACACCTTTGCAGAATTGATGTTGATTTTCCCCCAAACTGCCTTTGTACACTCTAACATATGCCAAAGACAGAAATGGAAGTCGTCCAATCAATTTTGTCCACAGATTGAGAAAGCTAGAAAAAATATTAATAAAGCTGTTTCTGCTTACCTCAGAGACCATAGAATGGGATCCGTATATAACAACAATCTGCATTTCCAAATGGAGTGCATCTACAGGAGTGATGGAGTATACTTCACTGATGAAGGGAACAGAGTGCTTCTCAACAACCTAAAGCTCTGCATCCACACTTACATGTAGCTGCAAGAAACTCATAAGCAACACAAGGGCTCTTTATAGAGCCACCCAATAACCCAACATATAACCCAGGTTTATATAAAAAAACTTTTTTTTTTTGTTTTGCTTGGGGTCGCGCATTCAGTGCAACTTAGAGCCATGCACCCATCGCATTCACACTAGGGGATCGTGCTGAGCACCGCGCACCCTTCGCGTTTTTCACATCAGATACCGCGCTGGGAACCGTGCACCCCTCGCGTTCACAATAGGGGCTGTGCTGACCACTGCGCAACCCTCGCCTTCCCACCAGGGGGCCACACCGAGCACCGCGCTACGTTCGCAACTTACATTTTTTTTAAACCATCCACTTTCATTAATTTACATTCGCCCTGGGGACCCCATCCCTAGGGGCCTGGCCTCATAGTTAGGTACCGTGGGGGGAGCCCCAATGCCCCCACGGTCCCTGCCGGCTCCCTGCCTCCTGCAGGAGCCGGCATTGCTTTTCCACATGGGGAGTTGTTAACAAGCAGTTAACATGCTTTGGATTTTGGAAGAGAGAGCAGGTTTCCCTGCTCTCGCTTCCAAAATCAAAAGCAAGCATGCTATGTTTATGTTTATGTTTATAAGCTTATAGAGCATGTGAATCACCCCCAGAGGGGTATCTCGGCACTTGCGGATTTGCAGAAGAAGTTGAGATGGTATGCAATGCTAAAAAAGGGGGGTTTTCAGAGCCCTTCTGAATTTCAGGTAATCAGGACATTGTCCTAGGGTCAAAAGGAGCTGATTCCATATTAAAGGTTCCTGGTATGAATAGGCTTTACCTCCTGTTAATGTTTTTTTAATCCTTGGTATTTTGAGTAGAGATTTCGACCGAGATCGCAGGTCCCTTGGGGGGATATATTGATTAAGCCTTTCCGTCAGATAAGAGGGTCCGTTTCCCCATATTACCTCATGTGTCAGGCAGCAAATCTTAAACTTCACCTGTTTCCGTACAGGGAACCAGTGTAGTTGTTGTAGGAGGGGGAGTGGAGTGAAGCCAGCCTGTAGGGTGCGTTTGTCTTAGGCGTGCTGCAGTGTTTTGTACCACTTGAAGGTGATTTAAGGCAGATTTGTTAGCTGCGATCAGTAGAGCGTTGCAATAATCTAGTTTACTCAGTACCAGGGCTTCTATAAGAGTCTTTCGTAGGGATTCCAGGAGATAGGAGAAAGCTCTTCTCATCATGCAAAGCACATGAAATCATGCACCAACCGCATTGATTGATTGATTGTTTGATTGATTGATGATTGATTGATGATGAGTAACATGTTCTTTTATTGTTAAAGTCTGGTCGAGACGAACACCTAGATTTTTTGCTGTAGTTTTTGGGGCAGGAACAGTTCCCAACTCTTTGGGCCACCGGTTTGGCGTCCATAGAAGCGGAGCTTCTCCGAAGAGCATGATTTCTATCTTGCCGGTGTTCAGTTGTAGAAAGTTGTTGCTTATCCATTGTGATAAGGCCAGCATGCCGGAAGAAAAAGAGACTTGGGCTGTCTGGGATGTTTTATTAAAGGAGAAGGTGAGTTGGGTGTCGTCTGCATAGGATATCGGGACAAACCTGTGGCTCCTTAAGAGTGTGGCCAAGGAGGCAATGTAGATCTTAAACATAGTTGGGCTCAGGCGTGAGCCCTGCGGCACCACCTTGGTCAATTTTTCTTTAGTGGACCAATATAGTCTGAGTGCGATTGGAAAGGAAGCTGGTCATCCATTGCAATGTCACTCCCCCAATCCCCACTTCCCTGATTCTTCTGAGCAGAGTCTGGTGGCTGACCGTATCGAATGCGGTGGAGAGATCTAAAAGCCCCAGGAGGGTGGATTGGCCCTGATCTAGCGCAAGCCTGATGTTATCTGTTATGGCCACCAATGCGGTTTCCGTACCATAATTGGGGCGGAAACCTGATTGAGAGGGATCCAGGTAGCCAGCAGATGCAATATGGTCAGATAGGTGCTTATTGACATGTTTTTCCAGCACTTTGCTCAGGGAGGGTAGGAGGCAAATAGGGCGGATATTTGAAAGATCTTCCATGGGAGCTTTGGTGTTTTTCCGCAGTGGAATGGTCTGGGCCGCCTTCCATGTTGAGGGTAAGTGACCTTCCTTCAGGGATGAATTTAATAAACAGCAGACGGGGACCAATAGCAGATTGGCAAGGAAGGCTGAAATTCTTGCAAGTTAAGACATCCAGGGGTGATCCTGATTTAACTTTGCACATTAACACTGCAGTCTCTTCACATGATAGAGGAGGGAAGGACAGCAGTGTTTTAGGCCCAAGGCTAGGGAGGGGGTACTGGTGTGTTGTCCGATGGCAAAGAGCAACTAGTCTTTCTGAATTTATTATAGATGGAGTCTATTTTCTGTTTGAAGAAAGCACTAATGTTATCACAAAGAGGCTGTGGAAAATGTTCTTCTAGTTCACAGGCTTTGGGGCAGGTAAAGTCTTTCAGGATCTGATACAAGACTTTAGGGGTATTATCAGCCTGGCTTAATTGCTGTGCTATATGGATTTTGTAAGTCCGCCTACTATTTTTGTGATACAGGGCAAGGGCAGACCTGTAGTTCTCTTTATCAGCTTCAAGATGGGTTCGTCGCCATTTCCTTTCCAAATTTTTACAGTGGCTTTTATTCTTATGGAATTCGGGAGTAAACCATATGGCCTGGGATTGTCTAGGTGCTTTCAAGCGGGTTTTCAGTGGGGCAATTGAGTCAATGGCAGCTAGGGTTGTTTTGTTGAAGTGGGTTAGATTTTCTTCAATGTTGCTTAGTGGAGAATACTTAGGGGGTATGAAGGCTAACGGAAAAGTCTCTGGATTAATGTTGTACCATTGTCAACATGAGTACTGAGTGCGGGAGTTGGATAGCTGGGGTTCAGAGGGTCCCTGCACTAGAAAACTGATAAATGCATGGTCCGACCAGCACACTGGTCTTGGGGCTTCGCATGTGAGGGAGGGTGAGTTGGAAAAGACAATGTCAAGAGTGTGTCCGGCTGTGTGAGTAGGGCCATCATTCACTTTAGTGAGATTCAGTTTAGCTAGGTCTGCCAGGAAGGATGATGTTCCTATTATGTCAAGGCATTCACTATGTATATTAAAGTCTCCCAGCAGCAGGAAATTGTTAGAGGCGTTCACGTGGGGTGGGGGGGGGTATCAACTCCATAAGCTGTAGGGAGAAGTCTGCAATGGGGCCCAGGGGTGATATACCAATGCCCCTCTCCAGGAGTGTGGTGGTGCAAGATCCATCCTAAAAATCAGGATTTTGATCTGCGCATTACTGCGCTGTTTTAGATTTGTAATTTTTACTCTTTCATTATAAATTATGGCAACCCCTCCACCAGTTTTTGTCTGCCTATCGAGTTTCTGAATCATGTACCCTTCTGGGATAGCAATGGCAATTGTGGGGGCGCTAGATGGCTTTAACCATGTCTCCGTCACAAGACCGACACCAGGCGTGTTTGTATTGATTAAGTCCCAAATCTCTGTAGCATGCTTGGGGAGTGACCTCACATTTCCCAGGAAACCTTTCCAGTTTTGCCTGGGGGGGAGTGGATTTATCGGTAGAACTCACCTCTGGATCTGTTGTTCTGGGCCCATTAGGTTCATTTATATCTATATCGGAGTTCTTTGACATTTTAGGGCCGTTTGACCTGACCTTTGTTCTGACCTCAGAAATCTAATTTTGTTGTTCTCATCGTGATTTGCGGCCTGGCACGGATGAGCGCAGACGGGCTTACCTTTGGCCCACCTTCAACATGCCGCCGGCACGCGTCCGCTGCGCGCTCTGAGGACCATCTGTTTTTAGACTGTACCGGCAATACTGGAGCGCTAACCTCCTCCCTGCTGGAAGTACCTCCCACCACTCAATCGGGATGACCGTGTGCGTATATAACCTTGTAAAGACTATAGAAGGAATGGAATCTTACCTATACCTGTTACACAATGCACAAAAAAGGTTTTTAATGAACAGTTTTAGGCTCAATTTTTACCATATTTATTGGGATCACCATTAGGGTATTCACTTACTATTGAGCAGAACGGGACCTGCGGCTGCGACAATAGGTCTCCGCAGGATTCCCTTCATTTTGTATTGTTATGTCCATTTTATTCTGAACCCAGGCGTAGATTCTTGGTTGACATCCTGAAAAAATCTAATGTAAAATGTGCCAAAGAGGCTTTGATTTTTTTTACAACAGGCGTCGGTTCCCTTCACATTGTGCTGCATTATTAATTTTATCAAAGTAGTCGTTCGATTCAGAGCTACTAGAGGGGGGGGGGATTTGTGAGACTTCCGTGATTGATTTTAATGGATTATAATGTTTTATTCAATTTACTGGGATTTTGTTGTTGTACTAACATTTGGATACATGTTAATCTGAAGGTTTGTTTGTAAAAAGAAATGAACTGAATGTACATTGAATGTTTGTACTTTTATGGTGATTTTTAATCATCGAATAAAGAATCCAATGAATAAATGAATGACTGTACCGGCAATACTGGAGCGCTAACCTCCTCCCTGCTGGAAGTACCTCCCACCACTCAATCGGGATGACCCGTGGTGGACCAGGTAGAATGGCTCGGGGAGGTAGCACGTATAAAGCATGCCCTGATAAGCTTGAATCATGCGATAGCAGTTTCCAGAAGAGGTTATTTTAAAACTTAAGGAAGCAAAATGAAGTGCCACCAATTAAAATAGGCTATGGTAGGGCTGGAGCTGCACGGCTCCCACCCTGCCATAGAAAACAGCAGTGTCCCGGGGTGGGCAGCCAGGGACACTGCAGGAGCCGGCCCTGGGAGGTGGCGATCACCAGGGTCATCAAGGGCTCCTGGAGGAGGGCCATGCAGCCCCCCTCCCAACTAGTACACAGCCCCGAGGAGGTGGTGGTCCCCGGGGCTCGGGGTTTCATATTGGACCTCCAAATTTACAATATTAGTGCCCCGGGGAAGTGGTGGTCCCAGGTGCATGTGAGGGTCTCAAACCCCCCACAGGTTTAATTAATAAAAAAAAGCCCTGTGGGTGGCGGTCCCCGGGGCTTCTGGGGCCATCTGCCCCCAAAAATATTTGAGAAAAGCCCCGAGGGTGGCGGTCCCCAGGGCTTGGGGGTCATTGGAGGCCCCTCACAAATTAAACAAGCCCCATGGGGTGGCGGTCCCCGAGGCTGCAGGGCCCCCCGTGGGGCCCCACTAATATTTTTGGAAAAGCCCAGGGACCAGGCCCATCCAGGGGCCTCAATGAAATCAAGTGCGGGGGTCCGTGCTTTCTTTTTTTTCGGCAGGATTCGCAACCCCTGCGCGTATTTAGACGAAATTTAAAAAAATGTTTTTCTGGGACCCCTGAAGAGGCCTGCAGGTGAGGGTGTTTCTACCCTGCACCCTTTTCTTGTTTTCCAACTTTGTTTTACTGTTTTCTTGTGGCTCGGTAGAACCGAGTCACAAGATGGCTGCCAACACTTCCTGGTTTGGAGTGTTGGCAGCCAATTACAGTCAAGCGCATGCTCGGGAGGGGTCGCAACTCCACCGCATCCCTAGATATAAAACCTTTTTCTTTTTCAAATTTCTCAGGAACTACTGAGCGGATTTACACCATTTAAAAAAACGTCTCTTTCTGAGCCAATCTCTACCTTTTTGCTAAATTTGGTGTAATTCTATTCAGCAGTTCAGGCTGCAGCTGTGTCTAAAGTTTCCTATGGAAAATTACATGGGGAAAACATGTTTTGGGACTCCCCTTTTTTCTCAGCCCCCGCTTGTGAAATCACCCCAAAACTTTCAAGACAGGAGCTGACTGGAGTGGGCCACTAGTTTTGAAAATGTTGCAAAGACACGGCTACAGCCCGAACTGCTGAACGGAATTATACCAAATTTTGCAAAAGGGTAGTCCTTGGTTCAGAAAGTGCCCTTTTTTTTTAAATGGTGTAAATCCGTTCAGTAGTTACTGAGAAATTCGAGAAATAGTGGTGAAAAAATAATTTTCCCATAGGAAACTATAGACACTGTTATAGCAAAAATGGCTGAACGGAAATACACCAATTTTGACAAAAAGGTTCTGCTTGACTCAGAAAGTGACCTTTTTAAAAATCGTGTAAATCCGTTCAATAGTTTTTGAGAAATTAAAGAATAAAGATAGAGATATCTATGGCCGCGGGGGATCCGCGCACCCTGTGCGCACCCTGCACGTACCCTCCCGATCATCAGCTTCATGTTAATTGGCTGTCGACACTCCAAACCAGGAAGTGTTGGCAGCCATCGTGTGCCTCTGTAGAACCGAGGCACAAGAAAAGAGAAAAACAAATGCAAAACACAAGAAAAGGGTAGAAACACCCTGACCTAGGCCTGCTCAGGTGGTCCCACAAGGACCCCCAGGGCCAAAAAAAGCATTTTTGTTTTTTAAAAATTGGTGAGATTCGCGCACCGAGCATGAATTATGGTCGAAAATTTTTAAAAAAATGAAGTGTGGGCTCCCGCGCTTCGTTTAATTAAAGCCCCCGGGTGGGCAAGGTCCCGGGGGCATTTGAAAAAATGTGTGGGGTGGTCCCAATCCCCCTCACACTTCCCCGGGGACAGCCACCTCCCGGGGCTTTCTATAAATATTTGCGGGGAGGGACACAGCCCTCCCTACAGCCCCGGGGATCGTCACCCCCTGGGGCTAATATTTTAAATAGGTGGGGGCCTCCAAGGCCCCCCAACCCCCGGGAACCACCACCCTGGGGCTTTATTTACATATTTGCAGGGGGCTCATGGCCCACCCCCAGCCCCGGGGACCGCCACCCCCGGAGCTTTTAAAAAAAAAAAAAATCTACCTGTGTGGGGGGGGGGGGGGGGGGGGACTCGAGCCCTCGCACATGCCACGGGGACCGCCATCTCCCCGGGGCACTAAATATTTAAAATAAGTGCTCCGTTACGGACCCCCAAACCCCGGGGACTACTACCTCCCTGGAGTTTTGTCACTGATGGGAGGGGGGTCCTGGGGGCCAGCTCCTGCAGTATCCCGAGGTGCCCACCACCGAGACACTGCAGTTTGCTGTGGCAGGGTGGGAGCCTCACGGCTCCCACCCTGCCAAGGCAAACTTGGTTTGCATTCTGAAAGAGAGAGCAGGGAAACCTGCTCTCTCTTTCAAAATGCAAACCAGATTGCTTTTCCACACGGGGAGCTGCATGTTAGCAGCTCCCCATGTGGAAAAGCAATGCCGGCTCTCGAAGGACGCAGGGAGACGGCGGAACCGTGGGGGCATTGGGGTTCCCCCCATGGTCCCCACCATTGTATATAGGCCCCGGGGAGAATATAAATTAGCGGCATGGGATAAAAAATAATTGACAAAAAATGTTGGAGTTGCGACTCACATGCGGCACTCAGCGCGGACCCCTGGTGTGAACGTGTTGGGTGCGCGACTCCCAGCACGGCACCCAGTTGTGAACGTGTTGGGTGCGCGACTCCCAGCGCAGCCCCCTGGTGTGAACGCATTGGGTGTGCGACTCCCAGAGTTGCCCCCTGGTGTAAACGCGTTGAATGCGCGACTCCAAAACGCGCTGGGTGCGCAACTCCAAACAAAACAAAAAATATATTTTTTAAATATACATCAAGCTTATGTGTTTAGATCTTGGGTGGCTCTAAAAAGAGCCCTTGTGTTTATTGGGAGAATTTGGTACCTACAAGTAAGTACCTATGCAGAGTCTAAAGTTGTTGAGGAAGACTCTGGTACCCTGTCCTGTAAATTGTACACCATCTCTCTTATAGCTGCCATCCATATTAAAACGCAGATTGTTGTGGTAAATGGACCCCATCCTATAATCTCTGAGTTAAGCAGAAAAAGCTTTATTGATATGTTTCCTAGCTTTCTCAATCTGTGGACAAAATTGATTGGACCAGTTCCATTTCTGTCTTTGACATATGTTAGAATAGACGAAGGCAGTTTGGGGGAAAAGTGACATCAATTCTCCAAAGGTGTCCTTAATAAGCATTTCCCAACCTACCACAGTCAAAGTGCCAATGTCTTTGCCACCACAGTGCACAATTATGGGGTCAGGGTGTTGGAGATGCAAAAAGGATTTAACCAATGGCATCAATTGGTGCCACTTTAATCCTCTGTGTCCAATCCATTTAATGTCTACATTTGGCAAAGCTAAATCTTTGTCAATACCTATGTTTTCAGCATACCTTTTGCTCCAGAAAATATAGCTGTGTCCAACAATCCATACTCTAAGCATCTTGATGGAAGGTCTGGATGCACTCAGAAGGTATCTGTATGTAAAATGGGCAGTTTGAAAACTAAGATTTTTCTAAAATGGTGGGTATGATGCAGTTTAAAAAAAAGAAGAGAAATGATTGGCTGTTTGAGAACATAGTAGACTGAAAAATAGGGTGCATGTTTCTGTGTTTTAAAAGCATGTTTCTTATTGCTTAATAACAACTGTTTGAAAGGAACATCACATAGGATAAGCTGATATTTTGAAAAGTCAAGCACACTTGCTGTTTGAATTTGCAACATTGTGTGCTGAACTTGTGACCTGTGTGTTCAGTTGAGTGTTCCATGAACTGTTACTATGGTAACAGGCATTAAGCAGAATGGGGGTAGGGTTCAAAGTTATGTCAATTGGAAAGGGTTGAAATGTGTAACCAATAGAAATGTGTGTTAGCTTTTGAATCAATGTGGGAAGCAATGTGATTTGATATTTACATGTATAGGTATGCAAAATGAGAGGGAAAGTTTGCCATCTTTTGGTTTTGCTAAGAGCAGTGCACTACAGACATTCTAAATAAGAAAATCTGGTGTGCGATTCAGATACTTCTTAATCTACAAATCAATTTGAAAGGCAAGTTATTAGTTTGTGAGGTGTTGTATGTGGTGCCTTTGTTCTTAATTAGACTACTGTATTTCTCCTGCTAAAGTCCAGGAAATAGGCTTGCTTGTCTAGAATCACACCGTGAGTCTGTGTGCACTTGTGCAACCATTGTGGCAGAAGCATGTGGTTACTTCATGTCTTTGCCGACACGTAACTGCTTAAAAACCGATCCTGTTATCAAGTTTCACTAGTATTAGAACCCAGTCATTGCTATTGCATTCGCAGAACGAGTCAGACATTCACACTAGAGTGCAGTAGTGAAATGTGTAGAATGTATGCAGTCACCTTACCCCTTCCAGACTAGTGAGTTTCTCCAGCTAAAGTCCAGGGAATAGTCCTGCTTGTCTAGAATCACACTGTGAGTCTATGTGCACATGTGCAACCATTGTGGCAGAAGCATGTGGTTACTTCATGTCTTTGCTGACATATAACTGCTTAAAAACATATCCTGTTGTCAAATTTCAGTAGTATTACAACCCAGTCATTGCCTATGCATTTGCAGAATGAGTCAGGCATTCAAACTAGAGTGCAGTAGTGAAATGTAAAAAAAGTATGCAGTCACCTTACCCCTTCCAGACTGTGAGTTTCTCCTGCTAAAGTCCATGGAATAGTCTTGCTTGTCTAGAATTACACTGTGAGTCTATGTGCACTTGTGCAAACATTGCTGCAGAAGCATGAGGTTACTTCATGTCTGTGCTGACAAATAACTACTTAAAACCTATCCTGTTGTCAAATTTCAGTAGTACTAGACCTGCTTAAAAACCTATCCTGTTGTCAAGTTTCAGTAGTATTAGAACCCAGTCATTGCTTATGCATTTGCAGAACGAGTCAGGCATTCACACTAGAGTGCAGTAGTGAAATGTGTAGAATGTATACAGTCTGAAAAAAGGAGAATGCAAAAAGGGGGTCTAGGGGAAAGTATTTATCGACCAATACATCTCAAAACCCCTCCATAATAGTAACAAATACAAAAAAGAGAGATGATCAGTCAAGTGAGTGTGAATCCTGTACATGAGACTCAAGGAAACTAGAGACAATACAGCAACCAAGATGAGATAACATCAGGCTAAGAAACTCCCATCAGACCACCCAATTGGCGGAGCATCATGATATGGGATGGTATAATGGATCCAACCAGCAACTGCACCCCCAAATGATGGTGCGAAGGTGGATGCCAAAGATGTAACTCTACCTAGATGTTTCTCTAATGGTGCTGAGAGAGTGCAGTGCTACAGTGAAAGTGAAGATTTAAAAATGACTACAGAGACAGAAAAATATTTTTAATCGGAGTTTGTCAGAGCGTCATGGTTAAAATGACGCCAAATAGTTTGAAAATATAACTATAACGTGGCTCTGTGCAGGGTGGTCAACATGTTTCAGCCAAAGGGAAAACACTGTCCGGCTTTCTTCAGGACCAAAAAATGTAAAGCTACTGCAAAGAATCCAAAAACGTGAAAAACAATAATAATATTAGTGTAGGTGCAAAACTAATATAGTTCAAGTCATCCTACCAGAAACTTGGAGCCCCAATGTGTACTGGAGGAGAAGGAACATATTATCTTTTCCTGTGAAAAAAAGAAAAGAAGAAAAATTGCACACAAACATAATAGATAAAGTTGCTTGTATATTACTCTGTGATCAATAAGTAGCTGTACAGAAGACACACCAGCGGAGAAAAAGTGTCCTCCGCTCAACAAAAGTGAATAGCATACAGTGGAATAACAGCTTTTAGGAGCCGACAAAAGATTTTTAAGGAGGGCATTCTTGGTCATCTGAACATGGCTAACATTGGGATGGCCTCAAATGCTGGCCCTGTAAAGAGCAACATAGGCACATTTTGCATTGCAAACAGTAAGCATCTCTCTCACAGGTGTGATGCCTAATTTGAGGGTTAAGTTTAAAAGAACGGTTACAGGTTTATTAAAGTGTGACTTCCTAATATTAACTGCTGCAGACCATGTACTGTGTTCATTGAATAAAATACCCAGGTAAGAGAATGTGGGGGTAAAACTTAACTTAGTTTTGCTGGCCATAAAAATCCAGTACTTCCTTGCTTTTCTCCCACATTTCATTACAAAAGTATTGCTTTTATTTATGACCAAACCATGCTTAGATATGTAGTAAATCAGGTGAGTAGTCTCTGTAGGCCCAGGGGTGTATGTGACATAAAGATGGCATCATTAGTTAGGGATACATCTGGGGCCAATTTGGGGGAGATCTTTACAGTTCTTACTTAATATAGAAGCTAAGCTGTTAATATACATGTAACCGAAAAAGGCACTAAGACACAGTCCTGTCTAACCCTTTTTTCGAACTTGAAAGCACCAGTACATTCACCCCTTAAGCCAAAGCGCACCCTTGCCTTTCCACTGGAATACATTTATAATGAGGGCAATTATCGGTGGGTCCACTTCAATCTCAGATAAAATTGCGCACAGTTAGTTATGAGGACACAGGCAGGTGAACTTGCAAGTAAAATAAATCTAGGTACAGCAGGCCCTTTTTCATTAAAGTATATTTGCCAAAAATCAAGGTAAGATTGAGCCCCTGATCATTTGTTCCCAACTGTAGGAGGATGGATATCTGACTATGGTTACCCCAAATTGTTTGCCTAGTGTTTAGCTGGTTTTTGACTTAGTTGGCCTGGGATCCTGCTAATCAGGGTCCCAGGCTGTCTGCTCTCTCTTTAAATGGATTCCATGTACCCTAGGTGCATCACCAATTTGGTACTGGACACCTTATCAGACCCTGTACAGTGCACTATAGGTGCCCAGGGCATAGGTGCATCAGAGGCCTACCAGGGGCTGCAGCATATCTTTTGCCACCCCTGGCTGGTACTTAAATCGACACAACTGGCTGTTCACACAGCTGGGGCAAGGTGGTGTAATCACCCCTTGCTTGGATATAGTATACCTATATCTACACCTATATCTGTACACATATATACCTATAAGTCACTCCTATGGCAGGCCTTAACAATCCTGGAGGCAGAGTGCTTGGGTTTATGTGAGGTGGTGCTCTAGCATGAGCTGGGCCTGTCTGCAGTGTTCGGAACCATTTCCTTACTGCTGTTCCAGTGATACTGCCATACCATATACTCTTAAGTGCATTATAATCCTAGCGGTTAATGCTAACTTTGGTTTGGCTTTATCAAAACATGTCGTGTTTGGTGTCATACACTTTGGAATACTACCCCCTCGCCAGTTCTGGCGACGGGGGTAGCATTCCACCCTTCTAGAGGGAGAAGACATGTTACTTTGCTAAAAACGCGGTTAATCCTAACCAGAGCCCCAGCATCACAAAATGGATGCTGCTGCCACAGACACGAGTCTGGCCTCCTGCTGCTGACCGAAACTCGGCAGAGGACGCTTGATCAAAGGATCTCCTGTCAAAGGGAGGTGTCACACCACCCCAGACAGGAGATAGTAAATTGTAGCAGGGAGGGTTGAAAGAAACTAGACACTGCCTGGGGCGCACAAGGTGTCCCCGGGCAAATGCTAGCCAAACCGGTTCTGGGACTCTCCAGCCCCAGTCCTGGCGGGAAGCTGGACACAGGAAAAGGGGTGTAACCACCCCCTTCCTGGGTCCCACCCATAGGAGGGACCTAGCAGGTAATCCAGCCCCCAGATTTGGAATATAGGTGGGAGCAGTGCCAATGCACATTAGATTATCCTGACTGAAACTTATGAAACGAAACTCTGGACCCTTCGACATCCTACTCGATGTAGAAGACTGAAGAATCTCTCTTGTGGTCAAGGAGTGACCACCTTGTGCAAACAGGCACCATCCAGCACCTCAACGTTTGCTTTGTTGCAGTTCCCGGTGGAACTCGAGCGACAGAGTTCGACAAGACCAAGCGTGCCTGCCTTCTAACAGCCCGATCCACAGTCTATGCAGAGCTGAGACCCGTGGAGGCGACCTGAAGCGTGGGAGCGGCCATCTTGTAAAACCCACAAAGCGCTGACCATGCAGCACCCGAGGCTCCCTCGAAGCTGTGCATTAGAGTTTGAGAAGCTCCAGCCCCGAGCAGCTTTTGCTCCAAAGCTCACCCTTCACACTCGACAAGTGCTGCATGGGGCCCTTTTGCTTTTTCCTGCTCGACGCGTTGGTCCGGTCGCTTGCCCGTTGGCTAGTGGCCTCAGAACCGACGAACCCTTGAATTTACACAGCTGGTCTGGTTGCTCCAGACTGGCCCTCGCTCGCCTGAAAAGGAGCACCCGCTCTGACCTTGCTGGTCCGAGTGTTAAGCGATCTTTGAATCCTGCGTGGGTTGCCTTTGCCAAGGTTTGTTGACTCCGATCCGGAAACCGACACCGCCGACAGCGAGAGCCTTTGTGGGACAGCTCGTGATCCACTCCAGGATATCCTTGGTGCCCCAGAGTCCACGTGGCAGCGGAGAGAAGCTTCACGACATCGACTTGATTGCGCCCGACATTGCCTGGTTCCTTCCTGGTCACTGGCTAGTGACCCAGACTCTGTCCCCTCTGCTTTCAGGTACTCTTCAACTTCGATCCACCCTTGGATCGCACCGGACACTTCTCTTCTGGACGCCTGCAGCATCTTCATCTCCAGGCACCATAGAACTGCGTGACGAAACCCGACACATCTTTGCACCTGTGCACCCGCTTCCTGTGGGTGAGGTAACTCTTGAACGCCGATGCTCCTGCAGAGGTTTACACCTCTAGTGTCTAAGTCTAAAGTTTTGTCCTTCTAGTCCAGTCGGAAGACTCTTAAAACTGTAACTCGATAACTTTTACGCACCATTGACTTTGCATTGGTGCATGCGTGGGCTTTCTGCACTGCACCCGAATCCCGCGGGCTACTCCCGTCCTAACTGCTGTTAGTCCAGTGTAGTCCCAACGATTCCCAAAGCCCTAGGCCTTACCCCCTATCGATTAGTGATTGTTATACCACTTTTTTGATGTATGGTTTGAGTGGCCACCGGCCTCATCCAAAAACGTGCAACTTGTATATGTTATATTGTGCTTTTGTTTAAACGCTTGTGCTTCATTGCTCATAAAGAGTAGTGGGTATTATTCTGAGAATAAATACATATATTTTTATATTATATAACTTGTGTGGTGTCCTTTCATTTGATATTACAGGATTGCATATGGTAAAACAGCTGGCTTCACATGCCCTCTTGAGTTAAGCCTTTAAGGCTGCTTAGTCCATGCTACCCCTTGGATAGCTTGTCTATAAGGTTGACTTACAACCATCACCATAGGGATTGTTTGGACTGATACAAGGTGCCCACAGAACTGTGGACATCATATACCAGGCCAACTTCTCACACCAACCCTCTTTGAAAACCGAACTGGAGGTCTGAAAAGATGTTAGAAGCTTCAGCCCAATCTTCAAGGTGACTCAGTACAATTTTCCCTGTAACTTTCAACAGTGAATCAAGTAAGGATATCTGTAAGTAAGAGACGGGGTTAGAACAGTCCACTTTCGCGAAGATAAGAATGATGACAGACTCTGACCAGGTATCCAAAATGCCAGAACGGCAGCAGACCCTAATACCCTAATCAAAATTTGATTACACAGAGATAGATTGGCCTTGAACTAATCGATGGGACACCGTCTGGGCCAGGGGCTTTACCACCCTTCCTGCCCATTACTGCCATGGTGATTTCATCTAAGGTAAATGATAAATTACTCATACCAAAAGGTGTTGCTGGATTTGAGCCCTGAATGTGCGTGGTAGGGACAGAATAAATCTCAAAAAAGTGGGCAACCCAATTAGACTCATTAAAGGCCAATTCTAATCTAGGAGCACTGTCATCCTTTAACAGGAAGCAATTAATTGCATGCTAAAAAGCTGACATATCCTTTGTCAAACTGGCTTTAATAAAGGTTTCCCATGCAAGATACTTTAACTCCTTCTTCCTTGTCTTCAATGCTAACTTATACTCATACCTACACCTACTCACCTCCGCAGGGCAGCACAGAGACTTAAGGGGAGCTTTCACTAGGCGCTTGTATGCTATCAGGCAATAGCTACTGATCCCCTGGGCCTAGGGGAATTGAACTGGGATGTAATTTTTGTCAAAGTTTGTGTAATCCCATTGGATATCTTGATAAAAGTCAACTTAACCTTCTCATCATTGATTGAGTCATCTAAACAGATGTCAAAGTCACCACTATAAGTGTGACCAAAATTTCAAGGACAGTATCCAGGCTGGCCCCCGACCAATGCAGCAAATCAACACTTTAGGTGGAAAACAAAGCATTATCAAGAGACCACATTGCAAGATTGTGTGTAAGTCCCATATTTGTTTAGCTTTTAAACTTCAAGTAAAATGATCACTCATAGGAATAGGGTGGGTGGTAAAGTCACATGATAGTTTTTCAAGGTTGTATTAGGCAAGAATGTAATCAGTGACAGTATTGTGACCACAATCGTTGAAAGTAGGATGAAAGGGGACTGAGGGAATGCCCACTTCATTGGCAAAGGAAAGATCATACTTGAACAAAAAATCAGTCAGTTTCATTCCATATACCTGTCACTGAAGTGGATGTGGTCGCTGTCATTAGTGTCCACTATGCCACGAACACTTTGAGGAGGGAAATGGCATAAACAGGTGTTAAAATCACCTCCCCAAAATAAAAGGCTTTCCTTCCCTTCTATGTGACGTAGGCTATCCAGATATTGTTCAAGTTGGGCTAGCACAATAGTGACATCAGATGTCAAGGTATTATTGTACCGATAAACAATAATAAGATTAAGATTGTTAAAAACATCCCAAACAATAATCAAGTAATAAGGTGAGTTGTACTCTGTCTTAGATTTAAGATAAGGCAAAGTGTTCAAAACAAAAAGAGATGCTCAATCTTCCTTTCCAGGGTTTCAGAAGCCAACCTTATCTCTCTCCGATTTGTCTCAGAGACTTAAAATTTAATTTTTATTTCAGTTGTAAGTGCAACTAGAAGAGCACCAATTGAGGGGTCCTCCTTAGTTATATTTTTAGAATTGTTAGCAACACCCTCGCATTCCTTCCTCTCTCTCTGATACCCTCCAGTTCTAGTCTGTTTCAAGTCTGTACTGGTGCTACAGCTTTTTGGTGTTTCTGATTCTGATTCTACTCCCTCTGAATTAGAGCACCCCTATCCCTGAGGCACCTAGGGTGTCCGAGGCCAGAACCTTACATCCAAGGGTTTTCCTTGCATCTCTTGCTCCTTGCTCACCACCTCCTGGCTTTTTTATGGCTTGGGACAGCACAAGGTACAGGTTTATCCCTTGCTGGTGGTTTTGCCCTTTCAATTTCTTTTACCTCTCCCTCTTCCACCTTCACCTTAAATGCAATCCCACCTGAGTCAGGATTTTCCATCCCTCTACCCCTCCTTGCGCTCCTTAAGGTGCATCTCGAGATCCTTCTGTTCCCCTCCATACACGCACTCCCAACCTCTGTTCTTCCCTGTCCTTACCAAACTTAGTGCTTGTGTGCTGCACAGACCTCTTGAGACTGAGTCTGTAGTGTAGGGTGGGTTTACTGGCTTGTATCTTCCTTGCTACCAGATTCACACTGCACCTTGCTCCTGACAGCTTCTTTACTGCTGCTTCTGCCCCCTCTGCACCTGAAGGGGATCCTCGTGTCCACTGCACCGCACCTCTGCGCAGCTCCAGCCCCGCCCTCACCCATGGCTGAGCCACTACCGTGATTACCGCTGGACTAGCCCGACACAGTCCACTCAAAATTTGCGTGCAAGACGCTGTTTCCCCCCAAAGGCCATCCAGGTAGGATAATTTGCCTAATGATGCAGTTTTTACCCAATTATGAAATGATGGCTGTTTTCAGGCTTATTTTCATGAAATGACATCCACCACTCTGGGCTCTCCTGCGACCTGCCTCTAGCCGGCCTCCATGTTTTCCGAAAAAAGGTTGATAATTTGATCATCAGAACAGCAACCCTAGCAGGGGAAGTAAGGGAGCTCAGAGAGGCAGTGCAGGCCAACAGCACTGAGATAGAGGGGCTAACATTGAAAGAGAGAGAGCAACAAGATAGAGTGGAAAGGCTGGAAAACTTCCAAAGCTGGAACAATTTGAAGATCTTAAGGGTCCTGGAAGGTAAAGAAGGAGATTAAATTAAATCCTACATAGTCCCACTGATTGAAAGAGAGCTGCAGTTGGAGGCATCAGAGCCGGAGATTGCTAAGGAGATTCAGAGGACTCATAGAGACCCCTTTAGACTAAACACAAATAGGACTAAGCCTAGGAGAATATTAGTGAATTTCCTCACATACACATCAAAAGAGAAGATTCTGTCTAAAGCCTTAAGCAAGAAATCGATTGAGGTGGACAGGGTTAAATATGAAGTCAGATCTGATTTGTTGAGTGTTACCTCCAATAGGCAATGGGAACTAGGGAAAAGGATTGAACCACTAAGGAGGTTGGGTGCCTCGGTGCAGCTGAAGTTCCCTGCGATTTTGAAGGTGATGTTGTATAATAAGATACACACCTTTCACTTGGTTGAGGAGGTAAATGAGTTTATTGAAAGTTTGGAGCCAGTTGACTAGTATACTTTGACATAGGAACCTGAATACCCAGGTATGACTGCAGTATTTAAAGATTGCCCAGTGCAGATTATTATTGTATAGGAAACACATCTGGCGGAGAGGAAGGGCCGGGAGATCTTTAAGGAAAAAAGACAGATTCATCAAGCAAGCAGCATGTACTGGGCCTTCAGCCATGACAAATGGGGTGGCTGTTCTGGTGTAACATGATGCAACAATCTCTATAGTGTCTAGGAAAAAGTGGGAAGATGGCTTGTGGTAAAACTGAAGATTTCAGGGCACAATTTCACGTTGGTGGGGTATGACAGTCTGAATCAGGATGACACTGCTCCTCTAGAGGAAATGTTCACTGAACTATTAAACTTCCCGGACTTGAATATTATAGCAGGGGATTTTAATGACATTTTGGATTAAACTTTGGATAGATCTATAAACAGTAGGGCTGCAGTAAATTCCAAAATGTCAGGGCTGATTAGACAAATGATGGTGCAATTGGGCCTGTGCGATATTTGGCATCAGAGGGCTGGGCCTCAGAATGGTTATACATTCTATATTAAGAAGTACAGTCATCAGTTAAGGATTGACTACTTCTTAATGGATAACAGTTTGAATGACTGGGTACAAGAAATCAACCATGTGGGGGTACACTTGTCCGACCACTCAGCGGTGATGTTCCACTTAAGCTTAGGCGAGGGGGTTGGTCAATCTACATGGACAATGGACCGCACAATCTTATTAGAGAAGGAAGTCACAGATGTACTCAACAGGGAGACGAAAGAGTTCTTTGAAAACAATCTGGGATTCTCTTTGATAGGTATAGTTTGGGATGCATATATGGCCTATCTGAGAGGCAGATTAGGTGCTTAAGGGGCATCAAAAAGGAGGTGGAACCACAAGGAAGTTGGAATATTAGAAGAGCAAGTGCGGACACTAGAAAAGGAACTTTTCAATCCAAGAATAAGCCAGGGGGACTGGGACACTCTACTATTAGAAATAGCAGAAGTAAAATCAAAGTTAACTATGTCTTACAAGATAGTATTAGGAAGAGATGGTAGGTTAGTGGGTTGGCCCACTTTGAATATGGCAAAGGATGCAGTAAGTTGTTGGCATGGAAAGCCAAAAGTGATCAGGTGAGTAACAGGGTAATACAGGTAGGTTTGAGCAAACAGGGACCCTACTAGGTGATACCAAGGGGATCGAGCAAGCCTTTTTCAGATATTTTAGAAAAGTGTACCAGGAAGAGCTGGAAATCACAGAAGAAGAGGCGATGGCTTGGCTGAAGCAAGACTTTGCTGAAGCCTTAACGGGCGATAAAAGCAAGAAGCTAAATCAATCAATCAGGTGTTTCTAAAGTGTGCTACGAGGTGGAGGAAGTGGCTCTGGCTCATGATCAGTCAAAGAACCAGGGCATTAAGTCCTTCCTGAATGAGTGTAGAGTCGGGGAGCGTCTGATGTTAACAGGGAGCTCGTTCCAGGCCTTGGCTGCGATGTAGGAGAAGGCTCTTCCGCCCGTTCTGTTTCTGGGGATGCGGGGTACCTCTGTCAGGGCGAGGTTGGCAGAGTGGTGGTTTCTCCTTGAAACGTGAAAAGGGGGCCTCTCGTTGAGGTATTTATATCTGATGTTGTTGAGGGCTTTGTAGGCGTGGGTGAGGAGTTTGAAGGTGACTCTCTTCTCGACAAGGAGCCAGTGGAGGCCTCATAGGTGATGGGTCTTGTGTTTGTGGCACGGAGTTTAGAAGACAAGTCTGGCTGTGGCGTTCTGAATGGTTTGGAGCTTGTGTAGAAGAGTTCTATTGATTCCGGCATAGAGGGGGTTGCCGTAGTCCAACCACCTGGTTATGAGCACGTGGGTGACCATCCTTCTACAGTCTGGGGGGGGATCCATTTGAAGGCCTTGCAGAGGATGCACAGGCAGTTGAAACTAGTGAAAGGCCACGGCGTTGATTTGTCGGTCCATGGAAAGGGAGGAGTCGAGGATGATGCCGAAGTTTCGTGCGTGGTCCATAGGGGTGGGAGGATTTCCGAGTGCGGGGGCCACCAGGTGTTTTCCCATGCAGAGGTGTAGGGTCCGAGGATGAAGACCTCAGTCTTCGCTGAGTTGAGCTTCAGGCAGTTGTCTTTCATCCTGGCTGTCACGTTCTTCATTCCTTCCTGGAAGTGGAGTCTGGTGCCTTCGGGATTCTCCATGAGTGAGAGGATGAGCTGGATGTCGTTGGCGTCGTAGGATACAATGCTGAGCCCATGCAGTCTGACGATGGGGGTGAGGTGGGCCATGTAGATGAAGAGTGCGTGGCTGAGCGATGATCCTTGGGGTACTCCGCAGATGATATTGGTTGGTTCCGAGAGGAATGGAGGGAGTCTGATCCTCTGGGTTCTGCCGGAGAGGAAGGATTGGATACAGTCGAGGGTGTTTTTTTTTACCCCAGCATCGTGGAGTCTGGTTGAGAGCATGCGGTGCGAAACTGAAACGAAGGCTGCAGAAATGTCCAGTAGGATGAGGGCTGCAGTGTGTCCCTGGTCGAGTAGCCTGCAGATGTCGTCCGTGGCCGTGAAGAGGGCGTTCTCTGTGCTGTGGTTTCTGCCGAATCCAGACTGGGAGGCGTCTAGGAAGGAGTTCTCTTTGATGAAGGCTGTCAGCTGAGTGTTTACAAGACTCTCTGTGACTTTGGCCAATAAGGGGAGTATAGAGATGGCCCGGTAGTTTTTCAGGTCCGTTGGATCAGCGGTAGGTCTCTTGAGGAGGGGTTTGACCTCTGTCCGCTTCCAGTCATCTGGGCAGATGCCGGAACTGAAGGAGGAGTTGATGGTCTGTCTTAGTTCGGGTGCAATGGCGGCGGCAGCCCTGTGGAATATGCGCAGGCGGCAGGGGTCCTTTTGGGCTCCTGAGTGTGATGAGAGGATAAAAATAAGGGTAGTATAACAGGCAATTGGGGAGGGCAAGAAAGGGAAGGCACCTGAACCAGATCGCCTGCCTCATGAAGTCTACAAAGTCTTGGCTAGCACATTAGCACCTATCCTAATCAGAATTTTCAATGACCTATTTTTGACAGGAGATGAAATGCCTAAATCGTGGAAAGAGCCATCATCACATTAATTCTGAAACAAGGCAAATGCCCCAAGAATTGTGATGCGTACAGGCCAATATCGCTCTTAAATTGTGATTATAAGATCTTCGGCAAAATTATGGTGGGAAGACTTAATGGGGTTATGTCTGAGGTTGTACATGAAGATCAAAAGGGGTTTATTCAAGGAAGATCTTTGAAAGATCTGACTTACACGCTTATCAGCTCTATAGATTTGGCTACTGCATACAAGCTCCCAATTGCGGAAGTGGCGTTAGATGTTACTAAAGCATTTGACCAGGTGAACTGGGTCTTCTTACAAGCTGCGGTAAAGTCTCTCAACCTGGGGACACATTTTTGCAAAACCCTGGCAGGAATTTACGCCACACCAGAAGCTTGGGTACTGATCAATGGCTTCCTGACAAACTCCGTTCGGATCACCAGTGGCAAGAGGCAAGGCTACCCCTTGTCGCCACCACTGATCAATCTATACATCGAACTGCTAGCAAGGAGAATTAGGAATGACCCAGACATCTTACCATTTCAGTACGAAGGTTGGAGAAATAAATTAGGCGTATATGCAGATGATCTTCTAATTTACACGATGCCCTACAGAGAATTCTGAGTCATGTCATGACATTAACAGCAGATTTTGGAAAGATCTCTGGCTATGACATTAATAAAGAGAAGACAGAGATAATGGTTTGGAACAGAGGTAGGGGATGAGAAGGTTAAAAAGGAAATGAGATACTTAGGGGTTAAGATCACTCGAGATATCACCAAGTTAACCAAGGAAAACTTTGACAAATTTAGGAAGGAAGTGGGTGCTTTGTTGAGAAACTGGTCATATCTCCCGCTCACTTTATTCGACAGTTCGTAATATTCTTTATTGCTTCATTAATTAAAATCATTGCAATCACAACATCTTATGTCACCAGGAAAAACACATTTACATTTAAAACAAGAGATCTTCTCTTCACATAATACAAAAAACTGTTTCATAAATACAACTTAAAACCTTATTAATAAGCCCAAATCTATCCACCTTACATCTTTAATCACACAATATTATTGTACATTATACATTTTAAAGTGACGGTGTCCTTTGCATACTATTTCCATGGATATCATAGAGAAATATTATCGACCAATAAACATTAATTTCCCCTTCCTTTCAAAGTGATAATGTGCAAAAAGTGCATCAATTTGCTGTTATTACATTTCAAATTAATATCATCGTAACAAAAATATTTAAGTAATAAAATGTATAAACCGTTAATTTAATAGCACCAAGGCCATAAAAATAGAGGGGATCAGCCCTATATTAGACATTTTTCAACTGCCATTAAAACTTTTACCAGTTGACATAATAATGGAACCGATTCCCCAGACAATGTCATGATTAACGCCTGTCGTGCAGATCTCACACCACTCATCAGAAAATAAGGTCTAAAAAAAAGTCTAAGAATAATCAACTTTGGACATACACATATTATATGTACAAGAGTTTCCTGTGGCCATCCGCAAAATCTACATTTAGAATCCGGCCACAGTTTGATCCAAAATCGAGCGCCCTCCTTTGTTGGGTTTATACCCATACGTAGCCTTAGAAACATTTTACATTTAAATATGGCTGTACACGTGGGGATTGATATGAATTGATCACATACCATACCATGATCACGATTCAAGTTTAATATGCTTTTTAAAAATGAATTTATAGTTGGGCATTTTCAGAGCTGACAGTACAATTTGCAGGCCGATATCTCGAAGGGATGTTAAAATAAAAGCTCTCTATTTCGCAATGTAAGCAGATTTATCAATTTCTTGCCAACAGATATTCCCTAAAGATGCAGGGGCTGATGTTGACAGTACAGCCATACATTTTAGGAGAGATCCTTTTGATACCAGGCACTGTCTTTGGACACCGAATTCCAATCTAATTGCTTTTTGATACACTGACCTGGCAATTCCAAAGGTTGCTTTAAAAACCTTAACAATCAGTAAGTCAAGCACCTTCACATCTTTACCTCAAGTGATCGGAAAACCATAAATGAGGGTAGGTTGTAACTTGGCTTTGATTACATAAACTCATATGATTGACAGTTCAGTGATTTCTTTAAACATTTAAAAGCATGGATCAATGTCACAGTCTTGGCCCTTAGATCTTTAAGGTGAAATTTAAAAGACATATGATTGTCAAATATTACCCCTAAGTATCTATACATCTTAACAATACTTACTTACTTAAATCTTTATTTCGGTAGATTTTCACCATAAAAGACATTATAACATTACATAAAACAATTAAAAATAATGTTTATACTTTACAGGATCATCCAAGTCCGTTAAAAAAAGAAGAAGAAAGGAAAAAGTTTCATGATACTGATGTCACATTTTTGTTCATTAGAGTCACCGACCAGCCTTTAGGCATTTTCTCCTCAAAGACCACATTGTACCTAGATATTTAGCCACTGCGAAAACAATGTGGTCCGACGGATCTGTTTTGAGGACTCTGAAGGCGGCCAAGCACTCTCCAAATCCCAAATTTCTGCATAAAGGGACAATCCATTTCTTGCGAATCTCATGATAGACTGGGCAAAAGAAGATTATGTGGAGCTCAGACTCATTTGCCACTCTACAAGCTGGGCATACGCTGACTGCTTGTTCACTCCACTTACTTGTAAGTACTCGAAGTGGGAGGGACCCGTGCCTCCACTGCAAATAGAGTTTCCTGAGTAAGGGAGGATATAATTTGTCTAGAACTGGCTCAAAGCTATAGGTATCCTTGGTGCGTAGAAATGATTCCGTTAATGTCCCATGATTTTGACGATGGTAAAGTGCCATTAATTTACTGTCTTGGTATACCTTTGCCAAGGTCTTTTTGGGAAAAAGTGGGCAGTTGGTTAGAGGGTCAGACCACAACTTCAAAAGGCCCAAACCCTTCAGCTCAGTTTTAATAAATTTCAGCCATTTAATTTTCCCTGAATTAGGCATAGCAGGCACCTCCTGGAGTCCCTGCCTGTAGCTAATCAATTCGGGAATTGACCAGAGCCTACGCCAGTAAGCCAGGGGTCGGAAAGCCAATTCTACATCGAGGGGTCGCATCCCTAAATCTAGCCTTAAAGGGACAAGAGGCGTGCTGGGAGGAAGTGCTACAACCCTACAAATGAACTTGTTCTCCTCTTTCAGTAGGTCCTGAGAGGCTGCATGGCCCCAAGCTCACACCCGTACATGGCAGCCCCCCTTGCCTGTGCCCTATAGATCTGTAGAGGTGGACCAACGGGTCGGATAGATGACTTGTTTTTACCCAAGAGCTTCATGGTACCACCCGAATACTGAATCAGTTTGAGGAGTGCTTTCTCTTGGTGGGTGCACCAGGACATTCTCTCATTTATCATAATTCCAAGGAACTCAAAAGTCCTCACCCTTTCGAGTCTGCTTTGTCCGATTTTGGGGCTAGAGCGGAATTTTGGGGGGGGATTAAACACCATGAATTTGGTCTTTAGGATGTTAATTTCTAGGCCGTGTTCCCCACAAAAATCCACGAAGCCATCAAGAACACGCTGCCTACCCATCGCCGACTTGGAGAGCAGCAGGGTGTCATCGGCGAACATAATCGCCGGCACTCTGGAGCCTGCCAGCTTGGGAGCATCGGAGTTGACCACCCCGTTCAGGTGGGAGATAACCCCATTGACATAGAGGCAGAACAGGGTCGGTGCAAGCACACAACCCTGCCTTACCCCCCTGTCAACGGGGAACCTATTTGACAGGGCTCCCTCCTTGCCACACCTCACTTGTGCAAAATTGGCAGTGTGGAGACGAATAATCATCTCCAACAAGCCCTTAGGGACCCCCAGTTTGGCCAGCACCTCCCAAAGCTTTTTGCGGGGGACCAGGTCGAAGGCTGCCCTCAGGTCCACGAATACAGTATAGAGGCTGCCACCCTCCAACTGTACCGTTTTCCAAAAAATGAGGGCAAGCCGAAAGACCTGATCTATAGTTGAAACCTTCTTTCTAAAGCCCGCTTGGAGGGGACTCAGAATATCATATTCCGTCATCCAATCCAACAAACGATCCAACAATAACCTGGCGAATAGCTTTTGTGAAACGTCTATTAGGCTTATTGGCCTATAGTTGGCTGGGAGCAGAGGGGAACCCTTCTTAAAGATAGGGACTATCTCTGCCCCCAGCCAAGTTAGGGGGCTCGTCATGCCGTTCAGAATCGCATTGAACAGCACCCTGAGGTACGGGGCCCAGATTTTGACTTCGTGTTTGTATAGGTCACCAGGAAGCCTGTCTAGGCCTGGCGCCTTTTCAGCAGCCAGACCCCTAATTGCCATGGTGACTTCTTCTAGGGTAAATCCATCCATGGGAGCTGCACTTTCAGTGAGTTGGTCCATTGTGGGTTCTGATGGGGTCACCATTTGGTCCGGGTTATGAGGTCTATAGAGGGTTTTAAAGTGGTCCTCCCAAACAGCGGATGCTATATTTGCTTCAACTGCCGCTAGAGGTTCAGCTGAACCATGCTTAACGATTTGCCAAAATTTTCGGCCATCTCGCAGCATGAGGGCAGCTGACATTTCGGACCAGTTTTCCTCGTCCCACTCTATTTTGGCACTGTGTATTATGGGCTTATAGGCTAACCGCTTTACCCTGATCTTACTGGGAGTTTCCCGTATTTTAAGGGACTCTAGTAGGGCGGCCTTTGCTCTCCTACAAGAAGCATTGAACCACAAGGCTCTTTTCTTCTTAGGCTTCTTCAACCTGACCACCGGGTTCAGTACTTCTGCCAGGTTTGAGCATAGCTCAGAATGGATAGCCCCAAGCACAGTGAACTCGGCAGGAGTAACTAACAGGGTGGTAGGTGGCTCGGCTTTTTCTAGAGCAGGGGGTTCGGTGGCGATAGATAGCTGGGGGATGAGAACCTCAACCTTTTCTAGGGCAGGAAGCACTGCCGCGTACAGCCTTTGTATGTTAATGGGGTTCTCTAGGAGTTTTAACCATTTAATTCTGCGTCTATTACTAGTTACGACTAGGCGGGCTGGTGGTGCTGAATTTTCTTCTACGATGCCCGTGGACAGTCCCTGGACCGCAAATCTCAGTGAAAGTGCATTGTGGTCACTGTCGGTCCTAGCGACTATCCCAAAGTCCCTCACTTTAGCCCAGTCCTTCACTGCGACCAGGATGTAGTCTATTCGTGACTCATAACCTGGTCTATTAAAGGTGTATTTTGGTGGGATATCACCTTTAATTCGACCATTACAAGCTCTCAACGAGTGGCAGAGCGTAAGGGATGTTATTTGAGTGATGAGAGGTGACCAAGACTTTACAGGGGGGCCCGCCAAAGTGGGGATCTCCCAAAGATCATCCTCTTCGCTTGTTACACCCGCTAGATGATCCGGGAGGGGCTCATACTGGGTATTAAAGTCTCCGGCAACTATAAGTGAGGGACATAGAGTGGCAGAATCGAGGAACAGCGCTAAATCCTCAATTGTTCCCGAGGTGCCTGCTATCCCTACCGCTCTTGAATATACATTAATCAATGCTACACTTGCACCAGATGCCCACTCCAAGACAACGCACTGAAATTCCGCTGAGTTGGTTTCAAGAGATGTTGCCCTACATCCAAGATGGGTACCCACCCAGATCACAAGGCCCCCGGATGGTCTTCCCTTCCCACCCGATTTTGCCAGAATTTCGAAGGAAGCATATCCTGTATGGGACTGTTTTTCCCTGGCCCATGTTTCTTGAAACAGGCATATGTCATGTCCTTCAATTAATTCCGCCCACTCAGGGGAATCTGATTTATTAGCCAACCCGGCGACGTTCCAGGAGAGTATGGAAACTAAGCCGGGAATCGCCAACTTATCAGTGTCCTTGGGTACCAAAGTACACCTGCTTGTCCTGGGCTGGCCTTGGTAATAGAAGGACGGTCCTTCCATTAACATTGGGCTTATTTTAGGCGACACCTCAGAAAGGAGATTATCCTTGTTACCTTGGTCTACTTTAACTTTGTCTATATGAGTAATTTTATCGTTAGTTGACTCGGTTATTGTAGTTATTATAGTGCCTGCAGAATATCTAGCAGCAACCCCATCTTTGTGCCTAGTCTCACCTGTAATTTGATTGCAATATCCAAATTGAAGTTGAATTAGTGGAGAAGCAGATTGACCCGGAGGATGAGCGAAGCTGCAGGCTAAGTCTACCAATGGCGGTGTGTCAGTAGACATGTATAAAAGTCAATCCACTTCCTCGAGGCACCCAAATCTATTATAAGTAGGTACCCCTGTCCACCCACCATTTATCTCTGGCCAATAATTGGGTAGCCCACCCTGCACACCCTTTCTCTCTGTGTTCCAGCTCCAATTCCTTCCTGTGTTAGTATGTGAGCGTGGCGGATAGAAATAGGTTAGGGGTCTGGATGCAATGGGCGAATTTGCACTGTTGTTATTCCAGGAGTGAATGAAGTGTGCAGTGTTTGGATTTTCAAATGAAACAATTACACAATCGCCTGTAATGGACTTGTACGAGGTGCCTATCCAAGGGACCCGACGCACCATGAGAATTTTACTTCTCAGGTGATTGGGTATTGGCCTGTTGACATTGAGTCAGTGGATTACTTTGTTTTTTAGTGATCCAAAGTCTTCCTGCTGATGATATGACAATTCCGGTACCCCTGTCAGCACAACTACATATGGTCTTACATCAGGGGGAAGATCAACATAGCCCCTGTAACGATTTGTGTTAAGATTAGCTCTCTGTGTGGTGGACTGGTAGATGTTATGATCTGTGGCCCTCGGAATAACCGGGACTGTCGGAGCTGATGCAGGATGAACCACCGGCTGGTTTGTGGTCACCGCTACCCTACCTGTGATGCCCTTGTGCCGAGGTTTTGGGATGGGTTTTGGGATGGGTATAGCCTGCGGGACTTCTGGTGGAATAACAGCAGGTATTGATGTGGCAGCAGGTAATGGTGGGGTGTTAGTGATGGCTGGTCGACAAGTTGGTATATTACCAGGTATACTAAGGGTGGCTAAATTTAGGATAGTTTTTTCAGTCTCACGCAACTGGGTTTCAATTCGCGAGAGTCTAGCTTCAAGAGGGGTTAGAAGTTTTTTAAGTGTTTCCCACACAATTGTTAGGAATTCCACATCCTTCCCTTTTACAGTACAGAGTGGGACCCCGCCATTCTCGCTTTCTATTACGAGATTGTCATAGTCATGTTTACCCACCAGTTTAGCGGAGCTGGATTCTATTCCTAATTCAGATTCAGAGGGGCAGATATTTCTCATTTGAGGGGATTCGTGAGATACCTGGGGCAATGCCTGAATAGATAACCGGGCCATTGCTACCTTAGCCTTTTTCCTTGAGTAGGCATAAATGTTATTACGCTTTCTTTTGTGATTTGGGCCCTTTTGAGGGGTGTGACAATTCCCCCAAAACATTCCCATAGGTTTAGCAGTTGGTGCCGTCTCCAGAGGGACCCCATTACCCGCTACATCAGACCCAATCACCCCGCCCGGTGATAGACCTGAGGTGGCGGGGGATTCATGTGGGGGCCCCGCCTCGGATGTGGGTGGTGTAGAAACTAGTGGCTGATGAATATCTGCCTGTGTCACGACCAAAGTAGGAATTGAACCAGTTGGACGATCAGGTGTTTTAGCAAAGGCAAAATGCCCTAGGCAGGATTTTTTAGTCATGGCCAACTCCTGGGATAGCCTCCTCGCTAGATCTAGTTCAGTGGAGACCCTGTGCTGCATTTTGTTAATCTCCATATCTATAGCAATATTGGTCCGAGTGATGAAGTCATCTAGTGTCCCGTTTTTCAGCTTGCCCTTGGCTGCCCTACTTCTGTACTCACGAGTTGACATGATGCTTCGTCTGCAGCTGGCTCAACAGCCGATGGGGCTAAACGGCAGAGTTGGAGCCAAAGGGTGTGGCCCAGTCCAGTCTTACCGGTCTCTAACGGCCTCAAACGGCCCGCTCTTTGCCCGGTCTTCGCCCGCGCGCGTCCCGCGATACGCGTCACGCGGCACACTGATACTGCTGGTAAAGTGGGCATGGCACCCTGGAGGCGGTAGGCGGGGTGGACTGGGAAGAGTCCCAGGCGCGGCTCCAGGAACGCCGCTTGCACTCCTGGGACTCGCAGTCCCACCCCGTAGCAGCGCCGATGATTCTTGCCCCAAAAGCCAAACACAGTCCAAGAAGCCGGAGTGTCCAAGTGCAGGTGAGCCTCTGTGAGCCTCTATGCAAACGACTTCGAGCGGCTCCCGCGGAGCGGGGGCCGCGAGTCGTGGTTTTAGACACCTGGGGGCGGTAGGCGGGGTGGAGTGGGAAGAGTCCCAGGCGCGGCTCCAGGAACGCCGCTTGCACTCCTGGGACTCGCAGTCCCACCCCGTAGCAGCGCCGATGATTCTTGCCCCAAAAGCCAAACACAGTCCAAGAAGCCGGAGTGTCCAAGTGCAGGTGAGCCTCTGTGAGCCTCTATGCAAACGACTTCGAGCGGCTCCCGCGGAGCGGGGGCCGCGAGTCGTGGTTTTAGACACCTGGGGGCGGTAGGCGGGGTGGAGTGGGAAGAGTCCCAGGCGCGGCTCCAGGAACGCCGCTTGCACTCCTGGGACTCGCAGTCCCACCCCGTAGCAGCGCCGATGATTCTTGCCCCAAAAGCCAAACACAGTCCAAGAAGCCGGAGTGTCCAAGTGCAGGTGAGCCTCTGTGAGCCTCTATGCAAACGACTTCGAGCGGCTCCCGCGGAGCGGGGGCCGCGAGTCGTGGTTTTAGACACCTGGGGGCGGTAGGCGGGGTGGAGTGGGAAGAGTCCCAGGCGCGGCTCCAGGAACTCCGCTTGCACTCCTGGGACTCGCAGTCCCACCCCGTAGCAGCGCCGATGATTCTTGCCCCAAAAGCCAAACACAGTCCAAGAAGCCGGAGTGTCCAAGTGCAGGTGAGCCTCTGTGAGCCTCTATGCAAACGACTTCGAGCGGCCCCCGCAGAGCGGGGGCCGCGAGTTGTGGTTTTAGACACCTGGGGGCGGTAGGCGGGGTGGAGTGGGAAGAGTCCCAGGCGCGGCTCCAGGAACGCCGCTTGCACTCCTGGGATTCGCAGTCCCACCCCGTAGCAGCGCCGATGATTCTTGCCCCAAAAGCCAAACACAGTCCAAGAAGCCGGAGTGTCCAAGTGCAGGTGAGCCTCTGTGAGCCTCTATGCAAACGACTTCGAGCGGCCCCCGCAGAGCGGGGGCCGCGAGTCGTGGTTTTAGACACCTGGGGGCGGTAGGCGGGGTGGAGTGGGAAGAGTCCCAGGCGCGGCTCCAGGAACGCCGCTTGCACTCCTGGGACTCGCAGTCCCACCCCGTAGCAGCGCCGATGATTCTTGCCCCAAAAGCCAAACACAGTCCAAGAAGCCGGAGTGTCCAAGTGCAGGTGAGCCTCTGTGAGCCTCTATGCAAACGACTTCGAGCGGCACCCGCGGAGCGGGGGCCGCGAGTCGTGGTTTTAGACACCTGGGGGGCGGTAGGCGGGGTGGAGTGGGAAGAGTCCCAGGCGCGGCTCCAGGAACGCCGCTTGCACTCCTGGGACTCGCAGTCCCACCCCGTAGCAGCGCCGATGATTCTTGCCCCAAAAGCCAAACACGGTCCAAGAAGCCGGAGTGTCCAAGTGCAGGTGAGCCTCTGTGAGCCTCTATGCAAACGACTTCGAGCGGCTCCCGCGGAGCGGGTGCCGCGAGTCGTGGTTTTAGACACCTGGGGGCGGTAGGCGGGGTGGAGTGGGAAGAGTCCCAGGCGCGGCTCCAGGAACGCCGCTTGCACTCCTGGGACTCGCAGTCCCACCCCGTAGCAGCGCCGATGATTCTTGCCCCAAAAGCCAAACACAGTCCAAGAAGCCGGAGTGTCCAAGTGCAGGTGAGTCTCTGTGAGCCTCTATGCAAACGACTTCGAGCGGCACCTCAGCATCCCTATTCTCAATGTTAACACCAATTAAATAAACAATTCTTGCCCGGCTTTTGCATGTTTTTGATGGCGGGTATAGGGCTCCATCTACTGCGAAACGGTTAACAATATCAATTGTGCCTGCTCTGGCTTTCCAGGGATTAAACTTCTGTTTAACTACACCAATTTTCATCACATTCGTTTTTTTGACATTCAGTTCAAGGCCATTCTGCTGTACATAATCATCTAAGGCAGTAATAAATCTTTGTAGGCCTATGGGGGTATGGCTCACAAGAATCGTATCATCAACATACTGGAGGTAGCTAATTTACACTCCCCCCATCCTAGGAACATGCCCATTAACAACATCTAAGTGCTGTGAAAGATCTGATAAAAATAAATTAAATAAGCAGGGGTCAAGAACACAGCCCTTCTTCAGGCCATTATATGTTCTAATCCTCCTTGATAAGGAGTTACCCTTCCCAATCTTAACTTGGACCCAAGTGTTGGTATACAGAAGCATAATAGCTTTCAACAATTTCTTTGGGTATTCCCAGATCTGACAATTTTTTCCATAATAAGTTTCAAGGCACAGAGTCGAAGGCTGCCTTAAGGTCAATAAAAGATATATTAAAATTTTGCTTATTCAAGACAGCCTTCTCCGCAAGCAAAGTTAAGGCCAACAAATTAGTGGTAGTGGATTGACCTTTCTGAAAACCAGTCTGATTAAATGGAATAATACTCTGCTTCATAGCCCAGTCTTCAAGTTCTATTAGAAGACAAGAAGCAAACACCTTTGAATCAACATCAGTCAACAAAATGAGTCGATAATTAGCAGGGTTTGGCACCGTGCCGCTTTTATAAATTGGTTGCACTATGCTACCTTGCCACGACTCTGGAACAACCCCAATGTCAAAACATCCCTAAATAAATTATGCAAAAAGTCTTCCCACAGATCACTATTAACACGAAACAGGGCATTCGGTAACCCATTAGGTCCCGGGGCACCATTTGCTCGCAGCCCATGTAACAGGGTCAATACTTGATTACAGCTTGGAATTTCTAAATCGAAATTTGGATCAGGACAAGAATCAATAGCGTGATCATTAGAGTTCAAATCGAGACATTCTTCATTCCCCGCATAAGTTAGTGATATATTATTTACCTCACCTGAAGCCAACCTGTCTGGGTGTTTTCCCACCCGAGCCGATACACCGTACAATTGGTTATAAACATTACCCAACTGGGTTCGGGTATATTTACAGAAAAAGCCCTACAGCCTTCCCTTCCGAGGTTATAAATAAGCCCCCAAATTCTTCTTGCATTATTTTGCTAAGTGGTGGATAATAAGCTATTCCAAATCCCAGTTTGATATTTAAGTTTTGCTTTCCATATTTCTTGTTTGTACGTCTTCTTAAGTTCCTTCAGGTTTTCTTCATACACTGTGTAGATCTGACAAAATCTACGGGCGTATGCCTTACGAACAGCTCTATTGAGTACTTTCTTTAATCTTAACAGTTTGGGGGAAAACCATATTTTATGTATATTCAAATTGGTGTTAATTTTCCTGATCTTTCCAGTAGAAAATGTCCCCACAATAAACTCTGTGATAAAATTCCATTTAATAATCATATTCATGTCACCCTGAATGCCCTGATCACTTTCCTTAATCAATTCCTCAGCAGTTTGCATAATATCCTCCTTTTTGGCTAAATTCCATACCAGCCTCCTCAGGTTATATGCAGAACATCCCGTGTTGGGAAGATCCTTAGATTTTAGAAGACTTTCTACCAAAAAATTAAATTTTACAGCCTGGGGGTTGTGATCACTTTCTGGCCAGCCGATTACCTTATATTCAGACAAATGAAATCTCAAATTGTCCGAAATAAAGTATAATAGATGATTGAACCTTGCTTAGAATTCTTAAATGTGGGAATTGATCTAGATTTTTCTTTTAACTGGCTGGTTCTGGCTCAGACATAACATCACAGCAATCCTTAGCTAAACCTCCTGATTTATAGTTAGATTCGGAGTACCGAAATATTTACAAATTAAAATCACCTGATACTATTAACCCAGCATCTTGGTATTGGAATATTAATACACTCAGTATATCCGGAAGGATATACAGCTGTGCAGACTTATTTTTACTTGCACTCACGTATACATTAGGAAAAACTAACCTTAACTCAGAGGTATTTACCACAAGGCATTGTAACCAACCCAAATTAAAGTCTACCAATTCCACAGCTAGATTTAAATTAGCCGCGATATAGCACGACAATCCACATTTTGCACGGCCGAATTTATTGGTTTTTACTGCCGGAATACTATATTCATTAAATCCGGACAGAGGGGTCATTTGTTCACACCATGTTTCTTGGAATATTAAAAATGCTAATGAGTTTACAAATTATATTGTATCTCGATCAGACAATAAATGATGCAGACCATGGACATTCCAGGAGCATAGACTAATTTAATTTATATTATCTTCAGTAGCTCCGGTTGTTCAATTACTGTCAATACGGTGCACCTTTGCCAATGATGCTGGCAACCAAGACCAATCCTCCATTCGCATATTGTTTTTGGGTACCCACTCACAAAGATGACCCCCTGACTAGGGATGGGTAATCAACAGACCAGAACTGCAAGATTGGCTATTTGTTGGACCTACTGTACCTCTAAGCACCAGAATTTCAATAATTTTACAACCCATATCCATCTTAAGGGCCAATACCTTCAAGATCGGGGGATATTGTACACAGGTCCAGATCTCGACCTTGATTCCACAGCTCATAAAATTCAACCTGGATCCCAAAATCTTAGTAACAATATGGCTCGATGACCAAGTGGTAATAGTGGACTCACGAGGAGTATTGGGCTGTACATGTCTAAATTGTACTGACACCAAATCATAGGGTTTAATAAATGCTAACTCAGGGATAGTTTAAATGATTTTCAATACTAAACCTCGGTTGAGGCTATCATGGGTTCCCTGGGATTCATACAATGGGTGCATTACTAGTTTGGTGTCCCCATTTTTATAACTATAGACCTTTCTGCCGCACAAGGGGCTTAGTAAACCTGAGTTAATTTCTTAAGATACAATTGATTTAGGAAATATTTGTACTGGGGGTTGACACTGGGCAATAGTAGGTTCTAGCGTTTCTACCTTACTTGACCGATTCTGGGTATCAACGGCATGATCTTTAGGCAAATGACCTAACCCCTGGGGTTCATTATCCAATTTTATCACACATTCCGTATTGACGTCTACCAAATCTGATTTTGTTATATCATTTGGTTTAAGAACATCAATAATATTACCATTTTTAGGTCCTTGATCGTTATCCCTCTTAGGGAATGACAGTGCAATAGAAGAATCCCCACCTACTACAACAGTGACCTGCGGTGGGCATTTCTTAACAGCTGGTTTAAATATAGGGTAATAATCCCTAGACTTTACTGCAATAGCTGCTAACGCAACTGCACTTCTGGTCTTATTCCGCTCTTTCTGCAACCTTTTCCTTGAACGTTTAGATAGCGGAGGACAATTATTTATACCTTCTCCTGGGCTTATACACAGGGGTTTAGCTATGGATAGTGGCTTGCCTTTCTTAGGTCCATTGGAGCCCTCCCCATCCTCTACATGTAGATCTAAACACTTACTAACCACAGCCTCCCCGTCTACCTCCTTCCGAAGACCCGAGTTATCACAACCCACATTCACCTCAACATCTTATAACTTCTTATTTTCAAAATATATGCTATCATCCCCTTCCTTTGTACAAACCAGATTTTTATCCAAAACTGATTTCCCTGCTATTTTTTTCACTTCTTTCACAAGAGAGCCTAAAATTTCTGGGAGCTCAGACATGTTGTCCAACATATGAGAACATGTACATCTTATCAGTTGATCATTAACCTCAGCCTGGGCCTATACCTCCAAACCTGTCAGGTTTTGTAATTTTGAGTCAATACCAGCCACATAGACCGCTAAAGTGTTTACTAGATCAACCTTAATTTCGAGTTTATTTGAGTGAAAGTCAAGTGCACCTGTTATAACATTCATGGTATTAAGCAAACTTTCCATACACCCATGTCAGCAGTATTTTCGTTATTTGTAACATGACCATCAACATTAGCTAAAACGTCATATTTTACCAAAAATGAAAGATCCGCAGGGCTCAGTGAGTTATCAGGCTGACCTGGAATAGGATCTGCAGTATTCAATGAAATATCAGCTTGTTCTTGGATCTGAACGCCCTGAGGATTGATTTTATTCATTGTTACCAGAGTTAAAATTGCCCGGTCATCCAATAACTGGTCCGGTACCGGATCATCACCACATTTCTCTGCACCAAATAAATTTAACATATTCGGATCATTTTTTATCTCTAAAATCGGCATTCCTAAATTCTCACCCTTATTATCAGCCCCAAACACAGGTATTCCAATTATCAAAAGGTCTTGAGACACTTTGTTAACCTGCACATCCCCCATACAGATAACAGATGCATCACTAACATTCAAGGGCATCGTGCAGCTTAACACGTCCAAAGAAGTGACTGCTGACTGATCAACCTTTGGACCAGGCCGCGTCTTCCAATGAGATTCATCCTTTATGTACACATTAGTTGGAGCAGCATGAACTTGAGCATTAACTACCATTTTATGCGTTGATTTTTGTGCCACAGATTCGTCTTGGCATAATTGAAATTGTTGTGTTGATTGTATAGGGCCAGGTTATTGAAGTCCACTGACACTCAGCTCCACAGAAGGTATAGAGTCCTCAGATTCTGCTTGGACTTTATTCACAGTTTCCAATACGAGGGGTAGATTGAGGGATAAATTGAGATCACCATTATTCTCATGTTTGGCGACACCCTTCTGCATAAAGAAATCCTTAATACTAAGCTGGGAATAGTTGGGCCCTACTCCTATAGAGGATGGGGTACTGTTTAACCCCATACCCTTCACAGAGGCCCCGGGCTTGAGTTTGGGCTCGACACAGTTAATTCTGGTACACTCTCGTCGCCTGTATCAATCATCTCTTGGGGATTTCTTTTTTTAGAGTGGGTTAGTTTTTTCCTAGGCGCTCTTCGCATTTTTTGTAGCTGTTCTTGAAAGGACGATTGCCCTTGACCTCCCACACGCCCAGATCTTATAGTGCAATTTCAAGACGTCAAAGTACACACAACAGAGCCTTAAAGAGGTTCCAGATTTCTGACTTAATCCCCTGTCTGCAGTTACAACCCTTAAAAACTGCAAGATTCCAAAAGTTCCTCTAGAAGAAGAGCTTTTAAATGCGAACAAGCGCGATCTCTTTTAGCACCACTTAAAAATTTCAACATTTCAAAATTTCCTTTGGGATAGGAGCCTTTCAAATTGTGCAAACGCTATTCCCTTGTAGGTATTATTTCAATGCTGTAACCACTTTGATATAGAGACCCTCTAAGTGGCAAGGAACAACTGTAATAAAGCAAGCTCAAGCAGAAGAAGGGCAGGTAAACACCACAGCTGCACAGCTCTTACCCCCTTGCCTTACTGCGATCCATTGAGATATTAGCACAGGGCCTCTAAATTGTATGCCCTCTACTCAGGGCACGAACACACAAGATTTAGTTCAATTTGGCTCACCTGTACTCCCAATTCAGATCCCTATTCCGCTCGGTCTAGCGTTACTCATGTGGAGGCAGCCTCTCCGCTGTTCAGCTGAATCAGCGTCCACAATACACAGACCTCTAGTTGAGGCAGCGGCGGGCTGCCAAACCGCCCACAGGGCCGCCACAAGCTGTCTACGCACCACTCAGCTGACCGGCAAAACAGCAATGGGCAGCGGTAATAATACAGTCAATGGCTGCTGCCAAAAGCTGGGGCTAAAAACTGCACCAGCAACAGCAGCGGCGGTAACTCCTCCTCTTCAGGCCTCTAGATATATTGGTGACTCCTGCCGCTAAAAGTAGCAGGACCCGGCTATGGCCTCTTTAAATGAGAGCTACGGGGCTCCGGGGCTCCTGGGCTCCTGTCACTTGTATGGGCTGAACGCAGCATCAGCCGTATTGATAATAAAATCGCGGGTCCTGCCACTAAGGAAGTTAGCTCGCTGCTTCTGCCATGTTTAAAACAACTGACGACTCCTGCCACTGATGTGGAATAATGGCAGCTTCGCCCCAGGGATTAGCTTTTTTCGTGGCTCCTGCCGCTTGGAAACTCCTGGCAGCTGCTGACGCGATAAAAAAAGTCAATGGTTCCCTACCGCTCAAACTGCAAGTAGCGGCTTCTGCCGCTTGGGAGTGCTAAGAGCGGCTGCCGCGGGAGAAAGAGGATCAACGGAAGGCACAATCCGTGCAACTGGACTCCGCAGCTCCGAGAGCTAGCCCGGAGACTCCCCACACGCCGCAAGCCGCTCCTGGTCCCAGTCCCAAGACCGCCGGGCTGCTTCCGCAGGGGGGTGGGGCGGGTGTCAATAATGCATGAACAAGCTGCAGTCAAGCGGCAGTCGCCGCTGGACAGCGACACAGCCGCAGGAGCCAGCCACACCGCTCTGCAACACTACTGTGTGAATCAACCGGAACCGGTACAGCAAACTTGGTGAAGTTGATGGTCCTCCCCAAGTTTACCTTTCTATTTCATTTAGTTCCCTTACCCTTTAAGAAGGAATGGTTCATGAAGATGCAAAGCCAGATTAGTAGCTTTATCTGGTCTTCTAAAGGGCCACGGATAGCATGGAAGAAGTTAAGATGGAGGGCGGAGAAGGGGGGCTAACACTACCAGACTTGCTGTTTTACTCCTGGGCATATGCTGATACTAGGTACTTCAAGAAGGTTAGGCTGAAAATGCTATGGGCCATGGCTGAGACGTGGTATAAAATTAAAAAGACTCTAAAATGTCCGTACTTCAGTCATCTAGCACCCATTTGGGATTCTCCAGGCTCTCCAGAATGGACAAAGGACATGCTTGTGATTCCATTATGTGAAACCGGTATAACAAGATGGGAACATTTAATCCACACTTGATTACTTGGGAGATCTGCAAACAAAAGTCGGATCATAAGGTCTCAAGATTCAAGTTCCTTCAGATACAGCCCTGGTACCAATCTCCAGGCACAATAGTAGGTAATCAGGATGAACTTGAAGAGAGATTGATGTTGGGGACGGCGGTGATGAAAGAAAATGGTGTGTGGTACTGGCTGATGAACAAGCTGGAAGACGAAGAATTTACCTTGCCGGTGGAATTGTTGGGAGGACACTTGCCATAGATTTCGCTGGAGTACCAATGGCAAGTATCTATGTCTATGATGTACAAAATAGTAGCCTATCTGAGGAGAAATCATCTTTTCACCATCCAGAGGGCTTACTGGACCCCTTAAAGACTTTCGAAATTTGGAAAGGGAGGTGAGGTGGCTTGTCCCAAATGCAGCAGGATGAAAGAAGACAATGTGCATATGTTTTTGCACTGCCGAAAGATCCAGCCATTCTAGGAAGGTGTGAGTAGAGCCTTGTCTAATACTCAGAATATTCAAACTAAGGGAAGCAGTTTGCTTATTATTTTTGGATGTTTGGACCACAACTAAAAATTGGCAACAAACATGCGAAGCTGTTATTTTATTGTAAATTCCTGGCACGCAGAGAGATTTGTATGCAATGGGTGGCCCATACCCCTCCTTGATACGAGGATTGGCTACTATTTGTTAAGAGCATCAACGGATTGGATATGTTGGACGAGGGGCATAGAAGAAATGGGTTTTGGTTCCCTTTATTAGGATGGATTGAGCAACAGGGAAGCAGTTTGGATCAGGGGTCCGATGATTAAGCCTCTTTCCCCTCGGCTTGCACTTTTTTAAGATGCAGGGCTGCTCACCGAAAATGTGCTTTGAAGAAGAAGTTGTCACAATCCCAGGGTGGTACCATGTGAATCCTCTTTCTTTCATTTCCTCGTAAAAGGGCAGCACACTCTAGATAAGGTGCAAGTGGAATGGTGTATTGAGGGTATGTATGACGGTATAACGCTTACTTTTACAACCCGTACCGTTACCACGCAACTTTTACAACGCAAGTCGTTACAACGACTTGCGTTGGGGGGCGCTGGATAGTAGATTTTTTAATTTACTATTCCAACTCCAGTCCCCGTGGATAGTAGGGAAGGAGTTGGATAGTAAATTAAATTATTTACTATCCTGGAGCGCCCCCACAGCGCAAGTCGTTGTAACGACTTGCGTTGTAAAAGTTGCTTGGTAACAGTACCGCATTGTTAAAGATTCGTTGTAAAGGATGTTCCCCGTTTTGAGGCAATGAGGACACAAAAAGAAATAGACAACCTGTCCTTAGATCTACCAGCATTTGATGGAAGAGCAGGTTGGTGGAATTACTTGAAACCATTGACGTGAATAGGTTTGAGTGCCCAAGCCTCCTGGAAGAAGAGAAAGTGAAAATCCTTACTTAACTCAGTCCTAGAAATGTGACAATTTTGAATGTAGACCTGCCATGTTCCAGAATAAAAACTTGCAACACAGAAAAGGTCCCTGGTTCACAGGCGAAAGATCTGGCTGGGTATGACAAACCACACTGGGTGGAGAAGAAAATAAGAAAGAAGCAGAATCAGGCACAGCCAAATAGTCCGTCTTCATGGAGGAAAGTGACCGGGTGCTCCGGAATTAGCTAAGGAGTTAGTCTGCATCTTAATAATTGACTGCCAATCAATATCATTCAGCTCCACCAAGGGGGTGGAAAAATTATGAGTGACAACTGATGTATAGAGTACACAAGACTAGACAGGACCACGTCCTTCCATTAAAACCAAGAGGCGATAAAAATAGTCCATGGATCTGGTTCTGTGCAAGATTAATACCACCAAATAAGGAGATTTAAAATACATAATTACACAGTCACCTGGCTATTATTTAGCTCCCTTGCCAATCCACCCAACCCTTCTGATCATTTTCAGGTCCTCAAAGAACACCCTGGATAAGCCAGTTTTACTGCCCACCCAATGAATGGTTTTAGCTAGCACAGAGCTAGTTGGAACCATCTTAAACTGCCAAGCTCAACAAACGCTGACCTCCCCGAAACGCCTCAGGTGTTGGATAAAGCCTATAGTTTCATTGTCAGCCTGGGGGGTGAAGGTGGGATCATCTACATATTGTACCTTGCTTTAATTCTCACACTGCATCCAGCAAGCTCCGAAGGCTTTTATGTGCTGTTCCTGATGGTTGCTGCTGCTCCTGCCAAGGGTCTGCTGGATGAGGCCTGTTTCCTGCTGCATTTACTTCCTCTGATGTACGCCGCTCTTTGTTTAGAGCTTCGTGAGGGCAGAGTTGCCTTTAACTTCAGCTCCAGGAACTCAAGTTAATTAGGGCTGCTGCACACATCAGATCTTCAGGCGTGGATGAACTCCTCAGCAAATAGAAATGAGCTGTTTTGCAATGCCGAGGGAGTCTGTTGGGAGGCTGACAAGATGATGGCTAGATGAATAGGAGACTAGCAGGAGACCGGTGCAGCGAGGCGGGGACTTCAAACCCAAACATCCCTTGCGGCCCGAGTGCTGCCAACATGACCTTTTGCCCATGCCGCGAGACACTTATAAGGGGCCAAGGCCCTCCCGCAGAGCTGAAGACCGGTGCAGTGAGGAGGGAACTTCAAACCCCAGCATCCCTTGTGGGCCGAGTGCTGCCAACATGACCTTTTGCTCCTGCATAGAGGTGCTCATAAAGGGCCAGGGCCTCCTGCAGCCCTGGAGAGTGGTGTACTGGGACAATGCTTGTGGTTGCCTGCTAAAATTGAATGCTAAAGTGTAAGGAGGTGGCAATAAAGCAGGGAAGTACTTGTCTAATTATCTTAAGATAAAGAAGAAAAGATCTAACTTAGTAGACATAACAGACAAATGTACGACCAGACATGTTAGTGATTGTAAGATATTACAATATTTTACAGAGTACAATAACAAACTTTATACCCTCAAGTCCTGCCCTCATGTAGGGCAACTGGATGCTTTTTTCCAATCCATTCCTAAGTTGCCAGACCTTCAAGTGCACTTGTCTTCAGTATATAGTTCAATTTCTGAACAAGAAGTTATAACAGTGATCGGTCACTTTCCCAAGGATAAAGCTCCCGAGCCAGATTGCTTTTCTGTTCATTTCTACTCTCATTTTAAGCATCTTTTATATCCTCAATTGTTACCTTTCGTTACCCACTTTTTAGATGCAGGGCAGGATCAAGGCTCCTTTTCTCGGAAAATGCTTTGTTTGCTTCCAAAAGGAAGGAAAGGGATTATCTCAATCTAGTAGCTATCGACTTTTCTCACTCATTAATACTAATTGTAAAATTTTTGCTAAGAAATTGGCATTACGTATTAACCAAGTTAGCCCTGATTTAGTGGATTTCCATCAGTCTGGGTTCGTGAAGGAAAAATTATAGCTCAGATAACTCCAGAACTTTCCTTAATATTATTCATACACTCTTCTTCATCAACCATAATGCCAAAAAAGCATTAGATCGGATAAATTGGGATTTTTTGTTTTGTGCACTAAAATGGCATGGCTTTAGTCCCCGTATTCTTCAATATAACCGCTTGTTAAATTCTAAGCCTACTACTTCCATTTGGGTCAATGGAAATCAGCCCCATCATTCCCCTCTTCACAGAGGGACTAGACAGGGTTTCCCATTATCCCCTCTTTTATTTATTCTATCCTGAGACTCCTTTTTGGAAAAGCTTTGTAGAGCCCCAAACTTCTCAGGTTTTCAATTTAAGCATATGGATATAAAATGTATGGCATACGCAAATGATGATTTTTTTATATGTCCCTAATCCTAATACCACTTTACCTGAGTTTTTTTTTCATCATTGACTGAATATTCTGCAGTCACCGGTTACAAACGTAATATAGAAAAATCTGAGGTTTTGCCTTTGAATAAATATTGTCTTCCAGAAATGTTTGTAGATACTGGATTCACATGGAATTATAAGTACATTAAATGTACCCTCCTTCACTCCTGCCTGCACCTCATCCCTGGCGATCTAGTGGAAGAGCACCCTGCTCTTTTGCTCTTCTGCTCTGCGCCATTTTTGCCTCTTTATGACTCTTTTTGCCCCTTTCCTCTGTTTGCCTCTTTTCCTTTGCCTCTTTCTCTCTTCTCTCCTTTTTCTCTGTTTGCTTTTTGCATCTTTGCCCCTTTTTTCTGTTTACTCCATTTGCCTTTTGCATCTTTTTCTCTTTGCCTCTTATCTCTGTTTTGCGCTGTTTGCCAATTTTTCTCTTTTCCTCTTTTGCCATCCTCGCTCACTCTTCCCATGCTCCCCGCCGCAGCTGCCCCCACAGGCCCCCCCCAAAGCGAGTTGCTCCAGCTCCCAGCTGAGTGCCCTCCACCGCCCCATCTTAATGGTGGCCGCTGTGCAGCCGCATGCGGCGGGCAAGCCAAAGGCAAGCCCATCTGTGCCCCTTCGTGACCAGCACCAGGGACCCCGGTCCTCTGACCCCCCCCGCCGCTACCACCCCAGCGCCCTCCAAGCTCTCAACAAAGTGAGCAAGGGACTCACGTCTGAGCATACCCTGCCACACTTATGGCGGCCAAAGCGGTACAAAAGGGGGTGGTGATGGACAGAGCATCTGAACCAATCAAACACTCACACCCAGTTAAAAGATCTGGGTTTAATCCATCACCGTTCTTTAGCCCACTCTGCCACCCCAGTTCAGACAGGGCTATATGCAAATCAGTCTGACCCTGTGCCTCATGGGAACAGTCCAGCCCGAACTGCTAAGCCATGCCTTCCCTGGACCGGAAACAAGCTTCCCGCCATAAGTGTGGCAGGGTATGCTCAGACGTGAGTCCCTTGCTCACTTTGCCTCTGGATTCAAGCAAGCCGGGCTGAAGATGGCTGTAATGCCAGAAACCGGTCCTCGGAAGCTTGTTTCCGGTCCAGGGAAGGCATGGCTTGGCAGTTCGGGCTGGACTGTTCCCATGAGGCACAGGGTCAGACTGATTTACATATAACTGATAATCAAAAGAGAACGGACACTGGTATCTGCAAAAAAACCATTAGTTTTTATCGAAAACCCTCATAGACATCCTGGAGTTGTTATAGCGGTATATCTTTTCATCCGCCCCATCAGGAGTCTTGGCATCGTCATAGGGTCAACGATTAACGTGCAGTATGCCTGCCTCACCCGAGGCTACTTCTGGTGAATGCAGAAGTGTCCAGAAATGAAAAAAGGAGATCTAAAATATAATGACTCAGCCAGAGGAACTTGGCTTTTAATATAAAAACAGCCTCTAATCAACCTAGAGACTGCCTGCTACAGAATACACAAAAAGAACCGGTCAAAGATCTCGTCACCTGCGTGACTACGTTTTGCCCAGCGACCTATGAGGTGCAAAAACTCATAAAGAAAAATTAGCAGAGGCTATGCCTTCCCAAGAATGAAGAGTCAGTCAGACAGTAGAGAATACAAGCATCGTATGTCTGCAACACATAATGATTCTTCACAAGAGCCTCCAACCACACCCACAGTGGAAAGTTACAGGCCTGGGCCAAACATGAACAAAGAAGGCACAGAAGGATAAGCTACATTCTGCCAGATGGGTACATGCTATCTGCAATTCAAGGCTACAGTGCCGAGTCTCATCGTCTCCTAACGTGGGAGGAAAACTACAAACTTGGATAGGTATGTGAGAGCAGAATTGCCTATTCATTAGTAAGTCGGGAAGCAGCCTTGAACAAGAGAGAAAATAATGACGAAATACAGTGTTCTGCTGAGGCAAGCAATACTGAATAAGCAGCCTAATAGGTATTACAAAGTACAAAATGGAGTCACACTCACTAAGTGAAGCCTGCACATTACGGGGATAAATCAGTGGGTGTCTTACATGAATACAAATGGCGTCTATTTAGCCACACACTGTTAACCTAATATAAAATGAAATTACTGCATTGCAGGAATGGGATTTTCAAACCTTAAAGACCCTCCTTTTAGCATGGGTGGCTAACTGCTTTATTGAGGTTATCCGGAAGAGTCTTTACAATTCTAAGTGAGGAGAAAGAAGATGCATAGTCACTCAAGTTGCAAAGGAGAATAAAGCAACACAGGAGCATCAAAAGCCACTTAGGATTTAAAGATGCCCTCATCAATGAGCATCATGTCCTGGATATCCTGCATCATCATAGTAGAGACCTTGTTATTTTGTCTTGACAATTTAGAGGTAGGGGTGAGTTTACTCACACAATAGGTACAACAGTCTGGAAGGTAAGTAATACATAAGCAACATAGAAAGATGACACCTGGATAGCTATTAGGACAAGTAGTATCTTCCAACCCCATGATGTCAGCAGACCCCAGAGCCACCCTGTGAGGAACCATGAACCATTATCCTGATGGATATCTGAAGCATGTCTGTGTAATTTCTGTATTGTGGACTACACATTAGGGACGTTATCAGGAATGTACACACAACAGCTGCTGCCGATGACACAGCAGGCTCCACCCCTATCAGCAAGAATGACATCTAAAACCATCCGGTTTTGAAGAGCAGCGAGCCTCATACCCTGAAACTCGACTGTAATATTAGTCGTAGTATACCTGCAGTAGTATTAATAACTCCCTCACCTACCCTGGCAAGGCGATGAATATTACGACTATTGAACATTGCACCCCAGAACAGCAGAATGCCCTTCATTGTGTCAGTAAATTGGGATTGGTGTCACTACAACGCATGCTTTTACCACGCATGCCTTTACAACGCGGTTTTTACCACGCAGTCCATTACAACGCATAATGCTTTTAGGCGCTGGATAGTGAATTATTTAATTTACTATTCCAACTCCAGTCCCCGTGGATAGCAGGGAAGGTGTTGGATAGTATATTAAATACATTCCCTATCCTAGAGCGCCCCCCAGCGCATTGCGTTGTAATGGTTTGCGTGGTAAAAGTTGCGATGTAATGGTAGTGCGTTGTAAAAAAATCGTTGTAACCGTGCTACACCAGTAAATTGCTGTAGGGAGGTATCTGTCTGATCAATATCTTCTGGATCGACAACTCTTTTAACTCGATGCAAATGAAGATCCCTACGCTGTAGCTTATGATACTTGTGGTAATTAGACGGTGCAATATAAATGGGGGGTAAAAGAAAAGAGACATATCACCGGCCAGACCATCCCCTGGGTAGCCAAGTATACGCTTGTTCACCATTCACCACAGATGAAGTATACACTCAGAGGTGTAAGCAAAGGTGGGCTACTAGTAGTGTTCAATCAGTATGTGTGGTTACAACTGCTCTCTCCTAATGTCCTCAAAAATGTTAATTCAAGCATCTGGGTGTAGGGTACCCTCCTTGCCATCTGCCCCAGGTGCATAGCCTTGGTTTACCACCATATACTCCAAAACTGCGTTGTAATCAGCCTGTACCATTGTCATAGCATCAGCATGATAGTGCATGTATACCATGAAAAGCAACTGAATCCAGGCCTCACAACTACCTAAATATGACAGGTGCAATGACACCAGCAAATTTTTCTTGTGCAGAACTTGAGGGAGTAGCCCACACACCCAATAATTCATGGCATTGGTGGTACTGGGTACCCGATGAAGCATCTGCAGGACAGCATTTTCAACATAGGTCTGCCTATTGAACATGGGACCCCAGAACAGCAGAATGCCCTTCATTATGTTAGTACATTGCTGTAGGGAGGTATCTGTCTGATCAACATTTTCTGGATCGACAACTCTTTTAACTCGATGCAAATGGAGATCCCTACGCTGTAGCTTATGATCCTTGTGGTAATTAGACAGTGCAATGTAAATGGGGGGGTAAAAGAAAAGAGACATAACACCGGCCAGACCATCCCCTGGGAAGCCAAGTATACACCTGTTCCCCACAGATGAAGTATACATTCAGAGGTGTAAGCAAAGGTGGGCTACTAGTAGTGTTCAATCGGTAGTGTAGTTACAACTAATCTGTCCTACTTGAATGTTCCCTGAGCCTTCAACACAGAAACTAGCTGGTGCATTGATCACAGGGACGGGCATGGCTTTGTCTTCAGTGATATTTCATTCCTAGAAACACTTGAAGTATTCGGTAACATTAAATCCCAGAAAATCTAGCATTTCATTTTGTAACCAAGTGACATTTTCATTAGCCTCAAAAATATTCATGCAAGCATCTGGGTGCAGGGTACCCTTCTTACCATCTGCCCCAGATGTATATCCTTGGTCTACCAATATATACTCCAAAACTGCTTTGTAATCAGCCTGTACCATTTTCATAGCGTTAGCATGATAGTGCATGTATACCATAGAAGCAACTGAATCCAGGCCTCACAACTTCCTAAATATGACAGGGGCAATGACACCAGCAAATCGTTCTTGTGCATAACTGGGGGGAGTAGCCTACACACCCAACAATTTGTGGCATTGGTGGTACTGTGCACCTGATGAAGCATCTGCAGGAAAGCATTTTTGACATAGGTCTGCCTATGTCTCTCTTTATGCGGGCAAGTGTAACAAATAGATGCTTAGATGGAGCCGGGTTATTCCCTATCAAGGTGTGCACAGGATGTTTTTCTTCTAAATACCAGACCACCCCAAAGAGTGTTAGCGTTACTATGAGGATGACTACTACCACTAATACCCTACTCAAAGTAGACCAAGAAGACGACACAGGACCATTCTGCTGTAATGGGGGGACCACTAGGGGATGTTCCTCCTCCAGGACTGTACGGCCAAATGGATACATCAAAAGAAACCTTAGGAATTGAAGCCACAAAAATACAGCCAACCAGAGTGGTAAAAATCACCCAGTGTCCTTCAGAGCCTCACTGGTAGACTCCTATTGTTCATCTCCGACGGTGCTGTGAAGCACTCCCATGGAGGAGCTGCGCAATTGCAGTCCTTGCTGGAAAACAAATCCTCTTCTTTCAGGATAGGGCACCCTTACTCCTGGGCATATACCCTCAATGATCCTGTCCAGAGTCCAGGGCAGTGCACCAGTGTATATCACTTTAATCTAATGCAGACATCTTAGGCATGGCACCTATGCCCTAAACTTGAGTCCTTCCCTAACTTCTGGACTGTCCTACTGATGCACTGTCCTTCTTTCGGGGCCGCAGGTTATACCTGGTGACTCCAGGCACTGTCTCATCAACAAAAAGGGGTTGAAACTCAGGGTGAGATGGGCATTGAGACTCAGATCCTTGTGCACCAGGAGCAGGAATATCTGGGGCGGCCCTCATCTCTGGGGGGACCGCCTCAAGCAAGGCTGCGTCACTTTCTTCATCTGTTTGCGCCCGACTTAAGGGCGTCAGAAAAGGGAACAAAATGGGGCACTCACTCCCCTTCCTGTTCAGCTATGCCGTTGAGGACCCACCGATTATACAGGAGCAGCAAAGGTATCCATTTGACGTGCAAGCCATGCACCCAATACTTCCCGCCTTGAACCTTCATGGTGTTGAGGGTGGCAAGCAGGACAAGCAGTGGCCCGTTTCACCTCAGCTCCAGGCAGTTCTTCTGTTGATAATTCTTGATCAACACGAAATCCCTGAGCTGTAGCTGATGCCCAGGCCCCTCTGGTACTGGTTGCAGTGTGGCGTGAATCTGTTGGTGATAGAAATGAGATCTTTAGACTGTTTATACAGATAATCTATCAGCAAGGGGTATTCTATCTTGGAAAAGTGCTTGGGTCTTGGGACGCCCCAGATGTTGGCGGGGCACCCAAAGACCACCTCATTCAGAGACAACCCTGTTCTAAAATGCGCTGTCGCTCTGGTAGATAACAAAGCCAAAGGTAGCGCATCTGGCCATCTCAATCCTGTGCTTTCTTGAATCTTTGCTAACTTCAGTTTGAGTGTACCATTGCACTTCTCAACCAGGCCTGCTGACTGGGGGTGATTCGCTGCATGAAACTTCTGCTTAATATGCAAGCCGTTGCACACCAATTCAATGACTTTTGATTTGAAGTGAATTCTGTTGTCACTACAGATCACAGGTGGCAATCCATAGCGTGGGAAGAACTCTTTTAAGAGTGCCTTCGCTATCACCATAGCTGTATTCTCCTTAGTGGGATAAGCCTCAATCCATTTACTGATAGGGCAAATCACTACTAGCGTATACCTCAAATTGTTAACTTGTTCCATTTCGATGAAATCCATCTGGAGAGCCTCAAAAGGGAAGGAAGATGGTGCAACGTTACCTGCGGGTGTAGGAGTGCCTTTCCCAGGATTAAGTTTCAGACAAACAATGCAGTGCTTCACCAAGTGTGGGGCTACCTTATAGATATTATCGTTCTGCCATACTGGGTCCAGTAGCTTACATATTCCTTTGGCACTAATGTGTGCTGGGCCATGGGTCATGGTGACAACACGGAGCACATAGGCGTTGGGCAGCAACCATCTCTGTTTCCCAGACAAGTCAATCCAGCACCCATTCTCATCCAAACGCCCTGTACTCTCCTCCCATATTGCCTGTTCATCCACAATCGCCTAGCTCTGTACTTCCCTGACATTTTCTAATGTGTCCTCGAACATTCCATTGTCTGGGACCCACCTAGCGTGACCTGCCACAAACATCTTTTTCATCTTCGACCCAGCTGTCTCCTTAGCTGTCTGATCTGCAAAAGCATTTCCCCTTCCAACTTCATCTGTCACTGCTTTATGAGCGCTACGTTTTATTATTGCCAACTTATCAAGACGTTTCAATGCTGACAACAGTCTATGTATCAATGGACCATTTTGTATTTGCAACCCATGCAAGGTCAAGAACCCTCTCTCCTCCCAGAGGCACCCGAAATTATGGGCAACCCCGAAGGTGCTCTGGCTATCAGTTTAGACATTGCCAGTCAGTACCTCATTCAACTCACAAGCCCTAAGGAGGGCAACCAACTCTGCAGCTTGGGCCGATTGGTATGCGATGTGGGATGTCTCAACTACAGTGTGTATCATCCTGATTACATAAGCTGCATTGGTAGTACCATCTGGTAGTTTGAAACAAGAGCCATTGACATATAGTTCCCCTCAGGGTCAGATAAGGGAACATCAGTGAAGTCTACCCGTCTTTTTGTTTCCTTCTCAGTCCGAAATAAATAATCATGGACATCATTGTCCTTTTCTTCCGAAGGGAGGTGTGGTAACGTGGCTGGGTTCAGAATAGCACATTGTTTGATGGTAATGTGTGGAGCAAACAAGGTCAATTCATATCCAGTCAGACGTGCACTAGTAAGGTGCTGCGTCTTTGTCTTATACAATAGCGTATCCACAGCATGAGGTACCATTACTGTGAGACCAGTATCAAGGACGAGCCCTGCCGATTGTCTGATAGAAACTGCCACCGATGCAGCAGCTCTCAGGCAGCTCGGGAGAGCTCTGGTGTCGTTATAAAAAATAGCAGAAAAGTAAGCTCAGGGTCTCTGCTTACCATCAAAACCCTGTGTTAGAACAGAAAGCATGCAACCATCCGCCTCGTGTATGCAGAGTACAAAAGGCTTCTGTTAATCAGGAGTACCAAGCACAGGAGCAGAGCAGAGCGCAACCTTTAATTGCTCAATAGCTTGCTGGGAGGTAGATGTCCAAGGCAAGGGTTCATGCATGTCTTTGTTGTTTGTAAGGAGTACTTAGGGATCCAGTGGCGATAATGTGAAGTTATTCCAATGAACACGCTCACGTTGGGTCTTAGGAACCGGCATATTAGTAATAGCAGCTATACATTCTGGTGTAACTCTGCGGCCCTCCTTCAACAGTAAGTGACCTAAATAGGTGACCTCCTGTCGACAATATTGAAATTTTGAAAGGGACAAAGTGTGTCCATGGAATGCCAAATGCAACAGTAACTTAACTGTGGCCTCTTTACAACCATCTGTAGTGTCCGAGGCCACAAGGAGGTCATCAACGTACTCCGACAGCACATTACCAGGGGGAAGTTCAAAATAATCCAATTGAGTTTTCAAAGCTTGGCTATAGATACTGGGATTTTCTGTATAGCCTTGCGGAGCACAGCAGAATCTAAAGCGCCTTCCGGCTATTGCAAATCCAAACAGATATCTGCTATCTGTATGGATTGGAATGCTGAAGAAAGCATTCTTCAAATTGATCACAGAAAATTATTTTGCTGACGGGGGAATTATTGTCAGGATCGTGGTAATGTCTAGAACCGCAGGGTACTGGGGAACCACTTTTTTGTTCACCTCTCTAAGTTCTATTACAAAGCGGTAAACATCAGGGTGAGCATCAGAAGACTCCAGGGGTGCCTTTTGAACAATGGGAAGAATAGGGCTATTACACACATTCACCACTGTCTCCTCAACCACACCAGACTTAATCAAATCCTGTATTATTTGTAATAAGGCCTTTCTCCTGCGTGGGACATCTTGTACTAGGAAATACGTGGCAGTACAGTATTATCCTTAATCTGTATAGAGACTGGTGGGATTTGGAATAACCCCACATCCGTGTCTCCTGTAGCCCGAGCCTGAGTGGCACATCTTTAAACTCAGCTGGAAGGGGGACATCCTTTGCAAAGAATTGTTTGGCACAAGCTACCTGCGGTCCAATAGTCATGTAAACGCCGTCTGGGAAACAAAAAATTGTTGCATGCAACCTTTTTAGCAAATCAAATCCCAACAAATTCTCCTCACTATTTGAAGTTAATAGAAATGGTGAATCAACCGTAAAGGGACCAATAGTCAAAGCAAGAGGTTTGGAAATGGGGCTCACAACCGTCATGCCTAAGAAACCCACCGAAACATTGTTTTGGCCAGACAGAGCTGCCCCCAGGAGCAGTGAACGGGAAACAGAACTATTCATAGCTCCTGTATCAACTAAAAATTTCTCGGTCCTACCTTGTAAATCCGCAGTGACCTAGGGTCCCATCTGATCTACAGGTACCAGAACTGGTCCCTTGCCCTGTCCCTGGCTTTCCTAGCTGTGGGACATCCCGTCACTTCGTCCATGTCATAGTCATCCTGATATTACTATCTCCCTCGGGGGTCGTCAAAATAGTTCCCTCTCTGTCGATTAGACAATGCATTCTCCGATCGCATCTCCCCACGACCAACTCCCCCTCTTCCACATTCTCTAAAACCCCGACCTCTCTGGGCCTCACCTTTCTGCAATAACTCTGGGCACTCATACCGCCAATGTCCCTCCAGCTTGCAATATGCACATTGATTAAGCCCAAGGGTACATTCGAAGTACCACCCCTGCTGCTGTCCTGGGAAGCTGTTCATGTTGTATGTACATAAGTCAGCCGGCTGTGCGCTCTCTGTTTTAACAGAGCTTTTGGAGGTAAGCAACAGCTCTATGCTCTTTTTATGCTCTTCTCTACCCTGTCACAAGTGCCCTCCTGAGCTGTCTAAGAGCGGTTGCAGCGGTGGCCGTCTCTACACGACAATCGGCTGGGTTCGTACTTGATACTGACGTCACAGTCATGGTACCTCATGCTGTGGACATACTTCTGAATAGGACCAAGAAACAGCACCTCACCAGTGCACGTCTGACTGGCTATGAGTTGACCCTTTTCGCACCCCACGTCATGATTAAACGATGTGCCACTCTGAACCCAGCCGCGTTACTACCCCTCCCTTCTGAAAGTGACAAAATTGATATACGTGATTGTATTTTTTGAACTGAGGACGAAACAAAGGGACGGATAAACCTGACTGATTTTCCCTTATCTGACTCCCAAGGGGAACTATCTGTCGATGGCTCTTGTTTCATATTATCAGATGGCACGACAACAGCTGCATATGCAATAGCAATGTTGCACACAGTAGTTGAGACATCACCGGTTTCCTATCAGTCAGCTCAGGCTGCGGAGCTAGTTGCCCTTATCCGAGCTTGTGAGTTAAGTGAAGGACTGACTGTCAATATTTATACTGACAGCCAGATGCCTTCGGAGTCGCCCGTAATTTCGGGCGGCTCTGGTCAGAGAGGGGGTTCTTTACTTCCCATGGGACCCATATCCAACACGGCCCTCTTATACTTAGGCTTTTGTCCGCTTTGACCCTCCGTAAGAAATTGGCAATAATAAAGTGCAGCGCTCACAAAGTTATCACTGATAAAGTAAGTAGAGGGAATGCATTTGCAGATCTGAGAGCAAAGGAGACAGCCCGAACGAAAACGAAAAAGATGTTTGTAGCGGGTCTTGCTAGGTGGGTGCCTGAGGTCACTATGTTTGAGGACACCCAAGTGCATGTTAAGGCGATCCAAAGTGAGGCAACAATTGAGGAGTTAGCAGAATGGCAGGAAAGAACAGCACATTTGGATGTGGAAGGGTGCTGGAAGGATAGGTCAGAGAAACAGTGATGGATGTTACTAGATGCATATGTCCTCCCAGTAGTCACTATGGCGCATGGGCCAGCCCACATTAGTGCAAAAGGTATAACAAAATTGCTAGACCCAGTATGGCAGAACGACAATATCCCCAAAACTGCTGCCCATTTGGTTAAGTATTGCATGGTGTGTATGATGCATAATCCTGGGTAAGGTACTCCTACACCAAATGGTAACTTTGCACCTCCCACGTTCCCTTTTGAGGTTCTCCAGTTTGATCATATTGAGTTGGAGCCAGTTAACATTTTGAAATATGTGTTAGTGGTTGTTTGTGCATTTAGTAAATGGGTTGAGGCTTACTCCACCAAGGAAAACACAGCAATGGCGACTACAAAGGTACTTCTCAAGGAGTTCTTTTCTTGTTTTGGCTTGCCCCGTTTGATTTTGAGTGACAACGGAAGTCACTTTAATAATAAATTAATTCAATTAGTGTGCGACGGATTACATATTCGTCAGATGTTTCATGCTCCCCCAGTCAGCAGGCTTAGTTGAGAAGTACAATGGTACTCTCAAACTGAAAATGGTGAAGATTCAAACAAGTACAGGGTTGTAGTGGCTTGATGCCTTGCCATTGGCCCTTTTGTCTACGAGAGCTACTGCCCACTATAGGACAGGACTGTCACTGTACAAGGTCATGTTTGGACGCCCAGCTAATGTTTGGGGCAATCTGCTCCCTCGTCATTTTTCTGAAATTTAATACCCTATTTTAGTAGACTATTTGTATGAGCTAACTAAAAGTCTGGGTTCTTTTCACCAACAGATAAGTGAAACACCCCAGCCAGTTCCTGAGGGGCCAGGGCACGACATTCAGCCTGGGGACTTTATCCTCGTCTGCCATTTCCAGAGCAAGGAAAGTTTGCAGCCTCGCTGGACGGGACCTCTACAGGTGCTCCTTGCCACCCGGTCAGCAGTGAAGGTGGCCGTCCAAAAGGACTGGATCCACACAACGCACTGCAAGATGATCCCTCTTCCCCTGCCGTATGACCAGTGGGTCCGTGACGGCATTGAGGATTCAGAGTGAGAGTAGGCCTCACTTTGTCCCCTTTTCGGATGCCCAGCTAACGTGGACCCACACAGAGGAGGACAGCTACGCAGTGTTGAATGCAACAGTGCCCCCTCAGGTAGAGGCTATCAATAAGCTGTGTTCTACTGGTCCACTTGTGCCTGAGTCGCAGTCCAGTGGCCTCCACACATCTGCCCCCCCTGAGCCCATTTTACCTAACCCCTCTGTGCCTGAAGGGACTAGGTACAATTTGCTCCCCCGACGGAAGAGCAATGCACCAAAGGAGCATTAAGGTTAGTAGGGATGGACTGCGAGGAATAGGGTGTACCTTGCCTATGGCACCAATGGTAGACAGGGAAAGGGAGATTGGTGCATTGTTCGGACAGTGAACAGGGCAGACGGACTGTGATTCTCAGGAGAGAAACACATTGCCCTGCAACGTGGGATCCGGATCTAAGCTAAAACTAACAGCTCCACCGCCGGTGCTGAAGAGCGCCAATGCCTGATGAACAATAGGAGTCCACTAGTGAGACTCAGGAAAAATGTGCCCCTTTTGACTTACTCTTGTTTTTAGCCCCATTGCATTTCTATTCTCCTGATGATCTTGTATCCATTTGGCCCCCCAATTGTTCAGGAGGAACAGCCATTTACAGTGCCACGTTTAGAGTGGGATGGGTGTCGTTGGTCCAGCTGGTCCCTTAGAACAGTGGTTCCCAAACTTTTTCGACCTGCGACTCCCTTGACCTATTGGGCATTGGCCACGGCCCCCCATTCTGTTACATTTTTTGGGACGGGTGGGGGATGTAAGCCCAGCCTCAGGAGTATTTCCATTTTCCTCCCTGAAAATAATTGCGATGAAGGTATTAGAATCATAGATGCAATCCTATCCACTCCACTACTGAGCCCCATGCAGTATCAACAACTGATTGGAGGGACACTGGGTTGTTGGAGAAGTGAACTGTTACTGCATTGTTATGTAGTGCTCTTTGAAGAGGTGTGTCTGTAGGGCAGGTCATTCCTGAGCAGGGTTTGTGAGGCCCTGATAGATACAGGAATGTTATTTCAGAACCTCTGTGTACCTGCTGTCTCGTTTTCTCTGTTTTTGCACATTATTGCCTGCAGCATGATGATCCCAGGTAAACCCTTGTCTGGCTTGCTCCATTTTCACTCTGTCCTCTTTAGGGGTGTGTTTTGTGGACGTCACCTATCTGCTCCTTCCTAACTCCAGACTTTGTGTTCTCATGCATGCTGTCTGTCTGATGTCTTCTGTCTGTGTGTTCTTGTATCTTGTCTCTGTCCGCATGTCCTCAGTCTGTTTTTGCATACTGCCTGTGCTTCCTTGCCTCCTGACTATGTGTTCTGGCTTCCTAAATGTGTCATCATGCCTTCTGACTGTGTGTGCATGCCCCCTGGGAAGGGCCTGGTACCTGCCAGGAGAGCTCAGGGCTCTCATTGATGCACTGTAGGCTGCTCCTAGTTCCCAATAATGCACTCTCAGCATCTTTCTGGGCTCTGAGATGATGGGAGCATGCTGTTTGAGCCTCTCTCTCAGCTCAAAGATGACGATGACATCAGTGCTGTGCCAGCTCCTCCCTGGGCTCCCAGATGTGTCCCCCCAGGTCTCTCCCACCACACACTGTCTTTACCAATGTTTTTCCTGTCACCTTGGTTTGGCCACATTTCTTGAATTTGATTCTTTTGGTTTAGGACCCCACGTTCTGTTTCATCAGTGACATTGGTTTATTTATGGGCATTTGTTCTGACCTTTGGCCTATGGTTTCTGCACTTTTGTTTCTGACCTTTGAGTTTGAACTTCTGCTTTTAATCAATTCCATTTGCTTTTGGTCTTCTACTTCTTATCTGTGACAGTCACGTATGGAAATGTTAGTTTATTTTTAGAAAAAGAAGCATCAAAATATTCACTTCTACTTCCTCAATCTCAATGAACTTGAACATCAACCTTTATTAAATACTGCAGATGTCATGCCTCCCGTTTATGAATTTTGAACACTTCAGATAGCCTGTGTATGTTTTTATAACTTAGCATGAAACTTTTATTTGTGAATTAATTCATTTTTTTCAGGGATAACTGGAGACAATTATGCCCTGAGCATCGTAAATACCTTGGCTTTGACATTTTATCTGCAAACAACGGATTGAAATGTTTTTGAGCTGAGGGAGTGAAACTAGCGCTCAGTGCTTTAGAAAGACATGATTAACAGCCAAATTCATGTACATTCCCAAACTGTGTGCCTGTGTGCTTGGACGCCCCAGACTAGCTTTGATGGCACTCTGGAATGCCGGGGCGCACAGGTTGGGAACCACTGCCCTAGAAGTAAAATAGTTTTTGTGGCAATTGTCCTGGTTTCCCTGATAGTGATGCTTTGAGTAGTGTTGTTTTTTGAAGAGAAGTATCCCGTTCACTCCTTGATTGGTACAACGCCCATTCCCCCTGAGCACATGTTTGTTACCTTGGCTCCCTATAAGGTTCACCACAGAAAAGCGTATGGCGACAACGTATTCCTGCAGACACTTCACTTGGCCCATGATAAGTCCAATGTCACAAATTGCTGGGTATGTGGGCTGCTTCCTTCAGTCACACATTAGAGTGATAGTCTGTTATCATTACCCTTGTCTTATTTGGGAAGTTGTGAGGGGTGGTTTGAGTTGCTTACTATAGTATACATTAATTATCATTCCTCTTCCATGGATATGACAACTGCTGATTACGATGCTGTCTTAGAATACATAAGTGTCCACCAAGGGTTCACTCGGGGCGTAGGAGGAGCACCTGCACATTGTCCGTGACAGCATGTATGAATGAATGCGAAAGGATGCAGAATAAATCATAGCTCCAACAGGAGATGTTGGATTTTAAGGGATTCAATGTCACTGATCAGTATTGCTCCCCACAAATGTGTAATGTTACCCAGGATGTGGCAATGCCAGTATCAGTGGTCAACACAACGGCTGGTTTCTGTGTTCAAGGGTTTGGGGGATAAAGGTGGGAGAGAGTAACTGCAATTACACATACATGTTATCTCTCTTTCCTTCTTCGACTAGTACACATAGCACCGTCCAATTACCAGAAGGATCATCGATTGCAACATAGTAGCATACACTGGTCCAGAGTCAGAAGGGTGGTGGACACTGAGATTATAGATAAGACAGATACGGCTTGGCAGCAGTTCGATGATGCTGCAAGGGGTCTCCTACCCTTCTGGGGCCCTATGGCTAACAATGTCCAGCTTCGTCAGCTCACAAGGGATGTGGATGGGGTTAATAATACAACAGCTGGGATATTGGCAAACATTACGGCTGAGCTCCAGGCTATGAGGCTAGTTGCTTTGCAAAACAGGATGGTGTTAGACGTCATCCTTGCTGATCGGGTTGGGGCTTGTCGCATCATCGGCAGCAGCTGTTGCGTGTACATTCCAGACCACGTCCCTAATGTCTCTGCTGCTATACAGAAACTGCATAAGATTGCATCTGACATTCACAAAAAAATGGTACTTGGACTCTTTCTGGTTGGTTCCAAAATATACTAGCATCCTGGGGGTGAAAAATTCTACTCTTCCTAATTACAACATCTGGTATAATATTTACTTGTTAACTGTGCATACATTGCCTTCCTGCTTGCTGTACTTATTGTATAGCGAAGTTGTCACCAACACCAAAAATACCAGTACATGATGTTAAGCCAGCAACTATGATGATGCTAGCTATCCAAGATATGATGCAAATAGATGAGGGTGTTTTTGAATACTTACAACATGTATAACTGCCTGTGCTCGGCCATTTTTTTTATTTCTTTAGAATTGTAAGACCCTTTCCTAATGGCAATAATAACATTTTGCCATGAATGCTAAAAGGAGGTTCTGTCAGAATTGAAATATTACTGCCATATTGCTCATGCTTTGTTCTGTGTTAAGTTAGCATTTGTGGCACCATTTTATGTTCAGCAGCCATTTTAAATCAAGATAGAAACTTATTTCTGCTTTCGCAGCTAAAAGTTGTGCCGATGCATTTGTGTCTCCAAGGTTGGGCCTGGCTGAAAGCATGAGAAAGTTGCTTGTTAGCACATAACTTTCCCACTAGATAGAGGGTCGCTCTCACTAATCCAGCTGCGAGTACAAACAAAATGACCTTGCCAGAGAGATAGTGTGTGCATGGTCTCAGATTTTTAGCTCATCTCTTAGTGCCCTTTTGTTTAAGCTGTCTTCTTGTGGAACGTTACTGGGTGGGCGTGTTCCTGCACAGCTTTGAGATGTATTATTGTCACCTTTATGCTTGTGAAAGTCAGTCACTAACCAGCAATCTAAGGATGCTGGTTAGACCAGACTCCACTCGAGTGAATACTAAAAAATAACATTGATTTGTTTTCTCTACTGTCTCACTGACTCTTCATTTGTATGGAAGGCTGAGAGGTGGTCACGAGTGACCCAGGTCACCCAAATCGGGCCACTTCCTTCACTATTGTTGGTGTCATTCATTGTATTACCAATATTGTTTTTGATGTCTGTGACTGCTGTTGTCAGTCTTCCCCCTGTGCCTGTATGTTCTCCTGTATCCTTTTTCCTTCTGTTCCCATTGTTGCCCCCGCGATTCTGTGCCCTTTTTCCTTTCTGTTCCCATCGTGCCCGCGTGATTCTGTGCCCTTTTTTCCTTCTGTTCCCATTGTTGCCCCCATGATTCTGTGCCCTTTTTCCTTCAGTTCCCATCGTTGCCCCGTGATTTCTGTGCCCTTGCCTTCCGTTCCCTTTGCCGCTCTCGTTCCCGCCACTGCGTCCCCTGTGGCCCGCCCCCCTGACTGCCCATTCGCTGTCCCTGCCTCCCGCCTCCCAGCTTCTCCTCCCTCCCACCCCCACATATATGGCGGCCACTGCACGGCCGGGCCGCTGGCGCACCAAAGGCGTGCCTAAGACAAGCCTGTCTGTGCCAGTCCGTGCCCTGCGCTAGAATCCCTGGTGCCCGCGCCTGCCACAATGACCGCCGCCGCTATGATGCCAGCACAGTGCAGGCTCTCAACTCTGGAAGGACCCACACCTGCTTCAAGGCCACCCCGAAACGCACACATGGTCCCTTCACCTGCCAGAACTGCACCTACACCAGCCTCAGAGCAGCCAAACCAAGAAAGAACTCAACCACCTCCGATGCATCCTACTGAACACCCGCTCCGCACGCAAACAGGCCGTCCAGCTCTGGGACCTGCTCGACACATCATCCCCGGACGTTGCCTTCCTGACAGAGACCTGGATGAAGGACTCCTCCACACCAGACATCGCCATAGCCATCCCAGACATCTACAAGATCACCCGCAAAGACCACACCAACTGAGTCGGAGAAGGAATCGCCATCGTCCACAAGAGCAGCATAAGGGTCTCAACCGCACCGACGACACACTCAGTACCGACGAACACATGCATTTCCAGATCCACACCCTCAGAGGCACCCTCGTCTATAGAACCCCCCGGACCTCGACCCCAGTTCAGTGACTCCATCGCCGACTTTATCAGTGCACAAGCCTAGACCTCGGCCAACTACATCCTCCTCGGAGACCTGAACTTTCACCTTGAGAACAACAACGACAGCAACTCTACCACCCTGATCGACAACCTCGCCAACCTCAGACTGAGGCACTTGTCACAACGCCTACCCATTTCGCCGGCCACACGCTCGTCCCCTTCTTCTCTTCAAGCTCCCACGTCTCCTTCAGCCACACCACCGAACTCCTCTAGACCGACCACCGCTGCATCCACTTCACCTTCCAGAAACCCACCACCGTACCCAACAGATCCCCCACCAGTGCTGGAGCAAAATCACTGAAGACCAACTACACGCAAACCTCACTCTCAGCCCACCCACCGACACCTCCAACACCGAAGACGCTGCCCACAACTTCAGCCGCTGAATCGACAACGGTGCCAACACCCTCGCCCCGCTGAAGAAACCCACCCACAGAGACACCAGCAAGAGAGCTAGCTGGTTCACCCCAGAACTCCTAGCCTCCAAGCGAACCTGCCGGGAACTAGAGAAGAAACGGCACAATGAAAAGACACCGGACAGCCTTGCAGTCCACAAAGATGCCATCCGCAAACACCATCAGCTCATCAGGTATGTCAAGAGGACCTCCTTCAAAGACCACCTTGACAACAATGCACACAACAGCAAGGAGCTCTTCCACATGGTAAAGGAACTCTCCAACCCCAGCTCTAACACCAACGACATCCCGCCATCGCAAGCCCTGTGCAATTCCCTTGCCACCTTCCCCCACCGCAAGATCGCTGACATCCACGACAGCTTCATCACCCAGACAGCTCCAACAGACATCGACACTCCAGACTCTCCGCACACCATCGACCACGACCCCCTGCCAGCCTGGGCCAACGTGAACATCGATGACACCATCAACACCATGAGCACAATCCAGTCCGGCTCCCCGTCAGACCCATTCCCGCACCACACCTTCAACAAAGTCAGCAGTTCCATCGCACCCCACTGTGCAATGTCATCAATCTCTCCTTCGAGACTGCGACCTTCCCAGAGAGCTGGAAACACGCCGAGATCAATGCCCTACTCAAAACACCCAAGGTGGACCTGAGAGACCTGAAGAACTTTCTGCCCATCTCCCTGCTTCCGTTCCCAGCCATGATCATTGAGAAGATCGTCAACAGACAGATAAGCTGATACCTCGAAGAAGACAGCATCCTGGACCCATCCCAGTCAGGGTTCCACAGCAACCACAGCACCGAGACTGCCCTCCTCACCGCCACTGACGACATCAGGAGGACCCTGCTGGACAACGGTGAGACCGCGCTCTCATCCTCCTGGACCTCTCAACCGCACACTACGCACATGCCTCCATGAAGCAGGGATCCGAGACAAGGCCCTTGAATGGACCACCTCCTTCCTCTCCGGCAGAGGCCAGAGCTCCCTCCTCCCCCATTCCGATCCGAAGCTTCCAAGATCATCTGTAGCGTACCCCAGGGATCATCCCTCAGCCTGACACTGTTCAACATCTACATGGCCCCGCTCGCACACGTCGACTGACAGCACAACCTCAACATAATCTCCTACGCTGACGACACTCAACTGATCCTCTCCCTTACCAAGGATCCCATCACCGCCAAATCCAACCTCCACGAAGTAATGAAGGCCGTTGCTGACTGGATGAAGATCAGCCGACTGAAGCTGAACACTGACAAGACGGAGGTCCTCATCCTCGGCTTCAACCCTTCAGCCTGGGATGACTCCTGGTGGCCAACAGAACTGGGGGCATCCCCGACACCCACCGACCACGCACGCAACCTGGGAGTCATCCTCGACTCAAGACTCTCCATGACCAAGCAAGTCAACGCAGTGTCCTCCTCCTGCTTCAACACCCTCCGCATGCTCCGTAAGATCTACAGGTGGATCACGACAGATACAAGAAGAACAGTCACCCAGGCCCTCATCAGTAGCAGACTCGACTATGGAAATGCCCTCTACACGTAGCCCCAGCCAAGCTCATCAAAAGACTCCAATACATTCAAAACGCCTCTGCATGCCTCATCCTCGACGTACCATGCCACAGCCACATCACCCCCCCCACCTGAGAAACCTGCACTGGCTCCCTGTCAACAAGAGGAATTCCTTCAAGCTCCTCATCCAGCACACAAGGCACTCCACAAGACCGACCCAGCCTACCTCAACAGACGACTTTTCTTCTACATCCCCAACCGCCAGCTCCGTTCCACCGACCTCGCCCTCACCACCGTCCCTCTCATCCGAAGAACAACCACCAGCGGCAGATCCTTCTCCCACCTCACCACCAAGACCTGGAACACCCTCCCACTGAGCCTACGACAGACCCAAGACCTGCTGACCTTCAGGAGGCTACTCAAGACCTGGCTGTTTGACCAGTAGTGCCCCCCCTTTTTCTCCAGCACCTTGAGACCCTCACGGGTAAGTAGTGCGCTCTACAAGTTCTTGATTGATTGATTGACTCTTGCCGATGCTGCATCTGCACCCTCACACACCTCGGGACCCCTACAGTAGCTCCCAGGCCACAGAACGCCAGTGCACACAAACCACTGAAATGTATCCTCTTCAATTTACGCTCCCTACACTGATACGCCACAGAAATCTGGGACCTCCGCAACACACACACGCACGACGTTGCCTTCCTCACAGAGACCCGGACCAATGCCAGCTCTGGATCAGACATCACAACCGCCATTCCCGATGGATACAAGATCCTGAGGTAAGACCGCCCCACTCGCCCAGGAGGAGGCCTTCACCCACAAATGCTCCTTCCGCACGTCAACCATCTACTCAGATGACATCTCACCCTCCATGGAGCACATCTGCTTCCAGATCCAGACCAACTCCAGAAGGACACTCTGAACAACCCTCATCAACAGATTGCCCGTGTCCCGTTCACCAACACCCTTGCTGACCTCATCGCTCCTCACACCCTTGCCCCCATAGACTAGATACCACTCAGAGACCTCAACTTCCACCTGAACAACCACGATGACCCTAACACCACCACCCTCTTAGAGAACCTCACCAACATTAAACATTAAACTAAAGCAACTCGTCTCCACCCTCCCACACAGCTGGACACAGACTCCATCTTCACAGGAGGAAACAGAATCTCCTTCTGCCACACCATGGAGCAGCTTTGGACAGGCCACCACTGCATTCATTTATTTTTCAGAAAATCTACCGCTCATAAGCATAAGCGCCACCCCCCCCCATGCTGACTCTGGAACAAAGTCCACCACTATGAGAAAAGCTAAAACTGCAGCAAGCAACTTCCACCAATGGATCTCCAACCGCACCAACACAATTGCCCCTTCCTGAAGACCACAAGATGACACAATAGGAAAGCAAACTGGTTCACCACAGCTCTCCAAGAAAACAAGCGCTCCTGACGGTGGCTGGAAAAGACATGAAGAAACAGCAAAACTCTCGAAACACACACCGACTACAAAACCGTCACCACAGCACTCCACCAACTCATCAAAACAACAAGGAATAATTTCCTCCAAGACAGAATCCTCTCCAAATCCAATAACACCAAGAAACTCTTCTCCATCCTACTGGAATTAGTCAAACCCAACAGCAAAACAACAGACATCCCTCCCTCCCAAGACCTCTTCAACAGACTCAGCTCCTTCTTTCACCTCAAGACACTCTACAAAACCTTCAATGACCAAGACCTCTGCACCTCCCCAACCCCGCCTCCAGTGATGCCACACAACAATCGCCACTCACTTGGACCCCACTCATGACAGAAGATACCGTAAAGACCATGAAGAGCATCCACTCCGGAGCACCTTCAGACCCCTGCCCATCTCACATTTTCCAGAGGGTCACCACAGCCATCACACCAGAGCTACCTCGGACAATCAACTGCTCCCTATAGACCACCACGTTCCGCAACTACTGAAACCATGCCGAAGTCAACCCCCTCCTGAAAAAACCTTCCACAGACCTAACAGACCTCAAGAAATTTAGGCCCATCTTGCTGCTCCCTTTTGCAACCAAGGTCATTGAGAAGGCCTTTGATACCCAGTTAGTACACTTCATCGAAGCCAACATCCTAGACACCTACCAATCAAGATTCCACAACAACCACAGCACCGAAACCACCCTTCTGGCTCTCCTCATCCAAGGTCAAACAGCAGCCTTCATCCTCCTGGACCTTTCAGTAGCCTTCGACACCATCTACCACCGCACAGTAGTCACCAGACTCCATGATGCGGGTATCCAAGGTAAGGCCCTAGATTGGATACACTCATTTCTCAGTGGCAGAACACATAGAATAAAACTTTTCCCCTTCCTCTCAGAACCAACAGAGATCACATGTGGAGAACCACAATAATCCTCCCTCAATCCCACCCTTTTCAACGTCTACATGGCCCCCTCGCAGCCATAGCAAGAAACCATGGGGTCAACATCGTGTCCTATGCCAATGATACCCAACTCATCCTCTCCCTCACAAAGGAACTCGACATCACCAGGTACAACTTCCAAGAAGGGATGAAAGCTAAGGTCTCATCCTCGGCACCATCCCCTCAGCATGGGGTGACACCTTGTGGACCCCCACTCTCGGAAACCCATCCACCCTGACAGACCATGTACACAACCTCGTCATTATATTGGACTCATCACTCACAATGAATCGCCAGATCAACGAGGTCTCCTCCTCATGTTTCAGCACCCTTCACATACTATGTAAAACATTCAAATGGATACTCGCTAACTCCAGGAATAGGTTCACTCACGCCCTCATCACCTGTAGATTGGACTACAGCAATGCCCTCTATTGCGGAAACAACAAGAAACTCCTCCGCAAACTCCAGACCATCCAGAACACTGCAGCCAGTATAATCCTTGATATCCCAAATCACAACCACATCACCCAACACCTCCGCGACCTCCACTGGCTCCTCGTGGAATGAAGGATAACTTTAAAAGTGCTCACGTATGCATACAAGGCCCTCCACAACATCGGACCCAATACCTCAACAACCGCCTCTCCTTCAACGCACCAAAAAGAAACCTATGATCAGCTGACCTCTTCCTGGCCACCATCCCATGCTTCTACAGGAACAGAGCAGGTGGAAGATCCTTCTCGTTCCTTGCAGTCAAGACATGGAACAAGCTCCCCCTCAACCGACGGTGAAGCCCGACACTGGACCATTTCAGGAAGAACATCTAGACCTGGCTCTTCGAATGATTCCAACGGAGCCTGCACCCCCCTCCCCCCCCAGCGTCTTGAGACCCTAACGGGTGAGTAACGTGTTTTCCAAAACTCTAATTGATCGTCTCGGTATTCTATACTCGAATACTGTTAAGAAAACTATTAAGCTTAATTTTACCTAAGTTACTTTGAAAATTTTACATTTGGCTGAGGGTTGGTCCCCGTTATATTTATCCTGGTGGGGCAGATTAGCCACGATTAAGATGATGATGTTACAAATCATTAATTTCTGTTTATCTATGCTCCCAATTACACTTCCGATTGCATTTTTTTAAAACTATTAATCGTTCTTTGACTAGATTTCTTTGGAACAAGAGTAAGTCATGCATTTCATTAGCAAGATTGCAGCAATCTAAGGAAACTGGTAGGATTAATTTCCCTAATCTTAGGCTATACCATTCGGCTTTCATTCTTAAACATATTTGGACTTCTCTTTCGGCTACTCCTCTTGATTTATCTATTGTCCGGGGACAATTGGAGGAAGCTCAGTTTACATCCATTTTCACTCAGAGAAGCAGTTACATCTCTCAACCTACGAAGGCCTTTTGCTCACCCATACTCACTCATTCCATTTCTCTTGCCATACCTCTAATTATAAATTCTAATTCACATTTTAGAAATATCACAGAAACTCCCATTTGATATAACAAGGATCTTAAACTAAATAATAGAAATCTCTCTTGTAAAGAATGGATACATAAAGGCATTAAAACAATAGGTCATAGATTATCTAATGGGTCCTCTTAGATTTCCATGAAATTCACCAAACATATGGACTTTCTTATTATTATGCTATTCAATATCATCACCTCAAGATTCCTCTACTACAGTTTCTCTCTCGCTCAGTTTCTTCTGTGTCCCACACACGTTTTTCTTCCTTCACTTAAGATTTCTCTTCACCCTTGAAAGCGTCATACATATATACATTTCTGATTGGTTCTTCTACACCCTGAGCAAAATCTACAATTGAATTACTGTGGGAAGCGGATTTGCATCAAGAGTTTTCAACTCATGTCTGGAGATCCATGTGGTCTAAAGTACATACCACATTCCTTTCAGCAAGTACTACCCAAACATTATCCTATTTCTATATTAGATTGTACATGACTCCCAAAGATCTCCATAGGTTCAGAATTTCTAGTGATGCCAAGTGTTGGTCCCACCCTTATGAGAGGAGTGATCCTCTGTAGTGAAGGCAGGGCCCTGCTTGCGCACATTGCTATGTTAGCATAGGCTTATTAGAAGTTTAAACGCCATTTTACCTTTTTGCTGCTTTTGCACACAACACTTTATTTAACTGTTGTTGTAAGTTAGGCTCTGTGAATTTCTTCACATGAGAATGGCTTGTTTTTAACGTCCCTAGACTTACATCTCGACCTTAGTCTGCACAGTGAGTGCTGAAGCCTCCAAGGTTACCATAACAATGATAGGTGTTGTTCGGGCTGATCGGCTCATGCTATAGACATAACATGCACGCAGCTGCGGCTAGCTGAAATTCTGGCGCCTTATATATTGCACTGCATGCATGATTTGAACACTTAGAGAAAATCATTTTCCAGAGAGTGAGAACTTTTGCAGATCCTGGTGTGATTCACTCCTGCTGATCTTGGAGGTATGGGGTACCCCATTCAAGCCCAAGCGACCTTCTAATATTATATAAAACATACAGCTAGATTCATCATTGTCCCGTTTTGCGAGTCCTTAATAGCGATTATTAAGGAATCGCTATTAAGGACTTGCAAAACGGGATTCATGTAGAAATCGCAAATAAAATTGCGATTCCTACAGCTTCCTTATTTGCGATTAGCAAATTGCTAATCGCAAATAAGGAATAACTCCCCATTCATTCCTATGGGCCTAAAGGCCCATAGGAATGAATGGGGAGTTAATTCCTTATTTGCGATTAGCAACTTGCTAATCGCAAATAAGGATGCGATTTCAAGGGTGCAGGGGTGTCCAAAGGACACCCTGTAGCACCCCTGAAATGCAAATGTACACATGTGTTGCGCACACACATGTCCAAAGGACATGTGTGTGTGTAACATGCAACTTAGAAAAATGCACTGAAGGCTTAGTTACTGGACTGTCATCACTGTGCAATGGTCAATAGTAAATGTATGAACACTGCAAATGTAAATTCGCGATCCCACCGCTGCCACCAATGTTGGAAAGGGGAGTCTCTGGTTGGCGCAGTGCAGCACTGGCGACAAGCAGGGACCCTCTCTTCCACGTCAGGGCTAAGGGTTACCTTCAAGAACAACCTCTGCTCACCCTCTAGGTAGTGTGGCGCAAGCAGTCTAGGCTAATCTCTGGGGCACATAGGGTTAAACATTTGCAGTATCACACCCTTCACCACCAACCCACCACACAATGACACCAAACTGTATTTGTAAAAAATATATCTCTTTATATATATTTTAACGCAGGCTTGTAAATACGGTCTTGGTACAAAAAAATGGTTCCAGTTACTTGTTAATAGGCCACAGTTCTTATTCTGCTTCTTCTAGTCTTTCATAGGTGTTCTTTGGGGCCTTTTGCCCAGTTCCTGCCAAGTATAGTGCTTTCTAGCGCTTCTGTGTGCTTCCCAGCGCCTCTGTGCACCTCCTGCATGAAAATCGGGCCCGGCCTGCCAAAGCTCACGCTTCTCGCGTGAGCAGCGAAGGGCACGGCCGGGGCTGGCTCTCAGGATGAGTCACAGGCTGTGTGTGACTTAATGTGGAGGGGGGCGCCGGCCACGGGGAATGTCAGGGGGGGCCTCAGGGAGCCAGGAGCGGTGCGAGCCTCACTGGAGAGGGGAGGCTCGTGCCAGGTGCAGACTGCAGCTGGGGGCTCCCGGGCACACAAGGTCACACAGGGCGGTGCGAGCTGCAAAGGGCAGGACGCTCGCACTGCTGGGGCACACAGTACCTTGGAGATCCTTGGCGAGGGTCGAGGCGGCAAGGTCAAGGTCGGCTCGGTGTCCTGCGTCGCGGTGTCTTCCTTCCTGGGCCAGTCAGAGCGGCGGCTTGGCTCGGGCTTGAAGGTTGGCGTTGCGGCGCGGGCCGGGCCAGAGAGACAAAGCGCCTCGAGTCCTGGAAAGAGGGGGTGGCACCCCGGGCAGCAAAGTGAGGCACAAAACAAGCCTTGGCAAAGCACAGGGTGTGCTCCTTCTCTCCCCACGCCGCTGCTGCACACGAACGGCGGCGGCTGGGGCTTCAAGGCACTCTCTCCTTCAGGAGCAGGCGGGCAAAAGGCAGAGTCCGGTCTTGCGGTGCAGTCCGCAGTTAGGCAGGCGACAGGCACGGTGCTGGGGCCAGCGAGGCTGGTCTCAGCGATGTCATCTGGGGCCTGCCAGGCAGCAGATGCGTTGCTCGTCGGGACGGGGGTGCCAAGGGCCTCTCAGGGGGCACAGTGATTCCTTCACAGCGCACTCCGCTTTTCCTCAGGAGGGTTTGCCAGGCAGATGCAGATCTCACGGCAGCTTCTCTTTCCAGGGGGGGTAGCGCCCACTGTTCCTGGGGCGCATTTCAGGGGGCAAGTTCCACAGCAAGCCCTTGGAGATCTTGGTAAAAGTTTGGCACAAGTTGAATAAAAGCAAAGTCTTTCAGTCTTTCCTCTCCTGCTCTCCTTCAGCAGCAAGGCACCCACCACAGGCCAGTCTCTTGGGGTCAGAGTCAGTACTTCTCCATGCAGCTTCCAGGGTCCTTCTCTTCAGGCAGAGCTTCTTCTTTAGCGCAAACAGGATCTAATTTACAAGGAGCAGGGCTCCTACTTTTATACCCAGTTTCTTTTGTCCTTACAGGCCAGGGGGGCCTTTGCCTAACTGCTCTCAGCTCCTGAGCACTTGTGGTGGGTACTTCTGCTTCTGCATTCAGTGTGAGGGCAGGCACATCAGCCGCTCCCCAGGGGGGCGGAGCCGGCATTGTGAGGACAGGGGCAGCCTGAGCACTTTGTTGACAAGCTTCGGTCCTTCCTGGACCAGGTGCAGGCTGAGTCATCAGTCGCTCCCCAGGAGGGCGGAGCCAGCATTGTGGAGGCAGAGCACAGCCTGATGCATCATTCAGGGGAAACTCCCATCACCCACTAAGGTGTCATCCTGCTATTCACCACCTGTCAACTCCCAGCCCTGTCACTCACACACTCAGACAGTCAGATACACACAAAAGCAGAGGCGGGCTGAAATGATTAGACAAGCAAATGCTAGCTTTCTAAAAGTAGCATTTGCAAACACAGGATATTAAAATAAACTTTACTAAAAGAAGTATTTTATTATTCTGAGTTCAGGCATACTAAACATTAATTTCTACCATGTTCCCTGAGCCTGCTGGGATTATAGAGTGTAATAATTCCAGCAGCCCATCTGGCCTAAAGGGGACTGGTAGCCTTACAATAGTGAAAAACGAATTTGGCAGTAATTCACTATTAGGACATGCCACACACATCAGAGCATGTCCTACCTTACACTTACAATGCACCCTGCCCTCAGGCCTACCATAGGGGTGACTAATATGAAGTTAAGGGAAGGTTTAGGGGCTGGCAAGTGGGTGCACTTGCCCAGCCAGCATGACAGTACCAGACTGCACGCAGGTTCTGCAATGGCAGACCCTAGACACATTTTAAGGCTGCTTCTGTGGGTGGCGCAACCAGCGCTGCAGGCCCACTAGCAGTATTGGCATTTACAAGCCATGGCACTCCTGGTGCACTTTACTGGGGACTAACAGTAAATCCAATGAACCAATCATGGACATCAATCACATGTACACTTTTCAACAGGGAGAGCATATGCACTTTAGCACTGGTCAGCAGTGGTAAAGTGCCCAGAGTCATTAAATACTCTCAGGGTCCACCAAGCCAATCCCTGGGGCACCCTTCTCTTCCTCTGTGGACACCACCTGTGCAGCCTCTAACCTTAACTTGCTCACAGGTGTGTCCCAACAGACAGACATCAAGTCATAGCGGCCACTGACAGTAGTCAGAGATGAGACCCAGGCCTCATGCCTCTCAGGGCTCTCAAACCTCTGTGGCATTAGAGAGTGGGGGGCAGTAGCCCCAGGTGCTTGGCACCCTTTGTCCACTCTCCCTCCTGTCAGGTCAGGTATGTCATCCTGGCACTGACCCACCAGCCCCAGGCCCGTACCTGGCGGCTGGATCAAACACGGGGGTGGCCTCTCCCACACCCGGTCCTCCTCCTTGGGGCTCTGTACCCTCCCACCGGGAGTGGTACCCCCTTCCAGAATTGTCAGGGCACCTGTGGCAGGTGACCTGCACAATTCGCCCACCAGTTCAGGGGTGCTATCCTGCAACTGGGGCACCAGGTCAGGGGTGACACCCTGCACCTGGCCCTTAAACCTAGGGTCTAAACCCTCAAGCCGCACCGGGGTCAGAGGCGAGGACTCCCTCCCTCTGCACCCCCTTCCAGAGTACTGCCTACTCCCACCTGGAGTGGTACCCCTAGAAGTGACGTGGGTCAGGACACTGATTACAGTGGTCCCACCCTCCAGGTCAGACAACACCTGAACCTGGCTCTCCAACTCAGGGACCCAACCCTGCAGTTGAACACTTGCCTGGCGCACCAGGACTTCCCGGGGAGCACGCCTGCCCCCCCTGAGGGTGGCACATAACTCATGTGTCGTGCGACAGTCTGCCTGGCGCAGATCTCCCAAACCCTGTCCCTCTGACAGTGTGGGAAGATCCCCCAGGACAGAAGTGGTGTCCCCCTGGTCATTCACTGGGGACGCAGCCCTGCTGGCTGGCCCCTGACCCACTGGTTCTTCCACTGGGGACTCTTTCCCCCTCTCGCCCCTCCTTCTGGACTTCTGCACCCTCACAACTGGAGTGGTACTGCCAGTCACCAGAACTACTGGAGCCCTGTTTACAGAGCCTCCATGTTCTCTAGCCACTGGGGGATCCCCCTCAAAGGGTAACTCATCCGAACAGCCTAGGCTCCCCACCTGGTGTTCCCTTAAAGAACCATCCAGGCTCTGAGACTGAGGTTGGGCACTACCGGGACAACACCCCTTCTCACTCCTTCCCCTTAAGGACAGGACGTGAGGCCCTACACCCCTCTCACTACTACAGGACCTAGCTGGGCTACTCTGCGCCACTTCCACCACTCTGGGCTGGAAGATACCTGAGCCACTCCCCACAGGATCACACCCCAATGCCTCTCCAGACCCTCTGGAATCCACCACAAGGTCTGCCTCCAATGTGAGCTCCCTGGGGTCAGAGAACTCACTCTCAAACAGGTGTTGGCATAGCTCTGGAAAACTGGGACTTACAATATGCTCTCCCACAATTGGATTACACAGCCCCCTAGCAGGGTTAACCAAATTATCCTTCACCTCACCATCCAGCGCCTCACACACATACTCCACACCATTCTTCTGAGACTGGCCAGACAGTAGCGAACTGTCTCTGTCACACAACCCACACTCTTCTGGGCGGTCCTTACACTCACCCACCAGGACCTCAACCATGGGGGAATCCCTCCCACCACTAGGACCATGAACTCCTACGCCAGCTACCCTATTCCCTCCAGGGACGCTGCGCACTACTGGAGCTACCTCATGCCCTTGAACCTCCTGGTGTATGTTAACCCCCTCCAAGTCAGGTGCCATACCTCTAGGTGCGCGCGCTATGCTGTCTGCACTAGATACCTGAATGTTGCTGCCACCATCTGAGCTGGACTCCACCTCCAACTCAGCAAAGCTCAATCTCTGAGCTACACACATTTCTTGTTGCTGGGCTGACGCCCTCCTGGCCTCAAGCCCCTCGAGCTCCAAGTCAAGTTTCCTCATTCTTAAGTCATGCACAAGCTCCATTTTCATTTCTTCCAGGGCTAACTTCCTAGATTCTAGCTCCAGTTGGCAATTCAATTTCAGCTCCGCCAACTTCATTTCATGTATTCTGGCCTCCTTCCTGTCCGTCAACTCCTCTGGCGACAGGGCTCTACCAAAATCCATGATGCTTCTTGCTGGTTCAATTTCCATTCTGACTGATCCAGGCATGACTTCACAACAAATGGGGATTCTCTCAGTAAAACATAAATAAAAAAAAAGTCTGTGGCTTAGTTACTGGACTGTCATCACTGTGCAATGGTCAATAGTAAATGTATGAACACTGCAAATGTAAATTCGCGATCCCACCGCTGCCACCAATGTTGGAAAGGGGAGTCTCTGGTTGGCGCAGTGCAGCACTGGCGACAAGCAGGGACCCTCTCTTCCACGTCAGGGCTAAGGGTTACCTTCAAGAACAACCTCTGCTCACCCTCTAGGTAGTGTGGCGCAAGCAGTCTAGGCTAATCTCTGGGGCACATAGGGTTAAACATTTGCAGTATCACACCCTTCACCACCAACCCACCACACAATGACACCAAACTGTATTTGTAAAAAATATATCTCTTTATATATATTTTAACGCAGGCTTGTAAATACGGTCTTGGTACAAAAAAATGGTTCCAGTTACTTGTTAATAGGCCACAGTTCTTATTCTGCTTCTTCTAGTCTTTCATAGGTGTTCTTTGGGGCCTTTTGCCCAGTTCCTGCCAAGTATAGTGCTTTCTAGCGCTTCTGTGTGCTTCCCAGCGCCTCTGTGCACCTCCTGCATGAAAATCGGGCCCGGCCTGCCAAAGCTCACGCTTCTCGCGTGAGCAGCGAAGGGCACGGCCGGGGCTGGCTCTCAGGATGAGTCACAGGCTGTGTGTGACTTAATGTGGAGGGGGGCGCCGGCCACGGGGAATGTCAGGGGGGGCCTCGGGGAGCCAGGAGCGGTGCGAGCCTCACTGGAGAGGGGAGGCTCGTGCCAGGTGCAGACTGCAGCTGGGGGCTCCCGGGCACACAAGGTCACACAGGGCGGTGCGAGCTGCAAAGGGCAGGACGCTCGCACTGCTGGGGCACACAGTACCTTGGAGATCCTTGGCGAGGGTCGAGGCGGCAAGGTCAAGGTCGGCTCGGTGTCCTGCGTCGCGGTGTCTTCCTTCCTGGGCCAGTCAGAGCGCCGGCTTGGCTCGGGCTTGAAGGTTGGCGTTGCGGCGCGGGCCGGGCCAGAGAGACAAAGCGCCTCGAGTCCTGGAAAGAGGGGGTGGCACCCCGGGCAGCAAAGTGAGGCACAAAACAAGCCTTGGCAAAGCACAGGGTGTGCTCCTTCTCTCCCCACGCCGCTGCTGCACACGAACGGTGGCGGCTGGGGCTTCAAGGCACTCTCTCCTTCAGGAGCTGGCGGGCAAAAGGCAGAGTCCGGTCTTGCGGTGCAGTCCGCAGTTAGGCAGGCGACAGGCACGGTGCTGGGGCCAGCGAGGCTGGTCTCAGCGATGTCAGCTGGGGCCTGCCAGGAAGCAGATGCGTTGCTCGGCGGGACGGCGGTGCCAAGGGCCTCTCAGGGGGCGCAGTGATTCCTTCACAGCGCACTCCGCTTTTCCTCAGGAGGGTTTGCCAGGCAGATGCAGATCTCACGGCAGCTTCTCTTTCCAGGGGGGGTAGCGCCCACTGTTCCTGGGGCGCAGTTCAGGGGGCAAGTTCCACAGCAAGCCCTTGGAGATCTTGGTAAAAGTTTGGCACAAGTTGAATAAAAGCAAAGTCTTTCAGTCTTTCTTCTCCTGCTCTCCTTCAGCAGCAAGGCACCCACCACAGGCCAGTCTCTTGGGGTCAGAGTCAGTACTTCTCCATGCAGCTTCCAGGGTCCTTCTCTTCAGGCAGAGCTTCTTCTTTAGCGCAAACAGGATCTAATTTACAAGGAGCAGGGCTCCTACTTTTATACCCAGTTTCTTTTGTCCTTACAGGCCAGGGGGGCCTTTGCCTAACTGCTCTCAGCTCCTGAGCACTTGTGGTGGGTACTTCTGCTTCTGCATTCAGTGTGAGGGCAGGCACATCAGCCGCTCCCCAGGGGGGCGGAGCCGGCATTGTGAGGACAGGGGCAGCCTGAGCACTTTGTTGACAAGCTTCGGTCCTTCCTGGACCAGGTGCAGGCTGAGTCATCAGTCGCTCCCCAGGAGGGCGGAGCCAGCATTGTGGAGGCAGAGCACAGCCTGATGCATCATTCAGGGGAAACTCCCACCACCCACTAAGGTGTCATCCTGCTATTCACCACCTGTCAACTCCCAGCCCTGTCACTCACACACTCAGACAGTCAGATACACACAAAAGCAGAGGCGGGCTGAAATGGTTAGACAAGCAAATGCTAGCTTTCTAAAAGTAGCATTTGCAAACACAGGATATTAAAATAAACTTTACTAAAAGAAGTATTTTATTATTCTGAGTTCAGGCATACTAAACATTAATTTCTACCATGTTCCCTGAGCCTGCTGGGATTATAGAGTGTAATAATTCCAGCAGCCCATCTGGCCTAAAGGGGACTGGTAGCCTTACAATAGTGAAAAACGAATTTGGCAGTAATTCACTATTAGGACATGCCACACACATCAGAGCATGTCCTACCTTACACTTACAATGCACCCTGCCCTCAGGCCTACCATAGGGGTGACTAATATGAAGTTAAGGGAAGGTTTAGGGGCTGGCAAGTGGGTGCACTTGCCCAGCCAGCATGACAGTACCAGACTGCACGCAGGTTCTGCAATGGCAGACCCTAGACACATTTTAAGGCTGCTTCTGTGGGTGGCGCAACCAGCGCTGCAGGCCCACTAGCAGTATTGGCATTTACAAGCCCTGGCACTCCTGGTGCACTTTACTGGGGACTAACAGTAAATCCAATGAACCAATCATGGACATCAATCACATGTACACTTTTCAACAGGGAGAGCATATGCACTTTAGCACTGGTCAGCAGTGGTAAAGTGCCCAGAGTCATTAAACCAACAAAAACAGGTCAGAGAGAGTATTGGAGGAAGGCAAAAAGTTTAGGGATGACCCTGCCAAGAGGCCCAGGTCCAACAAGGACGAAGAGCTAATGTGACAGTGATGCTAGTTGGTTAGGGGGTTCTAGGTACTGAGGTGAGTTTTTTGGTCCACCACAATTCACTAAGGTCCTGGGTCTCTGTGCACAGTTCTGTGTATGAGCAGAATCCCTGCAACACCTCTACATATGTTTTTGACTGTCCGGTAGCCGCCATCGAGTCAGCTGTGCAGGGAGGAGAGCTGAGCAGAACAACGCCACTGGACTTCATCTCCTGTGAGCCACCTGGGTCCTCACGCGCTCAAAGGCGCAACGCAACCCTGCGGCCATGTAACCGCCATCGAGTCAGCTGTGCGGGGAGGAGAGCCAAGCAGAACAACGCCACTGGACTTCATCCCCTGTGAGCCACCTAGCTTCCCATGCGCTCAAAGATGCTATGCAGACCCGTGGCCTGTGTAGCTGCCATTGAGTCAGCTGTGCAGGGAGGAGACCCAAGCAGAACAACACCATTGGACTTCATCCCCCGTGAGCCACCTGGGTCTTCATGCGCTCAAAGGCGCTACACAGCCATTCAGAGCCCAAAGGAGGCTGGGCTGGGCCCCCCTCTGACATCGGCCTTGCAAAATGATTATCAGTCTTCAGTCTGAAAAGCTGCTGCTGAAGGAGAATGGGTAAGCGAAATAACCTAACTGACCATGTGGGAGGATAGTGAACTCCCTAGATGCTTTTCTTTCAAGGGCTGCAAATGTTCTGTCTCAGGAGAGAGAGCTACCTGAAATCCGGCTCTCTTTGGAAGAGGGTAGATAAAACATTAACAATATTACTCTCACCTGACATGCCCATTGAGACACTTGCAAGGACTGGGAGTAAATCTCCCTCTGCCCCAGGAAACAGCTCCCCCTTGGTTCTATCAGAACCGGAATTCCCTCCCTTATTCCCTTATCTGAATCAGTTGTTCAGCCAGTGGTTATGAGGAAGAGGGGTGGTAGGGTTCTAAAACAAAAAAACACCAGAACCACCAGAGTGACAAGAGGTGCACTGCCCATAGACGTCAAGAAGATTAAGGACCAACCCCCACCAGAGAAACATTCTTGTTTGTTGAAAGACGATGTTGACTGACATAGGCTAGAAAACATGATTCATCTTTTACTGAAGACACTGTGCACAGATTAACAAAGATAGAGGAAAGATTAGTCCTCCTTGATAAAAATGGCTCAAGCGGTTTGGATCGATTATTAACCCCTTGCCAAGGGGGTGTCCATAAAACACAAGGGGGACCATAGAAGGGGTATCTGATCTAAATACAGTATATCTTCCAAATCTTAGGGAGCCACTACCAGATAGAGTCAATGTAAAAAGGTCTTAATATAGTGTGGGTAGGCGACTTCAATGCCCAGCCATGCAAGTTTAAACTAAATAGGGTTTGTGGCATCGAAGATATGTTGGGTGACCATTAACCCTGGGCGGGCGGCTACGTTCCGTGCACGGAGTGTGCGTAGTGCCGGCTTCTACGCATTTTGCGTAGCAGGCGTAGAATCCGGCACTATGCACGCTCCGCAGACGGAGCGTAGCTGGCCGCCACCCGCCTCCCTCCCGCCCTCCCTAAATACTTTAAATTAAAAGTGTAAAAGAATTAAAAGGCACTTACCTTGGCCGCCGCTGCCCGCCGCGTCCCCGGGGCTCGCTATCTTCATGGCTTCCGTCTTGTGTATCTAATGCGCATGCGCGAGCGACCGCGCATGCGCATTTCTCACGAGAAATGCGCATGCGTGGTCGCATGCGCATTAGATACACAAGACGGAAGCCATGAAGATAGCGAGCCCCGGGGACGCGGCGGGCAGCGGCGGCCAAGGTAAGGGCCTTTTAATTCTTTTACACTTTTAATTTAAAGTATTTAGGGAGGGCGGGAGGGAGGCCTGCGGTGCGTAGTGGGGCTACGCGGAGTGCGGAGGTGGGCGTAGTTTCTCGCCCACTTCACGTAGCTCCACGAAGCCCCACTACGCCCACTACGCCCAGGGTTAGTGACCATATCTTCCATTTTAACCATCAGGAATATGGAAACAGTTTAAACAGGCTGCTAGTTGCTAGGAACCTGTTAGTTATCAACAAGGAAGATCCACTAATGGGCAGTCTTTATAAGACCATTTCCCATAATGAGTATGAATCCACACTTGTCTAGGTATTGATATCTGACTCTCTTCAGGGAAATTCCCTAAAAGCTTTGCACAGAGCCCTCAAAGCATGACCTAGAAATAGTACCCTGATAACGTCCTTGTGCAAGGAATATTCAGGAGTAAGGAAGGTAAGGGAAAAAGCCCTGAGGGAGGAGGCCTGCAAAAATCTTAAATACGCAGCAAGTAACCAAAATAGTAGAGACTTTTGGAATGTAATAATGCTCCCTTTTTAAAACTCCTTCTGATTCCATGCTAGATTCCCTGTCAGTGAAGACGCGTTGGTGACTCATTTTGAGCAGACCATTGGCTCTATTGTTATTACCTCAAATGACCCCTCAGCACAGATACGGTCCTGAAGGAGCATTTAATATTTTCGTCAGATGAGATAAAAATTGGGTTGGGTAAATGTATTAGTTGGAAGGCCCTTGACCCTGATGGGGTCCCCATTGACTTATTCCTATCATACCAGGACTTGTGGGCCCCATTGCTAACATACTTACTTAATGTGATAGCAAAGAATGTCCCCTTAGCCTCGTGGAAGTCTAGCATAATTGCAATAATATATAAAAGTGTGACAAAGAGAAACGCCAGAATTATAGATCATTCTCCTCGCTGGACACTACCACAAAATTCATGGGCCGTCTATTGCTACACAGAATGGAAGAGTGGACAAAGGAGAAGAACATCTTGATCCAGGCACAGTATGGCTTTCGAAGTGGCAGGGGCACAATAGACCTGTGCCTCAACCTAAGTCTGACCATAGATAAATATACAAGAGCTAAGGGCGGCCAGACCTTTATAGCGCTCATGGATTTAACAGCAGCATTTGACTGCGAGAGCCATTCCAAACTGTGGAACATAAAGAAGATTATAGGGATTGAGATTGCAATAATTCACTTCATTTGTCAACTGTATTCAAGCTCAACTGCACATGTTCGTTTTAGAAAAAACAGAGAATGTACGTGACCATTTAAGATCACCGGGGGAGTAAGAGAAGGGTGTGTTCTCAACCCTTTTTTATTTTCTATCTATACAAATGGGATTAAGGGAGCCCTTACTGGGTCAACATCAAACGTTCCCGTTTTTTAACTCTCAATGTACCGATATTGGTCTGTTCCAATGATGCAGTTTTAATTGCTAGAACGGGAGTGGCCCTCCAACATTTAAACATGGCATATGTAGCCTTTATGTCCTCTTTGGAACTGAGGGTCAACAAATCAAAATCCTTTTTTCTCATAACTGGGGCATCTCCTTCTAAAAGAACATTTTCATCTACCGCAGCTGGTGCTGTTTGTGTGGAGGGAGGCAGATAGCGCGGCACACAGGGAGTGATTATACTCACTTCCGGGGGCACATTAGAAGAGGCCATCTTGGCTGAGGTTGACGGTCCTGTTACTCTGCTAAGCTTTGCACGCATATGAGAATTGCTTTTAGACTGTCGCTTGGAACTGCGCTGCCTGAATGAGTCACGATTGAGCACAGCACTCTTTTTAAAAAATCCTTCACTTGTTTATTTTTAATGTGCACAATACTTTATAATTGTTGGTGATACTTACCGGCTAGGCGCTGCTTCTCTCCCCGGTCCACCGCAGCTGGTGCTGTTTGTGTGGAGGGAGGCAGATAGCGCGGCACACAAGGAGTGATTGTACTCACTTCCGGGGGCACATAAGAGGAGGCCATCTTGGCTGAGGTTGACGGTCTAGTCTTTGCACTAGGACCGAGCTCAGCCTCCTATTTAGAGGGCTTTGGCGCCAACGCCCAGCAGAATCAACTGCTTCAGAAGTATCCTGTTACTCTGCTAAGCTTTGCACCCATATGAGAATTGCTTTTAGACTGTCGCTTGGAACTGCGCTGCCTGAATGAGTCCCGATTGAGCGCAGCACTCTTTTTAAAAAATCCTTCACTTGTTTATTTTTAATGTGCACAATACTTTATTATTGTTGGTGATACTTACCGGCTAGGCGCCGCTTCTCTACCGGGTTCACCGCAGATGGTGCTGTATGTGTGGAGGGAGGCAGATAGAGCGGCACACAGGGAGTGATTGTACTCACTTCCGGGGGCACATTAGAGGAGGCCATCTTGGCTGAGGTTGACGGTCTAGTCTTTGCACTAGGACCGAGCTCAGCCTCCTATTTAAAGCTCTAATGGCTCCGACGGCGCAGCGGACATGCCGATGGCGCGCCAAAGGCGCGCCAAAGGCAAGCCCGTCTGCGCCCGTCCGCGCACCGGCAGGGCTTAGGGCCAGAGATTATGCCCATCCAGGAACAACGCAACCTTATACCAGGGACTTTATATTATCATTAAATAAAAAATCAAATACATGCCATCAGTCACTGTATCTGGCCACTTGGAAGGGGCCAGTTAGTTGCTATCACTGTAAAAGATCTTTTGCTTTCACTCAAATATCATCGGGTAAAGGCCCTTATAAAGGGCTGCGTGGGGGGCTTATAAACGCGAGATCAATGTGCAAACACACGTTGCATATTTTCAATTTAATAACTGAGGGCGAACTGGACTGCCTCTTTATTACTGAGACTTGGCTGAAAACCTGGAGTGACCCAGATATTGTGCACGCCCTCCCCCCCGGCTATCTTATTCAAAGGGCAGATAGACTGGAGCAACGGGGTGGTGGCCTCGCAATTATCTATCGAGACACCTGGAAATGTATCATAAACAAGCTCCCTGACCTCAAAGGAGCAAAAAGTGTTGGTTTCCGCATTCAGGTTCACAACTCTTTTACCTTTGCGGGAGCACTAGTTTATCGTCCGCCTGGCCAGCATAAGCAGTTCCTGGAGAGCATTGGGGAAGTACTTAGTAACTTGGCTCTCAGGTTTTCTAATTTTACACTACTCGGCGATATAAATCTTTATCTGGACTCCCCCACAGACCCGGTGCAATCTATTTTAAGGATACAATGAATGTTCTTGGCCTTCCCTTACTCACCTTGAATACAACACACAGGGCAGGACACATTCTGGATTGCATCTGTTCTAACCTAGATACGCTTAACGTAAATCCTCCACTTATACAAGCTTGGTCGGACCACTCATTAATTCCTTTCAATTTCTCGGCGGAGGGGGGTCCCGTAGGCAAAGGCTTAGGGAAAACCTCCCAGTCGGGCAAACCGGGTTGGAAAATGATTATTGGGTGTCCTGATCTGGCCACTAAAGCTATTGAATGTAGACCCACGATGACGGGAAATCCGTTAACGGATAATAAACGTTTTGGGGACTGGATGCTTAAATTAAGTGAGAAATCGGGCCCTATTAGCATTAGGAATAGGCAACATCACAATAAAACATCTGCCCCCTGGTTTACACAACTGCTAAAAGAAAAGCAAGGTGAGGTGCGGGCACTAGAACGAAGATGGCGCAAAAACTACGAAAGCGGGGATCTTAGTATCTATAAATCAGCACGAAGACACTATCATGCATTGATTAAGGCTGCCAAAACAAATTTTTATACGGCAGCGATAGAAGCCGCTAATAATAAACAAAAATCGATTTTCAAGATCGTAAATGTTTTTAATAATCCAAAAATATTATTGCTGGAAATTCACCCTTCTCAGATGCTTTGTAACACCATAGCTGATGACATTGAACAAAAAGTGCAGGTCCTCACTAAAGACTTTTCCCCGCCAAACCCACCGACTCCAGATGAAGGGAGCTTGGCAGGCACAGACATAGCCAGTATGAAGACGTTCCGACCCATTAGTCTGGATGAAACCCGCCAGGCCATATTATCGATCAAGTCAGGATCTCCTTTTGATCCTTGCCCCCCTATTTTGTTACAGGCCCTTGTGGATACGGTTAACCCCACTATTAACAATATCATAAACACCTCACTGTGTACAGCAATGATTCCAACGGAGTGGAAACTTGCAGCGGTAAAGCCTTTACAGAAAAAACAACTGGTAGACCGTACAACTTTGACAAATCTCCGGCCTATTTCGCTTCTTCCTGTCCTATGTAAGTCAACGGAAACATTTGTGAACAGACAACTCACAAATTTCCTGGAGGAAAATAATGTCTGGCACCCCAATCAATCGGGCTTTAGAGCTCAGCACTCCACAGAATCGGCCCTTCTGTTCACCATGGATACCATACGCGCTGCTATGGATCAGGGAAAGAAGGCTGTTTTGATATTATTAGACCTGTCTGCAGCCTTCGATACGGTCTCACATGCCATCCTTATAGATCGTCTAGTAACATCTGGCATAGCAGGAGACGTATTGGAGTGGATCAAAAATTTCCTGAGTGACAGGCGCCAAGTGGTCACTCTAGGAGACTTTTGTTCAGAAGAAAAAGCCCTCACGTCTGGAGTCCCTCAGGGATCGAGCCTGAGCCCGACACTCTTTAATGTTTATACGGCCCCCCTGATTAAGCTGATATCGTCCTTTAAGATTGGTACCATCTCTTATGCGGACGATACGCAGCTTATTCTAGTCCTGGATAAAGACACGAAGGACGGGGAAGAAAATCTTAAGAACTGCCTCTCAGCCACCTTCGAGTGGATAAGTAAGAACGTCTGAAATGTAATTCGGGAAAAACGGAAATTTTGCCGTTCGGCCCACAAAATGACTTTGTTCCTAAACAATGGTGGCCTGAAGATGCGGAGGTGCCCCCAAATACGATTAAAGCAGCGCGAAACCTAGGAATTAAGTTTGACGCTTCCCTGTCTTTTAAACAACAGTCTTTGGCAGTAGCAGGTACCTGCTTTAACATTATAAAGGGCTTAAGGACATTTTTTGATTCACTTCCACTGTCAGCCAGAAAAATAATGGCGGTCGCCCTTATTACATCGAGACTGGACTACTGCAACGGCCTGTATGCGGGAACAAACAAAGTAGTCATACATAAGTTGCAGATGGTCCAGTATGCAGCGGCCAGGCTTGTGCTGAAGTGGCCTAGGAAATTCTCTGTTTCAGCCGGATTGGACACTCTTCATTGGCTACCAATTCACAAGTGGATGCTGTTTAAAGTCCTAGTGATTACCTTTAGGGCTTTTCACTTACGAGGGCCAAAGTACCTACAAAAGAGTTTCTTGCGGTACTGTCTATCACGTAACCTTAGATCTTCTAATGCGAATTTGCTGGCCATCCCCACCTTTAGACTCATCTCAAAGGGAGGGAAATCCCTGGCAGTTTTAGGATCTAAAGCTTGGAACAAACTCCCCCTCCATCTTCGTTTTATCGTTTCGGAATCAGTGTTCAGGAAATCACTGAAGACCTGGATCTTTAGCCTTCCTGATACTTGCTGCAAAGCTTTAATATGAGTATCTTGGCCTTACTAATAAAAGCAGTCTGACCAGCCTTTTTCATCTTTTCTGGTCTCTAGCGCCAAGATGCTCCTTGGAGTGATAGCCGCGCTCTATAAAAACTCACTTACATTACATTACATTACATATAGGCACACATAGATTAGAGGTGGTAGATTCCTTTCCGCACCTTGGGAGTGGGCAGTTTTCTTTTAACCATGATGGAGCAATGTTAGAAGAAGCACCAAAAGAGTGGGCCCAGACCAGTCAAATCTGAGGGCGTAGATGGTCCTGCTCTTGTCGCAGTCTTTTCCCGGGCACACGTCTGGGCCATCCCATGCCTTGGGGAAGTCACGGTGCTTTTAAGCACTGCAGCATCATTTATGGGCAGTCCTTCCTCCTCCTGTTCACCAAAGTACTGAGCAAAGCAAGCTGGAGCATGTAGTCTAACCCCAGCTGCCCACAGAATGCAAACAAATAAAGCGTCCCGCAAACGTCAAGGTGCTTTTAAGCATTTCAGCATCATTTGTGGGCAGCACCTTTACCTCCTGACCATCAAAGTATAGAGCAGAGCAATCTGATATCAATACAATCTATTATTAACTTACCATCTACTATCCACCATAAGGCACATTTTTAACTTACCTTACACTTAACATTTAAATACAATTTATTATTTCTGATATCTGACAAAAATATGATTACTATTCGTAAAAGCTCATTATCTTTTGGGACATTTGGTTAGTTCTGCAAATATATTTTTTCTTGTTTTAAAAAAAAAGCATTTGCTGCATTTTGTTTTTAACAAGATCAACACAACCAACAAAAACAATTGTCTCAACAGGAAACAGGAGGATAAAAAAAGGCGAAAAATAATGAGTCTGTTGGGGAGGACACTGGTAACCCATAAAAAGCTCACATTAGATGGTCATATGTCTCTCTCCCGCAAAAATGACAGTGTGGCAGAGGAGAAAGTTGTCACTATACTGCCATATTGTTCTATTGTATTGAGATTCTGCCTGAAAAGATGAATAAGCACTATAGTATCAGCAGCAGGTACTGCTGAAGGGACAGATGCACCTGGTGTTGGTAGAGGTGCTGATGGAGCAGAAGAGTTTGAAGGTGCTACTAGAGGGACAGATTCAGTGGGTGGTGGAGGAGCTGATAAACCAAAAGAAGTCAAAGGTATTGCATTAAACAGATAAGTGGCCTTTCCCGTTCTTTTTGCTTCAGCCTCTTTTATAGCCTTCTGACTAGTTCTTTCCACATGCACCAACCCGGAGGAATGAACTGCCTGCAGGTGTTTTCTCATTCCTGCAGACATGCACAGCATCTATGAGGTTTTTTTTCACAACCCAATTGATTTGTTTTTTACCAGTGTTTTATGATGACTACTACTGTATGATCATCTTGAACTGCAAATGTTCTAAATAATGACATAGTAGCATAACCGAAATTATAGTTTTGTCTGAAAACACATAACAAGGAAAACAATGACGGAATAACTTTGCCTTATCTTTATTAAATACAATCAGATATCACTGTAGTAGTGTACTAACAGGGTCAAGACTGAATTGCATATGGCTTGGTCCAAACTGGGGTGGCATGGTGAGCAAAAGAACAATGGATTTAACTGAGATCTTTTGATTGGGGCTGAATGTTTGCTTTGCTCTGCATTTCCTCCATCATCTGTGTGTCTTGTGTTTTCATGCCCTAAGTGCGCCGGGTATGCCCAGACGTTGGACTTTGGCTCACTGTGTCACTGGATTCAAGCTAGGCTAGTTGATCAAGAGTGATGCCCTGAAATCGATCCCATGATGATAGGTTTGCTGTCCAGGGAGGACCGGGCTTGGCAGTTCGGCTTGGACTGTTCCCATTAGGAGCAGGGTCAAGACTGATTTGCACATGGATGGGTTCAAACTTGGGTAGCATGGTGAGCAAAAGAACAATGGATTTAACTGAGATCTCTTGACTGGGGTGAATGTTTGATTTGCCCAGCATTATGTTCATCATCTGTGTGTCTTTTGCTTTCTCGCCCTAAGTGCTCTGCTAATGCCCAGACATACGTCCCCGGCTCACTGTGTCACTGACTTCAAGCTAACCTGGCTGATGAGAGGTGATGCCCCGAAACTGGTCCCAGGATGCTTGTTTCCTGTCCAGGGATGACCTGGCTTGGCAGTTCCGGCTGGACTGTTCCCATGAGGGACAGTGTCAAGACAGATTTGCAAATAGCTAATTCCAAACTGCGAACTTGGGTAGCATGGTGAAAAGAAGAAAGATGATTAAACCCAGATCCCTTGACTGAGGGTGAATGTTTGATTTGCTCTGCATTCCGTCCATTATCGGTGTGTCTTTTGCTTTCTCGACCTAAGTTCTTTGTGTGTGCCCAGACGTGGGTCCCGTGCTCACCGAGTCACTGGATTCAAGCTAGACGAACTGATGAAGGATGATGCCATGCAACTGGTCCTAGGATGCTTGTTTTCGGTACAAGGAGAACCTGGCTTCGCAGTTTGAGCTGGACTATTCCCATGAGGAACAGGGTCAAGACTGATTTGCACCTTGATGGGTCCAAACTGGGGTGGCATGGTGCACAAAAGAACTATGGATTTAACCAGGATCGTTTGACTGGGGTGGATGTTTGATTTTCTCAGTATCCTTCCATTATCTGTGTGTCGTTTCCTTTCTTACCCTAAGTGTGCCTGGTATGGCTAGACGTGGGTCCCGGGCTCACTGTGTCACTGGATTCAAGCTAGCCTGCCTGATGAAGAGTGATGCCCTGAAACCGGTCCCAGGATTCTTGTTTCCTGTCCAGGGAGGACCTGACTGGGAAGTTTGGGATTGAATGTTCCCATGAGGGTCAGGGTCAAACCTGATTTCCAATTGGCTGGTTCCAAACTGGAATGGTGAGCAAAAGAGCAATGAAAGTAACCCAGATGTTTTGACTGGGGGTGAATGTTTGATTTGCTTTACATTCCATCCTACATCTGTTTATCTTTTGCTTTCTCGACCTAAGTGCTCCTGGTATGCCCAGATGTGGGATCCAGGCTCACTGTGTCACTGGATTCAAGCTAACCTGGCTGATGAGGGGGTGATGCCCCAAAACCAATCCCAGGATGCTTGCTCCCGGTGCAGGGAGGACCTGGCTGGGCAGTTCGGGCTGGACTGCTCCCATGAGGAACAGGGTCAAAACTGATTTGCATTTGGCTGGGTCCACACTGGGGTGGCATGCTGAGCAAAAGAACAATGGATTTAACCCAGATATCTTGACTAAGAGTGAATGTTTGATTTGGTCTGCATTCCATCCATCATCTGTGTGTCTTTTGCTTTCTCACCCTAAGTGAGCCAAGAAGTGAGTCCTGGGCTCACTGTGTCACTGGATTCAAGATAGCCTGGCTGATGAGGGGAGATGCCCCAAAACAGGTCCCTGGATGCTTATTTCTTATCCAGGGAGGACCTGGCTTGGCATTTCAGGCTGGACTGTTTCCATGAGGGACAGGGTCAAGACTGATTTGCATATGGGTGGGTCTAAACTGGGGTGGCATGGTGAGCAAAAGAACAATGGATTTAACCCAGATCTCTAGAATGAGGGTGAATGTTTGATTTGCTCTGCATTCCATCCATCATTTGTGTCTTTTGCTTTCTCACCTCAGGTACGCCGGGTATGCCCGGGCATGGGTCCCTAGCTCACAGTGCCACTGACTTTAAGCTAGCCTGCCTGATAAGGGGTGATGCCCCCAAACTGGCTCCAAGATACTTGTTTCTGGTCCAGGAAGGTCCTGGCTTGGCAATTCGATCTGAACTTTTTCTATGAGGAACAGGGTCAAGACTGATTTGCATTTGGCTGGGTCCAAAATGAGGTGGCATGGTGAGCAAAAGAACAATGGATTTATTCCAGGTCTCTTGACTGGGGGTAAATGTTTGATTTGCACTGCATTCCGTCCATCATCTGTGTGTCTTTTGCTTTCTTGCCCTAATTTCTTCGGGTATGCTCGGACGTGGGTCCCGGGCTCACTTTGGGGTCGATTCACAGAACTAATCTGAGACAAAATCCTAAACTTACTACTTTTGGTATTCACAGAAGGCACTTACGATTTATGATATTCAAAGAAACCACTTACAACTACTAACTTTACCTCCGCACTCGGGAGGGAATTTCCGCAATCAGGCCTGAATTTCCACACCCGGAGTGGAAGTTCCGGAACTGGGGCGGAATTTCTGCCTCTGGGCCAGAATCTCTGACTCCGGGCGGGAATCTCCGCTATCGGGCCGGAATACCCACATTTGGGTCTGATCATCATTTCAAGTGCCTATCATCTCCCAACATGCTCAAGTTGAATGTGCAATCACTCAGGATAATTAGTGCTACACACTTCTGCAATGGTAGGGCCCACACTGCTTGTGCTCATCTTTTGTGCCTGAAATGGAGTGCATCAAATGTGGCAGCTGAAATTAAAGTTGCAAACGCACTTATCATTGTAGGTCCAATGATGTCCTCCCAGATTCCAAGTCCCACAGTAACTTCTGCTACAAGGTTTGCTGTGACATCTGGTCAGGGACCACACACTGGGCAGATGCAGGGCCATGGTAAATAAACCTAAGAATAATGTACCTGAATGCTCATGCCCATGAAATGTGCCTTTAAATCTCCGCTGTATGTTGTATGTGTTTTACATCACTGTTGTCCTGCATCACAAAATGCCTAGATGTGGCATTTAACCACATACCGTTCACACCATGGTGGCTAGTGAAAGGATGCCACAAAATGTATGACAAGTGAGTGCTGAATGGACATAAAAATATTATCTAGTGCCATATTGAGTGTCCTAGAGACAAATGGATTGCAATTCAATTATATGAAAACTCCCTAGCAAAATTCCGATGGACAAATCATATTGAAGTTGCTGTGGATGAGGGTCGCACTGATACCAGTTGTGTACTTTTGTGATGGATGGATGGGCTGCTACAGTGAAACATCAGGAATTTACATTATAAAATCTCTCGGCTGAAAGACACAACACAAATCCAGTGTAGGCAGCAACCATCAAATCTTCGCAACTTACCGACAATGTGGGATCTGAGTCAAATGTTGCATTCTGCTTGCCTCCTCTTCCACTGTATCCACCTACATAAGTGAATGTAAAATATATGAAGTTAGGATGTTCTGCTGGACAAGACATCATCCGTTGTCAGCTTAATTCTACCATGATGTAGGAAATGGATTATGGGAACAGAGGACACTCAAAGGATGGACATTACAAATGTGTGATCTCTCAATCCAAAATGAGCTTTGTGACTTCATGGGTAGGGGAGCACAAATGACACGCAAAATGTACCTGACTATTGCAAATCTCACATAAGAACTCTGCAATCCAATGTTTGAACTGATGTGCAAATGTGCAACTTGGCAGTCTGTGGATGTACACTCCTTTCAACTTGTCAACAAACAATATCATACTCATGAGAAATGTTAGTGCTAACAGTGACGGTGTAATCAATGTAATGCGGTGGCGTCCTGATTATTTCTCCCCTTCCTTAAAATATCAGTAACCTTCTCATACACATTTGTCTGTTGATGTGTCATCTCATTGATGTCGGTGCTGTGTGAAGGTAACAGCTGGGAATTGCTGCATGTGAGCAGGGGCCCACATATAAAGTCCATGACGTTAACATGCTGCACATTGTCCAGGAATATCCTATCAGTGGTCATTAAGAATGACATATACAGCTCATAGCTACCATCTGGTGTATTGAAATATGTACATGTATGTCTCATCACAGCTTCTGACAGGATGACACCAGTGCAGCATACAACACCACCCTTGGGAATGCAAGACATCCTGGCTGTAGCAGTGAAACCTTCTCGCACATGTCCATCAGGTAAATGTAGCGTGAAGTTTTTCCCTATCATAAAATCAAGAGAAATTCCCCTATGGCCCTATACTTTCAAATCAGACATAGTTTAGAGTACATTACACCATGAAAAAGTCCTTCTAGTCACCAAAAATAACATAGATTTATATCATTTTCATTGCTTTCTTTATTTTTTTATGCAAAAAGACTTTTTTCTTCTTTTTTGTTAAATACTTTCATCATTCCATGAATTATTTTCCAATTATTATAAACATTTAAAAATACAATACATTATTCGCAAATACAAAAATAGACAAGTCCTTTGAATGAACCCTGATAACCACACATCCAAAGGCATACACTCTCTACTCATGCATACCACATAGCATACTCCACTTAACATACAATACATCCATTCATTTCTGTGATTGAGGTAGTAGTGATTCAATACGTCAGGTCGGCGCGTTTCGGTGGGTTAGTACTACCTTCCTCAGGACCAACAGAATTTGTCTTCTTACTCTTGTGGATACAGGGTATCTGAAATAATAAATACATATTCATGTATCTATATCTACTTGCTATACAAGAAGGACAATGATTTTTTTCAAAACAATCTATTTATACAAAAGTTACTTTTGATTACCCATAAGGTACCATGTGCGCCTGTCTAACCCTCAGCCGAGGGAGTCGCATAATGCGAAGAATTGTTGCTTTGAGGTGGATTTCTATCATGCATTGACAGAGCATATCTTTGATGGTTTTGAAGATTGGTACAGTTTGAAAGGCTCCTTAGTCGAGATTATGTACCAAGGTTCATTGATTTAAAACAAGGAATTGTTCTAATAATTTTTAGTAAGGTTCATTAAGGGAGTGATGGCTACAGAAGATTTAGGCAAGATATATGCTTTTTAAGAAGATTTTCCAATGAATACAAACATTTTAAATGTGACACTAACATCTATAGCTACCTTGTAAATCTGGAAACTGACAATGATCAGAGAATACGGTTATGGTTCGAGGACCTCAAGCAAATAAGTAAGTTCTTTGGCACCATGTCCTAAAAAACATATATTTTAACCCGTCAGTTAGATACATATGGTATTTTAAGTTTTCCTGGTCAACTAAAATATAGTTGGAATATTACCGCATGAGTAATAACCGATGCATAAAATGCGGAATTCGGACTCAAAAAGTATTGTTAATCTTCGTTGAATAAGAGCGAGTCATCCTGACCTAGAAAAAATAGTTGCATATGTAATCATATGGATTTTTGGCTCATTGCTATTTGTATATTATTATAGCGCTTTCCTGTCCATACTAACCTTATCGTAGCACTTGGAAGCTCATGATTTACATAGCATTAGATGTCTTCCCAATCATATCCATTACTAAGATCAAAATCCCCTTCTGCATAAAACCTGCAGTTGGTGTTTACAACATTACATATATATCACAAGTGTCACATGTGCCTGTTTGTAAATTAGCAATGCAGATGATTGAGAATGGTGTCACTTCCCTCTACAAATACTAGATCGGGACTTTTTCATCAACAAAACCTTTGAGGATCATGGTTCAGCAGTTAACATCAGGGGGGTTGCAAAGGGATACCAAGCTGTGGCTGGAGCTGGTGAGCCTGCTTGTGCAATGTACATCTCTGTTTCACCGCTCAGTGCTATGGTGTGAGCTGTCACTTGTAGGGATACCCAAACCAGGTCACATGTGCGTCATCTGTTGATGCAATGTACAGTAGAGCCAGCCCTTGTGTTGCACCCGACCATATACTAGGTCAATTACATATCCTATTGCAACCTCTATGTTCCAGGTGATGATGACGATGAGGAGGATGGACCTTACACCAGTGTTGGGTGACGGGCAATGAAAGGGGAAAATCCACTGCTCCTCAGGCAGTAATGTCGGCTGCAAGTACTGTGAAAGAGAAGGAGGAGGAAGTACCTGATGAAGATGAAGAATTAGATGATGATGGTGGCAATCTGTTCATCCTCTCAGAGGATGAAGAGTCTGATGTCATGGGCAGAAATATTCCCACATCGCCCACATTTTGCAATGCCTCACACCCTCCGCCCAGCAAAGTTCCTCAGCCTCCTCCAAAAAAAAGATTGCCCATCCCCAGCATAGAGCTAAGCAGCCACAGATCACACACATCCCAACACAGGCTTCACTCCCTCACAGTCCTCAAATCTGGGACAGACGTGGTGGGTCCCCTACATACTCCTCCCCTTACAGTGTATCCCAGGCATTCTCTTCACCATCTGAGGGAAGTACCAACCCTGTTGTGGTGCAGGTATTCCCTGGGAACAAACCTCATTTCCACAGGCTCCACATGCCACCCTCCTCCCTGGTGGTCTCATCCATGGCTGACCCCTGCTGAGATGGCCTGCTCATGGCCATGGTGCCCAGTGGGAGCAGGGCTTCTTCCAATAGCAGGCAGATGTGAGGCAGGACATTCGTGCCAGGGGGTCCACCCTGTCAGACATGTCTGAGGCCCTGCTTCAATTCCCTCATGTGGTGGACAGACAGACCTGTGTTTTGGATAGGATGAATAGATCTTGGCAAGACATGTGCAAGAATATCAGAGACCTTAAATCTATCCAAAGGGAAGAGAGTTTAAAACACCAGGCCTTGGCCATGAAGATGATTGAGGGCATGATGAAAGTGATCTCCCTTCATGGTCAATGCAGGGAGGGGAGGTATCACATCTGCCATCAGCACATCATACCTATACACCTCTACCACAAACTGCACAGGACCTCAGCAAGGGCCACACACATCACCGCCCCCTTTCCAGGTACTCCACCCACCTGCACATCCACCACCACCCCATAACAGGTACTACCCCCACCTACACAACCACCACCACCCCTGAACAGGCACTACCACCATCTGCACAACAACCCCCTGTCCACGCATAAATGCCAACTGTACAGACACCATCTGCCCCTGCACATGAACTTCACCCTGTACAGGCAGATGCACCTCACCAACCTGCTGCTCGGCGACAACCCAGACATGATCCCTCACAGCGATCCTCACCTCGAAATTGCCAAGCCGCAATCATGATCCCCATTGATCATATCCCAGGAACTTTTTGACCAGTGTGAAAATGTGTAAATAAAAAGAAATTGTCTTCACAAGTCACAACTCTGTTGTGTATCATGTTATGATAGGCTAATGTTCACCAATTATGGTGGCCTAGATATGTGAGGATGTATGTGTCTGTGTGACACATGCACAAGTCTAACCCCGTCATTGCAACAAGCCCTCATGTGCAGAGCAGATGTCTTGCAAAATACATGTCCATATTTTGCACAAGACATTCACAATGAAGTTAAACAAGATAGAGAAAGTATGATTCAAAATAAGATTTTATGTAAAGAAGTGTGGGCTTAGAAGAACAACAACAGTCTGTTTGGAAGGGAGAAAGGAAAACAAATTATGTTCTTACTGCAGAAGGAGAAGGGAACTTGGATGGGGTTGACATGAATAAAACACATCAGGGAGCATCAGGGAAACCAGTCTATCTACAAGGGGAAAAGTAAACATTTGTCCACCGAGAAAAATCTGTCCAACAGGTCAAGTGTCCCTCTAGTCCTCCTCTTGTACCACAATGTCCAGATCCTCTGAGTCCGATGTGGGCACCTGGCTGGCAGGCGTAGGAACAGGCACCACACGGGGTCGAGACACACGAGGAATACGGGGGGAAACAGTGTGGGGCAATGGACAGGGGGAGACATTGACGGTGGTGTGGTAAGGAGGTTGGGATACAAAAGACGACATGACTGCAGTCAGGTAATTGACACTGGCAGTGAGGGTGACCAGAGCTTGGGCAATTTCCTCTCGCATCATGCGCACATGTGGACCCATCTGCACCATGATGCAAGAGGACATATATGGCTGACTCTCACATGCCTACATCAAGTCCTCTGGTACACCCACAGAAGGAACAACAGAAGGAGGGGATTGGGTTGAACATGAGGGGTGTGGTGCCTCAGGTTCGGAGCAAATGTTGGTGTCAACCTGGCAGCTATGATGAGGGGGACTGGTTGCAGGGGATGCAGTTGGAGGCCCTGATGGAATGGGGGCTTCTAGAGTTGGGGAGGGGCTGATGACAGGCCCAGGTTGCATAGTGGTCTGCCCCAGGTACACCTAGGCAAAACTTACAGGTGAATGGTCCGGGAGTGAGTAGCTCTCCAGCCCCCCTGCCCAGAGGTGTCCAGTTCTTCCCTGCCACTTCAATGTCCTCAGCCTCCACCCCGTCCGCAGTATCAGAGTTGTCTTCCTGGTCAGTCCAGGTGGGGGCAATCCTCCTGCCTCCTGATGTTGAGGGTCCCGCCTCATCTTCATCTTCCTCACTGGTGGAAAGAAGCCGTAGCCGCCGGCGCACCAAAGATGTCCTGCTCCGAACCGGGTTGTGATTTTGTTCCTTTTGGTCAGCTGAGCCCACTGAAATGTAAGACAAATCATTATGTAGTGGTTGTACACGTCAGGACAAGACACATATCAAGATGAGTCAAGGTCAGACTTTGTTCTCCTGATCACACTATATAGTTGTCAGTGTTTACGAGCTTATATTATGTGTATGTTCACTGTCATCTCCTGATTTGAGTCAGACATGGACATCTCTCAAGATTTTTGGGGGCTTGCACATCTGTAATGGCCCACCCTCAACTTTGGCATTCTTGTGACCTGTGTGTCCTGTCACTGCTACATGGGCAGGTTCCAACCCCAGTCTACAAAAGGAGATCAGAGGGAGTCTAGATGCTATTGAAAAGGGCCTGTGATATGGAGTCTCTGCACTTTTACATCTGGAAAAATGATATCGGGTTTTTTTTATCAAATCTTGTGTAATAATATTCCTGTGATGGCAATTGATTATTGACCTTGGATCTTTTTAAACTTAATTTATTTTATGGGTTTTTATATCTAGTTGATTTTTTTTAAATAATAGTAATTTATTGTATGGAATAACTCGTAGACTCGTTTCTCTGATAGGAATGCTGTGTCACTGTTACCGTTATGGGTTTTTAATATGTGAAGTCTTTTTTAAATGTACAGTCTTTTATGATATATTTGTAGAAATAAAGACTTTTTTTGAATTGAATTGAATTGTTATCTGCTGTGTAGCACTGTGTGGGACAACACAAATGCCGATTGGGGGTCATACATCCATATAGGGTCTGGACAATTAGGTTTGCTATGTTGCGAGTCTAACCTTTTTATATTACTTCACAAAAGCTGACAATCCAGTGCCACATATTGGCTTCGGAGACTGATCAGGTAGTGCTGTGAACTTTGTCTGAATGTTAACTTGATTGTTTTGACAAAGGTGTTCTTTTGAGACATACAGATGAACTAACGATATTTGAATAAAATAGAATAATACATTTTTTTTTTTTTTTAAATCTCTGTGTAAGCAGACTTGTGGTCCACGCAGTACAGACAGGCTGGGTGTCTACTAAATAATCAAAAAATAAACCTGACTAGCTAGCTTGTTCTGTTTTGTGGGAACTGGTGAACAGCAGTGTCTCATTGTTACAGCTACCTGTCCATGAAAAATGGCATACAAGCCCCTGGGGGTAATACGTACATCTGTGGACACACTTGTCAAAATTGGAAACACTTAAGAGTGAGGTAAAGATCTCAAAGTCTGTCTTGACTTCATGGCACATGATGATCTGTCACAATCAGAACCCAAACTCAACAAAAGCAATGCAAGTCACAGCATCCAATACCCATTGGCCTCTCATACTCACACTGGACAGTGTCTGTACCAGTCCCCATCCAATGCACACATCAGTTATGATTCCCTTGGTTTACTGTTAGTGGTGCTGGCAGTGCAAATTTCTGTACAAATGCAACTGTGCGGCTCAATTACCCAGTGGTCATGATGAAACTACAACACCCAGGATGCACTCTACCCTGTACAGTCAATGTGATTCAGTGAGTCTTTTGCTTCATGATGACTGTTGCATAGACATAGAATATGTGGCTGGAGGCATGGAACAAACTATGGTATGGCTCTGTCTTCACTCACATCATACTTCCAGACCCATATTGCATATAATGCACTTACCAGGTCTCTGATGCTCATGCTTCTACAGCTGAGCATGGAAGGTCAGATGAGCTGCAAGCAGAACCCTTCTCGTTAGAAACGGGGGGCCCGATTCACAGAATGAACTTAAGACTAAATCCTAAACTTACTACTATTTGGTATTCACAGAATGCACTTACTACTTTCGGGATTCACAGAGTGAACTTACTACTTTCGGGATTCACAGAATAAACTTACTACTTTCGGTATTCACAGAATAGATTTAAGACTACTAACTCTAAGTCCGAAATCGGGGAGTAAATTCCGGCCCGGAGGCGGAGCTTACGGCCCGGAGGCGGAGCTTACGGCTCGGAGGTGGGGATTTTTGCCATGCTGAAATCTCCAACTCTGGGCCGCAAGCTCCGCCTCCGGGCCGTAAGCTCCGCCTCCGGGCCGTAAGCTCCGCCTCCGGGCCGGAATTTACTCCCCGATTTCGGACTTAGAGTTAGTAGTCTTAAATCTATTCTGTGAATACCGAAAGTAGTAAGTTTATTCTGTGAATCCCGAAAGTAGTAAGTTCACTCTGTGAATCCCGAAAGTAGTAAGTGCATTCTGTGAATACCAAATAGTAGTAAGTTTAGGATTTAGTCTTAAGTTCATTCTGTGAATCGGGCCCGGGGTCTCTAGTTCGCTGGGGTATGTACCCTAGAGGGCCCAAGTAGGGACAACTGGGGACCAGTTCAATTAGGGTCCCCAGAAATGTGCAGACCCCTCGCTCAGCGTTGTAGTGACAGACCAGTCTTTGTGGCTTTGGCGATCCTTGCGACAGATCTCAGCTGTGCCCGGTCACATGTGTCTAGCGCACTGAGGCAGTTTTTAAAGTGCAGAGGCAGTTTGAAGAATGTTGGTGTCGCCAAAGCGCTATAGGGGTAGTTCTGAGAGGGTTGTAATACCAAGGGAAAGGCTGTTCTTGCGTATGTTGTGGAGACACTCTGGAGGTGTTTCTTTAGATCTCCCTAGCAGGGCAGGATCAGCAGGCAGTAGGCAGCTCCGCAGGTTAGGGCAGCAGTTCCTTAGAGCAGGCAGCCTCCTTCCCAATGGCAATCCTTCCTGGCGCAGCAGTCCTCACTCCAGCAGGGATTCTTCCAGGTACAGCAGTGTAACAAAGATGTGAGGCCAGGACCCTCCCTTATATACCCCACATTTCAGTTACTAGAAGGGTGCAGAAGTCTCTGGAAGGGTCAGGGGCCAGGGGCTACTGGAAGAGTCTTGGGAGTACTGGGCTGTTCCCTGCCTTCCCTGACCTGGCTGTCACAGTGACGAAAGACAGGGCTATTAAGGCTACAGTAGGCAGCTGGTCACAGCTCATCCAAGGGGAGAAGGTGTGAATCACCACTCCCACCTCCCAACCCAGGCAGGCTATCAGTATGCAGAGGGGAGGGAGGAGTCTACAGTGCCCAGACTAAGTGTAGGCAGGAAAAGGTCCACTTTCTAAGAGTGAGATTTCTAAAGTAGTAGGGCCAAAACCCCATATATCATTGGAAAGGGTTCCCCACCCGAGTCCAACAAGACCAAACATGACAGACTTATTAGGTCACCGTCAGAAATTTTCCCATAAGGGGGATTCCCAATGTTAGCCTATGAAGGGTTAACGATTCAGAAAAGGGGGTGGTGATGAACAGAGTGTCTGAATTAAGCAGACCACTCTTACCCAGTCCAAAGATCAGGGCTTGATCCATCACCGTTATTTAGCTCACTGCCCCATCCCAGCTCAGAACCTGGCTATATGCAAATTAGTCTGTCCCTGGCCCAGTGCATCATGGGAACAGGGCAGACCAAACTACCAAGCCAATTCTTCACCAGAAAGGAGACAAGCTTCCGGGGACCGGTTTCTGGCATTTCAGCCGTCGTCGGCCCGGCTTGCTTGAATCCTGATGGAGCAGTGAGCAAGGGACTCATGTCTGAGTAAACCCTGCCACACCTATAGTGGCCAAAAACGATTCAGAAAAGGGGGTGGTGATGAACAGAGTGTCTGAATTAAGCAGACAACTCTTACCCAGTCCAAAGATCAGGGCTTGATCCATCACCGTTATTTAGCTCACTGCCCCATCCCAGCACAGAACCTGGCTATATGCATATTAGTCTGTCCCTGGCCCAGTGCATCATGGGAACAGGGCAGACCAAACTACCAAGCCAATTCTTCACCAGAAAGGAGACAAGCTTCCGGGGACCGGTTTCTGGCATTTCAGCCGTCGTCGGCCCGGCTTGCTTGAATCCTGATGGAGCAGTGAGCAAGGGACTCATGTCTGAGTAAACCCTGCCACACCTATAGTGGCCAAAAATGATTCAGAAAAGGGGGTGGTGATGAACAGAGTGTCTGAATTAAGCAGACCACTCTTACCCAGTCCAAAGATCAGGGCTTGATCCATCACCGTTATTTAGCTCACTGCCCCATCCCAGCTCAGAACCTGGCTATATGCAAATTAGTCTGTCCCTGGCCCAGTGCATCATAGTAACAGGGCAGACCAAACTACCAAGCCAATTCTTCACCAGAAAGGAGACAAGCTTCCGGAGAACGGTTTCTGGCATTTCAGCCGTCGTCGGCCCGGCTTGCTTGAATCCTGATGGAGCAGTGAGGAAGGGACTCATGTCTGAGTAAACCCTGCCACACCTATAGTGGCCAAAAACGATTCAGAAAAGGGGGTGGTGATGAACAGAGTGTCTGAATTAAGCAGACCACTCTTACCCAGTCCAAAGATCAGGGCTTGATCCATCACCGTTATTTAGCTCACTGCCCCATCCCAGCTCAGAACCTGGCTATATGCAAATTAGTCTGTCCCTGGCCCAGTGCATCATGGGAACAGGGCAGACCAAACTACCAAGCCAATTCTTCACCAGAAAGGAGACAAGCTTCCGGGGACCGGTTTCTGGCATTTCAGCCGTCGTCGGCCCGGCTTGCTTGAATCCTGATGGAGCAGTGAGCAAGGGACTCATGTCTGAGTAAACCCTGCCACACCTATAGTGGCCAAAAACGATTCAGAAAAGGGGGTGGTGATGAACAGAGTGTCTGAATTAAGCAGACCACTCTTACCCAGTCCAAAGATCAGGGCTTGATCCATCACCGTTATTTAGCTCACTGCCCCATCCCAGCTCAGAACCTGGCTATATGCAAATTAGTCTGTCCCTGGCCCAGTGCATCATGGGAACAGGGCAGACCAAACTACCAAGCCAATTCTTCACCAGAAAGGAGACAAGCTTCCGGGGACCGGTTTCTGGCATTTCAGCCGTCGTCGGCCCGGCTTGCTTGAATCCTGATGGAGCAGTGAGCAAGGGACTCATGTCTGAGTAAACCCTGCCACACCTATAGTGGCCAAAAACGATTCAGAAAAGGGGGTGGTGATGAACAGAGTGTCTGAATTAAGCAGACCACTCTTACCCAGTCCAAAGATCAGGGCTTGATCCATCACCGTTATTTAGCTCACTGCCCCATCCCAGCTCAGAACCTGGCTATATGCAAATTAGTCTGTCCCTGGCCCAGTGCATCATGGGAACAGGGCAGACCAAACTACCAAGCCGATTCTTCACCAGAAAGGAGACAAGCTTCCGGGGACCGGTTTCTGGCATTTCAGCCGTCCTCGGCCCGGCTTGCTTGAATCCTGATGGAGCAGTGAGCAAGGGACTCATGTCTGAGTAAACCCTGCCACACCTATAGTGGCCAAAAACGATTCAGAAAAGGGGGTGGTGATGAACAGAGTGTCTGAATTAAGCAGACCACTCTTACCCAGTCCAAAGATCAGGGCTTGATTGATCACCGTTATTTAGCTCACTGCCCCATCCCAGCTCAGAACCTGGCTATATGCAAATTAGTCTGTCCCTGGCCCAGTGCATCATGGGAACAGGGCAGACCAAACTACCAAGCCAATTCTTCACCAGAAAGGAGACAAGCTTCCGGGGACCGGTTTCTGGCATTTCAGCCGTCGTCGGCCCGGCTTGCTTGAATCCTGATGGAGCAGTGAGCAAGGGACTCATGTCTGAGTAAACCCTGCCACACCTATAGTGGCCAAAAACGATTCAGAAAAGGGGGTGGTGATGAACAGAGTGACTGAATTAAGCAGACCACTCTTACCCAGTCCAAAGATCAGGGCTTGATCCATCACCGTTATTTAGCTCACTGCCCCATCCCAGCTCAGAACCTGGCTATATGCAAATTAGTCTGTCCCTGGCCCAGTGCATCATGGGAACAGGGCAGACCAAACTACCAAGCCAATTCTTCACCAGAAAGGAGACAAGCTTCGGGGGACCGGTTTCTGGCATTTCAGCCGTCGTTGGCCCGGCTTGCTTGAATCCTGATGGAGCAGTGAGCAAGGGACTCATGTCTGAGTAAACCCTGCCACACCTATAGTGGCCAAAAACGATTCAGAAAAGGGGGTGGTGATGAACAGAGTGTCTGAATTAAGCAGACCACTCTTACCCAGTCCAAAGATCAGGGCTTGATCCATCACCGTTATTTAGCTCACTGCCCCATCCCAGCTCAGAACCTGGCTATATGCAAATTAGTCTGTCCCTGGCCCAGTGCATCATGGGAACAGGGCAGACCAAACTACCAAGCCAATTCTTCACCAGAAAGGAGACAAGCTTCCGGGGACCGGTTTCTGGCATTTCAGCCGTCGTCGGCCCGGCTTGCTTGAATCCTAATGGAGCAGTGAGCAAGGGACTCATGTCTGAGTAAACCCTGCCACACCTATAGTGGCCAAAAACGATTCAGAAAAGGGGGTGGTGATGAACAGAGTGTCTGAATTAAGCAGACCACTCTTACCCAGTCCAAAGATCAGGGCTTGATCCATCACCGTTATTTAGCTCACTGCCCCATCCCAGCTCAGAACCTGGCTATATGCAAATTAGTCTGTCCCTGGCCCAGTGCATCATGGAAACAGGGCAGACCAAACTACCAAGCCAATTCTTCACCAGAAAGGAGACAAGCTTCCGGGGACCGGTTTCTGGCATTTCAGCTGTCGTCGGCCCGGCTTGCTTGAATCCTGATGGAGCAGTGAGCAAGGGACTCATGTCTGAGTAAACCCTGCCACACCTATAGTGGCCAAAAAAGAATCAGAAAAGGGGGTGGTGATGAACAGAGTGTCTGAATTAAGCAGACCACTCTTACCCAGTCCAAAGATCAGGGCTTGATCCATCACCGTTATTTAGCTCACTGCCCCATCCCAGCTCAGAACCTGGTTATATGCAAATTAGTCTGTCCCTGGCCCAGTGCATCATGGGAACAGGGCAGACCAAACTACCAAGCCAATTCTTCACCAGAAAGGAGACAAGCTTCCGGGGACCGGTTTCTGGCATTTCAGCCGTCGTCGGCCCGGCTTGCTTGAATTCTGATGGAGCAGTGAGCAAGGGACTCATGTCTGAGTAAACCCTGCCACACCTATAGCGGCCAAAAACGATTCAGAAAAGGGGGTGGTGATGAACAGAGTGTCTGAATTAAGCAGACCACTCTTACCCAGTCCAAAGATCAGGGCTTGATCCATCACCGTTATTTAGCTCACTGCCCCATCCCAGCTCAGAACCTGGCTATATGCAAATTAGTCTGTCCCTGGCCCAGGGCATCATGGGAACAGGGCAGACCAAACTACCAAGCCAATTCTTCACCAGAAAGGAGACAAGCTTCCGGGGACTGGTTTCTGGCATTTCAGCCGTCGTCGGCCCGGCTTGCTTGAATCCTGATGGAGCAGTGAGCAAGGGACTCATGTCTGAGTAAACCCTGCCACACCTATAGTGGCCAAAAACGATTCAGAAAACGGGGTGGAGATGAACAGAGTGTCTGAATTAAGCAGACCACTCTTACCCAGTCTAAAGATCAGGGCTTGATTGATCACCGTTATTTAGCTCACTGCCCCATCCCAGCTCAGAACCTGGCTATATGCAAATTAGTCTGTCCCTGGCCCAGTGCATCATGGGAACAGGGCAGACCAAACTACCAAGCCAATTCTTCACCAGAAAGGAGACAAGCTTCCGGGGACCGGTTTCTGGCATTTCAGCCGTCGTCGGCCCGGCTTGCTTGAATCCTGATGGAGCAGTGAGCAAGGGACTCATGTCTGAGTAAACCCTGCCACACCTATAGTGGCCAAAAACGATTCAGAAAAGGGGGTGGTGATGAACAGAGTGTCTGAATTAAGCAGACCACTCTTACCCAGTCCAAAGATCAGGGCTTGATCCATCACCGTTATTTAGCTCACTGCCCCATCCCAGCTCAGAACCTGGCTATATGCAAATTAGTCTGTCCCTGGCCCAGTGCATCATGGAAACAGGGCAGACCAAACTACCAAGCCAATTCTTCACCAGAAAGGAGACAAGCTTCCGTCTTACTTATTTACTTACTTACTTATGGAGGGTTAAGCCTCACTGCAGTAGCAGGGGCTTGTGGCAGATATGCCAGAGTCACAATGTTTTAGGGGAGAGCACCTGCACCTCAGCACTGTTTAACAGTGGTGAGGCGCCCAGAGGCTCAAGTCCAACAAAAAGGTACTGTGAAAATGGGAGGCACAAGGGCAAAAATGTAGGGGAAGACCACCCTAAGGCTGACAGGTCCAACCCTTCTGTACAGTGGTGAGAGGCGAGTATGATACACATGGTGCTGGGAAAACTGGACCAGTAGCTCCTCGGGCCTTGTGCCGGGCCCAGCGTTTTTGTTCCTCCCAGCGCTTGAGGCATGCCCTTGTGTTTCTGGTGTGAATGCCCACTGTATTGCAGTGTTCACCAATGTTGGCCCATATTCTGGTCCGCGCTGCATTATTCAGCTGTTCCTCTGGCCCCCCATATAGCTGAGGATATTTGAGTATCACCCCCTCAGCTAAGATGTCTAATTCCGTTTCACTTTAAGGGGGTGCTTCTCTTCATAACCCTCAGCCATTTGGGGGGAAATAAGGTTTAAAAGAGCAGAAGGATGGAAGAGGATCTGATCTGTGAGAGAGGCTGACTCAGAGTGAGCACAAAATGGCTGCCAACAACACCCTCCCATTCTCCGCAGGATCTGCAAGTGGATCCCGACCGAAACAAGAAGAACAGTTACACAGGCCCTCGTCAGCAGCAGGCTGGATTACGGCAACGCACTCTACGCAGGAATCCCAGCCAAACACCTGCGTCGACTACAACGCATCCAAAACACCCCCGCCCAACTGATCCTCAACGTCCCCCGCTGCAGCCACATCACCCCCCATCTAAGAGACCTACACTGGCTCCCCGTCGACAAGAGGATCACCTTCAAGCTCCTCACCCACGCACACAAAGTACTCCACAACATCGGACCAGCCAACCTGAACAGCAGATTCAGCCTCTACACCCCCACCCGCCAGCTCTGCTCTGCCAGCCTCGCCACCACGCTGTCCCCCGCATCCAACGAAAGACCTTCGGCAGCAGAACTTTCTCCTACCTCGCCGCCAAGACCTGGAACACCCTCCCGACTCACCTACGGCAGACCCAAGACCTACTCACCTTCAGAAGACTCCTCAAGACCTGGCTCTTTGAGCAGTAGGAGCTCCCCCTCCCCTCAGCGCCTTGAGACCCGCACAGGTAAGTAGTGCGCTTTACAAGTACTTTGATTGATTGATTATTTCCTATCTCCCACTTCCTGTATGTCATTTCCTATATGAAATAATGGGTTCCGGTTCAATTTCGGAGATTCCGGCCCAGAGGGGGAGATTCCGGCCCGGAGGAGGAAATTCCGCTTTGAGTGCGGAACTACCACTCCGGGTGCAGAAATTCCTCCTGAGTGCGGAAATTCCATCCAGAGTGCGGACGTAAAGTTAGTAGTCGTAAGTCATTTCTGTGAATACCATAAATCGTAATTGCTTTCTGTGAATACCAAAAGTAGTACGTTTAGGATTTTGTCTCAGATTAGTTCTGTGAATCAGCCCCTGTGTCACCGGATTCAAGCTAGCCTGGCTGATGAGGGGTGATGCCCTGAAACCGGTCCCAGAATGCTTGTTTCCTGTTCAGGTAGGATCTGGCTTGGCAGTTCGGGCTGGACTGTTCCCATGAGGCACAGAGTCAAGGCTGATTTCCATATGGCTGGTCTAAACTGGGGTAGCATAGTGAGCATAGGAATGATGGATTTAACCGAGATCTTTTGCCTGGAGGTGAATGTTTGATTTGCTCTGCATTCTGTCCATCATCTGTGTGACTCTCACTTTCTAAAATTGACATTTTCAAAGACATAATTTAAAAACCACCTTCAAAGAAAGATGTATTATTATGTTTTGAGTTCAGAGAACCCAAACTCCAAATCTCAATCTCTTCCCAATGGAAAGTTATACGTTTGAGGTGTAACAAGGTAGCTCCAATGATATCCTGTGGGAGAGACAGTCCTTGCAATAGTGAAAAACAAAATTGGGTGTATTTCACTATCTGGGCATGTAAACCACACCAGTACATTTTCTACCTTTCACATAGACTGCACCCTGCCCATGGGGCTACAGCGGTCCTACCTTAACAGTGCCTTGCATGTAGTAGAAGGGAAGGCAGGTCTACAAGGCAGTTTAAAACTGCCCTAATAGACACTGGAGGGGTAGGTCTGAGACCTATTTGCATGGCTACTCAGGTAGGTGGCACAATTGGTGCTGCAAGCTCACTAGTAGTATTTGATTTATAGGCCCTGGGCACACAGTCGACTTTACTAGGGACTTACTAGTAAATCAAATATGCCAATCATTGATAAATAGCCTAAAGGATAATTTACACTGGAAACACTTGCACTTTAGCCCTGGAAAGCAGTGGTAAAGTTCCCTGAGTTTAAAAACCAGCAACAATGAACTCTAACATACAGTTAGAAATACAGAGGCTGAAGCAAAAAAAATGGGGGGAACCACGCCAAGGATGCTAGGCCTAACAGGGTGCACTCAGGAACTCAGGTTGCTCAGATTCTGCTGATGTGGGTAAGATAGATTTCGGGTCAGGTGGGCCCTGGGGATAGCACTTCGGCCCTGGAAAACTTTTGACTTGAAGACAGAGTGGAACTCTTGAGACTCCAAACTAGTGTGGCTGGCCATAGTGAATGGGGAATAATCGCTATCGCTAAAACGAGGAGGGAGTGGGACATGGGGAATGGCCTAAGAAACACTAGAACCCGGACCCCAGGTGAACTGTGGAAGTTGTTTGTGAATATTGTGTTTCCCTTTTTTGTTGCTGATGGTAATAATAAAACACTTCGGTTTTTTTAAATAAAAGCCAGTATTTGACAGGATAATCATTTATTGCTGCTGCATGTGTTTTGAGTTGAGAGCTTCCTGTATCTACCTCCCCCCCCCTGGGAGCCTTGGATAGCTCAGACCACCCTTTTTCTGAGTGTCAAGTGCTAAAGGTGTACTCAGCCTCTTTGCTCCGGATCCATAGCAGGCTGAGCCCTGGGACATCAGGAATAAACTTCCTCAACCTCCATGGCTGGGCCCAGTAACTCCTGCTTGCCCTGTGGTCCTCTGAAATAGGTTCTGACACAATGGGTTAGTAGCCACAGAAGACCATGTCTAGCAACATTGGTTGTTTTAACCTCTTCGCTAAGCAGTGGTTTGCATTCTTAATTCCATTCCCACGCCTTTGTGGTTTGCCCAATTTGTCAGTTTACTCAGTGTCTCTTCTCCCACTTCCTTGTACTGAACCCTGTATTTGGAAGGATTTAAATATTTTTATTTGTCCATATTTTTTTAGCTTGCTCCAGTTATCCATTGTTATTTGGCGTAGTCGATTAGGAACCTGTTTTTGACCTGGCTCCTCAGTTTCCCTTTGGGTCTGAGAACAACAATTCAGTTTTTGGGTGGAGTGGAGGGCTCTTAGTCATTTGTTATTGGGCAAATTTAAGGTTTTGCCTTTTGGCAAATTACAGCAACTTTTCACTGGGTACCCGCTTCAAGTATTTCTATAGTACTAAAATGTAATAAGAACCCTTCTTCCATTATCTGATAATGAATGAGGTAGAAAAATATATAGTACAGATGTGGCGGTCAAATCCCACCAGTTGAAATCAGAAATTCGGGACCTTTTCTTGCTACCAAGTGATAAATACCAAGAAGTTAATAACACTACAGAAATGGGCTTCCAGAAACTTACAATTTTAGAAATACATTTGGCTAACTGACTGAGGACAGTGATGAGCCAAACATTCCCAGGAGTGCTCCTACATTTAAAATCAATAGAACCACTCGTTGGCAAAGCCAACAGTTTTTTCCTTGGCAAGGTGGTGTAATTGTTGAGATTTAAAAAAAAAATTGCAAGCATATGCAATAAAAAATAACAATAAACCACACAAGACGGCATGTCACTTACAGGTAGTGATCGCACACTTGCAATAAAACTGTGAAACAAAATAATTTGATATCATTTTCCCATGGCATTGCAGGTGCTTCCTAAAAGAATTCAACGGTATTGCACTTTATTACAGGAGCTTGGCAAGACGGGGAAAACTGCCCTTACGGAAGACGTAATGAATTGCATGTCTAGTAATTATCTAGTGTGGCATGTTTGGGGTTATCAAACTGAATCTCATAACAAGACCCGTATGTCCCTCTTCATGCCAGACATAAATACTTAAATCTTTAAAAAAGCTAACTCAGATTTGTCTGAGGAGGTTGTTAGAGAGCACCACTTAGTTAATTAAGCTAAACCATTAAAGCAACTCCGGCATCCAGGAGCAACAGCATTTTCTGATAGTGGATTGCTAAGAGTGATGGGCGAGTAAATAGATACCAGAGATTGCTCACTACGGCTCTTTTATTTAGAAACATGGCCATAGAATCTCTTTAAAAATGGCAGCTAGGCTGGCAACATTCCAGATTACTCTTCCTCAAATCAGTTACAACAAACAATGTAATCCATTTTTCCTCGGAAGATTGCGGTTCACGTTTGGAGAATTGTAATTGGCTTGTGACTTCTGTAAGATGTCAGAAGGGAATTTGGTGCAGGGAAGCTTTTACAGTGTTTCCAAATTAGAAATTTGCGGATGCATTCGGCAACTACTCTTGCTGCCTCATGAACATTAACCATGTTTGGAAATGTTATCAAATCTGATCCCTGTTTTAGTAATGCTGCCTTACCAATTTTTAAAATCAGTACTTTCCTGCAAAAGATAACAAATTGGTCATTTATTAGAACATGACATCCCGCAATGGAGAGCAGTTAAAAAAGGAGGAATGGACTGTGCTGTGTGCAGAGACTAATTGCACCAAAAGTCAGCCCTGGTCAGTGGTGGTGAGGATTCGTGCCAGTGACTTTCAAGCTGGCCATTGATTTCGACAGTTATCTTAATTGCTATATCTGTCAGCTATTATATTACCTCGGTAATATGTACTCTATCTACCACCACATGTTGCATTTTGCAAAACGACTTGTAGAAGTATCGGTCCCTAGCTCCAATCCACGTTTATTTGCTGGTGAATTAGCATGTCCCCTACAAGTGTTTCTTGTGTACTGTATTGGACCGAGTGTGTACTCCTGATTAGAGGACGTGTTTTTTTCCAGGTGGGATTTACATACCGCCTGACAAGATCACTAGGACTCCGCGGCTCTCCAAAGTCACTTGTTTTCTCAGCCTGACTCTGTCAAGCTGATGTAACACCAGAAGCTGAGATGTGACCTCTCTATCAGGACTGTTCAAACACAGAGCACACCTTATCGCTGAAGATTACGAAAACAAGTTTGAAATGTTGGTAAAAACGATAACTTTCGCAGTTAAACCTACTTCCCGCACACACTACATGTGCCCTTTTTTATCAAGAGACAAACACGAAGAGCTTGCTGCCTAAAGTTAATTTACACCCACTCTTCTCTTGGAGCCGCTGCCATTTCCAGGTTTTCTTTCAGGGAGGTTAGATACACGTACGAGGCGACGCTGGCTGAAGCAGGTGTGTCTGGAAAAATATATTTAGCAAATGGGTAGCATTGTCATCTATTTCTGAAAACATGACTGTTACTTTTATAGAAATAAGACGTTCACAAATAACTCTTATTCAGTGGCAGGTTGTTAATGACATACAGAGAGTCATAGTTCCAGAAGTTAAAACAAACAGTGCAGATGCTGTTGACTACACTTCCCCAGGCCACATGAAGTAAGTAATCTCTAGTGCTGATAACAAGTATTACAATTCCTGCGCACACACTTTGCCAGCCTATTACGGAGTTTGGTAGTGAAATGCAATCACGACTGGATTGCTTATCACCTCGTGAGTTATAATCAGTTTCTTAGACGATAAGCGCACGTGTTCTTTTTGATAGGCTACTGACACATCAAAGGGGACTAACACATACACAGGAGTATGAGGGCTTTATTATGTTTTAGGGAGTGAAAATACCAGGACTCCACTGACACTAGGCCTGAATGGTTGAATATTCAATTTACACCCAATGGGCCTAGGTATCTATGGTGCAGCAGGCGAAATGGCACAAGGTGGCTTTGGACCCAGATTATTGCTGTATTTTACTGCTCGATCAGAAGCTTTCCTTTTACTGCATCGCCAACCCGAGTTCAAGGCATTATCAGTCATACACCATTTAAAATGAATGTTGTCTGTCACCTTTAAACATCCAAACCTCTTTCCACTTCGCCATATCTTGAAAACCATAGCCTTTAAACCACGCACAATGAGAGGAGTAGCGTCTTAGAGGTGGTAAGTGTATGTAAAATGCAACAGTATATCGCACTCTTCTTTCCTTCACTTTGCGCTTGAATGTAGCTACAACGTCACTGAAAAAACATTTGGAGCACCTCTCTGAACCACATGCACAACATTCAAAGTCTTGCCACAGTGGCCACTCTCTAAAGCCACATTCCATCAGCCTTGCAGCTAGCATGGAGTAGCTGCTCACTCGACCAACCCGGGAACGTTGGGACATCGTCGGGGTTATGGTAGAGCCATACAAATGCGGCAACTCAAAACATGTCGAATTAAAGTTGTATCCTTATAGTGTGGCAATACCTCCGCAATCACAATCAGTGCTTCCAACTTTTGCTGGCCACTGCAACCCTTTAAGCTAGTAAACTGGTGTTGTAGCTAATCTACTGTGGTGTTTATTGCAATACATTTGAGGATTACACCTGCAGTTTAAACAATAAAACGGTGAGCTAACTTTTCAGCTCTTTCAAACTATGTATCACTGAAATATGCGGCCTTCCGCAGAAAGTGAAGATTTATAGCAGTATGCTTATTTTTTGCATTGCAGTCCTTTTTGAAGGTGATTTTGCATTAAACTGCTTATCTCCTTTTAAAGAAATGCTAACTGCACACTTGTGTGTTTAGTTTTGCAATACAAATTCTGCATTTGTTTTACTTTTTTTTAGCCTTAATACATCTCTCTAACACGAACGAGCAAGAGACACTTGAATTAAGCTTTGTGGGCGTAGGGCAATGGGTTGGCCCTTTTCATAAGAAATAACATCCTCTGGCTTATATAAAAAAGTTATTGCAAGTTACCTTGGAGTTCCATGGCAATGTAAAGTAACTTGGCCTTATTCCTCATTACGATTATGGAAAACCTCAGTGACTTGATATAACCTTATGAGTAGGGCAAATGGTAATTTATATGACCAATATTGTTAGGACTCTGATTAGATTTGTCATGGGCACCTCGTTGGTGAGTTCATGAAGCCCTCACCCACCAACCTGGTTGGTGGCATGCTTCATCATCGGGCCCACCCAGTGACACCTAATGTGACCCGGGTGTTCTGCGACGCCTGATTACAGCACACCCAGGACACATTAGGTGTCACTGGGTGGGCCCGATTACCATATGAGCACAACTCTGGCTAAGATGAGCCCTGTCCCCAGTATTGGCCCTGATTCTCAATAAAGATCATTGAAGCACTTGTATATTTACCAAGATGCTGGGCAAGGCATTTGCACTTAAAAGACCATCAGATTGACACCCACTCTTTTATGAATGTATTCACAATCCCATGCATCTAGCCTATTTAAATAATTTGGACATTCACAGCCATTTGGGGTCTTTCAGTGTCACCCAGAAGCAATGTAGGGCTCACCAAGGACAAAGGACCACCTTTAAATGTGTTTCAGTTACTGTAATACATAATGCACACTGATCACAGGGAAAGGCCTACTACCAATTTGCTTTTACATTTCTGTATGTTGGCAGTATCTCAGAACATTTGGAAGTGGCCATAAGGTTGCAGATTAGCAGTACATCCCCTTTGTAAACTCTGATTAGAGGTAGGGGATTTGAATTTCTAGATTTGCAGTAAACTCCAGAACCCGGCAGTCTTTCAGTGATGGGGGGAAATGCGGTGAATTCACATATAGGCAGGATTTAGTGCAGGCAGAAAATACAAATTTAATGCGTAATTCCTCATTTTCCAGAGCAAAACTTGCAATGAAAAGAATGGTAAAAAGCTCACCCTACAGAGTCAGTATTTACGTGCCATGGTAAATACATCGCACTTTCTTAGTCCCTTTGTGTCCAGGTTCCAAAAGCAAACAAACATACTGCAATGGAAGGGAGTTAGAAACAGCATAACATAGATAAGAGAAACACATCTGGCCTCTCGATCCCAATTTCATGCTGGCTATCATTGCTAAAATAATTGATACGGATCAAAGGTGACTAATGGAAATGTAAAGATTTGACTTTCCAGACAAAGACAATGTAGGCAAAGTAAGGAACTTTAGATGCAAATGTACTTGCCACACGGTACCAGTAGATTGGTTCTTCCAGCATAGGAGCTTTAGCTGGGTCTCAGGTACCTGAGTTGGGTTTTAACGGTTTTGATTCAGAGATTAAAATCATGCATTTCAATGCCCTACATTCACGTGTTCCCATGTGGGATAATCCGGACTAGTATTTTGAGCCCTCTAGGAGTAGAATGCCCCAGCCACCATCCTCTTTTTTCCTGGAGAGAAGGGAGTCATAGCCAAAATCCAAAGTAGTTAGTCCCATTTTTGTCTCAGGAGATTCCCCTAGCATTCCATAACCCCTTGTCCTAGTGATCAGTAGAGGCCTAGTTTATTTCTGGCAAACGAGGTAGAAAGCCAAAGGTACGCACACCTTAAAACCTGTTCTTGAAGAGTTGCCCACCCAGCTCTCTTGCTCAGGAACCACAGGCCAGTGTAAGTGATTAGTGGGTTTTAATGGATCAAGAGGCTATACCCAAGGAGTAAGGACTACTGTCCCTCAAGGGCAGTACAATAATTCCTGTAACTGGGACAGCTTTCTTACCCACCCTAAATGAAGTGGAGTTTTCAATTACATCAAGTATATCAAAATATTGGTTCTGGTAGCCCTTGGTATCACTGATCGCATCCACAAGGTACCAACAGACCCCAGTACCCAAGGAATATGAAGTCTAAGGACCCCAATTCACAAAGGTAAACTTAGACCTAAAGTCTTAGTTTACCTTTGTGAATCGGGCCTTTAGACTTTTACTTAAACTTAGACTTTTACTCAAACTTAGACTTTTACCTAAAGTAAGCTTGGAACCCACATCTCAGGTGTGTTACTGTTAGCATAACAAGGCATCCCCACTCAGGGACCCTAGGAGATCCCCAGGATATATATTGCTGCTGCAAGGGCCGCTGGTGGGGCTAGATCAGCCACCATTTACAATGGCATTAGAAAATGCAAAACTAGGGCCTGCGGAAAGAGATACAGAAAAGGATTTAGCAAAGGATGACAAGCAACTAATCAACTAACACAGGATAAAAGATGGTGTGGGAGTTGCGTTAGTGCAGGAAAGCTATATTGTCCCCGTGGCTCTACCTAATATAGAATTAGCGTACTCCAATGCATCTCACTTACAAATTTGAAACCAATCCATGTCGAGAATGGTGTTAGAGGATGACAATGATAATCTCCGCTACATTGTCCTGACTAACTCTATGAACACAGTACAATCCTTGAGACCAGTGCTAGAAGCCCTCAATATATCAAGTTGTACTAAGGACGCTATGATCACAAAGGCTGCAACCCATACAGTAATGCAGGGCCTGGGCCGTCAATCATCAGGCCTTCAACCAATGCAATCCCACAGAGAATCCGGACAACCCACTCAGATAAACCCAGGGCCCAGAGGCAGAGTGGCCCTGGTTTGCACCTGTGGTACATGCCACGGGGTAACCACAATATTGTAATTCTCAAAATGTCTAAGTCACTACTAGGACCATTCTCAGTAACTGCTAATGACCTGATTGGCATAATTTTTTTTCCAGCTGGCAAGGGAGCATACTTTAAGGGCCAGATGTAGGAAGGCCTTTACCGGTCGGTAACAGCCGAAAATCTGTATTTTCGGCCTTTACCGACCGGTATTTAGCTTTCGGCATGTAGGAGACCGAAAATCATCCGAATCGGTAAATTTACCGATTCGGTAAAGTTACCGAATCGGTAAAATACCGAATCGGAAATATTACCGAATCGGTAAATTTACCGAATCGCAAAGGTTTGCGAATCGGTAAATTTACCGAATCGGTAAATTTACCGAATCGGTAAAATACCGAATCGGTAAATAAGAAGTGGTAAAAATGGATATTGAGATGTAGGGAAGCTCTGAAATACCGAATTTGCTTGAAATTCGGTATTTAAGAGTCGGTATTTACCATGGATTGGAATCAGGTGGTAAACAGGTGCAACCTATAAAAATTGACCCAAAATGCAATTCTTCTTGCACAATGGCGGCATTTTATGTGATTGCAAGACGGCTAAGGCTACAGGAGGAAGGGGAGAGGGAATGGCAGAGAGAGGAGCAGGTCTACAGACAGAGGATAACCCTGTTCATGCTCACAGAGGCAGAGATACTCCAGAGGTACAGGTTGGCCCCAGACACCATCACTGACCTCATCAGGGACCTCCACTCACTGTTGGAGAACACTACCCCAAGGGCACACGCTATTCCTCCCCATGTGCAGGTGCTGTGCAGCCTCGACCTTCTTGCCTTTGGGAGCTACCAGAGTGTGGTTGCTGCAATAGGTGGGGTGACCCAGAGCAGCCTGTCAAGGTTTTTCCACAAATTCCTTGACGCAATGTTACAGAGGATGGAGCATTACATATCATTTCCTGCAACCCATGCTGAACTGGTCCAAACAAAATCAGACTTCTACCAGATGGCACGTTTCCCCAATATCATTGGCTGCATTGATGGCACGCACATTCCCTTTTGTCCCCCTGCTGCCACAGAATATATCTACAGGAATAGGAAGTCCACCCACACCATCAATGTGCAGGTGATCTGCAATGCAAAGTTCGCCATTACTGACCTTGTGGCAAAATTCCCTGGGAGTACCCATGACTCCTATATATTTCAAAACAGTAGCATCTATGCACGGCTGACTGCAGGTGAATTTGGTGAAGGATACCTCCTAGGTAAGACACAGTGTGCGACCCCTATAACACCTATTGCAGTTAGCAGTACAAGTATGCATGTGATTAAATCATACCCATTTTCTTTTAGGAGACAGTGCATATGCCCTCCGCTCCTTCATACTCACCCCCTACCTCAACCCCTCAACACCCAGCCAAAGGAGATATAACCGGGCACACAAGAGCACACGCAATGTTGTTGAGAGAACATTTGGCATCTGGAAAAGCAGGTTCGGATGCTTGCACAAGAGCGGAGGTGCAAGGCAGTATACCCCCATCGCCTGCTGTAAGATCATTGCTGCCTGTGCCATGTTGCACAATCTTGCTGTGAAGAGGGGGACTGAGGTGGAGTTGTCAGACTATGAGGATCATGACGACGACATTGCTGTGCCTGAAACACAACCTGCTGGAGTGTCAACACCAAGTGATGGCAGATACAGACGTGAGGAAATAACACGCAACTATTTCTGAGTGAGTGATGACACTGAAACCTATATTGAAAACACAAGCTTTTGTTTAATTTAGTATATTTCCAGGTATGTTAAAGAAAAAAAGTGCAACAGTAAGCATTTCACAGCAATGCTCACAGTGAGCAAACACACACACACAGGTGTTGAATCCACCCACCATAGTTGTATATTGTCACTAGGCAGGTTTAAATGGCACAAATGTGCAACTTTAACTTTTTAAACTATGATTAGAATGTCCAATGGCAGTAGGCCATATTATCAACTGTTCATTTACGGCCACGCTTTGCACTAGCAGGTGTTTGTGGCTCAACCTGTTCACTGGGCGTTTGGCCTGTAGCCTCACCCTGTCGCCTGCTGCTCCTCCTTGTCTCTACGACATGGGGGCTTGCCGTGCTGCTCCTACTGGTGCTACCTTCAGTGTCCGGCACGTCAATGGCAGCAGTTTGTGCACTCTGGGCATTGAGTAGAGCCTCCAGCGCACCGGTCATTCCGGCTATGCCCCTTGTGAGCTGATTGCTGTTATGAGTCAGGACTTCCTGACTATTCATGCTACGTCTGCATAGCAGGGATGTGGCTGTTGCCAGGCGGTGTATCGATTTCTCAGTTCTCTCTGCACGCTGCTTCTCCCTGCGCCTTGAAGTAATTTCAGAGTCCAGTTTTGTGCACAGTTGCTGTATGCCTGTTGCCATGCTCTTGTTGACTTCCACCAGCTCCCTGATGCCCTTGCCAATTTCCTGCATGTTAATGTTGAGGTTTCGCATTTGTCTTTGACAGGCCATGATGCCCTTGCCCTGCATCCTCTGAATCCTGACCATGGATCCCTCCAGGCCTTGGAAGACACTGGACCCCTCCCCACGTGCACCTACACTCCTTCCTTGTACTGTGCGCTGTCTAGTGGTACTTGGTACAGGCTCTGTGCTGGGCTGCAGTGTGACAGAGAAGGCAGCTTCAGCCAAGTTGTGTGACTCTTCACCCACCATTTCACCAGCAGATGTCTCCATTTCCAGCAGTGGAGAAACAACATGCCTCCTGCTAGGGTGTGCAGCAGGTGCTTCTACCTCCATGGATGCTGGCATTTCGGGTGATGAAAGCAAAAGTGGGGACTGTGTTGGTATTGGGGAGGCCTGCGTTTCCTCACTGACGTCAGGTTCTTGGGAAGGTGCCTGCCCACTCGGAACACCTGTGTCCTGTGATGCACTGGGACCTGGCTCATCACTGTCATCCCTCTCGGGTGCCGTGCCTTCTGCCTCCTCAGACTGCCTTCTGGGTGTGTGACCTGTGGACATATGAGCACATATCAGCTAGGTGCAAATGTCTCACAGCCACTACAATTAAACATGTGTAATTGCACTTAGTACATGCTGCCTCCCCTTCATTATGTATGCATTCAGTTGTATAACTTGGTGGTTACAGTGCTGTGTGACATGCTTTTTCATTAACTGACTACGTGTACCATGATGCATTGCTACAGTTTGGCACAGACACCCTGGGACTGGGGTAACTTAGCTGCAAGGGGTGAGGGATGGATGAGGGTGTGAGGGGGATTTTTGTGCATGCATCTTACCTTTTTTTGATGCAGCTTTCGCCGAACTGTCCACTTCTCCCAGTCCATGGACACTTCCAGGCTCCAGGGTTGTGGCTACCATCTCCTCCAGGTCGGTGAGGGGGGGTTCAGTGTTCTTTCCACCACCTGTTTGGGAGGCCTGTTTGTGGTGGTCAGCCAATTTCTTTTTTGTTAGGCTCCTTAGGTCATAGAACCTCTTTTTTAAATCTTCAGTGACTCTGGTGGTCACTCCCACTGCAATTACTTTCTCCAGGATTTCCAGCCAAATCTTCCATTTTGCTGATTCTGGCACAGTAAGGGACTGCTTACCAAAAAGTCTGTGGTGAACCTTAACCACCTCCTCAACAAGGACCTGTAGCTCTATGCTGCTGAATTTGAGCTTTCTTTTCCTTTCAGCCTGCTCTGTGTCCTTGCTGCTTGCCATGTTTAAAGTTTGAAAGTGCACAAACTCTGTCTGCTGCTGCTCCCAGTCTCTCTGCTCCAACTGCCTCTCCAGAACCTTCTAATTACTTGCAGCTGCCTGTGTAGCCACTTACTGGTAGGAAGGGGGAGGGTGGTTGCACCTGATTGGCTGTTGTGTTAAGTTTCACTTTTGCTTGCTGTCTGATTCGGTATTTACCGAATCGGTATTTACCGAATCGGTATTCCCAATGCATTCCTATGGGCCAAAAGGCCCATAGGAATGCATTGGGAATACCGATTCGGTAAATACCGATTCGGTAAATACCGATTCGGTAATTTCCGATTGTCCGATACCGAATTTTACCGATTCGGTAAATAATACCGATTTTTTTCCCTACATCTCATTTACCGATTTTTGAATACCGAATCGGTAAAATTCGGTATTTAAGAATCGGTAAAATCAGATTACCTACATCTAGCCCTAAGACTCTGGAATAATGATGCTGCTCAGACCATATGATTAAGCACATCAAAAACTTGGCAACCTGTGGCATAATAGTCAAGAAGACGCATGTCAAACTATACACCCCATGTTTGAGGTGGGACCAAAAAGGCATCAATGCATTATGCCCCAAGAACGGTCTGAATATTGCTTAATCTTGAACAAAGCATGTGGTCCCTCTTACCACATCCCACGAAAAGACGATCTCAAGAGACTAAGGTTCTATGTGGCAACAAAGCAAGCAGCAGCGACGGGTCTACAATTGTCCCCAGGCAGACAGCCCAAAGCCACTCCTAATCCCACAAATTTGCAACATCATTTTGAGTGGGATACCATTTACACAACTGGGTGCCCAAGCAGTTATTTATAGGAAGAACAGTAATCACTCCATCCAGCAGTCAACTCAGTGCAAATAATAAGCTGGAACATAGAGGGATTAGGCAAAAAGTTCGAGGACAAGGGCTAGGTAGCATATATGAAGTGGCACGACATCTGTTGCCTGAAAGAAACCTGGGCATCTGAGAACATAGACATAGAGAGATTAACTTCCTTCAATATACCTGCCCAAAGCCAGCGAAGAGGAAGGGTGAAGGGTGGTCTTCATATCTGGGTCAAGGCCACCTGCACTGATGTTAAAATAACATTCTCCTACATAAAAAACAATATCCAACACCTGAAGTTGGAAAAAGCAAAGGACTGCTAGACTTCTCAACATCTATCCACCACAGTATGGTAAGGATGAAACCTGATTGCTTTTAAAATCTCTGGATTTTCTATTTTCTACTCCAAAGCAGGAACGTGCCACTACACACTCACACTCTGACAATCAGCCCAGAATAATAATACTGTGCAGGAACCTGAACACCAGCCTCAACCCAGTCTTGCAGGACCCTGTAGTAATAGAGGACGACCACGCCTGGTGGCTCCCATCTCCCCCAGTCTAAAGAACACAGGACAACAAAACAAAGCAGAACAATTAAGTATGATTATTCTAAATGTAGACCTGAGGTCAATGAATGGCCGAACTACTTCTGAACGTCCCCCAAAATCAACCTTTCACACAGGGAAGCGTGCTAGTGCTATTGATTACATAATGTTAAATAGGAGATTTGAAATCTGGTAACCAATAAGTGGGTCGAAGAGAGAATAGAAAGTGATCACGTTCCGCTCCACCTCGTCCTTGATCTTCAGAAGCTCAATTTGAGTAATGGCACCAGATAGAATCTGTATACACCGGCAAACTGAGTTTGAATAGAAATTGGAAAGGGAAAACTGTGGAGAAAGGGCAACCGGTAGGAACGGCTCATGCTGAGACGGGGGCCAGAAAGGAAGGGGGGCCCGCTGGTCCTAAAATACCCATTCAGCTTAAAGTACTTACGGTCCCGGGGATGTTTTCTGGGAAAACCTCGTCCACCAAAATTACTGGCAGGTCTTCTCCTGGCGATAACGCAGCCCAAGATGTAGAGCTGGAAGAGCCTGGCAAAAAATTGCAGATTAACGACTCTGTGGAGTGTTGTCAGATTGTAGATATGGCCTCTGATGAAACCCTTATGCAACAAACCCTGGAGGGGGGCGCTCAGATACAGAGATAGGTGTAGATAGCGTGCAGGAAAAGCATGATGAGGACAGCTTCTTTTCTCCAGTGGAAGGGACGGATGAAACAACCGATTCTGAGCAAACAGAAGGCTCCTCTAGCGAAGACAGTCCCCCTAATACCGCAGATACTCTCAAAAGAGCACACAGGCTGCATAGGAGGTCTTTACAGTTGGGCTCAACTCGCCGGGAGAGTGAGTGCTCTGACACTAGCAATAACCTCCAGTGGGACTATTCTGGGGTCACCACAGGCTCTCAGAGGCAAGAGTTAGGGAACACAATGGTGGACACAGAGAATATAACACCCCCTTCTAACTCTTTGATCTACGCAATGCTGAAGTCCATACAGAGCGAAGCCCGGCTAGAGCATAACAGAGCGCAGCTAGCAACGAAAAAAATACAAGGGGCTATTCGTAAAAACACTAAAGCCTGCGCAGAAGTTATTGCCAGGACTGCCGCACTAGAGGAACGAATTGTTGATGTTGAAGCAGGGCTGGAGACGGTTGAGACGAAAATTGCCTCGAATGATGAAAGATACTCGGACATTATGTGGAAACTTGAGGAGTCCGAAAACAGGCTTCGAAGGAACAATCTACGCCTTTTGGGTATCGAAGAAAAAGTGGAGGGGGAGGATATTAGAGGCTTTGTTTTGAAACTATTTAAAGCTGCATTTCCAGGACTGGCCCATTGGTCTTGGGAGTCAGAAATTCAAAGAGTTCATCGTTTTCCAATGATGCTTAGAATACAGGGTGGGGGGAGCAAAAACCTAGGGCCATTTTGAATTTTTTGGGTAATTTTCTGTTAAGACAAGCGATTTTTGAGAAAGCACGACCAGATGCCAGAAGGTCTGCGGAGGGTCAGACTTTTTTTGTAAGACCAGATTTTTGCCACACCACAGGAGATGGTGGTTGCGACAACTTATTGCTCCATTTCAAAAAAAGAGGTGTGAGTTTTTTTTGATGAACCCGGACAGGCTAAAGGTGATACATCAAGGAAAAGTAAGGGTTTTCACATCGGAAATTCAAGCTGAGAGCTACTTAAAAGAATTGGTAGACTGATAAGAGACATTGGCGTGGCCGGTGATCTAGCTGTCTGGTTATAAAAGTGTTGCTGCTTTTCGTTTTATTTTTTTATGATCCCCTAGGACCTGTAAGAAAAAAAAAAAATTTATTTTGGGGATATTGGGATACGGTGATAAAGCTGTTCAAGCTGTTTATGATCTGGATGGTATGAACTGAGAGGGCAGCCTCTTTTTGCTTTCTCTTCTCCCTCTCCTATGGTTTAAGGATTGTCGGCCCTTGGGAGATCAGGGGGGGGACCAGGCTGCACCTTGCACGTGGGAGGCATCGCAAGGGTCCGTGGACCTTTCTTGCCTGATTGTCGGGGGTGGGAGGGTTGGTGGGTGGGGGTGGTTGGTTCATCACGGGGAGGGGGAGGGGGCGGTATAGAAATTGCTATAGGATGCATAGATGTGTTTTGTTAAAAGCCTTTTTTTTGGAGGGGATGCTAATGATTTGGTTGGTAAGCGTATTTATCCGGGATGGCTAATGTCAGGATCGCTTCAATAAATATCTGCGGGCTTAATGACCCCTGTAAGCGGCGCCAGTTTAGAGAAGATATCCTCTATCTAAACCCCGATATAATATGTCTCCAAGAGACACATATTGAAAGTTCCCGTCACAAGTGTCTGGAGTTTGAGGGTTTCCAACTGGTTGCATGGACCAGACTAGAAGCAAAAACCAAAGGAGTGGCAGTATTGGTCCGTCGGGGACTGATAAATGTTACTCGCTCACTGGTGGACTCATATGGTAGGTGGGTTATAGTTCAGGGCAACATCCAGAGTAGGCATTTTACACTGTGCTCTGTTTATGGACCAATATTAGATGATCCCGAACTGTATATAAGGCTCAGGGTAGAACTTGTAGGATGGCCCGCCCCGATGATACTGTGTGGGGATTTTAATATTAATATAGGAAGTGAACATCTGAGACATCCAGACAAGGAATATCAGGGGCGGAAACCCAAAGTATATAAATCTTTAATGCTAATGTTAGAGCTACATGGTTTGATTGACACTTGGGCTTATTTCAGAAGTAGCGATCCCGGATATACTTTTTTTTCTGCGCCTCACAAAACTCATTCTCGATTAGATTATTTTTTTATTTCAAAGTCAAAGTCAAAAAGGCTTTATTTCGATAAAACATTATCATAAAAGCAGGGCAAAAAATCACAATGCAACAATTAAAACAAAAAAACAATTTAAAATTTAAAAGGTAAAAGGAAGCATGAGCATTCGATAAGAAAATGAGCTCGTTAGTGGTTTATCAAAACAATACAATAGGTAATCACTATGCTAGAAAGTTTAAACAAACAGTAATGACAATTTTTAGACCATTTTGGTGTTTTGATTTTCCCAATTTACAGATAGTGGATATAAAAATTCGATCAGTCAGTAGGTTAAAAATAGAATTAAACAGATAATTTTAGCCTTTTAGCTCGAATGGACCAAGCCCATGATAAAAATTTGGCTATAGCACAAAGATAGGATGCACGGCTATCAGACATTAGTATCCTGATTGCAGCCGCGTGACTCCTGGTGCCCAGCTGCCGGCATAAGTTTTTAAGCCAGATCCTCCTGGGTCTCGTGTATTCGCTGCACTCGAACATAAGATGTGCCAGTGACTCAGGTTTGGCTAGGCATGCGGGGCAAAGCTCTGTAATTTGTGCACGAGATTTCCAGCGTGAAGTAAAAGAATAGAGGGGGAGAGTGCCTGTTCTGAATTTAAAATACAAAGCCCTATCGAAGGGTTTTTCAATGATGTCAAGGTACACTTCCCGCTTAGGTTGATCTTTAAACTTCAGGAAGTCCTCCGTGAGTCTGCCCATAGTAGATCTGGTATTCCTCTGAAATAGGACCCAGTCCCAATAGAGTTTCTTAAGAGCTAGCTTTGGGGGTGAAGTTCTATTTGCCCATGCTTCGTTCAAACCCAGATTTGCTAGCAGCTGCTTCATGTCTCTAAGCCATTTTATTTTGTGCCACCCTGGTAGTGCCATGATTTCTGCTAGGCCTTGCGCATATCTACTGAGTTCCTCCACACGCCACAGGCGTGCCCAAAGCAGCAGTGGACGAAATTTAGCAAGGTCATCAATTGGGCGACAACCTAAATCCAACATTAAAGGAACTGTGGGGGTGCCTTGCGGGAGGGACATGATCGCTCTACAAAATTTCCTCTCTGATGTAGGCAAGGCGTCGGTAACAGATGACCCCCAAAGTTCAGCCCCATAAAGGGCAGAGCTAACCCCTTTGGCCGAGTAGATCTCAAGAACAGTAGCTATTGGTCTTATAGTACAGGAGCGTTGTTCTTTCAGGAGAGCTCCTGTAACCCTTTTGTGTGATAGCAACATTTTGTCCAGGTGGGGGGTCCAATCCATTTTGTGAGAGAGGCGTATCCCAAGGTAGTCGAACACTTCTACCCTCTCCAAGAGTTCAGCATTTAGGATAGGAGGACGGGCTTGTTTTTTTGGAGGGTTCAACACAAGGTATTTGGTCTTGCTAGTGTTGATTACCAGGCCACGTTTGGTGCAAAAGGATTGGAAGTTGTCAAGGAGCCTTTGGAGTCCTGTGGGGGTTTTAGAAATTAAAAGGGTGTCATCCGCGAAGAGGAGGGTTGGTATGCGTTCACCGGCCAGGGATGGTTCGTCTGAAGGATGTTTCCGGAGATGCTCAACCACCCCGTTGATGTAGAGGGAAAACAGGGTGGGAGCTAGAACACATCCCTGGCAGACGCCTCTCTCAACCGGGATGCTACTTGTTTTTTCCCCCCCGGGGCCCCACCTAACCTGGGCAAAGTTATCTTGATGCAGCCTCACGAGTAGGGATAACAAGTAGTGGGGGAACCCCATATCAGCCAGTACGGTCCAAAGGGTCTCCCTGGGTACAAGGTCAAAGGCAGTCTTTAAGTCGATGAACGCGAGATAGAGACTGCCCTTGCCTATGACCACAACTTTCCAGTACACCATCATGAGCCTAAAAGCTTGTTCTACTGTCCCGGTACCCACTCTAAAGCCCGCCTGATAGTCAGAGAGGATTTTGTTTTCCTCAATCCAGTTTAAGATTCTGACCAACAAGACTTTACCCACTACTTTTTGGCTAGTATCTAACAGGCTGATAGGCCTATAATTAGATGGGTCATCTCTGGGGCCTTTTTTATAAATAGGGACCACCTCAGCCCCTTTCCATGAGGAGGGTATGGGGGCGCCCCTGCAGATGGCAACAAGCAGGGAGTGGATCAGTTTCCCCCATTTCGTGGTGTCAGATTTCAAAAGGTCACCGGGGATGCCATCCAGGCCAGCCGCCTTTTGGGGGATGATGGTACTTATTGCATAGTCCACTTCCTTAATTGAAAAATCAAAGTCATTAGGCTGGATGACCCAGGTTAGGGTGGACAACGGTGGAGCCTCCAGCCCTCCATCAGGATCACAAGAGACAGTAGAAGTAATATGGTCATCTTGACGGGTATATAGCTTTGAGAAGTGTTGGACCCACGCTTGACTAGGGATACTGCAAGTTATCAGGTCGCTATCAGGCCTATTGCGGGCTCTTATAGTATCCCAGAACCATTTAGAGTCTTTCTTAATGCTGGCTTCTTTGAGAGTAGACCAGTAGGCCTCTTCCCACTCCTTTTCGCTAGCCCCAGTGTTCTCTTGTGCGCTTTCCTGGCTGTCTGTATAAGGGTTTGGGACTTGCCCTTGACAGCCTCAATTAATCTAGTCTTGGCTTTCCTGCATGCTGCAGTGTACCAGTCATGAGTCCCTTTGGGTTTGTTCTGAGGCGTATTCTTCCCCTTGTGCTCTTTACCCAAAAGACTTCTCCTATAACCTTAACAGCTTCCTCGAAAATGGGTGTAGCCCTATCAGCTACCGTGGCTAAATCAATAGTATTGATCTCTGCTTGTGAAGCTATAAGGACCTCTTCTATAGTAGAAAGTTTGTCAGCGTTGCTGGCAACTTTGCTCCATTTTAGGCGTCTCCCACAAGAGGAGACAGTGTCCCTTTGGCTACATTTAGATGGGACTGAGGGTGATCCGTTAGACCAAGGGTTCATGATGGTTAAGGAGAGCGAATTGTGGTCACTCTCCACAGTTGGTGTAATTACCATATCATCGACCGATCTCCAGAGCCCCAAGCTCAACAGGATGTAGTCAATCCTCGAGGTGTGGCCAACCCTGTTGAACGTTGGGGCACCCATCCGATCAGAAGATGTACGGCCATTGGTGGCTCTTAGCCCAAACTCCAGGGTCAGTGCATTTAACTGAACTGCACTACGGGTCCACCGTTTAATCGGTGGGATGGAGAGTGCAGGGATACCCCATCTGCTGTCTTCCTCGCCTAGGTCAGGAATTCCATCCAGGGGCAGTGGCTCGTATGTGCAATTAAAATCACCTGCTACAATGGTGTGGTCAGCTTCTTTGTAATCCCTAAGTTGCACTTCGATGTCAGAAATTACAGACGAGGTGCACCCATTCTTAGTGTCTCTAGCATAAACATTGTAGAGATCTAGGGTCAAACCTCTGCGGTGATTAGACAGAGAAATACCCAAGAGGTCTGGGTTATTTAACTGCTTAGGGGTAATCCGGCAATTAAGGGAGACACTTACCCAAATAATGAGCCCCCCCGAGGGACGCCCCTTCCCTTGCCTGGGTTTTTCTGCTGGAACAAAATGGGTGACAAACCCAACTCGATAGAGTGGTTCGATGCTCCAGGTCTCCTGGAACACACATATCTTGTGAGCTTCAACCAGATCGCTCCACTCAGGCAGACCTAATTTCCTGTGGATCCCCGCGAGGTTCCAACTAAGAATTTTTATTGTATCCTTAAAGGTCTCTCCTCCAGTACCATGGGTGTCTCTAGGGTTACAGGGAGCTTTACTAACTGCATCTAGAGCTAAGGGCATTAATATGGTCATACTGGTAGCCATCACAGTTGGAGGGTTGGGGCGTAGGGGGTAGGATGTGACCAAGGGGGCCTCCTCCTCTCCCCTATTAATATCAAGGTGTGTGGAGGAAGCTTCATCAGGATTAAGTCAATCGACTTCATCCAGTGCGCAGAATCTATTCCAGTGGGCAAACTGGGAGACAAAAGGGTCGAACGGAGGAACTGGACCGTGCCATGGTTGCTGCCACTGGTGAGTAATATGATGTGGGGCGTGCATGTACCCTCTGTTAGGTGGAAAACTAAATCTAGGTGGGTTCTGTCTTGGGGGCATAGGTAGAAAGTAGGACAGGGGAAGAGGATTAATTTGGGTAGCAGGTCCACAAGAGGGTGTATTACATATATAGTTCACCGCCCCTATGTCCCTGAATTTAACAGTAATTACATCCCCTGCTATGGTCTTAGTATTTCTACCCACCCACTCGCCTCTGCGCACCGTGAGAATTTCACCACTCATATGAGTGGGTAAAGGTTTGTGCAACTGGAGCCACTGGGCACACTTGTTTCTCAATTCAGTGTAGGTTTCTCTTCTTCCCTCCTTCAGTGGGGGTACACCCGTCAAGACAACCACAAAGGGGGAGACTTCCGGTGGTAAATTGATTGTTTTGAAACGGGCCGGCCTTGCCCCTGGATCCTGAGACTTATTAGAGGGAGAAGTTGAAGTAGGGTTTGCATTTAAGCCAGTGGGACCCTTTGCTGGCTGATTGCTCACTTTTTTTGGACCAGTTGATGTCTGTGTCTCCGGGGAGGGACCAGTCACACTAAGGGTTGGGGGAGAAACCACAGATTTACCCCCTGGTTGGATCGAATGCTGTATTATTCCTCTGTTATCTGATGGAATATTGGCCTTAGTGGAAGAATCTCTCGGAGGCTTACTGCCAGATGTGTTAGCCAGAGGCACTTCTTTGGTTTTCCCGTGCGTCTGGATAAGCACATTCCCGCTTGCCATGTTGGCCCATTTTGTGTTGATTAGCGACGTCAGTCTATCAATTTTAGATATAAGAGGCTTGATTTGAGCCGCTATCGTTGCTTCGAGGTCCGATTTCAGATCTATTACCATGTTTTCAACCCAACAAGGTACCCCTGTTGCAGAATTAGGGGTAGGTGAAACAAGGTTGTGGTTCCTGGTGTTAGTTTTATTCTTTTCCTTGGTTTTAGAGGCCTTATTGGCAGAGCCAGAATTCCCTGATTCTAAGGATACAGGAATAGGACCTGGCCTTGATACTTGGGGAAGTTCATCTGCGATTGACTCTGGCTTTTCAGATGATTGGCAGGCTTCTAGGTCAGGAGTGGCCTCGAGGTCGACATACGACGGGTCAGAATCTGAGTGGGTGACCGATAGGTCGACTGCGTTAGGGACAGTATGCGAGCCCACAGCAGGCGAAGGTAAGGGGAGGAAGCGATTAAATAGGGGATACTGAGAAGGTGAGCTTACAGTTGCTAAATGACCCAGAGACGAGCGTTTAGCGTTCATAAGGTCCAAAGATACCCGTTTCTCCAATAGAATAATGCTGTGGTCAATAGTCTCATTGACCCGGGAGATGAATTGGTCTATAGGCCCAATGACCTGTGCTACAGCCATTGCTTTTTTGGTGTTGCTTCTAGTTCTACCAGGCATGGTGGACATATTTTAGAAGGCCTGGGTTCTAGAAGTTGACAGTAGTAGCAATTGGAACAGTTGTGGGTTAAAGATGAGGACCAAGGGGGGTGGCCCGGTCCGGTCACTCCCGGGCACTAACGGGCAACAACGGGCCCGCCCTTGGCCCGGGCTTCGCCCCGGGCTGCGACCCGCGCGCGTCCCGCGATGCGCTTCAGCGACCTTGCTTAAGACTATGGGCGGTGAGAGGAGGCGGGGCACTGGGAGGGGGCGCGGCCCACACGGGAAGAGGAAACAGCTGGTGGAATTAACGCTGTACCTCGCAGTCCCGGGGCCGCGCCTCTCGCCTCCTCTGCGGCCTCCCCGGTGTTAGTCTCCTTCCTCCGTAGGCACAGTGAGCTGGTAAGGTGAAGGGCTACTCCTGTAGCGGATATCTGGCAAAATACTGGACACGCTGTGAGACCTCTAGCCGAGCGGCTCCCGCGAAGCGGGGGCCGCGAGAGGTTATGAGCACCTTGAAGGAGGCGGGCACTGGGAGGTGGCGCGGCCAACACGGGAAGAGGAAACAGCTGGTGGAATTAACGCTGTACCTCGCAGTCCCGGGGCCGCGCCTCTCGCCTCCTCTGCGGCCTCGCCAGTGTTAGTCTCCTTCCTCCGTAGGCACAGTGAGCTGGTAAGGTGAAGGGCTACTCCTGTAGCGGATATCTGGCAAAATACTGGACACGCTGTGAGACCTCTAGCCGAGCGGCTCCCGCGAAGCGGGGGCCGCGAGAGGTTATGAGCACCTTGAAGGAGGCGGGCACTGGGAGGGGGCGCGGCCCACACGGGAAGAGGAAACAGCTGGTGGAATTAACGCTGTACCTCGCAGTCCCGGGGCCGCGCCTCTCGCCTCCTCTGCGGCCTCGCCGGTGTTAGTCTCCTTCCTCCGTAGGCACAGTGAGCTGGTAAGGTGAAGGGCTACTCCTGTAGCGGATATCTGGCAAAATACTGGACACGCTGTGAGACCTCTAGCCGAGCGGCTCCCGCGAAGCGGGGGCCGCGAGAGGTTATGAGCACCTTGAAGGAGGCGGGCACTGGGAGGGGGCGCGGCCCACACGGGAAGAGGAAACAGCTGGTGGAATTAACGCTGTACCTCGCAGTCCCGGGGCCGCGCCTCTCGCCTCCTCTGCGGCCTCGCCGGTGTTAGTCTCCTTCCTCCGTAGGCACAGTGAGATGGTAAGGTGAAGGGCTACTCCTGTAGCGGATATCTGGCAAAATACTGGACACGCTGTGAGACCTCTAGCCGAGCGGCATTTTTTTATTTCATCAAGTATAATACAAGGATCTAGCATAGTTAAATACCCGAGGGTGATTTCGGACCACAATCCACTGGTACTTGAGGTTCAAATTCACCAGAGGGTTAAGAAACCTAATATCTGGACTTTTAATAGAGGTTTGCTGTGCGATAGGGGCTACATTGACTGTATGACAAGATGGATTATGCAGTTTATTACTAAGAACATAGGGAGTACTAAAATACAGAATATTTGGAATACATTGAAGGCGGGAATAAGGGGTGAGACTACACATTATGGATGGGAGAGCCAGAGAAGAGAGAAAATAAAATTGCAGGAACTCTACGAGAAGCTTGAAAAGGCCGAGTTAACCCTAGTAAAAATTTTAGCGGATGGAGGCATTGGGGATGTGGCCCAAACACAAATCACTATTTCTAAAGCAGATATAACAGAAATATCTCAGAGGAAAGCTGCAGCTAAGTTTGTGGCCTGGCAATCCAAGGTATATGAAAACAATGAGAGAGCGGGACAGCTGTTAGCGGTTAGAACCAAAGAGAGAGAAGCCGCGTCACATATTAAAGAAATTCTGGACCCCGATGTCGGGTTAGTTTCAGATGTAGAGGCTATAGCTGTAGCTTTCCAGAAGTTTTATCAAAAATTATATAAAGAAGATATTACTGACAATGGGGGTCTGCTGAAAGAGATACAAAAATATCTTGATGATATAGAGGTTGGGGGGCTAACGCAGGATGAAGTAGCAATATTGGAGGCTGAAATCAGTAGAAGAACTAGGGATGGTTGTAGATGCTATTCCAAGAGCTAAGGCAGTTGGTCCAGAATTCTACAGGACGTTTAAAGTACAACTGGCACCTTTAATGCTGGAGGTATTCTCACAGGTTGTTAAGGAGGGTAAGCCTCCGGAATCGTAGCGGAAAGCAAAGATAGTGACTTTTAAAAAAAAAGGGAAAACACAGGCCGATAGAGTAATTAAAAAACTAGTTACCCCTCAACAACATGGTTTTGTGCCAGGTAGAGAAACCATTGCACATATCCGCCGCACGATAACACTCTTTGATTATACTAAGGTGACAGGAGACCCTATGGCTTTGATCCTGCTGGATGGGGAGAAAGCCTATGATAGGGTCTCCTGGCCTTTTTATGGGCTGCTTTGCAGCATTATGGTATAGGAGAAAAGTTTATCGGTGCTTTAAAGAGTATGTATGCACAACCTATAGCTGAGGATTCAATCATGGGGATTCAATTGGGGATAATCAACATAAGTCGAGGAACTAGGCAGGGGTGCCCCTGTTCTCCCCTTTTGTTTGCGATATATATCGATCCTTTAATTAGGAAAATTGTAAATGAAACAGCCATCCGACCAGTACACGCTAAAGGAGGCGATACAAAAATCCTGGTTATGCTGATGACCTCGCCATTTCAACAGACTCTCCTTTGCCAGCTTTTCAAGGAATTCAAATGCTAACTTCTCAATTTGGGGCAATTTCTGGGTACCACTTCAACGAGGCCAAGACACAAATCATCTGTAATGATAAAATTGATTGGATTGACCCCCACATTGTAGGACAAGCTAAATATCTGGGGATAGAGATAGGGGCAGATCCTGATGAGTTAGTCGAATTGAATTTAGGTCATTTAATTCGGAAATTAGACGTGGAGGCGCGATGAATAAATTCTTTACATCTGACCCTAATGGGCAGATGCAACATAATAAAAATGATCTTCCTCCTAAGATTTTGTATTGTCTAAGAGCTATCCCACTACCAATTGACTCTAGTTGGTTTAAGAAATTCGACTGGATAATTTCATGGTTTTTATGGGCCGGCAAACGACCAAGACGGGCTTTGAAGTATATGACTCTCCCTAGAGACAGAGGTGACTGGGCGGTACCAAATCTACAGGTTTATTATTTTGCTATTACACTAAGACGTATCACTGATTTACTGGATATGGAGATGCCAGATTGTGATGATATTTCGATCTATCATTTAATTTTAGGATCCACTGCACAGGGACTTTTGTTTAGACAAATTGATTACTCGTGAGGTACAAGGTACTTTTGGGTGCATATAAAGTATGGGTGTCAGTCCGGAAAATGTTTGATATTGGTAGATTACATATATATTCTCCATTTGCAGATAATCTGTTATTTCCAGATATTTTTCGGGATGCTTTTTTCAGGGTCTGGCTCTCTCAAGGGGTTAGGAGGATTGGGGACATAGCTTCTATATCGGGACTGATGAGTTTTGAAGAAATTAAAACAAAGCATGGATTCTGTAATAGACAATTTTTTAAGTTTCTACAGATTAGGAACTTTTTTAGTAGAAAGACAACATGCTGGGCTCCTAATACGATAATTGAAGCTTTAAAAGGGGGTCAAACATCTTTATCCCTGATTTATAAAATGTTGATTGCCAGGAAGTCTGATGATTTAGATAAGCATTTTGTACGCTGGAATTCTGGAGTTCAAGCTGAGCAGGGGGCTTGTGAAGATGCACTTTTATTTAGTCAATCTGTTTTTTTTCTGCCAATTTGCAAGTACAATGTTTTAAAACTTGGTGTAACCTGTATATAACCCCTGCCCAAATATTTAAATGGGGTGGTACTGCGGGGATAAATTGCCCACGATGTGGGAACTAGCGGCAGATAGTGTGCATATGCTTGCGTCCTGCCCTGAACTTGCTCCTCTAGTACAAAAAGTGGAGCAGTATTTGGGTCAAAAGTTTGGCTTCGCCGTGGCTTTGACACCTCAGGCTATTATGCTTGGGATTATCGAGCAAAATATGTCTGAACCTGAACGTAAACTGATTTTTATTGCAATGACTGTTCTCAGACTCTGTTTAACCACTGTCTGGCTTGACCCTATTCCCCCAAATGTTCATGTCTGGCTGAGTAAATTTATTAGTACGTACAACTGGGAAATTTCTGTATTTAAAAGAAGAGGAGCTAGGGCCCGGATAGATGGGGTGCGGACGTGGGAACCTTTATCCACATGTCTTGAATGCAGATAATTTTGATTTCTCTGGTTGGCTTTTTGCATCCTTCTGTCTTCATTTATGTATACATATGTATTTGGGCTGTATTGTTTGCTTATCCCTGTATCCTTTGTATGGAATGTTCGGTCAATTTTTTGTCTCTTTTCTCTCCTCCGACGAACCGACTGGGGTGGGGGGTGGCTGGGGGGAGGATACTTTGAAAAAGGGAGATGTGACATGTGGGAACAATTTGTATTGAAATGAGCTGTTTTGTTTCTATGGTGATATATGTCATATTTCCTAATAAACAATTTAACTTAAAAAAAAACTCTAATGAGGCAGAAGAAGTGGCGATAAGGCAGGGTACTAGTCAGGGATGCCCTCTTTCCCCCTTTTATTCTCACTTTTTATTGAGCCATTAGCGATAAACATTCGCTCCAATGTATTAATTCAAGCTCCCCTAGTAGGAATGGCAAAAATTAAGTTGTTTGCCGATGATTTGATCCTATACTTAAACCCGGACAAGTCGAATATACAGCTGGCTAAGGTGAAATCCAGGTGTTTACAGAGCTGGGGGGTTATAGGGTAAATCAGTCCAAAACGGAGCTTCTCCTATTCAATGCATTGAGAACCGATCTAACAGAAGGGATAAAGGTTTTGCCTTTCAAACCTATTAGATATTGGGGCCTTTATGTTACAGCTGACTTCCTTCAACTTTTTCATCTAAACTATGTTAAAACATTTGATTGAAAAAAAACTGCTAGAAAGATGGTCGCTTCTACCTTTGACTATAATAGGTCGAGTCTCTCTCGTAAAGATGTTGATACTTCCCTTGCTGATATTTCTGGTTTTAAACCTTCCTTTAGAAATACCAATCTCATATTTTAACTGAGTAGATAAGGTGATTCAGGAGTTTGTATGGGCAAAGAAAAAAACTCGGATTAAGTTACCCATCTTACAATTGGATGTAGAGCAGGGGGGCTTGCATTACCTCATTTAACTACCTACTAACAAGATGCGCTACTTACTTTAGTAACTCAGCTAGTGACCCCTCTCGAATTTCGAGAATTTTTTATTTTGTCTCATGCTAACAAATAGTGTAATTAGGCTACCAGCATTCCTAGGCACTGCAAAGTTACCAAAAAAGAAAAGATATAAGGTCGTGAACATACTTCTAAGCCACATACAGCAGTTCAATAAAAGCTACAATATCCCAACATGCCATGCATATTCTTCTCTTCATGACTGTGAGCTATGGGGTCCTAAGCTGTTGCAAAAGGGGATCCAGTCATATAATATGCTAGGCTTTTGCAAGTTGTGACTTTTATAATTCCCTCTGGCTATGTTATGGTAAATAAAGACAGATATATTGGCAGGGGTGGCGGCATTGCCATAATATTTAAATCTACTTACAACTGTAAATTTGAAGTGTTTCCGCTACAGGGCTGTGAGGCTGCCCTATTTAAATTAGCTATCAGCGCCCAGATGACCTTATCTGGTCTATTGATATATCGTCCCCCTGGGAATTCTAACTCATGGGTGACGTCCTTTTCGGAAACTATTGCCCCATTGATCCTAAAGGCCGCTAATTTCACTATTCTGGGGGACCTGAATTTACATCTGGAGGATCCTCTATGCTTGATCAGCAAAACTTTTTTAGCGGATTTAGAAGCACTTAATATCTTGCTATGTAACTCGGGATCTACACACTCTGCGGGGCACTTGTTGGACCCTGTTCTGTCGAATTTTGCATATGACTGTGAATCAGTCGCCCGTCCTTTGGAATGGTCGGATCACATGGCAGGTAAATTTTCCCTCCTGTGTACAATGAACACAGCATTGAACGCTATTGACTCAGGAGGAAAATTACGCTGTTGGGGTAAACTTAACATCACAGAGTTTAACCGGTACTTATTAAACACTTCACCAAATGACAATTCATCCTTTCTGGTATCGGAGGCAGCAGTCTCCAATTGGTTGACTACAGCTGTGAATAAACTCGTTCCCCTTGCACCCTTGCATTCTCTGCCTCATTGTCATCCTGCAGCATGGTTCTCGGAGAATTTAAAAACTACGAAATCCAAATGCAAGGCACTAGAGAGACAATGGAGGCGTTCTTATTCTCCCTCCTGTAAGGTGGCATACAAAGTGGCCCTTAGAGACTATCACAAACAATGTAAGACTGCAAGAGCCACTCATATTACCAACACCATAATACACGCCCAGAATTGCCCGCGCACACTATTTTCTGTGGTGAAAAAACTAACAGGTGCAGACTCCATCCCTGCCCCTCCAGTTTTGAATGAGGTACAATGCAACTCAATTGCTGAGTTCTTCATCACTAAGGTAGAACGGATCTACGATTCATTGGGTCTTCGACCTTTGAGCGCAGATTTATCCTCCACGCTTGTGCCAGCTCATGACTGTCAATTTCCCACGACAATTAAACTCTCTGAGTGGTCGCTCTTTGATGATGTCTCCTTCGCTTGTTGTCTAAAGAGCATTAAATCTGGCTCTCCCTGTGATCCTCTTCCGGCAAAAATTCTAAAACAGCTTGATCTTAACTCCTGTCGCGTAGTGATGAAACTCCTTAATGCCTCACCGATAGAATCATGTGTTCCACAGAAGTGGAAACACGTGATGGTAGTCCCTTTGCTGAAAAAGCCCGGAGCGGATGCTTCAAACGTATCCAATTATAGGCCTATTTCATTGCTGCCTATTTTTTCGAAAATTTTGGAAAGGCATATTAACTCTCAACTATCTCACTTGGTAGAGAGTTTGGGCTTTTTACATCCTTCTCAATCTGGATTCAGAGCTCACCACTCCACTGAAACTATATTCCTGGGAGTTACCGAGAATCTACGGCACGGTATCGATCGCGGGGATACATCTGCGCTTATCCTTTTAGATTTAAGCACAGCGTTCGATACCGTGTCCCATTCCATTCTTCTCACATCCCTCCAATCTTTGGGAATTGAGGGCTCAGCTCTGACCTGGATAGCCTCTTTCCTAAGTGAGCGTACCTTCCAGGTTTTTTCGGCCAAAGCATCCTCTAAAATTTGTGCATCGGCGTACGGCGTTCCCCAGGGGTCTATTCTTAGTCCACTACTCTTCAACATCTATATTAGACCCCTGGCCACTATTGTGAAGGAAGCCGGTTTAACCATATTTTCGTACGCCGATGACACACAAATTATTTTCTCCCTCTCCAATAGGGAAGGTAATAATACTTTGGCTCTTAAACAGGGTCTGTCCCAGGTGGCAAGATGGATGCAGGAGAATTTCCTTAAGTTGAACGGAGATAAGACCGAGATTGTGATACTGGGCAAGGATAAAGATCTCTGGGGCCCCCAACATTGGCCCGAGATTATGGGTCCTACCCCGCACAACCCGTGACCCAGGCTCGCAATCTCGGATTCTTGATCGATGAACAGCTTACAATGCGCCAACAGGCCGTTAAGGTGGCTTCTATTTGCTTTGCTACACTAAAATGGCTCCAAAACGTCTTGTGGAGGCTTCCTGTCCCCACACAAAGGACGGTGGTCCAGGCTTTGATAACATCTCGCCTGGACTATGGGAACGTCCTGTATCTTGGTGCCGATTTGACAACTCTGAATAAACTTCACGTTGTCCAAAATGCGGCCGCACGGCTGTTATGCAATGTTCCCCGGAAAAAAACTGCCTCCCTAGCCCTTCGTGATCTGCATTGGCTAAAAATAAAGAACATAATTAAATTCAAGGCCTTATGTTACATCTTCAAGATAAAACAGGGCTCTGCCCCTAGGTATCTTCATAATCTCATTCATTCTTACATACCTAGTCGCAGTTTGAGATCCTCAGGAAAAGGAGATTTTATTGTTCCTAGATTTAGGTTGGTGAAGATGGGCGGCCGCTCATTTTCCCATTTGGGCACTAAATCCTGGAATGCCTTGCCTGTGAAGCTGAAGTTGGAAACTGATCTTCTTCGGTTTTGCAAGGGCCTAAAAACTTGGCTTTTCCAGCAATAACCTTGAACAGTCTTCTGGCAGCTCCACTCATTGATGCTTGGTAGTTCTTTCTTCTCTAGTCTATCCCTTGGCGCCGGGAAACCCACTGCGGGTAGCTGTGCGCCTTATAAGTTTAAATACATAAATAAATATAACGGCATTCTTTTGATAATGTGGGAGGCTTATGTGGCACAATTTGAATCTCAGAGCCGTGATCTCTGGTTAAGCTTCAGGCAGATTACATGCTTTCTCTCGACTAATTATAGAGAAATCAATGAGAGAGCTAGAATAATTTTAAAAGCAGCCTTTGTGTTAAATTTAACTGGTATTGGTAGTTGGCATAGGCTATTGCGACAGGACATAAATAAGAGTCTCATCGAAACAATGCTCCCTAAAATCGCTCAGGAAACTAACTGCTGGTTTAATACCCAGGAATGGCAACAAGTCTGCAAGCTTGGCCATAGAGCCCAGAGGGCGGCCAATTTTAAAAGGATGTTTTTTCTTTCAAGATGGATGGTTTACTACACTCCCTCCAGATTACATAAATGGTTACCTTCAATCCTGAATGACTGTTTTTTTGTTTTTTTTTTAAATTATTTTTTATTTGCATCCTTGCACAGTACGCACACTTCATAGCACATTCTCCAAAGTTACAATTAAATTCATATAGCGTATTACATCATATCCAAAATTCATCAAAGCATCCTACATTTTACAATAAATTAATATCAACACAGATTAATACAGCAAAAGTCACATATATTCCTCCAAACTTGCCTAGCCTAATCCCTCAATCCCAGGCCCTCTCTCCATCTTATAATGGGGTCCCATATCCTTAACCCTAATCTCCTCCCTTTTCTACCTTTCCGGGCGTAGACATTTTTTTCCAGATTATAAATTGACAACAGATTAGCCAGCCAAACTTGCATTGCTGGGGGATTTTTGTCCAGCCAAGCCCTGGCTATACATAGTCTAAAAACTGCCATTGCAACAAAAATAAACTCCTTCTGAATAACATTAGGATCTGTGACTATCCCTAGCAATATTTCTGGTGGTTTTAGGATAATCTGGATATTCAGGGTTGCATCAAAAAACTTCTCTATGTCTTTTAACACCGTTTGTATCTGCGGGCATACAGCAAATAAGTGTATTAAGTCTGCATCAAGGGAACTACATCTTGGGCATGTAGTACCTACGCTACCCCCCCATTTTGCTATCTTTGCAGGGGTGAAGTATAATGAGTAAAGGGTTTTATACTGCTGTGATAGCAGTGGTGCTGAACAGAGAAGAGTTTGCCCCAATTCCAGTGACTCTTTAAACCAAGTAACCTCACCTTCCAGCTTGTCTGCCCACTTCTCACTGTACTTGTCCATATCATCTGGTTTCCCTGCTAGCAAGTTTGCGTAAAACGACCGTATAGAACAGTCTCCCCCTAACCTTATTTTGTCCAGTATTTCTACCTTAGTAAACCCTACGCTCCCACCCTGCTTATTCCCCAGAAAACTTCTTATCTGGAAAAATTTAAAAAGATCCCTCCTATCTAATCCGAATCTGGTAATCAGGTCTGTGAATTGGAACACCCCCTCCGTATTCCTCACATCGCCAATCTGTACTATCCCCTTCTCCATCCAGCCCGCCATTATACTATCACCAAAAATCTGCATTGGGAGGGACACATTTTTATACAACCTTGTATACCAATTATATCGGCCCAGTCCAATTCTCTTCATTACGGCATTCCAAATCTTCATTGCGGCTTGAACTGTCTTAAATCTTGTTCTTTTAAAATATGCAAAGTCGATACATTTGAAAAAGGAGTTCTCTACCTCCGGTCCCAACACAATAGAGTATATCCTGGATGAATCATTTGCTGTTCTAGCGTCTAAGCCACCCCCACCTATCAATCCCCGCATGTATTGCAGTGCAGAGGCCCAGTAGTATAATCTGAAATCAGGGACCCCCCAACCTCCCCTCTCTCTAGGCAGAGACATAAGGCGGTATGCCCTACGGGTCTTACCATGGGCCCAAATAAATCTGTTCAACATTTTTTCAAGATCTTTAAACCATTTTACCTCAAAAAATAACGGTATGGTCCTATAGAAGTACAAAAATTTTGGCAATATTAACATTTTTATAACGTTAGTGCACCCCACTAACGACAAATGCAGATTGTTCATTCTGTCCAAATCCAGCTTAACCTTTGACATCAGGGGGGCTAGATTGTTCTGTACCAACAAGTCTAAATTAGCTGTGATCGCAACCCCCAGATATACCGCTGAGTCCACATCTCTTTGATCGTTGAACACACTATGTTGGTTACATACTATTTGAGTTTTGGAACTATTTAGACTGTACCCAGATATTTGCCCAAACCTTTGTGCTTCGGACTCGATTTCCTCTATGGCCATGCTGGGATTGGATGTTAAAATGGCCACATCGTCGGCATAGGCAAGAGTCTTTGCCTCACATCCATTCAACCTTATTGAAGGAATCCTACCATTGCTTTCCATTTTCCTTATCAATGGGTCTAGATAGAGAGCAAATAGTAAAGGGGAGGATGGGCAGCCCTGCCTAGTCCCTCTCTCAATCCTAACTGCTGCCGATTTACCTCTATTGACTCTAATCCTTCCTGACGGATTCTTATAAAGAGTCTGTATTGCTGTTATAAAACTATTCCCGAATCCATTCCATTTTAGTATTTGCCATAAGTATTCCCAGGAGACTCTATCGAACGCCTTTTCAGCATCCAAAAAAAGTGCCGCGATGGAGTCCCCCAGGACCTCTGCTGCGTCAAAAGTTGTAATCACCTGTCTAATATGTTGCGTAGTGTCTTTTCCAGGAATAAACCCATGCTGAGTATGACTTACTAATCCCTCTATTACCTCTGCCAATCTTGTCGCTAAAATCTTGGAGTACACCTTAGTGTCTGCATTCATTAGTGTAATGGGCCTATATGACCCTGGGAGTGTCGAGTTTTTCCCTTTTTTTAGGATAACAATGATATCTGCTTCCCCCCATGACTCGGGTATCTTATCCCCCTTCTGCGCCTCCAGCATGACATTAAACATTTCAATTCCCACAGTTTGATAAAATTCTTTATAAAACTCCGCCGGGAGCTGGTCTGGGCCAGCTGCTTTGCCCGAGGGTAACATGCTTAATGCAGTAAGAAATTCCTCCAAAGTAAAAGGGGAATCCAACCTACCCTTTTCTTCCTCAGATACCCCCGGAAGGATAATATCTCTTAAATAACTGCCAACTTCACTAGCTGTTCCTGTACTACCTCTAGTATATAATTCTTCGTAGAATTGCCTAAACACTTCCCTTACTTCAGTTGCTTCAGTGACCATGATTCCATTCTTGTCCATAATCTCCACAATGTCTGATGCTGCTAATCTCTGTCTGGTGCGTACTGCTAGTAAGTGGCCTACCTTCTCGCTAAACTCATAAGCGGCTTCCCTCTTAGTTAGGTAGTTTTCTGCTGCTTTCTTTGAGATACCTTCCGCTGCCTCCGCTCTAAGAGCCACTATATTTATCAAGTGTTCTTCTATTGGTGCCCTGTTTTGTAAATCCTGCGCCAATTTCTCCTCAACTCTTATTAGCTTTTGATACACTTCGTTAATTTTAAGTCGTATCCTTTTCTGGGCTGAAAACACATAACTCATTGTCTCACCTCGTGCCCCAGCCTTAAAGGCATCCCACACCACTCCCACAGGGGCCGTACCTTTATTAATCTCCCAGTAGGCCCTAATCCATTCTGTCATGTAAGCCCTATATCCTTCATCCTTCAAAAGGGCTCTGTCGAATGTCCACTGCATAGCTTTTTGCCGTGCCTGGCCCAATCTAATGGTTAGTATCAGCGGACTATGATCCGAAACAATTCGGGGTTGTTTTTCTATTTGTACCTCTGATAACAATGGGGATGAAATCAAGAAGTAGTCCAGTCTAACAAGTACTTGGTGAGGGGCCGAGTAGAATGTACTACCATCAATACCTGGGTGCAACTTAACCCATGGATCCACTAAGGAATTATTTGATACCATATCTGACAGTGCCCTATGGGTTCTCTTTTTTCTCCCTGCATATACCCTCCCCATCTGTACAAAAGAGCTACTGGAATCGTGAATATTAAAGTCTCCACAACATATGATTGGCTCGGGCCATAGTGCCAACTCAGTATCTAAAAATTTAAAAAGGTCAGGATCATCTTCTGTCGAACCATACACCGAAACTATGGTACATTTTTCTCCCTTAAACTTTATTTCCAATATTACCCACCTTCCCCATTGATCCTCCGATTTCCTTATTACCTCTACGTCAGTGGGTCTTCCTAGTACCGCCACCCCTCTATGCCTCGTCCCTTGCTTAGTATTTGCCAATACCGAGAACCCTAATTGGTCCATAAGATAACCCTTAGAAGCTTCAACATGCGTTTCTTGGAGGCAAACCAAATCCAACTTAAAAGTCCTAAGTAATGCCGCCACTCTCAATCTTTTCCCCAAGTCGTTGAGACCGCAGATGTTAATAGTTACAATCCTACAAGTCATTAAAATATATCGTAAATTTTGCCCAGCTCTGCATAGCCTATCCAATTTAATGCTTTGCTTTGATGATGAGTCCAGTAGTTATCATGTATCCCCATCCTTCTGGTTAATACATACTGGCAAATGTGAATTCTCTGTGCTCTGAAATGTGCTTTCCTGTGCTCCTTCTTACATCCTCCCTCACTTTTTTTTACATTTTTAACCCTCTTTTTACCCCCCATTCCCCCTGCTCCCACCCTACCCCCCCCTGGCTCCCTCCCCCCTCCCCCCCTTACTGGCAAATAGGTCCAATAGACCTTTGTGTAGCCGCAGTAGCTCGTGGGGATCGCTCCTCTCTCCCCGCTTCACCCATCACCCTGTTGAGTGTATGTCCCCCCTCTATGTCTTCTACTTGTATATTTCGCTATTTTGCGTGTGCTGCCCCCTTAGTACTTCCTCTAACCATGCATACCCCCCGCGTGTACTCCTTCCTTCCCCCTGGGGTTTTAACAGTTCTATACTTCTCAACCCCCTTTCTGTGACTTGATTTCCTCCAAGAATTGTTGAGCCTTAATCTCAGACAAGAAGATATTTGTTCTGCCCTTTGTAACCACTTTTAATCTTGTGGGAAATAGCACAAACGCCTCGGAGCCTAGGGCCTGAAAGGGTTTAATCAACTGCCTAAGTCTCCATCTTCTCTCCACCGTCACGTGGCAGAAGTCTGGCCTGGCAAAGAAGGTGATTCCCTCAAAAGATCTTTTCTTGTCAGGTCTGGCCTTGTCCATTATTTCCTCTCTGAGCAGGTAATTCCCAACGTAGATCAAGATAGCCCTAGGCAATGCATGTTGAGCTACCTGTCCCTCGCCCCCTCGACCTTTTCTGATGGTAAAGGGAAATCTGTGGGCTCGTTGAATCTCTCTTTCCCACTCCCACTGTGATTCGGGAAAGGCTCCTCTTAGCAGGTTAACAATAAAGTACATAATGTCATCCTTCTCTGCTCCTTCCGCCACACCCAAAATACGAATGTTATTCCGCCTCTGGCGGTTTTCGAAGTCCTCGAGCTTCCATTGCAGATCACCCGTCAATTTTTCCTGCTCCAATTTGAAGTCCTGCCACCCCCTGACATCATCCTCTAGCTTCCCAGTTCGGTCCTCGACCTCAGTCACTCTCTCGACGACACCTTCATAAAGCTTGTTAACCTTCCTGAGGGTATTCTGAATCTTTTTTGTGGCTTGCCTGGCCCTTCGGCTTTCTGTCCTTGCTTCTCCTTGCATCTGTTTAAGCGTGGAGCATATCATGTCAAAAGGGGCCTGATAATGCGCTGGCATGGGGGTATTGCCTAATGACTGAGAATTGCCTTCCTCTAAGTAGGTCTGCGAGGTTGCAGAGTAGTCCCAGTCTAACTTCTTCCCTCCTGCCAAAGGTGATTCCAATACTCCTCCATGCCTTCTACCCTTTATCCTTCTCTTTTTCTGCGTAGTTTCTTTCATTGACGAATCTGACCCAGAGCTTGTTTCTCCTTCTACCTCCCCCTCTTCTGATGTGATCTCACTTGACTGGGTAGTATCAGTTTCTTCATTTACTGAGTAGAAGCATTCCCCTTCTACTGAGGCTCCCTCTTTTTTCTCCAAACCCAAGGTTTTTTCTACTGTCATTGAGACACTTTTTTCCGCTAAGTTGGATTTACTGACCTCATTGTTTATTTCTTTATCTCTTTTGCTGCTCATTTCAGCTTCTAATTGGATTAGCGCCTCCATCATGTCTGCACTTCCTGCTGCCCCGGGACTGTATGGGCCCCCGCCTATGTCTGATGTTAAAGGGCTATTACTCAGCCCTTTGGTCTCCATCACACCGCTGTTGCTGCTCTGCTTTACCTTAGGAGCCACGGCTTCCATGTTACCTCCGCCTCCGCCGCCACCGCAGCTACTGGCGAAAGTTCCTGCCGAGTCACGGGGTTGCCTAGCGACCGCTGCCTCCGCGCCGGGAGCGTCTGCTGTTGCGTCCACGAGGACGTCTCTGCTCACGGATAGCTCTGTATCCGGCTGGGAGCTTCTCCTGGGGGAAAACGCTTCTAGCAAGGTAGGCTGCCTTAGTGCCGCTTCTTTACCTTTGGTTAAGCCCTGCCTTGCGTTTGTGTCAGTGTCTTCAGCGGGGTGACCCGAATCTTGCCCAGGCCGGGGACGATCATTTCTTTCTGCTGGCGCTGGCCCTGTAGCTGATTTTGGACGTACCTCTGCCTTCTCAGTTGTCCCCGTTTTTTCTGTTCTGTCGACTCTCTTCCCCTTTTGAACCGGGCGTATTACTTTCCGTATGGCGCCAGGCCCCCGCTGTTGTGATCCCGGGGGTACATCGTTTCCACTCCCTTTTGCGGTTACATGGTCGCTTCTGCCACTCGCTCCTTGCAGTTTTGTTGGCGTATCCTGTTGCATTTTTGGTTTTTCCTTGTCTTTTTCTTTGTCGGCCTTAGTTACTCGTGCCGGTATCCTCATCCGTTGTGCCCAGAGATCTGTCCTCCACTCTGTCCTCCACTCGGTTAGTTTCAACAATAACCGACTGAGTTGTGCTTTAGTTGCAGGGTACTTTGAATGAACCCTGAGCAGACCTGTCTGCAACCAGCTTATCAGATCCATAGGGGGATGTGTAACCCTATTCAAAGGCCATCAGGGTGTCCTGAGGAGAGAGAACTGGAGCGACTGCTCACCACAACCTCACGGCGGCCATCTTGCCCCCTGATCTCCCATGAATGACTGTTTTAGATGTAATTTGTCAGAGATAGGTAACTGGACACATATATGTTTTTCATGTCATAGATTACCTCGGGAGTAGGAGTTTAGGTTTATTAGTGATTAAATGTCCATATCCATCCTACCATCTACACCCCTGGCCTTATTTGGCTTTTCTTATGCAGGCAGTCAGCTTATAATACATAGGCAATGTTTTGTTTTTACAGCCATAGCTGTAGCCAGATCTTTCGTATTGAAAAATTGGAGATCGCAGAAAGTCCCTCCATTGGGTCTGTGGCTACTTAAGCTGGATTGCTCCTGCATTAACCTAAAAGAGGAGGGGGCAGACCTCCTAAAAAGCCACTTTAATGAACGAGGCATACAGACCCGGAGACAAGCAGTGTTTGCCTGCTTCAACCCAAGTGACCCACAGCTAAATGGGAAGTTAGTCAAGTTCTTGAAACTAGGGACATTTAAGCAAGGCCCGGTGCAATCCTTTGTGAAACCAAAAACAACAAAAACTTAAACCTTTCTGAAATGTAATCTGTGCACAGACTCCCGAAGGTTTAGAGGAAAATTGCCACACCTGGAACTCTGCCATACTCTAACATTTCTGCACTTTTATAATAGATAATAATTTTATAAGAGTATTGACTGAAAAGGGTAATCAATCAAAAATGTTTTATCAGAATGTATTTTTGGAATGGTTTTATTTCATCATAAACAATAGATTTATTACTTGCTTACTTGCTTACTTAAGCTGGATTGGGCCGATACATTTGAAGAGGCCTATGGGAAAAGGATAGGGGCTGCAGAGATTTGGGCTGACCTTGGAGGGCTGTATTTTAACCACCCATGCAAATGATATTATGTAACTCAGGTGATCTCTTGCATACATTGAAAGTCAATGGTTATTATTTCATAATCTGCATGTATCTTAACCTGTTACAATGTGGTTAGTTTGTAGGAGAGAGCTTAGGGTGTAGCATCAGAGTAAATATGAGGCCTCCTTCTTCAAAGACGATGTCTGGCATCTTAAAGGGCCTCGAGGTTAGGCGCTACATGTTATCGTGGAGGTGATACTTAGGGTGCTAGTTTTGTTCATCATTTAAAATAGAATATGAATTTGTGATTTTTATTGGGTTTTTTTTAAACATGAGACTGGATATTATGCAGGTTAAATATTTTCCAGATACCTTGCTTATCATATTTATCATATAAAGAATATGAATTTGTCCTATTTATTGCCTATTTTAATATGAGATTGGATATTATGTGAGTTTGCCTTTTTCATGTACCTTGTTTATCATGTCTGCTATTCACGCTCAATAAAAAAAAAGAGGAGAAAGAATGTCAATGCTCATCCTTTAAACCTATTCTATTATACATCAATTGTCAAGCTAATACAGAAAAATGTTTCTTAATTAAAGTCTTGATGTGTTATCTACACAGGACTACAGCATCGAATGTATCATGTGTTGTAACAGCAACAACTGGAAAAGCAGCAAACAATATTAAAGGGATTACTTTACATCGACTACTTGTACTACCTGTTGAACATGATAATAAACTGGAATACCAGAAGTTATCTGGAGAAGCTTGTCATGAAGTCTCAAGAGTACTAAGGAAAGTGAAGCTTTTAATCATCGATGAGGGGAGCATGGTCTCAAACATAGTGCTTGCTTGGTACACTTGAGAATGCAGCAGATTTAAAACCAGAGTTTTACGTCCTGTTTGGAGGAAAACAGTAATTGTCTTTGGGGGCCTATTGCAACTGACTCCTGTTAAAGGGCAACCTGTTTTTTTAAAACACTTTTGCATACTGAGACAAGGAATTATTTGGGTAACATTGGAAATGTAAACATTTGGTTAAACTTTGAATATAAAGAACTAGTAAAGAATATGCGACAAGCAGCTGATGAAGAATAAGCAAATGTCCTTAAAGATATAAGAATAGGAGTTTTGTAAAAAGGTGGGAAACAAGCTTTGGAACCTCGACTACTAAATACATTTTTTCTTCATAAAAACACCAGCATAACTAATGTATAATATGATTGCAGAAGAGAAATCCATAGTTTGTTTAGTGCCTACACTGCAAGAGAGTTCCAATTTAATGAAGAACTACTGAAACTGGAAAAGCAAAACATTTTGGAATTTCTAGCTATTGATAAAATAGAACACCAGGGAGTAACAATTCTATTAACTGAAAAACCGCAAGTAACATTGGATTCTTTAAAAATGTGTGTATCAAATACTGCACCATTAGAAAAGTGTTTACACACGTGTGAAAACTGTTGAGGTATTTTGTGACATTGCTTGAATATTACTATATAACTACTCATGCACTCATCCAATAAAGAGTTTTATATAGCGCAAACTAGACCAGAGACATCGGGTATCAGAGCGCTTTACATGAGCACCAGTTTCCTTACAGACGGACACATTCATTTTTGGCACGGTAAGATTAAGTGATTTGCCTGAAAATCACAGGATGTTGAGCGTCGTTGCCGAGACTTGAACATGGTTCCCCATCATCGCGGTCGACAGCTCTAACCGCAAGGCTACATCCTCTACCCAATAATCCAGGCTTTACTTATGCACTAATTAAATCACCCAGGCACTACTCATATACTCATACAATTACTCAGGTACTACTCATATACTCATTCAATCACCCACGTACTACCCATGCACTCATCCAATCACCGTAACATTACCCATGAACTCATGCAATTGTCTAGGCATTATTTGCAAACTCATCCAACCACAAAATATTCCCCATGCATGCATCTAATTACCCAGGCACTACACATGCATTCATACAATCATCCAGGCACTACTCATACACTCATCCAATCTCATAAGCAGGACTCTTCCACTCATCTAATCATGCATGTAGTACCAATGTACTCATTCAATTACCCTGAGACTACTCATGATCTCATGCAATCACCCAGGCACTAGTTGTGCACTCATTCAACCACCAACACACTACCCATGTCCTTATCTAATTATCCAGGCACTAAACATGCACTCATCCAATCACTCAGGCACTAATCACGCACTCATAAAATCACTCAGGCAGCACTCATGCATTGATCCAACCACTCAGTTACTACTCATGTACTCGTCTAATCATCAATGCATAACTCATGTACTCATACAATTATCCTGGCGCTACTCATGCACTCATCTAATCAACTAGCCACTACTTAAGTGCTCATCCAATAACTGAGGCACTACTTATGCACTCATCCAATCACACAGGCACTAGCCATGCACTCATACAATCACCCAGGCACTGCTCATGCACTCATCTAATAACTCAGGCACTAGTCAAGCACTCATATAATCACCTAGATACTCTTGATATACTCTTACAATCACCCAGGTACTACTCATGCACTCATCCATTCACCCAGGGACTACTCTAACTCATGCAATAACCCAAGCTCTACTCATGCACCTATCCAAACACCCAGGCATTACTCGGGTACTCATCCAACCACCCAGACACTACCTTTGCACTTATCAAATTACACAGGCATTACACATGCATCCATTCAATCACCCAGGCACTCCTCATACACTCATCCAACTACCCAAACACAACCCATCCACTCATATAATTATCCAGGATTTACAAATACACTAACCCCAACACAGGCAGTACTCATGCACTCATCCAAACACCCAGATAGCACTTGTGTATTCATCCAACCACCCAGACACTACTCATGTACTCATCCAATTAAACTGGTACTACTCGTGGACTCATGCAGTGACCCGGGCACTACTCAGGCACTTATACAATCATCCAGGCACTACTAATGCACTCATATAATCACCCAGACACTCCTAATACTGTCATACAATTACCTAGGCACTACTCATGCACTCAATCAATCACCCACACACTACTTCTGCACTCATCCAATCACCCAGGCACGTCTCATGCACTCAATCAATCACCCAGGCACTATTTATGCACTCATACAATCACTCAGGAACTACTGATGCACTCTTGCACTCAACCAGGTGTACTCAAACACTCATGAAGCATTATGCAGGCACTACCCATCCAATCACCCAGACACTACCCATGCACACATTCAATCACCCAGGCACTACCCATGAACTTATCCAATCATCCAAGGAGTACTTATGCACTAATCACACATACATGCACTATTGCTCAAATCCCTCTTTTTTTTGGTATCACCTTGTGGGCTTTTTTATGTATTTACTAAAAATGTGTTATTGTTTTTTTTTAGCATATTCAGAAGAAATATATGAACTTCAATCTTCTGCACATGGTGCTTTCCAATGAAATAACAAACATAAGGCAGGAAAATAGAAAGAAAATTAAATTGTGTGTTTTTAACAAACTAATAATGGAAGATATTGACTGTTCACCAACACACAAAATAGTTTGGCACTTCCTACAATGTAATCCAGCATCTGCCAACTCTGGAAAGGTCTGTGGCTGTGGTGATGTCAGTAGAGCTGCAGAAGAGGTGCTTGGCTGTTATAGGTCCCCACGTGCAGATTGCTTTCTTTTCTCTCTAGCACTGATTTATTTTGCCAGACAATTAGAATGCATTCCTCCAGATGATTCTACATAGAGGATGTCCCGCAAGAGTATTTTCATTCTGATCCTTTAGATAATCCTTTTCCACATAGGGAACTGGTCACCTTTCTAGCATTTACCTTCTTCTCAGGTTCTTGGATGGTAAAGAACACCCACACAATGTTTTCTGGGGTTCTTCCTGCTCTTCAACTTCTTCTACCTGCTCCTCCTCCAGTACATCAGTAGATGCCATCTTTTTTTTGATGAAGAGCTGCTTCAAACACCCAAAAGTTAGAAAATAATTTGCCAGAATACAAAAAGATGTTCAGATATACAGACACACCTAAACAAAGAAACAAACAGGTGTTGGATTCTCCTTCTAACAGAATTGTAAGCTTTTTAACCAATTAAAAAAATATATTTTCATGTCACATGACATCACGACGGGGACGCGTCACCATTGCATTCACATTGTGTATCCGTCAACTGTGTTAAATTCAATGTATAAGAACGAATTTCTATCAGTAAATACATTTTTCACATATTTTATACCAAACTCTTAAACTTAAATTATGCACTAGCATATTTAAAACTTCTAGAAATCATGTCGAAGTTGTGCCCCATGCGGGGATCCAGAAATACATGCCAGCAAGGTGTGAAAAAGCGTTGCAGCCCCATAAACTAGCCAGAAATCGTTTTTAGGGCTCGGACTCCTCCCCACTGTAAGTGGGGGAGGAGTTTCGAGATCCTAATGTTAAATAAGAAAAAAAAGAAGTATCTCCTAGGGCTTTGGCCGAGACAAATTCCACACATTCCTTAGCGTGTTCTGTCATCTGGCCAGTGATTCGTCTTCGTTGTGTTGTCGTTTTAATAGGCTTGAAGTGATAGGGTAAATGTAGTTTTCTTCCGCCATTTTGGGCATATTTCGTTCGTGCTCGCGCAAAGAAGTACATTAATTATAATTAGGAGCTGTCAGGGTGCCTCCGTAAGTGAATCCAGATGGCCGGGCGCGTTCACCATTCAGCAGCGCTCAGCGCGCAGCTGCTGCATGCTGGAACGTCCCGGTCCTTCAAAGAAGAGGAGAGACGAAACACATCGCATTTCAATTACAGCTCTCGGTGGAAAAGGCAGCGTGGAATGTGTAAAAGGGAAGGGAGCTCGGTGGAGGCATGTGACACTTGAAGCAGGGGCGTAACAAAGGCGGTGCGGGGGGGGGCCCACAGCTGTCGGGGGCCCCTAAGCGCACTCACTGTCCACTTACACTCATGTAATGTTGGGCCACGCGCAGCCGCCGGGGGCTTGAGCGTGCTGCAGTGCTCAAGCAAGCTTAGAGCTTGCAGCAGTCTGCTGGCAGCCTCACCCAACTGTTAGGTGCCATGTATTATTATCGCGCGTTTAAATCCCAGCGCGCAGCCTCTGTCTATCAGCCTGACCGTGACGTCATTGCTGGGGACGTCATATCCTGCTTGGAGCGTAGCCTGCGCACGGAGTTTGTTTTGCGAGCCTTAGGCTGCCTCGGTGGTTGAGGCAGTGCTGCGGAGAATCGTTGTAAATAATCACGGCGCAGGCCGAGGCGCTCTCAGCACTGCCTGCTGCAGCTCGCTCCGGGCCGCTGGGGTGCTCCGTCCTGTGCTGAAGGTAAGATGCTGCCATACTGGCCAGAGTATGGACGGGAGTATTGCATATATGACCGGGGATCTTCAAACATAAACCGAGGCACATCTGTAGGACTATGTGTGAAGACAGAGTCGGAGATTGGGCAGAGTCTACGTTACTGTAGTAGACCGGGACATGGGGGAAAATGAATCCAGTGCGGGTCTCGTTTTTCGTGGTCTTCGTACTTTAGCTTTAAAAAAAAAAGCTGACTTCGCTCTGTCCAAACAGGGAGGCCTCTTCTGATCCTCGCCAGCCCCATCAGAATTAAATAAAAGGATCCAGGGCCTAAAGTATGAAGCTGATTTCATTAATCGTTGAAAACATATTTATTAGAAACTTCAGTGGAGATGTCAGTTTTTTTTATGTGTGCAGATTTATATAGCATGCTATTGGAGCGCTTTCCCTGAGTCCAGTTACAATACACAAGGTCACATTCATCCTTTTTTGGCAGGCACGGGAAGATTAAGTGAAGTGATTTGCCCGGAACCCCAGGATGTGGAGTCAACCCCGAGGCTCGAACCTTGGTTTCCCAGCTCCAAAGTCGACAGTCTAGGCGTCATACCACATCCACTCCCCTAGCTTCAAATAAAAAAAGTGATTTTGCCAAATACGTCATGTTTGCTACTTGCAAATTGTAGCGCTGGCCTGAATGTGCTGAATTCCATCACCTTTTACGTTTTCAACAAGAATTGGGCACACAGTGATCAGAATCGCCTCGTGACGACTTGGGTTAAAATAAATGCTCTTGACTGTGGTGAGGAAATTCGATGCATGTGTCTCAACAGGGCTTAGTTTGCAATAAATAAAAAAATATTAAGCGCTGGGGCCCACTGTTTTTCCGAGGAGCCCACCACAAGCGCTGGTGAGTACCAAGGCTGCCAAGTCTTGACTCCACCTTATGGGTCCGACGCCCTATACATGTTTCGTTTCATGCAAGCTTCTCCGCGTGTCACTGTTTTCTTATCTTACCCTTCCTCGGTTTCTCTCTCTTCTGCCTTTCTCTCTTTGCTGCTTTGGATTAAAGTGTGATGTTAAAAAAAACTGGCTCCCAAAATAAGTGATGGTGCTACGCTTGTAACCGCCGGTACAAATTAATGATTGGTTATCAGGAAATGCACAATCTCCGATAAATCACTGGTGTGAATGCCCATCATTGTTTTTTATTCTCTTGACGTCATACCGCTAGACGCCAACATAATGACCTCCTCCTGTGTCTTTGCTGGCTTTTCTTGGATCTGGCAGGGTCGAGGAAAAAGAGGCATAGCGAATCAAGGTAATTCCCTGGAGTTACATCATTTGGTCAAGCAGGAAATCCGGAAGCGATCCCAGGTTTTCTTGTTGTGCAATGGAGTGACTAGATGGGCATCCTTTTCTCCCGTTTTACATCACGTTACCTTTGTCTCTACATTTTTGAGGAGCTAAATCAAAACATTATTTTACGTAATAACTCAAATAAAAACATATTCATATAAAGCACAGCATGCCACCATTGGTAAAATTACAATTCAACCAACATACTTCCACTACACACCACATGCACACACTCCATAACACATGGCAAAAAGACATTGGCATTTACAATGCCATTAGCTCAAACTCAAATAAATCCGAGCCCGATTGCATTTCTAATGCTTGTTTTAATTGAAATTTAACATGTCTTCATATTTGTTTCCGTATTATAGTAGTAAATCAGTACCCTTGCAAACTACATTTAAAAGAATCCCTATCGTGGCAGGTGCGTGGCGGAGCAGCAGCTACAAAAACCTGTTGTTAACCTTATCAAAACATTTTACAGCTATACTAATAGTATATTTTTAATTTCAGTAGTAAACCTCTCAACTAAAAATAAACATGAACTTTTCCTAAATATGTTCTTTACACTTGTAAATGTATAGGTTTGTGCACCTAACGCAGGGATCCGCAACCGCTATGCGACTCAATCTTCTTAATCAGAAAATAAAAAAAAGGTTAAGCTACTTCTACCAAATGTTATTATTGCAGAAATCCCAACAATTTACGCTGCTAATAGTTATGTCGCAAAACCTACTCCTCAGAAATACTATTAAGTAAATAATGTCCAAGGGCCGAACACACATTTCTTTTTTTAAACTTAACCAAACATATAATGACATACTATGACAAATTATTAATAATGGAACACGGTGTAAAATGTCTAAAACGGTTGCAATTTAATTAAATTGCAACCATATTTCCACCTATCCTTACATATTTTTTAAAAGAATATGACAGAGAGACGTATTCACCGTCCATCTTCACCACCGCCCCACTGTGATAAAGGTCCACAGCAACCACAGCCACCACCCCGACCCCAGCTCCACAGGAGCCGCCCTCATATTCCTTGTCACATTCTGTCCGAAGACAGAAAAAAGAACAGAAGGAATCCTGGGTAAGTACGCCTTAGTACTCGTTGTTGAAGGGGTTGGGTTGGGGTTCCAGTATTGTTTTTGTTCTATTGTCTGTCTGTGAGATAGATACATCTCAATTAGTAATTAATGGAATGAAGATAGGAGGAATCAGGGGCTAATGCCCCTACCATGATCTCTATTTTCCTCTGTTGTTCAGCCAATGGGATTGAACACTAGGATGCCTCTTCAGGCACTGCTGCATATAAAAGGAGGGTTTTCAGCAGTGACTGGGCAGAGCTTTGACTTTCAATGGCATTTGTTGAGCTGTTCCAGCTTTGGCACACTATATAACATTTGCACATAAGCAAAATCTAAAGTAAAATGGTGCGTTGCTCCTATAAAAATGTAATTAGGCAATAATCCTTGCCCCAGTCACCACACTACTGCACCATCCTGCTTCTATATAAAATAACTCAAAATCCTCTAATATTATAAGGGAGCAGAAGCAATGCTCCCTAACTGTTCTTTACCGGTCTTTTCTCTCAAGCACAAAATCTCAAGGGTCTCATAGTCAATAAACCCCATCTATCACCCTAACTTCAAATTCAGTTTTATCAGCATTTGACATTGGGAAGTTTGTTCAAAGATGCCTGAAACACTGGCGTAACGAAACTTGAGGGGGACCCCCAGCAAGGAACATGAAGGGGCCCCCTCTGGAGTCAATCAGGAGCTCTTGGCCAGAGTACTGTGCTGAGGGGGCGTCCTGGACCTTGGGTGACCCCGCACCGCGGGTGCTTCAGGGGGTCTATGTTACGCCACCCGCCTGAAAATACGTTTATACCTTGTTTACCATAGCAAACACAATATATTTTACCAGCAGTTTGAGAGACTACAATACGTAAGTACAGTTACTCATGTGCACTGGACTATAACCTAAAATCACATTTATAGGACTCACCTACAAGGCAGAGCATGCACTATGTGTTGCAAGACGTATTGTTAGCTTACATAGCTTACAGTGGGCTTAGAGTCCACCCTTTGCTTACCAGTGGTTAGCTTTAATGTGACTTATATTTAATTGTTTGTTATTTGTCAGTTTGTGTGGGCTTTCCTTCCTCTTCTTATGTTTGTCCTTTGCTTGGAGCATGGACACATTACTTGTGTCCTTCCATTGCTCTCTTTCCAATCTCTATTTTTTTCTATTTGTTTAAGCATGAGAATGCATGTGTTTTCCAGGTCTTCCTTGTGCACTTCTCTGACCCTTTCCACTCCACTCCACTCCACTCTGTCTTCCTGTCTCTCACCCGTGTGCTCCTTCATGTTGCTTCCACCGCTCACTCCCCTCTGTTGCTTCCCCCCAATTTGCGCCCTCTGTGTTGCTTCCACCACCCATCTATGCCCACATTTTGCTTCTGCTCTTCTGTTGCTTCCGCCCCCTTCGTGTTGCTAGCACCACCCTTTAAAAAAGAAACGCTTTAAAAAAGAAACCGATCGAGCTTGGATCAGTAACTAGCAAGAAAACAAAAGCTACAATGTTATTTTGTAGGCGTGCACATGTATGGTGTGTGTTCCTACAAAATGACACTACCGGACACATTAAAGGATTTTTTAAGATTCTTTAACGATTCTGCTGAGCAGAACGTTGTGCAGCTTGGCTAAAACCTGTTGGCCAAACTAATGTCACAAAGGTACAGCCTATTAACTTTGCCAATGCTTGTTATTAACTGGCTTGGTAGAAGCATGCAATGGATTTTTTTCTCCCTAGTTCTCAGTCTCGTCAAAGAACACCAGCGCTGTTTCACCACTCCGCCCGCTCCTAAACAACCTCAGAGCAAATAAGCGGACAAAGCATACGGTTAAACCTTAACAAGAGGCTGACAGCAGCCAGACTGCCTGACCTCGCGGATGCATTATTAATTTAGCACCCCGGGTCCAGACATTAGTAAAACTGTCAGCAGCGCCCATTGCCGCTCCATGACTTTCTGTGCAGATCTTCACAGGGCAGCACCTCTCAAGATTACAACACAATTCTTCAAATAACACGCAGAGGTGGAAGCGAGGAAAGAAACGGAGAGAAATGCTCTGCAACCATGGAAAGAGCTGCTGTCCAAAGACCCCACCTGGCCTCCTTCCAGCCATCTGTTGCGGCTGCCCAATCCCATTGATCAAACTGCGATGAATAAGCTATTGCTGTGACTGGGCCCGGCAGATCCAAGGTTTTAACCTCGACCGCATTAATAATGCTGTGGCGATTGTCGGCTGTACATTTATCACTTTTGACTACCCTTTAAAGACCCATTTTGTTCCGCCCCTACCCTTCCGAGTCTCAACCTTTTTAAAAGCTGTTCTAATGAATTACGGTTGGTTAACAGCTTCTTAACCTATGCAAGTTCTTGTTCTGGTTGATTTTCAGTAATACCCGTCGCTCCTGTTGCTCGTTGTTTTTCACGATGTGCAATGTTTATTGATGTAATTGTCTGCAGCAGTCGTCATTCCTATACCTCTGCACTTTCCTACTTCTACTGTCCCGGACATGTGCCCTGGTTCCAACTGCAGACAACTAACTGAGGGGCATATTCTCAAGGAGCTATCGCCGAGTTAACGGCACTTTATCGCAGCCATAGTCGCGATAAATTTATCACCCCTTCACAAGCTGGTGCGGACAGCCCTTAGCATAGCCATAGTTTCCCTGCGATAGCAGCTGCAACAAACATCGCCACAGATGATCCCTGAAACTATCGCTAATCAGATGCAGAGTAGGCGTTCCTGTGCCAAAAGCAGCGAAAACACCACTCCCCAACATTCTCAACAACCAGCCAGATCGGCGAGAAGAACACAAAACATGCGATAAGGTGTGTTAGCAGCCGGAAAATAACACCTGCTCTGACCTGATACAACGTCGGACGGCAGCCTGCCCCACAAAAGGGAGACCAGCCCAGAGTCACACCTGAAGATCCGCAGATGCCATGGAGCCACTGAACATGCAGTCCAGACATCCAAGAGGGCCACAACATCCACCGCCACCACCCCCCAGTTCCACCCCCACCCCGGGCACCCACCCCGGGCACACCCCACCACCACTAGACCAAGACACTGCACATCAATGGCCCAAAAACATGGAAAAAAACACCCACCCGATGTCGCACAATTGCAGCAATCAACACACATGTGAGTCATTCATGCTTCATTGAAAGACCCAAAAAATGCCACCTACTAATTTGTCTCAAAACAACTATTGTGAAAAGTCATGGCGGGGCATCCCTTGACAATCTGTGAGTCACAGCCTGCAAGACAAACACCAAGATAATAAGGTGTGTAAGGCACTCAGCAAAGGACAGGGAAAGAGAGAAAGAGAGAGTAAGAGAGAGACTGAACAAGGAGCGCAATGCCAATCGTGCCCTTGGCCCATGCAAACATGCAAACATGCAAACAGCTGCGTGTGTCTCGAAATTCGTGCACCCCAAATAACAGGCCTGGCATCAAAGTCAGTGCGAAAGCCACATCACATCTCTGAAATGCAAGCAGTAGTCAGACTAAAACCAGGAATGATAGCTCCATTGTTCATACACACAAGGCGGAAGGCCAACCGCCAAGACATGGAACACCCTCCCACTGAGCCTACGACAGACTCAAGACCTGCTGACCTTCAGTAGGACACTAAAGTCCTGGCTGTTCGATCAGTAGCGACCCCCACCTCCCCCCCAGCACCTTTAGACCCTCACGGGTATGTAGTGCGCTTAACAAATGACTGATTGATTGATTGACCCTCCGACCTTGGTCCTGAATGCGGCTGGCACACCCTGCATGAGATACCAAACCAGCCTCTGATGACTCCCACACCACGAACAGCGCCAATGAAAAACCAACATGCCCACATCCCACACACACTTGTCCCTGTACGACCTACACCTGCAAGGTATGCCCTTGACACATAGGGCAATAACCACCCATATGCCCAAACGTTTCACACACATACGAGTCATTGCCCGGAGCTGTGGCATATCGTCCACAGAACTGCCGCCGGTCTGAGGAGTGCCGGTGCTACAAGACCAAAAAACGCAATGGCAGGCATTCCCGGGCACATGCACAACCCCTGGCACGTGGAACTGTACCGTGCACGAATGCTGCATCTGTTGGGATCTGTGCCAATGGCAATGTAGCAAATCAGTTACCGTCTGAGTTTCCATCTTGCCTACGTCACCTGCGTCCAGCCCTGGTTCCACTGTCAATCATGCACATTCAAGTGCCCCATGGAGGTCTGCCTATCCAACGCAACAGTGGCTGAATCGGATTATGACCTGACCATGCGCCCCCTGTTGGCAAATGAACAGGAGTGTCACTGGGATTCCCAAGCATGGGCTGCACTGATCTTTGGCAAATGTGCCAGAAGTTGTGCATCGGAGATTGCACAACTCCTTGTGTGCAGTGACCTCATCGAGGCGCTACCCTATTGGGCTGTGCTGCAGATTGGGGAAATGGCGTGAACTGAGCACATCTGCCAGGACCAGTGAATGGATTGGGTCACCCTGGTGTTCCTGACAACGGCGCACTATTGGAACACATTGCCCATGAAGCTGCACTGGCATTCATGGACGAGCAAGTAAGTTCCTGCAGCCACATCGGATTGTCACCGACAGCACAGGTCCCAACACCTTGTTGCATCGTGGGGAATGCTCACATATCCCACCACAACAGTGGATATGTCTACCTTTGTCTGGAATCAGAATGCATGTGCGAGGAACTATGCGTGTGAACACACACCTATGCAAGGTGAGGCACTTCCATGATGGGAGCAGCACAGAGTCGTTTGGCAACATTCACAAATCGGTCATACTGCTGTCGGGGAGTTGTGGTAACGGGTTTTTAGGAACCCGTTTGGTGCCAGGGGATAACACCCGAAGACCTCTGAGTTCTCCCTGTTCCGGACCACAGAAACACGGAGTCTTCTAGTCGCAGTCAGAGATCAAGTTTTATTGGTAGCTACCAAGTAACAGGTGTCCTAGAAGCACGACAAACACGGGTCATGTGTTCTCAGGAGACTGTTCGTTTTTACAGAACCAGCCTTCTCCTTATATACAGAAATAATAGCTGCAAGCAAGAATTCTTGAGTTTATGATATGGCTATACACATATTTCTACAATAATACAAAAGAGCGAAGTCATGTAGGCAAACCCGTATTTTAGATGTCCAAGTCGTGATAGATTACCTAGCTTGGCCCGGAACTCCCATCAGATATCGGTGAAGCCCCAATAAAAGAAGGCTCCTCCTAGTCATAAAACTGGCCATAAACAGGGAGCGTGGACAGGTGTGTATGTGTGTAGAAAACATGATCTGTACGCAGTGAATGGTTTGTGGTATGTTGTGCATTGATGCTATCGTGTTTGGCCACTGGGCGAGGAGCTGCCCAAACAGGTTTGGCTGGAGGCAAGGGAGTCAGTTGGGACAGGTCAGGGGGGGAGTCAGGGAAGGTGGACGTGTCCTTTGAGATCAAGCTCGACCTTTAATTGACTTATCATGAGGGCAAGACACAAGATGGATACCGTTTACAAAATGGAGTCTGAGGGGTCGGGACGGAAACTACGATTCAGGGGTGTTAGCATGTCTCGATCATGACGCAAATGCATAGGAATGATGTCCTAATCATTATCGGTTCGTCGACACCAAATTCGTCATGGTACGTTGATGTTTCGGGACACGGGTATCGGACCTCGATACCGGGACAACAGTAGGGTCCAGAATTTCAGAACCACAGACCCTCCTTTTGCCCTCATATAAGGCAATAATTCATGTTAATCCGAGTCTAAGTCTGTATGAAGGAATTCGTGGAGATGCTGCTGTAGCATCATTCTGTTGCTCAGTTCGTCCCTTGACACAGGCTTCCGTACACATGAGGTAGCACAGAGGCCACATAGTGCAGGAGCGCACTGTACACACAGGCAGAACATAAACAGAAGTGCTAAGATCATCCCAATGAAGATTAGTGTTTTCCATCCCCAGGTAGCGATCAGTTCCCAGAACCACCCTAGTAAGGACCAGTCCCCTCTTTCTACGTGAAGGGAACCAGATATCTCGTGTAGCTTAGAGATGGCCTGGTACACTGTCGGTGCGTTATCAGGGATGAAAATGCAACAACTGGATTGGATCACTCTACACACACCACCACGATCGGCGAGTATGATATCTAGGGCAACTCGGTTCTGAAGGGTCATAAGTCGATCCGACTGAAGTTCGGTCGTCAAATTGCCAAGGGCTCCGGCCGTTGTAATCACGGCGGATTCAACTATCCTCGATAACTGGCGAATATTCCTGCTGTTCACCATAGGCCCCCAAAATGGCAGAAAACCCTTTGCGAAGTCAGCGAATTCCTGACCCGCGGTGTCGTCTTTACTCACGACCCCTCTAGCTGTCCTTGTCCGATGGTAATCTGCTCTGGCCGTGTAGGTGGGAGGCAGCAGAAATGAGATAAAACATGTACCTGAGAAGTCAGGGGGCAACCAGGTGTAGGCTTGGTCATGGCAGACGAAATACGTGCCTTTGGCTGCTAATAGTATGGGGGAAGTTCGGGAAGCGAACACATAGGTTTCCGTGCATATACTCTTTCCTATTTGTGCTTTGGGATCCCTGCCGATACCTTGTAAACATAAGTGACCTCGGTTGGGTACTATCCAAACTGGGCGGGATTTCTTTGCTGTCTGGCTCTTACTCAGGTAAACCCCATATTTAGTTACGTTCCAACGAGTGTACGGAGTGAGTTCATCTTTGGGAATCGTAAGATAGGTGTCGAACTCTCTACTCATATTTCTTATCCCTGCTACTAGTGCCTTGTTACTGGAATCACTCTCAGTAGAACGGGTCGGGTATGGTTCTAGGGCGAATAGGAACATGGTCTGGAAAGCCCACAGAGAACCATAATAACTGAATGGCAGAATGAAGTATGGGATACCCTTATCAGTCGTGTGCGGCATGAGTCCGCATACCCAACAGTTCGATGTGTTCATTATGGACTGGTGTTGGTGTAGAAGTTGAATGAATGAGTTATTTACAAATTCGAGTCTTCTGGCAGACTCGTGTTCAGGTAGAGGGTGAAAGTAGTGTGGAGAGATAGTAGGAGGAGGCGGTGGCCGGGTGTCATTTGAAAAAGTAACTTGGAATACGAATAGAGTATAACCAGTCAAAAACATCGTTATGCTACACAACATTAAAATACACGTTATCAAAAACCTTCTTTTGGCCAGTACAGTGCATAATTGTCTTTCAAAGTTCGTGAGTCTGGTAGGTCTCTTTACCCTAGGAAACTCCATCCTCTAGTTGCTGCCCGCGGTGGTAGGTTGGTTCTGCCAGGGAGTGCGCTCTGTTCAGTCCGGGGTAACTCCCTTGGACCAACCAGAACCATTGACCTAGACGTCCCCAGTTGCACTCCCCAGACTTCAACCGCGACCCTAGCAGCAGAACCGGATGGCGGTTCGAAAATCAAAAATGAGCAAGTTTCCTGAGAGTGAGAGAGCTGAAAAAAATCAAAAAAATAGTTCTTGGGGGAAGGGAAATCACATTAGTTTGCCTTTTATTAGTCTCTTTGTCTTGACCTTAGATTATATTGTTGTTTCCCAGGTACGGTGTGGTCTTCAAACAATGTCTCAGGTTCGGTAGTGTCCAACTGCATTGACGGTGGCACAAGTCCTTGTAAAATATGATCACTCTCCTTTTCGGTACTAGTTTCTTTTAAACGTGCATCGCTGAAAGGGATGAAGCGAGGTATGGATTCTGTCTCGGAGTCGGCAATTCCTTCGTTGACCCACCGGTCGTATGGAAGGGGCAGAGGGACCCGTTTACAATGGGTCCCGTGCACCCAGTTCTTTTTGCCTTCCACCCGAACAGCTGATCTCGTGGAAAGAAGTACCAGGTACGGTCCGGTCCACCTCGGCTGTCCGTTGTTTTTGCGCTGGAAATTCCGCACCAAGACCCACGTGCCGGGTTCGATGGGGTGACCTGGATCGTCAGAGGCTGGCGGAGAGGAACTGTGAACCTGTTGGTGTAAAACACGCAATTTAGTTGTTAATTCGCACAAATAGTCAAGCAGTACGGGGTGCTCTATTTTGCTGAGTTTCTTTGGCCTTGGCACGCCCCAGACGTTGGCTGGGCGGCCAAACACTATCTCATGGGGGCTAAGTCCTAACCTGGAATGGACGGTCATTCTGGTTGACAAGAGTGCTAGGGGCAAGGCGTCAGGCCATTTAAGACCTGTACAGGCTTGGATCTTGGCTAATTTGAGCTTTAAAGTTCCATTGTAGCATTCTACTAATCCAGCTGATTGGGGGTGATTCGCAGAGTGGAACTTTTGTTGTATGCCTAAACACTCACACACTCTCTTCATCACGCGTCCTACGAATTCACTTCCATTATCACTCCAGACGATTCTAGGCATGCCGAATCTCGGGAAGAACTCTTTGACAAGGGCTTTGGCAGTTGACAAGGCAGTATTGTCCTTAAGGGGGTATGCTAACACCCACCTGGAGAAAGCGCAAACAACAACGAGCACATACTTCAGATTGTTGCATCTCTCCATGTGAATGAACTCGAGCTGCAAAACCTCGAACGGATACGTTGGAGGCGCAAAATGACCAGCTGGAGTTGGGGTTCCCCTACCGGGATTGTACTTCAAACACACCATACAGTTTCTGACCACATTCTCTGCATATTTCGGGATATTGCTATTTTGCCATACTGGGGCCAATACTTTACAGATTCCTCTCGAACTGATGTGCACAAATCCATGAGCCATTGTTACTACTGCAAGTACATAGGGGTTAGGTAATAGCCATCGCTGGTGTTCTGACAATTCGACCCAACAACCATTCGCATCTAACCTACCCTTACTTTCTCTCCATTCATTCACCTCTTTCTCAGTTGCCTCGGCTTGTATAGATTTCACGCTTTCGATGGTGTCCTCACACATTCCCACATCAGTAATCCATCTAGCGGGACCTACAACATACATCCGACTCATTGTGTTCCTTGCAGTCTCTTTCGCAACCTCGTCTGCAAATGCATTCCCGCGGCCAACATCATCCTGAATCTTTTTGTGTGCACTGCATTTTACAATTGCAACTTGTAGTTGCAAGGTCAGTGACTCGAGGAGTTCATTAACTAACTGACCATGTTGTATCTTTGCACCATGTGACATAAGAAACCCACGTTCACGCCACAATCTCCCAAAACTGTGAGCCACACCAAAGGCGTATTGGCTGTCAGTGTACACATTCACTCGCTTTCCTTTCGCTAACACACATGCTCTGGTAAGCGCAATTAGCTCTGCAGCTTGTGCAGAATTATGGGAAATGAGCGCGGTCTATATAATGGTGTGTAATGTCGTTACGGCATATGCTGCAGTCGTATCACCATTCGGCAGCTTGAAACATGAACCATCAACCCATAAAGTATTGTTGCATTCAGGAAGGGGAGTGTCCTGTAAGTCTACTCTCCCTTTTGTCTCTTCTTCTGTCCTAAAACAGCAGTCATGGTTATCAATCTTGTCTGTTTCTGTCGGAATGGGTAATAACGTTGCGGGATTCAGTGCATCGCACCTCTTTATGTGGATGTGACTTGCTAGCAATGTAAGTTCGTAACTGGATAGTCGAGCGCTAGTAAGGTGTTGTGTCTTCGTCCTGTTTAGTAAAATGTCTACTGCATGCGGAACCATAACGATCAGAGTATTGTTCATGACTAATCCAGCGGATTGCCGGATGCAGACAGCTGCTGCGGCGGTAGCCCTCAGACAACTTGGTAGGGCCTTAGCCACAGGGTCTAGAGTTGCCGAAAAATACGCGCATGGGCGCTGTCTGTCCCCAAAATGTTGTGTTAAAACTGATAATGCACAACCTTCCTTCTCATGGACATATAATGTAAAAGGCTTACTGTAGTTGGGGTTTCCCAACACAGGAGCCGAACATAATGCATCACGCAACTCGTGGAAACTCGTCTGACAATCTTCAGACCAGGGCATAGGATTTGGCGTGTCTTTACAGAGTAGTGCCAGCAAGGGTTTGGCTAGTAGTGAGAAATTCGGTATCCATTGTCTACAGTACGATGTAATGCCCAAGAAGGCTCGAACCTCTCTCTGTGTCCTTGGGGCACTCAGTTCTGCAATTGCCTGTATTCTTTCTGGTGTCAGTCTCCTTCCCTCCTTCGACAAGATGTGACCTAAGTAGGTTACTTCTTGTCGGCAAAATTGTAGTTTGGAAAGAGAGACTTTGTGCTTCATGTCACATAAGTTACGTAATAATGATAACGTAGCTTTCTTGCAAATCTCTTCAGTGTCTGCAGCGATCAGCAGATCGTCTACGTACTGAATCAGAGTTGAACCATTCGGCAGAAAAATCGTGTCTAGTTGTGTTTTCAGGGCCTGACTGAATATTGATGGGCTTTCGCAGTAGCCTTGAGGAGCGCACTTGAAGCGGAAGCTTCGTCCTCCTAAATTGAATCCAAAAATATCTCTACTCTCCTCGGCAATCGGGATGCTGAAGAAAGCGTTCTTCAGGTCGATCACCGAGAACCAATTTGCTGAAGCTGGAACCATCGTCAATAAAGCAGTAATGTCGGGGACAACTGGAAACTGTGGGATAACTATCTTGTTCACTTCTCTGAGGTCGATCACGAACCTGTACACAGGCTGTTGTAAAGGATCAGTACGCTTTAGGATGGGCAGAACTGGACTGTTACAAACATTTCCTGTTGTTTCTTCGATGACGTCTTTATCAATCAGGTCATAAACAATCGTCAATAATGCATTTTCGCATTCGCTAGATATTTTGTATTGGGGAATACGTGGCAACCTAACGTTGGCTTTCAATGTTATGACATACGGTGCTATCTCCAAACGACCTACATCATTAGAGCCATTAGCCCAAAGTATATCAGGAAGTGATGACAATTCAGTCGGAATATTGTCCTTTGACAAATACATTGGAGAAATGACTTTCTTACCTAAAGTAAGTTGTACTCCCAAGGGGGAACAGTACAAAGTCGCATATAACCTTTTTAGCAAATCCAAACCTAACAAATTTTCACCGCAACCTGTTGTAAGAATGAGGGGTGCTTCTAATTCGCACGGGCCAATAGAAAGAGATATAGGACTGGAGATCGGGTTTCTAACAGGGGCGCCAGAGAAACCTACTGAAACATTCATTTCGCCAGACAAAGGTGCGCCAGGAAGTTTCGAGTGTATGATAGAACTTTTTGTAGCACCAGTATCCAGCAGAAATGGCTCTGACACTCCTGAGGTAATTACCTTGACATAAGGTCCATTCTGATCTACTGGAACTGAAACAACTCCCTCTCTTTGTCCATGGCTGTCCTAGCAATCGTTACCCTCATTTTCGTGTTCGGTGTAATAGTCGTCAGCATAGTACTGAGCTGACCTGGACGACGCATTATTCTGTTGGTCAAAGCTGTTCATCGAATTCTGAGGCGGAAAGGAAGTTGTATTCTGGGTGAAATTTCCACGGCCCCTACCTCTAGGGGCATGTTGAACACCTCTTCCCCTTACACCTGAAGCACCGCTCGAACGTCGCGCAAGAGCCGGACAATTACCTTTAAAGTGACCCTCTTCTTTGCAATACGCACATTGATTCAGGCCATAAGCAATACGCTGATGGGTAAACTCGTTTCCTTGCGCGTTTCTCGAATACTGCTGTTGTTGTTGGTAATTGGGCTGACTAGCCGTACGAGGCGGATAGGCTTGCTGGAGAAGAACTCTAGTTTTTAAATCTTTTGTCTTTTTGATGACTTTATCTAGCTCGTCTTTGCGCCTATTTTCATAGTACTGGGCGGTAGCTAAAATTTGCGCTGACGTAGAGACAGCCCAAGCACTCTCTGAATCTTTCAGTTTATTACACAGTTCAGGGATTAAATTATGTACGAATTTGTCTACAAACAATCTTTGACCACCCTTGGTAGCCATATCCTGACCACTATGATCGGTGAAAGTCTCCTCAAATCTTGTGAAAAAGTCAGACACATTCTCATCTTTCTTCTGCTTGCACGCAGATAGCTTGTCCCAGTTTACGCGTACTTCAGGCATTATCGTCTTCATGTACGCGATAATTCTACCGGGAAGTTCAGCTATTAACGGCTCGGGTTTAGAACCACCAATTTGTCTAGCATCTATAGCGGCAATGTTCGCCCATGAGTCACCTAGTTCTTGCTCATGGTTCGTATGACGTATTTTGCTCCATAGAGGATGTGGAACAACGTTCCCAAACAACATGTCGATATCCGCTAAATTCATTATACATGAGCTTGCAGTTTGTGATAACTCCTTATAATACCCAGTCGGGTTTTTACGAGGATCAGGCAGTGTCTGCTTGAGTGCTAAGACATCGGATCTTTTCCAGGGGACATGTACCCATACATGCTGGAAATGAGGCAGAATTGGTGGATTCGCATTCGCATCACCTTCCCTCCAAACCGGAGGAACCTCTCTTATGGGGTACTGTCTCGCTCTTTTCCCGCCTGGTGCATCGTCTTCGTGACATGATCTAGAGACGTTTCCCTTACTCCTATAAGAGAGTAATAACTCTATTGCTTTCTCAACATCTGCACCTATAATCATACCTTCATAGAACTTAAAGCGTGTACGCCATAGTTCGTTCATTGTGTATTTGGGATCATTTGTCTTCACATCTTCGCCCAGATATACACACATTTCTTCGAATACGTATCTCTGAGTGGGTGCATTCCATTGACGGAAAACTTCCATAACAGACTGAACATCATATCTAACAGTATCCGTAATCCATCGGCGTGCTAGTTCATTCAGCACTTTTCTTTCCTCGTAATCAGGCAGTTGACTACGTAACTGTCTATCTTCTGTTTTAGGGGTCGTTTTAGGCGACCCGAAGAAAGGTGAAAGCAGACCAGTGACGGTACCTGTCACTCTTTGTCTAATAGAAGGAGAACCTTGCGGAGGAGCAAGTGCATCGGAAAAAACAGGCTGAGGCAAAGAAGAAGTAGAGGCAATAGCAGAGGAAGTTGAAGTAGTAGCAGACGTAGTATCATAGACAATAGCTGGAGCTGTAGGCAAAGTCGTAGAAGTAGATGGAGTAGGTAGCAAAGATGGCGGCCCTTGAGAAGGCTGCGCCGGAGAAGTAGAAACCAGCTGAAGAGGAGCTGGCGTTCGTGCAAGAGCTGGATTACGTGCGCCGGGGCGCGGTATAGTAAAATGCTTTGGCAATGTAGTAGTGTCTAACGCATACGGTGGAGGTGAGCTTAATAAGTGGGACATTAATGGATATTTCTCGGATCTCTCCTCTTGACCTTGTCCCTTATTTGGTAACATCGGGTAGCATTTATCTACTGCTAGTTTCTTGCTCCTAAGTATTTGTTCGCTTTCTTGCTCTTCCTCGTTATCCCTGTATGCAACGGCAGCTTGCACCATTGACATACCTCTTTTATTCCTTTTTGCTAATTTTATTTCTTTCTGTTTGGCTTCTTTGCGCCATAAGCGGAAAGAGTCAAACATCGCCGGCCGGGCTTTTCTCTTAAATAATTTGACCTCTAGGTTATCTAATATTTCTGAGTCGAAACTACCATATTGGGGCCATTTTAAAACACCATCCTTGCGGGTGTATTTTATCCACACTTCATTATATGTGATAGGACTTACGCCGTGCTTTACATAGAGCTCATATGTTGGAGTTCCAATCGGAGGAACCGGACAGGAATCCTCTAATCGGGAGTCCTTACTATAACCAAGACAAAACAAGTTTCCAAGTCTGCTAAAACCAGGCATCTTTGCTCACTAGTCTAGCTTCAAACTTCAAAGGATTATCTGTTACGATATTTCTCGTGAATACACAAGTCCTTTGGCTTTGGGGCTTGCAAGTACCAAATCAAAGCGTATCTCAAGGATACCAAAAACTAAGGACAAACTAAGGACTGGGAGACGCTCCACTTATACTTAACTGAAGTATTTGAAATCGGTGACGTCGCTAGAAGACTCGTCTATCGTTTCGCTCTACCAAGGATCACTGGGTCCAAAACAAGGCGATAGTCAGGGCAGCAGTCCTTCGTAGCCGTCGGGATGCGGGGAACCTCGCAGCAAAGACCTTCGGAACCACGTCGACATACAGGGGTCGCTGAAGTGGCTGGCCGTCCTCTGGAATTTTCACACGAAGCTCCTCACGAACATCTGGCTTGGACCGTCGCCGCTTGATACCGCCCCGAGTTGGGCGCCAACTGAGGTAACTGGTTTTTAGGAACCCGTTTGGTGCCAGGGGATAACACCCGAAGACCTCTGAGTTCTCCCTGTTCCGGACCACAGAAACACGGAGTCTTCTAGTCGCAGTCAGAGATCAAGTTTTATTGGTAGCTACCAAGTAACAGGTGTCCTAGAAGCACGACAAACACGGGTCATGTGTTCTCAGGAGACTGTTCGTTTTTACAGAACCAGCCTTCTCCTTATATACAGAAATAATAGCTGCAAGCAAGAATTCTTGAGTTTATGATATGGCTATACACATATTTCTACAATAATACAAAAGAGCGAAGTCATGTAGGCAAACCCGTATTTTAGATGTCCAAGTCGTGATAGATTACCTAGCCAGGCCCGGAACTCCCATCAGATATCGGTGAAGCCCCAATAAAAGAAGGCACCTCCTAGTCATAAAACTGGCCATAAACAGGGAGCGTGGACAGGTGTGTATGTGTGTAGAAAACATGATCTGTACGCGGTGAATGGTTTGTGGTATGTTGTGCATTGATGCTATCGTGTTTGGCCACTGGGCGAGGAGCTGCCCAAACAGGTTTGGCTGGAGGCAAGGGAGTCAGTTGGGACAGGTCAGGGGGGGAGTCAGGGAAGGTGGACGTGTCCTTTGAGATCAAGCTCGACCTTTAATTGACTTATCATGAGGGCAAGACACAAGATGGATACCGTTTACAAAATGGAGTCTGAGGGGTCGGGACGGAAACTACGATTCAGGGGTGTTAGCATGTATGGATCATGACGCAAATGCATAGGAATGATGTCCTAATCATTATCGGTTCGTCGACACCAAATTCGTCATGGTACGTTGATGTTTCGGGACACGGGTATCGGACCTCGATACCGGGACAACAGTAGGGTCCAGAATTTCAGAACCACAGAGTACACACATGGAAATGTAGCACAACATGTGACTTTGTCGGACCCTCCCACCTGATCACTGTCAGCAGAGCAGACAGTCGGCGCAGTCCGGTGGCACAGCACTATGAAGACCCAATAGGGGACTGTGAGTCGTGTCCCCTGTCACGGGGCAATGGGCAGACGCCAAACATCACTTGACTCGTCCAGCAAGGAAAAGTGGGCTGAGACCGTTGCCATCCGTAACGATTGTTATACATTTTTGCACCGCCATGTCTTGCACCTCGACATGTCCACATGCTGCGTGTAAGTGTCTCAAGCATGTCCCTGCATTTTTAGGCCCTTGTGTTGTCAGTACTGACACGCACATGCCAATAAAATCTGTGCAACTTTACAACTGTCCAAATGTGATGAGTGTTGATTAGATGTATGAATTGTGTGCCACAATAAGCATCGTCCCTACACAGGGAGGGACTGAGTGACGCCTGTACAATGAGGGTGGGTCCCTTTTGCCTGCTCCACCTCTGTGAGCCAAATACTGTGTTCGGGATTGTTGCAGGCAGGCCTGTGCACTTACTTGTCTCCAGCAATGTGAGTATGGTGTCCAAACTCTGACCATGTGGAGCAATGCTATGAATCAAAACAGATTGTGTCCACACAGATGTGTGTGAGTAGGTATGAGACATGAAGTTCTGGTGACATGTGATGTAGGACACCACTTCTGGCATGCTACCGATTTGGTCATTCCTACACACAGCCCTATTCAATACATGGATGTGTGCCTATGTTGGGGTTTTGTGAGATTTTCGTCAATGTGCAACAAGGCCACAGCTAGTACTCACCCTCACAGACATCCAACTGGCCATGTGGCTCAGGGTTCAACATGCACATTAAAGTAATTTACATGGGTGTACCTTCTTGTGCAATCATTGTCCATACATACATACATACTTTCACACTTGAGTGAACATAGTCATGATACATCTGTGTGATTTCAAATGTTTTATTCACATTCTGGTGCATTCCGGAGCTGGAGCTGTACATGGCCATGCCAAGCCAACATTACTTAGGAGCCCAGTGGTGGGCCAACCAGAGTCCGCTGGATATTGGTAAGTGATTTGGGAGAGGGAGAGTGCAATCTGCTGCAGGAGTGCTGTGTTATTGTCCACCGGTGAAGATATGCCAGTCCATGTCGTGGTCCAGGTGTATGTCGCTAAGTCTCAGTCCTCTGATACTTCCTCAGTGTCCGGTGTGTCTGGTGTGTGGCGGGGTAATGGCTGCATCACTGGGTGCCACTGACACATCAGGGTGCAATGGTGATAGGGCTGCATCACTGTGTGCCACTGACAGATCAGGGGTCGGAGAGGTGTGTGTCGTAGTTCCAGCTGCAGTCATCTGGGCCCGGCTCAGTGGTAGCAATGGCAAGATGATGACCTGCAAGGCGTGGAAGATCCCAGCTACATCTTGCTGGTGTTCAGCCGTGGCAGCCATACTTCCATCCTGCATCTGCTCCATGGTCTCAATTGTACTACACATCTGTGCCAACTCTGTGCTGTCATCGCCGGTGCCTGTCTGACTAGACAGTTCTTGTATCCGAGAGATGGCCCCAGCGATGTCAGCCAAGGATTGTCGTGGAGCATGGTGCGGACAGTATGTGTCTGTTATGGACTGAAAGTCGTTCCTGATGGGACTCAGACACCCACATATGGCATCAAGTTTGGCTGCCAGGAGCTCGAAACCCATCCACAGCTGATCAGCCAACCCCACCTGGCAACCCAACACACGGCGTTGGAATTCCTTGTGTTGTTCGTGGGGGTCCTGGGAGACAGCTGTGGTGGTGTGTGTTTCCTGCTGTGTGGTCTGTGCAGGTGGTGGGGTCACCAGCTGCCCTGCTCCGGGGGGGTGGGGATGGAGGCTGTCCATTATCCATTGGAGGGTGTCTGAACAGATGTGCAGGTTGTCCTCTTCCTCGTTACTGATGGGATTAGTGGTCTGCTCTGCAGTAAGTGATGTTTGTCCCCCTGCAATGTTATGGGGAGATGCATGTTAACAGAGGTTCCCATGTATGTTGCCACTTTGCAGATGTTTACATACAGACTGCATGACAATGCACATTGTGTCTGTTTTGGTGGAGCTGGCTATTTTATGGCAGACAGTAGGTTTTCTGAGTACATGACGGATGTGTGGTGGTACCCATTCATTGTCATCACACAGTGACTGGCAATGCCAGGTGTGAGTGACCAGTTACTACGCACAAGCGGAACTTGTTTTGTCGTCTGTCTTGTGGTGTACGTGTTGCACTTTATCCCACATTGCCGTCATTGGTGATGTTCTGTGGTTCCTATGTGTGTGTGCTACATTGTGGAGGAGTCGGCCCTGCAGCTCTGATTTCGTGTAACCTTGTCCCTTTGAGGTGGTGTGCATTTGAATTGTGTGCCTTTTGGGGGATGGGATGTTTGCGATTTGGGTCTTTTTTGCTCTTGCACAGATTTTGTGGCCTTGTGCATTATATGTCTGCTACGTGTATTGGACGGCATGTGTTGTAGGTAAACGTGGATGTGTCAGAGTGTGACCTGCTCCTTTACGGATGTGATCCACACTGGGCAACCTCCATGTCGATTGTGCACAAGTTCATTTATTTGGGCTGCTGTCATGCTATCGGTCATACAGTGTCACTTGCTTAGTCATTGTGGCTCACAAAGCCGCTGCTTTTCTGGTTTCATCACATGTGCATGGATTGGTAGTGTTGTTGGTTATTTTGCGGGGGCCCATATGCGCACATGGTGGATGGGGGTCTACTTGGTGTTTCTATGTGTGCTACACTGTGCCAAGGGTATCATGGACATGTTCCACTGTCATTGTGGGTGTGCAATGTGCTTCACATGATTGTGCATGTGTGCCATTGTGCCCATCTCCCCCGTCCCCCCAGTCCCTGGTAGTCACTCACCCTGTTGCTGTTGAGTCAGGTCATATCGTGCTGTGTTCAGGCCCCGACTCCTGCCACCGTCTCCACACTGGTGACTGTGGCCACCATTTCCTCCAGCTCTTCCAGCTCGTCCTGTGGCACAGACCTCCCACCTCCAGTCGCCGTTGCTGCCTTCCTTTTGGCGGGGAGTTTCTGTTTGGTCTGCCCTTGCACATCATGCCAGCGCCTCTTGATCTCCTCCATCAATCTCCTTGCCACTCCGACTGCATTGACGTTGGTGACGATGGTCTGCCATATTTCCGTTTGTGTTGCCAGTGCAGCAGTGGAGGTGACGAACAGTTGTTGGTAGTGTTCTATCACCTCTGTGACGATGATCCTGTCTTCCTGTGAACTGAACCCCGTCTTCCTCTTCCTTTTCTCCTTGCCCTTCCCCAAACACGGGGTTCCTGCCTGGTCCTCCTTGGGGTTTGCGGGATTGGGCTTCCCCTCTGAACTCGGTCCGGGTGCATACATGGTGCTACGCTGTTAGAATTGGTTTTGGCGTGTTTTTTTTGTTTCGGCTTTTATAGTTTGTTTTCCCGCATTACAGGTGGGTTTTGCAGGGCTGTCATTGTTTATCGTTGATTTTGAATTCACGCTTTGGGACATCGCAACTTTTTGGGCGTTCGTGTTTTGCAATTTTTGTTAGTCGCGTTGGATTTTTCACCCTCATTTGGCGCGTTGTCATGCTACTATCCCATGGTGCTGCCGGGTTGGAAATTAGCTGTTAAGATGGTGTTATTTTCTCGTGATAGACTGCGATATGCACAGTTGCTTTAAGTTACTTTTGCGAGCTTTATCACACGTTCTTGAGAATATGCCCCTGAGTTTTTTGTCAGTTTCCCCAGCAACACCTTATCAGCAAATCGATAATCATACATTTTAATATCAGATGTTCAAATAGATTAGCACTTCGAAAACCAGACATAATCAGGTTTTGCTCCTCAGAATAGTTGAATCTGTACAAACATTTTTGAACTCCATTTGCTGTTTCAAATACTCACATATAAATCTAAAGCTAAAATAAAATCCATTCAACTGTGAAATATAATGAAGTTTACAGACAGGTCTGAACTTTTTTTAGTGAAAGTGCTTTCTTGACGATTTTACATGTGTTTTGGTGAGTCAGGTAAGGTAAGATTCTTTATTGTGTAGTTAATGAAAACCATTACAATATGAGATGCAACATTAATTTAAAATATATCAGAAATAGCACTTTCTTGTGCAATAATAAAACAACCATTGATTTAAAAAGGTGAACGTGCTGTTGATAATAGTTTAAAGATTATAAGTGCTAATTCAAGTTCTGTAAAGTGCAAGTTAAAAAGTTCAAGAAGATCAAATTTGTTGTAGCTCTTGACACAATTTCAGGGTTTTTTTTCAAAATAATAACATATTTAATTGTTCGGCAGATAAATTGTGGGTCCGCTGAGTTCAACGCTTGGACAATGGCTGAGCGGCATGTGCGAATTCCTAGTTCATTAAATTTTGCCTTGAGTAGGTGCCGACATTCACTGTCTAATTGCGGGCAAATGCAGATCAGGTGAATGATGTCTTGTACAGCAGCACCACATAAGTTACACTCCTTTGAGCCTGGTGTCCTCCAGCCAGTTTGGTCGGCATTTGTAGGCAAATTACCCATTCGTAGGGTTAGGTATTTTGATTTGAGATGTGAGGGAAAGGCTAGCCCTAGATAGGCTGCCGGAGTCGGCTTCTTATATGATTGAATTATCATCCAAGCATGTGAGCGTTGTCTCAGGATTGTTTTATCATCAATCAACGAGTGCATATTAGCTGCCTTTTTTACAGCCTGCTTGAATGAAGATACTGGTAGCTTCTTTTGCCACAATAACGCCAGCTCCGTGATTTCTAGGGAAGAATTTAGATACTTTGCGTACTGGGAATTTGGGTTGCTTTGCATGGCTTCCCCAATAGCGAAGTTAATTTGTGTCTCACGGTTCAGCCAAACATTATACCAGAATTTAACTGGTGAGTAGTTCAAAGGAAGAATGAGTGAAAGGATAGATACGTGTGAATGTATGAACAAACTGGTAAATGACTGAAAAGCATGGGTGAATGAATGGGTAAGTGACTGTGAGAACCAGTGATTCATTATCGCTTTCAACCTTTCACATAACATTCACAAATTTGCAGCCTTTGAAGAAGCAATTTCAGATACAAAAAAATCCACAAAAAATACAATTGGTTTTTAGCAGTGCTTGCTTTTATAATACCCCTTCTTTGAATTGAGCCTGATTCTAAGTATTGTCTTTTCTTTAAATTTTTTTTTTATCCTCATATTGCGAAAGCTCTATGTATTTGGGGTTTCAGGTTTTCTGCCTCTGAATTTGTTTCCGACACTGCTCATTGGTCTCTCGGAGTTGGGGAGTTTGTCATCTATACAATGTTTTCAGAGGAGTACCCTTAAACCTTTACATAGTACCAAATCTGGATTGGATGTGTGGGAGTGAGCTTGCCATCTAGGCTACTCGACAAGTATCATACTTGTCTACCAGATGTTGTTTCGCGTTAATCATGGGACCGTATGTATTAACCCTGTATTGGTGATTAGGTGGTTTTCAAAAATTTCCAAATATTTAAATCTCTTTCTGGTGTTTTCCTTCCTGTCTAGTTTGTTGATCCTTAAGACAGAATTCATCCAATCTCTATGTGTAGGTGGAGATGGCCCAACCCAATTTATACAAATCTCCCTCCTTGCAAGAACTATTAATACAAAGAGAAGATTTTCCTGACATTTGGTTAATTCCCCTCTACCATTTGTATCTTCAATCCCAAAAAGAGTAAGGGTTGTACTTACAGTTAGCTGTTTCTGCATGATTATGCTCAAGGTCTTACCCACTTCTTTCCAATATTCTTCCAATAGGGGGCAGTTTCTGAACATGTGGACATCGTCTGCATTTTCTTCCCCACATTTCGGGCACTTTTTTACGCCTGCATTTTTAAATTTGGACAATTTTTTCGGAGTCCAGTATGCGCGATGTATAGTGTATAAATGGTTTCTTTTTAAAGCTGCAGACTTAGGAGTTGACCAGCATTTTTCCACAGATTTTTCCCAGATTATATCAAGGTCATCCAGGTGTATGTCTCTCTCCCCCAGATTTGGTCTTCCATCCTCATGGCTGCCTCTCCTGCAGCTATAAAAGCCCAGTACCACTTTGCCACTTCCTTGGTTATTGCTAGGATTTTTACAATTTCTTTCTCCAGCTTTTCATTCTCTTGATTGTTTATAGGAATGGTTTTCGCCCAGCTTGAGATTTGATAATATTTAAATTTGGAAACTGATCCATTGGTGATAGTTTGGAGTTTTTCCCATGTGATCAAAGTTGAGCCTTTTAACAATTGACCCCAGTAGTTGATATTGGCTTGTTTCAAGGGAATTGCCATTGAGTCTTTTAGGCATTCTGGGGATCCCGGTGAGTCCCATATTGGGGCCATTATACTGTAGTATTGAATTTTCAAATTTGCTCCGATTTGTACCCACAATTTTGCTGCCTCCCTTAAGGTCTTCAATTTAACTTTTTTAAAGTACTTAGGATGTCCTAATTTGAATAGAAAATGATCTTCTGTTTCTGTCATTGCTTGTAAGTAGTTAGGATAGTGTCGATGACTTTTTAGTAGGGTCCGTATGTTTTTGAACTGAAACGCCTTATAATACTCCACCAGATCTGGGCTTTATAATCCTCCATCTTGTTTTCCCCTCCTGAGTTTCTTCCAAGAGATCCTGGTTCCCTTTGAAGCCCATATAAAGCTGGTAATATCTCCTTGAGGTTTTTTTAAAATGGACTTTCCGAATTCTAGAGGAATGGTATTGAAAAGGAATGTGTACTTGGGCAGAATTGACATTTTAATGATATTCGATCTACCTATAAGACTTAATGGTAAACTAGACCACACTTTGAGTAACTTTTTTACCTCCCCTGTTACTTTGTTCAGATTACGTTGCGGTATCTTGTCCAATTCTTGGTTCACTTGATAGAGCAAGATTTCGCATCGCGACTTGCTCGAGTCATGAACCTCGATTCTGTTGTAACCCTATAAACAAATTGTACGTTTTACTAATCTCCTTTATTTTTGATATGCATGTGTATTAGTGAAGCTTGCCTATGTGTTCTACTAATACAACTAACCCGTGTATCTAAAATGGCCGCTGCTTGAATTTTCGCTTCTGCGCATGCGTTAGTCATACTCACGTGACTTTACGTAGAGGTAGTTCTGGAGGGAAAGGGTGCGCATGCGTAATCGCCATAAGATGGCAGCTTAATGTGATAACGAGGTGAAACTCGTGCTGTTGCTCATCGTGTCGTTATGTGTAGCACTTACCCTTAATCGCATAGTGTATTTTTATGATGATAAACCTGAAGTGTGAAATCATGATATGTAATACATTCATTTATTTCCTATGTTTTAATTTGTTTTCGCTTACTTTTCATGTATCCTCGGCACGGAGGGGTGATGGGGGTTTGTGCGTCCATCTTGGAGTGCAGTACTGCGCAGGACCAGACATGGCGAGGTGGCATTGAAACCGAGCCAAGAGAAAGTTGCTGCCAAGAAGGGCCTGGGAAGATGCACCTTCACCCAGCCAGAAAAATCAAATTGTGTTACATTATTAACAATGTATTCTTCCCCATTGTATTCCGTGTGACTTCTCATGGGAACCCCAATCTTGTTAGGCGGTACCTAAACATGTAGATTAGGCCTTAGAAAAGTCTGTTCTGATTGGTGTGTTAACCCATCCTACCTTAGGACCAATCAAAATTGGGGATTCTGACACTTTGCAACATTTGGGGGTGGTACACTGACCCAGAACCGTATATCTAGCCTAGGTTCAGCTAGAGAGATTGTCCGACTTGTCCGAATAGCTGACCTGTCACTGACCCAACGCACTCAATAGGTGACTGAAAATACAGAGCGCTGCGGAGCACTCTGTCCGAATTTGACCATAGACTAAGGTTTTACTAAACCTTAAGTGCTGGTGGAGCACTTTGCTGGGGAGTTCGCTAACCCAATCGGGGTTCCGACTGATAGCTGCAGAGAGGGTGGAGCGCAGGCGTTGCTTCCGAACTGCGGGTGCTGGTCGTATCCTGGTGGTCCTGTCCTGATCCTAATCTGGGTTTCCTGTCCTGTCCTGTCCTGGGTTGTCCATTTCTGCACCTGCTGTCCCATTGATGACTGCTATTTCCTTGGGGTATCTCCTGTCCTTAACTGACCCGTGGCCAGGGTTGGTTTCCACACCAGTCTAGGTAAATATCTTGCTGAAACTCTAAAACTGCACCTTTCTATTTTTCTGTCTTTGCTTCAATAAAGACATTACCTTTGCATATGATAACTTTCCATGCTTTTCCGCAACCATTGCATATCATAAGGTTATTTGCATTTAATTTCATAGCGTGTTCCTATGTTACCCTACCTTTTAGAAATCATTTTTTTCATTACAGTTTGCAATTTCCTGATGTGGTCTATAATTTTTTCTTATAACATTGACTGAAGCACTTTACTAGAGTTATAACGTGTTTCACTTTTTACCCTTGATATAGCTATTTAGGATTCCTAATTTCCCTTTTTATATTCATGAAAACTGTTTCCATAAATAAATTCTGACTATTGACTGTTTTTTTACTGTAAACATTATAATTTCCGCAACTGAATTCTAGATAAAATTCTTAAAACTTCCCAGTTGTCCGTGGTCATTTGATGAAAATATCAAAGTACTTTTATGTTGGGTTTTGTATTTTGCTGCCTTTCCTTTTACAGCTAGCTCCCTGACCCATCGTGGTCATAGGTACCCGTAACAGTGGATAGTAAGTCGGGTACACTGGAAATAATCGAAAGGGACTCATGATTATTGGTAGTGGATTGTAAGGTCATCTGATCAATGTGTATGATGAATTGAAGTATATGGGCCCGAAAATATAAGTGGTGAAATTATTGGTCGGGTGACCCGCGATCTCTATCAGTAATTTTCTGGTAGCAGAGAGGATGGTTAGGGAATAGCTAAAGGTTAGGTAGGACTAGCTAAGATTAGCTAAGTTGGATGCTGCTAACAAGAGTAGGCAATTCAGGTGATCTGATCACTCACTTGAAATGTTTGCTTTGAAAAGTCATGAAATGTTTTAAAATCATTTTTCTTGTTATTATACTGTTATATGTATTAATCCATTCGTTTATAAACCGTTTATTGTGTTGTTGGAAATCCCCGGGGAATTGAACAGTGAGTGGTGAATAGAATCCACTTGCTTTGAGGTCACTGGCTTTCAAGGAAAGTTGGTGCGGGTTAGGTAGAAC